>NC_090450.1:383657817-388457817 GCF_031143425.1 Pleurodeles waltl | reverse complement strand
GGCAGCACAACAAATTTGGTAAATAGCATTGCCCCAGTGCGAGGTATTTAAGGTGTGTGGTAAATACTTCTGATTCCAAGTTTTTGAAAGGAAAATGGGGCGTCACATTTGGTATTGGTTTTTAACATCCAGTATTCTGCAAGTTTAGCCTTTTCTATGGACCTTTTACCCCCGATAGATTTGGCGGACTTGTCAGCTGGAATTGATCAGGGGAAAACTGCAAGGGTGTGATAATTATCACACAACTCGTAATTCCTATTACTGTGCAGACGTGTGTTTGCGCAGGGATCGGAATTTAGCCCTTAACTCATAATGAGGACCATAATGTGCCATGATGTAGTGACTCATGATGTACAGTACACAATGTAATGTCCCACAATCTAGTAAACTCAGTGCAGCGCGTGAGTGCCCTTCAGGACTTCCTCCTCACATGATGGAGGACATTTTAACTTCAAGAACATCCTCTCAGGTGGCCTCTAGTATCCACATACTAATGGATCTGAATGAGATGCCTACACCATCACATTCTCTGTTTTAGTTAAAAGTAGTGCCGAATTAGTATAAGTTTCTACCTATTCTTAACTGATCCATACAATGCCTGACTGTATGGTTTCTTGATTTTTGTTCACTTAATCTTCCTCGGGAACTCCGGTGTAGTTCTTCGCCTTGAGAAAGAAAGGTGCCTCTCAGGCCTTTAACATATGTGCTTAGTTCCAATTGGTGCATTGCCATTGGGTTTAACCAGGTTTTATTCATGTAGTGAAACAGAATTAATTTAAATCTAAAATTCCTACAACATTTTGCCCATGTCCACATGCCCTCTGCCAGTACTCTTCATTTAAGTCTGTAAAAGTGCTTCTTCATGTTTAATCTTGCTTTGTGATAATGGAGTTTTCTAGCCTGACAATATGCCCTATTTAGTGTGGTAGTTACCTTGCCTGAATCCCATATATATCTTGTGTTTGCGGTGTAAACGAGGCCATTAAGACATAAGTGAAACAACTCCATTGTTACTAAGTGATTGTAATTATCTGTGTGTACATGAGCAGCTGGCCACCGGGGACAATAAATCATTCTGGAATGAAATCTTTGATGGTGTTTTGAAAAAGAAGGCTCATGAAGAGATAGAAAAGGTTGACATCTTGCAGCAAAACAATTTGATGTTTCTTGCAGCGAAGCAATTCGATGTGTGGGGGGTGATGTGTCTGCGGAATTTGATAGTATTTTATTGTATCTGAGGATCCAGCCTGTAGTGCTAGCTGCTGAGAACCCAAATTTGGGACCATAATTGAAACCCGTTACAATTTATCAAGGCTAACTAGTATATCTGTTGCTTCGATGGGGTAATATGCCTTCAAACTTTGATGGCCTCTGGTAGCTTCCTATTCATGCATATTGTAACCTCTGCCTATTTTTGTAATTATGATGGAAAGATTCATAGGGTGGGGACTTTCATCACCCTACATACTTTGAAGATATATTTCAGCGTACATATATGTGTAGTTAGGTATACTGACTCCATACCTACCTATATATATATATATATATATATATATATATATATATATATATATATATATATACACATACATAGGTTCCTGATATGGTGCTAGTCAATATTCTATGATCTTTTTGTAGGACGGTATTTGTTACACAATATTCAGGCAGTATATCTTGGCTGATATATGTGCAGTTAATTTAGGCTCATCTAGGAAATTCCTGGTATAGGCTGATCTTCGAGTATCACACAGGCCACTTCTTCCAGTCCACAGAAAGCACTCGTAAATATAGAGGTCGTGGAAATCCAGCACAGAGTTTCATTGTGCAACCAACCCCATCTGTCACCCTTCTGTATCTAAGGCAGAACCAGCCAAAGCTGGACAAGTGAATTAAAATTTAAAAAAAACATTTGAGTCATTCCTCCAATCCCTCAAAAACACTTGTTTGGATCACCTGCTGGCAAGTAGAACCGCAGTTTGTCAGATTTAGTTTTATTCAAAATGTTAAAGGTGGAAATGTGAATCACTCGAAGAGATCTACCTCTGCTCCAAGATAGTGATAATCGATATGAATATCCTAGATTTGGAGTTAAAGAAAGAATGAGGACATTTCTGGACATTAACCAATGAGCGTGCTTGTCAATTAATTTTTCTAATACATGAACCAATAGATTTTACTTGCAGTAGATTCTTACCTCGTCTTTTGGAATATCACCAACAGAAGACTCTGTGATGAGGTTGGTTTGTGATTGGCTGCTAGTACCACTGTCTTCCTTCTGGAAGTCGATATCCAAAGAGTTTACAGAAAGCATTAGGTTTGACCTGGGCTTTAAACTCCTTGGTCTTTCAGGTGCCTCAGAAAAGACCTCAATAGCGGAGCTGCATCCAAGAGAAGTCATTGAGGTGGCAGTAGTCCGGCTGTAGCGGAAACATTTCCTTTGGGAACTTGGCCTGGGGCTCTGTGGCTTGGGGCTCATGGGCTTGGGTGGTCCATTTCTTTCTTCGGAGGTTGAGTATATTTGAGGACTACAAGGAGCTAACTGATTTGAATTTAAACCATAGTCGTTGAAAATAACAGGAGACATGATTACAGATTCTTCAGGAGACAAATCTAAACTGTTTTGTGGTGTGTTTGGGATCTCTGAGTCAGATAACAGTGAAGACATTAATGTTTGCTCAATGAGCGTTTTTTCCTTTTCAATATCCTCTGAAGATATCACGTCAATTTTTGACCCTACTTTTTGATGTGAAATTACAATCTCTGTGGATGTTCCATGACAATCATTGGACTTTGTCAAACTATGACCATTGTCTGTTTCTAATTTTTCCTTTGACAGTCGCCTTAATGGGTCAAATGGGTCCTGTTGCTGCAACTTTGGAGACTGGAGACCTTCTTGTGATGCTGACAAACTTACAGTGGTTTGTTTTTTTGATGTCTCATATTCCTTGCTCTTCCGTAAGGTTTTCCATGAAGACGGGCGCAACTTTCCTCTGTTCTTCTCAACTTTAAGAGTTCCTTTGGCCCCTTCTTGGTCTGCATTCTCCTTCTCCAGGGATTTTGAATCAAATAAACTTGAGAATGATCTTTGTGCTAGTGCCAACCGTACCCTAAACTTTCGGCCATCTGAAGTTTTGCTTCTTCTGTGGTCGATCGTCTCATCAGATGATTTATTGCTTTGCTCCTCAGTCTCCTCACACTGCTCCAAATCATTTGCACTAGATGCCACATTTTCCAAAGATTTAGCAGTAACAAATTCATCCATGTCTATTCTTCCAGGCCCAGAGGCCTTTCTCATACTTCTGTTAAAAAAAGTACTTTTCTCAAAGAAATCATCATCATCTGAATTTTCTGAAATGTGGTATTCTTCCTTGGTGCAAAATTTTCGATTTACTGGATTTGATGCTGGGGATAAAGTATTTCGAGTACACTTTCCAGTAGGTCTTGATGACTCATTTTCATTTTCATCCCTCATAGTCTCTAAGTCTTTAAGTCTGATGTTTTGCCTTTGATGATCTGGATCTTCTGCAAATAGTGTCTTGTTCTTCTTGAATGAAGTAATTTTATGGAAAGCTAAGAACTTGTTGGATTTCCCAGCTGTGCCATTGTGCAGAGGCTTTTGCACAGCCTTGTAGAGGCTGCTGTTACTTCCCAGGAGACACCTGCCATTATCCTCCAAATCCTCATTATTAGTACTGCCAGTGCTTATGTTATCTAGAACCATTGTAGGTGTAGTGGGTCTCTCAATGTGCACTCTTCTATTGGTGACCTCTGTCATGTTCAAAAGCTGCTCATTTGCAGAGAAGTTGTTGTCAACCAGCTTTTGGCTCGGGATCTCTATATCAAGCGTTGTCTTAACTTGATTTAAGACAGCCTCTGACAACTGAGAGCTTTCCGACTTTTCACTTTCAAGATTGCCTTCACAATTCTCCTCCAACCTGGACAAGTATCTATTGTTGTCCTTGTGATTTGCTTCCAAGTTGCTGACAGGCTTTATTTCCAAACTAAATGTACCTGCCCCTTCAAAGACTTCAGTAAGATATTCATTTTCTGGAAACACTGCTCTCATCAACTCTTTAGCCTTTGTTTCAAGTGCTGAGTTGGAGGACTCCACACCTGCACCTTCAGCATGAGAGATGTGTTTGGCAAATTTCTGAGCAGACTCCAGAAAACTATCATGGGGCTTGGAGGTCAGATTGATTGCAATTGGTTCCTTGCAATTAGTTTCTGACTGTGATTTTGCCTCACTTGCTGTTCCTCTCATCAAAGATTGTACACTGGTAGATGCTAACAAGGCAAGTTCTTGCTGTCCATCCTCACTCAAGGAAAATGTTTCTTCTCTAGGTGCTACACTGTCAGGATATGTTTCCAACGTATCAAAGTACAACACACAAGCATCATGTATGGAAGTTGATGTGCCATCTGCTCTTATCTGGTTGTTGCTGTTACTAGAGGCAGGTTGTTGACTATCCAGATCGCCAAAGGCTTCTAAACTCTCTGCTCCACCCTCCTTCTGTCTCACTTCCTGAGCTCCTGTTTGTTCAATTGAGATTATAATTAAAGGAGCTTTTGATGCAAGATGGCCCCTTGAGTCTGTCTTGTGTCCCTTGTTCTGGGTTTCTGGAGTGTGGGATTCAGCCTTGGTTGCCAGAGGACCATTGCACACATTGGGTGAAGCTCGCTCCTGATTCTTGTCTAGGGGAATGTCTGTACATTTGGGAGTTCGCTGCTGCAGAATTTCTGTCCGTTCAGCTCTCGAATTCTTAAGCAGTATCAGGCCTTTCAGTGTTTTTCTTGATCCCTGATCAGAGATCCCTTCTGTAGCCTCTCTCTGTTTGCTTGTATCCTTCTGTATTGATGGCACTCTTACTTCTGAGTCAGTGACAAATGTTACGAGCCCGCTGTGGATACAATTAGTGGAATGACTATGGTTCCTGTTGTCTTTTTCTGTTAAAATGTCAATTTCACTTGCACAGGAGTTCAGGTCAGTGTATGAGCCAGAGCCCTGCAAATTAGTTTTTAACTCAGGTTCGTTTGTTGGCCGAATTCCTCGAAATGTTTCTATCTTTGTGGACAAGTGACAGTTGATTTCCTTTGAGGACACATTTGATGGGTCATTATTTAGAGCTCCTGATAAACAAACATCAGTAGGCACAAATGTTCTGGCTGTCTTCTTGCTAAGGCCACTTGTAACTTTCTGAAGAGGAAGTTCTCTTGTCCAAATGGAATCTGGGCCAGTTATGAGACCTTCTCCCAGGACCTCTCCTCCACTAGCTTCCTTACCATTTCTAGATGCACTCTCACAGTGCTCTCTGCGATGCAGAGGATGCTCTGGGTGTCTTTTTGGCAGTTGCCCCTTTGAACCAGACTTTCTAAGTTTACTCTTTAGAAGAAAATAGTGAATAGTGGTTTCAGTATCGCTTTTGCCTTCGAGGCTAATGTTTTCTGGAACACTATTCCATGGTTTTGCTCTTGCAAAGCCACTGGGTTTTAAGATCTGGCAATGCTGACCAATCTGAGAATCAAGCTGAGCCCCCTTCCAGGGCAGTGCAAAGGCAATCTCTTCATGTCTTATGGAGTTGTGTCGGCCATCATGTTTGCTTTGGGTTAGTGCAGACTGCACCTCACAGTTCAGGTGGGGACCCCAATTGCTTCCAATTTGGCCTTTATCTTCAAAATGAAGATCAGGCAGACTGTGGTGGGATTCGTTCTTGGGAAATGTGGAAAGACTTTCAGTCCTCCTACAAAGCAAGCAGTCGTCAGACTTTGATTGCAAATGAGAACTGCTATTGATCTCGGCTGAACTGGTCATCCATTCTGGGAGCCATCCTTCAACACCGTCCAAACCAACTTGGCAGCCTCCTTTGACCACTTCAAGGGGATCTGCCTCTGCTGTACACCCTGTGTGATGATGGTGTGTGTCTGTACCTGTCTCTTTCTGATCTTCCTCAGCGTCTGTGATAGACACAATTGTGGTTAAAGTTGGTTCCTCTCCTTCCTCCTCCTCCTCACCTGTCAGTGTGGAAGTATGTGTCCTTTCAAGACGACTGTTTGAGTCTGCCTTAAAGGCAGCAGAGGCTTCAGGCTGGCCCTTTGGTTGTGGGTCTGTGACCCTTGCAAAATGTTGAGTTCCTGTAGCAGTGGGAGCCTGACCTTTCTCACTTGAGTGTGTCTCCTTTGTCCAGCAAAGCGTTTTAAGATCAGGGGTAACTTGTGGTTCACAATATGTACTTTTTTTCTCTTCCCATGCCAGCTTTGAATAGACCTCCTCGTTGGTGATGGACTCTGCATCGGAAGCACTTTCAAAGGCCTCTGTCCTTACCTCAGAAGCACTTTCGCTCTGATGGGACTGGGTCTCGAAGTAATCCTCATCAGTTTCTGGGCTTGACCCACTGGTTTCCAGCTCTACAGTGGCTATGGAAGAGGGACAGACTTCATTTTGTACAACCGCTTCACCGGAGGTCTCCTCCTCTGTGTCTGGGGTCTGTGAATGAAAACAGGAAAGTGAGCCATACAGTGTAGATTGTGTCACCTCAGTACTATTTAAATTATAAAACATGTTCCCAGGTCTTGTGAGAATCAAAGTGTATGTGAAGTGCATCAGCTCACGGGTCATTGTATGATACGCCAAAGAAGACAGAAAATGGATGCATGTGCAGTATCATGCACTATAAAGGAAGAAGTGTTGCATAACTATTAAGTGTGATTCCATATAATCGAGTAGTATTGGACATGTGCGCAAAGTGCTGCAGTGGACAAGAAGAAGTGTTGTATATCTGTTTAGTGTGACGCATTAAAGCCATTTTTGTGTACTACCTATTGTAGGGACCATATAAAATGCCACAATGCCTGGGATCAGAATGGGTTACAGACACAATTTGAGGATCACATGCTAGTTCGTAGTTCCTATATATGACTGGCTGGAAAAGTGGTGATAAGTTCTGTAAAACTTGTGTATAAAAACAGATTCCAGAGTGGATAGTCACCCACTCATTTCCACCTCTGTTGCTTGTATCTCCTGAGGAAGGGGTTAGTTCAAGAGCCACCGTCACTGCCATGGAGTGTCTGTCATATATTTTAAGCTTCTGCTTGAAAGGCCATCGAAGAAAGCAGAGCGCTGGCATGAACATTCCTGGGAAAACTCCAACCATTGCTCGTCCAGGGACTGCTGCTGGACTATTAAGTACTGCAATCAGCAGAACTACGGGTCATATTTATGAACTGGTTTGAGTCACTCTTGCATCACACAATGTGGTGCAAGAGTGACGCAAACGTTAAGTCAGATTTTTTGAACCATGCAAAACCACTTTGGCTTTGAAAGGTTTAAACAATCTGGAGTAATGGAACGTAGAGCAAATCGCATTATGCAGCACACATAGAAAGAAGATATAGCCTCTCAGGATTGTTTTTGTGCAGGCAGGTGCCCCGATCATATCCCCTATGCCTGCCCTTTTCTTGTGATGCAGGGCAGCGCCATAAAAGTCATGAATATGTCCCTCCATGAATAATAGGCCACCCCTGCACCTGTACTTTTATTTACCACTCGTCATGCATGTATTGTTGATGCACATGTCAAATTTAATTTGAAAATGCATAAAGTCTGTTAGAATCTAAGGAGCAAATTTATGACTTTTGTGGCGCAGGATAGCACAGCAAGTTACCTTGCTGCGATGCCCTGCATCACAGGAAAAGGGCAGGAATGCGCCGTATTTATCCCATAGGGCACCTTCCTGTCCTTTTCCCATGTGTGGCGCAGTTTCTGCAGCCTAGTGCCAATGCAGGTACTCTTGCACCATGGTGCAAAGGTGTCTGTGCTGTAGGAAGTGTTGTTTTGTGCAGGAAAGGGCAACTTCCTGCAGAGGAAAAAACAAGGAGGAATAAAGATACTTCTCCTTGTTACGCATCTCCTGGGGAGGCATATCTTTTTGTTGCACTCCCAGATTTATCAATATTGATAAATCTGGAAATGCGTCAAAAAAAACATAGGAGGTGTGTGGAGACACCTATGCAGCGTCCATGGAACACCACCTTGGTGCAGAGTACTGCGGATTGCGCTGTATTGCATTACTCCAGATTACTGAAGCAATTCAAAGCCACGCAAAGTGGGTTTGCGCAGCTACAAAAGTCTGATTTAAGGTTTGTGTCACTCTTGCACCACCTTGAGTGGGGCAATAGCGACGCAAACCGGGTCATAAATATGGCCCTTAGTTTACCTAAAGATGGATTTGCCATTTCCTTTTGTGGTATGCCTCATTTTAACATTTAGTTTTCCTTTGCACTTTTGCAGAGCATGAACTCGACCCAAAGGTATTGAAGCACTTTTCATGAGCACCAATTAAATTACACAATGACTGTAAGACCTGTCAGCTTTTGGCATGTCTCCCCTATCTTTTTGCCTTCTGACCCCCTGTTTTTATCAAATCAAATCAAATCATTAGCATTTATAAAGCGCGCTACTCACCCGTGCGGTTCTCAAGGCGCTAGGGACAAAGGGGGTGGTTATCGCTGCTCGAACAGCCAGGTCTTTAGGAGTCTCCGGAAAGCGGAGTGGTCCTGGGTGGTCCTGAGGCTGGTGGGGAGGGAGTTCCAGGTCTTGGCCGCCAGGAAGGAGAAAGATCTCCCACCCGCCGTGGAGCGTCGGATGCGAGGGACGGCGGCGAGTGCGAGGCCAGAGGAGCGGAGGGGGCGGGTGGGGACGTAGAAGTTGAGGCGTCTGTTGAGGTATTCCGGTCCCTTGTCGTGGAGGGCTTTGTGTGCGTGGGTGAGAAGTCGGAAGGTGATCCTTTTGCTGACTGGGAGCCAATGCAGGTGTCTCAGGTGTGCGGAGATGTGGCTGCTGCGGGGTACGTCGAGGATGAGGCGGGCCGAGGCGTTTTGAATGCGTTGTAGGCGATTTTGGAGTTTGGCTGTGGTCCCAGCGTAGAGGGTGTTGCCGTAGTCCAGGCGGCTCGTGACGAGGGCGTGGGTCACGGTTTTTCTGGTGTCGGCGGGGATCCAGCGGAAGATCTTGCGGAGCATGCGGAGGGTGAGGAAGCAGGCGGAGGACACGGTGTTGACTTGCTTGGTCATGGTGAGAAGAGGGTCCAAGATGAAGCCGAGGTTGCGGGCGTGGTCTGCGGGGGTCGGTGCGGTGCCGAGGGCCGTGGGCCACCAGGAGTCGTCCCAGGCGGACGGGGTGTTGCCGAGGATGAGGACTTCCGTTTTTTCAGAGTTCAGCTTTAGGCGGCTGAGCCTCATCCAATCTGCGACGTCCTTCATACCCTCTTGTAGGTTGGTCTTGGCGCTGGCGGGGTCCTTGGTGAGGGAGAGTATAAGTTGGGTGTCGTCGGCGTAGGAGGTGATGATGATGTCATGCTTGCGTACGATGTTGGCGAGGGGGCTCATGTAGACATTGAAGAGTGTCGGGCTGAGTGATGAGCCTTGAGGTACGCCGCAGATGATCTCAGTGGGTTCTGAGCGAAACGGAGGGAGGTAGACTCTTTGGGAGCGGTTTGCGAGGAAGGAGGCGATCCAGTCCAGGGCCTGGTCTTGGATCCCGGTGGAGCAGAGGCGGGTGATTGGGGTGCGGTGACAGACGGTGTCAAAGGTAGCCGAGAGGTCGAGAAGAATGAGGACGACTGTTTCACCGTTGTCCATCAGGGTTCTGATGTCGTCCGTGACTGAGATGAGGGCGGTTTCAGTGCTGTGGTTGGTTCGGAATCCGGTCTGTGAGGGGTCGAGCAGGTTGTTGTCTTCCAGGAAGGTGGTCAGCTGTTTGTTGACAGTCTTCTCTATTACTTTGGCTGGGAAAGGCAGAAGGGAGATGGGGCGGAAGTTTTTCAGGTCGCTCGGGTCAGCCGTAGGTTTCTTTAGTAGGGCGTTGACTTCGGCGTGTTTCCAGCATTCGGGAAGGTAGCAGAAGAAAAAGAAGAGTTGATGACGGTCTGGAGGTGCGGGGCGATGATGTTGTCGGCTTTGTTAAAGATGAAGTGCGGGCAGGGGTCCGAAGGCCCGCCGGAGTGGATAGAGTTCATGATGGATTTGGTTTCTTCCGTGCTGATGTTGGTCCAGTTGTTGAGGGTGATGGTCGGGGATGTGGGTTCTGTGGTGTTTGGTTGGGTCTGGTGTCCGAAGCTGTTGTGGAGGTCGCTGATCTTGCGATGGAAGAAAGTGGCGAGGGATTCGCACAGATCCTGTGAGGGCGTGACGGCGTTGGCGTTGGCGCTAGGGTTGGAGAACTCCTTGACGATGCTGAAGAGTTCTCTGCTGTTGTGGCTGTTTTTGTCCAGTCTGTCGGTGAAAAAATTCCTTTTGGCAGCGCGGATCAGGTGGTGGTGTTCGCGGGTAGCGTTCTTGAGGGCGGTCATGTTGTCAGCGGTGCGGTCCTTGCGCCAGGCTTTCTCAAGTGCGCGACAAGTTTTCTTTGATTCTTTGAGGGTGTCAGAGAACCAGAGGGGTTTCTTGGTGTTGTTCTGTCGCTGCGAGCGTTTGAGGGGAGCAAGGTTGTCTGCGCAGTTGGAGATCCAGTTTGTGAGGTTGAGGGCTGCGTCGTTGGGGTCGGTGGTGAGGGTGGGTTGGTTGGCGGCGAGTGCGGAGAAGAGTTGCTCTTCAGGGATCTTGTTCCACTGTCGGCGATGGATGGGTTGAGTGCGGAGGTGGCGGGTCTCGCGTCGGAATGTGAAGTGGACGCAGCTGTGGTCGGTCCAATGAAGGGCGGAGGCGTGGCTGAAGAAGACGTGTTTGCTGGCGGAGAAGATAGGGTCGAGTGTGTGTCCGGCGATGTGGGTGGCAGTGTTCACCAGTTGTTTGAGGCCGAGGTTGGCGAGGTTGGCGAGCAGGGTGGTGGTGTTGGGGTCGTTGTTTTGTTCCAGATGGAAGTTGAGGTCGCCTAGGAGGATGTAGTCCGGTGAGGCGAGGGCGTGCGGGGAGATGAAGTCGGCGATGGCGTCGCTGAAAGGGGCGCGAGGTCCAGGAGGACGGTAGACGAGGGATCCTCTGGGGGTGGTCCTCGGGTCGGTGCGAATCTGAAAATGCAGGTGTTCAGCGGCGAGAGGGGAGTCTTCAGTGGAGGTGGTGACGCTGATGGAGTCTTTGAAGACGATGGCGATACCTCCTCCTACTTGGTTGGTGCGGTCTTTCCTGGAGATCTTGTAGCCTTCGGGGATGGCGGTGGCGATGTCCGGTGCTGTGGAGTCCAGGAGGTCCCAGAGTTCAACGGCGTGTTTGTGAACGGAGCGAGCGTTGACTAGGATGCACTTGAGGTGGTTGATGGCACGTGGGCTTGTGGTCGTGGTTGTTGCGTGGTGGAAGATGCGTTTGCAGGAGTTGCAGGCGAAGGGTCCATGGGTGCGTTTGGGGTGAGCTTGGAAGCAGGTGTTGGAGCGTCCTGGGTTGAGGGCATGGAGGGTGGTGGGGTCGTAGCGGATCATCGGGGCTTGGGAGAGCTGGGGACCAGGGGTCGTGGTGCTGGGCGCGGGCCAGGCGCGGACGGGCGCAGACGGGCTTGCCTCTGGCGCGCCAGCGGCGCACCCGCTGCGCGGACGCGCAGCGGCCGCCATATGAGGTAGGAAGGGGGGAGGGGTCAGCTGGGGGCGAATGGGAGCTGGGGGGCGGGGCGTGCAGGAGGTCGCGGCGGGAAAGCGCGAGGGAGGGGGGGGACAGGTAGAGTGAGAAGAGCTGGGGGAGGGGGGTTTAAGGGTGGAGGGGGGAGAGTGTTAGGAGGCTTAGGAGATTAGGGAGAAAGATAGGTGGAGGGTTGTGAAGATAGGGGAGGGGGGTTGTAGAGGTGGGTGAGGGTGAGAGGTAGAGTGAGGGGATAGGAAGATAGGTAATAGAGGGGGTGGCGGGAGGGGGGGAGAGATAGAGAAATAGGTAGAGAGAAAAGGTAGATAGAGAAATCGATAGATAGGGAAAAAGATAGAGAGATAGGAAGATAGGAGGAGGTGGAGAGTGAGGGAGTTGGATAGTGGGATAGAGAGATGGAGAGATAGGTAGATAGGAGGAGTGAGGGAGGTAGAAAGTGAACGGGTTAGATAGGGGAGATAGAGGGGGGGATGCGAGTGGGGGAGGGGGATGAGGCAGGAGCAGGATGGCAGGCGCGGGGAGAAGAGGACGGAGGAGGCAGAAGAGCCGAAGGCAGAAGACAAGAAGACAAGAAGAACAGAAGAACAGAAGAACAGAAGAAAAGAAGAACAGAAGAGCAGAAGACCGGAAGGACTGAGGACCGGAAGAGCAGAAGACCGGAAGAACAGAAGAAACACAGAAGAACAGAGAGGAATACAGAAGAACACCGAGGAAGACAGAAGAACAGAGAAGAATACAGAAGAAAACAGAGGAAGACAGAAGAACACAGAGGAAGAAAGAAGAACACCGAGGAAGACAGAAGAACAGAGAGGAAGACAGAAGAACAGAGAGGAAGACAGAAGAACACAGAAGAACACAGAGCAAGACAGAAGAACACAGAGGAAGACAGAAGAACACAGAGGAAGACAGAAGAAGACAGAGGAACACAGAAGAAGACAGAGGAACACAGAAGAACACGGAGGAAGATACAAAAAACGAAGAAACAGAGTGCAGAAGACCACAGCAGAAGATGAGGAAGAAGAGAAGAGGAGAGAAGAGGAGTACAGAAGAAGAATACAGACGAGGAGAGAGAAGGAAGAACAGAGAAGAAGAAAAGAGGAAAAGAAGCAGGAGCAGGAGAGAAGGTGAGTAGCGCGGGGCAGAACGAGGGGCTGGGAGGTGGGGGGTACTTATTGTGGGGTGGGTCTCAGGAACTCAGGAACCTGGAGGAGCTGCAGCGGCAGGGGGAGCGACCTACCCTTGGGTCAAGGGTCGCTACCACTGTCGCGCAGCGGCCGCCATATGAGGTAGGAAGGGGGGAGGGGTCAGCTGGGGGCGAATGGGAGCTGGGGGGCGGGGCGTGCAGGAGGTCGCGGCGGGAAAGCGCGAGGGAGGGGGGGGACAGGTAGAGTGAGAAGAGCTGGGGGAGGGGGGTTTAAGGGTGGAGGGGGGAGAGTGTTAGGAGGTTTAGGAGATTAGGGAGAAAGATAGGTGTAGGGTTGTGAAGATAGGGGAGGGGGGTTGTAGAGGTGGGTGAGGGTGAGAGGTAGAGTGAGGGGATAGGAAGATAGGTAATAGAGGGGGTGGCGGGAGGGGGGAGAGATAGAGAAATAGGTAGAGAGAAAAGGTAGATAGAGAAATCGATAGATAGGGAAAAAGATAGAGAGATAGGAAGATAGGAGGAGGTGGAGAGTGAGGGAGTTGGATAGTGGGATAGAGAGATGGAGAGATAGGTAGATAGGAGGAGTGAGGGAGGTAGAAAGTGAACGGGTTAGATAGGGGAGATAGAGGGGGGGGATGCGAGTGGGGGAGGGGGATGAGGCAGGAGCAGGAGGGCAGGCGCGGGGAGAAGAGGACGGAGGAGGCAGAAGAGCCGAAGGCAGAAGACAAGAAGACAAGAAGACAAGAAGAACAAAAGAACAGAAGAACAGAAGAACAGAAGAACAGAAGAACAGAAGAAAAGAAGAACAGAAGAGCAGAAGACCGGAAGGACTGAGGACCGGAAGAGCAGAAGACTGGAAGAACAGAAGAAACACAGAAGAACAGAGAGGAATACAGAAGAACACCGAGGAAGACAGAAGAACAGAGAAGAATACAGAAGAAAACAGAGGAAGACAGAAGAACACAGAGGAAGAAAGAAGAACACCGAGGAAGACAGAAGAACAGAGAGGAAGACAGAAGAACAGAGAGGAAGACAGAAGAACACAGAAGAACACAGAGGAAGACAGAAGAACACAGAGGAAGACAGAAGAACACAGAGGAAGACAGAAGAAGACAGAGGAACACAGAAGAAGACAGAGGAACACAGAAGAACACAGAAGAACACGGAGGAAGATACAAAAAACGAAGAAACAGAGTGCAGAATACCACAGCAGAAGATGAGGAAGAAGAGAAGAGGAGAGAAGAGGAGTACAGAAGAAGAATACAGACGAGGAGAGAGGAGGAAGAACAGAGAAGAAGAAAAGAGGAAAAGAAGCAGGAGCAGGAGAGAAGGTGAGTAGCGCGGGGCAGAACGAGGGGCTGGGAGGTGGGGGGTACTTACTGTGGGGTGGGTCTCAGGAACTCAGGAACCTGGAGGAGCTGCAGCGGCAGGGGGAGCGACCTACCCTTGGGTCAAGGGTCGCTACCACTGTCGCGCAGCGGCCGCCATATGAGGTAGGAAGGGGGGGAGGGGTCAGCTGGGGGCGAATGGGAGCTGGGGGGCGGGGCGTGCAGGAGGTCACGGCGGGAAAGTGCGAGGGAGGGGGGTGACAGGTTGAGTGAGAAGAGCTGGGGGAGGGGGGTTTAAGGGTGGAGGGGGGAGAGTGTTAGGAGGTTTAGGAGATTAGGGAGAAAGATAGGTGTAGGGTTGTGAAGATAGGGGAGGGGGGTTGTAGAGGTGGGTAAGGGTGAGAGGTAGAGTGAGGGGATAGGAAGATAGGTAATAGAGGGGGTGGCGGGAGGGGGGGAGAGATAGAGAAATAGGTAGAGAGAAAAGGTAGATAGAGAAATCGATAGATAGGGAAAAAGATAGAAAGATAGGAAGATAGGAGGAGGTGGAGAGTGAGGGAGTTGGATAGTGGGATAGAGAGATGGAGAGATAGGTAGATAGGAGGAGTGAGGGAGGTAGAAAGTGAACGGGTTAGATAGGGGAGATAGAGGGGGGGATGCGAGTGGGGGAGGGGGATGAGGCAGGAGCAGGAGGGCAGGCGTGAGGAGAAGAGGACGGAGGAGGCAGAAGAGCCGAAGGCAGAAGACAAGAAGAACAGAAGAACAGAAGAACAGAAGAAAAGAAGAACAGAAGAGCAGAAGACCGGAAGGACTGAGGACCGGAAGAGCAGAAGACCGGAAGAACAGAAGAAACACAGAAGAACAGAGAGGAATACAGAAGAACACCGAGGAAGACAGAAGAACAGAGAAGAATACAGAAGAAAACAGAGGAAGACAGAAGAACACAGAGGAAGAAAGAAGAACACCGAGGAAGACAGAAGAACAGAGAGGAAGACAGAAGAACAGAGAGGAAGACAGAAGAACACAGAAGAACACAGAGGAAGACAGAAGAACACAGAGGAAGACAGAAGAAGACAGAGGAACACAGAAGAAGACAGAGGAACACAGAAGAACACGGAGGAAGATACAAAAAACAAAGAAACAGAGTGCAGAAGACCACAGCAGAAGATGAGGAAGAAGAGAAGAGGAGAGAAGAGGAGTACAGAAGAAGAATACAGACGAGGAGAGAGGAGGAAGAACAGAGAAGAAGAAAAGAGGAAAAGAAGCAGGAGCAGGAGAGAAGGTGAGTAGCGCGGGGCAGAACGAGGGGCTGGGAGGTGGGGGGTACTTACTGTGGGGTGGGTCTCAGGAACTCAGGAACCTGGAGGAGCTGCAGCGGCAGGGGGAGCGACCTACCCTTGGGTCAAGGGTCGCTACCACTGTCGCGCAGCGGCCGCCATATGAGGTAGGAAGGGGGGGGAGGGGTCAGCTGGGGGCGAATGGGAGCTGGGGGGCGGGGCGTGCAGGAGGTCGCGGCGGGAAAGCGCGAGGGAGGGGGGGACAGGTAGAGTGAGAAGAGCTGGGGGAGGGGGGTTTAAGGGTGGAGGGGGGAGAGTGTTAGGAGGTTTAGGAGATTAGGGAGAAAGATAGGTGTAGGGTTGTGAAGATAGGGGAGGGGGGGTTGTAGAGGTGGGTGAGGGTGAGAGGTAGAGTGAGGGGATAGGAAGATAGGTAATAGAGGGGGTGGCGGGAGGGGGGGAGAGATAGAGAAATAGGTAGAGAGAAAAGGTAGATAGAGAAATCGATAGATAGGGAAAAAGATAGAGAGATAGGAAGATAGGAGGAGGTGGAGAGTGAGGGAGTTGGATAGTGGGATAGAGAGATGGAGAGATAGGTAGATAGGAGGAGTGAGGGAGGTAGAAAGTGAACGGGTTAGATAGGTGAAATAGAGGGGGGGATGCGAGTGGGGGAGGGGGATGAGGCAGGAGCAGGAGGGCAGGCGCGGGGAGAAGAGGACGGAGGAGGCAGAAGAGCCGAAGGCAGAAGACAAGAAGACAAGAAGAACAGAAGAACAGAAGAACAGAAGAACAGAAGAACAGAAGAGCAGAAGACCGGAAGGACTGAGGACCGGAAGAGCAGAAGACCGGAAGAAAAGAAGAAACACAGAAGAACAGAGAGGAATACAGAAGAACACCGAGGAAGACAGAAGAACAGAGAAGAATACAGAAGAACACAGAGGAAGACAGAAGAACACAGAGGAAGAAAGAAGAAGACCGAGGAAGACAGAAGAACAGAGAGGAAGACAGAGGAACACAGAAGAACACAGAGGAAGACAGAAGAACACAGAGGAAGACAGAAGAAGACAGAGGAACACAGAAGAAGACAGAGGAACACAGAAGAACACAGAAGAACACGGAGGAAGATACAAAAAACGAAGAAACAGAGTGCAGAAGACCACAGCAGAAGATGAGGAAGAAGAGAAGAGGAGAGAAGAGGAGTACAGAAGAAGAATACAGACGAGGAGAGAGGAGGAAGAACAGAGAAGAAGAAAAGAGGAAAAGAAGCAGGAGCAGGAGAGAGGGTGAGTAGCGCGGGGCAGAACGAGGGGCTGGGAGGTGGGGGGTACTTACTGTGGGGTGGGTCTCAGGAACTCAGGAACCTGGAGGAGCTGCAGCGGCAGGGGGAGCGACCTACCCTTGGGTCAAGGGTCGCTACCACTGTCGCGCAGCGGCCGCCATATGAGGTAGGAAGGGGTCAGCTGGGGGCGAATGGGAGCTGGGGGGCGGGGCGTGCAGGAGGTCGCGGCGGGAAAGCGCGAGGGAGGGGGGGACAGGTAGAGTGAGAAGAGCTGGGGGAGGGGGGTTTAAGGGTGGAGGGGGGAGAGTGTTAGGAGGTTTAGGAGATTAGGGAGAAAGATAGGTGTAGGGTTGTGAAGATAGGGGAGGGGGGTTGTAGAGGTGGGTGAGGGTGAGAGGTAGAGTGAGGGGATAGGAAGATAGGTAATAGAGGGGGTGGCGGGAGGGGGGAGAGATAGAGAAATAGGTAGAGAGAAAAGGTAGATAGAGAAATCGATAGATAGGGAAAAAGATAGAGAGATAGGAAGATAGGAGGAGGTGGAGAGTGAGGGAGTTGGATAGTGGGATAGAGAGATGAGAGATAGGTAGATAGGAGGAGTGAGGGAGGTAGAAAGTGAACGGGTTAGATAGGGGAGATAGAGGGGGGGATGCGAGTGGGGGAGGGGGATGAGGCAGGAGCAGGAGGGCAGGCGCGGGGAGAAGAGGACGGAGGAGGCAGAAGAGCCGAAGGCAGAAGACAAGAAGACAAGAAGAACAGAAGAACAGAAGAACAGAAGAACAGAAGAACAGAAGAAAAGAAGAACAGAAGAGCAGAAGACCGGAAGGACTGAGGACCGGAAGAGCAGAAGACTGGAAGAACAGAAGAAACACAGAAGAACAGAGAGGAATACAGAAGAACACCGAGGAAGACAGAAGAACAGAGAAGAATACAGAAGAAAACAGAGGAAGACAGAAGAACACAGAGGAAGAAAGAAGAACACCGAGGAAGACAGAAGAACAGAGAGGAAGACAGAAGAACAGAGAGGAAGACAGAAGAACACAGAAGAACACAGAAGAAGACAGAAGAACACAGAGGAAGACAGAAGAAGACAGAGGAACACAGAAGAAGACAGAGGAACACAGAAGAACACAGAAGAACACGGAGGAAGATACAAAAAACGAAGAAACAGAGTGCAGAAGACCACAGCAGAAGATGAGGAAGAAGAGAAGAGGAGAGAAGAGGAGTACAGAAGAAGAATACAGACGAGGAGAGAGGAGGAAGAACAGAGAAGAAGAAAAGAGGAAAAGAAGCAGGAGCAGGAGAGAAGGTGAGTAGCGCGGGGCAGAACGAGGGGCTGGGAGGTGGGGGGTACTTACTGTGGGGTGGGTCTCAGGAACTCAGGAACCTGGAAGAGCTGCAGCGGCAGGGGGAGCGACCTACCCTTGGGTCAAGGGTCGCTACCACTGTCGCGCAGCGGCCGCCATATGAGGTAGGAAGGGGGGGGAGGGGTCAGCTGGGGGCGAATGGGAGCTGGGGGGCGGGGCGTGCAGGAGGTCACGGCGGGAAAGCGCGAGGGAGAGGGGGGACAGGTAGAGTGAGAAGAGCTGGGGGAGTGGGGTTTAAGGGTGGAGGGGGGAGAGTGTTAGGAGGTTTAGGAGATTAGGGAGAAAGATAGGTGTAGGGTTGTGAAGATAGGGGAGGGGGGTTGTAGAGGTGGGTGAGGGTGAGAGGTAGAGTGAGGGGATAGGAAGATAGGTAATAGAGGGGGTGGCGGGAGGGGGGGAGAGATAGAGAAATAGGTAGAGAGAAAAGGTAGATAGAGAAATCGATAGATAGGGAAAAAGATAGAAAGATAGGAAGATAGGAGGAGGTGGAGAGTGAGGGAGTTGGATAGTGGGATAGAGAGATGGAGAGATAGGTAGATAGGAGGAGTGAGGGAGGTAGAAAGTGAACGGGTTAGATAGGGGAGATAGAGGGGGGGATGCGAGTGGGGGAGGGGGATGAGGCAGGAGCAGGAGGGCAGGCGTGGGGAGAAGAGGACGGAGGAGGCAGAAGAGCCGAAGGCAGAAGACAAGAAGACAAGAAGAACAGAAGAACAGAAGAACAGAAGAACAGAAGAAAAGAAGAACAGAAGAGCAGAAGACCGGAAGGACTGAGGACCGGAAGAGCAGAAGACCGGAAGAACAGAAGAAACACAGAAGAACAGAGAGGAATACAGAAGAACACCGAGGAAGACAGAAGAACAGAGAAGAATACAGAAGAAAACAGAGGAAGACAGAAGAACACAGAGGGAGAAAGAAGAACACCGAGGAAGACAGAAGAACAGAGAGGAAGACAGAAGAACAGAGAGGAAGACAGAAGAACACAGAAGAACACAGAGGAAGACAGAAGAACACAGAGGAAGACAGAAGAAGACAGAGGAACACAGAAGAAGACAGAGGAACACAGAAGAACACGGAGGAAGATACAAAAAACGAAGAAACAGAGTGCAGAAGACCACAGCAGAAGATGAGGAAGAAGAGAAGAGGAGAGAAGAGGAGTACAGAAGAAGAATACAGACGAGGAGAGAGGAGGAAGAACAGAGAAGAAGAAAAGAGGAAAAGAAGCAGGAGCAGGAGAGAAGGTGAGTAGCGCGGGGCAGAACGAGGGGCTGGGAGGTGGGGGGTACTTACTGTGGGGTGGGTCTCAGGAACTCAGGAACCTGGAGGAGCTGCAGCGGCAGGGGGAGCGACCTACCCTTGGGTCAAGGGTCGCTACCACTGTCGCGCAGCGGCCGCCATATGAGGTAGGAAGGGGGGGGAGGGGTCAGCTGGGGGCGAATGGGAGCTGGGGGGCGGGGCGTGCAGGAAGTCGCGGCGGGAAAGCGCGAGGGAGGGGGGGACAGGTAGAGTGAGAAGAGCTGGGGGAGGGGGGTTTAAGGGTGGAGGGGGGAGAGTGTTAGGAGGTTTAGGAGATTAGGGAGAAAGATAGGTGTAGGGTTGTGAAGATAGGGGAGGGGGGGTTGTAGAGGTGGGTGAGGGTGAGAGGTAGAGTGAGGGGATAGGAAGATAGGTAATAGAGGGGGTGGCGGGAGGGGGGAGAGATAGAGAAATAGGTAGAGAGAAAAGGTAGATAGAGAAATCGATAGATAGGGAAAAAGATAGAGAGATAGGAAGATAGGAGGAGGTGGAGAGTGAGGGAGTTGGATAGTGGGATAGAGAGATGGAGAGATAGGTAGATAGGAGGAGTGAGGGAGGTAGAAAGTGAACGGGTTAGATAGGGGAGATAGAGGGGGGGATGCGAGTGGGGGAGGGGGATGAGGCAGGAGCAGGAGGGCAGGCGCGGGGAGAAGAGGACGGAGGAGGCAGTAGAGCCGAAGGCAGAAGACAAGAAGAACAGAAGAACAGAAGAACAGAAGAACAGAAGAAAAGAAGAACAGAAGAGCAGAAGACCGGAAGGACTGAGGACCGGAAGAGCAGAAGCCTGGAAGAACAGAAGAAACACAGAAGAACAGAGAGGAATACAGAAGAACACCGAGGAAGACAGAAGAACAGAGAAGAATACAGAAGAAAACAGAGGAAGACAGAAGAACACAGAGGAAGAAAGAAGAACACCGAGGAAGACAGAAGAACAGAGAGGAAGACAGAAGAACAGAGAGGAAGACAGAAGAACACAGAAGAACACAGAGGAAGACAGAAGAACACAGAGGAAGACAGAAGAAGACAGAGGAACACAGAAGAAGACAGAGGAACACAGAAGAACACAGAAGAACACGGAGGAAGATACAAAAAACGAAGAAACAGAGTGCAGAAGACCACAGCAGAAGATGAGGAAGAAGAGAAGAGGAGAGAAGAGGAGTACAGAAGAAGAATACAGACGAGGAGAGAGGAGGAAGAACAGAGAAGAAGAAAAGAGGAAAAGAAGCAGGAGCAGGAGAGAAGGTGAGTAGCGCGGGGCAGAACGAGGGGCTGGGAGGTGGGGGGTACTTACTGTGGGGTGGGTCTCAGGAACTCAGGAACCTGGAGGAGCTGCAGCGGCAGGGGGAGCGACCTACCCTTGGGTCAAGGGTCGCTACCACTGTCGCGCAGCGGCCGCCATATGAGGTAGGAAGGGGGGGGAGGGGTCAGCTGGGGGCGAATGGGAGCTGGGGGGCGGGGCGTGCAGGAGGTCACGGCGGGAAAGCGCGAGGGAGGGGGGGGACAGGTAGAGTGAGAAGAGCTGGGGGAGGGGGGTTTAAGGGTGGAGGGGGGAGAGTGTTAGGAGGTTTAGGAGATTAGGGAGAAAGATAGGTGTAGGGTTGTGAAGATAGGGGAGGGGGGTTGTAGAGGTGGGTGAGGGTGAGAGGTAGAGTGAGGGGATAGGAAGATAGGTAATAGAGGGGGTGGCGGGAGGGGGGGAGAGATAGAGAAATAGGTAGAGAGAAAAGGTAGATAGAGAAATCGATAGATAGGGAAAAAGATAGAAAGATAGGAAGATAGGAGGAGGTGGAGAGTGAGGGAGTTGGATAGTGGGATAGAGAGATGGAGAGATAGGTAGATAGGAGGAGTGAGGGAGGTAGAAAGTGAACGGGTTAGATAGGGGAGATAGAGGGGGGGATGCGAGTGGGGGAGGGGGATGAGGCAGGAGCAGGAGGGCAGGCGTGGGGAGAAGAGGACGGAGGAGGCAGAAGAGCCGAAGGCAGAAGACAAGAAGACAAGAAGAACAGAAGAACAGAAGAACAGAAGAAAAGAAGAACAGAAGAGCAGAAGACCGGAAGGACTGAGGACCGGAAGAGCAGAAGACCGGAAGAACAGAAGAAACACAGAAGAACAGAGAGGAATACAGAAGAACACCGAGGAAGACAGAAGAACAGAGAAGAATACAGAAGAAAACAGAGGAAGACAGAAGAACACAGAGGAAGAAAGAAGAACACCGAGGAAGACAGAAGAACAGAGAGGAAGACAGAAGAACAGAGAGGAAGACAGAAGAACACAGAAGAACACAGAGGAAGACAGAAGAACACAGAGGAAGACAGAAGAAGACAGAGGAACACAGAAGAAGACAGAGGAACACAGAAGAACACGGAAGAAGATACAAAAAACGAAGAAACAGAGTGCAGAAGACCACAGCAGAAGATGAGGAAGAAGAGAAGAGGAGAGAAGAGGAGTACAGAAGAAGAATACAGACGAGGAGAGAGGAGGAAGAACAGAGAAGAAGAAAAGAGGAAAAGAAGCAGGAGCAGGAGAGAAGGTGAGTAGCGCGGGGCAGAACGAGGGGCTGGGAGGTGGGGGGTACTTACTGTGGGGTGGGTCTCAGGAACTCAGGAACCTGGAGGAGCTGCAGCGGCAGGGGGAGCGACCTACCCTTGGGTCAAGGGTCGCTACCACTGTCGCGCAGCGGCCGCCATATGAGGTAGGAAGGGGGGGGAGGGGTCAGCTGGGGGCGAATGGGAGCTGGGGGGCGGGGCGTGCAGGAGGTCGCGGCGGGAAAGCGCGAGGGAGGGGGGGACAGGTAGAGTGAGAAGAGCTGGGGGAGGGGGGTTTAAGGGTGGAGGGGGGAGAGTGTTAGGAGGTTTAGGAGATTAGGGAGAAAGATAGGTGTAGGGTTGTGAAGATAGGGGAGGGGGGGTTGTAGAGGTGGGTGAGGGTGAGAGGTAGAGTGAGGGGATAGGAAGATAGGTAATAGAGGGGGTGGCGGGAGGGGGGGAGAGATAGAGAAATAGGTAGAGAGAAAAGGTAGATAGAGAAATCGATAGATAGGGAAAAAGATAGAGAGATAGGAAGATAGGAGGAGGTGGAGAGTGAGGGAGTTGGATAGTGGGATAGAGAGATGGAGAGATAGGTAGATAGGAGGAGTGAGGGAGGTAGAAAGTGAACGGGTTAGATAGGTGAAATAGAGGGGGGGATGCGAGTGGGGGAGGGGGATGAGGCAGGAGCAGGAGGGCAGGCGCGGGGAGAAGAGGACGGAGGAGGCAGAAGAGCCGAAGGCAGAAGACAAGAAGACAAGAAGAACAGAAGAACAGAAGAACAGAAGAAAAGAAGAACAGAAGAGCAGAAGACCGGAAGGACTGAGTACCGGAAGAGCAGAAGACCGGAAGAACAGAAGAAACACAGAAGAACAGAGAGGAATACAGAAGAACACCGAGGAAGACAGAAGAACAGAGAAGAATACAGAAGAACACAGAGGAAGACAGAAGAACACAGAGGAAGAAAGAAGAAGACCGAGGAAGACAGAAGAACAGAGAGGAAGACAGAGGAACACAGAAGAACACAGAGGAAGACAGAAGAACACAGAGGAAGACAGAAGAAGACAGAGGAACACAGAAGAAGACAGAGGAACACAGAAGAACACAGAAGAACACGGAGGAAGATACAAAAAACGAAGAAACAGAGTGCAGAAGACCACAGCAGAAGATGAGGAAGAAGAGAAGAGGAGAGAAGAGGAGTACAGAAGAAGAATACAGACGAGGAGAGAGGAGGAAGAACAGAGAAGAAGAAAAGAGGAAAAGAAGCAGGAGCAGGAGAGAGGGTGAGTAGCGCGGGGCAGAACGAGGGGCTGGGAGGTGGGGGGTACTTACTGTGGGGTGGGTCTCAGGAACTCAGGAACCTGGAGGAGCTGCAGCGGCAGGGGGAGCGACCTACCCTTGGTATACTGGACTGTGTTTTTGCTGGTTTATTGCCTCTGAGCACTTTACCACTGCTGATCAGTGCTAAAGTGCAAGTGCTCCCTATGTAAATTGTATTGGCGATTGGGTTATCCATGATTGGCATATTTGATTTACTGGTAAGTCCTTAGTACAGTGCACTAGAGGTGCCCAGGGCCTGTAAATCAAATGCTACTAATGGGCGTGTAGCACTGGTTGTGCCACCCACATTAGTAGCACTGTAAACATGGCTCAGACCTGCCACAGCAGTGTCTGTGTGTGCAGTTTTAAACTGCCAATTCCACCTGGCAAGTGTACCCACTTGACAGTGCTAAACCTTCCCTTTTTGTACATGTAAGGTACCCCTAACGTAGGCCCTAGATAGTCCCATGGGCAGGGTGCAGTGTATTTAAAAAGGCAGGACATGTACTGGTGTGTTTTACATGTCATAACAGTAAAATACAGACAAATTTAGGTTTTATTGTTGCAAGGTCTATCCCTCTCATAGGTTAACATGGGGGCTGCCTTTAAGTCACTTCAAAGCGCAGATTCCCTTTGAGAGAGGATAGAATTATGGAGTTTAGGGTATCTGAACTCACAATTTAAAAATACATCTTTTAGTGAAGTTGGTTTCTGGATTGTGAGTTTGAAAATGCCACTTTTAGAAAGTAGGCATTTTCTTGCTTAAACCATTCTGTGACTCTGCAGGTTTGTGGATTCCCCATCGCGTCAGTTTGACAGTTGGGCTGTTTACACCTGTCCTCTAAACAGTGACAGAAAGGGAACTGGGGTGTAGCCTGCATATCCTGATGAGCCATCTGAGCTAGAGTGGAGGGAGGAGTGGTCACTCACACCTGAAAGGACTGTGCCTGCCCTCACACAATGCAGTCTCCAACCCCCGTGGTGTGTGTCCGGGGCCTGGCCTGTACAAGGAAGGATCTTACAAACACTTGAGACTTTTCTTTGAAGTTTGGCAACTTCAGAGGCAGAAAGGGGTATAAGTATTGGACCTAAAACCCCAGACTTCTCAAATCTTTCTGGAACTAAGAGGAACCTCTGCCAAGGAGAAGAGCTGGAGGAGGAGTACTGTCCCTTTGCTGTGTTGCTTTGCTAGATTGGCCTGCAGTTGCTGCTTCTACCTTAAAAGAGAGCAAAGGGTGAACGTTGCTGTCTAGTCTGCTTGAGAAAGTTCTCTAAGGGTTTGGAATAGAGCTTGCCCCCAGTTGGAAGTCCCAGGGACACCAAAGACTTCAGTTTCCCCAACCTGCAACACTGGGAACTTTTTGTTTTGTGCTGTTCAAGAGGAGAAACCACTGCGACGCCACCAACAATGCTGTTGGCCTGCACCGTCACCTGCCACCGCCACACGGAGCCACACTGCCCGCTTCGCACCACGACCCTGGTCTCACAGACGCCACCATCAGACGACTTCACCGAGCCACTGCTCGCACCGCGACCTGCGGGCCCTCTACTCCGGCATCGCCTGCTCACACCACAGCCTGAAAATCACTGCCACTCCTGCTGACACCGGCGCTGCTGCCTGCACTGTGGCCTGCGGACACCGCTCGTGAGAAGCATGAAGCACTGTCCCGTGCTGCACTGCAGCCCCGGTCCACCGACACCGGTACCATAGACTCCAGTGTCGTCACCAGGCATACCTGCCCACACCGTGGCCTGAGGACACTGCTTGTAAGGGTCACGAAGCACCATCTGTCACGCACCGCCTACTTGGGCCTACCAACAACAGCGCTTCAGCAACAATGATGCTGCCTGCACCGGGACCTGGTGACACTGCCGGCTGCCCCACCCCGCTTCACCCCGCAGCCCTGGTCTCACCGACGCCGCTGGACACATCACGAGCCGCTGCCTGCACCGTGACCTGTGGGCACCGCACGTTGCTTTGTCCCGCTTCGCACCACAGCCCTGACATCATCCATGCTAGCGCTTCTGACTTCATCAGCCCGGAGTTCGATCTGCAACATGCATGACCTCAAGGGCCCGAGGACTCCCGCACTGACTCTGGGACCGACACCGTGACGCCAGCGACGACACTCTCTGGAGCTCACCGCGAGGATCACAATGTCTTGCAATTCCAAAGGTACTGTTTGCGGGTCTACCCAACACCGTTGCTGATCTGTGGTGCTGCGGCCGGCCTGAACTGTTGGATTTGTTGATCACTACGCCGTGATAGCCCCAGGTGGAGCTATCAACTTCAAGGAACTGTCTTTTTAAGTAACTTTTGCAGAATTCATATATTTATTACTGCATGTTGGATTTGTATTGTATTTGGTCTTGTTTTATACAGATAAATATTAGCTATTTTTCTAAAACTGGTGTGGTCTCCTTGTTTTCACTGTATTACTGTGTGTTATGTGCAAATGCTTTACACATTGCTTCTGAGATAAGCCTGACTGCTCATGCCAAGCTACCAAGGGGGTGAGCAGGGGTTATCTGAGTGGGCATATCCCTTATCCTGAATAGAGTGAGGGTCCCTACTTGGACAGGGAGCAAACCGACTGCCAACTTGAGATCCCATTCCTAACAATGACACATTAATTTTTGTAAGCACATGGAGATTAAGTGATTTCCACAGAGTCACCAGATGTTGAGCCAACACTTAGACTCAAACCTAACTCTCCAGTTCCAAGTCAGCAGCTCTGGCCATGACACCACGCCTTTTTTGTGGGTGCCTTAATCTATTGTTCTCACCTGCCCCCTTACTGTGTGAGGTGCATACTCTGGTAACTTGTGTGGATAAGTATGAGTTCAGTAGAATGTGTGATATTGTGTGTGTGTGTGTCTGCGTGCACGCCCCTTGGGGACAGCTATTTCATTATTACAAGCCAATTTATAATGTATAAAAACGTGTATTGGTTAAAGCACATTAGTTTTCTCAGCAGAATACAATATTTCATAAAACTCGTCCAAAGATTCTACATTCTAGTTAGATGTCATCATTCATAATAACCACTTCTCACTAGACATATACAGTGTCCGGCAAAAGAAGAGCAGACAGGATGGCCCGAGTGTCTTTAACTATTCCATGCAAGGTCCAAACCCAAACATTTTCCTCTCCCTTTAGAGATAAAAAGTGTAGTTTCACATTAAAACAAAAACTTCTTCACTTAGGCGGTCATTCTGACCTTGGCGGACGGCGGAGGCCGTCCGCCAAGGTACCGCCGTCGGAACACCGCACCGCGGTCGAAAGACCGCGGCGGTGATTCTGACATTTGCCCTGGGCTGGCGGGCGGCCGCCAAAAGGCCGCCCGCCAGCCCAGGGCAAATCAACCTTCCCACTAGGATGCCGGCTCAGAATTGAGCCGGCGGAGTGGGAAGTTGCGACGGGTGCAGTTGCACCCGTCGCGTATTTCAGTGTCTGCTGGGCAGACACTGAAATACTTTTTGGGGCCCTCTTACGGGGGCCCCTGCCGTGCCCATGCCATTGGCATGGGCACGGCAGGGGCCCTCAGGGGCCCCGCGGCACCCCCTACCGCCATCCTGTTCATGGCGGGAGAGCCGCCATGAACAGGATGGCGGTAGGGGGTGTCTGAATCCCCATGGCGGCAGAGCGCGCTCCGCCGCCATGGAGGATTCAGACGGGCAGCGGAAAGTCGGCGGTAGCCCGCCGGCTTTCCGCTTCTGGCCGCGGCTGTACCGCCGCGGTCAGAATGCCCGGCGGAGCACCGCCAGCCTGTTGGCGGTGCTACCGCCGACCTCCGCCCTGGCGGTAATTACCGCCAGGGTGAGAATGAGGCCCTTAGTCTCCATCTCTTTAACCTAATCATTTTGAATCAGTCCTATGCTGGCTATTGCATGGACCTTGCTATCCTTTCACTTTTTAGACAGTGTTCCTGGCGGAAAAAACACTAGCAAAGTTTGCCAATTGTTTCTGATTTTTTTTTATGTCACGCAATTATTTCACAGAGTTGGATGACCATTATAAACGTTATGGTGAGCAGTTTCCAATTTCATATTTACATACAGACTTTTTAAAACTGGACCCAAAATATAATTCTTCACTTGAAATAAATTTTAGCTATATTTATCTTCCCCGGTTCACAACTAATGGTCTGTTTGAAAGCACCTTGTCTTTTCCATATTTTAGACAGTTGTATGTGATTTCAAAGAAAAATAATTTCATGGAATACCATTACTGAGAAACAAGAAGTATTGCAGTAAGAGACACTCTTGTGCTTGGGCCCCAGGGGACTACAGCTACCATAAGTCCCTGTTGTTGGTGAGGAGAAGGAGGGGCAACAGCTCTATAAAGCGCTTATTTGTTTATCGTTGCATGGAATGTGCTGCAGGAAGAGACTCTCTTGTTTTTTGGTCACAGTGGGGAGGTGGGGGTGGAGGGGGGAACTACAGCTACCATATACCACAAACCTGCTGGGCTAAGGAAGAGCCCATCCAAGCCTGTCAGAGTCAGGAGAAGGCTGGGCTGGGCCATCCCTCTTTGTTGCGCTGTATCAGCTACTGTTATGTCTTAGCTTGGGAATCGGCTTTAAATCCTTAAGTTGTCTAGAAGTGTAGGAAAGGAGGTCTGGTGGCAGAACCAAATACCATCCTAGCTGTACTGCCCTGGTTGCAACTGAGCTGTTTCTGAACCTTCGGGCACTAATATAAATGACTGAATTGACTCTCAATTGATGCTTGGCTCCTTATTCCTGCAGAGTCATGATAATTATGGTATGGAGGACTGAGGACTGCTGCAAAGGGTGGGCCTGATAGCAGGACCGACTAGCCTTGGGACTTTGCTGCACAAGGCTTTGTCCCAGCTGCAAGCCTGATTGCTGTGCTAGGTTGGGCTTGCTAACTATCAACAATTGAGAGTGACTTTCTATCTAGTTGCACTGTGACCTGGAGAAGCAACACAGAGCGTTAACTGGCATTTCTATTTTGGGTATTTCTCTCTTGGTTCTAGCATTGCCATTATGTTTTATGTGTGATTTATTGGAGCAAATTATTGAATTTAAATTAAAATTAAATTAAATTAAATTAAATTAAATTAAATTAAATTAAATTAAATTAAATTTAATTTAATTTAATTTAAATTAAATTTAATTTAATTTAATTTAATTTAATTTAAATTTAAATTTAAATTTAAATTTAATTTAAATTTAAATTGCTCTGTTTCAAACTGGGGAAACGCAATGCTGCAGAACCAGTTCAAGGGGTCCCCAAACAAAGCAAGGAAGTAAAGAAATCTAGGAATTGCACAATTTGTGAAATAGATCTTCTGATTGAAGTGGTGGAATCCATCATAGGCAATAAAAATAAGCCAAAAGGGATCCCTTTTCTTAGATCCAACACCACAGCCACCGTTAGAGCCCAGCATAGTTAGTTCCAACCGCTTCCTCCCTCAAGAAGACCTAGAAGTAATCATAGGGGTCTCTGAGGCTAACTCTAAAACAAGGTATTCAAAAGAGGTCAACAGAACCTTCTGCACCTATCACTGACTTAGATTCAGTGAAGGAGCTGTGGGTGGATATCACAGGCCTTAAGGTCATGCTTTAGGATTTAACTGGTATGGTTCAACACCTTCTTTCAGTACTCATTGATGTGGACAAAATTGGAATAGAACAGCATGAAAAGAAGTCTGATGGGGGTCCCCTAATTTTAATAAAATCTTCTAGTGACATCAAAAGCAATTAGGCCTCGAAGGACACTGTTCATAACCTAACGCAGGGCACCTTTTCAAACAGGGACACTTTGCAGGCTGGGTCACTGCGCAAATTCGATAATACAAGGCTGCTAGGGAAAATGGCAAATAGTGGAGGAGGAAATGGACTGCTGACTTCTTGGCCATCAAGGGCACACACTAGGGCTTTACCTGCTAATGACATGGCCATACATAACAATTCATTGGTTCTCCCAACCCAGCCCTTTATAGTATCTGTAACAACTAGACATGGTAGATCTGATACAATATCAATAGTCTCTTGGAATGCAGCAGGCTTGAAGTCAAAAGTAAAGCTGTCAGACTGGAATAATTTTGTAGAGAAATTTGCTATCAGCATATTTCAGGAGACATGGTGCACTGAACCTGTAATAGGGCTGGATAAGCTCACTATTAAATTCCAGCAAAAGCTAATACTTGTGGCCATCTTTATGAAGGTTTCTTAAGTTGGACTAGAGTATCAGTAGACCTTAAAATAAAAAGATTGGCGGTTGACTCCCTTGATATTCTGAGTGTACAACTAATGTTGGCATATGCTATCTCTATGCACAAGGGGGTAAGGGGAAACAGTCTGAAACACTTCAGATATTAGAAAGACATTAGGAGTGTAGATATCAACCATCATACATTATTTTGGCTCAGGAGTTGAGACACTGGATGGTGAAGATGTTACTTTAGTGGAGGAGGAAGACGAGAGGTGGGATGTTCCCCAGCTCAATATATCCCAAGTTAGAAATTGGACCCAAATAGCTCTTCAACTGAACACTCTTGATTTGGACCAAAGTTTTGAAGAAACAAACGGTAGGACAGAATCAGTCAGAAGGGGACTTTCACATTCAACAAACCCAACCGCAAGAGCAACATAGATAATATTTGATCGACTATGGGATACAGTTAGGGACATGATAGTAATAGAGATGCTTGAGAAGAATCATAATCAGCTATGCCTTTATAGGTCATCAATATGGGCTATCTTTCCTACTGATTTCCACTGTCACAGAACAACAAAATAAGATATGCTGCTGGTTAACAATAAGCAAGTGGAGTAGGATAGTTAAAAGCCAAGACACACTGATTACTGTTCAGCATTACTTAATGTGTGCCAACAAGTTTTAGACCCTGTCTCTTTAAATTTAATTTAAGGGATATAATTGCTAATAACAGTAACTTAAAGCAAACTTCATATATCCATTCTAGATTTTTGGCCACGTAAGGTCATATTTTATAGCAAACGGACCATACACTGGGAAAAATACTCAAAAATATAACAGTTAATTTAATAAGAAATGCAGACAGGCCTGAAGACAGATTTGGCTATTAGATCTAAGGCCCTGGCAATTATTGCTGCTATGAGGAAGGCCTACTAAAAAGCACAACATAGAGCAAAAAGAGAATGGGTTGGGAAGTGATGGTTTGACTTACTGCAAACATGCTCACATAAAAACTACCAGAAAGCTTGGCTTATTGTTGCTGCCACAGATAGACTGGATGTACCCAAGCCTCAAAACTTTATACAGCAACACATATGGTATAAGTACTTTGCTGGTTTCTAGTCTGACAATTTCCAGGCTCTCTAGTCTGATGTCCAGCTACAGTGGAAAAGTTTGAGTAATGTTGAAATGTATTTGACATTCAACATGAGGGACATAAAAGTCCCTCTCAACTCCATTGCAAATGGAAAAGTGCCTGGCCAAGACTGTATATGGGGAGATGTATTTCTATTTGATAAAGACGATTGGTCCAAGTAGATTTTTGAATTCACAAGTGCAAAATGCCCAGGGAACCCCAATCACGAGCTCCTGGAAAGAAGCTGGGGTACTACCTATTTCTAAAAAGGGGGACAGAGATTCACCCACAAATTACAGGCCACTAAGTCTAACTAACACCTTTTAGAAGGTGTTTTGTCATCTAGTCCTTGAAAAAATCCAGGAGTGGATAGAGGATAACCATATACTCTCCATGCTGCAAGCTGGATTTAGAAAGAAAACATGCACAATAGACTAGGACCCAGATTTACAAGCGGCCTGTGCCGGTGATGAGTTACTTTTTTTGAGGCATTTGCACCGCAGGCTACTGATTCATATCTACAAGGCCATGCAAAGCCACTTTACATGGCTTTACATGGCCTTGTAGATATGGAGTAAGGCAATGCAGCACATTGCTGTATTTGCTTATTTTGGGTCGGGGAGACGTTTCCATTGGTGTTGTGAGGGTGTTACCACGCAATGCCCATGGATTTTGACGTAGTCCAAGATTTAACAGGTTTTGTAAACCTGGGAATGTGTCAAAACTCTACACCACCCCGGGGCAGCGTAGAAGTGATGTAACAGGGAGAAATATCTTTATTTTTCCCTGTTTTTTCCTCTTTCAATGTGTGCTGCATTTTGCAGCACACTTACAAAGAGGAAAACTCCTCTTGAGATTGTTTTTGTGCCGGAAGGTGCCCATTCCTGTACAAAAAAAATAATCCCTGCAACGCAGGCACCCTTGCACCATGGTGCAAGGGTGCCTGCATTGGGGCACAGCAGCAATTTGTGAGCAAGCGCAGGGGTGAAGGGCATGAATGCGCAGTATGTCGTAGAAATGGCACATTCCTGCCCTTTTGTTTTGATGTAGGGCAGCGCAGCAAGAAGGCTTGCGGTGCTGCCCTGTGTCAAAACATTGTAAATCTGGCCCTAGGTTTTTCAGTTTGTCGTCTTGTACTGGAAGACGGTACTCATTGGTGGTGTACCCTTACATGTGTCCTTCGTCTATATGAAATCCACCACCTAACATCCTATCCATTCTAATTCAGCTTCATGAGGATAATTTTGCAAGCGTAAGATGTGGTGAAGAGGATCAACTTACAAACCCTATCCCTATTAAAAAGGGTATCCACCAGGGCCACATGCAGGCTCCCACTTTGTTCTGTTTATACCTGAATGACATAGTACAACGCCTATTAATATGTTACAACAACCCCCCCTCACTTGTTGGAGCAAAGATTCCCACTTTACTTTTTGCAGATGATACCTTTTGGTGTCTGAACACTGAGTAGGCTTCGATGTTTATTTACTCGTTTTGAGGAATTCAGCTTTATTCGAGCGTTAGTAGTTAACACAGCAAAAACAAAATCCATGACAATTAGGCAGTATAAATCATATAAGGGGGAGATAAAATGAAAGGCACTGTGTTGGAAAAAGTAGACATCTTTGAGTATTTTGAGAGCAAGCTAAAATGACATGACAAAAGCATGTTGACAAAATCTCTTTAAAACTAATGCAAGCAACGGGTGCCATTTTGAAAGAACTTAGGATCTCTTGTAGCAAGCCGATCCCTCCAGCTTTTCAGCTTTATGACTCAAAGGCCCTGGATGCTGTCATTTATGGCACTGAGTCAAAGGGCTTTCATAATCTTTCTGACATGGTCACAACGGAGAACAAATTGTCCCTTGTTGCCTTCCCCTCTAGCAGCTCATTGTATCCGCTAAACTAGATATGGGGAGGAAATCAATTATAGCTAAAACTAAAATGTTAACAATTTTGTTCTAGAGGAGACTTAAGAGCCACACCAGAATTATCCAATTATGCCAAGGCCCTCACTGAGATATTAAAACTGGATCCATTTCACAAATTAAATTGGTGTAAAAATATAAAGAAACTGATGAACTCTTTGGGTCTTAGAAAATCGCACATCAGTGAGACTCTACAATCGAAGGAGAGAATAAAAGAGCAGTATTGGACTTTGGAGAGCCCAGAAACATGGCGAAGATGCCACCATAGGCTCTCTGTAAATAGCCTTTACAGAATGTAAGTCTACTAATGGCTTAAAATGCTACCTTGATTTTATTACGGATCCCTTGGATAGGAAACTATAAATGCTGTTCATATTTGGATCTCTGTCCCTTCATACGTTCATTGCTAAATAGTCCACTTTTATTGATCCACCCACCCTATGCCCTGTTTGTAATATGCACACTGAAACTCCAGTCCATGTTATGTTTGTTTGTGTTGCTCAAAAATGCCATAGGCTTCGCTTGGATCAAATCATTCTGCAAGCAACTGGACACATGGAACCATGCAGAGACTTTAAACATATTAAGAACAGATCATAGTCCATCTTATCCTGTGCCCTAATTATTTTGTGGCAGGATGTGGCTAATAAGAAGGAATGCAAACATATTAGTGTTGTGCCTGAAGAGGTGAAATTTGAATAATTTGAGTGCATCAGCTAGAAGATTATGATATAGTGATGCCTGAATCTCATCATTTACAGAGCGCACCAAAAAAAGTTTTTGTTTATGATCAGTTTCAGCTCCTTCTTGGTGCATATATCCTTCAAAAAGCAAACTAATTTTAAATGCTATCTTGCTGCCAGCAAATGGAAGCTACTGTAACAATGCATGTTACATTTCTTATGAATTTTAGTTCTGCATTTTAGACTACTTTTTTGGATAATATGGCTGTCAAGTATTTAAACCTGTTTTTAAATATGAATATATTGATTGCATTGTAACACTGGGAGCCTTAGGTAATCGTAGGAACTTGCTTGCTGGCCCAATTGTGTATTTGCTATGCCAACAGCCATGGAAAGATATGGAGTCATATTATGATACTAAATTATTATTGTGTTTTATCTACTTAGTATAATTGAATTCTATTGGCCGCCTTCTGTCAAACAGGGAGAGCTTTTTATGCGATATACTGTAAATTAATGTAGTCATTTATTTTTTTCACTCTATGACATTGGTTATAGTTTGTATTCTTGTGCCTACATGAGTACGTATATATTTTCTTGATTGTATTTGGCTCAAAGTGTAATTAATTTTTATAATTATAACTTTTATGGCATTTTAACTTGCTACATACATTTTAACTGGATATATTACTGAGAAACCATTTCACCTGAGTTGTTTAATGGAAAACATTATCATTTTATAGAAACCAATTCAAAGAATGTGTTTTTGTTCAAAATATGCTTTTGCATATCAATGTTTAAGCTGTCAATGCAATGGTTAAAGACCCTAGTTTCAGAAGCAGTTTTGTTAGAGGTGTTTATTTCAGTGCTGTACTTCATGAGTCACTATTTCATGTTTATATCTTTTACGTCGTCAAACAATTACTTGGAATGTTTTAGTTTCTGATTCCGCACTAGTTCTGACCACTCGAACCCCTAAACACCATCCATCTCTGCCCCCTAAAAACTCCTTATCACAACTTAACTACATCCATTCCAGAACCCTATACACACTTTCCAACCCTAAAATCGACCTATTCAAGAAACCTAAAAACCCCTCACTACACCTAAACTACAGCCACCCCTGACTTCTAAACTACACCCATCCCTGAACCCTGAAAGCTCTTTCTATCCCAACACTTCACCCATTACTGAACTGCAAAACCCCTCATTACTCATAAACTCCAACTATTCCTAAACCCTATAACCCCTTTCTATGCCTAAACCCCAACCCCCCTCCCTTAAACCCATCACGTCAGTCAAGCTCTACCCATGCCTGAACCCTAAAAAACCCTAACCAACCTTAAAAGCCACACATCCATCAACCCTAAAAACCCGTCACCACTAGCCTTCAACCCCGCCCATCCATAAACCCCAAATCTGCTCAACACCCTTACACTCCACCCATTCCTGAACCACAAAAACACCTTACACCCCACACTCCATTCACCAGTGAACCCTAAAAGAATTCCTAAACTCCACCCACTACTGATACCTAAATAATCCTCACCAACCCTAAACAGAACCTAACCCTGAAAATTCCTTTCTGTGACTGAACTCAACCCATTCCTGATCTCTAAAACCCCACAATCACCCCTAAACATTGCCCATCCCTTAACCAAAAAACCTCTCACTAGCCCTACACCTCAACTCAGTTTAATGTAATTTTTAATTTTTCATTAAAATGATCTTTCCTTTGAAACATTTTCTCTAATTTTTGTATTCCCTTAAAATTGTCTTTCCTTAAAATGGGTTTTCGATTATTTGGTTTCCTCCAGTGAGTTTTCTCAATTTTGTTTTTTCCATTAATTCACAGACATCAGTTTTAGACCCTGTCTCTTTCAAATCTATAAGCTGAATGACTAAAATACATTCTAGCAGGGTAAGGTGACCATTTCCATAAACAGAGCATTAATATTTCTCACTTCATTAGCAGACTGGAAGTGCTAAATATCATTTCTGTTGGTAAGATTGTTGCTCACCTTGGTTCTGGCATGTACATCTGCTCCCACTTAAGATGACTTCAAAATAGTTTAGCCAGATATTTGTAGTTTTTCTCCTATTAAATGGTGTGTTCTTACAGGTCCAGTGTAAATTCACCTTGTTTTTTTTTTAGTGGGAACAAAACTTTGGCCGTATAAGTGCACTGCGTTAAGGACTCCCTGCAAAGCCGTTTGGGTTTGGTCTAACAGTGCAATATCATTTTCATAGCACAACATCTCTGTTAAAATATTGCTAATCTTATATAGAAACCTTACCTATTCTGTAGCCTGTCGTAGCCTGCTATATTGGCCATTAAAGGTCCGCTTTAGTGTTAAAGGCCCAAGCCAAAGGCCCTAGAGGGCAGAATGTTCTAATTATTAACACAAAGGCCTCACAGAGCCTAAAGGGGTTGAAATCTCCTCAGGCCTTGTGAAGCCTTTGTTCACAGCAACAGCTGTGAAAGACAAACATTGAAATGTTGATGCTCCAAACTTCTACCAGGAATAAGAAGTCCATAGCAGTCTATTGTCTTCAATGGAGTGCTCAGTATTCCAATGTTCTAACAATAGCATATGATAGTTTCTGACATGTCTTCAATGTATAATCAGAACCTCAGGCGACCAGTCACCCATACTTCAGATTATATTTAGCATAAAGGTTCTTGTTAGCTCACATCTCTTCCCAAATTGGATTGGGCGCTCCCTCTTTTATTGTATGTCATGTCACGCTTTGCCTTGACACCCTTTAAAAGAGGGCTGGGTAATCCCCATGTTTCCATCGTTCAAGAGAGCTATCCACCTGCCAAAATATTTTGGTAAGCTTAAGAAAGATTATAGAAACAACCTAGAACATAAGAAACATAAAACAGCCTCTTTCATTCTCAGCTGGTATTTGCAGAAACATAAAATTGTCTAAAGCAAAGTGGTGTGTCATAAAGTCTTATTGCTTCACTGGAAGGACACGTCCCCTCAGCCCAACCTTCTATTCAATCTGGTATATGACTTGACAACATTTCCTCAGGGGACTCTAACAGTGCAAAGTACCAATAATTAGATCTATCTTGTCTTCATCCATGTTTAAATACCTCAAACAAACAGAGTACTGGGGTGACTTCTAGGTCTTACTTCAGACATAGTATGCGCTGTTGTTGACAGACATTTTGTTATCTTACAGTGACCTCAGAGCTGACTATTGCTTGGAGTAATTGTTAGTTTCATTTGCTTACTTCTAATGTGTCAACTGCTGTAGGCTTTCATTCCTTTTCTTGTGTTTATTGCTCTCCTGGAGAATGAACTTATTACTGTGTTCTTCCAATACTCACTTTTTCAGATGCTGCATTTTTATTTTTGTTTAAGCACTCTACAAGAGTGAGTGTGTTTTCCAACTGCTTCTTGCATTTATTTCTACCACCTTCATGTTTACCCACCTTAACCCACCCACCCTCCATTGGCCATGTGCTTTTCTCATCTATTATTTCCCACTCTCTGTTGTTTGTGTGCTTCACTGTTTGGCTGGCCCAGACTCACCTGCCCAGCCTCTGTTCTCCTCCTGCCTACTGTCCATTTTCTGTGTGCCTGACTTAGCCTCTCCCAACCACACTTGCAGGTGTGCTCTCAAAAACTCTCTTGTCTGTCCTCTCCCCACACCAATTACCTTATCTCTCATTCTCCCTCAGTGTTACCCCCCAATCCACTTCCCTGTTTGTTTGTAGAGTGGGGTGGAGAAGAGGTAACATAGAGTGAGGGAGGCCGGCAAACGAAGATGTGGATGGGGAAAGAGAACAGGGAGAGGGGAGAGAGAGCACAAGACTAAAAATGATAAGAAAGCATTATGACACGGACAACACTAATGCATTAAAAAAAAAAAAAAACCATTTACACTGGCTTACTTATATCAATTATTTTATTAAGGATTTTAGCCATGCTATATAGCAACCACACTGCTGTACACCACATATTATTACCAAAGCCAATAGCACCAATAAGTGAGACATATTGGCTTTGTCAATGCTTGTCAATTTTATGCATACTATGTGACCAGCTCTCAAAAACATCAGCCTGTACAGCTGTGTGAATTTGCATTATAACTACTAGAATTACGGACTAGGTACGTGAAAGGATGCTGCAATCTTAAACCCTGTGATATGCAAAACCACAGGATTTGCAACAACAAATTCCTATTTGGTATGTACTAAAACCATTTTATGATTCAGTGAAGCCTATCCAAGCCACAAAATAAGATTTATCTAATAGCGATTCATAATTTGGAAGGGGCATGAAAGGATCATCCCATCCAAATTTTAATCTGAACTGAATGTATTAAAGGTCTGCACAAACTATAGATGAGTTACTGACTCCCAGGTGGGGTGGTAACTGATTTGCAAAGGGAAAGGGACCCATTTGGACCCCTGCCTTTTGGGTGTAGAGATGGTAACCTTAATGGCAGTAGGTAGTGGCATGGGGACCACTGCCTGCTTTCTTAGAAGTGTTCCAAAACAAAGAACATTATTTTTTAAAAGCATCATAAGTCCCTTGAAGGAACACAGGATGCTCTTTAAAAACTAATTCAATTTGAGAATGAGAGGACAGGGATGGTAGTCTACTGCTCTTGCATTACAGGCCACCCTGACTTTCTTTACAGCCGATCACAATAGATAGCAATTGGCGACCTGCCTAATGAATAACCTGGCAATACCTCATGTACTCATAGGCTGATTTGCAAAATCAGAGATTGTGTGTATTTAAGTATATGCCTGCTAGAAGGAATTGGACTGGGTTAAACCACTGTACGTTTCCTACTTTCCACCTCTCCATCCTGAGTTTTCAGATCAATCCCTAAAATTCAATTCCTTCCGTGTATCAGTGATACGTATATAAACTGTGGGGCATATTTACTAACATTTTGTGCAATGTAATACAGCAAGCGAAGTTGCTGCACTTGGGGTTGAACTGGCCAATAGGGCAATCAGGCAGCGCCCAGTGTTTTGGTCTCACAGATCAGTGTATGGGCCAGTTTTTTAGAAGTTTGTTGGCTTGTTTTATGGCCAGGTGGACCATTTTAACTGTTTATTTCCCTGATAATAGAACAAAATTGCCTGCAGCAGAAACAAATGTATGCAGTCTCACACACCCTGCAGAATCCTCATATAGCGTGTCTTTATATGTTCAAAACTGGCCTGATTTGCAAATGTGGGCAACTATTTTAGCTATCTGGTTTGTTAATGTGGGCCACTTTTATTTTGGTGCGCTGGACCATTTTCTCTCCCAGTCCGACCCTGGCTGTACTGTGTTGCATGAAGGAAAGAGAGCAGAACAGTGCCATACTTCCAAAGCTATGGCACAGTTTTGCTATCTCCTTTGACTGCATTTCACCAATGCAGGCACCCTTGCATCATGGCGCAAGGGTGCTTGCATTATGATCAGGATAGTATTTCAGCAAGAAAGGGTACCTTTCTGCACAAAAACTATCCTTTGAGGCTAGTTCCTCTTTGTATGTGTGCTGCAGAATGCAGCACACATGGAAAGAGGAAATAACAAGGATAAATAAAAATATCTCTACTGGTTACACCAGCCTCAAGTAGGTGCACCATTTTAACAGAAACCTATGTTTCCAAGGCATTGTTATACTATATGGGGTTGTGTCAAATAGGGTGGGCAGAACACAAAGAGTTTCACTCTGCAGAATTCTGCATAGTTAAATAAAAACTCTGTGAGATTGTGCGGAGTTTCACCCACTCTTAGTTTTAGTGAAGGGGAGAGGTGTAACACAAGCGTGTCTCATCCTTATACTAGACCTGCCATCTCAATCACAGGGCAAGTACAGGCATAGAAGAGGCAGGGGAGAAGGGCTCCAGCAAAGTACGCACAGACACATTATGGCATGCCTGTGGCTGGTGATATCTGACTGGAAAGGGGTGTGGCACACTTAAATGTTGTCTCCCTCCTAATGTGTTGCTGAGTTTGGAGAGATTTATCGGCTGGCTTCTGCTGAGCCATGCTTGAGTAATGCTCTGACCCCAAAGGCGGTGTCATTCCCTCCAGTCTGACCATCAGGGCAGCACTGCAAGCGTGGCAGGTGGTGGGAGTCACATACTTTTCTGCTTGCATTTGCGAGTCATGTTGTTACCTCAGTGCATTGATTGCCCAGTGAACCTTTAATCAACCACCTCCAGCGGGCCATGCTGCCCGTAGGAGTGACGATGGCTCTGCCTACTCTGGAGAGTCTGCATGTTTAGAAGTGGCGCACAGGGAAGGCACCTCAGCGTCCACAGAGAATGGTGTGTCACATGAGGAAGCTCCCTCACTGGACTAAAAGGTGGTGTTGAAGGTGGTGACACTTAAGCAATTCAGCTGCGAAGCAGGCTCTGATCCAAGTAACTGTTTGGGGACGACATGTGGCCCCACAAAACAAAAAACACTTTTCTGGGCACTCTCATCAGAAAATTAGAGGGGCAAAGTAAGTCACTTATTTGGAAAACATACAGAAGGTGGTTCCACTTACTCTTGGCCTTTAGGTGCAGGGAATGATCTGAAACTGGAACTTGGGTGGCCTCTCCTGGGTACACCCACCCCCGGTATAGATGGGGCACTCCTTGTCCTCTAGGATCGTCCTGCTTTGTGGTGGTTTCTCCTCTTCTGCTACGACACCGCAGACCCACAGCAGTAAGTAGGCAGTGGGCAATGGCAGGGCCAGCCCTGCAATGTCTGCACGCCTCCATAATGCAGTGATAGATTCCCTTCCCATCCCTTGGGGTCTTTCAGCATCACCGGGGAAGTGGGAGGAGACTAGTCCATGAGCTCCTCTAGCTGGTGGGGAAGAATGAATGCCTCAACTGTTCGGATGGGTGGTAAACTCCACCACACGGTCTTAGGCGGTGTTTTGCCAAACTCCGTACTACAAGCTGAGCGTGGAGTTGGAAAAACTCCATGAACTCCGCCCACCCCTAGTGTCAAAATACATGGGTGGATGCACTGGAATGCCTATGACCACCCATATAACGCCTAGGTGAAACAAAATAATGCAAGTTAGCACTATGCCCTTTGTTGAATTACTTTTTTGTAAAAAGCCTTGCAAATTGGGCTCTGGTTGGCTTTCTAAATCCCCAAATTGAATTTTGTATCAGGGCTGCACCAAATAAGTGCTACAAACGTGACTCAAAATCTTAATAAATCTGGGCCCAGTTGTTTTTCAGGAATCTAAAGCATAAACAGTTGTATACAAAGTAACCTCAGCTTCAGTTCCCATACCTCACAAATTCAAAATTCTTTAAAGCTTTTTTTAGTGGCTTCATGTGATTTGAACCACAATAGTAATTGCAGTTCTCCCGGGTAAAATTATTTTCCTTTTTGTTTTTGTTTCCTTTCCTTTCTTTCTTTCTCCTTTGACAACTCATTCTCACTATGAGACAAATATATTTTTATATATGGCTCTGTTATTCCTGGCATCCATGGTGTGGTCCCCCTCAACTTTTTGCCTTCAGACCTCCTGTTTTGCTGTCTTCGTTTTTGCTGGCTTTAGGGATCTTCACACTTTAACACTGCTAACCAGTGCTAAAGCGCTGGTGTTCCCTGCATAAACATGGTAAGATTGCACTATACCTGATTGGCACATATAATGTGCTTGTAGGTCCTTAGTAATGTGGCACTACCTTTGCCCAGGACCTGTAAATTAAATTCTACTAGTGGGCCTGCAGCACTGATTGTGCCACCCACCTAAGTAGTACTTTAAACATGTCTGCCATTTCAGCCTATGTGTGCAGTTTGAGACAGCCATTTCGACCTGGTAAAATAAATCTTTTGCCAAGCCCTTTTTATTACATATACATTACCCCTAGTATAGGCCCTGGAGAGTCCAGAGGACAGGGTGGAATTTAAAAAAAAGGTTGGACATGTACTTTTAAGAGTTGCATGCCCTGGTACTGAAAAATCCTTAAACTTGCTTTTCACTACTGCAAGATCTACCTCTCTCATAGGTTAATATTGGAGTTACCTTATTACATTTAATAAGTTGTAGTTTCCAAATGGGAGCAGGTAACCAGTTGGTGGTTGGTGTTTTTAAAATTGCAATGAATCATCCTAACTTATGGAGAAGTCAGGTTTTAAATTACAATTTTGAAAATGCAATTTTTTAATATACATTTTCCTGTCTTAGCCATTTAGTGCCTGCAACTTGTTTCTGGGTCACATGACTGGTGCAGTTGACACTTGGGCTTACTGTATTCCTCCTAGACAGCCACACACAATGGGGAACTTAGGAGTGACGGGATGACCCATCACCTGCAGGACTGAAGGGAGGAACTGTGCCCAGCCCCACTTCACTTGAATAGACTGTGCTCTGCCTCCCCACAAAGGGATGCATACCCCCCTGTAGTTAGTCTGGGGCCAGAACCAGGAAGGCAGGGCACCAGTGCACTTCAAAGACCTGCCTCTAGAAGCTTCTCACCAATTCAAAGGTACAATTGGGTAAAATAGTGGAACTCAGACACCAACTCTTCAGTAAATTTCTGGGCTTGTGGATAATCTGCCTGGATGGAGGACTGCTGTGCTGCTGAAGGGCTGACACTCTGCTAGACTGCTCCTCTGCTGGACTCATGTTTGCTGTGCTGACCTGCTGCCTGCTGCCATCTTGCCTGAGAATGAGAAGGACTGGACCTGCATCTCTCCAACTTGAACCCAGAATGACTCCAAGGGCTAGTTGGCTGGCTTCCTGATCTGAAGTCTCAGTGACATAAATGACTTCCAAACACCCTGCTTTTTCACTTGCATCTGTGAGTCTGCCCAGCCAAGTGGTTCCCCCCGAGTTCTTGACCCTTGGAAGGGGGCCTAAGGTGTTTGCTCCAGCAGAACTAATGCATGCTCTGGTGTGGGTGCAGAACCAACACACTGGCATTGATGCGTGGAGCAGACCCGATGCATTGCTGCTACTGTGTGGGTCAGAACAACACAACAGTTCTGCACTGATCTGCACCTTGCATTCGGAACCTTACTGGGCACACTTTCCCTGGTGCAAGTTCCTCGTATCCCTCGTAATGGCAGCCTTGATGACAAAGCTACAGTTCTGCATCACGCCTCAGTGCTCATCAGACCTGATGCATCGCCTCAGCTTCTCACTGCATCCCTGACAGCGGCCTTCGCATCACAAACCCGTCAACTGGATTCTTAACAACGATGCAACAGGACCTCAAACGGCAGCCTCACCACATCGCGGAACTGACGCAACCCCTCGGCTGCATGAAGCATCTTTTTCTCTGATCCATGCAATGCTCTGCAACCAGGATTTAAGGTACTTTGGCTCAGTCAGTCTAACTGGGGCCCTGTAGCCTCCCCGGACTCCATTGCAGTCGACTTAAACCTTTGACATCGCCCTAGTTGCGGAGACCAGATATCCCCTGTTGGAGCATTTTGCTTCTGAGCACTATTAACAGTTTATTCTTTAAAAAATTCATAACTAAAGTTCTACTTGGACTTTTGTTGTTTTGGTCTTGTTTTTTAAATTAAATTAAGTCCTTTTTTCCAACCTGGTGAGTGATATTCTGTGTGTGGCATTTTGACTGTTTTATTTGAAGTGTTACGCAAATACTTTACATATTGACTTCAAGTTAAGTCTGACTGCTCTGTGCCAAGCTATCAAGAGGTGAGCACAGGCTAACTTGGGGTTTGCTTGTGCCTTATCCTGATAAGAAGTGTGGTTGCTGCTTGACCAGGGCTCACATCCCAGTCAATCAACAATACAATTTCTCACACAGGTGATTAGCACTGGGGATAGGACTTATCTTTGCAGAGTGACATACAGTAATTTGGTGTACACTGTCATCTCCATCTAAGAATAATTCAATTTTTGTAACTCTCCCTAACTGGATTTTTGTTTTCCAAACTCATCTATCTAAGTGTTTGTGTCTGTGATCTCACCTGCAAAGAAGGAGTTTGAGCTGACCAACCTGGAGAGCTACACCATGGCCCAGCTCAAGTAGCTTTGTCAGGAAAGAGGACTGCCCGCCATGAGGAACACCAAGAAGGGGGGCTCCAGAAAGCTCTCAGACCATGTGCAGAGGCTCATCGGGTGCTGGTCAGATGACCAGGAGGATGAGAAGATTGAGGAAACGTCAGAGCAAGACCCACAGGAGGGTCTTGGACTGTGACATGTTGAGGAGGGAGTACTATACTCCCAGGATTAGAGACATATTTGCATATAGGAAGCACTGTGTTCTTCTACAACCTTTGTCCAGAGGAGGTGGAAGAGAGGAAAGCAGAGAAGGAATACAAACTGAAGATGGCTAGGCTAAAAATGGAAGAAAAGAGGCTGGCCATGGAGGCATCAAAGGAGAAGGATGCGGCTAAGAGAGCCTTGGAGGAAATGAAATTGGCCATAGAAAAGAGGAAATTGATGTTGTCTCAGAAGCCGATTCTTAAGGAGCTAGAACTCAAAGCCAGACAGGCAGCTTCCAGCATTTCCTCAGTGCCCTCTGGAGACAAGAGGGTCCATATTCCTAAAGGTCTGGTGCCTGACTTTGTTGTTGGAAACAGCATTGACATGCAGTTTGAGGCCTATAAGATTTCCTTACAGATGCACAAGATCCCTGAGCAGGATTCGGGGACGGTAGTCTGTAAAGGTTTATCCCTAGTGAGAGGAGGGACACCGTACTGGCCCTAGAAAAGGAGGACAGAATGAAGAATCCCCTCATGAAGGAAGCCCTTGTAAAAAAGTACGGTCTGGTCCAGGGAACTATAGACAGAAGTTCAAGGGCAGTCAGAAGCTGGCCCACAGACCTGGGTGAATTGTGTTGATTCCTTTTGCAAGGCACTGGATGGTTAGATGACGGGCAGTGAAATAAAGGATAACAAAGGGCTGTACAGTTTGACTGCAAAAGAACACATGTTCAGTCTCTGTTTTGCAGATTTGCACCAGCACTTGATTGGAAGTGAGCTTTCTGACCCCAGGGAGCTTGCTAAAAAGGCGGACTGCTGGGTCAGCGCCAGGATCCATAAGAAGGTATCTTGGGAGGGAGGGTACCACAAGTGTGGGTAAGGTCCCTATCAGAAGAAGGAGAGGGGGAGATCGAAATAAAAACTAAGAGTTCTCTGAAAGGCCCCAAATTAGCTCCTAGGGTCAGGATTCCCATCACCCAACTAAGAAGAAGAAAAAATGGTTCCCTTACAGTAAGTCTTCAGGGAAGGCACCCCCTAAGTGATATCAGTGTCAACAGGAAGAGTACTTCAAAAGGGATGCCAAGTGTCTCAAGTGGGCACAGTCCCGAACTAGTAAGCAGTCACTGGGCTTGGCTAGGGTAGCGCTTGGGGAGGAGATTGTCCCAGATCATTTTAGGGATGAAGTAGAGGTTATGCTAGTGGCCATGGGTGACAAAGAGATAGTGCAGAGGACCCTCAGGCCTAGCAACACTAAAATATATAGGCAGTGGGTCACCATAAATGGGCAAAGGGTGGAGGCGCTGACAGATACTGGAGCTAGAATGACAACAGTCAGAAGTCATCTGGGTCTCATAGCACAGCTAATGCATTTCACCATGTTGTTGCAGCTAACAACTGTGAGAGACACTATCCAGTGGCTCTGGTCCCCTGTAAATGGGAGGGGTCTCAGGTTCCTTGAGGGTAGCTACGACTCTGTCCATGCCTGTGGATTGTCTGCTTGGAGCTGACCTGGAGCATCCCGCCTGGAAGAAGGGGGAGCTCAGATCCCACTTGGAGATATTAGGGTTGCCTGAGTGGGTGCATGTTAGAAATGGGGTTTCGAGTTGGCTGGGGTATGCATCTCAGCCAGGCAGAAAACACTAATTTAGTCAGGGCAAGTAAGTTACACAATAAGGGTAGCCTGTGTCCACCCCTGGCAGCTTGGTGTGGAAAAGTCAGGCTTATCACCAGAGGTCATGCTTAAAGCATTTGTGCTACACACCCATACCAGCAACACAATAAATACACCACAAAAGAGACTCCACACAGGCTTATATAAAAATAGATTCTTATATTTCAAACATATGCCATACAATCAAAAGCTTCATGATGATAAGTACTGTAAACAAACTACTAAGTAGTTGGGAAGTTTGTGAAGGGACTCGGTGTCCCAGGAGCCTGCAGGGGGAGAGGAGGAGGCCCCACCCAGCCAGACCTACTCTTGCCAGCCAGACATTGCTGCAGGTGATATAAAGCGTCATACCAGGTCCCGCAGCACAGGAAGATTGTGGGGCTACTGAGTGTCCAAGGAGCCTGCAGGGGGCGAGGAGGAGGCCCCACCCAGCCCAACAAGCTGTTGCCAGCCAGACATTACTGCAGGTGCTAAAAAGTGCCATACCAGGTCCCACAGCACGGGAATATTGTGAAGCAACTCGGTGTCCAAGGAGCCTGCAGGGGGCGAGGAGCAGGCCCCACCCAGCCCGACAAGCTGTTGCCAGCGAGACATTGCTGCAGGTGTTAAAAAGCGCCATACCAGGTCCCGCAGCGCAGGAAGTTTGGGACTGGACTTGGTGTCCCAGGAGCCTGCCAGGGAGGAGGAGGAGGAGAAGGCCCTACTCAGCTCGACCAGCTATGGCCAGCCAAACATTGCTGCAGGCACCATAAAGCACCATACCAAGATCTGCAGCACGGGAAGTTTGTGAATGGACACAGTGTCCCAGGAGCCTGCAGGGGGCAAGAGGAGGAGGCCCCACCCAGCCCGACAAGCTGTTGCCAACCAGACATTGCTTCAGGCACTATTAAGCATCGTACCAGGCCCTGCAGCACGGGATACATTGGCCAAAGCCCGGGCCAAGGGCAGACCCATCCTGCGCCCCTTAGCGCCAGGAACAGTTGGGGTGGGGCCACCCCCTTGGTTCCGTACCTGGCCTCTGGCTGCCGTCTGTTAATAGGTTTTGTGAGATGCTCCCAGTTTCAAATTGTTTAAAGGTGTGTCGAACACGAGGAGTCCGATAAGCCTCCTTCACAACTGCTCCTGGCTTTTCCTGCTGATGCATTAAAGACCTGCCTTGTTCTCCTGTAATAGACTATTGAAAACAATTGATTGACCTTCTGGGGTGCCTTCTGTTGTATTTTTAAAGCAGTTTGTTGCTCTTGGGAAGGGCATTCTGAGGTTGTGTGTGTCTGGATGACAGTTCTGGTCATAATTCAGTGTCCTAATTTGTTACAAAGTCAGTTACTGCAATGGGAGGGGAGTTTGCTTTTGTTTTTATCTTTTTTAGTCAATGTTAATAGGGCCCCCAAGATTGTACTGTTGTGATGGTAGAAAAAAAGTGTTCGGATAAGCTACCAGGCGAACCCACTATAAAAAAAAGTTAGACTGTCTTTCTCGGAGCTGCACGCTACAAGACACTGACCCACTTATAGAAGAAATGGAGCATATTTTACACCCTGATTCACTGAATAAATCTGGTATCATAACAAAAAAAACTCAAGTGGCTTTATTGTTTAGTAAGAAGTCTGGCAAGTCTAAATCCTTACTCCCCTCTAACTGTAGTTCCAAAGGCAAAAAGAGAGAGAGTCATGTGGCTATTAATTCCCCTTCACATCCCTCCATTTCTTTAGAGCCAACTTGATGCTCTAATAATTGTTCTCCTCTGGCCCTTAGCAACCAAGCAAGCACTAGGTCAGATTTGTCCTCACCTCCTGACCTCCAACCAGTTGGCATGGAAGAGGCTAGCATGCAGATAACCAAGCTTTGGAATATAATTAATTCCTTGAGGGTGGAAATTTCAGAATGGAGGGAGAAGGTTCAAGTCCTGCCATTCCTCCAGCCTCAAGGGGCTATTTCAGCAAACCCTATGAGGGGCATGGGTGTCCACATAGGCAGAGAGCTCCTTCCCACTTCAATTCTGATTTTACAACTACCTGGCCCTACAGTGAGAGCTTGCAGTCTTCTTCCTCTGGTCCTGGGGTTCCCAGCGGGCGACTGTTATCCACCCTGCTCTTAGACACATCTCAACTCTAATAGGGCTAGAAAGGATTTTAAAACAGCTGTTTTAGTAGCTCCTAAAGAGCGGAGGGATGGAAGCTTATTGCCCGTCCCTGGACACCCTTGTAACCAGAATTGTAATGCACCAAGGTCATCCCAGAAAGTGGATCCTACACCTGAGACATGCTCTTACAGTTGCCTAATGACTTCTTCTCACCATGACACTTTGTTGCATTCAAGGACAATTTACTTGTTAGGAGTTCCTAAACTCCACCCTAATGTTAAGGAGAATGAGGCCTTGTTAACTAATGAAGTGATTTCCTGGATTCTGGATTTTAGGACATGCTATAGTGTTGCTCGTTCTGACATTATAAGAGCCACATAAATTTCAGCTCTAGATAATATTTTGATTATATCAAACTGCAACTATCTCACCCTTTAATTGTTAATGGTTTATTGTCACTACAAGCATGTGTCCTTCCTCGCATTCACTTGTCGATCCAGCTGAAAGCTAGAATATTTCCATCAGACCTAGTGGAGAAATCCTGTCACCCCTCCGCACTGTCACGAGTTGATTGGATATAGGCGGCAGGGGGTCCACTATTGCCAGCCTGTTTATGGAACGTCTCCTGTCCACCATCAGGTTTTATTACTGATACCAGTAGTCATGATGTAAAGGATCCTGTGATGCTTTAAACGACTCACAGTTTAATAACATAAAAAAAGAAGATGGTAGCTAGATTCAGTGACTTTCTGATTCTTTTACTCTTCCACAGGGTTCTCAAACTTTACATATGCTTAGCTCTACTAATTCTTACTCGCTTGTTTCTTGAAATATAGCAGGACTTAGGTGCAAGGTTGTCCAGGATGATTGAGAGGTGTTCATTGACTGGAATGATGTTTTTTTATTCCAGGAAACTTGGGAAACTACCCCTCACACAGGCAAGGCCTCAAGACCTTTTTTGTCCCAGCGAGTCAATCACAAGCTGGTAGACCTTCAGGTGGCCTCGCAGTCTGGCTTAAGATCTCTTCAAGTTGCCACGCAAGACAGTTGTCTATTGACAGCCCTGAAGTTCTGGGCCTTGAAGTTTACTTGCGGGATAAAATAAAATTGTTAATTGCAAACGTTTATTGTAGGAGTGTCCCCAAGGCTGCTGAGTCTCCAATTTTTCAACAACTACAAGACCTTATATTTAAGGATGATGAGGGGTAGCCGTAATTGTGGGTGGGGATTTTAGCTTGTGCTTTGAGCCCACTATTCTACTATGGGAAATTGAAGACGAGGAAGATTCATACTAGGGCTTTCTACAGCTTTCCAGTCCCTACATAAAAAATCTTCCTAAGGTTGCTCTGCAGCTGATGGATCTCTGTGTGAGTTGTCATCTGAGAACCTGTAATAGCAGAACAACATCAGCTTTAGAGAGACCCTACATTTTTAGAGAGACCCTACATTTATAAGAAACTCCTATGGGAGTCACATTGATTATATTCTTATGGGCCTCTATCTGAGGGATAGCATGCTTGACATGGAAGTTTTCCCTAGATACGAGAGTGACAATGCTCCCCTGCTCCTTACTCTTAGGGTTCGAGGCAGACTCGGAACCTGAAGCCGGAAACCAGAAATGCAGCGCAACAGTCTTGCGGCGGTGCGCAGCACTCTACCCGCCGGAGCTCTGGTGCTCCAACGGGGGTCAAGAAAGCCTTGTGGCGGTGGGCAGTAGTGGCGAACACCACCCGAGGCTCCGGAGCATGACAGGGAAAAGCCTTGTGGCGGACTGCAGCAGCGGCGCACTCCACCCGTGCACCAGGAAAAGCGGCTTGCGGCTCCTCTCGCGGACCCCCTGTGGAAACAGCCCACCCAGGGTGCTGCTTGCAGGGGCTGAGGGGGGCTCATCCGCTGTCACCACTGCCACTACAACTGCCTGGGAAGACCATCTCTATCCACAGCCGCCCCAACAACCGGCTGAGGTGAACCAGCCTCCACTATCAGCACTCCTGCCTCCGCCGCTGCTGCTGGGATCCAGGAGGATCGGCGCTCAGCCCGTTCAGCCCGCTGCATTAAGTACACCAGCAAGCATACCGGTAAGAAGTGCCCCTGCCTCCCCTTCCACCCCGTAGCCCCCCAGGGACATTGGAAATGGGAGCTAGTCACAGCCCCACAGCCAATAGCTCAGAGGAACCTTGAAACTGGGAGTAGGCTGCGGGGGGCAGTAGGGGGGGAGGCGTCTGAGGTGCCAGAGGTGGTGGAGGATGGCACAGAGAGGCCAGGAAGTGCCAAGGAGTAGGGTGGGAGCGTTGCCTATCACTCCCCCACCTGTGCCCGCCGTGCTCCTCCCTGGGATCCACTCCGCAGCTCCCCTCGCTACCTACCTTGCCTCACCCCCCATTTGCATACCCCTGCTGGACTGCTGCTGGACTGCTGTACCAAGCACTTCCAACGCTGCAGGCGGCGTGCTTGTGCCCCTCCACCATCTCCATCACACACCCAGTGTTAGCTGTGTCCCAGGAGCGTGGAGGAGAGGCGGCACCCAGGACATTGAGCCAGTTTGGACAAAGCACTCGGCGCACTAGTGGGTCAACAATAGGACGCCTGCAGCACGCAAGGAGAGGGAAGGGCCCCCAAGCGCACCAAGCGTACCAACCCCCACAGCGGCCCTTCCTGCCCCCGAGGGTGATGCTGAAAAGGAAATACAATATTCGACGACAAGGGATGGGGGACTTCTCGACCCTGCAACCAAAACACACTGGCACGCCATTTACTCAATGGCCGATAGGGAGCTCGAAGAAGAGGAGCCCCTCCCAGACCATGCAGCAACACAGGTCCGAAAGGTCCGACTCAAAGGAAAGGACTCCATGAACCGATTCCTCTGCAGAACAGCAACAGGGAGTCCAGAGCGGGGAAGAATGTATGTATGATCTCATGCAACAGAGGAGGAAGTAGACAGTCAGACTAGCACATAGGAGGAAATCCCCACACACAGCACAAACTCAGCTGATATTCTTACTGGGGGGACTAGTGCCCACAGATCCCCCTTATGCCCTGCGCCAATAGCTGGTTACCAAGATTCCACAGCCTTCAAGTTTCCACCTTCACAAGCGGGCACGGCACTATTGCCACCCTTGAACGGAGTCCTCTCCACTACAGCAGACAGCGCTCCTTATCACAACTCTGCGGTGGATTGCCCCCCTCCAGGGGTCACCACACTAACACCGCAGAACAAAGGTTTCTCTGTTACAACAGACATGGCTAACCAGTATATCAACAAGCCAGGGGAACAAACTCCCGCAGGGATTAGCCACGAAATGCACAAACCGACTACAATCGCCTAAGCATTCCGTGAACTTGAGTGGTACCTGGTACAAGTGGAGCTGATGGAGGCAGCCAACCCTCGAGAGTCATCATCCTCACCATGCGGCAAACCTATAATATGGCCAACTACCAAGGCCAGGTCTAGTCTCACAGACCAGGAGCTAGGGGCACTGACCGAGCAGTTCCCCAACAACTTAGAGGAGCAGATTAACAGAACACCCTGTTTTAGCACAACAGTAACAGCTACAACAGCAAAGAAACACTCTTATAAGGATGAGGCTGGAGGCTGTCCATCAGCCAGAACAACTCCAGAGTGCTCCACAAACGCACAAGAGCTGGCAGCCATCAGAGCCTCCCTGGATATCATGGCTAGGGCACTACTATGTCAGCCAAACAAGATGGAGTTGCAACTGGACCTGTTTCAGTCTCTGGCCACACATCTGCATGAAATAAGAACAAAGGTAACAAATATGGAGACTCTCCTCACTACTACAAGGAAGGGAGCCCAATGTTCTTGCTTCCTGATCCTTGAAAAGTTATGCGCCCTACCAAACATTCTGTGCGAACTAGTCGAAGTAGTCAAAGAGACACCAAGAAATGATAAAGCTATTATAGCCACCCTGCCTCCTCAAAGGTGTCATTTTGCCCACCCAGCCCTCACTCAAGGTCAAAATACAGCTTCAGCAAGAACAACCTCAAGCAGCTCATGGTGTTACGTTCCTGGGGCTGATGGCCTAACTCCAGTTATCGCTCCCAGCCCAGACAGGGACACAAAGTCCAGTGCGTGCGAAAAACTGGAAACTAATGCCGAAGGCACAATTACAACCGCCGGCGAAACTACAACATCACGCATTTCCCCCGTCAAGTCCACCTAAGATCTACCTACAGTCCTTACAAGGAGAGCAAGACAGAAACAGAAAAAACAAGCCAGGAAACATAGGTGCCAAACGAGATCAGCCAAAAGGCACAAAATAAATAAAATCCCAGAAGTAACGGAAGTCAGAGGCACTGTGAAGTATTTCCCAATGTTTCAGGCACACACTTTACCAATAACCCAGCATCAAGAACACGCGGTGGAACTGACGACGGCTCAACATTGCAGTGGGTCACATCTGTGACACAAAAGCCGATACCCGTCTCTCTGCGGTCATCACCACCGGTTCAAGCACAAGATCAAATAGCAGCGCCAATAACGCTGACCCCTAGGGACCATGATGTGGGAGAAGCCATCGGGTCATCTGCGAATTCAGCTAGTAGTAAAAGCGGCACAATCATCTTACCAATTAGCCCAGGGGTACAGAACACCTCTACGGACCTTAGAATTCAAAATGCAAGGCCCTGCCTGCAAACAATATCAGTAAGGACCATAACAGACTGCACCCGCACGGAAGAGGCAAGGGAGCAATTCACCTCATACAGTATACATAACAACTACCAAGACCTGCAAATGGCTCTGAGGAGGGCTCAACCACCCCAGCTCATTGAGACAGCAGGTACCACTGGCTTTGTGGTCGACAGAGAGAAGGCCCTCCACTCAGTGGCAAACGCAATTCATCATGCCTCCACTGGCAGAGATCCTCTTCATTGGGTCAGTTCGGACGCATTGCCAGTGGGGCAGGCTATACCAGACCCAGCAGAGCAGGATTCTTTGGACCTGTTGTTCATCCCTCATTATACCTCAAAAGGTCATAGAGATATTTTGAACAGAGGTAACTTAATTTGTCTATTTACTCAAATTCCATCTCTCAGGCACATCACTTCAGAAGACATGGAATGGGTAAGGTTTGAGCCCCCTGCACTGAATGCAACAAACAACATCACAAAAACAACTTGGAAAACTGGGATGCAAGGGAGTCTTTCGCAAACTGGGGCATTGAACTATCTATCCCTCCGCCCGATAAATATCCGCTCATCATCTTAAACACTGCTCCCCCTCGAAAGCGGAAATTTGTTTTAAGAGGCTCAGGTGGAGGGCAGAATCAATGGACCAATACAACTGTGACCCCGCAGACTATAACCATAGCTTGTGCACAAAACAGAAGAAAGGTTCATACGGTAACTCAAGCATACCCGCAAAGCAAGCAGAGGGATGGGGAAGATCCATGGTATGGGTCCTAGCATCAAGGGGACCATAGAGTCCCACCCCTCACAATACCGGAAAACACTGTCATTTCTGTCATGGAATGTGGCAAGCCTCAGGAGCATCACCAGATGTGGCGAGGCCTTGTCCTACCTAAACTCTAATGACATTATTTGTATGCAAGAAACCTGGGAATGTGCTCCTTCTCTACTGCCAGGCTACCATGAAACGTTCCAGTCAGCCACGTGTTCCAGTATTTTTGGTTGGCCTTCTGGCGGATTATCCATCTTTATTAAACATGTGGTCCATCTGGCAACCACTGAGCTCACTATTAACAGTAAAATAGCCCAAGTAATCTCAATTAGTGGTGTGAACATTGTCCAACAAAATGTGGATCTCATATTAATCAATTGCTACATAAATGCCCCAAGGAAATCCAAAGTAGCAACAATCCACTAACTCCTGAAAAACCTGGAAACTGTCATCTTTAGTCACCCCACGCATGAAATCGTTATGATGGGTGATTTCAATGTACACGGGCTTGATGTAAAAACAGAGGATCTCCCCTTGGACAGAGGCCGTTAACTACTTTAAAATTTCTTCACAACTTTTAGCTTATCATCAGTCCGACAGGAGCCAGGGGACAATCGGAATGCGCGCCTCCTTCCCTCATCATTCAAGGGAGGCTCAATCATCAACTACATGTACCTCTCTGAAAAGCTTAAACAGAGACTTAGGGCCATATGTACCAAAGCATTTTCCCATTGACACAGAATGGGTAAAACCCTTTGATACATCTGGCCCTTAGCCACTTTGAAATCACTGAGAGGGAGGAGAGCAACCACAATCCCCTGAAATGCATAACTGAATTACAAACTCAAGCAGCTGAGCAGCATGTAGTAGTAGGGGCCTCAACGGGCACAGAGCAAGTACACCTGGTGAGAAGAATCAAATGGAGACCAGAAGATTCCTCCAAAGTAACTAAGAACCTCGCCCGGGGAACTAAACTTGATCCTAGAATGGTGGAAGAAGTTGGTGGGTGATCTTCACACGCTGTTGCTGGGTAACTCTCGACGCGCACAAGTAACTCACTCGGTCCGAAGAAGCATTACAATCCAAATGGACAAAAACATGCTTAAAACAAGGCATGCACTCTGCAGAGCCCTACGTAGGCACAAGCAAAAGCCCACACTGGAAACAGCGGTGAATGTATTAAACAGCAGAAGATCCCTCAAGAAACTGATATGGGAGCTCAAGGTGGAAAAAGATACGAAGGAATGGGGTACCTTATTACAGCTCTTAAAAGACCCAAATCATGCCCGCTTTTGGGATTATGTAAACAAGTTAAGAAATGGCCATAAGGCAAGAGACAATGGTGTACCAGAGTCTGCATGGGTCTCGCATGTAATATCTTTGTATACAATCGTCAAACCAGCTCCAAACACCGCCAGCAACTGTCGGGACAGCGATCAGTGTCCTTTGACCTCTCAAAGAGATAACCCCTCTCCCATGGTTTCGTCTACCTTTTCCACGAGTATGACAGAGAACGTCATAAAAAGGACTAGGAAGGATGGAGCGCCAGGACCCAATGGTCTACCAGCTACACTGTTCAAATGCGCCCCATCGGACTGGGCAGAGAAGCTGACACACCTCTTTTAACAACGCGTACCACCTGACCACAGTCCCGGAGTCCAGGAGAGGTTCCATACTGTGGACGCACAACTGCTGTTGGACCAATTGGAAGCCTGGGTTGAAGAGTGCCAAATTCAGCCATTCTTTCAATCTGGCTTCAGATCGGGGGCCTCAACAGTGGACAATATTGTGGCACTTGCATACTTACAGCACCAGGCAGTCAACTCCAGTCATCAGCTGCTATTTTGCTGTTTTGTTGATTATAGTGCGGCCTACGACAGGGTTGACTGGGAAATCCTGTGGAAAAAGCAGTCATTATGGGGCATTCGCACACACTTCTTAAAAGCCATCATTTCACTGTACTCCAGTACCTAGGTCCGGGTCCTCACCGGGCAGGGGTCATTATCAACGAAAATAGAAACAAACAGAGGCCTAAAGCAGGGATGTGTTTTGGCCCCACTACTGTTTAACTTGTACACTGCAGATTTGGAGAAACATTTGAAAGCTAGTAGTTTGATTCTACCCAAGATGGGCCCCATAAGCCTCCAAATCATCCAGTATGCGGATGGTATTGTGATAATGGACTGTCAAAAACCAGATTACCGCGAGCCCTAAATGCCTTGAACACTTACAACAAAGCCAATCAGTTGCAGGTCAACCAAGAAAAGACTAAAGTTCTTATATTTGGAAGGTTCAAGAATAAAAAACTTACAACCTGGCAAGTAGGAAGCCAGACCATTCACACAGACAGGAAATGCAACTACTTGGGGGTGTGCGTCACAGAAAACAACACGGTAGGGGCACAGAAAAAACACAAATAGACATAAGGCTGCTGTTATTACATATGAGCTTGTCAAATTGAATAATCAACTCAGAAGTATCTCGGCTGCACCAATACTGAGAGTAACAAAGGCGACATTACTCCCTGCTTTGCAATATGGCCACCTGGCATTTCCGGGGTCCATAGAATCCACCAAAGTACAGGCCCACTGCAGAGCATACTTAAAAATGTTCCACCAACCAAAGTATACACGTCGCACCAGGATCAAATTTGAAATGGGCCTCAAGTCACAGCAGATAGATTGCCAAGCTGCAATCTTGAAATATTACATCAGTCTCAGGAAGGCCAAATCGCTTACTCCTGGCAACCCATGGCACACGCAACTAAGTAAAACACAGCAGACTTTCAAAATGGGCGATTTCATCCAGCTTTCAGACACAGTGACTTATAGTGTTTGGAAAACTTTGATTAACAAAGGAGCAAAGGAACTCTCACAAGAATCTGATTTATTGCTAACTAACTCACCTACAACAGTGCCTGCTTTAAAATGATTCTTATCTAGTCGGAGCCCCCTACCATACCTCCTAGCAGCAATAAACGCAGGCACGCAACATCATATCCTTTAAATGCGAACATTAGTCCTCCAAATTAAGGACTTTAATCCTTCTTGGTCCGCACATAGGCACAAAAGCGCCTGTAGGCTCTGCTCTTACCATCAAGAAAACTAGCTACACCTTCTGTGCTGCTGTTCCAAATTAGCAGCTGAAAGAAGACAGTTAATAATTCACCTGGCGCTGGCTCAGGGAGCACGCTCCTGCATGGAGGTATCCAACCTTTGCTTTTCATATTCCGTGTCCTGGGCTTTGGCAAGATGCGCCAAATATGTGACAGCTCTCAGGAGGCTGCTAGCTCAGGCAGCTGGATTATATAGCAAAACACACGAGGGTTCTAACCGCATGTAAGCTTGCCCTTGCTGCAAATGAGACAATACACAGACTATTTATTGTTTTTCTTTTCTTCTTTATTTTTACCAGTTTTATAATGAATTTGAACCCACTCGGTGCTTTTCTTACTTTTATTAGTAATGGTTTTAATTAACTGATCAATACAATCGACAATGACAATACTCTTAGGGTTAACCCACATATTCCAGTACAGGAACAGCATTTAGCTTGTGGCGACCTACTGATTAGTATTAATCGTAGGAGGGTTAAGTGGAAGCATGAGTCAAATAATGAGAGTGTGTATGCCCTATTACATCGGGACTTCATTCTGACTCTGGCCTCCTTAGAAGGTCCTGAGATTGCTCCCTATAAGATAATGAATGTCCATGTCAAATGCTTTGAAGAACTAAAACTACGGTTCTTCACCAAATCCCCCCCTAAAGGGAATGTGCCCTTGGTTGCAGATCCTACATGGTATAACAAGGAATATAGGGAGAGAAAAAAGTATTTAATCAACACTCTTAAAACCAACACCTCTCAAGATATTCAGTTTGCCAGAGCATCCTATAAGTAAGCCTTAAAGCCATTTGGAATTATGTTTTGGCTTCTGTTCTGTCTAGGAACCAAGCAGCCTTTTAGCACATAATATCGCACAGTGCAAAGTCAATCAAGATTAGACCCAAATCTAACATCCTTCCCCAAGAATGGGTCAAACATATTCAAACCCTTCATAGTGACCCGGTGGCTACTAATGCTTTTCACTAACTGGATCCACTTCGGCTGGTAGCTAGCTCTATGACTATGTCAGAATTGACCACCGGAAACTCTGTCACTAAAGAAGCGGTGGGTTTTTTAATGTTGCAGAAATATATTCTTCTATTTTTTTCCCAGAAGTCCAGCAAGGTACCAGGACTGGATAGGACCCCAGTTAACTTATTTACTGCAGAACCATTTATTTGTGCCCTATATTTTGCCTGTAAGCCAACGTTTTGATGGTGGGGACTGAAATCCCAGCCATCTGGAAAAGTGCTTAGATCATTCCTATTTTCAAAAAGTCTCAAATCCGTCCCCACAAACTATCGGCCCATAAGCCTTATTGACTGTAGCCAGAAGACATTCTGTAAGCTGGTTTTGGACAGTCTTCTTGCTTAGATCAACGACATTAGGATTCTATCCCAGTTCCAGGCTGTATTTCATTCAAAGACCACCACCATTGACCAGGTCTTTAGGTTTCAACTCATAAGGAGGAAGGAGGTTGACCTAAATAGGGGTCATTTATATATCACCTTTGTTGACCTCAAGGAGTCATTTGAGATGGTCCCCAGATACCAACTTTGGTGCACCCTAAAAAAAACTAGGGTTACCTGGCCCCCTTTATGACATTATAAAGGGCATTTTAACAACTTTGCCCAAATTCAATGGGGGCAAAGGGAGAGACAACAGACTGTTTTGAGGTCAATAGGGGAGTTAGGCAAGTCTATGTGCTTGCCTTTACGTTGTTTCTCCTATTTATCAACAGCTGTGTCAACTTCCTTATGGACTGCAACAATGATTCTCCAGTTCTTGGGGGCACGAAGGTCTCTGCACTATTGGTCGTAGATGACACTCTGTTGATTTTGAAAACTCCAAAGGTATTGAGTGTCTCCTTCTGAGGTTCAAATTATTTTGTTCCAATTCTGGCTTGACCATCAGTGTCAACAAAACAAAGTGTGTGGCAATACACCTACATAGAGGGTTTAGAGATGTTATAAGGTTGGAAGGGTCAGAGCTGGAAAGAGTCCATGAATCCCTCCAATAGACACACCAACAGAAAGGCCATCTGGTTTACCACCAACCTCCACGAATCTAAGCAAAGATGCCGAAGACTCAAAAGAAAGTGGCACCAAGATCAGACTCTGGACAACCATACAGCCTTCAAAAACGCCATCCGCAGACACCACCAACTCATCCGAGCCGCCAAAAGAACCGCCTTCAAAGACCAAATCAACAACAATGCACACAGCCACAAGGAGCTCTTTAACGTCGTGAAGGAACTCTCCAACCTCAGCTCCAATGCCAACAACATCCTGCCATCCCAAGACCTTTGCGTCTTCCTAGCCCCCTACTTCCACTGCAAGGCTATAGACATCCCTCGTAAGATGCAAACCGGACTACGAAAATTCCCTCTACACAGGAACCACGGCCAAACTCCAGAAGAGGCTGCAACGCATCCAGAATGCCTCTGCACACCTCATCATGGACAGCCCCCACCACTGCCACATCACAGACCACCTGAAAAACCTGAACTGTCTCCCAGTCAAGAAGAGAATCACCTTCAAACTCCTCACCCAGCAGCTGCCCGCCACCTTCAACATGGGTTTACCTGGTGAAGGCATGCTGTTCTGTGACCAGGGGCAGGCCGGCACTCTGAGGACTCGCTACAGCTGGGCTCGCCCCCTGGCCTCAGTGCGTACCAGCACAAAGACCTCCACGCATGCCGCAGTGGGAGCCATTGTCCTTCCCTCCTGATTCACCGTACAGGGAAGCCTCCAAGAAAGGGCTGGGGAGAAGCGTGGGACGCGTCCAACCTGGAATCTGTCACCAACAACTACCCGGGGTGTGAGCAGAGCAGCTAAGCTGAAGTGTCACATTCACCCAGGTCTGGGGGATTTACCTTGTATCCCCTGATATAAGGGCAGGTGCACTGCCTCCTGAAAGTGTATGAGTGATTTACGCTATACAGACTTAGCGGTTACCACATAAACTTGCGTCTTGATATCGTTTGCATCAATCCATGTCGTTTTTCTCCACCTTCACTAAGCTCACGCTCAGAATAACCATAGTCTTCCTAATAGGTGGTCAGAGAACCTGGGGGATTCATGTGTTGTCCTAACCTGATAGGTCGGGCCCTGTAAGTCTACTGCATTACCCAAGGTGTGTTTCTGGAATGCATTGTGGTGGTTATGCCCTCACGGGGCCCCTTAGTGATTTGTGCATTTACTGCAGAATCTTATACTTTGACATGATAAGGCTTATTATTTTTGTTGTTTGCAGTGCGAGAACAATGAGTAACCTTACAGCTATTGCATAAGTGCACAGCTATCACACTTCAGGTATTTATGGTGACCTATGATGTTCTCATGCTTCATGCGTGAGCTCTCTAGTGGGTTATGCTTCATGCTCTGAATATCCAGATAATGTGTTGTGTGTCACTGATGATTATTGTATTACGCAGGATAACCAGCATCATCTTGTAGTAGTTCTTTCTCTAAATACTTTATTTCAGTCATGGACCATAAAAGTCACAATTCAATATGACTGACATCAAATATAAACATAATATTGATAAGCAACACAAAAAATACATAACAGTACACAGGAATATCAAAATAACCCATTACAATATTATTAAAACAAGCAGTGTGAATTAAAATATGTTCTTCCAGCTCAAACTTAAGGCTGATAAACAGCCTAGAGAGCAATCATGACTTCCCATGGCAAATAATAAAATATAATCATTACAAAAGTTAAAACAGATACTTCAAGTTGTTATTAACACTAAGGTTAACAAAGTGCTTGTGCTCGAGAGACCGCTAGTAATCTTGATCTAAAACATAGTGAACATGTACTTAACCTTTAGGAACTTGAAACTGAAAGAATTGTATTCCTATTCTGCCAGATGTTCTGTAGAAACTTTGCTATCAAGAAGACAACAAAAGGGGTTGTATCAGCCCTACAAATTCTCAAAGAATCTCTATGCTGGGGAACTCCTAATAAATAACACAAAGGGACGATCCAATGACTACACTGCTTGGGGTAGCTGGGTCAAAAAAACAGCAGGTGATCGCCCGTTTCATCAGACCCTTTGCACACAGGGCAGAGTTTACTACCTCCTAGGCTACCCCTCCATTTGGCTGTAAAAAAGGCCAGGGGGAGATTAGCCACCCTAAACCTTATGCAAAGGGCTTTAGTAAACAGTGGATCATTCTCGCCCATAAAGGACTCGAAAGCGGAGAAGGGCTTGTACTCCAGAAGACATCCACTTAAACAACCCATGTCTTTACAGAGCAAAAGCTTAATCTCCTCTCTCTCCTAGTAATGATGCTTCACTTGTGGACAGATGATGAAGTGACAGAAAAAAAATGTAACCGATACTCAGACAAGCCCAAAGAATAAAGAGTCTGCTTTATATGATCCAACCATAGTAGAATTGTCCCACTGCATTGTCTGTCCAATATGTCTTTCAGGCCATCTCTGAAATGTGACAATTTAGTGGTAGGCCAAATTCGAAGCCAATACAAAATGGGTCTGAGGTGCACCAGTGAAGAGATAGATCAGATACCTAGGTCATGCTAAAAAATCAGGGAAGAACTCTCAGGCAATTTGAGAGCTGCCATCAGAAACTTGTTTTTGGCTACCCCCAATACGTCTACTTTGCAGTGTTCCCAAATTTCCACACTATAGACAGCTGCTGCTACAGCTTTTGCCCTCCAAAGTTCTAAGATTTGAGAGACAGGATGTAAGGAAGTTTTACTAGCAACTCTTAGAATGGTAGCCGCTCTATGATATAGGGGGTCATTCCGACCCCGGCGGGCGGCGGGCGACGCCCGCCGGGCGGAGACCGCCAAAAGACCGCACTGCGGTCAATTGACCGCAGCGGTCATTCTGACTTTCCGGCTGGGCGGGCGACCGCCAAAAGGCCGCCCGCCCGCCCAGCGGGAAAGACCCAGCAACGATGAAGCCGGCTCCGAATGGAGCCGGCGGAGTTGCTGGGGTGCGACGGGTGCAGTGGCACCCGTCGCGATTTTCAGTGTCTGCAAAGCAGACACTGAAAATCATTATGGGGCCCTATTAGGGGGCCCCTGCACTGCCCATGCCAGTGGCATGGGCAGTGCAGGGGCCCCCAGGGGCCCCACGACACCCGTTCCCGCCAGCCTGGTTCTGGCGGTGAAAACCGGCAGAAACAGGCTGGCGGGAAAGGGGTCGGAATCCCCATGGCGGCGCTGCTTGCAGCGCCGCCATGGAGGATTCATTTGGCCAGAGGAAAACCGGCGGGAAACCACCGGTTTCCCTTTTCTGACCGCGGCGGTCAGAATTGGCCAGGAAGCACCGCCAGCCTGTTGGCGGTGCTTCCGTGGTCGTTGGCCCTGGTGGTCAATGACCGCCAGGGTCAGAATGACCCCCATAGTGTTAGTATGCTTTTCAGAACTTGACTGCTCCAGGAATTAGTACTTGATAGCCGGATATCAAGGTAATCAAAGTCAATCAATCAATCAGGGGATTTGTAAAGCGCACTACTCACCCGCGAAGGTCTCAAGGTGCTGAGGAGGGGAGGGGGAGGAAGGGGGGGAGAGGCGCTGCTACTGCTCGAACAGCCAGGTCTTGAGAAGTTTCCTGAAGGTAAGGAGGTCTTTGGTCTGGTGCAGGTGGGCGGGAAGAGTGTTCCACGTTTTGGCAGCGAGGTGTGAGAATGATCTACCGCCGGTTGTAGTTGTGTGGACGCGTGGGATGGTTGCAAGGACAAGGTTGGCAGAGCGGAGATGCCGGGTCGAGGTGTAGAAGGAGAGTCGTCTGTTCAGGTATTCTGGTCCGGTGTTGTACAGTGCTTTGTCTGCCCTGTACTGCCTCAGGCTGCTCCTTGGGTCTCTCAGCCTTGCGGGAGGGGCGGGGGGAATGCCGAGCTGATCTGACGGTGGAGGCTTTGTCCCTAACTGGCCCTGTCCTCCCAAGGGTGGCTCCAACTGCTGTCGCACTAGCAGAGAGATTCCTGGTTACCAGGGTGATGTTGGGGGCCCGCATAAGGAGAATTCTTGTAGTGCTGTGCCAGTAGCCCTCCTCTGGGGCAAGGTGAAGTGCTCTGCATGCGCTGAATTAAGCAGACTGTAAAGCGCCTCAAATGCTCACAAGGAACGGGGCAGTGAAGGTGGAAGGGATGGAAATCTGTTGAACACTGATCCCCAGCCAAATGAAACACTGTTAATTAGTTTTTTAAAAAAGACGTCAGTCTCACGGCTAAACCAGGAGTAGTACACAGGGCTCCTCATGTGCTGAGCTCCCAGAAGAACACTTGGGGGAGGCAGGCAAATAGTAGTGGGCAGGAGGACCAGCACTGCGAAATACACAATCCCAATGGTGATTCCCCCCTACAGTCTCACAGTGCCTTGGCAGTACAGAGTCAGGGAGCAGGCTAGCAGCAGAGCAACACTCAGAAAAGCAATCCCAGGGGACTTTATGCCACCCAGCAACAGCAGGCAGCAAAGCAACCAAAAAGGAGCAGTCCAGATGAGTCCTTGGGCAGTCCAGCAGTCCTTCTGACAGAGGTTCACTCCCCGTTACAAAAGTGTTCTAAGAACATGGGGTTGTAGCCGCTCTACTTATACTCAAAATGCCTAGCTTTTAGAATGTGATAGAAGTTTCCAGCCTGATCTGACCAGTTCCTAGGAATTCCCTTCTCCTCCACCCTGTCTCCAGACATCAGTCGGGGTGAACAAGCCCTTTGTGTGAGTGCAGGACACAGCCTATACAAGTGTAAAGTGTGCCCGCCTCATTCTCTTCCAGCCCCTGTAGACCATCAATTTGTAGATAAATGCAGATGTAACTCTGTCACACCTAACCAACCTTGATGGATGGCTGTCCAGGGAGTATGCACAAAGTGGAGCTGTCACTCTGCCCTAGAGTGGATTGGACTCATGCTGCAAAGCACCACAGTTATAAGCTAAGCACAGAGAAATGCCCACTTTCTAAAAGTGGCATTTCTAAAATAGTAATGTAAAATACACCTATATCAGTAAGCTGGATTACTCACTACCATTCCAAACATATCAAACATGCCCATGCTACTCCTTTCAGATCAGAAATTACCACTTAGACATATATAAGAGAATTCACAATGCCAACATATGAGGGGAGAAGCACTCACAGCAGCGAAAAACTAAATAGGCTGTTAGTCACTAGTAGGACATGTAACACATAAAAATGTATGCCCTACCTTTTACATACACAGCACCCTGCCTATAGGACTATCTAGGGCCTAGCTTAGGGGTGACTTGGGCATAGTAAAAAGGGAGTTCAGGCCTTAGCAAGTAGCTTGACTTGCCAAATCAGGGTGGCAGTATACTACACATGCAGGTCTTGCAGTGGCAGGCCTGAGACAGGTTTGAAAAGCTACTTCTATGGGTGGTGAACTCTGTGCTGCAGGCCCATTAGTAGCAATTAATTTACAGGCCCTGGGCATATGGTATACTACTTTACAAGGGACTTACAGGTAAATTAAATAAACCAAATAGGTGCAAGCCAATTATACCAAGTTTTGGGGGAGAGAACACATGCACTTTAGCACTGATTAGCAGTGGTAAAGTGCCCAGAGTCCTAAAGCCAACAAAAAGAGGGTCAGGAAAAAAGGAGGAGAAAGGCAAAACGTTTGGGGAAAACCCTGCAGAAAGGGCCATTTCCAACAGTGTGCCTGGTCCATACTAGCGTTAAAGGGTAGTCAGGAGGACCTGCAGCCTGGAAGAATGCCCCAGGAGCCTGCCAAGAAGTAAGTAAAAGGGCAAGGGTGTACAAAAACACTCCTGAAACTCCCACAGACCGGGAGGAGGCTGACCCTGAGGATGTGGCCGAATTAGGGAACCTGCCTGAGCTTACCAATTGGAAGAAGGAATGGGGTTCCACCAAGGAGGAGTTCTGCAGAGCACAGAGGGAATGTGTGCCAAGGCCCAAGCATCTGGGGACGCCTCTGGGGATCATCTGATTTACTGGGAGAATGGTCTTCGGTGTAGTGAGCTTAAGGTTCCTGAGCCTGGTGCAACCTTTGTGTTGGTGGTCCCTCAGTGCTACAGGACCTTCTTACTAGAGCTGGCTCATGATGTTCCCCTGGCAGGCCATGTAGGCAGGACAAGACCTTTGAAAGGCATGTCACCTACTTCTATTGCAGATCATGCCCTACCTGCTACGCCAGTGGTAAATCAGGAGCGAAGTGCAAGGCTCGCTGCAACCAATTCCTGTCATTGGCACTCCTTTCGAAAGGGTGGGCATCAACAGTGTTGGACCTCTGGACCCTAAGACAACCCTGGGCATCAGATTCATCCAGGTCTTGGTGCCAGCCGGTACCCAAAGGCTATTTCTCTGAGTCAGTGACTATGCCCACAGTGTCCACGGTACTTATGGGGATATTTACACTAGAGAAATTCTCTAAGGAGGTGGCCTGTGACTGGGGAACCAACTTCATGTCTGCACACATGAAGTTCATGTGGAAGGAGTGTGGGGTAGCCTTTACGTTTTCCACACCGTACCAATGACAAAATAACAAACTTGTTGAGCGGTCCAACAAGATCCTCAAAGACATAATCATAGGCCCATCTGAGCCCTTGAGGCAGGTGTGAGACGTCCCCTTGCCATGCTTGTTGTTTGTGTACAGGGAGGTAATGCAGTAAGGGGTTGGATGGAGCTGCTTCGCACTTCTGTACGGACACCCTGTAGAAGGTCTGCTCTGTTTGGTGAAGGGTTGTTGGGAGCAAGCTCCTTGGACAGCCCCCCAGGATGTGGTCAGCTACATGTTGGCACTCCACACTAAGATGAAGCACTTCTGGGAAAAGGCCAAGGAGAATCTAGAAGGCTGTCAGGATGTCATGCAATGGTGGTATGACCAGAAGGTCACTCTTGTCGAGTTGCAGCCTGGCCAAGTGTGGGTGATTGAGCATGTGGAACCCAGGACCCTGCAAGTCTATTAGTCTGGGCCCTGTGAGGTGAAAGAATGCAAGAGTGAGGTCACCTGCCAGGAGGACCACAAGACCCCCAGGAACCATTTAAGAGTTTTGCATGTCAATTTGAAAGGGGGGAGGTAACCATACTCCTGGTCACGGATGATGGAGTGGAGGAGGAGAGTGAACCGAACCTCTACCTCCTTTCTTCTAAAGAGCAGGATGGGTCAATAGTGGGTGTGAGCTTCTCCTCTACCCTGGCCCTAGTGCAACAGAGGGACTGCAGCTAATTGTTGGGGAAGTTTGCTTCCCTTTTCTCCCTTATACCAGGTGTATCCATGATATTGATACTGGGGACAGTATGCCTGTGAAGAGTCAAATCTACAGGTTATCTGATAAGGTAAGAGCTGGCATAAGGAGGAAGTCTCCAAAATGCTGGAGCTGGGGGTCATTGAGCCCTTAAACAGTGCTTGGTCCAGCCCAATTGTGCTGGTCCCTAGGGCTGCACCTCAAGGTAACACCCCTAAATTTAGATTTTGCATCGATTACGGGGATTCAATGCAGTCACAAGGACTGATGCACACCCAATCCCCCTAGCTGATGAGCTCATAGATTGGTTGGGTATTGCTAGGTCCCACTGCACATTTCACTTAATGTCTGGGTATTGGTAGGTTGATCTAACTGAAAGAGAGGTCTGCATTCTCTACCATAGAAGGCCACTTCCAGTTCTGGGTGATGTCCTTCAAATTGAAGGAAGTCCATTACAAAGTTTCGTCAATCAGGTCCTGGCAGTGTTGGAGAACCTCAATGTCGCCTGGTTAGATGATATTGTGGTCTTCTGCTCCAACTGGGATGTACGCCACCTCAGGGAAGTGCTTCTGGCTCTGCAGAGGGCAGGCCTTACTGCCAAGATCAGTAAGTGCTAGTTAGGGCAGGGTTCTGTGGTCTTGGGACACTAAGTGGAAGGAAAGAAGGTACAGCCCCTTTAAGCAAAATCCAAACCATTCAAGCTTGGGAACCCCTCAAGGCCAAGACAAAGGTGAGTGCCTTCCTGGGTCTCACAGGGTACTACAGTAGATTTGTGAAGGGGTATAGCACCATTGTTGCCCCCTTGACAGAACTGACCTTCATAAAAAAGCCCAGACAGGTAATTTGGACGAAGGCATGCAAAGATGCATTTGACACCTTAAAGAAGGCTAAGTGCACAGCATCTCTGCTCATGGTCCCTGACCTCTCTAGGTAATTCATTATGTAGGCAGATGTCTCAGAGCACAGCCAAGGGGACATGTTCTCAAAGTTAAATGAAGAAGGCCTGGATCAACCTGTACCCTTCATTACCAGGGAGGTTACTTCCCAGGGAACAGAGGTGAGGTGCAATAGAAAGAGAAAACTTTGCAGTGGTCTGGGAGAGTTGAGACCGTCATGTTTATTGCTCACTTCTGGGTTTAGGCACATCACAGACTCCTCTGATGGCTAATGCAGATGAGAGGTGAGAATCCAGAACTGTTGAGGTGATCCATCTCCCTAGAAGGAATGGACTTCACAGTGGAACACTGTCCTGGAACAGGCCCATGCTGATGGTCTCTCCAGAATTCTCCACCTTATTGATGAGAACTCCCAGAAGGTTTGGTGGTTCTCCACACTTTCAGCTGGAAGGCACAAACAGACCTAGCATCCTTGGCATGGTACTCCCCTAATGTTTTGCCTTCAAATCTACTGTTCTGCTGACTTTGTTTTTGATGGATTTAGGACCCTGTACACTTTACCACTCCTAACCAGCGCTAAAGTGTGTGTGGTCTACCCTTAAAACATAGTAGACTTGGTTGCCACCCAACTGGTCGTTATGATGTATTTGTAAGTCCATACTAAAATGGTACTACATGTGCACAGGGCCTGTATATTAAGTGCTATTAGTAGGCTTGTATCAATGGTTTTGCCAATCACTTAATTAGCCCTTTAAACTTGTCTCAGGCCTGCCCTTGCAGCCTGTGTGTGCAGTTTTAAACTTCCATTTTGACCTGGCAAAATAAACCTTTTTTTTAGGTCCAAACCTTCATTTTTAATACATACAGGTCACCCCTAGGGTAGGCCCTTAACAGCCCAGTGGGCAGGGTACAATATATTTGTAAAGTTGGCCATATACTTTTAAGTTGTACGTGTCCTGGGAGTGAAAATATCCTTAATTGGTGTGTCACTTCTGCAATGCCTACCTCTCTAATAGGACAACACTAGAGTTATCTTATTGTATTTAATAAGCTGTAACTACCAAATAGGAACAGGTTGACAGGCTGTGTTTGGTGTCTAAAGAAATGTCATTAAAAGCCCTCCTTGATGGCAAAATTTAATGTTTCATCACAATTCTGAAAATGCACTTTTAGAAAGTTGACATTTTATTCTCCTAACCATTTGGGGCCAGATGTAGGAACACAGCAAATTGCGACTTGCAATTTGCGAGTTCGAGCGACTCTCAAATTGCAACTCACAATTTGCAATGCAGAAAGGTGTCTCAGACACCTTCTGCGACTCGCAATGGGGTCGCAAAGACCCACCTCATTAATATTAATGAGGTTGGTCGCAGTTTCCGACCCCATTGCGAGTCTGGGCACTCACGGGGATGGTGGCCTGCTGGAGACAGCAGACCACCATGTCCGTGACTGCTTTTTAATATAGCAGTTTTTTTTTTTTCTATCTGCAGCCCGTTTTCCTTAAAGGAAAATGAGCTGCACTTAGAAAACAAAAACAAAACCTTTTGTTTCGGTGTTTTTCAGAGCAGGCAGTGGTCCATAGGACCACTACCTGCTCTGAAAAATTGTTTTTGTGATCATTCACAAAGGGGAAGGGGTCCCATGTGGACCCCTTCCCGTTTGCGAATGAGTTACCATCCACTTCAAGTGGATGGTAACTGCGAGTTCATTTGCGACCGCAAAAACTTGCATAGCGTTGCGAGTCGCAAGTAGGAAGGGAACACCCCTTCCTATTTGCGAGTCGGAAACACATTTTGCGAGTCGCATCTGACTCGCAAAATGCATTTCTGCATCACGGAGAGGCTTCTGCGCCTCGCAAACGGCGTTTTTCGCCGTTTGCGAGTCGCAAAACCCTTCCTACATCTGGCCCTTGGTGCCTGCAACCTGATCCTGGGTCACACGACTAGGTGTAGCCAGCAGTTGGTCTTTGCATATTGATCCTACAATGCGACAAAGGAAAGATAGATGCTGCCAGGATGGGCCACTCTAAGTTAACAAGGAAGAGGAACTATCACCTACCATACTTGCACATCACAAAGGCTCTGCCTGAGCACTCTCTTAAACGGTTTGTCACTGCTCTTTTGTGACACCAGATAAGCTGAGACCAAGACGGAGACGAAGGGGCTGCCCGACATTCACAGGGGATGGAAACCTCTAGAAGCTTCCTCTACTTCAAAGGAGTCACCAGGCAATAAATATCAGACCCTTAGACCCAAATCTTCAGTACACTTCTGGACCTGTGGAATCTGCTTGGAAGAAGGCTTGTTGTGCTGCTGAAAGGACTGCCACTCTGCTGGACTAGTACTCTAAAAGACTGATGCCCTGTTGTGCTGATCTCGTGCCCTGCTTTCCTCTGCCTAGGTGAGAAGGACTCGACCTGCATCTCTAAACCCAGGAGCCCAGAGTGACTCCCGAGACTAGTTGGCTGGCCTCCAAATCAGAAACCTCAGGGACATAAAAGGCTCTCAACAACCATGGACCCCACACATGGACTCTTCCATCTGTGAGTTCTTCCCTCCCAAGTGGTGCTCCCCAGCCCTGGGTTCTTGGGTGGGGGACTGAAGGTGTTCTGACAGCCCACCTTTGGATTCAGGAGCACTGAAACATCTTGGCTGCTGTGCATCTCCTGCAGTATCAGTTCATCACCTTTGGTGCTCAACTCATCACCTTCAAAACCAACATATAAATCAATCCATCAATCAATCCGTTGTTATTTGTTTAACGCAGCTTGTCCCCCGTGTGGGTATCCAGGCACTTGCTAAAGTGTTTATTCGAAAAGCTAGGTGTTCAGTCCCTTTCTGAAGTCGTTCAGCGAGGGTATGGTGGTGCAGAGGTGGAGGAGGAGAACTTGCTAGGTTTTGGCGGCAAGGTGGGAGAAGAAACATCCTCCTTCATGGCAGCAGCATATGCGTGGTATCTTTGGGAGGGCAATGTGTGCCGAGTGGAAGTTTCTGGTCGGTTGGTGGAGGTGAAGGAGGTGGTTCAGGTAGGTGGGTCCTTGGTTATGGAGAGCTTTATAGGCCTGGGACAGAAGCCTGAAGTGACAGCTTTTCTGGATCAGGAGGAAATGGAGGTTCTTCTGGTGCTGGGTGAGGCAGGCTGTCTTGGGTAGGTTGAGGATGAGCCTGGCAGCTGCATTCTGTATCATCTGGGGTCTTTGCATGACTTAGTGGTGGTGCCTGCGTAGAGTGTGTTGCTGTAGACAAGTCAGCTGGTGATGAGAGCCTACACCACTGTCTTCCGTGTGCCGCTGGGAAGCCACTTTAAGATCTTGCGGAGCATGTGGAGCAGGGCGACGAAACAGCGTTGACATGGTGTTTTAAGGAGAGGTCGCACTCACGAATAACACCGAGGCCCTTATTATGAACATGGCTGTCCGTTCCGCTCCACCAGCGGTGGCAGTAGAAACCGCCAACAGAGGAGCGGGCCGGACCGCCAAATAATGAAGCAAATGAAACCACGCATCCCGCGCACCACCCACCGCCAGGAAAGGAGTCCCGCTGACGACGGCAGAGTCTGCCCACAGGCCGTCGGAAAGGCCCAACCCGCCCAGCAAATCATGAACCACCATTTCGCCGCCAGTTCCGGGACGGGAACCACCGCCACCCAAAGCCAGGCGGAAAAGAAACAAATAGAAGGAGACATTCACCAGAGTTCCACAAAACGTGCAGTGACAGCCATGGACAGAGAGCTGCAGATCATGCCAGCCTTGCTCCTTGCCATATATCTACACGACCGAGACCGCCGACGAAGACGGTAAGTACTGCAACCTACCACACAAGGGAGGAAAGGGCAAACTTACATACCCACCCACTCCACCCACTCTGCAACGCCCCCCCCCAACCCTTCCCAGCAGCACAAGTCAGACACCCCACACCAAGAGGGACAAACCTGACACAAGGCCACTGCAACTTGACCATAGTACATACAATAGCCCCACACCCATAAATAATTAAAACAAATACCAGGGTGGAACTGCGTGCAGCCCAAACACAGGCCACACAGAAACTTTAATATGTAGCTCACTGAGCAAAACAGTGCCAACAGGGCCAATGGCCAGTCCATAAAAAGTCATTTGTCCTTGGCCACAACTGGCCACACCTGACTCCCACAAGTGCTGGGTACTCCACTGAACGGGGCAACATATGGGGATCCAGGCACCTCACGGAAGGGGGTAAGGGGGGCAGGGGTGGGTATTTCCGACCGGGGTGGGACTTAGACTTGTGTGAGGAGGTTGGAGGGGGGTGGGCTTCTCCTTTGAAGGGGGTGGGGGCTGTTTGGCTCAGGTGGAGCTGGATGCCTTAGGCTCTGAGCGGGCCTTTTTCTTCACCCGAGAAGGGGCACAGGAATGGGAAGGCTGGACCGGGGTGGGCTGTGATGTGGAAGGAGCGGAAAGGGCAAGGAGGTGGGCACGTTTCGGGACAAGACGGGGTGGGCCAGTGGGTTGGAACAGGTAGGCACAGGAGAGGCAGAAGGAGATGATGTATGGCGTGTAGGTGTGTGTGTAGTGGATCCGGATGACTGCTCAGAATGCTATCGTGTGGTGGATGTCTGATGGGTGGGTGTCTTGGTGCGTTTTAGTGTTTTGGGAGGTGGTGGGTGGACACAGTGGGAGAAGACAGACAGCTAGTGTGGATGTATGTTGGGTGCATGTCTGCAAGTCTGGTGAGAGTGCTACGTGTGTCAACTACAGTGGAGGTGGTGAGTGCAGGTGTGGTGTATGGGGTGCATGTATGGCTGTCTGCTATTGTGGTGAGTGCAGGAAGAGGAGCAGTAACAGTGAGTGAAGGTGCAGTGCATGAGGGTGTGGATGTAGAGGGGACAGACAGGGAGGCAGAAGAGGCGGGAACACTGGGGCAAGTGGACGTTGTAGTGTGTGCAGGTGTCTGTTGGATGTGTGAATGCTTGTGGTGGGAGGTGTGGTGCTTTTGTTTGGAAGTGTGCTTCTTGTGTGTTGATGTGCCTGTAAGCGGGTCTGATTGTGTGCTTTGGACGGGTGAAGGGAATGGGGTGCTGGAAGGGGTAGAGGAGGTTGGAGGGGGGACGGAATGGCCAGGGAAACTGGCTGCCGTCCAAGAGAGGGCAAGAGCCTGAAAAGATCTCTGTAGGGCAGACACGGCACCGTGAATGCCATCCAGATAGGCATTGGTCTGCTGCACCTCAGAAGCCAGACCCTGGATAGCATTGACGATGGTTGTCTGCCCTACAGATATGGTTCGCAGGAGGTCAATAGCCTCCTCTGTGAGGGCAGCAGGGCTGACTGGGGCAGGGGAGGAGGTGCCTGGGGCGAAGGAGACGCCCACCTTACTGGGTGGGCGGGCACGGGCAACTCGGTGGGGAGCAGAAGGGAGGGCGCTGATGGAATGGGTGGTGGCGGAAGATCTCACGGTAATGGTGTGTCCACTAGGGTCCGCCAACGCCAGAGGGCCCCCATCGGAGGAGGTCTCAGAGTCACTACCTCCTGTGGTAGTAGCCTCCCCCGTGGAAGTCCCCTCACCCTCCCACGACTGGTCCCCTGGGCGTCCATTGTCTCTGCCTCGGAGGATCCGTGGGCCGCTGCCTCCCCACTTCCCGGTGCCTCAGCTCCCTCGCCTGATGTTGATGCTGTACCAGACAAACACAAGAGAACAGGGATGGGGAGACAAAACAGGAGAGACACTTGTAAGTAGCTGAATGCTGATACACAATTGCCAGACATACCCCTACCCAGCAGACACACCCAACAGGCAGCACCGTGCACTATGCCCATGGCCATGGCCCTGACAACTGAGCAGTATACTGACCTACACCCATCCCCTGAAATTGTGTTGGAGCTGAGGTAGGTGAAACCTGACAGGGACACCCCTACACCTTTTGGGGAGCAGACAGTAGCTGGACACCAGTCAAATTCCCTGCTCTAAGCACCATGAGCCCTATCGCACACACACTCATCTTTCCAGGCTGAAGTGTGGGCTGTGAGTACTCACCCCCTTGTAACTGCTGTGCAGCCTTCAAGCGCCCATCCAGGACTGGGTACGCCACCGCCAGGATCCTTCGCATGAGGGGGGTCAGTGCCCGACGGGCACCCCTTCCACGTTGGGAGGACTTCCCCAGCTGGGCCTCAGTGATCTTCTGCGCCCAGCGCCGCAGGTCTTCCCACCTCTTTCGACAGTGTGTGCTCCACCGGTTGTAGACCCCGAGGGTTCGTACCTCCTTGACGATGGCATGCCAATGTGCCCTTTTCTGGTGGGCACTGACCTAGTAGGGTGACACAGAAATGGAACACAGAGGTCAGGCACATGCACGATGGCAACAGCTGGCAGATTGTCAGACATAGGACAGACAGTACTCCCAGACATGCAGGACAGTGGCATGCAGCATTCCATGCACCAAGGCCCATTCTGGCTCACAGGAGCACACATCTGTGCAATCCACTCCATCCATTACTGACACAGTGCCCCCCAAACCCGGACTCACCTGTACCTCTGGTGGTCGGCCGTAGAGTCTGCCGTACAGGGGCAGGACTCCTTCCACAAGTTTCTCCAGTTCTTCCTGGGTGAAGGCCGGGGCCTTTTCCCCTGCACCACGTGGAACATCTTTAGCCAGAGGCAGGCCACAGCAGTACACAGAGTGGAGTACCTGTCCGCACAAGATCAGGGGGTCAAGTGATCAAGCAATGACAAACAAGCGTATGTTCCGCGGCGGTATGCATGGTCACCGCCGGCAGTGATCATGATACACCAGGATTCCCCATTGGCATCCATGTTAGCCAATAAGGGTGCGAACATCGGTCAACACCGTTGTATGCTGTGACGTCAACCGCCAGCGGTATTAGGTCACTTACACAACGAAGGGGCAGAACTACAGTAGGCAGACATTTTGCCATCACCTACGCATCTTGAAATTCATTATGCCCACAATGCTGGGCCTACTAGCCATATGAAGCACCTAGGCCTCTATCCATTGAGTATATAATCACACATGATTTACTCTGTTCCCTCCTAGTGATGTACATGTACATCTGTCAGGCTGCAGTTATTGTACAGACACTACGATGAAGAATGCACTGCATGTATGTAGCAACTCTGCCAGTACATGTGAGCACATCACTCCCTTTTCTTACCCCTCATAGGTACCGACCCTTGTGGCGAGGAAGGGCACCATCGGTGTACAGACCACTTGTGGATATGGGGACCATGGTGGAGCGTCAGATCATAATCACCTACAGACTCACACGTGCAACTATTCATGACCTATGTGCACTACTGGATCCTGCACTGACTCCCGGAAATCGTAATCAGCATGCCATTCCAACTGAGGTGCAGGTGCTCTCCGCACTCCAGTTCCTGGCCACAGGCTCATTTCAAGTGACAGTGGGCATGGGTGCTGGTTTCTCACAGCCAATGTTCAGCCAGGTACTGACAAGATTTCTGAATGCATTCGTACAGCATCTGCAATCCTATGTGCGATTCCCCCAAAGTGCTGACCTCCCTGTCATCAAGTCGGACTTCTATGCCTTTGCAAACATTCCCCATGTCATAGGTGCCATCGATGGCACCCACATAGCTATCATCCCCCAAGAGTGAGTGAACTGGTGTACAGAAACAGGAAGAACTTTCACTCCATGAACATCCAATTGGTATGTACTGCAGACCAGTACATTTCCCATGTGAATGCCATATTTCCGGGTTCTGTCCATGATTCATTTGTTTGGAGGAACAGTAGTGTGCCACAGAAGATGGAACAACTACAAGAAGACAGAGGGTGGATCATAGGTAAGTTTGCCTGTCACTAACAGACACATTGCAGAAAACCAGCCTGTCTGACTAAGGACATTACAATGACAACTCTGTATTGACCATTTCTCTAGGTGATTCTGGCTATCCAAACCTGCGCTGGCTCCTGACACCCGTGAGGAATCCCAGGACGGATGCAGAGAGGAAATACAATGAGGGCCATAGACGTACTAGGAGGGTGATAGAGCGTACTATAGGTCTCCTGAAGGCTAGGTTCCGGTGCCTACATAACTCTGGGGGTTCCCTGGCCTATGGGCCTGATAAGGTCTGTAGAATAGGGGTGGCCTGCTGCATGCTGCACAACATGGCTGTGAGACATTCAATCCTCCTTTTGGAGGTGGAGGGTACTATAGCTCCTGATCAGTTACCTCAGAGAGGTAAGGAGAGTGATGGTGAGAATGAGGAAGAGGAAGATGTCAATTCCTGGAACCAACTGATACAACTCTACTTCCAATGACTGTGTGACTTAAGCCTGGAATTGTGGTTAGTGACTGATACTGTAAGTGGGCCATGTCATATAGGGGGGGTTGGTCATGCGAGACATAGACCTCTTCAGCATGGTACTGACAGACAATATATGCAACTCGTGTTCTGTGCCTTGAATTATTGTGCCTTTCGTATATTTTTGACGCGCTTTATGTGCCTTTGAATTTTCTGTGCTGCTCTCTTTAGCAGTTTCCTGCTGTTATTTCTGCCGCTTTTTTGCCCCTTGTGGGCTCCCCCGTCCCCTTGTCGGCTCTCCTTGAGCTGCTTTCCCCACCGCTGCCTCCCTGCGGCCCCGCCCCCCTCGCACCCCCATTCGCTGCTCCCTCCCGCCTCCCAGCTGCTCCTCCCTCCCCCTCTCTTCTTAATGGCGGTCCCCGTAAACGCCTGGAACGCGCCCAGCGCCACCCCCCTGGTCCTCAAGACTCCTGCTTCGCCAGATACCGCTACACACCCGACCAACTCAACGCCCTCAATCCCGGCCGCATCACAGCATGCTTCCAGTCCTCATCAAGGATCACCCACGGACCCTTCACATGCCGCAGCTTCAAATTCACCTGCAAAAGAACTAAGAAACCTACGAAGACCGGAACAAATCACCTGCACTGCATACTCCTCAACACCCGCTCCGCACGCAAGCACGCCATCGAGCTCTGGGACCTGCTCGACTCCACCGCCCCAGAGGTAGCCTTCCTGACCGAGACCTGGTGGAACGACTCCTCGGCTCCCGACATCGCAATAGCCATCCCAGACGGCTACAAGATCATCAGGAGGGACCACACCAACGGAATCGAAGGAGGCATAGCCATCGCCCACAAATCCACCCCCAAGGTCTACACCCACACTGACGACACCCTCAAGACCGCCGAACACCTACACTTCCGCATCCACACCGACCCCAACACCACTCTCAGAGGAACGCTCATCTACAGACCCCCCCCCCGGACCACGAGCACCCTTCAGCGAATCCATCGCCGACCTCACCAACACCCACGCCCTCACCTCAACGGATTACATCCTCCTCAGAGACCTAAATTTCCACCTGGAGAACAACAACAACACCAACTCCACTACTCTGATCGACAATCTCACAAACCACGGCCTCAGACAACTCGTAAACACACCAACCCACATCGCCGGCCATACACTTGACCCCATCTTCTCCTCAAGCGCCCACGTCACCTTCAACCACACCACCGTACTCCACTGGACCGACCACCACTGCATCCACTTCACCTACAAGAAACATACCAAGCACCATTGCACCCAACAACCACCCCACCGATGCTGGAGCAAAGTCACGGAAGACCAGCTTACAAACACCCTTACCAAGAACCCACCCTCCGACCCCACCGACCCAGACGCCGCCACCCACAACCTCACTCTGTGGATCAACGATTGCACCAACATCCTCGCGCCACTCAAGAAACCCACCAACAACCAAATCAGAAGAAAAGCCGCCTGGTTCACCGACAAGCTCCTAAACTCCAAGCGCGACTGTCGAAAACTAAAAAAGGAATGGCTCCTCAAACGCACACCTGACAGCCTGACAGCCCACAAGGACGCCACCCGCAAGCACCACCAACTCATCAGACAAGCCAAATGATCCCACTTCAAAGACCGTCTGGACAGCAACGCACACGAAAGCAAAGAGCTCTTCAGCATCGTGAAAGAACTCTCCAACCCCAGCGCCAACGTCAACGACATCCCTCCATCCCAAGAACTCTGCAACGCACTGTCCACCTTCTTCCACCGGAAGATCACCGACATCCACAACAGCTTCAACGCCACTCCCACGCCAGCCCCCACTCCCGAAAGCTCCACCTGCACAAACCACCTGACCTCCTGGACAAACGTCAATGACACAGAGACATGCAAGATCATGAACTCCATCAATTCAGGATCCCCGTCAGACCCCTGCCCCCACCACGTATACAACAAAGCCGACTCCACCATCGCCCCCCAACTATGGAAGGTCATCAACATCTCCTACAAAACAGCGACTTTCCCGGATAGTTGGAAGCATGCCGAAATCCGCACCCTCCTCAAGAAGCCCGAAGCAGACCACAACAACCTCAAGCACTTCCGACCGATCTCCCTACTCCCCTTCCCAGCGAAGGTGATCGAAAAAATAGTCAATACACAACTAACCAGCCACCTCGAAGACAACATCCTGGCTCCCTCCCAATCCGGCTTCAGGCGAAACCACAGCACTGAGACCGCCCTTCTCACCGCCACAGACGACATCAGGCGTCAAATGGACAACGGCGAAACATCAGCCCTCCACACCCTGAAAACCCACCTCCACGAAATCGGAATCCAAGGAAAAGCCCTCGACTGGATCATCTAATTTCTCTCCGGCAGAACCCAAAGAGTCCGCCTCCCCCCCTTCCGCTCCGAAGCCACTGACATCATCTGCGGCGTCCCCCAAGGATCATCCCTCAGCCCAACACTGTTCGACATCTACATGTCCCCCCTCGCACAAGTAGCCCAACAACACAACCTCAACATTCTCACCTACGCCGACGACACCCAGCTCATCCTCTCGCTCACAAAAGACCCGCGCACTGCCAAAACCAACCTCCATGAGGGAATGGAATCCATTGCCGAATGGATGAAAAACAGCCGTCTGAAACTCAACTCGGACAAGACGAAAGTCCTCATCCTAGGACCCGACCCCTCTGCCTGGGACGGCTCCTGGTGGCCTACCACACTAGGAACCCCACCAACACCAACCAACCACGCACGCAACCTGGGCTTCGTCCTCGACTCCTCCCTCACCATGTCTAAACAGGTCAACGCAGTCCCCTCTTTTTGCTACAACACACTCTGCATGCTCCGCAGGATCTTCAAATGGATCCCGAAAGAAACAAGAAGAATGGTTACACAAGCCCTCGTCAGCAGCAGGCTAGACTACAGCAACGCACTCTACACAGGCATCCAAGCAAAAGACCTACTACGCCTCCAACGAATCCAAAACGCCTCCGCCCGACTGATCCTCGACGTACCCCGCCGCAGCCACATCTCCTACCACCTGAGAAACCTTCACTGGCTCCCCGTGGACAAGAGGATCTCTTTCAAACTTCTCACCCACGCTCACAATGCACTCCACGACACCGGACCAACTTACCTGAACAACAGACTAAGCTTCTATACCCCCACCCGTCAGCTCCGCTCCGCAAACCTCACCCTTGCTGTCATCCCCCGCATCCAACGAAAAACCTCCGGCGGCAGATCCTTCTCGTACCTCGCCGCCAAAACCTGGAACACGCTCCCTACAAACCTGCGACAGACCGAAGACCTTCTCACCTTCAGAAGACTCCTCAAGACCTGGCTCTTCGATCAGTAACTCTAGCTCTCCCCCCCCTCCCAGCGCCTTGAAACCCTCACGGGTACGTAGATCGCTCTACAAATTCTATGATTGATTGTTTGATTGATTGCATAATTTGAAACAGACATTACCACCACCAAGCACAAATTGACAATAAAGTTGATCCCTGCCAGTTGCATCCATATTCCACTTTGTTCAACATGGAAGACAGGGGACAGTGTTACAGGTGAGAAATATTGTTTATTGGTCGAATACAGTGAAAAGTGCTTTGTACAGTGATGTAAGTCATAAGGGTTGGGTGTCCTCAAAACCAACTTGGTGGCAGCCCTGTTGGATGTCATAGGTGGGTCCTTTTTGTAGTGTAGTACTTTATGTAGCCCTCAGCTAAGTGTAGTTGGTGAATGGGTGGGATGGTTGCTTTGCAGTAGTAAAGTGCCATATCTTGGCCTAAGACTATGTTTGGGCACCTGCTGTAGAGCTTCTTGAGGTGGCATGGTTGGCCCTTGTGATTCCTGGGAGGGTATTTCCTGTGCTGTTTCTGCTGGTTGGGTCATCTGTTGCTGGTTGTCCAGGGCTGTTGTGTGGGCCTCTTGTCCGGTGTGGATGTCTGACTGTTTGTAGACCAACTGCAGCAGTACTCCAGCAATGGTGGCCATTGTAGCATTGTGTTCTTTCTACTGCTCCATGGCCTGTTGGTGTTGTTCCAGCTGCATCCTCTGACTTTGCTCAAAACAATCTGTGCCAACCTGTCTTGGGTATGTTGGTAGGCCCCCAATACCTCTTCAATGACGTCCTGGGCTGCTGCATCCATCCGTTGCCCTACCCCCTGACCCACTGGGGCACTTGACCTTGGCCTGGCCCCCTGTGCCTGTGTCCCCTGCACAGGTCTTGACGTGCCACTTGTACTGGGGCCCTCACCTTCCTGCATGTTGGGAGTTGGATACTGTGGCCTCTGTAGCTGTGTTCCACCTGTCTGTGCCCTAGGTCCACTGGTGTGTGTACTTCTACCCTGGCCTGTTGGTCTTGACTGGGTGTTAGGGGTGACAGTGTTTTCCTGGGTGGGGCTGCTGCATGGTGAGCATCCACGGCTGTGTGAGGGGCCTGCCTGCTCATCAGTGTCCTGGGGTCCTTCGTCAAGGTCTTGTGATGTGCCCCTGTCTCCCTGGAGTGCTGTGGCACTCCTGGTCCCCTCCATTAGGGTTGCATGGGTGGTGGTGCCTGTTGGGGGACATAGACATGTCTGTTACATTTGCATGAGGGTTTCAGGTGTACTGAACTGTGCAATTGTGTGCTGGTGTGCCTTTCAGTGGCCTTCCAGGGTGCCTTTGTGATGTGGTAATTGCATTTAGTGGCAGTGGTGGGGTTACATTGTGGTGAGGGTTATTGTTCCATTGTGGGTACGTGCAGGGGTAAGTGGCTGTGCGCAGCGGGAGTGATGTGGGCCTGGTAGTGGGTTGTGGGTGATGCAGGGTGGTGGATGTGGTGGGTAATGGCTGGGTTGGGTATGGGTCTAGGTGGGTGTGGGTGGGGTGGGGTGGTGCATGCATTACAGGTATGGTGTATATGGAGTAATTGTAGATGACTTACCCGAGTCCATTCCTCCAGTGAGTCCAGTGAGTCCCTCTGGGTGCAGGATGGCAAGTACCTTCTCCTCCCAGTCGGTGTAGTCGGGTGGTGTTGGTGGTGGTCCTCCCCCAGTCTTCTGCACTGCGATGTGGTGCCTGGATGCCATGGCCCTGACCTTCCCCCGCATATCGTTCCATCTCTTGCGGATGTCGTCCCTGGTGTGTGGATGGTGTCCCACTGCATTCACCCTGTTGACAATGGTCTGCTACAGCTCAATTTTCCGCGCAATGGGTGTGTGCTGCACCTCGGACCTGAATATTTGTGGCTCCACCTTCAGGATCTCATCCACCATGGTCCTTAGCTACCTTTCGGTGAAGTGTGGATTTTTGGGGGGGGACACGGTGAGGGTGGTGGATGGTGTCGGGACTGGGGACGGGGTTTGGGTGCTCCTGTGTGAGTCACTATGCGTGCCCTGTCTGCTGGCGTTCTCTGTCTGGCTCTGGTGCTCTCCGTCTTCTGGTTTCATTGCAAGGGATTGTGGTGTGTGTCTGGGGGTGTTTTATGGTGTTCTGGATGCGTGTCAGGTGTGTGGGTGCTAGGCCTAGCCAATGTGTGCACTGGTTGCTGTTGGGCCCACTTGCCGCCCGTGGTGGACCCAGCTGCCAATGGTCATCCGGCCTCCACTGTCTGCCGAGGTGATTTGTGCATAATTATTTGGGTGACGGGATGTGGGTGTGCTTGGTGGTGGCGTGGGCCGGGATTCCCACCGACAAGGTCCTGGCGGGGTGTGGTGGTCTGGGAATTTTTGGCGGGGCTGGGTTTTTCTATCATTATATGGCGGGTTTCCATTTGCCGCTGCTGGCGGCATTCTGTTCACCGCCGCCACGGCGGTCTTTCCCGCCATGTTCACCGCCTGAGTTTGTGGGCATGATCTTTCTGTGTAGGGGTAGGTCTGAGCTCTGCTGGCCAGCGGGAGTCATTCCCGAGGGTTGAGTGTCTGCCGAAGATCAGAACCTCTGTTTTGTCTGTATTGCGCTTCAAGCAATTGTCCTTCATCCATGCGGATACGTTCTTCATACAAATGTGGAAGTTGGTCTTCATTTTGGTGGGGTCTGTTGAGAGCAAGAGGACGAGCTGGGTGTCGTCAGTGCAGGAGATGATGTTGCTGTTGTGCAATCTCACAATGTCTGTGAGTGGTTTCATATAGACGTTGAAGAGTGTTGGGCTTAGGGAATAGCCTTGGAGGACGCCGCAGATGGTGCGCTTGCCCTGTGAGGTGAAGGGGGGCAGACTTTCTGGGTACATCCTGTGAGGAAGGATGCCATCCAACTGAGTGCATCATCTGTGGTCCCAATCCAGTGGAGTCGGTTGATCAGTGTGTGGTGGGAGACGATGTCAAATACGGTGGAGAGGTTGAGCAGGATCAGGTCGGCTGCTTCACCACTGTCGAGCAGGGCACAGATGTCATCTGGTGCAGCAATAAGAGCTGTCTCAGTGCTGTGATTGGCTCTGAAACATGACTGGAAGGGGTCTATCAGGTTGTTTCTATCCAGGTCTTTGGAGAGTTGTAGGTTGATGGCCTTCTCCAAGACTTTGGCGGGGAACAGGAGCAGAGAGAGATGGTGGTAATTCTAGAGCGTGCTGGAGTCTGCAGAGGTCTTCTTGAGAAGCAGTCTGATCTCTGGGTGTTACCACACTTCTGGAAAAGTGGCTGTGGTTAATGAGGCATTGAGGATGGTGGTGAGCTGGCAGCTGATTTTGTTTCTCCTGAGTTTGAAGATCCTGTGTGATGCATCTCCTCACCTGGACCTTGCATCGCCTCATCGTCTCTACTGTGCAACACATCCTCAACACAGGACTCCACATCTTTCACAATCAGGATTTAAGGGACTCTTGTTCAGCAGCCTAACCAGATCCCTGCAGCAGGCCAGTGCTCCATCATGATTGGCCTGGTCTTGTGACCAGATTACCACAGTTGGCGCTTTATGCTTCTTGGCTCTATTTTTACTTAACTCTTTAACATTGCATATCTCTGGTTCTACTGATTGTTTTTTTGTTGTTCGCATCTTGATTTATTATTAAAATGACTCTATGTTTCTAAATTGGATTTTTCTTGTGCTGCATTTTCACTTGTTAGACCTGACAGCCTTAGAGTGGTCACCTCTAACTTTTTGTCTGCCTTCCTCCACTTTTTGGATTCTGTTTTTGTTGGTTTTAAGACTCTGTGCACCTTACCACTGCTAACCAGTTCTAAAGTGCATATGCTCTCTCCCTTTAAACACGATAACATTGGATCATACCCAATTGGATTATTTAATTTACTTGTAAATCTCTAGTAAAGTGCACTATGTGCGCCCAGGGCCTGTAGATTAAATGCTACTAGTGGGCCTGCAGCACTGATTGTGCCACCCACTTAAGTAGCCCCTTAACCATGTCTGAGGCCTGCCATTGCAAGGCCTGTGTGTGCAGTTTCACTGCCAATTCGACGTGGCATTTAAAAGTACTTGCCAAGCCTAAAACTACCCTTTTTCTACATATAAGTCACCCCTAAGGTAGGCCATAGGTAACCCATAAGGCAGGGTGCTGTGTAGGCAGGACATGTACCTGTGTAGTTTACATGTCCTGGTAATGTAAAACTCCTAAATTAGTTTCTACACTGCTGTGAGGCCTGCTCCTTTCATAGGCTAACATTGGGGATACCCTTATTAACTGTTTGAGTGGTAGCTGCTGATCTAAAAGGAGTAGGAAGGTCATATTTAGTATGGCCAGAATGGTAATACAAAATCCTTCTGGATGGTGAAGTTGGATTTAATATTACTATTTTAGAAATGCCACTTTTAGAAAGTGAGCATTTCTCTGCACTTAAATCCTTCTGTGCCTTACAATCCATGTCTGGCTGGGTTCAGTTGACAGCTCCCATGTGCATTCACTCAGACAAACCCCAAACACAGGAAGCTCAGCCTCACTTGCATACATCTGCATTTTGAATGGGTCTTCCTGGGCTGGGAGGGTTGAGGGCCTGACACTTACATGTCACAGGACAGTAGCCTGCCCTCACACAAAGGACTGCCACACCCCCTACTGGGACCCTGGGAGACACAATTGAACTGAAAGGGGACCTTGTGCACTTCTAAGCCACTCTTTGAAGTCTACCCCACTTCAAAGGCACATTTGGGTTTTTAAACAGGGCCTCTGCCCCTACCATCTCAGACACTTCCTGAAGAAGAAAACCTGAACCAGAACCTGCAACATGCCAAGAAGACCTGCCTGGCTGCCCAAAGGACTCACTTGACAACTTTCTGTGAAGGACTGCTGCCTTGCTGTTGCCCTACTGCCTTGCTTTTCTCTGGCTGTGCTGAGAAGTGCTCTCCAAGGGCTTGGATAGAGCTTGCCTCCTCTTCCCTGAAGTCTCAGGACGAAAAAGACTTCATTTCTACAAGAAGGACTCCTTGTGCAGTGAAAATCGACACACAGCCTGCCAGAAACGACGCACAGCCTACATCACAGTGAAAAATTCACTGCACGCCGAACCGGAACGACGCAGCCCGACTTCCAGAGAGGAATCGACGCAGAGCCTGCTGTGCGGTAGAAATTTCAATGCAACGCCCAGTGGATCGACACAGCCACTGTGACTTTGTCCTGTCAGTGCTGGAAATCCAAGCATCATTCCCGGGTTGTCCGAAAATCCCGCAACCTGAAGAGGATCCAAGACCGAGTGCCAGAAATCGACACAAAGCCTTCCTTGTGTGAAAACTAAATGACGCATGCCATGTGCGGCCTGAGAAATCGCCGCACACCTCCCTGTTTTCCACGCATCTCCTCCTCTGAGGTTCTTTGCAGAGATTTTGAACGCAAACCAGGTACTTTGTGCTTGCAAGAGACATTTATTGCTTTTAAGAGACTAAAGACACATTATATCATTTTTACAGTGGTATCTCAACATATACTTATTGCATTTTAATCATTTTGACCTGCATTTATCCAGATAAATATTATATATTTTTCTAAACAAGGGTTGTGTATTTTTGTGGTGCTATACTGTTATTGCATGATTTATTGCACAAATACTTTACACATTGCCTTCTAGGTTAAGCCTGACTGCTCAGGGCCAAGCTACCAGAGGGTGGGCAAAGGATAATTTTGATTGTGTGTGACTTACCCTAACTAGAGTGAGGGTCCCTGCTTGGACAGGGGGTAACCTGACTGCCAACCAAAGACCCCATTTCTAACATCACTTTATTACTGTTTGAAGTGTTCCACAAACATTTTACATATTACCTCTAAATTAACCCTAACTGCTCTGTGCCAAGCTACCAGAGGGTTGAACACAGGTTGATTCGGGATTTGATTGTGGCTTCACCCTGAAAAGGATTATGGTTGCTGCTTGAGTAGGCTTTCATCCCCCTCAACCAGTAACTCAATTTCTAACTTTTAAATTATAGGAATACTGATGCACTCTCATGATTACTAATATTTATGTATGGTATAATGTGGCATTTGGCATTCTGCCATAGAATATTCAAAGTGAGATGTTGAACCTAATATACTTCTGAAAAAAAACTAAAGCAAGACTCTATTTGCTCAGTATGATATAACATACAACTAGTGCTGTATGGTTCTGCACTATGTTCCAGTAGCACTGAAACCACTTTGTGTATCGATGTAGGGTAATACATTGTAACCAGGGTCAGTGGAATTATGCGATTCTGCAACTTCATCATTTTCGACACAAATATGGATTTGTTGCACTTGCCATATAATCAATTATCTTCTGCAAAATTTGCAGATAATAAAAAAAACCTTGCTCAAACGGATTAAACTTATTTTAAACATTTGTGAATATAGAGTTAAACGTGGAAAAATAACATAATAGTAAAGTAATATAGCTTTTAAATGTGCTGCATTACGGCACATACTTTATAATTGTTTTACTACATTAATTAGTCAACCCTGCTGTATAACCTATTTCTGCCATCATTCTAGTGACCCTATTTTAAAGCAAACATTACTGCCTTGATGTCGTACACCTTCGGATGTTTTACTCGGGAAAACTTCCCAGTAAATTCGGAGGGCATATTAAATTTTATGATCAATGTACAAATGTCAATTCGAAATAGTTTGGGTACAAATTAATAGAATCCTTTATAGGGCCAGAAAATTACAAAAACAGTTTCCGGTAGACCTTCAAGGCCTACAGATTCGAAATCGTAAAGTAATCTCATTTGTCTCATCTCATTAATACTAACACATATAGGAATCTCAGAAAAGGGAGAAGAAGAGCTCACAACTTTAAAAGGTTGTCAAAAATAAAGCTACAATTAGATTTTGACCAGAAAGCATGTCGTGGATTTAAGAACTGCAAATATTGACAGCTCTGTGCAAAGCTGATACCTTTACATGTTAGGAGGGGTGCCTCTGCAAGCAGCTCTCGGGATGAGCATGGCTTACTTCATCCAGTTCAAACCGGGACTGTTGTTAGAGAGTTTTTTATAGCAAGATGCACTTTTCCAATGTCTGGCAATGCGCCGAATAATGGAACAGGACGTACAGGTTTATTGTGAGACCGTGTGAGCTGTTAATGTGGTTGAGTATGTGTGGTAATACCACGCACAGCTCATTGCCTTCCTTTCAGAACCAAAAACAGAATTTCGGCATGAACCTTGTAACCCCAGATTAATAAAAGTACTTCATACAATTTTCTGTAGTCTTGCTACAGGCAGCTTTGCCTGTCACAAACAGCATTGCACCCAATACTTTAACACAGTGGTTCCCAACCTGTGGTCTGGGGACCCCTGGGGGTCCATGAAGCCTTCTCAGGGGGTCGGTGACTGCTTAGAACATAAACAAATATTAACATCTATTGACAAATTAGGTCCCCAGCTGCCAGTAATGACTCAGGCGGGGGGTCCCCAGATTCCAATGATGCTTCAGTGGGGGTCCCTGGGTTCCATTAATGTTAAAGTGGGGGTCCACAGAAATCAAAAGGTTGGGAACCATTGCTTTAAGATATATGTCGACGAGTGCTTAGGCCTACCCCTTGGCTTCTGAGGTCTGTGTTTTGTGTCTTTCAGTATTTTGAAATCTGTGGACCATTCTCCCCCAGCTGGAAATAAATTGGGAATTCAACCCAAACGATTGCCTGCTAACTTACTGAAGAACTGCTTAGAGCAATAGAAGTAACCTAAACCCAAGAAGCCAGCATCAGTCCAGGGCCACCAACCAGCCCTCTAGAGATCTTAGATGCAACCTGCATAAAAATATGCACTAGTGTAATTAGCGAGCCTTTTGTCCATTGAAAACTCCAGAGATACCCCAAAAAATGCAGGTAAATATCTGTTAAATAGTGACTCTGCGAACAAAAGAGTATGTCCCAGCACCAATGAAAGACCACTGATGCTCCTTTTCATCTAGTTAAAATCTCTCAGTTGGCTGACACAGTCCCCTTGCCTGCTTTTGATCCTAATGGACATTTGGGCTGCGGACTGAGAGCTCCCTGGAGGTCTGTAAGGGAGCTTATTACCTCTCCGAAATCTTTGTCTATGTGAATGTTTGAAAGCACACGCTGCCAGTTGCGCCAGACACTAAACTTGACTGTACTCCCTTTTAGGTTCCAGGTTTCTTTATCGTGGAGTTCTGATACCCTTTTCAAAAGGAGCCAAAAACATGTAGAGATCCACTGGCAATTTAGTTATTTGACTGTGACCTCTAATTCATAAAATAAAACTAGCACGGTGTGCCCTTCCGATGACTGTAAATTGATAATAGAAATACAGGAGTAACTCAGAAACTTGAGTTCATATGTGAACCGTCACTGAAGTAGCTCCATACTTATATACATAATTTCTTTGTGTTTTGGTTCCATAAACTAACACAGCATTGTGTTAAGGGCAATATCTCTGCAGCTAATTTAGTATGCAATTTAGGGCTTCAGCATTGTGCAACCTACCTTATGTTTCTACCTGGGTATCGAAGAAGTGCGATTTGAAACACCTTGTAAATGAATATTCATCTATATTAAATGAGATGAAAATTGGACTCAGAGATTTAAACGCTCACACATATCTAAGATGTTCAGGTCACAAGTGTCATAAGTTTGAATTCTTGAAAGATCAATTTAGCCTTCCATACTTTTGGAACTGGTACATGGAATACTTGAGCTCTTATCATAAGTGGAATGGAAGGGCTTGAGGTACTTATCAGACAGACAATATAAATGCAGACACCTTAGGGTGAGATGTACAATATTCAGAATGTGGTGCATATCAACCGAAGGACATTTATCTTGGTAATTAGTGGGCATGTCATCCTGTATATTTCTTAAAGGTCTGACTTACCGGAATTGATTAGGGGAAAATTGCAGGGTTGCGATTATTAATGGGTATTGGGAACTCCAGGTCATTTGTAAATCCAATCCTGGTGTCAACACTAGAGTTTTACGGCAACTTGTGACTGGGGCATTAGAAAGGCATATGAAGCACTATGTAAAAAAAGACATACCCAAGACATGCCTGAGCAAAGCACCTGGGAAACAGGACAGTTCTTCTTATCTGTCCGAGAACCTGGAAAGAAGCCCTAACATTGAACTACTTTAAATCTGCAAGATGTACCTGATGTGATAAACCAACCTAGGGGGAGACACCGCATGGGAACTTTTGCATCCACTATAAATGAACGCAGTGTCTATACACATTTTAAATATGTGGTCGTTTTCTGCACTCATTCCGATTCTGTGGGTTTTTGGATCTACCAACTTACTTTACATTAATGCCTAAGAGTCTTTTGCATGCAAAATAGGGGGTGGGGGAGGGGGGCAGAAGAATAAGAATTGGACATGGGCTGGCTCCCATTGTTTTTCTCAATAACCGCACTGCTTCCACAATGATGATCATTGCTGCCCTATATGTCCTCACTCATATGCAAGCAGTAACACTGACGCTCTCGCAAAGAAAATGAGTATAGTGATCTAAAATATGGCAGAACCTTTTACAGATTTGTAGTACATAAGTAATGTTAAAAGTAATATGATTTCAATAATAATATATTATAAACTGCTTTAACTTGACTGAATTCTAAAGTCTGCATTATATTCTTAGTATGATGTAATTATAATCATCTTACTTCAACAATGTATCACATTGTAATAGACCGATAGATATTGAATCTGCCCTGAGCTCCTGAAACCAAATAGACAGGATGCTCTATCACCTTTCTGAGAGCTCTAGTATAATTTGCTTCCACGCTTTTACGCTAGCTCCTTTTTCCACTGGTTCTGGGATAGTTCAAGGCTCAATCACTTCCCTACTCTTCAACACCTAACTCTGTCTGTTACCAGACTACAGCAAGTCCTCAAGCTAATGAGACACAGATCATTCTGAAGCTGGAAAACCCAACTGATCCAAGCATTTCTGAAAAGGGCATTGCCTTCGAGCAGTTGCTCGTAGATGCTGAGGAAACAACTGAAATTCACTTCTTCTAAAGCTGTGACCTTATCCTGCAGAATATGGAAGAGCAACCAACCAGTAACAATCTGCCTCCTCTAGTGACGTCCTTTGAAGTAATACACCTGAATTTGGGTGTGAGTGAGAGCATATCTCTTGTGCCGTAAATGAACCAAGTAACAAGAAACACCTTCTACACCATGCATACTCTCTTATGTATCATCCCACTCCTAGGTTTCACCCAGAAGCTCCAACATACCATCTTCCTTGTCTTGCCCCAGCTGGACTACGTAAAACAAAAATTATCTAGGCTCTCCACTCTCCCCATTTAGATTTCAAAGAATCGAAAGTACAGTAGACAGACAAGCACCACAAGCTTGCCCCCATGACAGTACTCCCCAACTCAGCTCTTCACTGGATACTTATAGCCAGATACTTCAAGAGGAAAAACCTTAACTGCAGAGTGGTACCCCTACTAATCCCCGTGCCCTACAACGTGCCATGCATTGCAGTGTCTTTTTCGGCACAGGCAGCAAAATTATAGAACTTTCTAACAAACCAAGACAAGAAATGCCCAATACAAGTTGTAATTAAGGAAATAAATTAAGAACTGATTCACCCAGGAACCCGAGTGCATCAAGACTGGTAAATAAAACAAATGATTGAGGACTGTACTCGTACAAAAACCAGCACCTTTCTTCCATGCAAGGATGGTAAAAATGACAGCCACCTCTCACTGCTCTTTACTCTAATCCAATCATAAGCACGGTTACACTATTGCAGTAACACTATAATATCAAGCCAACCATTCAGAACACCAGAATGTTTCTCACATATAAGCCACGCTTGCAAGCCACACCTTTTGAACCACCCTCAATTATGCCTGGAAGGATTAAGCTTGTTATATCTTATTCCTCTTCATTTCATTGCACGCTCTGGTGCAGTTACAGGTGCTATGGTAACAGCACCAATTACTATAGCACCTGTAACTGCACTGTAACTGATTTATGTATCACAAAACATACTACAGACTTGGGCCACATTACAAGCACAAACCCTTCTAAACAAGCACAATCCACAGAACAGTGCACTTTTTATTGTCATTTTATTTTGGGGTGTTGCTATGTGCACTCAAAGTGGACAAGGTATGGCCAAACGTGGGTCCCTTGCTCCATGTGCCACTGGATTAAAGCTAGCGTGGCTGATGAGGGGTGATACCCTTGAAAACGGTCCCAGGATGCTTGTTTCCAGTCCAGGTAGGTTCTGGCTTAGCAGTTTGGGCTGGACTGTTCCCATGGGGAGCAGGGTCAAGACTGATTTGCATATAGCTGGGTCCTAATTGGGGTCACATGGCGTGCAAAATAAAGATGGATTAAACCCAGATCTGTGACTGTGGGTCAATGTTTGAAAAGTTTCAACGCTCAGTTCATCATTTTATTTTATGGTGTTTCTATGTGTGCTCTAAGTGGGTTTACCCAGATCTGGGTCCCAGGATTCAAGCTAGGCTGGCTGATGAGGAGTGGTACTCCTGATAATGGATCCCAGGATTCTTGTTTCCAGACCAGGGAGGACCTTGTTTGGCAGTTCAGTCTGGACTGTTCCCAAGGGGAGCAGGGTCAACACTGATTTGTATATATCTTGGGTTGAAATTACATGCAAAATAACAATGGAAATACCCGAGATCTGTGACTGGGGGTGAGTGTTTGAAAAGTTTTGAGACTCCGTCCATCATTTTATTTGTGGTATTGCTATGTGTGCCCAAATTTACCAGGGTATGCCCAGACGTGAGTCCCTTGCTCGCTGTGCCAATGGATTCAAACTAGCCTGGCTGATATGCAGTGATACCCTGAAACTGGTCCCAGGATGCTTGTTTTTGTTCCAGGGAGGACCAGGCTTGGTATTTCAGGCTGGGCTGTTCCCATGGGGAGCAGAGTCAAGACTGATTTGCAGATAGCTGGGTCCACACTGTGTTGACATGGCGAGCAAAATCACAGTGGAAAAACCCCATATCTGTGACTGTGGGTGAGTGTTTGAAAAGTTTCAACACTTCATTCATCATTTTGTTTTTGTGGTGTTGGTATGTGCACCCTAAGTGGCCAAGGTATACGCAGACATGGGTCCCTTGCTCGCTTCACCACTGGATTACAGCTAGCATGGCTGATGAGGGGTGATACCCCAAAACCTGTCCCAGGATGCTTGTTTCCAGTCCATGGAGGACCTGGCCTCGCAGTACAGGCTGGACTGTTACCATCAGGGTTAGGGTCAAGTCTCATCTGGATAGCTGGGCACAAACTAGGGTGAGGTGGCAAGCAAAATAACAATGAATTAAACCAAGATCTGTGACTGGGGGTGAGTGTTTGAAAAGTTTCAACACTCGGTCCATCATTTTATTTTGTGGGGTTGCTATGGTAGAAATGACAGCCATCCCTCAGTGCTCTTTGCTCCACTCCAATCACAAGCACAGTTGCACTACTGCAGTAACACTATAATATCAAGGGAATGTCAACCATGCAGAACACCAGAATGTTTCTCACATATAAGCCACCCTTGCAATGGTAACAGCATCAGTTTCATCACAAAAAACACTACCGACTTGCGCCACATTACAAACACAAACCGTTATAAACAACCACAATGTACAGACCAGTGCACTCTCTTTCCAGCAAGAGCACTTTGGTGAGTTTTCATGCTTACGAAAAGCTATGTGAATGCAACTATAATTAAATATTATAGAGCGGGCACTAAACCAGCCAAAATAACACCATAGAAAGAGCATTCCTCACATCCAAAGCTGCACTGATGTGTCTATAAACGATATTCAATTTGTTCCAAACAGTAATGTACAGAACGAAACCACACGCATAACATACTTTATTAAACTGAACACCTTGCATACACCCAACAAAGTCCAGAAATGGCGCATGGTTCACAGAAACACGTCTCTAATATGCCACACACACTCCAACAGTACAAATTAGGCAAAACAGACTGAACATTGCATACGCACTTCATATTTGGCTTATAGTTGAGCTTCACTGCAGACAGTGGTGTAATGCAAAATAGTGGGGCTAATCTATGCAGAATGTAGGGAAGGGCCCCTGACATTCCCATTTCTCACAGATGTCCTTGGGCCCCTCCAGGTGGATGGCTGAGTGCCTCTGAGCCAAAAGAGAGCGCCAGCTACCTGTGTTACGCGCACTTATATCTATTTGCTGGACAATGGGACAGGTATAAAGACCCAGAAGAGACATCAGTCTAGTATAACTGTCCACCTCCATCCACCAAAAAACTAAAAACATTTACCCACATGACATTAAATGCACGCCATCCACCTAAGCCCGACACACAATACTGATGGTACACCTTCACAAGATGAATCAGACTCGTATGCGATGAAATAATTGAAACCATTTAGAAGGCTCACTGACTCACTACTTACCTGATAAAGGAAGACTGTAAACTATACACATACCTCTAACAGTACAAAACATAGAGAAGAAATATGAGTCTTGCAATGTGAACACACTCTGCAAGTGGATGAAATGGGACTCTAGGTGGGCCAGCCAACTGAGGATCAAGCGCTGCTCCAGCTACAGCTTGGGCTCTGGCTCTAGCCGAGGTTGCAATTAATCTGGGGCCACAGACACGATAGGACACTGCCTCCTCTCTCTACCTTTTTACCACAAAGAGCAACAAGCGGCATCTTGCTAAACGAAGGAGAGCTGATTCTATATGCAATTCAGTGCGTTTTTCTCCTTCCATAGACATCGCAGGTTCAAATAAAGACAAGAGAAGAAGGTGAAAACACTAGGGGGTGTACCAAAATGCATATTTTTCTTCGTGAAATTTGATAGAGAAAGTGTGAAATTATGCCTTTAGTGTGAAAAGTGTTTTGTGGATTTCTTGGGTTTCAAAGTGAGGGAATGAAAAGTCATGCAAGAAACTTTCAGGACACTGTTTCAAATAGAAAATGTTTGTAGACAAGACATTTTCTGCGCAAACCAGTCTCACGTGGCCGAAAGTGAGCTGGCATTGCTTAATTCCGAATATAAAGAAGTTCCTAATTTCACAAATCTCGCTAGCGCAATTTAAATTTCGAGGCCAAGACAATATGTTTTGCAGCCAAGGTGAACGTCACGCAAATGTACCACTGAGAGAATACAAGTTAGGAGAGCTGGTGCTCTGAGAGTCCGCATTGTATTGATAATTCATGTTATTGCACTAATGAAAAAGATTGTGAGGTTTCTAAAATGCTTTTTTTTGTAAAATGAGGTGAGTTTGAGATAAGTGTAAACTGAGTGCTGTGCTACCTTATATTTAGCTTACCTCAATGAGTGTCAGAATGGCCGGTCCGGTTCTGCTATTGAATATCTACGAAAGGGAATGATAAGTGCTTGGAGCATGTAATCCGTTGGGTGGTGACACTATGCAAGGGGGAGAGAATCTCAAAGCCCTCACCATTTTGAGAGGGCTCCTTCCTTCTCCTTTACACAAGTCTTGGAACATCTTTGGAATTTACTGGGCTTTACTTAAAATGAGGGATCTTTCAGTAGCAGCATGAAGAAAATAAATACATTAGAAAATGCTAATAGGACTAAACATTTTACAGATAATATTAAGACATTATGATGTGTATTTCATACAACTTTCTCTATTTCTCTTATTTAGTGTTTTCGTCTATCCATATTCAATGATTCACTGTTGTGCACTGCTGCCATTCTTTGTATTTATGCTATTCATAGAGTGCACATTGTCTAGAGACCAGTGCTCTCCATCGAAAATGGTTGGGAGACAATTTGAGGTGTGTACATCAAAAGGGAATGGTTATTTTCATACCCCTTTCACTACGTGGCCCTTCTGCTAGGACTTCAAATGATCTAATTCCTTCATGTTTTAACCTGAAAGAATTGTAATGTTATGCAGCATAGGTGAAATGTTAAAATAAAATACACACATACACACACACACACAAATGCACATATATGTCTTTGTGTGGTTATACAAATATATATTTGTGTGTGTATATATATATATATATGTATATATTATTGAATACTAGTAGAATATATTTCAATGATATTATACTACATTTTATATTAAAATACTTAACATTTACTACTTTATCCTCTATACCTGATTTATAAAATGATATGTGTCTATTTTTGGATGATATTAGTGTCGCAATATTTTTCCAATATTTTCAGACTTACTATTATAAGTGCAGAAGCACGATATTGTAGTAAACGATCTTAGGACACAATATTTTTTCAATTGTATTGTGTCAGTGAACCTGTCCCGCATCTTGGTTCAAACGCAGAGCAATCTGAGCGTCATTAGATTGCATAAACGTTCGTGTGAAATAATAAATAGCTTGAGACAAAGGTCCCATGAGATATTGACCAAGTGGAAAGAAACGATTCCTGCAGAGCACAATAGGTATGAATCTTCCTCTAGGATAGTGGGTTGATTAAGAGGCATGTGGGGAAAGAAACATAATCCTCAAAGTAATCCCTGGGTAATGAACATCTACGCACCCCAACATCCTTCAAAGTGAAATTTCAGCCCCGAAACGAGGCTTGGTTCAAAGCAAACTACGGAGTTTTCGGGCAAACGATAAAATGGCAAACTACTGAGTCGCAATCCACTTTTTGTTTAGTTCCTTTCCGATGCACATGTAATATGAATTGTCAGCCCTAATAAACACGTCTTGCCATTATTTTAAAAAAATGTGTGCATACTTAACAAAATATCTGTGCATAGTGCTGAGCCAATCTGTTCAGCATTTTGACTCAATTCGGCAATTTCTGAGTAGAAAGCTGGAAAACTGGAGAAACCTGAAATTTCGCTATTTTGTTTTTTTAGTCAGAATGTTGATGATTTAATGAGTTAGAGAGTTAGACAATAGCAATCCCTTATATTTAATATTGCTGACTCGGAATAAATATTTGGAGTCATCCTAGAGGCAGATCTTATTCTTGAACAGCAAAGAGGGCTGTTGTAAAATCGTTACCAAAATCTTAAAGAAGGCACATGTTTGCCGTCTCGGCCAGCAAGATTTGAAATCACCCACCACCCAGATAAAGACAGAACAAAATATATCCCGTTTTAGAAGGCTGCAAAAACAGCTCTTTCAAATTTTCTGTCCCTGAGTGATACCTAGGCAACCGCCAGAAAAACATCCATTAACTACGGAACTATTAAACCCCAATAATGCAAGCCCAAGGTAATCTGTATTCCAGACAAGAAGGCAACCACTTTCCGCTTAAATAAGCAAAGGTGCATGAAGCGTGATCGGCGTGATTAAGAAGAACCATGTAGAACACAACACTACCAGATGAGGCGTCGGGAGCTCATGAATTTCACCCACCTCTTTTCACGAAAGTCTTTCTACAACCACACAATTATGTGCAGCCAAACAAAGAGGTCGATCCATTCTCATGCCTGTGGCAGTTGCGCTCTACACAAGTGACAAATGACATGGAAACATTTTTTCGTATGGAATCTGCAACTGATACGACTATAGTTGACATCTTTTTGCATTTTGCTTCCAAACAGAGACGACTTTGCTTAAACAATAAAGAACTTTTCCCCTACAACATCTATCACATGCCACTGGGGCTTAAAACAGTCACATGTGCAGCTGAGACGTATGAGTCATGTTATAGAGATATCAGAAACCTATGGCACAGCAGCGGGCAAGCATTGCACAGAGCACCCAGTTTACCTTTCTTGCTTATTGAGTAAATATTGGCCTTTAAACTCGCTTACCTACTACTATAGCTCCACTATGAGTCCCTAGGCCTCTCTGAGATTACTTACATATTTTGTCTGCACTGTATTTGCGTGGGTATGCTCCGAGCATTCAATGCCCACCCCAGGAAAAAATTACTTTCGAAAATTACACCTCAGCCTCCCAGACTCATCATCTTATACCAGCCCTACCAAGTGTCACACATCTTGCGTTAGAGTAACACATTTTTGGTCGTTTTCCTGCATTATTGCAATGCCTGATTTTGTCACGCAAGTCCTGAGGTGCGGTAAAACCTTCTTGTTCCAATTTCTCACTTTGCTAGGTATGCTCCAAGTAGTGTTTATCAAAGTCCACAAGGTGGCACTTGAGTACAACAGAAGGTATAGGATCATGATATATATATATATATATATATATATATATATATATTACTATATTTATATGGTTCCCTCGTCTTGATCGCTTCATTTTGCTTGCAAGGAAGTGTCACTCATAATCCTCGAAAGGTCACTCATAATTACACTGAAATTATGAAAATGTCACGCATAGCAATCTCAAACATTGGCAGCTTTGTTATACTCTCTATCCCTCATTTCCGACCACCATGAGCACAATGCGCACATTAACAATGCAAACATGTATAGCAGGAGTAAGTCAGTGCATAGCTGCTATCATATTCTCCATGTAGAGTGATGCATGTGCCGGAGGCTGTTTGGATATCAGAGCCAGCTATTGGGGCATGGATTAGAGGTGGAACGCCCCTTTGTTGTAATATTACGGCCTTTAGGTCTACGAGAACTTTTCCTCAGAAAAAAGCGATCCCCTGTTCTAGATCTATTGCTATTCAGCAAAGGGATGTGTGTGCCTATCACACCCCCGTCCCTCCAGTTTACACTCATGTCCTGCCTCTGTTTTTACTCTAGTCCCACGGTACACACGATCCTTGCTCGAGAGAGAAGTACAATGCATAAACCGTACACGGGTGGTGACGAGTGTCTGGGCACTGCTGAATAGGGTTTAGCGGTTCCTAAAACTCTACAAAATAATTCTTGGCTACCATCAACTCCCTTCCACCGAGAAGTTTGCAAGTGTGACCCACCCAAGCCCCTACATGTAAAACATAGAGACTACAGCAACTAATTCGTTATCAGTTAGGTAAGAGAGAGCTCAGTGCGTTGAGTACTGGCTACGGAGACTTGCCTGTAAATTACAAGTCCCGGATTCTCATGAGTAGCTCGCTGAGTTAATGCACCCACCGTTAATATCTCTGTACAGTTCAAAGGTGACAAACTAAGACAGATACACGGGCTAATGTACCTCCTGCGTACATCTGTGAGTCAAATGCAGGTTGTGGCCCATCCCCACTATGGTAGCCTCCACCTGCAAAGATCGCTGTGTAGCCACAAAGTCGCAGTCTTCAGTCAAAGTAAAAAAAACAAAAAAACTCTTGATCCAATTTGCAGGTCGTAAATCTTCAAACATAGGGGCTTATTGACAAGCCCTTGCGACACCGGTGGGTCACTTTTTATATGGGAAAAAGTGATGCACTGGCGGCGCAAGGGAGTTGTAAATAAACCCCAAAGTATAAAATGGCAACACGCTAATCCATCTGCTATGGAGAGCTGTGCGTAATCTAGAGGCCACGGCTCCAAGCCGGAAAGGCACTCCTCAAATCAAATGAACGTGTCTACTGCAATAAAAGCTTGTTTCTCACAGGAGACAGTCAGCAAGCAATGATACAAATGGTACTGCACCTGTTGCAGAGCATGTCACGGTTCGAACGCCAGTGAGGTAGGTTTGTGAATTAATGCTCAGGTAAATTCGTGTGCCTTCTAGGTCACAGGTTGCACTCCTGACCGCTCAATCCAGTCTTTCGTGTCTTTGAGGTATATGTATAATTAGTACCATCGAATTTGATCGCAATACAGCTATAGAGCTGCGACGTATATTAGTATTTTCATTTCTGTTACCGAAATCAGCGTGGTTTCCATGGCTCCATTCCCGCCGATCCTGCTCCACCGAGCGCTCCTTCGGAGGCTCGGAGAGGTGCAGCCCCGCACAGTCTTGTGCAGATCCTCGCCGCACTGCACATTCCAGTGACGTTCGATGACGGTGTCTGGGTCTCTGGGGCTGCATGGGCTTGCCCGGCCTGGTCCGACCATACCTGAGCGAGATATATCTATGACTCCCCACACGCGGGGTGGGTCTGTCACCAGACACCTCGCTTTGTTGTCCCAGAGTCTTGCCTTCCTCACACCTGTCGAGGGGATGCAGGTAGCCCCTTCCTTGGCCCTTTGCTAGGCAGGGGTGCAGCTTCAGGGGGTGTTTGGGAAGCTATGCTACTGTAATATATGCATTTTCTGACAAATAATTGAACACAGGTGCTTTCAGTCGCCTATGGTGTAGTGTTTGTTGGAATTAACCCGTACTTTTTACAAACAGACAAAAATGCACACAGTCTTTCCTACTCTTTGTTTGGAAATACTTCAAAAATGTTGGGTAATTCAGAAAATGGTGTGCTTTCTCTCACTAAGGCCCATAATACTTTTTGACACAAAACTGCACAAACGCAGTTTTGTGTCAAAAAGTTTAGAGCCGGCTTGTGTTATTTATCAGCGCCAGCTGGGCGCCATATTTATGGAATGGAGCAAGCTGGTGATAATGAATGGTCAACGTCAAACAAAATGACGCTTACCCTTGCGCCCTGTTGTAGGGCAAAATGAAGTTAATGCTGCGAAAGTGCCGCTAGCCTGTTTTGCTGTACAAAAATATGTCGCAAACAGGTTAGCCCTATCTTTAGACCACATTAGCGTCAAATTTAAACGCAATGGAGGAAAGAGTGCAATTGCAAGGGAAGATGGATGCAGAAGGCCAGGAGAGACAAATGGAAGATCCCTAACACCCAACCACCAGCCACGGGGATACACAGAAGTCCCAGGAAAAGGAAAAGAAAAAGCAAGTGTCGGTTCAGTGAGGAGGAGCACAACTTCCTTGTCAGAGAGGAAGAGCAACAATACCAGCTTTTCATCACTTCCAAATTGTCAATTGGTAAGAGAGAGGCTATAGGGCAGCAAATAGTGGACAAAATCACCAGTGTGGTAGAGGTGAAGAGAACTGTCACTGAGCGCAAGAAGCGCTGGCATGATTGCAAGCACAGAACTAAGGAGAAAATGGCCAGGACCAGAAAGGCAGCACTGCAGACTGGAGGTGGAAGTCCTGCACCACAGGAGGACATGGATGAGCTGGAGGAGATGGTTGCAGCGGTCGTACCGGAAGAGCTGGTCACAGGAATCCAAGGACAGGACAGCGCAGACTTCCAACTACCACCACAAATGCAGGGTAAGTTTCATGGGGGAAATAACTGCAGTTTTACAAATGCCAGAAGGGGAAGGCACATAAGACACACTCAATGCATGCTAAAGGATCCATCGGGACACATTGGCTCTAATTTAAGATGCCCCATCTCCACACAAGCAACACACGTACACACGCCTTGGTTGTGCTATGAACTCCAACATATACCCAGCATGGACATATGCCAGTCACCAGTGCTATACTCCAACATGTACACAGTGGCGGCCGGCAGCTTTAGGAGGGAGGGGGCGGGCGGGACGCACACACACACACACACTCATTCTTTCACACACAGACACGAACGCACATCCATTAACAACACGCATACCATTCAAACATGAATGCACGCACCAAACATTCATTTTAAATCACACACACTCATTCTTTCACACATGCACGCACATCCATTAACAACATTCATACCATTCAAACCTGCACGCACGCACCAAACATTAATATTAAAAGATCGCACACACTCATTCTTTCACACACACACGCAAACCATTAACAACACTCAAACATGCACGCCCGCACCAAACATTCAATTTAAAACATCACACACATACACACACACACACACACACACACTTACCTTCAGCCTCCAGGTCCCAGGAGGGTTGGGACTGCTGCCTTCTCTCATTGGCTGACTTTAGAGTGGGATGGGGTCAGTGAGACTGCTGACCCCACCCCCACTCTGTTACGAAGTGTTACTGATTGACACTCGCCCTGGGCACTTCAGGGCTTAAACCTGAAGCGCCCAGGGAGAGTGTCAATTGGTGACGCTTTCCTCGTCACCCAAGGGAGGGCCTCGAGGCACCTTTGCTGAGCCGAGGAGGTCACGCCCATAGGAGCTGTGACCTCCTCAGCCCAGAAAAGTTCAGCTCAGGCAGCCAGGAGTGTGCGCAAATCGCGCATGTCTGCTCCTGGCTGCCTGAGCTGAACATGGAGAGTGTCTGTCAGGCTGACCTTTGTTCAGCCTGACAGACACTCTTCATGAGGGGCAAAAGGTGGGGGGGGCTTGTCCCCTCCGCCCTAAAGGACGGACCGCCACTGCATGTACATATGCAGTACATTGGCTGGAAGAGACGTCTAAATACTGTGGCTGTTCCATCACAACACCCCTTGAATATTGTCAAAGCTCCTCTACCTACACAACTTAGACATCTGAGACTAGGAAGAAAGTCAATGCCGTTCTTGGGGTCGGGTCATGGTGGTGGATGTTGCTAAAATGCTCCATTACCCACATATCCCATTGCCTAAAAACATGCGTGCTGCATCTTGCAGCACACATTGAATGGCCACCTTAGCTAACATGACTTGCACAAGTGCAGGAAGGGACACCACCCAGCACATATACAATTCATCCCCTCAAGGCAGCCACACCTTTATCATGCTGCAACAATGCCTGTCTCGGTGCAGGGAGAACAAATCTGTGCAACTGCAAGGGGAATTGCAGGGCGGTCCCGTATACCACTAAACAGGGCACTTCCCTGCGTATCTAACATGGTGCAGTGTTGAGCAACACATATTGATGCTGATCTGAACCGTGCCACCAGAGAAAAATCTGCACTAAAGCTTGCAACCTGTAGAACACAACACATACAGGGTGAACCCACAATAACTCTGACACAACCAAATTACCCATATGGAAATGGGGAAACAATCAAACAAATACAACATATGGCATATGTCTGTGAGCATTATGGTGCCCATTACGATACTGGCGTGCGGTGGATGCAGCCCAGGAGAGTCTAGTGTTGGTAAGACCAGCAGTGCGGTCTTCCCTCCGCAGCAGTGGCGGCCCGTCCTTTAGGGGGGAGGGGCCACGCCCCCCCACCTTTTGCCCCCCATGAAGAGTGTCTGTCAGGCTGAACAAAGGTCAGCCTGACAGACACTCTTCATGTTCAGGTCAGGCAGCCAGGAGCAGGCATGCGCCATTTGCGCAGACTCCTGGCTGCCTGAGCTGAACTTTGCTGGGCTGAGGAGATCACAGCTCCTATGGGCGTGACCTCCTCAGCCCAGCAAAGGTGCCTCGAGGCCTTCCCCTGGGTGACGAGGAAAGCATCACCAATTGACACTCTCCCTGGGCGCTTCAGTTTAAGCCCTGAAGTGCCCAGGGCGAGTGTCAATCAGTGACACTTCGTCACAGAGTGGGGTGGGGTCAGCAGTCTCACTGACCCCATCCCACATTGTGATGAGGCTGGGACTGCTGCCTTCCCTCATTGGCTGACCTAAGGTCAGCCAATGAGGGAAGGCAGCAGTCCCAACCCTCCTGGGACCTGGAGGCCGAAGGTAAGTGTGTGTGTGTATGTGTATGATGTTTCAAATTGAATGTTTGGTGCATGTTTGAATGGTATGAATGTCGTTAATGGATGTGCGTTTGTGTTTGAAAGATGAGTGTGTGTGATGTTTTAAAATGAATGTTTGGTGCGTGCATGCATGTTTGAATGGTATGAGTGTTGTTAATGGATGTGCGTGCCTGCATGTCTGTGTGTGAAAGAATGAGTGTGTGTGTGTGTGTGCCCCGCCCACCCCCCTCCCTCCTAAAGCTGCCGGCCACCACTGTTCCCCAGTAGGCATTACGAGCTTCTGGTTGGGACGGGGGGTGGAATCCGTGTTTCCGCTTGCCAGCTCTGTGGGAATGTCACCACAACATTGTCGCTGGATTGTAATACAGCCACCGCCAATGTTGCGGTGTGTTGGGTGTGACAGCATATGTTGCGCTTTTCACTGAACATAAATCAGCCAGTGGAAAGTGCAAAGGGGCTGTCCATGGGGGCCTCTGCACTGTCCATGGCAGGTGCATGGGCAGTACAGGGGCACCCACGGGCCAGCCACACCCCATTACCATCAAACATTGCATGGCAGTTGGACCACCGTGCAAAGGCTAGTGGAAAAGTGGTTATCATAATCTGGAGGGCAGCGCTGATTACAGTGCTTGCCTGGTGACATAAGACCAGTGGCATTGCCAGGCCATTTGCTGCTGGCAACCTGGCAGTGCCAGGCCATTGGACCGTAACGCTTTCACCACGGTCCTAATGTGCCAGTTTGACGGCCGCTGTTGGCGGTGATCCAATAAGCATTGAAAGTCTGGAGGTCACTGGACCGTCAGACTTGTAATAAGGGCCCATGTGTACAGTTGTACAAGAAGCTGCAATCTCACCATCAAGCTAGCTAGAGGCCCTGATCAAAATGGAAATGAAGGTGACAGTCTCAGTACAAAATTAGGTGGGATCATGCTCTGTCATTTACAAAAGTTGTCATCAAAAATCATATCCATACCGGCCATCCTTGTGTCCACCTCTGTGTCACTGGTAAAGATAGCTGTCCTGCCCCAGAGCCGCATCCCTTGCACCATAGTGCAAGGATGGCTGCGTTGAGGGAGAGGTTATTGTTGTGTGGGCAGGAGCACCTTCCTGCACAAGTAGAAACTAAAAAGGAAATCTGCTAGGTCTACATGTGCTGTGGTATGCGGCACACATAGACAAAGCTAAACATGATGAGGAATTAAAATATACTTCATCATTGCCCCTAGGTAAGGCCACCCCATGGGGTGGTGTTAGTTACTGGCACTGCCTCAGTGTACAAAAACACACAAATCTAGGGCAGCGTCAAAATGCAATGGGTGTTGGTGTGGCCCACACACAGCAACAGCCATTGCACACCCCTTCCACGCAAATTGATGCATGGGAAGGGGCCATATGTACAAGGTGGCGTCAAGCCACAATAAGTGGCTTAATGATACCTTGTAAACATGACGCAGCCCACAGCGCCACCAGAGCATCCCTTGATGTGACACTCAGGTGGCTCTAAGGGCTCATACAGATACATCCCATAATGTACAGTCACAACATTTGGCCTGTAACTTGTCACTGAGCATCCACTACCAAAGAAATTATGTGTCATGTCAACTGGCACAAGAATGAAAGATTGTTTGTACACTATCTCATTGCAGAGGATGATGGCTCTCTTGCCGACCTGCCTGTCCTGGATTTCACTGATGACCTGGATGACCAGCTGACAACCATCAATCAACAGGCTCTTCAGGATGTCCTAGGATCCCTCCAGACAACCCCTTCAATTGCAAAGAGGACACAGCATTGCGGGGTCTCCACATGAACCACCCAACAACAAAAATATACTACCTGCCAGTACTGACACAGCCCTGACTCCGAGGACCCAGAGACCAGCTTCCAGAGGAAAGGGGTAGGACTCCAGCAGGAGCTGGCCAAACAGGTGTGGGTGGGTATGGAAACCATGGCTGGCAGCCTAGAGGAAGTGCGGACATGCCTGGTGAGAGCTAATGAAAACACAGCTGCCATCTGAGGCACACACTCCCCACTGTGTGGACTCCAGCAGTCTCTTGCGAACATAGCTGCTGCCATGAGGGAGAGGCTACAACAACTGCCCTCCCATACTGGCAACAGCATGACAGACAACAGGATGAAGTCCATTCAGCAGGAAGTAGCCTTCTTCAGGGAAGACATGGCTGCCTGCCACCATGATGTTGCAGCTATATTGAAAAACCAGCAGTTCCTCCTTGCTGTACTGATGCCATACGTCATACCACAAATGGCAGCTGCCAGGAGCTTGGACTCCACATCTTTATCCCCTGAAGTATGTGTGGTCCCCTCAACCTCTACACCAGCACCACCAATGGCATAGGAGGCACCACACATATCAGAGGATGAAGATGTGAAAAAAATTACTTTCAGTAGGAAAAGTACCCAGTAGCAGCAGTCTGTGCCACATGGGCATTTTCTCCTTAGTTCTAGGCTTAAGATCATTCCAGTGTTGACTTAGTAGGAAATTAGCTCTCTTCACCCACCCACTGTTGACTTGTCTGCTATGGACTGTCATTGTCTCTTACATACCAATTGGCAATTTGTGTACCTCCTCACTAGTCAACGCTGCTTCTAAGCATGTTTCATGACATGTCCCTCAACCCTGGACTTTGATTGTGTCACATATCTATGAATTCCACAAATGGGGTCTCAGACCTGGACATTGTATATATCTCACTTTCACACTTCCAACTGTAAATTACCACCTTGTACACATTTAACATGTCCATGTTTACTGTGATGCATCTACTCAGCTAAATGATCGTATTGTCTGAATCCATGTCAATGATTACAGAAAAGCAGTACATGAGTGCAGGACTGAGGGCTACACACAAGGATTCTAACATAAGAAATATGTATGATGGTGTTGTGTGATAGTAGCAATCAACTGAGTGTAAAATTAAATTTGGACACAAATATCATTTCCTTATGATATACTGCAGGCATGGCTGAGAACCAGTGCGTGTGATGTTGTAGCCAATGTGACAGATCCTTCCTCAATAGGGGAAACACATGGTAACTCAGGGATTTGAAGACAGGAAGGATTCCCTTGCCCATTCCCCCAATTTGCCCAGTGCTCTCATGGGAAGTCCCTGATACTCAGGCAACTTACACAAAATGTACACAATTATTAACAAGATTTATTATATAACCATATACCTTAAAACAACCTAAAACCTACCCTATCCTAAACTAACCTATCCTAACTAAACTTATCAAACAACTACATCTATCTAACATATGCTAAACTTATCTAACACATGTGACGCCACACTCTAAATATCGTCCCCCACCACCTTAAGAAACACGATACAAGTAGGACAACAATGACTAAAACTACACATGTACTAACTATCCTATGGTGTAAACAAATATATATTTTTTGTATTTTATTCATATATTTTTCTTTTAAACAAATACCCCAACATGACTCCCCAACCAACCCCCCAAACAATAAAACATGATAAGACCCTCCCACTCTACCTACCCTAACTAATGGCTACCCTACACTAACCTAACACTAACTAGCTAAAACCCAACCCAAACTTGATAAATACATTAAAAGGGAGGGCAAGGGACTGGGAGGTAGTCCAAAACAGTTGAAGTTCATTTTAATGCCTTTTTCAGATTCTTTTTAATGTACTTTACCATCCTACGACTGTCCACAGATTCCTCCTCCAACTTATCAAGTCACAGCATTATTCGATCCATGTGCCTCCTTAGGTCCTGCTCAAATTGGGTGGGTGCACCAGATGCTGGTGGCAATACTTGGGCCGGTGTGGCAACAGGTTGAGCTGCAGTTGACAGGGGAGGTGCCGCTGTGCCCCCTGCATCCCTTGGGTGCCTGCTCCTGCTCTTGTGTCCTTGCTTGTGGCCTTAGTGGGTCCCCATGTGCAAATGCACGCCATTCCCCAGATGCCTCCTTTTGTCGGAAACACCGGGCCATACTGCGATATCTCGCTTGCACATGTAGGATGTGGCGGTAACACTCAGCCCTCCGTAGGAAGTTGCACCTCTCATCATTTGTCATGTTGGCTGCTGACATATGAGGACAAGCAAGCATCAGTACAAGCATTGGGTGGAGTATGAACAGAAATGCAAAGTACACTGCAGCAACAACAAATTACACATACAGTCCAACACACATCACTCAACAATGACTTCCTCCTCATCTGTGTCTATTTCCAACCATACATCATCAGTATCATGTTGATGTCAGTGGGATGACAGCAATCCATTGATAATCAATAGGGCCCAGACCTGATGGGCATAAAGAACCATGATCAACATGTGTGTCTTACAACTTGTGAGGCTCATGTGCCTCTACAAGTCTGACTGAATGTTTCTGTGGGCATAAAGGGGGCTGGGCATGAAATCCATCACCTCAACATCCCTAGTGATACATCAAGGCACGACCACCCATTATGGAGTCAAGTTGTGGCCCATATGATGGGGTCTGCTGACTACCAACCTGCTATTCCAAGGTTTCGGGAAATAAACAATCATGTGCCCTGGTATAAGACTGGGCCTGAGCATATGTCACAAGGGACTATGCCATTTCCCATGACGTGCCCACATGTACAACTGATGCAATGTTGGCAGAAGAAAGGTTGGGCAAAGCCTGAGCTGCACATCACAGCTGTTAACACATTACAGAACTTGAGCCCCCTCCCCTGTGCTATGTAGTCCTTCATTTGTTAAACGACACACACATAATGGGTGGATTGATGCCCTTAACCCCACAGTGGTATTGGCACAGCACTAGCTGCTGCAAATGTACCCTGAAACATGTGACATCATAGACTCAATCAATCAGTATTTGTAAAGTGTGGCTACTCACCCGTGGGCGTCTCAAAGTGCTGGGGGAGGAGGGGAGGGGCCTAATCCAAAGAGCTACATCTTGAGGTTCTTCCTGAAGATGGTGAGCGACGGGCTTTGTCTGAGGTGCAGAGGGAGGTTGTTCCATCTCTTCGCTGCAGTGTGGGTAAAGGATTGTCCGCCGGCAGTGGTTTTTGCGGATGCGAGGGATGGTGGCCAGGGCCATCTGGGCGGAGGGATCTGGGGGGGTGTGGAAGGAGACGCAGTGGTTCAAGTAGGTTGGTTCTGCATTGTGTTTGGCCTCGTACATGTGGGTGAGAAGCTTGAAGGTGATTAGCTTCTCGACTGGTAGCCAGTGGAGGGTCCTCTGGTCGAGAATAGGTCTGGTGGTGGCGTTCTGGATGAGTTAACGTTTTTTGATGTTCCTAGTTGAGGTGCCGGCGTAGAGGGCATTGCCGTAGTTGAGCTTGCTTGTGACTAAGGCATGGGTGACTGTCCTGCAACAGTCTGCCGGGATCCATCTGAAGATCTTCCGGATTTTGCGGAGTGTGTGCCAGCAGGAGGAGGTGACAGAGTTTACCTGGCTAGAGGAGTCGAGGAGGATTCCTAAGATGCGGGCGTGCTCGGTTGGCGCTGAGGGATGTGGGCCACCATGAGTCATCCCAAACTGAGGTGGCGTTTCCGAAGATGATGAGCTCCGTCTTTTCAAAGTTGAGCTTGAGGCAGCGTTCTCTCATCCAGGTGGCGATGGCTTCCATTCCTGCATGAAAGTTCCTTTTGGCTGTGTCCGGGTCTTTGGTAAGGGAAATGATGAGTTGTGTGTCATCGGGATATGTTGTCAACAGGCATGCTATGTACATCTACAGATGCCCTGGGGCCTATAATGGTAGACCGCATATGAATATGTGGTCAGCCATTACTATTCCTATTACACACAATTCCATGCTAGCACAGTTTGGCTCTTGTACTACATGCAAGCCATTCTCATTACACAACATTCCAACATACATTATGTCACCATCCAACCACCCATGCTATCTGGTCAGGCAAAAACATCTGTCATTGCATTCCCCACTTCTGACTGACTCACACCAAACCCTGGATTTGCTCACAGGACACACAATGTGACACTTACTGGATGCATCGGGGTCTTCAAATGTTGCCACCTCTCCAAAGGTGTAGGGGGCAGGTCCACCTGCAAGACATGAATGGAAAACATTGCTTAGTGTGAAAGCTAAGTAGTTGTCAATGGACAACATTGTTCAGTGTACACTTGTTAGGCTGAGTGAGGAAGTGATCCTACTGGTGGATCAGAATAACTGACAAACAACTATGATCACTCAATCACACATACTCTCAGGGAAGATAGACCCACACACCTATAAACCATCACTGTCTCTGATACTCCTATGGTGCTTCATTGCCATGCAGCTGACTGTTACCACAACACCCCTATGACCATATGGGACTGCTTGAGAATGCATATACCATCTGAGGGGCATGAGATGGTTGTTGCAGTGGCTGGCCCATTGTAACACCCATATCCTTTCACCCTGCATCAGATGTTGTATACATTTATATTATTCTTACAGCAAACTGAAAAACTACTAGCATGGGGGTTTCTAGGGTGTTGAGGAATGGCATATACACCCTTCTTTGAAGTACATAACATGCGTGTGCCATCACAAGGCACACACACTTTACAAACTGCTATGTGAGTGTACGCGTGTGAATATGGTGAACCTACCTGCACATTGACTGAAGTAAATCATGGACGTATGGCCAATAGTGTGTGCTCTGCCATTGTTGCCACAGTATACCAATGTTAGTAAAGTGAGGGATATGTGCATGGGCATAGACATTCTGCTCTACACGGACACTCTTGCTCAGTGGTCAAAGGATGCATCCGATGGTGCATGTTAGTGAGTGATGTGCCAGTGATGGAGCTGATGCAGTGCAGCCCGATACTGTCAGTGAGAAGCAGCAGGCCTATGAAACAGCCACTGCACATGTGTGTGGTTTGTGAGATTGAATGGGCTGTCTGTGATGCATAATCAGCTGAAAAACAGAGCTGTGAGTATTCTAGAGCCAGTGCATCGAAAAGCTGCTTTACATGACCTTGGCTTATGACACAAAGGGGCAGATTTATGGAAAGTGGCGCTGCACCAAGTGCAGCAATACTTTCCCTGCACCCCTTGGCGCCCCCTACCGCCACCTTGTGTGTGCTATATATTCAATACGGAACACCTTGGTGCAGGGTAGGGGGCAATAGCGTAATTGTCATGCCGCTATTGATGTACTCTGCAGAAGTTGTTCCAACATATTGGCGCTACTCCTGCAAAGTACATAGGGGCCCATACTAAATTATGGGAGCCCCCAATTGATGCCTGCTCTGAGCAGGCATTAAAAGTGCCACACAAATCAGTGCAAGGAAATCTTATAGATTTCCTGTACCATATATTCGGGACCCCTAATGGGGGAAAACCCCCTTTGCATACATTATGCCTGGTGCAGCCATAATGGAGCGCAAAGGGTAACAGAGTGGCGCATTGCATGCTTTGCGCCACTCTGTAAATATGGCACAGCAATGTTGGGCTTGTTGGGCCACATTAACGTCAAAACACTAATGACTTAAATGTGGCGCAAGGTGGCTCAGGGGAACATAAATATACCTCAAAGTGTCCAATTGGACTACAGTGGTGCAGCACCAATTGCATCCCTTCTGTAAATGTGGCCCTGAGTGGGCCCCTTACTCACCGCCATGTGTGTGTGTTGTCAGATATGAGTCACAGCATGATGCCGCTGTGGTCCAACATCATCTATTCATGTGAAGGTCAATGATGCACTCAGCAGGAAATCCAACAAATCATCACAACTTCTGCTGGGCACATGGAGGCCCGTCTTTTACTCTATGCCCACATTTCACCTACTCTCAGCAGCCGTTCAGCGTGATTGCAAGTTAAACATAGCGAATAATCTTCGGAGGAATGTACTTTGGCCTTCCAAATTGGTTTGGGAACACAGCTGCTGATTACCAAGTTACACTATACATGCATCACAACACTTTGTGATGGTTGCGCATGGTTAATGATCCATCTGTCCTGCATTAGCTTATTTGTTGTACAATTGTACTTCAGGCCTAAAGTGCTGCAGAGACTCTTCATACAAGTTGCATACAACATGTTTACAACCATTGCATGCAGACTCAAACTGATCAGCAACTGTCATGTACCTGCAAACAAATGGAGATGTATGCCAATGGCAGACTTACCAACAGTTCCACTGATCAAAACACCCAAAAGGTCAAGCAGATCCTGCTCTCTTGACACCAGATTTGCCCAGCGATGCTTTATCCGGTGGTCATTACGTTCGGTCTTGAAAATCCTGGTCAGATGGTGAAGCACCTTGCCACACCGCAGCCGCCTTACCTCCTTGGGGAAGCCGAGGATCACCCGGCCACCAAGTTCCAGTATCAATGGGAGGTAGTGTCCCACCAGCCAGATGAACCCCCCCCCCAGCTCATCTGCAAACATCCTTCCTATCCTCCCTTTCCTGGGCATTCCCATTTGCGTATGGAGTCCACCTAAAAAGAAAAGCATAAAGATAAAGGAAACTTAACCCTCCAACTAACCCAAACTATCCCAACAGCTAAACTACCCCAGACACACACCCGACAATACAGTGACAAATACAATTACTACTCAAAAGACAAGAAATTAGACAAAATCTACACAAAATACACAGGACACAGCACAATGGACACTACAATGACTCCAAACACTCCACAAATCCTCCAGCACCTCACAACACAGCCACACACAGTCAAAGGGGAACAGACTGTGAAGTGAAAGTGAAACTGCACTCACTGTACCATGCTTGCAGACCAGGATATCCTGGTACATCACTTCCTGGGCGGGAGCGTCCCGTTTTTCAGTCATGCGTCTTTTTTTTTGCCGCATTGGGTTCATGCGTCACTTTTATTGACACATAGTGGTCATGCGTCGATTATTTTTTGATGCGTGACAGTCATGTGTCCGTTTTTCAGCATGGTGCACTGGAAGTAGTGTGAACATTATTTTGCCGCTCACGGCCCAGGCTTCATTTTCTTCCCGTTGCAGTGTTGTGCTGAAGCACTTGCGTCATTTTTTAAATGCAAGTCGGATTTGCGTTAATTTTTTCATTGTAGGCCTTGATACCACCCTGATTGACTTAACATGTTATACGGCCTGTGCTACAGTGTGGTACATGGGGTATGGCTACATGTTCAAGTCCATGCAGTAATGTTATCATGGTGATATTGGTATGTTAAACCAATAAGTGTGTTTATGAGTCAGCTGCATGAAATCAATCATACTATGTGCATATGTGCATGTAAGCTGACACTGTGTCCAAAGAATGTTGGCACATGTGTGCAATGTGTGTGCATTTGTGTAGGGATCTTAACTATTAGGTGGACCACATAGTTATGTCTGTAACAAAATATGTATACATACCTACAACAGGATATATCTTTTGTTCTGTCTCCAAAACATGCTAAGGCATGTGTCACCAATTACATTTTGGACTTAGAGAATGCAGTGGACTTGGACTGCAGTGACATCACATATCCCCTGGCAAGTCATGTGTGCATGTGTGTTGACTCTCTGGTTTGTCGTAGGATTTTACTTCATGTTGCTCAGCTACATGTGTGTTATGTGGTTCACCGTGCATCTTAGTTGTTGGAGATGTTATGAACACCTGTGTTAGTGATTTATGGTATATTCCATGTGTGTGTAAAGACATGTGTTGTATAATTTCTGTTACACATGGTGACATTGGTGTGTCAAGGTAATATGAAAGCTCACATTACAATCTTCCTGCATAGACAGAAGAAGCCATTTTACTATTGCATGTGTAGTCACATCACTGCCACCTATATTTCCGTTTGTCAGCACACATTTGATGAATATTTTTTACTGTCACAGGTCTTCATTGTTGTGCTAGGTTGCCTATTGTACTAATGCCATCCACATTAACATGCCTAAGCCATAACAGTGGTACATGTGTGCGGAGATATGTGGTATATGACTGCCAGCCTCCAAATGGGCACTCAGATTGGCCATCATCATCTTTGTCATGACTGTCACATACTATGCTGTACCACTGTGTAGCAGTGTTGCAGTGTGGCATAGATGGCAGGCCTACTCTTCATCATCACTGTGTGAGTATATGTGGCAAAACAAACTCATGGTTGCATGTGAAGGTAAGGTTAATGGTGCTCCACTTTGCCTGCTGTGCACATGCATCAGGCACCTGAAAATGTCATACTTTGATGTAGTCAGAGCAGTGGTGTGTGGGTTTATTGAGCTGGGATCTCAACCATTAATGATTGCTATTCAGAAGCCTATGCACACTCCCCGGTGGTTAGAGACATGCACAAATGTGGTCATACAGACCAGGATGTAATTATTTTTCTGCGGTACTTGATGTCAGCCTTCCCCTCTGAGGTACAGATCTTGGGTGCTTGCACATGTGGGACATGTCTCATTATTGGAAGTCCTTAGTTGGTTCCATGTGCAGCTTATCTAGGGGTTGTATGACTGTTGTGACTTCAATGTTGGACAGACAGCATGGTACAGATTGTGTTGCCTGTGACATCCTCCTATCATTGTGCCATGCGATGGCCAAATACCATGGAATGCTAGGGCCAAACATGTCTGGGTCATGTACGTACCTGGCCACCCTCTATGCACATTTGTGAAAGTTAGACATGTAGACATTGATGTGTTCCACTGTCTGTTTTGGAGTATGTCTGTTCATTATCCTCCTTTTTTCAGCCATTACTGTTAAGATATGTATTGTGTCCTACATTGCTCCCACTCTTTTGGCTGCTAGTACTTTGTACCCATCTTCTACAGCATGGGTACTCACAAATGTTTTCCGTGGGGCCAAAACGTTCATCTATGGTGTGAACGAGGACAGCATTGATGCCAGCATGATGGCAGTCAGGGAACAGGAGTTGTGAGGTGGGAGCAGTGGAAACAACACATGTACATCTAGTTGTTACATTTCACCAGGGATCAATCCCAGCTTCCGCCCTTGAACAAACAGTGTGATCATAGGCAATTGTTTGATTTCACTTTGCCTATTGGCATTGTTATCTTGGTGGGGGAGAGGAGGCAGGAATATTTCTAAATTCATGTTTGAAAACTGTCACTTTAAAAAAATATTGCAATCCAATTTTATAATCTGATGTACTGAGGAGAAACGCTTCTGCAGGTTAATGAAATACACTTTTTGAATTTTCAAGGGGCTTTATCATATTTTTAGACTTTTGGTGCAAGATGTTTTTAAAAACGACAGTGTTCTTAAAGTTAAGTGTTGCAGGTCAGCTTCTGTGTTTTTTTTTTTTACTTCAGTTCGATTGTAAATGCATGCTATTTTTATGAGTATTAGTGCTTTGTAGCGTACACAGCAGCCTAGTGCTGCTGTTCAACCAGGGGCCTCGTGTAAAGGTCAGGAGGGCTATATGAGGTCCCTGGGCCTTACTTTGAGTATCACTGTTGTACAGCAACATTGTCTGGTCACATAGGGACATATCTGACTTGTGACTAGTGTTATGTGGAGATGTACCCTTCTCCTACTGCTGGCAACTTGCTAGTTACCGTTCCGTTGCTGGTATTAATGAGATGTCATGAGTGTCACGCACACATGACTTTACAGGTGCCACACCACTTGTGTTGTCTATAAGTGACATGGTGTGTTGTATTTGCAAGTATCTGTGGGTATCTCTGAACTCTCTATCCACATCCTCCTTTGAACATGGGTATGCAATACTTCCTGCACTCCACAACCTAGCTAACTTTTACCATGACTGAATAATGTTGAGGTGTGAAATCATCTCAATGTTGTTGAATCTTTTGCCAAATGCTACCTATATGGCTAGGTCTACTCCCACACAGTTTGATGTTGGGTCTCTGACACAATTGATCAATGCTGGACATATTACTGCATGCCACCCCTGAGTCTGATGTTGGACTGCAAAACAATGTTTGGGCTAATTGGTAACAGTTAGTACCATGCAATTGATCTGTCATGTGAGTGACAATGAGTGGTGTGTGTTGTCTTATGTTGTGTGATGTTGTGATACACAGCATACTACGTGAACATGCAGACAAAGGTCAAGGATTGTGGATAATGGTATACCTATTGCTACCTGGAACAGACATCCATACATCTTGTCCGTACCAGCAGTAGTCATGTGTGAAGACAGCTGATTTATGTGGCAAGTGTGGAGTTTAAGTACATTGCAAGTTTTACACACTCTGCCTACATTCCACCAAGACTATCATTTTGCTGATGCATTGTCCCATTAAATTCATAGATCCTGGATATCATTAATGTGTTTGTATACGGATTCTACACCAATAGCTGCTTGATATGTCTGCCACCCCATTGCTCATTCCCCAACCAGCGTGTGTGTGCCATCCTTGAGGTATAGTCCACCATGTTTCAGGCTTGTGCCCAATGGCAGTGGCAGAACCTAATTCCATGGATACACTGTGCAGGCTCTGCTTCACACATTGATTATAATCCCTGGGCAATTACTGAAGCAGCATAGTTACCTATGATGTCCCCCCTTGTCACACATTTACCGTGCAGGCAAAGCTACAATCAAACTGAGTAGTGACAGTGTTCAGTTCCAACATAACCTAACCTCCATTTCTTGACAGCCCCTAACTTACGTGTGACCCCTTGCATACATCCTGTTAGGCATGGTGTTGTTGTGGTAAATGTCCTATCAATTGGCACCTTGCCTCCTGATGCCACAATATATGTAGTGGTGCATGGATCTAGGCCTTCAGAAGTCACATCACATGCCAGTGATTATCGTATCACAGAAAAGTGAGATGAGTCAGTAGAGGCTCCTACATCATAAAGGATGTTGCTTTCATACTTTTAATTTTTGTGTTTCTGTCATGCTCCCTGAGGTTTGTGTCACATTCCCGTTGTATATGTAGTGGAGAATGAGTAGACCAAGGAGAATCAGTTTAAAGGTACTTTATTTGTGCTTTTTACAAAGTGACGTTGTTACTTCCTATGTATAAAACTTCTGTACAATGAGTCTCCTGCAAACTCCTGCACCTGTGTTTAGCTGTTCCCCGTCCAAGTTATCTGCTCCATCATCCTCATCCTCCTTATTGGGGACATCAACTTGGTCATCCCAGGGGACATTTGTCCTGATAAAGATATTGTGCAGGATTGCAGATGCAAGTATGAGCTTGCATACGAGAGGTGGAGCATACAATAGGCTTGGCTTCCTCTTTTCAAGGCCAGGCACTGGAACCGAAATTTGAGAAGACAAATGTCGTCTCCACCACATAGCGTGTTCTCCGGTGCCCTTCATTATAGGCATGCTCCTCCACGGTTGTTGGATTTCCAAATGGTGTCATGACCCATGGCTGTATGCCGTAGCCTTGATCGGCTGCAAAGTTAAGAAGGTAAACTTGTAGTAAAAACAAGAGATGGATTAGGTATTTACAATGGCAGTAGTTAGTTGTAGTTTGAGTGGTGATTCTGACATGCTTGTGTATGTTCCTGCTCTTGTGAAATAGTTTAATTTGTCTGTGTTGATGTAAATGAAAATCTTGGGTATTGGCTCAAGGACCTGTAACTTATCATTTTGATTCCAACAAAGTGGCGCAATGCATGCATTGCACCACTTTGTAACCCCTTACGCCACATTATGCCTCCGCCAGGCATAGTGTATGCAAGGGGGGCGTTCCGGCGCTGGGGGTGGGCGTTAAAATGGCGCAATGGAATCTATGAGATTCCTTTGCACCACGTTTATCAGCATTTTTTAACACCTGATAGTACAATGGGCCTGTGGGTGCTTAGCAGGATTAGTGTCTTAATTTTTTATGCTAATCCTGCAAAGTGCCGGACTAGCATAAACAATTATGATGCTAGTCACCCTAACTACTGCCACAGTGGGCTGTTTTTAACATACAGTGTTACCATGGTGGTGTTAGGGGGCGCTAAGGGGTGCAAGAATAGTGGTGCTGCACTATGTGCAGTGCCACTTTTCATAAATCTGCCCCTTAGTGGTCCATAGTGGCAGATGATGGTTGTGGCAGCCATCAAGTGTACAAGGGTGTGTATCACATATGAGCATGTTGTTCATATTTGGTACAGGCCTACTATGGCATTCATGATAATTTATGTTTTGCATTGACTCTGCACCATGATGCACAATTTAAATTTACTGAACAGACATGATGGGGTTAGGCAGCGCTAAGTGGCACATGTGAGGTGGCAGTAGAGTAGGTGTGGCACAATTCTGCCTCATATTATTTCATGCCAGTTAAATTTGTATTCCTATGTGTGTGACACATTGTATCAGACAGATGTATGTGCACACTACAGGTATGTCAGGTTTGTGTAGATGAGATATGTTAGAAATGGGGTTTTTGGTTGGCAGTCAGGTTGCCCTCTGTCCAAGCAAGAACCCTCACTCTAGTCAGGGTAAGTCACACACAATCCAAAATCAGCCTGTGCTCACCCTCCGGTAGCTTGGCACGAGCAGTCAGGCTTAACTTAGAAGGCAATGTGTAAAGCATTTGTGCAATAAATCATACAACACCATAGCATAACACCACAAAAATACACCACACAGTATTTAGAAAAATATATAATATTTATCTGGGTATCTTCAGGTCAAAACGATCAAAGTTGCAATATGAATTTGTAAAGATATCACTGAAAAGTGATATAAAGTGTCTTAAGTCTATAGAAAGTAAACAGAGTCTCTTTCAAACACAAAGTACCTGGTTTCTGGTGGAAAATCTCCTCAGAGGGCCACAAAGGAAGAGGTGCGTGGAAAAAGGGTGTGCGCGTCGATTTCTCCCCAGCACACACGGACTTGCGTCGTTATTTTCCACGCGGGGAAGTCGGGCGTCGTTTTCCGGCGCGCAGACAGTCTCTTTCTGTGGGTCGCGGGGATTACCAGATGTCCCGGGTCTGTGCGTGGATTTTCCTGCTTGTTTTCCGGCTGCGCGTCGTTCTGCGGGGCTGCGCGTCGAAGTTTCGATCTCACGGCAGGCGTCGCGTCGATTTCTCCTGCGGAGTCGGGCGGCGTTGTCCTGGCGAGGCCGTGCGTCAAAGTTTTGATCTCACGGCAGGCGTCACGTCGATTTCTCCTGCGGAGTCGGGCGGCGTTGTCCTTGCGAGGCCGTGCATCAAAGTTTTGATCTCACGGCAGGCGTCGCGTCGATTTCTCCTGCGGAGTCGGGCGGCGTTGTCCTTGCGAGGCCGTGCGTCAAAGTTTTGATCTCACGGCAGGCGTCGCGTCGATTTCTCCCGGGAAGTCGGGCGGCGTTGTCCTTGTGAGGCCGTGCGTCAAAGTTTCGGTCGTCCCGAAGGCGTCGCATTGATCAGCGTCGGTGTGTGGCGTTTTTCTTGCCGCGGAACAAGCTGTGCGTCGAAAAGTTCGGCGCACGGAGCGTCCAAGAGGAAGAGTGAAGTCTTTTTGGTCCTGAGACTTCAGGGAACAGGAGGCAAGCTCTATCCAAGCCCTTGGAGAGCACTTTTACAGCCAGGCAAGAGTTCAGCAAGGCAGCAGGCCAACAGCAAGGCAGCAGTCCTTTGTAGAAAAGCAGACAGGTGAGTCCTTTGAGCAGCCAGGCAGTTCTTCTTGGCAGGATGTAGTTTCTGGTTCAGGTTTCTTCTACAGCAAGTGTCTGATGAGGTAGGGCAGAGGCCCTGTTTTATACTAAGTTGTACCTTTGAAGTGGGGGTGACTTCAAAGAGTCTCTAAGAAATGCACCAAGTTCCCTTTCAGCTCAATCCTGTCTGCCAGAGTCCCAGTAGGGGGTGTGGCAGTCCTTTGTGTGAGGGCAGGCCCTCCACCCTCCCAGCCCAGGAAGACCTATTCAAAATGCAGATGTATGCAAGTGAGGCTGAGTACCCTGTGTTTGGGGTGTGTCTGAGTGAATGCACAAGGAACTGTCAACTAAACCTAGCCAGACGTGGATTGAAGGGCACAACAAGATTTTAGTGCAAGGAAATGCTCACTTTCTAAAAGTGGCATTTCTAGAATAGTAATATTAAATCCGACTTCACCAGTCAGCAGGATTTTGTATTACCATTCTGGCCATACTAAATATGACCTTCCTGCTCCTTTCAGATCAGCAGCTGCCACTTCAACAGTGTATGAGGGCAGCCCCAATGTTAGCCTATGAAAGGAGCAGGCCTCACAGTAGTGTAAAAACGAATTTAGGAGTTTCACACTACCAGGACATATAACTACACAGGTACATGTCCTGCCTTTTACCTACACAGCACCCTGCTCTAGGGGTTACCTAGGGCACACATTAGGGATGACGTATATGTAGTAAAAGGGGAGTTCTATGCTTGGCAAGTACTTTTAAATGCCAAGTCGAAGTGGCAGTGACACTGCACACACAGGCCTTGCAATGGCAGGCCTGAGACAGGGTTAAGGGGCTACTGAGGTGGGTGGCACAACCAGTGCTGCAGGCCCACTAGTAGCATTTAATCTACCTGCCCTAGGCACATGTAGTGCACTCTACCAGGGACTTACAAGTAAATTAAATAGTCAATCATGGATAAACCAATCAGTAGTACAATTTACCCAGAGAGCATATGCACTTTAGCACTGGTTAGCAGTGCTAAAGTGCCCAGAGGTCAAAAGCCAACAACAACAGGTCAGAAAAAATAGGAGGAAGGGGGCAAAAAGTTTGGGGATGTCCCTGTCAAAAAGCCAGGTCCAACATGACCCCCTACCAGCCTAAAGCCAGGGGAGAACAATCACTATCCTGATGTACTTCCCTGTTTGAGGCGACAGAACAAGGACCCAGGCCCACAACAGCAGGGGCATGCTCCAGTTCTTCGCCTTCCGGACTCCAATTGGATCACTCTGTCCATACTCTCAGGGCCCACTAAGCCAACCCATGGGGAACCTTTCTCCTTACCTGCGGATCCCATCTGTGCAGCACCTAACCTTACTTTGCTCACAGATGTATCCCAGGAGCAGGATAGTACCACCATGACCAACACAGTGGTGTTGCCCACTCTACCCCTGGGGTGTGACACTTGTCCCCTCCCCAGGGATAACTCTGTCCACCCGGACAGCAAGCCACAGTGATTACTGACAGCTGCCAGGGATGAGAGCCAGGCCTCTCAAAGCTCTCCAACCACTGTGGCTGTGGAGAGTGGGGGGCGGTAGCCCCAGGTGCTGGGCACCCTTTAACCACTCTCCCTTCCACCAGGTCAGGGATGACAGCCTGAACCTGGTCCTCCCCTCTGGGGCTTTGTACCCTCCCTCCTGGAGCGGTACCCCCAGAGTTCAACATGGTCAGGGTGCTTTCAGAAGTCACCCTGTACCATTCCTCCACCAGTGCAGGGCTGTTAACCTGCAACTGGCCCTCCAACCTGGGGTCTGTACCTTCAGGTTGGACTAGGGCCCGGGGTGAGGCTTCCCTCCCCCTGCCCTCCCTTCTGGGGTCCAGCACCCTCCAACTAGGAGTGGCCTCCTCAGAAGACAACATGGTAGGGGCACTGTTATCAGTAGCCCCTCCCTCCAGGTCCGGGGGGACACCCTGAACCTGGTCTTCCAGCCCAGGGTCTGTACCCTCAGACTGGATCACTGCCTGGCAAACCAGGACCTCCTGGGAGGCACACCTACCCCCCACCAGGTCAGAGTTTAACCTCTGCACCTGACCATTCAACTCAGAGTCACCACCCTGAAGTTGAACAATTGCCTGGCACGCCAGGACTTCCTGGAGGGCACACTGACCCTCCACCAGGTCAGAGTTTAACCTCTGAACTTGGCCATTCAACTCAGAGTCACCACCCTGAAGTTGAACAATTGCCTGGCACGCCAGGACTTCCTGGAGGGCACACTGACCCTCCACCAGGTCAGAGTTTAACCTCTGCACTGGGCCATTCAACTCAGAGTCACCACCCTGAAGTTGAACAATTGCCTGGCGCACCAGGACTTTCTGGGAGGCACACCTACCTCCCACCAGGTCAGAGTTTAACCTCTGAGCCTGGTTCCCCAACCCAGGGTCACCACCCTGAGGTTGGGCAATTGCCTGGCACGCCAGGACTTTCTGGGGGGCACACCTACCCCCACCAGGTCAGAGTTTAACCTCTGAACCTGGTCTTCCAACCCAGAGTCAACACCCTGAGGTTGGACAATTGCCTGGCACAGCAGGGCTTCTTGGGAGGCACACCTACCTCCCACCAGGTCAGAGTTTAACCGCTGAACCTGGGTATCCAACCCAGAGTCACCACCCTGAGGTTGAACAATTGCCTGGCACGCCAGGACTTTCTGGGGGGCACACCTACCCCCCACCAGGTCAGAGTTTAACCTCTGAACCCGGTTATCCAACCCAGAGTCAGCACTCTGAGGTTGAACAATTGCCTGGCACGCCAGGACTTTCTGGGGGGCACACCTACCCCCCACCAGGTCAGAGTTTAACCTCTGAACCCGGTTATCCAACCCAGAGTCAGCACTCTGAGGTTGGACCACTGCCTGGTACACCAGGACTTCCTGGGGGGCACGCCTACCCCCCAACAGGTCAGAGCTTATTCCCTGAACCTGGTTAGCCAACCCAGAGTCACCACCCTGAGGTTGAACCATTGCCTGGCAGGCCAGGACTTCCAGGGAGGCACACCTACCTCCCACCAGGTCAGAGTTTAACCTCTGAGCCTGGTTCCCCAACCCAGGGTCACCACCCTGAGGTTGGGCAATTGCCTGGCACGCCAGGACTTTCTGGGGGGCACACCTACCCCCCACCAGGTCAGAGTTTAACCTCTGAACCTGGTCATCCAACCCAGAGTCAACACCCTGAGGTTGGACAATTGCCTGGCACAGCAGGACTTCTTGGGAGGCACATCTACCTCCCACCAGGTCAGAGTTTAACCTCTGAACCTGGGTATCCAACCCAGAGTCACCACCCTGAGGTTGAATCTTTGCCTGGCATGCCAGGACTTCCTGGGGGGCACTCTCACCCCCCACAAGGGACACACCATCCCCAAGGGCCACACAAGAGTCTGGTTGGCGCAGGTCTCCCGACCTCTGCCCATCCGGCAGAGTTTGGGTTTCCCCCAAACCAGAAACGGTTTCACCTGGGTCATTCCTGGGGGGCTCTGCTCTCAGAGCTGTCCCCTGACTCTCAAGGTCCTCCACTGGGGTCTGCAACCCCCTCTCAACCCTATGTCTGGGCTTCTGCACCCCCCCACTATGAGGGGTACTGCCAGACACCAGAACTGTTGGGATGCTGGCTACAGTCACCCCCCCAAGTTCTTCTGACACTGCAGGGCTTCCCTCAAAAGGTGGCCCTACGGTACAGGCTAGGCTTCCCTCCTGGTGTTCCCTCATGGAACCCTCTAGGACCTGGGACCTACCTGGGACACTACAATCCTTTCCCACCACACTCGGTTGGGAACCACCCAGACCACTCCCTTCAGGAGCACCCCCAAATGCCTCTTCAGACTCTCTGGTACTCACCCAGAAGTCTGCCTCCATTGTAAGCTCCCTGGGGTCAGAGAACTCACACTCCACCTGGTGTTGGCGTAGCTCTGGAAAATAAGGACCAGACATATGCTCTCCAGCAATTACATCACTCTGCCCTTCACATGTATTAACCACAGTACCCTTCACCCAACCACCCAGTAACTCAACCTTGGAAAAGCACTCTACTTCGCCCTCCTGAGACTGGTGAGACAGTATCTGTCTGTCCCTGACACTCAACCCAAACTCTTCTGGGATGTCTCTACACTCTATATCCAGGACGTCCACCAGGGGGGAACCCTTTTCTCTGTCACTCTCTGCTAGAGTCAGTAAAGTGTCCCTCCCCCCAGTAGGAATATGACTCCCTGTGCCAGTTCCCCAATCCTTCTCAGGGACCCTGTGCATAACGGGAACTACCTCATACCCTTGAACCGCCTGGGGTGTGTCAACTCCCTTCTTCAAGTTGGGCACCACATCTCTGGGCTTGTGCCCTTCTTCAGCAGTACTGGATGCAAGATTTTTGCTGCCACCATCTGAACTGGACTCAGCCCTTCCGGCCTCCAGTTTCAGCTCTTTACAGCTCAGCTCTTGAGCTGCAATCTTTTCTTCTTCCAGGGCTAAGAGTATTTTTGCCTCAACCTCTGCAAGATACTCCTCTAATTGTTGCTCCTGTCGCCTTTGACCTCGGAGCCATTCATCTATTTCTGGGTCACTGTCCAACTCTGAGTAGACTTCCTCCTCATCTGAGTAGTCTTCCTCCTCATCTGCGTAGTCCTCCTCCTCATCTGAGGGGTACATAGTCATTTGGTTTCTTGCTGCCTCTCTCTCTGCCCATCTTTCCTCCCCCCAGACTATGTAGTGATGGAGCATCTCCGCCTTAGTAGATCTCCTTGCTACAGGAAGGCCCCATTTTCTGCAAAGCTTCCTTAGGTCAGCCTTAGTGAGGTGGTCAGTACGAACAAAGAATGAGTAGGTACACAATCCCATTCTGATAAGATCTTATCAGCAAAAACCAAAATTCAAAGTCCAAAATATCAATAGTATATCCAGGAGGACATCAGAGAACCAAAAGCGAAAAAGATGAAAAATCAAGTTGACCTTCAACTGTGGGTAGGTAGTGAAATACTTAGCTACTGTATGTCACTGCACAAACACAAGTCCTATCCTCACCGCTGACCACCAATGTTAGAAATGGGGTTTTTGGTTGGCAGTCAGGTTGCCCTCTGTCCAAGCAAGAACCCTCACTCTAGTCAGGGTAAGTCACACACAATCCAAAATCAGCCTGTGCTCACCCTCCGGTAGCTTGGCACGAGCAGTCAGGCTTAACTTAGAAGGCAATGTGTAAAGCATTTGTGCAATAAATCGTACAACACCATAGCATAACACCACAAAAATACACCACACAGTATTTAGAAAAATATATAATATTTATCTGGGTATCTTCAGGTCAAAACGATCAAAGTTGCAATATGAATTTGTAAAGATATCACTGAAAAGTGATATAAAGTGTCTTAAGTCTTTAGAAAGTAAACAGAGTCTCTTTCAAACACAAAGTACCTGGTTTCTGGTGGAAAATCTCCTCAGAGGGCCACAAAAGAAGAGGTGCGTGGAAAAAGGGTGTGCGCGTCGATTTCTCCCCAGCACACACGGACTTGCGTCGTTATTTTCCACGCGGGGAAGTCGGGCGTCGTTTTCCGGCGCGCGGACAGTCTCTTTCTGTGGGTCGCGGGGATTACCAGATGTCCCGGGTCTGTGCGTGGATTTTCCTGCTTGTTTTCCGGCTGCGCGTCGTTCTGCGGGGCTGCGCGTCGAAGTTTCGATCTCACGGCAGGCGTTGCGTCGGTTTCTCCTGCGGAGTCGGGCGGCGTTGTCCTGGCGAGGCCGTGCGTCAAAGTTTTGATCTCACGCCAGGCGTCGCGTCGATTTCTCCTGTGGAGTCGGGCGGCGTTGTCCTTGCGAGGCCGTGCGTCAAAGTTTTGATCTCACGGCAGGCGTCGCGTCGATTTCTCCCGGGAAGTCGGGCGGCGTTGTCCTTGCGAGGCCGTGCGTCAAAGTTTCGGTCGTCCCGAAGGGGTCGCGTTGATCAGCGTCGGTGTGCGGCGTTTTTCTTGCCGCGGAACAAGCTGTGCGTCGAAAAGTTCGGCGCACGGAGCGTCCAAGAGGAAGAGTGAAGTCTTTTTGGTCCTGAGACTTCAGGGAACAGGAGGCAAGCTCTATCCAAGCCCTTGGAGAGCACTTTTACAGCCAGGCAAGAGTTCAGCAAGGCAGCAGGCCAACAGCAAGGCAGCAGTCCTTTGTAGAAAAGCAGACAGGTGAGTCCTTTGAGCAGCCAGGCAGTTCTTCTTGGCAGGATGTAGTTTCTGGTTCAGGTTTCTTCTCCAGGAAGTGTCTGATGAGGTAGGGCAGAGGCCCTGTTTTATACTAAGTTGTGCCTTTGAAGTGGGGGTGACTTCAAAGAGTCTCTAAGAAATGCACCAAGTTCCCTTTCAGCTCAATCCTGTCTGCCAGAGTCCCAGTAGGGGGTGTGGCAGTCCTTTGTGTGAGGGCAGGCCCTCCACCCTCCCAGCCCAGGAAGACCTATTCAAAATGCAGATGTATGCAAGTGTGGCTGAGTACCCTGTGTTTGGGGTGTGTCTGAGTGAATGCACAAGGAGCTGTCAACTAAACCTAGCCAGACGTGGATTGAAGGGCACAACAAGATTTTAGTGCAAAGAAATGCTCACTTTCTAAAAGTGGCATTTCTAGAATAGTAATATTAAATCCGACTTCACCAGTCAGCAGGATTTTGTATTACCATTCTGGCCATACTAAATATGACCTTCCTGCTCCTTTCAGATCAGCAGCTGCCACTTCAACAGTGTATGAGGGCAGCCCCAATGTTAGCCTATGAAAGGAGCAGGCCTCACAGTAGTGTAAAAACGAATTTAGGAGTTTCACACTACCAGGACAGATAACTACACAGGTACATGTCCTGCCTTTTACCTACACAGCACCCTGCTCTAGGGGTTACCTAGGGCACACATTAGGGATGACTTATATGTAGTAAAAGGGGAGTTCTATGCTTGGCAAGTACTTTTAAATGCCAAGTCGAAGTGGCAGTGACACTGCACACACAGGCCTTGCAATGGCAGGCCTGAGACAGGGTTAAGGGGCTACTGAGGTGGGTGGCACAACCAGTGCTGCAGGCCCACTAGTAGCATTTAATCTACCTGCCCTAGGCACATGTAGTGCACTCTACCAGGGACTTACAAGTAAACTAAATAGTCAATCATGGATAAACCAATCAGTAGTACAATTTACCCAGAGAGCATATGCACTTTAGCACTGGTTAGCAGTGGTAAAGTGCCCAGAGGTCAAAAGCCAACAACAACAGGTCAGAAAAAATAGGAGGAAGGGGGCAAAAAGTTTGGGGATGTCCCTGTCAAAAAGCCAGGTCCAACAAGATATAATTGATTTTGGCAACACTTGGGTGGCATTTGATGTAGATTGTGCCAGAGGCTTGCACACCATGCTTTAGGTGGGGCTGTGCTTAGGTGTGCACACCATGCTTTAGGTGGGGCTGTGCTTAGGTGTGACTTTCTTTACATAGTCATGGCATATACCATTGACATAGCAGAGCTATTCTTAGTTTGGTGTGATGTGTGTGAAGTGTATTTAGTAGTCAACCAGTGGACACTTGTAATGGTATGTGGGCTACTTCTGTATGCAAAGGGGACATGCTTCACGTGGTGTGGCTGTCAGGTTGTGGCTGTGTTAGGTCAGGTGGGTGTATGTATTTGTGATGTGCAATGATTGCCCTTTACTGCAGCATGCTGTATATGTGTTGTTGCCTCGTACATCTGTGTTCCCTGCTCATGTGTATATCATGTGGTGTGTGTCTTGTTTGTCCTACAGGGTTGATGTGTTGTGTGTGTTTTGATCAGTTTATTGACTTACCGACAAGTAGGCCATTGCCATATTGGCCATCCTGGAACCGCTCGTTGATGGTGCAGTGCCGGAATATGAATGCATCATGAACACTGCCGGGATACTTGTCTAAGATGTTAGTGAAGAGCCCATGGTGGTCTACGATGTCCTGCACATTTATGGAATGCGTGAGCTTGTGGTTCATGTGTAGGTGTTCCGTAGCTGCAGGTGGCACTAGTGGACATGGGTGTAGTCCATTGCACCCAGCACATGAGGAAACTCAGCAATCTGATAGAAATCTTGCTTGGTCTCCTGCTACAGTTGCTGGGTGTTTGGGAAGCAGATGTGGAGGGTGTGAGGCAGATGATGGCATTTAGGACATTCGGTAGGAAGAATGGGGGGAGACCCCAGCGACTAGTGCCCCTGTTGTCTGAAAGGATCCAGATGCCAGCATGTGCAGGCCAGTGAGGAGCTTTGTAATGGGTGGTATATTTGTTGGAGGTTGCAGCCTGGCTGTTATGTCTGGCCATATCTGTGCAGCCGGCTAACAAAGAACTCCTGATTGAGGCGGTAAATCCTGATGACGTCTTGTTCCCTGAGGCCAAGTAGGGTTGTGTGCTGTCTGAAGATCCTCTCCGGCCTTCTACGCTGCCTTTGTGGGTGCTGTGGTGGTGTTTGGGGTTGCTACTATGGTGCTGGAGGGAGCTGCTGTCATTGCTGACATCTGCGACCTGACCCAAGCTGGAGCAGTACGACTTCCATGTTGTCCTGGAGGTTGCAAATGTTCCTTCTGTGAGTTTTCTTTAAGTAGTGGTGTGTGGGCCTCATTTTAATGCCTGGTCTGACCCAGGAGTTAAAATTTGATGCTAATCGAGTTTTGAGACATGTTTTGGGTCCGCTTCCTCGGTGTGCATCGTTTTTGTGTTGGAAGATAAATATGGCGCAAGGGGCTTAATGTCATTTTTTGGGATGGAAACGCCTACCTTGCATCTCATTGACGCAAGGTAGGTTGGCGCATCCAAAAATGGAGCTAACTCCAATATTTTGATGCTAGACTTGTCTAGCATCAAAATATACATATGGAGTCAAGGTTGCGCTGCATTTGCATAAAAAATTATGCAAATGCGGCACAAACAGAGTATATATATGCCCCTTAGTACCCCTACCAATCCGCATTCCTCTCCCTTTCCGCTGCCCCTTCAGACATTGTTGTGTGCTCTGCTTGCTGCATAATGTATTTTAACATTATGTGCCAGCGTGACTGTTGAATGTCACCACCAATGGTTTTTTAAGCAAAACCGTTTCTACTAAAAAAAGTGAACAGCATTTAGAAATATAGATTAATGCAGTATTGAGATTGATGTTATCAAGGAGAAATGCTCTTCTTTCTCTAATCTTTTCTGGCTTTACCTGTGTGGAGCCCTGTACAGCACATACACAATGTAGGAAAAGTTTAAATGTTAGTGTAAGCATAGTATTTTGCACCAAAGGGTACCCTTGGAGTAATAACACCTGTGCTAGAAATGACGCACACACCATTGCATTAAGTGCAAAGGTGTGTGCCTGGCGCCGGCAGCCTGATTGTGCGCCAGCGCTACAGAGAGAGAGGGACAGTACCATATCTCTGTAGATAGATTGCTGTCCTGCTCTGTCACTTTCATGCAACGCAGCACCTTTCTGTTCTGCGTTGCAAGACTTTTTAGTAAATATACAACACAGTTTTTACTCTGTACTGTATATTGTGGAGCGATCCGGTGACAACACAATGCTGCTACAAAGTAAACCTTGAACTGACATTTATATGGTATGGACGGGATACATTGGATGGTTAAACAAAGTATTTGTTGTCCTCTGAATGATGGTAGAAAGACAGCTTCTATATGGAAGAAAGAAAAGTGCGTTCAGCGGGCATCGGCCGTGGAAGTACACTTTGTTCAAAAAGAATAACATGCAAGAGGTTTCCTTTCTCACTCACATGAAAGCCCTTTACATGAGCCACACAAACCGTATATTGTTTACTATATGTCTATATTGTAATTTTAAGATTACTTCTGCGCATATTCTGGGATGCTGGGCAATTAGTGTTAAATAGTTACAATCTCACTGCCGGCATCTGCTGTTACCTACAAGCTACAAATTTGAATCCTGGTAAAATGGCTCAGACTCTCCTCTTTTGATGTGAGCACACACTGGCCCTCATTACAAGTGACCACTTATTCCCAACTTGGCCAGTAACAGCAAATACTTGTCTGCAGAGCACCCCGGGACCCACAGATGTCAGTCGTCAACATCTCAAATTGAAAGTTTGAGACAAAACGAGGAATTACTGAAGAATCAGACCCACTGACTCTCCTGTAATTCCTCAATTCTTTGTAGATCTTCAAGGTCCCACTCATAATGGGCATGAATTTTCTAAGGTCTTTGGAATGGGGAACTGCTGGCCCATTTCGAAGGCTATTGGTAAAGGATGCCAGAGTGTCATAGTATAATATAATAGTAAAAGCTTCCAAGCAGCAGTCATGGAAATGTTTTGCTTTTCTAGTTGTGAGTTAACTCTTAGCAGGGCCGCTGGAATTACGCGATTTTGTTTTCTGCATAGTTATGGATTCCTCATGGCTGCCACATAATCCATCATCTGCTGCATAATCCACAGACTTCAAGAAAAAAAAAAAAATGTTTCTAGCGCAAATGGATCCAAAGTTACTAAAACGCAGCAACGGGTGTTTGTAAACATTGGAAGGTGTTTCATAAAGATTAGCTTGTCATGTTTCTTTTGCCTGTTGCTATTGTTTGGTGTCAAATAGGTACCAATGAGGTAAAAACATTGCCCAGATACTGTTAACATGGGTAAAAAAGATAACATAATTAAGTCATACTATCACAAAATATGCCACATTACACCGCATAATTTGTCTTTTCTTGATGCTTAATTTAATAAACCCTGGCACATAATTTGGTCCTCTCTGGCTGCATAATTCCAGTGGCCCTAACCATTGGTCACAGACTGGACTTTGTTGTGGGTGGCTTCTCACTTTCAGTTTAAAGGGCTTTTTGTGTTCTACAATAATTTCCTCTTCAAGGTGGCATTATTTCACTTTCTCCTTTACCTTGCTTTGTTGCTCTCTACATTGGCTTTTCCTGTCAGGATAGTAAACACAGCTATATAGTAAATGGCTGCTAATTCACATACTCCCCGACAAATATGTAAATTAAAGTCACATAGATAATCTCAGAAATGTAAATGGTCTTGAATAACCGAGCATAGCTCAGCTGGGTATTGGGGGCTTTACAAGAAAGCCAGCATCTCCGCCTTATTTTCGTGCAAAACACCACACTAAAATAATTTTGAAAAAACATCCCTGCAAATTTATATAAATGAAGTGTGAATGCAGCTGCTGAAAGAGACGGGTGCCCCCCCCCCCTCCTAGTGACAGAGAGACTGTCTAAACCAATCAACACAGAGTTGGCGTACAGTGTACCATATGTATCTTGAGGGAGATATGTAGCATTGTAACATTCAGGCTACAAAGTGCTAGCCCCACCCAAACTGTCACCGTACAACATAATGCGTAGATCCTCTACATCGTTCCTGGAGTTGTTGCACCAGTTCTAATGGAGAGCTTCAGGTGCAGGTGTTCTCGAATAATACTCTGTGCATTCAACTTTTACACTGAGCTAACAAATGGTAAAGTCGCAATAGATGGTCCCGGGTCTGCTTTCAGAGCAGCCTGGGCTGCTTTAACCAACCATGGCCACACATGGCAGTTTGGGACTGGACTGGACATTTTTGCCAGGGCTGATTTTGGTTTCTAGTCTGGCACAGAATGGTTTCATCCAGGGCTGGCTTTAGCGCTGGTGGCGCTCGGTGCAACAATCTTTATTGGGGCCCGAAAATGAAGTTTTTCTCCACAGATTCCCTCACTACCACCTTCCAACTGTGCCCCTCCTCTCTCCATAGCCCATCTCTCACAGGTATTTTATTTCCTGGATAGCGTTATTCATTCATCCATACTCATAGGCGATATATTTTAAGAGTACTTGGTCTGGATAAGCACAAACTCAGGATTTATAACATAGCACCATGCTTTCGGGTTGGCTTTACTAATAAGAATTTATTTCTATCCAAACAAATCCTGCTTAGGAACATCAGGATATTGAAAGACTGAGCAAAACAATGTAACATTCTAACCTATTCCATGCACTTAGCATGCAGCTCTTTGACGTAAATTCTCAGGTCACTGTGCTAAATCAGGATTATAATTTATGAACTGCAAGTAACAAAAGGATCTCTTGCTGCCCACTTTATGATGAGTCAGAACTGCCACTGCACAAAACACCAAGATCTAATTACCAGATTTATCTTGGCATTTTTATTGTTGCCTGAAAATTACTGGACACACAAGGAACTCTCCAGCAAGTGATTGTAATTCTGAAAGGTATTTCAACCCACAGCGCAACCAGCCCACAGAGCCCCCTTCAGCCCCCAGATTGGTGCAAGTTGTGGTGGCACCGGCCACACTGCCCTAAAGTCAGCCCTGGTTCCATCTACCCTGTCCCTCTTCAGGCAAGAGACCTCTCCCTGCATCACCACACTAGGGCATTTTTGCTCTGCCAGTGTCTGGGCCAGCGTCCAGGTATTGCAAGAAGCCCTGTCGCTGGTCTTCCCTGCACTCCATTCAGTAGTCCTTTTCCTCTTGCCCAGCATCCCCACTCCAGCAACACTTCCGTTTTCTGGCGTGTAAGTGTGTATGTGGTATTTCTATAGTGCAAGCCTAGATAAAAACAAAGAGGAATCCTGTACAGGGTCAATGGCAAGGAAACAATCAATGAGTGACAGGAGAGATAGGTGGTTACTGGATTGTTCCTGGTGTCTTGCACCTTCTCCAGACATCAGATACATTGCTTCTTTCTGTCCCACCCTCCATCCAGCATCCACAACACCATACTGCCAAGCATTCAGGAGATTAAAAACACTGTGCCTGATCTCTAAATGTTCAAGACCCAAATCTGTGGAAGGCCCTGAAAACTAACTTGAGGGCAAAACCCAACTATCTGCTCTTCTGAAAACTCTTGCACCACGTTGTTCAGAATGGTCCTTGACAAAGATCCAATCTGACTCCTATTACTAGTATAGTGCTCTGAAGTAACTGCAAGACGACAGGAAGTGCTTTCTAAAACTACCACATAAATAAAAAGGATCCCAAAAGAGTATAATATTGAGACTGAGATGAGAATAGAAAGCTGCTTCTCCCCTGTAATTAATGCTAACCCTAGGATGATGAAAGTGAGGCGAGGCTGGTACAGGGCTTCAGGAGTTATGTTTCTCAGATCCACTCAATATTCAGCCCTGTAAAAATGCCTTCCCAAGTGGTCACTCAACAGTGTCAACATCACACCTAGGGCTTCATTTACAAGCACTTTGTGCTGCCACTGTGTCATTTTTGTGACCTAACAGTGTCACTAGCAGTGCACTACACTGCTCCATATTTACAAATCTGGCCCAGTGCATCAGTTTGTAAAGCTCTGCATCACAAGTGCTTCCAAGATGATATTTTAGTGATGGTGTCAATAAGAAACATGAGCTAGTTATTTGTAGCTCGGAGTACACCAGCGATGGCTTCGGGGCATAAGTCCACAAGTAGGAGCATGAGATCAAATGGTATTCTTGGATTTGGATGTTGTTTTGGAGACATAAATGAAAGCGTGAGTCAAGGTCATTCCTGGGTTTGAAGGCATGTATGGTAGCATTTACATGGCATACATTCACCTTCAGGTTGAGTGGAGTCTTTCTCCCTCTCCCCACTTAGTTGTGAAACATCTTTCCTCATCTTTGGGCCTGGGCTTTTCATGTAGCCAGAGATAAGTCTATGTGACTTACTGTAGTTTGCGGTCATTCCCTCCGTCTATTTGATGGATTTGTCATTTATCTACTTGGATGCAAATGTAATACTTATTTTTGCCCCTGACTGTATTTCAAACCCACACACTTTCTGGGTGCTCAGGGCGGAAAATATTTATCACACCTCCAAACTTAAAAAATATTCATCTGCTTATTACACGTGACACACTCAATGCATGATAAATTGGACTTTTTTTTGTTGCTGAGAGCCGTGGTTGCAGAGACACAATTTCCCTTGGTTTGCACAGATGACTGTGAAGTTCCTTTCAAATTTGATGTGACTTTTTTTAGTCTATTCCAATACATTTGTTTTACAGTAGGCCAGGTACACTTCTTTCTTAAAAATGCCAGACATTGCCTGGAAACATCCAAAACTGCTATTATAAAACATCTAGGCAAATATGCCCACTGCACAAATCAGTCCTCAAACATCATCACTTTTTGCGCCCAATTCGCAAATGAGATTAATCTTGGGAAAACTCAGCTCCATCAGAGTAGCAGAAAATAATGGATCCCCACATTTTGTCTGGCAAGAGCATTCATCTTTGTCCCCCTCAGTTCTACATCAACAGTCAATGGTAGGCAAGTAGTTCTAATCAGACAGAATATTCACTACACCCCCCATAAGGTATTCAAAAATATATGTCAAACACATTCTCCCTTTTTTAATCTAACAATTAGTTGGGTTACAGACCACATAAAGGTATTGAACATTCCAGCCTGCTCTTAATCCACCCAACTAAGAGTTCAGATACTTCCTCTGGAACTAGTAAAGTTTCTTCAAATGACTTCTCCCATGTTATGCTTACGACAGGCCTGCTCAGTCCAGCTCTTCATCATACTTAGAAACACAAGTAACAGCCAACACAATTCTAGACACAATAAATTAAGTTCAGAAACTTTGAGTGGCTACAAGAAACCTTTGATATCCTAATACCACAAAGAATAACAAAACAGGACAAAAGAAAACAAGCACCTTGGAGAAATACAGAACTTGAAAAGATAAAACAAGAAATTAGAAGACTGCAAAAAACATGGCTCAAAACAAACAGCAATCAAGACAAACTCCACCTACACTAAACTTAAGAGTATACAAATCAACACTCAAAAAAGCTTAAAAGGTACTATTCAGAAAGAATTCAAAATGCGTTAATAGCAAATTTTATAAAATTCTCACAGAATTTCATAAACCTAAATGCAGGGAAGGAACTCCTCCCATTACTCAAGAATTCACAGACAAACTGGCAAACCATTTCACAACCAAAACACACACGTTGGACCCTATTTCAAAAAAAGGAAAAACACCAGCACCAACCAATTTCCAAAAATCCCCTGCAAGAGTAAGCTAACTCCCCCTCTGCATTCCTTCCGGCTGCCCTTCTGACCTTTGTCCACCACAAATTTTCAAGAACATTCATTTATCTATTCTGCTACCACACCAGTAAGAAGAATCATAAATAATTATTTAACTACGGGAATCTGTGCAGAAGACCTAAGAAAGGCATACATACACCCATTATTAATGAAAATAAACCTGGATCCGCATGACCCCAACAACTACAGACCAATTACAAATGGACCTTTCCTGGGCAAACTGATAGAAAAAGCATTTGCCCAGATGCCACAATTCATTAAAGATAACTCCATACTTTCAGACCACCTAACTGGATTCCACCCAGGAAGAGGCACAGAATCTGCCTTAATCGCCATATGGGATGACCTTAAAAACACAGTAGACCGCAATGAGGGTACTGCACTACTTCTCTTGGACCTCTCAGCTGCCTTTGACGCAGTTGATCATGACACCCTAATACAAGGACTCTACGGAGAAAGAATAGAGGGGACTCCTCTCGACTGGTGCACATCCTGTGTTCAAAACAGAACAAATGTCATCCATCCTCCCCTTTTCTCATCTAAAACATACTTCACAAAAGCATGGGTCCCTTGAGGCTCAGTCATCTCACCCATGCTTTTCAACATATACATGAAGTCATTACTGGCAGTGATCAGTGAATTTCAGTTCACTTGCTACAACTATGCAGACAAAACAGAAATACTCCTAAAACTGGAAAGGCCCAAAGACATTAGAAACTCAGAAATCTTCAGTTGCTTCAAAGCTGTTGATGAGTGGATGATATAGAGCCATCTCAAACTGAATGTTTCCAAAATGGAAATATTCGCAATTGGTGACTGGGAAAAATTAGGACCCACTCTGCGCCTGATGATCTGGAACCACCTCTTAAAGTATCTAATTGAGTAAGAAACATTGGAACTACCATAGTCTACAAGTTAACAATCAATGCCCAAATGGACAAATCAGCAAGATCAAGCTTAATCACCATGAAAACTCGGCAACACATCTTCCCCCACCTGGGATTTCCACACAAGGTCCAGGCTATCATCTCTCTTGTACTAGCTAGATTTGATTACACCAATGGGCTATGCCATGGATCACCTCTATCAGCTATGAAAAGACTCAGATTGAGAACTCTGCTGCCAGAATACTACTACATGTAAAGCCACAAGCCCACATCTCCCCTGCCTCGAGGGCCCTACATTAGTTACTGGTTTCCAGAAGATCCACCTTCAAGCTGCTTTGCATGACCCACAAAGCAATATATGGAACAGAAAAACCGCTTTTCATCAGGAATCAAATCACCAAATACATTCAATAAAGGAACCTCTGCACACGATTGCCACCTCACCTCAGAACCCTACCATACAAGAAAACGACAATAGGTAGTACATCTTTCTCTGTTCAAGCAACCAAACTATGAAATTAATTACCATCAAATATAAAATCCACGGATAAATATCTTATCTTTAGAAGACAACTCAAGAGTTAGCTTCTTCCTACATAACCACCATACTCTAACACTAATGCACAGCATATGCCTCTGTATGTAAACATGTACATTTGATTATATCTATGAATTTAGATATATGACTTTCTTTGGGTAAATATGTACAATAACTATGAATTTAAAATATGTATAGATATTCTTTAGGTCTGCGTAACAAATAAATATATTACTTTTGGTTAAATACACATTATTCTATGCGTAACATGTTTGTAGGTCAGTGCATAGTTTTATACATGTTGTTTGATTAGATGCTTATGGGTTTTTGTTTTATCTATCACAATATGTAAAAAATACCCTGACTATTTTATCTACAAATGCTTTACTATTGAAATAATGAGGAAAAGATAAAATAAAAAAACAATAAATAATAAAATTGAGTTATGAAAAATACACAAAAATTACCTTCAAGTACTGCAGCTCTTGAAAGTCTGTGTTTATTCAATACAACTTTAAATCTCAATATATTATTTTCCTTATGTTTATCCTTTCTATATAGTCATGTGTCTCTGTATTTATTACTTTACTCCTACTGTAGAAGAGAAAGCAACTTTCACTATCTCTAATGCACTACTCTCTCATCCTATACCTCTTTCAATGCATCCTCTATCTCCTCATCTCAAACCTCATGCTACTGCTATGATCTCCCAAACAACTCTTTCTAAATTCTTCCCTGATGTATCCCTCCTTTGACTCATCCCAAAACTCATTTTACTACTATTATCTCCCTAATCCCTTTTTGCAGACTCTTTCCTCTACCATCACTCCTTTTACTCATGCAAAACGTCATCCTACTACTATAATCTCCCAATTAACACTTTCTAGACTCTTTGCTCTTCGATCCCTCCATTCTTGTATTCATTCCAACTAACAGGCTTACATGTCCACTGCTCAAATTAACTCAGATTTCCTGCTACTAATCCACCGGTAATCTTTTTGGGTTCTGGAGCAGTGTGCTGCTCGCCGAAAAGCACTTTGACGTCTCATCAGGGGTAGTAAGCGCTATATAAATACAATTACAATACAATACATTCTACCTGCCCAAGGTACAATGTATGCAGGGTAGGCATCCCACGGAAAAAGCCATGTAGAACTGACACCCTGAAATGCACAACCTTTCACTGCGTGACTCTACCACTTCACTGAATCAAAATTTTACAGTCTTCTCAGACGAGGCTTAAAAGTGATACAGAGCTTTTTCCAATGGGAGTCTCCTCGCATTGTTGGAGTAATGTCAGTTTAACGGCACAACTCCAATAATGTGTCACTTTAGCACCGACAGATGCATCAGAATTCCTGCCATATCTGTGAAAATGTGCACCTTCGAGTTCTGTATTGTAAATACAGTGCACCGATGGCTTTGTTAGGGGAAGGCAGCAGGTGCAAGAAATCTGGCGCATCGATGATGATGGGTGGGGTTCTTGTTAATGAGGGCCCTAGAATCACCTTGAATGTAGACCTGCAAGTGACAACGCTTTTTTCACTAGCTGGCTGCTCTTTGTGCCTGTGATTACATGGGACACTCACAAATGCAGAAAAATAGAATCCAACACGTTTAGGGTGTCTTAACCTTTCAGAGAGAGACAGATGCAACAGCCACAAGACAGGCTCAGGAAAGATTAACGGATTCAACATGAACAGTATTTTATTGTGAGTGCCTGTGCTTTTCGCTCTGGGACTGGTCCCCTCAACACGCATTGTGGCAGATTCCCTTCCACTCAGGGTCTGACTGGCTTATAAAGCAATCAGGCAGTGCCCGATGGACTGGTCTGATAGACAAGTGTGTGGGCTGGTTGTTTGCAGTTTGTGGCCCCTTTTATGGCCAGATGGGCTAGTTTTTATTGTTGACTTCCCTGATATTTCCACAAACATTACTTGCAGCAAGCTCAAAATCATGCAGTTGTCCACAGCTTGCAAAACAATTATACAGCTTGTCCGTACAAGTTCTCCTGATTTGCAAATCTGGGCCACTTTTCTGACGCATCTGTGAAAATGTGCGCCATGGATCCCTGTATTGTAAATATTGCACACACCGTCAAGGGTGTGAGGCAGGCACAAGAAATCTGCCACATCGATGACGATGTCCTAAGGTTCAAAGTGCAATTGGGCCAGAATGAGGAGAGGGATTTACCGCATGTAGGAAATACCAATACTTTGTGGTGCAGTAAATGTCTCTGCTTCAGAGTTTTCCTCAGAAAAATAATATAATTCTTGCAGATTAAATGCTTTGCACATCATATCCTGCATTTCTTGGTATTTGCAGTAATTGTTCCCTGCGAAATGGCAGTGGATGTGGTATTAAATGCACAATTCCTAATTTGAAACTGAATTACATGGTGAACTTGTAATTGATGCCATAAGGCTATTATTGCAAGTGTGGCGAAACCTAGGGTTTCTTATCAAACTTGGTAAATACTGATTCTACAGGGTAAGGTATTTACCTGGTGCAGTAAGTGGCCCTGATTCTCAGTTTGCCAATGACCATGAGGGATATTTGCCCCTGATTATTTTATGTGGGTTTGGCAGCCTAAGTTAGCTAAAAGAAAGCTGTTGGACAAGTGCTACCCCACTGCTTAGAAGCATTCCAATCCTCATGCAAGATGCTGTTTGCACAGGAATCAGAAATTTTGTTTTGAATTTTTTTTAATGAATTTTCAAATAACAGCAAATACCACAGAAAAAACTCAACATGGAGCATCATAGGTTTCAGTTCGAGCAGCGTCAACCATTACAAGTCCAGAATAGCTAAGGAAGGACAGTACAGTGAATAAGAGGGTGTGGATGTGGTGAATCACACACATCCAGTGGCACACACTTCTACCCTGGCCGACATGCCCCACATAATAATCAGGACAAACACCACTGAGTATTCGACCCAGGGGAGTTCTGCAAGCCAGACAGTCTTATATAGCAGTGGTAACGCCCACATCCACCTCATCACTCCCACAGACTTTGGACCCAATCATAATAAATTCATTGAAGTATTTTAAATTGTGCCAGATGGAGGCAGGAATTTATTGCAACTTCCAGTGGATGCATCACGGCTTTCACCCAGTCAGTGTCATCAATCTCCCCAGTGTCTGTTACCACAGTGTGCCTAAGGTGTCAGGGATGTTGTTATAAATGGTATTAGAAGTGAATGAGATGGCCTTAGCCCTGAGTTCATCCATAGGCAGCTGTCCTTTGAGCAGGGCATACTCTAGTATCTCAACCTTATCTATCCCCTCAGCCAACCAAGCATGATGGAGCTATGCAAATTTCAGATATTGATTTTGGTGTATTTGATATTCCCGCCGCAGAGAGGGGAATAACATAAGAGTCCAGTCTTCTTATGCATTCCCCACCTTAGAGATGCCAATCATATCCCAGAAGTCGAAACCACGCAGCTTACCCAGTTCCTTTGGCACTTCTCACTCCCACAAGGGTGTTTCCTTAGTAATCTTTGACACCCATCCTATTGTCTTGGAGTCCTCTCCACCACACTCCTAACGTCACTTGTGTTGCCAACAACATCCTAGTAGAACCTGTGCCCCCATAAATATAATGTATAGGGGAACATGGCTGGAACTGGTCCCTCTCCAGTGCACATTCTGGGTGTTCCTGGGTCATAAACAAACAGTCATTAATTGGTATCAGATGTGCTGCCCAGTAGTAAGCTTGGATATCACACAGGAATCAGAATTCTGCACACCACTCGGAAACAGGGCCAAAACAGAAGAATTCCCAATCCCGATCTGCTGTCTATTGATTCATTGAGTAGTTGCCTTCAAATTGTCTCTAAAAAACAAGCTCTTTGCTCCTCCTCTGCATTTGAGGATGATTGCAAAATACTGGGTGCAAGTTGTATCCAGTGGTTTAAGTGGGTTGGACTGAGTGAGAACAACATTTCCAATCTTTTTTTAATACCTCAAAGGAAGTTCCCATACTCTTGTTTAAAAACAACCGACCCTGGATGGTTAACATAACTCTTCAGGTGCTTCTGGCATAAAAGGAAGGGCCGAGGTCTTGTACTCTTAACCTAAGAGAGAGGAAAGCAGCTAAAGAAGAAACATGCCTTCTGTGCAAGATGCCGCTATCCGAGAGAAATGTAAAAGTATGTAATGGGTTAATCAGCACATCTAAATGCTGCTTGGCAGTCAGTAAATGCTTTACGTGATGAAGTTGTTTGAGGCTTTCCGGTGACAAAGATGTATTCTTTTTGAGAGGTAATGAAGAGATTGCAGCAGCTTACAAAAAAGGTTTTCCATTGGGTATACTTTCATTGCATTTTAATAAAAATAAATATTTTGAAAATACTTGTTTTATCTTAAACACTAATTTTCTGCAAATTTTGTGGCAGTCTACATCATATTATGTGTATTACTATTTTAAAATGGTGACTTGTATGTTTACAGCTGTTTCATTTGCAGGCTGGGACATTGTAACACTATAGATATAAATGTAATTATTTCCCACTGCACCAACCAAGATTCGGTCCTGTGAATGTCTGTTTTAGCAATGGGGTCTTTGGTTGGCAGTCAGGTTACCCCCTGTCCAAGCAAGGACCCTCACTCTAGTCAGGGTCAGTCACAAACAATCCAAATTATCCTGTGCCCGCCCTCTGGTAGCTTGGCACTGAGAAGTCAGGTTTAACTTAGAAGGCAATGTGTAAAGTATTTGTGCAATAAATCATGCAATACCATTTTAGAACACCACAAAAATACACCACAATGTTTAGAAAAATATGTAATATTTACCTGGTAAAATGCTGCTCAAAACGATTAGGATGCAATACGTATATGTTGAGATATCACTGTATAAATGATATAAAGTGTCTTTAGTCTCTTAAAAGCAAGAAATGTCTCTTGCAAGCACAAAGTACCTGGTTTGCGTTCAAAATCTCTTCAAGGAACCTCAGAGGAGGAGATGCGTGGAAAACAGGGAGATGTGTGTCGATTTCTCGGGCCGCACACAGTGATGCGTCGTCTATTTTTCATGCAGGGAAGGCTTTGCGTCGATTTCCGGCACTCGGTCTTGGATCCTCTTCGGGTTGCGGGGTTTTCGGATGCCCTGAGGACGATGCGTTGAAATTCAGTCCTGAAAGGATGAAGTTGCAGGGGCTGCGTCGATCTGGTGAGCGATGCATGGAAATTTCTACCGCACGGCAGGTGCTGTGTCGATTCCTCTCAGGAAGTCAGGCTGCGTCATTCTGGCCTGGCTTTGCGTCGATCCAGTGGGTCATGCGTCAAATTTCCGGTCGCTACGCTGGTGCTGCGTCAATTTTCCCCTTGTGAAGTATGGCTACGTCGTTCAAGTTTGGCGTGCAGTGAATCTTTAACCGCGATGCAGGCTGTGCGTCGATTTCCGCCGCACAGGGAGATCTTCCTGCAGGAATGAAGTCTTTTTGGTCCTGAGACTTCAGGGAACAGGAGGCAAGCTCTATCCAGGCCCTTGGAGAGCACTTCTTCAGCACAGCCAGAGGGCAGCAAGGCAGCAGAGCAACAGCAAGGCAGCCGTCCTTCTCAGAAAGCAGTCAGATGAGCCCTTCAGACAGACAGCCAGTTCTTCTTGGCAGGTTGCAGGTTCTGGTTCTTCTCCAGGGAGTGTCTGAGTTGGTATGGGCAGAGGCCCTGTTTAAATACCCAAATGTGCCTATGAAGTGAGGGAGACTTAAAAGAGTGGCTTAGAAGTGCATAAGGTCCCCTTTCAGTTCAAGAGAGCTGTCAACTAAACCTAGCCAGACGTGGATTGTAAGGCACAAATGGATTTAAGTGCAGAGAAATACTCACTTTCTAAAAGTGGCATTTCTAAAATAGCAATATTAAATCCAACTTTACCAGTCAGCAGGACTTTGTATTACCACTCTGGCCAAACTAAATATGACCTTCCTACTCCTTTCAGATCAGCAGCTACCACTCAAACAGTATATGAGGGAACCCTAATGTTTTCCTATGAAAGGAGCAGGCCTCACAGCAGTGCAAAACGAATTTAGGAGTTTTACACTACTCAGGTACATGTCCTGCCTTTTGTCTACACAGCATCCTGCCCTAGAGGTTACCCAGGGCGTACGTTAGGGGTGACTTATATGTAGGAAAAGGGGAGTTGTAGGCTTGGCAAGTACTTTTAAATGCCAAGTCGAATTGGAAGTGAAACTGCACACACAGGCATTGCAATGGCAGGCCTGAGACACGGTTAAGGGGCTACTTAAGTGGGTGGCACAATCAGTGCTGCAGGCCACTAGTAGTATTTAGTTTACAGGCCCTGGGCACATGTAGTGCACTTGACTAGGGACTTACAAGTAAATTAAATAAGCCAATTGAGAGAGCATATGCACTTTAGCACTGATTAGCAGTGGTAAAGTGCGCAGAGTCCTAAATCCAGCAAAAATGAGGTCAGAAAAAGAAAAGGAGGAAGGCAAAAAGTTTGGGGGTGACCCTGCAGAAAGGCCATTTTCAACAGTCTGGTTATATACCCAGACATTTGCAGTGATCACATTAACCAATCAAGCTTTCATAAGGTAAAATAGTGCATTCCCTACTAAATATTTGCAAAATGTCCTCTAATTCACATGCTAGTATGGGTATCCCCAAATCCAGAAATGTGTAAATAACCACTGCCATTTTTGCATTTTTCCCACTTAAGCCACATGTGTTATATTCTATATGCATTTACCTGAATTTGTAAATTTACAAAGTAGTCATAAAACAATTGTTATTTTTTGCTGTGTCTCTGGCCCTGCCACACACTGACTGACTCCACCCCTGTTGCGTTCAAAATCACAGTTCCCATACTTTTGATGTACTTCAACCACTGGTCGTATCCAAAGTCTTATGTGTCTGAAATACTTCATTTTATATAGGAGGGAGAATGCACACCAGTGTCCTAAGTCATCAAATCAATCGTGTTTTAGAGCGCACTACTCACCCTTAAGGTCTCAAGGCGCTGAGGTGCGTGTCCTCAGAGATCAGTTGAAGAGCTAGGTCTTAAGGTCCTTCCTTGACTGAAGCAGCAATAGTGACTGTCTGAGGTGAGGTGATAAGGTGTTGCAAACTTTTGCTACCAGGTATGAAAAAGATCTTACTCCAGCCAAGGACTTCTTTATGTGAGGTATGTTGGTGAGCGACTGCTGGGACAAGCGGAGAGGTCTGGAAGGGGAGTACCAGGTGATACAGTGGTTGAGGTAGCTAGGTCTGCTGTCGTGGAGGGCTCAGTAGGCATGTATGAGGAGTCTGAAGTTGATCCTCTTCTCGACTGTGAGCCAGTGGAGGTTTTTCAGGAGTTCTGTGATGTGTTTTTGGCGGAGGATGTCTAGGACGAATCTGGCTGCAGCGTTCTGAATTTGTTGCAGCTTGTTCAGGTTCTTCTTGGAACTTCCAACATAGAGGGCATTGCCGTAGTCCAGTCTGCTCGTAATTAGTGCATGTGTCACAGTTTTCCGGCAGTGATTGGTATCCATCTAAAGATTTTCCGCAGAAGTCAGAAGGTGTGGAAGCAGGTGGAGGTGATGGAGTTGTTGTTTCTTATCATGGTGAGCATTGAGTTGATGATGATGCTGAGGTTTCGTGCGTGGTCAGTTGGGGTGGGGGGCCTGCCGAGTGTTGAGGGCCATCAGGAGTTGTCCAAGGCAGATGGGGAGGGTCCCAGGATGAGGATCTCAGGTTTGTTGGTGTTCAGCTTGAGGCAGCTCTATCTCATCCAGGTGGCGATTGCTTCCATCTCATCCCTGAAATTCTTCTTGGCTGTTGAGGGGTCCTTGGTCAGGGAGATGATCAGCTGGGTGTCATCAGTGTAGGAGACGATATTCATACCGTAGTTCCTGACGATGTTGGCAAGTGGGATTGGGTAGATGTTGAACAGCGTGGGGCTCAACGATGATCCTTGGGGTACTCCACAGCTGATGTTTTGACAGGTGCGGTGGGTCCTGACTTTCTGTGTCAAATGGTTTTTCAGACGCTCAAAGGTCAACGTTCGGCATGCAATCCTTGAGCGTGTTCAATCCCAAAACCTGAATAAAAATTCATAACAAACAGGTGCAAAGAAGTGCCCTGGATCCAGAATGCACAGCCATCGGGCATAGGCCAATATAATTACTAATCACAAACTTTCACCTTTAAGCATTTGAAAAAACATTCGATGACTTTGAACACTGGTGTGCATTCTGCCACCTATATAAAATGGAGCTGTATTTAAAAATTAAAGTTCGCTCTTTTTAAAATGTTTGTTTGAGAGCTGGCCATGGTTTCCTAGACCACTGCCTACTCCCCACCAAACTTTTTTTTTTTATCTTACAAAGAGAAAGAGGAAACGATATTTCCCTTTTGCGAATGGTTTACCACCCCAACTTAAGAGTCAGTAGATTTTCAATGTTTGGGCTGACTTTTGTTCCAAAACATTGATACCGTCCCTAGAGAATTACTACCTAGAAGGCATGCCTACAACATGGGCCTTCAAATTAGCAAATCCGTTTTGGAGGTCTGTAATAATCAGCAGGCTCCTAAAATAGGGTGTGTGCATGTTACATTCTTTTTAGGGTCGCAAACAGTCCAAAGCGCTGTTTGCAACCATAAAACCATGTTGTATATCAGGCCCGAAGACCCTCATTAAAACCTAAGCATGACAAATGCATTAGTAATTTCACACCCAGAATTATCAATACGATGGGGTATGGAATTCCAGAATGTGTAGTTACCACAGATTTCTCACCTGGGAGTTGCTGCTTGTCCTGCAATGCTCGTAGGTTTTTTCACGTTACAGGTTTTTTTCCATGCAGGCATTTTAACAGTTTTTTCATAGTGAGATGTGCAGAGGGTAATAACCCAAAACTAAAAAAAATTCACAGCACTTGGAATTCCAACTTGTTTAAAAATTAAATTTTCTTTCAAAATCAGAAATTCCTTGTAACGAGGGAACATTTAGAGTAAGTGGTAATGCAAAGACAAGGGAATACAATGACTGGGTGCACTTGGGTTTCTTATTACCAAGGGAACTGGTCAGAATGGATGAGACGAGTTGCACTTTTCTACAAGAAATGTGACAACTAGGAATAGACGAGATGGGAGGGGATGTTTCAATATGTCTGTTGACGTGGGCAGACTTGGTGGGCCTGTGTCAGAGTGCAGGAGGAGGAAAGACAGCATGAGTCAGGGTACCACACTCACCATGGAAACAGGCAGTGTGGAGCTCTGTTGATCTCTATGGGAAATAGCCGGACAACTGGTCATGATCGCTTTCTGCCACTTGTATCCTTGCATCTCTGCAGTCGCTCCCACTCCTGGTTAGGAACCCTCCATGTACATGTGTTGGATATAATATACTCCTGTAGATGAGCGTTTACCTCCAGTACCTGCTTGCCTGAGTCAATGTCTAATAGTGATTTCCTTTCCAGCTGTGACCTCCCTTAGTGTTGATATCTGTAGTGACCAGATATGCAGGAATCTTCTATAAGCAACATTCCCCGGTGAAGACCGCATGTGGGCTGATGTGACATCTTGCAGACTTAGGGGCATATTTATACTCTGTTTGCGCCGGAATTGCGTCGTTTTTTTTTACGCAATTCCGACGCAAAACTAACTCCATATTTATACTTTGGCGTTAGACGCGTCTAGCGCCAAAGTCCTTGGAGTTTGCGTCATTTTTTAGCGTGGACACCTACTTTGCGTTAATGATATGCAAGGTAGGCGTTCCCGTCTAAAAAAGTGACTCTGAGGCATGTACGCCGTATTTACACTCCCGGGCAAAATTCACGCCCGGGAGTGGGCAGGTCAAAAAAAATGACGTCCAGACGCTTTTGCACCGTTTTTTAGCACCTGGACAAGGCAGGCGTTAAGGGACCTGTGGGCTCAGAAGGATCCCAGAGGTGCCCTCCCATGCCCCCAGGGACACCCCCTGCCACCCTTGCCCACCCCAGGAGGACACCCAAGGATGGAGGGACCCATCCCAGGGAACTTAAGGTAAGTTCAGGTAAGTATTTTTTTTAATTTTTTTTTGTGGCATAGGGGGGCCTGATTTGTGCCCCCCTACATGCCACTATGCCCAATGACCATGCCCAGGGGACAGAAGTCCCCTGGGCATGGCCATTGGGCAAGGGGGCATGACTCCTGTCTTTGCTAAGACAGGAGTCATTTCAATGGGGGTTGGGAGTCAAAAAAAATGGCGCAAATCGGGTTGAGGTGAAAAATTTGCCTCAGCCTGACTTGCCCCATTTTTTGGCGCCCAAGCTCCATATTCCCCTACGCCGGCGGTGCCTGGTGTACGTCATTTTTTTTCACGCACACCAGGCAGTGCCGGCGGCTAATGCCGGCTAACGTCATTGAATAAATACGGCGCCCGCATGGCGCTTCAGAATGGCGTTAGCCGTCGCTAATTTTTTTGACGCAAAACTGCGTTAGCGCAGTTTTGCGTCAAAAAGTATAAATATGGCCCTTAACGTTCACCTGTTCATTCAGCACTTACTGAAAGGGCCTCTGCACTGGGGTGTTGTAAAGCAATGGCAATGTGTCTACAATGCTGCCTGCAGCCAATATGGCATTTGCCTAACAGGCAAGTACTAATAGCAAGCTCCCGGTGATCTGTGGAGACTAACATGATGTACATATATATGTTAAAGTTATGAAAATTGACAATTTGCTCCATAATTCTCAGTTGTATGCTTGTGGTTTTCATATTAAAGTTGGTAACTTCATTCCCTTCTAAATTGTTTCGAGGGCAAGCCATCACAAACATGCATCCACCTTCAAAATTTGACATCTGCTGCTGCTGAAATTGTATCTTGAAATGTGAGTAAAATTCCAAGAACTCACTTTCCACCACCTGCTCACTCATTGCATGGACGGGCTGAACACAGTTCACCCTTACAATACAGTGGGTTCACTGGGTGGGCAAGGAAAGTTCTCTTCACTGAAAAGCAGATTTAAAAGGAAGTAGTTTAGACATACACATATAAACAAACGCATAAATACATGTATACATGTATTCTAGGGGTTTGCAAATGTTTTATTACAAATTGCAAAAAAATGATTATGACGTTAACTTAGCAACCAGCACACCATTTGCAGCAGCAGCTATCAGTCATGAGAACATATGAGGAGTTGAGGAGAAAACATTTGTGAGGATATTAGTGTTGAAAACTGCAGTTGAGCAAACTGATAATTGAGATCCCTGTGAGAGTTTCCTAGCATACTAACACATTTCAAATACTATTTTCCATATTAACTCCGATAGAAAACTTTGCTCTCCGCTTCAGAAAAACAGCTCATTTAAATTACACCATTACTGCTTTTGGATGGTCATAAGACTGCATGTGCACCCTTTTGAAAGTAAAAGTAAGATTTCTGATAATTTCTTATTGAATTTATAATGCTTTGCTGACAATGACAAAATTGAACGTGATGCTTTGTGTGTCTTAACGAAGATAATGGGAATATTTAACTCACTGTCATTATTTAGCAGTGTGTCATTGCACGTTCCAATTGCTGTGAATGTACGGTGGCACCATCTGTAGCAGTTGCAATGTGGTTCCATTGGTCTGTTCCGATTTGTTTTGCCTTTTGTGGCAACATCCTGAAACAGCCAGCAGGCGTTTTGATAACTACAGCCCCTTATATTGTGTGTGATAGCAAAATGATTAACGTAGAAAAATAATGTGCACGTTTGAAAATGTGCCCTCGGAGATTCACGAATGTACTAATAAAATGAATAGCATATATGAAATATAGAAAACCGTATTGAAATAACGCAATAGTATGTCATATTGAGAGATATTACTTGTGTTTTGCATTATATTGTAGAGCTTAACTTAGCCAAAGTTGTGGCCTAGTTTTGCCAGGCCTCATGCAGAAGCTGAATATTAACGTTACAATGAAAGATACTGACAAATCAGACTAACCATGAATTGCTCATTGTTTAATCAAAATTGTCTAACTGAAACCTCTGCATGAACCGACAGACAGGAGACGATGGAAACCAGAATGTATCAACTAGCGCTCAGAGCGTACTTTCCCAGGACTGGAACAATAGAGACACTGACGGGAGAAGAAGAAGCAACATTTTTTATATCTGACGAGCCAGCTGATGAGGACATTGTTAAGTGGACCAATCAACAATCTGAGAACTGTACAATATTACAATTTATAGATTTGGAGTAAATATGCAATTGGACAGAGTCATAACTGGTAATTAATTGACCAATTAGGAATTGGGGGATAGTCTGGACGACTTTGATATAATGCCGTGACAAAGGGGGAAAAAAAACTTCAGATGAGAGAAGAGAAGAGAGATGAGATGCAACCTGAGATGAGTTAGGAGATAACACAGATACATTGAGATGCCAACGTGATTTGAGATTTCTGTCATTGGGCTCATGCTCTTGAGAGCCTGATGTGTTGCTGATTGTAGGAGGCTGGCCTGGCTTGTAGTGGGTACCAAGGGGTACTTACACTCTGTACCAGGTCCAGTTATCCCTTATTAGAGTAGAAGAGGTGTTTCTAGCAGCTTAGGCTGATAGAAGGTAGTTATAGCAGAGCAGCTTAGGCTGAACTAGGAGACATGCAAAGCTCCTACTATACCACTGGTGTCATATGCACAATATCATAAGAAAACACAATACACAGATATACTAAAAATAAAGGTACTTTATTTTTATGACAATATGCCAAAAGTATCTCAGTGAGTACCCTCAGTATGAGGATGCCAAATATACACAAGATATATGTACACAATACCAAAAATAAGCAGTAATAGCAAAAGGAAGTAATGCAAGCAATGTAAAGTTACAGTAGATTGCAATAGGAGCACATAGGTATAGGGGCAACACAAACCATATACTGCAAAAGTGGAATGCGAACCACGAATGGACCCCAAACCTATGTGAGCTTGTAGAGGGTCGCTGGGACTGTAAGAAAACAGTGAGGGTTAGAAAAATAGCCCACCCCCAGACCCTGAAAAGTAGGTGTAAAGTGCACCTATATTCCCCAGAGAGCACAGAAGTCGTGATAGGGGAATTCTGCAAGGAAGACCAACATCAGCAATGCAACCAAAGTGGATTTCCGGACGAGAGTACCTGTGGAACAAGGGGACCAAGTCCAAGAGTCGCGACAAAGTCGAGAGTGGGCAGATGCCCAGGAAATGCCAGCTGAGGATGCAAAGAAGCTGCCACCGGATGGTAGAAGCTGTGGATTCTGCAAGAACGAAGAGGGCTAGAAACTTCCCCTTTGGAGGATGGATGTCCCACGTCGTGAAGAAGCTTACAGAGGTGTTCCCACGCAGAAAGACCGCAAAGGGCTGCAAGGGTCGCGGTTAGGGTTTTTGGATGCTGCTGTGGCCCAGAAGGGACCAGGAAGTCGCCAATTGGATGAGGAGACAGAGGGGGCGCCCAGCAAGTCAGGGAGCCCTCACAGAAGCAGGCAGCACCCGCAGAAGTACCAGAACAGGCACTTGGAAGAGGAGTGAACCGGAGCTCACCCGAAGACACAAAAGGGAGTCCCACGACGCCAGAGGACAACTCAGGAGGTTGTGCACTGCAGGTTAGAGTGTGGGGGACCCAGGCTTGGCTGTGCACAAAGGAAATCCTGGAAGAGTGCACAGGAGCCGGAGCAGCTGCAAATCAAGCGGTACCCAGCAATGCAGTCCAGCGTGGGGAAGCAAGGACTTACCTCCACCAAACTTGGACTGAAGAGTCACTGGACTGTGGGAGTCACTTGGACAGAGTTGCTGAGTTCCAGGGACCACGCTTGTCGTGCTGAGAGGGGACCCAGAGGACCGGTGATGCAGTCTTTTGTTGCCTGCGGTTGCAGGGGGAGGATTCCGTCGTCCCACGGGAGATTTCTTCAGAGCTCCTGGTGCAAGAAGGAGGCAGGCTACCCCCAGAGCATGCACCACCAGGAAACAGGCAATTAAGCGGCAGGATCAGCGATACAAGGTTGCAATAGTCGTCTTTGCTACTTTGTTGCGGTTTTGCAGGCGTCCTGAGTAGTCAGCGGTCGATCCTTTGGCAGAAGGTCAAGAGAGAGATGCAGAGGAACTCTGATGAGCTCTTGCATTCGTTATCTAAAGAATTCCCCATAGCAGAGACCCTAAATAGCCAGAAAAGGTTTGGCTACCTAGGAAGGAGGATAGGCTAGCAACACAGGTAAAAGCCTATCAGAAGGAGTCTCTGACGTCACCTGCTGGCACTGGCCACTCAGAGCAGTCCAGTGTGCCAGCAGCACCTCTGTTTCCAAGATGGCAGAGGTCTGGAGCACACTGGAGGAGCTCTGGGCACCTCCCAGGGGAGGTGCAGGTCAGGGGAGTGGTCACTCCCCTTTCCTTTGTCCAGTTTCGCGCCAGAGCAGGGCTGGGGGATCCCTGAACCGGTGTAGACTGGCTTATGCAGAGATGGGCACCATCTGTGCCCATCAAAGCATTTCCAGAGGCTGGGGGAGGCTACTCCTCCCCAGCCCTGACACCTTTTTCCAAAGGGAGAGGGTGTAACACCCTCTCTCTGACCCTTGTTGTGCCTTCCTGGGCCAAGCCTGGCTGGACCCCAGGAGGGCAGAAACCTGTCTGAGGGGTTGGCAGCAGCAGCAGCTGCAGTGAAACCCTGGGAAAGGTAGTTTGGCAGTACCCGGGTCTGTGCTAGAGACTCGGGGATCATTGAATTGTCTCCCCATTGCCAGAATGGCATTGGGGTGACAATTCCATGATCTTAGACATGTTACATGGCCATGTTCGGAGTTACCATTGTGACGCTATACATAGGTAGTGACCTATGTATAGTGCACACATGAAATGGTGTCCCCGCACTCACAACGTCTGGGGAATTTACCCTGAACGATGTGGGGGCACCTTGGCTAGTGCCAGGGTGCCCACACACTAAGTAACTTAGCACCTAACCTTTACCAGGTGAAGGTTAGACATATAGGTGACTTATAAGTTACTGAAGTGCAGTGGTAAATGGCTGTGAAATAAAGTGGACGTTATTTCACTCAGGCTGCAGTGGCAGGCCTGTGTAAGAATTGTCAGAGCTCCCTATGGGTGGCAAAATAAATGCTGCAGCCCATAGGGATCTCCTGGAACCCCAATACCCTGGGTACCTCAGTACCATATACTAGGGAATTATAAGGGTGTTCCAGTATGCCAATGTGAATTGGTGAAATTGGTCACTAGCTTGTTAGTGACAATTTAGAAAGCAGAGAGAGCATAACCACTGAGGTTCTGGTTAGCAGAGCCTCAGTGAGACAGTTAGTCATCACACAGGGAACACATACAGGGCACACTTATGAGCACTGGGGCCCTGGCTGGCAGGGTCCCAGTGACACATACACTAAAACAACATATATACAGTGAAATATGGGGGTAACATGCCAGGCAAGATGGTACTTTCCTACACTGATCGATTGATGACCTGAGGACGAAGGCTGACTTGTTGCTGATAGGTAGATATGACAATGTGACTGAATTAATTTTTGTGCCTTTTCTTTCTAGGTACCAACTGCGCTGTTTTAAATAGTTTTTCTCTTAGCTAGATGTTTTCCAAATTCATGTTCTAAACTGTTTTCGCATGAAGTCTCACATGCTGATGCTAATCTGGGTTAGGTGAGGTTCCCACCCTATGATATTGACAAACACAGAGACAAATGATTGATGAACTGATTTGCTGAACTCTGATACTCATGTTAATTTATTCATTCCTGATTCAATTATTATCCTATGCTATTGCCTTAGAATGTACTCTGATGCAAGTTTTGATTAGACTATGTTTTTGGCGCCTTCTAATGAATTAATATGGATTGGGTACGTGAATAAAGTTGAATTAATTTTCATGAATAAGTATTGTAGCTAATAGGGAATAAAACTACTAAAACGTATAGTGAGTTGTGGTTATTCATGACCGGAGGGTCATGGGGTGTTAGTGTTTCTTATTCATTCATATCGATAACTAATGTTTATTGAATTGTATATAAGAACTGTTAGCCTTGGGGTGGTCTTTCCCTAAACTTTTTGCCTTATTCCTCCATTTTTGCTGATCTTGTTTTTGTTTGCCTTAGGAGTCTGCACACTTTACCCCTGCTAACCAGTTTAAAGTGCTAGTGCTCCCTCCTTTAACTATGGCTTACACCCAGTAGGAACATTTAATTTAGCTGTAAGTCCCTGGTAGAGTGATACTACATGTACGCAAGGTCTGTAAATTAAACACTACTAATGGGCCTGCAGCACTTATTGTGCCAGTCTTTTAAATATGTCTCAAGCCTGACATTGCACCCTGTGTGCAGTTTTACACTGTGATTTCAGCCTTGCAAAATAAATGTTTTGTAAGGCTTAAGCCTTCCTTTTTCCTCAGTATAAGGCACCACACTAAGGTAGGCCCTAGACAACTCATAGGGCATAGGGTGTGTGTTTAAAATGTTGGACATGTACTTTTCACTTTTACATGTTCTGGTAGGAAAAACCTCATTTTGTACTGCTGCAAGGCCTGCCTCTCCCAAAAGATAACATTGGGTTAACCTATTACATTTAGTAAGTATTAACTTTCATTTGGAAGCAGGTTGGGATACTGAGTTTGGTGTCTAAAAATGTCATTTAAAACCCTCTTTAATGGTAAAGTTGATTTTTAAGTCATATTTCTGAAAATGCTTCATTTAGAAAATTGTCATGTTCTTGTCCTAGCCATTTGGTGCCGGCAGCCTGTCACATGACTAGGTGTAGCTGGGAGTTAATCTTTGTGTATTGCTTTCAGACAGTGAAATAAAGGAGAATAGGTTTTGGCAGAATGGGCCATTTATGACTTGTGTTTGGAGGGGTGGGAGGGAGCTGTCATCTACAGTTCACGTACTTCACAAAGACTTTGCCTGAGCACACTCACAAAGGGCTTGGCACTAGTCTTTTGTGACCCTAGACAAACTGGGGCCAGAGCAGGGAGGCAGGAAATTCCAAACATCTCTGAAGCTGGAAACCTATGGAATCTTCTCCCACTTCAAAGTAGGTACCAGGTATAAATAAAGGAACCTTAGACCCAGCTCTTCAGTACAACTCTGGACCTGTGAAGGACTCAGAAGGACTAATGTCCTGCTCTGCAAGAAGGACTCAAACATTGCTGCCTGAGAGAGAAGACTGGACCTGCATCTTGAACCCAAGACTCCAGAATAACTTCAAGGGCTTGTTGGCTGGCCTCCTAATTAGAGCCTCATGGACAGGAAAGACTCCAGTCACCTTGAACCTAGCACCTGGAATCTACCTGCTGCGAGTTTTCCCGCCCCAGGTGGTGCCACCCAAGTCCTGGACCATCTGAAGTAGTCCTGAAGGTGCTTTGATCTGGGTCTGTGAGGGAACTGACATAGCACAATGCATCTCCTTGCAGCCCCTTTGGAACCACCACAGCATGATGCATCCCCAACACAGGACTTTGCATCGCAGCCCGCTTCTTTTGCTGTGCCTTGCATCCTCGACTCAGGCTTTTGCATTGCAAGCCACTCATCAACGGCATCCTCCATGACAATGCAGGACTTCATATTGCAGCCCCAAAGCTTTTCGGAACTGCAGCTGCAGCTGCAAGACTCATCCTCGATGCAGTATCTTGCAATGGTCATCAACCAGGATTTAAGGTACTTTATCCAGTGGGCCTAACTGGGTCCCTGTACTCGGCCTGTGTACCATCATGGTCAGCATCAACTTTTGACTTTGTCCTGGAACTATGCGACCAGATAACCACAGTTGTTGCTTTGTTCTTATAGGTACTAGCTTTACTTAATTCTTTAAAATTGCATATTATCATTTCTATTGAATAAACTTGTTTTGTTTTGGTCTCAAAAAAGTTATTACATTTGACTCTCTTTTTCTAACGTGTGTTTTCACTTTATTACTGTTGGAGGTACTGCATACATACTTTAGACATTGCCTCTGCCTGACTGCTTTGTGCCATGCTACCAGAAGGATAAGTACAGGTTCATTTGGGGTTTGCTTGTATAAGGAAATGCCTGTGTTTCATGATCACCCACAAAGGTTTGGACTGATACTGCTGTATTTTTACTCTACGAGTACACTGAGCTTTGCTAACCAGACCTCAGTGTCAGTGTTCTAACTGTTACAAAATGTATGTTGAATTGTCTACCCCCAATTGCCATAAACTGACTTACTTATAAGTTCCTAATATATGATACCAAGGGGCACCCAGAGCATGTAAGACAGAGTGTCCCACCCCAGCGCTACAGCACTGGTTGTGCCACCCTGTGTGTGACAAAGTACAAAATGACACCCAGCCTTCCTCTGCAGCCTGGAAGAGCAGTTTTAAAACTGATAGTTAAACTTTTTCATTTAAACTAATGGCAAAGCCCCACTTCCCTCAGAGAGCTATATATTATTAAGTAGGACATATACTTTTAATATGTCCTAATTGCAAAGCTTCCAAATTGTCATTTTGCTGAGGAAAAGTTAGTAGCCCCATTGGCTAAAACAGATTACAGTCTGGCCTCTTAGTCCGGCTAACTTCTGAATGGGACTACTAAAATAGCTACTTCAATGTACTACATTTGTCAGGGTATTAAACCTGACTTGCTGCCCAAGTCAAATTTAATGTCACTGTTAAGAAAAGGCAACTTTTAGAAAGTTGCCACTCTGTAGCCCACTATGTCCATTGGCCTCATACGGCGGCTGGCCACCAGACAGCCATCTGCCCTCCTGGGTAACAGTGTGACTGACTCCCAGGCTCAGGACCAATAGAAGTCTGCTACAAAGACAAGTGTTACTTCCCCTTTGCAGTAAGCCACTCAGGGTGTTGGCCCATCAGGAAAGGTTCAAAGGTGAAGCTGCTTTTAGAAGGCAAATGGTGATCATACTCTTGAAGGGATGCCCCTTTGTCCAGGTAGACAGGCAGGCAGCGGAAACAAAGAGGGTCGACCAGTAACCAAACCAGGTTTTCTGGGGGTGTGTAGGCCACTGGTAGCCACAACTCTAATGTAGACTGTCAAGCTCCAAACATCCAAAGAAGGGTTCAGACATCTTGGGAGTGGGCAGGATAGTGTGTTCTGGGACAGCTAGATGCCATGCACAGCTGGATGTCATCACAGGGTAGGAGGGATCCTGGTAGACCATTCGCTAGTGCCGCATCATCCCTTCTGGGCACTTTCTAGGCATAAATATGGTGTTCCTGCCACCCTGAACCTCAGATCATGACTGAACTGGAGAAAAGACCAAAGAAGGACTGCGCCATATTTACAAGGCAGCGTTAAACCACAAAAAGTGGCTTAACGCCGCCTTGTAAGTATGGCGCAGGGCACAGCACCACTGGAGCGTCACAAAAAGTGATGCTCCAGTGGGGCTAGAGGCTTGTAAATGCCCCTTATTTCGATTAGTGAAATTGTCTGTGCTTAATACTTAAAATCCCAAAGTGTTCCCCATTTCCATCCTGATCAAGTTTCTGTAGGTTCTGGAAGTGTTGTGGCAGCTCAGAATTAACCCATTGTGTTGGCTTGTAAACTCTAGCTCTGCTGTCCTGCTATGCAGGAATCCATCCAACAGAAACAGCAACGATTTATTGAAACATTTATTGGACGTGGGAAGTGAAACTGAACTAAACTCAGAAAGCATAATAAGACTATGGAACCAGTGAACAGCGTCAGGGGAAGTTAAACTGGGACAATGATTCGATATAAAACAATACCGAGCTTCTCAGAATGAACATTTAACTTAGCAGTTACTTATCTTCAAATGTTATGAACACATCTTAGCTTGAAAATATTATTACTTATTTTCACGTTATTTGTTAACAGACTTGATTTTTACTGTTAATAAAGTCTTAATCCTTGTTAAAAATATCACAGACTAGACACTGGCCGTTATTACTTGGGATGACTGAGCCATACTTGTACCTCGATCCAAATCTCTATCGCTACTAACGCATGCACTAACTGCTTGCCGTAGCTGTTATTGGAGATTCAGTTATACAATGGAATGTTACTAATCTTTTGCGCAGCGGTTGTATCCATGGCCCTGAGACTCCAGTGATAAATGACAGAATTCAGCAAAACTACGGTCCAATGGTCACTAAAATAAGTCTCTACAGGGCCTCTAGAAAAGGCCCAAAAAGGAGGAAGAGCTGGTCTTGAAGTGATTAGCCTAATGTTTCACAGCAAATACAATGTGACTTGTTTGAAAATTCAAACTATTATAAGATTTCTGAAAACATAGTTATACATATATATGCGTGTATGAATAGATGGATTGTACTATGCAATATCAAACATAGGAATAACATCAGACTATCGTGGATAAACAATATTGAGGACAAAATATCAAAAGGTAAGTGCATATAGAGGAATTATAGACTCATCAAGATATATTTATTCTGAAGGTATATATATATATATATATATATATATATATATATATATATATATATATATATATATATATATCAAAAACGAAGTTGTCCTCATGTGAAAGCGCACTCCCAACAGGTTATATAAACGGGAAGAAAAAGCAAAGCCAGCAACTCACAGTGAATTCTTTAAGCAGTTTCATTATTCCAGGCCTTATGTTATAAAATCATCTCTGGACACGTGTTTCAAGGTCAATCCTTTCTTCAGCAGAGAAAAATATAAAAGTGTTTCACCCTCGTAGGTGCAGCCAGTGCTGGAGGTGTTGCAGGCATCTCTTTCTTACTGAAAAGACCGGCATGGCTTCAGCTTGTCTAATTACAGGCACCTGATTAGTCTCTTTAAATACTAGTCCGCCCCAGTGGGCTTCTCAGGTGAGCAGTGCATGCTGGTTGTGGTGGTCCTGCAATTTTTTCATTTTGCCTCAAGTGGGTTGCTGGAGCCAAACAAAATAATGACCCAAAGTGCAAAACCTTTGTAGGCGAATCCAAAGTAAAATTGTCAGATTTGCTGTGAATAACCCCACCTAATTGCTCTTATGTGACAATCCATTTTTAGTCACACAGACCTGCTTCGATGTGCAGTGGTGCTGCCTTCCCGGCTGGACAGGCCGGTTAATTATCAAAAACGAAGTTGTCCTCATGTGAAAGCGCACTCCCAACAGGTTATATAAACGGGAAGAAAAAGCAAAGCCAGCAACTCACAGTGAATTCTTTAAGCAGTTTCATTATTCCAGGCCTTAAGTTATAAAATCATCTCTGGACACGTGTTTCAAGGTCAATCCTTTCTTCAGCAGAGAAAAATATAAAAGTGTTTCACTCTCGTAGGTGCAGCCAGCGCTGGAGGTGTTCCAGGCATCTCTTTCTTACTGAAAAGACCGGCATGGCTTCAGCTTGTCTAATTACAGGCACCTGATTAGTCTCTTTAAATACTAGTCCGCCCCAGTGGGCCTCTCAGGTGAGCATTGCATGCTGGTTGTGGTGGTCCTGCAATTTTTTCATTTTGCTCCAAGTGGGTTGCTGGAGCCAAACAAAATAATGACCCAAAGTGCAAAACCTTTGTAGGCGAATCCAAAGTAAAATTGTCAGATTTGCTGTGAATAACCCCACCGGATTGCTCTTATGTGACAATCCATTTTTAGTCACACAGACCTGCTTCGATGTGCAGTGGTGCTACCTTCCCGGCTGGACAGGCCGGTTAATTATCAAAAACGAAGTTGTCCTCATGTGAAAGCGCACTCCCAACAGGTTATATAAACGGGAAGAAAAAGCAAAGCCAGCAACTCACAGTGAATTCTTTAAGCAGTTTCATTATTCCAGGCCTTAAGTTATAAAATCATCTCTGGACACGTGTTTCAAGGTCAATCCTTTCTTCAGCAGAGAAAAATATAAAAGTGTTTCACCCTCGTAGGTGCAGCCAGTGCTGGAGGTGTTCCAGGCATCTCTTTCTTACTGAAAAGACCGGCATGGCTTCAGCTTGTCTAATTACAGGCACCTGATTAGTCTCTTTAAATACTAGTCCGCCCTGTCCAGCCGGGAAAGCTGCACCACTGCACATCGAAGCAGGTCTGTGTGACTAAAAACGGATTGTCACATAAGAGCAATCAGGTTGGGACATTCACAGCAAATCTGACAATTTTACTTTGGATTCGCCTACAAAGGTTTTGCACTTTGGTTCATTATTTCGTCTGGCTCCAACAACCCACTTGGGACAAAATGAAAAAATTGCAGGACCACCATAACCAGCATGCACTGTACTCACTTGAGAGGCCCACTGCGGCGGACTGGTATTTCAAGAGGCTCAGGTGCCTGCAATTAGACAGGCTGGTTCCAGGTGCGGTGGAAGAATGGATTGTTCGGGAGTGAGATATGGTCTGTGCCAAATAAGGAACTGTAGTAGTTTGAACTGCATATTCCAGGAGACTGTGTCAGAGTAAGGGAGGATCGCAGCCCACTCCACATCACTGCACGCCTTGTCCAAGTCATTGCTTTACCAATAAGGATGCATCAGATAGGGTAGGAAAGTATGTTCGCACATCTCTTTGGTGAACCATGTGACCTAGTGACTCCCTGTGCCCAACTGATATAGGTTTTTCGAGGACCCGATGTGTGTTAGGTTTGGCTTTTTGCAGCGTGCCCACAGGGTGTCTATAATTGAGTTATATGTAAAGAATTGCTTGGAGGGAGGCTAGTTGTGTCACTCAGGTCTGCAGTATCAGAGAATAGATGTTCCAGAGTATGGAGGCCTGCTGTGTGCCAGGGGGCAGTAGCCACTATCGTGAGGTATGTTCATACCATGGGGCTACCTAGTAGCGGGAGCGGGGGGCATATGGCAACAAGGCATTAGTGAGGCACAGACAGCGGTAGGAGCAGCAAAGTGTCACAGATGAGAAATGCACAGGTGTGATGGGAGCGTGTGTGAGGGGTTGAAAGAGGTGCAATAAGTGCTCCAGCAGCCATATCGCCAAGCTAACACTCAGCGAACCACTGTGCTGCCCACTGCAACTGAGCTGCAAAGTAGTAGTGTTTGAAGTTGGGGTCCCTGAGCCCACCCCTGTCAGTCAGCAAGCATAGTTTCGTTAGTACCACACAGCGGCAACAGCCATGTCAGATGAAGTCATGTGTAGTGAAGAAGGGTTTCCTCAAGCAAATGTGGAAGTAGACAAAATAATAAAGTAAGAATGGCAGCATTACCATTTTAGATAGAACAATATGCCACACCACTGACAACGGCAAGGTCATCCAGAAGGAGATTTGCCCTTGGAGGGAGGACACTACCTGGCATACACTTCTGTCCTCCAGATCCACAGCATGGCACTACATCAGAATACCGAGGTAGCACATCATATTCTGCTGCCATTGGACTAGCTCCTCTCCCAGCTGAAGGGCAGGATTCGCAATGCCGGCCAACAAGAAGAGGCAAGATTTGCCCCATTTTACCCAGTGGCCGAGACAGCAACAAAAGGGCAAGGAGTTGCTCAATCACTGGCAAAGGCTTAGAGACATCACGTGCATATAATAGCAGGTCATCAGCGTAGAGAGAGAGTTCTCCCATTGGGAGACCCCAGTCTCATCCCTGAGCTCTCAGCTCGTGCACCAGGGGCTCCATAGCCTGAGAGAAGAGAAGTGGGGAGAGTGAAAAGCCCTGGTGAGTGCCACGGCCATTACAGATAGGTTCAGAGATGTACCTGCTAGTCTTGACTTGGGCAAGCGGCGCAGTGTATAAGAGCCCAATAAGCCAGAGTATGTGAGAGCCTAAGCCAAACTTGGCCAATACAGCGAACAGGTATTTCCATTCCAGGGAGTCGAAGCCCTTCTCCAGGTCCAGCACTGGATAGCCGATGCAAGGATTTGAAAAAGGCAGAGTAAATTCAAGGATGTGCTTCGGCCTATAACAAAGCCATTTTGGTCCTTGTGGACCACTAGTGGAATCACTGGCAGCAACCATTCTTCCAGGATTGTGCAGAGGATTTTGTTTTCCGCGTTAGACATTTCCAAGGGTTAGTAGAAGCAGAGGTTGGTTGGGTCATGCCCTGGCTTAGGTATGGAAACAATCAGTGTCTCCTGAAGGTACTGTGGGAGACAAGAGCACAAGAGCGCTTCATTGTACACGATTTAGAGATGAGGGACCAGCAGTGTGTCGTATATTTTACAGAACTCCTCATGGAGTCAGTGGGGACAAGGAGATTTATCCAGTGGTATCGACCTGATGGCCTCATGAATCTCAAAGGGGGTAATTGCTGCATTGAGCTCCAGTGCAAGGTCAGGCGGGACCTCTGGTAAGTGTACGCCAGACAAGACAGGCTCAACAGCTGAGTCAGTGATCCCCACCATAGGCGTGTAAAGGCGCTTGCAAAATTGAGTAACAGCCACATGTATCACTTGCTGTGTGTGTAGTTCCGTGGCCTGGGTAGGATGATGGAGAGGGTGGGGCATTGTGGGTTGTGCTTTGTAGTTAAGGCTTCCAGTTTTCCATTTTTAATGATTTTTACAGATAAATACAGACAGAAACAATTTATTTCCTGTCTGTATTTATTTTTAAAAGTGGAAGAATACAGAAAATGGTGCTTCTTTTGAGTGACACTCTTTTTTGTCCTTCATGAATTCCAGAACAACTGCTAAGTAGATAGACACCATAGTGATTTAGAAACAGGATGAGATTCTCTTAAACACTGGCATATGTTAAGATATTTTGGTATATAATGCTAATACATACTTGTCGATGTAGTGTACTGTTATATTTGACTTCTTAATTTGCTAAACGTGACAGGCATTAAAGTATGAATGTATATTTATCATTTAACTATATGTGGAAATATACCATTTTACGACTCCATTTATTTTCATGACATAAAATAAATATGGATAAATACCAATAAGATAGTAAAAAAAGAAATATGGATAAATACACAGGGAAATGTTAAAAAAATAAATACAATGAAACTGGGATCCCCATTTTTAATCAAACAGGACAATAGAATGATTTGTCTGCTCTAGAATGGGTCTGGGCAGTGTGTGCAATGTAGTTGAGACATCCCAGGTGCTCCAGTAGGCCCACGTGCTCTTGCCTCACCTTGCCTAGCCGCCATCCACCTCCAGCTGAGGAGACTGCCAGTGTCTTGCGATAGAGAAGGTCACTTTTTACCCCTGAGATATCCCAGTTGAGCTGCTTCCTCATGCCAGTAACTGCACCCAATCCACTAGGCGGGACGATGCAGTACCTACATTTGATTCAAAGTACTCAAGGCAGGAGACACTCAGAGTTGCACCGAGTGCTGTGCCCTTTAGTGCCTCAGGGCAAAGGTGCCACATAGAGATGGGAGGAGGTGAATTGTCCCAGTAGACCTGTGCACTCAATGGTTTATGGTCCGAATGTGTCCTCCCCAGTCCGTATGTGTCACAAGTGTGGCCAGGTTTGTGGACTGTTAAGGCATCAGTGGAGGTCCTGGGGGTGGGAGTAGAATGAGTACACCCTGTCCCCTGCATTGCACTGACAGCATATGTCACTAGTGCCCAGTGGTCTAACCAAGTGCCCAGGTGCTTGGCATTAGAATGCGTAGGGGACTGAGGGTGCGGAGGATTCTATCTATCCAGAGCCACGTATAAGACACTGTTGAAGTCCCCACCTAGTAATCGGGGGATGCAGGCCCAGCATGCAACAACTTCAGAGAACAGGTTAAGAAAGGCAGGCTGCTCTGTGATTGGGTGCATATCCTTCTGGTGTGCATCACCCTGAGTGGGCCTGCAGCACTGATTGTGCCACCATCATGGGTAGCCCTGTAAACATGTCTCAGACTTGCCCCTGCAGTGTCTGTGTGTGCAGTTTTAAAACTGCCATTTGTACCTGGCCAGTGCACTCACTTGCCAGGCCCAAACCGTCTCTTTTGATACATGTAAGTCACCCCTAAAGTAGGCCCATGGCAGCCCATTGGGCAGGGTGGAGTGTATTTAAAAGGTAGGACACATACTTGTGTGTTTTACATGCCCTGATAGTGAAATACTTCTAAATTCAGTTTTCACTATTGCTGCTAAATTCATTTTTCATTATTGCAAGGACTATTTCGCCCATAGAGTAACATGAATATTGCCTCGAAGTATCTTTTAAGCGTAACTTCCCATTGGGAGCAGATATAGATGTGGAGTTTGGGGTCTCTGAACTCACAATTTAAAAATACATATTTTGGCGAAGCTGGTTTTTTAATTGCAAGTTTGAAAATGCCACTTTTAGAAAGTGGGCATTTTCTTGCTTAACCATTTTGTGCTTCTGCCTGCTGTGGAATATCAGGATGACAGTTGGGCTGTTGTTAGTTCATTCTAGACGATTACAAAAAAGGAGCTGAGGTGTGCCCTGTATATCCTGATGTGTCTTCCAGGGCCTGCGTGGAGAGAGGAGCTGACACTTGCACCTGACTAGAGCTGTGGCTGTCCTTACACAAAGCAGTCTCCAACCCCCTGGAGTGTGGCTGGAGCCAGGACAGGAACAGCAGAGTCTTGTGCACTACAAAGACGTCTCTTTGAAGTCTGCCTACTTCAAAGGGAGAAATAGGTATAAGTACCTTTGACCGCACAAAGTTAGAATCCTTCTGGACTGAAGACAATCTGCAAGAAAGAAGAACTGATGCTGTAGGAGAGACTGCCACTCTGCCTGTTGCTTTGCTGTGCTAGCCTGCTGCTTCCTGCTTCTGCCCTGGGAGTGAAAGGACTAAACTTTGCTTTTTACATCCTGCTTCCAAAGGTCCGCCAAGGGTTTGGACTGAGCTTGTGTCCTGTTAAGAAGTCTCAGGGACAACACAGTCTTCATCTGCTAGCAGCTGGACTCTTGCTGAGAGTCCTGACTTGATAAGTGGTGCCAAATCCAGTTCCTGAGCCCTTGAGAGTGAGTTCTGGTGCAACTAAGAAGAAACCAAGTACATAGACTCCAGAGCGACTTTGAAACCGGTGCTACTGTCTGACTCAGCGCGACTGCCTGTACCGGATCCATAGAGCCCGCTCAGTGCAACAACCGTGACCAAAGCCGCAGACCTGACGTCGCTGCAGCGCCTTCAAAGTCCCACCACAACATGAGCCCGAGTGCCATGTCACCAACGTCTCTGACACCCGACTCTGCTGCAGAACCTGTGACCCCATGGTGTGATTGCAACACCACGAAGTTGACGCCTTGCTTCTTGAAATGCCGGATTCATTTACTCAGCTGGATCGAAACAAACTGATGCCTCACCACCAACGCCACATAACCTCCCCTGTAACCACAAGGAACTGACTCTTCACCTCCCATGTGTAGCAGTAAGGAACCAACGCCTCACCTCCCCAGTAGTAGTAAGGAACCAATGGCGCACAGGCTTCACCGACGTCTCACCTCCCTGACTCTTTGCAACGTCTATGTTTGCTCATTTTCCAAGGTCCTGAACTTGGAGTCTGTTCGACTTCATGACTGGCCCACACTCCCTCAGGAGTGACATTGGACTGTTGAGGCCGAATCTGTCAAGACATTGTGATAACCCCAGTTAGAGCTGTTGTGTTTCTAAGCGCTATACTAAGATTTAGGGCCTCATTACAACATTGGCGGTATTGACCGCCTACCGCCACGGCAGCAAAACACGCCGACCATATCATGAGCAATGATACGGCCTGGCGGTGTTTTGCTGGCGGATTCTGCTGACAGCAGCACTGCGTCCCGTCTCCTGCCAGAGGACCCCCTGCAAGCAGGTAAGTCGGGTTCTCCGACAAGAGAGGGGGTGGGGGTGGTGTGTGCGTGTGTGGGGGTGTTGTGTGTGTGTGTGTGGGTGTGTGTGTGTGTGTGTGTGGGGGTGTGTGTGTGTGTGTCTGTTTTGTATGCGTGCATGCGGGTGTGAGTCGCGTTGAATGAGTGCGTGAATGACTGAATGTGAGTGTACGTGTATGTTGTGTGCTGTGAATGCGTGTGTGCGATACTGTATGTTGGTGTGGTGTGTGGGTATGTATGTGTGCATGCGTGGGTGGATGTGGGTATGCGTGTGTGTATGAGTGTGTAGGTGTGTGGGTGTGTAAATGTGCAGGGGGCAGGAGAGAGAGTGGGTGGATGGGGAAGGAGTCTGGGGAGGGTGAGGGGGGCGGGGGAGACTCCTCCCAGTGCCAGAGAAGGAATTCCCTGGCACTGATAGTGCCTACTGCCATGGTTTTCGTGGTGGTACGCTTGCCACGAAAACCATGGTTGTAGGCGGGGTCATAATCCCGAGGGTGGGATTGTAACGGCCGCCTGGCTGGAGACCGAAGTCTCCAGTCCAGCGGCCGTTACCATCCTGGCGGACGGAGTGGTACATTGGCGGTTTGGCTCAAGCTTTTTCTTTGGGAAAAGGTACCAGCCTGTTGGCAGTATCTTTCCCCAAATTACGGCCGACCGCCAGGGTCATAATGAAGGCCTTAATCTTTGAAAATTCATCTTTGCGTGTGTATGTTGGATTTTTGTCATTTCGTTCTTGTTTTATATGGATAAATATTGGCTATTTTTCTAAACTGGTGTGGAGTCCTTTTTGTATTTTTTTCATTGTGTAACTGTGTGTGTGTGTGCATGTACAAATACTCTACACATTGTCTCTGAGATAAGACTCTCTGCTCTTGCCAAGCTACCAACAGGGTGAGCAGGGGTTATCTTAGCTCTGTGACTTCCTTACCCTGACTAGAGTGAGGGTCCCTACTTGGACAAGGTGTAAACCACTGACAACTAACGATCCCATTTCTAACAGTATCTATACACCATGCAAATAGTGTAAGGTAGGGGATCTGGCTGGAGAAGCAGGTGATGTGTGACAGGTAACAATTATACAGGTGTGCAAGGGCATAGAGGCAAGGTATCTGGAGGTTTAGAGGGTAGGCAGTAGGGGCCACGCAGCATATATGTGGGGTTGCAGTTGTAGCGGAGGAGAGACAGGCGTGTGGCACCCCCGTAACAAATGCAGCGCAAGTTGCATAGCAACAGATAGAGAGGAACAGGAGAGGGATCGGCTTCCCTCAGCAGGACTGGCAGCATGTACAGGTGGTTGTGAAAGCACCACATGGAGGGATCAGGTGGGGGCAGAAACAGGTAAGTAGGCAGAAGAAGTGCAAGAGGGTCTTTTAGCAGCATAGGAGGGAGAAAACAATTGGAGCGGGAAAAGGGTTCAGTGGGGGAAAGAGAAGGGAGAGGGCAAGAAAAGCAATCTACGGGGCCAGAGAATGTTATCCACCATCTGTGGAGTAACTTCTGGCAACAAGATGGAGTACTGGAAATGAGAGCAGGATCTTGATGAACCCCTGCCTGTTCTGGAAGAGGGTTGGGGGCTGGCATCAGAGTCCATGCCGTTTCTGTCATCTGGATGGATGCCAGGGTCTCTAGGGCCGGTTTCCTCTCCCAGACCATCTGCTCTAAGTCAGGGGGTCCGGCCGAGTGTTGTCACTGGGAAGCCCCACAGAGAGTGTGCGTGTGTTGAAGCTTGGAGGCACAGTGGACCAGTCCGAGGCTCGCGGTGGAGAAGTAATTTCACCACTAGCATGTCTGTCTGCTCAATCCCAGGCCACCCCCGGTTCAATGAAGAAGAAAGATTTCCCAATCATGGAACCCGCAAGTGGGCGGGGAAGAGCAAAGAGTACTGGAGATAGACCTCTTGCAGCTTACATTTGAAATGATGGAATACATCTCTTCGATGGGCATGGCCTACCACCAAGCATGGCGGACTTTTTTCTGTAAAGCTCCTGCTTCCTGTCTGAGAATCTAACACCATCCTGCCTTCAAAATGCCTAATAGAGCTGGTGATACAGGCAGTTGACCAGCCTGAGCCTGCTGCGATCCTGCTGCACCCCGAAAGTGATCTCTGGGTGACCCACAGCACGTGCGGGCCCTGGCAGTGTTGCAGCAAGGGCCGAATGGAATGTGGGCCCTGGGCGGAGAAGGTGTGCAGGCGGCACCGGTTGTGGCTACATTAGAGTGGCACACTGACATCCCTATCAGGGATAACTGAGACTCCTGTTGGGGTTGCGCACTGTGGTCTCAAGCTGCGTGGCCAATCAGGCTGGCAAAGGGGAACAGATGGTGTATTAGGCCAAAGCCCAAAGAGTTGTGGCAGCATACAGAGGTAAGGCCTCACAACGGGGGCCAACCTGCCTGACACTCAACAGGCCAAGCGTGCTGTGCATGTAGCATGAGACACAGCAGGTGTCCTCGTCTCGTCGTCCAGGCAGAACTTGGTGGACCTCTGCCCTTTGTCCTGCCGGTACTGGAGTGACCCACCTGTATCATGCTGCTCGGTGGGGAGGGGGGGCACAGAGACATTCACCCTTGTCGGCGTCTAGGCCTCATGCACTGGTTGGGCCTGATGAGGTAAAAAAATCAACTGGAACTTTCAAATTGACTATGGTGACACCCCTGCCTCCCCCCGAAATTAAGCTGAATACACATTGGGGCTTCGCATCTGGCAATTACCTACTAGATTCCTGAGCAGGAACATCCTTAGGCACTACAGTCAGGGGAAGTGGTGTCATACCCCTATAGGACAGACTACACCTCACTAACTCCTTGGGTCAGTGGACACTACAGCACCTGCATTGCTGTACCTGGAGTGTATGGGATGCCATGATTTCAGGGGTTTGGATACTAATCTTACACTGCTGGATGCTATTGATCTTGCTCCTCCGTGGCAGAAACTAGAGGGGACTTGAGGTCCTTATGGGACAACTTTCTGGACTCTACATTCTGCTACATTCCACTCTGAACTATTACCATGGAGCGCACACCAAGGCAACAAGTCCCACGTCTCAGCAGGGGGAGAAGCTGACTGTCAGGGTTCCCCCGAGGACTTCAGCATACCAGTAACAGAGGATAGCATTCCTCTCACAAATCCACCTCCTCCTGCTGATACATTGGATTTGATCCTGAAAGAAATACAATTCGAAGACAGTCGTTAAACATCGCACAGACTCTGTGGTCATAGATTTTGATATTTTGAGAGATGAGCACCGCAAGTTAACTGACAAAGTACACATGACTGAAAATACCCTGATGGAGTTGGCACCTCAACCTCCAGCAGCGGCTTCAGATTCTACATGAGCGAGCAGAGGACTGGCTGAGAAAAAAAGTGGCCACACAGGGACTTTCTGCCCTGTTTGTGGTGGAGAGGGCCCATAGAGTATGACACACTGCCCGCCTCCTGGAGTGCTACGTCGACCACTGGTTGCCAAAATCCTGAATTTCCTTGACAGAGATCATCTTCTGCAAATGGCCAGGAAGGCAGCACCCATTACTGTTAACAATGCGAAGGTCTCAGTTTTTCCAGACTACACGTTTGAAGTACAGAGACGACGTGCCTCACACCAGTCAGTGAAGAAACAGCTCAGTGATGAGGGACTGAGTTACGCCTTGCTGTTCCCAGCCCAGCTGCAGATTCTACATGACAAACGCTCATTGCTTTTTGACTCTCCTGAAGTGGCTTGGGACTGGCTGGAGTGGCAGTATCTCACAGCTCGCCGTCAGCCTCCCATGAGACGGCCCCGGAATGGCAAACGGAGATAATCTCGACAAGATAAACAGAGGCAAGGGAGAGTGTCGACTAAAGTGCCGTCCCCCCAGCAGGCCCGGAAGGGAGTGGAGCCGGCACTGGTGACAGTAAGGTCCATGGACCCTCGGTCTAATAAATCGCCTTTGTGTTCTTCCACATCGACACACTCTGAATAGGACTCGAACACCAGCTTTGCACTCTTCCCCACTCTAATGCGCCAGACTGCATATTTGATAAGGGCATTTCACTAGTATCTCTTTAAAATGATCATTGAACATTTAGCAATTATATGTAAGTAGAGCCTCCACAAACCTTAGGTGTCTCTTTTAATCTCTCCAGTATAAATATTATTGTACCGGACTCCGCGGTTCACTGCCTGATTTAATGGATTCTCTGGCTTTGGGTGCACAGGGGCAGTATGGGGCGTTTTGCTACAGGCTATGTGGTGGCCACTGTGGTGTTCTCTATTCAAGTTTGGCCTCCCCTTCTACCAACTGCACCTAATATCACAGATCACTTTTGGTTGTGTTGAATGTTACTGTTTGGTTGAAAAAACATTTTATGTTGGACCTTGAGGATTGGGGTTATTTCTTTCTGCACTAGATGTGTCCTATTGCTCTACCGGTGACTAAGGGAAAGGATGGGTCCATTATAGCTAGGATCAGTACCTACGCAATGCTATGGCGACTACCTTAAAATATTGACCTGGAACATTAGAGGATTAGGATCACTACACAACAGACAGAGGGTTCTGCTGCAACTCCAATGCTGGAAGGCTTCCATCATTTATTTACAAGAGACTTATCTCTTGACACCTGACACACTTAAACTGCAGTGAGATGGAGGAGTAAACTGTTTGCCACAACATATTCGGGGTTTGCTAGAGGGGTGCCATTAGGCTATGTGCTGGGATCCCCTCCCAGGTCCAGGAAACAAAAATCAATGCCCTGGGCCATTACACTTTTGCACAAGGTCTTATGTGGTACAGGTTGTTCTGGGAAGTGTCTACTGCCCCAATACATAACAAGATCTGTTCCTACAGCGTCTGTCAGTCATGTTGGTGGACTGGGCACATATACCTTGGTTCATAGGGGGAGATTTTTTTGCAGTGTGAGATGTCACCCTGGTTTGCTCCCATCCCCCATTGCTCCACAGTAACACAACTCGACAACCCCAAGCCCTTAAGAATTGTATATTCCACTGAGCCTTGGGAGATGTGTGGAGAGTACACAATGCAGGTATGTGGGAATACTCCTTTTTTTTCCTGCTGCACGGTTTGCATGCTTGACTACACCAGATACTCCGCCTCTTCTGTATGACAGAGCTCTTTACTGACATTACTTATTTGGGGAAGACGTTCTCTGATTACAACCCACTGGATATGGCCCTCCAGTGGAGCCGGGTTACTGCATGAGTACCACATGGCATATGAAGCCATAACTCTTAGAGGATGCAGTTTTTAGGAAGATGCTGGGCACCACCATTGATAATTAATTCTCTACCAACAAAGGTAAGGCCTCAACGCTGCTGTTGTTATAAGGGGGGTGACTATAGCGACAGCAAGGGAGATTGGGGGCACTATATTAACATCTATCTAGTCTGAATAGAGGATCATATAGGAGTCTTGGAACAGGAAGTAATTACGGATTCAGCTCATCTGCCAGATCTGCAGGAAGCTAGAATACAAAATGCTGAAACACTAGAGCAATTAAAGTTGTATGCCCCCACCACCTACACACATAGAATGCATGCTAAGGGGGACAGCGCTGGCACACTATTGGCACGCATGACCAACGCCCCAGATCACCTACCACAATACTTAGTATACTCTCACCCACAGGGAAGCAATGCACCACACAATTAACAGTCAATCAGGCGTTCCAAGAGTAGTAAACAACTCTGTATGTGACCAGCCTGAAGCCCCCTCCGGAACTTCGGCAACGTTCCTTCAGGGACCTTCAAATCCCCAGGCTTGGGAGCTAAGCTTGTGCATCGCTTGCTGTATACTTCACTGTGTAAGAATTGTGGGCAACTATGAGAAAAATGCCATGTAATAAAACATCTGGGGTGGACTGGGTGCCCATAGAATTCTACCCAACATCTGCAGCATGCCTGACACCATGCCTTGTAAAGTTATATGAGGTGTCCCTTGAAGCTGGTGAATTGCCAAATACATCCGGGCAGGCCCTGGCCACCTCCCTATTGAAACCAGGCTGCACATCTGAAGTCTTATTCTCATATGGATCTTTATCCCTCCTAAATACAGACTACAAGATCCTTAGCAAGGCACTAGCTCGGAGGCTGCTTCCTCGCCTCCCGATTCGATCAATACTAATCAAGGTGGATCTGTACCCCCCCCGGGAATACATCCCTGAATATTAGTCACCTCTATCAAATGGAATGGGAAGCACTCCATTTCCCGAGGCGGGCTGCTTCTCTTTAGATTTGCAGCAAGCATTCGATTCGCTAGAATGGGATTATCTCTTCTTAGTACTTTGGAAGTTTCATCTTCCATCAGCTTTCATTAAATGGGTTTGGGTGCTCTATGCAAACCCAAAGGCCAGAACTAAGACAAGGGAATATATCTCAACATCTTTCCGAGTGTCCCGGGGCATGCACTAATGATGCCCATTGTCACCATTGTTGTTTGTCCTAGCAATGGAGCCACTCGTGCAAAGGATGTCTCTTAATGGTGCAGTATGGAGAGTAAAATGCGGAAACCAATTAAATGTGGTTTCCCTGTATGCTAACAACATGCCCATATACCTCCAGGGCAAGTAGATGGACCTCAAACAAATAGCAGACAGTCTCCGTCTGTTTGGAGATCTGCCGGCTTGCAGGTGAACTTTACAAAATCTAAGGCACTCTCCTTCCGAAACGCCTTATCCCATACTGATATGCCCCCCCGGGGACACTTGAAATCCGCGTAGCCCAGCACACTTTTAGATACCTAGGCATTCACATTTATTGTTCCCACAATGATTCGCTGGATCGGAACCTACTGTTAACAACACTGACAGCCCAGATAAAATTCTGGGTCACCCTCCATCTGACTGTGGCTGGCCGCATGGCCCTGGCTAAGATGGTGATGCTACCAAAACCGCTGTATTATTTTGTAAATCTCCCCATCATTATTCCACAAGCAGTCTTCAAAACTTTGAACTCATTGTTAATAGATCTAATCTGGGCCACGGTATCCTGTGTATCAGTCTCCAAAAACAACAGTTACCAGCAGATAAGGGGTGTCTGGGAGCACTAGAATTTCAAGCATATTGTTTAGTTGTGTAATTGCAATGGCTTTTGCACTGGCTGGTGGGTATACATCGTCAGGAAATAAACTACACACCAGCACGTTTGAGTAGCAGAGAACTTCATGCTATGCTGCTGTCCGGGACGAATAGCCACCTACATGAGTTACCGTTATTATTACATAATGCATTTGTGTATTGGCATACTGCGCTCTGCCTGACTCGAGCCACGACTCCATACGCCCCTAACATCCCTTTGTGCGGCCTACCCACCCCATCAGGTGTACTCTCCCTAACTAGGCTATTTCACTTGGAGGAACAGGGAATATCTACAATAGGAGACATGTTTGAAGAAGGAACACTGATTCCCCACGGTGAATTCATAGTCATGCACGCTGTGCCAGGGGCCCTTTTCCGAATACATGCTAACATACTGCAAAACACCAACATTATTGGAAACTGGCCGGAGAGGAACCGAAGACACATGGAATGGTACAAGCGATTTATGAAATGGGGTCGGCTCAGCACTTGGTGAGGTGGCTGTACAAGGCTGTCCATTCCCACTTACAGTTATCCCTGGCACCACTCCATGAGAAATGGGAGACAGACTTAGCTCGCCCACCCCATCACAAGGAATGGCACCTTGCAATGGAATATGCAATCCTGTAGCACGTTTTAAATGTATTCAGTTCTCAGTATGTCACAGGATGTACCTAACCCCTTTGAAATTGCATGTACTTTTTCCCTAGGCTGCGTCCTCATGCCCCTGGGACCATGCTGAGGACGTGGACCTTCTCCACATGCTGTGGGCATGTCACCCTCCTGAGGTCTTATTGGGTGAGGGTACCTGATTTACTCCACTCTATGAGGGAACTAACAAATAGGGACACACTGGACAACTGCATACTCAGGCTTTACCCGAGTACCAGGACAGTGGAGCGGTTCGGGGACTTGGCCTTACTTATTGCAAAATGGTAAATCACTTGTCGCTGGCAACCGCCAGTGCCCCCAGTGGTGCCTAGTGTCAGGCGGAGGTATGCGAGTGGGGAGATGCAGAGGTCTTTGCCTTGCATAAGGAAGAATATAGGGGGCTGCGCAAGCAACACATTTCCATTGTATGGGACTCGCTACTAGAACAATTCCAGCTGCACAAGACAGAGGATGGATAACCTAATACCACAATGCTGATGGTTTGATGAGTGGACTGAAAGACCGAACTTTTCCACATAATTATTGATGCCCCTTGGGAGGCTTTGAATCTATGTACAAATCTATAAACCATATCCAGATTCAAGGATTCATCTCACTCATTCCTTAAATCGACATGTTGTACAATGAATATAGAAAGTGGAACTAGGACTTTGTGCTGCTTGGGGAGAGGGGTGGGGTGTTGCACTTTACAAGCGGGACCAACTACCTTCTCCTATTGGAATAATAATGCACTGTAAATGTAGAACCTGACTACTTCAACTGAAATGTCATATCTTTCTGTAATAATATAAGACGCTACCTCAATATTCTAGTTTGCCTACATCATCCAAAGTAATTCACCCACTCACTGGTAATTATGGCTTACTGTCTGTTGTTTCTTTGTTTATAAAAAAACAAAGAAAATCTGTTATAAAAAAAATGGAAGGCAGCTCTTTGTTGCTGCACCAGTAGTATGTAGTCTGGGAAGAGCATCATATGATGGTTGTCCACCATCATGGGTCCTGCGGCTGAGACGCCCCAAAGGATAGCATATCAGCCCTTGAAATGTAGGATCTTGAGGACCACTGGGCATGGAAGGGAGCCAGGTGAGTGCTCTCTTGATAGAGAAGAAGAGTGATAAGGTGTCAGGGGTGTGAAGGATCATAGCCAGTCTTCCATATCTTCATCATGCTACTCTATCATTTGTGGAAGGGCCACAATGTGCAGGTTGCTTCTCCCCGAGCGACCTTCCATAGCATCAGCTCGAGCTTCCAGTTGTGCAACCAGATCTTGTAGCACTTGCACAGTCTTGTCTGTGGCTTTGGATGCGGGCTGAAGATTGGCCAACTTGCATTCAGCATCATCCACTTTGTCTGCCAGCTTTCTGTGATCGTCCCGGAGAATGCTGAGGTCCACTGCCAAGGAGCTAGTCTATTTTTCCATGGATTAGTGCACCCTCTCAATTGCCATCAATTCTACGTCTAGTTTCTCTTCGGCAGGCAGGTGTGGTGCCTGCTCGGTGCCGGAATGATCAGTTCCCGTCTCTCCAATGGGATGGAGTGGTGGACCAGAGATGCCGCACTGTAGATCATATCAGTGGGACACACGCAGGCAAAGGCGGAGGAGGAGGCCGGGGAGGTCCGGCAGGTTTCTCAGTGAAGACCAAAGAAGCCCACTGTTGTGGCAGGAAGAGGGCTCTGGCTAGGCACGTGAGGTGGAAGGTTAGAAGCAGTAATTGTTACATTAGTTCCACTCAGGGCTACCTTTCCCCAGGGCCCCAGCTGGTCACCATGGTAGGCGTAGGGTAACCAAGAGCCAGAGAGAGAGTCTTGCTTGAGGAGGGTAGCTTCAGGGTGGACAGCAGGGGTCTTAACAAACACAGGCATTCTGGTGAAGAGACAGCAGTTCAGTAGTGTAGCACTTCTGTTCTCAATCAGATTAGGAAGGCTGAGGCAAAGAAGTTCCAGGGGCCAAAAAAGGGGGTGTTGAATGAAGCAGCAGCATGCATTCTCAAACTATGGGGCAGAACCAGGGTCAAGAGAGAAGAAGGGGGTCAACTCTCAGCGCCCAGCATGGTTCCACATGGAGGTATGGCCAGTTTGATTCCACAGGTTGTCATGGGCTTCCCCACTATAGGCACAGTCTGTCCGGCCATTACTGCCTCCTTGGCACACCCCCTCACCGCTGCTCCACTGTGCCGCCCTCTCGATGAATACACACAAGCAGGGGGAGAACGCTCCGGTATGCTGGGCTTAATAGAGGAAGTTGGGGCAGTAATCACCACTCCCCCAGTGGCTCCCCAGGCTTACGCAGCCGCTCTTGTCCTGTGACTCACGGGCTGCCACACAATGCTCACCTCACCCATAACAGTCGCTGGGAGTTTGAAGGCATCCATGTGTCTCCCACATTGCAGGTGTGAGGCTGCAGAGTGCTGCCTCAATGCGTCCCTCCACGCTGCTTCCAAGGATCTTCCCCATGGGTATCAGAGTGGGGGGAGAGGGAGTTTAGGCCACAGAACTTCAGGTGGGTGGGAGGAGGAGGAAGGGGACAGCTGCAGTGCTCCCTGTGGGCTCCGTGGGAGGGCAGAATCAATTGTCAGTGCCCCATTGCCCATGTTGCGTCTCCTCTGCCGTTGTCCCCTTACATGGCAAAGTACCAGGAAGGTCTCCAGAGGCCACTCCCTCCACTGTAGACCCAGTGGGCTGTGTCTGCAGGCAGTAAGTCCGGGCCTCGATCTCAAGTCTGGCCGCACAATTGCGACTAGGCTGACAATTTCTGGCACTTTCAGGGCAGGCTGCCCAGCACTCCCCCCACCTCCAGTCGATGTCCAGAGAGACAGATATGGCCAGCAGCTGCTGGTTTTTATTGGATATGGAGGTTTCAGCCCAGGAGTCTCGGAGCAGTCAGCCTGCCATCTTGGCTCGCCAAGCCACGTCCTCCTTCATTTATGCCCTCTTACTGAATGTGACGAGTATATGTGTTCATGCACTCAGTGGGCACAGTAATGAAGATGGGACTGACACAGGAGTAATAAACCAGGCATCATGACAAGGGACGGTGAGGAGAGATTTAGGAGTGTAACACGTTCACTGACAGCAAAGAAAACGAGATGTTTGTGACTACAAAGGTCTTTTTATTTAAATTGACTTGCTTTCAAACCATTCAATAAAGCTGAAAATAAGCATACGACAAGTGAATGAATGAATAGGAGTTTATAAAGTGCAACAGGAGCATCGAAGAGAGTCCTGGAGCTGACAGTAGAGGGAAAGTAATTAAACCTGAGTAAAAAGCCAGGTATTCAATTTGTCTTAAATTCCTGTGCAGACACTTCAAGACGCAGCTCAAGAGATTGTTTGTTCCAGGCAATGTGCATCAGAAAAGAGAAAGAGGACCGCCTTTCCTCAAACGCTCAATCCTTGGCACCACAGCCAAGGCCAGCTGATAGGAGCGAAGCTCCTTCGCATGAGAGTAAAGAAGTGCTCTGTTTTTGAGATATTAAGGGCCTACATTATGTACAGCTCTATCGATAAGGGCGGGTGCCTTAAAAAGAATCCGTTTCTTGACTAGAAACCAATGTAAATAAATGTAAATAAGGCAAAACTGCAAGTTTGAAAGAGAACTTAAGGAGAAAAAAGGGAAGCTGCATTTTATACTATCTGAAGCCTTTTAAACAGGCAATCTGGCAGATCTAGGTAGCGAGATCTGGGGTAATCTAGCCTAAAAACGAATAAGGCCTGTCCCACAGTTTTCCTAGCATGTAAGGGAAGAAAATTCAGAATTATTTTTTCAAGTGCAGAGAAGCCGAAAATATATCCCCACCTGAGGCTGAAAGGAAAGCTGGCTATCAAACTTAACCCCCAAGTTTTTGTCTACTTCCGTATGAGAGGCCAAAGGGGGAGCACATTCAGGCCAACACTTGGACCACTTGAAAGGAGAATCCAGACAGAAAGGAGGACCTCCGTCTTGTCTGCATTACACATAAGCTGATTCTATCACATCCATTTAAAAACAGCTCCCATGCCCAATTTAATAAGGCCTGAAACAATCTGTTCACCTTTATTAAAGGAGAAAAGCATGTGTCATTGGCATACAAGATTATCTTTGCTCCAAAGGATTCTACAAGCTGTGCCAGAGGGGGTCATGTAGATGTTGAAAAGTGTAGGGCTCAAAGCAGGGCCCTGCAGCTCCCCACTGCTAGAACCTTCATATCCGATGAGAAAGTGGGTATCCAGAACTCTTGGCCTCTATTCTCCAAAAATAATTTCATCCAACTCAGTGCTAAGCCATTTAAGTCAATTGCCTAAAGGTGGTGAAGGAGCGGAGAGTGTGATACCGTATCAAATGCTGCAGAAAGATGTAATAATATCAACATGACATTGCCATTGTTATAGAGAAATAGGTCTATAATAGCTTGACAAGATGCTAGGACTGGCAGAAGGTTTTTTCAAGAGAGGAAGTATTTTAGCCTGCCTCCAAGCTAGAGAAACAACAGCCATTGTAAGTGAATCATCCTCATCAGGTTGACTACATCCACCCCATTGACCAACAGATTTGGGGGCATAGATTGTTAGGAGAGCCAGATGTAAGGCCACAGATAGCAGCTTTAGAATCTTCCAAAGATATGGGATTGAAGTGAGGAAGGGAACAATGCCTCAGGTTTTGTCTCTCATAATGACCGAGGATAGGTTAGATTGTATTTTAACAATTATATCTTGAAAGAAGGTAGCTAGCTTTTCTCACACCATTCTATAGAATGCGGCAAACTTCTACCATAAGCAGTGGGTGCAAAAAAACATTTTACAGTCTTGAACATTTCCCGAGGCTTATTTTCTGCTGCCTCAATTTTCTCCCCAAAATAGGCTTTTTGGTGGGTTTAACTACATTTTCTCAGGGCTGCCCAATAAACAGCTTTATCTACTTTATTGTAGTGTCGGCACTAATGCCTCTCAGCCCTTTTTCTGCAGCTAAGGCTTCAGAGAAACGAGGCACTGAAAAGTATCTTTTACATGATTTGTGCGCTGTGACAGGGGACAATTTATCCAAAACCCAGAGAAGTCAATTATCAACAATATTAGCTTTCATCTCTGCATTGCTTAGTAATGCCAGAATGGAAGCCAACAATATATTACTGAGCCTGGCAGGCTTAATCCTACTATATGACCTAAACAAGTTTGGGGGCTCCCTTACGTGCACTCCATTAGACATAAAAACAGACCATCTAAACTTCATTAAAAAATGATCAGTTCAAAGCAAGGGAACTGATTCCGACAGGTCCAGCTGGACATTAGACAAAACTAAATATGCCCTGACAGATGGGTGGGCTTGGTGACAAATGGAGCCAAATTACAAGACAACATTTTGTCTAAAAGTATTACAGCCTCATCCTCTGATGGGCAATCATCATGAATATTAAACACACAACTATACAATGTGCACATTGAAGTGCAGAGTGGCCGAGTGCTTTGTCTAGAGATGTGCTTAAGACCCCTTATTAACCTAGCGGTCGATATACCAGGACACCAGCTAACGACTGTTGGGGTGAAAAGCAGAAGCAAAACTAAAGGCCTCTACCCTTAGGAGCTTGTCAACCTTCAACGTAGAACATCGGTAATATTTTTTACAGCCCATGCAACCTCTTCAGATTCGGCCAATCAAGATTATAAAAATTATACCCAGAAGGAATGGCCATTTCAATCGCAGGGAGATAGGAATCAGACAGCCAGGTCTCAGTTAGAAATATATCAGGCTGCTCATCATGTAGAATGCCAAAAATGTGAGCAGCATGCTTATTCAAAGAGAGAACATTGAGTAAGAGAGCTGCAAAAGATGCTGGGGACAGCATGCAACTAGGAACCAAATCAGATGCTTCCACAAGGGTAATATGGACAACATTGAATTGACAAAAAACTCAAATAAAAGCAGCCCCCATGCTATGATGATCCGGGACATATCTACAAGAACTGACTCATTGCTGTGTTGTGTCAGCAATGCATTAAAATAATGTACGCTTTGGTACGACAGTTACTTATGCCATGGATGCATCATATTTACAACATGCAACACCATGGTGTAAGGTCCCATGGTGCGTCCAAAAAAATCACTGTTTGTGAGTATGTCAGGGTGTTTTCACTGTCTCACTGGGACCCTGCTAGCCAGGGCCCAGTGCTCATAGTGAGAACCCTATGTTGTAAGTATGTTTGTTATGTGTCACTGGGACCCTGCTAGCCAGGACCCCAGTGCTCATAAGTTTGTGGCCTCTATGTGTTCACTGTGTGAAGCCTAACTGTCTCACTGAGGCTCTGCTAACCAGAACCTCAGTGGTTATGCTCTCTCTGCTTTCTAAATTTGTCACTAACAGGCTAGTGACTAAATTTACCAATTCACATTGGCATACTGGTACACCCATATAATTCCCTAGTATATGGTACTGAGGTACCCAGGGTATTCGGGTTCCAGGAGATCCCTATGGGCTGCAGCATTTATTTTGCCACCCATAGGGAGCTCTGACAATTCTTACACAGGCCTGCCACTGCAGCCTGAGTGAAATAACGTCCACTTTATTTCACAGCCATTTACCACTGCACTTCAGTAACTTATAAGTCACCTATATGTCTAACCTTCACCTGGTAAAGGTTAGGTGCTAAGTTACTTAGTGTGTGGGCACCCTGGCACTAGCCAAGGTGCCCCCACATCATTCAGGGCAAATTCCCCGGACCTTGTGAGTGCGGGGACACCATTACATGCGTACACTGTACATAGGTCACTACCTATGTACAGCGTCACAATGGTAACTCCGAACATGGCCATGTAACATGTCTAAGATCATGGAATTGTCACCCCAATGCCATTCTGGCATTGGGGTGACAATTCCATGACCCCCCGGGTCTCTAGCACAGAACCCGGGTACAGCCAAACTGCCTTTCCGGGGTTTCCACTGCAGCTGCTGCCAACCCCTCAGACAGGTTTCTGCCCTCCTGGGGTCCAGGCAGCCCTGGCCCAGGAAGGCAGAACAAAGGATTTCCTCTGAGAGAGGGTGTAACACCCTCTCCCTTTAGAAATAGGTGTGAAGGCTGGGGAGGAGTAGCCTCCCCCAGCCTCTGGAAATGCTTTGATGGGTACAGATGGTGCCCATCTCTGCATAAGCCAGTCTACACCGGTTCAGGGATCCCCCAGCCCTGCTCTGGCGCGAAACTGGACAAAGGAAAGGGGAGTGACCACTCCCCTGACCTGCACCTCCCAGGGGAGGTGCCCAGAGCTCCTTCAGTGTGTCCCAGACCTCTGCCATCTTGGAAACAGAGGTGTCAGTGGCACACTGGGCTGCTCTGAGTGGCCAGTGCCAGCAGGTGACATCAGAGGCTCCTTCTGATAGGCTCTTACCTCTCTTGGTAGCCAATCCTCCTTCCTTGGTAGCCAAACCTCCTTTTCTGGCTATTTAGGGTCTCTGCTTTGGGGAATTCTTCAGATAACGAATGCAAGAGCTCATCAGAGTTCCTTTGCATCTCCCTCTTCACCTTCTGCCAAAGGATCGACCGCTGACTGCACAGAACGCCTGCAAAACCGCAACAAAGTAACAAGACGACTACTAGCAACCTTGTATCGCTTCATCCTGCAGGCTTTCTCGACTGTTTCCAGTTGGTGCATGCTCTGGGGGTAGCCTGTCTCCTCTCTGCACCAGCAGCTCTGAAGAAATATCCAGTGGGTCGGCGGAATCTTCCCCCTGCAACCGCAGGCACCAAAAGACTGCATCACTGGTCCTCTGGGTCCCTCTCAGCACAACGAGCGTGGTCCCTGGAACTCAGCAACTCTGTCCAAGTGACTCCCACAGTCCAGTGACTCTTCAGTCCAAGTTTGGTGGAGGTAAGTCCTTGCCTCCCCACGCTAGACTACATTGCTGGGTACTGCGTGATTTGCAGCTGCTCCGGCTCCTGAGCCCTCTTCCAGGATTTCCTTTGTGCACAGCCAAGCCTGGGTCCCTGACACTCTAACCTGCAGTGCACAACCTTCTGAGTTGTCCTCCGGCATCGTGGGACTCCCTTTTATGACTTTGCATGGACTCTGGTTCACTCTTCTTCCAAGTGCCTATTCAGGTACTTCTGGGGGTGCTGTCTGCTTCTGTGAGGGCTCCCTGACTTGCTGGGCGTTCCCTCTGTCTCCTCATCCAAGTGGCGACATCCTGGCCCCTCCTGGGCTACAGCAGCACCCAAAAACCTCTACCACGACTCTTGCAGCTAGCAAGGCTTGTTTGTGGTCTTTCTGCGTGGGAACACCTCTGCAAGCTTCATCGCGACGTGGGACATCCATCCTCCAAAGGGGAAGTTCCAAGTCCTCTTCTTTCTTGCAGAACTCCAAGCTTCTTCCAACATGTGGCAGCTTCCTTGCACCCTCAGCTGGCATTTCCTGGGCTCCTGCCCACTCTCGACACTGTCGCGACTATTGGACTTGGTCCCCTTGTCTTACAGGTACTCAGGTCCGGAAATCCACTGTTGTTGCATTGCTGGTGTTTGTTCTCCTTGCAGAATCCCCCTATCACGACTTCTGTGCTCTCTGGGGGTAGTAGGTGCACTTTACACCTACCTTTCAGGGTCTTGGGTTGGGCTATTTTTCTAACCCTCACTGCTTTCTTACAGTCCCAGCGACCCTCTACAAGCTCACATAGGTTTGGGGTCCATTCGTGGTTCGCATTCCACTTTTGGAGTATATGGTTGGTGTTGCCTCTATACCTATGTGCTCCTATTGCAATCTATTGTAACTTTACACTGCTTGCATTAATTTTCTTGCTATTACCTGCATAATTTTGGTTTGTGTACATATATCTTGTGTATATAACTTATCCTCATACTGAGGGTACTCACTGAGATACTTCTGGCATATTGTCATAAAAATAAAGTACCTTTATTTTTAGTACTTCTGTGTATTGTGTTTTCTTATGATATTGTGCATATGACACCAGTGGTATAGTGTGAGCTTTACATGTCTCCTAATTCAGCCTAAGCTGCTTTGCCATAGCTACCTTCTATCAGCCTAAGCTGCTAGAAACACCTCTTCTACACTAATAAGGGATAACTGGACCTGGCACAAGGTGTAAGTACCTCTGGTACCCACTACAAGCCATGCCAGCCTCCTACAGCAATGTGTAAAGTACTTGTGCAATGAACCATGCAACAACACAGTAAAAACACCACAAAAGTACACCACACAGGTTTAGAAAAATATAAGACATTTATCTGCTTAAATTAAAATCAAAACAATAAAGATTCCATAAGCACAAGTTGAAATATCACTTTTGCAATATTAATAAGAGTCTTATGTTTTAAAGTTCAACAATTGTCTCTTGTGTGCACAAAGTACCTGTTTTGCATCACAATTACACGCACAGAGACCGCAGAGGAGGAGATGCGTGGAAAAAGGAAGGTGTGCATCAGATTTCCCAATGCGGCACAGATGATGCATTGTTTCTTCCCATGCTGCAAGGGTTTTGAGTCGCTTTCTGGCGCGCAGTCTTGGATCCTCACTGCGATGTGGGGTTCTTTTGACTCCCAGGGACGATGCATGGAAATCCTGGGCGTGCGGGACAAAGTCACAGGTGCTGCATCCATCCGGTGGGCAAAGTGTTGGAGCTTCTGTTGCAGCAGGTGCTGCATCCATTTTTCACTCAGGAAGTCGGGCTGCATCGTTCCGGCTCGGCTGTGCGTTGATCCGATATGGCTGTGCGTCGAAGTTAAGGTTGCAACGCAAGCTCTGCCTCGATCTCCACTCGGGAAGTCAGGCTGCATCGTTCCAGTTTTGTGATGCAACGATTTTCTCATTGCAGGGCAGGCTGTGCGTCGTTTCTGGCAGGCTGTGTGTCGATTTTCGGTGCACAAGGAGTTTCCTTGAAGCAAGGAAGTTTTTTGGGCCCTGAGACTTCAGAATCAGGAGGCAAGATCAATCCAAGCCAAAGGGGGGCACTTCTCAGCAAAGTCAGAAGCCAGCAAGGCAGCAGGGAAACAGCAAGGCAGCAGTCCGTCACAGCAAAGCAGTCCAGGTAAGTCCTTTGGGCAGCCAGGCAGCTCCTCTTGACAGGTTGCAGGATCTGTACCAGAAGTGTCTGAATTGGTGGGGTCAGGGACCCATTTTATGTACCCGAAAATACCTTTGAAGTAGAGGAGACTTCAAAGAGTGGATTTGAAGTGCACAGGGTCCGCTTTCAGTACAGGTCTGTCTGCCAGGGTCCCGGGGAAGTTTGCCAGTCCATTGTGTGAGGGCAGGCCACTATCCTTTGAAACGTAAGTGTCAGGCCCCCCACCCGCCCAGCCCAGGAAGACCCATTCAGTATGCAGATAGGTGCAGGTGTAACTGAGTATCCTGTGTTTGTGGTTGTCTGGGTGAAATGCACAAGGGAGCTGTCAACCAGCCCAGCCAGACATGGATTGGAGACAGGCTTTAAGGCACAGGTGGATTTTAGGTGCAGGGAAATGCTCACTTTCTAAAAGTGTTATTTCTAAAATAGTAATATGAAATCAAACTTTACCAATAAGGGGGATTTTTATTACCATTCTGACCATACTAAATATGACCTGGCTACCACTTTCTGATCAACATCTACCACTCAAACAGTATATGAGGGTAGCCCTAATGCTATCCTATGAAAGGAGCAGGCCTCACAGTAGTGGAAAACAAATTCAGGAGATTTCCACTACCAGGGCATATACAACACACCTCTATATGTCCTGCCTTTAACTACATAGCACCCTGCCCTCTGAGCTACCTAGGGCCTACCTTAGGGGTGACATATGTAGAAAAAGGGGGGGTTAAGGCTTGGCAAGTACTTTTAAATGCCAAGTCAAAGTGGCAGTGAAACTGTACACACAGGCCTTGCAATTGCAGTTCTGAGACATGGTTAAGGGGCTACTTATGTGGGTGGCACAACCAATGCTGCAGCCCACTGGTAGCATTCAATTTAAAGGCCCTGGACACATGTAGTGCACTTTACTAGGGACTTACAAGTAAATTAAATATGAAAATTGGGTATGAGCCAATGTTACCATGTTTTAGGGAGAGAGCACATGCACTTTTGCACTGGTTAGCAGTGGTAAAGTGTCCAGAGTCCTAAAGCCACCACAAAGTAGGTCAGAAGAGAAAGAGGAAGAAGGCAAACGGTTTGGGGGCAACCCTGCAGAAAGGCCATTCCCAACAAGCAACATTCCATTTGTAGCTTAAAATAGCTGCATTAATTAAACTATCTGACCTGGTCTGCCTTTCACCTTGGCTGCTAGCTCTGGCAGAAGGCATTGTGATGTCAGAACTCAACTGTAATAACCTTATAATAGTAATTTTCAGAGGTATTTTCTTTATAATCAGTAAATGTATTTTCTTTATGCTCGATGACTTAGTGCATCCCAAATAGCTGATTCTAAAGAAATTAATGACTGCAGTTTATACAGTGATTAAAGAATCCCATGTTTATATAGCCTGTAACTCCAAGAGCTTCTTCAGTTAAAATACTTCCAGTTATGACTGATGTGGAGCTGAGCTTCCCAAGATGACACACAGGAGTAGAGGTGTTATTAGAACTATGTTTTTTGAGCACAGTTTACAACTGTTGTACCTAATCGCTTTTGATATCTCCAGTGCAGTTCCAATTGGCAGGAGGCAAGGGGCATGATGGGTGTGGGGAGCAAAGGGCATGTTCTTCCTTTTTACCTTCCTACCTTTATATGTTTGGTTTACGATGCAAGGTTATTCAAATGTTATTTTCACATTTGAGCTAATTACTTCGTAAATGTAAATAACAATAAGAGATACTTTCAGACTGTGACCACATGCCTTCCTTTCTCCCTACTTCACTTCCAATATATATGATTGTGTACATTTATCAGAGCTTACATTTCGCAAATAAGGAGCAATTTGTATAGGGTTGATGGAAAAGTCCCCAAGGCTGTCCCTGTCCCCACCAGAAATGTATTGTCTCCTACGCCCCTGGCTGTGCAGGAAGGTAGACTTTACTTCCCACCAGCGCACACCAAGGAGACTTCACTGCACCACATCAAGCTTCACAGCAACTCCGAAGTCCTATTGATCCAGCGCCGCTCTCCTCCACTCAGACCTGCTTCCCACTCATCGCCAATGTTGAAAGGTAAAGACTCACACAGTGAGTTGAACTCAACATGCATTTATTTCTCCAGCTCCGAGCATAAAGAGTGGCGCTTGTTCCACGCCAATGTACCAGCTCCAACTGCCCTTCATAGAAGAACTACGTTTCCCACCTTCACATTTTGCTGTGATATGCTCACCAATATTCTACATTCTTCAGGAGCACATGCCAAACTTACACATTCCCAAAGAGCATGTGCTGACTGGTCGTAGGGCATAATACCTAAACGTCAATGCCCAAAAAAAGTATGAATGCCTACAATTTGTCAACAATGATCATTCCTTTAATGCCACAAATGTGATCCTAAAATCCATAAAAAATTAAAAAAACAAATGTATTGAAACAAATCTAAAAACTTCCCGATCACCCTGTAGACTTAAGCTAACGAAGTCAAATGAAAGATTATTTTTCTGTAGCACTTCATACCGCACTTCCACTGTTTGTATGCACTGCAAATATATTATTCTATTCCGGCATATAGAAGATACTGTTGCCTAATGAAAGGGTAACCAAATGATTAACTTCGAAAGTATAAAAAGCTGATCTGCCCTAGGGAAACATTTACGTTGTGACTGTGCCATTGGCAGCATCAACTTCCTCAGCCATCTTGCTGACAGCTAAAATTACCTATCCTTAAACCCAAGTCAAATCAGGGGCCCAGCTCTTAACTCTTCTGACTCGGACCCTCTACTGACCATACCCTTGCCCAGCATGTTAAGAAATATCCTGCTATCTGAAATAGTGTAAATATCAGGGTAAAAACACTTAATTTGCTCCTGTCTAACATACACAATTTTTTTTAATGTAATTATTTGAAGTTCGTGTTTTCGGTGTTTGTGTTTACCTGTTTTCTCTATTACGACCGCAATCAGTGGCAATCGGTGTGGAATAGTGATGAGGTGTAAGTGTCTGCTTGTTGTGGTAAAGTTGAATTGGCTCTGCAGTCCCCAACAGCCTGCAGATGAACATGAATATAAGTCCTAACACCTCATATGTCTGGACCACGATTAGGAAAAGAAACATTTCCAAGCGTTTGTGAATAACCAGTAGATTCAAGGATTTGAAACCCTCGTATATAAAACAGTCACACTTGAGTGCTTAATTGAAAGAGCGCCTCGAAGCCACAAGCATGTGCTCGCAGCAAGTAGCGAGGATATCAGGTTTCAATTAGCTGTAATATCTCACCTCTGTATTTCGTTCACCCTGGCCGCATTGGTCATTTTTGCAGCTCCTCCTCCCACCTTTTGTTGCATTTTCAGTTTCCGCACACCTTATCTATGCTCCATTTTAATGGGAAGTGTAATCACAGTTCCTCAGGGACACGCCAGGACAAGAAAATAAATCGATTTCTACCTGTATTCTTCTGCCTCTTCCCTGGCCCCTGAGTGCAGACGTCCGAAGACACCTGCCGGAAGCCCCTGCCGAATGTGCTCTCTCTTTCGTGCCGGCTGAAGCGCACCCATCAGACAGCGGCCAGACCTGCCCAGCAGGTTATGAAATTTAGAGACAAGCTGCTTACGCACCTCCTGCTGGTACTCGCGAGCAGTCATCACCTGGTGGCTGCCGCCCACATAACTTGGTCATCACTCTGTCTGGGGGCTCGGAGTAGAACTGGTGCGCTCTTTATCGAGGGCCAAGTCACTGCAGCTGCCAGCTCCGTGGTTTCCCTTTACAGCGACAACCTTTCTTAGTATTATTGCATTTAATGGTTGGCGGGCCCCAGGTGCAGTGAAGTACAAATAGAGGTGAGCAGCGCTTAATTTGTACATAAAAAGGTGGCAGTGCCCAAAGCTCCCCTGTTAAACACGCGGCTGCTGCAATTCAACGTGTGAACACAGAATACTGAGGCGGCGTAATCCTAAAGCCATCTCGGACCTCTTCAATTTATATAAAGCCACTTCCTGCCCCTTCAGCTCACTCTTGATGCTTTCAACTTTCTGCCTTTGTGACTCTTTTTCGGTTTTCTCTTCCTCCGTCTTTCCCATGGGTGTCTTTTGCTCGCAGCAAAAGCTTGAGGCAGAAAAATAAGCCCCGGCCCTAAAAAAGAAGTGCCGGTGCTCAGCACCGGTAACAACAACAACAAATTAAGCACTGGAGGTGAGCGTGTCACGGAAAGCTCGAGCCAAGCACGAAGTCTGGCTCTGGTTCAGCTCAAGCGAGCCCATAACAAGCCGAGTTTTCATGTGGCTTCTGTCTGCTGCACCCACATTCCCCAGGATGTGGCTTACCCATTTTCTGGCTGATTTGTACAAGGTGAAACCAGAAAACCCGGATAAATCGTACCACGACTTCCCTGCTTAAATTGTGTGATCTTATAATGATATTTTATTGCACAAAAACACAATTTCCTTCATTAATGTCAAAGCTGTGCATGTTAAGGAAATTCACTTTTTTGAATTTTGAAGCAGCGTTATCATATTTTATGCGGTTTGTTGTGTGATTTACATAGAACACATTTTCAGGGTTCAGCTTGTGCGCAGGCTCATCCAAGGTAACTTCTTGGCTCGGCTCTGGCTCGGCCCCCACCGTAAATCTGTTGGCTCGCCCACCTCTACATACAAGGGTATAGAACTGGCTCTAATGCAAGCACAGAAAATGACTCCCCACACCTTTAATGGTAACAAAGCTATGACTGAGAATTTTGAACTTTCTATGATAAAACTTGCTCCACTATGCTGAAACACACAGTCACACATAATCCGTGATGAGGGAGGGAGCCTGATTACTAAAGGCGTAAAATGTCAATGCTTCTGTCTCAATACAACTTGGTAAGAGTGCCCCAGGCCTAGCTTAAAATGAACAATATTAGCGAAGACATGTCAGCAGCCCTCAGCACAGGAGCAGCCTGGGATGAAATGACAGGTCATAGCTGCTTTTGGAGTTGCGAGAACCTCCACTTTCCTGTTTTCCCAGTCCCTTCCCCCGTGTGATGCGTGGGGGGGCTTGGTAGACTGACTGTGCTTATTGACAAAAAAGGCAGGGTGAGCGGCACAATGACAGAGATCTTTTAAGACGTAGGCAAAGTGGGCAATTGCCTAGGGACCCCGCCTTCCAAGAGGACCCTGGGAAAATTAACTTTCTGTCTCTCACCTCTGTTTATTTCTGTATGTCAACCTCTCTGCCCCCTCTGCTTCTGTCTCTTTATGCCTAATAACATCTAAAGGATTTTGGGGTCCCTGGTAAGGTGTAGTTTAACTGTTTTTAATTTACCTCATTTCTGGAATACTTTTTTTTGGCATAATGAGGGCTTGAATTAGCTGAAAATGGATAATAAAGTTCAAAGTGTTTTCTCAATAGAGGCCCCCAAAATCTGCCTTGCCCATGGCCTCCAAAATCCTTAAAACACCACTGTTCAAACTCAATCCACAATCCAGGGTAGTATCACCTAATCAATTCTGGGGCAGTAATCTGTTATGCTGAGTGTCTCTTGGGGATCTCTTGTCATAAATTAATTTGTTGACCTTGGGATCTCTCAGAAACCATTTGGTCACGAGGCTCCAAAATGTCCACCACACCACTGTGTACCAAATGGTTTTGGGTTGGCTTTTTTTTGGCCGTAAAAGTCCTATTTCTTACATTGGCTCCTCACTTAAGCTTGGGTAGCAAGGTACAGCAGCTCCACCTGTCGTTTAATCGGGGCCTGGGAGCTGACCCTCAACGCTACTGAGAGACCCGAGCATTTGTACGGAGCTACCCTACGAGAAGATGGAATTCTTTCTCACCTCGATTCTTTCTTCCCACTGACATGCTGAGACACTTGATATGGCAGTCAATTTCATGCGAGGACCTGAAGTGGCAAAACTATCTTGCATCTGCAGTTAAGGCCTTAGCAGCAGAATAAATCTGGAGCAGTAAAATACCTACAAAACTCATGTCCAGAGTTTTATCTAAGCAAGCTAGATTAATTTCAAGATCATTGGACATTGAATCAGTCACTGCTATGAAGATACTAGGAATTCCTCCCTCGAAGTACAATGAATTGGGAGTCATGGAATTCTTGGACTTGCCCCAGAAAATGTCAATGAGGCAGAGTTCGCTACGTTTAAGATGTGGGATGATCCCATTGAAAGAAGACCATTTTGGGTGAGTAAAAGGTACTACTGAGCGGTCATGCTGGCTCTACGGAGTATCTTTGGAGTCTCCAACGCACGCAACCTGCATCTTTGTCCCCTAATGCCACTTTGAAGACATTGGCTGCAGCCACTCTTCTTGCAACTAAACTTGATTGTAAAGACGCTGGTGTTTCCTGTCAGTCCGGGAAATTCCTGCAATTGTCAGCTCGCTATTTACATTTTCTGGGTCAGGAAGTTTAGCTCCTGTAACAAAATCCTGTAAGCAGGAGCCCCCGCTCAAGTCTCTGGATGTTTATGGACTCTGACAGCTCCAAAGTATCGTTTAATGGTTAAATGATTAATTCGTTACCGATTGTACATTTGTGCAAAAATGATCAGGCCTTTATACATACTAATTGTATTCATGGAGTTTTAAGTAAAGCCTTGGCGATCTTAGTTATAAACAGTTGTTTCCACTGATCTGCCACTGCCCCTGTCTTACGCTTTGAAATGAGGGATTGCACCTCACTATCGAGTCATGATGGAACTGTATAATTCGCTTATGCTCTCAGTCCCCCAGAGACATTTTTGTCCCTATTATCGGCTGAGTTGGCTAAGTTATCCACTGTTTTATATTAGTGTATTAGATTTTTCTAAGAGGAATTGTGATATCTTTCATTATAGTTTTTTTGTGCTCTTTTTTACCATTTGTAAAGGTTTTGAATAACTGAAACAAATAAAGTCTTACTTCCTTCTTTCCTTCCCACACTACGTGGACGGACCCCTGCATAAAGCGACCAGGAGAACCAATTTGTAAATGATGAAAGGCCTTATTTAGAGCTTGGCGGAGTGGGTTACTCCGTCACAGGCATGAAGGATGTTCCGTCTGCCTTATTACAATTCCATTATGAGCTAAGGAACGTGTAATGTGGAGAATGGGATGTCCCGGTGCTCAAAACCTTTCTTAGGAGGCTGACGCCACTTCTTCCAGTTGTCCGTCCACCTAGCTACATTCTTGGCACCACTCAACTGTACATTTGTCAAGACTTTCAAGGACAATGGGAAAGCAGTCAAAAGCAAAAAAATGCTACTGCTTGGGAATCATGGCATGGATTATAATAGTCCATTTATTTGACAGCAACATACATTAAAACAAAAGTTGTTTCAACGAGGTGAAGGTGTAGTATCTACAAAAAAATGACATCACCTTAACTGAAACTGCAATGCCTGTACTATGGATTGAGGTCTGATGCTCTATAGACTTCACTAACAAGCTCTGAAAAACTGCGTTAATTCCAGAGGCCCAACTGCCATGTAGAACCACATGCGGTGTACACCAAAACTAATGAAGATATTTTAAATGAACACAGAAAACACTGCCAAAAGCTGTTTAAACAATCAAAAACATTCCAGGAGCCAAACATGTAAACTCAAATGGGTAATTAACCATCCCCATAAGGCTGCCAGACTCATGCAGCTCAGCAACTGAGGAGCGCAGACATAGCCCTGCACACTGCTAAGAGGAGGAGTGGTGCGGACAGTGGGCCATGACCACTACACATCAAGTGTAGTTTTATGTCCAGTACTTTGTACTGGGCTAAGCAGCAAGACGAGCGCAAAGACGCACTTTCATTTATTCCTTATGTGCCGTCCTGCCAAGTCTGTCCTGCGCCTGTGCTTTTAAAGCCTGCCTCGCTCAGTTCAACAATGAACCAGCCCCCTGCTGCAATTATCTAACTGGAGGCTCAGACATGCTGCATTAAGCAGACCCAGTGATGAATAGATTAGAGAGCACGGAACAATGATTTAGTTATTGACCAGGGACGTGAAACCAGGCATGATGACATCACTGTCGTGATGAGCAATACACATTTATCCATGCCTAAACCGGAGTAGGCCAATCTGTGGAGGTATGCCAGGCACCTACTCAGCTTGGTATACTTCTTTTGAAAAGTTATCCGGTATTCCGATCCAGGGAGAAAAAAAGTATAGTCCTGGCACTGTGAATTAAGTGCTGGTGCTGAGCACCGGAAACAACTGACACAAATTAAGCACTGATGGATTTCCCGATGTGGATGAAGTTTTGGAGAGTGCCATAGCCTCTAGTTTATGAGGCTTTTCTTGTCGTTCAACACAGCTTGGGGTTTATTGTCTTCCTTAGTCTTGAGGAAGCCTAAAAATGAGTATGGCCAAATCTTGTTGATCTTTAGCTTGGAAGAGTCTAACAACACACATTGGGGGTCATTCCGACCCTGGCGGTCCATGACCGCCAGGGCTGGGGACCGCGGAAGCACCGCCAACAGGCTGGCGGTGCTTCCAGGGCTATTCTGACCGCGGCGGTAAAGCCACGGTCAGAAAAGGGGAACCAGCGGTTTCCTGCCGGTTTTCCCCTGGCCCAGGGAATCCTCCATGGGGATTCCGACCCCCTTCCCGCTACCCTGTTTCTGGTGGTTTTCACCGCCAGAACCAGGATGGCGGGAACGGGTGTCGTGGGGCCCCTGGGGGCCCCTGCACTGCCCATGCCACTGGCATGGGCAGTGCAGGGGCCCTCTAACAGGGCCCCACAAAGATTTTCACTGTCTGCTTAGCAGACAGTGAAAATCGCGAGTCGCACCCCTGCAACTCCGCCGGCTCCATTCGGAGCCGGCTTCCTCGTTGCAGGGGCTTTCACGCTGGGCCGGCGGGCGGCCTTTTGGCGGTCGCCCGCCGGCCCAGCAGGAAAGTTGGAATGGCCGCCGCGGTCACGGTCATTCGGCGGTGACCGCATGGTGGGAGGCGACCGCCGCCCCCCGCGGTCAGAATGACCGCCATTGTGTTTTGATCAGATTGAGGAGAAATTAAGGGGTCAATGTCTCCAGGACTCTCTTGAATCTGATGCTAACTCCTGGTGGATTGAAAGTTGGGTGAATTATATAACCATGTTACATCTTTAACAATAAGGAAAGTCTTTTGTTTGTGTTTTCATATATGACATTTGTGATTGCCCTTTCTTAATCATCTCTCCAGAGATCTACAAGTATGTTATATTATAGAATGTAGACAGATGTACAGACAGGCTTCATGTAAAAATTGATATAAGAAACCGATGATTGATTAAATCAGTCTCAATGGAAATAATGTATCTCATTGCAGCATCAGTTCTTAGGCTGAATTTATCCCTAAAGTATACCACTTCTGTGTTTCCTATATAGGTAAATCAGGGTAGTGCCATATTTCTCTCTACAGTCCTCTGGTTCTTAATGGTGTTCTCTCCTCTTTTGCTCATTCTTTGATTTTGCAGATCAGAATTCATCATCTGGAGAACTTGATCAGGTGTGGGGTCTTCTGGGTCACTCTTTCATCTTCAACTTTCCAGGGCAGTACCTGGTGTTGTGTCCTTAACATGATATGCCTTTAACCTCTTCCATCAGGGTGGTTCCCTCTTTAAAAGGTTGTAGTCAGTGCTTCCCAGTGTTTGTCTTCTTGAGGGCCTCTGTTTTGGCCTTTGACACATGATTCTTCTTGATATCTTTGGAAAGGATCTACAGCTCTAGGTGTTTGTTAGAGCATTCTGTATGGCAGTAGATGTGCACTCATACCATTAGTGCCCAACTGTATTGATGTCTGGATCCCTAATACTAATTTTTGCTGTCATAGGCAAACACGGATCATATGTGTGTGCCATGACATAGTCCTGTCTCATGGATTGTGGTCTTGTTGGACTGACAGGGGCACCCAAAGCACTACCATCATGGTGGTGGGTGCTATTGCCTTTACCAGGAGTTGAGCAACACGAGTGCAGCAGTGGCAGCATACCATGTAGTGATCACTAGGCATGAACAGGTCCTTTTTAATCTGTGTCATTAGAATGAGGCCTACTGCCTCATTCATTTTTAAAGTGCTGCTGCTGTGTGCCTAACTCACCTTTGGCCTACATCAGTTTGGTGTGAAGTGCTGTGCAGCACAGGAATGGTGTATCTGCGCTGGTTGTAAATGTGCCTGGAAGAGTACAATACCTAGATACTTCAGCACTGCGCAGTGCGTGCATGCTAAAAGCATGCACTCGATGTATGTGTATCAGTGAGAGGTACAATATAAGAAGTGTGCAGTATGTGGATATTATATGCATGTGCTGGATTTGTGTGAGGCTATGAATGGTACAGGACAGAAAGGATACGCTGCTGTGCATGCATGTTAAATGCAGGTGTTGGATGTATATGTGTCTATGAATGGTAGAGTACCTGAAGGATACAGTACTGTGCTGTATACATGCACTGGGTGCATGTGTGCTTGTGGAGGGCAGAATACATAGAGGACACTGGGGGTTATTCTAACTTTGGAGGAGTGTTAATCCGTCCCAAAAGTGACGGTAAAGTGACGGATATACCACCAGCCGTATTACGAGTTCCATAGGATATAATGGACTCGTAATACGGCTGGTGGCAAATCCGTCACTTTTGGGATGGATTAACACCTCCTCCAAAGTTAGAATAACCCCCACTGAGTTCCATTTTGGCAGACCCAGGACTGTGTGGTGAAACATGGATTGGAGGTAGAGAAATCACCCCAGACAGATTTGTGTCTTGCTACATTCCTGTAAGCTAGGTGGGACACACATGGGAGAGGGGAGATTCAGTTTTCCCCTGTACACTTTGAAGGGTGCTCCTTGATTCAGAGAGAGGTCAAAAAGAAGGGGCCTGGGTATATCACAGGAAGGAGATGGGGCTGATAGGACAATTATAAACAGTAGAGCTGAGGGCCCAGTGCTAACATTTTGATGTACATAATACTGTGGCTGACATCCAGGTGTGAACTCTAGTATTAATAACCTGTGTTATTGGACTATCAGCTTTGGAGTCACTCTTGCTGAGACAGACTGCTTTTCAAGAGGAAGAGAGAGCAGAGGAGAGGACACTTCACAAGAGGCAGACCCTCAACATAAAACTTCAAAGACTTGGACCCTAAATCTCATTTGATGTCTGGAAATGGACTATACGAAGGTGTGTTTGAGACCCCAAAAAATATCATCTGCCAAACAGCCAGACGGTCTGTGTGAGGAGAAGCTCAGCAAGGCTTCTGCCCGTGGCCAGGACTTGGGGTCAAAGCCTGCTAGTCTCCCTGCTGGGTGAGGGGACATCACACAAGATATCCAATTTCATCTGCCTTGGAGCCTAGCGCACCAGCACCTGACTGCTTGCCAAGACCAGGGTTCCCTATGAGGAAGAGGATAGTGCTAGAGGGATCTAGGTCCAGTGGGGAGCCCTGTCAAGTGGACTCCCTGTGCCAGGTGTGAGGAAATGTCTGCTGCACCAATTGGGTCATTGCCTGTGTGAAGGACAGAATCAGTGACCCAGCCTATGCCAGGAGAAGGTTACAGTGAATTAAGCCTTGTACTGTCTTATGGCGAATGGCTAGGAGCCAGTGTGTCGTGCCCAGTCAGAGACACCATATGCCAGGAAGGGACTCAGTGAAAAAGATTACAGTGCAGTAAACACTGTAACCTTGTGCTGTAGTGGGTGGCGACCCTGTATGCGAGGAGGAGAAACCGTGAAGGATTTCAGGCAAACCAATCAGGCAGGAGCCCATGTGCTGTGAGATACTGTGATCCATATGCCAGATGGGGTCACCGGAACCATCAAGAATTGTGACCTGATCTGACACCTCACGCCAGAAAAGGGAAGATGACGTATGAGCACCATCACCCAGACGAGGGACCAATGCTGGATCGTCTCAGCCACCCCCCACTGGGAGAGGAACCGGACGCTTACCCCACATGAGGATCCACAGACAGGCTTCCGGTCACTTCTGGAGCATGACTGCAAGTGAGAGACTCTGGACCTGCTAAGTGTAGCCACCTGTGCAGCAGATTCACCTGATCTCAGCTGGAATGATTGCTTGCGGCCACAGATGGGGTGCACTCAGGAACAACAGATGCTTCACAGTTGACCGTACAGTAAGACTGGCTTCAGGTCTGTCAGTCCTGGGGGAACTTGTTGATAAGTTAGCGCTGTAGTGTTGTGACACTATTGACTTTAAATTAGAGTCGAAGTGGGCTCTTGGGACTAGGTCTACTAATGGGGTATACCCTGGATGTTACCAACAGCGAATGGGGAATAACCACTATTGCTAACACAAGGAAAGAGTGGGACATACAGGGAATTGCCATAGAAACTCTAAAGCCGGGATCACACGAGGGCACTGTGCAATTGTTTGTAAATGTCATATTTTTCCTTTGTCTGGTATGTGGTAGAAATATAATACTTCTTTTTAAAAAAAAATAAAAGTGAGCCTTTGGTTGGGCAATTATTTATTGCCATACACACATTGAGTTGTGAGCTCGTGTTCACTAATCTGTATCCACCTTCCCCCCGAGGGAGCCTTGCACTGTTCAGATCACTCTATCATGAGAGTCAAGTGCAGAAGGTATGTTTGGCCCAGTAGCTCAATTTCAGAGCCTTAAGAAATCATGATACAGCATCACCACTAGTACGGCATGTCAATGATAAACATCCAGGAACTGAGGTCCCATTAGTAAAATACATGGGTATAAATCACATCCCAACAAATGTTAGGGGTGGCAATAGAACATTGGATTTGCGAAAAAATGAGGCAAAATGGATCATTAAATTGAGAACGATCGAAATGGGCATGAACTTGGATGATGAATTGTATCATTTCCTCTGAATGTATTCACTGGGTATACTACTGATGAAGAATAACATACATATGTATGAGCAACTTACTCTGGTGATATACATTGTACTACCATATTTTTGGGGGGATTTTTCCTTCTTTCACCCTAGTTTCCCTATATACTGGGGGGACTCTTTACTTCCTCACTCTGCATGTGCATTAATTTTGACACTTCTATATACATTTGGGGCATTTATTTTGTTGTAATTATGGAACTTGATGTCCGAAAGCTAAGGGAAAATTGATCTCTTTTGTTGGCAAATAGATCTAATTGGCATTCTTCCATATACTTTAAGTGGATTTCCGGCTTAGTAAAAACGGCGATTGTTTGGAGATACATATGATCTTTGTATCGAAATCTCTCCTGTCATTGTGGCTGGGGTACTTGTTGAATAACACAATGTACTATAATTGCCATATAATAATGGCCGCCGTACTTGTATGCCTTGGACTTAATATGTCCATAGACTGGAATTGCCACATCAAAATGGCCGCCATATATACACATAAATAGACGGCAAGTCCTTCCTTGCTGTTTAGTAATTCTATTTTCAGTAATGAACCCTTTTTAAGATGGCCGCCATAGTCCTGTCGGACAGGCGGAAGTCCGGCTTTGATGTTCATTAGCCTGCTTTGAAATTGAACGCGGCATTTTAAATGCCGGCACGGGGGTTACAGGCAGGACATAATAGCCAGAGGACTAACGGAGGGCACACGATTCCCTCCGTCATTGCTATATATGATCGCGTTTTGAAGAAAAAACGCGGCATGCACTAATGCCGGCGAAGGGCTCATATTGATTTTCGGGCCCACAGAAGACTCACAGGAGGCACATACTTCCCTCGACGTTTCTTTGCCGAGATTTATCAGCAGACGGGCTTGGAGAGTAAACAAAAAGAATAGAAAGAGGGGTGAATAGGTAAGTTAATAGCACGTTAGTTGGTAATGGTATTTAGTGTAAGTAATGGAAAAATTGAGCCATATTAATGTGTTTGTTTTATTGTTGGAAACTATGGAGACACTGATATAAATTCTGTTAGGTGAATGGACGTAGATAGAAACTAAAGGCTATTTGGTTTTGTAGAAAGGTTACTAGAGATATTTTATTTGTCTTTATTCCAGTTGACTCACCAATAGACGAAACTAGCAATGTCCAGTATTTAAATTGATTATGAAGAAGGAAAAGATGTGATTGATTGTGGTTTAGAAACAGGTCAGTAATGGCATTATAATGAGTAACTTCCACATTTTTTAGGAGTATTTTGGACAAAGCAAAAGGAGGTTAATGAAATAGTCTTTTTTTCTTTCCCCCCTCTTGTTATAGAGTATGGTAGATGTGATATGAATATAACGGACATAGAAGTGAGCAAAGGTACATAATTATTCTACACCATGGTATAAGGAGGGGTCACTTGAGGCATTGAGCGGTCTAATATTAACTAAATATGAATTCTAGATATGAACTGTTAGAATGCCAACAAAAGAAGTCTTTTCACACTTGGGTGTGCATGTGGCATGTTGAACTTTGGATATGGCTTTGATATACCAATTTTTTGAGACGTGGGGAGTATTCTATGCTATATCTTTGGACATTAAATAACACTTTGCCACTAAAACTATGTGGTGGTGGTTCTCTTCTCTTCCTGTGTAGTTTCTGGTTTAGATTCAAATCAATATTATAAATATGATTTGTATAGAATATGTTGGACACCTAACTGACCAAAAGAATACCTTTGTTTGGTGATTTTGGAAAACAATAGGATAAAATGTAAATAGGTTTTAACTTTTGTGTAAAATTGTATATATATGTTTGTCGTGTATTGATTGTTGTCTGTTGTGATTTTCTCAGCCTTGAAGAAGTCCAGTCAGGACGAAACACGTGTCGGCTGATGGCTATTCATTTATTTTCTTCATGTTTTGTATATATATGTATATGTTTATGTATTTAAGAAGATTTTTCCTTTTTGTATTAAAACTTATATTCGCATGGACATATTCATCTTTTGGTTAGTTGTATATTTGTTTACAGTATGTTCTGGTCAGATTTATGAATGTTTAGTTCATTTAAGGAAGAGAGAGGACCAAACAAGCATTCTAGGGGAATTTATTATGATATGTTAATTGGTTTCTTCAAGATATTTGACTATCTCTTAAGAAGAGATATTGCTTTGCTTGGTGTGCACCACTGGTTTGTTTTTGTAGTATTAGAACGGGTTTACTTAGAAACTCGGTTTTACACATCAGGGCAACGATGTGTTTCAGTGTATGAGCACCCATAAGTTTCTTCTTACATAATTCGAATGTGCATTGATTTCAACTAATGAGTTGCCATTTGTTTTTGATTACTAATGGGGTATACCCTGGATGTTACCAACAGCGAATGGGGAATAACCACTATTGCTAACACAAGGAAAGAGTGGGACATACAGGGAATTGCCATAGAAACTCTAAAGCCGGGATCACACGAGGGCACTGTGCAATTGTTTGTAAATGTCATATTTTTCCTTTGTCTGGTATGTGGTAGAAATATAATACTTCTTTTTTAAAAAAAATAAAAGTGAGCCTTTGGTTGGGCAATTATTTATTGCCATACACACATTGAGTTGTGAGCTCGTGTTCACTAATCTGTATCCACCTTCCCCCCGAGGGAGCCTTGCACTGTTCAGATCACTCTATCATGAGAGTCAAGTGCAGAAGGTATGTTTGGCCCAGTAGCTCAATTTCCGTAGGATATCAAGAGAAAAAGGCCTCAATGACGAAGGTTGGGCCCAGTAGACCCTGCATGCCACATGGCCCTCTGTCACATGGTATGGATGACCTACCTAATTTTTAATTCCTTGCTGCCTTTCTGCGAAATGCACTGCTTCTTGTCCAGCGCCTCCTTTGTAAAGAAACTTCACACATCTGGTACGAATAAAACAGTGAAATAGCTATTGCATAACCATATACAAAGATCTGATGGAAAAGGATCTCAATACTGTCATTTTATTTTGGTGAGGGATTTTGTTTTGTCTTCAAATGATGTCCATGGGTTACCACAAATTTGGTAGTCAGCACAATCTGGGGAGTTTTAACTTTTGTTCCATTTCCCTATATTAGCCAGTTTCATTTAAGTTAGTTTTATTTTCTAATGATAGTACCTCATATTCCCTTTGTGCACATAACCTACATCAATCTTTTGTGCTTTTGGAGCTGGGCTGTTGTTTTGTTACAATGTTTTACTCATACTCTATGACAGGTCTCCGCCAATACTTTGGTTGCCCCGAGTACAGATTTTGATATGCCAGAAGTTGTGTGCTTCCTCTGAAAAAGAGTACTTGTATTGCAGTTTTTGGCTTGTTAGATAGTTTATGTTCAACACAGCAGGACTGAGTTAGTTTTAGTTGCAAGCCATGTTTAAGGCCTTAAGCCTGATCATTTTATTATTTAAAAAAAAGTTACAGCAAAGGTGGTAAGCCTGACTTATTTGTTGAGAAAACCATATGTTAAAGCCAATAGGCATGTTTTTCTTTTTGCCTGCAAGTTAGCCTGGTAATCTTTTGTCACTTTGTGGTCTCTAATACAGAGGGTGTCAACTCTAGTACTGTTCAAAACAGCAATTGATTCCTCTTTTGTTCTTACAGGAGAAATCTCCCTCATCTTAAAATGAAGAACTGACTTGTATTTGGTGGCCTGACTGAGTTTTCAGTACAATCTCTGTGAGATGGGAAATCTAAAATGAATGACTGATATCTTTGGTAGAAGAATGATGGGTGCCTGTGATTGTAGCTGCTCACCACCAGAAGGCCAGCACTTTGTACTTCTCCCTCTGAGCCCATGCTACATGCTCCAGTGCTCTAATATAGAGCTGTTCTGTTTCTTCTTTGAGCTAGTCACTATATGTAAACATACCTTCCAAACCAGCTTTTATCAATTTTTCCATGGAAGAGTCCTGTGAAAATGCTCTTTCCGGAGTGTTGAGAAGCTTTAACACTTTGACTGGGACTTAGATGAATAGAGAGATTTATGTGACAGTTTAAATTGTAATAGTGGCCATCTTACACAGTACTTAGAATTATCCTGAGAACCAGAAAAGACCAGATGAGACTTTCTAGATCAGGAAACAGGTTTGATGCATGTTCCCTTACACAAGAGCAGGGCTTAAGGAAAATGAAGCAAAACTCAGGGAGCTACCATTTTCTGCGTTTTGTCATAGAGGGGATCTTAATATTTGAACATACAGTGTGATGTTTCTTATGGAGTGTCTTACTGCTTCAGTACATTCCTGGAGTGGAGTTGTGGACATGAGAGTGGATTGAAGGGTTCAGCTCATCACACAGATGACTTTCTATTCATGAGGAAGTCAATAAAATATCAGTGTCAATGGCCAATGGACACATCAATGGGTCTGATGAAAAGGTTGTTTGTTCTGATGTCATAAGAGATATTTGAATGCCATTTAACATCACAACCTTCCCTAAGTGTACAAGGTGATGCAGTCAGGCAGGAACCCAGTTTACTATTGGACAAGGTTAGGAGTTTCATGCTAATGAGGAGCTACTGAGTGTTGGACAAGAAGGTCACTCTGATGCAACTGCAGTTGCTCTTTGGCAGCTAAACCTTTCTCTAAGGTGATCCCGCTGGGCACAACATTTCCCAAGCGTGAGAGTATGCTACTTATAATATTTGAGACAAAATATTGTGATATAAAAATACTGTGTGCTGCAAAAGCAAGCCAGACCTATTGCCATTGTGATGGCAGGAGATGTCTGAAGCAACAAAAACTTAACTTTTTTGTCAGTTAGCTGGTCATTTGTGCACATACTGAACAAGCACTCTGCTAACTGTCCTCATTCTCCTCTGTTAATTACTATTGGTTCTCAGATGTTTTAAATAAATATTAATTTCACTACAAGATTTGAAGAACTTTGCAAAAACCAGGTTGTGGATTGTTGGAGACCTTTTTAGAGGGCCAAGGGCACACAGGGGCTACTGGGCTCAACCATGGTGATTGAGCCCTTTTATTCCTAATGTCTCGGGCCTGACCTACTATGGATCCTGAGCAACTGGGCCAAAAAACCCTCCTGGACTTGACTCTCAGCTGTAGTTGTGGATCAGAGTCAAAGGCTCCCTTGAAGGGGAAGTGTAGATACAGGTTAGTGAACATGACACATAACTCCTAGAGCACTTTGCAATGTCAATAAATCACAGTCCAGTCAAATACTTGTTTTTGTATGAAAAAAAAGTATGATATTTCTATCTGTACCATTCAAAGAGATAACAATATTTGTAAGTAGTAACACAATCCCCAGGAGGGCGGGGCTCTAGTGTTTGTGTGGCACATCCCTGCCCCATCCTCTTCCTTGCAATGTTGTTGGGGTTATTCCCAATTCACGTGTGACCTCATTCAGAGAATGCTCACTAGTAGGCCTGACTCAAGAGCCCCCTTTGACTCTTAGGAAATACTCAAAAGAGTCTAAGGTGCAACAGTACCTACAGAAACAAGTCCCCTGGAGCCCAACAGGTCTGATTCAAGTCTTACACATTCCTGCAGCACAGTAGTGTTCTGCGTTTCAGCGGGTGCTCTGACCATGGGCACTTGCAAGCTCTGGTCTCGTTCAGGAAAGTCAGGCTGTTTGATCAACACGCAGAAGCTGGCTGGCTTCTTAAGTGATCAAAGATGGTCCCAGCTTCTGTAGGTGTGGTAAGTCTGTTTTTATTGCATGAGGGAGGGGTGAAGGAGGGTTGATCTTCCAGCTTCCAACCAGATTTCAGAAATGATGCGACTTCCTCCTCTGTGTCTTCCAAAGTCTTTGGGGTTGGTTAGGGACAGATCTCAGTGCACAGACTTGACCTGCAACTCGCAGCTTCTACTCTCTCGGGCAACAGCCCAAACATCTGGCAAAACTCAGTACCAGTTGCCCCCATAGCAAATGTGGTTGCTGCTGTACTTGCGGGCAAAGCACAAAGTCCTCCAGTGCAGTCTGCTACACCACGGTAGCCCCATCTGGCATACAGGGTAGCTGCTAAAGCATATACAAATCTTGTCATGCTTGACGACGCAGTCACTTCAACAGTGGCCCACTCTGGCACGGGGGTCACCACAACAAGCAGGTACGGGTTCGGTGCACCCCACACAATGCTTAATGCTGTTATGCTATTCTTTCACTGTATAGAATTCCAGGAGCCTCGGTCAAAGTTCTTTACCAGCATAGACACTGTGACTCAACTGTCGAAACATTGAGTATTCTACATATTTTCATACTGTTCTTGCGTCTTCTCTTAAAAATTCTTGCTCTTTTGTACCTCTGAATACTGTATAGAAACCACAAATCATGGAACTAATTGAAATTGTTGATGTCTTTCTAGTTTGGGTTAATTTTTATTTTGAACATAAAGTTCATGCAAGCTTAAAAAATAGATAAAAAGAGTCTATTCAACCAGTTAAGCAGTCTGAGTATTGCAAGATGTTTTCTTTTCTAAATAATACCACTAGCGCATCACCACTAATACAGGGGTACCTAACAGGACTGGCTTTTGGAATGGGACGAGCTGGACCCAGTCCCAAGGCACCAATCTTCAGACGGGTACACAAAGCTGTTAGCATTTAGGCCCTGCAATACCAGGGTCCTTCTCTCTTGACTCCAATGATTCAGATCAAACTGTTTTTAATGAATTATTTTTACTTACCGCAGGTGCAGTTTTACACCTCTTTAACCCCCCTTCCTTTCTCTCGTCTGTCCCTCTCACCTCTTGCTGTCATGCACCAACAACCCCATCTACCCCACCAACTTGGCACCAGTGTTAGCAGAGCTAAGCGGTGAGTGAATCAGGCTAGTTGGGGGAAGTGCTGAGATGTTTATATCCAGAGGCCAGTCACTGTTTTGATGTAATCACTTGGAGCAAGATGTACAAAGCATTTTTGTCATCTCAGACGGCCTGATTTGTAGATTCAGGCCGTATGCGACTGCAAAAAGGCTTTTTGTAATGTAGAAACACGCACTTGCAATCTGGTAACTTGTTACCGAATTGCAGTTTGGGTTAGCAAACAAAAATAGAATCACTATTTGGAAGGGGCGTTGTCAGGGCGACTCTTTCAAATAGGGAACCTGAATGGTTTTGCGAATGAAATGCAGTTGCAAAACATTTGCACTTTACCAGAAGAACGTTTGAAAAAATATTTTTGAAGAGCAGGCAGTGGCCCAACGGACCACTGCCTACTTTAAAAAAAAAATGAAACACTTTATTTTTCTTTTGAAACACATCTCGTTTTCATTTAAGGAAAAATGGCTGCATTTGGGAAAAATATGCTTTATTTAAAATCAATCACAGATAAGTGGCCCACCATACCTATGTTCTCAGCAAATCCTACTGGGTCAGAGATTGCAACCTACCTCATGCTTCCTCTCATATTCGTTTTATTATGTAGCTTTATCCTGTTGAGTGTCTATGTGCTTTCTATTCTTTTCACATCCTCATTCTGTCAGCTACGATCTAAAACAACCTAATGCCTTAATGGAACAATATTTTGGACCAAACGTGCCCATCATGACAAGTGTGTCCCTAGACATCCAAACGCTGTGTGATTGACCTGGCACAAGGCACAAAGGAGTGTGAGAGCTGCAGACACTCACCAGTTTCAGACACCAGCTGCATGAGAGAACATGGGGGTGTTTCTAAGTGATTTCCTGGTCAGGCAGCACTCTTTTTTTGTTCTCTTAATCCTCATCATACCTATCTCCACACACCTCCACTGTTACAACAGGGTGTAACATAGACCCCTGCAACACCAGCGTTGCAGATGGGTGCCCACCTTCAGTCTAAGGCCCATGGATATCTGTTAGATATGGAAGTATAAGAGGGTCCTCATCTCATTTTGTAGAGGGGTACCACCAGTTTGCATTACACCACTGCTTCCCATCCATTATCCTCTGCTAGATAAGGCTCTCAAAATGTGGGAGCAGGTAGAACACTTTGAGCGGACTCCTCGGGCGTTTGCTGCTGCTATTGTTGCATGTAGTTTTGTGTAATGCTTGAATGAGCAGTGCTTGCTCTGTTTTTGACTGACTGGTGCCTGCAGTGCTGCCACATGTGCTGCAAGGCCTGTATTTGAGAAAGACGTGCTGATTTTGCCTTGAGGCCAACATACCATTATAAGGCACATTTGCACAGGAATGAGTGTATACTGTGGGCCGCTTCGAAATTGGTTTCTTTTTCATGACAGTAAACAGCTATCAGTATTGAACTCCTGCTTTCAATGTGAGTTCGATTGTAACAAGTTCCAGTTGAGAGTTGCCTATAATTGACCAGAGATATCTTTGACAAGAGAATGGAGGATAGATTTGTCCTCCAAGAAAAAAAGATGTGAAAGTCAGGAAACACCATTCTTGAACAGTTGTGCTACATTATATAATTTTGAGTAGACTCTAAACGTTTTATTTGGAGAATGATGCCCGTGGGAAAATAAAAACGTTTCCGTGCTGGTCACCCTGCTGCAAGATTATTGCACATGGTGTACTGAAATGTGTAGGAGGCTGGCCTGGCTTGTAGTGGGTACCAGAGGTACTTACACCTTGTGCCAGGTCCAGTTATCCCTTATTAGTGTAGAAGAGGTGTTTCTAGCAGCTTAGGCTGATAGAAGGTAGCTATGGCAAAGCACTAAGGCTGAACTCGGAGACATGTAAAGCTCCTACTATACCACTGGTGTCATATGCACAATATCATAAGAAAACACAATAAACAGATATACTAAAAATAAAGGTACTTTATTTTTATGACAATATGCCAAAAGTATCTCAGTGAGTACCCTCAGTATGAGGATAAGTTATATACACAAGATATATGTACACAAACCAAAATTATGCAGATAATAGCAAAAGGAAGTAATGCAAGCAATGTAAAGTTACAGTAGATTGCAATAGGAGCACATAGATATAGGGGCAACACAAACCATATACTCCAAAAGTGGAATGCGAACCACGAATGGACCTCAAACCTATGTGAGCTTGTTGAGGGTCACTGGGACTGTAAGAAAACAGTGAGGGTTAGAAAAAAGCCCACCCCAAGACCCTGAAAGGTAGGTGTAAAGTGCACCTACTACCCCCAGAGAGCACAGAAGTCGTGATAGGGGGATTCTGCAGGAAGAACAAACACCAGCAATGCAACAACAGTGGATTTCCGGACCAGAGTACCTGTAAGACAAGGGGACCAAGTCCAAGAGTCGCAACAGTGTCGAGAGTGGGCAGGAGCCCAAGAAATGCCAAGTGAGGGTGCAAGGAAGCTGCCTCCTGTTGGAAGAAGCTTGGAGTTCTGCAAGAACGAAGAAGACTAGGAATTTCCCCTTTGGAGGATGGATGTCCCACGTCGTGAAGAAGCTTGCAGAGGTGTTCCCACGCAGAAAGACCGCAAACAAGCCTTGCTAGCTGCAAGGGTCGCGGTAAGGGTTTTTGGATGCTGCTGTGGCCCAGGAGGGACCAGGATGTCGCCACTTGGATGAGGAGACAGAGGGGGCGCCCAGCAAGTCAGGGAACCCTCACAGAAGCAGGCAGCACCCGCAGAAGTACCTGAACAAGCACTTAGAAGAAAAGTGAACCAGAGTCCACCCAAAGTCACAAAAGGGAGTCCCACGACGCCGGAGGACAACTCGGAAGGTTGTGCACTGCAGGTTAGAGTGTCGGAGACCCAGGCTTGGCTGTGCACAAAGGAAATCCTGGAAGAGTGCACAGGAGCCGGAGCAGCTGCAAATCACGCGGTACCCAGCAATGCAGTCTAGCGTGGGGAGGCAAGGACTTACCTCCACCAAACTTGGACTGAAGAGTCACTGGACTGTGGGAGTCACTTGGACAGAGTTGCTGAGTTCCAGGGACAACGCTCGTCGTGCTGAGAGGGGACCCAGAGTACTGGTGATGCAGTCTTTTGTTGCCTGCGGTTGCAGGGGGAAGATTCTGTCGACCGAAGGGAGATTTCTTCAGAGCTCCTGGTGCAGAGAGGAGGCAGGCTACCCTAAGAGCATGCACCATCTGGAAACAGTCGAGAAAGCCGGCAGGATGAAGCGATACAAGGTTGCTAGTAGTCGTCTTGCTACTTTGTTGCGGTTTTGCAGGCGTCCTGAGCAGTCAGCGGTTGATCCTTTGGCAGAAGGTGAAGAGGGAGATGCAGAGGAACTCTGGTGAGCTCTTGCATTCGTTATCTGGTGAGATCCCCAAAGCAGAGACCCTAAATAGCCAGAAAAGGAGGTTTGGCTACCTAGGAGGGAGGATTGGCTACTAAGAGAGGTAACAGCCTATCAGAAGGAGCCTCTGATGTCACCTACTGGCACTGGCCACTCAGAGTAGTCCAGAGTGCCACAAACACCTCTGTTTCCAAGATGGGAGAGGTCTAGGACACACTGGAGGAGCTCTGGGCACCTCCCCTGGGAGGTGCAGGTCAGGAGAGTGGTCACTCCCCTTTCCTTTGTCCAGTTTCGCGCCAGAGCAGTGCTGGGGGATCCCTGAACCGGTGTAGACTGGCTTATGCAGAGATGGGTGCCATCTGTGCCCATCAAAGCATTTCCAGAGGCTGGGGTAGGGTACTCCTCCCCAGCCTTCACACCTATTTCCAAAGGGAGAGGATGTTACACCCTCTCCCAGAGGAAGTCCTTTGTTCTGCCTTCCTGGGCCAGGGCTGCCTGGACCCCAGGAGGGCAGAAACCTGTCTGAGGGGTTGGCAGCAGCAGCAGCTGCAGTGGAGACCCCGGAAAGGCAGATTGGCAGTACTCGGGTTCTGTGCTAGAGACCCGGGGGATCATGGAATTGTCCCCCCAATGCCTGAATGGCATTGGGTGACAATTCCATGATCTTAGACATGTTACATGGCCATGTTCGGAGTTACCATTGTGACGCTGTACATAGGTAGTGACCTATGTACAGTGCACGCGTGCAATGGTGTCCCCGCACTCACCAAGTCCGGGGAATTTGCCTTGAACGATGTGGGGGCACCTTGGCTAGTGCCAGGGTGCCCTCACACTAAGTAACTTTGCACCCAACCTTCACCAGGTGAAGGTTAGACATATAGGTGACTTATAAGTTACTTAAGTGCAGTGGTAAATGGCTGTGAAATAACATGGACGTTATTTCACTCAGGCTGCACTCACAGGCCTGTGTAAGAATTGTCAGAGCTCCCTATGGGTGGCAAAAGAAATGCTGCAGCCCATAGGGATCTCCTGGAACCCCAATACCCCGGGTACCTCAGTACCATATACTAGGGAATTATATGGGTGTACCAGTATGCAATGTAAATTGGTAAATTTAGTCACTAGCCTGTTAGTGACAAATTTGGAAAGCAGAGAGAGCATAACCACTGAGGTTCTGGTTAGCAGAGCCTCAGTGAGACAGTTAGGCATCACACAGGGAACACATACATGGCACATACTTATGAGCACTGGGGCCCTGCCTAGCATGGTCCCAGTGACACATAGACTAAAACAACATATATACAGTGAAATATGGGGGTAACATGCCAGGCAAGATGGTACTTTCCTACAAAATGTAACATGTTTTGGAACGTTGTCCGTAAGAAGGTTTCATTTAAATATTACGAAGTGAAACAGGTTGACCGTTTACAAGTAGTAAACTGTAGTAGATTTAAAATAAAGATGGTAAACGACACATTGAGAAATTCCAGCCCTCAGTAAGGGTTGTGTACAAAAAGCATACAGGTATAATGGAATGCAGGAGGTGGCCTGTCCCACAAATGCGGAGCACCTATGTCATCAACAGGATTTTTCATAACTTGATAAATAATTGCAGCAATCAGGGCAGCAAAGGGACTGGCACAGTGGATGGCTAGTTGGAATATGGAGGATGCATGGTGAACTCAACATCCCCACAGTAAGGAATTCTCATTGTACTCTCCCCTCTACCAATTACATACTAGGATAGATCATATGATCTGCTCTGCTGGCCTCAGCGGTGCTGTCCTCCATACTGAATATCTGGGTCGCACAGTGTCTGACCATAGCCCGCTGTTACTGACAATGCAGACGTTGGAGAAACGCCCACCAATTGCAACGTGGCGCTTGTCCCCTAAAGGCATGGAGGACGAGGACTTCTGGAACGCATTAGCAACTAAACTGTTGGAACACCTCACACTTAACTCAGGGACTGCCTCTTCCAGGGAAGTGGAGTGGGAGGCCTTTAAGGCGGTAGTCAGGGGCCACTGCCTAGGTCAAATGGTGGGGATCAAGAAAGACCTTGAAACTGACCTAATCTGTCTTGAGACAGACTTACGAAGGTGGGAATCAGCACTGGGAGTTGACCCGGAAACCTTCTGACAGCTTTCAGAAATGCGAGAGGCCCACAACCGTGCATGAGAGCGCCTTTGGTGCCATGACAACAAAGCATACACGAGCAGGGTACACGAAGAAGAGGGGAGGGCGGGGCAATTATTTGCCTGGATGATCAACCCAGAGAGCAGGAGCACACCAATCACCCATCTGACGTCTAGAGACAGGAATCCACACTACTCTCGACACATATCAATGATGAGTTTATATCTTACTACACAGCTTTATACAGCTTGGGGTTCCCTCCAAAATTACTTGGGGGGCCTGCACTTGGGAATCCCCATTGAGCAGGATGGTACAAAACTTGGGCACCAGTGGATGCCCGGGAGGTGACAGCTGCCATTAAAGCCTTGGCAACGGGGAAGAACCGGGGAACTGCTGGCCTCCGGCCAGAATTTTACCAGAGGTTTGTGGGAGGCCTGTCGCCGCAGCTGGAGGAGATGTTTATGGAAGCCTACGAGAGGGGAGAATTGCCACCCTGCACAAGAGAGTGATCTCCCTTCCCAAGGGTAAACGGACAGATGCGACGGTCATGAACTTTCGTCCACTCTCTATGCTCAACACTGACTTTAAGGTGCTCAGTAAAGCGCTGGCGAATAGATTGCTTCCACATATGCAGACCCTCATCCACAAAGATCAGAATGGGTTTATACCTGCATGTAGTACATCACATACCCTTCGACGGCTCTACTCATGACTTTATGATGACTTGCACCCGCAAGACACAGCAGCAATGATAGTATTGGTAGACCTAGAAAAGGCCTTTCATACTGTGAGATGGGACTACCTTGAGGTGGTAAAGACGCAAATGAGACTGGGGCCTAGTTGGGTGAGATGGGTCAACCTACTTTCCGCCTGCCCCACAGCAAGAGTAAAGACTGGGCACACGATTTCAAGCAGTTATGAGATCCACAGGGAGATTAGACGGGGTTACCCACTCTCACCCTTACTGTTTGCCATAGCTATAGAACCGCTGGTGAAGAGTTTTAGGGCCGTAGGCCGGGAGTGGGGTGTGATCAGACGAGGAGCCCCACACAATATTTCCCTTTATGCAGATGATCTCCTCATTTATTTATGGAATGGGAATGCTGTGTTGCCCCAGGACCTCCAGATGTTGGAGGTATTCGGTAGACAATCAGGCCTACAGCTCAACAGGTGGAAGACGTGTGTTTTTCCAATGATCGAAGGGATGCCACGCCCACTCTCCTGCCTGGAGGATGTACTTTCTCCTCCGAACATTTCGATATCTGGGAATCCAGATCTATCATGACCTGAGAGATCTCAGAGAAGACAATCTGGGTGGATCATCCTGAGCATTGAGGGCTGCAGTGACATTCTGGCGCTCGTTAAGGCTTCGCATTATGGCACGAATCACAGTTTTCAAGATGGTGATGCTGCCCAGACTCTTTTACTACTTTGCTAACTTCCCGCTGACCATCCCAGCATCATGGTTTCAAACCCTGGACACACTCATACGGGAGTTGGTGTGGGGCAAGGGGTGCCAGTGGGTGGCACTGACGACACTCCGCCTGTCCCCTGCAGAGCGGGGACTCGGAGTACCTGACTTCAAGCTGTATTATCTGGCAGCCCAACCTCCATAGCCGGTGTGCTGGCTCAATGGGCTGGATTTATTGGCGATTTCTCTGGATGGAGAGACTTCACAGGGAAAGGATTCTTGGCCTGACTACACCGCAGACGGCAGCTTCCCCCCAGACCCACCACACTAGTGTGCGCAGCCTTGGCTGCCTGGCATAGGCCCTTAAGAGGACACACACAACTGCCCCCTTAGCTCCGGCCCTTCCATTAATTGGACTGCTGCATGGCAAATCCTGTTCCTCCTTTACCCCTGGATAGTTAAAACCTTGGACAGACGTGGGGATAATGACGGTGGGGGACTGCTATCAAGGAGGGAGGCTGATTCCGTTTGGGGACTTGACGCAATATTTAACATACAAGGCCATTACACGAGCCCTGAAAGGTATGGGGGAGATAGAAACGACAAGCCTCCCACGGCTGCAGTCCTCCAGACCTTGTTGGCTATTGGAGGGGGATCTGACCTGGTCACCTTGATTTACAGTTCACTAAATGGGATGACTGACCACTCACTAGAGGGACTGCGACACAAGTGGGACACAGACATAGGCAGAAACATGACAGACGCCGAATGGGCCTGGATCCTAGCATATGCTCACAAGGTCTCACGAAACACGCGCCTGAAGTACATTCAATATAACTACGTCCAAAGGACCTACCTCACTCCACACAGAATTAACCGGATATATGGAACAATGTCAGGGGCATGCCCTCAATGCCAGTTAATTGATGCCGACTTTTGTCACATGACCTGGGAATGCCTGACATTGAGACACTACTGGGGGGAAGTCCTTGCATGGCTCAACAATACGTTAGACAGGTAACTGGATAACAGACTGGCCATGTGTTTATTGAGGCTTTTGGATAGGCCCCTCCCAAAAAGGTGGGGAACAGGTTAGCCGACCTGGCATTGGGGTTAGCATGCAGAAGAGTGGCAATGGCATGGAAAAATAAAAATGGGCCCAGACTGGACACATGGGGGGTGGATGTCACACGCTGGGCGAAGGCAGAGGAACAGACATTACAGAGGGAAGAGATGAGAGGATTGAGGTGTAGACCGATAGCACTCCTGTGGGCATAAGTGGTGGACTCCTGGGGAACCTTAGACGTGGCCATAGAGCAGAGATCTAACAGCCTTGTGCTCCATGACAGTTAGAGAAGTGACAAACATGCACTGTCAATTCCCCCTGTAGCTTCGCACACTTGGTATGGACCTCCTGAATGACACCCCCGTACACCTCCTTTGTCCCCCCTTCCCACCTCAGTGCATCCCACGAAACAGACAGGTGGGGGGCTACGCTGAAGAATGCGCAACACGGCAGCTCAGTGCTCTCACCCACACCTCATGCAGCCAAACTTGGCTTTTCTGAGCAAGTTATATGGTGAGATTGTTACTTGTTGTACTAGGGGAGTACCGTTATATATGTTCAAAAAATTGTAATTGGTGGAGGCCCCGCCTCACAAGCATTCCACCCTGATTTTGTGGCTTCTAAGAAACCAGTACAATGGACTGTGTTTAACTATTGAATTGTAAAACAAAAGATCATTCTGAGTTGGTGATAATATAATGTATGAAACAGTCACTCAATGAAAGCATGGAATGGTGTGCAGTATGGCCACATACTCTGTTATGGCATTGTGAATAATAATATGTATCATTTGAAACACCAATAAATAAAAGTGTTAAAAAAAACAACTTGTTATAAGGAAACTGCCACTCAGATAATCCAGTGCCACAAAACAGCCACACGAGTGGGGCTTCCCAACTGGCTATTCAAAGGAAGAAAGGGGAAGGAAGACGTTTTCCATGGACGAAAGTGAAAGCTTGGCTTGGTTTTCAACAAGATGGATGCCCCCTCACTTTTCTCCACAAAATGGCATGGGCAGCTCCTTCGCTATGGCGAAGGAGCGTCGTCCCCCTGGCTGAGCCAGCAGCAGAACAATAAACCCTTAGTCGTTTTATTTTTCTGCTGCCGGCTCAGCCATCAATGCAAGGAGGGGCGGGGCTGGGACATGGGGGGTGGGCAGGGGGGAGGAGAGAGTGCACCTAAGTGCGCATGTGCATTTGGCCGGCCGTCTTAGGCCGGCCAAACACACATGCATGCTTAGGTTTCTCCAGCCCCGCTGTGTTCAACAGCCGGGCTGGATAAACTGTACACAACCCAGGGCTGTGTTTGAGTGGCAGTCTGAGCAGCTCCTACCAATCCTGGCTCTGCTTTCATGCTAGGTTTAGCATTAAAGCAGTGCCAGGATTGCTAGAGAGCCTGTGCTGGTGTCCCAAACCACATCCAGGTAACAAGAGCGAGGCAGCAGGAGACGACGAGAGACATTGGCAAGGTAAGTGTATTATTATTTATTTTTTATTTTCTCCCTCCATCTCTGTCCCCCACTCCACCCCTTCCCTTCAGATTTGCGGCGGTGGCCGCTGCTACATGGGCAATGTTCTCAGTGAAGAGGGGTCCTCCTTTATCACTGAAGTGCAAGTCAGGCTTGCTGCTGTGCTTTCGCTCTTGATGATTACAACTGAGAGGAACATGTCTGCCGGAGACAGCTTGTGAGGCTGCCTGTGCCTGTCGCTTGCAGTTACCTTTTACGGCGAGTGGAACAGCAGTGCTGACACTGCCCTGATAGGTGTGTGGCCCATATAAACCTTCAAAGAATGGAGGGAACAGCCATGATGCTGCACCCCATGCGGGAGACTTGTGGCTGAGTAGCTGAAGGCAGCCACCAGCGACAATCGCTACCTGGTACTGTGATGCTGTGGGACTTGCAGCTGGCTCATCTGGTGAGAAACGGTGAGTGCCTCCCTATGTACACCATAATACCAATTCCATTTCCAACCTGAGTGATACCCATGTTCTTTCATATGTACTCCAGTTCCTATGATGCTTGATTCACACCCTTTGGTCTGATTTCTCTACATTATGCCACCCAACCCTCCTTCAGCCATGTCACCTTTTGCTTGAGCCAACTGGTTTTGGTAGCTGCAGACATTACATTCATTGGTAGCGTCCTTGCTTATCTTGCCCAACAGATTATAGTTGAGTATTACAGCACCCATGTTTTCATCATTGTAGTAAAGTACCATCTTGCCTGGCATGTTACCCCCATATTTCACTGTATATATGTTGTTTTAATTGTATGTGTCACTGGGACCCTGCCAGCCAGGGCCCCAGCGCTCATAAGTGTGTCCTGTATGTGTTACCTGTGTTATGACAAACTGTCTCACTGAGGCTCTGCTATCCAGAACCTCAGTGGTTATGCTCTCTCATTTCTTTCCAAATTGTCACTAACAGGCTAGTGACCAATTTCACCAATTTACATTGGCATACTGGAACACCCTTATAATTCCCTAGTATATGGTACTGAGGTACCCAGGGTATTGGGGTTCCAGGAGATCCCTATGGGCTGCAGCATTTATTGTGCCACCCATAGGGAGATCTGGCAATTCTTACACAGGCCTGCCTTTGCAGCCTGAGTGAAATAACGTCCACGTTATTTCACAGCCATTTACCACTGCACTTAAGTAACTTATAAGTCACCTATATGTCTAACCTTTACCTGGTAAAGGTTGGGTGCTAAGTTACTTAGTGTGTGGGCACCCTGGCACTAGCCAAGGTGCTCCCACATTGTTCAGGGCAAATTCCCCGGACTTTGTGAGTGCGGGGACACCATTACACGCGTGCACTATACATATGTAACGACATATGTATAGCGTCACAATGGTAACTCCGAACATGGCCATGTAACATGTCTAAGATCATGGAATTGTCACCCCAATGCCATTCTGGCATTGGGGAGACAATTCCATGATCCCCCGAGTCTCTAGCTCAGACCCGGGTACTGCCAAACTACCTTTCCCGGGGTTTCACTGCAGCTCCTGCTGCTGCCAACCCCTCAGACAGGTTTCTGCCCTCCTGGGGTCCAGCCAGGCTTGCCTCAGGAAGGCAGAAAAAAGGACTTCCTCAGAGAGAGGGTGTTACACCCTCTCCCTTTGGAAAAAGGTGTTAGGGCTGGGGAGGAGTAGCCTCCCCCAGCCTCTGGAAATGCTTTGATGGGCACAGATGGTGCCCATCTCTGCATAAGCCAGTCTGCACCGGTTGAGGGATCCCTCAGCCCTGCTCTGGCGCGAAACTGGACAAAGGAAAGGGGAGTGACCACTCCCCTGACCTGCACCTCCCCTGGGAGGTGCCCAGAGCTCCTCCAGTGTGCTCCAGACCTCTGCCATCTTGGAAACAGAGGTGCTGCTGGCACACTGGACTGCTCTGAGTGCTAGTGCCAGCAGGTGACGTCAGAGACTCCTTCTGATAGGCTCCTTCAGGTGTTGCTAGCCTATCCTCTCTCCTAAGTAGCCAAACCTCCTTTTCTGGCTATTTAGGGTCTCTGCTTTGGGGAATTCTTTAGATAACGAATGCAAGAGCTCATCAGAGTTCCTCTGCATCTCTCTCTTCACCTTCTGCCAAGGAATCGACTGCTGACCGCGCTGGAAGCCTGCAAAACTGCAACAAAGTAGCAAAGATGACTACTGCGACCTTGTAACGCTGATCCTGCCGCCTTCTCGACTGTTTTCCTGGTGGTGCATGCTGTGGGGGTAGTCTGCCTCCTCTCTGCACTAGAAGCTCCAAAGAAATCTCCAGTGGGTCGACGGAATCTTCCCCCTGCAACCGCAGGCACCAAAGAACTGCATCACTGGTCCTCTGAGTCTCCTCTCAGCACGACGAGCGAGGTCCCTTGAACTCAGCAACTCTGTCCAAGTGACTCCCACAGTCCAGTGACACTTCAGTCCAAGTTTGGTATAGGTAAGTCCTTGCCTCCCCACGCTAGACTGCATTGCTGGGAACCGCGTGTTTTTCAGCTACTCCGGCTCCTGTGCACTCTTCCAGGATTTCCTTTGTGCACAGCCAAGCCTGGGTCCCCGGCACTCTAACCTGCAGTGCACGACCTCCTGAGTTGTCCTCCGGCGTCGTAGGACCCTCTTTCGTGACTTCGGGTGAGCTCTGGTTCACTCCACTTCGTAGTGCCTGTTCCAGCACTTCTGCGGGTGCTGCTTGCTTCTGAGTGGGCTCTTTGTCTTGCTAGACGCCCCTTCTGTCTCCTCACGTAATTGGTGACATCCTGGTCCCTCCTGGGCCACAGCAGCATCCAAAAACCCTAACCGCGACCCTTGCAGCTAGCAAGGCTTGTTTGCGGTCTTTCTGCACGGAAACACCTCTGCACGACTCTTCACGACGTGGGACATCGATCCTCCAAAGGGGAAGTTTCTAGCCCTTGTCATTCTTGCAGAATCCACAGCTTCTACCATCCGGTGGCAGCTTCTTTGCACCCACAGCTGGCATTTCCTGGGCATCTGCCCACTCCCGACTTGATCGTGACTCTTGGACTTGGTCCCCTTGTTCCACAGGTACTCTCATCAGGAAATCCATCGTTGTTGCATTGCTGGTGTTGGTCTTCCTTGCAGAATTCCCCTATCACTACTTCTGTGATCTTTGGGGAACGTAGGTACACTTTGCACCCACTTTTCAGGGTCTTGGGGTGGGCTATTTTTCTAACCCTCACTGTTTTCTTACAGTCCCAGCGACCCTCTACAAGGTCACATAGGTTTGGGGTCCATTCGTGGTTCGCATTCCACTTCTAGAGTATATGGTTTGTGTTGCCCCGATCCCTATGTGCCCCCATTGCATTCTATTGTGACTATACAATGTTTGCACTGTTTTCTATTGCTATTACTGCATATTTTGGTATTGTGTACATATATCTTGTGTATATTTGCTATCCTCATACTGAGGGTACTCACTGAGATACTTTGGCATATTGTCATAAAAATAAAGTACCTTTATTTTTAGTATATCTGTGTATTGTGTTTTCTTATGATATTGTGCATATGACACTAGTGGTACTGTAGGAGCTTCACTCGTCTCCTAGTTCAGCCTAAGCTGCTCTGCTAAGCTACCTTTTCTATCAGCCTAAGCTGCTAGACACCCCTCTACACTAATAAGCGATACCTCGGCCTGGTGCAAGGTGTAAGTACCTCTTGGTACCCACAACAAGCCAGTCCAGCCTCCTACAATCATGTTCAGCTTAAGAGCTACCCTTTACAGAATGACTGGTCAGGGATAGGCACATGGCACTTAGGGACTCTGTAAAAATTCCTGAAGTGACACCCGATACGTTATGAAGGAACTCTTGGTAAGTGGCTCCACCTTAAGACATCTAGAGACATCTGGACTCCAAGAGGATTGAGGTTTCTGCATAGATAAAGTCAACCTGCACTGACATCAAGGTCTACCACACCCACCTCAACTCAGTGAAAAATGGAAGCAGTGGAAGTCTGACTAGATAAATGCCTGGCCTGGTGCCAGTATGTCTGGTTGTCTGTTCCCAAGGCACAGGATAAGAAATTTGAAAGACCATTTCAAGTGCAACAATGAATGCTTTTATGAAGTACCTGAGATGGTCGAAAAATATGACAATCGGTTTCTTGGTCAACTTCATACTCCATCAACTCGGCATGTGCTTTGCAGAACAATTGGAGTTTCAGAAGGGTCATTCCATTAGACTTCACTGCAATCCTCAGCTGCCCACCCATGTCCCATAACTGCCTATTACCTCCACTAATAACATGCCAGAGCAATATTACAGTCAACAAGGAAGGAAAAGGGACCTTTCGTGTTGGACAGCTACTCCTCAGACATGAATACTAATAGAAAGCAATTTCTTGCTTTTGCCTCAAAACCGTGATAGGCACATATGGGAAAGCATCTAAATACACTGAACCAGACAAATCTGAGGGCTTCCTAGAGTCCCATGACGGATCAGGCCCTGCTCATATGACAGACCAAATCAGGATTGTAACCCACACCAAAAAACACCTAGTGAGTATAAGAAACACACCACTGCTGTATGAGCATCCCACAGAAAATCTGATAGCGTTTGTCTCAAACATGTCAGTGATAGATGTACAAGTGATAAAGATAAAGAAAGGTCTGAGTTCCAATTGAAAGGAGGCACACAATGTCGGAAGAAAATACTCATCCACCCATTGTATCTCTGTTGTCATTTGTCATGCTCTGTATTTGTCTCCATCATGTGAGTCTTTAGCCAATTCTCTATAATGCTGTCATATTATTGTAGCAATGATGTTACTGCAGTCAAGTGGTTACACCGTATGCCTCATATGATGTAGGAGGACCTCACAATGTTGATCTACAGACTATGACCAGATAAACATGTTTATTCTTCCACTGGAACTTGCTTCTTTTTTTTGAGTTACCAGCTCCACAAGACTTGATGATCTCCCCTTTGCCCACATCTAGATACAAAAAGGTATGCTCTCATAGCACCTGTACAGTGATGACCGTACTTCATATGCTGAGTGCTGAGTACTCATATTTATCTTGACCTGCTTCATATATTAATCAGGTACATAAATGCAGCTATCCCCACCCATCACAACTGCAGCATCCCGTCACATTGCAAGTTCTCCTCCTTCAACCACCAACTTTATATATACAATGGGCCTCATTTACAATGTCTTGGGACAGGGCAGCACTGCAAGGCTTCTTGCTGTGTTGCCCTGTGTCAAAAGAAAAGGGCAGGAATGCACCATATCTATGAGATACACCGCATTCCAGTCTTCTTCCATTGTGCTGGTGCACAATTATCTGCCATGCACCAATGCAGGCACCCTTGCACCATGGTGCAAGAGTGTTGGCGTTCTAGGAATTATTTTTTTTGTGCAGGAAGGAACACTGTCATGCACAAAAACAATCAATGGGGATGTTTTCCTCCTTCTGTGTGTGCTGCAGAATGCAACACACATAGAAAGTGGAAAAACATGGAGAAATAAAGATATTTCTCTTTGTTATGCCTTCCCCTGGGGAAGCATAGGCTTTTGACACATTCCCAGGTTTACAAACCCTTGAAAATCTGGGAATGCGTCAAAATCCATGGATGCTGCATGGGAACACTCATTGCAAAACCCTAGGTACACCTCTTTGACGCAGAGTAAGGCAATGCAGCCCCTTGCACTGCATTGCCTGCCTCCATGTCTATAAGGCCATGAAAAGCCACGCAAAGTGGCTTTGTGTGGCCTTGTAAATATGGTTCAGCAGCCTGCGCCACCAGTGCATCACAAAAAGTGGCACACCCCGTGGTGAGAAGCTTGTAAATAAGCCCAATTGTCTGTTAGCCCCTCTTGGAGTTGACCTGTGTCATGGGGGTATACTTTCTGGAGCACAATAGCTGTTTTAGAGGTCTCACAGTTTGGTCCTTGCACTAGACCAGTAAGTCCCCCATCCCACTGTTTTATCACACACACTCTACATCCTGCATTAAACTTTCAATAGAGTATGGTATCCAGTTCTGTATGTTGCCATACTTTGAGTCACTGACATCAACAATTTCATCCACTATCTATGCCACTCTACATTAGACGCAGTGGAGTTTCACTGCCCCTCAGACCATTTGGCTGCCAACTTTGATACTCCTACCAAACGTCTCCTACTACTTTACACACCTCTGCAAATGTTGCCATTTATGTGTTGGTTCATGTTGTGTGACCATCTGATTCTCCCAGACAGGAAGCAACCAACACAATCTGTAAATCCTTAATGATAACATCTTTGAATGTAAAAAGAATTACCTACTATGTAAAAGAAAAGGGGTACTTTACTAGTTTAACTCAAAAGGTTCAGATGTCACTTTTTGCAAGAGACATGCTTGTCTGAATGAGAATCACTGAAACTGAACTGCGACTGAGTAGGTGAAGTCAGTAGCACCTACTCAGTAGCAGCCATACAGTCACTTCTCAGTGTACACCGGCTGATTTCATTTCAGGTCCAAAAATGCAGAGTGGCCATTCTCATTTTCAAATTATGATTAGATCCTGAGAGGCATTCCACCTTTCAGAAACTGAACAAACTGGAGTAGAGATGGGATATGCCCCAAATGCCTGGAAGCAGTCTTTCTCCAAACCCTTCAGGTTGCTTTAAGAGTTTGGTAGATCATGACTAACAATTGGTGTAGACTGGAATTTAGTAACAGGACCTCATTATAAACAGGACCAGACCCCCATACAGATATAAACAAAATGCTAGAGCCAGACTGAGAGACATGATGAGCGATCACTCCTTGTTAGATACGTCATCTACTACATCTGTGAGACATGAAATGCACCTTTCGTTCCTGTATTGATTATTTACTGACCCAAGACATGGTTTTCTCTCACATGTCTTACTCAACTATTTTGGAGACTGGCATTTCTGACCACATACTCATAAACCCAGCCTGGACTCAGGACACATAGCTTGTCCATAAACCCAATGGCATAGGGAAGCCAACAAGTATGGGGCACCTCAGAAAAAAGCTATTTTTAAGTAGCACATCAGAGAGTAGAAAGTTGTAGGAAGCTTGCTCTTTATATAGGTCACCAAAATGAGGTATACTGTGCAGAGAGTGCACGGATTCCCTTACTAGTGGACAGGGACTTGCTCTAGTAATATCAAAGTGTTCTTTTAGGGGGTAGTATGGTTGAGCAGCCTTAGGCCTATCAGAGAGGAATGTTAGACATTTACCATAAGCACAGTCAATAAATAAGACACACATCTCAAGAAGGAGATCCACACCAATTTACAAAAAGAACAAGTATCTTTATATAGGTTTAGGCACTGGAATCAATACGATCAGGCAAGTACATTTTGTAATAGAACTTATTGCAGTTTTAAAAAGTCAACAATTTTACAATTTTCTGAAGCTGCAATATTATCATATAGAGGAAAAACAAAAACGGCAAGCTGATACTCTACAGCAACTTACAAGACCAATTTTCCGGACTTAGGCTGAGTTTGGGGCAGTGATTAGGCCACACCAACAGGTCACCTCGGGCAGCACTGAAGTGGCCAGGTGGAGTGGGACAGTTGAACGTCGGGTGCCCTGTTTCGGTCATCGGGGATCGCTCCAGGCAAAATGATGCTGCAGGTGATGACTGGGGAACCATTTAGGGTGAACTACCAGGGGGGCTCAGTTCTTTCAAAGCTTGGAGCCTTAGGGACACCAGTGGTCCTCTTCTTTTCAATCCGGGGCGTCTGGGTGCAGAGGGTTTTGGACTATTGGGTTTCTGCCACCAGTGATCATTGCAGTGAAGGGGTCCCACAGAAACCAGCTGCAGGAGTGGACTGGGAGACCAGTCCAGCTGAACCAACAAGCGGGCTTAGGTCTCATGAGCCTCTGGGATTAAGAGACACCAGTAGTCCTCTTCTCCTCGGTCTGGGTCATCCGGGTGCAGAGGTGCAGTGGACCGTCGAGGTGACAGCACCAGAGGTGGTCGTCGTAGAGGGGGGCCTGTACAAAGAGGCTACATGCGTCGGTGTGAAAGTCACAGTGGGGAAACCCACAATGGATATTGTCTCTGGAGAGGCTGGGGACCACACTGGTACCGTTGGCCCACTTCAAATCAGGCTAGGGGGCACAGGTGCAGTGGTGTTGTCTGGTGATGGATTTTGGTGGTCCGGAGTCCTCCTTGTTGTTTCTTGGGTACCTGTAAGGATGCAGGGGAGGAGCTCCACTACACCATGAGAGTTCCTTGTGCTGGGGTGAAGGCTGGCAGTCTTCCTGGGGTTTTGAAAGTTTTAGTAGCTTGGAGGACGAGGCGTCTTTCTCGCAACTGTCAAAGTCAGCAGGCAGGCTGACGGCTGGTGCTGAATCACTCACTGGTCTTCAGTTCTTGCCTTCTGTGTCTCTGGAGTGTCCTTTTTCTTCAGGTCAGCAGGATCTGCTTTCCTGGTGCCAGGGGCTTCAGTAATACTGAATATAAGGGTGTTTAGGAGATTGTAGAGTAGTAGCAAATTTGATACTTACCCATGGGGTCACTACAGACCCTATATGACCAGTTCCTGTGAGAAGTGAACATAACCCTCTCCCAGATTCCTAATTCTGCTGTCACCAAAATGGCAGATTCTTAAATGTTGTGTCCACATCAGCCAGCTCTCCTTAGGGGAGGGACTGACCTGAGGGATGGACAAGCCTTTCTGGCTACTAATTTTACCACCTGTCCAGGTGCCAAATGGCCATGGGACAGGGGGGTCAGCAACTTCCTGCTGAGGGAAGCCAGATCTGCATACCAAGGGCAGTGGGCTTCTTTGAAGCTCCCTGCCTTGCAATACAGATTTGCAGGTCATCCTTTTGGGAGGGGTGTGTTACCATCCCTGCCAGAGCAGGCTTTGTTCTTCACCACTCAAGAGCAGAGGCTCTCACCCCTGGAGGTCAGAAACATGTCTGTTGGTGGTAAGATGGCGAAAACTAGTCAGCCATTACACCAGTAGCTGGTAGGTTTTCAGGGGTGCACCTCTAAGGTGCCCTCTGGGTGCATGCATTAATAAACCCATCACTGAAATCAGTGAGGGTTTATTAATATGACATGTTTGTTACCAAACATCCCCAGGTTCAGTGAAGCCATCATGTAGCTGGGGAAACTATATTGACCAGTGTCCAGCACATGCATTTAAAATGGCTCCCCTGATCACTTACTATGTCTAAGAATCGACAAAGACGTAGCAGAGGCATATCTGCTCTTGCAGGTAAGACCACACATGTAATATAATTCACTCTGCCTTAGTACTGTAAGGCCTGCTGTAGGGGTAACATACATATATTGCATACAGTGGCTGTGCGCCATATCATGTTTTGTATTTTAGCTGCACCAAGACATGCAGCCTGCAATGGCAGTCTGCATGAGCTAGATGAGGGTTCCCTGAGGGTGGCACAATACATGCTGCAGCCCTTGGGGACCTTCTTTGGTACCCCTGTCCTAAGTACCTGGGGTACCAATTACTAGGAACTTACAGGCGTGCCAAAGGAATTATCGAATGGGGAACAATTGTACAGTTTTAGGGAACGAGATCTGGCACTGGGGACCTGGATAGCAGGAACCCAGTGCACTTTCATTCACAATTGCATCAATTACCAGGCAAAAAGTGTGGGTGATCATGTCAAAAAGGGGCACTTTCCTACAAAAGGTATAAATGAAGGACAGTTACTTCAGCACATTTGTTATCCCCCCAGGGAAAATGACCTATAGGAGTTTTCTGATGTATGATTCAGCCATACTCAAAAAGACTACCAAATCTAAGTAGGCCAAATTTGAACTTGCTGGATGGTATTGATGAGACAATGTAATGTGAATCTGTCTGCTCCCTTGCTCCCCCGGAGCTTAAACTGGAGTGTGCCGAGATCTCCCTTAATTCTTTCCTTACCCAAAAGGCATAACAATTAAGTTGTAATCTACCATTACGAATGAGGCAGGAAATCCAGTGGATTATTAGTTGTGCAGTCGCAGTAAAGAGAGGCACATCCCCTACATGGCCAGGATGTCTGAGTATTCACTCACCCAGACCATATCACAGAATACTTTAGTTCCAACTGCAAAAGCCTCTACCACTCTGACAATAACAATAACAATAATAATCAGAAGAGAAGAGTGCTTTATAGCCACCCTAAATCTGTCGAAATTATCCCCATATGTTAAGGCACTCCTGGAGGAAGAAATTACTATAGATGAGATAACATCAGTGATCTTCAAACTCTCAACTTGCACGTCTCAGGAGGAGACAGCCTCCTCCGTGAATTCTTTAAGACCAAAAGTGTGCATCTTGCATCAACGATGAGCAACATTTAAAGAGGATTTTTAAAAGGCTGAAACTTAAGTCACACTGGGTCCAATATCAAACAAAGCTAGCATCTCCATAAAGCCTAAATAAAGGAAAGACCAATTGAGATTCTACAGCTATCACCTACTTTTTTTTAATAAACATCCATGTAAAAATCGTGAACAAAATACTAGCAAATAGATAATGGCCCTCATTACAACCCTGGTGGTTGGTGTTAAAGTGGCGGAAATACCACCAACAGGCTGGCGGTAACTACCTCCAAATTATGACCACGGTGGAAAGATTTCCGAAAGACAGCCAATGTACCACGCGACCGCCAGGCGCAAACAACAGCCAGCACGGCGGTAGCCGCCTACAGCCAGGCGGAAGTCAGTGTTCCACCCACCATATTTTGAACCTGCAAACCGCCCCCTTTTCTGGGGCAGTACCAACAACATCAAAAGCCTAGCAGAAACTGAGCTCAGAAGGGAAAGGACGCACTTTTGGAGACACAGGGAACAACCACGCCGCCATGGTGCCAGAACTGCATGTCTTCCCCATGATCTTCTACGTTCTGCTCCACCATGGACACCAACGCTGGCAAAGACGACAACGGGGAATATAGCCGCCTAGCACACACGGGAGGGAGGGAGGAAAAGGAGAGTGACACACACAAGCACAACACCCCCCCAACACCATACACACAATCTTCTGCATTACAAAAACAATTTTACCCTGGAACTCAGATGAATAATGCAAGGACAACACGATTTTGCAAAAGTGAATGTAATGAGATCAACGCAGCATGAAAAATAAGTTAGGCAAGATAACAGATATATACATATGTACAGAAAAGGGACACAGCCCAGTCCACTATTTCTGTAGTCCACATGGCCACAGGCTATAGTCCAAGGCCACAAATGTCACCTGCTTCAACACGGAGAGACCACCGCAGGGGCATCCGTTGGTAAATAGGCAGGGACCTCAGGGGCACAGGGGGGCACCTCAGCCGGGAGATGTTAAAAGACCACTGGTTCTGGAGGGGGCAACATGCCCTATGCTTGGTCCTGTGGAGTGCAAGGTCACAGTCTCTCATGTGGGTGTCTCACCCATTGGTTCTGGAGGGGGCAACATGCCCTGTGCTTGGTCCGGGGGAGTGCAAGGTCCAAGTCTCTCATGTGGGTGTCTCATCCACTGGTTCTGGAAGGGGCATCGTGCCCTGTGCTCTTGATTCTGGGGAGTGTTGGGCATGTGGGTGTCTTACCCACTGGTTCTGGAGGGGGCATCGTGCTCTGTGCTCTTTATCTTGGGGAGTGTTGGGCATGTGGGTGTCTTACCCACTGGTTCTGGAGGGGGCATCATGCCCTGTGCTCCTGATCCTGGGGAGTGTTAGGCATGTGGGTGTTTTGCCCATTGGTTCTGGAGGGGGCATTGTGCCCTGTGCTCTTGATCCTGGAGAGTGAAAGGTCACAGTCTCTCAGGTGGGTGTCATACCCACTGGATTTGCAGGGGGCAAGCCGCACAGCAGATGATGGAGTCAGGATTACATACCATCCGCCGGCGGTGCTGGCTGCTCAGTGGTGGTGGTGGTGCTGCTGATTCGGGGTAGGCTCCTGCACTTCCCCTGCAACCTCGGATGGCTGCTCAGTGGTGGTGGTGGTGCTGCTGCTTGGGGGGGAGGCTCCTGCCCATCCCCTGCAACCTCAGACGGCTGCACAGTGGTGGTGGTGCAGGCTTGTTTGTCTTTCTGGCAGCTGGTGCAGGCTCCTTTCCTTTCTTGCCTGCTGGGGCAGGCTCCTTGGTCTTCCTGGCAGCTGGGGCAGGCTCCTTTCCCTTGAGGCTTCCTGGTGCAGGCTCCTTCACTTTCAGGACATGTGGCCTGGATCCTTTTCCGCCACGAGTGGGTGTAGTGACAGCTGGGCCCGTGGACTGTGTGGCTGAGGTGCTTGGCTGAGTTCTTCCTACCCTGCCCATACGTGCAGGACAGGGGGAGGGGTAGGGAAGAGGTCAGCGGTGGATAGGAACAGTTTTTTAGGGACATTGGGGTGGGAAGAGGAAGAAGGAATGGGAGTAGAGGAAGAGGGAGTGGTTGTTGGGGGTGTCTGTCTGCTGCTTTTGGGTGCAGGTGCATGGCCTGTATGCTGTTGTGAGGTGGATGGCTGTTGGGTGTCTGAGTGCTTGCGTTTGTGTACCTTAGGAAGGGGGGGCAGACATAGTGGGAGAGGACACAGGGGACGTGTGCATGGCTGTTGTGGAGGTGTCTGCAAGTGAGGTGTGTGTTCTGCTTGGTGTGGTGATGATGCTGGTAGTGGACGATGATGTAGTGCATGCAGGTTTGAGTGTAGACGGAAATGGGAAGGAGGTGGAGGAGGAGGGGGAGACAGTGGAAATAGTGGATGTTTGTGTGTCTGCATCTGGATGATGTTTGTGTGAGTGCCTGTGGGATGAAGTGTGGTGCTTGTGTTTGCCTGTACGACTCTTGTGTGTTGTCTTGTGTGCATGCTCGTCTGGCTGGGTGCTTGGGATGGGTTGGGGTTGAGGAGAATGAGACTGGGAAGAGGAAATTGGAGGAGGGTGGGTAGAAACACGGACAATGGCTGCCATCAGAGAGGAGGCCTGAGCCTGGATCGATCTCTGTTGGGCCGCCAATCCAGTGTGAATGCCCTCCAGGAATTCATTAGTCTGTTGCATCTGGGTTGCCAGCCCCTGGATGGCATTCACAATGGTTGACTGCCCTACAGAGATGGATCTCAGGAGGTCAATAGCCTCCTCACTCAGGGCAGCAGGGCTAACTGGGGCAGGGCCTGAGGTGCCTGGGGCGAAGGAGATGCCCACCCACCTGGGTAAGTGGGCATGGGCAACTCGATGAGGGGCTGCTGGGAGGGTGGTGCTGGTACGGGGGTGGCAGATGTACCTGTAGGTTGGGTGGTCACAGAAGTGTCCGCCACACCAGGGAGCTTCCATCGGAGGAGGTATCTGTGTAAGAACTGTCCCCTCCAGTCTCCGCCATGGTGCTCCACTCTCCGTCCGTCCCACTGGTGCCCTCAGCGTCAGTGGACTCTGCCTCCTGGGTCCTGTGGGATGCATCTCCCTCTGTCGCCGGTGCCTCTGCTCCTCTGCTAGATAATGCTAATGCACATAAGGACAGGATGACAAAACAAAAACGGGGGGAAGAGACAAAGGATACACTTGGTCAGTGGCTACCGTTGGCGTACACAGCACCGGCACACACAGGGAACAGGCCTAAGCAATATGCCATAGCACTGCCAGAGAAATAGTTAGTGGCCAAGGCATGGGGAGGGGCACACACCGCCAAATGCAGCACACCCGGGACCCACGCAGCCCTGACCAGTAGTGGATGCCTACAAGCTAGGTAGCAGGATTATCCCTTCAGAACCCTAGCCACCAGGGGACCTATGTTGCAATATCAGGCCTGGCCTATGGGCACTTACTGACACACATCCCCCACCTGGATACCACCCTACAATGCGTAAGTTGTAATGATGGGCACTGTACTCACCCCCTTGTGGCTGCTGTGATGCCCTCAAGCACCCATCCAGCTCTGGATAGGCCACTGCCAGTATGCAGGCCATCAGGGAGGTCAGGGTTCAACAGGCATCCATTCCTCGTTGGGAGGCCATCCCCAGCTGGGCCTCCGCCGTCTTCGGTATCCAGCATCGCAGGTCCTCCCACCGTTTGCAACAGTGGGTGCTCCGCCTGCCATAGACCCCCATGGTCCGCACCTCCTTGGTGATGGCACGCCATATACCCTTCTTTTGATGGGTGCTGACCTGCAGAGGCAATACACACAGGAAAATAAAATTAGACAAACAGTCCTGCCTGTTACACTTATGGCCCACCATACCGCTTAACATCAACATTTACACACACAAGGCCCACCACACAACCAATACACTGCCCAGAGGAGATCCACCCACCTCCCTTACAGGAGGCCTTCACACACACCACTCCATGCATTCCTGCCACATGCATTGGGCCCATAGTGTACTCACCTGCTGGTCTGGAAGCCCATACAGCAGTCCGTACTGGGGTAGGACCCCATTCACCAGTCTCTCCAACTCCTCCGAAGTGAAGGCTGGGGCCCCTTCCCCAGTCACACAGGCAGTGGTAGGTTCCAGACACAGGACACAGCAGCATATGCAGTGTAGGTCCTTTCCTGTGGAAGATCAGGTAGCAAGTGAGGGGTCAGATAGAAAATGGCGGTCACGCCGGCGTAGATCACCATTGGCCACTGTAACCCTTAGGGCCCAATGTTAATCAATGAGGAATTGCACGGCGGTTCCCGACCGCATCCAGCAACGGCGCACAACGTCAGTGGAATTACCTCACTTCCACCTGTCGCTCTACACAGGACAGGCGGACGCCATTTCAGGGGGTGGGGGGCAGGCCCAGGAAAATTGCTGCGTCATTGGTAAAAATGATCAGATACTGGACAAATCACACTGACCCATTACAAGTTAACAGCATGCAAAGCTCTGTTGTAGCTCTATTGTTCAGTTTGTGACTGGCTCCTCACTCTTTTGCCCCATAGATTCCTACCGCTGCGGATGAATAGGAGATGGAGACATGCCCCCGTGTACAGACCCCTGGTGGACTTGGCAACACTGGAGGACAGGCACATAATACTCACCTATAGACTTGACAGGCCCACAATCACTGAGCTGTGTGCTCAATTGGAGCCTGACCTAATATCTGCTATCCGTCACCCCACTGGGATCCCCCCTCTAATGCAAGTTCTATCAGTGCTCCATTTCCTGGCAACTGGTTCTTTCCAAGTGACAGTGGGCTTGGCAGCAGGAATGTCACAGCCAATGTTCTCAAGAGTGTTGTCTGCCCTGATTAAACACATGTGCAGCTACATTGTTTTCCCCCAGGGTGAAGATTTGGCAACAATGAAGGCCGAGTTCTATGCAATGGGACATATCCCCAACATAATTGGGGCGATTGGTGAAACACATATTGCATCCCCCGTCAGAATGAACAGGTATTCAGAAATCAGAAGAGTTTCCACTCTATGAATGTTCAGATGGTGTGGTTGGCGGACCAGTACATCTCCCACGTCAATGCTAAGTATCCTGGGTCGGTGCATGATGCCTTTGTCCCTAGGAATAGCAGCATCCCAAATGTGATCGGCCAACTACAGAGGCACAGGGTGTGGGTAAGAGGTGAGTCCTGGTTCCCACCCAATAGATATTGGTGTATGGGTATGGTGTGGGCCATATGGGTTAGTGTGTGGCTAAATGTTGTCCCTCAATATTTCAGGTGACTCTGCTTACCCAAACCTATCATGGCTGCTGACCCCTGTGAGGAATGCCAGGACAAGGGCAGAAGAACGTTATAATGAGGCACATGGGTGAACCAGAAGCATAACTGAAAGGACCTTTGGCCTCCATCTGACAGGTGGATCCCTGTGCTATTCACCCAAGAAGGTCTGCCAGATAGTGGTGGATTGCTGCATGTTGCATAACCTGGCCCTCAGACGCTATGTCCCATTCCTGCAGGAGGAGGAGGAGGCTGGAGATGCCCGTGTACCTGCATTAGAACCCTTGGACAGTGAGGATTAGGAGGCAAAGGATGAGGATGAGGACGACAGAACATCAGTGATCAGACAATACTTTCAATGACACACAGGTAGGACAGTGTTACTTCACATTTCAATTAAATTTGTTTGAATTTCTGTGGCACTGGCATGCTGATATTTCCCACCTCTATGCCCACTTACAGTTCCCTCTGGCAATTCATTTTGCAGATGTTGGTGACCTCACATATACTCCTGGTGTGATCACTGCAGCCAGCTACAGGTCATTAATCTATGCTCATTTTCTGTACAGTTTAATTGCAATGTTTATACCTGTTTTAAGTAATACATATTTGATATACATGACATACTCCAAATGGATTTTTTTCAAAGGGTGTTTATTGAAGTGCTAACATATAGGGGGCAAGTGCAATGGGATGGGGTGATGATGGAGGAAAGTCCAGGGTATTGTTCCAGTCTGCTTGTAGCACAGGTGCATTGTCCAAGGGGACACAGGAAGGGGAGTAATGGCAGTTCAAGGTGGACAGGGTGACTGAGTGGGACACAAGGGTGACAATCAGGAGAATCTAATTTCCTGGCAGGGGTCTTGGCAAGTGTCTCTGGCTTCTGTCTGGATTGCAGGGAACGTATGCAGGGGGAGGGGTGCTGGTGGCCTGTGAGTCCTGTGGCGGGGCCTCCTGGCCACTAATGGCAGCGGAGGTGGAAGGCTGTTCAGATGTCTGGCTAGAGGCAGGGGCCCGCTGTTGTGTGACTGTCTCCCTCATAAGGTTGGCCATGTCTGCCAGCACCCTTTCTATGGGGATCAGGGTGTTGTTGATGGTCTGCAAGTCCTCCCTGATCCCCTGGTACTGTCCCTTCTGCAGCCACCTGTTCTCCTGCACATTGTCCAGGATCTGGACCATCGTGTCCTGGGAATGTTGATAGGCTCCCAGGATCTCTGCAAGTGCCTCCTGGAGAGTGGGTTCCCTTTGCCTGTCCTCCCCCTGCTGCACAGCACTCCTCCCAGTTTCCCTGTGCCTCTGTCCCCTGAACCGTGTGCCCACTGCCACTTACCCCAGGTCCCTGATTGTCTTGGATATGAGGTGTGCCCTGCGGTCCCTGTAGAGGTGGACATACTGCTGATTGACGTGTCCTGAGGAAAGAGGTATGGGCCTGCTGGGTGGGTGCTGTGGTCGTGTTTCCTGATGGGGGAGGCTCTGTGGTGCTGTGTGACTGGGCCTGGGTAACCAGCTGTCCAGAGGTCCCTGATGGGCCAGGTTGGTCATCCAGATCCTGAAGACCAGAATTGCTGTCATCACTGTGGGCCTCTTCAGTTGGGGGACTGGATATGGCTGGCACCACCTCTCCGCTGACATTGGCTGGGGTACCATGGGGATGTAAATGATGTGCTATGGTTTCTGTGTCTGACATATTGTGCATCTGTGGCTTGCCCTCCTTGGCTGTATTTGCCCTGGCAGCTTTCACTTGTGTATGTTAGTGTATGGCTGGATTGTTAGTTCTCTATGGTGTGCATGCTTTAGTGATGAGTGTCCATGCAGGGCTGTGAGTGGTGTCCATGCATTGGTAGAACATGCAGGGCTTGGCATTGGGATGAGTGAGATGTGATGGTGGGGTGTCTGGGATGGAGTGGAGTGATGGGAGTGAGGGTAAGGGTGGAGGTATGTGATGGCATGCAGGTAGGGGAGTAGTAATATTAGAGAGTTGACTTACCAGAGTCCAGTCCTCCTCCTACTCCAGCCAGGCCCTCAGGATGGAGGATTACCAAGACTTGCTCCTCCCATGCTGTTAGTTGTGAAGGAGGAGGTGGGGGTCCACCGCCAGTCTTCTGTACAGCGAGCTGGTGTCTTGCTGCAATGGAACGTACCTTCCCCTGTAGGTCGTTCTACCTCTTCCTGATGTCATCCATATTTCTTGGGTGCTGTCCCACGGCGTTGACCCTGCCCACGATTCACCGCCATAGCTCCATCTTCCTAGCTATCGATATCTGCTGCACCTGTGCTCCAAATAGTTATGGCTCTACCCTGATGATTTCCTCCACCATGACCCTTAGCTCCTCCTCTTTGAAACAGGGGTGTCTCTGTGGTGCCATGGGTGTTGGGTGAGGTGTGTCGGTGAAGGTGTGTAGGGTAATATGTTGGGGTGTGTGATGTGGGGTGTGTGAGTGGTGTATAGTGTGTGCCTCTGGTGGGGTCTGGGGTCTTGATGTCTCTCTGTTGGCAATGAATTGTAATGGTAAAGGGTTTTGGGTACTGTGGGTGTATGTTTTATAGTGGTCTGGGTGTGTGTATGGGTGTCAGGTGTGTGTTGTTTGAATTGTCCAATGAAGCGTTGTTTTGTTTGTGTGTGTCCATTTTGAGCGCAGCGGCAAGCACCGCCAATGGTTTACCGTTGTTCAATGTCCGCCGTGGTGATTCATGGGTCATAAGGTGGTGGGTGTTGGTCTGTTGGCGTAACGATGTGGGTTTTGATACCGCCACTTTATCACTGACCTTTGGTGTGGTGGGTTTGTGTCTGTGGCTGAATACTGACGGATTGGTGTGTGTGTGTGTCATAATATGGTGAACGGATATCCACCGCCGCGGCAGTCAGCGTGGCAGTAAGTGGTATTTATCGCCAATCTCATAATGAGGGCCTATGTGTGAAGATCCCCTCCCTGATCTATTCCCCACAGGTAGGCTTTGTAGAAATAAGATTAGCTAGAAATCATATGAAAACACTTGCCCCCCTCCTTTAGCAGATCAAAGACCTACAATCCCTGTCTTTCTTGCTTGATGTGATGAAGGCCTTAGATCGAGTAGGATGGATGTTCCTTTCGGCACTCTCAAAAGAGCCATCCTTGGTCATGACTTCAACTCTAAGGTGTCCTGGCTGCATACTCTCCATACGTGATTGTGAAAAGTATCTGCTTTGCCTCTTGTCCAATAATGGTTAGAAGAGGCATGCAACAGGGTTGTTCCATGTCCCCCTCCTTTTTTTATGGGCTTTGGACCCTGTAGCAGCTTCAATCCCCCACTTTAGTGAAATACCTCAGACCTCGTGGGATCTCATTGTTTGCAGGAACTTTTAAGGAACTTCTCTACTCAGGTGAAATCTTATACTCGCCAGGTGGGATGATTCACCCCCAACACTCATGTCTCTAATACAGCCTTTTCATGCTTTTCAGGCTCAAAGATAAACTGGGAAAAATATGAGAGGTTCTTCTACTGCCTTGTGTGACCATTATGACGAGTATGCAGGGCCACAGAAAGAGATATGTCCCTAGAAGCCTCAGATTCTTAAGGATGCAAATCAACTGGGCCCTGGAAAAGATAGTGGAAGATAACCTGTACCCACAAAATCCCTGACTGAGAATGAATTTGCCCAATAGAATTGCCTCAATTTATCAATGTGTTTAGTGTTCACATTATTAAAATTATTGTGGCTCCTAGATACTTTATATACTTTTTATGCTGCTGCTACAGTCACATAAAGACTTGATGATGCATGGACCTAGATATCAAGACAATATGGCGAGGACCAAGACCGAGAATGAAATCCCAAAAGCTATGACTCACACCACATCTTTGGCTCCATCACATTGAATCCTACTACCATGCATACATTCTCTCACAACTACCCTACTTATTAACTCAAATGCAACTGACTACCACCTAGGTTGATTTTGAATGTCAAATGATGAAATGTAATGCAATTACATTACCATTCTGAACCACAAAATGCCTTTCCTAGACAACTCTATTATCATGTACATGTTGCATAGAAATGCTTTTGTTCACAACCTAGCGATAACATGGTGCAATGCAGGCTTGCTGATAGGTGCAGCCTCATCCACTTCAAATGAAGACAATGTTTCTCCAAAGAACTCTGTTGATGAAAAGAGGCCTCATGAGTGAAGAGTTTAGTAAATCCTTTAGTGAACCCCACAGCCAGGAGCCACAACAAAAGCCGTCCATCTTCAATCATTAGAACAAGTCTTAAACCGGCTCGGAATATGGATGATCCTTTTACATACAAGACATTTCAGAGGATTTATGGCAGACATCAGCTTCTGATGCCAATAAGATAACTTAATTTGATAATGCATGTACTGCATCGAAATTTACATTAACATAAACCACAGGTTCTGAAACCAACCAGTATATCTCAATGATTTAATGCACCTACTAAAGTAAACAACACACAAGCTACGTCTTCTGGTAATGGTATGATCGCATCTTCAGTTAATGTTAATTGAAGAAAGTTGTGCAAAAGTTTGGTAGCTTCTTTGCAGCCCAATTTGTTTTTACCAGAAGACAGCCCTAAAAGTCCCTAAACAAATGCAATCAGCACTTTGCATTACTTGCATTTATGCCCCTTTACTTCAAGGGGCATCCCATGAGTGGTATATTGGAGTTCCCACCCTTCCACTTATGGTATTTACTCAAAACCCTAACTACTGAAACTGATAGACAGGGCTTTCAGCCAATAAACCATGACTTCTTGAAACAGGCTTGAAAAAGGAGATGTATTTTAATTTTCCTAATTTTTCAAATATTGTATGTATGCTGTACAGCGCAACACACATCCATTGTGTGGAAAAAGCATACTAATTGGTACTGTAGAAAACCAACGCTAGACAGCACATGCACTATGGTGCAAAGGTGTGTGCATGGCGTTAGGCAGCCTCTTTGTGCTCCAGCACTGCAGCATAGGACAGCAGAAGCATATATTAGTTGATGTGTACAGCATTGGTTACTACGCTGCGTTGTGTGACATTTTAGTAAATGTGTCTCTTACTATTTTTGGGTGCTGCTCAACTCAAGTGTGCTGATGCTTTAATCTGTCCTTGCAAGGCATGGCAAAGGGAGCTCTGCCACTGGTTTAGTACAGAAGACGAGATGCCCTTGGGAACAGGCAGATACAGCAACAGAGCCCAGGGAAAAGACAGAAGCACCATTTTATTTGGGAATTTGTGACAGAGATGGCGTACATACAATGTTGCACAGTCTCTGTGATCAAGAAGGACTGGGGTCAGATGTGGCCTAGTGGATACAGTTGCTGACCTTGGAACTGAGGACCTATGTTTGGTTCCTGGCCTCACCTCACCATTCTGGACAAATCACTAAGGGAGTGATTCTGACCGCGGCGGACGGCGTTCGCCGCCCGCCAGCGGTTCCCGCCGAAAGACCGCGGCGGTCATTCTGGCTTTCCCACTGGGCTGGCGGGCGACCGCCGAAAGTCCGCCCGCCAGCCCAGCGGGAAACACCCTTCCCACGAGGACGCCGGCTCAGAATGGAGCCGGCGGAGTGGGAAGGTGCGACGGGTGCAGTTGCACCCGTCGCGAATTTCAGTGTCTGCAAAGCAGACACTGAAATTCTTCGTGGGGCCCTCTTATGGGGGCCCCGCGGCACCCCCTACCGCCATCCTGTTCCTGGCGGGAGACCCGGCAGGAACCGGATGGCGGTAGGGGGTGTCAGAATCCCCATGGCGGCGGAGTGCGCTCTGCCGCCATGGAGGATTCTCAAGGGCAGCGGGAAGTCGGCGGTACACCGCCGACTTTCCGTTTCTGGCCGCGGCTGAACCGCCGCGGTCAGAATGCCCAGCGTGCACCGCCAGCCTGTTGGCGGTGCTACCGCCGACCTCCGCCATGGCGGTAATTACCGCCAGGGTCAGAATGACCCCCTTAATCACTCCATGGATAAAAATAAATGTACAACATAATTCTATTTTAAAGTGTTCTAATGACATTGGGACAAATTCCTGTATCTAAAAAAAATATCAATACTCTGTGGTGCAAAGTATTTGTAAAGTATTTACTTTCCTGCACGATTTGTCATGTGCTGGAAAGTTGTTGAAAATGTATGAAATAGCACTTTCCACCGTTTTATGCTGTTTGCAATACTATGCATCGAGGTAGGGCCCCACGAGTAGAACATGAGCACTATATGCTACCACCCATGGTTTTTAATGGAAAGTCCTGTCTACTAAAATGGTTGAGAAGACTTGTTGCAAATACATCTCCACTAGGCAGGTGTTAACAAGGAGAAATGTTTTCATTTGTCCAACCATTTCACACACTATAGTGCACTGCAGAGCACACATACAATGTGGGAAACATTTTCAAGCATGTCTAATTACAGTAGGGTACCCAATGAAAGACATTGTCCAAACACCTTTGCAGTATGTTGCAAAGGTACATGTGTGGTACTACGAACAAGGTTTGTGTGCCAGCGCTGGGGAGGTGGACTACCGTAAATATGAAATGTGAAAACATTGTGCAACATCAAGCACAAGTAGAAACGACCCCGCTGTTCACAATCAAAAAACAGTTTAGGCCTGACCCCCATACTTATACGAGCAAGGTGAAAGGTGCATTCAAGGATATAATGGAATAAGGAACATGAAAGGATCAGCTGTTAAAGGCCAACTCATGTCTAACCAACCTGCAAATATTAATGACATCAGAACACGAGTCCCAGCACACTCTCTGTGCCTACAAACAGATTGCGGACTGATTAGACAACGGGTACATAATTGAATTAGCCCAAAACACACTGGTTCACAACTTACAATGGGTCCAGGGAAGACATCAAGGGCCAGATGTAGCAAGCAGTTTTGCCCATTCTGCGTCTATGGGAAAATGTGTTCGCACATATGGCCCCAAATTCTGAATACTCATTAGTCCTGGACACACAATGCTGTCAGCACACACTTCAAATAAATGACATTTACAATAGAGCATGTACGCATTCCTAGGTCAAATAATGCTCAGTCTTAAACCTTTTTCGAACATGTAATAAAGAGCCAATAATGACTTAGCCTAGGAATTTAAGGTTATGGAGTCACATGTTTGAGTTTTTTTCCATTTTAATTTGTAAACTTGCAAGTTATCTATTATTCATCATGTGTAATAAAGTATTGTAATATGTGTATAAAAAGGCCTGTCTGTGAACAGGCATTTGAGAAAAACTATAGAGACAGGTTGTGCAGGGCTGAGGTGCAGTTCACAGTGTTTTTCTCCCTGTCGTGACGGTTAGTAAATACTGTCTTTGGAGTGCCAAGAGGAGTCTGCGTGGTAACTTTTGAGTCTCTAGAGCGTATCTGTTCATGCTGTAAAGCTTGGCAAGCCAGCCAGGAGACTTCTTTGCAGCCCCTCCTGACAACTGGCACTGCAAGCCGGCCTGTCACCTGCTGCAGAGAGACCAGTGCGCACAAATTTGATAAGGTGAGCAGAATCCAGGTTAGCTGAAGTTCTGGCTATACGTGGGGTGTTGGGAAGGCTCCGTGGACCATCCGCTTAAAGGTGAACACAAAGCTAACCGCGATACTTGTTCGACATAAGCGCGCTCCTCTTGGCAATACTAAACGCAGATATAAGTGTAATGTAACTGGCATGAAATTTGTGAATTTGTCAGAGTAGGCCAGAAGGGCACCGCGTGTGATTTGCTTTTTTCATTGTTGAAGGATTGAATATGTATGATGCACAATCAACCAAAATATATGTATTTGTGGATTTGTCAGAGAAGGCAAGAAGGGCACTGCATGTGTTTTTTATGGTTGAAGGATTGTGAACAAGCTTTACACAATCAACGGAAATATATGTGTTTGTGAATTTGTCAGAGAAGGCCGGAAGGGCCCCACATACAATTTATTTTTTATTGTTGAAGGATTGCTTACTGGAGTTGCACTATTAACAGAAATATATGTATCTGTGAATATGTCAGAGAAGGCAAGAAGGGCACCGCACAAGATTTGCTTCTTTTTATTTTTCTATGGACAGATTATGTGCATGCGTTGCACAATCAAAAGACGCTTACATAACGAGTACAATTTTGGTTTGTTGAGTGACTGAAGGCACATGCGTGCAGTTGAATGAAGTGAGCTACAGTGTGATGTTGTTGTGAGATATTGTATAAATATGCAAACTGTTGTTTCAAATCTACATTGCATGTAACAAAATGTGTATACTGTAATGTGTCCCATAACCTTGGTAAACAGAACTAAATGCTGAAAACCTATTAGTATATGGTAAAGTAGAAAAAGTAGACAAAATTATTTCCCACTAGAAAAGTTGTGTGAGTCTACTTTAAAATTGTTAAAACCTGGTAGCAGAAAAGGTAAAAAGTGAAGGATTAAGAACATCTAAATAAGGAGACCCCTGTAGTACATATGCAGAAGGCATTCCCTAGTTACCGAAAGAAATTAAAAAAGTATAGCCAGGAGTGGTTTAAAGCCACACAAAAGCATACATATCCTTGGCCAAAAGAGGGAACATTCAATGATAGAGCAATTGAGCATGTTGTCACATACCCCGAAGTAAATAAGCAGGAGCCAAATTAAAGAAAAGAGAAGCCACCATAGCATTATGGAGAATATTTTGTGAAGATTTAAAAGATTCCTCAAAGGGAGATACCTTAAGTACCCCATATGACCTTATGCACCCACAGTGCCCAGCATCTACTCACTAGTGCAGCTGTGATTATGATTAGAAAACCCTGAAATTGAAACCACTTCACACTCCCCTACAACAACCCCCAATGTAACCCAATGAATACCAAAAACAAAGAGGGCAAGCACTCCTAGAGAGCAAACTAAAATAGGGGATCCACACTTTTCAGGGAAATTAGAGGCACAGTTTGTACTGCATCTACTTTCCCCAAGAGGAGAAGAGCAGAGTTCAGGGGATAGCGATGAGCAATCGCATATTTCATTAGCAACATTGCAGTTTTTTCAAAAAAGGAACACTTCAGGTAGAGTAATTAGAAAACAAGTGTTCACCTCGCAGCAAAGGGATGCAAGGAATACAGGGTGGAGCAACAATGTGCCTGGGACTGTAGATATAACAGGACAACTTGTATATCAAAGAAGGGAACAGGAACAAAAAAGGACTGAAAGTAGTCCGCCCCTTGGCAGAAGGAGAAGGGGGGTGTAATAGTCTCACCAGAGAGGGTGCATGACTGGCTATCACGCGGTAAGGATAGGAGAGAGGCAAGTGAAGTAAGGAGAGAAGGGCATGACAATGACTGTACAGGGCAAACTCAGAGGGGTTTGGGGAAATTAGCAGATACAATAGCATCTATACACCGGCGTGTAGAGAGCACGGGTGAACTCCTTCAAAACACAAGAAGTAAGTCACCATATTTCTGGTCTCCAAGAAAGACGACTCATTGACTTAGACTGCATGAGGGTCACATAGAGACGGCTTAACCCAATTGATGCAAGGGGAAGAGAGTGAGGTGTGCTCCCTAGAAACAGGAAGCCCGAGGTCCAGGGCTAATGCAGTACAATTCCAAAGCAACCATGGCCAGCCAGACCTCAGAATGGGATAAAGTGAGGTTAGGGAATGGGTGACTGTCCACAACAGACCCACCCAGCAAATGAGTGCCCCAGCAAATTTGCGCAGCACAGCCCTCACCCCCAGTGAGATCGCCGCTGAAGGAGAGGATAGCTGCCATTTGGTTGTGTCAATTGTAGAAAACGTAGCAGACTGGATTGAGCGGTTAGCTCCACAAATGAGTCCCTGTCCACCAGTGGGGTCCTTTGACCAGAACAACATAACAAATGCTGAAGACTGCATTCTTTATGATGAGAGTGATCCAGATTGGGACTATTCTTACATGAGGAAATGTCGACGTATATGGCAGAAGTACACCAGACAGCACCATCCCCAGCACGCCACCACCCCTTTACATCAGATGCCTCTGATATGTAAGGGCCCTGTGGCACCACATTATGTTCTCTGGCCACAAATGGTCAAGGAAAACCTCGGAAAACAGCAACAGCTTACAGAGGGAGCAGGGAAATGGATGAGAGCATTTGAGAAGCAAACTGTAGGTATTACTCTGCAAGTAGGGGATGTAATAAGCCTGCTTAGTTTTCTCATAAGGGATGAAACAGACAGTATTTAAAAAGGCTGGAGTTAGAAATGTGACCCTCATTGAGACCAGGTGTGATGGATCGCCACTTAATCTGGTCAGATCTGTAGTGCGGGATCAGCTGAGGAAAATGTACCCCAGTAGACCAGACATCGGATCTCTCATGACTATGCAAATAAATGAGGATCATGCACAATACAGCAATAAAATGAAAGAAAAATGGACCCAGGATTTGGGTCAGGGCTATAGGAAGTGACAGAAGGTAATGCTATATTGTTCTATAATGTAGTTAAGAAAGGATTGCCTCGTGACATACAGGACAGCTTAAATACCATAGTGGCACAGGAAGCCAAGCCCTGGTCTGAAATTCAAGCACACATCATCCATTTTTGCAAGAAGAAGTAAACAGGAAGTAGCAGAGAAAGTGGTAGCCAAGTTGGTACAACAGACATTAGCGAAGAAGGGAGCAATGAAAGGTCCTGTAGTGGCAGCAACCACTCAGGTCTGTGAAATATCTGCTGGAATGGTCCCAGGGGTTACGCAACAACAGTACCCACAGCAGAAGAACGATATAAGGATTCAAGGAAATAGTAGAGGGGGACGAGCAGGAGTAGGTAGAGGCAAGAAGGGATTGGGCATGTTATTATTATCAGAAGTTTCGGCATCTTATTAGAGACTATAGCCTGAAGAGATGGCATGAGTGAGCGAAATGGAATAATGAGAATTTATGGTCCATCCAGAAATATGACAGTGCAGCCTCAGCAAAGTCCACAGATCACATATGTGTCCCAGACACCCTCGCAAAATGTGCAGACACCAGGAATGCATCAAGCACAGCAAGGACTGCCTCAGTAGAACTATCAAGTACCCTTCATCAAAATCCTACCCCATAATGGACAAGGAGGGGTAACTGTGAGGGGAGGGAATCCTTTCCAGGTGAACCCTACAGAAAGATACACACAATGAGGGTGCCCACAGGATATTTCGTTGTAACCAGTCTTGTCAGTGACTCACAGGCCAGATGAGGAACTCACTGTCATGGTGTCCATAAATGAAAAGAGATATGCATTCCTCGTAGATACAGGAGCAACAAAATCCTGTATTAAAGAGGGAAGCCTTCCGATTTCCAACAGATCCATGAACACGCAGAGATTCTCTGGGGAAATTATTAGGGTTCCTTTTAGCAAGCCACTAGAGATGGAAATAGGGGGGAGACATATTGATGGCTGCTTACTGTTCTTACTAGCTGCCCCAGCAAGTTTGTTAGGAAGAGACCTGATGGCAAAATTGAACATAACCATTAATTTTAAGCCAGACTGTAGCATGATTTGTTCGACACATGGAGTTCCACCTTCCAGAATCATGGTACTAACGGTGGAGTTCTCCAACAGAGACCAGAATAGAGCATGACCCGCCAATATGGAGGCATTTACTGCAGCAGTATATACCATCATAGCAGAGACACCAGAACTATTGGGGAGGGAGGTTCAATTGACCAAAGAATTCCTTTTTAGGCAGCAAGAACAGGACTCCAGACTATCAGAAGCAGAAGTAATATTGCAGATAGAGGCTTTGGAACTAACATCTACCTATGGCGCCTTGACAGCCAGTGACCATTAAGGGTGCTTTGTCTGAATGTGTCATCTTCCTTGAGCCAGGAAAGACGATTAGGGAGATACTGGATGACGAGCTACTTGATGATAGCCTCAAGAAAAGGATTATACTTTTTCAGGATGACATATCACTGAGGACCGTGCTAGAAGTCAGAACACCCACACTAAGCAGAGCTTTTGACTCAATAAAAGAAGCCGATCTGTCACAGGTGCCAGACACCCTGTGGACTAAAGGTCCTCAGGATGTCGGCCTTATCCACACTGCAGCACCATTCCAGATTACATTGAAGAAAGGTGCCATCTTACCCAGAGTAAAACAATACCCTTGTCCAAGGAAGCAGATGAGGGCATCATCCCCACTATACAGCCATTACTGGAACAGGGAGTGTCAATTTGTAACACACCTATTTACATAGTTAAGAAAGCTAAGGGCAATACTTGGTGAATGGTTCAAGAACTGCGCCCTTTGAACAATATTGTGTTACTAGAATTCCCAATTGTCCCAGACCCCTCCTTCATCTTGACAAACATCCCGTAGGACACTAGGTATTTTTCATTGATCTTAAGAATGCCTTCTTCAGCATTTCCATCCGTCCAGATAGTCAGTATCTGACAGTGTTCTCATATTGTGGGACTCAGTATTTGTACTCTTGTTTACCCCAAGGGTATTGCGAGTACCCCAGCATGTTCAACAGAGCAATAAAAAATTATCTGTAAAATTTTCAATGTGACAGCTCTCTGATGCAATATGTCAATGAAATATTGGTTTGTAGTTCTACCGAGCAACAGAGTAGAAGAGACACTATGGCCCTCATTACAACCCTCGTGGTCGGTGCTAAAGCGGCGGTAACACCGCCAACAGGCCGGCGGTAAAAAAAGTGGAATCATGACCACGGCGGAAACTGCCAACACATACAGCCACTTTAACACTCCGACCGCCATGGCGGTAGCAAAAAACACTGCAGCGGTAACTGCCAACAGCCAGGTGGAAGACAATGTAACACCCACTCCATTACAACCCGCCCATCCGCCAGCTTTTTCGGGGCGGTACCAACGCCATCAAAAGCACTGCGGAAACAGTACTCTGAAAGGAAACGACTCACCTCCCGACACTCAAGGAAGAACCAGGACGCCATGGAGCCCGAACTGCAGGTGTTCCCCATGCCGTTGTATCTTCTCATACACCAGGAACACGAACGCCGGCGACGACGACCACGGTGAGTACTGCACCTAGCACACAAGGGAGAGGGGGAGGAAAAAAAAGAGAGTGACACACACACGCAACATGCAACACCCTCACCCTCACTCACAACACTATACACACAAACACATGCAACAACATTACATATACACCCAGTAACCCTTAGGAATAACGCAAGGACAAAAGGAATGGAGTCAAATGAGTGTAATATTAGTAATACTTAGAAATACGTTCATAAAGAAAAAACAGTATGTACAATATATACAATATACACAAAAGGCGTGACAATGCCCACTCAAAAATAGTCCATGGCCCACTGGGCCAAAACACATAGGCCCCAATTGACTCCTGCCTCAATACAGAGAGGACTCTGCAGGGGCATCAGGTCGAAAACACACAGGCACCTCAGGGGGACGGTGAATGGGGGGGCACCTCAGCCGGAAGATGGTACAACGCCACTGCTCCTGGAAGGGGCTACACGCTCACTGCTTGGTCCTGGGGAGTGCAAAGCCACAGTCTCTCAAGTAGGTGGTTTGTCCACTGCTTGCTCCTGGGGAGTGCAAAGCCACAGTCTCTGTGGATGGCTTCTTCCACTGGTTTTGTAGGGGGCTTTGTGCACAGTGTGCTTCATTCTGTAAAGGAGGGGATGAGTGGGTGGCTTCTTCCACTGGTTCTGGAGGCGGGCCTTGTGCCCAGTGTGCTTCACCCTGGCAAGGAGGGGCTGAGTGGGTGGCTTCCTTCACTGGTTCTGGAGGGGGCCTTGTGCCCAGTGTGCTTCATCCTGGCAAGGAGGGGCTGAGTGGATGCCTTCTTCCACTGGTTCTGGAGGGGGCATTGCACCCTGTGATGCAGATGTTTTGGAGAGCAAGGTCACAGTTTCTTACCTGGGTGTCACAACAACAGCTTTTGCAGGGGCCAGGACGCACTGCAGCCCATGTAGTCACCACTACACACTGCTCCCCGGCGGTGACGGCTGCTCAGTGAACTGGCGGTTGTGGTGGTAGCCTCCAGGCCTTCACCTGCAGCCTCGGACGGCTGAAGTGCCATGGCTGGTGTTCTGTGCCCCTTCCAGCTCTTGGCAGATGGTGGTGCCTCCTTGCTTCTGCTAGCTGGAGTCTTTGACGTGGCCTTGCTGGCTGGTTGTGCCTCCTCCCCCCTGCTGGATGCTGTCCCCTTCTTGCCCTTGCCAGGTGGTGGACCCTTCTTGGCCTTGGCAGGTGTTGGTGGCACACTGGCTGGGCTAACGGGACCCTCCTTGGAGCCTCTCACAGCTGCAGAAACCACAGCGGCCATGGATAGTGTGGCTAAGGTGCTGGGCTGAGTTCTGGCCGCCCTGACCCAAGGTGAAGGACAGGTGGGGGTAGGGGTAGGGAAGAGGTCAATGTTGGCAAGGAAAAGCTTCTTAGGGACACTAGGGCGTGAAGAGGGTGAAGGTTTGGGAGTGGAAGAAGAGGGAGTGGGTGTAGGAGGTGTCAGTCTGCTGTGTGTTGTTGCAGGTGCATGAGCTGGATGCTGTTGTGAGGTGGATGGCTGCTGGGTGGGTGTGTGCTTGCGTTTGTGTACTTTGGGATGAGGAGTCACAGACACAGGGGAAGAGGACACAGGGGACGTGAGCATGGATGTGGGGGTGGTGACTGCCAGTGAGGGACGTGTAGTGATAGGCGTGCTTGTGATGGAGGTAGTGGATGAGGATGTAGTGCATGCAGGTGTGAGTGGAGATGCTACTGGGGGGGTGGACGAAGAGGAGGAGGGGGACACAGTGGAGGCAATGGATGTTGGTGTGTCTGCATGGGGATGGTGCTTGTGTGAGTGCCGTGAGATGAAGTGTAGTGCTTGTGTTTGCCTGAGCCACGTCTGTGTGTTGATCTGGGTGATTGCTGGTCTGAAGGTGTTCTTGGGATAGGTTGGGGTTGAGGGGATTGGGACTGGGACTGGGTAGAGGAAGTTGGAGGGGGGAGGCTGGAGACAGGGACAACGGCTGATATCAGTGCGGAGCCCAGAGCCTGGAATGCTCTCTGGTGGGCCACCACACCAGAGTGAATGCCCTGCAGGTATGCATTTGTTTGTTGCAAATGCCCTGCGACACCCTGGACGGCATTCAGGATGGTTGACTGCCCAACAGTGAGGCATCTCAGGAGGTCAATAGCCTCCTCACTGAGGGCAGCAGGGTTGACTGGGGCAGGGCCTGAGATGACTGGGGCGAAGGAGATGCCCACCCTCCTGGGTGAGCGGGCAAGGGAAACAAGCTAAGGGGCTGCTGGGAGGGCGGTGCTGGTAAGGGGGTGGCTGCTGTACCTGTTGTTGGGGTGGGCACAGATGTGTCTGCACAGCCAGGGAGCTTCCATCGGAGGAGGAGTCGCTGTCAGTAGTGTCCTCTCCTGTCTCCTTCGTGGTGCTCCCCTCGCCCTCCTTCCCACTGGTGCCCTCACCGTCGGTGGATTCAGCCTCCAGGCCCATGTGGGATGCAGCTCCCTCCGTTATCAGTGCCTCTGCTCCTCCGCCAGATGATGCTAATGCACACAAGAACAGGGTGACAAAACAAGAAGGGGGGAGAGACAGAGGATACTCTTGGTCAATGCCAGCAACAACACTACAGTTGGCGTACACAACACACAGGGATCAGCCCTATGCACTAGGACATGCAGTACCAGTTACAAAGCTAGTCACCAGCCCATGGGGTATATTTCCTAATGCCATTAGCTGCACACCTGAAACCCACAGGACCCTGCCCAGCAGTAGATGCCCACTAACACTATTGGGGTTGGAGTGCTTCAGAGCCTGCCCAACAAGGGACCTACCATGCCATGTTTGCCCTGGCCTAGGGGCACCCACAGCCCACATCCCCAACCCAGGTAAAACCTTAACGAATGCAAAGTTATGACTCTGAATCTGTACTCACCCCCTTGCGGCTGCTCTGATCCCTTCAAGCACCCATCCAACTTCCGATAGGCCACCGCCAGGATGCGGAACATCAGGGGGGTCAGGGTACGATGGGCACCCCTTCCTCAATCAATCAATCAATCAATCAAGGATTTATAGAGCGCACTAATCACCTGTTAGGGTCTCAAGGCGCTGGAAGGGAGCTACTGGTCGTAGAGCCATGACTTGAGGCGTTTCCTGAATGTCAAGAGGTCTTGGGTCTAGCGAAGGTGGAGCGGTAGGGAGTTCCAGGTCTTGGCAGCTAGGTGAGAGAAGGATCTTCCTCCGGCAGTGGTGCGGGGGATGCGGGGGATGGAGGCGAGGGCGAGGCTGGCGGAGCGAAGATTGCGGGTGGGGGTGTGGAAGGTGAGTCTGTCGTTGAGGTAGGCTGGGCCTGTGTTGTGGAGGGCCTTGGGTGCATGGATGAGGAGTTTGAAGGTGATCCTCTTTGATACTGGTAGCCAGTGAAGGTCTATGAGGTGGGGGGAAATGTGGTCACGTTGTGGGAGGTCCAGAATGAAGCGGGCGGATGCGTTCTGGATTCTTTGCAGTTTTGTTAGGAGTTTGGTTGTTATTCCTGCATATAGGGTGTTTCCATAGTCCAATCGGCTGCTGACCAGGGCGTGGGTGACAGTTTTCCTGGTTTCGACGGGAATCCACTTGAAGATTTTGCGGAGCATGCAGAGAGTGTTGTAGCAGGAAGAGGAGATGGCATTGACCTGCTGAGTCATGCTGAGTGTGGAGTCCAAGATGAAGCCTAGGTTGCGTGCATGGGTGGTGGGTGAGGGCGCGGTTCCTAGGGAGGTGGGCCACCAGGAGTCATTCCAAGTTGAGGGGTTGGCGCCAAAGATGAGGATTTCTGTCTTGTCTGTGTTTAACTTTAGGTGGCTTGATTCCATCCAGCTGGTGATGGCGTGAAGTCCGTTGTGGAGGTTGTTCTTTGCAGTTGTAGGGTCTTTCGTGAGGGAGAGGATGAGCTGAGTGTCGTCTGCGTAGGAAACTATGTTGATGTGGTGGGTTCGTGCGATGTTGGCGAGGGGGTCCATGTAAACATTGAAGAGTGTGGGGCTGAGCCATGATCCTGGGGGAACGCTACAGATGATTCTGGAGGCTTCTGACAGGAACGGTGGGAGGCGGACTCTCTGGGTTCTGCCTGAGAGAAATGACGAGATCCAGTCGAGTGCCTTGTTGCGGATTCCAGCGTTGTGGAGGCGTGTGCGGAGAGTGTGATGACATACCTTGTCGAAAGCTGCAGAGAGGTCCAGGAGGATGAGTGCTGCTGTTTCTCCTTCGTCGAGCATGGTCCTAATGTCGTCTGTGGCAGCAATGAGTGCAGTCTCAGTGCTGTGGTTTCTGCGGAATCCGGATTGGGAGGTGTTGAGTACCTTGCTGTCTTCCAAGAACCGGGATAGTTGGCTGTTTACAATTTTTTCGATGACCTTGGCTGGGAAGGGTACGAGGGAGATCGGCCGGTAGTTCTTGGGGTCGTCTGGGTTTGCCTTTGGTTTCTTTAGCAGGGCGTTGATTTCTGCGTGCTTCCATCTTTCTGGGAAGGTGGCTGACTCAAAGGAGCTATTGATGGTTTTGCAGAGGTGGGGGGCGATGATAATGTTTGCCTTATTGAAGATATGGTGTGGGCAGGGGTCTGATGGTGATCCAGAGTGGATGGAGGCCATGGTGGTGGCGGTGTCCTCTATGTTGATGGGGGTCCAGGTGTTGAGGAGGTGGGTGTTGCTTGGAGCGTTGGGTTCTTGGGTGTTTGTAGTCAGCTGGTGGGTCTGGGTTTGAAGCTATTGTGGATTTCTTCTATCTTTCGACGGAAGTGGGTTGCCAGTGAGTTGCAGAACTCCTGTGATGGCGGGGGATCGTTGGAGCAGGTCCTGGGGGTGGAGAGCTCATTGACGATGCCGAAGAGCTCTTTACTGTTGTGAGCGCTGGCGTCGATGAGGTTTTTGAAGTGGGTCCTTTTCGTGGTGCGGATCAGTTGCCGATGTTTGTGTAGGGCATCCTTGAAAGCGATGTGTTTGGAGTTGGTAGGGTCAAGGTGTCAGGTTTTTTCCATTCTGCGACAAAGCCATTTGGATTCCTGTAGTTCTGGGGTGAACCAGCTGGCCTTGATTCTGTGGGAGGTGTTTTTTTTTTTTTTGCGGTGCGAGGGTGTTGGCGCAGTCTTCTATCCAGTGATGCAGGTTGGTGGTGGCTATGTTGGGGTCCGGGGTCCCAGGGGGTGGGGCCCGGGCGAGAGTGGAGATCAGTTGATCCGTTGATATTTTGCTCCAGTTGCGTCGGGGGGGGGGGTGTGCGGTGGTGGTGAGTGACTGGTTTTTGGTAGGAGAAGTGGATGCAGCGGTGATCTGTCCAACTGAGTTCAGTGGTGTGGCTGAAAGAGACGTGGTTGCTGGCTGAAAAGAGGCCAGCTCCAGCTGGGCCTCCGCCGTCTTCCTTGCCCAGCAGCGCAGGTCCTCCCACCGTTTGCAGCAGTGGGTGCTCTGCCTGTCAAAGACCCCCAGGGTCCGCACCTCCTTGGTGATATCACGTGAAATCCCCTTTTTCTGATGGGCGCTGACCTGCAGAACTATAAAAAAGGGATTAGTCATACCGTCTGGACTGTTAGACTCATGGCCCACAATATCCCTCCCATCCCCTTACGTACAGACATTGACCACCAGACTTGGAGCACTCTGCCCAGGACCCCTCAGCCACCCCCTACACGAGGCTTACACACACAGCAATCCATACATTCATTGCCCACGCATCATGCTCACTGTGTACTCACCTGTTTGTCTGGAGGACCATAGAGTAAAGTGTACTGGGGGAGGACCCCATCCACCAGTCTCTCTAACTCTTCCGAAGTTAAGGCGGGGGCCCTTTCCCCAGACACTCGAACCATTGTCGCTTCCAGACACAGGTCACAGCAGCACTTGCAGTGTAGGTCCTCTCCTGTTGAAGGTCAGGTAGCAAGTGAGTGAACAGATAAAAAATGGCGGTCATGTCTGCGGTGGTGCGTACCGTCACCGCCTGCGTACATCACCATTGGCTCCTGGAACCCACAGGGCCCAATGATAACCGATGCGAAGTTGCGCGGCAGTCATCGACCGCTGACCGCAACAGCGCACAACGCCAGTGGAATTACCTCATTTCCACTTGTCTCTCCTCACAGGTCAGGCAGCTGCCATTTCAGGGGGGCCCAGGCCATGGCACCTAACTGCATCACAGCAGAAATTGGCACATCAACTGACTCTCGAATTCACATACTGTTTCTGTAAAGGAAGAAATGCATATTAATATTGACATATGTGTGAATATGACCCTCTGCTCACCGTATTTCACCCTAGAGTTCAACCGCTGAGGATGAATAGGAGATGGAGACATTCCCCTGTGTACAGACCCCTGGTGGACCTGACGACAATGGAGGACAGGCACATTATCCTGACCTACAGACTTGATAGGGCCACCATTCAAGAACTGTGTGCCCAACTTTAGCCAGACCTGATTTCACCTATCCGCCACCCCACAGGTATCCCCCCTCTAAACAGGTCCTGTCAGTGCTCCATTTCCTGGCAAGTGGTTCCTTCCAAGCAACAGTGGCCACGGCATCAGGGATGTCTCAGCCAATGTTCTCCAAGTGCTGACGAGTGTTGTCTGCCCCGCTGAAACACATGCGCAGCTACATCGTATTCCCCCAGGTGGAAGATTTGGCCACAGTGAAGGCTGACTTTTATGCCCTGGGACATATCCCCAACGTCATTGGTGCGATTGATAGTACACATATTGCATTTGTACCACCCCCCCCCCCGGAGAAATGAACAAGTGTTCAGGAACAGAAAAAGCTTTCACTCTCTGAATGTGCAGATGGTGTGTTTGGCGGACCAGTACATCTCCCATGTGCATGCCAAGTATCCTGGCTATGTGCATGATGCTTTTATCTTGAGGAATAGCAGCATTCCATATATATGATATATGATGTCTCAACTCCAGAGACACCGGGTGTGGCTAATAGGTGAGCCCATGGTCCCCACCCGGTTGATGTAGGTTTATGGGTGTGGGTTTGGCCCTAAGGGTGAGTGTGTGGCTAACAGGTATCCCTCCATATTTACAGATAACTCTGGTTACCCCAACCTCTCATGGCTATTGACCCCAGTGAGGAATGCCAGTACAAGGGAAGATGAACATTACAATGAGGCACATGGGCGAACAAGGAGGATAACTGAGAGAACCTTTGACCTCCTGAAGGCCAGATTCTGGTGCCTCCACCTGACAGGTGGATCCCTGTACTACTCACCCAAGAAGGTGTGCCAGATCTTCGTTGCATGTTGCACAACTTGGCCTTGAGACGCCAGGTGCCTTTTCTGCAGGAGGATGAGCGTGGAGATGGTCATGTGGCAGCGGTGGAGCCTGTGGACAGTGACGAAGAGGAGGCAGAGGAAGAAGATGTGGACAACAGAAGTACACTCATTCAACTTTACTTCCAGTGACACACAGGTAAGACACTGTAACTTCACCTTCCATTGCAGTTTTGTGTTTGACATTGATCATGGCAGCCTGATTTCCCTATGTCTATGGCCACTTACTGTACCCTTTGGCATCCCTATTTTCAGATCTCTGTGCCCCACTTTGGCTCCTGCTGTGTTTACTGCTGCCAACTATAGGTTATACCTATGTTAATATTACAGTAGATTAGAAATGCAATGTTTACAGTTTGTGAAACTAATACATGTGTCATATAATCCACAGACTCCATACTTGAATTTGTTCAAAGGGTGTTTATTTAGGTGCTAATAAGTGGAGGAGGTATTGCAATGGGCTGGGTTGCTGATGGAGGAAAGTCCAGGGTAGAGTCCAGTCTATTTGTATCACAGGTGCATTGTCCAAGGAGGCATAGGAAGGTGCGCAACGGCAGTTCAAGGTGGACAGGGTGACAGAGTGGGACAGAAGGATGACAATAAGGAGAGTCTTATTTCCTGGTGGGGTCTTGGCAATGTTCTCTGGCTTCTGCCTGGATCGCAGGGACCATTTGCGGGGTGGTTCTCCTTCTGCAGGGGGTGGGGTGCTGGTGGCCTGTTGTTCCTGTGGCGGGACCTCCTGTCCACTAGGGCCGGCGGAGGTGGAGGGCTGTTCTTCGGTGTGTCTAGTGTCAGGGGCCCGTTGGTGTGCCACTGCCTCCCTCATGGTGTTGGCCATGTCTGCCAGCACCCTTGCAATGGTGACCAGGGTGGTGTGGATGTCTTTCAGGTCCTCCCTGATGCCCAGGTACTGTCCCTCCTGCAGCCGCTGGGCTGCTGCAACTTGTACAGTATCTGGCCCATCTTCTCCTGGGAATGGTGGTATGCTCCCAGGATTCCTGCAAGTGCCTCGTGGAGAGTGGGTTCCCTGGGCCTGTCCTCCCCCTGTCGCACAGCAGTCCTCCCAGTTTCCCTGCTGTCCTGTGCCTCTGTCACCTGAACTGTGTGCCCACTGCCACTGACCCCAGGTCCCTGATCGTCCTGTGTTTGTGTGGTTGCCTGTGGTCCCTGTAGTGGTGGACATACTGCTAATTGACGTGTCCTGGGGACAGAGGTATGGGCCCGCTGGGTGGGTGCTGTGCTGGTGTTTCCTGATGGGGGAGGCTCTGTGGTGGTTTGGGACTGTGGCAGGGTCACCGACTGTCCAGAGGTCCCTGATGGGCCAGGTTGGTCATTGTGATCCAGGCGTGCAGAGCTGCTGTCATCACTGTGGGCCTTTTCTGTGGGGGGACTGGATGTGGCTGGCACCTCCTCTCCGGTGACGTTGAGTGGAGGTCCTGTGGGGATGTAAATGCAGTGTTATTGTATCTGTGTGTGCCATCTTGTGCATGGATGTGTTTCCCTCTATGATTGTTATTAGCAAGGCAGCTTTGGCTTGTGTGAGTTGTGCTTGGTTTGGCTAAGTGATTGTCACTAGTGTGCATGCTGTGGTGATGGGTGTCCATCCAGGTCTGTGATGGGTGTCAATGCATTGGTGTTGCATGCAGGGCTTGGTATTGGGATGGGTGGGTTGTGATGGTGGGGTATATGTGAGGTGGTGGAGTGATGGGGGTGAGGGTAGGGGTAGGAGTTTGTGATGGCATGCAGGTAGGATGGGGGATATATTAGTAAAGATTTGAATTACCAGAGTCCAGTCCTCCTGCTACTCCCGCAAGGCCCTCAGGATGCATGATCACCAAGACTTGCTCCTCCCATGTTGTTAGTTGTGGGGGAGAAAGAGGGGGTCCACCACCAGTCCTCTGTACAGCTACCTGGTGTCTTGCTACCATGGACACACCTTCCCCCGTAAGTCGTTCCACCTCTTCCTGATGTCATCCCTTGTTCTGGGGTGCTGTCCCACAGCGTTGACCCTGTCCATGACTCTCCGCAATAACTCTATCTTCCCAGCAATAAACGTCTGCTGCACCAGTGATCCGAATAGCTGTGGCTCTACCCGCATGATTTCTTCCACCATGACCCTTAGCTCCTCCTCTGAGAACCTGGGGTGTCTTTGTGGTGCCATGGATGTAGTGAGTGGTATGTGTGAGGGTGTGTGAGGGGATGTGTTGGGGTGTGTGCTGTGAGGTGCGTGTATGGTGTATGAGTGATGGTGTTATGTGGCTCAGATTCAGTGGGTGCTCCTGGCTTGTCTCTCTCTCAGTTGGCAATATTTTTTGTTTGTTGTAAGGGGTTGTGGGTATTGTTGGTGTGTGATTTATATTAGATTGGGTGTGTGGGTGTGGTGTGTGTGTATGTGTGTCAGGTGTGTGTAGTTTGAATTGCCCAGTGTGGTGTAGGTTTGTTAGAGTGTGTGCATTTTGGGCGCAGAGGTGTGTACTGCCAGTGGTTTACCGTTTCCAATATTTAGGGCAATTACTGTCAGCATCTTGTAGGTGTGAAACACCTGAAATGGCACCATCCATTCGGCAAATGTCAGAGCCAGAAACTGTCAGAGGAATACAGAAGTTTCTGGGCCTCTAAACTATGTGAGACAGTGGGTATTTGATTACAGCACTTTAATAGCTACATTGTTGGCAGCTATCAAACAGGCGAAGATAACTTGGACACCAGAGATGAAGAAAACTTTTCAGAAACTGAAGGATGAGGCAACAAATGCTCCACTTCTGGGAACTCCAGATTACACCAAGGAGATCTACATATTCTGCCACTACAACAGTCAGGTGATGGCAGCTGTCCTCACACACAAGTATCCACTAGGGAACAAACTTCAATGGGCTCCTGACTCAGTCATGAAAGGACACCATCCCTGTGAACAAGCTCTGGCCACTACAGCATTTGCAGTATAGAAGTGCACCTCCATAGTTATGAGGGTACCAGTGATGCTCTACTCAGAGAATACAGTGTTTGCTATTATCCAGAAGGCTAAAACCACTCTGACTACTCAAAGAGTGTGAGTATATGAGGTGATACTGTCACTACCATCCTTGAAGGATGTGAAGTTTCATACGGTCAATCCTGAGACATTCTTTGCCCAGACAATGTTAAACCCCAAGGAGGAAGAGCATGATTGTGCAACACATAGGCCCCCATTAGGAGTTTAGCTCATTTCTCCATCAGGCCACCTGTGTGGCCTGAACACCGCCAGCCCTATAAAGAGTTCACCGCAGAGCCTGCGGGCAGAAACAGCAGCTTTGACACATTGGCGCCAATCTGGTGGTGCGGCGGGTGCAACAGCACGAATTGCGCTTTCCACTGCCCGTAATTCGGGCAGGGGAAAGCGTGATGGGGGGTCCATGGAGGCCCCTGCACTGCCCATGCCAAGTGTATGGGCAGAGCAGGGGCCCCCAGCACCCCCTTTCTGCCAGCCTTTGCATGGCAGGGCTACCGCCATGCAACAGCGGGCAGAATGGGGACTCATAATCCCCAGGGCAGCGCTGGAGGATTACAACCACCGAGACCACCAGGTCTCAAGCACCCCGAGTCCTCCAATGACCTTGCTACATTACAGCTGAAAGAAGAGAACTGCAGAATACAATGGCACAAACACCTGGAATAAAATCCATAGGCTGCCTCTCCCTGAGGGCGACGTCTGCGCCCCCCCAGGTGGCTGAGTTCCTTTGGCCATGCTGCAGTCTCTGGCATTGGTGGCCCGCGGGCCTGTTTGGCGGTGGTGGTCAGGCCGCGTCACCCTGCGGGCAGGTCAGTGGATGTGCTTGGGGCTGCTGGTTCAGTCTAGCGGCGCTGCGGTTTGCCCACGTGGCGGCTGACGGGGGCCTCAGACTCAGCGTGTTGCGTGACCCCCCCTCCTGTCTTCCTGAGGTGAGTGCGGCTGGGCGGCATGTTGGGGCCATGGGTTTGGCGCGGTCCCTTGTGGCCCTTATTGCCTGGAGGTTGTTTTGGGGGGCGGGGTGTGCGGTAGGTGCCTGGCCCCCTCTCCTTTTTTCTGGTCTTCAGAGGAAGCGCTGTGTGGCCACTCGCCGAGGGTGCGTAGGAGAACTGGGTTCCCCTCCCCGGTTTGCGCTACTGTTTGCGGTGGGGTGGTGGGTAGGACATTGAGGGGCGCTTTTGCGTCCTTTTTGATTGTAGAGCTTTTTCCTCTTCCTCCCTTTTTTTTTTTCTTGAGATGATGGGGAAGACGGACCAGAGGCAATCTAAACTTACCTTTGATGGGAAGAAGAAGTGCAGTCAGGCCGGCTGGTCAGTGGAGGATCTGCTACAGGAGGAGGAAAATCCGGCGACTTTGGTGAAGGCTATGTTCTTGGATCTTAAGCACAGTTTTGCCAGCATCGGTGCCAAGTTAGATCACTTGGCTGAACAAATGGATTGTTTAAAAGAATGGGTGGATGGCCATGATACACACCTTGAGCAGGTGTAATCTCGCACTTCGGATATGGAGGATGGTCGGCACGGAGACGAGGAGAAGTCACTACAAATGGAACGCATGTTGGAGGTAATCCAGAACAAGAATGAGGACCTTGAAGCTCGCTCCCGCTGCAACAATATCCGTATTCTGGGCCTCCCGGAGTCAACAGCTATGGGGCGCATGGAAGTTTACGTGGAGACTATGCTATGAGCTCTCTTTCCTGGCAAGCTATCTCAGGTGTTGGCGGTGGAGAGGGCTCACAAATCTCTGGGGCTGAGACCGCCACCTGGGACGCCGGCGCACCCAGTCATGGTGCGCTTATTGAACTATAGGGACAGAGACACAATACTTAGATTAGCTAGGGAGCGTCGACCCATGATTTAGAATAACAACAAACTGAACATTTTTCCAGACTACACTCCCAGGATGCAGGGGGCCCATTGGGCGTTCCTACCTGCTAAGCGCACTTTGAGCCAGAGAGATGCCAAAAATTCCCTTATTTAGCCTGCCAAACTGCGAGTGCAGCATAAGGGCAAGTTGTACTTTTTCACTGACCCGAAACTGGCCATCAAGTATGCTGAATTTGTTCCTAAAAAGGCCACTCCGGATTGTTCACAGGCTTCTAGAGGTGGAGGCGATACTCTTAGTGATAATGATTGAATTTGTTTTGTTGCTGTGGGCCACAGCAGCTCTGCACAGTGATTTGGGACTTGGTCTCATCGGCTGGTACCTTTCTGGGAGGCATTTAAAGTGGTGATCCGGGGGATCTGCTTGGCTAAACAGCATGGCGTGCTCCGGGCAATACATTGTGAATGGGCAACTTTAGAGGCTCAGTTGACTGCAGAGGAGAAATGCCTGTACGCTGGTCTGTCAAATGCTCTCCTGGTGGAGTTTCGGGAGAAGCTGTCGGACTGTGAGGAGCCGGCGCTCCACAAACTATGCTTCCTGGCTAAAGAGGCAATGGTGCGATGGTATGGAGAGGGCGAGTGGGCTGGTAGAATGCTGGCAGGAATGCTACATCGACCATGGGCTGGAAACTATGTCGTGGAGCTGTTGGATTCTGCGGGCGTCTATGGAACGGGTGCAGAGGAGGTTGGGCGTGTGATGACAGAGTACTATGCTTCATTCTTTTCTGCCTTGGACGGCTCAGACTCGGAGGCCTATTCCTATTATTTTGAGGATATTAGTTTATTGTGGCTGGAGAACAAGCACCAGCAATATTTAGATGTGCCTTTCTCTGTTGAGGATATTGTACAGGTCATCCGCATTCTGCCCAGAGACAAGGCCCCTGGCCTTGATGGGCTCAGGGTGGCCTTTTATAAGGAATATGCAGATTTGTTAGTACCGCATTTATTAGATGTGTACGCTGAGGCGCTTGAATGCGGCACCCTGCTGCCGTCGCTGAGGGAAGCCCTTATAGTTACTATACTGAAACCGGGCAAGGATCCGCGCTCTTGCGATTCATATCAGCCACTGTCACTTATAAAGCTGGATAATAAGATTTTGGCGAAGCTGCTGGTTATGCTCCTGCAGCCTCTGCTCCCGTCTATGGTGCTCCTGGACCAATCAGGCTTTGAGCCGGGTCGCTCGACCTTGTATAATCTTCATACCTTCTTTGCAATGGCATAGATGGTGTCACCTGAGGACCACATTGTGGACGTTTTCTTGAATGCCACTAAGGTGTTTGATTCTTTAGAATGGTCATATTTGTTTGGCCTACTGGTGCGAGTGGGCTTGAGGCTCAGATTTATTAATTTGATTTGCATTCTATACTTGGCTCCCGTGGCACGATTGCGAGTTAATGGGATGACATTGGATCCTTTCCTGGTGTCTAGGGGTATCCGTCAGGGCTGCCCACTTTCGCCCCTGCTCTTTGCGGTGGCGATGGAACTGCTGGCTGCGCAGCTTCGACAACATCATAACCGTAAAAGGTTTAGCGTTTAGACAACTCCCAATCTTGGTTTCTATGTATGCTGATGATGTTGCTCTATATGTACGGGGCCCGCATGTTCACCTTGATATACTTCTAGATGAGATCGCACGCTTTGGCTGGATCTCTGGGATCGCCATCAATTGGTCTTGCCTTTGTTGGCTGTCACGGTGCAGTATTGTCAGTGGTATCCTTAGCGCTGGGCCGATGGCCTGGTCTGATATCTGGGCATCTGGGTGTGCAGGGAACTAGATTAGCTATGGTCAGCCAATTATGGTAGGGCCATCGGCTGGCTGGAAGACAAGGTCAGGGCTTGGCGTTCCTTGCCGCTCTTGCTGACTGGCTGTATAGCCATTGTGAAGATGGTGGTTCTGCCTAAATTTCTCTATTTGTTTACCAACATCCCTCTTGTGCTCACGTCCAACTTTCGGAAGAGGCTTCGGTCTTTGCTTATCTCCTTGGTTTGGGTGGGTAAGCAGCCCAGGATATCGTGGGAGACACTCGTGCTGCCATTTGAGCTGGGCGGTTTCGCTGCTCCGGACTTGGATCTTTATTATACTTGCGAACAAGCTCTCTATGCGCATTTTGGATGCACCCTATAAAATACTTACTGCACTTGGCTCCGGACCAGGACTTGATTTGGCCTGCTCGTCTGTCTGGAGTGTTATATGATACGCCTCGCCCTGTGCTACGGGGTGTAGATACGGTGGCATGTACGGTGCGGGCCTGGGGGCACTCCTGCGGCGGGCTGGGGGCGGGGTGCCATTTGCACCCTCGGCGCTGGTGAAGGACGTTGTGCACTCGAGTGCAGTTGGTGGTGCCCGATTGGACAGGCATATATCGGAGTTGCAGCTGATGACTTTGGGCTCCTGGTACCCTGAGAATTCATTTATCTCTTCCGAGGTATCGCTTTGTGCGCCATGCGATGCCTTGCAGTATCGACTTACTTATCTTCAGATCAGGGAATCCTTGCGATCCAGGTACCCCATTTTTTCCTGCGCCACCTCCGGTGAGTCGCCTTCAGAGGATGGGTGTTCAGTCTGATGATCGCTGCGATAGACGTGTGGCACAGGGAGCTGATTTTTTGCACTTGGCATGGGGTTGTGGGGCACTCGGGGGCTTCTGGACGGACGTGCTGAATGCCCTGGAGGAGATGGTTCGGCTCACATTACTGAGATCTCCTACGTTTGCGCTCTTGGGTTATATTAGGGAGATTCCCCCTGAGAACAGGAGATTAGTGGTGTTGCTCCTAGTGTTGGCGAAGCGCAGAGTTGCAATGTGCTGGAGTAGCAAGCTGGCCCCTCGCTGCCAGGACTGGCTGCGAGATGCTGTGTACTGTCAGGAGCAGTTGGCGGCTTACTAGGAGTTGATGCCGCCCAATGCCCGTCCAAGGGATGTGTGGTCTCCTCTGTGGACCTTCCTTGAATGCGGGCAACAAAATGTTGTGTAGATGACTAGTGTTTGGTGTTTCTCGCCTCGGTGGCCCCCTCCCCCTTTCCTCTACACCTTCTCCCTCCTCATTGCCATGTGATTATGCTTGGCTGGTTCAGCCTGGCAGTCACAGATACGAGGACTTCTCCCGACTTTCCTTCCTTCCTTTCATTATTTCCTACTTTCTTTCTTTCTTTCTTCTCTGACTTTCCTTTTCTCTTCCTTTGTCTTCGGTGCGGATGGGGTATGTATACTTGTGCCAGTTGCCCTGGTTTGCTCACATTATATTTGCACAGCTAAGGTATTGTTGGTATTACCTGCTATTGGGCAGGCTGTGTCTGCTGCTCCAATTTTACTGTTAATATGTTCTTCTGCCTTGGCGTTTGGACATTTTGCCAGCTGCATCAGTGTTGGCTTTTATTTTGTGTTATACTATCTTGACAATGAAATTTAAAAAAATTACCACAAATTAGGGCTTCAAAGCCATAAAGGAAGCACTGTGTGCCCTAAGGAAAATGGTGCTGCAATACCGTTATGTATTGGACCGTATGACAGCCATGCAAGGGGGTGTTTGTAAGAAGAGAGGTACTGCATGCTGCACTTTTAATCCAGCAAATGACACAGAGAATGGAACTTTGTCAGAAGCAATATAGATACTGCACAATTTATAAACTAAAATGATTGATGAAGGAGTTGCCCCCTCAATGACACAAGCAAGGTGAAAGGTTCATTTAAGGATGTACTGGACTGAGGAACATGAAAGGATAATCTGTTAAAGGCCAACTCATGTAGCACGAATCCCTGGCACACTCTTCGTGCCTACAAACAGATTGCAGACTAATTAGACATTGCGTACATGATTGCATTAGCTCAAAGCATGCAGGTGCACAACTTACACTGGGTCAAGGGAAGAAACCAAATTTGGAACACTTAGAAGTCCCGGACACACAATGCTATCAGCACACACTCCAAATAAGTTACATTTACAAAAGAACACGTACACTTTCATAGGTCAAAGAATGCTCGGACATAAACCTTTGCTGAATGTATAATAAAGAGCGACTAATTGCTTAGCCTAGAATTTCGGGATGATGGGTTCATATGTTTTCGAGTGTTTTTCCATTTTAATCTGTAAACTTGCAGGTTTTCTATTATTGATCATGTGTAATAAAGTATTGAACTGATTTGTATAAAAAGGCCTGCCTGAGAAGAGGCATTTGACAAAAATCATAGAGGCAGGTCATGCAGGGCTGAGGTGCAGTCCGCAGTGTTTTTCTCCCTTTTGCGCTGCTTAGTAAATACTGTCTTTAGATGGCCAAGAAGAGTCTGCGTGGTCATTATTGAGTCTCAAGAGTGTTTTCATTCACCCCGTAGCAAGAATGTGCTTGGCATCAAAACATTACTCCTCCTTAAGGTAGGTGGCATGTGTGCTGCAATATTCAGTGCAAATACAAAGTGGTAAAGAGTTCAACTTTGTCAAAGCATTGCATTTTGTGTGAAAAGGGTACCCTTCCAGTATAAAACCTAAGCCTGACATCACAGAAAACCATTTGACTGTGGTGAAAGGGTTCATATATTCCCGCAAGGCAACCTAATGCACGCCTGCACTAGAGATGAGAGAATCTGCAACTAATAGATTTGGTGCTGTTGTGCTCTCTCCTTTTTATGCAAAGCTGTGCAGCAACTTTGGGTACTGTACATCATAAAAACGTAGGGCCTCATTTACAAGAATCTGATGCATCAGTTCCAATGCGTCAGATTTTTTGCACTGCCCTCCAACACCCTAACAACGGTAGTAATACAGAGCTCCAAGGCACACACTTTCACAGATGTGTCAGAAATTCTGATGCATTTGTTTCGCTAAACTCACACATTGCTGGGTTAGAATTTAAAAAAAAGACGTTACTCCAGCAATACGAGGAGTGCTCCCAAAGAGAAAAGCCCTGCGTCTGTTTTATGCCTCTGAGCAGGCGGTAAAATTCTGATGCAGCAATGTTGCAGAATGATGCAGTGAAAGGTAAATTTCACTGCGTCAGTTCTTTGTGGCTAGCTTGCATACACTATATCTGGCGCAGGTATCGTGTGATGCAAGGTTTTACAAACTGACACATTGGGCCCAATGCGTCAGTTTGTATATGTAGAGGAGTGTAAAGCGCTGCTTGTACCACCGTTGCATCAACAAAAATGACACAGCGGTGGCATAAAGGCCTTGTAAATGAGGCCCTTAGTTTCCTCCTGTGCTTCTTCAGATCAAGCACTCTTAACATATAATGCCTCCAGTATGTATGAAGTGACTCCTACACCTTGTAGTCCCCATTGTCACACTTATATGACTCATTGTCTCTGCACAATCATTTTGTAATGTAAAGCACTCTGACAGTATATACTAGGAGGATGACTAGTGCAATAAAATAAATAATATGAGAGAAGGTCTATGGGGTGATGAGGGGCACCACTAGAGGGTGATAGTGAGGGAATAAGTGAAGAAGGAGGTCATGAGGGTGCACCAACAAAGATTGTCCCACTGTGCACCACTCACACTAAAGCCTATCCTACAATCTATGTGCACAGGGAACACCTTAAGGGAACACCTTAAGGCAGAATTACCTCTTTTAGATCCAAACTGAACACACTTACCCTCAATAGGCCTTTCACCTCAGGATTAACTTTCTGCTTGGGACCTCCTGTCACAGTGCTCTGTTGCAATTTGCGCTATTTTCTTTGCACAAAATGCAACGTCGGGCCCCGTTTGGATCTGAGGCTGCATTTTGCAACTAGGAAATATTGCTAAATGCTGGGTTAGGCTCCTCATGTAACTCTCCATCATCTCTCCTAATTTTGTTGTAATTCTGCGTAATTATGTTACAGCAAATTACACAAATTATGCCTGCAGCTGTCTAAGACAACTTTAATCTGTTACTGGGTGCAGAATAAGAGTCTCCACCCAGGTCCACTATTTTGGCAGTTACACCTGCAGGGGCTGTAACAGAAGTGGAAAGTCCAGACTATCCACTTCATCCATAATGTGGTATGGCTGATCAAAACCAAGCTGACCACCTCCAAAAGTAGGTACATTTTTTAGATGAGTGCATAAATCTTGACTCACACTGCTTGGAATACTGTCACAATCCTGTGATTGCAAGTGTTGCAGCATAGCGATTGTTCCTTAAAAACACTTAGATATGTTACAGTGCTTTAACACATCTGCCAGTTGACAGTCACCATTTAAGCACAGCTTGAAATGCAACCATATCGAGGACTCATGGAGACCTTTTGTTGCACCAAGAATGACACCAAAACAAACCCTACACTGGTTCAGCACCGCTGTCCTACAGTTGGGTATATCCTTGCAGCTACTTCACTTTTTAGTAGCCTCTTGTCCCATGGTCTCCATCATAGTACAATGCACAAATAAATCAATACTAAGCCTCTACCACGTACTCAAATCTATTCAGTGCTATGACAATCCAACACTGAATTCTACAAGGAAAGATCCGCATTTTTATTACAATAGGTAACATAATGTTAAAGTGTCGAAGCAGCCGAGTTCAAAAGTGTGCCTCCCGTGCATGCTCAGCAACAACCGTGTCCCAAGGAGGAAGTCAGGCAAGCCCCATACTACTTGCTTCCTCTGCATGGCTCCCAGCTGGCCAGGAGACATGCATACCAGACCGCCTCAGTACATCATGAGAAACAAGGGCCCGTCCAGCAGCCACAGAAAGGCCAACAGCAGCGCTACCCCAGCAAACCCAGCAGACTGGAAGGTTGTGTACCGGAGCAACGGTTGCCCAGGCCTAGCAGAAACAACACCATTAAATCCTCGTCCTGTTGGAAGACAGAGAGAAGAACAGACAGAATGCTGTGTAGGTACAGGGTATGTTCTACCAGAGGGAGGGGCTGGGGAGGGGATATCACAGCATTCCTCATGTTTTTTTTCTGTCATGGAGATAGTTATCTCCACATAGTGATGACTGGGACAAAGACAATAGAACCAGGATTAATGAAGATTACCAGTAAGTAATAGAACATTACAATAGGTAACATAATGTTAAAGTAACAATACTTTTCATATACATGTATGCAAGTTCTGAGGTAAAAAACACAATATGGAGATGCCATTCATACTACAGTTAAACAAATTCAACAACATAAGGGTTGAAACCAGCTTTCTGTAACATCAGTAGAGCCAGAAAAGCACAACAAAACTGAACATTTACTTTCAACTAAGTAAAGGTAGTGTTAAAAATGAAAATTCAAGGGCTTTATTAAAACATGCTTATGAATCAACATTTGGTAGAAATGGAACTACATCTAAGAAAATATTCAAAGTGCGCTATGATTTGAGGTTAATTAAGTAAAAACTATTTTTTTAAGTGTTAGAAAACATGTAATTTTGCAAAACAGTTTGCACTCTGCCCTCTACATAACATTAGAATTCCTAAAATACATAGTAGCATGACAACTGACATGTATGGAAACAGGAACCTATACCCCTTTACCTTAATTTTGCAAAGAGAATCATTTACATTTTGAAACACTTTTAGTCCCTCTCTTTTGGCTGCACTGCAAGATTTCATTTTGATGTAAGACTAATATTGCACGATGGATAAAGTGGGTGAAGCACAGAGGGCAGGCAAGGAGAACATTGCAGAATCTGCACCTTTGTTATCCAAGTTTGCTGGAAATTGCCCTTTCTGAAGGGTTATTCCCAAACATTTTGCATTTCTCCTCCTATTTTTCTGACACTCTTTTTGTTGGCTTTGGGACTCTTGGCACTTTACCACTGCTAATCAGTGCTAAAGTGCATGTGCTCTCTCCCCTGAAACTGTTATAAATGACTTACACCTGTTTGACTTATTTATTTACTTGTACATCCCTTGTAAAGTGGTAGAGCATATACCCATGGCCTGTAAATTAAATGCTACTAGTGGGTCTGCAGCACTGATTGCGCCACCCACAGAAGTAGCCTTTCAAACTTGTCTCGGGCCCACCACTGCAGTGCCTGCATGTGCAGTTTACTGCCACATTGACTTGGCATGTCAAACTACTTGTCAATGTCTCAACTTCCCTTTTACTACACCTAAGTCGCCCCCAAGGTGGGTGGGGTGCTGTGTATGTAAAAGGTAGAACAAATATTTGTATGTGTTACATGTCCTAGTAGTGACAAACAACCTAGTTCATTTTCCTCTCATAGGTTTGCATTGGTAATACCCTTATATATGTCTATGTGGTCATTTCTGATCTGTAAGGAGTAGGGTGGGCATGTTTGGTATGTTTGGAATGGTAGTGAGAAATCCTGCTTACTGGTTTAGGTGGACTTTACATTACTATTATAGAAATGCCTTTTTTAGAAAGTCAGCATCTTTCTATGCTTATATCTCTAGTTCCTTGCAGTCTGACTCCAATCCACGCCTGTGGCAGAGTGACAGCTCCACGTGGTGCACACTTTCCAAACAGCCATCACACAGGAGAAGCTGGATGTGACAGAAGAGGCATCTGCATACTGATGTCATTCTGGGCTGGGGAGACAGAAGGTCGTTCACACCTTACATGTGAAAAGAGTGTGCCCTGCCCTCACACATTAGGCTGTTTACCCTCTACTGATGTCTGGAGACAGGACTGGTTGTAAGGGTGTTGTGATTCATTTGAAAAGGCTCTTTTGAAGTTACCCTTGAACAAAGGCATTTTTGGAGTATAAGTACAGGGGCTCTGGCCCCATGACTGGTAGAGCACTTTTAGAACTAGGACCGAACCTCTGGTTGCACTCTGCCCTCTACATAACATTATAATTCCTAAAATACATAGTAGCATGACAACTGACATGTATGGAAACAGGAACCTATACCCCTTTACCTTAATTTTGCAAAGAGAATTATTTACATTTTGAAACACTTTTAGTCCCTCTCTTTTGGCTACACTGCAAGATTTCATTTTAATGTAAGACTAATATTGCACGATGGATAAAGTGGGTGAAGCACAGAGGGCAGGCAAGGAGAACATTGCAGAATCTGCACCTTTGTTATCCAAGTTTGCTGGAAATTGCCATTTCTGAAGGGTTATCCCCAAACATTTTGCATTTCTCCTCCTATTTTTCTGACACTCTTTTTGTTGGCTTTGGGACTCTTGACACTTTACCACTACTAATTAGTGCTAAAGTGCAAGTGCTCTCTCCCCTGAAACTGTTATAAATGACTTACACCTGTTTGACTTATTTAATTTACTTGTACGTCCCTTGTAAAGTGGTAGAGCATATACCCATGGCCTGTAAATTAAATGCTACTAGTGGGTCTGCAGCAATGATTGCGCCACCCACAGAAGTAGCCTTTCAAACTTGTCTCGGGCCCACCACTGCAGTGCCTGCATGTGCAGTTTACTGCCACATTGACTTGGCATGTCAAACTACTTGTCAATGTCTCAACTTCCCTTTTACTACACCTAAGTCGCCCCTAAGGTAAGCCCTAGATAGTCCTATGGGTAGGGTGCTGTGTATGTAAAATGTAGGACATATATTTGTATGTGCTACATGTCCTAGTAGTGACAAACAACCTAGTTCATTTTCCACTCATAGGTTTGCATTGGTAATACCCTTATATATGTCTATGTGGTAATTTCTGATCTGTAAGGAGTAGGGTGGGCATGTTTGGTATGTTTGGAATGGTAGTGAGAAATCCTGCTTACTGGTTTAGGTGGCCTTTACATTACTATTATAGAAATGCCTTTTTTAGAAAGTCAGCATCTTTCTATGCTTATATCTCTAGTGCTTTGCAGTCTGACTCCAATCCACGCCTGGGGCAGAGTGACAGCTCCACTTGGTGCACACTTTCCAAACAGCCATCACACAGAAGAAGCTGGATGTGACAGAAGAGGCATCTGCATACTGATGTCATCCTGGGCTGGGGAGACGGAAGGTCGTTCACACCTTACATGTGAAAAGAGTGTGCCCTGCCCTCACACATTAGGCTGTTTACCCTCTACTGATGTCTGGAGACAGGGCTGGTTGTAAGGGTGTTGTGATTCACTTGAAAAGGCTCTTTTGAAGTTACCCTTGAACAAAGGACTTTTTGGAGTATAAGTACAGGGGCTCTGGCCCCATGACTGGTAGAGCACTTTTAGAACTAGGACCGAGCCTCTGTCAGAAGGACTGCTGGACTCCACAAATTACTCATTGAACTGCTCTTTTGTTGTTGCCCTACTACCTGCTGCTGGCTGGCATAAAGGACTCATCTGGATTGCTTTTCTGCATGTTGCCCTACTGCCAGCTGCACCCTGATAATGGACTGCTAAAGTACTGTAGTGCTATCAGGAGAGAACCCCATTGGAGCTGCTGGTTTTACTGTGCTGGTCTTCCTCACCACTTTGTGCCCTTCCAAGTGCCTCCCATGGAGCCCACGCAGAGGCAGCGCTGTTTTTTGCTCTTTGGTTTATTTAACTAGCGTGTGAAGAGGGCTTTCCTATTTATTACACCAGTGCGGGGTGAACAAGCTGTGTATAACTGCCAGGCCTTTTGCATTATATCGTATAATGAGCGATTTGGTGGCTCAATGCTTTGTAGAGAGCTTTATCCACCTCCCTCGGTCCCGGCATGTGAAGAGCACTGCCACCTGTCCTGCTCATTGCGGCATCACAAGGAGTTATCTCTCTGGGATTAGTGTGTAGCTGGAATAGGACACCACCTCTGGCCCATGAGAACCCCCTCAAAGGGACCCCATCATCTGGATTTGGCACCAATAAAGGAAGCCCCAGTCTTGTTGCCATGAGGCTAGGGACCGCATAGCTGTCTACTTGCAGAAGAGCAGGGCAGCTACATTTCTAAAGAGTGGGCCTGCCGCACAGTCACTAAATCCCCGATCAGGCTCCGCTGTTACAAGAGACAATCATGGAGAGGGCGGGCCAGGTATGCAGAGGCATAAGAGAGAGTGCTGGCCTTCCAGGACAGACTGGAGCACCAGAGACTATCCCGATCGCTGTGCCAGCCCACTGGGTGAGTGAGCCCTAAAGGAGTCCGGTATCTGTACCTCACTACTATTTCAATGGGTGGCATTGCTGTCTGCTTTTAACGGGAGATGACCTGCTTCCCACGAAAGGTCCCTGAGTGCGCTAAGATGGTGGGGTGTGATTCGTACGCCTACCATCAATGATTTATCATCTCAGAGGAACCGTGGTCCGGTATTGCAGGGCAGGTCTGCAAAGGCTGCCCCATTCGCCTCAGAAGTGGCTTTGGATTGCCTTTTGGGAATGGGCCATAATTATTGTATTCGAGGTAGTAGGCACTGGAACCCAGTGCCCTACCTCTGCATGCCAAAGTATACTGGTCACTTGGACTCCCTGAAAATTACCATAACTGGCATAATAGGCACTCCGGTGCCTATGGGGCCTACATGGGAACTCTCCATACCATATAGCCGTAATAGGGGTGCCGAGAGGCTGCATCCTGTGGTCTTATGGGGAGATACTGTGATGCATATCAGGGATAAATGTGATGATGTATGGGTTTTGTTCACTGCCTGCTGCATTTGAGGCTCTCAGTGTTCACAGTAATATGTCATTTTGTTTTTGTCTTGCTCTGTCAAGAAAAAACGTGTGGCATATAGTGTGATGGTAAAGTGTGCCCAGTAATGGTGTTTTGATTACTTCTGCAACCTAGGAACCTTTTTCTCTTATTGTCCGTACTGTACTGTTTATGACAATCCCCCAGTGTGCAAAGCAATCACTGATCTATGGTGTTTTGGTTTAAGATTTATGTATAATATACTTTATATTTTTCTATAATACTGTGTGGAGTCTCTTTTGTGGTATATTTATTGTGTCACTGGTGTGGGTGTGTTGTGAAAACACTTTACATCTGACCTCTGAGGATAAGCCTGATCGCTCTGTGCCAAGCTACCGGGGGCTAGCACAAGTTTTCTTTGGTCTGTAACTTGCTTCCTTTGACTAGAGTGGTGGTTTATGCTTGTCTGAGGTGTATGCCCTAGCCAACCAGAAACCCCATTTCTAACAGAGCTACATAAAATTAAAATACCCATGTGAGTAGTAGCAGTTAGCTGTTCTGATCCAACAAAGTTGTGGGTGTGGTAGTGTTTTTGATTTTGGGTGCTGCTGATCAGAAATATGCAGAATAGGTAATATGTTGACAATGCAGTATTGTACTCAAATGTGTCAAATGTACTTGTTGCTTCAGACATGGCAAGGTACCATTGATAAACCATCTGCAAAATTCCACTATGACAGCAATCCTTTCAAGACAGATCTGCAGCTAACTCCAGGTGATAGACAACACCATACTGACCATATTGAAGCACTTCAGTCATTTGAACAGCAACATGTGCAGAACGAGAACCATACTGTTCCATTTTTGGACAAGGGTAAATCTACTTCACCAACAATTTTAATAGAGTAGTTCGCAGAAGAAGGCAATGGTATGGTCACTGTGGCAAATACATAAACTGAGGTGGACAAAGCAGGGACGAATTGTGCTTCATAATCAATGAACATCAGGGTGTAATTGTAAGAGGCTGGCCTGGCTTGTAGTGGGTACCAGAGGTACTTACACCTTGTGCCAGGTCCAGTTATCCCTTATTAGTGTAGAAGAGGTGTTTCTAGCAGCTTAGGCTGATAGAAGGTAGCTATGGCAAAGCAGCTTAGGCTGAACTAGGAGACATGTAAAGCTCCTACTATACCACTGGTGTCATATGCACAATATCATAAGAAAACACAATACACAGAAGTACTAAAAATAAAGGTACTTTATTTTTATGACAATATGCCAAAAGTATCTCAGTGAGTACCCTCAGTATGAGGATAAGGTATATACACAAGATATATGTACACAAACCAAAATTATGCAGGTAATAGCAAGAAAAGTAATGCAAGCAGTGTAAAATTACAGTAGATTGCAATAGGAGCACATAGGTATAGGGGCAACACAAACCATATACTCCACAAGTGGAATGCAAACCACAAATGGACCCCAAACCTATGTGAGCTTGTAGAGGGTCGCAGGGACTGTAAGAAAACAGTGAGGGTTAGAAAAATAGCCCACCCTGAAAGGTAGGTGCACCTACTACCCCCAGAGAGCACAGAAGTCGTGATAGGGGGATTCTGCAGGAAGAACAAACACCAGCAATGCAACAACAGTGGATTTCCGGACCTGAGTACCTGTAAGACAAGGGGACCAAGTCCAATAGTCGCGACAGTGTCGAGAGTGGGCAGGAGCCCAGGAAATGTCAGCTGAGGGTGCAAGGAAGCTGCCACCTGTTGGAAGAAGCTTGGAGTTCTGCAAGAAAGAAGAGAGCTAGGAACTTCTCCTTTGGAAGATGGATGTCCCACGTCGCGATGAAGCTTGCAGAGGTGTTCCCACGCAGAAAGACCGCAAACAAGCCTTGCTAGCTGCAAGGGTCGAAGTTAGGGTTTTTGGATGCTGCTGTGGCCCAGGAGGGACCAGGATGTCGCCACTTGGATGAGGAGACAGAGGGCGCGCCCAGCAAGTCAGGGAGCCCTCACAGAAGCAGGCAGCACCCGCAGAAGTACCTGAACAAGCACTTAGAAGAAAAGTGAACTGGAGTCCACCCGAAGTCACTAAAGGGAGTCCCACGACGCCGGAGGACAACTCAGAAGGTTGTGCACTGCAGGTTAGAGTGTCGGGGACCTAGGCTTGGCTGTGCACGAAGGAAATCCTGGAAGAGTCCACAGGAGCCGGAGCAGCTGCAAATCATGCGGTACCCAGCAATGCAGTCTAGCGTGGGGAGGCAAGGACTTACCGCCACCAAACTTGGACTGAAGAGTCACTAGACTGTGGGAGTCACTTGGACAGAGTTGCTGAGTTCCAGGGACCACGCTCGTCATCCTGAGAGGGGACCCAGAGGACCGGTGATGCAGTCTTTTGTTGCCTGCGGTGCAGGGGGAAGATTCCGTCGACCCACATGAGATTTCTTCAGAGCTCCTGGTGCAGAGAGGAGGCAGGCTACCCCCAGAGCATGCACCACCTGGAAACAGTCGAGAAAGCCGGCAGGATGAAGCGATACATGGTTGCTAGTAGTCGTTTTGCTACTTTGTTGCGGTTTTGAGGGCGTCCTGAGCAGTCAGCAGTCGATCCTTTGGCAGAAGGTGAAGAGGGAGTTGCAGAGGAACTCTGGTGAGCTCTTGCATTCGTTATCTGGGGAGATCCCCAAAGCAGAGACCCTAAATAACCAGAAAAGGAGGTTTGGCTACCTAGGAAGGAGGATTGGCTACCAAGAGAGGTAAGAGCCTATCAGAAGGAGCCTCTGACGTCACCTGCTGGCACTGGCCACTCAGAGCAGTCCAGTGTGCCACAAACACCTCTGTTTCCAAGATGGCAGAGGTCTGGGACACACTGGAGGAGCTCTGGGCACCTCCCCTGGGAGGTGCAGGTCAGGGGAGTGGTCCCTCCCCTTTCCTTTGTCCAGTTTCGCGCCAGAGCAGGGCTAGGGGATCTCTTAACCGGTGTAGACTGGCTTATGCAGAGATGGGCACCATCTGTGCCCATCAAAGCATTTCCAGAGGCTGGGGGAGGCTACTCCTCCCCAGCCCTCACACCTATTTCCAAAAGGAGAGGGTGTTACACCCTTTCTCAGAGGAAGTCCTTTGTTCTGTCTTCCTGGGCCAGAGCTAGAGACCCGGGGATCATGGAATTGTCCCCCCAATGCCAGAATGGAATTGGGGTGACAATTCCATGATCTTAGACATGTTAGATGGCCATGTTCGGAGTTACCATTGTGACGCTGTACATAGGTAGTGACCTATGTACAGTGCGCGCGAGTAATGGTGTCCCCGCACTCACAATATCCGGGGAATTTGCCCTGAACGATGTGGGGGCACCTTGGCTAGTGCTAGGGTGCCCACACACTAAGTAACTTGGCACCCAACCTTCACCAGGTGAAGGTTAGACATATAGGTGACTTATAAGTTACTTAAGTGCAGTGGGAAATGGCTGTGAAATAACGTGGACATTATTTCACTCAGGCTGCACTGGCAGGCCTGTGTAAGAATTGTCAGAGCTCCCTATGGGTGGCAAAAGAAATGCTGCAGCCCATAGGGATCTCCTGGAACCCCAATACCCTGGGTACCTCAGTACCATATACTAGGGAATTATATGGGTGTACCAGTATGCCAATGTAAATTGGTAAATGTAGTCACTAGCCTGTTAGTGACAAATTTGGAAAGCAGAGAGAGCATAACCACTGAGGTTCTGGTTAGCAGAGCCTCAGTGAGACAGTTAGGCATCACACAAGGAACACATACAGGGCACATACTTATGAGCACTGGGGCCCTGCCTGGTAGGGTCCCAGTGACACATAGACTAAAACAACATATATACAGTGAAATAAGGGGGTAACATGCCAGGCAAGATGGTACTTTCCTACAGTAATTTTCTTTAATAGTTCACACTCTGCCATATTTTCATGTACTATGAACATTTCTTTACCACTCCCTTTTCTAAGATTCTCTCTTTGGCCTGCAAATGGTTTTAATGTACATAAGACAAATGTTAAGCATTTTTTCTTTCATGGGTTTAGAGTCTGAAGGCTTCAAAGGGATTTTTGTGAACATTAAATAGATTAAAAAATATTATGAATAGAAAAAATATAAAGTAATGGGTAGCATATAAAGAGCTGGGGATTTTGTGGAGCAATGGTGTCATAGGTGATTAAATTATATGCCTGATAGCGCTTTTCAAATTACGATAAAAGACGGCATTAACAACATCAGTAAGATGGACACCACCTCTGCTAAATAGATATGGGGTCTGATTCACAAAGGTCAACTTTGACCAAATGTCTAAGTTTAGACCAAAAGTTGAAACGTAGACCAAATGTCTAACCTTACTGATAGTAAAGTTAGACTTTTGGTCTAAGTTTTGACTTTTGATCTAAACTTAGACGAAAAGTGTAAATGTAAACCAAAAGTCTAACTTTACTCGTAGTAAATTTTGACTTTTGGTATAAGTTTAGATTTTAGTCTGAACTTAGACCAAGACTTTAGGTCCAAACTTAGACTTTTGGTCTAAGTTTACCTTTGTGAATAGGGACCATGGATTATAATATTTACACTTCTATGGTAAATACTGCAAAATTTTTACTCTCCAAAATGTGTTGAGGTTAGACTTCAGGATAACTGTGAAAAGCCAGCCTCACAAGTCAATCAAGATAAGAAAATGATTTCTAAAACATGAACAGTTACAAAGCACTTACAAGACAAACCACTCTCAGCAAATACATTAAGTAATGATTGGTTAAATGGTGTATTGTCACCAAGAAAAAAAAACATATCAAATTACTGAATATGTGACTTTATCAAATAGATTTTGGATAGTTCAAATCCTGTGTTTAGTGACACCATTGAGTTCACAGACAATAGCAGCATTGCTTCATCCACTATTCATGAATGTCATAAAATGTAAAAAATATAAATTCTTAAAAAATAAATACAGTAATACAAAACAAATACAATAATTTAGTAGATTATATATGCTGAAGTGTAATGTAGTACCTATATGTGCACCTTAAACAGGCTCAACTAAACAATTCAAATAATGCAAATACATTTCACTTGCAAATGTTCACGAGTATCAGTCATAAGAAAACAAATCCTTATTTCTAAATTTCAATTTGTATATTTTTCCTGCAGAGTTAATGTTTAAATTGAACAAATTACAGTATTTTAGTTTAAAAAGAAAGTACATTTCCAAAGTACGTTTCCTTGCTTTGTGTCTTTGACTTAGTTAGTCAAGCTCACTGCTTTTGGTACATTGCACACCTGAGTGAGAAATACCATTTTACAGGATTTCTCTACAAAAGAATACCATAAATCATATGCAAGGTACATTAATTTTGCTAAATATTAACATAAGAGATACATGTAAGAGTTGCAGGTGATATTCGGGCGATAGGGGAGCATATGCCTATGTTTAAAGTCAAGTATGAAAACAAAGTTTCAATTGCAGAATGAATAATGGGCACACTAAGGGGCAGCAGAATTGGTGTAGGTACCGTACAGGCATTGTAATGTAAATAGGGTAACAAACTGAAATATAATCTATCTACAAACTGTAGAAGCGGCCCATCAAAGAATTACAGTAAATCCATGCCTGTGCCAAAATGTACTTAAAAACAGAGTGAACACATATATAAAAAGAGGATGTGCAGAACAGTGGTTAGGTCCTGCAGGGATAGCAGGCTACTTAATATGTGATACAGAGTGAAAGGAAAAGAACCATGGGAAAAATACAGGGCTTCTAAGGGATAGGTGGAGAAAATACATATGTTGAAACTTACTTATGAAAAACATCAGGAGGTGTCATTGTGGCCACAAGGTAAGAAAGTGGTATAAATATTATTAGGTGAAATGTCACCGGGTGGGAGGTCAAGGCACAAGGAGTGTACTGTAGCTGTAAAAAGCCAGGGGAAAAATACGTGGACTGTAGTGGATACATGGGTACATATGTGGTCAATACACCACATTGTGGAGAACAACAATTTTGCAGTAGTTACCACAGCAGTGTAAAATATTATAATCCATATCTATTTAGCAGAAATGGTTTCCTTCGTACTGCTGTTGCTAATGCAGCCTTTTATAGTACTTTGAAAAGAGGCACATATGTATGCTAACATGAAATTATGAAACTATCAAGTACTTTTCTAAATGTTTTTTCGACACACAAAAGGACCGTTGGGGTGGTGCAGGAGCAACATGGGGACTGCGGGTGATCAGGGGCAGCCTCAACAAACGTATAATGAGTGGAAAACAGCCCTAGATCATATATAGACTATCCATGGAATGTGTGACATACACAGATATGCTAAGAGCTACTTAGGACAAAAAACCTAAGATGCAAAGAGGCCACAGCCTCACATTGGTCTACAACAAAGGTGGTGCAGAGGTTATAAAATAAACAAAGGGTTTTTGAACACAGGTAAGGTGCTTAGTGCTACTACAACAATGCATGTAAGTTTATAACTATCCAGCAGCGTGTATGAGGGGCATATACATATCCTGAAAGGTACTTCAGCAATCCAGAAGTAGATTGTAAAGAGTTCACAAGGACAAACAGAGATCAACTGGACTATTTCATAGGCCATACAGGAACTGCAGGGTGCATGCAGCCATAAAACACACTTTTCAAATAAAACAAATGAAAAAATGTAATACATTCCCTAAAAACAAAAAATGTTGGGTTGACTGTGCGAATGAATATATGGTGTTGTATGTGTGGGTAAATGATGTACTTTATTGTTTTACATCATGTATTGTGTTACTTGTTTGCACATGTGTTTAATGTAGCCTTTCTCTGCAATAAACTGGGAGCACGCAAACACTTTCATTCACTTGTTTTCTACAAGGATCACCCAGATCTATTATGGATATACGTTATAGAGACAAACACATATTGTGAACTATACCTATAAATAAAACGTAACAGCACAGAACAAAATTGTAATTTCTTTATCAGTAAATAGACCTGGATATAGGGAAGGTATGTTAAATACAATAATTTACTACTGTGATTAATAAGTATGATTTGCACGAGCAAAGACAAGTACAGCTAAAGTCTTCATTTACAGATAGCCACTCTCTTTAGGGAGCAATGCATTTATCCTAATCTCAGTAGATGATCATGGATAAATGGATGAGGAAGACCATGGATAGAAGGTATCGTAAAAAGCAACACATCACCTCTTAACCGAGTTTCTTAATGCTGATGGGCACTGGCTGAGACTTTGGACAATATTCTCGGCAATTAATTCTTACAGGGATCAGAAATACTGTCACAGTCTACAACAGTTTGGACAAGTCGCGCTCATGTGACAGAGGTTTTCCTTCAATTGGCTGATAAAACACATCCACATTTAACAGCATACCTTTCCTATGTGTTTAGTACACACTTTTACAGAACAAATCGGCTTTGTATTGGTTTTTATCCAGCTGCTCGTCTCACAATATCTCTTTCCAACAGTGTGGTCAAATGTTGCTTTGTCATCTATCTCAACATTTTATTTAGTATTTTATTTACAGTTTTTATATGCCTTATGCATCTCCTAGCAGCTGCTGTTACTCAGACGACCGAGATGACTCACCCCTCATTTCACTGCACACGGTATTTATTGAGTGAAGGAGTGTGATATCAGTAGATAAACTTTGCGAGAGGCCCACGGTGGCGAGAAAACTGGTCTGCAGGGCGTGCTTTCTGGACACAGACAAGTCATAGCAAGAACATGACATGTATGTGTGGAGGACCGGAACCAGCTGACCCCGGCACTAGCGGTCCACAAGTAGGCCTACTAAAGTCACAAAGCAGCCGATTACGCTCTGGCAGGACATCATCCCACCATGTTAATCAGGCTTATTATTAGTAAACGACGCAGAGACTTCAACCGGCGGTAGAAGTAACGTAGCAACGAGCGACGGGACAAACAGCCTTTTGGAAATACGCTGCTTCTGGGACGTGCACTGCTTTCGGAACAGAAAAGAACTCCTAAATCTTTCAATTCACAATGGAGAACTGAGGTGCAGAGAAGGGACAGCTAGGGCAGCCGGGGAACCAGTTCTTACTACTGAAGCAGTTCATCCACTTTCCCTTTGAAGGAGATTTTTAATTCCGGTGCATGTTCAAGAATCTCATTGTTTTTCAAATGATCGGTGTCTTAGGAAATCCAGTCAGGAAAAAAATGCTTTCTCATAAACATGCTCTCCTCTTGCCCCCTCTCTCTTTCTCTGTTGGGCTTGCCCACTTTCACACTCTCATTCCCTTCCTCGCTTCCTCTCCATGTCTTTCCTACTCTCTAGCTCTCCCTCTGTCAGTCTCTCCCTCTCTATTTTGTTCTCTCCACCTGTTTCACTCTTTGTCCTACCCTCTCTCTCACTTTGTCTCTCCCTCTCTCTTCCTCTCTCTGTCCCTCTCCTGCGCTCTCTCTCTGCCCATCTCTGTCTCTCAATATCTCTCTTCCTCTCTATTTTTCTCTGTCTCTCCCACTATCTGTCTCCTCTCTCTCTCAGTCTCTCCCTCTCTGTGCCTCTCTGATTCTCTGTCTTTCGGTCTCCCCCTCCCTATCTTTTTCTCTCTCGCCACATTGGTCCCCCTTCCTCTCCCTCTCACTCTCTCTCTCCCATTCCCCTCCTCTTTCTCTCTCTTCCCCTTTCTTTCTTTCTGTTTCTCTATTTCTCCCCCCTAACTCTCGCTGTCGCTCTTTCCCTCTCTCCTCTCTCTCCCTCTATTTTTCTATCTCTCTTTCTGTCTCTCTTTTTCACTTTCTCTCTTTCTCCATCCCTCTGTCTTTCTTCATCTCTCTGTCTCAGTCTTTCTTTCTTACTCTCATCCCCATTCATACATGCAGTGACCACTCCCAACATTTGGAATAGGTGCAGAGTAAAATGGCCTGGAGGGCAGTGGCATAGAGTAGATTGTTTCAGAGTAGAGTGAAGTGGTGTAGTGGAGTGGTGAAGGGTAAAGAGCAGTGGTGTAGAGTAGAGTGGCATAGTGTGTAATGGCGTACAGTGCATTGGTGTAGAGTGCAGGGACATAGAGTAGAATGGTACAGAGTAGAATGCATTAGCATAGACTGCAGTGGCAAAGAGTGTAGTGTTTCAGAGTAGTGTAGAGTTGAGTTATGCAGAATAAAGTGGAGTGGTGTAGAGTAGAGTGGCGTAGAGTGCATTGGAATAGCATAGAGTGGTGCAGACTAGAGAAGAGAAGCATTGAGTGAAGTGGCATAGAGTACAGTGGTGTGGAGTGGAGTGGAGTGCAGTGGAGCAGAATGCAGTGGCACGGAGTGGTGCAGAGTAGAGTGAAATGGCATGGAGTAAACTTGCTGTGGTAGTACACTGCCATTATCGATAACTCATTTTCAATTTTAATGACTTACATTTGCACAGACATACAGTTTTTTTAATAAACAACTTTTTTTGAGTTTTCTATAAGCAGGTACATAGCAGGTACTGTAAAATGGAACAAAAAGATTATGAGAAACATTTTTTTGAACAGCACACAATATATGTCCTTGACCCATACAATAGGTATTTTGCAGTCAAACATCCAATCCATAGTATTTCCACCATTTCCCCCAAATTTTCACAAATTTCTTGGGGCACCCTCGGGCTCTATAAATTGGTTCTTCTTGTTTGGCACACTAGTCCATCTCAGCATGCCACTGAGCCATCTGCAGTGGATCTGGGGTTTTTCACGGCCTGGCGTTGTTTCTCTTGGACACCAAAGTTGCAATGCCTACCAAGGCTCTATTCCCCCGAAGGCCACCCATTTCCCCCATCACCCTTGAGAGTCAGCTGCAGCGGGATGTCCAGAACAACTAAATTTACACACCAATATCTAGTCATAGGGAGACATAGTCAAGCTACGAGGAAGAAGCCAGCTTGGGGGGGCCCACACCTCCCACAGTTGGAGTCAGGAAGAAAATTAGCCACATGAAAGCATCGAGGGAACATGTATGTGTGATGGAGATAGTGTAACTATATGAAGCATAGGTGTGCCGATATTACCAGTTCTTGTGGGGCTATACAAGCCTCCCGCCAGTCCACCTCATCAAGTTCTCCAATCCAGTCCTCCCCAGACTGGTGAAGGTGTTCCAATATTTCACGACCATTGTTAATCAAAGTGAAATATAGTTTGGAAATCCCACCCACCCCCATCCCTCCTATCAACAGTTTTGCTTCGAGGGGATTAAATTCTGGTATGTCCTGGAGTTGCGACAAGTAGCAACCCAAGGCATGTCACACTTGAAGATATTTATGGAATTGTTTGTGGGAGAGGGAGAACTGAGCTTGAAGGTCCGGAAATGAATATATGGCTGAACAATGCCACAAGCCAGAAAGTGTTGTAATTCCCAATAGGTCCAATTTATGAAAGACCTCCAGTGTCAACACCTGCAGGAGTCGGCAGCCCCAATGGAGAGGGTTTGGCCTGTCAGGCGATTCCACCAGCCCATAAGGAGGAGGGCCGTCCTCCATGTTAGAAGGATTACCCCGGTGATTGCCAGAGACACTTGGGGTATCGGACAGCCTAGAGATAGTCAAGCACGCCGTCCAGCCAGAGACCGTCAAGTTCCAGGCAGAATGTGGGGTCGTTTCAACCACCCATCAGTCAATTATTCACTACCAGGAGATGGGCACTCACTAATAAAGTAAGACATCTACAGCTGCAAACATTCCATCATAGACTGATCTCAGACATTTAGTGTGATCAATCGTAAGAGGGCGTCTGTTCCAAAGAAAAGAGCATAGCACTGCTGCCACTTCACAAAACCAAGCCTCAGCAACATAGTGTGGATAGTTCTGAAAAGTGTTCAGAAATCAGGGCAGCTCCATCATCTTGGTTAGGGCCACCCTGCCTAGCAATTAAGAGGAAGATTGTGCCATGCCTCCAAGCTCTGTCTGTTTTTTTGTATGAGGAGTGTTAAGTTAAGAACATGAGCCTGTTCAGCCATCGTGGTGATGTGGATCCCTAGGTTTTTAAAGGTTAGGTGGTGTATGGGAACGTTCATCTGCCATCCGCACAATGCATTGTTCCCTCGCAGCGGGACCAGGAGGGCTTTCTCAATGTTTAGCCATAGGTTGGAGGCCTCCTCATTACGTCCTCGAGAAATCATCCCCAAATCCACCCCTGCATCTGTGATTCACATCTGATCAGACTTGCTAAAGGCTCTATAGCCAGGGAAAAGGGGAGGGGGGCACACTGGCGGGTTCCACGCTTGATAAGGAAAGCAGCAGACAACGCTCCATTAATAAGGACTTGTGCATCCAGCCGTGAATATAGAAGGGATATCAGTATGCAAAATCCAGGCCAGAATCCCATATGCTCAAGGACCTGTCCCAGGTAGTCCCAGTTCACATCATCAAAGGCTTTTTTGAAATCAACAAAGAGGATGGCAAGGTCTGCTGATAACTTATCTCTGTGGGTGAGAACGACTTGAAAGCATTGTATATAGTGCCCTGTGCTACGATTGGGTGTAAAGCCACATTGATCTGGATGAATTAGTGTAGCTGTTACCCCCACGTATTTACCAAGAGGATCATGGAATGTTTGCAAGAGAAAAGGACTTGTGGAATAAAATCTCACACCCCTAGAGTTTCTGGTGAATCCTGAATGGAAAACTCTGGTATATCCATATCTACCTATAAAGAAGCATTGTGTGCCAACGAGGTGGCTCTCCTGCAGCAGGACCACTGCTGGACGGAGGAGCTGGAGGGACTTAAGAACACCAGTGAGCTTGATGTGGTTTAAAAGTGTTAACTGTCCAAGAGATAAGGGTTAATTTCATGGCAGGGTTGAGGTGCGGTGAATGAGAACGCCCAGTTGGAGCAAGAGTGGTGGAGTCTCTGAACATGTAAGAGGAGTGGAAAATCATGCCTCACTGATGGTAAACAACAAAAAAAATAACAAAACATATCAAACTTGATTTCCAAGAGAACAACACCCCGCACCCAACACTTCCACCCATGAAGCACCTGTCGCCTGCATAACACCCAAGAAAGTAAGCAAACTCATGAACTGAGGCTTTCACATGTACATCTCCCTAAAGGTGAAAGATATAAGCGAAAGGATAAAGTACATCTCTGCGAGGGCACCCCAGGTCTTGAGTGTTCCTCATCGTTTACTTGTGCAATTTATTCAGTCCATCAAGGATCCTGATGCAAGGTCTGCGGCCGACCAGGCCTCCTCCATTGCCTCTCCCACTGAGGTCTGGGAAGTTGTAGGAAGAGTTTTCTGATGGGTCTGGGTGAGATTCATCACTGTCAGACAGCGGGTTCTCTGAGGATCGATCCCTCTCTTTGTTTTTGTTCTTTGTTTGAGGCGGTGGCAGGATCTGGAGTATGCACCAACTGGTTGCCTGGCTGCGGGGCCAGTCCAAGAATCCTCCCGTGGTATGCTGTGTTTTCTAAGTGAGCGTTGCTTGTTGCCCAATTCTCATGCAGCTTCAGGGGTGTAAAAGAATTGGGATTTAGGGTTGTGCACAACTTGGAGCGAGTCAGAGAAGAGTAGGGCATTTGGGATAAACATTGTCCTGAGCTTTTGCTTGAATGTACCATATGATTTTCTTTGGCCTTTGTGACCTTGGTATAGTCTGGGAAATTCACAATTCAGGAGGATTGGTACATGAGATGGGTTTGATTTCTGTCCTCTTTAAGGTCCGCATCCCGGTTGTGCAAGTTAGAATTTTGACAATCATTGGCCGAGGCAGAGCCCCAGGGGTTGGGGGGACACGGTGCCAGTGCACAATGTGCTCTTTCATCCACAAAACAAGTCGAGATTGATGATGGCAGCATCCAGGATCCGAGTGAAGTTTATATAAAGTCAGCTGGGTTGGGGGATTTGACTCCCTCCGGGAAGCCCGCTAGCCAGAGATTTTTTTGCCAGGAGCAGTTTTCTGAGTCCTCCGCTATGGTCTCCAGGGTGTGGACCTTTGCCGTTAGAGCAGCCACTTTGGATTTGAGGTCTGAGGGGCCGTCCTCTACGATGGAAATGCGTTCTTTCACCTCAGCTACTCGGGTGGTGACTGAGTCTTAAAGCAACAATCCGACTTCCACAACAACCTTCCCTATCTTCACCTCAAGGGCCTCTCTAGATGTCTGCACAGCCTGGAGGATACACAGTAAATCGGAAGAGACCGGTAGCACCTGGTTGGGGTCTCTGTCCGATGATTTCCTGGTGAGGCCTGAAGCGCTGGTGGTAAATCTGCCCATCTTAGACTGGGAAGAGGAGGCAAGTGGTTTATCTTTACCCATGATGAACAAAGGTCAGAGGGCCGTGTTTAGTGTCAGCTACAGTGACTGTTTTGCCTTGAGAGCCCCTTCTGGGTGCGGATAAAGAGACAGGAGAGTGGAATATTGACATCCGGGTTGTTTTAGTGGCAGACTAACAACCAGTAGATTTAGGGATCACCACACCACCACCAGCTTGCCCCCTTATGGGACAGCACAAGCAGGCGGGCAGAGCAATCCAATGACTAGGAAGGGTGGGCTCCTGAGGTCGTCTGGTGCTGGTGTTGGAGGGAATTGATGGTTAGACAATCAGTACAGTGCATTAAGAGCTGTCCTAGGGGTCAGGGGGTTCGCTCTGGTGAGGTCTGTGCAGGCCCACAAGGCACCGTCTTCACTAAGTCTTCCTCTGTATTAATGTGGCCGCATTCTGGGCCACCATACAGCAATGAAGTAAAGAATGGGTGATGGAGCTGTATTTTAATATGAGGGAGGAGGAAGTGTTGTGGAGATCCCTGCCCCAATCTGGAGCGTGCAAGGAGGAATAAGTCTGTATTTGTACTTCCCATGCACCATGTAGGGGGGCCTTTTGGACGTAAAGGCAGTGGGTAGGCAGCGGAAGAGTGATGCGTGTGGACTCTAGGTGACGAAGGCCCAGATTAAAAGTGCCACAAGGGTACCCTTGCATTCCAAGGTGGTTTCTTCACTGCCAGCTATTGCAGAGTTTCAAGGTCACAGTCAAGTATTTTGGCCCCCACTCCTCACCTACAGGTAAGAAATTCCCTGTCTACCACCAAGGCAGAGTGTGATCCACTTAAGGCAGGGGCCAGTGCTGGATCTCCCCTTCAGAAAGTGCTTCTGCGGCATGGGCACTAAAGGGCCATCACCGCTACTGAGGTCCAGTCACTGCAAGTATAGAACGGTGCTGAGCACTGCCGCACCAGCAGCAATCACCCCAATTCGGGATCCAGAAAAGCAAGGCCCCGCCACAGGTCACAGCAGGCCAAGGGAGTCAAATCTCTGAGCAGGTGCAGGTCCACGCGGCCACGTCCCTGGCAGCCAGACATGATTTCAGGGGCAGATTGGGCCGCACCCGAAGCAGACCAACAAGGATTCTTCCCTCACCTGCCTGGGCAACAGATTCTCCTCAGATCGCCTCCAGAGACGCTGTCTTCACACCTGCTCCTTAGGGGCAGCGGCCTCCATACAAGACGCAGACCTCATCCTCTCGGTGCCACAAAGGTTCAAGTGGCCATGGAGGGGCTTCACCTGTGATCAATCATGGTGGGGGGGACAGGAGGCAACCTTTGGAGGGATTATAAATTGGAACCAGGGTGCCGTATTAATTAGGATGATCATGGAGAGTGCAGGAGCATTTTAAGTTGCACCCGCCATCTTGGCTGGTTCTGCCATGCCTTCTCCAGACATACGGTTTTGCTAATTAAACTATGCAGCACACAAACAATACTGTGTGGAAATGTCATCACCTAGTGCATTGATTTGTTTTGATCATATTAAAGGATTTGTTTCCAACACCCTTCAGAATTAACATTTGTGCTTTTCAAATTTTTACATATTTTGAAATACTGTCACAGTTCATTTAAATGTTGTTGAGTGCTAGTAAACAAAAAAACTTTTCTACCCCTAGTATTCAGCAAGATTGCCACCTAAGTCCTCTCACTGTTGTGTATGGGTATGTATGCGTGTCTACGGGGTGAATGTTGTGAGTGCATGTGTGAGTGGGGGTGTGTCTGTGTGTGATTGTGAGGGTGCATGCCTGGGTGTGTGCAGAGGTGTTTGGGAGGTATTCCGGTGACAGGAATGCAAGTTCCTGTCATCTGGATACACTTCCGCCAGCATTCTGTGGCGGTGAGACCACCAGGAAAAAGCTGTCGGTGTACCTAGTTGGAATAACCTCAGCAGTTATCTAACTCCCGCCGGGCTGCAGGTGGAAACATCCAGCCCAGTGGGCCGTGGTAAAGCAGTGGGACAGAAGGGGACGTGGCGGTTTGAGGTGGCCAAACCACTGCGGTTGTAATATGGCGGTCTGCACTGCCGGTCCCTCAGTGGTGTGACCGCCACAGTGGCCCTGGCGGTCCAATCGGAGCCTAGATCTTCTTAGAGGTGCACCTGCACCCTTTTTAGTGGTATTGATAACTCTCTGCTACCTCACCCACATCGTTCCCTCATCAATTGCATCCCCATAGCCACTCTATGCCCTCAATGACTATATTCACTCCCTGTTCCTTATTTTCTGTGACACTCAGTCACTCCGTCCCATTATTTAATCTGTGCCTCTCATGCTCTCTCAGTTCTTCCTGTCACAGCTGTGAAACGGACTGCTCCTAAATTCAAACTTTCTTTTGAAATGCATTAAAGTGGAGAAGTAAAGTGGAAGGTTACAGCAAAATCAATCAGTGGTAAAGCCAATAGCTCTGTGTTTGGCATGATGGTGGGATAGTTAATCTTTATTTATTTTTCAAAGCAAGCATATGCCACAAAAAGAAAGCACGCTGCTGACTAAACATTTCTGCCATATGTATAATATAATTCTTTAGTGCACAAATGTGAATTAAAGCTTAATATATTTTGAAAAATAAGTTCTGGTGATTACAAATTTTCTGACATCCACACTCCTTGTTCTGTGTATTATTAGCAAATTGTGCACTAATATTGCAGGTGATGCACCTATTCCTCGTTTATGCAGTTTTAGCATTGTTGCTGTATGTGCTTGCATTATCTTTAAAAACTGAACTTTAATATGATGAATTCCTTGAAGTTATATAAATCACGGCTTGACTGATTTGTTTTTTTTATAGTGAGAGAATCCTGATACCATGAGATGAGACACAGCAGAGGCAGGTATGCTGCAGTTTTAGGGCCAGATATAAGAAAAGAGGCACTGCATCAAAAAAATATTGATGTTGCTTCGGAGCTTTGCAGGATTAGCATCAAAAATGTTGACACTAATCCTGCAAAGCCAATTAAGACCCATTGTAAAAAATGGTGAGCCCCCTTTTCATGCCTGCTCTGAGCAGGCGTTAAAAATGCCAAAAGAAATGATGCAAATAAATCTCTTAGATTTCTTAGTGCCAATTTTTCGCCCCCCCAATGTGGGAACACCCCCTTTGCTTACATTATGCCTGGCGCTGGCATAATGTAGCGCAAAGGGTTACAAAGTGACGCAATGCATACATTGTGCCACTTTGTAAATATGGCACAGCAATTTTGGCCTCATTGGGCCACATTAATGTAAAAAAAATCACGCTAATATGGCGCAAGGAGGCGCTAGGGGCTCTTAAATCTGCCCCTTAATATAGTTCAGTGGTCTTTGTCATCGTCGTCCATTTATTTCAGCATTAGCTGTACATTTCTGAAAAGCACTGGCTGAAATAAGTGATGCACGGCGACTAAGGTCACTTGAGTTTGTTAAAAAGTGCGAGCAACAGCACTATCCATGTGAACTCTCATGTTTATTCAGAGCCAGTGCCTTTATTTATATTTATTTTAAATAAGGTGCTTATTGCCCTTGACTTAAATGCCAGTGTGCTCCACGGCAACCACAGACACAGATTAATTACTGAATAGTGTATCCTGAGGACTTAGTTGAAATACACATTGATGACTTCTATTTATAAAAGAACAAAGGGTAAAGGATTGAAAAGAAAGAAAAAACACTAGCAAATAATTAGTGGCCCCTCAACTCTTGCACTGGAGAACAATTGATTTTAGGATACTCTTCACATGCAACCAAGCAAGATGCAAATTTCACAATGCAAGAGAGGCAGTGAGTGAGGTGAGCTGACCCGTTACATCATGTTGTATAATGTGGTTGATAGAAGCAAAATTGGAATGATGGTTGAAGAGACCATTTGCTGAAGATGGCAGACCCAAAGTGTGAGAAAACAGGGCTGATTGCAGAGGCCCCATAACTTTTTGCCCCCATTTTCCTCTTTTTGCTGGTGTTTTCCTGACTTTGAGGGTGCCCTGGGTACTGCTAACCAGTCTCAGGGCTTGTGCTCTGTGTAAAATGGATATGCAAATTAGGCTAATTATAATTGGCTAAGTTAACCTACCTATAAGTCCCTAGTATATGGTAGGGCATGTAGGTTTAGGGACCACAGCATAGGTGGTGCACACCTAGGTGCACTGCTGAGGTGCCCAGTGTCATTTTAAAAGCAAGCCTGCCTTGCTGGCTGCTTTTAAATTAAAGTTATATGCAAATTCGACTTTGGAATTAAAGGTACTTCCAAAGTCTTAAACTACCTTATTTTTACATATAAGTCACCCCTAAGGTGTGCCCTATGTGCCCCTAGGGCTGGGTGCCATGTAACTATAAGCAGGGACTTTATAAAAATAGGTTTATAAGCCCTGGTGAGGTAAAAACAGCCACATTCGTTTTTCCCTCATTGAAGTAAATGGCCTTCATAGGCTAGAATGGGCAGACTTTATTTTAAATTGTAAAGTCTCCTTAAATGTTACATACCAAGAATTTGGTATCAAATTAATTGTTGTAATAAATCCCACAACTTCCAGTTGTTGGATTTAATATAACTTGTTCAGGTAAAAAGTTTAGACTTTACCTAAAAAGTTGCCAATTTCAGCTCTGCATTGTTTTTGCTGCTGTGCTCTGATTGGCCAGCCTGCAGCAGCTTCTGCCAGGCTGCCTTGATGAGGTGTGAAGTGGCCTGACTTCACACAAAGGAATGTGCTTGGGGGAGAGAATCTCCCCTCAGCAGATGGTGAGGCAGGAAGGGGGAGGGCGGCCAAACTGGTCTTCAAAGGCAGAGAAGGACATTTGGAGCACCCAGCAACACCCCCACATCCTGCAAACCCAGACAATTAGGTGCCCCCTTGATTAGATTAGGAGAGGGCAGGAGAGGGGTGTGTTTATGAGTTTTAGCCACACCAGTGGGTGGGCTCAGCCAGATGTAACCTCCAAAAATCAGATTCATCCATGTTGGATTTTTAGAGACTGTTGCCTTCTGGGATGGATTTTTGCCACACTTCCCAGGAAGTGGTCATCACAGGGGGACGACCCTGTCCCTGATTGGAGAACCAGGACCCCCCTGCTTTTCACCCAGGAGCAAGGATAAAACTGGCAGACCTGCACCCACACCTCAGATCCCCTCCAGAATTCAACAAGAAAGGAACTAAAGAAGAAGAAGGACTGCCCTGCTGGACCCCTGGCCTGCACCTGGACCCTGCACTCAGAAGGACTGCACCAGCTGCACACTTGGGCTTCACCACAAGAAGGACTTTGCCTGGCTTCAACTGGTTCAAGGAGGGACTCCCTGTTTGCTACAGGTGAAAAATTGCTAACCAGAGTCCCCTGCACCAATTCCTGAAGAAAGCGACCAGCTGACCACTGTCCAGTGGCCAAAAAGGAGTTTGCGCCAGGTGCATTCTGGGAGTTGAAGTCCGCACCCCCCAAGGACCATCACAGAACTTCTGGACCCTTGGGGTGAGCTGTGGACCCCAAAAGAACCTTAAAAGAACATCTGGGTGAAGCCCCAGAAGTTTGGAAAAGATTTGAGAATTTTTGGAAAAAAGCTCCAGAGAGGGACCGACCCGCCGCGGAAATTCTAGCCGGCTTGCCTCAACCGCGACCCTGCCTGACTTCGTGGTTCGTCCCGGTAAAGAAAAACATCCAAAAAAGAGACTAAGTCCGAAGGTAAAAAGTTGACCAGGACCTCCCAGCCATCGTATCCGACAAGGGCTCCATGGACGTCGGATCAAGATCCAGGTTTACCCCGGTCAAAGGATTTTCATCTCGAAAAAACGACTAAGTCCGAAGGTAAAAGTCTCCACCGAGGAAACCCACATCGCGTATCCGGACAAGGGCTCCAGGAGGTCGGATTCAACTGGCAGGTTCGTCCCGGTGAAGAAAAACTTCAAAATAAAGACTAAGTCAGAAGGTAACTTTTTAACCGAGGCCTCCCGCGACCTGTAGCCGAGCAGGGCTCCATCGCGGTCGGCCTGAAAGTTTGACTTTGCCCCGGTCGAGGTGCAACCAGATGACCCGATTGGCGCTTTTTGTTTCTAAGCGCTAAAAAAGTAATAATTCTTTAAAAATTCATATCTCCGGTTCCCCTGAACCGATTTTAATCATTTTTGTGTCATTTTAAAGATAAAAATATAAACTATTTTTATAAATTGGTTTTGGATTTTTAAACTGTTTCCTGTGTTTTATTTGATTACTGTTTTGTGATATTTGAATGCTTTACACTTTGTCTCCTAAGTTAAGCCTTGACGCTCGTTGCCAAGCTACCAAGGGTTGAGCTGGGATTAATTTACTGAGACCTAACTGTACCTAGGTGGAGGTTAGTGGCTTGTTGCTAGTTGTAGGTACCTACCTGCCCTACCAATAACCCATTTTACAACATAATTGGAAGCAGCGACGGGATCCTGTACTTGTGTTCAATATCAAGTTACAGTTTTAGGTAAAACAAATTAAAAATCCTTTAAATTGTCCCAGTGCAAAAATTGTTTTTAATTTTTAATTTGGATTAATTTCAATTATTGAATTTTTGTAATTTTTCTAAATTCTTGTTTCCAATTTTTGCAAAAAGTTTTTGTTGACACAAAACTAGGGAACCATGGAGCTTGATCTGGCTAGCCTACCCACACTGACAGTAGTCCAGCTTAGGGGGTTGTGTATTGAAAGAGGGTTGCCTGCAACCACTGATCTCAGGAAGCAAATCCTGATCACATCCCTGACAGCATGGGCTGAGGCCCAAGAGGTAGAGTCAGAAGAAGCTCCAGAGGAGGGAGAAAGAAGGGAGGATGCTAGCTCTAACCACTCAGGGGAGGGAAGGCATCTGAGCCTAAGTGAGGATGAGGAAGTACGGTCCTCAGTAAATACAGTCACTAGGGGCAGATCCAAAGCTAGTGGTGGGAAGGGGGTCCTTTCAGGAGGAGAGAACCCATCCATCAGAGAAAGAGAGCTGGAGGCCCAGCTAGCATACATAGCTTTGGAAGCAGAGAAGCTGGCCCTAGAAAAGAAAAAGTGGGCATACAAAGAGAAAAGAGATGGAAGCAGCGATAAAGAAGCTGAGGTGTCCATGGGTGGGGGAGTTTGCCCCAGATTACCCAAGGGGGTGGTTCCTGCTTATGTAGAGGGGGATGACATAGATAAGTGGCTGGGGGCCTTTGAGAGGGCACTCCAAATGAGAAGGGTTAGGCCTCAATACTGGGGTTCCCTTTTGTGGGAGTTGGTCCCCAACTCAGGGAGGGATAGGCTTCTGACCTTAAGGGGGGAGGAGGCAGATTCATACCCTAGTATGAAGAGGTGCTTAGCCAAGAAGTTTGGTCTGACCCCAGAGCAATATAGAATGAAGTTCAGGGACACCCAGAAGGTCAGTACCCAGTCTTGGGTTGACTTTGTGGACATTTCACTAAAGGTACTAGAGGGCTGGATTATTGGTAACAAAGTAGATACTTATGAGGGGTTATACAATCTGATCATGAGAGAGCACATCTTGACCAATTGTACCCAAGAAAGGTTACGCCAGCATCTAGTGGACGCTAAGCAGACCAACCCTAGAGAGCTAGGGGAGGCAGCTGATGAGTGGTTGAGAGCCAGGGTGGTTGTCAAGTCCGAGGGGGGAGACTCCAAGAAGGGGGGGATAGGTCCCCAAAAACCTAAGGAGGGAGGTGGTAAGCCCACCACAGAGACTCCCTCTGTACCCCAGAACCCTAAGAAGGAGGAGAGTAAATCCCACTCCCACTCTGACAAGCAGAGACAGGGAGACCCAGGGTTAAAAAAACTCTTGGACAGTAGGGCTTGCTTTGACTGTCAGCAGACAGGTCACTTCAGAGGAAATGCAGCCTGTCCAAGGAAGGTGGTTAGCACTGGGCTGTCCAGTGTAGCCATAGAGGAGGATTCCTCAGATGATGAAGTCCTCCTAGCATTGTGCTGGGAGACAGGACCAGATGGTAGGCTGGTGATCCCTGAGGGTGGGAGTAGGCGCTTCCACCACATTCAAGTGAATGGGATCCCTACCACTGGCCTGAGGGACACCTGTGCCAGTCACACTATAGTGAGTGACCGGTTAGTGACCCCAGACATGTATGTCCCAGGAAAGACAAAGAAAGTCAGGATAGCCACAGGGGAGGTCACCTCCAAACCTGTAGCCATAGTGCCCCTAGAGAGGGAGGGTATCCTTGACTGGATTAGGGTGGTAGTCAGTGCTGACCTTCCCCTAGATTGTATCCTGGGCAATGACCTCCCAGAGGTGAGTCTGGTCACAGATGGGGTGGTCGCCCAGGGCGCCCCCCCAACCCAAAGTCCTGGGGAGTCAGTCCCTACAGTTAGGAGACAGGGGTCCCCAAGAAAAGGAAAGAAGAAAAGGAAGGGTAGGCCACTCTTAAAGAGAGTTCCAGGGAGCCAAGGGCCTTCTGCCCCAGTAGGGGGGGGAGCCCAGAGTTGGCACTGGTGAGGCCTCACCTGACCCCAAGGAAGTCCTGAGTAGTCAGGCAGCTGTCCAGATGCAAGGTGTTGCCCCTGCACTGACAGAAGGGAGAGTGGAAGGAGGGTGTCTGCCACAGGAGGTGGTAGCCCCCCACTCTAGACAGCAAGAGGGGTGCCAGGACCCCAAAGATGCCCCTAAAGCAGCTCAGCCACCTGTCAGTGGAGAGCTTAGGGTGTGGTTCTGGGTACTGACAGCTGTCAGTAGCCTCTGCTGGGTGCTAGCCTTCCTGGCAGCACTGTACTTGGCCTGGGAGGCAGACCCCAGGGCCAATAGCAAAGTAGGCCCCCTGACCCTATTGGTCATGGTGGGGTTGCTCAAGTGTTGGGTGACCTCTTTGGGTAAGCTAGGTGTTGCCCTAGCAAAGTTTGGAGTAGGGGAGGTGGGCACCTCACTACCCAAGTTGGCAGAGAGAAAGGAGGAAGACCCCCCTAGAGGGAAGTTTCAGTTTGAGTTGGGTCCTTTTACTGTTGGGATGGCTTCACTACCCATAGGGAGTGACCCTGACAGGAGGATATAAGGCAGAGTAGGCCCTGCAAAGGGACAGCCAGTTTTCTTCACTGTCTTCCTCGCCTAACAAGCCAGGAAGACTCTCCCAGGGTTGGGCTGAGTCTCCTGGGCGTGTGGGCTGGGGGAGGGTTGTGTGAGAAAACAGGGCTGATTGCAGAGGCCCCATAACTTTTTGCCCCCATTTTCCTCTTTTTGCTGGTGTTTTCCTGACTTTGATGGTGCCCTGGGTACTGCTAACCAGTCCCAGGGCCTGTGCTCTGTGTAAAATGGATATGCAAATTAGGCTAATTATAATTGGCTAAGTTAACCTACCTATAAGTCCCTAGTATATGGTAGGGCATGTAGGTTTAGGGACCACAGCATAGGTGGTGCACACCTAGGTGCACTGCTGAGGTGCCCAGTGTCATTTTAAAAGCAAGCCTGCCTTGCTGGCTGCTTTTAAATTAAAGTTATATGCAAATTCGACTTTGGAATTAAAGGTACTTCCAAAGTCTTAAACTACATTATTTTTACATATAAGTCACCCCTAAGGTGTGCCCTATGTGCCCCTAGGGCTGGGTGCCATGTAACTATAAGCAGGGACTTTATAAAAATAGGTTTATAAGCCCTGGTGAGGTAAAAACAGCCACATTCGTTTTTCCCTCATTGAAGTAAATGGCCTTCATAGGCTAGAATGGGCAGACTTTATTTTAAATTGTAAAGTCTCCTTAAATGTTACATACCAAGAATTTGGTATCAAATTAATTGTTGTAATAAATCCCACAACTTCCAGTTGTTGGATTTAATATAACTTGTTCAGGTAAAAAGTTTAGACTTTACCTAAAAAGTTGCCAATTTCAGCTCTGCATTGTTTTTGCTGCTGTGCTCTGATTGGCCAGCCTGCAGCAGCTTCTGCCAGGCTGCCTTGATGAGGTGTGAAGTGGCCTGACTTCACACAAAGGAATGTGCTTGGGGGAGAGAATCTCCCCTCAGCAGATGGTGAGGCAGGAAGGGGGAGGGCGGCCAAACTGGTCTTCAAAGGCAGAGAAGGACATTTGGAGCACCCAGCAATACCCCCACATCCTGCAACCCCAGACAATTAGGTGCCCCCTTGATTAGATTAGGAGAGGGCAGGAGAGGGGTGTGTTTATGATTTTTAGCCACACCAGTGGGTGGGCTCAGCCAGATGTAACCTCCAAAAATCAGATTCATCCATGTTGGATTTTTAGAGACTGTTGCCTTCTGGGATGGATTTTTGCCACACTTCCCAGGAAGTGGTCATCACAGGGGGACGACCCTGTCCCTGATTGGAGAACCAGGACCCCCCTGCTTTTCACCCAGGAGCAAGGATAAAACTGGCAGACCTGCACCCACACCTCAGATCCCCTCCAGAATTCAACAAGAAAGGAACTAAAGAAGAAGAAGGACTGCCCTGCTGGACCCCTGGCCTGCACCTGGAACCTGCACTCAGAAGGACTGCACCAGCTGCACACTTGGGCTTCACCACAAGAAGGACTTTGCCTGGCTTCAACTGGTTCAAGGAGGGACTCCCTGTTTGCTACAGGTGAAAAATTGCTAACCAGAGTCCCCTGCACCAACTCCTGAAGAAAGCGACCAGCTGACCACTGTCCAGTGGCCAAAAAGGAGTTTGCGCCAGGTGCATTCTGGGAGTTGAAGTCCGCACCCCCCAAGGACCATCACAGAACTTCTGGACCCTTGGGGTGAGCTGTGGACCCCAAAAGAACCTTAAAAGAACATCTGGGTGAAGCCCCAGAAGTTTGGAAAAGATTTGAGAATTTTTGGAAAAAAGCTCCAGAGAGGGACCGACCCGCCGCGGAAATTCTAGCCGGCTTGCCTCAACCGCGACCCGGCCTGACTTCGTGGTTCGTCCCGGTAAAGAAAAACATCCAAAAAAGAGACTAAGTCCGAAGGTAAAAAGTTGACTGGGACCTCCCAGCCATCGTATCCGAGAAGGGCTCCATGGACGTCGGATCAAGATCCAGGTTTACCCCGGTCGAAGGATTTTCATCTCGAAAAAACGACTAAGTCCGAAGGTAAAAGTCTCCACCGAGGAAACCCACATCGCGTATCCGGACAAGGGCTCAAGGAGGTCGGATTCAACTGGCAGGTTCGTCCCGGTGAAGAAAAACTTCAAAATAAAGACTAAGTCAGAAGGTAACTTTTTAACCGAGGCCTCCCGCGACCTGTAGCCGAGCAGGGCTCCATCGCGGTCGGCCTGAAAGTTTGACTTTGCCCCGGTCGAGGTGCAACCAGATGACCCGATTGGCGCTTTTTGTTTCTAAGCTCTAAAAAAGTAATAATTCTTTAAAAATTCATATCTCCGGTTCCCCTGAACCGATTTTAATCGTTTTTGTGTCATTTTAAAGATAAAAATATAAACTATTTTTATAAATTGGTTTTGGATTTTTAAACTGTTTCCTGTGTTTTATTTGATTACTGTTTTGTGATATTTGAATGCTTTACACTTTGTTTCCTAAGTTAAGCCTTGACGCTCGATGCCAAGCTACCAAGGGTTGAGCTGGGATTAATTTACTGAGACCTAACTGTACCTAGGTGGAGGTTAGTGGCTTGTTGCTAGGTATAGGTACCTACCTGCCCTACCAATAACCCATTTTCCAACACAAAGCAACTCTTTATATGGATATATGAATGTCTTTTGTAGTCATTTTTCTTTCATTACATGAGGCTGGCAAGACAGAGTAAGTCACCTTTAGGGCAGACCTACAAACAGGAGAAAAGGATAGGTAAACCCAAATGATGGTCACTTCAGAGGTGTGTTCTCTGTCCTATTATTTTCTGTCTTTTATCTCTAGCACTCTCTCAACATAAAGTGAACATGACCAGTCAGTGACTATCTCCCACTGGTTTCTGCATCCATGTTATTCTAGTGGTGAATACCTCCCTCGACAGTCTCAATCCAGTTTGTAGAGGCAGCACCAGAAACCACCACTTCCTTTACTATTGTGCCAGAGTAGGACACGTGTCTGGGCGATAGACAGAAGATGACCCTCCAATGATCAGCAATGAAATAAAAGTACATTATGCAATATATTGTGGCACTATTCTCCTTCAGCATTTCAGTATTCATCTTATTCTAGAAACACCTGTGTGCCTCCCTAGGCAGTCTGATCTAATTAGTCTTCACATTATTTCACAGTTCAATACCATTCAAGTGAGGGAAGCTGAGTTCGACAGTCTTTGAGTAATCATTCAAGTTTTTGTAAATTGTTTTCAGTCAAATTACTGCTCAAAAATGTCTGAAAAAAATTATTTATAGACATTTCATTCTTGTTGGATGTCTTCACGAAAAGTGGGGCCCCTACTTTAAAGGTGTAGATCATGCTGCTTCTATAGTTAATTGTAGCACAAATACCAGCCAGGAAGCCAGGAAGAGACCTGCTGACCATGAACTCAGACTACTCCTTATTTTTTTATGACAGCACTTCTTTCTGCTCTATAGCACTTGTTTTTTTTGCTAGGAATGCTGGTCTCTGCAATCTTATCATTGTTGCACTGTCCATCATTTTAAAGTACGTGGCAGGCTCTATGACACAAAGTCTTTGTGTAATCCTTCAAGTAGTTCAAATTTTTCAGTTTGAATACGTCTCAGAAATTTCCGGAACAAATCACTATGAGTATCTCATTATTATTGGAATGGTCCAGGAAAAGGGTATTCCATACATTTATAGGTAAAAGTGTTCTGGTCATGGGGCACAGATCATCACGTTTGGTACAAACACCACCTAGGAAGAAATATGCTGGCCACAAGTGCCTAAAACCGCTTAACAAGGCCCCCCAACTCGAGAGGAGAACTGACGAGTATGGCTGGGGGACATCCATCCTATGGTCGCGGTGCTTGCTCCGGGCAACCGGTTGGCCGGGGGTGGGAACTAGCCACATGAACGCTCCACTGGAAGCAGTAATGTGCTTCCGGGGTTGCGGGGTCGGACCACGCCTCTTAAAAGGAGATGCAACATGGTAAGCAGCTCTCTTTGTTTCTGCTCGTCGCTGAGGCAGCACTCATTCAAGTGCCGGTGCCCTCACACCCAGTGCAATGGCCAGATTTTCACGCCCTGCACACCCCAGAAACTGCACACACCGAGATCAGCCTTCCCCACCCACTATCCCCAGGGCACGGCGGTCAGGGGCGGGGCGAGCAGGGGCTGGGGTTTGTTTGGATTGGGTAGAGGTATGCCTTTTTCCCCCTTTTTTGCAGGAACCAAATCAGGATTGTCAGATGTTATGTATTTGCTTAATGCCATGATTAACACTCTACCTTTCTTTCATCCAACCGGTGTATAGATTTTGTGATATTTATGCAGGTTGGTGGGTGAGGTCATGATTGGTGGGGACATTTCGGGTCCCTTTAAAGCATCCCTTTATACCAAAATAACATCAACGTCACTGGACTCTCCAAAGTGTGCTGGCAGCAAGTCGAAAAGGAGTTTGAGGTGATGGGGAGGGATTGAGGCGGTCGCTGACATGCGGGCTTTACCTAACAACAACTCACACAGGTGCACTTGGAGTGAGCTAGCAGAGGCCCTTAGGGACAGGGAACTTGGTTGTAGAGGGTGTCTGAAGTAGGGATCCTAAGGGAAGCTGGGCCCTCTGCACAAGAGGTCCTGAGGGGGATAGCTCTCAGTATGGGAGACAGAAGGTGGGAACCTTCTGGACGTTTAAGAGGAAGAGACACACAAAACCATTCATGATCTCGCTCGAACAGTTTTGTTGGTTGCACAGGATCAAACTGGTTATGGTTAGGTAACTCCCATGTACTAGAATTTCTGTTAAGGCTTGGTCTCATTTGTGAAGAAGATGTAGATAATGTGGTTACTATGCAAATGTTGAGATATTAAAATGTTTGTATGATTGTGTGTAGTAAATAGGGCTGGGAGACTTACCACCCCTAACCCAAAGAGCTACTGGTCCACCTTTTTTGTCATTTATAATGCTGGTGGTTGTGGGGAATAGGGGGTGGTTTCCCAAGGACATTGGCATATTCTTGGCCTTATTACCTAAATGCAATATAGACTGAACATATATGGACTACAACGTGGGGTCAATGTGATAGCAGGAGGCAGCAGGGGGACTTTAAGAAACAGCATCCTCGGGTCACAGGAGGCAGCCCCAGGATCAGCTTCACCATTGGTGTTGTTTGGCGCTGTAAAGCACGCTTTCTTTCCATGCTGTGTGGGTCAACTTGATAGCAGGAGGTAGCAGGGGACTTCAAGAACCAGCATCCTTAGGTCCCAGATGGCAGGCACAGGATCAGCTTCACCTGCAATGTTGTTTGGGGCTATAAAGCGTGCTTTCTTTCCCTGCTCTGTGGGTTATCGTGATAGCAGGAGGCAGCAGGGGGACTTTAAGAACAGGCATCCTCAGGTTCCACTGGGCAGCCCCAGGATCAGCTTCACCTGCAGTGTTATTTGGCGCTATGAAGCGCGCTTTCTTTACCCACTGTGTGGGTCAGCATGACAGCAGGAGGCAGCAGGGGGACTTTAAGAACCAGCATCCTTGGGTCCCAGGAGGTGGCCCCAGGATCAGTTTCACCTGTGGTCTTGTGTGGCACTATAAGTAGTGCTTTCTTTCCCCCTTGAGTGGGTCAACGTAATAGCAGGAGACAGCAGGGGGACTTTAAGAACCAGCAACCTTGGGTCTCAGGAGGCGGCCCCATGATCAACTTCACCTGCAGTGTTGTTTGGCAATATAAGGCGCGCTGCACGGGATGTGAGCTGGCCGCAGGATGGGCCTGTCCTGCACCCAACAGCACCAGGAAGAGCCAGGGCAGGGCCACCCGTCCCCCAGTTTCGTAGACCGCAGGAAGCATCTGGAGTTTTATGAAAATCGATGCCTGTGTTCATGTTTGTTTTTTCACCTAACCCAGTGTTCAGTCTTTGTCTTCGCTGTATTTGAAGTACTTGCTCGGCCTGATGCGTGACTTAAAGGACTTATAGCTGGACTGGACCTGTTGTGTGGAATTGAGGCAAACTAATAAACTCGTTTGGTGTTTTTGTTGCCTAGCTTGCATACTTTTTTAGTATATCATTGTATTAGTCTATACGGATTTGACCAGGAGCCTAATTGCATTTTATTCATATACATCAATTTTTGTACTTAGAGTGCAGTTGATCAAAGAAAAGGAATTTGCCATGATAAAGCGGAAAGCGGTGGATGGCCCTCTGGGGTCAGGAGTGTAAAGAAAGCCCCTAGACATGCGGCAGAGAATTGTAGATTGGCTGAGATTGATTAGTTAATCGAGGAGGTGGAGGGGCTTCTTGATAAAAATAAACATCAAAGGAAGCTGGCAAAAGGGACTGCATCAAAGAGCAAGACAAACGGGCTTGACCATAAGGGCATTAGGCCCTTTCTTAAGCAAACCATAAAGGTGGGGACTCCAAACTCTAACAGCAAGGCCCATTGAATTAGGGATGTGTCCCCCCACCACTGACTAGCTCGCCCCCCCTTGAAATATTATCCTCTGATTGTGTGCCTGAGCCATTAACAACTTTAACACCTATAACTAATAATGTGCAATGCTCCAATAGATTTGTGGTACTGAATACCTTGGAGTCTAATAAGACAGACATTGCTGTACCCAGGCCATTCCTCAATGGAGAAAGTTCTTCCCTTACTGAAAAGGTACAATCTTTAAAGGGTGAAATTTTGCTGTTACAAGATTGTATATGTCATCTGGCTGATAATATAAATGGGAAATTGGATAAACTATCTACTTTGGTTATGAAAATGAATAGGACAAAGGAAGTATTAAGTGATAGGCCAGGACCAATATCGACAAATCAGCCCACAACTATTAGAATACATCAGCATGAGAATATTGCCATTCGCGCTGATTGCAGCGGTGAAGCCAAAGAAGGTTTTGTTTTGTTGAAAACCAGGAAAACAAGGGAAAACACTTTGAGGGGTCAGAGCAATACGCAGGCAACGGAGGCAGAGTAACTTACAGCACAATCAGAGGGAAACATATTTGGGAAATATCTCTATTACTAATAGAAGAATGGGGGCAATGATGACCATTAAGAACAATATGATATTTACATGGTTAATGTTCCCAAATTGTCATATGATGGGAGGGAATCACAAGAAGCGCTTATTAAGGGAAACGTCCTGAACAACGCGTTGTGAACAACGCAGACGTTTCCAACGAAGTGTAACCACGCCTGCCTTTTTCTCTGCCTTCACCATGCATGTGCTGAACTACACATTAGAATGTTTAAGGCAGAGAAAAAGGTAGAGTGGATCGGGAGAGGACGGGGTCAGGAAAGTGGGGTTGGGGCAGGGTTGGGGGTAGTTTTTAGGGGTGGGGTGGATAAAGGGCTTGGAATAGGGGTTGGGCTATTTGTTTTTAAGGGGTGGGTGGGGGGTTGCGCAGGGTTGGGGTAGTTTTTAGGGGTGGGGGTGGATAAAGGGCTTGGAGTGGGTAGGGGTTGGGCTATTTTTTTAAGGGCAGTGGAGGGGGTGGTTTTTTTAGGGTGGATAGGGAGAGGGCGCGGTCAGGTAAGTGGGGATGGGGCAGGGTTGGGGTAGTTTTTAGGGGTAGGAGTGGATTAAGGCTTGGGCTATTATTTTAGGGGTGGGGGGTCGGGGATAGTTTTGTCTTTAGGGGCAGGGTGGGGGGTCGGGGTAGTATTGTTTTTAGGGCAGGCGGGGCTCGGGTGGGAGGGTCGGGGTCAGGGAAGGTTTTGGGGCTCAAGGTGGGTGGGGGTGTCAGGGTAGTTCCATTTTTAGGGGCAGGGCGGTGGTGGTAGTTTTGTTTTTAGGGTGGGTGGGTGGTTCAGGCTAGTTTTGCTTTTAGGACGAATGGGGGGATGGGGTATTTTTGTTTTTAAGAGTGGGGTTGGGGGTGGGGTAGTTTTGTTTTTAGGGCAGGTGGAGGTCAGGGTAGTTTAAGTATTGGGGTGGGTTACTTTTGGGCCTTAGGGCAAATGGGGAGGTGGCATGAAGACCCACGCATGCTATTCCCACACATGCCTTTACTAGGCATGCTTTTACAATGAAAAATCGTTGTAAAGGCAAGTGTGGCAAAGGCATGCATGAAAACAACATGATCATTGTTCCAACCACGTTGTTAAAGCATGCGTGGTTCCCGCATACGTTGTTCCATCATACAACCTCTTATTAACAAAGCAATCCATTGGATGAGACACTCTAGAGGTTGCAGGTCTGTTATAAGAGAAGATATCCTCTATGCAAGGCGTCTCAGCAACAATAATAGATATTATTACACAATGGGGCTGAAACTAAGGTCCCAGTTTTTGGAGGAAGGATTAATATCACCTGAACTGAGATTCCGGCCTTCTAAAATGAGGCAAATAAGACTAAAACTTCATGACTCAAATGAGCTTAGGCTCCAAGCTGCCACCAACCTCACACATGGTCTGATAGATGGGCAGCAGGAAATTGACTAACAAGAGGGAATGACAATTAAAGCAGGGACTCCCCATATGATTTTTGATAGAGAGTGGGACAGTAGGCTAGAAATGAATATTGAAAGCAATGACGAAACTTCCTCAGAAGCCATTCTAAATCCTCAACCAGCTTGGCTTAGTCAAAAATGTTTGGAGAGTTAGCATAAAGCTGATGTTGATGACACATTTGGGACGATCATGGTAGAAGTAGATTGTATAAGAATATTGTAATGGAATGTTGCTGGGATAAGGGCTTAGCTTGTAGACCCTGAATGGAGTAGCTTTATGGACTTGTATCACATAATACTCTTGCAAGAGACATGGGCTGTTGATCAAGTTCATTCTTTACGAGCTATTCTAAAAATGCTATCCCCTAAACTGCAGGAAAGGCCACAAGGGGCCTTTTGATTTGGCTACAGCTGAATCTTTTTCCCTGAGTAAAGGTTGTTTGGTTGGAGAGCAGAGATCTTCCTGGTATAGAAATGAGTATGAGGTACATTGCCATTGTGAATATATATGTAAGGTCTGTTCCCTCAAGTTGTTTTTCCGCCACAGTTGACCAACTATTGGATACGCTTGGTATATACCACCATGGCACATTAAAAAAGATAGCTGGGGATAGCAACACACAAATAGCTTCAATGATGGGCAAGATTGAGTCCAATGCCCAAATGTTTAGATCTGGCCCTTCAAATGCTGCTGTAAAAAAGTAATCTAATGTTGCACGACAACTATCTCAGTTGGTTTAAGCACATGGTATGAAAATAGTAAATGGGAATACAAAATCTGATTGTCCCCTGCATCCAACTTTCCAAAGAGGGGTGACAACAAGTTACACAGATTATATCTTTCTGGATCAACAATTATGGCTGTCCTAATGGATTTGGAGATAATCACAAGAGCAGATAGCAACCATCAAACACTAAGTACTATGATGGAATCTTGTGTTTTTAGAAGTACAAATTTGAAACCAACCACCAACGTTGACACGTTCCATGTTACTATTAACAGGAGGAACCTAAAGTGGCTGGTAGTTATGCATAACAATATGATTTTGACACAAATCTATAGTTTCTTTGAGAATATGCTTCTTCCACTAGTTAATGAGAATAGAATCAGGGAAGAACACATTTTCCCAATCTGCATACCCAATTGATGGATCAAGTTAGTAAATTATTCATAAAAACAGTGAAGAGAGGAGCTTGCCAAATATTACCCACCAGATGGTACACTAAAGAGTGCCAGAATGCAAAGGATAGTCTCCAGGACAGGAAGCAGTTAAGCCAGGCTGTCAGGTACAAATAGCTATAGATAGAAAGACCTAAAAAAATCATTTTGTTAGAGGTGAAAAAACAATGGGAAATCATACAGTGGGAGAAATTAGCAGAAGCTCTCAAACTTGGTGATGCAAAAGCTTACTGGAAACGTATTTTGGAAGGAACACATATTATAGATAGCCATTTAGAGTCAGTAATTCCCCCAGAAAAATGGATGACCCATTTCGAGGGTTTATATACAGAGTGGAGCAATAAAAAGGGCAATTCACAGAAATACGACTGTGATTTATTAAATAAGCATAGCAATCTATCACGGTCAGCCTGTATACCGGTTAATGGAGGTAATGAGGGAGGGAGGTAATGAGGTTTACCCTCTCTGAAACAGCTAACGCCCTAAAACAGATGAAAAGAGAGAAGGCTTCTGGATTAGATGGTATCCCAGGCAATTTGTATCTTTCCCAAACTGTGTTTGGGTTACCTATCTCAATTCCTTTAGTAATTCTATCCTCCTTCTTGGCAAGGGGTGGTTATAATCCCAAAAAGGGGGATAGAGATGAGCCAGCTAACTATAGGGCCATAAGCCTAATAGAGACCAGAAAGAAAATCTTTTGCAGGCAGGTCCTGGCTAGACTTCAATCCTGACTCGATGAGAAATCAATTCTTGTAGAGGAACAGGCAGGTTTTAGAGGCAAAATTAGTGCCCTTTATCAGGTTTTTCGTTTCATTATCATTTGTTGGAAATATATATCTCTGAGGCAGGACCCCTTATATGTCGCATTTATAGATTTATGAGCAGCCTTTGACCTGGTACTGAGAGATACACTTTGGGGGGTTTTAGGAGCTTATGGCATTCCTGGCGACCTTTTGTGGATTTTGAGGTCTCTGCATAAAGACACACATGCAAAAGTCAGATGGAACAGAGGTGGGGACCTTACATCTAGGATCCCCACAAAAAGAGGAGTTGGGCAAGGGTGCGGGCTAAGGGTCAACATTATTTAGTCTGTATATAAATGGCGCAGTGAAAAGGTTTTCGCAGGTTAGGCATGATGTGCCAAAAACCGCTGGAGTCTCTGCCCAACTTCTTATGTTCGTGGAAGACACGCTTCTAATATCTAGAACCCCTATGGGGTTACAATGCAAGCTGGATACCTTTGCAGCTTTTTGCCATGAAAGGGGATTAGAAATAAATCCGTCAAAGTCCAAATTTATGGTAATTAACCTGCATCAGTCCTTCAGAAGTAAAGTGACAATTTGCTGTGTCCCACTTGAGCAAGTTAACATTCATGACTATTTGGGGGTAAGGTTGGCAGATAATATACATTGGGGACCCCAATTAGATTAAAGTAAGATCATTCTTTTCCAGAGAGCAATGGCCATAGGGAGAAGATATAAAACAACTGGAGAGGGTTCAGTGCCGCCTGTTCTAAAAGTATACAGGGCTATGGCTGTGTCAGCAGCCACATACTGGGCAGCGATATGGGGTTATACTAATGTAAAGATACTGTCACAGACAGAAAATACGTTTGTTAGGGCTCTGTTCGATCTTCCTATGAGTGCACCCCTCTTACCATTGAAGTATGATCTGTCTTTAAATAGGATTCATCATTCAATTGCCTTTAAACCCCTTCTGTATTGGGTAAATATGTGGTCATCTGGGGAATCTCCTCCCAATAGGTAATATCTAGCTGAATTAGTACTTCTAGATCCACAAGCACAAACACACTTATTAAAACCGGTAAAACAATTAAGTGACAGGCTAAATATGGGGGAACTGTGGAGCAGGCCTTGGTCAATGGGAAAAGATGTAATTCAGAAATTGAAAAAGCAATACTGGGTTCACATTGCACTAAAGGTTTGGATTGAACAGAAGGATGGGAGTCTGTTAGCGCAGTTCTTGTTACACAAATGTATTCCTGTACTTGAATTATATGTTGATAGAATGTTTCCCTTCCAAGCAAAACAACTCTATGTCTTGTTCAGATGTGGGGTTCATCTCCCAAAAACTTTTACTGTAAAATGGGACAAAGCAGCTTGTGAATTAACTTCTCGTCCACACTGCCTCTTGCATAGTGAGTCTGAGGCAGACTTCTACTTTTTTTGTCCTCTATATTCCCAGGCTCGGAAAAAGTGGAAAATTCCACTTTGTAAACTTACGGGTGTGAGACATCATTGCGAAATGCTACGAATCTTAAAGAGTGAAACACAGGGAGTAATAATGTTTGCAGTCTCATATCTGCACTGGGCATGGAGGCTTAGACTAAGAGTTAGCATCCCAAAGGTTCAGAAAATGTCTGGGCCGAAGCTGACTCGGTTTATTATAAGGCCTGGTTTGGTATTTCACAAAGCGCGTAATACTTCACAGTGAAAATTTTGTGTACATACTAGATACTGACAACTGTAAGATTTGTGTATATATGATCTTATTATGTATATGATTTTATGTTATTTTACTTATTATGATATGCACTTTTATGGCTTTCAGTTGAAATTAAGTTTTTACTACTAGTAGGAGCTGGGAACGCTCATTACTATTTCTTTTCAGAGCCGACACGATCAAATGCTCCCTTCCCTTTCCTACAGAGTATTCGTGTACAATGGAATTTAAAGTATGCATGTGCAGTGATGCGTCTTACCAATCAATGCCTAATTTTTTATTTTTTTTTGCAGTTTTTACAAAATTTATACCGAACAGTTTTTAGCTCTCTTCTTGCATCATAGAACTGTCTGACATTGCTTCCTGGCTTACCGCTATTTGCAACAACTGCCAGGCAATGAGACCTGTATCTGTGTAAGCTCATTTCTTCATATGGGATTGCGCTAGGGTAAATTGGATTTTTTTTTTTTTTAACTCTTTCATGTCTAGGGCAAACTGGATTTTGGGTTTTAAATTGTTTTATGTATTTTACTCAGTTGATGGGATGTGCACTACATGTTTTAAATTAAAACCATTTTTTTATGGCAAAACAGTATTTTTAACATCATTTTATGCACTTGCACTTTTCGCCTACTTAACACACTTGTGTTTTAACTATTTGCATACTTGGTTTTTGTGCTGATGTATACTTCTATGGCTGTGTTTCAGCAGAATAACATTTTTGTGATTCATATGGACTACACTTTTGATAAACAATAGGAATAAACTAGGAATGGGGAAGTGGAGCAGACATTTTTGAGAAGTAGTTAAGACTGCAAAAATTGAAAGATACGAAGAACTTAACAATGACTGTGTGGCACACAGCCTACTTCGTAAAACAGTATTTATTGTGGATTAATCATAAGAGTACAGAAAGGAGAATGTTTGGCCAGGCTCACATGTGTGCCTAATGAAATGCAAGTGATGGAGTGCTGAAGGAGTCTGTGCCGCAACATGATTGAAAAGTAAATCATATTTGCGTTGTCTTGGACAGTACCGTAGCTTTAGGCAGCAGCCTCACTTCCAGAAGACAATTTTTGAAAATAACAAAAAATTACTCTGGGAATTCAGTCTTGAGCAGTGTGAGAAGGGCAAAAGATTGAGCTAAGAGTCATGGTGGCTGACAGTTAGATAAACGTCTGGATAAAATGAACCACACAAAAACAATAATGCATGATCACATTTGTACTGGGAAATCTGGCAATGACTGCCATACGTTTAATACTGCATTACCACCACTTTTCCAGGACTGCTACTCTAGTACTGGCCACACAGTACCAGCAATTCTTGAAAAATGTGCTATACTATCACTGAAACAGTACCAGCACTTCTCAGCAGGGCTGCCATACTTGTAGTGAGAGCTTTCATGCTTTTAGGAAGGCAGTCTGGTGTCAGCAGAGTGACTCTACTGGTCATTGACTATAACAAAGTTTTTTGGAATGCTAGCTATAGATGTAAAGGGCAGTACCAGTCTTTCCGAGCATGGATGCTATTGCTTTGGTGAGACAAAACAATAACTTCTTTGCAGGACTGGCATTTGGTAAAGGAATTCCAGCACAAAAAAATTAGTATTGTCTCTTCTCAGCAGAGCCACTATACTTAGGGCGGCATTGGCAAAACTTCTAAACAGGGGAGCTAATTATTTAATAGACTATTGCCATTTCCCAGCAGGGGTACTTGTAAGACACATCGCCATGACTTGTGAAGAGGGCTATTACATGTCTAATGAACTCCCCCAACACTACTCACGAGGGCAACTACATTTGTAGGAGACCGCACCAGCACCTGTGAACAGGGAAAGTACATGCCTAATGGCTGCACAACACCTGCCATGATGGCAACTACACTTGTAAGAGACATCACCAGCACCTGTGAACTGAGCTACTACATGTCTAGAGGACCGACCCAACCCTCTCATGAAGGCTACTACACGTGTAGGAGACAGCACCAGCACTTCTGAATACAGATGCTATATGTCTAACGGCTGCTCACCACTTCTAATGATGACTAGTACGCTTGGAAGAGACAGCACCAGCACTTGCGAACAGGGCTGCTACATGTCTAATGGCTGCTCACCACTTCTTATGATGACTACTATGATTGTACGAGACAGCACCAGCACTTCTGAACAGGTCTACTGCATGTCTAAAAGACTGCCCAACGTTTTACATCAGGGCCAATACACTTGTAAGCGACAGCACCAGCACTTCTGAACAGGGCTACTACATGTATAGAGTACTTCCCCAACACTTCTTCTGAGAGCTACTACACTTGTAAGAGACAGCACCAGCACCTGTGAACAGGGCTATCAAATGTCTAGAGGACTGGCCCAAAATGTCTCATGAGGGCTAGTACACTTGTAAGCGACAGCACCAGCATTTGTGAACAGAGCTACTACATGTCTAGAGGACTGTCCCAACACTTCTCATGAGGGCTACTACCCTTGTAAGAGGCCGCATCTGTGAACAGGGCTACTACACGTCTAGATGACTACCCAACACTTCTCAGCAGGGCTCGTCGCGTATGTTCTCATTAGGGTAATAAGGCTACTGGATTTGGGTGGTAGGTTCGCCTAGGTAGTGGGTACTGAGTACAATTCCACACCAGGTGACACCTGCCGGCTAACTAGCAGCGCCCTATCTCTGACCAAGATGATTGTGGCAACCGAGCTCATTGTAAGATAGACTCCCCAGGGAATTGTGGTACATCATATCACATCCTGTTCTCTCAGTTACCAAGATCTCACTCAGGCAAAGACAACGGAGGCAGAATATATTTGAATAAGCATTTATTAAAATATCTGCATCTTAGATAAAAGCAGGTGGATAGCAATAATGAGGATGATGAAAGACAATAGGAGCAGGCATGTGACTAAAAATGTAAAACACAAGAACAGTCCTACCAAGCTATCTAAACAGGGCAGTGGATCATCCCTCATACCTGAAGAAGAGGACTGAGGTCTAAAGAGACACAGTCCCCATCCAATTCAAGGCTCGGCCGTCTAAGCAAACAGCTTGCAGGAATCAGCATACAATTGCGGTCACCTGGCTGGAATTTCCATCTAACTTGTCTGGGACTAGGGGTGTTTTATAATAAGAGAGCTGACATTCTAAGAAATGGTCCCCACGTTTGAGTATGTTGTTTTCTGTGAATGCAGGAGACACAGCATACCACATTTGTCGGCAACCCTATCTGACTGTAGCCTTGGAGAAAGCACAAAGTGAACTACATGTACTATTAAGAACACAATGCTTTCCAAGGCGATAATATAGAGAGAAATAAAACAGCACCGCCAATGAAGCTATCCTGGAAAAACAAAGCAATGCAGTGTAAAATGTAATAGGGTAAAAGTGCACAGTGGCAGGCCTAGTCAGATAAAACAACGTGTCTAAAACATAACTAAAATAGCTTTACAACAGGCTGCTACTCATGTAGGAGACATCACCAGCACTTCTGAACATGTCAGATGCAATATGTCTAATGTTCTGCCTCAACACTTCTCATCAGGGGTGTCAATTCTTTTTGCTGCCTTCCATTTTAAGTAAAAGGAACTGTCACATTAAGAGTTACTAAAATCTCATGACTTGTATCCATGTCAAGCAGGCTTTCAAAGGAAAACACTAGGAAATGTCTGAGCTAAAAGCCGAACAAGCGATAAATGTCTGCCACCCACACCCTGCTGTGTCACTTTTTGCATCCTCCAGCTCTTGAGCTTTTCTCACATGGTTGGCAACGAAGGACAGGACACAGCTGTCAAGTGGAAAGATGACCTGCCAGTCTAATTATGATTTTTAAGTTTGTATCTAAACCCACTCTAGACGTACTTATGTTTGACATACTAAGTACTTGTGTAATTCCAGTAATATTGTGGAGGTGAATGGCTGACGTCTTGCAGAATCTCTGCCACTCTTTGTACTATGTAGCTACTGCAACACACACTCCTATGCCATTAAGTGATGCACTACATCCTATATTAGTCTGTGTAATGTAGCTTAGAAAATAAACACTTCAAAAAGAATAATTCATGAACAAATTACAGTTTCATTTGAATTCCATCCATTCCTTCATCAGTTAGCTTCTAACAGGTTCAACATGAAACCTAATCAAGATATTATCGTGCATCTCTACATTTCTTGCAAGGTACATTATTTTATTTACATTTCAAGCTAATAATTCATATTTGCAAATAGACAAAGGGGCAATGACTACTCAAATGCAATCAGTCTCACAATTATAAATTGAGAGAAATAAAAGCTCTGTGGAACTGCTCCCTGCTGTTTATGCGTGTATAATAAATCATTACAGCAACATCCACATTAGAACACAATACATTTAACAATGCATAACAAAATCCTACATTGTACCAAAGGTTCAGTCTTCCATTGTCCTAGGTGCTCAAGGCCATCTTCTAGAAGGTATAGAGGGGCATATTTACAAGCCCTTTGGTGAAGGGCAGCGCAGGTCAGCGCAGCAAGTGACCTTGCTGTGCTGCCCTGCGCCACATGGAAAGGGTAGAACTGCACCATAGTTACAGATATGGTGCATTTCTGTCCTTTCCTCCTGCACTGGCACACCATTGCTACCTGGAGCCAACGCAGGCACCCTTGCACCGTGGTGCAAGGTTGTCTGCATTGTCAGCAGGATTGTTCTTGTGCAGGAAAGGGCACCTTGCCGCACAAAAGCAATCCTGGAGGGCATTTTCCTCTTTGTAGGGGTGCTGCAGAATGTAGCACACTTAGAAAGAGGAAATAACAAGGAGAAACAAATATATTTCTCCTCGTTGTTCCTGCCCTGGGGAGGAGTACAGTTTTTACGCATTCCAAGTTTTACAGATTCTTGTAAATCTGGGAATGCGTAAAAACCCATGGGTGTTGCATGGGAACGCCCACCACAATGCCCATGTTATGCATCCCTGATGCAGTGTAAGGCAACACAATGACTTGCGTCTTACAACTTATATAAAAAGGCCATGAAAAGCCATGCAAAAGGGACCTGCACTATGCGCTGCCAGTGAGTCTCAAAAAGTGACTGCACCAGCGGCACACAGGGCTCGTAAACATGCTATAATATCCCTTGTGAAATATCATCCAACAAAACATCTCCTACATATCCAACTAGCATACTATTACTATAAAATTTAATTTCTCCATGTGGGGTTCGTTTCTGTGAAACAACAACGCAATGATCTGAACACTGGGTGGCTGCCTTAATTTACGTGGAAGTTATGAAAAAGGGAAAAGAGAAGGGAAAAAAGAATGTCAGAAGGCCTGCACCAATAAAAGCAGAGTGCTCAGTGGGCCACAAGCCAGGGGTGTAGTTTCAATTGGTTCAGCAGATGCAGTGGTATCGGATCCCAGAGGCCTAGAGGAGCCCTCTGAATCCTGATTATTGCTGTATTTTACAGTTCAAACAGCAGCCAGGGTCCCATGTCCTTCCTTGCCCTAGAATCTATGACACATTGGCTACACCACTGGTGTTTGAAATGGGGTCTCCAGTTGGCAGTGGTTTGAACCCTGCCAAATAGGGACCCTCACTCTAGTCAGGGTAAGGGAGACACACAGATAAGATAACTGCTGCACACCCACTTGGTAGCTTGGCACAAGCAGTCAGGCTTATCTCAGAGGCAATGTGTAGAGTATTTGTACACATACACACACACACACACAGTAACACAGTGAAAACACTGCAACAGTACTCCACACCAGTTTAGAAAAATAGGCAATATTTATCTCAGTAAAACAAGACCGAAAGGACAAAAATCTAACATTCACGAGTAAAGATATGAGATTTTAAAGAATAAATGTAGTATAGCGCTTAAAAACACAATAGCTCCAACTTGGGCAATCACAGCGTATTGACTGAGTCATTCCCAACAGTCCGATGATACTCATGAGGGAGTGAGGGCCAGTCACGTAGTTGCACAGACCCTAGGTACAGTATCTTGGAAAACGATGAGGAAGCAAAGATGTTTCACGGAGTCGAGGAGGTGAGGCGTCACTGGAGCCGGTGTGGCATCGGTTCCTTACTGTTACCGGGGAGGTGAGGCGTTGGTTCCTTACTGTTAGGCAGGGGAGGTGAGGTGTTGGTTCCTTACGGTTGCAGGGGAGGTGATGTGGCATCGGTACCGAGTGGTCGATTCCTTACGACAAGGCGGATTCGATTAATCCAGCAGGTCAAGATGCGAAGTGTCAACTTTGCGGTGTCGCAATCACACCACGGGGCCAAAGGTGCTGCGGCAGAGTCGAAGTCAAGTGTTATGGACATCGGCGATACAACACTCAGGAATCACATTGAGGAGAGACTTCAATGGAGCTGCTGAAGCATCTGGCCAGCGGTGTTGGTCACACTCATTGCACTCAGCGGGGACCATGGCTCCAGTGCAGGCAGCAACATGAGCTTGGTTTCTTCTTGGTTGCACCAGAACGCACTCCAAAGGGCCCAGGGACTGGATTCGGCACCATTTGGAAATTCAAGACTCTCAGCAATAGAGCCCAGGTGCTGGCAGATGAAGTCTTTGATGTACTTGAGACGTCTCAACAGGAGGCAAGCTCAGTCCAAGCCCTTGGAGAGCCCTTGGAAGCCGGACATAGAAAGCAAAGTCCAGTCCTTTCACTCCCACGACAGAAGCAGCAAGCAGCAGGCCAGCTCAGCAAAGCAACTGGCAGAGAGGCAGGCCCACCTACAGCATCCATCTCGCCTTCCTGGCAGAATGTCCTCAGTCCAGAAGGATTCTAACTTTGTGGGGTCAGCGGACTAGTACTTATACCCATATTTGCCTTTGAAGTAGGTAAACTTCAAAGAAAAATCCTGGTAGTGCATAAGACCCTGCCTTTCCTGCCCTGGCCCCAGACACCCTCCAAAGGGTTGGAGACTGCTTTGTGTAAGGACAGGCACATCCTTATTCAGGTGTAAGTGTCAGCTCATCCCACCACTCTAGCTCAGGAAGACCCACCAGGATATATGCAAGGCACACCTCAGCTCCCTTTGTGTGACTGTCTAGAGTGAATTCACAAACAGCCAAAGTGTCATGCTGAACAAGACGTGTATTGGTAACCATTAAGCAAGAAAATGCCCACTTTCTAAAACTGTCATTTTCAAACTTGCCATTCAAAAACCAACTTCACCAAAAGATGTATTTTTAAGTACTTAATTTAAAGACCGCAAACTCCATAGCTCGATCTGCTCCCATTTGGAAATTACACTTAAAAGATATCTCAAGGCACTCCCCATCTTACCATAAAGGCCTTGCAACTGTGAAAAACGAATTTAGAAGTATTTCACTATCAGGACATGTAAAACACATCATTATGTTTCCTACCTTTTAGATGCACTGCACCCTGCCTACGGGGCTGCCTTGGGCCTACCTTAGGAGTGACTTACATTTAGCAAAAGGGAAGATTCGGGCCTGGCAAGCGGGTGCACTTGCCAGGTCGAAATGACAGTTTAAAACTGCACACACAGACTGCAATGGCAGGCCTGAGACATGTTTGCAGGGCTACTCATGTGGGTAGCGTAATCAGTGCTGCGGGCCCAGTAGTAGCATTTGATTTAAAGGCCCTGGGCACACCTGGTGCACCATACTAGAGACTTAGTGGTAAATCAAATATGCCATCCATGGATAAACCAATCACTAATACCATTTAGACAGAGAGCACTGACACTTTAGCACTGGTCAGCAGTGGTAAAGTGCCCAGAGTCCTAAAGCTAGCAAAACGAAATTCCAGTGGTGGCTCTAGAAAATGGTGGGGCATTAGCTCGCCTGACATCTAATAACAATGCGGGGAGCGCGTCAGTCTGGGGGGGGGGGTGCACACATGATGCTTGAAGTTCACACTGAGACCGACAGGTGTGCAGAGCTCTTGGGGAACTAGTGCGCACAATCATGATTCACAAACACACAACAGCCTAGGGTGCGCTTTACATGAGCAAATACATAACTAAATAGACAAGTATTGCTGAAGCATGGTTGTACAAAGATATATCTTAATTCATCTTTGGATCCAGGATGCCCTGAGGACTTTCCATAATGCTTCATACAAGTCTATGCAGGGTCCATGCAGCTAAAAGTCTTTGTCAGACCCACTAGGCACCTAAACGTCTGGTGCCACCAGGTGTTCTGCAGACTGTCTCACAGTTTTCAACCAAGAACTGTTTCCCTGGGAAGTCCTTGAGTTTACCTCTGCAGTCTGCCCTCACTTGTCAAGGCTGAGTGCCAATCCTCCATTCACTAAGGCAGCTACTGATAAAGAGATGTGCTAAAAAGCCTAAATAGCACGCTTTTCAGTCTTGGTGGTTGCAAAAATAAGCCAATGTTTGATTCAGTTTCAACAGAGTGTCTGCGTGGCTTGGATGTGCTGGACAGGTCGGTCGGGCAACCAATTCACCAATTCACGGATGTTAAGCTGGCCCAAGTCACCAGGGTGCCCTGCACAAAAGGACACTAAGCATCGTGGGACACGAATGCCCATAAGGACCACTGAACCTACAAATTCCAGCTTGCTTTGTGCTGCTGACTGACAAACCAAGACTGGCTAAAAATACTCACACTCATGAGTGATGTTGTTGTCAGCTATACCACTGCAGAAAAGCAATGTCCCTGTAGCATAGATGGTAGCAGTGCGGGCGGTACAGCGGCACCGAACGTAGTTGACCTTGTGGTTAAAAAACTATGGCCCTCATTATGACAGTGGCGGTAAAAAAGGCCTACCACCGCGGCAACAGCCGCCAAAAGTCTGTCGCTGTGGCTACCGGCCATCCGCCATATTATGACCATAGCCAGAATTCCGCCAGAAGGACGGCGGAATTCCGGCTGCAGTTAATGGTGGCGGATGGTGGTAAGGTGGCGCTGCTGCCAGGAGCAGCACCACTGCAGTAGACCGCTGCAGACTGTAACATGACCCATGATACGGCCTCATTGTCCTGCCGGAGGACCCCCTGAAATCAGGTAAGTTGGATGCTCCGGCAGGGGAGGGTGTGGGGTGTGTGGTGTGTGTGTGTGTGGGTGGATGTGTATGTTTGTGTGTGCGTGAATGCAGGTGTGTGTTGCGTGTCGTATGTGTGTGCATATGTGGACATGTGAGTGTGTGCACTGTGTGTTGTGTGAATGCATGTGTGCTTGTATGTATGTCAGTGTGTTTGGATGTGTGTGTGAATGGATGTATGCATGAGTGGGCGCATGTGTGTATGAGTGTGTGTATGAGCATGTGTGATGGTGTGTGAAGGTGCGTGTATGTTGGGGGTGGGTCTGGAGAGGGAGGGGGGTTGGGGGAAAATATGGGGAGGGGGACAGGGAAGATCCCTATCAGTGACAGGGAAGGAATGCCCTGTCACTGATTGTGCCTACCGCCCTGGTTTTCATGGCGGTAAGGAGGCCACGAAAACCATGGCGGTAGGTGAGGTCATAATCCCGCGGGCAGTATAGTGACAGCCGCCTGGCTGAAGACTGAAGTCTCCAGCCTGGCGGCTGTTACCGCCATGGCGGACGGAGTGGTTCATTGGTGGTTTGGCTTGAGCCAAACCGCCAATGTCATATTGTGGGGAAAAGTACTGCCAGCCTGTTGGCAGTACCTTTCTCCATAATACCGCCATCCGCCAGGGCCGTAATGAGGGCCTATGTGTTTGCAACGGATGCTGAGGGGCAATGCTACCAGCTCCCACTGATGGGGGTAAGTGGCATCTGACCTTTAAGAGTGCACTAGGCCATATATAATTTCAGAAGGAGTTTTCTTGTCACTGCTGCACGCACATCTTTTCAACGACAGGCCAAGTGGGAATTTTAAGGAAAAAAACAAAACAGCACCCATTATACCACAAAACTGAGTCAGCACTGCTGCCTCTTCGGAGGCAGTATTCCTTCCACTCCGCTTTGTTTTGTGACAAAAGTGAGCGGACATCGCTATTTTTCTGTGGTACTGATTTGGAAGAGAAAGGGACGGACAAGACACAAATGGGCGTTCAGTTTAATCTTTGAGATATGCTTATCAGTGGGGTCACAGAGCCTGCAAGGTGCGTGACCCTAGAAAGAATTTCATAATCCATTTGGGAGCACACCAAATAAAATAATTATAAAATATACTGTGGGGTGTGTGTGCAGCCGATGGAAAGCTGTTTCAAACATAGGGATGTTGTTGGCTTTGACTGAAGCTCTCCTTCAACGATACAAATGTTCGTTATATTTTCAATTATTTGCCGTTGTCGGGATGTTTGGTATCCTAGGCAAAGTGAAAACATTTTCTAGCCACACCATTTTATCTCTGCGACACAGGTTCAAACGTTTCAGATGGACCTATGCGTATCTGCGGTCACAGTGTTTTCCGCATAATTATGGATTTAGCACACTTACCACGTAATACTTCATCTGCTATATAGTTTGCAAATTTCACCAAAAAGTTTCTAGTCAAATAGGCAGATACTGGCAAACATGGTGACGCACTGCTCTGGATGTTTGATCAACAGGTATTAATGAACAGCCTTTGCCCCGACTGTGTTTAGGTGTGTGAACGCGCAAAACCGTAATTAACAAAAATAATCTCACCTTGGTCCAGGTCCTCTTTGCTTGGCAAGCCAACTCTTCAAATCCACCCTCACCATGCTCGCTGCCTGGCTGCACTGAAGCGCTGAGCATGCAGGGCATGCAGAAGCTACGCATCACACACCTCATCCAATTAAAGCACTGCTCTCATGCTGTTTACAACAGTAAACAGCATAAGAGCAGTGCGAGTATTGGCTGGGACAGGGGATACAGCGCTGGGAAAGCCTGAACTACGCATGTCAGGCTTGCCAAAAGCACAATACTGTCCAACCTGACATGCGCAGTTAAGATACAGAGCACTGGTTGGTCCGTGCAACAAACCACACCTAGGAGCACAGCACACATTGCCTGCCAGAACATAGGTAAATAAGGTATTTGAAGGTAATTGCTCGCAGGTAGCGGGTTAACTCCCTAACGCTCCTATGGAGAAACCGTCCCTGCTAAGTTCAGCACATGATCAAAAACAGGTCAGAAGCCAAAATGTTTGGGGATAACCCTGCAAAATGGTCCATTTCCACCAACTGCCACAAGCTAAGAGCTTCTACCAGCAGATTTAGCAGACGTGCCGCTATCAGAAAGAAGGAGATTCCCCACCACTAAAATATGTGTAGAAACTTCATGATTTCCTGGTGTGTCTGTCGTTTTATACAGATATCTGTCATTATCAAAATGAGCACCCAAGTCCTAATGTACACTGCAGTAGGTGATACCTAATGTAGACCTTGATGTATCTCGAATCCTACGCGCAGCTGAGGGAAAGGCTTGTCATTTAAACATAGGCACATGAGGGCTGGAATCTGTGATGGCATCAGGCCTCAGTGAAGTCTAAAAATAAGAGTGTCTACATATTTGGGGTACAGTAAATCAGGCAGGATTTCCAACACCACAACTTGAAACACTCCTTCTTGCCACTTTCACTGCACCACTGTGCTACCTCCCTATTGATAAAATCGCCCGACTTACACCAGAGAGCACATGAGGCATTTTTCACAAATAATACGATAAATCTGGACCCTTAGGTTTAGTGCCACACATGAGGGAATGTATGACATTGTCGAATTCACATGCATTCCGAAAGTATACATTTTTGGGGGGTTTATTTTCTTATTTCACCATGGGAAACTCTTCCTATAGAGCTAAAGAAAATTTAGGCTGGAAACTTTTGTGGAAAGAAATTTACTACTGCACTTGTAAGGAGCAGTTCAACTTTATCCAGTGAGGAACGCATTAGTAAACACCTTGAGATTTCCCACAAACATGTACGTTTGTGGGTGCGCACAAATCTCCAGGGAATTCCACCAACGAAAATCCCCTCCTCTCCTATAGGAATAGATTCAGCATTGTGTGAGTAAATCCATTTAGGAGTTCAAAACCAATTTGAATTTCGAAGCCGAATGTACAAAGACGAATAGCTTTGCATGGCATCTGGGTGCCAACTCTGATCATTATCTAATAGACAAATGCACTAGAGTGAATGGGAAATAGTCCTTTGTTAACCTCTGTCTTCATATTGATATCTGTGTGCCCTTCTTAATCAGAATAATTTCAGGAAATGGTATCACTTTCTGATTTTCCTGATGGTGTCACAGGAATCACAGGCTTCAGGTGCCACGAGGCTTCAGTGGTCTTCCCACAGCACTGTTCAAGCTCAGACCGAAGGCCTGGGTACAAGCTGTTTTACATCTCTATTCCTTTATAGGGTCTATTGCGCAGATCTGACCTTCGCGACTCACCAGTGTGCTAGTCCCTTCCATGTAAGGGGTGCAAAGAATATTACTAAGAGTTTTTGACTGAGTACACTCCTTGACTGCAAAGAAAAGCTCTCTGGTAAAGTCACATTGCAACATCTTCAGGAATGGGTTGCCAATTAAGAGTGTTAAAAACATAACACACCTAACTCAAATACACGTGTAAGAAATTGGGTTATTGGTTGAGGGGTGGAAGCCCCACTCAGAGAACAACCACAGACTTTGTCAGGGTGAACCACAGCAGTCACTAAATTAACCTATGCTAAGCTCTCTGGTAGTTTAGAACAAAAAAAGTCATGTTTAACTTAAAGGCAAAGTGTAAAGTATTTATGCAGCACAGATACAAGAATAAAGTGAAAACACAACACAAGAATAATCCCAATTCAAAAATAATTGTATAAATGTTAAAAAATAAAATAAGACTGGAACAACAAAAATCCAATCTGTAGAACCAGAGATATGCAATTTCAAAGTTTATGTAGATATAGCACTTAAAAGCTCAAAGTGCCACAAGCGCTCATCAGATAGTGCTCAACCAAAGGTAAAGTCACAAGTTCCGGCCTACTATGATAGAGTGCGGCCAGGATACTGGGACCAGGTTAGTCCCACTGAAAAAGTTACCTTCCCAAAATCAGAGTGAAGAGTTCCATTCATCTTGGAGGAGGTCCCGAGGAGCAGGGAGAGTGTTGCAAGGCGGAAGGATACCTGCGCTGTGGGGGTGATTGATTATGTGCAGAAAGTGACACCTTCCAGCACAAAAACAATCACGAGAGGTGTTTTCTTCTTTCTATGTGTGCTGCAGAATGTAGCACACATACAGGAAAAAACGAAGAGAAATAAAATATTTCTCTCTGTTGCGTCATTCTTATGCCACCCATGAGGTGGCATACGAATTTGAGGCATTCCCAGACTTAAAAATCTGAAAATGCATCCGATTCCCTCCGGTTCCATGGGTATTGCATGGGAACACACTAGGCAACACTCATGTAACACCCCTTTCACACAGTGTTATGCGTGAAAGGGGTCCATATTTATAAGATCATGTAAATATGAGCTGGCACACTGCACCACCAGAGAATAAAAATAAATTACACTTCTGCGGCACAGTGTGCACGTAGGGCCTCGTAAATGAGGCCCTCTGTCCCTTTATTCATTGCTAAGAAAGCTCTGCTCCAGAATACAGTGCCAATGGAAAATTGACCCAGACACCATGCTGTTGGATAAACGTGTCTCCAGACACAGTCCCAGGTAAAAATGTGTTCTGACAAAACAGAAGGAAATTATTTTAAAAGATACAGGGCCCCATTACGAGTTTGGCCGGCGGCAGAGGCCGCCTACCAAGCACGTACCGCCATCTGACTGTCAGTGTGGCCAGAACACCGCCGGCCCTATTACAAGTTTCCTGCGGAGTGGAAACAGTAATTACGCCCGCCGCCCAGTGGGAAACAGGGCATTAACATTGACGCCAGCTCGCAATCTAGCCGGCGACAATGTGGCATTGCGGCAGGTGCAACAGCTCCCGCCGCGCTCTTCACTGTCCATAATTCAGGCAGTGGAAAGTGCGACGGGCTGTCCATGGGTGTCACGGTCTGCACGTCTCTTACCGCCATGGGCTGCAGTACTTGGAGGTATGCCTGGTTTCTTACTAGTTCTGGACTGGCCAAGATAAGGGCGACCCCTTCTAGTAGCCACGGTGCTGCCAACTGGAAAAAAACACCAAGGTAGACCGTACCCTCCAGAAGGAGTCCCAGAGGAAAAATTCAAGTAATGGGAAAAAACCTCTATCACAGGAACTCCTGAAAAAGAAGAAAAAACTATGAAAAAAGGCAAAAAATAGAAGTCAATTCTGCAGGGAAGAAGCAGGTGCGAGTAGAAAGCTGGAAACAGGAGCGAGGATCACCACCAAGACGGAAGTGTTTGCAACACAAGGAAGGAGGGAACTGCGGTGCTTACATACCATGAAACAGGAAGTGACAAAATAGAAAGAACGTACAACACCTTTTTGGATTGGGAAAGACCACATAGAAATGAATGAGAAAAAAGACCAAGTAGAAAAGTAAAAGGAAAAACGCATGCTGAGAAGACAAACATCAAGGAAGAAGACAATATGGAAGACCAAGAAGAAAGAAGACATGAAGACAGAAGAAAAAGTAGAAAAAAGAGAAAGGACCCAAGTAGGTAAGTAGGAAGGGAAAGTCAGGGAAGCTGGTAGGGGCAGAGGCATGACCATGAGCACAAAATGTGCCTCCTGGGCCGCACCACAGCAAAAAACGCCAAACGAGCACATAATAACAGGCTACGGCGGTTCCGGCGTCCCAAAATGCGGACTGCTGGCCTGACCATGGTCCGAAAAAGGGACGTTGCTGTAATCCTCGGTGTCACAATGGCTGGGGGGGTGGCGACACCCTCATTCTGCCAGTCTTTCCATTGCAGTCCAACTGCCATGAAAAGTCCGGCAGATTGGGGAGTCGTAATCCCCAGTGTGGCGCAGCATGCAGAGCCACCCTGGTGGATTACATCCGCCGAGGCTGCCAGGCTGTTGACTGAGGGCAACCTGGCGGTGTTGGCAGTCGGACCATGGCAGCTCAGGCACGGCTGTCATATGACAGTTGAACCGCCATGACCGCAGTGGTCCAACCGCCACCGCCAGTCTAGCAGTCTTAAGACTGCCACATTCATAATAAGGGCTACAGTATAAGTGGCTTTGACAAGATTACATTTTCACCCAGGACATGTTTAGCATGACCTAGTCCTTTGATTCAGTATCTGCATAACACTACTAGGATAATATTCTCCCAATATACAGTTCAAGAAGAGAATTATACCCAAATATAACATCAGAAACACAATATTATCAGAAACAGTAAGCACCAAAGAGAGATGAAATGAGATTGCACCAGATACAGCACCAGAGCCAAATTGACCTTGGATACAAAGCCACTGCAATGCTTTCCAAATAATATGGTAGCGTTAGCTTGAGCCCCTGACTGGGTGCAAGAACAATAAGGCCAGATTTAAGAGCCACATTTGTGTCATTTTATTAACAGTAATGTGATCCAACAAGACCAAAATCGCCACGCAAGATTTACAAAGTGGCACAATCCATGCATTGCACCACTTTATAAGCACTTGCGCCACATTATGCCTGCGCCAGGCATAATGTGGACAAGAGGGCATTTCCCCTTTAGGGGGACTGTAAAAATGGTGCAGTGAAATTTAAGAGATTCCACTGTGTCATTTTTTGTGGCTACCTTTAACGCCTGCATAGTGCAGGCATTAAAAGGGGGCATACCATTGCTTTCAATGGGCCCCTATGTACTGTACCGGATTAGCACCAACATTTTGCCACTAATCATACACAGTACATCAACAGTGTCAAAAAGTTTAACGCTATTGCCCCTACCCTGTGCCATGGTGCGCCGTATCTTAAATACATCTCACACATGGTGGCAGTAGGAAGGGCACTAAGGGGTGCAAGAAAAGTGGCGCTGCATTGGATGCAGTGCCACTTTTTCTTAAATCAGGCCCTAAATATCCTCAGAGGCAGACCCTGTTTTACTCAAATACAGGTATATGAGAATAGTATCTCCGTGAACCATATTGGCTGATTTTGTCCCAGAATAACTTTGTATCCCTGCTAGAGTAATAGAATAACACCCTCCTCCAGACTCAGTCCTTGGATGCATTGTACCAAACAGAGTGCTAGGGTGATACCGGCATCAGAAATAGCGCCAGGATGGTGATGTAGCAATGCACGGAGTGCACAAGTAGCTCTCTTCATGAGTGCCCAATAGTGATTGACTTTCCTAGGCCAACTGAAGCTAGAAAAACACTGTTAGAACGGGGTTTATCTAGTTTTTGACTTTAGAAATATATAAGCGGCTGGCTTCTCCTTCCTGTACGATATGATGATGATGGAGTTTGTGACTGCTTGCTCCATTGAGCATTTCTGGTAAGACGCTCCACCTACTAAAAAAAAAGGGACGAAGGCACACCAAGGGAATTCTTAGTGGCTGCATGCTCTACAAGTATGAGCTGCACCACAGAGGTAGCTGCTGGATGGGCTAACATTTGATCCAGAGCTGTAACCCTCCCCAGTGATGAAACATCAAGCACTGTAGGTATGCACCTGGATCAAAGTTTCATTACAGAAGTACACATCCATATTTTTTAGGCACAGGGAGATTAACTGATTTGCCCAGAATCACAGAATGTTGATTTGATGCAAAGTTTCAAAGCTGGTTCCCCAGTTCCAAAGTCAGCAGCTCTGGTCATTGCTTTCTTGCTCCTGTTGTGGCCAGGGTTGTTCTCCTTCAGTTCCTTATCCCAATTTCATGCCATCGGCGGTGAGGCTGAATGTTTAAGCTGCAAACATCTCTCCTGAAGGAGGCATCTTCTGTAATGTGGGTGAATGCTGATGAGAATCTCCTGGTGCCTGATTGAAAGGGAGACTGAACAAGGTGCAGCTCCCAGTCGCGCTCTGAGCTGATTTTGTTGTGCTGAAAGGGTAATAGTAGCACAACATTTGAACTGTGAGTGCATTTGACATACATTTTAAGCCCCCCCTCTTCGACATATTAGTGTCTTTCAAATACTGAGCTCAACAACTCCCTCAGAATTCTTTATATGAGGTACATATTTAATTGTAGAGACAGTGGCAGTGAGAACACATGATGATCCAATAAAATTATTGAATCTAAACTTTCAGAGAATTTTAGAGAAGATTTAAAGATGACAAGAAAGCTTCACTGTGGAAGAGAGCCTCCCTGAGCAGATCATGATGGCAATGCAGAACAAAGCACATTACAAAAGGGAAGAAGTCGAAGACATTGTTCCCAATGATTAATCAGCTTTAAAGATGAGCTTCCCACCTGTTGTAACTTGATTATCCAGATAATATGCTGTTTCTATTTAAAAACAGAAACATTGGTTTACTTTTAACTATATTCTTAACTTGATACACATTCAAGACATTTGTATTTAGAATAACACCATACAATATTTATGATCATTCTACTAGGAGTAGGTGCTGAAGAGGAGGGACACTTATTGATGAGGGAAGACTCGCTAGACACTGTTTCTCCCTTCCTGGATCATGGTACATTGAGAGATTTGTATAATGGTGCCTATCTCATGATGTCTATTTGTTCATTACTGTTCCTTGGGGGAGGTGCTGGGTAGCTGATGCTGAGAACTGATTTTAAAAAGTTATTCATGGTTGGGACAAGGGTTAGATCCTAACAAATCGTGTCACTGTTGAAGATGGTCGGGATAGGTGTCTAAGGTTTAACCTCACCAGCTAAAGAGTGCTTTTTATTGTAAATATTCCACAATGTGACTGCAGAATTGTTAATATGGGAGAATTGAGAGAGTCTGAACAGTATCAAGCTTGTGTTTTTCTTCAGCACATTTGCCACATTTAAGAGTTACAGACTTGATTTATAGAGCCATAGCATTCAGAGTAATGCAGAAGGGTGTAGTGTTACAATGATAAATTGAGGAATGACAGTTTTCTTGTTGTGGCTCCTGAAGGACACCAGAATAGCTCGTTTAACCAGGGTTTACAGTGTTGAGTTAAATTTAGCATGGCAAATAAATAATTTGGAATACTGCAATCCCTACCACACTGGTGGATCACACCCAAATACTGCTTTGGCAGCAAGTCACACTAAGGCCTTGACTCAAACCCTCAAGGACCTGAATATTTAGAATGTTTGGGGATGTCAGTAAGGTGAAAAATCAATTATATGTTTTATTCCCATGTACATAAAATGTATTTGTGAGTTGATCAATTGTTCCGCACACCCTCTCTTCTACTCACTGTTAATATTCCTGCCCTTGGATTTAGAAAGCTCACAGACCATACAAGCAGTTGTGGGTCTGAACTTTGAGACTGAAATAGGGGTGAAACGTTCAGGTGCTCACTAAAATGGCAACTTATTGAGTGGCATGCTGCTGTCTAATTGGACGTGAAAAACAAATTATATTTTCAAGGAAATCCCTGACAAAATATCTGGAAGACTGTACCAGTAGTAAATAAACCTTCAATTGCCCTGTGTCAGAAGAAAACTTCAGACTGGATATTGAGGGTGAAGACATAAACCTTGAAAATATAGCACAGGGGCACTTTCTCAACAAAATCTTGACACAGATGCATAAGATGCATAAGATGACACATGAGTTGGATATGCTTCTTTTCCTGGATGATGTAACGTATGGTCTTTTTTTAAAACAATGCCATTATAAACAAAGGAGCATGCACAATAATTATTGGACTATGAACTAGAACATGCAACATTAGAGGATCCATGGAGGGAATTAAAATACTAGATAAGCTTAAGCCACTGGTGAAATTCTAGGAGGAATTGTAAGGAGGTGATTTAAACAGATCGCTCTGTCCAATGTATAATGACAAGTCGGAACACCCAAAAAAAGGACAACAAAACTCCTGAGAAACTCAAAAGGCTTTTGAAACAGGGCAGATGCCACTTGCAATGACACCCTTCCCTAATAGTGAGGAACTAGACCAGATTCTTCTTGTCCATATTTGATTAAATGTAAAAACGTGCTTGTCCAAACTTTGTACGAGGTCTCTCTTTTTCATAGTCTGGCACTGTGACACAGAAAATGGCCAAACCTACTTTAAGATTGATGTGTAAAGGAAATAAGTTCCTAAGGAAATTTCATGTTATGCTCATCTAATATAATTACTATCTCCTGAATAAAGGTACGCAAATATATTCCAAGGTATTGGCTACTTTTATACTGTGCACAGGTACCTTGACAGGTCTCTTGGTGCTGGCCTTGCATGAAACAGCAGGCCTATCAATTTAAAAGGTGGGTCTTTGTTACATCTCATAGCCTTAGTGTAGTCTTCCACCAAAGTGTTTCTCTGCCTTGCATCACTTTTCCTGATCTGTTTTGTTAGCCTTAGGACTCTAGGCACTTTACCACTGCAAAGCAGTGCTCAAGTAGATCTGCTCACTCCCTGACAACATGGTGGCATTGGTGTATCTACAATTGGCATAATTAATTTACTTATATGTCCCTAGGAAAGTGTACTATATGTGCCCAGGGCCTGTAAATGTAATGCTACTAGTGGGCCTGCAGCACTGATCATGCCACTCACTTAAGTAGCCCTTTAAACACGTTTCAGGCCTGCCATTGCAGAGCCTGTATGTGCAGTTTCATTGCCATAACGCCTTGGTATTTAAAACCCCTTACCAAGTCTTAAACTCCCCTTTTATTAGACATAAGACACTCCTAAGGTAGGTCATAGGTAGCCCATAGGGCAGGGTGCTTGGCAAGTAAAAGGCAGGACATACTACTGTGAGGCCTACACTTCTCATAGGATAACATTGAGGATTGCTTAATAAATTTATTAGGTGTAATTTCAGATTGAGAAGGAGTAGGACTGTCGTGTACGGTACCTATGGACTTGCAATAATAAATCCTCCTTAATAGTAAAATTGGATTTATAATTAGAACTTTAAAAATGCCACTTTTAGAAAGTTTGCATTTTTCTGCTCTTAAGCCCTGTGTGCCTGCCTGCAATTTCCTCTAGACAGTCACACACAAAGGGTGAGGTGCGCCTGATAGGCCATCACCAGGTAATAAGCCCTCCTGGGCAGGATGGGAGGGAGAAGCTGCACCTGAATAGGGCTGCGACTATCCCCACACAGAGAGCTGCACACCCCTTGTAGTGCATCTGGAGCCAGGGCAGGAAAAGGAGGATCTGTGTGCGCTTCAAAGCCCTTCTTTGAAGTCATCCCCATTTGAAAAACACCCCTGAGAATAAGAACTGGATTTCTGACCCTATCAAATCAGTACACTTCAGGACATGTGGATACTCTGCTAGGAAGAAGGACTGCTGTGCACCCACTGTGTGACTCGGAATCGATGCATCGCCCTTGGCCCCAACACATCGCCTTCATATCGGCCAGCTGCTCAGCTTGATGTCTATTCATCGTCTTCACTGTGAAGGGTTCAGACCTGTGTCTCGAAGATATCACACCGATGGGAGGCTCAACAACGGCACATCCCGGATTGCACGATTGGAACCAACGCATTGCCTTTGTATCGTCTCCCTGCTCCTTGCATTAGATCTTCATGTTGACGCAACCCTCCACACAAGGTACTCTTTTCAGCGGGACAAGGTTGGTTTCTGTAAATGGCCTGTGCACCATTGCGGTTGGCCTGAACTTTTGGATTTACCCAGACTAGCCCGACCAGATAGCCCTCGTTGGTGCTGTAAGCTTCTAAGCACTACAATTGCAGATATTCTTTTAAAAAAGTCATATCTCGGTGTCTAGTTATTGGATGTTTGTCGTTTTGGTCTTGTTTTGTTCAAAACGTTAAGCTCTATTTTGCTAACCTGAAATGGATAATTTGTGTTTGATTTATTCATTGTTTTACTGTTTTAAGTGTTACACAAATACTTTACACATTGCCACCTAGGTTAAGCCTGCCTGCTCTGTGCCAAGCTACCAGAGGATGAGCACAGGCTAATTTATGGTGTGTAACCGACTTAACTTGACAAGGATTATGGTCCCTACTTCGACAAGGTGCATACCTCTGCCAACTAGAGACCTAATTTCTCACAGTCTTTCATTATTTTCCTGAAGGACATCAAGGAATCGAATTCCTGAGGATGAATTGGATTTGTGTTCCAGCCGATAGGATCCTGAAGCAAGAATGCTCTGTCTCCTCTAGATGATCATTTGAAAAAGGGTTTGTCCACAAGATGCCCATTTCTGAAATCTTTAGTAGGTTTATAGGCAAGAATAAAACTTGTCAGGTATAAGGGTTATTATCATGGCTGCTCTTGAAAACAAGTAAGCCTAGATTAAACACAATCTTTTCTTATACTGACAACCAATGCATACTTTCCTGAATGCCATAACTTGATCCCTCATCCTAGTACCAGTGATCAGACAAACTGCTCCATTATGTGTCATCTGTGAGTGGCGCATCTCAGCAGAAGGCAGGCCAGCATTCAATGCATTGCAGTGATTCAGGCAGGCATTTGTAGCTGCTCCTACCCGCCCATTTATGAAATGAGGAGAGGGCGCTTCATCACTTATCTGATCTGAACAAGAGTGATGACAGAGGACATTTCTCAAAAAGGCTTTATTAGAAGAAATTACCAGTCTGGTTTTCTGCCCCATTGGGAACCACCTAACATAAGTGGGATATATAATTGTGTGATATTTTTCAATATTCATGGCTACTGAAACACTCATGGGTTTATGACGGATTCAACAAAACGTTTTAATAAGAAGCTTTACATTTTCTCTTCGTTCATGCTGTATACTCAGCACCAAGACTTTGATGTGTGATTATCACGATTGTAAAATATTTGATTAAATAAATTATTAAATAACCGTTTATGGGTACCAGAATCAAATCCAGGATGTTTTTCTATTAATTCACTAACAATTTATGGCATATTGAAGGGATATTTGTTGTTTTACACTGATGATATTCTGACTACGTTTATTGTACCCACAGATAAAAACATCCATGAGTCTTTGGACACTCTTTTAAAAAAACGTTGTTTAATTTATGATTCTTTGGGTCCTTGTTTATTTGGATGTATTTTCATGAACTCTTGTTAGTATTGTTTCATCATTTTGCATGCATTCTCTCCATATTCATCTCTATAAATAAATTGTGATTCTCATGTGATTGGCGGGTTGAGCCCTTTCATTAGGTACCATGCTAGTTCTCCTAGGTAGTAAAAACTATTATTAACTTAATTGGAAACATTTCAGAAAATTATTAAGAGCAACTTAACCTCAGGAATCCCTTATTGCTAATGCATTATACTAATACAACCCTTCCCTCTGTCATTGATACTTCATAATTCCTGACAATTCACATTTTCTTCAATAGTTGGTCATTTTGAACTATTACTGCCTTTCATGTGTTGACCACCATATTCAATCCAAGGTATTTTCTTCAGTTGTAAAGTCTGCCACCACACTAGGGTGCATTTTACATTATCTCCTTGAGCATTCATATTTTGGTATCTTGAACTAAACTGTACTGGGCTCTTTCCTTGGCGCTACTGTATTCTTTAGAGAGCCAACCTGGCTCCTGTATTACTCTTTGACCATACATCATGCCTTCCCAGCCTTTCACAAGATGTCTATGCTGATGATTTAGATATTTCTCTAGCCTTCTCTTCCTTCTCGCCACATGTCCAAAATATGTGCTCCTGTAATCTAAGTGCTCTCGGCCTTTAGATAAATTCCCACTATATTCTCCGCAGTAAAAACACAAGAAAAATGATTGTCTTTCCTACTTCCATATCTAATGATTCCACAGTCTTCAGTTTTCACTCAAAGGAACTTTTCTCCTTCTGATAATAAGGAGTTATTTTGACCCATTTTCTCTTCTCACATCTATTCTGTTGTACACACCTGTAAGTTCGAACTTTACAGCCTTCACAAGATTAGGTCACTCATCAATGGTATGGCAAACAAAATATTCACATCTGTGGCTGTCATTTGCTGTCTTTATAACTACTTAGTTTTTTTCTCTCAGGACTTCCACCTTACTCACTTCCTCCTCAGGTGTCCATCTTCATTGCTTCTTCAAACTACTTCACTCTGCCCACATCGCCCTTCTTCTCATTTGTCTGCTTTGACTCCTCTCCCCTTTTCTTGTAAATCTATCTCAAGCTACCCATACATCTAGCAGGAAATTGGGAACTTTTTCTAAACAAGGGCTGCCAGGAATTTAAAGTGCAACTTGCTTTTATAAGATAATTGAAAGGAATCAATCAATCAGGGACTTTGTAAAGCGCACTACTCACCCGTGAGGGTCTCAAGGTGCTGAGAGAGGGGGCTGCTCCTGCTCAAACAGCCAAGTCTTGAGATGTCTCCTGAAGGTAAGGAGGCCCTTGGTCTGACGCAGGTGGGTGGGAAGAGTGTTCCACGTCTTAGCAGCGAGGTGCAAGAATGATCTGCCCCCGTGGTTGTTCTGTGGATGCGTGGGATGGTGGCGAGGGCAGGGTCGGCCGAGCGAAGCTGTCGGGTCAGGGTGTAGAAGGAGAGCCGTCTGTTGAGGTATTCTGGTCTGGTGTAGTGCAGTGCCTTGTGAGCGTGGGTGAGGAGTTTGAAGGCGATTCTCTTGTTCACGGGGAGCCAATGCAGGTCTCTCAGGTGGGCTACGACGTGGCAATGGTGGGGGATGTCCAGGAAAAGGCATGCAGAGGCGTTCTGGATGCGCTGCAGTCTTTTCTGGAGTTTGGCCATGGTTCCCGTGTGAAGGGCATTGCCGTAATCCAGTTTGCTGCTTACAAGGGCTTGGGTGACTGTTCTTCTGGTTTCAGTGGCGATCCATTTGTAGATCTTCCGAAGCATGCGGAGGGTGTTGAAGCAGGAGGAGGAGATGGCGTTGACTTGCTGGGTCATAGATAGTGAAGAGTCCAGGATGAATCCCAGGTTGCCTGCGTGGTCGGTGGGTGTCCGGTGTGGTTTCCAGTGTGGCACACCACCAGGAGCCATTCCATGCGGAGGGGGTGGAGCCAAAGATGAGAACCTCAGTCTTGTAGGAATTCAGTTGAAGGCAGCCATTCTTCATTCATTTGGCAAAGGCCTTCATTCCTTCGTGGAGGTTGGTCTTGGCGGTGTCCTTGGTGAGGGAGAGGATCAGCTGGGTGTCCTCTGCGTATGAGATGATGCTGAGGTTGTGGGATCGGACAATGTTAGCGAGCAGACCCATGTAGACATTGAAGAGGGTCAGGCTGAGGGACGAACCCTGGGGTATGCCACAGATGATTTTGGTGGCTTGAGAGTGGAATGGAGGGAGGCGGACTCCCTGAGTTCTGCAGGTGAGAAAGGAGGTGATCCAGTCCAGGGCTCTGTCTCAGACTCCTGCATCGCTGAGGCATGTGCGTAGGGTGTGGTGGCAGACGGTGTCGAATGCAGCTGAGAGGTCCAGGAGGATGAGGGCAGCGGTTTCGCCGTTGTCCAGTATGGTTCTGATGTCGTTGGTGGCGGCGATGAGGGCAGTTTCGGTGCTGTGGTTGCTGCGGAATCCGGATTGTAATGGGTCTAGAATATTGTTCTCCTCGAGGAAATGGGTCATGCGCTTAGGTGAGCTGGCTCTTGGATCTGTGCATGGTCTATGAAGAGGTACACATATTACCTGTAATGCCAGGTATTTTAATCAGTGCTATAGAAGAATATGAAGACCAAACAAGCCACTTTAAAGATGTCCCTGTCTGTTAGATGGAGCCATTGAAGGGATCTCCTGCCGTTACTGACATAGGGTTTAATTGTGGAAATTGCTGTATCATACCAATAGGTGGTAATCACACTTACTGTCAGTTGACAGCTAATATTCACTTAACAAAGGCTGGCATTGCAGGGCGGAGTGCCCATTGGGAGTAAAAATCCCTGAGCTCAGTATTCTATTGGTTACCCTCTATCCAGTTAGGCCACATTTGTATTGGGGCAAGTCCCATGCCAATGAGGTCTATTTCCTTCCACCAGCATTGGTGTGATCCTGATTGGTATTAAAATGACAGTTAATCTTATTCTGAGCCACATGTGTCATTTGCTGATGCCCAAAATGTGAAGGGATCCTGTTAGATGTCATCCTACTTCTGTGTCCATACACTTGAAGGTGTGGTAGACCACTGGGTGAAAGAGGCCAAGTAAGTGGTAAAAAGGTCTGCTTGGTTGTTTTAAGCACCCATCTCAGCAGCACAAAATACTGCTCAGTTGGGATGACTGATACTTATATACAGTAGTGGGCAACTGTTTCATATCGTGGGCCGTGATGTTTTTTTGTTCTGAGAATAGACTATCTAGAGAGCTGTTTTTTAGGTCATCTGTAATTTATGCTTTAGGATGCTGGGAATGCCAGTATTGCGAAAGTTGGCATAGTTCATGAGGGCCTTTACAGCGGATAGAACTGTTCTGTATTTATTTTGAAAAGATAGCAGGGATGAGTGAAAAAAGGAGAAAAGGATTCTGGCTTTGACCTAAGTGTGAATGGACATGTCAGATTGAAAAACATATGCACCACTGGGGTGCCTATGCAGCTACAACCAGGTATGGTCTTACTTGGTAATCTGGGGACAAACAGACCACACAAGATACCACAAACTACTGCTAAACCTTGGCTACATGGTCGCCAAACAAGCTATTGCCAGGAAATGGGGATCGGAAACACTTCCTAGGCATCAAGAATTGTTGGAGGGTATGGACCAATGTTGAATACTGAAAAGAGAAATATATCGAAGTAGAGGCTGTGAATGGAAATATGAAAAAATATGGGGTGGTTGGCATGCTGAAATGGTGTAGAAAGGAAGCCCATAGAGGAGACAATGGGCTGGACTCAATGGACACTGGAAGCTTGTTTGGAAACACAAAAGGCGTCAAACTCAACAGAATCCAATATACTTAGGCAGATTAAGACAATGTACCGTGGGGGGTATGTTCATAGATTTTTTTATGTTGTTTGCTGTGCAGTGTAAACCATTAAAAAATATATTTAAAAAAAGACTGGACTTTGGCTCATAGCAGGTGATTCAGGAATAAGGTGGCCCTTTTCCTTCACATTAAGCAGCTGAGGTCTAATTCAGGTATGCTGAACCCCATTGAAGAAGTGTAAATTGGGAATCTTGGACAGTGCAGCATGTTGGCCTTGTAAAATCCAGAAGATCTGCTTAAGTTATGTGTTCTATTTTGGGTGACATTTTTGGATTATTTTATTTGGTGACTGAGATGTATTTGGCAAAGTTCGAAGTTTTGGAAGTTTTGTTGCTGTATATGGAATGGTAATTCTACCTGCCTAAGACTTTAATAGTAGCTAAGAAACATGTGCTTAATCTTTATGAAACCAGAAATAAACCGACTACAGACTACTGATTGATGAACATAGTTAGCTTGTCAAAATATGATGTTGTGATGTCTAAGATGAATTCAAAAAATAATTTTGGGGTTTGTGTGGCACTTTGACACAACAATTGATTTGGGAGATGGCAGCAGGTGGGCCCCCAGGCTTTTGAAGAATCTGTGTTGCTGCTGTTTTTGGGGTGTTTTCAATAAAAGTAAGAAATATTAGTTTCACAGAGTTCGTGAGGATTGAGGGGGGAATAATTCACTGAGGAGTAATTGTCTAGTGTGTTTTTTTATTGTGTCATTGTTTCAGTGATCCAAATTGTTATATGTTATTTTTTGTATTTATGTACATTTTAGCCTAATACAAATGCTTTTTAATATCAAAAACTCTGCCAAGATTGCTTTACTTTTTCTGAAGGGGGTTGTATGAAATTAAAGATAAATGGATTAAAAATAATAAGGTCTTAACTTATAACCAAAGAGGACGTCTGTTTTAGCTCCATGTAATGCACCTGCTTTTTCTGCAACAAAGCTTTAATCAAACTTAGTCTTCAAGGGGCTCATACGTGACTGTGTCTTCAAAAAATAATGTAAAGCTGTGAATGCTCACCCTTTGATTGCCATTCCACTTCAAACTCCAAATGTATTCAAGCACAGGTCTATGGGCCTCATTATGAGCCTGGATGTCCAAGGACCGCCAGCCTTGCAGTAACGGTCGGACCACCGCAACTGAGGGGGTCTGACCGCCACATTACATCCCTGCCGTTCCTGCCAGGAAAATTGTTTCCGACTGGGTGACAGCAGTCTGTGTTGTACTCGGCCACGGCAGTGCTGAACTCAACGCTGCCAGGCTAATTACAACTCATCTCACCGCCAGCGTTTCTATGCCGGTCACCACGCCATGGAAAAGCTGGTGGTAAGAGTGTGGTGGGGGCCACAGAGGGGTCCTTGCACTGCCCATGCTCACAGAGTGGGACTAGTACATCTGACCTCTTTAGTGTCCAACACATTCCCCAAGTTAGTTTATATTGGAGTGGGAATAGTAAATTTCACTCCTTTAGTGTCCAACACTTTCCCAAAGTTTTGTTAGATTGGGGAAATAGTAAATGTCACCCCTTAAGTGTTCAAAACTTTCCAAAAGATTTGTTAGATTGGAGTGGGAATGGTTAATGACACCCCTTTAGTGTCCAACAGTTTCCCAATGTTTAGTGAAATGGGAGTGGGAATAGTAAATGTTACCCCTTTAGTGTCCAACACCTTCCTCAAGTTGGTCTAGATTGGAGTGCAATAGTAAATGTCACCCCTTTAATATCCAACAACTTCCTAATGTTTTGTTAGATTAGAGTGGGAATAGTAACTGTCACCCCTTTTGTGCCCAACACCATCCCCAGGTTTGTTTACATTGGAGTGGGACTAGTAAATCTTACCCCTTTAGTGTCCAACATCCAACATCTTCCTCAAGTTTGTTTAGGTTATTGTAGGATTTGTGAATGGCAGTAACTTAAGCCCTCATTACCAGTGTGGTGTTCTTCAGACCGCCAAACTCGCGGTGGCAGTCTTACCGCCACTGGGCCGGCAAACCTAAGACCGCTGGCGGTATTACAAGTCGGGACACTGCCAGGCTTTTCGTGGCAGTCACACAGTTATGAAAACCCTGGCGGTAACGCACCCGGCAATAGGAATCTCCATTCCTGTCACCGGCACACGCACCCCCACTCACCTGCACACCTTCATACATGCACCCCCTCTCATCAGCACAGTCCCTGACTTGACATACACCCCCACTCATCCATACACCTTCATACACGCACCCCCACTCATCAACACACTTCCTGACGTACACCCCCACTCGCTCACACGCACCCATACAAACATCCCTACTCACATGCATCCCAATACACACACCTACTCACTCGCACCCCGACACACACCCTCCTTTCCGCTTCCATTCAGACACACACATCCTCCACGCAGACATACATACACAAACGCAGCCACGCACACCCATACCGCTACACATACACATACACGCACACACATGCATACAACACCCACCTCCTTTTGGACGGTACACCTATCTGTCTGGGCGAGGTGGTCGTTCGGGAGGGGATGGGTTTCGGTGTTTCCACTGCCAACGCCACTGCACCGTGCAGGAACCACCATGCCATATCACATCTCATAATAGAAAGGTGGAGTCCTTTTGCCGTTGCGGTGCTGGCAGTGGAACCGCCTCTTACCTGACGCCGGTCAGGCCGATGGTGTCAGATTTCCACCCATAAAAGGGCGGTAATTTCTGGGTGAGTCCTAATACAGCAGTCTTCAGACAGCCAACACTGGCAGTATTTGGGCGCTCGTGACGACGGCAGTCTTTCCAACAGACCGCCGAAGTTGTGATGAGGGCCTTAGTGTTTAAAGTTATCACAACGTTTAATACAGTAACAAGGTGTCACACATATTTTTAACTTTTTCTTTTATTAGAATTTATATTTGTTGTATAGTTTAACATTTAGTTCAATATAGTTTTATAATAAATTGTAAACATAAAGTTTGTTAAAGAACATAAATAATTTTTTACTAACAAAAACATTTAAAAAAATGAATAATGCATACTTTTACATGTACATTTACACTGATTATAATGTTTACATTTTGCAGACTATTTTAATACATTTTTAGAATATTATTTAACACATTTGAAATGGTATATATTAAATATGTATAGCTATTTTAGACAAATATTTAACTTATGCTTTACAAATGTGTTACATTTGTTAAACATTTTTTCTATATGTTTAACATTTTTAATAAATTTTTAACATTTCTTTAACATCTTTAAAATGTTCCCATTTATTTCCTATTGCTCTCCATGTGGTGATAGTCCTTTCTTTAGTTTAATTTGGTGGCCATTTGTTCAGGCTACCTTTTATTTTGCAGTCTTTTGCTGTTGTTTTGCGTCTTTTTTTCCAGGAACCGATTCACGGTTAGGGGATGCTGATCATCTGAACAGGTAAGTCCCTTTTTAAGGTTTATTTTAGGGTTTTCGGGTCGAGGGGGTATAATATGGGTCTTTAAAAGTTGGGGATAGTTTAATTTGGTAATTAGAAGTTTATTAAAAAGCATATTTTATGGTGTTTTTTACTATTGTGTTCTAAGGCTTTTTCTTTTACAATGTATTACTGTTTTCTGATTATGTTATGTTATAATATGTAATGTTACTTATGTTTCATTTACTAAGTGTTATTTATGTGTGTATTTAGTAATATAATGCATTGCACAGGTGGGTCGTTAATGTTTTCAACAAATTTGTTGGGAAGTTAGAGTTTTTGATTTCTTTTTAAGGAGATCTATTTTGGTTCATTGTAAACCAATTATTTTTACTTAGATTTCCTTTTTTGGACTTTCCGGAGTGGTGCTTTAAAAAAAAATATTTTGGAGGTTTGTATGGACCCTACACACTTTGGATTAAATTGAGGGATTTCAAATGGATTGCCTCTATTTTTGCATGTTTTTATTTTGGCTTTTTGGAATCGTTATCTACTATTTTTTATTGGATTAGGGCTATTTTTTCAGTGGAGCTGGAGTCAAATTTACAAGTATAAAATGGTAAGTTTTATATTTATATTTTATCATGGGTGTGATATGTTAAATATTGTTTATGCTGTGCTTAATTCATTATTATATAGAGTTAATTGGATTATGTATTGTATTTAAGGTGACAGATTGATTCTGTGTTTCAGTTGGTTAGATGGTTAGTCATTTTTATATCATTATTAATATGTACATTTTCTTATGATATCAGTGTTTATTTTTCATGTATATAATTATTTCACTGATCTAATAAAATATTCATATATATGTTTTAACAATGTGAGTTTTTTGTTTAAATCATATTGTAGTTTGTGATGTTCTTGGTTGGTTTATGTTTGTTTCAAAGGATGGATTTGGCAATTTCTTCTAAGGAGTCTCATCCTTTGTTGTTTATAAATATCCAGACTTTACATTGTAGCATTTTGTAAAAAAAAATTATCTGGTTTAGGGCCAATTTGAGTAACAGATTGTTCTATTCTTAGTTCTTGGTAGCTTTGCTTCCTTTTGCATAGCTTCAATACATTTGTATAATATAGGTTGCATTCTGCCTAGTGTGGATTGGAAGGCATTATACCATCCTTCCACTGCATTGTTTGTTTGGCTTCATGTGCCGTCATAAACATCCCACCATGGTATTTGGAATTTAGAGTTGCATCTGTGTCTTGACTGATGTAGCCACCCAACCCATGTGTCTTCAAAGTAGTCCACTAGGGAACTTCGGGCCTAATTAGGACTTTGGTGGTCCGACCATTGGACTGCCAATACAGCGGTGAGGTGGCGGCCGCCAAGCCTGTGGTCTCCCTACCGCCACATTATAAGTTCCCCACTGTGCTGGCCGGCACCGACAGTGGTGTAGCATTGGCCTCAGCTCTCCCTGAGAGCTGAGGCGAATGCTGCCACACTGTTGTGCCGGCAGCACACCCGAATGCACATCCAGAATGCGCATTGTCTGCCATGGCAGACAGTGTGCATTCTGGGTGTGCTGACAAAGGGGCCCCTGCATTGCCTACAACATTGTCATGGGCAGTGCAGGGGCCATCCTGTGGCCACGTTCCTGCCTTTCTGCCAGCCTTCTCAAAGGGGTGACCTTGCCATGAAAAGGGTGGCAGAAAGGCAAGTCGTGATCAGCCTGGCGGTGCCGATGTCGACACCACCATACTTTACCACGACGTGCAGTGCTGTCAACTCGTCGGGATCCATAATCCTGGCAGTGGCAGAGGACTCCTGGAGGTCCGACTGGCAAGTATGTAATCTGGTGGTTGGACCGCCAAGACTGCGGCAGTTGGACCGCCAAGGCGAGTATGGCATTCTAAGGACCGCCATACTCGTAATTAGGCCATTAGTTAGTCTTCTTTGTGTTGGTAGAAAAGGCTTTCTATCAGTAAGTTATAGTGGTTTGCTACTTCTGTGACAGGGACGTAAGCTAGTGCTATTAGTTTCTTTATTTTGAAGCTAAATTGTCTGTTGGTGGAATAATCTATACTTAGTGAAGATTTTTGTAGGTGTCGCCATGAACTCTGGTTAAAGTGGTAGTAACAGCCATGTATGGCTGTGTGGGGGTATATTTTTAATATTGGTTGATAGTAGCTCACTCAAAGTCTTTGATTATTTTTCGGGGCAGTAGTTATTTCTTTGATTATTTTATAAAATGTAGGAGTTCTAAATACGTACTGCTTTGTTTATTTGGGAGCAAAGAGATATTGGCATTTTGGTACTCATCATGAATGGGATATATTTGGATGAATGGTTTGGGACACATTTTAAATGTTCCATCCATTATTCATGTTCGACATTGGGTAGGTTTAATTAAATTGCTTGCAGTTCAAAAGATTAGGATTCTTTTTCGTTATTTTGATTATCAAGTAAAAGGAAGGGTTTGTGTGTTATTGTCAAATGGTTTCATATTTCTATATATTGGTATCTTCTAGGAAAAGGTAGGGTGTCACTGGTGTCTCTTTTAGTGCATGCAATTGGACGTTTTAAGGTAGGGATAGACAGTAGTTGGCATGTTATGTGTTCAGGGACTTTGGGTAGAATATCTTTAAGTATTTTGCTTGTGGGTTCTTGAGAACTAGTGCTTGCCTGTATTCCTTTTCTAACTTCAATTTCAGTTACATTTGGGGGTGGTTATGCTCTCTAACAATAATTACCACATTTTCTTTTATAGTTGCCCTCCTATAACATGCTTTAGAGTAATAGTTAGTAGATTTCCAGTTTACTGTTTCTGTTGATGCGCTTTCTTGGCTGTAGATGTAGCCCATTTGACTTAATAATTGCTTCCCTTAATGAGAGGTAATACATTTGGCACCTTCTGTCACGTTATCTGTAAGTAGTTTAATAATACAAAAATATAATATAGTTTGAGTTTTGCATGTTAGTTATTTAATCATTTAAAAATGCAGTTACATTTATTTTGTTACTTACTTGTATATGTTGTGGTGACATTATGTACGGTTTTGTAGCCTTTCTTTTATGTTTTCTTTAACATGGAGCAGGTGTTGATTTTCTGTTGCAAGAAAAGAAAATAACAGTTAATTATTGTGGTATACTTGCTGCTAGCTTGTGGTTGTTTAGGGAGTTTGGCTTATTTAAGTAGCTGTTTGGATAATTTTATAATTTATTAATTTTGTAAACTTACGTCTTGTATGATCTGTGTTTGGCGATGTTTTCTGGCACTGTTTAGATCTCAAATATTTTGTTTGTTTCTTTTAGGTAGTCTATGAAAAATGAAAAAAGGTACAGTACAGAATGTGTCAATATTTAAATGTGTATTCATATTTTTAAAAAATATAGTAACATTTACTTTATGATTTAACTATAATTGTTACTTACTTGGACATTTATTAGTCAAGATATATATTTTCTTTTATAGGTGTTTCTGGTTAGAATCCAGCAGAGTTTCCTCCTCTTGCAGCATCTGTTGATTTTTGGAGTGTATGTTTGCTTTAATTAGTGTGCTTTTTATGTTGTTTCTTTCATTGTTTGTGTCATCATCATTTCATCTTTACTCGGCACATACTGCCATAAAAGCATAAAACATAGATATGCAAAAGAAATAAAACCATTTCTAAACCATCTGAAAATATGGCATGACTTGCAGCCAATTCAAATGGTCACCTGTTCGTACCGTTTTTATATATTGAGTGCGCTCTTAATGAAATTCAGAATTGCACAACATAAGTCTATAGACAAAAGACTTTGGGAAAACTCCATAGCGGACACATTTAGTGAACACCAGCCTTGCACAGAAGAGCACTAAGAAGGCACCTCTGGTGATTGAAAGTAAAGGGCAAAACAAGAGAAAGTGTTACATGCTTTGCTTTGCTATTTGGTTGCAATGTCATGAGGGTAGAACATGTTTCCATGTGTCTTGGATAGGAAAGGCAACTTTAAACTGTATGAGGTTCAATCTAAAAACAATTAAATAAAAACATTGGCTTGGGTTCACAAACCAAGACAAGTATGGTTCGGCGTGATTTGCCGTAACCAAGGGTATATACAACTCCACAGTCTTTATTCTCGATACATTGCTTAATGTTTCATTCATACAGAACTCAGTGTGACAAGATATCCAGTGACTTTAGCATCACTTTTCATAGATAGTGGGTGTGAAAACATTCCCGGGAACCCTAGTTTGCCAAACAGTGCTTTTATGTATGCCGGCCATGGAATTATATTCATATTTTGAAGTGATAGATAATCTGAGATACACTCTCTCACCAGTTTTGCTTTATGGTTCAGCCAACATTTCACCCATAGTAAGAGTGGGGAATTCTTATCTTGGCACCACAAAGGGCAAGCCCAACTCTTCATGGCTGATAAAATTAGTGGTGTTTTAGGGAATGGCCAACAGCCTACGGCCAAAACCTTTTTAGATGTGCTGCACTGCAATGCATCCACATTTCGGTACCCCCAAATACCAGCCCCATAGGCAGCAGCCACGATACACTTTGTCCTAAACTATGTTATCATGTTTAACAATGGTTTATGATTTAAAAGTCTTGCGAAGTGGAGGAGCACTTCTGTATTCCTCACCATTTTTTATGATTTCATTAACATGTGTTCTTTCCAGCTTAAATTAAAACTAAAAGTTATGCCTAAATAGTTAAAAACGTTTGCCCTTTTTAATATAGTCCCCCCATCCTATGAATCTTGGTTTTAGTAGTTTTATGCCCACGAGTCATAACATAAGATATTGACCGGTTTATTTTTAGGTCCAGCCCCTCCATATTGAAGAGATCCAATAATTCCTAGAAACCATTTGATGTTCGGGCAATTAAAACCAAATCATCTGCATATAACAGTATGGGGAGTGAATTTTCTCCCATCTTAGGTACTTCCAACCCCGCATTTGTGGGATGTTCAGATATGCCATTATTGTAAATCAGGAACATAAATGGGGCTAAAATACATCCCTGTCTCACCAAGTGATTTTATTTGGGTTGTTAATTCTCCCTGTGGGCCATAATTTATGGCAACCTTTAAATTAGAGTGCAGGTGTTTTAACAGGGTGAGGAGGTTCGACTCAAACCCCATCTTCTCAATTATTGCCTAGAGTTTTTCCCTATTAATAAAGTCAAATGTGCTAAATAAATCGATGAACGCCATATAAATGCCCCCCTTTCTACGTATACAGACTTACTGATAATAAGATGTAAATTTAGGGTTTGCTCAATAGTGCCAATGCCTGGTCAGAATCCGAAATGCACTGCGGTTAGAATCCTATTTTCCTTGGCCAAGTTTCTAGACTTGCCAGGATTGCCCTCCCCAAGACTTTAACCATAGCAGCTATCAAGGAGATTGGCCTTTAACAGGCAGGTGATGATTAATCTCCTTTTTTTAAAATGGGAACTAAAAAGGCAGCTTACCAGGAATCTGGGATCTTATCCTCTGCTGCACTTCTTAAAACTTTAGTCAAGATCAGTCCACACAGGTGTATATATGTTTTAAAGAGATCTACTAGCACCCCGTCTGGACTTGGAGCTTTAACAGATGCTGAAAGGTTCAATGCCCTAACTACCTCACCCAGCGCAATAGGCGTGGATAAGTAAACAGGTGAGAAATCTAAAGAAGATGTGCTAAATTGGACGCAGTCCCACTTGGTTGAAAAACACCAGTATAGTGGGTTATCCACTCCACTTCGGGAATAAAGGCTTCCACCTTAGGGGAGTTTGGCTCTGAAAAGAAGGAGTGGTTTATAACCTTCCAGAACTTTGTGCTGCTCTTTAAGGCAGCTGCTGTTGCGAAGGCTTCCCAGGCTTTTGCCCTAATCTACCCTTTTCTTGCTTCCACAATATCCTTATATTCTCTTATTGCTATACGCACAGCCAGAGGGCACAATGGAACTGATTTTAGAGCAAGCTTTAAGCATTTATGGGCTGCTGAGCATGCCACATTGAACCAGGGATGTAAAGGAGTATCCTGCACTAATCTATGCGCCATCAAACCTTCTCTAATTGCCCCACATAAATGGTCAAAATAGGTCAGATGAATCCTCAACCAGACACTGCTCTATAGAATCTATATTTTCCAGTACTATTTTATGCATAAAAAAGAGCTGGTTGAATTTGCTCCCATTTAACCCTGATGCCTTTGTGACGATTAAAAACCTGTTTTTGTCCTATGTCCGGGAGATTTATCATAGTATTTAAATGTAGGGTAGTGCAAACAGGATTATGATAACTCAGGCAATTGACAATGGTTTTGTGGTCTGAAGTCATGTGGACAGCATCTGTCGAAATAATTATAAAATCTATAATGCTTCCTATAGTCCCTCCAGTAAATGTGCATGCTATTTCACTATAATCGTGTCTAGTTTCCTCTACGATCTGTAAATCTAATTTAAAAATAAGTGTATTCAGAGGGTCACGCAGAGAATTATGTTTAAAATACACCCTGTTCAACCCTTCATCACCCATTGGCATGTCACACGCCTGGCTATTACCCAGAGCACAAAGTTAGAAATTGAAAATCCCCCATCCAATTGCTTTCTTGTTCAGGTGGAGAAAATAGCTATCTATAAATTCATAAAAATCCTGAATGGCTTTTAGTACTTCATAGCTAAAAATATTGTTGTAAAAATGTATCAACAGGATGCCCCAGTCATCTCCTCCGGAAATCTCTGATACCAAAAACTGCTGGGATGACTATCTACCGGCTAGTTTAATTTTATCTATCTTTATAAAGATAAAGGTGGCAAACCCGCCACTTGCTCTTCCTGCTGTAGAGAAAAGGGCCAGTGGGAACAAGGCACGAAAACCGTAAATGTTAAAGGGACTAGTCATCCAGGTCTCTTGCACGCAGATCACATCAAAGGTGGACATGAAATTAAGCCAATCTGGATTATCCAGTTTACAGCGTGCACCTGCAATGTTTCACGTGGCCATGTTCAATTCTCTTTGGCTACCATTAATTTTTGGTAATAAATGGGGGGTGACATTGTGTATTCCTGTGCTTCGAGGGGCCCTAATCCCATTAGTTGGCTCAGGTCCCCAAAGGGCCCCATAATGACTCATCAATAAAACAGAGTTATCTCCTACTGGTTACCCACTGACTAGGGAGTCTTAGTTACAAAGGATGGTCACACTATTCAACAGGCCACTCTTAGGCACTGGCAAACCATTTTGTTGTGGCTGCCAGGATTGCGTGCATACTCCGGTGCAACAAGTCAATCATTTTGGTCCAAGGAGGTGAGGGCCTGAAATTGTTTCCAGCCAGCACATGTGGATCTGCACGGGGACTATTATCCTCATTGAAGCGTGATTGGGCGAACTGATTTCTCTTTATGGATAGATTTAAATGTCTATTGAGGAAGCCCAAATGTAGAATTTTGATTTTTACTCCAGCTCTGGCCATCGCCAAGATTTTCCCTGCAAACCTGGGATTTCTGAAACTTATGATAATCAAATCTCCTGGGAAAGTACATTCGAGTGGCCCAATACCTCCCACGTGCTGTTAAAAATAATCTCTTGGAGCAAGTCACAATATCCCTTCATATTCAATAACAACCAATGCACCACCTTAATTATCAGGGCTACTGCTGGCTCAGCCACACCATCTAGTGTAGGGAGGACGTTTGCCAAAACAACCAAGTAAGGGCAGGCTGCGGTGGGAAGATGGATCACTGACAGCAATGATTCTCTGGACTCTGAGGCCATAAAATTTACTGTTGGAGCTGTTGAGGGAAGCTGCGACCAGATTCCCCCCATTAGTTGGTTTAGAAGTCGTTGCCTTTGCTTTATTTGCCAATTGGCTTCTTGTTATATTTTCCATTTGTGAGCTCTCGCCAACTCCTGCTCCCTTGTGTATCGGGGAAGATAGTAGCTGTGCATTTGGTGTAACATTTGATGTGACAGAATGGTCTGCCCCCCCCTTCTTACGGGGCCCAATGGTGGAAGGACTGAGGCCCCTTTAATATGTCAGACCCGTCTCCACAACCATGACCCGTTCGAACACTGTGCGCAAGTTTACATGCAACAGATAAGAGGCCCACTAATGTTTGCCCATAAGGCTTCACTTGAAAAAGATGGCAAACATGAAGATACCGTGGACTGCCCAGAGCCTCCTGATTCTGTCCTACTTTGCTCACTTTAGGTTTTTTTGAGCCCGCTTCCTACGTTTGGTTGCTGGCTCACACTACGTTGAGAGGACAGAAGTTTCACCTCTCATACTTGAGAGTCTAATTGGTTGTGATGGTCTAGGTAGCGCAGGAGACAAAGTTAGTGATGAATCCAGTTTTATTTAATTGATCATCACATCAACTGCCCTGGCCAAAAAGTTTTCAATCATTAACCGAGGTAATGCCTGAGGGCATGTCACTGCTGAGCTGGCAAGTTTTCTTTTCCCCATTTTCGCAAGCACAGGTATTGTGCCAGGCCAACTACAGAGTCTAAATCATAAAACAGCTCGGGTGGGTGTTCTATAAAGAAAAATATGCTCAGTACCTTAAGGTTCCTCTTCTGTGGTAGGCAAGCTGCACAGATGGTCCACCGAGGGTTCCACACTCCAGATGAAACAGAAAGGGCCCGGCCCAGCCTCTTTCGGGCTAAGACGTGCCAGTCTTGGCCCAAGTGCTTTTAGCACACTGTGGCCTCCCCACCGGCATCACATTGTTTGTCTGATTTTATTGGTATACCTTATTTATAGTTTAATTTTATTAGTTTGTTTAGTTCAGTTTGATTTTTTGTTTAGCAATTGATACCTTGTTTGGTGAACGCTAATTTATATTTAATTTATTTTGATTATTATTAGTTGCCTTAAATAAATATTAATTTCTTTATTTTTCATTTAAAATATATTGTTGTTTGTGTGTTAATGTTTATAATTTATGTTGTTGTATTTATTTTATGTTAATCAAGCGTATTTTTTTTGGACTGAATATACAATTTTTGTTCACTTAATATATTTTATTTTAATAATAGATGTTAACGATAAGTGTAAGATTTAAATATTTCATGTTAACATTGATATTTTGGTGTTTAATTGGTATATTTATTAGTGATTTAGATGATATTTAGATGTACAATATTATGGACCTATATATTAATGACATATTCTATGTGTATTTAGAAGTGACAATATTTGTGTTTCTGATATTTGAGTTATCAATATTTGCAAAAATTTGTGTTTTTGATCATGATATTTATGTTGTCAGAATTAGTGTTTCTTTTAGTTAAGTATACAGAGGGGATATTTTTGCCCTCTGTATTAAATTTCCGATATTTGTGCTTCTCGATATTTGTGGAATCAATATTATGTCACTGATCAGTATTTACCATAGTATTGACAAGCTTGAATAGCATGCCTGGGGCATTAGTCCCTTCGGCAATCATTTTGACCCAATCATGTTTTCGGATGGCATGATAAACATTTCTGTAGGATTTTATCTGAACAATGTATAACTCCTTACACTATGATGTTTTCCAACTTCTTGGGTCAGTGCCCTTCATTTTCTTAAGGTTCAAGAACAACCAGGGGGACAAATGAAAATGGTTCCATGTTGATGTTGCTGCTTTCCTGCCAGGTCATTTTGTGATTCTTTCCTTGGTTGTACAGTACTGGTGATGGACAACCCTCATAGCAGATAAGTCTTATGTGAATTTAAGAGGAATAAGTTACAGTTAGCTGGTGAGTACTCTATATTATGATTTTAGCATTATTGTGGGACATAATTGTTATATAAGGAATACATATCTAGTAGGTTGGGTTCCTGACCTCTTTGCTAGCAGTAGTCTAGGCTGTGAAATATTTGATAGCAGGAGTCCAGGTTAGGTTCCAGAACTCTTTGTTAGCAGAAGTCCACGTTGAGTTCCAGACCTCATTGCTATTACGAGTTCAGGTTTTGCTCCTGAATTATTTTATAACAGGGGTCCAGCCAAGTTTTGATTCCTGAACTCTTTGCTAACAGGAGTTGTGTCAAGTTTGGATTCCCAAACTCTTTGATAATAGAAGTGCAGGTCAAGTTCCTGAACTGCTTGCTAGAACAAGTCCATGCACGAGATCCTGAATTCTTTGCTGACAGGAGTCCAGGTTGGGCATCAAAATGGAGCCCATGTGGGTTCCTGCTCTTTTATAGAAGGAGTCCAGGTTGGGCTTCGAATTATTTGCTGGCAGGCTTCCAGGTTGGGCTACTGAACTCTTTGCTAGCAGGAGTCCATCTTGGATTCCTGTACTGTTTTGTAAAAGGATTTTAGGTTGGATTCCTGGATGCTTTGCTATCGGGAGAGCAAATTGAGTTATTGAACTCTTTGCTTACAGGAGTGCAGGTTGAGTTCCTAAACTCTTTGCTGGCAGAAGTCCAGGTGCTGCTGAGAACACATTGCTAGCAGCAGTACAGGTTTGGATCCTGAACTCTTTGCTAACCAGAGCACAGGCCCGGGTTCCTCAACTCTTTGCATTTCGAGGCTTCTTGATTATGCTTAAGATGAAGCAGGAGCTGTGGACTGGTAGCCAGTAATGAATTAATCATTGAACATTCTTCTCTGCGTCGCACCCAAATATGCAACAGTTCTTCAAACTAAATTATCATCTTGTGTCTTCTTTGTAAATCTATGTTTCTAATGAAGTGTTTGTACATTTTCCTTTGTAAAACTCGTGTTTAGGGTGCAACTCCGACTTGGGTAATGCCATTCTAGAACCCTATGCGCCTACTGCAGATCACTGGCTTCTTTTCACATATTTATATTTGGGCTCATTTATTTATGATTCCTAAACAGGCAGTGGCTTGTGGCACCTGCGTCATAAAGTTTACGGTGCTGCACTGCAAGGCAAGTACAGTTATGTAGTAAAGTGGCTTCTATTTGGTTCTAGCCAAAGGGGTGAGCAGTGGGTATGTTTTGAATGTTGCATGGTGCACTTGTTTTCGGTTTCTGCTCTGTATTAAGCAGCTATTGAATGTGCATCTTTCTGCGTAGGTAGGATCCTTTTGGATGGTGCTTTTGCCTCTACGAGTGCAGGCTAATTTGATACATTTGTGGACCAGTCCATTGCTATTAATAACCACTAGGGGAATATGCTGGCAGAATATAGGTGGAACTGTTTAAGAGTATTGTACACAGGTGGGTGTGAAAATCAGAAATATCTGAGTTACTTGCTTTGTTTATACTAGACCTGGGAGAAATGATAAGCATTTTGATGAAATTCGCTTAATTCACAAATTTTGTGTTACTCAAAATTCCCGAAATTACAAGAAATTTCCAATCACACAGTTCCACATAATTTGTTTGTGTGAGATTTGTTTGTAAAGAAAATATCCCACTGAGGTGTTTTTGCTCAAATCAGCGTCCTACCAATATCTCACAAGATTTTTTTTATCCGAAGAATGGTTATTGCCTCGATAGCTGCACCACACGCATCCTGGCAGTAGAGCCCAAAAAACAGTTTGACGCCCAGCACAATCCTCAACATACAACCCATGAATTGCAAACAACTCAACTAGCAAACTACTTTTATTATGGACGTACGCAAAAAAAGGGCTGACCTATGGTCCCCAGTGGCATTATATAGTTATGTTCTTCCATGTATAGTAGTTATGGCCCACAACAATACTAAAATCATAACATGCAGCGGTCAGCAACAAGTTGTAGCTTTTATCACTTAAATTCACATAAGACACAACTGCTACAAGGGTTGTCTATCAGTAGCACCGTACAGCCAAAAAAAACAATCACCAAATGAACAGGCATGAAATAACTGAAGAGCACTGTCACACATTACTTAACAATTTGGAGGACTTTAATATAGTTCATTCACTGCAGGTCCCAAAAATGTATGGAATCTGAATTCTTCTTTACATCTCACAAAGATACTCAGATATGGAATCATAATAGTAGTAAGCCGGGATACCTTTCCTCATCAAACTGGAAAGTGACAGTTGTCCCGCACTCTTGGAAATGAGGTCACATCCGTTACCGGGACTTCAGGTGCCCCTGAGAGCCAGCCCCGAAACTGACATGGGTGTGGGGTTGTCACCTGGGTTGTGACATCATGGGGTCATGTGTTAGTCATGTGCCAGGGTCCTAGCCCCTGTGTCTAGGTTTATGGGCTGTGTAAAATGAGGGCCCTGCTGGTGTGCAACCTGGTTCAGAGCCTAAGAGTACAAGTCTGGACATGTCAGACATTCAGGACCAAGTGGCTGCTTGGGGTCCTCCTCTCAGGGTGGATCATTGGGAATGTAAGGCCAAACCTCCACACTGCTGGCTAATCCAAAAAGAGGGGATAGGCAAATGTTGCTTTTGTTAGAGCCAGCCAATCGATTTTAGCAATGTAAACCTTAAACAGATGTATGCCCCCCAAGACAGGACTCAAAAGGATGACAGACAATGCAAATCTAAAACAGATGTATACCCCAGGCATTTCCAGGATAGCCATCAAAGGGTCTCAGTAGTAGTTACATTATAAACTGACCATGCAATTAAAAGTTTGAAACAAAACAATGGACCAGTAATGGAAACCTAAAAGAGATGTATACCCCAGGATTTTCCAAGATATCCGTCAAAGGGGTCTCATTAGAGGTTAAATTATAAACTAACCCTGTAAATAAAAGTTTGAAACAAAACAATGGCCCAGTAATGCAAACCTAAACCAGATGTATGCCCCCAGGACTTCCCAGGACTGGACTCAAAGGTTGACAGGCAATGCAAATCTTAATCTGATGTATCGCCTCAGGACTTCCCAGGATTGGACTCAAAGGATGACAGGCATTGCAAATCTAAAACAGATGTATGCCCCAGGACTTTCCAGGACAGCCATCAAAGGGGTCTCAATAGAGGTTAAATTCTAAACTGACCATGCAATTAAAAGTTTGAAACAAACCTCGGATAGGCAATGCACCCCTAAAACAGATGTCTATTTATAAGCCCCACTCAACACAAAGCCTAGGCATAATTAGCACAATGAGGTTAGTATAAAAGCCTCACATTCAGACATCTCTTTTTTTTCTGAACTACATATTTGAAGTTTGCGGAGAGCAGGTACCATCAGGACCTCAAGGCTGAAAACATGAAGGGAAGAGCACAGACTGGTGATGCTAACCCACTTCTTCTTAAGGTCTGTAACGATGTGTTGTATGTATATGTTCTATTATAATTTAACCTTAGAAGTTACCCCCACCGCCATCCAACTATGTCCCAGACGTTACCCCCACCGCCTTTCCAACTATGTCCCAGAGCATAACACCAATGTTTTTACTCAGAGTTATCAGAGATATACGCTTATAAGGTCTTGAAACCACTGTTTAATTTGTAGAGCTGTACAGTATTTTTTAAAGGCGAAAAACAGGGGCTGTGGTAAAAATATAAGGGTCTAAATTTATGGTACAATATACATGATAATTGTTTCTTCAATATTGAAAGCCCTAGAGCTGTAGTTAGGCCCGTACAATTGTACTACTATGCCGTAGTTAAAATAGGTTTATCAAACCCTGTATGTTTTAAAAGGTTATTAGCAGTGTCTGCTTTAGGGTAGCTGTTGATGTGGAATGGGGTGATGCATGCCACATGGGGACTCTATGTTTTGCCATAACATATGAAACTGTCAATTTAAAAACACATACTGAAAATAGTCTTTAGGATGCATTTATAATGTCAAGCTATCTCATGTAATTAATGTTCATGCATGAGTTATGTTTAGAGGGTGCTTTGGCTCCCCATAAAGTAGAGCAGAAGGTATAATATGTATGGTGCAAAGAGCAGAACTATATTTGTTTATGGGGGCTGTTGTGCTACTTAGTTAGGACCACAGTGTGTGGGCCTGGATAAGCTCCTAATACTCCCTCTGTAATGGGGGGCAGTGGCCCCACACTCCCCCCAACAGTACAGGGGTGATCGGGGTCGGGGTCTCAGGGGACCGCATGTGCTCCCTGGGCCCACGGCCACCATTACATGAGTGTTGTTAAGGGGCCTCTGGGGTCTCAAGCCCCCCCGTCCCACAATGTTGCTGCTGCAGTGTTGGTGGTTGGGGCTGGGGCATGGGTAGAGACCAGGGGCCCCTAACATTGATGGCTGTAATGATGGTCGGGGACGAGGACCGCAAGCAGGACCAGGTCCCCGACCTCCATTACATATAAGGTTGTTAGGTCCTTGCGGTCCTAACAACCTTATATGTAATGGAGGTCGGGGACCCAGGCATCGCGCGGTCCGGGTCCCCAACCTCTATTACACATATTGCGGCTAGGACCATGCAGTCCTAAGAACGTTATCTGTAATGGAGGTCAGGGACCCGGTCCGCGAGCGGCACAGGTCTCTGGCCTGCATTACGCATATTGTTGTTAGGACCATAACAACGTTATCTGTAATGGCGGCCCGTGTCCCCGTCTGCCTTTATATACATTATAGTTAGGACCAGGTGGCCCTAACAGTAATGTTTATAACGGCGGTCGGGGATCCGAGCCGCGCGCTGGCCCGGATCACAAACCGTTTCTTTTTTATAAAAGAAAACACATCTGCTAGGGCAGAACAACACGGGGCCCCCGAGGCAAAACGTGAACTGGGGGCCCCACAGCCACCCACAGTACCCCTGAAGCCCCCAGGAGGTGCCTGCACAGCGCCTGAAGCGCCTGGAGCGCTGTTTTGTCTGCTCCACCTCCCCTCACGAGTTTAAATTAAAAAATGTAACCATAGTTGGGGCCCCATCAAAGGGGGAGGCCTTTACATACCTGTAAACATGGTGGTACTAGCGTTCTCCATGGGGCTTAGGGGCAGCCAGTATTAAGTCCATGTGCTTGTGAGGAACATTAGGCTGTGCCACAGATGTCTCCACCATTCTTCCTAGCCAGGCAGCCCCATAGCCCCACCCCTCACATGGTTAAGAGCATGGTGAGTTAAGGTAAAAACCTGGAATGGATTCCAGGATATAGTAATCTAGTAGCCAATCCAATGTGTGTGTTTATATATTTTCTTTTTTCAAATTTGGTATGTGGTATATGTTATAGTATTTTATAATTATGAGGTGGAGTATTACAAGGACTATAAAGTAATGCGTGTAAATAAGGCTGTGAACGTTCTGGAACCATTTAAATAAGGTCATATTGAGAGTTCTCTAGATCTTCTGTTATGCATCAGTGCCATCAAGTGGCTTTTTTGTTATAAAAACAACTAGGGTGTTTGGAGAAATGTAAACATTAGTTTTTTTTCTGGATTGTACTTTCAGAACCTATGTATGGATTACGAGGATACTTAACAGCTAGCATCATGAATTTTATTTTTAATTGTATATGTAAAAACAAATCTTGAATGTGACATATGTATTAATATATACCTCTAAAAGTGTGTGTATACCCTGATAATTAATAAGGTTTACAGACGCGAGGATTGGTAACGCTTCAACTAATATTTATCTGCGTGGCTACCTTGCAATTATGTATACAGCATAAAAAAATCATTAGGGTTTAAAAGTCCTTTTTTATCTCTTCTGTACGTAGGATCCCCTAGAGCTAACGATGTCCCCCAAGGAAATGGATGCCCTACAACAAGGTATATGTATCAAGGGATTTATAGTTCAGAGCACCCCGTCAACATCCATCCTAAGCAAAGATGGCACAATTTCTTTTTTTTCATTAATGTTATCCTGTGTTTGTGTGCTTTTACAGGCTATGATGCTGAACTCCAGAAGACGGTTGGGGCTCTACAACAAATGCTCTAGGCTCAAGCTGGTCCAGGCACACTGTCTGAGGGTGCAGCTTTAGTGGGTAAATAAAATGACAACAATCAGAAAATCCAAGGCACACGTGTAGGTAAAGAATTAGTGTCCATGTCTTGTAGTATATCCAGTTTTCTTTTTAATTCAAGATTGTTCCAAAAGACAAACAGCCAACAGCTAACACGTGTTTCGTCGTGCGAAAATTGCTCGCAATGACTTCCTCAGGGCTGTAAATAATACAATTAATCATATTTACATAAATGAATTCTAACAATCTGCCATTCGGCAGGCTTATTGCAATTTAACCCTTCACCATCATGAAAATTGTACTTGTGTTAATTACAATCAGTAATAATTCAAAAAGGTGTACCCACATGGCTTAAAAGTAGCCCAATTAGGCATCTCAATAAAAGTTGTTGCAAACTAATGTGACTTAGAACCAACAGTGCTGAACAGTGAAGAAAGACACCCCCTAAGTGACATGCTGCCTCTCCCTCTCGCAAATTAAATCCACCAGTTAGTTAAAAACATTGGAGAAAGACAGATATCATGAACCCAAAGTATCCCCAAGTTATCTCAAAAGAGTGTCACCCTTGGATTAGAGCCCAAAAACACAAAAACGCATACCTCTTCAATTATTTCTGTAATAATATAAAGCCAAAGTGTATCGCGTGATTAGAGATCCAAACTAGGCACATAATTCCAATATAATCGTCTGCAGGAATCAAAGACATTATGTAAATCATCAACTAAACTGCTTAAGCAAGCATGGCATGTGTCTAAGATTACCCAATTCTCCCAAATGACCTACCGTAAAGTGAAAACTGAATTGAAACGGAAAACTGGAGTTTTCCTTTCACTCCCGACCAGCGGGTACGCAGAACCTGAATAACCCGAGCCAATGTGAAATCCCGAGTTAAGTATTGCCGTTAGGAAATAAAAAGAGGACTAGCAGTCCCTGAGTCGGAGCGTCATATTGGTAATGTCAAATAGTGGTTAATTACTGAGCCATTCTCGTGATCACTAATAGTTGTTGTATCCAAAACAAAAACTAATATTTTATAAAAACGTGTGAGAAAACAGGGCTGATTGCAGAGGCCCCTAACTTTTTGCCCCGATTTTCCACTTTTGGCTGGTGGTTTCCTGACTCTGATGGTGCCCTGGGTACTGCTAACTAGTCCCAGGGCCTGTGCTCTGTGTAAAATCAATATGCAAATTAGGCTAATTATAATTGGCTAAGTCAATCTACCTATAAGTCCCTAGTATATGGTAGGGCATTTAGGTTTAGGGACCACAGCATAGGTAGTGTACCCACAGGTGCACTGCTGAGGTGCCCAGTGCCATTTTAAAGGCAGGCCTGCCTTGCTGGCTGCTTTTAAATTAAAGTTATATGCAAATTCGACTTTGGAATTAAAAGTAGTTCCAAAGTCTTAAACTACCTTATTTTTACATATAAGTCACCCCTAAGGTGTGCCCTATGTGCCCCTAGGGCTTGGTGCTATGTAACTATAAGCAGGGACCTTATAAAAGTAGTTTTATAGGCCCTGGTGAGGTAAAAACAGCCAAATTTGTTTTTCCCTCATTGTAGTGAATGGCCTTCATAGGCTAGAACGGGGAGACTTTTTTTAATTGTAAAAGTCCCTTTAAATGACAGATACAAGAGTTTGGTATCAAATTAATTGTTATAATAAATCCCACAACTTCCAGTTGTGGGATTTAATAGAACTTGTTCAGGTAAAGAGTTTTAAACTTTATGGGAAAAGTTGCCAATTTCAGCCCTGCATTGTTTTTGCTGCTGTGCTCTGATTGGCCAGCCTCTGGCAGCCTGGCCAGGCTGCATTGATGAGGTGTGAAGTGGCCTGGCTTCACACAAAGAGATGTGCCTGTGGGAGGGAACCTCCCTTCAGCAGATGGTGAGGCAGGAAGGGGGAGGGCTGCCAAACTGGTCTTCAAAGGCAGAGAAGGACATTTGGAGCAATCCAGCAATACCCCCACATACTGCAACCCTGGACAACTAGGTGCCCCCTTGATTAGATTAGGAGAGGGCAAGAGAGGGGTTATTTATGGAGGGGGGGTTTATGATTTTTAGCCACACCAGTGGGTGGCCTCAGCCAGATGTAACCTCCAAAAATCGTTTTCAGCCATGATGGATTTTTGAAGAACGTTGCCTCCTGGGATTGATTTTTGCCACACTTCCCAGGAAGTGGTCATCACAGGGGGAAGGTCCCTGCCCCTGATTGGAGAACCAGGACCCCCCCTGTTTTTCCCCCAGGAGCAAGGATAAAACTGTCAGACCTGCGCCCACACCTCAGTTCCCTACCAGATCCAACAAGGAAGAACCACAGAAGAAGAAGGACTGCCCTGCTGGACCCCTGGCCTGCACCTGGAACCTGCACTCAGAAGGACTGCACCAGCTGCACACTTGGGCTTCACCACAAGAAGGACTTTGCCTGGCTTCAACTGGTTCAAGGAGGGACTCCCTGTTTGCTACAGGTGAAAAATTTCTAACCAGAGTCCCCTGCACCAACTCCTGAAGAAATCAACCAGCTGACCACTGCCCAAAGGAGTTTGCACCAGGTACATTCTGGGAGTTGTAGTCCACACCCCAAAGGATCATCTCAGAGCTTCTGGACCCTTGGTGTGAGCTGTGGACCCCACAAGAACCTTAAAAGAACATCTGGGAGAAGATACAGAAATTTGGAGAAATTTGGAGAACTTTTGAAAAAAAGCTCCATAGAGGGACCGACCCGTCGCGGCAACTCTAGCCGGCTTGCCTCAACCACGACCCGGCCTGATTTGCGGATTCGTCCCGGTGAAGAAAATCTCAAAAAAAGAGACTAAGTCCAAATGTACAAAGTTGACCGGGACCTCCCAGCCAGCGTATCCGAGGAGGGCTCCCAGGATGTCGGATCAAGATCCAGGTTTACCCCGGTCGAAGGATTTTCACCTCGAAAAAACAACTAAGTCTGAAGGTAAAAATCTCCACCGAGGATTCACGCGACGCCTATCCGGAGAAGGGTTCCAGGAGGTCGGATTGGACTGGCAGGTTCGTCCCGCTGAAGAAAATCTTCAGAAAAAAGACTAAGGGGGTCATTACAACCCTGGCGGACGGTGTTAAAGCGGCGTTAAGCCCGCAAACAGGCCGGCGGAAAACAAAATGGTATTATGACCGTGGCGGAAACCACCAACAAAGACAGCCACTTAAACACTCTGACCGCCACGGCCGTACAGACAAGCAGCGCGGCGGTCACCGCCAACAGACAGACGGGAGACAAAGTACCGCCCACAGTATTACAACAGGCCAATCCACCACCTTTTCCGGGGCGGATTCACCGTGGATAAAAACACGGCGGAAACAGCCATTTCAATGGGAAAACGCTCACCTTCACACACTCCACAAGGAAGGAGGGCACCATTGAGCCGGAACTCCAAATACTCCCTGCAATAGTTTTCCTGCTCCTCTACGAACATCAGCAGCGCCGCCGCCGAAGACAACGGTGAGTACTGCACCTACGACATAGGGGAGGGGGGAGGCAAAAGTCAGGGACACACACACGCAACACCCCCCACCCCCACCCCGACCCTCGCACACTACAACACACACACCAATGCATTTCCAAACATTACAGTAACAACCCCCAACCCCCCCGGAAGAATGCAAAGACAATAGGAAATGAGTGCAACCATTGTAATATATAAAAATACAGTAACCAAATATATACAGATAGATATCCTCATTAAAAAATTTATACATCATGATTAGTAGTGCAGGTATGCACCATTCAATGTCCGTGGACCACTGGGCCCAAAATGCATGGGCGAGGCCCACACACAATACCTGTCCAGAAACGGAGAAAACACTGCTGGGGCATCAGATCGAAATACAACAGGCCCCTCAGGGGGAAGGGAAGGGGGGGCACCTCAGCCGGATGACAGCACCACGCCAGATCCACGACGGGGCTCCATGCCCATTGATGTATCCTGGGGAGTGCAAAGCCACAGTCTCACAAGTCTTTTCAGTGGGTGGTTTGCCCACTGTACCATCCTGGGGAGTGCAAAGCCACAGTCTCACAAGTCTTTTCAGTGGGTGGTTTGCCGACTGGACCATCCTGGGGAGTGCAAAGCCACAGTCTCTCAAGTCTCTACAGTGGGTGGTTTGCCCACTGGACCATCCTGGGGAGTGTAAAGCCAGTCTCTCAAGTCTCTACAGTGGGTGGCTTGCCCACTGGACCATCCTGGGGAGTGCAAAGCCACAGTCTCTTAAGTCTCTACAGTGGGTGGTTTGCCCACTGGACCATCCTGGGGAGTGCAAAGCCACAGTCTCTCAAGTCTCTACAGTGGGTGGTTTGCCCACTGGACCATCCCGGGGAGTGCAAAGCCACAGTCTCTCAAGTCTCTACAGTGGGTGGTTTGCCCACTATACCATCCTGGGGAGTGCAAAGCCACAGTCTCACAAGTCTTTTCAGTGGGTGGTTTCCCACTGCTTTATCATGGGGAGTGCAAAGCCACAGTCTCACAAGTCTTTTCAGTGGGTGGTTTGCCCACTGCTTTATCCTGGGGAGTGCAAAGCCACAGTCTCAAACGTCTTTTCAGTGGGTGGTTTGCCCACTGGATCATCCTGGGGAGTGCAAAGCCACAGTCTCACAAGTGGTTAACAGTCTCCACTGGTTCTGGAGGGGGACTGGTGCCCAGAGTGCTTCATCCTGTTAAGGACTGAGGTAGTGGATGCTGTTCTCCACAGGTTCTGGAGGGGGACTGGTGCCCAGAGTGCTTTATCCTGTTAAGGACTGAGGTAGTGGATGCTGTTCTCCACAGGTTCTGGAGGTGGACTGGTGCCCAGAGTGCATCACTCTCCCCGTGACGGTCCCAGTTCCGTCCCTGGCCCTTGCGCATATGGGCTACCGGTGTTTGATGTTGCGGTGCTTGCCCTGTTCAGCGGTGCTTGCCATGGCGGTCTTTGCCCTGTTCAGCGGTGCTTGACTTTGCTGTCTCTGACCTGTGCAGCGGTGTTTGCCATGGCGGTCCCTCATTGCCCAGCGGGGCTGTGGCTGCCGGGGCCCTCCTGGGCACTGACTCTGGCGGTGGTCTCCTGACGATTGGACTGCCCTCCTGGGCACTGACTCTGGCGGTGGTCTCCTGACCACTGACGATTGGGCTGCCCTCCTGGGCACTGACTCTGGCGGTGGTCTCCTGACCAGTGACGATGGGGCTGACGGTGGCGTCCTGTGCAGCGGGGATGATGGCGGCCTTCTCCGCCGTGCTGCTCTTCCCAGACTTTGCCGCTTTCTTCTGCCCCTTCCCCAACTTGGGAGGAGTCACAGCTGTCTTGACACTCCCCCCGGGACCCTTGTGAGCGGCTTTGCCGGCAGGAGTCTTCTCCCTCTCCCGTCGGGCACTGTCCAACTTATGGTGCTTCACAGGGTGGGGACTGGCTGTGCTTTGGCTCCGTGTCACACTGACTGCCCTGGTGCCCGGTGCACTCCACATACCTCTAACAGGCACCACTGGTACCGGAGATTTTTGGGCTGAGGTGCTAGTACGGGACCTATGAATTGGAGGGGGGGTGGGAAAGAGGTCAACGTTGCTCAGGAAAAGTTTCTGACGAACACTGGGACGAGTAGCTGGAGAGGGTGAGTGGAGGAAGAGGTGGTGGTTGTAGGAGGTGTAACTTTTGATGATTTGGGTGCAGGTGCGTGTTCTGGAGGCTGTCGTGAGGTGGATGGATGTTGGGTGTGTGTGGGCCCGCGTTTGTGTACTTTGGGAGGGGGCGTCACAGACACACTGGGAGAGGACACAGGGGACGTGTAAATGGTAGTGGGGGTGGTGAGTGCAGGTGAGCGGGGTATGGTGGTGGGTGTTCTGGTGCGAGTCCTAGTGGCTGTAGTGGTAGTGCATGCAGGTGAGAGTGTAGACGAGACTGGGAGGGAGGAGGGAGACGACGAGTAGGGGGACACAGTGGAGGCACTGGATGTTGCTGTGTCTGTATGTGGGTGATGCTTGTGTGAGTGCCAGTGGGATGTGTGGTGCCTATGTTTGCCTGAGCTTCCCTTGTGTGTTGACGTGTTTGCATGCTGGTCTGATGGTGTGCTTGGGATAGGCAGAGGTACAGGGGATTGGGTCTGGGTGGAGGAAGTTGGAGGGGGGAGGCTAGACACAGGGACAATGGCTGCCATCAGTGCTGAGGCCAGAGATTGCAGGGTTCGATGATGGGCAGCCTGACCAGAATGAATGCCCTCCAGGAATGCATTAGTGTTTTGCAACTCCCTTTCTACACCCTGGATGGCATTCACAATGGTAGACTGCCCAACAGTGAGTGACCTGAGGAGGTCAATGGCCTCCTCACTGAGGGCATCAGAGGTGACGGGCAGGGGCTGAGGTGCCTGGGGTGAAGGTGATGGCCACCCTCCTGGGTGAGCGGGCACAGGCGAAGGCTGAGGGGCTGCTGGGAGGGCAGTGGTGGTAGGGGGGGTTAAGGCTGTTTGCCGCCACCACAAGGGAGCTCCCATCGGAGGACGAGTCCGTGTCGCTGGTTGCTGATCCGGTGACCAACGTGAAGCTCCCCTCACCCTCCGTCCCACTGGTGTATTCAGAGTACATGGTGTGGCCCTCCATGGCCATGTGGGATGCAGCCCCTTCGTGCTCCGGTGCCACTGTACCTCCGCCTGATGATGCTGAAGCACAAAAGAACAGGGAGAGCACAAAAAAGGGGGGGGGAACGACAGAAGAAAGACAGGTTGAGTGCATGGCTTACCGCTACCGTTGGCGGACAATACAGACACAGCAGCCCCCTGCACTACGCCGCGCTGTTGGGCTCTACACATGCAGTTCCTGGGATATGGCCTACATGGGTATGGTGGACATCAGCACACATAGATGACACAGGGGCATGTATACCTGTACTTGGCACTCTACAGAGGTGGGGTGGAGTGCCACTTGGCCTGCATTACGGAGGGGCCTAGCCTACGGAACTCGCCCTGGCCTAGGGAAACCCACAGCCCTCCTCCCCCACCCAGACCCCTCCACTGCACGCAAAGTCAGCAGAATGAGAGTGTACTCACCCCCTTGTGTCTGCTGTGATGCCCTCAAGCGCCCATCCAACTCAGGGTAGGCCACCGCCAGGATCCGGAATATCAGGGGGGTCATGGTGCGACGGGCACCCCTCCCACGTTGGGAGGCCATCACCAGCTGAGCCACCGCCGTCTTCTTGCTCCAGCGGCGAATGTCCTCCCATCTTTTACGGCAGTGGGTGCTCTGTCTCTGGTGGAACCCCAGGGTCCGGACGTCCATGGCGATGGCACGACAAATATCGTTCTTCTGGTGGGCACTGACCTAAATGGCATGTACAGGGGAAGAAGAGATGTCATTAGCAACTGCACCGTCGAAGTGAGTGGCCCACATCCCTGCCCTTGCCATCTGACACATGCATTCACAGTCCTTCCGTGCTCGCAGAACTCTGCCCCCTTCCTTCTTACATCCAGCCCTCTCCACCCAGCCATAGCCCATATAACTTGCACCCTATGTACTCACCTGTTGGTCTGGAGGACCGTAGAGTAGCGTGTACTGCGGGAGGACCCCGTCCACGAGCTTCTCCAACTCCTGTGCAGTGAAGGCAGGGGCCCTTTCCCCAGACGCACGTGCCATTGTCTCTTCCAGACCGAGGTCACAGAGGCACTTGCAGTATAGGTCCTCTCCTGTCGAAGATCAGGTATCGAGTGATTGAACAGATAGAAAATGACGGTCACGTCCGCGGTGGTGACGTCCGTGGCGGTGCGTATCCTCACCACCAGCGCATTTTGTCGTTGGCTCCTGGGACCCATAGGGTCCAATGTTAACCAATGCAGCATTGCGCAGCGGTCTTCGACCGCCTACCGCGACGGTGTACAACGCCAGCGCAGTTACTTCACATCCCATTGTCCCACTTTAGAGGTCAGGCAGCCGCCATTTCAGGGGCCCACATGGCTTCATTTTCAACTGCGTCACACATACCTAGGCCTGGACTCAACACACATACAGACAACTTTTTGGATTTTGTTTTGTGTTCTGTGTAGCTGTGGGTACATACCTCTGAGTTGCTTGACTCTGTGGTCGCTGTTGTCCTTCCTAGGCACCGTCAGCTGGGACATGTGAGGAGATGGCGGAATCCTCCGGTGTACCGACCGCTGTGGACCTGTTGACAATGGAGGAGCGACATTTAATCATCACCTACAGGTTTGACCGTGCCACAATCCAGGAACTGTGTACCCAGTTGGAGCCAGACCTTATGTCACCAATCAGCCATCCCACAGGAATCCCCCCTCAAGTGCAGGTGCTGTCAGTGCTCCATTTCCTTGCAAGTGGGTCTTTTCAAACAACTGTGGCCTTGGCATCAGGGATGTCCCAGCCTATGTTTTCAAACGTGTTGTCCAGAGTGTTGTCTGCCCTGCTGAAACACATGAGGAGCTACATCGTTTTCTCTCAGGTGGAGGATTTGGCTACAGTTAAAGGTGACTTCTATGCCCTTGGACATATCCCTAACATCATAGGTGCCATTGATGGGACCCATGTAGCTCTGGTCCCCCCCCACAGGAGTGAACAGGTGTACAGGAACCGGAAGAGTTATCATTCCATGAATGTACAGATGGTATCTTTGGCAGACCAGTACATCTCCGAGGTAAATGCTATGTTCCCTGGCTCAGTGTATGACGCCTACATCCTGCGGAATAGCAGCATCCCTTACGTGATGGGTCAACTCCAGAGGCACCGGGTGTGGCTATTAGGGGACTCTGGTTACCCCAACCTGTCATGGCTATTGACCCCAGTGAGGAATCCCAGGACCAGGGCAGAGGAACGCTACAATGAGGCCCATGGGCGGACTAGGAGGGTGATCGAACGCACCTTCGGCCTCCTGAAGGCCAGGTTCAGGTGCCTCTATATGACAGGTGGTCCCCTATTCTACTCACCAAGGAAGGTGTGCCAGATCATCATCGCCTGCTCTATGCTTCACAATCTTGCTTTGCGACGCCAGGTGCCTTTTCTGCAGGAGGATGGTCCAGATGACGGTGTTCTAGCAGCTGTGGATCCTGTGGACAGTGATGAGGAGGAAGCAGAGGAAGAAGACATTGACAACAGGGACTCAGTCATACAGCAATATTTCCAGTGACACACAGGTGAGAACACTTTCTTGACTACTACATTTACTTTCACACTTCTACCTTTATCCTGTCTGTCAATTTCAAGCAGTATTTGGTAACTGAGTTGTACATTTCCATTACGGTTTCACAGGTGTGGTTAACAACGTGTGTCATCTGATTGCATCCTTCATGGACTTGTGATGTGTGACATAGGTATGTTGACATTACATTTTCTAACGGATTTTGTCATTGTCATAGCTAATACACATTTTCTAAATCACAGACTGACTCCTGAGATGTTTGTGCTTCAAGGGTGTTTATTGAAGTGCTATTTATTTGAGGGGGTGGTAAAATGGTGATGGGTGATGGTGGAGGAATGTCCATGGCAGATCCAGTCTATTAGTCTCACAGGTGCATTGCCCATATGGGCATAGGAAGTGGAGCTGGGGCAGTTCCAATATGGACAGGGTTACAAAGTGGGAACAGTGGGATGACAATCAGGGTGGTCTCATTTCTTGGCGGGGGTCTTGCCATCGTGCTCTGTCCTGTTCCTGGATCTCAGGGACCGCTTGCAGGGTGGTTCTCCATCTGCAGGGGGTGGGGTGCTGGTGTGGTGGTCTTGTGGCGGGGCGTCCTGTCACTAGCGCCGGCGGAGGTGGTGGGCAGTTCATCGTCCATGCTAGTGTCCGGGGCCCCTTGGAGTGCCACGGTGTCCCTCATGGTGTTCTGTATGTCCTTCAGCACCCCTACGATGGTGCCCAGGGTGGAGCTGATGGTTCTGAGTTCCTCCCTGAACCCCAAATACTGTTCCTTCTGCAGGCGCTGGGTCTCCTGAAACTTGGCCAGGACCGTAGCCATCGTCTCCTGGGAGTGGTGGTATGCTCCCATGATGGAGGAGAGGGCTTTGTGGCGAGTGGGTTCCCTTGGCCTGTCCACCCCCTGTCGCACGGCAGCCCTCCCAGTTCCCCTGTGTTCCTGGGCCTCTGTCCCCTGGACCGTGTGCCCACTACCACTGCCCCCAGGTCCCTGTTGTTGTTGGGGTGGTGGGTTATCCTGGGTTCCTGTAGTGGTGGACACACAGCTGATTGACGTGTCCTGGGCATGGAGGTATGGGCCCGCTGGGTGAGTGCTGTACTGGTGTTTCCAGAGGGTGGAAGGTCAGTATTGGGCTGTGCCTGTGCGAGGGGAACCAACTGTCCCGAGGCCCACGATGGTCCGGGCTGGTCATCTGGATCCAGTTGGACAGAGCTGCTGTCATCACTGTGGGCCTCTTCTGTGGGTGGGGGAGAGATGTCTGGACCCTCCTGTCTGGTGACATTAGGTAGTGGTCCTGCAGGGGTGTAAAAGCATGATTATTGCATGTAGGTGTGTCATGGTGTGCAATGGGTGGGTGAGCGTGTACCCCGGTGCTAGCATTCCTGTGTGGGGCCTTGTGTGATGATGGTTAGGGGGTGTTATGGGTATGTGCAGTGGGCATGCTTTAGTGATGGGTGTCCATGCTTTGTTGTGTCATGCAGGGCTTGGTGTTGGGATGGGTGGTTAGTGTTATTAATACATTAGTGAGGAGTTGGAGTGATAGGGGAGGGGGCGAGGGTGGGGGTGTGTGATAGCATGCAGGTAGGGTGGGGGATATGATAGTTAAGATTTGACTTACCAGTGTCCATTCCTCCACCGACGCCACTGAGGCCCTCTGGATGCATAATGGTCAAGACCTGCTCCTCCCATGTTGTTAGTTGTGGGAGAGGAGGTGGGGGTCCGCCGCCAGTTCGCTGTACTGCGATGTTGTGCCTGGAGACCACGGAACGCATCTTCCCCCGTAGGTCGTTCCACCTCTTCCTGATGTCATCCCGATTTCTTGGGTGCTGTCCCACTGCGTTGACCCTGTCGACTATTCTTCGCCATAGCTCCATCTTCCTTGCTATGGAGGTGTGCTGCACCTGTGATCCAATTAGCGGTGGCTCTACCCGTATGATTTCCTCCACCATGACCCTGAGCTTCTCCTCGGAGAACCTGGGGTGTCTTTGACGTGCCATTGGGTGGTGTAGGTGATGTGTGGGATGGTGTATGTGGTGATGAGTGTGGTGATGTGTAGTGGTGTGTGGTGTTTTGTGCGTGGATGTTGTATGGGTGATGGTGTTGTGTCCCTCTGTGTGGTGGGGTTGTCTATGCTGTGCTCTCTCTGTCGCCTTCGTCTATAATTTTTGGTTGTAGGGGTTTGTGGGCGTTGTGGGTGGGTGTTTTATATTGTATTGGGTGTGTGGGAGTGGTGTGTGTATGTGTATCAGGTGTGTGTATTTCAAATTGTCCAATGTGGCGGTGTTTTGGAGATGTGTGTGTATTTTGAGCGAGGCGGTGTGTACCGCCAATGGAATACCGCGGTTGAAAGACCGCCGCTTGGATTCGTGGGTTGTAATAGCATGGGCGTGTTTCTGTTGGCGTGACGGTGGAGATTTTGTTTTCGCCAGTTTATCACTGACCTTTGTTGTGGCGGACTTGTGTGGGTGTCTGAATTTCGGCGGATTCCGAGATGTGGGTCATAATAGCTGTGGTGGAATTCCGCGGCGGTGTATTGGCGGTCTTCTACACGGCGGTAAGCGGCTTTTACCACCAATGTTGTAATGAGGGCCTAAGTCCGAAGGTAAACTTTTGAACGAGGCCTCCCGCGAGCTGTAGCCAAGCAGGGCTCCATCACGGTCGTCCTTAAACTTTGACTTTGCCCCGGTCGAGGTGCGACCAGATTGGCTCTTTTTGTTTCTTGGCGCTAGAAAACAATCATTCTGTAAAAATTCATATCTCCGGTTCCCCTTATCTGATTTTATTCATTTTTGTGTCATTTTAAAGATATAAATACCATCTATTTTTATAAATTGGTTTTGGATTTTAAAACGGTTTCCTGTGTTTTATTTAATTACTGTTTTGTGATATTTGAATGCTTTACACTCTGTCTCCTAAAATAAGCCTTTCCGCTTGTTGCCAAGCTACCAAGGGTTGAGCTGGGTTTAATTTACTGAGACCTAACTGGACCTAAGTGGAGGTTAGTGGCCTTCTGCTAAGTGTAGGTACTTACCTGCCCTTACCGATAACACATCTCCCAGCATTTTTGGTGTGCAGTGGTGGGATCCTGTACTCGTGTTCAGTATCACATTACAGTTTTAAGTAAAACAAATAAAAAATCCTTTAAATTGTCCTAGTGCAAAAATTGTTTTTAATTTTTAATTTGGATTAATTTCAATTATTGAATTTTTGTGATTTTTCTAAATTCTTATTTCCAATTTTTGCAAAACGTTTTTGTCGATACGAAACTAGGGAACCATGGAGTTTGATCTGGCTAGCCTACCCACACTGACAGTAGTCCAGCTTAGGGGGTCGTGTTCTGCAAGGGGGTTGCCTGCAACCACTGACCTCAGGAAGCATGTTCTGATTAAATCCCTGACAGCATGGGCTGAGGCCCAAACAGTAGGCTCAGAGGAAGCTCCAGAGGAGGAAGAACTAGGGGAGGATGCTAGCTCCAACCACTTAGGGGAGGGAGGGCATCTGAGCCTAAGTGATAATGAGGAAGACTAGTCTTCATTACACACAGTCACTAGGGTCATATCCAAAGCTAGTTGAGGGAAAGGGGTCCCTTCAGGAGGAGAGAACCTGTCCCTCAGGGAAAGAGAGTTGGAGGCCCAGCTAGCATGTATAGCTTTGGAGGCAGAGAAGCTGGCCCTAGAAAAGAAAAAGTGGGCAAAGAAAGATAAAAGAGATGGTGGCTGCGACAGAGAAGCTGAGGTGTCCATGGGTGGGGGTTTTTGCCCCAGATTACCCAAGGGGGTGGTTCCTGCTTATGTAGAGGGGGATGACATAGACAAGTGGTTGGAGGCCTTTGAGAGGACAATCCAAATGAGAAGGGTTAGGCCTCAATACTGGGGTTCACTTTTATGGGAGTTAGTCCCCAACTCAGGGAGGGATAGGCTTCTGACCTTAAATGGGGAGGAAGCAGATTCATACCCTAGTATGAAGAGGTGCTTAACCAAGAAGTTTGGTCTGACCCCAGAGCAGTACAGGATGAAGTTCAGGGACACCCAGAAGGTCAATACCCAGTTTTGGGTTGACTTTGTAGATACCTCACTTAAGGCACTAGAGGTCTGGATTCATTGTAACAAAGTAAATACTTATGAGGGGTTGTACAATCTGATCATGAGAGAGCACATCCTGACCAATTGTATCCAAGAAAGGTTACGCCACGATCTAGTGGACTCTAAGCTGACCAACCCTAGAAAGGTAGGGGAGGCAGCTGATGAGTGGTTGAGAACCAGGGGGGTTGTCAAGTCCCGGGGGGAACAGTCCAAGAAGGGGGGGTCAGGTCCACAAAAACCTAAGGAGGGAGGTGGTAAGCCCACCACAGAGACTCCCTCTGTACCCCAGAACCCTAAGAAGGAGGAGAGTAAATCCCACTCCCACTCTGACAAGCAGAGACAGGCAGACCCAGGGTTAAAAAACTCTTAGACAGTAAGGCTTGCTTTGACTGTCAGCAGAGAGGTCACTTCAGAGGAGATGCAGCCTGTCCAAAGAAGGTGGTTAGCAATGGGCTGTCCAGTGTAGCCATGGAGGAGGACTCCTCAGATGATGAAGTCCTCCTAGCATTGAGCTCGGAGACAGGACCAGATGGTAAGCTGGTGATCCCTGAGGGTGGGAGTAGGCACTCCCACCCCATTCAGGTGAATGGGATCCCTACCACTGGCCTGAGAGAAACCTGTGCCAATCGCACTATAGTTAGTGACCGGTTAGTGACCCCAGACATGTAGGTCCCAGGAGAGACCAAGAAAGTCAGGATAGCACACGGGAGGTCACCTCCAAACCTGTAGCCATAGTGCCCCTAGAGAGGGAGGGTATCCTTGACTGGTTTAGGGTGGTAGTCAGTGCTGACCTCCCCCTAGATTGTATCCTGGGCAATGACCTCCCAGAGGTGAGTCTGGTCCTAGATGGGGCGGTCGCCCAGGGCACCCCCCCAACCCAAAGTCCTGGGGAGTCAGTCCCTACATAGGTGACAGGGGTCCCCAAGAAAAGGAAAGAAGAAAAGGAAGGGTAGGCCACTCTTAAAGAGAGTAGAGGGAGCCAAAGGCCTTCTGCCCCAGTAGGGGGGGGAGCCCAGAGTTGGCACTAGTGAGGCCTCACCTGACCCCAAGGAAGTCCTGAGTAGTCAGGCAGCTGTCCAGATGCAGGGTGTTGCCCCTGCACTGACAGAAGGGAGAGTGGAAGGAGGGAGTCTGCCACAGGAGGTGGTAGCCCCCACTCTAAACAGAAAGAGGGGTGCCAGGACCCCACAGTTGCCCGTAAAGCAGCTCAGCCACCTGTCAGTGGAGAGCTTGGGGGGTGGTTCTGGGTACTGACAGTGTCAGTAGCCTCTGCTGGGTGCTAGCCTTCCTGGCAGCACTGTACTTGGCCTGGGAGGCAGACCCCAGGGCCAAAAGCAAAGTAGGCCCCCTGACCCTGTTGGTCATGGTGGGGTTGCTCAAGTGTTGGGTGACCTCTTTGGGTAAGCTAGGTGTTGCCCTAGCAAAGTTAGGAGTAGGGGAGGTGAGCACCTCACTACCCAAGTTGGCAGAGAGAGAGGAGGAAGACCCCCCTAGAGGGAAGTTTCAGTTTGAGATGGGTCCTTTCACTGTTGGGATGGATTCACTACCCAGAGGGAGTGACCACAGCAGGAGGATCTAAGGCAGAGTATGCCCTGCAAAGGGACAGCCTGTTCTCTTCACTGTCTTCCTCGCCTGACAAGCCAGTAAGACTCTCCCAGGGTTGGGCTGAGTCTCCTGGGCGTGTGGGCTGTGGGGGCTTGTGTGAGAAAACAGGGATGATTGCAGAGGCCCCCTAACTTTTTGCCCCCATTTTCCACTTTTGCCTGGTGTTTTCCTGACTCTGATGGTGCCCTTGGTACTCCTAACCAGTCCCAGGGCCTGTGCTCTGTGTAAAATCAATATGCAAATTAGGCTAATTATAATTGGCTAAGTCAATCTACCTATAAGTCCCTGGTATATGGTAGGGCATGTAGTGCACCCATAGGTGCACTGCTGAGGTGCCCAGTGTTATTTTATAGGCAGGCCTGCCTTGCTGGCTGCTTTTAAATTAAAGTTAAATGCAAATTCGACTTTGGAACTAAAAGTAGTTCCAAAGTCTTAAACTACCTTATTCGTACATATAAATCACCCCTAAGGTGTGCCTTATGTGCCCCTAGGGCTGGGTGCCATGTAAGTATAAGCAGGGACCTTATAAAAGTAGTTTTATAGGCTCTGGTGAGGTAAAACAGCCAAATTCGTTTTTCCCTCATTGTAGTGAATGGCCTTCATAGGCTAGAATGGGGAGACTTTATTTTAATTGTAAAAGTCCCTTTAAATGACAGATACCAAGAGTTTGGTATCAAATTAATTGTTATAATAAAACCCCTTAAATGACAGATACCGCGAGCTGTAGCCGAGCAGGGCTCCATCGCGGTCGGCCTTAAACTTTGACTTTGCCCTGGTCGAGGTGCGACCAGATGACTAGATGGGCGTTTTTTGTTTCTAGGCGCTAGAAAACAATAATTCTTTAAAAAATCATATCTCCGGTTCCCCTTATCCGATTTTATTTGTTTTCATGTCATTTTAAAGATACAAATATCATCTATTTTTATAAGTTCGTTTTGGATTTTTAAACTGTTTCATGGGTTTTATTTAATTACTGTTTTGTGATATTTGAATGCTTTACACTCTGTCTCCTAAGTTAAGCCTTGTCGCTCGTTGCCAAGCTACCAAGGGTTGACCTGGGTTTAATTTACTGAGACCTAACTGGACCTAAGTGGAGGTTAGTGGCCTATTGCTAAGTGTAGGTACTTACCTGCCCTTACCAATAACCCATTTTCCAACAAAACGTAACAGTGTGCATGATAATAACTGAGAAACCTCCATACATATGTAATATTCTTTTGAATAAAACCGAATAAAACATATAGGACTACCATCAAACGAGTTTGACATCAATGACCAGAAACAGACAGGAATCAATAATAAGTATTAATGTGACACAACACTCTAGCCAGCTATCTATGAGATTACACAGTTGTGTGAGGCAGCACATCAAGGAATAACTTATCCTCGTGTTCAGTCCTAAATAATGAAAAAACAGTGATGAATATAATGTGGAATAATACATTAATATAGAATAGCATCAGTGCAATATTTTGAAAATCCACAAGTATGTGAAGCAACATGTCCGGAGATATCTCTATTTCATATTTGAGTGAACAACCAATATTGAGAGACCTATAAATTATAAGCATATAGAATTAGGAAGAGATTGCATACCAACACGTAAAAATCCTAGTTAATTTTGTAGCGATTATTATACATCACCAATAGTGAAACTGCTAGAACATTTGAACAAATATAGATTGCCAATGACACATGAATGGAAATTGTAAAATTCAGTGGTGAATGTGTTAATGTGCAATGTATTAAAAACCGCAGCTTTGTCATGAGAACCATTTGGGAGCATAAATGGTTAGATATGTTAACATAAAATATTGAGCTTGTGTCTTTATTTAAGAGTTGACAGTTACCAGAGCCCATGGAACACGTTGACGCCTTTTTTGGGGGGCTTACAAACGCTATACAGCTGGACAGGGCTGGGGGCGCTGGTGAGAAAATACACTATTATGACTTCACAAGTCTGTATCCATTTGTGAACAAGCATAAGTTATACCCTGTAGGCCATCCAACCATCATATACAGGGACTTTAAGCCCATTGGCGAATACTTTGGGCTCTTTAAATGACAAATCTACCCACATCAGCGTCTTTACTTCCCTGTACTACCGTACAGAGTTGACGGTAAACTGATGTTCCCACTACGCCGAACATGCGCTGAAAGTAAAGAGACTAGCGTGTGTAGTCACAGTGAAGAACAAAGGATGCTGACTGGGACGTGGTGTAGCATTGAAGTACACAAGGCTCTAGAGAAAGGATACAGGCTTGGTAAAATAGTGGAAATATGGCACTTTGAAAAGACAACCATACCGCTCTTTTCTAACTATATCAACCTGTTTCTAAAAGACAAATAGGAGGCTTTGGGGTTTCCAGAGTGGTGTGTTGATGAGGCTTCTAAACAGAAGTACATAGATGACTACTACACTCATGAAGGTATGCACTTGAGACCCGAATTTATCGAGGTCAACCCTGCCCCCGCCAGTTAGCCAAACTATGCCTAAACTCATTATGGGGGAAATTCGCACAGCGTACAAACTTATCAAACACGACCATAATAACAGATCCTGATGAGTTGTTTAATTACCTTTTTGCCCCCAGTTATGAGGTGTCCAGTTGTGAGTTTATCGATGATGAGACAGCCGCTCTGTGTACACTAAAGAGTATCCCACAATGTGTAACAATATGAACATCTTCATAGCATGTTTTACAACCGCCCATGCCCGTTTAGAGCTTTACAGAGTGTTAGATAAACTGCAGGACAGGTGTCTGTATTATGATATAGAGCCTGATTACAACTTTGGAGGAGGTGTTAATCCGTCCCAAATGTGACGGATATACCACCAGCCGTATTACGAGTTCCATATGATATAATGGACTCGTAATACGGCTGGTGGTATATCCGTCACTTTACCGTCACTTTTGGGACGGATTAACACCTCCTCCAAAGTTGTAATCAGGCCCATAGACTCTGTTTTTTTTGTGAGTAAGGATGGTGATGAAGACCCACCCCTTGGTGACTATCTAGGATATTTGACCAGCAAATTAGATAAGGACGACTACATAGTAGAATACATTTCATCGGGCCCCAAGACCTATTCCTACAAAACGGCAAACAATGCCATGTGTATGAAAGTGAAAGGTATCACCTTAAATGTTAATAGCACCGTTAAAAATCAATTTTGACAGTCTTAAGGACCTGTTAAACGAATACACTATGCCCGACACCCGTGAAAATAATAAAACAACTGTTGTATGTCAGCCGAGCATAGTGCAGTCCAAAAAACGGTGGGAAATCACAACCCTGCCCTTACATAAAACCAAACATGTAGTGTTTGATAAGAGGATCCTGACTAAGGACTACAAAACAGTACTCTATGGGTATTCAAAAGATATTAGACGTTCTAGGAGGCCTTTCAAATTGCGATAACATTTATTTTATAAAGAAGTTGCTAGAAAATGCCCCCCCATGTTCTATCCCAAACCCCAACCAATATTGTATGGCTTTGTTCATGCTGGCAATAACTTTATACAAAGCTATCCCTAAGGTTACTGCACATCAAATTTATAGAAGGCGTACCTGGTAATCTCAACGATGATACACTGTTACCTACACACCTCGTAAACATGGTGATTGTAGAAGATCTCATGCGTTAGGGTGGAGATCATCCAGAGATAGAAAAAGCTTTTACCCAATATTCACTCCATCGTAACATGAGCATAAGTTACATTGTGCAGAACTTGTTTTACAAGGGTAAGAGCAGTCGTTCTATAACTCTGAATACCTCATACCTTGTTTTATTTAAAAACCCTAGGGACAAACAACAAATATCGATCATTGCTAAGCAGATGTACCCAGGAAACATGCAGTTTTTCTAAGAAGCCTTTAACGACGCCACCGCTAAACCTTGCGGGTACCTGTTGGTAGACTTAAACCCCAAGACTCTAGAAGACTACAGACTACGTGCTGATATTTCCTCGCCAGATCTCCCTGTAGCTTACACCCCTAAAACCAGACCCAGGGTGTATAAAAAGACTCGCTAAAAAGACTTTTGTAACATTTACTTTCTAAACCTTATAATATAAGGTGTTGACCTTGTCTGCACGCGTACGCCGTAATTTAGCACTCCTAAGAATGCTGGTCACAGCTAGCCCCCCTTTGCTCGACTCCGGATGACTTAGTGTCAACCCTTTCAGAAAAAGCCCTAAACACCCCAAAAGGCAACGTCCCTGTATCCGAGAGTCAGTTCCGCGTGCTGAAGAAGAGGACTGCCCTTATCAAAAAGCTTAGTAATAAAAGGATGTTCCTCATTTCTAGGAAGAAACTTGTAAAACAGTTGGGCGGCTTTATAGGAGCGCTCCTGGGCATAGCGCTACCTTTAATTACAAACCTCCTAACCGGGAACTGATAGATTATGCCCAAAAGATGTACCGGTGCTGCGTCAACCACTGGAGCAGTTGGGCCCGTCTATGAGCGATGCTTGGGATATGCGAAAAAATGAAACACTACGCCTAGATGCCGAAATTAAATTTTTTTTTAAACAGGACTGATTTCAAACCTTACGACAAAGCCGATCTTTATTCCAGATCTCTTCAAAACTTCCTACAGATCTATAAGCAATGGACGTCTGAAGAAAAAAATCTTAAATCTATATTCCCAAGACTCTGAGCCGCCACCCCCAGCCCCTACAACGCTTCAGGATCAACAGCCCCAACAGCCATCGGTCCCAACACCCCGGCCTCAGACGTCTTTGTTGAAGAACTTTTAAAAAATGTATTTCAGAGGTACAGAGGTGCAACGCAAATGTTACTAAGTACAATCGCTGCTTCTAAAGATCTAACCTCTTGGAATGAACGGGCTGAATTCCTCCACAGGGGGCAACCAATTGCGGGGTCTCATATGTACGACTTCGTCAGAGGTTTCACATACCCCAAAACCCTTCTGCCCCAGAAAGTGCCTAGAAGATGGGTCCAGTTTCTACAGGTCGCTGCTGAACTCAATGTTCCTTCTACGCTTGTGGGTAATACCAAACAAAGTTTGAAAGATCCTACTTACAGCCCTCCAAGTACACCATCAGCTTCTGTTCTGAAACCCTCGTCTACCCCCCAACTATCCCCCTCATGGAACACCGAACCCCTACCTTCTTTGGCTAAAAAGTTGTGGTAAAAAAAAAATTGTGGCTAAATGTGTGATAGTTGTGATCATGCGTATTTTGTTTTACAGTGTCTGTGTTTATAGTTTTACAAACGTTAATATATTTCTTTCAGCATTTATTTTCCTTAGTATGTTTAGCTACTTATTGACTGTACTAAAATTATGTGTAATAAACACTTTCTAACCTTTTCTTCACTCTTATTTCCTATTTTAGCATTTTGTTTTTTATGTATGTCATGAGAGTTGAATAAAAATGTATAGTCCATTATTGTGCTTAAATTCTTTTATTGTAGACATTTAACGTTACACGTATATATGCATTACAAGGTCTTACACTTTTGACAAATGGCTTATTCTGTTTGAACAGAGCGTGATATAACCCTAGCGTTTTCTTTTACATATTTCACAACAATACTATCGTTGTTTACTAAATTGTTGGAATACAAATTTAGAAAATTTCTAAACGCCATACCCTCAGACATTTTACTAATAAAATATATACAGTGCTCCCAACATGTGATGGCTAGAGGATCCTGCACCCGCATCTTGTTATACTCGGCCCTAACAGCTGCCTTCTTTAGATACTTGAATACATGTTTTGTAAAAATGCTATGCTGCTGAACTGTCGAATACTGTAACCATGTCGTTATCCAGAAACACTCCCACCCACTGTGTTCCACGCTTGTAATGTGGAGCTGTGTTAAAGACTAGCAATTGTGGTCTTTCTACGCCCATCTATGTGGGTAGCCCATCACTTGGGAAAACATCTAAAAATTATTTCTTAGCATATTTATGCCTGCTTAAGAACTCACATATCTGTACAGTGTCCATTGTACAATGTTTTAAAGATAGTCAAACATAATCTGCCGAGCGTGGTTGACTTGAATGACACTGTCAAACACCGCAAATACAACCATGTTCACATTGGTAGCCAGGGGTTAACTAAAACGTATTTCAGCTTTTAAATTTCCGTTTCCTTATCAGATTATAGCGATCCCCGTCTTCCATGTCGGGTGAAAAAGGTGCGATCTGCCCCATATCCTTCTCTTAATACGACGACTCCTGAGTCACTCAGATGTTTTCCTGTTATCGACACCAGGCCGAGATATTCCCTGATAAAATTACAAGTTCCAAAACTTGGGGTGTACAGGTTTGCAGGAATCACAGCACCCTCATGTACCAGCACCGCGTAGTTGATGTCGTAGTGTTTGAAACTGAAATTGAAAGGGTTTGAGGTATACAGCCCACTAAAAGCGGTGTTGTCCACAAACCCTATGATAATAAGTTCCGGAGGTTGACCCAGAAATTAAATTTGCTGTTGGGTTAAGTGGGTACCTGTGGGTATGCTGAATATCTTCAGAGCCACTCGTTCCACGGCGTACTTGGCATTTGATAGCTGTAGGGCCTCTGCATGAGCCAATCTGACCCTTGGTGACACTTTCAGAATCTTTACAAACAAACTGGCAGACAGTATAACAAGTTATAATGTTCCACATCCCCACTAATTAGACAGAACGAGTCCTTGTTGCGGGTTAGTTTGATCTTAAGATTGATGCCATTGACTAGTAGCTTATATTGGTAGAAGAGGTCTGAATGTATACGCTCTAAGAGGTCAAACTGTCTACTGCCGGCGGCAAAGTATGCTCTTTTTACAAAACCCTGACTGTGCTCATCCAATGGCGTAGCTTTGAAATGCCCATAAGTATCTTTGTAGAAGAGTCCTGCTGAAAGCTGAATGTCCAGGGCATCATGGCTGTAATTCAGAATAATGTATACCCTATATGCGTACATGTTATCACTTTGTGTGATAAGTCGATCCCCGAGAGTGATGTCCACCTGATTAAACATTGTTGCTATGGGGTAAGCGATTGTCGCCACTTTAGCGTTGTTCGCTATGTTGGAACCATCCATGTTTACAATTTTACAGATGAGGTGCAGCAGCGTATTGTTGCGATCCAGATACATATCCATGGACCCTGACACACAAAACTCTATTGGCGCCAAAGGTGTTAAAGCGGCTAGCGTGATACCTTACTGTTACGTCTGCTGGACTCTTCTGGTTGCGGGGATATATAGGGCTTGTAGGTTCATCAAGAACTCTAGGTGCCCAGAGCCAATAAATGACATGCACCCTGCAGTGGGTTTTCATTCTATTCATTATATTCGGGTATACAGCAATTCATTTGCTGAAATATAAAGAGTAAAAAATAGCTATCAAGAAAACCTTTGTATTTCCAAAATGGGCACAAGATAAGGTGTTGAGGACCAGTGGTTATTTGCACATCTCTGAATTCTGGGGTGCCCATACTAGAATGTGAATTACAGGGCATTTCTCAAATAGATGTCTTTTTTTCACACTGTCTTATATTTGGAAGGAAAAAATGTAGAGAAAGACAAGGGGCAATAACACTTGTTTTGCTATTCTATGTTCCCCAAAGTCTCCCGATAAAAATGATACCTCACTTGTGTGGGTAGGCCTAGCGCCCGCGACAGGAAACGCCCCAAAGCGCAACGTGGACACATCCAATTTTTTTAAAGAAAACAGAGGTGATTTTTGCGAAGTTCCTACCTGTAGAATTTGGCCTCTAGCTCAGCCAGCACCTAGGGAAACATACCAAACCTGTGCATTTTCGAAAACTAGAGACCTAGGGGAATCCAAGATGGGGTGACTTGTGGGGCTCTGACCAGGTTCTGTTACCCAGAATCCTTTGCAAACCTCAAAATTTGGCTAATAAAAACACATTTTCCTCACATTTCGGTGACAGAAAGTTCTGGAATCTGAGAGGAGCCACAAATTTCCTTCCACCCAGTGTTCCCCCAAGTCTCCCGATAAAAATGGTACCTCACTTGTGTGGGTAGGCCTAGCGCCCACGAAAGGAAATGGCCCAAAACACAACGTGGACACATCAAATTTTTTCACAGAAAACAGTGCCTACCTGTGGATTTTGGCCTCTAGCTCAGCCGGCACCTGGGGAAACCTAGCAAACCAGCACATTTCTGAAACTAGACACCTAGGGGAATCCAAGATGGGGTGACTTGTGGGGCTCTGACCAGGTTCTGTTACCCAGAATCCTTTGCAAACCTCAAAATTTGGCTAAAAAAACAAATTTTCCTCACATTTCGGTGACAGAAAGTTCTGGAATCTGAGAGGAGCCACAAATTTCCTTCCACCCAGCGTTCCCCTAAGTCTCCCGATACAAATGATACCTCACTTGTGTGGGTAGGCCTAGCGCCCACGAAAGGAAATGGCCCAAAACACAACGTGGACACATCCCATTTTTTGACAGAAAACAGAGGGTTTTTTTGCAAAGTGCCTACCTGTAGATTTTGGCCCCTAGCTCAGCCGGCGCCTAGGGAAACCTACCAAACCTGTGCATTTTTTTAAACTAGAGACCTAGGGGAATCCAAGAAAGGGTGACTTGTGGGGCTCTGACCAGGTTCTGTTACCCAGAATCCTTTGCAAACCTCAAAATTTGGCTAAGAAAACACATTTTCCTCACATTTCGGTGACAGAAAGTTCTGGAATCTGAGAGGAGCACAAATTTCCTTCCACCCAGTGTTCCCCCAAGTCTCCCGATAAAAATGGTACCTCACTTGTGTGGGTGGGCCTAGCGCCCACGAAAGGAAATGGCCCAAAACACAACGTGGACACATCACATTTTTTCACAGAAAACAGAGGAGTTTTTTTTCAAAGTGCCTCCCTGTGGATTTGGCCTCTAGCTCAGCCATCCCCAGGGGGTGCAGAAATGGCCTAAAATAAATTTGCCCGCCCACTCCCCTGGGGAGCGACCCTTGCCTACGGGGTCGCTCCCCTTGCGTGACAGCGCAAAAAAAAAGATCCCTGGTGCCTAGTGGTTTCTGCCCCCCTTGGGGGCAGATTGACCTAAAATCGGCCGATCTGCCCCCAAAGCGGGCAGAAATGGCCTAAATACAATTTGCCCCTCCAGGGGAGAGACCCTTGCCTAAGGGGTCGCTCCCCATCTCTAAAAAAACAAACAAAACAAAAAATATATATATTTTTTTTTCCCTGGGGGCAGATCGGCCTAATAACAATAGGCCGATCTGCCCCCGGGGGGGGGGCAGAAATGGCCTAAAATAAATTTGCCCCCCACCCCCCTGGGGAGCGACCCTTGCCTACGGGGTCGCTCCCCTTGTGTGACGGCGCAAAAAAAAAGATCCCTGGTGCCTAGTGGTTTCTGCCCCCCTTGGGGGCAGATTGACCTAAAATCGGCCGATCTGCCCCCAAAGCGGGCAGAAATGGCCTAAATACAATTTGCCCCTCCAGGGGAGCGACCCTTGCCTAAGGGGACGCTCCCCATCTGTAAAACAACAACAACAACAACAAATCCCCAGTGCCTAGTGCCTAATTAAAATAGGCTGAGGCAGAAATGGCCTAAAATAAATTTGCCCCCCAGGGGAACGACCCTTGCCTAAGGGGTCGATCCCCACCTCTATAACACAAAACAAAACAAAAACAAAACAAAACAAAAAAAATCCCTGGTGCCTAGAGGTTTCTGCCCCCCCCCCGGGGGCAGATCAGCCTAATAATAGGCCGATCTGCCCCCAGGAGGGAAGAAAAGGCCTTAAAAAAAAATGCCCCCCCTGGGAGCGACCCTCGCCCAAGAGGTCGCTCCATCATGCCAATTTCCTTTTTAAAATTAAATCCCTGGTGTCTAGTGGCCGTTTTGACAGTCGGATTGCTTTCAATCCGGCTGCCAAAACGCAGAGTGAGACTTCAAAGGGAAGGAAATAACTTTCCTTCCCTTTGAAGCCTCTCTCAGCCTATCACGCTGGAAGCTGAGCTTCCAGCGCGATGGGAGGAGGCCCTGTGACAAACAGCGCGTGATCGCACGCTGATGTCACAGGGGGCTGGGGGGGTTGGGGGTGGAAGGGGAAGGGCTTCTCCTTCCATCCCTGCCTTGGAGGTGTGGGGGGGAACCCCACAGTGGGAGCGCTAGCGCTCCCTCTGGGCTGTGTGCCCAGGACGTAATAGTTACGTGCTGGGCACAGCAGCACTGTGACTCAGGACGTAACCATTACGTCCTGGGCACAGAAGGGGTTAACCAATCGGCAGCGGACATGTTATCCGCTGTTACAAGCCATTAAATGAAAGACAAATGTTTTGTGTAGGCCATTTTATTAAAAATAAAGAATCTTAGCACAACGTAAACACAACATACCTTCAGTTTCTAGCTATTGGTCTTATGGGCGGCATTGCCGTACACATGTTGACTTTTCACTGTGCGTACACAGTATGACACGTGCCACATACATTACTAGGTCCCCCTGCAGCTTCTCGTTCTCAACATCACCACTTTTGATATTTTTATAGATATACACTCGATAGCTCTAGACATGACTTTCCTCTCACCTCTCCTATAACTTTGTACACTCAGGATACTGATAGCATTCATAAGCTTGTACAGTTCTAGATCTGACAATACAAAACCCATATTTGCAAAATTATTGTTGCTCAGAAGTTCCAAAGCTATGCGTAACGCGGTCGTCGGCAAGTCTTAACTCGCACATACACCCTTTGTACACACTCCAGTATTTATCCGTTGTGGGCATCCACGCGTTGATACACCATCTGGTTATACATTCAGGAATGTCGCACAGCCAAGTAGTTCGTGGCTCAGAAATGTTCAGATACTGCAGTTACAAGGTGTAGTTCAGCTAGTCTTTCTTTAAGCAGCACATATACCATTCTGGCAATGCATATGTATCCAGGGTGTAAATCATAGACATCTTGCACAGCAACACTCTGATTCTCGTCTTAAAAGTGAGTAAGTATGTAGCGTTAAATAACACAGTTTTGGTCTGCTATCCTCATCCTCTGTATTTTCCAAAACAACTTTCTTGGGGCTAAAGACCCCATTCTTCTATTTTTACACTAAATATCACACATTCGTCTTTCTATGACCTTTCTATCAATCTTTTGTAAAAACAGGTACACAGCCCCTGCATACTTTCGAGTTTTGGGCAGGACTCAACCACGTATCGGATCTCAAATGACCGCTGCTGCCAAGACCTTAATCATATCAGCGTGGACACATTGCTTCACAGCTGACAACCCGTACACCACCCTTAACAACTTATATACTTTGTGAGGGTCTAACCAGCTACATATGTGTCGAATTGTTCTTGCAATGTACGAGTGGTATATACATTTGTAAGCCTCCTGCTGTAGCTCGTTAATTTTATGCCCATAACATAGGTTATAATAGTCACGTTTAACACATGATTGAGTTTGCATATTTCCTTAGTAATGATGACCTGTATACCTCTTTGGTAAACACAAGTATATTCGGTATACAACTCCTCAACCATCAGTCAGTATCCGTTCCCTATCTAGTCCGCCCTTCCATTCTAATTTCTCCAGTTCTAAAATCTACATCTTGGTGATGTCACTTTTCATATTATGGCACCTGAAGTCCTGGTAACAGATTTGATGTCATTTACGAGGGGGGAACAACTGTCACTTTCCAGTTTGATGAGGAATGGTATCCCGGCTTACTACTCATACTAAAACTATCCATCCCAACAGATCCCTCTATATCCTAATCCGTCCAACCATGCCAGCTCAGGACCACAACTATACACACAATCTCAGCTTGGACAACCCAGTGAGTAAGCAAACTATGGGGGTGATTCCGATAGAGGCGGGCGGCGGTAGCCGCCCGCCTCGCGGGAACCGCCATGGCTGGTGGGCGACCGCCAGGAGGCCGCCCGCCAGCCCAGCGGGAAACCCCTCCCCACGAGGAAGCCGGCTCCGAATGGAGCCGGCGGAGTGGGTATGTGCGACGGGTGCAGTTTGCACCCGTCGCGTATTTCAGTGTCTGCATTGCAGACACTGAAATACACAGTGGGGCCCTCTTACGGGGGCCCCTGCAGTGCCCATGCCATTGGCATGGGCACTGCAGGGGCCCCCAGGGGCCCCGCGGCACCCCCTACCGCCATCCTGTTCCTGGCGGGCGAACCGCCAGGAACAGGATGGCGGTAGGGGGTGTCAGAATCCCCCATGGCGGCGCAGCAAGCTGCGCCGCCATGGGGGATTCCAAGGGCAGCGGAAAACCGGCGGGAGACCGCCGGTTTTCCTTGTCTGACCGCGGCCAAACCGCCGCGGTCAGAATGCCCTGCGGGGCACCGCCGGTCTGTCGGCGGTGCTCCCGCCGACCCTGGCCCAGGCGGTCTGAGACCGCCGGGGTCAGAATGACCCCCTATGTCAGATGAAATGCTATAAAGGGACCTGCTGAGCTGGTCAAAGATACCAGCATGCTGAAAACCATCAGATTGCACACCTGCCTCTTTCACTTAATTATTCAACACACTGCTATGCGCTGTGTCCTATAACACAATAACTGCACCTAAATGGTCATCACCCATGACATGAAACACTCCCCACATAGGATCAAAACAAAAACACGTTGTTTCAACCACAGACCCTACACATTGTAGCATCCTACTCATGTAGGCAAGTGCTTTAGCAACACACATAACAGTAGTATATACTATATAAATGCTGAAATGCAATACAAGACAATACAATCTCTGCACAGGTACAGTATACATGATCACTATGCTATGTTCAAAGATGTATTGATCTACTTAATTACCTATGTATTTGTGTCAATATCTTTGTCAATATCTGTGTTTTTTTCAATATGTGAGTCTCTGAGATAAATAGGGACATTGTACTGAAACGTAAGGGTCCTTTCAATGGGGTGAAGTGACCAGTGTCCTGCAACCCTGTGCTTAGAGTCACTGCAGCCTTTCATTGGAGCTCAAAGACTGGCGCTTGAACAGCGTCTTGATTTCCTTAATTAGAAAACAGGGGCGGGTAACCACAGGGAACACTAGGCTCAATGGGAATGTTAATCGCCAGCAGCACTACAGCCCCATCCCCTTTGGCATGAATGAACAATGGGGCTTTGGAGACACAAGAGAGTTATTAAGAATCGGGTGTTACTGGAATAACCTCCATTTGTGTAGGAAGTGCTAAATCAGAAGGGAAAGTGTAGGAAAGTACCATCTTGCCTGGCATGTTACCCCCAATTTTACTTGTATGTCAGCTTGTTGTTGCCTGTGTCACTGGGATCCTGCTAGCCAGGACCCCAGTGCTCATAGTTTGTGGCCTATATGTGTTCCCTGTGTGGTGCCTAACTGTGTCACTGAGGCTCTGCTAACCAGAACCTCAGTGCTTATGCTCCCTCTGTCTTTTAAATTGTCACTTCAGGCTAGTGACCTTTTTCACCAATTCTAATTGGCACACTGGAACACCCTTATTATTCCCTAGTATATGGTACCTAGGTACCCAGGGTATTGGGGTTCCAGGAGATCCCTATGGGCTGCAGCATTTCTTTTGCCACCCATAGGGAGCTCAGACAATTCTTACACAGGACTCCCACTGCAGCCTGAGTGAAATAACATCCACGTTATTTCACAGCCATTTTACCCTGCACTTAAGTAACTTATAAGCCACCTATATGTCTAACCCTCACTTGGTGAAGGTTAGGTACAAAGTTACTAAGTGTGAGGGCACCCTGGCACTAGCCAAGGTGCCCCCACATTGTTCAGGGCAATTTCTCTGGACTTTGTGAGTGCGGGGACACCATTACACACGTGCACTACATATAGGTCAATACCTATATGTGGTTTCACAATGGTAACTCCGAATATGGCCATGTAACATGTCTAAGATCATGGAATTGTCCCCCGTGCCAAATCTGGTATTATGGTGCCAATCCCATGCATCCCTGGAGCTCCAGCATGGACCCCGGGTACTGCCAAACTAGCTCTCTGGGGTTTTCACTGCAGCTACCCGCTGCTGCCAACCCTCAGACAGGTTTCTGCCCTCCTGGGGTCTGGGCAGTCCAGTCCCAGGAAGGCAGAACAAAGGATTTCCTCTGACAGAGGGTGTTACGCTCTTACCCTGTGGAAATAGTTGTTAAGGGCCTGAGAGGAGTAGCCTCTCGTGGCCTCTGGGAATGCTTTGAAGGGCACAGATGGTGCCCTCCTTTCATAAACCAGTCTACACCAGTTCAGGGATCCCCCAGCCTCTGCTCTGACGCGAAAATGGACAAAGGAAAAGGGAGTGACCACTCCCCTGTCCCTCCCCACCCCAGGGGTGGTGCCCAGAGCTCCTTCAGTGTGTCCCAGACCTCTGCCATCTTGAATGCAGTGGTGTGAGGGCACAATGGAGGCCTCTGAGTGGCCAGTGCCAGGAGGTGACGTCAGAGACCCCACCTGATAGGTTCTTACCTGGTTAGGTAGTCAATCCTCCTCTGAGGGCTATTTAGGGTCTCTCCTATGGGTTTCTCTTCAGATAACGAATGCAAGAGCTCACCAGAGTTCCTCTGCATCTCTCTCTTCAACTTCTGCCAAGGATCGACCACTGACTGCTCCAGGACACCTACAAAACCGCAACAAAGTAGCAAGATGACTACCAGCAACATTGCATCGCCTAATCCTGCCGGCTTTCTCAAATGTTTCCTGGTGGTGCATGCTCTGAGGGCTGTCTGCCTTCACCCTGCACTGGAAGCCAAGAAGAAATCTCCCGTGGGTCAAGGAATCTTCCCCCTGCTAAGGCAGGCACCAACTTCTGCATCACTAGTCCTCTGGGTCCCCTCTCTTCTTGACGAGCATGGTCCCTTGAACACAAGAGCTGGATCCAAGTGACCCCGACAGTCCAGAGGTCCTTCTGTCCAAATTTGGTGGAGTAAGTCCTTGCCTCCCCACGCCAGACAGTAATCCTGTGTACTGCAATAACTGCAGCTGCTAGGGCTTCTGTGCACTTTTGCAAGGAATCCATCATGCACAGCATAGCCCAGGTCCTCAGCATTCCGTCCTGTATTGCTCAACTCGCTGAGTTGACCACCAGCTTTGTGGGACCCTCTTTTGTAGTGTTGAGACGACCGCTGTGCTCAGATTTCTTGAATGCCTGTTCAAGTGCTTCTGCGGGTGCTGCCTGCTTCTGCGTGGGCTCTCTGTATTGCTGAGCGTCCCCTCTGTCTCCTCCTCCAACGGGTGACCTCCTGGTCCTTCCTGGGCCCGGGCAGCACCCATTTTCTTCAACCAAGACTCTTGCAGCTAGCAAGGCTTGTTTGCGGTCTTTCTGCGTGGAAACAACTCTGATTCCTCCAGCACGCCAGGGGACATCTTCTGTGCAAAGGAGAAGTTCCTGGCATCTTCTGTTGTTGCAGAATCTTCAGCTTCTTCCACCCAGAGGCAGCCCTTTTGCACCTTCATCCAGGGTTTAGTGGACTCCTGCCCCCCCACGACACTTGCGTGACTCTTTGATTGGTCCCCTTCCTTTACAGGTCCTTAGGTCCAGGAATCCGTCTTCAGTGTTTTGCAGTCAGTTGTTTTCTTTGCAGAATCTCCTATCACGACTTTAGTGTGTCTCTTGGGAGGTAGGGTAACTTTACACCTACTTTTCAGGGTCTTGGGGTGGGGTATCTTAGACACCCTTAGTGTTTTCTTACACTCCCAGCGACCCTCTACATACTACTCTAGGTCTGGGGTTCATTCGTGGTTCACATTCCACTTTTGGAGTATATGGTTTGTGTTGCCCCTAGGCCTATTGCATCCTATTGTGTTCTACAGTATGTGGACTACTTTTCTAACTGTTTACTTACCAGATTTGGGTTTGTGTGTATATTTTGTGTGTTTTACTTACCTCCTAAGGGAGTATATCCTCTGAGATATTTTTGGCACATTGTCACTAAAATAAAGTACCTTTAACTTTAGTAACTCTGAGTATTGTGTTCTTATGATATAGTGCTATATAAGTGGTGTAGTAGGAGCTTTGCATGTCTCCTAGTTCAGCCTAAGCTGCTCTGCAATAGCTACCTCTATCAGCCTAAACCGCTAGAACACTACTAATCTACTAATAAGGGATAACTGGACCTGGCACAAGGTGTAAGTACCAGCAGGTGCCCACTATAAGCCAAGCCAGCCTCCTACAGAAAGCCACACATGTAATCTCTATTTCCTATAAGAACAGTGGAGGATCAAATTCCACCATGGAATTTACCCCAGTTCAGCACTTCCTCAACAAATTTTAGGATTTTCTATAACCACCCACAGTTAATTAAGCCCAAAATGCGGGTGCTTACTTGAATCATTCTCTCGCCTGCCTTTTTCAACTGTTTCGTTCTTTTCTTACAGCAAACTGTTAAAGGGAGATCATATTACTGCAATATGGTCATTGACTCATCATCATGCCAGTGTTTGCCATCAAGCACTGTTTGACCCCCAGTACATCAGAGTGTTCGCTCTGGGCCCGCCCTTTGCCTCCAACCAGCCTCCTACCTATTGCTGATTGGCCAGAGGAAGAGGGCGAAGCTCTCAGTGCTTTCAAGACCGTCAGAGAAGCGAATGAAAGAGCCGCGGCAGTGGTGATAAAAACAATGGCAAATACTTGTGATTGCCTCCCAAACAATGTACAAAGAAGTGCTGGAAATCAAGAAAACGTGTTCAAGGTGTGCAGCCTGAAGTTCATACACCATTCTTATAAGCTGATGAGATGTTTAAGATAGAAGTGCTGGCAGGGACATAGCTTAACCTGTCACGTGGCACCTTTCCGAGACCCGTCCTAGTCTCAGGTACTGAGACACCTTTTAATACGAAGCGCAGGCGTTGCTTTATTTTCATGTAAAAGGTCATTCTTGAACCTCTTAGTACATATAGGTCAGAGGGCCGCAGAAACCCGAGGATCGCTCTTGAGACTGTTTACCATACGGAACACTCTTGTCCTCCCTATGACAGGTGTGCTGCGGAATGCATTATAGTGCACCCTGGCACACCCAGACAGGCAGTAGCACAGGTGGAGAGTGCCTGGCACTGTTGTCACCCGGAGGCCGCTCACAGGGCTCTCCTCCCTTCCCTTGTTTCGCCACTCCCGGGCTTTATATGTTTCGTAATGTGATGACATGTAAACGTATAAATAGTTCATGTCACAGAAGATAGGTCCGTTCTGTCTTCCGAGTGCCAACTGCCTACTACCCGGCACACACCTCAGATCACTGTTCCTTTGAGGCGCTTATTGGAGTCTCTTTTTGACACCTGTACATGCTCTTTACAATTAGCTACTCTAGGAAGGGATTATGTGCGGTTTCAAATTGTCTCTGGTAATTAGATAGTAAATCCGTATCAACAGACCAGACAGTGTTACTTTAGAAGTGGGAAAAAAAATTGCTTTCGAAGGGCTCACCAAATTATTACCGGAGTGTGCATCATCTCCTACTGGGGAAGTGAAGCGTTGCACGCCTTTGAATTCATGTTGAGGCACGCCTGGGAGGGAGGGTTTTACGAAAGCACGTGGCTCCGCTCAGGAGCCGTTGCTGCCTCTGAGGTGTCTCTGTAAGCCCAGGGAGCGGGTCGAGCACAGGAGAAACCATGTCACCGCCACTGCTTGAATGCTAGAGAAACCGCACTATGGGTTGCAGCGTAAGGAAGGAGAACGACCCTGGCTATTTAACTGGGTAGTAAAAATGTCCTTACTTGGGTTACAGAGGTCCCTTTTAATCTCTTGCACCATTTGTTCTAGTGATAGCTAAATCCGTGCGTTGCTCACGACACCCCGTAGACGTAGGCGTAAAAAAAAACACAGCGACATGAGCAGGAACTAAAAGTTTGATAGGAGTCCTCTTTCTGTAGTTTAAACTCATATTTGTCCCTGAGCAGTGAACATGGAACTGTGCATGGCAGGACAAGCCACTCCCTGTGATGTTTACGGAGATGAAATTGTGTGAGACTTTCATTGACATTTCCGTGAATAGGCCTTTCTGGATAATAATAGTAATCATGATTATAATAAGACCACTCTGCTTAATATTCTATCAGTGGTAATAATGATTCAATAGTAACAATATTGCCATTAATCAGATGGCTATTATTGTTGTTATTATAATTATTGACATTATCGGCCCATGCACACAGATTCCTGTAGCAATGCAATGCAATTCAATTTGGAACTCAATTGAGGTCCACGTAAGAATAAACAATAAAACAATACTTTTGTCTCTACCACTCTTTACACCTAAAATCTAGTTGGACATGTTAAAATTTTTTACAGTAAAAAAAGTTCTATAAAAGTGCTCATCAATACTTTTTCTGAACTTAAGTTTGCACACTGCTTTGCTCTTATAAAAGTACAAAAAGTAAAATGGTGCAAATACTCGCATCAGTGCAATTAGAATATCATTAAGTGCAAAGATATTAGGCAATTTAAGGTCATTACCATCCATATTTGACCTGAAAGTGCAGAGTGCCAAGATATAAATAAAACACTATAAATGAAACAGTGGAAAACAATGTATGCGAACACAGACAGTCTAAAAGGTTTCCTATCTGCCCATAATACTGCAAATATAAATATGTGCACAAAATGGAATATTCATAGACCAAACCCAGTTCTTCCTTATGTGCTTCTTACTGAGGTGCTTCGCTTCCTATGCCACATATAAATCATAAAGTTACAAACAAATGGGAACGTCAGTTGCCTTGTTCAACCTCACCACAAAACCCCACATATGGGCATACGGTGGATACTATTGCCCCCTCCCTTGTGAAATCCGAGTATAATAAAGTGCATCATTACACCGGAGCCACCTAAATATTTTGTCTTATATAACACCCAATGCCTGTTTACTTATGAATCAGTTAACTTGCTTTTCAGCGTGTACACTTATAAGTATAAAAGAAATTTGAAGAAATTAAAAATTCTAAAACAAAAGAATTCATTAGGTGGATCACTGCAGACAGAATTCTCACAGACTGGCCCTCACATAGCCCTGTGCGTGTCATGCACAGCCCATAGCGTGCACAAATCCGCTCTCAGCCAAAGCAACTCAACTGCTTATTCAACTAAGCCACCAATATCAGAGCTGTCAGATGTGGTAGCCTATTTTCCTTGTTCTTTTTCGCCCTTGCTACTTTCTTCTCGTTTTGGTTCTCCTTATTGTCTTTCTTGTTCTTCTTAATTAATTTAATTCTTCTTTCCACGTCTTTCATTCTCTATTTCTATGTAACCTTATAATTTCTTTTGTTTGTCTTCCTAGCTTCCATTCCGTTCATCATTCTCTACCGCTATTTCTCCATTCTCTACCTCTCACTCTAGTAATACTGTTTTCTTATATTCTGTCTTTTTAACTAACTCATCTTCAAACCGAATCCACAAAATCTTTTATGCTGCAATTTCTCTGTCTCCTTCTTAAGAGGTTTCACTCTGTCACTTGTTAGCCCTTTGGCCAAACTTCCTTTCAGCCTCTCTTGAAGTACGTTTTTATACATAAGCGTATAATGTATTTTTATAAAATGTGCAGCATTTGCCAATTCATTGGGCTCTTGTTACTTTATGTTTTCATTTGCAGAATCATGTCTGTGATTATGGGTTTATTGGATACTCGGCTCCTTTACTGGGATAGAGACATTCAGGCTACTGCTTGCACGTAGGTGTAAGTGATGTTATTTGTAAGGCAAGAGTTTTTGATACTTTGGTGTTTCCAAGGTAGGAAGGATTCTGAAAAAGCCCAACTAATCGAGGTGAGTAAGAATTATGTCCTTGGTTGTCCTTAAGGTGTCCCCTGAGTGGAAGGGGCAGGTCTTGTCCAATCCGACTATTCTGGGCCATCTGTAGCAGTGTTATTGAGTAGGGCCGAGAGTCTTGTGCCCTTGCAAATGACAGGGTGCTCACACGTCACAGTCTTCATACTTCAAAGCTAGTGGTTCCTCTATTTCTGGTCTGCCTTTTATTGTTCACAATAGACGGTCTAATAAGGCACGTTACCCGGGGCTCTTGTTTATGTCTACTGGTATTTGGAATAGCTCTGTCCCCTCCTTGTTTTTTCTTGTGTTGCCTACATCAAGGACACTGCGCGTAAGAGTCCCACTGTCTCTGTGTCATATGTACAGATGGTTCATTGTTTCCTTGTATTTCCCTCTGATCAGAAGGGTTACCTGCACCTCTCTTTTCCCATGCTTGCTGTTCCCTACTGTGAGAAAGTAGCCTCTTTCTAGCCTTGTTACCCCCACTTTTGGCCTGTTTGTGAGTGTATGTCAGGGTGTTTTCACTGTCTCACTGGGATCCTGCTAGCCAGGGCCCAGTGCTCACAGTGAAAACCCTATGTTTTCAGTATGTTTGTTATGTGTCACTGGGACCCTGCTAGTCAGGACCCCAGTGCTCATAAGGTTTTGGCCTATATGTATGTGTTCCCTGTGTGGTGCCTAACTGTCTCACTGAGGCTCTGCTAACCAGAACCTCAGTGGTTATGCTCTCTCATTACTTTCAAATTGTCACTAACAGGCTAGTGACCAATTTTACCAATTTACATTGGCTTACTGGAACACCCTTATAATTCCCTAGTATATGGTACTGAGGTACCCAGGGTATTGGGGTTCCGGGAGATCCCTATGGGCTGCAGCATTTCTTTTGCCACCCATAGGGAGCTCTGACAATTCTTACACAGGCCTGCCACTGCAGCCTGAGTGAAATAACGTCCACGTTATTACACAGCCATTTTACACTGCACTTAAGTAACTTATAAGTCACCTATATGTCTAACCTTTACCTGGTAAAGGTTGGGTGCTAAGTTACTTAGTGTGAGGGCACCCTGACACTAGCCAAGGTGCCCCCACATTGTTCAGGGCCAATTCCCCGGACTTTGTGAGTGCGGGGACACCATTACACGCGTGCACTACATATAGGTCACTACCTATATGTAGCTTCACAATGGTAACTCCAAATATGGCCATGTAATATGTCTATGATCATGGAATTGCCCCCTCTCTACCATCCTGGCATAGTTGGCACAATCCCATGATCCCAGTGGTCTGTAGCACAGACCCTGGTACTGCCAAACTGCCTTTCCCGGGGTTTCACTGCAGCTGCTGCTGCTGCCAACCCCTCAGACAGGCATCTGCCCTCCTGGGGTCCAGCCAGGCCTGGCCCAGGATGGCAGAACAAAGGACTTCCTCTGAGAGAGGGTGTTACACCCTCTCCCTTTGGAAAATGGTGTGAAGGCAGGGGAGGAGTAGCCTCCCCCAGCCTCTGGAAATGCTTTCTTGGGCACAGATGTGCCCAATTCTGCATAATCCAGTCTACACCGGTTCAGGGGACCCCTTAGCCCTGCTCTGGCGCGAAACTGGACAAAGGAAAGGGGAGTGACCACTCCCCTGACCTGCACCTCCCCTGGAAGGTGTCCAGAGCTCCTCCAGTGTGCTCCAGACCTCTGCCATCTTGGAAACAGAGGTGCTGCTGGCACACTGGACTGCTCTGAGTGGCCAGTGCCATCAGGTGACGTCAGAGACTCCTTCTGATAGGCTCCTTCAGGTGTTGCTAGCCTATCCTCTCTCCTAGGTAGCCAAACCCTCTTTTCTGGCTATTTAGGGTCTCTGTCTCTTGGGATTCCTTAGATAACGAATGCAAGAGCTCATCCGAGTTCCTCTGCATCTCTCTCTTCACCTTCTGCCAAGGAATCGACTGCTGACCGCGCTGGAAGCCTGCAAAACTGCAACATAGTAGCAAAGACGACTACTGCAACTCTGTAACGCTGATCCTGCCGCCTTCTCGACTGTTTTCCTGGTGGTGCATGCTGTGGGGGTAGTCTGCCTCCTCTCTGCACTAGAAGCTCCGAAGAAATCTCCTGTGGGTCGACGGAATCGTCCCCCTGCAACCGCAGGCACCAAAAAGCTGCATTACCGGTCCCTTGGGTCTCCTCTCAGCACGACGAGCGAGGTCCCTCGAATCCGGCAACTCTGTCCAAGTGACTCCCACAGTCCAGTGACTCTTCAGTCCAAGTTTGGTGGAGGTAAGTCCTTGCCTCACCTCGCTAGACTGCATTGCTGGGAACCGCGACTTTTGCAGCTACTCCGGCCCCTGTGCACTTCCGGCGGAAATCCTTTGTGCACAGCCAAGCCTGGGTCCACGGCACTCTAACCTGCATTGCACGACTTTCTAAGTTGCTCTCCGGCAACGTGGGACTCCTTTGTGCGACTTCGGGTGAGCACCGTTTCACGCATCCTCGTAGTGCCTGTTTCTGGCACTTCTCCGGGTGCTATCTGCTGCTAAGAGGGCTCCTTGTCTTGCTCGACATCCCCTCTACCTCCTGGTCCAATTTGCGACCTCCTGGTCCCTCCTGGGCCACAGCAGCGTCCAAAAACGCTAACCGCACGATTTGCAGCTAGCAAGGCTTGTTGGCGTTCTTTCGGCGGGAAAACACTTCTGCACGACTCTACAAGGCGAGAGGGATCCGTCCTCCAAAGGGGAAGTCTCTAGCCCTTTGCGTTCCTGCAGAAACCGCAGCTTCTTCTGTCCAGTAGAAGCTTCTTTGCACCCGCAGCTGGCATTTCCTGGGCATCTGCCCATCTCCGACTTGCTTGTGACTTTTGGACTTGGTCCCCTTGTTCCACAGGTACCCCAGATTGGAAATCCAGCGTTGTTGCATTGTTGGTTTGTGTCTTTCCTGCCTTATTCCCCTATCACGACTTCCTTGTCCTTTGGGGAACTTTAGTGCACTTTGCACTCACTTTTCAGGGTCTTGGGGTGGGCTATTTTTCTAACCCTCACTATTTTCTAATAGTCCCAGCGACCCTCTACAAGGTCACATAGGTTTGGGGTCCATTCGTGGTTCGCATTCCACTTTTGGAGTATATGGTTTGTGTTGCCCCTATCCCTATGTGTCCCCATTGCATCCTATTGTAACTATACATTGTTTGCACTGTTTTCTAAGACTATACTGCATATTTCTAGTATTGTGTATATATATCTTGTGTATATTTCCTATCCTCTCACTGAGGGTACACTTTGAGATACTTTGGCATATTGTCATAAAAATAAAGTACCTTTATTTTTAGTATAACCGTGTATTGTGTTTTCTTATGATATTGTGCATATGACACTAAGTGGTACTGTAGGAGCTTCACTCGTCTTCTAGTTCAGCCTAAGCTGCTCTGCTAAGCTACCATTATCTATCAGCCTAAGTTGCTAGACACCCTGTACACTAATAAGGGATAACTGGGCCTGGTGCAAGGTGCAAGTACCCCTAGGTACTCACTACAAGCCAGTCCAGCCTCCTACACCTACCCCTTCAGAGTCCTTGTAGTAGATGCTCACTGTCCCATGGCTCCTAGTCATGGGTGAATATAGGCAGACAAGTAGACACATATCCAGACAGAGAGGTGTGAAACTATCCGCAGAGCAGAGGTAGCTCTGCTTGTCTGTGAGAAGTGAGGGATTGGTGTGTTGTCTTTGACATGTGAGAAAGGGTTCTGCTCTCACCGTTGAACAAGGTACAGAGACACATATCCAGACAGAGAGGTGTGCAACTATCTGCAGAGCAGAGGTAGCTCTGCTTGTCTGTGAGAAGTGTGGGATTGGTGTGTTGTCTTTGACATGTGAGAAATGGTTCTGCTCTCACCGTTGAACAAGGTACAGAGAAAAGCAAGGGGCAACTGGTCTGGGGAGGCTCATTGAATTTGATCGAAAGCTTGCCTCATTTTCATGAGCACTAGGCATCAGTGCCAGGTAATAATGGGTTTAGAGGAGAGTCTAGAATCAGCTTGAAAAGACAGAATGTGAAGAGAAGCTGTGTTTGGGCTTGTGGATGGTGAGAATATGTGTTGGGTGGATGGATCAACACTATGTTACGATATGTGATTTTATGTGATGTAATATGAGGGGACAACAGATAGCTTGTTATGATATATGATTACTATCGTGTGGTTTGCTATGGTATGGTCTTGGATGCAAAGGATTGTTGGTGTGTGTTATGTTATAGCATTGACTGGTATGGTATGTTATGGTAGGTCTGGAATGTTATGCTATGGTAGAGTGTGGAACGTCATATTATAAGGTTTGGATCGAATGGTATGGTTTGCTATGTAATGTTATGCCATTCTTTACTGTGCTGTGCTACGCTGTTGGATTGCAGTAGGATGGGATTATATACTGTGGCCTGGTGTGGAGTGGTGGTTTATGGTGTGGTGTGTTTATTGTGATGTTATGCTATGTTATGTTTTGCTGTGCATGCTATGGGACGGGGTGCAATGGCGTGCAATGGGAGAAGTCCCTGAAAGTGACCCAGAGGGAAGCCCCTTCAACTCTTGTACCTGTACAATGGTTTGCATGCTGCTTATGTCAGCAAAAGCATAGTTGATCTCTAACTTCCAGGAAAACAAGCCCAGAATTATTCTTTTCCAGCAAAAAGGATTATAAATTATGTTAGAGTGTGTTGACTGTTGTGCAGCTTTACCTGATGATATGCTGAAGTGAGACCCGGGATGGTAAATATATTTGCCCATTCAGCTTTGCCAGCATATTTGTTATATTGGGAAGTGGATATTTATCCACTATTACACACTTGATGAGTTTAGGAAGATCCACACACAACCTTAAGTCTCCACTTGGCCTTAAACTCTGCAGAACTAGGCTTAGCAATTCAGTATCTCCAATCTCTTCCACAATGCCTTCTCTCTTAAAACGCTCTAGATCATTTTGTACTGAGTGTCTTACAGCTGTAGACACCACTTGCACTTTGCTTGTATTAGGTTGTGTATTCCTTTGTAACTCCATAATACCCCACAACACCACTTAAACTTGATTGGCTCATCACACTAGGAAACAGAGTGTTTGGTGTCAGGCTTGAAGAGCTTCACTTTTTCAATCAAGTTACTCTCATAAAAACATTTTCATTGTTCAAGTAATTTTAGCTCCCAAGTCAAATGGCATACCAACTCCAAACTCTCTAGCAATAAAGGGTCAGTGGGGCTGTCACTCAAACTCTTCAGTTGTAGACCAATATATCCACACTCCAACTCCAGGAAAGATAATTCCTCTCAATCTCAACTTCATTGATCTTTTACTTCATCCTGCGATTTCTTTTCTATAATGCTCTTTCCTACTGCATTTCTTACACATTATCTTCTTCCATCCAGGGCAGTTTTTATTATTTGCCATGTGCATCATGTATTCACACCTAAAATATTTCTTTTAAAACTCAACATTTTGTCCTCGCCCCCCCATCCTCCACACACACACTTCAGGACATTTCCTTGTATACTGTCCACAATACCATTGTTCTTTCTAAGTCATGGAATGTTCTGTCTTAATAGCAATAGCTAGAGCCTTGTCAAAGCAGGAATCATCTTTTTTCCCCAACATATCTTTAATTTCCACAATACTACAGCCTACCATGAATTGATCCCGAAGTCTCTCCTCCAGTCTTACCAAATTTGCATGCGGCTGCCAGTCAACAACTGTGGTCCCTCAGGATCTAAACAATGCACGAGCAGTGACATCTTTCTCTTGCCACCAAACTATGTCCTTAAGCCCTGGTATAGTGTCCAAAGAGCTTTTTCCATTTTGGCCACTGTAAGGCAGACTCTAAAGTGGAAGTTAATAAGAAAGAGGGTGTAGTTATGTTTTGCATTACCCTTACAATAGTTTCACCATTTCCAACAAAGAAACATAAATGTTTATTTCCACTAGTGTCCAAAGTGATACCCATGTATCCTCTGTCCACGGTACTCAACTTAGTACCCCAAAATGAAGTAAAGAAACATGTGAGAAAACAGGGCTGATTGCAGAGGCCCCATAACTTTTTGCCCCCATTTTCCTCTTTTTGCTGGTGTTTTCCTGACTTTGATGGTGCCCTGGGTACTGCTAACCAGTCCCAGGGCCTGTGCTCTGTGTAAAATGGATATGCAAATTAGGCTAATTATAATTGGCTAAGTTAACCTACCTATAAGTCCCTAGTATATGGTAGGGCATGTAGGTTTAGGGACCACAGCATAGGTGGTGCACACCTAGGTGCACTGCTGAGGTGCCCAGTGTCATTTTAAAAGCAAGCCTGCCTTGCTGGCTGCTTTTAAATTAAAGTTATATGCAAATTCGACTTTGGAATTAAAGGTACTTCCAAAGTCTTAAACTACCTTATTTTTACATATAAGTCACCCCTAAGGTGTGCCCTATGTGCCCCTAGGGCTGGGTGCCATGTAACTATAAGCAGGGACTTTATAAAAATAGATTTATAAGCCCTGGTGAGGTAAAAACAGCCAAATTCGTTTTTCCCTCATTGAAGTAAATGGCCTTCATAGGCTAGAATGGGCAGACTTTATTTTAAATTTTAAAGTCTCCTTAAATGTTACATACCAAGAATTTGGTATCAAATTGATTGTTGTAATAAATCCCACAACTTCCAGTTGTTGGATTTAATATAACTTGTCTAGGTAAAAAGTTTAGACTTTACCTAAAAAGTTGCCAATTTCAGCTCTGCATTGTTTTTGCTGCTGTGCTCTGATTGGCCAGCCTGCAGCAGCTTCTGCCAGGCTGCCTTGATGAGGTGTGAAGTGGCCTGGCTTCACACAAAGGAATGTGCTTGGGGGAGAGAATCTCCCCTCAGCAGATGGTGAGGCAGGAAGGGGGAGGGCTGCCAAACTGGTCTTCAAAGGCAGAGAAGGACATTTGGAGCACCCAGCAACACCCCCACATGATGCAACCCCAGACAATTAGGTGCCCCCTTGATTAGATTAGGAGAGGACAGGAGAGGGGTGTGTTTATGATTTTTAGCCACACCAGTGGGTGGGCTCAGCCAGATGTAACCTCCAAAAATCAGATTCATCCATGTTGGATTTTTAGAGACTGTTGCCTTCTGGGATGGATTTTTGCCACACTTCCCAGGAAGTGGTCATCACAGGGGGACGACCCTGTCCCTGATTGGAGAACCAGGGCCCCCCTGCTTTTCACCCAGGAGCAAGGATAAAACTGGCAGACCTGCACCCACACCTCAGATCCCCACCAAATTTCAAGAAGAAAGAACTTAAGGAGAAGAAGGACTGCCCTGCTGGACCCCTGGCCTGCACCTGGAACCTGCACTCAGAAGGACTACACCAGCTGCACACTTGGGCTTCACCACAAGAAGGACTTTGCCTGGCTTCAACTGGTTCAAGGAGGGACTCCCTGTTTGCTACAGGTGAAAAATTGCTAACCAGAGTCCCCTGCACCAACTCCTGAAGAAAGCGACCAGCTGACCACTGTCCAGTGGCCAAAAAGGAGTTTGCGCCAGGTGCATTCTGGGCGTTGAAGTCCGCACCCCCCAAGGACCATCACAGAACTTCTGGACCCTTGGGGTGAGCTGTGGACCCCAAAAGAACCTTAAAAGAACATCTGGGTGAAGCCCCAGAAGTTTGGAAAAGATTTGAGAATTTTTGGAAAAAAGCTCCAGAGAGGGACCGACCCGCCGCGGAAATTCTAGCCGGCTTGCCTCAACCGCGACCCGGCCTGACTTCGTGGTTCGTCCCGGTAAAGAAAAACATCCAAAAAAGAGACTAAGTCCGAAGGTAAAAAGTTGACCGGGACCTCCCAGCCATCGTATCCGAGAAGGGCTCCATGGACGTCGGATCAAGATCCAGGTTTACCCCGGTCGAAGGATTTTCATCTCGAAAAAACGACTAAGTCCGAAGGTAAAAGTCTCCACCGAGGAAACCCACATCGCGTATCCGGACAAGGGCTCCAGGAGGTCGGATTCAAATGGCAGGTTCGTCCCGGTGAAGAAAAACTTCAAAATAAAGACTAAGTCAGAATGTAACTTTTTAACCGAGGCCTCCCGCGACCTGTAGCCGAGCAGGGCTCCATCGCGGTCGGCCTGAAAGTTTGACTTTGCCCCGGTCGAGGTGCAACCAGATGACCCGATTGGCGCTTTTTGTTTCTAAGCGCTAGAAAAGTAATAATTCTTTAAAAATTCATATCTCCGGTTCCCCTGAACCGATTTTAATCGTTTTTGTGTCATTTTAAAGATAAAAATATAAACTATTTTTATAAATTGGTTTTGGATTTTTAAACTGATTCCTGCGTTTTATTTAATTACTGTTTTGTGATATTTGAATGCTTTACACTTTGTCTCCTAAGTTAAGCCTTGACGCTCGTTGCCAAGCTACCAAGGGTTGAGCTGGGATTAATTTACTGAGACCTAACTGTACCTAGGTGGAGGTTAGTGGCTTGTTGCTAGGTGTAGGTACCTACCTGCCCTACCAATAACCCATTTTCCAACAAAACACCACTACCAAGTACTATATTTGTTTCAAATATGTTGGTTAATATGACTGAAGCCACAATACCATTCCAAGAGGCTTTTTTCTTCCAGCACACAGTGACCTAAGGACATCACATTGTTGCAGCTCTCTTTCTCAGCATACTGATAGGTGATTGTTATGGAACGAGACCTAATTCTTGAGTGTGTAGGAGATTTATGCTTGTGCAAGGGTGAAGGTTCTCGAATTGAAGACCTTAAGTATTCACAGGGTACAGTAGGTAGGTGCACACACACACTGAACTTGATTTTTTCAAATGTACGCCGCTACAAAAAAGGTGAGCTTCTCCTATGTATCAAATAAAATGTGGTATTAGTGACCAAGTGACTAATCCATCATGCATAACTGTTACTCGCTTTCTTTGCAGCAGGGGTTAATCGACAATAGAATGAAACCAGCATATGTCAAGAATTGTAATCTTGGTATTCTGAGATAAGCATAACTCCTCTGCTGCTCGCCTTTAGTTTTGAGTGTTGAGGCGTTGCAGCATTCCATATTTGTCGCCAGAATTGAATTTGCATATACAACGCCTCAACCACCAGTCAGTATCCAGTCCCTATCTAGTCCGCCCTTCCATTCTAATTCCTCCAGTTCTGAAATCTACATCTTGGTGATGTCCCTTTTCATATTATAGATGAGTCACCACCGCACCTTACATACAGCTTACCTCAGCATGGCCTCAACAAATTGCATCATTCATGACCTAAAACTTTCATGTTATAGGGCTGGATCCCTAAAAACCTTTCCTCCAGACCTGGTACATTGACATACAAGTCTGTTCTACACATGAAGTTGTTCACTGGGTTGTAACTGGGGAGCTTCAGAACAAACGTTTGTAGTGGATCACCTGAGTCAAATGTTTTGGACTTCTAGGCCATGCTGCGGAGTCCTGCTGCTTGGGTATCAATGTCAGTTTCCAGAACAAGTTAGACACAACTGGCCATGCCTCATCCACATATGAAATGATGGTGCCATCATTGGTGTAATGTAAGCCATTACTTGGGTACATGGATAAGGCTGGGCCACGTCTCAAGGGGGTAGGAAGACTAGAGGTGTGGACAAGCATATTTTCTGAAATTGCTGAACTGCACATTTAAGTGTATGTACTTGTGCACCTGTGTGTATAAGCCCACTAGAGGAGGGGTGGTGAAGTGACAACCAGTGCCAGGCCAAAACCTCTCTGAAGGGCTACTTCTGAACAGTACTAGCACGTTTCTGGACCACGAAAGTGTGGGCACTGCCTATAACTATCATAACAGCCCTGGGCAAGCATGCTGACACTATCCAACGAAAATTATAACATCCCTGCTACAGTCCAGCTACAGTATTGCATAGCTGTTTTACTAAGAATTAAAAATGCTAAACTTGATTTATGCCGTGCAAAATGATACGTCTCAACTTTAATGCTGGAATGGAAGCTCATTTTTTATTGTTATTCTCTTTTAAATTATTGCCTTTCAATAAGGTTGCTTTAGACAATTACCACAAACAGGCATGCTTACTTATTGTCTTACTGATTGCTCAGAGTAGGTGGAAAATGTGTATGTTAAACTCCTTCGAAATTGGAATACCTTGCAGAATACCGCATGGTAATTCCATGCCTGCACAGATATTCCCCAGGGGTTTAACTCATAACAGGAGAAAATGTGTGGCGATACTGGTCAGAAAATGTAACTCCGGCAACCTGAAATCTCTGCACATTTTTAATTCTAACTCGTAATCAGATTATATTAGTATTAGATTACTCCAACAGTGACACTTTTGAAAATATGCAGTGCAAAAAAGCAATTGTTAATACGTGCAATGGTAATTTTCGACATAACAGCAGAGACCACATAAGAGAGCACTGGCTACTTCTATTTAATGAAACAAACAGATGTTTCCCAATGCAAAATCATGAATTTATGATGGGGGCACCTGACGAATCCTGAAGAAATGTTCCTTCATTGATTAGCTAATGCCTCTAGATTGAGAAACCCAGAAGGACTATGAGTAGCACACTTCTTTATTAAATCCAAAGGGGCAGATTTACTAATAAATCATGTAATGCAGTGCTGTGTTGCATGCGATTGAGAGACCACTGCCATATCTAGTACGATAGGGGGCTGCTGCTCTCTTCTTAAGTGGTAGTGCACTTTCTGGCTGCATAGTGCCACACACACACTTTTGTTCCCTTAGGGAAAAGATGTGTGTGAGTCTAGCGCAGATTTTGTACTGGAATGGTAGTCTTCAAGAGCAAAATACTTAGCTTAGACTTACTTTTAAATTTTTCCCAATTTATGTGCTGTACAGTACAGCACACATGCAAAATTAGAAAAGTTGGGGAAAAAACTTTGTCTTTCAATGTTTCTACGTCAAGGAAGTAATTTTTTACACAATCCTGTTTACGCATGTTAGATAGGGATTTGTATAAAAAACCACTGGAGGTAGCTTAGAAATGCCCCTGCAGCAATCATGGTATGCCTCTTTGGCACAGAGTAGCGCAAAGTGCTACTTTGCTTTATTTCAAGGCACCTTTCTAGAACAAAAGAAGTTCATAGGGAAACAGTATTGTTCAGGGGAAAGTTATCACATAGTAAAAACTCTAGCCATCCTTTTGTTGGGGATCACATACAGCCCTTTGACCTTTGCTGTTGGTGAAAGTGTTGTCCCACGTCCATTTTTGTGACCAAGGGTTTGGAAATCTTGTCTCAGCACCCACTCAGTAACCAGATCATTGCCTTACTCTTTCAACTCATTGCTCGCTCACTACGTCACTTACCCACTTAGTTGTGTTAGTTGTGTATTCATTCACTCACTTACTCATACACTCGTGATGTCACTTAACTGGTTCACTCACTCAGTTCTTCAACAAGGACCCTAATTAGTGCCCGTACTGCGGATACCGTTCTAAATACCCAACAATTCTTGTTGTCAGGAAAAATGTTTTTCAGTTGAAGACCAAAATCCTGCTACCACAAATCAACTACGATCATTGGTTTGTTACTCCACATAGCCATAAGGATTATGGGCCTGATTACGACCTTGGTGGATGGGATACTCCGTCACAAACGTGACGTATATCCCGTCCACCCTATTACAAGTTCCATTATATCCTACTGAATTTGTAAAATGGGGGCGGGATATCCGTCACGTTTGTGACAGAGTATCCCATCTGAAAAGTTCGTAATCTGGCACTATGGCTATATCCAGGGATGATGTGATGGAAGAGGCAGACTGTTTCTCTAACCTGTGATCAGCATTGTGGGCCTTGAACTTGTAAGGATTTTCTGGTGCCAGACTTGCGATCACATGCAGGAGACTTTTGGAATGTGCTCTGCAGCCAAAGGCTGAATCTTTCTAGAGAAGGCTAATCCACATTAATTAGTGACTTTCAAGGAAACCACTGAGGCGAACAACAGCAACAGTGGTATTTGAGGCTGACACTGTGAAATGCCTATGCAAGAAGACAGGCTGAAATAACGTAGGCCAATGGTGAGTATAATAAACTTCTTCTATGTAGCACATGGAGTCTGTAAGTTGAATCATACAAGTGAACTGGAAAGGAAGTTTGGCAGAATAATTTTAACATTGTAGAGACCTGTGTATAATATACACCAATAGGCATCCCAACGGGGGCAAGAAAAACATTCATCCTTGCAAGGTCGAGAAAATGAGTATCAGTCTGATCGACAGTCATGCATCAAAAAGACACAGCATGACAAGGGTATACTCAATGTTTGCTGAAAAGGTCTGCAACAAATTATTACAGTTGAGTTCTGATGTCATGATTACTGCCAGTACTGTAAAAAAAACAAGGGGGGTTATTCTAACTTTGGAGGAGTTTTAATCCGTCCCAAAAGTGACGGTAAAGTGACGGATATACCACCAGCCGTATTACGAGTTCCATTGGATATAATGGACTCGTAATACGGCTGGTGGTAAATCCGTCACTTTTCCGTCACTTTTGGGACGGATTAACACCTCCTCCAAAGTTAGAATAACCCCCTAGGTTCTTACTGAAGATACATGTATCAGGGATGTGGAATTCAATAAAATATCTTCTTGTCCACAGGACAGGCTGCTTCTCAGATCTTCTTGTCCTCTGAAAACATCTACTTGTCCTTTTTGAGCCATCTTGTGCTGTGGCATATTATGGCAGCAATCTCATTGTACAAGAGCTCTTATAGTAGCTTCTCTCAATATGCAAGTTCTAATACTATAGTTGGGGTTAAATGCAAGCAGTGTCCTTATTTTGCCACCCTTCGGCAGATGTACATACTGGGGCTGGAGTTAGCAGTAAGTAATAGTTTCAAGGTTGGAATGCCCTTTTGAGTCTGTGCAAACCCTCTAACTTGCATGTTTAGAAGTTTACTTTGTCTATGGTTGGAAGAAAAGTGGTTGGAGGGCAAGTGAACTTGTAAATGTTCCACAGATTTTCACATGAGCAGATCTACACATACATATCTGTTCGTGGTAAAATACAGTTCACAAATATTTTCTAGGAGTTCGATTTCCTGGTCTACTTCTGTAAAATCTTGTGAATTCATGAAATGCACGAATCTGCACTAATGCAAAGACATATACCCTGTGTGCACTATTTTGAACTTTTTTTTAGGAATTAAGCCCCTAATTTGATCTGGCGGTAACTTGACCTTTAGTTTTTATTAGAACTCTATCGGTCTCTCTTTCCATCTATCGGCTGGCTTCACTGTGAGTGCCAGCAATCTGCTTTTTCACAAGGAGCATATCGGCACAAAAAGTAATTTTGTTCAGTGCTAGGAACTACTATGTTAATGGCAAAATATTTTTGCCAATGTTTGTTACAATTGTGAGGGCCCGGCAGCTCCCACAACAATGCATTTTTACGAAAAGCCATCTCAAAACAAGAAACGCATTGACAAATCCAAAAGACTGGCCACCAGTGTTGGTCTTGTTGACTATGCCTATGCTGGTTTATTTTCATGTTTCCCAGAATCTTGTTGAAACTGGTTACACTGCTGTGCCATTATGAACATTTTTTGGAAATAATATCATGCATAAACATATTTTACTAAATGATGCTTCAAAGAAATGGTACGTAAAATTCCACAGTAGCTTAGAAAAAATTTTTTTTCTGAGTTGTATTTCTTTGTGATTATTTTATTTTGAAAGCAAAGAATCATCAGTGTTGCTTTCAATCTTATGCAAATATTTCTGTCTAATCAGAGAGCATTCTGGGAGCATAGTATACGTAGCCTCATATTGTTCAACTTTGCAAAAGTGTGTACACATTTTGTTTTCTGTAACCACAGTCAGTAGTGCAGTCCAAGCTTACAACATTTATTATTTAGAGCGCTTACCCTAACAGTAAAGGCTTTGCATTAATAAACAATAAATACAAGCTGGAACAACATTGACATGCTAGTGCAAATGCTACCTCAACTCCAGACAATCCCCTTCCCTGCTTCATAATGTGGTGCTGGAAACTGGCAGCCAAAGGGCTTGTGCTTCAGGGGGTCAGGCCTACTTGTCTCAAGGACATAATAAACATGGTGACTTGTTGTCCTTGACCCCAAACAATATGTCCTGGGTGTCAAGCTACTAGATTTCCCCTCCTCTGATGTACACACAATAAAACATAAGCACAATTGCACAGTAAAACTGTAGTGGAATGTAAGTAGGGTGAGCCCTCCAAACTCCACCACAATTAAAAATGCCAGACACAATTCTTTGGATCTCAATCATTATATAGTGCTACATATAGTTGTGAAACATTACACAGTGCCCCATGTGAAACAGAACACACAACAAACAAAAGTGGTAATCCAATAGTTTAAATAGAAGAAACAAAGCAAAACTAAATAGCTTTAAAAAATACACCAAATGACCTCAATTCTATGTATCAGACCTTTTCAAGATACAAAGGGCCAAACCACAAGGTTCTTGTTTTAACCCTCTAATGAATCTGGGGTCTCATCAGGATCAAAGAATTTATGGGACACCTGGAATCAAAAAAATAAATAAACAAACACTAATGAATATAGGTGGATGAATTAGGCCCACAATGCAAATTTGGGCCCCGATTTATACTTTTTTAGCACCGCATTTGCTTAATTGTTTTACGCTAAAGCGGTTCAAACTTACAAAATTCAATTATATTTTGTAAGTTTGCGCCACTTCTGCGCCAAAAAATGACGCAAATGTGTCGCTACAAAAGTATAAATCAGGCCCTTGGTGTGGTGTTATACCCACCTGATGGAGGCAAAAGAAACAAGTGAAGAAGGGTACAAAGGGGACCATGCTGGGGAGCTGCTTTTTGAAGTAAAAATACAAAGCAAAATAGATAAATTAACGCAAGCTCAATGGACAACCTTGTGCTAGCAATATTTTTAGCAAATGTGAGGGAGGGAATAGTGTCTTACCCCCATGTAGGTAAAGAAAGAATCCTGTGCGCAATAATGGGAACCATGCGCTCAACCCAATTGGAATTATCTGCACAGTCCGCATGCTTTTGTATGGTGAAGAAGAATGCCAAAATAGTCTGCTGATGTATCTTAAGAGATATGTCACAATCGGCAAAATCAGGAGGGTTGGCTACAATAATTAGCCTTGCATCGGGTTAAAGGATTTAATCGAAATATGCTCAACATCTTCTATTTAAAAGACAGGGATGGTTCATGAAAGCAAGGCTCTGAGCGGAAGGCTCCCAAGTATGGAGGTCTGAAAGGGGCATGGTCACCCCATAACGCTGGCAAAGAAAATGCTGCTCATGCTATGACCAGGTGAACTGGCCTGTAGGAGAAAGTGGGAGCCCCGACCCCAGTGTGTTTACCAAGCAGCATTAAATAATCTTCACAACTATATCTAACTATATCTATATATATATATATATATATATATATATATATATATATATATATATATATATATTGAGCTCCAAAAAATAGTGTTCAGCATTTTTAATTGTGGTGGAGTTTGGGGGACTCACGCTACTTACATCCGACTACAGTTTTACTGTGATTGTGCTTATATGTCATTGTGAATACATGTATCTCCAATAAGAACCGTTGTTTTTTGACAGTATTGATATAGTCCTGGTTCATATTGAGTAGGTTTGCCTTTGTAGTTTGAAAAAGGAAATAGAGCGGTGGTGCACCACAAGGGCATCATCCCATTTTTTTATTTCTCCTTCCCTGTATAAGTACAGGGTTCATTCAAATTTTTATAGGGAGGATGTTAGATAGAAATTCCCCCCTCCATACTGCTGAGTACATTTCTAAAATAACAAGCATCCCCTAACTTTTCTCATCACAACCAAGAAGATTAGCTAATCCTAAGCAACTACTTCCAGAGAAACTTGAGAAGGCTACAAAAAGAATGTGAGAACCGAATTGCATGCCAGCATGCTAACAAAATACTTGAAGGCAGGGATTGCCCCCCGAGGTTTAATAGTCAGGAACGTTACAGGTATTTTTAGGGATGATAAGAAACTCAGAGGTGGATTTAGTCATATCTCCATTTCGTGTTCTCATCATTGGATGGTGCTTGGGGTAGAAACAGCCCTTGAACATGCCAAGGAAAAACTTAAGGAGATAGAAAACTTAGAGGTGGAACTTACGGAGGGGATGGTGTAGCAAAAGCCAATTACTTGAGAATCTAAATGATACGATTGAAGAATTCAACAGTTTTGAGCTTAGGAAAAAGGCAGATAAGGTCACTAAAGACATCGAGAATTACTCAAAACGCAAGTCCCCCTGATACCTGTACAGGAAAAATTGTATATCTGGGGTAGATACACAAAGTACTGATCCGTGACCTTTTCGAATTCATCTGCAGAATCTGGTGACTCAAACCACCAGGAGGGTCTGAGCCACAATGAGACACATCCAGGCCAGCCTTTTTTAGCCCATGGTCACAGGAGCAGAGGGAGGGGTAGATCATGGTATCAATTCTCTGGGGACTATCAGGTGAGGAGGAACAGAATGGGGCCCACAGGGACCCTAAACACATTCATTACAACAACCAAGAGTGGTTCACAGATATCAGTTTTTTATCTGTCACGACACACTCTCTCATCCTCGGAAATTAGTTTACTGAGTGAAGGACTATCTTATGTGATTACTGGGAGGACAATTACTTTTTACTGTAAAGATCAAATTGTTTAAAAAAATTCACAAATCAGATTAAGATTGTCTTTTGTGGATAGGAATGACCCTATCTCTGATTCAGTGTGACTGGTCTTAGACCACCCTCAGCGTTTTACCCATCACACTTCCTCATGCCACCAGAATTGCTCACTTTTGAGAGGTTAGTTCCAAAAGGCCTTGACCCCATGAAAACCACAAAGGAATTAATTCCTTGCAACTTTTCTCTTGCTGAAAGACAAGCACTAAACTAGCACTCAAGAGTGACAATTCCCTCGTTGTCAAGCCAGTTGATAAAGGGGAAGGCATTGACAGAGCTACGAAGACAGATCTCAGACATCTAACACTATACTAGGCTTATTACAAATCCCTTGGACAGGGTCAGAAATGAGATTTTGAAGGTTACGACAAGAGGGAAAGGAGCAAAGGTATATTTCTCAGAAATTATTGATCTTGAATAATGAGAACCCTCGAACACCAGTGTTGTACATTTTATCTAAGATACACAAAGACCTCAACAATCCCCCAGGCAGACCGATTCTGTATGGATGTGGTTCTATTTGGAACCGTAAGGAAAGTACATTAACTTTTTTATCCAGGATTATATGCCCCTGCAGGAAATCTATGTGAGGGACAGCACCTTTATGGTGAACTTGATTGAAGGCATGCCCTTCAGTATGGGCACTGATTGGCTGGTAATTTGGATACAGCCTAAGCATAACTATTATTGAGAACATTCTGAACACACAATCACAACCTTTGCATCTCCCTACAGACTTTATAATTTCCCTTTTACGTATTGCATTACAGTGCAATTACTTTAAATGTTACAATTGGTATTTCCAACAGTGCTCCAGCACTTCAATAGGGGCAATTTTTGCCCCATATTTAGCTAACATTTATGTAGATCATTTGGAACAGAAGTATGTCCTGACCTCCAATAACAGATAATGTGCCAATATTTCCTGGTGGCAATGTTACAATAGATGGTGTCTTTTTAATTTGGTCTGGTTCAGAACAAGAATTACAGACTTTGTTAACTACCTACATCATGTCCAGAACCATTGTAGTTTCGCTTAATTTGTAGATAAATTGCCTTCCTAGATGTGACCATTAAACACAGTGAAGGCAAACTTTATACCAGCCTGTATAGGAAATCCACGAAAAGAATACCTTGCTTTCCTATAACAGATGCCACCCAAGAGCACTCAGGGATGGTTTACCTCTTGGACAATGTTTACATTATGTAGAAATTGCTCACTCTGAAAGATGACTACTTCAGAGAGGCCCTTATATGACAGGATATGCTTCTCTCAAGGGGCTGCCTGAAGAAAATGGTAAAAGCAGATATGAAACGGGCCTGGTATTGTCCAAGAAAACAACTGTGATGCAATAAAGAAAATAAACACCTTTAGAAAGACTTGTATGTGTGACTACCTTTTGCCCACACAACAATAAGATTCAGAAATTAGTGACAAAATAGTGGCACATTTTACAAAGTATAAATGACAATATGCAACCACCCATGTTTGCCTTTAAGAAAGGAAATAGTATTAAAGATCACCTTGTACATTCCACAATCACAGATCGGAGTAACACTAAAACCTTGGAGACTAGTGAGGGCTCACACCCTTGATGAACCACTAACATTGGGTACCTGTGTAGCTTCACTCTCACATTTGATATAAAGACTTTTGAGCATGGTTCAGTGAAAACAGTCCTAACGTTTTTTCAAATTGTAACTTTAAAAATGTTGTGTATGCTGTATGGTGCCCGTGCAAACTGATCTAAATAGGTCAAACTTCACAGCCTGTAAAATCATGCATACGCCAACATCATTACAGGGCCAGGTGTTCAGTGACTACTGTCCCCATGGTATTCCACTCCTTCATAAAGCATCACACAGTGGATGATATAAGATGGCAAGTAATGAATATAGCTTAATTTCCTGCAAGAGGCAGAAATCTCACAAACATCCTCAAAAAGATGGAAGTGAAGTGGATTGTAAGTTGTAACTCCATAGAACAAGGGCTGAACACAATAGAGGAATTGTGCTCATATATGGCTGAACTGAGTGACTGAATTTATCCTCGTGTTTTAGTGAAATCATATTAGTTCCACTTCCCTCCCTGAGTACCTGCATATGGACAGTAAAGGACTTTCTGATACCATCATTTCTCCTGCCAAAATGGACTAGCCCATCTGCCTTTTTGATTGTATTGGCTTTATTAACACATGTATGTGGCACTTTGTTCTATTCATTTTGGATGTGCCCAATGAATTTTGTTATGTTTTTTTATTTGCATTTGTGTGCTTGTTAGTCTGGATTTAATAAGGATGGTTCCTTCCTCTTATGTTTTTCATTCTTATTTATTACATTTAATTTTGTTTATAGGTGTGGCTTACTACATGTTTTTGTATGAATGTCTCTAATCACCTGTATGCCTCTGACTAATATGTGATGTTCCGCTCTGATTGCCCCATAGAGAAGAGCCATAATTGTATTGCAGTGATATTAACTTGCCTTAATTATTTCATGTATTGATTACAAGTCTGTCTTTTAAATAGAAATTGCTGCACACATCTCTGTCGGAACCTGATGCGAGGTTAATTATTGTAGCCTGGTCTCCTGATTTTGCCAATTGTGGCATTTTTCTTAAGATATGTTAGCGGACCATTTTGATACTCTTCTTCACCATACGGAAGCCAGCAGACCGTGCAGGTAATTCCATTTGGGTTGAGTGCATGGTTCTCATTATTGCACACAGGATTCTTTCTTTACTTACATGGGGTAAGTCACTATTCCCACTCACATTTGATAAGGATATTGCTAACATGAGGCTGTACATTGAGCTTGTGTTAACTTTTCTATCTTGCTTTGTATTTTTACCTCTAAAAGCAGTTTCCCAGCATGGTCCCCTTTGTAAGTATTCCTAATTTACTGAGGACATGTGGCGGGGTGCACTCTTCTTCACTCGTTTCTTTTGCCTCCATGTGGTGGTTATAACACCACACTAAATTCTCATTGTGGACCTAATACATCCACTTATACTCAATAGTTTTTCTGTTTATTTTTTGATTCCAGTTGTACCATAAATTCTTTGGTCCTGATGAGACCACAGATTCATTAGTGGGTTCATAAATATATGTAACAATATATTTTTATTGAGATTCAAAGAATTGTGTCTGGCATTTCTAATCGTGGTGGAGCTTGGGGGGCTCACTTTACTTACATCCTACTACAGTATTACTGTGCAACTGCTCTTATGTTTCAGTGTGTATAGATGGATCTCCAATAAGAACCATTGTTTTTTGACAGTACTGATATAGCCCTGATTCATAGTGAGTAGGGTTGCGTTTGTAGTTTGATAAAAACAATTACTGCAGGAGTACAGAGCCTGGGCTAAAGGCAGGTCACAGAGCACAATTAAATCTGTATTTTAAACAGGGGCAATAAGAACTGGGTTTTCCTTTTTCTGATACTGTTTTCCAAACAAAAAAAAGTGATCAGCAGAAAGATGTTGTTTATGGTATCATGTTCCTTTTTTCCACATTATACGTCCTTGTAGGAAAGATAGGATCTCTGCATGTTTCTACACAATCTGAGCTACAGCATTTTTAACCTGATTTGCAATAGTTAGATTCTAATATCTTTTTGCAAAAAGTTACTAACTGTTTTTTGTTGTGTTTATTTTTGTAGTACAGATTGTGCTTTTATCCTTCTTGCCTGCAATCAATATGAATGAGCAAGACATCCAGGGTGGTAATGGTGTCTTATGAGTCTTATGACCATGTATAAGGAATCGAATACCTGATGCACTACATTAAAAGGATATTGCAAGTTACCTCTGAATTCCATGACCTTAGAAGGGAATCCGGCCTTCAAAGTAATTCCTTTATATGGTCACGGAACTCCTCAGTGACTTTCAATATCCTTTTAATGGACGGCAGAGGGTACTTAGACTAATATATTAATAAATCTGTTTCTGCTTCTTGGTACACATAGACACTGATTGCAAATGATAGCTAAATCATCTCCCTTACTCTCTTTTTCCAACACCATCAACTTAGGTCTAGACTTATGGGCTTTGTGGTTCAGAGTAGCACAGTAAATCACCTTGCTGCGTTTGCCTGGGTTACAGGGAAAGGGCAGGAATACAGCGTATTTATCCAATACCTCACATTCTTGTCCTTTCCACATGCACTGGCATCCTTTTGGCTGCCTAGTGCCAATGCAGGGACCCTTGCACCATGGTGCAAGAGTGCCTGCAATGCATACAGGATTGTTTTTGTGCAGGAAGGCACACTTTCCTGCACAAAAATAATCCTAAGAGGCGTTTTCCTTTTCTGCAGCACACATAGAAAGAGGAAAAAAACGAGGAGAAATAAAGATATTTCTCCCTGTTGTGTCACTCCTGGGTAGGTGTAAGATGTTGGCGGATTCCCAGGTTTACAAGTGCTTTAAATATGCTCGTAAATATGGGACTGCATCAAAATCCATACAGTTGCAAGGGAACACTACCTGCAACACTCATGGAATGCCTACCCAGTGCAGAGTAAGACAACAAAGTGATTTGCACTGCGTTGCCTTGCTCCATATTTTTGAAGCCACTCAAAGCCATGCAAAGTGCGAAGTGCAAGCATGGCGCAACCCACCCATAAATACACCCTTGTTTACAGTTCCTTCTTTGCTCCTACACATCAAACACAATGACTATGTTTGAAAATAAAATTAGCATTACCATTACAAAATGTATCTTAACACAAGTCTTACCATGGAACTGGTTCTGTTCCTTTGTTGTATGCATTCTCACACTAATGAAACTATTACTTCTCAAATAAAACACAACCCATTCTAAAAGATAATACACAAGGCTCTTTGCTACAAAAATGAAGATAGACCTATTGCCTTTACAAATGCCATTCCCATTTATGGCTCTTCAGTTCCTCTGTGGTCTGCGTGCTATAATAAAGCCTAAAACATGAATAATAATATACAACTATATACTTCATGCAAACTGAATGAATGAATGAAAGTATTTAGGAATACAAATGGACACGCTTACGGTTCATGGAACTATAGAATTGAAAGATCAGAACAATGCTTCTACAGAATTGAAAGATCAGAACAATGCTTAGCCTTGGCTGAGCTTTCTATTACAATAAATACGTTTTTAATACCTTTCTAAATGAGGATAGCTTTTCCTTAAGTTGATGTCAAGTCAGAAGAGCCTTCCACCATTTGGATACCAGAAAATAAAAGGTTGGACCATCTTGGCTCCATAGGGGATAAAAGGGAAGGACAACCTATTAGATCTATGTGATACAGACCAAGCAAGCTTAGGAAACAACTTTGGGCCTTTCCTTTGAAAGACTTTATAACTGTAATATAAAACTTTGAACTGTATCACTTTTCCACTTGACTCCAATAAAGAGCAGTCCAGCCTGATACGTAGTCAAACCTGTGCAGGTTAAAAATCATCCTGACAGCATGATTCTGAATGTGTCGCAACCTCTGTGTAGATTTAGATGGAAGCCCTAAATACAAGGATTGGAGTAATCGAGCCTGGAATTTAATGGTCCTAGATTGATAGATCATAAAGATGGAGACCACAAATAATTTTTTCCTATTAATATCAAATTAAAGAAAATGTAAGAGAAATAGCACAGAAAATATAAAGAAATACATTATCCAAAAACCCAATCACAAAGAGAGCTAAGGAAAGAGGACAATTTAACAAAATAATACAGCTAGACTACAACCTAAAATTTAAATGCTGTGGTAAGGACGTGAGTAGACAAACACAGCCCAAATTATGCATCTGGTGCACTGTGACAGTTTTTCTGTCACAGCACACACTTAACTCAATGCGCCCAGAGCAGACCCAGGGCAGTGTCCCCGGTTATGCTAAAAAAAACAAAAAAACGCTGTCCTTGGTGCAGGCATGAAATTCGATTGCTTGCGCCTGTGCTAATTAGAGCATATTAGTAAAAGATGGGTCTACTGAGGCAGACCAGTCTCAGTTTGAAGAGGAGGCAAGCACTCTGTCAAAGGCAGGTGTACTGTGCTACCGCACCAACCAGCAGGTGAATGCTTGAGAGTCAGTGGGATATCTACAATCCCCTCCTAATGAGTGCCATTAGGGGGCACACATTTTATGCACCAAGTTCTATGCAGCTGTGGCACACAATAGGTGCACTTCCTGACAGCTTCTCTGCCACTGTGCCCACGTCTGAAATATGGCGCAGGAGCAATGGCAAAGTGTTCCCTACCACGCCCCCAGGAAAATGAGGAAACTACCCTTTGTGGTCTACCTGGGTGCACATTTAATGCTGGCATGATCCATATTACAGAAGGAGCTACAGACGTGTCTACAACCACTTCTTTATTACCTAGGCGCCTTGGGAACACAAAGAACAGTCAAACACCTGTTGCTCTAGGGGCACTTTGTATAATACGGCCTCAGAAGTGCTCTTTAACTCCCTTGGTAATATTGATTGGGCCTTTGCAAAACATTCATGTCCTGCATGAGCTGCTTGGCTAATGAGCTGAGAACATCTTGATAGGGTGTACTGCTAAAATGCATTTTATGAATATGCAATACTGTCTGATATCTCTGATTGCACTGCAGGTCATTCGTTCAGTATCTATGAAAACGCATCTAAATATGTTTTTGAATGTCTTAACATTTACAAAACATAATTTGACATTAATGGATATCCAAGACTTGAAACTGTGACACATATGTTAGATAGACTGACGGCTACATAGATTGTCAGATAAACAGAAAGTTGTTACATACAGTGCTTTAAATGGGCCGGTACTGTCCGGTACTGGGTACCGGCACTTTTTTATTTTGAGAGGCAGAGTACCGGCACATCTCAAGAAAAACGTAATACTTTTAATTGGAGAGTACCGGCACTTCTCAGGAACAAGCAGGTACTCTGGCACAGAGTACCGGCACTTTAATTTTCCCATTTCAAGCACTGGTTACATAGATATACATTCTCCCGATTGACTGGCGTCTATTATGCACGTTTAGTCCTAATTCTATAGTTACATTGAAATGTTACTTTGATGTACCATCTACTATGAGTTGCAAGTAATTGTGCGCTGTGTTTCGCAGACATTTAACTCTTTGGATTGTGGGTAAAATATGTTGACAATGTCATTACTTTTGACGAAAATAATGGCTAGCTTTAACAGAAAAATACTGCTTCTATCATCAATAACACATTTCAAAGACACAATCTTGTCACGAAGCAAAAAGACTGAACTGTCTTTGAACAAAGTGCTCAAAATCCAAACACGTTGCAGCGCAAGGTAGCACTCTATTATGTGCACCTAAGTAAGGAATTAGTTTCATCGAATTTTCAAATCAGGCAAGATTTAAAACAAACTTTCAAATTGCGTGGTTGTAACACTTAGCAGGTATGAATTGCGTAGTGCAGGTTATTGAAAATGAGAAGGTATAAAATGTTTAAGTTAAAACAAAAATATGAACCACATTGTATAAAAATAATACTTTTGCTGCAATAAGGTTTAGGTTTTAAACTTTGTACTGGTGCTATTATAAACTTTCTATAAAACAAACTAAGTTATTTAGCTGTCACCATGATGTCACATCCAAATAACTCCATGTTCTGTGTCACCAAACAATAATTTCTTTTCACTTTAAGTTGTCAGGCTACAGTTTCATCTTGATGAGACAGTCAAGCAAACCTGCACTGAGCAGTTGTTAAATGGGGACAGGAGTTTGGTGTGGGGGGCGGGTGGGGGGCCAGGGTGGGAGAATGTCAGTGGGCAGGGGAGACTGCAGCCAGCATGGATGTCATTTAAGGGATGCAGCTGCGACACCTGGCACTGCCTTTGCAACCCCTGACCTCAGAGGAGGCAAATTCAGTGGCAGAAACACAGTGGAAGCTAGTCCTTATGGACTTCGGTTGGGGCTCCACTCTCTTTGTTGTCTGTCGATTTTTTATCGCACTGATAGTGAATAATAGCTTAATATTCACAATTAGTGTAATAAAAATGGAGTACAGTTAGCTGGAATATGCCCTTCCAGGGCAGCTGAGGTAAGTAAAAAATGCTTTTAAATATATGTTGTGTGTGTGCTTGCGGTGAGTGCGTTTATGTGAGAGAGTGTATGTAAGTGTGAATTTGTGTATATGTGTAAGTATGTGTGTGTGATTGAAAGTGGAGGTCAAAGGGCGTGTGATGTCACTACCCCTACCATTTCGGTGAATTGATGTCCATGGGAGTCAAGTGCCAGGAAGCGGTCAATGACCAGTCATGTAGTTGGAGGGGGTCGAGCAGGGACTTGGCTGGTATTGTTCACCAGCACCTGCCAAATCCTGCTAAAAATATACTGTCTGGATTTTCCATCCAGTAATATCAGGCACAGTGTTACCTCGATAATACACACCAGATCAGTCATGATTGGGTTGAACCGGGCATACTGCACCACCTGACTCGTAATGAGGCTCTAAACTGATTGCTTTTTAAGGAGCATCTGACTTTGGAAAGTAACCAGCTAAGGCTTAGGGCACATGTAAATATGGGCATTTCTGGGCACGAGGAAGTGGGAATGCTGCATGTAGAATAGCTTTTAATGTGGTGAGACAATTTATGGGTTGCTGATCCATAGCATGAACCATTGTCTTAGTATAACTGTAGCAGCCACAACCAAGTTTTCTAGCTCAAGCTACCTTTGCCTGCAGGAAGCATTCGATATGATGCTTAGAGCATCTCTTTGACACCTTGGCTTACCAAACGAGAAAGTACTCATTAGCTCGCACAGCAGAAACAAGTTTATATTCTTGGAACAACTCAAGCTCATCTTTCTTCTCACATTGGAAGCATGTTTGTAAAATGCTGTATATTGTTTCTTGTCTTTGCTTAACAGCCTCACTATATAATGGTTGCTTAGAGACCTCTTTGTCACCCAATTTTGTGATTCACCCATATATTTTTCTTCTATTAATAGACAATTTTAGACTTTGATTGATGTGAGCGCAGATCTTCTTTCACAATAGTCCAGTTAATAAGGCACTAAGACGCCATTGTTCTGAGTGAGCATATTCACATCAGCTAAGTTCTGAAAGCATGATCACATCATCACCAATATATTATAGTAGGCAATATGTACACATCCCCATTGTGTTTCTGAGTATTTGTACCATATATGCACTTTTAAGAGCATGCCATTCGCTTCTTTATAGTTCTTACAGCATGCCAACAGTGTTACTATGATAAAATTATGAGAGGAAATAACACATTACGAGGGAGCAACTCCACAGCATCTCCATATGGACACCTTCGCTGTAATCCTTTTTTTTAACAATTGTGTTTATTAAGAGTACAGAGTAGTTGGGGGGTAGTTCATACAATAACACTGTCTATACATTCAAATTTTAGGAGGTCGTACAGATATTAACAACAAAAACCTCTTCACATTGCATATATCAGAAAAGTGTAGGAGCATCTACAGGAGAGTAATTATTCTTATGCACAACAGAATTTATTTCTTCACACATTTTGCAGACATTCTATCCATTCCTGACCAGTGACAACTTTTAGTATAAAAAACATCAGCTCAAAGAAAAGATAATTGTTTACAAATGTTCTGAAAGAAGCCCAACTCAGTTCAAAGTTTTTCAGTTTGTCAAGGACTATTATGTCAATTTTTCCATAGTAATGATGTTCCATCATTTAGTTCACTAAAGGCTCCACAGTGAGGTGTATTAGTTTTCTAAAACTGGTTGGCAGGTAATATTGCTGTTAGGAGCATAGGAGTGAACAGTTTAACCACAGGAGTTGTGAGTTGTTCTAAGACTTCTTCTCCAGTACAACTTAATGAGAGGCCCAAAGGGTCTGGGACCAATGAAATACATGTAGCTGCTTTATAGGTAATCAGTGTTAAATTTCAATATAGCTGCCTATGATTGCATTGCCACCACATATGTGACATAGTTTATCTGTCCTGATAGCCTCTCCAGCACTGTTTTGAAGAGCCAAACATTGTTCTGAGCCTTCGTTTTTGTGAAATACACATGTACCAAAGGGGGTCATTCTGACCTGTCGACGACCACGGAAGCACACCAACAGGCTGGCGGTGCTTCCTTGTGTATTCCGACCGCGGCTGTGAAGCCGCGGTCACCCAGCCGGGTCCGGCGGTTTCCCGCCTGATTACCCCCGGCTGGGAGAATCCTCCATGGCGGCGCTGCTTGCAGCGCCGCCATGGGGATTCCGACCCCCTTCCCGCCAGCCTGTTTCTGGCGGTTTTCACCGCCAGAACCAGGATGGTGGGAACGGGTGTCGTGGGGCCCCTGGGGGCCCCTGCACTGCCCATGCCACTGGCATGGGCAGTGCAGGGGCCCCCTAACAGGGCCCCAGAAAGATTTTCACTGTCTGCATTGCAGACAGTGAAAATCGCGACGGGTGCAACTGCACCCGTCGCACCCCTGCAACTCCGCCGGCTCCATTCGGAGACGGCTTCATTGTTGCAGGGCCTTTCCCGCTGGGCCGGCGGGCGCTCCTTTGGCGGGCACCCGCCGGCCCAGCGGGAAAGCCAGAATGGGACCGCGGAGCGGCCAAGTGGCGGTTCCCGTTTGGCTGGCGGCTACCGCCACCAGCCGAACTCGGAATCACCCCCTAAATGTTTTAATGCTGCAAACTTACTGAGGATTTAGTAGTCCTCATCCATAAAACAAACCAGAAGTGCTATGTCCAGTCCCACTTCAGTCTCTTGTCATCCATTTATTTGTGTTAGCTATTTGTTTTAACTTTTTAGAGTCAAATATAGGGCCTGATTACAACTTTGGAGGAGGTGTTAATCCGTCCCAAAAGTGACGGTAAAGTGACAGATATACCACCAGCCGTATTACGAGTCCATTATATCCTATGGAACTCGTTATACGGTTGGTGGTATATCCGTCACATTTGGGACGGATTAACACCTCCTCCAAAGTTGTAATCAGGCCCATAGTCTTTGCATTACTTTCCTCACTTGATTCTGAGAAAACAAGATTCAATGGGTATTTTTTTGCAACTACCTCCTGTTTTAAAGCTTTGCATCTGAGCCCAGTTAAAGAGTTGAATCAATTGGAAATTATCTAAGAGCAATAAATCAAACTCCTTCACATGAAATTCTACATTCTTTAACTCACCCGTTCTAAGCTGATCACCTAGTAGAAGGGGATTATCATTCTACAAGACTGGAATGTAGGATAAATCCATTGGGAGAGAAGGAAGGATTGAAGCTTATAGGAGTCGTTGGAGATGGGCATGAGGTGACTTATCTACTCCTTACAGCTCTATCTCATTGTTCAAATAAAATGGTTACTGACTGCAGGTATTGCAGTGGGAGTTGAGTTCTACCTTATTCGATTGTAACCCAAGGTTTAGTGTGTGGTAGGCATGATCATTCTAATGCTGGTCGCAGCTGGGCCTCTCTAATGTAAGTTCGATGGCATCTGTCGCTGTAGATACGCATGTTCTGCAATAGCTCGCCATCTGGTGTTGGGCCGGAGTGCTACAAGTTGTTTTTCTTCGAAGAAGTCTTTCGAGTCACGGGACCGAGTGACTCCTCCTTTTGTCTCCATTGCGCATGGGCGTCGACTCCATCTTCGATTGTTTTTTTTCCGCCATCGGGTTCGGACGTGTTCCTGTCGCTCCGAGTTTCGGAACGGAAAATTAGCTAATTTCAGAAGATTTTCGTCGGTATTGTTGCGTTCGGGATCGGCGTACTTAGATTCCACACCGCATCGAAGATCGAAGAGCTCCGGTGCCCTTCGGGGTAGTTTTTCGATCCTCCGTCGGGGCCTGGTCGGCCCGACCGCGTGCTGAAGAACGCCGATGGAACGGACCCCGTTCCGTTTCTGCCCCAAATGCCACAATAAGTACCCTTACACAGACCAACACTTGGTCTGCAACCTGTGCCTGTCACCTGAGCACAGCGAAGACACCTGCGAGGCCTGTCGTGCGTTCCGGTCCCGAAAAACACTCCGAGACTGTCGAGCCAGAAGACTTCAGATGGCGTCCGCACCGACAGCCCAACGGGAGTTCGAGGAACAGGAAGAAGAAGGTACCTTCTCGATCCAAGACTCGGACTCCGAAGGATTCGACGATACACAAACCGTGAGTAAGACGTCGAAATCCACTCAGAAGAACATTTACAAGGCCCAGGGGACGCCACTGCCACCAGGCCATGGCTCCACCCATAAATTCGGTGACCGCCCGTCGGCACCGAAAAAGGCCCACACAGTGCCGAGATCGTCCGACTCCGGTCGAGACACCGGCACGCAGCCTTCTCGGGACCGAGAAAGTGCTGGAGACAAGCCTCGACACCGAGATGCCGGTGCCGACACGGCTCGACGCCGAGACAGCGGCACCGAAACAGATCGTCGCCGAGAGGTTTCGGCCCCGAAAAAGAAAAGAGTCACCTCGGAGCCGAAAAAACACGCAGACAGGGTTTCGTTGCCGAAACAAACTGCAAGCGACCCAGCTTCAGGCTCTTATACAGAAGAGCACTCGCTAACCTCCCAAATGCAGAAGCATAGGTTTGAGGAAGAGCTGCAAGCAACTGATGTGGACCATACGCAAAAGCGTATCTTCATACAGCAGGGGACAGGAAAAATAAGCACCCTTCCCCCCATTAGGAGAAAGAGAAGGTTGGAGTTCCAGACGGAACAAACACCACAACCAAAAGTGGTGAAAAGAGTTACCCCACCACCCTCTCCTCCGCCTGTGATTAACGTCTCACCAGCACAAACTCCATCACACTCCCCAGCTCACACCACCATGAGCCAGGGTGACCAAGATCAGGACGCATGGGACCTATACGACGCCCCAGTGTCAGATAACAGTCCGGAGGCATACCCTACAAAGCCATCTCCACCAGAAGACAGCACCGCGTATTCTCAAGTGGTGGCTAGAGCAGCACAATTTCACAACGTAAGCCTCCACTCAGAACAAGTCGAGGATGATTTCTTATTTAACACACTCTCCTCCACCCACAGCTCCTACCAAAGCCTGCCTATGCTCCCTGGTATGCTCCGGCACGCAAAAGACATCTTTAAGGAGCCGGTCAAAAGTAGGGCAATCACACCAAGGGTGGAAAAAAAGTATAAGGCGCCTCCTACAGACCCGGCTTTCATCACTACACAGCTGCCACCAGACTCTGTCGTTGTAGGAGCAGCTAGGAAAAGGGCCAACTCTCACACATCTGGAGATGCACCACCCCCAGATAAAGAAAGCCGCAAGTTCGATGCAGCTGGTAAAAGAGTCGCAGCACAAGCTGCAAACCAGTGGCGCATCGCGAACTCACAGGCACTACTTGCGCGCTATGACAGAGCCCACTGGGACGAGATGCAACATCTCATTGATCATCTGCCCAAGGACTTACAAAATAGGGCAAAACAAGTGGTTGAGGAGGGACAGACCATTTCCAACAACCAGATCCGCTCCTCCATGGACGCTGCAGATACAGCTGCACGGACAATTAATACATCCGTAACTATCAGAAGGCATGCATGGCTCCGAACGTCTGGATTTAAACCAGAGATTCAACAAGCAGTTCTCAATATGCCTTTTAATGAAAAAGAACTGTTCGGTCCAGAAGTGGACACAGCGATTGAGAAACTCAAAAAAGATACGGACACTGCCAAAGCCATGGGCGCACTCTACTCCCCGCAGAGCAGAGGGAATTACAGCACATTCCGTAAAACGCCCTTTCGAGGGGGGTTTCGAGGTCAAAGCACACAAGCCAGCACCTCACAAGCCACACCGTCCAGTTACCAGGGACAGTATAGAGGAGGTTTTCGGGGACAATATAGAGGAGGGCAATTCCCTAGAAATAGAGGAAGATTTCAAAGCCCCAAAGCCCCTACTACTAAACAGTGACTCACAGGTCACTCACCCCCTCCACACAACACCAGTGGGGGGAAGAATAGGTCATTATTACAATGCATGGGAGGAAATCACTACAGACACTTGGGTTCTAGCAATTATCCAACATGGTTATTGCATAGAATTTCTACAATTCCCTCCAAACATACCACCAAAAGCACAAAATTTAACAACACACCATTCCAATCTCCTGGAGATAGAAGTGCAGGCACTATTGCAAAAGAGTGCAATCGAATTAGTGCCAAACACACAAATAAACACAGGAGTTTACTCACTGTACTTTCTGATACCAAAGAAGGACAAAACACTGAGACCAATCCTAGACCTCAGAGTAGTGAACACTTTCATCAAATCAGACCACTTCCACATGGTCACACTACAAGAAGTATTGCCATTGCTAAAACTGCACGACTACATGGCAACTTTAGACCTCAAGGATGCTTATTTCCATATACCAATACACCCATCGCACAGGAAATACCTAAGGTTTGTATTCAAAGGAATACATTACCAATTCAAGGTACTGCCTTTCGGATTAACAACCGCACCAAGAGTCTTTACCAAATGTCTAGCGGTAGTCGCTGCACACATAAGAAGGCAGCAAATACATGTGTTCCCATATCTAGACGACTGGCTAATCAAGGCCCATTCGTTAATAGAGTGCTCAAATCACACAAATCATATCATACAAACCCTCTTCAAACTAGGGTTCACCGTCAATTTCACAAAATCCAAAATTCTGCCACGCAAGGTACAACAATACCTGGGAGCCATAATAGACACATCAAAAGGAGTAGCCACTCCAAGTCCACAAAGAATTCAAAATTTCAACACCATCATACAACGCATGTATCCAACACAAAAGATACAGGCAAAGATGGTATTACAACTCCTAGGCATGATGTCATCATGCATAGCCATTGTCCCAAACGCAAGACTGCACATGAGGCCCTTACAACAATGCCTAGCATCACAGTGGTCTCAAGCACAGGGTCACCTTCTAGATCTGGTGTTAATAGACCGCCAAACTTACCTCTCGCTTCTGTGGTGGAACAACATAAATTTAAACAAGGGGCGGCCTTTCCAAGACCCAGTGCCACAATACGTAATAACAACAGATGCTTCCATGACAGGGTGGGGAGCACACCTCGATCAACACAGCATACAAGGACAATGGAACGTACATCAAACAAAACTGCATATCAATCACCTAGAACTTCTAGCAGTTTTTCAAGCACTAAAAGCTTTCCAACCAATAATAGTTCACAAATACATTCTCGTCAAAACAGACAACATGACAACTATGTATTATCTAAACAAGCAGGGGGGGACGCACTCCACGCAGTTAAGCCTGCTAGCACAAAAAATTTGGCATTGGGCAATTCACAACCAAATTCGCCTAATTGCACAGTTTATACCAGGGATACAAAATCAACTCGCAGACAATCTCTCTCGAGATCACCAACAGGTCCACGAATGGGAAATTCACCCCCAAATTCTGAACACTTATTTCAAACTCTGGGGAACACCTCAGATAGACTTGTTTGCGACAAGGGAGAACGCAAAATGCCAAAACTTCGCATCCAGATACCCACACAAACAATCCCAAGGCAATGCCCTATGGATGAACTGGTCAGGAATATTTGCTTACGCTTTTCCTCCTCTCCCTCTCCTTCCTTACCTGGTAAACAAACTCAGTCAAAGCAAACTCAAACTCATATTGATAGCACCAACTTGGGCAAGGCAACCCTGGTACACAACGCTGCTAGACCTATCAGTGGTACCCTGCATCAAATTGCCCAACAGGCCAGATCTGTTGACACAGCACAACCAAAAGATCAGACACCCAGATCCAGCATCGCTGAATCTAGCAATCTGGCTCCTGAAATCCTAGAATTCGGGCACTTACAACTTACCCAAGAATGTATGGAAGTCATAAAACAAGCAAGAAGGCCATCCACCAGGCACTGCTATGCAAGTAAATGGAAGAGGTTTGTTTGCTACTGCCATATTAATCAAATACAACCATTACACACAACTCCAGAACATGTAGTGGGTTACTTGCTTCACTTACAAAAATCTAACCTAGCTTTCTCTTCCATTAAGATTCACCTTGCAGCAATATCTGCATACCTGCAGACTACCTATTCAACTTCCCTATATAAAATACCAGTCATTAAAGCATTCATGGAGGGCCTTAGGAGAATTATACCACCAAGAACACTACCTGTTCCTTCATGGAACCTAAATGTTGTCCTAACTAGACTTATGGGTCCACCTTTTGAACCCATGCACTCCTGCGACATACAGTTCCTAACCTGGAAGGTGGCATTTCTCATCGCCATTACTTCCCTGAGAAGAGTAAGCGAGATTCAGGCGTTTACTATACAGGAACCTTTTATACAACTACACAAAAATAAAGTCGTCCTAAGGACCAATCCTAAATTTTTGCCAAAGGTTATTTCACCGTTCCATCTAAATCAAACAGTGGAACTTCCAGTGTTTTTTCCACAGCCAGATACCGTAGCTGAAAGGGCACTACATACATTAGATGTCAAAAGAGCATTGATGTATTACATTGACAGAACAAAGAACATCAGAAAGACTAAACAACTCTTTATTGCATTTCAAAAACCTCATGCAGGAAACCCAATTTCAAAACAAGGTATAGCCAGATGGATAGTTAAATGCATCCAAATCTGCTACCTTAAAGCTAAACGACAGCTGCCCATTACACCAAGGGCACACTCAACCAGAAAGAAAGGTGCTACCATGGCCTTTCTAGGAAACATCCCAATGCAAGAAATATGTAAGGCAGCCACATGGTCTACGCCTCACACATTCACCAAGCACTACTGTGTAGACGTGTTATCCGCACAACAAGCCACAGTAGGTCAAGCTGTATTAAGAACATTATTTCAGACTACTTCCACTCCTACAGGCTGATCCACCGCTTTTGGGGAAATAACTGCTTACTAGTCTATGCAGAACATGCGTATCTACAGCGACAGATGCCATCGAACTGAAAATGTCACTTACCCAGTGTACATCTGTTCGTGGCATCAGTCGCAGTAGATTCGCATGTGCCCACCCGCCTCCCCGGGAGCCTGTAGCAGTTTGGAAGTTACCTTCAATTATTTATATATGTGTCATCTCAACCTTAAATAGGTGCATACTTAGTCACTCCATTGCATGGGCACTATTACTACAATTCAACTCCTACCTCACCCTCTGCGGGGAAAAACAATCGAAGATGGAGTCGACGCCCATGCGCAATGGAGACAAAAGGAGGAGTCACTCGGTCCCGTGACTCGAAAGACTTCTTCGAAGAAAAACAACTTGTAGCACTCCGGCCCAACACCAGATGGCGAGCTATTGCAGAACATGCGAATCTACTGCGACTGATGCCACGAACAGATGTACACTGGGTAAGTGACATTTTCATTATCAACTATGACGAAGTGGAGGTCTCTTTCAGATGTTGACTTAAATCAGGTTCCACTAGCCTCACTTGGAGATTTATTGTTCCACATGAAGTTTATGAAATTTGGTTGTATGGATCAAATAGTGGATGAAGGGAAGTAAAATGATAATGTCAAAATGATGTATAGAATTTGAGGCAAGAAGTTAATTTTGATGCTGGCTACAAAGGGGTATGAAATTAGGGAGATAAATCCCTAAGTACGTAATGGGTCTAACTGAACAGCTAAGTCCTTTATTGTTCATCAGGGTCTCACTCTTGCTCTGGTAGTCAGAGAATCAATGCCAGGTTTTGATGTTCACTCAATGCCCCAATACCGTGAATCGAGTGATTGGATATAGTCTTCTTAATGTGAAAGCACATTTTATCAGTTATTACAGGGAAGATTATTCAAACAAGATTTTGTTCCACAGTGTTTTGATGCTTCTTATGTCAACAGTTATGGTATGTGTCACCCTAGGCTTACAGACACATTTAAATTTTCTCCCTAGAACTTTGAAAATTAGGTCATCAATGGCCGATAAAATAGAAGTGGTTTCACATAAGCAGCAAAAGGAATAGGGAAGTAGGTAGCATGTGAAGAATCCCCACGGGCTAGCCTTTTCTGAAGATGTACTGCTGTGGATGGTGGGCTCATGGTGAGAGGTACAATGGGAGCCAGGTACACATTACACAAGGGGAACAAAACTGAGCAATGTTATCCTATTAGTGACAAGCTTCAAAGCTCACTCACAAGGCAATCTGCACAGCTGTGTTGGGCAGACAGGATGGCATTTACAGGAGGACAAGCTTGTTGCAAATGTTGTCCTGTCTTTTACCCCCATTACCGAATGCTAAATTAGTATTATGAAGCCAGTCAAGGCAGGGCAAAAAAATAATATTTTTTTGTCTAGATCCTGGGAGGCTTTGAGAGGAAGCATAGAGGAGGGAGGCTGTACTAGCGGTTTTACAAGAACCATCCAGGGTATGTGTTGAAGTGGATTCTGCCTGTCCACAGAAATGAATCCTAAAGCCCGTTTACACTAAAGCAGTGGTACCACACAATCTCCGCAGCTGAGCACAAGCAGATGAACCTGGAGTTGGGTGGGGATGGCATGGGTGTAAACGTCACTGCAAACAACTATAGCACAGTTTGAGGATGAGCAAGGAAAACAAGAGCAGGACGTCTATTGAATCCCCTCATACACTAGTGCCAGCACCACAAAACTCTACGCACTTGCAGACAGCTTTGACACCAGCACCAACAGCAGCAAAGGGATCTTCACCATTGTGAAAGATTTCACCTTCTTTGCAGTCAGCTATCCCCAGCATCACCCCCTCATTGAACGTCTGCGTCAAGTCTGAGTTCTTCTGCAACCAGATAATCAACATTTATGACAACTTCAACCCTCACTGACCTAGCAACAAGCCTTCCCATCTTGACTACATAAACCACACTGACAGGTTGGTCTGCCATTAACACAGAGGACACAACACAGCTTCCGCCAGGAAATCCATCCACTCTGGGGCTATCCGGACCCCGGCCCTCACCATGCTTTATTCAAAGGACTGCAATCCATCAGCTCTGTTCTCACCCTGATCCTAAATGCCTCCATCACTAAAGCCACCTTCCAGGGTGTCTGGAAACATGCAGAACATCCTCAAGAAGCCTTTTGGATTCAGTGATGATAACCAAATACACGTCCATCTCTCTGCTTCCCTACCTGGCCAAAGTCCTGGAGAAGTTGTTCAACAAACACCTTGCCAACCACCTCAACAAAAACCTTCTCCTCGATGCCACTCAGTCCAGATCCATACCAAACACACCTCACAAAACAGAAACAGCCCTCATCGCCTCAACAAATTAGATCTGGATGATAATAGATGGAGGAGACACCACAGCCCTAGTCCGAGTGGATCACTCCATGGCTTTCAACACTGTATCCCACCCCATCCTCGTCAAACAATTTCATGAAACTACATCCATTCACCTGCATTCTGTTAGATATGCCCCCTCCTGGGCGGTTGTATCCGATCAGCATGGCTCCCTACTACTTGGATGTTCGCATCTTCATCTCTGAAATACTACAGGGCTCACCTCATAGCCTGACTCTCTTCAACAAGTACATGATCCTACTCACCAGCATCATCCATGCCCACAGAATTGACCTTCTATGCTATGCCACAACAAACGCCTGATGCTCTCCTTCTTGGAAACACATAACAAACAGACCTAGGGGGTCATTCCGAAGTAACCCCGTCGGAAGACCGCTCCGCGGTCAAGAGACCGAGGGGGTCATTCCGACTTTCCCGCTGGGCCGGCGGGCGACCGCCAAAAGGGCGCCCGCCGGCCCAGCTGGAAAGACCCTGCAACAAGGAAGCCGGCTCCGAATGGAGCCGGCGGAGTTGCAGGAGTGCGACGGGTGCAGTGGCACCCGTCGCGATTTTCACTGTCTGCAAAGCAGACAGTGAAATTCCTGCTGGGGCCCTGTTAGGGGGCCCCTGCGCTGCCCATGCCAGTGGCATGGGCAGTGCAGGGGCCCCCAGGGGCCCCACGACACCCGTTCCTGCCATCCTGTTTCTGGCAGTGAAAACCGCCAGAAACGGTCTGGCGGGAAGGGGGTCAGAAACCCCATGTCGGCGCTGCAAGCAGCGCCGCCATGGAGGATTCCCCCAGCCGGGGGATATCTGGCGGGAAACCGCCGGACCCGGCCAGGAGACCGCGGCTGCCATCTGAAGCACCGCCAGCTTGTTGGCGGTGCTTCCTGCATCCTCCACCCTGGCGGTCATAGACCGCCAGGGTTGGAATGAGGCCCCTAGTGCTCTGCCTGCATGACCGTAGTCATTTACTGGGTGAACTCCAACTGTCTAAAACTAAAAACAGACAAGACACAAGTTGTGATTCACTCTTTTCTGTGGTAATCCACTTAATGGCCAGCATAACTGGGTCCTAGCACCATCTCCACCACCCATGCCAGGAACCTCGGCCTCAATAATCAGCTCACCATGACCACTCATGTGAACGCCATGCCTGTCTTCTGCTTGCCACACCCTGAAGATGCTGAAGAAAATCTTTACATGACTCCCCACTAGCACCCGAAGAACTGTCACCCAAGCCTTTATTACACACAAACAGTACTATGGGAACAACCTCTATGCTGGAATCAGGTGCATTTGACAAGACATGTACGAACCATACAGAACTCAGCAGCCAGGATCACACTCAACCTACCGTGATGCACACACATCGCCTCACATTTCGGGAAACTCCAATGGCTTCCCATACACAAATATGCTCTTTTCAAACTCCTCACACACACACACATTCCAGGCCTTACACAACACAGGCCTAGACTTTATCAACAACTGCATCACATTCTACAAATCTACCAGACACCTCCGCTCAGCCGGACTCCTCCGCGCACACACACCTCTCATACACAGAACCATATGTGATGGTCGGACTTTCCCCTACAGTGCTCCTAAAGCCTTACACAAGAAGTTGAAAACATAGGCAAAGATTCTTAAAGCTGTCACCTAACGCAGCACAGCTGCCAAAAATTATGTGCAACAAGGAGAGAGTAGGATTGTGCAATATTCACATAGAAATGGCACTCTCTTCCTCTCTCCTTAGCACCGGCATGAGGCTAGTATAGGTTTTGTACAGGAATGGTGTCCTTACTGTACAAAATACTACGCCTAGACAAGTGGAAACGCTTTCCTTCTTTGTATGTGTGCTATATAGTGCAGCACACATGCAAAGTTGAAAAAGCACTGAGAAATAAAAAAAACAATTCTCTGTTTAAAGCCTGCTTTTCAGTGGCATTAATTTTTAGTGCTAAACCCTTTCTACTGGTGTTTCAGAGTAGGGTTTAGTGCCAAGAAGCACGAGTGGTAGTCTGGCTATGCCCATGTGCCACCCAGGTCACTCCCCTTTGATGGAAAGTAATGCAAAGGAGCGTTTTGTGCTGCTTTGCATTACTTTGCCACACAAACCAGCGCAGATACCAATTTGCGTTGGTTTGTGAATCCCAAAAAAAGGTTTAGCATCGGTTTAGCATTACAAAAGTAACAGTAACCTGTAGGCCATACCAGATTAGCCCTAGACTAAACCTGTCTGCTCCTGCTTAAAGTGCCAGGATACCCTCACAGGTGATAGAGTGCTCTACACATACACATATAATTGGTGTAAAGGTGGAAGCTGCCCTTTTCACTTCTTTGGCTTCCACAAGAAGTTCATTTATGATTTCGATAGCTTAAGTCTGAAATAAAATTGTGTAATGCGGTCTTAAAAATAAGAATTTTTATCTCTCATTTGTCTTCAAAACGTCATCTCTATTGGCTAAAGTGTGGAAAGTGTACCAAGTCTATTGGCTATAAGTTCTGCCTGCAGTGCTTCACCCCACACGGTAATATGACTTTAAAAAGGAATATCTTCTCCAAAATTAGCAGTGAATTAACAGTGACCACAACAGAAAATATTACATTAGTGAGCACTATATGCATGTTTACTGAAAGTTATCAGCTCAATGCATCAGGCAGAACTGCCAGCAGCAATTAGCAAAAAGTTAATAATGTTGGTAATACGTCTCCCTATCAATGCATGATTTATCGTTCCATTGTTCAGCTGTAAACATATTTTGAAAAATCTGCCATCTTTCTCCAAACATCAGCATATGTTTTCTCAAAATATCCACATTTTCATCTCGACTACACAGTTTTCAATGTTGGTGCATTTTTGTCGCAAGTACATGAATTTCAATGTGGCATACACTTTCATTTCATCAATCTTTATTTGGTCAAACATTTTCTGACCATAAAAGCATAATAAATCCATACACAATGTTTGCAAAGTCAAATATTAAAAAACCTAAATATTTCTAAAAGTACAACCAAAAGTCATGCAGATCCTACAGTACAATCATAGAGACAATTTAGGAGGCGTAAGGTTTCCTCAATCTGAATGCAGCAATTATATAACTAAGTACATAAAAGCAAATTTCCTGTGCAGTTAAAGACTGTGGGTATCTAAAATCCTCTTTATATCCTGTAGAGTGTTTTTTCATTAAAATCGGGTGCAGAAACTGAGCTCTAAATGAGCAAAATAATTCACAATATAACATAAAATGCTCTGATATTTGAGAGGAGACAGCAACACATGGGCAACTTAAGGAAAGATCTGCCCTAGGGCCAGCAACGGGAAAAGCAACTAGATAGTGGACCAAAGTTCAGTCTGAACCTTGTCAACTAAAACCTATATTGAGGGTTGCTAAACCAGGTTAAATATGAATTAATTGCTCATCCATAATAAATGTGAATGTAGTTTACAACAGAGTGCATACCCAAGGACCTTAAAATTTGGCCTTATTCCCTATATGATGCAAATGCCCTTTTCACTTTGTCTCTTGTACTGCAATTTATCAGAATTGGGAAGTCAAACAAGGTATTCAAGCCCAAACTATAAAAAGTATTATTAATATAAGCCAGCCACGGGATGGAGAGCAAATAGCCTAAGGATAAACAGTCTTTCAGAACTTCTTGAGAAAAAACAGCTGCCGGCGAACTCCAAATTTTCAGCCACAATAACAGGGGGGCGATGCCCCCTGAGGTGATACTCCATTACAAATTCAAGATGTACAATATAACTTGCAATAGTACGAGGACACGCAAGTAGTCAACACAAAGAATTATTTTCCATTATCAGTAATATCTGTAATTTTGTTGGCATTGCACAACCCCATACTCAATCAGAGTCCCCTCCAATACAAAAACGCTTAGCTTTTGTACCACGGGCCCGCACTTCATTACAAATGACTTTTGTTGGCTAACCTTAAGTTTTAACGTTATCATAAAATCATTAAATTCATTTAAAAGACTTTGAATGTCATTTGCTGTTAAAGCTAAAAGAACTGTGTCATCTGCATATAAAAGTACAGGGTCCACCTTAGACCCAATTCTGGGGACATCTTTGATGTACGTCTGTAGAAAGGTTCCTAGAGAGTTTATATACAATAAAAATAAAAATGGAGCTAGGATACAGCTCTGCCTTACACCGCTGGAGCTCTGATTGGTGCAGTACATCCCCCATCATCAGTATAACGAACTACAGTAGTTGTGTCTTGATGTAGACTTTTGATCATGTCCAGTAAAGGATGTTCGATACCTGCCTGACACATTAGATCCAGAGAGCTTCCTTATCCACTATTTAAAAGGTACAGGAGAGGTCCATACAGGTCATGTGAAGGGAACCTCTCCTGGCCTTGACATACTTCCCCCAAATGAGTGTTAAGTTAAGGGCCTGTCCCTAAGCCAGATCTAAAACCATACTGGTGAAAAAAGGAGGCGGCCTCTGCCCATTCCTCCAACTTGCCAAGGATTACATGCCCATGAATTTTTACAGTAGAATCTAGTAAAGAAATTGTGGCAATAACCTGAGGGCAGATTTCGATCACCCTTTTTAAATATGGGGACTATAATGGCCCCTTTCCAAGAGTCCAGTAGGCTACCCTTAACTGCCGTCCTTAAAACGTTCATCAAAAGAGGGGTCTAGAATGCAAAATTATCTTTAAATAGGTCCACCAGAACACAATCTAGGTTTGGAGCCTTGCCACTAGCTGCACACTGAATGGCCCTGGCCACGGATGGGAGGTCAATCAAATCAGCTAACCACTCCTCGCTTATCTTTTTGGGGGAGTGTAGGAATCCCTTCTTTGCTTGCCCACCTCGCTATCAGGGTTAAAAATAGAAGTACAGCGTCTTATCCAATCCTGTTCACTTATGTGACATTCAATGCTAGAGGTTTGTTTATCGTGAAAAAACGCCTGATTTACAATTTCCCAGAAAAGCTTGTTATCTTTTCGCTGGGCAACTTTCTCCAAATCCTCCCAGGCCTTCCTTTTGGTTTCCTTTTTGCTGTTCTCCAGGGTCTGCTTATAGGCTTTCCTTGCTTCCCTTCCCTCTTCTATATTATGTGGGGTTTTTGTAGTGGCCTTCTTATAGTTTTGAGTGCATTCTGGGCTAAAACATGCATTATCAAGGGACTTTCTCTTTGATGTAGTTTTGGATAATTGCTTTGCCACCATGCTGGCAAATTTGGTAAAACTCTATGTAACATCATTAGAGGGTGTATCTATTGAAAGGCAGCTAATGACATCATTAAAAGTTCCACTTATTAAATCTTTAAGGAATTTTACTGGGTCAATATTCTGCCACTTTACTGTAGCTATACACATATTCAACCAACCAATCAAAACCTCCTAATTTAGTAGGCTGAGCTGCACACAGGAGATCTATTTACAGTTAGCTGGAGAGCTACCAGTAGATTTGCAAGCTTCTCACTGGAGAAAATATAAATCGGTCTATACTTAAGTATAATATAATTTCAATGAAGACACTAAAATATATCTTTCTAAGTTCTACATTCATAGGCAGGTGCTCTACAAAACTCAGTCCATCACAACCCCAGGTGAGATAGAAGCCATCCACCTCTCTTGTACTGCAGGTGCTCCTGAGTATAATGTGTATATAAATTAATTCCCTAAAAAATTCAATTAATGCAAAGTTACAGGTATGATTTCCAGTTAGAAACCAATGAAATGTACCATTTATAGTTAACTGCAGGATGCAGTTGACATGCTCAGTTAAATCACTGGCGACACCACACATCACCTCACCACTGACTTCATTGAGGACTTGACCAGCCTGGGCTGTGTAATTTCGTACCAACAAAACAACCCCAGGGACCTATTCACAGTTTGGCAAACTGGGGCGGCCATCAAAAGGTGGCCAATGTCTCCTCTATTCTATTTAGATTGCCATTGTTTAGGTCTGAGAATTTATAGGGCGACTTGGAGAAGCACATTACATTTAGTGGGAGTGAATTGAACTCTAAGACTGCAATATGAAGTGCTTTCAGCACTGGGGTCTGAAACTGTCTTTCTTAGGAGGAAGGCTGGGTGGTGGTGATTCTATTTGCAAGGGGTCACAAAATGACCCGCCTAATTAATATTAAAATAGGCTGGCTGCAATATGTGACCTTTATGAATGTCTATGAATGCAGTGATTGAGTTCTGCAATGGTCAGCAGACCTTCATACCTGGATTTGTTTTTGAAACGGAAAGCTGTCCCACAGGAACAGTTTCACATTTGCGAATCAGTTATCACCCAGCTCCCTAGTTTGGCAACTGATCATGAGTTTGTGATGACAACTGGGGTCACAATTGAGTGAGCCATTCCTCTCTGAATCACAAATAGGAGGGGGGTACATCGTTCATGCCCCTTCATTTTGCAATTCAGGATGGTTCACAAAAGCCTTTTTTCAAATTAGAAATGGCTTTTGCAACTTGTACAAGGGCTTTGTACATTCTGAAAAGCCCCTTTGCACTGATTTTGTGAGTTGAATGGTTTGTGACAGCCAAAGGACTCAATTTCTAACAGAACATATGCTTTATGGGATGTCCTTAGGCGAGAGTGGTTGAAAGTATGATTTCAATAAAATGGTTCAAAGTAAGATTTCAATGAAATCTAGGATGTCAGTCAGAGAGCCGTAACCATCAGCTGTGGAGTGCCAGGCTGAGTTGTGCTTGGTCTCCAGTTTCAAACTACTGATGTCTGCGTGATGGTATGTGTGCTTCTAACACTGAGCCATGGGCCACATAATCAGCTTGCTACAGCTTTCACTAAATGCCTTTTAACTAACAATTTGAAATACCAAGGCCACCCCACACATACCCCCCTGCCCCCTCAGTCCTGAATCACGGCCTGCAGTTTATCTCGTGAAGTTGTACTTTAAGGCGCATGGGCAATATTGAGATTTCTCATTTGCAACCCTTAAGCATCTCACCCTTTCAGCTTTATGATGAGTCATTTCTTGTAATTCTGGAAATCCCAGCTTAAACACTGGCACTTCTGCGCAGTACCTTCCTTCAGTAAGGAACACATTGCCAGGCATTTTTCAACACAGTAACCAATGACAAGGGTATTGTTTCATGATCCCTTGGTTTGCAATTCCAGACCCATTTGCTCCTCCTGTCCGCATCACCCCTTTCTTCTGAAGGTGAGGCACCGTTTATCTACTATAATGTGAGACACATCCAAAAAGAGGTCACAAGGACTGTACCTCATTATTGGTCACCTTTATTCATAGAATATGCCTTAATTAATCATGAAGTTTTACTGTAGCCAACTAGGACCCAGGAAGAAGATTGCAGTTAGGGAAGGCACAGGTGGTGAAGTCACAATGGGACAGTTGCAGTATGGGAAGGATAAATACATAAATAAATCTCATTTAGAGGTGTACATCTCCCTGTGTGTGTATGTGGTGGGCTGTGTGGGGGATAAGTGCATGTGTGTGTATGCCTGCGTATCTGCAAACATGTATTTGTGTGTCCATGTGTGACAGCATGCATCCATTTATGTATCTGAGTTTAGGTGTGTGATGTGTATACCCTTGGAATAATGTTGGCCTCAGTATAATGCAGGTAATACTTTTATCTTATTAATTGAGCATTTAGGGCAGGATTCTGCCCACCTATGTTTGAATTCTGGTTCAGGCAGCAATGATTGTAATTCTTGGTATATTGTGCACATTAGTTACACAATAGTGCCATGCCATGGCATGATACTAGGACCAGGAAATGGTGATAATTGCTGGCATATTGTGGATATCTACAGCCTGATGGTGCCCACCACTATTGTAATGCTGACCGTGGCACCATAGTATTGTGAGAATTTTAGAGGCAATTATGTGGGCATTAATGGCATCATAATACTCATACCTTGAGTAATAAAGGCCCTCATGTAGCAGAAGTAATTATTGGCTTATCGTGTGTATACCTAACCTGAGAATGTAACACAGGGAATTTACTCCTGTAACAGTATTATATCTGAGTACTTTATGAAAATAACACATTGATGTTTGTGCACTAAACGTGTATTCACTAAAAATTAAGAAATCGGAATTATTTCATTACAAAAACATTTTTATGAAAATGATAAGCTTTTGTTTTGGGGAACTGTTTTAGTTTTATATTCCTAAGCGAAGTCCTTGCATTTGTTAGCACAATACATGTATTTTCATAGACTGGCAAGTTGATGTTTGGGGAAAAAATTTCATCTTTTTCAGATGTGTGTTTAAAGCTGATATTTCAGTGAAAAAAAGCTACTGATTTCTGGAACCCTATCCTGAGACTAGTGTAATTTTTAGGTCGAGCGTTCGGCCTGCTGTGTACTTTTAAGCATACTATAGAGTGAGTTCCAGCATTCTCATTTGTTAGTTGCAGTGTCCTTCAAAAATCCTTGCTTGCTAATGGTCAGTTCTGTCTCTTTGTCCTGCCTTTTTTCACTTTGGGAGCTGCACAAAGTACTGTGTAATTACGCTATGTCCTGTTTATCCCTTCTGTAAGGGACTTTTTTTTGGCATTTGCCTGTTTCACCTTAACAGTGTGGGTGCTTGTTCAGTTACTCCTCCCCACCAGCTCCCTCTGTAAACATAAACTAACAGCAGAGGGGGGCTTTTCCAGGGCCAGCACACCCTCGCTCTCTTCCTTTTTTTATTTTCAGTCTGTGTGGCAATAAAGGTCCAGTCAGTAATTTACAACTCTATGAGCTCTAACTCGAGCGAACACGAGACTATTGCATTCCAAATGCTTGTTATTTTTGTCTGCCCTGGTTTTTTCACCGTTCCACGGGATCTCGTTAAACTGAGCTGAGAGAAAGGAAATCAAAGATCTGCATTTGGGGTGGAATTTGGCAGCTGACTACAAAACTTATCCGGTCCTGGGGGAGATTTCACAAGCTGTCTGCTCACAGTAAAACAGGTCTGCTATTGACACCAATTTATGTAAAGACTTTTCACAAAGAACTGAAGCACTGTGCAGGTCATGGGAAAGGGAAACAAGGGGGGGCGGTGCACATCGAGCGGGAGGCGTGCTGGTCATAACATGGAAAGGAAGCCACCCCAGCAGGAGCTCCTATTACCTCTGTAACTTGCTAAATATAAACAGGCTGATGACTGCTGCCAACAAATGCATGTCTCTGTCACAAGGGTGTATCTTGCATATTTCCGCGCTGTGTGTTTTATATAATATAATGTGCAGGCCGTGTTCAGTCACCTGAGCATCCATCTGCATTGCTACATGCTTCAATTAGTTGAAAGCATGACTGCAGAATCCATTCTATCTGTTAAGAATGAGCTTACTCCCGACTTAATCATCCTCTGAGCCATGAGATAGTACAGGGGGGTTGAGCTCCCTCTGCAGCGACTTGCGTACCCTGTTGATGAGGTGTTGATGAGGGCAGGTCATGCTGAGATTTTCGTCCTTTAAAGATCGATAAAGTAAACACCACCGAGGGGGCAGTTTGGTGCCTGGCCTGTGTTATATATTAAAGTTTGAGGTTTTTCACATTTCAGCTAGTGACGAGCAGCTTGGAGAGGTAGCTGTTTAATTCTCTCTACTGCGCTAATTTCTGGGGCACTAAACTCTCGTTCTTCCCGAAGGCCTCCAACAAATGCATTCCTTAAATATATAAGATGACTGGAAAGGCTCTTGGTATATATGGGAAGGTGGAGTTTAAATTACTCAAATATTTGCCATTGAGTGAAATGTCTCTGGAAGGGAGTGCTGTCTTTCTCAAAAGAAAGTGGTATCTTGACCACCTAGACATGTTAACCTATAGACATAGCGTACAAATAGCTCTCACAATAAGCCCCCCCCCAACTTTTTTGTGTGCATATAAACTGCAAAAAATCTCCTAAAGCAATGCATGTATTTTTAGGGTCGAGCCTGCGTCGCATGCACTTGCGCATGCATTTCGCTTGCGAGACGCTTTAAAAGATAGAAAAGGGCTCGGAGCCCTGTCCATGTCACGTCAGTGCCTTTCATTGGTTCGTGGGTTCGCCTGTTAAAATCTGCTTGCTTTCATTAGTGGAAGGCATTCATAGGTCATGCCTTTTCTGGTGGTAAGCCCTCCTCGAGCACAGTGATCAAGTACTGAAGCCATGCGAGGCTCGCTGTTTTCTGTCTGGTTTGTGGACTACTTTTTATCTTTGTTCGCAGCGCGATCTCGCTTGGCAGAAGTCGAGCGCTTTCCATGACATCGACCCTATGACATAGTTAATTGTACTTTTGCCAGTTACGTAGATAATTGCACTTTTACCGATAGGTTTCACTACGAATGAACTGTAGCAGCGCAATCGCGCTCTTTTTTTTCCATTTAATGTGGCAAGAAAAGTCCGGAAGGGCGTTTACAACTGCTAATAGCTCTAACTTGGAGTAATGTGAGACCCATTGCATTGCAAATGCTTGTTCCAAAAGCTATCAGGTCTCCTTACCTCAGTGATAGCACCATGTGGTTGCCTGTAATGTCTGTTTACCCCTGCTGTCTAAGACATGAGATCATGATATTTCTGTAGTTTTTATTTTCCAGCCGTTAGACTTCGATTCGCTTCACAACATATGACTGAAAATCTTCTAGAGAGGGAGAGGAAAAATAAAAGAAAGGGAAATATAATAGTGATGAAAATTCCTTGAAAAAATGAAAAGCTGTGTGAAATTTCATTTGTCTGAACTGCCTATATCACTGAGGGCTTTTTAGATATTCTTAGGGGAATTTTTCTGAAAATGCAACATTTTATTCCCATTTCAATATACTATTTTTGGGTGTTGGGTGAGCAACCAATACACCTGGAAAGGGTTTCAGGTTTGCTTAGCAAACTGTGAAAGTACTTCAGTATTTTATAAGTTCATGTGAGAAAATCGGTTACTGTTGAGGGGGTAAAACCTGCACTGAACTCACTGGTAGGTTGGCACAGAGCAGTCAGGCAACGTGTAAAGAGGCAATGTGTGAAGTATTTAAGCAGCACTTCAAACAGTAATAAAGTGACAACACACCACAAAAAAAATCCCACACCAATTTAGGAAAATAAAGGAACATGTAATAAATACATCAAGACCAAAATGTCAAAAATCAGATCAGTAGAACTGTAGATATTGAATTTTAAAAATGTAAGGGTAAAATAGCTCCAAAAAGCCCAAAGTGCGACTCACGGCTATCTGGTTGTGCGAGACACGGAGAAAATAATAAGTTCAAACTTCCACAATTTAGTGCAGGTTGAATACAGGGTTCAGGTTAGTCCCACTGAAAGTTACCTTCTCAGTCAAGTGCAAAGGGTCCTTCCTGTTCGTGGTGAAGGAGGCCGCGACGAATAGGGAAGCACAGACAAGGGTCATCGATGTAGCGCAAAGAACATGCCTGGTGGCGTGGAGGTCTTGGGTGTAGTGCACAGATCCTGTTGTTGTCGCGGGTGGCTGGGTCGGAGTTTGGCAATGGCACTCACCACGAGGGGTTGATGCTGTAGTGCAAATGTCAGGTTTATGGATTTTTGGGTTGGTGGGCTGTGTGAGCAACCTGGTTTTGGCACCAATGGACCTGTTTGCAGATGCAAAGAGTCCAAAAACTTCAGTTCAGCTCCACTCAGGCCTCACCGAGGGTCCAGGACCTAAAGGGCACCACTTGGGGCTCAGGGGCTTGCTCCAGGTGGATCTAGGTGCCGGTTCAGGTGGCTGGGAGCCTGTTATGTACCTGCGGCTCTGAACAGGAGGCTAGAAGACAAGTCCTCTGAGTCACTCTGGGAGTCTTGGGTTCAGGTGCAGGTCCAATCCTCTATCACAGGGACGAGGGCAGCAGGGATGCAGGACATCAATCCAGCAAGGCAGTAGTCCAGCAGGGTAGCGGTCCTGTGTACTGAACAGTTGGTGTCTGATATCCAACATTTACACCAGGTGTCTTCTGAAGTGAAGTGGGAGAAGCTTCTAGAGTTTTTCCTTTGAAGTCCACAGGTTTCCTGCCTCACCTAGCCTGGCTCCAGACTAACTACAGGGATATGCAGCTCTTTGTGTGGAGGCAGGTCACAGCATATTCAAGTGTAAGTAAGGCAGTTTCTAGCTCTGCCCACTCATCTGCTGAGTGATGGCCCATCTAGGCACACCTAAGCCCTCAACTTTGTGTGGCTGTCCATGAGGAATACACAAAGCCCAACTGTCAGATACACCCAGTTATGTGATCTAGAGGCGGCAGGCGCTAAATGGCTAAGGCAGGTAAAGACCAACCTTCTAAATGTGATGTTTTAAAAACTGTAATTTTAAATGCAACTTTATCATAAGAGAGGATATTCTTTTTCAGTTCAAAAGACACTAAACATGGTTTGTTTACTGGTTACCTGTTCCCATTTGGAAGTTACAGCTTATTAAATTTAATAAAGTAACTCCAGTGTTATCCTATCCGAAAGGTAGGCCTCAGAGCTTTTCACTACCAGGACATTTAAAAACTAAAAATACATGTTCTGCTTTCTCTGTGCACTCTGCCCTCTAGCTGTCCAGGGCCTACCCCAGGGCTGACTTATATGTACTAAAAAGGAAGGTTTTGGCCTGGCACAAGGTTTATTTTAAAAATAGAAATTCACAAATGGGTATCCCTACCCAATGGATAATTCTGATAGGATCAGGCATTTCAATGTGACCCTCTCTGCACTGGAAACAAATATGTCTCTTTTGTTAGACCCTTACCCACCCTAGTAGTGGCATCAGGTCTCATCCTGGTCTATAAAAACCTGCATAGGCTTGCTTGTGTTCCAGGAAGCACTTTAGATGCATATAGCAGCCGGGGTCTTGGTTAAAAGAATAAAAATACTTTGGCTATTCAGGTATCCCTTTATTGGTGGTTTCTCAGATATGATTAAAAGTGAAATATGGGGGTAAAATTATGGGATAATGCCCCTATTGCCCTAAACCTCTGTCAACATGTTTCATCCTGTTAAACGATGGCCGCCTTTGGTCCAGGGATTTCATTAGAACAAAAAGTGCCCCAGAGTCTAATCTACTGTATACCTTTCAACTAACTGGGAACAGAAAACACAGATTACATACAGGAACAGGCTTTCTAGCCCGGTCCACTGGAGCAATATTTAATCTTGAATCCTGTAAAGCAGATAATATATGTGTAACTTCTGGTGAGTTAATTGTCTGTATGAATGTGATAACATCTATTGTGATCATACATAACAAACGTGACACTAGACAGCACACCCATGGTTCTTCTGTAAAAACATGGTAGCTCAATATATCAGTGTTTCTTCCCTATTGGAGGTAAATTCATGCTGAGAAAGAACACACACAGACACACCAAGAAAGGATCTTGTTGGTAATGAGAAAAAATCACCATGTGTACTTCAAACAAACATACTTGTGGCATACAAATAAATACAAACAATCTTACCCTACTCAGGAATCATTGTAGGCAGCATGGGAGGAGAGGGTAGTGTGTTTGTAGACACACACTGACAACAGGAAAAGTCAGAGCATATGCTAGTAAGTCAAAAAGTAGAACAAAATGTACATAGTGAGATAAAAGTATGAATAAAGGGCTTGGTATTGTGTACTCACGTCATCAAGGGTGTCACACAGCCCATGCACCTAATTATGGCCTTGCTCCTGCCAGCTCTGTCATGGTCTGACGCCAGAGAGGCAGTATAATAAGAAGCTAGCCTACATTCGGCATGCGTGGGGGGCGTGATGACGTAGTTACATTATCCAAGCTTATTTGTGCTCCAAGGACTCATGGAAATTTGAGTTGTATCGGCAGACGACAAGAAAACAGTAGCTACACTCAGTCTATTTTCTACACAGAAATACAGAAAAGGACTTCAAAGCTCTAAGAAGGCAGCATGTTTAATGTGCATAAAAGTGTGGCACAAGTCAGTAGGGGAAAGAATAATAGAACTCAACTACAGTATTATCAACTCTATAAAGGAAGCATCATTAGTGTGAATTAAAATGCAGCATGAGTCTGCAGGGAAAAGAATAAGTACAACTCAACCACAACCACAAAACTGCCTCCTAAAAGTAGCACAACATATCAGGTGTTGAAAACCCAAACTGCTGGTTGCTGGCAAGGAAAAGAGGAAAAGTGTCTGGGATGGAACAGGTGACAAGGGAACTGGGGAAGGTTCTGCACCCCCAATCAGCTGGAATCTACTATGGTAAAGATTTTACAGTGAATAAAGTTGATTCAAGGGAGTTGTTAGACCTTAGGGTGGTCACCCCTAACTTATTACCTTCCTCCCCCCACTTTTTGGACACTGTTTTTAGGACTCTGCACACTTTACCACTGCTAACCAGTGCTAAAGTGCGTATGCCCTCTCCCTTAAAACATGGTGACATTGGTTCATACCCAATTGGCTTATTTAATCTACTTGTAAGTCCCCAGTAAAGTGCACTACAGGGCCTGTAGATTAAATTCTACTATTGGGCATGCAGCACTGATTGTGCCATCCACTTAAGTAGTTCTTAAACCTGTCTCAGGCCTGTTATTGTAGCACGTGTGTGCAGTTTCACACTGCCACCTGCGAAAAGACACCTGTATCCCACAGATGATGTTTTGGCCAGAACAGAGAGGAGAAAAACAAGTCCACTGGGATAAAGAGAAACAGGAACAGAGTAAGAATATTTAATTCACAGGCTCTGGGCATTTTACTAGGGACTTACAAGCAAATTAGATATGCCCATTGGGTGTAAGCCACTTCTACCTAGTTTTAAGGAGAGCGGTGAAGCACTTTAGCACTGGTTATCAGCATTAGATAGCACAGAGTCCTAGGGGCAGCAAAACAGTAGGTTTGAAGGCAAAATGTCCCTGCAGAAATGGTGAAATCCAACAGTTCCCTTCAAAATCTTTGACATTTATGTGGAAGGTGTGTTGCAAAATGTTCTTTTTGGTACCATTTTCTATTGTCTGAAAGAATATTTAAATTCCCCTTCCACCTGTGAAGACCCCTGGATGAGGCTGTCCTCTCTCAGTGTAATATACTGTGATAATAAGTATATATAGGTAAGTATAGGATTACTATATATACTTCCTTTCATGATATTGTGTTTTTCAATATGTAGGCAACAGTATTTTTAATATTTCTTTCCTCGATATTCGGACTGACTTATAACCAGAGGATATTATAATGAGTACAATGTAAAATATTGAGAGAAAAAAACAAAGTTTGTGTATTTTGAGATCTAACAGTGTCTTCCTTTTCTCTTTCATTACAGAACGATATAAAAGATGCGCCACTTTGAGGAAGCATCTCGAATTTGAAGATCACAAACATAGGGGTGTTTGTTGAACAGAAATTTCTGAATAAGCAGGAGTTTCTGAATAACCAAAGGGGTTTTACTTGTTCCATCCGAGCTTCATGTCCTGAAAATAGGAAGACATTTATTGTGGCCCCACCCTCCTAGATTCTGTTGTTTGCTGTGCCCAGTAATGAACGCCTTCCTGATGGGAGTGCTGATGATGTCTCTATTTTCGCCCTGGGTGTGCTACTGTGAAATCAAAGGATCACTAGTCTTTTGTAGAGCAGTTAGGCATGCTTTGGTGACTTTCACCCTGAACTGCTTGGGCTTCTCTAGCTTAGAGTTTGCCCTTGATTGAACCATGCTGCCTGCTACAAACAGTAGAAAGGATAGTGATGCACGCATTCACACTTTTACCTAAGATGACACTGCCAGACCTAGAGGTCTTATGTTTCTGTGTTATAAGGAAGTTATAAGGAGAACTCTCTCCTTGAATGACCATTCAAAAGTATCAATAGCAAAAATTTTGACGCACATTCGGCGCAAACAGAGTATAAATATGCCCCTCAGTACTCTAAAACAATCACAAAGGAAAGTTTATCCTCAGTCATTTACAGAGATTGCTACAGCTCAGGGCCATGACTGTACCTATGGAATGTGGCTCCGAAAAGTTGTAATCTTGGATAGCCTCTCAACATGACCGCAACAAATCAAAACCGTAGATGCTTTTCTTTCTTCCAGTGTCCACTCACTCATCCCCTCACTCTTGTTCGATCTTTTTTCTCCTTTGCATTTTTCTCTCTCTTTCCCCTTATCGAAATCTTGGCATAATCTTCAGTTCTAGTCTTTCTGAGTCCCACCCAACAACCAGTCTCTCACTTTCGTCACTTTCAACTATAATCTAGATTCGCCCATTCTTGATCTTTGAGGCATTTTGTAAAAGCCTAATTTCACCTCTTTTCGATTTTTGATCCAATCTAGACTATTCTTCTACTGCCTGGGCACTCCTTTTACATCTATGAAATGATGAAACTATACAAAGGTTTGATTTCAGTCTAGTACAAAAAATCTATACAGCTAGAGATTCTAATTCAAGACAATTAGCACTGTAAATAAACATAGATACTCTCGTCCGCTAGCATTTGACAGCTATGGGAGGTAGGCAACTGGAAAGTTTTAGTCTCACAAGGTTCTCACCATCAACCACACTTTTAAGCTGCACATGGAACCCTGAACAAACTTATCACACCATTGCTACAATAATGCTTAGCTTTCTGTGAGTATCTCCTTCCCCAAAGACATCAGCCCTGGCTTACCCCCAAGACCCATGGCACCTCCTTTACGTCCCCAGGCCTCAGAGCAGGTGAGGTTTTGCAATTAGGAGGGTGTAGACCGGAGCAGGGCTGGAATGCAGCTGGCCACGTCGCACAAAGTGCGACAATAGGGGGGACAGCTACTTAGCGTCGCTCCCCTGCTAGGAAGGCGGATGGTCAGAAGGGGCCACCATACCTTGAGAGGGTGGTCCACCCCCTGGTTTATGGCCCGAGGTGTCAGAAGGGAGGAGTGAGGCCAGGAGGTCTCAAAAGGGGTGACCTCTCGGGGCTGGGGCCTCTTTAGACGAACGCTGATTCCCGGACAGCAGTGGGTGCCTGGAAGCGGGACACGCGGAGTGAAGCAGGAAACGGAGGTTAGTCTGATAAAGGGGGAGCCAGGGTGCATAAATGCTGGCTGCCGGCAATCGTGTGTTTGTCTGATCATGCTGCCGTTTGTTTTCAAATAAAAAAAAACTGCCTTGTGTTGGGTCCGGGTGCCTGGGTGTTGTGTTTTCCCTTCCTACGCTAACGGCTTGGCGCGGGCAGTGTTCCTTCCCCGGGTCTGGGGGTTTGGCTTGGAGGTCGTCCGATACCTGGATCGCGGCGTCCTTGTTGAAGAGGGTGCTGAGGCGTCTTCGCGCGTGAGAGTGTTTCCCCGTGCGAAGCATGGCTATGGTGGGATGGACTACTTGGAGTTCCCTTGCCTGGTTGTGCGGCCCCTCGGTGTCCTCCCTGCGGCGTCGGGACCCGTCACAACAAAAAAAATGTGTTATCACTGGTGATGCTTTGGTGCTTAATTGTCTCTTTGCTTCCAGGTGGCCAACAAACTGCTAGGTACTTCTCTCGGTTGGCCACATAGGGCAACTACGAGGCACAGGCGCTAGGGCGCTAAAGTGGAGTAAGGTACACGGTAAGCAGGGAAGGAGTACCAGGGCGGCTGCCTCAAAAGGGTGGGGCAGGCGAACAGCAGCCTGGCAGGGCCTGACAGAGGGCACAATAGCGAGGTTTCCCATGGGTGAGGGAGCAGGTCGCAGGCGTATTGATGAGGAGGTTTATTTGGCAGATACCCCCCCCCCCGTGGCGTTGGTGTCAAGCGCATAAGAGGGCAGCAGCTGGTAAATCACACTCGCTGGCGATTACCTTATGTCGTCTGAAGGTCACCCGGCTGGGGTGCCGCCTTAACAGTTGAGGGGCGGCCACGAGGGCCAGCAGGTCACGGCGGCAGCGCAGAATGGAACTGTAGGGCCACGGGTGAGCTCCAGAAGCTGAAGGGTAAAAAAAAAAAGGGGGTGAGCAGCGAAGCAACACCGGGCGAGTAAATAAAAGGGTGAGGCATCTCCAGGGGCGTGTTAATAAGGCTGTCTTCTCTCAATTGTAGACATAAGATCACTCACCAGCACGTACTAAGGGGACGATGGAGAACCAAGGTTCGCCTACACTCTTTTCCCCCGAAGAGAACCAAGAGGAGGCTGATATATGGACGAGGTTCATAGCCATGGGTCAGGCGAAAGGCCTGGAATGGGCAAAGATGATGGTGGCGGCACAAGGGGTGCAGCAGCCTTTGGAAACTCCCGCCCCAACGAACACGGACGAGGTTCAGCCTTCAGACTCAGTCCTCTGTCTCCTAAGCGATGAGAGTGTAGCAGTGCATGCCAAAAGGAAGAGGCCGGCAAGGGCCGCAGCTGGGAGCAAACTCAAAAGAGCCAAGAAGGACATGGCGGACAGCAATTTACCAGAGGGCCTTTCAACTTCCCAGAAGGACAGCGGGCCAAGGAGAGCCAGAAAAGACAATGAGGAACAAGAGGTGGCCGGGACAGGTGGGGTTCTCCTCGCTGCTGGGGGGTTGGCCCCCGGGGCAAGCACGCTAATTGCTCAGGAGCAGATCAGCCAACCCGCAAGGAGTGTGGACTGAAGCCCCACCCTAGGAGCATCAGGGCAGTGGCTGCAGGTGGGACTGGGTAAGATGATGGAGGCAATGCACAGCTTCATGGCCTCAGCGAAGGCGCTAGCTGGATTGGGCATGGACGAGCAGGGCGCTAGCGGCAGGCGCAGGGCAGGTGTGGGGGCGGGACACCAACTCGCCGCCGACGGGGCAGGGCGAGGCTTCCGTGCTGGGAGCTGAGGTAGCAGCCAGGGTCGCACCAGATACTCCGGCAGACGGGAGCGACAAAGCGACTGTTAGGCCTGATCCCCCCTTGCTATCAGGGAGGTCGTCCCTAGCGTGGAGGGTCCCTTTAGAAGCTATGCAGAGAATATGGCAGAGGGAATTCATTGACATTTTCCCGCTGCTCACATTTGCCAAGGAGGGCACAGACATAACGGTACCCAGCAAGGAGGTAGAGATGCATAAATGGAAGAGGAAGATTAATCCAGAGGAGTCAATAGACAACTGGTTAGAGGCATTCGCGATGCTGTGTACAGTGATTATGAAGAAGTTCCCGGAACAGGGACCGGCTCTCTGCAAGTACAACCGGGTCATATATGAGGAATATACCTGCAATGGGGGCACAGGGTGGCTGAAGTACGACCGAGAGTTCAGGCAAAAGATGGAACAGGCAGCAGAGATGGCATGGGACTGTCGTGAAATTGAAGTCTGGGTGCAATACATGGGCAACGGCAGCAGTCCAGCAAACAGTGACACCGGTTTCACAAGGCACAAACAGGCAAGGTCATACTATTTTATGCAGCAGCTTAGGCCCCCCTTTCGAGGGGGAGAGGGGCTTCACAATATAGGTTCAACAATAATTCATGCAGGATGTACAAAAGTGGGGCATGCTCATGGGGCGCCGTTTGCAAATTCGTACACAACTGCTCCAAGTGTGCCGGCTGGCACCCAGCAGCCAACTGCAGCAAAGGGAACAGGACAGACAAGCCAACGGGTACCAATGCCGTTCCCAAACAACCCTAATGGTCCGGAGTTGCAACACAATACAATAGTACCTTCTCCCATAACCTTTAGCACCTTGGCCCACATTCTCAAAGACTACCCTAGACCAGTTGAACGGGAGCTGTTGTTCAGAGGTTTTAGTGAAGGTTTTAGGATCCCATACTCCGGCCCGGCAGTCACTAGGGGAGCCAGCAACTTACGATCAGCCAGGGAAGTCCCAGGAGTAGTACAGGAGAAGCTGGAGAAGGAGCTTCAATTGGGGAGGGTGGCTGGCCCCTTTTCCCAGCCACCCCTTCCAAACTTCATTGTGTCACCTCTGGGGATCATACTGAAGAAAGAACAGGGAAAATATAGGTTGATTCACCATCTCTCTTACCCCAAAGGGTCGTCGGTGAACGACTACCTGGAGGAGGGAACGTGCTCCATTGGTTACGCTTCATTTGATGAGGCCATTGATCTGGTTGGCACAGCAGGCAAAGCGGCGCTCATGGCAAAGGCAGACATTGAGTCCGCCTTCTGCCTTCTCCCAGTCCACCCGAGTAGCTTCCACCTCCTGGGGATGCAGTGGGCTGGTCAATACTTTTACGACAAATGCATGCCTATGGGTTGTGCAGTGTCATGTTCCTTATTCGAAACGTTTGCATACTTCCTGGAAGGGGCACTGAAAGAAAATAACCCCCGCGGAGTTCACTCCACTACCTAGATGACTTCCTCTTCATAGGAAAGGCAGGTTCTGGTGAGTGTAGGGCTACCCTCAATGCTTTTGAACACCTGAGTCAGTCGCTGGGGGTGCCTCTGGCCCCGGAGAAGACACAGGAGTGTTTGACATTCCTGGGCATTGAGATTGACTCAACAAACGGGATGTGCCGATTGCCGGGAGACAAGGTCATGGCTCTGCAGGCCGACATTCGGCAGGTGCTGAGTAAGAACAAAGCGACCCTAGCCACAATACAGAGCCTACTGGGCAGGCTATATACCAGCAGGCAGAATCTTTGCCAGGCGGCTAGCGAGGGCGAAGGTTAACAAATCCCACCACTTGGCGCGCCTCAGTGCGGGCCTGAAGGAGGATCTGCGCATGTGGCGGTCATTTCTGGAGGAGTTCAATGGTACACTGTTGTGGCGCACTCCATGGTGCACCAGTCAGCAGCTCCCGCTCTTCACCAATGCTTCAGGGAGAGAGGGCTTTGGCGCCATACTGGACCGTCAGTGGTGTGCGGGGAAATGGCCCAATGCATGGAGTAGGCATGGGCTCACAAAAAACATCACGGTGTTAGAGATGTTGAGATGTTCCCAATTGTCCTATCCCTCAATCTGTGGCCACAGGTGCTAGCCGGCAAGAGGATTACGTTCTGGTTGGACAACATGGCCGTGGTACAGGCGATCAACTGCCAGTCAGGGAACTGCCCGGTATTGGTGGGGCTGCTGAGGGAGCTGGTGAGGGTTTGTCTGTTAAGAAATGTGGAGTTTCGTGCGCGGCATGTACAGGGAGTGAAGAATGTGGCCGCTGATGCTCTTTCTCGTTTTCAGTGGACGAAATTCCGGACTGCTTGCCCCCAGGCGATGGAGGAGGTGATGCTGTTCAAGGCAGAATGGTGGCGATTGGTTCAGTGGAGCAAAGGATAGTGGCACTGGGAGAGTTATCCCTGGCCCCGGATACCCGAGCCAGTTACAGGGTGTGTTTCAACAGGTTTACGTCACTAACAAATGCCTGGAGGGCGGGGGAGGACCATCAACCAGCCACAAGAGTGCACCGCTTTGTACTGTGGGCAAAAGACAACACCAAGTCACACGCGTGGGTTTCAAGGCACCTTGCGGCAATCGCCCATTTTGCTAAATTAAAGGGGGAGGGAGACCCAACTGCGGGCTTCCCATTGAGGGCAGCACTGAAAGGTTGGGCTAGGGAAGAAGAAAAACCACCCGACCAGAGGGCGTCCATCGATCTAGACATGCTAAGGGGGCTGGTGGTGGCACTCACAGTTATTTGTAACACACAGTATGAGGAGCTGTTATTCGCTGTCACTTTTTCCCTAGCCTTTTTTGGGGCATTCAGGTCTTCAGAGTTAGTGGCGAAAGCGAAGGGCAACACATCCTATAGGGCAATTAGGTGGGGTGACCTCAAAATTGGGCAGGACATGGTTGAACTAACAGTGCGGCGCTCCAAAACCGACCAGAAAGGTAAAGGTGTGGTGGAGCGTTTGAGAGGTTTAGGGGACCCCAAGTGTTGCCCTGTGGAACTGCTCAGGAGGTACACAGCATGCCACCCCACACAACTGGGATACTTATTGCTTCACCAAGATGGCCAACCACTTACACAGTTTCAATACAGGAGGGTCTTGAAGTGGGCAATCGCAGAGGCAGGGTACCAGGGGCGCAAATTGTCAACCCATTCCTTTAGAATCGGTGCGGCCTCTACGGCATTTGAGGAGGAGCTGCATGCAGGGGCAATTAAGCGGATTGGGAGGTGGCAGTCGGACAGATACAAACTGTACATTCGGTCCTGAGACGGGGAAGGGTTGTCATTGGGACCCCCCACAAGGGCAGTGCGTTTAGTGCAATGGGGGCAGGGGGCTGCCAATGGTCCTAGATGGGAAGAGGGCGTTGCTTTGGGGGCAAAATGCAATGACTGTATTGTAATGATGTTTTGCCATAAGTGTATATATGGCAGTCACAAATGTCAATAAAGTGTGTGGTAATGGTTACCTTCTCGTTCATCTAGGGGCTAAGGCGGTATGGGTGATGGGCCACTCCCTAGTGGCCAGAGCAGAACAGCGGGCCAAGGAAAGAGGCTGGAACCACCGTTTCAGTAACGTCGAACTCTCTTGGATGGGATGCCCAGGAATGACATGGGCCATGCTGGAACCTAGAGTTGGCCAGCTGGTAGGGAAGAGAGGGTTTAAGCCTGACATTCTTATCATCCACTTGGGTGGTAAACTACTTGTGGGAGGGGCCCACTGTTACAGGCCATGAGGCAGGGTATCGCCAGGCTCGCCACCCTGATGGAAGACGGCGAGATCATTTGGTCTGAGATTATCCCGCGGGGTGTGGCAGGGAGCCAGGTCAGCGGCCGCCATTGAAATGTCCAGGCGCAGAATCAACAGGTCCCTGCAAACAATTGTGAAGCAACAGGGTTTTGGCTTCATCAGACATACCCTGCTGAGTAGACACCAGAGCGGTAATTTTGCGCCAGACGGGGTACACTTATCTGACGCAGGCACAGATATTTTCCTACTAAATGTTAGGGACGCGCTAGAAAAAGCAGGATGTACATAGGGTATGGGACGAGCACAGGTGGGGGGGACCTCGGTTATCGCGAGATGCCATTCCCGAGGCTTGGCGGAGTTACAGGGCGATCCTAAAGCCACCTCCAGATGGTTATTCCAGGAGCCAAAAGCAATTCCTCAGGCCACTGGGAGCCTTTACGGCGGGGCCTGGGATGACGCGACGGCGCTCCTTAATCCTGCAAGGGACAGTTGGAATCCTGAGCCACTGTGGAGACTGGCCTGGGTCTCTGTCTGACTTGTCAGGAGCATGACACATAAATAAAGCAGGAGAGTGGTAAACCACGATAAAGGAAAGAGCTGAAAGAATCTACGTACGCTGGTGCAAAGAACACCAGACGGAACAGCTCTAGCTTTCTCAGGATGGGTGTCGGCCATCTTTAACGAACTCATCTCCGACACCGGGATCGCCCGTAAGCTAACCCAACCTGTGTAATCAATAAACCTGCGACATAATATACCCACAATTGGTGTCCTGGGTGTCTTATTATGTTGCATGCATTGTATTGTTGTGAACTCCAGTGCGCACACCCTAGGGGGCTAGGGGTAGCAGCGCTATGGAAACCCAAAGCTGCCCTGGCAATTTTGTCAGACCAGCCCCCTTGGTCGAGGAGGGGTGTCTGTGGGGGAAGAGGACGAAGCACTGCTGCTTTTGTTCTTTTGTTATTGTGGAATGATATTGCAGCACTGCTGCAAAAACAGCACCCAGTAACAAAACCGGCCGAAACTGCTGAAAAAACAGTCCCCTATCCTTCCAGCCTCCCGGGAAAACAACTGATGCCCTCTAGGGGCAGTCTAGCCCTGGACTCGAAACACAAATGGCCATTTTTATGGCTTGGTCTGCATCCCTCTTGCACCACGCAATGTGATGCAAGAGTGACTCAAACCTTAATTGAGATTTCTGAAGCTACGCAAGGCCACCTTGACGCAATCGCTGTGTTTCATTATTTTGCACCAGGTAGGCATTTCCATGGGTGTGGTGTGGGTGTTCCCACACAATAGTCATGGATTTTGACACGTTCCCAGATTTACAAGAACTTGTAAACCTGGCAATGCATCAAAAAGATATGCCTCCCAAGGAAAGGTGTAGTGAGGAGAAATATGTTTATTTCTCCTTGTTATTCCCTGGATGTGTGCTGCATTCTGCAACATACATAGAAAGAGGAAAAAGCCTCTCAGGGTTGTTTTTGTGTAGGAAGGTGTCCCTTCCTGCACAAAAAACAATCCTGCATACAAAACAGGCACCCTTGCACCATGATGCAAGTGTGCCTACGTTGGTGCTAGGCTGTCAAGAGAGCACCGGCACAGGGGGAATGGACCGGAATGGCCCATATTGGATAAGTATGCCCTTTCCCTGTGATGAAGGGCAGTGCAGCAAAGTGATTTGCTGCACTGCCCGCACCATAAAGCACAGAAATATGAGTCTAAGGGCCTCATTCACACAAATGCCCAAACAAAGCTATGGATGCACTGTATTTACAATATAGAGCTCCATGGCACAAGTTTTCACATATCAGGAATTCTGATGCATTTGTCGGTGCTAAAATGAGACATTGCTGGAGTTGCATTGTAAAACTGTTGCAACTCCAGCAAAGTGTCAGAACACAGAGGAGAGTCCTATGTTAAAAGCCCTGCAGCAATCCTTACGCTTGAGCAGGCATAGGAATTTTGAAACAGTCAAGTTGCAAAGTGATGCAGTGAAAAGTTGTACATTTCACTGAGTCAGTTCTACATTGCTTTTAATGTGGGAACGCCTACCCTGCATACATTATACCTGACAAAGGTAAAAAGTGACACAGGCCTTTACAAATGGACTCACTGGGCCCAATGCGTCAATTCGCAGATATGCGCTCTTGCTTGCAAAACACTATTGTGTACAATGAGGGGCTTGCAGCCCATCCATTGTTTACCATTCATTGGATCATTTGTCACTCTTCTTTGCTGCCTTCTAATTGGCCAGTGTGTGCCTTGACATCACTTCCTGTCCTTCTGTGGAGCATGGACCAAGCACAGATTTATTCACCTCCACTGATCATGCAGTGGTTCAGGTAGTGTTTCCATTGTCCATGATACTTTGTACCCCTACCAACTTGCCCATTCATGTGTCTTTATTTGGTTCCTGTATATATGCTGTCATTGTCACATAGAGAAAAAGTAATCTACCAACATGTTTTTTTCATGGTGCACATAGGCTGTGAGTTTGTATAGTTTACGTTTTGTAGCCGGATTAGCTTACAGAGTGATGTACACATATGAGTCTTTGAGTATGCTGTTTTGGTATGCTGATGTGCTCTGTCACCAGACAATACTAACTTGATATGGTCGCAATTACATTAATGGCGAGACGTGTGCCAGGACACGTAGGGAGCCCCTAGCAGTACAGCCTAAACACAGTGCTCACCAGAGCATAACCAAGACCCAACGTAAATGTTTAATAGCATTGATTGTGTAGTGTAATCCTGCAATTGTATAAGGTCTTTGTTGAAAGTTCACCTATTTTCATGCGCTTTATTTTCTGGATTTGGTCTGTAACCTTACCTGGGGTGGGGAAAAGGTTCTCCTAGGAATCCCGGTGTCCAGCACCAAAGAAGGCGCTCACAGTAAACACTTCAATTACACTGCAACCCATGACCAAGGTGAGTGTGACCTTGACTCCGTGACCCCCTGCAGCCTACTATAGACCATGACATCTCTCCTGAATCTTAGTACGCACAAGAGCCTAATGAATCTCAGAATCACGTCCACTAAATTAATTTTATTTCAGAAAATTCCATGACACAATAAGCAGTGGCGTAATGAATAATTCTGGGAGCCGCCTGCAGAATGTGATGAGGGCCCCCTGAATCTCCCATGACACAGCTATTCATTGGTCTTTGTCTGAATGGGGCAATACTGAAAGGGGGTAAGGGGCACCCCTACGCTGAAGGGGCTGCAAGGGCCTGCGTTGCACCCCTGATAATAAAACGTGCACTTAAAATCAGATGAAACAAGGAATAAAATTAAGCAAATGTCAAATATTCCCCTTAATGAATTCTATTTTCAGAGCATAAAGCACCTTGCGTAATTTCATCGAGAAGAGGTGTCAAAGCCAAAAAAGAAAATTAATTTACCACATCTACATCCCACTACTTATACCTTTCTACTGGTTCGAGGTCTGTTAGAAGTTTATATATTTTAAGGTATCTGTTCTTGCTCTTTTTTAAAAAAAATAGGCAGAATTGATGTTAAAACAAATTCAATAATTCGTAAAAGAGTTAAAGATCCAATCTCGAACAAGCGGGTTCTATATCATCTAATAAATATACAATACAAGAGATATAGATAAAGTGCACAGAGCCAAAGAAAACTTAAGCAGCTACAGGAACCTTGAACAGACAGCGTGCATATCATCTAATAAATAGACAGTACAGATGAAATAAATAAAATGGGGAAGCACAGAATTGCATATTATAAAACAACAGCAAGAGAAACAAATGAACCAGTGGTCTTACTGACAGACAAACATAACTTCACAAATGCAACACTTCTTAATTGCCTAAGAACCTTCTCTCTCAAATCGGCTGTAGCAGGAGTGAAACGCATCATAGTCCTGAGATTAAATATAACATGGCAAGCTAGGCAAATCCAAGACTATGCAGAAACACAAAAAACAAACCTGCTGCCTTTTACCCAATCTCACCATAGGCCCATATTAACCCCATCTGAATCCCCGGTGGAAGGGAATTAAAGTGCTGTTACAGATATCCAGATGAAGTGGAACTTAGAATATAACTCTTTTTCTTACTCAGGGTCCATGTAAAAACAAATTCTTAAAACGGGTAAGGATTCTGCTTTGACCAGGCAGGTTGCATATCATATACTAAATACACAGTAGATGGAAAAATATATGGATAACGCAATAAAGTGCATAATTCGAAAAAGTACGGCAACAGGATCTTTGAGCAGCCAAGTTGTATATCATGTAATAAATATACAGTGCAGGAAAATGCATAAAATAGTAAAGTGCATATTTTCAAGGTATAACTAAGCATCATGAGGAACAAATGGACAGGCTTTTTTACTAACAGACAAACATGATTTCACCAATGAAACACCCCGAGCTTCCCTAAAAACCTTCCCTCTCCAAGCAGCAATAATCAAATAGAACAGCAAGGATGACATTCATCAAGCTTCAGAGATAAAGTAAACCCAAAGTAGCTGAGCTAATTCAAGCTAGAAAAGAGCTAGAGAGCAAACCTCTTGTCTCTCATGTAGTCCCAACACATGCTGATTTATACTCCATCTAGACCCCCAGGGTAGAACAATTGAAGTGCTGTGCGGATATCTACCTAAAATAGAACGCAGCTTTATGCATTGATTAGTAACCAAGTCTGTTAGTGCTTGTATCAACAGGAGAGGCAATGGCGCCCCAGGCATTTCTCAGAGGCCAGTAACCACTTCTTTAGTACGCTCTATATACTGTCAAATAGCCATGTGTCGCTTAGTCCTCCCAACCCAATTTGCATATGCCACTTCAAAATGCTGTGTTTTGAGAATTTTGGTCCACCAGGCCAGCATGGATGAAACTGATTGTGTTCTCCAATTTTGGAGAAGCAGGGAGTGGGCTATTACCAATGCTATAGATCACACAGATCTTTTAGAGAAAACCAGTCACTAGGTCCTGAGTCTCATGACTGTGCATCAGCCTGTACCAGTTCCCAACTCCCTAAAGCCTAGATCCCACAATTGCACACATAGCAGGATAGTCAGATTGACTGCCTTTCTTTCAAATATGGGTTAGGAAATGAAAAATCTGTTGAAAGCTGAGAAACAAATGATTAGCCTGCTCTCCACAAGGGCCAAAAATTCCTGCTAAGTTATGTATTTGTCCCTCAAAATAAAATGACCAGGCTCTGCAAAACCGCTTAAGTACCAATACCTTTGGACATGGAAAGAGCCAGGCCAAGACATTGGCACTCCTGAAATTTAAGATATATATAATCTGCTGGAATATTCTGCAATACAAAAAAACCTCTTAACTGAATGCTTGTCTCCTGAAGCGTCTTATACCTAGTTCGTTTAAGTACCTTTGCTGTCTTAATGAAGACTGGCAGACTATTCTCTCATTATTGGATCATTCTCTCAAGAAAAAACGATCCACCACCCCCACCACCTTCCAGTGCTTTCATCACACAGAGTAGCCTCATAGTAAGTAAAATCAGGGAAACCATTGACGGGTACACTTATTGACTGCCACTTCGCTTGCCAGACTTTAGGTAATATATACCTTCGCCGATGTGCCTTCATACAAGTTCTCAAGCATTGAGATAATTTATTCAGGGAATTCAAACATCCTTAGACTGAAAAATAAAGCTGCCCAATTCACCAGGTCGAATGCTTTTTCAGCATGGACCATCATTATTGCTGCACTAATATGTTTACATGCAAAATAGTCTATCGCCTGGATTAAATAGCCAGTATTAGCTGCCATCAAATGACCAGCAATGAACCCAGACTGGTCTGTATGAAGTAAAGTTTGAGCTGCAGGTGTGATCCAATTGGACTAGATTTTCAACTGCAGCTTACAATCGGCATTCAGGAAGCTGATAGGTCGATATAAGTTGTCCTTAACCAGAACTTTCTCTTTTTTTGAGCAAACTAACAATTGTGGATTCTTTAAACGTTGGGAATACTTTTCCACCTTACTTAATAAAATTATACAGGTCGCTTAAAAAAGGTATGAGTCCCAGGGCAAATACTTTATCAATTCTACTGGAAACCCATTGTTTCCAGACGCATTCTCATTTGGCATTTTTTTAAATGGCTTCATGAAACTCTGTTTTTGTTACATTGGTTATAATTTTCTCAGCCAACTCTTTTGGAAGCTGAGGTAACATTAAGGAATCAAAATAGTAATACATGGAAGATTGTGGGATCAAACGCCTGGTTTCATACCATCCCTGCCTCCTTGACGTCATGGGTGACGGTGTTTCACCTTGGCCACAGCAGGAGCCATGTCAGCTCGCTTCCCAGAGCAGTAATGGCCACCTGCATTGCACTGCCCTTACGGCAAGAAGGCCACTGCAGCTGACGAGAGCTCAGCATATTTTGAGGCATGAGTCACTGGCACAAGTGTCGCGGAAGACAGAGGTGACCATGCCTGCTGGAGAGACGATCCTGTCCCGTGGTCAGAGGTGAGTGTAGCTGGTTTCAAGGAGTCGGGCAGGCGTGCATTCACAGTGGTTGTGGGGGTGAGTTTTTCATGCTGGTGGCTCTAAGTTTGTGGTACGGATAAATAATTGTGTTCAATACATTTGCCGCAGGTGTTTGGATGACTAAAATCCAAGGGAGTATTTGAAGATTTAAATTTAAGGATCTAAGATATTGACCCTTACTTAGTCCTTATAAAAGTAGAAATTTCATCCTAAATGAAGGAACCATGGGGGTTTCTCACCCCTGCTTCGTGAACCAGGAGCTATTTCATGGCAATGAGTACAGCCTTTGCTATTTAAGAGGTGCAACCTATGAAGATAGGAAGCTCAACTAATGCATTTTTAGTAGATCTGGTGTTTTGCTGGGGTTTTGCACTGTAAAGTCCAGTTGATGGTCTGGATTGCAGTGGTTGGTCCCTGAGGTATTCTAGCTACCTCCTTACAATATAATGAGAAAGCAGCATGCAAAGGCCATTAATGTTGCTGGTGCTTCAAACTGTACTCCTATCCTGGCCCAGAGAGTGAAAAGGTATGCTATCTAAGCCAAGTCTGTGGCTGCTCGGGCTAGTTGCAGCCTCCAGTTGAGATTGGAATCCACTATGGCTGCTATCGAGGGTGTGTCCCCTTATAGTGAGTTGGGGGCTGAGGCTGGAGTACTGCATAGGGCCGAGGATGTTATGACTCCCTCTATATGGACTGAATCTGAGGTACCATGTAACAATGTGCCATGAATGAAGACTGCGACAGGGGCAGACTTGAACCATGATAGCCAAAGGCTATCTATCCCCTATTTACAAAAGGCAGATTGTTGGCAACTGGGCCTACAATTTCACAACTGATGGGGGTAGAAGTTCCAGTGGAGCCCGTGGCATACCCATTGTCGGAAACTCAGCATTCCATTTGTGAACCTCTGGCACAGCAATTCATACAGACAATGGTCTCAGAGACTGAGCCTAGTGAAATACAAACTCTACTTCCACTCAAGGTAGTCATGAAGCCACCTGCCCCTGACCACCTGGACCAGACCCAGGAACAAGAACAGGGGAGCTGTTGCAGCAGTCGCAGCAGGGGCAGGGCAGGGGGGCTGAGGACCAACACATTAAGTCAGTGCTTTATATGAACTTGTCCAACATTAGGGACTTTAAAGTCTCGCAAGCACTTGATATTGCCATGCTACATAATAGGCTGTCCAAGATCAAAGAAAATATGGTGCAGCTTCCAGAAAGACATAGGAGGAAGATGGTAGGATATTTGATCTAGAAGACAAAGTTATAGCGATCCAGAAAACCATTGCCAAAATTGAGAAACAAAAGGGTCTTCTGGAATATAAGATTGACAAATTTGAAAATAATTCCTGGTGCAATACTGTGCGCATTACTGGGGTCCCAGAAGGATGCAAAAGACTGCAGGTACCTCAATGGGTGGACTATTTTATTAAAAACAATGTATTGCTTGGTTTCTTGGGGGTCAAACTATACCAAGGGTTGATAGAGCCCTTGCCCAAAGCCCCTCCAGCTCGAAATATCTTTGCACTATCTTTGTTAATTTCTGTTAGAAATGGGGTCTTTGGCTGGCAGTCAGGTTACCCCCTGTTCAAGCAAGGACCCTCACTCTAGTCAGGGTAAAGGAGAATCACCCTCAGTTAACCCCTTCTCACCCCCTTAGTAGCGAGGCACAAGCAGGGAGGCTTAACTTCAGAAGCAATGTGTAAAGTATTTGTACCAACACACACAGTCACACAGGGAAAACACTACAAATGGACACCACATCACTTTAGAAAAGTAGGTAATATTTATCTAAATCAAACAAGAACAGAATGACAAAGATCCAACATACACAAGTCAAGATATGAATTTAAAAAATAATAAGAGTCTTGATCCTTAGAAAACAGTGAGAATGCTGTTGTTACACAAAGTGCCTGGTTAGCGTAAAAGATAAAGTTGCCCAGGTGATCATGCATCGAAAAAGGCCAGGGATGCATGATTTCTCAAGCGCAAGCGAGACTGTGCATCGTTTCTTCTCTGGTTGGGTCAGCCTGCGTCGTTTTCTCTCTCCCACAAGAGAATGATGCATCGATTCCTAAATGGGCACTTTGGGTCCGGGCAGGCTTTGCGCTGGTTTTTCACGCCTAGTGATGTTGTGTTTGAAATCCGGTCACACGGTGTCATGAAACCGAGCTGCATGGGACTTGTGTTGTTATCAGCAACCACTAGCGGGTGTTGCGTGTCGTTTCTCCAGCCGTGATGCGTCGATCTCCCAGCACCGATGCAGGTGGAGTGTCGATTTTAGCCGCGAGGCCGGCTGTGTGTCGTTTACAGCCACGTTACGGATGGTGCGTTGAAAGTTTCCCTGCAAGGTGGTCTGTGTATGGATTTCTGTCCTTTTCCACCAGCTTCACCTTTCGAGGGCCTGGAGTCATGTTAGGGCACCACTTGGCAGGGTAGGAGTCTCAACAGAGAGTCCAAGTGGTGGCAGAGAGAAGTCCTTGATGTCCCTGAGAGTTCAACAACAGGAGGCAAGCTCAGTTCAAGCCCTTGAAGATTCTTCACCGGTGGGAAGTCACACAAATGTCAGTCTTAGTCCTCTATCAGGCAGAAGCAGCTACTGCACACCAACCCAGCAAAGCGCAGTCACAGGCAAAGGTGCAGTTACTTGGCAGAGATTCTGCTTGGCTCCAGAAGTAATCTAACTTTCAGGGGTTTTAGGTCCAATACGTATACCCCTTTCTGCCATTTAAGTAGGCCTACTTCAAAAGAAAGTCTCTGTTGTTCACAAGATTCTGCCTTTCCCAGGCCTCAGACACACACCAGGGTTTTTTAGACTGCATTGTATGAGGGAAGGCACAGCCCTTTTAGGTGTGAGTGACCACTCCTCCCTCCACTCAAGCACAGATGGCTCATCAGGATATGCAGGCTACACCCCAGCTCCCTTTGTCTCACTGTTTAGAGGGGATTCACAAACAGCCCAACAGTCAAACTGACCCAGACAGTCCCTCCACAGACAGGCAGAGTCGCAGAATGGTCTAAGCAAGAAAATGCCCGTTTTCTAAAAGTGGCATTTTCAAACTAACAATCTAAAAAACAACTTCACTACAAGATATTCTTTTAATTGTGAGTTCAGAGAACCTAAACTCCATATTTCTATCTGCTCTTAATGGGAATCTACACTTTAATAATATATAAAGGCATCCCCTTGTTAACCAATGAGAGAGATAGGCCTTGCAACAATGAAAACTGAATTTAGCAGGATTTTACTGTTAGGACATGTAAAACACATTATTACATGTCCCACCTTAACATGCATTGCACCCTGCCCATGGGGCTACGTAGGCCCTACCTTAGGGGTGCCTCACATGTAGAAAAAGGGAAGGTTTAGGCCTGGCAAGTGGGTAGACTTGCAGGTCAGATTGGCAGTTTAAAACTGCACACACATACACTGCAGTAGAAGGTCTGAGCCATGTTTACAGGGCTACTCATGTGGGTGGTCCAACCAGTCCTGCAGGCCCACTAGTAGCATTTGATTTACAGGCCCTTGGCACCTCTAGTGCACGTTACTAGGGACATACTAGTAAATCGAATATGCCAATCATGGAAAGCTAATTATACATATAATTTACACAGGGAACACATACACTTTAGCACTGGTCAGCAGTGGTAAAGTGTCCAGAGCAACCAAAACAGCAAAAACGGAGTCCAGCACACAGAAACAACCTGGGAAGCAGAGGCAAAAGGTTCAGGGAGACCATGCCAAGGATGCCAAGTTTAACAATTTATCTGATTATTGAGTAAAGGAATGTATTTTGGCTAACACAATAGAGAAGAAACATTTCTCAACTCCAGAGATTCCTCACTGTCACAGCTTTTCGGACACGTCAGCAGCTTCAGGTCGTCGTCAAAGGGACTTGGCAAAATTCTTGATTTGTTCAGAGTTCAGGGAGCACAGGCTTCTATAATAAAACAATCTAAGTTGAAGGTATTTCAATAAGGTACATTTTATGTGTTTACCTCCTCAGTGATGCCCAGGAGTTTCTAAAAAAATAATGACTCAAGGGAGAAAAAACTTTGTCTATTAATTGAACTCAATTATATGGTATCAAACCATGTCAGAGGGGTTACCATGGTTAATGTTGATTTTTTCTGTTTTTTTGTGGGGGGGGGGCTTGCATTTCAGAGTCATGTGGGTAGATGTGTGCCACATCATGGCACCAATATTTTTTGGGTGTGAGATGGGGGTAGTGTGGGCAATTCCCCCCCCCTCTGTTGGGCTAGGGGATTTGTGGGGAGATTTTTGGGCTCACTTGGGTTATTGTGGGTGGGTTTCATGGTAGTGGGGAGCATGTGTAGTAAACAATGGGAGCAGAATCAAAGTAGGGTAGGAGATACTTTCAGCCAGGTTTCTGGATGTTCTGGTCACCTGTGAATTCTATGTTTATAATGACACCCCAGATTAAATTTCTCTTTTGCACTGTGAATGGTATTGCCAATAGGCATAAACGGGGTGAGTTGATGAGATGGCTGACTTTGCTTTCCCCCGAGGTACTGTTTTTGCAGGAGATCTACCTTAAGAACAATTTCCCAAGGATTTGTGTTCCTAAACATTTCTCAAATGCATATTTTGCTTCAGCAGGATTGACAGTAAGGGTGTTGCTATTATTTTGGGGAGTGGGATTGGTTGGTCAGTAAGTGAAGTGATTAGGGATCCAAGAGGCAGGTGGCTTTGGGTGAAGGTGGCCACAAATGGCTGTCCTCAGAATTTGGTGAACTATTATGGTACAGTCACTGATGAGACTGAGACACTTTTGCAGATTTTTAATATAGCAATGGGGTCTGAGGGCCCAATAATTTTGGGTGGGGATTTTAATTTTTTACAGAATTTGGCACTGGATACCTCTAGTATGACTAAAAAGCAGCTAAAGCCCCATACAAAATGGGTGATTGATAGTTTTAAGCAAGACTTCCACTTAATCGATCCGTGGCGCTGTTATCATCCAGCATCTTTTCCTATTTTTCACACCTTTCTATACTGCCTCACAATTGGACTTCTTTTTAATCTCCAATCGATTAGTAGAGCAAGTTCAGATATTTGGGTGAATGTCGACTCCCACCACTCGGTTGTCTCTATTATGATAGAGATGCCTAAATTTAGGATGGAAAGGCTCAGGTGGCAGCTGGACCGGTCCCTTCTCTCAAATCAGGAATGGGTGGATAACATGAAGAAATTTGTTGAAGATTTTTTCTTGTTGAATTGTGATACAGCGTCACATTATGCAGTTTAGGAGGCATTTGAGGTCACAGCTCGGGGGCCGTTTATAGCATATAAAGCTAATCAGAATAGGCAGCGGGCTCATAAGGTGGTGGAATTGCAAGCCGCTATTGAATCAGCCCAGGAGGCGCAGAGCAGGGTTTCCTTGCCTAGTGTTAATTTAGAGAAGGTCAAGCAGAACTTGAAACTTTTTGGTATTGGAGGAGATGGCCAGCTCTAAAGCTTATCAACAGCAGGTCCACGAAGAGAGCCTGCAAGATGGTAAAGTTCTAGCTTGGTCAACGCAGGTCAGGCAAGAGGTCTCGTTAGTATGTCCGATAGAGAATCAAGCTACTCAAAAGATAGTCTCTGAAGAGTAAGAGATATCTTCACTGTTTTTGTATCTGTTCTTGCTCTGTGTGAAGAATATTAATTCAACTTAGGACAGACGTGCTAGAGAAATGTTTTCAATGCAATAAGTTATTCACCAATAGACCCATCATAAATATTTATGCAACCTTTTTAACCCAATTAGATCACATGCCCTGATGCTTCCTTTTTGGCTTCTAATCAAAACGTTGATACAGAGCTGAGTAAATCAGTTTCCCATATACAAACAAACACAAGCTTACAAAGATGTATTTGTTAGTAGGTGTGACTTGCTTACATTCTAATTATGATGCACCTACTTAATTAGAGGAAGAATGCCTTGTGAATCAGGTTCTTCACTGTAAGCAAATTCTACACCACTCCTCTTCCACGCCAGTTACGGATATATACTTCTCAGATAGAAACTGAGAGGGCAAGGAAAATAAAAGTTAATGAGAACTCAAGAATAGGGCTATCTCACAGACACATCAGTTAATACATTTATTCCTTGTTCGCCCTCAACAAGATCCTCTGAACTCACAGAAGTGCGAAGAAATGCAGCCCAATCAATATTTTTGTGTGGTAAACATCCAGAACTGCAAAAATATATTGCTTAGTACCTGAGATTAACTTTATCCTACTGATAATTGTTGAAGATTTCTTTCCTACTAATGTGTCATTGCACTATCTCACGCTTTGTCTTCCAAACACATCCAGCCAAATTCACAAAACGTCTCAGTGTTCATCAATTACTACACTTATGGATGTAAAAAGTCATAGAGTGTGCACACAAATCTAGCAAGTGGTTGACAAAAGCCAGGTTCAAATTCAAAAGGTGTCAAGCATGCAGAATTCTGGATAGAATGTTTGTGTTGATGCATATTTCAGACAGTGAGCAAAAGGCATTGCCTGGACCATGTTCAATGTAAATCAGATTAACCTTTCAGGAACATTCTGCTTCTGTGCATGCAGATGTACCATAGTACAGAGCATACACACACACACACAGGGTAGATAAATCATAGTACAACTTTATTTAAACTTAAATCTTTATATTAAATCGACTTTTAACACATAAATGCACAAATTTTGTTTTCTAGAGAAGTGTGTGGATTTTCATTTACATTGGCCACAGCAGATGCGAGGCTGCATTTAAAAAAAGGTAACGTTGGTTGCCATCTTGCTTTGTGACAAATAAACATTTAATTTCTAGGAGAAGCTGGAGCTCTGATTATTGACTACAGTGTTCTTTATTTCTTTCCAATTAGACTAAATGTTTCATTTCTTTGTGATGATCATGAAATGTTTTAATGGATAGCACATCAGTGAAGACATCTGCAGAGTACAGGCTAGTTCCTGTATCTCATCTTGCTACATATAAGGTAATTTTGAAGGACACAGAGAGAAGCTGTATTGTGAGTACTCCGAGAAGCTTACAAGCATGTATTTGTATCACCTCACTTTACTCTGATTGGACCGTCTCATGAGTACTAGGTGCAGGTGTATCAACTGTTAGAATTGTATAACTAAAGTTAGAGCAATGTAGGTAGGGGTAAGAAAGAGCAAAATGTGTTTCCAATATGCTTAGCATAGAGCAGAGTAGAAGATTTAGGGTGCTCTCTTTTTATCTTTATCTTTATCTGTGAGGCGACCTCATACTGGCTTGTCTCCTTTCCTATATGCCTTTGCTTTGAATTTTATATTATTTGATGCATTCATATTTTATATAATTATTGATAGCAATCTGATTATTGTCTTCTGTACGCCTTTAACATTTAATAAACGTTTATGACTTGAAATTGAATACTGGCTTTCTTGTGGAGCCTAATGTACTTCAAGTTCTTTGAAATTAGTAATTTGTTGAACAGACTCAATTGTGAACTCTGATTCATCTGAGCCTGCTTTATGAGCCCCAAAATTTGTATTAAACAAAGTGCCAACAGTAACGAAAATCCTCAACTTTCTTCTCATAGACCTATTACTTCCATGAAAGAATATATAGTCAAGAATCTGTTCAATGCATAGCAGTGAATCTATATCACTGGCGGTTTATTACTATGTTGTTCAATTTGATTGATACTCTTGCAGATGTTGTGATTAATTATAGGACCCCTAAACCCTTTTAATCAATATAGACATGCTATGCTGAGTGATGAATTTGGGGACATTAAATCCATATTTATGGATTTGGATGATGTGTCTGTATGATTCATTGAAACTCAAATTCCCCAGATGGAGAACATCCGCTGATAAAGTTGGAGACACCAGTGCCAATTTCATCAATAAGATATTAGATGGTTTGGATTTGTGTAGGCCACTGATACTCTTACCGGCTTATTCTTAACACATTAGCATTGTCACAACAGTCGACACTCCAACTTTACATATAGACTTCTGCCATTTGGATTTACATAAATATGCTCTGACAAAATATGTACCTTACTCTCAAATGGCCTTACGACAAAGGAACATGGGGCCCAATTATTTGTCCTTGGTTACACTGACTGTACACACTTTAGAGATCCACGATTAATGTGCAGTAAATTGGAAAAACAGATCATAAATCTCCCTTATGTAATTTTATCCCTTCCCATAGCATGCGTCCTTGGCTTCTGGTGGATACCAGGTGACAACCAGGTGCTGCCACTTTCATTTTATAATGTGTACATAACCAATGAATGATATAACACATTCTGTATTGGAATGCATACACCACTGATCAGCATTTCTAGGTTGAGTTAAATTGCCTGATTGGAGTTTCTTACATTTTCTTTCTTGACCAGAGAAATACCGTCTTCCACTTGAAGCTAAAACATCATAAAGACTTGAACAGTGATTTGACCAAGTGTTTGTGGGTATGATGCCCTCTGTATCTCTTTGGATAACTGTGTGAGTGAAGGGTGTCCACCAAGGGACACAATAACAACATGGGCACCAGTGCTGAGCCTAGAGGTTGGATTTTGAAAATACAACAGCTGGTCAAGGATGTTCGGCCAGTAGTTGACATTCAGTGCTTATGGTTTTTATTGGACAGAAGATAAGATGATCACCAAAGCAATATTTAAACACAGCTTGAAGCTGCATGAACAGCTTCTGCCTGTGTGTATCCTGCAATATAGATTGCACACCAGTACTTGTACTTACACTGGAGAGCTGAACATAAGGTTCAATACAGTGGACATAACCTCAGTTCCCACATTCATCCTGAGAGCCAGAGGACTACAGTGACTGCATTTACAGTGGTGATTATGACAGTATTATCATTAATATTACTATTGTTATTATTATTGCTATTATTCATAATAATAGTGGGGGAAATGGGTTTTTGGTTGAGGAGGTGTGAGCCATTCTCAATCAACAACCACAATCCCTGTCAGGGTGAACAACAAAAAGTCACTAAATTAACCTGTGCTTAAGAGTTCTTGTAGCTTGACACAAAAGCAGTCAGACTTAACGTAGAGGCAATGTGTAAAGTATTTATGCAGCACACAAATAGTAATAGAGTGAAATACAACACAAGAAAAATCCCACACCAATTTAGAAACAGTATGTCCTACTTGTATGTCTTTCTAGTTTGCTCTTTTTGCTCTTGTATGCTTATATAGATATTTAACTATGATATTGCTAACTGAATCTGTGCTATTTTTCCTTTACTCAGTGCTTTGTTAGAGTGATGACTAGTAGCTTCCCCAGCAATAACATCTTGCAAAGAACATGACAGAATAAAACAAAATTGTCTATATATCTAGCTATCTTTGCAACCCTATTTATTCGTCTACCCACCTATCAGTGTACCTATTTACTTGTCCATCTATGGCTATCTAACCCTCTGCCTGTCTGTTCGACCATCTATCTATCTATCTATCTATCTATCTATCTATCTATCTATCTATCTATCTATCTATCTATCTATCAATCTATCTTGGAACATCTATCTATATTTGCAAGTCTATCTATCTTTGCAAGTCTGTCTATCTTTGAAAATCTGTTTGTCTATTTATCTTTGCAAGTCTGACATTTATATATCTATCTTTGTTTGCAAATCAATCTATCTATCTATTTATCCATCTGTCTTTGCAAGTACATTATCCATTGATCTACCTATCTGGCTATCTGTATGTTTTTGCAAGCCTATCAATTTTAAAAGTCTCTCTGTTTATCTATATTTTCAACTCTATCTACATGTAATAATTTACAATCACATTACAAAAAACATTAGCAAAGACAAGAGCCTTGCAGCCAACACCCGATCAATATGCTTTTTTTAGGTCAGATGTTTGACTTTTTGATTTTACTAAACTTTTGTGTATAGCATTGTTATTTTTAGAAGTTTCAGCCACCCAGAAGGACTTGTCCAACAACAACAACAACAACAATAATAATAATAAAAGTAATAATAATAATAATAATAATAAAATAATATTAATACAAACTAATAATAATAATGCTTTATAGTTGCTTCTTTTATTATTAACACAGTTGTTGTTTTTACCTCAAGTATAATGCCTCTATGTGCCATCCTGCCATGTTGCAGGAGGGAAGACTTAGAACAGTTACGGTGTCAGCACTAGAGCTTACAGAGAAAAAAGATCCTAGAAACCAGCGGGCATTATATATTAAAACGAGTCATAAACTGCACTTTTAGAGGGGGAAAAGAGGGACTCAATACCAGCTCCTATTGTTGAGATCACATCCTGCAGTGTCTGCATTTGTAGCAGGGCCTCACCACCACACTTTAGACAGGAAACAGGACCCCAGCACTTGCTCTTAGAACAGAAAACACACCAAGTGAGAGGTTTTCTGACTGCCAAACTCGTAATCAGGCCATAAGACTCTTTGCATCACCAAACAATGGAGATTGTGCGATCCTACTACTATCACTTACACTGACCTCAGTACCTTCACTCAGTAGAGGCCAGAAACTTAGCCCTGGTGCCTATTAGATAAATAAATAAATATACACAGTGTACAGCAGCGATCTTGCACTTTACAGCTGAAATCAGGATCTAGGTAATGGCACTTATCACAGCAACAAGCTGCACTTACAATTCAGGTCAATTACCCCTAAGCATGCACATATCTTTACTTTAAAATAAACGCATGCGATTAAAACATGAAAGTAAAGATGACAATTGTAGCTTGCATTGTTTTTAAAGTGCATACAATGGCTCTGAAATATACAGTAAATTTCTTTTGTGTAGTTTGAGGTCTTTATTAATATCAGAACCTCTGCATCTGCTATCAGGGCATTGAGCTCTAAAGTGGACGTAAGGTGACAGGATACTGTTCTAAGCACTTTAGACAAGAACTGCTAATCCAATAGGTTTGTCCTTAATCTTCTAATGGATGTACACTGCATTTGTTCAAACCTCTTACCACGGTTTACCACACTGAAGTTAGGCCTATTGACTTTGTAATTTTGTATTTTGTTAAAAGCAGCTGGATTGTACACCCTTATGCATATCCGTGCAGGTGGCTGTGTGGGGTGGGGACGTTCTACACATGTGTGAGTGCATGTTTGTGTGTGTATGTGACTCGCACATGGTTCCTGACTGAAACATTACAAAATACTCCTTCTGTGACAAAAAATAAAGAAGAAAGGACAGATTTCTGTATAGATGTACATATGAGATAAAAATTATATTGTATGATGATTGAGTACTTTTTTGAAGTAAAATAATTCCTCCTGCATTTCAGTGCAATTACTCCATTGGAGACGGAATTATGCATCAACCGTCAACAGCATGAGGGGAGAAATATTCAGATGGGTGGGGTCAAAGCACATTCATAATATTTTAAAGACTTGGTAACAATAGACCAGCCAGGAAGGGCACTGGAGAACATGGCGGCTGATGATCAGCAGCGCCGACGCTGCTAGAACAGCTGCGGCGCTGCTTCTGACCTGACCTGCAGCAGAGGGAGAGGAACGACGGCTGGAGGCTCCCCCCGTATTCTCTGTATTCTGGGGGAGAGCTCTTACCTGCATTGGCAGTATGCCGCCTCGCAGCAGGGTTCGTGATCGCTTTCCGACTCAAATCGGGACGCCAACATCATTAATGGCGGCGAGAGAGAGCGGCGGCAACTGGGATCGCGCTGCTCTCGAGGTTAGGAGAGTCCGTGCACTCACCTCTGGGGTCGCACTGAGAGGTGCTACTGGGGGTGTGGTGGGCAGAGGCAGCACAAGTCGCCGAGGCAGCTCGAGAGGCATGCTAAGAGAGACGCTGCCTCCCAGGAGAGGGAAGGAGTTGTTTCCTCCTTCCCAGGCATTGGAGGATTTTGACCTGCTGCGCAGGGAATCTCAAGGCACCACGGATGCTACATCTCAGGTACTTGGAAAGGGGGGGGCAGTACAGATTTAGAGGAGCTGAATATTTTGGGGGGGGGTCCTCTTTATAAAGGGGTTCCCCAGGAAGATAGAGAGGACACTGACAAGAAAATTGTATCCACCCTGAGGAAAGAGGTAACACGTGCTGCAAAAGAGGAAAACTAGAGAAAGAAAGAGGCAGTCCTCCCCCCCTACAATGGAGAACAACTACTTCATTAAGGGCGTACTTTAAGGCCAAGAACACAGCTTCTACTATGGCTACTTCAAATACACCCCCCCTCCCCTGCTCCATTGAGTATAGTGCTAAATGGGACCCCGCAAAATGATTGCTATGAGGGAGAGCAAATAGATTTGCCCAGATTGAGCTCTCTGCCTTTACTTACACTCTCTCTAGGTGTAAAGGAGGGAGGGGTGCCAGGCCTAGATAAGCAGACGCAGAGGCAGGATTCTCTCGATATAGGAGAAGAAATTCCACTGCTACAAAGGAACATTACTCCAGAGAAGATAACAGAGGATTTATCAGAATCTCAACCCGAGTCACCGGTCGAGATGAACTTAATGCCCGTCCACCCACCTTCTTTGGAACCCCTGCTGCAGTCCTTATCAAATTAAGTTAGGTAGGGCTTCCTAGTATTACAGACAAACCAGAAGGGGATTCAGGGGGTATGCAAGGCTCTGGCAAACAAGATGGATCTATTAACCCAACAAACCCAGATCTTGGAGAAGTAAGTTGTTCATCTTAACAAAACAGTGGAGAAGCATACTAGAGAAATCGATGCATTAAAAACTATGGGAAGCCAGAAATCTGAGAGGTTGGAAGTGCTGGAAAACAACGCTAGGAGGAACAATATTATAATAATGAACGTTCCGTAAGGGGCTGAAGGAAATAATTTTAGAATATTGGTGGTAGATCTTCTGAAACAAAGTGGGGTGTGAGGTGGACCTGAGGATCTGTTAACCCAAGACATACAGGGGGTTCATAGGGATCCCTTCTGAAAACCAGCAAACAGGCCTAAGCCCAGGAGGATATTGGTGAACTTTCTTACTTATGTAATCAACGAAATAATCCTCTCTAGAGCCTTAAAAATGGGAACATTAGAAGCAAGAGGCTATTCCTTCGAGATAAGATCTGATGTATCTCGGGCTACCTCCAGCCGACAATGGGAGCTCGGTAGGAGGATGGAGGAATTTAAGAAATTAGGGGCCACAGTCCAATAAATTCCCAGCGACCTTAAGAGTGATGAGAGACAATCAAATGTATAATCTACGGGATGTTCAAGAAGCAGATTCTCTCTTGGAGAAATTCAAGGATAGCCAAAATTAAACTGGACTCTAAGCTCAGTTTTCTCACTCTCTGTTTTCTTTTTGTTACACTTGTTTTTTGATAATAGGTGGAAGGGTCTAAGCAGCGCCAAATAGGCTTAACATCCAGGAAGATGGAGGGGGTTCCCCATGGAGGAGGAGGGAAGGGTGTTGGAGAGGGAGTTGGGCAGGTGGGGTACTGGTAGAGGGGAGGGGTCTGAGGGGTTTTGAAAATGTGTGCCTCACTGTAAGGTGACCCGACCTGTAATAACGCTTATAAAGAAGCCTGTAAACTTTAAAAAATGATATAACAGAGATGACTGGAGGTAGTTTTCAGATTCTCTCATGGAATGTGAATGGGTTGAGAGAAAGACAAAGAAGAAATCATATTTTACAATATATCAAGGATTCCCAGTCTCAAATTGTAATGTTGCAAGAATCTCACCTGACATCTGCCGAAGCACATGAGATCTTTAAACCTTTATGACCTGGGTTAAGCAAATGATCTGTTCAAAAAATACATTGCATTCAAAGAGGGTGATAATTTTAGAGAAAAGTGCTCTTAATGCTTTGATTTTATGCTCCAAGATGGATACAAAAGGTTATAGCAGACGTAAGGATCAATCAGGTTGTTTATACTTTAGTATCCTATTATGGTCCAAATATAGATGATACAACCTTGCTGCAAGAAATATGTAACGCACTATCGGAGACCCAGCACCCAATTATAATAGCGTGAGATTTTAATGTGGTATTAAATCATACATTGGATAAATCTACTGGAAGTAAAGCATGTTGATGTCAAAAATCCTCGGCATATGTTAAAGTAATACTGGGGCACTATGCTCTGATGGATATTTGGAGAGATTCACACTGTCGCTCTCGCAGTTTCACCTTCCATAATAAAAAGTATACACATCGCTCCAGGATAGATTATTTTTTATTGACTAAGACTCTTAGGGCGTCGGTGGTGGATGTTCAACACATTCCACCACATTTATCTGATCATGCCGCGGTAGTGTTGACCTTGAAAGAAGTAGGACCACGGCCGGTAAGAAGATGGATCCTAGATCGTTCTCTCTTAAACAATACTGAAGTGGTAGAACGTCTGTCTAGTGAAACTAAGTGTTGTCAACCTAAATTCTGCCCTCCTTACGTGGTATGGGATTCCTATAAAGCCTTTATTAGAGGGATGATCCTGATTAGTATTTCTGCCCAGAGAAACAGGAAATACAGGCTGGAAGTTCAGAATATTGAGAAAGATTTAGAGAATTTAGAAGGAAAACTGGTGGAGGCACAATTTGAGGGAAAGATTGAAGATGCAATAATATTAGAACTGGCGTATAAGCGGGCCTCTCTTTCAGCGGTAATAGAAACCCGAGTAAGGGAAAGATGGGATGCAAGCAAATTTGCAACTTTTGAATATGGGGAGAGCGCTGGGAAATTATTGTCATGTAAAACAGAATCTGATCTTGCTAGGAACCAGATCTCAGAGATAAGTGACCCTACTACAGGGGTGACCTTAACGGAACCCTTAGAGATTCAAAGAGCATTTCAGGGTTTTTTCGAAGTTTTACATAAAGAGGACTTATTAGATGCGGCAGAGGTCAGGATGCCAAATGTAGAGGAGTTAATGATGGAAAAACTTGATGGTGAAGGACAGTCTCTTGTGGAAGAAGACATCTTACAGGGGGAAGTAGCACAGGCTATCTCAAAAACTAATAAGGGGAAAGCAGCGGGCCCTGATGGCTTACTCGCCAAATTTTACGTAAAGTTATGCAGTGTTTTAGCCCCATTCCTTAAAGATCTTTTTAATTTAATTTGAAGGGGAGGATCCTGCTTACCAATATCTTGGAATGAAGCAATAATAACTATCATTTTAAAACCTGGGAAGGACCCCTCGCTTTGTAAATCATATAGGCCAATTTCTCTACTGAATAATTATTATAAAATATTTACTAGTATTTTTGCTAGTAGATTAGGGAGAAGTATTGTACCTCTGATTCATGATGATCAGAAAGGGTTCTTAAAGAATAGGCATATGCATCAATTATCTCATGAATTAATAAGGGCAATTGATATGGCAATGGTATTTGAGCTTCCCCTAGCAGTTATTACTCTCGACGCTACCAAGGCGTTTGATCGAGTGATCTGGAATTACTTAAACTTCATTTGAACACACCTGAATTTTGGACCAAAGTTTTGGGGGGTCTTAGAAAGTATTTATGCCACTCCATCAGCGAGAGTCTTAATAAATGGGAATCTAACTCCTCCCTTTCCTATTACTAGAGGGACTAGACAGGGATGCCCTCTCTCTCCGTTGCTCGTTGATTTATATATAGAGCCACTGGCCCGCATGATCAAAAAGGATACTTTGATAAAACCTTTTGTTTATATGGGGTGGGAGAAAAAAGTATCTTTGTACGCCGATGACATTATGATTTTCACAGCAGACCTCCCTTCGGCACTAGATAGACTTGAGGGTACAACACAGAACTTTGGTCAGGTATCGGGATATCTGGTTAAAATGTCAAAGACAGAAAAAATGACATGGAATATGAATGTGCAGCACAGATTAAAAAAAGAGGAGATAAAATACCTTGGAGTCAAGATTTCAAAGAATTTGGAAGAGACACCTCTAGTAAACTTGAAATACTTAGCACAACAAATAGATAAACTTCTATTAAGTTGGGTACATCTTCCTTTGACTTTATACGGGAGGGCAAATTTAGTAAAGATGTTTATTCTCCCTAAACTCACTTTTCTCTTTAATATGATCCCGTTGGAATTTAAGGAAAAGAGGATACGAGATTTGCAATCAAAAATAGATAGCTTTATATGGGCTTATAAGGGAATCAGGATTGCCAGGAAGAAGCTCTGCAGGAGTCATGCTAAGGGAGGGATTGCCCTCCCAGATATTCAGTTATATGCATGGGCATTCCAGTTAAGGAATGTTAAGGATCTACTAACAGGAGAGGATGTCTTCCCCCAGAAGGAGTTTATGTTAAAAGGTGAAGGGAAAGGGGAATGGAAATGTATGTATAAATTTGGTCACCCAAGGTTCTACAAAAGAGTAAGGCTGAAAACACTACAAGCTGCCACGTCATTGTGGGCTAGGATAAGGAGAATTACGAGGTTATCATATTATAGTATCTATGCCCCTATTTGGGATTCTCCGGGAACCCCAGACTGCCTTAAAGATGCTCTATCTTGTCCTTTGAAGGAGGCAGGTATTATAGAATGGGGACAAGTATTATAGGATGGAGTATTGAAACCCTGGAGAACCTTTACCTCTGAGATGCAGTGCTCGTTGTCTAGATTTAAATATTATCTACTACAAGCATGGGCAAGATCTTTACGAATAACGGACAAAGAGACTGAGTTAGAGGCGTTATTAAATAAGAACCAGCCATGTAAGAAGGAAGTCGCTGCCTATTATAGAATATTTGTGGATAGTTTAGATGACAAACAGAATTCCCCTGGTCCTCTGTGGGATGGCGTGGTGAGTAAGGAAGAGATTGATATACTATGGACATGGTCTTGGCAGTGTCTTTACAAGCTTGTCAAGCCAGCTTCCCTGAGGAAGAACCATTTGTTTTTTCTACATAGGGCATATTATACTCCCAAAAAATTAAATAAATTAAATAAAAATGTTCAAGCAGCTTGTAAAAAATGTGGGTTAGAGGGGGCGGATGATATTCATATGTTGATGCTGTGCCCTCGGATTTCGAATTTTTGGAGGGAGATTTTTGAGGTCTTATCTAGTGTGTTACAGGTACCATTGGCGGCCTCCCCGGTCTCAGTTTTATTTGGTGGTACTTTAGAGTTACAAAACCTCCTGAGCGCTCATAGGAATTTGTTATTTTATTTAATACTTTTAACCAGGTGGGAGATATGCAGATATTGGATCCCTCCCACCCCACCAACTTGATGGGAATGGGTGAATGCAGTAATAAAAGTATGTAAGCTACACCTCTGCAGAGCTAGCATTAAAAATGTTAAAAAGCTGTGGCAACCTTGGGTGAATTGGCTCTCTCTGAGCATCAGCTCTCCAGTTTGTTGTCCAATGATTATTTCAAATGAGGGGCGTCACTCAGAAATTCTACTCCCATGATGCTGGTCTTTTTCGGATGTTGACTGCCTCAGACCTATCCAGTAGATTCTGTAATACAGACCGGGTCAGATCATAATGGAGGTACTCTAAGAAATATGAGGACAAAAAAAAAAAAAAACAATAGGCCAGCCAACAACTGCGCTGTGAAGACAAACCTAAAAATGAATACACTTACAGTGGCCTACATAGTGTATTGGTACTTGCACTTATATTGGAAAGATTAGCACCTCTGTACCTGCACTTACCCTGTACCAGCAGCTACAGTTTGTTACATTAGGAGACCTCTATTCTTGCACTTACAGAGGAGACCTCCGCACTTACAAGACATCTGGGCCTCTGTACTCATGTGGGCAAGTGCTTCAGTGCCCCACAAAGGGATAATAAGCATTGCATAAATAATATAATGCAATACAATGCCTGAGTTTATAGAGGAGACATCAGGACCTCTGCATGTGCACTCACAGTGTAAACATCAGGATCCCTGGACACATGTGGGCAAATACGTTAGTGTCCTACTTAGGAGTAGTAAGCTCTGTATAAGTATTATAATGCACAAAATAGCTGCACTTCAGAGGTGACATCAGGGCCTGTGCATCTCCACTTACAGTGTGGGGTCGGACTTGTGTACCTAACTTTACCGTTCCCTATAAGTTATCAGTAGATGCATTTACAGAAAAGACCAGGGAAATTCAGTGCCTGTACTCAAATTATAGTTCATTAGCTCAGTACCTGCACTTACTGTGGAGTTTAAAACACCTTATAACCCAAAATTGCAGCGGATATGTAACCCAGTACATGAATGAAGTGGAGTAAATCGTTTTCCACACATACATAGGGTTGAGGTCACAGATGCTTTGAGACCTGATTACCTGCAGTCATAGCTACTGAGCGATGAAGTGCTAATGTGACAAGCTACTTCTCCACAAAATATTTAAGTAAATATATAATTAACGTGGATATAAGACATAAACTGAAAAAAAGCACTGACAAAGTCAGTGGGTCTGGTGTTGGCCACCACCGTATTTGCTCTGCCAATGCTTGTTTTTTAACCTTTTTTGTAAATCTTTATTACAAAAAGAATAAAAAGATGGACACCAATGCATGTGCAAACACAGGCAGACATCTTTAAATGTTTCTGTGAAAGGATTTTAATGAAATATTCAAAACTGGCTGCATGCACAGACAGACATCTTTAAATGTTTCTGTAATAAAATTTTAGAAAGACATTCAAAACTGGCAGCCATGCATGAGCACTAGCAAGCAGGAGCAGCTATCTTGAATAGGATTAAAACTAATTTTAGAAAAATATATGTCGCTAGGAGTTGGTGTGTGGGATAGAACGCATTATATGCAGTGGCATGGGCGAGTGTCTGGGGATCTTCAAAGCCATCTCTCAAAGCTTAAAAAAGCATAAACAAATACATAAATAAATAAATAAAACCACCATGGCTCAAAAAACTGTAGCCCTGAAAGGGACTACTTTCTGAGTGGTTGATAGCATTGTAGTGTGGCAAAATTCCATTACTCACAGAGAAGGGAATCAGTGGCTGAAATGTGTTGCCCCACTGCTCTATGATATGGCAGATGGAAGCAAAATGTGAATGACCCTAAAGCAGGCCAATGGGTGAAGAAGCCTGGCTGAAATAAACGATGTGTACATAATGTACATATTTTTAGCACAATTAAAATATTCTGGCTAACTCCAGACCTGATGAGATGAGGTTACCTCACTTTATCTGCACTTACAAAATGAACCATGGGACATCAGTCCCTGCACTCAGAACTTGCACTTACAGAGGTGACCAAGGGCCCTCAGTACCTTGAATTACAGTGGAAAGCAAGGACTTAGTGCCCACATTCACAGTGGAGCCCAGGCTCTCAGTGTCTGCACTCATTGGTGCAGAGAACTGAGGTGGCAAAGAGGAGATATGCCACCGCTCCACAAAATATTCAAATAAATGAATGTACAATGACCATGGAGATGTGACATAAATTGAAACAATTAAATAAGATGATCTCAGCAACTCCTCGGAGAAAAGCAACCAGGGCAGCCTCAGTACCCGCACTAATAGCAATAGAAAGAAACTCACTATCTACATTCACAATGAAGAGTAGGAACCCAGTAAATGCAATTCTAGTGGAGGACAGGTGCTCAGTACCTACACTTAAACAGCAGCGGCCCGTCCATATGGGCTGAGGGGCCATGCTCCCCTACCTTTTTCCTGATGTGAAGATAGTCTATCAAGCCGAGCAAAAGTCAGCCTGACAGATACTCTCTTCTGGTTCAGGTCAGGGAGCCGGGAGCTAGACTTGCACTAAATGTGTAGACTCCTGGCTGCACAAGCTGAACTTTGCTGGGCTAAAGAAGTCACAGCTCCTGTGGGCGTGGCCTCTTCAGCCTGGCAAACGTGCCTCAAGCCCCCCCCCCTTCATGACAAGGGGGAGCTTCACCAATTGCTTTGGACTTGGGCACTTCAGTTTTAAGCCCTGAAGTGCATAGAGACAAGTGTCAATCAGTGACACCTCGTCACAGAGTGGGGTGGGGTCAGCACTGTCCCTGGCCCCATCCCACTATCTGATGAGATAGTGACTGCTGCCTTTCCCTCACTGGCTGACCTTAGTTCATCCAATGAGGGAAGGTCAACCTGTGAGGGAAGGCAGCTGTCCCAACCCTCCTGGGACCTCCAAGGCTTGACTGACCTTAAGTCAACAAATGAGAGAAAGCAGCAGTCCCAACCCTCCTGGGACCTCCGAGGCTTCCCTCTCGGTGCTGCTGCTCTTGAGGTAAGTTTTTTTAATGTTTGGTGTGTGAGTTTGTGTATGTATGAATGTATGTGTATTTATTAGTGAGTGTTTTAAATGGGTATGTGAGTGCATGTGTGAATGAATGGGTGTGAATGAGGTGTATGTGTGCATGTGTAAACTCCCCCTCCCTTGTAAAATTACCAGCAGCCACTGCACTTAGAGTTGGCATCAGTGGCTCAGTACATGTACTGACAGCAGATATCGGGAGATCAGTACCTGTGCTTATAGTATACATCAAGGGACAGATTTATCAATAACCATGATGAAGCGCAACGAAGCAAGACAACTTGCTGCACTTCACTGCATCAAATGGAGAGAGCATGGATGTGCCACACTAAAGAAGGGGAAAAAGGAGAAGAAATAAAGCTATTTCTCCTCATGGTACCTTTGTCCTGAAGGAACTCAATTTGAATGCATTCCCAGGTTTACTTGTCTTGGTAAATCCTTGGGTGGATGCGTGGGAACACCCACTCTCCACCCATTTAAAGACTTCCTGGCACAGAGTAATAATGCAAGGCATCAGCCCAGTGGTATAACACAAAATAATACCCCCCCCCTTCGGAATATGCGCTGCATGAGCCTGCGTTACACCCTTGCACCACCCGCAACAAAACAGAGTCCCTCTTTACCGCTCCTTGCAATGTAATTTTATGCCCCGTTGCTAGTGAATCTCTGCTTAAGTGTCACATGATTCATCTGGTGTTTTTTTCCCTGTCAACACGTGTGAAGCGCAATGGGATTATCGTCTCTTATCACAACCTCACATAACCTTCCAACCTGCCCCCCTACCTCCACAGGAATGCCTTAGTCGCTCTGACACAGCACAAAAAGAACTGTTACTTGGAGTCACACGGCGAGCCCATCTTACTCAGACCCTGAGCACCAGGGTCGCCGAAGTATAAGGGGGCGGCAAACCCCAAGGTGTGGATACTGCGTTTCTCATAAAGAAATACAGCGTGAATCGGCGGTTTATGTATGCATACAGGGAGAGATAGAAATACGGAATGCACACCATCCCCTTTTCAGAGCTGTTGGCAACGGCCTTCAACCTCTTGGCAAGTTTGGACTGCTTTCCACAGAAGATACTGCTTCAACAGCACCAGATATAAAATGTGACGATCCTGGAAAATGTTCGTTAACTGCAGAAATCACACTTGAGGGTGTGGTGTGTGTGGTGTCAGTAGGGATTGGGTTCTCATGGACTCACTGTGCCCTGATTTTGTCTTTTACTACACACCAAAGGAACGCCCATTTTCCTTGCTTGCAATAGGATCCATGACATACTATGTCTCTATGAGCTAAGGGGTACCTTTGTGTTTCAAACGCTGGGTATGTGCCGGGGCGCTCCAGCAGCAATTACTGTGTGCTACGCTGGCATTATTCATGTTTTTGTCATAACAATGCATTACTATTGCAGTGACCAGCTCTGCAGCATGGTATTTTTTCATAAATTCCGTATATAAAAAGTATGTACTCTTACTAAATGTATATGGTGCCTAGATGAGAAGGAAAGAGCATAGTGTGCTATAAAAATAGCTGTGTTTCTGTTAATCTTTCTAAAGACTCCAGCTGCTTTGGTGGACCTTCTATGACCGTGCTCCTGCGGTGCAGCTGTGTTTCATGAAGTGAAGTGTTACAGGAATTGTATGACGCGCATCTGACATGTAGTGGTGTAGGTAGCCTTGGTTGACTTTACTACAGTGCTTTGGGATTACAAGCAGGCAGTAGTCGGTGCGCGAAGGTTAGTTGTGCTCACTGTGCTGGGACTTGTTACTGAGAGAGTTTAGGATGCAGTTAATTTACAAGTATACATTCATAGTCACTTGAGAGATAGTTTTGCGACTTTTAAAAGAAAAGTGACAATCATTGCTTTAAAATCTAGCTCTCGACTTGGAAAGATTTTAAAGCCGCACTCCCGGAACGAATGTTGGGTGGTTTAGATGTTGTGCACTGAGTAAATCGAGCTATGAATTCCTAACTCAAGTTTGTCAGTGGGTTTAAGGAATCAGTTTTCTAAATGTGTGATTCTTATAGCCTCGCACGTGGGATTATTCTGCCACACGCCAGGGAAACATTAAAAGAGCTTGCAAAAAAATGACCAAACAAAAAAACAGAAAACGAATGAATTAATGAAAATTCTAGTGATGAAGACCTGTTGATCACGTCATCAAATACGGTAAAGAGTTGCTTAACTCTCGGCAGTAAATCTCCGATCAGCGCCGCGGTTCCTGGATTCACAGTCACACTGGCACAAACTCCCTACCTTGAAGAAGCTGCGGAGAAAGTACATGACACTCAGCATCTTCGGACGACTCTCCGGGCCGTCAGGCCTTGGTCCGGGCTGTGCGGGGTGCTTGCGGCCGGCTCCCCAGTGCCGCCGCTCCCACCTTGCATCCTTCTCCGGCGCTATTTTGGACCGTCTTCTGGGCGAAGCCTGCGCGCTGCTGCCAGAAGCTTATGCTAAGGACTTGCATAACAAGTAGGGCTTATCTATGGCGCGCCGCCACCGTGCAACGACTCAAACAGGTTTGTTCACGGCTTACTGGCCCCGGGTGCTTTATTCCGTTTTTTTGGGACCAGGCCTGGACCAGAAAGAGGTCTTTGTGCAGTGCGCTGAATAGGAAGCAGAGAGAAATGCCTGGGACGGTTTCCCCGAGCGACCGGACGCTATTGAAGTTGCCGTAGACAGGCCCACCCCGCTTGTGTTTTTATGTAAGGAGTACTATCTGAATTAGTTGCAGGAACACCGCGAAAATGGGGGCGAGGCTTGGGAGGATGGCGTCCTTATACATGTCTCACCCAGCTTCCATATAATTATAACTCATAAAAAGGGAAAACAGCGTGTGTTTACTCCAGTCTGGCAAGAGGACCTGGCAAGACCTCACAAAGTACACGCACGGTGTTTAGTGGAGCACCCAAATTCTCTGCTCATGTACAGCCGTGAGACGCAGTAAGGGTCGTCCCTTTAAATTGGTGAATAGTGATGTAAGCAGTGGGTTGAATCGGTACTCAAAGAATGAGTAGGCCTTGCTCGCATTTGACAGGTACTTTCCAAACTGCATACAGGTCATGGCAGCAGGTGCATTACCCTTCTAAGGATCAGAAGATGAGTCATCGCCACTGGAATCTAAACACATCACTTCTAAGAAGCACAAAGATCACTGCAGCAGGGGCATTAGCCTCCTCATATAGATAAGAAGACAAGCCATGCCTACTGCAATTCAAACATTTAACACCCAGGACACACACAGACCTCTAGACGGTAGGTGCATTAACCCCTGATATTGTCATGGGTTCATTTTAGCGCCTAGCTTGGATACCTTTATTTTAGCTTCAGGCCTGCGGCCTGTGCCCTTTTATCCAGATCATTTCATTTATTCCTTTATTATATTTTGGCAAGGCCTGCTTTTAGCAGGGATATTTTATTTTCTAAACAGTTGCTTTTCTGTGAAAACGTTGTTAGTTCCTTTGCACAATGTTGCTTTTCTGTGAAAACGTTGTTAGTTCCTTTGCTCAACATGTCATTCTGTACCTCCTATCAAATTTGTACATGATAGGTTACTTAGTATTGCTGGCAGAAGAGTACAGAGCCAAAATTCAACAGCTAGACATATTACCACATCAGGCCTGTTCTTAGAACACAATACATTTTGTTATAAAAATACCACAAAATCTGAAATAGGTTAGAGGGGACATTCCAGCCAACCATCTTATGCTGTGAGCCACTTTGCTGCAGCTTTGCTGATCTTGGTCCCGTCTCCACCCAACCGAGGAGACTGCCAGCAGACCGACAGGCAGACCCTTGTTTTCAGGCATGAGGTGGGGGGTCTACTTCCATGCACTAGTACTGGCAGAATGGCTATCACTGCTATGCTCTCACATTAGATGCTTGAAGTGTAGGTAGGACTTCTTAGATTTACAATTACGCCAGGATGCTGGGACTGTATATCTGTTTCACTCTTATGGTCACAGCCATAACCATAGTATGTTTAATTTTCCTAATAATTGCAGCTCATGCTTTTTATATAGATTGCAGTTGCTTCAATAAAATACATTGAAACTTTGAATACATTTCTGTCTGTCTTCGCATGTGTGAGACTTGTGCAAATGAGAGAAAGGGGTAAGATCTGTTAGACCATGATTAGCTTTTTTTTATAGAGCTATTATCGTCTAGCAGTGGCTGTGTAACCTCTGCATGAAAGGGTACAGATGGTGTGCACCCTGAATATAAAACCCACAATAATGGGCTGACAGAATATTGCATACAAAATATATTTAAAAAAAACATTATATGTCGAGATTCTCTAACCTCAACTCCACATACATGCACCTGTGCAGTTCATACATCTTTAGGGCGTACAGATGTTAGTTAGTAGTAGTAAATCTGTCCTTCCCTATATGTACTTACCTTTCAATATTTGGTCCCTCGATATTGTGTTATATTCAGTAGTACAACTGGTACCCACACAGAAAGTAACAGGATGTACATGCCATTTTTCGCTCACTCTTAAATTCATTGTCTCTGTATTTGCAAAGTGTGAAAGAAGGATGGTGGTGAATGACCTGGTTTTCGAGCACCAAAATTGTATGATCATGTTCCTCATGGGTTCTCTGTCAGTTTCTGAACATTGACACGTCTACAAGGGAGAAACATGTCTTGCTCATAATAACAATATGTGGTCAAAGTTGGAGTCTGTAATCCATACTCTGGTCAGTCTGTTGTCAAGAGGAGACCTGACCTAGCAATTCAGGCTGGCTTGTTCCTATAATAGCAGGACCAAATACTTTTTATATATGGTTGGTATCTGGAGCAACATAGAAGCCAAGAAAGTGGGCTAGAATGCAACCCTAACAATTAGTTGCTGAGAGTAATTGAAGCAAGTACCAGTATATCATCACTGTAATTCCATTGCTTTTTTCCTAAAATTAACCATATGTGTGCTTACAGATGTGGTCCCTGGTAGGAGAGGGGCAAAGCTTGAGGCACAGCATGACTCATTTGAATGGGAGCAAGCAGAACAGGGATCAGCAACTGCCCAGGACAAAAACAGTGATCCCCTGTGTTGCATTCTAGCCCAACCAAGTAGCATGCACAAGAACACACCATACACACAGCTCGTAGTTAAGGTCTTTACTCCTCAGCGTACCACATTTAACTAAACTCTCAATATCCCAGTAACTCTTAAAGATCACACCCTAAAACCTCCCAGATCCATTACGGAATGTCCTCTATAATACCGCCCCTAGCCACAGGATCCTAACGCTTACAGTTTTAAGACACTACGGCCCTCATTTATCCTCAGCGGTCTTTTTAGAAGACCGCCGAGGTACCGCCACGCTGAAGACCGCCAGTGCAGGTGGTTTTCCGCACAGCGTATTATGACTGCTGGCAGCCATCCGTCCTTTTCCGGACGGAGAGCCGCCAGCAGCCATACTGGCGGCCGGCCGGGAAGTGGAGGCTGCTCCACCTCCACTGCCACGTCATCAGAACACCGCCCACCGAATCACGTCCCATGATTCGGTGTGGCGGTGTTCTGGTGACGGGGAGCTGGCGGAGAAGCAGCCCCCATGGATCCTGTTTCCTCCCGTAGGATCACCAGACCAATAAGGTGATCTTCCGTTAGGGGAGAGGGTGGGAGCGTGTTGTGTGTTGTGTGCTGCGTGCATGGGGGTGTGAGTGTGAGTGTGTAGAGGGTGTGTGTTAGTGCGTGTATGCATGCGGGGGTGTTGTGTGTTTGAAAATGTGTGCATTTCTGTCTGTATGTCTGTGAGTATGTGTGCGTGTATGTCTGTATGTATGTGTGCGTGTATGACTGTGTGTTTGTTGGAATGCCTGTTTGTATGTGGGTGGGTATGTGTAGTTGTAGTGTCTGTGTGCATGTGGGGTGTGTGTGTCGATGTTGGGGGGGTGGGGGTCCTGCCACCTTTGGGGGGTTGGAGGGGGGTCGGGAGTGTGGGGGGAGGACTTGGGGTAGGGGAAACCCCTCTCAGTGCCAGGGAAGGATTTCCTTGGCACTGATAGTGCCTACCGCAATGGATTACGTGGCAGTACAGAACCCCACGAAATCCATGGCGGTATGCAGGTTCGTGATACCTCCGGCTGTGTTGTGACAGCTGCTGGTCTGGAGACTGAACTCTCCAGCCCAGCGGTCATTACCACCCTGGCGGTCGGAGTGGAGAAGTGGCGGTTTAGCATGGCAGTCACGCCATGCTTGTTGGCCATTTCTCCACGGACCTCCAGGGTTGTAATGAGGGTCTACATCTCCCCCCTTGTTAAATCAAAAAACATAAACAAAAGATATGAACAAACAGCAGCATTACATTTCTTAGTTGAGCTGCACCCGGGGTAAACAGTTGCAGAAATGATACTCCTTTTGTTCCCTATTCACTTTTTCGTCCAAGCATGGGAACGACACACAATCCCTTAGTACCCTCTTAGTGGCCACAATGCCTCGATGGCCTTCATGGGCTAGTTCAATAATTTGCTGTCTCAAACTCACTGGTCTGACAATCCGGGATCCTCTTAGCATAATCCCTTCTTTGATGACAGACAGTTCATTTTGGACATTGCAATATTTCTGAAATTCGTTATCGTCACTTAAAGGTTGAACACTCTGTCTCCAGGACTGGGCTACAATATCTTTTAGGGCACCCATGTCCTTATCAGCATTGGTAGTGGCAGTGATCTGCTCAATGGACCGAGCTGCAGGCATTCTGGACTTCACAATGAAGTTGATGTACTTCTCTGCAGTTTTCAATGTTGAACTTTCCTGCTGTAGGGGTACTCATGAGAAATAATCAGCAAGGTTTTTGAACAATTGTATAGTCGTACTCTTGCGTACACAACCCTCACATCTCAATGCACGTGGGCATCTTGGCTTTCGGATTACAGAAAGTACTGTAGTAACGCCTGGTGGTCAGTGAGGATTATGAAATGCTTTCCATACAGAAACACCCGTAAATGTTTATAAGCCCAGACTATGACCAACCTCTCCTTTTCCGGTTGGTAACAGCAGCGTTCTATGTCAGATAAGCTTTGACTGGTGTACACCACAATGTGTATCCGAGCATTTAGATGTCTTCTATGCTGAGCAAGGATTGCTCCCAACCCCACCGGGCTTGCATCAAGAGTGTTCTCAGTGTGCAATTTAGGATCAAAGTAAGCCCTCTTGGTCGGATTTTCAATTGCATGTTTTATGTTTTTGAAACTGTGGTCACATTCAGCAGACCATCAGAACTGGACATTTCATTTTGTCAGGTCTCAAAAAGGGGAACTTACTGTGGCAAAGTTACAAATGTACCTCAAACAATAGCTGGCCATGCCCAAGAAGGACCTTACCATGGTAACATCTTTTAGAGGATTGGTGGCTGACAGTGTTAGTACTGTGTGAGGATCAGAATTCATGCCGCCATCAGAAAATACATGGCTAAAGAACGTGAACTTTGTTTTGTGAAATTCACACTTTTTAGAATTTAATGTGAGGCCTGCATTTGTCAGTAATTGTCACACTTGTTTGAGGGCTTTATCATGCGCCTTCTGTGTTGCACCAAATGCTAGTATATCATCACTGTAATTGAAGGCATGTGTCACAAGCTAAATAATCCTATGTATACCAGCTTGGAATATTTCTACAGCAGAGGACACTCCAAAGTTTAATCTTTTGTATCCAAATAAACCAACGTAAGTTGAAAAAAGTGATAATGGATCCGCAGTTCTCTTCCAGTTCAAGCTGATGGTAGAACTTGTTCAGTTCAAGATGGGAGAAAACTTTGGCTAAGTTAAATTCATGATCATATCCGCAATGTGTAGATCAGGATGTCTCTCTCTCTCAATTGCTTTGTTGGCTTGCCGCATATCTACGCAGATGCACACCACACCTCCACTGTCCTTTTCCGGGCACCACCACAATGGGTGACACCCATGGTGTGGGACCAGAAGAGCGCTCAATGATGTCTTATTTTAGCAAAGCTTCTAACTCCTCCTCAACTGCTGTTTTGTAGATGAAATGGTCTCCTGCAACATCGCTGTTCAACAGGTCTGATGTCTTCATTAATATGAAGTTGCACTTTCATAGTTTTGAACCTTCCTAGACCATGAAACAGCGATGAGAACTGACTCCCAATTTCAAGTTGTTTATTTAGCTTGTACTTGATGGATGTCAGATCCATATCAACAGCAGTTGTAAAGCTAAGTAGGCATGCACTAGATTAGGTATCTTGAAGAACGTCAATTGGGGCCTGCACAGATGTCTTCTTAAGCTGCAGGGTTGCTATGAATGATCCTTGACTCCGCAATGCTTTGAAAGCAGCCCACGTGTTCACCTTCGTACTTGAAGCTTTGAGTCATGATACAGACGATAGGCTGTGAAATTGTTCAACTGGCATGATGTTGATCGATGCACTACTATCGATTACAAAAGTTACTGGGCAACCGTTGACTTTCAGTTTGATTTTGGGGAAATGTCCATATGAGCTCTTTTTCTTTCTCAGCTCATTTATTTCTGTCCTTCTTTCATCTTTCGTGCAAGTGGCAAAGGCCACTTGTTTATGTTGTTCCTATTAATCTATGATCATTGCACATTCACACTCAATGGTGACATCAAGGAACTCTTGCAGGATGAACTTGATGGCAATTGACTTTCTTTAGTTTTGACCTGTCTCAGTTGAGGTTGTTGTTTGTTGTTGTGGGTGTGGCAAGACTGCTTCTGGAAACTTCTAGTATCCATTTCCCCTCTTGCCATGACACACTTGTTTTTTTCTTCACTTTACATATGGTTATGAAGTGGTTCTCCTGTCAGCACCCTTTACACGTTTGTCTGATGGCTGGACATTTATTTTCATGTGGTAATGAAAATCCACATCAGAAAAATAGGCCTTCATTACGACTTCGGCGGTCTTTTCGTAAGACTGCCAAAGCCGTGGGCGCTGAAAGACCGCCAATGCCACGGACGCTGAAAGACCGCCAGTGCTGGCGGTCTTAAGACCCCCCTATTACAACTGATTTCTGAATTCCGCCCAAAATAGAGAGGAATTCCGACACAAGTCGTGCTAGCGGTTGGCGGTTCCACTGCTGGTACAGCCACAGCAAAAGGATGCTGCATGCCGTATTACGACCCGTAATACGGCATGGCAGTGTTATGATAGCGGTGGAAGCGCCGGGACCTGTCCCCTCCTCGATGGACGAGGTAAGTGGATCGTCCGACAAGGGGGGGGCGTTTGTGGGTGCATCTCTGTGTGTGTGACTGATTGCGGATAGGATGAGGGGGGGTGAGTGAGTGATGTGGATGGGGAGAGTGCATGTGTGCGGGTGTAAGTCATCGAGTGCATGACTGCGTTTGAGCGGATGGAAGGGGTGAATACGTGTATGTGTGTGCATGTGTATGTAACTGGATGGGGAGAGGGGTGAGTATTTGTGTGAGTGGACGGGGAAGGGGGCGCATGTTTGTGTGAGTGAGTGGGGAGAGCGTGTGAGTGCAAGTATGTGGTGCAGGGGTGTGTGAATGTATATGCGATGGGGGAGTGAATGCGCGCCAGAGTGATGTGTTTGTGTATGTATGTTAGTTCGAATTGGGGTGTATGACGCAAGTGGGGTGTTTGTATGTGGGAGTATGTGGGTGCATGTGTGTGGGTATTTAGACATACGTGCAAGTATATCCTGAAGACATGAATGCTTATTCCTGTCGCCAGGATGCAAAACCGCCAGCTTTTTGTGCCGGTGTGACCGTCAGTAAAATGCTGGCAGTCTTTCACGTTGTAATACCGCTAGCGGTATTACGGCATCTGCCGTGCTGGAGGTGCTCACCTCCAGCCCGGCGGACTGCAGAAAAGAGGCATGACAGGCCGTGTATAGGTGATTTGGCTTTGACCAAACCGCCGAACATGTCATTTGGCAGTCTTCACCACCGGCCCGTCGGTGGTGAGACCACCATCGTGGCCCTGGCAGTCTTCAGACCACCAGGGTTTTAATGAGGATCATAGTCTTTCTTTTTCTGAAAATGTTAAATTACAGTCATCTGCTTGGCAGTGGTGTTTACTCTTCATGACTAATGCACCTTTAACTGTCCCGGCTTCCATGTCAGCAGTTTGCTGATCAGCTCATCCCTCAGCTCTAACAGCTATTAATACCTTTTCTAGACTGCCTCTTGCAACAGGCATCTTCTGAACAAATCGGAAAAAACAACCACTAATGATTCTGAGGTGCATGGCTTCTTCATCAATAAATTGACTAAATTTGTAACGTTTGATGTGTACATCAAGTCTTTCAACAAACTCATTCATCGTTTCACTAACTTGTTGCATCACTTGATTGAAAATGTACCTTTCATAGTCAGTGTTTGGCATTGGATTGAACTTGGCTCCTAATGCTTCTTTGATTTGATGGTAAGATATTGTCTCAGTCTGTGAGAATTTCTTTACCACTTCTTTCACTCCGTCGTCAGTGAGATTCTTTAGGTATTTATTGATTTTCTCATCACTTACATCTATCAAATTATCAAAAGTCTCAATCCACGTGGTCCATCTGGCACCAATATTCTATTTTTAGGGGGTATCAAATGGTGGCGGAGGTTTCAAGAATGCAGCAGCACCGTATTCCGTGCCTCTTGCGGAGCCGCAGAAGAAAATCTTCACTATCTTGAAGTCCTTATGAGCTGTGCTGAATGCCACTAGCTGCAGGCTATCCTGTCCCCGTTAGCTTCTTCAGGGACTAACAACTTGTCAAGCACAACCCTTGTGTTTGCTCTTAAGTCACCTTTCACGATTTTGAGGTCATATGGCCGGTGAGTAAGTTCACTTCTCGTACCTGGCGGTCGCTGCCTTTTAGCGTTCTCTGATTGTCGCTGCCTTTTATTTGTACCTGGTTGTCACTGCCTTTAGTTTGACATTTCCTTTGTATGACTGATTGCTTAGTGTTGTGGCACCGTTTTGTTTCTCCTTAGCTTGGCCGGCAAGTCTTGTGGGCTTTCCCGATTGTGCTCCTTTTGGGCCATCAAACTTCTCCACGAGGCTTCTTATGGACTGGAGTGGCACTTGCACTCCACATGCGCCAAACTCAGGCTTCTTTGCCTCGACTTGGGGACACATGGCACCCACAAGCAGTTTGTTATTTCTTGCCAACGTTCAGGGACAATACTTCTGCTTCTTCTGGGCACATATCCTCTGCGCGTTGCCAGTTGTTGTGTCCTCCCCAGCCAAGTTACATGCACAAGAACACGCCACACACGGAGCTCATAGTTAACGTCTTTACTCAGCATACGACATTCAACTGAACTCTCAATATCCCAATAATCATCAAAGACCACACCCTACCACCTCCCAGATCAATTATGTAATGTTCTTTATAAGATCTCCCCTAGATCCGGGGTCCTAACGCTTACAGTTCTAAGACACTATACCTTGGACATGGGCAGTGGGTAACCTGTGGGAAGCCTGAACTCTCTGGGAGGTCCTCCACAAACTCCCAATCATAACGTCTTTCTGAAAACGTATGGTTACTCATGTCGAGATTGAGGGCCATTACTTCTATAACGGGTGTAAAGCTACAATCTTAGGGCATTACAAGTAAGTGGTATTAAAATGGTGCAAAAGGTCTAAAAACTGTACTAGCAGCTACAGAAATGTTTTTTAGTTATACAGTCTATGGGTATTGATCTTTAAGAGTTCTCAGCTTTGGAAATAATGGTCCTCTTGAGTGTGATCACAAAAAAAGATGACCTGCACCCCCAGCGTTTAGACTATATGCTACACTGAGGGTTCTGGTGACTTGTGACCTGGAAAGCAAGTGAGTAGTTTATTCAGGGATTTAAGTGGGATGAAAAAAGTGTGTGGGACAGGTCCCTAATTGGGTGTAGCCTAAGTAATTAATGGTGTGCCTAACACACATAAACTAAATTTCTGTGATTTCCATAGTGTGCTACTTGACTGGTATTTTGATGCCTCTCCATGCTTTATGCCTGAGATGGCCGGCCAAACATACATGCACTCTGAGGGGGGGTGCTGAGCACTCCCCCTCGCTGCTCTTCACCCCTATGGCCCGTCCCTATAAAAGAAAAGGATAATAAACAAAGATTATTATCCTTTTTCTTTTAAAGGTTTAGTATCTGCCGCTGCTGGCGCGGGGGGGGGGGCAATGCTGCTACGCCCTAGTGGAGGAGCCGCCCCTGGTCCAACTGCATTACTCGTCTCCATTTCATCACGAGGGAAATAGTATCGCGGAGCGACAAAACTGAGATTTATAAGAAATCCTTAACAGCTAGAGTATTAGGCACTGGTCGTAAGTTGGCTCACACACCTATATGGAGTACGGAGAGCACTTAACAATCTGCCAGGAAGGTCCCTGGGGGGGCGTACATCGTATTAATGCCTCTTTGGAACTCAAATATATGTTCTAGATCTTGATGGTCCTGGCACGGAGGCAGCGGATACACCCTTTGACATAAATGAATGTGTCACTGTTTTGCAGGACTTACAACAGTTCTGTGATAACAACGCATCTTCCAATGCTGCCTCCTTTGGAATCAGGGATGTACTAGTAATATCTACCGACTGGATTCCTAAACTTGAGGATCTAGTACGAGAATAAATTGCTGTAAAAAAGGAATTTGATCCTTCTTATTGTGCACCGGTTCCAGTCCTGGGAATACATGTTACCAGAACTGTGATTCTACCCCTGCTGCCTGGCTCTAAAGAAAATCGCTTTGTCTTCATTAACAATGTCAAGCTACACCATGTGGCCGATCCTGCACAGCAGACCTAGAGGTCTCCTGAGTAGTGCTCGACTCCCTCCCACTACAGACCAGGATGTTCTCCTACAAGTCTTCAACAGCAACGTTGACACCTCTCTGAGCTTGGGGAGGGTGGAACATGAGCTTTCATTAGTTCCATTTACAACTACTTCTACAATGAGTAATGAAAATAATGAGCAATTTCTTACAAATTCTACACAAACATATGTCATAATTTACCATGAACCACCAAGGGAGTCTTCAGCAAGTTCTCCTCTTCAAAACACAGCCCCAGTTTTTGCACAAACAGATTCTGGTTATTTTGTCGACATAAAGGACACCTTCAGTGACTTATCTGCCTCTACTGCAACAGAACTGTCAAGAGCACATAAGCTGATACATTGGCTTAAAATTAACAATTTCATTCGTCCATGGATTTACCTATGGCTCTTATTGACTGTACTTGCCTTCCTCCCCTGGATTGGGTTTGTTATTGTTTTATTTCTCCTTATGCATGCTCATTTTCTTCCTGAACGCTCTACAGTTGAACTGGTGGATGAGGTCCTAAAACCACATTTTTCATCACACAAAACTCGCAGAGACCTGTCCCTAGTGAACATTACAGCCATACCAATTCCTGATGGGATTGTTTGGGACAAAGTATTATTTGATATATATAGGCCTACTGAGGTCATTCAAATACCATACGTATTCAAACTCTCTATGACAAATGTAATCACACCCGGAGTGGTTTCTGATGATTGGGATGTGAAAACTGTTGATGCTATGATGTCTGATCTAAAGTATTATACAGTATTTCAAAATGAAAATGTGTACCAGATTAAAGGAAATTATGGTGATATGGTCTGTTACAATTATTGTGGATATGATTTCATGCACAGAGCAAGTACCCCAAAGACTATTTTTAAATATACACAATGGGAACACTGCCCGACTCCACCAGTAGGCAGTTCTAAAACGTACACAGAAAAATTTGCATATTTTTCTGGGCATAATGTTAAGAATGCTGAGTCATATTATTTTAAACTGCCAGAAATGGATAGTCATGTTTTCTTGACAGATACAAAATTTATTTATTCTGACTCCTTTGTTTCCCGATTGGCTTTAGAAGGCTATGAGTACTGGTTAAAGTTGTCACGATTCACCCTGGGCTTACCGTCGGCACTGGAGAGGGATGGTGAGCGGCCCCGGTTCCTGCAAGTCCTGCTCTGGCCGAGGTAGGGATGACCCCTTCCGGTAGCCACGGTGCTGTTGACAATAGTAAGCCACTACAGTCCGTGCCCTCCAGAAGGAGTCCCAGAGGAAAAACCCTAGGGAGGAAAAAAACCTCCAACAGGAACTCCCTCAAACAGATGGAGGACACAAGGATTAGAACTCAAGATCCAGGAAAGCTGGGAGACTGAAGACAGAACAAGAACGACTGGCGTCTCAAATGAAACCCAGCCGGAGAGTGACCACCACCGCTGAAGTGTTGCAACGCAATGAGAAGAAGAAAAGGTTCCCCTTATATACCCCTAGACAGGAAGTGAAAAACAGGAAGAAGTAACACCACCATCTTGGTTTGGGAAGAAGCCATAACTAAAGATAGAAAACATGCCCCTGTGTAAGAGGAACAAATGCATGCAGGGAAGAAGGGAAGTGCAAAGCATGCTGGGAAGGAGAAAGCATGCTTTAAAACTAAGCATGTATATTGAGGAATGTATCAAAGCGTTGTGGCAGGTGAGTGGTGCTATGGAGGGGGGCCCAGGCACCCTTAAACCAGATTAAACTTGCGCGCCGAGCGCAGCGAGGACCGCAACCCAATTCTGGGTCTCCGGCCCTGCTGCGCTCTAATTACAGCGCGCGGCCGGAGAAAAGGGCCGTCGTGGGTGCCGCGACCCTTGACCCGGACCGCGGCTTCCCCCGCGGGCCGCCGCGGATTCCCCCGTGGGTCGGCTGGGTTGCGCCGCGGTGGCTCGCGGCGCAACAAAAGTCAATTGACTTAAAGATTGTGTGAGGAACAAAAAATTGCCATACAAAAGGAAAAGAACCTTTATTTAGAGAATGTATGATTCCTGTTCAAATATATTTTTAAATGAAACAGTAGAACAAACAAGCTGTTTAGGTTTAGCAAACATTAAGAAATTTAATGCGCCCATTTTACAAATGGCAAAAGTATGTAAAAGCGTCTGAAGACCAGCTCAATAAAAGGGTCCGGAATGGTACATTTAACACATCATTTTCAAGTCCTGGTGGTGGTTATTGTGGCCTTTAGATACCAATGGGTGCCACACACGTTTTGTTAACTCCTCGGGGGTTTTTAGAACAAATTGGTCAGACCCTCCCTTCGTGTCCTCAGAACGCTCAGGTATAGTGACAACATATAGGCCCTCATTACAACCCTGGTGGTCGGTGTTAAAGCGGCGGTAATACCGCCAACAGGCCGGCGGAAAACAAAATGGGATTACGACCACAGCGGAAACTGCCTACAAAGACAGCCACTTTAACACTCCAACCGCCACGGCGGTACAAAGAAACAGCACAGCGGTAACCGCCAACAGACAGGCGGAAGACAATGTACCGCTCACCCTATCACAAGATGCCAATCCGCCACCTTTTCCGGGGCGGAACCAGCGCGAACAAAAACATGGCAGAAACAGTACACAGAAGGGGAAATCACTCACCTCTCCACACCCCACGAGGAACCAGGACGCCATGGAGCCAGAACTTCAGATCCTGCCAGCGATGGTCTTCCTGCTCCTCTATCAGGAGTTCCAGAGAGGGCGGCAAAGACCACGGTGAGTACTGCACCTACAACACAGGGGGGGGGAGGGAAAAGAGAGTGACACACACACGCAACACGCAACACCCCCACCCCCACCCTCACCCACAACACCATACACACAAATACATGCTGCAACATAACATATACACCCCCCAACCCCCCTTCAATGACGCAAGGACAAAAGCAATTGATTTGAACAATTGTAATCAATAAAAATCCAGTAGTCAAGACTCTAAATACAGTATATACAATTATGTACACCAATTACACAAGTCCCGATAGTGCACCAATCATTGTCCGTGGACCACTGGGCCAAAAATGCATGGGTGAGGCCCACACTAGATACCTGACTACAAACGGAGAAAATACTGGAGGGTCATCAGATGGAAAATAAACAGGCACCTCAGGGGGAGGGGGGCACTTCAGCCTGATGAACGCACAACGCCACTGCTCCACAAGGGGGCTCCATGCCCATTGATGTATCCTGGGAAGTGCAAAGCCATAGTCTCTCAAGTCTTTTCAGTGGGAGGTTTGCCCACTGCCACTGCCCCCAGGTCCCTTATTTTCTTGGGGTGGTGGGTTTGCCTGGTTTCCCTGTAGTGGTGGACACACTGCTGCTTGACGTGTCCTGGGGACAGAGGGATGGGCCCGCTGGGTGGGTACTGTGCTGATGTTTCCTGAGGGGGGAGGCTCTGGGGTGGCTTGTGACAGTGTCAGGGGAACAGACTGTCCTGAGGTCCCAGATGGGCCAAGCTGGTCATCTTGATCCATTTGTGCAGAGCTGCTGTCATCACTGTGGGCCTCTTCTGTGGGGGGACTGGACATGTCTGGAACCTCCTGTCCTGTGACGTTAGGTAGGGGTCCTGCAGGGGTGTAAAGGCATGATTATTGCATCTGTGTGTGCCATTGTGTGCAATGGGTGAGTGACCCTGTACTCTAGTGCTTGCATTCTTGTCTAGGTCCTTGTGTGATATTTGGTTTGGGGTCTGTGTGGCTATCTGTTGTGGACATGCTTAGGTGATGGGTGTCCATGCTTTGGTGTTGCATGCAGGGCTTGGTGTTGGGATGTGTGTGTTGTGATAATGGGACACATGTGTGGTGTTGGAGTGATGGGGGTGAGGGTGGGGGTATGTGATGGCATGCAGGTAGGGTGGGGGATATTATAGTTAAGAGTTGCCTTACCAGAGTCCATTCCTCCTGGTACTCCTGTGAGGCCCTCAGGATGCACTATTGCCAAGACTTACTCCTCCCATGTTGTTAGTTGTGGGGGAGGAGGTGGGGGTCCACCGCCAGTCCTCTGTACTGCAATCTGGTGTATTGAGACCACGGAACGCACCTTCCCCTGTAGTGTGGTTAGTTTTACGTATTCATTGCGCTTTAGCTTCAGGCTTTAGGCGTTTGTGCATTTTGCCCTGAATAAATTTTATTCATTTGCTAATAGCTTACAGCCTCTGTGCACTTTGCTCTACATGCTTTTTATTAGGCTTCGTACTGTTATTTTTCAAATAGCCAGTTCTACGGTGTTGTTTTTTATTCATATCACACTGTTTTGCCTACTCTGCACTAGAGTTCTCCATAACATATTTACTCTGTGCTTCAGTCAAGGATACAGTCTGGTACATTGCCGATAGACGTGGTAAGAGTTTAGACTCGGCATTCCTGCGTAGGGACATTTTGTGATCTCGCTGACATGTTAGTTATAAAATCACTTCCTTGTCCCAGTACACGCGAGAGGGAGATTCCGACCAGGGAACCACAACTTGACGCTGACTGCCTCGTTGCAGATGCTGAACCAAGATCACAGGTCTTTGCTCAGGTATGAGGGCTGATATCCCCATAGTGATTCTAATAGGCAAGCTAGAAGCTTAACATGCTGTGCTCTAGATAGAACAAGCAGAGGGAGAGTAGAAACTGTTTGACAATATGATAGCTTTGTTTTTATGTTTTACTCTCCTGGTAACTATCACAATCCTACTGTGTTATATCGTTCTGGTTATTGCGGCTCACGCCTTAATATCTAAAATACAGTCGTTTTATTAAAACATTATATAAAACTTATACTGTCTTTGTCATTTGTATATGAGATCATATTGGAAATAAGAGAGTTGGTTTGGATCTGAGTAACCACGACTTCCCTGAGAAGTTCCAAAGATGTCATGCGCTCGGCTGCCAAATCATTCCTTCCACATGGGCGAAATGAGGCACTGCTAGTTAGCCGGAGCAAAAAACGGATTTAGGGTGACAGAGTTCTTTACACGTGGGTCAGACTCAGTCCCCCACACCGTTATCGATCCTGCTACCTAGAAATCCAGTAGTCTCATTTAGAATAATGAGAGCCCACGCGACATGGCGCCGCCAACGTTTGGTCTGGCTCTAATGATTAGGTCCGACTGACTCTCTTGGTCTCATATATATTTTGACTCCTCGTTCCGTATACGGAGACGTCCGTGGGGCTGAGGGTTTCCGCCGCCACGGCATAGGTGCTTCCCATTGCTTAGTGGTCGGTTGTTCAAGCTTGAACTTTGAAAGGAAAAAACCCCGATATTGGTGTGCCTTCTCTGCCCTGCGGCTGTTTTTTATAAAATGGCGAATCCTAATGTAGTGAACATAGCAATTAATATGCGACATCCGCTCACAGGACATCTATTGACACATGGACTGACAGTCCAGGGGGGTCCGGTCACTTTTGTGGTGGACGCCCATGCAGCCTATAGAATGGAACTTTTTTATTCTTGGGTCGCTTTTCCAGCAGTGGATGGGGGAACAAATACTTTTCACGAATACACAGTTGCGAATGCCCCTGGACAATACAGGGCTTACGCTTATTTAGAAATACCTCTCTCTTATCAAGAACACCATAATTGGCTTGATGGCGCCCTCCCACACACAATAGCACAAGTAAGGTTAGGTCCACTGAGTAATGATGGTCCTACCTGGCCTTTATTGGCTACATATACACCACATCCTGCGGTTGCTCAATTGGCAGTGGTTGAAGTTCGTCGTTTATATACAGAATTAATGGCTACATATAGACGATTAGTTCAGTTTGTGATGCAGACATTAAACACGAATGCAGCGCGTGCTGCTCCAGCGCACCCACAGGCGGTGGTTCCGGGTCTTAATCCGGCCACTGTACACTCAGTTATTGGTAAAGTACCGGCTAAACGAGAGGAGACTCCGTTTTGGCTGGCGCAAAAAATTAATACGCTGGAAGCAGTATTTCCCCATACGGGACCTCAGGATAAACATAGAATTTTGACGATGTGTTTGCCGTACGGGATGGTTCCTCCGGTGGACCTTTGTAATACCTGGGGCACGGTGTTTGCCGCGCTTTACACTACGGCACATGGTACACCGACATTAGCTAATTTACCGGACGTACTTAAACAGATTCAGGATGAATATGGGGCTGCCCCTGCCTTGGATTTGGGCATGCAGTTGCTGGGCAATTTTGCCACAGTTTCTTCTATTATTTTGAGTAATCTCAAAGGAGAGGCGGTAGCACTAGCAGTGCATATGCGTCTTCGGGATGTTCCGCTGCCTCAACAGGAACGGGAGCTTCCGAGAATAATAGCGGAAACATATTCTAGTATTGGTCGTAATAGCCTAGGGGCTAGACCACAAAAACCCCAGTTACAGGGTAAAAATAATAAAGATACTGCTAAACAGCAACAACCTGAGGGTTCGAAAAAGCGCTGGGAAAAGAAACAGCAAACACCTAAGAAGGATGATGGGCAGTCTCCGCAACCGGAGACCCCACAGAATAAGTATAATCTCAGGAATAGGGATACTTTGAAGACGCCTGATAGATATCAATATACTGATACACGCCAGTCTCGTTCCTTTCAGGACTCCTCGGAAAAGAGAAGTGAGAGAGGTGGGCGGTCAGAGCGGAGGACGGAGTACGTGAAACCGAGACAGGATTCACAACGCTCAGCGGAGGTTTCTATTAAGCAAGAAGAGAAACCGCTGCAACAGAAACAGCAATTCAAAAAGAAGAAAGTGGCAGCTGTCTCAGTTAGACATGCCGCTCAAGAAGAGAGTTCTCTTGACGAACAAGACATGGGCGTTAGCTCTGTTAGACAGCGCGGCAGAGGTCACAATAGTTCGCCGGAGTCTTCTAGAGCATCTGGAGGTGAAAGCAACTGATGACTTCATACAAGTCAAGACGACGGATATGCGTGTCTCTGATCCTGATAGAGTATTTGAAGTAACTCTGCGATTGGAAGGGGACATTGACCGTGTTATAAACGCAATTTTTTGGGACCATGTGGTGAAATCATATGATGTTCTGTTGGCCGAACAAGATTGGCCACCTGACTTTGTTCGCGACTGTCCAGTTGGGGAGGAGGTTATTACACCTTCCTTCTCACCACTTGTTCCGAGAGAACTCGCGGAGTCCTATAGTAAATCATGGGCTCTAGCACAGGCTCCCGCCTTGTATAGAAATAACGTGGGGTGGGACAGACAATCACCTTATCATGTAATACCGATAAAGGGCGAACCTCAGCCACAACCGCAATATCCTATCAAATTTGAAGCTAGGGCATCGGTTAGGGAAATTCTTACACAATTGGAATATCAGGGTGTAATTGAGCCCTGTGTCTCGCCGATGAATAATCCCTTGTTTCCGGTTGCTAAACCGGACCATTCATATAGGATAGTGGTGGATTACCGACATTTGAATAGTCATACACGCACATATGCAATACAGAATTCACATAGCGCAGCGCTTATGAATAATATAGTGCGTAAAAAATACAAAACAACATTAGATATCTCGAATGGATTTTTCTGCCAGAATATAGCGCCCGAGAGTCTAGACTATACCTGTTTCAGTGCGTTTGGCTCTCAGAAAATTTTTTGTCGTTTGCCTCAGGGGTATAAGAATAGCCCAGGACTGTTTTCGGCTCGTGTAACTGAAATGCTGCATGAGCTCGACCCTGAAGCATTATCATATGTGGATGACATATATCTGACAGATGATGAGATTCTGCAACATCTGAGGCGCGTATCGCGCATTGTTGTGGGGTTTGCTTATATTGGCTATAAGTTTAATTTTAAGAAATCAAAGATTGCCTTCCTCAGCGTCATTTTCCTGGGATATGAGTTGTCGAGTGAGGGCAAGAGCTTAGCGCCACATTTTTTGGAGAAATGTGCTTTATTGCAGCCTCCTAATACGGTTCGGAAGCTCCAGTCATTGTTGGGGTTTCTGAATTTTGGCAGAACTTACATTCCTGAATATGCAACGCGTATAAAACCATTATACGAGTTGATTCGCCCGAATTTTTCGAGTAAACTTTGGACGATTGAACATACACACATACTGCGAGAATTGCAGAGTGATCTCTTAGCAGTTAAACACTTACACACTCGGGACAATAAGACACATTTAGTGATCAGGGTGATACCTGGGGCTGTTGGGTTTACTTATGTCACCTTTAATGAAGGGGAGACTGTCCCGATTGCATATAAGTCTCACTTGTATTCAGCTGCAGAGCAACGTTTTGCACAAACTGAGAAAATTCTCACTGCAGTACAGATGGCTGTTATTAAAGAAAGACCGCTGGCCCAGGGTCAACGCATAGTTGTCGTTTCCCCGGTTCCGGCCTTAGAGGCTGTTACAAAAGCGAGTGTTCCTAATTCGAAAGCTTTACACCCGCAATGGATACAATGGGCTACGTCTTTGACAGCCACTGATGTAGATTATGTATTTGACCCTAAACTGCAGACTCAAGAATTTCTTCAATATGAAATAGAATACCCTGTTCCTGCTGGTACATTGCCTATTGACCAATATGAAGTGGTCATGTATACCGATGGCTCTGCGCAACCGGCGGTTGGGACTAAACAACAGTATTCTGCTGCATGTGCGGTCGTGAGCAGCACTATGGAGGGGGAAGTGTTCTGCCCCCGACATACTTATACTAAAACCTTGGGAGATTGCACGGCACAGCTGGCTGAGCTCAAAGCTCTATTGTTAGCGTTGGAGCATGCGGATCCGGCATTTTTAACCTTGCTGGTCTGTGACTCCTACTACTGTGTGCAGTCTTTCAACGAATATTTACACTATTGGGAGATGAATGGGTTCAGAGATTCTAAAGGCAACACCATTAAGCATAAAATGTTGTGGGGTAAGGTTGCGGATCTAAAGGAAACGCTTCCTAATGTCCATGTTGTGCATACACTTGGACACCAGCGCGTTGGAATACACGTTGCTGGGAATACTTTGGCTGATGAAGCCGCGAAAACGGCAGTGGCTGTCGCCACTGTGGCCGCAGTGACTCGTTCGAGTTCAAAACCAGACACAGAAATATCGGCTGCCATAAAAGCTACTGCTGATGGCACGCCCTTTCCTAAAGGATTTCCTTCAAAATATAGTTACTGCTTGAATGGTGCGCTAAATGCTACTGTTACAATTCCAGGCATTGGTGTACGTGAAATTCCCAATAAAATTGAGAGACCTCGATTGATTTCTGCAGCACATGAGGGGGTGGCTTCTGCACATGCTGGGGTGGCTGCCACAATTTCACTTTTACAGGCCCGTTACTGGTGGCCTGGTCTCTATAAAGAGACGAAGCAGTATGTCCTTTGTTGTAACATTTGTCAACAAATTAAGGCATCGTCGGCTAGACGCCCGCAGCAGACGCCCCTTCTGATTTCAAACAAACCATTACAATGTGTGTACTTGGATCATTGTGGTCCGCTGACGCCAGATAGTGCATACAAGTATATATTGGTTGCTGTAGATTCGTGCTCCAGATTTGTATGGGTATGGCCACAATGCTCGGCTGACGCTCGCACTGTTATTAAAGATTTGCGCATCTTTGTCGATATATTTGCAGTTGCGGCTTTTCATTCGGACCAGGGCCCTGCTTTTGCCTCTAAGGCATTCAGGGACACCATGGCTTCGTTGGGGGGTCCAACTCCAATTCTCGTCTCCATTTCATCCCGAGGGAAATTCTGTCGTGGAGCGTTTAAATCGTGATTTAAAGCAGTCCTTAACGGCCAGAGTTATAGGTACGGGTCGTGGTTGGCTAGCCCGCCTATATGGAGTACAGAGAGCACTTAATAACTTGCCTAGAAGGTCACTGGGGGGTCGTACTTCATATGAGTGCCTGTTTGGAACACAAATGTATGTTCCTGATCTAGATGGTCCTGGTGTGGAGGCGGCAGATACGCCCTTTGACATAAATGATCGTGTCACTGTTTTGCAGGATTTACAACAATTCCGTGAAGATAACTCTTCTGCCAATGCTGCCTCCTCAGGAATTAAGGATGAGCCAGTAACACCTACTGGTGGATACCCAGGATTGGGGATCTGGTGCGTGAAAAGGTCGCAGTTAAAAAATAATTTGGTCCTTCTTATCGAGAACCTGTCCCTGTGTTGGGGGTAAGCGGCTCAAGAACTGTGATTTTACCGCCGCTGCGAGGGGCCAAAGGAAATCGCTTTGTTTCCATTGATAATGTCAAGTTACAACATGTGGCCGATTCTGCACAGCAGACCAAGAGGGACACCCAGTAGTTCCGGACTCCCCCTCACTACTGGGGATGAGGTCCCGCTGCATGTGATTTTCACCGACACTGTTTCCTCTCCGAGCTTGGGGAGGGTGGATGATGATCTTGCGATTGTTCCACCGACGGCGATTGCGATTAATATGTGATCAAATTGCTGTACGTTCTACTGACGTTTCTGAACATGTGGTTTATAGCGTGCCACGGCGAGAGCCTCCGTCTGCTTCTTCGTTCAGAGTTGCACCTTTTGCTAGAACTATTTCTGGCTGCTTCAACGACGCTGATAATGATGGGTCCGGCTCCTCGTCTTCGATGTCTTCTGTCCACGGTCCACGACGGCTGCTGGGATGGCTTAAACGAACATATTTTGTTTTTCCTTGGAACTATTTTTAGCTGTTTTTGGCCGAGATGACTATTTTATTATGGTTGGGATTTGTGGTTACTTTTTTTCTGATAATACATGGTCATTTTCTTCCTGATCGATCTGACATTGAGCACGTGGAGACTGTGTTGAAACCACATTTTTCGTCTCATATGGTTCGAAGAGACTTGTCCACAGTGAACATTTCTGCTATACCAGTTCCGGATGGAATTGTGTGGGATAAAGTAATGTTTGATATATATGGTCCCACTGAATTGATTCAAATACCGTATGTCCTCAAATTATCAATGGATGATATTGTTATACCTGGCATTGTTTCTGATGATTGGGATGTGAAGACAGTAGATTCTATGCTAACGGATTTGCAATATTATACTGTCTATGACGATGAAGATGCTTACCAGTTTAGAGATAATCATGGTGACATGTTTTGTTACAACTATTATGGACACCACTTTATTCATAAAGCTAGTAGCCCTAAGTCCATGTTTAATTATGTGCAATGGGAACATTGCTCGACTCCTCCACAAGGGAGTTCAAAAACGTATTATGATAAATTTGCATATTTTACTGGGCATGATCCGCGTAATGCTAGGTCCTACTATTTTAAAGTTACACCGTATTCTAATAAGCAAATGTTATTGACTGATACTAAATTACTGTATTCTAATTTGTTTGTATCTAAACTGTCGGTCGAAGGATATGAATACTGGTTGAAAACTGTTGACTTGAAAAGTGTTTGGGGTACGAAAAATTGGCAAATGCGAGGCAGGGACACGTTATTTAGAGCATGTATTATCCCTGTGCAGATGATTTTCCTCAATGACACAGTACAACAGACTAGCTGTTTGGGCTTTGCGACGATTAAGGAGTTAACTTTGCCTAGTATACCTGTCCCTTCTAAATTAAAAAATTGGCAGCACTATGTGAATGCTACTTTCAGTGACTTTACACATTGGGTCCAGAATGGTACACTTAACACTTCATCGTTACATCCAGGCGGGTGGTTATTATGGCCTATAGACACTAATATGTGTCATCAACGTTTTGTCACCTCTTCAGGGGGGTTCAGGACTAGTAGGGCAGACCCTCGTTACGTTTCACCGGAACATGCTGATATTATAACTACATACAGTGTGGGGAAGCTTTGTCAGCAATGGTTGAAGTCCTCCACGCTGGATGCAGTTAAGTCACATCTCATGTTACTGTCTAATAATACTGATTTACAAGATTTTTTGTCAGGTCCCAGAGTACCACGGAAGAAAAGGTTCTTATACGAGGTTTATAATGAGATTTGGAAGCTTTCACAACAAGAGGCTGCAGCCCGGTTGAGGCAGATTGATCAAGAAAATCTGATGCAGACTTTGTCTGTTGTTGATAATGGCATGCATACCCTTTCTGAACGTGTTTACACGATTGACAGCATTGTGTCCTCTGCTATTGACATTATTAAATCGGACATGTCTTCTTTATACCATGGGCAGAGTCAGACGCGATCCATCATGCAGCTGGGTTGGACTCTTCAGACCTTGAAGGCGGGTCGCGTTCCGTGGCAGCACGTTCGTGCCAGGGAGATCTTTATCTCTTTTAATTTGACTCGTCAACAACAACTGATGGCTAAAAAGGAAGCGACATATGTTATGTTAAATATTGAAAAATTAGAGAAACTGCCTTTCATGGTAGCTGAGATTCCGTCAGCTGAATGGTTGATCCATGGGGTTATTCATTTGCCTATCTCTACTTTGCAATTTACTTCGTGTTTGAAGCATATTCCGGTGGGTAGATATGAACTATTGGGAGACAGTTACATACACGAGGTGTGGGACCTTCCCTTTCAGTACAGATGTGTTAATGGTTTGAAGGAGGTTTTTCTTAGCGGCAGCGAATGCGAAGCTTCTGTCAGCCATTCAATGGTTTGTAAACAGCTGTCCTTGCACGGTGCGTGTAATGCTTCGATTGCTAACTTAGCTTGTTATCTGAAGGGAGTTCCAGTCCCGGTTATTAAAAACACTTTCCAGGTGCTTTCTAACGGCAGTTACATTGTTCTTAACAGCGAACGCTGCTGTGGCATGCGTGCCGGAATAGTTTACTTCGTCGTTGTCAACAAGGCCGTTACGTGCTGCGGGAATGTGTTGTTTCCCCCCACTCAAATTAGGGAGGTAGCGGACATCTGGCCTCATATTGCTACTTCCAAGGTTGATTTCGACAAGTTGAGTCGGCTAAAAGCTTTATTGTTTCAAAAGCATGTGGCCCTTACATCTGCTAGCGAGACCTACGCACTTCAGGTGGCAAGGTCATCGGCGGAGATACAGTCCCTTTTGAATACTAACTTTCCGACTCACTTCGGTGAACTTGTGGGACGTATATTTAATGCATCCAGCACTGCTGGTATTGCACATTTTTTCAAAGTCGTTGGTGTTGGTTTTGCTAATACCTTCTCTTCCATATTCGGTTTGATACCCTCGGCTATACATTCTATTTTCGGAAGCATTTTTGGGGGTTTCCCGATTACTTTGGCTTTATTGGCTGGAGTCTTGCTGTTATTGCTATTTTTTCGCAATGGCTGTCCCGTCACGACGAGATCGTGTACTGCTGCTCCCATCAGCGCAGCTGTGTCGTGAACGCATGATGCAGCATTTTGGAGCAACACTCCTAGGACATTTGGAGTGCGACTGGTCTCTGTCATTCAGACCGGTTTTGGATTGTGTGCAACCCGTGTTTCGGTGCCTTTGGTGCTCGTTTAAACATGCACTGGCTCTCTGTCTCTCATTGCAGCGCCCTCCAATGGTCGATGCTGATCTGTTGATGTTCCCGATGAGGGCTCATTCCCAGACTTGTGCACTACGGATGCGCTTGCTTCGTGAGGCAGTTTATGAGATTCCCTTCCTGGAGGAAGATGGTAGTGTCTCTTTCATAGGCCCTGCACGGGGTGCCGCCCTGAATGGTTTTGGGGCTTTGGATCACACCTGCTCCATGGTACTTTGTGGCGTGGATCTTCCGATATTAACATATATCGAAGTGGAGGAACTCCTACGTTCTATTGCTTCTGTCTGATGATTGGATTTTTACAAAATTGACATTATATTGAATTTGGTTGTGCTCACATGTTACCTAAATTTATGACTTTGTTGTCTTCTCACCTTGTCGAAATACTTGTTTTAGATTTGGTTTATATTTAGGGCATCCTTTTATGTTATTGGAACCACTTGCTACCGACAAGGGGAGGGTGTAGTGTGGTTAGTTTTACGTATTCATTGCGCTTTAGCTTCAGGCTTTAGGCCTTTGTGCATTTTGCCCTGAATATATTTTATTCATTTGCTAATAGCTTAGAGCCTCTGTGCACTTTGCTCTACATGCTTTTTATTAGGCTTCGTACTGTTATTTTTCAAATAGCCAGTTCTACGGTGTCGTTTTTTATTCAAATCACACTGTTTTGCCTACTCTGCACTAGAGTTCTCCATAACATATTTACTCTGTGCTTCAGTCAAGGATACAGTCTGGTACATTGCCGATAGACGTGGTAAGAGTTTAGACTCGGCATTCCTGCGTAGGGACATTTTGTGATCTCGCTGACATGTTAGTTATAAAATCACTTCCTTGTCCCAGTACACGCGAGAGGGAGATTCCGACCAGGGAACCACAACTTGACGCTGACTGCCTCGTTGCAGATGCTGAACCAAGATCACAGGTCTTTGCTCAGGTATGAGGGCTGATATCCCCATAGTGATTCTAATAGGCAAGCTAGAAGCTTAACATGCTGTGCTCTAGATAGAACAAGCAGAGGGAGAGTAGAAACTGTTTGACAATATGATAGCTTTGTTTTAATGTTTTACTCTCCTGGTAACTATCACAATCCTACTGTGTTGTATCGTTCTGGTTATTGCGGCTCACGCCTTAATATCTAAAATACAGTCGTTTTATTAAAACATTATATAAAACTTATACTGTCTTTGTCATTTGTATATGAGATCATATTGGAAATAAGAGAGTTGGTTTGGATCTGAGTAACCACGACTTCCCTGAGAAGTTCCAAAGATGTCATGCGCTCGGCTGCCAAATCATTCCTTCCACATGGGCGAAATGAGGCACTGCTAGTTAGCCGGAGCAAAAACCGGATTTAGGGTGACAGAGTTCTTTACACGTGGGTCAGACTCAGTCCCCCACACCGTTATCGATCCTGCTACCTAGAAATCCAGTAGTCTCATTTAGAATAATGAGAGCCCACGCGACACCCCCGTAGGTAGTTCCACCTCTTCCTGATGTCATCCCCTGTTCTGGGGTGCTGTCTTACTGCGCTGACCCTGTCGACGATTCTGCGCCATAGCTCCATCTTCCAAGCAATGGAGGTATGCTGCACCTGTGCTCCGAATAGCTGTGGCTCTACCTGGACGATTTCCTCCACCATGACCCTAAGCTCCTCCTCAGAGAACCTGGGGTGTCGTTGAGGTGCCATGATGTGGTGTGGGTGATGTGTGAGGTGGTGTCGGTTGTGATGTGTGAGGGGATGTGTTTGTGTGTGTTGTCTGAGGTGCGTGGATGTTGTGTGAGTGATGATGTTGTGTGCCTGTGGATGCTAGTGTTGTTTCTGGTGGTGTCTCTCTCTGGCCTTCTATCGCAATTCTGGTAGTAAGGGTTTGTGGGTGATGTGGGTGTGTGTTTTATAATGGTTTGGGTGTGTGGGAGTGGTGTGTGTATGTTTATCAGGTGTGTGTGTTTTGATTTGTCCAATGTGGTAGTGTTTTGTAAATGTGTGTGTATTTTGAGCGTGGCGGTGTGTACCGCCAATGGAATACCACAGTTGAAAGACCGCTGCGTGGATTCGTGGGTCGTGATAGTGTGGGTGCATTCCTGTTGGCGTGACGGAGGTTTTGTTATTGCCAGTTTATCACTGACCTTTGGTGTGGCGGACTTGTGTGGGTGTCTGGATTTTGGCGGATTCTGAGCTGTGGGTCGTAATAGCTGTAGCGGAATTCCGCCGCCGCAGCGGTGTGTTGGCGGTCTTCTGCACTGCGGTAAGCGGGATTTACCACCAGGGTTGTAATGGGGGCCATAGTGTAGGGAAACTATGCCCTCAATGGTTGAAGGGTTCCTCGCTGGATGCTATCAAAGAACATCTACATCTCCTGTCCAGTAACAGATTTACAGGATTTCCTGTTAGGCCCCAGAAGATAACGTAGAAAACGTTTCTTATATGCTGCATATAATGAAATTTGGAAGCTTTCCCAACCAGAAGCTGCTGCCTGGTTAAGGCAAATAGATCAGGAAAATTTACAGAAACCATTAGCCGTTGTAGATAATGGGATTAACACCTTGTCTGACTGAATATACACCTTGAATAATATTGTATCCTCTGCAATAGATATTGTACAGAGCAATGTATCATTTTTGCAACATGGACAAAGTCAGCTAAGATCCGTTGTGCAGTTAGGTTGGACATTACAGACATTGAAAGCAGGTCGTGTTCCTTGCCAACACGTGAGCGCAAGGGGGATTTTTTCCACATTTAATTTAACGCAACTACAACAAATAATGGCTAAGAAAGAAGCAACATATGTCATGTTGAATATTAAAAAGTTCGAAAAGTTACCTTTTACTATGTCTGAAATACCATCTGCTGAATGGCTAATACACAGGGTTATAAATCTGCCTATTTCAAAACTTCAGTTTACACATTCCAGTGGGTAGATAAGAAAAGCTGGGAGATAGTTACATGCACGAGGTGTGGGTGCTGCCCACAATCCATGAGATCATGTCTCCCAATTCCAGTAGCCTCATTAGCATGATGAGAACCTATTCAACGCTAGTATGGTAGAGGTGAAGGCTAGCTAGCGACCTGTGCTAACTCCCTCAGCTACAGCTGCCAATGGTTTGAATTTGTGCCCAATTCTGACAGCTCTTGGGGGCTCTGAGACCATATGTGCTGTGTTTGAGTGATCATAGGTAAATTTGAAGAAAATGTAGAGTTTATAAAAATAGGTACAGACATGTAAGAAGTTAATATGCGGCTTGGGGCAACAAACTAAAGGGGGGCCCCATAAGATAAGGACCTGTTTCAAAGTTTAAAACAAAATACTCTGCCTGGACAAATGAAACATTGCAGTTCCACCAGCGGGCATCATCTTGTGTTATTAAACACGATAACTAATTCCTCAGTATGAAACAGGGGAGGAGGCATGCTTTAAAATCTACAGATAAATGCTGCAGCACACGTTTAGGACCCTCAAAAAGCACAGAACCTATGGATTTACGACTTCCTACCCTCTTTCTTTTTGATCCGCCAGTGTTCGTAATACTTGAGACGAGGGCCTAATTCACAAAGGGCCCCTGCACTCGTTGCCGGTGCTCTGCAATGGGATACTGTATTACGGGGGTCCAACCATTATTGCGGGACCCCCGTCGTGACTGCAGGGCCTCCACCGTGACTGCGGAAGTAGGGTGTCCCCTAGCATTGAAGCAAATTCTGGACAAGAATTCAAGAACAAATGTCAGTTTTACAGACACACCCAAGAGAGGGCATGCCTCACAATGTTATCAGTGCATTCATTTGCTCTTTTTTTAGCATAGCACTATTTATTCACTGTGGTCTCTTTGTGATTGCCTCCTGGAATGCTACATTCAGGTGTCACATTACGTCCTTGTTCAGTAGTAAATTAATGCCCTTTGGCACTGTGTCAATGCCATCACCTCTACCCAAATCTACCCAATCTTTCTTCCTGAAGAGAAAGTAACAGCAAACTTTTGATTATGTTTCTGAACATTTTATACCCCCTGGCAAACACTTTGGGAAACATTAAGGTAATTACCCTTATGCTAGTTTAAACAAATTGAACAAAAACATCTGGCTCACCCCAATCCCCCTTGGACTTTTAATCTAAAATAAATAATAATGAGGCAGTGTAGATGGTGTGGGCGACAGTCTCACACCTTATGTCAGATGTGAGGTACCTACAACTTGTCTGTAGTCTCACAGCACTAGAGTGTATGTTTGGGCCTTTACATTTATCTCAGAACTGGAGCCAGGAATTCCAATCAAAGATAATAAAAGAGGAGGATGAAACCAAGATCAAATGGGAGATCCACAGCAACTGATTCAAAGGGTTGTTGATAAGAACTGGATAAATAAGGAACAGAGGAACAAGGTGGAACAGTTCCTAAAATCAGACAAGATGGGTCCACCAAGACTATCAGAAGGTATTGGGTACCTGGGGAGTTGTCTCTGCAGACAGGAGAGCAACAGAAGAGGCAGTGTCAAGTGGTTGAACAAGCAGCACCTACCCACCTTTGCAAGCTCTTCTGGTGCCTCTGTCCGCAGTTCGTGGTTGTGAAGGGTGAGCAGGGGCCAGACCTCCTGCAAGGTTGTGGAAGGCAATTGCCCACTTTGTCTATGTCTTAAAATGGTTTTGAAATTGAGCAAAAGACAAACTAGTGATTTGGGTTATCCCTAAGTGTCAGGTACACATAGAATCATCAAAATATTTGGGATGTAAATTGCACAAACAAAGTGTACAAATTTAAAAATGTAATTAGTGTTTCTTTAACATATAGCACTGTTTTCCCCTTTATATACAATTAGACCTCAGATTGAACTGGCAACCGGTTACCTTTCGATACCTAGTGATTAATATCTACCATTCTCACACTGATTTGCAGGATGGAAATCTCAGCAGAGCGTCACGGTCCCTCCGAGATCAGTTTGCTTTTTGGTCTTTTCTTCTGCGTTCTGTGGTGGACCACATGGCACTAGCGAAGATGGTGGGCTACTCCGATGATAGTATTATTTTGCAAACCTTTCCCTGCTCATCCTTCATTCCTTCTTCAGACATGCCACACATCAGATTTGGTCACTGGGGTGCTGTAGAGTAGCTCTTTCCACTCTAAAGCTACCCGCGACTGTGGGTGATTTAGGTTTTCTGGACTTATTATAATTCAGCTGCACAGGTCCAATGGGTGGTTCGCTGGCTTCTGCCCACTCCCCTGCATGCGATGGGGTTTATCTGTAAAGACTTTTAAGGAGGGCTTACTGCACTGCTCATTGTTTCCTACTGACCATTCTACAGATCACCTTCTGGGGTTATCATGCACAGATTTCTCTTGCCTTGCTAGAACCTGTAAACTCACTGACACAAAGAAACCCTGATCACCTGCACTACCTTTGCTAAGCTTTCCTACTTGCACAGGAATGGTTGTGCTCAGAGCAACTCTGTCAGGGCGTGATGCCGGTGCCTTAAAATCGGGGATTTGTTTCTGGACAGTGCGCTACTAAATTTCTAAACCCTTGTGGCGGACTATCATCTCACCCCGGTCAACTCCTTACTTACAACCACCTTAAACAATCATTAAATGCCATATTTCACGTCTGCCACATAGCACTAACCCTACATAAAGTGTGCCAGAAGCTCTACACCATAGGGACTTGTGGCAAACTGAATGGGTGTACAGACCTTTCCTGCAACATGGAGACCACTCCAGGTCTTCTCGTCATACTACCTGGATGATTGATGTGGCCAAACCTCGGCAAGATACGGACTGAACTAAAATACTGGACTTTCCCCACAAAGTATCCCACGGCTGTCACTAAGTACATTCATAGAGCTTCCTTGGGAATGCATTCTGCCCGTTGCTGCCATTGGCTTTGTAATACATATTCCATTGCTTTCAATTTGCTGGCTTTATTTGTTTTAGGCTATGCAGCTTGAGTTTGTCCCTTCCCTTGCCCAAACCTTATTTACAGTATTCTTCTGAGTGCTCCCTTTCTGTAAACAGGCCTGTAAAACTTGTTCTTATCTCATCATATTTGCTGTGCATTCAAAGAACAAGGTCAAATGTCAGGCTCTGTCTTCGGTGGGAACTTAGTGTTTACTTTTCTTTCTCTGACTTCTCTGAGAGGACTTATGCGACAATCTTGCTGGATACTGGGGTTAGAAAAGTTTTTTCTATCACATGACAACATTTAAATAATCTTCAGAATATATCAGAACTAGGAGTACAAATGAAGCACAATTTTGTTAATTCTGAACTGTGCTGGAAACAAATACCTTTCTATGATTAAAACAAATCATTGTATTAGGTGATTCAATTTCCACTCAGCATCGTCTGTGCATTGTATAGTTTATTTGAAAAACTGTATGTCTGTGCAAATGTAATGACCATTTTAATCAAAAATGTGTTGCCTGTAATGACAGTGTGTTACCACACCATGCATACTCCACTCCACTCTGATCTACACCACTCCACATCACTGCACCCTACTCTGTATCACTCCACTTTACACCACCCCAGGCCACACCATTCCTCTCCACTCTTCTCCACTCTTTGCCACTGCACTCTGTTACTTCACGCTATGCCTCTCTACTCTGCTCTGTACCAGTCTAGGCTAATGCACTTTACACCTCTCTATACCACTGCGCTCTGAGCCTCTGCATGCTAAACCACTCCAGTTTAGGCAACACCAATCTAGTCCACACAAATCCACTCTATGCCACTCTGCAACATTGCACTGTATGCCACCGCACTCTATGCTAATACACTCTACGTTAGTGCACTTTACTCTTTAACACCCAACAATATGCCTCTGCACTCTACATCAATACACTGCACGTCACTCTAATCTAATCTGCACCACTGCACTATATGCCACGGCACTCTACACCACTTTACTCTATTCCATCACACTCTATGCCACTCTACGCAACCCCACTCTACCCTGCACCTCTACACTCTATGCCACTTCACTCTACTGTGAAACAATCCATTTTAACCCCTGCACTCTGCGTCACTGCATTCTATGCCACTGCACCCTACCCTACACCTCTCCACTATATGCCACTGCACTCTACTCTGAAACAATCTATTCTAGGCCACTGCACTCTAAACCACTGCACTCTATGCCACACCAGTCTACTCTGCACTCTATGCCACTGCGCCACTCTTCACTACTTCACTCTCTGCCACTTTATTGTATGCCACTGTACTCAATTGCACTCTGCCACTCTACTCTGCCACATACCACTCTATGCCACTGCACTCTATGCCAATGCACTCTAAACAAGTGCACTGTACACCACTGCCCTCTACTCTGCATCACTGTACTCTACGCCACTTCTCTCTGTGCCACTCTACTCCACTCTACACCACTGCACTGACACTGTACTCTGCAACATTGCACTCTCCACCACTGTACTGTACACCACTCTATTCTGTACTACTGCATTCTACACCACTACACTCTCTGCCACTGCACTCTACAACACAATACCCTACTCTGCACTGCACCACTCTACACTGTTCCACTCTGCACCACTCTACGCCGCTGCACTCTATGCCACGCAAGTCTGCTCTGCACTATATGCCACTGCACCACTCTACACTACTGCACCCCCGCCACTCTATTGTATGCCACTCTACTCCACTGCAGTCTATGCCAATCTACTCTGCCCCACACCACTCCATGCCACTGCACTCTAAACCACCGCACTCTATTCCAATGCACTTCAAACAACTGCACTGTACCCCACTGCACTTTACTCCGCACCACTGTGCTTGATGCCACTGCTCCCATGCCACTCTACTCTGCTCTACACCGCTATGCCCCTAACGTTTAGCAGCAACTCTGGTGTATAATATGGCTAATACACATTGGCAAAGCCAAAAACTCTTGAGTAGGCGAGACCTATTGGCTTTTCTAATGTTAGTTAGTACTATGAGGTACCCAGGTCCCTGAAAGAACTGTGAATGTGTAAGCCCTTATTTTAAACATGTATTACACACCTCATAATATAGGCTGCTGCAAAATGTGCAAATACATTTCCGTTAAATGGAAAAAAGTCCTTCTAAAATACAGATGTGAATAATAAACAGTTTATACCTAGTACTAATATTTTTTAAAACAGTCCATTGAAACCACACACTTCACAGCTCACCTTGGAATACCAGTTCAATAATGCTGTAAAAGAAAATATCTTCAGATGTCATCAGAAAGCTTCAAGTGATTCCTTTGATTAAAGTCAATATAGGTGTCCAAGCCCCTTTGCATTTGCAGATTTACCAGTTGCGCACATTTGCATTTCTTCAGGGAAGGAGAAACCCTGGCAAGCAGGCCTGTTTCTTATCTGTCTGCCCCTTCCTCCCTCAGAGCACAGGAGACTCCCTGCCTTTCAGTCCAGCTGGGAAAACTGATCTGTCCTAATTATGTTTTGTCCTTTAGCTGAAAGGCTAAAACTACAGACAAATGCTGTCCGTTGAGCCTTTCATCACAGACAACGGATGGCAGGGCGAAATTACGGACAGTCCGTGAATATTACAGATGGGTGGTCACCCTATGCGGAAGCCCTTTGTCAATCAGGCCCTGTTTGTGCTCAGAGCATACAGAAGATAGCAATAGAGCTCCCTAAGCAAGGGAGAAGCTGGAAACTATGTAAGGTTTTTGTGTAAAGCCTAGGCACAGACATGGGCATGCACTAAAGGAGTACTGAGAAATAATAGACTAAAGTCAAAGTAGCATCTACGTGACAAAAGCAGGCAGAAATGGGCGGGCTGGGTGGGGGCACTGATTTGTCTCAAAATTCATTGAAGCTGTTCATAACTAAATTCAGGCTCCAGGACCTAGGACAGATTAGCTAAGGGGGAAGTCTGTCCATGACCCAAATATGCTGGTCACTAAACTTAACATCAAATGAAGCTCAGAGTCACTGACTGTGTGCCCTGGATTAAAGTGCAGATTTAGTGGATGCTAAACCATGTGAGAATGGCAGAAAGATAGAGAAGCGTGACAATTCACCAGCTGCAAAGATGCGTAAGGTCAAAGGTCCATATTCTTGTATGAATGGTCAAATGGCTAATGCACATGCTACATAAATATGAATGTAAAATGCAATTCATGATTCATAATCGTGATAAAATAGTAGATTACTGCGTCTACTACAGACACCTGACTGTATCCTGCAGGTCATTAGTTTCAGTCCCAATAAGATAGTTTCACAGATATCTTTGTGCAATTTTCAGGGTATCATTGAAAGTGACAGTAAGTCAGTTCAAGTGAAGTTAATGGTCCAGGTGTTGATATTCTGTCAATTTCCTGTTTCTAACCTCAACAACATTGCATAATTGATTTAAGTGCATGATAGATGCTATTTAGGCATAGCCAGTGGAAGCAGCTCTACTACATTGCCTGCCTTTTTTGCCCTGACATTGATCTTGCTATCTTTGGTCTCATGAGTTACGTGCGTGGCATGAACAGTTAATACATAGACAGCTGAGAGCACTCTTTATTATCTGCAATTTCTATTCCTTGATCTCCTTAACCCTAAGTAAAAATGATGAGGCTATTTAAAGAGTTAGGGTGGAAAGATGGAAACGCCTTCTTAATATAAGTAGCTAAAGTATGGAACTATTTTACTGAGAAAGGTAAGAACAATTCCACACAGTTTGGAATTCAGGAAGACAGTAGAGACCTGTCTCTTTTCTGGTAGACGATGAAGTGCTGAAATAACCAGCAGCCAGAGCTCCACCTTAACGTGAAAGACCGGGATGACTCAGAGCCCAAGGTGATTCAAAATGTAGAACTGGAACAACATTTCTCACAAGAATGTTAGGCATACATATATGCACAGCTACCACTCTCTATTTCCCTACACTTAAACATAACACGTTCCCAGAGTTATCACACCAAACCACTTCCTGCATAGACTGCTTTCCATTCCCACACACTTCCACCCAAACATAAACACCCTGTAAGTTTCAACATACTGTCTCTTACGGCCCTTCACAGCACTACACCCTAAGGCAGAGGTTCCCGACTATTTAATTTCTGTGGCCCCCCACTTTATCGTTATTGGAACCCAGGGATTCCCCGCAGAATCAGTATTGGAATCTGGGGACTCCCCACTGAGTCATTACTGGAAGCCCGGGACCCAGGACTAACCATTGTCGATGATTTGAACCACAAAACTATACACTAGAAACAAGCATTCCATCAAACATATACACAAATGCTAACATATTTTATTTAATTTTCAAACAAATATATATATATATATTTTATTTTAATAGGAAGGTTGGAGCTTTTCTAAATTCAATTAGAGCCATTCATCATCCACAGTATATTCTGTTTGATGCACCTGCACTGCTCCCACATACCAATCTGAGGATACTAATTTAGCTTTTAGCCTCCAATTTCAAATTCCTTGACATTTACAGTATGTTTAAAATTTTCAATTGTATATCTAGCCACTTGTTTATATACATTTTATTCATCTGTTATTATAGCAATGTATAACACAATAAGATCACATATCTGGTCATCACGCATGGCATTAAATCTCACTAAAGATGCAACAATACAAGGCCAGTCCAGATACATCCATGCGCATTCTAAAGTAACTTGAAATCCATCAGTACTTTACCAGTAGTGTTAAGTGCTATGTAAAGAGATCTACAGTACAAAAGCTTGTCAGATCTGTGGTTTCATTGTGGATCAAAGGGTGCTTGGTATGACTTCAGCCACTCCTGAAGTTCTGATAAATGAATGCCTGTGAAATGCCTAAGGGATATGTAAGTAATCTACTTGCCACCTCTGCCTCCCATAAAGATTGGTGTGTAAGCAGATTGATCACAGTTCCAACCCTACATAACTCATCTAGAGACAAAGAGAGAGAGAAAGAGAAGGTGTTTGTGTGTGTGTGTGTGTGGTGTGTGTGCACACGTGCGCATGCACATAGTTTCAAAACTTGGAATGTGTCACACAGCCTTCATCTGAACCTTCCATTCGCCAGATTCTCTGGACTCTGATTGTGTCTTTGAAGAAAGTTCAAAGATAAACTCTCCTTAGAGGTGGAAAATGTAGAGTCCTGAATAGAAGGGAAGACTCTGTGCAGTACGTTTTTATTGCAGAAAGTATTTGCTCCACCCCCATTTAACAGGTGAGTGGTATAATAGTAGTTCTGGAGCCCTCTTTTTCCAACATTGTAGTTCCTCCTTAGCCACTCTGATGTTCTCTGAGGCTAGGAAAGTTCACCAGGGCCTGCAACTCACATATTGTACTATTGTACAAAAGAAGGCGCGGAACACCTAACACCAACAATAAACAATTTGTGAATGATGCAGCAAATCTTCAAATTTCATAAGTTAACCCACATGAAATACCCATCGAAAAGCTCAAACAATCAGTCAGTCAAAATAACTTTATTCAGTCTAAATTCTACCATAAAAGTACACAATTACACATACCATTCAACAATTGATAAGAAAAATACAAAAAAGCTTAAAAAAAATAGAAAAAGACCAAATACATGTTGAACATAGCAACTAGCACCACTACAAACACAGTCATAAAAGCAATAGAACAAGATAAGGTCCATTACATGAGAATCCAACTGTCCCAAAACAGAGTGGTCATAAGAAAATCAAATAACTGATAAAGTGCTGACCCCTGGCAGGTGTTTTCCCCAAGCTAAACAGACACCCATAAAATGCTGTCCTAAAAAGTAGCAGTTCATAATAAAGCACAAAACAGTTAAATCCCAATGATCCAGCATTTTAGGAAATATTTATAAGAAAACCAAGGCAATTGCAAAGTGCATGCAGTATGACAAATCAGGCCGGCCCAACACACAAATCAAGCATCCTTCGGAGCCTCATCAAAGAGGCCAGAAAGAAGGCAATAACGTAAGTTGTGTGAGTATCTGAGAGTAAATGGAGATACTTAAGAGCAGGCCTGTCCTGCACAAAGTTCAAAGATTTCAAGGTACTAGAATAGTGTTTCTCGTATTTTCATAGAGACCACAAAAAACACATAAAGTGCATAATATCCTGATCAGAAAAAGTATCACATGAGCAGGGCCTCACCTGCCTGTGCAGTATACTAGAATTTGGATAAGCCAGCAGCAAGTGAAATTAATTATACTGAACTTTGGTGAGAAGAAACTGGTGATGCCCATTGGACATATTCAACAAGTAAGGTTCAACAGATGGCTCTGTTATAATCTGTACATATCTTCACACTGTGGGCTTCTCAAGTTCAACCCCCTCTCTCACAGCTTTCCTCTAAGACAAGAAGTTATTCTGCATTCAGATAATATTTGCATTCAAGATGTTACATGGTGAGTCTAACGGAGCAACTCTGCCAAGCTTATCAAAGGTATCCCTTATGTATACTAACCACTTAATTGACCTCCACCCCTCTAACCACAAACAATCCATGAGTATTTCCCTATTAAAATGATTCTCAGGTCTCACCCAAATGGTGAGCCACCTGATCAGGGGGTGCAGAGCAATAAGATCCAACAAATAATGCAGCCCCAGCTCCTCATGAACCAAGAAGGCAGGGGTAGAGCAAGAACAGCCAGAAGGTGTCTGCAAACCCCATTCTTCTCTAAGTGGAGCTCCCTTGTGTCAGTATATCCCCATACATCACCAACGACACCCATTTAGCCTGGTAGGTCTTAATCAATGCACCCAATGTCTTGCTTCCAATTCTAGAAGAAAAGGAAAAAAACAGCTTGTGTAGAAAGAGACAGGGACAGTCTCTTAGATCTCTTCAGTAAGGCCCAAGAGGAACGATCATCAAAAAACACACCTAAGTATGTACAGTTCTGTACTCTGGTCAACTTATGGACTTGAACCAAAAAAGATCTTGTCTTAGCCTCCCTGGGCATCAAGACCATAGTTGGTTGAGAGATCTAGACCATTCATGGATGTGACAAAACCATCCAATAATGTCTGTAGGTCCAGGGCAGTTCTCAGCAACAGGACAGTGTTATCTGCATATAACAATGCCGGGATCTGACGAGTACCCACCTGTAGACAATCTACCTGCTTATCTAGCAACCTGGCCCCCAGATCATTGACGTACAATGTAAACAGAAAAGGGGCCAATATACTGCCCGGTCTCACCCCACTCTTTAAATGAAAAGATCTGGTACTAGGCCAATCTGTGTTATGCCAGGACAACTGCTGTCATATCCCTGCGCAACTCACTCAAAAATACACAATATCTGTATCCAAACCCATGTTCAGCAGAATAGGCCATAACTTGGATCTGTTCAGTCTGTTAAAAGCAGAGGTCAGGTCCATATAGGCAATAAACCCAAATCCAGGTCTTGCCACAGTGTACGTGTTAATTAACAAGAAAAGGTTTAGGCATTGATTACTGGTACTCAAACACGGACGGAACTCAAACTGTAAATCAGAAAGAACACAGCAGTCCTCCGCCCAGATTATAGCCTTTTCCAGAATGACCATATCCATCACCTTAACTACCAAATCTATCAAAAAGATCATCCTGTAGCAGCACGGTAAATTCTTAGGGCCATTTGTAGATACAGGAAAAGTGAAAGAGCAAGACCAAGAATGTGTAAAACCTGTGTGAACAGCCAGTTTAAACAAACAAGTTAAAATCGAGGCCCAAAGTTTGGGTGACATCTTACACAAGTCCACAGTAACCACATTGGAACCTTGTCATATTTCCAACTGCTAAAATGATATCACCAACTTGAAACATTAAGTTACATTGGTAGGTAGATAGGAGGGAAGGCTTGGGATGGGCACAACTTTCCAGGAAATGATAGATGCCCTCAAAGTGTGCAATTCACATTTCCGGCTCCACTATCAGTAAATAAAGAGCGATTGACAACCTCCCAGAATTTTTGACTATCAAGCCTAAGTGAGGCATGCATAAAGTCAGCCCATGCTTCCTCCTTTACAGCTCTCTTCCTCAGGTCTAATGTCTTCTCATAGGAATTATGTCGACTCAGCATCAGTGTTGATCCTTGGCTGAGCTTTAATAGCGGACTTTCGTGATTTATGTGCTCTTAAAAAGTCCTTATTAAACCAACAAGTGTTAAAATGTACTGTAAGTTTAGGGAGAAGTGATAACTTCAATTTAATTGATTTCGGCCCCAATCTCAGAATAAGGATTCAAAAAAACTTCATCACATGAGTCCCCCAAGCACATGCCAAACTCTTAACCTCCACGTCTTTTCAAAAAGTCATCAGAAGTAATCTTTGACCATTTCAATCTTCTATTTTATATAGTCACAAAAATGCCCGAAGAGTGAACAAATCAATGACACTAACATATATACTGTATTATGCTTTATTCAGCAAAAGCTGCCATAAAAGCACACATAGATACAATCCATATGAAACGTTAAATAAAATCTATAAAATCCTTAAAACCATGTTAACATCATTGATAAACATTTCTTATATAACAAACTATTCAAAAAAACATTACTAGTCATAAAAGTTCACAGTGCAGCTGGAGCCATTGGCATTTACTTCTGGATTCCAGAAGCCCATCATTAGGGGGGGGCAATAAATTAGGGTGTAGTGCTACAATTTTAAGCAGATCACATTACCAACAACAATAGATGGTGCAGTGCAGTTCTCAGGGCCCAACACTGCCCTGTCTGATTTTCCATACACCCATTAAGAAGCAAGACAGAGCAAACACGATCAAGGGTGTTCTTCTAGTTCTTAAGATTCTAGAAACAATCCTTAAATTCCCAATCCCCATACTCCAACAAAGCTGAAGTATCCACTTCTTTCTATTATTGGAATAATACTGACAGAAAAATAATGTGTAACCAATGCATTGTTTCGCCTGGGGACAAAAGGGGCAGATCAGGTTTGGAATGCTGTCATGAAGCCTCCAGTTAACAGTGAAAGTGAGCTGTGATAGGATCCCATGGCGACATTTGATGTACAAGGTTTTTGCCACTGGGGGTTTGTTAGAAATGGGGTCTTTGGTTGGCAGTCAGGTTACCCCCTGTCCAAGCAAGGACCCTCACTCTAGTCAGGGTAAATCACACACAATCCAAATGATCCTGTGCCCACCCTCTGGTAGCTTGGCACTGAGCAGTCAGGCTTAATTTAGAAGGCAATGTGTAAATTATTTGTGCAATAAATCAAGCAATAACACAATATAGCACCACAAAAATACACCACACAGTGTTATAATATTTATCTGGATATTTGCAGGTCAAAACGATAAAAGATGCAATAAGAAATTGTAGAGATATCACTTAAAAGTGATATGAAGTGTCTTAAGTCTTTAAAAAGCAAACAAAGTCTCTTTCAAGCACAAAGTACCTGGTTTGGAGTGGAAAATATCCACAAAGGGCCGCAGAGGAAGAGATGCGTGGAAAATGGTGTGTGCGTCGGTTTCACCCCTTCACACACGGACTTGCGTCATTATTTTTTACGCGGGTAAGACGTCGATTACCGGTGCGCGGGCAGTCTCCTCTGTGGGTTGTGGGATTTTCAGACACCCCGGGGTCTGTGCGTGAAATCCTGGGCTTGCTGTCTGGCTGCGCGTGTTCCGGTGGGCTGTGCGTGGAATTTTCTCCCTCACAGCAGGCGCCGCGTCGATCTCCTCTCTGGAAGACTGGTGGCGTTGTCCAGGCGGGCCGTGCATCGAAGTTCCGGTCGCACCGCAGGTGTCGCGTCGATCTTTTCCTCGCGGGGTCGAGGGGCGTCTTTCCAGTTCGCGTGCGGTGAATTTTTCACCGCGGAGCAAGCTGTGCGTCTAATTTTTCGCCGCACAAGGAGTCCAGTTGAAAAAGAGAAGTCTTTTTGGTCCTGAGACTTCAGGGAACAGGAGGCACGCTCTAACCAAGCCCTTGGAGAGCACTTCTGCAGCAGGGCAAGAGTTCAGCAAGGCAGCAGGGCAACAGCAAGGCAGCATTCCTCTGTAGAAAGCAGTCAGATGAGTCCTTTAGGCAGCCAGGCAGTTCTTCTTGGCAGGATGCAGGTTCTGGTTCGGGTTTCTTCTCCAGCAAGTGTCTGAGGTGGTAGGGCAGAGGCCCTGTTTTATACCCAAATGTGCCTTTGAAGTGGGGGAGACTTCAAAGAGTGGCTTAGAAGTGCACCAGGTCCCCTTTCAGTTCAATCCTGGCTGCCAGGGTCCCAGTAGGGGGTGTGGCAGTCCTTTGTGTCAGAGCAGGCCGTCCACCCTCCCAGCCCAGGAAGACCCATGCAAAATGCAGATGTATGCAAGTGAGGCTGAGTACCCTGTGTTTGGGATGTGTCTGAGTGAATGCACAAGGAGCTGTCAACTAAACCCAGCCAGATGTGGATTGTAAGGCACAGAAAGATTTAAGTGCAAAGAAATGCTCATTTTCTAAAAGTGGCTTTTCTAGAATAGTTATATTAAATCCAACTTCACCAGTCAGCAGGATTTTGTATTACCATTCTGGCCATACTAAATATGACCTTCCTACTCCTTTCATATCAGCAGCTACCACTTCAGTAATGTATGAGGGCAGCCCCAATGTTAGCCTATGAAGGGAGCAGGCCTCATAGTAGTGTAAAAACGAATTTAGGAGTTTTACACTACCAGGACATGTAAACTACACAGGTACATGTCCTTCCTTTTCCCACACAGCACCCTGCTCTGGGGGTTACCTAGGGCACACATTAGGGGTGACTTATATGTAGAGAAAGGGGAGGTTTAGGTTTGGCAAGTACTTTTAAATGCCAAGTCGAAGTGGCAGTGAAACTGCACACACAGGCTTTGCAATGGCAGGCCTGAGACAAGGTAAAGGGGCTACTAAAGTGGGTGGCACAACCAGTGCTGCAGGCCCACTAGTAGCATTTAATCTACAGACCCTATGCACATACAGTGCACATTACTAGGGACTTATAAGTAAATTAAATAGTCCAATTGGGTATGATTCAAAGTTACCATGTTTAAAGGTAGAGAGCATATGCACTTTAGCACTGGTTAGCAGTGGTAAAGTGCACAGAGTCTAAAAGCCAGCAAAAACAGTGTCCGAAAAGTGGAGGGAGGCAGGCAGAAAGTTAGGGGTGACCACCCTAAGGCTGTCAGGTCTAACAGGGTTCAATGAAGTCCATGTATTCTTCCATACGGAAGTTATCTTTGAATTCCAAGAGGCTAATGTCAAGGTGCCTGAACTCCTGTTCCTACTCAGTTCTCCATTGATATATACCCAGTACATCCCCTTAAGTACTGCCTTTGACATGCCTAACGTAGCTCCTGGGTTAGTCCACAGTTCCATAGGTGTTCACATCCAATCTTTATCAGGAAGGTCCTAATATGCCCTAACCAGGGGATCCTGAAGGCCCCAGGCTGCCGAAGAAGCGACTCCAATCCTGCCCAATACGTAACTAGGACCACTGAGGCCAATAGCCGTCTCCAATGTGGCAAAGGTTTGAGGGCTGCTTTATAGGCAATGGACCTTTGCCCTAAGCCCAGCCATAATGGCAGGAGTGGGGTACTGATAGGAAGATTCGTCAAGGATTATATAAATTGGTTCTCATCCACCACTAGTGCTGTGACCTTCTGGTGTCCCCACAGTTCTCCCCTATACAAAGACTCACCTAATGCTTATATACTATAATGGCTACTGAAACCACTGACACTAATACCAAAATGACCGAAGAAAAGCTGCAAAAAAACAAAAAGAAAGATAAAATCTATTGTGGATTACAAGCCCGTCCAATAAAAGTAGGGACAAAATTGCCGTCTGCACTTTGAGACATCTTAGACATGGAACATTACAAGCTAAGTTCTGCAAGGATATTATTTAAAAAGGCACCTGCCTGGCTGTGATCAATGTGCAAAGAGCCATCACTATGAGCTTGGCTGCATGAAGAGAAATAGTGTGGGCAGGGGTGGATATTAAAGTCTCCCACTAAAATAAATCCAGCTGGTGATGCAGTCAATTCTTTCCTCAGATGAAAGGCGATACGTTGAATTCTGGGCATGCAGCCTCGGTTCCTTACTGCCATGCACAGTCGATGAGAAATTGACACCCCGGTGATGATGCGTGGAAGATTCAGACATGCTGTGTTGATGGAGCCATGGGGAAACAGGCGCTGAGTCAATTCTGCAGCCACAAGACAGACCCTCTGTCAATTTTTCTTCCACAGCGCGTTGTTGCTTGGATTTTTCTTCTTCAGGTCACCAGCTTATACTTCTACGGGCCCAGGAACTGGAGTTGGCACCAGTTGGCAAGTCAGGACTCTCAGCAGAAGAGCTCAGACACTGGTAGATGAAGCATTTGATGTCCCTGAGACTTCTTAACAGGTGGCAAGTTCAGTTCAAGCCCTTGGGGAACCTTGGAAAGCAGGATGTAGAAAGGAAAGTCCAGTCCTTTCACTCCCAAGAGAGAAGCAGAAAAGCAGCAGGCCAGCACAACACAGCAACAGGCAGAGTGACAGTCCCTCCTACAGCATCCAGCTCTTCTTCCTGGCAAAATGTCCTTAATCCAGAAGTGTTCTAACGTTGTCAGGTCAGAGGTCCAGTACTTCTACTCATTTCTGCCTTTGAAGTAGGCAAACTTCAAAGAAAAGCTCTTATAGCGCACAACACACTGCCTTTCCTGCCCTGACCCCATGCACACTCCAGGGGGATGGAGACTGCTTTGTGTAAGGACAGGCACAGCCCTATTCAGGTGCATGTGTCAGCTCCTCCCACCATTCTAGCCCAGGAAGACCCATCAGGATATACAGGGCACACCTTCGCACCCTTTGTGTGCAGTTTAGAGTGAATTCACAAACAGCCCAACTGTCATTCTGACCCAGACGTGTATTCCACAGACAGGCAGAGGCACAGAATGGTTAAGCAAGAAAATGCCCACTTTCTAAAAGTGGCATTTTCAAACTTAAAATGTAAAAGCCAACTTACCCAAACAATGTCTTTTTAAATTGTGAGTTCAGAGACCCCAAACGCCACATCTCTATCTGCTTCCAATAGGAAATTGCACTTAAATATTTTTCAAGGTGATCCCCGAGTATCCCTCTGGGAGAGATAGGCCTTGTAATAGTGAAAAACAAATTTAGCAGTATTTCACTATCAGGGCATGTAAAACACATCAGTAGATGTCCTACCTTTTAAATGCACCACACTCTGCCAATAGGGACGCCTTGGGCCTACCTTAGGGGTGGCTTACGTGCAGTAAAAGGGAAGATTTGGGCCTGTCAAGCATGTGCACTAGTCAAGTCAAAATAGCAGTGTATTGGGTTCTTTGGGAATATTTAAGGAAGATACAAACGTAACTCAGGCAAGTGATATACTGGGTGAGTTTTATTGTTTCTTCATGATATTGTGGAGTTTACAAATAAATGTCTTTAGTCTATTTTGTTTTTCCTTTCTCTCTCTTTATAGTTTTTCTCTATTGTCTCGTGATATTCCTATAGATGTATGTGCTGAGGTCCTCTTGTTTTTGTTCTCTTCAGGGTTTGGGCTTCTGGAAGTTCTTCAGCGCAGGTGGGACCATGCGGACGAAACAGAACCAGGAGACAAAGGTAAGTGGACTCTTTCAGTGTATCGATATGTATGAAGGGAGATGGGGGAAGGATTGAGAGAAGGGGTGTGAAAGGACAAATAGCGATTGAGGTTATCACGTGGAAAAGGAATCGGAAGATTACAGTACAGACACCTGCTTGTGAAAAAAAAAAACCAATACTACAGCTAAATCTTCCCTCAGTGGAAGTTTCAGTGGAGCCCAAGTATACAGGAATATCCTCCTCCTGGGTTTAGGGCTACTCGTTCTCTACCCACTTGGTCCTCCCCTTCTCCCCCCACACCACCAATACCCAGAGGGGTTTTTGAAGCAGGCACGTACCTGCGTGAGCCATCTCCCTCCAGGAACGTGCCTGGCTCTGTTGTCTTGTGCTGTGGCAGCAAGCTGCGGGACTGCGTTGGTCGGCTCCTCGGTCTTCTTTGTTCCGGCCGTCTCTGTCCCGAGGGTGTTTCCGCCGACGTTCTCCCATCCTCCTTCTTCATCCGCTCTGTCTTTTTCGTGCCCACTCCTCGGCGTCTCTCGTCTCTTTAACTCAGATATCCGGGTTTCCGAGTAGTGTCTGCCTTCTGGTGATTTCCTGTGTACCCCGGGGTACAATAATAGGGGTCCTGCATCCTCGTCCTGCCGTAGGGTTGTTGAGACCCTGCTACACACACTCCCCCTTGCAAAGGGCTGATCGTGACTGTTCCACAGGATGTCTGGAGAGATAGTCAGCAGTAGATAACTGGCTACCTGGGAGATGATGAATCTGGAACATAAACGGTTGGAGTTCCGTAAACAAACTTAATATCTTTGGATTTGTATATTTATATCATGCTAACCAAGTAAGGGGAGCATGATCAGTATGTAAAACAAAAGGGTAGCCCTTTAGATATTATTGGAGGCTTTCTATTGCCCATTTAATCGCCAGACATTCCCTTTCTATTACAGGATAACCTTGTTCTCTGGGTAGTAGTTTTCTGCTGTTGAAAACAATGGAGTAATTGGTATTTTGTTCATCCTTCTGGAATGGGACGGCCCCTGTACCGATGTCTGAGGTGTCTGTCTGTAGATAAAATACTTTTGTGAAGTAAGGACACCGTAATACAGGTTCTCTTGTCAGACTCCTTTTGAGGGTCTCATAACTACGAAGTTGGTATTGGTTTAATTCCATAATCTTTGAGGGTTGTTCCTTTTTTAGAAGGTCAGTCAAGGGGGCTGCTATTGTGGAGTAATTTGGGATAAACTGTCAGTAGTATCCCGCCAATCCTAAAAAGGACGGCACTTCCTTTTTTGAGGTAGTTAGGGGGTACCTTGAGGATAGAATCCACTTTATTTAATTGAGGTCTTAGATGTCCTTTACCCTATAAAATATATCCTAGGTAAGCAATTTTATCACGTGCCAGGTTACATTTCTCAGGATTAGCAGTTAATCCTGCCTCTAATAGCGTTTGGAATACCTTAGCTAGTTTTGTAAGTGGTCGTCCCAGGTCTCACTATATATCACAATGTCATCGAGATATGCTGCGACATATCTTGTGTGGATATGTAACAGTCTGTCCATCAATCTTTGAAATGTAGCAGGAGCCCCATGTAAACCAAAACGTAGGACTGTAAATTGGTACAATCCGGAAAGGGTAGAGAAAGCTGTTTTTTCCTTGTCTTGGGGGTGCAAAGGAATCTGCCAGTAACCCTTTGTAAGATCTAACGTGGACATGTATTGTACTTTACCTAATCTTTCCAGCAATTCGTCCACCCGGGTACGGGATATGTATCAAATTAGGAAATATCATTTAATTGTCTAAAGTCAATATAGAATGGGGTTTGGTACCAGAACTACTGGGGAACACCAAGGACTAATAGAGGGTTCTATGATTCCTATTTGTAGCATATTTTGAACTCCTTGTTCTAGTGCCCTTTTACGTGCTTCCCGAATCCTGTAGGGATGGAGAGGAATGATTTTCCCTTCTTGAGTTCTGATAGTGTGTTGAATCAATGAGGTTTTCCCAGGAGTTAGTGAAAACAATTGTCATTTGTTATTTAATACCCCTTTCAACTGTCTTTGTTCTGGAAGGAGGGCGGAGTTAATTGAGGGGAGATAGTCAGTTTGTTAGGAGGGTTGTGGACATAAATTAATTTCTAGGGATTTTGCATTGTTTATTAAGAACCCAGCTTTTGTTTTTCCAGGAGGACCATCTGCTTCTTCCCATTTCTTTAATAAGTTAATGTGATATATCTGTGTTTTTTTTTTGATTTTCGGATAATTCAATCTAATATGTAACAGGACTGACAGATTCTAGCACCTTAAAAGGACCTTGCCACTTGGCTAACAATTTATTCTCGGAACTAGGTAGTAATATTAATACCTTGTCACCAGTCTGGAGCTGTCTAAGAGCAGTGTTCATATCATGGTATTTTTTTGTTTCTCTTGGGCCCCCCCCAGATGGAATCTAACATCTTCCCAAACTGTATGTATCTGATCCTTTAATTGTTGTGTATATTCAAGAATGTCTTTATCTTCACTTTCATCTTCCTCCCACCTCTCTGCAGCCATATCTAACAGGGCCCTGGGTTGTGTCAAATACCAACTCAAATGGGCTATGACCAGTATAGGATTAGACATGTGTTCGAATGGCGTAAAGTACTAAGGGTAACTTTTTATCCCAGTCGTTACCAGAGTCAGTTATGGTTTTCTTCAATAGCTTTTTAAGGGTGCGGTTGTATCTCTAGAGCTAGTCCGTCTGTTTGGGAATGGTAGACCGAAGTAGGAATTTGTTTAACCCCTAGTATCTGGCAAATTTGTGACATCAAACGGGACATAAATGGGGTTCCCTGATCTGTGAGTAATTCCTTGGGAAATCCAACCCGAGAGAAAAACCCTATCATGGCTTGTGCAACACTTTTGGTAGTCATGCTAACGAGTGGGATGGCTTCCGGATACCTTGTTGCATAGTTTACCAAAATGAGAATATACATATACTCTCTTGAGGAAGGAGTTAGGGGTCCTACTAAATCAATGCCTATCCAAGCAAAAAGGATATAGATAACTGGCAAAGAGAAAAGGGGAGCTTTTTGTTGTGGCCCTGGATTGACAAGTTGACATTTTGGACACTGCTGACAGAACCAACGAATCTCAGAAAAATACCCTGGCTAATAAAAACTCCATAATAGGTATTCCTCAGTTTTTTCTCTTCCAAAATGGCCACCCCCATATGGCTTTGTGCCAAATGTAACATCTGGGTGCGATATGGTAGGGGGACTACTAACTGTGTTTTTTCTTGGTTGTCATGTTGGGTTACTGTATACAATAAACCTTTCTGGACAAGAAAATATTGACCCACCTTTCCCGTTTTTTCTGTTACAGCGGTCTCCCAGAAATGTTGTAGTGTAGGGTCTTCTCTCTGGCTGATTCGGAAAGGGGTGGTGTGGCCAACACTAACTTGTCTGTTGAGACTGGATTACCAGACAAGTCACTCATTTGATAAGGTTTCTTTCCTTCTCTTTTCCTTCTTTTACTTAGTCTTAGTTTGTTTTTTCCCGGGGTGACAGGGATTTGAGAAAAATGAGCCTCCTCCCACCATAAGTCTAGCTTCTGTCTGTCCTGGATACTGTCCAATAACCCGGGGAAATGGTTGTAGTCTGTGCCTATGATTACTTCTTCGACTAGGTGTGATATTAGCCCCATCATAAGAGTCTCCATTTGTCCTCTCCACTCGATGGATACTTGGACTAAAGGGTATTGTTCCTTATCTCTATGAATGCAACAAATGGAGACACAGTCATCCTTTGATGACTCTGTCGTGTCTATTAAACTTGCACGAATTACCAACTGGCTACATCCGGAATCACTTAAAATGCTGGTGGGTTGTCCATTTATTCGCATTTCCTTGACGTACCGAGAAGTGTTTTTGCCCATATAGAGAACTCTCCCCCGAGTGACCCTGATTTCCATTGGTTCTGGTTTCTCTACTTTGTGGGGACAGTTCTGTGCTATGTGCCTCCTTTCGGCACAGTTATGACACTGAGGTAGTTTATTAGGATTCTTGTCCGATATTCTAGATAAAAAAGTCTCTTTGGGTCCCTTCAGGGGTTGTGCCTGATAGGGGGAACTGGATAGACGGTTTCCCATAGGCTCTCCCTTTTCAGCTCCTATTTTAAATACAGGGGCCTGATGGTAAGCACAAGCTAAGTCTATTGCCATGGTGATATCTACATTTGGATGTTGTTTAATCCAATTATGGGTCTGTGGAGGTAGGACTTATAAAAATTGTTTGAGTAGAATGATCCTGTTTACCTCATCTCTATCTGTACCTATGGGACTTAACCATTTTAGTCCCAGGTCCTGCATTCTGTAGTAGAGGGCGTGAGGATTTTCCATGGAACTCCATTTTGTTTTTCTGAACTTGAGCCGATAAAATTCTGTATCGAACCCCACGTGTTCTAGGATGCCTTTCTTTATTTCTGGATAAGGTGTTGTTCCTCCAGGGTTTATAGCCTGATCTGCAGCCTGTAACGTTCCAGTCAGTAGTGGAGCTATATATTGTCCCCCACCTATCTTCTGGCCCGGCAGCTGAAGCGGCTACTCGTTCAAAATTAGTAAAAAATGCTTTTGGATCCTCTCCCTCTTGGAATTTTTGTAAAACTGAACTGGTGATTTTGGGGTGTACTTGAGTGGAAGCCAAAGTATCAGTTAGTTTTTGTAGTGCGGTTTCATTAACTAATTGGTTGTTGGCTATTATCGTAGGCTGACTTTTTAGAGCATTTTGAGGCGTTTCTCTGTCGTTTCAAGCCTCTCTCTGCTGCTCTTCCCATACCAATTGTAGATGGCGCTGCCCTTTCGCCAGTCTTTGAATCATATCCTCTAAGGTGGGTTTATTTTCCATTGTTCTACGTATCTGTGTATCTTCCACCTTAATCCCACTTCTGACACCACTGTAGTGGGTTCTTTGGGAATATTTAAGGAAGATACAAACGTAAACTCAGGCAAGTTATATACTGGGTGAGTTTTATTGTTTCTTTATAAACTATGGAGTTTAAAAATAAATGTCTTTAGTCTATTTTGTTTTTCCTTTCTCTCTCTTTATAGTTCTTCTCTACTGTCTCGTGATATTCCTATGGATGTATGTGCTGAGGTCCTCTTGTTTTTCTTCTCTTCAGGGTTTGGGCTTCTGGAATTACTTCAGCGCAGGTGGGACCATGCAGACAAAACAGAACCAGGAGACAAAGGTAAGTGGCCTCTTTCCTTGTATCAATATTTATGAAGAGAGGCGGGTGGGGAAAGGAGTGAGAGAAGGGTTGTGAAAGGACAAATAGCAAGTGAGGTTATCACTTGTGGAAAAGGAATCAGAAGATTATAGTATAGACACCTGCTTGTGGAAAAAAATATATACTACAGCTAAATCTTCCCTCAGTGGAAGTTTCAGTGGAGCCCAAGTGTACAGGAATACCCTCCTCGTGGGTTTAGGGCTACTCGTTCTCCATACCCGCTTGGTCCTCCCCTTCTCCCTCCCACCACCAATACCCAGAGGGGTTGCCACAGTCTCTCACATCTTTCCAGTGGGTGGTTTGCCCACTGCTCTATCCTGGGGAGTGCAAAGCGACAGTCTCACAAGTCTTTCCCGTGGGTGGTTTGCCCACTGCTCTATCCTGGGGAGTACAAAGCCACAGTCTCACAAGTCTTTCCAATGGGTGGTTTGCCTGCAAAGCCACAGTCTAACTAGTGGGTGGGTTGCCCACTGCTTGGTCCTAGGGAGCGCAAAGCCACAGTCTCTCTAGTGGGTGGTCTGCCCACTGCTTGGTCCTAGGGCATGTAAGGCTACAATCTCACAAGTGGATGGCTTTTCCACTGCTTCTGGAGGGGGCTTTGTGCCCAGTGTGCTTCATCCTGCCACGGACTGGGGTAGTGGATGTATCTCTCCACTGGTTCTGGAGGGGGCTTTGTGCCCAGAGTGCGTCATCCTGCCAAGGACTGAGGAAGTGGATGTGAATCTCCACTGGTTCTGGAGGGGGCTTTGTGCCCAGTGTGCTTCATCCTGCCAAGGACTGAGGTAGTAGATGTAGCTCTCCACTTGTTCTGGAGGAGGCTTTGTGCCCAGTTTGTTTCATCCTGCCAAGGACTGGGGTAGTGGATGTATCTCTCCACTGGTTCTGGAGGGGGATTTGCACCCAGTGTGCTTCACATGCAGTGCGGCAGGTCCCAATCCCTCACCTGGGTGTGTGTGCCACGAGATTGCCTGGGAACAGGTAGCATGATACGCCATGGAGGCAGAGACACACTCCACCCTGCTGCGACTTCGCCTGCCACCTGCAGGTACAAACAGTGCTGAGAGTCATGCCTCATGGACGCTGGGCAGGGTGCAGGACGCCTCCACAGGGGCCACTGGGGATGATAGCCATGTCAGCTGTGTTGGCACTGTCTGAGCATGTTGCGGGGCTGGTGGCGTTGGTTGCAGCGGTGTCTGTGGCGGAGGTGCTTGCGGTGGTGCATGTGTCTGCACCTGTTGAGGGACACAGCAGGACGTCTCCTGCAGCCTCGGATGGTTGCCCACTGGGGATGATGCTGGGAACTGTTGCTGAGGCAGCAGACGTGCATGTGGCGGTGCTGGTGGCAGGGCAGGTGGCGGTGCAGATGGCGGTGTCACCCGCCGTACAGGTTGGTGTACTGGTTGACAGAAGGGCTGACTCTGGTCCCTCAGCCGGAGCCACCGTGCCCTGTCCTGACCTGCTTGTGTCCCTTCCCCACCTTTGAAATTGCTGCTGGTGTCTTGCCACTGTCCTCTTTTGGCTTAACGGAGCCCTTACTTGCTGGTAGGTGCGGCTTCTCCTTCCGGCACGTGGGCACCTTCTTCACCTTGGCACGTGGCGGAATGGCCTGCTCCTTGGCCTCGCTAGGTGGCACACTGGCAGCCCTGATGGGTGGCGCCTGCGATGAGACCGGACTTGCTGGGACCACTGTGCTTGTGGCTTTGGTGGCTGAGGTGCTGGGACCTGGACAGCCTGGCCCTAGGGGAAGGACGGGTGGGGGATGTGTAAGGAAGAGGTCAATGTTAGCCAGGAAATGTTTCTTAGACACACTAGGACAGGAAGATGGAGGGGGTTTAGGAGTGGAGGAAGAGGTAGTGGTTGTAGGAGGTGTACGTTTGCTGAATTTGGGTGAAGGTGCATGGGCCGGAGGCTGTTGTGAGGTGGATGGCTGTTGGGTGGGTGTATGCCTGCGTTTGTGTAGTTTGGAAGGAGGGCTCATAGACACACTGGGAGAGGACACAGGGGACGTGTGAATGGTAGTGGGGGTAGTGAGTGCACGTGAGCGGTGTGTGGTGATGGGCGTGCTGGTGATGGAGGTAGTGGCTGAGGATGTAGTGCATGCTGGTGTGAGTGTAGATGAGACAGGGTGGGAGGAGGAGGACGTGGAGGAGGGTGACACAATGGAGGCAGTGGATGTTGCTGTGTCTGCATGGGGATGGTGCTTGTGTGAGTGCCTGTGGGATGTGTGGTGCTAGTGTTTGCCATGTCCACTCTTTTGTGTTGATAAGTGTGCATGCTGTTCTGATGGTGTGCTTGGGATAGGCTGAGGTACAGGGGATTGGGTCTGGGTAGTGGAAGTTGGAGGGGGGAGGCTGGACACAGGGACAATGGCTGCCATCAGTGCTGAGACCAGAGCCTGAAACGCTCTCTGTTGGGCCGCCTGCCAAGAATGAATGCCCTCCAGGTATGCATTTGTTTGCTGCAAATGCCTCTCAACACCCTGGATGGCATTCAAAATGGTAGATTGCCCAACAGTGAGGGATCTCATGAGGTCAATAGCCTCCTCACTGAGGACAGCAGGTCTGAGTGGGGCAGGGCCTGAGGTGCCTGGGGCGAAGGAGATGCCCACCCTCCTGGGTGAGTGGCCACGGGACACATGCTGAGGGGCTGCTGGGAGGGCGGTGCTGGTAGGGGGAGTGGCAGCTGTACCTGTTGATGCGGTGGGCACAGAGGTGCCCGCCACTGCAAGGGAGCTCCCATCAGAGGAGGAGTTGCTGCTGCTGGTGTATGCTGATGTCCCTGTCGTGGAGCTCCCCTCGCCCTCTGTCCCACTGGTGCCTTCAGCCTTCGTTACTTCACCGTCCACGGCCTTGTGGGATGCAGCTCCCTCCTGTTCTGGAGTCGCTGGTCCTCCGCCAGATGATGCTAATGCACGCAAGAACAGGGTGACAGAACAAAAAGGGGGGGGGAGACAGAAGATACACATGGTCAGTGCATGCAACACCACTACCGTTGGGGGACACAGCACACAGGGAGCAGCCCTATGCACTAAGCCTTGCACTAACAGTGCAGGAGAAAAGCACATGCCCAAGGGGGACTCTGTCTAGACCCATTTCATGCACAGCTGGCACCCATGGGAGCCTGACTAGGTTTAGAGGGCCACTACCACTTTTCCGGTTGGATTGGGAATGAGGCTGCAAAACAATGGCTCTACCTTTGCGTGTCTGCCCTTGCCTAGGGGAACCCACAGGGCACCACCCCCACCTTTGCGACGCCAGGTGCCCTTTCTTCAGGAGGATGGGCCTGATGTTGGTCTTGTGGCAGCTGTGGAGCCTGTGGACAGTGAAGAAGAGGAGGCAGAAGAAGAAGATGTAGACAACCAAAACAACATCATCATGCAATACCTCCAGTGAGACACAGGTAAGAAGAAGGAACTGCTTCCCACATCTCATACTTTTGTAGGACCTAGCATAAATCAGCCTTTTTGCCTCTGTGTATGGACCCTGACTTGTCACTTTGGCTTTTCATTTCACAGATCTGGGTCCCACTTTGTGCCCTCTGCTATGTTTACTCCTGGCCTACAGCTGTGTAACATTGGTATGTGACCAAGTACATTGACATTGCTATATTCTAGAAATTTTGCAATTACACATTTGTGAAAGCACATACTGACTCCAGATTAATTTGTGATTCAAGGTTGTTTATTTCTGTGCAAATAAGTGGAGGGGGGTGTGAAATGGGCTCGGGTGATGGTGGAGGAATGTCCAAGGCAGAGTCCAGTCTCTTGGTCTCACAGGTGCATTGTCCACTGGGGCATAGGAAGTGGAGCTATGGCAGTTTAAGCTGGACAGGGTGACAAAGTGGGACAGAAGGGTGATATTCAGGATGGTCTTATTTCCTGTCGGGGGTCTTGGCAATGTTCTCTGTCTTGGTCCTGGATCTCAGGGACCGTTTGCGGGCCGGTTCTCCTTCTGCAGGGGGTGGGGTGATGGTGGCCTGTTGGTCCTGTGGCGGTGCCTTCTGTCCACTAGCGCCGGAGGAGGTGGAGGGCTGTTCATCGTCCAGGCTAGTGTCAGGGTCCCGTTTGTGTCCTGCTGGGTCCCTCATGATGTTGACAAGGTCTGCCAGCACCCCTGCGATGGTGACCAGGGTGGTGTTAATGGACTTCAAGTCCTCCCTGATCCCCAGGTAGTGTTCCTCCTGCAGCTGCTGGGTTTCCTGAAACTTGGCCAGTACCGTGCCCATGGTCTCCTGGGAATGATGGTAAGCTCCCATGATGTTGGAGAGGGCTTCGTGGAGTGTCGGGTCCCGGGGCATGTCCTCCCCCTGTCGCACAACAGTCCTCCCAGCTTCCCTGTTATCCTGTGCCTCTGTCCCCTGAACCGTGTGCCCACTGCCACTGACCCCAGGTCCCTGATTGTCTTGGGTTGGTGGGTTTGCCTGGAGTCCGGGTAGTGGTGGACACACTGCTGATTGATGTGTCCTGGGGACAGTGGGATGGGCCCGCTGGGTGGGTGCAGTGGCGGTGTTTCCTGAGGGGGGAGGCTCTGTGGTGGTTTGGGACTGTGTCAGGGGAACTGACTGTCCAGAGGTCCCTGATGGGCCGGGCTGGTCATCTTGATCCAGGTGTGCAGAACTGCTGTCATCACTGTGGGCCTCTTCTGTTGGGGGACTGGATATGTCTGGCACCTCCTGTCCGGTGACGTTGGGTAGGGGTCCTGTTGGGGTGTAAATGCATAGTTTTAGTATCTGTGTGTGCCATCTTGTGCATTGGGTGAGGTACCCTCTACTCCTGTGCTTGCGTCATTGTGTTAGCCCTTTTGTGATAGTTGTTTTGGGGTCTGTGTGGGTATCTGTACTTGACATGCTTTGGTGACGGTGGTCCATGCATAGGTGTGTGTTGCATGCAGGGCCTTGGTATTGAGATGTGTGGGTTGTGATAGTGGGATATATGGAGATCATGGTGTGATGGGGGTGAGGGTAAGAGTGGGGATATGTGATGGCATGCAGGTGGGGTGGGGGGATGAAGTAGTTCAGATATGACTTATCAGAGTCCAGTCCTCCTGCTACTCCTGCAAGGCCCTCAGGTTGCAGTATTGCCAAGACTTGCTCCTCCCATGTTGTTAGTTGTAGGGGAGGAGGGGAGGGTCCTCCAATGGTTTACCACGGTTGAAAGACCACTGCGTTGATACGTGGCTTGTGATAGTATGGGCGCAGTTCTGTTGGCATGACGGTGTAGGTTTTGCTATCGTCAGTTTATCACTGACCTTTGGTGTGGCGGACTTGTGTGGGTGTCTGTATTGTGGCGGATTCCGAGCTTTTGGTCGTAATACCTGTAGTGGAATTCCGCCGCCGCAATGGTATTTTGGCGGTCTTCAGCACGGCGGAAAGCGGGATTTACCACCAGGGTTGTAATGAGGGGCATAATCTAATCAAAGCTTGAACAATTACACATTCTATGGTTCAGGTGTAAATTAATAACAAGAACAATTGCGCAAACGATATCACATACATTTAGATTCAGCAAAGGAAAAACATCAACTATTACTCCCTATAGCAGACTTTCATTAGTGAGGATCCTTATCTAACACCAGATTAGCACTAGCGTGTGGGGCTTCATGCAAAACATTTTAGTCAACACAAATTTAGAAAACATCTAACTATGGCTCTATCAAAATAGTGCACTTGATTCCTAGATAGAAAAAGCAAATAGGCATAACAAAACACATGCGTAACAGTATACCTCTCCTCAGTTGGGTTGTCATGCTAAGATAGTCTTCATCATCAGGACATCAGTTTGGTCAGCAAGGCATCAAGATTCAGCATCAAAGTTGAGAACATGCAAAGTCTTTAAGCATTAAAGTAAAGCATGTCTCTCGTCAAGACGCTTAGTATAAAGTATTGGCCTTTCGGCAAGAAGAAAAATGGGCAAATGTGCTGTCTTCCATCAGTGCAGGCCGGCTAAATTAGATTTCCTAAAATTGCTTCCCATACCTATTGGTCAAGGGATTACATGGTCACAATTTGTCCAATAAAACTAAAATATAAAATCTATGATTTCTACTACTACTTGGTTCACATGTTGCTGATTGGCTCCTCTTATAATGTCCTCATCATCCGGCTTGTCAGGTAACAATATTGTTGCAGCTTGTACTCCAGTCAGTGCCTCTATTGTTCTCCTCTTGAGAAAGTCAGTCTTACACATTTTACACTTATAATGCTACATTTTACAAGAACAGCATCTTTTAGCAAGAGGTTCTCATGAGAAAGAATTTTAGCTATGGGCACATTTGGTAAGCACAGTGGAATATCACAACTTAATCCTCTAAGCAATCATTTTATTCATTGCCTAAAAAAATACAGCTTGACATGAGGCCGGGCAACTAGGCCAAGACCTCCGCTAAGTTAAGGCCTACAATTAATAAAGCTAAGACATAATGCATAACCCTTAATATGATATACTACTACATTAAGCAAACATAAGCTCCATATTTCATATTATTAAGCCATTAATGAGTATACTTAGTGAACATTGGCGACCACTCACGTGGACACATTAAAAAAATTGTGCATTCTTTTTCTCTATATTAATACATTATCTTCGCACATCCATTACTCAGAATACATAAATATTCATTAATAATTTTTATTAAAACCCCTGCTCTGGCAATCCCTCTTCTGATGACTAAATGTGTCATCACACTAAAATATTATTCACAAAGTTTTGCATCAGCTAAAATTCTGTCATTTCAATCCCTTCAAATCTCTGTTCCCCTTTTGAATTTGCACTAAACCATTTTTCCCTTTTCTTTTCTTCCCACCTCTGATTATTCTTTGACTTCTTCAATTTTATTCTTATAAACAATTTACATATTCCCCATATTCCAATTAGGCAAACAATGATAATTAATGTCCCCTGTATAATTTTCAATATGATCCCTTTCCCAATGGTGCTGAGCCAATGTCCCACTGAAGCAAAACCTTTACCAACTTTCCCCCAAACACTTGGGGCCATATTTATACTTTTTGATGCAAAACTGCACCGACGCAGTTTTGCGGCAAAATTTTTACTGCCGGCTAATGCCATTCATTTGTGCCGCTCGGGCGTCAAATTTATACTTTGGCACACGGCGGCACAAACCACTGGCGTGAGTCTTTTTTTTTACTCAAACCAATGCGTCACGTCATAAAGAAAAATGACGCTAATGTGGCGAAAATGACTGTGAGCCAGTTTACGACGTCGCAAACCGGATCCGTGCCTTTTTTTGACAGAATAGCATGAAAAAGCGGCGCAAACACAGCAAAATGTGCTAAGGTGAGCCAAAATGAATCCCAAATGCTTGGAGAGACACCAGGAAGAGGACAACAGACCAGGAATCAGCCAGGAGGACCCACATAAGACCCAGGAGATGGAGAAGAAGAAAAGAAAGTGTCGCTTCAGTGCAGAGGAGCAGGAAATTCAGGTGAAAGAGGTGATGGAACACCAACTTTTTGTCACCTCAAAGTTGCCAATTAGTAGGAGAGAGGCAATATGGCAACAAATTGTTGACAAGATAAACAGTGTGACAAAAGTACAGAGAACAGTCATCGAGTGCAAGAAACGCTGGCATGACTGCAAACGCAGGACCAAGGAAAAGATGTCCAGGAACAGGAAGGCAGCACTGCAGACTGGAGGTGGGAGTCCAGCACCACAGGAGGCCCTGGACCACATGGAGGAGATGGTGGCAGCCGTCATCCCTGAGGAGATCGTCACAGGGATTCAAGGATAGGACAGCGCAGACTACCAGGAGACAACACAGATGCAGGGTAAGTCGCATGGGGAATTAAAATGCACAAATGTTAACTGTAAGCAGGGGGGCACATACCTACTACACAATGCAAATAAGTCATGATATTCAGGGAGTGGCATGGGTAAAGGGACACGGCACGGGGCATGGGCTGTTCTGAGGAAACCTGGGGCACAGTACTACACTACACCAACAACCTTTGCATGGGGATATGCTGCCATGCCAAGGATGCTGGAAAGGTAAAGCCAGTCTAGGAGGGTAGGGTACAACGTAAAACTGGCCTGCTGTCACACAACAGCTGGTATTCTCCCCACATGAACTAGGGCTCAATTAACAGTCTCAGGCCGTATCTACAAGTGGAATTTAACATTGACAACAGCTGCCACTACCACCTCTGCTGTGTGTGCAGGTCAAGTAGCTAATGACAGAAACGTCCCCATGGATCAAACACACCCAAATTAGAGGGTTCAGGATGACAACGATATCAATCCCCTGTAATCAATAAAAATGTTCTAATCCTGTCAAATGTGAATGTCCATAGTTGCTACAAACATCAGCCATTGTCATAAACATTATGAGGTACACAGCACTAATGTCATACCCATGCTGCATATGACAGGGTCCACCCTGTGCCTGGGTCACAATAGCTCTAATGACACCAAGCAACATCCCAAATGTCATACTGCTCAGACAAAAGCATTGAGGGGGAAGACATATGTCACCGGATAGTAAAATTCACCCTCACAGTCAGAAGAGGAAATGGAACACTGCTAGGACCATCAGTGCAATCCATTGTAGCACACATTCCCAACATCAACATTACACACTACTAATGCTGACATCTGTATTGTGCCATGCCAATGCTATACATAGTATATGCTAGGTCTCAGCAACATATAGCAGGATGTGAAATATCTGAGACTGGCTCAGTTCCAGATTGTTAAGCGTGGTGAAAGTGCCATCAGAACAACCACAGCCAGTGTAAGGCCTCACCATGAGAATGGAAGTAGATGGAGGGTTGACTAGGACAAGAAGGTGGCAATATACAATTTGGCCAGAACCAACACCTAGAGGATGTGATGCTGACAAGTCCCCAAACTGACCACACTATATGTGACATGCAGGTGGGGCATAGTTCTGGGAGAATGCTAATATTATAGACATAGAGACATGAACAATGAACAGGAACCAAGATCACAATGTGCAACAAATAGGAAGGCAGGCACATCACATTACAAATCCAACAACACAGACACACTAATTGTAGAAAATCTAATTGCAGAGGATGATGGCTCTCCTGGGGATATGCCTGTCCTGGGCTTCCCTGATGACATGGATGACGAGCTGACAAACATCAGCGAGCAGACCCTCCAAGATGTCCTTGGAACCCTCCAGACCCCACCTTCAGTCGCAAAGAGGAGCACAGATACAGCAGCCATCACAGAGGACCCACTCACCACCCCAATTGTACGACCTACCAGCTCCAACCCCGCTGAGGACTCTGACGACACTGGCACCAACTTTGAGAGAACTGTAGTTGGAATACAGCGGGAGCTGGCTAAGGAGGTGTGGGTGGGGATGGAAAATATGGCAGCCAGCCTAGAGGGGGTGCGTTCGTGCATGATGTCAACTGGAGAACAGGCAGCAGCCATGCAAGGGCGAACATCAATCTTGCAAGAACTTGAAAAAAGTGTGAAGGAAATCAGCACAGCTGTAAGAGAGTTGACACAACACCTCCAACAACAAACATTTCAATGCGTACACAAATGTAATATTAACCCCTTCGCTGCCAGGCCTTTTCCCCCTCCTGTGCCAGGCCTTTTTTTGCCTATTTGGGGCAGTTCGCGCTTAGACCCTCATAACTTTTTGTCCACATAAGCTAACCAAGCCAAATTTGCGTCCTTTTTTTCCAACATCCTAGGGATTCTAGAGGTACCCAGACTTTGTGGGTTCCCCTGAAGGAGGCCAAGAAATTAGCCAAAATACAGTGAAAATTTCATTTTTTTCAAAAAATTTTGAAAAAGTGGCTGCAGAAGAAGGCTTGTGGTTTTTCCCCTGAAAATGGCATCAACAAAGGGTTTGCTCAGCAGATTCCCAGCTTTCAGGAACAGGCAGACATGAATCAGAAAACCCAAGTTTTCAACACAATTTTGGCATTTTACTGGGACACACTCCATTTTTGCACCTTTTTGTGCTTTCAGCCTCCTTCCAGTCAGTGACAGAAATGGGCATGAAACCAATGCTGGATCCCAGACACCTAAACATTTCTGAAAAGTAGACAAAATTCTGAATTCAGCAAGGGGTCATTTGTGTAGATCCTACAAGGGTTCCTACAGAAAATAACAACTGAAAAAGGAAAATATTGAAATTGAGGTAAAAAAACATAAAGTTTTCTCTACGTTTTACTCTGTAACTTTTCCCTGCAATGTCAGATTATCGAAAGCAATATACCTTTACGTCTGCTGGACTTCTCTGGTTGTGGGGATATATAGGGCTTGTAGGTTCATCAAGAACCCGAGGAACCCAGAGCCAATAAATGAGCTGCACCCTGCAGTGCGTTTTCATTCTATACCGGGTATACAGCAATTTATTTGCTGAAATATAAAGAGTAAAAAATTGCTACCAAGAAAACCTTTGTATTTCCAAAAAGGGCAGAAGATAAGGTGTTGAGGAGCAGTGGTTATTTGCACATCTCTGAATTCTGGGGTGACCATACTAGCATGTGAATTATAGGGCATTTCTCAAATAGATGTCTTTTTTACACACTCTCCTATATTTGGAAGGAAAAAATATAGAGAAAGACAAGGGGCAATAACACTTGTTTTGCTAATCTATGTTCCCCCAAGTCTCCCGATAAAAATGATACCTCACTTGTGTGGGTAGGCCTAGCGCCCGCGACAGGAAACGCCCCAAAGCGCAACGTGGACACATCCCATTTTTTTGAAAGAAAACAGAGGTAATGTGCATTTCTGAAAACTAGAGACCTAGGGGAATCCAAGATGGGGTGACTTGTGGGGCTCGGACCAGGTTCTGTTACCCAGAATCCTTTGCAAACCTCAAAATTTGGCTAAAAAAACACATGTTCCTCACATTTCTGTTGCAGAAACTTCTGGAATCTGAGAGGAGCCACAAATTTATTTCCACCCAGCGTTCCCCCAAGTCTCCCGATAAAAATGATACCTTACTTGTGTGAGTAGGCCTAGCGCCCGCGACAGGAAACGCCCCAAAGCGCAACGTGGACACATCCAATTTTTTGAAAGAAAACAGAGGTGTTTTTTGTGAAGTGCCTACCTGTAGATTTTGGCCTCTAGCTCAGCCGGCACCTAGGGAAACCTACCAAACCGGTGCATTTCTGAAAACTAGAGACCTAGGGGAATCCAAGATGGGGTGACTTGTGGGGCTCGGACCAGGTTCTGTTACCCAGAATCCTTTGCAAACCTCAAAATTTGGCTAAAAAACACATGTTCCTCACATTTCTGTGGCAGAAAGTTCTGGAATCTGAGAGGAGCCACAAATTTCCTTCCACCCAGCATTCCCCCAAGTCTCCCGATAAAAATGATACCTCACTTGTGTGGGTAGGCCTAGCGCCCGCGACAGGAAACGCCCCAAAGCGCAACGTGGACACATCCAATTTTTTGAAAGAAAACAGAGGTGATTTTTGAGAAGTGCCTACCTGTAGATTTTGGCCTCTAGCTCAGCCGGCACCTAGGGAAACCTACCAAACCTGTGCATTTCTGAAATCTAGAGACCTAGAGGAATCCAAGATGGGGTGACTTGTGGGGCTCGGACCAGGTTCTGTTACCCAGAATCCTTTGCAAACCTCAAAATTTGGCTAAAAAAACACATGTTCCTCACATTTCTGTGGCAGAAAGTTCTGGAATCTGAGAGGAGCCAGAAATTTCCTTCCACCCAGCGTTCCCCCAAGTCTCCCGATAAAAATGATACCTCACTTGTGTGGGTAGGCCTAGCGCCCGCGACAGAAAAACACCCCAAAGCGCAACGTGGACACATCCAATTTTTTGAAAGAAAACAGAGGTGTTTTTTGCGAAGTGCCTACCTGTAGATTTTGGCCTCTAGCTCAGCCGGCACCTAGGGAAACCTACCAAACCTGTGCATTTCTGAAAACTAGAGACCTAGGGGAATCCAAGATGGGGTGACTTGTGGGGCTCGGACCAGGTTCTGTTACCCAGAATCCTTTGCAAACCTCAAAATTTGGCTAAAAAAACACATGTTCCTCACATTTCTGTGGCAGAAAGTTCTGGAATCTGAGAGGAGCCACAAATTTCCTTCCACCCAGCGTTCCCCCAAGTCTCCCGATAAAAATGATACCTTACTTGTGTGAGTAGGCCTAGCGCCCGCGACAGGGAACGCCCCAAAGCGCAACGTGGACACATCCAATTTTTTGAAAGAAAACAGAGGTGTTTTTTGTGAAGTGCCTACCTGTAGATTCTGGCCTCTAGCTCAGCCGGCACCTAGGGAAACCTACCAAACCGGTGCATTTCTGAAAACTAGAGACCTAGGGGAATCCAAGATGGGGTGACTTGTGGGGCTCGGACCAGGTTCTGTTACCCAGAATCCTTTGCAAACCTCAAAATTTGGCTAAAAAAACACATGTTCCTCACATTTCTGTGGCAGAAAGTTCTGGAATCTGAGAGAAGCCAGAAATTTCCTTCCACCCAGCGTTCCCACAAGTCTCCCGATAAAAATGATACCTCACTTGTGTGGGTAGGCCTAGCGCCCGCGACAGAAAAACGCCCCAAAGCGCAATGTGGACACATCCAATTTTTTGAAAGAAAACAGAGGTGTTTTTTGCGAAGTGCCTACCTGTAGATTTTGGCCTCTAGCTCAGCCGGCACCTAGGGAAACCTACCAAACCTGTGCATTTCTGAAAACTAGAGACCTAGGGGAATCCAAGATGGGGTGACTTGTGGGGCTCGGACCAGGTTCTGTTACCCAGAATCCTTTGCAAACCTCAAAATTTGGCTAAAAAAACACATGTTCCTCACATTTCTGTGGCAGAAAGTTCTGGAATCTGAGAGAAGCCAGAAATTTCCTTCCACCCAGCGTTCCCCCAAGTCTCCCGATAAAAATGATACCTCACTTGTGTGGGTAGGCCTAGCGCCCGCGACAGGAAACGCCCCAAAGCGCAACGTGGACACATCCAATTTTTTGAAAGAAAACAGAGGTGATTTTTGAGAAGTGCCTACCTGTAGATTTTGGCCTCTAGCTCAGCCGGCACCTAGGGAAACCTACCAAACCTGTGCATTTCTGAAAACTAGAGACCTAGAGGAATCCAAGATGGGGTGACTTGTGGGGCTCGGACCAGGTTCTGTTACCCAGAATCCTTTGCAAACCTCAAAATTTGGCTAAAAAAACACATGTTCCTCACATTTCTGTGGCAGAAAGTTCTGGAATCTGAGAGGAGCCAGAAATTTCCTTCCACCCAGCGTTCCCCCAAGTCTCCCGATAAAAATGATACCTCACTTGTGTGGGTAGGCCTAGCGCCCGCGACAGAAAAACACCCCAAAGCGCAACGTGGACACATCCAATTTTTTGAAAGAAAACAGAGGTGTTTTTTGCGAAGTGCCTACCTGTAGATTTTGGCCTCTAGCTCAGCCGGCACCTAGGGAAACCTACCAAACCTGTGCATTTCTGAAAACTAGAGACCTAGGGGAATCCAAGATGGGGTGACTTGTGGGGCTTGGACCAGGTTCTGTTACCCAGAATCCTTTGCAAACCTCAAAATTTGGCAAAAAAAACACATGTTCCTCACATTTCTGTGGCAGAAAGTTCTGGAATCTGAGAGGAGCCACAAATTTCCTTCCACCCAGCGTTCCCCCAAGTCTCCCGATAAAAATGATACCTTACTTGTGTGAGTAGGCCTAGCGCCCGCGACAGGAAACGCCCCAAAGCGCAACGTGGACACATCCAATTTTTTGAAAGAAAACAGAGGTGTTTTTTGTGAAGTGCCTACCTGTAGATTCTGGCCTCTAGCTCAGCCGGCACCTAGGGAAACCTACCAAACCGGTGCATTTCTGAAAACTAGAGACCTAGGGGAATCCAAGATGGGGTGACTTGTGGGGCTCGGACCAGGTTCTGTTACCCAGAATCCTTTGCAAACCTCAAAATTTGGCTAAAAAAACACATGTTCCTCACATTTCTGTTGCAGAAAGTTCTGGAATCTGAGAGGAGCCACAAATTTCCTTCCACCCAGCGTTCCCCCAAGTCTCCCGATAAAAATGATACCTCACTTGTGTGGGTAGGCCTAGCGCCCGCGACAGGAAACGCCCCAAAGCGCAACGTGGACACATCCAATTTTTTGAAAGAAAACAGAGGTGATTTTTGAGAAGTGCCTACCTGTAGATCTTGGCCTCTAGCTCAGCCGGCACCTAGGGAAACCTACCAAACCTGTGCATTTCTGAAAACTAGAGACCTAGAGGAATCCAAGATGGGGTGACTTGTGGGGCTCGGACCAGGTTCTGTTACCCAGAATCCTTTGCAAACCTCAAAATTTGGCTAAAAAAACACATGTTCCTCACATTTCTGTGGCAGAAAGTTCTGGAATCTGAGAGGAGCCAGAAATTTCCTTCCACCCAGCGTTCCCCCAAGTCTCCCGATAAAAATGATACCTCACTTGTGTGGGTAGGCCTAGCGCCCGCGACAGAAAAACACCCCAAAGCGCAACGTGGACACATCCAATTTTTTTAAAGAAAACAGAGGTGTTTTTTGCGAAGTGCCTACCTGTAGATTTTGGCCTCTAGCTCAGCCGGCACCTAGGGAAACCTACCAAACCTGTGCATTTCTGAAAACTAGAGACCTAGGGGAATCCAAGATGGGGTAACTTGTGTGGCTCGGACCAGGTTCTGTTACCCAGAATCCTTTGCAAACCTCAAAATTGGGCAAAAAAAACACATGTTCCTCACATTTCTGTGGCAGAAAGTTCTGGAATCTGAGAGGAGCCACAAATTTCCTTCCACCCAGCGTTCCCCCAAGTCTCCCGATAAAAATGATACCTTACTTGTGTGAGTAGGCCTAGCGCCCGCGACAGGAAACGCCCCAAAGCGCAACGTGGACACATCCAATTTTTTGAAAGAAAACAGAGGTGTTTTTTGTGAAGTGCCTACCTGTAGATTCTGGCCTCTAGCTCAGCCGGCACCTAGGGAAACCTACTAAACCGGTGCATTTCTGAAAACTAGAGACCTAGGGGAATCCAAGATGGGGTGACTTGTGGGGCTCGGACCAGGTTCTGTTACCCAGAATCCTTTGCAAACCTCAAAATTTGGCTAAAAAAACACATGTTCCTCACATTTCTGTGGCAGAAAGTTCTGGAATCTGAGAGAAGCCAGAAATTTCCTTCCACCCAGCGTTCCCCCAAGTCTCCCGATAAAAATGATACCTCACTTGTGTGGGTAGGCCTAGCGCCCGCGACAGAAAAACGCCCCAAAGCGCAACGTGGACACATCCAATTTTTTGAAAGAAAACAGAGGTGTTTTTTGCGTAGTGCCTACCTGTAGATTTTGGCCTCTAGCTCAGCCGGCACCTAGGGAAACCTACCAAACCGGTGCATTTCTGAAAACTAGAGACCTAGGGGAATCCAAGATGGGGTGACTTGTGGGGCTCGGACCAGGTTCTGTTACCCAGAATCCTTTGCAAACCTCAAAATTTGGCAAAAAAAACACATGTTCCTCACATTTCTGTGGCAGAAAGTTCTGGAATCTGAGAGGAGCCACGAATTTCCTTCCACCCAGCGTTCCCCCAAGTCTCCCGATAAAAATGATACCTTACTTGTGTGAGTAGGCCTAGCGCCCGCGACAGGAAACGCCCCAAAGCGCAACGTGGACACATCCAATTTTTTGAAAGAAAACAGAGGTGTTTTTTGTGAAGTGCCTACCTGTAGATTCTGGCCTCTAGCTCAGCCGGCACCTAGGGAAACCTACCAAACCGGTGCATTTCTGAAAACTAGAGACCTAGGGGAATCCAAGATGGGGTGACTTGTGGGGCTCGGACCAGGTTCTGTTACCCAGAATCCTTTGCAAACCTCAAAATTTGGCTAAAAAACACATGTTCCTCACATTTCTGTGGCAGAAAGTTCTGGAATCTGAGAGGAGCCACAAATTTCCTTCCAACCAGCGTTCCCCCAAGTCTCCCGATAAAAATGATACCTCACTTGTGTGGGTAGGCCTAGCGCCCGCGACAGGAAACGCCCCAAAGCGCAACGTGGACACATCCAATTTTTTTAAAGAAAACAGAGGTGATTTTTGAGAAGTGCCTACCTGTAGATTTTGGCCTCTAGCTCAGCCGGCACCTAGGGAAACCTACCAAACCTGTGCATTTCTGAAAACTAGAGACCTAGGGGAATCCAAGATGGGGTGACTTGTGGGGCTCGGACCAGATTCTGATACCCAGAATCCTTTGCAAACCTCAAAATTTGGTTAAAAAAACACATGTTCCTCACATTTCTGTGGCAGAAAGTTCTGGAATCTGAGAGGAGCCACAAATTTCCTTCCACCCAGCGTTCCCCCAAGTCTCCCGATAAAAATGATACCTCACTTGTGTGGGTAGGCCTAGCGCCCGCGACAGGAAACGCCGAAAAGCGCAACGTGGACACATCCAATTTTTTGAAAGAAAACAAAGGTGTTTTTTGCGAAGTGCCTACCTGTAGATTTTGGCCTGTAGCTCAGCCGGCACCTAGGGAAACCGACCAAACCTGTGCATTTCTGAAAACTAGAGACCTAGGGGAATCCATGATGGGGTGACTTGTGGGGCTCGGACCAGGTTCTGTTACCCAGAATCCTTTGCAAACCTCAAAATGTGGCTAAAAAAAACACATGTTCCTCACATTTCTGTGGCAGAAAGTTCTGGAATCTGAGAGGAGCCACAAATTTCCTTCTACCCAGCGTTCCCCCAAGTCTCCCGATAAAAATGATACCTCACTTGTGTGGGTAGGCCTAGCGCCCGCGACAGGAAATGCCCCAAAGCGCAACGTGGACACATCCCATTTTTTGAAAGAAAACAGTGCCTACCTGTGGATTTTGGTCTGTAGCTCCGCCGGCACCTATGGAAACCTACCAACCCTGTGCATTTTTAAAAACTAGAGACCTAGGGGAATCCAAGATGGGGTGACTTGTGAGGCTCGGACCAGGTTCTGTTACCCAGAATCCTTTGCAAACCTCAACATTTGGCTAAAAAAACACCCTTTCCTCTCATTTCGGTGACAAAAAGTTCTGGAATCTGAGAGGAGCCACAAATTTCCTACCACCCAGCGTTCCCCCAAGTCTCCCGATAAAAATGATACCTCACTTGTGTGGGTGGGCCAGGTGCCTGCAACAGAATAAGGCCCAAAACTTGAAGAGATAGAAGGGATAGCACAGCGAGTTTATAAGGGCATATTCTTTTATACATCTTTAGACGGACTCTGCTTTGGGGACCCTCATAAGTGAGGTGTCATTTTACTTGGGAGACTGAGGGGAAAACTGGGGAGTAGGAATTTTGTGCTGGAGCGGTGATCCTACTAAGAAAAGTCAGGAAAATATGCTTTTTTATGCAAATTTTGAGGTTTACAGAGGAGTCTGGGTAAGAAAATGTTGGGGGAGCCACGCAAGCCACACCTCCCTGGACTCCTTGGGGTGTCTAGTTTTAAAAAATGTCTGGGTTTTGTAGGTTTCCCTAGATGAAGGCCGCACCCAGGACCAAAAACATAGGTGGCCCTCCCCCCCAAATACAGGTATTTTTGTAATATATCATTTTGATGTGTGCACATACGTCCGTGGTGTGCCAAACACTAAAATTGTGAAAAGAAACAAACTTAGGTTATGTGAAGAAGACCCCTCACCCACCAACCAAGTTGGTGGCATGCTTCATCATCGGGGTCCCACCCGAGGCACCTAGCATGTCACAGGTGTGCTGCGACGCCTGATTACAGCGGAGCAGGTTTTGTCATTTTTACCACACATACTGGTTGGATTTGGCACGAGGGTGAGTGATGGTTCAGTGGATCAAATTTTATTAACAAGAGATTTCACAAAAATGAAATGCACTGCTAATAACTGAAAGGCAAAAAACTGAACCAATGACTCACAGCTCTTGAGCTGTAAAGCCGCGACAAGGCACCAACCGCTTTACAGTCCATTCACACACCTTTCATACATGACACGCACAAGACCATTCACACCGCCAGCCACGGGCCCAGCACATTACAACACTCAAATCGACAGACCGCGCCACTCAAGGGCCCATCGCTTACATACGCCCACATGCCTGATACAAGAATCACACCAGCTGATGGGAGTGTGGACTGCCGTTTGGCTGGCACCGCCAGCCAAGCGCCACCCCACACACACCGCCAGCCAAGCGCCACCCCAAGGACACCGCCAGCCAATCGCCACCCCAAGCACACCGCCAGCCAAGCGCCACCCCACGCACACCGCCAGCCAAGCACCACCCCAAGCACACCGCCAGCCAAGCGCCACCCCACACACACCGCCAGCCAAGCGCCACCCCACGCACACTGCCAGCCAAGTGCCACCCCAAGGACACCACCAGCCAAGCGCCACCACACGCACACCGCCAGCCAAGCGCCACCCCAAGGACACCGCCAGCCAAGCACCACCCCACGCACACCGCCAGCCAAGCGCCACCCCACGCACACCGCCAGCCAAGCACCACCCCACGCACACCGCCAGCCAAGCGCCACCCCACGCACACCGCCATCACTTTTTTTTTTATAAACAACAAAGAAACCACTAATTATAAAATAAGCACAAAACTACAAACACAAAAGCTCTAACTAAATACATGACAGAGATGCCAACCGTGAAACATATGAAAATATAAAACAGACAGCTTACGCTCACGGTATTTCTCAGATTTTTATTTTGGTATGGTAACTTCTATAACAGCCGGGCACACACAGCCCAGGCTTTGAAGGGCATTCGGGGCAGTACAACCCGGCTCTCCCTCCGGATTAATCTCCGGGCACATACTCTACATTTCTTTGTGGGCACGTCTTTTTTGGGAGTGGGAGGAATGTGATCTGGAAAGTGCCGATCTTTCAATCTAGCCTCATCCTCCACCACTTCTACTCTAGGAACTCTTGCCGGTTCCACCACAATAAAGCTTTCTATCACCGACTCCTGAAATTTAACAAATGTCATCCTTGACTCGGGTGAACAATCCTTGTATACAATAAAGGCATTAAAAGTTGCCAAATGAAATAAATGTAGGGCCAACTTTTTATACCACACATAAGACTTACGAAGAGCAGTGTAAGGTTCCAACCTCTGATCTACTCTATGAACACCACCCATGTGCCTATTGTAGTCCAGAATGCACGCAGGTTTGCGCACTTCCACAACCTGACCCCAAACAGCCACAGGGGAAGTACTCTCATCATGGATTGTCGATAGCATGTACACATCCCTCCTGTCTGAAACTTTCAGAGCTAGCAGCTCATTATTCCGCAAGGCACTGCACTGTCCCCTCTCATGTTTTTTACAGACAATCTCCCTTGGATAGCCTTTCAGGTTAGAACGGATTGTGCCACAAGCAACAGTGTCCACCCTAAACAACTCCTTGAACAACTGCGCTCCAGTGTAGAAATTATCTACGTACAAATGGTGACCTTTGTTAAACAGCCGTCTAGCAAGTTCCCACACAATTTTTTCACTAACTCCAAAAGTGGCCGGACAACCAGGAGGGTCAATACTGGTATCCCTACCAGTGTAGACCCGGAAATTATACACATATCCTGTACTGCTTTCAGACAGCAGATACAATTTAATCCCATACCGTGCCCTCTTACTAGGAATGTACTGCTTAAAAACTAAACGCCCCTTGAAAAGGACCAAAGACTCGTCCACACTTATCTCTTTGCCTGGAACATAGACCTCTGAAAACCGATCCACAAAATGATCAAGGACAGGCCTAATCTTAAAAAGACGGTCACAATCAGGGTGATCTCGTGGCAAGGCTAAAGCATTGTCTACAAAATGCAGCATACGAAGAAGAAGCAAATACCGATTACGTGTCATAGTTGCAGGAAATATAGCAGTTGCCATCAAGGGACTAGTAGACCAATAAGAAGCCAGTGACAGCTTCCTGATCAACCCCATCAAAAAAGAAAAACCTAAAAACCTTTTCATCTCTTCCAGATATGTGGGAACCCACTGAGTAGCTCTAGACTGAGGCTTAAGTCTGGCAGCGTTGTCCCACAAATATTGTTCTGCATACACATTTGTCTGCTCCACAATCTCTTCCAAAAATACATCGTCCATAAACAAGTGAAAGAAATGGACAGGCAAAACGTTTTCTGTATTAACTCTACACCCTGGGAGACCAGTAAATGCAGGTAACTGTGGGTGCTCCATGTCAGGTGTCAGGTCTTCTAATGGGAAACCCTTCAGCCCCAGGCTGCTGCACTCTTGGCACATCAATGTCCTCCTCTAACACAGGGCCTTCATCTGCACTGAGAGTAGCTTCCTCATCAGAAGAATACTCTCGGACAGAAAACTCACTTCCAGAATCTCCTGCTTCCTCCTCTGCCTCAGATACAGAGTCAGTGTCGTAATCATGGTCTGAAGACGACTCAAAGAGCATGCGAACAACCTGCTGAGCGGTCACTTTGCGGCTAGTCATGATACTAACAACAAATGGATTGCCAACAACAACTAGCACTAAAATAAGTAATAAACAAAGTGTAGCTTTATCACAAAGAGTTATGTACTACAAAAAACTATACCACTCACTTGCCTGAAAAAGCTACTCACCAAGCAACTACTCTGCACAGACACAGCAATCACCAATGATATCCCACTAAAAAGAAAAAAAAAAAAGAAGCAAATTAGACATATGAAAACACAAACATCACTGTGCTCAAATCTAAGGACAATGTCAAACACACAATACTGCATTTAGTACACCACCTACAAACATGTCATTCATGCATGTCAACAATTTCCTTTGGAGTAAATTGCTTTCACTTACCTAAAACATGCAACTATGCAAACCACAGGACAACTACTGCCAAAACCGCAAAGATCCACAGCAAAGGAAGCAAAAGCATTGAACTAGAAGAAAAAGAAGAAATAAATTGTTATAATCACAAATACAAATACTTTGCCAGTTGACAAACACCCCACCACCAAGAACTTAGAAGTTGTCCCTGGTACCTAAGTGGATCCTGCCCCCCTCTGGGGTAGATGGGCGTAAAAAAAATTGGCCAATCTGCCCCCAAGGGGGGCAGAAATGGGCAACACTTCTGTGCCCCCTTTAGGGGGCGACCCTAACCAAAGGGGGCACCCCCAGCACAGCACAAGACAAAAAAATAAAATCCCTGCCGTATTGGTGGTTTCTGCCCTCCTTGGGGGCAGATGGGCCTACAAAAATAGGGGCAGAGATGGCCAATACGATCTTTCCCCACTTTAGGGGGGCGACCGTTGCCCAAGGGGTGCCCCCAAACACACACCACACATACACATACCACACAATCCCTGGCGCCTCGTGTGCTTCCACCGCCGGGGGCCAGATCGTCCAAAAAATGGCTGGTCTGCCATCGGGGGGCCGAAACAGAAAAAAAAAAATAGCCCCCCAGGGGAGCGACTCTTGCCCAAGGGATTGCCCCCAAAATAAACATTAAACAATAAAAACAAAATCCCAGGTGTTTAGTGGATTTCGCCCCCCCCCTTTGGGGCAGATCAGCCCAAAAATTGGCAATCTGCCCCCGGGGGGGGGCGAAATACTAAAAGAAATAGCCCCCCAGTGGGGCGACCCTTGCCCAAGGGGTCGCCGCCAAAAGAAACTTTACAATAAAAATAAATCCCTGGTGTCTAGTGGATTTCGCCCCCCCCCCCTGGGGGCAGATCGGCTGAAAAAAAGGCAAACTGCCCCCATGGGGGGGGCGAAACACTAAAAAAATTGACCCCGGGGGGGGCGACCCTTGCCCAAGGGGTCACCCCCAAAAAACACAATAAAAACAAATTCCCTGGTGTCTAGTGGATTTCGCCCCCCCCGTGGGGGTGACCCTTGCCCAAGGGGTCGCCCCCAAAATACACAGCCAAAATAAAATCCCTGGTGTCTAGTGGTTTTCTCTGCCCCCGGGGGGGGGGGCGAAATACTAAAAACAATTGCCCACGGGGGGGGCGACCCTTGCCCAAGGGGTCGCCCCCAAAATACACAGCCAAAATAAAATCCCTGGTGTCTAGTGGTTTACGCCACCCCCCCGGGGGCAGATCCGCCGAAAAATCAGTGGATCTGCCCCGGGGGGGGGGGGGGGGGTTTGCGAAATACAAAAAAAAATAGCCCCCCAGGGGGGCGACCCTTGCCCAAAGGGGTCGCACCCAAAAGAAACCTAATAGGAAAAATCCCTGGGGTCTAGTGGAGATTCCTGATCGTGGAGCAGGAATCTTGTGAAAACAGGCACAGGGGGAAAGGAAAAACCCTTTCCTTTCTCCCCATGTCTGTTTTCACCACCCCCCGCCCCCCAAAAACGGAAAGGACTCACCTTCTGGGTCCTTTCCTCCTTGCGCGCTGGAAGCAAATGGCTTCCAGCGCGCCCGGCAACACTAGATGACGTTGGTGCGCTGTGCGTGCGCTGACGTCATCGGATTGCGGGGGGGTCGGGGGTGGAAGGGGAAGGTCTTCCCCTTCCATCCCCGCTTTGGGGGGGAGGGGGGTGCACAGGGGGCACCCTAGCGCTCCCCCAAGTTCCCCTGTGCCTTGGACGAGGTGACCTGTGCCTTGGACGAGGTGACCTTGTCCAAGGCACAGGGGAACTGTAGCCTTGGACGAGGTGACCTCGTCCAAGGCACAGAACAGGTTAACCCCCTCAGGGCCCACCTGCCGCCTACCACAGTGATGTGGCTGCTATTCTTAAGAACCAGCAGCTCCTACTTGCTGCAGTACTGCCCTTAATAGCCCCACAGTTGGCAGCTACTGGGATGTCTGACTCCACGTCTTCAAACACTGAGGTGTGTGTTGCCCCTTCAAAACCACCGCCACCAAGGGCAGAGGAGACAACACCCACATCAGAAGATAAAGACGTGGAACAGATCAACTTCACCTGTAAGAGTACCTGGTAGCACTGGTGCCTGCCAATGGCCACTTATAACCAAGGTCCTGTTCTTTGTAACATGCCAGTCTTGCAGCTGCTCTCAAGCACTGTTCTCCAGCCCACTGTCTATCTTGTCACTCTGCCCTGTGATTGTCTCTCACTAACTCTTAGCAAAACATGTCCCTCTGCACTGTCTGAGATCTTCACCCCAGCATGTCCAATGACATGTCCTTTTGCACTTGTGTAGGATCACAATGGAAGGTGTCACACTAATGGACTCACAATCATGGACAATGTAAATATAGCACTACAGCACTTTATAATTAATATTAGAATAAATAGCATTTACACAACCACTTTGTCTCTGTGTAATGTGACACTTCAACCGTGAGGAAGATCAGTGATGTTTGCCTCATGTCAATGCCCGTAGAATGTCGATACAACTGCTCTGAAAGAATGTGGGCTGATAACTATGCACTGTGGTCTGGATTGTACCATCATCTTCCCTTCCTGAGAGTTAATTCTGAGGTAAATAGAAACTATACCGTATAATGATGTGTTGGACAGAATAAGTCTTCCTCAAGGGATGTCTAAGCCAAGAAGTATTGTCGTCAAATTTTTCTTCAAGACAATCTTTACGTATGTGACATTTGACCCAAAATTTTCATCACACACACCATACAGCAAGAATGGATGTGTATGAGTGTACGTACAAATAAGTAACCTGGCTGAACAATGTAACAAATGATAGGTATGAGGCATGTATACCATACTACATGAGATCATACCACCACTTACCTTATAAGGCTTCACTTGAACATCAGGCTGCAGGCAGGCGTAACACAGTGTCCTCAATCCCAAATCTGGTCCCAAAGTATGTGAGATTGAAAAAATACATAAAAAATTAACAACACATTGGGATCCATAGTAACCTTGAGTGGTGGGTGCAATGGATGGCAGAAACTTAGCAAAGTAGTTCTGGTATAGCTGCCAATGCAACAACTCAATTGGGAATTGGTTGCAGGATGGGACGCAAATGCAAATACCAAAGAGACACTGTTCAGCTATGGCAAGGCCCTGATCCCCAAGCATTTGACACATACTGTAAAGGAGTACCTAAAAATGTATTTAACAGTAGAAAAGGAAGATAAAACCTGGGGAAACACCTTAACTAACCTAACCTATCCTAACGACACATTACCCACAACAGGCCCTAACTAACCTAAGCTAAACTTACCTATCACATTTAGCTAAACACTCTTAACATCAACCCCCTACCCCCCTTATAAGATGGGATACATGGAGGACTAAACAAATATATATCTTTTTGTATTTTTATCTATATATTTTTTAAAACACCAAAATCCCAACATCATCACCCACCCACCCACACACATAATAAAAAAATAAAAAAATTATCATACCCCCACCCCTCAACCCACTACTACTAACTAAACTAACAGCCTATTCTAACCTAACACTAGGCCCCCTAAACCCACTAATTGAAAGAACCAGGAAAGAGGAGGGAGGGGAGGGATTCAAGGCAGAGGGTATATTTTTCACAAGTTCGCCCTCCGCAGGGTCTTCTTGATGGCATGCACCCTCCTATTAATTTGTGCCACCTCCTGCTGCAGCCTGTTCATTCTCCTCAACATATGTTGCATGTCCCGTTTCATCCTTTGGACATCTGCAGGGTCAATTACTTCAGCAGGGGTGGTCTGGGTGCCAGTTGTAGGTGTTTATCTGGTTGTTTGTGCCATGCTTGTAGGGGGAGGTGCAGGTGGTGCTGTCATAGGTCCGGGAGCAGTGGACGTCGATGGTCCTGCAGTGGTGCCTGATATGCTTGGTGCCCCCTGGGTGGTAGTGGTGGTGCTGGCGGTGGCGACGAAGGGCCCCCTTGGGCAAATGCCCTCCACACTCCTGAGACTCTTTCATGGCAATAACGCCGTGCCATGTGGTGGAACCCAGACTCCACATCCAGAATGTGTCGGTAACGCATCGCCCGACACTGAAACTCCCGAATCTGGATGGCATTCATATTGGCTGCTGTTAAAAAAAATAAAGCCAAACATTAGGTACTTGATTGTGTGATATAGCTACTGAAGAAAATCAGACAATACATCTAATGTAGCTGAAACAGGCCATATCACCATACAGATCACAGATTCGCCCTGAGGAAGTACATGCCAACGCAGCCTAAACATGTCCTATCTAACAGCACAGCAATGCTCTAAAAGATGTGTAACAACTTAAATTACCTATGCATCATTGTTCAGCCATTTGTCACGTAAAAAATGCTGCAAATCCTCCACATGTGACACGCCAACTAATGACTATCTTCTGGATGACAATCAAGGGCCACAAGATCTGTGATTTGTAAATGTAATTGCCAGGATGGAATGCAGTTGCTAATCATGAGTCCGTATCCTAGTTTTGGACAAGTGTCTTACAGATTTACATGTCTGAGTACTAAACTTGGATCGTCACAACTAGGTACACATTTCATAACCCTAAGCCTGTGCCTGGGGGGGGATGAAGAAGCAACAAATACTTTGAAACATCTAGGACACCCAGGAAGCTTTGGACAGCTGTACATGGGTTTGGGCAGTCCACCACAGGTTAGGAGGATGTCCAACTAGGATAGACCCAAACCTTGGACTATCCCATCCACATTTATGTTTGTAAATGCAGACAATTGTCAACATAATTTAATAGAACTGTTAACGCGTCCCTCTATGTCAATTTATACACATTAGGACTCACTTTAGGCCGATGAATCTTTTGACCCAGTGGTGAGACACCGTAGAACGAGATAACTGATCAATATGTCAAGCAATATATCAATGATATTATCAACATATATCACCACAATATACTTCACTTTAGACATTGGTTAAACTGTCGGCGCAACCATGACCTTTCAGTCATGAATAACCACACCTTTATGGGAGTTTTGTGAATTTTATTCCCTATTGATTACAATCTAATAATAAGAGTATCAATCTCAAAACCAAGAAGCAAAAGAGCATAGTCACAATATTGCAACTGTGATAAGATTTTGACAATACAAAGATCACAAATATAAAAGCACCAATGTAAGATATATACAGGTTAGTGTGCATAGAACATCATATACGTCTTAGTTCAGCATAGCACAACGTCAGTCGCGTTGGTTACGTTAGTCAAGGTGAATGCCTAATCTAACCACTAATTAGCATCAGCATGTTGGGCTTCATGCAAAACAGTTTAGAACACTAATTTAGAAAACATCTGACTAGGGTCTCTATCCAAAAATACAGCAGTTGGTACCTAGAAAGAAAAAAGCAAATAGAAGAATTACAATAGCAATTTTCATAATTACCCTCCTCGGAATGAGTCAGCATACAGGATCAGTCTTCGTCTTCAGGACATCAGTTAGATCACCGTCGACCTATTTCGTCTAAGGAACAGGGGACACTTCCCTCATAAGGAGGAAACGTGTAATGGGGCAGTCTATGGATAAGGATGGTTTATTTAAGTCTCAAATCACCAAACAGAGTGACAGAGTTTCTGGATGCAATCTATATCATTCCCTACCTAGTTCTCTCGAGTCTCCTGTGTCATGGGTTTTTATTCCTCTTTTGCAATACCTTCCCCCAAAATTCTATTGGATAGTCGCTACACCCCGCTATCTTTAACCTATCAAATTATACATTAAGTAATGCAATTGTCACCCCACGATCATTTATAACACTTTAATTGGTCTTCATAATTGACGTCTTCGTAGGTGGCACATCCGGGGTTACTTCATTCTCTGGCACGTTCTTCGGGTCAAAAGTTCTCTTTTCCATGGTCGATTGTCCTTGGATGTTTCAAATGCTGCAAAAACGTATAAAACTTATACTAAAACAGCTAGCATGCGGGTGAGAAGAATTCTCACTTGCAACATAAAACAAAGAAAAGAATACATGCTGGGTCATGGCCTTTTGAGAATCAGCACACTGGAGAAACAGAAAAATATGCTTTAATATGCGAGCTACACAGCTAAGTTTTCAGCTCACGCTAACTGAAGACTTATGGATTCTAATAAACGCAATCTTCGTAGATGTTAACCTATTCAATTAATCATAATGCAAGCAATTATTTCTTATAGTCGACATTAGTATATGTGTACAATAATTTCTTCACTCTTATAAGTATGTTTAGAATACATTCAGACGAATAATACCTTATGTCTTGTTATTTCAGCATTGGTAAATATAAGTATTTCACATCTAAAGTATGTAATATTTAAACTACGCTCTCCCAGTCCCTCCTCTTTGATTTAATTTTTCACCTTGCGCATAATACGCATTTCAACATCTTGTCCTTTATGTGAGCTTTCCCATATCTCATTGAACATTTTCTCTCTTTCACTTTCTTCATTTCTTCTAGTTCTTTTAGTCCAATTTCTTTTTATTTTGTCATTAATTTGACATGCCCCCCATAATCCTAATAGACAAACCAAAACAATTATTAGAACATTGGAATGCTGGAGGCTCCATTGAAAATAACGGAGTGCTGCGGGCTTTTACTGGCCGGTAAAAGCCCGCAGCGCCAACATTCCAATGTTCGCTTTGTTCACAGCAACAGCTGTGAACAAAGCCTCACGGAGCCTGAGGGGATTTAAATCCCCTCGGGCTCCGTGAACATTTTTTTTTTTAATAGAACATTCTGCGCTGTGTGGCAGAATGTTCTAATAGTCTTAGAACCCGCCGTAGCAGGCCTTCGGCTCGGGCATTTAACGCAGGGAGCGGGCCTTTAATAGCCAGTAGAGCCCACTACGGCGGGTTCTAAGGCTATAGTAAACCCATCAGAATTTTTGCAAGTACCCTATTCCAAATGTTGGTAAACCAGCTTCCAACTCGGGCAATTCCTTTTCCAAATTTCTCCCAAACACCAAGTTCTTACAAATCCTTCAAATCTGTACTATCTCTAGTAAGGTTAGTAAGCATGCTTCTAATTTTCTTACTGTTATCTGGAATAAATGAGCAACAATGATGCTCATTGAGCATTTTGCAGACCCCTCCACTCTTTGCTAAAAGAATGTCTAAAGCAAGTCGATTTTGAAGAGTCATAGCCCTTTCTGCAGCAAGTTCAGTATCCATAAGGAGTATGGCTCCTGTAAAATTGGTCAACATGTTATCCACTATAGTAGACAACTTTTGAATTTTCATGGAATTCAAGATAACCCCTACTGATGGGATTATGGCTCCAAATATATCACCAATGACAGCCGCCACTGATTCTCGTTTTTGTCTAGGATGTTGTAATTCAGATGTTTTAGGTATTTGTTTTAAGTCTTCAATTTGGTATATCTTTGGGAATACTATCCCCAAATAACATGTCCCATACCATCCCTTAGGGAGACGGTAATAAGAATTTAGCCCACGAATGTAATAGATTCCAGGGATTGCTGGATCTTCTCCATTTAACATAAAGGTCCATTTACTCTGAAACAAAAACACATGCCTACATTCACTCGTACCCACAAACAAATTGTCTTGATCAGATTTTGGCCTATATACACAGAGCCTACCTACATGTAATGCATCTATAGCTAGTTTGCCTTGTGTCTTATTTGCCGTATAAGCATAATCATTTGCATAGGTACGTTTCTCTAATCCTTTTTCTAATCTTTCTTTCAGTGCTTTGCGTCTATCATCTGTGTGATCTAAAAAGCTTTTCTCTACAGGCGACAGTAAGCAAGTCAAATTATTGCGATGTTCATAAGCAGTTCCAAATGTAAGTGTTGGCTCAAAGAATCCCCTAACTATTTTTATATCGTGCTCTTTAGCTAATTTATTTAAGAATTCAATCACAGGCACAAAGGAAAACACAACATCCAAATTTGAATAAAAGTATTGCACATGCTCTTGATTATAGAATCTTGTTAGTAGCAAGCAGCAACTAATTCCATAAGTAAGAGGGAGACTATGATAGGTAACTCCCTCCTGCACAGATGAAGGAATTTTAGTACATACATAACAATCTTTCGCATCCATGGTTTCCACATACTCATTTAGTAAGCGATAGAAGACATTAGTAGATAGTTCTCCCTTTGCATTAGTCCCTTCATGCATATGTCTTGCATCCTGCTCAAATCTCTCCCACGGTGTTAGTGTAGTAGTTTCAGGTTTTGAAGTTGTGTTAATAGTTTCTTTCTCTCTCCATGGCATTCCCACAATTACTCCCACTATTATCACTGCACACACAACACCTATTATAAGACCTAACCAACCACACACCTTACTCCCTTTGCTACTATTTCCATTGTAAGCCATGTTTGTACAGAATCAGAACAGCAGATCGACAATCAACTTGAGGATAAACCTTTCTTTCTTTTTTTTTTGTTCTGCATATATTACAGCGTCTTCATTCACTCCAGGACCCTTTCAGTCAAGTCAGGTTAGCAGCTTGTCGTAAGCAGGTTTCTTTAAAAGTCAAATTTGGTTTTAGTGTCACTTCCGGTAGTTTCTAGAGTCTCTCTCTTTTCAGTTTTTTCAATTTTAGCCCAAAAAAAGATTTCGAAACTCATTCAGGTGCCGTAGTATTGGCCTGGTACTTCTCGATCAAAACAGAATGCTAGGAATTCTTGTTGCCATTCAGAGGTTGTAGTGTACGCCCATTCAGGACCTGTATATCTTCTGTTTGCAATTCTTTTTCTTTTTAATCTTCGTTCACCTTGTTGTTCTCCCTCACTCAGATCATCTGCTTGTGAGGTATCACTCTCTTCTATTATAGTGTCATTTGATACCTCTCTTATCTTAGGGTGTGGCTTGTCTGGCCAATTGTCACCTCTATGTGTCTTTATTCAATGTTTTACTTCAGGACGTTGGACAGCACCCTCCTCTTGTGATATGGTGTTTTCTCTTGACGGACCTGCAATTGGTTCAGGGGACTCTGATACGTTTTGGTTTTTCTCTACGGTTTCTCCTTCTCTTTCTTCTGCCGGTTCTATGTTGGGTTCAGACTCTAATCCGTATTCGTCTACTTCTGGGAGAACCTCTCCTTGATTTAGTTCTCCTGCTGCCTCTACTGAGATAGGCACTCTGTCACCTCTCTCGAACTCATTGATAGTTTGAGGGACAAGGCTGTTCTCAGTGGGCTCTCCGGTAGTCTCAGTTCCTTCTTGATTGTTCTCTGACCCTGAGACCTCTCTTTCTAAAGTTGCTGTGCCGGGAACTTCAAGCTCCTCTTTGACAGGACACGTTACCCTCTTCGTATGACTGGCATGTATCCAGTTGGGAACCCCGGCACACTTCACAGCAGTGGTGGTCGTTAATATTACTTGATACGGCCCTTTCCAACATGGTTCTAGACACGATTTTCTCACATGCTTCTTGACAACCACCCAATCACCGGCTTGTAGAGAGTGACCTGGATCGGCAATCGGCGGCAACGTGTTAGCTTCCACCTGGTGAGAAAAAGAGCGAATCACGTCAGCCAAACCTTTGCAGTAATCCAACACCATATCATCTGTAATATTCACTAGTGCATTTGCAGGTACTGCTGGTAATCTCATAGCTCTCCCCATGAGGATTTCATGGGGGGACAGTCCCGTTTTCTTGTCTGGGGTGTTTCTCATTGATATCAGCACTAGAGGTAAGGCATCTGGCCACTTCATATTAGTTGCTGCACACATTTTTGCCATCCTTGATTTCAAAGTACCATTCATCTGCTCTACTAATCCTGATGCTTCAGGGCGATAGCTACAATGCAGCTTTTGTTCAATGTTGAGTGCGGCACACAGGAGTTTAATCACCTCATTGTCAAAGTGTCTACCCCTATCTGATTCTATAGAAACCAGAAACCTGAATCTTGGTATCAGTTCCCTGAGTAGTAGTTTTGCAACTGTAAGACTGTCATTCCTACGTGTGGGATATGCCTCGATCCAATGACTGAAAACACACACAATCACCAACACGTACTTCAATCCTCCACAAACAGGCATTTCGATAAAATCCATTTGCATTTTGTTGAATGGACCTCCAGCTCCCCACAGTTCCTTTCCCAGCATTCATCTGTTGACAGATGACGCACCTGTGGCAAGTGATGTCCGCAGCATGTCTGAATTTTGGATTGAACCAATCAATCTTAAAGGATCTGATCATGGCATCTCTTCCCAAATATGCCTGCCCATGATAAAGCCGGGCAAACTGTGACAAAAGGCTATTTGGCAAGACTAATTTTCCCTCCTCTGAAACCCATAGATCATCAGCTCTTTGTACACATTGCATTCTTTGCAAAGGGCGTTTCTCTTCTTTACTCGCGCGACCTTGTAATGTTTTTAGTTCATCTAAGGTGTCAACCACCCGTAATGCTAGATTTAAACACACATCATTTTCAGTTTGTGGTAACAATTCCCATTGCTCCTTAAACGATATACAGTTCAATGCACAAAATCTTGCGACTTGATCTGCATAGCCGTTTCCCATAGACACAAAATCTTGTGATCTGATGTGAGCACTGCACTTCACCACGGCAACTTCGAGAGGTAACTGAATCGCGTGTAACAAATCTCTTATTTGTTCACCTTTTTTCACAGGAGAACCAGAGGAAGTCATAAAACCCCTCTGTGACCAAAGTTGGCCAAAATCATGCACAATTCCAAATCCGTATCTGCTGTCAGTATAGATAGTGACTTTCAAATTTGCAGCTGCATGGCAGCCTTAGTAAGGGCGATTAATTCTGCCACTTGTGATGAAGACACTTTCTCGAGCCAGGAGGCTTCGACGATGCCAGTTATGGTACATACCGCATAACCAGCTCTCAGGGTTCCTGCAGAATCTCTTAGACAGGACCCATCGACAAACATGATGCAGTAATTTTCTTTCAGTTGAGTGTCCTGAATATCGGGACGAGGCTTGGTGCACAATTCAGTCACCTCAAGACAATCATGTTCAAATTCTTCCCCATCTTTAATTTCAGTATTTTCATTTGGTAGCAAAGTTGCCGGGTTCAGTACAGTGCATCTTCTAAGAGTGACATTAGGCGATCCCAGTATGATCGTCTCATACTTAGTTAGACGTGCATATGTCATGTGCTGAGTCTTAGTTCGTGTCAACAGAATTTCAACTGAATGTGGAACCATTACTGTCAGAGGGTATCCCAGGACTATGCCTTCACATTGTAAAAGGCTCTGACCAACTGCTGAAACTGCACGCAAACAACCCGGTAAGGCTGCTGCAACAGGGTCCAAAGTAGCTGAAAAATATGCTACAGGGCGATTTGCATCTCCGTGGACCTGTGTTAAGACAGACAAAGAACAAGCATCACGTTCATGACAAAACAACAAAAAAGGTTTCTCGTAGTCTGGCATTCCCAATGCTGGTGCTCTGCACATGCATTCTTTTAATTCTACGAATGACTCAAGCTCCTCTTTTGACAAAGTTATAGTATATGGCTCATCCTTGACTTCCTTTCCTGTCAGTTTTATTAACGGTTTTGAAATGATCGAGAAGTTGGGTATCCACTGGCGACAGTAGCCCACCATTACCAAAAACATCCTGACATCTCTTTTTGTTGTTGGGGTATTCATTTTCAAAACTGCTGTTATCCTTTCTTTTGATATTCTTCTGGATCCTTTCTCAATCAAATGTCCCAAGTATTTTACTTCTTTCTGACAATATTGTAACTTTCTGGGTGACACCTTGGGCCCATTCTTTCCCAGATGATTTAGTAATGCAATGGTATCGTATTTGCAACTGTCTCTTGTTTTGGATGCAATTAGCAAATCATCGATGTACTGCACAAGAGTTGAATTAAAAGGCAGCACAAGAGGTTCCAAATCCTTTTTCAATATCTGATTGAAGATGGATGGTGACTCTGAGAACCCTTGAGGAATTCTGCACCAACTGTACACCTTATCCAGAAATTTGAAACTGAACAAAAATTGGCTGTCCTCATGAAGAGGTATCGAAAGGAAGGCTTGTGATAGGTCTACTACGGTAAACCATTCAGCATCACAGGGTACCTGGAACATTATTACTGCTGGGTTAGGTACCACAGGGCAACATTTTATCACAATTTCATTTATTTTTCTCAAGTCTTGCAGAATACGAACTTTTCCACAGGGCTTCTTTAAACCCATTATGGGAGAGTTACATGGAGTGCTCAAGACCTCTTTCAGAACTCCCTGCCTGAGAAAGTCTGCAATTATTTGTGATACTTCAATGAGGACGTCTTGAGTCATATGATATTGTGGCACTTGTGGGAACACTACATTCGGTTTTATCTGAACTTTGACTGGTTCTACTCCCTTTATTAATCCTACTTCTTTCCCAGTCAAATCCCACACCTTCTCTGTTACTGTTCCTTGTAGTTCGACAGGTAGATCAATCAAAGTATGCATTGGGACTAGAGTAATCAAAGGGTAGTCTTCATTTGTCCCTGTTTCTTCCTCTATAATTTGACTTTCATCTCCCTCATCGTCACTATTTGTCTGTACTTCAATTCCATCGTTGGAACAGGTAATTGAACATTTTGTTTTACAGAGTAAGTCCCTTCCCAGTACGGATACTGGACTTGAATCACATACAACAAATCTATGTAGCCCTTGGAAGTTGGCAATTTCAACTTGTACCGGATCGGTAATCGGGTTAGTCAAGTACTGATTTGCTACTCCGACCACTCGTATAGTACGCCCCGAGAGAGGCAATCTTGGGACTTCTGCACTTCGAACTGTGGAGAGTGTAGCTCCTGTGTCAACCAAGAATGAAACCTTATAGCCCATCACCTTTCCCTCTACATATGGGCCTCTCTGATCCACCTCTAGGGATGCTGCAAGCCTGCACTCTTCACTGTCTGAACTATCATCTGACCAATCCTCATTCATCCCATTTTCACCTTGTAGTGGGAACTGTTGTACAGTATTGTTTTGATTTGTTACCTGACCTGTGACCTGCTGAGGAAGCATCACCTGTTGCTGTCCCATCGGAGCCATTGGTAATTGAATTTGCTGTCTAGGCACCATAGGAATCTGCTGTTGTACTGGTTGCATCTGTATTGACTGAAAACGTGGCATTTGTATCTGCTGCATGGGCTGTACCCCTTGCATTTGTACCAAATTATTCTGAAAATTTGGATTTTGATGTCTTATTTTCAGACCTCGTGAGTTTTGTAATGTACCAACATTAGTGCTCTGCTGAACTGCACCATCCTGCACCATATTTGGACATTCCGGTTTCCAGTACCCCACGCCCCGCACGCGTGACATGGTGACATCTTTTTCGCTCCTTGAACATCATTTGGAATAACAACGTTATTCATGGCTAACCCGCGGTTCACAAACCCTCGACCTCGGCCTCTCGGCTGTGCCTGAAACACGCCATTCATTTGTGGTTGTTGCTGTATCATCTGCTGAACTCCATTTCCCTGTATTCCAGCCTGTGCAGCTCTTATATGCATTACCATCACCTTTTCCTTCATCTTTTTCTGCTTCAACTCAATCTCATCACTACAGTACTTTGCATACTGCAATACCTCATCAATCGGTTTAGCTTGCCAACAAATCAGATGATTCTTAATCATTTGGCTAACCTCCGGTCTCAATCCTTCGACGAATCTAAACACAAGGTGGTTCATATCCTTCGGTTCGATAGTCTCAGTACCACTGTAATGCTTAAACGCTTTTAACAATCTCTCATAATAAGCATGTATTGACTCCTTAACCTCTTGAGAAGTCCGGTCGATTTTCTGCCACTCAGTCACCTTCGGCGACACCTTTTGTTTCAAAAACTCAATCACTTTATGATAATATTTCATCACCTCTTCTGAAGGTGCTCCGGTCACCTTATCTCTCGCCGGTTCCTTCGTCGGCCAATCTACCCCTCTCTTGCACTCGAGCCACAAATCAGGCAGAACAATGATCTCAAACAAGGTATTCAAGTCTTCCCAAAGATATTTTGCAAATTTCACAAACCTGTCCGTTTGTTGATACCACTCGATCGGTTTATCTCTCAATCTGGGATAATCATTAGTAAAGGATAGAATATCTCCTCTAGTCCATGGCACATGTACTAAAACACCACCAGCTGTTTCTCTCATAGGTAATATTTTTACTGATTCCAAATCAGGTGAAGTCCTAGCTTGATTAGACCCTGGGCTATCACCCTTTCCCTTATCTCTTTTCTTCGCCCATCGGCCCTCCCATTTCTCCAATGCACCCCAAATCTGTGCACTTTGCAACAGTTCTCTCAAATGTGCCTTCATGCCTGCAGATCTCATATGTTCAAAATCTTTTGAGTCAAAATCTAATCTGTAACTCCTTTTCAAATGCTTAGTGTTTTCCGATATCGATATTGTATTTGTCTGCTAGGTTCGCTAATCTCTGATGTACTTTGCCTACCTCTTTGGTAATCTTGGGACACAAGTATCTTAGTTCTGCCTCTGTGTATGATTCCAATCTATTTACTCCCATTGTTCCTTCCACTAACTCGGCAGCTTCTGCCCCTAGTCGTACAAAGTTCAGGTATTCGTCTTGTTTTTCTTTCTCAGGTTCAACTGTGGTCACTGCAGTCTCTTGTGAAGTATAAGTTTTTTCTAACCATTCATTTAACTGTTGAACTGTAAAACCCTGCAGTGAAATGTTCCCTGCATGTATCATTGGAGAATGTGAGGTTTCGTACTCATGGTTTGCGGAGTTAAAAATCCCAACCCTGCTTGACGCATTGCTTCGAGAGGTGCCCCCACTGGACTAAGGTCCATTAAGGGTCTGGGTGGTTCATTTACTTGTTCTCCAGGGGCCATTATCTGTGGAGTTCCCATAGGCCCTCCTCTTATCGCTTCCTGAGTCATCACTCCGTGGTCACACACCCCTGCTTTACCTTGTGCATACAATGGCACTGGGGGACCAACAGTAATGGGTAACGATATAGCGGCAGGTGTCTGACCTGGACCCAGACCTCTTGGAGCAGCAACTCCATATGTCTGTTCCAATGTACCCGGAACAGGTACTAACGGTGGTCCAGCTACAGGGTTCTACCCTGGTATTAACTGTGGTTGTGGTTCAGACATTAATTTCGGAGTTGATTCAATCTGTATTAGCTTTGGCTTTGTGTATATCGGATCCGGTGGCACTATCAAATTCGTAGTAGTCTCAAGCACTGGGACATCAGGGTAGATTCTCTTTATCTGTGGTGGAGGCTGCAACTGTATCGGCAAGTCTGGTGCAGTGGGTACACTGTCACCATTCTGTATCAAAGCTGTATCGCTAGTCTGTACCGTATCAGCAACTCCCTTTTCCTGCGTCTGGTTCCCAGGATCCAGACTAGTACTTGGAGCGCTGTCGCTCACCGCATATGGTGACGGCGATCATTTAACAATCTATCCATAAATTCCTCATCATCTGAATCATCTTCCTCTTCCCAGGATCTTATATTTTCTTTAGATTTGCCTGAATCTTTGTCGGTTTTACAGGAGGCTTTCTTTCCCTGCGTTTCTTCTTCCTGAGATATTGCTGGGAACAACTTCAACCCGTCCACAATTCCCCGTCTCCACATTTTGCTCTCATTATCCCATCTAGCCTCTGCATAGGATTTTTCCGCCCTTCTCAGTCTTCTCTGAAACCTTTCTTGTCTATGCTTAAGAGCCATCAAGTCCCTAATCGCCAAAGCCTCATATTGTGCCGGTCTTGGAGGTGGTTTCTGCGTACTTAACATCCACCTTAGATTTTCTAGTACCTTTGGATTAAACGTCCCATGTGCTGGGAACGCTAGACACCCTTCTTTCTCTGTTAATTTGCGCCACTGTTTCATCAATAAACAAGGCGCAACACCTTTTTCTTCCATAACCGTATAAGCTGGTGTGCCCTCAGGTGGTGTAGGTTCCCCATCGGTTGCAACTATATATACATCTCCCTTTAGAGCGCTCTTGAATGCTTTGACAAAATTCATTTTTGCGATTTTCTTGTTTCGTATTTAATCAGAAATGGCTTAGTTCCCAAGATACTCTTCACCTGCCTTTCTCAACCTATTGCCTCTCATGGACGGCAGCCAATCCGTGCTCGACCCCTCTCAACATCTGACCTATCTCAGAGCGGCACCACTGACGTCACACTCACACACACTGCGGCTGACAAAGTCTTGCGGCTTGTCCGCTTCTCACTGAACCCCTACAACTCACACAAACTAATGCAAATTATTGCGAGCACCTTAAAATGACAACACAAATCTGTCGGTTTACTACAGGAAGGGTAACACATTCGCTTAAGAACTTTACAGAGATTTCACTTGAAGCGTCAGCCGCTACTCTCTCCTTATCAGTTCCCGCATACGCAAGCAGAATTCGACCCGCAAATTCTACTCTCAACTTGTCAATGACTCCTTCTAGTGCACTTTAGAATTTGTCAAATCTCCATCGAAGGTTTCATACACACATTATAACTCAAACTCGACTTGTCAACCACGCCCGATTGACCTATTAAACCGCACAGATTACAACATAAATCACATTTATCTTCATACTCTGGAGTCTTAGACCTCAACAGGTCCGTATACAACAACCAACCACTTGGATAATTTTAAGCAACAAGCGCTACATTCACATGAAGTACGCCGACTTCCCTACTCTCATACTGTGGAGTACGCCCACTCCTGCTAAACAACACTTAATTTGGCCTAAATACACACAAAGTTTCACAATCACCTGCAAGATGCATAAGCTTAGGCAAGCGCAGAGACCCTAACCACACACATTATGGCGCCAAGAACATTCCCAACTCATTTAGGCAGGCTTTGAGATCCCGGGAAAGCCATGGTGAACTTAGAAACCCATCATACTTCCGAATTGCATTATCACAGAAAAATAAATCAAATAATGAATCTCCGTCCTAAGGCCCCCAAGGGCCAAACCGTCGCTCTGCTACCAGAACTGTTAACGCGTCCCTCTATGTCAATTTATACACATTAGGACTCGTTTTAGGCCGATTAATCTTTTGACCCAGTGGTAAGACACCGTAGAACGAGATAACTGATCAATATGTCAAGCAATATATCAATGATATTATCAACATATATCACCACAATATACTTCACTTTAGACATTGGTTAAACTGTCGGCGCAACCATGACCTTTCAGTCATGAATAACCACACCTTTATGGGAGTTTTGTGAATTTTATTCCCTATTGATTACAATCTAATAATAAGAGTATCAATCTCAAAACCAAGGAGCAAAAGAGCATAGTCACGATATGGCAACTGTGATAAGATTTTGACAATACAAAGATCACAAATATAAAAGCACCAATGTAAGATATATACAGGTTAGTGTGCATAGAACATCATATACGTCTTAGTTCAGCATAGCACAACGTCAGTCGCGTTGGTTACGTTAGTCAAGGTGAATGCCTAATCTAACCACTAATTAGCATCAGCATGTTGGGCTTCATGCAAAACAGTTTAGAACACTAATTTAGAAAACATCTGACTAGGGTCTCTATCCAAAAATACAGCAGTTGGTACCTAGAAAGAAAAAAGCAAATAGACAAATTACAATAGCAATTGTCATAATTACCCTCCTCGGAATGAGTCAGCATACAGGATCAGACTTCGTCTTCAGGACATTAGTTAGATCACTGTCGACCTATTTCGTCTAAGGAACAGGGGACACTTCCCTCATAAGGAGGAAACGTGTAATGGGGCAGTCTATGGATAAGGATGGTTTATTTAAGTCTCAAATCACCAAACAGAGTGACAGAGTTTCTGGATGCAATCAATATCATTCCCTACCTAGTTCTCTCGAGTCTCCTGTGTCATGGGTTTTTATTCCTCTTTTGCAATACCTTCACCCAAAATTCTATTGGATAGTCGCTACACCCCACTATCTTTAACCTATCAAATTATACATTAAGTAATGCAATTGTCACCCCACTGATTGGTCTTCATAATTGACGTCTTCGTAGGTGGCACATCCGGGGTTACTTCATTCTCTGGCACGTTCTTCGGGTCAAAAGTTCTCTTTTCCATGGTCGATTGTCCTAGGATGTTTCAAATAATGTTGCAAAAACGTATAAAACTTATACTAAAACAGCTAGCATGCGGGTGAGAAGAATTCTCACTTGCAACATAAAACAAAGAAAAGAACACATGCTGGGTCATGGCCTTTTGCGAATCAGCACACTGGAGAAACAGAAAAATATGCTTTAATATGCGAGCTACACAGCTAAGTTTTCAGCTCACGCTAACTTAAGACTTATGGATTCTAATAAACGCCATCTTCGTAGATGTTAACCTATTCAATTAATCATAATGCAAGCAATTATTTCTTATAGTCGACATTAGTATATATGTACAATAATTTCTTCACTCTTATAAGTATGTTTAGAATACATTCAGACGAATAATACCTTATGTCTTGTTATTTCAGCATTGGTAAATATAAGCATTTCACATCTAAAGTATTTAATATTTAAACTACGCTCTCCCACCACTAATACCTGTCTTACAACAAGCAGATAGATGCAAGCACACATCTGGCCATGAGCTGCATGCACACCTATGACATTATACTCAAGTGCCACATACACATAGCACAACATGTGAAGCTACATGCTGCTAGGAAGTCAAACATACAGTCGAACATGTTCATTAGTGAACAGGGAGGCTCAAGTCTGTGGGTAAGACTTTGGCATCCCTATTCTGTGAGATTCAGGGTCTGACTTGCTGACTAAATCATAAATATGGCCCTCTGCTAAATTTTCTTTATAAAAAGTTTTATAACAAATGTCACCCTATTCACATGGCCATGCCTACAGGGCTGCACTACAATCCCAAAATATGACTATACGCTAATGATTGTCCAACTCAAAGATGGAAAAAAAGTGATACTCCACTCAAGTAACATATCCGATCATTTACCAGCATATCATACCTTGCTATGTGTTCAACACACAGGAGTCAATCACACAACAGCTGCAAACACAACACAGAACTGAAATATCAACACTTACTGGATATGTCTGGGTCCGCAAGTTGAGCCACCTCTCCGATTGTGTAGGGGGCAGGTCCATCTGTAAAGCATGTAAGGGAGAAATATGTTCAATGTCTGTGCACTGTACAACACTTCCAAATACAATTACTGTGTGTAACATTAAATCTGAAAGTCCAGCCTCTCAGGCATGATGATACTTCAACAAACATACCACTGCAAACATGTACAGACCTGGTCACTCCAGTGAGTGCTACACACATACCTGCACACATGCAGTGGCCCTAACTATCATGTGATGACAAACATGCTCCATCAATTGTTTGCAGGCTCATTTATGGAGTGCACTCCTCTCATCATTAATAGTAATTAGAGACATGTAAAGCCACTTTCCTGGAGCAACGCAATACCTGTCACTCAGGTATTGTGGCTTGTGCATCAAGGGACAATAATTTACTGTGTGACGCACCTGTGGGTTGATTTAAGGTCATGATTTATCATTCTTTCTATGGTCCCTTAAATGTAGGGCCTGTGGTGGCAGTTTGAGGCTAGCCATGGACTGACCAGTTTTAAAATTTTGATACAACAAGGAGATATATGTTGACAGTGTATATTGTAGTAATCCATGACAAACTGCATGGGTACAGGTGTAGTCATTGCACCTGAAATGTGTCACTCATTGCCCTGTGTACCGAATATGGGTTTTGGAAATCACAGTGAGCCACATTCATCATCTTGCATTTGCCAAGTTGGTCGATCAGCGGATATACAGCAAACTGACACTGTGATATTATTAACACATGGTTTAGCAAATGTACCACTGTGTCAATCATGATAATGTAGGTTTCAATTTGTATGTACCTTCGGAATGGCAGCAGTCACAGGAATGCTGGTCTTCTGATCTTAGCATACACCCATATCTGTGATAGCCTCCATACTGGGAAGTTAGTTATTAAACATATGTTGCACTAGATCAGCATGGGTGTGGCAAACTAACTAGCAAAGTATTAGTGAACTTTATATGTATGATGGAATTGGTCAAGGGTCCCTTGCACAATATCATGCATGTAATACATTGTGATCATGCATTCCTCAATGTCAGGTATCCCATGATGATCCCATAACTTATGAGAAGTTCATGGCTATAGAGTAACACAGATGGCAAATGCATTAGCTCTGTTCCAGCTATTGTGCCCAAGACCAATGTAAAACACACAGGTACAATGAACAGAGGGCCATGGATAGTTGTTACCCCTCAATTGGTATAATTTGCTTCATTTTATGTGCCACAGCTATGGAAAGTAGCAACAAACATTTAGATATGAACCCGTGTGCATTACTTTTGGCACCCATCCCTAATTTAATTGCGGCACAACCAAGTCAAACTATCAACCTAAGATGTTACCTGAGGTTAGAAATAACTTGGTACGTATGTGTCAGAATCCAGTTCAGACATGTATCAGAAATAATTGGGGGACACATTAATTCTTGAGAATATCTGGATTAAAAACATGTCTTTCCTGGTACACTCACAGACCATGCCTAAAACATATGTTAGAGCCACATTTGCATCATCTATTGACGTGAAGGCAGCACTAATTTACAGGCTCCAGTTGTGTTTTGTAACTCAGTGCAGCTGTTGCGTCAACAAATTACGGTAATGTGTAACAATTATTGTATAACTCACGGCCACTGTATGTTTAACTTGCATTCCACATGTCTAAAAACATTGCCTGCAGCATATGAACAAATCTACTATTGTCACCACAGAGCATTTAAATGTGCACATTACTCTGAATTGTACTCACCAACAGGGCCACCAATCACAATCCCCAGGTTGTTCAGCAGGTCTTGCTCCCTTGCAACAAGGCCAGCCCAACGGTGCTTTAGCTGGTGGTCGTTGCGCGGTGTGTTGTATATGCGTTGCAGATGGTACAGGACCTTTGCCCACCGGAGCCTCCTTGCCTGTGTGTGATACCCCTGTATTACCCGGCCACCTGCTTCTATCATCAATGGGAGGAAGTGGCACAGCAGCCAAATGAATCCCCCCTCTCCCATTCTACTGAGACATGGCCTACCCAACATGCTTGAAATAATAAAGGAATTAAGGGGTACAGAGAATAATGAAGGGAAAGGAGGATAGGGAAATGAAAAGTAATTAACACTAAAACAGCCCAACTATCCCCAAACTAACACTACCCACAACAGACTCCCAACAGTACAAAGACAAAATTAGACACCAGAAATGACAAAAATACACTTACAAAGGATACCACAGACACTTAGAAAACACCAAAAGACAATATAAAGAGCACACAGGAGACAAATTCACAATATTCACAGGGAGACAAGTCCAAACACAGCCACACAGTCAAGAAAAATCACAGACTGCAAAGTGAAAGTGAAAGTACATCCACTGTACCAATTCTGTAAACAGGATATCCTATTACATCACTTCCTGCCTCAAATACTGTGCGTTTTATTATGATGCGTAAAAATATTATAATGCTTACAGTCTGTGCATCATTTTTTTTTTACGTGCATGCTTAGAAATTACCCTGCATCCATATTGTCAAATATTTTTCATAGTTAACCAATTTCATGGTGTACAGTGTGGGAATTACCGCTCAGGGCCAATGGATGTATCATTGCAGTGTGTGTAATTTTTCTACGCATATGTGGTGTTTTTTGACGCATGTGCGTCTTTTTTGACATGTGTGCGTCAAAATGTATGTCTTTTACTGGGTTTAGGTAATTTTTCAAATTTTATAGTACATGACAGCTGTAACTATACAGAGATAGGCTGTTTGCACCTACATTGTGCATTCCAGTTTATGGGCACATGTGGCAGATCACACTACTGCGGACCACGATCCTCCAGTTGTACCAGATTTGCACTCTTCACTGACACAATGGATCCCCAAACTTTTGAAATACAAATTGGTACTACCCAGTTTGAGCAGGTTGCACATCAATAGAGGATAGCAAGGCTACGCAACTCAATACAGTTACTCATTACCTGTGTGTCAATGTGTGTGAATTGGCTCTTACAATTTTAGTCGTCCCTCTGTGTGAACATCACAAGATGTGATTTTATAAATGTGCTTGTATGCATGTGTTGTCAGTGGGGACAACCATCAGATGCTATTCGGTGTGGAAATGAGCAAGGAAATGTGTTTGTCATACACGTAGCAACAAATGCTATGTGAACTTCCCAGATTTTTGGGACATAAGCATCTCCCATGACAAACTATGCACAGGATAGATAGAGGATGGTTGATCATGGCAATGTTCCAAGACTAAGCCATCACATGTCCTGGAATGTTGGATACCACTTCCTGGTCACTTGTTTCAAATCTACCCATGAGTCAGGCATTTGAAAATGCTATGTGGGTACGGTGTTTGTGACACCGAGTCCCAAAACCAATCCACAAATGTAATGTCACTCCACAGTTTGAGTCGTATAAATGACCTATGTTTCTCCTGTGGCAGTGGAGGACCAGCAGACCAAGCAGCACGTGTTCACATATTTCCAGTGGTTAATTGCACAAAGGTGTCCAGTTCAAGTTTGTGGGCCCATGTGTAGCCTGTGTCATTATTAGGGTCCATGTTGTTATGTGAAGGTCTAGTCATGAGTCTGTGGGGCCATTCCCTGCATTAACAAAGTATCCTTCAAAGCTGAATTGAATGAAAGCAGAATTGAGAACACACATGGGGATAGTCCAGCAATGGCACTGCAGACGTTTTGTGAGACTGACAACAGGGCAACCTTGGTGTGCTCACAAAGTTAATGGATCAGGAATTTTAAACCAGCAGGTTTTATCACAACATTTGTACGCAGGGTGGCCTCTACAATTCCCACTGCAGCTGGGAACATCAGTGCCTCTGTGCTGATTAATCTCACAGCTATTCACCACGGAAGCCCCATCTATATGTTTCGGCCGATGTGAATCAGTGTGTGGACCGTCAGGGTACAAACATGTTTTGACATTTCATGCACATTATCTAACGGTGTTTGTTTTGCTGGAGGCACCATACCCAATCCATGCATACAGCCATGATACACTGTCACTTTTTGTCACTCATGCATACATGAAACCCAGACAAGGGATGGGCCGTGATTAGGCTATTTGAAGACAAGTTTCACCCCATGATACGATAAGAAAACTGATTACGCTATACAGACCTACCTGACACAATAACCCAGGAGGAAGGTGAGGGCATAGAAAACAACTATGAGACAAATGTAGCCACAGGGAACCTTTATGGTAACGCAACGACAGGAACCAGTCAGGCTAACAGGATGCAGGGTCAATTAGGAACAAAAATGAACAAGGCAAATACACAGTGAGCAGACTGGGACTGGTCAAAGCTGGAACAACACTGTGGAAAATGTATACTGTTTTTGTCCTGTGTGCTGCAACGTTACACAATAACCCAAGGCCTGTGTTACACAAGTCATTTATACGGCAATGCAAAACAGTGATATACATATAGGGGGTCATTACAACATTGGCGGTAAAAGCCGCTTACCGCTGTGCAGAAGACCGCCAACACACCGCCGCGGCCGCGGAATTCCGCCACAGCTATTACGACCAACATCCCGAAATCCGACAAAATTCAGACACCCACACAAGTCCGCCACACCAAAGGTCAGGGATAAACTGGCGAAAACAAAACCGACACCGTCACGCCAAAAGAAATACGCCCATGCTATCACGACCCACAAATCCACGTGGCGGTCTTTCAACCACGGTATTCCATTGGCGGTGCACACCGCCGCGCTCAAAATACACACACTCTTACAAAACACAACCACATTGGACAATTCAAAATACACATACACACACCACTCCCACACACCCATTACAATATAAAACACACACCCACATCACCCACAAACCCCCACAACCAGAATCACAGAGAGAAGGCCAGAGAGAGACACCACCATCCACAAACTAGCAGCCACATTCACACAACACCATCACCCACACTACTTCCACGCACAAAACACACACCACTACATATCACCACACTTATCACCACATACACCACCCCACACATCACCTACACCACCCCATGGCACGGCAAAGACACCCCAGGTTCTCGGAGGAGGAGCTCAGGGTCATGGTGGAGGAAATCGTACGGGTAGAGCCACAGCTATTTGGATCACAGGTGCAGCACACCTCCATAGGTAGGAAGATGGAGCTATGGCGAAGAATTGTCGACAGGGTCAACGCAGTGGGAGAGCACCCAAGAAATCGGGATGACATCAGGAAGAGGTGGAACGACCTACGGGGGAAGGTGCGTTCCGTGGTCTCAAGACACAACATTGCGGTACAGCGGACTGGCGGTGAACCCCCACCTCCTCCCCCACAACTAACAACATGGGAGGAGCAGGTCTTGACTATTCTGCATCCTGAGGGCCTCGCAGGAGTCGGTGGAGGAATCGACTCTGGTAAGTCAAATCTTAACTATCATATCCCCCACCCTACCTGCATGCTATCACAGACCCCCACCCTCGCCCCCTCCCCTATCACTCCAACTCCTCACAAATGTACTAATAACACAAACCACCCATCCCAACACCAAGCCCTGCATGACACAACAAAGCATGGACACCAATCACTAAAGCATGCCCACTGCACATACCCATAACACCCCCCTCAACCATCATCACACAAGCCCCCACACAGGTATGCTAGCACTGGGGTACACGCTCACCCACCCATTGCCCACCATGACACACACAGATGCAATAATCATGCTTTTATACCCCTGCAGGACCACTACCCAACGTCACCAGACAGGAGGGTCCAGACATCTCCACCCCACCCACAGAAGAGGCCCACAGTGATGACAGCAGCTCTGTCCAACTGGATCCAGATGACCAGCCCGGACCATCGTGGGCCTCGGGACAGTCGGTTCCCCACACCCAGTCACAGGCCACCACAGACCTTCCACCCTGTGGTAACACCAGCACAGCACCCACCCAGCGGGCCCATACCTCCGTCCCCAGGACACGTCAATCAGCTGTGTGTCCACCACTACAGGGAACCCAGGATAACCCACCACCTCAACAACAACAGGGACCTGGGGGCAGTGGTAGTGGGCACACAGTCCAGGGGACGGAGGCACAGGAACACAGGGGAACTGGGAGGGCTGCTGTGCGACAGGGGGCGGACAAGCCTAGGGAACCCACTCTCCACGAGGCCCTCTCCTCCATCATGGGAGCATGCCACCACTCCCAGGAGACGATGGCAATGGTACTGGCCAAGTTTCAGGAGACCCAGCGGCTGCAGGAGGAACAGTATTTGGGGTTCAGGGAGGAACTCAGAACCATCAGCTCCGCCCTGGGCACCATCGTAGGGGTGCTGAAGGAGATACTTAACACCAGGAGGGACACTGTGGCACTCCAAGGGGCCCCTGACACTAGCATGGACGATGACCTGCCCACCACCTCCGCCGGCGCTAGTGGACAGGATGCCCCGCCACAGGACCACCACACCAGCACCCCACCCCCTGCAGATGGAGAACAACCCCGCAAACGGTCCCTGAGATCCAGGAGCAAGACACAGCACGATGCCAAGACCCCTGTCAAGAAATGAGACCACCCTGATTGTCATCCTACTGTTCCACTTTGTAACTCTGTCCATATTGGAACTGTCCCAGCTCCACTTCCTATGCCCATATGGGCAATGCACCTGTGAGACTAATAGACTGGACTCTGCCATGGACATACCTCCACCATCACCCCTCACCATTTTACAACCCCCCTCCAATATTGATCACTTCAATAAACACCCTTGAACCACAAAACAATCTGGAGTCAGTCTGTGATTTCGAAAATGTGTATTAGCAATGACAGTGACAAAATGCGTTTTCAAATGTAATGTCAACATACCTATGTCACACATCTCAAGTCCATGAGGAATCTAAGCAGATGACACATGTTGGAAACCACACCTTTGAAACCGTAAGGGAAATGTACAACTCAGTTACCATATACTGGGTGAAATCGACAGACAGGAAAGAGGTAGAAGTGTGAAAGTACTTGTAGTAGGCAGGAATGTGTTCTCACCTGTGTGTCACTGGAAATATTGCTGCATAACTGAGTCCCTGTTGTCAATGTCTTCTTCCTCTGCTTCCTCCTCATCACTGTCCCTAGGCTCACAGCTGCCACAACACCGTCATCTGGACCATCCTCCTGCAGAAAAGGCGCCTGTAGTCGCAAAGCCAAGTTGTGAAGCATACAGTAGGCCACGATGATCTGGCACACCTTCTTTGGTGAGTAGAATAGGGAACCACCTGTCATATGGAGGCACCTGAACCTGGCCTTCAGGAGGCCGAAGGTGCGTTCGATCACCCTCCTATTCCGCCCACGGGCCTCATTGTAGCGTTCCTCTGCCCTGGTCCTGGGATTCCTCACTGGGGTCAGTAGCCATGACAGGTTGGGGTAACCAGAGTCCCCTAATAGCCTCAACCGGTGCCTCTGGAGTTGACCCATCACATAAGGGATGCTGCTATTCTGCAGGATGTAGGCGTCATGCACAGAGCCAGGGAACATAGCATTTACCTGGGAGATGTACTGGTCTGCCAAACATACCATCTGTACAATCATCGAATGATAACTCTTCCGGTTCCTGTACACCTGTTCACTCCTGTGGGGGGGGACCAGAGCTACATGGGTCCCATCAGTGGCACCTATGATGTTGGGGATATGTCCAAGGGCATAGAAGTCACCTTTAACTATAGGCAAATCCTCCACCTGAGGGAAAACGATGTAGCTCCGCATCTGTTTCAGCAGGGCAGACAACACTCTGGACAACACGTTGGAAAACATAGGCTGGGACATCCCTGATGCCATGGCCACTGTTGTTAGAAATGACACACTTGCAAGGAAATGGAGCACTGATAGCACCTGAACTTGAGGGGGGATCCCTGTGGGATGGCGGATTGCTGACATCAGGTCTGGCTGCAACTGGGCACACAGTTCCTGGATTGTGGCACGGTCAAACCTGTAGGTGATGATCAAATGTCTTTCCTCCATTGTCGACAGGTCCACCAGCGGTCGGTACACCAGAGGATTCTGCCATCTCCTCACATGTCCCAGCGGACGGTGCCTAGGAATGACAACAGCGACCACAGAGTCAAGGAACTCAGAGGTATGTACCCACAGACTACACAGAACACCATTCATACACAAAATCTGGCCTGTATTTGTGTTGCGCGACAAGGCCTAGGTCTGTGTGACGCAGTTGGTAATTAGGCTATGTGGGCCCCTGAAATGGCAGCTGCCTGACCTCTAAAGTGGGACGATGGGATGTGAGGTAACTGCGCTGGCGTTGTACACTGTCGCGGTAGGCGGTCGAAGACCGTGCCGCAATGCTGCATTGGTTAACATTGGACCCTGTGGGTCTGTGACGGGCTAGAGCCTGCATGCCCGCACATGGCTATCACTTGTGCTGACTCTGCCCCTGTTGCTCCGAAGCTTCCTGGTCATGCTGCCTGTGATTGTTTGATCGTTCCGCAGCAGCGGGACGCCAGCCGGTCAAATGTACCATTGTCAGCACTTTCAGCGTTCAGAGGTGGGAAGGAGAGAGACGAGGAGCAGAGCTCGACTGTGAACCAACACTGAAGGTACCGTCCGGGTATCGGAAGAGAAACTGGGAGGCGATTCCGAGAAGACCCTGTTCCAGGCGACCGGGAGGACGAAATGCTGCATCCCGCCACGCTCCAGGAGAAGCGTGGCCATTCAGGTGCTTGGGACTACGTCCCTGAGTGACTGTAAATAAGAGAGAGAAAGGAGTGGAGTGAAAAGGGTAACACGGGGAAAAGGGGAGGGGGGAATAGACAATCACCGAGGAAATGGAAAGGCACGAGCACTAGGGAAACAGGAAGGGAAAAGAGGGAAACAAACGAAGAGCAGGGAGAAACACGAAAACTTACCGACAGGCACCATAGACCACCATTACCTTTAAAGTGCCAGCCAAAACCCAAGCACAGAAACGGCTGAATATTAAAGGAAAACAGAAAGACAAGAAAGATTAGGAATCAGAATAGTACGAAAACAGAAGACAAGTACGGGCTAACCTGAGATAAGGAGAGTAATGTAAAATTGCCAAAAACAGAAAGACAGGAAGCATAATGACATTGTATAAGAAAAGCGATATCATTAAAAGATCACTTACAGCTATTATTCTTTTCTCTCCACATGTGCTTCCCGGGGGAAAGACCTGTGAACAAGAGAGAGAGAGAGAGACGAGTAAGGAACGGACCTCAAGAACATCCCACGAATTAAAGCCCAGCTTCGCAAAGACTGAAACAAACCTACCTGTATTCCACCATATACCATATCTTCAATAAAAATCCTTCGTTTTAAGCCTATAACGCAGTCTGGAGTGGTTCCTCCACACCCACACGGTTATAGGGTCCCAGGAGCCAATGACGATGTACGCCAGCGGTGATGGTACGCACTGCCGCGGACGTGACCGCCGCGGACGTGACCTCCATTTTCTATCTGTTCAATCACTCGATACCTGATCTTCGACAGGAGAGGACCTACACTGCAAGTGCTGCTGTGACCTCGGTCTGGAAGAGACAATGGCTTGTGCGTCTGGGGAAAGGGCCCCTGCCTTCACTGCAGAGGTATTGGAGAAGCTCGTGGACGGGGTCCTCCCCCCATACACGCTACTCTACGGTCCTCCAGACCAACAGGTAAGTACACAGGGAGCACTTTGTATGGGCTATGCCTGTGTGGAGAGGGCTGGTTGTAAGAATGAAGGGGGCACAGTTCTGCGTGCATGAAGGACTGTGAATGCATGTGCCACATGGCAAGGGTAGGGATGTGGGCCACTCACTTCGACGGTGCGGTTGGTAATGATTTCTCTTATTCCCCTGTACATGTCATGTAGGTCAGCGCCCACCAGAAGAAAGATATTTGGCGTGCCATCGCCAAGGATGTCCAGACCCCGGGGGGCCAACACAGACGGAGCACCCACTGCCGGAAAAGATGGGAGGACGTTCACCGCTGGAGCAAGAAGACGGCGGAGGCTCAGCTGGGGATGGCCTTCCACCGTGGGAGGGGTGACCGTCGAACCATGACCCCCCCTGATGTTCTGGATCCTGGCGGTGGCCTACCCTGAGTTGGATGGGCGCTGGAGGGCATCACAGCAGACACAAGGGGGTGAGTACAACATCATTCAGCGGACTTTGTGCGCAGTGAAGGTATCTGGGTGGGGGGGAGGGCTGTGGGTTTCCCTAGGCCAGGGCGAGTTCCGTAGGCTAGGCCCCTCCGTAATGCATGCCATGTGGCACCCCACCCCACCTCTGTAGAATGCCAAGTACAGGTATACATGCCTCTGTGTCATCTATGTGTGCAGATGTCGACCATAGCCATGTAGTACATATGCCAGGAATTGCATCTGTAGAGCCCAACAGCGCGACGTAGTGCAGGGGCTTCTGTGTCTGTATTGTCCGCCAACGGTAGCGGTAAGCCATGCACTCAACCTGTCTTTCTTCTGTCGTTTCCCCCCCTTTTTTGTGGTCTCCCTGTTCTTGTGTGCATCAGCATCATCAGGCGGAGGTACAGTGGCACCGGAGCACGAGGGAGCTGCACCCCACATGGCCATGGAGGGCCACACCACGGACTCGGAATACACCAGTGGGAAGGAGGGCGAGGGGAGCTTCACGGCGGGGACAGGATCAGCAACCAGCGACACGGACTCGTCCTCCGATGGGAGCTCCCTTGTGGTGGCGGCAAAATCTGTGCCCCCCACTTCTACAGGTACAGCCGCCACCCCCCCTACCAGCACCGCCCTCCCAGCAGCCCCTCAGCCTTCACCCCGTGCCCGCTCACCCAGGAGGGTGGGCATCACCTTCGCCCCAGGCACCTCAGCCCCTAGCCCCTGTCACCTCTGCTGCCCTCAGTGAGGAGGCCATTGACCTCCTCAGGTCCCTCACTGTTGGGCTGTCTACCATTTTGAATGCCATCCAGGGTGTAGAAAGGGAATTGCAACACACAAATGCATTCCTGGAGGGCATTCATTCTGGTCAGGCTGCCCTTCATCGAACCCTGCAAACTCTGGTCTCAGCACTGATGGCAGCCATTGTCCCTGTCTCTAGCTTCCCCGCTCTAACTTCCTCCACCCGGACCCACTCCCCTGTACCCCAGCCTATCCCAAGCACACCATCAGACCAGCCTGCACACACCTCACCACACAAGGGAAGCTCAGGCAAACATAAGCACCACACATCCCACAGGCACATACGCAAGCATCACACATATACAGACACACCAACATCCACTGCCTCCACTGTGTCCCCCTCTTCCTCGTCTCCCTCCTCCCTCCCAGTCTCATCTACACTCTCACCTGCATGCACTACCACTACAGCCACTACGTCCCGCACCAGCACACCCACCACCACACCCCGCTCATGTGCAGTCACCACCCCCACTCCCATTTACACGTCCCCGTGTCCTCTCCCAGTGTGTCTGTGATGCCCCCTCTGAAGATACACAAACGCAGGCACACACCCACCCAACAGCCATCTACCTCACGACAGCCTCCAGCCCATGCACCTTCACCCAAAGTCACCAAAAGTACATCTCCTACAACCACTACCTCTTCCTCCACTCCCAAACCCCCTCCAGCTACCCCTCCCAGTGTTCCTAAGAAACTTTTCCTGGCCAACCTTGACCTCTGTCCCACCCCCCCTCCAACTCATAGGTCCCTTACTAGCACCTCAGCCCAAAAAATAGCTGGGACCAGTGGTGCCTGTTACAGGTATGTGGAGTGCACCGGCCACCAGGACAGCCAGTGTGGCATGGAGCCACAGCACAGCCAGTCCCCCTCCTGTGAAGCACCAAAAGTTGGACAGTGCCCGGCGGGAGAGGGGGAAGACTCCAGCCAGCAAAGCCACTCACAAGGGTTCCGGGAGTAGTGTCGACTCAGCAGTGACTCCTCCCAAGGTGGGGAAGGGGCAGAAGAAATCTCCAAAGTCTGGGAGGAGCAGCACGGCGGAGAAGACCGCCATCATCCCCGCTGCCCAGGAGGCCAGCCCAATCGTCACTGGCCAGGAGGGCCCCGCAAGCCACAGCCCAGCTGACCCATGAAGGACCGCCAGCCACAGGCCTGCTGGTCAATGAAGGGCCGCCTTGGCAAGCACTGCTGAACAGGCCAGGGACCGCTGAACAAGGCAAAGACCGCCATGGCAAGCACCGCTGAACAGGGCAAGCACCGCTGAACAAGGCAAAGACCGCCATGGCAAGCACCGCTGAACAGGGCAAGCACCGCTGAACAGGTCAGAAACTGCCAACTCAAGCACCGCCGAACAGGGCAAAGACCGCCATGGAATGCACCGCTGAACAGGGCAAGCACCGCTGAACAGGTCAGAAACTGCCAACTCAAGCCCCGCTGAACAGGTCAGAAACTGCCAACTCAAGCACCGCCGAACAGAGCAAAGACTGCCATGGAATGCACTGCTGAACAGGGCAAGCACCGCTGAACAGGTCAGAAACTGCCAACTCAAGCACCGCCGAAGAGGGCAAAGACCGCCAAGGCGAGCACCGCTGAACAGGGCAAGCAGCGCTGAACAGGTCAGAAACTGGCAACTCAAGCACTGCTGAACAGGGCAAAGACCGCCATGGAATGCACCGCTGAACAGGGCAAGCACCGCTGAACAGGTCCGAAACTGCCAACTCAAGCACCGCCGAACAGGGCAAAGACTGCCAAGGCGAGCACCGCTAGCCCATTAGCGGCAGGGGCAGTGGCGCAACTGGGACCGTCACGGGGTGAGTGCTGCACTCTGGGCACCAGTCCCCCTCCAGAACCAGTGGAGACATGCATCCACTCCGTCTGTCCTGCACAGGATGAATCACTCTGGGCACCAGTCCCCCTCCAGAACCAGTGGAGACATGCATCCACTCCGTCTGTCCTGTACAGGATGAAGCACTCTGGGCACCAGTCCCCCTCCAGAACCAGTGGAGACATGCATCCACTTGAGAGACTGTGGCTTTGCACTCCCCATGATGGTACAGTGGGCAAACCACCCACTGCAGAGACTTGAGAGACTGTGGCTTTGCACTCCCCAGGATATGGCAGTGGGCAAACCACCCACCGTAGAGACTTGAGAGACTGTGGCTTTGCACTCCCCAGGATGGTACAGTGGGCAACCCACCCACTGGAGAGACTTGAGAGACTGTGGCTTTGCACTCCCCAGGATGGTACAGTAGGCAACCCACCCACTGGAGAGACTTGAGAGACTGTGGCTTTGCACTCCCCAGGATATGGCAGTGGGCAACCCACTCACTGTAGAGACTTGAGAGACTGTGGCTTTGCACTCCCCAGGATGGTACAGTGGGCAAACCACCCACTGCAGAGACTTGAGAGACTGTGGCTTTGCACTCCCCAGGATATGGCAGTGGACAAACCACCCACTGGAGAGACTTGAGAGACTGTGGCTTTGCACTCCCCAGGATGGTACAGTGGGCAACCCACCCACTGGAGAGACTTGAGAGACTGTGGCTTTGCACTCCCCAGGATGGTACAGTAGGCAACCCACCCACTGGAGAGACTTGAGAGACTGTGGCTTTGCACTCCCCAGGATGGTACAGTGGGCAAACCACCCACTGTAGAGACTTGAGAGACTGTGGCTTTGCACTCCCCAGTATGGTACAGTGGGCAAACCACCCACTGTAGAGACTTGAGAGACTGTGGCTTTGCACTCCCCAGGATGGTACAGTGGGCAACCCACCCACTGGAGAGACTTGACAGACTGTGGCTTTGCACTCCCCAGGATATGGCAGTGGGCAACCCACCCACTGTAGAGACTTTAGAGACTATGGCTTTGCACTCCCCAGGATGGTACAGTGGGCAAACCACCCACTGTAGAGACTTGAGAGACTGTGGCTTTGCACTCCCCAGGATATGGCGCTGGGCAAACCACCCACTGTAGAGACTTGAGAGACTGTGGCTTTGCACTCCCCAGGATGGTACAGTGGGCAAACCACCCACTGCAGAGACTTGAGAGACTGTGGCTTTGCACTCCCCAGGATATGGCAGTGGGCAAACCACCCACCGTAGAGACTTGAGAGACTGTGGCTTTGCACTCCCCAGGATGGTACAGTGGGCAACCCACCCACTGGAGAGACTTGAGAGACTGTGGCTTTGCACTCCCCAGGATGGTACAGTAGGCAACCCACCCACTGGAGAGACTTGAGAGACTGTGGCTTTGCACTCCCCAGGATATGGCAGTGGGCAACCCACTCACTGTAGAGACTTGAGAGACTGTGGCTTTGCACTCCCCAGGATGGTACAGTGGGCAAACCACCCACTGCAGAGACTTGAGAGACTGTGGCTTTGCACTCCCCAGGATATGGCAGTGGACAAACCACCCACTGGAGAGACTTGAGAGACTGTGGCTTTGCACTCCCCAGGATGGTACAGTGGGCAACCCACCCACTGGAGAGACTTGAGAGACTGTGGCTTTGCACTCCCCAGGATGGTACAGTAGGCAACCCACCCACTGGAGAGACTTGAGAGACTGTGGCTTTGCACTCCCCAGGATATGGCAGTGGGCAACCCACTCACTGTAGAGACTTGAGAGACTGTGGCTTTGCACTCCCCAGGATGGTACAGTGGGCAAACCACCCACTGTAGAGACTTGAGAGACTGTGGCTTTGCACTCCCCAGGATGGTACAGTGGGCAAACCACCCACTGTAGAGACTTGAGAGACTGTGGCTTTGCACTCCCCAGGATGGTACAGTGGGCAACCCACCCACTGGAGAGACTTGACAGACTGTGGCTTTGCACTCCCCAGGATATGGCAGTGGGCAACCCACCCACTGTAGAGACTTGAGAGACTATGGCTTTGCACTCCCCAGGATGGTACAGTGGGCAAACCACCCACTGTAGAGACTTGAGAGACTGTGGCTTTGCACTCCCCAGGATATGGCACTGGGCAAACCACCCACTGTAGAGACTTGAGAGACTGTGGCTTTGCACTCCCCAGGATGGTACAGTGGGCAAACCACCCACTGTAGAGACTTGAGAGACTGTGGCTTTGCACTCCCCAGGATGGTACAGTGGTCAAACCACCCACTGTAGAGACTTGAGAGACTGTGGCTTTGCACTCCCCAGGATACATCAATGGGCATGGAGCCCCCTCGTGGATCTGGTGTGGTGCACTCATCCGGCTGAGGTGCCCCCCCCCCTTCCCCCTGAGGTGCCTGTTTGTATTTCTATCTGATGCCCCTGCAGTGTTCTCTCGGTTTTGATCAGGTATCTAGTGTGGGCCTTGTCCATGCATTTTGGGCCCAGTGGTCCACGGACAATGAATGGTGCATTACCTGCACTACTAATCGTGGTGTATATTTTGTTTAATGTGTATATATATATATATATATATATATATATTTGGTTACTGTATTTTGATATATTACAATGGTTCAACTCATTTCCTTTTGTCTTTGCATTCTTCCGGGGGGGGTTGGGGGTTGTTACTGTAATGTTTGGATATGCATTGGTGTGTGTATTGTAGTGGGTGAGGGTCGGGGTAGGGGTTGTGATGTTGGTTTTGTGTGTCCCTGTGTTTTTCCCTCCCCCTCCCCTATGTCGTAGGTGCAGTACTCACCGTGGTCTTTGCCGCCGGCGTTGTTGATCCTCGTATAGGAGCAGGAAGACTATCGAAGGGAGAATATGGAGTTCCGGCTCCATGGTGTCGTTGTTTCTCGTGGAGTGTGTAGAGGTGAGCGTTTTCCCTTTGAAATGGCTGTTTCCGCCGTGTTTTTATCCACGGTGAATCCGCCCCAGAAAAGATGGCGGATTGGCCTGTTGTGATACTGTGGGCGGTACATTGTCCTCCGCCTGTCTGTTGGCGGTGACCGCCGCGCTGTTTGTCTGTACCGCCATGGTGGTCGGAGTGTTAAAGTGGCTGTCTTTGTTGGCGGTTTCTGCCACGGTCATAATTTGAATTTTTTTACCGCCGGCCTGTTGGTGGTTTTACCGCTGCTTTAACACCGACCGCCAGGGTTGTAATGACCACCATAATGTCAGTTTCTATGCCTTTTCAGGCAACTGCAAAAGCAGTGCATGTTCAAATGGCTGTTCTGCATGGAGGTGCTCACAGGTGTGTGCAGCTTCAGTCTCTCACAAGTCCTGTAGGTGAGAATCAAGTTCAAAGGGCCAACAGTACCTTTCACATGGGAAGCAATGGACAGGTGATTACAGGTCCTACAGACTACAAGGCAGTACATTATCCGACCAGACGTCCATGCAGACAGATGAACAATGACTATGGCACACCATACTAAAGAGGGAAGCACACTGGAGTCAGAATGTGAGTCTGGGTGTGTGTGTAGATGAGGGATTATCTGGGTACAAATAGTCCATTTCCAGGGCCCCCTCCAGAAGGGTGGCGAGAGACAGAAAACATGGCAGTGGCAGGACATATGACCTCAGATGGCATGTGCAGGGGATGTCTTGTGAGCAATGCTAGTCATACCTGGGGCACTCGTGCTATCCATTTGCTGCTTACATGGGTTTCTTGTCACACATACTCCTTGCAAAGATAGCGATGTCACACTTACTGCTGTCAAGGGTCTGGTCATACATTCCTCTTACCAATGCAATAGCACATGCACTGCCTCATGTATGAGGCATTTTGTTTACATATTGAATGATGGTTTCTTTGTTGTGTGCCATATGCTGCAATGAGCCATGTTGCCAACATGTATGTGTGAAATAGCTGTGGTGCTCTGCTATTGCCCTTCAAATGTGAAATGGACAGGGTATATGTCATTTACAGTGTGTGTGAATTTGGCTGTACATTCATACCCATCAAATGTGATGTGTTTTTTTCAGTATCCTAATATGTATTTCTGCAATGCTCCATGAGGCTACACTCTGATTATGAATCTTAGAGATAATGTGATGCAAAAATGATTACCCAGACCATGATATAGTCATTAGAACAGGCGTTTAATAACATATGGTAAGACAGTGGTGATGGTGACTATAGTTAAAAGACGTTTTGGACAATGTGTTGTCTCTGACGCAATCCTGCAGCTGTGTTTGGATGGTTCCCCCTCATGTTGATGGACAACGTCCTCCTCTTCAGTCATTTGTGGGTCTGGTTCATGGGGGGGGAATGGTCCTCCTTACACAAATGTTGTGCAGGATGGCATAGGTCAAAATGATCTTGCAGACAATTTCTGGTGACTATAGGAGGCTGCCTCCAGTGATGTTGAGGCACCTGAATCTTGACTTCAGGATGCCAAAAGTCCTCTCGACTATGGTGCGTGTCCTTCGATGTGCCTCATTACAGGCACGCTCTGATGCTGTGCTTGGGTTTGCAAATGGGGTCATGATCCATGGCTGAATCCCATATCCCTGATTAGCTAAAAGAGAAAATGAGGTAGAAAATGTTGATGTTGCTTGCACCATGATTATCACTTTGCGTAGCAGTTGTTCTCTTTTGTTGTCTGTGACTCATCTGTGTTTGTTTTATTGTGTGGAATCCTAGGCTTCTAGGATGTACCCTCTGCATTGGGTTGTTTCAGTATCTGAACTGGTGTTTGGCTGATTGACCTGATGTCAGCAGTATTTTTGTAGAGCTGCAGTACATTGTGTACTCCCTTGCATTATGTCATGTGAAAGAGGTGTCCATGTGTCTTAACTGGGGGTGACATGATACTTCCATACACAGAATCAATTCCACAGTGGTGGTAACAGGTTTGCATCTATATGGCCTGAACATCCCATCCAATTTAACATATGCAATAGAATTTGTCAAACATCAATGAGGCCCTTTGATTTGGCTAGGTGACAATGTACAACACATCTCCATAAATTATCAGCACTGAATTGTTGACCATTGACAATGCACAAATATCCCATGTGTGACAAGTTCTCTGCAGAACTATTTCTCTGACCTTGCCAAGTTGACTCATGTTCAAACGTGTACCTATACTACTGAACCTGGTCCAGTTCCGCTGGCTGACTTGGTTGTGAGGTTGCCGTTTTGAGTGTCAGAAGGTCCATATGCCTATTCATCTGTTGTGTATATGGGTAATTGTCTCAAACCTTATGTGTAGGAATGTGCACTTTCAATATTGTCACATCAATATGTGTTCTTAGCAAAGCCCACTTGCTTATTGGTAGTGGGCAATGTCAGAGCAGGAGTGATGTGAGATATTGATACTGCATCAATGATTCCATGTCACCTTCATTAGAGTCATCATCATCCAGCTATGTGTCTCATGGTGTTTGACCTGCAGCAAAGCACATTGCACACCCCTTACACAGTACTTATTGGTTGAAAGGGTGTTTGATTGAGTGTTATTGATGTGATATTGAAAGATTAATCCTCCAAGTTGTACTGCCAGTTAAGGCCATGTCATTGTCATTGTGTTGTTTTAAATTGTTCCCTTGTGTCTGTGGAGTGGCATCTGTTGTTATTTGGATCTGTCATTTGTCCATATGTGTATCCCATTGGGTCAGGAATTCAAACATGCCTAGCAGTGTCACAACCTCAGTGTCTCCTGGCCACGTGTCATGTAGTGGGGTATGTGTTGTGTGTCCTAGAGGGTTGCTGTGCTGTGTGTATATAAGTAGGTTTCTGTACTTACCAACAAGTAGGCCATTTCCATATCGTCCATCCTGGAAGTGTTGATTGATGGTGAAGTGGCGGAAGATGAATGAATCATGTACACTCCCAGGATAATTTGCCATGATGTTGGTCGTGATCCACAATGGTCTGTACATTGATGGAGTGTGTGTGCTTCCTGTTGCAGTATAGATGTTCGGTTGCAGCAGGTGGCACAATGCGTACATGTGTGCAGTCAATGACACCAAGCATGTGTGGGAAGCTGTGGATTTGATAGAAGCCCTGTTTGGTCTCTTGCTGCTTCAGCTGTGTGTTGGGGAAGCTGATGTGGCGGGGTGTGAGGGAGATGATGGCATCCAATACCTTGGGTAGGATGGCAGACAATGAGGGCTGTGAGATTCTGGCAACCAGGGCACCAGTGGTTTGAAAGGAGCCACTTGCCAACATGTGGAGGACAGCTAGCAGCTTGGTCTCTGGTGGAATGATGTGGGGTGTCTGCAAGCTGGGTGCCAACTGTGGCTCAATGTTGCACAGCAGCTGCTGAATGGCTTGCCAGTTGAGTTTGTACCTCTGGATGATGTTTTGTTGCCGAAGTCTCAGAAGGGTAATCCTGGTGCGGAATATCCTCTCCTGTCTTCTGCGTTGCCTTTGGGGTCCTTGCTGGTTTTGTGGAAGCTGCTGTTGTTGGTCCTATGCTCTGCATCTTCGTGCATACTGGATGAAAAGCACCTCCATGTCTTCCTTTTGGAGCTCTGCTGTTGCTTGTGTGTGTTTTCCTTTAGTGGTGTGTTTGCCCCATTTTAACACCTGCCCTGACCCAGGCGTTATTTTTTTACGCAAATTGGGCTGTGCGTCATTTTCTGACTCTGCCTCCCGGACGTGAGGGATTTTTGCGTGGTAGCATAAATATGGAGCACGGGTGTTTAAGTCATTTTTTGGACGGGAACGCCTACCTTGCATATCATTAACGCAAGGCGGTTTCCCGCATCCAGAAAATTACGCACACAGCGGAATTTTGGCATTCGCGGGGTCGGGCGTCATTGTATAAATATGGTGCAAGGTTTGCATCAAATGTGCGTCAAAATTTTTTACGCACATTCGGTGCAGACAGAGTATAAATTTGCCCCTTGGTTCTTTCAATTCTTTCAAATCAGCACTTTCATTAGCCAGATTAGTAAATAAGCTCCTAATTTCTTTACTTTTATCAGGAATGAACAAACAACAATGCCTAGAACTAAGCATTCTACAAACTCCGCAATCCTTAGCTAAAAGAATGTCTAAAGCAAGGCAATTTTGAAGAGTCATAGCTCTTTCAGCAGCTAATTCAGTATCTATCAGGATTATGGCTCCTGAGAAGTTTGTCAGCATGTTATCCACAATAGTAGACAAGTTCCGAATCTTTATCAAATTTAGAACAACTTCTACTGAAGGAATTATTGCTCCAAATATATCCCCCACTATACCAGAAGGAGACTCTCTCCTCTGTCTCATACGATGTAATTCAGTCACTTTTGGAAACTCCTTTAAGTCAATCATTTGAAAATCTTTGGGAAAACTATTCCCAATTAACATGTTCCATACCATCCTCTTGGAAGACGATAATAAGCATTAGGACCACAGATGTAATATATCTCAGGAATCACTGGATCCTGTCTATTCAACATTAATGTCCATTTACTCTGAAATAAAAACACATGTCTACTTTCACTGATTCCCACAAATAAAGCATCAGTACATGATTTAGGCCTATATATGAAATGTTTCCCTACGTATTACGAATCTAGAGCTAATTTCTCTTGTGTTTTAATTGCACTATAAGCATAAACATTCTTGTAAGTCCTTTTCTCTAAACCTTTTTCTAACTTCTCCTTCAATACCTTTCTCCTGTCTTATGTGTGATCCAAGAAGCTCTTTTCTAAAAGTGTAAGCAAGCATGTCAAGTTGCTGCAGTGTGCATAAGCCGTGCCACGTGTTAATGTAGGTTCAAAGAAACCTCTAACTAATGGTATGTCATTATTCTTAGCTACGCTACTCAAATACCTAATTATAGGGACACATGAAAACACCACATCATGGTTAGAATAAAAGTACTGGATGTACTCTTGGTTATAGAATCTTGTTAGTAACAGACTACAACTTATCCCATTAGTGAAAGGCAAACGGTGATAAGTAACTCCTTCTTCGAATGATGAAGGAATCTGTGTACAAGGCAACATCACAAAACAAAATGATGGACGGAGTGTTGAAACTTTTCAAACACTCACCCCTAGTCACAGATCTGGGTATAATCCATCATGATTTTGCTTGTCACGTCACCCCTGTTCGGACCCAGCCATATGCAAATCTGTCTTGACCCTGCTCCCTATAGGAGAAGTCCAGCCTGAACTGCCAGGCCATGTCCTCCCTGGACAGGATTCCAGCATCCTAGGACCGGTTTCAGGGTATCACCCTTCAGCAGCCAGGCTAGCTTGAATCCAGTGGTGCAGGAAGCAAGGGACTCACGTCTGGGCATACCCTAGCCACTTAGAGCGCACAAGGCAACATCACAAAATAAAATGATGGACGGAGTGTTGAAACTTTTCAAACACTCATCCCCAGTCACAGATCTGGGTTTAATCCATCGTTATTTTGCTTGCCAAGTCACCCCACTGTGGACCCAGCCATATGCAAATCAGTCTTGACCCTGCTCCCTGTGGGAGCAGTCCAGCCCGAACTGCCAGGCCAGGTCCTCCCTGGACAGGACTCAAGCATCCTAGGACTGGTTTCAGGGTATCACCCTTCATCAGTAAGGCTAGCTTGAATCCAGTGGTGCAGGAAGCAAAGGACCCACTTCTGGGCATACCCCAGCCACTTAGGGCGCACAAGGCAACATCACAAAATAAAATGATGGGTGGAGTGTTGAAACTTTTCAAACACTCACCCCCAGTCACAGATGTGTGTTTAATCCATAGGTATGTTGTGTGCCACATCACCCCAGTTTGGACCCAGCGATATGCAAATCAGACTTGACAGCCCGAACTGCCAGGCCAGGTCCTCCCTGGACAGGATTCAAGCATCCTAGGACCGGTTTCAGGGTATCACCCTTCATCAGCCAGGCTAGCCTGAATCCAGTGACGCAGCATTCAAGGGACCCACGTCTGGGCATACCCTAGCCACCTGGGGCACACAAGGCAACATCACAAAATAAAATGATGGATGAAGTGTTGAAACTTTTCAAACACTAACCCCCAGTCACAGATCTGTGTTTAATCCATTGTTATTTTGCTTGCCATGCTACCCCAGTTCAGACCCGCCCATATGCAAATCAGTCTTGACCTTGCTTCCTTGTGGGAGCAGTCCAGCCCTAACTGCCAGGCCAGGTCCTCCCTGGACAGGATTCAAGCATCCTAGGACTGGTTTCAGGATATCACCCTTCATCAGCCAGGCTAGCTTGAAACCAGTGGTGCAGCAAGCAAGGGACCCATGACCGGGGGTGAGTGTTTGAAAAGTTTCAACACTGTCCATCATCCTTTGGTGTTGCTAAAGTTGCCCTAAGTAGGAAGGGTATGCCCAGACATGGGTCCCTTGCTCACCGTACCACTGGATTCAAGCTAGCCTGGCTGATGAACAGTGATACACTGAAACCAGTGCCAGAATGGTTGTTTCTGGTCCAGGGAGGACCTGGTCAGGCAGTTCAGGCTAGACTGTTCTCATCGGGGAACTGGGTCAAGACTGATTTGCCAATGACTGAGTCCAATCTGGGGTGGCATTGTGAGCAAAAGAACAATGGATTAAACCCAGATCTGTGACTGGGGGAGAGTGTTCGAAACGTTTCAACACTTCGTCCACCACCCTTTTGTATTCCAGAATCTGTGTACACATAACAATTCCTCATATCCATTGTCTCAACATACTCATTCAGCAAGTGACAGAAGACATAAAAGAAAGTTCCCCTTGGGCATTTGTACCCTCATGCAAATACGTCTCATCTAACCTAAACTTTTCTATTGCTGTTAGTGCAGTAGTTGTTTCAAAAGCGGAAGTATGGTTGGCTTTGCTCTTTTCTAGAACATACATTCCCACAATCAATACCACAAACAATATCCCACATACAATCGCTAAACCAATACTCATATATTTACAGCACCTATTTTTCCTAGCCTGCTGGCTAATGTTACTCATAATCTGTAAAGAATCAGAAGAGAAGAGAAATGTAGAAAAAATTGCAGCAAAAAATCAAAACAAAGCAAAGCTCCTCTTTCAGTAGTAATTTACAGCTCTCTGTCTTTCTTCCAGGATCCTTTGTCAAAAATCGGTAAGCAGCTTGTCAAAATCAGATTTCAAAAAGTATTTTCTGGTTACTTTCAACAATCTCTTTCTCTAAACTTTTCCCGACAGTTCAGTTCATCAGCCCCCTTCAGGTGCCAAAGTATTGACCTGGAATGTCTCCATCAAAACAAAAAGACAAAAATTACTTCTGCCATTCACTTGTAGTTGCATACGCCCATTCAGGACCTGCGTATCTTCGACTTGCTATTCTCTTTCTTTTCAATTTTCAATCATCATTCAATTCTCCTTCGCTTACATCTTATCTCCTTGTTATATCTACTTCTTCTTTGATTGTTGTTTCAACAACTACTTCCTTTCTCTTTGCTTGTGACTCCGGCCACTTATCTCCTTTCAGTGGACCCTTGGTCAATGTTCTTTTCAGTGTTGAACTTGAAACATCTCCTTGTTCTATGGTGTCTTCTCTTGATGGACATGCAACTGGTTCGGGAGGAGTCAGATCACAGTGACTTGGATCTACCTCAACTCCTTTCCCCTCAGGGTCTGGTAATTGCTCTGTTTGTCTCTCAAAATCATCTGCTTCTGGGAAAGCTCTCCTCTGAATAGGCTCTCCTGCTGCCTCAATTGAGATAGGCTCACTGTCAACCTCCTGGAGGTCTTCTCCTTCGTCTCTCACAGGAGTGATTGAACTGTCCTCAACGGGCTCACATCAGGCCTCAGTTCCCCTTTGTTCTCCTTTCGGCCCTGAGACTTGTACTGCTGTTGTTGGTACCTTCAACAACTCTGCTTCATCAGTTGGGCATATCACTTTCTTCGCATGACTAGCATGAATCCAGTTTGGAACTCCAGCGCACTTCACAGCTGTGGTAGCTGTCAGAGCTACCTGGAAAGGACCCTTCCAAAGAGGCTTGAAACATGTTTTCCTCATGTGTTTCAGGACCACAACCCAGTCACCAGCCTTCAGATTGTGCTCTGGGTCATGGATCGGTGGCAGTGTGGTGGCTTCCACCTGCTGAGAGAAAGAGTAAACCACTTCAGCCAGACCTTTGCAGTAGTCAAACACCATTTTATCTGTAATGTTGACAAGTACATTTGCAGGCACCCCTGGAAACCTCATGGGTCGGCCCATAAGGATCTCATGCGGCGACAATCCTGTCTTCCTGTTGGGTGCGTTTCTCATTGTCATCAGAACTAAAGGCAGTGCATTGGGCCATTTTAGATTCATGGACGTACACATCTTTGCAACTCTTGACTTCAAGGTACCATTCATTTGTTCCACTAGTCTTGATGCTTAAGGGCGGTAACTACAATGCAACTTTTGCTTAATGTTCAATGCTGCACACAGTAATTTAATTACTTCATTGTTGAAGTGACCTCCTCTATCTGACTCGAAAGAGACTAGAAACCCAAAACGTGGTATCAGTTCCCTGGCAAGTAGTTTTGCTATTGTGAGACTGTAATTTCTCTGTGTAAGGTAGGCTTCAATCCAGTGACTAAAGATGCAAATAATCACCAACACATATCTCAAACCTCTACATACAGGTATCTCAATTATATCCATCTGCATTCTCTTGAATGGACCCCCTTCTCTTGCAATGTGGCTCAAATTAACCAGTAACCCTTTCCCGCGTTCATTTGTTGGCTAATGATGCAACAATGGCTAACTATTTCAGCAACCTGTAGAAACCTTGGGTTGAACCAATAGTGCTTGAATCTACAAATTATGGCATCCCTCCCAATATGTGCTTGACCATGATAATACCTAGCCATTTGAGACAACAGACTATTAGGTAAAACTAATTGACCCTCTTCTGAAACCCACTATTCATCTTGTTGCTGTACACATTTCAATTTGCTCCCTGAACACTTTTCCTCCCTGTCAACGATATTCTGCAACATTTTCAATTCTTCCAACGTGTCAATTACTTTCAATGCAAAACTTGGGCATGTTTCATCTTCTTCAGGTAACAGTTCCCACTTATCTTTGAACGATATACAGTTCAATGCGCAAAACCCTGCGACTTGATCCGCATATCGATTTCCCATTGACACGAAGTCTTGAGACTTCAGATGTGCACTGCATTTCCCCATGGCAATCTTTTCAGGCATTTGAATAGCATGCAACAGATCTTTAATTCTCTCACCATTCCTCACAGGTGAACCAGAATAGGTCATGAAACCTCTCAGCGACCATAACTGGCCAAAATCATGGTCTATTCCAAATCAATACTGGCTATCCGTATAGATGGTAACTTTTAGCTGAGCAGAAACATAGCATGCTCTAGTAAGGGCTAACAGTTCCACTACTTGGGCAGAATACACTCCTCGAAGCCAGGAAGCTTCCAGAATGCCAGTAATTGTGCACACGGCATATCCTGCTCTTAGTATCCCTGTATTGTCTCTTAGCCAAGAATCATTAGCAAAGATAATTTGGTCATTCTCTTTCAATCGAGTATCTCTAATGTCAGGACTTGGTTTTTCAGTTATTTCAAGACAATCAAGCTCAATTTCTTCCAATTTTCCAATTTCAACATTTTCATTTGAAAGTAAGGTTGCTGGGTTCAACACTGTACATCTTTTCAGTGACACATTTGGTGACCCTAGAATACTCATTTCGTATCTGGTCAATCTTGCACCAGTCAAATATTGGGATTTCGTCTTTGTAAGTAGGATCTCAATAGAGTGAGGGACCATTATAGTCAAGGGATATCCTATCACAATGCCCTCACACTGTGTAAGGCTCTGTCCAACCACTTCAACTGCATCGAAACAACCCAGTAAGGCTGCTGCAAATGGGTCCAAAGTAGCTGAAAAATACGCGACTGGGCGGTTTATACCTCCATGGACCTGTATCAAGACAGACAAAAAAAACATGCATCACGCTCATGAAAAAACTTTGTGAAAGGTTTTGTGTAATCAGGCATACCCAAAGCCGGAGCCTTGCACAGACTCTCTCTTAATTCAGTAAAAGCTTTCATTCCAGCCTGGTCTAACACTATGGGATTGGTCACTTCCTTATGAGTCAGCTTCTGCAAAGGTCTTGAAATGACTGAAAAATTGTGAATCCATTGGTGGCAGTAGCCTACCATCCCTAGAAACATCCTGACATCTGCCTGTAGTTGGGGGATTCATTTGCAAATTGGCTGTAACCCCTTCTCTGGATGTCTTTCTTGACCCCTTCTCAGGTCTGGTGACCCAAGTATTTCACTTCTTTATGACAATATTGCAATTTATGTGGAGACACTTTGTGACCATTTTTTCCCAAAATGGTTCAGCAAGGCAAACATGTCATGCTTGCACTCATCCCTGGTTTTGGACTCAATCAGCAAGCCATCAATGTACTGTACCAAGGTCGATTGGAAAGGCAACTCCAATGACTCCAAATTATTTTACAAGATCTGATTGAATATGGAGGATGACTCTGAAAACCCTTTAGGAATTCTACACCAACAGTAAACTCGGTCCAAAAATTTGAAACAAAAGAGAAATTGGCTGTCCTCATGAAGAGGCACAGAAAAAATGGCTTGCGACAAGTCAATGACAGAGAATCACTCCCCATCAAATGGAATTTGAAACATTATCACAGCTGGATGTGGCACCACAGGACAACATTTGACCACAATGTAATTTACTTTTCTCAGATCCTGAACAATTTGAACTTTCCCACAGGGCTTTTTCAAACCAATTATCGATGAATTACATGGGCTGCTCAATACTTCCTTCAAAACCCCTTGTTTTACAAACTCTGCAATTATTTGGGCGACCATCATAAGGACATCTTGTGGCATGTGGTACTGGTGAATTTGAGGAAAAATAGCATTCAACTTTACAGTAACTTTAACTGGCTCAACTCCCTTTATCAGACCTATCTCTTTTCCTGTCAGATCCCAAACCTTCTCCTTAACCGTTCCCTGTAAATCAGGATGAAGCTCCTTCACTGTGAATACTGGAACAAATTCAATCAGAGGGTATTCCTCATTTATTGTCTCACATTCTGTCTCTGGGAGTTGGTCATCTTCATCATCGCTATTCGTTTGAATCTCTAATCCATCATTTGAACAAATAATCAAGCATCTTGTTTTACACAGTAAGTCTCTCCCCAGTAGGGATACTGGACTTGAATCACAGACTACAAATTTGTGCAATCCCTGGAAGTTGCCAATTTTAACCTGAACTGGTTCTGTAATCTGGTTGGTCAAATACTGATATTTCATTACCTCGGGAGTCAGTGTGCCTGTATTTTTATCTCTCTCTGGTTCTCTTGTTAGCCAATCTATACTCCTCTTACACTCTATCCACACATCAGCTGGGACCACTATCTCTAATAAGGTGTTCAAATCCTCCCACAGGCACTTTGCAAGTTTTACAAACCTATCTGTCTGCTGGTACCACTCTACTGTCTTCTCTCTCAGTTTTGGATAATCATTTGTAAATGATAGAATATCACTTCTGCTTCAAAGGACATGAACAAAATTCCCTCCTGGAATCTCTTTCATTGGTAAACTCTTAACTGGATCTTGGCCTTGCTGCACATTTGCAGTCAGCTCCACAGAATCCCTTTTCCTTTTGTCTCTTTTCTTTACCCATCTGCCTGTCCATTTGTCTAATGCTCCCCAAGTCTGGGCACTTTGAAGTTATTCCCTAAGGTGTGCCTCCATTCCGGCAGATCTCATGTGTTCAAAATATTTAGTCTCAAAATCTAATCTGTAACTCCTTTTGAAATGCTTTGTTTTCTCTATTTATATGCCTTACTTCTCTGCCAGGTCTGCTAGCTTCTGATGCACATTGCTCACTTCCCTTGTAATCTTCAGGCACAGATTTCTCAACTCTGCTTCTGTGTCGGATTCCAACCTGTTCACACCCATAGTCCCCTCAATGAGCTCACCCGCTTCCATGCTGAGTCTAGAGTAATTCAAGTACTCCTCTCCCTTCGCAGCACTCTGCAGGGTATTCAGATTGTCTAACCATTCAGTCAACTGCTGAGCAGTCAAACTTTGCAACAAGAGGTTGCTAGCTTGGACAGGTGATACATGCTGTGCAACTGTCTTTGGGGTCTGCAGTGTCAGTAATTTCAAGCTCTGACTAATGTTTGACCCTACCATAGTATCTGGAAGTACTTCGAATGGACTAAAGTCCAGCAGTGATCTTGGTCTGTCAAAGGTCTGTCCCACAGAAGAGACTACTCAAGTGTTCTCATTATGTCCTTCCCCCATTGCATTCTGTGTCATGACGCCCTGTTCACATACGCTGAGTTTGTTTTGTGCAAATAGGGGTACGGCCAGACCAACAATAATAGGTAGAGATATAGCATCTGGGGTTGGTCTGCTACTTAAGTTCTGTGGGAGAGTAGCTCCCACATTCTGATTCGTCACTGAAGACAGATCTCTGACTGTGTCCCTGTTACCGGAGTGAATCTCGGCATGACTTGTGGCTGCACTTGAGGCAATAAAAGTGGAGTTGGTTCTGTCTGAACTAACATCGGTCTCGGGACAACCTGTTCTATATGAAACCATTAAGTTCGTAGCTGTTTCCATAATGGGTACATCAGGGTAAATTCTCTGGAACGGTTGGGGCGGTAGCACCTGATTTTGTACCACTGGAGTAGTAGACGTGTTAAGACTACCCTGCATCGTAGTCTGTGTCAGGCTAGTATTAACCTGCACCGGACTCACTGTCCCATTAACCTGTGTTGGAGCTGAAGAATCAGCACTGGTGCTCGGACCACTCTCATGTGCTCATGTTCTCATTCACTCACTTTGACTCACACTCTAACTTGTCAACAACGCCCGATGGGCCTCCTAAACCAGACAAATTACAACATAAAACCAAGTGTCTCATACACTTTTCAATATACTTCTGAGTCTTGGACCACGCAGGGTCCGTCCATCAACAACCACGTGGACAATTTTGAGCACACAGCGCCACACACATGTAAAGTTCGAGGACTTCCCTACTCTTACACTGCAGAGTACGCACACTCCTTCTACAACTTCATCTGGAGCATGCAAACTCCTTAAAGCCCTACAAACATCACAATTCACCTGCAATTTGCATAAGCTGTGCAAGCTCAAAACCAACTCTATTCACACTATCACTAGAATGCTAAGAACATCCTCAAACAACCATTGGCGGGTTCCAAGGTTCTGGGAAAGTCATCTCAAGAACCTAGGGACACATTTTCTCTCCAATTTGTATAATTGAAAAAACAAATCCAAAACCTATACCGGGCATCTATGATGGGCTCTTAAGGAGATGAACCATCCTCTGCTACCACATCTGTTAGTGCGTCAGACCTTAATAAGTAAACTTACAAGGGGATGTGAAAAGGTCGATGAACCTTTTGAATCGCATTTAAGATGTTCCCACCATAAATTTAGTACATGCAGATCAATAATCAATAATCAATAACATCAATAATCAATAGGAGTCAGTAATTATCACACTTGATGACCTTTCAGTCATGAATAACCACACACTTAGTAAAAGTTAAAATATTTATCTCACTATATTAACAATACTAATGTCACTTAAGATAACCTCAAAATCAAATGATAAACATACAGAAACATCACTGGCTGTCCCAAGCCGCGAAAGAAATGTAATCTACTCAAAGCTTGAACAATTACATATTCTAAGGTTCTGGTGAAAATTAATAACAAGAACAATTGCGCAAACTATATCACATACATTTAGATTCAGCAAAGGAAAAACATCGACTGTTACTCCCTATAGCAAACTTTCATTAGTGAGGATCCTTATCTAACACCAGATTAGCATTAGCATGTTGGGCTTCATGCAAAACATTTTAGTCAACACAAATCTAACTATGGCTCTATCAAAATAGTCCAGTTGGTATCTAGAAAGAAAAAGCAAACAGGCATACAAAACACATGTGTAACAGTATACCTCTCCTCAATTGGATTGGCAAGCTAAGATAGTCTTCATCATCAGGATATCAGTTTGGTCAGCAACGCATGAGGATTCAGCATCAAAGTTGAGAAAATGCAAAGTCTTTAAGCATTAAAGTAAAGCACGTCTCTCGTCAAGACGGTTAGTAAAGTATTGGCCTTTCGGCAAGAAGAAAAATGGTGGGCAAATGTGCTGTCTTCCGTCAGTGCAGTCCGGCTAAGTTAGATTTCCTTAAATTGCTTCCCATACCTATTGGTCAAGGGATCGCATGTTCACACTTTGCTCAACAAAACTAAAATATAAAATCTATACTTACTACTAGTACTCGGTTCACATGTCGCTGATTGGCTCATCTTGTAATGTCCTCATCATCTGGCTTATCAGGTAACAATATTGTTGCAGCTTGTACTCTAGTCAGTGCCTCTATCGTTCTCCTCCTGAGAAAGTCAGTCTCACACATATTACACTTATAATGCTACATTTTACAAGAATAGCATCTTCTAGCAAGTGGTTCTCATGAGAAGGACTTTTAGCTACAAGCACATTTGGCCAGCACAGTGGAATATCACAATTTAAACCTCTAAGCAAACATTTTATTAATTGCCTAAAAAATACAGCTTGACATGAGGCCGTGCAACTAGGCCAAGACCTCTGCTAAGTTAAGGCCTACAATTAATAAATCTAAGGCATAATGCATAATCCTTTATATGATGTACTACTACATTAATCAAACATAAGCTCCATATTTCATATTAATAAGTCATTAATAAGGATACTTTGTGAACATTGGCGACCAAACACGTGGACACATTCCCAAATGCATGCATTACTAGGGTCGAGCCTGCGTTGCATGCGCTTGCGCATGCATTTCGCTAGCGAGATCTTTAGTAATTAGAAAAGGGCTCAGAGCCCCGTCCATATCACGTCAGTGTCTTTCATTGGTTCGTGGGCTTGCCTGTTAAAATCTGCTTGCTTTTATTAGTGGAAGGCACGCATATGTCATGCCTTTTCCGGTGGTTAGCCCTCCTCGAGCGCTGCGACTAAGTACTGAAAGCATGCGAGGCTCGCTGTTTTCGGTCCGGTTCGTGGACTACTTTTTATCTTTTTTTCGCAGCGCGATCTCGCTGGGCGGAAGTCGAGCGCTTTCCATGACATCGGCCCTGTTACATAGTTAATTGCACTTTTGCCAATAGGTTTCACTATGAGCGCGATCACGCTCTTTTTTTCCATTTAATGTGGCAAGAAAAGTCTGGTTGGGAGTTTACACCTATTAGTAGCTCTAACTAGGAGAAATGTGAGACCCGTTGCATTGTTCGCGTGAGCTAGTCTTTCTACTCGCACCATTCTTTATTTCCCGCTCACACCACCGTATACCGCCTCGCCTCAGCTTGCCATGCAGCTTTCATTCCTAGTTTTTTATTTTCAACACTTAACAGGAGTGCTTGTGTTTTCTGCCATTCCGCGTTCCAGCGTGCAATTTATGCACATATACAATCTGTAAAAGAATAGAGTGGTGCTTTTGTTGCGACCACTGGCTTTACAGTATTAATTTACACATAGGGCATTCTTGGGAGTGGTGAATGCCTGTATTCCTTTCAGCTTTACTGTTGCTCTTACCTTCTGCCTGGGCTCATTATCCTGTAATCTCTGTTGCTCTCTGTGCTCTCACTTGTCTTTATCTAACCTCACCTCACTGGCTTCTCTTTCCTACTACCACTTTTGTGTTGTTTCATCAGTATGGTCTTCCGGTCTCTTCCTGGTATCGCCCCCCTTTATCTTGCATAATTTAGCACAAACCGTGCCCCTTCCCCAACTCTTCCCCGTCAGCAGCGTTTTCCACTATTTGTTCAACACTTCCTTCCTCCTCAATCTCGGTTTCAATCTCTTCTCCTACCCTCGTAGTTTGTGGGACTCTCCTTTCTGTGCAACCACTGCCTACTTTATGCACTATTTTAAAGGGGTCGCTCCTGGCTTCTCGTGCTTGTCCTTGTGGTGCATCTTGACGTCCATAGGAAATTGTAACATCTCTTATGTAGAGCGCTTAGAAAAGGTAAACATGTCGTATTCAGAGCTTTATTATCACACTATTCATACTCTTAATTAGGTGCTTCGAAAAAGAGACCCACCCCTTTCTCTAAACATTGGAACTTCTGCGGGCTGGAGCCTTTGAGAGCAGCTGGCGGCGACCTGGACTTGACATTTTCAGTATTATAAATCTGTTTTCAATAAAGTAATGACTAATCAAATTAGCCTGAAACGGTGTGCGCACAGATGTCTTTTCTGTAGAATTTTATAAATGCATGATTCTGCTTAGCAGATACGTTGTTTAATCTGTACTACGTCATGAATGTTTTCTTGAACTGCCTCTGTAAGGCTTGCAGAGCTGAGGAGCAATCAGTCACAGAGTTGCCCATATCACATCTCAGACCAGCACTCAGTCCTGGACTTAAGGCCAGTAGCACTACAGGTGCTGAGAATTTGGAGCCTTCGCTTATAATGGGGACACTCTAAACTACAAGTTCCAGAATGGCGAGCTCTGCTGGCTAAAAAGCCCAGAAAGGCTCAAGTTAGAACAGGTGACCGTAGTCAGATTGACAGGTGAGCGGACACGCATTAGGATCATGCCTGGATAAGGAAATAGTTTGCCACGTGCCAATTTGGGGATATTTACATTATTTTATCAATTACGTACTTGACCATGCATTATATCCTTTATATTATGGTAGTTTTCCTGTGGCTTCTAAGGATACCATTTAAACAAGTTGTGGTTCACATTTTGTGCGCAAATAGCCATTGCATGCAATTTATTTGTGGTTGTTGGGTACATCTAGCTTGTGGTGAAATTGCAGCACCGCTATGGACCTGGCAATATAAAATCACTGTAAGTATGTAATTTTCTTTTCAGACTTGTAGTAACATCAATTGAAAGATAATTTAAAGCCTCTCAATCCAATGCTTATGTTCTCAACATTCTTGAAAAATAAGATACACGGATTGATGTGTATTTTCTATTAATATAATAATTGTTCGTAACAATGTAAAGTCTCCTTAGAGAATCAGCTGCCTCCTTTGGTGCCTGGACTCACGTTATTGGTGTTTTTCGCAGCTGAATGGGATTTCGTTCAGTTTCTCTGGTTGTTTTTTGTATCCTGTTTACCTTTTTAGCTCAGTACAGGTGCAATTCAGATATGGGTTTCTCTGGTGAACTCTTTCGATGCATGAGGTCCAGACAGCTTCAGCTATGCATTCCACATTGACAATGTCAATAGCTCAGGCTTTGCTGAGACTGTTTGGCATTGCTAATGCTTGTTTTAGGGGTGAGCGCAAAGCGCTCCGTCCCCTGATGTAATCTCTCTTTGAGCTTCTAACCATGCCCCTATCACGTCAGTCCCTTGCATTGGTTCGTGGGCTTGCCTTTTAAAATCCGCTTGCTTTCATTAGTGTAAGGCATGCATACGTCATGACTTTTCCGGTGTATAGCCCTCCTCGAGCGCACCGAGGAACTACTGGAAACATACGAGGTTCCATGTTTTACGTATGGTTTCTGGACTACTTTTTCTCTTTATTTCGCAGCGCGATCACGCAAATTTTTTCCCACCATTTAATGTGGCAAGAAAAGTCTGGTCAGGAGTTTACAACGCTAATATCTCTAACTCGACAAAAAGCGAGACCCGTTGCATTGCAAATGCTTGTTTTTCTCTATATTAATACATTTTCTCACATCCATTACTCAGAATGAATACATTAATATTCATTAATAATTTTTATTAAAACACCTGCTCTAGCAGGGGCAGGTCGAATACCCAGCTTCTCTTCTACTTTGCTAATTTTATCATTAGTTGCGCCCATGGATGTATCTTAATATGAGAGGATAAAACATTTTCTAGCTTACGCGTCAAGAATTTTCAATTCTATTAAGGACACGGAGGCGAGGATTATGCTGTCTCTTCCTTTACTGAACTTTCACAGCAACCAATAACACACTTACAAAGAGAAAAACTACATTTCCCAAGAGACACGTTACCATGTCACATGCACCAATCACATATCGTGACCTGACACCATAAATACTCTGACCCCCAACGTCATATCCACTTTCTTTGTCCAACAGATAACCCTGCAACCAATGAAACAAACTTCCTCTAAATAAGTAGAATCCGAAACTTCTCCCAAAACTTCAGACTGAACAATCATTCCACACTGGCAACGAGCCAAACCATACATCCTACGATGGGATGGAAATCAAACCGTTTTCTCCACAGACTTTGAAAAGATCTCAGGAATTCTTCTGATCAGATCCTATAAAAAACAAAAATAAATAATAATACCTCCCAGTGTCATATTTTACCAGAATAAATTCTTTAAACAGTTCTATAACGGAAATATAGGGAGGGCATAAATCTTTTATATAGAATATACATTTGAATATAATCTCCATTTAACAATAACGGGTGGGATAATCCTAGCCTCCGTGTCCTTAATAGAATTGAAAATTCTTGACGCGTAAGCTAGAAAAATGTTTATTCTATGTCAGGACCAGAGGCTCAGATTATGCTAGTTTAAAGCTGATTAATAACAATAGAGGCAACCTCAACAACAGGTTTAAAATAAAACTTACGAAAAGTACCTTCAGAAGACCAATCGGCTGTCTTCATAATATCTTACAAACTAGAACCTAAACCAAATGTTTTAGAAGCCATAGCTCCTCTCACAGAATGAGCTCCAAACTGATCGGTATTAATCCCTGCTTCATTCATTAGCCATTTAACCCATCGCGAAAGAGTAGCTGATTGCGACTAGTTTAAAGGGTTTCTGTAAGGAAATTAATAACTGGCCGTTCGTGTTCTGTCTGAACTCCTCAGTGGCCAACTCATAGTCTTTCAAACATTGCACTACACATAACTTTGAGTTATCCGGATACCAAGGATAAGTTACTGACCTGCAATTAGTCTTGGTTCTTCTAGAAATGGAAAAGCAACACCCTCAGGAGAATATACTCTACCAGATAAATCCAAGGCCTTGACATCCGAAACTCGTTTACAAGAAATCAGACAAAGTAACATAGTCAACTTTGCAGATAACTGTTTACGAGATAAAAACATATTACTAGGCTAGGAATCAATACATTTTAAAACAACATTTACATCCCATAGAATGTTATATTTGGCCTAAGGTGGATTAGAAAAGCCAATACCTCTCAATAACTTACAAATAAGTGGATGTTCGCCAACTGGTTTACCATCAATAGGTCTATGTCCGGCCGAAATAGCCAATCTAAAATTATTAACTGTCCTATAGGCTAGCCCTGAAGAGGCTAACTCCGCTAGGAAATTAATTATCAAATCAACACTTGATTCCAAGGGATTGATATTCCTTCCATTACACCAACTAGTCCATCTGCGCCAAGCAGAAGCATATCTCGTTTGGGTGCTAGAAGCCCAGGCTTGTTTGATAAAGCCTGGGGCTTTCCAATTTGTCCTGAAACCATCCACGCCATCAACGTGAGAGTCCCCGATGAGATCAGAGGATGTTGAAGGCCCTCCGGCCTCAACAATAGGTCCTGACGAGGAGGGATGTGTAACGGAGGAGAACACGCTAACTGGAGTGCAATAGGGAACCAGGGTTGAGATCGCCAAACAGGAGTCACCAGGACTAAATCTGTCTTCTGTCTCCGAACCTGAGACAGAACCCTGGGAATCAATAGAAACGGAGGGAAGGCTTAGCCCCGGAAAAGTGACCAATCCTGTAGAAATGCATCTGTCGCTGAGGCCAGAGGGTCAGGCCTCCAGCTGAAGAACCTCGGAATCTGGGTATTGAGGCGAGACGCAAAAAAGATCCACCTCGCAAGGTCCCCATTCTCGCATTATCTGCAGAAAGATAATCGGATCTAACCTCCAATGGCTGGTATCCGTCAGATACCTGGAGTTCCAGTCCGCAACAGTGTTCTGCGCTCCCGGTAAATTCTCAGCGACGATTGCTAATCTGTGGTTCAAACAATAGTGCCAGAATTCCTTGGCTATTTCCACTAAAACTCTGGATTTTGTTCCCCCTAACTTGTTGACTTATCTCACTGCTGATATATTGTCCCTCCTTAGCAGAATGCAGCAGTCTGTCTTGAGGGGGGATAAGCTCTTTATCGCAAACAATCCCACTAGGAGTTCCAAACAATTGATGTGGAGGGATTGTTCTGTCAAGGACCAGCGGCCCCCGGTCACCAACGATCCGCAACGGGCTCCCCAACCCCATTGACTGGCGTCTGATTCTATCACCACCTCTGGTTGGGACCCGAATATGGCTCTGCCATTCCAAGCTTCCATGTGGTGAAGCCACCATTGAATCTCTTCCCTGACCTCTGTGGACAATGGGATCAAGGTTGAGTAACTCCAACCCTGTCTCAAATATTTGATTTTCAATCTTTGCAGAGCCCGATAGTGAAGAGGAGCCTGGAAAATTGCCTGAATGGATGAAGCTAACAGGCCCACCAATCGAGCAATGTTTCTTAAAGAGATAGTCGGACTGGATAGGGTTGACCTCAATTCCCTCTTTGTATTGCGAATCTTTAATGAGGGAAGAATCAACTGAGCTTGTAGCAAATCGATCTTGAAACCCAAAAACTCTATCACTTGAGTTGGATTCAACAATGACTTCTGTGCATTGATAAGGAAACCCAATTCCTGTAATAGATTGATTGTCCAATTCAAATGGGTCTGTAAAGTTGTTGGGTCCTGGGCCATCAATAAGATGTCGTCCAGATAAATGATCAAGCGAACCCCTTTGGTTCTCAATGTCTCCACTACCGGTCTCAACAACTTCATGAAGCACCACAGTGCCGAAGATAGGCCGAATGGGAGAGCTGTGAACTCCAAACATTGAGCCTTCCATTGGAATTGGAGGAATCTCCTGTGTGGAGAAAAAATTTGAATTGATCGTTACGCATCTTTTAGATCTAATCTTACCATCCAGTCTCTTACTATTAAGATATCTCTTAACATGTGAATCCCCTCCATCTTGAAGTGTCTGTACACAATCCAAGAATCAAAGTCTTTCAAATTCAGGACGAGGCAATGACTTCCCCCTTTTTTGTCTACGACAAAAATGGGATTGCAAAAACCAGCTGGATGAGGGGTTGAAAAAACTACAGCACCTTTGTCTAAAAGCACTTGCAATTCTGAATCTATAAATTTCTGACTTTCTAGGGAAAAATTCATTTGAAGAGGAGGGGCCAACTGGTGTGGAGTACTGATGAACTCCAGATGAAAACCTGATACCGTCTGAAGAACCCAAGGATCCCCAGAAATCCTTCTCCAATTCTGTGCACGCAGACCCACTCTTCCCCCAAGAATAACCTGAGAAGGGTGAATGAGCCTTACCAGCATAGGAGGCGTCCTGGATTGCTCCTTGTTGTCCTCTGCAATGTCCTCTGCGGAATCTAGGTGTACCGCCTCTGGATCTAGTGGTGTAGAAGGTGGCGTCTGATTGGTCACCTAACCAGTTACCTCGTCCTCTTGGATAATAATTTTGGGGACTTGCAAAGGATCCCCAGCCAGACATTCGTCCACCATAACGTCCGGCCCTGACAAAAAGGCCTTGTCTAAAAACTTTTTTAAGGGATAACTGTGCTTTGTCGAGGTTGGAAAAAGTGGAACAAAGTTTTGCTAATTCTTTAATAAAAGAAGATCCAAATAAGAGGCCCTCAGCAGCTGGACCTGCTTCAGATGCTGCTAAATCTACCAGTTTCAGGTCCATGCGCATGAGAATAGATTTTCTGCGCTCCGCTGAAATGGTGCAGTTGGTATTACCTAGTTGGCATAACGCACGTTGAGCCCAACCCAGTAAGACATCTGTATCTACTGGTATGCCTGATTCTTTTGACACCGCCGCTAAATCCAGGATTTTAATCAGGGGGCCTGACATATCTAGCAGTTTATCTTGATAAAAACGCCAAGACCTATCCAAACCTTTTTTAGGATCTTTGGAAAACTTTTTCAGAAAGGTAACCATGGTCGGATCAATCTCTGGAGTGTCGGCTACGTTATTTTCTAAATCAGGTCTAGGACATTCGGTCTTGAGGTGAGTACGAACTTCCTTGTCATAACTTTTCCTAAGGTTATCATGTACGTACTGCGTCACTTCTGCAGATGGAAGCCAGTTAGAGGACCTAGGGTGAACGATTTCTGAGGGGTTGAAATCTAACAAAAGAGAAGTGGAATGCTTTTTAGCCTTCTTACTGGGTATTGGCGCAGTAAGGTCATCCGAATCTAGATCAGAGGAGTCACCTGAAGTGGAGGAATTATTCAAGGTGCTGTAATGATGCTCAGCAATAAACCTCTGCATGTATGTCCTCAAAGGGATCTTCGTTTGACAGATTTTTAGTTTTAGCTTTAGATTTGGAGGCTACTTAAGGGTTGCTCCCTTCAGGGGTAGTAGGAGATGGATCCGGCACCCAGCCTTGAGAGTGAGCGTATTCTAGCAATTGCCCTGAAAAGGGGCCTAACGCTTTCACCAAGGCCTCATTTACTGACTGTTGCACTCTAGAGTCAAGTGCCTCGACTAAATTAACCTCAAGTTGATTGTCATTATCCTCAGGGTAGTACCCTGCGTCTTGATCACTCCATTGCGCCATTGCAATAAGTATGCCAGTAATAAAATATCTGGGGGAGTGAAAAAAAACCTCACAGGCAACAGGAAGAAAAAACAAGCCCTTATATAATGAGTGGAGGGAGCTGCCTGGCAATTACTCTAGGCAAAGCCTATTAATATTCTACAACCCAGATAATCTATTATCTGGGCATCAGGGACACACTTTTCCAGTCTGCAGGATCTTCTCAAAAAGAATTGCCCTCGCACGCAGTAATCACAAGCCGATCTGCATGGGAAATCTCAAGGGAACAGAGCGGCTCGTAAAAATGCGCGCGTCGGGCAAAATATAATTGATAAAGAAAACAGACTGCGCGCAGCGTGCGCAGTGCTCCCGCTCCACTAATGTAAACAAAACGCAGGCAGAATAATGAAATGCAAATCCTTAGAGCGCGCAAAATCGCGGCATTAATTTTTTAACATACAATATTAAATAACCGTATTAAAGACATAAAACATGTAAGAATGAAGAAAATTGAACTTATCTGCTGTGAAGCAGCAAAGAAAGAGGATATGACGTTGGGGGTCAGAGTAGTTATGGTGTTAGGTCACGACATGTGATTGGTGCATATGCCATGGTAACATGTGTCTCTTTGTAAGTGTGTTATTGGCTGCTGTGAAAGTTCAGTAAAGGAAGAGACAGCATAATCTGATGCTCCGGTCCTGAAATAGAATTGATGATTTGGAGAGGCTGTTAGAAGCCAGGTCTTTTGGAGCAACAGGATATGAGCCTCCCGAGTCGATAGAAGTATGTTTGCGTGTACCCATTCCAAAGCAGAACAGGCCCAGCCCAACACACTCAAACAACAACACAGGTGCAGCGGGAGGGGGTCAAACACTTGAGATACTAAAAACCACACCTCTTCCAACATAGTATCAAAATCTCATAGCATATAATCCATCTGCGGGAGAAATTAGCTGCATATCTGCAGGGAGTCCGTTTTAAATCTATTGATGGCAACACAAAATAGGTAGCCCACCAGGAAGCAGGGAAGATTACGTACATGGTCCAATTTGGTCCAGAGGTTATTAATGTTTTATTTCAAAGAAACCTACTGCCCCGCCAGGTGTCTGTTATGTCTGCTATTTTGCATATGCCTCAATGCGGCGCTCCGGTTACCATTCATAAATAATCACTCTCACATTCGGTACTGATGTTGTGCGAGCACGCGGTCCTAGAGGGCCTTCTTAGAGCCGACTCTTGTGCCCTGTGATCGCTGCTATTCCGTCCACACGCCGCAGCTACTGACCCCCGAGACCACGCCCTCCGTTTATTTATAACCCCGCTCTCTAACCCGAGAGCAAACCATTCCAATACAAACCAGAGGTGGGGCACACCTCAACACATCCGGGGCTCACGGACTCTTAATGAGTTGGAGTCACCCGCAATTAGTCTGACTTGTGTCACGTGGGCAGTTAACGCACAGCCCAGCGTCACCACATTCCTCCAAAAAGACAACAAATAAAAACAAACACCAGTGCAATTAAAGTCACACATCTACTAAATGGTCACGGAGACGAATTGAAGGGCCAGGATTACTGCGAAGGTTATATCTGGTAGACTCAGCCCGACCACCAACTGGAACAGGCTCCCCTGAACTATTCGGGGAACTCACTGACTCTTCGGCCGCAACTCCTTCCTGACCCGTCACCGGAACAGGATGACCCTCGCCACTCGGGGAGGGAACTACCGGCGGGAGATCCTCTTGGCGGTCGTCAAGTACATCAGGAAGTCTATCCCCCGATGGAACAAATAGTTTAAACAGAGACACGTTCCTCGTGACTACCTCTCCACCTCGCCGGGCTACCACCGCAGATCCTTTCCGACGGATGACCACCCAAGGGGTGGGGCTGTACATCATGCGAAACTTACTTCCGCTGGAATGGTTCTTCAACAGCACGGCATCACCCACAGCAATATCCGAATGAGCTGAACGCCTGTGCACACTGACGCGCTCGTTGGAGGCCAACCGTCTTTTCTTGGACCTGATCCGGGTTGGGAGGTAGAGGCATCCACGATGGGTGGTGAGGAATCAGATCTGTAGCCACTCTCCCGAAGGCCATGTGACTCGGAGACCGATTAGTCGTAGAATGAGGTGTTTGCCTGTAGTTTCGCAGGAAAGAATATATGGCATAGTCCATCGTTTGGTGGTTGGCCTGAGCGATGCGAATCACCTTGTTCAAAGTCCTCATGAATCTTTCCACCTCGCCGTTGGCCTGGGGCCACCTTGGGGTGATCCTCCGGTGCCTTGTGCCAACGTTTGCTAGATATTCAGAAATCTCACGACCTTGAGAGGGAGGACCATTGTCTGTCTTGACCTCTGAGATGATGCCATGGGTGGCCATGACTTTCTCCATACTTGAGATCACTACATCGGCAGTGAGGGATGAGATGATCTCCACTTCAGGATATTTTGAAAAGTCGTCGATGGTGACCAGGGTGTGCCTGCCATCCGGCAGACTGCCAAAATCCAGACTGACCTTTTGGAGCAGGCTCAGTCTCAATGTAGCCTGACACCATATGCACGATCTCACCTCTCTCTCTTCCTGCTCGTCCATGATGGGAAACCACACCTTGGAGCGCAACCGACTTTTGGTCTTGACCATACCCTGATGACCATTGTGGGCCAGTTCCACTGCCTTGCCCGTGAGGCTCGAGGGAAGAACCAATCGAGTGCCACGTAGCAAACACCCTTCTTCATCTATCGTGAGCTCGTCTCTTACATGAAACAAGCTCTTCAGAATGCGCTGGGACTCGGAGTTCAGTAGAGGTACTTGCTTCATCACAGAGTGCCATTTGTTGTGTCGCACCGCCATCAGTGCCTTTTGCAAACACTCATCTTCGCTGGTGGCCTGAACGATTTCAGCAACTGACATTGGGAGTGGTCGGGATCGGTCAATGACATATCTGACATACTCTTCTGTCTCTCGTGCGTCTGACATTTCTGATTCGGAAGCGGTTCTCGGGTGACGAGATAAATAGTCTGCGGGGTTTTCTGCCCCGGGGTGATACTCCAGTCTGCATCGATAGTCCTGCAGCTGTAGCATCCATTTTTCGATCCTTGGTGGCGGCTTCGAAGCGGTGCCATTGAAAAGGGGTAACAGGGGTTTATGGTCAGTGGTCACCACAAAAGGGCGGCCATATACGTAAATGTGATAATGTTTACAACCCCAATGCACCGCAATGGCTTCCTTTTCTATTTGGGAGTATCGTTGCTCCGTATCGGTAAGAGATCGGCTGGCATACGCTACAGGAGACCACACTCCTCCCAATTGTTCTTGGAGCAGCACAGCCCCCAAACCCTTCAGTCCCGCGTCAACTGCAATCTTTGTATTTTTTTGGGGATCGAAATATCTCAGTGTTGTCTCACTGGAGAGTGCCTCCTTGATGGCCTCAAATGCCTTTTGTTCATCTGGCCCCCAGTCCCACGACTCAGAGTTTTTGGTTAACCTCCGGAGAGGTTGGGTAAGATTCGACAGGTCTTTAATAAACCGGCCACAAAAATGTACCATCCCCAGAAAGCTTCTGACCTCGGTGACGCTGTTGGGCGGTGGGGCAGATCTGATGTCATTCACCTTGGCCGGGTCCGGGGCAACACCGTGGCACAGAAAATGTATCCCAAAAATTGAATCCGATCTTTTAAGAATTCACATTTGCGGCGGTGTAAAATGAGTCCTGCATCCTGTATGCGCTGGAGTACACTTTGAAGGCGAACGTGGTGTTCGGCCATCGTGGGGGCATGAATGAGAATGTCATCACTCACGTTAATTGTTCCCGGTAGGTCAGCCAACAGTTCCTGAATGACATTTTGGAACACCTCAGCAGCGCTGGACACGCCGAAGCTCAGCCGTTTGTATCTCCTCAGCACTATGTGAGTGGAGAAGGTTGTGATGTATCTCGACTCTTTGGCTAGTACTAGCTGATGATACCCTGACCGAAGGTCGAGCTTGGAGAACCAACGCGATTCGCTGAGTTCACCCAGGATATCGTCAATGGTGGGCGTTAAATGCCGCTCCCTTTTGATGGCGGCATTGGGGAGGCGCATGTCCACGCATATGCGGACCTCTCCCGGCTGTTTGGGTTTTCGTGCTACCACGATCGGTGACACCCACGGTGTAGGCCCTGATACCTTCTCGATGATGCCTGCTTTTTCCAGTTGATCTAGCTCCTTCTCCACCTGTGGCCTTAGGTGGAAAGCCACCCTCCGATGTCGGAGAGCGACCGGTTGGACAGTTTTGTCAATATGTAACTTTATTTCACGGACTTTTAGGCACCCAATCCCTTCAAACACTTCTTTATATCTGGCCAGCAGGTCTGCCATCGATTCTTGATGAATGCTGAATGCAAAGGTAACTATTCCTAGTTCTTCTGCCGCCTTGCACCCCAGCAACATGCCTTGTCCCTCCTCCGTTACATACACTCTCGCTGGGATAGACTGTGAGCCATGAGTGATGTTAGTCTGAAACGCCCCTAATAGGGCCAGAGGCTGGCATTGTCCGTAGGCGTAGACCCTTACTTTGGCTTTGGTCAGTGTCGGGGCTGGTACCATTCGCCGATATTCTTCTGCCGCGATGAGGTTAATTGACGCCCCAGTGTCTACCACCGCAACAGTCTCATGGGTGCCAACCTGGACTTGGCACCTTGGGAGCTTCGCCTTCCTGCTGTCAGTGTTCCCTACTGTGAATATGGCATGTACCACATGCACGACATTCTCATCCTCATCCATGTCGCTGCCATGTTCTGACTTGCTCGAGGCTGTATTGATGGAGGCGCTGCCTGGTCTTGCCTTTTTTGACCGACACACCCTCGCAAAGTGGTTTGTCTTTCCGCAGTTTGAGCATGTTTTGCCTCTCGCTGGGCATTCAAACGGTCTGTGTGTTCCCCCACAGTACCCACACTGTCTCCTTTGCGATCCGCTTGGCTTCGTCCTTTGCCTGTCTGCATTGACGGCCTCTTCTTTGATGGGGTGTTGCAATGCGGCCTCCATATGGGATGCCCGAACTTTTGAGAGTTCCTTTGTTCTCCCCATTTGTAGGATGTCAGGCAGAGACTTTCCTGATTCTTCCAGTATGCGCTCCCTGAGTTTCAACGATGAGCACCCTTGTATTATTTGTCCTCTCACCTCCTCCGTTTCGTCCGTAAATCTGCATGAGCTTGCTAGGTCTTTAAGCCGCAGATGGAATGCATCCAGTGATTCCTCTGCTCTCTGTCTGGCCTGTCGGAATATGAACCTCTCGTAATCTGTGTTGGCCATGGGTTCGAAATGTCTGTTTAGTGCGGCAATAAGCGTGGCATGTGTTTTCGGGGTATCCTCTACCAGATTCTTGGATATTTTGTAGATATCCCTTCCTGCCATATGGAGTAACATGGAGCGTTTCTCCGCATTTCCGACCTTTGTTGCTTCAAAATAGAGAAGTGCTCTCTCTACCCATTCTTTCCATTTGGGTGCCTGCGCTGAGGGGGCGCCTTCAACTACGAATGGCTCTACTGGCGGTATAGCTGACATGGTGGTATTGCGTTCTCACCGGTGGCTCTGACACTGTTCACCTCCGGGGAGAAGCGTGACTTGCCTGTCCTGTGATTACTGTTTTGTGTTACTTTGTGCGCAACTTGTTCACGTCGGGGTGGTTTATGTCGTCCCTCATATAATGTTCTCACATTGGAATTGTGGCTTAGCTTACTGGGCGTGTGATAGTGTTGGCTGTGTTCTTAATTTGTGGTCTACGCGTTGGGCGTCATCTCTCTGGCGTCCCCTGCTGCTTAGTGGTATCGTACTAGTAGTGGCCGTTTTCACACCTGAACAGCACGAGCACCACTCGATGAGTAGCCGCCGTTCTAGGTGGGTTGTTTTCTCTTTTTTTTTTTTTTTAACACGTGGCACGAGCACTATGTGCCCAGTGCCCGCCTTGTGTTGTGGGTGAAGAGCGCTGTCAAATGCACTCTCCGCGCGAGCGCTGCTCACCGTTATGTCGCACGTGCACTAGGCTGATCCACTGGGGCCGCAGCGTGGCTCCGTCCGCCCTCGTCGCCAATGTCTGCTATTTTGCATATGCCTCAATGCGGCGCTCCGGTTACCATTCATAAATAATCACTCTCACATTCGGTACTGATGTTGTGCGAGCACGCGGTCCTAGAGGGCCTTCTTAGAGCCGACTCGTGTGCCCTGTGATCGCTGCTATTCCGTCAACACGCCGCAGCTACTGACCCTCTAGACCACGCCCTCCGTTTATTTATAACCCCGCTCTCTAACCCGAGAGCAAACCATTCCAATACAAACCAGAGGTGTGGCACACCTCAACACATCCGGGGCTCACGGACTCTTAATGAGTTGGAGTCACCCGCAATTAGTCTGACCTGTGTCACATGGGCAGTTAACGCACAGCCCAGCGACACCACAGTGTCCAAGTGCCCGTGTGGTAGCCCAGCCTCCTCGGGCAATGATGGGCACAAGACGGGCCTGGCCGTGGCGCGTGCCCCAAGCAGCAGGGCGTGCAAGTGCGGTAAATAGCGCTGAGACGATCACAAGGCTCTCTCTCCTACCCCTCTTGACAGGCAGCAAAGCAGGAGTCTGGGACCGGTAGTCCTGCTGCAATCCACCTTGTCCCGCGCAGAGGGGTATGCAAATGCACTGAATAGCGCTGAGATCACCGGGCTCGCTCTCCCACCCTTCGTGGCAGGTAGCACAGCAGGACTGTAGGTCCAGTAGTCCTACTGCAATCTGTGTTGACTGACAAACATTCCCACGTCATTTCGTCTTTATTAGCAGGGGGTTGTTGCTGTTGCTGGCCAGCGAGCTTCGTTATTCTCAACCAGAAAGTGGATACCGATTTCATCACATGATTATTAAAAGCGACGTTTGATCACACACGACACAGTAGATTGTTGTAATATTGAGACTACTTAATTGTCATCTTCATTACAGTGAGACAATTCTTTTGAGTATCGTGCACAGTTTGCGGTAATACCACGATTCGGTATTTCATGTATTACAATCGGTGAACATATTATTGAGAATCAAGCATTACGGGGGTAATGATGCGGGAATAATTGTCTGCTGTTTATAAATTTCAACTAGTACAACAGCACTTCTGTGTTTTCACATTTCAACTAGTGGAGCCTGGTCACAATTGAAAATGCATAGCTATTGGTTAGAGCTGATTCCTGCCTCACTTGCAATTTGCACAACCATAAATCAGGTCCAATGCTACATTCTTCAGTGTATGGACAACTTAGCAGGTGTGAGGTACATTAATCACTTGAGGGAGTCGGGCCCTAGACCATTAGGGAAAAGGGTAATTTTGATAACGGTACCATCTGTTCAAGTCGAGAACATTCTAGGAGTACACAGTAACACGCTGGGGACTATCAAGCGTCCTGGATTACTGAAACCGGCATTTGTCTCTGTCTTCTCTCTTTTGAATGACTTCTTCTGTGCGTGCCCTTTATTTACACTTTGACACCTACTTAATAAGACTCGTCATGTGGAGTTGGGAACTGCTGAGAGGGGCCCTGGATGACTTTCTTAGTACCTGCCTACACAAACTCCTTACTCTTTCCCGTGTCAAATTCATCATGATCCCCAGCTGTGTACCGAGTTTGGAAGCAGATAAGTTCTCATAATACAATTTTTTGGCTACACCAGGTACAGTTTCCATCAGTTATACCTGTCAATGTATGGCGTATTACTTATTTCCTCTTCCTTAATTTTCCCTAATCCTTCTGAATGCTCAGGGCCAACCAGATGATCTAATTCTAGCAGAAACATTGGAGTGGTGGCAAGGAAAATTATGGGTCTTCCTAGCCAGCCCCAATACTATTGGAATGCTCTATGCCATCAAACATTGATAGGTCCCAGGTTCCTGTAAATTTCACAGACCCTCATGACTGGCTGAGCAAGAGCCTGGGAATATCCATTTCACCTGAGAGGATGGTGCTCAGGTGTTGGAGGCGGCACGTTTGGGTTGGCTGAGGCGAGGCCCCTGCCATGCAGAACCTATCACTCCTATCAGGGGTGGGTGATTACACTCACTGTATTACCTGTGCTTACCCTTGGGTAGCTTGGCACAAAGCAGTCAGGCTTATCATAGGGACAGTGTGTAAAACATTGGCACAGCACAACCACACAACAAATACACTCAGCATCACAAAAGAGACTTCACATGAGCTGTATGTAAACAAAGTTTGTATTCAGCACACATTAGTTAACACAACCGGAACATCATGTAAATGTGGGCATAAATCACATTTAGAAATATCACTGGGAGTACTAGGCCATACTGTGTAAAAACAACATTAACATTATGTACACATGAGAAAAATAATACTTTCCCTCCCAGCACCCTCATGTGGTGCAAAAACGTTGTCAGTACGAGACCCACCCTGGTGATTACCCCAAAACAATATCACACAGTTAAAGGGTGCACCCCGGTTCACGATAGTAGTAATGTGTACATACAGAGACTTGCAGCATTTTTAAATAGCTCTGCGGCCTTGTACCTCAAGGTAAAACCCAATGTCAACAGTGTAAGTCCTCTGACAAAAAACAATGTGTACGGCACACTGAGGTGCGCTGTAGTCAAACACAGGCAATCACTCCCACTCACTCTCTCCACACCGCCATGCGGTGGCACAAATATCAGGCAGGTTAGTCTGACATGCACTCTCACACACTCACTCCTAGCACCCTAATGTGGCGCAGTGATATCTGGCAGGTTATTGGCCACTTTGCTCGCAGACCCCCTGGGTCCAAACCTTCCTTCATCCCATTTCTACTATCTACCCCCCACAAACTGGAGAAGACAGCACCCTTTTCCCCGATACTAGGTCACTTGCGGACGGAATTACACTTATTCAGGATCCCGGGGCAAAGGTGGGGAGGGGAAAAAGAGATAATGGTTGATCAGTCAACAGTCGACAAATGGGGGTTTGGCCATCACTGCGGAAGTTCACTCAGGGGTCTCTGCACCATGCCTTGCGGTCTGAAAAGCACGGGTGCATGGTCACTTTGGGACACATGCTGTTCACAGTGGCACCCAGCCAAGCCAGGTACTCCAGTACACAGATAGTTATCAATTCCTCACCTCACTGGAAGGGGGCAGAATGTCTGGGGTGCGATGACTTGAGTTGCCCCTTGAGTTGCCCCAGACAGTACTGGTTGTGCACAAAGAGTTACCAAATCCACACCTCCCTGGAAAGAGGCACACTATCTGGTGCGCAATGACTTGGGTCCCACCAGACGATTCCAATCACCCACAAAGAGCTACTAATTTCCTTGTTTTCCTGGAATGGAGCATAAATTCAGGTGCGTGAAGTCTTGGATCGCACCAGACAATTCCGATCGCACATGCAAGGTGACCAGTGCTGCACCTCCGTGGAATGAGGTACAACATCTTGTGCACAATAACTTGAGTCACACCAGACAATTCCGATCCCATACAAAGAGTTACGAATGCCGTACCTCCCTGCATAAAGGCACAATGCCTGGTGCGTGATGACTTGAGCCACACTGGAGAAATCCGGTCACAAACACAGAGACAGAAGTTCAGTGGTGCCGCATGAGGTAGAATGCAACACTGCTCGAGGTATGCCACTACCTCCGAGGGTCACAACAATTGAATTGGACACCGCATACAATGAGCATGCCGTTGAGTGTTGCATGAGAGAAATTCATCACGCTCGACAAAGGCAGGCCACGTTGGATCCCGCAACCAGTGAATCTGCTCACTACCATCAAGACGCTGATGCGTGTCATGGCCCACGATGAAGGGTCACCCTCCTTGAATACAGGCAGTACTTTAAAGGCTCCACACCAGGCTGGTCTCCAGGTGCAATACTTAGTTCCACACCTGCACCATTGCTACCAGGTGACATCCATCAGATGATGTAGGCACATAAGTGGGCACTGCTCTCCAAATGACACAGGTAGAAGGTGTATGTCCCTTGTGGGAGGTCTTTGATGACCCTGAGACATCCACAAGAGAACAAGGGGTAAGCCAACAAGCCCTTGGAGAGCGCACTTCAGAGTGCATTACAGCAGCAACCAGCTTGCCCAGGCCAGTCACGATGTAGGAAGTGTGCGCAGACCATTCCTAGGACAGTAATTACTTCTTGTGCACAACGGAGTCTTCTGCCAATGTGCACCACACGGTCCAGGGTCTCTTTCCACATTCCTGCAAGTGTATCCACTCTTTGCTGCTTTGAAGCAACAGTGTGGCACCACTAGTTATACTGTAGTGTGCCTTTGAGGTTAGGGGAGGTTCAGAGATGAACCACAGATGTATCTCCTAAATTTCAGTTCTGTCTGCCACAGGGCTGTGGAATGCAGATCTTAATCTTTAGTGGGACCATGATCTGGCTCGGAGAAGCCAAGTGTCAAAACCTATCCCTCCAATCTATCCATCCAGGCCCACAAATGCCAGAGGTCTTTATTCCAGTTTTGTGACCTAGTTTTATAGCTGTCACTGGGGAATTCACAGATGTGCTTCTCCATCCCCCAGTGTGGACTTGAGTCAAATTAAAAGGCACACAAAGCATTTTAGGGAAGAGAAATGTCCACTTTCTAGAAGTGGCATTTCTACATGATTATTGACAAAACCACCTTTACCATAGAAAGGGTTTGTCAGGACTAATCCGATGAGAGATAACATTATGAGGTGCTCTGCTGCAATTCACTGTTGCAGCTAGGAGTAATTGTAACACTTCCCCCATGTTAACCTATGGACAGAGCAGTTCTCATATGTAGTGAAAGCACACATGGGTATTCTTCACTCTCTGTGCATACGTGTCCTTGCGCACACACAAGCCTGCATTGGCAGCCTGGGCACATGTTTAAAACACCCCAGGTGCAAGTGTGTACACAGGCCTGCTAAGACAGGCGAGTTACATGTTTAAAACACTTGTGGTGCTAGTTTGCCCACATAGGCCTGTTAAGACAGGCTAGATACATATTTAAAAACTCCATAGGGGCTAGTACGCACACACAGGCCTGTGAAGACAGGGCGGACTCATGTTTAAAAGCACCATAGATGCAAATGTGCACACAGGCCCGCTATGACAGGCTCAGCACCTGTTGGGTGCATCAGTGGGCACGCACAAACACTCCGGACAGCGCCTCTTCCTTGTATATGTAGGAAGGCGCACCCACCTCCACACTTTCTTGACAGTGGGAGAGTGCCTAGGTCCCTAAGGCCTCCAGGTAGGGAATCAGCATAAACCTATGGAAGAGATGACCCCCTAGGTGGAGGTTCTACACTACTGGGGATAGGACACCTTTGTGTCCCTGCTCAGCATTTCCCCTACCATCTGCTCTGCCCCTTCAGGGGAGTGCTCTACGGGTAGTGGAGGGACCCCTCAGGATTGGCTATGAAGTTAGTAGTGCCAACCTACGCCCTAGCGCAACTGAGCCTCCAAAGGCCTGCATTATCAGACCAGATACATGATTAACAGGCTATTCTAGTGGGTGGCATGCTCTGTGTAATGTCCCACTAGTAGCCAGGGCTGTACGTTGTGTACCTTTTTTACATGGCTCTCCGGGATACAGCTTCTGAACCAATCATGTAAGTGCCCCCTCTTAACATGTGTAGGAAGGGCGTACGCCTTTTCACACTGCAGTACAGTGGGAAAGTGCCCAGAGTCTTAAGGCTTTGCAAAAAGAGGTGGCAAAAGACCTTGAGAAAAAAAGCAAACCATTTCAGGGAGATCCCCTAAGAAGGGCCATGTCCAACATCAGGTCATTCATTTTCTGAATTCCATGGCTGTGCTGGGATGGGAATGTTAACTTCTGCCCCTCAGCGGTGTCTCTAGAGCATTATAAAATCAACAAGAAATCACCTTGAGGAACGATCTCTGTTACGTGATCTCACTGGAGCTTGTAAACCTCTCATCCCAAATATCCCCACTCCCACCCATGCCAATGGAATGTTGTAGTTGTAATGGTGCTAAAATTATTTTCAGATTTACTATACAGTGTACTTCCTTCTGAAAAGTTAGTTTTGGCAAAGCTTATATATATGTATCTATATCTGTATCTATCTATGAATATATATATATATATATATATATATATATATATATATATATATATATATATATATATATATATACACACGTATATATATATATGTATATGTACATGTATATATGTATGTATATTTGTATATGTATATATAAATATACATATATATATATATATCTCTCTCTCTATATATATATATTATTGTTTTTTTTTTTTAAGTTTCTTATGTCTGGGTAATACCCTACTCTGAGATAAATGTAAACATATTCAAAAGACCACAAACAATTATCCAAGCCTTCCTTCCCCCATCACTTAAAAATGTGTGCGATCAAATGTCTACAGAAGTTAAAATCTACAATGTGTAACCTGAGAATATCATACTCTCCATAGATTTTGATCATTTGTGAAACCTCCCGTCTTAGTTTTTACTCTCCACCACTAGGTCAAATCTCTCATGCTTTTCTTGAAGATTAACTCAAAACCTTTTGTGCTTTTTCATCTACAGCTGCTATAGCATCCAAAGCCTGTGGGGCTTGTGTAGAAAATAGTTTAGTTGGTCCAGATATGGTGCTGGAAAAACATGTATCTAAAGTCAGTGTGTGAATGTTGTTAGTATGTTTTAAAAGACCATCACATTTTGTCATGTTTTGGCATTGCTACACCACATCCCCTTGTGCTACCAAAAGACCCTTCACCTGCCGAAAATGCTGCTTCTCCTGAAGCACCGAGCTGTCAGCCCACACAGGACCCCCTGCCGCACCCACCCGGAAGACCACTTTGAACCTAGAACCTTTCTGGTGTATCCTGCTCAATGTCCGATCCCTCTGCAAACACACCATGGAAATCTGGGACACCATTACCTCCCTCTCACCAGATGTCACCTACATCACCAAGACCTGGCTAAACCCCTCCTCTAACCCTGACATTGCCACTACAACACCGACAGTGACAAGATCATACACCAACACGCACCAACAAACATGGTAGGGTTATCGCCATCATATTCAAGAACACGTTTTGATGCCCAACACACCACCACCAGGAACCACAGAGCCGACTACCACAACTGGAGCACAGTAACTGAATCACAGTGGATGCAGGCCCTCAGCTCATCAAAACCCAAGGCCTCATCCAACCTCGACTAGGCCATCCTGATCTTCTCCTCCTGGATCACCAAATGCAGCGACTCAGTTTCCATGCTTAAACAAGTCAGAACCAACAAAACATCTACAAATGCCAGCTGGTACACTCCAGGGCTTAGAGCCACCAAGTGCAGCTGCTACAGAGTTGAGAAACAATGGAGATCCACCAGCAAGCCCTCCAACAGAACAGCCCACAAAGCAGCCATCAGCAACTATCATCTCCAACTCTAGGAGGCTAAGAGAGTAGCCATGATGACCCCCATTGACTCAGCATCCAACTGCACAAAATAACTTTTCAAGATAGTCAAAGAATACTGCAACTCAGCAACCACAGAGAAAGCCATCTACCTCTCCCAAGTACTCTTCAACACCCTCTCAGACTACTTCCACAGCAAGATTGTCACCATCTGCAATACCTTTGACCCCCAAACGCACAATCTCCAACCTCAGCTCTCTCAACCCCATCCCCCCCAGTGCACACCAACAATATGGGCTCCACAGAGGCACCGCTCACCACTCAATCCACCTCAGCCATCATGTCATCCATTCACTCTGGGGCACCCACTGACCTATGCCCCTACCACCTGTTCTACCGAGGAACCAACCCCATCAGCACAGAACTCACTAGCGTCCTCAACACTTCCATCACCTCAGCAGTTTTTCTGGATAAATGGAAACATACGGAAATCAAATCCTTCTGGAAAAAAAACCTCAGTGGACCCCAACAAGCTCAAGAATTACATACCCATTTCTCTATTCCCCTTCCCGGCCAAAGTATTTGAGAAGGCCATAGATCAGCAGCTCACCAGCTATCTGGGAGAAAACAACTTACTGGACTGCTCCCAATCAGGTTTCCCTTCCAACCACAGCACTGAGATCGCACTCATCGTCGCCATGGACGACATCCGAGCACTCCTCGACCATAGGAAAACCGCTGCCCTGATCCTCCTCGACCTATCAGCTGCGTTTGGCACCATCTCCCACCGCACCCTCATCAACTGACTCCACAGCATCGGAATACCAATCAATGCCCTCAAATGGGTCACCTCCTTCCTGACAGGATGCACTCAGGGCGTCCAACTACCCCCCTTTGACTTCTGCACAGAAGAGCATCATTTGCAGTGTACTTCAAGGTACCGCCCTCAGCCCCACTCTGTTCAATACCTACATGACCCCCTTGGCCGACATCGTTAGATCCCACGGTCTCAACATAATCTCCTACACAGACGATATTCAACTGATCTTCTCACTTATTGAAGACTCATTCACCTACAGAAACAATTTCCGCAATGTCATGACCACCTTAGCCGACTGTATAAAACCAACTGCCTGATGTTCAACTATAACAAGGCAGAAGTCCTGATCTTCAGAAAAAAACACCTCCATTTGGGACCATAGCTGGTTGCCAGCTGAACTTGGACCCACTCCCACACCTACAGAATATGCTCACAACCTTGGCATCATCCTCAACAGTGAGCTGACCATGAAGCGGCAGTTCAATTCATTCACCTCCTTCTGCTTCCACACCCACTGCATGTTCTGCAGAATCTTCAGATGGATCCCAACCAACACCAGAAAATTGTCACCCAGGCCCTCTTCACAAACCGCCTCGACTAAGGCAATGCTCTCTATGCTGGAATGTCGTCCTAGCTCCTAAAGAGACGACAGGCAATACAGAACACTGCCAGTCTCATCTTGGACCTTCCTAGGTGCACCCACATCACCCTCACCTCAGAAACGTCCACTGACATCCCGTCCAAAAGAGATGTCATTTCAAGCGCTTCACGCATGCCTACAAAGCCCTACATGGTCAAGGAATGGACTACATCAACCACCATCTACACTTCCACCAACCTAGCAGACACCTGAGCTCTTCCTCTCTAGTCCCTCGCACATACACTCAGAATCTGACGCAGCTACAGCCGCTCTTTCTCCTGCATCGTCGCCAAGGCCAGGAACAAACCACCCCTTCCCTCTGAACTACACCCTCACTGGCAGACTTCAGAAAGAGACTCAAGTCCCTAGCTTTTCGATAGAGAGATTGCACCCCAGGGCCCAGATACCCATAGGAGCGACAGTGACATTTTCTACAAATGACTGATTGATGGACTGAATGTGAATTTTCCCTAAATAAGTGAAAACGTCTGATTTTTGTCAAATGCAAAATGAAAAGACAAGCTTCCTGCGAGCTGGTAGTGTCTAAGTTTTATTTTGGCTTCTGAGTCAACAATCCCTGGACATCAATGAGGATGAATTGTGCCCATTTGGATTGGCATCCCGGTTTTTATTTCAGGAACTGTCTTTACGTATGTTAATTTTTCGTTATCACAGCACAGCAGGATATCCTATACCCAGATGACTTACAAGATCCATTGGACATTTTCCAGGGAATGGTTAATTTTGATTGCCCTACCTAGATGCTACTGCTAGCTTCTGGGACATGTTTTTTTTCAAATTAGCTGCCATGATAAATTTAGCAAAAATGGAAGCGTAAAGCTTGCCTCAAAGTCATTAGCGAAATTAGCATTTTGCTTCTCTTTTCCTAGGTAAACACTCATTAACAGCAAATGCATCAAAACAACTGTCCATCATTTCAATGGTATTGTGAACATTTTAAATTATTAAATTAAAATATAAGCAGTGATCACTGACTCACTGCTGATCTGTTTAACAAATTGCAAAATCATGTCCCATAGTAATTGATAGAAAAGTAGAAGACAGTTATATGGGCCAAAAGTCTACAACTGTTTTAACTAACTGTGACACCCTGCTAATTAATGGCTTTGTGTCTAGATATTACCCCATATTTTTCATTGTTTAGTAAATATATCATAGTCTTATATATCATTAATGGAACATGTAGGAAGTTGGCTCTGTATATACTATTTTAAAGTAAGAAATAGTGTGCACAAAGTCCCAGGGTTACCCGTTAGAGGTAAGATAGTGGCAAAAAGAGATAATTCTAATGCTCTATTTTGTGGTAGTGTGGTTGAGCAGTAGGCTTATCAGAGGGTAGTGTTAAGCATTTGTTGTACACACACAGGCAATAAATGAGGAACACACACTCAGAGACAATTCCAGGCCAATAGGTTTTAATATTGAAAAATAACTTTTCTTAGTTTATTTTAAGAACCACAGGTTCAAGATTTACAATCAATACTTTAAATGTAAGGTACTTCACTTAGATACTTTAGGAACTTTGAATGAAAACAATATCATGTACAGTCTTTGTAAAAATGGCAATAAGCTATTTTCAAAGTGGACACAGTGCAAAAATCAAAAGTTCCTGGGGGAGGTAAGTAAAGGTTAATTTGGGAGGTAAGTAAAACACTTACAAGTCACACGTTTGGGGTATAGGCATCCCACCATTGGGGGTTCAAGGCAACCCCAAATTTACCACACCAGCAGCTCAGGGTGCAGAAGTCATAGAGGTACCCAAAACACATAGGCGCCTATTGGGAACAGGGGTGCTCCGGTTCATGCCTGCCAGCAGGTAAGTACCAGCGTCGTCGGGGACAGACTAGGAGGGTTTTGTAGAGCACTGGGGGGGACACAAGTAGGCACACAAAACACACCCTCAGCAGCACAGGGGCGGCCGGGTGCAGTGTGCAAAGCAGGCGTGGGGTTTCAGGTAGAAGACAATGGAGGGACCCGGGGGTTACTCTAGTGGTGCAGGCAGGCACAGGGGGGGCTTCTCGGGACAGCCACCACCTGTGCTAGGCAGAGGGTCGTCTGGGGGTCACTCCTGCGCTGAGGTTCAGTTCCTTCAGGTCCTGGGGGCTGTGGGTGAGGTGCTGGTTCAAGGCATCTGGTCCCTTGTTACAGGCAGTCGCGGTCAGGGGGAGCCTCTAGGTTCTCTCTCAGGCGTCGCTGGAGGAGCTCCAGGGGGGTCGTCTTTGGCTAGTCACGGGCTCGCAGTCGCCAGGGAGTCCTCCCTTTGGTGTTGGTTTTCTGCAGGTCGAGCCGGGGGTGTCTGGTGCAGAGTGTAGAGTCTCACGCTTCCAGCAGGAAACGTGAAGTCATTGGAAGTTTCTTCTTTGTTGCAAAGAAGTTGCAGATTTTGAACAGGGCCTTTGTTCACGGGAGTTTCTTGGTCCTTTAGTTCAGGACAGTACTCTGAGGCTTCAGAGGTCGCTGGTCCCTGCCGGATGCGTCGCTGGTGCAGGTTTTCGAAGTTGGAGACAGGCCAGTAGGGCTGGGGCCAAAGCAGTTGTTGTCTTCCTCCTTCTCTGCGGCTTGTGGGTCAGCAGTCCTTCTTGTTTCTTCAGGTTGCAGGAATCTGATTTCCTGGGTTCTGGGGAGCCCCTAAATACTGAATTTATGGGTGTATTTAGGTCTGGGAGGGCAGTAGCCAATGGCTACTGTCCTTGAGGGTGGTTACACCCTCTTTGTGCCTCCTCCCTGTGGGGAGGGGGGCACATCCCTAATCCTATTGGGGGAATCCTCCAAAACCAAGATGGAGGATTTCTAAAGGCAGGGGTCACCTCAGCTCAGGACACCTTAGGGGTTGTCCTGACAGGTGGGTGACTCCTTCTTGTTTTTCTTATTATCTCCCCTGGACTTGCCGTCACTAGCTGGAGTGCCCTGGGGCATTATAACACGAAGCTTGAACCTTTGAGGCTCACTGCTAGGTGTTGTAGTTCCTGCAAGGGGGAGGTATTAAGCATCTCCACCCAGTGCAGGCTTTGTTTCTGGCCTCAGAGAGCACAAAGGCTCTCAGCCCAGGGGGTCAGAAACTCGTCTCTCAGCAGCAGGCTGGCACAGAGCAGTCAGTCGTGCACTGAAGGATTGGGTAAAATACAGGGGGCATCTCTAAGATGCCCTCTGTGTGCATTTTTTAATAAATTCAACACTGGCATCAGTGTAGGTTTATTATTCTGCGAAGTTTGATACCTAACTTCCCAGTATTCAGTGAAGTCCTTATGGAGCTGTGGAGTTCATTTTTGACAAACTCCCAGACCATGTACTTAATATGGCCACACTGTACTTACAATGTCTAAGAATAGACTTAGACACTGTAGGGGCATATTGCTCATGCAGCTATGTCCTCACATGTGGTATAGTGCACCCTGCCTTAGGGCTGTAAGGCCTGCTAGAGGGGTGACTTACCTATGCCACAGACAGCATTTTGTGTGCATGGCATCCTGAGGGGGATGCCATGTCGACTTTGCCTTTTTCTCCCCAGCAACACACACAATCTGCAATGGCAGTGTGAATGTGTTAGGTGAGGGGTCCCTTAGGGTGGCACAACATATGCTGCAGCCCTTAGGGACCTTCCCTGGTCACAGGGCCCTTGGTACCACTGGTACCTTTTACAAGGGACTTATCTGTGTGCCAGGGGTGTGCCAATTGTGGAAACAATGGTACATTTTAGGTGAAAGAACACTGGTGCTGGGGCGTGGCTAGCAGGGTCCCAGCGCACTTCTCAGTCAAGTCAGCATCAGTATCAGGCAAAAAGTGGGGGGTAACTGCAACAGGGAGCCATTTCCTTACAGAATGCATATGTGGTGTTAAGAATAATAAATCCATACTTACCTATATATGCTTAGCTTCAAAATATTGTCGCAGTTGATAATATGCCTGCAGCAGTTTTAGAGGATGATACTTTTGCACAGTATACTCACATACAACCATTCATGTGGCCACTGATTTAAGATGCACCCCCAGACACAAACTCAAGTATTCCTTATGGACACCTATGGTGTTTCCTTGGATTGGAAGAGATCTAAAAAGGATTTCTCCTCCATTGCTTTCAAATTAGTAACCCCTGCATCCCCATACTTGCACTAGAATGTGAAGGCAATCACCTTATGTTTTTCTTGTGGGCGGTGCATGTGTGTATGTGTGCATGTGTGACTGCACACATATGCACTCATTCATTGTAAGATAGAGAATCACTGCTACCCACACAAACAAAAAGGACAGTCTATCCTCATTCCTTCTTCCTCAATGAAGCTCTTCTTCTGGGATACACACATCCTCAGATCAGCTTCCTTAGATCTGTGCTTACTGAGCTGCAGAAAGTCATGACAGCCACAGTGCATGCTGAAAGACAGGGGTCCTTCTTTTTCAGTATCCATACCCTTCGACTTCAGGCTGCGCATTTACCCTTCTTATTAATCAAAGTAATCCCCAAATGCTGGAGGTTGTGAATATAAGCCTAATTCCTTTTCTAGTATTTCAAAGAAACTCAACCCAGCAAGACTTCCCAGTGCTTTCCCTAGCCATTCCTTTATTTATCTAACTCCATCTCATCTAGACTCAAACCAAGCCTGAAGCTCTCCCCAAAGCTCAGAGCCCTACCAGCTAATACTACTAACTTGCCCACTTGGATACTTCCAGCCAGCCCAAGGAGACCAGTAGAGACAACCTAAAGTGCCCCACAGCATGCACATCACTTTCCAAAGAGGCAGAGGAGAGTTGACCTCAACCTTTCAATAAGTGTATTTGAGTTCTCTCCAGGGGCAATTAATTTTTCTGGTGTTCTTGTGAGCTGGAACACCCTGCCACTGCACCTCAGACAGTCACCATTGCTGACTCAATTCAAGAAGGACTTTAAAACCTGGCTCTTCAACTGAAGCTCAGAGAACTAACCCCCCTAGCACCCTGAGACCCTTACAGGTGAGTAGTTTCTCTTTATAAACCCTGATTTGATTTGATGTAACATTCCTATTACCCCCAACTCTCTGTCTTGTGTGTGCATGAGTCTGGCTCCACCACTTGTCCTAGACTTTGGTGTCCTTAACTTGCACTTGGGGATTCTAATTGATCCTGCATGGTTATACAGTAGACTATTCCCAAGCTGAGCCATGACCCCACCGGATACTGAACTTGTCACTGAATTGGAATGTCCATATGCAGTCAAGTGATGGAAGTCGGCTGTGACCTGACATAGCTGTTTAATATATGAGAGCTACCAAACCAGATGGGGTGCCTAGCCCAGCCTCTCAGAATCCAATGGAATCAGAAGTGTTTGAGCACTGCTAGTAGTCTCAGAGGTATTGATCCTGAAAGTCCAGGTAGCATGAGACCATTGAAAACTAACAGGAGTTTGTAGAAAATAAAGAACACGTGACGTTTATTCACTTTAATCAATATTATATCCATATACTGTGATTTAGACTTGGGGACTTATTTAGCATTTACTGGATAGTACTTCATCTGTCAGGGCAGTGATATTAACTAAACCATCCAGATGGACTACCACCCATCAACTTTAGAGACGGCCACTTGCCCAGTAGTCATTTCTGTACTTTGAAAGGAACCGCTGTCATGAACATTTACCTGACTATTAAATTTTTTTACATCTTTCAAAAAGCCCAAAGCGGGAGTTTGTTTCAGAAAAACAAAAAATGAATGACCCTCACAGTCTGGGGTTTTCTGATGGACAAGAGAAAAAGACATTACACCATCCACCCAGAATAGGACATAGGTGTAATGTCCTTCTTCCCATGGGCCTGATTCTATTGATGGAAGCTTTCCATCAACAAAGCCAAGTGGTGCTCTATTGAAGGAAATGTTTTAATCTCAGTGGTGCAACAGGCTCTCTCTTGCCGGTACTGGTCCTGCTCTGTTCTTCATCCTCATCCCAGCCCTCCACTTCCTAGCAGTCTTCTCATCGGGTGGTGGGTCTGCTATCTCTTTGCTCACTTTCATCGCATCCTGCAAGAAAGAAGATAAACAAACATTGAAAAGCCGGCACATTAACTTCAAGGCGGTAACAAGTTTATTGCAATAGTATAATTATTTTTGATACTTATCTCATGTGATTCTTGCAAAATGAAGCCCTAGCTGATGGGAGCCCCTAAAAAGCAAAAGAAAGTAGTTATGAACAAGACAATCATGGCTGAACATTAATTTGATGTCTTTCATTTCCTTAGTGTAGATTAAGATTCCATTATAATTGTTTGGTAAACTTCCTGACACAAATTTCTGTACCTTCTTCTGTTCCCCTGAAGCAGTGCTTCTCTCCACTTGCATCAATGTATTTCGTGTAGGTATAGAGGGTTTAGGCCTATAGGTTATCTGTATATATAATCCAGACATTTTCTTAGAGGTATTTATATAGAAGCTCTTACATTTGAAGATGCAGTCATCAGGAGCCAGGCGGTTTCACAACAATCTAGCAGAAGGAAGGAAGGGATTTTAGGTAATCCATAACTACACTGCATATTAATGGGTGCTCACATAATAGTTAATTAGGTACTGATTTAGTTGCTTACCTCTTACAAGCTGAGAAGAAGACGAGGAGCTCAGAAGTCCTCCATAGGCAGTCCAGTGTCCATCAGCTCGTCCCTTCATCCTGGTAGGCCAGGCTGGATCATAATTATCTGATCCGGTTGGCCGGCAGGGAAGTTGGGAACTTTCTGAACGTCTATTTCACTCCTGCAAAAAACATGAGATCCTGACATTAGGCTTGTTTCATAAGATAACCCCAGATTTAAGCAGTGTCAGGAGAGAATTTGTAGAATTCAACAGCTTGTGAAAGGGATTGGTAGTAAGTCCACTGGGGCACTTCTCAAATGCAACAACCAAGTGCTCCCTTACGATTACCCAAGGGACATGAAAATAAGCAATCACATGGCTAGCCATGGTGCTGAAACGCCATTGGATAAAACGGACCAATTTTTCCCATGAAAGTCATAATGAACCAGTCCAAAAACGTAAACCAGAACCAGTCCATGAACTGCAACTATAACTCTGACAAAGCCATTAGATCTCATATCTTTATGAGGATCAGTGCTACCATAATGTCAAGCATAAGACAGACAGACCCTTTACTAGATCCACTTCCTGCTTTATTGTCTGCCTGCGGCACATAATGACCATTGCATGAAAGGTATTTTGTTGGATACAGATGCACTGTTAGGCAATATCATGGGCGCATCTCCCTGACTGTCCACTGTGATATCTCACAGGTGAGCAGCATGAATGTGTGAGAAGGTTCGCCTGGGATACCAGCAGGCAGGTAAGAAGTTAGACAAAAAGCATAGTTTTCCTCAGATCACTTCACATGGTGAATACTGCTACTTAAGTATGCCTAATACCCCTCTTTGGGTATAGGTCATCAACCAGAACTCTGCAGTCATCTCTGTCTTTGGCTTTTGTTTCAATCTGACTCCAGGTGTAGCCAATCTCCTTGCAGTCAGCCTCAAGGCCTTTGTGCCAAGTGTTTCTAGGCCTTCTTCTTTTTCTTTTTCCTTGAGGATTCCAGGTCAGGATTGTCTGGTGGTGTTTGACACAGGCTTGCAGAGGGTGAGATCTATCCAGCCCCACCATCTTTTCATGATTTCTCCATGGGCAAGGAGTTGGAAAGTGTGCCGTCGTAGGTCGTTGTTGCTGATGGTGTTTGGCCAGAGGATTTGGAGTATTTTCCAGACAGCTGTTGATGAAGATCCTGACTCTGTTGGTGGTAGTCACGGTTGTCCTCTAAGTTTCTGCTCCATACAGAAGGACCCTTTTTACGTTGGTGTAAAAAGAGCCTAATGTTGGCTTGCAAGAGAGAGAGAGACTGTTGTGTCCTGGAGAACCTGGAGCTCCATATCGTCTTTAGATGAATAGAGGCAGGGCTTGCTTTGTGATTCTATCCTAGTTGTCAGTGTCTGTGCCTCCCTGCTTGTCTATGACCGGTAGGTGAAGGCATCATCTCTTCCAGTGCATTAGTGGCTGCAGCTGTGCTGGAGGTGTTATCTTTCAGGATCTTGTTTTTAACCCTGTGGATATTGAGGCAAAGGTCTGCTGATGTGGCTGCCACATTGTCAGTCTTCTCTTGCAACTTCTCATGGGTATGGGAGTGTAGGGTGTAGGAAGCTGGCCTGGTTTGTAGTGGATGCCAAAGGTACTTATACCTTATACCAGGTCCAGTTATCCCTTATTAGTGAAATGTAGTCAGTGTCTATAAGCCAGGCTGTCTGAGGGTAGCTGTAGCTGAGCAGCCAAGGCTTATCTAGGAGACATGCAAAGCTCATGCAATGCCACTGTAGTCACACAGTACTTACACACATGAAAGAAAATACTCAGTATTACAAAAATAAAGGTACTTTTGGTGACACAAATGCCAAAAATACCTTAGAGACTATACTCCCTTAGGAGATAAGTAATACACCCAGTAGATACACTAGAATGCAGTAATAGCTGTAAAAACAGTTAGAAAACAGTGCAAGTAGTGAAAATCTCAATAGGTAGAACTGGGCCTGGGGGAACACAAACCATATACTAAAATAGTGGAATGCAAAACTCGGTTTCCCACCCAGGCAACTATAGTGTGTAGAGGGGCACTGGGAGTGTAAGAAAACACCAAAGGTAAGTAATAGAACCCACCCCAGAGCCCAGGAAAGCAGGAGTAAATCACAGTAACTTTCCTATAACACACAAGAACACGTGATAGAGGATTAGGCAAGAACCAGAAGACACTGCAAGACACCAATGATGGATTCCTAGATCTGAAGCCCTGTGGAAGAAAGGGACCAAGTTCAAGAAGGACTGAAGAGTCCAGGGATAACAGGAGCCCCTGCTAACACGGATGAAGGTGCAAAAGAAGAACCACAGGTGAAGAAGAACAGTCAGTACTGCATGCAAGAAGATGGATGCTGGTTCCTGGTTGGTGCAGATGATGTTCCACGCCGGATGGATGATTGCAGTCTGGTTTGCATCGTTGGATTCCACCAAGAAGCCTAGGCACACACAAAGCACCCAGTTAGCGGAAAATGGCACTGCCTGGGACCAGGAGAGACCTGGTTGTCTCTACCCATGAGGAGGAGACAGAGGGGGCTCTCAGCAACTCAGAGAGCCCTCAGAAGACCAGGCAGTGCGCACATGAGTCCCACAGCATGGGGACAAAGAAGGTGCCGATGGAGGCCCACGCAGCACTACACAAAGGGATCCCACACCACCAAGGGAACCTCTCAGGAAGCTGTGCATCACAGGAATGAGTGCTGGGGGCTGGAACTGTGCTGTGCACGAAGAACTTCATGGAAGGTCACACACAAGCCTTGGCAACTGCAAAACACACAGTGCATGGGGGTACTGCCTTGTGTGGGAAGGCAAGCTCTTACCTCCACCAAAGTTGGACAACTGGACCTTAGGACCATCAGGGCCACTTCAGTCCACCACCTGTGTTGCTGGATCCACGCACTTTGTCAGGATAGGGGACCCATGCCACCAGTCGTCGCTGCAGAGAGGTGCCTGCTGAAGCAGGGAAGTGACTCCTTCACTTCAATGGAAATTCCTTCATTTTTCTGGTGCAGGCTGAAGACTGGCTGCCCTCTGAGGATGCACGACCTTGAAGCAGTTGCAGTTGCTGGCAGGAGCTGAAGATACAATGTTGCAGAAGTCGCCTGGGCTTCTTTGTTGCAGTTTTTATACTTGCTGGAGGGTTCAGATGCAGTTTCGTCTGTAGAAGGTGAAGTAAAGGATGCACAGGATTCCTGCTGGAGTCTTGCAATTCTAATCTAAGGAAACACCCAGGAGACAGACCCTAAAGAGACCTGAAAGGGGGATTGGTCAGCTACACAGGTAAGCACCTATCAGGGGAGGGCTCTGACGTCACCTGCTGGCACTGGCCACTCAGATGCTCCCAGAGTGCCCCATCACCTTGGAATCCAAGATGGCAAAACCCAGGGAAACTCTGGAGGAGCCCGGGGCACCCCCCCGGGGTGGTGATGGACAGTGGAGTGGTCAATCCCCTTTCCTTTGTCCAGTTTCATGCCAGAGCAGTGAATGGGGGTCCCTGAACCAGTGTAGACCGGATTATGCAAGGAGGGCAGCATATGTGCCCTTTAAAGCATTTCCAGAGGCTACCCCTCCCATGCCTATAACACCTATTCCCAAAGTGAGAGGATGTAACACCTCTCTCCTAAAGGAAATGCTTTGTTCTGCCTTCCTGGGCTCAAGCTGCCTGAGCAACAGGAGGGCAGAAACCTGTCTATGAGGGCAGCAGCTGGGGCTGCCTGGAAAACCTCAGAAGGCTGGTATGGCAGTACTGGTGGTCCACTGCGGAGCCTCCAGAGTGCATAGAATTGCATAACCAACACTAGAATCAGTATTGGGGTACAATTCCAAGCTGTTAGACACCTTACATTGCCATATTCAGAGTTACCATTGTGTAGCTGGACATAGGTATTGACCTATGTCTAGTGCACGCGAAAAATGGCATCCCTGCACTCACGAAGTCTGAGAAAATGGTCCTGGACATTGTGGGGGCACCTCTGCTAGTGCAGAGGTGCCGTCACACACAGGTACTTGGCACCCAGCATTCAGGGTTGGAAGGCCTGACATAGAGTTGACTTATAAGTGACCTGGTGCAGTGAAAATGGCTGTGAAAGGGTGCATGCATAATTTCACACTGGCTGCAATGGCAGTCCTGCAGAAGCCTTTGCATGGGCTCCCTATGGGTGACAAAAGTAATGCTGCAGCCTATAGGGATCCCCTGGAACCCCAGTGCCCTGGGTACCTAAGTGCCATATACTAGGGACTTATAAGGGGTGACCAGTATGCCAATTTCTGATGAACTACTGGGTTACTGGTATGCAGTGACAAAATTGAGAGGAGAGAGAACATAAGTACTGGGGTCCTGGTTAGTAGGATCCCAGTGACACAGTCAAACACACTGACATCAGGTATGCCAAAAAGAGGGTACTTTCCTACATAGGGTCAGGTCGCATGCAAAGTCCAGGTTGTTGAGCTGCATGCACGGTGTCTACTGGATCACATTTCTCCTCCCTGCTGTGGATGTTTTCATGCTCCAGTTTATGGCCAGCAGGAAGAGAAAAGGTGAGAGAAAACAACCCAGGTGGACTCCAGTCCTCACTTGGAAAGCTTCCATTGGTTGTTTTCCATGGACTATCTTGCAGGTCATTCCGTCGTAAGGGTTTGTGATGATTCATACAAGTTTATCTGGCATACCACAGTGGCGAAGGAGCTTCCAATGGATCTCTCAGTCCACTCTGTTGAATGCCTTCTCATAGTCAATGAAATTGACATAGAGGGGTGAATACAAATATGTGATTCTGGTGAATGAATGAATCTGTCTGTACTTGTGGGGTTAATCTCATGGTTGAGCTAAATACTCTATTGTTTCCAAATAATCTTTATAATATTGTAACACTAATTTCTGAAGGCCTCACATGATTAACTGCACATGTGAAGGAACAAGAAGTTGATTACATTTTCTTTTTAGGTAGTTGATGAAAATAAGAGACAACCGAATTTCACATGGAAATGCTGGCTCTGTCATTAGCTAGGCTGTCAGCATGCTGCTTGAGAAATGGTGTTGTTTAGCTTGATCACCGTACTTTAGCCACACGATTTGCTGTTTGATTCTGGCAGAAATCAACAGGCAGCAATTATTTCAAATTCAAAAATTTCTAATTGTGCTGTTCATATGCTTCTCAATACAACACATTTGCCTGAGGATTTCAACAGAGCTATTTTGATCCGTGATTACAGCATGGGGCTCCAGGAGGACAGGCACCCAGGTTATCATAATCATTCAAGTGGAAGCATATAAGATTAGTGTTGAGAAACTGTGGTGAACCTGAACAGGCTGTCGAAACATGTCATCAGGTGACCGGAATAGTTCTTGTCAGTCGTTCTTTACCTCTTGCCCTTCACTAAATATACCATGGATTTGAATTACCTTATGGGAATGCTTGGAGTTGTTTATTGACTGTAGGTCTGTGGAGAGTGTCGTTACCCCTGGCACAGTATGTAGCTGCTACCTGTCAACTCCTCTTTTCAAAGGGTGGGCTCCATTATTGTAAGCACATTGGTGTTGACACTGATCCGTTTGAATTTGATTGGCTGTCGTGAGTGCACTCCCTTCTAAAGTGAGCTCAGTCTGAATCCACTTCAAAGCAACTTCATTGGTTGGGTCTGCTGGTCAGAACTACTGTTGTATCCTAGTAACCAGTCCAGGGTTGTTTAGAATGTGGGGATTTGGAATGTTATGTTTTGAAGAACGACGGGGAGAGGATGGAGAAAGACGGGATCCAGATGCGTCTTTGAACTCTGGCAGGGGTTGTTCCTGTTACTTAAGAAGACTTTTCTCATTCATGGATGGCATTGTTTGTACTTTAACATTGGCGACGAGGATGGTATACAACCATTAAAGACAATATCAGAAGTAAATCTTGAAATTCGTATCTACATCAACCCCTGCCAAAGGAGGGCGAATCCTCGAAAGTAAAGGAGGAGGAAGCGCGACATTGGTTCTATTATACACAGGTTTGGGTTGTACAGCAGAGACCGGACTGGTGTAATACTGATACTTCGCGCGCCCGGTCCAGCAAGGTGCTACGTCGAGTTTTGGAGAAGAGAAAGGAGTGGATGCAGTGTTGTATGTAATTTACCAACGCCGCGTCAGATATTCAGGTGTGTGCTAACGCGCGTACATGAGCAGGAGCAGCAAGGGGCATTTTGAATAACTGTATCAAGATCTTACCGTGTTTCCACGGTAGGCTCGTGGAGGACGCGCGAGGAGCTGCGCGTGCAGTCAAGAGAGGAACAGTGACGGTTGCTAGGTGACGTCCTCACGCCAACAAGGCTACGGCACTGACAGCGTGATGTGGAGTTGCACGGCCGTAGCAAGAGAAATGAGTGAATTAAACAGAATTTTTGTTTTACAAGCCTGTTAAATAAAAGAAAAGGGAAAACTACACGCACGGATTTCAAATATTGGTGAGGATAGTAAGCGACACAGATAAAGGTGTTTCATAATTTATGAATTTATTTTATAGATTGGTTTTGGTATGTTACTGTGCAATTGATGTTGTAGAATTGTTGTATGAAACTAATAAGGTAACAGCATGGATATGTCATCTATTTTGGCGCCGGTGAAAATTTTTACAAAGTCCGGGTCCGCCATGCATGGTGTGGGAAGACTGGCCTGAAGCTTTTGAGACATATTTGGAAGCAATTGGAGGAGTGACTTTCGAACCTTTGCGCAAGTTAGCTATTTTAAAACACTGTTTGGGTGTCGAAGGTCGGAGAGTACTGAAAACACTACCAAGACCCAGTCGTAACGTCTCCTCGAATGTAGATGGTGAAGGAGATGATGACTCATCATCACCTTCTGACAACTTCAGTGGTGATGAATACAGTATAGCTATGAAAGCATTAGATGACAATTATGGCAGAAAAGTCAGTGTAGTTGTTGAAAGACACAAAAAAAAATCCAGGATTCAAGCACAAGGAGAAAACGTTGAGCAATATGTTGCCGAATTGAGAACATTAGCTGCGTCATGCAAATTTAGAGTATTGCAGGAAGAACTAATTAGAGACCAATTTATTAACAAAACAAACAACTCCGAAATTCAAGAACGTCTACTGGAATTGAAGGATCCCTCGCTACAAAAGACAATCAATATTGCAAGACGAATAGAGAACACTTCTAAGTATTTATCTGAACTTAATCTTAAACAATGCAATAATGAAAGCTTTTCGAAAGACGTAAACGTTATCTCCAGGTCAAATAAAGGGGATGTTGTAAAGTGGGATAAAAAAAAAGAAAGGGAATGTTATAGGTGCGGTAGCAGTAATCATACCGCGGAGGCTAACAAATGTCCAGCGACCTTTGTGAAATGTTACCAATGTAAGAAGATAGGGCATTTTGCACGTGTATGCAAGTTGGGATGTGTGCAGAAACAGCGACAAAAACCTTCAGTGAACAGCATCAAAGTGTGTGATGATACACAGTATAACATGGATGATGAGAATGATGATGAGAATGATGATAAGGGCAACATTGAAGTGTTAACTATAGAAGAATGTGTGGGTGCAATTGGAGCTAATTACACCCCTCCGAAGTGTAAGGTCAAGATAAATGATAAAATGGTGGAAGTGTGGGTAGATTCATGCTCACCGTACACCATTGTGAGTAAACAAGTGTGGAAAGAGTTGGGGGTGGTGAACTCAGGCCCACAAATATCAAACCTGTAGGATATTGTCGAGACAAGTTACCCCTGATTGGATACATAATGTGTACTATAGCTTTCAAGGAAAGGAGTGCAAAAGTACCTGTTTATGTGGTAGAACATGGGAAGAGTTTATTGGGATGGAGTGAACAAAAATCTTTAGGAATGATATTGAATCCTAACCATCCTGATGAGGTGTTAGTAGGTAAGTGATGAAGAAAGGAACAAATGGTGGGGAAGGTTTCCCAGTTTGTTTTCAGAGAGTTTGGGTTGTTTGAAAAAATTTGAGCATCGAATTGTAGTCAGGACGGGTAGCACTCCTAAGATACACAGAGTGAGAAACGTACCATTTGCTTTGAGATCACAATTAAAGGAGGAATTGATGAGATTGTGCAAGGATAAAGTTATTGAGCCCATCGAGTCCTCAGAATGGCTTAGTCCCATTGTTTTGGCGCGTAAACCAAATGGAAAATTACGCATGTGCATAGATTTGAGAGATCTCAACAAGTGTAGTTTGGTGGATCGTCATCCCTTACCACACATCAGTGAACTATTGTCATCTGTAAGGGGGGCTAAGAATTTTTCATCCATCGATCTGTCGAATGCGTATCACCAGGTACGATTACACCCATCATCTAAGAAATTAACGTCTTTCATTACCCCTGAGGGCATGTTTCAGTGTGTTCGTATGCCATTCGGGTTGGCATCAGCATCCTCTGTCTTTCAAAGAGTCATGAATAGTATATTATCAGGAATTGAGAAAGCGGTAGTGTTCCAAGGCGACATTTTAGTATGGGGTAAGAATATAAGCGACCACAATGAAATGTTGACTGAAGTTCTGCAAAGATTACAAGATTCCGGTCTTACCATCAGTGCGGATAAATGCAATTTTGGTGTAAAGCAAATAGAGTATCTTGGTCACACGTTATCTGAAGATGGTGTGAGGCCAAAGAAAAAATTGCTTGATGCCATCAAAAATGCACCAGCTCCGGGAAACAAGGATCAACTACGATCATTTTTGGGCCTGGCGGAATATTATTCTAAATTTGTACCACAATTTGCCACAAAGGTACATGTTTTGAGAACATTGATGAAATCTAAGATTCAATTTGTTTGGTCAAGGGAGTGCCAGGAAGCTTTTGACTTAATAAAAAGGGAAATTTCAGAATCTGTAAGTCTTAAACCATTTGATCCCAATGATCAGTCTATCATTGCAGTAGATGCTAGTGCATATGGTCTTGGTGCGGTTTTGATGCAAAAAAAGAAGGGTCAAGAAAGAGTGGTAGCGTTTGCGTCGCACACTCTTAAAGGTGCGGAGCCTACGTATTCGGTAATTGAGAGGGAAGCACTGGCTTGTTTGTGGGGTGTCAATTACTTCAAAATATATGTGTGGGGCAATCGGTTTGAGGTTAGAACAGTTCACAAACCCCTAATTGACAAATTTTCCACAAAGGGAGCTGGCAATGTCACTCCTAGGATAGCTAAATGGATGTATCGTTTGCAATATTATGATTTTGAGTTGACATATGTGCCGGGATTGATTAACAGGTATGCCGATTGTTTGTCGCGCATTCCCTTACAGGATGTTGAGGAAGATGAGTGTAGGAAAGTACCATCTTGCCTGGCATGTTACCCCCATTTTTCACTGTATATATGTTGTTTTAGTTGTATGTGTCACTGGGACCCTGGTAACCCAGGGCCCCAGTGCTCATAAGTGTGCCTGAATGTGTTACCTGTGTAGTGACTAACTGTCTCACTGAGGCTCTGCTAATCAGAACCTCAGTGGTTATGCTCTCTCATTTCTTTCCAAATTGTCACTAACAGGCTAGTGACCATTTTTACCAATTTACATTGGCTTACTGGAACACCCTTATAATTCCCTAGTATATGGTACTGAGGTACCCAGGGTATTGGGGTTCCAGGAGATCCCTATGGGCTGCAGCATTTCTTTTGCCACCCATAGGGAGCTCTGACAATTCTTACACAGGCCTCCCACTGCAGCCTGAGTGAAATAACGTCCACGTTATTTCACAGCCATTTTACACTGCACTTAAGTAACTTATAAGTCACCTATATGTCTAACCTTTACCTGGTAAAGGTTAGGTGCAAAGTTACTTAGTGTGAGGGCACCCTGGCACTAGCCAAGGTGCCCCCACATTGTTCAGAGCCAATTCCCTGAACTTTGTGAGTGCGGGGACACCATTACACGCGTGCACTACATATAGGTCACTACCTATATGTAGCTTCACCATGGTAACTCCAAATATGGCCATGTAACATGTCTATGATCATGGAATTGCCCCCTCTATACCATCCTGGCATAGTTGGCACAATCCCATGATCCCAGTGGTCTGTAGCACAGACCCTGGTACTGCCAAACTGCCCTTCCTGGGGTTTCACTGCAGCTGCTGCTGCTGCCAACCCCTCAGACAGGCAGCTGCCCTCCTGGGGTCCAGCCAGGCCTGGCCCAGGATGGCAGAACAAAGAACTTCCTCTGAGAGAGGGTGTGACACCCTCTCCCTTTGGAAAATGGTGTGAAGGCAGGGGAGGAGTAGCCTCCCCAAGCCTCTGGAAATGCTTTGTTGGGCACAGATGTGCCCAATTCTGCATAAGCCAGTCTACACCGGTTCAGGGACCCCTTAGCCCCTGCTCTGGCGCGAAACTGGACAAAGGAAAGGGGAGTGACCACTCCCCTGACCTGCACCTCCCCTGGGAGGTGTCCAGAGCTCCTCCAGTGTGCTCCAGACCTCTGCCATCTTGGAAACAGAGGTGCTGCTGGCACACTGGACTGCTCTGAGTGGCCAGTGCCACCAGGTGACGTCAGAGACTCCTTGTGATAGGCTCCTTCAGGTGTTGCTAGCCTATCCTCTCTCCTAGGTAGCCAAACCCTCTTTTCTGGCTATTTAGGGTCTCTGTCTCTGGGGAAACTTTAGATAACGAATGCATGAGCTCAGCCGAGTTCCTCTGCATCTCTCTCTTCACCTTCTGATAAGGAATCGACTGCTGACCGCGCTGGAAGCCTGCAAACCTGCAACATAGTAGCAAAGACGACTACTGCAACTCTGTAACGCTGATCCTGCCGCCTTCTCGACTGTTTTCCTGCTTGTGCATGCTGTGGGGGTAGTCTGCCTCCTCTCTGCACCAGAAGCTCCGAAGAAATCTCCCGTGGGTCGACGGAATCTTCCCCCTGCAACCGCAGGCACCAAAAAGCTGCATTACCGGTCCCTTGGGTCTCCTCTCAGGACGACGAGCGAGGTCCCTCGAATCCAGCGACTCTGTCCAAAAGACCCCCACAGTCCAGTGACTCTTCAGCCCAAGTTTGGTGGAGGTAAGTCCTTGCCTCACCTCGCTGGGCTGCATTGCTGGGAACCGCGACTTTGCAGCTACTCCGGCCCCTGTGCACTTCCGGCAGAAATCCTTTGTGCACAGCCAAGCCTGGGTCCACGGCACTCTAACCTGCATTGCACGACTTTCTAAGTTGGTCTCCGGCGACGTGGGACTCCTTTGTGCAACTTCGGCGAGCACCGTTTCACACATCCTTGTAGTGCCTGTTTCTGGCACTTCTCCGGGTGCTACCTGCTTCAGTGAGGGCTCTTTGTCTTGCTCGACGTCCCCTCTCTTTTCAGGTCCAATTTGCGACCTCCTGGTCCCTCCTGGGCCCCAGCAGCGTCCAAAAACGTCAAACACACGATTTGCAACTAGCAAGGCTTGTTGGCGTCCTTTTGGCGGGAAAACACTTCTGCACAACTCTCCAAGGCGAGAGGGATCCGTCCACCAAAGGGGAAGTCTCTAGCCTTTTTCGTTCCTGCAGAAACCTCAGCTTCTTCTGTCCAGTAGAAGCTTCTTTGCACCCACAGCTGGCATTTCCTGGGCATCTGCCCATCTCCGACTTGCTTGTGACTTTTGGACTTGGTCCCCTTGTTCCACAGGTACCCGAGATTGGAAATCCACAGTTGTTGCATTGCTGGTTTGTGTCTTTCCTGCATTATTCCTCTAACACAAATTCTTTGTCCTTAGGGGAACTTTAGTGCACTTTGCACTCACTTTTCAGGGTCTTGGGGAGGGTTATTTTTCTAACTCTCACTATTTTCTAATAGTCCCAGCGACCCTCTACAAGGTCACATAGGTTTGGGGTCCATTCGTGGTTCGCATTCCACTTTTGGAGTATATGGTTTGTGTTGCCCCTATCCCTATGTTTCCCCATTGCATCCTATTGTAACTATACATTGTTTGCACTGTTTTCTAAGACTATACTGCATATTTTTGCTATTGTGTATATATATCTTGTGTATATTTCCTATCCTCTCACTGAGGGTACACTCTAAGATACTTTGGCATATTGTCATAAAAATAAAGTACCTTTATTTTTAGTATAACTGTGTATTGTGTTTTCTTATGATATTGTGCATATGACACTAAGTGGTACTGTAGTAGCTTCACACGTCTCCTAGTTCAGCCTAAGCTGCTCTGCTAAGCTACCATTATCTATCAGCCTAAGCTGCTAGACACCCTATACACTAATAAGGGATAACTGGGCCTGGTGCAAGGTGCAAGTACCCCTTGGTACTCACTACAAGCCAGTCCAGCCTCCTACAATGAGGAAGACCTTAATGGTGAAGAATGGGTAGTGGCCAGTATTAGTGAATCGTGTGGAGGCAGCATAGGAAGGGAGGAGTGGGTGAAAGCATTAAAGGATGATGAGGATTTGAGCAAGTTGTGCGACGGTATTGCGAATCCCACTAAGTCACGCAATTCCAAGGAGGGGCGGTGCAAATATAGTAAAGTGTGGCCAGAATTATCTGTGATTGACGGGGTATTGAGAAGAGGTGAAAGACTAGTGGTGCCCATTGGTTTGAGAGAAAAGCTGGTGAGTCTATTACATGAAGGTCATGGTGGTATGACTGGGATGAAGAGAAGAGCAAGGGTAGATTTTTGGTGGCCGGGTAGGGACAAAGATATAAAGAGATGTGTTTGCAACTGCAAGGCATGCATGTGTAGTGACAAATCCCATGTGGTAAGAGAATCTTCTATATCGAGTACCAAATTTCCGGAAAAACCGTGGCAGAAGGTGGCCATTGACATTTGTGGGCCGTTTGTTTCCAAAGGTATAATGGGAAAATATGCTCTAGTATTGGTAGATTACTTTTCTAAGTGGCCAAAGGTGGCATTTGTGAGAGATGTGAAAAAGGACAGTGTGATTGATTTTTGTCAAGAGGTGTTCCGTAGGGAGGGTTATCCAGAGTGTGTAGTTTCCGATAATGGTCCGCAATTTGTGTCTGAACAGTTCAGGGACTATTTGAAGAATTTGAAGATGGAACATTATACTACTGCTGTATACAATCCTAGGGAGAATGGTCTTGTAGAAAGATTCCATAGAGTGTTGAAAGAGTGTATTCAGTTGAGTGAAGAACAAGGTATGGATTGCAAAGAAGCGGTCAAAGAAATGATGTGGAGTTATCGGAATACCACTCATGCTGCCACCGGTGAAACTCCTTTTTCCCTGTTAAAGGGGAGGGTTGCTGGTACCAAATTAACACCACCATGGATGAACAAAGCCAAGGTTAAATTGTTTGATAGAAAAGAGCTAGAGAAAAGAGTTGAAGAGTATCAGGACAAATATGTTAACAGACACAACGACTATGTGAGAAGAAAGCGTTGTATGTACAATGGAGGAGACTGGGTTAGGTCATGGGTACCCAGTAGTCAAAGGAGGAGTTTGTCTAAATGGTTTAAACCCAAACCATTTGAGGTTGGGGTAGGAAACAGTGTGTGGTTAAGTGATGGTAAGAAATGGAATGTGCGAAAGGTTACTAAGTGTGGTGAGGAGGAGTGTAAGGTGAAGGATGTGGCAATTAACGGTGGAAGGACAAATTTAATGGATGGTAATGTGAGGATAAGCAGTAGATCTACAATCAACCCATCGTGGATGAGAGATTTTTACGTTGCTAAGCCTGTTAAATAACTAGTGTGGTTCAGTTGGGGGCCCCTGTGTTCTGGGGAATATGTGTCTTTGGTATAATTACATTTAGCGCTATGTCACATTGTTTTTTTTTTCAATATCTTAAAAAAATAAAAAATAAAATAATAACAATAAGTTAGTAGAAGGGGGGAGATGTGTTGTATCTTAGCAACCAGTCCAGAGTTATTTAGAATGTGGGGATTTGGAATGTTATGTTTTGAAGAACGACGGGGAGAGGACGGAGAAAGACGGGATCCAGATGCGTCTTTGAACTCTGGCAGGGGTTGTTCCTGTTACTTAATAAAGAAGACTTTTCTCATTCATGGATGGCATCGTCTGTACTTTAACAACTACCCCAGCCATTTTGGCACCACATGCTGCAGTGCCCGCGCCTCCCCATGCTCCAGAGCACTAGGGCTCTCTGACTATGCCCCAACTAAACACTGTGCTGTCACCAAAGAAGGATGTAGACAAACCTACACAGTACACACATACACAATCCCTCACCTGCTCCTACGAGCACTACCTTGGGCAGCATGTTGCAACTGGATCTGTTAAGTAGAGAGAATGGAACTCTCACCTGTCGAGAGAGACTGCTCATTACTTCAGTAGGCTTTTATTATCACTGTTTTGTATATATGATATATATATGCTGGAAATCTACATTGATACTGCATGGCCTGAGCCTGTTGGATATGTGCAAATCTTGCACTGATATGTCTTGTCCTATATGTATGTTTATGTTCACCCATGCTGTATCTGTTCTTAAGCATGAGGGAACCATGCACCACTGTTGCCTATGTTGTACCTCTTGTCTTTATCTGCTGGAAGCATGCACAGCTGAATGTCTATTTCTCTTCTATTCTCCAGTTGTCTACCTATATGCATTGCTGCTACGTAGTAAATGCCACATGTGACACCTTCAGTCCTTAGTTTCTTTTTAGTTAAGAGAACTCTCCATTCTGTAACATGTTGTTTTTCTTAGGCTTAATCATCCAAGTGTGCATGGACTTACTCAAAGATAAACCCAGGAATGGCTAAAGGCACATCGACGTGGACCACCTTTTGTGCAACACTAAATGGCCCTATTGTTCATCAGTCTGCAGCACAAAACTCAATGCCCCCCACCTCTACAGCATGAAGGACTACCTAAAGTTGTATCACCCGGTGTTCCCCTGAGATGCAGCACTACTACTCCTGGTGCCCCCCTTGTTGCCCACAACCCCATGTTCCCATACACATCATCCTGTATTCTGCTGAAGTACATCACCAATGGCCCGCATTTGCATTGGCGTTGCCTGACTGCTGGTTTGTATGCATTGATGCCTTTAAGTTTGTTTGCCTGTATGCATGTGTGCTAGTATGGGTGTGTGAAAATGAGAATCTCTAGGTATGTTGGTTTGTGTGTCATATGCACATGCCCAGTGTGTTCGTCATGTGCCTTTATTTGTATGCACGCTACAGAAGCCAAACCTATTATCATTGTCAAAGCTTGTTCTTGTTGTTGTTCATTAGTTAATCACTAGATGGCGCCCTATACTGACACATGTGGGCACTGTGACTCATTGAGTTAAACTAAATGCTGTGTAAAACAAGCATTTGCAATGCAATAGGCCTCACATTTGCAATAGTTAGTGCTATTGGTGTTATAAATGACAACACTTTGGGCCTGATTACAACTTTGGAGGAGGTGTTAATCCATCCCAAAAGTGGCGGTAAAGTGACGGATTTACCACCAGCCGTATTACGAGTCCATTATATACTATGGAACTCGTAATACGTCTGGTGGTATATCCGTCACATTTGGGACTGATTAACACCTCCTCCAAAGTTGTAATCAGGCCTTTTATGTGTTTTGGTTTGGAGTGTAGGGGATGTATGTTGTGTGGAGTTGAAATTTGTAGTCTGCATTTTAATTGGTACTTCTGGAATTGCGCAGTGTAGAATTGTATGGTATAGAGTGTATTAGTGTAGTGGAATTCTGTGGCATGGTTAATATATATTGGTGAGAGCTGCACAAAATAGATAGAAAGGAAGAGAGGGATAGGTAGTTTATTTAGGAATTGGTGGAAGTTTCCCTCACCCAGAAAGTACAGTGCAAGGTTTCCTCAAAGAGAAGGTACCATGCACGCTTTCCTCACAGAGAAGGTAAAATGCACGCTTCCCTCCCACAGAAGGTACAATGCAAGCTTCCCTCACAGAGGAGGTACAACACAAGCTTCCTTCACACAGAAGGTACAATTCAAGCGTCCCTAAAAGAGAATGTATCATGCAACCTTCCCTCACACACAGCAGATACAGTACAGGCAACAGTAGTGCATGCTTCCCTCACACACAGCAGATGCAGCACATGCAGCAGTGCATGTTCCCTTGCAGAGAAGTGTGGCACAATGGTCAGAGCGGCAGACCCTCATGCAGAGATCTGGCCTGGGACCAGGGTTCAATTCCCACCTCAGCGGTCTTGGGCTCAAGTCCCTTGGACCAGATAATTCTCGCCTCGGTGCCTAATCTAAATAATGGGTCTAACTCCGGGCAATAGCTTGCTTAATCTCCACAACACCCCTCACAGCACTTGGATGCCTGGCTTCACCCTGGGGCTGTCCAGGAGTGGGTGCCTCACAGGGAAAAGCCAGGAGGGGTTCCACAGTGGTTTGCGTACAGCACCTTGAGATCCTAACCGGTGAGTAGTGTGCTATCCAAGTGCAAAGTTTACAGAGAAGGTAGAATGCCAACTTCCCTCACACACAGCAGATACAATACAGGCAGCAGTGCAAGCTTCACCTGCACAGGCAGCAGCATTTGTCTGAGTTAGAGCCATTGTAAATGGGAATGTCTTTTACCCATGTGTTGTAGAGTGTATGTATGTGGTGTGTAGTGGAATTATGTGGGTTGGATTGGATTAGTTAGTTGTGAAATTGTATGGTGTGGAATTGTGTGGTGGGTAGTGATTTATGTAGTGGAATTATGTGGTTTGGTGTGCTGTGGAATTATGTGGATAGTAATTATGTGGTATTGATTGTACTGGAATTATGTGGAGTGTGATTGTGTGTTATGGATTGTAATTATGTGTAATGGTATTTTGTGTTGTGGAGTGGTATGAAGTGGAATTTAATTATGTGGTGTGCTGTTGAAATTTGTGGCATGATGTGGAATTGTGCGGTGGGGATTGGATGTAATTGGTGTGTTGTGTAATTGTGTTGAGTTGTATTATGTGGGTTGGTGTTGAGTTTTGTATTGTGGATTGGAAATTTGTGTAGTTGAATTGTGTGGTGTGGAACTGTGTGGATAGCTTTGCCTTTTTGGGGACAAAAAAAAATATGTAGGAGCTAAGCTCCTGATCTGTGTTTTGGGTGTTACCAAAAAATAGAAAGAGAGTTAGAGCTATTGGTGTTGTATCTGTAAATGTGTCATACGTATTGGGTGTTATGGAGTGGAGTGGATTTATGTGGAGTGGAGTGGTATTATGTGGGTTGGGTTTGATTGGAATTGTTAGTTATGGCATTGTATGGCTTGGGATTGTGTGGTGTGGAGTGGATTTGGGTAGTGGAATTATGTGGCATGTTGTGCAGTGGTATTAAGTGGATAGTAAGTATATGATTTTGAGTGTATTGTAATTATGTGGAGTGAGATTGTGTTTTATGGAGTGTAAATATGTAGAATTATATTTTGTGTTGTGGATTGTTATGTATTGGAGTTTAATTATGTCATGTGCTGTTGAATGTTGTGGTATGATGTATATTTTATGTTGTGAATTGGGTATATGTGGTGTGTAATGGAATTGTGTTCTGGAATGTAGTTATGTGGTTTGGTGTGTAGTTTTGTAGTGTGGAATGGCTTTGTGTTGCAGTGAATAGTGTGGCATGGAACAGTATGGCGCTGAGTGAAATTATGTTGAGTGGAATTATGTGGTGTGGAGTGCATTTATGTGGATTGTTGTTATGGATTTATGTGGGCAAGAATACGAAATCAGAGTGAGAGAAAGAGAAACAAGAATGTGGGGGAAAAAGAGAAAGCGGAGCGATGGAGAAAGATAAACAATGAGGAGATAGAAAGAGAAATGAGAGGTAGAGAAAGAGTAATAGAGCCGAAAGAGAATCGATGCTGAGAGAGATAGGAGAGGTAAAATGGAAATGAAAACCTGAAAGACAAACGAAGAGAGAAAAAGTAGGAAACAGAGTTCAAGTGAAATAGAAACAGCAGTGTAATGGTTTGGATTTGGAAAATATTAATAGAGGCATGAGATCAAAAGTTCCATATTTAGAACAAGGACCTTATGATCTCAGAGTAGTGAGCAAAGATAAAATAATAATACATGGAGGAAAAAATACCTTTGTCAGGTGGAGAAGAATATAGTATACTTATTTTTAACAGGAAATAGTCTAAAGGATTGATGACCTTTCAGTGGAGATATATTTTTGTATATGTTGTTAGAAAGAACAGAAAAAAGAGCATCTGGGCTGATGGCCATCTTCCAATTTGTTTGTTGCTTTTTAGAGAACTGCAGAAAATTAATTTGATCAACCATTTATTTTGATTAATAAATAAATAAGTAAATCAATAAATAGTGTATTTTACATTCCTTGAGTGTAACAGTTGCGAAGGCCCTTGACAATCCTTAGAAAGAAGTTCCCTTTGAATATATGTTTCTGTACTCTTTTAGACTATTGAATAAGCTTCCATCCAAAGGGTGGAACAGCTACAATTGGCTAGTTTGCTAATGAGAAAATGACGTAAGACAGGCTCAAAGAGCTAATCAGTGACTGTGTGTCCCAGGGAGACGAAGCAGATGGAGAAAGTGGGCATGTCTGTTATGATCTGGCTTGTGAAATGGAACAGTTCGTGTCAGTAGCCTTCTTGCGCATATGCTGCCAAAGACTGAGATCTCAATTGCGCTTTACATTGTGCACGGGCCCTTCAACGTATGAGGCCAAATGCTTAAGTATCTGGGTTCACAAACAGAAGGAAGTGAGGCACTATATACATTGAAACTCTACAAAAAAAACAGCAGCTGCCAAGACATCGCTGGAATTTAAATCACAACCAGGAACGTATGCAAATGGTCGTCTATAGAAGTAGCCAGCACATATTCTTTTAACGTTTGGAGCTGTTATAGGCTGAAATGTATTCCAGGCAATAAAGCCTTGCTTCTGTATCTTGCATACTGAACAGTTATGTGTTGGATAGCATCTATGCCAATCATGCAACTGTGCAAATGGAAGCTGTGTTTGCCAAAGTCAGGTTATCCCAGTGAAGTGTTTTTAGGTCGAGCATTCGAGACCTCTTGTATATACTTTAGTACTTCGCCACTGCTTCCCATTTGCTTATATCAGTGTCTTTTAAACATCCCTGCTTGTTATTGGTTAATCTTTCCTATTTGTCCCACCTTATCCACCTTTGTCTACTCCCATGGAGCACGCCCCCAGTACTTGTACCTTTTCTCTTGTCCCATTAAGGCATCTGTGTCAGGGACTATTTTTTCCTTGTTGCTCTGACTGCTTTTTGAGCAGGAGGCTACGTTGTTATCTCCTCCATGCTTGCTGTCGATCCCCTGCCTGACAAGTAACTTAATTTTAATTAAATTCGTAAATCACTTCATCTGCCTGTGCCATGCCTACCACCCCAACACCTCCCACACTTGGCTGTGATAGCGCGTCCAGTCCTTGTAAATTACTTATACCTGGACACGCCGGAGGTCGGTGACCGGGTTGAGTTCTCCTCATCCAAAGAAATCGTCGGATCCCTCAAATCAGTGATCAATAATCATTTATAATCAATAACCAATACTCAATTAGTAATCGATCAACAAATTAGTTAAACAGAAATCAGTAATTAGACACACCATGACCTTTCAGTCATGAATATTCACACCTGTTTATTAAAAGTTAATGAGTTTATTTCCCTATATTAACAAAGCTAGCACAATGTAAGTAAGTCTCAAAATCAAATGATACACATATACGAACATTACTGGCTGTCCATAGCGACGGAAGAAACACAACCTACTTAAAACTAGAATAATTATACACTCTGATATAGCTGTGCAAATCCCTAATAAAAGTAACTGAAATTGACTAATTGCATACATCGGTCAGCATAATAAGATTTCAATTTAGCACGGTGCATCAAATGAATACCTCAACTAACTTCTAATTAGCATTGGCATGTAGGGCTTCATGCAAAATGAATTTAATCAACATAAATTTCGAAAATTTCTAGCTGAGGCTCTGTCAAAATAAGCAATTGGTACCTAAGAAGAAAAACACAATGAATAGTACATTTATCCTTTCATAATTACCAAATACAATCAGCATTCAAGGTAAGTCTTTGTCCTTCAGGTACCGGTTCGATCAGCATGGGGCAGACTTCAAAGGGGCAAAGTTTAAGTCAAGTTTTCCTTGCAGCAGCAAGGAAAATGGGGGGGCAAAAGTTATTGTATGGGCAAGGCAAAGTAAAGTTAAAGTTAAAGTCTCTAGGGTGAGAATTCTTTAAAGTCTCTCTCTCTGGGATAGAGAAAAAGCATCAGAGTGTCATCAAAATGGCTTCTCAAATCTGGCTTCAAAATGGCATCAAAGAAAAATGGCTGTCTTCTCTTCGTCTGATGGGATTAAGTAAGAAAAGTTCCAAATTCTTCAGGTTCTTCCATTGGAGGGTCCATGGGGTGATTTCTCTTTGACCAATGAATAGTGTATTTTCTCTTAATACTCATCTACGCATAAGGTGTCCTTGGAGTTTTGAAACATAAATAGCAACAAAGTTGCCAATTAATTCTGCATCAGTGTCTTCATTGTCTGCACCTGCAGAAACTGACCTTGAGCTTCAAAGGGGATGAAAGTTGCCTAGCACGCAACTTTGAGATAAGTGTATTAGTCATTCTACTGGAAAAATACAGCTTTTAAAGATTCAAAACACGTCTTTGTTAATACAAGTGAAAACTACGCAGTTAGAATTTAGACCAGGCAACTAGGCCAAAGCCTCTGCTAAATTTAAGCTAAGCATATAACAGTTTTAACAAGAAAATCATAGAATATAGCTGCAATTATGACATATTAATACATTTGTCAGTTTTCATGATTAATTAAGCTTGTTTATACTAATGGCGACCTACTTCGTGGGCACATTTTTCTACATACATTAATTTTCTTTGCTAAAATCACATTGTCTTATACGATTTGGTTGCATGATATATAAATGTTTGTTAGTCTTTCTTTTTCTGCTTCATCAATCCCTCCTCTGATGTAATTATGTCATCACATTAAATCTTCCTTCACAAATTTTATTTCATTTAAAATTCTGTTTTAATATTTTTGCATTTCAATCTTTTCCCTTTTCCGTTTTTCTCCCTTTGATTTTTCCCTGTATAATTTTACCATTTCTTTTTGTTCTTTCTTTTCAGTTCTTCTCTTGTTTCTTGATTTCAATATTTTAATAGCTTTCCATATTCCACGAAAACCTATTAAGCAAATTAGTATTATTAATATCCCTTTGACTATTTTCAGTAATATTCTGTTCCAGATGTTGCTGAGCCAATTTCCCACTGAAGTAAATCCTTTTCCAACTTTTTCCGATACTGTACTATCGTTAGTTAAATTTGTAAGCATATTTCTAATTTGTTTACTGTTGTCTGGTAAATATGAGCAACAGTGACGTGTACTAAGCATTTTGCAAACACCGCCATTCTTTGCTAAAAGAATGTCTAAAGCAAGCCGGTTTTGAAGAGTCATAGCTCTTTCTGCAGCAAGTTCAGTATGCATCAGGATCATTGCTCCTGAGAAATTTGTCAGCAAGTTATCCGCAATAGTAGACAACTTTCGTATTTTGATTGAGTTCAATATAACTCCTACTGAAGGAATTATTGCTCCAAATATGACTCCTACCACACCAGAAGCTGTCTCCCTTTTCTGAATACGATGTAATTCAGACAGCTTTGGAAATTTCTTTAAGACATCTAGTTGATAAATCTTTGGAAATACTATTCCCAAATAACATCTCCCATACCATCCTTTTGCAAGACGATAATAGGCATTAAGTCCACAAATATAATTTACCTCTGGAGTAGCTGGATCTAGTCCATTTAACATGAGCGTCCATTTACTCTGGAATAAAAACACGTGTTTACATTCACTCGTTCCTACAAAGATTGTGTCATAATATTATTTAGGTCTATATATACAAAGTTTCCCTATATGTAATGCATCTAAAGCTAGTTTCCCTTGTGTCTTTATTGCGGCAAAAGCATAGTTATCTACAGATGTCCTTTTATGTAATTCTTATTCTAATTTTTCCTTTATCATTTTCCTTCTATCTTCAGTGTGATCTAAAAAGCTTTTCTCTACGGGTGAAAGTAAGCATGTAAGGTTGCCTCTATGAGCGTGAACTGTGGAAAAAGGTGATAATGGTTCAAAGAAACCTCTAACTAATTTTTTATAATAATCTCTTGCTACTTTACTCAAATACTCAATTATGGGGACATATGAAAATACAACATCCTGATTGGAATAGAAGTATTGAATATACTCCTGGCCATAAAATCTGGTTAGTAACAAACTACATGTTATTCCATACGTAAGGGGCATGCTATGATATGTCACCCCTTCTATTACTGATTTAGGGATTTGTGTACATATATAACAATCTTTCGCGTCCATTGTCTCAACATACTCAGCAAGCGATAGAAAACATTAGATGAGAGTTCTTTCTTGTCGTTAATATAGTCATGTAAATATTTTTCGTCTTGTTCGGGTTTCTTCAAAGGAGTTAATTCAGTAGTAGTTTTAAAAGTAGAAGCATCATTCGCGTATCTTTCATTCCCTCCATGCATTCCAAGAATTATTGCCATAATTATTAGTACACATGCAATTATTAGACCTATACACATGTATTTACAATATTTCATCTTATGTCCTTGTGTAGTATTGTCCGTCATGATCTATAGAGAATCAGAAAGTTGAAGATAGTTTATCAAATCAAATTTGCAGATATATATGAAGGATCAACAAGGTCAAAGTTCACACGGTTTTCTTTAGCAGCTTAGTCTCTTATCGGTTTAGCAGCTTTGTCTCAAAATCGGTTTCAAAGTCAATCAGGTTATCAATGTCTTATTCGGTAATGTTCATGAAATTCACTTTTCAAGTACCAAAGTGTTGTTCTGCTTCTTCATTTTCAAGACTAAGAGATAGAAATTTGTCTGACCAATCGTTAGTGGCTGTGTATGCACATTCTGGACCAGAATATCTTCTGTTCGCTATTCTTTTCCTTTTCAATTTTGCATCTCCTTTCGATTCCCCTCCACTTATGTCTTGTTCTTTGGCTGTGTCTTTTTCTTCATTCAGTGTGGTTATGGTAGACACTTCTTTTCTTTTCTCTTTCAATTCTGGCTATTTGTTTTCATTTAATGTTTCTTTAGTCTTTGATTTCACTGGTGATATGCTTTGTCTTCGTTTCGTGTTGTTTTCACCTGACGGACCTGAAACCGATTCCGGAAGAGTTGGAACAATTTGACTTTGCTCCGTCTCGTCTCCTTCACCTGGGAGGTTGGTCAGTTTTTCTCTTTGTTTTCTTTTATCGTCTGCTTCTGGGAAAGCCCTCCTCTGACTAGGCTCTCCTGCTTCTTCACCTGAGATAGTATCTTTGTCACCTCCTGAGGCTTCTTCTCTGTTGTCCTCAAAAGGAGTGACTGTGTCTTCTTCAGTGAATATTTCTTCTGTCTCAATTTCTTCTTGTTCGCTTTCAGGCTCTCTTCGTTCTGTCTCAGTGCCTGGTACTTTCCTGTTAGTTGTTGGTAATTTCAGTGCTTCAATTTCCTCTTCTGTGGGACACGTCACCTTTTTCGTGTGATTGGCGTGAATCCAGTTGGGAACTCCTGCACACTTCACAGTGGTGGTAGTTGTCAGAATCACTTGAAAAGGTCCTTTCCAACGGGGTTCCAAGCACGACTTCCTCACGTGCTTCTTTATCACAACCCAGTCACCTGCTTTTAGGGCGTGTCCTGGACCTTGGATCTGTGGCAAGGTGGTTGCCTCCACCTGGTGAGAAAAAGAGCAGACCACATTAGCCAGACCTTTGCAGTAGTCCAATACCATATCATCTGTAATATTTACAAGGGCATTCACAGGAACTGCTGGAAGTCTCATGGCTCTGCCCATGAGAATTTCATGTGGTGATAGTCCAGTTTTTCTATCAGGTGTGTTTCTCATTGACATTAACACCAAAGGCAACGCGTCAGGCCATTTCAAGTTTGTGGATGCGCATATTTTCGCCATTCTTGACTTCAGCGTGCCATTCATTTGCTCCACTAGTCCTGATGCTTCAGGGCGGTAGCTACAATGCAATTTTTGTTCAATGTTCAATGCTGCACATAGTAATTTGATTACTTCATTATTGAAGTGACTTCCCTATCTGATTCTAAAGAGATCGGAAATCTTAAACGTGGTATTAGTTCTCTCAAGAGTAGTTTTGCAACTGTGAGACTGTCATTTCTGCGTGTAGGGTATGCTTCAATCTAGTGACTAAAAATACACACAATCACCAACACATATTTCAAGCCTACATGCATAGGCATCTCAATGAAATCCAGTTGCATCCTGCTAAACGGCCCACCTGCTCTTCCAATGTGGCTCAAATTTACCACGGTTCCCTTCCCTGCATTCATTTGTTGGCAAATGACGCAACAATGGCAAACAGCTTCAGCAACTTGGCGAAATTTGGGATTAAACCAATCAATTTTGAATAATCTAATCATGGCATCTCTTCCAATGTGTGCTTGTCCGTGATATAGCCTAGCTATTTGTGTCAAAAGACTGTCTGGCAAAACCAATCTCCCTTCACTTGAAACCCACAAATCATCTGGTTTTTTTACGCATTGTAATTTATTCCATGAGAGTTTTTCATCTCTACTTACATTATTTTGTAGGAATTTCAATTCTTCTAGTGTGTCTACAACTTTTAGAGCAAAGGCTTCATTTGGTTCAAGTTCTGGCTCACTTATCAAATTCCATTCGTCTCTGAGCAATATGCAGTTCAATGCGCAAAACCTTGCGACTTGATCTGCATATCCATTTCCCAAAGAAACGAAGTCTTGTGATTTCGAGTGTGCACTGCATTTTACCACTGCTACTTCTCATGGTAACTGGATAGCATGTAACAACTCTTTGATTCTTTCACCATTTTTCACTGGTGATCCAGAAGAGGTCATAAAGCCTCTTTGTGACCACAATTGTCCAAAGTCATGCACTATTCCAAATCCGTACTGACTGTCAGTGTAAATGGTGACTTTCAGTAATAGGGAAAGTTGGCAAGCTCTAGTAAGGGCTACTAGTTCCGCTACTTGTGCAGAGTAAATTCCTTGAAGCCAAGATGCTTCTAGAACACCAGTTATTGTACATACAGCATATCCTGCTTTCAATATTCCTACTGCATCTCTTAAACATGAACCATCAACAAAAATAATCTGATCATTTTCTTCCAATCGAGTATCTTTGATATCAGGTCTTGGTTTGGTACAAAATTCAGTCACTTGAAGACAGTCGTGTTTTATGTCTTCTGCATTTTCAATTTCAACATTTTCTCTGGGAAACAAAGTTGCTGGATTTAAAGTAGTGCATCTTTTTAACTGCACATTAGGTGATCCCAAAATTATTGTCTCGTACCTTGTAAGCCTAGCACCAGTCATGTGCTGTGTTCGGGAACGTGTCAAAAGTATTTCGACTGAGTGAGGGACCATAACTGTTAAAGGATGTCCCATCACTATTCCTTCACTTTGATTCAGGCTCATACCAACTGCTGCTACAGCACGCAAGCATCCTGGTAAGGCTGCTGCGACTGGATCCAAAGTAGCTGAAAAATATGCTACTGGTCTGTTTACGCCGTCATGGGCTTGAGTCAAGACAGACAAGGAACATGCATCACGTTCATGACAAAACAATGTGAAAGGTTTTGTATTCAGGCATACCTAAAGCTGGAGCTCTGCACATGCATTCCTTTAATTCAATAAAGGCATCCATTTCATCTCTTTTCAACATTATTTCATCCTGCACATCTTTCTGGGTCAGTTTCAGTAAAGGTTTGGCTAGAGTTGAGAAATTGGCAATCCATTGGCGACAATAGCCCACCATTCCCAAAAACTTTCTCACCTCTTTTCTTGTTTTGGGTGGACTCATTTGAAGTACAGTCGTTATTCTTTCCTTCATTATTTTTCTCGACCCTTTTTCTATTTGGTGACCCAAATATTTCACTTTCTTTTGGCAGTATTGCAATGTCGAAGGAGACACTTTGTGTCCATTCCTTCCCAAATGATTCAGTAGGGCAATAGTGTCAACTGTACAGTCATTTTCTGTTTTGGATGCAATCAGTAAATCAATATACTGTACTAAGGTTGATTCAAAAGGTAATTCCAATGATTCCAGATTTTTCTTTAGAATCTGATTGAAAATTGATGGTGACTCCGAAAACCCTTGAGGAATTCGACACCAACTGTAGACTCTGTCCAGGAATTTGAACAAAAGAGAAATTGGCTGTCCTCATGAAGAGGCACAGAAAAGAATGCTTGTGACAAATCGACGACTGTGAACCACTCTGCATCACAGGGAATTTGAAACATTATTACAGCTGGATTTGGTACTACGGGACAACATTTGACTATTATGTCATTTATTTTTCTCAAATCTTGAACAATTCGGACTTTTCCACTTGGTTTTATTAGTCCCATGATTGGTGAATTACATGGACTACTTAGTACTTCTTTCAGTACTCCCTGGTTCACAAATTCGTCAATGAGTTGGGCGACTTTCATAAGAGTATCTTGTGGCATATGGTATTGTGGAGTCTGAGGAAAATTTACATTAGGTTTTACAGTCACTTTCACTGCTTCTGCTCCTTTGATCAATCCTACTTCTTTCCCTGTCATATCCCACACTTCCTTCTCAACAGTTTCTTGCAAATCAGCTAGAATATCTGCTTCAGTGAGCATAAGATAAAGAGTATTCAAGGGATACTCTTCATCAACAGTTTTCATTTCTTCTTCTTCTTCTAAACTGTCTTCTTCTTCCTCATCACTGTTTGTCTGAATTTTAATTCCATTATGTGAGCACAAAATCGAGCATCCTAGTTTGCATAATAAATCTCTTCCTAATAAGGATATTGGACTTGAGTCACACACCACAAATTTATGTAACCCTTGAAAGTTACAAATTTTGACTTGCACTGGATTTGTAATTGGGTTTGTCAGATACTGATTTGCTACTCCCACTACTTGAACTGTTCTCCCTGAAAGTGGCAAATTTGGTACTTCGATACTTCTAACTGTAGAGCGTGTAGCTCCTGTGTCAACCAAAAATGAAACGCTGTGACCCATAACTCTTCCTTCCACATATGGTCCCTTTTGATCAACTTCCAAAGATGCTGCAAGCATACAATTTCCCTCCTCATCTGAACTTTCACTCTCCCATTCATTGTTTATTCCATTCTCACTGTGTAACGGGAATTGGTGTACTGTGTTACTTTTATTCATTCCTTGACCTGTAACCTGTTGAGGAAGCATTACTTGTTGCTGATTCATTGGTGCTAAGGGTACTTGCATTTGCTGATTAGGTACCATAGGAAACTGCTGTTGCATTGGCTGTGATTGTACCATTTGTACACGGGGCATTTGCACCTGCTGTTGTTGTATAGGTTGTAGACCTTGCATCTGATTTACATTATTTTGGAAATTTGGGTTTGGACCTCTCAATTAGGGTCCTCTCATATTCTGAAATGTATTGACATCATTGTTTTGCTGACCTACACTTTCCTGCACCAACATTGGGCATTCCCGTTTCCAATGTCCGACGATTCCGCACGTGTGACATGGCATCACTTTCTTCATTGCCTGTATACCATTAGGAATCACAACAGTATTTAAATCAGGACCATTATTCACAAAACCTCCTCGGCCTCTGCCTCTCATCTGTGGCTGAAACAGCATTTCCCTGCTTTTGCTGCTGCGGCAACTGTTGTTGGAAACCTTGCAAACCTGTCTGAGCTGCTCTAATCTGCATCACCATCACTTTTTCTTTCAACCTTTTCTTTTATGTCTCAATCTCATCACTGCAGTATTTTGCATAGTTCAACACTTCATCGATCGATTTTGACTGCCAACAAATCAAATGCATTTTAATCATCTGGCTAATTTCGGGTCTCAATCCTTCTACAAATCTGAATACAAAATGGAGCATGTCCTTTGCCTCAATCGTTTCCGTGCCACTATAATGTTTAAATGCTTTCAACAATTTCTCATAGTATGCATGTATCGACTCTTTAACTTCCTGTGCTGTTCTGTCAATTTTCTGCCAATTTACATTTTTCGACGCAACTCTTGTTTTCAGATACTCAATCACTTTATGGTATATGCTCATTACCGTAGGCGATGGTGCACCTGTGTCCTTATCTCTTTCTGGTTCACTTGTTGGCCAATCTATAGCCCTTTTACAATCTTCCCACAAATCTGCTGGAACTACAATTTCGAATAAAGTATTCAGGTCTTCCCAAAGACATTTTGCGAGTTTCACGAATCTATCTGTTTTTTGATACCATTCGATCGGTTTCTCTCTTAACTTAGGGTAATCATCCGTAAAAGATTGAATGTCACACCTGTGCCATGGTACATGGATAAGTTTTCCTCCTGCTGTTTCTCTCATCGGTAACATGGTTATAAGATCATCATTCTGTTGTATTTTAACATTTTGATCTGGGGTACTTTCTTTCTTCTTATCCTTTTTCTTAACCCAACTACTCTCCCACTTGTCTAAACATCTCCAAACCTGTGCGCTTTGCAATATTTCTTTAAGGTGTGTTTTCATTCCTGCAGACCTCATGTGTTCAAAATCTTTTGCCTCAAAGTCTAATCTGTAACTTCTGCTCAAGTGCTTGGTTTTATTTATGTCTATTTTGTGTCTGTCTGCAATTTCTTGTAACCTCTTATGTATGCTGCTTACTTCTCTTGTAATTCTAGGGCAAATGTATCTCAGCTCTTCTTCTGTGTATGATTCTAACCTGTTCAAACCCATCGTTCCATCTACGAGTTCACCTGCTTCCATTCCCAATCTTATTTGATTCAAATATTCTTCTCCTTTCCCCTTGGGTGTACTCTGTGGGGTATTCAGACTGTTCAACCATTGTGTTAACTGTTGTGCGTTTAGTCCCATTAATGTAGCATCTACATCTACTGCTACTGATGGTTTCTTTAATATTTCTGTTTTTGAAATTTGCGGTATTATTAGTGGTGGATTTGACCTTACCACAGTTGACGGAACACAAATTGGAATTGGACTAAATTCCAAAAAAGACCCAGATTTGTTTGAGAGTGTTCCTACGGGAGTCACTTCTTGGACATTTTCTATATATCTTCTTCCTGTCTCATTTTGTGTCATTACACCTTGATCGCATACACTTAGTTTTGCTTGTATATATAATGGTACTGGCGGACTTACAGTGATAGGCAAAGATATTGCATCCGGATTCTGTCTGTTACCCAAATTCTGTGGCATGTTAATTCCCACATTATGGTTCATCATTGCTGACATGTCTAACTGTGTTTCTGCTGTTTGAATGTACTTTGGCATTTCTTGCTTTTGAGGCATCAAAATTTGTGTTGCTTCGGTTTGAATCAATGTCGGTCTTTGGTAATTCTGTCCTCTCTGCACCATTAAATTCGAAGTTATTTCCAAATTATGCTCATCATAATAGCGTCTTTGGACCTGTGGCTGATAATCATTAACAGGCTCCAGTTTAGTCATGTCAGGATATATTCTCTGAACTTGTGGTATTTCTTGTGTAAAAGGCATATTAGGACTACTTTGCATCTGCAATTTTCTCAAATTTGGTGTTACAGTACCCTGTATTGGTTCTGGAGGGGCAGTAGTAGTGCTTGGGCCATTTTCGTTTTCCACACATGGTGGTGGACGGTCATTTAACAATTGCAGAATGAATTCCTCATCGTCTGATTCGTCTGACCTTTTTGAGGTTCTCTTGTTTTCTCTATCTTTGGACTGACTCCTGTTTTTTTTATGGGTAGCTTTCTTTCCTTCCATCTCTGCTTCGTCAGTAATTGCTGGAAACAATTTAATTCCCTGCAATATATCTAACCTCCAAACTTTTTGAGCACTATCCCATCTAGCATCCGCTAGTGTCTTTTCTACTTTTCTCACTCTTGTCTCAAATTTCTTTTGTAGTTGCCTTCTAGGTATTTGTTCCCAAATTGCTAATGCTTCAAACTGTGCTGTTCTTGGAGGTATTTTCATGTCATATAGCGCAAATCTTAAATTTTCCAAAACTCTTAGATTAAACGTCCCATGGATAGGAAACGCTACACTTCCATGCTTTTCTGTAAATTTGCAACCATTGTTTTAAACAAAGACATGGTGCGACACCCTTTTCTTCAATTACGATGTAAGCTGGTGTACCCTCAGGCTGTGTTTTTTCTCCTACATTTGCTTTAATACATACATCTCCCCTCAAGGCACTCTTAAATGCTTTGAAAAATTTCATCTTTCCGTCTTTTATTTTCTCAAAATGTAATCAATAAATGACTTTAATTCCCAGAATACTCTTTGCTTGCCTTTCCCCACCAATTGCACTTCACGGACTGCGTCCAATCCGTACGCGACCCTTCTCACCAACCAACCTATCCCAGCGCGGCTCTAGAGACGTCACACTCACACACTGCGGCTGACAAAGTCTCGCGGCTTGTCCTCCTTCATTCAGCTTCACTCAAAACTAATTTCTGCAATATATCGCGAGCACTAATCAAAAAGAAGAAAACAAATCTGTCTGTTTACTACAGGAAAGGTAATACAATCGCTTCAGAAACCTTAGGGATTTTTCACTAGCCTCTGCAGTTATTCCATCTTTCTCGGTTTCCCACTTTCGCAAGCAAAATTTGACCTGCAAACTTTACTCTCAACTGATCAATGAACTATTCTAGTGCACCTTAGAATTCGTCAAATCTCAAAGTCAATTTTTTTTTTTATTCCTCAATATTCGTAGTGACTCGTTGACCACGCCTGATCAACCTATTAAATCGCACAAATTACAACATCAATCAAGTGTCTCATACACTTTTCAACATACTCCGGAGTCTCTTGACCTCGCAGGGCCCGTTTCAACATCAACAACCACGTGGACAATTTTTCCTGCACAAAGCGCTACACACATATGAAGGTCGACGACTTCCCTACTTTCATACTTTGGAGTACCACTCCTCTAAAATTTTAATTGGAGTTCGTAACCCCCTAAAAATCCTCACAAACTTCACAATTCATCTGCGGCATAAGCTATGCAAGCGCGAAACCCTAACTTCACTCATACTGTCACTAGAAACGCCGAAAACATTCTCACACCTCCATTTCCTCCGTTCGCAAGCTCCGAGATTCCAGGAAAGTCATTGGGGATTTAGGGCATCATCATCTCTCCAACTTGTTTTATTAAAGAAAATTTTAACTTGGATCCATCTATTGTTCGGATGGGGTCCCAAAGGGCCAAACCATCAAGCTCTGCTACTATCTACTGATAGCGCGTCCAGTCCTTGTAAATTACTTATACTTGGACACGCCGGAGGTCGGTGAACCTTTTGACCGGGTTGAGTTCTCCTCATCCAAAGAAATCGTCAGATCCCTCAAATCAGTGATCAATAATCATTTATAATCAATAACCAATACTCAATAAGTAATTGATCAACAAATTAGTTAAACAGAAATCAGTAATTAGACACACCATGACCTTTCAGTCATGAATAACCACACCTGTTTATTAAAAGTTAATGAGTTTATTTCCCTATATTAACAAAGCTAGCACAATGTAAGTAAGTCTCAAAATCAAATGATACACATATACGAACATTACTGGCTGTCCATAGCGACGGAAGAAACGCAACCTACGTAAAACTAGAATAATTATACACTCTGATATAGCTGTGCAAATCACTAATAAAAGTAACTGAAATTGACTAATTGCATACATCGGTCAGCATAACAAGATTTCAATTTAGCAGGGTGCATCAAATGAATACCTCAACTAACTTCTAATTAGCATTGGCATGTGGGGCTTTATGCAAAATGAATTTAATCAACATAAATTTAGAAAATTTCTAGCTTAGGCTCTGTCAAAATAGGCAGTTGGTACCTAAGAAGGAAAACACAATGAATAGTACATTTATCCTTTCATAATTACCAAGTACAATCAGCATTCAAGGTAAGTCTTTGTCCTTCAGGTACCGGTTCGATCAGCATGGGGCAGACTTCAAAGGGGCAAAGTTTAAGTCAAGTTTTCCTTGCAACAGCAAGGAAAATGGGGGGGGCAAAAGTTATTGTATGGGCAAGGCAAAGTAAAGTTAAAGTTAAAGTTAAAGTCTCTAGGGTGAGAATTCTTTAAAGTCTCTCTCTCTGGGATAGAGAAAAAGCATCAGAGTGTAATCAAAATGGCTTCTCAAATCTGGCCTCAAAAAGGCATCAAAGAAAAATGGCTGTCTTCTCTTCGTCCGATGGGATTAAGTAAGAAAAGTTCCAAATTCTTCAGGTTCTTCCACTGGAGGGTCCATGGGGTGATTTCTTTTTGACCAATGAATAGTGTCTTTTCTCTTAATACTCATCTACGCATAAGGTGTCCTTGGAGTTTTGGAACATAAGTAGCAACAAAGTTGCCAATTAATTCTGCATCAGTGTCTTCATTGTCTGCACCTGCAGAAAATGACCTTGAGCTTCAAAGGGGATGAAAGTTGCCTAGCACGCAACTTTGAGATAAGTGTATTAGTCATTCTACTGGAAAAATACAGCTTTTAAAGATTCAAAACACGTCTTTGTTAATACAAGTGAAAACTACGCAGTTAAAATTTAGACCAGGCAACTAGGCCAAAGCCTCTGCTAAATTTAAGCTAAGCATATAACAGTTTTAACGAGAAAATCATAGAATATAACTGCAATTATGACATATTAATACATTTGTCCGTTTTCATGATTAATTAAGCTTGTTTATACTAATGGCGACCTACTTCGTGGGCACTTTTTCTACATACATTAATTTTCTTTACTAAAATCACATTGTCTTATACGATTTGGTTGCATGATATATAAATGTTTGTTAGTCTTTCTTTTTCTGTTTCATCAGCTGCTGGCATTTTATTACACTGTCAATCTCCCCGTGCCCACCCATCCCTCGCTGCTTTAAATAAGGAGAACCAGAATTCCTAGCCACTTTTAGGAATGCAGAGATAAGAATGCACATATCGAACTCTCTAATTTCCAATACTTCTTATTATTTTTGGGTCGCTAGATAAAGAGCAGCAGGGAAGCTGCATTTTTAGTGCTTTAGATCGCCAACCGCAATCCGCCATGTATACCTTAAAGAGGTTTATGACATTGAGAGAGCGTAGTTTAAATATTACCTATTTAGATGTGAAATGCTTATATTTAACAATGCTGTATTAATAATATTATTAATTGAAACGTATTTTAAACGTGGAGAATTTTTCACATGCATAAACTAATGTCGACTGTAAGCAATAATTGCTTGTATAATGATTAACTGAAAACATTAACACGTATAAAGACTGCATTTATTAGAATTCATACATCTTAAGTTAGCGTGAGTTGAAAAACTGGCTGTGTAGCTCTCATATTAAAGCGTATTTTTCTGTTTCTCCAGTGTGCTGATTTGCAAAAGGCCATGACCCAGCAATTGTTCTTTTCTTCACTTATTTGCAACAATGCTAGATTTTCTCATCCGTATGCTAGCAGCTTTAGTATAAAAATTATGGACTTTGCAACAAACATGGACACTTTCAAGGACCTTAAAATCGCGGAGAAGAGAACTCCTGACCCGAAGTGTGTGCCAGAAAAACGAAGTAACCCCGGATGTGCCACCTACGAAAACGTCAATTATAAAGACCAATTAGAAGCACGAGAGATATCATAAAATGACAAATGTATTACTTAATGTATAATTTGATAGGTTACAGATAGGGGGGTGTAGTGACTGACCAATTGAATTTTGGGGGAATGTATTTTCGAAAAAGGGATAAAAACTCATGAGACAAGGAACAAAGGGCATTAGGTAGGGAATGATATCGATTGCATCCAGAAACTCTGTCACTCTATTTGGTGATTGAGACTTAGACAAAACCATCCTCATCCATAGACTGCCCCATTACGCTTTCTTCCTTATGAGGAAGAGTCCCCTGCCCTTAGCTTAGTTAGACTGACGGCGATTTAACTGATGTCCTGAAGACGAAGACTGACCCTGTATGCTGACCTATTCCGAGGAGGGTAATTATACCGTTGCTAATGGAAATTCATTTATTTGCCTTTTCTTTCTAGGTACCAACTGCTGTGTGTTTTTGATTAGAGACCTTAGTTAGACGTTTTCCAAATTGATGTTCTAAATTGTTTTGCATGAAGCCCAACATGCTAATGTTAATCAGTGGCTAGATGAGGTGTTCCTCTTAACTGACGTAACTGACATGACTGACATGGTGCTATGCTGAACTAAGACCTTTAGGAGGTTCTATGTATTTTGATTTGTTATCTTCATATGATTATCCGGTATTTGTGATCTTTGCATTGTTGAAAACTTATCATAGTCGCCGCTTTGTGATAATGTTCTTGCTTCTTGGTTTTTGAGATTAATTCATTTGCTATTAGATTGTAATCAATAGGGAATAAAATTCACAAAACTTCAATAAGGTGTGGTTATTCATGACTGAAAGGTCATGGTTGCGCCGGAGATTTATTAATGTCTAAAGTGAAATATATTGTGATGATATATGTTAACAATATTATTGACATATGGTTTAATGTATTGATTAGTTATCTCGTCATACGGTGTCTCACCACTGGGTCCAAAGATTCATCGGCCTAAAACGAGTCCCGATGTGTATAAATTAACATAGACGGACGCGTTAGCAACATTAAGCTAGATCTGTTGGTGAATGCTCGGCTGCACTGCGGGCACAAGAAGGGCTTCTCTCTTGCAGGAAGGAAAACACATTGGGGTTAGAAAAAAATAAACACTAAATAAGATGGCCTTCAATTCGATTTCACTATTATTCATTGTGTTTTTTTTTTCGTTCTTTACTCCGTCATCATTGCTTGCTTAGTTCTTGTCGCTTCCCCTTCCTCTTGCTGCTGTTGGTCCATCCTTAACTCCCCCCCTTCCCCGCATTGTGATTCTTGCCCCGTCCGCCCCCATGACACTCCATTGGCTCCATCACGGGAATCAACATTAGAAGTCCCCCCAGCGTGCACACAGCAGAAGAGCAGCCTTTGAAGGGAGGGCATAATTTAATTGTTAGAACATTGCCGGTGACACATGTTAAGAGGCTTATTTTGGGAAGAAAATGTGGGGATACTTTATAGAAGAGACTTGAGGTGTCTGCTTCCCACGCTGCAGTCATGTAGGACACTATTTCCATCTCCAGTCAGACTCGTGGCTTGCAGACAGCATGTGCAGTCCGAACTTTAAAGTAGTCTGACTGGAAATGGCGTCTTGTATTACTGCAGCATGGGAAGCAGAGCCCTCGAGTTTGTTCAAAGGTCTTCTCTTTGAAAACAACAAATGACTTGGAGCTTCAACAGTCAGTAAAAACCGAGATCCATCAGAAAAGCTGCACCCGCTTCCTTTTTTTTTATAGCGCTGCTCTTTCTCTGTTGGAAACGCAAGGTGGGGATTCATAGTAGCGTTTTCTTTATTTTATGGATCTTGTGGTTGCATTTTCCAGCAGAACCCCTTTCCTAAACCAAATAACAACTTGTGAGCGACTGGACATGATAACATAACTGTTGTTACTTTTAGAATGCAGCAGACTTCTGCTGAACAAAGATTTCCTTCATTCCTTAAGCTTTTTAACATCTGATAGCTAAAATTAATATTGGGATAAGCATCACTGAGCTGGTGGGCAAGATATTCTTTCTGGTGCTTTGATAACAAGGCTGTTGAGCAGACATGCTCTAGCCAGAGCACAGTGCACTCATGCAGGGTGCCACTCCAACTGATGGAATAAATAGCCACTGTGAGAGAACCGATTTTGCATTTGTTTATGTGCTTCCATTAATGATATAAAGAGCCTCCCCTGCACATGCTCATTGCTATTATTCTACCCGGAGTTGAAAGGTTAGCTGTGTGTATAGGCTGTGCGCGGGCCTGTCAGTAAGCTGTGCTTCACGCTCTCTATAAAGCTGTCCCAGAGCTGCATACTTCGCTAGTATAGATGCATAAAAGGCTGTCACTAAGCTTTCACTTGTTTTGATTTTAAAGCTGTGGTTGAATTGCTTTCTTTTTGCTGTACTGGGACTTCCAGTGACATGTGTTTGCCTTCCCCATAACAGGTTCTATACTGTAGGACGCCCCAATTGACGGCAGACACATACCAAAAGTGATTTTGTACATTGAATTGCAGAAGAAACAAGGGCATTTGTTAACATACTCAGCTTTACTAATAACATGGGTTTCCATAAACGAGACACTTCTAAAGAAAATGCAATTTGCATTCAAATTCGCATTCGGAGATACGAGATGAAGTAAATTGCTTTGCAATTGTCCTTATTCCCTGATGCTGTATTTTGATAGGCCATTGTTTTCATTTAAGATCATTTGAACTTTAAACTTCTGAGCCTGGCTTACACAAGTCCATGTGTTCACTTAGTAAAGCCGAGTCTCCCAACTGCCACTGTGTTTTAGTGCCACTACCATATTTCAGTTAAAGGGTGATTACAGATTAGCAATCACGCACTGCCTCAGATCAACAGGCAAACAACATGTCTATTACTCCTAAAACTAAAAGGTAATAATGAAGAACGTGTCACTCTGGATCAGTTCTTATGAAGCATACGAAGTGGACAGAAAGTGGTAATCAAAGTTTGAATTTTTTATTGGCATCTTTTAAATGTGTTACTTAATCCTCAACAGTTGTTGGTGTCAGGGCACTGGAGAGCCAGCCAATCAGCATAAATTGACTCAACGCCACATGGTTCCACGCCACACAATTAAACTCCACACATTTCCATTTAACACCACATAATTCCACACCTAACCACATAATTCAACTCAACATCACAATTACACAACACACCACACACATCCAATCCATACCACAGAATTCCACATCACGCCACACAATTTAACAGAGTACCACAGAACTACACCTACTACACACCGCTCCACAACACAAAATACCATTCCACACAATTACACTCCATGACACATAATCCCATTCCACAAATTTCCAATAGACGCAATACCACATAATTCCACGCCACACAATTCCACAACTAACAATTCCAATCCAATCCACATAATTCCATTCCACATCACATACATCCACTCTACTTCATAACACATAAGTAAAAGACATTGCCATTTACAACGGCAATAGGTCTAACTCTCACAAAGCGAGACCTATTGGCTTTGCCAATGCTTGTTTATTAATTGGGTCTTCGAACCTTTAGAAGCAGAAAAGTCACAACTGTTTCATTAGCCCCGGGACTCCAATTTCAGCCATAAATGCGTCCATACACCAGCCCAAATTTGGGAAACGAGTAAGATTCACTCTATGCACTGCAAGAGATGCATTCTGGGAAATGTGCATTATGTATATTGAGTACACTTTACACAGTCTCAGAAATCAGACCTCGCTACATAAACAAAACACAGCTTGCCTATGTCACTGATAATCTTTTCATTAAGGTGCAATATTAAATCAAAACATACATCTATTACCAACAATCTCGCTGACAGAAACTACCATAAAGAATTAAAAACAAAGAGCATTTTACAATCCCCCAGGAATAGGATAGCTTTGTTGTTTGAAACAACTCACTCACCACCGTTCAGAAATGTAATCCTGGAGGTCTGTCAGGAGCATCACGAAATGTCTTGGTTTCCATTAACAAGCATTAGATGGGTAGATATTTCTCGACTCCAGCAAACAAAAAATACACATTATTAAAGGACAAGGGGAGGAGAAAAAGCGATAGAGGGCTATTTAGAAACAATACAACATATCACTAATGTTCTACATGGAGAATCTGCTTTGTAATGGAAAGGTTCTTTATTCCGTGATAAGTGGCGGTAACATACATTTACTCTTAGAAAATAACCACATGCGCATTGTTGTAATGTTATAGTTGTGTCTGTTGAGCGCTGCTGTTTGTGATGTGAAATGTTGCTTGGCAAATTGTAGTTGCTCTGTAATTAGATAACTGTCCACACCACTGCATCCTGGGTGTGGGGAATGCTACAGTGAAGGGAAACGTCCGACGAGATAGGGTAGCTCGTGCAGGGCTGGAGAAGGAGATAAAAACAAGTTAATTGTCATCTTTTGACAACAGCACCCATGAGCAAAAAGAAAAGCTCTAATGAAGTTAGCTGAACAGCCTAAGACGATTTATGGCCCCATAGAGTAGATAAGCAATGCCCTGTGTGCCATGTCATGCGTGCTGGCTGGGAGAAGCCCTGGAGAGAGACTCTGCCATGCAATGTGAGGGCATATGGTGTTTATTTAGTAAAATAAGCTTATTTTAGGAGCATTTGTCTAGTAAAATAATTTTATTTTAGGAGTAGGGTAGAGGACAGCACGGGAATAAAGCCAAAACAAATGTCAGGGACATGGGAGGTGGTGGGAGGAAAGGAATGCTGCAATAAAACGCAGGCAGCAACCTGTTTAAACAGCACAGTGATAGGGGAGCATCAAAGAAATGCCAAAGTAGTCTGTCACAGCAACAGATAAAGAAACCAAAGTGGATTAAGACAGTAGTGGGTCACTGCTCTGAAACAGAAAAAGGAAGGAGAAAAAGGAAGAACTGAGCACTAGCGAGCAAGAATTTTTGAAGGACACGGCAACCGACAAATGAAACTGCTTACCCACAGTATAAGCATACTTAAGTATACACCAGGTTGCACGCTAAGGCTCGACCTAAAAAATACAAGTGTATGTTTTATGAAGCACTTCGTCTTGTTAGCTGCTAAGAACTGGTGTTATCTTTGCCGAATTTAAGGGTATCCGATTTATCTGCCTCAGCAGAAAGAAAGTCTCACTTGGCCTAAGTCAAGATCCAAACACACGATGGGTGGATGTCAAAACATGGAATTTAGCAGCATTTAAGCCATCTTGTGTTAGCAAGTAGGGTGTTCCACAATGGAATTATTTTCTTTGTTCATTGTGGTTCTTGCTGGTTTACACATGATTGTTGAATTTCTTTCCTAGTACAAATCCTTTTGGAGGTATTCGAAGGTTCTTTTCATAACAGTGTAACAGGGCTAATTGATGAAAGATTCTGGAAATATCAAAAATTTGTGTCAAGGGATCTTGATGTATGCTCACAACACCTTAAATTTCCATGCAGGCATCTTGTCGGTATGCAATATTACTAGGGTTGATTTGCCACAAAGCACATTTTTTAAACAAGCGCTGGCAAAGCCAATAGACCTTGCCTGTGCAAGAGTTATTGGCTTTGCCAATGTGTTTTAGCCAGGTTGTACAGCAGCGTGGCTGCTGTTCAGCATGGCTAAAAGTTAGTGGGATAGAGGAGAGTGGCCTGGAGTGTTGTGGATTGCAATGAAAAACAGTAGAGTAGTGTTGTGGAGTGCCATAGTGTGTTGTGTGTGGGAGTGGCATAGAGTAGAGTCGCGTAGAGTGCTGTACAGTGGAGTGGCATAGAGTAGAGTGAAGTGGATTAGAGTGCATTGACATAGAGTGTTGCAGAGTATGGTGGCTTAGAGTGCAGTGGCATATAATTCAGTCGACTACAGCGCCGTGCAGCATCATAGAATGCAGTGGTGTAGATTAGAGTGTTTGTGAGTAGAGTGGAGTGGAGCAGAGGAGAGTGCAGTGGTGCAGAGCAGAGTGGCAGAGTGCAGTGGCACAGAGTGGTGCACAGTTGAGTGGTGCAGAGTGGTGCAGAGTAGAATATAGTGGAGTAGGGTGAAGTGCTACAGAGTGCAGTGGCGTGGCATAGAGTGGAGTGATGCAGAGTAGAGTGGTGTACACTGGAATGGTGAGGAGTGCACTGGCATAGAATGCAGTAGTGCAGAGTAGAGTGGCATAGAGGCCAGTGCAACAGAATGTAGTGCTGCAGAGAAGAGTGTTGTAGAGTGTTTTGTTGTAGAGTGCATTGATGTAGAGTAGAGTCGTGTTGAGTAGAGTTGTGTTGAGCAGAGTGGTGTAGAGTGCAGTGGCACTGGGTTCAGTGGTGGAGAATAGAGTGCACTCATATAGAGTGCAGTGGTGTAGCATAGAGTTTTGCAGAGTAGAGTGGAGTAGAGTGCAGTGGTGTCAAGTGCCATAGAGTAGAGTGCACTAGTGTAGAGTGCATTGGCAAAGAGTATTGCAGAGTATAGTGATGTAGAGTGCAGTGGCATAGAATTTAGTGGCATACAATGCAGCATCGTAGAATGCAGTGGCATATAATAAAGTGCAGTGGTGCAGAGTGGAGTGGTGCAGAGTAGAGTGCCATAGCTTGTAATGGAGTACATTGTTGCAGGGTGGAGTGGTGTAGAGTGGAGTGATGCAGAGTGTATAGCGTAGAGCACGGTGATGCAGAGTAGAGTGGTATAGAGTGCATTGGAATAGGGTGCAGTAGTGCAGAGTGGAGTGGTGTAGAGTTCAGTGGCAGAGAGTGCAGTGTTGCAGAGCAGAGCATCATAGAGTGCAGGGGCATAGAGAGCAGTGGCGTAGAGTGCAGTGGCATACAGTAGATTGTTTCAGAGTAGAGTGCAGTGCCATAGAGTGCAGTTGTGTTGCGTTCAGTGGCATAGAGTGCAGTGGTTTAGAATAGAGTGACGTATAGTGCAGTAACATAGAGTAGATTGTTTCAGAGTAGAGTGACATGGCATAGAGTGCAGTGGCGTACAGTGTAATAGCATAACGTGCTGTAGAGTGCAGTAGCAAAGAGTGCAGTGGTGTAGACTAGAGAGGCGTAGAGTGCATTGGCATTGAGGAGAGTGGTGAAGAGTAGAGTAGAAAGGTGGAGAGTGCGTTGGCGTAGAGTACAATGGTGTAAAGTGCAATGGCACAGAGTGGAGTGGTGCAGAGTGAAGTGAATTAGAGTGCAGTGGCATGGAGTAGTGTAAAGTGAAGTGGTACAGAGTAGAGTAAAGTGACACAGAGTGGCGTATACATGGAATGGCAGCAGACTGCCATTGAGGTGTTCCAAGGACAGAATACTTATGTGCTGCCCAACTCTAAATGAGGTGGACGGAGGAAGGATGTAGAAGGTTTGAATGTCTTTTTCTAAAGTCTTATAAAGATATATGTAGATTTCTATGGTATGGAGATCCCTTTCTCCACTCTTAGAAGGCAAATCTATGTTGGATTACACTTAAAACTGTACAAAGTTATTTGTACTTATGCATGCTTCGCTGCTAAATTCGAGTATGATTTGGTACATGTTCTGTAATCTGTCTATAATTCTTTCTATAAAACATTTAAACTTCAACCATCAGCTGTCATTCTTACAAGAATGTTTATCACCTGCTATGAACTACATTGATGTCACTGCACTGTTGGCTCCAGTCGGGGAGTACCAAAGTCAGTATCTGGTCTACACTTCTCCTAGCCTTAGTTGACGTCAGTGGGTGCATGAGTGTCTGTTTGGGTCTGCGAGTGGGTGTGTGAGTGTTTGAGTGGGTCTGAAAGTGGGTGCATGACTCTCTGAGTGGGTCTGTGAGTGAGTGCATGAGTGTCTGAGTGTTTCTATGAGTGAATATTTGTGAATTTGTTGTAATTTTACATGGGAGGTAGCGCTGAGCATTGCAACATATTCGCAAAAAGCGCATGGTGAAAACAAATTATTTTAAGGTCATAATTTGACCCTCAAAGGCCCCTATATCACACCCCTAGGGTCAGGGTACCTCCACTCTGAGCACCTATACTATTTATTATTTTATTTTTCAGCCCTGGGGTCTGTGTCCCATAACTTAAAATGGCAGCTGCAAATTTCTGGTCAGCCAATCATAACATTCATGTTGGTGCGCGCATTTGTGAATTATCCGCAATAATTGAAAAATTGTCACAACGGATCTGCGGTTCTAGTTATAGAAATTTATTTTCCCTTTAATATCTCAGAAACTACTGAATCAATTTACACCAAATAACAAAAAGCAAAATCTGCTGTACACAATCTAGCGGTCTGCCAAATTTGGTGTAATTTTGTCCAGCGGATCAGGCTGTAGTCGCATTCAAAACTCCTTTTGGAATTATCATGGAAACACACTTTTTTACAACCTGTTTTTCTTGGTCTCCGCTTGATGGATGACCCTGAAGTTTTCCATGTGTTCAAGAATCACGGTATGCTTTTTTTGGGAAATTTTCGTGAAGATTCATTAAACTGCGCCAAAGATTTAGCCAAGTCAAAAAATACTTTTCCTATGAAAACATGGTCCCAACTATAACTACCTACTGGCAACCGCTATATATATATATATATATATATATATATATATATATACATCCAAAAGTTGTAAATCTTCGCGGAAACAAAGTCCGTCAGGTGACCTGTGAGAAAGGATCAACAGCTCTGAGACGCGTTAGGATTGTGAAATAAAGTAAGTTTTTCTACTTGGAATCACGGCGAGTTGTTCTTCATTGTGGGACTTTGTTTCCGTGAAGATTTACAACTTTTGGATGTTTATATGAGGGGACGCCGCCCTGCTGTGATTCACCGTCTAAGTAAGTGGCCGGAGTGAATGCGAAAGTGCAGTATTATATATATATATATATATATATATATATATATATATATATATATATGCACGTATATATTTACACTGAAAAAAACAACGGTTACAGGGTCATTATAGTTAGGTCATGAATTTACTCATTCAAAACCATACAAATTCAGCAGTTTATCAGTCTCAGCAGTTATAATTAGAGCTATTTCAAGTAACTTTAACTCACGCCCTAACATAACTATGACCCGTGCCTTTGCCATGCACAGTTTTCTTCTCAATAATTTTATTGGAAATATAATATTTGATAATGTCAAAGATGGAATAGAAGATGTCATCAATTATATAATTAGGGGTGGGTGGAGCTTACGGAGGTCTACTCCACGGAATTCTGCAGAGCTGGCTTAAAACTCTGAGGAATTCCATGGAGTGTGTGGCGGAGTGCCGCATGCCATACTGGCATCCTGGCCCGAATGGGCCCGATCTCGGAAGCGCTAAGCAGGTTCAGGGCTGGTTAGCCAGGCCCTATCCTGCTTAGTGCTTCCAAGATCCAGCGCATTCAAGTCAAGGGACTAGGCATCGAAAGCTGCCGTTTTAGGCCTCTTGTTCTGACACAACCCACCGGTCTGGAGCCTGCTGCTCTCCACACCTGCACACTTCCCTTCACCAACTGCCCTCCATCCAAACTTGCTACGGAGGACCAAGCACACCCCCTGTCTTGCACCAGCCTTGCAATTGCTTCCTGTGTACTTACACAAGTGAGTGTCAGGGTGGGTGTGTGAGTGGGTGCATGATTCTCTGAGTGCATGTGTGAGAAAATGAATTAGTGTATTCTGGAATATCCTCCAATATTTGAGAATATTCTTGAATATTTGAAAATATCCCTGAATATCGTGCTTGGTGAAGAAAAATTATTTTAAAACTGTAATTTGACCCTAAAAGCCCCCTATATGACACCCCTGGGGTCAGGGTACCTCCACCCAAACCCCCTATACCACTTATCATTTCTATTTTCAGCCCTGGGGACCTTCTCCCATAACATAGAATGGCAACTTTCTAGTCAGGTTGTGACTAGCCAATCACAGCTCTATTTTCAAGTGCATTCACGAAATTTCGCAAATATTCACAGGTAGAGATATACAAATTTAGATTTTACTTAATTTCTCATAAACTACTGAATGGATTCACGCCAAATAACCAAAGCGCAATCTGCGTACCGAAAGCTTGCTTTCTGCCGAATTTGGCGTATGGGAATTACCATACGAAACACAACTTGTTTGACCTCCCATTTTTCTCTTCCCCGATTGACAGATCACCGCAAAACTTTCCATGTGCAAAAAGCATCAGCGGGTAACTTTTTTTGGGAAAATTTTGTGAAGATTCATCAAACGATGCCAAAGATATAGGCAAGTCAGAAAATGTTTTTTCTATGGAAACATCCCAACTATAACTACCTACTGGCAACTTCCAGTAACTGCATAAGATAGGGGTTCTGGGATGTCACCAGAAACAGCAATGTGAGCACTATGAGGGAAATGTGTTTGGTGATGTCTTTAGGTTACTTAGCCACACTCATGAGTAGTAAAGGTCTGTACCTTGCTCAGCATGAGCATGGCATGTGGAGTTAGAGTCTCTGTGTATAGTCAGCTAATCTACAGATCATACCAGAAAAAGAGTCACTGAGCCACAAGAAACAAGCAGGTGGATGTCCAGGGAATCCCCTTGCAAATTTCTCTGGGCTGGTTAGTCGAAAACAGGGTCCCAAGAGTGACTGTTTACAGGTCTTTTCCCAAAGGATCAAACCACATCATTCTGTTAGATGCACCGTACTGGTGCCGTAATGAGTCCACAGGCCTTTAGAGAGAACCTGTTCCTTTGGGAAGATGCAAGACATCACAGGAGCTCATCCCACAAGGCAAATTAATTTCAATTAATTCAGTGACAAGCCAATCCATTTCATCAGACAAAAAGTGGCCTAAGCTAGAAGCACAAGAAGCAGTTTTAGCTTAGTCATTGTAAATATTCGTCTTCCTTTGAAACATTTTTCATGTGTGCTGAATTAGCAAATTAGGATGAGTTCCCTGACTCTGAAGGTGCTCGCCTTCTATCCATATACTCATAGTGAAATCCATAACTGAGGTGGCACTTCTGTCGCTGGGCCAAAGCCTATGATGTGATGAGGAATGTAAGAGGGTCAGAGTCCTGAAAATGTATTTAGAGATGGGATAGTAGCCCTCTTCATGTACACACATTATAGCCATACAGTTGGCAGAGGGGCACATCCTGTACCGTTCTTTCTTTTGCAGATCATAATAAAATGGCAGGCACTATTATACCAGAGAGATGTTAAAACCAATATTGCTTTTTAGTTATTTGCCTGTAAGTTAAGAATTGGCTCCAGGAGTGGTGAAGTATGTTATCTATCCTGTTGCACACAGTCTCAACAGACTTCTGCAGTATACACGCCTGATTTACAAGAACCAAAGGACAGCATTGGTTTGAGTGCTTGGTGTTTGTCAAATCTATAGTGAAAAAAGCACAACATCTTCATAAAGTTCACCATCAGATGGACAAATCTCTACAAAAGCATTAATCATATTATGCACTCTAGCATCAGGGGTCCCCTCTGCTATGGCGGAGGAGCTTTGCCGCATTGCTGAAAGGCCGAAAAATACAATGATAATAAAAGTATTTTATTATCATTTTATTTTTCCGTGCACTGTAGAGTGGGGCGGGGCCAGCATCCCCCTGTTACCAGGGAGGAAGAGTGCTAGGTGCACGGTAAGTGAGCATGTCACTTTGGCCGACTTTCTGATGCTGGCCAAACAGACATGGCACGGAACTCTCCACCCGAGCTGTATTTGACAGCTGGGTGGAGACCAACCACAGGCTCCCACTCCCTCATTGAGTGGCATTTCAGCTCGCTCAGGCCAATCCCAGCACTTCTCTCACACTGTGTAACAGCATGAGAGAAGTGTCTGGATTGGGTAGGGAGGGAAGCAGAGAAGCACCAAGGCGGCGGGAGCAGAGGAGCACCGAGGCAGCATCCTGCAGCTACAGGTAAGTGTTTTCTTTTTTTATTTATCTCCCCAGCCCCCGCCACCCACTCAGGCTCCACGCGCTGTCCCTCCAGCCATTCCTGCAGTATCTGCCACTGTCTAGCACACAGGGCTATCATTGGCTGCTCTTGGAGGCATTCCTGGTGTTTAAAACAGTTGTTCTAACTTGTAAAGCTGTTCATCTAGCATCAATGTCATATTCGGCAGAGAAAGTAATGACCTTATGAGTCAAAAGAGTATTTAGGTGTAAATCTACTCTAGTATTAGTATTAGTATTTCCAACATTTAGGAAAACTAAGACTCTGCCATTCATTTCCAGGTGCCATTACCCCATAGACAATTTATTTGGTTCCAGAGAGTCAAGACGAAGCTGGAGATGACACTCAAGACAACAGGCGAGCATTCTCCTTTCCATATTTTGGGCATTGGTTAAGATGGACAGTTTTAAGGCCTAAAACTGATCCACAATTGGGATGAACTCTAACTGAATAGCACAATTCTTAGGATTTCCCCATACAAACTTTGCAGTAATATGACTCAGTGTCTGTTCTAGTGTTATGCTTTTAGGTACAATCACAGTCCCATTCACCATAGGAGTCCAAAATGGTAGTTCTTACTTCCCTTTTTTGAGGTTCTCCAAATTCTGAGCTACGCCGGCCAAATTTATGTGTCAAAGTCAATCTCTACCTCCACACCCCCTTTCCTTGTGGCTTCTGGCTCTGAATGTCTATCAACTTTCTAACTTTCTACTCAAAAGAAAATTGTGCTTTTTAAAGGCAGATGGGTTCATGGAAGGCACACGACTAAGCTTGTCTCCCACCACCACCTTTTTTTGTGGGTTATATTTAAATAGCTGAGTTTGCATCTTCCAGCCCAGATGTGAAACAAAGGTATGATTGAGAGGGGATGTTCATAACCTTTCATTAGACACTGCAAGTGTGCTTAGGCACACTATCTCGGATATATAAAACATGGTTGAAGTAGTATAGTTAGTTAAAATTCGACCAGTTCGTGGCCATGTCCTATAGGATTATATACATGCAGCAAATTTAGGTTTGAGTGAACATTCCAATCAAAGCTTATTGAATGAAAGCTTTAATTTGTGTTTTATATTGGAAATATGCTCTACAGATAGCCTGGAATTTTTTTCCTTCACTTTTATGCTCCGCATCTGCACACTATAAACTTTTACATTTACCAAAGTAGCAGGGGTGGAAAGTGAGCAGTTGCAAAACCAATAGGTCTGGCTTTGGAAACCAGCCTTTTCTCTTTGCCAATATTTGTTTAATTTTGCTATATGTTTTGTAAAACTTTATTGTTGAGCAAAAACAGTCTGGCTCTTTGCAGTATTAAAAAATGCCAAAAAGAAAAATGTTTTTTTGGTCTGAAAAGTACAGATTGCCAGAGTAGCCTTTGGCACAGAAAGGAACTTCTTTGTATGATGAATATACTCTTCATGAAAGAGCAGAAAGCTATAATTTACAGTGAAATTAGCCACTGGCTAAAGTGGCTGACTAAATACCCCATGTTGTAAGCTATAGTGGGTAGAATAAAAATGTGAATAACACAACAACAGGCCAATGTATGGAGAGGGATGGATGATCGCCCTATCAATAAGTATATTAAAAATGTAAATTTAGTAAAACAAAAAGGTATTGACTAACAGTAGATGTAGAGACAGGTGCCCTTTTAAGAGTGCATGTGTTTGAGGTCTAATCAGCAGATCTTAGGGCCAGATGTAACAAAATTTTGCGAGTCGCAAATGGCCCGAATCGCTATTTGCGACCCCGCAAAATCGGAAATGGGATGCAAAAACCCCATTTCCGAATCGCAAATAGCGACGCGAGCCATTACCGACTCGCAAAAGTTGTGACCCCATAGTGCGACCCGCAAATAGGAAGTCGCAATTTGCGAGTCGCAAACCATATGAAAAAGCCACTCGCAAATTGCGACTAGTCGCAAAAAGCCCATTTTGCACACCCAATTTACCACTAACTCAGAGCAGGTGGTAACCAGAACCAAAGTATAAAAGGAGACCCAGAAGGCATCTGGGTGACTCAAGATGGCGGAGATATATGTGATAGCAAGGAGTCCACGCTGCACAGCAGAGGAGGAGGAGGAGCCAGAGACAGGAGAGGACATACAGAACCAGACAGATACTTTTCCAACAAACAGAGGAGGAGATTTATGATAAATACAGACTCAGCAGTGCAGCTATATTAGAAATAATAGATCTACTCAATCCGCAGCTTCAACACCAGACTGTGCGCGGCAGCGCCATCCTCACACATGTGCAATTGCTATGCTCACTGCACCTCTTGGCCTCGGGTAGCTATCAGGGGGTCATTGCTGTGGCAGGTGGGGTATCCCAAAGTGCACTCTCACGGTTTTTCAGATGTTTCTTAGATGCCATACTCACACACATGTCCAGATACATATACCTACCCAGGAATAAGGCAGAAAGCAACAGCACCTAGTTGGAATTCTACAGGATTGCCAACTTCCCGCATGTAATAGGATGTGTAGACGGGACACATATACAAATATGCCCTCCTGCAAATCTGGAATATCTGTTCCGCAACCGGAAGTGTACACACTAACTTAACATCCAGGAGGTATGTGACGCCCATTATGTCATCACTGACATGGTAGCCAAATTTCCAGGGAGTACACATGACTCTAACATTTTCAGGCATAGTGGGATACACCAACGCCTAGAACGTGGGGAGTTTGGAGACGGATATCTCCTAGGTATAGCTGAATACACCTTGAAGACATACACACAGGTCAATGTGGAAACCATCCATGCCCTGCTAACATTGTTCATTTTTGCCAAACAGGTGACAGTGCATATGCGCTACGACCATGGATACTTACCTAGTACTTAACACTCAGCAATGAGACTGAGAGGCGATACAACAGTGCACATAGGAGGACCCGAAATGTTATAGAGAGGACCTTTGGACTGTTGAAGGCAAGATTCAGATGCCTCCACAGAAGTGGAGGTGCCCTCCAGTATGCCCCAATAACAGCATTCAAGATCGTTGGCGCATACGGTATACTGCACAACATTGCCACCAGACGTGGGCTACATCTCACCCCAGAAGACCCAGATTCGGAAGATGACGAGCAAGAGCTACCACATCGCCATCATGGGGATCGAAGCATTGCAAATCAAGGCAGACAGAGACGGGACCACATTGCAAACCAATACTTTGGAAGGTATGTGCTGCCTGTCACCACACCCACGAATGTCACACACAAAGAGCCCAGGTGTGAAGTGGAACAAACAAAAACTTTTATTAAGTGAACCAAATAACTAAAGAACTGAACTGTTGGTCAGGAGCTGTAAATGTCCACCTGCAATGAGGACACATTAACCTCATGTGCCTCAATTGTCCGTAAGTGCGTAGCTCAACTCCTACGCCCGGGACACCCAGCATGGCTAGTGCCTGGAGTGTCAGCAGGGCCCTGCCGTGGACTGCCACTCCTCAATACCCTGGTGTCCGTGGCAGATGCACTACTGACAGTGGAGCCCTCCTCACTATCTTGAGGTGTGTCTGCCGTGCCCCTAGCCACCTGTCTTGCCTCCATCATGTCCATAGCGTGGCTTATCCGTCCCAGTCCACGAGCCACATCGCCTGCAAAGTGGCCCAAGTCTACTTGTAAACTGACTGTCCGGCATGACAGCCCTGTTGTATTGACAGCCAGGCGGACGATTGAGGCAGCCATGCGGTCCAAACGGTGGATGAGTTGGCGTTCACGGCGCCTTTCACTCTCTCTCTCTGAAACAAGTTCAGTAACAAGTTGCCAGTGCAAGGTCACCGACATGACTGTTCAGGCTTTGGAAGTCTGTGTGCACCTGTGCCAGCCCTGTTGTGTAATGTCTCTCCATACGCTGCATGGCCCCTGATATGACTCTCATCTGCCTTGTTTGCAGGCGCTGACCTCTGATGAGAGCTGCCTCGGCGGCGGACATGGAGGAGTCCCCTACATCTCCCTGGGACACTGCAGGGACATGGACACGTCGTCTGCGACGCAGTGGAGCATCAGGCTCCTGTTGGCTGGCACTGTGGCTGGGACAGGGTGCTGGGTCAATCTCCACAATGTCTAATGGTGCATCTGGAGGGGACTGTGGTCGGGTGGTGCTGGGCCCTGTGGTGGCTGCTCCTGGGTCTTGTGCTGCCTGTTGGCTGACCTCTGCACCCTGGACGGACTGGCTGGTGGGGATGTCTTGTGGGAGACCTGTGGGACATAGGGAACACATTGTCAGTATCTAACATCTGTTGTATGCTTCCGAATAAACTTTTGCCTATCAGCTGCCTACTGGACTACATTGCCCATAATGCACCATTCTGGTGGTTGCTACTCTGAAATGGAGCTCATTTGGTTGTGCATGCTGCTGTGTACTGGGTGAGTGGGGGTATGCAGATATGGGTGTACATGCATGTTTCATGGTACTCACTTGTTGATGGTCCTGGCGCTGACGTGTCCAGCTCTCCTATTCCAGCCACTGCCTCTGGCTCCAGGGTCTGTTGCACACGTTCCTCCATGGGTGTGGGTGGTGGGACGGTAGATGGGCCTCCTCCTGTGCCCCTCATCTCCCGGAGGCGCTCTGTCACCCTCTCCTTGGTCCTGGAGCGCAGGTCGTACCATCTCTTTTTCAGCTCTTCAATGCTCCTGTGGCTCACCCCAATTGCATTTACCTTCTCCTGGATGTCAGTCCAAATCCTCCTTTTGTCAGACTCTGGCACACTGAGGGCAGCCCTTCCAAATAGCTGGTCATGGTGCTGGCAGCATTCATCTGTCAGCACCTCCAGTTCCTTCTCTGAAAATTTAAGTTTCCTCTTCCTGCCAGAGTCCTCCATTCTTGCTGCTGTTCCTCCTGGTGGTTGTTCAGCAGTTGGAAATGGGTGTGGTCCTCCCTCCTCCCAGGTGTATATGTAAACTTCCTGGCTGTGATGTCATCAGCAAGAGCCAGGAAGTGTTTTCCAGAGTGTTCTGCTGCACCTGCATGCAATTTGCGGCACAGTCGCAATTTGCGACACCCACTCGCAATTTGCGTGTTCGTTTTTAGCGAGGTCACAAAAAGCGACCTCGCAAACAGCGGACTCGCAATCTGCGGTGCGCCTTCATTTGCGAGTCGCAAAATGAAGTCGCTTCTTCTTGTTGGATACCTGTTTGCGAGTCGGAAATTGCGAGTCGCAACGGCTCGCAATTTCCGACTCGCAGATTTTTGGCTACCTACATCTGGCCCTTAGTCACTACAGAGGTCAGAAGACCAACAGATGATCTGAGCAGAAGAAAGGTAACAAGACAAAAAGATGAATTTCATCACAGCAATAATATATAAAAGTTGGTGACCAGGCATGGAGACTAGAATCCTGTGACATCCTGAGATATTAAGCACACAAGGACCCTCATTGTGCAGGTGTCACAGCTCTGTTGCTTCGGACCGAAGAATATCGCAGACACTTGCTATGCTGGATGATGGTGAGAGAGAGGCTTGATGGCAGCGTGGTGCACAGAGGCTCCGGGAGTCCCTGCAAGGAGCTACACGACGCTCAGGCTGATGATCTGGCCAGGCGTGATCTGAAATGCCTAGGAAAGAAGGCCATCATACGAGAGAGGTGGTAGCCCCCTTGAAATTTGGTAGAGGCCTGGATTTGAGGTTATTGGACAGGCTCAGACTAGCACGCCGATCAGCGCCCGATAAATGAAATTATGATGGCTGCCAGGCAACAGTGCGGCCTACCTGGAGGCTTGTAAAGGAAGTTCAATGAGCTAGCTGGTGACTGTGACTGGGAAGAACCTCACAGGAGGCAGTGAGGCAACCTAAGCGTTGGGTAAGACAGTCTTTACCTGTATGCAGCAGAGAGCTGGAGGGGAGGCCAGGAGGGCCGAGAGGCAAGGATAATTAGAGAGGAGACCCTGAGCCATGGCGCTATCCCTACTAGGGTCAGAACTGACTAGCTGAAGAAGAGACAGGTGCTCCAGACTGGAATGGCCTTGGTGGGGACTGAGTGAATGCTGTGGCCCCCAGAGATGTGGGGGGGGACCTACTATGGCATGGGATTTACACTGTGGGAGGGTGCCAATGCTGAGAACGGGGACAAAGGGCCATACCTTGGTGGTGCTGCTCAGAGTCTGCCTTGTGGCTGAGGTGGCTGGTAATGGCCCCACTTGTCTGCTGGTTAATGGTAGGCCTTTGGTTATCACTGCTGTTGCCGGCGAGGTGGGGAGACCATCCAGTATTTTTTGACCTGTGGGGCCTGGACTGGGACCCTGACTGCCCACTGGGCACTGATGGGCCCTGGTTCACTGCTACAGCCAAGAATAAGCAGAGATATTGCACCTGAGGAACCTGTGGGTATGTGACACTGGCTGCCACCACTGGCCTTAGCCTATTGAGGTCTGACAGTGGGGGACCCAAGGTGAAGAGGGATGGAGTTCATTCCCTCGATGAGTCCACCACAGTGCATACAGTGGGGGCGACCTGATGTTGTGTGCCCAGCGGCGACCTGTGAAGGTGGGGGTCAGAAGTAGCAGAGGTGTGCAGCTGGGGATCAGCTGAGCTCGTGGTACACACTGCACAGAGGTTGCAGGCCCCGGAATCACTGGGCTGTGAAGGGGAAGAAAGTCCTATTGGGTTAACCATACTGACTTGCCAAGATCCAGAGGGGATAACATCCTACACAGTGTAATTTTGACAAGACTGAGGACTGGGGGGGTCTGTCTGACAATACCACTGCTAAAATGCTCAGAGAAAGCAGCGAAGGTTGCACAAAGGAATAAGATAGACAGGAACACAGTTTTCAGACCAGAGGCCCCAACGCTTGGCTCAGAGGATGACCGCGGCTCTGAGATGAGGGGTTCCCCTTCTGACATGGCAGAAATCCTAGCAGCAATACAGGTGTCCCGAGTCGCTCTGGAGGGCAAGATGGACACAATTGCCATCAAAATGAACCATCTACACATGGACCTATGTAAATTAGCCGATAGAGTCACAATCACAGAGGAAGATATCACTACCTTGTAGAGGGAGATTAAGCCTCTGCAGACCACTGTAGCCAGCCTTAATTGTAGTGTGACTTAAAAAAAGAAATGCCTGGAAGATGCAGAGGGGCACTCTAGACAAATCAATATATGCTTGGTTGGTTTCCTGGAGCAAGCGGATAGATCCTTTGCTGAACTATTCCTTGAGGACTGTATTGGGAATACAACCTGACCCAACTGACTCTCTAAGGGCCAGATGTAGCAAAAAAACAAATTGCGACTTGCAATTTGCGAGTCCCTGTGACTCGCAAATTGCAAGTCGCAATTTGGTATGCAGAAAGGTGTCTCAGACACCTTCTGCAACTCGCAATGGGGTCGCAAATTAATATTTAATAATAATGAGGTGGGTCGCAGTTTGCGACCCCATTGCGAGTATGGGCACTCACGGGGATGGTGGCCTGCTGGAGACAGCAGACCACCATGTCCGTGACTGCTTTTTAATAAAGCAGTTTTTTGTTTTCTAAGTGCAGCCCGTTTTCCTTAAAGGAAAACAAGCTGCACTTTGAAGAAAAAAACAAAACCTTTAGTTTCGGATTTTTTCAGGGCTGGTAGTGGTCCATTGGACCACTGCCTGCTTTGAAAAAACATTTTTTGTCCAGTCACAAAGGGGAAGGGGTCCCATGGGGACCCCTTCCCGTTTGCGACTGGGTTACCACCCACTTCAAGTGGATGGTAACTGCGATTCCATTTGCGACCGCTTTCGCTGTCACAAATGGAATTGAATTGCATTGCGAGTCGCAAATAGGAAGGGAACACCCCTTCCTATTTGCGAGTCGGAAATGCATTTTGCGAGTCGGGTCCGACTCGCAAAATGCATTTCTGCATACCGGTGAGGCTTTTGCGCCTCGCAAACTGCGTTTTTCGCCATTTGCGACTCGCAAACGCCTTCTTACATCTGGCCCTAAGTTCTTCCCCATATAACAATGGTACAAGGCACTGCCAGTAATGCCTCGACCTGGAGCGCTGCCTAGGGCACTCCCAGCTAGGCTCCTCAATTATGTACACACACAAAGCCCTCCAAGATATGAGGACAAGCAAATACTTATCTTTCCAGACTACACTCGCAGGTTACAAGACCTCTGCAAAAACTACATGCCAGTCCACAAGAAGCTAAGAGAAAACTACATTAAATATAGCCTGATGTTCCCTGCCAAACTCAGAATATAACATGAGGGCTAGCCGTATTTCTATGAATCACCACCATCTCATGGCTAGACTCTATCAGAATGGATCACAGGATGGGAAGCTCTAACTGGAGAGAGACCCAGGAACACTAAGTCAGATGGTCAAACAGGAACAGGCAGATTCCGACTTCAGGCCCAAAAAAGCTGCAGAGGGATGTTTGCATATTGGTCTTCCCTGATGGAGCTTTACAGAGTGCCCCATTAGACTCCACAGACCGGGATTCTTTTTCACAGGTCCAATTAGTCTTGGATACTCTGAGGGACAGCATGGATACTAATTAGGATGTTAGCGATATGACAAGCAATGGGAGATTGTGGTGAGGAAATTAATCGAGACTCCAGAGCAAACTGGATGAAGGACACATTGAGAGTAATCGAGAACTGGTGATCCCTGTGGCCACCCTTGACTGATATAGACTTGCACCTCTGTCACTAACCTTTTTCTTTCTACAGGGGGAAAAGGATCCTGTGAGACCGAGAACTAGGTAAACTAAGGGGGGGTTCGTCAAAACAGTTATAAGCAAATTGTTTTCATTTCTTCATGTCCATGAGTTGCCGATGGCTCGACCTCTTTTAGACGATTGCGTCCTAACTTTGATCTCATGGCTGATTGAGGTTACGGTGCCTTGGACAGTACTTACACCTACTGCTTCATTAGAGTACATTAGGTGAGGGTGGGTAGAAAAGGAAAAGGAGTGGTGATCAGAATCCCTTTGACCAAAGGTTGTGTCAAAGGAGTTCTGTATATTCTGCCTGGGAGGGGAGAGACAAGAGAAATCTGGAGAAATGTAGCAACCTGTTATTGAGTTGTTTGGGGTGCTCCTACTGTTGAATGGAAATATGGTGCAGTGAGACAGCAAATGTGGCCCTGTGGACGGATCCAGATGCTTCTTAGATATCCACATAGCAGACACGGGGACTAGGTATGAGTTCCTCACCAAGAATGTGCGGGGATTAAATCAACCAGAGAAATGGTATAGAATACATGCTTATCTGAAAAGGTACAGGGTTGTGGTGGCCCTATTGGAGACACAAATATGGGGAGACTGCATTATACATTTAAGGAAAGAATGGAGGGGGCAAAGGTATGTAACATTTTATTCTGGATTTGCATATGGGGTTCTCATACGGGTGGATCCTGGAGTTCCATTAAGGATGAGGTGAGTCCCGGTAGATCCAAAAGAGAGGTACATTATTTTGTTGGGCTCCCTGGATGCGCATGAGCCTTGCCTCATCAATATATATGTACCTAACACAGACAGTGGTGACTATTTTGGGACGGTGCTAGTGCAGGAGAGGGCCACATGGAAGCTGAGGTCATTTTAGCTGGTATCTTTAATTGTGTGGTAGATAGTATGATAGACAAGATTGCACCTTGAAGAGGCACAAAGCCAAACATGAGAGCAGTGCTCAAACAGGCCATGGTGACTGTAAGATTGGTAGATATATGGTGGATACAAAACCTACAGACATTAGCGTACTCCAGCAACACATCAGCTACAGACATGCAAAGAAGGCTAAACTATTTCCTAGTGCAGGCAGACGCAGCATGGCGGCTGAGTGGTTCAGGATGCCTGGCTCGCTACCTGTCAGACCACTCACCCTTATTGATAACATACTCCCTGGTTAGACAGTTACCATAAGTACCATTGTGGTACATGAGAGTGGAGGCCCTGACTGACTCGATATTTATGGGAACACTAACAGACATATTAACTAAGTACTTTGAGACTAACAGGTGTAGCCTGACACACAGAGCTGTGGAATGCAATGCGATTAATGTAGTATTGAGGGGGAATGTGTATAGCAGCATCTACAGGTATAAATCAAACACTAGACATGTGCGTAAGGGGGCAGGAGGAAAAACTGGTAACCCTGAAGGCAACCTTAGCAACACACCCAGAGACGTTACAGGAGTAGAACGGGCCCAATATCAAATACAAATCCTATGGGACCAACTGGGGAAGCACATGCAACTATCCTACTAAAGGAGGCTGCACATGGAGGAGAATAGAGCGGAATGCATTCTGGCAAGGCTGGTCAAGAAGGAAACTCATGTGCAACCTATCCTATCTATTGAAGACCAGATAGGATGAGAGGTCCACACCCAATAGATGATCAATGAAGTGTTTGTGGATTATTTATGGAGGGTATAGACCACACCCCAGCAGCACAGCAAATCTTTGATCTCTAACTACTTGGCTGCACTACCGTTGCCACGCTCATGGTGGAAAAGTTCATAGAACTCAGAGTGCCACTGACCAAGCAGGAACTCTGAGCTGTAGACTACCTAAAAACTGCCAAGGTGCCAGGTGGGGATGGCCTCCCGGCGGAATTTTATAAAGCCTTTGCCAGCACTCTGACAAACAAGCTGTCAGAGTTTTATGCAGAGGCTAGGGAGAGGAGAGTACTCCCAGACTCCTTGAGGGAGGCCCTCATAGTCTTGGTGTCAAAACTGGGGAAGGATCCATTAGAGGCGGCCTCATGCCTCCCACTCTCAATGCTAAATGTAGATCAAAAGATCCTTGGACAAATCTTAGCTATGCACCCCTGATACACCTACAGTGACTAGTCCATGAGGACCAGTCGGGGTTCATTCCCCACCAAAACATGTTGTGCAATCTGCGCTGTTTGACTCACATCATGCATGACCCTGGCTTAGAAGGTGACCAATACTCACTGGCCTTCCTTGATATAGAACAGGCCCTTGACTTTGTGTGCTGGGAGTATGTGTGGACAGTTTTGGAGGTGATGGGGCTGGGGGACGAACAAATTCAATGGATCAAATTGCTCTACACGAGGCCAAGGAGGTGTGTCTCGGCCGTGATCGCTCTCCAGAGGGGTACACAGAAAGGATTCTCACTGCCTTCCCTGTTGTTTGCCTTATTGATTGAGCCCTTGGCATATTGGCTTCATCGGGTGCTGCATGCCTGGAAATTCCCAGTGGGCTGGACAGTTCATGTGGTCTTGCTTTACGCAGACGATGCAATGATATACTTGTAACAGCCAGTCCCAATCCTGCTGAATGCCATGCAGGAGTTTGGAGAGGTATTGGGGTTTAACAACAATCACTCTAAATCAGTTTTGTGCCCACTGGGGCAGTTAAGGGAGATACCCCATTCATGACTCTGGGCTGCCATGGAAAATGGAAAGCAGTAAGTACCTGTGATTGCACATAGCCATGGGGTGCAGCAGTGTCATTACCTGAATCTTGGGAGGGTGATCCATAATCTCCAACCCTCCGTAGTCTTCCGAAATACAGTAAAATTATACCAAATGTTGACAATCGCCCTGGCGATAATGTTGGTGCTGCCCTGATGCCCGCATGTGCTCCAGGGCACCATGTATGAAATTCCACAGTGTGCGTTCCAAGAATTGGATCAATTATTGGTGGAATTACTCTGGGCCAGAAAATATAAAGGGTGGGACTAAACACTCTTAAGCTGGAGTGGTATGGGGGGATGTAGGTATTGGATCTTTAACTCTATTATTTAGAAGGACAGTGTTGTGAAGCCATTTTAGTGATGTCTGTCGGCATGTTGTTTTAACAACAAGACCTGCTGTCTCTACCTTTTAGCCTAGTAACAATTAATTTTATTTCATTTTATTCTTTTAGAAGCTATCACACTTGTGGTGATGTTTTACTTTCCTTTATCTTGCTGTCCTATCACTTAGGAAATAATTTAAATTTCTTAGCACAACATTCTCCCACTCTGTACTTTCATCAAGGCTGGAACAAGATAGGATAGCTGGCACAAGTGATACACTGTGTCTATTCACAGAAATATACGTATTTTTTACATGGGGACACTTTTCTCAGAACACTAGCTGTTTTATTATAAAAACATCTCTCTGTCCCCTGCACATTAGAGGGAGGTTCCAGGCATATGACCAGTACTGCATGCAGTCTGCCTTCGCTACAGCTGCTTGCTGAGATTACCGGTTGCCTGGTCTATATGGGGATGGTGTCTCACTAGATGACACGCTCCTTCACTACTGTCACACTCTGGTGTGGGTGATAATGTCTTCTGGGGGGGTCCAGAAGGATGGATTAGGGCTTATCCTGCTGTGCTCTAACCTAGAACATTAGAGGCATAGTTCAGAATCACATATCCTGTTTAGTGAAAGTATCGTGGGACTTTTCTTGTTTTTCACCTTTGTTGTCACCATTCTGCTTCTAGTATGTTTTATCATCCTAATCATTGCTGTCCATGTCATTTTATCTAGGACGCCGCTGATTCAATAAATCTCACTGAGTCATTCCCTGCTTCTGTTTGTAATTGCATGTGTGAGACAGATGTAACCGAGAGAAAAGGATGAGATCTGATCCACCACAATTTCCATGAGAAGTCACACTCTCATGTGCCCAATTGCCACAGATGACCCCTGCTCTTGGGCATAGGTGAAGCGCCGCTAGCTGTCCGGAAACGGATTAGGCTGACAGTTGTCACATAGTGTGGGATCGACTCAGTTCACCACAATTCAGGTGATGCTGCCACCCAAATCCAGTAGCTTCATTGGTACAATGAGAGCCAATGCCACATGGCACCACCAACGTTTGGCCTGCCACTGATTTTCAGATCTTCCAGAGTATTTCTGTCTCACTATGTGCTAAAGGCACCTCAATACGATATACAGAGATGTCCGGGGTATTGAGGATTTTCTCCTCAGCTAGATAGGTAGTACCTATTCGATGCTGTAGGTTGTTCAAGCCTGAACCTTAAAAAGATCAATCCCCATTTGGTGTCCTTATCTCTGAACAGGTAGATTTTCCATGGCGAACCCGCAGTGGGTGTTAATTGCAGTAAATATGCAACCTCCCCTCACTGCTCATTTATTATCTAATGGCCATACAGCCCAGGGGGCCCTGTCACCTTTGAAGTTGGGGCTCATCCAGCCTATAGAACAGAAACATTTTATTCTTTGGTCAACATTCCAGCAGTCGATGGCAACAGTAATCCATTTCATCTTTATACAACTGCTAATATACCTGCACAATACAGAGCATTTGCATACTTAGAGATGCCTCTATCCTTTCATAACTGACTTGATGGTGCCCTACTTTACACAATACTACGCTAGCTTAGGTCCTCTGAGTAATGATGGTCTTACCTTGCCCTTATTTGCTGCATACACACTGCATCATTATACAGGCACCTTGGCGGTAGCTGAGGTTTGCTGCTTATACTTTGAGCTTACAGCAATATATAGACTTTTAGTACAGTTTGTAATGCAAACATAAAATACTAACCCAGAATGTGCTACTCCAGTGCAACCCCACGCAGTCACACCAGACATTAACCATGCAACTGTACATTCAATTATGAGTAAGGTACCTGCCAAACCAGATGAAATTCCGTTTTGGGTAGCTTAAAAAATAAATGTGCTGGAGGCAATGTTTCCCCATATGGGATCTCAAGATAAATACAGAATTCTCACTATCTACTTGCAATTTGGGATGGTTCCCGCAGTAGATAACTGCAACACTTGGGACAGACTATTTGGCACGCTCTATACTACTGCACAAGGTACTCCAGCACTTGCCAATCTTCCAGAAGTGTTAAAACAAATTCAAGATGAATACTGGGCTGTCCCGGCCTTAGATATGAGGATGCAATTTACTGGCAATTTTGCCACTGTGTCTTTAATAATATTAAGTCATCTTAAAGGGGAAGCAGTAGCACTAGCAGTGTGCATGCGGCTCTGGGACGTTCCTGTACAGGATCAAGACTGCGAGCTGCCAAAGATTATCATTGACGTACTCTAGTATTGGTCGGAATAGTCTGGGAGCCAGACCTAGTAAACCACATTTACAAGGTAAATCCAATAAGGATTCTACCAAGCAAGCACCTGAGGGTTCTAAACAACGCTGGGATAAACAAAAACAAACATCTAAAAAAGAAAGGGGAGAATATCCTCATTCGGAGACCCCAAAAAACTGCTATAATCTTAGAAAAAGAGATAACATGAAAACTTCTGATAGATATCAATATAATGATACACACCAATCCCGTTTCTTTCTAGACTCATCGTATAATTGCAGTGAGAGAGGTAGGCAGACAGAACAGCAAACTGAGTACCTGAAACCAAGAAAGGAGTTACAACGTTTATCAGAAGTTTCTGTTAAAAAAAGAAGAGAAACTTCCCCAGCAAAAATCTCAATTTAAAAAGAAGAAAGTGGCAGAAATTCTGTACAGAATGCCACTCAGGATGACAACTTTATTGAAGAACAGGAAGTGTGCACTGGCCCTGCTAGACAGCGCGGCAGAGGTCAAAATAGTTCGCTGGAATCTTCAAGAGCAACTGGAGGTGAAAGCAACTAACAATGATGTTTTAGAAGTCAAGAATGCAGATGTGCGGGTCTCCCCACCAGACAGGGTGTATAAACTGAAAATAAAATTAGAAGGAGACATTGAGTGCACAATTGATACTATCTTTTGGGATTGCATAACTACCATTCATGATAACTTATAAGCTGAAAAAGTTTGGCTGCCAGAATTTGTCCATAATCTCTCATATGGGGAAGAGGCAATTGACCAGTCTTTTTCGCCTCAAGTTCCAGTAAAGCTCAGGGAGGTTTGCGCTATTGATTGGGCGTTGGCACAGGCACCCATGCTGTATCACAACTATGTAGGTTGGAATAATACCAATTAAGTCTCAACCACAAACTCAACTGCAAAATCCTATTAAACATGAAGCTAAAGCACCTGTGAGGGAAATCTTCACACAGCTAGAGCACTAGCTCTTAGGGCATAATTGAACTCTGTGTCTCACCAATGAACAACCTGTTGTTCCCTGTAGCTAAACTGGGCCATTCATATAGAATAGTCTTAGACTGCAGACATTTAAATAGTCATACAGGCACGTTTCCTATTCAAAATACACACAGTACTGCACTTATTAATAATATTGGCCCTCATTACAACCGTGGTGGTCGCTGTTAAAGCGGCGGTAATACCGCTAACAGGCCAGTGGTATAAAAATTGAATCACGACCACGGCCAAAACTGCCAACACAGACAGCCACTTTAACACTCTGACCACCACGGCGGTAGTAACAAACACCGCGGCAGTAACAGACAGGCGAAAGAAAATGTACTTCCCACCCCATCACAACCCGCCAATCCGCCAGCTTTTCCGGGGCGGTACCAACGCCATTAAAAGCATGGCTGAAACAGAACACAGAAGGGAAACCACTCACCTCTTGACACTCAATGAAGAACCAGGATGCCATGGAGCCCGAGTTACAGGTCCTGCCCATGCTGGTCTACCTCCTCATCTACCAGGAATACCAAAGGCGGTGGCAAAGAACACAGTGAGTACTGCACCTAGTACACAGATGAGGGGGGCAAGAGAGTGAAACACGCGCAACACGCAACACCCCCATCCTCACCTACAACCCCATACACACAAACACATGCAACAACATTACATTTACACCCCGTAACCCCCTGGAAGAACGCAAGGACAAAAGGAATTGAGTTAAATCAGTGATATTTTAGAAATAGGAAGATATATACATAACAAATAGAAAAACAGTATTTACAAAAACATACAATATGTACATAAGGCTGTACATTGTCCCTTTCAAATGTCCGTGGGTCACTGGGCCACAAATCATGGGCCAAGCCCACACTTGACTCCTGCTTCAATAGGGAGAGAAAACTGCAGGGGAATCAGGTCGAAAACACACAGGCACCTCAGGGGGTCGGGAAGTGGGGGCACCTCAGCCGGAAGATGGGACAACGCCACTGCTCCTGGAGGTGGCTCCATGCCCACAGCGATGTCCTGGGGAGTGCAAGGCCACAGTCTCTCAAGTGGGTGGTTTGCCCACTGCTTGGTCCTGGGGAGTGCAAAGCCACAGTCTCTCAGGTGGGTGGTTTGCACACTTCTTGGTCCTGGGGAGTGCAAAGGCACAGTCGCACAAGTCTCTCAAGTGGGTGGTTTGCCCACTGCCTGGTCTTGGGGAGTGCAAAGCCACAGTCTCACAAGTCTCTCAAATGGGTGGTTTGCCCACTGCTTGGTCCTGCGGAGTGCACAGCCACAGTCTCTCAAGTGGGTGGTTTGCCCACTGCTTGGTCCTGGGGAGTGCAGAGCCGCAGTCTCTCAAGTGGATGGCTTCTCCACTGGTTCTGGAGGGGGACTTGTGCCAGTGTGCTCCATCCTGCCAAGGAGGGGGTAAGTGTCTGCATATCTCCACTGGTTCTGGAGGGGACCTTGTGCCCAGTGTGCTTCATCCTGGCAAGGAGGGGATGAGTGGATGCATATCTCCACTGGTTCTGGAGGGGACCTTGTGCCCAGTGTGCTTCATCCTGGCAAGGAGAGGGTGAGTGGTTGCATATCTCCACTGGATCTGGAGGGGACCTTGTGCCCAATGTGCTTCATCCTGGCAAGGACGGGGTGGGTGGATGCATATCTCCACTGGTTCTGGAGGGGGCCTTGTGCCAAGTGTGCTTCATCCTGCAGAGGAGGGGGTAAGTGGATGTATATCCCCACTGATTTTGGAGGGGGCCTTGTGCCCAGTGATGCAGAACTTGGGGTGTGGCAGTTCACATTCCCTCACCTGGGTGTCTGAGGCACGAGATTTGCAGGGACCAGGTTGCATGATAGTCCATGGAGGCAGGTCTAGACTCCATCCTGCGGCTAAGGCTGCAAACTGGTGGTAGTGCCGGGGCTGGTGGGGGTGTTGCCAGCGGTGGTGGGAGGCTCCAACCCATCTCCTGCAGCCTCGGACGGCTGCCCACTGGGGATGCTGCTGCTGACAGTAGTGGTGCTAGCGGCGGTGCAGGTTGCAGTGCAGGTGGCGGTGCTTGCGGCAGTGCTTCCGGTGGGGCTGCTGGCGGTGCTGCCCGCAGTGCAGGTGGCGGGGCTGGCGGTTGTGCTGGTGGGTGCCAGGCCTTCACCTGCAGCCTCCGACGGCTGAAGTGCCTTGCCTTGGGCCTTCTGCCCCTTCCTCACGTTGGCAGATGCTGTTGTGACCTTGGCTCTGGCAGCTGGAGTTTTGGAGGAGGCCTTGCTGGTTGGTTCGTGCTCCTTGCCTTTGCTGCATGCTGTCCCCTTCTCCACCTTGGCAGGTGGCGGAATGGTTTTGTCCTTTGCAGGGGTTGGTGGCACACTGGCTGGGCTGACGGGTGCCCCCTTTGAGCCCCTGTGAGTTGCAGGTACCACAGCGGACGCCGACTTGGTGGCTGAGGTGCTGGCCTGGGTCCTGGACACCCTGGCCCGAGGGGAACGACGGAGGGGAGGGGTAGGGAAGAGGTCAATGTTTCCCAGGAAAAGCTTTTTAGACACACTGGGGTGGGAAGAGGGAGAGGGTTTGGGAGTGGAGGAAGAGGCAGTGGTTGTAGAAGGTGTCTGTCTGCTGAGTTTGGATGAAGGTGCATGGGCTGGATGCTGTTGTGAGGTGGATGGCTATTGGGTGGGTGGGTGCTTGCATTTGTGTGATTTGGGAGGAGGGGTCACAGACATACTGGGAGAGGACACAGGGGACGTGTGCATTGATGTGGGGGTGGTGACTGCCAGTGAGGGGCGAGTAGTGATGGGCGTGCTGGTGATGGAGGTAGTGGTTGAGGATGTAGTGCATGCAGGTGTGAGTGGAGATGATGCTGGGAGGGAGGTGGACGAGGAGGAGGAGGGGGACACAGTGGAGGCAGTCGATGTTGGTGTGTCTGTATGGGGATGGTGCTTGTGTGAGTGCCTGTGGGATGATGTGTGGTGCTTATGTTTGCCTGAGACACTTCTGTTTGTTGATTTGGGTGATTGCTGGTCTGAAGGTGTGCTTGGGATAGGCTGGGTTTGAGGGGATTGGGACTAGGTAGAGGAAGTTGGAGAGGGGAGGCTAGAGACAGGTACAAGGGCTGCCATCAATGTTGAGGCCAGAGCCTGAAATGCTCTCTGTTGGGCTGCCACGGCAGAGTGAATGCCCTCCAGATATGCATTTGTTTGTTGCAAATGCCTATCGACATTCTGGATGGCATTCAGAATGGTTGACTGCCCAACAGTGAGGGATCTTAGGAGGTCAATAGCCTCCTCACTGAGGGCAGTAGGGCTGACTGGGGCAGGGCCTGAGATGCCTGGGGCGAAGGAGATGCCCACCCTCCTGGGTGAGCGGGCACGGGAAACACTCTGAGGGGCTGCTGGGAGGGCGGTGCTGATAAGGGGTTGGCGGCTGTACCTGTTGTTGGGGTGGGCACAGAGGTGTCCGCCAGGGAGCTTCCATCAGAGGAGGAGTCGCTGTCTGTGGTCTCCCCTCCTGTCCCCTTCGTGGTGCTTCACTTGCCCTCCGTCCCACTTGTGCCCTCACCCTCGGTGGATTAGGCCTCCAGGCCCATGTGGGATGCAGCTCCCTCCATGGCAGGTGCCTCTGCTCCTCCGCCGGATGATGCTAATGCTCACAAGGACAGGGTGACAAAACAAAAAAGGGGGGAGAGACAGAGGATACACTTGGTCAATGCCAGCAACACCACTACCGTTGGCGTACACAACACACAGGGAGCAGCCCTATGCACTAGGCCATGCACTACCAGTTACTAAGATAGTCACCAGGACATGGCGCACAATGCCTAACGCCATTAGCTGCACACCTGAAACCCACAGGACCCTGCCCAGTAGTAGATGCCCACTGACACTATTGGGGTAGGAGTGCTTCAGAGCCTGCCCAACATGGGACCTACCCTGCCATCTTCGCCCTGGCCTAGGGGCACCCATAGCCCACATCTCCCACCCAGGTACCTCTTAATGTTCGCAAAGTCAGGATTCAGAATCTGTACTCACCCCCTTGTGGCTGCTGTGATGCCTTCAACCGCCCATCCAACTCCAGATAGGCCATCGCCAGGATGCAGAACATCAGGGGGGTCATGGTGCGATGGGCACCCCTTCCTCATTGGGAGGCCAGCCCCAGCTGCACTGTTTCTTTGCCAAGCGGCGCAGGTCCTCTCACCTTTTGCAGCAGTGGGTGCTCCGCCTGCCAAAGACCCCCAGGGTCTGCACCTCCTTGGCGATGGCACGCCAAATACCCTTTTTCTGGTGGGTGCTGACCTGCATGGAAAAGACAGCAGAAAAGGGAATTAGTCAACAGTAATGCCCACCATATCCCTCCCATCCCCTGACGCACATACAGGTACCACCTTACATGCAGCACTCTGGCCAGGACGCCTATGACCCCCTATTTGTGGCTTACATACACACTACTCCATACATTCATGGCCCACGCATCATGCTCACAGTGTACTTACCTGTTTGTCTGGAGGACCGTAGAGTAACATGTACTGGGGTAGGACCCCATCCACCTGTTTCTCCAACTCCTCCGCAGTGAAGGCATGGGCCCTTTCCCCAGACACATGAGCCATTGTTGCTTCCAGACACAGGTCACAGCAGCACTTGCAGTGTCGGTCCTCTTCTGTTGAAGGTCAGGTAGCAAGTGAGTGAACAGACAGAAAATGGTGGTAAAGTCTGCGGCGGTGCATACTGTCACGGCCGGCGTGCATCTCCATTGGCTCCTGGAACCCATAGGGCCCAATGATAACCAATGCGAAGTTGCGTGGCGGTCTTCAACCGCCTACCGTGACGGCTCACAACGCCAGCACAATTACCTCATTTCCACTTGTCCCTCCTCACAGTTCAGGCAGCCACCATTTCAGGGGGGCACAGGGCATGGCACTTAACTGCGTTACAGCAGACATTGGCACAGCAACTGATTGTCGGGTTCACATCTTGTTTCTGTAAACAAATCATCATTAGTGCAATAGATGTGTGAATATGACCCTCTGCTCACTGTTTTCTTCCATAGGCTTCAACTGCTGAGGCTGAATATGAGATGGCGGCATCCTCCGGTGTACAGACCCCTGGTGGACCTTGCGACAATGGAGGACAGACACATTATCATAACCTACAGACTTGATTGTGCCACAATCCTAGAACTGTGTGCCCAATTGGAGCCAGACCTGATGTCAGCTGTCCGCCAGCCCACAGGTATCCCCCCTCTAGTGCACGTCCTGTCAGTGCTCCATTTCCTGGAAAGTGGTTTCTTCCAAACAACAGTGGCCATGGCATCAGGGATGTCCCAGCCAATGTTCTTCAACGTGTTGACCAGAGTGTTGTCACGTGAGCAGCTACATCGTGTTCCCCCAGGTGGAGGATTTGGCCACAGTGAAGGCTGACTTTTATGCCCTGGGACATATCCCCAACATCATTAGTGCCATTGATGGTACACATGTGGCATTTGTCCTACCCCCCCCCTCCCCCCGGAGAAATGAACAAGTGTTCAGGAATAGAAAAGGCTATCACTCTTTGAATGTGCAGATGGTGTGTTTGGCGGACCAGTACATCTCCCATATGAATGCCAAATATCCTGGCTCTGTGCATGACGCCTTTACCTTGAGGAATAGCAGCATCCCATATGTGAAGGGCCAACTCCGGAGGCACCAGGTGTGGCTAATAGTTGAGCCCAAAGTCCCCATACAGTATGAGTAGGTGTCTGGGTATGGGGTTGTCCTTAAGGGTTAGTGTGTGTCTAACAGTTGTCCCTCGATATTTGCAGGTGACTCTGGTTACCCCAACCTCTCATGGCTACTGACCCCAGTGAGAAATTCCAGGACGAGGCAGAGGAATGCTACAATGAGGTACATGGGAGGATTATTGAAAGGACCTTCGGTCTCCTGAAGACCACGTTCCGGTGCCTCCATCTGACAGGTGGCTCCCTGTACTACTCGCCCAGGAAGGTGTGCCAGATCATTGTTGCATATTGCACAGCCTGGCCTTGAGACGCTAGGTTCCTTTTCTGCTGGAGGATGTGCCTGGAGATGGTCTTGTGGCAGCGGTGGAGCCTGTGGGCAGTGAGGAAGAGGAGGCAGAGGAATAAGATGTTGACAACAGAAGCAATATAATTCAGCAGTACTTCCAGTGACACACAGGTAAGACACTGTAAGTTCACTTTACATTTCAGTTTTCTGTTGGATATTGTACATGACAGCCTGTTTCCCTATGTCTATGGCCACTAACTGTACCCTTTGGCATCTCTAATTTCAGATCTCTGTGCCCCACCCTGGCTCCTGCTATGTGTACTGCTGCCCACCAAAGGTCATTTCAAAGTATATTTCACTGTACATTTGAGTTGCAATGCTTTGATAATGTTGTTCTAATACATATGTGAATCATTTGACAGACTCAAGATTAGTATTTGTTCCAAGGGTGTTTATTTAAGTGCTCATACTTAGAGGGGGATGTGCAATGGGCTGGGTTGATGGTGGAGGAATGTCAAGTTAGAGTCCAGTCTCTTGGTATCACAGGTGCATTGTCCAGTGGGGCATAGGAAGGGGAGTAATGGCAGTTCAAGGTGGACACGGTGACGGAGTGGGACAGAAGGATGACAATCAGGAGAGTCCTATTTCCTGGCGGGGGTCTTGGCAATGTTCTCTGGCTTCTGCCTGGATCGAAGGGACCGTTTGAGGGGTGGTTCTCCTTCTGCAGGGGGTGGGGTGCTGGTGGCCTGTTGTTCCTGTGTTGGGGCATCCTGTCCACTAGTGCCGGAGGAGGTGGAGGGCTGTTCTTCGGTGTGGCTAGTGTCAGGGGCCCGTTGTTGTGCCACTGCCTCCCTCATGGTCTTGCCCATGTCAGCCAGCACCCCTGCAATGGTCACCAGGATGGTGTAGATGTTTTTTGGGTCCTCCCTGATCCCCTGGTACTGTCCCTCCTACAGCCACTGGGTCTCCTGCAACTTGGCGAGTGTCTGGTCCATGGTCTACTGGGAATGGTGGTATGCTCCCAGGATGTTGGAGAGTGCCTTGTGGAGAGTGCGTTCCCTGGGCCTGCCCTCCCCCTGTCACACAGCAGTCCTCCCAGCTTCCCTGTTGTCCTGTGCCTCTGTCCCCTGAACTGTGTGCCCACTGCCACTGACCCCAGGTCCCTGAGCGTCCTGGGTTTGTGGGGTTACCTGGGGTCCCTGTAGTGTTGGACACACTGCTGATTGACGTGTCCTGGGGACAGTGGCATGGGCCCACTGGGTGGGTGCTGTGATGGTGTTTCCTAAGGCGGAGGGTCTGTGGTGGGTTGGGACTGTGGCAGGGGAACCGACTGTCCAGAGGTCCTGGATGGGTCAGGTTGGTCATCCTGATCCAGGCGTGCAGAGCTGCTGACGTCAATGTGGGCTTCTTCGGGGGGGACTGGATGTAGCTGGCACCTCCTCTCCGGTGATGTTGAGTATGGGTCCTGTGGGGATGGAAATGCAGTGTTATTGTATCTGCATGTGCCATCTTGTTCATGGTTGTGTTTCCCTGTATGATTGTGATTTCCCTGTCAGCTTGGCCTATGAGTGGTGATTTTGTGGGCTGGGTGAGTCTCTCTACTGGGCATGCTGTAGTGATGGGTGTCCATGAAGGTCTGTGTTGGGGTCCATGCATTGGTGTTACATGCAGGTCTTGGTATTGGGATGGGTGGGTTGTGATGGTGGGGTATATTTGAGGTGGTGGAGTGATGGGGGTGAGGATAGGGGTAGGAGTTTGTGATGGCATGCAGGTAGGGTGGGGGGGGGATAAATCAGTAAAGATTTGACTTACAAGAGTCCAGTCCTCCTGCTACTCCTGCGAGGCCCTCAGGATGCATTATTGCCAAGATTTGCTCCTCCCATGTTGTTAGTTGTGGGGGAGGAGGTGGTGGTCCACCGGCAGTCCTCTATACTGCTACCTGGTGTCTTACAACCACGGAACGCACCTTCCCCCGTAGGTTGTTCGACCTCTTCCTGATGTCATCCCTTGTTCTGGGGTACTGTCCCACGGCATTGACCCTGTCCACGATTCTCCGCCATAGCTCCATCTTCCTTGCAATGGACCTCTGCTGCACCTGTGATCCGAATAGCTGTGGCTCTACCTGGATGATTTCCTCCACCATGACCCTTGGCTCCTCCTCTGAAAACCTGGGGTGTCTTTGGGGTGCCATGAATGTGATGTGAGTGATATGAGTGAGGATGTGTGGGGTGATGTATGGGGTGATGTGTTGGGGTGTATGCTGTGATGTGTGTGGATGGTGTATGGGTGATGGTGTTCTGTGCCTCTGACTGATTAGGTGCTCCTGGCTTGTGTCTCTCTGTTTGCTATCTTTTTTTTCGTAGAAAGAGTTGTGGGTAATGTGGGTGTGTGTTTTATAGTGGTGTGAGTGTGTGGGTGTGGTGTGTGTATATGTGTCATGTGTATGTAGTTTGAGTTGTCCAATGTGGTGTAGTTTTGTAAATGTGTGTGTATTTTGAGCAGTGTGTACCGCCAATGGTTTACCGTGTTTGAAAGACCGCTGCAGTGATTCGTGGGTCCTGATAATGTGGGCGTATTCCTGTTGGCGTAATTGTGTGGGTTTTGCTATTGCCAATTTTTCACTGACCTTTTGGCTGGCGGACTTGTGTGGGTGTCTGTATAGTGGCGGAATTCTCAGTGTGGGTCATAATACCCGTAGCGGAATAGAGCTTCGGTCACGGTATGTTGGCAGCCGTCAGCACGGTGGTAGGCGGCATTTACCGCCAGGGTTGTAATGAGGGCATTAGTGTTTACTTTTCTTTCTCTGACTTCAAATTAGAGGATTTATGCGACAATCTTGCTGGATACTGGGGTTAGGAAAGATTTTTTTTCATCACATGACATCATTCAAATAAACTTCAGAATGTATCAGAATTAGGAGTACAAATGAAGCACGTTTTTGTCAATTCTGAACTATGCTGGAAACAAATACCTTTAAATGAATAAAACAAATCATTGCATCAGGTAATGCAATTTCCACACATCATTGTCTGTGCACTTTATAGTTTTATTTGAAAAACTGTATGTCTGTGAAAATGTAATGGTCATTTCAATCAAAAATGTGTTGTCTGTAATGATAGTGTATTACCACACCATGCATATTCCACTGGACTCTGCTCTGCACCACTCCACACCACTGCACCCTGCTCTGTATCTCTCCAATTTACACCACCCCATGCCACAGCACTGTGGGACACTGCACTCTTCTCCACTCTTCTCCACTCCACCCTATGCCACTGCACTCTGTTACTTCACACTACGCCTCTCTACTCTGCTCTGTACCACTCTACTCTATGCCAATGCACCTTATGCCTCTCTATACCACTGCACTCTGTGCCTCTGCACGCTATACCACTCCAGTCTAAGCAACACCAATCTAGTCCACACAAATCCACTCTATGTCACTCTGCAACACTGCACTTTATGCCACTGCACTCCATGCTAATACACTCTATGCTACTGCACTTTACTCTATAACACCCAACTCTATGCCCCTGCACTCTACATAAATACACTCTGCGTCATTCTAATCTACTCTGCACCACTACACTCTATGCTAGGCACTCTAAACCACTTTACTCTATTCCACCACACTCTATGCCACTCTATGCAACTCCACTCTACCCTGCACCTCTCCACTCTAAGCCACTTCACTCTACTGTAAAACAATCCACTTTACCCCGCTGCACTCTACGCCACTCTGTCCCACTGCACTCTAAACCACTGCACTCTAAGCCAATGCACTCTAAACAACTGCACTCTACTCTGCAACACTGCACTGGCCGCCACTATACTCTACACCACTCTACTCTATACTACTGCATTCTGCACCAATACACTCTATTCTACTGCACTCTATGCCACTCTACTCTGCATAACTCCACTCTATGCCACTACACATTACAGCAGTATACTCTGCTCTGCACTACTCTACGCTACTCCACTCTGCACCACTCTACGCCACTGCACTCTATACCATTGCACCACTCTACACTACTGCACTCTGCCACTCTATTGTATGTCACTCTACTCCACTGCACTCTATGCCACTCTACTCTGCCCCATGCCACTCTATGCCACTGCACTCTATGCCAATGCATTCTAAACAACTGCAGTGTACGCCACTGCCCTTTACTCTGAACCACTGTAGTCTACGCCACTGGTCTCTGTACCACTCCACTCCACTACAACACTGCATTTTCACTCTACACTGCAACATTGCACTCTCCACCACTGCACTCTACACCACTCTAATCCTTACTACTGCACTCTATGCCACTCTACTCTGCATCACTCTACTCTATGCCACTGCACTCTTCAACAAAATACTCAGCTCTGCACCACTCTACACTACTCTACTCTAAGCCACTCTAAGCCACTGCACTCTATGCCCCGACAGTCTACTCTGCACTCTAAGCTACTGCACCACTCTGCACTACTGCACTCTCTGCCACTCTATTGTATGCCACTCTACTCTGCCCAATACCACTCTATGCTTCTGCACTCTACACCAATGCACTCTAAACAACTGCACTGTACACCAGTGCCCTCTACTCGGCATCGCTGTACTCTACGCCACTGCTCTCTGTGCCACTCTACTCCACTCTATACCACTGCACTGACACTCTACTCTGCAACATTGCACTCTCTGCCACTGTACTTTATACCACTCTACTCTGTACTACTGCATTCTACGGCACTGCACTCTATGCCACTCTACTCTGCATAACTCCACTCTACGCCACTGCACTTACAGCACTATACTCTACTCTGCACTGCACCCCTCTACACTGTTCCACTCTGCACCACTCTATGCAACTGCACTCTATGCCACACAAGTTTACTCTGCACTCCATGCCACTGTACCACTCTACGCTATTGCACTCCCTGCCACTCTATTGTATGCCACTCTACTCCACTGCACTCTGTGCCATTCTACTCTGCCCCACATCACTCCATGCCACTGCACTCTAAACCACTGCACTCTACGCCAATGCACTTCAAGCAACTGCACTGTACCCCACTGCACTCTACTCTGCATTACTGTGCTTTAAGCCACTGCTCCTACGCCACTCTACTCCGCTCTAAACCACTATACCCCTAACTTTTAGCCATGCTGAACAGCAGCCATTCTGGTGTATAACATGGCTAAAACACATTGGCAAAGCCAATATCTCTTGCGTAGACAAGACCTATTGGCTTTGTCAATGTTTGTTAGTACTATGAGGTACCAAGGTCTCTGAAAGAACTGTGGATGTGTAAGCCCTTATTTTAAATATGCATTACACACATCATAATATAGGCTGCTACAAAATGCGCAAATACATTTCGCTTAAATGAAAAAGTTGTTCTAAAATACAGATTTGAATAATATACAGTTTATACCTAGTACTGACCTTTTTTATAACAGTCCATTAAATCCACACACTCCACTGCTCACCTTGGAATACCATTACAATACCGCTCTAAAAGAAAATATCTTCAGATCATCAGAAAGCTTCAAGTGACTCCTTTGATTAAAGTCAATGCAGGTTTCCACGCCCCTTTGCATTTGCAGATTTACTAGGTGTGCACATTTGCATTTCTTCAGGGAAGGAGACACTCTAGAAAGCAGGCCTGTTTTTAGGTCGAGCGTTAGCGTTCGGCCTGCTGTATACTAAAGTATACAATAGAGTGAGCTCCAGCGTTCTGATTTGTTAGTTGCAGTGTCCTTCAAAAATACTTGCTTGCTAGTGGTCAGTTCTGCCTCTTTGTCCTGCCTTTTTTCACTTTGGGAGCAGCACAAAGTACTGTGTAATTACGCTATGTCCTGTTTATCTCTTCAGAAGGGGACTTTTTCGTTCAGTATTGGCCTGTTTGCCTTGCACTGTGGGCGTGTGTTCAGTCCCTCCTCCCCACCAGCTCCCTCTGTAAACATAAACCAACATCAGAGGGGGGCTTTTCCAGGGCCCAGCTCTCTCTCGCTCTCTTCCGCTTGTTATTTTCAGTCTGTGTGGCAATTAAAATCCAGACAGTAATTTACAACCCTATGAGCTCTAACTCGAGCAAACATGCAACTATTGCATTCCAAATGCTTGTATTTAGTTGGACGGACATAAAAACACAGGTCAGGAAAATACCGCCCACGTCGCATCTCTACGCTTCTCACAACACGTCTCGCTGTAAAATTAGAAATGAGTAACGAAGATATTCACGCTCATCTAAATTAATACAGAAAATGATGGGTCGATCATTTCAGTTCTAAATTCCACCATTACATAGAAGTACTTCATGCTCATTACAATAGTACCGAGTACACTGAAAATAAAATGCAGTTTCTAGAACCTGCAGTTTGGTCTGACCTCGCTTATGCACAGTACTTCTCTTCCGGGTCAGGCAGATATAATGTTACAACTCGTTGTGCAGTAGATCTTGTATAGTGTTTTCAGCTCTTCAGCCTAGCCTTAAAATGCATTTTGCCTGAGCTTAATTTGGCCATCGTCATGACATAACTCCGCCCACATGGGTCCTTCAGTGTAAGATGTTCCCTTAGTTTAGACTGAAAATAAAATGCTGTTTCTAGAAGCTGTAGTTTGGTCTGACCTCGCCGACGCACAGTACTTCTCTTCCACCCCCCCATACGGTTTACAATAAAAGCGTTTCAGATACTATATGCGACAGGCTTGGGCTGCAGCCACTTTAGGGTCAGGCAGATTATAGTGTTTTCAGCTCTTCAGCCTAGACTTGAAATGTATTTTGCCTGATCTTAATATGGCCTTTGTCACAACATAACTTCACCCACACGGGTCCTTCAGTTTAAGATGTTCCCTTAGTTTAGACTGGAGGCGTGTGGATTCTATTGCACATTCTTCCAGGAAGGAGGGGGCAACGGCTTGGTAGTGGGAGTTTTCATCGTGCAGAAGGTTTGCCTGAGCTGGCCCCTTCGATCCTGACATGGCTCAGAATGTCCAGAATGTCACGTTGTCTCTGACTTTGCCGATTACGTGCCACATTAGTTTGGGTAAGGTATGGTGCGGAAAATGTACACTTTGACACCCGGGGTAGAGGTTCTAGCTGCGGAAGGAGGATGCAGAACAGACATGGCGTTTAATTGCTGCTGGGATACTTCAGGTATGCGAAATTGCCTACGCCTGATACAGTGATGACTGTTACAAAGCTGCATTTTTTGCACTTGAAATAACAGTCCTCTTACCCTTCTGCTTGTAAAACTTATAAACTAAAATTTGGGACATAGATACGAGATCTTGCAAGCGTAACTTGGCTTAACCGCATTGCTTTGTGGTACATGTAGTCTGCTTTTATTGCCTACCTTTATAAGCCTTCCTGTCTCCAGGTGCAGTATGATTTGGTGGTAGAATGTTAGGAAAGACATGACTGGGTCGGATTTGATACCCGGGTTCTTATGAGTAGATATGCAAACAGAAGTGAGTAACCGGTAATAAGCATGGTACAAATTGTCTTCGAAATTTCCATCCTTGGGTAAAGAGAGACAGGTAGGTGGTAGGGTTGTGAAGGGCATAGTCAGTGTTAGCCCCAGTGAATGGGCAGCCATTTACTTAAGCTTTACTTTAAAAACTCCCAGAGAAATTGACCATATGGAAAAATGTAACAGTAGAAGAGATATGAATTATTGTATTTGCTACAAATGGGCAAGAGTGCAAGGAATCTGCTTCAGAGCCCTTTGTTTATCCTGCATATATTGGTAGAATACCGAATGGAAGGTAAGGTGCTTAACATACTTGCTGCAGAGCTGTGTATGCAATCTGCTGATCGGATGTTTGGCCTTTATACTATCCTGGAGAGTTAATGTTCTACTGCGGTGAACTGTACTCACGTGCCAATTTTTCAAAACTTTTAACAGTTTAATTTAGTATTTCCCAAACTGCGGGTTGCAAGCTGGTTTTTGCACGGTTGTGAAAGTCAAAGCAATAAATAAAGATTATTTTAAATTCTGTAGTCATAGCATTTGTAGGCTTCAAATACAGAGGTCAAATGACAGGCAATGTCTTATTTTTTATGGGCGAGTGCAACGCGCTCTGTCCATTCTGTAATCTCTCTTTGAGCTTCCAACCACGCCCATGCCACTTCAGTCACTTACATTGGTTCATGGGCTTGCCTTTTAAAATCCGCTTGTCTTAATATGTTTCTCCCTCTCTTTCTCTCTCTATTTCTCTATCTCTCTCCCTTTTCTCTCTCTATTTTACTCCTATCCTTTACTCTACAATGTCCCTCCCTCTTTCTCTTTCTCACTTTCCTCTATTTGATTCTCTATATTTCTCTCTCTTTCTTTATTTCTCCCTTTGATTATTTCGCAAAATAGCAACTTTATCATATTTTGCTGAAGATAGGAAAACATGCTTAAATTATATGTAAAGCCACTGGAATTATATATCAAGAAAGGACAAAATTAATCACAAAGGAGACCAATTTATATGCAAAAAAAAGTCAAATTGACCATTTTCAATACCAATAGCACAAACTCTTACAATTGCGAGACCTATTGCATTGAACATGCTTGTTTATCTGCCTGCCCCTTCCTCCCTCAGAGCACAGGAGACTCCCTGCCTTTCAGTCCAGCTGGGAAAAGTGATCTGTCCTAATTAGAGTTTGTCCTTTAGATGAAAGGCTAAAATGATGGACAAATGCTGTCCGTTAAGTCCTTCATCACGGACGACAGGCGAAATTACGGGCAGTTCGTGAAAATTACGAACGAGTGGTCACCCTATACTGCAGTTGTAGTAATAATAAATGCGCTTATTTTGGGTTCATAACTAAAATCTATAAAAAAGCATACATAGGACACATCAATACACAAAATCATTAACATTGCACGAAGAGTACAGAGTCCATTAAAATATTCAAACATTGTTTGCACTCCAGTGCTAAGCAACACATTATCTGTCACGTACACAATAAAACAGCGGTAAGTGCTATTGTGCAAGACCCATCTGTACCTTCTAATGTCCATAGCCTGCAATTGCAAAAAGCCACGACATGACCGTAGGACGTAGAAAAGTAGAAATGTAAAATACCGCAGACCTGCATTGCTGAAAATGGAAAGATATGAATATAGGGCTAATATACATTATCCAGGTTTTGTATTATGTATGACTGTCAGCTTGTCGCACACAAACATATTCTTCCGTTGTGACTACTGTCAAAACTATAAGAGATGATTATTATCTTCCCAGCGGCCCTTCTTAGGCGAATATCCAGTTCTGAGCTGATTGGGTTTGGGAACCCAGCCCAACTTTACCTGGTTGTGCACCTATTAAACCATCTTGAACTTCGGGCAGGTGCTGCTGGCACAGGTACAACGTGGCGCCACCCAACCACTACTTCCACACAGGGGCGTATGAAATGATCACCCCAGAGCCCCTCTTTCCTCCGCACCATCCCAACACCCCAATAACCCTAACCCTGTCAACCGCATTGGTCTCCCGCTCCCATTTACTATCTTCGCAGACCGACTGGTAAGTGAGAATGGAAAATAACCTGTAATCAGGGATAACTAACATGAAAAGGACCCAGTAGTTCCTGGTTTGCGTAGTTATTCCTCATTCCTGGGATTGGAACTCGCAATTGACTGATGCAGGGATGGAATTACCAGCAGGAATCAATTATTCTAGTCCCTCTCATTTCAGTAGCTGTACATGATGCCTCTCACAACTGGCCTCACAGCCTTTTGAGGCAAAAGGTTCATTCTAAAGTGCAAAACATAATGGATGAACTGGAATTTAATTAAAAAGATAGGATTTTCCTTGGTGCACACTGATAAACAACTCAAAAAGGAGATGTTCTCACTTCAAGTAGTTCTCACTCTACCAATCTGTGCGCTTTGAAGTTATGGACTAATTGACCACCCTAGCTAACCACCATTGATTAAAGTAAAAGTGCCCATCTAGTGACCTGTAAACTTAAATGTTCAAATACCTCAGCTAGGCAATGTGTATTGCGGCGCCCATAGTTGCTACTTTTACAATAATAACTCTCCTGAGAGTTGCACGCTCAGGTATCCATATAGGTGCCCAAAGAAGGTTTCCACTAAGGAAATGCAATCAGTGAGGTGGTCTAGACCAGTTAAAAATATACATCGACTATCAGGAGGCTGGCTAGGATGCCACAAATTAGTATCTAATGAATCCTGTCAAAAGCCTAACAGGTACTTTATTTTAGTGACACAAAGCCAAAGATACTTTAGAGACTATACTCCCTTAGGAGAAAAGTAAATTACACAATATATACACTAGTAACCAAAAACAGGTAAGTAAATAGTCAGAAAATAGTGAAAACAGTGAAAATCACAATAGGTTGCAATAGGCCTAGGGGGAACACAAACCATATACTAAAATAGTGGAATTTGCAAGTCGGTTTCCCACCTAGGCAAGTATAGGGTGTAGAGGGGCGCTGGGAGTGTAAGAAAACACCAAAGGTAGGTAAAATACCCCTCCCCAGAGCCCAGAAAAGCAGGAGTAAAACACAGCAAGTTTTCTCAAGCACACTAGAAGTCGTGATAGAAGACAGTGCAAGAACCAACAGAGACTGCAAGACACCAGCGATGGATTCCTGGATTGGAAGACCTGTGGAAGAAGGGGACCAAGTCCAAGAAGCACTGAAGAGTCCAGGGAGAGCAGGAGCCCCTGCTAACCTGGATGAAGGTGCAAAAGAAGAACCACAGGTGAGAAGACCAAGGCCCTCATTACAACCCTGGCGGTCGGTGATATAGGGTCAGTAATACCGCCAACAGGCTGGCGGTAATAACTATGATATTATGACCACGGCGGAAACCGCTCAGACAGACAGCCACTTTAACACACCGACCGCCAGGGCAAAATCAACAGGCACCACGGCGGTAACCGCATACAGCCAGGCAGAAGACAATGTTCTGCCCACTGTATAATGACACACCAATCCACCACCTTTTCCGGGGCAGTACCAACGACATCAAAAGCCTGGAGGAAACACTGCACAGAAGGGAAACAACTCACCTCTGAAGACTCAAGGAAGAACCACGCCGCCATGGAGCCCGAGTTGCATGTGTTCCCCATGCTCTTCTACGTTCTGCTCCACTACAAACACCAACGTCTGCGAAGACGACCACGGTGAGTACTGCTGTCTACCACACAGGCGAGGGGGGGTTGGAAAAAGAGAGTGACACACACGCAACACCCCCACCCCCAACACCATACACACAAGAAGATGCAGTAACATTACATATTCACCCCGTGCCCCTCAGGAATAATTCAAGGACAACTAGTGTAATAAGATAAATATAGTAGGAATACGTGTATCAAAATCAAAAAGTATATACATATTTACATATCAAGGGACACTGCCCAGTCCTCAATGGTCGTGGCCACAGGGCCACATCACAAAGTCCAAGGACCCACCTCACTCCTGCAACAACACGGAGAGAACACTGCAGGGGCATCAGGTCAAATATAGCCAGGCACCTCAGGGAGATGGAGAATGGGGGGTACCTCAGCCGAAAGATGGTACAACACCACTGGTCCTGGAGGGGGCAACATGCCCATCACGCTTCCGTGGGGAGTGCAAGGCCACAGTCTCTCAAGTGGGTGACTTTCCCACATGCTCTGGAAGGGGCAACATGCCCTGTGCTTGATCATGGGCAGTGCAAGGCCACAGTCTCTCAAGTGGGTGACTTGCCCACTGGCTCTGGAGAGGGCAACATGCCCTGTGCTTGATCCTGGGGAGTGCAAGGCCACAGTCTCTCAAGTGGGTGACTTGCCCACATGCTCTGGAGGGGGCAACATGCCCTGTGCTTGATCCTGGGGAGTACAAGGCCACAGTCTCTCAATTGGGTGACTTGCCCACTGGCTCTGGAGGGGGAAACATGCCCTGTGAACTTCATCCTGGGGAGAATGGGGTGAGTGGATGGCTTCTCCACTGGTTCTGGAGGAGGCATCGTGCCCTGTGAGCTTCATCCTTGGGAGGATGGGGTGAGGGGATGGCTTCTCCACTGGTGCTGGAGGGGGCATTGTGCCCTGTGAGCTTAGTACTTGGGAGGATGGGGTGAGTGGATGGCTTCTCCATTGGTTCTGGAGGGGGCATTGTGCCCTGTGAGCTTCATCCTGGGGAGTATGGGGTGAGTGGATGGCTTCTCCACTGGTTCTGGAGGGGGCATCATGCCCTGTGATGCAGATCTTGGGGAGTGCAAGGTCACAGCCTCTTACCTGGGTGTCAGACCCACAGGATTTGCAGGGGCCAGGCCGCACAACAGCCCATGGATGCAGGACTACACACTGTCCGCCGGCGGTGATGGCTGCTCAGTGGTGGCAGTGGTGGTGCTGCTGGTGGAGCTGGCAGTGGTGGGGGGAAGCTCTAGCCCATCCCCTGCAGCCTCGGACAGCTGCCCACTGGGGCTGCTGCTGCTGGTGGCGGTGCTGGCAGTGGTGGGTGAGGCTCCAGCCTCAGACAGCTGCCCACTGGGGCTGCTGCTGCTGGTGGTGGTGCTGGTGGCGGTGCTGGCAGTGGTGGGGGGAGGCTCCAGCCCATCCCCTGCAGCCTTTGACGGCTGCACCACCGTGGTTGGTGGTGGGGGCTCTGACTGAGTTCCAGCACCAAGCCCCTTGTCTATACTGCCTGCTGTTGCAGGCCCATTGCCCCTCCTTCCTGCAGCTGGGGCTGCCTCCTTGCCCTTCCTTCCTACAGCTGGGGCTGCCTTCTTGCCCTTCCTTCCTGCAGCTGGGGCTGACTCATTGCCCTTCCTTGATGCACGTGGGGCAGGCACCCTTTCCGTCTGACTGGCTGATGGCCGGGATCCTTTACCACCTGGACTAGTTGGGGACACTACTTTGTCCGTGGACTGGGTGGCGGAGGTGCTTGCCTGGGTTTTGACAACCCTGGCCTGACGTGATGGACTGGGTGGGTCAATGTTGGTGAGGAAAAGCTTCTTAGGGACATTGGGGTGGGAAAAGGAAGATGGCTTGGAAGTGGAGGAAGGAAGAGGGAGTGGTGGTAGGAGGTGTCAATCTGCTGTGTTTGGGTGCAGGTGCTTGGGCTGGATGCTATTGTGAGGTGGATGGCTGTTGGGTGTCTGAGCGCTTGCGTTTGTGTACTTTGGGAGGAGGGGGCACAGGGGACGTGTGCATGGATGTGGGGGTGGTGACTGCCAGTGAGGGGTGTGTACTGATAGGTGTGCTGGTGATGGTGGTAATGGATGAGGATGGAGTGCATGCAGGTGTGAGTGTAGACGCAACTGGGAGGTAGGTGGAGGAGGAAGAGGAGGGGGATACAGTGGAGGCAGTGGATGTTGGTATGTCTGATTCTGGATGGTGTTTGTGTGAGTGCCTGTGGGATGAAGTGTGGTGCTTGTGTTTGCCATGTCCACTCTTGTGTGCAGTCCTGGGTGCATGCTCGTCTGACTGTGTGCTTGGGATAGGTTGGGGTTGAGGGGAATGGGATTGGGAAGAGGGACTTGGAGTGAGGAGGGTGGAAATAGGGACAATGGCTGCCATTAGAGAGGAGGCCAGAGCCTGGATTGATATCTGTTGGGCTGCCAGGCGGTGCTGGTACGGGGGTGGCAGCTGTACCTGTAGCTGGGGTAGGCACAGAGGTGTCCGCCACCACCAGGGAGCTTCCATCGGAGGAGGTATCCGTATCCGAACTGTCCCCTCCTGTCTCCACCGTGTTGCTCCCCTCGCCCTCCCTTCCACTGGTGCCCTCACCGTCGGTGGATTAGGCCTCCTGGGTCCTGTGGGATGCAGCTCTCTCCATCGCTGGTGCCTCTGCTCCTCCGCCAGATGATGCTAAAGCACATAAGGACAGGGTGACAAAACAGAAAGGGGGGAAAGAGACAAAGGACACACTTGCTCAATGGCGGCACCAACACCATTGTTGGCGTACACAACACACTCACACACAGGGAACAGCCCTACGCACTAGGCAATGCACTACCAATCACAATGCTAGTCACCAGCCCATGGATAGGGACACCTAACACCAATTGCAGCATACCTGAGACCCACAGACCCCTGCCCAGTTGTGGATGCCTACTAGCTTGGTTGGAGGACCTTCACATCAGAACCCTGCCCAACATGGGACCTACTCTGAAATGCCAGGCCTGGGCTATGGGCACCCACAAGGCCCACACCCCCACCCAGATACCACCCCACCAGACGTAAGTTGTAAATTAGGGCACTGTACTCACCCCCTTGTGGCTGCTGTGATGCCCCCAATCGCCCATCTTGCTCCGGATAGGCCGCTGCCAGTATGCGGGCCATCAGGGGGGTCAGGGTTCGACGGGCACCCCTTCGTCGTTGGGAGGCCATCTCCAGCTGGGCCTCCACCGTCTTCCATGCCCAGTGTCTCAGGTCCTTCGAACCATTTCTGACAGTGGGTGCTCCGCCTACCGTAGACCCCCAGGGTCCGCACGTCCTTAGCGATGGCACGCCATATACCCTTCTTTTGATGGGCGCTGACCTCCAGGGAAATAGACACAGGGAAAGCTATTAGTTTGACCGTCCTGCCTGTTACACTCATGGCCCACCATGCCCCTTCCCATCCCCATTAGCACAGACATGGCCCACCATACATGCTGTACGCTACCCAGGACCCATCCACCAACCCCCGACATGAGGCCTTCACACACAGCACTCCATGAATTCACGCCCCATGCATCGTACTCACAGTATACTCGCCTGCTGGTCTGGAGGTCCATACCCCGTACTGGGGTAGGACCCCATCCACCGGTCGTGCCAACTCCACCAAGGTGAAGGCAGAGGCCCTTTCCCCAGTAACATGAGCCACCACTGGCGTACATCACCACTGGCCACTGTACCCCATAGGGCCCAATGATAAACAAAGAGGAGTTGCACAGCGGTTTTCGACCGCCTCCCGCAATGGCGCACAACGTCAGTGGAATTACCTCATTTACACCTGTTCCTCCCTACAGGACAGGCGGACGCCATTTCGGGGGGGGTGCAGGCCATGGATCCTAACTGCGTCACAGTACACAAATGCACTATTTGGACATCTCCAACAAAATAATGTTACAGTCACAATATGCATTGAACTGTAGTGGTTGGAATGTAGAAATAATGACCAGCTGCTCACTCTTTTTCCCCATAGATTGCAATCGCTGTGGATGAATAGGAGATGGAGACATCCCCCTGTGTACAGACCCCTGGTGGACTTGGCAACAATGGAGGACAGGCACATTATCATCACCTATAGACTTGACAGGGCCACAATCACAGAGCTGTATGCACAATTGAAGCCTGACCTAATATCTGTTATCCGTCACCCCACCGGGATCCTCCTTTTTGTGCAAGTCCTATCAGTGCTCCATTTCCTGGTAACTGGCTCTTTCCAAGTGACAGTGGGCTTGGCAGCAGGGATGTCACAGCCAATGTTCTTAATAGTGCTGACCAGAGTGTTGTCTGCCCTGATTAAACACATGTGCAGCTACATCGTTTTCCCCCAGGTGGAGGATTTGGCCACAGTGAAAGCTGACTTCTATGTAATGGGACATATCCTCAACTTAATTGGGGCAATTGATGAACACATATTGCATTTATCTCCCCCCGGCTAAATGAACAGGTGTTCAGAAATCAAAAGAGTTTTCACTCCACGAATGTCCAGATGGTGTGCCTGGCAGACTAGCACATCTCCCACATCAATGCAAAGTATCCTGGGTCTGTGCATGATGCCTTTATCCTGAGGAATAGCATCATCCCAAATGTGATGGCCCAACTCCAGAGGCACAGGGTGTGGCTAATAGGTGAGCCCTGGTTCCCACCCAGTGGATGTTGTTGTATGGGTATGGTGTGGGTCCTAAGGGTTAGTGTGTGGCTAACAGTTGCCCCTCGATATTTGCAGATGACTCTGGTTACCCCAACCTCTCATGGCTACTGACCCCTTTGAGGAATGCCAGGACAAGGGCAGAGGAATGTTACAATGAGGCACATGGGCGAACAAGAAGGATAGTGGTCACTCCCCTTTCCTTTGTCCTGATTTGCACCAGAGCAGGGACTGGGGGTCCCTGAACTAGTGTAGACTGGATTATGCAAAGAGGGCACCATCTGTGCCCTTCAAAGCATTTCCAGAGGCTCTGGGGCGATACCCTCCCATGCCTGTAACACCTATTTCCAAAAGGAGAGGGTGTAACACCCCTGTCCTAAAGGAATTGCATTGTTCTGTCTTCCTGTGATTGAACTGCTCAAGCCCCAGGAAGGCAGAAGCTTGTCTGTGAGGTGGCAGCAACTGGGGCTGCATTGGAAACCTCAGAAGGCTGGTATGGCAGTACTGGGGGTCCACTGTGGAGCTCCCAGAGTGCATGGAAATGTGCAACCTATACTGGAATCAGTATTGGGGTACAATTCCCAGTTGTTAGACACCTTACTTGGCCATATTCAGAGTTACCATTGTGAAGCTGTGCATAGGTATTGACCTATGTACAGTGCACACTTAAAATGGCGTCCTGCACTCACGAGGTCTGGGAAAATGGACCTGAACGACGTGGTGGCACCTCTGCTAGTCTTCAGGGTTGGAAGACCTGATATGTAAGTGACTTATTAGTGACCTGGTGCAGTGAAAATTGCTGTGAAATAGTGCATGCACTATTTCACACAGGCTGCAATAGCAGTCCTGAAGAAGTCTCTGTATGGTCTCCTTATGGGTGGTAAAAGAAATGCTGTAGCCCATAAGGATTCCCTGGAACCCCAATGCCATGGGCACCTATGTACCATATACTAGGGACTTATAAGGGCGGTCCAGGATGCCAATTTGGAGTAAAATACATAGACACTGGTATGTAGTGACAAATTTGGAAACAGAGAAGAGCATGAGCACTGGAGTTCTGATTAGCAGGACTCCAGTGACAATTTAGAAAACAGTGAAACACACTGACACGCAGGCCATAACCCATAAGCACTGGGGTCTTGACTAGCAGGATCCCAGTGACACAGGCAAAAATACACTTACATCAGGCAGAAATTGGGGGTAACATACCAAAAAGAGGGTACTTTCCTACAATGCACAATACAGAGAAAGACAAATAGACAAAGGGCAGTATGCACACAACACCTGCACAAATGTGATGAGTGCACCAGGAACACTTGTGGGAGGAGGCTGCACGAGGACACATATCATTTTGCACACACCCTTAAAGCAACGTGTGCACAGGAAATGGCCCTACATGTGTCTCAGGGACTAACAGTACTAGACCCAAATGTCATGCCCTCTACACAATCTGGAAGTGCAAGTCAACAAAGCACATGCCACTCCAACTGCATGGAGCATACAGCTACAGAAACTAGCTGCAAAGAACATACAGATAAATGGGCACATGCACAGGCAAATGCTAACAAAGCACACTGAACACACTCAATTTCTGCACTAACAAAACTCAAGATGACACACATCAGATCAATACATAAGCGTTATCTGGGAACAAGTCCAACAGAATACATTTTCACAAATGGACAACACAAGATGAAATACTCATCACAAACACCACACAATGCCACAACACCACCATTGCATTTACACACACACACACACACACACACATATCCATACATTCAACATAAACCCTTCTCTTGGGAGACACCAGCACTGCCCAAAGAGCAACATGCTGCAAACAACAGCAAATGGAGCTCAAACACACATAACACAAGTTGCTCAAGAACAACATGAAGCTAAAAAAGGAATTGCAGGACACATGTGTATTCAAAAAACAAACTGCTTGGGTTTATTAATTATGAAATATGAAAGTCCAAAGGCCATTGCCAATCCATATACTCTTGCTCAAAAGTAGCACAGGAGTACTTGCCTCCCAACAGCCATGGAACCTCGACAGGAAGGGGAATCAGTGAGGCATACGGGCACCTCAGGGATTATCTGGGAGGGGTGTGGTCTGATTTGGAAGGGTGGGTTTGGGTGCTTGCGTGGGGGGCAGGTGAGGCATGGGAGGTGGTAGGGATGGACAGGGAGCTGGGTGGTGGCCTCTTGGGTTTGGGACGGGGGTGGAGGAAACAGGGGTAAAGTCCAGGTCAAACAAAAAAAATATTTTAGGGCCAGAGGGACAGTGAGCAGAAGTGGGTCAGGATTCGTAGGTCCAGGGAGTGGATGTAGTCTGTGTAGGTGTGGATGTTATGGGTGCGTGCTTCTGGGAGGTATGCTTGTGTGTGGTGGGTGTCTATTGGGTGGGTGAGTGTGGGCGTTTGTGTGTCATGGGTTAGGGGTGGAGGTGCTGGGTGATGCAGTGGTGGGTGGGTGTGTGGCTGTTGGGGTAGTGACTGCAGGTATGGCAGATGTGGTGGATGTCTGTGTGTCTATATTTGTGGTGTCTGCTAGTGTTGTACTTATGGTGGAAGTCTGGGGTCTGCTCTGGTGGTGTCTGTGGGTGTGATGGATGTGGTGGGTGTGTCCGTGACTGTTGGTGCGGTGTCTGTAGGTAGGCTGGATGTGGTGTGCGTGATGCTGCTGTGTCAAGGGAAATTGTGACTGTTGCTGTGTCTGTGGGTGGATGTTGTTTGTGTGCATGCCGGTGTGTTTTGTCTTGCTTATGTTTGTGTTCGCTCCAATTGAATGTTGATGTGGATGCCTCAGGATCGGTCTGTGTGCTTTGTGTAGGTAGGGGAAGGAGGGATTTGGAGTGAGAAGGGCGGGTTGGAGGGGGGGCAAAAGGTGGGGGTGACTGGCTGCCACCAATGAGGAGGCCAGAGCCTGAAAAGATCTCTGTAGGCCAGTCATTGCACCATGAATGCCTTCCGAGAATGTGTTTGTATGTTGTAGTTTGGTCGCCAATCCCTGGATGGCATTCACAATGGCTGACTGACCCACAGAGATACTTCTCAGGAGGTCAGTAACCTCCTCACTAAAGACAGCAAGGTCAACAGGGGCTGGGGCGGAGGTGCCTGTGGCGAAGGAGACACCCATCCTCTTGGGTGAGTGGGCACGACCAACTAGGTGGGGAACAACCGGGAAGGCGGTAATAGAACGGGGTGGAGGACAAGAATGGTACTGGGGGATTCCTCGATGGGTATGCTACCAAAAAGGAGTGCCCACTGGAGGAGGAATCCGATGATGATGAGGGTGTTCCAGTCTCCCCGTGGCACTCCCCTTGCCCTCAAGGCGACTGAATCTCTCTGTGTCAGTTGTGTCTTGACCCATGGTCCCCTGGCCAGATGCTTCCCAACTCGGTTGTGTCCCATCTCCTTTGCTTGCCAGTGCAGATGCTGCAAATACAAAGTGAAATAGGGCTAGCACACGTCCATGAACACACTTGAACAACAGGTCTGATTAGCAAACAATGTCATGATGTCAAGAAGGACCCAGCAACAAACTACACCTAAGTGGCCCATACATGTCCCATACCATATGTATGCATGCCACATGAACTGCATACAGTTGTCCACTGGGAAATCAGGATCACACAAAACTACAATTGCAAGGCTGAAACGCAATCACAAGAACTAGTCAACAGCTAGGAGACCTCATTATCCACAAAGCTTTGCAACATGGAGCAGACTTCAGTTACCTGTTGTCACACAATATTAGGCCAATGCCAAATGCATTCCCAGAGATCTCACACAAAGGTGTGCACACATCTATCTGTCACATACATAAGGACCCAACAATAAGAAAGGAGACTCCAAAATCCTGTCATGTTGATGACAAAAATACAATAGCCTGGAGAAGGAGGCAGGAAATATTCATGTCACACTTGAAGCAGTTCTGCAATGCACACTTCATCAAGTGACATCTGTCCCAATAGAGTCAAGGAGGTATCATTGATGTTGCACAGACAGGCACACATGTGGCATGGAAATGAACACTGTAGACATGATGTGCAACATGCCGGGGGAGAGATGTCCCCACTATACATTACATACTTTACACTATAAATCAGCAAGCCCTATGGTGATCACCACTACAATACCGGCATTGCCAGGCAGCACATCCCTTACAATGACATACTCAGTGCATCAGCAGAAGCCATTAGACCTTTGCATGTAGGAGAGACAGATAAGTTGCAAGGAGTTGTAGAAGGCCCTCAACACGTTGCCCAATGGGAAGCTGCATCACTGTCCCCATTTTGCTCATGCAAACCCAGACATCTGTCTGTGGATGAATGTCTGTAGCCAACACATGTGATTGAAACATCACTGCAAGTCAATCCATGATGTATGCCAACAGTCAGGGCACAAACCATAACCATTATGCATGTGCAGTGCACTTATCCACCTGATGCCTCATCAAGGGCAAATAGAGTCACATTGTTACTCTTAACTATAGGCTTACCTGTCATGTGTCTCAATGCTACTGTAGTTTTACATGTCAAATGATGTGCTATGCCACATAAGGGAATGCGTCAGCCAATAGACAATGGTGACACACTCCTGTATGTGGCACAAAATGAAAAATATCCCCATTATGAAAGTACTGTTCTACAAACAGCTTGCCATGTATATATATATATATATGTGAATACAGACATCATCCCATCAACATAGGTAGACCATGCATGAAACTGCAGCTTGCATATGTATACTAAAGAGAAAGGGACACATGCAGACATGTAGGCACAAGGAATGTTGGCAACAGTCATGGCACATTCATCTTGTCAATGGATGGTCCCCAGTTACCAAGGGAAAGTAGTGATCCATAGCTTCATCCGTAGTACAGTGTAAGACCTGTCAAATGTATGTTGGACATCTTCATCTTACAGACTGCACTGAGGCACCTGGACCCATCAGACCATTAAGAAAACAAGCTTCTGGGTGGCACATGCCAATATACACATTTACACAGACACATGGCTGGGAACAGTGATCCATCACCTACTCACTTTTGGCCCTGAACATTGAGAAGTAGTGGTCTGTTGCATAAAAAATACACACACTACAACAACAAGCAGTACATGATTGATAACTGTACACTGCCACATGTGCTTCTTTCAGAGCTAGTGGTTTGAACATTCCACAAGTGCTGTCCTAGGTCCCTGGTACAATAGGCAAGGCACATCAGTATGCACCACATGATATGCAACACAAACAATCTCTCATCTACTGTGTGACACATGGCTCATCCCTATTTTTTAGGGGGAGCTGTCAGAACCTCACTCAAGCCATTGGCAATGGGACAGGCAGGAATATCACCTCTTTGTGGCTGCTGTGCTGCCCTGAAGCGCCCAACAAGCTCCGGATAGGCCACCGCCAGAATGAGGGCCATTGGGGGGAGTCATTGTCCGACGAGCACCCCGCCCATGTTGTGAGGACAGCCCCAGCTGGGCCTCTGCGATCTTTTGAGCCCAGCGTCTCAGGTCCTCGCAACTCTTACAGCAGTGGGGCTCTGCCGGCTGTCGACCCCCAGGGTCTGCACCATCTTGCCGATGGCTTTCCATAGCCCTTTCTTTTGGTGGGCGTTGAGCTGCATGAATGCAAAAGAAAAATCAAGAGATCATGTTCACAATTTCTGTCACCAATGGTAGAGTCACATACATGTCAGTTACACCAAGCTTGGCCTGCCTCATTTTGTCAATACTCCCCAAGTGTGGCCATTACATGCCAATGAATACAGGGCAATGACTACCGACATACATTTCCCAATCTGCAGGGCAACCCACCACTCTGCTCAGACCCTACAATGACTAGGCAGGCTTACAGACATCTTGTGGGGCATGTTGTAGCAACTTGACTGAGATATGAGCCACTATGAGACACATCACCTTGGTGGCTTCTGAAAAGTAGAGTCCTAAGGCGTGAATGGACCAAAACATTCACACTCTGTGAGAATGACTTTCTGCATACAGTCCCTACAGGCGGATGCCAGAGTATAAACTCATACATCACACATGGGTAACAATGAAGGAACTGGCATGGTGGGTACAAAAAGTGTATAGCCTTTCCAGGTATGAGCATTTGCAAAAACAAAGGCAGACTCATGTCACTTCAGGTGGTGGGGCTCTGTGGTATGTATCTGTACACAGAACACACTTTTGGCCATATGTGCCCATCCAACAGGGATGGCATCCAACAATAAAAGTCATGCATTGTCTAGTGTCTGCTATTTGACCAAGCTAATGATTCACATATTATTGTCTCCGAGGAATCAACACACTCTCTGCACTCTGGAAATGTCAGTTATGCAGTGAGTCTGCACAGGACAAACATGACCTGTGTGGAGGTGACAATAGGGCTGTGAGAGTAAGGGACCTGTCAGGAGTCAGAGAGACACATTGACAACAATGCTAAGTATGCACCTGTCACAGAGCAGTAACCCACCTCTGTTCACATTCCCAATCTGACCAAAGGGATGAGGCATTCTGGGCAGCATGTTACAACAGGTCCTCATATTGGCCACATGACAGAATCTGCTCTGGTACAGGGAGTGGGTACAGTGCCACAATTGTATAGCCACAGTGACTCCCCCCCCAGCCTAAAATAGGACCCATACTGGGAAGGACATGTGACAGGCCCTGGTCTCTGCTGGCTGAGCAGACATAATCTACATTACACCACATTCCCATAACTTCCATGCATTACAGTATATCATGTAGCCGACAGAAAATTGGCATGTGGTGTGTGTGACAATCTGAAGGGCAGAGAGACTGATGTCATGCCTTCCAAATAACAGTCTAGCAAGGGCAGATGTGTGAAGTAACCTCTGCGGCTACATACACATAGTTCACATTATTCACAGCTGGCACATACAACATGCATACTCAGCTCATGCTGCCATGCACATAGATGTTGTTGTACATATACAACCCTCACGAGGAAAAAGATGTTAGTGGTTGGCTGTAATGTCACCTCACCTACTTCTGTGCAAGTACTGGTACAGGGAGTGGGTACAAGGTTGATCAGGGAACACAAAAACAAACACACCACAATGTGAATGAACTCAGCATATGGTAGTGGCCACCAATACCTGCACATTTACTCCCTCCCATTGATGCCACACAGACTGCAACAATAGGCACTTGAGTATTCAATATGGCATGCATGGGCACAATCTAGCCTGTGAGGAGGGAAACGATGGTGAAGTACAGAGGAAACTGTGCATATGAGGCACTTACCTCCTCCTAAGGTGCACCATAGAGCTGTTCATACAGCGGTAGGACCTCAGTCACAAGTTTCTCCAAATCCTCTGGTGAGAAGGCAGGGGCCCTTTGACCTGCTGGACATGGCATGATTGCTCCCAGATGCGGTACATTGCAGCTTGCTGGTGGAGATCTTGCTGGCAGCAGTGTCAGGAGTCAAGTGAGGGATTTTTCAGAATATCGTGGTCACGCCCACCATGTACGCAGTTATCACGCCAGAGGACACAGCAATTGGCCCGCAACCTCCACTGGCATCAACTTTAGCCTATGGCTGTGTCCACCGCGGTTACAACCGCTGTGGTAGGCTACCGGCAGTACAGAGGACTCTGAACCGTAGGTATGGTGAGTAATTTTATTAATATTTTAAGAAGGTGAAGTTAAGGTAATGTACAGGTACTGTGGTGACCATAAGCCTTGTTGACTCTTCCTTGTCTTTTAACCGTCTCTGTTCTTCCTCTTCCTCTAGGTTTGGTGGATGTCAGCTCATACAGTCTCCCGTTGGTACCGGAAAAAGAACACAGGGGTATAACAAGGTTAGTCGTTTGTGGGGTTCTTTGTGTGGTTTCAGGGTTTTGGCATGCAAGGAGGGAGGGTACTCTGGAGTTAGAGGTGGAGGAATAGAAAGATAGTGCCCAGTAGTGAGGGTGCGGGTTTCGGGTACTTGTGGCAGGCTCTCTCTGTCTCTCAATGCTCTGTCCAATAGAGTACTCTCAAGTGCTGCCCCCGGTGCTCCCTTTCCCTGGCCCACCTCCGCCCCTCCCCTCATTTCCCCGTTTCCCTTCCCTTGTGCTCTTAAATATATTTTAGGTTGTCGTTGTCCTCCAGGGTCGTGGCGGGATTTGCAGACCTTCGCGTCTTGGTTCCATCTTGGATCTGCTTCGCGGGTCTCTGAAATCGTCTCAGGGTGGTCCGGTTCCTTCTTGGCGCGCGGCGTCTCTCTCTGCTCCGTCTTCCTCCTTTCGGTAGGAAACTCCTCCTCCTCCTCTCTCGAGTCCGTTCTCTCTTGTGGTGGTGAAACCCGGAAATCCGGGGTCGGAGCGTCTGGAGGCGTTCCCATGTAACCATGGGAACGCAAGAGTTCTTCGAGGGAGGTGCGCGAAAGGCGCCAGCCCAGGGAACTGCAAGACGCGGTCGAGGAGACCCGTCTACAACCGCCTACTGCTATGAGGACGTCCGCTGGTGGTCGTGGGCGGTTCCTAATGTCCAGTGGAGTAGGTCAGGCAGCCACCATTTTAGAGGCCAGAAATGCAGGATTGGGCGTTATAAACTGTGTCACACCTCAGAACACGTTGTTTGGAGCACAAAAACCTGTTCATATTGTGTTGTCATGTTGATCCTACTACTCAAACACCATTGTGGTGTGTTGCTGGGCACATATGGCAATTTAAAGTGGGACACAGTCCATCCTCGTCCAAGGTAATCTTTTGTGGCAGAGTGGCATTTGTGATGCACAATTTTGTTTTCAGTCCAGATACATGATGTGTACCCATGAGTGGCAAATCAAGGTGTAAGCATGTGATCCTTGTGTTTTAGCAGCTGTGATGTGTATTGTTTGCCATGTCCATCCCTTCTAATTTTTCATGTCACATGTTATCCTTGACATGCATCATGTATGTTGCTGTGAACACAATGACTAATGTCAGAACTCTTTTCTTGTCATATATAGGTACCCAAGGAGAGGGAGGATGTGACAACCACCTGTCTACCGTCAACTGCCAGATCTTCAGACCATGGAAGAAAGACATGGTGCCAGATCTGATGCCAGCTATTAGTTATCCAACCAGCATACCACCTATTGTAAAAGACAAGTCAGCGTTGTACATCCTAGCAACAGGGTCCTTCCAACATACAGAGGCCCAGGCTGGTGGAAGGTCCCAACCTATGTCCAGTCTGGAGTTGAAGGATTTCCTCTCAGCAAAGTTGAAACATCTGGACAGCAACATCCTGCCTTCCCGACGTGAGGATTTTGCTCATGTAAAGGTTGACTTTTATGGTTTTGCATGCATTCCACATCTGGTGGGGGCTAATAATGGCACACATGTTGGCTTGGTCCCACCGCATGCCAATGAACAAGTATACTGCAACAGAAAGAACTTCCATTCCATCAACGTCCAAGTTGTATGTTTGGTGGACCGATACATTTCACAGGCCTGTGCCCATTATCTGGATTCATTCCATGATGCCTTCATAATGCAGAACAGCGCTATCCCCATCTGATGTTACGACTGTACCCAGAGAGGGCCTGGCTAGTTGGTAAGGGACATCTGCACTGTTTGTGTGTGTGTGCAATGCCTGGTGCAACTAATCTGATAAGAGAGGCTCATAGTTGCACATATGTCCCATTCCTTAACAGGAGACTTTGCATATCCAAACCGTGCCAATAAGGAATCCAGCTACGCCAGGGGAAGTCCGCTTTAATGAGGCCCATGTTAGAACAAGGCGGGTAGTGGAGGGGGCTTTTGGGGTCCTGAAGGCCAGATTTAGGTGTCTGGACCACACTGGTGGAGCCCTCCTCTACTCAACTGGTAAAGTGTATCAGATCTTTGTGGCCTACTGCATGCTCTACAACATCGCCCGGCGGAGGAATATCCCATACATCCCAGAGAAGGGGGAGCCTTGAGTGTAAGTATGTCATGTGATGTAATGTCTGTGACTGTACAAAGAACTGTAATTGTCAGAATGTGCGTAATTGAGTGATTTGGCCAGACACTGGGGAGATAATGCTGTCCAATATTAAGCCAAAGGCTGCTTGAAGAATTAACCTTTGACATATCCCCACCTTGATGTAGCTACTTTGTTTGTGTCAGTCTCACTGCGATGTAACCTCATTTCCAGATGCTTGTTATGTGATTTGTGTTATTGGTATGTTATTATATCTATACTCCTTGTTTTGTCTTTGTACAAGTACCTTCACCATGACATCCTTATGAGGGCATTTCAGAGTTGTGACATTGGCAGGCATCTGATGCTGTTCTGACATAGGAAGTGGACATGGATTATTCCAGGTAATGTAGGTAACAGATTTGGGGTGTTTGAGACCTGTTCTAAGGCAGCTTGGCCAGTGTTTGGGTGGGAGGTCTGAATTGTGCAATGTACTTGTTCCTTGTGCTGTTTTGGGCCAATTGCATTATGTGTGTGATTATGTAGGCATGAAATATGTTGCTATCAAGTGCAAACCAGGTTTTTACCCTTCCCATAGGCTAAACTCTATGGTATGACCTGTCTGTAGTTGTAGATGTGCTTAATCATTGCAGGCCATAATGCCTGTGCCACAACACTTACATATGTTTGTGTCATACCACCATTGCATGGTCATTGGATTACGATGGACCTGTGATCGGGACTGTTGTACTGCCCTCTGTCTGTATTTTGGTTTATGTGACGTTTGATAAAATCTTTTGTATGTGATAAGACTCAAGCTGGTGACATCAACCACTTCTCTGTTTGCCTATTCTACAGGACAATGTCTGACAAGGTTCTTCCTTCTGTGGTGTGGGGGACTGTACCTCTCTATATCTACCTTGACACAATATGGTTCAGCCATGCTTGGCTATGATAGTCAAGACATTTCAACAGCATACGTGCTGTACAGTGAACTAAAATATTTGGTGTGACAAGACACCCATGTGTTTGTGTTTGTTGGTTGTAATCCTTAGCAGGACACTGTACCTGTAACACATTCCTTCTTGCACTAGTATCGTGTGTCGCCATCATTTGCATCACATGATCTTACATCTTCACATAGCAATAATTGAAACAGAAGCAAGCAGGCAAAAACTTTGTGATAGGTGGTATTCATTGCAAATTTGTGCATAGAATAAAAAGTAAGGGACATGACGGAACAGAAAAGAGAAGGGTTCAGTCATGGTGGATGAAATCATTAATTTAGATGCCACAGCATTGTTATTCCAAAGTACAGTGTACTCCTCCCTTTGGAAATGGAAGGTGGTTGAAGGACAGTCAACAGAGTAAATCTGTGGCACACAAAGGAGTTCCGTCAGGAAGAAATCACTTGCTGGCAGTGGTTAGTGTCTAGCCATCTGCACCTCCTGAATTCTTATCCCTGTCTGCGTGGGGGGGGGGCTGCTACTACAGAGGCAGGGGTGTCTGTGGTGAGTTCTTCACCTCACAAGGACTCCCCTCCAGTGGCTCGCACCGATGAAGAAGGACCTGGTCTGGCTGTACCAAAGGAAGAGGTAGAGTGCCGACGATCCCTGATCAGGGTACTGCTAATGTCCCTCAACACCCCTGTTAGGGAGGCCAGGTTAGGGGCCATCCACTATTGACGCATATCCCTATCTATGTTCCTCTGCAGCCGCTTCATCTCCCAGAGCTCGGAAAGTACCAGGCCCATCACACCTTGTGACGCCTGGTAGACTCCCAAGACTTGGCTGATGGTATCCTGGCCAGGAACATCACCAGTGGCTTCACCCTGGTGGCCCACAACATCCCTCCCATGCATCCTACCCCCGCAGGCCTGTGCACTTGTCACAGGGTGCCCCTTATTACTGGTTCCAAGACCAGCATTGTCCAAGTTGTTGTGCTGGGTCTCAGGATCCTGGACTGGGGGCCACAAGAAGGTTGCCACTGTCCTAGGGACACAGGTTGCTCGGTGAATAGCTTCCTGTGATATGGAGGCAACCAGGCTGGAAGATGTTGATGTGGCCACAGTGAGACTCACCGTAGGGGTCTGACCAGGTTGTCCAGATGGGCCAGAACCGTCCTCCATGTCCAGACGTCCAGGAGTGTCATCATAATTGAGGATGTCTTCCACGGGGTAGTGGCGGTCTCTTCTGTGGGCTCTGTGTGTCCAGTGGCAGCTCAACCTGTTGATGTGAAAGATACAATGTTACAGGTTGTATTATGACATCTACCTCCAGAAGTTTACAGTGACATTTCATAAAGCCCTTGTACATAGTTGATTTGAAGGTTATCTTATTGTGACAGGTACCCATTGTTAGAAATTGGGTTTCGGGTTGGCTAGGGTGTGCACCTAAGCCAGGCATAACCCACCCACTCTAGTCAGGGCGAGGGAGTTACACACCCAAGGTAACCCCTGCTCACCTCCTTGGTAGCTTGGCACCAGCAGTCAGGCCTAACCCAGAGGCAATGTGTAAAGCGATTGCACAACACCAGTGACTCAATAAATCCACCACAAAGTAAACACAAAACCAAATTATATAAAAAAGACACTATGTTGCATAAAAAATCATTAGACCAAACACAACATGTCAGTAATACCCTGCTACACGAGCAGTTGTCAGAATATTACTCAGTTATTAGTACTCTGCAAAAGCCAGCAGCAGTCACAAAAAACACATAGGTTACTGGTAATCCTGCAACACAAACAGTAGTCAGGCAAACATTGTCATTAGAAGGCAAGTATTATGGTAACACATGTGAACATAATTGCCAAAACGTTATGACACCTCACCAAGAAGGCACACGGCGCAATAGGCACATAATCATAGGCTAAGGCAGTATCATAAGAGGCACTAAAAAGGCATTTGAATACCACTACACGCTTCTTTCACCAGAACCGGAGAGTACAATCTGCCGCTCACCCCAGGCACCACAGCAAGGAACGATGGGGGCAAAAACGGGGATGTCTGTGCCTCAAGCTCAGAGCTCCTGCACTCCGATCTCTGCACCTGCAGTGATGCAGGGTTATCGTTGGCAGGGCTGGGGACTTCCGTCGAGGGTGGCCACCCTAGTCTCCTAGCTCACCAAGCAAGGGGATTATCAGGCAAGAAGCAGGGGTGCACCCAGCCTCTCACGCCTGAGGAGACCCAGCATCTCCTACTATGGGGGTGTTCTCTGCTTCACAGGGCCCTCAGAAGGCCCAGCTCCTCTCTCATCTGTGGACCCCTCCTCCGGAGTCCCCGCCCAAAGCTGAACACTCCGTTAGCAACCACCAGCATCCTCGGGTTGGCTGCAGATGCTGGCGGCTTCTGGGCAAGCTGTGTTCCTCCTCAGGAGCATGCCCGGGGGCCACTCCTTTCTCCCTTCAAGGCAGCCGAGCCCAGGGGAGCCTCTTGGTGACTTCAGGGATGGCTGAATCCTTTCTCTGGTTTCCGCCTGGGTCGCAGCAGTGATTTCTCACCAGGCAGCTCCTTTTGGTGCCCCTGGGGCACTTTGCAAGGCGAGCTTGACCGTGCTAGCCTTACAGCGTCTCATGGGTGTGGGGGGTAGAACTGCCTGACACTTGGAGCTTTTCCTCCACCCGGGGCAGACACCCATAAATTGCTTGAAATCCACACCAGTGAAATGCAGCACTCTCCTTGTGCTTTAGGTATTCAAAGTGCTTTTCTTGCACCACGAGGGAAGTTAGCTGCAGCTCTCAGTGCTTAGAGGCAAGAAGAGCTGCAGGGGACAGGGGGCACACCACCCAGCCTTAAGAGACAGCAAAATTGGGCACAGAGCAACATGGCCCAAGTAAACAGGCCAGCTCAAAGGGTTGCAGGCAGTGGCAATTCCTCCTAGTGATCCAGCAGGTCACAGGTCAGTCCAAGGCAGTTCCTGGTGAGTCCCTCCAGCAGTATCCTGTGTCCAGTTCAGTTGTCCATTAGTGTCTAAAACATGGAAGAAGACCCCTGTACTTATACTCATTTTTTGCAATTGTTCCATAGTGGGTAGAAGTCCTAACTGGTTCTAGGAGTGTCCCTTCTCTCCTCCAGCACAGGCTCCAGATATCAGTGGGGGGGGGGTAAACGAGCCCTTTATGTGTGGCCAGGGCACAGCCTTTATAAATGCAGGAGTGCCCCCCCCCCTTCCTTCTCTCAGCCCAGGAAGACCATTCAATATGTAGATGCACCTCTGTGACACCTCTAACCTCCCTGTGTACAGGCTGTCTGAAAAGTATGCACAAAGGTAAGCTGCAAAACACCAGAGTCATAAGCACAGAGAAATGCTCACTTTCTAGAAGTGGCATTTCTATAATGGTAATAAAAAATCAACCTACACCAGTAAGCAGAATTTCTCACTACCATTACAGCCATACCAAACATGCCTATGCTACCCCTCATAGATCAAACAACACCGCCCAGACATAAGGCAGGGAATTTCCAATGCAGTCCTATGAGAAGGATGCACTCAGAGCAGTGAGAAACCAAATATGCTGTTTGTCACTATCAGGACAGGCCACACCAATAGGCACATGTCCTGCCTTTTATATACATAGCACCCTGCCCATAGGGCTAGCCAGGGCCTACCTCAGGGGTGACATATGTAGTAAAAGGGTAGTTCTAGGACTGGCAAGTAATTTTAATTTTAAACTGTGCACGCAGGCCTGGTGCTAGCAGGCCTGAGACAGGTTTGAAAGGCTACTTCTGTGGGTGGTGCAAGCAGCGCTGCAGGCCCACTAGTACATTTAGGGCCGTATTTATACTTTTTGGCGCACAAATGCGCCAACGCAGTTGTGCGTCAAAAAATTTAACGCCGGCTAACGCCATTCCAAAGCACCATGCGGGCGCCTTATTTATGGAATGACGTTAGCCGGCGGAGCTGCCTGGTGTGCGTCAAAAAAAATGACTTACACCAGGCAGCGCCGGCGTAGGGGAAAATGGAGCTTGGGCGTCAAAAAATGGGGCAAGTCAGGCTGAGGCAAAATTTTCGCCTCAACCCGATTAGCACCATTTTTTTTGACTCCCAACCCCCATTTAAATGACTCCTGTCTTAGCAAAGACAGGAGTCATGCCCCCTTGCCCAATGGCCATGCCCAGGGGACTTATGTCCCCTGGGCATGGTCATTGGGCATAGTGGCATGTAGGGGGGCACAAATCAGGCCCCCCTATGCCACAAAAAAAAATATATATATATACTTACCTGAACTTACCTTAAGTTCCCTGGGATGGGTCCCTGCATCCTTGGGCGTCCTCCTGGGGTGGGCAAGGGTGGCAGGGGGTGTCCCTGGGGGCATGGGAGGGCACCTCTGGGCTCCTTCCGAGCCCACAGGTCCCTTAACGCCTGCCCTGACCAGGCGTTAAAAAATGACGCTAAAGCGGCTGGACGTAATTTTTTTTGACCCGCCACTCCCAGGCGTCATTTTTGCCCGGGAGTGTAAATACGGCGCACATGCCTCGGAGTAATTTTTTAGAAGGGAACGCCTACCTTGCATATCATTAACGCAAGGAAGGTGTCCACGCTAAAAAATGACGCAAACTCCAAGATCTTTGGCGCTAGACGGGTCTAGCGCCAAAGTATAAATATGGAGTTAGTTTTGCGTCGGATTTGCGTAAAAAAAACCGACGCAAATCCGGCGCAAACAGAGTATAAATATGCCCCTTAATTTGCAGGCCCTGGGTATAGGGATACCACTGTACAAAGGACTTACAGGTAAATTAAATGTGCCAATCAGGTGTAAGCCAATCATACCAAGTTTACAAGGGAGAGCACATGCACTTTAGCACAGCTTAGCAGTTGTAAAGTGCCCAGAGTCCTAATGTCAACAAAAAGGGTCAGAAAAAACAGGAGGAGGAAGGCAAAAAGAGGATGACCCTGTAAAAAGGGCCAAGTCCAACACCCATGCAATTGGTTGTATTGATCGGACATTTGTGAAACATGCCAATTCCATTTGAGTCAGGCAGCTGCTGCGTTTAGCAGTTCATTAGCACTTGGGAGGATGGGCAGAGAATGCCATCTTGCCACCAGTGCAGGCAACACAGTGGCTGGACAGGACGTGGCTTTGACTATTTTGAGGCCAGTTGATTGTTATGCAGACAGGCCCAGGAGTTTGTTGCATGTGTGCTTGGAGTCATCATGTGATCAGTGCATTGTGAATGTGCCTGCAGGCAATACCATTCTGGTGATGGATCTTTAGGCCTTGTTAATCATTTATGTTGCACATTGGGTGAGCTGTCCTTCCTGTCCGCAGTAGTTTCATCCTGGAATAGCTGTTTGAATTGGAGGTAGGTGGGCAGCCACATCTCTGAGTTGAACATAATCTGTATCTTGGTCCCTCTCAGGTGAGTATACATCAATTGAGAGTTAGCAGGCAAGGGTTTTTGGACAAGTGACCACTGTACTGCTTTTTGGAGTCACTTGGACAGTGCCTCCTGGGATTGCATTCAAGTCACTACCTTAGTTCCCAACACTGGCCAAATGTTATCCTCCCAGTTGAGTAAACTTCATTTGTGAGTTCACTGATAGATGCACTGGAGCAAGTGGACACCGGGCTGGTGATTGTAGTCAGCAAAGTAGGCCCTTTGGGATTTACATGCAGGTCACTCCCACTAGTTGCCAACACTAGCAAAATGTTATCCTCCCAGGAGAGTAAACTTCCATTGTGAATAAACAAACAAGGGTATTTGGACAAGTGTACACTGGGCATGTGTTTGTAGTTGGTGAGACAGAGCTTCCTGGCCTTAGCAGTCATGTCACTCCTTCTACATCATACACTAGCTAAATGTCACCCCTTATGTAATTGCACTTCTTATGTGATTTTCCAAACATGAGTCTTTGGAGAAGAGGACACTGGACTGGTGGTTGGAGTGACAGAGAGTCTCCCGAGAGTTGCAGTCATGGAACTCCCTGTACTACACACCCTGTATAAATGGTAAACTCACAGGTGAGTTCACTACAATAGGGATTTGAGATACAGAGGCCTTTTGAGGAGAGAACACTGGTCTGGTGTTTAGAGTTGGGGGAACTGTGCACCCTGGCAGTTGCAGTCATGTCACTCTCACTTCTCCCCACTACTTGACAAATGCTATTCCCCCAGGTTAGTAAACTTAATTTTGTAATTGGCAAACAGTGGTCTTTGGAGAGGTGTTTGGAGTTACATGTACCATGCTTGCTGTGAGTTGCAGTCATGTCACTCACTCTAGTATACCCACATGACCAATATTCTCCCCATAGTGGGCAAATCTCAATTGCGAGTTCACTAACAGATGTATTTGGACAAGTGAACACTGGTCTGGAGTTTGGAGTGCCTGCTGAGAGTTGTAGCCATGTCAGTCCCTATACAAGACACATTGTACAAATGGTATTTTCCCAGGTGAGTACACTTCAATTGGGAATTGACAAGCAGGAGTATTTGGAGCAGAGGATACTTTTCTGGCTAAGTGGAGTGATAGTAACAGTGCCTCCTGGCCTTAGCAGCCATTTCAGTCCCTGTACTAGACACACTATACACATTTCATCCTCCCAGGTGAGTACACTACAATTGGGAGTTGACAAATAGGGGTCTTTGGAGCAGAGGACACTGGGCTGACTGATTGAAGTGAGAGTAACAGTGCCTCCTGACCTTAGCTGTCATGTCAGTCCCTGTACTACACATACTACACAAATGTTATCCCCCCAAGGGAATACACTACAATTGTGCATTGAAAGACAGAGGGCTTTGGAGCAGAGGACTCTGGGCTGGCTGAGTAGAGTGATAGCAACAGTGCCTCCTGGCCAAAGAAGTCATGTCAGTCCCTGTACTACACAAACTAGACAAATGTTATCCTCCCAGGTGAGTATACTACAATTGGAAGTTTACGTACAAGGGCCTTTGGATAAGTGAGCACTGGTCTGGTGTTTGGAGTTACAGTAAAAGTGCCTTTTGGGAGTTGTAGTCATGTCAGTTCCTGTACTAGACACACTGTACAAATGTTATCCTCCCAGGTGAGTACACCTTATTTGGGAGTTGACAAACAGGGGTCTCTGCGGCACAGGACACTGGGCTGGCTGTAGAGTGATAGTAACAGTGCCTCCTGGCCTTAGCAGTCATCTCAGTCCCTATACTACACACACTAAACAAATGTGTGTTGTCCTTCCAAGTGAGTCTACTTCAATTGTGAGATGCCAGAAAGATACCTTTGGACAGATGAACACTGGGCTGGTGAGTGGAGTGACAGAGAAGCTGGCAAAGGGGAAGCTATGAGCATGCATGACTTTACATTTTGGTGACATTTTTATTGTTGTGACTTAACAGACTCCACTCCCCCAGGTATTCTTGTCAAGCCCTCAGGATGCAAGTTAGCCAGGACCTTCTCTTCCCAGGGATGGAGTTGTAAGGGAGGAGTGGGAGTGCCACCTCCAGTCTTCTTGGCCTGCAGCTGGTGTCTGGAGACCAGGGAACAGACCTTGCCCCTGAGGTCATTCCATTTCTTCCTGATAGCCTCCTTTGTGCGCAAGGTGGGGCCTACAGCGTTGACTCTGCCTCATATCCTATCCCACATTTCCATTTTCCTACTGAAAGGAGTGAGCTGGACTTGGGCGCTGAACAATTGTGGCTCTACTCTTATGATTTCATCCACCATGACTCTTAACTCTTCATCAGTGAAACGTAGATTTTTGATACGTGTCATAGTTGAATAAAAAAAATTGCTACAGTTGACAGTGACTTATTAAAGAGGGGTGGTGCAAAAGGGTGTGACTGGACAAAAGTGTGTGCAGTGCGTGGAGTGGGATGTTGACAAAAAATTGCAGGGGTTCCTATTCTATGCTGTTTAATTTTTTAGGGGCTTTGTCTTGCTGGATTGTGCTGTGAAAATGAAGAGGATTGTGGTGTGTGAATGAGTGTTTTTTTATAGTATCCTTTGCAGATGTGTCCAGTGTGGCAATGTATGTCAGCTGTGTTGTTTTCAAATCCATCCAATGTGCAGTTGTGTATTCATTTGGTGACCACGAACCGCCATGGTTCAGATCGCTATTGGCTTACCCTCATGGGTGCCTGCCACTGGGACTTTGGACTTGTAATACGGTCAGTGGTTGGTCGCAGAGATGACGGTGCTTGAGTTCGAACCACCTATTTCTAGGCCTCTGCACCACTGCAGGTAAGCCATTCTTGCTTTGTGGTCGGAGGTCCTACATGTATAAATCAAAATAGGGTTGCATGGAAGACCGCCAACATGGCAGTCTTTTTGGGACCACCAACATGGTGGTCTTTTTAGGACCGCCAACGTGGCGGTCTGGTGGTCCGACTGCCGAACTCTTAATGAGGCCCTTTGTTTTTGTGAAATCACACACGTAAATTCCAAAACTATCGAATACGGGTGTTGTTTGTTTGCTTGGGCATGCACCAATATTTCTTTGTACTTTCCTTTGATTTAAAAAAACTTATAGTGGTGGGTGGCCTCTGGTTTGAGTATTGGCCTAGTTATTTATTTTGCATTTCATTGATTTTTTATCTTTTGCAAAGGCAAATTGTTTCACAACCTTTTCTACATGTTTGTAACATTTACAATATTATTTTACTATGTGGCCTAGATTTCCAAAGGGCCATCTAGCCAGTAGGCCCAATATGAGTAGTCATCAGTGCATGAAATAAGTATTTCAGTGGTATAGGTTTTTAAAACTTCATTTAGGGCAGTGGTGGCATTGGTTTAAATATTTGCCTTCATTTTTTTTGCAAAAAGTGTATATGTTGTGTGGTAATATTTGATGGTATAGGTGGATGTGTATACTGTTGTTGCGACATTTTTATTTCTCAGTTAATTGTCATGTTTTGCACTGCTGAATTAATGTTAGTGTTTTCTTCAGTGTCAACACCATGCATCATAATGGCCAGTGTGTGTGTGTGTGTTTGTAATCATCCACCATTTGCCTTTGTTCTCCATGCCACGTGGGCAGAGGCCATATTGTGTAGTCTATTTACATAGGCCTGCATGTGTTCTTCTTTGTTCTCCTTGCTCCTTGCTGTTGTTGTTTGACCACGTGGTTGGCAGACATTTATGCATTTATCCAGTATTCTTTTACCATAGGCTAGGATGTGTTGTTTCTTTGTTCCCCATGCCTTCTTACTCCTTATTGTTGTTGCTTGACCATGTGGCTGGCGGCCATTTTGTCCATCCAGCCAGTGTCCCTTTGCCATACGCTTGCATATGTTCTTTGTTTGCCATGCATCCTTGCTCCTTCTTGTTGTTGTTTGATCAAGTGGTTGGCAACCATTTGTGCATGCATCCCGTGTTCCTTTGCAATAGGTTTGCATATGTTCTTTCTTTGTTCCCCATGTCTCCTTGCTTCTTGTTGTTATTTGACCATGTTGCCGGCGACCATTTTGTCCATCCAGCCAGTGTCCCTCCCTTTGTCATAGGCTTGTTCTTTGTTTGCCATGACTCCATGCTCCTTGCTGTTGTTTCACCATGTTCCTGTTAGCCATTTTGTGCATCCAGCCAGTGTGTTTTTGCCAAAGGCTTACCTACAAACGTTGTTAATTATTGATCATTTGTTTATTTTACGTTTATATTTAATTTGTTTATTTTTATGTTCTATTTTAATTTGGTATTTTTATTCTATAAATTTTCTTTTTTTAATGTTTTACTTTAGTTGTAATTGTATTTTATTGTAATTACATTTGTAATTTTTAATTTTTAATTTTTAATTTTTAATTTTTAATTTTTAATTTTTAATTTCTTGTTTGATAATATTAATTTCGTATTTTTGGGGGGATTTTTTATTTCTTTATTTTTATTTCATTTGATTTAATTGTGCATTTTGCCTTGATCCATTCAACCATTCACATAATAACCATTCCTCCATCTATTCGTACATCCATCCATCCATCCACCAAAGGTGCTCAGCCACACTACAGCATTTGTTTTTTTTAGGTGTGTAATAATTCCATTTCCTCCTAGCCACCGGGGCTGAGGCGCACTGCAGACAAATCACTGCAGCATAATTCATTTTTTTAACGATTATTCCATTTCCCTTCGACCACCATGCCTCTATAAGTTTCCTAAGGATTATTCCATTAACCCACGCACCTCTTTATTACTACCACAGTAAAACAGATGGAGATAAAGCAAGGAGCTATATCTACATGTTGTGCTGCTGATTTGAAATGAAAGTTTATGGTGGGGTGGTGTGGTTTGACTTTACAATGTTTGTTTAAATTGGTATTTATTACATAAGTTACCAACTGCACTAAGATTGCATTTGTTTGTACTAATTCAACCAGAAACAATGTCACATTTCACTAACTACACGTTCTCTTGCTTGGTTGCTTTTAGGTGCACAAGAATAGAAGAGGCGTCACATCACCCGCAGTACTGCCAAAAAGAAGGCCTGTACAGTTAAGTCCTCAAATCTCTTCCGCTTGTGCTGTTTACTGCCGCTGCCAAATGAGAGCTTTAAGATGGTCCGAAAGAAAGTTGCTCTCAAGCTGTGGTCAGTGAGAAGAAGTAGCTTTCTAACAGTAGTGTGCTGACTGCAAAATTTTTCGGGAGACGTGTGCCTGCCACACCGGCCTCCGGGGAGGAACTTGGGAGCAGAAAGTCCTGCATCTACAGTACCACCCCAACCTAAGCCCAAGACCATGTCTGTCAGTAAGGCAGCCATTCTAATCATGGTGACGCAACCAAGCAGTGGGGTTGAATTGGATTTGTTCTTTTCGCAAAGTAGTACCCAACTGCTTCAGGAAATAGAGCAAAGTGGACAGCAGCTGTAGCCAACAATAGGAGATCTTCCCAAAATTGGAGCAGAACAGGAGCAAGAACCTCCTCTTTTAGAACCAATGGCTCCCAGATCTCTAGCAAGAAAAAGGAAGGGCACTACTCCACCATCTTCTCCTAACACCACTTCTGATGACAATGATAAGGACATGAAATGGACTCTGTCAGAGTCCAAGAGATGCCAGGAGAGGAAAGGGAGAAGAACATTTCCAGAAAGCCTTAAAATCATGGAAGGGGATGATGAGGCAGATGGTGACAAGGAGCAAGTCATTGTGGAAGCTGACAATGAGGAGTCTGACATTACTATCCAACCTGCTTCGAGCGATGTGGCACAGGCAGCACCATCAGCATATTTGTAAGGCCCCAGCAGAGACCTGCACCAACCTGTACCTCAGTAGAAGTATGCACTGCAGACAGGCAATCGTCACACCCACTTACCTCCAGTCCTTGTTCTGGCATTGGCTCAGTAAGAAAGTACTTCTCCTCACTTTGAGACTTTTTAAGCTTAGCAAACAGGAGGAGAACACTGTGATATGGTTAATTCTGCCATGCAAGAATTTGTAGAGGTAAGCCTGGTTCATATTATGGTACTGGAGGCCAGGCAACCCATATGAAAAAACATCATACAATGCAGTGGGAGGAGCACCTAAAGAAATTGCTGAACGTGGTCATTGCGGTGAAGGTGAGAAGATGCAGGAAACATCAGCTACAACTGGTCAAATCATGCTGGAAGGTGAGGAAGAAGTGGTTAACATCCTCATGCAAAGCTCTGTCCCCAACTGTGCATCAGAATCACCCACCTCAGCGACTTCACAGTGGCACAGGAAGACTCACAGTCAGATGGAGATGCCACAGCAGACGTATACCACCACTTACATCTCAAAAGTTGCCTGCGTCCGCGAACCCAGAAAAGAATAAAATCCAGGCCACAATTATGGGCTTGTCTAGGCAGGAGAGACCCTACAATCACAACCACCCTATGGCACGTTTGTACAATGGGAAGCTGGCAAAAATATTAGCACTGGACCTCCTCCCTTTTTTTGTGGAGATGGAGTGGGATTCTTAGCGTTTATGGCAGTCATCTGCCCAGAATGGAATGTTCCAAGTTGGACTGCTGTTCCAGTGCTGTATCATGGTGTGCTGCAATTGGTTGGACAAGCTTTGTAGCAAAGTGTTGTCCACACTATCCACCTGACGACAGAAAAGTGGACCAGTTGTTAGGCTACTGATTACATGTGCAACACTGCACACTGGATCTCTTTTGCAAGGGTAAAGCAAAAGGTATCTACAGGTCTTGTCACTGAAGACATTTTTAAGAGTGTGCGGCAGCATGCAACAGTAACCATGTTAGCCATGGAGAAATCACATACAGCTGCAAATATCTGGGACAAATTTAATAGTAAGGTGTCTGAATGGCTGTTACCCAGAGGTCTCCAAATTGGATTTGTTACCACAGACAATGGCAGTAACACAGTCTAGGCCATGGTAGACGGTGGCTATGTCAGGGCCCTGTGTTTGGCACACTGCATCAACCTGGTTGTGCAAGACTGTCTAAAAAAAGAAGACATAGTCAGTAACATACTGACCACCTTCAGATGAATCTGCACTCATTTCAGCCATTCTTTTAAATCCCCGAAGCAGTTGCGGATTATTCAGTGTGGTAACAGAGTACCAGATAAAGCCCTGATACAGGAGCTGCTAACACATTGGAACTCAACCTATTATATGTTGCGATGTCTATTTGAGCAGTACAAACAGATCAATGGCAATGTCATTCTAAGAGGGGATACAATTGGGAAAGCTATGACCATGGATGCCGACATAAGGGGTCTAGTCAAATGCCTGACACAGATGCTGCTCCTTTTTGAGGTTTTCACACTGGAAGTTATAAAGGAGGACAGTACAATGGGCCAAGCTATCCTGTTGTAGCACCTGCAACAAGAGCCGCAAAAGAAGGTGTCCGAAAGGTTCTCACTCGGAGGTGTGATTAAAAACCCAGAAGCGCAATGCCTTAGCTGAGTGCATAATCCTTCTCTAGGCTTGAAATGCAAGGCGGCAAAATGACATTATCACATTCAAAGAGTATATCTGTGCCACCCTACTTGATCCACGCTGCAAAAAAATTCTTCACACTTTCATTCCTTTTTCTAACAGGGGTGTTTCAAAATACAAGAGGTGGATTGTTGAGCAAGCCCGATAACTGGAAGAAGAATGGCTGGAACTCTGAGTCCCACTGTGCCATTCTGGGGTGCCGCCTTCAACTTCCAGAGAGAGCATTCTTGTCTCACAGCAGCCAAAATTGGCAACAAGAACACTGGCAACAACAGCACCAGAAGAATTGGACCCAACCTCTAAATTGGCTTGGTTTCAAGTGGCAGGTCTTACGTCAGAGGCAAAGGCAAAAGAGGTCAGGCAAGTGGCAGCAACATTGACACTTCAGAGGATGTTGTAGGAGCATCTGGATGACCCTAAAGAGGTGTATATGGATCAAAACCCAGTGGTGTACTGGTATGGAAAGATGCACCAATGGGCAGAGCTCGGCAGGCTGGCAATGAAGTACATGGCTTGTCCTGTAGCCAGCATATCTACAGAATTTTGTTCAGTGCAGCTGGTGCAGTTGTAACAGACAGAAGAGCCAGTCTCTCACCTCAAAATGTGGAGCTATAAAACATTATCAAAATGATCATTTCTTACCACCTGATTATACCATTCCTGAAACAACACAGGAGGAGGAAGAGAACGATTGATCAGAATCAAGTGTGCTTGTTGTTCAACCTCTGCGTGAACCACCTACCTAAGTTTGAGGATGAACTCTATTTCCAGGACTGAGCATGTCAGTGCCACCATAGAACTTTCAAATATTTTATTGTTGAACATTTTTCTTTCTTTGCAAAAAAACAAAAAAACGCGCTAGTGGACCAATATGTGTGTCTCAGATTTATGCCTCCCACTATTTTTTAGTCACACATATTGGAGTTTAACTCTTGTGCGGTGAAGAAGCCCCACATTTTGTTTAGAACATTGGAGAAGATGCCTGCCTCCCTCACATGCCATTGCTTATCCTTTTTTACACCACCTAGTAGAGATATCCCAGAAGATCACTGATCAAACGACTGCCAGTGCCAATGCCAAATTCCAATATGTTGATATCATGAAAGAGGAGATTATATTTTGTTCAACCACTGTGCTTGGATTGGAAGAGTGAACTACTAACTATTTCACCAATGAGTGGAGATATATTGAGTGATTGTGAGTGATGATTGATGATGTGCATGGTGGCTGACAGTGAGGGAGGAAGTGCAACAAATTTCTAAACTTGTTTCAGATGATTTGCAATGTTTGGGGTCTGATGGATGTTTATTTTTTCCTGAAAGTGATTGGCCTTTTAGGGTTCAAATCTCTTTATTGCCATTTAGTATAACAATCTAGACAAAAACACCAATATAATCAACAAACACTTTCACCCTCCACTCCCAAACTCCACCCCGAACCCGAATCCGCTAAGCCCATGCATAGGTATGGTCTACTTCCCTCGAATCAACCCTACTGTGTTCCCGGAGTATGTGGAACATGCGTGTGCTTCCAAATCTGTGAGTCTGAGCAACCTGAGGTATCTAGGTTAGGTGAGTTCCCGGAATTCTACAGAGAGTAGCTTAACAAAGGGGTGCCACTGCTGACTGAACAAGTCTCCCTGGGCTGTGAGCGACAGAGTTAGTTTCTCCATTCCCAATAGGTGACAAAGTCGATTCAGCCATCGCTGGTGTGTGGGTGTTATGTTACAGACCCAGTGTGTTTGAATGTTTTGGAGTGCCGCCCCTAAAGCCATCCCTATGTGTTGCCTCTGTGTGATTTGAGGGGGAAGGTGAGCACATCAGGGAGCCCCAGTATGACATAAGCTGGGAAGCGGAGCAATTGGGTCTCTAAGTGAGTGTCTATGTCCTCAAGAATTTTTGCCCAGTACAAGGTTAATTTCGGGAATTCCCAGAGGAGGTGCAGAAGAGTTCCTATAGATACGTATTTGTGCCAGCAAGCGCCGCTGTGGAGATGAGGTAGCAATTTTGGTGGCGGTTTCAATACTAGCTATATTTATGGCCATGTGCTTTGCTTAATAGAATATATCCGCCAACTCTTGTTGGGTCAGTTCTCACATGAGTTCTGATTCCCACCTCCGTTGACCAGCTGGTTTGGGTTGCAAGGCAGGCTGGTGTAGAAGACCATATAGTTCAGTTACACAATGCTTGTCAGAGGTTTTCATCTTAAGCCATTTCTCAAGTGGGGTGAGAGCGCATTGTACCCTCTGATGGACCGACGGCTGAGTCATCCAGTGTTTGATTTGGAAGTAGCACAATCTCTCCATTTCAGAGAGCTCACAATCAGCACACATTTGTGCAAATGGCAAAGGCTGCGATTCCTTAAACGTGCTCAGCAGACCAACACCCTGCACTCTGCCAGTGCTGGAATGCTGCGAGATCAAAGAAGGCCCAAAGGAGGTTCCAATGGCATGGTCTGGAAAATGAATACCACCTTCGGTAGAAGTGACATCTTTAGGGCAGCTATGCACCCCAGCCAGGAAGGGCCTAGTGGGCTCCAGTAGCGCGGTTCCACCTCTACTTGTTTATGCAGGGCCTTGCAATTAAGGAGGGCCATCTCCTGGATTTTAATGGCCAGCTGGACCTCCAAGTATGGGAAGAAGGGCACAGTCCAACAAATTGGGTGTACCTGAGCTAGGCCCTCTCTTGTGGCTTTGAACAGCCCTGAGCTCCAACAGGAAAGCTTGTAAAGACGTTGTTGGGTATTCCAGGGTCACTTTAACGCCATCCGCATAAAGACTGATGGTGTGCTACTCTCCGCTAAAGCGCACCCTTTTGATAACCAGGTTGTCAGTACCCGCTGGGCCATATACTCAACGTAGAGGACGAAGAGCAGAGGCAAGAGTAGACATCCCTGCCTCCCGACCCTGCGTATTGGGAAGGAGCTGGACACCTGGCTGTTTACCCTGACCGCTGTCACGGGGGAGCCATAGGTGCTAAGAACCCAGGAGTGGAATCCTTCGCCAAAGCCATAGCGACGTAGTGTAGCCTCCAGGAATGGCCAATAGACACAGTCTATTGCTTTCTCAGCATCCACCACCAGAAGCATACGTTCCAGTTGTGACCGCCAAGATTTATCGACTAAATGAAGGATATGCTTTGTGTTGTCACTACACTGGTGGCCAGGGATGGACCCTACCTGATCTGGGGAGACCAGTCGGAGCATGAGGGGGTTGAGTCGGGCGACGAGGATGCTGGTAACGAGTTTTATGTTCAGAAGGGATATAGAGCATTAAGAGGTACACTGCCTTGGGTCTTTCCCCAATTTCGGATTAACCACTATGGCTGCCTCCTTCATTGAGGAGCAGTTTGTGTCCGGGCTTTGAATTGCATTGAAAAAGCGATTCAGCACGGGAGCCAGTTGTGGAGAGAAAATGTTATAGAACAGTGCGGAGTATCCGTCCAGCCCTGGAGACTTAAGGGACCGCAAGGGGGTTATTGCCGAAATTACTTCTTCTATCCTGATCAGGTGGTCCAGGGCTTAAGCTTTTTTTTGTGTGAGGTCGCATTTGGGCATTCAAAAGGTAGTGGGCTGTGGCATCCGAAGGCAGGGTCCGTGCTGCGTAAAACTCTTGCTAGAACCCCCAAAAGGCCTCCGCAATTTCACTGTCTTCCCTAAGCTTGGAACAGTCTGCAGCTGTCAAAGACTGTAACATCCTCACCTGCTGTTGTGCCTTCAGGTGGTTCGCCAAGAGGCACCCGCATCTATCTCCCCCCACATAGGTGTGATGAAGTCAGAGGGCTGCATATTCCTCCCTGTCCATGTCAAGACCCTCTAACTGCTTGCACTGCTTGCACTCATCTTCTAGTTGGTGCCAGACTCTGTGCTCGTGTGCATTGATGAATACGTTCAAGTTCCTTCACCCTCTGACTCTGGCATTCTCCCGTTTCCCATCAAAGTGCATTATTCACCACCAAAATAGCACTCAGCTCTCCCCACACGACCGCTTTCCGGGCATCCCAAAGGGTGGAGACAAGTCACGTCAGGGGTGTCATCGAGCTCCAGATAGGCGTTCAATGACTCAGTGATTGGAGTAACCACCTGGGGGCATTGCAGTAGTATGTCCCATAGCCGCCACAGGTGAAAGGAACAGTGTTTTAGTGGGAGAAGTCGGTGTTTGGGATAGCGCTGCATGGTCAGAGAGAGAGAGAGGTTCAATCTCTACCATCTTGACCAAGGATTGAAGGTCCCTGGATCCCAGAAAGTAGTCTATATCCACATATGTTCTATGCATGTGGGAGTAGAATGCGTAGTCCCTTGTGTGTAATTGAGCAATGTGCCCTATGTCCCCCAACCCCAGGTCCTGCAGCCATGTTGAACCCTCCCGGGAGAGTGTTCCCAATTGCCCATATCTCTGTGTGGACCTGTCTGCACTATTACCAAATATCATGTTGAGGTCCCCTCCCACCAGCACCATGTGATCCTGGGTGGCCATGACTTCGGTTAAGGCTAATCTAGTGAATCTTTCATGGCCTTGGCCTTGGCCTTGAAGCGTAAACAGTTGCTATAGTGAGCGTGCCCAGGCCTACGGTCACAGCCTGCCCTTGATTTCAGCTAGTTTAGGGCCCACCCGACACCAAAATATTTTGAGACAACAATATGGCCACACTGGTGGTCTTGGTGGCAGTGGAGGAGAAGTACTGAAGCGGAAAGGCCTTGGATCCAAGTTTACTCCAGTTGGCTGGAGCCAAGTGAGTTTTTTGAAGGAGGCAGAGGTCCGCCCTAGACCTCTCCAGGTGGGAAAGGATGGTCCTACTCTTTGTTGGGTGGATTAGACCCTTCACATTCAAGGTAAGTATCTTGAGTGTGTTTTGCATGTCAGTGGTGTCCGAAAGGGGTCATCAAGATCGTATGTGTAGCTCCTCCTCCCCCTTGGTCATGAAGTTGGGGTACGTCAAGTTGAATTCCAGGCCTGTGTCTACATTTGCACAGTGCAAAAAACTTCAGGCCCCATTCAAACTAACAGTCAAAACATAACAGAAATGTAAATCCCCTAGGGTCTGTGATTGAGTGCCCAGTAGAAATCTCATGGAGTTGCGGTATTGGAGAAGACAGGTGTGTAAGGTGGCACAAGCATGCGCTCCACCCGCCCACCACCACCCTGCCTTCATTACAGCCATTACCCCAGCAAAATCAAGTGCTTTCATGCGTCCTCAGCTCCAGTGGCGGCGCCCGAAAGAGTCTCCAGTACTGCCTGTCATTCTTCTGCCATAGTCTCCGGATCTGGGTGGTGGGCATCTGGGGAGCCCACGCCACCGCTGCCGCCTGCTGGATTTCTTGTTGTGCAGCTCGGCTTGAGACTCTGGGTTTCATCTATGTCCAATAGTTGGCAAGCTTTTTTGAAGGAGAGATGTTGGTGAAGCCTGCCCTCCAGGCAGAAGATGAGGCAGCATGGATGGCCCCAGGTGTAAGAAATGCCCCTGTCCCCCAAATTTGCCATCATTGAACGAAACTCCCAGCATTTCTGCAGTGTGGAAGAGGCCAGGTCCTGGTATAGTGTTGGTTTATGGTCCCGGAAGAGTACTGGGTGGCGGCTCCTGGCAGCCCTGAGGATGGGCTCCTCAAGCTGAGGTTGTGGATGCATACCAGGATGTTCACTGGGGTTGCTGATTCATGTCGAGGCAGGGCAACCTATGCGCTCTGTCTAGCTGGATTTCTGTGTTTGGTAGGGCTTCCAGGATTGTCCGGAATAGATCATGGGGGTAGGATGTAAAGTTGGTGCCTTCCACTCCTGTAGGGACCCCTTTAATGTGAATGTTGTTACACCTGGAGCAGTTTTCCAGGTCTTCTGCATGCGCCTGCAGGTCGAACTGTTGGTCTCGGAGCCTGAGAAACTCTTGTTGGAGCTGTTTGATTTTTCCTCATCGCGACTCATACCTTGATCTTCCAGGTGGGTGACCCTCTCCCCTATAGCATCCATGTCATAACGAATCTCTTGGAGGTCAGAGGGCAGCTCTTTCTTGACCACGTGAATATCCTCAATCAAAGAGGAAAAGAAAGCCTCCAGGAAGGAACGGGTCACCGGAGCCTCTTTTTCACAGACCTCAGGTGTGTGTTTGGGCCAGCCTCTGCTCGGCTCTCCCCAGCCATGGTCCTTGCCAGCTTGGTGAGCATGTCCCTTAGATTCCAGTTTCTCTTTCCCAGGGCACAGCCATGATCCTTGGCTATAAGGCTGCAGCTCAAGCCTTCCACTCCCCCCATGTATTGACAGAGAAGGCATCCGCTCAGTTTCCTACCACAGGGAACACCACAGCAGTGGGGGCAACCCTCAGGCCTCCTGACACAGTGGAGGCTTTAGCACTATCGAGACCACCAGATAGTTATCAGGATGAGGCTGATTTTTCAGGGCCCACCCTTGCACAGGCCAGTTTCTCACCTCTGCACCACTCTCAAAGCAAGAGGCAAGGCTCCTCTAATCCTTCGGGGTAAATCATTTCCAGAGCAGGGCCCCGGGTTCTCCTTCTGTGGGGGACCTCAGCCACTCTGTCACTGGTGTCTGGGGCCCCGGGTCAATCCTCAGCTATTGAGGCTGTGTCTTATTGCCTCTAAGGGTTCTCCACCATGCAAGGGCCTGCCAAACCCCCTGGTTAGTAGCTGGTGGTTGGGGCTGTAGCGCAGCTGCTCCTGTAGGCTAATGTGACCCCGCAGGTTCTGCCCTTTGGAGCTGGTGGCTGAGCCCCCTGATTACAGGGCCTCTCCTCCTGTGTTGGCGACACTCAGCGCCCATCGATCAGTGGCCACAGGACAACATTGCAGTTCAGCAACTCTCAAATGCTGAGGGGGACAAGAGGCATCACACGCGGGTACCTGCAGATTAGTGTTTGGGGATTCAGGAAACATCAAGCCTAGCAGTCCGTCTTCTGGACCAGCCACTGCTGATCCCCAGCTCTCAGATATCTCTATTAGTCTATCCATCGACGCCTGGGGAGGCCGCACCTCTCAGGCCCAGATGAGGCAGGCCCAACGTGATCCTGGCCACCGCTTGGCCTCATCCCCGCTTGACCCGGCCTCAGCCCTGTCCCAGGTCTCCGAGGGGTGCAAGTATATTGGCCGGGTGCAGCCGAATAGCCAGGCGCACAGCCCAACTCTGCTGGTCCAGCTTTTTTCACCGTTGGGTCAGGCCTTGACGGCTGGACCACCGTGCTTTTGACATTGGCCCAAGTGGTCCCTGGGAATATACAGAGCTGCTCAGGCCTGGGCACAGGACGCCCCGCTCAGTCCTGTCTCAGGCCCCCGCAAGGCGTTAGCGTTGTTGGCCGGGCGCACCAGGTGAGTGGCCTAGCACCACTGAGCTGGGCTTCATCGGCACTGTGTTGGACCCTGCCAGCCAGGCCGCCATGCTTCTGCCCCTGGCCCGAATGAACCCTCAGGGATATATGGCACTGCAATGGAGTCAGGGCCCCCCGGACCCTGTGGCACCCCGATGTCAATCAATGGTGGCGAGTTGAGGTGATGACAGAAGTGGAGCGGCTCAAAAACACCTCTTACTGCTACGCTGATTTGGCCACGCCAACCCCCTGTTATTGGTCTTTTAAACTTAGTGAAATTTACTGGCCGGGTTGACTTTTTTCCTCAGACCAGTCACTTTAGTTACCAAAAACCTACACAAAATACTGCAGTTTGGTTTCTCTATTTGTTCTTCACAGCAGTGTACTATACTGGTCTACCTCGCTCTGCTTGGGACTGGGACTGAGTTACTCAGAATCAGGAGGAGGAGGATGGAAGGAACCTGGGTGAGACTACCTCAACAGCTAGGAGAAAGTTATCAACTTCAAAGAGAAACCATAATGATGGCGAAGACTCAGAGGCCTAGCACCCACTCAACTCTGTGGACTGGAGAGAGGTGCGTTGATTTGGGAAATGCTGCTGAGTGTGCCTTTGCTGCATTGCTGGCTCAAACATGAAACTTCTCTTTATGTTCTTGCTCTGCCTCTGAGTGTTCTTGGTACACTCCTTACTCCTCATTCCACTCCAGCTTACCTATCAGACAGGTTCAGTCAGGCACCCAAGAGTGGCAGACAGTCTAAGAAGACTGCCATCCAATTTGGCAATACAGTATCATTTTCCTTTTAACAATCAAAAATTTTTGAACTGGGTGGAATAACTTAAATCTTCCATCATTTGTATTTTTTAAACCTATTAGACATAACATTTAGAGACATAGGGCCTGATTTAAGAAAAGAGGCGCTGCACCCCGTGCAGTGCCACTTTTCTTGCACCCCTTAGCGCCCCCTATTGCCACCATGTGTGCGCCATATCTAAAATACGATACACCATGGTGGTAGTTAGGGAACTAGCATCAAAAAGTTTTACACTAGTTTGGAGCTTTGCAGGATTAGCGTAAAACTTTTTGACGCTAATCCTGCAAAGCACATTGAGGCCCATTGTAAACAATGGTGTGCCTTCTTTAAACACCTGCTCTGAGCAGGCATTAAAAGTGCCCAAAAAAATGACGCAAATAAATCTCTTATATTTCTTTGCGTCATTTTTTCGGCCCCCATAACAGGGGTATGCCCCCTTTGCATACATTATTCCTGGTGCAGGCATAATGTAGTGCAAAGGGTTATAAAGTGGCACAATGCCTGTATTGCACCACTTTGTAAATTTGGCGTAAGGAGGCGCTAAGGGCTCTTACATCTACCCCATACTATCTTGGGTCTCTCTGGGGCAGAAGGACTGTTTACAATGCATTTAACTGACTTGTCTCTTATATATCCCTTCATTGTTCCTTTCCACAACAGATTGATGATAGCGTGCTGCTCTGTGCCCCGATGAATATTGTTGTAATTTCTTGTCTGTAGTGTTTGTCTTTGTCACACCTTTACTCAAATCCCCTTTCCCTTCCATTCATCGTGCACCTAACCTTTTCCCCCGGGCTCTGTGATTTATTGAGGTGTGACTTAATTTTACACCATAATTGGATCACACATTTGGTGGGGCGGATGTGGTGATAGCAACACCAACTCACTGCATGACCTTCTAGTAACTGAGCAATATTCCACACCGGCCCTGTCAACATCATTAGTAAGGCCTTGTGTTGTGTGTTGCGTAAATGCTAAACCTTGTCCAACCACTTCTAATTCTGATCCCAATTCTCCTGCCTCCTGGATTTCATTTCCTAAGTTTAACATTTTTAATACTAGAACCCTATTGTTGAGAAGTTGATATTCCTAGTTTTTATTATCATATCAGATCTTCTTTGTTGTGTGTCAAATACTGTCATTGTGGTAGTCTGATCTCAGTCTTACTGAAGTTATGATATAATAATATATGACCCACTAATTCTCTGTTTTCTTGCAATCTAGTTGACCGTGATGGATAACCCTTTGCCTGCCCTCACACAATGGAGTCTCCAACCCACTGGTGTGTGTCTGGGGCCTGGCCTGGGCAAGGCAGGATTTCACAACCAAGAGAGACTTTCCTTTAAAGTAGGCCTACTTCAAAGGGCAAAATGGGTATAAGAAGGGCACCCAAAACCACAGACTTTAGCACGCTTCTGGAAATCAAGAGGAACCAATGCCTGGAGAAGAGCTGAAGAGCTGTGGAAGAAGAGCTGCCCTGCCTGTGACTGTGCTTTGTGGAGCTATCCTGCAGTTGCTGCTTCTGCCTGTGTTAGAGGACGAAGTCTTGAATTTGTGTGCCTTCCATCTTGAGAAAAACTCTCCAAGGGCTTGATTTAGAGCTTGCCTCCTGTTGTTTGAAGTCTCAGGGACAACAAAGACTTCTCTGCGTGGTTTTTGGATCATCGTGTGGCTGAATTTCTAACGCAAACACCACTGGGTGTGTAAAAACAAAGCAAGGCCTGCCCGGACCCGAGAGTGCTGACCGGATCAACGCCCCGCTCTCCTGCGAAGAGAAGAAACGACACACGCCGACCCGACCCAAGGAGAAACAATGCAAGGTCTCGCTTGTGAGTGAAATCGACGCATCGCAAGCCCTTTTTGAGGCACACTCTCCCCGTGCAGGGTTATTTTTGACACGCCCAAGGTACATTTTTACGCTGTTAGCGTTGTGTTTAAAATTACATGAAAACTCTTTATGGTTTTTGGTTGATAACTTGACCTGTGTATTGTGGATTTTTGTCATTGTGGTCTTGTTTTGTTTAGATAAATATTCTCTATTCTTCTAAACCTGTGTTGTGTCATTTTGTAGTGTTTTCATTGAATTCCTGTGTGTGTTGGTACAAATAATTTACACCTAGTACTCTAAAGTTAAGCCTACTGCTCGTGCCAAGCTACCAAGGGGGTAAGCAGGGATTAGCTGAGGGTGATTCTCTATTACCCTGACTAAAGTTAGGGTCCTTGCTTAGACAGGGGGTAACGGGGGTAACCTGACTGCCAACCGAAGATCCCATTTCTAACACAAACAAATAGCCCGTCCCCAAAAAGTCCAATGAAAGTTCAAAGTGAAACCCAGTCCCAACTCCCTCCCTACCCTCTCCACTCACAACATGTCCCTCGCACCAAAACAATTTTCTTTTAAAAGGGCTCAGAAGAGGGCATTGTCCAAATGGGTCTGGAGCTGGTACGCTCCCTAGCCGGATTTCAATGAGTCAAGCCTCTATAGGACATGAACCTCGAATTGCCTTTCCGAGTGGGAGTGGTGGCAGCAGTGGCAGTCATGGCCCCTGACAGCTGGCAGTTGCACCGATGATATAATGGCCTGGAGACTTGGGCTGGTGTGCTGCTGAACTTGGTCCTGGGTCAGAGGCAGCTATTTCTGCTTCTTCATCCTCCAGGATTACCAGCTGCCGGTATCCAGCCTGTATAGTCTCCAGCCTCTGCCACCGCAGATGGGCTGCTATCTCCTGCCTGGTGGGTGGCGCAGGTTGACCAGCAAGAGCAGCTACATTGAGAAAAAAAAGACACATTGAAAACAATGCTCTGAGCGAACACTTCTTTCAAAGTAAGTAGTTGGTGGAACAGTAGCAGTACATTGCTGGTCCCACATTGGAAGTTGATGTGATTATGATTAAGAGAGTCACAGGGCCAATTTATTTAGTTACCCACACACTGCTCGCATAAAAGCTCTGACTGTCTGGTAGAAAAGAATGAAGGCAGAATAACACCAGATTAAAACAACTGTGATTTTTTTTTTCTTTTAAATGCTTTTCTTGTAACTAAACAGACACTTTTAGTGGAAAAATAAAAATCAATTACTTCTCATTTATGAGTAAGGCATTATGCACTATGGAGTACAAGTTGTGGTGCCAAATTAATTGAAGCATGCTTCCCAGCGCTTCGAATACTTTCTTACTCTCTGCAGCTGGGGCAGCTGTAGTTGACAATTGTCTATCTTTAATTCCAATGGCCCTGCTCTTCTCCAAATGCCTTTCACTTTGTTTCTACCCTGACTTGAAATAGACAGATAAATGATAAATATGATAGTACATCACACAAATCATGTATAAAATGCAGATATATTATCCTGTCTGCCGTAAGTAGATAGTGGGAAAAACGATGCACTACACTGGAGCGAAACGTACGGGCTATATAGATTGTATCTGGCACATTTATTACAGCGTATCCCTTACGCCAAACTTGAAATCAAATCAGGCAGTTACTAGTCCCACTTTACTCACTGACCTCACCCACCACCACAAATTATTTCCAACAAATTCATTCACTGGGCAGCAAGGAAAGGAAACTTGACATACTCTACTACAGGGTAAGGCAAAGGGATTAGGCGGGTAGGTAGAGCTTTTGCTGTAGAATAGAGGGGTGTCAATGATCATCGATTCATCAAATGTCTAAGCTTTGGCTTATTCAGTCACTGTAATAGATCTAAAGGGAAAAATCAGAACAGGCGTAAAATAAATCTGTTATCAGAAACCATAAAATATATTTTGGAAACATTTCACATGGCCATAAAAATGTGGCACATGCCAAAAATGAATTTTTCATTTTTTTGGTAGGCTGGTATGGAGGAACTCAGGAAAGAATGAAGGAGCGAAGAACTAAGAGAGGTAACTGCAGGGCGAAGTGGAAACTCACCTTATGTGTTCAGTTTGCAATGCATTGAAAACTTTGTAAATACTGCATTAACTGAAGCAGACGCATATTGCATAGACAACACTGCAGTCACAAATTGAACCATACTGCACTTCTTCAGTCATAGGTGACGAAATGCCATTGTCAGGGAGGGGGGTTGATGACTGATGATGGGTGGGATACCTATATGTAACTAGGTTAACAAATACAGTAAGTCAAGGGATTAGAAGAACACACATTAAAATACCCCCACTTTGAACCATAGCTTTGATGACCATAAAACAAAGTAAGTGAAATAGGTGAGCAGCATGCCCCTCCCCAGAAGAGCTCCCTTGTTTAATCATCCAAGCATTTGTTCAATCATGCTTTCATTCTTCCTAAGTATATTCACCCACAGCCACCATGATTTAAGCTTTACTTTCTCTCATCCAATCTTACACCAAAAATGTCCAATCCATTATCCATCCATTCAGTATCCATTCAATCATCCTTTCTCTCATCAATCCATTTACCCAATACTCACCCATGCATCCTTTCACCCACGCATGCATCCTTTCCTTTTACTCATTTCACCCATCCTTTCTTTTAACTTTTTGTTCTTTCCAGTTTCCACCAAGCCATCATTTTTAGCGTACATTATGTGAGCTTTTGCTGAGTTGAAGATACAAGAGGCCAAAACTCAACCACAGCTGAAGCTGGTAAAGCTGTGGGTTCACAGTCACAATGACTCCTTTGTAGCTAGTGAGTATAATAGTAACTGTCAATAAGCAAGCAATATTACTAACCACCATCAGTCCCTGCTGCCCCTTCTCCGACTGCTCCATCTCCTCCTTTACTGGCACTTGAGCTGGCGCCACTGAAGGCCGATGTGGCTCGAAAAAACATTATACAGTTTTTAGATGCCAGGTACACCTCCACTTGATTTTTTTAAGATTAAAATGCAACCACAATACATCGCTAGAGTTTGATTAGCACTTCAGTATCTTCTATCAAAAATATTACTCTGGGTTTTTTATTGGTTCACAATGTTAGAAAAGCCAGATAATCAAGCCATCCAATGGAGGGGCAGAGCCTATGATGATGATAACTCAGAATCATTGAAGTGCAGTAAAGGGGTAGAATAAAATGGTCAAAGAAAGACAGAAAAAAAATAATGCAGGGAGAACAGGAATTAAACAAAAAAATAGGGAAGTTGGAAAAGAAAGGAGACAGTATAAAAAAAAACAATTATAAGCAGTATAATAGTGGGCAGAGGTAAAAGTTAGGGAAATAATAATAAATAATGGGACTTACTGGAATGAGCAGAGCCCTCAGCATTGGCGCTGGTGGTTGGCACCTCCTGCCCAGCTCTTGCTGGATCCGCCACAGGTGCCCCTCTTCTTGCCCTTGGGTGCTGATATAAGAAATAAGCTAAAAAAATATACTAGTGGTACAGTTAATCTGCACAACAATATTATAATAGGCAAATGCAGTAACATAGCACTACATTTCCTCAACAAAAACTGTGAATGGTCTTTGATTCTAGTCTCATTTCTCAACCCCCTTGATTGGCCAACTCAGTCTCCTTTTTTTGCAATGCATAGATGCATACTAATACTACACTTCACTGTAAAATTGCTTGGAACTGTATTAGCTACATAAAGAAAGTCGTAGAGAACGCTATCTCACTGATATCACTAATTCACAGGAGCACGGAGTCTGCATTGCAATGACTTCTTAAATAATCAGCCAAAACAAGTGCTGATGAGTAGGATGAGATAGCGTCAAGCACCTACCTAACTCTAACTGGATGACAATAATATTCTTAACGTAAACTAAACATAGCTTACCTCTGAGTGTGAGCAACATGCTAGTCAGAAAAAAAAGTTAGCATTGTAGAACACAAACAGAATATTATAGTTAATATACTCACCGAGCCCAGGAATCTTGATACCTTGCAGGTCAAGCAGGTCCTGCTCATGATCGATGATATCCGCCCAGCAGTGTGTCAGCTGTTAGGTGGTGCACTGGACCTGAGTGGTGTGTCGAGTCACCAAGCCAAGCACATCTGTTCACCCTCCCCTAAAGCAGCTGATGTTCCCGCAGGGGTAACCTCTGCTCGGCCTGCTGCCCGCATGGAGGGAAGCTGGTGCCGCACATAGAAAACCAGTGCTGCCACCTCCGACTCACAGAAAATGGGTAGCCACCACTGCCCACAAGTTAGACAGATCCAAGGGGTCTGGAGCTGCCACTCCCCTGTTCACCAGTGCCGCCCTGCTGTGTCATGGTGCTGGGTTGAGGGTTGAAGGAAAAAGAAACAGGAGAAGGAAGGAAGGCAGAAATAACTAAGGTAGTAAAGGAAAAATTAAACAAAAATACATAAAGTTGCAAAAAGCACGAAACAAATGAAAAAATACATATAAATACACAGACACAAAAAGGCACACTAATACAATAAATAATAATGAGGAGTAGATTAATTCGAAGGGTGGAGGATTGAAAAGATTATTAAGGGATGAAAAAATAGGCTTAGCACCATAAACATTATGGGATGAAAAAATAGGCTTAGCACCATAAACAGTTTAAAAAACAAGATGGCCACGCCCATACGAACTACGTGGTGCCATTTGCTTGTGATTTTGGACGCAAGAATGTACTACATGTTGTGTTTGATGTAAAACGCAACACAAACGGACATGATGGGGAACTCCGCCTGCTCACAGAACTGCAGCAGAGCAGTGTTTATTTTTACCACTTTGTGGAGTTTCTTGTAGCCGACTCAGCAAACTCCACCCACCTCTAGCCACCAATATGTTAGTCAGGGGATGACAGGTGGGTGTAGGGGAAGGGAAACATGTACATGTAGTGGCTAAATTGCACAATGTGAAGCCAGGAAATCTGGGATCAATCTGGCTTCCCCAAGTGACCAAATTATGTAATTCTAGGCAATTGTTTTTTTCTTACTTTGCCGCCTTTTTCTTTATTATTACATATAAAAGGACAGAAATATCCAGAAGTTCAGAATGTGCACTATACAAAACATTCTCTTGTGCTTAATTTAATTATTGCATTTTTCATGTATAATTTCAACCCAGGCCACCCAGAGGGTGCAAATGGCAACTGGCCTGCCTCTTAGTTCACTATTGGCATTGTTGTCAGGGTGGGTGGAAGCATGAATTTTCTAAATTCATGTTTGAAAACTATAATTAAAAAAGAATATCTCCCCATGCAGTGATATGATCTGATTTAGTAAGGCAAAACGCTTCTGCATGTTAATTAAATACATTTTTTTAATTTTGAAGAGACTTCATAATACGTTTATACGTTTGTTGTATGATGTCTTTAAAATAAAGGTGTTTCTAAATTAAACAGGTACAGGGCGCCCTAGTTACTTCCTTCCTTTAATTTAATTTTAACCCTTAAATAAATGCCCCTCCCCCTTTTTTTCAACATCATTCTGAATGTTAGTGCTCAGTCAACTAAACACCGGGTCAGTGCTGCTGTTGATTAGGGGCCACATTTAAAGGTCAGGAGAGCGCAAGCGGCCCCTAGGCTGTAATTTGGGTATCAATGACCTATAGTAAGATGCTATCCTTGCACAAAGACCAATGGAATGCTGTCTTTCACATTGTACTTTAATTCTCACAATTACGCTGTTAATTCATTTTGATATGCACTTGTCTTGAGTGTCACAATTATTTAGGGGGTCATTTTGACCCTGGTGGTAAAAACCACCTACCGCCACAGCGATGGCCGCCAAAAGACCGTCGCTGCGGCTACCATTTGTCCGCCCTATTATGACCACAGCTGGATTTCTGCCAGAAGGATGGCGGGAATCTGGCTGTGGCCATGCCGGCGGATGGCAGTAAGATGGCGCTGCTGCCAGCAGCAGCGCCACACCATTAGACCGCCGCAGACCGTATTATGACCCATGATACGGGCTGGTGGTGTTCTCCTGGTGGACGCTGCTGCTGGCAGCAGCGCCCCGTCCCGTCTCCTGCCAGAGGATCCCTCACAAAAGGTAAGTCGGGTGCTCCGACAGGGGAGAGGGTGGTGGGGTTGTGTGTGTGCATGGGTGTGTGTGTGTATGTCTGTGCGTGTGTGAATGCGAGTGTGTGTTGCGTGTTGTGTGTGTGTGCATGTATGGATATGTGAGTGCGTGTATGTTGTGTTGTGTGAATGCATGTGTGCTTGTATGTATGTAAGTGTTTGTGAATGGATGTAAGCATGCGTGGATGAATGTGGGAATGAGTGGGTGAAAGCGTGTGTGCATGTGAGCATGAAAGTGCATGAATGAAGGGGTGGTCTGGGGGGAGGAGGGGTGGGGAGAGACCTGGGGAGGGGGAGAAGGGTGGGAAAGACCCCTATCAGTGACAGGGAAGGAATTCCCTGTCACTGATAGTGCCTACCGCCATGGTTTTCGTGGTGGTAAGGAAGCCAGAAAAACAATGGTGGTAGGCGGGGTCATAATCCCGCTGGCAGGCTAGTGACGGCCGCCGGGTTGGAGACTGAAGTCTCCAGCCCGGCGGACGTTACCGCCGTGGCGGGTGGTGTGGTACATTGGCGGTTTGGCTTGAGCCAAACTGCCAATGTCTTAATATGGAGAGAAGTACCACCAGCCTGTTGGCAGTACTGTCCTCACATTAACGCCGTCCGCCTTAGTATTAATTTATTTGTTTTAAACCCGTTTTCTGTGTTTTTTCCTACAATAGTTCTCACTTTCTTTTCTGGAAATGTGTTACATGTCATAAAGCACTTCAAGGTCTCATCAGACACAGTAACTCCTCTGTAAATACCATTATAAGTTAATGTATTTAGGAGGTGCAGTCATGAGGTATTTTTTACTCTGGCGCAAGTTCAAAATGTGTACTTCATAAAAGCATCAGCTACTATCAAACACCACTGGTGTTTCAATGCTTCTTTAATGTTTCCCCAATAGTTCAGGTGCCTGTTGGTTTTCCACCATGGACCTAGTATGCTGCCTCTTATGCTGTTTTTTTATAATTGGTCGAATTGCACTAGGAGATCATTAAAATGCTCCTGGTAAGGATTTGTTGGCCAGTTTGCTAACATTTTGCCTTGTGGATGCACCACTTTTTTGGTGCAGCCAAGATGCAAAATGTTCTTTGAGATTTACAAAGCCATGCAAATGAGATTTGCATGGCTTTCCGTGGGATTTTTCTCAAAATGTAATGTAATGCGCTGCCTTGCGTTACTTAGCATCCTTGCACCATGGTTGGCCTGCATCGGAGCTAGGCAGCACAGTGCATCAGCTCTAAGAGACAGAACAAATGTGCCATATTTCAGTGGATATGGCACATTTCTGATGTCTGCCTTTCACGAAAAGTCCTGATTCTCAAAAACTGAGGGGTTGGGGTTGGAAAATAAGTTTTTCTTTATAAAGCTTTTTTTTAAAATTAATTTCCATAGAAAAGAAAGAAAGAAGAAAGGAAGAATAGAATATAAGAGCAAGTTAACAAGCAATACAAAAGCTTCAAGTACAGGTGCTCCATGTCACAATGAAGTATTGTAATAGTCACTGATGATGAATGTCTTTGAACATGACAGAGTAACATAGAATGAGGAAATATAGTAGCGAATACAATATAACATATTCCAAGTCACTAAGCAAGTTCCATATTTGAAAATCAATCAGATCCACACTTGGCTGTCACATCCCCTCTACAGATCTACACACATCTCACACACATTAGATCTCACCTTCAGAACCAGAATCCAAGTCCAATTCCTTATCACCATTAAATCTATCAAGTAGGAGCCCCCAAACCATCACATCCTTCTTTGCTTTTTCATCAGTGCGAGAGGTGCAGGTGATGTTCTTCTGCCACCCCCCACTCAAGCACATTCCTAAGACAGAGGGATGTCTGCAGTGCTCTGGATACTAACAGCCTATGGCCACCCACTGCTTAGCCAGAAGGAGTGCAAGCTGGGAAAGTTTGGATGGAATCTTCTGCCCTTTGGCCCTCGTGACCATACTCAGCAGGCAGGCCCCGGGAGTGAGGGGTATCACAAGGCCATTGGCAGCCTCAATCTTGGGTACTACTTCCCTCCACAACCCCTGAACTACGACGCAAGCCCAGGCAATATGTAAAAACATGGCACCCACCACCTTGCATCGCGCACACCTCACTGCCCTAGTGGGATCTATCTTAGTGATTTGAAAAATGGTCACACAGATGCTGTGAAACAAGTTAAAGTGCAGCAATTTTAGCCTGTTATTGCAGGAGACAGTCCTTATTAGTTCACAGGCATGATCCCAATCTGCATTTGCAATGGGGCCTTCTAGCTCCGTCTCCCAGGCCCACCATGCTAGACAGGAAGGTTGCATCATGTCTCCCTGAAGAACCTTATAAAAGAGGGCAATCAGGTGTCTGCCCTCCCCCACATTGAAGCAGGCCACCCAGTACCTGGGAGGGCTGTGGCGCCACTGGAAAGCCTCTCCACACCTCTCTTGCTGCGTTTTCCAATTTAGCATAGTGCAGGAAGTGACCTGGCTCTATGCCAAAAGGCTCCTGCACACCTCGGAATGCAAGAAACCCTTCACTAGGATACAGGTCTCCTGTCAGCTGACAGCCATCTGCCCTCCACTGGTCCATAGACATATCCGAATCAATCGCCCAAAATTGTGCTAGATCTCAAAGACCTAGTTCCCTGTCAAAAGGAGCCCTAAGAAGTACTTTCTTAACCATCATGTCCCATATCTCAGCTGTATGCTGGACCAGGTACAGGACTGAATGCTCTGATTGACCCCCTTGAATGAATAAGCATGCCAATGTGTCGTTGCCAAGCATGTCTCTGAACAGACTCTTTTCTCACTTCTCTGGCTTTGAAAGCCACCAAGCAGCAAGCTGTAAATATGCTGCGAAACACGAAATATTAGAATTGCATAAAAGGAAGAGCTAAGCCTCCATCCTCCATGTACCTTTCAAGGACTGATAGAGCCACCCACTCCTCAGAATGACCCAGACAAACATAATCAATAGCCCTTTCAGTGTGTGGAATATTCGCACCGCAAGTGGAAATAGCAAATTCTGTACCAAATATAGGCAGCAGGGAAGGAAAAATATTTTGGCTACTGCCACCCTGCCCCTCACTGACAGGGGTAGTTTATTCCAAAACCCAATCGTTCACCCCCGAGAACCATATCCACGTTTAAGCGCCGGTGAGTGGTTTCTGTGTGAGTAACCATTATGCCGAGGTATCGGAAACTCTCCATTTCCCAGTGAATCCTCAGGTCTGGAAGTTGTTCTAGAGGTGTCTCCACCAACCACCCCATGGGAAATAACATCATTTTCTAGACATTGACCTTTAAACCAAAAACCTCACCAAAGTCAGCCAGCAGCCTCATCAGAATCGGCACCGGCACTTTGGGAGAATAAACATAAATCATCACTTCATCTTCCTCTCCGATAGAATAAACATAAATCAACGTACAGTGACATGGACATAGTAGGACCCACCCAAAAGCCCCAGGGTCCGGCCAGTTGCATAAAAGTAATGACAAAGGTTCAAGGGTGCGAAAATGAGAGGCGAAATGAGGCAGCCCTGCCTGATACCTCTTAGCCCTGGCCAAACCTCCGAGAGTGCAACCCCCAACCTTGATGTGCACCACAGGGTCAGTGTAAAAAAACCTAACCCAATTACGAAAGGCTGGTCCAAAACTCCTCCCCTACAACACAAGGGTCAGCTCCTGGTCATCTTCCATAGTCTTGTGCAACTCATGCATGATCCGATGGATACTGAAAACTGTACTGCGAGCCCACATAAACCCACTCTGATCTTCTTGTATCAGCCCTCATATGACCCTGCCCAACCTCATCAACAACAATTTACAGAGGATCTTAATATCCAAGTTGAGCATAGTGAGTGGCCCATAGGAGGAGGGGCCCACAGGATCCCCCTTGCTTTAACATAAGGCAAACAGCGTCCTCACACTTGGTGGGCAAAAGGATATGTTTCCTTTGAGCTTCAAGAAGAACCTCTAGCAGCTTCTCTCGAAGTTCAGAAGAATAGGTCTGAAAGAATTTATTAAGGTCACTGAGGGCCACCCCCAGCTTCTCCAATGTGAGTGCCCCCTCCAACTCTTACACACAGTTGGGGGACAGATTTGGAAACCCACCTCCGCAAGGAACTCCTCCAAGGCACCCAGCTGACCAACTGCACCAGCACAATACACAGTTCGGAGATGCACCCCAAAGGTATACAGGATGTCCTGCTGACTCGCCACCAGGGTACCATTTGGCACACAAAGATGCAGAATAGGGGGGCTTCAGTATCCAAGCCAGGTGCCTACTGGATTTATCTCCTCCTGCATTTTTTCATGGCTTGGATGGCCTGCTGAGCTCTCATCACCTCAGCATGCACCTCCACAGAACTTGCCTCCGACTTCTGAAGATCAGCCAAGCGCTGCTCCTGTACTTTTATATATCCCTTCAATTGCCTCCAGACACTGCAGGTGGTCCCTAAGCATGCCTCCCTCATGAACACCTTGAGAGTCTCCCACTTTGTAACCCTGGTGGTGGTGATCCCCCAATTAATCACCAAATAATCAGTGAGTGTGGTCGCTAGCAATTCCCTGCAAACTGCATCAGTCAGAAGCTCAGTAGGCATGCGCCAACTCTGAGCCAGTTTAACATCTCCGTCACACTGGAAGCGGAGCAGCACTGGTGCGTGGTTGGGGAGGAACCGTCCCAGATGAATAACCGAGTGCAACTGCACATGATCAATCCTAGCCACCAGTAGGCGGTCCAGGTGGCAATAAATATTAAGCGTCAATGAGTGGCAAGTATGTTCCAAACCCTCTGGGTACAGTGCGAGCAACCCACTCAGGATCTCCAGATTCTACATAGTTGAGGCATGTAAGTCAGACATCAGTGTCTTAATCCTCTGTTTGGTGGGTGCATGTCCAATTCGCCATCCGAGAAACAACTGAAGTCCCCCTCCAGATCACCCAATACTGCCCTCCAATAATTCTTGCATCCCCTCATATTTGTTCTTGTCATCCATGTTAGAGGCATAATGTTTTAGGATTGTGATGGCCTTATTGTCTATTGTAGCTTGAAGCAGGAAATTGTGCAGCGTAACATCCGCTTGTGTAACGAAAGGGTACCCCGAGTGCTATCCATATAGCCACCCCCGGGCACATGAGGAGTAAGTTGCCGAAAAGAGTTGCGCCCTCCGCTTCTTCCCCAGCTTTTGCAACTCACTACCCATAAGATGGATTTCCTGAAGGCAGGCTATCTGCACCTTATAACTCCCAAGATGCAAGTGTACTCTATACCACATGGAGCAACCCTTCAGTCCCCTGACATTCCACATGACAATATTTTGTGTATTCAGCTATCAAACAATGTATCCCGGCCCACAGAATCTTGCAACGTCTCTGTCCACAGACTTTGCCACCCAGAAAGCCCACTAAAAGAGACCTAGCTATTTGACACCTCATTCGCACTGCAGCCAAGAGCACACCTATCACACAAAATGGTGTGCAACACAAAAGAACAAGCCAAACTCCTCCCACCCCAGATAAACAGTAACACAACAGAAACCCATACTGCTCATCCATCCACACCAATGCTGTCAGGATCCATAGCCTAAACCCACAACCCACAACCATGGCCTACCACTACTTATGGAAAGGACTTCCCAAAACCCCAAGCAAGAAGCAATGCCTTACCAATTGACCCATCACAGATAAACCTGGCATGTAACATAGGTAGTGGTCCAATAGAGCCCCGTTCAGCACCCCCGGCAGGATACCTCCGACCCCTAGAAGGAAAAAGAAAAAGTGAAGTAAGCATAAAACAATGCAGAATACCCAATCAGTTAGCAGAGTCACTCAACACCACCTGCGCCACTGGGGTAAACAGATCTCCCTGTAATCTTGGTGAGCCCCCAGGCCAAGCTAGTGCCACAGGGCCATTTCCCTGAAAAACAATCCTCAAAGGACTCCCACTGCCGGGTACCCGAGTCTCACTGGACTCAGGCTCTCTAGGAACCTGCCCTTGTCCCACATCTCCAACCACTTCCTGGCGTCCTCTGTGGCGTTGAAGAAATTAGACCTACCTCCTGAGATCACCCGCAGTCTGGCAGGATACAAAAGCATGTACATGAAACCCATGGATTTTAGCTTACTTTCAACCTCCAAGAAACGTTTCTGATTTCGCCGTACCTTTTGAGTATAGTCTGGGTAAACAGAGATCTTGGGTTTTTGAAGTGGGCAGTATCTGTCTCCCGAGCAGCACATAGGATACAGTCCTTATCTTTATAGTTCAGGATATGTTCCATGATGGCCCATGTTGGCGCCCCTAGCGAGGGGGGGGGTGGAGTCACCAGCGCCCAATGCATCCTCTTGATGACAAAGAAGAGGGACAACCCACTAGGCTTCAGCGTGTCCTGGACCCAACGTTCAACAAAACTCTCCACCGAGCACCCCTCCACTTGCTCTGGGAACCCCAGGAGGTGAATATTGTTGTAGCAGGACCTTCCCTCTGCGTCCTCTACTCACACCTCCAGGGTCCCAGGTTTGATGTGATTGCAGCCACCTGCTTCCTGAATTAAACCACCTCTGACTGAAGTTCAGCAATGGTCCCCTCGGCGACCTGAACCTTGTCCAATACCTTTCAGAGATCCATGTGGCAGAGGTTCACCTCGAGCGCCATTGTTTCAATTTTACCTTGTAATGCCACGCCAGAGCCCTGAATGGCAGCAAGGATCCCCACTTGTGAAGGCTACCGAGTGGGCAAATCTGGCATGGCTCACCCTGGATGCCACCTTACTGCATCTACCCTGAGAGGACGATGTCAATTTAGCATAGTGTTTCCCTGCAGGGGGCCGGAATGTTTGCTCCTCCCCATTTGGGGGACCAGGGGTAGTCCATACCTGTACTTCACAGTCACTGGGTTTGCCGGTTACAGGCTCCACAAGGGCCACAGCACCTCCTATGCCACCTGTCATTGCGCTAAGTCCCACACCAGGTCCAACGCGGGCTCCATCCAAACCCAGGACCCCACCAAGGCATATCGCCACTCCACCTCTCAGAAGTAACCCCCTGGAACCTCTCATTCACCCACCAGGGACTAGAGTAGATGACCAGGGTTCAGGCAGGAGTATGGAGCATTCAGAGTGCTTTGGAATGATAGGCACATCCCATGAGGGGAAGGAGGCTGCTGGCTAGGTGGCCGGTGGGAGTCCCTCAAGTCCAAGCTCAGGAACCCACCAGCACTGTCATCTGAAGTGTGCCACACCCAGCAATTCAAAAGAGGGGGGTCACCAAGCCTCAGTCCCATGATCTGCAGTCCCCCACAATGACACCAGAAGAATTCCTCCAGGGCCAGCACTCACCAGTAGTCCAGAGACACCACCAGCAACACATACAGTACCTGGCAGACTTGGCCCAGGAGAAGGAGGCCTCCAAGTCCAAGTCATGGCAGCTTATATGTCCCAGACTGCAGTTCTCAGTTGGGCCCATACAGCACAGCCGTTGGGCAGGCCAGCTCCAGAGCATGGGAGCTTCCGAAGCTCAGTCATCTCTTCCCAGGTGGTCCTTTTGATCCTTTTGATCCACAGGGCCATCAGTCACCTCCTGTCAGTAGAGTCTATGTGCAGCTAGCGCCTTCCCAACAGCTCAGCAGTTAAGCAGGCTGGCTTTAAAGCCAGTTGCCTGCAAGAGGCCCCACCAGATTAGAAGGCTGGAAGGGTTAGGGAGGAGTTGAGCACAACTCTCTGATGGCCAAGTCTGCTTACGGCCGCACTCCCAAGCCGCCCATCCACCGCAGGCAGGAAATGAGGGTGTCCAGTAGCGGCCGCAGGCAGGCTGAGCCCAACAGCTCACAGGCCCGCCACACGCTGCAGCAATCTCTGCTCCAGGGGTGACCGCTCTGGGCTAAAACTCAGTCTGAGGGTGAAGCCGTGTACTGCGAACAATAAGCAGAGCCGCAAGAGGAGCCTCCTCCATAGGGGCGGAGAAGCCTTGTTCCCCGCCAGCAGCGGCAGCTGCAAACCTTTTTCCTAAAATATTATGCTTATGATTGTTTTTTAGGAAAAAGGGGCAGGCAACATGGGTAACGAGTGTGAGGGGGAGTGCTCAGCACTCCCCCTCAGAGCGCATGTGTGTTTGGCCCGCCTTCTCATGCGCACAGTGGCTGGGCTGGAGAGAGCCTGCACAGGCTCCCAGTCTGCCTGGGAGTGCCCTGACTGGGTGCTCCCAGCCAATCCTAACACTGCGCTAAGCAGCGTCAGGATTGGCGTAGGTCAGGCCTGTTTCTGTATGCAGCGAAACCGGAGGAGGCAGAGGAGCAGCGCGGGAGCGGAGGTAAGTGTATTTTTTTTTTTTTAACTTAATTTTTTTAATTTAATTTTATTCCCCCCTGCGCGCGCGCCGTCCCGCCCCTTTTCAATCAGCACCGGCCATGACTGAAACCGTTGGTCCGTGGGGGCGAAACAGCAGGTGGAAGGATTATGGAGGATCTGGTCGGGCTGACAAGGAACCTCCTAGGAGCACCTCCTGTTGGCCATCTTGCGTGGCCACTGAGGTTGCAAAATACCTTTTTAAGATGTGTCAAAGCTTTTCTATGAGGCAGAAAATTCTTTCTGACTCATAAAGTTATTGTGATCCATTAAGAATTCCAAGAAAGAGACTCACATTCCTATTTGGGATTCATATTCAAATAGAATAAGAGTGTTTTTCGATTTCAATTGTGGCCACAATATATTGATCAGTTCCTGATCCGCAAGTTGGGATGGTTACTGATCTGCAAAGGGGAAGCTTTCTCCATGGGAAATTGTGTCCACAGGAAATCATCTTCACTGCCTCATGTTCAATGCGACCTCGTGTCCCTTTAATTGACATGGGTTCCTTCAAATAAAATATGTTTCTTGATTGGTAATTCAGATGCAGGGAGATGGCGATCTACTGTCTCTTCAGACCTCTATATCTGCATTTGCCGTCTATCACAGACGTCACAAATTGCAAACTTTCAAATTATATTCACTAGGCAGGTTATTTTGTGACCCCTTGTACAACTGGACAATTTGAAATGTGCCCTCTTAGTACATATGTCGCATAACAAATTACAACCCCATTGCACATCCCTGGTTTCTTACTGAGAATTTTCATGGCTACTGGAATTATGTGGCCGGGGAGAACCAAATTATGCAGAAGATTTGACAAAATTATGGGGCATGAAAAGGCATGTTATGTGGCCGAATGTGGCACCATTTGTGGCAGTCTTCATTAGTTGTCCATTTTACATATTAATACTACTTAGGCAATGGTTTCACCTCGTCACTATCAGGTTAACCCTGAAATTGCGCAATCTGCAACTGAAAAGTGACCAGTTTTGTGTTACATTTAGCAAATTATGCAGCAGATGATGGATTTTGTGGCCAGTGATGCATCAAACTAACGTCCTAAGAAGCACGTCTGACTTCCTACATGTGAAAGGACCTGCTTATTGTGTGAAGATGAGACTAAATGGTTACATACACTAGCACATATTTCCTGGATTGTAATGGGACACGTGACATATTCTGAAACTTTTGATGGTATGCCAAAGAGGCCTGACTCTACTTAGAAGTTTATCTCCCCAAGAAAAACTTGAAAACATAGCATTAACTCAGTGTATTTTAAATCACAGCACCATAAGTAAGTGTCTGCAAAATAAACAGACATTTTTCTTTATGTTTTACACCGTAACTTTTTCCTGCAATGTCAGATTTTTTAAAGCAATATACCGTTATGTCTGCTGGACACTTCTGGTTGCAGAGATATATAGGACTTGTAGGTTCATCAAGAACCCTAGGTACCCAGAGCCAGTAAATGAGCTGCACCTTGCAATGGGTTTTCATTGTATACTCGGTATGCAGCAATTAATTTGGTGAAATATAAAGACTGGAAAATAGGTATCAAGGAAACCTTTGTATTTCCAAAATGGGCACAATATAAGGTGTTGAGAAGCAGTGGTTATTTGCACATCTCTGAATTCTGGGGTCCCCATACTAGCATGTGAATTACAGGGCATTTCTCAGATAGACGTCTTTTTTACACACTGTCTTACATTTGGAAGGAAAAAAGGTAGAGAGAGACAATGGGCAATAACACTTGACCTGCTATTCTGTGTTCCCCCAAGTCTCCTGATAGAAATGGTACCTCGCTTGCATGGGTAGGCCTAATGCCTGCGACAGAAACCGCAACATGGACACATCACATGTTTACATTGAAACTGACATGTTTTTCGAAAAAGTGCCTAGCTGTCGATTTTGATCTGTAGCTCAGCCAGCACCTAGGAAAACCTACCAAATCTGTACGTTTGTGTAAACTAGACACCTAGGGGAATCCAAGATGGGGTGACTTGTAGGGCTCTCACGAGGTTCTGTTACCCGGAATCCTGTGCAAACCTCAAAATTTGGCAAAAAAAACACTTTTTCCTCAAATTTCGGTGACAGAAAGTTCTGGAATCTGAGAGGAGCCACAAATTTCCTTCCACCCAGCATTCACTAAGTCTCCCGATAAAAATGTTACCTCACTTGTGTGGGTAGACCGAGTGCCCGCGACAGGAAATGCCCAAAAACACAACATGGGCACATCACATTTTCCCAAAGAAAAGAGAGTTTTTTGTAAATTGCCTAGCTGTTGATTTTGGCCTGTAGCTCAGCTGGCACCTAGGGAAACCTACCAAACCTGTGCATTTTTTAATACTAGACACCTAGGGGAATCCAGGATGGGGTGACTTGTGGGGCTCTTACCAGATTCTGGTACCCAGTATCGTTTCCAAACCTCAAACTGTTGCTAAAAAAACACTTTTTCCTCACATTTCGGTGACAGAAAGTTCTGGAATCTGAGAGGAGCCACGAATTTCCTGCCACCCAGCGTTCCCCCAAGTCTACCGATAAAAATGGTACCTCACTTGTGTGGGTAGGCCTATTGCACGCAGCAGGAAATGCCCCAAAACACAACATGGACACATCACATTTTCCCAAAGAAAACAGAGCTGTTTTTTGCAAAGTGCTTAGCTATGGATTTTCGACTGTAGCTCAGCCGACACCTAGGGAAACCTACCAAACCTGTTCTTTTTCACATAGGGGAATCCAAGATGATGGGGGGACTTGTGGGGCTCTCACCAGGTTCTGGTACCAAGAATCCTTTGCAAACCTCAAAAGTTGGCAAAAAAAAACTTTTTCCTCACATTTCGGTGACAGAAAGTTCTGGAATCAGAGAGGAGCCTCACATTTCCTTCCACCCAGTGTTGCCCCAAGTCTCCCAATAAAATTGGGTAGGGTAGGCCTTGTATGGGTAGGCCTAGTGCCTGTGAAAGGAAATGCCGCAAAACACTATGTAGACACATCAGAATGATCAAATATAAAACTACCAGTTTTTGCGGGGCACCTGCGTTTTTGGTCCTGGGCTCAGCAGCCATATAGCAAAACCTACCAAACCCAAACATTTCGGAAAACTAGACACCCGAGGGAGTCCAAGGAGGTGTGACTTGCATGGATCCCCCAGTGTTTCCTTACTCAGAATCCTCAGCAAACCTCAAAATTTGGCCAGAAAAACACTTTTTCCTCACATTTCAGTGACAGAAAGTTCTGGAACATGAGAGGAGCCACATATTTCCTTCCACCCAGCGTTCCCCCGAGTCTCCCGATAAAAAGGATACCTCATTTGTGTGGGTGTCAGGAACCTGCAATAGAAAAAGGCCAAAAACCTGTAGAGATTGAGGGGGTGGCACAGCAAGTTGATAAGCACATGTTTTTCTTTTATACATCTTTAGGCTTGTAGTGTGGTCAGTTTTACGTATATTTTGTGCATTAGCTTCAGGCCTTAGGCCTCTGTGCACTTTGCCCTAAATATATTTTATTCATTTGCTAACAGCTTAGAGCCTCTGTGCACTTTACTCTAAATGCTTTCTATTAGGCTTCGTACTGTTATTTTACAGAATAGCCAGTTCTACGGTGTTGTTTTTTATTCATATCACACTGTTTTGCCTACTTCAGCACTGGAGTTCTTCATAACATATTCACTCTGTGCTTTAGTCAAGGATACAGTCTGGTACATTGCCGATAGACGTGGTAGGAGTCTAGACTTGCCATTCCTGCGTAGGAACATTTTGTGATCACAATGACATGTTAGTTATAAAATCACTTCCTTGTCCCAATACATGCAGAGGGAGATTCCGTCCAGGGAACCACAACTAGACGCTGACTGCCTCGTTGCAGATGCTGAACCAGATCACAGGCCTTTGCTCAGGTATGAGTGTGTCCGTCTCCCTAGTGATACAGAAAGGCAAGCTGAAAGCTTAACATGCTGTGCTCTAAATAGAACAAGCAGAGGGAGAGTAGAAACGGTTAGGAATTATGATAGCTTTATTTCTATGTTTTACTCTCCTGGTTACTATATCAATCCTACTATGTTGTATTGTTCTGGTTATTGCGGCTCACGCCTTAATATCTAAAATACAGTCGTTTTATTAAAACATTATATAAAACTTATACTGTCTTTGTCATTTGTATATGAGACCATATAGTGAATGAGAGAGTTGGTTTGGATCTGAGTGACCACGACTTCCCTGAGAAGTTCCAAAGATGTCATGCGCTCGGCTGCCCAATCATTTCTTCCCCGTGGGAGAAATGAGGCACTGCTAGTTAGCCGGAGCAACAACCGGATTTAGGGTGACAGAGTTCCTTACACGTGGGTCAGACTCAGTCCCCCACACCGTTATCGATCCTGCTGCCTAGAAATCCAGTAGTCTCATTTAGGATAATGAGAGCCCACGCGAATTGGCGCCGCCAACGTTTGGTCTGGCTCTAATGTTTGGGTCCGACTGACTCTCTCGGTCTCGTATATATTTTGACTCCTCGGTTCCGTATGCGGAGACGTCCGTGGGGCTGAGGGTTTCCGCCACCACAGGTTGGGTACATCCTATTACTTAGTGGTTGGTTGTTCAAGCTTGAACTTTGAAAGGGAATACCCCGATATTGGTGTGCCTTCTCTGTCCTAGAGCTATTATTGTTATACTAATGGCGAATCCAGTTGTAGTAAATATACCGCTTAATATGCGATTTCCGCTCACGGGTCATCTGATAGCACATGGACTGACGGTCCAGGGGGGTCCGGTCACTTTTGTGGTGGACGCCCATGCAGCCTATAGAACAGAACTTTTTTATTCTTGGGTCGTATTTCCAGCAGCTGATGGGGGTACAAATACTTTTCACGAATATACTGTTGCGAATGTCCCTGGACAATACAGGGCTTATGCATACTTAGAAATACCTTTATCTTATTAAGAACACCATAATTGGCTTGATGGCGCCCTCCCACATTCAGTAACACCAGTACGGTTAGGTCCGTTGAGTAATGATGGTCCGACCTGGCCTTTATTGGCTACATATACACCATATCCTGGAGTGGCAAATGTGGCAGTGGCTGAAGTGCGTCGTTTATATGTGGAATTAACTGCAACGTACAGACGATTAGTTCAGTTTGTGATGCAGACATTAAATACTAATGCAGCGCGTGCTGGAAGCAGTATTTCCCCATACGGGACCTCAGGATAAGCATAGAATTTTGACGATGTGTTTGCCGTATGGGATGGTTCCTACGGTGGATCTTTGTAATACTTGGGGCACGGTGTTTGCCGCTCTCTATACTACAGCACGCGGTACACCGACTTTGGCTAATTTGCCTGAGGTGCTTAAACAAATTCAGGATGAATATGGGGCTGCCCCTGCCTTGGATTTAGGCATGCAATTGATGGGTAATTTTGACGCGGTTTCTTCTATTATTTTGAGTAATCTCAAGGGGGAGGCTGTAGCACTAGCAGTGCAAATGCGTCTTCGGGACATTCCGCAGATTAATCAGGAGCGGGAACTTCCGAGAATAATAGCTGAAACATATTCTAGTATTGGTCGTGATAGCCTAGGGGCTCGACCGCAGAAACCACAATTGCAGGGTAAAAATAATAAGGATAATTCTAAGCAACAGCAACCTGAGGGTGCGAAAAAGCACTGGGATAAGAAACAGCAAACACCTAAGAAAGATGGTGGGCAGTCTCCGCAACCGGAGACCCACAAAATAAGTATAATCTCAGGAATAGGGATACTTTGAAGACGCCTGATAGATATCAATATACTGATACGCGCCAATCTCGTTCCTTTCAGGACTCCTCGGAGAAAAGAAGTGAGAGAGGTGGGCGGTCAGAGCGGAGGACGGAGTACGTGAAACCGAGACAGGATTCACAACGCTCAGCGGAGGTTTCTATTAAACAAGAAGAGAAACCGCTGCAACAAAAACAGCAGTTTAAAAAGAAGAAAGTGGCAGCAGTCTCAGTTAGACATGCCGCTCAAGAAGAGAGTTCTCTTGACGAACAAGACATGGGCGTTAGCGCTGTTAGACAGCGCGGCAGAGGTCACAATAGTTCGCCGGAGTCTTCTAGAGCATCTGGAGGCGAAAGCAACTGATGACTTCATACAAGTCGAGACGGCGGATATGCGAGTCTCTGATCCTGATCAAGTATATCTTGTGACTCTACGATTAGAAGGGGACATTGACCGCGTTGTACACGCCATCTTTTGGGACCATATGGTGAAATCATATGATGTCCTGTTGGCCGAACAAGATTGGCCACCTGACTTTGTTCGCGACTGTCCAGTTGGGGAGGAGGTTATTGCGCCTTCCTTTTCACCACTTGTTCCGAGAGAACTAGCGGAGTCATATGGTAAATCATGGGCTCTAGCACAAGCCCCCGCCCTATATAGAAATAATGTGGGGTGGGATAAACAATCACCTTATCATGTCATTCCCATTAAAGGAGAACCTCAGCCACAGCCGCAATATCCTATTAAATTTGAAGCAAGGGCATTGGTTCGGAAAATTCTTACACAATTGGAGTACCAAGGTGTGATTGAGCCTTGTGTCTCGCCGATCAATAATCCCTTATTTCCGGTTGCTAAACCGGACCATTCCTATAGGATAGTGGTGGATTACAGACATTTGAATACTCATACACACACATATGCTATACAGAATTCACATAGCGCTGCGCTTATGAATAATATAGTGCGTAAAAAATACAAAACAACCTTGGATATCTCGAATGGATTTTTCTGCCAGAATATAGCACCCGAAAGTCGGGACTATACCGGTTTCAGTGCGTTTGGCTCTCAGAAAAAGTTTTGTCGTTTACCTCAGGGGTATAAGAATAGCCCAGGACTGTTCTCGGCTCGTGTGACTGAACTTCTGCACGAGTTGGACCCTGAGGCGTTATCATATGTTGATGACATTTATTTGACGGACGATGAGATTCTACAACATCTCAGTCGCGTATTGCGCATTGTTGTGGGTTTTGCTGATATTGGTTATAAGTTTAATTTTAAGAAATCGAAGATTGCCTTCCTCAGTGTTATTTTCCTGGGATATGAGTTATCGAGTGAGGGCAAGAGCCTGGCGCCACATTTTTTGGAGAAATGTGCTTTACTGCAGCCTCCTAATACGGTTCGGAAGCTCCAGTCTTTGTTGGGGTTTCTGAATTTTGGCAGAACTTACATTCCTGATTATGCTACACGTATAAAACCCTTATATGAACTGATTCGCCCGAATTTTTCAAGTAGATTTTGGACGATTGAGCATACACACATACTGCGAGAGCTGCAGAATGATCTCTTAGCGGTTAAACATTTACACACGCGGGACAATAAAACTCATTTGGTCATCAGGGTGATTCCTGGGGCTGTTGGATTTACGTATGTCACCTTTAATGAAGGGGAGACAGTCCCGATATCATACAAGTCCCACTTGTATTCTGCTGCAGAACAACGTTTTGCACAGACTGAGAAAATTCTCACTGCAGTACAGATGGCTGTGATCAAAGAAAGACCGCTAGCCCAGGGCCAACGCATTATTGTCGTTTCCCCAATTCTGGCCTTGGAGGCTGTTACAAAAGCGAGTGTTCCTAATTCGAAAGCTTTACACCCGCGGTGGATACAATGGGCTACGTCTTTGACGGCCACTGATGTGGATTACATATTTGACCCTAAGCTGCAGACTCAAGAATTTCTTCAATATGAAATAGAGTACCCGGTTCCTGCTGGCACATTACCTATTGACCAATATGAAGTGGTCATGTATACCGATGGCTCTGCGCAACCGGCGGTTGGGACTAAACAACAGTATTCTGCTGCTTGTGCGGTGGTGAGCGGGACTATGGAGGGGGGAGTTTTCTGCCCCCGACATACTTATACTAAAACCTTGGGAGATTGCACGGCGCAGCTGGCTGAGCTCAAAGCTCTTTTGTTAGCGTTGGAGCATGCAGAGCCGGCGATATTGACCTTGCTGGTCTGTGACTCCTACTACTGTGTGCAATCCTTCAATGAATATCTGCATTATTTGAAAATGAATGGGTTCAGAGATTCTAAAGGCAACACCATTAAACATAAATTGTTGTGGGGTAAGGTTGCGGGTCTGAAAGAGACGCTTCCTAAAGTCCATGTTGTACATACACTTGGACACCAGCGCGTTGGAATACACGTTGCTGGGAATACTTTGGCTGATGAGGCTGCAAAGGCGGCAGTGACTATCGCCACTGTAGCCGCGGTAACTCGTTCGAGTTCAAAACCAGACATAGAGATTTCGGCTGCCATAAAAGCTACAGCTGATGGCACGCCATTTCCTAAAGGATTCCCTTCTAAATATAGTTACTGCTTGAGTGGTGCACTAAATGCTGTTGTTAATATTCCAGGCGTTGGTGTACGTGAGTTACCGAATAAGATTGAGAGACCTCGATTAATTTCTGCAGCGCATGAAGGGGTGGCATCTGCGCATGCTGGTGTGGCTGCCACGATTTCGCTTTTACAGGCCCGTTATTGGTGGCCTGGTCTCTATAAGGAGACAAAGCAGTATGTCCTTTGTTGTGACGTCTGTCAACAAATTAATGCATCGTCGGCTAGACGCCCGCAGCAGACTCCTCTTCTGATATCAAATAGACCATTACAGTGTGTGTACTTGGACCATTGTGGTCCACTGACACCAGATAGTGCATACAAATACATATTGGTTGCTGTAGATTCGTGCTCCAGATTTGTGTGGGTCTGGCCACAGCGCTCGGCTGACGCTCGGACTGTTATTAAAGATTTGCGTATCTTTGTCGATACATTTGCAGTTGCGGCTTTTCATTCGGACCAGGGCCCTGCTTTTGCCTCTAAGGCATTCAGGGACACCATGGCTTCGTTGGGGGTCCGACTCCAATTCTCGTCTCCATTTCATCCCGAGGGAAATTCTGTCGTGGAGCGTTTAAATCGTGATTTAAAGCAATCCTTAACAGCCAGGGTTATAGGTACGGGTCGTAGTTGGCTAGCCCACCTGTATGGAGTACAGAGAGCACTTAATAACTTGCCTAGAAGGTCACTGGGGGGTCGTACTTCATATGAGTGCCTGTTCGGAACACGAATGTATGTTCCTGATCTAGATGGTCCTGGTGTGGAGGCGGCAGATACGCCCTTTGACATAAATGATCGTGTCACTGTTTTGCAGGATTTACAACAATTTCGTGAAGATAACTCTTCTGCGAGTGCTGCCTCCTCTGGAATTAAGGATGAGCCAGTAACACCTACTGGTTGGATACCCAGGATTGGGGATCTAGTGCGTGAAAAGGTCGCAGTAAAGAAAGAATTTGGTCCTTCTTATCGAGCACCTGTCCCGGTGTTGGGGGTGAGCGGCACGAGAACTGTGATTTTGCCGCCGCTGCAAGGGGCGAAAGGAAATCGTTTTGTTTCCATTGATAATGTCAAGTTACAACATGTGGCCGATTCTGCACAGCAGACCAAGAGGGACACCCAGTAGTTCCGGCATCCCTCTCACTACTGGGGAAGAAGTCCCGCTGCAGGTGATTAGCACCGACCATGTTTCCTCTCCGAGCTTGGGGAGGGTGGAAGATGATCTTGCGATTGTTCCACAGTCGACGATTGATATCGATTCTTTTTCTCAAGTTGCTGTACGTTCTACTGATGTTTCTGAACATGTGATTTATAGCGTACCTAGGAGAGAACCTCCATCAGCTTCCTTGTTCACTGTTGCACCTTTTGCAAGAATTGCCTCTGGCTGCTTCAACGACGCGGATGCGGCTGTATCCAGCTCTTCGTCTTCGATGTCTTCAATCCGAGGTCCACGTAAGCTACTAAGTTGGCTTAAACGTACATATTTTGTTGTTCCTTGGAACTATTTGTGGCTTTTTATGGCTGTACTGACTATTTTTTTATGGTTGGGATTTGTGGTTACCTTTTTTCTGGTAATACATGGTCATTTTCTTCCTGATCGATCAGACATTGAGCACGTGGAGACTGTGTTGAGACCACATTTTTCGTCTCATATGGTTCGAAGAGACATATCCAATGTGAACATTTCTGCGATACCAATTCCGGATGGAATTGTGTGGGATAGAGTAATGTTTGAAATATATGGTCCCACTGAATTGATTCAAATACCGTATGTTCTTAAGTTATCAATGAATTATATTGTTATTCCAGGCATTGTTTCTGATGATTGGGATGTGAAGTCAGTAGATGCTATGCTAAAAGATTTGCAATATTATACTGTCTATGACGATGAAGATGCTTACCAATTTAAAGATAATCATGGTGATATGTTTTGCTACACCTATTATGGACACCACTTTATTCACAAAGCGAGTAGCCCTAAGTCCATCTTTCATTATGTACAATGGGAACATTGCTCGACTCCTCCACCAGGGAGTTCGAAAACGTATAATGATAAATTTGCATATTTTTCTGGGCATGATCAGCGAAGCGCTAAGTCTTACTATTTTAAAGTGACACCGTATTCTAATAAGCAAATTTTGTTGACCGATACTAAATTACTGTATTCTAATTCGTTTGTATTTAAACTTTCGGTCGAAGGATATGAATACTGGTTGAAGACTGTTGACTTGAAAAGTGTTTGGGGTACGAAAAATTGGCAGATGCAAGGCAGAGATACATTATTTCGAGCATGCATTATCCCTGTGCAAATGATTTTCCTCAATGACACAGTACAACAGACTAGTTGTTTGGGCTTGGCGTCGATTAGAGAATTGACTTTGCCTAGCGTACCTGTCCCTTCTAAATTAAATAACTGGCAGCACTATGTGAATGCTACTTTTAGTGAATTTACGCATTGGGTCCAGAATGGTACGCTTAACGCTTCATCGTTACATCCGGGCGGGTGGTTATTGTGGCCTGTAGACACTAATCAGTGTCATCAACGTTTTGTTACCTCTTCTGGGGGGTTCAGGACTAGTAGGGCAGACCCTCGTTACATTTCACCAGAACATGCAGATATAATAACTACATACAGTGTGGGGAAACTTTGTCAACAATGGTTGAAGTACTCCACGCTGGGTGCAGTTAAGTCACACCTCAAGTTACTGTCTAATGGTACTGATTTACAAGATTTCTTGTCAGGTCCCAAGGTGCCCCGGAGAAAAAGGTTCTTATACGAAGTGTATAATGAGTTTTGGAAACTTTCCCAGCAGGAGGCTGCAGCCAGATTAAGACAGATTGATCGAGAAAATCTGCTGCAGACTTTGTCTGTTGTTGATAATGGCATGCATACCCTTTCTGACCGTGTTTACACGATTGACAGCATTGTCTCTTCTGCTATTGACATTATAAAATCAGACATGTCTTCTTTATATCATGGGCAGAGTCAGACACGATCTATCATGCAGCTGGGTTGGACTCTTCAGACCTTGAAGGCGGGTCGCGTTCCATGGCAGCACATTCGTGCCAGAGAGATCTTTATCTCCTTTAATTTAACTCGTCAACAACAATTGATGGCTAAGAAGGAAGCGACGTATGTTATGTTAAATATTGAAAAGTTGGAGAAACTGCCTTTTACGATGGCTGAGATTCCGTCAGCTGAGTGGTTGATTCATGGGGTTATTAATTTGCCTATCTCCACTCTGCAATTTACTTCTTGTTTGAAGCACATTCCGGTGGGAAGATATGAACTATTGGGTGACAGTTACATACACGAGGTGTAGGAGCTTCCTTTTCAGTACAGATGTGTTAATGGTTTGCGGGAAGTTTTTCTTAGCGGTAGCGACTGCGAAACTTCTGTTAGCCATTCCATGGTTTGTAAACAGCTGTCCTTGCACGGAGCGTGTAATGCTTCGATTGCTAACTTAGCTTGTTATCTGAAGGGAGTTCCGGTCCCGGTAATTAAAAACACTTTCCAGGTGCTTTCTAACGGCAGTTACATTGTTCTTAACAGCGAACGCTGCTGTGGCATGCGTGCTGGAATAGTTTACATCGTCGTTGTCAACAAGGCTGTTACGTGCTGCGGGAATGTGTTGTTTCCCCCTACTGAATTTAGGGAGGTAGCGGACATCTGGCCTCATATTGCTACTTCCAAGGTTGATTTCGACAAGTTGAGTCGGCTGAAAGCTTTATTGTTTCAAAAGCATGTGGCCCTTACATCTGCTAGCGAGACCTACGCACTTCAAGTGGCAAGGTCATCGGCGGAGATACAGTCCCTTTTGAATACTAACTTTCCGAGTCACTTCGGTGAACTTGTGGGACGTATATTTAATGCATCCAGCACTGCTGGTATTGCTCATTTTTTCAAAGCCGTTGGTGTTGGTTTTGTTCACACCTTCTCTTCCATATTCGGTTTGATACCTTCGGCTATACACTCTATTTTCGGAAGCATTTTTGGGGGTTTCCCAATTACTTTGGCTTTATTGGCTGGAGTTTTGCTATTGTTGCTATTTTTTCGCAATGGCTGTCCCGCCGCAACGAGATCCTGTATTGCTGCTCCCGTCAGCGCAGCTGTGTCGTGAACGCATGATGCAGTGTTTTGGAGCAACACTCCTGGCTCATTTGGAGTGTGACTGGTCTTTGTCGTTCCGACCGGTTTTGGATTGTGTGCAACCCGTGTTTCGATGCCTTTGGTGCTCGTTTGAACATGCACTGGCTTTCTGTCTCTCACTGCAGCGCTCTCCAGTGGTTGATCTTTATCTGTTGATGTTCCCGATTAGGGCTCATTCCCAGACTTGTACACTACGGTTGCGTTTGCTTCGTGAAGCGGATTATGAGATTCCCTTCCTGGAGGAAGATGGTTTTGTCTCTTTCCTTGGCACTACACGGGGTGCCGCCCTGAATGGTTTTGGGGCTTTGGAACACACCTGCTCCATGGTACTTTGTGGCGTGGATCTTCCGATATTGACATATCTCGAAGTGGAGGAGCTTCTACGTTCTATTGCTTCTGTCTGACAATTGGATTTTTTTTCTCTCTCTCCCGACTAAATTGACACTATATTGCAATTCGCTCTATCGTCACATGTTTCCTAAATTTATGACTTTGTTGTCTTCTCATCTTGTCGAAATGTTGGGTTTAAATTTAGGTCATGTTTTTTTTAATGTTGTTAGAACCACTTGCTACCGACAAGGGGAGGGTGTAGTGTGGTCAGTTTTACGTATATTTTGCGCATTAGCTTCAGGCCTTAGGCCTCTGTGCACTTTGCCCTAAATATATTTTATTCATTTGCTAACAGCTTAGAGCCTCTGTGCACTTTACTCTAAATGCTTTCTATTAGGCTTCGTACTGTTATTTTACAGAATAGCCAGTTCTACGGTGTTGTTTTTTATTCATATCACACTGTTTTGCCTACTTCAGCACTGGAGTTCTTCATAACATATTCACTCTGTGCTTTAGTCAAGGATACAGTCTGGTACATTGCCGATAGACGTGGTAGGAGTCTAGACTTGCCATTCCTGCGCAGGAACATTTTGTGATCACGATAACATGTTAGTTATAAAATCACTTCCTTGTCCCAATACATGCAGAGGGAGATTCCGACCAGGGAACCACAACTAGACGCTGACTGCCTCGTTGCAGATGCTGAACCAGATCACAGGCCTTTGCTCAGGTATGAGTGTGTCCGTCTCCCTAGTGATACAGAAAGGCAAGCTGAAAGCTTAACATGCTGTGCTCTAAATAGAACAAGCAGAGGGAGAGTAGAAACGGTTAGGAATTATGATAGATTTATTTCTATGTTTTACTCTCCTGGTTACTATATCAATCCTACTATGCTGTATTGTTCTGGTTATTGCGGCTCACGCCTTAATATCTAAAATACAGTCGTTTTATTAAAACATTATATAAAACTTATACTGTCTTTGTCATTTGTATATGAGACCATATAGTGAATGAGAGAGTTGGTTTGGATCTGAGTGACCACGACTTCCCTGAGAAGTTCCAAAGATGTCATGCGCTCGGCTGCCCAATCATTTCTTCCCTGTGGGAGAAATGAGGCACTGCTAGTTAGCCGGAGCAACAACCGGATTTAGGGTGACAGAGTTCCTTACACGTGGGTCAGACTCAGTCCCCCACACCGTTATCGATCCTGCTGCCTAGAAATCCAGTAGTCTCATTTAGGATAATGAGAGCCCACGCGACAGGCTGACTCTGCTTTGGGGACCCACACAAGTGAGGTATTATTTTACTTGGGAGACTGAGGGGAATGCTGCGTGGTAGGAAATTTGTGCCGGAGCGGTGATCCTACAAATTTTTTTTTTTTTTAAGCACATTTGGAGGTCTGCAGAGGGGTCTGGGTAAGAAAATGTTGGGGGATCCATGCAAGCCACACCTCCCTGGACTCCTTGGGGTGTCTAGTTTAAAAATATGTCTGGGTTTGGTATATTTCCCTAGATAAAGGCAGCACCCGGGACCAAAAACATAGGTACCCCTCCCCCCAGTCACACATAGTTTTGTAATAGATCATTTTGATGTGTCCATGTAATTCTGTGACGTTCCAAACACTAAAATTGTGAAAAGTAACACACTTTGGTTATGTCAAAAAGACCCCTCACCCACCAACCAACTTGGTGGCATGCTTCATAATTGGGGTCCCACCCGAGACACCTAGTGTGTCACGGGTGTGTTGCGACGCCTGATTACAGCAGAGCAGGTTTTGTCATTTATACCACACATACTGGTTGGATTTGGCACAAGGGTGAGTGATGGTTCAGTAGATCAAATTTTATTAACAAGAGATTTCACAAAAATGAAATGCACTGTTAATAACTCAAAGGCCAAAAAATTGAACCAATGATTCACAACTTGTGAGCTCTGTAAAGCCACGACAAGGCACCAACCGCTTTACAGTCCATTCCCACATCTTTCATACATGACATGTACAAGACCATTCACGCCGCCAGCCATGGGCCCAGTACATTACAACACTCACGTCAGCAGACAGCGCCACTCAAGGGCCCATCACTTACATACGCCCACATGCCTTATACAGCAATCACACCAGCTGATGGGAGTGTGTGGACTGGTGTTTGGCTGGCAGTCACCATTTACACCGCCAGCCAAGTGCCGCTCTACGCACACCACCATCACTTTTTTTTAATCAACAAAGAAACCACTAAATAATTATAAGTAAATACAAAACTACAAACACAAAAGCTCTAACTAAATACATAACAGTAATGCCAACAAAGAAACTGAACATATGAATCAGGCAGTTTAGACTCACGGTATTTCCCAGAAATTTTTGTTTCTGTGGTAACTCCTGAAACAGCCACCCACACACAGCCCGGGCTTTGAAGAACAATCTGGGCAGTACATTCAAGTCTCCCTCTAGATACCTCTTCAAGCACAGACTATACATTTCTTAACTGGAAAGTCTTTTTGGGTGTGGGAGGAATGTGCTCAGCAAAGTGGTGATCTTTCAATCTAGCCACTTCCTCTACTACTGCTTCTCTAGGAACTCTTGCCTGTTCCACTACAATAAGGTTCCTCTATCACTGACTTCTGAAATTTCACAAATGTCATCTTTGATTCGGGAGAACTATCCTTGAACACAATAAAAGCATTTAAAGTTGCCAAGTGGAAGAGGTGAACCGCTAACTTCTTATACCAAACGTAAGACTTACAAATAGCAGTATAAGGTTACAATTTCTGATGAACTGTATCTACACCTCCCATGTGCTTATTATAATCTGAAATGCACTCAGGTTTGCACACTTCGGCAAACTGACCCTAAACAGTCACAGGGGAATTACTCTCATCATGGATGGTGGTTAGCATGTAGACATCACTGCTGTCTGCAAATTTCAGAGCTAACAGCTCATCATTCCGCAAGGCACTGCACTGTCCCCTCTCAAGTTTTTTACAGACAAGCTCCCTTGGATAGCCTTTTCGGTTAGAACGGACTGTGCCACAAGCAACAGTGTCCACTCTAAACAATTCCTTGAACAACTGCACTCCAGTGTGGAAGTTAACTACGTACAAATGGTGACCTTTGTTAAGCAGTCGTCTACCAAGTTCTTACATAATTTTCCCACTAACTCCAAAAGTGGCTGGACAACCATGGGGGTCAATACTGGAACCCCTACCAGTGTAGACCCGGAAATTATACACATATCCTGTACTACTTTCAGACAGCATATATGTTTTATTTCCATACCGTGCCCTCTTGCTAGGAATGTGCTGCCTAAAAACCAAACGACCCTTGAACAGAACCAAAGACTCGCCCACAGCTATTTCTTTGCCTGGACCATAGACCTCTGAAAACCAATCTACAAAATGATCTATGACAGGCCTAATCTTAAAAAGACAGTCAGAATCAGGGTGATCTTGTGGCAAGGCTAAAGCACTGTCAACAAAATGAAACATCCGAAGAAGAAGCAAATACCAATTACGACTCATGGTTGCAGGAAATATAGCAATTGCCATCAAGGGACTAGTAGACCAATAAGAAGCCAGTGACAGCTTCCTTATCAACCCCATCAAAAAAGTCAAACCCAAGAACTTTTTCATCTCTTCCAAATTTGTGAGAATCCACTGGGTAGCTTTAGAGTGTGGTCTAAGTCTGGCAGCTTTGTCCCTCAAATACTGCTCCACATGCAAATTATTCTGCTCAACAATCTCTTCCAAAAATACATCGTCCATAAACAACCGAAAGAAACTGACAGGCAAAAAGTTCTCCGTATTGACTCTACACCCCAGGAGACCAGTAAAGGCAGGCAAATATGTCTGCTACATGTTTGGGGCAACCCAGAGTTTAGGTCTTCCAATGGGAAACCTTTCAGCTCTAGGCTGGTGCACTGTTGGCACATGAGTATCCTCCTCTAAAACAGGCCCTTCATCTGCACTGAAAGTGGCTTCATCATCTGAAGATTCCTCTTGGTCAGAAAAATCACTGCCAGAATCTCTCTCTTCCTCCTCTGCCTCAAATGCAGAGTCAGTCTCATAATCATGGTTAGAAGATGACTCAAAAAGCATGCCAACAACCTGCTTAGCGGTCACTCTGCGGCTAGCCATGATCCGTTTTAAGAAATGTAACTTGACAAAAGCACCAACAACAACCAGCACTGTCTAAAAAAAGTATTAAACAAAGTGTGGCTTTATCAAAAGAGTTATGTACTCAAAAACTATATAACTCACTTGCCTGAAAAATCTAGACTCACCAGCAACGACTCTGCACAGACACATCAATCACCAATGATATCCCACTAAAAAGAAAAAAGAAAAGAAAATTAAACATAAGGCAACACACATATCATTGTGCACAAATCTAAGGAAAATTTCACACACAATCCTGCATTTAGTATACCACCTCCAAACATGTCCATCATGCATGGCAACAATACTCCTTTGGAGTAAATTGTTTTTACTTACCTAAAACATGCAACTACGCAAACCGCTGATTCTGTCCCCCTCGGGGGCAGATGGGCCTACAAAAAAACAGGTTGATCTGCCCCTGAGGGGGGCATAAATGGCCACCAGTTCTATGCCTCCTTTGGGGTGCAAAGGTTGAAACAGCGTTAAGGATCAGTGAATGTGAACTAAAAGAAATTGCCACCCTTGAACAAGAAATATCAACAGATGAGTCGATACAAAATGTCCAGCAATTGTTGGATACAGTTAACAAAATCATAACAGATTTCAAAACTAACACGATTAGCCAAAAAACAACTAAACTAGCTCGAGATATAAAGAATTTTGACATCTTACATACTTACCCTTACTTAAGAGAAGATTTCTACAAAAACAATAATCCAAATAATCTCAATTTGCTATCCCAAACAAGAACCCGAAAAAAATTCATCACTTTCTCAGATACATCCTCTGAATCCGAACCAGATATACAAGGGACTTATCCAGTGCCACAACCTTTTTTAGGCAGAGGTACTCGGAGAGGTTCAAGAGGAGGGGGAGGCAATTTCAGGGGCCAATTTCAAGATCACAATTTTTTCCGAACCAGAAGGAGGGCATACAGACGACAATAATGGAATCTAACAATTTAATTCCCATTTACAACTTATCAACACATCCTTTAACAGAAATTGAAAAACAGGTGTTAAGTAAAGGCTTATCCTTTGTCCCAATCAGAAGTCCAGATCCAGTGGAAAGCAAAACAGAAGTATTAAAATTTCTTCGTAAAGTCAGATTGAGAGCTTTCTTTAATGCATTTCCAATGCAAGATAGTACAGAGGACAGTGGCCTCAGACCTCGATCAAGTTTCTTACCAGATAAAAATGATCTACCAGAAGAAATCAAAATATTTGAAAATCTAGTTTTGAAAGAACTAGATGACCTCAATTCCCCCAAAAAATTTTTTAATGACAATTGTTCTAAAATAGAGAAAGAAGCTATCCAAAAATTGGCTAATAACCAAGAAATCATTATAAAACCGGCTGATAAAGGTGGTGGGATTGTGATTTGGGGGCAAGAACATTACAACTCAGAAGCCATGCGCCAATTGAGTAATTTACACCATTATCGTGTAATACAAAGAGATATACCTAAACAGGTCAAGAACATAATTGAAACGCTTACTGCAAGAGCAAAAGAACAGGGTTGGATAAGTACAAAAGAACATGATTTTTTAAATCAGTCCGATGAAAGAATTCCCTGTTTTTATATTTTACCCAAAATACATAAAAATTTAGAACACCCACCGGGCAGACCAATAGTATCAGCCTGTGGATCTATTTTAGAACCCCTTGCCCAATTTGTTGATGTATTCATAAAACCAGCTGTAACTAAAACATCGGCTTATATAAGAGACTCCATGGATATTATCAACAAGCTGGAGGATTTAACATATGATAAAAATAACCAGTTTCTGGTGACTTTTGATATTGAATCATTATATACGAATATTCCCCAAGATGAAGCAATTGAAGTCATTCGACATACTTTGAACAACAATAGTCAATTGCATACCCCTCCGACAGAATTTTTTGTTGAACTGGCCACATTGTGTTTGAAACATAACTTTTTCAAATATGATGATCAACTATATCGCCAAGTTAAAGGTGTGGCAATGGGCTGCAGTTTTGCCCCAGAGGTCGCAAACTTGGTAATGGATTTTTTCGAACAAAAATGGGTTTACCCACAAACTAACCCATTCAGAAAGCATATTAATCACTGGTTCCGCTATATTGATGACATTCTGATTATTTGGCAAGGGCCAGAAGAGACTTTAGATGCATTCCATGAATGGCTAAACCATCGCACAGTGGATTTCACTTTCACTATGAATAAGGATAAAGAAAAAATCAATTTCCTTGACCTATGGTTATGGAATAATGATGGCAATCTAGCCGTCAAGCTATATAAAAAACCTACTGATCGTAACACTCTCCTGCATTTCTCAAGTGGACATCCACGCTCACTTAAACAAAACCTACCTTTTGGACAATTCCTAAGGATCAGGAGAAATTGTACAGAAAAAACTGATTACTTGGAGAATGCAGATGAATTGATTAAGAAACTTACCGATAGGGGATACCCCAGGAAATTAGTTAAAAATGCAGCTAAAAGAGCTTGGTTTATACCGAGAGAAACATTGCTGGTCCCTAAAGAGAAATCAAAAAAGCTCCCGCTTACATGTGTGATCACATTTAGCCCTAAGGCAAATAAAATATGATCAATCATTGAACGTAATTGGAAAATCATTGGTGACTTGCGCATAGATCAACCACTGTTCTCATTCAAAAAGGCACGCAGCTTAAGAGATCAATGGGTCAAGGCAGAACAGCCTCAAACTGATAGAAAGAAAGATCTAAGGACGCTTTTACAACTGCCAGCGGTCCAAGGGCATTATAAATGTGGAAAATGTGTGGCTTGCCAGTTTACACAAGACACCAAAGAGGTTAAAATAAATGGGAAAACATATGTACAGAAAGATTTCACAAATTGTAATTCGAAAAATGTTATTTATTGCATTATGTGTCCATGTGAGAAAGCATATATTGGACAGACTTCACAAGTAGTCAAAACCAGAATTCTCCAACATCGGTCGAGAATCAAGTGTGGAGTCAAGGGAGCCCCTCTTGTGGAACACTTCCAAGAATGGTTGCATACAGCGGAAGATATCAGGTGGACAGTTCTACTGACAATACAACCCAACGGAGCATTGACAACTAAGAACCTTCTACGAATGGAAGCAAGATTGATAGAAAAATTTCAAACTGCAAAAACAGGACTTAATGATGCTGATGAAATATGGGCTCTAATTAAGTAAAAATGGTAACTATTGCCAGAAATTCATAAATTATGTTGGGGTTACTGCTTTATTAAAGAATGCGCAAATTGAGATATGTGATATCAGAGATATAAGCAGATCGATGGGCATACAGTTTAGTGTTTGCCGAGACAATTGGTTTAAGTTTATGCTAGGTAGCTAGTTTGAAGAAGGATGAAATGCTCGTGTTTGACTAGAACATAAAAAGAGCAGTGTTAATCATATAAGTCCCCAATAATAGATCAGCTCAGACAACTTGGCAAATTCAGTCAATTATGACAAAATGAAACGTTTGAGCAGCCATATAGATAGTAAAGCAGATTCTCCACCTCATATCACTAAAAGATGCATTTTAGTTACCCTCTGGTAGTTATAATCATTAGAAGATTTACGAGTTTAATAGTGTTAAGATGGCCGCCGGGATTTAGTTGTTTGTTAAGAAGGGTTAGAGTTCCCACAATTCTATGGGGTCGCCAAGGCAACCAGACAGTAAACGGAAAGACGCCAGTTAAGGACACGAGCAGCCTGCCGCCGAGTAGCGAGTGCTGCACGGAACACGGCTCCAAAATTGCACGTGTTCCTAAATGCGAGCGTTCCCAATTTAGACGCCGGTCACGGTAAGCCGAAAGTCTTACAAATGAAGTGGCTCTGATTTCGGTGACAGGTTTGAGATATAGCCATAGAAAATATATACTGACTAGACCACTCGTTTTTTCGCTAGAGAAAGGCGACTAGAAGCATCTTCAGTCGGCTCTGAACAGGAATTGATTTTAAACAAGTTCGGTTCCCCAGATGTGGGCTACAAGAACTAAGGTAAATATGTGTTATATTTCATTGTGCAAACTAAGTAGAGATATATTTGAAATATAGAAATTATCCAGCAGAGATAATGTTAATAATTAGGGCTCTAGAATGTTTTTCAAAAAAAAATTTTCTGCAGTTAAGCCATTTAATTGACTCTCTGGGTGTAGTAGGACACACAACAAATACCTGGGCACTATCGATTTTAGATAGATCTTAAATAAGTTTTTAACACAAAATAAAAACATTTTGTAGATGTGATGTATATATGTATGATACACTTTTGGTGATTGGGTTATAAATGACATGTGGTAGGCACATTTGTAAGAATTCTTTTTGGTTTTCTTTTTTTAGAATTCCTTCTGCCCTTTTCCAGTCCTGATGAGGCCTTAAATTGAAAGGCCGAAACGCGTTGACTTTATAGAGTGCAAGAGCACTGGGTTCATTAAATACTTGATGAGAATATAAAGAGTGTAGGTACACTAGAATACACTAGTGTGAAAGCAATATTTAACACTAGATTAGTAAGTGTACGCAGAAGCCCAGTACCTTAGCATGCAGAAGTGGATTACATGTGAAATGTTAACGGTGACCACTATTTAAATGTATAGGGCTTATGTTTGTGTTTCTGTCCTCCTGTAATACCATTAATTGTGATTGTATAAGTCCTGTGTTTGTGTAGGTCGATTGTTATACCTAGTAAAGTACAATTTGTTATGTGTTTTCAGTCACTGTATTGTATACAAGCCTTTTTATTTTTCTAATTTCCCTATCGTTTTTTGACTATTATAATTGGTTTTGAAATAATTCTGAGTAAGAAATAAACTCAATAGTAACAGAATTCAAGACTGTGCTTATAACTTAGGTTAAATCTGTCTCTACCCGCCAATGCTTGTTTTGTTTCTGTCCCCCTCGGGGGCAGATGGGCCTACAAAAAAACAGGTTGATCTGCCCCTGAGGGGGGCATAAATGGCCACCAGTTCTATGCCTCCTTTGGGGTGCAACCCTTGCCCAAGCGGCGCCGCCCCACACACAAAAAACAAAACTAAAACAAACCCTGGTGTCTTTGTGGCTTCTGCCCCCCTTGAGGGCAGATCAGCCTAAAAATAATAGGCTGATCTGCCCCCAAGGGGGCGGAAATGGCCATAAATAATATGTCCACCTAAAGGCAGCAACCCTTGCCCAAGGAGCCACCCCAAAACAAAAAACACACACACACACTATCTCTGGTGCCTAAGTGGCTTCTGCCCCGCCCCGGGGGCAGATGGGCTTAAAAAAATAGACCAAGATGCCCCCAAGGGGGGCAGAAATGGCCAACAGTTCTATGCCCCCCTTGGGGGGAGAGCCTTGCCCAAGGGGCTGCCCCCCCACAGAAAAAAAGAAACAAAAGAATCCCTGGCTTTCCAGTGATTTCTGCCCCCCTTGGGGGCAGATCAGCGTACAAAAAACACACACACACTCTATCCCTGGTGGAGAAAAAAGAGGGTTAAAATTGGCTCAAGGGCCTCGGAACAATAAGTTTTAATTGGCAGTGAGGCTCTTGGTCAATATTAAAAACACAAGGGAGTAGAGTAGGAATAAAGTTCCACCACTCTTCATACATAAACATGCTAAGGACAATCTTCCTTTAGGTTTAAAATTGGCCCTTGAGCCAATTTAACCCTCTTTTTTCTGCTGCTCCTTTTTGAGGATAGGTTTAAATTTATAACTACCTCTATCACAGCACACACTTCTTATCAAGATCTCCAGCAAAAAGACCCCTTGTAGAGCCTGTCAGACATTGCAGCGCCAGTCTGACGAGGAGCTGCCCTATGATGAAACCTGACATCCATTGGATGTGTGAGGGCTCTTGCTTCTAACTTTACAGGTGCCTTTTTGAACCTGTGCCTTTCCCTTTTTTCTTCCTTTTAGGAACGGTGTATTCTTTTGAAGTCAAAATATAGACCTAGTTTTTTTATACTGCGGTCCCTTGATATGGCCATCTAACTGCGGAGTACTCAAGAAATAGTCAGTGCAACAGATGATGCGTTTAGACTCTCCCCAGTCTTTTCTACAGACCATTCTTCCATTGAGTCACTCTTGGACATAGCAATACATAATTTTACCAACTCCAAACCTTAATTTTATGATCCTTGTAGTTAGTCTGCTTTCCTTTCTAATTTGACCCAGACATATCATGGGGGTGGACCTTAGCCTCCAATTTGTAAGCTAAAAGAGTGCCTTTACCACTGTCTCCTAAAAAACAAGCATTAATGGGCAAGTTTACCACTTGTGATAAATGTTCTTATGTCAACATGGCACCTAGGACATCTATTATCTATCCCAGGAATCAAATTTAGGTCTTGGCTAATAGACAGGACATGTACTGTCTGTTGCAAAACTACTCTTAGATCACAGTGGGCTTGGAGCCTACCCAGAACTTACCACTGGTTGGCTTCATTCTCACTCTTATTGGATTGCTTCTTATTAGTTACCATGCAGGGGATATTCTTATTTGTCTCTCCCTTGGAGCATGGATTGATTACTTGTGTTCTTATACTGCTTCCTTTTCAGGTGCCTCATTTTTCTTTTTAGTGCGTGTGTTTTCCAGCTGTCTCCCTTGTGTACTTCTTCCCCTCAGCTGCTCTTGCTTGTGTTCCTGGTGTTGGTCTTTAGATGCCCTTTTGCATCTTCCCACCCTCTGTGATGCCCTTTTGTGCTTATACTCCAGTGTTGCTTTTTCACCCATGTGCTTCGATCTACCACCCATCTTTGGCTTTTTTCTCATTCATTGGCTCTGTTTGCTACCCACAGCCTCCATGTTCCTTCCCTATACACATGCATGCCCTCTGTGTTCCTTTATCATACCCGGAACCCAGTGTTGTTTATCCCCACCTACACTCCTGCCATGCTTTGCCCAATTGTCCTCTTATTGCTTCCCTAATACCTCAGGATTCTGCCCACCGCCCCTTGTTGCTCTGTTGCTTCACCCCTACATATGCTACTTATTAAAACAATGTTTTACAGATCCAACTCAACACAGCAAAAATAAAATAAACACTGGTGTTATTTAGTAGACGCACACATATTTGGTGTGTGCATCTATAAAACAACACAGCATAGGGTCATGCTGTTTGCCTCTGCTTGGTGCTCAGATTATCAACGGGACTTGCTGTCCCAGAAATCATGCATCCTTGAGGAGAAGGGGCTGGTGACAGTTTCCTACTGCTGCCACTAGCGCTACAAAGTGCCATCACTTCTCTGCAGCACTGGTCATGCTGATTGGTGCTGAGGATTCCAGCGAGACTCACTGTCCCAGAAATCACACTTCCCTGTGGAGGAGGGGCCACAGACAGATCCCTGCTGTCACCACCACAGCTATAAAGTGCCTTCACTTCTCCCAAAGTGCGAGTCATTCTATTTGCAGTTGCTTGGTGCTGAGGACTTCAACTGGACTCACTGTCCCAGAAATCACACTTCCCAAGAAGGAGGGGCCGCTGACAGTTCCCTGCTGCTGCCACTAGAGCTATAAAGCACCTTCCCTTCTCCCATGGCACAGGTCAAGTTGTTTGCCTCTGCTTGGTGCTGAGGACTTCCATGGGACTCGCAGACCCAGAAATCACTCTTTCCTGAGGAGGATGGGCGGCTGACAGTTCCCTGCTGCCACCACTAGCACTATAAAGCACCTTCACTTCTTTCATGGCACTGGTCATGCTGATTGCAGCTGTTTGGTGCAGAGAACTTCAAAAAGACTCGCTGTCCTAGAAATCACACTTCCCAGTGGAGGAGGGGTCGCTCACAGTTCCCTGCTGCTGCCACTAGTGCTATAAATCAATTTCACTTCTCCTGTCACGTGGGTCATGCTGTTTGCTGCTGCTTGGTGCTGAGGACTCCAGTGGGAGTTGCTGTACCAGAAATCATGCTTCCCTGAGGAGGAGGGAGCTGCTGACAGTTCCTTGCTGCTGCTACTAGCTCTATGAAGCACCTTCACTTTTCCTGTGACATGGGACATTCTGTTTGCCACTGCTTGGTGCTGAGGACTTCAGTGGGTCTTGCTGTCCCAGAGTTCAGGCTTCTCCGAGGGGGTGAGGCCGCTGACAATTCCCTGCTGCTGCCACTATTGCTATAAAGTGCCTTCACTTCTTCTCCGACCCTGGTCATGCAGTTTGGTGCTGAGGACTTCAACAAGACTTACTGTCCCAAAAATCACACTTCCCTGAGGGAGGAGGGGCCGCTGACAAGTTTCCTGCTGCTGCCACCACTGCAATATAGTGCCTTCACTTCTCCTGTAGCACGGGTCATGCTGTTTGCCGCTGCTTGGTGCTGAGGACCTCAACTGGACTCACTGTCCCAGAAATCAGACTTCCCAAGGATGAGGGGTCGCTGCCAGTTCCCTGCTGCTGCCACTAGTACTGTAAAACGCCTTCAGTTCTCCCACAGCCTGGGTGATGTTGTTTGCAGCTGTTTGGTGCTGAGGACTATAACAGGACTTACTGTTCCAGAAATCATGCTTCCATCAGGAGGGGGAGCTGCTGACAGTTTCCTGCTTCCGCCACTAGTGCTATAAAGCACTTTCATGTCTCCTGCTGTGTGGGTCATGCTGTTTGCCGCTGCTTGGTGCTGAGAACTTCAGAGGGAGTCACTGTCACAGAAATCATGCTTCTCCCAGCAGTAGGGGCTGCTGACAGTTCCCTGATCCCACTACAAGAGCGATAAAGCGTCTTCACTTCTCCCGTTGTGCGGTTCATGATGTTTGCCGCTTCTTGGTGCTGAGGACTTCAATGGGACTCCCAGTCCCGGAAATCATCCCTCCCAAAGAAGGAGGAGCCACAGACAGGTCCCTGCTGGTGCCACTAGTGCTAACAAGCATTTGCAATGCAATGGGTCTCGCATTTGCTTGAGTTGGAGCTATTAGTGTTCTAAATTCCTAACTGGACTTTTCTTGGCACTTAAATTGAAAATTAAAAGTAAAACAGTTGACATAAGCGAGCCAATTGAAAGTGCCATGGCCACCATGAGCGCGAAGAAGGACACAGAAGGAAAAAGAAGATCACTCGTATCGGCAATCGTGCAATTATCCATGTAACAGCGGCAGTCTGAAAGGCTGTAACAAAACCGCCCCAAGGAGGGACAAAGTAAAGCATTTACCAATGGTAACAAAGGATTTTTGAAAGGCAAGCCCAAACACAAGTGAAAGTGATGGGCGTGCGGTGGGCGTTGTTAAAAACCTACGATTCTTACAACAGGTCAAAGTGCTTGTGCGCTCGACCTAATAAGATAAATAGAGGCCAGGGTATTTCACTTTCAATTCTGCTTGTAAAGGAGTGTGGATCCCTACATTGTTGAAATGTAAATTTCAACAATGGAGTTAAGTATTAAGGGTTACAATTAATGAAGCACACAACTCCATAGGAGCTAAAAAGATGCCAAAATGTGCATTCTTCAGCCTGTTCAATATATATCATCTGAAAATGTGTAACTGCTTAATGAAGCCCCAGCCAGTGCTCCCTTCTATATAAACGAGCAGAAAATATCCATTGCTCAGTTTGGAAAAAACATCATAAGTGCCAGGGACCTACTCAGGAGGCCTCCGCAGTTTGCACCACCCATTGCCACTGCCATTGTCACAAATGACAGTACCTACACAACTACTGACCAGCATGCTGCTGCAAGTGTGACGATTCCAGGCCCCAAAACTATAAAAACGGCTTGGGCTGCAGGTATTAGTTGTTATTCATGGACACTGAATTAATAAACAATTGTTGCTCTGCTCATCTCCTAATTATCCAAATAGCATCACCATGTGGCAGCTGTCTGTCGTAAGTCCCGATATTGACAATCTAACATTTTCTAGCTTTCGCAACAAGAATTTTCAATTCTATTGAAGACACGGATGCGGGTATTATGCTTATCTCTCTCTTTACTGCAACACACAGCAGCCAATAAAAACACAGTAAAACAAAACTACATTTCCCACAATAACAGAGCCTCACAATGGCCTTCCGCTCAGGCTCTACCCTCCAACATATAACACAAAACAAGCAAAGTCCGTCCTCTTTCTTTGCACGTCCATAGCAAGAGAACATAATAACAAACCAATCTCCATGAAAACTGAGTCCAACCAACGATGTCTTTCCGAATCAGGAACTTGGGAAAAATTGCACAATGGTGCAGGAATGAATCATCCTCCTCTGAATTTGCAGAAGATTGCCCAAAGGTGTCCATCAAGACGGCTTTTCATGTACAAAAAATAATAAAGCGGTAACGTCTTAACTTACCACTCCATATAATCAATACAAGGGGAGACAATATACATTTCAATTTGATATGAAAGACATTTGTCACATAATTCAAATACCCAGGGCAGGATAATCGTCGCCTCCGTGTCCTTAATAGAATTGAAAATTCTTGTTGCGATGGCTAGAAAAGGTTAGATTCTTTGTAAGGACCGGAGGCTTCGGATTATGCTAGTTTAAAGTTGAGCGATCACTCCAGAAGCAACATCAACAATTGGTTTGTGATAGAACAATTTAAAAGTAGAATCTGATGACCAGTCAACTGCTGTCATGATATCTTCCAATCTAGATCCTGAATTGAAAGCTTTAGAAGCCATTGCCCCACAAAAAGAATGAGCTCCAAATATAGAGATATCAATGCCTGCTTCTTCCAACAACCACCTGACCCATCTTGCGAGAGTCGCAGAAGAAACAGGACCAAAAGGTTTTTGCAAGGAGATCAATAATTGCCGATTTACATCCCTTCACAATTCTCTAGTAACATCTTCATATATTTTTAGTCAATTTACCACACACAATTTATCTCTAAAAGCTGGATAACTAATACACTTTGAATTTGATTTTGTATGTTTAGAAATGCGAAAAGATACTTCAATAGGAGTAAAAACTCTACCTGTAATGTCTAAGGCTTTAAGATCAGAAACTCTCCTGCATGAAATTAGACAAAGTAATATAGTCAATTTTGCTGACAACTGTTTCCTTGAAAGACCCTCATTGGCCGGCCAAGCCACCAAAAATTTTAAGATAATGTTGACATCCCAAAGAGATGAATATTTTGGAAGAGGAGGGCGAAGCATACGAACACCACGCAATAACTTACAAATTAACGGATATTCACCCACTGGTTTACCATCGATGTGACGGGGGTTTAGCTGAAATGGCAAATCTAAATTTATTCACCGTTCTGTATGCTAATCCTTGAGCTGCAATATGCGACAAAAAGTTTGCTATCATTTTCACTGAGGCCCCCAAGGGATCCACATCCCTTTGCCAAGGATTGTGAAAGGAAGAATTTAGTGTCCTCTGAAATGTCAGAACCCTGAGAGGATCCCCTGATATCCTCCAGGCCATGTGTAGCAAGTGTTCCTCCAGAACCAGAGGATGTGGACTCCCCATTGGGTCCAATAATAGGTCCTCTGAAGGAAGGATTTGAACTGGAGCAGCACAACATAGTGTCAACGCCACCAGAAAACACGACGGAACTTTCCAACAAGGGGTTATCAGAACTAATTCTGCTCTCTGACGAATTACCTGGGAGAGAACTCGTGGATCATGGAGAATGGGGTAAATGCATAATGCAAGCCCCCTTTCCAATCTTGGAGAAAGGCATCCGAGCCGAGGGCATTCAGATCCGATCTCCAACTGAAGAATAGTGGAAGATGTGTATTCAGCCAGGAGGCAAACCGATCTATTACGCATGGACCCCAGAGCTGATTCAGGAATTTAAATATTCTGGGATGAAGACACCAATCGCTGGCATCCCTCAGATATCTGGAGTTCCAGTCCGCGACTACATTCACTTTCCCCGGGATGTATTCCGCCAATACGGAAATCTGATGTGCTAGACAAAAGTGCCAGAAGTCTTTGGCAATTTCCGCCAGCATCCGGGACTGAGTCCCCCCCAGTTTGTTGATGGTTAAAACTGTGATATGGTCCATTTTCAGAAGAATACAGCATTTTGATTTGAAAGGGGCCAACATCTTCACCAGAAGTTCCAAGCAATTTATGTGCAGTTGAAGCTCTTCTGGGGACCACCTTCCCCCCGTCTACACCTGACCACATCTGGCTCCCCAGCCCCTTCTGCTGGCATCTGATTCTATGACCATTTCCGGAACCGAGGCAAAAATCGCCTTGCTGTTCCAAGCATCCATATGATTCAGCCACCATTGAAGCTTCGTCTGGCTTCTTGAGACAGAACAATCAGTTTGGAGTAAGTCAGACCCCTGCGAAGGTGATGAATCTTCAACCTCTGAAGAGCACGATAATGTAGAGGCCCCAGAAAAACGGCTTGAATAGACGATGCTAGGAGGCCCACCAATCGGGCAAGTAGCCTGCATGGAAATCGAATGGGCAGGCAAAGCTTTCTTCAACTCTTTCTTTATAGGTAGTCTCTTAGTTAAGGGAAGTTTCAACACAGTTGAGACGGAATCTATTGGGAAGCTCAAGAATTCTATATTCTGGACTGGTTGTAACTGAGATTTCTCCACATTGATTATAAACCCTAGGTCCTGCAGGAGCTGCATTGTCCATGAAAGATGAAAACAAGCAAGACGCTCCTCTTGAGCCATGATAAGGATGTCATCTAAATAAACTATCAGACTAACCCCTTTTTCCCTTAACCATTGCATCACTGGTAGCATTACCTTGGTGAAGCACCAGGGGGCCGAAGAAAGGCCGAAAGGAAGAGCGGAAAACTAGTAACATTGGCCTCTCCAAAAGAATTGAAGGAATCTGCGATGTGGGCCAAATATAGGAATGGTCAAATACGCATCTTTGAGGTCCAGTCGGACCATCCAGTCTCTTTCCAGTAAGAGATCCCTGAGAAGATAGATGCCCTCCATCTTGAAGTGCCGGTAAACAATCCATGAGTTGAAATGTCTCAGGTTGAGAACTAAACGTGACCCCTCTCCCTTCTTCTGGACCAGAAACATCGCACTTATGAAACCTCTAGGATGATGATGAGAAGCGAGAATCGCGCCTTTTTGAAGAACTGTCTCTATTTCTTGATCTATGAAAACTGTCTCTTGAGTGGAAAAACTGAGAGGAGGAGGGATCTCGGTTTGTTGGAGTTCTGAATAAAACTCTAGATGACAAGCTGAAATAGTGTCTAACACCCAAGCGTCTTGCATAATCAAAAGCCAATTTTGAGCAAATAGACTCACTCTTTCCCCCAGAACAACATCCCTGGAAGATTTGAGGTTTACCTGCTTGAGAGACGTTTCGACTGTAGTATCCTCCTCTGTGAGGTCCTCTAGGGTTGCGGTCTCTGTACCCACGACCTTTGGCTGGATAGAGGTTGGAATTAGTTTGGTAACTGGAATCTCCTCGACCTCTCTGGTATGGGCGAGAGATCTGGGAAGTGAAACAGCCCGGCGCTCGACCCCTGAAACGCCCGGCCCTGTGAAAAAGGCAACTGTTGAACACTTTTTTAATTGAAGTCTGCACCTTGTCCAATGCTGAAAAGGTAGCGACGTATTTAGCAAGGTCCTGGACGAACCTGTCACCAAACAAAAGGACTTTAGCAGCCGGTCCAGCATCCGCTGAGGCCAACTCTGCGAGTTTCAGGTCAATGCGCAATAAAAACGACTTCCTGCGTTCGGTGGACATCAAGCAGTTAGCGTTACCTAACAGGCAAATGGCCCTTTGAGCCATTCCAGCAAAATGTTTGAGTCAATGGGTTCTTGTGATTCCTTGGCCTGGACTGCCAAATTAAGAATTTTGGTGAGAGGGCTGGAAATATCCAGTAGTTTATCCTGGCATCCCCACCAGGCCCTGTCAATACCCTTCTTCGGATCCTTAGAAAATTTCTTAAGGAAAGTCATCATGTGTGGGTCTAATTCAGAGGTCTCCGCTACTTTCCCCTCGACAGCTGGGCGTGGACACTCTGAGCGTAGAGTGCTACGAATGTCTTTTCAAAACTTTTCCTGAGTCTGGATTGCACGTAAGAAGCCACCTCAGGACAAGGAGACCACTCTGAGGACCTTGGATGTATTATATTATCCAGATCGAATAAGAGATTTTTTTGGCCGGAGGGGGAGATAGGTCTGAGTTCTCAGAATGGCGCGTTTTGCATTTGCACTTGCCCCTGCGTTTATCATAAGAGGATTTGTCATCAGAATCTGAAGTTGAAGATGTGTTAGTGGAATAGCACACTGATTGCGTCGCAGAATCAGCTCCCTGACTAAGAAAAGCGTTATGCTCATGGTCGTTTAAAACCGAGTTAATGTTGTGCTCAAAAGGGTCAAAATCTGACCGGCCAGGTTCATTTAAATTGACCCCCATTTAAAAGTTCCCTGAGCCTGCGCCAAATCACCTGAACCCAAAATTAAATATAGGCTGCTCAAAAGGACGTAAGGCCTTCACTAACGTCTTATTTACAGAGTCCTGTACATGAAAATCTAGGGCCTCCACTAGGTGTCCTCCATGTGCTGGCCAGGCTGTTCAGTATAGTCCCCATAATAATCATCTTGATGGGCCATGATGTCAGTGTAATAATCAATCAGAGGTCCCAGAATACACTGCTGCCAAATCAAACAAGGGGGGGGAACCCTGGTGTCAAAAAGGGACCTTTGCAGGAGAATTATTTGGAAATATAGGGGAATAGGGGGCCTGACACCACTTTCCCCTCGACCAAAGCTCTGCCTAGTATTGTTACAGCCCCACACGGGCGTAAAACGGGGAGCGCAGGAGCAACAGGAATCCCAGATTGTCAGCTGTCGATCGCAAACTCGAAAACCTGAGTTATGCGCAAGTGCAAACGCAGCGGCAGAAAGAGGACTGCTCTGCAGAGGCCGGGCTTCCCCTAAGGCCCCCCCCACCGGTGTTTGCTATCACAGTCGAAAGGACCGTTTCCTCAGCAAACGCCGCCGAACACAAAGAGAACAGGGCACTTGAAGGCAAATCGCCATGCCTCGGAATACAATCGTAAAAAGGATAACATTCAATAATAACAGTGAAAAGATTGGGGCACTTATCTCTTGTGCGAAGCAGCAAAGAAAGAGGAGGGACTTTGCTTGCTTTGTGTTATACATTGGAGGGTAGAGCCTGTGGGAGGGTCATTGAGAGGCTCTGTTATTGTGGGAAATGAAGTTTTGTTTTACTATGTTTTTATCAGCTGCTGTGTGTTGCAGTAAAGAGAGAGATAAACATAATCCGAAGCCTCCGGTCCTGACATAGAATTAGAATCGATGCCGAGCACCTGAAACCAAGGCTCAAATTAAGCACTTAAAATGACACTGCTAGGATTAAGAGATCACAGGTTAGGCAGGACAATGCACAGCCTGATTTCTGCCACTTTTGGGCTCCCCTGTAAGTTATTTTCAGATATGGTGCATAGCAGCAGGTAATGGTTAGTTGGAAAGTAAGCTTAGTGTAAACGGTCCAGTCATCAGGATTGAGTGATTGTTATTGACTGTTTTCGTATAGTCATTCCAAGCCAATACAAATTATGACTTGCATGCTACTTAGGAAAAGGCGAAAACTAAGACGTGGTTAGAAATAAGTGGGGTAGGCATGAATTGCCTTGCTGGGCAACAGCTTATTATAGAACTCTACACTAATGAGGCAAATGTGTGTGTTGGTATTGGTATTGGTAAAATCAATGTTACACTTAATGAGTATCTCATTTTAGCACGTGGGAACCACTTGTAGACAACCAAAGTAGTATTGCTGCACATTGTTGAGAAAATCGAAGCTGGATAGGAAGTGATTTAAATATATGGTGCACAAGGTGGAAAGAAGGCTGTATGATTTTAGGATCAAGTGTCATTTTAGATGGCCACACTATGCAGTAGAGTGCACACGTATGTTGTGAGACTTAGGGTGTGGTTCCATGCTCTGCCAGTCATGTAGGTTGATAATAAAGACCATGTGGTAAATCCTAGATGGCAATATATTCTGTAGAGCTGAGCAAGTTTCACGTTGAGGACCAGCATGTGCAATAAAATGTAAGAAAGTTGAAGGATCAGCAGAAGCCAGTTTCAACAACTAGTATAAAACATGACAAATAGGACTAGCTAAAAGCTGTGATTTTATCTGGTTGTGTTCAAATATACATTTGCAAGATTTTAGTGCTTGCTATTTAGGCCTCACAATTTTGGCCCCACAATATTTTCTTGTTTATGCTGTGATGTAATAGGTCTTCAAGGGGTTAATAGTTCACCAGACTTTCCTGAATCTTTCAAGAATATTTGGCATTTATAGTATCTTGGGAGATCAACACACATGCAAGAGATAATATTTAGAAACAGCACTGGGCTCGCTGTGTTGGGCTGAGTTTCAGAGGAGGAGCAACTACACACATTTTTTTACCGTTTTTCCTTTAAAGCCTGTGAGTCTGAAAGGAAAAATGTCTAGCACTATATGCTTAAAAAAATAATTCTTGAATCACTGTTTACCAATTTTCCCTCAAAAAAGAAGTGTCCAAACTGTGGCAAAGAGATAGTGACAAAGGTTACATATGTCCCTCCATCATGCCATACAGATCCCTTTTATGATGATAAATGGTATTTTAAGGCAGACATAGTAAGATCTTGGTAAAGTTGTGTTCCAACATGTAACTATGCTTTATAGAGACAGCAAAATCCACTGCTAAAAACATTGTTAATGTGCAGTGGATCTGTACAGTGTGGTGCATGTTGATAGTGAATACAAGACAGCACATTTTGATTGATACAGGACGATTGTGAAGACAGGACAGCAGTGACCACGGTAGGGTATTATTCTATGTTGTCTTCCAATTGAGCTGGAAAGGTCTACTTGGAGGATGAAAAGTTTCATTGAGTGTTACTCTGTGCTGTTCATGCTATTCTCAAGATAAAATCCTGTATTTGTAAAAAATAAAATAAGGGATGTAACTTGAATTACCAATGGAAAGATAAACTAACCACGGTGAAAGATGATTACTTTAGAAATAGTCTCCTCAGCTTGGTGTGCATTCCTAGGAACCCACTTGTAGCTGGAGATAGGCACACATTTCTATCAAACATAAAGTATACCCTAGCAGATTGTAAGCAAGAATAGAAAAACAACATGGAACTGGCCGGGGTGGTGAACCGGAGAGTGGGTGGAGGAGAATAATAGGACTGATAAAAAAAGAGTTCTGAAGCTGCCAGCGCTGGTCGCTTCACAGTACTTTTTTCCCTTTGTTTGTTGGGGGTAGAAAAAACATGGACAGGGTTGCGAGGGGAGAGAAGAAAGCAGACGACAGCCAGCCACAAAAGATGCACACTGTAGAGTTGGTCAATTTTGGCACCGACTCAACATGCTGTTACACTGGGGAAATTGCTTAATCTTCCCGTGCCTTCATAACATAAATGTGCAATTGCCTTTGTATTTATGTAGCACTTACTACCCCTGACTGGGCACATTGTGTTTAGCTAAGTTTAAAAGTAAAAAAAACCTCTGTAGTTTAAATCCAAAATCAATGTTGATGTTTTATTATGTAAATAGCATACCTACTGCCCGATCCAAATCATAATGTGTCCCAGCCATTTGAAGAATTACAGATTGAATGGGCATGCTTGCTTCAGGACTCTGCCTCTTGTGCTACTAAGCTCTTCATAACATTTTGTACTATGGAAAAAAAACTCTTTGGAATGCGAGTTTCAAACTGGAATGCGAGTACATATTGGCAAAAATCCCAATATTATGATATTGACATTACAATTTCTTATAACACATTATTACAGTGAGTACAGTAACAAGGTAATATACTGTCTTATTCACAATGAGGTTTGCTCTAACATCAAGTGAACGACTAGCAGTGAATGATAGATGATTGCACAGATACATCCCTCTGCCTGGCCAAGAATGTCTTCTACCACATGCGTCTTGGTCGCCCTCAAGCACAGACTTCTCTGACCATAGAAATTTGTTTTCCTTCAGATCATTTTAGTTTGTGTATATCTGCAGACTTCCACGGTGGCAAGCGGTGCTGTGGGAACAGTGAGGGTAGGACAGTTTTTAAAGTGATGATTGTGAAAGCAAGACTGTTAACTGCAATCTGGAAACTGAGAGCCACTGCTGTCTAGTGTTCCAAGGACTGCTGCAATGCGCTGATTAAAGCTTAAGAGCGCAGTGAAATGGACAGCACGCTGTCATCATGTATCATTTGTTGTTTACATACTGCTGACTGTAAGCCTGCACGCCAAGTTTTGAGGATCGAGCCCATTTTCAGCTACATAACCTAGATGCTTCCAGAGGTAACTGGATCCCTAACAAACAGACTGGAGGGTAGAACAAGAGAGAATTCCATTTCCTTCTGAAAATTCAAGGGGCAGTCCTGCACCAAGAATAATGTCACTGGAAGATAATTTGTTAAAGTGTCTGTGAAGGTTCTCAGCTTGGCACATCGACTTGTAGCTTTAAAAAAAACTATACCTTTGAAGAAGGTCTGAGCCCTCCTTCTTTCTTCCAATCACCACTGCCTGGGACTGGTGCTCTTGAAAGGACACTGGGATTGCTCATAATAGGGTGGTGAAGTTATTGTTAATTGCCACTTTTATAGCACACAACCTGCCATTGCTATGACATGCAGCGCCTTTCATATTGCAGTATGTTTCTATGGAAGCCCTGATTCTAACTATAAGGATGTAAACCGGAAACCACAGTGTCATATTAATTACTATGAGACTGCACCTGAGAATCCCTGCTTCCAGCAACTGCCTGCTTCAGTCTGAACTTCTCTATGTGGGTCTAGCAGAAATGTAGAACTGCGCACCTTAGTTCAGGAAAACCTTTCCAGGGGATCAAGGCTTGTATCCCTCCCTCTATGACTGGAGCATGCTATTGCTGTACGGGCACCTACCTCCCAGGTGGCCGGAAGCTGCTCTGGAAAGGACCTGAGAGGTCGGTGAGAAACTTTAGGTCACAAGGAGCTCATATTATCTAAAGCACCTTATGGATGCCGGTAGCAGCTCGTAGCACTACCATTGGCCTGAATTACATGGGAGGCAGAGGGTCCCAGACTACTGCCACTATTTATTCTTCACAGTAGAAAGAATGTGGAATGTAGTAGATAGTGATAGTGGATAAACAGAAATACAATTTTAAATATACAAATAAGGCTATCAATAGAAACGTTGAAAAATTCATCCCATCCCACCTGGAGCCATAGCTGATGTCTATAAGATGAACACAGTTCTTCTCAGCTGCCCACAAGCTCACGCATGGCTAAACTCCAGAATGTCTTAAAGCAAGATACAAGGGTATGAAGCTGAGAGAATCTCTGCTGAAGTGTAAACACCCAGTGAGAATGTGTAATGTAACTGCTGCTCTATATGAAACTGTAACAAAAAAGCTCTCTTAATCTCCCCGTGCCTATATCAAATTATTGTGTGCTTGTGTAATGCAACATGTGGACACAGACAATGGTAGGGAGGAAGGAAGGGAGGGAGGGAGCAGAGGAGCCAGCTACAAAAGATACAGTTTGGGCTCTGGAAGGGGTAGTGGTCTTCAGAGTGTCTCAATGACTCCAGTTCTTACCTTCACGTTGCTTTCCCGCGTTGGTCTCTCACTCTTATAAATCAACAAAGAAGCAGAAAGAATGGTTTTGCAGACTTTATGGTCAGAGATCAAACAGCAACTCAAGAGGAGCCTTCAAGTAAGGAGGTGCTAATTGTCTGTCCTGCAGATGCTCACTGGAAGGAAGTAAACGCAAAGGAATGGAAGCGTGCAATAATTACATAGAGTGTTGTCGAGGAAAGTGATACATTTACTCCATATTCAAGTTTAGGAATGTGTTTTGAGGAAATCTGTTGAGCTGACCTGTAACCAGTAAATCGCTCCCATTTTGCAAATACTCCAAATGATTCTGAAGTTTAAAAAAGGCATAATGAATGCCATTCCACACACACCACAGCATTTAATATTCATATCAACTGTGCACTCAATTAACTTCTGCTACCTTTTCACGAGCGGATATCTATTTTTAGACAAGCATTCATTCACTTTGCCCTCCACTTTCAAATCAATCCACATTTTTGTGCTGCTAAATGATAGAACCAAATATGCAATGTGAAAAATGTTTTCAAGGTCATTCAGAGCTGGTTGGATATATGTAAAAATCAGTGCTTTAAATGGGTCGTTACTGTCCGGTTCTGAGTGCCTGCACCTTTTTATTTTGAGAGGGAGAGTACCTGCTCTTCTCAAGAACAAAGTAATACTTTTAAGTGGAGAGTACGGGTACTTCTCAGAAACAAGCAGGTACTCTGATGCAGAGTACCTGCACTTCTATTTTTCGATTTCAAGCACTGGTAAAAGTCACATTAAATATGTGTGAATGCCTGACCTTAAGCACTGCTACAAAAGGCTTCCGTCAGTCGCTTGAGCCCGTGCAATGCAAATGTGGTTTTAAGTGACCATATTGATGTTTGCTCAGAGCAGCTTCCTCTCTGTGCAACTGCTGTCTTTTTTGTTGCATAATGGTAAAACATAAAAGTATGGGCTAGGACAACATTTACACACCTGTCTTCAATCACGCTGAAAAGAAAAGGCAGGGGGAGCAGCTGTGTGACCAGAGATGCTTCCCATGCTGGGTCCAGAACTTAAAGAAACAAGATAACAACCTGATTTATAGCCTTGTTTACAGCTAAGCTAAACTCAGAGCTAGGCTGCTCTGCAAATAAAAAGGGCAGCTTTCCTGGACACAAGGAGGAAAGGAAGTAAAAAGAAAGTCCCCTACAGACCAGATAAACAGGACAAAGTGTAATTTTACAGTAGTTGGTCTCTGCTCTCACACAGAAGAAGGAGGGACAAAGAAGCATGACTGACCACTAGCAAGAAAGGATTTTTAAATGACACTGAAACTAACAAATGAAATTGCTTTAAGCCCACAGTAAGTATGCTAAAAATATATGGGAACTTGAACGCTTATGTTTGACCTACAAAGTGCCTTCATTTCTCCTGCAGCATGGCTCAACGGGACTTGCAGTCCCCAGAAATCACGCTTCTCTGAGGAGGAGCGACCGTTGTAGACACCATGCTTGAGCAAGCCATAGGGGTAGTATCTAACAAGATAGCTTTGACTGAACGTAGGTTGCCCATGGAGTATGGCAGAGGACACGGGGAAATTGCTCCTAGTGCCACCACACTGGAGGATAAATTTCAGGATATGACAGTGGAGGGAGGCAGGGCACCTATCTTTAACCCAAGAAGAGCATAAAATAGTGTTATAGCCATTGAGGTAAATTCATCCTTCTGTCTGGATTGTTGCAGTTCAAGCAGTATTAACTCACCCCCTGAACCAGTCGCTAGGCACAAGAGGACAAGCACCCAAGCCTATCAGCCACACAACAAGCAAATAAATCTAAAGCAGGCCCAAGCACCTGTTTATAGTCACAATTTTGGCACTGCTGAGTGTGTTTGCTGTCCCTGGCCCCAGGAGTCTATGGATGCAGCAGAGAAACCTCTTATGGCAGCAACCCCTCCATGGACTGGAATTCCTTTAATACTTACTCCACCACACAGATCAAATTGTGGCACTATCAGCAACATTGTTCCAGACCAGGGCTCAGATGCCCCTGGCACTGTCTTTCACAAAGAGGTTTTGTTTGAAATCTGCAAGTGCGAAGGGCCGGATGGCCACAGTGAATAAAGAATGAAGTGGTACTGATCTCAATCCCAATACCACGATTTTAACTTTACCCCCTGAGGCCTGCCCATATGCAATGATATTGGCAGGAGTGCCTGCTCTAAAACATGACCAATCATAATCCTGGGAGCAGGCTCATAATAAGGTTATACACGGCTTGGCGCCCATAAAGACTTTAGCCCGAAAGGAAGCAAATAGATTTTAAAGGTGCACAGGACTGGCTGGATCAGCCCTTCACCAAAAAACATACAGGGTGTCTGCATTTGCAGGATTCGCATAAAAAAGTCTGACGCTAATCCTGCAAAGCACCCAGAGGCCAATTGTAATCAATTAAAGTCTCCTTTTAATGCCTGCTCTGGGCAGGCGTTAAAAGTGCCGAAGAAAATGGCACAAGGAAATCTCTTAGATTTCCTTGCGACATTTTTGTTGGCCCCCTTAACGGGGGTAGGTCCCCTTTGCATACATTATGTATGGCACAAGCATAATGTAGTGCAAAGGGTTACAAAGTGTCACAATGCATGCACATTGTAAATATGGCGCAGCGTTTTTGACCTTCTAACGCCACATTAGCATAAAACAATGATGCTAATGTGGCATTGGAATGGCTCTATGGACTATTAAATATCCCCCTAAATTGGAACATTGCCGACATTCAATGCAAGATGAATCTCCCGGACTGGCAGTCATTTGTGAAAAATTATGATGTATTTTTATTACAGGAAATTTCGGACATTAATCTCATTCCATTTATTGTGTTTTTGTGTTTTAGTGTACCGGCTATTCCATCTAGCCCAGGCCGTGCTTCAGGTGGGCTGTCAACGTGGATAAATTTGTCACCAGGAGGACGTGCAGAGGCTGCAAAAACTACGGGTTGTGACTTCCAAATAGTTGTCTTTAATGGGATTACAACCTATCAGTTTTTATAATATTGGTTTTGATAGCGTGTCTAACCATAGATTCCCTGGCTTTATCGAATATATTAATTACATTGTGGAAGGAGCCTCTGGTTAAGACCGGCAAATGTTTGTATCTTTGGTGGAGAACTTCAATGCAAGGCTGTCAAACCTAAGCCACTTGAAAGGGGCAATTATCAGTGGGGGCCCAGACCAAGGAGGCAAGGAGTTAGAAGCCCTTCTGTCTGCATCAGATTTACACAATGTGCTGGAAGTGGCCGGCACTGGTGATCTGGGGCTGCCCACGTTTCCATGCAGAAACTGTGCATTTATTAACTGTTATTGATTATATTATTGTCTCTCCTTATTTAATTAATTTGTTTCTCCTACTGTACCATTGTCTGCTCATATTTTGGAGATCATAATCCATTTGCATTAGCCCTGATCCTGCCATATATAGAGAAATTCATAGCAGACGCTAGGCTTAGCAACTTAACTGTATCTAGGGACAACCTTAGATTGATATGGAGGCTCCATGACCTGCCTAAAGCTTTGGGATGGACATTTGCCAGGAATATGGAGCTAGTCATGAAGTGGCTGGCTGATAATGTAACAAACAGGGAGATAGTTGACTCCTTTGTGGCCTTTTGTTACAAGATTAAACAGTCCTCCCTCAGACCGCTAAAAACAGCCCACGCTGCTTCACACTAATTTGGCCATGAGTGTTCAGTGGCCAACCAACAACTGCACAACGCCCTTAACTCCAGCTCTAAGGATTCCTTGGTAGTGGCCACCCTTCTGAATTGCTATAAAGCAGTAACAGCTAGGTGTTAGAAGGTAGTTATCACCCACCAATGGGAAACAATAGCTAATGCAGCACTAACTAAAAACAGCAAGTCCTTCTGGGAACTGTGACAAACATGAGATCCACTAATCAGTTGACAACCCCAACTGGCTGCCATATAGACAGCGAGGCATGGGATTCACATTTTTCTCAGATTTATTCAGCTGTGGAGTCAGATCCTGTAACCTTTGAGGTCAATGTTCTCTCTCATGCCATACAGCATACCCTGCAGGAAGTTACCGCTGCTATACAGCAGAGCGCCTTTGGAAAGGCACCAGGCCCAAACAGTGTCCCTATTGACCTAATTAAGTTAAATCTTAACCTCCGGGCTCCAATGATAACAAATGTTTAACTCACTCCAATATTCCTGTTGCTTGGGCCACATCGACCATCCTTCTGATTTTTGAGAAGGGGGACAGATCTTCGCCAACTTGTAACCGCTCAATTTCTTTTACTGATATACTGGCTACAATTTTGGGTAGGGTTATATTTATTATGGTTCTGGAGTGGGTATAGAAGGATAAAATCTTAAACCACTGCCAATATGGCTCCTATGGTTGCATAGACACCATAGAACAATGCCTGATTTTTTATTTAATTTAGGGTCAATACACTGTGGCAAACCAAACCCCACTTTACCTTGCGTTCATGGTCTTGTCCATGGCTTTTGACTGGGTTAACTGTCCAAAACTGTGGCAACTCCTACTTGGCATGGGGCTGGACGTGACACTCCAGAACTACATTTGGTCAAAATTGTGCGGTGTCGAATGAAATCAGTATCTAGTGAGGAGTTTGGCAAGGATGAGGTCACGCCCACTTGCTATTTATCCTATATATAAACAAACTTACCCCCAAATTAATTTCCTCTACTCCAGATGTCCCCATGATAAATGGCACCCCTCTCCCAGCATTGTTAAATGCGGACAATGCTGTGCTAATTTCCTGAACACCTAAAGCTCTGCGTCCGTTAGTTTTCTCATTTGTAGAAATCATGGCCAGTCTCCATTTCTCCACAATTATTTGTAATCATTTATAATGGCATGCATCCCTAAGTGTTCTCGTCCCTCATCTATCTTAGTTGGCTCTAATCACCTGTTAAGTACTAGAACCTTTCCTTATTTAGGGGTTACCTTCAGTGTCGACAGCACACAGGTCCCAAACTTAACACAGCATAGGGCGAAGGTATCTCAGGCAGTCAGATCAGTCTTTGGCCTACCATCCCCACCAGGTGATAAGATACTTGCCCCACCTCTTCAGATATATACCTTTCAATGTGTCCCAATGGCATCTTTTGGGATGGAAATCTGGGGTACTGGTGCCTGCACGGCCCTCCAGTTTGACGAAAACCGGTTCTGTGGAGATTGTCTGGCCCCTGACCTACCCTGCATTTTATCTGTCATCCACAATTGGGCTTAGGCTACTTAATCTACCATATACATACTCGACTGCCTTTATTATGGTTGACCATTTGGAAAGCAGTCTCACTCACACAAGATATAATTATTGACTGTTTAGCTTGTGACAGAGGTCTCGCTATCCCTTGGCTGGCTTATGTAAAGAAATTGCTTGAAGATATCTGCCTATGCCATACTTGTGCAAATATCGCACCACGCACCCACCTCTACCCCACAAAAAAGCAAGTGCAAGCCTTATTGTTAGCGCAGGTATAAGCTCAGAGGCTAAATAAAGAATCATCTAAAGCGACTATTGCGACTTATTTACACTTAAGTTCCAAGAACCCCTCATTAACTATTTGTGGAATGTCGGAGGGAGGTAGGAACGCTCCTTATTGTTCGGCTTTGGGGCTGACACAAATATCTGCTTTGCTTCCCGTTAGGTTATCAGCACAATCTCGAATTATGAACATGCCCATGTAATGATGTTTCTGGTCAATCGATGCTACATTTTTCTTCCATTTGTGGCTTCAATAAAAGATTCACAAAAATATGTTAGGCCCGCTCCCGAAATCTAGATATTTTAGACAATGTATGCAAGTGCATCATTACCTCCGGCAGTTGCCTGATGCTGAGACTTGCTTTTGTGTTAGCTCATTGTTGGCCACTGCAGTGCACTCCAGAGGTACTGTGCACTTTTACTGAACTCATCTGCATTTTATTTCTTTGCTACCGCATATAGAATGCTAAGGACAGGCCAGACTTGCATACATGTTTTTATTGTATTTATGTATTTTCATGGTACACCTTGGGACAGGTGAAATGTTCAGGCGTAGTTGGACTTGCATGCTTGATTTACTGTATTTAAGTATTATGGTTTTTCTGTAGTTATGAATTTCTATGATGCAGTGACTGTCCAGGTAAATGCTAAGGATAAGCAAAACATATGAATGTTTTATTGTATTTGTGTACTTTTATGGTTGCTTGGCAACAACATAACGTTTTTTTATTTGATTTTTTAATATAGCATGTCTCATTATGCGTTTTTTAAAAGCCATGCTGCACAACATCCAAAAATGCAGCACAGGAAGGCTAGAACCTTCAGAAAATCAAATAGGCCCCAAAGGAGAGACCTATTGGCTTTGTAGTTGTGGGGTGAAATATACCCTGTGTATTCCTTCATAATGTATTAACTTACATCTAGAATTTCTCCATGGTTTACGGATCTGCAGTTAGTCAACACCTTTGCCCATTCTTTGTTGCCCAGTTGTGTTCCTAGGTCTCCCATTTGGCTCTGAGTCCTATTATAGCTTTGATGGTGGTGAGGCTCAACCCTTTGTATAATTGTGGAAATTACTTCACTGCCCTCACCAAGTTGTTGTATCACCATATTTAGTGGCCAAACTTCTGGCTATAAATTGAAGAATCTTGCCATTATGCTATAATATCTCAGCAATTCAAGAATATACTGTTGGCACGTTCGTGGAGGGCTTCTTCCTGCCTCGGGTTCAGAAAGCACAAGCGTGCTGGTGAGACATCATCACTATTCCCACCACTAGAGGTCGACTAGATCTTTGGACTTGGAGAATAGTGAGGTAGTCAGATTATTTCAATCCCAAATCAATAATATAAAACCATAAACAATTCTGGACACCTTGAACAATTTTGCACTAAATTAAATTCCAAACTGAATAAGTTGCAAAGCTTTATTACAATCCCAAAATGAATGTCGTGTATATGGTGCGCAAAACTAACTTATAAACATACATATAAACCATTGGTTAATGAAAACATTTTAAGAGATTTAGCCTATGGAACATCAATACTGTTAAACATTCCAAAAGAATGACATAGATCAGCAAAACTAAAATATGCACATTAATGTCAGATTTCAAAGCAGATGATGGTGACATCAATAAATCATCAAAGTACAATTTTTACAGTCAGTTGCAGAGCTGGGCCATTCTTATCTCTAACATGAATTGGGATTTGCATGTGTTGGAACGGGCTAACACATGCGGGCAAAAGGAAGACACAGATAATTTGGAAAAACCATCTAAATAGGGCAACTCACTATAGAAATATGCTGGTGTAATTGCCTAAGCTGAAATAGAATCAAGAAACCACATTTAGTCATACCTCTCCTCATGGAACAGCAGACAGGATAATACGTTGGATAAGGGTTCACCTTGTTCCGACATCATTAGATAGCAGCATCAGGACAGTGCAGAACACGGGTTGCACAAAGGGCAAGTCAGCAGTTCCGAATTAGATGGGAATATTAGTACTGAACAGCATAAACAAATGGGGTAATTAACCCCTTCCCCGTCAGGGACGTAATGGTTACGTCCATGGCAGCGCCCGTGTGGCGCCATGGACGCAACCATTACGTCCTGGGACTGGCAGTCGGGGGAAGCGCTAGCGCTTCCCCCGAGGGCCGCCCCCCAACACCCCCAGGCCAGGGCTGAAAGGGGAATCCCTTCCCCTTTCACGCCCACCCCCCCGCCCCCCCCCATGACGTCAGCGCGCGATCGCGCGCTGATTTCATGGAAAGGGGGAATGACGCGCTGGAAGCCATTTGCTTCCAGCGCGTCAAGGGAGAAGGTGAGTATTTCACCTTCCTGCGGGGTGGGGGTGCTCTGAGAGAGGCATCGAGGGAAAGGAAAGGGTTTTCCTTTCCCTCGATGTCTCTGAGCATTCCTGCTGCCCGATCGCGATGCGATCGGGCAGCAGGAATGCCCACTAGACACCAGGGATCTCGTTATGTGTGTGTGTGTGTGTGTGTTTATTGGTGTGGGGGAGCGACCCCTTGGGCAAGGGTCGCTCCCCTTTGGGGGCAAATGTTTTTTATGTCGTTTCTGCCCCCCCTGGGGGCAGATTGGCCCTATTTTTAGGCCGATCTGCCCCCAAGGGGGGCAGAAAGCCACTAGACACCAGGGATTTCGTTATGTGTGTGTGTGTGTTTATTGGTGTGGGGGAGCGACCCATTGGGCAAGGGTCGCTTCCCTTTGGGGGCAAATGTATTTTACGTCGTTTCTGCCCCCCCTGGGGGCAGATTGGCCCTATTTTTAGGCCGATCTGCCCCCAAGGGGGGCAGAAAGCCACTAGACACCAGGGATTTCGTTATGTGTGTGTGTTTATTGGTGTGGGGGAGCGACCCCTTGGGCAAGGGTCGCTCCCCTTTGGGGGCAAATGTATTTTACGTCGTTTCTGCACCCCCTGGGGGCAGATTGGCCCTATTTTTAGGCCGATCTGCCCCCAAGGGGGGCAGAAAGCCACTAGACACCAGGGATTTCGTTATGTGTGTGTGTGTGTGTGTTTATTGGTGTGGGGGAGCGACCCCTTGGGCAAGGGTCGCTCCCCTTTGGGGGCAAATGTATTTTACGTCGTTTCTGCCCCCCCTGGGGGCAGATTGGCCCTATTTTTAGGCCGATCTGCCCCCAAGGGGGGCAGAAAGCCACTAGACACCAGGGATTTTATTGTTGATTTTTATTTTTTGTGTTGGGGGGCGGCCCCTTGGGCAAGGGTCGCCCCCAGGGGCCCTCATGTATTTTTGGGCAGTTCTGCCCCCCTTGGGGGCAGAGAGGCCTATTTTTTTTAGGCCTTTCTGCCCCCAAGGGGGGCAGGATCCCAATAGCGCCAGAAATAGTATGTATGTATGTGTGCTTTGTGTTGGGGGGTGGCCCCTTGGGCAAGGGTCGCTCCCCCCGGGGGCGCAATGTATTTATTGTCGTTTCTGCCCCCCTTGGGGGCAGATTGGCCCTATTTTTAGGCCGAAAGCCACTAGACACCAGGGATTTTATTGTTGGTTTTTATTTTTTGTGTTGGGGGGCGGCCCCTTGGGCAAGGGTCGCCCCCAGGGGCCCACATGTATTTTTGGGCAGTTCTGCCCCCCTTGGGGGCAGAGAGGCCTATTTTTTTTAGGCCTTTCTGCCCCCAAGGGGGGCAGAATCCCAATAGCGCCAGAAAGATATGTTTGTATGTGTGCTTTGTGTTGGGGGGTGACCCCTTGGGCAAGGGTCGCTCCCCCCGGGGGCGCAATGTATTTATCGTCGTTTCTGCCCCCCTTGGGGGCAGATTGGCCCTATTTTTACGCCGGGCAGAAAGCCACTAGACACCAGGGATTTTATTGTTGGTTTTTATTTTTTGTGTTGGGGGGCGGCCCCTTGGGCAAGGGTCGCCCCCAGGGGCTCACATGTATTTTTGGGCAGTTCTGCCCCCCTTGGGGGCAGATATGCCTATTTTTTAGGCCTTTCTGTCCCCAAGGGGGGCAGAATCCCCATAGCGCCAGGGATACTATATGTGTGTGTGCTTTGTGTGGGGGTGTGGCCCCTTGGGCAAGGGTCGCCCCCCCAAAAGGGTGCAATGTAATCTGGGCGATTTCTGCCCCCTCCCCTTGGGGGTAGATTGGCCTATTTTTTTTTAGGCCCTTCTTCCCCCAAGCAGAGAAGACTAGACACAAGGTAAAATGAAAAAATGGTTAGTGGCGGAGTGTTTGTCAACTGGCGAAGTATTTGCTTTTATGATAATAACAGTTTTTCTCCTTTTTGTTCTAGTTCAAAGCTTTTGCTGACTTTGCTGTGGCTTGTTGCAGTTTTGGCAGTAGTTGTCCTGCGGTTTGCGTAGTTGCATGTTTTAGGTAAGTAAATAAATTTACTCCAAGTGAGTATTGTTGCAATGCATGAATGACACGTTTGTAGGTGGTGTACTGAATGCAGGATTGTGTGTGAAATTGTCCTTAGAGTTATGCACAATGATTATTGTGTTGTCTTATGTCTAATTTGCTTTTTTTTTTCTCTTTTTAGTGGGATATCGTTGGTGATTGCTGTGGCTGTGCAGAGTAGTTGCTGGTGAGTCAAGCTTTTTCAGGCAAGTGAGCAGTATAGTTTTTGAGTTTATAATTCTTAGTGATAAACCTATACTTTGTTACTTATCTTACACAGTGCTGGTTGTTGGTGGTGTATTTGTCCAGTTAATTTTTGTAGGAAGGATCATGGCCAGCCGTAGGATGACTGCTCAGCAGGTTGTTAGTGTGCTTTTTGAGTCATCTTCTGACCATGAATATGAGACTGACTCTGCATCTGAGGCAGAGGAGGAAGTGCAGGATTCTGGAAGTGAATTTTCTGTCAGAGATGAATCATCTGATGATGAAGCCACTCTCAGTGCTGATGAAGGGCCTGTTTTAGAGGAGGACAGTGATGTGCCAATGGTGCAGGAGCCAGCGGCTGAAAGGCTTCCCATTGGAAGACCTGACGCATGGGTTGCACCAAACATGGAGCAGCCACAGTTGCCAGCGTTTACTGGTTTTCCAGGGTGTCGAGTTAATACGGAAAACTTTTTGCCCGTCAACTTTTTTGAGTTGTTTATGGACGATATATTTTTGGAAGAGATTGTTGAGCAGACTAATTTGTATGCAGAGCAGTTTTTGAGGGACAACGCTGCCAGACTTAGGCCACACTCTAAAGCTAGCCGGTGGATTCCCACAAATCTGGAAGAGTTGAAAAAGTTCTTGGGTTTAACTTTTTTGATGGGGCTGATAAGGAAGCCGTCGCTGTCTTCATATTGGTCTACTAGTCCCTTGATGGCAACTGCTATATTTCCTGCCATCATGAGTCGTAACCGGTATGAGCTTCTTCTTCGGATGTTGCATTTTGTAGATAATGCTTTAGCCTTGCCACGAGATCATCCTGATTCTGACCGTCTTTTTAAGATTAGACCTGTCCTTGATCATTTGGTAGATCGGTTTTCAGAGATCTATGTTCCAGGGAAAGAAATATCTGTAGATGAGTCTTTGGTCCTGTTCAAGGGTCGTTTGGTTTTTAGGCAGTACATTCCTAGCAAGAGGGCACGGTATGGAATTAAATTGTATATGCTGTCAGAAAGTAGTACAGGATATGTTTATAATTTCCGGGTCTACACTGGTAGGGATTCCAATATTGACCCCCCTGGTTGTCCTCCCACTTTTGGAGTTAGTGAGAAAATTGTGTGGGAACTTGGTAGACGACTGTTTAACAAAGGTCACCATTTATATGTAGATAACTTCTACACTGGAGTTCGGTTGTTCAAGGAGTTGTTCAGAGTGGACACTGTTGCTTGTGGCACAATCCGCTCTAATCGGAAAGGCTATCCAAAAGAGCTTGTCTGTAAAAAACTTGAGAAGGGACAGTGCAGTGCCTTGCGGAATGATGAGCTGCTAGCTCTGAAATTTGTAGACAAGAGGGATGTATACATGCTAAGCACCATCCATGATGAGAGTACTTCACCTGTGGCTGTTTGGGGTCAGGTTGCCGAAGTGCGCAAACCTGTGTGCATCTTAGACTATAATAAGCACATGGGTGGTGTTGATAGAGTAGATCAGAGGTTAGAACCTTACACTGCTGCTCGTAAGTCTTATGTGTGGTATAAGAAATTAGCGCTTCACTTGTTCCACTTGGCAACTTTTAATGCTTTTGTTGTGTTTAAGGATAGTTCTCCAGAGTCAAGGATGACATTTGTGAAATTTCAGGAGTCTATCATAGCTAGCCTTGTTGTGCTGGAACAGGCAAGAGTTCCTAGAGAAGCAGTGGTGGAGGATGTGGCTAGATTGAAAGATCGTCACTTTGCTGAGCACATTCCTCCCACGGCCAAAAAAAACTTTCCTGCTAAGAGATGTAGAGTCTGTGCTCGAAGAGGTATCAGGAAGGAGACTAGGATGTACTGCCCTGATTTTCCTTCAAAGCCCGGGCTGTGTGTGGGTGGCTGTTTCAGGAGCTACCACACACAGAAGAATTATTGGGAAATTCCGTGAGCGTAAACTGGTGTTTTATATTTTTATATGTTCGGTTTCACGGTTGGCATTAGTCATGTATTCAGTTAGAGCTTTTGTGTTTGTAGTTTTGTACTAATTTATGATTAGTGGTTTCTTTGTTGTTTAAAAACAAAAAAAAGGGGATGGCATGTGTAGAGTGGCGCTTGGCTGGCGGCGTGGCGCTTGGCTGGCGGTGTGTGTGGGGTGGCGCTTGGCTGGCGGTGTGTGGGGTGGCGCTTGGCTGGCAGTGTGTGTGGGGTGGCGCTGGGCTGGCGGTGTGTGTGGGGTGGCGCTTGGCTGGTGGTGTGGGTGGGGTGGCGCTTGGCTGGCAGTGCCGGCCAAACGCCAGTCCACACACTCATCAGCTGGTGTGATTGCTGTATCAGGCATGTGGGCGTATGAAAGTGATGGGCCCTTGGCTGGCGCTGTCTGTGGATGCGAGTCTTGTAATGTGCTGGGCCCGTGGCTGGCGGCGTGAATGGTCTAGTGCATGTCATGTATGAAAGGTGTGTGAATGGACTGTAAAGCGGTTGGTGCCTTGTCGTGGCTTTACAGCTCACGAGCTGTGAGTCATTGGTTCAGTTTTTTGGCCTTTCAGTTATTACCAGTGCATTTCACTTTTGTGAAATCTCTTGTTAATAAAATTTGATCTACTGAACCATCACTCACCCTCGTGCCAAATCCAACCAGTATGTGTGGTACAAATGACAAAACCTGCTCCGCTGTAATCAGGCGTCGCAGCACACTTGAGACACGCTAGGTGCCTCGGGTGGGACCCCGATGATGAAGCATGCCACCAACTTGGTTGGTGGGTGAGGGGTCTTCTTCACATAACCTAAGTGTGTTTCTTTTCACAATTTTAGTGTTTGGCACATCACGGACGTATGTGCACACATCAAAGTGATATATTCCAAAAATACCTGTGTTTGGGGGGGAGGGCCCACCTATGTTTTTGGTCCTGGGTGCGGCCGTCATGTAGGGAAACCTACAAAACCCAGAAACTTTTTAAAACTAGGCACCCCAAGGAGTCTAGGGAGGTGTGGCTTGTGTGGCTCCCCCAACATTTTCTTACCCAGACTCCTCTGTAAACCTCAAAAGTTGCATAAAAAAGCATATTTTCCTGATTTTTCTTAGTAGGATCACCGCTCCAGCACAAAATTCCTACTCCCCAGTTTTCCCCTCAGTCTCCCAAGTAAAATGACACCTCACTTATGTGGGTCCCTAAAGCAGAGTCCGTCTAAAGATGTATAAAAGAATATGCCCTTATAAACTTGCTGTGCTATCCCTTCGATCCCTTCAGGTTTTGGGCCTTATTCTGTTGCAGGCACCTGGCCCACCCACACAAGTGAGGTATCATTTTTATCGGGAGACTTGGGGGAACGCTGGGTGGAAGGAAATTTGTGGCTCCTATCAGATTCCAGAACTTTCTGCCACAGAAATGTGAGGAACATGTGTTTTTTTAGCCAAATTTTGAGGTTTGCTAAGGATTCTGGGTAGCAGAACCTGGTCCGAGCCCCGCAAGTCACCCCTCCTTGGATTCCCCTAGGTCTCTAGTTTTCAGAAATGCACAGGTTTGGTAGGTTTCCCTAGGTGCCGGGTGAGCTACAGGCCAAAATCCACAGGTAGGCACTGTTTTCTCCCAAAATTTTGGATGTGTCCACGTTGCGCTTTGGGGTGTTTCCTGTCGCAGGCGCTAGGCCTACCCACGCAAGTGAGGTATCATTTTTATCGGGAGACTTGGGGGAACGCTGGGTGGAAGGAGATTTGTAGCTCCTCTCAGATTCCAGAACTTTCTGCCACAGAAATGTGAGGAACATGTGTTTTTTTAGCCAAATTTTGAGGTTTGCAAAGGATTCTGGGTAACAGAACCTGGTCCGAGCCCCGCAAGTCACCCCTCCTTGGATTCCCCTAGGTCTCTAGTTTTCAGAATTGCACAGGTTTGGTAGGTTTCCCTAGGTGCCGGCTGAGCTAGAGGCCAAAATCTACAGGTAGGCACTTCGCAAAAAACACCTCTGTTTTTTTCCAAAATTTAGGATGTGTCCACGTTGCGCTTTGGGGTGTTTCCTGTCGCCGGCGCTAGGCCTACCCACGCAAGTGAGGTATCATTTTTATCGGGAGACTTGGGGAAACGCTGGGTGGAAGGAAATTTGTAGCTCCTCTCAGATTCCAGAACTTTCTGCCACAGAAATGTGAGGAACATTTTTTTTTTTAGCCAAATTTTGAGGTTTGCAAAGGATTCTGGGTAACAGAACCTGGTCCGAGCCCCGCAAGTCACCCCTCCTTGGATTCCCCTAGGTCTCTAGTTTTCAGAAATGCACAGGTTTGGTAGGTTTCCCTAGGTGCCGGCTGAGCTAGAGGCCAAAATCTACAGGTAGGCACTTCGCAAAAAACATCTCTGTTTTTTTCCAAAATTTAGGATGTGTCCACGTTGCGCTTTGGGGTGTTTCCTGTCGCCGGCGCTAGGCCTACCCACGCAAGTGAGGTATCATTTTTATCGGGAGACTTGGGGGAACGCTGGGTGGAAGGAAATTTGTAGCTCCTCTCAGATTCCAGAACTTTCTGCCACAGAATGTGAGGAACATGTGTTTTTTTAGCCAAATTTTGAGGTTTGCAAAGGATTCTGGGTAACAGAACCTGGTCCGAGCCCCGCAAGTCACCCCTCCTTGGATTCCGCTAGGTCTCTAGTTTTCAGAAATGCACAGGTTTGGTAGGTTTCCCTAGGTGCCGGCTCAGCTAGAGGCCAAAATCTACAGGTAGGCACTTCGCAAAAAACACCTCTGTTTTTTTCCAAAATTTAGGATGTGTCCACGTTGCGCTTTGGGGTGTTTCCTGTCGCCGGCGCTAGGCCTACCCACGCAAGTGAGGTATCATTTTTATCGGGAGACTTGGGGGAACGCTGGGTGGAAGGAAATTTGTAGCTCCTCTCAGATTCCAGAACTTTCTGCCACAGAAATGTGAGGAACATGTGTTTTTTTAGCCACATTTTGAGGTTTGCAAAGGATTCTGGGTAACAGAACCTGGTCCGAGCCCCGCAAGTCACCCCTCCTTGGATTCCCCTAGGTCTCTAGTTTTCAGAAATGCACAGGTTTGGTAGGTTTCCCTAGGTGCCGGCTGAGCTACAGGCCAAAATCTACAGGTAGGCACTTCGCAAAAAACATCTCTGTTTTTTTCCAAAATTTAGGATGTGTCCACGTTGCGCTTTGGGGTGTTTCCTGTCGCCGGCGCTAGGCCTACCCACGCAAGTGAGGTATCATTTTTATCGGGAGACTTGGGGGAACGCTGGGTGGAAGGAAATTTGTAGCTCCTCTCAGATTCCAGAACTTTCTGCCACAGAATGTGAGGAACATGTGTTTTTTTAGCCAAATTTTGAGGTTTGCAAAGGATTCTGGGTAACAGAACCTGGTCCGAGCCCCGCAAGTCACCCCTCCTTGGATTCCCCTAGGTCTCTAGTTTTCAGAAATGCACAGGTTTGGTAGGTTTCCCTAGGTGCCGGCTGAGCTACAGGCCAAAATCTACAGGTAGGCACTTCGCAAAAAACACCTCTGTTTTTTTCCAAAATTTAGGATGTGTCCACGTTGCGCTTTGGGGTGTTTCCTGTCGCCGGCGCTAGGTCTACCCACGCAAGTGAGGTATCATTTTTATCGGGAGACTTGGGGGAACGCTGGGTGGAAGGAAATTTGTAGCTCCTCTCAGATTCCAGAACTTTCTGCCACAGAAATGTGAGGAACATGTGTTTTTTTAGCCAATTTTTGAGGTTTGCAAAGGATTCTGGGTAACAGAACCTGGTCCGAGCCCCGCAAGTCACCCCTCCTTGGATTCCCCTAGGTCTCTAGTTTTCAGAAATGCACAGGTTTGGTAGGTTTCCGTAGGTGCCGGCTCAGCTAGAGGCCAAAATCTACAGGTAGGCACTTCGCAAAAAACACCTCTGTTTTTTTCCAAAATTTAGGATGTGTCCACGTTGCGCTTTGGGGTGTTTCCTGTCGCCGGCGCTAGGCCTACCCACGCAAGTGAGGTATCATTTTTATCGGGAGACTTGGGGGAACGCTGGGTGGAAGGAAATTTGTAGCTCCTCTCAGATTCCAGAACTTTCTGCCACAGAAATGTGAGGAACATGTGTTTTTTTAGCCAAATTTTGAGGTTTGCAAAGGATTCTGGGTAACAGAACCTGGTCCGAGCCCCGCAAGTCACCCCTCCTTGGATTCCCCTAGGTCTCTAGTTTTCAGAAATGCACAGGTTTGATAGGTTTCCCTAGGTGCCGGCTGAGCTAGAGGCCAAAATCTACAAGTAGGCACTTCGCAAAAAACACCTCTGTTTTTTTCCAAAATTTAGGATGTGTCCACGTTGCGCTTTGGGGTGTTTCCTGTCGCCGGCGCTAGGCCTACCCACGCAAGTGAGGTATCATTTTTATCGGGAGACTTGGGGGAACGCTGGGTGGAAGGAAATTTGTAGCTCCTCTCAGATTCCAGAACTTTCTGCCACAGAAATGTGAGGAACATGTGTTTTTTTAGCCAAATTTTGAGGATTGCAAAGGATTCTGGGTAACAGAACCTGGTCCGAGCCCCGCAAGTCACCCCTCCTTGGATTCCCCAAGGTCTCTAGTTTTCAGAAATGCACAGGTTTGTTAGGTTTCCCTAGGTGCCGGCTGAGCTAGAGGCCAAAATCTACAGGTAGGCACTTCGCAAAAAACACCTCTGTTTTTTTCCAAAATTTAGGATGTGTCCACGTTGCGCTTTGGGGTGTTTCCTGTCGCCGGCGCTAGGCCTACCCACGCAAGTGAGGTATCATTTTTATCGGGAGACTTGGGGGAACGCTGGGTGGAAGGAAATTTGTAGCTCCTCTCAGATTCCAGAACTTTCTGCCACAGAAATGTGAGGAACATGTGTTTTTTTAGCCAAATTTTGAGGTTTGCAAAGGATTCTGGGTAACAGAACCTGGTCCGAGCCCCGCAAGTCACCCCTCCTTGGATTCCTCTAGGTCTCTAGTTTTCAGAATTGCACAGGTTTGGTAGGTTTCCCTAGATGCCGGCTGAGCTACAGGCCAAAATCTACAGGTAGGCACTTCGCAAAAAACATCTCTGTTTTTTTCCAAAATTTAGGATGTGTCCACGTTGCGCTTTGGGGTGTTTCCTGTCGCCGGCGCTAGGCCTACCCACGCAAGTGAGGTATCATTTTTATCGGGAGACTTGGGGGAACGCTGGGTGGAAGGAAATTTGTAGCTCCTCTCATATTCCAGAACTTTCTGCCACAGAAATGTGAGGAACATGTGTTTTTTTAGCCAAATTTTGAGGTTTGCAAAGGATTCTGGGTAACAGAACCTGGTCCGAGCCCCGCAAGTCACCCCTCCTTGGATTCCCCTAGGTCTCTAGTTTTCAGAAATGCACAGGTTTGGTAGGTTTCCCTAGGTGCCGGCTGAGCTAGAGGCCAATATCTACAGGTAGGCACTTCGCAAAAAACACCTCTGTTTTTTTCCAAAATTTAGGATGTGTCCACTTTGCGCTTTGGGGTGTTTCCTGTCGCCGGCGCTAGGCCTACCCACACAAGTGAGGTATCATTTTTATCGGGAGACTTGGGGGAACATAGATTAGCAAAACAAGTGCTATTTCCCCTTGTCTTTCTCTACATTTTTTCCTTCCAAATATAGGAGAGTGTGTAAAAAAGACATCTATTTGAGAAATTCCCTATAATTCACATGCTTGTATGGTCATCCCGGAATTCAGAGATGTGCAAATAACCACTGCTCCTCACCACCTTTTCTTGTGCCCTTTTTGGAAATGCAAAGGTTTTCTTGATAGCAATTTTTTACTCTTTATATTTCAGCAAATGAATTGCTGTATACCCGGTATAGAATGAAAACGCACTGCAGGGTGCAGCTCATTTATTGGCTCTGGGTTCCTCGGGTTCTTGATGAACCTACAAGCCCTATATATCCCCGCAACCAGAGGAGTCTACCAGACGTAACGGTATATTGCTTTCCATAATCTGACATTGCAGGGAAAAGTTACAGAGTAAAACGTAGAGAAGAATTGATGTTTTTTTCACCTCAATTTCAATATTTTTCTTTTTCAGCGGTTATTTTCTGTAGGAAACCCTTGTAGGATCTACACAAATGACCCCTTGCTGGATTCAGAAGTTTCTCTACTTTTCAGAAATGGTTAGGTTTCTGGGATCCAGCATTGGTTTCATGCCCATTCCTGTCACTGACTGGAAGGAGGCTGAAAGCACAAAAAATTGCGCAAATGGGGTATGCCCCAGTAAAATGCCAAAATTGTGTTGAAAAATTGGGTTTTCTGATTCAAGTCTGCCTGTTCCTGAAAGCTAGGAAGCTGCTGAGTTTAGCACTACAAACCCTTTGTTGATGCCATTTTCAGGGGGAAATCCACAAGCCTTCTTCTGCAGCCACTTTTTCCATTTTTTTTTAAAAAAACGAAATTTTCACTGTATTTTGGCCAATTTCTTGGCCTCCTTCAAGGGAACCCACAAAGTCTGGGTACCTCTAGAATCCCTAGGATGTTGGAAAAAAAGGACGCAAATTTGGCTTGGTTAGCTTATGTGGACAAAAAGTTATGGGGGCCTAAGCGCGAACTGCCCCAAATAGGCAAAAAAAGGCCTGGCACAGGAGGGGGAAAAGGCCTGGCAGCAAAGGGGTTAAGACTAAAAGGAAACCCATCAAAGACTTGCAAAAGACAGGGGGTGACAGCAGCAAACTTACAGTAAGAGCAAACGGACTGCGGCAGAGTTCTGGACAGACTAACTCTGGCAGACTAGCTTGACGAACTAACTCCAAGTTTCAAAGTCTCTCACTAATTAGAAATATCAGAGCTCAGAGCAGGCATTAAAATGATGCACCCATGTTAATCAATGGGCCTCCCTGTGCGTTGCTGCACTAGTGTCAAAAAAATGTATGCTTGTGCAGCAAAGCACCACAATGGCCACAATGGCATCAAAAAGTTTGATTCTGTTGTCTTAACGACTGCCATGGTGACACATATTGTAAATACGACACGACACAACCATGGTGTCGTTAAGTGGGGCAGGGGCGATGCAAGAAAAGTGGCATATAGGTCCGGATGCGCCACTTTTTTGTAAATATTCCTCTTTGTGTTTCTGCTGCAAGTTAGCAGCTACAGCAGCTCTACTGGCGCAATCATTTCTCCGATCAAGCCTGTCCGTAGATCATCGGCCTCAGACTGACATGGCAGTACAATTTGATCGGGTACTAGCATATTTCCCCTTTCCCATGGCAATTTCAGCGTGGTCGCTGCTCTCTGTTCTGCCATTTCCTCCCACCAAACTAACAGTATGAGTGACTCTGTTTTCCTGTAAATGAGGTAGGCATTTATCTACTTGCCATACTTTGTCATACATATAAGAACCTAGGGGCGGTAATTTTGCATAATGCTGTTCTTCCCATAAACACCATCCGAAATTTGAGCCAATGATGTAAAGATGCCTCCAGTGTTTCGACAACAGATACCATTTTCCATTCCTATATTCTATATAGTTTAACTCGAATAAGTTTGCCCACATATTTGAACTGTTCAGTGTCATCGAGATCTGGAACCCTTGGAATTCTGTTACTATAATGATGGGAACAAGGCACAACAATGATTTGTCCCAGTTCACTCTAAATTAAGACATTTACCCATAGTTCTGCGTGGTGTCCAGCTTGTGAATGACCACGTAAAGCAGAATGTTATCTGCATATAGGGAAACAACATTTGTTGAATTGCCAAACCATTACCCCACCTTACCCACATCATCCAGCAGCTCTAAAACAACACAAAATCAGAGATGAGAGCGGGCACCCCTGCCTCATGCCTTTCTGGAATTTTCACCTGTCTGATAACCAGGTATTACTCTCACAATGCACAAGTGCATCTTTCTACAAAAAGGTACCTCACTGTGTGAATTCTCTCCCCGAGTGTTATGTAGAATATTAGTCATGAACACCCAGTTTACTATTTCAAATGTTTTGTGTTCATCTAAGCTTGCGTTATCCTATGGTATGCCTCTTTCCTTACCTTTCTCCAGTAGCAAAAAAACAGCATTATATGTTATTTGGTGTGGTTTATTTCGGTAAAAATCCCATGTAATCCTTGCCCACCATACAGCGCATAACTCCGCCCAGCTTCTGTACCAGTATTTTGCATGAAATGTTATTGTGCGCCTTTATCAGGAAGAGCGGGCAGTGTGACTGTGGGTCTTTACTAGGTTTAGGCACTACCTCCAGGACTGCCTCTCTCAAGAAAGCAGTTAACCTCTCTCTTTCAAATGCCTCATTGTACATAGTCAGCAACATCGGAGTTTATAATTTGGAATTCAGCTTGTAAACTTCTATGGGCAGTTCATTGCTACCCGGAGTTTTATCTAACGTAATATGCGTAATAGTCCTTTCAATATTTATTGTGTTGTGATAGGTCCAATACGACTTGTTAGTGTCCATCAAAAGTGAAGTGAAGCCAAGCCCTCCTTATTCAACAGGTCTTTTGCGTGTGATGTATCACGCTGGCCAGTGCATGTATAGCAGTGAATAGGACTGATAGGACTGTGCAAATCTCCAATTAATACCCTTGTGCGAGGGTTCAGAGTGCTTGTCTTGTGTTCTTATACTGGGAATGGGGTCACTCTTCTATTTCTCTGTGGTCTAGCCAAGCCAGTAGCCGTCCAGATATTTTCTCCCTGCCTGTGTTGATATGCTATATATTGTTTTCAATTGTGATCACGTAACCTATCAGTTGCTTCCACTAACTATGTTCTTTAAACTATCAGCTCTGCCATATGCTTACCCAGTGCTTAATTTGTGCTTGTTGTTTCCGGTGCAGAGCGGCAGCTCTTGTTTTTTAGGGCTGGCGCTTACTTTGGGCACCGGCACGTTTTTATTTACAAATTAAGCACTGTGCTTGCCCCTTCATCTGCTTCATTTTCTAATGCTATCGTATTTTACCCCACTTTACATGGTCAATATGCTAATTTCATTGCACAACGTAGGAAGTGCTTGTGTGTCAACCTACCCATTTTTGGCAAAATAAATCTTCTATGCTCCTTTTTATTTCCTGTCTCTATAAGAAGAGGTCTGGTAGTGCCCTTGGCTGGACAACCGAATGGGCGTGAGAGCCTATGTGCTCACCTCAATGCCCATCAAACCCTAAGAGGTGCATGATCTGACAGCATTGTACCCAGGTAAATTGGCTGGTGAAAGACTCCATACTAAGACTCTGTGATCAGGTCTTAATTGATATGAAACATTAATTATGTGGTCAGGAGAAGAAGGAATATTCTCTGTCTCCTAGTTGTGCTCTTCAAACCTCTATAAATACAGCAATTCCCAGATTAACTGTCATGGCTTTCACACTTTGCACTTTCTCCTCGTGATCTCCAATCACTTAGGGGTTCTGTCTCTAATCTTAATGATATCTTCTTTGAGGAGAATAACTGTGAAGGTTAGTGTTAGACCTGACAGCCTTAGGGTGGTCATCCCTAACTTTTTGCCTGACTCCCTCCACTTTGTGGACACTGTTTTTGCTGGTTTTAGGACTTTGCACACTTCATCACTGCTAACCAGTGCTAAAGTGCATATGCTCTCTCCATTAAAGACACAATGGCATTGAATCATACCCGATTAGCTTATTTAATTTCCTTATAAGTCTCTAATAAAGTGCACTATATGTTCCCAGGGCCTGTAGATTAAATGCAACTAGTGGGTCTGCAGCACTGATTGTGCCACCCACTTAAGTAGCCCCTTTACCATGTCTCAGGCCTGCCACTGCAAGGCCTGTGTGTGCAGTTTCACTGCCAACTCGACTTGGCATTTAAAAGTACTTGCCAAGCCTAAAACTCCCCTTTTTCTACATATAAGTCATCCCTTAGGTAGGCCCCAGGTAACCCATAGCGCAGAGTGCTGTGTAGACAAAAGGCAGGACATGTACCTGTGTAGTTGACATGTCCTGGTAGTGTAAAACGTCTAAATTCGTTTTTACATTGCTGTGAGGCCTGCTCCTTTCCTAGGCTAACATTAGGGCTACCCTCATATACTGTTTGAGTGGTAGCTCCTGATCTGAAAGGAGTAACAAGGTCATATTTCGTATGGCCAGAATAGTAATACAAAGTCCTGTTGACTGGTGAAGTTGGATTTAATATTACTATTTTAGAAACGCCATTTTTAGAAAGTGAGCATTTCTCTGAACTAAAATCCTTCTGTGCCTTACAATCCACTTCTAGCAAGGTTCAGTTGACAGCTGCCTTGTGCATTCACTCAGACAACCCCAAACACAGGATGCTCAGCCAGACTTGCATACATCTGCTGATTGAATGGGTCTTCCTGGGCTGGGAGGGTGGAGGGCCTGACACTTACACGTCAAAGGCCAGTAGCCTGCCCTCACACAAAGGACTGCCACACCCTGTACTGGGACTCTGGCAGACAAGATAGAACTGAAAGGGGACCTTGTGCACTTCTAAGCCACTCTTTGAAGTCTCCCCCACTTCAAAGGCACATTTGGGTATTTAAACAGGGCCTCTGCCCCTACCAACTCAGACACTTCCTGGAGAAGAGAACCTGAACCAGAACCTGCAACCTGCCAGGAAGAACTGCCTAGCTGCCCAAAGGACTCACCTGACGGCTTTTCTGAGAAGGACTGCTGCCTTGCTGTTGCTGCTCTCTGGCTGTGCTGAGAAGTGCTCTCCAAGGGCTTGGATAGAGCTTGCCTCCTGTTCCCTGAAGTCTCAGGACCAAAAAGACGTCATTCCTGCAAGAGAACTCCTTGTGTGGCGAAAATCAGCACACAGCCTGCAAGAAACGATGCACAGCCTGCATCACGGTGAGAAAATCACCGCACACCCAACCGGAACGACGCAGCCCGACTTTGCAAGGAGAAGATCAACGCAGCGCCAACGTAGTGACCGGAAATTCAACGCATGGCCCACTGGATCAACACGAAGCCAAGCCAGAACGAGGCAGCCTGACTTCCTGAGAAGAATCGATGCAGCGCCTGCCGTGCGGTAGAAATTTCCATGCAACGCCCATCGGATCGATATAGCCCCTGAGACTTCGTCCTGCAAGTGCCGGATTTGAACGCATCATCCCCGGGGTGTCTGAAAACCCTGCAACCCGAAGAGGATCCCAGTACACACACTGGAAATCGACGCAAAGCCTGCCCTGCGTGAAAACTCAACAACGCATCATCTGTGTGCCCTGGAAAAATCAACGCACACCTCCCCGTTTTCCACGCATCTCCTCCTCTGCGGTCCCTTGCGGAGAATTTGAATGCAAACCAGGTACTTTGTGCTTGCAAGAGACATTTGTTGCTTTTAAGAGACTAAAGACACTTTAGATCATTTTTACAGGGATATTTCAAAATATACTTATTGCATCTTAATTGTTTTGACCTGCATCTTGCCAGATAAATATTATATATTTTTCTAAACACTGCTTGGTGAATTTTTGTGGTGTTCTACCGTGTTATTGCATGATTTATTGCACAAATACTTTACACATTGCCTTCTAAGTTAAGCCTGACTGCTCAGTGCCAAGCTACCAGAGGGTGGGCACAGGATAATTTGTATTGTGTGTGACTTACCCTGACTAGAGTGACGGCCCTTGCTTTAACAGGGGGTAACCTGACTGCCAAGCATAGACCCCATTTCTAACAGTTAGAATTTAATTTTCTCCACTTATTTGTCTATTCCCATCTACTATCAACTGTTTCAGTTCAGAATGGAGGTTTCTGGGCCCACAAACCTCTGACCCAGCAACTCCTGCCAAAATAAGCAGAGCTGGCCCCTGCCTCCATGTCCCCTGGCTGTTGTATTCCACCTGTTTGCCTATTTCTAGAGGCAAAGGTCCTCCTGCATCAGCAAGTAGCTCTTATCCTAGCAGTCACAATCCAGCTCACGCCGGCCAGCTAAAGACCAAATAGCTCTGGACATGATGGAACATCTCTTTTCCAGTGGATTAAAAACAGCCAGAGGTGCGCTAATCTATGTTCTGAGCAGGTGTCTGCCTTGGCAGAGTGCAGAGCTGCAGAAAAGCACATCTTACTCTGTGGCAATCTTGGTTCCTCCTTTGAATTTTTATAATATTTCAAACATGTTCACACTAGGCGAGAGACAGTCTCCGTAATGCCAGTGATGTCTACAGAATCCCTCTGTCTTTCTGCTGCATACATCGCAGCGCAGGGCAGTTCATGGACCTTACTGCACCAACTGTAAGAGTAATGCAATGTGGTCGAGGAGGACACCTTTGTAAAAAACAAAAAAAAGAAAAAAAACTTGGAGCACTGTGAGGACTACCCTCATCTGTAAAAATATCACAGGGCAGCCAAGTTAAGCTCGAATACACCTCAGTTACAGTGCGCTGAAAAAACTGAAACAGAAGAGGTCGCTCTCCTAGTAAGAATATTGAATAGTGACAACACGAAGAGGAAGAAAAGGTATACGGCGATGAGGGAGAGAAGCAGAAATGGAATAGGAGTTGGGGAAATCATAGTTGGACAGACACCAATGTAAAATGGAGTCTGCGTGCATCCCGAAGTAAAAAATGTGCAAATACTGTCTCACTCTCTCTTTTTCACTCGCTCTCTCTCACACACACAGAAACACACACTCACCCACACATTGTGATTATCAGTGTAAGGTCTGCAGCACAACTAAACACCAAGCAGCACTTTCTGCAAGGTGATTGTCTGTGGTACCATTCCCTAGTTACTTTCACTTTAAGTGTCAGAGTGGGGTGACTTTGGCATTCTCTGAACTGAGACACGGCCTTCCTCTTGGGTGACAACAGATTGGGCCTGATTTTCCTTGTGCAATCTTGAATTTGCTAGGCGAACCTAGATCAGTCCACTGGGCCCCAGGCATAAGGATACACCAGGAGGAACAAGGAAATCTGGAGTGTAGTAAACCATCTTGTAGTGAAGCAATTTTAGTTGTGTTTTAGGTCACGTTATTTTAGCAAATAGGCCTGCTGCTTGTGCCCTTTAGCTGAGTTACATTTCATTTTATTCCATTTTATTCTTTTAGAAACAATCACATTTGTGGCAATGTTTTTGTTTCCTCTATCTTACTTTTGTCACCTAGGAATGCATTTACATTTCTTAGCACAACATTCTTTCACTCTGTGCTTTGTTCAAGGCTGCAACAAGATAAGGTTGCTAGCACAAAGTCCCTAACATTTCACAGAAACATGTATATTTTTTACATGGGGACACTTTTCTCAGAACACCAGCGGTTTTATTATAAAGCATCTCTCTACCCCCTGTATGTTAGATGGAGATTCCAGCCAGATGACTGCCCCGCATGCTGTTTGACTTTGCTACAGCTGCTTGCTGAGACTGCCGTTTCCTGGCCTATATGGGGAAAGTATCTTAATAGACAACAGTCTTCTTCACTACTGCCATACTCAGGAATGGGGATGATGTCTTCCTGGGGGTCCTGAAGGGCGGATTAGGGCTTATCCTGCATAGAACATTAGTAGCGTGGTAGGAATCATATATCTTACATAGTGACAGTAGGTGGGACTTTTCTTGTGATTCACTTTTCTTGTCACCATTCTGTTTTTAGCATGTTTTAGCATCCTAATTATTGCAGTCCATGTTTTTTTTATCTACAATGTAGCTGATTCAATAAAACTTATTGAACCATTTTCTGCTTCTGTTTGTCTTTGCATGTGTGAGACAAATGCAACTGGGAGAAAAGGATAAGATCTGATCCACCATGATTTCCCTGAGAGGTCACAATGTCATGCACCCAGGTGCCACAAATCATCCCTGCTCATGGGCATAGGTGAGGCGCTGCTGACTGTCCAGAAACGGATTGGATCAACAGTTGTCACATGGTGTGGGATCGAACTCAGGTCCCCACAATTCAGGTGATGCTGTTGCACAAATCCAGCAGCCTCATTGGAACAATGAGAGCAAATACATCATGGTGCCACCGACATTTGATCAGACACTGATGTTCGGATCTTCCAGAGTATCTCTCTCTCACTAAATGCTAAAGGCACCTCAATGCTATATATAGAGGCGTCCGTGGTGCCAAAGATTTCCTCCACAGCTAGATAGGTAGTACCTATTTGAGGCTGTACGTTGTTCAAGCTTGAACCTTAAAGGGATCAATCTCTATTTGCTGTCTTTACCTCTGAACAAAATACGCTCAACATGGCCAACCCAACCCAGGTGGTAATTGCAGTAAACATGAGGCTTCTCCTTACGAATCATTTAATACAACATAGCCTCATGGCTTAGGGAGGGGATGTTACTTTTTTAGTTGAAGCTCATCCAGCCTATAGTACAGAAATTCTGTATTCTAGGGCCAATTTTCCAGCAGTAGGCGGGAACCGCAACACATTTCATAATTACGCTATATATAATGTACCTGCACAATACAGAGCATATGCTTATTTAGAGATATCTCTATCTTTTCAAGACCATCATATCTGGCTTGATGCCATAGTTAGGCACATACACACCAAACCCTGGTACAGAACCTTATGTGTATCGGAGGCTCACCGCTTATATAATGAGCAAGTTAGAATATATAGACTATTAGTACAGTTTGTAATGCAAACATTAAATACCAACCCAACACTCGCAGCAACAGCACAACCACATGCAGTCACACCAGGCATTAACCATGTGACCGTCCATTCATTTATAGGTAAAGTACCCCCCAAACGGGTTCCGTTTTGGTTAGCTCAAACACTAAATGCACTGGAGGCAGTGTTTCCCCACATTGGCCCTCAAGATAAGCATAGAATTCTCAGTATGTGCTTGCCATTTGGGATGGTTTCCTTGGTGGATTATTGTAACACCTGGGGTGTGGTATTTGCCACACTCTATACCACTGCACACAGTACTCCAACACTTGCCAATCTTCCAGAAGTTTTAAAACAAATACAAGATGAATATGGTGCTGCTTCAGCCTTGGATTTGGGGATACAATTAATAGGCAATTTTGCCACTGTGTCTTCAATAATATTCATTAACCTTAAGCAGTAGCTTTGGTTGTACGCCAGAGGCTCTGGGACATTCCTGAACAGGATCAAGAACGTGAGCTGCCAAAGATTATCGCTGAGACCTACTCTAGTTTTGGTCAGGATAGTCTGGGAGCCAGACCTAGTAAACCACAATTACAAGGTGAATCTACTAAGGATTGTACCAAGCAAGCAACAGAGGGTTCTAAAAAAACATTGGGGTAAATAAAAACAAACACCTAAAAAAGAAAGGGGAGAATCTCCACATTCGTAGACCCCTCAAAACTGCTATAACCTTAGAAACAGAGATAATACAAAAACTCTTGAAAGATATCAATACAATGTCATTCCTTTAAGGACTAATCCAGATATACACAGTGAGAGAGTTGGGCGTGCAGAGGAGCAAACTGAGTATGTGAAACTGAGAATGGAGCCACAACACACACTGGAAGTTTCTGTTGAAAAAGAAGAGAAACTTCCCCAACAAAAACCTCAATTTAAAAAGGAGAGGGTGGCAGCGATTTCTGTATGAGATGCCACTCAAGATGAAAGCTTTACTGAAGAACAGGAATTGGGCATTGGCCCTGCTAGACAGCACGGCAGAGGTCATAATAGTTTGCCAGAATCTTCAAGAGTATCTGGAGGTGAAAGCAACTAATGACTTTTTAAAGGTCGAGACTGCAGACATGCGGGTCTCCCCAGCTGACAGGGTGTATGAACTGAAAATACAGTTAGAAGGAGTCATTGAGCACACATTTAATGCTATCTTTTGGGATTGCATAACTACCATTCATGATATCTTATTGGCCAAAAAAGATTGGCCACCAGAATCTGTCCGTAATCTCTCATATGGGGAAGAGGTAATTGAACTGTCTTTTTCACCCCTAGTCCCAGTAAAGCTCACGTAGGCTTGAGCTATTGATTTGGAGCTAGCGCAGGTACCTGTGTTGTATTGCAACCATGTAGGATGGAATAAAGCTTCTCCCTACCATATAATGCCAATTAGGTCTTAACCACATCCTCAACCCCAAAATTCTATTAAACATGAAACTCAAGCACCCTTGATGGAAATCCTCACACAACTAGAGTACCTGGGCATAATTGAACCCTGTGTTTCACCAATGAACAACCCGTTGTTCCCCGTAGCTAAACCAGACTATTCCTATAGAATAGTCTTAGATTATAGGAATTGAAATAGTCAAACAAGCACATTTGTCATTCTAAATGCGCACAGTACAGCACTCATTAACAATATCGTGTGCACAAAATACAAAACAACCTTGGATATTTCAATGTTTTTTCAGCCAACATAGTGCCTGAAAGTAGGGATTTAACAAGCTTTAGCACTTTAGGCTTGCAAACAAAGTTTTACAAACTCTCACAAGGGTATAAAAACCAGCCCAGGATTGTTTTCAGCTCGTGTTAGTTCAATTTTACATGACATTGACCCTGAGGCAATGTCCTATGTAGATGATATCCAGTTTATGGATGATGATCTCAGTTCAACATATAAGACAGGTGAACCTCATTGTTGTGGAATTTTTCCAAATTAGGCTACAAACTTAATTTGAAAAAAAACAAAAATAGCCTTTCTTAGTGTCCTATTTTTGGGATACAAACTATCAGATGAAGGCAAGAGCCTAGCTATACACTTTCTAGAGAAGTGCGCAGAATTGAAAAACTACTGTCAAAAAGCTCCGGTCCTTGTTTGGCTTTTTAAACTTTGGCAGAATTTACAATCCAGATTATGCACAATGCATTAAACTTTTATATGATATAATACGTCCTGACTTTTCAAGTTAAAATTAGACAGTCAAACACACAAACATTCTAAGAGCATTACAACAAGACATGCTTGCAGCAACACACTTACACAAAAGGGACAACAAAACACATTTGGTCATCAGAGTAAAAAGTCTGACTGGTGTTCAGATGGCTGTCATTAAAGAGAAATCTCGGGCCCAGGGGAAACACATTACTGCTGTATCTCTGATTCTAGCCCTCAAGGCTGTCACAATGGTTAGCTTTCCTAACACAAAGGCACTAAATCCACATCGGTTTCAATGGGCAACATCTCTGACATCCAATGATGTTAACTATGTTTTGACCCTAAATTACAAACTCAAGAATTTCTTCAGTATGAACTAGAATACCCAATTCCAGCAAACACCTTGCCTATTGACCAATATCACACAGTTTCTTACACTAATGGTTCAACTCATCCAGCAATAGGCACTAAACATAAATACTCTGCTGCTTGTGCTGTTGTGAGTGCCTACATGAAGAGTGGTGAATTCCATCCACAACATACTTACAAGCAGACCTTAGGGGACTGCACAGCACAACTTGCAGAGCTTACGGCTCTGTTGATGACACTAGAACACACAGATTTAGGGCAATTAACATTAATTGTCTGTGATTCATACTACTATGTCCAGTCCTTCAATGAATATCTGCATTATTGGCATCAAAATGGGTTCAGAGATTCAAAAGGCAACACCATTAAATACAAGTTATTGTGGGGGAAAGTACTAGATCTGAAAGAAACGCTACCCAATGTCCATGTAGTTCATACATAGAAACATCAATGTGTGGGAATACACGTTACAGGCAATACCTTGACAGATGAAGCTGCCAAGTCAGCAGTTGCTACGGCTTCTGTTGCTGCAATAACTTGTTCATGGATGAGGTTAGATGATGAAACATTGACTGCTGTGAAAGCTTCAGCTGAAAGCAAGCCATGTCAAAGGCATATCCTGCCAAATATTCCTACAGCAAATCTAGCCTAAATACTGCTCTTGTAACAATACCAGGGGTGGGTGATCGTGTGATCCCCAGACAAGAGCAAAGACCTGAGTTGATTAAAGCAGCGCATGAGGGATTTGCTTCTGCTCATGCTGGTGTGGCGGCTACTATTTCTCTACTGCAAACACCTAACTGGTGGCCAGGTCTATACTAACAGACCAAACAATATGTCCTTTGCTGTGACATCTATCAGCAAATGAAAGGGTCCACCGTCAAACACCCACCGCAGATACCCCACTTAATTTCCAACAAACCACTACAATTGTGTACCTTTGACACCTGATGGTGCAGAGAAATATATCGCAGTTGCTATCAACTCGTGCTCCAGATTTCTATGAGTATGGCCACAACGCTCAGCTGACGCTCAAACTTTTATTAAAGATTTGCATGTCTTTATTGGCACATATGCAGTTGCGGCTTTCCATTTGAGCCAGGGCCCTGCTTTCACCTCAAGGGCATTCAGGGACACCATGGCTTCGTTAGGGGTCCACCTGTAATATTTGTCTCTGTATCATCCTGAGGGAAATAGTGTGGTGGAGCGAAGAAACAGAGACATAAAGTAATCCAGAAACAGCAAGAGTATTAGTCCCAGGTCATAGTTGGCTTAATCACCTGTATGAAGTCCAGAGAGCACTCAGTAATCTGCCCAGAAGGTCCCTGGGAGGGCACACCCCATAAGAAGTTCTGTTTGGAACACAAATGTATGTTCCAAATTTTGATGGTCCTGGCAATGAGGCGCCAGATACACCTTTTGACATAAATGAACGTGCTACTGTATTGCAGGACTTACAACAGTTCCATGACTACGACTCATCAGCCAGTGCCGCCTCTTTGGGAATAAGGGATGCACGAATAACACCTACCAGTTGGATTCCAAAAGTTGAGTATCTTGTGCATGAAAGTATTGCTGTGAAAAAGGAGTTTGGTCCTTCTTATCGTGCACCAGTTCCAGTCCTGGTAATACAGGGTACCAGAACTGTTATTACACCACCGCTGCCTGGTTCTAAAGAAAACCACTTTGTCTCCATGACAATGTCATGCAACACCATATGGGCAATGCTACACAGCAGACCTAGAGGATTCCTGGATAGTTCCTAACTCCCTCTCACTACAGTCCACAATGTTCCTCTACAGGTTTCGAACAGCAACGCTGACATTTTCTTGAGCTTGTCGAGGATTAAAGATGATCTTATATTAGTACCTCTATCTTCTTCTGTGACAAGAAATGTCCACAACAATGAGCAATTGTTCTCAATTCAACTCAAACGGATGGAATTGTTTTCTGAGAACCTTCAAGGGAGACTTCTGTCAGCTCTCCTCTTCAAAACACAGCTCAAGTTTTTGCACAAAGTGCTTCTGGATATTTTGCCGACGTCAATGACTCTTTCACTGACTCATCTGCCTCTTCTGCAACAACATTGTGAAGAGCATGTCGGCTCAAAATTAACTATTTTGTTCCTCCATGGAATTATCTGTGGGTTTTACTAACTGTACCTGCCTTCCTTCTACGGATTGGGTTTGTTATCATCTTTTCCTTATTGATACATGGTCATTACCTTCCTGAACACTCTGCAGTTGAACTGGTGGACAAGGTCTCAAAAACACATATTTCCCCCCATAAGGTCCGTCATGATTTGTCCTTTGTGAACGTTTCAGCCATACCAATGCCTGATGGGATTGTTTGGGATAAAGTTTATTTTTATATATACGGCCCGACAGAGGTTATTCAAATTCCATATGTATTTAAACTTTTCATGAATGGTGTAATAACACCTGGAGTTATTTCTGATGATTGGGATGTAAACACAGTTGATTCTATGCTCTCTGAGCTTCAATATTTGACTGTTTTTTAAAGTGAAGAGGTTTATCAATCAAAAGAAAATTATGGAGATGTGTTCTGTTACAATTATTATGGACACCATTTTATTTACAGAGCAAGCACCCTTAAGACTGTTTTTAATTACAAACAATGGGAAGATTATTCAGCTCCGCCAATGATGAGTTCAAAAACATTCTCTGAAAACTTTGTATATTTTTCTGGGTGTAATGTTAAAAATGCTGAGTCATATTTTTTAGAAATTGCCTAAATTGGTATCGCACAAGGTTTTGTTAACTGGCAGTTTATTCTCATTCCTTTGTTTCTCGGTTGGCCATAGAAGGCAATTAATATTGGCTGAAGTCGATCGAGTTAAAGAGTGTGTGGGGAACTAAAAATTCACAAATAAGGGGAAAGGAAGCTTTATTTAGAGCATACCTGACCACTGTTTAAATTATATTTTTAAATTAAACTGTACAACAGACAAGTTGTTTAGGATTGGCAAAAATTAAGGAATCGAATTCAGCCAGTATTCCTGCCCCTTCTAAATTTAACAGTTATCAAAAATACGCCAATGCAACAGAAGAACAGCTCAATGAGTGGGTCCAGAATGGAAGATTTAAAATCCTGATGGGTGGTTATTATGGCCAGTGGAAATAAATGGTTGTCATCCGCATTTTGTAAACTCCACAGGGGTTTTTAGAACTAATAGACAAGACCCTTGCTATGTGTCATCAAAACACTTGGGTACAGTAACAACATACAGTATAGGGAAATTATGCCAGCAATGGTTAAAAAGTTCCTCAGTAGATGCTGTCAAAGAACTCCTCAGTCTCCTGTCAAACCGCACTAACTTGCAGGATTCCTGTTAGGCACCAAAGGACAACGTAAAAAGCGCTTCTTGTATGCAAAGTACATGGAACTTTGGATACTTTCCCAACAAGAAGGCACTGCCTGGTAAAGGCAAATAGATCAGGAGAATTTACGGAAAATATTAGCCATTGTAGATAATGGGATTAACACCTCGTCTGACCGCAGATACACTTTAAATAATATTGTTTCATCTGCAATGAACATCGTACAAAGTGACATGTATTTTTTACAACATGCACAGAGCCAGCTTAGGTCCATTATGGAGTTAGGTTGGATACTACAAACATTGAAGTCTGGTCACTTTCCCTGGCAATACGTTAGAGCAAGGGACATATTTTAAGCATTTAATCTGACGTGACAGCAACAAATAATGGCTAAGAAAGACACAAATTATGTTATGCTGAACATTGAAAAGTTAGAACATTTGCCTTTTACTGTGGCTGAAATACCATCTGCTGAATGGTTAATACATGGGGTTATCCATCTGCCTATTTCAACACTGCAATTCACATCTTACTTAAAACACATTTCTGTGGGCAGATATGAAAGGCTAGCAGATATTTACATTCATGAGGTGTGGGAACTACGCTTTTTGCACAAATGTCTCAATGGTATAAAGGAGGTCTTTCTTAGCCCTAGTGAATGTTAGACTTCTGCCAGCCATTCAATTTGTAAGCAGCTCTCCTTGCGCCGGGCGTGCAACACTTTGATAGCGAATTTAGCTTGCTATCTGAAGAGAGTTGCAGTCCCCTTGATTAGACCAGTGTTCCAGTTGCTCTCTAATGGAAGTTCTGTGCTTCTTAATAGTGAGAGCTATTGTGGGATGCGAGCCGGAATTGCTTATGTAGTTTTGGTCTCCCATATTGTTACTTGCCCATGCAACAGATGAAAGTAGCAGATATTTGGCCTACTAATTGCTACTTCTACTGTGCATTTTTGACAAGTTAAACAGACTAAAAGATCTATTGTTCCAAAATCATGTGGTGCTGACATCTACACTCGAGACCTATGCGCTCCAAATAGCGAGGTCATCTGCAGAGATAAAGTAACTTTTGAATACAAACTTTCTAGACACTTCAGTGAACTCATGGGACAGATTTTGAACTTATCCAGTACTACAGGGACTATATATTTCTTTAAGACTGTTGGTTTTTGTTTTGTCAGCACCTTTACCACTATATTTGGCATAATACCTTCAGCCATATCCTCAATATTTTTGAGTATTTTCAGGGGAATTCCAATTACTTTGGCTATAATAGGTGGCATCTTGCTGTTGCTTTTTTTTATTTGCAATGACTGTCCCATTGCAACAAGGAGGACTGATGGCGCTTCCACCAACGTATGATGCAGTATTTCAGAGCATCACTCCTGGAAGAACTGGAGTGTAACTAGTCTCTGTCATTTAGACCATCATTTTTTTGATTGTGTGCAGCCCTTGCATTAGTAGCTCTGGTGCGTTTTTGAATGTGCACTGAAGTTTATCTTTCTACGCAGCGCTTACACTGATCAGTTGATGTTCTTGCAGAGGGCTCATTACCAGACATGCGCATTGAGGATGCATTTGCTATGGGAAGCCATTTATGAGCTGCCCTTCGTGGATCATGTGGCTCTTGCTTTAACATCTGGCACAAAACGGAATGCTGCTGCCTTTTCTGGAGCTCAGGCTTTGGAACATGAGTGTTCTTTGGTTTTCCTTGGCACCGATTTGATCACATTATCATCTGCCGAAGTGGAACATTTCCTTGATTCAATTTTCCCGGCTGTGATTGAAGATTTTCAAAATGACACTGACTTTTGAAATTCAGCTTAATTGATGTCCTTCCTAAAATTTTAAATTGTCCATTTCAATTTTTTCTAATTTCCCTGCTTAAGTGTGTTTTAAATTGTCACAGTTGGCATTTATGTATACATGGTTTAAGTGAAGTCATTTATTTGCTTTTAATTTAAGAACCAGGCTGTTTTCCCCACTTTGAAGCAACAAGGGGAGGGTGTAGTGATACCATTTTAGTTGTGTTTCTAGCCATGTTATTTTAGCAAATAGGCCTCCTACTTGTGCCCTTTAGCCTACTCACATTTCATTTGATTCCAGTTTCTTTTAGAAACAATCACATTTGTGGTGAAGTTTTATTTTCCTCTATCTTGCTGTTGTTTCGCCTAAGAATGCATTTACATTTTTTAGCACAACATTCTTTTACTCTGTGTTTTGTTCAAGGCTGCGATAAGATAGGGTTGCCGGCAGAAAGTGGTACATTGCGTCTCTAACATTTCACAGAAACATACGTATTTTTACATGAGGACACTTTTCTCAGAACACTAGCTGTTTTATTATGAACCATCTCTCTACCCTGTATGTGAAAGGGTAGTTCCAGCCAGATGACTGCTACCGCAAGCTGTTTGACTTCACCACAGCTGCTTGCTGAGACTGCCAGTTTGCTTGCCTACATGGGGAAAGTGTTTCAATAGACAACAGGCTTCTTTGCTACTGCTATACTCAGGTATGGGGGATGATGTCCCTGAAGGGTGGATTAGGGCTTATCCTGCTGTGCTCTAACATAGAACATCAGTGGTGTAGGTAGGAGTCATACATCTCGCTTAGTGACAGTATGGTGGGACCTTTCTTGTGTTTCACTTTTCTTCTCACCATTCTGTTTTTAGTATGTATTATCATCCTGATTATTGCAGTCCATGTCTTTTTATCTATAATGCAGGTGATTCTATAAACCTTATTGAACCATTTTCTGCTTCTGTTTGTCTTTGCATGTGTGAGACAAATGAAACTGGGAGAAAAGGACAATGTCATGTTCCCGGCTGCCACAAATCACTCCTGCTCTTGGGCATAGATAAGATGCTGCTAGCTGGCTGGAAACAGATTGGATCCAATAGTTGTCACATGATGTGGGATCAAACTCCGTTCCCCACAATTCAGGTGATGCTGTTGCACAAACCCAGCAGCCTCATTGGTACAATGAGAGCCAATACGACAATCTCCTTTCTCCTACTGTCCACCATCTCCTCATATTATGCACGGACATAAAACGCATGGAACCCTTGCACGTGGTTGGACTTATTTCATAATTAAATGTATATGAATTGTATTTACAAATAAAAAAAAGTCCCAGAATAACGTTATGTGATACATACATTATTGCATGCATTTAAAGTTAGCGATTTGAAGATGGAAGCCATTATGTACTACAGTGGTTCAACATAACTCTACATAGTGCATTTTTGTGCAGTATCACTAACCTCCACACAACAACAATCCCAGAGCCGTATACGACACCCAGATTCCAAAAGGACTTCGGAACATACAAATTACGTAAATGTTCCATACAAATACACCTCATATAGTATAGTAGTGATACAGGATGTGAATGTAATGCCGCATGTTGATGAATGCACTACTCATAGATGACTATGAGTAATGACCAGCAATTAAATTAGCTTTACTTCAAACGTATCAAGGAATAGAGGAGAAAGATAGGTTCTGGTGGGGTTCATGCAATTTAAAAATTCGATTAATTTGTAAAGTGCTTTAATCCAAAATCTCTTTACGTGAAACATTTTTATATACAATTATTTTTACTCAGTTGAAACCGGGAGTCATTTTACTAACCTCGAAAGAATGAAAGGTGGAGTTGACTTTACTGGAATTCAATTTACAACCTGCAGATCACACATATATTGCAACTGTGAGCCCTTAACTGGCTGAGTAAGCCTAATTTGTTTAACTGACCGCGTACAGAATGTAAACCATGGCTTATTTTTGTAATACATTAATCATGTCATAATTAGCAGTTGGTTAAATTCACTGGAAAACCTAAAGCACCTATTCTGTCTTCTAATTGCTGAGGCCAACTCACATAAGCACTGAAATTGCTAATTTTAGGCAGGTTTTTGCCAATGTTTTCAACTGGCTTGTGCATTAAACAGTTGAAGAAACAGAGTAGTGGTATTTCACCACCTTAATCAGTGCTAAATGAACCAAATCAAAGCAGATGCAACAAAACAGTTAAAACAGTACAACACAATGCAAAACTACAGCACACAAACACAACAGCTTAAAAATACGGCCCTTCACAGTGAAACAGAATGCAACATAACACATACACATGCATTCTTGTGTATATGTGCATTCCTAAAAAGTTTTAATTCCACTGTTCTTCAATTCTTGCCCACCCACTCTCTTTCCATCAATCTATTTTATCTCTTTCTCCCCCCTCTCTCATCTCTTTTCCTCCTTTCTCTATTTGCCCTACCCACACTCTCACCGAGTCAACAGCAACAGAGCCGTGGCTGTGGTTCTCTAGTGTCAGAGACCAGTAAATAATGCTAGAAAAGAACAAAGGTTGAGACTTTAATATATTAACTGTATTAACATCCTGCAGATATAACCTCATGGGCAGCATAATGCATTACAAATAACAACTACTGCACTCAGTAATGTTAGAGAAGAATAACGAGACTGCCTATCTTGAAAGCGAGGCAAGGTCACGCTGGTATGACGGGTCTGTGTAAAGAGGCATTTGGCTAGGAGACGTTTAGAAGTTAGCTATAGGAACATGAAATAGTATTAATTTATCATATTGCTGGAACAAAGTAGAGAGCATGGCCACAGTGAGTTAGGTCCACAATCACGAATTACGATAATGTACACACATCAGGATTACCAGTACAGCACAAATTAACCATAGGTTTTTGCATTCTGATCGATGAACGCGGCAAATTATGATTATGCAAATTTGTTGCAATTCTAGCAGTAAGTACTGATCCCTATTTAACTAGAATAAGGAGTTTCTGTCAAACATAGAAAAGGCATATGACCGCTAAGGTTACAAAATGCCCTTTTGCATTATTTTTGACTGGTTTGGTTGATATGGAATAGAGCAAAAGTGGTTTGTCTCGGTCCACAGCATATAAAGGATTTTGCAACATGACATAAAATTGAGAATAAATAGTGGAAACTCAGGCCCATATTTATACTTTTCTTAGCGCCGCATTTGCGTCATTTTTTTACGCAAAAGCAGAGCAAACGTACAAAATTCAGTTATGTTTTGTACATTCGTGCCGCATTTGCGTCAAAAAATGACGCAAACGCAGTGCTAAAAAAGTATAAATATGGGCCTCAGTCTGCTCTACTAGCGCCTTAAGGGTACTGATAGAACATAAATTTTAATGCTGTCCCTTGTGCCACTAAAGTCCTCATACTGTGACCAGTTTAAGCTTATGAACATAAATGAGAGAAAAACTAAAATTGATGTTGAAATGTAATTTAGACTCTAAACTAATAGCGCTTGTGAAAAGAAATGTGAATTTCTTGTGTTTAATGAAAGAATGTTGATGTTGCAAGTGAGAAACTGCAGTTCTCTATTATACCTAATGTAATCCAAAAACAAAGCTTTTTCGTTTAACCCCTTCGCTGCCAGGCCTTTTCCCCCTCCTGTGTCAGGCCTTTTTTTGCCTATTTGGAATAGTTCTCACTTAGGCCCTCATAACTTTTTGTCCACATAAACTACCCATGCCAAATGTGCCTCTTTTTTTTCCAACATCCTAGGGATTCTAGAGGTACCCAGACTTTGTGGGTTCCCCTGAAGGAGACCAAGAAATTACCCAAAATACAGTGACATTTTTTTTTTTTTTTTTTTTTTAATTAGAAAAAAGGGCTGCAGAAAAAGGCTTGTGGTTTTTCTCTGAAAATGGTATCAACGGTGCTAAAATCACCAGCTTCCCAGCGTTCAGGAACAGGCAGACTTGAATCAGAAAACCCAATTTTTCAACACAATTTTGGCATTTTACTGGGACATGCCCCATTCTTACGAATTTTTGTGCTTTTAGCCTCCTTCCAGTCAGTGACAGAAATGGGTGTGAAACCAATGCTGGATCCCAGAAACCTGAACATTTCTGAAAAGTAGACAAAATTCTGAATTCAGCAATGTGTAATTTGTGTAGATCCTACAAGGCTTTCCTGCAGAAAATAACAACTGAAATAAAAAAATATTGAAATTGAGGTAAAAAAAAACAGCCATTTTTCTCTGTAACTTTTTCCTGCAATGTCAGATTTTTTAAAGCAATATACTTCTGGTTGCAGGGATATATAGGGCTTGTAGGTTCATCAAGAACCCTAGGCACCCAGAGCCAATAAATGAGCTGCACCTTGCAGTGGGTTTTCTTTCTAGACCGGTGCTAACGCGTCCCTTTATGATATTTTATCACACATCAGGACTCGTTTTAGGCCAATTAATCTTTTGACCCAGTTGAGAGACACCTTAGGACTAGATAGCTAATCAATATATCAATCAATACATCAATAATGTCATCAATATTTATCACAACAATACATTTTACTGTAGTCAAAGTCATTAATCAATTCAAAGACACTACCATGACCTTTCAGACATGATTAACCACACCTTGATTAGTAGTATTTTATGAGCTTTATTCCCTATTAATTACAGTCTATAAGCAGATACGTTAATCTCAATACCAGGAAACATAATAGCATAGTCACGATATGGCAACTTTGATAAGATTTCATTAAAGCGAGAATAACAAACATCAGAACATAACACAACGTGAACATAGATCAAGTTTAGCAGAGTGTCAATAACGTGTCAGTTCAACAAAGCATGATCTCGGTCGTTTGTCTATTTGCGTCAGTTTTGGTGAACACCTGTCCTAACCCCTGATTAGCATTAGCATGTTGGGCTTCATGCAAAACAATTTAGAACACTAATTTGGAAAACATCTTTCTAGCGTCTCTGTCAAAAGTAAGCAGTTGGTACCTAGAAAGGAAAAGCAAACAGACCAATCACAAATGCATTGTCATAATTACCCTCCAAGGTTTAGGTCAGCGCACAGGTTCAGTCTTCGTCTTCGGGACATCAGTCAATTCGCCATCAGTCAAAACTCAGCTCCGGGGCAAAAAGGGGCACTTCCCTCATAAGGAGGTAAAATGTCAAATGGACAATTCTAAGATCGAGGATGGTTTTAAGTAAACCAACAAGTCACCAAACAGAGTGACAGAGTTTCTGGATAAAATCAATAGCATTCCCTAACCCACCTAAATGACTCCCCGTGACATGTGTTTTTGGGCCAGATGTAGCAAAGTGTTTGCGCCTCGCAAACGGCGAAAATCGCCGTTTGCGAGGCGCAAAAGCCACTTTGCCATTCAGAAATGCATTTTGCGAGTCGGCTCCGACTCGCAAAATGCATTTCCGACTCGCAAATAGGAAGGGGTGTTCCCTTCCTATTTGCGAGTCGCTGTGGGATGCAATACCATTTGCGACCGCGTACGCGGTCGCAAATGGAGTCGCAGTTACCATCCACTTCAAGTGGATGGTAACCCACTCGCAAATTGGACCCCAAATTATTTTTTCAGGGCAGGGAGTGGTCCAAGTGACCACTTCCTGCCCTGAAAAAAAACCGAAACTACATTTTTCATTTTTTTTGAAGTGCAGCTCGTTTTCCTGTCAGGAAAACGGGCTACACTTTAAAAAAAAAAAACTGCTTTATTGAAAAGCAGGTCGCGAACATGGAGGTCTGCTGACGACAGCAGGCCTCCATGTTAGCGAGTGCCTATACTCGCAATGGGGCCGCAATTTGCGACCCACCTCATGAATATTCATGAGGTGGGTCATTGCGACCCCATTGCGAGTCGCAGTCGGTGTCTGAGACACCGTACTGCACAGCAATTTGCGACTTGCAAATTGCGAGTCGATGGGACTCGCAATTTGCAAGTCGCAAATTGCCGACTTGCTACATCTGGCCCTAAATCCCTTTTTCGTTGTACATTCCCCCAAAATTCTATTGGACATTTGTTATACCCCACTATCTTTAACCTATCAGAAAATACATTAGGTAACCCAACTCTTCACCCCATATTATTTTACAAGTCTTTGATTGGTCTTCATAATTGATGTCTTCAGAGGTGGCACGTCCGGTATGATTTCATCCTTCTTTAATTCTTTGCACAACTTTTGGTCAGCAGCTCCATTGTCTCCATCCGTTTGAATGACCTTGTACATTACATTAATCTACATTGTTTCAATTTACTTTTAACATTTATTCTGCAAAGGCGGTGAGAAGGGATCTAACATGGTTACATTCGTCTTCTAATTTGAAGAAAAAGAACACGCAGGGTCATGTCCCTTTGTGAGTCAGGATACTGAAAAATAGAAAAATGCATTTAATATGAGAGCCAAGGCAGCTAAACTTCGGCTCATGCTAACTTAAGGCCTATGAGGATTTCAGTACAGATTCAATAACGCAATCATTAGTATAAACTTATTTAAACATAATATAAACATCTTGGTCATTATTATTAGTCTACGTATACATTGGTGGCCACTCCCCGTGGTCACAATTCAAATGCACGTCTAAGCAAAATTACTATCATTATAGTTTCTATGCAGCACTATCACACATTAATTTCATAAACATTTCATGTTAATATAGATTATATAAGCTACGCTCTCTCAGTCCCTCCTCTGATGACGTTTGTCATCACACAAACCTTTCCCTTTTGACCATTCACTTTAATTTTTCACTTTACGCATAATGCGCATTTCAACATCTTGTCCCTTGTGTGAACTCTCCCAAATTTCATTAAACATTTTCTCCTTTTCACTTTCCTCATTTCTCTTGTTTCTCTTTGTCCAATTTCTTTTAATTTTATCATTAATTTTGCATGCTCCCCATAATCCTAATAGACAGGCCAGAACAATTAATGGACTCCCTAATATTTTTGCAAGTACCCCATTCCAAATATTGCTCCCTACTCTGGCAATTCCTTTTCCTAATTTCTCCCACACTCAAGGTTCCTTCAAATCCTTCAGATCTGTACTATCTTTAGTTAGGTTAGTAAGCATACCTCTAATCTTTTTACTATTGCCCGGTATATATGAGCAACAATGACACTCGTTGAGCATCTTGCAGACTCCGCCGCTCTTTGCTAAAAGAATGTCAAAAGCAAGCCGATTTTGAAGAGTCATAGCTCTTTCCGCAGCAAGTTCAGAATCCATCAGGAGTATAGCCCCTGTAAAATTTGTCAGTATGTTATCCACAATAGTAGACAACTTTTGAATCTTTATAGAGTTTAAGATAACCCCTACTGAAGGAATTATGGCTCCAAATATGTCACCAACGACAGCAGCTGCTGTCTCTCGTTTTTGTCTAGCATGTTGTAATTCAGACGTTTTAGGTATTTGCTGCAAGTCATCAATTTGGTAAATCTTTGGGAAAACTATTCCCAAATAACATGTCCCATACCATCCCTTAGGAAGATGGTAATAAGCATTAAGTCCACAGATATAATAGATCCCAGGGATCGCTGGATCCTGTCCATTTAACATGAAAGTCCATTTATTCTGAAACAAAAACACATGCCTGCATTCACTCGTTCCCACAAATAAAGTGTCCTACTCGGATTTCGGCCTATATATACAAAGCCTTCCTACATGTAAAGCATCTATAGCTAATTTGCCTTGCGTCTTTATTGCAGTGTAAGCATAATCATTTGCATATGTGCGTTTCTCTAACCCTTTTTCTAATCTTTCCTTCAATGCTTTGCATCTATCATCAGTGTGATCTAAAAAGCTTTTCTCTACAGGTGTCAATAAGCAAGTCAGATTGTTGCGGTGAGCATAAGCTGTCCCAAATGTAAGCGTTGGTTCAAAGAAACCTCTGACTAATTTTATACTATGCTCCTTAGCTAGTTTGTTCAGAAACTCAATCACAGACACAAAAGAAAACACAACATCCAGATTTGAATAAAAATATTGCACATGCTCCTGATTATAGAATCTTGTTAATAGCAAGCTACAGCTTATCCCGTAGGTTAATGGAAGACTATGATAGGTGACCCCTTCTTGCACTGATGAAGGAATCTTTGTGCACACATATCAGTTTTTCGCATCCATGCTCTCAACGTACTCATTCAGCAAGTGATAGAAGACATTAGTGGATAGTTCCCCTTTTGAGTTAGTTCCCTCATGCAAGTGTTTTGCATCCTGCTCAAACTTTTCCCACGGTGTTAGTGTTGCAATCTCAGGTTTTGAAGCATTGTTAGTCACTTTCTTATCCAACCACGGCATTCCCACAATCACACCTACAATTATTATCGCACACATGATACTTAATATAAGACTCAACCAACCACACACCTTACCCTTTCTGTTACTACTTCTATTATAAGCCATGTCTATAAAGAATCAGATAGCAGAACAATAATCAACTTGAGGATGATATAAAACCCTTTTTTTTTTTTTTTTCTTGATGCAAAAGTCTTTTTCTCTCTGCGTGTATTTACAGCATTTCACTTACTCCAGGACCCTTTTGCCAAATCAGGTTAGCAGCTTGTCATAATCAGGTTTTCAAAGTCAAGTCAGGTTATCAGTGTCACTTCCGGTAATTTATAAGTCTCTTTCTTAGCTTTTCAGTTTTCAATTTCGAAATTTTGGTTTTAACAAAGTCTCTTTCTTTTAATTGATTTTCAGGTACCGTAGTATTGGCCTGGTACTTCTCGATCAAAACAGAATGCTAAGAATTCTTGTTGCCATTCAGATGTTGTTGCATACTCCCATTCAGGACCGGCGTACCTTCTATTTGCGGTTCTCTTTCTTTTCAATTGGCGTTCGCTTTGAAATTCTCCTTCACTTAGATCTTCTGTTCTTGTGGTATCGGTTTCTTCTGTTATTGTTTCACCTGGTGCATTTTTCTTTTTTGCAGCCTGCTTCTATGGCCAGTTATCTCCCTTATGCCTCTTTTTCCTGCTTGTCCTTTCAGTACGCTGAACAGCACCCTCCTCTTGTGCTATGGTGTTTTCTCTTGATGGACCTGCAACTGGCTCAGGGGATGCCGGTGTGCTTTGATCTCTTTCTACTATTTCGCCTTCTTCTTCTTCTTCTGGATCTGTAACGGGTTCAAGCTCTAACCCGTATCCGTCTGCTTCTGGGAGAACCTCTCCTTGATTTAGTTCTCATTCTGCCTCTACTGAGATAGGCACACTGTCACCTCTCTCGAACTCGTTTACTGTTTGAGGGACAAGGCTGTTCTCAGTGGGCTCTCCTGCAGTCTCAGCTCTCACGTGGCTATTTTCAAGCCCTGAGACTTCCCTCTCTGGAACTGTTGGGTCGGAAACTTCTAGTTCCTCGCCAGTTGGACACGTTACCTTCTTTGTGTGACTGGCATGTATCCTGTTTGGAACGCCTGCATATTTCACAGCAGTGGTTGTTGTCAATATTACTTGATATGGCCCCTTCCAGCGCGGCTTCAAACACGATTTTCTCACGTGCTTCTTGACAACCACCCAGTCACCGGCTTGCAGAGTGTGACCTGGATCACTGATCAGTGGCAATGTGTTGGCTTCCACCTGGTGAGAAAAAGAGCAAACCACATCAGCCATTCCTTTGCAGTAGTCCAACACCATATCATCCGTGATATTCACAAAAGCATTTGCAGGTACTGTGGGCAGCCTCATAGCTCTACCCATAAGGATCTCGTGGGGTGATAGTCCTGTCTTCTTATCAGGGGTGTTCCTCATCGACATCTTCACTAAGGGCAATGCATCTGGCCATTTCATATTGGTAGCTGTGCACATCTTCGCCATTCTTGATTTTAAGGAACCATTCATTTGTTCTACTAGTCCTGATGCTTCAGGGCGGTAGCTACAATGTAGCTTCTGTTCAATATCTAGTGCTGCACACAAGAGCATAATCACCTCATTGTCGAAGTGTCTGCCCCTATCTGATTCTATAGAGACCGGAAACCCGAACCTGGGTATTAGTTCCCTAAGCAGCAGCTTTGCAACTGTGAGACTGTCGTTTCTACGTGTGGGGTAAGCTTCAATCCAGTGGCTGAAAAGACACACAATCACCAACACGTACTTCAATCCTCCACAAACAGGCATTTCAATGAAATCCATTTGCATCTTGCTAAATGGACCACCAGCTCTCCCTATGTGGCTCAATGTTACCACAGTCCCTTTTCGGGTATTCATCTGTTGACAGATGATGCACCTGTGACAGCTAACCTCTGCAGCATGTCTGAATTTTGGGTTATACCAATCAATCTTGAATGACCTGATCATTGCATCTCTCCCAAGATGTGCCTGTCCATAGTAGAGCCTCGCAAATTGTGACAGAAGACTGTTTGGCAAAACCAGTTTCCCCTCCTCTGAGACCAATAAGTCGTCAGCTCGTGTACACATTGCATTCTCTGCCAGGAGCATTTTTCCTCCTTACTAGCACGACCCTGTAGTGTCTTTAGCTCGTCTAATGTATCAACCACCCTTAATGCAAGGTTCAAACATGTGTCATTTTCGGTTTGCAGTAACAATTCCCACTGATCCTTGAATGATATACAGTTCAATGCGCAAAACCTTGCGACTTGATCTGTATAGCAGTTTCCCTTGGATACAAAGTCTTGTGACTTAATATGAGCATTTTATTTCACCACGGCAATTTCAAGAGGTGCCTGAATCGCATGTAACAAATCCTTAATTTGTTCACCATTTTTCACAGGAGAACCAGAGGAGGTCATGAAACCTCTCTGTGACCACAATTGGCCAAAATCATGTACAATTCCAAATCCGTATCTGCTGTCAGTATAGATAGTGACTCTCAGATTTTCAGCTGCGTGGCATGCCTTAGTAAGGGCAATTAATTCTGCCACTTTTGCGGAAAACACTCTTTCAAGCCAGGAAGCTTCAATGATACCAGCTATGGTTCACACAGCGTAACCAGCTCTCAGCATTCCAACTGAGTCTCTCAAACAGGATCCGTCAACAAACATAATTCAGTCATTTTCATTTAACTGCGTATCTTGAATATCAGGTCGGGGCTTGGTACATAGTTCTGTTACCTCAAGACAATCATGCTCCACTTCCTCTTCATTATTAATCTCAGTACTTTCAACAGGGAGTAGAGTTGCCGGGTTCAATACAGTACATCGCTTCAGTGAGACATTAGGTGACCCCAAAATAATTGTCTCACATCTGGTAAGTCGGGCATTTGTCATGTGCTGGGGTTTGGTTCGAGTCAACAAAATTTCAACTGAATGGGGAACCATTACTGTCAAGGGATGTCCCATCACTATGCCTTCACACTGCGTGAGGCTTTGACCAACTGCTGCAACTACGCGCAAACAACCCGGTAAGGCTGCTGCAACGGGGTCCAAGGTAGCTGAAAAATATGCTACAGAGCGATTTGCAACTCCATGGACCTGTGTTAAGACAGACAAAGAACAAGCATCACGTTCATGACAAAACAGTAGAAAAGGTTTCGTGTAATTAGGCATACCCAAAGCTGATGCCCTGCACATGCACTCTCTCAATTCCATGAATGACTCAAGCTCTTCTTTGGATAGGGTTATGGTGTACGGTTCATCTTTAATCTCTTTGCCTGGTAGCTTTATCAATGGTTTTGAGATAATCGAGAAGTTGTGTATCCACTGGCGACAGTAGCCCACCATTCCCAAAAACATCCTGACATCTCTCTTTGTTGTCGGGGGTTCATTTGCAGAATAGCTGTCACTCTTTCCTTCGAAATTCTCCTGGACCCTTTCTCAATCAAGTGTCCTAAGTATTTTACCTCTTTCTGACAGTACTGCAACTTCTTTGGTGACACTTTATGTCCGTTCTTTCCCAAATGATTCAGTAAGGCAATTGTGTCATACTTACAGTCATCTTTTGTCCTGGACGCAATCAGCAAATCGTCAATGTACTGTACCAGAGTTGAATTGAAAGGCAGTACCAGGGATTCTAAGTCCTTTTTCAATATCTGATTGAAGATGGACGGTGATTCAGAAAACCCTTGAGGAATTCTGCACAAACTGTACACCTTGTCCAAGAATTTGAAACTGAATAAAAACTGGCTGTCCTCATGAAGAGGTATCGAAAAGAAAGCTTGTGACAGGTCTACAACGGTGAACCATTTAGCATCACACGGGACCTGAAACATAATCACTGCTGGATTGGGCACTATGGGGCAACACTTCACCACAATCTAATTTATTTTTCTCAAGTCCTGCACAATTCGAACTTTCCCACAGGGCTTTTTCAGACCCATTATCGGTGAATTACATGGACTGCTCAATACCTCCTTCAGGACTCCCTGTTTCACAAAGTCCGCTATTATTTGTGACACCTGAATAAGGACATTTTGTGCCATATGGTACTGCGGCACCTGGGGAAACACTGCATTTGGCTTCACTTGTACTCTAACTGGTTCCACTCCTTTTACCAGTCCCACTTCTTTTCCTGTCAAATCCCACACTTTCTCTGTCACTGTTCCCTGTAATTCAGCCGGTAAGTCAGTCACTGTAAGCATCAGGAATAATGTTATAAAAGGGTAATCTTCATTTGTGGTTTCTGCTTCCGACTCTGAGTACTGACCATCATCCCCTTCATCATCACTGTTTGTCTGCACCTCAATCCCATCATTGGAACATGTAATCGAACATTTCGTTTTGCACAGTAAGGGCCTGATTCTAAGCTTGGTGGGCGGCGGGAGCCGCCCGCCAAGCGGGAACCGCCAGAAGACCGTTCCGCGGTCAAAAGACCGCGGCGATCATTCTGGGTTTCCCACTGGGCTGGCGGGCGACCGCCAAAAGTCCGCCCGCCAGCCCAGTGGGAAACACCCTTCCCACGAGGAAGCCGGCTCCGAATGGAGCCGGCGGAGTGGGAAGGTGCGACGGGTGCAGTTGCACCCGTCGCGAATTTCAGTGTCTGCAAAGCAGACACTGAAATTCTTTGTGGGGCCCTCTTACGGGGGCCCCTGCAGTGCCCATGCCATTGGCATGGGCACTGCAGGGGCCCCCAGTGGCCCCACGACACCCCATACCGCCATCCTGTTCCTGGCGGGTCAGGATGGCGGTATGGTGTGTCAGAATCCCCATGGCGGCGCAGCAAGCTGCGCCGCCATGGCGGATTCCCATGGGCAGCGGAAAGTCGGCGGTACACCGCCGGCTTTCCGCTTCTGGCCGCGGCTGTACCGCCGCGGTCAGAATGCCCGGCGGAGCACCGCCAGCCTGTTGGCGGTGCTACCGCCGACCCCGGCCCTGGCGGTATTTACCGCCAGGGTCAGAATGACCCCCTAAGTCTCTTCCCAGTAGGGATACCGGACTTGAATCACAGACTACAAACTTATGCAGTCCCTGGAAGTTGCCAATCTCAACTTGCACTGGATCTGTAATTGGGTTCGTCAAGTACTGGTTTGCTACTCCGACCACTCTTATGGTACGCCCCGAAAGTGGCAATTTCGGAACCTCTGCACTCCTGACTGTGGAGCGTGTAGCTCCGGTATCAACCAAGAATGAAACCTTGTGACCCATTACCTTTCCCTCTACATAGGGTCCCCTCTGATCTACCTCTAGGGACGCTGCAAGCCTACACTCTTCACTGTCTGAACTGTCATCGGACCATTCCTCATTCATTCCATCTTCACCACGCAATGGGAATTGCTGTACTGTATTATTTTGACTCATCACCTGACCTGTGACCTGCTGAGGAATCATCACCTGTTGCTGTCCCATTGGAGCCATTGGTAGTTGCATTTGCTGTCTAGGTACCATGGGAACCTGCTGTTGTACTTGCTGCATTTGCGCTGGCTGAACGCGCGGCATTTGCATTTGCTGCATGGGCTGTAACCCCTGCATCTGTAACATGTTATTTTGAAAATTTGGGTTTTGATTTCTCAATTTTGGACCTCTCATATTTTGTAATGTACCGACATTAGTGCTTTGTTGAATGACACCATCCTGCACCACATTTGGGCATTCCCGCTTCCAATGCCCCACGCCCCCGCACGCGTGACATAGTGACATCTTTTTCATCCCTTGTACATCATTTTGAACCACAACAGTATTCAAATCTGGACCGCGATTCACAAAACCTCGACCTCTTGGTTGAGCCATTCCCTTGCGGTTGCTGCTGTATCATTTGCTGAATTCCATTTCCCTGCATTTCTGCCTGCGCAGCCCTTATCTGCATCACCATCACTTTCTCCTTCAACTTTTTCTGCTTCAGCTCAATCTCATCACTACAGTATTTTGCATACTTCAACACCTCATCAATCGGCTTCGCTTGCCAACAGATCAAATGATTCTTAATCATCTGGCTAACCTCTGGTCTCAACCCTTCAACAAATCTGAACACGAGATGGTTCATGTCTTTCGGCTCAATTGTCTCAGTACCACTGTAATGTTTGAATGCCTTCAACAATCTCTCATAGTAAGCATGTATTGATTCTTTAACCTCCTGTGAGGTCCGGTCGATTTTCTGCCAATCAGTCACTTTCGGCGACACTTTCTGCTTAAAAAATTCAATCACTTTATGATAGTACTTCATCACCTCCTCAGAGGGTGCTCCGGTCACCTTATCCCTTGCCGGCTCCTGTGTCGGCCAGTCTACCCCTCTCTTGCACTCAATCCATAAATCGGGCGGAACAATGATTTCAAACAAGGTATTCAAGTCTTCCCAGAGGCACTTCGCAAGCTTCACAAACCTATCCGTTCGTTGGTACCACTCAATCGGTTTCTCCCTCAACCTGGGATAATCACTAGTGAAAGATAGGATGTCTCGCCTGGACCACGGTACATGAATTAGAACCCCACCAGCTGTTTCTCTCATCGGTAGCATCTTTACTGATTCCGTATCTGGTGTGGTGTTAGCTTTACTCAAACCTGGGCTGTCACCTTTCTCCTTTTCTCTTTTCTTAGCCCATCTGCCTTCCCACTTTTCGAATGCTCCCCAGATTTGCGCAGTTTGTAATATTTCTTTTAAATGCGCTTTCATTCCGGCAGACCTCATATGCTCGAAGTCCTTTGAGTCAAAGTCTAACCTGTAACTTCTTTTCAAATGTTTAGTATTCTCAATATCAATATTGTATTTGTCTGCCATGTTCGCTAATTTCTGATGTACCTTGCCTACCTCTTTAGTAATCTTAGGGCACAGATATCTCAATTCTGTTTCTGCGTATGATTCTAATCTGTTTACCCCCATTGTTACTTCCACTAATTCAGCAGCTTCCACACCCAGTCTCACAAAGTTCAGGTAATCATCTCTCTCTGCCGTTATTGCAGCAAGTTGTGAAGGTTTATTATTTCCCAGCCACTCGTTTAGTTGCTGCACAGAAAAACCTTGCAACGAGATATTTCCTGCCTGCATTATTGGAGTCTGTGATGTTTCCACACTCATTGTCTGAGGGGCTAACACGCTTGACCCTGCTTGTCTTATCACCTCAATCAGACTAAGGCTTAACAGAGACCTGAGGTGTTCAGCTGTTTGTGATCTTGGCAATATTGATCGAGGGGTTCCTGTGAATCCCCCTCCCATCATTTCCTGGGTCCCCATTCCTTGATCACTTGTCTCAGGTTTACCCCGCGCATATAGTGGTACAGGTGGACCAACGGCAATTGGCAATGATATGGCAGCTGGTGTCTGACCTGGTCCCAAACCCCTTGGAGCAGCGACTCCAAAGGTCTGATTTTCTGAAGCTGGGGCAGGTATTAATGGAGGACCTGCTGCTGGATTATACCCCGGTATCAGTTGTGGCTGTGGCTGGGGCAGCAATTGTGGAGTTGGCTCAATCTCCACTAACCTCGATTTTGTATATATCGGGTCTGGCGGCACTATTAGGTTCGTAGTAGTCTCTAGTACTGGGAAGTCTGGATAGATTCTCTGTATCTGCGGTGGAGTTGCAACTGTATCTGCATGTCTGGTGCAGTGGGTACACTGACACCATTCTGTATCGAACCCGTATCACTAGTCTGTGCTGTATCAGTACCTCCCTTCTCATGCTTCCGGTTCCCAGGACCTGCACTAGTGCTCGGGACATTGTCGCTTACCGCATGAGGTGGCGGGCGATCATGTAATATCTGATTCAGGAATTCTTCATCGTCTGAATCATCTTCTTCTTCCCAAGGTCTCTTAGTTTCTTTAGGCTTACTAGAGTCTTTGTCTGTTTTACATGTGGCTTTCTTTACCTGCGTCTCATCTCCCTGTGTTATAGCTGGGAACTATTTTAATCCATCAACTATTCCTCGTCTCCACATTTTGCTCTCATTATCCCACCTAGCTTCCGCATAAGTCTTTTCTGCCCTTTTTATTCTTCTTTGGAATTTTTCTTGTCTCTGTTTAAGAGCCATTAAATCCCAAATCGCTAAAGCCTCATACTGAGCTGGCCTCGGAGGTGGTTTCTGTACACTTAACATCCACCTTAGATTCTCTAGAACTCTCGTAGTGAACGTCCCGTGTTCTGGGAACGCCAAACATCCCTCTTTTTCTGTCAATTTGCGCCACTGTTTCATCCATAAACAAGGCTCGACACCCTTTTCCTCCATGACAATGTAAGCTGGAGTACCCTCAGGTGGTGTAGGCTCCCCTTCACTCGCCATAATGTATGCGTCTCCTTTCAGAGCACTCTTACAAGTTTTGACAAAATTAATCTTTTGCGTCTTTTCTTTTGTTTGTATTTAATCAAAAAGTAACTTTAATTCCCAGGACACTCTTCACCCACCTTTCTCAACCTAATGCCTCTCACGGATGGCAGCCAATCTGTGCGCGACCTCTCTCGATAACTGACCTATCTCACCACGGCACCACTGACGTCACACTCACACACTGCAGCTGACAAAGTCTTACGGCTCATCCACCCCTCACTGGATTCACACCAGACTAATGCAAAATTACTGCGAACACCTTTAACAACAATACAAATTTGCCGGTTTACTACAGGAAGGGTAACACATTCGCTTCAGAACTTTACAGAGATTTCACTTGAAGCCTCGGCCGCTACTCTCTCCTTCTCAGTTCCCGCAAGCAAAATTTGACCTGCAAATCCTACTCTCAACTTGTCAATGGTTCGTCCTAGTGCACTTTAGAACTTGCCAAATCTCCATCGAAGGTTTCACACATACAATTTGACTCAAACTAGACTTGTCAACCACGCCCGATTGACCTATTAAACCGCACAAATTACAACATAAACTCAAGTGTCTCCTACACTTGTCAATATACTCCGGAGTCTTAGACCACGATGGGTCCGTACATGAACAACCAACCACGTGGATAATTTTGAGCACGAAAGCGCCACACTCATATGAAGTACGCCGACTTCCCTACTCTCATACTGCGGAGTACGCCCACTCCTACTAAAACAACATTTACCTGGCCTAAATACACACAAACTTCACAAATCAACTGCAAAAATGCATAAGCTGAACAAGTGCAAACCCAATACCACACATACTCTGACACCGAAAACATTCCCAACTCACTTAGGCAGACTCCGAGATCCAGCGAAAGTCATGGTGAATTTAGAAACACATCATACCTCCAATTTGCATTATCTCAGAAAAACAATTTAAACAATAATTCTCCGACCTAGGGCCCCAAAGGGCCAAACCATCCTCTGCTACCAGAACTGCTAACACGTCCCTTTTCCTTTATGATATTTTATTACACATCAGGACTCGTTTTAGGCCAATGAATCTTTTGACCCAGTTAAGAGACACCTTAGGACGAGATAGCTAATCAATATAACAATCAACACATCAATGATGTCATCAATATTTATCACAACAATACATTTTACTTTAGTCAAAGTCATTAATCAATTCAAAGATACTACCATGACCTTTCAGCCATGAATAACCACACCTTGATTATTAGAATTTTATGAGCTTTATTCCCTATTAATTACAGTCTATAAGCAGATACGTTAATCTCAATACCAGGAAACATAATAGCATAGTCACAATATGGCAACTTTGATAAGATTTCATTAAAGCGAGAATCACAAACATCAGAACATAACACAGCGTGGACATAGATCAAGTTTAGCAGAGTGTCAATAATGTGTCAGTTCAACAAAGCATGATCTCGGTCGTTTGTCTATTTGCGTCAGTTTTGGTGAACACCTGTCCTAACCACTGATTAGCATCAGCATGTTGGGCTTCATGCAAAACAATTTAGAACACTAATTTGGAAAACATCTATCAAGGGTCTCTGTCAAAAGTAATCAGTTGGTACCTAGAAAGGAAAACCAAACAGACAAATCACAAATGCATTGTCATAATTACCTTCCAAGGTTTAGGTCAGCGCACAGGTTCAGTCTTCGTCTTCAGGACATCAGTCAATTCGCCATCAGTCAAAACTCAGCTCCGGGGCAAAAAGGGGCACTTCCCTCATAAGGAGGTAAAGTGTAAAATGGACAATTCTAAGATCGAGGATGGTTTTAAGTAAACCAACAAGTCACCAAACAGAGTGACAGAGTTTCTGGATAAAATCAATAGCATTCCTTAACCCACCTAAATGACTCCCCGTGACATGTGTTTTTATCCCTTTTTCGTTGTACATTCCCCCAAAATTCTATTGGACATTTGTTATACCCCACTATCTTTAAGCTATCAGAAAATACATTAGGTAACCCAACTCTTCACCCCATATTATTTTACAAGTCTTTGATTGGTCTTCATAATTGACGTCTTCAGAGGTGGCACGTCCGGTATGATTTCATCCTTCTGTAATTCTTTGCACATCTTTTGGTCAGCAGTTCCATTGTCTCCATCCGTTTGAATGACCTTGTACATTACATTAATCTACACTGTTTCAATTTACTTTTAACATTTATTCTGCAAAGGCTGTGAGAACGGATCTAACATGGTTACATTCGTCTTCTAATTTGAAGAAAAAGAACACGCAGGGTCATGTCCCTTTGTGAGTCAGCATACTGAAAAATAGAAAAATGCATTTAATATGAGAGCCAAGGCAGCTAAACTTCGGCTCATGCTAACTTAAGGCCTATGAGGATTTCAGTACAGATTCAATAACGCAATCATTAGTATAAAGTTATTTAAACATAATATAAACATCTTGGTCATTATTATTAGTCTACGTATACATTGGTGGCCACTCCCGGTGGTCACAATTCAAATGCACGTCTAAGCAAAATTACTATCATTATAGTTTCTACGCAGCATTATCACACATTAATTTCATAAACATTTCATGTTAGTATAGATTATATAAGCTACACTCTCTCACCGGGTATGCAGCAATTCATTTGCTGAAATATAAAGGGGGTTATTCCGACCCCGGCGGTCGGCGGGAGCACCGCCAACAGGCTGGCGGTGCCCCGCAGGGCATTCTGACCGCGGCGGTTCTGCCGCGGCCAGAAAGGGAAAACCGGCGGTCTCCCGCCGGTTTTCCGCTGCCCTGGGAATCCCCCATGGCGGCGCAGCTTGCTGCGCCGCCATGGGGGATTCTGACCCCCTCAACGCCATCCGGTTCCTGGCGGTTCCGACCGCCAGGAACAGGATGGCGGTGAGGGGTGTTGTGGGGCCCCTGGGGGCCCCTGCAGTGCCCATGCCAACGGCATGGGCACTGCAGGGGCCCCCATAAGAGGGCCCCACTCTGAATTTCAGTGTCTGCTTTGCACCCGTCGCACATCCTCCACTCCGCCGGCTCCATTCGGAGCCGGCATCCTCATGGAGGGGTGTTTCCCACTGGGCTGGCGGGCGGCCTTTTGGCGGTCGCCCGCCAGCCCAGTGGGAAACCCAGAATACCCGCGGCGGTCTTTTGACCGCGCAGCGGTATTCTGGCGGTTCCCTCCAGGCGGGCGGCTCCCACCGCCCGCCGGGGTCAGAATGACCCCCAAAGAGTCAAAAATAGGTATCAAGAAAACCTTTGTATTTCTCAAATAGATGTCTTTTTTACACACTGTCTGATATTTGGAAGGAATAAATGTAGAGAAAGACAAGGGGCAATAACACTTGTTTTGCTATTCTATGTTCCCCCAAGTCTCCAGATAAAAATTGTACCTCACTTGTGTGGGTACGCCTAGTGCCCGCGACAGGGAATGCCCGAAAACACAACCTGGACACATCACATTTTTCCACAGAAAACAGAGGTGTTTTTTGCAAAGTGCCTACCTAAGGATTTTGGCCTCTAGCTCAGCCGCCACCTGGGGAAACCTACCAAACCTGTGCATTTTTGAAAACTAGAGACCTAGGGGAATCCAAGATGGGGTGGCTTGTCGGGCTCTCACCAGGTTCTGTTACCCAGAATCCTTTGCAAACCTCAAAATGTGGCTAAAAAAACACTTTTTCCTCACATTTCGGTGACAGAAAGTTGTGGAATCTGAGAGGAGCCACAAATTTCCTTCCACCCAGTATTCCCCCAAGCCTGCCGATAAAAATGGTACCTCACTTGTGTGGGTAGGCCTAGTGCCCGCGACAGGAAATGCCCCAAAACACAAAGTGGACACATCACATTTTCTCAAAGAAAACAGAGGTGTTTTTTGCAAAGTGCCTACCTGTGGATTTTGGCCTTGAGCTCAGCCGCCTCCTGGGGAAACCTACTAAACCTGTGCATTTTTGAAAACTAGAGACCTAGGGGAATCCAAGATGGGGTGGCTTGTTGGGCTCCCACCAGGTTCTGATACCCAGAATCCTTTGCAAACCTCAAAATGTGGCTAAAAAAACACTTTTTCCTCACATTTCGGTGACAGAAAGTTGTGGAATCTGAGAGGAGCCACAAATTTCCTTCCACCCAACGTTCCCGATACAAATGGTACCTCACTTGTGTGGGTAGGCCTAGAGCCCACGGCAGGAAATGCCCCAAAACACAAAGTGGACACATCACATTTTCTCAAAGAAAACAGAGGTGTTTCTTGCAAAGTGCCTACCTGTGGATTTTGGCCTCTAGCTCAGCCTGCATCTAGGGAAACCTACCTAACCTGCGCATTTTTGAAAACTAGAGACCTAGGGGAGTCCAAGATGGGGTGACTTGTGAGGCTCTCACCAGGTTCTGTTACCCAGAATCCTTTGCAACCCTCAAAATATGGCTAAAAAAATAGTTTTTCCTCACATTTCGGTGGCAGAACGTTCTGGAATCTGAGAGGAGCCACAAATTTCCTTCCACCCAGCACTCCCCCAAGTCTGCCGATAAAAATGGTACCTCACTTGTGTGGGTAGGCCTAGTGCCCACGACAGGAAATGCCCCAAAACACAAAGTGAACACATCACATTTTCTCAAACAAAACAGAGGTGTTTTTTGCAAAGTGCCTACCTGTGGAATATGGCCTCTAGCTCATCCACCACCTGGGGAAACCTACCAAACCTGTGCATTTTTTAAGGCTAGAGACCTGGGGAATCCAAGATGGGGTGACTTGTCAGGCTCTCACCAGGTTCTGTTAATCAGAATCCTTTGCAAACCTCAAAATGTGGCTAAAAAAATACTTTTTCCTCACATTTCGGTGACAGAAAGTTGTGGAATCTGAGAGGAGCCACAAATTTCCTTCCACTCAGCGTTCCCCCAAGTCTCCCGATAAAAATGGTACCTCACTTGTGTGGGTAGGCCTAGTGCCCGCAACAGGAAATGCCCCAAAACACAAAGTGGACACATCACATTTTCTCAAAGAAAACAGAGGTGTTTCTTGCAAAGTTCCTACCTGTGGATTTCTGGCTCTAGCTCAGCCGGCATCTAGGGAAACCTACCAAACCTGTACATTTTTTAAAACTAGAGACCTAGGGTAGTCTAAGACGGGGTGACTTGTGGGGCTCTCACCAGGTTCAGTTACCCAGAATCCTTTGCAAACCTCAACATTTGGCTAATAAAAACACTTTTCCTCACATTTCGGTGACAGAGAGTTCTGGAATCTGAGAGGAGCCACAAATTTCCTTCTACCCAGCATTCTCCCAAGTCTCCCGATAAAAATGGTACCTCACTTGTGTGGGTAGGCATAGTTCCCACGACAGGAAATGCTCCAAAACACAATGTGGACACATCACATTTTTCTACAGAAAACAGAGGTGTTTTTTGCAAAGTGCCTACCTGTGGATTTTGGCCTCTAGCTCAGCCACCACCTGGGGAAACCTACCAAACCTGTGCATTTTTGAAAACTAGATACCTAGGGGAATCCAAGATGGGGTGACTTGTGGGGCTCTCACCAGGTTCTGTTACCCAGAATCCTTTGCAAACCTCAAAATGTGGCTAAAAAAATACTTTTTCCTCACATTTCGGTGACAGAAAGTTGTGGAATCTGAGAGGAGCCACACATTTCCTTCCACCCAGCATTCCCCCAAGTCTGCCGATAAAAATGGTACCTCACTTGTGTGGGTAGGCCTAGTGCCCGCGACAGGAAAAGCCCCAAAACACAAAGTGGACACATCACATTTTCTCAAAGAAAACAGAGGTTTTTTTTGCAAAGTGCCTACCTGTGGATTTTGACCACTAGCTCAGCCGCCACCTGGGGAAACCTACCAAACCTGTGCATTTTTTAAAACTAGCGACCTAGGGGAATCCAAGATGGGGTGACTTGTCAGGCTCTCACCAGATTCTGTTACCGAGAATCCTTTGCAAACCTCAAAATGTGGCTAAAAAAACACTTGTTCCTCACATTTCGGTGACAGAGAGTTCTGGAATCTGAGAGGAGCCACAAATTTCCTTTCACACAGCGTTCCCCCAAGTCTCACGATAAAAATGGTACCTCACGTGTGTGGGTAGGCATAGTGCCCATGACAGGAAATGCTCCAAAACACAACGTGGACACATCACATTTTTCTACAGAAAACAGAGGTGTTTTTTGCAAAGTGCCTACCTGTGGATTTTGACCTCTAGCTCAGCCACCACCTTGGGAAACCTACCAAACCTGTGCATGTTTGAAAACTAGAGACCTAGGGGAATCCAAGACGGGGTGACTTGTGGGGCTCTCACCAGGTTCTGTTACCCAGAATCCTTTGCAAACCTCAAAATGTGGCTAAAAAAATACTTTTTCCTCAAATTTCGGTGACAGAAAGTTCTGGAATCTGAGAGGAGCCACAAATTTCCTTCCACACAGCGTTCCCCCAATTCTCCCGATAAAAATGGTACCTCACTTGTGTGTGCCCCAAAACACTATCTGGACACGTCGAAATTAGCAAATAGAAAACTACCTGTTTTTGCGGGAGGGCACCTGCGTTTTTGGTCCTGGGCTCAGCAGCCATCTAGGGAAACCTACCAAACCCACAAACCCAGACATTTCTAAAAACTAGACACCCGAGGGAGTCAAGGGAGGTGTGACTTGGGTGGATCTCCCAATATTTTCTTACCCAGAATCCTCAGCAAACCGCAAATGTAGCTAAAAAAATCTAATTTTTCCCACATTTCTGTTTGGGATCACTGCACCGAGACAAACTTCCTACCACCCAACATTCCCTTCAGTCTCCCGGTAAAAATGATACCTCACTTGTGTAGGTGGGCCACGTGTTTGTGACAGGGAAGAGCCAAAAACACGTCGAAATTGAGGGGGAACCAAAGTGGGTCCAAAAGGGCAGCTTGAAAAAAAAAATTTTTAGGCTGACAAGTGCAGCAGAAATGTTATCGGTATAGATGAGACAATGCTGGGTGGTAGGAATTTTGTGGATTACTGCAGATTCCGGAAGGTTCCATCACAAAAATGTGGGAAAAATGTGCACTTTCCAGCAAAGTTGCAGATTTGCAGGGCATTGTGGGTAAGGAAATGGTGCGGGTGCATGTGAAGCACACCACCCTGGAATCAACTAGATGTTTAGTTTTCAGATGTGTCTAGGTCTTGTGGATTTTTGTACATGGCAGCGTCCCAAAGTAAAAAAAAAAGGGCAGCCCTCACCATTCCAAGTGGGACAATTTTGAGAGTTACCAAGCGCTCATCGCCCAAATGTAAAACAAAAAACCAAAATAATCAAATGTCTTCTTGTTTGCCATGGGATAAGATGTTTTAGTGTGCGGGGGAGAGCTGGAAGACTGTTAGCCCCTTCAGTTCGGGTGGGGGCATAACCAGGCCCATACTGGTTGGTAGCCACCACCCCACTATTGTCTTTAATTTTTTTGTATTCCCTGGCATCTAGTAGACTTTCTGTCCCCCCGGGATGTGGATCGGGGGTAATTGCCCAATCTGCACACTGGTGGGCAGAACAACTTTGGCCCCATTTATTTGGGGTGGGGGTATGGCCATACTGCCAACCTCTTATTTTGAAAGAAAATATTCCCTGGTCTCTGGTGGGCTTTCTTACCCCCTTGGGGGCAGATTGGCCTTCCAAAATAGGCCAGTCTGCCCCCAAGGGGGGCATTTATGGCCAACAGTAACAGTGTTTCTTGCAAAGTGCCTACCTGTGGATTTCTGGCTCTAGCTCAGCCGGCATCTAGGGAAACCTACCAAACCTGTACATTTTTTAAAACTAGAGACCTAGGGTAGTCTAAGACGGGGTGACTTGTGGGGCTCTCACCAGGTTCAGTTACCCAGAATCCTTTGCAAACCTCAACATTTGGCTAATAAAAACACTTTTCCTCACATTTCGGTGACAGAGAGTTCTGGAATCTGAGAGGAGCCACAAATTTCCTTCTACCCAGCATTCTCCCAAGTCTCCCGATAAAAATGGTACCTCACTTGTGTGGGTAGGCATAGTTCCCACGACAGGAAATGCTCCAAAACACAATGTGGACACATCACATTTTTCTACAGAAAACAGAGGTGTTTTTTGCAAAGTGCCTACCTGTGGATTTTGGACTCTAGCTCAGCCACCACCTGGGGAAACCTACCAAACCTGTGCATTTTTGAAAACTAGATACCTAGGGGAATCCAAGATGGGGTGACTTGTGGGGCTCTCACCAGGTTCTGTTACCCAGAATCCTTTGCAAACCTCAAAATGTGGCTAAAAAAATACTTTTTCCTCACATTTCGGTGACAGAAAGTTGTGGAATCTGAGAGGAGCCACAAATTTCCTTCCACCCAGCATTCCCCCAAGTCTGCCGATAAAAATGGTACCTCACTTGTGTGGGTAGGCCTAGTGCCCGCGACAGGAAAAGCCCCAAAACACAAAGTGGACACATCACATTTTCTCAAAGAAAACAGAGGTTTTTTTGCAAAGTGCCTACCTGTGGATTTTGACCACTAGCTCAGCCGCCACCTGGGGAAACCTACCAAACCTGTGCATTTTTTAAAACTAGCGACCTAGGGGAATCCAAGATGGGGTGACTTGTCAGGCTCTCACCAGATTCTGTTACCGAGAATCCTTTGCAAACCTCAAAATGTGGCTAAAAAAACACTTGTTCCTCACATTTCGGTGACAGAGAGTTCTGGAATCTGAGAGGAGCCACAAATTTCCTTTCACACAGCGTTCCCCCAAGTCTCACGATAAAAATGGTACCTCACGTGTGTGGGTAGGCATAGTGCCCATGACAGGAAATGCTCCAAAACACAACGTGGACACATCACATTTTTCTACAGAAAACAGAGGTGTTTTTTGCAAAGTGCCTACCTGTGGATTTTGGCCTCTAGCTCAGCCACCACCTTGGGAAACCTACCAAACCTGTGCATGTTTGAAAACTAGAGACCTAGGGGAATCCAAGACGGGGTGACTTGTGGGGCTCTCACCAGGTTCTGTTACCCAGAATCCTTTGCAAACCTCAAAATGTGGCTAAAAAAATACTTTTTCCTCAAATTTCGGTGACAGAAAGTTCTGGAATCTGAGAGGAGCCACAAATTTCCTTCCACACAGCGTTCCCCCAATTCTCCCGATAAAAATGGTACCTCACTTGTGTGTGCCCCAAAACACTATCTGGACACGTCGAAATTAGCAAATAGAAAACTACCTGTTTTTGCGGGAGGGCACCTGCGTTTTTGGTCCTGGGCTCAGCAGCCATCTAGGGAAACCTACCAAACCCACAAACCCAGACATTTCTAAAAACTAGACACCCGAGGGAGTCAAGGGAGGTGTGACTTGGGTGGATCTCCCAATATTTTCTTACCCAGAATCCTCAGCAAACCGCAAATGTAGCTAAAAAAATCTAATTTTTCCCACATTTCTGTTTGGGATCACTGCACCGAGACAAACTTCCTACCACCCAACATTCCCTTCAGTCTCCCGGTAAAAATGATACCTCACTTGTGTAGGTGGGCCACGTGTTTGTGACAGGGAAGAGCCAAAAACACGTCGAAATTGAGGGGGAACCAAAGTGGGTCCAAAAGGGCAGCTTGAAAAAAAAAATGTTTAGGCTGACAAGTGCAGCAGAAATGTTATCGGTATAGATGAGACAATGCTGGGTGGTAGGAATTTTGTGGATTACTGCAGATTCCGGAAGGTTCCATCACAAAAATGTGGGAAAAATGTGCACTTTCCAGCAAAGTTGCAGATTTGCAGGGCATTGTGGGTAAGGAAATGGTGCGGGTGCATGTGAAGCACACCACCCTGGAATCAACTAGATGTTTAGTTTTCAGATGTGTCTAGGTCTTGTGGATTTTTGTACATGGCAGCGTCCCAAAGTAAAAAAAAAAGGGCAGCCCTCACCATTCCAAGTGGGACAATTTTGAGAGTTACCAAGCGCTCATCGCCCAAATGTAAAACAAAAAACCAAAATAATCAAATGTCTTCTTGTTTGCCATGGGATAAGATGTTTTAGTGTGCGGGGGAGAGCTGGAAGACTGTTAGCCCCTTCAGTTCGGGTGGGGGCATAACCAGGCCCATACTGGTTGGTAGCCACCACCCCACTATTTTCTTTTATTTTTTTGTATTCCCTGGCATCTAGTAGACTTTCTGTCCCCCCGGGATGTGGATCGGGGGTAATTGCCCAATCTGCACACTGGTGGGCAGAACAACTTTGGCCCCATTTATTTGGGGTGGGGGTATGGCCATACTGCCAACCTCTTATTTTGAAAGAAAATATTCCCTGGTCTCTGGTGGGCTTTCTTACCCCCTTGGGGGCAGATTGGCCTTCCAAAATAGGCCAGTCTGCCCCCAAGGGGGGCATTTATGGCCAACAGTAATGTGCCCCCATGGGGAGAGACCCTTGCCCAAGGGGCTGCCCCCTCAAAACAAAACACACACATACACACACACACCAATCCATGGTGTCTAGAGGTTTCAGCCCCCTTTGGGGGCAGATTGGCCTAACACAAATAGGCTGATCTGCCCCCAAGGGGGGCAGAAATGGCCTAAATACAATTTTCCCCTCAGGTGAGCGACCCTTGCCTAAGGGGTCGCTCCCCATACATAAAAACATAAAGTAAATAAAAAATATATATATCCCTGGTGTCTAGAGGTTTCTGTCCCCCTAATAATATTAGGCCGATCTGCCTCCAGGGTGGGCAGAAAAGGCCTAAAAATATGTTGCCCCCCCCCGGGGAGTGGCCCTTGCCAAAGGGGCCACTCCCCTTACTTGAAATAGCCCACACAAAAAAAATATTCCCTGGTGTCTAGTGGTTTCTGCCCCCCTGGGGGCAGATCGCAGGGCTGATCTGCCCCCAGGGGGTGCAGAAATGGCCTAATAATGATTTGCCCCCCCCGAGCGACCCTTGCCCAAGGTTTCGCTCCCCAAACATAAAAAAAAAAAAAAAAATTATACCTGGTTTCTAGTGGATTTCTGCCCCCCCCCCGGGGCAGAAATGGCCTAGAAATAATTTGCCCCCGGAGGAGCAGCCCTTGCCCAAGGGGCTGCTCCCCTTACTTCAAATAGCCCACAAAAATATATATTCCCTGGTGTCTAGTGGTTTCTGCCCCCCCCCCGGGGCAGATCGCAAGAAATGCCCTAATAATAATTTGCCCCCTCCGGAGCGACCCTTGCCCAAGGGGTCGCTCCCCAAACATAAAAAAAATCAAAAAAACAATAAAGAACATTTTCCCTGGTGTCTAGTGCATTTCTGCCCCCCCGAGGCCAGATCGGTCGAATAATTTTAGGCCGATCTGCCCCCAGGGGGGGCAGAAACAGCCATAAAATTATTTGCCCCCCCTGGGGAGCGGCCCTTGCCCAAGGGGTCGCTCCCCTTATGTGTACATAAAAAAAAAAAAAAAATCCCTGGTGTCTAGTGGTTTCCGCCCCCCTTGGGGGCAGATTGGCCTAATAAAAATAGGCCGATCTGCCCCCAATGGGGGCAGAAATGGCCTAGAAAAACATTTTGCCGAAACAGCCAAAAAATAAATTGCCCCCCTGGAGAGCGGCCCTCCTTATTTAGTAAATAATTTTTTTTTTAAATCCCTGGTGTCTAGTGGCATTTCTGCTGCCCGATCGCATCGCGATCGGGCAGCAGAAATGCTCAGAGAAGCCTGAAAGGCCTTTCCTCTCCTTCCAGGCTTCTCTGACCCTCACCACATGATCGGAGGAGAAATTCAAAGCATTTCTCCTCCGATCCGGCGCTGAGCTTCCAGCACCGGAGGGAAGGCCTCTGATGAGGTCAGAGCGCGAAAGGTCGCTGACGTCATCTGACGCGACGGGCGGGTCACGGGGGGCGGGGGTAGAAGGGGAAGCGATTCCCCTTCCATCCCTGCCTAGGGGAGGGGTGTGCCTGGTCATCGGGGGGAGCGTTAGCGCTCCCCCCGGGGCCCCTAGCAGGACGAGGTGATCTAGTGCAAGGCACGGGGGAACCGGCACCTTGGACGAGATCACCTCGTCCTGGGCACACTAGGGGTTAAATGAAATTCTTTATTTATATTGATGATATATCATTAATGATGAATTTATAAGTTTGCATATTATGTTTTAACTAAAAAGTATTACATTTTAGTACTTTATATTTGTCCTTGTGTTAGAATAACTGTGGCCTACAGAGCTTGCACTTTGCAGTCATGCAAAAGTATTGAATTATTTTTTTATAACGTGAAGTCTTCTTTCAGATTTCATTCCCATGACTCCAGTTTGTAATACGTTTATTGTTTAAACAATGGAAGTCGTACCCATTTGCCCTTGAGAACTTTGTAGTGTAGGAACATGGACTGGTATCATATCAATTTGTTACTTACTAATTTGGAGTCACACGGATAGGAGATGTTCTCATGACAGACTTGGGAAAATGTCAAACTTACAACCTGGAGGATGGTGATCAATTTAAATTGGATGACGCTCCTTCACTGTAATATGAACTGACACCATTGACAACTCAGAACACTTTGTGAACTGATATATTCTTGGACATTCAAACTTTGCTAAGAGCTGTTCAGTATGAGGAGCTCATGCAGTTCCAGTCTTGTCTTGGTCAGAAACTAGCACTTTCCTAATGCTTGCAGATGCCTTGCTAACCATATCATTTGCTGATGAAGATTCCCTGAGTGATGTATCCCTTGGAGAGGTATCTTTTTCTCTGCCTTTTGCCAATTCCCCTTGAAATGCTCTTTTTAGGTTAGAAATTCCATTATGCTAATGCTTTATTTTGTTTAGTTTTTTAGTTAGTCCCCTGTAGCCCAAGTTATTATTGTTCCAAATTTTTTTTTTTCTTTTTGTATTTTTGTATTTTGCTCACATGTGTTCCTCCCCACACATGTATTTCCCAAATTTGGCTAACTGCAGGGTTGACCTGTGCCCAGCCAAAGAATATTGACTCTACTAAATCTGAATTGACCAATGTTTGTGCAGTCTGAGCACCTTCTGTGTCATGGATATTTCTATTGACTTTCTGTATCATTTTTCTTGAACATTTAGGGGGTCTTTATGACCCTGGCGGAAGGCGGAGAAGCGGCGGTAAGACCGCCAACAGGCTGGCGGTCTTTTTTTTTGTATTATGACCATGGTGGTTACCGCCATGGTCATCCGCCAGTTCTCCGTTCCGCCCGCCAGGGGTATTTTGACCCGGCTGACCGCCATGGATTTCATGCGGTTTGAAATCGCCATGAAATTCATGGCGGTAAGCACTATCAGTGCCAGGGAATTCCTTCCCTGGCACTGATAGGGGTCTCCCCCACCCCCTACCCCCACACCACCTCCCTCCCCTACACCCCCCACCACCCCTGCCACCCCCCAAAGGTAGCAGGGCCCCGTCCCCATCCCGACCCCCAACATCACATAACTCACACGCACGCAGGCACCACCAACACACACACGCACACACACTGACAAATATGCCAACATACACACACTCAGTCAGACACACACACCCACATACAAACATACACGCACACATCCATACAGACATACCCACAGACATATACGCACTCATTCCAAACACGTAACACCCCTGCAAGCATACACGCACTCACACACCCCCTCTACATAGACCGACACACACCCCCATGCACCCACACAACACCCCCACCCCTCTCCCCTAACAGACGATCGACTTACCTGTTCTGTCGATCCTCCAGGAGGAGACGAGAGCCATGGGGGCTGCTCCGCCGACACCACACCGCCAACAGAACACCGCCACGCCGACTCACAGGATGTGATTCAGTGGGCGGTGTTCTGTTGGCGTGGCGGTGGAGGTAGAGCAACCTCCACTTCCCCGCCGCCCGCCAATATGGGTGTTGGCGGCTCTCCGTCGGTAAAAGGACGGAGAGCAGCCAACAGTCATAATACGCCGAGCGGCAAACCGCCACTACTGGCAGTCTTCCGCACGGTGGTCCCTCGGCGGTCTTGTAAAAAGACCGCCGAGGTTGTAATGACCAACTTAGTTTTATTGATGTTAGTATGCCTGAATCGATTTCATTACCTTGGGCAACACTTGGTGATTAAGTATCTCTATAATGTGGTTTTGCACATTGTCTTCATGACTTTGAGCTTGTGTTTGTAATAAATCTTTAAACTATATTCCTGACTGGAGTCTTCCTTCTGTGACCACATTGGTCATGGTGTCTAAATTGTTTGGGTGGTGTTGAAGTATTTTTGCTGGTTCACCTTCCTGAGAAAGATGAAAAATGTGTTCTCAATTCTTGTACCAGACAGAGGTTCATCCCATAAGAGGGGGAACCATATTTTTGTTTAGTGTTTGGGAGTTAGGATTAACATCATGCCATTGCCCAGTCCAAGAGCTGCCAACCCAGTAATTCGTCCCATGGTCTGTTACAGAGATTGATGAAGTTCCAGCATTGTTTGAGTACAAGTGACATGTTGCATGAGTATAAATAGGGATTTGCACTTGCAATGTTTTTGGCTTGAAGCTTGCAGTGAAGTGTGATGTTGTGAAGTGTTTTGCGGAGTCAACGTAGTGATTGTGGCGCTTTGTGCTCAAACATTTCCTCAGTTGTCGTTGACGGGTCCATCATGGCCTAAGATCCTGGGATAATGCACAAGTGTAGAAGACACTTGGTTATTGTATTGTTTGCAGTGAGGTATTTGTCATGAGACAGTGGCAAAAGTGCCAATAGTTTTTCCTTGAGTGAGTGTGAGTCATTGCTTCATATTTGGTGACTCTGAAATGCCAACAGAGGATCCATATCAACCAGGAGTAAGAACTACTGGTCCAAGTTTCACTTGTGTAATTGTAAAAGCCACAGTTGAAAGTGTAGCCCATAGAACTTTAAAACTGATTGAGCTCCTACTAGAAGAGTGCAGACAGATTGTTAGTTATTGCGCGAAACATTTTGCATTGGGCGTGAGTGGGGGATTGTGTGAAAGACAATTGGGAAGCGATTGCAGCTGCTGAGAGAAGTGAGTGTGATGTCATTCTGTGCCAAGCTGGTATAGGTTGGTTAGTGTTAAGCCGCACTGGCATTAGTGGACAGTGCTGTGTTGCTATTGGTTGAGAACAGCTTGTGAAAAGGATTGTGGGATTGGAATCACTTCCTGATTCAATTGAAAATCGCGAGGTTAATCACATTTGTGCAAAAATGAACTTTTTCTGGGCATTAAGAAGTGCTGTAAGGGGCTATATGTTTATTCCAGTTAGAGAGGATGAAAAAGTTGCACCAGAGGGAACCGGAGCCTATGAAGTGTCAGAAATAAAACGAGTTTTGGCATGCACATGGCCTAAGCAATGGTGTAAAATAACTGGGAAAAGATGGTTCATTAGCCTTTCTTTATTATCTGACCTTTAATTTGAGAGTGTTATACATTTTGAGGAGAGTAATGTGCGAATTAAAGACTCCTCCAAGACCCACCCAGTTTGAAGTCCTTGCTATTTGGGAACTTATTGCAAGACAGAAAGCAACAGCAAGACTTGAGAATATAATGCAGAGGCAGTTAAGACATTAGCGGAAGGTAGATGGGATGCAGAACAAAAAATATGGAATAGAGATATAAGATGGTGTGAGAATATTTCCAGCTCTCACAAAAGAAGGTGATGGGAGTACAAAATCTGAGACTCAAAAGAATCAGACAGCAAAAGGAGATCATCCAGCAGAAGGTGAGGGTAAAAAGACACTCATGTATGAGAGTGATTCGGAAGATGAGCTCATAAATCCACTTCTGATGAATCGTCCCTCACCATGTCATGCAGTTGAGGCAGAAACGAGTAGTGGAGCAGTACTGAATATAGTCCTGAATGTGCAAACTGCTCCAGTTACACAGATCCCAATGCAGACAGTTTCAGGTGCACATGCAAATTCAGTGACACAATTGCCGTGGTTTATCCACCTGTTCTGACTGTTAAAACTGCACAGTCTAATTCAAGACCAGTTGTAAACCAAGCAGTACCATGCCCAGTTATGAATCAGATAGTGCCAAGTCCTAATGTAAATCAAGTAGTGCAGACACCTAATATGACTATGCCTATGCAAAATTTTAATCAAAATCAGCCTTTGCCTGTGTATACGCGAATGCAGACAACGGCAAATTTACCCAGAATCAAACAGGACAGATTTTCAGTAGTGTTTTGACAGCTTAAAGTACTGCCGATGCACTAACAGTTCCCGTGACTATAGGTCTAGTTGTTCCCTTCTACACTTTAGGTAACCCTGGAACTAGTGCTCATTCAATGAATGCTTAAGCAGGTCCTGAAACGCCAGCTGCATCTGCTGGGATATCACCAATTAATATGCAGAGATCAGTGCATTTGAACACCTCGGAAAAGGAGAAATCACCTTCTTTTGGTCCACCCTTGGCTATTACACGAATTGCAGAATCTAACCAGATGTTTAATTAGGCAGGACCAGTCCTTGATGTGAGGTTTCCTCAGTGAACCTCAGTTCCTTATATGCACACACCAGATCAGATTACGAGTGTACCTTGCAGTACCCCTCAAGATACGCTCCAGAGGAATAATATTAGTTTGCAAGGTTCAGCCCAACAGTTAGCGAATTAGTTAAACAATCTGAGCCCACATGGTGCAACAGGTGCAACAAATGGTAACATTAGATCAGCAGGGACACTTTAGAGAGACAGGATTGTGAATGCGCCTGGACTGAATTTAGAATTAAATGAATTAATTATGGGAACGTTAGAAGTAGAGCAATTGGAAACGTACTCAGAAGATTAACTTTGTTGCATGTGTAAGGACATTGCCCGACATTTAGGACTGACTTATGAGAAGTTAGCAGAATTGGCTGAGAAATATGAAGTGGGTTTAGAAAAATCTAAAGCCTTGAAGAGAAGTTACAAATTAGCATTCAATAACAAAGATTTTTAACATGAGATCATACACATTAAGGAATTGATTTCGTATCTTCCCACAGGGGGAACATTAGATAAATGGGAAGGCAGATAGGCAAAGAAAAGAAATCAGAAAAAAGAAAAGCAGAATTTGTTTCCGGCAGGAGCAAATAAGGCTGATTTTGTGGGAAAGTAAAAAATAAGCGCAATACTGTGAATATGAAATGTGAAAATATCAAGTAACTTCAAGCACAAGTAGAAACTACTCTGCTGTTCACAATCAAAAACAGTTTAGGCCTAACCCCCACACTGACATGAGCAAGTTGAAAGGTTCATTCGAAGATGTAGTGGAATAAGTAACATGAAAGGGACATCTGGTAAAGGCCAACTCATGTCTCACCAACCTGCAAATATTTATGAATCAGCACACAAGCCCCTGGCACACTCTCTGTACCTACAAAGAGATTGCAGACTGATTAGACAATGGGTACATAATTAAATTAGCCAAAGCACACAGGTGCACAACTTAGAATGGGTGCAGGGAAGAAACCAAATTTCAAACACTCAGAATTCCCAGACACACAATGCTGTAAGCACACACTTCAAATAAGTTATATTCACAAAATAGCATGTACGCATTCCTAAGTCAAAGAATGCTCGGTCATAAACCTTTGTCAAACGTATAATAAAGAGTGAGTAACTACTTAGCCTAGGAATTTGAGGTTATGGGTTCACATATTTTCGAATGTTTTTCCTTTTTATTCTGTAAACTTGCAAGTTATCTCTTGTTGATCATGTGTAAAAAGGTATTAACTGATGTGTATAAATAAGGCCTGCCTTTGAATAGGCATTTGAGAAAAACAGTAGGGGCAGGTTGTGCATTGCTGAGGTGCTGTGTTGCTATTAATTGTGTTTGACCAATGACTTTGTGTTTCACCACTGCACATATTAGTTGCTCAGTGTTCACCAGTAGCACATTACATGTTGTGTTCAGTTTAACTGCCTATTGGCTTTAACATGGAGTTAGCCATTTAATTCTGTATTCAGGTAAGCTGCCTATTGGCTTTAACATGGCATTAGCCATTACATTCTGTTTTCAGTTTAGCTGCCTATTAGCTTTAACATGACATTGGCCATTACATTCTGTATTCAGTTTAGCTGCCTATTGGCTTTGACATGGCATTAGACATTACATTTGGTATTTAGGTTAGCTGCCTATTGGCTTTAACGTGTAGTTAGACATTGCAGTTGAGACATTGCAGATGAGCTGTGTTTTTCCAAGCTGTGTTTTTCCACATGATAGACCAAGCTGTGTTTTTCACACCAGACCCTAGCTGATAAGAGCACTTAGATTTTGTGTTTACCTCTCAATCCAGTATGAGAACGAGTGAGGCTCGGAGAATTGGCCACTCTCCAAGTTTCTTCGGTTCTCACACTGAGTTTGCTTTTAAGGATGGCTCTGGACTACAGCAGAGTTAGATTGAAACTATCTTGACTTCAGACAGGAACCAGACGTCAGTTGCCTGTCTCCCGTTTGGGTAGAAAATCTCTTTCTCACAGTTGAACTGGAGTCATCAACTAGCAGACCTCAGAAAGATGAAGCTGAGTTATAGGCCCAACAGCCTTGCCCTACGGTGATGCCATTTTGACTTTTATGCTTTGCTTTGAAGTTATGCTATAATATAATCACATGCATTTGCTGTGTGCATTGCAACTGAGAAGAACTTTGATATGTTTTGCTTTCATTGCTGCGACTAGTTTTGAACGTGTGCTTCCAGTCTACTAATTTCGTCTTTCAGGAACCTCGTGGTGAAGTAATAATAACAATAAATGTCTTCTTTAAACTCAGAAGTGAGGTTCTGTAAGCTCGGTCATGAGATAAGAGAATGAAAGCAGAACAGGTGCATCCACAGTGTTTGTCTCCCGGTCACAACAGTTAGTAAATACTGCCTTTGGATTGCCAAGAAGAGTCTGCATGGTCATTTTTGAGCTTCAAGAGTGTTTTCGTTGACCCCATAAAAGTTGGTGAGACACCCCAAGAGGTTCCTTTGCACCCCTACCTGAAACCTGACACCAGAAGACTATGATGAGGTGAGCAGAAGCCGGGTTAATCCAAATTCTGCCTGTGCACGGGGTTTGGGAAGGCTCTGGAGACTGCCATCCCCTTAAAGGTGAGGACAAAGCGAATTGCTATCCTCGTTCTACATAAGCACGAGCCTTTCAATACAAAAAGCAGATGTAAGTGTGATATAACCACATGCAATTTGTTTTTTTGTTTTTTGTTAAAGGATTGTGTACATGGGTTGCACAATCAATGGAAATGTATGTATTCGTGAATTTGTCAGAGAAGGCCAGAAGGGCACCACATGTGATCTGCTTTTATTGTTGAAGGATTTTGTATGTGCATTGCACAATCAACAGAAATATATGTATTTGTGAACTTGTGAGCGAAGGCCAGTAGGGTGCCACATGCGATTAGTTTTTTATTGTTGAAGGATTGTGTATGTGCATTGCACAATCAATGGAATTATACATATTTGTGAATTGACAGAGAAGGTCAGCAGGCCACTGCATGCAATTTATTTTTTTAATTATTATTATTGTAGGATTGTGTAGGTGCTTTGCACACTCAACGGAAATATATGTATTTGTGAATGTGTGCGTACTTTGCACAATCAACAGGAATACATTTATGTGTGAATTTGTCAGAGTAGGCCAGAAGGACACCACATGCAATTTGTTTTTATTGTTGAAGGATTGTGTACATGTGTTGCACAATCAATGGAAATATATGTATTTGTGAATTTGTCAGAGAAGGCCAGAACACCGCTTGCATTTATTTTTTTATTGTTGAAGGACTGTGTACAAGTGTTGCACAATCAATGGAAATATATGTATTCGTGAATTTGTCAGAGAAGGACAGAAGAACACCACATGTGATTTGTCTTTTTTGTTGAAGAATTGTGCATGTGCTTTGTACAATCAAAGGAAATATATTTTGTTGTCAGAAAAGGCCAGACGGGCACCACATGCAATTTGTTTTTGTTTTAAAGAATTGTGTACGTGCATTGCACAATCAATGGAAAATATATGTATTTGCAAATTTGTCAGAGAAGGCCAGAAGGGCACCGCGTGCAATTTGTTTTTAGAGATGAAGGATTGTGTAAATATATGTATTTGTGAATGTGTCAGAGAAGGTCAGAAGGTATCCACATGCGATTTGTTTTTCATTGTTGAAGGATTGTGAACGTGCGTGTACAATCAATGGAAATATATGTATTTGTGAATTTGTCAGAGAAGGCCAGAAGGGCACCACATGCAATTCTTGTTTTAATTATTATTGTTGAAGGATTGGGTACGTGCATTGCACAATCAACAGAAATATATGTATTTGTGAATTTGTCAGAGAAGGTCAGAAGGCCACTGCATGCATTTTTTTAATTGTTGAAGGCTTGTGTTTGTGTATTGCACAATCAACGGAAACATATGTATTTGTGAATTTGTCAGAGAAGGCCATATGGACACCAGCGCCGTATGCAATTTGTTTTTTATTGTTGAACGAATGTGTAAGTGCTTTGCACAATCAACGGGAATAAATGTATGTTTGAATTTGTCAGAGTGGACCCGAAGGGCACCACAGGCAAAGTTTTTTTTTTTTATTGTTGAAGGATTGTGTACGTGTGTTGCACAATCAATGGAAATATATGTATTTGTGAATTTGTCAGAGAAGGCCAGAAGTGTGCCGGATGTCGTTTGTTTTTTATTTTTGAAGGATTGTATACGTGCATTGCACGATCAATGGAAATATACGTATTTGTAAATTTAGCAGAGAAGGCCAGAAGGGCACCATATGCAATTTGTTTTTGACTGTTGAAGGATTGTGTATGTGCTTTGCACAATCAATGGAAATATATGTATTTGTGAATTTGTCAGAAAAGGCCAGAAGGGCACCAATTAAAATTTTGATTTTTTTGTTATTTTGAAGGATTGTGTACGTGCATGGCACAGTCAACAGAAATTTATATATTTGTGAATTTATCAGAGAAGGCCAGAAGGGCACAGCATGCAATTTGCTTCTTTCCATTTTTCTACAGACGGATTGTGTGCGTGCATTGCACACTCAAAGAGGCGCTTTCATAACTAGAAGAATTTTGGTTTGTTGAGTGACTGAAGGCAACCACGTGCAGTTGAATGAAGTGTGGCCAGAATGTGTGGTTTTGTTGTGAGATAATTGTATAAATATGCAAACAGTTGTTTCAAATGTATAATGCATGTAACAAAAAGTTCATACTGTAATATGCCTTGTAGACTTGGTAAACAGAACTAAAAGCTGAAAGACTATCGTAACGCCATAAAGTAGAAAAAGTAGACAAAATATTTTCCCACTAGAAAAGCTGTGTGAATCTACTTTAAGATTATTGTGGTAGCAGAATAGGTAAAAAGTAAAGGATTAAGAACACCTAAACATGTAGACCTCCTTAAAACATATGCATAAGGTATTCCCCAGCGACAGAAAGAAAATACAAAAGTATATCCAGGAGTGGTGTAAAGCCACCCAAAAGCGTACGTACCCTTAGTCAAAGGAAGGAACATTTAATGATAGAGCAACTGAGCATGTTGTCATATACCTCAGATGTGAATATGCAGGAGCCACATTAAAGAAAAGACAAGCCGCCATAGCATTATGGAGAATATTTTGTGCTGATTCGAATGATTCCTCACAGGAAGATACCTTGAGTACCCCACTCGTCCTCTCTCCCCATATGATGCTATGAGTATTGCACATATAGTGCCCAGCATCTACCCATTAGTGGAGCTACAAAAGCTGCAGTAGGATTAAAAAAAACTGAAATTGAAACCCCTTCACCTCCCCTACAGCAACCCCCAAGGTAACCCCATGAATACCAAAACCAAAGAGCAAGCACTTCTACACAGCAACCTACGATAGAGGATCCTGAATTTTCAGGGCAAGTAGAGACATAGTTCATACTGCATCTAGACCCTACGTTTCCCCAAGAGGATAAGAGCAAAGAGTAGAGTTCAGGGGTTGGCGATGACAACCCAATATTTAATCAGCAATGTCAGGGTTGCTTCAGAAAAGGGACACTTCAGGTAGAGTAATTAGGAAGCAAGGGCTAGATATATCAAGAATCCATTTTGCGATTCTCTAATAGCGATTTTCAAGAAATCGCTATTTCAGAGTCGCAAAATGGTATGTACCATATTTGCGATTCGGTAATAGCGATTTCTTAAAAATCGACAATGCTATTACCGAATCGCAAATAGCTGCACTGCCCCCATCCGCACCTCTGGGCCTGTAGGCACATATTTGCGAATTCGCAATTTGGGAAATGCAAACCACAGGGTGCTGGGGGCCTCTGCTGCACTCCCCAAAATTTTTTTGGGACATGTAAGGCACACACATGCCAAAGGGGCATGTGTGTGTTACATGTCAATTTTAAATATGCATTTTTCAAATTTGCACATGGTTAGCACCAAGTTGAACTTGGTGGTAATTGCGATTCCTTAATGCCCAATTTGCTTTAAGGAAAAGCTTGATACATGTGCTTAAGAAATTGCAAATGAGGATTCCTTATTTGCGATTTCTTATTTAAAGAATCGCAATTTGCGATTCTCTAAACGGGCTGGCAATTTTAAGGAATCGCTATTTTAGCGATTCCTTAAAATTGCATAGCGAATGCCTTTCATACATACTGAAAGGCATTTTTGCATTTGCAAACGGCCATTCGCACCGTTTACGAATGCAAAAACGCTTGATATGTGGAATCCCATTTTACAGTTCTTAGGGATGCTATGCCTAGTGGCCCCTGTGATACACAATGACAATCTCTGCACAGGCCTAGCATTAAGTAAAGAGGCCTACAAATGTAATTCGCTACTGCTAGGAACACATTATGTTGCAAGGCTTGCCCTCTGAACAGCCATCAGGAAATATCATCGTCATTGCATGTTAGCTGAAGCAATCTCCCTTCTGGAAAGTACCAGTCTGAGTACGTGATGTTCTCAAGTTCTGTCACAAGATGGACCATGTGATATTAGGCACGTAGGCCACCTTGTGTAAAATCCTTTTCTATGCTTTTTGTTACTGTATATGGTATGATATGAAAAACGACCTCAGCCATAATGGAGAAGTAGTCATACGTCAAAGCCAAAGAACCAATAAGACGTTGAATTATGTTTGTGGTTTAATACTATAAAAGATCGTGTATTACTTCCTTGTATTAGGCTGCTCGAGTGTACACTAGTACAGAGCATCCTCCATGTACATGTCTTTCTATTCTATCCTTAATAAATTCAATATGTTTATCTAGAAGAGCAGGCTAACGGTCGTTTGTATCCTGAATGGGTGCTAAATAATTAGGCTTCTACATTTGGTGAAGAATGCGGTCTCGTTCAGCGGATGACTCCCTGCAGCCCAGCTCCTGTTTCGGTTGGGGCGACAGCTGACCCATTGGACAGGGCCCCTCCTGCGACGGAGGCTGGAGCTGTCGTGAGTATCTATTGCTGCTTCGTGGTCCTGCTCTCGCTGTTTGCTCTACTGTGTTTTCGGTGTAAATATTGCGAAACAGGGAGGTAACTGGGGTGTTTCGTTAATATGTTTCCTGCATAGTGGTTATGCATTTATGGTTAATATTTCTATTTGCCGTGCCCCTTAGCCAGCTTTTTGTAATGACATTTTTTTATTTCTCTGTCTCCGGTGGCATGCCAAGGGCATTTCTTCCTCTGTTGTCCTCTGTTGCGGGCTCCGATAATGCACCTCCCGAAAACATTCAGATAGTTAACTATAGCTGTACGCAGGCTGCTAGCATTCTGTGTTAATTTGGTTCTTCCATTGTATTACACCATTTCCTTCCTCCCTGCACTGCAGCTGTATACTTAGAATAGCTTCCTGTATTTCATGTAGCTTGTTACTGTTAAAAAAAGAAGTCCGAGGAATAGAGGCAACTAGTGGTGTTGCTTCAGAACACAGCACGAGTCGCTGTTTGCAGTCCCCAGCCGGAGGGGCTGGGGCGGATAACTCTGGCCAGAGAGGGTGTGGTAAAAGGGCGTTGCCCAGATGTGAAATGGAATGGTAGTGGTCCGTTCCAGGGTCTATGTGTATAGGAGTGATAGTGGTTCATTCCAGTAACTGGATGATAGTGGTTCATTCCAGTGGAGCAGGCAGGCTCTGTTTGTCGTGTTAAAAAACTGTTATGTTATCTGTTCCCTGTGATATTGCAGCTCTTTGAACAATGCTTATGGCATATTGAACTATCGGCTACTCATGTGAAATGGTGTAAACTATAGATGATGGTTTGATTACGTGTGTGTGTAAAAGTGGTTTTTGAGGTATAAATCCGTGTGTGTGCGAAAGTGGTTTTTGAGGTATAAATCCGTGTGTGTGCGAAAGTGGTTTTTGAGCTATAAATACGTGTGTGTGTCTGAAAGTGGTTTTTGAGATATAAATACGTGTGTGTGCGAAAGTGGTTTTTGATTGATGAAGGAAGGGTTGACAACAAGGTGGTGTACTGTGATTTATTTTGACTGCATGCATTTGCGATTTAGGATAAGAATTTTTAGAAAATTTAAGACTAGGTGGGTGGACTCCTGGGCGACATAATACAGATTTTTATGACAATTGACTGATTTAATCTGCAAACATCACACAGTACAAACACCCCCCCTGCACTCACTACATATTGATACAAGGGGTGGGAGTAGGATCACCCCACAGGGCTATTTGTACTGTGACCCTTGTCTATGGTTCTGCCGTCACATGTGGTTGCTTGACTTGTTCACCGCTATTGCATTATCTGTGTGTCACTGGCCAAGGATCTGGTCCAGCTTCCAATATCATACAGCCGCACCCTGTCCCTCCTGACTATTCTGTCATCTCTTGATTCACCCCAAAGGACGCCAGTGTGGACGCCGTCACTAGCACCTTGGGTACTGTCTGATTTCAAACTTTGTGTGAGCTAAGGTGGACATGGCTGGCTGAAATTGTGGCATGGATGCAGACCGGCTTGCTTCCTGCTTTTACTAATCAATAATTGCGGCTGGCAAAGAGAGGCTGCGTGTGTGAATATACCCATTGTTATCCCTTCTGTGTCACGGGGTATGAGTCTTGTAAAAAAAATACACCGACATCCTACTGTTTTCTGGAACGATTGTAATTGTCTTCGTGTTATGTAACAAAAGGCTAAGGTAAGACAGTCATGAGGAACCCTCTTAGTAAAGGCAAAGTAGAGACACATCAACATAGCCCAAGGACAGTCCAGCGTACCAAATAGAGGTGAAAGAAGGCCTATAGGCACTACTGTACTTAGACTTTGACTTTGCAAGGAAACTGACAGTAGTGTTTCTGTGGCTTTGCGGACATGTGTGGTGCTTTACAATGCTTCCTACATGCTAGTTGCATATGGGATGTCCATTGAATGTGGGGCTGTCCTGTATGTGGAGGATAAAAAAAAAAGAGAAATAAATAAACTGAACTGAAGAATGGTTTCCTCCACATGGTGGGGGGGCTGACAAGGGCAGGGAAGATTGGAGGACGAAGAAAAAAAAAAAAAAAGAGAGATAATAGGGGCTTGTCAAGCTCTCTTCCTGTGACAAGTGCACAGTCACAGGAACAAAACATCGATTTTGTTTGAAGACATTTGGGAAATACACTACAGCGTGAGGGCACCACAACAGGGACCAAACACTCTGAGATGCCTCTACAATAGCAGGCAGAGACGGAACGTGAAAGCCGCACCCTGGCATGGCGTTTGATGGATGAGGAAGTGACAAATAAAAGCAAAACGTAAGAGACCTTGTGAAAGAATTAGACAGTTATTCCATAGCCAGGGTAAAGAGGAAGTGGCTAACGCAATTAGAAAACATGAACAGAAGTACGAACAGATATCAAATGAAACGGAAAAATGTATTGGCAAGGGGCGAGAGGGATCACACAATTTACTATGGGATATGTCCATGTATGCACATCACACAATCCATAACATCAAGATGTGGAAGGAGGTGCTCAGCAATACAAACACACAGCTGGAGATCACAAAACACAGTCTCTCGACGTACATAAAAATGTACAGAGTTAAACAGAATAACAGCCGTGGGAAGGGCTGCTTTGGAAGGATCTGGATAGATTGTTTAGCATTATTGTACCATGAGATTTGTGGGAGGATTGTAAGAAGGCGATACACTGGCATGAAATATGTGACCACTACTCCAATTACTACACTATCATTTGGCACTAGACTGAGTATGGGAAAGGTTTGCAAGTAGACAAGGGATGGCTGTACCATGCTTACACACTGTAGAAAATTTAAGTTTAATTGTTAAATTATCACACGTAATAAGACACAAAATTCAGACTTTATTACTTGTTAATGGCTTTAAAAGCACTGCAAAGAGCATTGTACAGGGAAAATAAAAGCGTCAAGATAACTCCAGTGATTAATGTACCTGCTGGGGAGGAATGAGAGTTTTGGACAGTGGCATTTTTGACTGAAAGATAGTGCAGATGGTTAAATGCAGGCCGCAAAGGATGTGTATCATGAAAAGAACAGTAGTTTATGTGGATGGCACAGTGGGTTACTGCTTTTGTCACAGAGATTCTTTAGTTACTGTACAGTTCATAATAGTAATCTAGCACAGTGAGCTATGAACTGCAATTAAGGAGCTGCATGCCAACTGCATAGCACAAATTAGAAAGCTGTTTTTTCCCAGTCTTTCATTTTAAAGTGCTGTAAAGTGCTCCAACACCTACACTGGTATGAGAGATGCTATAATAAAAATTAATTAAATATGACAAAAAGGATAGGGAGAGAAGAGAGGCACTTATGGTTAAAAATTTTAAAGTTGGTCGCCAAGATGCAGCACCTACATTTCCAATAAAATGTTTAGATTTTTGCATATTTTTTCAATATAAAAAGAATGATTTCATGTTTGAAATTTAAATTGTGCAAATTGCTTGGGGGTACCTGGCTTCCAGTAATGTTTCACTGGTGGTCCCCAGGAGTAAAAAGGTTAGGAACCACAGGTGTGCAACAAATTAGAACTTTCTTATGTAGGGATTACATTTAAAAATATTTGACCCATGCAAAGGTTGCCAAAATTCTTACAGTAAACAAATTTAGTCTGGAGGGAACAGAGGATTCATTTGCAGCAGTTAACAATATGTTGTCAGGAGTGTGGAATGTTATAAAATGTCTAAATTGTCCATGGGACAGTTTGTGTCATCAGTCTACTTGTCCTGTAAAAAGACATGCATATTTTCCTCCTGCTAAAATGGTGTTTACAAATATTGTCTAGGAGTTCGATTTCCTGGTCTGCCTCATTAAATGCTAGCTCATGTATAAAAGCTGTAAATCTGCACTAATGCAGGAACAGATACCATGGGTGCACTTTGTGATTTTCTTTGAGAATTCTGCCATAAACTGGTTATCACAGATCTTTTGTTATTTGAATCATGTCTCTCTGTTTATTGACTGGCTTCAGTGGTAGTGACACAATTCTGCTCTTCCATACGAAGAATATTGGCACAAAGTAGTTTTGGCACAAAGTAGTTTTGTTCATGCCAGGAACTACTATGGCAATGTGTAACTTTGATGAAAAGGTTACATTGATTTTTCCTGTTATGAATATAAATGTTGGAAATACCACCATGCATCCGCACATTTTACTAAATGATGCTTCAAAGAAATGACACCTAAAATATCATGGTAGTTTAGCAGAATGTTTCTTTCTTAGTTACATTGTTTGTGAAGGTATTTTGAAAGCAAGGAAAAACAAAATTTTGCTTTCGAGCTTCTGCAGATATTTGCATCTGATGAGAGAGCATTCTGGAAGAATTGTGCTAGGCATTTGTTTACGGTAGTTCCATACCCCTGGTTGTGTATTTCTTCATAGCTCTATAGAGTACATACTAATAATTTAGTCATGTTCAATGAAAGAAGAGATATAGAAATTAAAAGAAGTGTTAAATGTGATGAATTGTAAATAATATAAGGAAATAACAGATATATAAAAATGTGGGTTGTTGTTGGGGTGTAGAGTGAGTTAATGATGTAATAGCAAATTTCTACTAAGGTGTATTGATATTTAAAATAAACACATTAGTGCAGTAATAATGATTACACATGACGTGTTAGTGAATGATCGATTTCACTTAATGAGAGGCTAAAAGAAAATAACACAAGTGGATGTTTAAACATCTGCAGTACATGTAGTATGTTGAAGTCATGTGAGTGCAACCAGGGTGTCAAAAGGGCAATGAATGAAAAAAAAAAAAAATGCAGCACATTTGTCACTAATGTGTTTTATTTTTATGGTATTTTATTTTATGCATTTATCTGCCAGGTCCCGTCCCTATATTAAATTGTAGCAGTTAAGATTACCTTCCCCATTTCTGAAAACCACAGACTCTGGGCATGACTCCAAGGGCAAAGCCACGGATTGTTGCGATATGTTACCATGACGTTCCAAGTAGAAATGTAAAATAAATGTAGAGCTGAATGTTACAGTTAATTTTAATGTAATATATATGTGAATATAATTGGCGGCAGGAGGAGTATTTTTCTATCCATGTTTTTTCCTAGGTTTCAGAACATGGACGAGAAGATGTGGTTTCTGTATCCGTCTGTCTATGTTACGTTTTATGTTTTCATAATTAATGGGAGTCTTCCGTGGTACATTTTAATGAGCGCAGTGACATGGATTGCCTTCATGTGTTGGTAGATTGCAACTAAATATTCTCCAAACTGGTTTTGGGTATTGAAAATACCTATATTAGGATAGAGTTATTACTACCTTAGGATGTGCTATGTAGTACTGCAATACAGCTATGAGTAATATACCTCTGATGATGAGGGTGCCAAATATAAATAAATAAAATAAATATAATATCTTAAAGGAACATCAGCATTTCAGAACATCACATTTGTACGAGAAAGGGGAAGTGACTTCTGATGGCGGTGATGCCTGCAAAGTCCCAACCCTTCCAGCATTGATGCAGATATTCTGGATGTTGAAATAGAATAATAGGATAAAATGCTATGTTAACATTTTTTTACTGGCTGTATACCAGTGTAACATGTGTTTTCGCCTGACCTTTGGATAACCATTTGTTTGGTGAAATAGTTTGTGTGAATATTCCACTGTTACTGAGTGTAATTGTTATTTATTTTTTTAGTGTTTATTTGAGTTTAAGAGTGTGCTAGTTACCCCATAAACAAGTCAGATATGTCCCTTTATAAGATTTTGTGCATCTGCTGAGCGGTTCTAGATTGATGCACTACTGCTTGCTTCATTGGTCAAGAAAGGCACCCTTGACAAAGTTGTCAAAGTGAGCACCGACTGAGATACTGTTTGACTGGCCTATGAACATGTCTGGTGCTGAGAAGTTATTTTCTGATAAGACATTTTGACAGCAGTTTGCCTTACCTTCAGCATTAGGTGCTGCAGGTCCTTCCTGGCTGGACAACACTACCTGTACATGATCTCCAACAGGGAGATTGGGCTTGGGTCTCCTGAAAAGTAGGAGGGACTGACCTCCTGGATCCACTGCTATTACACCAAGAAGGTACACCACTGGAACACAATTGCATCCTGGAGACTGGGTGTGGGTAAAGGCCACACCAGACGTCACTGCCTTCAACCACGGTGGAGGGGACCATACCAAGTCCTGTTGACAACAGCCACAGCAGTCAAGTGTGAGGGCATCACATCCTGGGTCCATACCTCACACACCAAGAAGGCCGCTGGACCAAAGGACGACCAGCCGCCAACAAAGTTGCCGATGAGAGTAATGCCACCATCACCACAGCGGTACAACCTTCGTTCAACAAGCGCCACAAGCCAACACTGACGGAACTGCTCGTGCTACACTCCCACAGGAGTCGGAGAGTGTACGCGGGTTCCCCAGTACACCAGAGCATTGTTCTTGGACTGCTCGTGCTGCAACCCCACAGGAGTCGGAGGGTGCAAGCGGGTCCTCAAGACACCAGGATATTCTTTCAGAACTGCTCGTGCTACTCTCCACAGGAGTCGGAGAGTCAAGCAAGGCCACTTAAGTATTAAAGACATCAGTATATACATGAACAGAATACTAAAAGTCCGCTAGAAAAATTTGCGCCAAGAGGTACAGATCCCAGTCCTACGGAAGCGGCTGGTCACTAGGATCAGTGCGGTTTGTAGCCCCATTGGGAGGTGCCTCTTCCAAGTAGGAATATAGCAAAAATAGGACAAAAGGGCCATCCCTCGGGTCAGGGGACTATCGCACCCAACTCCCTTAGAACTGGACACTGGGATTCATCCCTTTATACTCTGCATAACTACAAGTGTCAAATAGCATTCAACGTCGCCCCGAAAATATACAGAAGGAATAGACTACTCGTGTGGCACTCCTACAGGAATAAGGAGGTACCAAAGGTTACATACCAATAGAACTGGTTTAAAGTGCTAGCCACATCCGACCACACCCTATAAGGCAACATGGATTTAAGATTACAACGTAAGAAAAAGGAGCAGAAGAAGTGGCCCGTGGTGGTCACAGCATTACTCACCCCAGTAGCAGCTATAGTACTAACAACAATCATGATAGTATATAAAGACAACATACATATCCCATGGCTCGACCAGGAACACTACATCCCCAAAAATGGCCAAGGTGAAAGAACAACAGGTGGTGAGAACAACAATATCTCAAAATAACATGAGAGGGAGGAGGATAAAACAAAATGGGTGAAATATACAAAATGGAAAGAAGATTGAGAAGATTATAAGGACAATACATTTGTGCAAATGGTATCAATGTACAAAGAACTAGCAAATGTGTCTGATTGTTATATATGTACCCACCTACCGACCACTAGCCAGGAGAAAATAAATTACACTTAAATGCCCCTCACAGAATTCGTGGCATGTAACATATTAGATAATATGTTAGGGGGAAATTTAAAAGGAATGAGTACAGGGAAAAGAAAAAAAGGAGAGAATAAGAGAAAATATAAACAAAGGAGAAATGAGGAGAAAAAGGGATGAGTATGGTTTGGAAGATGAACCTTATGTAGGTGATATGCAAGGAAAATTGGTAGAAAGAGTGTCAAATAAATTGATGGAAGAAGATAGAAGGAGAAGAAAGAAGTGTAGGAGATTAGAATCCAAAGAAAGAAGAAGAGAATGTATTGAATGCATTTACAACAGAAAGAGGAAAGGGTTACACTGAAAGGGATCATGTCTCAGAACAACGAATACCATGCCTGGCCATAGATACAGAAATAAAGGCACCATGGTGTTTCAAATGCTCAAGAGGTAACGCAGACACTAGCAAACACGGAATTGATGTGGGACATAGTATTTGCAATACAACATTGAGCCTGGACTACAAAAGAAATGACACAACAGGCTTGTCCATAGGCCTGACACCTCCCAAAGGAATATTTATTATATGTGGGACATCTGCATTTTTTTTTTATTGCCAACAGGTTGGCTACCTAGCATTCGTGCTACCAAAAATGGCACATAGAACAGAATTACAGAAGGGAGAAAAGAGAACACTTTGCGGGGTGCGCAGGAAGAGGACACCAACGTGGGGAATATAAGAAAGGAAATAGAGGATATAAAAAAGGTAGAAGAAGGAGCTGGGAAAGTGGGAGATGGGAGAGAAGTCGGAGGAATGCTGGATCGAGTAGCAGCATGGTTCAGGGGTTGGGGTACCTGGTTGGTAGAGGTACTAGCAATAGGGATCATGGCACTGATAACGATATGTGTGCTCATACCAGTTTGTCCATCCTTCCTGGCCCTACTCTTGAAAAAAAAAAAAAGAAATATCACCAGAAACACACACATTATCAAAGAAAAAGATATAAGGATGACAACAGGGACGAGCAAGAGGTATAAATGAGAGCAATACACCATGACCCTTAGATTTGTCATTAAGTATCAGAGGGCGGAATGTGGAATCCCATTTTACAGTTCTTAGGGATGCTATGCCTAGTGGCCCCTGTGATACACAATGACAATCTCTGCACAGGCCTAGCATTAAGTAAAGAGGCCTACAAATGTAATTCGCTACTGCTAGGAACACATTATGTTGCAAGGCTTGCCCTCTGAACAGCCATCAGGAAATATCATCGTCATTGCATGCTAGCTGAAGCAATCTCCCTTCTGGAAAGTACCAGTCTGAGTACGTGATGTTCTCAAGTTCTGTCACAAGATGGACCATGTGATATTAGGCACGTAGGCCACCTTGTGTAAAATCCTTTTCTATGCTTTTTGTTACTATATATGGTATGATATGAAAAACGACCTCAGCCATAATGGAGAAGTAGTCATACGTCAAAGCCAAAGAACCAATAAGACGTTGAATTATGTTTGTGGTTTAATACTATAAAAGATCGTGTATTACTTCCTTGTATTAGGCTGCTTGAGTGTACACTAGTACAGAGCATCCTCCATGTACATGTCTTTCTATTCTATCCTTAAGAAATTCATTATGTTTATCTAGAAGAGCTGGCTAACGGTCGTTTGTATCCTGAATGGGTGCTAAATAATTAGGCTTCTACAGATACATCTAGCCCCAAGTGTCCACCGCACAGCAAAGGGATGCAGGGAATGGAGGGTGGAGCGACCATGTGCATAGGACTGTAGATATGATGGGACAACCTTTATCTTGAGGGTGGGAACAGGAACAAAGAAGGACTGAAAGTACCCCGCCCCCTTGACAGAAGGAGAAGGGGGGCATAGTAGTCTCATCAGAGAGTGTGCATGACTGGCTACCATGCAGTGAGGATAGGAGAGAGACAAGTGAAGTAAGGAGAGAAGAGCATTTCGATTACTGTGCAGGGCAAACTCAGAGGAGTTTTGGGAAATTATTGGACAGGAAAGAATCCATACACAAGCATGTGGAGAGCATGGGGGAACTCATTTGAACCCAATAAGTAAGTTACCATATTAAAGACTATTGATTAACTTAGACTACCTGAGGGGCACAGGGAGAAAGCTTTACCCAATTGATGCGAGGGGGAGAGAGCGAGATGTGCTCCTTAGAAGCAGGAAGCCCCAAGGTACAGCGCAACATTTCCAAAGCACACATGGTCATGCAGCCCCTGGAATGGGGTCACGCAAAGTTAGGGGATGGGTGACTTTCCACAACAGCCCCACCCAGCAAATGAGTCCCCAAGCAAATATGCGAAGCACAGGCCTCACCCCCAGTGAGGCTGTTGCAGAAGGAGAGGATACCTGGCATTTCATTTTGCCATTGGTAGAGAACTTAGCAGACTTGACTGAGCCGTTAGCTCCACAAATGAGCCCCTGACCCACACAACATTCAAACACACATCATTCCTTTTTGCAAGAAGAAGCAGGAAAAGGAGAAAGGTAAACCTGATGTAGCAGAGAAAGTGGTAGCCAAGTTGGTAAAGCAGAAGTTAGTGAAGAAAGAAGCAATGGAAGGTGCTGTAGTGGCAGCGGCCACTCAGATGACTGCAATATCTGCTGGAACAGTCCCACAGTCACCCAATGACAGTACCTGCAACAGCGGGATGATATAAGGATACAAGGAATATTAGATGGGTAAGAGGAGGAGTAAAAATAGGTGGGTGGGTCCTCCAAGAGGGGATCGGGCATGTTACTATTGTCAGAGGTTTGGGCATCTTATTAGAGACTGTAACATCAAGAGATGGGAAGGGCAAAATGGAAACATTAGAATTTATGGCCCATCCGGAAATATAACAGTGCAGCCACAGCAAAGACTACATATCACATATGTGCCACAGACACCCTCGCAAAATGTGCAGACAGCAGGAATGTACCAAGCGCGTCAAGGACTGCCACAGCAGAACTGTCAAATACCCTCCATGGAAATTCCACCGCAAAATGGACAAGGAGGGGGTTGCTGTGAGGAGAGAATTCCTTTTCTGGTGAACCCTGCAGGAGGACACACACAATGAGGATACCTTCAGAGTATTTCTACGTGTCCAGTCTTGTCATTGATGCGGAACCTACTGTGATGGTGTCCATGAATAACAGGAGATATGCATTCCTCATAAATACAGGAGCAACAAAACCCTGTGTTCAGGAGGGAGGCCTTCCGATTTCCAAAGATCCATGGACTGCAGGGATTATCTGAGGAAATTAAAAGTGTTCCTTTTACCAAGCCAGTAGAGATGAAAGTAGGGTACACATACATTGATGGCTGCTTACTGTTCTCACCAGCTGCCACAGCAAAATTGTTAGAAAGAGACCGGATGACAAAATTGAATATGACCATTCATTTGAAGCCAGAAGATAGCATGATTTGTTTCTCACCTGGACTTTCACCTTCAACAATCATGGAACTAATGGTGGACTCCTTCAGCAGAGACCAGACTAGAGCACAGCTCGCTGATATGGAGGCATTAACTGCAGCAGTATATACCACTATAGCAGAGACACCAGAACTATTGGGGAGGGAGGTCAATTGTCCAAAGAATTCCTTTTTAGGCAGCAAGCCCGGACTACCAGAAGCGGAGGTAATATTGCAGATAAAGACTTTAGAACTAACACCTACCTATGGCACCTTGACAGCCAGCAACCATAATGGTGCTTTGTGGGCATGTGTCATGTTCCTCAAGCCAGGAAAGATGATTAGGGAGATACTGGATGAAATGCATATGTACTAGTGCGAATTAACAAAATGCGCAAGGTTCATCTCCAAACAGGTAACCAAAGGAAAAGAGAAGCATGCCAACACCGAGGTTGAACTTCCAGAAGTGAAAATAGGAGATTAAGGTGGTCATTCTGACCCTGGCGGTCTTTGACCGCCAGGGCGGAGGACCGCGGGAGCACCGCCGACAGGCCGGCGGTGCTCCAATGGGGATTCCGACCGCGGCGGTAAAGCCGCGGTCGGACCGGCACCACTGGCGGGGTCCCGCCAGTGTACCGCCGCCCCATTGAATCCTCCGCGGCGGCGCAGCTTGCTGCACCGCCGCGGGGATTCCGACCCCCCCCTACCGCCATCCAGATCCCGGCGGTCGGACCGCCGGGATCCGGATGGCGGTAGGGGGGGGTCGCGGGGCCCCTGGGGGCCCCTGCAGTGCCCATGCCACTGGCATGGGCATTGCAGGGGCCCCCGTAAGAGGGCCCCTACATGTATTTCACTGTCTGCTGCGCAGACAGTGAAATACGCGACGGGTGCAACTGCACCCGTCGCACAGCTTCCACTCCGCCGGCTCGATTCCGAGCCGGCTTCATCGTGGAAGCCTCTTTCCCGCTGGGCTGGCTGGCGGTCTGAAGGCGACCGCCCGCCAGCCCAGCGGGAAAGTCAGAATTACCGCCGCGGTCTTTCGACCGCGGAACGGTAACCTGACGGCGGGACTTTGGCGGGCGGCCTCCGCCGCCCGCCAAGGTCAGAATGAGGGCCTAAGTGTTTGTACGCAATTTTGTATGCAAAAGAGAAGAGACACATTTTGAGGGCCCCTACACAGTCACCATGGTTACACCAACAGCTCTCAAAGTGGATGGCAGAAAACCCTGGATTCATCACAATCATGTGTGTCTCGACCCATCTGCTCACCAAAAATAATAGACAGTTCAAATGGAACAAGAGGGGGATGAAAATTGTCACCTTCAAAGGGCCCCCTCCAACTATATTTGTGGATTATCTTTTAATGGAAATTACAAAAGATATGTATTTTTGTTTTTGAATTTCTCTTTTGTCTCCTAACTCTATCCTTTCTTCTCTTTGCTAGCAAAGTATCTCGAAATTCTAACATCTTCCATCTCCAGAGAGAGCTCTTGAGTAACAATGTGACCCATAACACCATTGTTAAATTGTCAGACATGTGGCATCAGCACTTCAGAAATAGGTGCAGAAACCACAAATGAGTCATGCTTTGTGTGCTCCTTAATTCCTCTTGCTACTGGTTCAGATAGACTACATTCCATGAAAGAGGAACCACCAGACATAGCTCACGGCCTATTACACTTGTACCTGTATAGAATAAAGGCCCAAATTCTTGACACATGTCAAAGTAGTATGCTTCCTAGTCAACGCCACAAGATACAACACATAACCGGAAACACTATACTTCCTCATAGATAAAATAACATGCATGAGAAAGACAAGATGCCTCACCATTGTAGATTGGACCCAGATGGTCCTGGATATAGGTTTCCTAGGAGTTACACACCCACCAATAGAATGTAACAGCTATTTTGCACACCCATTTCCTCCAGATTATGTCCATAGGCCAGGATACAGTCTTGGCTCATAATCAGTGGCATCCCAACAATGAAATTTCATGTAGGGCTATCTCTTTATGGAATGGCCCTAATGTTAGCCAACATGCAATGACGAAAGGTACACCCATCTGGGATGAAAGACTTCTACGCTATAACTGGGTAGATAGCATTGTAAGTCCTCAGACTGTCATGAAACTAACTTCTGTCTCCTTATGTTTCAGGGGTAATAAGACCATTGACATAGGTCAGAATATTGGTTTTAAGGTCACAGTCTTCCACGCCAACATGCAGGAGGGAACCTCCAGCATTATGGATTTCTTCTGGCAGTGTGGAAAATTACTGTATGCCCAGTTACAACTTAACTGGGGAGGAATCTGTTCCATAGTAACTTTTGAACCTCCAGTTTTAGTAATACCTGAAATAAACATATCCGCTTTGCATTAGCACCCTATGAGCCATCCAATGACCTTACTACATTACAGCCGAACAAATAGAATTGCAGAATACTATGGCACAAGCACCTGGAATGAAATCCATCAAAAGTAACACTTGTTCAAGATGCTGAACTTTTCTTTGGGATCATATTGCAATTTGTCCAAGCTAAGGCAATACAGACGCTGCATAATTTACAAACCACAAAGAAAGATTAAGGAGGTGCCCCAGATAGTTGGTTCAGTGGTTGGCTTTCATCACTGCCATCCTAGATGTCGGGACTGTTGGGGGCTCTGTTACCAATTACTGTGATCTTACTACTAATATACTGTGTAATGCAGGCAATACAAGCATGTGTTCGGATAATTGGTACTAAGGCAGGAGGGATGTTTTCAATTAGGACACCAACACAAGTATTGGTTTCCCAAGGCAACATGTATCTGTTGGTACCAAAGGCAGACCGAAATCTAGTTAAGGCAGTTGAAATATCAACCAGAGGGGGAAATTCTGTAGGAAATGTGAAAAATAAGTGCACTACCCCAAATATGAAATGTGAAAACATCGCGCAACATCAAGCACGGGTAGAAACTTTACCCCTGTTCACAATCAAAAAACAGTTTAGGCCTAACCACCACAATGACACAAGCAAGGCAAAAGGTCAATTCAATGATGTAGTGGAATAAGGAATATGGAAGGGTCATCTATTAAAAGCCAACTCATGTCTAGCCAACCTGCAAGTATTTATTCTCCGTGCCTACAAACAGATTGCAGACTGATTATACAATGGATACCTAATTGAATTAGTCCAAAGCACACAGGGGCATGACTTACAATGGTTGCAGAGAAGGAACCAAATTACGAAAACTCAGAAGTCATGGACACACAATGCTGTCAGCACACACTTCAAATAAATTACATTTATAAAAGAGAACGTAAACATTCATTAATCAAAAAATGCTCGGTCATAAAACTTTGTTGATCATATAATGCAGAGTGAGAAATGACTTAGCCTAGGAATTCGGGGTTTCGGAGTCACATGTTTTCTAGTGTTTTTCCATTTTAATCCGTAAACTTGCAAGTTATCTATTATTGATCATGTGTAATAAAGTATTGTACTAATGAGTATATAAAGACCTGTTTGTGAACAGACATTTTAGAAAAACCATAGAGGCAAGTTGTGCAGGGCTGCGGTTTAGTTCACAGTGTTTTAATCCGTGTCGCAACAGTTAGTAAATACTGCCTTTTGATTGCCAAGAAAAGCTCGTGTGGTCATTTTTGGGTCACAAGAGCATTTTTGTTGACCCTGGAACACCGAGGACAAGGTAAAAATGATGCCTATGAGAGAAATACCAGTTGGAAGATATGTGCTTGTAGCTGGGAGTAGGAGTGATATATTGTCATTCACAAATGATTACCCGAGATTGAGGATTGAGAGAGAAGCCAGTGAAGTGGTACAAGCTGACAGAGAGGTTTGTGAAACTTAAAAAATGCCTGTAGGAAGGTTTGAATACACTGTTTGATATTGTTGTTCCAGTTGACTTGCGGACTGAGTGGAAAAGAAGTGTTGATTAGCCTGAGAGTGAACATCTAAGAGATCCAGTAACAGGTGCACCGTCCGAAGAGGGTATGAAAAAGTATTATAAGGTAAATGAGTTCCGGAAGAACAAAATTTCTCTGAAAGATTTTGATTGGCACAAAATTGACAGGACTGTACAGGAATCTAAAGAATGTATCCATGCTTATTATGAGAGACTGTGCAAGCTTTTAAACAGCATAGTGGTACAGAGAACATGGAGCCGAAAGGTATCGGTCATTTTGTGTTTAGGTGTGTGCAAGCATTGATGCCACACACTAGTGTGATGATTCAGCAGCATTTGATTTGCTGGCAAAACAAACCCATTGACAAGGTCCTTCAGTATGCCAGGTACTATAGTGATGAAATTGAATTGAAGCAGAAACAGGTGAGGGAAAAGTTGATGGTGATGCAATTGAAGGCTGCAAATAGAGGAAGTCAGAGCCTACAGATGATGGTGAACACAAGTGGAATGCAAGATGTGCAACAGCAGGTTAGTAATGTGGTTCAGTTCAGAGGCATAGGGCATGGTTTTTATGTAGATCAGAGTGGAAATTTGGTTGATGTTCAGTCATTGAAGAAAACAAGTCTATGTCATGCTTGCAGAAATTTTGGTCATTGGCAGAGGGAACGTCCCTATAATAATTTGAATAGTTCAGTACAGAATGCTGGAGTTGCTCAGACTCATGGTAACAATTACGTTCAAATTGAGAGAGTCCTTTGACCTTTGATTCCGAATGTACAAATGTCCCCAGTACAACAAATGCAGGTACCTTAAGCCCCAATGACATAGCAGCAGGTGATTGTTCCTCAGCAAAACATGAATCGGAAGGCAAATGCAAATCACAATAATTAGCAAAAACAGGAATCGGATAGCTTCAGAATTTCCCTTAATTGAGTTGAGTGATGACAATTTTTAGAAACATTCCACAGTGATAGTTCTGATGATGAGGACTGCATATTATGCGCATTCTTAGAGGTAGATTAGCATGGTCCCCATGTAAAAACATTATGGGAAACAATTAAAGGTGATTGAAGAATTTCGCTTCACTGGCAGAGCTCGTGGAGTTTTCCCCACTCCGCATGGAGCACAGAGTTCCAAAAAACTCATGAACCTTAAGTTGGTGAGCGCCAGTGAGAGATATAGCTAAGTTGGCAAGCAAGATTTCTGAACACCGGTGGTCGGGGCAGGTTGCTACCGCTCACATTGAGAAAGCTGTCGCTTGTGTTGAGGAAGCAGCCACTGAAGTAGAAAATCTACTTGAGTGGCAGAAAGAAATTAGCACCCTCTGGCGCTCCCTATGATCTGTTTGCGCTGATTTTACAGTGTGAGAGAAACTCCTGGCATTGAAGATCAGCACGAACACTGCGACTTACCCAAACTCCACTGTTTGCGGAACACTCTGCAGCACTTTTTTCTGCACTTCGCAGAGTTCTGCATAGCAGAACTCTTCCAAGGCCTAGACACGATGGGTCATTTTTGGTCAACACTGGAGCTACACATTCCACTGTCAGAACCACAAAATTGTCAGATTTTCCCGTATCAGGAAGGAGAATTCAGATTACATGAGTAGCAAATAAGCAGTTGACAAATCCTGTTGCAGAATATGTTTCAGTAAAAATAGGTTTGTTTGAAGACAAGCACCAATTTGTGGTTTGTAATTCAGGTCCAGTAAATCTGCTAGGATGTGAATTGTTGTGTAAGCTAAACTGTTCCATTAGCATGTACCCACTTGTCTCACTGTATCTAGTGAAGACATGCAATGATTTGCCCGAAGAATTGCAGGAAAACAGTTTTTTCCTGAGGTTTGGGATTTTTCAGGAAAGGATATCGATCTCATAAAAGGAGATGATCCAGTCAAAATAAAAGTGAAGCCAAATGCGGTGCATCCGAAGATACATCTTACAACATGACACTGAGATAGTTGCAAGAATAAAACCCTTGACTGAAGGCCTGATTGAGCAAGGTGTTCTGAAGGAAATTTTGGTAAGCCCTTCTAATTCCCCTATGTTAGGATTGTGGAAGCCCAATGGAAAATATCACATAGTTCAGGATTTGAGAAAAATAAACAAAATTGTTGTTCCTGTGGTAGCAAATCCAGCAGTGATTTTATTTCAGATCCCGTGTGAAGCAGAATGGTTTACAGTCATTGATTTGTGCCAAGTGTTCTTTTACATTCCCGTGCATGAGGAAAGTCAATTCCTCTTTGCCTTTAAATTTGGCAGTCATATTTTAACATGAAGTCATATTCTTCATGGGTATATGGAATCACCACCAATCTTTAATCAGATTTTGTAAAAGAACTTGGAGTCCCTTAAAATGCCCTATCATCAGTATTAGTGCAATATATTGCAGACCTGTTTGTTGCGTCAAATACTCGAGAAGCCTACAAAAGAGATACCATAGCTCTCTTGAATAATTTACGAGAAAATTGACATAAAGTTTCCCCAGCAAAGTTGCAGTACTGTAAAAAGGAAGTCCAATACTTAGAGAAAGATGAAAGGAAGGTGTCCCAAGAGAGAATTTCAGCAATCATGCAGATGAATCCCCAAGTTACTCAGAGGGAAGTCAGAATGTTACTGGAAATGGTTGGCTACTACGGCCAATGGATTTCAAATGTTTTCCTGTTGTCCAAGCCCTTACAGAGATTGACATACAAGGATGTGTCTGATCCGGTACCATTTGATGAGGAATGCATGAAAGCCTTCACTACACTAAGAGGAAGCTTATGCCGAGCCCCAACCCTGGGAGATTGCCAGATTACAACAAATGTTTTTCTTTGTTTTGCTGTGAGAGGGGGCTGTCCAAGAGCAATGGCCCCATTAAGCGCTGGTATCAAGCAGTGTGAAAGCATTGTTATGGGCCACCCACTGAACATTTTTATTCCGCATTCAGTGGAGAGTTTGCTTACCCATACTAAGACCCAATACCTGACCAATGCACGTTTAACCAGCTATGAGCAAATGATGTTAGGTTCTCCTAAATATAAAGAGATGCAATTTTCTGGATGTGGCTACTCTTTTGCCAGATCCTATTGAAAATGGTGTTAACCGCGAAGATGAGGTTGAGCATGACTGTCTTGATGTGACTGAACTGTGCATCAAACCAAGACTGGATAGCCAAGATATCTCATTGGACAAAAATGACTGTCATTTTTGTTGATGGCTTCTGTTTACAAGATTCTAATGGTGCCCTGTAATCTGGTTATGCAGTTTGCACAGTCTCAGGTGTGATGGAAGCTTCTTGGCTTTGAGGAGTCTTTTTTGCCTAAGTAGCTGAATTGATCGTTCTTACTAGGGTATGCTGTGTTTTTTAACAGCTTCAAGTGACCATTTGCACTTATAGCCAACATGGCTTTGGTCTCATTCACAACTTTGCACAGTTGTGGTCCCAAGAGGGTTCATGAACTTTTCTGGATCACCTATCTGGAATGGTGACACAATTTATCAGTTGTCAAAGGCATTACAGTTACCTGTGAAAAATGCAGTTGTAAATTGTTCAGCTCACCGGAAATCAAGTAATTACATATCCTTGAGAAATGCTGCTGAAGTTGCAAGGTATTGTGCTTTTGCACTGCACTTCCTTTAATGAGGAATTCAGTAATGGAAATGATGATGAGACAAGTCAAAAGTTCTTTATGACAGCAATTGATACTTGGGAAGAAGATAAAAGATTGCAGGATGACATGACAGAAGACGAGAAGCAGGGTTAGATTAGAGCAGGATGGTTCCAGAGGAATGAGGATGGTGTTTGGGTTTCGAGTGATGGTAAAGCAATATTGCCAAATAGCTTATTGTCCCCGATGGCAAGATACTACCATCGACATGCTCACATTGGTAGGGATGCAGTGATGAGAACATTCACTCAAATATGGCACAATCCCAGATTTGGATTGGTTTCAGAATGAGCAATGTGTCAGCAAATGAATGTAGGGAGAGGTACAGTTGTTATACTGAGCCACATAGGCAGATTATGAGGACCGTTCAACCGAATGCAACTTGATTTAATTGAATTGTCAGTCTGCAATGTGCTGAAGTATATTTTGGTTTCATTGTATTGTGTGTGTTCTCTCAGTTTTCTGTCTTCTCGAAAATCAGACCAAATAACTTATTTCAATAGTGAGATCCTTTAATTATTGTGTGTGGCATTACAAATTGAGTAAAGATTGCATTGCATTGCAGTTAAAGATCAAAAGTTTCAGGACTAGTAGAGCAGATAAATGGACCACATAAGTCTCGACTGGCAATAATATGTGCATCTACAACACTAAAATGGCCAGATGAATTGCCTCTTGTCCTGATGAGCATGCACTGCACACTCGACAGAAAGACAGGCTTGTCACCACATGAGATCATCATTGGGAGAGCTCTGAGATTGCCAGCAGAGCCTGCAAATGTTCTTGTGAACATTACAGATGACTTGGTTCTGGATTATTGCAAAGGACTAGCTGATGTGATTTGTTTTTTGTCTCACCAGGTTGGAGAAGCAACTGTGCAACTGCAACAAAAACTTTGTCATGACCTGTCTTCTGGTACCTGGAATTTAGTGAAATAGTATGCAAGAAAGACACATTTGAAGATCTGTTGGAAAGGCCCTTATCAGATTGTTCTACTAACAACAACAGCTGTGAAGTGCGCTGGTCTTCCAAACCTGATTAATGTGAGCCACAGACGCAAATTTCCAAATCCTTTTGATGAAACAGTACCTGTTTCCGAAGGGTCAGTTACAGTAAGAGAAAGGATCCAGGTTAGTCAAGTTGTGGGGACTAGACAAGTGGCTAATGCAGAGCATGCACTGTATGGTGAAAATCTGAGCGTGTCAATAGCAGTTGAAGGTACAGAAGGGTTGAGACAGAGCCATGCCTCTCTTGCTAGTTCAGATAACATTGAAACCCCAGTCATGCAAGAGAAAAGAGTTGTTACCTGAGATCAGTGGCCCAAGAATAGCCCAGAGCCAGCGGTAGAAGTACCTCCTACTATAACTGAAGTAAATGAAGAATCAAATCAAAGTGACTATGAAAATGAAGATTGTGTAACTAGAAGGTCAAAGAGAAAAAGACTTCCAAGTTGAAGATACTCTGCTCATGAATGGACTTATTTCACAACTGATGAATGGGAGAAGGAGTTTGTTGTCTTTTGTGTTATAATTCATCTACAGCTGAACATTTTGGAACTTGAAATTGCCTTGGAACTGAACTTTGAGATCTCATTGCCACTTGATGAACAGAGACACTATTTTTGGAAGTGCTATTCAGTGATTATTAGATGGTTTATTATTAGAGACATTTGAGTTCTTAGTTGGAGCTTTTGAATTCCTGTAACAAAGAAGAGACTCTTGATGAACGTTTGGATTTTTGCTTTTGAGGACACAGATTTTGAACTTGCTTTGCTCAAAGAAAAGCCTGAAAGAGACAGTGAAATAATTGAAAGCCTCTTTTGCATTTTTTATTTGTATTTTAATTGGAATTATATTTTGGTTGTAATATAGACAGGTCATGAATTCTGATTAAAGTAAGAAGAGTACATGTAAGTATGTGTGCGTAGGTTTAGCAGTAGCATGTGTGATTGTGATCATTTCAATGATTATTGGAATGAGTTTGCCTGATATGAACGAGTGAGAAAACCTCAGTCACAAGTGCACCAAATTTAGAAGATTTACTCACAAATCACAGTGCCCTATAAGAGGATGAGAGATTTTACACACAGTTAGTTCTAAGGGAGTTTTGACATCAAGGGCCAGATGTAGCAATGTCTGATTTTGCTAATCGGAAATTGCGAGTCTGTGCGACTCGCAATTTCTGAGTCGCAAAATCGGATGCAGAACGGTGTCTTAGACACCGTCTGCGAATCGCTATGGGGTCGCAAAGACCCACCTCATTAATATTAATGAGGTGGGTCGCATTGTGCGACCCCATAGCGATTCCCTGCACTCACAGGGATGGTGCTCTGCTGGAGACAGCAGACCTCCATGTCTGTGACTGCTTTTTAAATAAAGCAGTTTTTTGAGGACCCCTTCCCTTTTGCGAATGGGTTACCACCAGTGTGACACCGCGTTCGCGGTCACTAAGCAATTTAGCATTGCGGTGCGAGTCGCAAATAGGAAGGGGGCACCCCTTCCTATTTGCGAGTCACATTCCCATTTTGCAAATCGGTTCCGACTCGCAAAATGGGAATGAGCATCACGATGCACATGTTGCATGGCTCAAACTGCGATTTTCGCAGTTTGCGCCATGCAAAATGCTACCTACATCTGGCCCCAAATGTGTATTATAAAATACTGAATGAGTACATTGAAACCATGGAACGTCAAGACTTCTGTTTTTGCATGAAAATTCCTTCATCAGTACAAGAAGGACTCACTTATCACAGCTTGCCACTGACATATAGATTTTCTTGTAGTCTTTTACTAACACTATTTTATGAGTAGTAGTATTACCAATACTTCCATTCAAACTATGATCTAGTGTTTTCTTTTGTGCCTATCATGAAGCACCTGAGTAGCGCTGCTAGAGCAAAAAACATTGACATTGTGGGAGGATTCTTTGACCCTAGCTTGACTTTTGGAACAGCATATGCCCACAAGAATAATTTGACCTGCATACTTAGTTCAGTAGAAAGAAAGTTCATCTGACAAGTTGATGACAGAAGGAGGTTGATGAAAGTCAAAGTAGAGAAGGAAGTAGTTTTGTAAAACTGGGAAAAGGATGTGACACATTCAGTGTCTGAAAAGCAAGGATTCTTAGCTTTAGATTGGCAACATGTAGGGAGTTTATGTATATATAGACCAAAGACAGATACACATTTTGGAGGTACTAGTGAGTGTAGACAAGTTTTGATTTCAAAAGTACATCGACTTTTATGTTAAATAGACAGGATTCCACTATACCAGGTGTTTATTGTGTATGTGTGGAAAAAAGAATATTACAAGCTGCTGAAAGGCTGGTATGGAACGTGTTACATGGGAGTCGTTTTTCCGAACATTTATCATGTGGACAATGTCAATGAACCAGTCTGGGATGAGAAATCAAACTCCAGAGTGAAAGGAGGTGATAGTGCCTCAGAGATAGAGGGAGATATACTTTGTGCCATAATTCCATCAGTGGGAGTAACATTGAATTATCTCAAGATTAGGAAAATGTCAATCATAGTGGACAAGCTATCTACTGACACTGCAGAAGCTGTGTTATTGATGGACAACAAGATGGTTGTTGTGAGATCAATGGTTTTGCAGAATCGTCTTGCGCTAGTCATCTTTCTTGCAAAGGAGGGCAGAGCCTGTAAAATGTTACATGTGCAACATTGTTGCACGTTAATATATGACAATAGTAAGGAGGTAGGAGGTAAGGAAGTACATTGCAAACATGACTTATTTGAAAAGAGACCTGAAAAGTCTGACAGCCACAGGTTCCTGGGAAGCTACTGGAAGTGGTTTTTCAGCCATTGGAAAATGGTTTGTAGACATGGGAAAGGGAATAGTAGAAACCACCTTGAGACCCTTGTTGATTGTGGCTTTGTGTGTTATAGCTTCACTTGCAAACTGTACAAGATATTGAAAGAGAAAAGAGTAAAGACTAGGCAGATGAAAGACGAGATAGAAATGGAGAAAAGGAGATTCATTCAGTAATGTAACCTCAAGAAAATGGAGAATTTCAGCAGACCGTATCAGAACAAGACATCAAACTTCTAAATTGTCTCATTGGAATGAGGATTTAGGGCCAGATGTACCAAACTTTTTGCACGTCGCAAACAGCGAATTTTGCTGTTTGCGACGTGCAAAAAGCACTTCTTGATGCTCAAGCCCCGTTATGCGAGTCGGTAACCTGGTTACCGACTCGCATAACGGGACTGCGAGTCGCAATTAGGAAGGGGTGTTCCCCTTCCTAATTGAGAGTCGCAGCGCGATGCTGTATTGCTTTGTGACTGCGAACGCGGTCGCAAAGAACTCGCAGTTACCATCAGTGTCACACTGGTGGTAACCCATTCGCAAAAGGGAAGGAGTCCCCATGGGACCCCTTCCCCTATGTGAATGGCATGGAAAAAAAAAAATCAGAGCAGGCAGTGGTCCTATGGACCACTGTCTGCTCTGAAAAAATGAAACGAAAACCTTTCATTTTTTTGTTTTGTGATGCATCTCGTTTTCCTTTAAGGAAAACGGGCTGCATCACAAAAAAAAAACTGCCTTATTTAAAAGGAGTCACAGACATGGTGGTCTGCTGTCTCCAGCAGGCCACCATCCCTGTGAGTGCCGCCACTCACAAGGGGGTCGCAAATTGCGACCCACCTCATTAATATTAATGAGGTGGGCCTTTGTGACCCCCTTGCGAGTCACAGATGGTGTCTGGGACACCATCCTACATTCTGGATTGCGACTCGCAAATTGCGAGTCAGTCTGACTCGCAATTTGCGACTCGCAATCCAGAAGCTTGCTACATCTGGCCCCAAGTCTTTTTGTGATGCCATATTTCGCAATCAAAGGAGAACTGATAGAGCATAAATCTCAGCGCTGTCCCTTATGTCACGAAAAAGACTGTGACAAGCTTAAGCTTATGAACATACATGAGTGAAAAAAACTAACATAGTAAGCTGCACAGACACACATTGGAAATGTGCAATTTGATTGTATTTGAAAGTTCATCATGGGTGCCTTTTTTATTAAATCATGTTAGAAGGTTAAAGTTGATGTTAAAATGTAATATAGACTCTAAATTAGTAGCACTTGTAGAAACAAATTTGAATTTCTTGTGTTTAATGATAGATTGACTTTGAAGATATGCGCAAGTGAGAAAAATTCACTTTTCTGTGTTACTTTATGTAATGCAATAAGAAATCATCTTTTTAGTTTAAATGAGATGTTTTACTTATATTGATGATATATTATTAATGATGAATTTATAAGTTTGCATATTACATGTGTTTTACTAAAAAAGTATTAAATCAAATGCATTTTATATTTTTCCTTGTGCTAACCAAAATGTGGCCTACAGAGCTTGCATTTTGCAGTCAATTGAAAATATTGAATTATTTTCATATAACGTGAAGTCTTCTTTTAGATTTTGTTCCCATAAGAAGAAAAGTCCCATTTGTAATAAGTCTATTGTTTAACCGTGGAAAGTCATACTCATTTGTCCATGAGAACTTTGTAGTACAGGAACATGAATGAGATTGTATACACTTGTTACTTACCTATTTGAAGTCACACGGAAAGGAGATGTTCCTATGACACACTTGGGAAAATGTCGAACTGTTGCAACCTGGTGTGTGGGGATCAATTTTAATTGGATGATGCCCCTTCAACGTAATATGAATTGACACCTTTGACAACTCAGAAGGCTTTTTGTGAACTAATATAGGCCCTCATAACAACCCTTGTGGTAAATGCTGCTTACCGCCGTGCTGACGGCCTCCAACATACCGTGATCGTGGCGGTATACCGCTACGGGTATTATGACCCACGCTGAGAAATCTGCCACAATACAGACCCCACAAGAGTCTGCCAGACCAAAGGTCAGTAATAAATTGGCAATACCAAAACCCACACCGTTACGCCAACAGGAATACGCCCACAGTATCAGGGCCCACTTTCAACCGCAGCATACCATTGGCGGTACACGCCGCCGTGCTCAAAATACACACACACTTACAAAACTACACCACATTGGACAATTCAAACTACACACACCTGCCTCACATACACACACCACACCGACACACTCAGACCACTATAAAACACACACCCACATTACCCACAACCCTTTCAACGAAAAAAAAGATTGCCAACAGAGAGAGACACAAGCCAGGAGCACCCACTCAATCTGAGCAAGAGACCACCATCACCCATCCATCATCCATGCACCTCACAGCACACACCACAACACATCACCCCACACATCACCCCACACATCACCCAATACATCCTCACACATATCACTCACACCACATCCATGGCACCCCAAAGACACCCCAGGTTTTCAGAGGAGGAGCTAAGGGTCATGGTGGAGGAAATCATCCAGATAGAGCCACAGCTATTCGGATCACAGGTGCAGCAGATGTCCATTGCTAGGAAGATGGAGCTATGGCAGAGAATCGTGGACAGGGTCAACGCTGTGGGACAGCATCCAAGAACAAGGGATGACATCAGGAAGAGGTGGAACGACCGACGGGGGAAGGTGCATTCCGTGGTTGCAAGTCACCAGATAGCTGTACAGAGGACTGGCAGTGGACCCCCACCTCATCCCCCACAACTAACAACATGGGAGGAGCAGGTCTTGGCAATAATGCATCCTGAGGGCCTCGCAGGAGTAGCAGGAGGACTGGACTCTGGTAAGTCATATCTTTACAACTATATCCCCCACCCTACCTGCATGCCATCACAAACTAATACCCTCACCTCCATCACTCCACTACCTCACAAATACCCCACTATCACAACCCACCCATCCCAATACCAAGCCCTGCATGTAACATCAATCTATGGACTCCCATCACAGACCTGCATGGACACCCATCACCACAGCATGCCCATTAGAGAGAGTCACCTAGCCCACAAAATCACCACGCACAAAGGCAAAGCTGACAGGGCTATCCCAACCATAGAGGGAAACACACTGATGCTCAAGATGGCACACACAGATACAATAACACTGCATTTTCATCCCCACAGGACCCCTACTCAACTTCACCGAAGAGGAGTTGCCAGCAACATCCAGTACCCCCCAGAGGAGGCCCACAGTGATGGCAGCAGCTCTGCATGACTGGATCACGATGACCAACCTGGCCCATCAGGGACCTCTGGACAGTCGGTTACCCTGCCACAGTCCCAACCCACCACAGAGCCTCCCCCCTCAGGAAACACCAGCACAGCACCCACCCAGCGGCCCCATGCCACTGTCCCCAGGACATGTCAATCAGCAGTGTGTCCACCACTACAGGGATCCCAGGAAACCCCACAAGCACGGGACGATCAGGGACCTGGGGTCACAAGCAGTGGGCACACAGTTCAGGGGACAGAGGCACAGGACAACAGGGAAACTGGGAGGACTGTTGTACAACAGGGGGAGGACAGGCCCAAGGAACCAACTCTCCAGGAGGCCCTCACCAACATCCTGAGAGCATGCCACCATTCCCAGGAGACCATGGGCCAGATACTGTACAAGTTGCAGGAGACCCAGCGGCTGCAGGAGGGACAGTACCTGGGGATCAGGGAGGACCTCAAAAACATCTACACCATCCTGGTCACCATTGCAGGGGTGCTGGCTGACATGGGCAAGACCATGAGGGAGGCAGTGGCACAATAACTGGTCTCTGACACTAGCCACACCGAAGAACAACCCTCCACCTCCGCCGGTGCTAGCGGATAGGAGGCCCCCCCACAGGAACAACAGGCCACCAGCACCCCACCCCCTGCAGAAGGAGAACCACCTTGCAAACGGTCCCTGCGATCCAGGCAGGAGCCAGAGAACATTGCCAAGATCCCCACCAGAAAATAAGACTCTCCTGATTGTCACCCTTCTGTCCCACTCTGTCACCCTGTCCACCTTGAACTGCCATTACTCCCCTTCCTATGCCCCATTGGACAATGCACCTGTGATACCAAGAGACTGGACTCTAACTGGACATTCCTCCACCGTTACCCCAGCCCATTGCACATCCTACTCTACGTATGAGCACTTAAATAAACACCCTTGGAACACATATAAATCTTGAGTCTGTCAAATGATTGAAATATGTATTAGTACAATAGTCTGAAAACATTGCAAGTCATATGTACAGTTATATATACATTGGTATGACCTTTAATGGGCAGCAGTAAACATACCAGGAGCCAGAGTGGGCCACAGAGATCTGAAAATAGAGATTCTTAAGGGTACAGTAAGTGGCCTAGACATAGGGAAATCAGGCTGCCATGTACAATGTCCAACAGAAAACTGAAATGTAAAGTGAAGTTACAGTGTCTTACCTGTGTGTCACTGGAAGTACTGCTGTATCATATTACTTCTGTTGTCCACATCTTCTTCCTCTGCCTCCTCTTCCTCACTGTCCACAGGGTTCACCGCTGCCACAAGACCATCTCCAGGCTCATCCTCCTGCAGAAAAGGCACCTGGCGTCTCGAGGCCAGGTTGTGCAACATGCAACATGCAACGATGATCTGGCACACCTTCTTGGATGAGTAGTACAGGGATCGACCTGTCAGATGGAGGCACCGGAGCCTGGCCTTCAGGAGGCCAAAGGTTCTTTCAATTATCCTCCTTGTTCGCCCATGTGCCTCATTGTAACGTTCCTCTGCCCTTGTCCTGGGATTCCTCACTGGGGTCAGTAGCCATGAGAGGTTGGGGTGACCAGACTCACCTGCAAATATCGAGGGATACCTGTTAGCACACACTAACCCTTAGGGACAACCCAGACACCAACTTATACTGGGTGGGGACCTTGGGCTCACCTATTAGCCACACCCGGTGCCTCTGGAGTTGGCCCATCACATATGGGATGCTGCTTTTCCTCAAGATAAAGGCGTCATGCACAGAACCAGGAAACTTGGCATTCACATGGGAGATGTAGTGCTCCGCCAAACACACCATCTGCACAGTCATAGAGTGATAGCTTTTTCTATTCCTAAACACTTGTTAATTTCTCTGGGGGGTACAGATGCTACATGTGTACCATCAATGGCACCATACCATTGTCCCAGGGCATAAAAGTCAGCTTTCACTGTGGCCAAATCCTCCACCTCGGGAAATACGATGTAGCTACGCATGTGTTTCAGCTGGGCTGACAACACTCTGGTCAACACGTTGGAGAACATTGGCTGAGACATCCCTGATGCATTGGCCACTGCTGTTTGGAAGGAACCACTTGCCAGGAAATGGAGCACTGAAAGGACCTGCACTAGAAGGGGATACCTGTAGGCTGGCAGATAGCTGACATCAGGTCTGGCTCCAATTGGGCACACAGTTCTTGCATTGTGGCCCGATGAAGTCTGTATGTTAGTATAATGTGTCTGTCTTCCATTATCGCAAGGTCCACCAGGGGTCTGTACACCGGAGGATGTCGCCATCTCATATTCGTTCTCAGCGGTTGAAGCCTTTGGAGGAAAACGGTAAGCAGAGGGTTATATTCACACATCAATTGAAATAATGATGCAAGTTTTCCTTTACGAACCTATATGTGAATCCGAGAGTCAGTTGCTGTGCCAATGTCTGCTATGACGCAGGTAGGTGCCATGGCCTGTGCCCCCCTGAAATGGCAGCTGCCTGACCTGTGAGGAGGGACAAGTGTGAATGAGGTAATTCTGCTGGCGTTGTGCGCCGTTGCGGTAGGCGGTCGACGACCACTGCGCAACTTCGCATTTGTTATCATTGGGCCCTATGAGTTCCAGGAGCCAATAGCGATGTACGCCGGTGGTGACGGTACGCACCGCTGCGGATGTAACCGCCATTTTCTATCTATTCTCTCACTTGCTACCTGGCCTTCAACAGGAGAGGACCTACACTGCAGGTGCTGCTGTGACCTGTGTCTGGAAGCGACAATGGCTCATATGTCTGTATAAAGGACCCCTGCCTTCACTGTGGAGGAGTTGGAGAAACTGGTGGATGGGGTCCTACCCCAGTACACATTACTCTACAGTCATCTAGACAAACAGGTGAGTACACTGTGAGCATGATGCGTGGGCTATGAAAGTATGGATTGCTGTGTGTGTAAGCCACATGTAGGGAGGGGGCTGAAGCATCCTGGCCAGAGTGATGCATGTACGGTGGTCAATGTATGTGTGTCAGGTGATGGGAGGAATCTGAGGGGCCATGAGTGTGACGGTCTGGACGGTTAACTAATTCCCTTTTCTGCTGTCTTTTCCATGCAGGTCAGTGCCCATCAGAAAAAGGGTATTTGGCGTGCCATCGCCAAGGAGCTGCGGACCCTGGGGGTCTTTGACAGGCATAGCACCCACTGCTGCAAACGGTGGGAGGACCTGCACCGCTGGGCAAGGAAGACGACGGAGGCCCAGCTGGGGCTGGCCTCCAGATGAGGAAAAGGTGCCCGTTGTACCCTGACCCCCCTGATGTTTCCGCATCCTGGCGGTGGCCTATCCGGAGGTGGATGGGCGCTTGAAAGCATCACAGCAGCTACAAGGGGGTGAGTACAGATTCTGAATCATGACTGCGTGCACGTTAAGGTTTACCTGGGTGGGAGATGTGGGCTGTGGGTTCCCCAGGCCAGGGCGAACATGGCAGGGTAGGTCCCTTGTTGGGCAGGCTCTGAAGCACTCCAACCCCAATAGTGTTAGTGGGCATCTACTACAGGGCAGGGTCCTGTGGGTTTCAGGTGTGCACCTTATGGCGTTAAGCATTGTACCCCATGGGCTGGTGAGTATCTTAGTTCCTGGTAGTGCACAGCCTAATGCATAGGGCTGCTCCCTGTGTGTTGTGTACACCAACAGTAGTGGTGTTGCTGGCACTGACCAAGTGTATCCTCTGTCTCTCCCCCCCTTTTTGTTTTGTCACTGTGTCCTTGTGTGCATTAGCATCACATGGCGGAGGAGCAGAGGAACTGGCGACGGAGGGAGCTGCATCCCACATGGGCCTGGAGGCTGAATCCACCAAAGGTGAGGGCACCAGTGGGACGGAGGGTGAGGGGAGCACCACAACGGGGACAGGAGGGGACACCACAGAGAGCGACTCCTCCTCCAATGGAAGGTCCCAGACGGACACCTCTGTGCCCACCCCAACAACAGGTACAGCCACCACCCCACCTACCAGCACCACCCTCCTAGCAGCCCCATGTTTCCCGTGCCCGCTCACCCAGGAGGGTGAGCATCTCCTTTTCCCCAGGCACCTCAGGCCCTGCCCCAGTCAGCCCTGCTGCCCTCAGTGAGGATGCTATTGACCTCCTGGGATCCCTCACTATTGGGCAGTCAACCGTTCTGAATGCCATCCATGGTGTTGAGAGGTATGTGCAAGAAACAAATGCATACCTCGAGGGCATTCACTCTGGCGTGGCGGCCATTGTCCCTGTGTCCAGCCTCCCTCCTCCAACTTCCTCTACCTAGTCCCAATCCCCTTAACCCCAGCCCCTATCGCAAGCACCCCTTCAGACCAGCATTCATCCAAATCAACACACAAAAGTGGCTCAGGCAAACACAAGCACCACACTTCATCTCACAGGCAGTCACACAAGCACCATCCCCATGCAGACACACCAACATCCACTGCCTCCACTGTGTCCCCCTCATCCTCCTCATCAACCTCCCTTCCAGTAGCGTCTCCACTCACACCTGCATGCACTACATCCTCATCAACTACCTCCATCACCAGCATGCCCATCACAACACTCCCCTCACTGGCAGTCACCACCCCCACATCCTTGCACACATCCCCTGTGTCCTCTCCCAGTGTGGCTGTGACCCTTCCTCCCAAAGTACACAAACGCAAGCACCCACCCACCCAACAGCCATCCACCTCACAACAGCATCCAGCCCATGCACCTGCACCCAAACTCAGCAGACAGACACCTCCTACAACCACTCCCTGTTCACCCACTCCCAAACCCTCTCCCTCTTCCCACCCCAGTGTCCCTAAGAAGCTTTCCTGGCAAACTTTGACCTCTTCCCTACCCCTCCCCTCCCGTCCTTCCCCTCGGGCTAGGGTGGCCAGAACACAGCCGAGCACCTCTGCCACCAAGTCAACGTCTGCTGTGGTTCCTGCAGCTATCAGAGGCTCGGAGGAGGCGTCAGCCCAGCCAGTGTGCCATCAACCCCTGCCAAGGCCAAAACCATTCCGCCACCTGGCAAGGTGAAGAGGGGGACCATATCCAGCAAGGAGAAGGAGCCACAACCACCCAGCAAGGCCACCTCAAAGACTCCAGCTGCCAGACCCAAGGTCACACCACCATCTGCAAAGGTGAGGAAGGGGCACAAAACACCAGGCAAGGCACTTCAGCCATCCAAGGCTGCAGGTGAAGGCCTGGTGGCTACCAGCACAACTGCCAGCACTGCCATCTGCACCGCGGCCAGCACCACCACCAGCCCCGCAGCTAGCACCGCCACAAGCACTGCCGCAAGCACCGCCGCAAGCACCGCCGCAAGCACCACTACTGTCAGCAGCAGCATCCCCAGTTGGCAGCCGTCTGAGGCTGCAGGAGAAGGGCTGGAGCGTCCCTCCACCACTGGCAGCACCGGCACTGGCACCTGCACCACGGCCAGCACCGCCACCTGCACCGCCGTTAGCACCGCCGCAGGCACCACCGCAAGCACAGCCACCTGCACCACTGACAGTAGCACCACTACCAGCAGCAGCAGCCCCTGTGGGCAGCCGTCCGAGGCTGCTGGAGAAGGGCTGGAGCCTCCCTCCACCACTGGCAACACCCCCACCAGCACCAGCAGTACCACCAGTTTGCAGCCATAGCTGTCGCCGAATGGAGTCTAGCCCTGACCTCCATGGGCTATCATGCAACCTGGTCCCTGCAAATCTCATGCTTCAGACACCCAGGTGAGGGACTGTGAACTGCCACACCCCAAGTGTTGCATCATTGGGCATCAAGCCTCCTCCAGAACCAGTGGAAGAAGCCATCCACTCACCCTATCCTTGGCAGGATGAAGCACACTGGGCGCAAAGCCCCCTCCAGTACCAGTGGAGATATGCATCCACTCACCCTATCCTTGGCAGGATGAAGCACACTGGGCACAAAGCCCCCTCCAGAACCAGTGAAAGAAGGCATCCACTCACCCTATCCTTGTCAGGATGAAGCACACTGGACACAAAGCCCCCTCCAGAACCAGTGGAAGAAGCCATCTACTCAACCTATCCTTGGCAGGATGAAGGACACTGGGCACAAACCCCCCTCCAGAACCAGTGGAAGAAGGCATCCACTCACCCTATCCTTGGCAGGATGAAGCACACTGGGCACAAAGCCCCCTCCAGAACCAGTGGAAGAAGCCGTCCACTCACCTTATCCTTGGCAGGATGAACCACACTGGGCACAAAGCCCCCTCCAGAACCAGTGGAGATATGCATTCACTCGAGAGACTGTGGCTTTGCACTCCCCAGGACCAAGCAGTGGGCAAACCACCCACTAGAGAGACTGTGGCCTTGCACTCCCCAGGACCAAGCAGTGGGCAAACCACCCACTTGAGAGACTGTGGTCTTGCGCTCCCCAGGGCCAAGCAGTAAGCAACCCACCCACTTGAGAGACTGTGGCCTTGCACTCCCCATGACAACGCTGTGGGCAAGGACCCCCTCCAGAAGCAGTGGTGTTATTCCATCTTCCGGCTGAGGTGTCCCCCTTCCCCGTACCCCTGAGGTGCCTGAGTGTTTTCAACCTGATGCCCCTGCAGTGTTCTCTCCGTATTGAGGCAGGAGTCAAGTGTGGGCTTGGCCTATGAGTTTTGGCCCGGTGGCCCACGAAGATTTTGAGGGGACAATGTACCGCCTTATGTACATATTGTATAGTTTTGTAAATACTGTTTTCTTTTCTTCTATATCTGAATGTTTCTAAAATATCACTGATTTGACTCAATTCCTTTTGTCCTTGCGTTCTTCCAGGGTGTAACGGGGTGTAAATGTAATGTTGATGCATGTGTTTGTGTGTATGGTGGGTGAGGGTGGGGTTGGGGGTGTTGTGTGCTGCATGTGTGTGTCACTCTCTTTTTCTTCCCCCTCCCCTGTGTACTAGGTGCAGTACTCATTGTGGTTGTTGCTGCTGCCGTTCGTACTCCTGGTAGATGAGGAAGTAGACCAGCATGGGGAGGACCTGCAGCTCGGGCTCCATGGCGTCCTGGTTCTTCATTGAGTGTTGAGAGGTGAGTGGTTCCCCTTCTGGGTACTGTTTCCGCCATGCTTTTGATGGCATTGGTCCCACCCTGGAAAAGCTGGCGGATGGGCGGGTTGTGATGGGGTGGGTGGAACACTGACTTCTGCCTGGCTGTTGGCGGTTACCGCTGCGGTGTTTGTTGCTACCGCCGTAGCGGTCGGAGTGGTAAAGTGGCTGTATGTGTTGGCGGTTTCTGCAGTGGTCATGATCCCATTTTATTTACCGCTGGCCTATTGTTGGTATTACCGCCACTTTAACACCGACCACCAGGGTTGTAATGAGGGCCCAAGTGTTGGACATTCAAATGTTGCTCAGAGCAGTTCAGTCTGAGAAGCTAAAGCAGTCCCAGTCTTGTCTTGGTCAGAAATAGGCACTTTCCTGATGCTTGCATATGCTGTGCTGACCAGATGCTTTTCTGCTGAAGATTCCCTGCATGCTGTATCCCTTGGAGAGGTATATTCCTCCCTGCCTTTTGCCAATGCCCCCTGAAATGCCCTTTTTAAGTTAGAAACTCCATTATGCTGATGCTTTATTTTTATTTTTAGTTAATCTTTTTCCAAATTATTTTTGTCCTTTTTATATTTTTGTATTTTGGTTGCATGTGTCTCTCCACTCACACATATTTCCCGAATTTTACTAGACGTAGGTTTGGCCTGTGCTCAGCCAAAGATTATTGACTCTACTAAATCTGAACTGACTAGTGTTTGTGCAATCTGAGCACCATGTGATTTCTGTGTGACAGCAAATTCTGTTGACTTTCTGAATTATTCTCCTGAATGTTTAGTTTTATTGATGTTACTAGGTCTGAATCTATTTCGTCGCCTTGTGCAACCCTTAGTGATTATGTATCTCTACAATGTGGTTTTCCGCATTGTCTTCATGACTTTGAGCTTGCGTTTGTAATAAATTTTTAATATATTCCTGATTGAAGTTTGGCCATATTGGTCATGGTGTTTAAATTGGTGGTATTGAAATATTGTTGATGGTTCACCACACATCTTTGTGGATCAAAAGGTCCGTCAAGCTCGTTGCACATTTTATTCCTACAAAGGATGAAAAATACATCCACAATACTGTATAAATAATCACATAATAATGGGGTTCTCTAGTTTTTTTGTTGAAAGTATTTGAGCATTGCCACTCATTAGTTTTACTTTCATCTTGTTTTTTAAACTTGGTCTCCACCTCATTTATACTGATTAAATTCATGATGTTCTTTTGAGATGGATAACCAATTTTACTTTTGTGCCACTCTCTCTGGTTTGCGCTGGGACCTATAATGGGGTACCCATCCACCTAAACCTTGGATTTATTAGCTACCTAGAGAGCAATACGGGGGAGCCCACCAGGCATTGTAGCACCAGCCTGGTAAAGAGTGTTCCTAATGATGAAGCTATTCATCCATTGAGATGCATGAGGGTTCTACGCTCTAGTAATTTTTGGTCCTCTGGCCGGCTATCTTTTGGAAAAGTGTACACTTTGTTCAATTATAGTTTTGGGAGACCGTACACTAGACCAGTAATCTCCTGGTCCCTCCCCCCCTCTTTTTGATTTTGTTAAATGATCAAACATCATTTTTCCCATTCTCTGTTACACAAGCAGCAAAAATGGTGCAAACCAGCAGTTGCTCCGTTCTTGTACCAGTGAAAAGTTTATATAGCTGTGGTGTCTAATAATCAAGAAGTGGCAGGCTTTCTTGCTCTGTTACTGACAAAGGGGGATGGGTTTGTGGCATCCCTGCATTTCCATCAGGAAGAAGGCAGCCCCCCGAGTCACCTTATGTGCTTCTACATTTTTATAGTTAGAATCTTTTTTTAAATCTAGCGAAAGTTACTGGGGGACGATGAGTTTTAATTACGCCTCTTCTTTCACTGGCACATTTTTGCAATGAGTTTAGGAGCATGATATGTACTGGGCACTGGCCATGACTGCTTGCATTCATGGAAGGCTTTAAGTAATTGAGCGTGTAAGCTTGATCATGATGGGAATGGGGATTTGGGGGGCAGCTGACCGACTGGAGGTCTGCCCTCCCAGGGATTTTGGGAAGGTTAGCAGTCCAGTGACTGCCTCTTTGGTTTGGTCTGCTTTGGGGCCCAATGTAGCCCAAACAAGATATATTAGGGCCTTCCTTTGGGCTCCCTGCCACAATATTTTGGTACAGGTGACCTAGAGGTTGATGGCAGGGAGCCCATAGTTGTTCTTTTTGTCCCCGTTATAAATTAACACTTTTAGGGCATAGAATACGGCATTGGATGAGGAGAAGGTGGAAGAGACAATGCAGCTTTTCCTTGAGGCGGAGTGCATGGATGTTGTCATGGGAGGAGAGCAGGTATCAAATTCAGCCCACCCGGCTCGCTTGTCATCCCAGTAGGTGGTCACAGCCATAATTCCATGTTTGCTACCAAGAAAAAGATGACCGCATCTTCTGGTATAAAGGAGGTATGTGGAAGGGGTTGCTCTGCCATGAGACGAGTGGCTCCATAACGTTCTGGCAAGCGTGGGGCCTTCCCTCAGGGGTAGGGTAAGGGGACGGTGAAGAAACAGGCCCTCATGCCCTTGCTGCAACAAATGGGTCCCCTTGGCGGGGAGGGGGGATATAGGTGCGGCCTCAGGGCCAGCGGTGACGTGGCATTGCGGCTGCTGCGACCCGGAATGAGTAGAAAATGGGAGCGGCCCGACCATGTAGGATCCGTATGTATGGGGCACCTGCATGACCACAAAGCATACGGCGGTAGGCAGTGGTGGCCACTCCCACTGAAGCATTTAAAGACCGAGGGAGTGTGGGGGCAGCAGTGGGGGTTTAAATAGCATGAAGAGGGTCCCAGCATACCTGGACCCTCTATAGGGACTGGGGCCAAAGAGCACATTGTCTTGGAACAGCCTGGGACTATGATACATGCAGGGAGTGGGTATGATTTAGGGCAGTGGGAGTGGAGTCAGAGGGTCCCAAAGGGACTACAGTTGTGGTGGGCGAGGGGGAGTTCTTGGGGGTAGTGGGGCAGAGGAGAGAAATTTCCAGGGGATGAGCAGCACCAGCTAGGGGCAGGAAACTGCGGACAGGCAGGGGACATGGCCGGGCCCCCTCTACAGCCAAAGGGCCAGCCTTTGCCTTGCTGACAGACATGCTGGAGTTGAGTGAGGAGAGGATGAGGGAGAGACTGAGGCCCAAAGGGAGGATGGGTGCAGCAGTTTGACAGGACAGCTGGGTGGGGAACATGGGACATGGGGGTGGTACTCAGGGGGGCACAGAAGGCAATTCTGAGCAGAGGGGATGGTCATGGGTCCCAGAAGGGGACATAGGTCTGGTCAGGCGGGAAAAGGGCATCAGCACACCAGACCTGTCATTTATTTTGCAGGTTAAAGAACGTTGCAGGTTTCCAGACTTGGGAGAGCTTGGGGTGGCTCATATGCACCGAGGTAAAGTGGTGGCTGAGCCCAGGGCGGTTCGCAGGACAAGGGAGAACACTAGTTAGTCGGCAGAAATAGGTCTGGCACAACCTAATTTGTTCCACCAGCCAAAATGGCACTTGCGGCCTCCAGCACCTTCAGGATGACAGACAGACGAGTGATATTAGCAGAATGGTATGGAGGGGTTTTAATGCCCCACGTCCCAGACACCAGGTGTTGGCCCACACATAAAGCAAGTACAACAGTAACACAAAAGGGTGTGAGTGCAGACCCAAGTTAGTTCAGGTCTGAAAACACCATGGGGGTGTCAATGTTGAATTATGAGGAGGACAGCCTTGAGGAAGGCGAGCTGTGAGACAGGGAAGAGCCTGTGGAAACACAGAATAGAGAATGGGTGGGGGGTTCAGCTAATTTGTTCTTACCTAATGTGTTACAGACAAGTGAAGCCCAGATAGGTACAGAGGTAGGGACATGTAGGTTCACTGGCGAGGCGGCAAGCATCAGTATGGGCACTGACCTTGGAGGCAAGTTAAGGGCCAGGACATTGGAGTGGGTCCATTTATAGTGCCTGTGGGTGTTAATGCAGGTTGTGGAACTGGGGGTGGGGGAGTGGCTGTGGAAATGTAGGTATGTGCTAATATAGGGGTAGGTATAGACGAGCTGGCAGGCAGCGTGGCTAGTGAGCACAGGAAGGTAACTGAAAGGAGCAGGGGCAGTGTTGACAAAGCCAACAGTGGGAATAGTAACGAGGACAATGGTGACAAGCACACAGAGGACAAAGGTGATGGGAAGGGTGGGCTGGAAAGCAAACAACTAAAAATTTACCAGCTGCCCTACATGAGTATGACAAAGCAATTGGGGGCACACTCTATGTTAGGAACAAAGGAGAAAATCTGCATGGGAGAATATGTGGAAATGATTAAGCTTCTTCACCGGGAGCTGCGATCCAAGGAGGTGTTGAAGATGGAGGAGTGTGAACTGGCCAAGTGGCTTAGAGTTCCCGTAGCAATGATAAATGATTTAGAGGGTCATTATGACCCGGCGGTCAGCGGTAATATGAAGGAAAGTACTGCCAATAGGCTGGCAGTACTTTCCTCCATATTATGACCGCCACCACGGCGGTAATGGCCGTCGGGCTGGAGATAACAATCTCCAGCCCGGCGGCCACCATTATGACCCCACCTACCGTCATGGTTTTCGTTGCTTCCTTACCGCCACGAAAACCATGGCGGTAGGCACTATTAGTGACAGGGAATCCCTTCCCTGTCACTGATAGGGTTCTCCCCCACTGCCCACCCTCTCCACAGGTTCCCCCCCTTCCTCTCCAGACCCCCTTCATACACCTCCCTCCCTTCACACATGCACACACGCATACACACAACCAATTCCACATTCATCCACGCATGCAAGCATCCATTCACACACTCATCCACACACACCTACAAACATACACGCAGACACCCATTCACAGTACTCAACATACACGCACTTGCACCCCCAAACATGCACGCACATACAACACGCAACACATACCCGCATACATGCACGCATAGACATACACACCCCCACCTCCCCCACCCCCTCCCCTGTTGGAGCAGCTACTTACTTGTGTCCAGGGGGTCCTCTGCCAGGAGATGGGATGGTCTTTTGGCTGCCGTCACTGCGGCGGTAGGCGGTTTTTACAGCTGGGGTCATATTGATCCCCTTAGTCTCCAAAGAAATGCCATCAGTATCATATTCATCAGTGCATGTGGCAATGTCTCTGGTGGTGGTGGCAGGGCAAGGAGCCCAAATTGCAAAATGCGATGTAAAATCAGCATTTCAACTGCTTCTGGTTCATTTGGATGATTTTAATCTATTGCAACGGAAATGGTATGGGACAAAGTTCTGTCGATTTATTGCTTGATTTAATGCGCTCTTTGATTTTTTTCAGCTCCTTTTTGCATGGTTCTTTATATAGCATACAGGTCACACACTGATGATGCATTTCCTGGATGACTCCTTTTTTGTGGAGGCACAAGGCTTGGCAGACTGCCAGCAAGTGCTGGTAAGGTTCTAGGAGCTCATGTGTGACCTAGGTGATCCATTCGCACTGGAAAATAATAGGCCCAAGTTCAGTGCTGTCTTTCTTGGGGATTGACCTCAACTCTGAAAAAATGGAGGCGAGATTGGCACAGGACAAAAAGGAGGCAATGCAGGCTTTATTGGTGTGCATGTTGGTGAGAGAAAAAGTGGAAGTGCAGGAGATTCCAGTTTTGCTGGGACATCTCAATTTTGCATGTAAGGTGGTCAGGGATGGTAGGACATTTTTCAGGACGCTAGGCCTGAAAAAGATACATCTTTGTCACATCACATCACCATATGCGCATTTCGGTGGGGGTGAAAGAGGATCTCAAGATGTGGATTTCCTTCAATGAAATTCCGTTGGCTTGGAAGGAGGATCTGGTGTGGGACATGCAGATATTTTCAGATGCGGCGGGCAGAAAGGGATTTGGTTTGTTCTGTGAAGGTCGTTTGTGTGTGGATGAATGTCTGGCGGCCTGGAAGGCAGGAGGCCGCAGCATAGTGTTTCTAGAACTTTTTCTCTTGATGGTGGCTGTCACATTGTGGGGACCTGAGTTGGCGCACTGGAGGGTGGTGTTCCTGGTTGACAATATGGTGGTCATTCAGGTCGTGAACAGACAGTCTGCAAGTGATACGAGGATACTGAAAATGATGTGTGTTCTTGTTCTGGGTTGCTTGAGACATGATATCTCGTCCAGGGCTCAGCATATTCCGGTTGTGGATGCTTTGTCTCATTTGCAGTGGGAGAGATTCTGTGGGCTGGCCAGGGACACAGACAGATGCAAGAATCACGTCCCGGAGAAGTTGTGGTCAGTAGGCAACACAGGATGATGCAACTGGTGGAATGATCCTTGCAGAATCTATGCTGAGAGCGTATGGCCAGGTATGGTCAGCATTCTTGGCTTTAGGGGCGCAGCACAGGATGGCAGGGTGGCAAAGAATGGAGGATGCGGTTCAGTTTATTTTGGACTACACAGAAAGGGGCCTGTCGCAAGTTACAATAGCAGAAAAACTATCTGGGATTGCCTTAATGGGAAAACTGGTGTGGGGTAACTCTCCGTCGGTGGGAGAATTGGGACGGAGGATGATCAAAGGCTTGACAAGGGAACATGGTTGAATGGGACACTTCTGGAGGCCTTTAACATGCAGGCTTTTCTTTGAGGAGTTGCAAAAGTTGCCTGGGACTTGCAGGGGATTTGAGGAGGTTTGCCTATTTTCCACCCTAATGTCATGGATGTTCTTTGGCACCTTTCAGGTGTCCTAGTTGTTGGGGTGCAGGCTTGGAGTTACTTGGGGGGCACAATGTGTCTGGGCGGTCAGCAGCAAAGTGTTTAGGCAGCAGTCTGCGGTAGAGGCCAGGGCTTTGCTACTTTTTGCGGTCTTAGTGCGGTTGGTGCTAGGGCCCGCCTTCCCAGCAGAATATGGGACTTTCTCTTTCCACATCAGTGCTGTGATTGAGGCAGGTAATTGCAGCGAGGTAAGGGAGGACATTATGCAGTTGGAGTGCTGGTTATCTGATTGCTTTCAGTGTTATGTATGTGCAGCTGGGGAGGAGGGTGGTGATGCAGGGGGTCTTGTGTAAATATTTACTGCCGTTTCTTTTTTCAGGTTCAGTTGCAGATCCGGAATTGGATGAATTGGCCTTTTGGGTAGTGGGGCATTTGTTCATCAAATGGGCAGAACGAAAAGTGACTCAACGGAGTAATGGGTCTCATCTGAGTTTTGATCAGTTATTTTTTCCTTTTACATGGCAGGGTAAAGGGAACATGAGATGGTGTGAACTGGCCAGGTCTTTGAATAGCATGATGGAAAGTGAAATATACCCAGATGTTTTGGTTCTCCACTTCAAGGAGAACAACCTAATTTCGGAGAAAGTATTGATGAGGGCCATGAAGCAAGGCATATTGCAGATCAAGGCCCAGTGGTCAGGCTGTTTTGTTGTTTGGATAGAGTTTGTACCTCATAGACAATGGAGGGGGGCGTTGAAACCATTGGCAGTGAACAGGGTGTGCAGGACGTTAAGCAGAAGGATGAGTTGGTTTTGCAGGGAAAGTGGTTTTGGCTGCGCCTGCCACTCAGATTTCAAGTACAACAATGCAGTTTTTTTTAGGTGTGATGGTGTGCATCTTTCAAGTGTTGGAATGGAATTGTACTTGTTGGAGTTGAGGAAAGTGTTGTCTCGAACTTTGAACATTTGCAGGCAGAGTAGGGGGCCTCAAGTAGATAATCAGGGGTGGGGGGCAGAAAAAGTCAGCAGGTGTGGAAAGGGAGGGTAGATAGGAAGTTCAAGTGTAAGGGTAGGACATTTAACTACTTGAAGGTAAATATAGGCAGTTAAAGGCTGTAGAGGGAAAGTTAAGATTGGAAATGTTAAAATGCACCACAATGGGAATGAGAGAGTTGTTGGGTAGGTTATGTGGATGGGACAGTAGAGATGGGGTGGGCTGTTGGATAGTTCATTTGATGTATAGCAAGGTTGTAGTTTTGTAAGGCGGTTTGCCAGGTTTAAGTTGTAATGTGCACCTGTGTCAATAGAGAGGCCGTTTGCGCACTTTACAATTGGTAAGTGGTCTGTGCTGCGCCCTTCTCTCCCAGGGGAGATTGCACACTACCCACCTTCAATCCCAGTTTATCACTTCCTCACTAATTTGCCCCAAAATTTGACTACACATCGCCCATCCCACTACTGGCTTATCCTTTTAAATGTGATTACTTTTATGATGGTCAACACACCACGTTATCTTCTTTACAAAGCATATTTCCCGCTGTTTGCGTGCTACATCGTCAATAAATGTGATACTCTGAAATGTGAACACTGAGCATAGATGTTTGTTGCAGATTAATTGAAATCGGTTCTACTAAAATAAGACCTGATGTGGTGACCATGTGTCCAAGCTGTGGCCTGAGAAGGGAGACTAGTCATCAGATAATATCCTCCCCAAGCTTGAGTTCCATTTTCCTGCAACCTGTCTTCGTGGTTTGATTAATTGTGATCACTGGCTATGACAAGAGTAAATTGAAAAAGGTGACTAAGCAGCACTGTGTTTTGTTTTCCAATTAAATATTAGTTGCTTTCCACCCAGCTGTGCCAGACCAAAGACCTCCCTACCTTCAGGAAGCTTCTCAAGACCTGGCTGTTCGAGTAGTAGCAGCACCTCCCTCCCTTCCTCAGTGCCTTGAGATCCTCACGGGTGAGTAGTGCACTTTACAAATTCCTGATTGATTGAATGGTTAGGTTGCAACTTTCGCCACATAATGCATCCTGTGAATTTATTTCCTAAAGGCAAATATAATGACAGAAAATACATTGTTCGAAGCTCAAACCGATCGAAACACTTTAAAACTGCTGCTCATGAGATGCAGATGCTCTACAAACATTTGGTGGCTAGCATCAGCAGCAGATTCCTCTGAGAAGTAGGGCCAATTCTAAGATTTTAGGGACTCTTTGAAGACAGAGAACGTGCAACGCCCCTCTAATTTGTATACAATGTGGCATCACAGGAAGTGATATCAATTGAGCATTTAATTCTCTGGCATTGTTGAAACAACTTTGCAGGAAACAACTTTCCTGATGTGCATATCAGTAAAATAAAAAAAAACATCAAAATAACCTGAATAAACAAGCACTGGCAAAGCCAATAGTTCTCTGCAATCTGCGAGCTTTTAGTGTTGTCACTGCCTTTTAGCTATTTAGTATGGAGTGGACTGGATGTATGTGGGGTGGAATGGAATTGTTTGTTGTGGAATTGTGTGGTGTGGAATTCTGTGTTGTTCAGTGGAGTTATATGTAGTGGAATTATGTGTCATGGTGTGCAGTGGAATTATGTGGATAGTAGTTATGTGACATTGAGTGTAGTGGAATTATGTGACATGGAATTGTGTGTCATGGAGCTAAATTATGTGGAGTGATATTGTGTGTCATGAAGTGGCATGTAATGGAGTGAATTATGTGGTGTGGTGTTGTATTTTGTGGTCTGATGTGGAATTCTGTGGTGTGGATTGGATGTTTGTTGTGTGCAGTTGAATTGTGTGTTGTGGAGTGGAATTATGTGGTTTGGTGTGGAATTATGTAGTGTGGAATGGAATTGTGTGAAGTTGATTTGTGTGGCATGGAACTGTGTGGCTCTGAGCAAAATTATGTTGAGTGAAATTATGTGGCATTGTTTGGAGTGTACTTATGTGGAGTGTTGCTATGTGAAATAAAGTGGATTTATGTGGTGTGTATTTATGTGGTATGGAGTAGCATGTAACTGTATGGAGTTCAATTTTGTGGTGTTGACTAGTATTATGTGGAGTGTAATTATGTTGCATGATATTACATTGTGTGCCATTGAAAGGCGGGGTGTGGAATTGTCTGGCATTGTTTTGAATCATGTGGCATGGTGTGGAGTGGACTTATGTAGAATGCAATCATGTGCCATGTTGAGTTGAATTTTGTGGAGTGTCATTATGTGTTTTGGAGTTGTCAATATATCTGAAGTATAATTATCTGCTGTGAAGTGTAATTATGTAGGATGAAGTGAAATTATGTGTAGAATGATCTAGAGTTGACTTGTGTTGCAGGTGGTGTAATATATGATTTGGAGTGGAATTATGTTGCATGTAGTGGTATTATGTGAAGTGGAAAGATGTGGCATAGAGCAGAGTGGAAATATGTAGAGTTGAATTTGTTGGATTGCAATTAGATGATGTTGATGGGAAAGATGTCGATGTGGAGTGGAATTGTGTGTAGTTAAATTGTGTGATGTAGAATTTTGAGATGTTTACATGTGTTGTGTGTAGTGGAATTATGTGGTGTAGATTTGTGTGCTATGGAATTGTGTAGTACTTAATTGTGGGGAGTTGAATGGTTGTTGTCTTCAAGGGCCAGCTCTTCCAATAATCTCTACTGGGCAAAGATTGCTTCAGGCAGCATATATATCTCAGTGCCTAGGGAATAGCCTGTCAGCGAGACCGGATCCTCGGGGTTTGCGTCTGTTCCCAATATGTCCACCTCTTGGCAGCTCCAAACTGTACTAGCTATCATAGCACAGAGTTAAAGAATGGCCAAGCAGGGGATGGGGTTTAGGTTGGGAACAGCGGGGAAGGAGACCTGTAGAAGCAAGAGTTAAAAACACAATAGCTAGGTCATTCACATTAATTTTCATGAACTTTGTTTCAATTCTTTATCGTCTAATATCATGAGAGATCAAGAACTTTTCAATAAGGTGACCTTTTTATACTTATATGCTCTGAACATTGAACTCTCTCAAGTTAATCCTTAGAATAGCAATTACATCACAACAAGAGTCAATGAGTAAATTTGTTCCTAAAGAATTAACTGCTATAGGATTCATGAATTATACTGTAGAATAGGCAACCTGACTAAACTTGTTTTGTCTAGAAAGATCACACTCTGTTTGATCTCAGTTTCAAGATTCAATTGCCCAGAAATTATTGCACACCTTATTGCCAGACTGCGCATCAAGACTCAAATACCTGGAATAATCGCACGCTCTGTCGATCATAACTGCAAGGGTTAATTGCCAAGAATGAATCACGCACACTGTTGTACATGTTCGACTTTGTTATCAGAATAGATTAGAATATCATCAATATAAACTGTTGCAAATAGATCTAGATATTCTCTAAGGACATCATTCAGAAAGAATTGGAACGCTGATGGAGCATTACAAAGTACAAAGGGCATGACTCTGCATTCAAATAGACCATATCTAGTTTTAAAAGCAGTTTTCCACTTGTCGCCTTCTCTCATCCTGACTAGGTTGTAAGCTCCTCTTAGGTCTAACTTGGTGTATATTTTGGCTTTTTTAACTTGCTCCAACAGGACAGGGATCAAGGGTAATGGGTATTTATTTATTACTGTGATTTTATTTAATCCTCTATAGTCTATACAAGCCGTAAGATCCCCATTAGCCTTGGAAACAAAAAAAAGAGGAGATGCTGCAGGAGACTTGGAAGGGCGGATAAATCCATTAGCTAGAAATTGATTTAAGCTTCTTAGATATTGATTTTTGTGTTGAGACAGGGCATACACACGACAACTAGGGAGTATAGCACCAGGAATCAGATCAATTTGACAGTCATAGGGTCTGTGAGGTGGCAAGTTTCCTGCTTCGTTTTCATCAAAAACATCAAGGAAGAATGAATACTGCAAAGACAGAGTTACATCTTTTTCAGCGGCTGTGGCTATGTGGGATTTGTGGGAATCTGTGACACTTGGGCCCATATTTATACATTTTTTAGCGCCGCATTTGTGTCATTTTTTGATGCAAAAGCGGCGCAAATGCAGTGCTAAAAGAGTTTAAATATGGGCCTCGATGTCTGGAGACATTTTTCTTTACACAGAAGTGAAGAAAACGTGATTTTCCTTTCTTGACAATTTATTAAAGGATTATGGTAACTTAACCACGGCATTCCTAGGATAATTCCATACTGAGCAGCATGGATTACATCAAAGATAATTTTTTCTACATGTTTGGTGTCTTGATTTCCCCCTTTACAGATCACAGATAAGGGAAAGGTCTGCAGAGTCACCGGACCTCCAGCTATGAGTTTTCCATCTACAGCTTGTATTATTTCAGGTGTTTTCTTCTTCTTACATGGGATCCCCCATGTTTGAATCAATTGTGCATCGATAAAATTACCAGTAGCCCCGGAATCTACTAAGGCTTTCTTTAGATAAGTCTTTTGTTTTACCAGTACTTCTAGATCTAATTTTAAATGTCTTGACTCAAGTAAAACCTTTTTATCATCTTGTGAAGGGTCCACAGTTACACCCAAGAGCAACCCATCCTTACACCTTGGGTGTTCTAGTTTTCCTCATTGATCTGTGCATTTGCTACAACCTTCTTGGTAGGGGTTTGTTTACTTTTTGGTTTTGCTGGACATTCGTTAGCGAAATGGCCCTTTCGACCACAAATCAGATATTGTCTGTTCTTTCTACATAGATCTTTCTCTTCTTTCATTAAGGGCCACCTGATGGTTCCTATTTCCATTGGTTCATGATTGTTGTCTCCATAAACTTGTGATTCTCTATGCTCATGAACATGCCAGGAATTTTTCTCAGTCTTTTTGCGTGTTCCCCGTCGTTCTGCAATACGATGGTCTAGTCTTAAAACAAGATTTATCAGATCTTGACAATCCATGGGTTGAGGATGAATCTGTGCAAGAATGTCTTTTAACTCATCTTTGAGTCCTTGATAGAACAGGGCTGATGTTTTTTCTTAGTCCAGGCCGTTTCTGCTACCAGCCGATTAAAGTTAGCCAAGTAAGATACAAGATCCTTCTTTCCTTGTCGCAATTCTAACAGTTCTCGGTCTGCGGACAGAGTAACTGTTCTTCGATCAAAAACACTTTCAAATTCTCGGACAAAGTCTCTCCAGTTATAAAGCAAAGGATTATCTCAACGTACGAGAGGGATTGCTCAGGGGGCCGCGCCTCCAGTCAAATAAGAAATCAAGAAGGCCACCCTGCATTGGGGATCAGGGAAGGTGTTTGGTCTACAGGTGAAATGTAATTCTACTTGAGTCAAAAAGGACTGTACCTTCTTAGGATCAATCCTGAAAACCTTTCTAGGGGGAGCCAAATGAATGGGTGTGGGAACTGTGAGTGATATGTTAGATGGAGGATTTCCTTCTGAACTTTGAGGAGGAGGATTAAGCCAACCCGCACCCAGAGGACTTTGCTCCTTCTTTCCCACTCTGTGTTGTAACTGATCCACCCTTTCTGCTAGATTGGCTGCTATGTTTTTAGATTCGACTACATCCAATCGAAGCTGCGTAATTACCTCAAGTAACTTGTCCAATGTGTCCATATTGAAAACCTAGCACAAACAAGGAGGATTAAAATTTGTGGGCTCACTATTCTGTCAGCGAGACCGGATCCTCGTGGTTTGTGCCTGTTCCCAATATGTCCATCTCTTGGCAGCTCCAAACTTTACTAGCTATCATAGCACAGAGTTAAAGAATGGCCAAGCGGGGATGGGGTTTAGGTTGGGAACAGCGGGGAAGGAGACCTATGGAAGCAAGAGTTAAAAACACAATAGCAAGGTCATTTACATTAATCTTCATGAACTTTGTTTTAATTCTTAGTGCTCTAACATCATGAGAGATCAAGAACTTTTCAATAAGGTGACCTTTTTATACTCATATGCTCTGAACATTGAACTCTCTCAAGTTAATCCTTAGAATAGCAATTACATCACAACAAGAGTCAATGAGTAAATTAGTTCCCAAAGAATTAACTGCTATAGGATTCATGAATTATACTGTAGAATAGGCAACCTGACTAAACTTGTTTTGTCTAGAAAGATCACACTCTGTTTGATCTAAGTTTCAAGATTCAATTGCCCAGAAATTATTGCACACCTTATTGCCAGACTGCGCATCAATACTCAAGTACCTGGAATGATCGCGCGCTCTGCCGATCTGAACTGCAAGGGTTAATTGCCAAGAATGAATTGCGCACACTGTTGCTGATTCAACCATCAAGATTCAAATGCCTCGGAATGATCGCGCACTTTGCCGATCCAAACTGCAAGGGTTACTTGACAAGAATGAATCACGCTCACTGTTGCCGATTCAACCATCAAGATTCAAATGCCTCGAAATGATCACGCACTCTGCCAATCCGAGCTGCAAGGGTTAATTGCCAAGAATGAATAGCGCACACTGTTGCTGATTCAACCATCAAGATTCAAATGCCTCAAAATGATCACGCACTCTGCCGATCTGAACTGCAAGGGTTAAGTGCCAAGAATAAATTGCCCACACTGTAAATCACAAAGCCAAAAACTCCGGGGTCCTACCCCGACCTCCGTCTTACCGCCCTGCTTGAAGATCAGCAAGATAATGAGGACAGGGCCAGGAAATGTCCAAGTAGGCCTCCAGAACGGGAGACCAGGAAAATGCTGCTGTTCTGCACCGGGACCTCTGAATAGTGAGCACGTGGAGCTGGGCTGGGTTCCTTAAATAGACCCAAGCCCAACCCACATGCCACACCCAGCCAGGCTGCAGGAAAGGCTTGAAAATGAACAATACATTACAAGCAGCATTAATGACATTTCAAGATAAATACCTGCAATGCAAAAAGTTAATATGCAATATCAACACACAGTGCATGAATTATTACATTGCATAAGGTTTGTCATATTGCATTATGTTGTCCATAGAGCGCGCACTGTCCTGGTGTTGACACAGCCTTCATGGGAGGTGAGATGATGTTGTTTCTCTTTTCTGTCCTCTCACCCCCCTGAAATTAGCTAAAACTGTAGGAATGGCATCCAGCAGCTGTCTCTGCCTTCCCTTCAAGAGTGCTGGAGTCTTGAGATGACTCCTGCTTCAGGAGGTTGGATTTAGCACCACTTGGAAGTTTCAACGGGGCTCTGCTGGCGTGAGGGGGGCATGGTTATTAAAGGTGGCTGATTCCTTTGTATTTACTCAGCGAGCCAGTGGCAATTCATTTGCTCTTCTTCTGCAGCATGTTACCCCTGGATTGTTTTATTGTCAACTGTCAATGTTGTTTGGAGTTGGATCTCACTGTGCTATCTGTGCCAATTGTTTTGTACTTTTCTCTTTAAAAACAATAAAAAATTGTTTATAAAAAAAAAACATGCACCGGCTTGAGGGGCAGAATTAAAGTTAGTGCACTCCTTCTGCTAGATCAAGGAAGCAGCAGCTTGTCTGCAGTTATGCCCTTTAAATTAAAAGCATCTTCAGCCACTAAAAGGACAAACTAACTTTGTCTTCTGTTTCCTGTCCAGAAATGGCGCTTGGGGGTAATAAAGAAATAAAAGCAAGGGTGGTGGATGAGGAAGGGGATAAAGAGAGAGACACATTACACCAGGAGCTTCAGAAGGAATGAAGCAACAGGGATGAGGGAGAGTGGGAGGATAAGAAGCAAGTGAAAACACAAGCACTGGTATGGAGTACTCAAAGACAAAGAAAAAAGTAGCTCCTAAAACAGGAGCAGTGGATGGACACAAGTACTTGGTCAATGCTTTGGGGGAGGGCCAAACAGAAGAAGAGCGATGGCTCATGCATGCCATAGACAAACGACAATGAAGGATGTGAGAACAACATTGCAGGGAACAAATAGTAAGTCTATGGGCAGGCTGAAGCCCACTGATTGTGAACAACATGTTTCAAAGAAACAAAAAGTACATACATGTTAAAGCTCTATTAAGTGGAAACAGACTATATTAGTCATGCTGGGTAAAAAAGTTTGTCCCTGGTCTCTCCCAAACATAAATACTCCAATACCAACACTTTTTTTCTAGATTTATTTATTTTGCATTTATGTGGTATTTATATAATGTAGACCTAAGTAAAATGAGGAAATAGCTATACAAGCTCAAGGCCAAAGAAGCAGTTACCATGTCTTAGGAGGGATAGCTAATTGGGTACTGTTACTGCATCACAATGTAATATTCTTTATAGAGGTGAACATTCAGTTGTTTCTTAAATTCCTGAGTTGAAGTTTTCCTTATGGGTACCAGAATTTATTTCAGATCATTTATGCATAGGTGGAGAAAGTCTTTTGGCTTGTTTGTGTGTATTTTTTCACTTATTTGTCTCCCTTCTAAAAAAATGTCCTAGCTGGGGATGTGCAGAGAGTCTCCGGAGATGGTGAGATGTTCACCCAAGTAAGCAGGGGTGCCAGTAATAATGGATTTGTAGATGATGTACGTGGTTTTGAAGGCTGTGTGAGGTGCCAATCTCTGGAGTTCCATCAGGCTGGAGTAATGTGGTCACATTTCTTTAGGCCCTAGTGAGGTGTGCTGCAGCATGTAGGATGCCCTTAAGGGGTAGCCATCATGGATTAAAATTCCAAGCTGATTTTCAAGATGCCCAATACAAGATAAGATGTGTGACATGGAAAATGTTTGTGCAAAAAAGACATGAAAGCAAACAAAACAGTTGAAAATGGCTTCTATTAAAAGTACTACTGAAACCACTCCAAAATTAAGCAATGGGATTAAGTGAGAAAAAATTAAGGACCTGATTTAGAGTTTGGAAGATGGGTTACTCCGTCTCAAATGTCACCGTATTATGATTTCCATAGGATATCCCTTCTGCCAAACTCTAAATCAGGCCCTAAGTCTGGAAATACTTAGGTCCAGATGTAGCAAAGGTTTTTACCCATTCTGTGTCTATGGGAAAAAGTGTTTGTACATATGGCCCTTACTTCTTCATTTGTAATATTATGAAGAGCAAGAAGATTATAAAGAACAGGTCATACATAGGAAAAGGAGAGCAGAGTGCTGTACAAGCAAAACATTCTGATGTAGGCTACATACCCCTGGTATTTTTCAGTCCAAACCTCTGGCTAAATTTACAAGAACTGACGCATTGCTACTGTAACACAGTGATAGGTCAACAAAACTTGTGGGGCAGTGCAACAGTTTTAAATGTCTTTGATGCTCTGTATTTACAACATGGTGCACCAAGGCACAAGGTTCCATGGTGCGTCAAAAAGAAAGACGCATCCATGGGAGGTATGTTTCAAGGAAAACTGACGCATGTGCTGCAAAAATGATACATGGCTGATTTGCTGCATGTAAAGCAAGACAATTCTACCTTGCAACACTTTTGAGTAAGTAATGTGTAGGAAATCCTTCAAAAAGTGATCCACCTCAAAAACAAGTTTTTTCTCACACATAGAAAGGTAAGATGGAGCAGGCAGCAGCAGCCAGAGCAGTAACTCCAGCACAGGCCATGATGTCCAGGAAGAATCCCAATGGAAGAGAAAGATTAATTTTAGTGAGGAAGAGAATCAAATAGTTATAACAGAGGTAACAATGCATGAACATGAACTCTTTGTCACCTCAAAATTGTCATTAGGGAAGAAACAGGCTAAATGGAAGTCCATAGTGGAAGAAATCAACATTGATGGACATCAAAAGGAGAGTGACAGACTACAAGAAGCACTGGTATGACTACAAGGTCAGGACCCAGGAAAACTGGCCAGCAACTTGAAGGCAGCCACGTGGACCAGAGGAGGAGGACCTGAGGTCCAGGAGGAGCTGATGTCCTTGTAGGAGCAGGTGGCATCAGTCATCCCAGCTGAGTTGGCGGCAGGAGTGGAAGGACATAACTGCAAAGCCTGTGACGACCAACAAGACACACAGGGCCAGTGGCAACAAGGGACAATATCAACAAATATGTCAGACTCAGCAGTGCAGAATGCTAACGTTCTGCGCTGCACTGCACTGAGTGTAAAGGAAAAGGATGGAAATGGCCTTGTGTCCAGTCATACATCATAGAAATGTAAGTGAAAAAAACACTCACATGTTGTACAACCCAGTATACACCTTTCATGTGTTTACAGTCCATGTGTGATGTTCTGCACCAGTCCAGCTTCACCGTTGGATCTTGGGATTTCTCATGTAATGTATAACATCAGTTTCCAGTACTACAAGTCCCAAAATACCAAGCAAGATCTGGATTGGAACACCACAACATGGCCGTCCCTTGGATCTCTGAAGGCACACTTTCCAGCACAAAAATAATCCATGGAGGCATTTTCATCTACCTGTGCAGCAGAATGCAGCACACATGGAAAGAGGCAAAAAGGAGGAGAAACAAAGAGAGTTCTCTTTGTTATGCCTGCCGTGGGGAGCCTATGGTTTTGACACCTTTCCAGGTTCACTCGTATTTGCAAATTTGGGAATGAGTCAACACCCACTGGGTTGCATTGGAAACTCATCACTATACCCATAAAAAATGCCCCCTGATGCAGAGTATAACTATGCAGCCATTTGTCCTGTCTTGCCTTACTCCTTATCTATGAAGCCAATCAAAGGCATGCAAATAACTTTTGTGTGGCCTCATAGATACAGGTCTGCCCTCTGCCTCGCTGGTGCATCAAAACAGGTGTTCACTGGCAGAGCATAGGTATCATAAATATCCCCCTTAGTCCCTAGCATTAAAGCACATTGCACACAGCTGCACTGATGTGTGGGGTGTAAGCAAACATGTATAGCTTGCCATGGTAGCCAACACCCTAAATCCTGGTATGTAAAAAAATCTCAAGGGGAGTGATGAAAGTGATGCATAATATAAGGAGAGCTGTGTTTTGTCAAACAATAGATGGTGTGTGAGCCTTGTGGACTCCTGGTAGTGCTATTTAATGTAGGTGTAGCTGCACACATTGAACTGTCACTGTATTTGAATAGGGGCACATTGCATAGCAAGGAGGTGAGAAGCAGCATGTGTACTGCATGGTAGCTTGAGCTATACACATGAACTGCTGGGTTTGATAGTGTTACACATATGTTGCAGCTAGGAAGGAATGACATAGAAAAGGGCATAGGTGTACTACATCCTACATGTGATGTGCACCGGGGGGGTGATGTAGCATGTGTCAGGAGGGAGATAGAAGAAGAAATGTTATATCAGGCCACATATGTCAAAGCAGGAGGATGACAAATGGGCAATTCAGAAGTGACAGTCTGAGCTAGGTTGCCATAACATGGGCAGGAGTCTGTAATGGTTTGAGGTTGAAAATTATGGGTAAAGTTTTGTGACAAACCGAGGTAGATAAATGTCATGTATCTCTTAACTACTAGCATGTGTGGGTCAAGCTTGATAGCTCACAAATACACAGAGCCATGTTAGGCAATTGGAAGTAGTGAATTTATTTGTAGGCTTTGGCTTACATGTGAGTCAATGCATGATCAGGCTTCCATCTGTGTGTGACAGTAAACGGAGACACTGAGACTAAATAAGGATTGCCAGAAGAGTCATGCACACGTTCAAGTGAGTGGGGCTGAGTCTCACAATATGTGATACTCAGCAGATAACATGCTCTGACAATGATGAAATGGAGTGAGTGTCAGTGCTAGCTATTTACCTAGTTTGACTGTGCATATCCCCTCAGAGTTGGCACACGCAGGCCACTGTTTTCACAGATAGTACACCAATGGTAACTATATGCACTTCCACATTCCTGCAGTGTAGCAGTTTACTAGCTGTGTAAAGTAGTTTGGATGCATGACCAATATGAACCTTGCCCACATGAATGCACAATGAGCATGCCAGACAGCACAGCAAGGCAGACTGCTATGACGCAGCATGTGTAAGGCTGACAGCAGCATGAAATTGAATACATCAGCACACCCTGTTCACTTTCACAGGAGCTATGGCATGAGTAGTGGTATGAAACAAACAAGCACCCTTGTCACATAGTGGCATGTAACCAATGCACAGATACTGCCATCTTAAATGCAACTACAGTGCCACTTCCTCTCAAAACATATGTACTGCACCTCAACATTGATAAGAAGTTGAATGAGGATAAATCCTGTATGTCAGCCATATTACTCCTTTCAACATCTAGCAATGATCAACACTGACATATATCCATTTATTGCAGAGGGAGAAACAACTCCTCCTGACCAGCTGCCTGTCCAAGATGACCAACCTGCTGCCAATTGTAGTCTTCCCCCAATGGATGAAAACCGGGTGTGGGTGGGGCGGACAGTGTCATTGGGTCTCCAGAGGCACAGCCTACAACTGAAGCTACCCCATCTGCAAGTCCAGGCCAGCTCTGGACTGCGAGGACCCGCAGGTTGTATTTCAACACCAAGTGGTAGGAGTCCAGCAGCAGATGTTGGATGAGGTGTGGGCAGGGATGGAGACCATTGTAGGCACACTAGAGGGAGTCCGTACGTGCCTCAGTCCAAATATGGACACCTCTGATACAATTAGAGACACCTACACTCCGGTCAATAGATTGGAACAGCCCCTGACTGGCATCGCTGGTGTCATGGCACACGGTAACAATAATAACCCTGCCAATGTGACATCAGTGAGGTTGTCACCCAGTTGGGTGCTATACCCACCTTCCTTCAATCCATGGAGTAGAAGTAGGACTCCTATATTACAAAAATGGGTGCCTTTTACTGTGACATTGTTGCTGTGCTGACAAGCCAGCAGGACGTTCTCAGCGCTGTGCTGCCTTCCTCCTGCACAAACCCCACCACACTCAAGGGAGGCACAACATACATCAGAGGAGGAAGATGTGGGCTTTACCATTTTCAGGCGGAGAACTTCCCAGCAACATTTGTCTGTGGCCCTTGGCCAATTTCCCATCGAACATGTGTTGACTAACATGTCATCACCCATGTCAATTGCCACTGTCTACTTTGTGTTTGCCCACCTGAGGCTCTTATCCATTTGTGGACTGTCAATGTGGCCTCCCTTCTCTGGGAATCCTTTGCACCTTAAATAATGTTGGGATTGTTGCGGCAATAACTGATGCTGTGATACTTCATATTTAAATACATGTAAATAAAGCACTATCTCTAACCTGTGTGTTGAATGTCTGTTGCTAATTGGATTAAGTAGGTCATGGTGGATGTGATGACCCTAAAGACACTACCTACTATCTTAGGGGACTTGTGTAACCTAGACCCACGCAAAAATCTATTCAGGCCAAGGGGAATACTTAATGTGAACACTACATGTATATAAACTTGCTAGAAGTTGTCCAAGGTTACAAGCATGGAGTGCAAAGAATAGCAAGCATTTTAATGCTAAGGGTGAATTATGTTTCTGCCCAGGTGGGTGCCACCTCCATGGACAAACAGCTAGCAAACAGCACTGATGTGACAATAAAATGGTGCAAGGGTGAGTGTGTAAGTGGCTGGTATCAGTTTTTGACTCAACGCATCTTTGATTAGTGACAATAGGTTGGCATAATCATCCATATAATACATGTAGCATAACTTATACACATGGTGCAACAGTAGGTGATCATCTGTTTTGGCCACTATGTCCATTCACAACAAGAGTGCCATTTACAGTGCAATATCATGTTTAAAGATTCCTTAAGTGACTGCTTTGCAAACTTGACAGGATCTTCTCCATAGGCATTCCACATAGTAATGCACAAATATAAACACTGCCTGGAAATACTACAGCATGTGCTTAACACAACATAAACATATCTGACAACTTTCACGCATTAAAATCAATAAGCAGCCTTGAAATGTGAAAACATTGTTTATTCTTATTATTATAAAAGTGTCAAAATCTAAAACTAACTACATTACACTCATCCTATCTATAATAATATGACTAAAATAACGTATGCTAACTAACCTACATTACCTTACCTTAACTTTAACTTAAACTACTTAACCTTAACTTGTACTACTCTACACATATACCACAACAGTCATGTTAATCGTTAACCCCCAACACCTCTTCATACACATATTCACACAATAAAAACTTAAACTACACCTCTACTCAAGCTACCTAAACCGTATAACCTAAACAAAGATATTTTTCTGTATTTTCCATAATTTCTTGTTTTTATTATAAACATATACTATACATCAACTCTCCGCCCACTTAATAATCTACCCACCCAAATCAAAACCTAAGAACAAATAAATATTAAAATGTTTAAAAAAAAATAATGCTAAACTAACCTGTGGTGGGGCTAACCTACCTGGGGAGGGGCTAAATGGTGGAGGGATGGCTAAATCTGTGTGCCAATCCTATTGACCGACTGCTGCAAAGTCTGCACTATCTGCATCAATGTGGCAGCTTGCGATTCTGTGCCAGCCACTGGTAGTTTTAGGATGGAAAGGTTTAAGGGCCTGTTGTTCACAATCAGAGGGCTGCCCTGAGATTGTGGTCAGGAGCTGTGGTGCTTGTGCCTGCTGCGCTGTAGATTTATGCAGTACTTCAACTGCTTTATCTTTCCAAACAGATATAATAGGCTTTTGCTGGTCAGGTGCCAAGTTGTCTGTTGAAAGGGAAGGACATATGTTTCTGACAAAGCTGAACATGCACATGTTATTATCATTAATAGGCTTAAGTTACCAAAAACATCACATCACATGTCCTGCCAACAAACAAATCTAAAAATGACAAACCGTCATAAGAAACATATACTTATCCTAATGTAACAATGCAAAGGTACTCATGTGTCAGCATTGTACGTATATGAAATGGCAGTGGATGCCCAAATAAAGAAAGACTCATAATAAATCAAAGACTGATTAGGAACTATGCTGTTGTGTACCCATAGATTGGTATACTTGGTCGGCCTAGCTACTACCAGGGGTTCGTCATGCATCATGCAAGAGGGTATATTCTATGGCCAATAACCTATGTGAAATTAATAATGTCTAACAAGTACAGGTATTGTGCCTCAGGAGTGTGTAACTGACATGACAAATACACAAGACTACACACATTGCAGCATAGACTGACTCTGTGCCAGGTAGTTTAAACATAGATGGTAGCTACTTCAAATGAAATTGGCCTGTTGGACACTTCTCCAATATTTGCTCATGAAAATAGCTGGAACTTTAGTGCATAATTCATGTAATGAAATTCAAGCAATACCATGTGGCCCTTAACATATGCTAGTGTCTGTCCATACATGTGACACAATGGACACTGTAATTACACACTCACAGCAACAGACAGGATATGTCATTTGGCCACTGGATTTGCTCTAATGAATGATACATTTTAACTTTTCCATCTCACAAATACATATGCAGCATCTATACTAGAAAGGAATCTTATTTTGTGGTGCTTAGCCTGCTCACATGGTCATACTGGTTTATTGGATTCTAAACTTTGGCTAGACAATTAGGTACGGCACATGTATGAATTCAAAAACATATTGCTGTTTAAATAGGCATGAATGTCTGAACATGCCTTCAATTCTTCACACTGTACCAATTGTGGCAGTGATGCGAAACATATTCTGCATGTATGAGTATAGTATGATGTGAACACACAAAAGGAGGACTGTTAAATTTGAAAAGATGTTCACTGTGCATTGTTTCCCTTTAACATCTATTGTTGACTATTTATAGTCTTGTCTGGGATATGGGTTACACCCCAACCACACTTGTGTTCTGCTCAAATTTGGACTTGGCCTAACATGCTGTATCATGAAAACCTCAGCATATTTCATGGAATTTTTCTGTCATATAATTTGGGAACATTTTTTTTTATTTTCTGTTCATGTTATTGGTGAAAGGCATTTGCCCTTATGACTATCTGTTGTTCTTGGGCTGGTGATGGTACATGTGCCAAAAGCATCCACACCATAGCTGGCCAAACATTACCACAGCTGATTCTGAGCCATTCACCATGTGTGCCTGCATACACTGGCAATACATGCACATTGACTCTTGTCCCTATCTATTGCACATGCAACTTTGTCCTACTTCCTTTGTGATCTAACATGTAATGAAATTTGTTTTTCGGTGAATGATGAAACACCTACACATCTCAATGTAACCAACATTAGAGATCATACACAATCCTTACAGAGCACAGTAAACATTCAGATGACACTCACTGGTAGCATTTGGATTCCTGAAGGTGTCCACCTCAGCATTCGTGCATGGCAAGACAAAAACATGGTTGATTTTTCTGTGAATTTTGAACATGTACATTATGGCTTATGAAGCACAGTATATTTACTTCATAGATGTCTATTACTGTCTGCATGTTGGACATGTAGCATAAGGCAAAGTTGATATGGCTTAATGATGAACATATGTATGCCATGTTGCAGTGTTTACGGATAATGGCAGATAAATCACATCTCAAGTGCACAAAGTGCAGACAAAGTACCAAACCATCCTTTCTTGCTACATGGTGCAAGGGTGCCTATCTTTGATGACTATGTGAACAGAATAAATTGACAGACCACACACTGCAAAGTATTAATTTTGCTGGGGTTTTCTCAAATCAATTTGTGTTCTGAGCAATGCTACACATATCAGAGAGTAATTGTATTTGTTTTCCTTTTTCACTTAGCTTCTTACATGTTACTAGTGCGCAGTAAATAAACAATGACCATTCATGCCCTGCACAGACTCATGAAGGAATTGTGACCATTTTTCAAATAACGTATGTTAAATTGTTAGGGGTGAACCAAACACCTGTCTAACCTGTGGCATGACGACATGTGAGTGTGCTCCCCTGCTACACACATGGTGGGTGACCCCCACAGTTTGGAGTCAGTATTTACCTAGGAGGCAGGTGAAACACTTCCTACAGAGTACCAGATGGTTCCTGAAGCACCTCTGGGTCTCCCCTGCACTGCATGGTCTGTTTGGGCTAGTGCCAGGTCACTGTGAACAGGCCTCTGTGGCATGATTCTTTTTTTAACAGAGTTAGCCTGTATCATGGCATACTACCCTAAACATATATCTGACCCTTCCAGTCGAAAAAGCAATAACATGTTTTTACTAAAGACACACAGGTACAAGTTTATGGAATATAGGTACTTACCAACAGGCTCACCAACTTCCAGTCCAAGATGGTCTATCAGGTCTGCCTCCGGGCTCACCACTTCAGCCCATCTGTGCTTGATATGATAGACAGTGTTGTGCTAAAGTGCAAGTGCTTTCTGTCTAAATGATATTGGTGATTGGTTTATCCGTAATTGGCATATTTGATTTACTAGTAAGTCCCTAGTAACAAACACTTGTGGGCACAGGGCCTGTAAATCAAATGCTACCAGAGGGCCTGCTGCACTGATTGTGCCAACCATATGAGTAGCCCTATAAACATATCTCCGACCTGTCACTGCAGTGTCTGTGTGGGCAGTTTGAAACTGTCAGTTTGACCTGCCATGTGCCAGGACCATCCCTTCCCTTTTACTAAATGTAAGTCACCCCTAAGGTAGGCCCACGGCTGTCCCATGGGCAGAGTGAAGTGTATTTAAAAGGTAGGACATGCACTGGTGTGTTTTACATGTCCTCATAGTGAAATACTGCTAAATTTGTTTTTCACTATTGCAAGGCCTATCTCCCCCAAAGGTTAACCTGGGTATTCCCTGAAATATCTTTCGAGTGCAATTTCCAATTGGGAGCAGGTAGAGATGTGGAGTTTAGGTTCTCTGAACTCACAATTTAAAAATACATTTTTTGATGATATTAGTTTTTAAATTATATGTTTGAAAGTGCCACTTTTAGAAAGTTGATGTTTTTCTTGCTTGACCATTCAGTGTCTCTGCCTGGCTATGGAATACACGTCAGGATGACAGTTGGGCTGGTTGTGAATTCACTCTAGGCAGTCACACAAAGCAAGCTGAGGTGTGCCCTGCATAACCTGATGGGTCTTCCTGGGCTAGAGTTGTGGGAGAAGCTGACACTTGCACCTGAATAGGGCTGTGCCCACCTTACACAAAGCAGTCTCCAAACCCCTGTAGAGTGTCTGGGGCCACGACATGAAAGGTAGGGTCTTGTGTGCTACAAAGACTTTCCTTTGAAGTTTGCCTACTTCAAAGGCAGGAATGAGCTTTGGGTCTCTGAGACCACAACTTCAGAACACTTCTGGACTGAGGACATTCTGCCAAGAAGAAGAGCTAGATGACATAGGAGGGACTGCCACTCTGCCTATTGATTTTCAATGCTTGCCTGTTGCTTGCTGCTTCTGTCATCGGAGTGGAAGGACTGGATTTTGCTTTATACTTCCTCCTTTCCAAGGTTTTCCAAGGGCTTGAACTGAGCTTGCCTCCTGTTAGAAGTCTCAGGGACGTCAAAGACTTCATCTGGAAGCCCCTGGGCTCCCTTGCTGAGAGTCCTGACTCACCAAGTGGAGCCAAATCCAGTTCCTGGGTCCTTGGAAGTGAGTTCTGGTGTAACAAAGAAGAAACCAGGTGGATCGACTCCAGAGCCACTTTGGAACCAGCGCCGAATCTGTGTCACTGCCTACACCAGGAATTGTGTCCCCAATGTCTGGGGCAACTGACTCCAACTCCGCCACAGCACCTGTGGCCCTGTCGTGTGATCACAACACTGCAAAGCTGACACCTCAAATCTTGACCTGCTGGACTCATCGACCCCGTTGTATAGTAAGGAAATGATGCTTAGTCACTGACACAGCATCACCTTCCCTGCAACCATAAGGAACCGATACCTCACCTCCCCTGCCTCACAGTAAGAAACTTACGCCTGACATCCCGAGTGGCAGTAAGAAACCGACATCACACTGGCACTAGCGACCCCTCACCTCCCCAACTCCGTACAATGTCTTTGCTTCATTATTTATTAAAGGTTCTGTGTCTGGGGTCAGTTCAACTCTGTGCGAAGACTGACTGTTAGAAATGGGGTCTTTGGTTGGCAGTCCCTGTCCAAGCAAGGACCCTCACTCTAGTCAGGGTAAGTCACACACAATCCAAATTATCCTGTGCCCACCCTCTGGTAGCTTGGCACTGAGCAGTCAGGCTTAACTTAGAAGGCAATGTGTAAAGTATTTTTGCAATAAATCATACAATAACACAATATAGCACCACAAAAATACACCACACAGTGTTTAGAAAAATATATAATATGTATCTGGATATTTGCAGGTCAAAACGATAAAAGGTGCAACATGAAAATGTAAAGATATCACTGGAAAGTGATATAAAGTGTTTTAAGTCTTTACAAAACAAACAAAGGAGGTCATTACGACCCTGGCGGAAGGCGGAGAACCGGTGGTAAGACCGCCAACAGGCTGGCGGTCTCCCTTCATGGAATTATGACCATGGCGGTTACCACCATGGTCATCTGCCGGTTCTCCATTCCGCCCGCCGGGCTGGGGACCTGGGTCTCCAGCCCGGCGGCCGTCACTATACCGCTGGCGGCATTTTTGACCCGGCTTACCGCTGTGGATTTCCTGCGGTTTGAACCGCCATGAAATCCATGGCGGTAAGCACTATCAGTGCCAGGGAATTCCTTCCCTGGCACTGATAGGGGTCTCTCCCACCCCCCACCCCCAACCCGACTCCCTGCCCTACCCCCCACCACCCGTGCCACCCCCCAAAGGTGGCAGGGTCCACCTCCCCAACCCCGACCCCCAACATCACATCACCCATTCCCACACGACACCCACGCAGGCACCACCTCCACACTCACACACGCCAACATACATGCCTACATACACACACACAGGCAGACACGCACACCCACATTCAAACATTCACGCACACATCCATACTGACATACCCACAGACATACATGCACTCATTCCCATACACACAACACCCCCGCAAGCATACACGCACTCCCCCCCCTTCACATACACACACGCACACCCCCATGCACGCACACAACATCCAACACCCCCCCACCGCCCTCCCCTCACGGACGATCAACTTACCTGGTCCGACGATCCTCCGGGAGGGGTCGGGAGCCATGGGGGCAGCTCCGCCGACACCACACCGCCAACAGAACACCGCCACGGCGAATCACAGGACGTGATCCGCTGGGCTGTGTTCTGTTGGCGTGGCGGTGGAGGTGGAGCAACCTCCACTTACCCGCCTCCTGCCAGTTTGGCTGTTGGCGGCTCTCCGTCCGAAAAAGGACGGAGAGCTGCCAACGGTCATAATAGGCTGAGCGGAAAACCGCCACCACTGGCGGTCTTCCGCACAGCGGTCGCTCAGCAGTCTTTCAAAAAGACCGCCGAGGTCAAAATGACCCCCAAAGTCTCTTTCAAGCACAAAGTACCTGGTTTGGAGTGAAAAATCTCCGCAAAGGGGCCGCAGAGGAGGAGATGAGTGGAAAATGGTGTGTGCGTCGGTTTCGCCCCTTCACACACGGACTTGCGTCGTTATTTTTCACGCGGGGAAGACGTTGCGTCGATTTCCGGTGCACGGACAGGTCTCCTCTGTGGATCGTGGGGTTTTCAGATGCCCCGCCGTCTGTGCGTGGAATCCTGGGCTTGTTGACCGGCTGCGCGTCGTTCCAGTAGGCTGTGTGTGGAATTTTTCCCTCACGGCAGGCGCTGCGTCGATTTCCCCTCTGGAAGTGGGGCAGCGTTGTCCAGGCGGGCCGTGCGTCAAAGTTCTGGTCGCAACGCAGGCGCCGCGTCGATCTTTTCCTCGCGAAGACGAGCGCCGTCTTTCCGGTCCGGCGTGCGGTGAATTTATCACCGCGGAACAAGCTGAGCGTTGAATTTTTCGACGCACAAGGAGTCCAGTTGCAAGAGAGAAGTCTTTTTGATCCTGATACTTCAGGGAAGAGGAGGCAAGCTCTATCCAAGCCTTTGGAGAGCACTTCTGCAGCAAAGCAAGGGAGCAGCAAGACAGCAGGGCAACAGCAAGGCAGCAGTCCTTTGCAGAAAGCAGTCAGATGAGTCCTTTAGGCAGCCAGGCAGTTCTTCTTGCCAGGGTGCAGGTTCTGGTTCAGGTTTCTTCTCCAGGAAGTGTCTGAGGTGGTAGGGCAGAGGCCCTGTTTTATACCCAAATGTGCCTTTGAAGTGGGGGAGACTTCAAAGAGTGGCTTAGAAGTGCACCAGGTCCCCTTTCAGTTCAATTCTGTCTGCCAGGGTCCCAGTAGGGGGTGTGGCAGTCCTTTGTGTGAGATCAGGCCCTCCACCCTTCCAGCCGAGGAAGACCCATTCAAAATGCAGATGTATGCAAGTGAGGCTGAGTACCCTGTGTTTGGGGTGTGTCTGAGTGAATGCACAAGGAGTTGTCATCTAAACCCAGCTAGACGTGGATTGTAAGGAACAGAAAGATTTATGTGCAGAGAAATGCTCACTTACTAAAAGTGGCATTTCTAAAATAGTAATACCAAATCCAACTTCACCAGTCAGCAGGATTTTGTATTACAATTCTGGCCATACTAAATATGACCTTCCTATTCCTTTCAGATAAGCAGCTACCACTTCAACTGTGTATGAGGGAAGCCCCAATGTTAGCCGATGAAGGGGGCAGGCCTCACAGTAGTGTAAAAACGAATTTAAGAGGTTTCCACTACCAGGACATGTAAACTACACAGGTACATGTCCTGCCTTTTACCCACACAGCACCCTGCTCTAGGGGTTACCTAGGGCACACATTAGAGGTGACTTATATGTAGAGAAAGGGGAGTTTTAGGCTTGGCTAGTACTTTTAAATGGCAAGTCGAAGTGACAGTGAAACTGCACACACAGACCTTGCAATGGCAGGCCTGAGACAAGGTAAAGGGGCTACTAAAGTGGGTGGCACAACCAGTGCTGCAGGCCCACTAGTAGCATTTAATCTACAGGCCCTGGGCACATATAGTGCACTCTACTAGGGACTTACAAGTAAATCAAATAGTCCAATTTGGTGTGATCCAAGGTTACCATGTTTAAAGGGAGAGAGCATATGCACTTTAGCACTGGTTAGCAGTGGTAAAGTGAGCAGAGTCTAAAAGCAGCAAAAACAGTGTCCAAAAAGTGGAGGGAGGCAGGCAAAAAGTTAGGGGTGACCACCCTAAGGCTGTCAGGTCTAACACTGACTATTGGGAACGGCTCTGTCAACAACATTGTGAGAGCCCCAGCTAGCGCTATTGTGTTTCTAAAAGTTTTATTGAGATTTAATCAATAAAAAACTGTGGGGCATATTTATACTCCGTTTGCGCCGAAATTGCGTAGTTTTTTCTTACGCAATTTCGACGCAAAACTAACTCCATATTTATACTTTGGCGTTAGACGCGGCTAGCGCCAAAGTCCATGGAGTTAGCGTCATTTTTTAGCGTGGACACCTACTTTGCGTTAATTATATGCAAGGTAGGCGTTCCCGTCTAAAAAATCGACTCCGAGGCATGTGCGTGGGATTTATACTCCCGGGCAAAAATCACGCCCGGGAGTGGGCGGGTCAAAAAAAATGACGTACGCCGCTTTTGCGCTGTTTTTTAGCGCCTGCAAAAGGCAGGCGTTAAGGGACCTGTGGGCTCTGAAGGACCCCAGAGGTGCCCCCCATGCCCCCAGGGACACCCCCTGTCACCCATGCCCACCCCAGGAGGACACCCAAGGCTGGAGGGACCCATCCCAGGGACATTAAGGTAAGTTCAGGTAAGTGTTTTTTTTTTTGGTGGCATAGGGGGGCCTGATTTGTGCCCCCTTACATGCCACTATGCCCACTGACCATGCCCAGGGGACAGAAGTCCCCTGGGCATGGCCATTGGGCAAGGGGGCATGACTCCTGTCTTTGCTGAGACAGGAGTCATTTCTATGGGGGTTGGGAGTGAAAAAAAATGGCGCAAATCGGGTTGAGGCGCAAAAATTGCCTCAACCTGACTTGCCCCATTTCTTGACGCCCAAGCTCCATATCCCCCTACGCCGGCGCTGCCTGCTGTACACCAGACGGCGCCGGCGGCTAACGCCGGCTAACGTCATTCAATAAATACGGCGCCCGCATGGCGCTTCAGAATGGCGTTAGCCGGCGCTAATTTTTTTGACGCAAAACTGCTTTGGCGCAGTTTTGCGTCAAAAAGTATAAATATGGGCCTGTATCTTTACTTGTGTATGTTGGATTTTTGTCATTGTTGTCTGGTGTTACTCGGATAAATAATGGCTATCTTTCTACACTGGTGTGGAGTACTTTTGTGATGTTTTCACTGTGTTACTGTGTGTGTGTGTGTGTGTGTGTGTGTGTGTGTGTGTATACACTTATTTTACACATTGCCTCTGAGATAAGCCTGACTGCTCATGCCAAGCTACCAACGGGGTGAGCAGGGGTTATCTTAGCTGTGTGGCTCCTTTACTCTGACTAGAGTGAGGGTCCCTAATTGGACAGGTTGCACACCACTGCCAACTAGAGACCCCATTTCAAACAGCAATGATATGTAAGCTAAAAGGGTTCATGGGCATGTGTCCTGAGCTATGACTACAAACCCCTTTTAACCCTCTCAGCAGCCTTTAAAAGTTCTAATGCTCAATATTAGTGCACACTAAGGAAGTTCCATAGTGAGTTTCTTTTTATAAACTTCACTGGGCCTCAAGATGAAAATTGTACCTCTTTGAAAAGGCCTAACAAGGCTGAGACCAGTGACAGAGGACATGACATGAAATGGCTGGACTGTTCCTTTATGAACAGGACCTAGACTGATTTGCATAATGTTGGTCCTTGACAGTAGTAACAAAGTCAATAGGAACTGACTAGAATTCAACCCAAGTAATGGCCAGTGCCTTACATTCATTCAGGGATTCCTCTCATTACTTTTTGTTATTCCCAGCAGAAGAAAACAGCAAAAAGCTCAACAGAACGTCTTGGGATGCAACTTTATAGAAAAAAATCCTTGGTTTTGTGAAAAATAGAAGTATCTGAAATTGGAAGTAGTCAGAGTATAAACACAATGAAGTAGATACTATGATATAAATAAAAGACAACATATATCACCACAGCTGCCACTGATAAACTTAAAATCAGGCAAGCCAAGGAAAGCCACTTTTCTGATCATACCTCCCACATTTCTACTCTGTCAAAAGAAGTGTTACATATTGTATCAGAAATACAGTCTTTTCGGCGTCTGCTGCTACCTTACAACACTCAAAACAATACTATGTGATAATCTTTAGAAACTCTCCTTCAACAAGATCAAAATGATTTGCAACAACATCTACACAGAAAAACATCCTGCACCTGATAATCTTCCTATGAGAGCTCACAGCATCCAACCTGTCGCAACTTTAAACCCTTTCACACCAAATGATGATGCAGGTCTTGATGCCACTGTTACATGATGTAATCCGATGGGTTACTCCCATCTGCATTCATAAAATTTATTTCCCCTTTTCTCAAGTCTCATTTGCTGGGCTTGTCTACCTGTTCTTTAAGACAATGTATTTTGTCAATTGCCTAGAAATTTGCCATTCTGAAATCCTTTTTTTATAAATAAGAAAATCATCCTTGATCTACAAGATCTCAACATCTTTTGGCCAATCCTACGTTCAACATTCTTTGGCAAACTTTTGCATAAACTATTTTTAAACAGTGCCAGTTTTTTGTCTAATACAATCTTTTAGATGCATTCCAAGTTGGATTCCAGCGATGCCAATAATGTTTGATGCATGATCGAGAATGGGGATGTTGGAACACTGGTGTTTTTAGATCTGTCAGCAGCCTTCAGTACCATAGAACAATCCACCCTGAAAAAGTCTGGTTTGAGGATGAATGGTCTAGCAATCAAATTGTTTACAGCATTTCTGTCTGACCTCAGGAGATGAGTATGTTGGCACCTTTGGATTCTACATCCAAGCAACTGAACTGCAGGGTGCCACAGAAGTCAATCCTTTATCCACTCCTTTTTAGTTCACTCTTCTATAATACCTAAGCGTCAGATTTTACATGTATGTGGACAACACTCAAATTATATTCAGCCTATCGTATTTAGCCTATCTAAGCCAGGTGAAAATATAAATGTTACACAAGATGGAAAGATTTTGACTAACTGTCTTACTTTAATACTCTAGTGGATGCCTTCCTAAAGATAAATCCTGCCAAAACAAGGGTGTTTCTAATGGCCAAAGTATCTCCTTCTTGACTCATAGGGTGCTGGTCAGAATTAATGCAACCCCCACCATCCTCACCTTAGTTCACATACATTCTGGGCATTCTTGTCAATACCAATACCCTTGAAACACTCAAAAGTGACGCAAATGTGTGGTATGTTATGTTATTGCAATGTTTATAACATGACTGCTGTCCAGAAGGGTGTCTTGGCACTAAACCTAATGTTATAGAGCACAGATCAGATACAGTTAATACATTATACAAAATACATTCTTGTAAAGTTTTTCTGAATTAAAGGACAATTCCAATTGGTTTGATTGAGAGAGACAGGCTTTTCCAGTGTTTGACTGCTATCAAACTGAAGGCATTACCACCCATAGACACTCTTTTGCAATTACCTATAACCAGTTTGTGACTAGAAGCCATATAAAGGGGACAAGATGGACCTTATTTGTGGGATTTGGCTTGAAGATATTTAGGACTAGATTTAGAGGTAGCACAATAAGTAAGGCAAAGAGTCTTAAATAAAATCCATTTATCAAGAGGAATACAATAAGAATCACACGCTTTGCCAATTAGTCCTTATTAACAATGCTACAAACTGGAATGAGGATGGTGCCGTCTCTATGAGGGCTCCCAAACAGTGGCGCTCTTTCCCAGCTGCCATTCACTCAGAACCTATTTCAATGAAATTCAGAAAAGCTGTCAAAACATGTTTTTTTAATTAATTATTTTTGTTATGGTAGCTATGTGAAGGCTTAGCATAAGTTTCCTCGACAAATAAATATAGCATAACATCTGTTTTATCTCCAGACCTGGGTGCATGAAAGTGAGAAAGTGAGGGTGAAACTGAAGACCATGTAGGCTAAGTGTGCCCATCAAAGTTGGAAGTGGGAAGATTGGATATTTCAATCTTCAATATTCGCCATCAACTCAACCTAAGTCACATGCTTGGCACAATAAGTTAAATATTGCACAATGTCAATCAGTCCTCTATTGTAAAATTATGTGGATTGTCCTTTAACATAACTCAAATAATTAGATTGTTTCACACATATAAAGCATATCTTTGCTGGATGGATATGGCCATGTACAATCTGAAAGGCCACTGTGCAACAAACTGTAGGAGGGATTTGTACACATTTGAATTGGGATCTGAGAATAAACACACAAGAAAAACAACCAAAATAATTTATTGTTTGAACTTCAGAAATATACAATACCAAATTTAGGACTATGTTCCCTGGGCATTGCAGTGTATGACCAAAGCTGCAAGGGATTCACACCCATTGTCCAGCACTGCAAGGCCAGGGTATAGTCATCTCTCTCTCTCTTGAGGCTTGCAAAGCGTGCCCATGTCTGTGAAGCTCAAATGTGGGAGGGCCATTGCCTGGCATCACACCAATGTTCCAGTACTCTGAGGCCCAGGGAAGGTCCCTCCCTCCCTGGTCTCCCCAGATTAGGCCATAGCTGGAAGCCCTTTATGTCAAGAATCAAACCTGGCACCTCTGTCCCTAACTTTAAAAAATGCCAAACGGGCTCATCCCTTACCCACCATCTCCCTAGGTCTCTTGCCACAGTACAGAAGATTAATTTTCATTACTAGTGTGTTGGACACTTAGCACACTTGTAGCTTCACAAGCTCCATAAGATGTCTATATGGAGTTACAAAAATTGATGAGTTGATTTTGGGTTTTCATCACACATACCATCTTGTAAATCGGGTCCCTAGGCAATTTAACAGATACAACATTTCTTATCATGAGGAAGTAATGGGTTATGAATAAAGCAGTCCAATGTTCCAATCATCGTTCTCTTGCTTAACCAAATTATTTGATCTTGGCCAAATCATGTTTTCCTCAGGCATTTGTCTCCTTATCTGCTATTACCTCATGGCCTGACTAGCCATTATCTACATTTTAAGTGTCTGCTCTAGGCTCAATTTTAACAAAACTAATAAATGTAGGGGGAAATGGTGCTCATACTGAAGTTTATTTTCCCTTTCAAGCCCACCTTTTATATTGATTCACCCTTCTTATTTGGATACTAAAATCTCCCAGACTGGCCTGGAATGTGGAGGTGGGGCTTTAGCTAAGGGCGGATAGGCACTACATGATTGTACAATCAATCAATCAATCAAAATATTTATTAAGCGCACTACTCACCCGTTAGGGTCTCAAGGTACTGAGGGGGTGTGGGGGGGAAGGGGAAGAAAGGGTTGCCGTTTACTGCTCAAAAAGCCATGTCTTGAGGTGCTTTCTGAAAGATAGGAGGTCCTGGGTGTTGCGTAGGTTGGTGGGGAGGGAGTTCCAGGTCTTGGAGGTGAGGTGGGAGAAGGATCTGCCGCCGGAGGTGGTGCGTTGGATGCGGGGGACTGTGGCGAGGGCGAGGTCAGCGGAGCGGAGAAGTTGAGTAGGTGTGTGGAAGTTTACTCGTTCGTTAAGGTAGCTGGTCCAGTGTTGTGGAGGGATTTGTGAGTGTGGATAAGGACTTCGAAGATGATCCTTTTGCTGATGGGCAGCCAGTGAAGGGATCTGAGGTGAGCGGAGATGTGTTTGTGGCGGGGATGTTGAGGATGAGATGTGCGGCTGCGTTCTGGATTCGCTGGAGTTTTTGCTGAAGCTTGGCTGTGGTACCAGCGTAGAGGGCGTTGCCGTAGTCCAGTCTGCTGCTGATGAGGGCACGGGTGACCGTTTTTCTTGTTTCTAAGGGAATCCATTTGAACGTCTTCCGTAGCATGCGAAGGGTGTTGAAACAGGAGGACGATATGGTGTTGATTTGCTGAGCCATGGAGATAGATGAGTCTAAGATGATGCCGAGGTTGCGTGCGTGGGTGGAGGTTGTTGGGGGTGGTCCGAGGGCGGTGGGCCACCAGGAGTCGTCCCATACTGTCTGAGTTTGAGGTGGCTTGCTGTCATCCATTTGGCGATGTCGAGGAGTCCGGCGTGTAGGTTTGTCTTGGCGGTGGAAGGGTTCCAGGTGAGGGAGATGATGAGCTTGGTGTCGTATGCGTACAAGATGATGGTGATTCCGTGGGGGCAGAGGATGTTGGTGAGGGGGGCCATGTATATGTTAAAGAGGGTAGGGCTGAGGGAGGATCCTTGGGGGAACCCGCAGATAATCTTGGTCGCTGCGGACTGGAAGGGTGGGAGGCGAACTCTTTGGGTTCTTTCAGCGAGGAAGAAGGTTAGCCAGTCTAGGGCCTTGTGTCGGATTCCTGCATCAAAAAGGCGTGCGCAGAGGATTTGGTGGCATACAGTGTTGAAAGCTGTGGAGAGGTCCAGAAGGATGAGAGCGACGGTCTCGCCCTTGTCCACTCTGGTTCTGATGTTGTCTGTGCAGGCCATGAGGGCGGTCTCCGTGCTGTGGTTCTTGTGGAATCCAGACTGGGAGGCACTGAGTTCGTTGTTTCAGCGACCTTGGCGGGGAAGGGGAGCAGAGAGATGGGGTGGTAGTTTGTGAGGTCTTTCGGGTCTGCTTTGGGTTTTTTGAGGTGCGTGTTGACTTCGGCGTGCTTCCAGGTGTCTGGGAAGGCTGCGTCATCGAAGGAGCTGTTGATTACGGTGCGGAGCTGGGGATCGATGATTTGGCTGGTCTCGTTGAATATGTGGTGGGGGCAGGGGTCTGTGGGGGAGCCTGAGTGGATGGAGTTCATGTTTTTTTTATTTCTTCATCATTGTTTGAGGTCCAGGTGTGTAGTTTGTTGGTGTGGGGGGGGGGGGGGCGTTGTGCTGTCGGTCATGTCAGTGGTGTCGGTGGTGGTGACGTGGGTGTAGATGCTGTGAAACTGTTGTTTATGTCTATGATTTTGAGGTGGAAGTATTTGGAGAGGGAGTTGCAAAGGTTTTCGCTGTGAGGGGGTCGATGGTGCTGGATTTGGGTTTGGGGAGCTCTTTGACAATGGTAAAGAGTTCCTTGCTGTTGTGTAAGTTATTATCTATGCTTTCTTTGTAGGATGACCATTTGGTAGTCCGGATGAGTTGGTGTTGTTTGCGTATGGTTGTTTTGAGGGTGGAGAAATTGCTAATTGAGGGCTCTTGGCGCCATGCTTTCTCAATTTTGCAGCATTCACGTTTGGAGGCTTGGAGTTCTGTGGTGAACCAGGGGGTGGTCTTCATGGTGTGGATGTTGTTGTTTCTTTTCAGTGGGGCAAGGGAGTCTGCGCAAGTTGTTAACCATTGTGTGAGGTTAGGGCAGCAATGTTGGGGTCGTTGGTGGTGGGGGTGGAGCTTGTTTGAGTTTGGCGTTCAGGTGTTCTTTGGAGACCTTGTCCCACATTTAGTAGGGTGCAGTGTGTTGTCGGTGGTAGGTGGGGGGTTTAATGAAGGAGAAGTGGACACATTGGTGGTCAGTCCAGTGGAGTTCGGTGGTGTGGGTAAAGGTGACGAGGTGAAAATTGCGTCAAGCGTGTGTCCTGCTGAGTGAGTGGGTGAGGTGACCAGTTGCTTGAGTCCGAGGTTCATGAGGTTGTCTAGCAGGGTTGTGGAGTTGCGATAGTGGGTGCTTTCCATGTGAAAGTTGAGGTCACCAAGGAGTATGTAGTCTGTGGAGGTGAGGGCGTGGGAGCTGATAGTATCAGCAAAAGGGGGGGGGCGGGGTCCTGGTGGTCTTTAAATGAGGGTTCCTCTAAGGGTGGTGTTGGCGTTGATGTGAATTAAAATGTGTAGGTGTTCTGCGCTGTCTAGGGTGTCGTGGGTGTTGGTGGAGATTTTGATGGTGTTTTTGTGTATGATGGCGATGCCTCCTCCTGGCTTGTTTATGCGGTCTCTATGGGAGATTTTGTAGCCTTCTGGGATGGCTATGGCTATGTCAGGTTCTGATGAGGAGTTCATCCATGTTTCTGTGAGGAAGGCGATACCAAGGGAGTGTGTTGTGATCAGGTCCCAGAGCTCGATGGCGTGCTTGTGGACAGAGCGGGTGTTTAGGAGTATGCAGTTAAGGTGGTTGCGGGGGTTGTTGTTGTGGTGCGTGTTGGTGTTGTTGTGGTGCGTGTTGGAGTTGTTGTGGTGTGTGTTGGTGTTGTGGTGCGTGTTGGTGTTGTTTGTGTTTGTGTGAGTGCAGGAAAAACAGGATGAGTGGCATGTGAATGGTCCATGTGTGTGCTTGGGGTTGGCCTGGGCGCAGGTGGGGTGCTGTCCTGGGTTGAGGGCGTGAAGTTTGGTGGAGGAGTAATGCTGCCTCGGGGTCGGAGCAGCGAGGGCCAGGGGGACAGGCGGTGGGCACGGTCCAGGCGGGGACGGGCGCAGACGGGCTTGCCTCCGGCGTGCCAGTGGCGCGACCGCACAGCGGCCACCATTAAGACAGGGAGGTGGGAGGGTGGAGCAGCTGGGAGGTGGGAGGGAAGGGCCAATGGAGGCGCGAGGGGGACGGGCCGCAGGGAACGCAGCAGCAGAGATCAAGAGACCGGCGAGAGCTGGCTGGAAAACGGGCGAGCACACAATAAGGGCAAAAATGAAGTGGAATACAGAATGGGCACAGGGGCAGATAAAAACAGTGCAGAAAATGAAAAACGATTTGAAAAAATGAAATACACGAAATGCAGCAAAGCAGAGCACAACAAGATATGCCTACCACGAGGCACCAGGGATGAGGTGCAGGTGGGCGCCTGCGGGTGGTGGAGGTCCTCGAACTTCTACTCCTAGCGGCAGACGGTGGGGTCAGGGGCATGGAGGCAGGCTGGTGGAGCCAAGTGGACTCCAGGCCAGAACCAGGTCAGGGGGTCACACAGGGCTCCGCGCAGCAGCCGCCATTAGGAGGGGGAGGTGGGAGGTTGGAGCAGCTGGGAGGTGGGAGGACAGGACCAATGGGAGCGCAAGGGGTGCGGGGCCACAGGGGACAGAGCGGCAGGGATCTGGATACCGTCGAGAACTGGCTGGAAAACGTGCAAGTGCACAATAAGGGCAAAGACGAAGCAGAATACAGAAAGGGCACAGGGGCAGATAAAAGTGCAGAAAATAAAAAACGATTTAAAAAAACGAAATACACGAAATGCAACAAAGCAGAGCACAACAAGTTATGCCTACCACAAGGCACCAGGGATGAGGCGCAGGCGGGTGCCTGAGAGTGGTGGAGGGCCTCGAACATCTACTCCTGGTTGCAGACGGCAGGTTCGGGGTCACGGAGGCAGGCTGGTGGAGCCAAGTGGACTCCTGGCCAGAACCAGGTCAGGGGGTCACTACAAGGATGCAGAAAGCACACTGCCTCCCATTCCAGCACTCAGGTCACCTAGATGTATTATGATAAATGCAGTGCATGGCATTGGTAACACATACTTCAGTAAAAGGTTTTAGTTTTCATTGGGGTAGCCAGTGATGCATATCTCTAGATGTGTACTTCAGGATTGTGGTCCTTCTTCAGCAGAGAGTAACGATTATTATAGACTATTTTACTGGACAGCACAGTTAAAGAGCATGAGACCATTAATGGCCTTTTTGGCCGTTAATAAGGCTGTAATAACTCCATTACAAGTAAGGGGCTTTTTGCATAGATTTTCCTAAATTATTTTTTGTTCAAAGAGTGTAATTTAAGATCCCAAATGGATAATTGAAAGTCCTGGAAAGAAATCTGTTGTCATTTATTTGCTTATTGTTATCACTCAACAGGCATGTTTATTTAGATCTTCATCTTTTAACACTTCCAAATTACATACAAAGGATCAATATATTCAGGTTAAAACTGAACAAAATAAAATTCCCTAAAAAGTAGTTATGCCCCGGTTGGGATAGAAAATGCCTCTGTATGGCAAATATATGTAGCCCTGACCTCAGTGCTTATCTGCATTATTGTCTGGATCCCTAATGGGCCCCTGTTGCTGATCTGTTGCGTTAGGCGAACCCAGATCAGGTATGTGTGCCATGACATAAGCCTGTCTCATGCTCTGCAGATTTGTTGAACCAGGAGGGGTGCTTAAAGCACACACTCATAGTGGAGGAAGGTTACCGCTGTTACCAGGAAATAAGCAGCACAAGTGCAGTGGTGGCTGCATATCTTGTAATAATCACTAGTAGTGAACAAGGCCTTTTTTCCCCTGTGTCTCTAGAGTGAGGCCTATAGGCTCACTCAAGTCAAGTCAAGTCAAGTCAAGAAAATCTTTATTCAGCAATTGCCATAAAAGTACAGACATCATCACATAGTTTAAAAACTTGACGTCAGGATAGGAGAGAAGTTTAAAAATACATCTCTAATATCATGGATAAATTACCTAAACAACCTGAAATCATCTATACCAAGTTCCCCTATCACAAAGAATAGGGGGAAAATATTCCAAGTGTGGTTATGATGTCCCCCAAAGATGTGCAAAATTATAGTAATTCTTGTCAGGACAATTGCTAATAATCGTTTAAGACAACAAGATGTAATACCAAGATTTAAATATTCTAAAATATAATTAAATCAGCGCTCCAGATAAAATCACAAGTAATTAACATGGGCACCATATAAAATATAAAATTTAGCATACATAGTTAGCAAAACTATTAATACCTTTTTCTAATGGCAATAGAGGATCTAATAAAATTCAATACATGGTAGCAGATTTCGATTTCAGGCAATTTCTGGAGGTATATCAAAGCTTCCTTATAGTTGATGGGCCTTAATTTATGTAACATTGGTAGAATAAAAACATTCCTAGGAGTAACATAAAGAGAGCAGAACAAGAAAAAATGAGAAGTGCTCTGCATTGATCTTGCATCACAGGGACAGGGGGGTAAATCATTTTGCCAAGTACACTGATTAGGAAAAGCCACCCTAAAATAAATCAAATTCAATCTAAATAAAACTAAGAAGAAATATATTTGTGGACATGGGAACCACGTCAAATAAGGTTCCATATATAAAGCTGTTGCAATTTGTATATAGGAATCAAAGGATTTCAGTTTCAAAGAACTACGGAACCTTAAGTCCGAGGTATACTCAAAGTGACGAGATTTCAACAAAAAACGTGCATTTGGAGTTCAATTTTGTGGTTCCTCAAACATATACTTAAACCCCAGCTTATCAAAAGATGTACGCAAATATGAGAGCCAAGGAATCCTATTTGAGTTGGCCAACTGTAAACATTCAGTAAAACAATCCTGCACAAGAATTGCCACTGGATTTGTCCAACATCTAATCCACAGCAAAAGGGGGGCAATAGAGATCGTGTCCTCTAGAAAGCATTGCCCCACCTCCTCATGGGTGATGATGTTTTCTGTACACTTGGGGACAATCAATAACCTACGTAAAAATTTGTTCTCAGCACGTTGGAGAGTGGATACTTTAGTATAGCCCCAGACCCCGGCCCCATAAGTAGCTGCTAAACGCACTTAGATTTATAAAGCAAGACAATTTGGGAGGGAGGTCTGTGGCCCAGTTTACGAGTAAAACGGAAGATTGATTCAGTATTCCTTCCCATTTGCTGGGTCTTGAAATTGAGGGGAGTATTCCATAACATGGAAGAACTCAAATACAGACCTAAATAGCAAAAAGTCTTCACCTTGTTCATAATGTTGCCCCCCATAGTGAATTGTTTGGACTTGGTTTTTCAAGGGCCACAGGTCATAACAAATGTCTTAGCATAATTTACTTTGAAGTCAAGATCCAACATAAAGTTTAAGAAAAACTCTTGTAGACCATTTGCAGTGCGCGCAATTAGTACAGCGTCATCAGCGTACAGTAAAACTGGGAGTAATTTCCGACCCATCTTTGGCATGTCCTTCCCATGTTTTATCAGATAGTCATAGAGCCCATTTATATATATCAAAAAAAGAAAAGGGGCTAAAATACATCCCTGTCTTACTCCCCGGGTTAAAGGGATGGGAGAGGATTTCTGACCAGATGGACCAAACTGAACTGACATCATTAGATTTGTATGTAGGCACTTTGTAAGCCCTAATAGGGTCACATCACGCCCCAAGGATCCCATAATTTGCCATAACTTCTCCCTATTTACCAGATCGAAAGCACTAGTTAAGTCAATAAATGCCATATGAATAGACTCCTTTTTGGTGATTACATATTTGCTGAGAATAAGATGCAAGTTTAAGACTTGCTCAACTGTGCCAAGGCAGGGTCTAAAACCAAATTGAATTGGAGACAAAATCTGTGCCTCTGTCACCCAATCTTCCAAGGGGGCTAGGATTACACTGCCCAAAATTTTGGCCGTGGAATCAATAAGAGATATAGGTCTGTAACAAGTAGGATCTTGTCTATTGCCCTTTTTGAATATAGGAATAATAGTTGCCATTTTCCAAGAACAAGGTACATAGCTTTTAACAACACTTCTAAGCACATTGGTGACTAAGGGGCCCCAAGGATTAGGCAGAGATTTAAACATGTCAACAGGGACCCCATCGGGCCGGGAGCCTTTTCTTGCCTTGATCGATTAATAGCTCCTAAAACCTCATGAAGATCGAAAGAGATATCTAGGGCATTTATGTTAGAGTCTGTATTAGTCTGATTGGTGGTATTATCCGCTATAGTCAAGATGTCATTTTCCGGATTAAAAACGCTCCCAAAATGATTCATCCAAACTTCCTCAGTAATAAAACATTCAACCACCTTAATGTTACTATCCCAAAAATATGGGTGATTTACCACCTTCCAGAATTTGGTAGTATCCTTTAAATCGGTACCGGTCAATAGCTCTTCCCATGCCTTGGATCTTATTTCTTGTTTCTTTTTTTCCAGGGTGGTCTTATACTCAGCCCTAGCTACTTTAATTAAGTTGCGCGAAGGTGGAACTTTTTTAAGAGCAACTTTTAGTTTTTTGTGGGCGGTTGAACATGCCGAATCAAACCATCTATGGACGACTGGACCTAAAGAAGGCCAATCCACCATCAAAGAATGCGAAATATAATTACTTAAAAATTCAAATTCCTGGACTATGTGATCATGGGCAGACTGCTGAGATAGACAAGAGTTGATGGAATCAAACCTAGTTCTTATAATTTCCTGATTGAATATCGTTGGATTGATTTTGTCCCATTTCAGACGTAGGCTGTGGTTTGTATTAAAGGTGGTATTTCTTTCAAGTCCCTCTTCCTTAGATACTGAATAACATTTAAATCTAATTTAATACATAAAGGGTTATGGTCACTTGCACAGTGATGTGTGATCTTAAAATCACAAAGTAAGTGGTAATCCGAGGAACCAATAAGAATAAAATCAATAGTACTCCCCCTCAAATTCCCTGTAAAAGTGGGAATACTTAAAGTGTCTGATCCCACTTTCTCCAGGACGTGAACCAAGTCAAACTTACATAAGAAGGAATTCAAAACTTCTCCTTCAGTTGAATGAATGAAATGGGTTGACGACTTTCTACCCTCAATTGGGATAGCACACAATTCTGGGAGTTCCTGAAAACAAAGGGGAGTATTGAAGTCACCCACCCATAGAACGAGTAAATCTTCAGCCTGTAGTTTAATAGATGAATCAATAAAATCTGCTACGTCCTCTATGGTTTCCTATAGGCTCACTCACCTTTTTAAAAGTTCTGTTGCTGTGTGCTAAACTCACCCTTGGCCTACATCAGGTAGATGTGTGGTTCTGCATAGCACAGTAGTAGTGACTCTGTACTGGATGTCTATGTGTCTGGGAAGGGTACAGTCCTGTGATACAGCAATATGGTGTTGTGCATGTGTAGATTATATGTGTACTCAGTGTAGGAATGCTTGAGAGGGATATATTACATGAGAGATATAGTGCTGCGGACAGTGTGTGTGATGAAAGCATGTGCTGGATGTATGTGTGCGTGTGTGAAGTACAATACGTGAAGTGTGAAGCGTTGTGCAGCACACATGGTGAGTGCATACTGGCAGTGTGTGTTTGTAAATAGCATACCTTGGTTAAACATAAAAAACTTCAGTGCTGAGCATTGCACACAAACTGAGTATTTTAGCGCTGAATGCATGTGTACGTGTAATGGCATAATGCATAGAGATAACAGTGCTGGACCAGAAGTGTGCTGTGAATGTACACTGGGTGAGTTTGCCTGCAAAGGTACATTACATGGAGGACCCTGGACTCCATTTTGAGAAGCCCAGACCTGCTTGGTAAAAAACATGAGTGTAGTGGATCCTATTTAGTTTTAATGAGAATGAGGAGTTTAGCTTAGCCTTTGGCTTGCAGACCTTTGCCTCCGTCACCAAGTGACTTTTAACCGACTTAGCTTACTCTGTTTTAGCAAATTAATTTAATTCTTTTTTTAAAGATGGCTGCCATGTTTATAGTTAGGAAGATGTTGTAGTTTCACGCTATCAGTGCCACTCTGTAAAGGCATCACTATCAGCGTCAAAGATAAATGAGATACACAGGTATTCACACCATGTACTTTCACACTTTTGTGCGACAGGAACATAATGTACCTTTTCAGTGAATTGTTTATATAATTGCCGCCCCAAGCATGCCTTCTTCTCTATTTTTTGGGAGCATACTTGTGTCAGGGGTCCTACCAGGTCTGTTTAAATACATCTCACAGACAAGATAATCAGAGGGATTTCTACCAGATGCCATTGAAGCTATCTATCTACATGTCGACTTGATGCTGACCCAGTCTCCGTGTCCCCACGGAGTCTGATCTAGAGCCCTCATTCCAAGGTAATGAGGTTTGGGGGCCCTTTCTCATGGACATGGTACTGGCAGATTAGGTTTAACACACCTAGCTCTCTTTAGGTTAGAGATTAGGTTCATCATGCTAGGGTAGTTGGGTCTAATTCACATCTATTTCATACTACATGTTATTGCAAGATGGTGGGGGCCTTTGTACTTATGACTCTTGTTTTTACCATTCTGTTTCTTGCATTGTTTATTATCCTAATCATTGCAGCCCATGCAATTTATCATCAATTAAAGTCTTGTTAATAAAACCTATTGAAACGTTACTGCATCTCCTTCATTGCCTGTGTTTGACTGAGACATGTTGTTCATGTGAGAAAGGGGTAATCTCCATTTAACCACAACCTCCCTGAGATGTTGCACTCTTGAGGCCATGCATAAAGGCTGCAACACCTTTTACTGTTTGGGTTTTTGGTGAGGTACCGCTTGTGAGCTGGAAGTTTTGGGATGACAGTTTTGACTTGTTGTAGGATTAGCCTAGTCACCTACAAATGTAAGTACTGTCATCCTTAAACCAGCAGTCCTGCCTAGAGCAAGAGTCCAACAATGACATGGCACCACCAATGATGGTGTTTAGGCACTAATTTACAGATACCTTGACTATCACTGTCTCACACACAACTGGCACCGTAAGTACCATTATGTGGAGGCATCCGTAGTCTTGGAGAAGATCCTTCTCAGCTGAACAGAGGGCACTTAAGTAGGCTGTAGGTTGTTCAAGCTCAAACTATTAAAAGGACTTTCTCGTCACTTGGTGTTCCATCTCTTTACCCATTTCACAATATGGCTAACGCCATAGACATTCCTGAGACTGCTAGACAAGCATTAACATTACACCTAGTAGCATCTGGCTTAACAGACCGGGGATGTCACATTCATAGTAGAAGCTAGGGAAGCTTACCAAACAGAAACATTTTATTCATGGATCACCTTTCCTCAGGAAGAGCAAAGATCATGCACATTCCACAGATACAGAATTGCAAACGTACCACAACTGTGCCAGGCATACCAGTATCTTGAAATACCTATTACTCATCAAGAACATCAGAACTGGTTTGATGGCGCCCTACCACACATAATACAACCCGTGAGATTAGGTCCCTTAGGTAAAAAAAGGGCCAACGTGGGCTATGTTCGCCACATATACACATCACCCTGGTGTACAAACCATACAGGCAGCTGATCTGCGCAGTCTATACCTTGAGTTAGTAACAATTAATAGACAACTTGTTCAGTTTGTAATGCAAACTCTGAACACTACACCAGTGCTTCCAGCACCACTAGCACCTGCTGGATACCAATTGACTACCTCTGGGATTTATCCACAAACAGTACATTCTATCAGGGGTAAAGTGCCCACAGAATGTGAGAAAATCCAGTTCTGTATAGCCCAGAGTGCAAATCAGCTGAAAGCTGTGTTTCCCCATACGGGACCACAGGAAAAACATAGAATTCTCAAAATGTGCTTGCCCTTCGGGATGGTTCCCTTGGTGGACAACTGCGCCACATGGGGTACAGTTTTCACTGCTATTTATACTACCACACATGGTACCCCGACATTTGCCAATTTACAGGAAGTGTTAAACAAATTCAAAATGAGCACAGGGCTGCACCAGCCCTAGACTTGGAGATGAAATGCATGTGTAACTTTGACGCAGTTTCCTCAATAATACTCAGTAAGATTAAAGGGGAATTGGTATTACTGGCTATACGACAGCGGCTCCGAGAGATTCCATACTTAGAACAGGAGAAACAGCTACCAAAAATAATTTCCAACACCTACACCAGTGTAGGACAGGATAGTTTCGGAGTCCAACCGAAAAAGCCTGAAAATCAGAGTACCACCCCTGAGGTACTAAACAAGCACAGGAGGGTTCTAAAAAGTGTTGGGATAAACAAAAACAAATCAAAGACAGACGAATTCAGAGAGCAGATTCTCCACACCCGGAGAACTCTGACAGAAGATATAGGGGGTCATTACAACATTGGCGGTATAAGGCGCTTACCGCCGTGCAGAAGACCGCCAATACACCACCGCGGCCGCGATAGACTGCCACAGCTATTATGACACACATCACGGAATCCGCCGAAATTCAGACACCCACACAACACCACCACACCAAAGCTCAGCGATAAACTGGCGGAAACACATCCTCCACCTCCACGCCAACAGAAACACGCCCATGCCATTACGACCCACGAATCCACGCGGCAGTCTTTCAACCGCGCTATTCCATTGGCGGTACACACCGCTGCGCTCAAAATACACACACATCTCCAAAACACCGCCACATTGGACAATTCCACATACACACACCACTCCCACGCACCCAATACGATATAAAACACACACCCACATCACCCACAAACCCCTACGACCACAATTCACGAACGAAGGCCAGAGAGATAACACAGAACAGACAACCCCATCACACAGAGGCACACAACACCATCACCCACGCAACATCCAAGCACAAAACACCACATACCACTACACTCACCATACTCATCAACACATACACCACCCCACACATCACACACACCACCCCATGTCACGCCAAAGACACCCCCGCTTCTCCGAGGAGGAGCTCAGGGTCATGGTGGAGGAAATCATCCGGGTAGAGCCACAGCTATTTGGCTCACAGGTACAGCACACATCCATAGCCAGGAAGATGGAGCTATGGCAAAGAATAGTGGACAGGGTCAACGCTGTGGGACAGCACCCAAGAAATAGGGAGGACATCAGGAAGAGGTGGAACGACCTACGGGGGAAGGTGCGTTCCACGGTATCCAGGCACCACATCGCGGTACAGCGGACTGGCGGTGGACCCCCACCTCCTCCCCCTCAACTAACAACATGGGAGGAGCAAGTCTTGTCCATTTTGCATCCTGAGGGCCTCGGAGGAGTCGTTGGAGGAACGGACACTGGTAAGTCTAATCTTAACCATCATAACCCCCACCCTACCTGCATGATATCACACACCCCCACCATCACACCCTCCCCTATCACCCCAAATCCTCACCTATCTACCCATGACACCAACCACCCATCCCAACCCCAAGACCTGCATGACATAACTAAGCATAGACACCCATCGCCAAAGCATGCCCACTGCACAGACCCACATCACCCCCCAACCATCAGCACACAAGCCCCCACACAGGAATGCCTGCACTGGGGTTCACGGACACCCAACCATTGCACACCATGAAACACACACATGCAATAATCATGTGCTTATACCCCTGCAGGAACCCGAAGGAACGTCACCACACCAGAGGGTCCAGACAACACCACTCCACCCCCAGAAGAGGCCCACAGTGACAACAGCAGCTCTGCCCCACTGGATCTTGATGACCAGCCCGGACCATCGTTGGCCTCAGGACAGTCAGTTCCCCTTGCCCAGCCACAGCCCAACACCGAGCTTACACCCTCTGGTAACACCAGCACAGCACCCACCCAGCGGGCCCAAACCTCCCTACCCAGGACAGGTCAATCAGCGGTGTGTCCACCACTACAGGGCACCCAGGCTAACCCACCACCCCAACAACAACAGGGACCTGGGGGCAGTGGTTGTGGGCACACGGTCCAGGGGACGGAGGCACAGGAACACAGGGGAACTGGGAGGGCTGCTGTGCGACAGAGAGAGGACAGGCCAAGGGAACCAACTCTCAACGAGGCCCTCTCCTCGATCATGGGAGCATACCACCACTCCCAGGAGACGATGGCCACGGTCCTGGACAAGTTGCAGGAGACCCTGCGTCTGCAGGAGGAACAATATTTGGGGTTCAGGGAGGAGCTCAGGACCATCGGCTCCGCCCTGGGCACCATCGTAGGGGTGCTGACGGACATTCAAAAGACCTTGAGGGACACCGTGGCACTCCAAGGGGCCCCTGACACTAGCCATGATGATGAAATGCCCACCACCTCCGCCGGCGCTAGTGGACAGGACGCCCCGCCACAGGACCACCACACCAGCACCCCATCCCCTGCAGACGGACAACCACCACGCAAGCGGGCCCTGAGATCCAGGAACAGGACAGAGCAAGATGGCAAGACCCCCGCCAGGAAATAAGACCACCCTGTTTGTCCCCCTACTGTCCCACTTTGTCACCCTACCCAAATCGGAACTGACCTAGCTCCACTTCCAATGCCCAGATGTGCAAAGTACCTGTGAGACTAATAGACTGGACTCTGCCATGGACATTCCTCCACCATCACCCATCACCATTTTACAACCCCCCTTCATTTTTTTTACACTTAAATAAACACCCTTGAAACACTAAAAACAAATGGAGTCAGTCTATGATTTGTAAATCTGTATTATCAATTACAGTTTCATAATGGGTTACCCATTGGAAGGCTAACATACCTATGTCACACATCACAAGCACTTCAAGGATGCAAACAGTTGACACGTAGGTTACCACATTTGTGAAACTGAAATGGAAGGGGACAACTCAGTTAACAAATAGTGAGTGGAATGTCGGTACAGGATAGAGGTAGATGTGTGAAAGTTAATGTAATGGTGATGATCTCACCTGTGTCTCACTGGAAATATTGCAGTATGACTGACTCCCTGTTGTCGTTTTTGTCTTCCTCAGCTTCATCCTCATCACTGTCCACAGGCTGCCACAACACCGTCATCTGGATCATCCTCCTGCAGAAAAGGCACCTGGCGTCGCAATGCCAAGTTATGGCGCATGGAGCAGGCGATGATGATGTCGCACACCTTCTTCGGTGAGTAGAATAGGGATCCACCTGTCATATGGAGGCACCTGAACCTGGCCTTCAGGAGGCCGAAGGTGCGCTCGATAACCCTCCTAGTCCGCCCATGGGCCTCATTGTAGCATTCCTCTGCCCTGATCCTGGGATTCCTCACTGGGGTCAATAGCCAGGAAAGGTTGGGATAACCAGAGTCCCCCAATAGCCATACACGGTGCCTCTGGAGTTGACCCATCATATCAGGGATGCTGCTATTCCGCAGGATGTAGGCGTCATGCACAGAGCCAGGGAACATAGCATTTACCTGCGAGATGTACTGGTCTGCCAAACAGACCATCTGGACATTCATTGAATGATAACTCTTCCTGTTCCTGTACACCTGTTCACTCCTGCGGGGTGGGACCAGAGCTACATGGGTCCCATCAATGGCACCTATGACGTTGGGGATATGTCCAAGGGCATAGAAGTCACCTTTCACTGTAGGCAAATCCTCCACCTCAGGGAAAATGATGTATCTCCTTACGTGTTTCAACAGGGCAGACAACACTCTGGACAAAACGTTGGAAAACATAGGCTGGGACATCCCTGATGCCATGGCCACTGTTGTTAGAAAAGACCCACTTGCAAGGAAATGGAGCACTGACAGCACCTGCACGTCAGGGGGGATTCCAGTCGAATGGAGGATTGGTGACATCAGCTCTCGCTCCAACTGGGTACATAGTTCCTGGATTGTAGCATGGTCAAACCGGTAGGTCACGATTAAATGTCTCTCTTCCATTGTCAACAGGTCCACCAGCGGTCGGTACACCGGAGGATTCTGCCATCTTCTCATATGTCCCAGCTGACGGTGCCTAAGAAGGACAACAGCGAAGAAACAGTCACTATTCCTCCAGGTATGTACCCACAGTTACACACAAGACTACACCAGACACAAAACCCTTCCTGTATGTGTGTTGAGTGTAGGCCTCAGTATGTGTGATGCAGTTGAAAATGAATCCATGTGGGCCCCTGAAATGGCGGCTGCCTGACCTCTAAACTGAGACAATGGGATTGTGGGGTAACAGCGCTGGCGTTGCACACCGTCGCGGTAGGCGGTCGTAGAGCGCGGCGCAAAGCTGCATTGGTTAACGTTGGACCCAATGGGTCCCAGGAGCCAATGAACAGGTGCGCCGGCGGTGATGATGCGCCCCACCGCGGACGTCACTGCCGCGGACGTCACCACCATTTTCTATCTGTGCAATCACTAGATACCTGACCTTCGACAGGAGAGGACCAACACTGCTAGTGCTGCTGTGACCTCGGTCTGGAAGCGACGATGGCTGCTGCGTCTGGGGAAAGGGCCCCTGCCTTCACTGCACAGGAGTTGGAGAAACTTGTTGATGGGGTCCTCCCGCAGTACATGCTACTCTACGGTCCTCCAGACCAACAGGTTAGTACACAGGGAGCACGTTGTAGGGGCTAGGCCTGGGTGGACAGGGCTGGGTGGAAGAGGGAAGGGGGCAGAAGTCATACTACAGTAAAGCATGGGAAGAAATGGGCCACATGGTCAGAGTATGGAGGGGGCCACACACATTGATGGTGCAATAGGTAATGACTGTTCCTCTTCCCTTGTGCATAACATGTAGGTCAGCGCCCACCAGAAGAGGGACATTTGGCGTGCCATCGCCAAGGAGGTCCGGACCCTGGGGGCCCACCAGAGACGGGGCACCCACTGCCGGAAGAGAAGGGAGGACATTCGCCGCTGCAGCAAGAAGACGGCGGAGGCTCAGCAGGGGATGGCCTCCCAACGTGGGAGGGGTGCCCGTCGTACCATGACCCCCCTGATGTTCCGGATCCTGACGGTGGCCTACCCGGAGTTGGATGGGCGCTTAAGGACATCACAGCAGACACAAGGGGGTGAGTACAACCTCATTCTGCGGACTTTGCGTGCAGTGGAGGTGTCTGGGTGGGGGAGGTGGGCTGTGGGTGTCCCTAGGCCAGGGCGAGTTAGGTAGGCAAGGCCCCTCCGTAATGTAGGCCATGTGGCACTCTACCCCACCTCAGTAAATTAGCAAGTTGAGGTATAGTTGCCCCTGTGGCATCCATGTGCGCAGATTTCCAACATTGCCATGTAGGCCATATCCCAGAAATTGCAGTTGTGCATGGGGCTGCTGCGTCTGTCTTGTCCGCCAACGGTAGCGGTATGCCATGCACTAAAACTCTCATTGTTCTGTCTCCGCCCCTTTTCCTGCTCTCCCTGTCCTTTTGTACATCAGCATCAATAGGCGGAGGTACAGTGGCACCGGAGCACGAGGGAGCTGCATCCCACATGGCCATGGAGGGCCACACCACAGACTCTGAATACACCAGTGGGACAGAGGGCGAGGAGAGCTTCACGTCAGCCACCGGATCACCAACCAGCGACACAGACTCGTCCGCCGATGTGAGCTCCCCTGTGGTGGCGGCACCATCTGTGCGCCCCACTTCTACAGGTACAGCCGCCACCCCCCCTACCAGCACCGCCCTCCCAGCAGCCCCTCAGCGTTAGCCCGTGCCCGCTCACCCAGGAGGGTGGGCATCACCTTCGCCCCAGGCACCTCAGGCCCTGCCCCAGTCACCCCTGCTGCCCTCAGTGAGGAGGCCATTGACTTCCTCAGGTCACTCACTGTTGGGCAGTCTACCATTGTGAATGCCATCCAGGGTGTAGAAAGGGCGTTGCAACACGGTAATGCATTCCTGGAGGGCATTCATTCTGGTCAGGCTGTCCTTCAGCGAACCATGCAATCTCTGGCCTCAGCACTGATGGCAGCAATTGTCCCTGTGTCCAGCCTCCCCCCTCCAACTTCCTCCACCCAGACCCAATCCCCTGTACCCCAGCCCATCCCAAGCACACCTACAGACCAGCATGCACACAAGTCAACACACAAAAGTAGCTCAGGCAAACATAGGCACCACACATCCCACAGGCACTCACACAAGCATCACACCCATACAGACACAGCAACATCCACTGTCTCCACTGTGTCCCCCTCCTCGTCTTCTCCCTCCTCCCTCCCAGTGTCGTCTACACACACACCTGCATGCACCACATCTACAGGCACTAGGACTTGCACCAGGACACCCAGCACCACACACCGCTCACCAGCACTCACCACCTCCACTGCCATTTACACATCCCCTGTGTCCTCTCCCAGTGTGTCTGTGACGCCCCCTCCCAAAGTACCCAAACGCCGGCAATCACTCACCCAACATCATCCACCTCACGACAGCCTCCAGTACCTGCACCTGCACCCAAAACAGCTAAAGTGACACCTCCTACAACCACCTCCTCTTCCTCAACTCCCAGACCCCCTCCAGCTACCCATCCCAGTGTTCGTCAGAAACTGTCCCTCTGTCAAATTGACCTTTTTGCCCCCACCCACCCCCCTCCAATTCATCAGTCCCGTCGTAGCGCCTCAGCCAAAAAGCCTCCAGTACCAGTGGTGCGTGTTCCAGGTTTTTGGAGTGCACCGTCCACCAGGGCAGGCGGTAGGACCCGGAGCCAAGGCACTGGCAGCCCACCCCCTGTAAAGGCTCCGAAATTGGAGAGTGGATGACGGGACCGTGTCAAGACTCCTGGTGGGACAACAAGTGAAATGGGATCGAAGGCGATTGGTGAGTCAGCTGTAACTCCAAAAAAGGTGGGGAAGGTCCAGAGGAAGTCTGCCCAGCCTGTTGTGAGTGTCACGGCGGAGAAGTGCGCTATCATTTCCGGCGGTCCAGACACAACCGCCAGCACCGTCGTCACTGGTCCAGAGACCACCGCCAGAGTCAGTGCCCAGGAGGGCCCAAGTATCGTCACTGGTCCAGAGACCACCGCCAGAGTCAGTGCCCAGGAGGGCCCAAGTATTGTCACTGGTCCTGAGACCACCGCCAGAGTCAGTGCCCAGGAGGGCCCAAGTATCGTCACTGGTCCTGAGACCACCGCCAGAGTCACAGCCCAGGAGGGCCCAAGTATCGTCACTGGTCCTGAGACCACCGCCAGAGTCACAGCCCAGGAGGGCCCAAGTATCGTCACTGGTCCTGAGACCACCGCACAAGACACAGCCCAGGAGGGCCCAAGTATCGTCACTGGTCCTGAGACCACCGCCAGAGTCACAGCCCAGGAGGGCCCAAGTATCGTCACTGGTCCTGAGACCACCGCCAGAGTCACAGCCCAGGAGGGCCCAAGTATCGTCACTGGTCCTGAGACCACCGCACAAGACACAGCCCAGGAGGGCCCAAGTATCGTCACTGGTCCTGAGACCACCGCACAAGACACAGCCCAGGAGGGCCCAAGTATCGTCACTGGTCCAGAGACCACCGCCGCAGTTATTTCATCGACATTGATGACTTTTCTTCAACTTCATCCGCACCTGCTATTGAAACAGTTTCACAGACACGTAATCTTTACATATGGCCTAAACGTATTTAATTTATTCATGGAACTACCTGTGGTCATTTCTGACATCGCTTGCATTTTTTCTGTGGATTGGTTTTATGACTGTTTTCTTCTTGCTTATAAATGGTCATTACCTTCCTGAACGCTCCTCTGTTGAGCCTGTGGATAAGTCCTAACTCCATATCTTTCCTCACATAAGGTCTAAAGAGACTTGTCCCTTATGAACATTTCAGCAGTACAGATTCCTGATGGGACTGTGTGGGATAAAGTTCCATTTGAAATATATGGACCTACTGAGGTCATTCCAATTCAATATGTTTTTAAAATTTCAATGACTGATGTAATTACACCTGGTGTTTTATCTGATGACTGTGATGTCCAAACTGTTGATTTCATGTTGGTTGAAATGATACCACCCCGCAAAACATCAGATCTTTCGCTTTCTTAGGTGAAATAACAACATAGGTCGCACCCCAGGATGCTGATACCGGCCAATTATATGAAAAGGATAAAAATATATCCCTTAGATTTGGAGCCAGGATATCCTTGAAGGTAACAAATAATTCTAAGTGGGCCTGATCAGGGCCAGAGGCCTGGCTTTTAGTCATAGAACTAATAGTAGCTTCTACCTCAAGAGTAATAGGTGCTTCCAGCCTTGAGCTTTCTGTCCGGCTCAGTATATGCAGACAATGCCGTCCTGTAAATTGAAGGATTTCCAACATGGTCAAAATACAATCATTCTGATAGAGTGCTTGATAGAACAGTGAAAAGGCACCTCTAATAGCAACCGGTTAGGCCACCAGCAGACAATTCTCGTCCCTAACTTTGTGGATAATATTGGCATTGGAATTATCCTTTTTTCTAAATGTGAGAATCCGCTCCACGTCTTCACTATTCTCAAAACTGGACATCTGTCAGCGCAACAGTTTTTAACTGCCCAATCCCAAATTTCCTGTTTGAGAGATGCCAGAAGAGCAACAGACTGATTTAACAAGGTCTACATCCGCGGTCTATCCACTGAGAGAACACTATGGGCCTCATTCTGACTTTGGCGGGCGGCGGAGGCCGCCCGCCAGACTACCGCCGTCAGAATACCGCTGCGCGGTCAAAAGACCGCCGCGGTAATTCTGAGTTTCCCGCTGGGCTGGCGGGCGACCGCCAGAAGGCCGCCTGCCAGCCCAGCGGGAAACCCCCTTCCACGAGGATGCCGGCTCCGAATGGAGCCGGCGGAGTGGAAAGAGTGCGACAGGTGCAGTTGCACCCGTCGCGATTTTCAGTGTCTGCTATGCAGACACTGAAAATCTTGGTGGAGCTCTGTTAGGGGGCCCCACGACACCCGTTACCGCCAACCAGGTTCTGGCGGTCAAAACCGCCAGAACCAGGCTGGCGGTAACGGGGTCGGAATCCCCAAGGCGGCGCTGCCTGCAGCGCCGCCATGGAGGATTCCTCAGGCCAGGGGAAAACCGGCGGGAAACCGCCGGTTTCCCTTTTCTGACCGCGGCGCTATTGGCCTGGATGCACCGCCAGCCTGTTGGCAGTGCATCTGCGGTCCCCGGCCCTGGCGGTCCATGACCGCCAGGGTCGTAATGACACCCTATGTCCAGTTCAGACTCTAAGGCACCAAGATTACGAAGGGCTTTCATCTCAACCAAATTAGCTGCCTTACATTGTCGAGCGGCATTCTGAAGTGTTTGCCCCCTGCAGGAGGCCTTATTTGGTCCTATACTAGGGGGAGTAATGCAGAACCAATATTGAACTCCAGAAACTCACGAAGGTGAGAGGCCGCAGCATCAACATAGTCTGCATCTAAAAGCAGTTTCTGTTTGTATATACACCCCCAAAACCTGCTACCTGAATGGGCCCAGTCAATTGGATCAGTAATGATAAATAGATATGATCCAATATAAACCTAGCAATTAAGAAACACCCTAGAAACTGAGATCATGTATTACTGACAAGGAACATGTCAAAGCGCAATACAGCTTTATGCGGGGACTAATAATAATGCGTAAAACCCACCTCCTTAGGCCTCTGTTTTTCAAAAAATGAGGCAAAACCCAATAACCCTTGGATCTGGGTACATAAACATAAGGAACAATATATGGTCAAAAGGGGGAAGTATGCCTAGACTTCTACGGTAAAGCTAATTTCTCAAAGAAACAAACTACATTCATTTCATCCAGCATCCTTAAATTAATTCATATTTTATTTCTTTATCAAGTCATTTACTACAATCTTTTGATTCAGTCGAAAACTTCTTATGGTTATTACTAAATCCTAGGTGCTCCTAAACATAAAAACACAGTGAAAGTGAATATTGTGATGCAAAAAAGTGTCAATGTTATATCCAAAATATACAGAAAATGTGGTTAAAAATAAATCGTGAGCTTCCAAATGCTCCTTCAATCCAGGAGTCCTGAAGTCACTAGATAATTTAACATCAATCCACAATCAATTTTTGTCGACATTTCGACCAAATATATGTAGATGTAAATCAGGACTGGAAATCTCTCCATTTTGGTAGCACCTAGAGACAAATAATATTCTGTTTTAATATTTGAGAACTATTTTCACTAGGGGAACTTTCATTTTTAAAAACAGTTTCTTATGTGTTTTTTTAGGAAAGAGTATCACTCACCTATCAATTCGGATTCATCATATTTATTTCTTGATAATGGTTGCCAGAATTATTGGTCATCTTCCTAATAGGAACATTAATTTTTTAGCCGCCCGCCAGGCGGAAACCGCCATGCGGCTGCCAATGCGGCCGCACTCACGCGGCCCCCATTCCGACATTTCCGCTGGGCCGGCGGGAATGAGGCCGCAACACAGGAGCCGGCTCCTAATGGAGCCGGCGGTGCTGCGGCCGTGCGACGGGTGCAGTTGCACCCGTCGCGCTTTTCACTGTCTGCTATGCAGACAGTGAAAAGCTGGCCGGGGCCCTGTTAGGGGGCCCCTGCACTGCCCATGCCAGTGGCATGGGCAGTGCAGGGGCCCCCAGGGGCCCCAGGACACCCCTTACCGCTAGACTCTTCCTGGCGGTGCAAACCGCCAGAAACAGGCTGGCGGTAAGGGGGTCATAATCCCCAGGGCAGCGCTGCTTGCAGCGCTGCCCTGGCGGATTATCCCCGCCGGGGCATAAACGGAGGGAAACCGCCGGCCCCGGCGCCACCGCGGTCAGAATATTGAAAAAAGCACCACCAGCCTGTTGGCGGTGGTTTGGTCATTTTTTCCCTGGCGGTCTCGGACCGCCAGGGTCAGAATGACCCCCTATGTTCCTTAATATTATTGAACTAACTGTGCTGCAATAATCATCAGTCACAGTGGTAATGGAAATTATTCTATGTTTAAAAATTACTTACAGTAGTCACAATTCTTTGCAATTGTGGTCTTATTAATAGATGCCACATCTTTGCAGTCTCCACCATATGTTCGAGTCTCTCCATCAGATCATCACTCTGTATATTTCGATTTGTAACAAAAGTAATGACAGGTTTTGAATTCCCGACCCTGAAAAACATAGGGTATGGATCATAAAGCCTATTCATAAAGAATTCAAAGTTAACAAATTTTGATTTTTTAACCTTAAGCCACAATCAATGTTAGTCCTGTTCATTCTGAATTACTTTCTTAATATCCTTCAGATGCGCTAGGAGATGCCAAACTGCAACCTTCCGTGTGCGGCCACATTAGTCGTTTAAATAGGATGAGCTCCTGCATAACAACTACATCGGGAGGTGCCCTGTCTGGTCCGCCTGAAAGGACTGGCGTCATGTTTACGTAAGACGCTGGAAAAGGGTCCTTTCCATATCGTATTGAATAACCGTGCCCTCTCTGGTCCGCCTGAAAGGACTGGCGTTGTGTTTACATAAGACGCTGGAACAGGGTCCTTTTCATATCATATTGAATAGCCGGTGCCCTCTCTGATCCGACTCATTGTAAACACCTGTGATTACATGGCGCGGGTTCTTGGCGATTATTCTAAGTTTTATCCTATTTGTATTGGATTTATGAGTATCGAAATTGCATTCCTATGTGTCATTTGCAATGGACGGTTCGTTGCTGGCCGGCACAAAGGGTTGTTATTATACTTATATGAAGGGAATCTTTTGCATGTTTGCGTCTTCATTTAATGAAGCGTTATCTAGTCGGGCTATTTTTAGCGGGCTCTGTCTCTTCCACCAAAACACCAGACATGATGTAAATATACTAAATAATTGCTCTCATTTTTGAAGTAGATATACTACAACAAACCTTTTTAAATGTGGACAATTTTTAATCAGTAAACCTAAACTGGTCTCATGCACAGAAGATGTTCATATGATCTCCAAATAGTATAGCACATCAATCATATATTTCTAGGGAACTGATGTTCACACGCCTTAGGAATCAGATGCCGGGAGTACGACATTTATATATAAAAAGCATGAAACACATATGTACATACATAATTTTCTGTTTGAACACAACATCTATTAACCCATAGTCCCAGACGTATCTAGTAATAGCAGTTAGTCAATAGTAAGAAAATAAAGTTAAATTGTCGAGGCCTGTCTCCAGTCTTCTAAAGTATTGAGTCTATTGTTTTTAGTTTTACATTTTTCCATCCAATACAATTCACGTTTAGAGAGGAGATTATTTTTATCCCCTCCTCTTGGGCCCAAGGTAATTTGTTCAATAATTTGCCATTTTAACTCATCACTATTATGTTGGAGTCTTTGATAATGCTCCACTAGGGGCGCTCCTAAAGTTTTGCATTTGATTCTGCTTTTATGTTGCAGAATCCTGCATTTCACCTTCTGTGTCGTTTTGCCGATATACATGAGATTACACTGACACCAGATTACGTAGATGACATCATGTGTATTGCAATTCGTAAATGAAACCAAAGTGAATGTGTTGTCCCTATAGAAGAAATCCGTTGTATTGAAGCTAAATTTGCATGCCGCACAGTGTCAACATTTATAATGTCCCAATACCGCTGGAAGACCCCATAGTGTATTGTATGACGTTTTTGGTATTTGTGGTAAGAGTGCTCTTGTCAAAGTGTCTTTTAAGGTCTTCCCCTTCTTAAAAGAAAACAGGGGGGATCCTGTATATGAAGGTGTTCCCTGACCAATTCCCAATGGTGCATGATAATCTTTTTAATGTCATTACTGGCCGGATTGAATGTAGTTACACAAGCTAATCTGTTGCTGCTCGCTTTGATTGATTTAGGTTCTAAAAGACATTCTTTATGATTATACCATGCTCTCTTTTTTGCTCTCTTTACTAGCCTTTTGGGATAACACCTCTCTATAAGCCTTTCTATAAGGGTATCTGATTCTTTGAAGTAATCAAACTTTTTTGAACAGTGTCTCCGAATCCGGAGGAACTGCCCAAATGGGAGATTGTCCCTCAGGCTTCTTAGATGGTTGCTATTATAATGTAGTAAAGTGTTCCTTTCTGTCGGTTTCCGGTATAGAGAGACAAATTACTTGTCTTCATCTACTCCTGTTTTTAAATCTAGGAAAGGGATGTTTTCCTTGTTGTAGTCCATAGTAAACTGTATATCAGTTGACCTTTTATTCAACCAAGTATGAAACTCTTGTAATTCAGTATTTGAGCCTCGCCAGATCAGAAGAACATCATCAATATATCTGGACCATTTCCTTATGTTTTCTAAAAAAGGATTTGTCTGATTGAAACTATTCCGTGTCTCGTAATCAGCCATAAAAAGGTTTGCTAAATTCGGTGCAAAACTTGCTCCCATAGTTACACCTTTTACTTGGTAATAGAAGCTATTGTCAAATAGAAAATAATTATTTCCCGTAGCTATTTCCATCAGAGATATTAGAAACCCAGTGGGTACTTGCATCGGTTGAGTACGAGAATCCAGTACCTCAGTTATTATCCTAAGGGCCTCCTGTTGAGGAATACTAGTATACAAGGATTGTATATTCATTGTAACTAAAAAGTCTGTATTTTTAAAAAACTCTACATCCTCATACATAGTAATCAGATGCATGCTGTCCCTCACATATGCACTCGTCATGGGCACAAAGGGTTTCAGGAAAAAATCCAAGTATTGGCATAAGGGTTCCAATAAGGAACCACATCCTGACACACTAGGTCTACCGGGGGGGATTTCAAACCTTTTATGTATTTTTGGCAGAGTATACAATACAGGTGTTCTAGGATCTTTCTTATTGAGAAACTGATATTCATTTTTACTCAGGAACCTTGATCCAATCCTAATTTTGTTATCTAGGCAATTTTTTCTTTCAATTCCTTTGTAGGATCTGAACAAATTTCTTGATAACAGTTCTTATCACTCAATTGGTTAAAAATGTATTGGTGGTAATCTGTTATGTTTTGTAGGACTATACCTCCTCCTTTGTCAGCTTCTTTTATCACTACATCAAGTCTCTCTTTCAACCCTTTCAAGGCTGTGTTTTCATTATATGTAAGATTATATTTGACATATTTCTGTTTTTTACTCAGAATATCAATGTCTTTCAAAACCATCTTTTTAAATGTCAATATTTCCACTGGCATTGGATTGGACGGGGTTGTGAAAGAGGATGGTGGTCGCAAACCAGTCACATCTGTTCGATCTCCAACCGAGCATCCCTTATAGAAATTGCTTAAAAGTATTCTTCTGAAGAATCTTTGCATTTCTAATTTGACCTAAAAAAAATTAGTGCGAACAGTCGGTACAATGATAGACCCTTGCTTAGTACAGATAATTCATGTGATGTAAGTTTATGTCTTGAGAAGTAGAAAATAGGGGCCATATTTACAGGGTTCACTACATTGGGAATAGGCAGTTTCTCAGGTAAAGATATATGTTCTTGTACAGAGGATAAATGATCAATCGTAGTTTCATTCACCAGGAGTACTGTTGACGCCTTGTTTGTCGTTCTCCATAGGATTCCTGAAAATACATACGCCCTCTGTTTCTCCCTCTGCCTCGCCCCCTTCTCCCTCTCTGTCTGTTCCCTTCTGAACGGCTCCTCCCTGAAAAAGCCTCTGGATCTTCTAGATTAGTTACAGACCCAGGGCCTTGCACTGTCTGAACTGTCAGAGGCTGATGTTTTTTGAAAAGGTGGTGTATCTCCTATAACCTCCTCTACCTCTGTTTACAAATCTTCTGGAATCGTCCAGATTATAATAATCTTCTTGAAGGTAAGGGTATGTTGCAGTTTTATCATATTTGGCTAGATCTTTAGCTAATTTGTCAAGCTTTTTCCATTGTGTTATAAGAGTAAATTCACTTGATGTTTTCTCCAGAAGGATATTAGGAAAGTAAGTCAGAATGAACAGGACTAACATTGATTGTGGATTGAGGTTAAATAATCATAATTTGTTAACTTTGAATTCTTTATGAATAGGCTTTATGATTCATACCCTATGGATCGGGAATGGTTGGGAATGGTCGGGAATTCAAAACCGATCACTACTTTTGTTACAAATCGAAATATACAGAGTGATGATCTGATGGAGAGACTCTAACATATTGTGGAGACTGCAAAGATATGGCATCTATTAATAAGACTACAATTGCAAAGAATTGTGACTACTGTAAGTAATTTTAAACATACAATAATTTCCTTTACCACTGTGACTGATGAATATTGCAGCACAGTTAGTTCAGTAATATTGAGGAACATAGGGCCAGATGTAGCAAACATTTGCGAGTCGGAAATGGCCCGAATCACTATTTGCGACCTCCCAAAATCCGAAATGGGATGCAAAAAAAACATTTCCGAAATGCAAATAGCGATGCGAGCCATTACCGACTCGCAAAATTTGTGACCTCATTTTGCGACCCACAAATAGGAAGTCGCAAATTGCGAGTCGCAAACCATGTGCAAAAGCCAGTCGCAAATTGCGGCTAGTCTCAAAAAGCCCATTTTGCACATCCAGATTACCACTGATTCAGAGCAGGTGGTAACCAAAATCAAAGTATAAAAGGAGACCCAGAAGGCATCTGGGTGACTCAAAATGGCTGAACCGTATGTGATAGCATGGAGGAGGAGAGTCCAGGCAGCCCAGCAGAGGAGGAGGAGGCAGAGACAGGAGAGGATATACCGAACCAGACAGACACTATTTCAACAAACTGAGGAGGAGATATATGACAAATATAGACTGAGCAGTGTTGCAATCTTAGAATTAATTGAACTACTGAATCCTCAGCTTGAACAACAGACAATGCGCGGCAGTGCCATCCCTACACATGTGCAAGTGCTATGCTCACTGCACCTCTTGGCCTCGGGTAGCTATCAGGGGGTGATTGCTGTGGCAGGTGGGGTATCCCAAAGTGCACTCTCACGATTCTTCAGATCATTCCTAGATGCCATACTCACACACATGTCCAGATATATATACCTACCCAGGAATGAGGCAGAAATTAACAGCACCAAGTTGGAATTCTACAGAATTGCCAACTTCCCCCATGTTATAGGGTGTGTGGTCGGGACACATATACAAATCTGCCCTCCGCAAATCTGGAATATGTGTTCAGCAATAGGAAATGTACCCACTCACTAAACATCCAGGTGGTATGTGATGCCCATAATGTCATTACTGACATTGTAGCTAAATTTCCAGGGAGTACACATGACTCATACATATTCAGGCACAGTGGGATACACCAACGCCTAGAACGTGGGGAGTTTGGAGACGGATATCTATAAGGTATTGCTGACTACACCCTGAAGCCTTACATACAGGTCACTGTGGAAACCATTCATGCCCTGCTAAAATTGCCTATTTTTGTCAAACAGGTGACAGTTCATATGCCCTGAGACCATGGATACTTACCCCGTACGTAACACCTGGCAATCAGAACGAGAGGCGATATAACAGTGCACATCGGCGGACCAGAACTGTCATTGAGAGGACCTTTGGCTTGTTAAAGGCAAGATTCAGATGCCTCCACAAAAGTGGAGGTGCACTCCAGTATGCCCCAGAAACAGCATGCAAGATTGTCGCCGCCTGTGCAATTCTACACAACATTGCCACCAGACATGGGCTACATCTCACCCGTGAAGACACAGACATGGAGGATGAGGAGCAAGAGCTACCACACCAACAGCCTGGGAAAAGAAGCATCGTAAATGAAGGCAGACAGAGACAGAACCACATTGCAACCCAATACTTTGGCAGGTACGTGGCAACTGTCACCTCACTCACTAATGTCAGACACACATAGCCCAGTTGTGTAGTGAAACAAATAAAACCTTTTTATTACTAAACTATGTGGAAAAAGAATAGTGCTGTAGGTCACAGTTTGTAATTGTCCAATTGCAATTAAGGCACATTATAATTCATGTGCCACATGTACAGTACAGTCTGGTGACTCACACCCTCCTCCTAGAGCGGCCACCATGGCTCATACCTGGTGGGTCCCCTGACCCCTGCTGTGCACTACTACTCCGTAGCACACTGGACTCGCTGGCAGACACACTACTAATGGTTGACCCCTCCTCGCTGTCCTGAGGGGTCTCTCCTGTGCCCCTTGCAGCCTGCCTGCTCTCCATAAGGTCCACCGCATGGCTGATGCGGCCAAGTCCTCGCTCCACATCCCCTGCGAAGTGCCCAAGTTCCACCCAGAGGCTGACTGTACGCCTTGAGAGGCCTGTAGTATTTGTGGCAAGACGCCCAATAGATGCTGCCAGGCGGTCAAAGCGTGCCGCAGTGTGGCGCTCCCTGCGCCTTGCATGTCTTCGGTCTGCCACTAGTTCAGTCACCAGATGTTGGATGGCCTGTGTTAAATCCCCCAGATGTTCATTCATTCGGTTGAACTGACTGTTCACATTCGCCATCCCATGTGTCATGCTGCTCTGTATTCTATTGAGGGTTCTGGTGATTGTCCTTAATTTTCTGTTTTGCAGGCGCTGACAATGGATGAGCGATGCCTCCAAGCCTGCAAAGACTGCTTCCCCTACCTCCTTCTGGGGCACCGACTGAACTCTGCACCGACCTCTGTGCATTCGTCCAGCTGCTGGCTCTGTGCGCCTCTCTGTGGGGCTGGGCCCTGGTGTTGTTTCTGCTGCCCCCATGTCCTGCGGTTGTTCTTCAATGCACCCTGGTGGTGTCCTGCTGGGCCCTGCAATTTCACTGGCAGCCTCCTGCAGTGGCTCTGGCCCATGTTCTCCTCCCTGCCTGATGTTGCTGCTGGGGGTGTCTTGTGGGAGACCTGTAGGACATAGGGGATACACTGTCAGTCTTGCACATCTGTTTTATGACTCATAATAAACATTTGCCTATATTCTGACTACTGTACTACATTGCCCATAATGCACTTTTCTAGAGGTTGCTAGACTGGACTGGAGCTTGTCTGGTGGTGCCTGCTGCTGTGTACTGGGATGGTGTGTATACTGCATTTGTGGGTGTCAAAGCATATCTCATGGTACTCACTTTTTGATGTCCCTGGCGCTGAACTGCCCAGTTCTCCCATGCCCTGTACGGCCTCTGGCTCCAGTGTCTGCTCCACCATACTTTCCAGGGCAGTGGGTGGTGGGACAGTGGATGGGCCTCCTCCGGTGCCCCTCATCTCCCTCATGCGCTCCGCAACCCTCTCCTTGGTCCTGGAGCGCAGGTCATACCACTGTTTGCGAATTTCCTGAAGGGTGCGGTGGCTCACCCCTATGGCATTGATCTTCTCCTGTATCTGCTGCCATATCCTTTTCTATTGAGTGTCTAGGACACTCATTGCTGCCTTCCCAAACAGTTCATCATGATGCAGGCAGCATTCTTCAGTCAGCACCTCCAACTGCTTGTCAGAAAATGTCACTTCCCTCCTTCTGCCAGCACTGCTTGTCTCCTCCATTGTTGCTGCAGCTCCTCTCCCCTGGGTGTTGCACAGCAGTTTGAAATGGGTGTGGTCCTCCCTCCTCCCATGTGTATTTGATGACTTCCTGGTTCTGATGTCATCACCAAGAGCCCGGAAGTGGGTTTCAGAACTGTTGTGGTGCACCTGCAGGCAATTAGCGAGTCAGTCGCAATTTGCAACACCATTCTCTCAAATTGCGATCTCGCTTTTAGCGAGGTCGCAAATTGCGACCTCGCTAAAAGCGTAGGTCGCAAATTGCAGTGCAACACCTCTGCGACTCGCAAATTGGTATCGCACTTATTTCTTGCATTTGTTTTTGCGAGTCGGAAATAGCGATTCGCATGGAGTCGCTATTTCTGAATCGCTAAATTTTTCCTACCTCCATCTGGCCCATAATATTTGTAAAAATTCATGTTCCTATTAGGAAGATGACCAATAATTCTGGCAACCATTATCAAGAAATAAATATGATAAATCGGAATTGATAGTTCCCCTCGTCTCTAGGTGCTACCAAAATAGAGAGATTTCCAGTCCTGATGGTGACCCGCTGTTGATTTACATCTACATAGAGGGTCGAAACGTCGACAAAAATTGTTTATGGATTGATGTTAAATTATCTAGTGACTTCAGGACTCCTGGACTGAAGGAGCCTTTGGAAGCTCATGATTTATTTTTAACCACATTTTCTGTATATATTGTATATAACACTGACACTTTTTTGAATCACAATATTCACTTTCACTGTGTTTTTATGTTTAGGAGCAGATAGGATTTAGCAATAACCATAAGAAGTTTTTGACTGAATCAAGAGATTGTAGTGAATGACTTGATAAAGAAATAAAATATGAATTAATTTAAGGATACTGGATGAAATAAATGTAGTTCCTTTCTTTGAGAAATTAACTTTATCGTGGAAGTCTAGTCATACTTCCCCCTTTTGGCCATATATTGTTCCTAATCCTTAGGCCTCTGAGCACGCCATACATCAACTAACACATAAGAGGAGGTGAGCTAACATATTGCCCCCCAAGTCAATGCTTGCCCACAGGAGCCCCACTAGAATTGACCCTCTCAGAAATCAGAAAATGAGATGATGAACCCATCCTGGGGGATAGTGTCACGTTGAAGTCCCTGCATACAATATAGGGGGTGTCCATACGTGAACTTCTGACAGCAGAACGTAAAACATCTACAGATCACCTGTGTTTGGACCATAAACTAAGTTTATAGTAAGACACATTCTTTTTCTCTGGATTGTCGCCAAGAGCATTCGGCCCTCAGCCTCCACCTTTTGGTGTTGTACTTCCCACTTCCCATTACCAACAAGTAATGCTTCACACCTATGTGCAGAGGTTAAAAATGAGGCAGACGATACTCTATAGACAAGATCCTTTAGCTGAGAACCTTCAACCTCGGCTAAACGCATCTCCTGCAGGCAGATGATTTGTGGTTTAAGGGTATTCAACTATTCCCATACCAGCTGCCTCTTGTGTGGTGACTTCACTCCATTGATATTCCATGTCAGAACATGCAGTTGCTGGCCATTCACCTGCTGTCACAAGCTACTAACATTTCAAGTCTGACACCATGGACTACCCTTCAAGATTGTAGTTTGCTACCAGTGCAGTTGATGACAAAGCTCTTGAGAGAGCATAACTTGGCTGTCCCATTATGCATTCCAGAAAGGGAAATGAAATGTACTCAATGACTTAGATAATGTGTGCTTAAATGTATTCATGTAAATAAAAGTGAGCTGAAAGTTGGGATGTTGAATGATCATAAGTGAATCACATGTATGTAGTATTATTCAGTGTATAAATATTATGATACTCTAGTTAAATGATGATTTCATAGTTATTCCCCATTAATAGTACTTATGTGAAATACACATAGATTTGTGTATTTGAATGTGCATTGAGATCTATGTTCAGTTGGCGGAGTTAAGGCCTGAAATGTTTTTCTGTGTTTCCACCTTCAACGTGGAGAACTCTTGCTCCATATTTCTTTGTTTGCAGGTGCGTCTGCACAAGCGTTCAGTTAATAAAAGGCTTATTGTTAATTGTAGATAAAAGGGTATGAGAAGACATGTTGCCAATGACGGGGAGTGTTAATGAGGAGTTGTGAAGGAGAACTACCTTCTGTTTTCCTTAAGATGGGAACAATCCAAAGTCGTCCTGATGCATGGACCAAGAGATGAAAGCCTAATGAAAAGTTACCATTCACAATCATGTACAGACCATGGAAAGTTACTGGAAGTGACATCTGTTATCTGAGTTGTGGTGGGATTGGAGTGTTTTAGCCAGTAGGAGATTCATATTCAATTTGCCCCTTGACTTGAGTGAACTCATAGAGATTTAGAGAGGTACAGAAGTCTGTTTTTTGTTGCTTTGGCTGATGTGGCTTTATGGTACGGACATCTCTCTTCCAGGAACTTCTAATGAGGTTTCTGTAGTGCTGACACTTTGAATTCATTGCCTAGTGCCTTAAACTAGAAAGTTCTTTGGGTTTCCTATAGCCAATCAGAATAGTTTGAAGTTAGACTTCTATAGATTTAATGGTTAAGCAGGAGAATCAAAGCTTGGATTCTGAGCATCAAATATTGTTTCTTATGTTCTGTATTGCTGCTACTGATGTTTTAGTATGGTTAATGTTAATGTGCTTTAACTTGATTCAACGCTTTAACTCACCTTTGGTCATTTTGTACTTATACAGTATGTTTTTGCGACTCATTTACATAAGTCTGGCTTTGAACTTGTAATAACACTTTTGAACTTTGATTTCACCTCTGAGAGTTAATGTGTGACTAAATGGGCTGCACTGTAAATTGATTTGAATGGTTTAATGTGTTTCTCCTCACCCTTTGAAACTATCAAAAGATTCATTGGATCTAGAAAACTAGTAAGAGTGCCAGACACCCGATCACCGTACAATAACAATACAGAAGAATATCATTGTTCTTCCATATGCCAGGTTTCTCCATCAAAAATAGCCAACTTTTTTCCTCTCATCATCGAGTGCCTTTATCAGTCAACCCATACCAACACAACCTAATCCTCCAATCCTACCCTCCTGACACCCCTGACACCCCTGACTCCCTTAGTGGCTAGCCATCCAACCCCCCAAGCAATGCCCTAGAAGAAAAGGGGGCAACAACTCCCCCGATGGTTACCATCTGCTCAGACATTCAGTTGAGAGTTGGCTCCTGATCTAACCCCTCTGCCAACTACTGAAATACAATTACTGAGCAAAGAGAATAAAGAAGCTCCTGTGAAACACAAAATCAAAAGGCAACAGACTGAAGACCCAGCAAGAAAAAGCAGAGGGAAAAAGGCTTCTTCATTGCCCACGGACCCCTTCCTCCCCTAGCTCCACTGAAGAGTTCAAAGAAAAGAAGAGAATGAAAGGAAAAATGGACAGATGAAAGATAGACTGTAGACCAACACTCTCCAAGCAATCTCCAACTTTGCTAACAGTTCTTGGAGTTTTCGACCCTTGTAACAATACAAATTGTGCCCATCTTTTTGGATTTGCAAAGTTGCAGGTTCCTTGAGGAATATGGTTGCACCCAGCTTCTGAAGTTTTGGGATAGCCCTCGGAGCTACCAGCACCCCATTACCGTTAGGTGACAGAAATCAAAGCGGGCAAAGAAATCTATCCCACCAGCTTTAGCAGGACCCTTAGGAGTAGCAGTGAGTAAAATCTCTTAGCGGAGAATAAAGTTCTCAATGAAGATGAAGATGGCTGGAGGATATCGAGTGGGATTATTAAGAGGTATAAATGGGAAGCAATGTGCTCTCTGTAACATAGAGTCAAAATCCCAATTGCCTAAAGCAGGGAGTGCCTCTCTAAACAGATGGACCACAAAGACACTGGGGTGACCACCCTCCATACCCTCCAGAACCCCCAAGATCCTCAAATTGTGTTTGAGTGATCTATTCTCAAGGTCTTCCAGCGTGGAGAAAAAAGTGGTCAGCTGGGTATCATGTTGAGCAATCACTGAACTATTTTCCTCTACCTCTGTCTGGAGACCCTTCTGAGACTCCTCCACTGCCACTAGCCAAGATTGAATTATGTCCATATTTCTTGACATGTTACACAGGACAGCTTGGGCTTTCATATGAGCAGCCTTTAAAACAGAGGAATCTCTCAGATAATCCTCCCTGTGCTGTTATAGAAGTTGGTGAATAGCACCCAGGGTTTGGGTGTCCTGGATACTCTGAGATGCCTTTGAGGGAGGAGATCCTAGGAAAGGGGATCCGGTCCTAAAACATTGATACTTCTGAGTGGCTGAACCTCTGTTGGTAGAGTAATAGAGGGTACTGAAACAAGTGGAGAGTGTTAGACCTGGCCTTTTTTGCAGGGTCATCCCCAATCTTTTTACCTCCTTCCTCCTATTTTTTCTGACCAGTTTTTGTTGGCTTTAGGATTCTGGGCACTTTACCACTGCTAACTAGTGCTAAAGTGCATATGCCCTCTGTGTAAATTGTATTGTTGATTGGTTTATCCATAATTGGCATATCTGATTTCCTAGTAAGTCCCTGTTAAAGTGCACTAGAGGTGCTCAAGGCCTGTAAATCAAATGCTCCTAGTAGGCCTGCAGCCCTGATTGTGCCACCCACATGAGTAGCTCTGTAAATATGTCTCAGACCTGCCACTGCAGTGTTTGTGTGCGCAGTCTTGCACTGTCAATTCAACCTTCCCTTTTTATACATGTAAGGCACACCTAAGGTAGGCCCTAGGTAGCCCCAAGGGCAGGGTGCAGTGTATGTTAAAGGTGGGACATGTACTGATGTGTTTTACATGTCCTAACAGTGAAATACTGCCAAATTTGTTTTTCACTTTTTCAAGGTCTATCTCTTTAATAGGTTAACATGGGGACTGCCTTTGAATATTTTAAAGTGTATATTCTTTTTTAGAGCAGATAGAAATATGGAGATCGATATCTCTGAATTCACAATTTAAAAATACATCTTTTAGTGAAGCTGGTTTTTAGATTGTTAGTTTGAAAATGCCACTTTTAGAAATTAGGCATGTTCTTGCGTAACCATTCTGTGCCTCTGCCTGTTTGTGGATTCCCTGTCTGGGTCAGACTAGCAGTAGGGCTGTTTGTGAATCTCTTCTAGTCGGTGACACAAAGGGAGCTGGGGTTTAGCTTGCATATCCTGATGAGCCATCTGAGCTAAAGTGGAGGGAAGAGTGGCCACTAACACTTGAATGGGCTGTGCCTGCCCTCACACAATGCAGTCTCCAACCCCCTGGGTGTCTGGGGCCAGGCCTGGGAAAGGCAGGATCTTGTGAACAACAGGGACTTTCCTTTGAAGTTTTGCTACTTCAAAGGCAGAAAGGGGTAGAAGTAGTGGAACTAGAACCCCAGACTTTTAGATCACTTCTGGAACCAAGAGAACCTCTGCCAAGGAGAAGAGCTGAAGAGTTGAGGAGAAGTGCTGCTCCTGCCTATGACTGTGCTTTGGTGGGCAATCCTGTAGTTGCTGCTTCTGCCTGTGAAAGGGGACAAAGACTGGACTTTGTTTTGCATTCCTGGTTGAGGAAGCAGCTCCAGGGGCTTGATCTGAGCTTGTCTCCTATTTTGAAGTCTCAGGACTATCAAAGACTTCCTCTGCCAGCACCTGGACTCTCTGCTGAGACTCCTGCCGTGGCCAGTGGTGCCCTATCCAGTCCCTGGGCCCTTGAAAGGTGAAGTTGGCAGAACAAGTACCGGACTCCATGCACAGCATGCAGTGTGGGGAAATCTTTGACGCACCATCTGTAACACGTCTGATAAACAACGCTACCTGCTACGCGGCTAAAATCGACGCTTCACCTGGATCACGGCTGGGAGATCGACGTATCGCAGCTGGAGAAATGACACAACACCTGCTTGCAGCTGCTGACAACGTAAACCCCACGCAGCACAGTTTTCTAACACCGTGTGACTTGATTTCTCACGCATTGTCCCTAGGCATCAAAATCATTGTAAATCAACACAGATCTGAGTTATACATGGAAATCGATGCATCGCTCTCTTGCGAGGAAGAAAAATGACTCATCGCTGACCCGACCGGAGAAGAAACGTTGCACGGCCTCATTTGCGAGTAAGGAATTAACGCATCGCTGACTTTTCCGACACACACTCACATGTGTGGCTTTATTTTTGACGCAAACCAGGAACTTTGTGTAAAATCAATGTTTTTATGGTGTTTGATGGAGTAGAACTCTTATTCTTTTGAAAATTCGTATCTTGACTTTTGTATGTTGGATTTTTTCCATTTTGGCCTTGTTTGATTTAGATAAATATTACCTATTTTTCTAAACTGGTGTGGTATCCATACTGTAGTGTTTTCACCGTATTACTGTGAGTGTTGGCACAAATACTTTACACATTGCTTCTGAGATAAGCCTGACTGCTTGTGCCAAGCCACGAAGGGGGTGAGCACGGGTTATCTAAGTGTGTTTCTCCATTGCCCTGACTAGAGTGAGGGTCCCTTCTTGAACAGAGTGCAAATTGACTGCCAACCAGAGACCCAATTTCTAACAGAGAGTGATTAGTTGGTGTCAGTTCTGTCCCATTGGGATCGCAGACTAGTTCCTCCATTCCATCCAATTAGGGGTTAGGGTTAATCATTTCTTGGGCAGCAGCCGCCAAAGCTTAGGCCTAATCTGAAGTTAAACAGAGCAATGCAGAATAAGCACAGTCCAAGTTCTGGACAAGTAAGTTAGGGCACTCATTACCCCTTATGCGTTCTCTAATATCCATGGCGTCCACCACTGATTTATCCATTAAATCCTCTGCCTCCTTCTCATCGCTGCCAGACCAGTCTGACAAGGCAAAGAATGCCTCCTGGTCATCACCAAGCAGAACATCCAGGTCCCCCTGGATACACCTGTCAAAAGAGAGTTAGAAGGCAGTGGTGTTTTCAACTCCACACCAAAATGCGTCCCAGAATCCTGACCTTCTCCAACTAATAGCTGGCTGATAGGCCCAACCATATTGTCCATAGCACCAGCAGCGGATACTGATAGAGAGGGAGGAATGGGGGCTGGGATCACTGGCTTAGAATGTTTAACTATATTCTTACTTCTAATGCTAGAGGCTTTACTCGAAACCATTGTGGCAGCAGGAGAGAGTGATGAGCCAAAAGAGTCTAAAGTTTGCTGAGTGTCCACCGGCAGGCTTCCCCGCCCTGCCCCAGGAGTGCCAGAAGAGGAGACCAAGGTTTCTAGTCCAGCGGCCTCTTCCATTGTCGCCAGATCATGGCTAAGCAAATGAAGGCTGTACCCAGCTGCTTTAGGGCAATGCTTGCCGTTCGCCTGATAGTTGCTTTAAGGTTTTAGTCACCCCAAAAAATCTGAAGCAACTGTGGGACCCAGAAGACTCTCAAGGGAAAAGCTGCTTTCCCTCCACTTTTGGTGAAATGTGAGTGCTAGTTGGATCCCCTCATCAAACTCCCTTCCTTAAACCACCTTTAGCGGGCATGCTGGCGAGGGGATATCGCAACTTGAGTTGTGAGTATATGCAAACTCTTGCAAGAATGCAAGAACCATCTCAGTCCATCCTGTAGGCTCTCCCCCAACCTCCTTATGCCTGCAACCTCAAGTCAGGGGTAACACAGTGGTAGGCAACAAAGGGCGTATTTATACTTTTTGGCGCACAACTGCGCCAACGCAGTTGTGCGTCAAAAAATTTAACGCCAGCTAACGCCATTCCAAAGCGCCATGCGGGCGCCTTATTTATGGAATGACGTTAGCCGGCGGAGCTGCCTGGTGTGCGTAAAAAAAAATGACTTACACCAGGCAGCGCCGGCGTAGGGGAAAATGGAGCTTGGGCGCCAAAAAATGGGGCAAGTCAGGCTGAGGCAAATTTTTCGCCTCAACCCGATTAGCGCCATTGTTTTAGACTCCCAACCCCCATTGAAATGACTCCTGTCTTAGCAAAGACAGGAGTCATGCCCCCTTGCCCAATGGCCATGCCCAGGGGACTTATGTCCCCTGGGCATGGTCATTGGGCATAGTGGCATGTAGGGGGGCACAAATCAGGCCCCCCTATGCCACCCAAAAAAAAAATATATATACTTACCTGAACTTACCTTAAGTTCCCAGGGATGGGTCCCTCCATCCTTGGGCGTCCTCCTGGGGTGGGCAAGGGTGGCAGGGGGTGTCCCTGGGGGCATGGGAGGGCACCTCGGGGCTCCTTCCGAGCCCACAGGTCCCTTAACGCCTGCCCTGACCAGGTGTTAAAAAATGACGCTAAAGCGGCTGGACGTCATTTTTTTTGACCCGCCCACTCCCGGGCATCATTTTTGCCCGGGAGTGTAAATACGGCGCACATGCCTCAGAGTCATTTTTTAGACGGGAACGCCTACCTTGCATATCATTAACGCAAGGAAGGCGTCCACGCTAAAAAATGACGCAAACTCCAAGATCTTTGGCGCTAGACGGGTCTAACGCCAAAGTATAAATATGGAGTTTGTTTTGCATCGGATTTGCGTAAAAAAAAACGACGCAAATCCGGCGCAAACAGAGTATAAATATGCCCCAAAGTATTCAACAATACAGACGGAGGGCTCAGCCTGACATCTGCCCCACCACTGTCTAAACGAGGAATCAAAACTGTTATTGTGGCTTCAACAAAGTACCAACAGCAAAAAAGCAGGTTTAGTGGGTGTTGCGAGCGCCGTGCAAGGTGACAAACAGAACTTGAGTCTCCCGGCCGTCCTAGGCTTTGTTTATATTAGTCGATGTACAGACTCCAGATAGCTATCTCTGGAGTTCAGATTTGGAAATCGGAAGGTGTCATCCTTTTGTTGATGCCTCTGTTTCGTCCTTAGAGGTGAAAGTCTCCTTATAGCAGCAGGGAAATGGATCACACTTAGGCACATATTTATACTTTTTTAGTGCCGCATTTGCGTCATTGTTTGACGCAAAAGTGGCGTAAACTTACAAAATACAGTTGTATTTTGTAAGTTTGTGCCACTTTTGCGTAAAAAAATGGCGCAAATGCGGCACTAAAAAAGTATAAATATGGGCCTTAATCTTCTGATGCCATCTTTATTGCCTGACAGGAATTCCTGAGGTGAACAGGGTCATGGAATGAATGAGTCTTGTCTTTTACTCTGTGGAAACTTAGGTGGTCATTACAACCCTGGCGGATGGTGTTAAAGCGGCGGTAAGACCGCCAACAGGCGGGCGGTAAAAAAATTGCAATTATGACCGTGGCGGAAACCGCCAACAAAGACAGCCACTTTAACACTCAGACCGCCACGGCAGTACAAACAAACAGCGCGGCGGTCACCGCCAACAGACATGCAGGAGACAATGTACAGCCCACACTATTATGACAGGCCAACCCGCCACCTTTTCCGGGGCGGATTCACCACGGATAAAAAAAAGGCGGAAACAGGAATTCCGAAGGGAAAACGCTCACCTCTACACACCCCACGAGGAACGAGGACACCATGGAACCGGAACTCCAAATTCTACCTGCAATAGTCTTCCTGCTCCTCTACCAGGAGCACGAACGCCGGCGGCGAAGACCACAGTGAGTACTGCACCTACGACACAGGGGAGGGGGGAGGCAAGAAACAGGGACACACACACGCAACACCCCCACCCTCACCCACTACAACACACACACTAATACATGTTGATACATTACAGTTACACCCCCCAAGCCCCCTCGGAAGAATGCAAAGACAAAAGGAAATGAGTGTAACCATTGTAATCTATTAAAATCCAGTACTCAAAAATATATATACACTATAAACAAATATATACACCAATAATACAAGTCCAGGTATTGCACCATTTATAGTCCATGGACCACTGGGCCCAAAATGCATGGGCGAGGCCCACACTCAATACCCGGTCAAAACAGAGAGAACACTGCAGGGGCATCAGATAAAAATACAACAGGCACCTCCAGGGGGAGGGAAGGGGGGGCACCCCAGCCGGATGAGTACACAACGCCAGATCCACGAGGGGGCTCAATGCCCACTGTTCAATCCTGGGGAGTGCAAATCCACAGTCTCTCAAGTCTCACAAGTGGGTGGGTTGCCCACTGTTCAATCCTGGGGAGTGCAAAGCCACAGTCTCTCAAGTCTCACAAGTGGGTGGTTTGCCCACTGCCATATCTTGGGGAGTGCAAAGCCACAGTCTCTCAAGTGGATAACAGTCTCCACTGGTTCTGGAAGGGGACTGGTGCCCAGAGTGCTTCATCCTGTGAAGGACAGAGGTAGTGGATGGATCTCTCCACTGGTTATGGAGGGGGACTGGTGCCCAGAGTGCATCACTCACCCCGTGACGGACCCAGTTGCGTCAGTGCCCCTGCCGCTCATGGGCTAGCGGTGCTTGAGTTGGCGGTACCCTGTGCAGCGGTGCTTGAGTTGGCGGTGCCCGGCCCAGCAGTGCTTGAGTTGGCGGTGTCCTGTGCAGTGGTGCTTGAGTTGGCGGTGCCCTGTGCAGCGTGTGAGTGCAGACGAGACTGGGAGGAAGGAGGGAGACGATGACGAGGGGGACACAGTGGAGGCAGTGGATGTTGGTGTGTCTGCATGTGTGTGTTGCTTGCGTGAGTGCCTGTGGGATGTGTGGTGCTTATGTTTGCCTGAACTTCCCTTGTGTGGTGAGGTGTGTGCAGGCTGGTCTGATGGTGTTTTTGGTATAGGCAGAGGTACAGGGGATTGGGTCTGGGTGGAGGAAGTTGTAGGGGGGAGGCTAGAGACGGGGACAATGGCTGCCATCAGTGCTGAGGACAGAGTTTGAAAAGCTTGGTGAAGGGCCGCCTGACCAGAATGAATGCCCTCCAGGAATGCATTAGTTTGTTGCAACTGCCTTTCAACACCCTGGATGGCATTCAAAATGGTAGACTGCCCAACAGTGAGTGACCTGAGGAAGTAAATGGCCTCCTCACTGAGGGCAGCAGGGGTGACTGGGGCAGGGCCTGAGGTGCCTGGGGCGAAGGTGATGTGCACCCTCCTGGGTGAGCGGGCACAGGGCGAAGGCTGAGGGGCTGCTGGGAGGGCGGTGCTGGTAGGGGGGGTGGCGGCTGTACCTGTAGATGCGGGGGCACAGATGTTGCCGCCACCACAAGGGAGCTCCCATCAGAGGACGAGTCTGTGTCGCTGGTCTCAGCTCCTGTCCCCGCCGTGGAGCTCCCCTCGGCCTCCGTCCCACTGGTGAATTCCGAGTCCGTAGTCTCGCCCTCCAGGGCCATGTGGGATGCAGCTCACTCGTGCTCCGGTGCCACTGCTCCTCCGCCTGATGATGCTAATGCACACAAGAACAGGAAGACCACAAAAAGGGGGGGGAGACAGAAGAAAGGCATGTTCAGTGCATGGATTACCGCTACCGTTGGCGGACAAGACAGACACAAAGGCCCCCTGCACTACGCCGCGCTCTTGGGCTCCACAGTGCAATTCCTGGAAAACGGCCTACAAGGCTATGGACGACATCTGCACACATAGATGACACAGGGGCATGAATAGCTGTACTTGGCACTCTACAGAGGTGGGCTGTGGGGCCACAGGGCCATGCCTTACGGAGGGGCCTAGATTACGGAACTCGCCCTGGCCTAGGGAAACCCACAGCCCTCCTCCCCCACCCAGACAACTCCACTTCGCGCAAAGTCAGCAGAATGAGAGTGTACTCACCCCCTTGTGTATGCTGTGATGCCCTCAAGTGCCCAACCAACTCCGGGTAGGCCACCGCCAGGATCCTGAACATCAGGGGGGTCATGGTGCGATGGGCACCCCTCCCACGTTGGGAGGCCATCCCCAGCTGAGCCTCTACCGTCTTCTTGCTCCAGCGGCGAATGTCCTCCTATCTTTTCCAGCAGTGGGTGCTCCGTCTGTGGTAGACCCGAAGGGTCCGGACGTCCTTGGCGATGGCACGCCAAATATCTTTCTTCTGGTGGGCGCTGACCTACATGAAATGTACAGGGGAAGAAGAGAAGTCATTACCAACTGCACCGTCAAAGTAAGTGGCCCCCATCCCTACCCTTGCCATGTGGCACATGCCCTCACCGTCTTACATGCACGCCTCATTCTCACCCCCCCTATCTTTCATCCACCCCACTCCACACAGGCATTGCCCGTACAGCATGCTCACAGTGTACTTACCTGTTTGTCTGGAGGACCGTAGAGTAGCGTGTACTGGGGGAGGACCCCATCAACGAGCTTCTCCAAATCCTCCGATGTGAAGGCAGGGGCCCTTTCCCCAGACGCACGAGCCATTGTCTCTTCCAGACTGAGGTCACAGCAGCACTTGCAGTGTAGGTCCTCTCCTGTCGAAGATCAGGTATTGAGTGATTGAAGTGATAGAAAATGGTGGTCACGTCCGCGGCGGTCACGTACACGGCGGTGTGTACCATCACCGCTGCCGTACATCGTCATTGGCTCCTGGGACCCATAGGGTCCAATGTTAACCAATGCAGCATTGCGCTGTGGTCTCCGACCGCCTACCGCAACGGTGTACAACGCCAGCGTAGTTACCTCACATCCCATTGTCCCACTTTAGAGGTCAGGCAGCCGCCATTTCAGGGGTCCACATGGCCTCATTTTCAACTGCGTCACACATACCTAGGCCTAGTCTCAACACACATACAGGCCACCTTTTGTGTATGATTGGTGTTCTGTGTAAACTGTGGGTACGTACCTCTGAGTTGTTTGACTCTGTGGTCGCTGTTGTCCTTCATAGGCACCGTCCGCTGGGACATGTGAGGAGATGGCGGCATCCTCCGGTGTACCGACCGTTGGTGGACCTGTCGACAATGGAGGAGCGACATTTGATAATCATCTACAGGTTTGACCGTGCCACAATCCAGGAACTGTGTACCCAGTTGGAGCCAGACCGGATGAAAGCAATCCGCCATCCCACAGGAATCCCCCCTCAAGTGCAGGTGCTGTCAGTGCTCCATTTCCTTGCAAGTGGCTCTTTTCAAACGACAGTGGCCATAGCATCAGGGATGTCCCAGCCTATGGTTTCCAACGTATTGTCCAGAGTGTTGCCTGCCCTTCTGAAACACATGCGGAGCTACATCGTTTTCCCTCAGGTGGAGGATTTGCCTACAGTGAAAGGTGATTTCTATGCCCTGTGACATATCCCCAACATCATAGGTGCCATTGATGGGACCCATGTGGCTTTGGTCCCCCCCCACAGGAGTGAACAGGTGTACAGAAACCGGAAGAGTTATCATTCTATGAATGTACAGATGGTATGTTTGGCAGACCAGTACATCTCCCATGTGAATGCCATGTTCCCTGGCTCAGTGCATGACGCCTACATCCTGCGGAATAGCAGCATCCCTTATGTGATGGGTCAACTCCAGAGGCACAGTGTGTGGCTCTTAGGTGAGCCCCTGGAAGCAAGACAGTGGGAATGGTTGTCTGGGGTTATCCCTACAGGTTAGTGTGTGTCTAACCTCGCCATTTGCAGGTGACTCTGGTTTCCCCAACCTGTCATGGCTACTCACCCCAGTGAGGAATCCCAGGACAAGGGCAGAGGAACGCTACAATGAGGCCCATGGGTGAACTAGGAGGGTGATCGAGCGGACCTTCGGCCTCCTGAAGGCTAGGTTCAGGTGCCTCCACATGACAGCTGGATCCCTATTCTACTCACCAAAGAAGGTGTGTCAGATCATCGTGGCCTGCTGTATGCTTCACAACTTGGCTTTGCGACGACAGGTGCCTTTTCTGCAGGAGGATGGTCCAGATGGCGGTGTTGTGGCAGCTGTGGGGCCTGTGGACAGTGATGAGGATGAAGCAGAGGAAGAAGACATGCAGAACAGGGACTCAGTGATCCAGCAATATTTCTAGTGAAACACAGGTGAGAATACAATCCTGCCTACTACATGTACTTTTACACTACTACCTCTATCCTGTCTGTCGTTTTCACCGAGTGTATGGTCACTGAGTTGTCACTTTCCCTTACGGTTTCACAGATGTGGGTCCCACTGTGTGTCATCTGCTTAAATTCCTCATGGACTAGAGCTGTGTGACATAGGTATGTTGACATTACTATTTCAAAAACATTTTGTCACTGTAATTGCAAATACACTATTTCGAAATCACAGACAGACTCCAGATCATTTTGTGCTTTAGGTGTGTTTATTTAAATGCAAAATATTGGAGGGGGAAAGTTAAATGGTGAGGGGTGATGGTGGAGGAGTGTCCATGGCAGAGTCCAGTCTATTAGTCTCACAGGTGCATTGCCCATATGGGCATAGGAAGTGGAGCTGGGGCAGTTTAATTATGGACAGGGTGACAAAGTGGGACGGTAGGATGACAATCAGGGTGGTCTCATTTCTTGGCGGGGGTCTTGGCATCGTGCTCTGTCTTGTTCCTGGATCTCAGGGACCGTTTGCGGGATGGTTGTCCGTCTGCAGGGGGTGGGGTGCTGGTGTGGTGGTCCTGTGGCGGGTCGTCCTGTCCACTAGCGCCGGCGGACGTGGTAGGCAGTTCATCGTCCATGCTAGTGTCAGGGGCCCCTTGTAGTGCCACAGTGTCCCTCCTGGTGTTGAGTACTTCCTTCAGCACCCCTACGATGGTGCCCAGGGTGGAGCTGATGGTTCTGAGTTCCTCCCTGAAGCCCAAATGCTGTTCCTCCTGCATGCGCTGGGTCTCCTGAAACTTGGCCAGTACCATTGCCATCGTGTCCTGGGAGTGGTGGTATGCTCCCATGATGGAGGAGAGGGCCTCGTGGAGAGTGGGTTCCCCTGGCTTGTCCGCCCCCTGTCGCACAGCAGCCCTCCCAGTTCCCCTGTGTTCCTGGGCCTCCGTCCCCTGGACCGTGTGCCCACTGCCACTGCCCCCAGGTCCCTGTTGTTGTTGGGGTGGTGGGTTATCCTGGGTTCACTGTAGTGGTGGACACACAGCTGATTGATGTGGTCTGGGGACGGAGGTATGGGCCCGCTGGGTGGGTGCTGTGCTGGTGTTTCCATAGGGGGGAAGGTCTGTGGTGGCCTGTGCCTGTGTGAGGGGAACCGACTGTCCAGAGGTCCCCGATGGTCCGGACTGGTCATCTAGATCCAGTTGGACAGAGCTGCTGTCATCACTGTGGGCCTCTTCTGTGGGTGGAGTGGACATGTCTGGACCCTCCTGTCTGGTGACGTTGGGTAGGGGTCCTGCAGGGGTGGAAAGGCATGATTATTGCATCTGTGTGTGCCATGTTGTGCAATGGGTGGGTGACCGTGTACCCCAGTACTGGCATTTCTGTGTGGGAGCTTGTGTGATGATGGTTTAGGGGGGTGTATGGCTATGTGCAGTGTGCATGCTTTGGTGATGGGTGTCCATGCTTTGTTGTTGCATGCAGGGCTTGGTGTTGGGATGGGTGGTTTGTGATATTGGTACATTTGTGAGGAGTTGGTATGATGGGGTGAGGGCGAGGGTGGGGGTATGTGATAGCATGCAGTTAGGGTGGGGGATGTAATAGTAAAGCTTTGACTTACTAGAGTCCATTCCTCCAGCTACTCCTGCAAGGCCCTCAGGATGCAGAATCGCCAAGACCTGCTCCTCCCATGTTGTTAGTTTTGGGGGAGGAGGTGGAGTCCGCCGCCAGTCCGCTGAACCGCCAGGTGGTGTCTTGAGACCACGGAACGCACCTTCCCCCATAGGTCGTTCCACCTTTTCCTGATGTCCTCCCGATTTCTTGGGTGTTGTCCCACTGCGTTAAACCTGTCCACTATTCTTGTACGTTCTTATGCGTTCTCTAATATCCATGGCGTCCACCACTGATTTATCCATTAAATCCTCTGCCTCCTTCTCATCGCTGCCAGACCAGTCTGACAAGGCAAAGAATGCCTCCTGGTCATCACCAAGCAGAACATCCAGGTCCCCCTGGATACACCTGTCAAAAGAGAGTTAGAAGGCAGTGGTGTTTTCAACTCCACACCAAAATGCGTCCCAGAATCCTGACCTTCTCCAACTAATAGCTGGCTGATAGGCCCAACCATATTGTCCATAGCACCAGCAGCGGATACTGATAGAGAGGGAGGAATGGGGGCTGGGATCACTGGCTTAGAATGTTTAACTATATTCTTACTTCTAATGCTAGAGGCTTTACTCGAAACCATTGTGGCAGCAGGAGAGAGTGATGAGCCAAAAGAGTCTAATGTTTGCTGAGTGTCCACCGGCAGGCTTCCCCGCCCTGCCCCAGGAGTGCCAGAAGAGGAGACCAAGGTTTCTAGTCCAGCGGCCTCTTCCATTGTCGCCAGATCATGGCTAAGCAAATGAAGGCTGTACCCAGCTGCTTTAGGGCAATGCTTGCCGTTCGCCTGATAGTTGCTTTAAGGTTTTAGTCACCCCAAAAAATCTGAAGCAACTGTGGGACCCAGAAGACTCTCAAGGGAAAAGCTGCTTTCCCTCCACTTTTGGTGAAATGTGAGTGCTAGTTGGATCCCCTCATCAAACTCCCTTCCTTAAACCACCTTTAGCGGGCATGCTGGCGAGGGGATATCGCAACTTGAGTTGTGAGTATATGCAAACTCTTGCAAGAATGCAAGAACCATCTCAGTCCATCCTGTAGGCTCTCCCCCAACCTCCTTATGCCTGCAACCTCAAGTCAGGGGTAACACAGTGGTAGGCAACAAAGGGCGTATTTATACTTTTTGGCGCACAACTGCGCCAACGCAGTTGTGCGTCAAAAAATTTAACGCCAGCTAACGCCATTCCAAAGCGCCATGCGGGCGCCTTATTTATGGAATGACGTTAGCCGGCGGAGCTGCCTGGTGTGCGTAAAAAAAAATGACTTACACCAGGCAGCGCCGGCGTAGGGGAAAATGGAGCTTGGGCGCCAAAAAATGGGGCAAGTCAGGCTGAGGCAAATTTTTCGCCTCAACCCGATTAGCGCCATTGTTTTAGACTCCCAACCCCCATTGAAATGACTCCTGTCTTAGCAAAGACAGGAGTCATGCCCCCTTGCCCAATGGCCATGCCCAGGGGACTTATGTCCCCTGGGCATGGTCATTGGGCATAGTGGCATGTAGGGGGGCACAAATCAGGCCCCCCTATGCCACCCAAAAAAAAAATATATATACTTACCTGAACTTACCTTAAGTTCCCAGGGATGGGTCCCTCCATCCTTGGGCGTCCTCCTGGGGTGGGCAAGGGTGGCAGGGGGTGTCCCTGGGGGCATGGGAGGGCACCTCGGGGCTCCTTCCGAGCCCACAGGTCCCTTAACGCCTGCCCTGACCAGGTGTTAAAAAATGACGCTAAAGCGGCTGGACGTCATTTTTTTTGACCCGCCCACTCCCGGGCATCATTTTTGCCCGGGAGTGTAAATACGGCGCACATGCCTCAGAGTCATTTTTTAGACGGGAACGCCTACCTTGCATATCATTAACGCAAGGAAGGCGTCCACGCTAAAAAATGACGCAAACTCCAAGATCTTTGGCGCTAGACGGGTCTAACGCCAAAGTATAAATATGGAGTTTGTTTTGCATCGGATTTGCGTAAAAAAAAACGACGCAAATCCGGCGCAAACAGAGTATAAATATGCCCCAAAGTATTCAACAATACAGACGGAGGGCTCAGCCTGACATCTGCCCCACCACTGTCTAAACGAGGAATCAAAACTGTTATTGTGGCTTCAACAAAGTACCAACAGCAAAAAAGCAGGTTTAGTGGGTGTTGCGAGCGCCGTGCAAGGTGACAACCAGAACTTGAGTCTCCCGGCCGTCCTAGGCTTTGTTTATATTAGTCGATGTACAGACTCCAGATAGCTATCTCTGGAGTTCAGATTTGGAAATCGGAAGGTGTCATCCTTTTGTTGATGCCTCTGTTTCGTCCTTAGAGGTGAAAGTCTCCTTATAGCAGCAGGGAAATGGATCACACTTAGGCACATATTTATACTTTTTTAGTGCCGCATTTGCGTCATTGTTTGACGCAAAAGTGGCGTAAACTTACAAAATACAGTTGTATTTTGAAAGTTTGTGCCACTTTTGCGTAAAAAAATGGCGCAAATGCGGCACTAAAAAAGTATAAATATGGGCCTTAATCTTCTGATGCCATCTTTATTGCCTGACAGGAATTCCTGAGGTGAACAGGGTCATGGAATGAATGAGTCTTGTCTTTTACTCTGTGGAAACTTAGGTGGTCATTACAACCCTGGCGGATGGTGTTAAAGCGGCGGTAAGACCGCCAACAGGCGGGCGGTAAAAAAATTGCAATTATGACCGTGGCGGAAACCGCCAACAAAGACAGCCACTTTAACACTCAGACCGCCACGGCAGTACAAACAAACAGCGCGGCGGTCACCGCCAACAGACATGCAGGAGACAATGTACAGCCCACACTATTATGACAGGCCAACCCGCCACCTTTTCCGGGGCGGATTCACCACGGATAAAAAAAAGGCGGAAACAGGAATTCCAAAGGGAAAACGCTCACCTCTACACACCCCACGAGGAACGAGGACACCATGGAACCGGAACTCCAAATTCTACCTGCAATAGTCTTCCTGCTCCTCTACCAGGAGCACGAACGCCGGCGGCGAAGACCACAGTGAGTACTGCACCTACGACACAGGGGAGGGGGGAGGCAAGAAACAGGGACACACACACGCAACACCCCCACCCTCACCCACTACAACACACACACTAATACATGTTGATACATTACAGTTACACCCCCCAAGCCCCCTCGGAAGAATGCAAAGACAAAAGGAAATGAGTGTAACCATTGTAATCTATTAAAATCCAGTACTCAAAAATATATATACACTATAAACAAATATATACACCAATAATACAAGTCCAGGTATTGCACCATTTATAGTCCATGGACCACTGGGCCCAAAATGCATGGGCGAGGCCCACACTCAATACCCGGTCAAAACAGAGAGAACACTGCAGGGGCATCAGATAAAAATACAACAGGCACCTCCAGGGGGAGGGAAGGGGGGGCACCCCAGCCGGATGAGTACACAACGCCAGATCCACGAGGGGGCTCAATGCCCACTGTTCAATCCTGGGGAGTGCAAATCCACAGTCTCTCAAGTCTCACAAGTGGGTGGGTTGCCCACTGTTCAATCCTGGGGAGTGCAAAGCCACAGTCTCTCAAGTCTCACAAGTGGGTGGTTTGCCCACTGCCATATCTTGGGGAGTGCAAAGCCACAGTCTCTCAAGTGGATAACAGTCTCCACTGGTTCTGGAAGGGGACTGGTGCCCAGAGTGCTTCATCCTGTGAAGGACAGAGGTAGTGGATGGATCTCTCCACTGGTTATGGAGGGGGACTGGTGCCCAGAGTGCATCACTCACCCCGTGACGGACCCAGTTGCGTCAGTGCCCCTGCCGCTCATGGGCTAGCGGTGCTTGAGTTGGCGGTACCCTGTGCAGCGGTGCTTGAGTTGGCGGTGCCCGGCCCAGCAGTGCTTGAGTTGGCGGTGTCCTGTGCAGTGGTGCTTGAGTTGGCGGTGCCCTGTGCAGCGTGTGAGTGCAGACGAGACTGGGAGGAAGGAGGGAGACGATGACGAGGGGGACACAGTGGAGGCAGTGGATGTTGGTGTGTCTGCATGTGTGTGTTGCTTGCGTGAGTGCCTGTGGGATGTGTGGTGCTTATGTTTGCCTGAACTTCCCTTGTGTGGTGAGGTGTGTGCAGGCTGGTCTGATGGTGTTTTTGGTATAGGCAGAGGTACAGGGGATTGGGTCTGGGTGGAGGAAGTTGTAGGGGGGAGGCTAGAGACGGGGACAATGGCTGCCATCAGTGCTGAGGACAGAGTTTGAAAAGCTTGGTGAAGGGCCGCCTGACCAGAATGAATGCCCTCCAGGAATGCATTAGTTTGTTGCAACTGCCTTTCAACACCCTGGATGGCATTCAAAATGGTAGACTGCCCAACAGTGAGTGACCTGAGGAAGTAAATGGCCTCCTCACTGAGGGCAGCAGGGGTGACTGGGGCAGGGCCTGAGGTGCCTGGGGCGAAGGTGATGTGCACCCTCCTGGGTGAGCGGGCACAGGGCGAAGGCTGAGGGGCTGCTGGGAGGGCGGTGCTGGTAGGGGGGGTGGCGGCTGTACCTGTAGATGCGGGGGCACAGATGTTGCCGCCACCACAAGGGAGCTCCCATCAGAGGACGAGTCTGTGTCGCTGGTCTCAGCTCCTGTCCCCGCCGTGGAGCTCCCCTCGGCCTCCGTCCCACTGGTGAATTCCGAGTCCGTAGTCTCGCCCTCCAGGGCCATGTGGGATGCAGCTCACTCGTGCTCCGGTGCCACTGCTCCTCCGCCTGATGATGCTAATGCACACAAGAACAGGAAGACCACAAAAAGGGGGGGGAGACAGAAGAAAGGCATGTTCAGTGCATGGATTACCGCTACCGTTGGCGGACAAGACAGACACAAAGGCCCCCTGCACTACGCCGCGCTCTTGGGCTTCACAGTGCAATTCCTGGAAAACGGCCTACAAGGCTATGGACGACATCTGCACACATAGATGACACAGGGGCATGAATAGCTGTACTTGGCACTCTACAGAGGTGGGCTGTGGGGCCACAGGGCCATGCCTTACGGAGGGGCCTAGATTATGGAACTCGCCCTGGCCTAGGGAAACCCACAGCCCTCCTCCCCCACCCAGACAACTCCACTGCGCGCAAAGTCAGCAGAATGAGAGTGTACTCACCCCCTTGTGTATGCTGTGATGCCCTCAAGTGCCCAACCAACTCCGGGTAGGCCACCGCCAGGATCCTGAACATCAGGGGGGTCATGGTGCGATGGGCACCCCTCCCACGTTGGGAGGCCATCCCCAGCTGAGCCTCTACCGTCTTCTTGCTCCAGCGGCGAATGTCCTCCTATCTTTTCCAGCAGTGGGTGCTCCGTCTGTGGTAGACCCGAAGGGTCCGGACGTCCTTGGCGATGGCACGCCAAATATCTTTCTTCTGGTGGGCGCTGACCTACATGAAATGTACAGGGGAAGAAGAGAAGTCATTACCAACTGCACCGTCAAAGTAAGTGGCCCCCATCCCTACCCTTGCCATGTGGCACATGCCCTCACCGTCTTACATGCACGCCTCATTCTCACCCCCCCTATCTTTCATCCACCCCACTCCACACAGGCATTGCCCGTACAGCATGCTCACAGTGTACTTACCTGTTTGTCTGGAGGACCGTAGAGTAGCGTGTACTGGGAGAGGACCCCATCAACGAGCTTCTCCAAATCCTCCGATGTGAAGGCAGGGGCCCTTTCCCCAGACGCACGAGCCATTGTCTCTTCCAGACTGAGGTCACAGCAGCACTTGCAGTGTAGGTCCTCTCCTGTCGAAGATCAGGTATTGAGTGATTGAAGTGATAGAAAATGGTGGTCACGTCCGCGGCGGTCACGTACACGGCGGTGTGTACCATCACCGCTGCCGTACATCGTCATTGGCTCCTGGGACCCATAGGGTCCAATGTTAACCAATGCAGCATTGCGCTGTGGTCTCCGACCGCCTACCGCAACGGTGTACAACGCCAGCGTAGTTACCTCACATCCCATTGTCCCACTTTAGAGGTCAGGCAGCCGCCATTTCAGGGGTCCACATGGCCTCATTTTCAACTGCGTCACACATACCTAGGCCTAGTCTCAACACACATACAGGCCACCTTTTGTGTATGATTGGTGTTCTGTGTAAACTGTGGGTACGTACCTCTGAGTTGTTTGACTCTGTGGTCGCTGTTGTCCTTCATAGGCACCGTCCGCTGGGACATGTGAGGAGATGGCGGCATCCTCCGGTGTACCGACCGTTGGTGGACCTGTCGACAATGGAGGAGCGACATTTGATAATCATCTACAGGTTTGACCGTGCCACAATCCAGGAACTGTGTACCCAGTTGGAGCCAGACCGGATGAAAGCAATCCGCCATCCCACAGGAATCCCCCCTCAAGTGCAGGTGCTGTCAGTGCTCCATTTCCTTGCAAGTGGCTCTTTTCAAACGACAGTGGCCATAGCATCAGGGATGTCCCAGCCTATGGTTTCCAACGTATTGTCCAGAGTGTTGCCTGCCCTTCTGAAACACATGCGGAGCTACATCGTTTTCCCTCAGGTGGAGGATTTGCCTACAGTGAAAGGTGATTTCTATGCCCTGTGACATATCCCCAACATCATAGGTGCCATTGATGGGACCCATGTGGCTTTGGTCCCCCCCCACAGGAGTGAACAGGTGTACAGAAACCGGAAGAGTTATCATTCTATGAATGTACAGATGGTATGTTTGGCAGACCAGTACATCTCCCATGTGAATGCCATGTTCCCTGGCTCAGTGCATGACGCCTACATCCTGCGGAATAGCAGCATCCCTTATGTGATGGGTCAACTCCAGAGGCACAGTGTGTGGCTCTTAGGTGAGCCCCTGGAAGCAAGACAGTGGGAATGGTTGTCTGGGGTTATCCCTACAGGTTAGTGTGTGTCTAACCTCGCCATTTGCAGGTGACTCTGGTTTCCCCAACCTGTCATGGCTACTCACCCCAGTGAGGAATCCCAGGACAAGGGCAGAGGAACGCTACAATGAGGCCCATGGGTGAACTAGGAGGGTGATCGAGCGGACCTTCGGCCTCCTGAAGGCTAGGTTCAGGTGCCTCCACATGACAGCTGGATCCCTATTCTACTCACCAAAGAAGGTGTGTCAGATCATCGTGGCCTGCTGTATGCTTCACAACTTGGCTTTGCGACGACAGGTGCCTTTTCTGCAGGAGGATGGTCCAGATGGCGGTGTTGTGGCAGCTGTGGGGCCTGTGGACAGTGATGAGGATGAAGCAGAGGAAGAAGACATGCAGAACAGGGACTCAGTGATCCAGCAATATTTCTAGTGAAACACAGGTGAGAATACAATCCTGCCTACTACATGTACTTTTACACTACTACCTCTATCCTGTCTGTCGTTTTCACCGAGTGTATGGTCACTGAGTTGTCACTTTCCCTTACGGTTTCACAGATGTGGGTCCCACTGTGTGTCATCTGCTTAAATTCCTCATGGACTAGAGCTGTGTGACATAGGTATGTTGACATTACTATTTCAAAAACATTTTGTCACTGTAATTGCAAATACACTATTTCGAAATCACAGACAGACTCCAGATCATTTTGTGCTTTAGGTGTGTTTATTTAAATGCAAAATATTGGAGGGGGAAAGTTAAATGGTGAGGGGTGATGGTGGAGGAGTGTCCATGGCAGAGTCCAGTCTATTAGTCTCACAGGTGCATTGCCCATATGGGCATAGGAAGTGGAGCTGGGGCAGTTTAATTATGGACAGGGTGACAAAGTGGGACGGTAGGATGACAATCAGGGTGGTCTCATTTCTTGGCGGGGGTCTTGGCATCGTGCTCTGTCTTGTTCCTGGATCTCAGGGACCGTTTGCGGGATGGTTGTCCGTCTGCAGGGGGTGGGGTGCTGGTGTGGTGGTCCTGTGGCGGGTCGTCCTGTCCACTAGCGCCGGCGGACGTGGTAGGCAGTTCATCGTCCATGCTAGTGTCAGGGGCCCCTTGTAGTGCCACAGTGTCCCTCCTGGTGTTGAGTACTTCCTTCAGCACCCCTACGATGGTGCCCAGGGTGGAGCTGATGGTTCTGAGTTCCTCCCTGAAGCCCAAATGCTGTTCCTCCTGCATGCGCTGGGTCTCCTGAAACTTGGCCAGTACCATTGCCATCGTGTCCTGGGAGTGGTGGTATGCTCCCATGATGGAGGAGAGGGCCTCGTGGAGAGTGGGTTCCCCTGGCTTGTCCGCCCCCTGTCGCACAGCAGCCCTCCCAGTTCCCCTGTGTTCCTGGGCCTCCGTCCCCTGGACCGTGTGCCCACTGCCACTGCCCCCAGGTCCCTGTTGTTGTTGGCGTGGTGGGTTATCCTGGGTTCACTGTAGTGGTGGACACACAGCTGATTGATGTGGTCTGGGGACGGAGGTATGGGCCCGCTGGGTGGGTGCTGTGCTGGTGTTTCCATAGGGGGGAAGGTCTGTGGTGGCCTGTGCCTGTGTGAGGGGAACCGACTGTCCAGAGGTCCCCGATGGTCCGGGCTGGTCATCTAGATCCAGTTGGACAGAGCTGCTGTCATCACTGTGGGCCTCTTCTGTGGGTGGAGTGGACATGTCTGGACCCTCCTGTCTGGTGACGTTGGGTAGGGGTCCTGCAGGGGTGGAAAGGCATGATTATTGCATCTGTGTGTGCCATGTTGTGCAATGGGTGGGTGACCGTGTACCCCAGTACTGGCATTTCTGTGTGGGAGCTTGTGTGATGATGGTTTAGGGGGGTGTATGGCTATGTGCAGTGTGCATGCTTTGGTGATGGGTGTCCATGCTTTGTTGTTGCATGCAGGGCTTGGTGTTGGGATGGGTGGTTTGTGATATTGGTACATTTGTGAGGAGTTGGTATGATGGGGTGAGGGCGAGGGTGGGGGTATGTGATAGCATGCAGTTAGGGTGGGGGATGTAATAGTAAAGCTTTGACTTACTAGAGTCCATTCCTCCAGCTACTCCTGCAAGGCCCTCAGGATGCAGAATCGCCAAGACCTGCTCCTCCCATGTTGTTAGTTTTGGGGGAGGAGGTGGAGTCCACCGCCAGTCCGCTGAACCGCCAGGTGGTGTCTTGAGACCACGGAACGCACCTTCCCCCATAGGTCGTTCCACCTTTTCCTGATGTCCTCCCGATTTCTTGGGTGTTGTCCCACTGAGTTAAACCTGTCCACTATTCTTCGCCATAGCTCCATCTTCCTTGCAATTGAGGGGTGCTGCACCTGTGCTCCGAATAGCTGTGGCTCTACCCGGATGTTTTCCTCCACCATGACCCTGAGCTCCTCCTCCGAGAACCTGGGGTGTCTTTGCCATGCCATGGGTTGGTGTAGGTGATATGTGGGGTGGAGTGTGTGGTGATAAGTGTGGTGATATGTAGTGGTGTGTTGTGTGAGGTGCGTGGAAGTTGTGTGGGTGATGGTGTTATGTGCCTGTGGATGCTGTTGTACTTGCTGGTGGTGTCTCTCTCTGGCCTTCTTTCTGTATTTTTTACCATGGGTGTTTGTGGGTGATGTGGGTGTGTGTTTTATATTGTAATGGGTGTGTGGGAGTGGTGTGTGTATGTGTCTCAGGTGTGTGTATTTTGAATCGTCCAATGTGGGGATGTTTTGTATGTGTGTGTGTATTTTGAGCGCGGCGGTGTGAACCGCCAATGGAATACCGCGGTTGAAAGACCGCCGCGTGGATTCGTGTGTTGTGATAGTGTGGGCGTATTTCTGTTGGCGTGGCAGTGGAGGATTTCTTTTCGCCAGTTTATCACTGACCTTTGGTGTGGCGGACTTGTGTGGGTGTCTGAATTTTGGCAGATTCTGAGATGTGGGTCATAATAGCTGTGGCGGAATTCCGCGGCCGCGGCGGTGTGTTGGCGGTCTTCTGCACGGCGGTAAGCGGCTTTTACCGCCAATGTTGTAATGAGGGCCTTAATGTTCTGGCTGTGAATTCTGTTTTGGACCTTTATGTGACTTATTTTCATTGCTTTCGGAGGATGATTTAGCTTACAGAAGAGCTTTCCTGTCAGATTTTCAGAGGTGAAATACAGTTCATTTACCGGCCTTCCAATTTTTATATGTGAAGAATTCTTATAAGGCATTTACTTACAGTTGCTTTACGTTGCTATTGCTCCTATCTATAGTAACTGCATAGGTTATTTTATTAATTTAAAGAAAAAGATCTATTTTGGCTCATTTTGACAAAATAATTTCGTCTTAATTTATTTATGGGCAAACCTCCAAAGTCTAAAGATAAAGACTCTTCTTTTTACCTCTTGTCTAAGAGTATTCCCCGTTCCAAGGCTCAAAAGTTAAGTTTACCTTCTAAATCTTTGACGTTCATAATGGAAAGAGCAACGGATATTGGAACATGTTGCTTACCCTCATCTTCTGGTGCATCTCCCAAGAAGCTCTCTGCCCCAGTCAAACTTCATAAAAAAGACACAGAGTCACCTCCAAAGTCACCATCACCTTTCACCTGGGATGATGTTATGGAAAAGCTTAGAACCTTAAAGCCCTTTGTGGTAGAAACCAATGCCTCGCTTCTAAGGATTTAAGATAAACTTTCTTCTCATGACGAGCGTATTACTGCAACAGAACAAAGGATCACCAAGCTTCAGCAATCCATTCCAAATATGAACACACTTATTAAAGAAATTGAGACTCTGTAGCGGGCCACTGAGGATTTAGAAAATAGAAATAGAAGGAATAACCTTAGTTTATAGGGTATCCCGGAGAACTCAGAAAGACCAAAGATGTTTGAATTTTGACAACGGATACTACCTTCTATTATTCAGCTGTAAGACCATGGTCCGCTCAATATGCACAGGGCACATTGTCGGGGTCCAAAGTCACCTGCAAATGAGAAAAAAGTAACGCCAAGGGGCATCATTATTCTTTTTCTTCAACATACGGATTTAATGCGGATTCTTGTAGCAGCTAAAAACACAAAAAATCTAGAATGGTCCTGCCATAAGGTCTTCCTTTCTCAAGATGTTTATAATGCAACAGCTGACAGGAGTAAAACATTTTTGGAGTTTCGTCCACAACTAAAATCTCTGAATATAAAATACGGCTTACTTCATCCTTGTATCTCATTTTTTTTGTTTACACTTTTACTTTACACTTCCTTCATGGTTCTTGCTTCTTGCTGTTTTATATTATCAAATGTATTTAAGTATTTTTCTCTTTTTTATATTATTCTCTAGTGTCAGCAATTCCGGATTGTTTGTCTCCAGTGTCATTCATGTGTAGTGGTCGTCTGTTGATTATCATATCCTCTGATATAGTTTTGGTTCTATGGGGGTCATTACAACATTGGCGGGTGCCGCCAATGCGGCCGCACTCCTGCGGTCCCCATTACAACATCCCCGCTGGGCCGGAGGGCGCAAACCTAGTTTACGCCCGCCGGCCCAGCGGGGATGCGGCCGCAACATAGGAGCCGGCTGAGCGTGCAGTAGCACCCCTCGCGCTTTTCACCGTCTGCTATGCAGACAGTGAAAAGCTGCACATGGCCCTGTTAGGGGCCCCCTACACTGCCCATGGCAGTGGCATGGGCAGTGCAGGGGCCCCCAGGGGCCCCAGGACTCCCCTTACCGCCAGCCTCTTCCTGGCGGTGCAAACCGCCAGAAACAGGCTGGCGGTAGGGAAGTCATAATCCCCAGGGCAGCGCTGCTTGCTCCAACTCATACAATATACTTTATTACTTTATTTATTATTGAACAGTTATTTGAATATTTGTACATTATTAGTCTTCCTCCTAATAAAATATATTAAAATGAAAAAAGAAGGTTTAATCAAACCTGCCATCTTAGGTGCTCCAAGTTAGTACAAATACCTTTATGCAAATTATGTGTCCACTACTGACTGATGCGCTAGGTTGTTGGCCAAAATCGGTGCCCACATGGGAAATGCAGGAGGAGAGATGAGCCATGGGAGCCGCCGTGGAAGCAGGTCTTCTTCCACTACGACAGAACACCTCAGCTTTGACTCCATTCTTCCAAATGTTGCTCCTGCTGCACGACTAACATCAGAAGCGCTGCTGCCAATATGACAGGAGCGCAGTAAGTGGGTGCCAGGGGAGTAACCTGAAGCTAGCGAGTGGCAACACTTTCAGCTGCAGTGCCCCATTCCCTGTCAACCCCGCTGCAGAACCCCCATATTGGGGATGCAGCTTCAGGGTTCTGTTGTATTAGTTGGGGGGCTGAGAAGAGCCAGACAACAGCCGCCGAATAGTAATCAGGTCAGTGGGGTGAGGGGGAGATAAGAGAAAAGAAGTCAGTCCATGCCTGGGGAGAAGGGGGAACTGAACTCAGGCTCAGAGCGCTCGGCCCCTAGCTGCCATCCTAACCTCGTACATTTTGATTTTCAAGTGGGCAATGTGTAGCAAGTGAAAAAATACTGACCTGAAAAGGAACTGGCCTGAGATTACAAGCAAAACACAGGAGTCCGAGATAAGGAAGTGGCGAATTCAGACAAATATAACAGAAACACATAAACTCTAAGTGCAGAAAGGCTAGAAACTGCAAAACTATAACATATACTAGTAGGGTATTTAGGGACTGCAGGTAAGAAGCAGAAAATCAACATTAGATATTTTCCATTGTATGATTAAAATTAACCCATTTTATACATCTGCATGAGAGTTTTTAATGCCCCTAATTATTTCCCTGTCCCAGAACGTTCAAGAAGTAAAAGTGGCGTTGTTGAATTTTTTGAGATATTGTGCAACTGGAATCAAATTCAATTTAAGTGGAAGAAGAACACAGATTATCTCAATCTCACATCAAGTAAAGATAAAAAGTGGTTTACAGTGAACCCTGGAAAAAACAACAAAACCTAGGGATACTTGGTGCACACGAAAATAATAAGAGTGGGTGATAATATGTATCTCAGCTGGTTAAAAATCGGGAAGAATATGAAAGGAAAGCACAGGGAAGAAGCACGTTGGCAGTGTCCAGAAAGTTTGGGAAATGTTACTGAATGAAGGATCTGTAATTGATACCAGTAAAACAAAGTTTGATTTTAATAATTTATTGATTTATTTTATAGAGCACTGCTTGTCTCCTTTCAGTTTCTTCAGAATGGTAACTAATGATAGTTGAAATTGAAAATACTAGCAATATTAGAATGTGAGGTTAGAAGTTGAGTGATGAATCCAGCAGAAACATTTTAGCAGAGTGCACCAGGGTAGGATTAATATCTAGTGGCAATGCAGCTAGAATGGGAGTGCTGGAAAGGGAAGAGGGGATCATGAGAATTTAGGGGCATATTTGCGAGTCCCATGTGCCACAGGAGCATCACTTTTTTGATGCTTCAGTGACGCAGAGTGCAGACCCATATCTCCGAGGCCATGCAAAGCCACTTTGCGTTACTTTTCATGGGGTCATAGATATAGTATAAGACAGTGGTTCCACCAAGCCTCCACAACTGGTCTACAGACTGCTCAGTAAATTAAGATTAACAGATCAATAAAGTATATATGAATCAAGTGGCTAAATGAGCAGTTGAAAATTTTAAAACATACCATAAATGTCAAGGAATTTGAAACTGGAGGCTAAAAATTAAATTAGTATCCTCAGATTGATTCATGGGAGCAGTGCAGGTGCATCAAACAGAATAGAGTATGGACAATGTGTGGCTTCAATTGAATTTGGAAAAGCTCCAACTGTCCTATTAAAATTTAAGGTTTTTATTTTTTTAACATTTATACTTGTTTGCAAATTAAGTCAAATGTGTTATCATTTCTGTATTTGTTTGATGACTGTTTGTGTGTTTTTGTGTATCGTTTTGAGATCAAATCATGTTTAGGCTGGGGTTTCTGGCTTTCAGTAGTGACTCAATAAGGGATCCACAGATTCCAATAATGAATCAGTAGGGTCCCTGGGTTCCAGTAATGATAAAGTGGGGGTCCTAAGAAGTCAAAAGGTTGGGAACCACTGGTGTAAGACAACACAGAGCACGTCCCTGTGTTGCCTGATTCTGTGTCAGGGGGGCGTTTCATGGGGTTTTCCCACACAACACCCATGGGTTTTGATGCTTCCCAGATTTAAAAGGCAATGTAAACCCTGGAATGCATCAAAATCATATTCCTCACCAAGGCAGGCGCAACAAGGATAAATGTCTTTATATCTCCTTGTTTTTCCTCTATGTGTGCTGCATTCTGCAGCACACATAGATAGAGAAAAATGCTTTCCTGCATGAAAATAATCCTTCATGCAATGCAGGCACCCTTGCACCGTGTTACAAGGGTGCCTGCATTGGCGCAAGGCTTCAAATACTGCACATGCGCAAGATGAAAGGACATAAACACAGTGCATTTCTATCCTATCCCTGTTGTGCTGGGCTGCGCTGCAAGGTCACTTGCTGTGCTGTCCTGTGCCACCTTTTGAGTAAATATGCCCCTTGATTTCTCAGTTATATATGAGTGTGCTCAGTTTTACAATGCTCATTGCTCTTTTGGTACAGCTACATAGTTTTGCAAGAATTCTGGAGATAACTGGTGTAATTGAAAATTACTATTTGTGGAAGGAGCTTGGCGCTTTTGGGACTACTCTCCCAAGACTGCTGTTGCATGACCCCTCAGGAGAAGGAGAGGCCGCTGTAGCCTGCTATACCACACCACATGCTTAAAATGGCTTTTCACCTCCTGTGGTGCTGAATATTTATGTAAGGATGTTGGCCCTTTTAGGACTCCCTGTCCCAGACTGCTGTTGTCTGAGGCTCCAAGAGGAGGAGGGGCCAGCATAGCCTCCTAACCTGCGCTTAAAAGTGATTTTCATCTCCCACAATGCAAGACATTTGTGGAAGGAGCTTGGCCCTTTTGGGACTCCCTTTCCCAAACTGCTGTTGCCAGATGCTCCAGGAGGAGGAGGAGCCACTGTGGCCTACTATCCCACATGCTTAAAAAAGTGCTTTTCACCTCCAGTGGTGCAGGATGCACGAGGGACGCGCCCGTGTACGTGTCTGGGCAAAGACTGGACCAAAGGCAGACCCAAAGGTGCCCATCAGCGGTCAGACGAGGCCTTGATTTTTTGTGTTCACCTTTTGGTGGGATTTTGTCATTAGTGGAACATGGCGAAAAGGAAGAATGAGAAAAGTACTAGTGTGGGGGACCTTAAGCACCCTAGGTGGTTCATACAGCAGAAGACCTCTCAAAAGTAATTGAACTAACTGAGAGGTGCCTCTCCTTGTAGGTCAGAGTGGATATATCTCCCCCACATGTAAGCGGAGGAAAGCAGGGGTGGGGTGCTGAATTGGGGGATTCACCCTTGCTCCTCACTCTCCCAGTGACCCCAGTCTCCCCAGGCAGGACAGATTCACCCTGTACTGCTATCCCTTCACACAGTGAACCCCCAGTTAAAGAGAAGAAAGAGGGGGGCTGCGTAATAAGCCTGCTCTTACACATAAGCAGGCTAAGGAAAAGCAGGGGAAGGCAAGTGAAACATTGAGGAGCTCTGCTTCAGGTTGGACTAATGATTAAACATCTTCCGAGACCTTTGCAGGACCATCTGGATTGTATTGAGGCAAAAATGTCCAAGCTCTTTGCTCAGCTTACTGTTAGCCACACATCAAAAGCTCTGGGGGACCCTGCACATCCTATAAGTGATTCAATTGGGCAGTATAAAAGGATCAGTGCCATTAATTGTCCAGAAACAACAAATACATGTGCTCCTGTGTTTGATGGGGGTGCAGCAGCATCAGGGGGTATTATGTCATCACAACATTGCATTGCCAAGGCCTTCAATACTTCTAATGTCTCATTACTTCCCCCCTTCAGCATAACCTGCAATTTAGCAAAGGAGCCCTCGTCTGAACATGGAGTTTTTGGGAAGAAGATAAATTATCCTGATAGAAAGGGTTATGGTCGCACATTTGTCCCACAGGGAAACACAGGAGGGGATTTACAAAGGCTACATCTTCCTGTGGCTTTGTGTCTGTATGTGTTGATCCTAGCAAATGTACCGCAGTATAGGTAAGTCAAGTCAGAATCCACCAAGCAGATGATTTCTAAAGCTTTACATTGGCTAAATACATCTCTAGCCTTGGATTATCCACTGTCAACACAAATTCTTATGGCCAGAAGGTTGGACTGGGTGGGATCATCTCCTAAGTCAATTTCTGGTGATTGTTTAGTCATCAGTTTTTAAAAAACGTGTGTTGTGGCTAAACTCCTGAGCCTAATAAAGACTTCTTGCCTGTGTCCTTCACCTATTTTCCCATTAGGCTAATTTTATAAAAGCCACCATTTTCCTACCCAATCTTGTGGTATGAGTGTGGGGACGCCAGTTGTGCAGATTAATGGAGGTTATAATGGTAGCACTTCTGGGGTCCCGCTTAATAATGGATTTCAGCCATTGGAGTTGGAGTATTGCGATTGACTGGCTAAACATAGAGCCCCTCAGAATGGGACTGGGGCTTATGCACCAGGACATTTCTAGAGTAAATCCTCCTGATCCCGATACAGTTAAAATTTTATCATGGAATAATGCAGGGTTAAGAAATAAGATGTGCGACCCGGAGTGGTTAGAGTTGGTGACAAACTGCCATGTTATATGTCTCCATGAAACATGGGATATAGACTCATGTTACATAGATGGGTACTGCACAGCCTGTCCCTCGAGGGCTGGTAGGGCGAAGGGGGGTTTGGTCAGGTTCATCATGAATGCCTTTCCTGGGAAAGTTATTAAGTTTTATAAAGATTTGGTACACTTTCAGTGTGTCCTATGTGATTTAGAAAGAGATTGGGACTTTTTGATAATTAACCTTTATAATAACTGCTTTAACAGGACAGCTCCTCATGTGGTAGCAGTGCCAGAGACTGCTTTTCAGCTGATTAATACCACTCATCAGAAACCAATTGAGCTCTTTTGAGTAGGAGATTTTAATGCCCACCATTGCTCAATATTTACAAAAGCAATGTGTGGCATGATTGGCAGTAAGGATGAACCACCAGTGCACTTCACGCACAATGAGTATGGTAGTACCTTAAATAACTTTGTTGGAAAATGTTATCTCACAATGGTGAATGAGATAAGGGAGGTGGGAAGGTTGGTCCGACTTTTTTGGGTAGGGATCACGGCCCCACTACTGATTGTATTTTCAGCTCGCCAAGTTAGAGACCTTTTTGGCTACCTTTGAGGCTAAATTTACTGGTTTTAGTGACCATGCAAAATTATGCTGCAGCCTGAAGGGGGAGGGAGCTAAAAAGCCTCACACAAGATTTGGGTTCAGGCCAATTTTAGGAAGGGAAATGGGTTTACTATTAAATGGGATAAGGTAGATGAGGATTACCTTGTGTCCACTGTCTTCCACAACAAACAATCGGCCATCTACATTTGTTTAGACCTAAAAGCCGAATCTTATGAGATTATGGAGGCTTTTAAGTATATTACAGATTCTGTCACACAAGCTCTGACAAGAGAATCTGATCCAGCAAATTTGTATTCTGGGGGTTGGTTTAACTTGGCTTGCACCAAAGCCCTTGCTGAGCTTCATGCCACCTTACGTGCTGAGCTGAGAGATAAAGCTTTAATTAAAAGGGCACGGGCAGAATACTGTGAAATGAGGGAGGTAAGGATAAGGGAGATTAAGGAGACAGCATGGGAGGATCTCCAAATAGCTTTCCAAGCAAAAGACAGCACCACCTTTTGAAGGGTGTTGAACTCCTCTTACTTCAGGGATCGGTCAGACCCCTCTACAGATGTCCATGCCCAGGACTCGCAATAGATTGAAAACTTCTCTAATATCTATTCAAGCAACCTGGTGGTGTCAGATGGAGTGGGTTAAACAGAAAAATGTGCCAATAACACGCCACTGGTGTTAGAGCTAGAGGAGGTGATGATGACCTTAAGGGGAAGCTGCATAGGTAAGGCACCTGAGCTTGATGGGGTTCTTGCTGATTTGCACTTGGAATGTCAGGATCTGTGGGGGCTACTGGACATGAATATTCTTAATTCTATTGCAAGAGTTGGACCTCCTTTGTTGTGGAAAAGATCAGTTATTGTCCCTATTTATGAAAAAGGAGATAGGACTCAACTGAAGAATTATAGGCCAATATCCCTTTTGGACACTACAGTTACGACAATGAACATACCTTGCTTCATAGACTAGAGGAGTGGGCAAACAACAATAATATAATAGTAGATTCCCAATCTGGATTTAAGAAGGGGATGGGCACAATAGACCAGTGCTTGAATTTGATCCTGGTAACATCTAAGTACTCTGTCATTAAGAAAGGTTCCTTTTTATGGCTTTTATGGACTTACTTGCACCATTTGACTGTGTCTCTTATTTTAAACTCCAGGCAGTCATGGTTAAGATGGGTTTTGGCGAAGAAATTATAACCTTTATAAGACAATTTTATTAGGTGGCCAAAGCAAGTGTTTATTATGGAAGGCATGGGGAGTGTACTGACCGCTTTGCTATAAAACGAAGAGTGAGGCAGGACTGCGTTCTTACCCCCTTCCTCTTCTCTCTCTATAAGAATAGATTGAGGCAGTGCTCACCTTTAGGTCCAGAGATACTCCCTATGTGTGAACCCGTCCCCTTCTGATTCTTCTCTATGCGGATGATGCATTTTTAGTTGCAAGGACTGGCAGAGCTCTGCATGTTTTAATTGATGTCTACATTAGTTTCATGAGAGACCTGGATCTACAGGACAATGAAAGCAAAATACTTATCATGACATGTGAGAAGAGACCGGTATTTCACATCAATAACACCAGCGTTCTGGAGACAGCTTCCTTTTCTTAACTATGCATCCTCTTTGATAGTAAATACAAGTGGAAACTAATGGTATCCAATAGAATTGCTTTGTCTGAAAAGACACCAGTAGGGATACAGAGCTTTTTGTGAAAATCTGGGTATTAAACCTGTGAAGGAGCTGTTGACTGTTTATACATCTAAATCTGTGTTGACTGCTTCCTGTGGAGCTGGTGTGTCGGGTATGGTGAATACTATGGGATTCAGCAGGTTGAAAACTCTTTTCTCAAAAACCTTTTAGCAGTCCCACATGGTTGTTCCACCTCTGGAGGGCCCTATATTGAGTACAAGATTAAATTAGCACTACTTTTGTTCTGGCAGTCCATTTGGGCTAGGGGGTCTGCCTTGTTAAATCGTCTTGTCATTGACGTGACACATCATTGACGTGAGGTTGATAAAGATGTTTCTTGGCAAGGCTTTGACAAACAGAGTAGCTGGTGATTGTAACAAGCCCACAGTGTCCATTTACAAACAAATACTCCCTATGGAAGGTAGACAGCTGCATATATCTACAATTCGGAATCTACAACATCGATTTGTTTGAACAAGATTTCTTTTTAACCCCTTCAATGCGGGCGATGGCCACTGGCCGACGCCTGCACTACCTCCCTGATGCGGGTCACGACCAGTGGCCGACACCAGGGAGGGTGTTAATAAATAAAAAACCCGAGGATTTTTTTTTCTTTCCCCGGGAGACACGGAACCTTCTGTGTCTCCCCCCGCCCCCCATCCGCCCCTTTGTGAAGTCAGCACGCGTTACGTTACAAAGTTGTTTTCCCCATGCGGCCGCTCCCTGCTTCGATGGGGAAAACGGCCTTCCCCACGTTCGGGAAGGCTTCGTAAGAAAGGGGAGACTCTCCCCTTTCTTATGAGGCCTTCTGAAAGTGTTTCCTGGCCCTCCAATCGCAGCTGTGCTGCGATCGGGGGCCAGGAAACACCACTAGACGCCAGGGATTTCACTTGGGGGGGTCGGCCCCCTCGGAAAAGGTAGGTGCACCCCCCACCCCCCCCCCCCCGGGGATTTTTTTTTTTTTTTTTAAATAAAAAAATAAAATAAAAGGACAGGGGGTCGTCCATGGGCAGGGCGACCCCCTGTGGGGGCAATATTTTTTTTAGATGTTGTAGGGTTTGCCTGGGGGCCATTTTGGCCCCCAAGGAAACCATACAACAACTAAAAAAAATAGATCTATATATAGATCTATACATAGAGATATATCTATGTAGATATATCTATGTACATGGATATATCTATAGATATATCTATGTAGATAGATAGATAGATAGATAGATAGATAGATAGATAGATAGATAGATAGATAGATAGATAGATAGATAGATAGATAGATAGATATATAGAGATAGATCTATATATATCAATCAAAGAGATTTATAAAGCGCGCTACTCACCCGTGAGGGTCTCAAGGCGCTGGGGGGGGAAAGGGGGAGGGAAAGGGGCTGGGAGGTTCACTGTTCCAAAAGCCTGGTTTTGAGGCCCTTCCTGAAAAGAAGTAGGTTTTGGGTCTTGCGAAGGTGGGTTGGGAGGGCGTTCCAGGTTTTGGGTGCAAGGTAGGAGAAGGATCTGCCCCCGGTGGTGGTGTGTATGATGCGGGGGACAGAGGCGAGAGAGAGGTCAGCTGAGCGGAGGTTTCATGTGGGGGTGTGGAAGGTGACTCTCGTTGAGGTAGGCAGGGCCTGTGTTGTGGAGTGATTTGTGTGCGAGGATGAGGATCTTGAAGGTGATCCTTTTGTCAATGGGGAGCCAGTGGAGGGATTTGAGGTGTGGAGAGATGTGTTCGAGTCGGGGGAGGTCGAGGATGAGTCGTGCTGCTGAGTTCTGGATGCGTGTAGTTTGCGCTTGAGTATTAGAGTGGTGCCGGCGTAGAGGGCGTTTCCGTAATCAATTCTGCCGCTGATGAGTGCGTGAGTGACAGTTTTTCTGGTCTCTGTGGGGATCCATTTGAATGTTTTTTTCAGTATACGGAGTGTGTTGAAGCATGAGGAGGTGAGAGCATTGATTTGTTGGGTCATCGAGAGGGAGGAGTCTAGGATGATGCTGAGGTTGCGTGCGTGGTTGGCGGGTGTGGGTGCAGGGCCTAGCGTGGTGGGCCACCATGAGGGGTCCCAGGTGTTTTTGTGTGGGCCAAAGAGGATTAATTCAGTTTTGCTTGAGTTGAGTTTCAGGTGGTTGGCTGTCATATATATATAACTTTTGTCAATATGTGTGAGGTTTCCCTGGGGGGGAAAGGGTCAGACTTGTCTAGTGGCAGTTTTAGTGCCATAAAGAAGCGCAGAAGGTTTATATGCCTACTGCAAAGAGCAAATCTGTATTTTATGTAAATAGCTGAGTACATTAGTAAAGTCAGCCATTACCTGCGCTATAATACCAATGCAATATATGTGCGGGGTGGAGGGCGGCTATGGAGAGATGAAGGGCACTTTTGCTGGGTGGTAATGAGGGAATCCGAGGAGGAGGGAGTGGGAGCACCAATAATGATTGTTGAACTGGGCGCAGGAGGTGCTAAAGACTGTGATGAATGGTATGTGACAAGGTGTTTTTTGAGTGTCTTGAAAGAACGTGCTGATTGAGGGAAGAAGCGCAGGTAAGGTGGCCTCTACTGTTGCACGTATCTCACACACACCATTGATTTTGTGACTGTCTACGTAGGCTAGTGTTTTAGAGCAACAGTTTAGCCAATACCAGAGATGGCATCTTGATGGATGACTGCTGCCTGCACTCGGGTTATAGAGGACCGCTCTGACATAGGATCAGAGACTGAGACATCAGATACTGAGACAGCATCTGAGGGATAGGACAATGGCGCAGACTCTGGGAGTGATTTTTCAGTCGGAGGAGTCCCATTCGATAACTCCTCTTCCAATACATTATGAGGGAGGTGATGAGGACAGTCCTGCTGTCCCTTCGCAAGCTGTTTGTGCAACTGGGTAATAGTGGGTTAGCCCAACCCAGAGAGCAGGTGAATGCGGCGGCAAGCAGAGAGAGAGAGAGTGCTCTCTTGGGAGCTCCCCAATTTAGTTCAGCCCCAAATTCCACCACCCAAATCGTATTGTGGAGACATCAAAATTATCTATGGCAAAACAAACTGGTTTTGTAAGGCAGGCACCTGTGTTTTTGGTCCTGGATTCGGCGGCCATATAGAGAAACACACTAAACCCAAACATTTCTGGAAACTAGACATTCAGGGGAGACCACAGAGGTGTGACTTGTGTGGATTCCCCAAAGTTTTCTTACCCAGAATACCCTGCAAAGCTGAAATTTTGAATAAAAACTCTATTTTTCTTGCATTTCTGTCACACAAACTACAGGAATATGCTGGGATCCACAAAATTCCTACCACCCAGTGACTCCTCACCTGTCCTGATAAAAACACTACCCCACTTGAGTGCCTACACCTAGTGCCTGCGTCAGGAATGGATCACCCCAGGGTCAACAGCTGCCTCACGTAAGGACCAACATTGACCGTTGTGTGATCTATTCCTGTCGCGGGCACCAGGCCTACCCACACAAGTGAGGTATCATATTTATCGGGAGAATTGGGGGAACGCTGTGTGGAAGGAAATTTGTGTCTCCTCTCAGATTCCAAAACTCTCTGTCACCGAAATGTGAGGAAAACTTGGTTTTTTTTGCCACTTTTTGAGGTTTGCAGAGCCCCACAAGTCACCCCATCTTGGATTCCCCTAGGTCTCTAGTTTTCAAAAATGCACAGGTTTGGTAGGTTTCCCTATGTGCCGGCTGAGCTAGAGGCCAAAATCTACAGGTAGGCACTTTGCAAAAAACAGCTCTGTATTCTGTCAAAAAATGTGATGTGTCCACGTTTGTTTTGGGGCATTTCCTGTTGCGGGCGCTAGGCCTACCCACACAAGTGAGGTATCATTTTTATCGGGAGACTTGGGGGAACGCTGGGTGGAAGGAAATTTGTGGCTCCTCTCAGATTCCAGAACTTTCTTTCACCGAAATGTGAGGAAAACTTGTTTTTTTAGCCACTTTTTGAGGTTTGCAAAGGATTCTGGGTAACAGAACCTGGTCAGAGCCCCACAAGTCACCCCATATTGGATTCCCCTAGGTCTCTAGTTTTCAAAAATGCATAGGGTTAGTAGGTTTCCCTAGGTGCCGGCTGAGCTAGAGGCCAAAATCCACAGCTAGGCACTTTGCAAAAAACAGCTCTGTTTTCTCTAAAAAAAAAGGGATGTGTCCACGTTGTGTTTTGGGGCATTTCCTGTCACGGGCGCTAGGCCTACCCACACAAGTGAGGTATCATTTTTATCGGGAGACTTGGGGGAACGTAGAATAGCAAAACAAGTGTTATTGCCCCTTATCTTTCGCTACATTTTTTCCTTCCAAATATAAGAGAGTGTGTAAAAAAGACGTCTATTTGAGAAATGCCCTGCAATTCACATGCTAGTATGGGCACCTCGGAATTCGGAGATGTGCAAATAACCACTGCTCCTCAAAACCTTATCTTGAGCCCATTTTGGAAATGCAAAGGTTTTCTTGATACCTATTTTTCACTCTTCATATTTCAGCAAATGAATTGCTGTATACCCAGTATAGAATGAAAACCAACTGCAGGGTGCAGCTCATTTATTGGCTCTGGGTACCTAGGGTTCTTTATGAACCTACAAGCCCATTATATCCCCGCAACCAGAAGAGTCCAGCAGACAAAATGGTATATTGCTTTCAGAAATCTGACATCGCAGGAAAAAGTTACAGAGTAAAACATAAAGAAAAATGGCTGTTATTTTCAGCTCAATTTCAAAATCTTTTTATTTCAGCTGTTATTTTCTGTAGGAAAACCTTGTAGGATCTACACAAATGACCCCTTGCTGAATTCAGAATTTTGTCTAGTTTTCAGAAATGTTTAGCTGTCTGGGATCCAGCATTGGTTTCACACCCATTCCTGTCACTAACTGGAAGGAGGCTGAAAGCACCAAAAATAGTAAAAATGGGGTATGTCCCAGTAAAATGCCAAATTTGTGTTGAAAAATGTGGTTTTCTGATTCAAGTCTGCCCGTTCTTGAAAGGTGGGAAGATAGTGATTTCAGCACCAGAAACCCTTCGTTGATGCCATTTTCAGGGAAAAAAACCACAAGCCTTCTTCGGCAGCCCTTTTTTCCCATTTTTTTGGAAAAAATGAAAATTTCACTGTATTTTGGCTATTTTCTTGGTCTCCTCCAGGGGAAACCACAAACTCTGGGTACCATTAGAATCCCTAGGATGTTGGGAAAAAAGGACGCAAATTTGGGGTGGATAGCTTATGTGGACAAAAAGTTATGAAGGCCTAAGCGCGAACTACCCCAAATAGCCAAAAAAGGGCTCAGCACTGGGGGGGGGGGGAAAGGCCCAGCAGCTAAGAGGTTAACTACTTTCCCCTCATGGTGGGATATCCATCTAATTGTCATTCTCAATCGGAGCTTGCCCCCACTTTGTGATGGAGAATCTATTCAATCAAATACTCACATTGTATTTTTATGACCCTTTTATAATACACCCAGGAAAAATATGCTTTTACTGCTTTTTCAAATTATTTAAATTTTGTCAGTGTAGACCAGCGCTTCTACTCCTTCAGCAACTGCAGTGTCCCCTGGGATGTTACTCTGTGGCAAACTTTATATGGCAAATACTGAAACTAAGGAGGAATGCGGTCTGCAGTTAGGCGATTTATTAGGAATGTAGCACTCTGGTTTTTAAAGTGTATTTTTATCTAAGCTTGTGTCTTTTTACTATTTATATGACATATTATTTATATTAAGAATTGGTTGATGTATGGGGTGAAGGTAAGGGGCATAAATTAAAATGCATATGTGTTGTTTGTCCCTATTTCTAATGAATTCCCGTTGCTATGTTTTTATAATTCTTTTGGTGACTGTTGATTGAATTTCTATGTATTCTTGTTATTTGACTTATGCTGCAGAAATGCAGCGAATAAAGATAATGAACTGAACTGACTATCACATTCAACCTAATAGGGCAAATTTAATAATAAGTCATGCATCATAATACAAGCATGTGTCCATGATGCGTAGCATAGATTTTCTACTGAAAGGTTACCTTTCCAGTACAAGATACCATACCTGGGTATACTTTAAAACTTTTCACATTGTACAATGGAGCGACACTTACGAAGTTTTGAAGCTTAGGAGACATTTATATAATGCTCCAACTTTATACCAGTCTCGAGGAGGCGTAATATTTTGCTATCCAAACCCCTTATAGGGAGGGATTTGCATCAAGACAAAGGGGTCACCCCATGGACGCAAAGCAGTACCTTGTAGTACGTTTGGGTTACCTAATAGGAAACTGAGGGCCAGATGTAGCAAAAAGCCAATTTGCGACTTGCAAATTGCGAGTCCCTGCGACTCGCAATTTGCAACTCGCAAATTGGTATGCAGAACGGTGTCTCAGACACCGTCTGCGAGTCGCTATGGGGTCCCCTTCCAATTTGCGAGTGGGTTACCATCCACTTGAAGTGGATGGTAATTGCGACACCATTTGCAACCGCATATGCGGTCGCAAATGGTATTGCATACCACTCCGAATCGCAAATAGGAAGGGAACACCCCTTCCTATTTGCGATTCTGAAATGCATATTGCGAGTCGGTCCCGACTCGCAATATGCATTTCTGCATTGGAAACTGGAATTTGCGACTCGCAAACGGCATTTTTTGCCATTTGTGACTCGCAAATAGTTTCCTGCATCTGGCCCTGAGTCCTAAAACTACACTGTGTGTCACTTTGCATTACTTTGAGTGACACTGCACCAGTAAAAAGTGTAAGTAAACCTGGGCCTATCAGCATATATGAAGTTATCAGCTGCAGAACAACTGCTATGAAATGTTGTTCCTTATTGGAGCCTGGTTCACCATGGAACATTGTGGACTTCTTTTGTGAACAACTTGTCATTTCAAGTGAAGTAATACAACACAGGCTGCAAAACATCTGGCTAGTTCACAATAAGGTAGACAGATAGGGTATTCCAGCCCCAGCTGAGATCTCTGGGGTAATAAGGATTGGGTTGTCTAAGAATAAGAATTGGCAACCTTTCCTATCAAATCAACCAATCGAAACCTACGCTTAACGGCGTGATTACTGGAAATATGTTTCGTATAAGGCCATTCCCACGCAGTGCCATTTCGGTCAGTACGACTGATTTTCACCTGCGCTCTGGTCCCAGCCTCCCCAACAAATGTTATTTTATTCCATTACTTGTCTTTCAGAGCACTTCTGCACCGACAATTATAAGGATGTTTTCACATAGCGTAACTAGAACAGTTACAATAAAACAATTAACAAGAAAGGTGGACCTTTAAAAATAAAATCTGCGATAGAACTGCAAGTTACATGAGGAACATCGTCACATTTCAAGATCAGTGTATGACATTATTTGCAGGTTTTTTGGAAAAAGAAGGAGGTATAATCTCAAACAATGCGTCTGGTAGTAATGGCAGAGATGCATAACATTTTGGCGATTCATCTATTTTATCTCACAAAGTATGAACACCAAAGAAATGTATCCCCACTTAATATGGACAATCAGCTAAGAAATGTATTTATTTTAAATTTTTAAATACCTATGTTAAACTGTACATACTGAGACCTATGCACAAAGACCAATTCGCAAATTTGTGCACCAACAGGTTTGAGAATGGAATGCAATTTGTGATGTAGCCTGTCTATGAAGAGGTTAAATATTACGGGCCACATGCACCAACGTTTTTGCACGTCACAAACAGTGAATTTGGCTGTATGCGACGTGTAAAAAGCACATCGCAATGCACAAACCCTGTTTTGCGCTTCGGTAACCTGGTTACCGAATCGCAAAACGGGTGTGCGGCTCGCAATTAGGAAGGGGTGTTCCCTTCCTAATTGCAATTCTCAGTGCAATGTAGGATTGTTTTGTGACCGCGAACGCAGTCGCAAATCAATTGCAGTTAGCACCCATTCGCAAAATGGAAGGAGTCACCATAGGATACCTTCCCCGTTCTGAATGTCACTGAAAACATTTTTTCAGAGCAGGCAGTGGTCCTATGGACCACTGCCTGTTCTGAAAAAATGGAACAAAAACGTTAAATTTTTTGTTTTTGTAATGCATCTCGTTTTCCTTTAAGGAAAACGGGCTGCATTACAAAAACAAAAACTGCTTTATTGAAAAGCAGTCACAGACATGGTGGTCTGCTGTCTGCAGCAGGCCACCATCCCTGTGAGGGCCGCCATTCTCAAGGGGGTCACAAATTGTGACCCACCTCATGAATATTCATGAGGTGGGCATTTGCGACCCCCTTGCGAATCGCTAACAGTGTCATGGACACTGTTGTGCATTAGGTTTTGCGACTCGCAAAACCAAACGTGCGCACATGTGGCCCTATATTCGTAAAAAGTCACAAAACAAGCTGGCAAATTAACGTGAATTAGGCAGGACCCACTCTGAATGGCTGTGAATGCAGGGATAATGGCCTGGAAAGGACAGCAGATGCCATCCTTGCATTAGCTTTCCAACATAGAAAACATTTTTTTAAATGCGGCCATGTTAATTAGAGAGACAGGTCAGGGGGACAAGCAGTAGTCCATTGGATCATTGCATGCTTCTGTTTAAGCTGCCAGACACTATTCACAAAATGGAAGCTGTCCCATAAGGAGAACGTCCCCTTTGTAAATCAGTTACTACCCATTTGGGGTGTCAGTATCAGATCATTGATTTGTGACCGTCATTGCAGCTGCAAAGCACTGATGAATTTGCACTGCAACTCACAAATAGGAGGAGATCGCCCCTTTGACCCCCTCCATGTATCTGTAATGAGTTCCAAACCACTTTTTACCAGTTGGGAAGACTTGTTTGACTCATAAAACGGGTTTTGTTCATAACAACATATTATTTTGTAGTCACAAAGGTTATTTGTTGTTATTTGCATTCTTTACAATCACAAAATAATTTTGTACATGAGTCCGGTTTCTCCTTCTAGTAAAGCCCTAAATTCGATAGCTGTGAGAGATAGTAGGAATCTTGTTGAATTTTGATGTGCCTGTTACCATTCACTGTCCACCCCTTCTTAAGATACATGAACCAACTACAAAGGCTTTACTGGAAGAAACAGATCTAGAATCCAAGCAGTAGAGCCCTGGCTGGCTTTTCATCACCAGTGGGAGAATTCGTACTGCATTTAGGGCCACATGTACGAAGATCCGGTTTTGCGACTTGCAAACAGCGAGTCTTAGCGACTCGCAATTTGCGACTCGCAAAACTGGATGTACAACAGTGTCAATTACACTGTCTGCGATTCGCAAAGGGGTCGCAAATGTCACAATTTGTACCCCATTCGGATTAGCCGCACTCACAGGGATGATGGGCTGCTGGTGTAAGCAGACCACCATGTCTGTGACTGCTTTTAAATGAAGCAGTATTTTTTGTTTTAAATGCAGCCCGTTTTCCTTTAAGGAAAATGGAATGCATTTCGAAAACAAAAATTTTAAGTTTTCTTTTCATTTTTTTAGGGCAGGCAGTGGTGCGTGGGACCACTGCCTGCACTGGAAAAATGTTTTCGCATGCATTGACATGCATTGTGCGAATGGGTTAGTACCAATTTGAAATTGGTGCTAACTGCAAATGTTTTGTGACCGCATTCGTGGTCACAAAACAATCATACCTACCATTTAGATTCGGTATTAGGAAGGAATGCCCTTGACACGCCCCTTCCTAATACCAATCTCAAAACCCAAACTGCGATTCGGTAACAAGTTACTGAATCGCAGTTTGGGCTTTGTACATCCCAAAAAGCATTTTTCTAGTCGCAAACAGGCAGATTCTGTGAATTGGCCCCTTTGCGCCTAGAAAAATGCTTCATACATCTGGCCCTCAGAGAGTTGTGGCATTATGAGGAGCATTCTTCTAGTCTTATACAGTTAGATAGAAATACTCTTCTCCCGGATAACCTTGCTCTACCTGCACACTTTCCAAGGCTGAGAGGGCTAAATGTCCCCACATGATCCCTGCTTGGCTGACTTTTGATATGGGGCTATCTCTTGCTAATTAAAGAATGATGTTGCTGTGAATAGTACGGACCACTGACATTTCTTACACTGGAGAACTCAGAGCTCAGAATTTCAACTCAGACAGCCAGAAGTGACATGGTTGCATACAAACAAAGACTAGGGCCCTCATTCCAACCCTGGCAGTAAATCCCGCTTACCGCCGTGCTGAAGGCCGCCAACATACCGTGGCCGCAGTGGAAATCCGCTACCGGTATTACAAACCACAGCTCGTAATCCGTCACAATACAGACACCCACACAAGTCCACCACACCAAAGGTCAGTGATAAAATGGTGATACCAAAACCCACACCGTCACGCCAACAAGAATCTGCCCACACTATCACGACCCACGTATCAACGTGGCAATACACACCACATCGCTCTCAAATTACACACACAATAACAAAACGCAACCACATTGGGCAATTCAAAATACACACACCTGATACACATACACACACCACACCCACTCACTCACACCACTATAAACACCCACATTACCCACAACCCCTTACAAGGAAATTTATGTGAAGAAGCAGAGAGAGAGAATTGCAAACACAACACCAGTATCCACAAGCACACAACACCATCACTCATACAACATCCACGCTCCTCAAACAACACACCCCAACACAACACATCACAAAGCACAACAAACATCACCTCACACATTACCCACACCACATGATGGCACCTCAAAGACACCCAAGGATGTCTGAGGAGGAGCTCAGGGTCATGGTGGAGGAAATCATCCGGGTGGAGCCACAGCTTTTCGGATCACAGGTGCAGCACACCTCCATTGCTAGGAAGATGGAGCTATGGCAGAGAATCGTCGACAGGGTCAACGCAGTGGGAAGCATCCAATAACACGGGATGACATCAGGAAGAGGTGGAATGACCTACGGGGAAAGATGCGTTCCGTGGTATCCAAACACCAGGTAGCAGTACAGAGGACTGGCGGTGGACCCCCACCTCCTCCCCCACAACTAACAACATGGGAGGAGCAAGTCTTGACAATACTACATCCTGAGGGCCTCGCAGGAGTAGCAGGAGGACTAGACACTAGTAAGTCATATCTTTACTACCATATCTCCCCACCCCACCTGCATGTCTTCACATACCCCCACCCACACCCCATCACTCCAACACCTCACATATGCCCCACCATCACAACCCACCCATCCCAATACCAAGCTCTGCATGCAACACCTCTGCATGGACACCCATTACCAAAGCATGTCCAGTACAGATACCCACACAGACCCCAAAACACTAATCACACAAGGGCAAACACAATAATGCAAGAATAGGATTAGAGGGTAAACTCACCCACTGCACAAGATGGCACACACAGATACAATAACTATGCATTTACACCCCAACAGGACCCATACCCAAGTCACCGACAGGAGGTGCCAGACATATCCAGTCCCCCCACAGAAGAGGCCCACAGTGACGACAGCAGCTCTGCATGCCTGGATCAAATGACCAGCCAGGCCCATCAGGGACCTCTGGACAGTCGGTTCCCCTGCCACTGTCACAAACCACCACAGAGCCTCCCCCCTCAGGAAACACAAGCACAGCACCTGCCCAGCAGGCCCATCCCTCTGTCCCCAGGACACGTCAATCAGCAGTGTGTCCACCACTACAGGGACCCCCCCCAGGCAAACCCACCAACCCAAGACAATCAGGGACCTGGGGTCAGTGGCAGTGGGCACACGGTTCAGGGGACAGAGGCACAGGACAACAGGGAAGCTGGGAAGACTGCTGTGCGACAGGGGGAGGACAGGCCCAGGGAACCCACTCTCCACGAGGCACTCTCCAACATCATGGGAGCATACCATCATTCCCAGGAGACCATGGGCACTGTACTGGCCAAGTTTCAGGAGACCCAGCGGCTGCAGGAGGAACACTATCTGGGGATCAGGGAGGACTTGAAGTCCATCAACACCACCCTGGTCACCATTGTAGGGGTGCTGGCAGACCTGGCCAACACCATGAGGAACACAGTGGCACACAAACGGGCCCCTGACACTAGCCTGAACGATGAACAGCCATCCACTTCCGCCGGCGCTAGTGGACAGGAGGTCCCGCCACGGAACCAACAGGCCACCAGCACCCCACCCCCTGCAGAAGGAGAACCACCCCACAAACGGTCCCTGAGATCCAGGAACAAGACAGGGAACATTGCCAAGACCCCGGCAAAGAAATAAGACTCTCCACATTGTCACCCTTTTGTCCCACTTTGTCACCCTGATAACTTTGAACTGCCATTACCCCACTTCCTATGCCCCCTTGGACAATGCACCTGTGAGACCAAGAAACTGGACTCTACCATGGACATTCCTCCACCATCACCCCAGCCCATTGCACAACCCCCTCCACTTATTTGCACAGAAATAAACACCCTTGAATCACAAATCAATCTGGAGTCAGTCTGTACTTTCACAAATGTGTAATTGCAACCTCTCAGAATTATAGCAATATCAATGTTCATGTTCACATACCAATGTTACACAGTTGTTAGGCAGCAGTAAACATAGCAAAGGGCACAAAGTGGGACCCAGATCTATGAAATGGAAAGGCAAAGTGACATGTCAGGGTCCATACACAGAGGTAAAAAGGCAGATTTATGCAATGTCCTTCAGTAGTATGATAGGTGAGAAGCAGTACCATCCTCTTACCTGTGTCTCACTGGAAGTATTGCATGATGATGTTGTTTCGGTTGTCTATATCTTCTTCTTCTGCCTCCTCTTCTTCACTGTCCACAGGCTCCACAGCTGCCACAAGACCAGCATCAGGCCCATCCTCCTGCAGAAAAGGCACCTGGCGCTGCAAAGCCAGGTTGTGCAACATACAGCATTCCACGATTATCTGGCACACCTTCTTCGGTGAGTAGTACAGGGAGCCACCTGTCAGATGGAGGCACCGGAATCTGGCCTTCAAGAGGCCAAAGGTGCACTCTATTATCCTCCTAGTTCGCCCATGTAATACCCAGACACCTATGTCAACTGTATTGGGACCTTGGGCTCACCTATTAGCCACGCCTGGTGCCTCTGGAGTTGCCCCATCACATAAGGGATGCTGCTATTCCTCAAAATGTAAGCGTCATGCACTGAGCCAGGATACTTGGCATTCACATGGGAGATGTACTGGTCTACCAAACACACCATCTGTACATTCATAGAAAGGTAGCTTTTGCGGTTTCTGTACACCTGTTTATTTCTGCGGGGTGGGCAAATGCCACATGTGTCCCATCAATGGCACCAATTATGTTGGGGATATGTCTCAGGGCATAGAAGTCACCTTTCACTGTGGGCAAATCCTCCACCTGAGGGAACATGATGTAGCTGCGCATGTGTTTCAGCAGGGCAGACAACACTCTGGACAACATGTTAGAGAACATTGGCTGTGACATCCCTGATGCCATGGCCACTGTTGTTTGAAAGAACCCACTGGCCAGGAAATGGAGTACTGACAGGACCTGCACTAGAGGGGGTATTCCTGTGGGATGGCGGATAGCTGACATCAGGTCTGGCTCCAACTGGGCACACAGTTCATGGATTGTGGCACGATCAAGTCTGTAGGTGATAATGATGTGTCTGTCTTCCATTGTCGACAGGTCCACCAGGGGTCTGTATACTGGAGGATGACGCCATCTCATCACCTGCCCCAGCGGACGTGCCCTATGGAGGAGAAGGGTGAGCAGAGGGTCATACACCACATAGGTTTCACAAGGCGGTGTAGCACAATCGTGATATAATTACGGTGTGGATTTGTCTGTCGGTATTTCTGGCGAAAAGTGCTGTGACGCAGTTAGTTGCCCTGCCATGTGGCCCCCTGAAATGGCGGCTGCCTGAACTGTAAGGAGGGACAAGTGGAAATGAGGTAACTGCGCTGGCGTTGTGCAGCGTTGTGGTGGGCGGTCGAAGACCGCAGCACAATTCAGCATTGGTTATCATTGGGCCCTATGGGTTCCAGGAGCCAATGACAATGTACACCGGCGGTGACGGTACGCACCGCCGCGGACGTGACTGTCATTTTATATCCGTTCACTCACTTGATACCTGACCTTCAACAGAAGAGAACCTACACTGCAAGTGCTGCTGTGACCTGTGTCTGGAAGCGACAATGGCTATAGTGTCTGGGGAAAGGGCCCCTGCTTTCACTGCGGAGGAGGTGGAGAAACTGGTGGATAGGGTCCTCCCCCACTACACGCTACTCTGGTCCTCCAGACAAATAGGTGAGTAAACTGTGTGCATGGTGGATGGCACATGAATGTATGGAGTGTCGTGGATGGAAGAGACAGAGGGGTACAGGCCAGCATGTGAGGATGGTGAGTGTATGTTTTTCTGGGCCAGGATAGGAGGTTTGTGGGCAATGAGTAAGAAGAACCGGACGGGGGAGTAACATCCATTCTTACTTCACTATTCCTATAGGTCAGCGCCCACCAGAAGAAGGGGATTTGGCGTGCCATCGCCAAGGAAGTGCGGACCCTAGGGGTCTACTATAGACGGAGAACCCACTGCCGCAAAAGATGGGAGGACCTGCGTCGCTGGACCAAGAAGACGGCGGAGGCCCAACTGGGGATGGCCTCCCAACGTGGAAGGGGTGCCCGTCGCACCATGACCCCCCTGATGTACCAGATCCTGGCGGTGGCATATCCTGAGTTGGATGGGCGCTTGAGGGCATCACAGCAGCCACAAGGGGGTGACTACAGTCTCATTCAGCTGACTCTGCGAGCTTCATGAGGTTTCTGGGTGGGGTAAGTGGGCTGTGGGTTCCCCTAGACCAGGGCAGATGCGCCAAGGTAGATCCATTGTTTTGCAGGCTCAGTGCCACTCCAACCCCAAAGGTGGTAGTGGCCCTCTACACCTAGTCAGGCTCTTGTGGGTTCCAGGTGGGCATCAAATGGGTCTAGGCAGAGTCCCTACTGGGCATGTGCTTTTTCCCTGCACTGTTAGTGCATGGACTAGTACATAGGGCTGCTCCCTGTGTGTTGTGTCCGCCAACGGTAGTGGTGTTGCAGGCATTGACCATGTGTCTCTTTTGTCTTTCCCCCTCTTTTTGTTTTGTCACCCTGTCCTTGTGTGCATTAGCATCATCTGGCGGAGGAGCATTGGCACCGGAGCAGGAGGGAGCTGCAACCCACATGTCCCAGGAGGGTGAATTTAAAGAGTCTGAAGGCACCAGTGGGACGGACGGCGAGGGGAGCTCCACGACGGGGACAGGAGCAGACACCAGCAACAGTGACTCCTCCTCTGATGGGAGCTCCATTGTGGTGGCGAGCACCTCTGTGCCCACCGCAACAACAGGTACAGCCGCCACCCTCCCTACCAGCACCGCCCTCCCAGCAGCCCCTCATCGAGTTTCCTGTGCCCGCTCACCCAGAAGGGTGGGCATCTCCTTCGCCCCAGGCACCTCAGGCCCTGCCCCAGTCAGTCCTGCTCCCCTCAGTGAGGAGGCTATGGACCTCCTGAGATCCCTTACTGTTGGGCAATCAACCATTTTGAATGCCATCCAGGGTGTCGAGAGGAATTTGCAGCAAACAAATGCATACCTGGAGGGCATTCATTCTGGCGTGGCAGCCCAACAGAGAGCATTCCAGGCTCTGGCCTCAGCACTGATGGCAGCCATTGTCCCTGTGTCCAGCCTCCCCCCTCCAACTTCCACTACCCAGACCCAATCCCCTGTATCTCAGCCTATCCCAAGCACCCCATCAGACCAGCATGCACACTCATCAACACACAAGAATGGACATGACAAACATAAGCACCACACATCCCACAGGCACTCGCACAAGCACCATCCCCATGCAGACACACCAACATCCACTGCCTTCACTGTGTCCCCCTCCTCCACATCCTCCTCCCTTCCAGTCTCGTCTCCACTCACACCTGCATGCACTACATCCTCAGCCACTACATCCATCACCAGCACGCCCATCACCACACACCGCTCACGTGCACTCACCACCCCCACTACCATGCACACGTCCCCTGTGTGCTCTCCCAGTGTGTCTGTGAGCCCTCCTCCCAAATTACACACGCGCAGGCACACACCCACTCAACAGCCATCCACCTCACAACAGCCTCCGGCCCATGCACCTTCACCCTAATTCAGCAGACGTACACCTCCTACAACCACTACCTTTTCCTCCACTCCCAAACCCCCTCCATCTTCCCGTCCCAGTGTGTCTAAAAAACGTTTTCTGGCTAACATTGACCTCTTCCCTACAGCTCCCCCCCGCCGTCCTTCCCCTAGGGCCAGGATGTCCAGGTCCCACTCCAGCACCTCATCCACCAAATCCTCCAGCACTGTGGTCCCTGCAAGTCCTGTAATATCGTGGGCGGCACCCATCAGGGCCGCCAGTGTGCCACCTAGCGAGGCCAAGGATCAGCCCATTACACCACCTGCCAAGGTGAAGAAGGGGCCCACATGCCGTAGGTAAAAGCCGCACCCAACACCCACAAAGGCCTCCTCCAAGCCAAAAGGGGACCATGCCAAGGGCCCAGCAGCCACATCCAAGGTGGGGGAGGGACACATGGCTATTGGGAAGTCAGCACAGGGCACGGAGCCTCCGGCTGAGGGACTGGTGTCACCCCTTCTGGCAAACAGGACAGCAACCTGTACGGTGGTGGCCACCACCACCTGCACTGCCACCTGCACGTCTGCTGACCCAGCAACAGTCCCCAGCATCATCCCGAGTGGGCAGACGTTCGAGGCTGCAGGAGACGTCCTGCTGTCTCCCTCCACAGGTGCTGACACATGCACCACCGGCAGCATCTCCGCTAAAGACACCGCCGCAACCACCGCCACCAGCCCCGCGACATGCACAGTGTCACCGCAGCCGACATGGCAAACATTCCCAGTGGACAGCCGTCCGAGGCTGCAGTAGAAGTCCTGGACCCTGCACAGCATACATGAGGCACCACACCCTGCACTGTTAGTACCAGCAGGTGGCAGGCAAAGTTGCAGCAGGTTTGAGTGTGTCTCTGACTCCATGGAGTATTGTGATACCTGTTCCCAGGCAATCTGGTGGCACACACACCCAGGTGAGGGAATGGGACCTGCCACACTGCATGTTGAGCACTCTGGGCACCAAGCCCCCTCCAGAACCAGTGGAAGAAGCATCCACTCACCCTATCCTGGGCAGGATGAAGTACACTGGGCACAAAGCCCCCTCCAGAACCAGTGGAGAAAAGCATCCACTACCCCAGTCCCTGCCCCCTCCAGAACCATTGGAGAAAAGCATCCACTACCCCAGTCCTTGGCAGGATGAAGCACTCTGGGTACCAAGTCCCCTCCAGACCCAGTGGAGAAAAGCATCCACTACTCCAGTCCTTGGCAGGATGAAGCACTCTGGGCACAACGCCCCCTCCAGAACCAGTGGAGAAAAGCATCCACTACCCCAGTCCTTGGTAGGATGAAGCACTCTGGGCACAACGCCCCCTCCAGAACCAGCAGAGAAAAGCATCCACTACTCCAGTCCTTGGCAGGATGAAGCACTCTGGGCACAACGCCCCCTCCAGAACCAGTGTAGAAAAGCATCCACTACCCCAGTCCTTGGCAGGATGAAGCACTCTGGGCACCAAGCCCCCTCCGGAACCAGTGGAGAAAAGCATCCACTACCCCAGTCCTTGGCAGGATGAAGCACCCTGGGCACCAAGCCCCCTCCAGAACCAGTGGAACATGTCACCGACTTGAGAGACTGTGGCTTTGCACTCCCCAGGATAAAGCAGTGGATGAACCACCCACTTGAGTGACTTGAGAGACTGTGGCTTTGCACTCCCCAGGATACAGCAGTTGGCAAACCACCCACTTGAGAGACTGTGGCTTTGCACTCCCCAAGGTAAAGCAGTGGGCAAACCACCCACTTGAGAGACTTGAGAGACTGCGGCTTTGCACCCGGCCAGGATAAAGCAGTGGGCAAACCACCCACTTGAGAGACTTGAGAGACTGTGGATTTGCACTCCCCAGGACCAAACAGTGGGCAAACCTCCCACTTGAGAGATTTGAGAGACTGTGGCTTTGCACTCCCCAGGATAAAGCAGTGGGCAAACCACCCACTTGAGAGACTTGAGAGACTGTGGTTTTGCACTCCCCAGGACCAATCAGTGGGCAACCCACCCACTTGAGAGACTTTGACTTTGCACTCCCCAGGACCAATCAGTGGGCAACCACCCACTTGAGAGACTTGAGAGACTGTGGCTTTGCACTCCCCAGGACCAATCAGTGGTCAAACCTCCCACTTGAGAGACTTGTGAGACTGTGGCTTTGCACTCCCCAGGACCAATCAGTGGGCAAACCACCCACTTGAGAGACTTGAGAGACTGTGGCTTTGCACTCCCCAGGACCAAGCAGTGGGCATGGAGCCCCCTCGTGGAGCAGTGGCGTTGTCCCTTCAACCGGCTGAGGTGCCCCCCTCCCCTTCCCCCTGAGGTGCCTGTTTATTTTCGAGCTAATGCCCCAGCAGTGTTCTCTCCGTTTAGAGTCAGGTATCATGTGTGGGCTTTGCCCATGCATTTTGGGACCACTGGTCCATGTACAATGATTGGAACACTATCCGGACTTGTGTAGTTGCTGTACATATTTGTATATGATGATCTGTTACAGAGATGTTTCCATATCTGAATTTTTGATGATTATACTTGTTACAATCATTTCATTTTGTCCTTGCATTCTTCCAGGGGGTGACGGGGTGTAAATGTAATGTTGATGCATGTATTTGTGTGTATGTTTTTGTGGGTGGGGGTGTTGCGTGTTGCATGTGTGTGTGTCACTTTCTCTTTCCTCCCCACCTCCCCTGTGTTCTAGGTGCAATACTGACCATAGTCGTTGTGCCGTCTTTGCTGCTCCTGGTAGAAGAGGAGGTAAACCAACATTGGTAGCACCTAAAGTTCGGGCTCCATGGCGTCCTGGTTCCTCGTTGGGTGTCGAGAGGTGAGTGGTTTCCGTTCCAAAGACTGTTTCCGCCGTCCTTTTGATGGCATTGGTACTGCCCCGGCAAAGGTGGCGGATAGGCCTGTTGTAATACAGTGGGCGGTACATTGTGTTCCGCTTGTCTGTTGGCGGTCACCGCCGCAGTGTTTGTTTCTACCGCCGTGGCAGTCGGAGTGTTAAAGTGGCTGTCTGTTTTGGCAGTTTCCGCCATGGTCGTGATTCTTTTTTTTTTTACCGTCGGCCTGTTGGCGGTCTTACCGCCACTTTAACACCGACCGCCAGGGTTGTAATGAGGGCCATTGTCTTTTTTCTTGTATGGTGGGCTTTTGAGGCGAGGTGCCAATCTTGAATGTATATTTCTTTTTTTAATGTATTTGGTGATTTTATTCCTGATGAAAAGCAGTCCTGTTCCATGTATTGCTTTGTGGGTGATACACACCAGCTTGAAGATCGATCTTCTGACAACCGGTAACCAATTTAGGGCCCTCAAACAGGGGAGATGTGGACTTGTGGCTTAACATGTAGGTGTAGTCTGGTAACAGAGTTCTGAATCCTTTGTAGTCTTTCAATAGTTGATAGAGATGACCCATGGTAAAGGCCATTGGCTCAATTCAGTATAAGAGAGATAGTAGCCTGGACCTTGTGTGGAAATTCCAGGTGGGGGAAGATGCTTCACAGAGTTTTCATGGTGATGAAGTTTGATGTTGCTAATTTGTCCACGTGGCCATTCATTGTAAACTTAGAGTCTATGGAAATGTCACGGTTTCTTACTTCCTTAGATAGGCGGTGGTCCCAGATCGTCAGTCCAGGCTCAGAGTGGGTCATAATTTTTCCAATTACCACATGTGAGTATCTCCATAGTGGAAGCATCCAATTTGAGATGGCTCCATGTCATCCACTGATCAACGGCTTCAAGACAACTGAAGATTTTTGAGTTTTCAATCTCTTTGTGGCTTTCCACTTTAAGGAGTATTTGTGTATCATCTGCATAGTTGTAGCATTTGAGCTGAAATTCACTAATCATTGCTGATAATGACTACATGTAAATGTTGAAAAGCAAGGGTGAGGTGATTGAGCCTTGAGGGACCCCTGCTTTTGTGAAGTATGGTTTGGATGAGAAAAGGGGAGTATAGAGGACATTTGTTCTATTTTGAAGGAAGAATGTGATACAGTAAAGAGCAGCCCACTATATGCCGGCTTCGTAGAGTCTTTGAATTAGGATGTCAAGGTTAACTGTGTCAAATGCAGCTGAGAGGTTAGAGAAATGGTGCAACAATCATATTGTGGTCTACTGTGTTTTTAAGGTCATCCCAGATGGTGATGAGGGCAGGTTCTGTGCCTCTTTCTGGGCAGAATTCAGTTTGGTACTCTGAAAGTATGGAGGTATCTTCAATGAATCATGACATCTGGGTGAATGCTGCTCTTTCTATCAGTTTGCCCAGGAAAGATCCATTTGTAATTGGTCTGTAGTTGTTGGGGATCATGTAGGTCCAGGTCTGTTTTCTTTAACAGTGGGCATATGTATGCCTTTTTTAGGCCTTCTGGAAATATTTCTGTAGTTAAAAGATTATCGATGATTCTTCTTACTACTGTGGCAGCAGAGGTAGATAAAAGAATGTTCTTGAAAATGTGTGGTGGGAAAGGGTCAGAAGGGTAGCTGGAAGGCCTGCTTGCTTTGACCAGATCCATAAATTAAATTAGTGATATTTGTTTGAAGGGACACAGAGGCTTACTCTGGGAGAGGAGTTTTAGAAATGGGTTGGTGCTGGTGGTTTTCCTTTATTTTAAACAGGGGTCCAGTGTGTCCACTTTGGTAGTATAATGAGTTGCTAGTTTTTGTTGTGTATTCTTGCGTAACGGGATGGGTTCCTTCCATGAATTTAGGTTTACCAAAGTTGGTGAACATTTTCTAAAATTCTTTATTTACACATTTAGCATTTAGAAATCTGTCTAAATAGTACCCCTGTTTTAGTTTTTTTTCTATTTTTTAATGTGCATATTCTGTTTAGTTTTCAAAGGTGACGTTTGTCTTGATTTCTGGAGCCAGGGTCCTTGCAGCTTTCTGATTTGTTTGATCTTTTTTAGTTATGTATTTCTCCAAGGTGCTTCTTTTTTGTCCAGTTCTTTTGTTTTTAGTAGTATTAGAATATAGAAAGCTTCCTGTAGCCATTCAATGTTTTTGAATCAAATGTATTTTGTCTAGGTCTGTGTTGGCTGTTAGTTGTGTTTCTAAGTATTCAAAATTGAGTTTTTCCATGGCCCTTAGGGGATACATGTAAGGTAGTCTTGGGTGTGTTTATTCATGATGTTTTATGTTGTAAGGCTAACAAATGTTGGTCTGACCATGTGACTGGAGTTATCCTTTGCAAGGTAACTAGTTCTGTATTTGCAAAATTGACATCTAGGATGTGTTCAGCTATGGTGTGGGTTTGTGTATGATCTGATGTAGGTTCAGTGTGACTAGGCCAGTGATGATAAATTTTGGATGGGACGTATTGGGTTTGTCAAACCAAATGTTTAGGTTGCCAAGAATGCAAAGTTTGGAGTGCAGTGTTGTAAGGTTTCAAACTGTCTAGGAAAGTGTTGCATTGCTAGACAGTGGTCAGTGAAGGAGGAGGAAGTTACAAGAGGATGTTTGTGTACAGTTGCATCTGGTGATGAGGCCTTCACAACCTTGTATGGAAATGTTGTCAGTTTTGGTGAGATGTATTGTTTGCTTGATTATAAGAGATAGATGGTTTAGGATATGTATTATTTGTGTAGTCATAAGGATGAGAGTGGGTTTATGTTTCTAATTTGTGACAGAAAGTATTATGAAAGTGAGTGTGTATGTGTGTGTATGTGTGTGTGTGTGGGAGAAATTTTGATGTGCTGATGTGTGTGTTATGTTTTGTTTTTGTGGATCAGTGAGAGTAGCTATTGATGTAGCGGTTTTCTGAGAAGTATTTGTATGTAAAGTACTGTTGGTGAGTAGAATTTGAATGGTAAAGGGGTGGTGATGTGTTTTGGAAAATAGTGTATGTGGTGTGCAAGACGGGATGGGCAAGAGTTATGAGTGTTTGTGTTAGATTTGATCACTGAACAAGGTGAGGTATGTGGTGGAGTGTTAGGATTGTTTGGTTTTGCATAAAAAGAAGAGCAGGGTGTTACTGAGTGATATGAACCAAAGTTGAGAATATGTTTGGTGGTGATGGAAAGGGGTCTGTTAGAAGGAAGCAAAGGATAGTGTTGGTGTTTTGTATGAATAGGGAGTGTGTATGTGAATGCATTAAAGTTATGTATAATATGGCTTTGTGTTGTGTTGGTAGCGTGTGGATTTGTTAGTGGTAAAGGAAAGAGTGGTATTGTGTGTGAGAATGAATGTGCCATAGTGTGGTAGCTGGGGTAGAGGGCTGTATAGGTGTGGCTGTGGAGGGTTTTGTTACAACATTCTAATAAAAAAAGAAACATAACTACTCAGAAGAAGATCAGTGGTAAATACTGGGAGAAAACTACATAAAAGCAACAATTTCAATACACAGCCCACACCCAGGGATAAACAGTTACTTCTCAGTATGAATCTACTGCTTATTTAACAAGTATGATTGTACTCTTTAGTAACCTACCTGTTTTGTAAACCAGAGGGATGAATTCCCATACCACGGCCAATATAAAATTTGCATGAGGCGCTCATCCTGCTAACCCCAGGCCTTTGTGCATCTCTCTGCCCAAAAAAGGTGTAAGACTTCCTGTAGGATTCACAGAAGGTTTCAAAGATGCCAATATGACCTTGATGGGCTTCTCTTCATAGCTCATACATTCAGCCTCAGCTATGTTTAGTTCATCTTTGGCTCCAGCACCTAAGCTGACTGGGCCTGATTCACAAAGGTAAAATTAGACATTCGGTCTAAGTTTAGATCAAAAGTCTACGTTGATGACTTTTTGGTATTCGCAAAAGTAAGTTATGAATTGTAACTTTACGTCCGTACTCGGGGTGGAATCTCCGCCCCGAGTGCAGAGATTCCACTACACAGTCTGAGTGTACTCTCCACAACAGGGGAGGTATCTCTGCACTCGGATTGGATCTCCACCCTTAGTGCGGAGATTCTGCCCCTGGTGCAGAAGTAATGATACTACTCGTGACTTACCTTTGTGAATGCTGAAAAGCCATAAACGTAGACTTTTGGTCTAAAGTCAGACCAAAAGTCTAAGATTACCTTTGTGAATCAGGCCTACTGTTCGCAGAGATAACCTGTACGTCATTCTGCCATAAACGCACATGTGGCTTGAACATTTGTCATGGTCTGTAAGATGAATAGTGTTCTGGCGCTGCTCATCTGGCCAGTTTCAAGTGACATCTGTGTTTATTTTTACCAGTGAGGTCCCAGCTGGATGAAACCTACACAGCAAGAATCTCCAGTGAGGAGGGTTGCTCCACTTAAGAAGTTTACTCTCTCCTTTAATGAATAATGCATCTTTGGAGCTTAGATAATACAGAAATGTTGAGGTCTTATTCACAAAGGTAAATTTGGTCAATAACTTTAGTTCACAACCACATTTTCCTTATAAAAAAGTATTGCTAGCAGGCATTAACGCATATTCACAGATGCGAAAATCCCAGACACAAGTGTGGAGATCTCAGCAGCTATACGTCCACTAAAAGGATAGGACAATGGGCTTTTCAGGGTATGACTTGTCTTAACAGATTCGGAATATCAACAATCATGAAATGTGTCAGCATTCACAAATTACAAGCTACCCTGATGGAGAGAAACCATCCTGGGATGTGTTCAACAATGTACCATTCCTGTAGCAATTGGATGAATGCTAACAACACACACCTGATGTGCTTTGGCCTATTTAGTTCACCTGCATACCACCCCATAAAACAAACTCCATGCCAGACCATGATCCTTTGCCATTCCACTGCAGCCTGACATAGTCAGGCAGAAATGTTGTTAGTGTAGTCAGGTTTTATTCTTGATTTCTCTGTTTCTTGTCTTTTCATCTCAATTCATTTATTTCCTTGGGGGTTAACATGTGTATCTTATTTGTTCTTTTAAATAATGGCAGGGAGAAGAAATTCCCATTTTACAGAGGGAGAATTGCCCATCTTGGTGGATGAAATTATTAGAGTACAGCCACAATGTTTGGAGGACAAGTACAAAATACAACCATAGCTCAGAAAAGGCAAATGTGGGCTAGAATAGTTGACAGAGTGAATGCTGTAGCAAACAACAGGAGGAAATTAGGAAGAGGTGGAATGGCCTGCAGAGGAGAGTGTGTTCCCTGGCCTCCAAGCATCACCTGGAGGCCAGGGGACTGGTGGTGGTTCTCCTAGCCCCTCTTACAATTTATTTTGCCTGGGACGAGAAGGTCTTGCAGATCCTGCATCCTGAAGGCTTGCCAGGAATCCCTGGTGGAGCAGAGACTGGTGGGTTAGACATCTGAATATGTCACTAAACCTAAATGTCATTTTGGCTTTTAACTTAGCTTGTTGCCAATGTGGTTTGCAACTTTATTAAAGACATAAACCCATATATAAATGTATTAAATTAATTATTTTCAGCAAATTTGTATCATAGTGTTGTATCTCTCATTTTACTAATGGTCAATATGTGTTGGCAATATGTGTGTTTTTGATTATGAAGTATTTGTTGTTTGTTTGAAAGCATTCTTCTATAGCTAAGAGAACAGGTTCCAATCTCCATTTAATTTAACATGTTGTTAATGTTTAAGTGAACTGACAACTACCATGATGCCTTTGTTTTTGTTGAGTCAACATAAAGTTTCAATATGATGATGGTTGTTCTCTCTTTTCTTTCATATATGCACATATGTTAAAGTGTTATGTCTTTATCAATCTCTATTTTATGTTATGTATTAAAATGTCACTATTTTGTTACATTTTGTATGTTGTCACTTTATTGCTAATTCATTGATGTAATTGGTATTACAAATCAAAGTATGTTGACTTTACAAATGTCATATATGTTATGTTGTTTCCAGAATATAAGTTGCATTGATAAGAAATGCACTGTGCTATGTTTACATGATGACTAATACTATTTATCCTTCTAAGTTGGTTAATAGTCAGAATGTTTGCCTGTTAGGCCTTGGAATGGTGTATTTCGCATTTCTCCTCTCTACTCTATTGTGTTGAGTTTGGTATATTTTAGGTAAACTTTCCAATTAATCCTTTTCCTTTCAGGACATCTTTTTACCTGCTTTTTTGAAGTATTTATGTGTGTGATTTAAACTGTATAATTTATCAATCTTTTTCTTTTTAGATTGTTTCATTTGTAGCTTCACACTCATTTGGTGTTTAATCCAGACTTTTACAATTTATTTTGTTGTTATTCATATTAGGTCCAACACCCAGAGTACGTGGGCAACCCTCTGCCACTCAGGATACCTCCGGGAAACAGCCTTTAAAATGTGGGCTGAGCCACGAGTGCCATTTCCCCACAGAACAATGCTTGCCTGAACCACAACTCTGCTTGACGTCTGCCTTAACCACAAATATGCATGTTTAAGGCAGAGAGGGGTCTGGCTGTGTGGATGGGCTGAACAGGAAGGATCAAGAAAGGTAAGTGGGGCTGTTTTTGAGGGGTTTGTTTTTCGGGGCTGGGGCGGTTTTATGGCTTAGTGCGGGGGAGAGTCGGGGTAGGCGGTGGCACTGTTTTAGGGCTCAGAGCGGGAGGTTTGGGTAGTTTTAAGGGCAGAGGCCGGCTTTTAGGATTCAGGGCAGGGGGTAAGTGGCAGTTTTAAGGGGCGGGGCAGTTTTAGGACTCAGGGTTGGGTGGCTAAGGTTGGGTAGTTTTTAGTAGGGGACAGGGTTTTAGGCCTCAGGGTGGGGGGAGGGGAAGGGGTAGTTTTAAGGACAGGGTGGGGTCGGTTTTAGGGCTCAGGGTGGGGAGGTCGAGGTAGTTTTAAGGGCATGGCTGTGTCAGTTTTAGGGTTCAGGGTAGTTTTAAGGGCAGAGGCTGGGTTTCAGGGCTCAGAGCAGTGGAAGGGGCATCTTCATTTGGCATTTCAAAATCCTCACCCGGTGGCTCATCATGATCTACATCCTGTGTAAAGTATAGGATGTTTCCTCGCAGGGCCAGTCCTATCCAAACATCGAAAGCTGGCCATTAGAAGCCCAAAAGCCTGCTCCACTGGCCTCCGTCTTCTTTCATGGGCCTCATTAAAGTGGACTTCCTCTGGCATCATTGGATTCCTTAGCAGGACTGACAACCATGGTTTTTTAGGATAAGCTGAGTCTCCTATATGAATTTTAAAATAAAATGAGCCAAAAAATGTAATACTGGTGTAGATCATTAAATCCCTATCAGGTCCAAGTTGTGACATTTTCAGGGGTATTCTGATCTTCCGTAGTACAAAGGAATCATGTGTTGATCCTGGGAAGCACACACAAACACTCGCAATGTACAAATTAGGTAAGCAGACAACTTGCACATTGATTGGAAGTTCTTTCAATTGTGGTAGACCTGTTCTCTGTCGCGTGAAGCCTGCTGCCACCAGACACAATTCTGGACTCCTGGGGTGAGAGTCTTTGCTTTCAGGAGCCAGAAGATAAAAGCCTCTCCTGGGCGGAGGTGTCACACATTCTCCCCAAGGCAGGCACCTTCCTCTAGCGGTCAGCTTCAAAGATGTTGCCGCCTTTGAAATCTGACCCTCCGCCTCTGTTGCTTTCAGCAGAAGGGAGCCCTCCAGTTCCACTTCCACTTCCACTTTAGGTGGGAAAACTGGCAGGAAACTTGGAAAGAAGAGGAATAGTGGCCCCCTTCAGCTTGCACCACCCCTTAGATTTGGCAGGTGAGCTGGCTAACCATTTCATTTCCCCCCATTTTGGATGGGAAGAAAATTAGCCAATTAGGGTCAGGGTTATGTACCCTTCCCACAGGAAGTGGTCACTTAGTGGGTGTAGCCACCCTAAGGTAGGTAGCCCATTGGCTACTACCAGGTACTTCCCCTAATGCCCACTAAATACATTATTTAGGTGGCATTCCCTGACTAAGACCTTAGATTCAATAGCCACAAGAAGACCAGGACAAAGAAGACCAAAGGTACGAGAACTGAAACCCTGCTGCAAAAGAAAAAGGTGCCAAACCCTGCCTGCTGCTCTGAGGACTTGACAATTGTCGCTGTGGTGTCGCCTGGAAACCTGAAGGACTCTACAAAATCCCAGAGCACCTCCAGACTTCTAAAACATGCCAACAACCTGCCTCAGGATGAAGGTATCAATCACCTGCACCTTCCAGGCAAGGAACCAGTGAAGCCCAGTTTACTCACCTGCTGCTGACAAATACCTCCATCACAGCATCCCAGCCAAGAAACTGTACAACAGCTCCAGATGACCTGACCTGCCTCCCTGCCAAGTTTGGTGGCACTAGGACATTCTGGGGATGTGGCATACCAGTACCTCGGGTACCGGACCCCCAACGCTGGACACCCAGAAGCAGAGTTCATTCTGACCTCCCAAAAGCACATAAGCAAGCACCAGTCAATGGACTTCAAAACACCAATGATCCACCCCCTGAGAGGTTCAGCTGACCTGCAATTGACCCTCAAAGGTGCCTGCTTGTGACCACAAGAGCTCCAAGACAAACAAGGCCTGGCTGACCTATCTGCTTTGCACACTGCCTCCCTGGCCCCTGCACCAACCAACCAACTGTGCTCCCATGGTCCCCAAGCCCTTGCTACCTCCTCCCTTCAAGGAGACCCTTCGGACTTACCTTTAAATCCCTCTGTACAGTCTATTTCCAAGTCGCCCCTTTCACTAGGTACTTAAACCGCTGCTCCCTCTCGAACTGGGAACTGCCCGAACTTCTCTGACTAAACTTTTGGACCTCTTCATGACCTTGATCTAAAAACAGAAGGTGACACTTGGGGGAACATTGCCTGATTTTATATACATTTTTCTAATTTCTCCCATTGATTACCATGGTGCGTAATTACACACAGAAACAATATATTTTCTGAACCTTAAAATTCATAACCAAAAAAAGTACTTGCTGTATAATGAAGATCTTGGTCTTAAAAATTTCATAAAAATCTATAGTATTTTTGTAAATTGTTCTCGAGGTATTCTTCTCAGTGTGTGTCTTCATTTATTGTTATTGTGAGTACAACAATTGCTTAGCACGACTCCTGGATTAGCATAACTGCTCACCCATACTACCACAAAAATAGAAAATTAGGTGATTTTTTTTTACCACTGGATACCAAAGTAGGGTTACTTGGACTCTGCACAGTGCACGTCATTTTCGTATACTATATAGAGAGCCAGTCTCCTACAAGCACAAAACGGAAAGTTGGTTATGTCATTCCACCAGATACTGTAACAGTGTACTAGAGTGATCCTGTGGCCATAAAATGTAGTCCTGTCATTATTTTCACTATTGGTGTTATTGATGTGGGATTCCTATTGTCAGTTAGAAGATTTGGCTACACCTGATGACATAAATCAATAATAGTTTGCCTCTTCGATCCGAATTTTTGGATGGTATTCATTCTTCAATGGTGGCAAGATCTGGAAAAGGTCACACAGTCTGAGGCTGTTGTGTTCTATCTCTCTCTGGGTTCAAATGTCAGCATTAAAAAAATAGAAAATCTTTTTTAAAACTTGCAACCTTTTCTTTGATATTTAACACAAATGTCATCTATTTTTAAATATCCATTTGGTTTCCTAACATATCTGTATACGTTTATTAGTGAATTTGTTATTTAAAATAACATTTTGTCATGTCTATTAGTTTTTTCATGAAATGTGTAAAAAATACATTTTAAATGTATGTACACATTATTATTATTTTTTTTCCTTAAAAATTCTGTCAACTGAAGTATAAACAAACCATGCAACTATCATATTTAACCACAGAAGCGCACTGCATTCTACTGTTTTTGTTTAAAAAAAAATAATAATAACATTAGCATTTTGCATATCTAAACAAACTAGCCACCATTTTGAGTGGTGGTGACACACTTAAAATTCACAAGCACACTATTTCACAACCTAAAATGGTGGGTGCCTGACCTTCCCACGAGGGCATTTGCAATCAGATGGTCATTGATGAAAGTTGACAGGGTTTTGATTGTAAAACTCCACAATAGACACAGCCATAGGCTAACGTGTGGAAGCAATGTGCAAAAGCCAATTATTTCTGTCTCCATTGATGATCACACATGCTGTGTAGATGTACGCGGCATCTGGAAAAAAGCTCACTTGCCTCCTAACACTGCAGCCAAAACACCTTCTCAACTTATGCTGCTGTTTCTGACCTCTGGGAGCCACTATGCCAGTGGAAAGCAGGTGAAAGGGCCCATAAGTTCTCAGCAGAGGAGCAGGAGTTGCTGGCTATGACGTCCTGCCCCTGAACAGACAGCTGTAGGGCTCACCAGAGGAATAGGTACATGTTTAAGATGAAAATGTAATTCTGACTAACCTGTTTTTTTTATTAAACATAGACTAGAGTGTCCCTTTTAGTTCCTGCGTGAAGTGTAGTGATTGAAGTGAAGTTTCAGTTTTTAAAAAATAAATAGAAAAATGATGGTGTGTATTATGAAACACATTATAATTAGACAACATCAGCATGTGTTGTGTGATTGATACTCTATTTTATTTTTGGTGTGCAGTTCACTATATATTTGTTAATGTAACAATTTCATGTGAAATTTCCAAAATTATCATTATTTTAATTTAGAATATCTCTACTCCTGTGACCTTGGATACAGTGCTTTCTTCAGCGCCCGTAATGTAGCTGTGCGGATCCTCTGGGTGGTTTGCCTCTGCTGCTTAACACTGTTGGTTAGGCTGTTGTAGAGTCTATGAGCATCAAGGTTCACTTGCCTGGCCATCATGGGCAAGTGTAAACTACCAGGTGATAAGGACACTGTGAATAATTGCTCCCAGAGCACCTGTTTTGACTCATTCCTTGCTCGTGCAGTAGATGTCTTTGCTAAGGAGATTGACTTGGATGACCAGCGCTTGTCCTTAGACACCGGTGCTATGAGCGTGAGACAGCTTGAACCCCCCCCCCGTCTGGTTAAATTCCCCTGTATGTCCCAAGCTGTGGGGTGAGCCTGTACCTATAGCTTCCATTGTGGGTGACTAGGATCCTCTTGGGGAACTTGGGGAGTATGAGGATATGGCACAAGGTCTACCCTACTCGCCAGTCATTAAAAAGAAACATCAGTCTGAATGCTCCACTACTGCCAGATCTAAAACCAAGACTGCAACTTGTATTATGCTGCTCATTTACCTACAATCATCTATCCAGCACCCATTTCTGTACAGGACGTGATGTCATTAGATTGGAACGTAACTATGGATAAATTTAAAGGTGTGGTTGCTCAGAGCTTGGAGTGATTGGAGGAGAGAATGAACAAACTAGAAACTTCTATTTTGTTACTTTTTAAACAGTTTTCTAGTGTTTGTAATATTTGTGCGACTACTGTGACCTCAGGGCAATAGGCCAAACCTTTGGTATCACTGGGCACCACTGATTTGGTTGACCATTTTGGGGTGTTAACCACTTCGGCAGAGGATGCCGCCCAAGGAGCTGCAAAGCAGCTCCCTCTGTCGGCGGCTCTTGTGTTAGTGGTCCCGGAAGGGCATGTGGTTACTCGCCCCCAAAGTGACTGTGGGGAGTGACAGTTGCAATGTATTTCTCCAGGGGAGAGCTATGGGTGAGCAAGGTTTAGCCAAAGTAATGAGTTGCCTCGACTTGATTTGCCACCTGAGTGTAGCCCTTACATAGCTGTTTTAACAGTGGTTCCGCAGCTTATTTCCAATGCTACGCAGTCCAGAGATGCTTTTAAAAACAAAGCATGTCAGTGGCTGTGTATCAACGGAGATTTCTCTGTTCTCGAGTACAACAATATTTTGTTTGGTAGAAGGGTGGGGTGGGTTGGTCGTGGACTGAATCCTTCAAAGGGGACTGTTTAGTCATTGATTGTAAAACACCTGCCCTGACCAGGCGCCTGGCTGCTTCTATAATGTATGCCCATTCAACATCTCCTGGTATCAGTATTAGGCAACTGGGTTTCTTTTATAGGCATTTTCTGCTAGGCACCATGGCGGGCCTATTAGGGGGCCACAGTGTGGAGGTTGTCATGTATTTTCCACATCCAATAAGTTTCTTCCGTTATCTGGCCTGGATGAAAATAAATGATTACGGGTCGCTGTGACTCTTTGTCCAACCCTTTCTAGACCCAAGAATCCGTCAAGTTCTATAGAGGAGGTGTTTTGTTCTCCTGATGAATCTATAATGTTCTCAGTTGTATCATAGCAGGTATCAAGGCTAAACAATCAAACCAGGGATGGGTCAGATTTGTTTCCCAGTATGATATAATTTCACTGCAGGAAACTTGGGCACAGGAATCTTCCATTCTGGATGGGTAGGAATCTTTTGTGGTGATGGTCCTCCCCTGCTCTTCCTTAGCTCTCGAGTGCGAGGTGGTCTAGCTGCTTTTTTTCATGTCAATAAACTTTTTAGAGCAACCCCCATTCCTGTCAGGCATTGTGGTATCCGATTTGTTTGGTTTGTTACTTCCCAGGAGTCCCATTTCTTAGTTGTGAGCTTTTATAATGCTGTATGGGAAGGTGATTGCCACATTGAAACCCTGCTGAAAGTTCTTTCAGTTTTAGAGTCAAAGGCCCTGTTACACTTAAAATCTTTTAATGTCTTGCCTGGGGGGGGGGGAGAATTTAACCCTAGGATGGGCTCCAATACCACTGACTATCCCTTTTTTGCCCCATGAAATGTTGTATTGTGCCCTGCCATCAGAAGCCAGCAGGAGATAGCTTCTTCAAGCTGTGGGAACATTTGATTTGTTAAATGCCTTGACAAGTGAGGTGAAAACTGCCGATCAACAGCCTATCTATATTGGGAGGGGCAGTGGTACAATAATCGATTATGTGTTTGTTTCTAGGGCCCTTGATAGAAAACTCATTTCTGGTATGGTCCATGAAACCTGTTTTAGTGACCATAATCCTATTGAGGTTAAATTGACTATAGCAGGGGCTGCCTCAGTCAACTCCCTGCCCAGTTTAAAGAATTTGGCCACTAACGATGAGAGTCTGAGAGTGAAATTGCATTGTATTGCTATTCCCGCCCTGCTGGAGACTATTGTTATTATCAACTTCTCTGTGATCACTGAGGTTTTGTTAAATCCTGATGCTCCGGCAGGTCCTCTTATGGAGGCCTCAGGTGGGTTAATCACCTCTGTTGATTCCATCATGACTGAGATGTCTGGTCCAGATTGGCCATGTAAGAGAGGTTGGTTTGATCATAATTGTAGGACGGCAAATAAAAATCTGCATGCAGCACTTAATTCTACCCTCAGAGTCTCGCAAGTGATCCATCCGGATAGAGCTACATACAAGCGTGTCATTACGGCCAGAAAGCTTTTCCTGAAAGAGGAGCGATGGGGGCGTCTTCAATCTACCTGCAGCTCCAGGGATGCCCAGAGTTTTTGAAAAGTTGTTAATAGAAAACAGACTAGTTCCTGGTCTAATGAAGATTTTGGCTCTACAATTACTCCCTCTCAGTGGGTGGATCATTTTATGAGGGTATACGTTCTAAATACAAATTGTGGTTCACCTGTTTCTCTGGGGAATCTTCCCCTTCTTCCAGCATCACATTTGAAACTGATGAGTCCTTACTGCTATTCTGGCTAGTTCTTCTAACAAGGCGCCAGGTCCAGATGGTGTCCCCATGGACCTGTACAAGGCAGATGATTTGTATAATGCTATCACTACAACAAATATTCCTAATACATGGAAGTCTGCAGTGATTGTCCCAGCCTTTAAAAAGGGCAACAGACAAGATCTGGAATGTTACAGACCTAGGGCTAGATGTAAAAAGCATTTTGCATGGTGCAAACTGCGAAAATCGCAGTTTGCGCCATGCAAAATGCCTTTTGCGATGCACATTCACAATTTGCGAGTCGGTACCGACTCGCAAATTGTGAATGCGACCCGCAAATAGGAAGGGGTGTTCCCTTCCTATTTGCGACTAGCATCGCTATGCTAAATTGTTTTGTGACCGATAAATTGATAAATACGTGGCCTCTAAGAAGGGAGTGCTGTATTTGGTGTTTATGGACCTGAGTTGTGCCTTTGACCGGGTGAACCGGTCTATACTTTGGGGCATATTGGCCACTCATTGTCTGCCACAACCATTGGTAGATTTTTTGCGGGCCCTTCACTGTGATGTCAAAGTGTGGGTTAGGTATGGGCAGGATAGGGAATGCACAGACTCCTTTTCCATTCCAAGGAGGGTTCGTGAGGGTTGCATACTAACACAGATTCTCTTCCTGCTATTTTTTAATGGGCTTAGTTCTTACTTGGCTGAGAATGGGAGAGATTTACTGAAGAATAAATTGTTACCAGTACCATCTTTGATGTATACAGATGATGCTGTCCTCCTTTCCTGCACCCCTTATGGGCTTAGCCTTGAGTTTGACATGAATATTGGGAAAACACATTATATGGTTTGTGGGAAACGATCAGCTAAGCCATGACGTATTTTAGTTAAGGGGAAGTCTGTTGCTAGAGTAGCCTCTTTTCCTTAACTAGCGGTCACATTTGATCAGCTCAACAATTGGTCCCCCTGTCTTGCTAATCGCTGCCTTTAATTTAATCAAGCCTATGGTTCCCTTTTCAGATTTACTGCCGCAGTGGGCAGCAAATCTATCAAGCCCATGCTGCAGATCTATAACATGAAATGCCAACTTGTTCTGTTATACAGTGCAGCAATTTGGAGGATCAGGGATTGTTCTGATATTAAGCGAGCGGAAAACCGGTTTTGTAGATGGTTGTTAGGAGTGGGTCCCGCTGCAGCCACCAATTTTGTGCATGATGAATTGGGCTTAGATTATGTCAAGGACCACGTCTCGATAGCCCTGCAACTCTTGTGGGTGGCGGTGTGGTGTGGAAAGTCAACAGCATTCAACAGGGGCATGATAGAGGACTGCCTGAGTTGTGACCTGGTTCTTAGTATTATGTGGCTGAATTATATTAAGAATGGTGCAGAGTCTTTGGGGAAGCCTGATCTATTTTCAACTCCATGCCGGCTCTGTGAAGGGGATGGTAAGAGGGTAGCAGACATTGGAACAACTGGTACTCTTTTGTGAACTTTATGGCACTAATCATGAAGACTAGGTCAGGTGTCTCCAACCAGTCCATAGCAAACTACCAATAGCTCCCAGACACCTTCAGAGTAGCTCACAGGCATGAGTTCAAGTTTAAATAAGCAAATGGTCAAATTTTATTTTCAAGTTAAGGGAAGGCTGTGTTTGTTTTACATTATTATCATCGGGGAGCAGGGCCTGATAATGAGCAGTTAGCAGTCAGAGTTATGAGCCCGGCTGGTTCTGGGTCACAGAGGTGAACAACTGAATCACTGAAGTATTTAGGCTCATATTTATACTTTTTGACTCATGTGAGAAAACAGGGCTGATCGCAGAGGCCCCCTAACTTTTTGCCCCCATTTTCCACTTTTTGATGGTGTTTTCCTGACTCTGATGGTGCCCTGGGTACTGCTAACCAGTCCCAGGGCCTGTGTTCTGTGTAAAATGGATATGCAAATTAGGCTAATTATAATTGGCTAAGTTAACTTACCTATAAGTCCCTAGCATATGGTAGGGCATGTAGGTTTAGGGACCACAGCATAGGTAGTGCACCCATAGGTGCACTGCTGAGGTGCCCAGTGTCATTTTAAAGGCAGGCCTGCCTTACTGGCTGCTTTTAAATTAAAGTTGTATGCAAATTCGACTATGGAATTAAAAGTAATTCCAAAGTCTTAAACTACCTTATTTTTACATATAAGTCACCCCTAACGTGTGCCCTATGTGCCCCTAGGGCTGGGTGCCATGTAACTATAAGCAGGGACCTTATAAAAATAGTTTTATAGGCCCTGGTGAGGTAAAAACAGACACATTTGTTTTTCCCTCATTGTAGTGAATGGCCTCCATAGGCTAGAATGGGGAGAGTTTATCTTAATTTTTAAAGTCCCCTTAAATTATGGATATCAAGAATTTGGTATCAAATTAATTGTTATAGTAAATCCCACAACTTCCAGTTGTTGGATTTAATATCACTTGTTCAGGTAAAGAGTTTTAAACTTTACCTGAAAAGTTGCCAATTTCAGCCCTGCATTGTTTTTGCTGCTGTGCACTGATTGGCCAGCCTCTAGCAGCCTGGCGAAGCTGCTTCGATGAGGTGTGAAGTGGCCTGGCTTCACACAAAGAAATGTGCCTGTGGGAGGCAATCTCCCCACAGCAGATGGTGAGGCAGGAAGGGGGAGGGCTGCCAAACTGGTCTTCAAAGGCAGAGAAGGACATTTGGAGAAACCAGCAACACCCCTACATCCTGCAACCCCAGAAAACTAGGTGTCCACTTGATTAGATTAGGAGAGGGCAGGAGAGGGGTGTGTTTATGGTTTTTAGCCACACCAGTGCGTGGGCTCAGCCAGATTTAACCTCCAAAAATCAGATTCAGCCATGATGGATCTTTGGAGAATGTTGCCTCCTGGGATTGATTTTTGCCACACTTCCCAGGAAGTGGTCATCACAGGGGGAAGAACCCTGCACCTGATTGGAGAACCAGGACCCCCCTGCTTTTCACCCAGGGGCAAGGATAAAACTGTCAGGCCTGCACCCACACATCAGTTCCCTACCACATCCAACAAGGAAGAACTACAGAAGAATAAGGACTGCCCTGCTGGACCCCTGGCCTGCACCTGGAACCTGCACTCAGAAGGACTGCACCAGCTGCACACCTGGGCTTCACCACAAGAAGGACTTTGCCTGGCTTCAACTGGTTCAATGAGGGACTCCCTGTTTGCTTCAGGTGAAAAATTGCAAACCAGAGTCCCCTGCACCAACTCCTGAAGAAAGCAACCAGCTGACCACTGTCCAGTGGCCAAAAGGAGTTTGCGCCAGGTGCATTCTGGGAGTTCTAGTCCACACACCCCAAGGACCATCTCAGAACTTCTGGACCCTTGGTGTGAGCTATGGACCTCAAAAGAACCTTAAAAGGACATCTGGGAGAAGCCCCAGAAGTTTGGAGAAGTTTGGAGAACTTTTGAAAAAAAGCTCCATAGAGGGACCGACCCGCTGCCGCAACTCTAGCCGGCTTGCCTCAACCGCGACCCAGCCTGATTTGCTGGTTCGTCCCGGTAAAGGATGCGGGAGCACCGCCAACAGGCTGGCGGTGCCCAGCAGGGCATTCTGACCGCGGCGGTTTGGCCGCGGTCAGACCAGGAAAACCGGCGGTCTCCCGCCGGTTTTCCGCTGCCTTGGGAATCCCCCATGGCGGCGCAGCTTGCTGCGCCGCCATGGGGGATTCCGACCCCCTCACCGCCATCCTGTTCCTGGCGGTTCCGACCGCCAGGAACAGGATGGCGGTGAGGGGTGTTGTGGGGCCCCCGTAAGAGGGCCCCACTTTGAATTCCAGTGTCTGTTCAGCAGACACTGGAATTCGCGACGGGTGCAACTGCACCCGTCGCACCTTCCCACTCCGCCGGCTCCATTCGGAGCCGGATTCCTCGTGGGAAGGGGTTTCCCGCTGGGCTGGCGGGCGGCCTTCTGGCGGTCGCCCGCCAGCCCAGCGGGAAAGCCAGAATGGCCTCCGCGGTCTTTCGACCGCGGAGCGGCCATATGGCGGTTCCCTCCAGGCGGGTGGCTCCCGCCGCCCGCCGGGGTCTGAATGACCCCCTAAGTCCGAAGGTAAAAAGTTGACCGGGACCTCCCAGCCAGCGTATCCGAGGAGGGCTCCATAGACGTCGGATCAAGATCCAGGTTTACCCCGGGCGAAGGATTTTCACCTCGAAAAAACGACTAAGTCCGAAGGTAAAAATCTCCACTGACGATTCCCGCGATGCGTATCCGGAGAAGGGCTCCTGGAGGTCGGATTGGACTGGCAGGTTCGTCCTGCTGAAGAAAATCTTTGAAAAAGAGACTAAGGGGGTCATTACAACATTGGCGGTAAAAGGCGCTTACCGCCGTGCAGAAGACCGCCAATACACCGCCGTGGAATTCCGCCACAGCTATTATGACACACAGCTCGGAATCCGCCGAAATTCAGACACCCACAAAACTCCGCCACACCAAAGGTCAGTGATAAACTGGCGATAACAAAACCTCCACGCCAACAGAAACACGCCCATGCTATTACGACCCACGAATCCACGCAGCGGTCATTCAACCGCGGTATTCCATTGGCGGTACACACCGCCGCGCTCATAATACACACACTTCTACAAAACACCACCACATTTGACATTTCAAAATACACACACCTGGTACACGTACAAACACCACTCCCACACACCCAATACTATATAAAACACACACCCACATCACCCACAAACCCCTACGACCAAAAAATCACGAACGAAGGCCAGAGAGAGAGCACAGAATAGACAACCCCATCACACAGAGGCACACAACACCATCACCCACACAACATCCACGCACAAAACACCACACACCACTACACATCACCACACTGATCAACACATACATCACACACAACACCCCATGTCACGCCAAAGACACCCCCGCTTCTCCGAGGAGGAGCTCAGGGTCATGGTGGAAGAAATCATCCGGGTAGAGCCCCAGCTATTTGGATCACAGGTACAGCAGACATCAATAGCCAGGAAGATGGAGCTATGGCGCAGAATAGTGGACAGGGTCAACGCCGTGGGACAGCACCCAAGAAATAGGGAGGACATCAGGAAGAGGTGGAACGACCTACGGGGGAAGGTGCGTTCAACGGTCTCCAGGCACAACATCGCGGTGCAGCAGACTGGCGGCGGACCCCCACCTCCTCCCCCACAACTAACAACATGGGAGGAGCAAGTCTTGACCATCATGCATCCAGAGGGCCTCGGAGGAGTCGGTGGAGGATGGGACACTGGTAAGTCAAATCTTAACTATCATATACCCCACCCTACCTGCATGCTATCACACACCCCCACCTTCACACCCTCCCCATCACTCCAACTCCTCACTAATGTACTAATAACACAAACCACCCATCCCAACACCAAGCCCTGCATGACACAACTAAGCATGGTCACCCCTCACTAAAGCATGCTCACTGCACATACCCAGAACAACCCCCTAACCATCATCACACAAACCCACACACAGGAATGCTTGCACTGGGGTACACAAACAACCACCCATTGCACACCATTACACACACACATGCAATAATCATGCTCTTATGCCCCTGCAGGAACCCGAAGGACCGTCACCACACCAGAGGGTCCAGACAACACCACTCCACCCCCAGAAGAGGCCCACAGTGACGAGAGCAGCTCTGCCCTACTGGATCCTGATGACGAGCCCGGACCATCGTGGGCCTCGGGACAGTCGGTTCCCCTTGCACAGGCACAGCCCAACACTGACCTTCCACCCTCTGGTAACACCAGCACAGCACCCACCCAGCGGGCCCAAACCTCCCTACTCAGGACAGGTCAATCAGCGGTGTATCCACCACTACAGGGAACCCAGGATAACCCACCACCACAACAACAATAGGGACCTGGGGGCAGTGGTAGTGGGCACACGGTCCAGGGGACGGAGGCACAGGAACACAGGGGAACTGGGAGGGCTGCTGTGCGACAGGGGGCGGACAGGCCAAGGGAACCCACTCCCCACGAGGCCCTCTCCTCCATCATGGGAGCATGCCACTACTCCCAGGAGACGATGGCCACAGTCCTGGACAAGTTGCAGGAGACCCTGCAGGAGGAACAGTATTTGGGGTTCAGGGAGGAGCTCAGGACCATCAGCTCCGCCTTGGGCACCATTGTAGGGGTGCTGAAGGACATACAGAACACCGTGAGGGACACCGTGGCACTCCAAGGGGCCCCTGACACTAGCCAGGATGATGAACGGCCCACCACCTCCGCTGGCGCTAGTGGACAGGACGCCCCGCCACAGGACCACCACACCAGCACTCCACCCCCTGCAGATGGACAACCACCCCGCAAGCGGTCCCTGAGATCCAGGAACAGGACAGAGCAAGATGGCAAGACCCCCGCCAGGAAATGAGACCACTCTGTTTGTCCTCCCACTGTCCCACCTTGTTACCCTGTCCAGATTGGAACTGCCCCAGCTCTACTTCCTATGCCCAGATGGCCAGTGCACTTGTGAGACTAATAGACTGGACTCTGCCATGGACATTCCTCCACCATCACCCCTCACCATTTTACCACCCCCTCCAATAATTAGCACTTCAATAAACACCCTTGAAACACGAAACAAACTGGAGTCAGTCTGTGATTTAGTAAATATGTATTATCAATGACAGTGTGATAATGCGTTTCCTATTGTAAAGCTAACATACCTATTTCACACATCACAAGTCCTTGAAGGATGCAAGCAGATGACACACGTTGGTAACCACACCTGTGAAACAGTAATCGAAAGGTACAACTCAGTTACCAAATAGTGGTTGAAACCGACAGACAGGATAGAGGTAGACGTGTGAAAGTTAATGTAATGTTAAACATGAATATGTTCTCACCTGTGTGTCACTGGAAATATTGCTGTATGACTGACTCCCTGTTGTCATTGTCTTCTTCCTCAGCTTCCTCCTCATCACTGTCCACAGGCTCCACAGCTGCTACAACACCGTCATCTGGATCACCCTCCTGCAAAAAAGGCACCTGGCGTCGCAAAGCCAAATTATGGAGCATGGAGCAGGCGATGATGATCTCGCACACCTTCTTCGGTGAGTAGAATAGGGATCCACCTGTCATATGGAGGCACCTGAACCTGGCCTTCAGGAGGCCGAAGGTGCGTTCGATCACCCTCCTACTCCGCCCATGGGCCTCATTGTACCGTTCCTCTGCCCTGGTCCTGGGATTCCTCACTGGGGTCAATAGCCAGGAAAGGTTGGGGTAACCAGAGTCCCCCAATAGCCATAGACGGTGCCTCTGGAGTTGAGGCATCATATCAGGGATGCTACTATTACGTAGGATGTAGGCGTCATGCACTGAGCCAGGGAACATAGCCTTTACCTGCAAGATGTACTGGTCTGCCAAACATACCATCTGGACATTCATTGAATGATAACTCTTCCTGTTCCTGTACACCTGTTCACTACTGTGGGGGGACCAGAGCTACATGGGTCCCATCTATGGCACCTATGACGTTGGGGATATGTCCAAGGGCATAGAAGTCACCTTTCACTGCAGGCAAATCTGCCACCTCAGGGAAAATGATGTATCTCCTTACGTGTTTCAGCAGGGCAGACAGCACTCTGGACAGGACGTTGGAAAACATAGGCTGGGATATCCCTGATGCCATGGCCACTGTTGTCTGAAAAGACCCACTTGCAAGGAAATGGAGCACTGACAGCACCTGCACGTCAGGGGGGATTCCAGTCGGATGGCGGATTGGTGCCATCAGGTCTGGTTCCAACTGGGTACATAGTTCCTGGATTGTGGCACGGTCAAACCGGTAGGTGACGATGACATGTCGCTCTTCCATTGTCAACAGGTCCAAGAGCGGTCGGTACACCGGAGGATTCCGCCATCTTCTCAAATGTCCCAGCTGACGGTGCCTACGAAGGACAACAGCGACAAATCAGTCATTATTCCTCCAGGTATGTACCCACAGTTACACACAAGACTACACCACTCACAAAACCCTTCCTGTATGTGTGTTGAGTGTAGGCCTAGCTATGTGTGACGCAGAGGTAAATTAAGCCATGTGGGCCCCTGAAATGGCGGCTGCCTGACCTCTAAACTGGGACAATGGGATTGTGGGGTAACTGTGCTGGCGTTGCACACCGTCGCGGTAGGCGGTCGTAGACCGCGGCGCAATGCTGCATTGGTTGACATAGGACCCTATGGGTCCCAGGAGCCAATGAAGAGGTGCGCCCGCGGTGATGATGCGCACCGCCGCGGACATCGCCGCCGCGGACGTCACTGCCATTTTCTATCTGTTCAATCACTAGATACCTGACCTTCGACAGGAGAGGACCTACACTGCAAGTGCTGCTGTGACCTCGGTCTGGAAGCGACGATGGCTGCTGCGTCTGGGGAAAGGGCCCCTGCCTTCACTGCACAGGAGTTGGAGAAACTGGTAGACGGGGTCCTCCCCCAGTACACGCTACTCTACGGTCCTCCAGACCAACAGGTTAGTACACAGGGAGCACGTTGTATGGGCTAGGCCTGGGTGGAGAGGGCTGGTTGGAAGAGGGAAGGGGGCAGAGTTCATAGAACATTAATGCATGGGAATGAATGGGCCACATGGCCAGAGTAGGGAGGGGGCCACTCACAACGACGGTGCAGTTGGTAATGACTGTTCCTCTTTTCTTGTGCATGTCATGTAGGTCAGCGCCCACCAGAAGAGGGACATTTGGCGTGCCATCGCCATGGAGGTCCGGACCCTCTGGGCCCACCAGAGACGGGGCACCCACTGCCGTAAGAGATGGGAGGACATTCGCCGCTGCAGCAAGAAGACGGCGGAGGCTCAGCTGGGGATGGCCTCCCAACGTGGGAGGGGTGCCCATCGCACCATGACCCCCCTGATGTTCCGGATCCTGGCGGTGGCCTACCCGGAGTTGGATGGGCACTTGAGGGCATCACAGCAGACACAAGGGGGTGAGTACAACCTCATTCTGCGGACTTTGCGTGCAGTGGAGGTGACTGGGTGGGGGAGGTGGGCTGTGGGTGTCCCTAGGCCAGGGCAAGTTCGGTAGGCAAGGCCCATCCATAATGTAGGCCATGTGGCACTCTACCCCACCTCAGCAGAGTGCCAAGTCGAGGTATAGTTGCCCCTGTGGCATCCATGTGCGCAGATGTCCACCATTGCCATGTAGGCCATATCCCAGAAATGGCATGTGCAGAGGACAGGAGCACGGCGTAATGCAGGGGGCTGCTGTGTCTGTCTTGTCCGGTAGCGGTATGCCATGCACTAAAACTCTCTTTCTTCTGTCTCCCCCCCTCGTTATGCTCTCCCTGTCCTTTTGTACATCAGCATCATCAGGCGGAGGTACAGTGGCACCGGAGCACGAGGGAGCTGCATCCCACATGGCCATGGAGGGCCACACCACAGACTCTGAATGCACCAGTGGGACGGAGGGCGAGGGGAGCTTCACGTCGGCCACCGGATCACCAAGCAGCGACACGGACTCGTTCGCCGATGGGGCCTCCCTTGTGGTGGCGGCACCATCTGTGCGCCCCACTTCTACAGGTACAGCCGCCATCTCCCCTACCAGCACCTCCCTCCCAGCAGCCCCTCAGCGTTCGCCCGTGCCCGCTCACCCAGGAGGGTGGGCATCACCTTCGCCCCAGGCACCTCAGGCCCTGCCCCTGTCACCCCTGCTGCCCTCAGTGAGGAGGCCATTGACCTCCTCAGGTCACTCACTGTTGGGCAATCTACCATTGTGAATGCCATCCAGGGTGTAGAAAGGGAGTTGCAACACGGTAATGCATTCCTGGAGGGCATTCATTCTGGTCAGGCTGTCCTTCAGCGAACCCTGCAATCTCTGACCTCAGCACTGATGGCAGCCATTGTACCTGTCTCTAGCCTCCCCCCTCCAACCTCCTCCACCCAGACCCAATCTCCTGTACCCCAGCCCATCCCAAGCACACCTACAGACCAGCATGCACACAAGTCAGCACACACAGGTAGCTCAAGAAAACATAGGCACCACACAACCCACTGGCACTCATGCAAGCCTCACCCACGTACAGACACAGCAACATCCACTGCCTCCACTGTGTCCCCTCCTCCTCTTCTCCCTCCTCCCTCCCAGTCTCGTCTACACACACACCTGCATGCACCACATCTACAGGCACCATGAATCGCACAAGGAGACCCAGCACCACAAGCCGCTCACCTGCACTCACCACCTCCACTCCCATTTACACGTCCCCTGTGTCCTCTCCCAGTGTGTCTGTGACGCCCCCTCCCAAAGTACACAAACGCCGGCAATCACTCACCCAACATCCATCCACCTCACGACAGCCTCCAGTACCTGCACCTGCACCCAAAACACCTAAAGTGACACCTCCGACAACCACCTCCTCTTCCTCCACTCCCAGGCCCCCTCCAACTACCCATCCCAGTGTTCGTCAGAAACTGTCCCTCTGTAAAGTTGACCTTTTTGCCCCCACCCCCCCCCTCCAATTCATCAGTCCTGTTGTAGCGCCTCAGCCAAAAAGCCTCCAATACCAGTGGTGCCTGTTCAAGGTTTGTGGAGTGCACCAGCCACCAGGGCAGGCAGTGTGCCCCTGAGCCAAGGCACTGGCAGCCCACCCCCTGTAAAGGCTCTAAAATTGGAGAGTGGACGACGGGACCGTGTGAAGCCTCCTGGTGGGAAAACAACTCGCATAGGTTCCAAGGGGATTGGAGAGTCAGCTGTGACTCCACCAAAGGTGGGGAAGGGCCAGAGGAAGTCTGCCCAGCCTGTTGTGAGTGTCACGGCGGAGAAGTGCGCCATCATTTCCGGCGGTCGAGACACAACCGCCAGCGCCGTCGTCACTGGTCAGGAGACCACCGCCTGATTCACAGCCCAGGAGGGCCCAAGTATCGTCACTGGTCAGGAGACCACCGCCAGAGTCAGTGCCCAGGAGGGCCCAAGTATCGTCACTGGTCAGGAGATCACCGCCACCGCCAGAGTCAGTGCCCAGGAGGGCCCAAGTATCGTCACTGGTCCAGAGACCACCGCCAGAGTCACAGCCCAGGAGGGCCCAAGTATTGTCAGTGGTCAGGAGACCACCGCCGGAGTCACAGCCCAGGAGGGCCCAAGTATCGTCACTGGTCCAGAGACCACCGCCAGAGTCACATCCCAGGAGGGCCCAAGTATCGTCAGTGGTCAGGAGACCACCGCCGGAGTCACAGCCCAGGAGGGCCCAAGTATCGTCACTGGTCCAGAGACCACCGCCAGAGTCACAGCCCAGGAGGGCCCAAGTATCGTCACTGGTCAGGAGACCACCGCCAGAGTCACAGCCCAGGAGGGCCCAAGTATCGTTAGTGGTCCAGAGACCACCGCCAGAGTCACAGCCCAGGAGGGCCCAAGTATCGTCACTGGTCAGGAGACCACCGCCACCGCCGGAGTCAGTACCCAGGAGGGCCCAAGTATCGTCACTGGTCCAGAGACCACTGCCACCTCCGGAGTCAGTGCCCAGGAGGGCCCAAGTATCGTCACTGGTCCAGAGACCACCGCCAGAGTCACAGCCCAGGAGGGCCCAAGTATCGTCACTGGTCAGGAGACCACCGCCAGAGTCAGTGCCCAGGAGGGCCCAAGTATCGTCACTGGTCAGGAGATCACCGCCACCGCCAGAGTCAGTGCCCAGGAGGGCCCAAGTATCGTCACTGGTCCAGAGACCACCACCAGAGTCACAGCCCAGGAGGGCCCAAGTATTGTCAGTGGTCAGGAGACCACCGCCGGAGTCACAGCCCAGGAGGGCCCAAGTATCGTCACTGGTCCAGAGACCACCGCCAGAGTCACATCCCAGGAGGGCCCAAGTATCGTCAGTGGTCAGGAGACCACCGCCGGAGTCACAGCCCAGGAGGGCCCAAGTATCGTCACTGGTCCAGAGACCACCGCCAGAGTCACAGCCCAGGAGGGCCCAAGTATCGTCACTGGTCAGGAGACCACCGCCAGAGTCACAGCCCAGGAGGGCCCAAGTATCGTTAGTGGTCCAGAGACCACCGCCAGAGTCACAGCCCAGGAGGGCCCAAGTATCGTCACTGGTCAGGAGACCACCGCCACCGCCGGAGTCAGTACCCAGGAGGGCCCAAGTATCGTCACTGGTCCAGAGACCACTGCCACCTCCGGAGTCAGTGCCCAGGAGGGCCCAAGTATCGTCACTGGTCCAGAGACCACCGCCAGAGTCACAGCCCAGGAGGGCCCAAGTGTCGTCACTGGTCAGGAGACCCCCGCCACCGCCGGAGTCAGTGCCCAGGAGGGCCCAAGTATCGTCACTGGTCCAGAGACCACCGCCAGAGTCACAGCCCAGGAGGGCCCAAGTATCGTCACTGGTCCAGAGACCACCGCCAGAGTCACAGCCCAGGAGGGCCCAAGTATCGTCACTGGTCAGGAGACCACCGCCACCGCCGGAGTCAGTGCCCAGGAGGGCACAAGTACCCTCACTGGTCAGGAGACCACCGCCGGAGTCAGTGCCCAGGAGGGCCCCGGCTGCCACAGCCCAGGTGGGCTATGATGTAACGTCATGCCACACACCAATGCCCAGTGTAGGGAACGTCATGCCACACACCAATGCCCAGTGTAGGGAACGTCATGCCACACACCAATGTCCGTACCAGAACCTCCATGTCAAAGCACCGCTCAACAGGGCAAAGACCGCCATGGCAAAGCACCGCTGAACAGGGCAAAGACCGCCAAGGCAAAGCACTGCTGAGCAGGGCAAAGACCGCCATGGCAAAGCACCGCTGAACAGTCCTGAACCTCCATGTCAAAGCACCGCTGAACAGGGCAAAGACCGCCATGGCAAAGCACCGCTGAACAGGGCAAAGACCACCATGGCAAAGCACCGCTGAATAGGGCAAAGACCGCCATGGCAAAGCACCGCTGAACAGGGCAAAGACCGCCATGGCAAAGCACCGCTAAACAGGGCAAAGACCGCCATGGCTAAGCACCGCTGAACAGTCCTGAACCTCCATGTCAAAGCACCGCTGAACAAGGCAAAGACCGCCATGTCAAAGCACCGCTGAACAGGGCAAGCACCGGGTAGGAATGAATAGACCGCCACATCAGGCATCCTTATCCCATGTGCAGCTGGGACAGTGACAGGACAGGAACTTTCACGGGGAGACTCATCCAGTCACCCTCCATAACCAGTGGAGAACTGCATCCACTCTGTCTGTCCTGCACAGGATGAAGCAATCTGGGCACCAGTCCCCCCCAGTACCAGTGGAGACCTGCATCTACTTGAGAGACTGTGGCTTTGCACTCCCCAGGATGGTACAGTGGGCAACCCACCCACTGTAGAGACTTGAGAGACTGTGGCTTTGCATTCCCCAGGATGACACAGTGGGCAACCCACCCACTGTAGAGACTTGAGAGACTGTGGCTTTGCACTCCCCAGGATGACACGGTGGGCAACCCACCCACTGTAGAGACTTGAGAGACTGTGGCTTTGCACTCCCCAGGATACATCAATGGGCATGGAGCCCCATCGTGGATCTGGCTTTGCAGTCATCCTGCTGAGGTGCCCACCCTTCCCTTCCCCCTGAGGTGCCTGTAGTATTTCTATCTGATGCCCCAGCAGTGTTCTCTCAGATTGTGGTCAGGTATCCTTTGTGGGCCTCGCCCATGCATTTTTGGACTGTTGGTGCACGGACATTGTTTTGTACATATCTGCACTACTTCTCGCAATGTATATATTTACGGCTGATTTTCATATATATCTGTATATTTTTGTATGACATGTAAATTGCCACATTACAATGTTTGACTGAATTTCGCTTTGTCTTTTCATTCTTCCGGGGGGATTGTGGGTTGTTACTGTGATTTTTGTGGATGCATTGGTGTGTATGTTGTATTATGCGAGGTTGGGGGTGGGGGTGTTTGGTGAGTGTCCCCCTAACTTTTTTCTCCACTCTCCCCCATGTCGTAGGTGCAGTACTCACCGTTGTCTTCGACGCCTACGTACATGTTGGTTGTAGAGGAGCAGAAACACAAGGACAGGGAGTATTTGGAGTTCCAGCTCCGTGGAGTCCTCGTTCCTCGTGGGATGTGTTAAGGTGAGCGTTTTCCCATTGCAAAAGCTGTTTCCGCCGTGTTTTTATCCACGGTGAATCCGCCCCGGAAAAGGTGGCGGATTGGTGGGTTGTGATACTATGGGAGGTACATTGTCTTCCGCCTGTCTGTTGGCGGTGACCGCCGCGCTGCTTGTCTGTACCGCCGTGGCGGGCGGTGTGTTAATATGGCTGTCTTTGTTGGCGGTACCGCCAGGGTCATAATTCCCTTTTTTTGTCCGCCGGACTGTTTGCGGTATTACCGCAGCTTTAACACCGTCCGCCAGGGTTGTAATGACCCCCTAAGTGTGAAGGTAAACTTTTAACGGAGGCCTCCCGCGGCCTGTAGCCGAGCAGGGCTCCATCGCGGTCGGCCTTAAACTTTGACTTTGCCCCGGTCGAGGTGCAACCAGATGACCCGATTGCCGCTTTTTGTTTCTAGGCACTAAAAAAACAATAATTCTTTAAAAATTAATATCTCCGGTTCCCCTTATCCGATTTTATTCGTTTTTGTGTCATTTTAAAGATAAAAATATAATCTATTTTTATGAATTGATTTTGGATTTTTAAACTGTTTCCTGTGTTTTATTTAATTACTGTTTTGTGATATTTGAATGCTTTACACTCTATCTCCTAAGTTAAGCCTTGACGCTCGTTGCCAAGCTACCAAGGGTTGAGCTGGGTTTAATTTACTGAGACCTAACTGGGCCTAAGTGGAGGTTAGTGGCCTATTGCTAAGTGTAGGTACCTAATTACCCTTACCAATAACCCATTTTCCAACATTTTTGGTGAGCAGTGGTGGGATCCTGTACTTGTGTTCAGTATCACATTACAGTTTTAAGTAAAACAAATTCAAAATCCTTTGAATTGTCCTAGTGCAAAAATTGTTTTTAATTTTTAATTTGGATTAATTTCAATTATTTAATTTTTGTGATTTTTCTAAATTCTTGTTTAAATTTTTTGCAAAAAGTGTTTGTTGACACAAAACTAGGGAACCATGGAGCTTGATCTGGCTAGCCTACCCACACTGACAGTAGTCCAGCTTAGGGGGTTGTGTACTGAAAGAGGGTTGCCTGCAGCCACTGACCTCAGGAAGCATGTCCTGATCAAAACCCTGACGGCATGGGCTGAGGCCCAAGAGGTAGACCCAGAGGAAGCTCCAGAGGAGGGCGAAGTAGGGGAGGATGCTAGCTCTAACCACTCAGGGGAGGGAGGGCATCTGAGCCTAAGTGAGGATGAGGAAGACCGGTCCTCATTACATAGTCACTAGGGGCAGACCCAAAGCTAGTTGGGGGAAGGGGGTCCCTTCAGGAGGAGAGAACCTGTCCCTCAGAGAAAGAGAGCTGGAGGCCCAGCTAGCATTCATAGCTTTGGAGGCAGAGAAGCTGGCCCTAGAAAAAAAAAAAGTGGGCAAAGAGAGAGAAAAGAGATGGTGGCAGCGACAGAGAAGTTGAGGTGTCCATGGGTGGGGGTTTTTGCCCCAGATTACCCAAGGGGGTGGTTCCTGCTTATGTAGAGGGGGATGATATAGACAACTGGTTGGAGGCCTTTGAGAGGGCACTCCAAATGAGAAGGGTTAGGCTTCAATACTGGGGTTCACTTTTATGGGAGTTGGCCCCCAACTCAGGGAGGGATAGGCTTCTGACCTTAAGGGGGGAGGAGGCAGATTCATACCCTAGTATGAAGAGGTGCTTAGCCAAGAAGTTTGGTCTGACCCCAGAGCAGTACAGAATGAAGTTCAGGGACACCCAGAAGGTCAGTACCCAGTCTTGGGTTGACTTTGTAGACACCTCACTTGAGGCACTAGAGGGCTGGATTATTGGTAACAAAGTAAATACTTATGAGGGGTTATACAATCTGGTCATCAGAGAGCACATCTTGACCAATTGTACCCAAGGAAGGGTATTCCAGCATCTAGTGGACTCTAAGCTGACCAACCCTAGAGAGCTAGGGGAGGCAGCTGATGAGTGGTTGAGAACCAGGGTGGTTGTCAAGTCCCAGGGGGGAGACTCCAAGAAGGGGATGAAGTCCTCCTAGCATTGAGCTGGGAGACAGGACCAGATGGTAAGCTGGCGATCCCTGAGAATGGATGTAGGCACTTCCACCCCATTCAGGTGAATGGGATCCCTGCCACTGGCCTGAGAGACACCTGTGCCAGTCACACTATAGTGAGTGACCGGTTAGTGACCCCAGACATGTATGTCCCAGGAGAGACCATAAAAATCAGGATAGCCACAGGGGAGGTCACCTCCAAACCTATAGCCATAGTGCCCCTAGAGAGGGAGGGTATACTTGACTGGTTTAGGGTGGTAGTCAGTGCTGACCTTCCCCTAGATTGTATCCTGGGCAATGACCTCCCAGAGGTGAGTCTGGTCCCAGTTGGGGCAGTCGCCCAGGGCGCCCCCCCAACCCAAATTCCAGGGGAGTCAGTCCCTACAGTTAGGAGACAGGGGTCCCCCAGAAAAGGAAAGAAGAAAAGGAAGGGTGGGCCACTCTTAAAGAGATTACCAGGGAGCCAAAGGCCTTCTGCCCCAGTAGGGGGGGAGCCCAGAGTTGGCACTGGTGAGGCCTCACCTGACCCCAAGGAAGTCCTGAGTAGTCAGACAGCTGTCCAGATGCAGGATGTTGCCCCTGCTCAGACAGAAGGGAGAGTGGAAGGAGGGTGTCTGCCACAGGAGGTGGTAGCCCCCCACTCCAGACAGCAAGAGGGGTGCCAGGACCCCACAGTTGCCCCTAAAGCAGCTCAGCCACCTGTCAGTGGAGAGCTTAGGGTGTGGTTCTGGGTACTGACTGCTGTCAGTAGCCTCTGCTGGATGCTAGCCTTCCTGGCAGCACTGTACTTGGCCTGGGAGGCAGACCCCAGGGCCAATAGCAAAGTAGGCCCCCTGATCCTGTTGGTCATGGTGGGGTTGCTCAAGTGTTGGGTGACCTCTTTGGGTAAGCTAGGTGTTGCCCTAGCAAAGTTAGGAGTAGGGGAGGTGGGCACCTCTCTTCCCAGGTTGGCAGAGAGAGAGGAGGAAGACCCCCCTAGAGGGAAGTTTCAGTTTGAGATGGGTCCTTTCACTGTTGGGGTGGGTTCACTACCCAGAGGGAGTGACCATGACAGGAGGATATAAGGCAGAGTAGGCCCTGCAAAGGGACAGCCAGTTTTCTTCACTGTCTTCATCGCCTAACAAGCCAGGAAGAGACTCCTGGGCGAGTGGGCAGGGGGGGCTTGTGTGAGAAAACAGTGCTGATTGCAGAGGCCCCCTAACTTTTTGCCCCCATTTTCCACTTTTTGCTGGTGTTTTCCTGACTCTGATGGTGCCCTGGGTACTGCTAACCAGTCCCAGGGCCTGTGCTCTGTGTAAAATGGATATGCAAATTAGGCTAATTTTAATTGGCTAAGTTAATCTACCTATAAGTCCCTAGTATATGGTAGGGCATGTAGGTCTAGGGACCACAGCATAGGTAGTGCACCCATAGGTGCACTGCTGAGGTGCCCAGTGTCATTTTAAAGGCAGGTCTGCCTTGCTGGCTGCTTTTAAATTAAAGTTGTATGCAAATTCGACTTTGGAATTAAAAGTAATTCCAAAGTCTTAAACAACCTTATTTTTACATATATGTCACCCCTAAGGTGTGCCCTATTTGCCCCTAGGGGGAAACATCCTTTTTTACGACTTTTTAATTATGAAAGTCGTGGTTAACGAAAGCGTAACAACGCTTTTTTTAACCACGACTTCGTATTTTTGTGCCTTAACTACGTATGTTCTGGACAACGAACATGCGTGGTTAAGGTACAAAGAAGGGAGCTGGCGAAGGTAAGTGGTGGGTTTAGGTTTTGGGGTGGGGTTGGGGGGGCGGGCGTTTTTGGTTTTGGGGAGGGGGTGGGGGGGTCAGGGGGTTTTAGGTTTTGGGGTGGGGTTGGGGGTGGGGCGTTTTTGGTTTTGGGGAGTGGGTGGGGCGTCAGGGGGTTTTAGGTTTTGGGGTGGGGTTGGGGGGTGGGGCGTTTTTGGTTTTGGGGAGTGGGTGGGGGGTCAGGGGGTTTTAGGTTTTAGGGTGAGGTTGGGGGGGTGTGGTGTTTTTGGTTTTGGGGAGTGGGTGGGGGGTCAGGGGGTTTTAGGTTTTAGGGAGCGGTTGGGGGGTTGGGGCGTTTTTGGTTTTGGGGAGTGGGTGGGGGGTTTTAGATTTTGGGGTCGGGTTGGGGGGATGGGGTGAGGGATGTAGGGTGAATGGTGCCTATTGCTAATGATTTTATCAGGAATGCCTTTACAACGAAATATCGTTGTTAAGGCATTCGTGGTAAAATCATTAGTAGTAAGGACGAGGTCGGTGTTCCGACCTCGTTGTTAAGGTTAGTAGTTGTTTTTAATTCGGTGTTCTGTCATATAATCGCCCCTAGGGCTGGGTGCCATGTAACTATAAGCAGGGACCTTATAAAAATAGTTTTGTAAGCCCTGGTGAGGTAAAAACAGACAAATTTGTTTGTCCCTCATTGTAGTGAATGGCCTCCATAGGCTAGAATTGGGAGTCTTTATTTTAATTTTTAAAGTCCCCTTAAATGATGGATATTAAGAGTTTGGTATCAAATTAATTGTTATAATAAATCCCACAACTTACAGTTGTGGGATTTAATATAACTAGTTCAGGTAAAGAGTTTTAAACTTTACCTGAAAAGTTGCCAATTTCAGCCCTGCATTGTTTTTGCTGCTGTGCACTGATTGGCCAGCCTCTAGCAACCTGGCCAGGCTACCTTGATGAGGTGTGAAGTGGCCTGGCTTCACACAAAGGAATGTGCCTGTGGGAGGGAATCTCCCCACAGCAGATGGTGAGGCAGGAAGGGGGAGGTCTGCCAAACTGGTCTTCAAAGGCAGAGAAGGACATTTGGAGCAACAAGCAACACCCCTACATCCTGCAACCCCAGACAACTAGGTGTCCACTTGATTAGATTAGGAGAGGGCAGGAGAGGGGTGTGTTTATGATTTTTAGCCACACCAGTGCGTAGGCTCAGCCAGATGTAACCTCCAAAAATCAGATTCAGCCATGATGGATTTTTGGAGAATGTTGCCTCCTGGGATTGATTTTTGCCACACTTCCCAGGAAGTGGTCATCACAGGGGGAAGGACCCTGCACCTGATTGGAGAACCAGGACCACCCTGCTTTTCACCCAGGAGCAAGGATAAAACTGTCAGACCTGCACCCACACCTCAGTTCCCTACCACATCTAACAAGGAAGAACTACAGAAGAAGGACTGCCCTGCTGGACCCCTGGCCTGCACCTGGAACCTGCACTCAGAAGGACTGCACCAGCTGCACACCTGGGCTTCACCACAAGAAGGACTTTGCCTGGCTTCAACTGGTTCAAGGAGGGACTCCCTGTTTGCTACAGGTGAAAAATTGCAAACCAGAGTCCCCTGCACCAACTCCTGAAGAAAGCGACCAGCTGACCACTGTCCAGTGTCCAAAAGGAGTTTGCGCCAGGTGCATTCTGGGAGTTGTAGTCCACACTCCAAAGGACCATCTCAGAACTTCTGGACCCTTGGGGTGAGCTATGGACCTTAAAAGAACCTTAAAAGGACATCTGGGAGAAGCCCCAGAAGTTTGGAGAAGTTTGGAGAACTTTTTAAAAAAAGCTCCATAGAGGGACCGACCCGCCGCGGCAACTCTAGCCGGCTTGCCTCAACCGCGACCCGGCCTGATTTGCTGGTTCGTCCCGGTAAAGAAAATCTCAGAAAAAGAGACTAAGTCCGAAGGTAAAAAGTTGACCAGGACCTCCCAGCCAGCGTATCCGAAGAGGGCTCCATGGACGTCGGATCAAGATCCAGGTTTATCCCGGTCGAAGGATTTTCACCTTGAAAAAACGACTAAGTCCGAAGGTAAAAATCTCCACCGAGGATTCCCGCGACGCGTATCCGGAGAAGGGCTCCAGGAGGTCAGATTGGACTGGCAGGTTCGTCCTGCTGATGAAAATCTTTGAAGAAGAGACTAAGGGGGTCATTCTGACCTCGGCGGTAAAAGGCGCTTACCGCCGGTCAGAAGGCCGCCACAACACCGCTGCGGTCGCGGTAAACCGCCACGGTCATTCTGACCCGCAACTGGCAAATCGCCAAAAACCCGACATCAACAAAAGTCCGCCCCAGCAACGGCCAGCGAAAAACTGGCGATGACCAAACCTCCACCGTCACGCCAACAGAAATACGCCCATGCCATTCCGACCCACAAATCCCCGCAGCAGTCTTTCAACCGCGGTATTCCATTGGCGGTACACACCGCCGCGCTCAAAAGACACACACCTCTACAAAACACAGCCACATTGGACAATTCAAAATACACACACCTGAGACACATACACACACCACTCCCACACACCCAATTAAATATAAAACACACACCCACATCACCCACAAACCCTTACGACCACAATTGCGACTGAAGGACAGAGATAGACAGCACAGAATAGAGTCACACAGAGGCAAATCACAACATCACCCACACAATATCCACGCACAAAACACCATACACCACCACACTCACCACACTCTACAACACATACACCACCCCTCACCTCATCCACACCACCGCATGGCACCCCAAAGACACCCCAGGTTCTCTGACGCAGAACTCAGGGTCATGGTGGAGGAAATAGTCCGGGTAGATCCCCAGCTCTTCGGGACACAGGTGCAGCACACCACCATTGCCAGGAAGATGGAGCTATGGCAAAGAATAGTGGACAGGGTCAACGCTGTGGGACAGCATCCACGAAATCGGGACGACATCAGGAAGCGGTGGAACGACCTACGGGGGAAGGTGCGTTCCATGGTATCAAGGCACAACATCGCGGTGCAGAAGACTGCCGGCGGACCCCCACCTACTCCCCCAGAATTCACAGCATGGGAGGAGGAAGTCTTGCACATCCTGCATCCTGAGGGCCTCGCAGGAGTAGTCGGAGGAATGGACTCTGGTAAGTCAAATCTTCACTACTTCATTCCCCACACCCCACCTGCATGCCAAATCATACCTCCACCCTCACCCCCACCCCCATCACACCAACTCCTTGCAAATGGCTCACCATCACAACCCACCCATCCCAAAACCTAGCCCTGCATGCGTCCACAAAGCATGGACACCCATCACCAAAGCATGCCCACTGCACATACCCATCTCCCACACAAGCCACCGTCACAAAAGCCCCCACAAGGGAATGCCAGCACTGGGGTACACGGTCACCCACCCATTACACGAAATGGCACACACAGAAGCAATAACCATACTCTTATACCCCTGCAGGACCCGAACGCCACCACACCGCCCAGGAGGGTCCAGAGATGTCCATCCCACCCCCAGAAGAGGCCCCCAGTGATGACAGCAGCTCTGTCTCCCTGGACCCAGATGACCAGCCCGGCCCATCGGGGACCTCAGGACAGTCGGTACCCCACAGACAGCCACAGGCTACAGCAGACCTAACCCCCTCTGGGAACACCAGCACAGCTCCCACCCAGCGGGCCCATGCCTCTGTCTCCAGGACACGTCAATCAGCAGTGTGTCCACCACTACAGGGCACCAAAGTTGACCCACCACCCCAACAACAACAGGGACCTGGGGGCAGTGGTAGTGGGCACACGGTCCAGGGGACAGAGGCCCAGGAACACAGGGGAACTGGGAGGGCTGCTGTGCGACAGGGGGGGGACAGGCCCAGGGAACCGACTCTCCAAGAGGCCCTCTCCTCCATCATGGGAGCATACCACTGCTCCCAGGAGACGATGGCTACGGTACTGGCCAGGTTCCAGGAGATCCAGGTACTGCAGGAGGAACAGTACATGGGGTTCAGAGAGGAACTGAGAAACATTAGTTCCGCAATGGGGACCATCGTCGTGGCCCTTAACCAGATAGTCACCACATTGCGGGACCATGTGGCACCACAAAGGGCCCCTGTCACTAGCATGGACCCAGACCAGGCTACCACCTCCGCCGGCGCTAGTGGACAGGAGGCCCCCACACAACGACAGGCCACCAGAACCCCACTTCCTGCAGAAGAAGAACCACCCCGCAAGCGGTCTCTGAGATCTCAGAAGAAGACAGAGTAGGATGCCAAGACCCCCGCCAGAAAACAATACCCCCTGATGTCATCCCACTGTCCCACATTGTCACCCTATCCAAACTTAAACTGCCCCTGCTCCATCCTTCCACAGGCATATGGACAATGCACCTGTGAGACTGAAAACTGGACTCTGCCATGGACATTACTCCACCATCACCCATCACCATTTTACAATCATGTCCCTAAATTTAGCACTTTAATAAAATCACTTATTGCACTTAAAAAATCTGGAGTCTGCTTGTATTTTGAACAAATGTATTAGACATAACGGTGCCAAAATGTTCAGTTACATTGTGATGACAACATACCACTGTCACACAGCTGTAGTCCATGGGCAAACAAAGCAGAGGTCACGCAGTGGGGCCCACAGCTCTGAAAACGGAAGGGAAAGTCGCAACTCAGTTAACAGGAACTGTGGCGAAACACATACAGTAGAGAGGCAGGAGACTTTAAGTAAATGTAAAATCGCGGGGTTGATTCGTACCTGTGTGCTACTGAAAATACTGTTGTATCACTGTGTCCCTGTTTTCTGTGTCGTCCCCGTCGTCTTCCTCCTCTTCACTCTCCACAGGCTCCACAGCTGCTACAACACCACCATCTGGACCATCCTCCTGCAGGAAAGGCACCTGGCGTCGCAAAGCCAGGTTGTGAAGCATAAAGCAGGCCACGATGATATGGCACACCTTCTTTGGTGAGTACATTAGGGATCCACCTGTCATATGCAGGCACCTAAACCTGGCCTTCAGGAGGCCGAAGGTCCGCTCAATGACCCTCCTAGTACGCCCATGGGCCTCATTGTACCGTTCCTCTGCCCTTGTCCTGGGATTCCTCACTGGGGTCAGTAGCCACGACAGGTTGGGGTAACCAGAGTCACCAATTAGCCACACACGGTGTCTCTGTAGCTGTTCCATCACATAAGGGATGCTGCTATTTCGCATGATGTACGCGTCATGCACTGACCCAGGGAACTTGGCATTTACATGGGAGATGTACTGGTCAGCCAAACAGACCACCTGGACATTCATCGAATGATAACTTTTTCTGTTCCTGTACACCTGCTCACTTTCACTGGGGGGAACCAAAGCCACATGGGTCCCATCAATGGCACCAATGATGTTGGGGATATGTCCAAGGGCATAGAAATTACCCTTCACTGAAGCCAAATAGCCCACCTCAGGGAAAACAATGTAGCTCTGCATGTATTTCATCAGGGCGGACAACACTCTGGACAAAACCTTAGAAAACATAGGCTGAGACATCCCTGATGATATGGCCACTGTTGTTTGGAATGATCCACTTGCCAAAAAATGGAGTACTGACAGAACCTGCACCAGAGGGGGAATCCCTGTGGGTTGGCGAATGGGGGACATCAGGTCTGGCTCCAGCTGGGCACACAGTTCCTGTATAGTGGCTTGGTCAAGTCTGTATGTCAGTATGACATGTCTTTCTTCCATTGTCGACAGGTCCACCAGCGGTCTGTACACGGGAACATTCCTCCATCTCCTCGCAAGTCCCAGCAGACGGTGCCTAGGAAGGACAACATGGAGCACAGAGTCAAGCAACTATGCATTGAATGGCTTGTATGAGTGGTAATGCAAGGCCTAGGCCTGTGTGACGCAGTAGAAATTAAGCCATGTGGGCCCTTGAAATGGTGGCTGCCTGACCTGCGAAGTGTGACAATGGGATGTGAGATCAATGCGCTGGCGTGGCACACCGTGGCGGTAGGCGGTCGAAGACCGCGGCGCAAAGCAGCATTGGTTAACATTGAACCGTATGGGTCTCAGGAGCCAATGACGATGTGCGCCGGCGGTCGCGGTACGCACCGCCGCGGTACGCACCGCCGCGGGCATGACCGCCATTTTCTAACTGCTTAATCACTCGAGACCTGATCATCCACAGGAGAGGACCTATACTGCAAGTGCTGCTGTGACCTCGTTCTGGAAGAGACAATGGCTGCTGCGACTGGGGAAAGGGCTCCTGCCTTCACATCTGAGGAATTGGAGAAACTTGTTGATGGGGCACTACTCTACGGTCCTCCAGACCAACAGGTAAGTACACTGGGACCATGCTTTGTGGGCAATGCCTGTGTTGAGTGGGGTGGATGAAAGATGGTGGGGAGGGGAGCGAATGAGGCATGCATCGCACGACAGATGAGAGCATGTGCCACATGGCAAGGGTGGGGAGGGGGGGCCACTCACATCGACCATGCAGAAAATTATGAGATTTATTTTCCCACCCTGTCCATGTCACATAGGTGAGCGCCCATCAGAAGATCGACATTTGGCGTGCCATCGCCAAGGACGTCCGGACCCTGGGGGTCCACAACAGACGGGGCACCCACTGCCAAAAGAGGTGGGAGGACATCCGCCGCGGGAGCAGAAAGACCACGGAGGCTCTGCTGGGGATGGCCTCCCAACCTAGGAGGGGTGCCACACGGCAATTGACCCCCCTGATGTCCCGGATCCTGGCGGTGGCCTACCCCGATTTGGATGGGCGCGTGAGGACATCACAGCAGACACAAGGGGGTGAGTACCAGCACATTCTGCTATATTAGCGCACAGTGGAGGTGTCTGGGTGGGGGAGGAGGGCTGTGGGTATCTCAAGGCCAGGGCGATTTCTGTAGGCTAGGCCCCTACGTAAGGCATGGCCCTGTGCCCCCGCCCCCCACCTCTGTAGGGTGCTAAGTACAGCTATCCATGGCCCTGGGTCACCTATGTGTGCAGTTGTCGTCCATAGGCTTGTAGGCCAAGTCACAATAACTGAGTAGTGTACACCGAGTGCGCGGCGTAGTGCAGGGGGCTTCTGTGTCTGTCCTCTCCGCCAACGGTGTCGCCAATGCATGCACTCAACATGTCATTCTTTCTCCCCCTTCTTTCTAATGTGTGCATTAGCATCATCAGGCGGAGGAGAAGTGGCATCGGAGCACGAGGGAGCTGCATCTCACATGGCCCCAGAGGGCCATGCAACAGACTCCGCGATCACCAGTGAGACGGAGGGCGAGGGGAGCTCCACAACGGGGACCCGTGGAGACGTCAGCGACACAGACACGTCCTCGGAAGGGAGCTCCCTTGTGGTGGCGGCAACATCCGTGCCCACCGCTACAACAGGTACAGCCGCCACCCAGCGCACCAGCTCCGCCCTCCAAGCAGCCCCTCAGCGTTCGCCCCGTGCCCGCTCGGCCAGGAAGGCGGGCATCTCCTTCGCCCCAGGCACCTCAGGCCCTGCCCCAGTTACCCCAGCTGCCCTCAGTGAGGAGATCATTGACCTCCTCCAGACGCTCATTGTTGGGCAGTCTACCCTTTTGAATGCCATCCAGGGTGTAGAAAGGGAGGTGCACCGGAGTAATGCATACCTGGAGGGCATTCATTCGGGTCAGGCTGCCCATCAGCGATCGTTCAACGCTCTGGCCTCAGCACTGACGGCAGCCATTGTCCCTGTCTCCTGCCTCCCCCCTCCAATTTCCTCATCCCAGTCCCACTCCCCTGTTCCTCTGCCTATCCCAGCCACACCTACAGACCAGCCTGCACACACATCAACACCCAAGGGCAGCTCATCCAGACATAAGCACCACAGATCACACAAGCATTCACACATGCTACATCCACATGCAGACATGCCAACAGCCACTGCCTCCTCTGTGTCCCCCTCCTCCTCATCTCCCTCCTCCCTCCCTGTGACGTCTCCACTCACACCTGCATGCACACCACCATCAGCCAGTCCATCACCAGCACACCCACCAGAACACTCCGCACACGTGCAGTCACCACCCCCACTGCCATTTACACGTCCCCTGTGTCCTCTCCCAGTGTGTCTGTCACCCCCTCTTCCAAACCACACAAACGCAGGCAGCCACCCACCCAACAGCCATCCACCTCACGACAGCCTCCGTCACAAGCACCTGCACCCAAAGACACCACACTTGACTCTCCTACAACCACATCCTCTTCCTCCACTCCCATACCCACTGCACCTACCCTTCCCACTGCTCCAAAAAAGTTTTTCCTCTCCAAAATTAACCTCTTTGCCTCACCTGACCCACCCCCTCCATCTCGTAAGAGTCCAAACAGCACCTCAGCCACCACAAGCCCTGCACCTACAAGGACCATAGTCCAGGGCTATTGGAGTCCACCAGCTTCTAGGGCAGCAACATCGGCCAGCAGCAAGGGGACAGCCAGCCCACCCCCTGGGAAAAAACTAAAAAAGGGAAGGGCCGGCGCGAGAGGCCAGAGACTGCAGCCCCCAAAGGCACTACCCTGCCACCCTCACCTGGCACATCCACCAAGGGAGGCAAGGGCCCCAGAGAATCGGCGAAGGAGGGCAAGGGCAGCAGGGCAGACAAGTCCGGCAGCAGGCGAGCTGCCCCGGAGGGCCCCACCAGCCCCATTTCGGGTGTGAAGGAGGACACCCACGGGCCCAGGACTCCAGCACAGGAGGGCCCCGCAAGCGAAAGGTCGGATGGCGACTGAGTGGAAAATATTGGCCCGATTTGGTTCCCTGGGAACACATGTCAAGCACCGCTGAACAGGGCCCCGCCGTGACAAGCACCGCTGAACAGGGCCCCACCGTGACAAGCACCGCTGAACAGGGCCCCGCCGTGACAAGCACCGCTGAACAGGGCCCCGCCGTGACAAGCACCGCTGAACAGGGCCCTGCCGTGACAAGCACCGCCGAACTGGGCCCCGCCGTGACAAGCACCGCTGAACAGGGCCCTTCAAGACAAGCACCGCTGAACAGGGCCCCGCCGTGACAAGCATCGCCGAACTGGGCCCCGCCGTGACAAGCACCGCTGAACAGGGCCCTTCAAGACAAGCACCGCTGAGCAGGGCCCCGCCGTGACAAGCACCGCCGAACAGGGCCCCGCCGTGACAAGCACCGCCGAACTGGGCCCCGCTGTGACAAGCACCGCTGAACAGGGCCCCGCCGTGACAAGCACCGCTGAACAGGGCCCTTCAAGACAAGCACCGCCGAACTGGGCCCTGCCGTGACAAGCACCGCTGAACAGGGCCCTTCAAGACAAGCACCGCTGAACAGGGCCCCGCCGTGACAAGCACCGCCGAACTGGGCCCCGCCGTGACAAGCACCGCTGAACAGGGCCCTTCAAGACAAGCACCACTGAACAGGGCCCCGCCGTGACAAGCACCGCTGAACAGGGCCCCGCCGTGACAAGCACCGCCGAACTGGGCCCCGCCGTGACAAGCACCGCTGAACAGGGCCCTGCCGTGACAAGCACCGCTGAACAGGGCCCTTCAAGACAAGCACCGCTGAACAGGGCCCCGCCGTGAAGACAAGCACCGCTGAACAGGGCCCTTCCTGTCAAGCACCGCTCCGCTGGGCCCGTCCTGTCAAGCACCGCTCCGCTGGGCACCGCCGTCTCTGCACCGCTCCGCTGGGCACTTCCTGTCAAGCACCGCTCCGCTGGGCCCTTCCTGTCAAGCACCGCTCCGCTGGGCACCGCCGTCTCTGCACCGCTCCGCTGGGCACTTCCTGTCAAGTACCGCTCCCCTGGGCCCTTCCTGTCAAGCACCGCTCCGCTGGGCACCGCCGTCTCTGCACCGCTCCGCTGGGCACTTCCTGTCAAGCACCGCTCCGCTGGGCCCTTCCTGTCAAGCACCGCTCCGCTGGGCACCGCCGTCTCTGAACTGCTCCGCTGGGCCCTTCCTGTCAAGCACCGCTCCGCTGGGCCCTTCATCTCAAGCACCGCTGGCCCATTGGCAGGGCCGGATCTGTGTCGGCCAGGGCTTCACGAAGCACTCTGGGCACCATGCCTCCTCCAGAACCAGTGGAGTCTGTAATCCACTTGATGGACTGTGGCTTTGCACTCCCCCGGATGGTACAGTGGGCAACCCACCCACTGGAGAGACTTGTGAGACTGTGGCTTTGCACTCCCCAGGATGGTACAGTGGGCATGGAGGCCCCTCGTGGATCTGGCGTCGTGGACTCAACAGGCTGAGGTGCCCCCCCTTCCCTTCCCCCTGAGGTGCCTGTAGTTTTACTATCTGATGCCCCTGCAGTGTTCTCTCCAATGGAATCGGGTCTCGTGTGTGGGCTTTGCCCATGTGTTTAGGCCCATTGGCCCACGAACAATGGATGATAGCCAATATGGGCCGGACTTTTGACCTATGTATATATTGTTCATGATGTAATATATTTTATTTATATATTTCATATTTCACTTAACTTCAATTATGCTATAATATACTTCATTTTTAATGATCATTTCATTTTGTCTTTGCATTCTTCCGGGAGGTTTGGGGGGTGTCACTCTGACTTGTTGCTCTGCATTGATGTGTGTGTTGTAGTGGGTGAGGGTGGGGGTGGGTGTGTGGCGTATGTGTGTCCCCGTAATTTTTTGCCTCCCCCCTCCCCTGTGTCGTAGGTGCAGTACTCACCGTTGTCGTCTGCGCCGGCGTTCGTGCTCCTGGTAGAGGATCAGGAAGACAATGGCTGGGAGGATGTGTAGTTCCGGTTCCATGCTGTCCAGATTCCTCGTGGAGTGTGTAGAGGTGAGCGTTTTCCCGTTCATAGTCTGTTTCCGCCGTGTTTTTATCGGCGGGGCTCCCGCCCCGGAAAAGGTGGCGGATTGGTGAGTTGTGATAGGGTGGGCGGTACATTGTCTGCCGCCTGTCTGTTGGCGGTGACCGCGGCGCTGCTTGTCTGTACCGCCGTGGCGGTCGGAGTGTTAAAGTGGCGGCCTGTGTTGACGGTTCCCGCCAGGGTCGGAATTCCATTTTTTTGGCCGCCTGCCTGTTTGCGGGTTGGCCGCCGCTTTAACACCGACCGCCAGGGTTGGAATGACTCCCTAAGTGTGAAGGTAAACTTTTAACCAAGGCCTCCCGCGGCCTGTAGCCGAGCAGGGCTCCATCGCGGTCGGTCTTAAACTTTGACTTTGCCCCGGTCGAGGTGCAACCAGATGACCCGATTGGCGCTTTTTGTATCTAGGCGCTAAAAAAACAATAATTCTTTAAAAATTAATATCTCCGGTTCCCCTTATCCGATTTTATTTGTTTTTGTGTCATTTTAAAGATAAAAATATAATCTATTTTTATGAATTGGTTTTGGATTTTTAAACTGTTTCCTGTGTTTTATTTAATTACTGTTTTGTGATATTTGAATGCTTTACACTCTGTCTCCTAAGTTAAGCCTTGACGCTCGTTGCCAAGCTACCAAGGGTTGAGCTGGGTTTAATTTACTGAGACCTAACTGGGCCTAAGTGGAGGTTAGTGGCCTATTGCTAAGTGTAGGTACCTAATTACCCTTACCAATAACCCATTTTCCAACATTTTTGGTGAACAGTGGTGGGATCCTGTACTTGTGTTCAGTATCACATTACAGTTCTAAGTAAAACAAATTCAAAATCCTTTAAATTGTCCTAGTGCAAAAATTGTTTTTAATTTTTAATTTGGATTAATTTCAATTATTTAATTTTTGTGATTTTTCTAAATTCTTGTTTCCAATTTTTGCAAAAAGTGTTTGTTGACACAAAACTAGGGAACCATGGAGCTTGATCTGGCTAGCCTACCCACACTGACAGTAGTCCAGCTTAGGGGGTTGTGTACTGAAAGAGGGTTGCCTGCAGCCACTGACCTCAGGAAGCATGCCAGATCAAAACCTTGACGGCATGGGCTGAGGCCCAAGAGGTAGACCCAGAGGAAGCTCCAGAGGAGGGAGAAGTAGGGGAGGATGCTAGCTCTAACCACTCAGGGGAGGGAGGGCATCTGAGCCTAAGTGAGGATGAGGAAGACCGGTCCTCATTACATACAGTCACTAGGGGCAGACCCAAAGCTAGTTGGGGGAAGGGGGTCCCTTCAGGAGGAGAGAACCTGTCCCTCAGAGAAAGAGAGCTGGAGGCCCAGCGAGCATTCATAGCTTTGGAGGCAGAGAAGCTGGCCCTAGAAAAAAAAAAGTGGGCAAAGAGAGAGAAAAGAGATGGTGGCAGCGACAGAGAAGTTGAGGTGTCCATGGGTGGGGGGTTTTGCCCCAGATTACCCAGGGGGGTGGTTCCTGCTTATGTAGAGGGGGATGATATAGACAAGTGGTTGGAGGCCTTTGAGAGGGCACTCCAAATGAGAAGGGTTAGGCTTCAATACTGGGGTTCACTTTTATGGGAGTTGGCCCCCAACTCAGGGAGGGATAGGCTTCTGACCTTAAGGGGGGAGGAGGCAGATTCATACCCTAGTATGAAGAGGTGCTTAGCCAAGAAGTTTGGTCTGACCCCAGAGCAGTACAGAATGAAGTTCAGGGACACCCAGAAGGTCAGTACCCAGTCTCGGGTTTACTTTGTAGACACCTCACTTAAGGCACTAGAGGGCTGGATTATTGGTAACAAAGTAAATACAGGGGTTATACAATCTGGTCATCAGAGAGCACATCTTGACCAATTGTACCCAAGGAAGGGTATTCCAGCATCTAGTGGACTCTAAGCTGACCAACCCTAGAGAGCTAGGGGAGGCAGCTGATGAGTGGTTGAGAACCAAGGTGGTTGTCAAGTCCCAGGGAGGAGACTCCAAGAAGGGGAGGGTCAGGTCCCCCAAAACTTAAGGAGGGAGGTGGTAAACCCACCACAGAAACTCCCTCTGTACCCCAGAAGCCTAAGAAGGAGGAGAGTAAATACCGCTCCCACTCCGACAAGCAGTGACAGGGACACCCAGGGTTAAGAAAGCTCTTGGACAGTAAGGCTTGCTTTGACTGTCAGCAGACAGGTCATTTCAGAGGAGATGCAGCCTGTCCAAAGAAGGTGGTTAGCACTGTGCTGTCCAATGTAGCCATGGAGGAGGACTCCTCAGATGATGAAGTCCTCCTAGAATTGAGCTGGGAGACAGGACCAGATGGTAAGCTGGTGATCCCTGAGAGTGGACGTAGGCACTTCCACCCCATTCAGGTGAATGGGATCCCTACCACTGGCCTGAGAGACACCTGTGCCAGTCACACTATAGTGAGTGACCGGTTAGTGACCCCAGACATGTATGTCCCAGGAGAGACCAGAAAAATCAGGATAGCCACAGGGGAGGTCACCTCCAAACCTATAGCCATAGTGCCCCTAGAGAGGGAGGGTATACTTGACTGGTTTAGGGTGGTAGTCAGTGCTGACCTTCCCCTAGATTGTATCCTGGGCAATGACCTCCCAGAGGTGAGTATGGTCCCAGTTGGGGCGGTCGCCCAGGGCCCCCCCCCAACCCAAATTCCTGGGGAGTCACTCCCTGCAGTTAGGAGACAGGGGTCCCCCAGAAAAGGAAAGAAGAAAAGGAAAGGTGGGCCACTCTTAAAGAGAGTACCAGGGAGCCAAAGGCCTTCTGCCCCAGTAGGGGGGGAGCCCAGAGTTGGCACTGGTAAGGCCTCACCTGACCCCAAGGAAGTCCTGAGTAGTCAGACAGCTGTCCAGATGCAGGATGTTGCCCCTGCTCAGACAGAAGGGAGAGTGGAAGGAGGGTGTCTGACACAGGAGGTGGTAGCCCCCCACTCTAGACAGCAAGAGGGGTGCCAGGACCCCACAGTTGCCCCTAAAGCAGCTCAGCCACCTGTCAGTGGAGAGCATAGGGTGTGGTTCTGGGTACTGACTGCTGGATGCTAGCCTTTCTGGCAGCACTGTACTTGGCCTGGGAGGCAGACCCCAGGGCCAATAGCAAAGTAGGCCCCCTGACCCTGTTGGTCATGGTGGGGTTGCTCAAGTGTTGGGTGACCTCTTTGGGTAAGCTAAGTGTTGCCCTAGCAAAGTTAGGAGTAGGGGAGGTGGGCACCTCTCTTCCCAGGTTGGCAGAGAGAGAGGAGGAAGACCCCCCTAGAGGGAAGTTTCAGTTTGAGATGGGTCCTTTCACTGTTGGGGTGGGTTCACTACCCAGAGGGAGTGACCATGACAGGAGGATATAAGGCAGAGTAGGCCCTGCAAAGGGACAGCCAGTTTTCTTCACTGTCTTCCTCGCCTAACAAGCCAGGAAGACTCTCCCAGGGTTGGGGTGAGTCTCCTGGGCGTGTGGGCTGGGGGGGGCTTGTGTGAGAAAAAAGTGCTGATTGCAGAGGCCCCCTAACTTTTTGCCCCCATTTTCCACTTTTTGCTGGTGTTTTCCTGACTCTGGTGGTGCCCTGGGTACTGCTAACCAGTCCCAGGGCCTGTGCTCTGTGTAAAATGGATATGCAAATTAGGCTAATTATAATTGGCTAAGTTAATCTACCTATAAGTCCCTAGTATATGGTAGGGCATGTAGGTTTAGGGACCACAGCATAGGTAGTGCACCAATAGGTGCACTGCTGAGGTGCCCAGTGTCATTTTAAAGGCAGGCCTGCCTTGCTGGCTGCTTTTAAATTAAAGTTGTATGCAAATTCGACTTTGGAATTAAAAGTAATTCCAAAGTCTTAAACAACCTTATTTTTACATATATGTCACCCCTAAGGTGTGCCCTATGTGCCCCTAGGGGGAAACATCCTTTTTTACGACTTTTTAATTACGAAAGTCATGGTTAACGAAAGCGTAACAACGCTTTTTTTAACCACGACTTCGTATTTTTGTGCCTTAACTACATATGTTCTGAACAACGAACATGCGTGGTTAAGGTACAAAGAAGGGAGTTGGCGAAGGTAAGTGGTGGGTTTAGGTTTTGGGGTGGGGTTGGGGGGGTGGGGCGTTTTTGGTTTTGGGGAGGGGGTGGGGGGTCAGGGGGTTTTAGGTTTTGGGGTGGGGTTGGGGGGTGGGGCGTTTTTGGTTTTGGGGAGTGGGTGGGGCGTCAGGGGATTTTAGGTTTTGGGGTGGGGTTGGGGCGTTTTTGGTTCTGGGGAGTGGGTGGGGGGTCAGGGGGTTTTAGGTTTTAGGGTGGGGCGTTTTTGGTTTTGGGGAGTGGGTGGGGGGTTTTAGGTTTTGGGGTGGGGTTGGGGGGGTGGGGTGAGGGATGTAGGGTGAATGGTGCCTATTGCTAATGATTTTATCAGGAATGCCTTTACAACGAAATATCGTTGTTAAGGCATTCGTGGTAAAATCATTAGTAGTAAGGACGAGGTCGGTGTTCCGACCTCGTTGTTAAGGTTAGTAGTTGTTTTTAATTCGGTGTTCCGTCATATAATCGCCCCTAGGGCTGGGTGCCATGTAACTATAAGCAGGGACCTTATAAAAATAGTTTTGTAAGCCCTGGTGAGGTAAAAACAGACACATTTGTTTTTCCCTCATTGTAGTGAATGGCCTCCATAGGCTAGAATGGGGAGGCTTTATTTTAATTTTCAAAGTCCCCTTAAATGATGGATATCAAGTGTTTGGTATCAAATTAATTGTTAGAATAAATCCCACAACTTACAGTTGTGGGATTTAATATAACTTGTTCAGGTAAAGAGTTTTAAACTTTACCTGAAAAGTTGCCAATTTCAGCCCTGCATTGTTTTTGCTGCTGTGCACTGATTGGCCAGCCTCTAGCAGCCTGGCCAGGCTACCTTGATGAGTGGCCTGGCTTCACACAAAGGAATGTGCCTGTGGGAGGGAATCTCCCCACAGCAGATGGTGAGGCAGGAAGGGGGAGGTCTGCCAAACTGGTCTTCAAAGGCAGAGAAGGACATTTGGAGCAACAAGCAACACCCCTACATCCTGCAACCCCAGACAACTAGGTGTCCACTTGATTAGATTAGGAGAGGGCAGGAGAGGGGTGTGTTTATGATTTTTAGCCACACCAGTGCGTGGGCTCAGCCAGATGTAACCTCCAAAAATCAGATTCAGCCATGATGGATTTTTGGAGAATGTTGCCTCCTGGGATTGATTTTTGCCACACTTCCCAGGAAGTGGTCATCACAAGGGGAAGGACCCTGCACCTGATTGGAGAACCAGGACCACCCTGCTTTTCACCCAGGAGCAAGGATAAAACTGGCAGACCTGCACCCACACCTCAGTTCCCTACCACATCTAACAAGGAAGAACTACAGAAGAAGGACTGCCCTGCTGGACCCCTGGCCTGCACCTGGAACCTGCACTCAGAAGGACTGCACCAGCTGCACACCTGGGCTTCACCACAAGAAGGACTTTGCCTGGCTTCAACTGGTTCAAGGAGGGACTCCCTGTTTGCTACAGGTGAAAAATTGCAAACCAGAGTCCCCTGCACCAACTCCTGAAGAAAGCGACCAGCTGACCACTGTCCAGTGTCCAAAAGGAGTTTGCGCCAGGTGCATTCTGGGAGTTGTAGTCCACACCCCAAAGGACCATCTCAGAACTTCTGGACCCTTGGGGTGAGCTATGGACCTCAAAAGAACCTTAAAAGGACATCTGGGAGAAGCCCCAGAAGTTTGGAGAAGTTTGGAGAACTTTTGAAAAAAAGCTCCATAGAGGGACCGACCCGCTGCGGCAACTCTAGCCGGCTTGCCTCAACTGCGACCCGGCCTGATTTGCTGATTCGTCCCGGTAAAGAAAATCTCAGAAAAAGAGACTAAGTCGGAAGGTAAAAAGTTGACCAGGACCTCCCAGCCAGCGTATCCGAGGAGGGCTCCATGGACGTCGGATCAAGATCCAGGTTTATCCCGGTCGAAGGATTTTCACCTCGAAAAAACGACTAAGTCCGAAGGTAAAAATCTCCACCGAGGATTCCCGCGACGCGTATCCGGGGAATGGCTCCAGGAGGTCAGATTGGACTGGCAGGTTCGTCCTGCTGAAGAAAATCTTTGAAAAAGAGACTGAGGGGGTTATTCTAACTTTGGAGGAGTGTTAATCCGTCCCAAAAGTGACGGTAAAGTGACGGATATACCACCAGCCGTATTACGGGTTCCATAGGATATAATGGACTCGTAATACGGCTGGTGGTATATCCGTCACTTTACCGTCACTTTTGGGACGGATTAACACTCCTCCAAAGTTAGAATAACCCCCTAAGTGTGAAGGTAAACTTTTAACCAAGGCCTCTCGCGGCCTGTAGCCGAGCAGGGCTCCATCGCGGTCGGCCTTAAACTTTGACTTTGCCCCGGTCGAGGTGCAACCAGATGACCCGATTGGCGCTTTTTGTATCTAGGCGCTAAAAAAACAATAATTCTTTAAAAATTCATATCTCTGGTTCCCCTTATCCGATTTTATTCGTTTTTGTGTCATTTTAAAGATAAAGATATAATCTATTTTTATAAATTGGTTTTGGATTTTTAAACTGTTTCCTGTGTTTTATTTAATTACTATTTTGTGATATTTGAATGCTTTACACTCTGTCTCCTAAGTTAAGCCTTGACGCTCGTTGCCAAGCTACCAAGGGTTGAGCTGGGTTTAATTTACTGAGACCTAACGGGGCCTAAGTGGAGGTTAGTGGCCTATTGCTAAGTGTAGGTACCTACCTACCCTTACCAATAACCCATTTTCCAACATTTTTGGTGAGCAGTGGTGGGATCCTGTACTTGTGTTCAGTATCACGTTACAGTTTTAAGTAAAACAAATTAAAAATCCTTTAAATTGTCCTAGTGCAAAAATTGTTTTTAGTTTTTAATTTGGATTAATTTCAATTATTTAATTTTTGTGATTTTTCTAAATTCTTGTTTCCAATTTTTGCAAAAAGTGTTTGTTGACACAAAACTAGGGAACCACAGAGCTTGATCTGGCTAGCCTACCCACACTGACAGTAGTCCAGTTTAGGGGGTTGTGTACTGAAAGAGGGTTGCCTGCAGCCACTGACCTCAGGAAGCATGTCCTGATCAAATCCCTGACAGCATGGGCTGAGGCCCAAGAGGTAGACCCAGAGGAAACTCCAGAGGAGGGAGAAGTAGGGGAGGCTGCTAGCTCTAACCACTCAGGGGAGGGAGGGCATCTGAGCCTAAGTGAGGATGAGGAAGACCGGTCCTCATTGCATACAGTCACTAGGGGCAGACCCAAAGCTAGTTGGGGGAAGGGGGTCCCTTCAGGAGGAGAGAACCTGTCCCTCAGAGAAAGAGAGCTGGAGGCCCAGCTAGCATTCATAGCTTTGGAGGCAGAGAAGCTGGCCCTAGAAAAAAAAAAGTGGGCAAAGAGAGAGAAAAGAGATGGTGGCAGCGACAGAGAAGTTGAGGTGTCCATGTTTGGGGGTTTTTGCCCCAGATTACCCAAGGGGGTGGGTCCTGCTTATGTAGAGGGGGATGATATAGACAAGTGGTTGGAGGCCTTTGAGAGGGCACTCCAAATGAGAAGGGTTAGGCCTCAATACTGGGGTTCACTTTTATGGGAGTTGGCCCCCAACTCAGGGAGGGATAGGCTTCTGACCTTAAGGGGGGAGGAGGCAGATTCATACCCTAGTATGAAGAGGTGCTTAGCCAAGAAGTTTGGTCTGACCCCAGAGCAGTATAGAATGAAGTTCAGGGACACCCAGAAGGTCAGTACCCAGTCTTGGGTTGACTTTGTAGACACCTCACTTAAGGCACTAGAGGGCTGGATTATTGGTAACAAAGTAAATACTTATGAGGGGTTATACAATCTGATCATGAGAGAGCACATCTTGACCAATTGTACCCAAGGAAGGTTATGCCAGCATCTAGTGGACTCTAAGCTGACCAACCCTAGAGAGCTACTGGAGGCAGCTGATGAGTGGTTGAGAACCAGGGTGGTTGTCAAGTCCCAGGGGGGAGACTCCAAGAAGGGGGGGTCAGGTCCCCAAAAACCTAAGGAGGGAGGTGGTAAGCCCACCACAGAAACTCCCTCTGTACCCCAGAACCCTAAGAAGGAGGAGAGTAAATCCCAATCCCACTCCGACAAGCAGAGACAGGGAGACCCAGGGTTAAAAAAGCTCTTGGACAGTAAGGCTTGCTTTGACTGTCAGCAGACAGGTCATTTCAGAGGAGATGCAGCCTGTTCAAAGAAGATGGTTAGCACTGGGCTGTCCAGTGTAGCCATGGAGGAGGACTCCTCAGATGATGAAGTCCTCCTAGCATTGAGCTGGGAGACAGGACCAGATGGTAAGCTGGTGATCCCTGAGAGTGGAAGTAGACACTTCCACACCATTCAGGTGAATGGGATCCCTACCACTGGCCTGAGAGACACCTGTGCCAGTCACACTATAGTGAGTGACAAGTTAGTGACCCCAGACATGTATGTCCCAGGAGAGACCATAAAAATCAAGATAGCCGCAGGGGAGGTCACCTCCAAACCTGTAGCCATAGTGCCCCTAGAGAGGGAGGGTATCCTTGACTGGTTTAGGGTGGTAGTCAGTGCTGACCTCCCCCTAGATTGTATCCTGAGCAATGATCTCCCGGAGGTGAGTCTGGTCCTAGTTGGGGCAGTCGCCCAGGGCGCCCCCCCAACCCAAAGTCCTGGGGAGTCAGTCCCTACAGTTAGGAGACAGGGGTCCCCCAGAAAAGGAAAGAAGAAAAGGAAGGGTGGGCCACTCTTAAAGAGAGTTCCAGGGAGCCAAAGGCCTTCTGCCCCAGTAGGGGGGGAGCCCAGAGTTGGCACTGGTGAGGCCTCACCTGACCCCAAGGAAGTCCTGAGTAGTCAGCAGCTGTCCAGATGCAGGATGTTGCCCCTGCACAGACAGAAGGGAGAGTGGAAGGAGGATGTCTGCCACAGGAGGTGGTAGCCCCCCACTCTAGACAGCAAGAGGGGTGCCAGGACCACACATTTGCCCCTAAAGCAGCTCAGCCACCTGTCAGTGGAGAGCTTAGGGTGTGGTTATGGGTACTGACTGCTATGAGTAGCCTCTGCTGGGTGTTAGCCTTCCTGGCAGCACTGTACTTGGCCTGGGAGGCAGACCCCAGGGTCAATAGCAAAGTAGGCCCCCCTGACCCTGTTGGTCATGGTGGGGTTGCTCAAGTGTTGGGTGACCTCTTTGGGTAAGCTAGGTGTTGCCCTAGCAAAGTTAGGAGTAGGGGAGGTGGGCACCTCTCTACCCAGGTTGGCAGAGAGAGAGGAGGAAGACCCCCCTAGAGGGAAGTTTCGGTTTGAGATGGGTCCTTTCACTGTTGGGGTGGGTTCACTACCCAGAGGGAGTGACCATGACAGGAGGATATAAGGCAGAGTAGGCCCTGCAAAGGGACAGCCAGTTTTCTTCACTGTCTTCCCCGCCTAACAAGCCAGGAAGACTCTCCCAGGGTTGGGGTGAGTCTCCTGGGCGTGTGGGCTGGGGGGGCTTGTGTGAGAAAACAGTGCTGATTGCAGAGGCCCCCTAACTTTTTGCCCCCATTTTCCACTTTTTGCTGGTGTTTTCCTGACTCTGATGGTGCCCTGGGTACTGCTAACCAGTCCAGGGCCTTTGCTCTGTGTAAAATGGATATGCAAATTAGGCTAATTATAATTGGCTAAGTTAACCTACCTATAAGTCCCTAGTATATGGTAGGGCATGTAGGTTTAGGGACCACAGCATAGGTAGTGCACCCATAGGTGCCCTGCTGAGGTGCCCAGTGTCATTTTAAAGGCAGGCCTGCCTTGCTGGCTGCTTTTAAATGAAAGTTGTGTGGACATTCGACTTTGGAATTAAAAGTAATTCCAAAGTCTTAAACTACCTTATTTTTACATATATGTCACCCCTAAGATGTGCCCTATGTGCCCCTAGGGTTGGGTGCCATGTAACTATAAGCAGGGACCTTATAAAAATAGTTTTATAATCCCTGGTGAGGTAAAAACAGACAAATTTGTTTTTCCCTCATTGTAGTGAACGGCCTCCATAGGCTAGAATGGGGAGATTTTATTTAAATTTTTAAAGTCCCCTTAAATGATGGATATCAAGAGTTTGGTATCAAATTAATTGTTATAATAAATCCCACAACTTCCAGTTGTTGGATTTAATATAACTTGTTCAGGTAAAGAGTTTTAAACTTTACCTGAAAAGTTGCCAATTTCAGCCCTGCATTGCTAACTGTAGGTACCTACCTACCTTTACCAATAATCAATTTTCCAACAACTCAAAACTGCGCGAACGCAGTTTTGCGTCAAAAAGTTTAGCGTTGGCTTGCGCCATTTTTTAGCACCACCTGGGCATCATATATATACTATGACACATGATGGTGCTAACAAATGGTTAGAGTAAAAAATGTTGCCGTAAACCCTTGCACCCTGTCGTAAATCAAATCAACGTTAATGCTGCAAAAATGACACTAACCCGTTTTGCGGCACTTAAACATGTTGCAAACGGATATGCACCATTTTAACCCTGCATTTGCGTCAACTTTAGACTCTAAAGCAAAAAAGGTTGCAAAGCAGAGGGAAGATGGAAGCAGCAGGTCAGGAGAGACCCCAGGATGACCCCATATAACCAGGAACCAGCCAGGAGGAGACACAGAAGTCCCAGGGGAAGGAAAAGAAAAAGCGCAAGTGTCGGTTTAGTGAGGAGGAGCGTTAGATCCATGTAAGAGAGGTGACAGAGCCCCAACACCAGCTATTCGTCACCTTCAAAATGGCAATTGGCAAGAGAGAGGCAATATAGCAGCAAATAGTGGACAAAATCAAGTGTGGCAGAGGTGAAGCAAACTGTCACCGAGTGCAAGAAACTCTGGCATGATGGTAAGCGAAGAACTAAGGAGAAAATGGGCAGGAACAGAAAGGCAGCACTGCAAACTGGAGGTGGAAGTCCTCCACCACAGGAGGACCTGGATGAGATTGAATAGATGGTTGCAGAGGTCAGCCCGCAAGAGCTGGTCACAGGAATACAAGGACAGGACTACGCAGACTTCTAACAACCACCACAAATCAGGGTAAGTTGCATAGGGGAAATAACTGCCAATTTTACAAATGCTCGAAGGGGGAAGCACATAGGACACACTCAATGCATGCGAAAGGAGTGCAGTGGGACAAACTGCCCATGAATCAAGTTGCACAACTCAAACAGAAGCAACACATGGTCACACGCCTTGGTCGTGCTATGCACCACAACACATACACAACATGGATACACGTCAATCACCAGGGCTATATACCAACATGAACAAATGCAGCACATAGGATGAAAGGCATGTCTATTACTGTGCCTGTGGCTGTGTCATCACAACACCTCTTGCAGGCAGTCAAAACTACCCTTCCCACATAACTGAGACATCAGAGACTAGGATGTCAGTCAATATCATTCCTGGGGTTACATCATGGTGGTGACTTTTGCAGATACACTTCGCATCTGCCATGTTCCATTACCAAAACACATGTGTGCCGCATTTTACAGCACACATTAAAATGGCACCTTAGCTAAAATCACTCTGACATGCACAGGAACCAACACCACCCCCAACATAAACAACACATCCTCATAAGATAGCCACTTCTCCATCATGCAGCAAGAATGCCTGTCTGGGTGCAGGGAAAATCTAATCTGTGCAGCTGATGGGGGAATTGCAGGGTGGTCCCATATCACAGTAAACATGGCACTACCTTGTGTAATTAACCTGGTGCAGTGTGGAGCAACACATATTGACGCTGATCAGAACTGTGACACTAGAGAACATATGCACTACAGATTGCAAACTGTAGAACACAACACATACAGGCTGAGCTCACAACAACTCTGACACAACCATGTAAGCCACATAGGCATGGGGAAACAATCACACAAACACAACATATAGGCCCTCATTATGACCCTGGTGGTGAGTGATAAAGTGGCGGGAATACCGCCAACAGGCTGGCGGTAATTATCGTAAAATTATGACCATGGCAGAGAAAACTCCCATAGACAGCCAATGTACCACACCAACAGCCAGGGCGTTAACACCACTGACCACGGCGGTAGCCAATAACAGCCATGCGGAAGACAAAGTACCACCTACCATATTTTGACCCTGCAATCGCCACAATTTCTTGGGCGGTACAAACACCATCAAAAGCCTGGAGGAAACACATCACAGAAGAGCAAAGACTCACCATCGGAAACACAGGGAAGAGCAATGCTGCCATGGAACCGGAACTGCAAGTCTTCCAGATACTCATCTATGTCATGCTCCACCTGGAACACCAACCCACACAAAGATGACAACGGTGAGTACAGCTGCCTAGCACACAAGGGAGGGAGGGAGGAAAACGAGAGTGACACACACACCCAAAACACACACCAGACACACACACACCATACACACAACCAGCTGCAGATGAAAACAATGGCACACAATATGTGGCAGAATAATGCAAGGACAACAAAAATGCATTAATGACAAGGTATTGATATAAACAGCTACCAAATGAACCAATTGTATGAAAAACAGATATATACAAATGTATACTAAGGGCCAATGCCCAGTCCAATGTACTAAGGGTCCACATGGCCACAGGGTACAGTCCAAGGCCCAACTTGAATCCTGACTTCATCCCGATAGAACTCTTCAGGAGCATCAGTTTGCAAGTGGGCAGGCACCTCAGGGGCATGGGGCGTGGAGGGCACCTCAGCCGAATACAGGAGCAAGCCCCCTGGTTCTGGAGGGGGCTCAATGCCCATTTCACTTTGCTGGGGAGTGCGAGGCCACAGTCTCTCAGGTAGTTGACTTTCCCACTGTTTCTGGAGGGGGCTTCATGTCCATTTCTCTTTGCTGGGGAGTGCAAGGCCACAGTCTCTCAGGTGTGTGACTTTCCCACTGGTTCTGAAGGGGGCTCCATGCCCATTTCTCTTTGCTGGGGAGTGCAAGGTCACAATCTCTCAGGTGGGGAACATGCCCACTGCTCCTGGAGGGGACCTCTTGTACAGCAGTCCGTGGAGGGTGGACTACATGGCTTCTGCTGGTGGTGATGGCTGCACTGTGTCATCTGGAAGTGAGGGCTGTACAGTGTTAGCAGGTGAAGGTGCCTCCTGGGCAGCCTCTGCTGGAGGTGAGGAAAGTACTTCCTCAGCTGGCGGTGGGGGTCCTGTGACGACTGGTGGTGGTGATGGTGTCACCCTGACAGCCTACGAAGCGGTGAGGCCTTCTTCCCCTTCATGGCAGGAGGCATTGGATCCTTTCCCCTCCTGGCAGGGGTTGAGGGCTTCTTCCTCTTCATGGCAGGAGGTGCGGGCTTCATCCTCTTCAAGGCAGGAGGTGTGGGATACTTAACCTTCCTGGCTGGTGGAGTGGGATCCTTCACTGACTTGCCACTACGACACGGTTGTGCCACCACTGTCCGCGTGGAATGTTTGGCTGAGGTGCTGGGATGCGTCATTGTGACCCTGCTCTTACGGGCAGGATGGGGGAGGGAGAGTTGAAGAGGTCAAGCTGGGCATGAAAAGCTTCTTAGGGACAGTGCAGCGGGATGAGGAAGGAGGGATGGGAGTGGAGGTTGAGGGAGTGGTTGTTGGAGGTGTATTTCTGCTGGACGTGGGTGCAGGTGCATGGGCAGTGTGCTGATGTGAGGTGGATGGCAGTTGGGTGTGTGAGTGCTTGCGTTTGTGTCCTTTAGAAGGGGAGACAGGCAGGGTGGGAGAGGACACAGGGAACGCGTGCATGGATGTTGTCGAGGAGTCTGCTTGTGAGGTGTGTGCGTGCTGCTTGGTGTGGTGATGCTGGTGGTGGATGTTGATGCAGTGCATGCAGGTTTGAGTGTGGGCGAGACTGTGAGGGAGGTGGAGGAGGGGGGGGAGACAGTGGAGCCAATGGATGTGTTATACTCTAACTACGTGTGGGTGTATTGTACTGGGAGAAAACTAGGCGCTCTGGGTAGCGAGGTGAATATCAACGAAGAATGTCGAATCTCGAAATGGTGCACTCTTGAAAAACCACACCCAAAAGGTCTTGATAGATGCTAAAAGCATTATTGCAAATATAAAGTACAAGAGGCACTCATTATAATGAAAAATAATAGTACTCATGAGTCAGTATACATAGGCAATGTTTTGTCATATATTTCTGAAAATTAATAGGATTATTTCCAACATAATCCCCAATTACAGTATCACTGTCCAAATCCAAATAGTAGAATTAATTGATCTGTTGTTCCAGGATTGCTATGATCCAAAGTCCAAGTCCAGATTTCTCTAATCAAAATTCAGTCATATTCTTCAAAAGATGATATAGCTTATTATTTAAACTTTAGCAGCCGCATCCAAATTGATAGCCAGTCCAGATTTTCTCAAATCAAGGTCCAATCATATTCTTCAAAGGATGATATAGCTTATTATTTAAATTTTAGCAGCCACATCCAAATTGATAGCCAACACGTGTTTCGTCCGGGAGTTTCCCAATGACTTCATCAGGGCTGTAAATCATATAGGTACCTATTATTCTATGTGTATCCATATTTCCTAATTAAAAAGGAGAGACCTCCACCAGTGTATGGACATGAAAAAATATATGAGAAAATGTAAAAAAGGGGTGAAGAAAATATATGAAAGGAATATAAAAGTTAATGGAAAAGTTGTGGAATAAAATGTGAACACAATGGTGGGATGCAGACATATGTTAGTTCTCAGTGCACCTTAATTCCCAAAATGTGAGAATATCATACCCTTAGGTATCAAACATCATATATTAATATTAGATACTATGTCCCCCATTCTTGAGTGAAAGGTGAACATGGTGTTAGGATATAAGAATTAGTGAATAAGTATCAAAAAAATGAAACTTACTTAAATCGCTCTTATTTACTGAATATGAGCTGACCCCGTACCCTAGTGATGTCCCTTGCTACTAAAAAACACGTGCAAATGAGCCATGCTCTTACCTAAACATATATGTAGATGCGTCCTATATCATAAGTATTCCTTACAAGCGAATCCCAGAATAATTCCGTTAAGCAACTTATCTGCTATGTAAAAAAAATTAAATATAACTATAAAACCGCCGGCGCAGATCCCCATTGGCCACTGCACTCCATAGAGTCCCATATTATCCATTGAGGAATTGCACGGCGGTGCAAGACCGCCTTCTGCCACGACGCCCAACGTCGGCAGAGTTACCTCTCTTTCACTTGTCCCTACATACAGGGCAGGCGGTCGCCATTTCATGGTGACAGTCAACGGTCATATAAACCTTATCTGCGTCACAGCCTAGATTAGCACATACCTCGCCATTCCCACTGTCCCATCACATAAATGCACTATGTACACTGAAGTTGGGGTTCTATTGTTCAAATTGTGACAGCTTACTCACTCTTGTATCACCTGGATACCTACCGCTGCAGATAAATAGGAGGAGGAGACATACCCCAGTGTGCTAACCCCTTGTAGACTTGGCTACACTGGAGGACAGGCACATTATATTCATCTATAGACTGGACAGGGCCACAATCACAGAGCTGTGTACCCAATTGGAGCCTGACCTGATTTCTGCTATCCGCCATCCGTGCTCCATTTCCTGGCAACCGGTTCTTTCCAAGTGACAGTGCGCTTGGCAGCAGGAATGTCACAGCCAATGTTCTCAATGGTGCTGGCAACAATTTTGTCTGCCCTGGTGAAACACATGTGCAGCTGCATAGCTTTCCTGCAGGTGGAAGATCTAGCCACTGTGAAGGCCGGATTCTATGCAATGGGGCATATATCCAATATTGTTGGGGCCATTGACAGGACACATATTGCGTTAGTCACCCCGCCAGAATGAACAGGTGTTCCAGAATCGGAAGACTTTCCACTCATTGAATGTGCAAATGGTGTGCCTGGCGGACCAGTATATCTCCCACGTCAATGCTAAGTATCCTGGGTCAATGCATGACCCCTTTGTTCTGAGGAATAGCAGCATCTCAAATGTCATGGCCTACCTACAGAGGCACGGGGTGTGGCTAATAGGTGAGCCATAGTCCCCACCCACTGTATGTTAGTGTGTGCCTTTAGGTGTCATCCCCAAATCATTGTGTGAGGCAAAATGTTGTCCGTCAATACTTGCAGGTGACTCTGGCTACCCAAACCTATTGTGGCTACTGACCCCCGTGAGGAATGCCAGGACAGGGGCTGAGGAACGTTATAATGAGGCACATGGGTGAACCAGAAGGATAATTGAGAGGACCTTTGGCCTCCTGAAGGCCAGGTTCAGGTGCCTACATCTGACAGGTGGATCCCTGTGCTACTCACCAGGGAAGGTCTGCCAGATAGTAGTGGCATGCTGCATGTTGCACAACCTGGCCCTTAGATGGCATGTACCTTTTCTGCAGGAGGAGGAGACTGGAGATGCCCTTGTGGCAGCAGTGGACCCTGAGGACAGTGAGGATGAGTAGGCAGAGGATGAGGATGAGGACAACAGAACATCAGTTATGCGACAATACTTCCAATGACACAGAGGTGAGACAGTGCAACTGACCATTCCACTGGCTATTGATGTTTTCTGTGTGGCTGTAGCATGATGGCATTAACTTCCATTGCAACTCAACTTACTGTCACCTATGGCTTGTCATTTTACAGATGTTGGTGAGATCACAACTGTGTATTGATGTGATGAGTACAGACAGATACAGGTCATTATTTCTATGCCCTCAGAGTGTTCAGATCATTTGCACTAGATGTGACTGTTTCCATAAATGCACATTTTCAACAAATGATGGAGGAAAGTCCAGGGTATTGTTCCAGTCTGTTTGTAGCACAGGTGTAGTGTCCAGGGGGCCATAGGAAGGAGAGACAAGGCAGTTCAAAGTGGACAAGGTGACAGTGTGGGACACAAGGCGGACAATCAGGAGAGTCTCATTTCCTGGCAGGGGTCTTGGCAAGTTTCTCTGTCTTCTGTCTTCTGTCTGGGTCACAGGGAACATTTGCGGGGTGGTTTACATTCTGCAAGGGGAGGGGTGCTGGTGGCCTTTGGGTCCTGTGGCGGGGCCTCCTGCCCACTTGCTGCAGCGGAAGTGGAGGGCTGGTCAATGGACTCGCTAGTGGTAGGGGCCCGGTGCTGTGCTGTTGCTTCCCTCATGATGTTGGCCATGTCTGCCAGCACCCCAGCTATGGAGAGCAAGGTGGTGCTGATGGCCTGCAAGTCCTCCCTGATCCCCTGATTCTGTTCCTCCTGCAGCCGCCTGTTCTCCTGCACATTATCAAGGCCCATCGTGTCCTGGGAATGTTGGTAGGCTCCCAGGATCTCTTTGAGTGGCTCCTGGAGAGTTGGTTCCCTGGGCCTGTCCTCCCCCTGGCGCACAGCAGTCCTCCCAGTGTCCCTGTTGGCCTGTGCCTCTGTCCCCTGAACAGTTTGCCCACTGCCACTGACCCCAGGTCCCTGATTGTCTTGGGTATGAGATGTGGACTGGGTCCCTGTACAGGTGGGCACACTGCTTATTGACGTGTCCTGGGGACAAGGTGTGGGTATGCTGGGTGGGTGCTGTGGTGTTGGATACTGATGGGGGAGGCTATGGGGTGGACTGTGAGTGGGCTTGGGTGACCGACTGTCCAGTGGTCCCTGATGGGCCAGGTTGTTGGTCCAGATCCTGAAGTCCAGAGTTACTGTCATCAATGGGGGCATCTTCTGTTGGGGGACTGGATAGTCGTGGCAACTCCTCTCCGCTGATATTGGCTGGGGCACCAGTGGGGATGTAAATGATGTATTATGCTTCATGTCTGTGACATATTGTTCATCCCTGGCTTTCCCTCTATCATTGCTGTTGCCCTACCACCTCTGTTTGTGTATGGCGATTGTTAGACCTGACAGCCCCAGGGGGGTCACCCCTAACTTTTTGCCTGCCTCCCTACACTTTTTGGACACTGTTTTTGCTGGTTTTAGGAGTCTGCACACTTTACCACTGCTAACCAGTGCTAAAGTGCATATGCTCTCTCCCTTAAAACATGGTGACATAGGTTCATACCCAATTGGCATACTTAATCTACTTGTAAGTCTCCAGTAAAGTGTACTACATGTGCCCAGGGCCCGTAGATTAAATGCCACTAGTGGCCTGCAGCACTGATTGTGCCACCCACATAAGTAGCCCCTTAACCATGCCTCAGGCCAGCCATTGCAAGGCCTGTATGTGCAGTTTCACTGCCAATGTGACTTGCCATTTAAAAGTACTTGCCAAGCCTTAAACTCTCCCTTTTCTACATATAAGTCACCCCTAATGTAGGACATAGGTAACACATAGGGCAGGGTGCTATGTAGGTAAAAGGCAGGATATATAACTGTGTAGTTTATATGTCCTGGTAGTGTAGATCTCCTAAATTCATTTTACCACTGCTGTTAGGCCTGCTCCTTTCATAGGCTAACATTAGAGCTACCCTCATATACTGTTTGAGTAGTAGATTCTGATCTCAAAGGAGTAACAAGGTCATATTTAGTATGGCTAGAATGGTATACAAAATCCTGCTGAAGGGTGATGTTGGATTTAATATTACTATTTTTGAAATGCCCCTTTTAGAAAGTGAGCATTTCTCTGCACTTAAATCCTTCTGTGCCTTACAATCCACGTCTAGCTAGGTTACTTGACAGCTCCCTTGTGCATTTCACTCAGACAGCCCCAAACACAGGATGCTCAGTCACACCTGCACACATCTGCATACTGAATAGGTCTTCTTGGGCTGGGAGGGTGGAAGGCCTGACACATTTGAAAGGACAGTGGCCTTCCCTCATATAATGGACTGCCAAACCCCCTATTGGGACCCTGTCAGACAGGATGGAACTGAAAGGGGACCTGGTGCACTTCTAAGCCACTCTTTGAAGTCTCCCCACCTAAAAGGCAAGTTTAGGTATTTAAATAGGGCCTCTGACCCTATCAACTCAGACACTTATGGACAAGATAGTGCTGGTGAAGAAACTCTGAACCAGACCCTGCAACCTGCTAAGAGGAACTGCATGGCTGCCCAAAGGATTCACCTGACTGCTTTTCTGCAAAGGACTGCTGCCCTGCTGTTGCCCTGCTGCCTTGCTGTCCTCTGGCTCTGCTGAGAAGTGCCCTCCAAGGGCTTAGATAGAGCCTGCCTTCTGTTCCGTGAAGTCTCAGGACCAAAAAGACTTCCTTCTGCAAAGAACTCCTAGTGCGGCAAAAATTTGACCCACAGCCTGCCAGAAACGATGCACAGACTGCATTGTGGTGAGAAAATCACTGCACGCCCAACCGGAACAATGCAGTCCGGCTCCCCAAGAGGTGATCGACGCAGCACCAGCGTAGCGACCGGAGCTTCAACGCACGGCCCACTGGTTCGACGCATAGCCAAGCCGGAACAACGCAGCCCGACTTCCTGCAAGAAGAATCGATGCAGCACCTGCCGTGCAACAGAAATTTTCCTGCATCGCCCACCGGATCTACGCATCTCCTGTGACTTACGTCCAGCACACCCAGGATTTCTCCACATCTTCCCAAGGGCATCCGAAAACCCTGCAACCTGAAGAGGATCCAAGTCAGCATGCCGGAAATCGATGCAAAGCCTTCCCTGCATGGAAAATGATCGACGCATCGTCTGTGTGTGCCCGGAGAAACCGACACACACCTCCCCGTTTTCCACGCATCTCCTTCTCTGCGGTCCCTTGCAGAGAATTTGAACGCAAACCAGGTACTTTGTACTTCCAAGAGACACGTGTTGCTTTTTAAAGACTAAAGACTCCTTTTATCAATCTCTAAAGTGATATTTTAACGTGTACTTATCAAATCTTGATTGTTTTGACCTGCATTTAACCAGATAAATATCATATATTTTTCTAAACACTATGTGGTGTACTTTTGTGGTGTTATACTGTGTTATTGCATGATTTATTGCACAAATACTTTACACATTGCCTTCTAAGTTAAGGCTGACTGCTCAGTGCCAAGCTACTAGATGGTGGGCACAGGATAATTTGGATTGTGTGTGACTTACCCTGACTAGAGTGAGGGTTCTTGCTTGGACAGGGGTAACCTGACTGTTAACCAAAACCCCCATTTCTAACAGTGATGTATTGTGTGATTGTTAGTTTCCCTATGCTGTGCATGCTTTAATGATTGGTGTCCATGCAGGGCAGGGAGGGCTGTCCATGCATTGCTATCGCATGCAGGGATAAGCATTGGGGTTAGCCATATGTGTAGGTGCAGTGTGTGGGTGGGAGTGAAGTGATGGGAGTGAGGGTGAGGGGGTGTGATGGCATGCAGGTATGGGGGTGATAAGTGGTAAATGTTGACTTAACAGTGTCCAGTCCTCCAGCTACTCCAGCGAGTCCCTCAGGATGCAGTAGTGCCAAGACTTGCTCCTTCCATGCTTTGAGCTGTGGGGGAGCAGGTGGGGGTCCACCACCAGTCCTCTGTATGGCGAGCTGGTGCCTTCCAGCCACGGAACATACATTCCCCTGTAGGTCGTTCCACCTCTTCCTGATATCATCCCTTGTTCTTGGATGCTGTCCCACAGCGTTCACCCTGTCCATGATTCTCCGCCATAGCTCCATCTTCCTAGCAATGGATATTTTCTGTACCTGTGCTCCAAACAGCTGTGGCTCCAACCTGACTATTTACTCCACCATGACCCTTAGCTCCTCATCAGTGAAACAGGGGTGCCTTTGTAGGGACATGGGTGTTGTGTGGTGTGTATTGGTGAGAGTGTGTTGAGTAATGTGGTGAGGTGTGTGATGTGGGGTGCTTGAGGGATGTATGGGTGTATGTGGTGTGTGTGTCTAGTTGTCTCTGTGCTGTTCATGTCATTCTCCTGGCAGTAATTGTTGTTTGTAAAGGGTTGTGGGTAATGTAGTTCTGTGCTTTATAGTGCTGTGGGTGGGGGTGTGTGATGTGTGTATGAGTGTCAGGTGTGTGTTTTTAGTATTGACCAATGTAGTGTTGTTTTGTATGTGGGTGTCCATTCTGAGTGCAGCGGTATGTACTGCCAATGGTTTACCGCCATTGAATGTCCGCCGTGGCGATTTGTGGGTCATAATGTGGTGGGTGTTGTTCTGTTGGCGTAAAGGTATGGGTGTTGGTACCGCCACTTTAGCACTGACCTTTGGGCTGGTGGATTTGTGTATGTGGCTGTATTCTGTTGGATTGGTGTGTGTGTGTCACCGGGATTTACCGGCAATGTCATAATGAGGGCCATAGTGTATGTCTGTGAACATCATGGTGCACAATATCACATTGATGGGTGGGGGGTGGCGCTTGGGCAAGCCTAGCGTTTGTAAGACTGCTAGTGCAGTTTACCCTCCGCGGTTGGGAGTATGATTTACACGCTGGGATGGCGGGTGGAAATCTGTCTCCTCATGTCAGCTCTGTATGGCAGTCACCACAACTTTGTTGCTGGATCAAATAGAGCTAGCGCCAATCTTGGGGTTCATTGGGTGTGACAGCACACATTGCACTTGTCACTGCTAATCAGGCAGTGGAAAGTGCAAAGGGTCTGGCCATGGTGCCCCCTGCACTGCCCATGCCAGGTGCATGGGCTGTGCAGGGGCATCCAGGGACACACCACACCCCATTACCACCAACCTTTGCATGGAGGTTGGACCGCATGTAAAGGCTGGCAGAAAAGCGGTAGCATACTTGGAAGGTAGCGCTGATTGTAATGCTGGACTGGTGTCACAAGACAGGTGGCATTGCCAGTCTGTAAGCTCCGGCCACCTGCCAGTGCCAGGCCAATCAGCCCATGGGGCATTCCCCATGGTCAACATGGGCCACTCCCACCTGCGCTGTTGGCGGTGGTCATATTGCCAATTGCAGTCTGGTGGTCATAGGACTGCCAGACTTGTAATGAGGGTCCATGTATGCACCAGTCCAACAAGCTGAAAAATCTCCAATAAACTAGCTAGAGGCCCTAATGAAAGTTGAAAATGAATCAACTGGCTTTGTCCATAATGTGGTGGCATCGGGCACTGTCATACAGAAAATGATGTACAGATCAGCAAATGATACCCATGCTGCCCATCCCTGGATCCACCCCTGTGCAGGGGTAAATTAGCTGCAGTGCCACAATGCTGCATCCCTTGCACCATAATGCAAGTTTGACTGCATTGAGGAGCAGACATTAGTAATGTAGGAAGAGTACCATCCAGCACAAACAGAAACTGAAATGGCATTCTGGTAGATCCATGTGTGCTGTGGAATGCAGCAGACATACACATACATCAACATGAGGAGCAATCAAAGGAAACTACAATATTGCGCCTTTGTAATGCCATCCATGGGTTGGTGTAAGGTTTTGGTGTCACCCTGGTGTGTGAAAAACATGTAAATCTGAGACAGAGGTAAATTGCAATGTGCGTTGGTGTGGCTTGAGCACTGCGATACCCATTGCAAATCAGTACCATGCAAATTAAAGCATAGGAAGGGACCACAATAACAAGATGGTGTCAAGCCACCAAAAGGAAATACATCACAACTTGTAAATATGACGTAGCCTATTGCACCACCTGAGCTTCCCTTTTTGCGTGATACTCAGGTGGAGCAAAGGGCTGATACATTGCACCCATAATGTACAAGAACAATGTCTGGGGTGTAAGTTGTCAGTGAGTCTCCAATAGCAAATCAATGACGTAACATGTCAACTGCCATAACATAGAAAGACTGATTTTACACCATCTCATTGCAGAGAATGATGGCTCTCCTGCTGATCTGGAGTTCTCTGATGACTTGGATGACCAAATGACAACCATCAGTCAACAGACCCTCCAGGATATCCTGGTATCCTTCCAGACACCACCTCCAGTTGCAAGGAGGACAACCAATGTAGCAGCCATCCCAGATGACCTACCCAACACCCAAAATTTACAACCAGCCAGTACAGATACAGCTCAGGGCTCCAAGGACCCAGGGGCAAGCTTCAAGGGAACAGTGGTAGGAGTCCAGTGGGAGCTGGCCAAGCAGGTGCAGGTGGGGATGGAGACCATGGTAGCCAGCCTAGAGGGAATGCCCAAGTGCCTCATGACAGCTAATGAGCACACAGCTGCCAACCAAGACACACACTCCCCACTGTATGGAGTCCACCAGTGTCTAAAGGACATAGCTGCTGCCATGAGGGAGATGCTACAACAACTGCCCTCCACAACTGGCAGCAGTATGATAGAGTACTAGCTGGGCTCCATTCAGCGTGAAGTGTCCTCCCTCAGGGAAGACACGGATGCCTACCACCGGGATGTTGCTGCTATCCTGAAAAATAAGCAGTTCCTCCTTGCTGCAGTGATGCCATATGTAAGACCACAAATGGCAGCTCCTGGGAATTGGAATTCTACATCTTATGTGTGGCCCCCTCTACCTCCCCACCACCAATGGCACAAGAGACACCATACACATCAGAGGATGAAGATGTGGAACAGATCACCTTTACTCAGAAGAGTACCCTGTAGCACAAGTCTATGCCACATGGGCAGTGTTCTCCTTAGTTCTGTGCTAAAGATCATGCCAGTGTTATCACAGTAGGATATATGCACTCTTCACCTACCCACTGTTGACCTGTCTACCATGGACTGCCATTTTCTCTCACTTACCAATTGGCAATTTTTGTTCCTCCACAATTATCGACACAACATTGAAGCGTGTCTCAGGACATGTCCTTCAAACCTGGACTCTGATTGTGTCAAAAAACTGTTATACACAAATGGGGTTTCACACCTGGACATTGTTTATATATCACATAGATATTTTCACCTGTAAATAAACACTTTGTACACATTATCACTGTCAACATTTTCTGTGATCCATCTACTCAGCAAAATGATAGTATAATGTGAATCCATGTCATTGACTTCAGAAGATCAGTACATGAGTGCTGAACTGTGGGGCCACAAAGCTACACACAAGGATTCAAACATGACAATGGTGTATGATGTAAACTTCTCATAAACTGATAGACACTTATAGACTTTTTTCAAGATGTAGGGCAGGTCAGGCAGAAAACCAAGTAAACAGCAATTTAGCCAGCTGGGAGTACCAGAATAACTCATTGGTGTGGTATAGAGTTAGCTAACTTCATCAGTGATGGGCACCGGTCTATGTTGCAGGATAGAGTACCATTTGGGGCTGATGTCAGATCTGTCACAATTCCCAACATTGTCTAAACAGGACCCCAACAATGACAGCTGAAGGGCCAGACTTACCTGTCCTAGAGAAATGCATGCATAGACATAATGAATGGTGGCTACGCTGCATGACAGATACATGGACTAGTAGTTGTGATGTTGCAGCGAGTGTGACAGCTCTATTGTAATTAGGTGACGCACATGTTAAGAGAGGGATTTGAAGACAGGACAGATTCCCTAGGTCAACCCCCAATTTGCCCTGTGCACTCATGGCAGGGCCCTGAGACTCAAGCATGTTACACAAATTGTATGGGAGAATGCAAAACTATTTATTATTAATTCAAGAAACCTAAAAACAACTAAAACCGACCCTATCCTAAACTAACCTATACTAACTATACTTATCCAACAACTAAAGCTATCTACTCTATGCTAAACTTAACTTACACATTGAACACCACACTCTAAACATTTCCCCCCCACCCCCGTTAAGTAACAAGACACAAGCAGGACAACAATTACTAACACTACACATTTACTAACTAATCCTAAACAAATATATATTTTTTTGTATATATATATATATATATATATATATATATATATATATATATATATATATATATATATACTGTATATATATATCAAAACAAATCCCTTTCAGGATTAGAGTGACGCATAAATTATGCAGAAAAGAATAGAGAACTCTGGGTAGTTCCCAAGTTTAGGTGGAGAGCAGCTCTAGCAAGGAGCACCCTGCAACACCAGCAACACTCTAGATTTGCTCACCTCAAATGTCTGTTTATCTAGCAACGTTTTTAAGCATAGGATCAGCACAGTGCTATCCACGCTGAGCTAGATAGTGACAAAGTATTTTGCCATTTGTACAGCAAAGTCTTTAAGCATAGGTTTGATACAGTGTCAACCTTGCCGAGATGTAAAATGACAAAAGCCATTTACCACTCCAGGCACTGTATTACAGCTTTGGGCTGGTAAAATACCATCCAAGCCAACCTGGAATCAAATCAAATCATTAACATTTATAAAGCGCGCTACTCACCTGTGCGGGTCTCAAGGCGCTAGGGGGAAGGGGGGGTTACTGCTGCTCGAAAAGCTAGGTCTTGAGGAGTCTCCGGAATGCGGAGTGGTCCTGAGTGGTCCTGAGGCTGGTGGGGAGGGTGTTCCAGGTCTTGTCTGCCAGGAAGGAGAAGAACCTCCCACCCGCCGTGGAGCGGCAGATGCGAGGGACGGCAGCGAGCGTGAGGCCAGAGGAACGAAGGAGACGGGTGGGGGCGTAGAAGCTGAGGCGACGGATGAGGTATTCCGGTCCCTTGCTGTGGAGGGCTTTGTGTGCGTGCGTGAGAAGTCGGAAGGTGATCCTTTTGCTGACTGGGAGCCAATGCAGGTGTCTCAGGTGTGCGGAGATGTGGCTGTTGCGGGGTACGTCGAGGATGAGGCGGGCCGAGGCGTTTTGAATACGTTGCAGGCGTTTTTGGAGTTTAGCGATGGTCCCAGCATAGAGGGTGTTGCCGTAGTCCAGGCGGCTCGTGACGAGGGCGTGGGTCACGGTTTTTCTAGTGTCGGCGGGGATCCAGCGGAAGATCTTGCGGAGCATGCGGAGGGTGAGGAAGCAGGCGGAGGACACAGCGTTGACTTGCTTGGTCATGGTGAGAAGAGGGTCCAAGATGAAGACGAGGTTGCGGGCGTGGTCTGAGGGGGTCAGTGCGGTGCCAAGGGCCGTGGGCCACCAGGAGTCGTTCCAAGCGGACGGGGTGTTGCCGAGGATGAGGACTTCCGTTTTGTCAGAGTTCAGCTTTAGGCGGCTGAGCCTCATCCAATCTGCAACGTCCTTCATGCACTCTTGTAGGTTGGTTTTGGCGCTGGCGGGGTCCTTAGTGAGGGAGAGTATAAGTTGGGTGTCGTCGGCGTAGGAGGTGATGATGATGTCGTGCTTGCGTACGATGTCGGTGAGGGGGCTCATGTAGACATTGAAGAGTGTCGGGCTGAGCGATGAGCCTTGAGGTACGCCGCAGATGATCTCGGTGGGGTCTGAGCGAAACGGTGGGAGGTAAACTCTTTGAGACCGGTTTGAGAGGAAGGAGGCAATCCAGTCCAGGGCCTGGCCTTGGATCCCGGTGGAGCGGAGGTGGGTTATTAGGGTGCGGTGACAGACGGGGTCGAAGGCAGCCGAGAGGTCGAGGAGGATGAGGGCGACTGTTTCACCGTTGTTCATCAGGGTTCTGATGTCGTCTGTGACTGAGATGAGGGCGGTTTCAGTGCTGTGGTTGGTTCGGAATCCGGTTTGTGAAGGGTCGAGCAGGTTGTTGTCTTCCAGGAAGGTGGTAAGCTGTTTGTTGACGGTTTTCTCTATTACCTTGGCGGGGAAGGGGAGCAGCAAGATGGGGCGGAAGTTTTTCAGGTCGCTAGGGTCCGCCGTAGGTTTCTTTAGTAGGGCGTTGACTTCGGCGTGTTTCCAGCTTTCGGGGAAGGTAGCAGAAGAAAATGAAGAGTTGATGACGGCCTGGAGGTGCGGGGCGATGATGCCGTCGGCTTTATTGAAGATGAAGTGAGGGCAGGGGTCCGATGGGGCGCCGGAGTGGATAGAGTTCATGGTGGTTTTGGTTTCTTCAGTGTTGATGTGGGTCCAGGCGTTGAGGGTGATGGCCGGGGGTGTGGGTTCGGTGATGCTTGGTAGGGTCTGGTGTCCGAAGCTGTCGTGGAGGTCGCTGATCTTGCGATGGAAGAAGGTGGCGAGGGAGTTGCACAAGTCTTGTGAGGGCGTGACGGCGTTGGCATTGGGGTTGGAGAACTCTTTGACGATGCTGAAAAGTTCTCTGCTGTTGTGGCTGTTTTTCTCCAGTCTGTCGGTGAAAAAGTTCCTTTTGGCTGCGCGGATCAGGTGGTGGTGTTCGCGGGTTGCGTTTTTGAGGGCGGTCATGTTGTCGGCGGTGTGGTCCTTGCGCCAGGCCTTCTCGAGGGCGCGACATGTTTTCTTCGATTCTTTGAGGGTGTCAGAGAACCAGAGAGGTTTTTGGTGATGGCCTGTTGATGCGTGCGTCTGAGGGGAGCAAGGTTGTCTGCGCAGTTGGAGATCCAGTTCGAGAGGCTGAGGGCTTCGTCGTTGGGGTCGTTGGTGAGGGTAGGTTGGTTGACGGCGAGTGCGGAGAAGAGTTGCTCTTCGGGGATTTTGTTCCACTGTCGACGAGGGATGGGTTGAGTGCGGAGGTGGCGGGTCTAACGTCGGAATGTGAAATGGACACAGCTGTGGTCGGTCCAGTGTAGAGCGGAGGTGTGGCTGAAGGAGACGTGTTTGCTGGCGGAGAAGATAGGGTCAAGCGTGTGTCCGGCGATGTGGGTGGCGGTGTTCACCAGTTGCTTGAGGCCGAGGTTGGCGAGGTTGTCGAGCAGGGCGGTGGTGTTGGGGTCGTTGTTTTGTTCCAGATGGAAGTTGAGGTCACCTAGGAGGATGTAGTTCGGCGAGGCGAGGGCGTGCGGGGAGACGAAGTCGGTGATGGAGTCGCTGAAAGGGGCGCGCGGTCCGGGGGGACGGCAGACGAGGGATCCTCTGAGGGTGGTCCTGGGGTCGGTGCGAATCTGAAAATGCAGATGTTTGGTGACGCTGATGGAGTCTTTGAAGACGATGGCGATACCTCCTCCTACTTGGTTGGTGCGGTCTTTTCTGGAAATCTTGTAGCCTTCGGGGATGGCGGTGGCGATGTCTGGGGCCGAAGAGGCGTTCATCCAGGTCTCCGTGATGAAGGCGACGTCCGGTGCTGAGGAGTCCAGGAGGTCCCAGAGTTCAACGGCGTGCTTGTGGACAGATCGCGCGTTGACCAGGATGCACTTGAGGTGGTTGATGGCGCGTGGGCTGGTGGTCGTGGTAGTTGCGTGGTGGAAGATGCGTTTGCAGAAGTTGCAGGCAAAGGGTCCATGGGTGCGTTTGGGGTGAGCTTGGAAGCAGGTGTTGGAGCGCCCTGGGTTGAGGGCGTGGAGGGTGGTGGGGTCGTAGCGGAGCAGCGGGGTTTGGGAGAGCTGGGGACCAGGGGTCGTGGCGCTGGGCGCGGGCCAGGCGGGGACGGGCGCAGACGGGCTTGCCTCTGGCGCGCCAGCGGCGCGGCCGCGCAGCGGCCGCCATAAGAGGGAGGGGGGGAGGGGGTGAATGTTAGGAAGTTTAGGAGATTAGGGAGAGAGATAGGAGTAGGGTTGGGAAGATAGGGGAGGGGGGTTGTAGAGGTGGGTGAGGGTGAGAGGTAGAGTGAGAGGATAGGAAGATAGGTAACAGAGGGGGTGGCGGGAGGGGGGGAGAGGTAAAGAAATAGGTGGAGAGATAGAGAAATAGGTAGATAGGAGGAGGTGGTGAGTGAGGGAGATAGATAGTGAGATTGAGAGATAGGTAGATTGGTAGATAGGAGGAGTGAGGGAGGCAGATAGCGAACAGGGTAGATAGGGGTGATAGAGAGGGGGAGGCGAGTGAGGGAGAGAGATGAGACAGGAGCAGGAGGGCAGGCGCGGGAAGAGCAGAAGACGGAGGACGAAGAAAACAGAAGAACAGAAGACAGAAGATGAAGAACAGAAGACAGAAGATGAAGAACAGAAGACAGAAGACAGAGGACGAGGAAGCAGAAGACAGAAGATCACAGAAGAAGATACAGAAGACAAAGAACAGAAGGCAGAAGACCACAGAAGAAGATGAAGATGAAGCAGAAGAGAGATGGATAATGAGTAAAAGCAACCCCTGACACGTGTTTCGCTCTCATTAGAGCTCATCAGAGAGGTTTAGCTTTGTCCAGACACAAAGGAGCACCCAGTATAGGTCAAAACAAATCCCTTTCAGGGTTAGAGTGACGCATAAATTATGCAAAAAAGACTTAAGGACTTTGCTGTACAAATGGCAAAAGACTTTGGCCCTCATTACAACATTGGCGGTAAATGCCGCTTACCGCCATGCAGAAGACCGCCAACACACCTCCCCGGCCGCGGAATTCCGCCACAGCTATTACGGCCCACAGCTCAGAATCTGCCAAAATCTAGACACCCACACAAGTCCGCCACACCAAAGGTCAGTGATAAACTGGCGATAAAAAAACCGACACCGTCCCGCCAACAGGAATACGCCCACACTATCACGACCCACGAATCCATGCGCGGTCTTTCAACCGCGGTATTCCATTGGCGGTACACACTGCCGTGCTCAAAATACACACACATTGGACAAATCGAAATACTCACACCTGATACACATACACACGCCACTCCCATACACCCAATACAATATAAAACACAAACCCACATTACCCACAAACCCTTACTACCTAAACCTTTGAAGAAGCCCAGAGAGATAGCAAAGACAACACCAGCATACAGAGGCACACAACACCATCACACATACACATCCACGCACAAAACAACACACACCCCTAAACATCACCCCACACATCACAACACACACCAGATCACACATCACCCACACCACCCCATGGCACCGCAAAGACACCCCAGGTTTTCTGAGGAGGAGCTCAGGGTCATGGTGGAGGAAATCATCCCGGTAGAGCCACAGCTATTCGGATCACAGGTGCAGCACACCACCATAGCTAGGAAGATGGAGCTATGGCGTAGAATCGTGGATAGGGTCAACGCAGTGGGACAGCACCCAAGGACACGGGATGACATCAGGAAGAGGTGGAACGACCTACGGGGGAAGGTGCGTTCCTTGGTCTCAAGACACCATATTGCAGTTCAGAGGACTGGCGGCAGACCCCACATCCTCCCCCACAACTAACAACATGGGAGGAGCAGGTCTTGGCTATACTGCATCCTGAGGGCCTCGCAGGAGTAGCTGGAGGAATGGACTCTGGTAAGTTAAATCTTTAACTACTTCATCCCCCACCCTACCAGCATGCTATCACATACCCCCACCCTCACCCCCATCACTCCAACTCCTCACATATGTCCCACTATCACAAACCACACATCTCAACACCAAGCCCTGCATGCAACAACAAAGCATGGACACCCATCACCAATGCATATCCACTACACATACCCACACAGACCCCTAAACAATTATCACACAAGGTCCTACACAGGAATGGAAGCACTGGGTTACAGGGTAACCCACCCATTGCACACCATGGCACACACAATAATCATCCCTTTACACCCCTGCAGGACCCCTACCCAACGTCACCGGTCAGGAGGTTCCAGACATGTCCAGACATGTTCACTCCACCCACAGAAGAGGCCCACAGTGATGACAGCAGCTCTGTCTAGATGACCAGCCCGGGCCATCTGGGACCTCGGGACAGTCGGTTCCCCTCACACAGTCACAGGCCAACACAGAACCTTCCCCCTCAGGAAACACGAGCACAGCACCCACCCAGCGGGCACCTACCTCTGTCCCCAGGACACGTCAAGCAGCAGTGTGTCCACCACTACAGGGAACCCAGGCTAACCCACCACCCCAACAACAGCAGGGACCTGGGGGCAGTGTTAGTGGGCACACAGTTCAGGGGACAGAGGCCCAGGAAAACCAGGGAACTGGGAGTGCTGCTGTGCGACAGGGGGAGGACAGGTCCAGGGAACCCACTGTCCACGAGGCCATCTCCAACACCATGGGAGCCTACCATCATTCCCAGGAGACCATAGGCACGGTACTGGCCAAGTTTCAGGAGACCCAGCGGCTGCAGGAGGAACAGTATTTGGGGTTCAGGGAGGAACTCAAATCCATCAATACCACCCTGGGCACCATTGTAGGGGTGCTGAAGGACCTTGTGAACACCAGGAGGGACACTGTGGCACAACAAGGGCCCCCTGACACTAGCCTGGATGATGAACTGCCCACCACCTCCTCCGGTGCTAGTGGACAGGAGGCACCACCACAGGACCACAACACCAGTACCCCGCCCCCTGCATATGGAGAGCCACCCCTCAAGCGGTCCCTGAGATCCAGGACAAAGACAGAGAACAATGCCAAGACCCCAGCCAAGAAATGAGACCACCCTGAGTGTCATCCCACTTTGTCATCCTGTCCATCCTTAAACTGCCCTAGCTCCACTTCCTATGCCCCTTTGGACAAAGCACCTGTGAGACAAATAGACTGAACTCTGCCATGCACATTCTTCCACTATTACCCCTGACCATTTTACAACCCCCCCCACTATTTAGCACTTAAATAAACACCCTTAAATCACAAAACAACCTGGAGTCAGTCTGTGCTTTCACAATTGTGTATTTGCAATAACTGAGGGAAATAGCAATGTCCATTGTATTGTCAACATACCTATGTCACACAGCTCTGGTCCATGAGGTAACATAGCAGAGGTCACACAGTGGGACCCACATCTGTGAAATTGAAAGGCAAAGTGACAAATCAGGGTCCATACACTGGGTGAAAGTGACAGACAGATGAGAGGTCGAACAATTTTATCAGATGTAGGAGGCAGTGATGTCTTCTTACCTGTGTCTCACTGGAAGTATTGATGGATCACGGTGTTTCTGTTGTCTATGTCCTCTTATTCTGCCTCTTCTTCTTCCCTGTCCACAGGCTCCACAGCTGCCACAACACCTCCTTCAGGACCATCCTCCTGCAGAAAAGGCACCTGTCGTCACAAAGCCAAGTTGTGCAGCATACAGCAGGCCACGATGATCTGGCACACTTTCTTTGGTGAGTAGTATAGGGAACCACCTGTCATATGGAGGCACCTGAACCTGGCCTTCAGGAGGCCGAAGGTCCTCTCTATAACCCTCCTAGTTCACCCATGTGCCTCATTGTAGCGTTCCTCTGCCCTTGTCCTGGGATTCCTCACTGGGGTCAGTAGCCATGACAGGTTGGGGTAGCCAGAGTCACCTGCAAATGTCGAGGGACAACTGTTAGACACACACTAACCCTTAGGGACAACCCCAGACCCAGACAACTATTCACACTGTATAGGGTCCATGTCCTCACCTAATAGCCACACATGGTGCCTCTGGAGTTGCCCCATCACATAAGGGATGCTGCTATTCGTCAGAATGTAAGCGTCATGCACGGAGCCAGGAAACTTGTCGTTCACATGGGAGATGTACTGGTCAGCCAAACAGGCCATCTGCACATTCATTGAATGGTAACTCTTCCGGTTTCTGTACACCTGTTCACTCCTGCGGGGGAAACCAAGGCCACATGTGTCTCATCAATGGCACCTATGATGTTGGGGATATGTCCCAGGGCACAGAAGTCACCTTTCACTGTAGGCAAATCCTCCACCTGAGGGAAAACGATGTAGCTGCGCGTGTGTTTCAGCAGGGCCCACAACACTCTGGACAACACGTTAGAGAACATTGCCTGGGACATGCCTGATGCAATGGCCACTGTTGTTTGAAAGGACCCACTTGCCAGGAAATGGAGTACTGACAGGACCTGCACTACAGGGGGTATTCCTGTGGGATGGCGGAAAGCTGACATCAGGTCTGGCTCCAACTTGGCACACAGTTCCTGGATTGTGGCACAATCAAGTCTGTAGGTGACTATGACATGTCGCTCTTCCATTTTTAACAGGTCTACCAGCGGTCTGTACACCGAAGGATGCCGCCATCGCCTCACCTACCCCAGCGGACATGCTCTATGGATTAGAACAGCGATCAGAGGGTCAGCCAACACTGAGGTACAAAATAAACAACTTTATTGCACACATTTGTCAATCCGCTATGTGCCTGTCTTAGTGTGTATGCAAGGCCTATATATGTGCGATGTATTTAAATTTAATGCCATGTGGCCCCCTGAAATGGCGGCTGCCTGACCTGTAACGTGGGACAAGGGGATATGAGGTAACTGCGCTGGCGTTGTACACCGTCGCGGTAGGCGGTCGAAGACCGCAGCACAATCCTGCATTAGTTAACATTGGACCCCAAGGGTCCCAGGAGCCAATGACGATGTACGCCGGCGGTAAAGGTACTCACAGCTGCGGACGTGACCGCCATTTTCTCTCTATTCACTCACTTGATACCTGATCTTTGACAGGAGAGGACCTACACTGCAAGTGCTGCTGTGACCTCAGTCTGGAAGCGACAATGGCTCACGTGTCTGGGGAAAGGGCCCCTGCCTTCACATCGGAGGAGTTGGAGAAACTAGTGGATGGGGTCCTCCCCCAGTACAGGCTACTCTACGGTCCTCCAGACAAACAGGTGAGTACACTGTGAGCATGCTGTATGGGCAATGCCTGTTTGGAGTGTTGTGGATGGAAGATACAGGGGGGACTGAGGTGTGCATTAAACGACGGTCCTCAGTATAGGGAAAGGTGCGGAAGACATTGTGACGCGAAGGGTTAATTAGCTTAAGCAGTGTAGATGAGTGTGATGCCTGCTGAAAACCCCCCCAAAACAACGTGGAAAAGTTCATGATATTATTTTCAAGCTTGTTTGTGTAGAAGACTCCGTCTCAACCTTGAAAACAAGAGTACAGGGAGAAGATGGAATGAAAACAAACGCTGGAGAAGGGCAGAGCAGCCAAGTACTGATAACATAGCTAGAAAATGGCAGAATGAGATAGAATCCAAGCTTCGAGTTATTTAAGCACTGAAGTGTGGGTGAGGGATTTTGAAGCTCGCAGATGGAGTTTTGAAAGATGCCATGGCCCAGCGCTGCCTCCCTGTTGTGCTGACCGTGATGCTTGAGGGGGAGAGAGGTCCAAGCAGGCTTTAGAGGGCTTCGCAGCATTTTGTGGACTAAGTTAAGTTCCACACAGGGATGAAAGGCCTTTGTTTCTCTGCTCTGTTATTACGACTGATTATTTATGCTTGCACTGTGTTTATAACCTGAAGTATTCAGCTCGTTTATATTTTGCTTTTTAAACATCGTAGTGAGAGCCTGCTGCTGTAATTGAAACATGCATTTTGGTGTGCAGTAAATCAAAGCTTATCTGAAGTATTCAACTCATTTATATTCTGCATCCTGAACATCGTAGTGTGATGCATTTTGGTATAAGGTTAATCAAAACTTATATCTGTCAATTAACTCTTTGCTTATATATATATATATATATATATATATATATATATATATACATAGATGCTCTTTGTAGTGTACTTATATATAAATAGATGCTTTTCATTGCTATTCTTATTCTACTATTGTTAATGTGCTAAATGCCTACATTTACCTGCAATTCTAGTAAAGCTAAATTGTATTTATAATTGGCGTGTGGTCCTTCATTGAGCGTCCTTATTGACTTATACCGAACAGGTGTCAACCAGCCACCTGGATAAGACAGACGGTGAGTGGATGTGTGTCAGGGCAAGGGTGGGAATGTGGGCCAATGACTGTGACGGTCCAGACGGTTATGGTTTTTCCTTTTCCCCTGTACTATTCCTGTATGTCAGCGCCCACCAGAAGAAGGATATTTGGCGTGCCATCGCCAAGGGCGTCGGGGCCCTGGGGGTCTACCACAGATGGAGCACCCACTGCCGTAAAATATGGGAGGACATTTGCCGCTGGAGCAAGAAGACGGTGGAGGCCCAACGTGGGAGGGGTGCCCGTCGCACCATGACCCCCCTGATGTTCTGGATCCTGGTGGTGGCGTATCCGGAGTTGGATGGGTGCTTGAGGGCATCACAGCAGCCACAAGGGGGTAAGTACACTCACATCCATCTGATTCAGCGTGCATTGGAGGTGTGTGGGTGGGGGAGGTGGGTTGTAGGTTCCCCCAGGCTAGGGCGAGCCTTGTAGGCAAGGACCCTTTGTGAGGCAGGCTCAGTGGTACCCCATCCCCACCAGTGGCAAGAGCCATCTACACCTTATCAGCCTCCTGTGACTTGCATGTGTGTAGCAATCGGGCATAGGCTTTGTACCCCATGTCCCTGTGATCAATTAGGGAACTTAAAGTGCATGGCGTAGTGCAGAGGGCTGCTGTGTCTGTAGTGTCCGCCAACAGTAGCGGTATTGCATGCACTGAACATGTCTTTCTACTTTCTTTCCCCCCCCTTTGTGGTCTCCCTGTTCCTGTGTGCATTAGCATCATCAGGCAGAGGAGCTGTGCCACCAGAGCAGGAGGGAGCTGCATCCCACAAGGCCCTGGAGGGCGAGACTACAGACTCAGAATTCACCAGTGGGACAGAGGGTGAGGGGAGCTTCACGGCGGGGACAGGAGCTGAGACAAGCGACACTGACTCCTCCTCTGATGGGAGCTCCCTTGTGGTGGTGGGCCCCTCTGTGCCCACCGCATCTACAGGTACAGCCGTCACCTCCCCTACCAGCACCGCCCTCCCAGCAGCCCCTCAGCGTATGCCCCGTGGCCGCTTATCCAGGAGGGTGGGCATCTCCTTCGCCCCAGGCACCGCAGGCCCTGCCCCAGTCAGCCCTGCTGCCCTATGTGAGGAGGCCATTGACCTCTTCAGATCCCTCACTGTTGGGAAGTCTACCATTCTGAATGCCATCCAGGGTGTAGAGAGGCAGTTGCAACCGACAAATGCATTCCTGGAGGGCATTCATTCTGGCCAGGCAGCCCAACAGCGAGCATTTCAGACTCTGGCCTCAGCACTGATGGCAGCCATTGTCCCTATGTCCAACCTCCCCCCTCCAACTTCCTCCACCCAGACCCAATCCCCGGTACCTCAGCCTATCCCAAGCACACCATCAGACCAGCATGCACACGCCTCAACACACAAGGGTAGCTCTGGCACACATAAGCACCATACATCCCACAGGCACTCACACAAACATCATACCCATGCAGACATACCAGCATCCACTGCCTCCACTGTGTCCCCCTCCTCCACGTCTCCCTCCTCCCTCCCTGTCACGTCTCCACTCACACCTGCATGCACTACATCTTCAGCCACTACCTCCATCACCAGCATGCCCATCACCACACACTGCTCAAGTGCACTCACCACCCCCACTACCATTCACACATCCCCTGTGTCCTCTCCCAGTGTGTCTGTGAGCCCTCCTCCCAAAGTACACAAACGCAGTCACACACCCACCCAACAGCCATCCACCTCACGACAGCCTCCAGCCCATGCACCTTCACCCAAAGTCAGCAAACGAGCACCTCCTATGACCACTACCTCTTCCTCCACTCCCAAACCCCCTCCATTTACCTGTCCCAGTGTGTCTAAAAAACTTTTCCTGTCAAACCTTGACCTCTTCCCATCACCTCCCCCACCCCTTCCGTCCCCTAGGGCCCACCTTTCCAGGTCCCAACCCAGCACCTCAGCCACCACATCACCGGGAACAGTGGTGCCAGCAGTAACCGGCTTCTGGAGTGCGCCAAGCAGCAGGGCAGCCAGTGTCCCAAGGAACGAGGCCAAGGACATTCTCCCTCCTCCAAAACAAAAGAAGTTGCCTACAGCCCGGAGGGAGAAGGCCAAAACACCTGCCACCAAGGGCTCAGCCAGGACAACAGTTGGGAGTGGCAAGACAGCTGCGCCACCATCCAAGGTGGGGAAGGGCCAGAGAAAGAAAGGGGGGTTGCCGCCAAACCGCACGGCGGACAAGACCGCCACGGCACCGCCACATGCACCGCCGCCTCATGCACCGCCGCCACGGGCACTTCTGCCAGCATCACTCTCAGTGAGCCCCCCACGGGCACCGCCGCTCAGGACACCGCCGCCAGCATCATGCTCAGTGAGCCCCCCACCAGCACCGCTGCTCAGGACACCGGCGCCAGCAGCACGCTCAGTGAGCCCCCCACCAGCACCGCCACTCAGGACACCGGCGCCAGCATCACGCTCAGTGAGCGCCCCACCAGCACCACCGCCAGCATCACGCTCAGTGAGCCCCCCACCAGCACTGTCGCTCAGGACACCACCGCCAGCAGCACGCTCAGTGAGCACCCCACCAGCACCGCTGCTCAGGACACCGCCACAAGCAGCACGCTCAGGGAGCTTGCCACCATCATCGCTGCCCAATTAGCGCCACAAGCACCGCCGCTACTGAGCCCGCCGCCCGCACCGCCAGCGGCCACGCCACATCCTGTGCCAGTGGCACCACCGCAGACACGGCTGCCATCCCCAGTGGTCATTCGTACGAGGCTGGTGGTCGGTTCCAGGGGCCGGGACAGCTTCCATTTTGCCCCACTGTCAGTGGAGTGTCAGATCAATTACCTCAGTCCTTGGCAGCATGAAGCACTCTGGGCACGAAGCCCCCTCCAGAACCAGTGGAGAATGGCATCCACTACCTCTGTCCTTGGCAGGATGAAGCACTCTGGGCACAAAGCCCCTTCCAGAACCAGTGGAGAAAGACATCCACTACCTCAGTCCTTGGCAGGATGAAGCACTCAGCGCACAAAACCCCCTCCAGAACCAGTGGAGTATCACATCCACTACCTCTGTCCTTGGCAGGATGAAGCACTCTGGGCACAAAGCCCCCTCCAGAACCAGTGGAGAAAGGCATCCACTACCTCAGTCCTTGGCAGAATGAAGCACCCTCGGCACAAAGCCCCCTTCAGAACCAGTGGAGATTCACATACACAACTCAGTCTTTGGCAGGATGAAGCACTCTGGGCACAAAGCCCCCTCCAGAACCAGTGGAGTATCACATCCACTACCTCTGTCCTTGACAGGATGAAGCACTCTGGGCACAAAGCCCCCCTCCAGAACCAGTGGAGAAAGGCATCCACTACCTCTGTCCTTAGCAAGAAGAAGCACTCTGGGCACAAAGCCCCCTACAGAACCAGTGGAGACTGTTATACACTTGAGAGATTGTGGCTTTGCACTCCCCAGGATAAAGCAGTGGGTAAACCACCCACTGGAGAGACTTGTGAGAGAGTGGCTTTGCACTCCCCAGGATGCAGCAGTGGGCAAACCACCCACTGGAGAGACTTGTGAGACTGTGGCTTTGCACTCCCCAGGATAAAACAGTGGGCACACCACCCACTGGAGAGACTTGTGAGACTGTGGCTTTGCACTCCCCAGGATGCAGCAGTGGGCAAACCAGCCACTGGAAAGACTTGTGAGACTGTGGCTTTGCACTCCCCTGGATAAAGCAGTGGGCAAACCACCCACTGGAGAGACTTGTGAGACTGTGGCTTTGCACTCCCCAGGATAAAGCAGTGGGCAAACCACACACTGGAGAGACTTGTGAGACAGTGGATTTGCACTCCCCAGGATAAAGCAGTGGGCAAACCACCCACTGGAGAGACTTGTGAGACTGTGGCTTTGCACTCCCCAGGATACCTCAATGGGCATGGAGCGCCCTCGTGGAACTGGCGAAGTGCACTCATCCGGCTGAGGTGCTCCCACTTCCCTTCCCCCTGAGGTGCCTGTTTTATTTAGATCTGATGCCCCTGCAGTGTTCTCTCCGTTTGGATCGGGTATTGAGTGTGGGCCTGGCCCATGCATTTTGAGCCCAGTGGTCCACGGACTATGTAGGTGCAGTACATGGACTTGAATTCTTGGTGTACATATTTGTTAATAGTGTATATATATTTTTGAGTAATGGATTTTTCCTGATTACAATCGTTCAACTCATTTCCTTTTGGCCTTGCGTTCTTCCAGGGGGGGGTTTGGGGGGGAAATGTAATGTTTCAGCATGTATTGGTGTGTGTGTTGTTGTGTGTGAGGGTGGGGGTGGGGGTGTTGTGTGTTGCCTGTATGTGTCACTCTCTTTTCCTTCCACCCTCCCCTGTGTCATAGATGCAGTACTGTAGGAAAGTACCATCTTGCCTGGCATGTTACCCCCATATTTCACTGTATATATGTTGTTTTAGTGTATGTGTCAGTGGGACCCTGCCAGCCAGGGCCCCAGTGCTAAGTGTGCCCTGTATGTGTTCCCTGTGTGATGACTAACTGTCTCACTGAGGCTCTGCTAACCAGAACCTCAATGGTTATGCTCTCTCTGCTTTCCAAATTGTCACTAACAGGCTAGTGACCAATTTCACCAATTCACATTGGCATACTGGAACACCCTTATAATTCCCTAGTATATGGTACTGAGGTACCCGGGGTATTGGGGTTCCAGGAGATCCCTATGGGCTGCAGCATTTCTTTTGCCACCCATAGGGAGCTCTGACAATTCTTACACAGGCCTGCCACTGCAGCCTGAGTGAAATAACGTCCACGTTATTTCACAGCCATTTACCACTGCACTTAAGTAACTTATAAGTCACCTATATGTCTAACCTATACCTGGTAAAGGTTGGGTGCTAAGTTACTTAGTGTGTGGGCACCCTGGCACTAACCAAGGTGCCCCCACATTGTTCATATAGCGTCACAATGGTAACTCCGAACATGGCCATGTAACATGTCTAAGATCATGGAATTGTCACCCCAGTACGATTCTGGCATTGGGGAGACAATTCCATGATCCCCGAGTCTCTAGCACAGACCCGGGTACTGCCAAACTACCTTTCCTGGGGTTTCACTGCAGCTGCTGCTGCTGCCAACCCCTCAGACAGGTTTCTGCCCTCCTGGGGTCCAGCCAGGCCTGCCCAGGAAGGCAGAACAAAGGACCTCCTCAGAGAGAGGGTGTTACACCCTCTCCCTTTGGAAAAAGGTGTCAGGGCTGGGGAGGAGTAGCTTTCCCCAGCCTCTGGAAATGCTTTGATGGGCACAGATGGTGCCCGTCTACACCGGTTCAGGGATCCCCCAGCCCTGCTCTGGCGCGAAACTGGACAAAGGAAAGGGGAGTGACCACTCCCCTGACCTGCACCTCCCAGGGGAGGTGCCCAGAGCTCCTCCAGTGTGCTCCAGACCTCTGCCATCTTGGAAACAGGGGTGCTGCTGGCACACTGGACTGCTCTGAGTGGCCAGTGCCAGCAGGTGACGTCAGAGACTCCTTCTGATAGGCTCTTACCTGTGTTACTAGCCTATCCTCCTTCCTAGGTAGCCAAACCTCCTTTTCTGGCTATTTAGGGTCTCTGCTTTGGGGAATTCTTTAGATAACGAATGCAAGAGTTCATCAGAGTTCCTCTGCATCTCTCTCTTCACCTTCTGCCAAAGGATCGACCGCTGACTGCTCTGGACGCCTGCAAAACCGCAACAAAGTAGCAAAGACGACTACTGCAACCTTGTATCGCTGATCCTGCCGCTTTCTCGCCTGTTTCCTGGTGGTGCACCAGGAGCTCTGAAGAAATCTCCTGTGGGTCGACGGAATCTTCCCCCTGCAACCGCAGGCAACAAAAGACTGCATCACCGGTCCTCTGGGTCCCCTCTCAGCACAACGAGCGTGGTCCCTGGAACTCAGCAACTCTGTCCAAGTGACTCCCAAAGTCCAGTGACTCTTCAGTCCAAGTTTGGTGGAGGTAAGTCCTTGCCTCCCCACGTTAGACTACATTGCTGGGTACCACTTGATTTGCAGCTGCTCCGGCTCCTGTGCACTCTTCCAGGATTTCCTTTGTGCACAGCCAAGCCTGGGTCCCCGACACTCTAACCTGCAGTGCACAACCTCCTGAGTTGTCCTCCGGCGTCGTGGGACTCCCTTTTGTGTCTTCGGGTGAGCTCCAGTTCACTCCTCTTCCAAGTGCCTGTTCTGGTACTTCTGCGGGTGCTGCCTGCTTCTGTGAGGGCTCCCTGACTTGCTGGGCGCCCCCTCTGTCTCCTCATCCAAGTGGCGACATCCTGGTCCCTCCTGTACCACAGCAGCATCCAAAAACCCTAACCGCGACCCTTGCAGCTAGCAAGGCTTGTTTGCGGTCTTTCTGCGTGGGAACACCTCTGCAACCTCCTGAGTTGTCCTCCGGCGTCGTGGGACTCCCTTTTGTGTCTTCGGGTGAGCTCCAGTTCACTCCTCTTCCAAGTGCCTGTTCCGGTACTTCTGCGGGTGCTGCCTCCTTCTGTGAGGGCTCCCTGACTTGCTGGGCGCCCCCTCTGTCTCCTCATCCAAGTGGCGACATCCTGGTCCCTCCTGTACCACAGCAGCATCCAAAAACCCTAACCGCGACCCTTGCAGCTAGCAAGGCTTGTTTGCGGTCTTTCTGCGTGGGAACACCTCTGCAAGCTTCTACATGACGTGGGACATCCATCCTCCAAAGGGGAAGTTTCTAGCCCTCTTCGTTCTTGTGGAATCCACAGCTTCTACCATCCGGTGGCAGCTTCTTTGCACCCTCAGCTGGCATTTCCTGGGCATCTGCCCACTCTCGACTTTGTTGTGACTCTTGGACTTGGTCCCCTTGTTCCACAGGTACTCTCGTCCGGAAATCCACTTTGGTTGCTTTGCTGGTGTTGGTCTTCCTTGCAGAATTCCCCTATCACGACTTCTGTGCTCTCTGGGGACTATAGATGCACTTTACACCTACTTTTCAGGGTCTTGGGGTGGGGTATTTTTCTAACCCTCACTGTTTTCTTACAGTCCCAGCGACCCTCTACAAGCTCACATAGGTTTGGGGTCCATTCGTGATTCGCATTCCACTTTTGGAGTATATGGTTTGTGTTGCCCCTATACCTATGTGCTCCTATTGCAATCTACACACTACCACAAAATAGAGCATTAGTATTATCTATTTTTGCCACTGTCTTACCTCTAAGGGGAACCCTTGGACTCTGTGCATACTATTCCTTACTTTGAAATAGTGCATACAGAGCCAACTTCCTACACAGGTAAAACACACAAGAGAAATAAACGTACGTTTTATATGGCTCCCTTAGCTGACCACCTTTGTGAACAGGCTTTTCAAAATGCTTTATTTGCTGCAAAAACCAGGTTGTTTCTGCTGCTGTGACGTAACAGAGACCAATTTGGACGTTTGCTTCCATCAGTCTAATTTGTGTGTGACATACGCAGTTTGCAAATTATCTTCACAATAGTGGGTAGGTTTAGAGCCAATATTTAAGATACGATATATCGATATAAATTAGAATGCACCGGTCAAATTTAGCCCTACTAGTCACAGTTACCACAACTACAGACCAATCACAAATGGACCTTTCCTGGGCAAATTGATAGAAAGAGCAGCATTCGCCCAGATGTCACAATTCATTGAAGACAATTCTATACTTTCAGACTTCCAAACTGGATTCCACCCAGGAAGAAGCACTGAATCGGCACTCATGGCAATCTGGGACGATCTTAAAAACACAGTCGACCGAAATGGAGTTGCTGCACTACTTCTCTTGGACCTCTCAGCTGCCTTTTATACAGTTGACCATGACACCCTAACTCAAAGACTCCACAAAGCCGGCATACAAGGGATTGCTCTCGACTGGATTACTTCCTAGCTTCAAAAAAGATCGAATATCATCCACTCGCCCCCCTTCTCGTCCGAACCCTACCTCACAAAAGCAGGGGTCCCCCAAGGGTCAATCATCTCACCTTTGCTTTTCAACATCTACGTGATATCTTTACCAGAACTGATCAATGATTTCCATCTCACATGCTACAACTATGCAGATGACACACAAATACTACTTAAATTAGAATGCCCCAATAACACTGAAAACTCACAAATCTTCAGTTGCCTCAGAGCCTTTGATCAGTGGATGACCTGGAGCCATCTCAAACTAAATACCTCCAAAGTGGTGACTGGAAACATTATGACCCTCTGTGCGTCTGACCTGACGATCTCGGACCACCTCCTCAATTATCCAAGGAAGTTGAAAACCTAGGAATCACCATGGATTCCAAGTTAACTATGAATGCCCAAGTAGACAAATTAGCACGCACAAGCTTCATCACCTTGAAGACTTTACGACGCATCTTCCCCCACCTCGGATTTCCACACAAGGTGCAAGCTACTATCTCACTTGTACTATCCAAACTGGATAATGCCAATAGCCTCTACCATGGATCATCTCTATCTGTTATGAAAAACTACAACATATCCAGAATTCTGCAGCCAGGCTACTATTACATATAAAGCCGCAAGCCCACATCTCCCCTGCCTTGAGAGCACTACACTGGTTACCCGTTGCCAGAAGATGCACTTTCAAACTGCTTTGTATCACCCACAAAGCTATACATGGAACAGGACCGCTTTTTATCAGAAAGAAAATTACCAAATACATCCAACAAAGAACCCTCCGCTCAAGATTGGCACCCTGCCTTAGAACACCACCATACAATAAAGACTATAGGTGGTACATCCTTCTCCGTCCAAGCAGCCAAACTATGGAATTCATTACCCCCAACTATAAGAGCCACAGATAACTTTCTTGTCTTCAGAAAACTACTCAAGAGTTGGCTCTTTCCTTCATAACCACCATATTCAAACAACTATGAACTGCATTTACCTATGTTGATAAATATTTTTTCAGATTATATGTATATTTCTATTTATTTATAGTTTCTTTAGAAAATATGTATTGCTTCTATGTCATTACAATAAAATACACACACACTCTTTAAACCTGTTTGACTAAGTATTTTTTACCCATGGTTCTAATTATGTATTGTTTATGCATATGTGTGTGTATTTATGTGTGTGTGTGTGTGTGTCTGTGTGTGTGTATATATATATGTATGTATGTGTATATGTTGTTTCTGTGCTTGGCATGTTCGTGGATCATTGCATGGCTCCTGGGTGGGTTGTTATACTAGATATCTATGAATTCCTGCTCTCATCTTATCACACTTATCTACTCATCATCATATGTCAAGTCTCTATCAAACTATCCTCCATTCTTGCTCTGACTCATCCCAAATCCCTTCTACTACTTTCATCTCCTAAATGACTCTGCCTAAGCTCTTCCCTCCGCTTCCACATCTAACTCACCAAACCTCACTCTACTACTGTTACCTCCCACACAACCCTACTAAATTCTCCTGCATTTATCTCATTCTGCTACTATGCTCTCCCTAACCCTTCCACATACTCTTCCCCCCTCAGCCCCCCTATACTCATCCCAAGCCTTTGGGTTGAGTAAATGAAGGATATACTCCCAATTAACACTTCTGGATTTCTTTCCTTCTCCACCCCTCCATTACTCCAATCAATCTAACTAACAAACTCTCAGATCCGCGGCTCAAATTAACTCATAATAATGCTAAAACTTTACTCATTATTTAACAATTCTAATCCATCACTAATTCTTGTTGGGTTCCAGAGTAGCGTGCTACTCATCGATAAGCGCTTCGATGCCTCGTCAGGGGTAGTAAGCGCTATATAAATATGATTACAATACAATACAATACTGTAACTTTACATTACTTGCATTACTTTCTTTTGCTATTACTGATTATTTTTTTGTATTGTGTACATATATCTTGTGTATATTTGGCATCCTCATACTGAGGGTACTCACTGAGATACTTTTGGCATATTGTCATAAAAATTAAGGCCCGTATTTATACTTTTTTTGAGCCGCATTTGCGTCATTTTTTGACACAAAAACGGCGCAAACTTGCAAAATACCATTGTATTTTGTTGGTTTGCGCCGTTTTGCGTCAAAAAGCGGCGCAAATGCGGCGCTAAAAAAAGTATAAATACGGCCCTAAGTACCTTTATTTTTAGTATATCTGTGTATTGTGTTTTCTTATGATATTGTGCATATGACACCAGTGATATAGTAGGAGCTTTGCATGTCTCCTAGTTCAGCCTAAGCTGCTCTGCTATAGCTACCTTCTTTCAGCCTAAGCTGCGAGAAACACCTCTTCTACACTAATAAGGGATAACTGGACCTGGTACAGAGTGCAAGTACCCCTTGGTACCCACTACAAGCCAGGCCAGCCTCCTACAAGTACTCATCGTGGTCATCGCCGCCGTTGGTCGTGCTCCTGGTAGAGGAGCAGGAAGACTATCGCAGGGAGAATTTAGAGTTCCTGCTCCATGGCATCCTGGTTCCTCGTGGGGTGTGTAGAGGTGAGAGTTTTCCCTTCCAAGTCCTGTTTCTGCTGTGTTTTTGTTTGCGTTGATTCCGCCCTGGAAAAGGTGGCGGATTGGCCTCTCGTAATGGTGTGGGCGGTACATTGTCTTCGGCCTGTCTGTTGGCGGTGACCGCCATGCTGTTTGTTTGTACCGCCATGGGGGTCGGAGTGTTAAAGTGGCTGTCTATGTTGGCGGTTTCCGCCGCGGTCATAATTCCATTTTTTTTACTGCTGGCCTGTTGGCGGTCTTACCGGTGCTTTAACACCGACCGCCAGGGTTGTAATGAGAGCCTTTGTCCCTATCTAGCTCAGCGTGGATTGCACTGTGCTGATCCTATGCTTAAAAACTTTGCTGGATAAACAGACATTTGAGGTGAGCAAATCTAGAGTGTCGCTGGTGTTGCAGGGTGCTCCTTACTAGAGCTGCTCTCCACCTAAACTTGGGAACTACCCAGAGTTCTCTATTCTTTTTTGTATATATATATATATATATATATATACACACATATATATAAACAGCAGCAAATGCTCAAAACACGGGCTCCGAGCGGCCCGCGAGGGGTGGCGCGCGATACCGGCAGAGCAAGCCGGTTAAACAAAATTCCAATTCCAGCAAAAGTCAATAAGTGACACGCTCTCAGGAATCTAAGGAACATCGATATTTATTAAGCACACAACGCGTTTCGGCTCTCTAGCAGCCTTGGTCACGTGACATGGTAGGGTGGCGGTGCCTTAGCGTTTCATACATGACACAATTCCAGTGCACAGCTGGCGCTATGGGCTCTTAAATTTATGCCTTCATGATGGTTGTGAAGAATTCATCATACATCTGACCTGCATTGGTTTAATTGTTGGACATGTGAACTCCAGGCCTGATCTGGCACAGAAACTCTTCATACTGGTTGCATACAACCTGTTCACATGCATTGCATTCAGCACTCCAACTTATCTCCTACTCTCATTCAAAACCAATAAACAGTCAATAGTATGACAATGGAAGACTTAACAACAGTTATGCTTGATCTGGTGGTCATTACGGCACGTGTTGTAGAAACGTCGGTTGTGGAGCACCTTCCCCTCTGCAGCCACCTTGCCCATGTCCGGTAGCCGAGGATCACCCGGCCATCCATTTGCAGCATCATTGGCAGGTAGTGGCCAACAAGCCATATAAATCCCCCCACCTCATCCGCAGACATCCTGCTCATCTTCCCTTTGCCAGACATGTCCACAAGTGAATGGAGTTGACCCCAAAAAAATAATGATAAAAATCAAAAGCAACTTAAACCCACTAACTTAACCCAACTACCCCAACTAATCAACTACCCCTGACAGACACTCAACAATACAATGACAAAACTGGACAATCACTACATAAAACGACAACTTATTTGGCTAAACCCACAAAAAAACACAGGACACAGCACAAGGGACACTACAAATTTGCAAACACACTCAGCAATCAACCACCAGCTCCAATACACAGCCACACACAGTCACAAAGGAACAGACTGTAAAGAGAAAGTGAAACTGCAACCACTGTACCATGTTTGTAGACAGGATTTCCTGTTACATCACTTCCTGGGCGTGTGCGTCACTTGTTTCAGTTATGCATGCTTTTATTTGACACATTGGGCTTATGCGTTATTTTATTAGACGCATGACGCACTTGCGTAGTTTATATTGACGCATGATGGTAATGCAGCTATTCCATCTGGTCCAGGTGTCAAAAAGCCTGTGGATGTCCGATTCAGTTTCTGGGGCTAGGCGTCATTCTGGTGAAAAATACTGACGCATGATGATTATGCGTCAATTTCACACAAAGGCTCATTAAGAGGAGTATGAACGTTGAATTCCTGCTTAGGGCCCCTGTGTCAATTCCTTCACGTTGGTGGATGTTTTTGATGCAATTGTGTCATATTTTTTGCCTCATTTCTTGTTTGCGTGTTTATTTTTGCAATGTCCTTGAGTGCAATGTGGTAAGGGTGATATTGGTTGGTTCCACCAATAAGTGTGTTCCAGAGTCGACTGCATGCAATCACTCTTACGTTGTGTGTATATATATATATATATATATATATATATATATATACATATATATATATATGTGCATGTGTACCTACAGTGTGTCCACGTATATTTTGGCACATGTGTGCTCTATGTGTAGATATGTGTAGGTATCTGAATGTGTGAGTGTTCCACATAGTAAAATCTGTGCTAATAGTGTTTAGACATACCCATAACTGATGATATGAGATGGCCTGTCTCCAACACATGCTCAGGCTTCCAGGCCACTCTGAAGCACACCAAAGGCCCCTTCTCCTGCCGCACCTGCAACTTCACCTGCAACAGAACAAGGAAGCCTGCAACTACCAACACCAACCATCTCCACTGCATCCTCATCAACACACGCTCCGCACGAAAGCACGCCATCGAGCTCTGGGACCTGCTCGACACCACCGCCCCAGACGTAGCCTTCCTGACCGAAACCTGGTGGAACGACTCCTCGGCCCCAGACATCGCCATCGCCATCCCTGACGGCTACAAGATCACCAGAAGAGATCGCACCAACGGAATCAGTGGAGGAATAGCCATCATCCACAAATCCACCCTCAAGATCCACACCCACACGGACGACACCCTCAAGACAGCTGAACACCTTCACTTCTAGATCCACACGGACCCCAACACTACCCTCAGAGGAACTCTCATATACCGACCTCCAGGTCCAAGAGCGCCCTTCAGTGACACCATTTCCGACCTCGCAAGCACCCACACCCTCGCCTCAACGGACCACATCCTCCTTGGAGACCTCAACTTCCACCTGGAGAACAACAACGACGCCAACACCGCATCTCTGACCACCAACCTCTCCAACCTCGGACTCAGACAACTGGTCAACACACCCACCCACATCGCCGGTCACACCCTAGACCCACTCTTCACTGCAAGCAACCACATCTCCTTCAGCCACACCACCGAACTCCACTGGACCGACCACCACTGCGTCCACTTCACATTCAAGAAAAACACCGAACACCACCGCACCCCATTACCGCCGCACCGCCGCTGGGGCAAAGTCACTGAGGACCAACTAACCAGCACCCTCGCCAAGAACCCACCGACCGACCTTACCGACCCGGACTCCGCCGCCATCAACCTCCAACAGTGGATCCTCAACTGCGCCAACACCCTCGCACCACTCAAGAGGCCCACCGTCAACCAAGAAAAGAAAAAAGCAGCCTGGTTCACAGACGAACTGATCACCTCCAAATGCACCTGCCAGAAACTTACGAAAAAATGGCTTCTCGAGCGCACACCCGACTGCCTGGCAACCCACAAGGAAGCCACCCGCAAGCACCACCAACTTATCCGACTCGCCAAACGCTCCCACTTCACAGAACGCCTAAACAACAACGCACACGACAGCAAGGAGCTCTTCTGCATCATGAAGGAGCTCTCCAACCCCAGCGCCAACGTCAACGACGTCCCACCAGAAACTCTGCGACGCACTCTCCACCTTCTTTTACCAGAAAATCGCCGCCATCCACGACAGCCTCAACTCCACACCTCCGCCAGACCCCACCCCCGAAAACTCCTCCTACGCCGACCGCCTCACCACCTGGACCCACGTAGATGACGCCGAAACTCAAAAGACCATGAACTCCATCCACTCAGGATCCCCCTCAGACCCCTGCCCACACCACGTCTACAACAAAGCCGACTCCACCATCGCCCCCCAACTTCGTAAGATCATCAACCTATCCTTCGACACTGTGACCTTCCCGGACAGCTGGAAGCACGCCGATATGCAAGCCCTCCTCTAGAAACCCAAGGCTGACCTCAACGACCTCAAAAACTTCCACCCGATCTCCCTCCTCCCCTTCCCAGCGAAGGTCATCGAGAAGATCGTCAACGCCCAGCTCACCCACTACCTCGAAGACAACTCCATCCTAGACACCTCACAATCCGGATTCAGATGCAATCACAGCACCGAGACTGCGCTCCTCGCCCCCACAGATGACATCAGACAGCAAATGGACAACGGCGAAACTTCAGCCCTCATCCTCCTAGACCTCTCCGCTGCCTTCGATACGGTCTGCCACCGCACCCTACTAACTCGTCTCCACGAAGCCGGAATACAAGACAAAGCCCTCAACAAAGCCCGCCTGATCCTCGACATACCCCGCCGATGCCACATCTCCCACCACCTGAAGGACCTCCACTGGCTCCCCATGGACAAGAGGATCACCTTCAAACTCCTCACCCATGCGCACAAAGCACTACACAACGTAGGACCCTCCTACCTGAACAACAGACTCAACTTCTACGTCCCCTCCCGCCAACTCCGCTCTGCCAACCTCTCCCTCGCCATCGTTCCCCGATTCCAACGCAAGACCTCCGGCGGCAGATCCTTCTCCTACCTCGCCGCCAAGACCTGGAACTCCCTCCCAACCCCCCTGCGCCAGACCTAGGACCTCCTCACCTTCAGGAGACTCCTCAAGACCTGGCTCTTCGACCAATAGCAGCTGCCCCCCCCCCAGCGCCTTGAAACCCTAACGGGTACATAGCGCGCTTTATAAATTTAATGATTGATTGATCACCCTTTACAATGTGGACTCAGAGTATGTAGTGTACTTGGACTGTTTTAACAACACATTTCCCCTGATAAGTTATGTGGCATTGTGTGTTGACTCTGTGGTTTGTAGTTGGATGTTCCGTCTTGTTGCTCAGGTACAAGTGTGCCAGGTGGTTATCCATGCATCTCAGTTGCTGGTGATGTCATGTACACCTGTGTTATTAAAGTATGTCATATGCCATTTGTGTGAAGAAACAAGTGCATTTTGGTAAAAATGCAAGATTGGTGTCTGAAGGGGATGTTCAAGCTCACATTACAATCTTACAGCGTGGGCAAATTTTGGAATTTTACTATTGCATATGCAATGACATCACTGGAACCAATAAATTTTGTATGTGAGAACACATATGAAGATAATTTATGAATGTCACAGGCATTTTGCTACCTACGCCATTATTGTACTCCTACGTTGATTTCTGTCCTGAATCCTGACACGTTACTATGCAAATGCCAGGGCCATTATGGTTGAAAGTGTGCTGAGATATGTTGTATATGTGTACCAGCCTCCAAATGGACTCTCAGATTTGGCTAGTTCATGTTTGTCATTACTGTCACATACTCCGCTGTATCACAGGATGCCAGTGTTGCAGTGTGGCATAGATTGCAGGCCTACTCTCCATCATCACTGTGTGCTTATGTATGGCAACAGAAACACATGTTTGATTGGGAAGGTGCAGATTTCTGGTGCTCCACTTTGTTCTTGCCCATGTGCAGCTACATCAGTCACTTGAGTATGTCATATGTTGATGTAGTCGGACAGTGGTCTGTGGCTTAACAAAGCTGGGATCTCAGCCATTAATGACTGGAACTCAGCAGCTTATGCAGACTCCCCAGTGGTGGTTCTACACATCCACAAATGTGTTCATACAGATCAGGATGTGCTGCTTTGCTATGTGCCACTTGATGTTAGGCCTTCCCCTCTCAGGTACAGTGCTCTGATGTTTGCACATTTAGGACAATTCTCACTCATAGGACTCATTATCTGTTTCCATGAGCAGCATGTGTAGGGGTTGTATGAGTGTAGTGATCTCTACGATCAACTAATGGCATGGAACAGATGGTGTTGTACGTGAAAGGCTCATGTCATGGTGACAGGTTAAGGCCAATTACCATGTTATGGTAGTGCCAAAGATGTCTGAGTCAGGTACTGGCCAGCCTCAATTTACATATGTGAAGGATAGACCTGCAGGCATTGATGTATTTTGGAGTATGGCTGTTCATTTCTCTATTTGTTCTCGCAGTACTATTAAGATATGTATTGTGTCCTCCATTAATCCCAGATATTTGGCAGCTACAGCTTTGTACGTATCTTCTACAACAACTTTGTGTGGTGATGTGGGGACAGAATCCAACATATGACTTGGGTAATGTTGGGATCCTGCCTCGTCTTGCTACTAGCAACTTGTTAGTTCCCGTACCATTAGTGGTATTTGTGACATGTAATGAGTACCACACCAAATATCCGAATTTATGGAACAGCACTTGTGTGGTCTCCAGGTGACATGGTGTTTTCTATTTGGAACTATCAATGGGTATCTCTGATATCTCTGAGCTGTCCATCCACACCCTCCATGGAACATGGTCATGCAATTCTTCCATCATCCCACAACCTAGCTGACTCTTTCCATGACTGAATGATGTAACGGTTAGAAATCATTTCAGGGCTGTTCTCATCCTTTGGAAGAACCTACCTACATGGCTAGGTGTACTCCGACTCAATGTGATGTTGGATATCTGATCATATTGGACATCGCAACACATAATAGTGCACCCACTCCAGATTGTACTTTTGGAGTCCAAAACATGCATGGGATACATTTTAACAGTTAGTACCATGCAATTGTTCTGTATTTTGAGTGGGATTGAGAATTGTGTTTTGGTGTGTGAAGTGTGATGTTGTCATACAGAGCACACTATTTAAAGCTGCATACACAGGTCAGGCATTGTTGATGATGGGCTAACTCTTGCTACCTAGGCAATACAACCACACATCTCTCTCAGTATTTAGATATGTATTTTCTGGAGACATGTGAAGAGAGCATATTTGTCTGACAAGTATACATAAAGTGTGTAACACATTCTGCCTACATTCCACCCAGAATATGCTTTGATCACACATTTTGGAATTAACTCATTGCTTTTGCCAATAGTTGTTGTGTTGGTATATTGGACCTGCAGCCCTAGCTGCATAAATTCTCATCCAAAGCTCTGTGCATTCCACAGATGTGTGTGTGTACAATAAGAGAGATCAAATTTACCCTGTGTCAAGGTTGTGCCCCATGGAAGTGGCAGGACAGTATCCCATGATAGACTGAGCAGGCTCGATTTATTCCATTGGTTACTTTCCCTGGGCAAATCATGATGACCATAGTTACCTATAAAGCCCCCCCTCATCACACATGTTCCATGCAGCCATTGCAACTATCATACTGAGTTGTGACAGTGTTCAGTTCCAACATTGCTTACGTTCAATTTTTTGACATCCCGTACTTTATGTGCGGGCCCCTTGCATAAATCCTATTAGGCCATGATGTAGTTGGGTGTGATGGGTTATTGGAAAGCAAGTTGTCAATGTGAATGTACAAAATATGTAGTGGTCCGTGGATTGTGTCCTTCAGTTGTCACATACCAGTAATAAGGCTGTAAGGGATATGTGTATTGGAGGCAGTGTGATCTGTTATATAACATATGATGTCGCTACAATACTTGCCAGTTTAGTGTTTGTTACATGAGATTAGAGTCACATTCCTATAGAATATGTAGTGGAGATTGAATAGTCCAAGGCAGAACTGGTGGAAAAATGAGAAGTGCTTACTTACAATATTTAAATGGTGATTTCTGTGGATGTTATGTATGAAAGTTGTCAACAATATGTTGTATTCAGCGTACCCCAGCAGCTGTGTTGTGTTGTTCTCCCTCCAAATCGTCAGCACCATCCTCCTCCTCCTCCTCAGGCAGGACAGCAACCTGGTCATGCAATGGCACGTTCATTTGCACACATATGTTGTGCAGGATGGCATATGTGAGGATTATTTTACACACAATGGGTGGGGCATTGAATAGGCTGCCTCCTGTCAGGTCCAGGTACCTGAATCTGGATTTGAGGATGCCAAATGTCCTTTCCACCACATTGCGTGTCTGACTGTGTCTCTCAATGTAGGCACGCTCTGCTGCTGTGTTAGGGTTAGCAAATGGGGTCATCACCTACGGCTGTATGCTGGTACCCTGATCCGCTGCAAAGGTAAGTGATGAAAGTTGTCTTTAAAGCTTGCAACAGGTTTTTCATGCAGCATTGCAGTTGTTAGTTGGATGTGGTTGGTGAATCAGACGTGTTTGTGCTTTGGTGTGAGCTCCTGGCCTTTTGCTAAGATTTGTTAGCAATGTGTTGTTGGACATGACAATCTTGGGTATTGGCTCAAGCACCTGGGACATAAAATTAGGATTCCTAATTGATGCTCAGTATGTATATACCATGTGTTGTGTAGTGCATCTTTGTAGCACTGTGCTATTACTAGAGGGGATTTGACACATCCTTGCACCACAATGGGGTTAGATGTAGAGTCAACATGGTAGCCTTACAAAGCCTAGATATCCCAGCCATTTTGCTTTGTGGCGATACAGATGCAGTGCCACACTTAGGTCCATTTCAATGGGTAAAAGACAGAGCGCAACTGAACTCCTAAATTGGCAGCGCCGTGCTGTATCATTTTCACTATGCAGGAATGCACCATGTGTAATATGTTACAAGGCAAACCTTTGTTGTCCCCTGCACCGGCGCCAAATATGCAGCTGTGCACAAACGCTGCCAACCTCAAACCAGGGTGGTTGGATGGCTGTCCTTGTGGATGAGGATAAATCTGTTCAGGAAAGGACACCTTCCTATACATAAACTATCTTCATGGGCAATATGCTCTTTCTATGTGTGCAGCAGTATGCAGCATGCATAAGTGGCATATTCATATGAGGTCAAATCAAAATACATTTCCTTATTGCAATCTGCAAACACCAAGCCTGGGGTGGTGTTTGATGTTGGCACTGCCTCAGAGTTTAGGAAACACCTACATCTGGGACAGCGTCATCATGCTATGTGTCTTGCCATGACACACCGACAGCAACATACATTGCACGCCCTTTCCACGCAAAGTGCTGCGTGGGAGGGGGCCCTATTTACAAGGTGGCATCAAGTCACAGAAGAGTGGTCAGCCACCAACTTATACATACAGTGCAGGGCATGACGATGGCACTAGGGACTCTTACATAGGGCCCTTAGTGATCTTGAGTGGCAGCTGATCTTTGTGCCAGCCATCAGGTGTTCAAGGGTGTGTATCCCATAGTTTCAGGATGATCAACATTACTACTGGTTTTTATCTTAGCTTCCAATACATGAATCAGCATTTATACTGTCAAAAAATGCACAGTGCAGGCTATGGGATGGGGCACAGCTACTTTACAAATGTGCCCCTGAGCACAGTGGATGTAAGGTCAGTGATGTCCTCTATACTCCTACAGGGCCCCACTATGGCATCCATGATCTTTATTGTTTGACAGTGACTTATTTACTACGGTACAGACATGATGGTGTTGGGGGTCAGTAAGCGGTGCATGTGAGGTGGCACTAAAGTAGGAGTGGTGCCACTTCTCACAAGTCTGGCACATGATATGTAATGGCCATTAATTTGGTATTCCTATGTGTGTGACTGAAGGCATAAGGCAGATGTATGTGCACGCTACCGGTAAGTCAGGTATGTGTAGATGAGATGTAGTTCGTATTGGCACCAGTTGCCTGGCATTAGATATATATGTTCTGCCAGAGACTTGCACAGCATGATTTAAGTGGGGCTGTGCCCATATGTGACTTTCTTTACATGACCATGGTGTATGCCATTGACATTGCTGTGCTATTCTTTGTTTTGTGTAATGTGTGTGTTAGGTGTATTCAGTAGCCAACCTGTGGGTACTTGTAGTGCTTTGTGAACATCTTCTGTTAGCAAAGGGTACATAGTTCTACCTGACCTTCATGTGGTGTGCCTGTCAAGTTGTGGGTGTGTTACGTGTATGTGGGGGTATGTGTTTGTGCTGTGCACTGATTGTGCTGTACTACAGCATGGTGCATATGTATTATTACCTGCACATCTATCTGTGTTACCCTGGCCTTGTGTTTTTGGAGTGGGGTATGTCTTGTGTGACATACAGGGTTGGTGTGTTGTGTGTATATTGCTCGGTTTGTTGACTTATCCACGAGTAGGCCATTGCCATATTGGCCATCCTGGAAGCGTTAGTTGATCCTGCAGTGCCTGAATATATAGGCGTCATGGGAGCTACCAGGATACTGGACTACAATGTTTGTAAATAGCCCACAGTGGCCACTATGGCTTGCACAATTATGGAATGCGTATCCTTCCGGTTCCTGTATAAGTGTTCTGTTGCTGCAGGTGGGTCAAGTCAGACATGGGTGCAGTCCGTTCCACCCAGCACATGCGAAAACCCAGCAATGTGGTAAAAGCCTTTTTTGGTCTCCTGCTGCATTTGCTGGGCATTGGGGAAGTAGATGTGGCGGGGTGTCAGGTAGATGATTGCATCTAATATCTTAGGCAGGAAGACCGAGAAAGACGGCTGTGACACACCAGCAACCAGTGCACCCGTTGTCTGGAATGAGCCACTTGCCAGCATATGCAGGACAACTAGCAGCTTTGTGATGGGTGGTATGTTATGTGGTGTCTGTGATCTCTGGCTCAATGTGGTGCAGTAGGTGTAGCATGGCTTGCAGGTTGATATGAGAAGTCCTGATTAGGTCTTTTTCTCTGAGGCCAAGGAGGGTTGTCCTGTTCCCGAATATCCTCTCCTGCCTTCTGCGTCGCCTTTGTGGGTGCCGTGGTGGTACTTGTGGTTGCTGCGGGTAGTGGTGGAGGATGCTGCTGTGGTTGCTGTCCTCTGCGTCGTGTCCCAAGCAGGAGCAGTAACACTTCCATCTCGTCCTGTGGGTTGCCAAGGTTGCTTCTGTAAGTTTGCCTTAAGTAGTGGGGTGTGGGCCTCATTTTAACGACTGGTCTGGTTTGTCATTTTTTTGCTCTGCTTCTTAGTTGTGCATCGTTTTTGCATCGGGGCTTAAATATGGCGCTAGGGAGTTGGCGTCATTTTTTTGGACGAGAAAGTCTACCTTGCATATCATTGTCGCAAAAGGACGCAAGGTGTTTTGGCGCATCCAAAATATGACGCTAACTCCAATATTTTGGCATTAAGTGTGTCTAGCGCCAAAATATAAATATGGAGATAAGCTTGCGCCGAATTTGGGTAACAAAATGATGGAAATTCAGCGCAAACCGAGTATAAATATGCCCCCTTAATTCTTAAATAAAAGTACTTGTTGGCTCAATATTGTGAACAAAATAATGTTTCTGTATGCTTTTAAATGGCAGAAAATTAAGATGAAAAGTTACCTTAATCATTAAGTTAACTTTTCATTTCAATGTTCTCCCATTTCAAAGTATTGCATTTACAAACAGCAGGCCAGGCCAGTAGACACTGTGCCATTAGTATAATGGAAAAGCACTGCCATATTTTTAAATGAGAGACATTTAAGGTGCAGAAAAATGTCCCATATTATGAACTTTTTTGCAGATTATTTTTCTGCACTTTAAATTTCTCAAATTAAAAAAAATGTATGTTTGGGTTTACATGTAAAGGTGCCACATATGGCAAAAGGTGTGTCCTGTGCTGCAAGTACTCTCAGTCACCCGTACAACAATATCACATTAATATGCACACATGTTCACATATCTCCAAAGACCACTCTCTGACGGACACACATGGCAGCCCTTTCATAGTTTCCTTAGTCATATTATTTGGTTTAAGCAATAGTATCTGGCTCTATGAATATTAGGCTTAAGGGGGTGTCTGGAAAAAATGCACAAGTTGTTTAGCTTTCAGAAGCTCACAATGATTTTCACTGATCAGAAGTAGCTCCCACTACAGAAATGTAGGAGACCGTGGCCTAGATGAAGTAACTGAGCTAGATTAGTAATATAAGGACACAAAGAATGTTTAAGAGTACTCAACAGGTCACTACATTATTTTACTTACTAAAAATAAAAAATAAAAGTGCTGTTCTAACTTATTAAAATGCTTGTGTCTGAGTTCTCAAAATTCATTACATCAACACAAAGAAAAACTTGCAAAACATTTTTACTTTCATTTTCCTTATCCATACAGGTCAAAACCCATCAGAAGAATACCATCTGGAGTGCCATTGCTAAGAAGCTGTGGATTCTTGGAGTCCACAAGCGGCACAGCATCCATTGCAGAAAGAGATCGGAGGACCTACGAGGCTGGACCAAAAGGTCATCTGAAGTCCAGCTCTGACAGCCCTCCTAACATGGGAAGTGTGTGCACCGCACCCTAACCCCCCTAATGGCCCACATACCTGCGGTGGCCTATCACCAACTTGATGAACAGTTGCAATCCCAACAGCAGCATCAGAGGAGTACATTGTTTTGAGGTTTTTCATGTTAAATAACTATTTTGTGTTAAAGCAACAAATGAAGGCATCAACATAAAGGTTGACACATGTCCAACACACAAGAAAAGTTCTTGAAGATGTAAGTTTCTTGTAAGGTGTATGATAATGTGTTTTGTATATTAATGTGGAAAATTATACCACTATATTTCAGATCACTACGAAAGGACTGTTTTGAGCACACACATGCCTGCCTAAACAAATATACGTGAGTTTATTTGATTTTATAAGTGACAGTTGTAACAAACAGGCCACAATTTATAATTAGGGCAGGTGTGATGCTCTGTTACAGTTGTGAAGGATGTTACCCATTACAGGTGACATAGCATAAATGCACTTATGATACAGTAGATGTTCCAAACGTGACATTGGTGAGTCGGTATTATAAACAGTGAGCATGTGAGCCAAATGACTAGAAACACGAGAATAAATGGCTACATTTTTTATGAAAAACCTATTACAAATACATTTTTACTAAAGAATACAAATCAATTTATGTTAAAAGTGAGAGATTTGCATGGTGTTCTACTCCTTCACAAATGTGCATGGGAGCCAGTCAGTATCCTATCCTCCAAGGTTGTAATCAAGCCCTATATATGAACTTATGAAATTATGGGCATATTTATACTCCGTTTGCGCCGAATTTGCGCCGTTTTTTTCGACGCAAATTCGACGCAAAACTAAATCCATATTTATACTTTGGCGTTAGACGCGTCTAGCGCCAAAGTTCATGGAGTTAGCGTCATTTTTTTGCGTGAACACCTTCCTTGCGTTAATGAGATGCAAGGTAGGCGTTCCCGTCTTAAAAAATGACTCCCAGGCATGTGCGTGGTATTTATACTCCCGGGCAAAAATCACGCCCGGGAGTGGGCGGGGCAAAAAACCCCGCATTTGCGCCTCTTTTTAACGCCTGGGTCAGGGCAGGCATTAAGGGACCTGTGGGCTCAGAATGAGCCCAGAGGTGCCCTCTCCTGCCCCCAGGGACACCCCCTGCCACCCTTGCCCACCCCAGGAGGACACCCAAGGATGGAGGGACCCATCCCAGGGAAGAAAAGGTAAGTTGTGGTAAGTATTTGTTAAATTTTTTTTTTGTGGCATAGGGGGGCCTGATTTGTGCCCCCCTACATGCCACTATGCCCAATGACCATGCCCAGGGGACAGAAGTCACCTGGGCATGGTCATTGGGCAAGGGGGCATGACTCCTGTCTTTGCTAAGACAGGAGTCATGTTAATGGCGTCTGGGCGCCCCAAAAAAATGGCGCAAATCGGGTTAAGACGATTTTTTTGCCTCAGCCTGACTTGCCCCATTTTGGGACGTCCAAACGCCATTTTTCCCTACGCCGGAGCTGCCTGGTGTACGTTGTTTTTTTTCACGCACACCTGGCAGCGGCGGTCGGCTAACGCCGGCTAACGCCATTCAATAAATACGGCGCCCGCATGGCGCTTCAGAATGGCGTTAGCCGGCGCTAATTTTTTTGGCGCAAAACTGCGTTAGCGCAGTTTTGCATCAAAAAGTATAAATATGGGCCTTTATTTGCTCTGTACTGAAGTGGATTAGAATTTTATCAAGCCCTATACATTTACACATGCTGTGGAAGTAATTTAAAAATACCAGCAAAATTATTTTTAAATTTCTTTAACAGAGTTAGTAAATACATAGGGTGTAACACAATAATAAGCAACGTAAGTACTGAATCCATAAAACTTATTTTGACATTTGAAAAATACCTTAAAGTAATTATTACCATTGTGAAATGCCCAAACAAAATAAACATGCTTTCAGTTTATCCAAATATTGGTACAACATTGCAGTAAATATTAACACACATTGATCCATGTTTGTATTTTTTTAAGTCAAAATAAATCAGCTTTTGTTTCCGTGTACACACAATGTACAAAGATTTTTTCGCTTTATACTGTTTGTTGTGACAAGAGTTCCCTATTCAACTCAACCAATCAGAACTGTTCAGAGATGTTAAACGGTTTCTGGAGGAAGTTGAAAATGGTTAAGAGAAACAATCAAAAATAATATAGGAGTAATAATGTGAAATTACAAAACTGTGACCAAATGGTTTCTGAAGATCTTCCCTACATGCATGAGATAATGGTCATTTAACCACTTGGGTGCCTTGGACGTAACCGTTGCGTCCAGAGAGGGGCCCTCGGGGGAAGTGCTAGCGCTCCCACTTGGTGGTCGCACCCCCCTCCCCTGGGCAGGGGTGGAAGGGGAATCGCTTCCCCTTCCACCTCCGACCCCTCTGGTGTCTGATGACTTCAGTGCGGAATCGCACGCTGACCTCATCAGAGACCTGCCCCTCTGCGCTGGAAGCTCAGAGGAAGAATGTTTTGCATTTCTCCTCCAATTACGTGGAGGGGCTGAGAAAGGCATGACAGAAAAGGAAAGGCCAGATGCGATCGGGTAGCAGAAATGACCACTAGACACAAAGGATTTTTTTTCTTCTGCAATTTAATAAGGGGGTTACCTCCCCAGGGGAGCAAATCATTTTTAGGCCATTTTTGCCCACCCTAGGGGCCGATCGGCCTATTATAATTAGGCAGAAATCGCTAGACACCAGGGCTAATTTTTTTTATTTTTATATGTGGGGAGTGACCCCTTAGGCAAGGGTCACTCACCGGGGCAAAATTACTCTTAGGCCATTTGTGCCCCCCTTGGGGGCAGAAACCACTGGACACCAGGGAATTTTTTTTTGTTTACATTATTGAATGAAGGGAGAGGCCCTTAGGTAATGGCCGCTCCCCAGGGGACAAAATATTTGTAGGCCTTTTCTGCCCCCCCTGGGGGCAGATCGGCCTATTATAATTAGGCCGATCTGCCCCCGGGGGCAGTAATCCCTACACACCAGGGATACATTTGTTTAGTTAATTTTTTTTTTATATGTGGTGAGCGACCCCCTAAGCAAGGATCGCTCCCGGGGGGAGGGGGCAAAATGACCTTGGGGGCAGATCATCCTATTTTTATTAGGCCAATCTGTCCCCAAGGGAGGCAGAAACCACTTGACACCAGGGATTTTTTTTAAAAGTATTATTGAATGAGGGGAGCAAAATATTTTTAGACCTTGTCTGCCCCCCCTGGGGGCAGGGCTGGCAATTATAATTAGGCCAATATGCCCTCTGGAGGGGCAGAAACCCCTAGACACTAGGGACATTTATTTTTTTGCGTTCATTTCACGTAAGGGGAGCGACCACCTAGGCAAGGTTTGCTCTCCCCCTTTGGGGTCAAATTTATTTTAGGCCATTTCTGCTCCCCTTGGGGGCATATCCGCCTATTTCTATTAGACCGATCTGCACCCGAGGGGGCAAAAACCACTTCGGCACCAGGGATTGGTGTGTGTGGATGTGTGTGTTTTGTTAGGGGGCAGTCCCTTGGTCAAGGGTCGCTCCCCATGGGAGCACATTACTGTTGGCCATATCTAGATCGGCCTATTTTTGGAAGGCCCATCCCACTAGAGACCAGGGAAGATTTGTTTTTCAAAATAAGAGGGTGGGGGTATGGCCATACCCCCACCCCAAATGAATGGGCCAAAGTTGTTCAGCCCACCAGTGGGCAGATGGTGCAATTACACTGATCAACACCCCCGTGGGGGCAGAAAGTCTACTAGATGCCAGGAAATGTAAAAAAAATGGTGGCTACCAACCCCCTCAATTTCGACATGTTTTTGGCTCTTCCCTGTCACAGGCACTTGGCCCACCTACACAAGTGAGGTATAATTTTTACCGGAGACTGAGGAAAACGTTGGGTGGTAGGACATTTGTCCCGGTGATGTGATCCCACACAGAAATGTGGGAAAAATGTGATTTTGTTATGCTAAAATTGAGGGTTGCTCAGGGTCCTGGGTAAGAAAACACTGGGGGACCCATGGAAGTCACACCTCCCTGGACTTCCTCGGGTGTATAGTTTTCAGAAATGTCTGGGTTTGGTAGGTTTTCCTAGATGGCAGTACCAAAAACGCAGGTGCCCCCTGCAAAAACAGGTAGTTTTGTAATTGATAATTTTGATGTGTCCACGTAGTGTTTTTTTTTTGCAGCACCGAAATTTGAGGGAAAAGTGTTGTTTTTGGCAACTTTTGAGATTTGCAAAGGATTCTGGGTACAGAACCTGGTGAGAGCACCACATGTTACCCCATCCTAGGTTCCCCTAGGTGTCTAGTTTTCAGAAATGCCCAGGTTTTCTAGGCTTCCATAGGTGCCAGAAGAGCTAGAGGCCAAAATCCACAGCTAGGCACTTTGCAAAAAACTGTAAGTTTTCATAAGAAAAATTTGATGTGTCCACATTGTGTTTTGGGGCATTTCCTATCACAGGCTGTTGTATGAGTTTTATGTTATGTTTGTAATGTGAGATGTTGTCATGGGGATTTGGGGTTCTGTAATGCTAACGCGGAGCTGAGACAGTTGTTCCTGCTTGTTCCGTGTGCCCTTCGTGGGCCTTCTATGCTGAATAAAACTATGTATTGAATCAGCACCTACGGATCCTGGAGGGTGATTTCAAGGTTCCCACTTCCACATTTTGGCGACAAACGGATGTTTGAAGACCCACCGACCCATCAGTGCAGGCAAACGTATTTTACTGGACTTTGCTTTTCAAGAATGCCATACCTTGCCCTGTATGTATACGAGCTTCTCTCTTCTTCGACATTTTTCGTTTTCTTTTCATTGTTCTGGCTCATTTGTTGTTTGCCACTTGTGCGCTTCTCGCACACACCGGCTGTTTCTCTTGGAGCCTCCTTCTGACGTCCTGTGTCTCACGTGACGTTCTGTATTCTACGGACAAGCTACTCCGCCTCTAGAGAATTTGCTCACTGTTTTGGTGGCCATCTGTGTACTTTGGAAAAACATACACCGCCTTTACAAACTTTGCAGCTGGTTTCACAGCCATCTACACCACTTTGTTCTGTGTGTGTACCTACGGTGACACACACACCTTTGTATCTTTGGGCTGATTTACCTTCACAGCCTTTGCTTTTTTAACTCAGAGAAGGAAATTATTAATAAAAAACAAATTTTACAAAATGAAAAATAAATAAGAACCATTTCAGAACTTCAGTATTGATTATCTTCTTCTGTCTTGGAAATATTTGCAATGGCGTCAGCTCAAGCTTGTGTTCAGCCCCCACCTTTTCTACAAAAGCCTGGAACACTGCCGATTTTGTGGAGAAAATGGTTACAGATTTTTGCGAATTATTTGGTTGCTATTGATGCATCTTGGTACAGTGCTGCCCGTAGAGCTGCGCTATTGTTTAACCATTTAGGTGAAACTGGGCAAGAAGTTTTTGATAACTTACCAGTTAGAGTTGCACCACTTGGGGATGAATCCTGGGATGCAATATAGAAGCTACTGCACGTATGGCTAAACATTATTCTGATGAACCTTCGGTAATGTTGGAACTACACCAATTTTTTAAAAGAAAACAACTTGTGGATGAAACTGTAGAAGATGTTTTGGTAGTTTTAATAGTTCTTGCTGCTAAATGTGAGTTTGGTTTAAATATGGATATATACTTACGTGATCAATTAGTTTTCAATTGTTATAAAAAAAAAATTAAAGAACGTATTTTGACATGTAAGAATCCACCCCTAAGTGAAGTCATGGACATAGCAAAGAGTATTGAACGCTCTCTCATCTTGTCCAAAAGTTTAACAAAGGATTTTAAAACTTCTGTTCATGTTTCTGCCGTGTTGCAAACTGATGACTTGGAGATTAATGCTGTATCCAATAGGGGTAAAACAAACAAAAATGTTGAAAACTAAAATTCAGGTTACTGTTACAGATGTGGTTCAAAGACCCATATGGGAAATAGTCCATCTTGTTTAGCTCAAGGAAAGAGATGTAATTTTTGCAAAAAAATAGGTCATTTTCAAAGTGTTTGTCATTTAGCTAAGGCTGAAATGAAGATATCTCAAATTTAAATGATTGATGAAGATCTGTGTGAAACTCTTAACAAAGTTTTGTTAACAGTTGATACCATTGATGTTTCTCAAATCAAATGTAAGAGTCCTATTTGCTCTGTTAGTATAGGCTCTGTTCATTTAAATGTTATGGCTGATTCTGGTTCACCTATTACTATATTGTCTGACGTAACGCTTGGGAAATTTTGGTCTGAGAAACTGCTGCAACATACTGATGTTAACCCCAAGGCTTTTGGCGAGTTTGACATTACTATGAAGGGTTTCTTCATGGATATTTTGAATTTTAAAGGTAGATGTATAAGTACCAAGATTTATGTTGCAGAAAGTGGTAGAGATATTTTGGGGTGGCAAGATCAAGCTAAGTTGGGCATTGTTTTGAGACCATGTCACAGTGTGCCTGTGTTTCTGGGGGATCTACCTGTTCTGAGTGTGTCTGAAGGAAAGTTACTGCCTGATTGGTATTCGGTCGAAAGTTTGTTTGGGAGTTTTGAAAGAGTTTTTAAGAAAGATATTGGGCTCGTTAAGGGGTTTTAATATCAAATCAAAATGAAGAATGATGCTGTGCCTGTCATGCAGAAGCTTAGACCTGTGCCATTTTCTGTTAGACAGGATCTTAAAAAGTTACTTGAGGAAATGTTTGAACAAGGCATTATCACTCCAGCTGATCCCTCTAAATAGATTTCTGCTATTGTTCTTGCAAAAAAGGGGGGTGATATCCGTCTGTGTGTTGATTTGCGTGCACTTGACTGCAATAATCTCATGACTGCCCATCCTTTGCCAAGAATTAATGATTTGTAGGCAAATTTGGGTACAAGCAAGTACTTTTCTATTATAGACCTAAGTTCAGCTTATCATCAAATTCCGTTAACCAAAGATTCTCAAGCTTTGACTTCATTTGTGACACCTTTTGGAACGTATATGTATTTGCATTTTCCTTTTGGTTTGGCTTCCGCTGCCAGCGTTTTCCAAAGTTTATGGATGCATTGTTCGGGGAGGAACAATGTGTTCAAGTTTTTCAGGACGACATTCTCATTTATACTGTAAGTGTGCAAAAACATTTTGAGGTGCTACATCGAGTATTTAGAAAGTTGGAGAAACATGATGTTACTGCCAACAAAGATAAGTGCAAGTTTCTAATAGAAAAGGTGGACTTTTTGGGACATAATATTTCCGATAAGGGTATCGCACCCAAGTCATCCTTAGTCAAAGCTATTGTAGAAGCCCCTGTTCTGAAAGACAAAGATTCTCTCAGATCTTTTCTAGGTCTGAGTGAATACTACTCTAGGTTAGTGTGTGGGTATGCTATGGTGGTACAACCTTTGCGGGCGCTTTTGAAGAAGCATGTCAAATTCGCTTAGACTGAGGAAGCACACAAGGCTTTTTGTCAATTGAAAGAACTTATGCTGGGTGCCCCTGCTATTAAACCTTTCACTTATGGGGTTAAAAGTGTCATCACTGTGGATGCCAGCTCTGTTGGTTTAGGTGCTGTGTTGAGTCAGTTTGTAGATGGTGTTGAGAATACTATTGCCTTTGCGTCAAGAATGTTGAGTGTAGCAGAATAGAAGTATAGCACAATTTAAAGGGAAGCGCTTGCTTGTTCTTGGGCAGCTGAGAAGTTCAAAATGTATATTTGGAGTACAAATTTTGATTTATATACAGATCACAAGCCTTTGATATACATGTTGGGGGACAGTTGCTCTAACAAGGCATCTTCCAGGTTGGTTAGGCTTGCGTTTAACTTTTACATGAAGTACATTCCAGGTGGAAAGAATATAAGAGCGGACTGTCTTTCTCGGCTGCCAGTTGTTGAAGATCTCACTGAATTGTATGTTGAGGAAGAATGTGTGATGACAGTGTCTGATTCCACTTGTGGTTTCAAAATCTCAGAAGAAGTGTGGAATGAGAGCTGCAACAACGTTGTTTGTCTATGCAAGGTCAAAGAGTACCTTGTTTCAGGTTGGCCTTCCGAAAGGACGTTGGACAAGGAGTTGAAATCATTTGCTCAAGTTCCACCCGAATTGTCTGTGGTTAATGCTATTGTCATGAGGCAAAGTATGTTTGTGCCGCCTTTAGCTTTAAGGGATGGCATTATTTCAATGGGACACCAAGGACATTTGGGTATTTAAGCTACCATCAAGAATATTAAACAACATTACAGGTGGCCTGGATTAGACACTCAGGTTAAGTATTACGTGGAAAAATATGCTGAATGTTTATGTTCAGATAAACATTTGAAAATTAAAACTAATTCTTTATGTCTTACAGAGTGGCCAAAGAATGCTTGGGAAAAGTAGGGTTGGATTTTGCTGGACCTTTCAACATGCTAAAGAATGAGAACCAATACATGATAGTAGCTATTGATTATTTTTCCGAGTGGTTGTATTTTGCGTTTGCCAAGACTGCTGATTCCAGGATGGTCACCACATGTTTGAAACTTTGTTTCTAGTCTAAGGTCCTACCAAAGAGGTAGATACGGTTAATGGGACACTTTTTGTGTCCAGGGAAGTGACTGATTTTCTTCTAAGTCACTCTGTGAAACATTTCAAGGTACCTCTTTACAGTCCTTCTTTGAATGGATTGATCAAAAGAGTGAATTGTATGTTGAAGGAAGGAATACAGACTGCCATTTCTAATAGTCTCAATATTGCTGAGTATTTACAGCAAAAAGTTTGGTCCTATAATACCACACCTCATAGTACCACTGTGATTGCTCCTTTTGTCCTGTTGAGAGGAAGGAAGCCTGTTACAGATTTAAGGCCTACTTGGTTGGATGATGCTACTGGCTCTAGTGGGGAATGTACTGATCTGCCTCAAGTTCGAATGCAGGTGAGAGACACAGTAAGAAGGGGCTAAAAACTATTTCAACAGAGTGAGAAGTGTGAAGGATTTGGAAGTGAAACCTGGGGATTGGGTATTAGTTAAAAAACCAATGAGGATCAACAAAGAAACCAGTCAAGGTTGAGAAAGTTTCTAGAAGAGTTGTCTGCTTGCAGGGCAAAGGTTATGGAAAAAAAATGCCTTAGTGAAGGTTACATGTGAACATGCCAATATCATAAAAAAAAGGTTGGAAAATGTGTATTGTGGAGATCTGCTTCACGACGATGTTGAATGTAATTTCTGGGATGCTATTTATGACAAGGAGAAACAAAGTGGGGATCTTGAGTCTCCTGTTTCTGAGTGTTCCATTATTCAACAAAAAGTTATTGACACCTCAGTTGGTAAGAATATGGCCAAGAGCTGTAGAGTTAGGAACGTCCCTGTTAAATTCAAAGATTTTGTTAGATATTAGTGTTTTCCCTATTAGGGAATACCATGTCTTATTTATATTTTGTTTTTTTGTTGTTCTTTGATAAAAGGGAGATGGTGTTGTATGACTGCTATGACATGTTTGGAATGTGAGATGTTGTGATGGGGATTTGGGGTTCTGGATGCTAACGCGGAGCTGACACAGTTGTTCCTGCTCGCTCCTTGTGCCTGTCGTGGGTCTTCTATGCTGAATAAAACTACGTATTGAATCAGCACCTACGAATCCTGGAGTGTTATTTCAAGGTTCCCACTTCAACACAGGCACTAGGCCTACCCACACAAATGAGGTACCATTTTTATCAGGAGAGTTGGGGAAATGCTGGGTGGAAGGAAATTTGTGGATCCTCTCACATTCCAGAACTTTCCATCCCCGAAATGTGAGGAAAAAGTGTTTTTTGTGCCAGATTTCGAGGTTTGCAAAGAATTCTGGGTAACTGAACCTGGTGAGAGCTCCACAAGTAACCCCATCCTAGATACCCTTAGGTGTCTAGTTTTTAAAAAATGCACAGGTTTGCTAGGCTTCCCTAGGTGCTGGCTGAGCTGGATGCCAAAATCCACAGCTAAGCACTTTCCAAAAAAACACATCAGATTTCAATGTAAAAATGTGATGCGTTCATGTTGCGTGATGTACCATTTTTATCAAGAGACTTTAGGAACACAGAATAGAAGAACAAGTGTTATTACCCCCTGTCTTTCTCAAAATTTTTCCTTCCAAATGCAGGACAGTGTGTAAAAAAGAAGGCAATTTGAAAAATGGCCTGTAATTCACATGCTAGTATGGGGACCCCGGAATTCAGAGATGTGCAAATAACCCCTGCTTCTCAACACCTTTTCTTGCTCCCATTTTGAAAACACAAAGGTTTCCCTGATACCTATTTTTCACTCTTCATATTTCACCAAACTAATTGCTGTATACCCGGTATGCAATGAAAACCCATTGCAGGGTGCAGCTCATTTGGCTCTGGGTACCTAGGGTTTTTGATGAACCTACAAGCCATATATATCCCTGCAACCAGATAAGTCCAGCAGACGTAACAGTATATTGCTTTAAAAAAGCTGCCATTGCTGGAAAAAGTTATAAAAGGAAACATGGACAGAAATGAATATTTTTTTCACCTCAATTTCAATTTTATTTTTATTTTAGCTGTTACTTTCTGTAGGAAAACCTTGAAGGATCTACACAAATGACCCTTTGCTAAATTCAGAATTTTGTCTGCTTTACAGAAATGTTTAGCTGTCCAGGATCCAGCATGGTTTTCATAACCATTTCTGTCACTAACTAGAAAAAGGCTAAAAGCACAATAAAATAGTAAAAATGGGGTATGTCCCGGTAAAATGCCAAAATTGTGTGGAAAATGTGGGTTTCTGATTCAAGTCTGCCTTTTCCTGAAAGCTGGGAAGATGGGGATTTTAGCAATGCAAATCCTTTACTGATGCTATTTTCAAGGAAAAAAACACATGCTTTCTTCTGCAGCACTTTTTTCCAATTTTTCTGGAAAAACTCAATGTTAGCAGTATTTTGGATAATTTCTTGGTCTCCTCCAGGGGAACCCACAAACTCTGGGTACCTTTAGAATCCCTAGGATGTTGGTAAAAAGAAGGCAAATTTGGCATGGATAGCTTATGTGGACAAAAACGTTATGAAGGCCTGAGCGGGAATTACCCCAAATAGCCAAAAAAAGGCTTGGCACCTGAGGGGGAAAAGGCCTGGCAGCAAAGGGGTTAATGAATGTATATGATGTTTTAAGTTTAGAACTAACATTGATTTTACATTTTTTGTAAACAAACGTTTACCTTGTGTAGTGCAATTTCTACATTTTATCAAATTTAAATTATTTCAATATTGTGTAATGCATGTGTGTATGATTCAATAGTTTACAAATAAATATTAAACACACCTATATGGAAAAAATGTAGGTTTAAATACATTTTTGTTTAGATGTACTTTATCATGAAGGCAGCTTGCACCAAATTTGTAAATAAAATAAAATTATACAGGTTTACCACATTACAACCACATTACACACAAATGCATTGCACATTAGTAAAATGTTGCTTTTAAGAGTGAATGAAAAATGCATGAGTCCAGAGCTAATGGAGACATGCAATCTAAAGGTAACAAGTTGAAAAGTAGCTTACCTTTGATCCCAGTGACAACAGGGTTGATTTGCTTCATGGTCAAATAGCAGCAGCAAAGGAAGAACTTGGACAATCAGGTTCATGACAGAAAGGGAAGTTGAAAAAAAGAAAAGGTAAGTTTTGATTTTGAAAGTGTCCCTTCCAATCCGCCAACTCAGGTGTCCTCACCACAGTTACATTGGACGGAAGGCACATGGTGATTGGCCTGGCAGACAAACTTTCTGTACACCCTCCGACAGCTGCTTTTGCCTATGGCGCCATTTACATGGGAGGAAACTTTTGATGGAGGCACTCTGATGGACTTTCGTTAATGGACCCACCAGCATCTAAATAGAGAGGGCGGACCACCTAGTAGACAAACAGGGAAACCCAGAGAAAAGCAACAGCAGGACCAGAACCACCAAGATCTAAATGAGGGCCTAAGTCTTGTGCATGGCTTTTCTTCCCTGAGCTTTGCACAAGCATGATGAGGCAGAAACAAGGCACACCTGCCTGCATATGCTCCGCCAACAGATCTGGGATTTTGTAAGCATTGACTAAATATAGAGGGTGCACATCAGCAGAGCATTACTATTATTAAATTACATTCCAAACAGGTGAACCATTTTATGCCATAGAGTTACAGACAGAGTAACTAGAAAAATAACCCTGCTTAGAGGTCTTAACATGGTGTATGTCTTTTCTACTCTGGCAACCTCTAACAAAGGGATAATACAGCAGCGTCTTAGATGGTGTCTGGGTAGCCAAAGCCTTCAAAAATGGATTGAACAATACAGTCCAAGTGGAAGCTTTTCTTATGCAGGCAGTGTAAAAAAAGGTATGAGACCTTTGTATCCGCAAGCTACTGTGCCACTCATTGAACATGACATATCTCCCACCACTCTTCCTGTGTCTACATCTGCATACCTCTCATGAAACATCCAGGACTCCCCTGTCTTTTTTGTTGTGGTATGACCCTAGCACACCTATATTGTGTATTTTTCTCTTGTAGACCATTTCATTGCTGTGCCGTTAGGTCAGAGTCATGTATATCATATGCAAACACAGACCTCTCACAAATGGGTTTCTGAAGGCACCGGCACCAGGGCCGTACCAAACCAGCTATCTTAGCGAGACTGAGGATTACCATTGAGATGCCCACCAACATAGTAAAGGTTCTATCACCTAAAGAGCTAAAACGGCACCTAGAAAGGGGATCATCATTCTGTGCTTGGGGATTTACCATCTCGGGCCTCAAGTACTGGACAGCAGGCTCAAGAACTGAACAGCCATACAGTATAGAGAGCATGATCGGCCAAACTGATTTACACTTGCATAGCCTGGGATGTACTACAAAGAGAAGAAGTTGGACAACCTACAGGGCAAATAAATGAATGTAGAGATGCATTTTGGTAACCCTTGTTCATAACAACCTTGAATTTTACTACCCACTATTGTGCTATTTATAGCGTACATGTTACCAAACGTTCAGAAATAGGGTTCACACAGTTGAAATATGTCTTTCCAAGGACCTAAAAAATCATTAAAATGACACTGGGCAAAGAGAGACAGAGGTAAAGGTAGGCAAAGAGAAGAAGAGAGGTTCAGATATAGAAATAGACAGGGGTATGCTAGAGAGAAATGAAGTTCACTCTCCCCGGAGGGGGAGGAAGGGTTATGGAAGGTGGGGGACCTTGCCTGTGCCTTAACATTTCTCCCATATCCTGGGCCTTGGTGAATCTAGGTTTCTGGAAGAAGTCTTCCAAAGGCAGAGAACAAATGAATACATTCATGGAAAGCGTGAAAGAAGCTGGTTCTGTGCAGGGGTAGGATGTCTAGAAACTCATAACATCAACAGCAAGAGGCAGCTCTGGAATATGTATTTCCTGATCTCTTTCCCGAGGTATTTTCTTAGTTGTCTAGAAACATACCAAAACCCACAACAAAGACTATGTGGTGGTCTCTTCAGTCATCCACATCTATTTAAAAATATTCTGCTTTCTACCACATATTAAACAGCTTCATAATAGGAGGTGAGGCCTAGAAAGAGAAAGCTGATCCACACCTGGGGGCTGATTCAGCCACCATCCACAGGACTCAATAGTTACATACTGCTACAGGATGAGGCTAAGTGGAAAACCTGCTGGTAAGGTGGGAGGTTAGGTATGTTCACAACTTTAAACAATTTCAGCAGAGGAGTTGTTCTATTTCTGTCCAGATGAAAACATTTGTTGCACCCTTTCAGGTGGCCACAGGTCAGATAGTGGCTATTGAGCCACAACTGTCGCAGATGGGGATCATTTGCTTCTTGTCTTCTCAGGTTTGTCCTACTGTGTCTCTGCAAACTGGGCCAAGTGCACCACTTGGGCACTTAATGTTCAGGCTATCAAGGGTGAGCGATCAATGCCTTCTCAAGGAGAAAGTGTGGGGGCAAAAAATTATAAACAGCCAACCAACAGACACAAAAAAATATTGTCCAGCCCGGTGAGTTTCTGTTAAAACTAGAAAAAGTATAAGTACTTTATTGACAAGATAAAATGTAATATTACACATGGTCATGGGGTTCAGTTACAGGGTTTTTCCAATGGTACAGGGTAGAGACAATTATAAAGTTCATGCATTCACCTGGGATTCCAGGAAGGGCTGCTAATTCCCACCCCAATGAAAATTCAGTACTGTGGTTGCAGCTGGTATCCATCTAAAGCAACATGTTACTGTGGGAATAGTCAGTCAAAATAGTCTCAGGTTCGACTACAATATTTGGTTATGTGAGTGATCATCCAAAGCAGAGAACATGTAGGTCAGTTCAAATTGTGTCTAGATTTTCTGAGCCACCCATGCCACATTTTCAGTACATAGTTTTAGGGCAAGACACAGTCTCTCAGAATTTCAAACATGGGCTTCTTCTACCTGTCTGAGGGAGCGATGTTCAGCATTGCTATGGTCAGGCTGCACCCTTTGTGATCACACCGCAAGTCCTCCAGCAGCATATGCAGGGTACCAATGGCACCCCCACCTCTTGGATTAAGTTGGAGTTGCAGCACAGCAAACCAGGAGGAAGCACATACCATCTTCTTGGCAGTTGCATCCTTCAGGCCATTGGGCAGTCCTGGGCTTTAGCAGTGATGACTGGATAAACAGCTCGGCAGCAGCAAGAAGGCCCTTAGGTCATGAAAGAGATGCCAGATGGCACGCTGGTATTTAAAATTGCTATTGCTTCATGTACTTCACCAAGTGAACCAAGAGGGAGATCGGGTGACTCAAGTCATACTTCATTTCGACCATAGGTCATAAAAGTTACACATAGAATAAAAAAGAAAGTGCATTCATTATCATTGTGCTTTCACACTGACTTAAAATAAGATTTAAAGTGAAAAATAACTTCTCTAAAATCTTCAAATACGGGCAATAAAAAGTCAATCATAGGCAATAGCCTGCTGTATTCCACCATTGTTCCCAGTACATAACTTAACATTTAGATTCCAGGGTTTATAAAACATCTGTATCAACATGAGAAGATAATATAAATATTTAAAAACTATCAAAGCAGTAAAAGATGGTTACAAATTCAAATTTCCCGACTAATACCATTGTCAAAAATAAAAAGCAAACAACCGAACCCAAGATTTAAAATGCTAGGTTGATGTTATAGAATGATACAGTTTCGTAATAAATTAGATGACATACTTTGACAAAAAAAAACCTTCTGCCTACACGGTCATAAAAGCTCATTTTGGGCACGGTCAAATAATTAGGGACACATGCACAATGTAATAAAAAGCTTATATCATAACTTAAAAGAAATATCAAGTTCATATTAAAATGGCACAGAAATCAAACAAATGCATAGAAATAACTCTTTGCAGCTAACACAGGTAATAAGATAGCAGAAACAGAGGATGATTACCTGCATGATGCCTGAAAGAAATCTGTTCCAAAGCCCTGCCCAAACCACATGGTCAAATGGATCTTTGCCCGTAGTGCGGGACTAAGCACTGGGACCAGGCACTGTGATAGTCCTATGGCGAATGGACCTAGCTGCTGACAAATATTTAGTAACTGCACTTGCTACTAGTGTGGACGGGTCATAGTTGCAAATTCTATAAGCGTTGGCACGATCATATAAAAACAGAGCCTTAAACAATGGGATGATCCATTTTTTCCTTGGACTCTTATATAGGGGGCAGAAGAAAAGCACATGTTCGGTTGACTCCACACATAAATTGCAGTTTATACATTTGTTGGCCTCAGAAATATTCTGCGACCATTGAGCAGTGAAACTGTTAACTGGTAAAGTACCATATCTGAACTGGAGGAATAGAACACTGGCATGTGCAAGTATTGGGAGATCTAGGAATTGCTCAGGCCATGGCTCCTGTTTGGTGAGCAGGAATTCTGATGTTAGACGGCCCACCCTGTTGCTATGGGGAATCTGCTTGTTAGTCTTCTCCCAATATCTCAATTTGACCAATGGAATAACATTAGCTGGAATCAACTCGGGCCTCTCCCAGAATTGGGAGGAACTCAGATCATCCCAGAGTGATTTCATCTCCCTCAGCCATCTGACCTTTTTCCAGATGCATTGATTCCTTTTAAGGTCTTTGACAGCCTTGTGATCGGGTGACACCTTTCAGCTTAGGTCAGCACTGTGTGCACTCATAAATACAAATTGGCTGCTTCTGGGGGTTCCACACACCGGGAATATGCCTGGTCTTCGCTCCCTGGACAGTCTGCCTTCCTATAGAGCTGGGCTTACTTTTCCTCTCTCTGAGCAGGCAGGCAGGCTTCTAGGATCATGGCAGTTCCACAGCTTCAGAGGTCCTAACATGGTTGCAGCAGTCTGTCCACTCTGAGCTGCGATGCACACTTAAGTCTGTGTGACGTATGCAGAGTGGGACAGTGAGCCATATCCCAGCAAAAGTATTGTCTGAGATGCACCAGCCCACTCGTGTACTGGGAACAGTGCATCAGTGGAAAACGCACCAGCTGTTTGAAGCTGCTGGTCCATGTTTCGCTTTGCAAATGGAAATTGGCCTGCAGGAGGGTACAGTGAGTGACTGCACCCATCTACAGAGAGATACCTAGGAGTGTCACTGAGACCTCTTGTCCCCACTTCTAAAGGGGTGCACTCAGCAGGCATGCTGACTTGCACAACCTTAACGTGGGCATATTTAGTTAAACTTGAATAACTCGTTTACTTCTGTATTCACATTAATAATACATGCACACTGTGTCATTGGAACCAAACTATACCAGGCTAATGAGCCCTAATTAGAGCAAAACTGGTCCTGAGTTGCTTATGTTCTGGTTCAGGGAGGACTTGATTTGTAAATGGCTGGGTCCAAACTGAGGTGGCATGGTGTGCAAATTCACAATGGAGTGGGGTGTGATCCCAAATAATTTACTAGTGTCTGAGATTAATTCAAATATTCCATCCATCACTTTTTTGTATACTTTAGCACTTCTATAAAACAACACAGGTGAAAAGGTAAAGTATTTCCTTATTTGCATGGGTTCACACCCAGTGAAATTTAGGAAGCACCGCCCTTGAACACCCTCCAACCCACATGTACCACCAGCACCATCTCCATTACAGAAAGAGTCACACAAACCTCTGCAGCAACCTTCATTAATGTCAAAATCTATCTGGTGCAGAAAGTGGGTGCACTAGCCTGTTGTAACCCCAGAGCACTTAGCATAACAGTACCAGCTGAAATCACCTTACTGCTGGGAAACTGGCAGTCCTGCAGACAACAGCTCTGTTCATACAGCAGCTCTTTGACTACTCTGTGGAGCACTCTCTTTTCTTAGTTAGGAAAAACATGGAACTGGAAGAAAGTGGGGTGTTTTTGGGGCCCATTTTTACACTCATGGTCTAGATAGGGCATGTGGAGACACTATCTAAAGTCCTGGATCCGATTTGACGTGATTCTCTTTCATATGTCATTTTCTGGCTGTTGTGAAGATACAGCCTTTGTGCAGAGGGATGGCTGTCACAGCAGGTGCTGATGTTGCAGACTCCAAGTAGGAGTATCCAAAACATGCCCAAAATAAAGTGTGAATTATCTACACCTAACTTTCATCAGCCTTCCCTGAAGCTGGAATCATAGGCAAATAAAGGGTAGGTCCTGTTTAGAAACTTCCTTTCCTTTAACAACAGAATATGCTGACTCATAAGTTGTCCCATACCATCTACCAAATGACAATGCTCAGAACGAAAAATGTAGCAAAGTGAACTCTTGCTAAAAGAGTCTCATAAAAGTTCTAAAGGCAACTCTGCCTCCATCCTCCCTCACTTCACAGTCTGGATCTCCAACCTGCAGCCACTGAAATTCAGGCAAACACTCCTACTGTAGGGTGAAGCAGCATCCATTGTCTATCTATTGGCATGGTAAACCAGGGGCAACCAAAATGGATCTCACCAGTCTCAGCAATCATACTGTAGCCATAAATGGAGCCCAGGTACTAATATTCCAAATAAGAAATCATGGATTGTAACAAATAGTGATTTACCATTCATGATTTCTTATTTGGAATGTACTATAAAGGATTCAATAGAAGTGGTCGCAATTTGGGCTCCAATTGCCACCTAATGCATTAGTATTTGGTGAACCAACCAATGTATTGATAGGTTGGTTCGCAAAAGTTTGAATTGTAATGGGTCACAATTTGGCTTAACTCAATAATATGTATGAGGTAGGTCACAAATTGTGACCCACTAAGTTTGGCTGGAGCCAAAGGCATGGTTGCCTGCTGGAGTCAGCAGACCACTATGTCTGGGACTGCTTTTGAATAAAGCATTTTTAAATGCAGTGTGTTTTCCTAAAAGGAAAAGAGATGCATTTGAAGAATATGAAAACATTTACAACCTTTTTAGGACCACTGCTTTTGCCTAAAATGTTTTTGTCCATGTTTACAAAGGGGGAGAGGTCCCTCAGTTTGCAAATTATTACCAACTCCTTTGAATTTGTGGAAAATATGAATGTTTTGCAGCTGAATTTCAGTCACAAAACATTACTACATAACCTAAGGTATAGGCATTTGTCAGAGGCACCCTTTACACGCCTCTTCCAACCACAAATTTGGCATTTACTTCTAAACCTAAGTTGCAATTTAGTAACATGATACCAAATCACACTTTGGATTTGTACATTTAAAAATACTATTTTGCATTTGGAAATGCTCCGATTTGGCCTTTGCAATCATAAAATTGCTTTGTGCATGACGCCAATAGAGACTTCATACCACAAATATTCAAATATCCATAATGTATACACACACTCAACACACACACAAAAAGTCAGTGCAAGTGTCTGAATGTTACATCTCAGCAGACCTTTACAGGAGTAGGAATGGTGTGCTGCACTGGCCTGATAGCTTGCAAAGGTCTGCTCAGGGCTATGAATTTCCAATAATAGGTTTACCACCACCAATCCGTGGTGTCAACAACACTGGTTATTGATGGTAGTCCTGTGTTGTGAAATGGAGCGTCCGCTGTGTATCCTCCCAGGTTATAGAACAGATTCTCAACCTTGGCTTTATGATGGAAAGGTTTAGTCTTCAGAGAAAACACTAGATCAGTGTGCCTGGCTGGTCAGAAATAAGTCAGGAAACCACTTTTACAAGCAATTCGATCACTCACAGCAGAGGTACAGGCCCATATTCCATGTGGAGGACATTCCTGTCTCACAACATTACAGAGGGAATGCCATTCCCTACCAGGAATTACACAATATTAAAATTCTTGGTTCATCTAACATCTCCTTCTTGCCTTATTCAACATGCTTTGGCAACACTAATGTTGACAAGAAAAATACAATTTAGAAAAGTCTCTATGTTCAACCCGTACTCGACATTCCTCACCAAAATGCAAATAAGAAATCAGTATTTTTGTGCTGTTTTAGCTAATTTCTATACCCACTGTCCTTCAACCCCCTTCAATGCTCTGATGTGACTCTGGACTCAAGGGCACAGACCTCACATGTAGGAGTAAAGGTATAGGCCTCAGGTACAGGAGCACGGCACAGACTGCACATTTAGCAGTGAAATCATAGGTGTCAGAAGGGCATAAACTTCCCACATAGACCGAAGGGCATGCAGTTCTCATGCCAGATTGAGGTCTCACATTAATGTAGAGGGAGCAGACTTCATCTGCAAGGGTGAGAGCACTGACCTCACACATAGAGGTGATGTCTCCCTTGATCTAGTGCATGTTTGTTCCATCGAGCTTTAAGGAATGCAGGCTATCCACAGATCTGTCTGGAATGCCTTCTCTACCTCCAAAGCCGTAGGCGTTGAACATGGAATCCACAGGTCTCCATGTATGGTACCGCACACATATATTACAGCACACACTACATCTAGTATGATAACTTAATCAATATTGCTATTTTTATCAGTAATTTTTTGCAACTGATACTCTAATTAGTAATATATTTGCATTATCATACATGTTACAAAAACATATAGACACAAAAATATATATGCCCCCATATTTACAATCTAGTTATAAATTTCCCATGAAAGGTGCTTTATAGGGGTTACATAATCCCCTATAATTGTGGTTTCAATCATGATGAGTCATATTATTAAAGAGTGAGGATTTGTGCAAAATATGCCCAAATGAACAAAGTTTTTTTGTGGAATTCAAACATCCTTAAGGGACAAGATTTCATTCCTACAGTAGGCAACATTATTCAAATCTTCCAGAAATTCTTATTAGGCCCGGGCGGAACTTGCTGAGTTTTGCTCTGCAGAATTGCGCGGAGTGCCAAACAAACTCTGTGAGATTCTGAACACTCTATGAGTGGAAGCAAGTGTTTGTCTGCCCGTTCGTGCTGCTTTTTTAAAGGCGAGTACTGCAATCCACGCTTCCTCGCTGAAAAATCAATGCAAACTGCACCATGTAATTCACCTGGGTGTGGCCATTTTGTTTTACCTGCTTTCCTGTGTTCTGTCTGTGCGTGGTGCTGGGCCTGATTTTCTATCCAACCAAAATCTTTCCAATCTTTATCCCCTTCCCACTCATCCACTTCTCATTTACCATTATTTTACTAGTATGTGTCTTTGTGTTTGTGTATTTTATGTTTTTTCTTTTTCCCATGACTCTTTAGTACTTTTTCCCTCTACTTCCTTTGTTCTTCCATTGAAATCCCTCCTTTTTTGTATTTCTTCTTTTCCTCACCCAGCACCATGGCAGAGCAGAGAGAGACAGGGAGCGGTGGTGCCAGTGCATCTGCGAGCCACACACCTTGTGGTCAGCTTTGCCGCCTTGAGGTGCCACCCTGCACCCGTTTTTCAGAGATGGAAGAGGCCACACTTGTTTTTTTACATGCTGCGCTACCTCTCCTCAATGCTGGTAGCAAGTGGCTTGGTGGATATGCTCTGTGGGCTCATTGGCTGCTGTGGGGAGGGTGTGGAAGTGTGTACACCGGAACACTGGGGTCCAGCGCACCAAACACAAGTTGACACACCGATGGGCCAATATCCTCGCCAGGTTCAGGACCTGCTCAACCTGCTGGGCGTCAGCGTTGGGGGGCTCGGTGAGTAATTATTTATTTGTTGTGTTCTACAATGGTAATATTTTTTCAAATAGCATGTTGCACACACTCAGAGGTAAGTTAAGTTTACGTTGCAAATATTATGTGATCCAGTTTGAGCTAGCTAGGTGGTTGGCGCTACCTAACCGTACTTGTCAGTACTCACCTTGGGCTGATTATTTAAGAAGGCAGGCATACTCCTCTGTCTTGTCATTAAGAAAATGGTAGTACTAATATCAGTGAGTTAGTTCGCCTTTCTTTATGTAGCTCGTACAGTTTCTAGCAATCTCCCCGTGATGTGTGGTATGCATCTATGCACTGGAAAAAGGGAGACTGAGTTGGCCCATCAAAGGGGGTTGAGAATGAAATGTGAAACAAAGATCATTTGTTGCAATGCATTAGTAGTTCCAAATGTAGTTTGGTTTAGGAAATTTGCAATAGGTCTTCAGTGTAGGAAATTAGGCTACTAGGAAATTAGGAATGGATCAACTCAATATTAGTAATGTAGGCAATCTGTTTAGAAAAGTACAAAGTTACTGCATTTGCCTTTGGCTGTCAGAATATTTTTTGGGAGATTAACTGTACCACTAATATATTTGTTTATCTTATTTAGTTCTAACATCAACAATCCGGGGCAAGAAGAGGACTTCGAGGTAGGTCAGGGAGCTGGGAGTGCCACTGCCAGTGCCACAGCGAGAAGAAGCACCACCCTTAGCTCCACGGCTACAGCTCTCAGATCTGCTGGCTCCAGTATGTCCTCCTGCTGATATTATTCTTATTTTTATTATTATTATTTCCCTAACTTTAACCTCTCCCCATTTAAAATAACATTTCCTTGTTTACTGTGTTTGTCTCCAGTTTTTTCAACTCCTCTTTGTTCTATCTAATCTTTGTTAAAATCTTGAAATTCCTGCATTATCCTATTTATTTCTATATTTCAGGTTTCTGTAACTGACTTCCTCCTGTCTGTACCAGTTGGTAGCGTTCTTCAGCTTTGTTATTAAGCTTCTCTTCTCCCCTTATATATCTTATGGACTGATACTGTAAGACAAAGAGAATAGATTTTAGGACGGCTACTCTAATGTGAAGAATGCATGTTCAAGTAAGCTGTTCTATGCTTTTTTATTTAGAAGGCTTGTTTCCCTGCTCATGCTCAAACAGTAAAATAAGAGTGTGGCTATAGTCATGGTGGACCCCCCAGTGTTGTGTTGTATGTATTATCATTCATTTATAGAGTAGTATATCAGAAGATTCGATGAGAGTACAGAATGGCTGAAAAATAGTATGAGGACAGTCCCATTGCATTTGGCAACCAAGACCATATGTCTTTCATTGACCAATTATTCCACCCCTTTATTGTTCTTCAATGACTTAGAGTCATCATAGCTCTGCCCCTCCATTGCAATACGCTTTTGGTTGGCTTGACTACCTGGCTTTTCTAACATTGTCAACCAACAAAATGCCTAATGTGATATTTTTGATAGACAATACTGCTAACCGAATGGAAATGATGTATTGCAGTTGTATTTTGTTCAAAAAATAATAAGGGGAGGAGTATCTGGCATATAAAATGTGTAATGCTTTTCCTAGCTGCACAAACCACCAGTGCCAGGGCCAGTGGCAGCGTCAGTGCAGCAGACACTATAGCGGTTGGCAGGGGAGCCCCAGAAGTGGCAGAGACAGGCAATGGTAAGTCAAATTGCTTACTTATTAACAATTACTAATATACTGACTGCAAGGGCATCATGGGCCCCCCACTTTAGCAGCTACATTGGGTATTGAGACCTTAATGGCCTCTTCTATCTGCAACTCAGCAGACAAAAGCTCATAATGGATGCTAAAAATGATGTGTTGATGGAAAAGAGAAAGAAGGATGAAAGGTTAAATGAAAGGACGGGTGAAACAGTATATGAGTGAAAGAATGCTTGGGTGAGTGAAAGGATGCGTAGGTGGGTGATAGGAGGCATGGGTGGGTAAAAAGATGGATGAAAAGGTATATGGGTGAAAGGATGCATGGGTTAGTGAAAGGGTGGATAGGTGAAAGGATGCTCGGGTTGGTTAAAGGATAGGTTAAAGGATGGACGGGTGAAAGAATGCGTGGGTGGGTAAATGGATGGATAGGTGAAAGCAAATCATGACTGGCAGGGTGAATGGATGAATGAATGAATGGATGGATGAATGGATGGATGGTTTTGAATGGTTGAATTCTGGATCAGAGAACTTAAAGCTTAAATGGTGGTTATCAAAGAGTGACTATAGCAATGAAAGGATAAATGGATAATTCCTTGGATGAAGAAACAAGGGAGCTCTTCTGGAGAGGAGCGTGCTCACCTACTTTGCCTGCTTGGTTTTATAAAAGCTTTGGTTCAAAGTAGGGGGTATTTTAATTTTCTGCTACTCCCTTGACTCACTGTATACATGACGTGAGTGACGTAGTATGATTATTATTAATTTGCCTCTTTGAAGTCACAGTAGAATTGAAAGGCATTTGGATAAGAGCAGGGCCATTAGAATTAAAGTAAGACAATTGTCTATTACAACTGCCCCAGCTGTAGACTGCAGAGAGTAGCAAAGTACCTGATGCACCAGCTAGCATGCCTCGATTAATTAAGAACAAGAATACTTGTATTCCACAGTGCATAATGCCTTACTCATTAATAAAATGAAATTTATTTTTATATTCCCAAACAAAGGGCCTGATTTAGAACTTTGAGTTTACGTTACTCCATCACAATGGTGTTGGATATCCCGTCCACTGAAACCTCAATCCCGTCATACCTTATGGAATTTAGATTTCAGCAGACCAGATATCTGTCACCGTTGTGACGAAGTAACCCATCCACCAAGTTCTAAATCAGACCCAAAATGGCTATTTAGTTTTTTGCTAGAAAATCCTTCAAAAGAAAAATAAATAACTGTTTTTTTTTAAATCTGGTGTTCTGTTATTTTGCCTTAATTCCTTTCAGTCATTGTTTTTATGTGGGGCAAATGTGGGTAATAAATGGCCCTGTGACTCATAATCACATCCCAATAGCACTAGGTGACCAGCAACGTACTACTACTGTGCACCTATATATTTTCAAACAAGAGTTTGCACAGAGTATTGTTTACAGGTTGCCTTTTTTCTTTATTTTCCTTTCTTGGTATAGCTACTCCTGCTGGTCTTCCACCTACATGGCAGGAGATAGTCACCTGGCTGCAGTGGCAGGGGTTGGAGGCCATCCAGGTGGAGTACCAGCAGCTTGTGGTTCTGGAGAAGGAGGTGGCTGAGGCATTTGACGCTTACCATGCCCCAGTTCCTCCAGTCAGTGCCTCCAGCCTCCCGGCAACAACATCACCATTGCTGCTAGTAGCTGGCAGCCACCCATACACCCACCAATGCTCCTCCCTCCCACCCAGACCACCAATTTCAGTGCAGGGCCCTCCACCAGCTGGCACAGCTGAGCTCTCAGATGGCACACCTGGAGGGAAACCAAGTGGAGCTCAGGACCCTCACAGAGAACAACCTCTTCTAAGCCCTTTTTCATTTTTTATTTTGGTGGGAAGGACTTTTGTTGTAGGTGGGAAAGGTGGGAATTGGGAAGGTCCTTTGACTTTGTACTTTGTTGGACTAGTTTTCTTTGGACTTTTTTGGACATTGGTTGTGGACAGGGTATTTGTTTGGAGAGAGGGAAGGGCCTGTTGTGGGTGGAGGGGGTGGGATTTTTAAAAGTTGTATTTATATTGTTGAAACTAAAAGGAAACATTCTTCTTCTGATACTTTATGGCTAAAGTAGTTTCTTTTTGTTTTACTTTTACTTTGCACTGCTACCTTTTCACATAGCCTGTTTTGTATCTGCTTATCAAAGTGTATATATAGTTACTTATACCCATGTCCTACTACCCTCTGTAACTATATTATTAACCATTAGGGGTATAGGGAATGCTGCCATTGCCTATGTTGTCTACAATAACCTAGATAAACAAGGAAAATCAAAGTACTTGTCTGCAACAGAAGTTGGTTACTTACTAAATGAACTAATGTGTGGAATGAGTTTGAGTTCTGGTCCTTAGATTTTATCAATTTTAGAGACATAACTGACAATATGTCAGCTGACATATAGCTGTTTTAGCTTATAGGGTCTTAGCCAATGAGATATTGGTATGCTCGGATTTATAATATATCAACTAAATTAACATTGGACTGTTTTAGGGAGAAAAAAGTATTGATCATTTTATTCTTATAAATGTAATGGAATTTTATTTGGGACTTTTAAGGATTGTATAGATTACTAGGTTCTGTATTGTTGAAAATAATTATGACATTTGGTAAGGTTTTGATAGGAAAGTGTATTCTGATTAGTGAGTATCATGGTCAGTGTAAAGGTTTTGATTAACTAAGCACGTTAAGAAATAAAGAACTAAAAAATGAAGAACTGAACTAATGGAGAGAACTTCATTCCATAGTTCTCTTACCTTAATTGATGAAGTGATGGCTGCTACCACTCTCAATCTTCCAAAATTGATTGCAGGGTTTCCCAAGGTGCCTTCTTAATGGTGGTGCTAGTAGTAGCAGGCTAGTACGCTAACAGGAACGACATTACATTCACAACAAGCAAGGTCCCACTCCCACCTAGGTAAATTACAACTGTAGGATTACTCAAAAGGATTATCCACCACAGGCAACTAAAATGAAAGAAAAACACAGTTAGTGTGTTATATATTTATATAATAGCTTTACAAAGACTGAGACCAGACTACCACCACCATGACACAATAAACAAACAAAAAATAGCAATAGTAACTTCTTCTGAGCAATGGGTAGCTAGTAGTTAATTAAAACTAAAGTTAGGAAATCCTAGAGTCAGGAGACGTCGACTCAGAGTCCGGAGTGGAGTTGACAAGTTTAAGCGTTTACGCAACACAAGGCCTGAATGATTACCTTGGTGAATGACGTTCTAAATCTAAAATATGGATCCCCTTTATTTGTAAATGGGTAAGTGGGGCCGGTGTGGGCTATTGCTCAGGTAATAGAAGATCCCAAGGTGAGTTGGCATTGCTTACACCACATCCCTCCACCAAGTATGTGATCCATTTGTGGTGTAAATTAAGTCACACCTCAATAAATCGCACAGCCTAGGCGGAGAGGGTTAGAGGTTTGATGAATGGATGGTAAAGGGGACACGAGGAAAAGTGTGACAAACACTACACAGCACAACAACAATATTCAGCAGGACGTTGAGCACCACATCAGCAGCAATTTGTTGTAGAAGGAAATGAAGGAATTAGTATGACATAGTACAGTTAAATGCATTGCAAATAGTCCTTCAGCCCCAAAGACCCAAGTTATGATTAGTTATGTAAATGTTCGCCATTTAGGTTTGAAAAATACTAATTTTGGAAGAGTGAAGGGAACCCACCCAGTTCTAAAAATGATGACTGTTAAAAGAAAAATGACACTGTATTGCCAAATTGGGCGGTGCGTCTGCATTCTTCTCGAAATGTCTGTCACTCTTGGGTGCCTGGCTGAGCCAGGCTAGTAAGGTAATCAGGAGTGTTATGGGGCCTTCACCTTTCATGTAGGAGAAGAGAAGAGAAAGTCAGTGCATTGTAAACAGAAATGATTTTGTAGAGACAAGGAGAAGGACAGAAGGTAAGTTTTATGAATAGTTAAAAAGAAGACTCAGAGGCAGAGCAAAACCATAGACTGCTGGAATCATTCCAGTAAATAGAGCTGAGCAGGCCTCAGAATTATCATCATCATGGTTTCCCTTTGAAGTCAATAACGTTTTTCATTTGGCTGTTGAGGTAGTCTCACCCTGAGTCCTTCCAGCCTTCTCCTAACTCACAGTAATGATTAATGAACCAGTCCATCTCCGTCCTGACCCAAATGAGAGAGACCTGTAGTGCACTACTATAAAGAACAATAAGAAAAACTGAATTTGAGTATTTTGTGTAGATTTGTGTTTGTTAACTAAAGTAACTCGTCTGGTCTCTAAATAACAGAAAAAAGGAGTGTACCCTACAAGTGTGAAAGGATCAATCACCTTCAGAAAAAAGAATCAACCATCAGACCCCAAACATTGCAAATCATCAAATTCAAGTTTACAGATTAGTTAAATACACCCTCCCTCACTGTCTGCCACCACATAAATCATACATCATTACTCACAATCCCAGAAGTTGGTCAGTTAACACACTTGAGTCTGACCAATCATATTCGTTCTGTAGTATTTCAGGAACAGTGAAATTGTGTTGGATGAAGTGTTGGCTGATTTTGATCATGGTCAATCTCTCCACATTTTGAGGCGAGAGACTGGCACCTGTACCTGTTGCACTGAACACACACTCAGTTCTGGCCATTGACACATCTTCCCATACCAAAACACTAATGGGTTTTAATCCACATAGACTTGTTGTGGGTCTTCCAGATACTCCTAGTCATTGGTGCTGCCATTTGCTTGACCTCTTATGATGTCGCCTCTGCACTGGACTTAAGACCTACAACTTGAAACCAAGCCAAAGCAGAGATTGGGGCTGATTCTCCTGTTCCTGTTGTTGTGTTTGTCACCAGTGTTCTTCCTGATGGTATTAGCTGCTGTGTGACAACAGGAGTACCCTCTCTGGAAGTTCAAGGCAGCACTCCAGAACTTCTTCCTGGGAGTGGGACTCTAATTTCCAGCCATTCTTCTCAGATCTATGGCTTGTTCCAGTTCTCTGGTTTGCTCAACAATCCATGTCTTGTATTGTGAAACATCCCCTTCTGGAAAAGGAATGAAAGAGACCAGTGCTGTGGATCAAGTATTACAGCACAGATGTACTCTTTGGATGGCACAGTGTCTCTATGAAGCCTTTAATTAACAGCCAAGCAAAGAATTAAACTCTCAACCAAGGCAGGCGCATGTGCAATTTTGTTTACGCCTGTACACCTTTGCAAGACCTTTTTTTTTACTGATCTTGCACCAGATGCAACACTAGGAAAGCTTCCCCATTGTATTGTCATCCTTGCTAACTTCCTGTGTGAAAACCTTAAAAGGAAGTAGCATTCATGTCAGGCATCTGACTATGCCACATTTGTCTGCATCCATGGTCATGCTTTTCCCAATTGCATACCCTCCTCTTTGAATGACGTAGTCATTGACCTCTCTGTACTGCTCAAACAGATGTCGCAACACGTAATAGTTTGAGTTCCAATGTTTTGGCACCTCGTGTATGATGGCTCTAACTTGTACTCTATCAGCAAGCCAAATAATTCTCAAGTGCTTCTGAGCTTTAAAAGAATGGCTGAAATGAGTGTAGATTCCTTTACAGATGGTCAATAGGTTTCCAACTATGGCTTATGTTTTGAGAAAGTCCTGCACAACCATGTTCATGCTATGCGCCAAGCACAGGACCCTGAAATAGTCACCATGTTCCATGGCCTTATATATTACTGCCATTGTCGGTGGCAACAAAGCCAACTCTAAGAACTCTGGATCACGGCCATTCAAACACCTTGCTGTAAAAGTCTTTCAAGATGTTTGCAGCTGAATGAGATTTCTCCATAGCGAACATGGTTATTGTTGCATGCCTCCTAATGCCCTTAAAAGTTTCTTAAGCCCTGAGACCTATAGATAGCTGTTGCCTAACCCCCCTGCAAGAGAGATCCAGTGTGCAGTGATACACATGTAATCAGTTGCTTGACAACTGGTCCATATGCCTGTGGTCAAGTGTAAAACGCACTCTGCTACAAAGCTTGTTCAACCAATTGTAGCACATCATGATGGAGTGCTGGAGCAGCAACTCTGGCTCAATAGGTCCAACTAGGAACCTTCTATTTCAGGCAGATGGCTACCACAAAATCTAAAAATCCCACTCCTTCCAAAAAAAGGGAGGAGTTCCAGCTTTAACAGCTTCCTATTGTACAAGTGTGCCATTTTGTGGTTGCTTTTATAGGACCCCTTCTGCCTGAATATGTCCGTAGTGGTAGCCTGGATTTTTTTTCTGGTGCCACTGAAGCAGGAGACGTCTGAGAACTAGGAGGTTGTAGACTCAATGTGCATCTTTGGGCAGTCACTGTATGCTGTGGTGTCTCCATCTGACTCTTGTGCCATTTCAGGATTGCTGAGGTGGGTGATACTGGTTCACTGCTGGGGACAGGGTTGCTTTTTGTTAAGCTTTCACCCTCTTTCTGCTATTCACCTCACTTGCCACTGTGAACAGAGCTTATTCTCATCTCTCATCACCATCACCACCTGCAGCAGCTTTTTAAGGTGCTCCTTCCACTGGATTGCATGAGTAATTTGGCCTCCACTACCATAACGTGAACCAGGCTTACCACAATGAACACTCGCATGGCAAATGGAGCATGTTGCAATGTTATCCTCCTGCTTGTTAATCGTAAAAAATTCCCAGACTGGGGATGAGAACTCTTTTAGTGGGCCACTAGTGCCACTGCCAATGTCCGAAGAACTGCAGGTAGTTGGGTGTGTCGATGATTGCCTTTCTGCAGTACGTACTTCAACTGAGGTAGTGGTGGATGCAGGTCTCAGTGGGAGCCTTACAAATATGGAAGCTGGCAGTGATGGTGGTATCAGTGTCACATCCCTCAAAGCAGGTTGAATAGGAGAGGTAATTTTAATGTCGGTGCCCTCTGAGCCATCTTTCATGACATTGGGTGGCTTGTTCTCCTCCTCCACCTCCCGTTCTATAATTCTAAGGCATTCAGGAGCTTTCCTTTTCCCTTATCTCTTGTGGCAGGTCTCAAACTCAGTCCGGGTTCCATCCATATCCAGAGCATTAAACAAGGGCTTGAAGAAGATGGAGGCGTACCCTTCCTTTTTCTTAATGGAGAATGGACAGACAAAGGTTCAAGAACAGGTACATCTTGCTCTGCAGGAAGCTCAACCTCCTTTTCTGTTCCTACTTTAGTAAGATCTATTATTGCTGGCTGCAGCTCCTCCTGTTGCCCACTTTGCTCAGTGTCCTGCAATAACTGGGTACTAATTTGCGGCTGAGACAACTCCAGTTCACACTCACTGCTCATCACCATGATTGCAGTGGCTGCCTCGCTGTGAGACATGGCTGTGGGCTTAGGTTGGTGCCGTTGATGTGGGAGTGGTGCTCCCAGCTTGCTGGCCAGAGGACCGTGCGACAGGCACACATTTCCTGAAAAAGGTTTGAGATGGCACACTAGTGGTGAAAATCTGAATCTTTTTCTTCTTCTTCTGGGGTAGCCTCTGACACTCAGTGCTCTACCCCGCTGCCTCTGTCTTGCTCCTTGTGGCTGCTGACCAGTTGCAGCACACATGGCAATTGGATATCCCACGGTCCGCCTGGACTGACTTACAGCCTTGTGTAATTGCTGTCAGGGTAATTATATTTTGTAAAGTGTTTTTATTGGAAAGTTCAATTATTGACTCATTTTTCAGGACCCTTAGTTGTCCTGTTCTGTTTTGCCTCCTTGCTGTGCCCTGTTGTTGCCTGTTAATTTTTTCCTGCAGTTTTTCCTCTCCCCCACCGACCGCCTTCCCACCTTCCTGCCAGCCCCTCCCACCTCCCAAGACTACTTATGAAGGCCACTGTATGATTGTGCAATGGGTGCACACAGCGGGCACACAAAAGTCAAGCCCATCTGTGCCCGTCCATGCCTGGACCATGCCCAGCGCCAGGAACCCTAGCGCTACTCACCCCCAGAGATACTCCTCTGTGGATTTCTATGCTCTCAACCCCGGATGCAACAACAATTGCTCCTTCAAATCACTCCTCCACACAGCAGGACCATTCAAATGCACCCACTGCCAATAGTCTTCCACCCTAAGACTGACCCCCATCACTGTCACCAAAGCCTCACCTTCCCCTTCTGACGAGACAGCCTCAGAACAACTTAGGTGCTTCCTGTTCAATGCCAGATGACTCTGCAAACATGCAACCAAAATCTCGGATACCATCGCAACCCTTGCACCTGGTGTAACCTTGATCATAACCATCATAACAGAGACCTGGCTCAACCTCGTCTCGGCCCCTGACATCACCACTGCAACACCCCGGGTTACAAAATGAAACACTGCGACTGCACCAACAGGCACGGAGGCAGCATCTCCATCATACACAAGGAATCAGTCACCTGCATCATCACCAATGACAAAACCAAACCCATCATGGAACACATGAACTTCAAGCTCCACGCTGGCAACAACACCGCCATCAAAGGCACCCTTGCATAAAGATCACCAGGACCAAGAACCGGCCTCAGCAACATCCTCACAGAATTCATCACCACGCCCGCCATCAAATCCGAACACTATGGCCCTCATAATGACATTGGCAGTCAGCTGACTGCCACGCCCGCGATGGTGGTAGGTCTGTCGCCAGGGTGGCAGTGAAGACGCCAAATTATGCCCATGGCGGTGATCCTTCCCATAGACAACCAATGTACCACCTGAACCGCTAGTGTGGTCTGTCTACTGACCATGGCGGTTGCCATCTTTAGGCTGGCAGAAGACAACCCCCCCCCCCATATCATGACAGAACAGACCACAGGGATTTCTGGGGTGGGAACACCGCCACCAAAAGCCTGCCGGAAACAAATCATATAAAAGGAAACAATCACCTCCAGGGACACAGAAGAGTTCACAGCCGCCAAGGAGCCCGAACAGGAAACCCTGCTGATGTTGTGCCTCAGGATGGCAGTCCAGGAGCAGCAAAGCCAAAGAAGACGAGGACGGTGAGTAAAGCCACCTAGCACACAGGTGAGGGAGGGGAGAGAGACACACCCACAACACATACATTACACATACACCACACACTGAGAACAATCTGCAGAGAAATCCTACAACAACATAGAGCCAGGACACATAACTTTGGTCCAACCTTTGACCTGGGCCCACAACAAATGAGGCAACAATATACAAAGGGCCAATGACCAGTCCAATGTTAGCTAAAAGCCACAGGGCAACGTCCAAGGCCCAACTTGACTCCTGATAGCCCAAGTCACTCCACTGGCCAGGGGTATCATGGTGATGGTAGGCAGGCACCCAAGGGGGCAGGAGGGGTTTCTTAGGAGGGGGGTCCTTGGACTGGGGTTTGGGAGGGGGCAGGTCCTTGCTCCGTTGCTTAGGGTGCAGAGGTGGTTGCTTGGAGTGGGGGGCCGGAGTGCCACTCTTGTGCCCCTTAGTGGCAGGTGTAACTGCGGAAGAACAGGAATGGACTGGGAGCTGGAGGTACTGGGCTGGGAGAGGGATTTTCCTCTTATGGGCAGGATGGGGGGAGGAGGGAAGAGGTCAAGGCGGGAAAGGAAATGTTTCTTAGTTTCAATGGGCGGGCTGTGGGAGGAGGTTTGGGAGTGGAGGTAGAGGGAGTGGTTGTAGGAGGAGGAGGTGTGCTAGACTTGGTTGCAGGTGCATGTATAGTGTGCATGTGTGAGGTGGATGGCTGTTGAGTGTCTGAGTGGGAGCATTTATGTGTTTTTAGAGGGGGTGGGCAGACAGGGTGGGAGAGGACAAATAGGACGTGTGTATGTATGTTGTTGTGGTGTCTGAAAGTAAGCTGGGTGTGCTGCATGAGGTTGTGATAGTGGTTGTGGTGACTGCGCATGTGGTGAATGGGGTGATAGTCTGCATGTCTGCTGTTTTGGTGGCTGAGAGCAAGGCTGTACAGATGGCAGGAGATGGGACTGATGATGCAGTGCTTGCAGGTGTGAGTGTTGATGTGACTGTGGGGGAGGAGGAGGGGGACAATGGAGGCAGTGGCTGTTATTTGTATGTGCTTCTATGTGTTGGCTGCGTCTGTGCTTATGGAGTGTAGTGTGGTGCCTTTGCTTGTCTGTGCAAGTCCTGTCAGTTGTCTTGGGTGCATGCTTGTCTGATTGTGTGAGTGGGATGGGTTTGGGGAGAGGGCTTTGGGACTGGGAACAGGTAGTTTGAGGGGGGACGGAAGAACCAGCGACACTGGCTGCAGTCAAAGAGGAGGCCAGAGCCTGAAACGATCTCTGTAGGGCAGCCAAGCCACAGTGAATACCCTCCAGGTAGGTATTGCATTGCTGCATATGGGATGCCAGCCCCTGGATAGCATTCACTATAGTTGACTGCCCTACAGAGATGGATCTCAGGAGGTCAATGGCCTCCTCAGTGAGGGCAGCGGGCTGACTGGGGCAGGGCCTGAGGTGCCTGGAGTGAAGGAGACTCCCACCCTCCTGAGTGGCATAAAATGTAGTAGCTAGTGTGGTCACAGAAGGGTCCGCCACCAGCAGGGAGCTTCCATTGGAGGAGGAATCAGAGTCTGTAGTCGTAGCTCCAGTATCCCCCATGATGCTCCCCTCGCCCTCCAACTCACTGGTCCCTTCGGCGTCAATGGACTCTGCCTCCTGGGTCCCGTCAACTGCAGCTCTCCCACTCGCCGGTGCCTCTGCTCCTTAGCCAGATGATGCTAATGCACACAAGGACTGGATGAGAAAAAGAGAGGGAGTGGGGGAGACAACAACAGCACATATAGCATACACATCACAATCACTCACTGGGACTAACACTGTGCAGTGTGAATCACAATGACAAACCATTACCTGGGAACAACAGCAGAAATGAACCCAGACACAACCATCTGCACACCTACTGGGACTTACTAAGCCATGTCTGCCATGGTATGCCAGCTACTTACCAATACTAAATATACATATAACCCTATATTGCTAAGCAGGACTCCACAAGATTAGCTAAACTGGCATACTGGGGCATCCATTGACTAGAACCTTGCACCCAACCCCCATGACAGGCAATAACAAAAAATACAACACAGTCTGTACTCACCCCCTTGTGGCTGCTGTCCTGCCCTCAAGTGCCCATCCAACTCAGGATTTGCCACCACCAGTATGCAGGTCATTGGTAGGGTCAGGGTCGCAAGCACCCCTCCTTCGTTGGGAGGCCATCTCAGCTGGGCCTCCACAGGTCTTCCGGGCCCAGCGTCTCAGGTCCTCCCACCGTTTCCTGCAGTGATTGCTCTGCCGGCTATGGACCCCCAGGGTCTGCACTTCCTTAACAATGGCACACCACAACCCTTTCTTTTGATGGGCGGTGACCTGCATAGGGAACACAGACTGAAGGACACCATGAACTCAACACTCCATTCTGAAACAGAAATGGCTTACATACTGCATAGAGCCCACAGCAAGCCCACACATGACCCGTACCTTTGCATACACATTGCATGCAGCAAAAACACCTCCCCAAATGACACTCTGCCAGCACATACATATATCTTCATGCAGCCATGTTGCATCCAACATACCCATGAGGTACTCACCTGTTGGTCTGGAGGCCCATACAACTGCCCATACAAGGATAGAGCCCCATCCACAAGCTTCTCTAATTCCTCTGATGTGAAAGCTGGGGCCCTTTACCCTGTAGCACAGGTCATTACGGGTTCAAGACACAGAACACAGCAGCACACGTAGTGAAGGTGTTGATCAGTAGAGAGTCAGGAATCAAGTGAAGTGGTACAGAGAAAATGGCAGTCACGTCCACGGCGTTGAACACCGACACCGCCAGCGTTGATCATCATTGGCTCCTATGCTCCATAGAGCTCCATTTTAACCAATGAGGAGTTGCACGGCGGTACAGACCGCCTTCCACCATGATGCCAAACGCCAGTGGAATGAGGTCACTTCCACCTGTCCCTGCATACAGGACAGGCGGTTGTCAATTCCTACTGCTGGTACTCAGGTTGGACAAATTAATGTGCGTCATAGGTATCAATGGTACACACCAAGACAATTCCAGTCTGCTACATACATATGTGCTCTGTGTACTGTGATATTGTGTGTACATACTTCCTGTAGTCACACACATTTCATGTTTGGTTTACTTCGTTACCAACCATTGTGGAGGAGGAGGCAAGCACCCATATACAGACTCCTAGTGGACTTGGGTACTGTGACCGGATGGTAGGGAAGGAATCACTCCGACAGAGTTCCAAGTGTGAAAACAAAGAGGTTTTATTGGAATAATATGGATGAAGAAAGTGCAGGTACGTGTTTATGGTCATTAATTGTTGGGTAGAAGGTGGTGTGGGGCTGTCTGTAGTCAGGTCTTCACTCTCCTCTTCTCTGTTCCACTTCCGTAGGGATTCCCCGGGAGGTACATGCCGAAAGAAGAGAACAGAAGTGGTAAGTGGACTAGGTATTTCTGTCGTATGGTAAGTATTGAGTTTCTTTTATCCTCACTTTCTATTCCTGATACTAGTCATTCCAGTGTTTTTTAATATTTAACATCCTTTCTTACTATGGTTTTGTTCTCTCCCCCTCTATAGTGCTCGTGATCCTGTGCGCGATGACTTCGGTGATTTAGACTCTTATTGTACTCTACGGTGTTAGTGGTAAGTGTTTTTCCAGCCCTCCCCCTCCCTTCCTTTCACTCCTTCTCCCCTTGTTGTGCTGTGTTTGTGCCCTCGTTCGACTCTCTCTCTCTCTCTCTCTCTCTCCCCCCGCTGTTACTCAGGTTCAGGCTCGTGATCCCACACACCTGTACTGCCACGCTTCTCCGGAAGCGTGGCGGGATGCAGCAGCTCGTCCTCCCTGTCTCTGGGCTTCAGGGTGTCCGATGCTTGTCTCCAGCTGTCACCGGCAGGATACGAGTGCTCCACCTGCCTCCGTGTAGTCCTTTGGCTCCGTCCTCCGCTCCCGACGTCTGTATGGTTGCCGTCCGTCTCCTCGTTTTGATGGTATTTCACTGGTCCTCGATCGCCTCTAACTCCTTCCTAACAAACCCCGGACACCGTAAACTCCGGTAGCAGCGATTTTAACTTCCTGACATCCCGCCGCTTGAAAGCGTCAAGCCAATCACGGGACGGTAAACTGGGCTGCCTGGGCCCACCAGTGGCAGTGTCAGCACAAGTGAAGTCCGAGTACGGGCGAACAGGTTCCAGCCCGTCACATACACTCCCCCTAGAGAGCAGCCTGTCGAGCCGCTCAGAGATCGGATAGCGGGAGAGAAAATCCGCAGTCACCATTTGTTTTCCGGACAGATGTTGAATCTGAAATGAGAAAGGCTGTAGGGAAAGAAACTACCGGAGAACGCGGGAGTTAGTGTCCTTATTATGGGCGAGCCATGTAAGAGGAGCGTGATCAGTGATGAGGGTAAAGGTTCTGCCAGATAGTATCGGAGAGATTCCACAGCCCACTTTATTGCCAGGCATTCTTTCTCAATAATCAGATAATGTGTTTTACGGGGCAGTGATTTCTGGCTGATGTAGAGAATGGGGTGGGTTGTCCCATCCTCTTGGGGTTGTGACAATACAGCCCCAAGGCCCACGTCGGAGGCATCAGTGAGTAACACAAAGGGCTTTTTTAAATCAGGACAACATAATACAGGTTCAGAAATAAGAGCAGCTTTAAGACGGTTAAAGCTTCGCAGCGCAGTCACTGAAGGGGAACCCAGGGTGTTGGGATAGGATTTCTTTAACAATTCCGTAAGGGGTTCTGCTACTGTCGAGAAGTGAGGAATGAAACGTCTAAAGTAACCCACCAATCCCAGAAAAGCCCTAACATCTTTCTTCTTTTTAGGGAACGTCATATTGGAGATAGCTTCTACCTTTTCGACTTGGGGAAGGATCTTACCACCCCCTACAACGTAACCCAGATATCTGATGCTCGTTTGGCCTAGTCGGCATTTCTCAGGATTGGCAGTTATCTGTGCATTTCGTAAAGCCTGTAAAATGGTATTGAGATGGGTCATGTGTTCTTCCCAGGTATTGCTATAGATAACAATGTCATCCAGATAGGCTGCGGCATACTGTCTAAAAGGTCGTAAGATTTCGTCCATGAGTCTTTGGAAGGTGGCAGGAGCTCCGTGGAGCCCAAAAGGGAGGACTGTAAAGTGGTACAATCCCGAAGGGGTAGCAAACGCGGTTGTCTCTTTATCTTCTTTTCTTAAGGGTATCTGCCAGTACCCCTTAGTGAGATCTAGGGTGGATAAGTATTTGGCCTGACCCAGTCTCTCAATGAGTTAATCAATTCTCGGCATAGGATATGCATCAATATAGGTTACTTTATTGACCCCCCCTATAGTCTACGCAAAACCTGGTACTGCAGTCTGGCTTAGGTACCAATACGACAGGTGAACACCACGGACTGGTTGACGGTTCTATAATTCCTGCTGTTAACATGGCTTGGACTTCTTTTTCGATAATCGTCTGTTTGGCTTCAGGGATGCGGTATGGTCTCTGGCGGTGAACCGTATTTGTTTTAAGGCGGATGGGATGCTGGACTAGGGGGGTTCTCCCTGGATATTTGGAGAAGACATCATGATTGTGTCGTACTAGGTGAGTTGGTTGGTTGTGATAAGACCCAGTAAGTACGGGATTGATCCAGGGTAAGGACTGGTTAGGGAGTTCAGGTTTGGTTAGGGTTGGGTATGGAATGTCTTCATTAACGTCAATATTGATGTACCGAATGTTATGGTCCTCTGTAGGATCTAACGATTTTTTAAGCAGGTTAATGTGATAAATCTGTTCCCTGCCACTTCCTTGGGGTATGGCCAATTTGTACGTGGTGGAGTTAATCTGAGCTGTCACTTCAAATGGCCCTTGCCATCAGGCCAACAACTTATTATATGTACTAGGGAGTAACACCAGTGCTTTGTCTCCTACTGTCAAGGTTCGTACTGTGCTTCGGGTATCATATAGTATTTTCTGTTTATCCTGGGCCTCCCGCAAAGCAGTATGGGCTTCTTCCCATACCGTATGTAAATTCTCTCTTAACTCCCAGGTATAGGTTAACAAATCTTTTACTTCTTCCTCCGTATCCTCCCATTGTTCGGCTAACATATCCAACAATGTACGAGGTTGGCGGCTGAACAGTAATTCGAATGGGCTGTGACCTAGGGACGCCTGTACATGTGTACGGATGGCATATAAGACTAACGGTAACTTTTTCTCCCAATCTTTGCCCGCGTCTGATATACTTTTTCTGAGGAGGGATTTAATAGTTTTATTGTATCTTTCGACCAGTCCATCGGTTTGCGGATGGTATACTGAGGTACGAATTTGTTTGACCCCTAATAAGTGGAATACTTCCGCCATCAGTCGGGACATAAATGGGGTCCCTTGGTCTGTCAATATTTCTTTCGGGAAACCCACCCTCGAAAAAAACTCAATCATTGCTTGGGCAATGGTTTTAGTGTGTATACTGGGAAGAGCTATGGCCTCCGGATACCGTGTAGCATAATCTACCAACACAAGGACGTATTGTCTACCCCGAGTGGAGGGCGTGAGGGGGCCAATGAGATCCATCCCAACTCGGGTAAAGGAGATATCAATAATCGGAAGGGGTTGGAGTGGAGCAGAGCAGGGATTTGGGAAGAAGGGTTGTATAATTGGCATTTGGGACATTCCGCACAATGTCTACGTATTTCACCATAAACCCCTGGCCAATAAAACCGTCTAAGTACTGCCTCTTCAGTTTTCTCCCTTCCCAAGTGTCCTTCCCCGTTATCCCCATGTGCTAGTTGTAATACTTGTTGACGATGACTTTTGGGTACCACTATCTGAAGGTCATTTCCCCGGGTGGGTGTGGGATTGCGATTCAGTAATTGGTTACGAATTATGAATCTGGGACCTACCCCTTGTATTGCCCCAGACTGCTCCTGCTGCCATGCGTGTTTTAAGGAGGGATCCTCATTCTGATTCCGCCGGAAATCTCCTGTAATCGTACAAATTCTCCCAGACAGAGTAGAATCTTCATCGGACGGGAGGTTTTGCAAATATGAGTGTCGTTGCTCTCTTTTTTGTCTTTTACTGAGGGTACCTCGTATCCTTCCTGGTCCCTCAGTCATGTCTCCTTCGGGTGCTTCCGCCCACCAAGACGTCAACATGTGTTCTTGCCCTGCTCGCTCCAATAAGGAGGAAAAATCCACATAGTCAGTACCAAGGATTATGTCCTCCTCTAGTTTGGAGAGTACCCCGACTCTGAGGTCCTCTGACCGCTCTCTCCGTTGCAGTTTTATTGTAGCTAAGGGATAGTACCGCTGATCTCCTTGTACACATGTGATTAGGACTTGTTGCCCTTTTTCTATTTGTCCTGGCAATACTAGATTTCCTCTTATCACGATTTGACTACAACCGGAGTCAATGAGGGCTGTTCTTTTCGCATTATTGATGACAATGGGAAGGATATATTTGGGTTTGTCTCCTCCAGACCAGAACACCCTTCCCTTAGTCAGCCCTATCTCCATGGGTTCTTCGGTTTCCTTCCTATGCGGACAATTACGGGAAATATGTCCCCACTCCGAACAACTGTAGCATTGGGGTCCAGGGTCCGCATTTCCGGGTAGCCCTGGGCCTGTTGTGGATGATCTATCGGTACCATGTGTCAATAAAGGTCGCTGGAGATTATTTCTCGATATGGTTGGTCGCATAAGAGGGGGGGGAACCCGACTAGTGGTAGCACGGAAGTCTGAACCTCTATGATAGGCACAGGCAAGATCCACCGCAGTTTTGTTTGTTAGCCCGGGATGTTGTCTTATCCAGTTCCTGGTGGTGGGTGGTAAAGCATCCAAATACTGTTCTAATACTATGACATTAAACATATCTTCTTTTGTGTTTTCCGTGGGTTTTAACCACCTCCCGGCAGCATGTTGAACTCGGTAATATAAGGTGCAGGGGTTCTCCTGATGCTGCCATTTCGTCTGTCTAAACTTGGTACGATAACTTTCAGTATCTAAGTCCACTCTTTCTAAAATAGTCTTTTAATGTCCTTATACGGCAAGGTACCACTTGGATTAATGGCTTGGTATGTGGTTTGTAATTGTCCAGTGAGCATGGGGGCGATGTACTGACCCCATTTGTCCTCAGGCCAGTTAGCGGTGCTGGCCACTCTTTCAAAGTTTGTGAAAAAAGAGTCCGGATCGTCCTGCTCCTGATACTTTTGTAATACACTACTGGGCACCGTAGGATGTACTTTAGTATGAGCAATGGTATCAGTGAGCTTGCCTAATGCGGTTTCATGTACCAGCTGATTATTGGCCATAATTGTTGCCTGGCTTTTAAGTGCGGTCTGAAACGCCTCTCTTTCTTCTTTGGCTTCTTTTATTTGTTGCTCCCATATCAATTGGAGATCCCATTGCCCCTCAGCCAACTGGGCGATAACATCAGCCATTGTCGTTTTCTCCTCCATGGTGGCGGTTTCCTTCAAATCCCACTTCTGACACCACTTGTGACCGGATGGTAGGGAAGGAATCACTCCGACAGAGTTCCAAGTGTGAAAACAAAGAGGTTTTATTTGAATAATATGGATGAAGCAAGTGCAGGTACGTGTTTATGGTCATTAATTATTGGGTAGAAGGTGGTGTGGGGTTGTCTGTAGTCAGTTCTTCACTCTCCTCTTCTCTGTTCCACTTCCGTAGGGATTCCCCGGGGGGTACATGCAGAAAGAAGAGAACAGAAGTGGTAAGTGGACTAGGTATTTCTGTTGTATGGTAAGTATTGAGTTTCTTTTCCTTTTATCCTCACTTTCTATTCCTGATACTAGTCATTCCAGTGTTTTTTTATATTTAACATCCTTTCTTACTATGGTTTTGTTCTCTCCCCCTCTAGGGTGCTCGTGATCCTGTGCGCGATGACTTTGGTGATTTAGACTCTTATTGTACTCTACGGTGTTAGTGGTAAGTGTTTTTCCAGCCCTCCCCCTCCCTTCCTTTCACTCCTTCTCCCCTTGTTGTGCTGTGTTTGTGCCCTCGTTCGACTCTCTCTCTCTCTCTCTCTCTCTCTCTCCCCCCGCTGTTACTCAGGTTCAGACTCGTGATCCCACGCACCTGTACTGCCACGCTTCTCCGGAAGCGTGGCGGGATGCAGCAGCTCGTCCTCCCGGTCTCTGGGCTTCAGGGTGTCCGATGCTCGTCTCCAGCTGTCACCGCCAGGATACGAGTGCTCCACCTGCCTCCGTGTAGTCCTTTGGCTCCGTCCTCCGCTCCCGACGTCTGTATGGTTGCCATCCGTCCCTTCGTTTTGATGGTATTTCACTGGTCCTCGATCATCTCTAACTCCTTCCTCACAAACCCCGGACACCGTAAACTCCGGTAGCGGCGATTTTAACTTCCTGACATCCCGCCGCTTGAAAGCGTCAAGCCAATCACGGGATGGTAAACTGGGTTGCCTGGGCCCACCAGTGGCAGTGTTAGCACAAGTGAAGTCCGAGTACGGGCAAACAGGTTCCAGCACGTCACAGGTACACTGGAAGAATGGCACATCGTAATCACCTATCGTCTGGACAGGGCCACAATTACTGAACTGTGTCAAAAATTTGAGCCAGATCTGATTACTGCTATCTGTAGCACTACAGCAATACCCCCTGAAGTACAGGTACTGCCAGGGCTCCACTTCCTGGCAAGTGGTTCTTTCCAGGTGACTGTGGGCTTGGCTGCAGGAATGTCACAGCCAAAGTTTTCGATTGTGCTTGTAAGGGTTTTGGAGTCCTTGCTCAAACACATGAGCAGCTACAACTCATTCCCCCAGAGTGAAGATTTGCCCATTGTGAAGGCTGCATTCTATGCCATAAGATACATACCACGTGTGATTGGGGCCATTGGTGAAGCCCATATTGCCTTGTTCCCTCCAGGGGCAAATGAGCAGGTCTATAGGAATAGGAAGAGTTACCACTCTCTAAATGTCCAGATGGTGTGCTCTGCTGATCAATACATCTCCCATGTCGCTGCCAAGTTTCCTGGATCTGTGCATGATGCCTATGTGTTGAGGAATAGCAGCATCCCATAGGTGATGGCATGACTACAGAGGCAGAGAGTGTGGCTCATAGCAGAGCTTGAGTCCTCACCCAATGTATCAGTGTATGCCAACTGATGTTGTACACCATGCCATTGTACATGAGTTATGTGCGTCCCTCACTACTTCCAGTTGACTCCAGCTACCCAAACCTGTCCTGGCTGTTGACCTCAGTGAGGAATCCAATGACAGGACCAGAAAATCGGTTCAGTGAAGCACATGGGCGTACCAAGAGGGTTATTGAACGCACATTTGGCCTCCATTTAGCTGGTGGATCCCTATGCTACGGACCTAAGAAGGTCTGCCAAATAGGGGTGGCTTGCTGCATGACGCACAATTTGGCCCTCAGATGCCATATGCCCTACCTGCATGAGGAGGGGGAGACAATGCACCAGTGAGAGCAGAGTACACAGTAGGCAGTGAGGAGAAGGTAGATGTGGACAACAGGACACATATAATACAGCAGTACTTCCACTGACACTCAGGTAAGACTGTACGTCTGGTCATGTCTCCATTACAGTTAAGTGCTGTGTGCCTGCTGTGTTGTGCCAAGCCCTGCCTTTACTTTTCAATTGACTGTCACTTATGCTTTCCCTTTTTGTAGATGTTGGTGTGGTCACAACTGTGTACTGATGGGATGACTACAGACTGCTGAAACACATTTGTTGGATGGATTCACACATTATAGGACATTTGCACAGGATAATTCAGTTTAATACACTGCATATTATTGTATGATGAAGCAAAAATACTTCTGTTGTGTTCAAAGGTGTTCATTGAAGTGACAGAAAGGATGGGATAGTGCAATAGAGTGGGGTGATGGTGGACGAAAACATCAGTGTAGTAGTCCAGTTGGTCTGTAGCACAGGTCCATTATCCATGGGGCCATAGGAAAAGGAGCAGTGGCAGTCCAAAGTGAACAAGGTGACTCAGTGGCACACTAGGGAGACATTCTGTAGGGGCTAATTTCCTGGCTGTGGTTGTGGCAACAGTCTCTGGGGTCTGTCTGGGTCGCAGGGAACGTTTGCGTGGTGGTTCACCTTCTGCAGGGGGAGGGCTTCTGGTGGTCTGTGAATGGTGTGGCAGGTCCTCCTGTCCACTAGCTGCAGCAGATGTTGTTGGCTGGTGAGTAGACTGGCTAGTGGAAGGGGCCCGCTGGTGTGCTCTGTTCTCACGAATCGTGATGGCCATGTCACCCAGCACCCCTGCAATGGAGGCCATGCTGGCATTTAGGCCCTGCAACTGCTGCATGACCACCTGGTGGTGTACCCCCTGCAGCCACTGGTCCTCCTGCAAGAGGTTAATCACCTGCCACATCCTGTCCTGGAATTTTTGGTAGGCCCCCAGGACATGTGTGAGTGCCTCCTGGGTAGTCGGTTCCCTGGGTCTGGCCTCCCCCTGCCACACAGTTGACCTCCCACTTGTTTGCAAAAGATTGTGGGTTGGGTGGGGGTGTGTTATATAGTGCTATTGGTGGGTGTGTACAATGTGTGTATTTGTGTCTGGTGTGGGTTTTTTAATCTGGCCAATGTTGGCTTCTGTTGGTGTTGGGTGCCCAATTCTACTGCGGCAGTCTGCACCACCAATGGGTGACCGTTGTTGAGTGTCTGCTTTGGTGATTCATGGACTATTATTTGGAGGACGGTGTGTTGCTGGCATAGCGGAGAAGGTGGTGGGTGCAACAGTTTTCCGCCTCCGTTGGATCTGGTGGAATTGTTGTTGTGGTTGGTTTCTCTCGGTTTTGTGTTTGTGTGTCATTATCTGGCGGGCGGATTCCCGCCTCCACAGCGGTCTGTTGTCTGCCGTCACCACGGCGGTCTTCAGAAAAGACTGCCAATGTCCTAATGAGGGCCTATGTCTTCCTGGAAGACCTCAACTACCACCTGGACAACCACATCGACACCAACTCCTCCGACCAACTGGAAATACTGGACAACATCGGCCTCTAGAAGCTGGTCACAGGCCCTACGTACAAAGCAGAACACATGTTGGACCCCATCTTCACGTCCAGCAACAGAATCAGAATCAGCTACAGCCACGCCATGGAACTCACCTAGATGGACCACTGCATCATACACTCCACCCTCGCTGGATTCCCCCACATCACACCCATCTGCAACAGCGCCACCTCCTGTGGCTGAACCACGGTCACCTAGCAGCAATGGATTGATGCCCTCAGCACCTTACAGCCCAACGTAACCACCAACTAGGATCAGGCACTACAGCACTTTAACTATTGGATCCATCAGTGCTGCAACCTGGTCACCCCAACCAAACCAGCCAAGACCCACAGAACCACTGGCCACCCCAGAACTCAGCATATGAAAGTGCTGGTGCAAACAACTGTAGAGAAGCTGGCACACCATCAAGAACCAAAGCCAACTGAGCCACCGTCAAAATGGCCCTCAATGACTACCTCTGCCAGATCAAAATCACCAAAAAAGAGGCCCTGATCCGCCGGATCGAGAACAGCCCCAATTAAACCACAGAACTCTTCACCATCGTCAGAGAGTTTGCCTGCCCATTAGCCTTCAAAAACTCCATCCCCCCATACAAGAACTTTGCAATGCCCTCACTGACACTTCCACAACAAGATAGAAACCATCTACAGTAACTTCAATCCTCAACTCTCCAATCTCCCCAGCATCCCATCAACCTTCACAGCCGACCACAGTCATGAGCTCAATCTACTTGGACGCACCCACCGACTCCTGCACCAAGAGGATCTTCAACCTTGGAAGAAACAGAATCAGCCACCAGCTCACCATCCTTCTCAGTACCTCGTTAACCATAGCCATGCAAAGATCAGATCCCTCCTCAAGACGCCCTCTGCAGACCTCAGCGAGCTCCAGAAATTACCGCCCGATCTCTCTTCTCCCATTCCCCACCAAAGTTCTGGAGAAGGCCATTGACTTCCAATTCATCAAACACCTGGAGAAAAACAACCTGCTAGACCCCTCCAAATCAGGCTTCAGAGCCAATGACAGCACAGAGACAGCTCTGATTGCCTCAGCAGATGACATTCGCTCCCTGCCTGACAAAGGAGAAGCAGACGCTCCTGTTCAACCTCTCTGCCGCCTTTGATACCATCTCCCGTCACACACTGATCAACCGACTATGCCAGAATGGGATCACAGATATCACAGATGGGTGGCATCCTTCCTCAGGAGATGCACCCAGAGAGTCTGTTTCCCCCCTTCACCTCACAGGTGAAGCACACCATCTGCAGTGCCCCTAAAAGCCCAACACTCTTCAAAGTCTACATGATACCACTCGCAGCCATTGTGAGATCGCATGACATCAACATTATCTCCTTTGCTGATGACACGCAGCTCATCCTTTAACTCTCAGCAAAGCCCACCAAAACCAAGACCACTTCTACAACTGTATGAAGAACGTATCCTTCGAGATAAAGGACAACTTCATGAGGCTCACCAGGGACAAAACAGAGGTTCTGGAACAGCTCCTGGTGGCCAGCAGAGCTCACAAACACACCCACACCAAAAGATCATGCCTGCAACCTCAGCATCATTCTTAACAGCAAACTCTCCATGAAATGCCAGGTCAACGCCATTTCCTCATACTACTTCCACGCGCTCTGCATGCTCAGCAAAATCTTTAAGCGGCTCCCAATCGGCAGGAGGAAGACAGTGACACCCGCTCTCATCACCAGCTGACTGGACTAAGGCAACACACTCTATGCAGACACCACCACCAAAGTCATGCAAGGACACCAGATGATCCAGAACGCAGCTGACAGACAGATCCTCAACCTGCCCAAGAGAATCCACATTATCCAGCACCTGAAGGACCTCCATTGGCTCCTTATCCAGAAAAGATACTATTTCAAGCTCCTGACCCATGCCTACAAAGCCCCCCATAACAAAGGACTTTCCTACCTGAAGCACGCCTTCACCTCCACCAACCAATTAGGCACAAAACGTCCTCAGAAAGATATCACGCATATGCTGCTGTGGCGTCAGAGGATGTTCCTTCTCCCACCTCGCTGCCAAAGCCTGGGATCACTTTCCCCTCCACACCGCACTCTCACTGACTGACTTCAGAAAGGGACTGAAAACCTGGCTTTTCAAATAAACTTCCGCAGCAAGTGCCAGGATACCCACTCAGGTTACAAGCTGCGCTATACAAATAACACCTGATTGATTAATTGATTGACTGAGCTTCTCCTCACTTGCCACTTTCTTGACATCACCTTTCTTTGGGGCCATCTTCAAGCTCTGTCAGTTGTCTGTGGCACCTAGCTGCACAAGCCGAAGAGACTTGAAGACTCAAGTGTTGTGACCATGTCACTTTGTGCCAACTGTCTGTCTGGCAATACTCTCTGGGTCGTATGCACCTAAAAGCAAACAAGCAAGAAAAGCATTTAGTGAAACATGTCATTTTTGAATTTTTCTTTTAATTATTCATAGTACTGCCAATATAATTTAGTGTGGTTAGTGTATTGTTAGAAATGGGGTCTTTGGTCGGCAGTCAGACCCCCTGTTCAAGCAAGGACCGTCACTCTAGTCAGGGTAAAAGAGAATCACCCTCAGCTAACCCCTGCTTACCCCCTTGGTAGCTTGCCACGAGCAGTAGGCTTAACTTCAGAGTGCTAGGTGTAAAGTATTTGTACCAACACACACAGTAACTTGATGAAAACACTACAAAATGACACAACACAGGTTTAGAAAAATAGAAAATATCTATCTAAACAAAACAAAACCAAAACAACAAAAATCCACAATACACAAGTCAAGTTATCAATTAAAAAACAAAAAGAGTCTTCATGTTATTTTAAACATACACTAACGCTGTTAGCGTGAAAATGTACCTTGGCTGCATCAAAAATAACCCCGAATGGGTGAGTGTGTGTCAAAAAGGGTTTGCGATGCGTCAATTTCACTCACGAGTGAGACCTTTCGTCATATCTCCCTTAGTCGGGTCGGCGTGTGTCGTTTCTTCTCTCCAAAGGAGAGCGATTCGTCCATCCGGTCAGCACTCTCAGATCCGGACAGGCTGTGTGTCGTTTTTACAAGCCCAGCGGTGTTTGCGTCAGAAATTCAGGCACACGTTGGTTCGAAAACCATTCAGTGCGGGTTGCGATCTAACCAGCCTCCGTCCGCGATGCTGTGTGTCGTTTCCCCAGCTCCGGGCATCAATCTTCCGGTCGCGTTGCAGGCGAGCGCTGATTTTCAGCTGCGAAGCCAGTGGCGCGTTGATATTTCAACCGCAGATCGGAGTTGAGTCAAACTTTTCCCCGCACGGCAGTCGGTGCGTTGATTTCTCACTCTTGGGCTGCCAGCTCCTCCTTTCAGGGTCCCAGGAACTGGATGGGAACCACTTGGCAGAGTAGGAGTCTATCTAGAGACTCCAGGTGCTCACAGAGAGAAGTCTTGGCTGTCCCTGAGACTTCAAAGAACAGGAGGCAAGCTCTAAATCAAGCCTTTGGAGAGTTCTTCACAAGAAGAAAGGCAACACAAAGGCCAGTCTTTGTCCTCTAGCACAGGCAGAAGCAGCAACTTCAGGATAGCTCCACAAAGCACAGCCACATGCAGGGCAGCTCTTCTTCCTCAGCTCTTCAGCTCTTCTCCAGGCAGAGGTTCCTCTTGGTTTCCAGAAGTGTTCTAAAGTCTGTGGTTTTGGATACCCTTCTAATACTAATTTTGCCCTTTGAAGTAGGCTTACTTCAAAGGAAAGTCTCTCTTGATTGTGAAATCCTGCCTTGCACAGGCCAGTCCCCAAACACACACCAGGGAGTTGAAGACTGCATTGTGTGAGGGCAGGTACAGGCCTTTCAGGTGTCAGTGACCACTCCTCCCCTCCCTCCTAGCATAGATGGCTCATCAGGGAATGCAGACTACACCCCAGCATCCTTTGTGTCACTGTCTAGTGAGAGGTGCAACCAGCCCAACTGTCAAACTGACCCAGACAGGGAATCCACAAACAGGCAGAGTCACAGAAATGGTAAAAGCAAGAAAATGCTCACTTTCTAAAAGTGGCATTTTCAAACACACAATCTCAAAATCACCTTTACTAACAGATGTATTTTTAAATTGTGAGCTCAGAGACCCCAAACTCCACATGTCTATCCACTCCCAAAGGGAATCTGTACTTTAATCAGATTTTAAGGTAGCCCCCATGTTAACCTATGGGAGGGACAGGCCTTGCAACAGTGAAAAACGAATTTAGCAACATTTCGCTATCAGGACATATAAAACACATTACTATATGTCCCACCTTAACCATACACTGCACTCTGCCCTTGGGGCTACCTAGGGCCTACCTTAGGGGTGTCTTACATGTAAGACAAGGGAAGGTTTAGGCCTGGCAAGTGGGTACACTTGCCAAGCCAAATTTACAGTTAAAACTGCACACACAGACACTGCAGTGACAGGTCTGAGACATGATTGCAGAGCTACTTATATGGGTGGCACAACCAGTGCTGGAGTCCCACTAGTAGCATTTGATTTACAGGCCCTGGACACCTCTAGTGCATTTTACTAGGGACTTACTAGTAAATCAAATATGCCAATCAAGGATAAGCCAATTACATACACATTTTGCATAGGAGCACTTGCACTTTAGCACTGGTTAGCAGTGGTAAAGTGCCCAGAGTAACACAAACAGCAAAACAAGAGTCCAGCACACATCAACAACCTGGGAAACAGAGGCAAAAAGTTAAGGGAGACCACGCCAAGGATGAAAAGTCTAACATGTATCTATTCAAGTCAAACCACACCACCATAACATATTACTTCATTTTCAATCAGAATACCAACATACAGATGCAATGTTTTTCTTTGTGTCCATCTTAGGAGACACACCTTTGGCAGGCAGGGAGTCTGGGGGGAAATGAGTAATGATGATTTTTAAAAAAGGAATGTTGGTGCACAACAGGTGCCTATGGAAGATAGAGGGTGGCTGGAGGTAAAATATAAAAAAGTAACAAAAAATAAATAAATAATTCTAAAAACAGAGTTTAAAAAATAAAACAATAAATAAAAAGCAAATAATTAAAAAATAAAAAATAATTCGAAATAAATAAAAAATATTAAAAATAATAATAAAAATAAATAAATAAAAAATATTTGCTGGTGTGGTAGGGGACTATGCAGAGCCAAATGAGATTTGAAAGGCAAGGTAGTGCCGGTGAAAAGTGAAAAAATGCATCACTAAACATTGTTCATACATATGCCACAATGATCCTCAAGAATATTAATTAAACTGATATAAAAGAACACATGCAGTCCTATGGCAAAAGCACTCTGACTGCCTACACATAAATGACCACCGGCCACATAGTCAAATGACAACAGAAGCAAGCAAGGAGGCATTAGAGAACAAAGAACACATGCAGGCATATGGCAAAAGCAAAGCATGCTGTCTGGTTGCACAAGATGGCTGCCGGCCACATGGTCAAACAGCATCAAGTCTAGTTTGTGAGCCCAGCATCTCTGCTCCCCAAACAACCCAGTGTGCAAGAGTCAAAGAAAGTGGTAAGATCACAGACTTTCTGTGTATTCTTGTTATTTGAATAAAAAAGTTTCCCTACCCATGTCTGTTTACATTTGGCTCCCTATTGTTTTGCAAGCTTGGTGACTTTTAACTGCTGTTTTTTCTACCAGTGACTGTTTGAATTTTTCCTCCTAGTTTTTCACACAGACTGTACCCCCAAGGTTTACAAAAGGCTAAATACACCTTAGCGACTAACCAGAGTGTGTTTTGGAGACGGCTTAATCTGCCATGTGGTTTAAACTGTGTTGGAAAGTGTATGCACCACTTGTTTTCAACTTGAAAAAGTGATATATTTGAGTTGCTAACAACCAGTATTTCAGTGGTTTAAAAATTGCCCCTTACCTGAAAAGCAGAATCTTCTAGCTTGGAAGTGTGGATTATGCTTGTCTGTATCCAAGGATACTCTAATAGAGGAATACCACCCTCCTCCCTGTCACAGGAGCCTGGGCTTGGTGACTGGCTCTCTATCTCCAGGGCAACCTGAGTTCTCCTCTCACACCTGTAATGGCCCTTTAAGTTTGGAGAGGGAACCCCAAGACAGCCACTTCCATTTTGTGAGCCCAGCTTCTCTATGCCCTAAACAGCTCAGTGTGCAAGAGTAAAAGAAGGTGGTAAGATCAAAGGCTTTCTCTGTATCCTTGTTATTTGTAAACAAATTGTTTTTCCCTACTTTTGTCTGTTTACATTTGGCTCACTGTTTTTCTGAGCCTAAATTTAAGAAGGGCCTAGCTCCAACTATCGCCACATTAGCATCATTTTCTTGATGCTAATGTGGCAACAGTGTGACAAAAAAGCTGGGTCTTATTCACAAAGTGGTACAATGCACGCATCATGCCACTTTGTGAACCCTTGCACCACATTATGCCTGCACCAGGCATAATGTATGCCAGCAGGGCGTTTTCCTGTTATGGGACCCGTAAAAATGGTCCAGTGGAATCTATGAGATTCAACTGCGCCATTTTAGTGGCATTTTTAATGCCTTCACAGAGCAGTCGTTAAAAGGAGGCACACCATTATTTTTTTAATGGGCCTCCATGTACTTTGCAGAAATAGCACCAACATTGTTTTGCTCAAATCCTGCAAAGTACAACAATAGCGTCAAAAATGATGACGCTATTGTGCCTAACCAGCACCATGGTGCGCAATTTTTTAAATATGGAGCACACATGGGGGACTTAGGGGGGCACAATGGGCCACAAGAAAACTGGTGCTTCATGACATGAAGTGTCACTTTTTTAAAATTAGGGCCTTGGTGTCTTTAAACTGCAGTTTTTTCTACCTGTGACTATTTTAATTTTTCCTAATAGTTTGTCACAAAAACTGAATTAAGTTACCCTTTGCCCAGGTTTACAAAAAGCTAAATACAAGTAAGCAGCTGACCAGGGTGTGTTTAGGAGACTGCCTATTCTGTCTGTGGTTTCAACTGTGTTTGGAAAGTATATGCACCACTTGTTTTTGGCTTGAAAAATGTATATATACAAGCAGTATTTCAGTGGTTTCAAAATTGTCCCTTACCTAAAATGTAGAATCTGATAGCTTGGAAGTGTGAATTGTGCCTATCTGTATTCAAGGAGATTTTGAATAGAGGACCTCCCCCCTTCTCCCTGACACATGAGCCTGGACTTGGTTCTTTAGCTCCCAAGCAACCTGATCTCTTCTCTCACACCTGCATTGGCCCTTTAAGTTCATGGAGGGAACCACAAACAGCCCCCTCTAATTTGTGGGCCTAGAATCTCTGTGTTCTAAACAGCCCAGTATGAAAGAGGTAAGACTCAAAGAAGGTGGTAAGATCACAGACTTTCTGTGTATTCTTATTGTTTGTAAAACAAAAAAGTGTTTTCCCAACCTGTGACTTTTTACGTTTGGCTCCCTGTTTTTCTGTATACTTGGTGCCTTTAAACTACTGTTTTTTCTACTGTGACTGTTTGAATTTTCCCTCCTAGTGTATCTCCAAGATTGCATTAAGCTACCCCCCACCACCAGGATTACAAAAGGGTACATACACTTCAGTGGCTAACCAGAGTGTGTTTAGGAGACTGCTTAATCTACTCGGTGGTTTAAACTGTGTTTGGAAAGTGTATGCACTACTTGTTTTAGGCTTGAAAAAGTGATAAATTTAAATGCACGATAAGCAGCATTTCAAGGGTTTCAAAAATGTCCCTTAAATGAAAAGTAAAATCTGCTAGCTTGGAAGTGTGTATTGTGCCTATCTGTAACCAAAGAGATTCTGAATAGAGGACCACCTCTCTCCTTCCTGCCACAGGATCCTGGGCTCGGTGATTGGCTCTGTAGCTCCCAGGAAATCTGAGCTCTCCTCTCACACCTGAACCGGCCCTGTAAGTTTGTGGAGGGAACCCCAAGGCAACCCCTTCCATTTTGTGAGCCCAGCTTCCCTGCGCCTCAAACAGCGCAGTGTGCAAGAGTCAAAGAGGGTGGTAAGATCACAGACTTTTTGTGTTTTCTTGTTCTTTGAAACAAAAGTGTTTTTGCCCTACCTGTGTCTATTTACATTTCAAACCCTGTTTTTCTGCAAGCTTGGGGGCATATTTATACTCTGTCCGCACCGCATGTGACCATAAATGGGTCTTTCAATTGTTCATGTAGTAAATCTTGACCGATAAATACATTTTAGCAGTATTGTGCTACAAGATATTGCAAAGTTAAAAAATCTTGTAAGTAACATTAATTTATTCTACTTACCTGCAGTACCCCACAGAATCATCTACACCCCCTAAATTGTAAGACTGCTAAATAATGTACCACTGACTCCTGCTAATCCTGATATTACCTGACAAAAAATGTTGACGCACATTCAGCGCAAACCTTGCCCCATATGCACAGCCGGGAGGCGGAGCCAGAAAATGACGCACAGCCCGATTTGCATCAAAAATTAACGCCTGGGTCAGGGCAGGCGTTAAAATGGGGCAAACACACCTGTATTTAATCAGAACACACAGAAGCAACAGCAGAGCAGCAAAAGGGAGACATGGAGGTGCTTCTCATCCAGCGTGCACACAGACGCAGAGGCCAGCAACAACAACAGCAGCTACCACAACACGAGCAGGGACCCCAAAGGCAGCGCAGAAGGCAAGAGAGGATATTCCGCACCAGAACAAACCTTCATGGCCTTAGGGAACATGACATCAACCAGAGGTACAGGTTGAACTGGCAGGCCATTCAGCAGCTGCTGCGCAACATTGAGCTACAGTTGGCACCCACCTTGCTGACACCCCGCACCATCCCAACAGAAACCAAGCTGCTTGCCGTACTTCACATGCTGGCAAGTGGCTCTTTTCAAACAACTGGTGCCCTAGTTGCCGGAATATCACAGCCATCATTCTCTGCTTTTTTGCCCAAAGTACTGGATGCCATCATTGGACTCACACCCCTCCACATCTGCTTCCCTAACACACTGCAGAAGCAGCAGGAAACAAAACAGGCTTTTTACCTCATTAGTGGCTTCCCACATGTCCTTGGTGCAATTGACTGCACACATGTAAGCCTTTTGCCACCTGCTGCAACTGAATACCTCTACCGCAACAGGAAGCACACACATTCCATCAATGTGAAGGCCATTGTCGATCACCAAGGATTGATCACCAACATCGTGGCAAAATATCCTGGGAGTGTCCATGACTCATTCATCGTCCGTCACTCTACCATCAATCAACACTTCCAGGATAGACGGTATGGCAATGGACTATTTGTTGGTAAGTACAGAAACCTACTTATATACACACTGCACAGCAACCCTCTAGAACACACAACACATACACCACAACAGCAACATGTGGGCAGAAACACACTGAGGTCGTGACATCGCTAGCCATGTTTCATAGGTCAGCATTGAACCTGTCACACATCTGAAATTAGTGTACAGTCTAATGTTAAGACGTCAATGATCACAACGTTTGGAGTGGTTTGCCTAATTGTCACCTTGCAAAATGTAAACGTCTCAATGATGTTTAAATTAATCCATTGCATAAGTCTAAAGGTATGGGATGTCCAGGGTACATAGATGTGAATGTGTTAACAACACTGTCAAAATGAATCTGTGTATGGGACTATCAGCTCACCCCCAGAGAAGACACAGGGACACCTGTATCACAAGTCACAATGCTAGGGAGTGCACACTGTACTGCAAATCCCAAAACATACTGCTGACAACCGGTCAGCAGCCAAACACTTGTTCAGCCAAGGAAACAACACAATGCAGATGGTACATCCTAGAAGCCTAGGAAGCAACACAACAACACAAAAGAGTCACAGACAACACAAGACACCTACTGCCATGCAATGTGATATCAACGGGGCAAGCTACATCAACATGATCCCAATCATTTTCTCTTTCAGCTGATCAGGGGTATGGGATCCAGCCATGGATAATGACACCATTTGGCAACCCAAGCACTGCAGCAGAGTGTGCCTACAATGACCCACATAGGAGGACACGCAGCATAGTTGAGAGGACCTTCGGCATCCTCAAGTCGAGATTCTGGTTCCTCGACATCACTGGTGGTAGCCTCCTATATTCCCCTGAAATGGTCTGTAAGATCATTCTAACATGTGCCATCCTCCACAACATTTGCATAAGAAGGAACATTCCCCTCTTGGAACCAGAGCCACACATGCCTGAAGAGGAGGAAGAGGAGGATGGTGGCCTGAAACATGAGGGGGAACAACAAAACACGGCTTCTGGATTGCGTAGGCGCCAACATATCATGAACAATTTCTTTTAAAATTAATCACCATCACCTCTGTATTAACTAATGTAAATAAACACTGATAATAATCACCATATCATGGTCTGGGTAATCATTTTTGCTCACCTTTATCTCTAACTATCAGAATAACAGTGTAGCCTGTTGGAGCATTGCTGATATACCGATCAGGACACAGAAAATCCCAGAGCAATTGTGATGTGTATCATACAACAGTCACATACACAAACACTGTAAATGACATATATCCTGTACATTTCATCTTTGAAGGGCAATAGCAGAGGGCCACACCTATTTCACACATACATGTTGGAAACATGGTTCATCGCAGCATATGGCACACAACTAAGACACCATCACTCAATAAGGGGAAAGCAAGCCTCATACATGAGGCAGTTGATGTGCTATTGCATTGGTAACAGGAATGTATGACCAGACCCTTGACAGTAGTAAGTCCAACTGCATCCAATCTTTGCAAGGACTATCTGTGACTAGAGTTCCATATAAGCAGAACATTGACAGCACAAGTGCCACACATATGACAAGCATTGCGCACATGACATTCCATGTACATGTCAGCCCATTTCCTAACTCCTGACACACCCATGCTCCTGGTCACAACCCACCTGTCTGAAGAGGTCCCTGGAATAGTAATATGTGTACCCCGATATTCCCTCCTCTACACAAACAGACAAACAATAGTAATCCAGTGTGCTACACCCTTCCCTATGGTATGCCATTGTCATAGTACACCTGACTGCATGGATGTCAGGTCAAATAATACACTGGCTTGTAGTTTCTATGCCCTGTTAGCACCTGTAGATTGCTTCCCATGTGAAAGGTACTGTTGGCCATTTGAATTCAATAATCACCTACAGGACTTGTGAGAAACAGATGCAGCACACACCTGTGATCACCTCCATGCACACCACCCATCTGAACATGCACTGCCCCTGCTGATGCCTGGAACAGCATAGAAGTTGCCATTTTGTCAAATACACCCTTATGCATTGCTAGTAATTAAGCTGTGTAACACTGCCCTTGGGTTCATGTGTCACCTTCAAAAACACAGGACATACACAGTTTTCCATGTTAACTGTCTTGTTCTTCCTCTGACCATTCTTAGTCAGACCACTGATTATGTAACTTGTGAAGTTGCTGGATCCTGATTGACCCTGCATCCTGTCAGCCTGACTGGCACCTGTCTCTGCGTTACCCTAAAGATTTATTGTGGCTACATATGCACCACACTTGCTTTACCAAACCTCTCATTCCTCAGAGGGTATTTTGTCATGTGCTTCATCAATACATACCCAAATACATTGTATAGCATCATTTGCCTTTTAATTGTACCATATTTGTTAAATTGTCTTTGAATACCAAAATCATGGCCCATCCCTTGTCTGGGTCTCATGTATGCATGAATGACAAAGTGTGACAGTGTAGCAGGGCAGTATGCAGGGATTGGGTACGGTGCCTCCAGCAGAACCAGCTATCTCTGATAATGTCCATGAAAAATCCACACACGTTAGGACCCTGACAGTTCACATGCTGAATCACATTGCTCACAACATATTGATGGGCCGTGCATGGTGAATAGCTGCGAGAATAATCAGCACAGAGGCTATGATGTTCCCAGATGCAGTGGGAATTTTAGAGGCCAACCTGTGTACAAATGTTGTAATGACACCAGCCGGAACATGACACCTGAGACATTATCTCACTCAGCACACCAAGGTTGCCCTGTTGACAGTCTCATAACACGTCTTTAGTGACAGAGTGGGACCATCCCCATGTCGGTTCACATGTCCTCATTGACTTTACTCACATTGATCTCCGAAGGATACTCAGTAGATACAGGAATAGCTGCCACTGACTCATGATGATACCTCGACGTAATTGTGACAACATACACCCCTAAAAATATATAGGATCAACATTGGACCACACACATGAACAAGACACCTCTGTGCAATTGATCACTAGAAAAATGTGGACACGTCTGCCTCGTCTGCTGGTCCACCACTGCCACTGGAGAGTTGTGGCTCAGTTATATGACCTCAACTGTGGTGTCAAATTACATTTGTGGTTCACCTTTGGCTGTCTTGGGCCAATGACATGGTACCCACCTCGTCTATGCATGTGCCTGACTCACTGTGGGTTCACCATCAAGTGCCTAGAAAGCAGTTACCAAAAATCTAGGACATGGGATGGGCAACTTGTGGACCATTGACATGAACAAGCGTCTGCCATCTATCTGGTGCATACTTTGTCATTTGTGGTGTCTACGTTACCCAAAATCTTGGAAGTGCACACTACAGATGTTGTTACATGTATGATTAGCACACATCCTCTCTCATTTCCACAATGACTTGCATCTAAGGTTTGGACACATTGACTTCACATTCATACAAGCATATTTGTAATTGTGCATCTTGTGATGCACACACACTGGGTTGACTAATACTTTAGTAGCCACTGTACACACATTGAGCCATTGGCATTGAGGTATTGTACTCATGTGCGTCACCTTGCTATCCTCTCCTGATACCAAACATGCCCAAATTGTGCAATACATATATGTAGGCCACACATATGGCCATCTAGTGCGTCAGCCAAACGTCAAAATCCTGTTAAGGAAGTAGCGGGTCATGGTCCGCTGCAGTATGATGTCTCACATGTGAACATACACCAGCAACACCAAAGTGGGTGCAATCAGCCTATCTCAGTTATGTCCCAAATGTAACATTACATTAAAATGGAAAAAAAATACCCAAAACCAGTTCATGCCCTGAAATTTTGACGGTTTTATTGTTATGCGTCATATTTTTTCACGCATACAGATTGTGCGTCATATTGTTTTTGACGCACAGGAGTGAAAATTAGGCCGCATCCAAATAATTGTAAAGACTATTTACTTTTATTTCGATGTGGCCTAATTTTCACTCCTGTGCGTCGAAAAATATGACGCACAATCTGTATGCGTGAAAAAATATGACGCATAATGATAAAAACGGCGGCCATTTTATGCAGGAAGGATGTAATAGGATATCCTGTTTACAGATTATGTACAGTGGGTGTACTTTCACTTTCACTTTGCAGTCTGTGATTCTTCTAGACTGTGTGGCTGTGTTCAGAGTGTTGTCCAGTTATTTTGTGCTTTTGTGTCCTGTGTGCTACCTTACTTTGTGAAATAAATATTGTTGTTGTATACTGTCTGAGTGTGTTTTGTTTACAATTGTCCGGTATTGTATTGTATTTGTTGTTTGTGGGAGTCTGTTGTGGGGAGGGCTAGTTTGGGGATAGTTGTTAAGTTTACTTATTATTTTTACTTCTACTTTCCCCCTTTTCTCCTTTCTTCTTCTTTATCCCCTATTTCCCTTTTCGGTGCTGAGATGTTGGGTAGGCCACATCTTGGCAGGATGGGTGAGGAGGAGCTTGGGGGGTTTATATGGCTGGTGTGCCATTTCCTCCCACTGATGATCGAGGCAGGGTGATACAGGAGTATCACACTGAGGCGCGACAAATCTGGTCGGGAAAGGTGCTGCATCACTTACAGCGTGTGTATGGGAGCCAGAGGAATGACCACCAGCTGAAGCACCGCTGGGCTGACATCATCACCAGGGAGCAAGATCTGCTGGACCACCTGGGAATAGTGATTGGTGGCACTATTGGTGAGTACAAATCATGTAAATCTGCACAATAGAAAGCTCTGTAGTGACATCAGATGATTTGTACAATACCTGCCGGCTAAGTTGCTGACTGTGTGGAATGCTGCGGAAACATACAGGGTCATTGATGGACTATGTGAAGGACCACAATTGCTAGCTGTCAGGAAGCACGTGCTCTGCAAACTTACCAAATACTTTTGCTTAATGTAATTTGGTGCCGCCTTTGTGTCAGACAGCAACACAAAATAGGAGCCAATCATGTCTATATAGGTCACATTTGCCAGTATAGATTTACTAAAATATTGGCAACCTTTGTTGACGCAATAGCTAGACTGACTTTAGAAACACTACATGATGCAGAAAATGAGTGCTGGCTTCACGTCAATTGACGATAGCAAGTGGCCCAGACATATGTCTCATGTGTGTCTGGTGAATGTGTAAGGAAAGCGTCTTTGGAAGTTCTATGAATGTTAGGGATTATTGTGGTCCTTCATCATTTTGGATACATGTCGGATCTGGATTTGAAAACATCGGGAAAAGGTGTAAGGTGCCCTCAGCTAACATCTTACACTGGTATTTTGAGTTTGTTGTGCCACATTCCAATTAGGGATGGCAGTCCAAAGGTATGCACATGGGTTCATATCTCTATGTTTGGTGCAAATCACCATTGCTGGGCCACATCAAATGAAGAAACTGTAACAACATGAGGGCTTACAAAAGTCCCTGCCCCTCTGTACATTGTACCTATGTGTCATAAATGTATAATGGCCACATAGGCTTTTTGACTGGTAATGCAGTCCTAAAGTAACCAGGCTTTGGATGTCTCTCTTGGATGCAAATGATGAGACGATTACACTCCATTATTATTTCTGCTCACTAATGAAGGAGCATGTTTGCACCACATGATAGTTAGGGCCACTGCATGTGTGCAGATATGTGTGTAATTGTCACAGGAGACCCATGCTATGTACATGTTAGCCGTGCTATATCAGATGCAGTATCATCATGTCAGAATGGCTTTAATTACTTATGTCATCTTACACATAGTTTTTGTCTTTGGAATTGTTGGTCAGTGCACAGATTATGAGCACATTTCTTCCTTCCATGCATTACAGGTGGACCAGCACCCTACACTGTGGGAGAGGTGGCTTCATTTGAGGACCCGACCACTCCAGTAAGTGTTGATATGTCTGTTATGTGTTGTGTTTGCTGGTACTGTGTGATGGACTCCTGTGTGTTGAACACATATCAAGGTATGAAGCGCTGGCCCATCTTTTGTCATGTTCCATGAGTGGGATTTCATTTTCTCATCATTTTTGAGTTGGCCAATGCTTATCCTATTGTATTATCTAGGGATTGTAGGTAATTCCTGTAGGCCCCGCAATGAGAACTGGGGTGATTCATGGGCATTACACTTGTATCAACAAGAGTCGCACTGGAACTCAGCTCAGATTTAGTCTGCCTGTCAGACCCACATTCTCCCAGATTGGGACAGCAAATCGCTTTCTAACAGACTTCTGATTCCCTATTCACCAAAGTACTTATTATAATGTAGGTTGAACGTCCTAGCAGCATGTAGCTCCACATGTAGGGCTACAAGTATGTGACACTTGAGCGCAATGGCCTAGATATGCATGCAAATCATGATCATGGGTGTTCTTGCAACTCTGTGTCTGTTGTAAGTCATGCCTTACTGGAAGTATATGATGTGGACAAAGGTCTGCATTTCCTGACATGTGTGGTGCTAGGATTGGTCAAGAGTTTGCTGTCTCCTATTTGTTGATAGACCTTACCTGTGGTGTGTGTGTAGAGCCAAACACATGTCCAGCTTTCTATAGACTCCTGGGTGTCCATGTTGTTTGGAATTGTTAGTTGTTTCTCCACTCCCCAACCCTCAAACACAGGCATGGGTTTGTGAATAGGGTACCTAGGACTGATGCTACCAGTATGTTACACTGACATGTGAATAAGTGAATGTTTGATCGGAACCTAGTATACACACTCAGGTATGGCACATGAGTACTATACTAGCAAGTCCATTTACAACTTGCAGATCATGTGGCCCTAGATTTCCATCCCGTACACTGACATTTGTAGCCCTGGCATTGGCAGAGGATGTGCAGCATGATTGTTAGCTGACAACTAGCAGAAATCTGATGCCAAATGAATGCCAGTTGTTACCCATCTTGTAGGATTTGGATGTGCTATGTGTGATATGACCTTTGTAGGCTGCCCTGTCATGTACTTCCTCAGGGACATTCAATGATCTGTATGATGATATGAGCTGTAACAAGTACAGTAGGTGTACTGTCTGATTTACTTCTTGTGCCATTTCACACAATGCAGTTCCTAATGTAAATTGTTTGCCTTTGTCTCCACAGCTGCGAACATGACACCTATCCAGGTCCGTGAGTTCCATCGGCGGGCTATGAAGTACCAGCATATCCTGCTGGTAGAGTCGGGGTTCAGACGGATGGCTCGAAGATACCGGAACGAACAGGCCTCCGGAGCATGGAGGGCTTTCCCACAGGGTGGCCCTACTTTGCCCACCACAGCCACCACCAGCACAACCACCACTTCCACCCAGGTGGCACCACCCACAGCTGGGACAGTTGTCCCAACGTCTGCAGTTGCTCCAGGCCCAAGCAGTGGAACACCTTCAGGGCAGCCCACAGGAATTGACTCTACATGCCCACACACATCCTCAGCTGGTACCCAGACTGCCTCCGCTGCTACAGTTGACCCTGCAGCTTTTCAGGCAATGGAAAGAAAAATGGACTGTGTCCTATGGAAAATCAGTCACCTGCAGCAGTTCGACATATGAACAGGCGTGTGCTGTCCATAAAGCAGGAGGGCCAACCTCTAGACTTTTAATATGGACATGATTCCCTCCCCTCCCTCCTCTTTCCTTGTCCTTATACTTAGTGGGCTTAGGGGGCTTAGTGTTAGGTTAGTATAGGCTGTTAGTTTAGTTAGTGCTAGTGGGTGGGGGGTCCTGATTCTTCTATTTTTTCTTTTTGAGTGTGTGGGTGGGTGGGGGGCTATGCTGGGGTTCTTGTGTGTTTACAAAAAATAAAAAATATCAAAAAAATACAAAACAATATATATTTGTTTAGGATAGTATAGTATGTGTTTAGGTCAGTATCTGTTGTCCTCCATGTGTCCCGTCTCATAGGGGGGGGTGCGGGGTTGATGTTTAGAATGTTTCGTTACATTTGATAAGTAAGTTTAGGTTAGGTTAGTTAGGGACAGTTGTGGGTAATGAGTAGTTAGGGTAGATTAGGGTAGGTAAGACTTTCCCCGAGTTTCCTCTTCTGTTATTACCGTTTAATAAATATATAGTGAACCCTTTACAGTATGTGTTAAATGCTTGTTGATCAGGGCCTTGGCATAAGTGTACATGAATTTTGTTGTATTACATTTGTGTCCTATGCTACGAACAAATCCCAAATGAGCTGTAAGATTGGCAGCTACCCCAGAGCTACCTTGCAAAGATTCCACCATTCATTGCAACCACCAATCACAGTTAATTTGGATCCCAACTTGTTTTTGTCAATAAGTATGTTTTCAAAGTCACAAACAGTGCTTCCAGGTTTGGTATTGGGGGAACTGTTTTAGGTCTGACTGTAGTGTGATGTTCAAGGACACCCTTATAAGGTGAGTGGTCGTAAGCACTCTTGTAGTATCGTCTTCATGACTCACAGACATCATTTGTGACACTATTCAGCATGATTACTTATTTGGATGTAAACTAAGACACCTTCATTCATACAGTATTTGGAGTGTTTGCTTTGATTTGTGGGCACTGTTATATGTGTTAGTATTGCATGGTGACAACATTTTGCTGCCACTATTTGATGACTTAGACATCCCTTGAGGAAGCATTATTCTGTCCAACACAGCATGATGGTGTATGGTTTCTCACTTCATCAGATATTACCCTCAGGAAGGGCAGAGTATGAGGCAATTCTGGCCACTGTGCAAAGTTATCTGGCTACATAATTTCAGGACAGTTGTATTGACAAGCTATGTAATTTGACAGGAGGCAAAATTCAGTGGTCTACTGCACAGTTGATGTGTCACATTACACAGAGACAAATTTGTTGTGTAAGTGCTATTTATTGAAAAGTGCTGTAGAGCTATATGTACATTGTCCATGATTGTGAGTCCATTATAGTGACATCTTCCATTGTGATCCTACACAAGTGGTAAAGGAAAATGCTTTTGACATGCTGGGGTGATGTGTCAGACAGTGCAGTGGGACAGGATTTGCCAATGAGTAAGTGAGAGACAATCACTGGGCAGGATGACAAGATAAACAGTGGTTTGCAGAAAAAGTCATTGAGTACAGTTGTTGTAAAACTGGCATGTTACAAAGCGCAGGACCTTGGTAATAGTTGGCCATGTGGCAGGGACTAGTGCTTCCGGGCACTTTTCCGTGTGAAGGTGATCTGTTCCATGTCTCCTTCTTCTGATGTGCGTGTTGCCTCCTCTGTTCTTGGTGGTGGTGGTTGTGAAGGGGCAACACACACCTCAGTGTTAGAAGACGTGGAGTCAGACATCTCGGTCGCTGCTACCTGTGAAGGTCTTAAGGGCAGTACTGCTGCAAGGAGGATCTGATGGTTCTTAAGAATAGCAGCCACATTACGATGGTAGGCAGCCAGGTCGGCCCTGAAAGGGTCATGATTGCATTTGTGCATGCAGTGGAAGGTTTGGGATGTGAGGTGTTATGGCAACTCCCTTACTGCAGTGGTGAATTCCTTGACAGTTTCTTGTAGTCCTTGCAGGATGGATGTTATGGCTTGCATGGCTGCTGCCTGATCTGCAGATGACATCATGCACGAACGTACCCCCCTTTAGGCTGGCTGCCATAGTTTGCATCCCCACCCGCATCTCACTGGCCATCTCCTGCTTACTCCATCTACAGTTCTCTCAAAGCTGGTGCCTGTGTCGTCTGAGTCCTCAGCTGTATTGGAGCTGCCAGGTCTTACAATTGGGGTGGTGGGTGGATCCTCTGCTATGGCTGCTTGTTCTGTGCTCCTCCTTGTGACTGAAGGTGGGGTCTGGAGGGTTCCAAGGACATCTACTGGGGAATGTTTGTCAGCTTGTCATCCATGTCATCAGGGTATTCCTCGACAGGCATATCGGCAGGAGATCCATCGTCCTCTAAAATGAAATGGGGTACAATTAGTGTGTCTGTGTTGTGGCATTGGTGATGTGACATGCCTGCCTTGTGATGATTTCACATTGTGATCTTGTTTTCTGTTCATTGCTGCAGTTTTTTAGATGGGCATTCTCCCAGGCCTATGGCCCACCTGCATGTCACATGTATTGTATTAAGTTATTGGACTTGTCAGCATCATCTCCTCCAGTGTTGCTTTAGGCCAAATAATGAATTGCCGCATTCTTGTCCTACTTAAGCCTCCGTCTACATCCATTCTCATGGTGAGACCTTTCACTGGCTATGGGTGTTCTGATGCACTGGCACCACACTTAACAATCTGGACCTGCCCCAGTCTCTGATCTTTCACATCCACTTATATGTAGTTGACATGTAGCGTATCCTATGCATAGCATTGTTATGGAACTATATGGATGTTGGCATTGGTAATGTGTACAGCTGATGTTGGGGAATGTGTGGAGATTGGATTGCCCTGATGGTCGTAACAGTGTCCTATTTCCTCCTCTGACTGTGCAGGTGTATGTCTGTGACCAGTTACATGTGTCCTCCCCCTCAATGCTGTTGTCTGAGAAGCATGACATTTGGGATGTTGCATTGTGACCCAGGCAGAGGATGGAGCCTGACATATGCAGCATGGGTGTGACATTAGTGCTGTGTAGCTCCTAATGTTAATGACATTGGCTGTTGTTTGCGACAACTATGGGCATTCACATTTGACAGGACTGGAGCCTTTGTCTTGTTTCAGGGGATTGTTGAAGTTGTCATCCTCAACCCTCTAATTTAGATGTGTATGATCCATGGGGTTGTTACTGCCATTAGCTACTTGAGCTGCACACAGAGCGGAGGTGGTAGTGGCAACTGTTATCTTTGCTCCATCGTTGGCATGGCAGCATGCCTCCATGGAACTGTTGTTGGTGTAGTGTTATGGTGTGCCCCAGCTTCTCTCTGTGCAGGCCATGCCCCCATGCCATACCCCTTTACCCATGCCACTCCATGTATATGATGACTTCCATGCATTTTCTGGTACGTATCCCCCCTGCTTACAGTTGACATTAGTGCATTATAATTCCCCATGCGACTTACCCTGCATGTGCTTTGCCTCCTGGTAGTCTGCACTGTCCTGTCCTTGAATCCCTGTGACGATCTCCTCAGGGATGACAGCTGTGACCATCTCCTCCATGTGGTCCAGGGCCTCCTGTTGTGCTGAACTCCCACCTCCAGTCTGCAGTGCTGCCTTCCTGTTCCTGCCCATCTTTTCCTTGGTCCTGCACTTGCAGTTATGCCAACGTTTCTTGCACTCGATGACTGTTCTGCGTACTTCTGTCACACTGTTAATCTTGTCAACGATTTGTTGCCATATTGCCTCTCTCCTACTGATTGGCAACTTTGCGGTGACAAACAGTTGGTGCTGGTGTTCCGTCACCTCTTTAACCAGAATTTCCTGTTCCTCTGCACTGAAGCAACACTTTATTTTCTTCTTAAAAGTGTCCTGGTTCTTGTGTGGGTCCTCCTGACTGGTTCCTGGTCTGTTGTCATCTTCCTGGGGTCTGTACAGGCATCTGGGATCCATTTTGGCTCTCCTCTGCTGAAACGGCTGTGTTTGCGGGGAATTTTGACGCTATTGTGTAAACAAATGCTGCATATCCGGTTTGCGGTGTCGTAAATTGACCCACAGTCATTTCCGCCGCGTTAACGTCATTTTGCTTTACGACTTGACACTGCAGTGTGCGTGAAAAAAAATTACTTACACCTGTGGTTTGCGCCGCCGTGCGTCAAAGTATAAATTTGACACCCGCACGGCGCACTGAAATGGCGTTAGCCGGCGGTAATATTTTTGACGCAACACTGCGCCGGCGCAGTTTTGCATCAAAAAGTATAAATATGGGCATTGGTCCCTTTAAACTGCTGTTTTTTCCACCCATGACAGTTTGGATTTTTCCTCCTAGTTTTTTTTACAAAGACTGCATTAAGCAACCCGCCCCAGTTTACAAAATGCTAAATACACCTCAGTGGATAACCAGGTTGTGTTTAGGAGACTGCCTTATTTGCTATGTGGTTTAAACTGTATTTGGAGTGTGTGTACACCACTTGTTTTTGACTTAAGGGAGTGATCTATTTGGGTGCATGACAAGCAGTATTTTAGTGGATTCAAAATTGTCCCTTACCTGAAAAGTAGAATCTGCTAGCTTGGAAGTGTGGTTTGTGCCTGTCTGTATCCAATGAGATTCTGAATAGAGGAGCATCTCCCTCCTCCCTGCCATAGGAGCCTGAGCTTAAGGTAACTTACCCCTTATATAAGTTTCGGTTCGTTGATGCATCTGTTGCTCTGATTGGTTGCTAGGGCTAGTATGTCTATTGGCTTCACGGCTCAGCGTTCATGTTCTGATTGGCTCTAGGGCGAGGGTTTCCTACTGGAGTAAGAGTCTAAGGTTTTCATTCTGACTGGTACTAGGGCTAGGGTTCCTATTGGACCTAAGGTTAGGGCTTTGGTTTAGATTGGCTGTTTTGCTAGGGCTGTGATTGCTTAATAGGGCTATGTCTCTCACTGGTTCTGGGGTTAAGGTTTGCATTCTGATTGGTACTAGGGCTAGGGTCCTATTGGACCTAGGGTTAGGGTTTTGGTTTAGATTTTCTGTTAGGGTAGGGCTGTGATATGTTAATATCCCATTGGTTCTTACAGTTAGGGTTTGAATTGTGATCATTTAGGGGGTTATTACAACATTGGTGGTAAAAGCCGCTTACCACCGTGCAGAAGACCGCCAATATACCGCCGCGGCCGCGGAATTCCGCCACAGCTATTATGACCCACATCTCGGAATCCGCTGAAATTCAGACACCCACACAAATCCGCCACACCAAAGGTCAGTGTAAAACTGGCGAAAACAATTCCTCCACCGTCACACCAACAGAAACACACCCATGCTATCACGACCCACGAATCCACATGGCGGTCTTTCAACCGTGGCATTCCATTGGCGGTACACACCACCGCGCTCAAAATACACACACATCTCCAAAACACCGCCACATTGGACAATTCCAAATACACACACCTGATACACATATAAACACCACTCCCACACACCCAACACAATAAAAAACACACACCCACATCGCCCACAAACCCCTACGACCACAAGTCACGACCGAAGGCCAGAGAGACAGAGAGCACAGCAACAGAGAACCCCACCACACAGAGGCACACAACACCATCACCCATACAACATTACACGCACAATACACCACACACCACTACACAATACCACACACATTAACACTGACACCACCCCACACATCACCCAAACCACCCCATGTCACGCCAAAGACACCCCCGGTTGTCCGAGGAGGAGCTCCGGGTCATGGTGGAGGAAATCCTATGGGTAGAGCCACAGCTATTTGGCTCACAGGTGCAGCACACATCCATAGACAGGAAGATGGAGCTATGGCACAGAATAGTCGACAGGGTCAATGCAGTGGGACAGCATCCAAGAAATCGGGAGGACATCAGGAAGAGGTGGAACGACCTACGGGGGAAGGTGCGTTTAGTGGTCTCCAGGCACAACATTGCGGTTCAGCGGACTGGCCGTGGACCCCCACCTCCTCCCCCACAACTAACAACATGGGAGGAGCAAGTCTTGACCATCATGTATCCAGAGGGCCTCGGAGGAGTCGGTGGAGGAATGGACACTGGTAAGTCAAATCTTAACTATCATATCCCCCACCCTACCTGCATGCCATCACACACCCCCACCCTCACCCCCTCCCATATCACTCAAACTCCTCACTAATGTACTAATAACACAAACCACACATCCCAACACCAAGCCCTGCATGACACAACTAAGCATGGTCAGCCCTCACCAAAGCATGCTCACTGCACATACCCATAACAACCCCCTAACCATCATCACAACAAACCCACACACAGGAATGCTTGCACTGGGGTACACAAACACCCACCCATTGCACACCATTACACACACACATGCAATAATCATGCTCTTATATCCCTGCAGGACCACTAAGGAACGTCACCACACAGGAGGGTCCAGACATCTCCACTCCACCCACAGAAGAGGCCCACAGTGACAATAGCAGCTCTGCCCTACTGGATCCTGATGACCAGCCCGGACCATCGTGGGCCTCGGGACAGTCGGTTCCCCTTGTACAGGCACAGCAGAACAACGTCCTTCCACCCTCTGGTAACACCAGCACAGCACCCACCCAGCGGGCCCATACCTCCGTACCCAGGACACGTCAATCAGTGGTGTGTCCACCACTACAGGGAACCCAGGATAACCCACCACCCCAACAACAACAGGGACCTGGGGGCAGTGGTAGTGGGCACACGGTCCAGGGGACGAAGGCACAGGAACACAGGGGAACTGGGAGGGCTGCTGTGCGACAGGGGGCGGACAGGCCAAGGGAACCCACTCTCCACGAGGTCCTCTCCTCCATCATGGGAGCATACCACCACTCCCAGGAGACAATGGCGACGGTCCTGGCCAAGTTTCAGGAGACCCAGTGCCTGCAGGTGAAGCAGTATTTGGGGTTCAGGGAGGAGCTCAGGACCATCAGCTCCACCCTGGGCACCATCGTAGGGGTGCTGAAGGAAATACAAAAAACCATGATGGACACCGTGGCACTCCAAGGGGCCCCTGACACTAGCATGGACGATAAACTGCCCACCACCTCCGCCGGCGCTAATGGACAGGACGCCCCGCCACAGGACCACCACACCAGCACCCCACCCCCTGCAGATGGACAACCACCACGCAAACGGTCCCTGAGATCCAGGAACAGGACAGAGCAAGATGGCAAGACCCCTGCCAGGAAATGAGACCACCCTGATTGTCCTCCCACTGTCCCACTTTGTTACCCTGTCCATACTTAAACTGCCCCAGCTCCACTTCCTATGCCCCTATGGGCAGTGCACCTGTGTGACCAAAAGACTGGACTCTGCCATGGACATTCCTCCACCGTCCCCCATCACCATTTTACAACCCCCCTCCGTTTTTGAGCACTTAAATAAACACCCTTGAACCACAAAACAATCTGGAGTCAGTCTGTGATTTGGTTAATTTGTATTATCAATGACAGTGTCAAAATGCGTTCCCAATTGTAAAGCCAACATACCTATGTCACACATCACAAGTCCTTGAAGGATGCAAGCAGATGACACACGTTGGTAACCACACCTGTGAAACCGCAATGGAAAGGTACAACTCAGTGACCAAATACTGCTATTAAATAACAGACAGGATAGAGGTAGAAGTGTGAAAGTGAATGTAATGTGAAAAAAAGTTTTTCTCACCTGTGTGTCACTGGAAATATTGCTGTATGACTGACTCCCTGTTGTCTATGTCTTCTTCCTCAGCTTCCTCCTCATCACTGTCCACAGGCTCCACAGCTGCCACAACACCGCCATCTGGACCATCCTCCTGCAGAAAAGGCACCTGGCGTTGCAAAGCAAGATTGTTAAGCATCGAGCAGGCGATGATGATCTGGCACACCTTCTTCAGTGAGTAGAATAGGGAACCACCTGTCACATGGAGGCACCTGAACCTGGCCTTCAGGAGGCCGAAGGTGCGTTCGATCACCCTCCTAGTCCGCCCATGGGCCTCATTGTACCGTTCCTCTGCCCTGGTCCTGGGATTCCTCACTGGGGTCAATAGCCAGGAAAGGTTGGGGTAACCAGAGTCCCCTATTAGCCACACACGGTGCCTCTGGAGTTGACCCATCATATAAGGGATGCTGCTATTCCGCAGGATGTAGGCGTCATGCAATGAGCCAGGGAACATAGCATTTACCTGGGAGATGTACTGGTCTGCCAAACATACCATCTGCACATTCATGGAATGATAACTCTTCCGGTTCCTGTACACCTGTTCACTCCTGTGGGGGGGGACCAGAGCTACATGGGTCCCATCAATAGCACCTATGATGTTGGGATATGCCCAAGGGCATAGAAGTCACCTTTCACTGTGGGCAAATCCTCCACCTCAGGGAAAACGATGTATCTCCTTACGTGTTTCAGCAGGGCAGCCAACACTCTGGACAACACGTTGGAAAACATAGGCTGAGACATCCCTGATGCCATGGCCACTGTTGTCTGAAAATACCCACTAGCAAGGAAATGGAGCACTGACAGCACCTGCACGACAGGGGGGATTCCAGTGGGATGGCGGATTGGTGACATCAGGTCTGGCTCCAACTGGGTACATAGTTCCTGGATAATGGCACGGTCAAACCTGTAGGTGACGATTAAATGTCGCTCCTCCATTGTCAACAGGTCCACCAGCGGTCGGTACACCGGAGGATTCCGCCATCTTCTCAAATGTCCCAGCTGACGGTGCCTAGGAAGGACAGCAGCGACCACAGAGTCAACAAAGTCCCAGGTATTTACCCACAGATACACAGAACACGACACCAAACACAAAACTCTTCCTGTATGTGTGTTGAGTGTAGGCCTAGCTATGTGTGACGCAGTAGTAAAAGAAGCCATGTGGGCCCCTGAAATGGCGGCTGCCTGACCTCTAAACTGGGACAATGGGAATGTGAGGTAACTGCGCTGGCGTTGTACCCCGTCGCGGTAGGCGGTCGTAGATGCTGCATTGGTTAACATTGGACCCTATGGGTCCCAGGAGCCAATGACGAAGTGCGCCGCGGACGTCACCGCCATTTTCTATCTGTTCAATCACTTGATACCTGATCTTCGACAGGAGAGGACCTACACTGCAAGTGCTGCTGTGACCTTGGTCTGGAAGAGACAATGGCTGCTGCGTCTGGGGAAAGGGCCCCTGCCTTCACTGCTCAGGAGTTGGAGAAGCTAGTAGACGGGGTCCTCTTCCAGTACACGCTACTCTACGGTCCTCCAGACCAACAGGTAAGTACACAGGGAGCACATTGTATGGGCTATGCCTGGGTGGAGATGGCTGGTTGTAAGAGGGAAGGGGGCAGAGTTCAGGGAACATGAAGGACTATGAATGCATGTGCCACATGTCAAGGGTAGGGATGGGAGCCACTCACATTGACAGTGCAGTTGGTAATGACTTCTCTTCTTCCACTGTGCATGTCATGTAGGTCAGCGCCCACCAGAAGAAGGACATTTGGCGTGCCATTGCCAAGGAAGTCCGGACCCTGGGGGTCCACCAGAGACGGGGCACCCACTGCCGGAAAAGATGAGAGGACATTTGCCGCTGGAGCAAGAAGACGGCGGAGGCTCAGCTGGGGATGGCCTCCCAACGTGGGAGGGGTGCCCGTCGCACCATGACCCCCCTGATGTTCCGGATCCTCGCAGTGGCCTCCCCGGAGTTGGATGGGCGCTTGAGGGCATCACAGCAGACACAAGGGGGTGAGTACACTCTCATTCTGGGGACTTGACGCGCAGTTGAGGGGTCTGGGTGGGGGAGGAGGGCTGTGGGTGTACCTAGGCCAGGCAGAAATACGTAGGCTAGGCCCCTCCATAATGCAGGGCATGTGGCACTCCACCCCACCTCAGTAGTGGGCCAAGTACAGGTATAGTTGCCCCTGTGGCATCCATGTGTGCAGATGTCCACCATAGCCATGTAGGCCATATCCCAGCAATTGCATCTGTAGAGGCCAAGAGCACGGCGTAGTGCAGGGGGCGGCTGTGTCTGTATTGTCCGCCAACGGTAGCGGTAAGCCATGCACTCAACCTGTCTTTCTTCTATCGTCCCCTCCCCCTTTTTCTGCTCTCCCTGTTCTTTTGTGCATCAGCTTCATCAGGCGGAGGTACAGTGGCACCGGGGCACGAGGGAGCTGCATCCCACATGGCCATGGAGGGCCACACCACGGACTCAGAATGCACCAGTGGGACGGAGAGCGAGGGGAGCTACACGTCGGTCACTGGATCACCAACCAGCGACACGGACTCGTCCACCGATGGGAGCTCCCTTGTGGTGGCGGCACCATCTGTGCCCCCCACTTCTACAGGTACAGCCGCCACCTCCCCTACCAGCACCGCCCTCCCAGCAGCCCCTCAGCGTTCGCCCCGTGCCCGCTCACCCAGGAGGGTGGGCATCACCTTCGCCCCAGGCACCTCAGGCCCTGCCCCAGTCACCCCTGCTGCCCTCAGTGAGGAGGCCATTGACCTCCTCAGGTCACTCACTGTTGGGCAGTCTACCATTGTGAATGCCATCCAGGGTGTAGAAAGGGAGTTGCAACACACTAATGCATTCTGGTCAGGCTGCCCATCATCGAACCCTGCAATCTCTGGCCTCAGCACTGATGGCAGCCATTGTCCCTGTCTCTAGCCTCCCCCTTCCAACTTCCTCCACCCAGACCCAATCCCCTGTACCCCAGCCTGTCCCAAGCACACCATCAGACAAGCATGCATACACCTCAACACCCAAAAGTAGCTCAGGCAAACATAGGCACCACACAACCCACAGGCACTCACACAAGCATCACCCACATGCAGACACAGCAACATCCACTGCCTCCACTGTGTCCCCCTCCTCGTCGTCTCCCTCCTCCCTCCCAGTATCGTCTACATTTTCACCTGCATGCACTACATCTACAGGCACTAGGACTTGCACCAGAACACCCAGCACCACACCCCGCTCACCTGCACTCACCACCCTCACTCCCATTTACACGTCCCCTGTGTCCTCTCCCAGTGTGTCTGTGACGCCCATTCCCAAAGTACACAAACGCGGGCACCCACACACCCAACATCCATCCACCTCACGACAGCCTCCACTACCTGCACCTGCACCCAAAACACCTAAAGTGACACCTCCTACAACCACCTCCTCTTCCTCCACTCCCAGACCCCCTCCAGCTACCCATCCCAGTGTTCGTCAGAAACTGTCCCTCTACAACGTTGACCTCTTTGCCCCCACCCCCACCCCTCCAATTCATCAGTCCCGTAGTAGTGTCTCAGCCAAAAAGACTCCAGTACCAGAGTGCACCGGCCACCAGGGCAGGCAGTGTTACACTGAGCCAAGGCACTGCCAGTCCACCCCCTGTGAAGCATCTCAAGTTGGCAAGTGGCCGATGGAACCGGGTGAAGACTCCTGGAGGCAAAACTACTCACAAGGGTCCCAGGGAGATTGTAGAGTGAGCTGTGACTCGTCCAAAGGCGGTGAAGTGCAAGAAGAAGTCTGCACAGCCTCGTGAGAGCAGCACGGCGGAGAAGGGCGGCATCCTCCGCGGCGGCCGGGACGCCACCGCCAGAACCGTCGTCACTGGTCCAGAGACCACCGCCAGAGTCAGTGCCCTGGAGGGTAGAAGTATCGTCACTGGTCAAGAGACCACCGCCGGAGTCAGTGCCCAGGAGGGCCCAAGTATGGTCACTGGTCAGGAGACCACCGCCAGAGTCAGTGCCCAGGAGGGCAGAAGTATTTCAGGAGACCACCGCCGGAGTCAGTGCCCAGGAGGGCAGAAGTATCGTCACTGGTCAGGAGACCACCGCCGGAGTCAGTGCCCAGGAGGGCCCAAGTATCGTCACTGGTCAGGAGAGTCAGTGCCCAGGAGGGCCCAAGTATTGTCACTGGTCAGGAGACCACCGCCGGAGTCAGTGCCCAGGAGGGCCCCGGCTGCCACAGCCCCGCTGGGCAATGAGGGACCATCTTGCCACACACCAATGCACAGGTCAGAGACCGCCATGGCAAAGCACCGCTGAACAGGGCATGGACCGCTGAACAGCCCAGAGACCGCCAAGGCAAAGCACTGCTGAACAGGGCAAGCACCGCTGAACAGGCCAGAGACCGCCATGGCAAAGCACCGCTGAACAGGGCAAAGCACCGCTGAACAGCCCAGAGACCGCCATGGCAAAGCACCACTGAACAGGCCAGAGACCGACATGGCAAAGCACCGCTGAACAGGGCAAAGCACCGCTGAACAGCCCAGAGACCGCCGTGGCAAAGCACCGCTGAACAGGCCAGAGATCGCCATGGCAAACCACCGCTGAACAGGCCAGAGATCGCCATGGCAAAGCACCACTGAACAGGGCAAAGCGCAGCTGAGCAGGGTAGAGCACCGCTGCAGAAGGAAAAGAGCGCCACATCAAGCATCGTTATCCCATGTACAGCTGGAACAGTGACGGGACAGGAACTGTCACGGGGAGCCTAATCCAGTCTAGGCACCATTCCCCCTCCATAACCAGTGGAGAGATCCATCCACTACCTCTGTCCTTCACAGGATGAAGCACTCTGGGCACCCGTCCCCCTCCAGAACCAGTGGAGGCTGTTATCCACTTGAGAAACTGTGGCTTTGCACTCCCCAGGATATGGCAGTGGGCAACCCACCCACTGTAGAGACTTGAGAGACTGTGGCTTTGCACTCACCAGGATATGGCAGTGGGCTACCCACCCACTGTAGAGACTTGAGAGACTGTGGCTTTGCACTCACCAGGATATGGCAGTGGGCAACCCACCCACTGTAGAGACTTGAGAGACTGTGGCTTTGCACTCCCCAGGATATGGCAGTGGGCAACCCACCCACTGTAGAGACTTGAGAGACTGTGGCTTTGCACTTACCAGGATATGGCAGTGGGCAACTCACCCACTGTAGAGACTTGAGAGACTGTGGCTTTGCACTCCACAGGATATGGCAGTGGGCAACCCACCCACTGTAGAGACTTGAGAGACGTGGCTTTGCACTCCCCAGGATATGGCAGTGGGCAACTCACCCACTGTAGAGACTTGAGAGACTGTGGCTTTGCACTCCCCAGGATACATCAATGGGCATGGAGCCCCGTCGTGGATGTGGCGTGGTGCTGTAATCCGGCTGAGGTGCCCCCCCTTCCCTTCCCCCTGAGGTGCCTGTTGTATTTCTCTCTGATGCCCCGGCAGTGTTCTCTCCGTTTGTGGACAGGTATCTTGTGTGGGCCTCGCCCATGCATTTTTGGCCCAGTGGTGCCCAGACATTGAGATGTGCATATCTGCACTACTTCTCGTAATGTATATACTTTTGAATGAGTTTATATATATCTGTATATATTTGAAACATGTATTTTTATACATTACAATGTTTGAACTGATTTTGTTTTGCCTTTGCATTCTTCCGGGGGGGTTGTGGGTTGTTACAGTGATGTTTGGAAATGCATTGGTGTGTGTGTAGTAATGTGCGAGGGTGGGGGTGGGGGTGTTGCGTGTGTGTCCCCCTGACTTTTGCCTCCCCTATGTCGTAGGTGCAGTACTCACCGATGTCTTCGCCGCCGCCGGCCCTGGTGTTCGTAGATGAGTAGGAAGACAAGGGCAGGGAGGATTTGTAATCCCGGCTCCATGGTGGCCTTCTTCCTCGTGGGATGTGTTAAGGTGAGTGTTTTCCCATTGCAAAAGCTGTTTCCGCCGTGTTTTTATCCACGGTGAATCCGCCCCGGAAAAGGTGACGGATTGGCGGGTTGTGATACTGTGGGCGGTACATTGTCTTCCGCCTGTCTGTTGGCGGTGACCGCCGCGCTGCTTGTCTGTACCGCCGTGGCGGGCGGAGTGTTATAGTGGCTGTCTTTGTTGGCGGTTTCCGCCACGGTCATAATTCCCTTTTTTTGTCCGCCGGCCTGTTTGCGGTATTACCGCACCTTTAACACCGTCCGCCAGGGTTGTAATGACCCCCTTAGTGTTCCTTAGGCCAATAGAATTATTTAAACCTAGGTTTTAGGGCATCTCAGTTTGGGTGTTGAGGCTAAGGGCTGATAGGACAAGGGCAGTAGGCTGTTTGGGTCTGTTCAGTACTGGTCAGGCCTAGGGCCAGATATGCTGCTCCATTTTCAATTTTCCATATAGGACCATGAGCCCTCCACATCCTTCGACATCCAAACACAATATCAGCAAAGGCATTCTATTCATACACTGCAAACAAACCTCATACAGATTTTCATGTCTCAACAACCACTACAAAACCGCACAAACCACACCTATACACCATTCTACCCAAACTACGACAACACTATGGCACCTTCTTTCTCACACATAACAGAACTCTGTCCTATACCACTTACATATCCTCACATTACAAACACTACACAAAACCAAATTATACAAAACTTTAATGCATCCAGACACACACTCCCTGTTCATACAAAACATAAGCTCAATCCTCTACTTACTCATAACAGACCCCTTTTATCATGATGAAACCTACACTCAGCCTTCCATTACACTATCCACAAATACCCTTGTCCTCTTTTTACTAATTACACATAACTATAGATTCCTTGCACTCTAATCCACCACAATATTACCTTTGCCAGTGATCAGATCTAATAAAAACAATCATAAATCTTGTCCATCCTCTCCTACTCACAACACACACTCTTCTCCAAAATACACCACCACCTAGTGTACTTTTCAAATACCCCTCACCAGCAATAACGTACATAGAAGCCCTTCACAAAAAAATACTACATCTATATCTCCTCTCACTACTCCACAAAAACAAAACAGCACACACACAAGCACATCGAAATCACACACACTTTCAAAAAACTTTCTATTACACCCACTCCCGCCCTCATGACTGCACAAATAATACAAATCCTAAGCCATCTTTGCTCCAAAATTATTTTTCTTTACCAACATCTACCACAAACATCCATACACAACTACACTTCACCCACCTCTTATTCATTGCACAATTTGGAGCCTTATGATATGATCCACATGCTCCACTACCACAGCTAACCCATACTCCTTCCACCCTAATCAGATGCAAACAAAATATACAACAAGCCACTCTTCACAATTTCGCCTTTAACATGTCTAGTAAACAATAAGGCCACTCTACAAAAACAACACTACTCACCATCTCACTCTCAACTACCATCTCCACCACTGACACAGGCAGACCCTAAAAAAATGACTTCTAAGACTGCTGGAGGAGGAATACGATATAGAAAAATAACACTGTGGCCTTCATACAGTTAATATCAGCACTAATGACACCCCTTCTATAGGTTCAAAATATGCTGATAACTCCTATACAAAACAAAATCACACCACTACAAAAACAACCTCTAAACTGCCTACTTATAAATGCTCAATCACTCTCTAAAACCAAAAAACCCATTTATGACCTACTAACTGACATACAACCTGATTTACTCTTCAAAACTGAATTATGGTTGGAAGATGATATGGCCCCAGTGTTGCATGAAGCCGTTCCTCCAGACTATCAAACCATGGCACATTTCTAGACACAGTTTCAAACCTTATAACACTATACTCCAACCCATGCATTCTTGGAGAGCTAAACATTTGGTTTGATAAACCCAATATGCCCCATCCAAAAGCTAACATCACTGTCCTAGTCACATTGAATTTACATCAGATTGTACACAATCTCACACACATCTCTAGACACATCCTAGATGTCATTTTTGCAAACCCAGAGCTAGTTACCATTTAAAGCATCACACCAGTCAGACACCAAACATCAACACACCTAAGACCACCTTACACACATCCACCTATCGACCATGGAACAAACTCAATTTTGAACTCTTAGAAACACAACTAACAGCCGAAACAAATCTAGACGCAATAAATTCTGTTCAAAATCTTTACAGGTGGCTACAGGAAGCTTTCAATATCCTAATACCACTAAGAAAAACAAAACAGTACAAAAGAAAACAAGCACTTTGGAGAAATACAGAAGTAAAAAAGATAAAACAACAAAGCAGAAGGCTGCAACAAACCTGGCTCAAATCAAACAACATTCAAGACAAACTTCAGCCATGCAAACGCAACATAAAATACAAATCAACAATTAAAAAAGCTAAGAAAGGGACTACTCAGACATAATTCAAAATGATAGATCTGCAAATAAAGAATTTTATAAAATGAATGGAAGAAGCTCATCCTATTACACAAGATTTCACAGAGAAACTGGCAAATCATTATCCACCCAAGGCACACACATTAGACTTCTATTTAAAGCAAAGGAAAAATACAAGCAGCAACCCATTACCAAAAATCCCCTCCAAGAGTAAGCCAATGCAGCCTCTACACTCTTTCACACAAATAACACAAAGAGAATTTATGGATCTGGTCAAAGCAAGCAGGCCTTCTGGCTGCCCTTCTGAATCTTGTCTGCCACACATCTTCAAGAACATTCTTTTATCTAGCTCTACTGCCACACCAGTAAGAAGCATCATCAATAATTCTTTAAATACGGGAATCTTTCCTGAAGATCTTAAGAAGGCATACATTCGCCTGTTATTAAAGAAAAAAAACCTGGACCTGCATGACCCCAACAACTACAGACCAATTACAATTGGTTGTTTCTGGGAAAAACTGATGGAAAGAGCAGCTTTCATCCAGATGTTACAATTCATTGAAGATAACTCAATACTTTGAGACTAACAAACTGGATTCCACCTAGGAAGAGGCATTGAATCTACCCTCATCACCATCTGGGATGATCTTAAAAACAAAATAGACTGCAATGGAGCTGCTGCAGTACTTCTCCTGGACCTCTCAGCTGTCTTTGACACAGATGACCATGGCACTCTTGATTAGATCACATCCTACCTTTAAAACAGAACTAATGTCATCCATACTCCCCCTTTCTCGTCCAAACATTCCTTCAAAAAAGTAGTGGTCCCTCAAGGCTCAATCATCTCACTCATGCTTTTCAACATCTACATGAAGTCATTACTGGTAGCGATCAGTGAATTTCAACTCACATGTTACAACTATGCAGATGATACACAATTACTCTTTAAACTGGAATGCCCCAAAGACATTGCAAACTCACAAATCTTCAGTTGCCCCAGAGCCTTTGATCAGTGGATGAAATGTAGACATGTCAAAGTGAATGCTTCCAAAAAGTAAATACTCACATGTGGTGACTGAAAATATCATGACCCACTCTGCACCTGGCCTGACGATCTAGGTCACCTCCTAAACTAACTAAAGTAAGAAACCTTGGAATTACCATGGACTCCAAGTTAACAATGAATACTCAAGTGTACAAATTAACAAGATCAAGCATCATCACCATGAAAATTCTGCGATGCATCTCCTCCCACCTCAGATTTCTACACAAGGTGCAGGCTGCTATCTCTCTTGTACTATCTAAACTAGATTACACCAATGGCCTCTAACATGGATCATCTCTATCTACTATGAAAAAAGTACAACTTGTTCAGAACTCGACTGCTGTACTACTCCTACATGTAAAGCCACTAGGCCACAACTCCTCTGCCGTGAGGGCCCTACATTGGTTAATGGTTGCAAGAAGGTCCACCTTCAAGCTGCTTTGTATTACTCGTAAAGCAATACATGGAACAGGATCCCTTGTCATCAGGAATAAAATCACCAAATACATTCAACAAAGAAAGCTCTGCTCAAGATTGGCACCCTGCCTCAAAATACCACCATACAAGGAAAAGATAACAGGTGGTACATCTTTCTCCTTTGAAGTGGCCAAACTATGGAATTCATTACCCCAAAATATAAGAACCATGGATAACTATCTTATCTTCAGAAGACTATTCAAGAGTTGGTTCTTTCCTACATAACCACTATACTCAAACAGCAATGGACTACATATCCCCGTGTAAGTAAACATGTTATAATTTGTTTGTGTATATATATCTATATATGTGTATTTCATTGTACAAATATGTATAATACCTATTTTATCTTAAAATATATACATACTCTTTAGGCTGGTTTAAAAAATGTATATTTTACTACAGTTAAATGTATGTATGTATGTATTTGTATGTATAGGTGTATGTATGTGTGTATATATAGTAGGTATATGTGTATATTTCTATGTATATACATATGTGTGTATATTATTCTACATTTGACACATTCCTAGGTCATCACATAGTTTCTATGTTACTTGATTAGATGCTTCTAAGTCACTGTTTTTATTTTAACTATCTCAATAGGTAAATATTACCTCAACTATTTATTTACAAGCATTTCACTATTGAAATATTGAGGAAAGATAAAATAATGGTATAAAGGTCCACAAATACATGAACTTCAAATACTGTAACTCTTGAAAGCCTGCGTGTTTATACAATACAACTTTAGCTCTCAATATATTATGTTCCGTGCACATGTATTCCCTTAATTATGTAATCATGTATTTATATATTTACTACTCTAATCCTCCTGCATCAATCTGTCCTCTATCTCCACTCTCTGACTCATCCCACACCCCTTTTACTACCATGTTCTCCAAAATAACCCTTCACAGACCCTTCCCTTCTCTACCCCACCTGACTCACCCAAACCTCAGTTTACGACTATGATCTCCTAAATAACCCTACTAAATTCTGCCTCATTTATCTCTCCTTTGACTCATCCCAAACCCCATTTATCTACTCTGATCTCCCTAATCCCTTTCCAGAGACTCTTCCATCCTCCATCTCTCCTTTGTTCATTCTAAACCTCATCATACTACTATGATCTCCCAATTAACACTTCTGGATTCTTCCCTCCTCTATCCCCTCCATTATTCTATTCAAACCAACTAACAGACTCACATGTCCTCCTCTCAAATTAACTCATACCTCCCTATACTAATATTGTACTCACATTTCCCTATACTAATCCACCACTAATCCTTTTGGGTTCCGAAGTAGCGTGCTACTCGCCGAAAACCGATTTGACGCCTCATCAGGGATAGTTAGCGCCATATAAATCCAATTACAATTACAACAACAGCACGCAAGGAGGCATTGGAGAACAAAGAACACATGCAGATGTATGGCAAAAGTGCACTGATTGCCTATACAAAGTGGCCACGGATCACATGGCCAAACAACAAGCAAGGAGACATGGACAACAGAACACATGCAGGCCTATGGGAAAAGCACACTGCTGGCTGCACAAAATGACCACTGACCACGTGGTCAAACAACAAAAAGCAAGGAGGCATAGACAACAAAGTAAAAATGCAGGCATATGTAAAAAGCAAGCCAACGGGCTGTACAAAATGGCAGCCAAATGCATGGTCAAACAACATCAAGCAAGGAGCCATGGACAACAAAAAACACATGCAGGCCTATGGCAAAAGCACACTGGCTGGCTACACAAAATGGCCACCAAACACATGGTCAAACAACAGCAAGCAAGGAGGCATGGACAACAAATAACACACACAGGCCTATTGAAAAGGCACACTGGCTAGCTGCACAAAATGGCCAATTCCACCTGGTCAAACTACAAGCAAGGACAAATGGACAACAGAACATCTGCAGGTCTATGGAAGAAGCATTACGACTGGCTAGACAAAAGGGCCACAGACCGCATGGTCACACAACAGCAAGCAATGAGGCATGGATACCAAATAACACTTGCAGGCCTATGGTGAAACACACTGGCTGGCTGTACAAAATTGCCACCACCCACATGGTCAAACAACAGCAAGCAAGGAGTCATGGAGAACAAAAAACACATCAATCAAACAATCAGGGTTTGTAAAGCCTTGACACATGCAGGCCTATGGAAAAAACACACTGGCTGGCTGCACAAAATGGACGCTAGCCACATAGTCAAGCAACAACAGCAGGCAAGGAGTCATGGGGAACAAAGAACAGATGAAGGCCTATGGCAAACGCACATTGACTGCCTACACAAAAAGGCCACAGGCCGCATGGTCAAACAACAAGCAAGGCTTGCTGCTGCCTGGAACTGCTATTAAGCTGCCATTTCCTGTAGCTTCTCATCATCCATTGGGGTTGCTACCATTTTGTTGTCCTGAAGACCACTCCAGTGAAGTTTACGTTTGGGGTCAAAATATCGACGTATTACATTGTTGACCATCATTCGGTGAGAAAGAGATTAAAACAACCAACAAGAGAGAAGTGTGTGAAGAAAGACATGAGGGCCATGAGCTGACTGGGACACAGGGCAAGGGTAGCGTGCAAGGACACAACAGTTGCTACAGCTGAGAGGAACCCCCTGCCAACGCATGCCGCTGCTGCTGCCAGGTGAGGAGGCGCAAGCTCCGGACGCTGAATGCGTTAGGTTTTCCACTTTTTTTTACCTCAACTGTGGAGAGGCTCAGGGCACAGGCTGCACACCGCATGTTGACAGGAGTGGGAGGAGCCATCGCTGATAGCCGGAGCTGCTGGGAGCGGAGTGGAGCAGCCAGAGCATCTGGGGTGGCCAGGGCAGACAGCAGACCGTGGATGGCGTTTGAAGTTCGGTGGCCCCTAGCAGGCACTCGGCCCTAACAGCCCAGCCCCTGCATCTTGGCCCCCATCTGCTCTCCTGTCTCCTGCAGGCGGATTGTGAACAGGACGCGCACAGGGCTTGGCAGGATTTGGCACACGGCACTGTGAGTAGATGCCAGCGAGGCAGCTTCTACCAGGGGCTGGTGGGGGGGAGCCCAGAATATGCCAGGAATTACCACCATCACACCAGGCCAAGCACTGTCAAAGCTCACCTATTCATACCGCCAACCAAGAAATTAAATTCTAATCTTGTCTGCTGCACGCCTTGCTGCTACCGTGCTCATGCTCACCACCTGTGTGTTATGGAATCAAAGTGAACGTTGGAGTATTGTATCACACTCCGCTGTACCCTTATGTGCTTGCTGATCAGCATAGAACATTTAGGGCTGTGGGCAGCTGGAGTCAAGACATACAGTGTGTGGAGGCGGCAGTAGAGGATTTAGAACTAGGAAAGCTGGGAAGCTGAGTATTGGAGATATTGAGAAGTTGGAGAGGAAACTCCTTCATAGATTTTACCAGATCATAGGGGAACTAGGGGCCTTAGCATGCACTCAAGCAAAGGGTGGACATGTGGGGGTTGTGGCCAAAAAAGGGCACGATGGGAGTCGTCAGGGCAAAGGGAACCCCAAAGGCTTTTGGGAAATACCGTTATTAGTCCTGAACGAGGAGATGTGCTCCTGTCATTTGCATTTATATCACATCAGGAGGACGCCCCAAACACTAGCAGGGAAGGAACAGCTATAACACCATTGGGTGCATCCATTAAAGAATTTGTGGGGAAATACTTTAGAAAGGCTCCTAATGTACCCCAGGTCACGGAAAATAATAATTCATCAAAAATTAATCAGCCCAACGCTGAATGGCTCACGACCAGTGACTCTTTTTCTTTATAGGCCAAGAAGCTGTTCTTAGGGGAAAGGAGTGGAGGGTTGCATTTGCTGGGGTCAGAGCCAAGGTTATTCTCCTCACCCTGTCTGTCCCCACAAGCAAGGCTTAGACCTGGGCTGAAGGAGAGTCATTTGTGTCATCCTGTGTTGGAGAAGGAAGAGCTTGAAGAGGAAGATAAAGGGGATATTGCCTCCTCCATGGACAAACAGTCGGCTTCAGGTTTTAAAACAACTGCAATCTCTGAAGCATCACTGTTAGAAGTTATATTTTATTATCATGGTTCAGTGCCACCTTCCCCTCATAGTGGTAGTAGGTGTCAGGGCCGGTAATGGTTGAGCCCTGTGTTGGTTCTGCTCTCACAGCAGAGGATGCATCGATTCTGCTCGAGCAAACAACTTAGGCACCAAATGGCAAGGCAGACTCACAGAGGGCAGAGTTCAGATGTAGGAACAAGATGGTTGGACATTTTTTATGTCCCTGAGACATCATATCCAGAGGTCAGCCAGCTAGCCCTTGGAGTCACTCTGGGTTCAAGTAATGCAAGTCCAGTCTTTCTCAGCCAGGCAAGAGAGAGCAGCCGGCAGCAGGGCAGCGCAGCAAAGCAGGAGTCCAGCAGAGTAGCATTCCATCAGACTAGCAGTCCTTCAACAGCACAGCAGTACTTCTTCCTGGCAGAGGCTTCACAGGTCTAGAAGGGCACTGAGTTGGTGGTGTCAAAGGTCTAGTACTTATACCCAGACCGGCCTTTCAAGTGCACAGAGGTCCCGTCCTTCATGCCATAGTTCCAGACTCACTACATGGGGTTATACAGCCCTTTGTGTGGGAACTGGACACAAACTATCCAGGTGTGAGGCTGTGCCTAGCTCTTTTCTCCCATCCTCCTAGGACAGCCCTTCAAGTCACACCTAATCACACGTTGGGTGGGACTGTCTAGGGGAAATGCACAAAGCCGAGCTGCTACCCATCCCTGCAAGTGATCAGAGACAGGAAGCAGGCACCAGGGCTAGATGTATGACATTTTGTTTTGCGACTCGCAATTTGCGATCCTTTTGGGAGTTACAAATTGCGAGTCGCAAAACAAAATGTATAACAGTGTAAAGCACACTGTTTGCGATTCCCAATGGGGTTGCAAATTACCTGCCTCATCAATATTCATGATGTAGATCGCAATTTGCGACCCCATTTGGGAATGGCCTCACTCACTAGGATGGTGGAATGCTGGGGACAGCAGACCACCATGTTTGTGACTGCTTTTTAAATAAAGCAATTTTTTCTTATGCAGACCATTTTCTTCAAGGGAAAATGGGATGCACTACAAAAAAAAACAATTACAAGTATTTTTTTCACTTTTTCAGAGTAGGCAGTCAGGCATTGAAAGCACTGCCTGCTCTTAAAAACGTTTTGCACCCCATTCACATAGGGGAAGGGGTCCATTTGGGACCTCTTCCTGTTTGTGAATGGTTACCACTAACTTGAAGTTGGTGATAACTGAGAATGTTTTGCGACCGCATTCACAGTCGCAAAACATTCATACATGTCAGTGGTATTTGGTTTGAGGAAGGGACATCCTAAACACAACCCTTCATAATACTGAATCAAAAAAGCAAAATGCTATTTGGTAACAAGTTACCGAATCACATTTGCCTTTTGTACATGGCAAAATGTACTTCACCAGTGCCAAGTGGCCTGATGACCCATTTGTAACTGGTAAAATGGTTCGCACATCTGGCCCCATTGGTTAAAGTCAGAAAATGACAACTTTCTAAAAGTGGCATTTTCAAAATTGCAGTTTAAAATGCGACTTCACCATACCTTTTGATTTTAAATTGTGATTCCAGAGACACCAAACTTGAAAAAGTTTCAGATTGTGAATTACACTTATAAAATGTAATAAGGTAATCCCAATGTTATTATATGTGAGAAATTGGCTTTGCTGCAGTGAAAATTGACCTTGGGAGTTTTTCACTATCAGAGCATGTAAAAAGTTAAAATACAAGTCCTGCCTTTTAAATATATTGTACCCTGCCCTCTGGGTTTTCCAGAGCCTACCTTAGGGGTTACATACATGTATAAAAAGGGATGGTTTGGGCCTGGCAAAAGGGCTATTTTGCCAGGTCAACATGGCAGTGTAAAACATGAAAACATTGAAATGGCAGGCCTGAGACATGGTTAAAGTGCTACTTAAGTGGGTGGCACAATCAGAGCCATAGGCCCACAAGTAGCACTGAATGTACAGGTCCTGAGCACATGTAGTGCACTTTACTGGGGACTTATAAGTACATTAAATATGCCATTTGGGGATAAGCCAATATTACCATGTTTAGGATAGCGAGCGCAATCACGTTGCACTGGTTTGCAGAGGTAATGTGCACAGAGTCTTAATATCAACAACAAGGCCAGAAAAATGGAGAGGGTAAGCAAAAAAAGTTGCAGTGAAGATGACCGTTATGCTGCCAGGCCTCACACACACACACACACACACACACACACACATGTATATGCTTATTACAACATTTAAGAGCAATAACAAACAAAGACTATTCCTATATTATTGCTAAACATACTTGGTAACAACACCCAGGATTTATGGTACTATGGTATCCATCATGTGAAGACTAATATAAGAGGAGGAGATCGTGAATTGACCCTTAGGAGAGCAGAGTCAAGGTGGAACATAATTGGTACAGAAATAAATTGGGGTTTAAACATGGATGCTGAACTTTATTTTCATTTATAAACAAATCATGGAAGTAGACTGGATGTCTCTGGTGTCTTTTATGGTTATATGACGGAACACCGAATCTTAAACTACTACTAACCTTAACAACGAGGTCGGAACACCGACCTCGTCTTTACTACTAATGATTTTACCACGAATGCCTTAACAACGATATTTCGTTGTAAAGGCATTCCTGATAAAATCATTAGCAATAGGCACCATTCACCCTACATTCCTCACCCCACCCCCCCAACCCCACCCCAAAACCTAAAACCCCCTGACCCCCCACCCACTCCCCAAAACCAAAAACGCCCCACCCCCCCAACCCCACCCTAAAACCTAAAACCCCCTGACCCCCCACCCACTCCCCAAAACCAAAAACGCCCCACCCCCCAACCCCACCCCAAAACCTAAAACCCCCTGACCCCCCACCCACTCCCCAAAACCAAAAACGCCCCACCCCCCAACCCCACCCTAAAACCTAAAACCCCCTGACCCCCCACCCACTCCCCAAAACCAAAAACGCCCCACCCCCCCAACCCCACCCTAAAACCTAAAACCCCTGACCCCCCTCCCCAAAACCAAAAACGCCCCACCCCCACAACCCCACCCCAAAACCTAAAACCCCGGACCCCCTCCCCAAAACCAAAAACGCCCCACCCCCCCAACCCCACCCCAAAACCTAAAACCCCCTGACCCCCACCCCCTCCCCAAAACCTAAAACCCCCCACTTACCTGATTCGTCACCTTGTCATCTGCGTCGTCCTCCTCAGCCGACTCCCTTGTTTGTACCTTAACCATGCATGTTCGTTGTTCAGGACATGCGTGGTTAAGGCACAAAATAACGAAGTCGTGGTTAAAGAAAGCATTGTTCCGCTTTCGTTTACCAGGACTTCGTTATAAAAAATTCGGCATAAAGGTTCTTTACCGTCTTTTATACTTGTGACATGTTTTTGGAATCATTCCTTGGGGACTCAAATTGTTGAACAGAGCAGAACAAGTGCTGTCCTCTCACTTAATACTTGTATCTCTTTTTTATATCTTTTTCAATATTTATGTTGTCTGTCATTTATGCTGTCTTATCAATTCTCTTTTCCTACATAAGATATCACATAAGGATCACATGGTCATGAATCTGCTTGTCTTTATGAGGTCAGTTGTCTATTGAGATGAGGACGTGTTTTTGATACTCTTGTGAAATTGATACTTTACCATGATGGTAATTGTAGAATGCAGCAGAATAACTGCTGTCCTCTCACCTAATATCTCGACTTATGCTGCATATCTTATTGATGAATTATGTTATTATATTATTGAGTCAAGGTCTTGAAGACAAATCGAACATGTACTTTGATCTCAATGGTGGAATGCAGTAGAATATGGGCCTGATTCTAACTTTGGAGGACGGTGTTAAACCGTCCCAAAAGTGGCGGATATACCACCTACCGTATTACGAGTCCATTATATCCTATGGAACTCGTAATACGGTAGGTGGTATATCCGTCACTTTTGGGACGGTTTAACACCGTCCTCCAAAGTTAGAATCAGGCCCTAAGTGTTGCCCTCTCATCTACTATCTTGATTTACGGCACTTATCTCCTTTGATGAATCATGTTATTATTATATTATTGAGTCAAGCTTGCGAAGACGTATCAAAAAACTACTTTACCATTAGCAACCAATAACTTGAGCAAATTATTGATGAATTGAGGCCCATATTTATACTTTTTGACGCAAAACTGCGCCGGCGCAGTTTTGCGTCAAAAATATTACCGCCGGCTAACGCCATTTCGGTGCGCTGTGCGGGCTTCAAATTTATACATTGACGCACGGCGGCACAAACCACAGGTGGAAGTAATTTTTTTTACGTACACCGCAGCATCAAGTCGTAAAGCAAAATGACGTTAACTCGGCGGAAATGACTGTGGGTCGATTTACGACACCGCAAACCGGATATGCAGAGTTTTTTGACACAATAGCGTCAAAATTCCCAGCGAACACAGCCATTTCAGCAGAGGAGAGCAAAAATGGATCCCAGTTGCCTGTACAGATGACAACAGACCAGGAACCAGTCAGGAGGACCCACACAAGAATCAGGACACTTTTAAGAAGAAAAGAAAGTGTCGCTTCAGTGCAGAGGAACAGGAAATTCTGGTTAAAGAGGTGACGGAACACTAGCACCAACTGTTTGCCACCTCAAAGTTGCCAATCAGTAGGAGAGAGGCAATATGGCAACAAATTGTTGACAAGATTAACAGTGTGGCAGAAGTACGCAGAACAGTCATCGAGTGCAAGAAACGCTGGCATGAGTGCAAGCGCAGGACCAAGGAAAAGATGGGCAGGAACAGGAAGGCAGCACTGCAGACTGGAGGTGGGAGTCCAGCACACCAGGAGGCCCTGGACCACATGGAGGAGATGGTCGCAGCCGTCATCCCTGAGGAGATCGTCACACGGATTCAAGGACAGGACAGCGCAGACTACCAGGAGGCAAAGCACATGCAGGGTAAGTCGCATGGGGAATTATAATGCACTAATGTCAATTGTAAGCGGGGGATACGGACCACAAAATGCATGGAAGTCATCATATACATGGAGTGGCATGGGTAAAGGGGTATGGCATGGGGGCATGGCCTGCACACAGAGAAGCTGGGGCACACCATAACACTACACCAACAACAGTCCCATGGGGCATGCTGCCATGCCAACGATGGAGCAAAGGTAAAGCCACGCCAGGAGGGAAGGGCACAACGTCAAACTGACATCCTGGCACACGTCAGCCACTATACCCCCTACAATAACTAGGGCCCAATTAACAACCTCTAGTCATACCGACAACTGGAATGTAACAATAACAACAGTTGCCACTACGACCTCCGCTCTGTGTGCAGCTCAAGTAGCCAATGGCATTAACATCCCCATGGATCATACACACCTAAATTAGAGGGTTGAGGATGACAACTTCAACAATCCCCTAAAACAAGCAAAGGCTCCAGTCCTGTCAAATGTGAATGCCCATAGTTGTCGCAAACATCAGCTAATGTCATCAACATTAGGAGCTACACAGCACTAATGTCACACCAATGCTGCATATGTCAGGGTCCATCCTGTGCCTGGGTCACAATGCAACATCCCAAATGTCATACTGCTCAGACAACAGCATTGAGGGGGAGGACACATGTAACTGGTCACTGACATACACCTGCACAGTCAGAGGAGGAAATAGGACACTGCTACGACTATCAGGGCAATCCAATCTCCACACATTCCCCAACATCAGCTGTACACATTACCAATGCCAACATCTATATCGTGCCATAACAATGCTATGCATAGGATACGCTACATGTCAACTACACATAAGTGGATGTGAAAGATCAGAGACTGGGGCAGGTCCAGATTGTTAAGTATGGTGCCAGTGCCATCAGAGCACCCACAGCCAGTGAAAGGTCTCACCATGAGAATGGATATAGACGGAGGCTTAAGTAGGACAAGAATGTGGCAATTCATTATTTGGCCTAAAATCACACTAGAGGAGATGATGCTGACAAGTCCAATAACTTAATACAATACATGTGACATGCAGGTGGGCCATAGGCCTAGGAGAATGCCCATCTGAAAGACTGCAGCAATGAACAGGAAACAAGATCACAATGTGAAATCATCACAAGGCAGGCATGTCACATCACCAATGCCACAACACAGCCACACTAATTGTACCCCATTTCATTTCAGAGGACGATGGATCTCCTGCGGATATGCCTGTCCAGGAATACCCTGATGACACGGATGACAAGCTGACAAACATTTCCCAGCAGACCATCCAAGATGTCCTTGGAACCCTCCAGACCCCACCTTCAGTCACAAGGAGGAGCACAGAACAAGCAGCCATAGGAGAGGATGCACAAATGCAATCATGACCCCCTCAGGGCCGACCTGGCTGCCTACCATCGTAATGTGGCTGCTATTCTTAAGAACCAGCAGATCCTCCTTGCAGCAGTACTGCCCTTAACACCTTCACAGGTAGCAGCGACCGGGATGTCTGACTCCACGTCATCTAACACTGAGGTGTGTGTTGCCCCTTCACAACCACCACCACCAAGAACAGAGGAGGCAACACACACATCAGAAGAAGAAGACATGGAACAGATCACCTTCACACGGAAAAGTACTCGGAAGCACCAGTCCCTGCCACATGGCCAACTATTACCAAGGTCATGTGCTTTGTAACATGCCAGTCTTACAACAACTGTACTCAACGACTGTTCTGCAAACCACTGTTTATCTTGTCATCCTGCCCAGTGATTGTCTCTCACTTACACATTGGAAAATTTTGTCCCTCTGCACTGTCTGACACATCACCTCAGCATGTCAAAAGCATTTTCCTTTACCACTTGTGTAGGATCACAATGAAAGATGTCACTATAATGGACTCACAATCATGGACAATGTACATATAGCACTACAGCACTTTTCAATAAATAGCACTTACACAACAAATTTGTCTCTGTGTAATGTGACACATCAACCGTACAGTGGACCACTGAATTTTGCCTCCTGTCAAATTACATAGCTTGTCAATACAACTGTCCTGAAATTATGTAGTCAGATAAATTTGCACAGTGGCCAGGATTGCATCATTCTCTGCCCTTCCTGAGGGTAATATCTGATGAAGTGAGAAACCATACGCCATCATACTGTGTTGGACAGAATAATGCTTCCTCAAGGGATATCTAAGTCATCAAATAGTGGCAGCAAAATGTTGTCACCATGCAATACTAACACATATAACAGTGCCCACAAATCTAAGCAAACACTCCAAAAACTGCATGAATGAAGGTGTCTGAGTTTACATCCAAATAAGTAATCATGCTGAACAGTGTCACAAATGATGTCTGTGAGTCATGAAGACGATACTACAAGAGTGCTTACGACCACTCACCTTATAAGGGTGTCCTTGAACATCACACTGCAGTCAGGCCTAAAACAGTTTCCCCAATACCAAATCTGGAAGCACTGTTTGTTACTTTGAAAACATACTTATTGACAAAAACACGTTGGGGTCCACATTAACTGTGATTGGTGGTTGCAATGAATGGTGGAATCTTTGCAAGGTAGCTCTGGGGTAGCTGCCAATCTTACAGCTCAGTTGGGATTTGTTTGTAGCATAGGACACAAATGTAATACAACAAAATTAATGTACACTTATGCCAAGGCCCTGATCAACAAGCATTTATCACATACTATAAGGGTTCACTATATATTTATTGAACGGTAATAACAGAAGAGGATACTCAGGGAAAGTCTTACCTACCCTAATCTACCCTAACTACTCATTACCCACAACTGTCCCTAACTAACCTAACCAAAACTTACTTATCAAATGTAACGAAATGTTCTAAACATCAACCCCCCACCCCCCTTATGAGACGGGACACATGGAGGACAACAGATACTAATATATATATTTTTTATTTTGTATATATATATATATATATATATAATTATTTTATTTTTTGTAAATACACAAGAACCCCAACATAGCCCCCCCACCCACTCACACACTCAAAAAGAAAAAATGGAAGAATCAGGACCCCCCACACACTAACACTAACTAAACTAACAGCCTATACTAACCTAACACTAAGCCCCCTAAGCCCACTAAGTATAAGAACAAGGAAAGAGGAGGGAGGGGAGGGAATCATGTCCATATTAAAAGTCTAGAGGTTGGCCCTGCAGAGGGTCCGCTTTATGGACCGCACACGCCTGTTCATATGTCAAACATCCCGCTGCAGGTGACTGATTTTCCGTAGGACATGGTCCATTTTTCTTTCCATTGCCTTAAAAGCTGCAGGGTCAACTGTAGCAGCTGGGGCAGTCTGGGTACCAGCTGAGGATGTGTGTGGGCATGTAGAGCCAATGCCTTTGGGCTGCCCTGAAGGTGTTCCACTGCTAGGGCCAGGAGCAACTGCAGACGTTGGGACAACAGTCCCAGCTGTGGGTGGTGCCACCTGGGTGGAAGTGGTGGTTGTGCTGGTGGTGGCTGTGGTGGGCAAAGTAGGGCCACCCTGTGGGAAAGCCCTCCATGCTCCGGAGGCCCGTTCGTTCTGGTATCTTCGGGCCATCCATCTGAACTCCGACTCTACCAGCAGGATATGCTGGTACCTCATAGCCCACCTCTGGAACTCACAGACCTGGATGGGTGTCATGTTTGCTTCTGTGAAGACAAAGGCAAACAATTTACATTAGGAACTGCATTGTGTGAAATGGCACAAGAAGTAAATAAGACACTACAGTGGTCATTCTGACCCTGGCGGTCTTTGACCGCCAGGGCGGAGGACCGCGGGAGCACCGCCGACAGGCCGGCGGTGCTCCAATGGGGATTCCGACCGCGGCGGTAAAGCCGCGGTCGGACCGGCACCACTGGCGGGGTCCCGCCAGTGTACCGCGGCCCCATTGAATCCTCCGCGGCGGCGCAGCTTGCTGCACCGCCGCGGGGATTCCGACCCCCCCTACCGCCATCCAGATCCCGGCGGTCGGACCGCCGAGATCCGGATGGCGGTAGGGGGGGTCGCGGGGCCCCTGGGGGCCCCTGCAGTGCCCATGCCACTGGCATGGGCATTGCAGGGGCCCCCGTAAGAGGGCCCCTACATGTATTTCACTGTCTGCTGCGCAGACAGTGAAATACGCGACGGGTGCAACTGCACCCGTCGCACAGCTTCCACTCCGCCGGCTCGATTCAGAGCCGGCTTCATTGTGGAAGCCTCTTTCCCGCTGGGCTGGCTGGCGGTCTGAAGGCGACCGCCCGCCAGCCCAGCGGGAAAGTCAGAATTACCGCCGCGGTCTTTCGACCACGGAACGGTAACCTGACGGCGGGACTTTGGCGGGCGGCCTCCGCCGCCCGCCAAGGTCAGAATGAGGGCCTACATCTACTGTACTTGTTACAGCTCATATCATCATACAGATCATTGAATGTCCCTGAGGAAGTACATGGCAGGGCAGCCTACAAAGGTCATATCACACATAGCACATCCAAACCCTACAAGATGGGTAACAACTGGCATTAATTTGGCATCAGAGTTCTGCCAGTTGTCAGCTAACAATCATGCTGCACATCCTCTGCCAATGCCAGGGCTACAAATGTCAGTGTATGGGATGGAAATCTAGGGCCACATGATCTGCAAGTTGTAAATGGACTTGCTAGTATAGTATTCATGTGACATACCTGAGTGTGTATACTAGGTTCCGATCAAACATTCACTTATTCACATGTCAGTGTAACATACTGGTAGCATCAGTCCTAGGTACCCTATTCACAAATCCATGCCTGTGTTTGAGGGTGGGGGGGGTAGAGAAACAACTAACATTTCCAAACAACATGGACACACAGGGGTCTATAGAAAGCTGGACATGTGTTTGGCTCTACAAATACACCACTGGTAAGGTCTATCAACAAATAGGAGACAGCAAACCTTTGACCAATCCTAGCGCCACTCATGTCAGGAAATGCAGACCTTTGTCCACATCATATATTTCAAGTAAGGCACGACTTAAAACAAACACAGAGTTGCAAGAACACCCATGATCATGATTTGCATGCACACCTAGGCCATTGCACTCAAGTGTCACATACTTGTAGCCCTACACGTGGAGCTACATGCTGCTAGGAAGTTCAACCTACATTTTAATAAGTACTTTGGTGAATAGGGAATCAGAAGTCTGTTGGAAAGCGATTTGCTGTCCCAATCTTGGAGAATGTGGGTCTGACAGGCAGACTAAATCTGAGCTGAGTTCCAGTGCAACTCTTGTTGATACAAGTGTAATCCACATGACTCACCCCAGTTCTCACTGCGCTGAACTTAGGTCGCATCCAAATAATAGTAAATAGTCTTTACAATTATTTGGATGCGGACTATTTTTCACTCCTGTGCGTCGAAAAATCTGATGCACAATCTGTATGCGTGAAAAAATATGACACATAACGATAAAAACGTCAACATTTCAGGGCATGAACTGGTTTTGGGTATTTTTTCCATTTTAATGTAATGTTACATTTGGGACACAACTGAGATAGGCGGATTGCACCCACTTTGGTGTTAATGGTGTATGTTCACATGTGAGACATCATGCTGCAGCGGACCATGACCCGCTACTTCCTTAACAGGATTTTGATGCTTGGCTGACGCACTAAATGGCCATATGTGTGGCCTACATATATGTATTGCACAATTTGGGCATGTTTGGCATCAGAAGAGGATAGCAAGGTGACGCACATGAGTACAATACCTCAATGCCTATGGCTCAATGTGTGTGCAGTGGCTACTAATGCATTAGTCGACCCAGCGTGTGTGCATCACAAGATGCATAATTGCAAATATGCTTGTATGAATGTGAAGTCAATGTGTCCAAACCTTAGATGCAAGTCATTGTGGAAATGAGAGAGGACATTTGCTAATCATACATGTAGCAACATCTGTGCACTTCCAAGATTTTGGGTAACGTAGACACCACAAATGACAAAGCATGCACCAGATAGATGGCAGACGCTTGTTCATGTCAATGGTCCCATGTCCTAGATTTTCGGTAACTGCTTCCTAGGCACTTGTTGGTGAACCCACAGTGAGTCAGGCACATGCATAGACGCAGTGGGTACCATGTCATTGGCCCAGACAGTCAAAGGTGAATCACAAATGTAATATGATGCCACAGTTGAGGTCATATAACTGAGCCACAACTCTCCAGTGGCAGTGGTGGATCAGTAGACGAGGCAGACGTGTCCACATTTTTCTAGTGATCAATTGCACAGAGGTGTCTTGTTCATGTGTGTGGTCCAATGTTGATCCTGTATATTTTTAGGGGTGTATGTTGTCACAATTACGTCCAGGTCTCATCATGAGTCAGTGGCAGCTATTCCTGTATCTACTGAGTATCCTTCGGAGATCAATGTGAGTAAAGTCAATGAGGACATGTGAACCGACATGGGGATGGTCCCACTCTGTAACTGAAGACGTGTTATGAGACTGTCAACAGGGCAACCTTGGTGTGCTGAGTGAGATAATGTCTCAGGTGTCATGTTCCGGCAGGTGTCATTACAACATTTGTACACAGGTTGGCCTCTAAAATTCCCACTGCATCTGGGAATATCATAGCCTCTGTGCTGATTATTCTCGCAGCTATTCACCACGCATGGCCCATCAATATGTTGTGAGCAATGTGATTCAGCGTGTGAACTGTCAGGGTCCTAACATGTGTGGACTTTTCATGGACATTATCAGAGGTAGCTGGTTCTGCTGGAGGCACCGTACCCAATCCCTGCATACGGCCCTGGTACACTGTCACACTTTGTCGTTCATGCATACATGAGACCCAGACAAGGGATAGGCCATGATTTTGGTATTCAAAGACAATTTAACAAATATGGTACAATTAAAAGGCAGATGATGCTATATAATCTATTTGGGTATGCATTGATGAAGCACATGACAAAATACCCTCTGAGGAATGAGAGGTTTGGTAAAGCAAGTGTGGTACATATGTAGCCACAAGGAATCTTTAGGGAAACGCACAGACAGGTGCCAGTCAGGCTGACAGGATGCAGGGTCAATCAGGATCCAGCAATTTCACAAGTTACATAATCAGTGGTCTGACTAAGGCTGATCAGAGGAAGAACAAGACAGTTGACATGGAAAACTGTGTATGTCCTGTGTTTTTGAAGGTGACACATGAACCCAAGGGCTGTGTTACACGGCTTAATTATTAGCAATGCATAGCGGTGTATTTGACAAAATGGCAACTTCTATGCCGTTCCAGGCATCAGCAGGGGCAGTGCATGTTCAGATGGGTGGTGTGCATGGAGGTGATCACAGGTGTCTGCTGCATCTGTTTCTCACAAGTCCTGTATGTGATTATTGAATTCAAATGGCCAACAGTACCTTTCACATGGGAAGCAATCTACAGGTGCTCACAGGGCATAGAAACTACAAGCCAGTGTATTAATTGACCTGACGTCCATGCAGTCAGATGTACTACGACAATGGCATACCATGGGGAAGGGTGTAGCACACTGGATTACTATTGTTTGTCTGTGGTTGTAGAGGAGGGAATATCGTGGTACACATATTACTATTCCAGGGACCTCTTCAGACAGGTGGGTTGTGACCAGGAGCATGGGTGTGTCAGGTGTTAGGAAATGGGCTGACATGTACATGGAATGTCATGTGCGCAATGCTTGTCATATGTGTGGCACTTGTGCTGTCTATGATCTGCTTATATTGAACTCTAGTCACAGATAGCCCTTGCAAAGATTGGATGCAGTTGGACTTACTGCTGTCAAGGGTCATACATTCCTGTTACCAATGCAATAGCACATCAACTGCCTCATGTATGAAGCTTGTTTTCCCCTTAGTGAGTGATGGTGTCTTAGTTGTGTGCCATATGCTGCGATGAACCATGTTTCCAACATGTATGTGTGAAATAGGTGTGGTCCTCTGCTATTGCCCTTCAAAGGTGAAATGTACAGGATATATGTCATTTAGAGTGTTTGTAAATGTGACTGTTGTATGATACGCATCACAATTGCTCTGGGTTTTTCTGTGTCCTGATCGGTATATCAGCAATGCTCCATCAGGCTAAACTGTTATTCTGATAGAGATAAAGGTGAGCAAAAATGATTACCCTGACCATGATATGGTGATTATTATCGGTGTTTATTTACATAAGTTAAGACAGTGGTGATGGTGATTAGTTTTAAAAGAATTTGTTCACTATATGTTGGCACCTACGCAATCCAGCAGCCGTGTTTTGTTGTTCCCCCTCATGTTGCAGACCACCATCCTCCTCTTCCACCTCTTCAGGCATGTGTGGCTCTGGTTCCAAGAGGGGAATGTTCCTTCTTATGCAAATGTTGTGGAGGATGGCACATGTTAGAATGATCTTACAGACCATTTCAGGGGAATATAGGAGGCTACCACCAGTGATGTCGTGGCACCTGAATCTCGACTTAAGGATGCCGAAGGTCCTCTCGACTATGCTGCGTGTCCTCCTATGCGCGTCATTGTAGGCATGCTCTGCTGCAGTGCTTGGGTTGCCAAATGGTGTCACTATCCATGGCTGGATCCCATACCCCTGATCAGCTGAAAGAGAAAATGATTGGGATCATGTTGATGTAGCTTGCCCCATTGATATCACCTTGCATGGCAGTAGGTGTCTTGTGTTGTCTGTGACTCTTTTGTGTTATTGTGTTACTTCCTAGGCTTCTAGGTTGTACCATCTGCATTGTGTTGTTTCCTTGGCTGAACAAGTGTTTGGCGGCTGATCGGTTGTTAGCAGTATGTTGTGGGATTTGCAGTACAGTGTGCACTCCCTAGCATTGTGACTTGTGATACAGGTGTCCCTGTGTCTTCACTGGGGGTGAGATGATAGTTCCATACACAGATTCATGTTGACAGTGTTGTTAACACATTCACATCTATGTACCCTGGACATCCCATACCTTTAGACTTATGCAATGGATTAATTTAAACATCATTGAGACGTTTATATTTTGTAAGGTGACAATTAGGCAAACCACTCCAAACGTTGTGATCATTGACATCTTAACATTAGACTGTACACTAATTTCAGATGTGTGACAGGTTTAATGCTGACCTATGAAACATGGCTAGCAATGTCACGACCTCAGTGTGTTTCTGCCCACATGGTGCTGTTGTGGTGTATGTGTTGTGTGTTCTAGAGGGTTGCTGTGCAGTGTGTATATAAGTAGGTTTCTGTACTTACCAACAAGTAGTCCGTTGCCATATCTTCTATCCTGGAAGTGTTGATTGATGGTAGAGTGACGGAAGATGAATGAGTCATGGACACTCCCAAGATATTTTGCCACGATGTTGGTGATCGATCTTTGGTGATCGACAATGGCCTGCACATTGATGGAATGTGTGTGCTTCCTGTTGCGGTAGAGGTGTTGAGTTGCAGCAGGTGGCACAAGGCGTACATGTGTGCAGTCAATTGCACCAAGGACATTTGGGAAGCCACTAATGAGGTAAAACCCCTGTTTTGTTTCCTGCTGCTTCTGCAGTGTGTTAGGGAAGCAGATGTGGCGGGGTGTGAGTCCAATGATGGCATCCAATACTTTGGGCAAAAAGGCAGACAATGATGGCCGTGATATTCCGGCAACCAGGGCACCAGTTGTTTGAAAAGAGCCACTTGCCAGCATGTGAAGTACGGCAAGCAGCTTGGTTTCTGTTGGGATGGTGTGGGGTATCAGCAAGGTGGGTGCAAACTGTGGCTCAATGTTGTGCAGCAGCTGCTGAATGGCCTGCCAGTTCAACCTGTACCTCTGGATGATGTCATGTTCCCTGAGGCCATGAAGGGTTGTTCTGGTGCGGAATATCCTCTCCTGCCTTCTGCGCTGCCTTTGGGGTCCCTGTTGGTGTTGTGGTAGCTGCTGTTGTTGTTACTGGGCTCTGCGTCTACGTGCACTCTGGATGAGAAGCACCTCCATGTCTCCCTTTTGCTGCTCTGCTGCTCTGCTGTTGCTTCTGTGTGTTCTGATTAAATACAGGTGTGTTTGCCCCATTTTAACGCCTGCCCTGACCCAGGGGTTAATTTTTTACGCAAATCGGGCTGTGTGTCATTTTCTTGCTCCGCCTCCCGGCCGTGCAGCATTTTTGCCCAAAAGCATAAATACGACGCAAGGCTGTTTAAGTAATTTTTTGGACGGGAACGCCTACCTTGCATATGATTAAAGCAAGGCGGATTGCCGCATCCCAAAAATGACGCACACAGCGGGACTTTGTCGTCCGCGGGCGCCAAAGTTTAATTATGGGGCAAGGTTTGCGCTGAATGTGCGTCAAACTTTTTGACGCACATTTCGCGCAGACAGAGTATAAATATGCCCCTTAGTGATTATTATATTAATTAGATTTCTCCCCTTATGCAAGGAGTGCGGATTGACCATAAAAGATTGCACAGGGTAAAGATGAAATTGTTTCTTTTATGCAGTCTGTGTGTTTATACCCTTATTAGGAGGTGTGGGTAAAAGGAGGATGTTTCTGTAAATTGATGTTTTGCACTGCACCATGGGATGGCCCAGTCTAAGGCTTTTGTTGAAAAGCATAGGCCAGTTTTCTTTGTGGCACCTCGCACTTTGCACTTTATCATTATGAAATAAACCCTTTTTGTAATTGCAAATCAATCTGTACCAGTTTGTGCTGTCTCCTGCATCTACTTGTTGGAAAAGGTTGTCCATTGGGGCAGGATTCAGGATTTGGGATTTTTGTCCCTTCATGACTTTGCCCCCATTTAACGAGTGTACATGAAACTTTGCAGACTTGTTGCCCCCATTTCATTTTGGAAATACTGAAACTTTTGAGGCATTTGGTCAAGGGGGTGCAAAGAAAAAAAAACGTCTTTGAAATCCAATACATTTTCCAAATTGTTTTGCATTTCCCACAGCACAAAAAACGTCAAGTGGATTTTTTTAAAATTTGGCAGTATTATTTATTTTGTAGACTAACTTTACTGAGCTTCATTTCAACACAAACAGGTGCATGTGTACATTTTGTACACATCATTGCAATTCAATCCCACTTTTGGTCTTGTGTGTTTGTCAGGTAATATCAGGATTAGCAGGAGTCAGTGGTTCATTATTTAGCAGTCTTACAATTTAGGGGGTGTAGATGATTCTGTGGGGTACTGCAGGTAAGTAGAATAAGTAAATGTTACTTACAAGATTTTTAAACTTTGCAATATCTTGTAGCACAATACTGCTAAAATGTATGTATCGGTCAAGATTTACTACATGAACAATTGAAAGACCCATTTATGGTCACATGCTAATGGAAACCTCTGAAGAAATACCTAACAAATAGAATGCATCCTAATGTACATGTTTTCTATGCATGCTCTCTGACTCACAAAATAAAACTGTGCCCACCAAGCCAAACAAAAACCTTCTTTCTTAAGTATTCCTGTGCATCAAAATGGAAAAGTGACTTGTGAATGAGCTACACAAACTACTATATGGAGGACATGATAATTGGCCATTGGGAAAAAATGATCCTAATGTTTACAACAGCAATGATAGACTTTCATTCACTTTGGGCTTCATATGTAGCACAATCCTACTGAAAGTAGCAAGGAAGCCCAACAATTAAATTAGACTGCACATGTAAAGGTTCAGAATTACTACATGAACAACTAAAAGACACATTTATGGTCACATGATTATGTAAACCAATAAACCAATACATAACACATACAATAGATACAAATAAATAAATCACATTACATCTGATTGCTACTCTGTAGTTATAGTTAATATTCCCAAAGACAGGAATTCCTTAGATATAGCCACTATAATAAATTTCCACCCATTTGATTAATCACCACAAATAGCATAGGACTATAACATTTTAAGCATTTTTAGATCATGTAAATTTTTGTGGTGAGTCAGTACAAAGATAAAAAAGGGTCCGAAATGTGTTTTGTCATCAATGCATTATCCATGGACTATTGTATTTTATGTAGCGTGAAAACGAATAAACAGGTGGACATTTAATTTGGCAAGATTATACATTATGGTGCAGAGATGATGCTTTTTGGGTACTGCAATTAAGTAGGGTAAGTATTTTTTAAGTTATAAGGCATTTAAACTTAATAACATCTGTCACCGCAGTACTTTCACAGAATTTCACAACATTTTGTGAAACTACTGCAGTACATGGTCGTAAAATTATTTAACATTTTTTTTTAAAACATACTAAATACATTTCTCTACATATTACCACTTTAATAAAGTGGTAAAAGGTAGGAAGCTACCAATTACCTAGTGTTAAGGCCGTAACACTATACACAGTCAAAGTGTAGTAAAAACAATATATTGCATTTTCATTCTCAAAAAACAGCCACTACACAATTGTATACTGGCTTGTCATCCCCACTTACCACGGTATACTGCAAAGTTATCATGGTATACCATGGCTCAAAATGTAACTAAGGGCCTGATTTAGATCTTGATGGGAGTCTGCTCTGTAAGCGGTCTCCTGCTGCTGACGCAGCAGACTTCAATTCTGGCTAACAGTACTTCATCTTCATCAGGGTGGCGGGCTTGGGCTGAGCATATTTAGTTTTCAGTCATGCTGATGTTATTCTGGCAGTGGATTCCTGACGGCGGGAGTCTGTTGCGGGATCCACTCAACATTGTACAATGGTTGTCGCTCATGAATGGATGCTAGCAGCACACACCTGATATATATTGGCCATTTGGGAACACCTGCAAACCACACTATAAAATACATTACATTTCAGCCTTTGCCATTCCACTACAGAACACCATTTTGCTGCTGAGTTTGTCCCTCTGGGGTCAGGTTATTATTTATTTACTCCCTCTGTACATTTTTAATTTGTTTTATTTTTTAATTTTTCATTAACTTGTAGGCCTGCCACTATTCTTGTTCTTTAGTTACTTACCATGGCAGAGAGGAGGAATCCATGTTTCATAGAGAGACAATTGTCAGTCATGCTGGATGAAATCATCAGAGTAGAGTCACAAGTGTTTGGAGCCCAAGTAGAAAATACAACCATATCTCAGAAAAGGCAAATGTGGGCCAGAATAGTTGACAGAGTGAATGCTGCAGCAAACTACCTGCTCACACAGGAGGAAATTAGGAAGAGGTGGAATTACCTGCGGGGAAGAGAGCATTCCTGGGCCTTCAAGCGTTACATGAAGGCCCAGAGGACTGGTTGTGGTTCTCCAAGATCCCCATAACAACTTTTTCCCTGGAAGGGGAAGGTCTTGTAGATCCTACATTCTGAATGCTTGACAGGAATCCTTGGTGGAGTGGAGACTGGTTTGCTTGACTTATCAGTGGCTCACTAATCAAAAATGTAGTTTTTGCCCTTAAGATAACTGTTGATGCTGTTTTTAGACAGCTGTTAAAACATATAAATCAACATTTAAAGCTTCAAAATATATTTTTATAAACTAATTAGTAGCATTATTATTGTATCTCTCTTTTTAACAATGATGAAAAGGTATTGTCATAATGTGTGCTGTTCTCCATGGTTTTTTTCAATGTATGGTGTTGCACTCAAGATAACAGGTTCCAAATTACATCTATCTCCATGTGAAGGAATAATGCTCCTTAGGAGCATTATTTATGTCATTCACACACCTATACATATTGTAAATGTGTGTTCATTTTCAATGCATATATTTTACTGGGTATGTTTAACTAATATATTTACATGTGTTGTTAGTGGTGAATAAAAATTACTACAACTGCCACGATGCTCTGTTTTTGTCTCTGAAAAATAATATTGCAATGTGATGTTGGTCATTCTTTCTTATCTTCCATATATGCACATATGTCAAAGTGTTATGCATTTGACAGTCACCATTTTATGCTATCTATGAAAGCCTCATTTTTTACGGATAGCTAGTATGTTGTCACTTTGTCATTTGATTAAATTGATGTAAATGGTTTCACAAATCATAGTATGTTGACTAAAGGATTTTCAATCATATCCTGTTGAATGCTGAATGTAACTAGCAGCGATAAACAATTTACTTTGCAATGTTCATATGATGACTAAGGCCAATAAGTCTTCTAAGATGTATGACAGTCTGATTTTTAGCTTGCTGGGCCTTGGAATGATTTAGTCTCAATTCTACTCTCTACTGTGTTGGGTTAGATATTTGGTACACGTAATGTACACTTTCTAAATAACCTTTTCCTGTTTATGACATCACTTCACCAGTATTTCTGACATTTGCATGTATTTAAATTAACCTGCATGTATAATTCACAAAAAATCACAGAAAGTTCTAATCATTTCATTAATCATTTGTTTTACTGTTAGGTTGCTTCATTTGTAGCTGAAGACACATTTGACGTACAATCCAGAGTTACAATTTTGATTGTTTACAATCTATAATAGGTCCCCTACCCAGAGCCAGTGGGCTACTGTCTTCCACTGAGGACACGTTCACTGCAGAGCAGACAACACTCCTGTAAGCCCAGATGAGGATGAGATGGCTGGTACATCTGGTCTGTCTGGGAAGACGTTAGTCTTACTCGGCCCTCACCTACACCTTCTACCCCAGCTGCAACAACACCTCGGCCACAGGATACCTTCCCTTACTGTGTCCAAAGGAAGATAACATCCATTTTGTGCCCCCAATCCTGGCTGCTGTTGAGACAACACCACCTCCATTTCAGCCAGGACCAAGTGTGATGGTGCACACTGCCTCAAGGGCACAGGGTAGTTGGGGTAGGGGTCTTAGGAGCCCTCCATCAGTCTCAAGAAATGATGGCCCACGTCCTGACAGAGCTCCAGGACATTAAGTAGGTGCAGAGGGAGCACAAAGTAAAGATGCAGAATCTCAACTCAAATTTGGGGGCATATTTACACTCCGTTTGCGCCGAATTTGCGTCGTTTTTTTCGACGCAAAACTAACTCCATATTTATACTTTGGCGCTAGACGCGTCTAGCGCCAAAGTTCATGGAGTTAGCGTCATTTTTTTGCGTGAACACCTTCCTTGCGTTAATGATATGCAAGGTAGGCGTTCCCGTCTTAAAAAATGACTGCGATGCATACGCGTCGTATTTATACTCCCGGGCAAAAATGACGCCCGGGAGTGGGCGGGTCTAACAAACCCGCATTTGCGCGGGATTTTAGCGCCTGGGTCAGGGCAGGCGTTAAGGGACCTGTGGGCTCAGAATGAGCCCAGAGGTGCCCTCCCCTGCCCCCAGGGACACCCCCTGCCACCCTTGCCCACCCCAGGAAGACACCCAAGGATGGAGGGACCCACCCCAGGGACATTAAGGTAAGTCCAGGTAAGTATTTTATTTTATTTTTTTTGGCATAGGGGGGCCTGATTTGTGCCCCCCTACATGCCACTATGCCCAATGACCATGCCCAGGGGACAGAAGTCCCCTGGGCATGGCCATTGGGCAAGGGGGCATGACTCCTGTCTTTGCTAAGACAGAAGTCATTTCAATGGGGGATGGGCGTCGTAAAAAAATGGCGCAAATCGGGTTGTGGCGATTTTTTTGTCTCAGCCTGACTTGCACCATTTGTGGACGCCCATATGCCATTTTCCCCCTACGCCGGCGCTGCCTGGTGTACGTCGTTTTTTTTTAACGCACACCAGACAGCGCCGGCGGCTAACGCCGGCTAACGTCATTGAATAAATACTGCGCCCGCATGGCGCTTCAGAATGGCGTTAGCCGGCGCTACTTTTTTTGGCGCAAAACTGCGTTAGCGCAGTTTTGCGTCAAAAAGTATAAATATGGGCCTTGATCTCCCTGACTGGGGTGATATTTCACATTTATCACCATATGTGCAGGGCTTTTCCTGTAACATATTCCCTTGTCTGTGGTCCTTCAACCTCTGGACAAAATACATCAGTCTCAGCCACAGAAAGGGGACCCTGCCACAACAAGAAACAGCTTTACCCATCCCAGTCCCTGCAACTGTGAATCCTCCCCCCGAGGGGACGTTCATCCAGACCACCAGGAGAGGATGGCAAGACCACCACCAGCAAGAGATGCAGAACCTAATTTCCTTCAGTGTGGCACTACTGTTCACTCTGTGGACTTTTTAATGGACACATTTATCTTTTATGACGACAGGTGTATTTTGTACATTGCACTTCAAACAATTTAGCCTCTCCAAAAATAGTATCATCCACCATGATTGACTGTTTTTTGGGGTTCTCATTTTTTTTCTTTTTATCATGTTTAAGTTGATTTCTGTTTCTTAAATAAATTTAAAAAACACAAAGTCAAAACTGGTGTTGTATTTCTTGTGGCATTTCCTTTGTTTATTTCGCCTTTCCATCATTATTTAGACAAAGGTAATAATAAATAAAATTACTTGCAAAGTAAAATGTTACAATTATGTAATGTTTCTCCCATTTCCAAAAAAGGAAATACAAATCTCAATGTATTGATTTCATACATCTATAAGAAATAATTGTAAACAATTCTGAAAACATTTACAAACAATGCATAATTCAAATAGTCTGTGTCAGTTGTATTTTTACTGTTCAAAACCCTAACACCATGGTAGAATGGGATATAATCCTAATAAATAGATTACATGGGCAAACTATTTTTGATTCATGTCATTAGCTGGACCCAGACATCCTGCCTCACAATAGGAAACCTACATCAATATTCAAAATCATGGTACTACCACAGTCTGTGGGCTCAGGATCATTTCAATATACTGTGGCAGTATCTAGCTAAATGTCACAACAAACTGTCTGTGGTGTGTTACAAAATGTTCTTTCTAATATGAAGAGACATGTTAACAGCTTCATACAATTAACACAAAATGAGGATTTTGCCAATGTGAAGGGAGATTAATATGTCTTGGGTCAACTATCATGTGGTTAGATCTACTTTAGCAGCACATATTGGCTTAGTAGCAACATTCAACAGAAAACAAGTCTAATGCAATTTCACAAACTTCCATTCAATCACTGTGCACGTTGTCTTTGTACAAGAACTGTATATCCAAAGTGTGTGTCTTTCACAGAATCAACCCATGTTCCCTTTGTCCTTTGTAAAAGCACTGTATAACTGCAAATGTCACAACTATGAAATGTCTACATGAAGATGACATGGTGAATGATCCGAAAAAAGAAAAACAAGAAGAATATATTTATTTTACGTGACAAAATAGACTCAAATGTCATGAGAACATATTCACCTAGAACAATCAGAGATAATCAATGTAAATGAACACACTAGTCAGTGTATCAAAACTTTGATCAACAAACATCTTTGTCGTGGAATTTCCTGACGTAACCATTCCTAACAAATCACCACACAGTCTGATGTGCTCAATACGTCACAAGCTGTTTTGACATTTAATTTAACAATATGTAAAGGTAAACTTACACTCATGTGAAGAAGTTGTCAATAAAATCTTGATGTACGTCAATGCCTCCCTCTTACCCATCATTATCAGCTTCATTTGACATTTCAACATACTTACCCAGTGGCTCTTCATGGTCTCTTCATGGTCTCCATCCTCTGAAAGGTATGGGGTGCTCCCTCGCAGGGCTATGTTGTGCAACATGAAGCAAGCCATGGTGATTCAGTACACCTTATCGGGTTAGTAGAGGCGGGCTCCACCGGCCTTATCCAGACAGAGAAATCTGACTTTCAGGAGCCCAAAAGCCTGCTCCACTGGCATCCGTGTTCTTCCTTGGGCCTAATTGAAGTAGACTTCCCCTGGCTTTGTTGGATTCCTCAGCAGTACTAACAACCAAGGTCGGTTAGGATAAACTAAGTTTCCTATGGGAAAGTAAAAAATGTATAGAGCAAAAATATGTCATCCCATTGCAAATTCCTAAACTATAAATAAAGCAAATTATTCTATTGTCATATTCTACCTACCAACAAGTCAGGCCCTCTCAGGTCCAAGTTGTGACATTTGCAGGGGTATGCTGCTGTTCTGTAGTAGAAAGGAATCAGGTGTTGCCCCTGGGAAATTGGCACACACGCTTCAGATGTACAAATCAGGTCAGCAGACAATATGGGCATTGATTAAATGGAAGCTCTTCCGATTAAGGTAGACCTGTCCCCTGGTGTGTGGTGGCACTTAGGCAATATGTGTGCCATCATTAGCTACAACCACATGTGGTATGCCACCCAAATCATAAAAATCTCCTTTCACATTTGCGAAATCCATAATTCATGGAAACTGGATGAAGCTGTTGCTGTGTCTCATAATTGAAGAAAAGACTTCTTTTAGCGCACCGCTGAAAGTTGGTTGTGACATGCCTCCAGATAATGCCACAGTCTATTGGAAGGATCCTGTGGCCACAAAATGGATTACTGCCATTATTGTGAGGCAGAAGATCTGGCTCCAGCTGATGGCATAAATCAAGAATAGTTTGCTTATTCAATCTGAATTTTTTTATAATATCCCTTTCTTTCATAGTGGCAAGGTCTGGAAGTGGTCTAAACACTTGAGGTCTTTGTCTTCTGTCTCTCCCTGGGTTTATATGCCTGTATTTAAGGGGAAAAACCACAGAAAATGGGTAAACAATACTTTGATAATTAACACACATCTCATGTTTTTGTGAAATCCCACTTGTTTTTGTGACATACTTGTACACATCATATTTTAGTGATGGTGAAACGTAAAAACATATTTTATTACATGCCTGATATTTTTTTTAAATAATGTGTAAATAATACACTTGAAATGTTTTATATTTTTTTCTACAATTCCCTCAACAGAAGTATAAAATAAATCGAGTCACTATCATACTTAAATATAGTGACACATCACATTATATTTTATAAATTTTAACAAGAAGCAGAAGTATACAAATCTTTTAAATATAAACAAACTAGCACTACCACATTTTGAGTGGTGGTGATGAACTTAACAATTAAAAATACACTGCTTTACATTATAAAATGGTGGCTGCCTGAACTTGCCATCAGGACATTTGCAATCTGAGGGCAGAATTTGACTGTGTAGTAGGTATAGTACTCTATGATGGACACAGCCATATGTTAACATGTGTGACAGCAATGCATGAACGCCAATAGCAGTGTCCATCTCCGTTGATGTTTGCATATGTTGTGTACATGTACACAGCATTACAAAAAAAGCTCACTTGCCTCTAAACGCTGCGGCCAACACACCTCTTCCACTTTTGCTGCTGTTATCAACCTCGGGGAGGCACGATTCCAAGCAAAGCATGTGACAGGGCTCCTAACTTCTCAGCTGAGGAGTTAGAACTGCTGATGATGGAAGTCCTGTCCCTGTACGGGCAGCTGCATGGGAACCCAGAGGAACAGGTACATGTCTAAATGAAAAATGGTTTTCAAATTAACTTGTTTTTTTTAATGACAAAGGCTTTTAGTTCCCGAGTAAAGTGTTGTGATTGAAATGCAGTCAACTCAATAACTTGGCTTTGAATAAAATGATGTTCAACAATGTTTTTAAATGTCTGTAAATTGAAATGGAATGTTATCTGAATTAATAAGGTGACTTTTCATGTCAATTTACTCACAGTTCAAATATTTCCCCATCCCCAGGGCATAGCCTTCTAAAATGTATTTTTTTGGGAAAGGGGGCCACGTGGCCCCCCTCCCTAGACTGATCTCGGCCCTGGGCACCCCGTCCCCCCCTTGACCCAGCTGAAATATATATTTTTTTTTTTAAGGGAGGGGTTCCACGCAGCCCCTCTCCCAAGGCCAATCTCGGGCCTGGGGACCCCATTCCCCGGGACCCAGCCTAATATTTGTATTTTGGTTTTTTTTTGGGAGGGGGCCGATCTCAGCCCCCAGGAGCCCATCCCATTGGGCCCAGCCTTGTGAAATGGTGGGGACCATGGGGGGAGCCTGAAGGCACCCACGGTCCCAGCTGGCTCCCCACCTCCTGTGGGAGTCAGCATTGCTGTCACTGCTAAAGCAGCTCACTCTCTGTGAGAGCAGTTTCCTCTGTGTGCCTGCTTACCTCTGCAAGGGCAGGCATACAAGAGGAAACCTCGACTCAGATGAACGGAGAGCTGTTTGCTGTGACTTGATAGCAGCTGTGAAAGCTGCTGCCAAGACAAAGCAAATAGCTATTGTGAGAAAGTAGCCTCTTTCTAGCCTTGTTACCCCCACTTTTAGCCTGTTTGTGAGTACATGTCAGGGTGTTTTCACTGTCTCACTGGGATCCTGCTAGCCAGGGCCCAGTGCTCATAGTGAAAACCCTATGTTTTCAGTATGTTTGTTATGTGTCACTGGGACCCTGCTAGCCAGGACCCCAGTGGTCATAAGTTTGTGGCCTATATGTATGTGTTCCCTGTGTGATGCCTAACTGTCTCACTGAGGCTCTGCTAACCAGAACCTCAGTGGTTATGCTCTCCCTGCTTTACAAAGTGTCACTAACAGGCTAGTGACCAATTTCACCAATTCATATTGACATACTGGTACACCCATATAATTCCCTAGCATATGGTACTGAGGTACCCAGGGTATTGGGGTTCCAGGAGATCCATATGGGCTGCAGCATTTCTTTTGCCACCCATAGGGAGATCTGACAATTCTTACACAGGCCTGCCAGTGCAGCCTGAGTGAAATAACATCCACGTTATTTCACAGCCATTTACCACTGCACATAAGCAACTTATAAGTCACCTATATTTCTAACCTTCACCTAACCTTTACTTAGTGTGTGGGCACCCTGGCACTAGCCAAGGTGCCCCCACATTGTTCAGGGCAAAATCCCCGGACTTTGTGAGTGCGGGGACACCATTTCACGCGTGCACTATGCATAGGTCACTACCTATAACATAGCGTCACAATGGTAACTCCGAACATGGCCATGTAACATGTCTAAGATCATGGAATTATTACCCCAATGCCATTCTGGCATTGGGGAGACAATTCCATGATCCCCTGGTTCTCAGCACGGAACCCAGGTACTGCCAAACTGCCTTTCCCGGGGTCTCACTGCAGCTGCTGTTGCTGCCAACCCCTCAGACAGGTTTCTGCCCTCATGGGGTCCAGCCAAGCCTGGCCCAGGAAGGCAGAACAAAGGACTTCCTCAGAGAGAGAGTGTTACACCCTCTCCCTTTGGAAAAAGGGGTCAGGGCTGGGGAGAAGTAGCCTCCCCCAGCCTCTGGAAATGCTTTGATGGGCACAAAGGGTGCCCATCTCTGCATAAGCCAGTCTACACCGGTTCAGGGATCGCCCAGCCCTGCTCTGGTGCGAAACTGGACAAAGGAAAGGGGAGTGACCACTCCCCTGACCTGCACCTCCCAGGGGAGGTGCCCAGAGCTCCTCCAGTGTGCTCCAGACCTCTGCCATCTTGGAAACAGAGGTGTTGCTGGCACACTGGACTGCTCTGAGTGGCCAGTACCAGCAGGTGACGTCAGAGACACCTTCTGATAGGCTCTTACCTTTCTTACTAGCCTATCCTCCTTCCTAGGTAGCCAAACTTCCTTTTCTGGCTATTTAGGGTCTCTGCTTTGGGGAATTCTTCAGATACTGAATGCAAGAGCTCACCAGCGTTCCTCTGCATCTCTCTCTTCACCTTCTGCCAAAGGATCGACCGCTGACTGCTCAGGACGCCTGCAAAACTGCAACAAAGTAGCAAAGACGACTACTGCAACCTTGTATCGCTTATCCTGCCGCCTACTCAACTGTTTCCTGGTGGTGCATGCTCTGGGGGTAGCCTGCCTCCTTCTTGCACCAGGAGCTCTGAAGAAATCTCCCGTGGGACGACGGAATATTCCCCCTGCAACCGCAGGCAACAAAAGACTGCATCACTAGTCCTCTGGGTCCCCTCTCAGCACGACGAGCGTGGTCCCTGGAACTCAGCAACTCTGTCCAAGTGACTCCCACAGTCGAGTGACTCTTCAGTCCAAGTTTGGTGGAGGTAAGTCCTTGCTTTCCCACGGTAGACTGCATTGCTGGGTACCGCGTGATTTGCAGCTGCTCCGGCTCCTGTGCACTCTTCCAGGATTTGCTTTGTGCACAGCCAAGCCTGGGTCCCCGACACTCTAACCTGCAGTGCACAACCTTCTGAGTTGTCCTCCGGCATCGTGGGACTCCCTTTTCTGACTTCGGGTGGACTCTGGTTCACTCCTCTTCCAAGTGCCTGTTCAGGTACTTCTGCGGGTGCTGCCTGCTTCTGTGAGGGCTCCCTGACTTGCTGGGCACCCCCTCTGTCTCCTCATCCAAGTGGCGACATCCTGGTCCCTCCGGGGCCACAGCAGCATCCAAAAACCCTAACCGTGACCCTTGCAGCTAGCAAGGCTTGTTTGCGGTCTTTCTGTGTGGGAACACCTCTGCAAGCTTCTTCACGACGTGGGACATCCATCCTCCAAATAGGAAGTTCCTAGTCCTCTTCGTTCTTGCAGAAACCAAAGCTTCTTCCATCCAGTGGCAACTTCTTTGCACTCTCAGCTGGCATTTCCTGGGCATCTGCCGACTCTCGACATTGTCGCGACTCTTGGACTTGGTCCCCTTGTTTCACAGGTACTCTGTTCCGGAAATCCACTGTTGTTGCTTTGCTGGTGTTGGTCTTCCTTGCAGAAACCCCCTATCACGACTTCTGTGCTCTCTGGGGGTTATAGGTGCACTTTACACCTACTTTTCAGGATCTTGGGGTGGGCTACTTTTCTAACCCTCACTCTTTTCTTACAGCCCCAGTGACCCTCTACAAACTCACATAGGTTTGGGGTCCATTCGTGGTTCGCATTCCACTTTTGGAGTATATGGTTTATGTTGCCCCTATACCTATGTGTTCCTATTGCAATCTATTGTAACTTTACACTGCTTGCATTACTTCCTTTTGCTATTACTGCATATTTCTGGTATTATATACAAATATCTTGTGTATATTTGGCATCCTCATACTGAGGGTACTCACTGAGATACTTTTGGCATATTGTCATAAAAATAAAGTACCTTTATTTTTAGTATATCTGTGTATTGTGTTTTCTTATGATATTGTGCATATGACACCAGTGGTATAGTAGGAGCTTTGCATGTCTCCTAGTTCAGCCCAAGCTGCTCTGCTATAGCTACCTTCTATCAGCCTAAGCTGCTAGAAACACCTCTTCTACACTAATAAGGGATAACTGGACCTGGTACAGAATGTAAGTAACCCTTGGTACCCACTACAAGCCAGGCCAGCCTCCAACAGCTAAGTCCCGGGGGTGGGCACCCATGGACATAACCAGAGCTGGCCATGGGGGTGGCAGTACCCAGGGCCATCAGTGGCTCCTGAATAGCCCGGGGAGGTGGTGGTCCAAATGGCCCCCTGCATACAATTAGATTCAAGCCCCAGGGAGGGGGCAGTCCCTGGGGGAGGGTGTGGCCCCCTTACAAATCATGAAAGCCCCAGAGAGGTGGTGGTCCCCAGGGCTCTGTGGGCCAGGTGCCCCCACATTATATTACCACTGCTCCTCCCCTGAGGCACCCTGCACCCCGTCTCCACCAGCCTTTTTGTGGCAGAGTTACCGCCATGAAACCACTGGCAAAGAAGAGGGTCGTAATCCCCAGGCTGGTTCTGCATGCAGCGCTGCCCTGGCGGATTGGAACCGCCAGCACCGCCAGACTATCGTATAGATGAAATCTGGTGGTGCTGGTGGTCCGACCACAGAGCTACTGCTACGGTCGTAATATGGGGCTCAGACTGCAGCATTGGTGGCAGTCTGACTGCCACAATGACCCTGGCAGTCATTAGAGCACCAGGGTCGTATTGAGGCCCTCAGTGTTTGATTGATGACTAGCATCCTGAGAATCAAATGATGGTATGTACGAACTCTACTTGCATCTATTATTATCATCACTTTAGGATAAGGGATCCAATGAACATCATTTGAATAGGAAGAAGACATCAATGACCACTGCATTGCATTCCCAAACCTCTGAGCCTCTTAGATCATTGACTCAAAGTCCTGTGAATTTGGTGGGAAATTGTGCACTAAGGGAGCATACAAACAGTTTTCCCTGTGGTACCATCCCAAAATATGCTGTCATATGCCCATAGACTCGAGTCACTCCCTTTCTGATGCCCCAGTAGCTGCACTATCTGTTTAAGGAGATATTTGATTGTAATCACCCTATTCTTAGCAGGAACATGAAACCAAGAATTGTAAAGAACCTGTCTCTGGCAAACTAGAGATCTTGAGATGGCTCAGATGTTATGTCACCTAGCTAATCAAAAATTCTTGTAGTCTTGATGTTTTGTGCTCACTTTCCTGATTCCTCTGGTCATGGTGTCTGCTGAAGACACCTTGAAAAGACGATCCTCATTACAGTGAAAAAGTGCTACGGCTTATGCAACCGAACTTCAAGACGTGTAAAAATATTTGTAAAAGTTATTGGTGCTGTCTTAAGTCAATATTAAAATCAACAGTGAGCTTCCACTTCTGCTAATCTGGGATATTTAGTCTGTGCAAATAGGCAACAGTGAAATTCCTGAAAGTTAAAAGTCTCCTAGAGCAGTCTCCTGGGGAAATATTATCTGGAAGTTACTCATCTTTAGATACACTGCACTAGGAAAATGATAAGATAGACTCACACACTTCTGTGCTGTTCAAGGATCCAGCACCAAAACCTCTTCATGTTTCTTGTCTGGTTTAAGGATAACTTTTAGAAGATACTTCATCTTGAGCATTAATTTTAACCTGTGAACTAACAATCACTTGAAGCAGATGGAGTAGATCAAAATTTGATGCATGCTGTGCCAACGCTTTTAATGACGAGGGTCCAATAGTCTGAAAAGGATGCCTCCATACTTCCCGAAAGAAGATCAGCTGCTGTCTAACCAGTAATTCACATAGGGGTCCAGCTTACTCACAAATACTGGTCCTCGTTTTGAGCTAGAAACCATCTCTTGGTCTGAACCTCTGTTGTCACCTGTTTAACCTGTAGTTTAGATGGTTGCTCCCCATAATTCCTGAAGGAGACTTTCATGGATAAGAATGTCTTTGGTTTTTACTGAGTTATATAAGCCTGTTTTCTATTCCTGGTTTCTTTAAACCCTTTGTGATTTTTTTTCTGTCTGTCACCATCTCATAAATATACCCGTTTTCCTGTCTCAACACTTGTTTATCTCCTGGCAATTATATTTTGGCTGTAAAATTATGCTATTGCTTAACATGTACATCCTTTTTAGCTACTATCGTCCCATACTGTCTTCTTTAATTGTAACTTCCTTCTCCCTGCATATATCTATAATAAGGATTGCCACTTCTTTAGGGCCTCAGCATCCAAAAGGTGCATTTCCTATGAAATCATAATATTGTATCAATATGTCTTTAAATATTCTAAAATCCTGGCCCATTTTTTAAACTACTCTTAACCTACTGACATTGCATGTCAGTGGTCCAAACTCCATTCCCTTTATGTTTATTCAACTAACACCTTTAAATAGTAGAGAAGGGTTAGTGCCAGTACTGTATAGACTTTCATTTGAACAAATTAGGTATTTTTTTATTTTTCCTTCTTCTGCTCCCACTCCATGAATCCAGAGAGCCCAATCAAGAATGCCTCCTACCCCTAATGGGCACCATGTGGTGCCATTGTGAGCCCCTCACTCCCTGTCCCACCTACAAAGCATTTATTGCTAAATCACTTCAGTATTAGGATGTATCACTAGATTCAGCTTTGATGTTGTGCATTAGTTCATCTACTTCCCAAACACATTTAAAGCTGTTATTTCAACACATAACCTTCAGAATGGCTGGGAACTTCATTTCCACACAAGCTCCCAAGTCTTTAAATTATTGCATCTCTTTCCCTAACTTCCACGGTCAACTTTCTGTCTGCCTGCTGATGTCTGAGAATATATAGAACTTGTGTGACTAGTGTTAAATGTTTCCAACTTTCAAATCTGTAGGTAATGCATATTCTGAAACTGAATAATTTAGGGGGTTAACCAAAATTTCCTTAGTTTTTGTCTAATGAAGTTAAAACAAAAGAGATACCTGTGGACCCTTTGGATTCCAAGGACTTAATTGATGGTTAAGTCATTTCCTAGCAAGGCGACTTGTAGTAATTTGATGACAAATGATTTTATATTCCCTTCCTCTTTACGAATGTTGAGAAGGCAAATATTATATCACTTGAATGATCTTCTAACACCACTTCTATCTCCTCTAGCCACTCAGATATATTTTTTCTGAAATCTGAATTATTAGATGGCCCTAATATTCTTAGCAATATGTTGTTGTGATTTTTTCTGGATATCCTCGAGGACCTTGGTTCTCTGTACCACATAATTTCGTTTCTGTTTTTTAATCAAAGCATCTGCAGATCTGTTGCATTTCCTTCTGTAAATGGTTGGATGACTCAAATTTCCTCATTGCAAATCTACATAAGGTTTTTACAACTTTTCCACTAATTGGACCGTCTGTGATTTCTCCCTCTCTGTCATGCTGCCCTCATCTAATATTGGGGGGCGTGGATTTTTTCTCATTTATATCTGTTGCTTGGCATCTAGTTTCACAAGTTACAGTAGTGATGTTTATGGTATCAGAACTACTTATTATTGAAGGTGTAATTATAGGAGGTTGCCACAGTCCTCCCTACTTCTCTGTCACTTCACTTGTTGCTCCATAATTTAAACCTGTTTGTAGTTGAAATATTTAAAGTGTTCGTACTACCACCTACCAGCGTTACTGCCATTAATTTAGCATTTTTCAGCCTTGCACTCAAAGATTGAAATCCATTTCCCTTTTCAGACCTCTCTTAATATATGACTTATGGTGTCACCACACTATTAAAGTAACTGATAATAGGGCTATGAATTATTAAATGAGCTATCTCTATAGGCTCATATACGGGAGCTATCTCAAAAGAAGAGATTGTTGAGTTTCTTCTTTATGTTTCTGGTACATTTATTAACTGATCTGCCATACAAATCTCCATTATAGATCATTTTTGACCTCACATTCAACTTATTTCATTATTCTTAACAAAGATCAAACAGAGGGTGTATCCTTAGCAGGAAAACCATGGTATTTGCTTCTTCTAAGTATTCACTTCCTACTTTCTACTGTCTTGTGTACTCTATTTTTATATGTGATATCACAGTGGGTAGCCAAAACGTGTGACTTCGTACTGAATTCATGAAACGTAGTTTTAGGTTCCTCTCATTCGACCTAGATCTCCATGATACTCTTAATTTAACTGTTGTGGTTTGATCTACTGAGCAGTGTGTTTCCTTAAAACCTCCAGAGTCTTTCAGAGTACTCACTTTCAATGTTTTAATGAGTAAAACACTGTACAGATCAAATACAGTACCTAACATCAGAATAGGTAAATAAAACACATTTCTATATAAAATAGCAAAATAATTTGGTCCTGTTGACGTGGAGAGTGAGCAATAGACAATATTGAGGATGTGCATTCTTCTCTAATAAATATGATCATTCATCAGGTTTGGAATACTTTTTACTTCAGAAATCACTGAGTAATCTTACCTCCAAATAATATATCAGTTGCCCACTTGTATAATTTCGCCCTAGAAGTGTTGAACCTTAGACTGAAAATGATGAGTGAAGTCAGTCGAATAAAACATTCAGTAATAGAGTTTCTTAACAAATCTTAGACTGAGTTACACTCTTCTGTTCTGCTTCTTTAAAACTGTGGAGAGCCTACAGTTACAATTTAGATCACAGTTTAATGTGAATAATTGATGACAATGTGAGATTAGTAAGTCTGCATCTAAGTATTAGCCCCAAAGGTTAACCTCTTCCAAGGCAGGAATGATATGAGAACAATAATAGGTCCAAATAGAGTCTTAACTTCTCAAATATTTTACAAACATATTTGAAGAGGATATTTCTCCTGACAAGGAAAGTAAGATGAATTGGTTGAGCAGTCCAGAATTACCGCAACAAAGAGCGGATCAAATTAAAACCCTAATTAGTGAGGCTAAAGTTAGAAAGGCAATTATTGTGAGAAATTGAGTGGCTGATAGTGTGGAATGTTAACCCTGCTCAAGCGACAGCCACATCCCCTTTCATGGTGAACCACAAAAGTCACTAAAATAACCTGTGCTTAACCCTTTGTTAGCTTGATACAAAAACAGTCAGGCTGAATCTAAGGAAAAGTGTAAAGTATTTATGCAGCACACAAGCAGTAATAAAGTGAAAATACAATACAAGATAGACCCCACACCAATTTAGAAACATAGCGTAAATTTTAATAAATTGTTTGTCACCCAAATGACAAAAATCCAAGCGTCAAAACTGGATTTATAAATATTTTAAGTTTGAGATAAAAACTAAAATCTAGAAAGTCAATGTGCCAACAGCAGACATCTAGTCGCACAAGACTGAGCCAAAGTAATGAAGTGTGAGTCGGATATAAAAAGTGATTGGTGCTTATCCCCAGACTTTGAAAAAAAAATAAGAAAAATGATCTGAGAAGGTAAAGATCAAGAGGACGTGCTGTCATAAGAGAGACACTTGATGAAGTTGTGATAAAGGTTTCTATGTTTGGAGTTAGTCTCTTTTTGAAAGTCCAAAATCTTCAGTGGGACAGGGCTGGAGCCAATGAGTGTTCCTTGTGGTCGGATACCCCTTTGGCGAAGGTCAACTAAGCAGGATTTGCTGCTGAGGAAAATAATGTAACAGAGTTGCTGCAAAGTCAGGTTGATTGGCTAATCACCTTATGTGGATATATGAGCAGGTTGATAACACTCTCCTCTTGATTCTTAAAGCAGTTTTTATCCAAAAAAATTCTAAGTCCAAAGCTTTAGATTTTGACTATCCAGGCACTTTTAACACCACCACAAAGGGTCCAGGATGCGAGGGGCACCACTTGGTGGGTTAGGTCTCACTGAAACAAGGACCAAATGCGGGATCAAGGTGGTTGAAGCCTTTTCGGTCCCTGAGGCTCTGATCAAGAGGCCAGCCAACTGCCCTTGTACATTATGGTAGTCCTGGGTTCAAGTGATAGAACAGGGCTCAAGCAGCAGGGAAGGCCCTTGGGGGTTCAAGGCAGGGTCTAAGCAGCAAATCAGTCCTTCCAGGTGCTGCAAAACCTATGAAGTCTTATGGAGTACAAAGCAGACCACAGCAGCAGGCAATCCTCTGAGAGTCCTTCTTCAGGTCCAGAAACTGAAGAATGGGTCTGGGGGTCCTATATCTATATCTGGTATTTTCTTTGAAATAGAAGTTTCTAGAGAATGCCCTTTGAAGTGCTTGATGTTTCCTGCTTCCTTTCCTTTAGTTCGCAGCTGACTTCATGAACAATGCAGGAATGACAAGACTTTGTGTGGAGGCAGAGCACAGCCTATTCAGTTGCACGTGGGGTTGTATCCAGCTCTTCCCACATCCTGCCAGTTGATTGCCCATCCAGGCACACCTAATCCCTCTGTTGTGTGGCTGCCTAGAAGGAATAAACAAAGTGCAACTACTAAGTAAACATAATCATGTGACCCAGTAACAGGCTGCAGCCACCAAATAGTTAGGGCAGGAAAATGTCAATTTTCTAAAAGTGGTATTTTTCACAATTATAACTTAAAATCCGACTTCACCATTAAATAGGATTCAAATTACAATTTCTTAGTCACCAAACAGGAAATGTTTACCTTTTCCCACTCAGACATCATCACTTATTAAATGTAATATGTCAAACCAATGTTATCCTATGATAGAGGTAGCCAGAGTGGGTAGAGCACAGAGTCCTATTACAAACAAATATGAATTTCAGCAAAAAGTGGAGGGCTAAAGCAAACCGTTTGTATGAAGACTTCTGAAAAATGGTAGAGCAGCTGGATTGGATGACCTCTCATCAGAATTTCTAAATATATTACACTGATTTTTACTTGGGACTTTTAATACAATTCTATCAGAAGGCAGAGGCCCAAAGGGTACTGTCTTCCTTTTAATCAATAGTTATAAATGTCACTCTTGCAACCTAGATGATAGGGTAAATAAACTCCTTTAGAAACTAGTAAATCAAGATCAGAGAGGCCTTGTACCTCCAAATGTACTTTCCTACCCTAAAATCAACTGAATTAACTGACATATGAACTAAAAGGACAAATAGAGTTGAGCACAGAAACGTAGCCCCTTTAGCTATGTGCACAAATGATACTGCTATGGCTTTTGACTGAGTAAACTGGGAATATCTTTGAAAAACTCTAGAATCTTTTGATTTTTGGAGCAAATTCATCAAGGCCATACATCTCCCAGAGTGAATATTTATGTCAGTTGAACTTCACAGACACAGCAGGATTGCTAAAGACATGACACAAGGTTGCTCATTATCACCAAGTTTTTGGCCTGTATATTGAGCTCCTATCGCAAAAGAACAGAAGGGATCCTGATGTGATTCCCTTTAGTTATCAGGGCAATGAACAAAACCTGGTTTTGTTTACAGAAGACGTAATAATTTACAAAACAGTTACTGAGAAGGCTGTACCTCCAGTGAACTCAATTGTACATGAATTCACTCCGTTTTCAGGTTATTCAACTAACCCAGGTAAGTCTGAATTCATGGTCTGGAGCTTAGATTACTTCTCTGCATGCTTCGTAAATGAAAAGAGATACCTGGGCATCCATATAAATAAGGATTTAATGGCTTGATTTAGAGTTTGGCCCAGGGGGTTACTCCATCACAAACTTGACTGGTATCCCATTTACTGCTTTTCAATTCCATTATAGCCTTTGGAACTTGTAATACGGCAAATGGGATATCCTTCACATTTGTGACGGAGTAACCCCTCTTCCTAACTCTAAATCATGCCTTAAGTCAATTTACTATTATAAATTATGGAAAAATCAACAAACAAGTTGAGCAAGCATTAGAATGATGGCAGTAACTTCTACTGACAAAATGTGATAAGGTGAATCTAGTAAAGATGATGGCCCTGCCTGAGTACAACTTTCTATTCAGAAAAATTCTCTTACATTTTAAGAAGGACGAAGTTGATCTAATACAGAGCATTGTTAAATAGTTTGTCTGCTCTTTAAAAGGGTAATGGAAGAAATCATGGAAGAAATGAAGAGAGAAATCATGGAAAAAAAACATATGGCCTTTGAGAAAGGGAGTCTTACCTCTAGCTGATATTCAGTTACATTACTGGGTGGTCCAAATTAAAAATCCAAGATTCAACCATGAACTTTCAAATTACAATCCTATAAAAACAATAGTGCTGCCACTGTCAAAAATGTATGAAGAAATACACAGCGACATTAGACAAGCAACATGTACCCCATATTTCAGTGATAAACAACCTATATGGGACTCCCCAAGCACCTAGAAATGCCTTGTTGGAGTACTCAGCACCCAGCCCCTCCCCCAGTAAGCTTGCTTTCTCCTTTTGGGTGAATGAATACATAATGGACAGGTGATTACTTGGGACAGGCTAAATAAAGCCACAATCAACAAAGTTTTAATATTGAAACATCTGCAATTAACCATTTGGCTAGAATTACTTTACCAGGAAGAACAAAATAAAGATAGCTGTAGTTTAGAACATAAGATCATCCTTCTGGGAACCAAAATGAAGGAGGTTTCCAAATAGTAAAAGTCTACTCTGAGAGATCAGTGAAATTTAAATTCACTAGGTTGTAGGTGCTGATTTTCTTTATCATAATGTCAAGGTTGCACTATTGAAGCGGAACCATATTTTTCCCATTTACAAGTTTAAATGGGCCCCATAAATATGGCTAAGTTAAGAATAAAAAGAGTGATGACATTCCTCAGATGCAGGTATCTGGATGTAAATGTCATCCATATATTTCACTTGTTTCCAAAATTACAGCTTCATTAGGTGTTGATACGTTATAGAATTTCTAAATGTTAAACTGAGATATAACAATTAGCAACGCCATGAGTACTTTTGGGCCAAACAATCATGAATTAATTCTGATAAATTAGGAATATTTAATGATCTATTTAATAATATTGGCAAACCACCAGATATGTAAAAGACGGGTTCAAGATCCCCCAATGAGTTTCAAAGACCGGAAGCATTCTGTAAAGAGTACTTACTTGTTGGATAGTAATACCAGAGATAGGAGTAAAGTCATGTTTTGGTCTATACACACAAGATGGCAAAGCATGGTGGCAACAATGGTAAATGTATGAGTCCTATGATTATTCCTCCAATTGACACTGATCTCAGGGGTAATTGTAACATGCAGAAACCACACCAAATATATAAAGGTTAGTTGGTGGACTATGCGAACAAAGGAAAATAATTATTAGATCTGAAGGGTTCTGCTGGAAAAAGTAGTTATGGCTACCCAAAACTGTTAGTATTTAAGCTATAAGGGAGGAGTTTCTACTAAGGAGTCTCAAGTAAAGGATCAGGAGGGTCTTTTTAGGTTGAGTCTACCAGACAGTACAGCTGTCTGGTTGAGAAATACATATTGTGGGCTCACCAAAAACATACAGGGGCTTGGAGCCTATCCATTGCTTATCATTATTGGTTTTCCTGCCACTCTCATTAGCCTGCTACTTATTTATGTCCCAGCTTGTCAATCTTGTGTTTGTCTCTTACATGCAAGATACCCTCTTTACCATTTCTTTTGATTGGCAGGCTTATCTGCTTCCACTACTTTTTTTCTTTTGGGTTTTCCAGCTGCTACCCTCATTTACTTCTCTTCCCCTCCATTCTATGTAACTCACTGTAACACATAACCCATATGCTTCTCAGAGGCCAAGTCCATGTTGCGCTCACTCTTGTGTCCTACCCCAGTTGCTTTTTCGCTACTGTGCTTCTCCCTGCAAAGTTCCTGAAAATAGCTGTTGAGAAAGGCAGGAAAATATCAGAGACGAGCTCCTGACCGCCAGAGTCAGGATGAGAAAGGGTTTGAATCAATCAAGTCCATTTGATCATGACCTGTAATGCAGAATCTGCCAAAACCAGGTACATGATCTCTAGACGTTGCCACTTGGCTAGATATGATCAGGTCAGTGGACCTGAATGGCCAGGTCATCCCTTTATCACTTATCATAAATCACGTTCCTTGAGGGATATTTTGGTGTATAGTCACATGAACGTGTGGAACACCAGGGAGGGTACAGAACAACATGGATTTTATATATGCGGGAAATTTACAGCTTGTAAAGCTAGCAAGAATGTAGGGAGCTAGTCTATCTCTAATGGGAAGACAGGACGCCTAACCAATTCATTACTTGTAGCAGTGATTATTGTGTTTATGTATTGACTTGTGATTGTGGTCTGAATTATGTAGGTAGCATTATTTGTCCTGCAAAGAAGAGAGTCTTGGAGCACATGAGGGCCATTAGAAACAGGGACTGTAGCTATCCTGTGGCAAGACATTGGTATAAGATACACAATTGGAATGCTGACACCTTGGGGCATATTTATACTCCGTTTGCGCCGAATTTGCGTCGTTTTTTTCGACGCAAAGTCGACGCAAAACTAACTCCATATTTATACTTTGGCGTTAGACGCGTCTAGCGGCAAAGTTCATGGAGTTAGCGTCATTTTTTTGCGTGAACACCTTCCTTGCGTTAATGAGATGCAAGGTAGGCGTTCCCGTCTTAAAAAATTACTCCCAGGCATGTGCGTGGTATTTATACTCCCGGGCAAAAATCACACCCGGGAGTGGGCGGGGCAAAAAACCCCGCATTTGCGCCTCTTTTTAACGCCTGCGTCAGGGCAGGCGTTAAGGGACCTGTGGGCTCAGAATGAGCCCAGAGGTGCCCTCCCCTGCCCCCAGGGACACCCCCTGTCACCCTTGCCCACCCCAGGAGGACACCCAAGGATGGAGGGACCCATCCCAGGGAAGAAAAGGTAAGTTGTGGTAAGTATTTTTTTTTTATTTTTTTGTGGCATAGGGGGGCCTGATTTGTGCCCCCCTACATGCCACTATGCCCAATGACCATGCCCAGGGGACATAAGTCACCTGGGCATGGCCATTGGGCAAGGGGGCATGACTCCTGTCTTTGCTAAGACAGGAGTCATGTTAATGGCGTCTGGGCGCCCAAAAAAAATGTTGCAAATCGGGTTAAGACGATTTTTTTGCCTCAGCCTGACTTGCCCCATTTTGGGACGCCCAAACGCCATTTTTCCCTACGCCGGCGCTGCCTGGTGTACGTCGTTTTTTTTCACGCACACCTGGCAGCGCCGGTCGGCTAACGCCGGCTAACGCCATTCAATAAATACGGCGCCCGCATGGCGCTTCAGAATGGCGTTAGCCGGCGCAAATTTTTTTGGCGCAAAACTGCGTTAGCGCAGTTTTGCGTCAAAAAGTATAAATATGGGCCCTTGTCTTTTTATGGTGTTGGCCTGGTCATCCTCAATAAAAGAGGAAGTGACAGGGAGAGTAAGCTCCAAATCTTGGAATCAGAGTACATCATCTGGTTGAACAGCCACGCACTAAAACGTTTGAATATGGATGAGGAGCTCTTTGTGCAAATTGGTTGAATCTTTTTCTTTTTCTGATAGGTACCTCTGGGGTTCCCATTTATCCATGCTTTCGTTGGGTTCATTCTCTTTACTTCCTTTTTTATGCAGTACAAATTTTGGACAATGGATGTCACAGGAATAATTACGATGTCATATCACTATATGTTGACTTTTTGCCTTTCCCCTTTCATTAGTGATGGTAATTTCCTTTCATTAGTGATGGTAATGTTCTTGATTGCATGCTCGGGTATGCTCTTAAATTAATTCACGGAGTACCAGGATTTATCTGTATGGGCAGTGCACATTATTTGGTTAATGTGCACTTGGGTGGGAATATACAGGTTTTTTTAGATAGATTTATTTTTTGTTATTTTTTATTTTCATTAATGTGTCTCTTAGTGTAAATATGCCTCCTGGGTGTCATTAAGTGGGCCTCTTGCTCTATATTATATATTTCTTGAATGTTTTGAATGTAATATATTTTGTTTCATTTAATTTTGTTAACAATATGTACTAATGCACATTGATATCTGTAGGTGATTATTTAGGTACCTGATACCCTTCAGGCATAGGCCCCTTGGCTGATAACATGTGAAATATTGCATAATTGGTTGAAAATCTTTTCATGCGCAACAACAATAATAGGTCAATTAATTTACATCAGATTTTCCATATTGTTTTATGTAAAAAAAATGTTTGCCATTTTTATTGAGGAGACAAGAAATACAAATGTATATTATGCAGAGCATACTTCCATGTACAGCCATGAACGGCAACAAGCATGAGGATTAAACAAGGTTCTTCAACATTTGGGTCGTCTAGAAGGGGAGAAGCGGGAGGAAGAGACGAAAAAGGGAGGGGGAGGAGGGGAGGAAGAGAAGGGTGAGGAAATAGGAACGACTGAATAATGGCCGCCATATAAAGGGGAGGGGGAAGGTGGAAAGATGATGGGCTAAGGATAGAGCCATCTTAGTAGGAGGGAGGGGGGTAGAGGGAGGTGAAGGGTATAAAGACACCAGAGTGGTGTATAGATTCAGAAGAATGTAGAGATAAAGGGGGTCATTCCAACCCTGGCGGTCGGTGTTAAAGCTGCGGCCAAACCGCAAACAGGCTGGCGGGAAAAAAAATTGAATTCCGACCCTGGCGGAAACCGCCAACAGCGACTGCCACAACAACACACCGCCCGCCACGGCGGCACAAACAAACAGCGCGGCGGTCACCGCCAACAGACAGGCGGGAGACAATGTATCGCCCACTCTATCACAACCTACCAATCCGCCACCTTTTCCGGGGTGGTAGCCCGCCGATAAAAACACGGCGGAAACAGCCATTTCGAAGGGAAAGCGCTCACCTCCATACAGCCCACGAGGAATCAGGACAGCATGGAACCCGAACTCCACATACTCCCAGGGATAGTGTTCCTACTCCTCTACCAGGAGCACGAACGCCGGCGCAGAAGACAACGGTGAGTACTGCACCTACGACACAGGGGAGGGGAAATTATTACGGGTACACACATACGCGACACACCCACCCTCACCCTCACCCACTACAACACACACATCAATGCATAGCAACACATCAGAGTGACACCCCCCAAACCGCCCGGAAGAATGCAAATACAAAAGGAAATGATTCTAAACATTGGAATATATTGTAATACTGCCAAAAATATATATATACACATCAACAACTCTAATATACATAAATGTACAAGTCCGAGCATTGTAGCAGGCATTGTTCGTGGACCACTGGGCCCAAATCACATGGGCAAAGCCCACACAGGATACCTGACTCCAACGGAGAGAACACTGCAGGGGCATCAGATAGCAAAACTACAGGCACCTCAGCCAGATGAGTGCACGACGCCAGATCCACGAGGGACCTCCATGCCCACTGTTTAATCCTGGGGAGTGCAAAGCCACAGTCTCACAAGTCCAGACAGTGGGTGGGCTTCCCACTGTTACATCCTGGGGAGTGCAAAGCCACAGTCTCACAAGTCCAGACAGTGGGTGGGCTTCCCACTGTTACATCCTGGGGAGTGCAAAGCCACAGTCTCACAAGTGGATAACAGTCTCCGCTGGTTCTGGAGGGGGCCTGGTGCCCAGAGTGCTTCGTGCAGCCCTGTCCGACACAGATGCGGGCCAGCCCCTGCCGCTCATGGGCCAGCGGTACTTGAGATGAAGGGCCCAGTTCAGCGGTTCCTGAGATGAAGGGCCCAGCGCAGCGGTGCTTGAGACGGCGGTGCCCAGCGCAGCGGTGCTTGAGATGAAGGGCCCAGTTCAGCGGTGCTTGAGATGAAGGGCCCAGCGCAGCGGTGCTTGAGATGAAGGGCCCAGTTCAGCGGTACTTGAGATGAAGGGCCCAGTTCAGCGGTTCCTGAGATGAAGGGCCTAGCGCAGCGGTGCTTGAGACGGCGGTGCCCAGCGCAGCGGTGCTTGAGATGAAGGGCCCAGTTCAGCGGTGCTTGAGATGAAGGGCCCAGCGCAGCGGTGCTTGAGATGAAGGGCCCAGTTCAGCGGTGATTGAGATGAAGGGCCCAGCGCAGCGGTGCTTGAGATGAAGGGCCCAGTTCAGCGGTGATTGAGATGAAGGGCTCAGTTCAGCAGTTCCTGAGATGAAGGGCCCAGCGCAGTGGTGCTTGAGATGAAGGGCCCAGTCCAGCGGTGCTTGATACGGTGGTGCCCAGCGCAGCGGTGCTTGAGATGAAGGGCCCAGTTCAGCGGTGCTTGAGACGGCGGTGCCCAGCGCAGCGGTGCTTGAGATGAAGGGCCCAGTTCAGCGGTGCTTGAGACGGAGGTGCCCAGTGCAGCGGTGCTTGAGATGAAGGGCCCAGTTCAGCGGTGCTTGAGACGGCGGTGCCCAGCGCAGCGGTGCTTGAGATGAAGGGCCCATTTCAGAGGTGCTTGAGACGGCGGTGCCCAGCGCAGCGGTGCTTGAGATGAAGGGCCCAGTTCAGCGGTGCTTGAGACGGCGGTGCCCAGCGCAGCGGTGCTTGAGATGAAGGGCCCAGTTCAGCGGTGCTTGAGATGAAGGGCCCAGTTCAGCGGTTCCTGAGATTAAGGGCCCAGCGCAGCGGTGCTTGAGATGAAGTGCCCAGTTCAGCGGTGCTTGAGATGAAGGGCCCAGTTCAGCGGATCCAGCCATGGCGGGGAGGTCATTTGCCACCTGTCCTGTGGCTGGCGGGGCCCTCCTGGGCTGCAGTGCCGGGCCTGTTGGTGGCCTCCTGACCACCTGGGATGGGGCTGGCGGGGCCCTCCTGGCCAGCTGGGCTGATGGCGGTGTTGTCGGGCGTGCTGCCATCAGTGCTGAGACCAGAGGCTGGAACGATCGCTGAAGGGCAGCCTGAACAGAATGAATGCCCTCCAGGTATGCATTACTCTGGTGCACCTCTCTTTCGACAGCCTGGATGGCATTCAAAATGGTAGACTGCCCAACAGTGAGCGTCCTCAGGAGGTCAATGATCTCCTCACTGAGGGCAGCAGGGATGACTGGGGCAGGGCCTGAGGTGCCTGGGGCGAAGGAGATGCCCACCTTCCTGGGTGAGCAGGCACGGGGCAAACGCTGAGGGGCTGCTGGGAGGGCGGTGCTGGTGCGGTGGGTGGCGGCTGTACCTGTTGTTGCGGGGGGCACACATGTTGCCACCACCACAAGGGAGCTCCCTTCAGAGGACGAGTCGGTGTCACATATGTCTGCCCGAGACCCCGCTGTGGAGCTCCCCTCGCCCTCTGTCCCACTAGTGAATTCGGAGTCCGTTGCATGGCCCTCCATGGCCATGTGGGATGCAGCTCCCTCGTGCTCCGATGCCACTGCTCCTCCGCCTGATGATGCTAATGCACACATGAACAGGAAGACCACAAAAAAGGGGGGGGGGAGAAAATAAAGACATGTTGAGTGCATGCATTGGCGACACCGTTGGCGGACAGGACAGACACAGAAGCCCCCTGCACTACGCCGCGCACTTTGGATCGACTACTCAATCCGTGGGACATGGCCTACAAGCCTATGGAGGACATCTGCACACATAGATGACACAGGGCCATGAATAGCTGTACTTGGCACCCTACAGAGGTGGGGGGTGGGGGCACAGGGCCATGCCTTACGGAGGGGCCTAGCCTACAGAAATCGCCCTGGCCTAGGGATACCCACAGCCCTCCTCCCCCACCCAGACACCTCCACTGCGCGCAAAGTCACCAGGATGAGAGTGTACTCACCCCCTTGTGTCTGCTGTGATGTCCTCACGCGCCCATCCAAATCGGGGTAGGCCACCGCCAGGATCCGTGACATCAGGGGGGTCAAAGTCCGACTGGCACCCCTCCCACGTTGGGAGGCCATCCCCAGCTGAGCCTCCGCCGTCTTCCTGCTCCAGCGGCGGATGTCCTCCCATCTCTTCCGGCAGTGGGTGCCCCGTCTGTGGTGGACCCCCAGGGTCCGGACGTCCTTGGCGATGGCACGCCAAATATCGATCTTCTGGTGGGCGCTGACCTATGTGAAATGTACAGGGGGAGAAAAATAGTCATCACCTTCTGCACGCTCAATGTGAGTGGCCCCCATCCCTACCCTTGCCATGTGGCACATGCTCTCACCGTCGTTTGATGCATGCCTCAATCGCTCCCCTCCCCACCATCTTTCATCCACCCCACTCAACACAGGCATTGCCCACAAAGCATGGTCCCAGTGTACTTACCTGTTGGTCTGGAGGACCGTAGAGTAGCGCGTACTGGGGGAAGACCCCATCCACAAGTTTCTCCAAATTCCTGAGCAGTGAAGGCAGGGGCCCTTTCCCCAGTCGCATGAGCCATTGTCTCCTCCAGACCGAGGTCACAGCAGCACTTGCAGTGTAGGTCCTCTCCTGTCGAAGATCAGGTATCGAGTGATTAAGCAGATATAAAATGGCGGCCACGCCCGCGGCGGTGCGTACCGCGGCGGTGCGTACCGCGACCGCTGGCGCACATCGTCATTGGCTCCTGAGACCCATAGGGTCCAATGTTAACCAAAGAATCGTGTTATGTGCAAGCTGTGGTTACGTACCTGTGGGTTGATTGACTCTGTGCTCGCTGTTGTCCTTCATAGGCACCGTCCGCTGGGACATGCGAGGAGATGGCGGAATCTTCCCGTGTACAGACCGCTGGTGGACCTGTCGACAATGGAGGAAAGACATGTCATACTGACATACAGGATTGACCGAGCCACTATTCATGAACTGTGTGCCCAGCTGGAGCCAGACCTGATGTCACCAATCCGCCAACCCACAGGGATCCCCCCTCAAGTGCAGGTGCTGTCAGTGCTCCATTTCTTTGCAAGTGGGTCATTTCAAACAACAGTGGCCATATCATCAGGGATGTCCCAGCCTATGTTTTCCAAGGTGTTGTCCAGAGTGTTGTCTGCCCTGCTGAAACACATGCGCAGCTACATCGTTTTCCCTGAGGTGGGAGATTTGCCTACAGTGAAGGGTGATTTCTATGCCCTTGGACATATCCCCAACATCATAGGTGCCATTGATGGGACCCATGTGGCTTTGGTTCTCCCACAGAGGAGTGAACAGGTGCACAGAAACAGGAAGAGTTATCATTCGATGAATGTACAGATGGTGTGTTTGGCAGACCAGTACATCTCCCATGTTAATGCCAAGTTCCCTGGCTCAGTGCATGACACGTACATCATGCGGAATAGCAGCATCCCTTACGTGATGGGTCAACTCCAGAGGCACTGTGTGTGGCTAATTGGTGACCCTGGTTACCCCAACCTGTCATGGCTACTGACCCCAGTGAGGAATCCCAGGACAAGGGCAGAGGAACGGTACAATGAGGCCCATGGGAGAACTAGGAGGGTGATCGAGCGGACCTTCGGCCTCCTGAAGGCCAGGTTCCGCTGCCTCCATATGACAGGTGGATCCCTATTCTACTCACCAAGGAAGGTGTGCCAGATCATCGTGGCCTGCTGTATGCTTCACAACCTGGCTTTGCGACGACAGGTGCCTTTTCTGCAGGAGGATGGTCCAGATGGTGGTGTTGTAGCAGCTGTGGAGCCTGTGGAGAGTGAAGACGAGGAAGCCGGAGAAGACGACATAGACAACAGGAACACAGTAATACAGCAGTATTTTCAATGACACACAGGTAAGAATACACACCAGCATATCACATATACTTAAACACTACTACCTCTCTACTGTCCTGTCCCCAGTGTACGGTAACTGAGTTGTGACTTTCCCTTCCGATTTCAGAGATGTGGGCCCCACTGCGTGACATCTGCTTTGTTTCCCCATGGACTACAGCTGTGTGACAGTGGTATGTTGGCATTACAATGTAAATAAGCATTTTGGCACGGTAATGTCTAATACATTTGTACAAAATCACAGCCAGACTCCTGATTGTTTTGTGCAATAACTGTGTTTATTACAGTGCTCTATTTTGGTGGGTGGTTGCAAATCGGTGAGGGGTGATGGTGGAGGATTGTCCATGGCAGAGTCCAGAATATTTGTATCACAGTTGCATTGTCCAAATGGCTCTGGGAAGTGGAGCAGGGGCAGTTTAAGGATGGACAGGGTGACAATGTGGGACAGTGGGATGACAATCAGGGAGGTATCCTTTCCTGGCGGGGGTCTTGGCATCTTACTCTGTCTTCTTCCTGGATCTCAGGGTCCGCTTGCAGGGTGGTTCTCCTTCTGCAGGAGGTGGGGTGCTGGTGGCCTGTTGGTCCTGTGGCAGGGCCTCCTGTCCACTAGCGCCGGCAGCGGTGGTAGGCAGTTTTTGGTCCATGCTAGTGTCAGGGGCCCTTTGTGGTGCCACAGTGTCCCGCAATGTGGTGACTACCTGATTCAGAGCCCCTACAATGGTGCCCAGGGCGGAACTGATGGTTCGTAGTTCCTCCCTGAACCCCAAATAATGTTCCTCCTGCAGGAGCTGGATCTCCTGAAACCTGGCCAGGACCGTCGCCATCGTCTCCTGGGAATGATGGTAGGCTCCCATGATGGAGGAGAGGGCCTCGTGGAGAGTGGGTTCCCTGGGCCTGTCCCCCCCTGTCACACAGCAGCCCTCCCAGTTCCCCTGTTTCCCTGGGCCTCTGTCCCCTGGACCGTGTGCCCAGTACCACTGCCCCCAGGTCCCTGTTGTTGTTGGGGTGGTGGGTTAACCTGGGTGCCCTGTAGTGGTGGACACACCGCTGATTGACGTGTCCTGGGGACAGAGGTATGGGCCGCTGGGTGGGTGCTGTGCTGGTGTTCCCAGAGGGGGGAAGGTCTGCTGTGGCCTGTGGCTGTCTGAGGGGAACCGACTGTCCTGAGGTCCCCGATGGGCCGGGCTGGTCATCTAGATCCAGGTCGACAGAGGTGCTGTCATCACTGTGGGCCTCTTCTGGGGGTGGAGTGGACATTTGTGGACCCTCCTGTGCGGTGACGTGGCGTTCGGGTCCTTCAGGGGTATAAATGGATGGTTATTGCATCTGTGTGTGCCATAGCGTGCAATGGGTGGGTGCCCGTGTACCCCAGTGCTGGCATTCCTGTGTGGGGGCTTTTGTGACGGTGGTTTGGGGGGGGATGGGGATGTGCAGTGGGCATGCTTTGGTGATGGGTGTCCATGCTTTGTGGTCGCATGCAGGGCTTGGGGTTGGGATGGGTGGGTTGTGATGGTGAGACATTTACAAGGAGTAAGTGTGATAGGGTGAGGGTGAGGGTGGGGGTATGAGTTGGCATGCTGGTGGGGTGGGGGGGATGACGTAGTGAAGATGAGGCTTACCAGAGTCCATTCCTCCAGATACTCCTGCGAGGCCCTCAGGATGCAGGATCGCCAAGACCTGCTCCTCCCATGTTGTAAATTCTGGGGGAGGAGGTGGGGGTCCGCCGCCAGTCCGCTGCACCGCGTTGTTGTGCCTGGATACCATTGAACGCACCTTCCCCCGTAGGTCGTTCCACCGCTTCCTGATGTCGTCCCTATTTCTTGGGTGCTGTCCCACAGCGGTGTGCTGCACCTGTGTCCCGAAGAGCTGTGGCTCTACCCGTACAATTTCCTCCACCATGACCCTGAGTTCATCCTCAGAAAACCTGGGGTGTCTTTGCGGTGCCATGGGGTGGTGTGGGTGATGTGTGGGTGGATTGTGTGGTGCTAAGTGTGGTGATGTGTATTAGTATGTTGTGTGAAGTGCGTGGTAATATTGCTGTGTGTATGTAATATGCGCGTCTGGGTGCTCGGTTCTCTATTTCTCTGTGAGTGGTCCCGATTCTCTAGGAGTGGAGGTTTGTGGGTGATGTGGGTGTGTGTTTTATATTTAATTGGGTGTGTGGGAGTGGTGTGTGTATGTGTATCAGGTGTGTGTGTTTCGAATTGTCCAATGTGGCTGTGTTTTGTAAGTGTGCGTGTATTTTGAGCGCGGCGGTGTGTACCGCCGATAGAATACCGCGGTTGAAAGACCGCCGCATGGATTCGTGTGTCGTGATAGTGTGGGCGTATTTCTGTTGGCGTGACGGTGGAGGTTTGCTCATCGCCAGTTTCTCGCTGGCCTTTGGTGTGGCGGACTTTTGTGTATGTCTGTATTTTGGCGGATTGCCTGTTGTGGGTCAGAATGACCGTGGCGGTTTACAGCGGCCGCGGCGGTATGTTGGCGGTCTTCTGACAGCGGTAAGCGGCTTTTACAGCCAGGGTTGGAATGACCCCCAAAATGTTGTATAGGAAGAATTGCAGCCTGTATAGCCTGGACTAGTGCCCATCCTGATCAGCATAAGGGCAACGATTCTGGTAGTCAGAAGGGGAAGGGGGGGTGAGAGGGAAGCGCATGTCACAATACAGTGCTTGGAAACCTCCACAATGGCGGTCCTCCCAAATATCTCAGCGTTTCTCCAGGATCCCTATGGGATGGATAAATATATAGAAAAGGAAGAGACGAGGAGATAAGATCGAGGAGGTAGGAGAGAGCAGCCGAGGATATAGAGGGTAGTGCAAAATGTAGAGAAATGATGGAGGGGGAGGGGAGTGAGATACAGAGGGAGGGGGAGGCAGAGGTATTAAGAAAATGGGAAAAGAGGGCAGATAGGAGAGCATAAGAGCCTAGGTGCTGAGAGGTTGAGGGCACCCAGTACCCCCATCTGGAGGGTGGGGAGGTGGAGAGGGGGAAAAATCAGTCCGGTATAAAGAGCATCGGTCTGAAGTGGAGGTAGGAGAGGCACAGGCGTGTAGATTAATACCCCAAAAGTACCAATGCGTTGTCTGCGGTTTTGCCATGGGTAAATCGTACTATATCACTGATTGTGTTGCATGTAGGAAGAACGTAACAGACAATGTAACAGCAAATGGAGATGTTGAGTGAGTATCCCATAGAGGCCCGACATCACTCCCTCATAGCGTCCCCAAGTATTTAAGTAAGATAGTTCAGGAGATGATTGGAGGGACCGGGGGGGGGGAACCGAAAGCACTGCGAAGGCAGTGTTGAAGTTGTGGGTATCACCACATTTGATCGGGGCTAAGCCCGTTTTCATCCCGTAATGTCGCAAAGGATTTAAGTTTTCGGTTCGCTATAAGTTGATCCAAAGAGGTAATACCCGCCATACTCCATTGAAGCCAGGAAATAGTGGACCTCCCTATTCTTAACCACCGGTCATTGCCCCATATAGGGGACCCCGAATGTAAGTGGGGGTGTACGCCAAGAAGTTGGTGTTTCCGTCGCCAAGCTGTTGGGGTCGCCTCTAGTATTGGATTTTTGGGAGGGGTCTGAGGGTGGTAGTCTGTCTAGGATGCAAAGGCCACTGGCATGTGAGAGTAATTGACACTCGATCTGGACCCATGACAGAGGTTCTGAGGCACCCGGTAACATGTACACCAACTGAGACAGGTGGAGGCCCAAAGTATATTGTTCGACAGACGGAAGTCCCATACCTCCACAACGATGAGCTTGGCAGAAGATAGGCGGGGCGGGCCGTACCCCAAACAAAGACTCTGATTAGTGCATCAATTCTCCCGAGGGTCGTGAGGGGAATTTGCATGGGTAACATCCCGAGGACATAGGTAAAACGGGGCAAGATTACCATCCTCACTGCCTGCACCCGTCCCCACATGGTGAGCCCTGGTGGGTCCATTTGTCAAAATCCCGAGACATACGAGACACTAGAGGAGCAAAATTGTCCACCACCATATGATCCAGGCCTCTATTAACCAGGATTCCTAAGTATTTAAGAAGAGATGGTTTCCATCAGAACGGAATACCATGAATCGCCGCTCGGGTAGTAATAGTGGATAGGGGTAGGGCTTCACTCTTGTCCCAATTCACCCTACCACCTGATAAGAGGGCAAATCCGTCTATGATCTCCAACACGGCTGGGATAGAATGGTCTAGGTCTGTTAGGGTGAGCAGGATGTTGTCCGCATATAGGTAGAGTTTAGAGACTTCCCCCTGGACTGACAGTCCAGTAAGAAGAGGAGAGCGGCGTGTAGTATCCGCTAAAGGTTCTACTGCGAGGAGGAAAAATAGGGGCGATAGCGTGCATCCTTGCCTCGTCCCTCTGGGCATCGGGAAGGGGTTGGAGATGAATCAGCCACAGTTGACCTGCGCTGTAGGGTTATCATAAAGCAGTTGTACTTGGGAGATAAAGTGATCGCCGAGGTTGAATTGCTTGAGGGTGGAAAAGAGGTAGTCTCATTCAGTATGATCAAACGCATTTTTGGCATCCAGGGAGAGGGCGAGTGCCTCCATCGGGAGGTCCTTTGCAATCCATAGGGTATGGGAGAGAACGAAGATGGTTCCTAGAAGTGCAGCCTGGGACAAAACCCACTTGTGTGGGGTGGATTAGGGCCGGGAGGACTTTACGTAGGCGAGATGCGAGGACGCTGGCTAGTATTTTAATATCTCCATTCAAAAGGGTTATGGGGCGATAGCTGCCACATAAGAGGGGGTCCGGGCCAGGCTTGGGAAGGACTGCTATTACCGCTTTGTTAGAAATGGAGGCCAAACAGCCCCTCCCGACTAGCTTCACGGAAAGCCTTGTATAGTAGGTCAACTGATTCGGTACTAGACCATTTATAAAACTCTGCAGGGAAGCTGTCTTCACCCAGCGATTTATGATATGGGAGGTGGGCTATAGCCTGTGCTATTTCGATCTTACTGATTTCACCGTCTAACAGAGCACCATTTGGGAGTCAATTGAGGAAGTGGGCTTAATCTAAAAAGGACTCCATCTGGGTAGGGCTAGCCGATGTTTCAGGGGTGTATAATTCCTGATAGAACTTTGCAAATTCGTCAGCTATATCTTGAGGTTGAGTAAGAAGTTAGCCGGTAGAGGAGGAGAGCGCGGGAATGGCTTGCGCTGCCTCTCATTGGCAAAGTTGGCCCGCCAGGAGCCTGCCTGCTTTCTCGCCATGTTCGTAGTGCCGTCCATGCAGGCGCTGTGAAGAGTATTCTGCCTCGGAGGTAAATAATTCATTAATAGCCATCCTAGCCTGTTCCAGATGTTGGCGGGTTGCTCGTAACGGTCGATTTGTGCATGCCTGATGAAGGGTCATTATGTCACATTCTAGTTCTGTTTGACAGGCCTTCTTCTGTCGGTTTGAAACGCATCTCTCATCATCTGTCCCCGCAAGGAGGCCTTCGCGGCCGACCACAGTATTCTCTGGGAGTGGACTGAGCCCTGAATATTCTGTAGGTAAGTGGAAACGTGCAACCCCAGTTGGATTTTGCCTTGGAGCGTTCTATAGCAGTTTACTGGGAAGCGCCACGGTTTATGTCCCAGCAGAGGAGATCAATGTCTACCGAGGTTAGTATCGGAGAGTGATCAGAGAGGGTGTTTTCCAGGATCCATGCATCACAGGCAAGGGGTACAGTAGATTGTGAAACGAGGAAGTAATCCAGCCTAGATTGGGTTCCATGTACCGATGAGAGGAAGGTATACTCCCTGTCTACCGGGTGGGTGAGTCTCCAGAGGTCCACAAGCCCGTGGTCCAAGATTACATCTGCCAGGAGAGCCCTGTTGGGGTTGTTACGAATGTCTACGGGGCCGGTACTGTCTAGCACTGCTTCCCTGGCAAGATTCCAATCACCCCTATGACATAGCACGAGACCCCACTTTCTATAATCAGACAATTTAGACGAAGAAAAACAGATTGCTTGGGGTCAGTTGGCGCAAATACAGATCTGAAACAAATCGATTGATTACCGATCTGGAGTTTAGTAAAGACGTATCTCCCTTCGGGGTCAGACCACAATTTAACCACCCGTATAGGAAGGATTTTTCGCAACAGGATCAATCGCCGCACTTTATAGGCGTCCCACTCTCCGGTGATGGCAGCGTAGGGCAACTGCTGAATAATGCTCTCCCTACCCAGCCTCGACATAGTTGGCCAGATTCTATGGTATTGAGATGTCTGTGTGTTTAGACCGCAGGTAGGAGAATACTTTTTAGCGTTTTACATAATGGGTCATACCATGGACATTCCAAGATAGGATTTGCAGCAGGCGATGAAGGGTAGTAGTCTCAGCAGGCATAGTGGCAACCTGCTTCTACAATAAGTGGAGGGGAGGGGAGGGGAGGGGGGAAGAGAAGAGAGTCAAAGAAATAAGGGGAGGGGAGGGGAGTGTGCTGAAGAAGAACGCTGGGAGATGGTAAAGGTGGGGGTAGGGGGAGGAGGTAGAGAGGGGTATGTTTTAATCTGTACGAGAATACAAGAAAGCGATGAGAGATAGAGTGAGGGGAAGAAGGATGAAGATACAGGTATGGGAGGGAAGGATTGGGGGGTTCTAGGTGTATCGACAGCAACGAACCACAGGAAGGAAAGGTAACAGGAAAAAGAAAGGGAGGAGCCGAAGGAAAGGAGATAGAAATAGGTAGGAGAATATCAGAAGTAAGAGATAGAATAGGGTAAGGGGGAGAGAGAGAAAGGGGGGGAGGGAGGGAGGGAAAAGGGTTAGTGGGGTAGGTAAGTGGGGGGAGCTAACCTTAAAGGGGTTCGAAATCTGAGATCTCAGAGCTGTGACCTGCAAACTATGGGTCTAAACCTGAGGGGAGGACCGCACCCCCCCTGGTGGGGAGGGGCCAGAGTGGGGGGGAGACAGGGGGGGTCCCAGGCCGGCAAGAGGAAAGAAAGAGACAGGTGCTTAAGAGGGGAGGGGCAGACAAGAAAGGTCAGTGACAGATTGAGGGGGCTGTGTGTTTGCGGAGGTGAGGGCTGCAGATGATATGTGAGGACATCAATAGGTAGGGGTAGGACCCAAGAACTTGACTGCTTGCCTGTCTCCCCGTTTTATCTTAGTGTGTGGAGGGGGGGAGATAGAGGGATTAGGATGGTATTATGAGGAGAAGAAGAAGGTATCAAGGTATGAAGGTATGAAGAAGGGGGCTGTACATAGTATAGGCAAATAACAGTGCAGTGCATGTCAAAAGAGGAGCATGGCAGTCAACCAGTAACCAATAGCAGTAAGCAATATAGGAAACAGTATTGGCCAAGCATGTGGACAAATAAACAGTAAGACAGCATTACTTTGATACTACAATACATTAGTATAATATAGTAAGGCAGAACAACTACACAATAAAACTATGGATCAGGGAGACGACTCCATGGGGAATAGCAAGCACACAGTGTTAAACATAGAGAAATAACAATTAACTGTGTTCTGTACCTTACGGTAGGAACCAAGTGTAGTACTCATGAACCAATCTCCCCGTGGTTCCCTGCACTTGTCATCCTTGGGGGTGGGGGCTCCCAGAGAATCAAGAGCTCAAAGTTCAGGTAGAGGCTGAGCTCGGTTTCAATGGAGAGCGGGATTTGACTCTGTCCACCTGTTGAGTATGATGCACTACAGCCAGGAGTGCCTTACCCCTGTCATCGTGGGGTATCGGGTATTTCGTGTGGTCTCTGCCTCTTTGGGGGGTCCCTCTGTCTCCAAAGGAATGGACGTCTGAGGAGGTAAGTTGTAACGTGGCGTTCGGGGAATTTTGAGGCACATCAGCGGGTAAGGCCTGCGGATTCGTGTCCATGAACTTGGGTGTTAGGTCATCGAGGTAAAGCCGGAGATCCTCTGGGTCATAAAAGTCCTAAGATTGGCCATTTTTAGTGATCCATATCCGAGCCGGTTCAAAGAAACCATATTTCACTTCTAGTTGGCGCAGGTGAGGGAGAAGTGATAAAAATGCCTTGCGGCAGTCATTTGTCTCTTTGGAGAAATCTGCTGTGACATGGACCTCATATCTGTCTGCCCAGAACGGACCCTGGGAGCGTGCAGTGGAGATGAGCTGTCGGGCTTGAGCATGGCGTAGGAGGCAGGCTATAATAGGGCCTTTTTCTGAGGGTACTGTGAAACTACAGACCCTGGTAGGGTGTTTGCTCTTTGAAAGTAATTGAGCATTAACACTCATTCTATTACTTTCACTTTTTGATTTTAACCTTGGTCTTCATCCCAGCGTATTGATTAAAGGTATGAAATAATTGTGGGATGAATAACTAATTTTAAGTTTCACTCACTTCGAGCGTTGCTGGTGCCTAAAAATATAGGTATTTTTGTCTGATGAGATATCATCAGAACAGGACGGCTGAGTGCCCCCCTTTTTTAGGGGAGCCCGTCAGGGGTTGCAGCGCCAGCCTGGCGAGGAGCAACTCCCAATGATGATGCTAGTCATCCATTGTGATGCTTGAGGGTTCTGCTTCTGACACCGCGGTTGCCTTAGGCTAGTAAAACACTTTTGGAACAGTGTACCTTTTAGTTTATCATTATTATTATAATAGGGTGCGGACTGTGGGAATCCTCAGCCCTCTTTGGACCCAGACAATGTGCCCTCTGGAATTCAAGGGGAGGATCAAAGGATATGCCCGTTAGGGGAGGGAGGGTTTCTTTGAGAAATGTCGGAACATCCACCCCCTTAACATGCTCTGGGAAACCAAAGAAACGCATGTTGTCCCTACGACTCCTGTCCTCCAAGTCTACGAGCTTACTGCGGAGGAAGAGGAATCCTCGGTCCGGGTCTGGTGCAGTATTGAAGTAATCCTCGACCTACACTCCAGTCTTCTGACTATTAGCTGGTGGAAAAATGCCCCATTCTGGCCAAGTCAGCATACAAGAGGCAGGAGGAGGAGGGGGGAAGATGGTTGTCTCCTAACAACGCTGCCAAACGTAGTCCGTTGGTCAGCATGCCATGGCTGAAAGGAAAAAGGGTAGAAGAGGAGGAGGGGCGCCCCCTTGCACCGGTAATGTGGATTAGGATTAGGGGTGGGCCCGGATGCCTCTCTTGTCCTGTTATGCAATGCAAAGTTTCAAAAGATCTCCGGTCCTCACCTGTGGCCAGACAAGATAGTGGCTATGAGGAAGGCATCCGCTTCTACCCCAAGATGGTGCACTCAGCGCACTAGTGCGTGTGTCGTCCCCTAAATTACCACACAGCTCCAGTGGGGGTGCCCACCCCAGCAGTGACTACAGCTGGGGGCGAAAGGATGGAGGGGTCAAGGCGGGTGAGAAGTGCCTGTTGTAGCCTCCGGTAAGGCCAGTGCTTCACTGTGGCAGTGAGTCTCAGCCCTCAGCCCTTCATCCACATCCTTGGCCAGGCGTGTAATACAGTTGGTTCCCGGGGGGGTATAGACTGCTCCGGGCCTCACCTCACTCATATCCAGGCGGATCAGCAGCTACAAGAGAAGACATCCATGTTGGTCCCGGGGCCGCACACCCAGCACACTGGAGCGCAAGTTGTGCTCCACGTTGCTGCACAGCTCTGGTAACAGTGCCCCTCCCAACAGTGACCTTAGATGGGGGAGGAAGAAAGGAGGGAGCGAGACGAATGTGACGCAGCCATTGTGGACTAAGTACGGGGCCTCTGTCCCGTCATAACAGTAAGAGACAGCCCCATCTATGCGTTCATGGCCAGACCCATGATGCAGCTGTGTCCCAGGGGTCTAAGCCGCCAGCTCTCTGTGCTCCGATGAGACAGGCATCAAGATTGCAAAGTGCCCCAGACGGGGTGCCGCAACAACACTGCTGTTCAGGCTGCCTGTTGGATCCTGGACTGCCCCTCCGAACCCCCGCTGTCACAGCCCAGGGCCCTCCGTAGTGCAGAACTCGAGTCTCAGGCAGCAATCTTCTTCCATGGCCAGACCATGCCCCCGTTTTATGTTAATTTAATGCTTTGATATTACGTGCATTCTAAAATTGCATTTTTGAAGGTACTGATTTAATGAGCCATGTCTTCCTGGTTGTCCCGGCCCCACCCAGGGTATGCAGTTTATTTTGGTAGGGACCGTGGGGGAGCCTCAGGGACCCTGCAGTTCCAGCTAGTTCCCCTCCTCCTGCAGGATCTGGCATTGCTCAAGCACACAGGGAGATGCAGAAAAGGCAGCTCCCTGCGTGCAGGAGCAATCTTTTCATCTTCATCCCTGCCCAAATGTTTGTGGGCAGGTAAAGAGATGAAATCTCTGCTTCAAACAAGCAGGAGCATTTTTAAAGTTTCTTGTTGCTAAAAGTGGAGTGTTTGATTTTGCTTGGCAGGAGCTGTCACTGCTTCCACCAAGCAAAATCAAACAACGACCTCCTGAGGGTGGGCACTTTGGGAGGTAGGAGGAGCCAGCCTGGGGGGATTGCGGTCCTCATGGTCATATATGGCTCCAGGAGGGGGACCATGAAGATCCCCTCATTCCTTCTGCACAGGGCCAGCCTCAGGTAGGTGTTGGTTCCTGGTACCATATATACCCCGGGCTATATATATACATGGTTTTCCGGATTGTATGGTTTTGTAAATGTATTTGGCTTTTTAAGTGGTGGTTGTAGGAAAGTACCATCTTACCATCTGGCATGTTACCCCCATATTTCACTGTATATATGTTGTTTTAGTTGTATGTGTCACTGGGACCCTGCCAGCCAGGGCCCCAGTGCTCATAAGTGTGCCCTGTATGTGTTACCTGTGTTATGACTAACTGTCTCACTGAGGCTCTGCTATCCAGAACTTCAGTGGTTATGCTCTCTCATTTTCTTTCCAAATTGTCACTAACAGGCTAGTGACCAATTTCACAAATTTACATTGGCATACTGGAACACCTGTATAATTCCCTAGTATATGGTACTGAGGTACCCAGGGTATTGGGGTTCCAGGAGATCCCTATGGGCTGCAGCATTTCTTTTGCCACCCATAGGGAGCTATGGCAAATCTTACCCAGGCCAGCCTTTGCAGCCTGAGTGAAATAACGTCCACGTTATTTCACAGCCATTTACCACTGCACTTAAGTAACTTATAAGTCACCTATATGTCTAACCTTTACCTGGTAAAGGTTGGGTGCTAAGTTACTTAGTGTGTGGGCACCCTGGCACTAGCCAAGGTGCTCCCACATTGTTCAGGGCAAATTCCCCAGGCTTTGTGAGTGTGGGGACACCATTACACGTGTGCACTACACATATGTCACGACATATGTATAGCGTCACAATGGTAACTCCGAACATGGCCATGTAACATGTCTAAGATCGTGGAATTGTCACCCCAATGCCATTCTGGCATTGGGGAGACAATTCCATGATCCCCTGAGTCTCTATCTCAGACCCGGGTACTGCCAAACTACCTTTCCCGGGGTTTCACTGCAGCTGCTGCTGCTGCCAACCCCTCAGACAGGTTTCTGCCCTCCTGGGGTCCAGCCAGGCATGGCCCAGGAAGGCAGAACAAAGGACTTCCTCAGAGAGAGGGTGTTACACCCTCTCCCTTTGGAAAAAGGTGTCAGGGCTGGGAAGGAGTAGCCTCCCCCAGCCTCTGGAAATGCTTTGATGGGCACAGATGGTGCCCATCTCTGCATAAGCCAGTCTACACCGGTTCAGGGATCCCCAAGCCCTGCTCTGGCGCGAAACTGGACAAAGGAAAGGGGAGTGACCACTCCCCTGACCTGCACCTCCCCTGGGAGGTGCCCAGAGCTCCTCCAGTGTGCTCCAGACCTCTGCCATCTTGGAAACAGAGGTGCTGCTGGCACACTGGACTGCTCTGAGTGGCCAGTGCCAGCAGGTGACGTCAGAGACTCCTTCTGATAGGCTCCTTCAGGTGTTAGTAGCCTATCCTCTCTCCTAAGTAGCCAAACCTCCTTTTCTGGCTATTTAGGGTCTCTGCTTAGGGGAATTCTTTAGATAACGAATGCAAGAGCTCATCAGAGTTCCTCTGCATCTCTCTCTTCACCTTCTGCCAAGGAATCGACTGCTGACCGCGCTGGAAGCCTGCAAAACTGCAACAAAGTAGCAAAGACGACTACTGCGACCTTGTAACACTGATCCTGTCGCCTTCTCGACTGTTTTCCTGGTGGTGCATGCTGTGGGGGTAGTCTGCCTCCTCTCTGCACTAGAAGCTCTGAAGAAATCTCCCGTGGGACGACGGAATCTTCCCCCTGCAACCGCAGGCACCAAAGAACTGCATCACCGGTCCTCTGGGTCTCCTCTCAGCACGACGAGCGAGGTCCCTTGAACTCAGCAACTCTGTCCAAGTGACTCCCACAGTCCAGTGACTCTTCAGTCCAAGTTTGGTGGAGGTAAGTCCTTGCATCCCCACGCTAGACTGCATTGCTGAGAACCGCGTGTTTTGCAGCTACTCCGGCTCCTGTGCACTCTTCCAGGATTTCCTTTGTGCACAGCCAAGCCTGAGTCCCCGGCACTCTAACCTGCAGTGCACGACCTCCTGAGTTGTCCTCCGGCATCGTGGGACCCTCTTTTGTGACTTCGGGTGAGCTTCGGTTCACTCCACTTCGTAGTGCCTGTTCCGGCACTTCTGCAGGTGCTGCTTGCTTCTGAGAGGGCTCCTTGTCTTGCTTGGTGCCCCCTCTGTCCCCTCACGCAATTGGCGACATCCTGGTCCCTCCTGGGCTACAGCAGCATCCAAAAACCCTAACCACAACCCTTGCAGCTAGCAAGGCTTGTTTGCGGTCTTTCTGCACGAAAACACCTCTGCACGACTCTTCACGACGTGGGACATCCATCCTCCAAAGGGGAAGTTTCTAGCCCTTGTCGTTCTTGCAGAATCCACAGCTTCTACCATCCGGTGGCAGTTTCTTTGCACCCACAGCTGGCATTTCCTGGGCATCTGCCCACTCCCGACTTGATCGTGACTTTTGGACTTGGTCCCCTTGTTCCACAGGTACTCTCGTCAGGAAATCTATTGTTGTTGCATTGCTGGTGTTGGGCTTCCTTGCAGAATTCCCCTATCACGACTTCTGTGCTCTCTGGGGAACTTAGGTGCACTTTGCACCCACTTTTCAGGGTCTTGGGGTGGGCTATTTTTCTAACCCTCACTGTTTTCTTACAGTCCCAGCGACCCTCTACAAGGTCACATAGGTTTCGGGTCTATTCGTGGTTCGCATTCCACTTCTAGAGTATATGGTTTGTGTTGCCCCTATCAATATGTGGCCCCATTGCATTCTATTGTGACTATACATTGTTTGCACTGTTTTCTATTGCTATTACTGCATATTTTGGTATTGTGTACATATATCTTGTGTATATTTGCTATCCTCATACTGAGGGTACTCACTGAGATACTTTGGCATATTGTCATAAAAATAAAGTACCTTTATTTTTAGTATATCTGTGTATTGTGTTTTCTTATGATATTGTGCATATGACACTAGTGGTACTGTAGAAGCTTCACTCGTCTCCTAGTTCAGCCTAAGCTGCTCTGCTAAGCTACCTTTTCTATCAGCCTAAGCTGCTAGACACCCCTCTACACTAATAAGGGATACCTGGGCCTGGTGCAAGGTGTAAGTACCCCTTGGTACCCACTCCAAGCCAGTCCAGCCTCCTACATTGGTTGTGCAGCGGTGGGATAAGTACTTGCAACTACTTACCACTTTGTCATATTGTACTTTTCATAAGAGAAAAATATACAAAACAAGTTCAGTGTATGTACACCTAACCAAAAAGTTTTCCTTTTCTTCTCTTACTCTTCTTGCTAAGTGCTGAAAAGTACCTCTAAACTTTCAAAAAGTTCTTTAAAAGTTTTTTTTCTGTTCCTTAAAAAGTTCTGAAAACTTTTTCTTTCTTTTTCTGTCCTTTAAACGTTTTCTATAATGTCTGGTACAGGCCAAACTGTTGATCTGACCAAACTTGCTCATGATCACCTTAGCTGGAAAGGAGCAAGGAGTCTCTGCATTGAAAGAGGTTTAGGGGTAGGGAAGAATCCTTCTAGAGAACTGTTAGTTAACATGCTCATTGAACAAGATAAGACCTTAGTTGGCACTTCTGTTGAGAGATTAGCTGATGGTTCCCACTCTGATTCTGGGGCACCCCTAGTAAAGGAGTTAGAAGGGAACCTTCCCAGCCTGCCCCTAGCAAGCCACCCAGCATGGCTGGTACTAATGTGACTTCACATCACAGTAAGAGTGTTACTTCTCATCACAGTAGGAGTGTTACTTCTGTAGGCCAGAATGTTAGAGTGCCATCTGTTAGGGACAGGTCTCCCTCTGTTCATTCACACCATTCTTCTGTGTCAAGGCATGCCCAACCCACCCTCCCTGAAGACAGAGTGTTAGAAAGGGAGCTCAATAGATTGAGAGTGGAAGAATCCAGGCTGAAGCTTAAAAGGCAACAGCTGGATTTAGATAGACAAGCATTTGACTTAGAAAAAGAAAGGCAGAGGTTGGGGTTAGGACCCCATGGTGGCAGCAGCAGTATTCCAAATAGTCATCCTGCAAAAGAGCATGATTCTAGGAATCTGCACAAGATAGTTCCCCCTTACAAGGAGGGGGATGACATTAACAAGTGGTTTGCTGCACTTGAGAGGGCCTGTGTTGTACAGGAGGTCCCTCAAAGGCAGTGGGCTGCTATCCTATGGCTATCTTTCAGTGGAAAGGGTAGGGATAGGCTCCTTACTGTTAAAGAAAGTGATGCCAATAATTTTACAGTTCTTAAGAATGCACTCCTAGATGGTTATGGCTTAACCACTGAACAGTACAGGATCAAGTTCAGAGATACCAAAAAGGAGTCTTCACAAGACTGGGTAGACTTTGTTGACCATTCAGTGAAGGCCTTGGAGGGGTGGTTACATGGCAGTAAAGTTTCTGACTATGAAAGCCTGTATAACTTAATCCTGAGAGAGCATATTCTTAATAATTGTGTGTCTGATTTGTTACACCAGTACCTGGTAGACTCTGATCTGACCTCTCCCCAAGAATTGGGAAAGAAGGCAGACAAATGGGTCAGAACAAGGGTGAACAGAAAAGTTCATACAGGGGGTGACAAGGATGGCAAGAAGAAGGATGGTAAGTCTTCTGACAAGGGTGGGGACAAATCTAAAAATGAGTCTTCATCAGGCCCACAAAAACACTCTGGTGGGGGTGGTGGGCCCAAATCCTCTTCAAATCAAAACAAAGAAAAGAAACCATGGTGCTATTTATGTAAAATAAAAGGCCATTGGACAACAGATCCCAGTTGTCCAAAGAAAAGCACCAAGCCTCCTACCACTACAACCCCTGCTGCTACACATAGTGCCCCTAGTAATAGCAGTGGTGGTGGGAGCAAACCTACTAATAGCCAATCCAAGGGACTAGCTGGGCTCACTTTTGGTAATTTAGTTGGGGTTGCTCTTGTTAGGGAGACCACAGAGGCTGTGTTAGTCTCTGAGGGGGCTATTGATTTAGCCACCTTGGTTGCTTGTCCCCTTAATATGGATAAGTACAAGCAACTGCCCCTAATAAATGGTGTTGAGGTTCAGGCCTACAGGGACACAGGTGCCAGTGTTACAATGGTAATAGAGAAACTGGTCCACCCTGAACAACACCTACTTGGTCACCAGTACCAAGTAACCGATGCTCATAACAACACTCTTAGCCACCCCATGGCTGTGGTGAATCTCAACTGGGGGGGGGGGGTTACTGGTCCAAAGAAAGTTGTGGTTGCCTCAGATTTACCTGTAGACTGTCTACTAGGGAACAATTTAGAGACATCAGCTTGGGCAGAAGTGGAGTTGGAGGCTCATGCAGCTATGCTGGGCATTCCAGGGCATATTTTTGCTTTAACCAGGGCTCAGGCCAAAAAGCAAAAAGGACAGGGTGACTTGGATCCTGGAAGAATGGACCAAATGCTCCCTAAAGCTAGGGTTAGTAAAGGTAAAACACTACCTACTATCCCTCCCTCTACAGTGGATTTAACTTCTGAGGAAGAAGAATTTCCACCCTGTGCAGAACCTACACCAGAGGAGCTGGAAGCAGACACTGCTGAGCTTTTGGGTGAAGGGGGGCCTCCCAGGGAGGAGCTGAGTGTGGCACAGCATACCTGTCCCACACTAGAGGGTCTAAGGCAGCAAGCTGTCAAACAAACAAATGGGGATGTCAGTGACTCTCACAGAGTTTACTGGGAGGACAACCTTTTGTATACTGAAGCAAGGGATCCAAAACCTGGAGCTGCCAGGAGACTGGTGATTCCTCAGGAATACAGAAAGTTCCTCCTAACTCTAGCCCACGACATTCCCTTAGCTGGACATTTGGGGCAAATGAAAACTTGGGACAGGCTTGTCCCCTTGTTTCATTGGCCTAGAATGTCAGAGGACACAAAGGAATTTTGTAAGTCCTGTGAAACCTGTCAAGCCAGTGGCAAAACAGGTGGCACTCCAAAGGCACCCCTTATTCCACTGCCTGTGGTTGGGGTTCCCTTTGAAAGGGTAGGGGTTGACATAGTTGGCCCCCTTGACCCTCCTACTGCTTCAGGCAATAGGTTTATCTTGGTGGTAGTGGACCATGCCACCAGATATCCTGAAGCAATTCCTCTAAGGACCACTACAGCTCCTGCAGTGGCAAAGGCCCTCCTGGGAATCTTTTCCAGGGTGGGCTTCCCAAAAGAGGTGGTATCAGACAGGGGAAGCAATTTCATGTCTGCTTACTTAAAGGCCATGTGGAAGGAATGTGGTGTGACATACAATTTCACCACACCCTATCATCCACAAACAAATGGACTGGTTGAGAGGTTTAATAAAACTCTCAAAGGAATGATAATGGGACTCCCTGAAAAACTCTGCAGGAGATGGGATGTCCCGTTACCTAGCCTCCTTTTTGCTTACAGGGAGGTACCCCAAAAAGGAGTGGGCTTCAGCCCCTTTGAACTCCTATTTGGACACCCTGTAAGAGGTCCTCTAACACTTGTGAAGGAGGGTTGGGAACAACCTTTAAAAGCTCCAAAGCAAGACATAGTGGACTATGTACTTGGCCTAAGATCTAGGGTGGCTGAGTACATGAAAAAGGCCAGTAAAAACCTTCAGGCCAGCCAAGAGCTCCAAAAGCAATGGCATGACCAGAAGGCTGTTCTGGTTCAGTACCAACCAGGGCAGAAAGTGTGGGTCTTAGAGCCTGTGGCCCCAAGAGCACTCCAAGACAAATGGAGTGGACCCCACATTATTGTTGAGAAAAAGGGTGAAGTCACCTACTTAGTTGACTTAGGCACTGCCAGGAGTCCCCTTAGGGTGCTCCATGTCAATCGCCTGAAACCCTACTATGACAGGGCTGATCTCACCCTGCTCATGGCAACAGATGAGGGACAGGAAGAAGAGAGTGACCCTCTCCTGATCTCTTCTCTTCCACAGAACAAGATGCTCTAGTGGAAGGTGTAGTTCTGGCAGATTGTCTTACTGCTGAGCAGAAAGACCACTGCATAAATCTCCTGGGTCAGTTTTCTGAACTCTTTTCTACTGTGCCAGGCACCACTTCTTGGTGTGAGCACACTATAGATACTGGAGACAGCTTGCCTGTCAAAAGTAAGATCTATAGGCAGCCTGACCATGTCAGGGACTGCATAAAACAAGAGGTTCAGAAAATGCTTGAACTGGGAGTGGTTGAGCACTCTGAAAGTCCATGGGCCTCTCATGTGGTACTTGTACCAAAACCTCATTCCAAAGATGGAAAGAAGGAAATGAGATTTTGTGTAGACTATAGAGGTCTCAACCAAGTAACTAAAACTGATACTCACCCTATACCCAGGGCAGATGAGCTAATAGATACACTGGCATCTGGCAAGTATCTAAGCACCTTTGATTTGACTGCAGGGTATTGGCAGATCAAGTTATCAGAGGATGCAAAAGCAAAAACTGCATTTTCAACCATTTGAGGGCACTACCAATTCACAGTAATGCCTTTTGGGTTGAAGAATGCACCTGCTACTTTTCAGAGGTTGGTGAATACAGTCCTGCAAGGGCTGGAAGCTTTTAGTGCAGCATATCTAGACGATATAGCTGTCTTTAGCACCAGCTGGGATGATCACCTGGTCCACCTATGGAAAGTTTTAGAGGCCCTGCAAAAGGCAGGCCTCACTATCAAGGCTTCAAAGTGCCAGATAGTGCAGGGAAAGGTGGTTTATCTGGGACACCTGGTAGGTGGAGAACAGATTGCACCACTTCAGGGGAAAATCCAAACTATTACTGTAGATTGGGATCCCCCTACAACTCAGACTCAGGTGAGAGCCTTCTTAGGCCTCACTGGGTACTACAGGAGGTTCATAAAGAACTATGGCTCCATTGCAGCCCCTCTTAATGACCTCACATCTAAGAAAATGCCTAAAAAGGTATTATGGACAGCAAACTGTCAGAAAGCTTTTGAGGAGCTGAAGCAGGCCATGTGCTCTGCACCTGTCCTGAAAAGCCCCTGTTACTCCAAAACATTCATTTTCTAAACTGATGCATCTGAATTAGGGGTAGGGGCAGTCTTATCACAACTTAATTCTGAGGGCCAGGATCAACCTGTTGCTTTTATCAGCAGGAGGTTGACCCCTAGAGAAAAGCGTTGGTCTGCCATAGAGAGGGAGGCCTTTGCTGTGGCCTGGGCACTGAAGAAGTTGAGGCCATACCTGTTTGGCACTCACTTCATTGTTCAGACAGACCACAAACCTCTACTTTGGCTAAAACAAATGAAAGGTGAAAACCCTAAATTGTTAAGGTGGTCCATATTCCTACAGGGAATGGACTATACAGTGGAACATAGACCTGGGAGTACCCACTCCAATGCAGATGGACTCTCCAGATATTTCCACTTGGACAATGAAGACTCATCAGGTCATGGCTAGTCTTTTTGTCCTTCGTTTAGGGGGGGGTTGTGTAGGAAAGTACCATCGTGCCTGGCATGTTACCCCCATATTTCACTGTATATATGTTGTTTTAGTTGTATGTGTCACTGGACCTTGCCAGCCAGGGCCCCAGTGCTCATAAGTGTGCCCTGTATGTGTTACCTGTGTTATGACTAACTGTCTCACTGAGGCTCTGCTATCCAGAAACTCAGTGGTTATGATCTCTCATTTTCTTTCCAAATTGTCACTAACAGGCTAGTGACCAATTTCACCAATTTACATTGGCATACTGGAACACCCTTATAATTCCCTAGTATATGGTACTGAGGTACCCAGGGTATTGGGGTTCCAGGAGATCCCTATGGGCTGCAGCATTTCTTTTTCCACCCATAGGGAGCCATGGCAATTCTTACACAGGCCAGCCTTTGCAGCCTAAGTGAAATAACGTCCACGTTATTTCACAGCCATTTACCACTGCACTTAAGTAACTTATAAGTCACCTATATGTCTAACCTTTACCTGGTAAAGGTTGGGTGCTAAGTTACTTAGTGTGTGGGCACCCTGGCACTAGCCAAGGTGCCCCCACATTGTTCAGGGCAAATTCCCCAGACTTTGTGAGTGCGGGGACACCATTACACACGTGCACTATACATATGTCACGACATATGTATAGCGTCACAATGGTAACTCCGAACATGGCCATGTAACATGTCTAAGATCGTGGAATTGTCACCCCAATGCCATTCTGGCATTGGGGAGACAATTCCATGATCCCCCGAGCCTCTAGCTCAGACCCGGGTACTGCAAAACTACCTTTCCCGGGGTTTCACTGCAGCTGCTGCTGCTGCCAACCCCTCAGACAGGTTTCTGCCCTCCTGGGGTCCAGCCAGGCTTGGCCCAGGAAGGCAGAACAAAGAACTTCCTCAGAGAGAGGGTGTTACACCCTCTCCCTTTGGAAAAAGGTGTCAGGGTTGGGGAGGAGTAGCCTCCCCCAGCCTCTGGAAATGCTTTGATGGGCACAGATGGTGCCCATCTCTGCATAAGCCAGTCTACACCGGTTCAGGGATCCCCCAGCCCTGCTCTGGCGCGAAACTGGACAAAGGAAAGGGGAGTGACCACTCCCCTGACCTGCACCTCCCCTGGGAGGTGCCCAGAGCTCCTCCAGTGTGCTCCAGACCTCTGCCATCTTGGAAACAGAGGTGCTGCTGGCACACTGGACTGCTCTGAGTGGCCTGTGCCAGCAGATGACGTCAGAGACTCCTTCTGATAGGCTCCTTCAGGTGTTAGTAGCCTATCCTCTCTCCTAAGTAGCCAAACCTCCTTTTCTGGCTATTTAGGGTCTCTGCTTTGGGGAATTCTTTAGATAACGAATGCAAGAGCTCATCAGAGTTCCTCTGCATCTCTCTCTTCACCTTCTGCCAAGGATTCGACTGCTGACCGCGCTAGAAGCCTGCAAAACTGCAACAAAGTAGCAAAGACGACTACTGCAACCTTGTAACGCTGATCCTGCCGCCTTCTCGACTGTTTTCCTGGTGGTGCATGCTGTGGGGGTAGTCTGCCTCCTCTCTGCACTAGAAGCTCCGAAGAAATCTCCCGTGGGACGACGGAATCTTCCCCCTGCAACCGCAGGCACCAAAGAACTGCATCACCGGTCCTCTGGGTCTCCTCTCAGCGCGACGAGCGAGGTCCCTTGAACTCAGCAACTCTGTCCAAGTGACTCCCACAGTCCAGTGACTCTTCGGTCCAAGTTTGGTGGAGGTAAGTCCTTGCCTCCCCACGCTAGACTGCATTGCTGGGAACTGCGTGTTTTGCAGCTACTCCGGCTCTTGTGCACTCTTCCAGAATTTCCTTTGTGCACAGCCAAGCCTGGGTCCCTGGCACTCTAACCTGCAGTGCACGACCTCCTGAGTTGTCCTCCGGCGTCGTGGGACCCTCTTTTGTGACTTTGGGTGAGCTCCGGTTCAATCCACTTTGTAGTGCCTGTTCCGGCACTTCTGCAGTTGCTGCTTGCTTCTGAGAGGGCTCCTTGTCTTGCTGGGCGCCCCCTCTGTCCCCTCACACAATTGGCGACATCCTGGTCCCTCCCGGGCCACAGCAGCATCCAAAAACCCTAACCGCGACCCTTGCAGCTAGCAAGGCTTGTTTGCGGTCTTTCTGCACGGAAACACCTCTGCACGACTCTTCACGACGTGGGACATCCATCCTCCAAAAGGGGAAGTTTCTATCCCTTGTCGTTCTTGCAGAATCTACAGCTTCTACCATCCAGTGGCAGCTTCTTTGCACCCACTGCTGGCATTTCCTGGGCATCTGCCCACTCCCGACTTGATTGTGACTTTTGGACTTGGTACCCTTGTTCCACAGGTACTCTCGTCAGGAAATCCGTCGTTGTTGCATTGCTGGTGCTGGTCTTCCTTGCAGAATTCCCCTATCACAACTTCTGTGCTCCCTGGGGAACTTAGGTGCACTTTGCACCCACTTTTCAGGGTCTTGGGGTGGGCTATTTTTCTAACCCTCACTGTTTTCTTACAGTCCCAGCGACCCTCTACAAGGTCACATAGGTTTGGGGTCCATTCGTGGTTCGCATTCCACTTCTAGAGTATATGGTTTGTGTTGCCCCTATCCCTATGTGCCCCCATTGCATTCTATTGTGACTATACATTGTTTGCACTGTTTTCTATTGCTATTACTGCATATTTTGGTATTGTGTACATATATCTTGTGTATATTTGCTATCCTCATACTGAGGGTACTCACTGAGATACTTTGGCATATTGTCATAAAAATAAATGTATTGTCCAATAATATGACAAGGATGAATATCCCTGATGGTGTGTTGTAGGTTGGAGGAAGTATGAGGTTGAAGAAAAGTCTTGAGTCTTGTTAGTAGATGATGCCTTTATTCGTGGGTGTTAGAGATCATTGTGCCATCATAGATATACAGCCAACACGTGTTTCGTCACACAGGTGACTTCATCAAGGCTGCAAAAAATAGTAATGAAAGCAAAAATTGGCATATATACGTGTGTGGAATCGATAGTGGACTCATTGGTGACCATGTAGAAAAGATTCCAAAACCAGAAACCAGTGACCGGTGATTAGTGTAGGAGCTTGAGTAAGTAAGCATTGAGTGAACATGAGCAAGCAAAATAGGTGAAAGGGACCCCAACTAAAAAACATGCCAGACAAAGTGAGTCAACGTGACCATGCGAATCATAGTGAGAACAAAAGTATCGGACAGTTTATATTTAAAGTGTAAAGAGCGTATACAGAGACTGTGAGGTGAAGTGTGACCAGTACGAGAGTAGAGCAGGGCTGAGAGAGACCAGGCATATGGGTGAGTACGAACACAAAAGGGGAGATACAGAAACCGTACATAATAAAAATGTAACTGAGAAACCTTAAAGTACCTTTATTTTTAGTATATCTGTGTATTGTGTTTTCTTATGATATTGTGTATATGACACTAGTGGTACTGTAGGAGCTTCACTCGTCTCCTAGTTCAGCCTAAGCTGCTCTGCTAAGCTACCTTTTCTATCAGCCTAAGCTGCTAGACACCCCTCTACACTAATAAGGGATACCTGGGCCTGGTGCAAGGTGTAAGTACCCCTTGGTACCCACTACAAGCCAGTCCAGCCTCCTACAGTGGTCCCTGGGGCCTATGGGGCCCATGTGGTCCCCCTGCATAATTTTCAATTATAGCCTAGGGAGGTGGTGGTCCCCGGGACTTGGGGGGGTCCACACAGCCCACCACATAATTGTATTATAGTAGTCCATGGGTGGTGGCACTCTCCAGAGCCTGGGGGGTCCACATGCCCCCACATCACCTACATTATTGTTGCTTCTGGGAAGTTGTTGTTTCCGGGGCCAGGGGTTCCGGGCGGCCCCCTGCATTTATATTACATGTCGCCCTGGGTGGCAGTCCCCAGTTATGCCCTCTGGACCTAGCCCACCCAGGGGCATAATAAAAAGGAAGCACAGGAGACCATACTTGCTTTATTTTTCAATCAATGGTGAAATTCACAAACATTTGCACATTTTGGGGTGAATTGCTGCCAACTCCCTTTAACCACCCAGTGAGTTTTTCTAAACTTTAACTAATGATACAGTTAGAAAGATAGATTTTAGGACAAATTGAAAAGAAAAATGTTATTGTCAAGCAAAAAGAGTGAGATAACCTTTCAGTATATACATTAAGCGTTTGAAGTTGAAAAGAAATTAAATTAGTCAAATGTCCAGAGACATACTAAAGGCCTCAATACGAGTTTGGCGGCCCCATGACCGCCGCGGTGGAGGTGGCGGTCGCACCGCTATGTGCCTGGCAGAGCAGACTGCCATTTTATGACCATGGCGGTGTTCCGACCGGAACACAGTCAAGTCACCACCAGTCCCGCCAGCACAGATGGGCCACTGTGGCCGGTGGTTGTAGGCATCTCCAGGCCTGCGGGGACCATGTTTTTTTGCTGACCTTATTACAAGGTTGCACACCGCCAGGATTTCTGCCGCAAAAAAGCCTGGCAGAAACAAACAAACATAGTAGGGGACACTCACCTTCAGGAACACAGGCATGTCCGCACCTGCTATGGAACCCAAACTGGAAGTCTTCCCAGTGCTCCTGCTGGCCATACATCTCCAGAACCAGGGATGGCGATGAAGACACCAACCGTATGTACACCTGCCTAGCACACACTGGAGGGAAGGCTATTAGTAGACACCCACATGCAACACACACACACCAGGCACGGCTAGCCACGCCCACACACACACGCAAACAAACACCCATAGCAACACACACACATACACACACTCAAACACAAACCATACACATCAATTCACACATATGTAACACATACATGCGGAAGCAAAGCCAGGACAAGTTTGTTACCCTCGACATCAATGGGTGTATAGTGTAGATATATAAGATCGGAATGGTCAAATAATAAATAACTATACTGGCCAGTCCAACTGTAATGTGGGGCCCAGGCACACTGGGCAATGTCCATGGCCCTAACTTGACTCCTGACTGCAAAGTGGCCTCCACAAGGAAGGGGCATCAATAGGGCATGCAGGCACCTCAGAGGTGAGGGGGGTCGAGGTGGGGGTTTGTGTTTTGTGCAGAAGTCCTTAGGTTTGTGTTTTGATGGGGGTCCTTATGGTTGGGTTGGAGGTTTGGACTTTGATTTTGGGGGAAGGTGCTTGGGTCTGGGTTTACAAGGGGTAGCCTTGGCCTTTGTGGAGGTAGAAGTCTTAGGTGGGGGAGGGGCAAGGCTTGTACCGGGGGACCATGGGAGGACTGGGGGTTGAAGGCAGGGATTTGGGGAGGGGAACAGGGTGCTTGGGGGGAACAGGAACTGGGACAATGGGAGGAAACGGAAAATTCTTGGAGGAAACGTTTCCTAGGGGCACAAGGTTGGTCATGGGATAAACGTTTGGGAGTGGAGGGACAGGTAGTAGTTGTGAGGTATGTAGATGAGGTGCCTTGGGTGCAGGTTCGAGCGTGGATGCCATATATGTGCTGTTTGACTGTTGGGTGGGTGAGTGTGGACGTTTAGTTGTAGTAGGAGGAGGGGGGAGGAGATGCAGGGAGATGGGAGAGTGGATGTGTGAATGTATGTTGTGGTAGTGTTTGCAGGTATGGTGGATGTGCTGCATGTGGGGGTATTAACAGCTGTGCTGAGTGCGAATGTGGTGTATGTGGTGCATAAATGGGGGTCTGCTATTGTGTTGACAGTGGGAATGAGTGCACTTGTGGCAGGATCTGGGAGTGATGATGTGGTGACTGCAGGTGTGAGTGGCATGGTGTCTGTGAGGGGGGAGGTGGTGGAGGAGTCCGTTTAGAGAGTGGATGTTGTGCATGCATGTGTTTGTTGTGTGTGTGCATGGCGGTGATGTCTTTTGTGGTGCTTGTCCCTGCGAACCATGTCTGTGATGTGGATGCATGTTGGTATGAAGGTGTGCCTTGGATGGGTGAGGGAAGAAGCCTGTGGGATTGGGAACAGGTAGTTGAAGTGGGGGCCGGAAGAAGAAGGGACACTGGATGCCGTCAATGAGAAAAACAGATCCTGAAAGGATCTCTGCAGGGCAGCCAGGGAACAGTGAATGCCTTCCAGGTAGGCATTGGACTGCTGCATCTGTGATGCCAGTCCCTGGATGGCATTCACAATGGTTGACTGCCCCACACAGATGGACCTGAGGAGGTCAATAGACTCCTCATTGAGGGTAGTAGGGCTGACTGGGGCAGAGGTGCCTGCAGCGAAGGAGATGCCCACCCTCCTGGGTGGGCAGCCACAGGCAACTGGGTGGGGACCTACAGGTAGGGTGGTGATGGGTAAGAGGGTGGCGGACAAGGATGGTGGTGGGATGGGATCAGATGGGTCCGCCACGACCAGGGAGCATCCATCAGGGGAAGAATCTGAAGAAGTTGTCGTCAATGCTGTCTCCCCTGTAGCACTCCCCTCGCCCTACGTCCCACTGGTCCCCTTGGCTCCGCTGGTGTCCACCTCCTGGGCCCTGTGGACTGCAGCTTCCCCACTTGCTGGTGCCCCTTCTCCTTTGCCTGATGATGCTGATGCACACAAAGACAGAGGAGGAGAGGGAGGGAGGGTGTCAGAGAAAGACAGAGTGCAATGGGTCAATAACAATACAACATTTACACAGGGTAACACAATCATTATCGGCTGCTATGCCATGGCAGGTCATGGCCTCCCCTATACATGCTACAACAGTAGGACACCATGGGGGAACCTACTGCTTTGCTGATGTAAACTGCTGATGGTGGAACAATAGCACTCATGTACTTGATGAGGGTCATACTAGTTACACTTGTCTAGTGCTTAGCACATTCTCATGGAGACATATCCTGTACTCCTTATTCAACAGAATCCTGCATGGCTAGGGACCATGCCCACTTATCCACTGACAAATAGCACAGTGACATCTGGGTCCGCTGTTCCTATCTACACATACTGTACATGGCAGCTGATTGAGGACTCTCTAATTACCACTGTCACAGTGGTAGACTGATACTGATAGCAATGTCCTGGCACCTCACGTGTACTGATGGTGATATTAAGAGCTTGGCTCTTAAACTTTGTTGAGTGTGACCACACAAATCCCAAATTGAAAGTAAATGCCCTCATAAGTCACTGTCTGCGTGGTATGGGCCCACAACCTAGCAACCAATCCTGTCAGGGTGGTTGATACCCATAGTCAATGTTCATCTACCAATGACCTACATCTTTCCACTAGTACTCAACCTAAAGCTATACAAGCATTACATTATTGAGGTGTGAGTGTGTACTTACCCCCTTGTGGCTGCTGTGCAGCCCTCAAACACCCATCCACCTCACGGTAGGCCAGCACCAAAATGCGGGCCATTGGGTGGTCAGGGTCCAACGGGCACCCCTCCCTTATTGGGAGGACAATCCCAGCTGGGCCTTTCTGGTCTTACATGCTCAGCATCTCAGGTCCTCCCGCCGCTTTCTGCAGTGGGTACTCTGCTGGCTACGGACCCCCAGGGTCCACACTTGCTTGGCGATGGCACGCCAAATCCCCTTTTACTGATGGGCGCTGACCTGCATGGGTGACACAGACATAAGGACAAAGGTGGTCATTACAACCCTGGAGGTCGGTGTTAAAGCGGCGGTAAGACTGCCAACAGGCCGGCGGTAAAAAAAATTGAATTACGACTGTGGCGGAAACCGCCAACAAAGACAGCCACTTTAACACTCAGACCGCCATGGTGGTACAGACAAACAGCTTGGCGGTCACCGTCAACAGACATGCGGAAGGCAAAGTACCGCCCACAGTATCACAACCTACCAATCCGCCACCTTTTCCTGGGCGTATTCACCGCGGATAAAAACACGGCAGAAACAGGAATTTCACCTCTACACACTCCGCGAGGAACGACGACACCATGGACCTGGAACACCAAATCCTACCTGCGATAGTCTTCCTGCTCCTGTACCAGGAACACCAACGCCGGCGGCGAAGACCACGGTGAGTACTGCACCTACGAAACAGGGGAGGGGGGAGGGAAAAAACAGGGACACACACACGCAACACCCCCACCCCCACCCTCACCCACTACAACACACACAATAATACATATCTATACATTATAGTAACACACCCCAACCCTCCCGGAAGAATGCAAAAACAAAAGGAAATGAGTGTAACCATTGTAATATATTAAAATGCAGTATGCAAAAATATACATATATACACTATTAACAAAATATACACCAAGAATAGTAGTCCAGGTATTGCACCATTTATAGTCCGTGGACCACTGGGCCCAAAATGCATGGGCGAGGCCCACACACGATACCGGATCAAAACAGAGAGAACACTGCAGGGGCATCAGATAGAAATACAACAGGCACCTCAGGGGGAAGGGAAGGGGGGGCACCTCAGCCGGATGAGTGCACGACGCCAGATCCACAAGGGGGCTCCATGCCCAATGATGTATCCTGGGGAGTGCAAAGCCACAGTCTCTCAAGTCGATACAGTGGGTGGTTTGCCCACTGTTCAATCTTAGGGAGTGCAAAGCCACAGTCTCTCAAGTCTCTACAGTGGGTGGTTTGCCCACTGTTCAATCCTGGGGAGTGCAAAGCCATAGGCCCTCATTCTGACCTTGGCGGTCGGCGGAGAGGCGGCGGTCGGACCGCGAACAGACCGGCGGTATTAAAAATGGCATTCTGACCGCGGCGGTCACCGCCGCGACCGACCGCCACTTCCCCACTCCGACAGCCACGGCGGTCATGACCGAGGGGCTGGAGTCTGCGCACTCCGGTCCGGCGGTCGACCCAAGACCGCCAACGGTATCATGACCCTGCTTACCGCCGCGGTTTCTGGCGTTCGGGACCCGCCATGCGAACCATGGCGGTAGGCACTATCGGGGCCAGGGAATTCCTTCCCTGGCACTGATAGGGGTCTCCCCCACCCCCCACTGCCCCCCGAGTCCTCCCCCCACACCCTCCACCCCCCTGCCACCCCCCAGAGGTGGTACGAACCCCCTCCCCACCCCACCCCAACATGCACATACACGCACCCCGACATGCACACACCCCCAACATGCACATATACACACCCCCTACACACACACATACACAACGGGGACACATACCCGCACACATACATGCCGACATGCGCACCCGCCGAACTACACACATTGCCCATAGGCACAGCAGCACTCCCCGCCCGCATGCACGCACTCACACACCCCCTCTACACACTCACACGCACACCCCCATGCACGCACACATCACACAACACCCCCCCACCCCCTCCCCTCACGGACGAACAACTTACCTTGTGCGTTGGTCCTCCGGGAGGTGACAGGAGCCATACAGAAATGTGGGTCGTAATTCTGTGGGCGGTGTTCTGCTGGCGTGGCGGTGGAGGTTGACCAGTCTCCACTTTCCCGCCGACCGCCAGTGTGGCTGCTGGCGGTTTTCCGGCGGAACGCTCCCAGCGGTCAGAATGCGCACAGCGGCATACCGCCGCGGTCGGCGGTCTTCACCGCGGCGGTAACTCGGCGGGCTCGCGAAAAGACCGCCAAGGTCAGAATGAGGGCCATAGTCTCTCAAGTCTCTACAGTGGGTGCATTGCCCACTGTTCAATCCTGGGGAGTGCAAAGCCACAGTCTCTCAGGTCTCTACAGTGGGTGGGTTGCCCACTGTTCAATCCTGGGGAGTGCAAAGCCACAGTCTCTCAAGTCTCTACAGTGGGTGGGTTGCCCACTGTTCAATCCTGGGGAGTGCAAAGCCACAGTCTCTCAAGTCTCTACAGTGGGTGGGTTGCCCACTGTTCAATCCTAGGGAGTGCAAAGCCAGAGTCTCTCAAGTGGATAACCGTCTCCACTGGTTCTGAAGGGGGACTGGAGCCCAGAGTGCTTCATCCTGTGAAGGACAGAGGTAGTGGATGCATGTCTCCACTGGTTCTGGAGGGGGACTGGTGGCCAGAGTGCTTCATCCTGTGAAGGACAGAGGTAGTGGATGCATGTCTCCACTGGTTCTGGAGGGGAACTGGTGCCCAGAGTGCATCACGCACCCCGTGACGGTCCCAGTTGCGTCGGTGCCCCTGCCGCTCATGGGCTAGCAGTGCTTGAGTGGGCGGTGCCCTGTTCATCGGTGCTTGAGTTGGCGGTGCCCTGTTCATCGGTGCTTGAGTTGGGGGTACCCTGTTCAGCGGTGCTTGAGTTGGCGGTGCCCTGTTCAGCGGTGCTTGAGTTGGCGGTGCCCTGTTCAGCGGTGCCTGAGTTTGCGGTCCTTCATTGCCCAGCTGGGCTGGGGCTGGCGGTCCTTCATTGCCCAGCTGGGCTGTGGCTGGCGGGGCCCTCCTGGGCAGCTGGGCTGTGGCTAGCGGTGGCATCCTGGCCAGCTGGGCTGTGGCTGGAGGGGCCCTCCTGGGCAGCGAGGATGGGGCTGGCAGTGGCCTCCTGTGCAGCGAGGATGGGGCTGGCGGTGGCCTCCTGTGCAGCGAGGATAGGGCTGGTGGTGGCCTACTGTGCAGCCAGGATGGGGCTGGTGGTGGCCTCCTGTGCAGAGAGGATCGGGCTGGTGGTGGCCTCCTGTGCAGCGAGGATGGGGCTGGCGGTGGCCTCCTGTGTAGCAAGGATGGGGCTGGCGGGGCACTCCTGGGCAGCGGGGATGATTGCAGGCTTCTCCGCCGTGCTGCTCCTCCCAGACTTGCCGGTTTTCTTGTGGCCCTTCCCCACCTTGGGAGGAGTCACAGCTGAGTCCACACTCCCACCGGGACCCCTGGGAGCGGCTTGGGTGGCTGGAGTCTTCCCCCTCTCCCGCCGGGCACTGGCCAACTTCTGGTGCTTCACAGGGGGGTGACTGGCTGTGCTGTGGCTCTGTGCCACACTGGCTGTCCTGGTGGCCGGTGCACTCCACATACCTGTCACTACAGGCACCACTGGTCCCGGAGATGTTGTGGCTAAGGTGCAAGTTCGGGACCTATGAGTTGGACGGGGTGGGAAATAGGTCAAGGCTGGACAGGAAAAGTTGCTTGGACACACTGGGACGGGTAGCTGGAGGGGGTTTGGGAGTGGAGGAAGAGGTGGTGGTTGTAGGAGGTGTACGTTTGGTGGCTTTGGGTGCAGGTGCATGCGCTGGAGGCTGTCGTGAGGTGGATGGCTGTTGGGTGGGTGTGTGCCTGCGTTTGTGTATCTTTGGAGGGGGAGTCACAGACACACTGGGAGAGGACACAGGGGACGTGTGTATGGTAGTGGGGGTGGTGACTGAACGTGAGCGGGGTGTGCTGGTGGGTGTGCTGGTACGGGACGTAGTGGCTGTAGAGGTAGTGCATGCAGGTGTGAGTGTAGAAGAGACTGGGAGGGAGGAGGGAGACGACGAGGAGGGGGACACAGTGGAGGCAGTAGATGTTGGTGTGTCTGTATGTGTGTGATGCTTGTGTGAGTGCCTGTGGGATGTGTGGTGCTTATGTTTGCCTGAGCTTCCCTTGTGTGGTGAAGTGTGTGCAGGCTGGTCTGATGGTGTGCTTGGGATAGGCAGAGGTACAGGGGATTGGGTCTGGGTGTAGGAAGTTGGAGGGGAGAGGCTAGACACAGGGACAATGGCTGCCATCAGTGCTGAGGCCAGAGTTTGAAAGGCTCGGTGAAGGGCCGCCTGACCAGAATGAATGCCCTCCAGGAATGCATTTGTTTGTTGCAACTGCCTTTCTACACCCTGGATGGCATTCAAAATGGTAGACTGCCCAACAGTGAGGGACCTGAGGAGGTCAATGGCCTCCTCAGTGAGGGCAGCAGGGGTGACTGGGGCAGGGCCTGAGGTGCCTGGGGCGAAGGTGATGCCCACCCTCCTGGGTGAGCGGGCACGGGGCAAAGGCTGAGGGGCTGCTGGGAAGGCGGTGCTGGTAGGGGGGTGGCGGCTGTACCTGTAGATTCGGGGGGCACAGATGTTGCCACCACCACAAGGGAGCTCCCATCGGAGGACGAGTCCGTGTCGCTGGTTTCAGCTCCTGTCCCCGCTGTGGTGCTCTTCTCGCCCTCTGTCCCACTGGTGTATTCTGAGTCTGTAGTGTGGCCCTCCATGGCCATGCGGGATGCAGCTCCCTCGTGCTCCGGTGCCACAGCTCCTCCGCCTGATGATGCTAATGCACACAAGAACAGGGAGACCACAAAAAAAGGGGGGGAAACGGAAGAAAGACATGTTGGATTACCGCTACCGTTGGCGGACAAGACAGACACAGAAGCCCCCTGCACTTCGTCGCTCTCTTGGGCTCTACAGTGCAATTCATGGGAAATGGCCTACAAGGCTATGGACGACATCTGCACACATAGATGACACAGGTGCATGAATAGCTGTACTTGGCACTCTACAGAGGTGGGGTGGGGGCCAGAGGGCCATGCCTTATGGAGGGGCCTAGCCTACGGAACTCACACTGGCCTAGGGAAACCCACAGCCCTCATCCCCCACCCAGACACCGCCACTGCGCGCAAAGTAAGCTGAATGAGAGTGTACTCACCCCCTTGTGTCTGCTGTGATGCCCTCAAGTGCCCATCCAACTCCGGGTAGGCCACCGCCAGGATCCTGAACATCAGGGGGGTCATGGTTCGACAGGCACCCCTCCCACATTGGGAGGCCATCCCCAGCTGAGCCTCCGCCGTCTTCTTGCTCCTGCTGCGAATGCCCTCCCATCTTTTCCGGCAGTGGGTTCTCTGTCTGTGGTGGACCCCCAGGGTCTGGACGTCCTTGGCGATGGCCCGCCAAATATCCTTCTTCTGGTGGGCGCTGACTTACATTAAATGTACAGGGGAAGAAGAGAAGTAATTACCAACTGCGCCGGCAAAGTGAGTGGCCCCCATCCCTACCCTTGCCATGTGGCACATGCACCCACCGTCTTTCATGCATGCAGAACTCTGCCTCCTTCCTTCTTACAACCAGCCCTCTCCACACAGGCATAGCCCATACAACATGCTCCCTGTGTACTTACCTGTTGGTCTGGAGGACCGTAGAGTAGCGTGTACTGGGGGAGGACCCCATCGACGAGCTTCTCCAACTCCTCCGATGTGAAGGCAGGGGCCCTTGCCCCAGACTCACGAGCCATTGTCTCTTCCAGACCGAGGTCACAGCAGCACTTGCAGTGTAGGTCCTCTCCTGTCGAAGATCAGGTATCGAGTGATTATACAGATAGAAAATGGCGGTCACGTCCGCGGCAGTGCGTACCATCACCGCTGTCGTACATCGTCATTGGATCCTGGGACCCATAGGGTCCAATGTTAACCAATGCAGCATTGTGCCGCGGTCTTCGACCGCCTACCGCGACGGTGTATAACGCCAGCGCAGTTACCTCACATCCCATTGTCCCACTTTAGAGGTCAGGCAGCTGCCATTTCAGGGGCCCACATGGCCTAATTTCCAACTGCATCACACATACCTAGGCCTAGTCTCAACACACATACAGGCCACATTTTGTGTATGATTGGTGTTCTGTGTAGACTGTGGGTACATACCTCTGAGTTGTTTGACTCTGTGGTCGCTGGTGTCCTTCATAGGCACCGTCCGCTGGGACATGTGAGGAGATGGCGGAATCCTCCAGTGTACCGACTGCTGGTGGACCTGTCGACAATGGAGGAAAGAAATTTGATTATCACCTACAGGTTTGACCGTGCCACAATCCAGGAACTGTGTACACAGTTGGAGCCTGACCTGATGTCAGCAATCCGCCATCCCACAGGAATCACCCCTCAAGTGCAGGTGCTATCAGTGCACCATTTCCTTGCAAATGGATCTTTTCAAACAACTGTGGCAATGGCATCAGGGATGTCCCAGCCTATGTTTTCCAACGTATTGTCCAGAGTGTTGTCTGCCCTGCTGAAACACATGCAGAGCTACATCGTTTTCCCTCAGGTGGAGGATTTGCCTACAGTGAAAGGTGACTTCTATGCCCTTGGACATATCCCCAACATCATAGGTGTCATTGATGGGACCCATGTGGCTTTGGTCCCCCCCACAGGAGTGAACAGGTGTACAGGAACCGGAAGAGTTTTCATTCCATGAATGTACAGATGGTATGTTTGGCAGACCAGTACATCTCCCATGTGAATGCCATGTTCCCTGGCTCAGTGCATGACGCCTACATCCTGCAGAATAGCAGTATCCCTTGTGTGATGGGTCAACTCCAGAGGCACCGTGTGTGGCTGTTAGGTGACTCTGGTTACCCCAACCTGTCATGGCTACTGACCCCAGTGAGGAATCCCAGGACAAGGGCAGAGGAACACTACAATGAGGTCCATGGGAGAACTAGGAGGGGGATCGAGCGGACCTTCGGCCTCCTGAAGGCCAGGTTCAGGTGTCTGCATATGACAGGTGGATCCCTATTCTACTCAACAAAGAAGGTGTGCCAGATCATCGTGGCCTGCTGTATGCTTCACAACTTGGCTTTGCGACGACATGTGCCTTTTCTGCAGGAGGATAGTCCAGATGGCGGTATTGTGGCAGCTGTGGAGCCTGTGGACAGTGATGAGGAGGAAGCAAAGGAAGAAGACATGCAGAACAGGGACTCAGTGATCCAGCAATACTTCCAGTGAAACACAGGTGAGAATACATTCCTGTCTACTACATGCACTTTTACACTTCTACCTCTATCCTGTCTGTCGTTTTCACCCAGTGTATGGTCACTGAGTTATCACTTTCCCTTACGGTTTCACAGGTGTGGGTCCCAACGTGTCTCATCTGCTTAGATTCCTCATGGACTAGAGCTGTGTGACATAGGTATGTTGACATTACTATTTCAATAACATTTTGTCACTGTAATTGCAAATACATTATTTCGAAATCACAGACAGACTCCAGATCTTTTGGTGCTTTAGGTGTGTTTATTTAAATTCAAAATATTGGAGGGGGAAGTTAAATGATGAGGGGTGATGGCGGAGGAGTGTCCATGGCAGAGTCCATTCTATTAGTCTCACAGGTGCATTGCCCATATGGGCATAGGAAGTGGAGCTGGGGAAGTTTAATTATGGACAGGGTGACAAAGTGGGACAGTGGGATGACAATCAGGGTGGTCTCATTTCTTGGTGGGTGTCTTGGCATCGTGCTCTGTCTTGTTCCTGGATCTCAGGGACCGTTTGCGGGGTGGTTCTCCGTCTGCAGGGGGTGGGGTGCTGGTGTGGTGGTCCTGTGGCGGTGCCTCCTGTCCACTAGCGCCGGCGGAGGTGGTGGGCAGTTCATCGTCCATGCTAGTGTCAGGGGCCCCTTGTAGTGCCATAGTGTCCCTCCTGGTGTTGAGTACTTCCTTCAGAACCCCCACAATGGTGCCCAGGGTGGAGCTGATGGTTCTGAGTTCCTCCCTGAACCCCAAATACTGTTCCTCCTGCATGCGCTGGGTCTCCTGAAACTTGGCCAGGACCGTTGCCATCGTCTCCTGGGAGTGGTGGAAGTCTCCCATGATGGAGTAGAGGGCCTCGTGGAGAGTGGGTTCCCTTGGCCTGTCCGCCCCCTGTCACACAGCAGCCCTTCCAGTTCCCCTGTGTTCCTGGGCCTCCGTCCCCTGGACTGTGTGCCCACTGCCACTGCCCCCAGGTCCCTGTTGTTGTTGCGGTGGTGGGTTATCCTGGGTTCCCTGTAGTGGTGGACACACAGCTGATTGACGTGTCCTGGGGACAGAGGTATGGGCCCGCTGGGTGGGTGCTTTGCTGGTGTTTCCTGAGGGGGGAAGGTCTGTGGTGGCCTGTGCCTGTGTGAGGGGAACCGACTGTCCCGAGGCCCCCGATGGTCCGGGCTGGTCATCTAGATCCAGGTGGACAGAGGTGCTGTCATCACTGTGGGCCTCTTCTGTGGGTGGAGTGGACATGTCTGGACCCTGCTGTCTGGTGACGTTTGGTAGTGGTCCTGCAGGGGTGGAAAGGCATGATTATTGCATCTGTGTGTGTCATGGTGTGCAATGGGTGGGTGACCATGTACCCCAGTGCTGGCATTCCTGTGTGTGAGCTTGTGTGATGATGGTTTAGGGGGGTGTATGGGTATGTCCAGTGGGCATGCTTTAGTGATGGGTGTCCATGCGTTGTTGTTGCATGCAGGGCTTGGTGTTGGGATGTGTGGTTTATGATATTGGTACATTTTTGAGGAGTTGGAGTGATAGGGGTGAGGGCAAGGGCGGGGGTATGTGATGGCATGCAGGTAGGGTGGGGGATGTAATAGTTAAGATTTGACTTACCAGAGTCCATTCCTCCACAGACTCCTGCGAGGCCCTCAGTATGTAGAATCGCCAAGACCTGCTCATCCCATGTTGTTAGTTGTGGGTAGGGAGGTGGGGGTCCGCCACCAGTCCGCTGAACCGCCTGGTGGGTTTCTTGAGACCACGGAACGCACCTTCCCCCGTAGGTCGTTCCACCTCTTCCTGATGTCCTCCCGATTTCTTGGGTGTTGTCCCACTGCGTTGACCCTATCGACTATTCTTCGCCATAGCTCCATCTTCCTTGCAATTGAGGTGTGCTGCACCTGGGATCCATATAGCTGTGGCTCTACCCGGACGATTTCCTCCACCATGACCCTGAGCTCCTCCTCCAAGAACCTGGGGTGTCTTTGCCGTGCCATGGGGTGGTGTAGGTGATGTGTGGGGTGGTGTGTGTGGTGATAAGTGTGGTGATATGTAGTGATGTGTTGTGTGAGGTGCGTGGAAGTTGTGGGGTGATGGTGTTTTGTGCCTGTGGATGCTAGTTTGTTGATGGTTGTGTCTCTCTCTGGCCTTCGGTCGTGAATTGTGGTCGTAGGGGTTTGTGGGTGAAGTGGGTGTGTGTTTTATATTGTATTGGGTGTGTGGGAGTGGTGTGTGTATGTGTATCAGGTGTGTGTATTTCGAATTGTCCAATGTGGTGGTGTTTTGGAGATGTGTGTGTATTTTGAGCACAGTGGTGTGTACCGCCAATGGAATACCGTGGTTGAAAGACCGCCGCATGGATTCGTGTGTCGTGATAGTGTGGACGTTTTTCTGTTGGCGTGACGGTGGAGGATTTGTTTTCGCCAGTTTATCACTGACCTTTGGTGTGGCGGACTTGTGTGGGTGTCTGAATTTTGTCGGATTCCTAGATGTGGGTCATAATAGCTGTGGCAGAATTCCGCGGCGGTGTGTTGGCGGTCTTCTGCACGGCGGTAAGCGGCTTTTACCGCCAATGTTGTAATGACCCCCAAAGTCATGTAGAGTGGCATCACATGGACAGCAGTGACATCAGACACATCTCATGCCCACACTCACGTGTCATCATGCCGCTAACACTCAGACTCCTAACCCATCTCCATGCATCCACTCTGTTTGCCTCGTCCCAATGCCTTTCATCCTCACACACATCAATATTAGACAGGACAGTGACATAAGACTCACCTACTGCTCTGTTCCCCCATACAACTGTCCATACATGGGTAGGACCCCATCCACAAGCTTCTTCAACTCCTCCTGGGTGAAGGCTGGGGGCCTGTCTCCTGCAGGACGTGGCATATTGGCTTCCAGAGTCAGAACACAGCAGCACACACAGTGGAGGTATTGCTTGCACAAGTGTCAGGAGTCAAGCGAGCTATGCCACTGTAAATGAAAGTCATGCCCACTGTGTACATGACTGTCACTGCCGGAGGTGCCCACCATTGGCCCCAGTCTCCCATAGGCAATCATGTTGTCCAAAGAGGAGTTGCACAGCGATTGAGACTGCCTACCACCAAGATGACTAACGCTGGCGGAATGAGGTCACTTCCATCTGTCCTGAGCATGCAGGACAGGCACTGCCATTTTACATGTAATTAGTGTATGTAGTTGAATTTTAGGTGTGTGATGGATGAAATATAGTGAGTACTGCATAGATTGACTATGTCCACACATTGTATACATCAACTTTTGACTTCTCCTCTCTCCTATTCCCAGATACGGTGCAATGTTCATAATGAGACATGACCCTCTTTATCGGCCCCTAGTCAACCTTACTATCCTGGAAGAGAGACAAGGAATACAGACTTATCTTCTGAACCGTCAGGCCCTCATGGAGCTGTGTACCCAGTTGGAGCCGGATCTCTTGCCTGCCATAAGTCATCACAATGCCATTCCTCCCACGGTACAGGTGTTGTCAGTTCTCCACTTCCTTGCCTCAGGGTCGTTTCAGATCACAGTGGGCTTTGCAGCAGGGATGTCACAGCCAATGTTCAGTAATGTGTTGAAGGATGTACGGTATGCTTTGCTCAAACATCTGCCCTGCTACATCAGGTTCCCCCAGCATGCAGATTTGGCTACTGTTAAAGCTGCCTTCTACGATTTGGCACATGTCCCTCTTTTGATAGGGGCCATAGATGGCACCCACATTGCCTTGGTGCACTCAGGATAAATGAACAAGTGTACAGGAACCAGAAAAAACCTTTATTCCATTAATATTCAGATGGTGTGTCTCGCTGACTAATATATCTCCCTGGTTACTGCCAAGTTCCCTGGTTCTGTGCATGACTCATTCATTCTGCGGAACAGCAACTTCCCACACATGATGGCACAGCTACAGAGGGACTAGGCCTGGCTCATCGTATCCAATTCTATGTGTGCTCCTTTAATCTCACCTCTCTTCACAATCTGTCCTGTGTCTCCAGTGGTATTGAGATGGGTCCAACCTTTGTGCACAGAGGTGGCTCTAGCTACCCTAACCTTCCCTGGCTGCTGACACCTGTGAGATATCTGACTATAGAAGGCTGAAAACCATTCCAATGAGGCCCAAAACAGGACAAGGCGTGTCATCGAGTGGACCTTTGGGCTACTGATGGCCAGATTCTGGTGTCTACACGCCTCCAGAGTTACCCTACTCTACAAACTACTTAAAGTCTGCCAGATTGTTGTTGCCTGCTGCATGCTACACAATCTGGCCCTGAGACGTCACTTCCCTTTGTTGGATGCAGAGGAGGTGGCAGCTGGACCAGTGGCTGATGAAGGGGACATAGTGAGTGATGAGGAGGAAGATGATGAGGATGCAGCTGACTCTAGAGCAGAGTTAATTCAACAATACTTCCCATGAGAAACAGGTATGTGTCAACTGTTTTGTATGTGACTTGTACTCCTGTCTGCCTTGTGACATAGCTCCTCCTGGTGTCTGTCATCAGTGGAGGTGTTGAGTGTAGCTCTCCCTCTGGATGGGGGGGCATTTTGCCCATCAGAGGAGGTGTTACCGTTCAAATGTCAGTGCTATATTCACTCTGCTGTTATGTTGCATCACTTAAACAATTTATTGTCCATGTTCTATGTTCCCTGTACTACTATGTCAACTGCAATTGTAGTGCCAAACATAGTAGTGTCATCAGTATTGCTACTTATCCTCACGGTCCACAATTAGAGAATGTGTATACTATCCGTTACTGACTGTGGAACATGCCATTAGTAGAGTTTGGTCAGCTGTGGAGGAAGGACCATTGGGTATGGATGTCTAGGAAATGTGGATCTGACATGTGCATATGGTTTGAGATTCCACCTGTCAAATCACACTAGGGATTTCAACATTGCACTGCATGTATGTTGAGTGCGAAACATTGACTCCTATTGTGATAATTGTCCCTATCTTAGTCTATTTGCAGGGAATTTGTGTGGTGCAACTGTTCCCAGCCTTGCCTGTTGGTTCCCTTGACACATATCCAGAATATGTCTGCTCTAGTTTCATCCTTGCTGCATATTGCTCCCCTTTCTGACTATCTCAGAGACCTTTGCAGAACAGTTGGTTGACTGTCATGGCATGTTTTATAACAGAAAATCGTAATCATTACAATAAAGACACGTAGGCAGTAGTTGTGCTCAAAGGTGTTTAATGTGATTCAGAAGTGCAATGGGTGAAGAGTGGGGTCATGGTGGGTGAAATCATCAGAGTAGTAGTCCCAGCTGTTGGTAGTCCAGGTCCATTATCCAAGGGGCCATGGGAAAATGGAGGCATGACAGTGGACAGTCGACAGGGTGCGTCAGTGGCAGACAAGGTAGAATATTCAGGAGAGGGTCACTTCCTGGCAGTGGTCTTGGTCTTGGCATCAGGTCCTGAAGGATGTCTGGGTGGACTTCCTCGCTTGTGTGGGGATTCCTCATCTACAGTAGGAGGGGTGCTGGTGGTCTGTTGGTCCTCTGGCAGGGCCTTAATTCCACTAGCTGCTGCAGGAGTGGAGGGCTCTGTTGAAAGGGGCCTGTTGGTGGGTGGAGGATACACGGAGGATGGTAGTCAGTTCCTTGAGCACCCCTGCAATAGAGGCCATGGTGGCATTGAGGGTCTGCAACTGCTGCATGGCCTCCTGGTGGTATTGTTTTGTGAATGGTGGTATGCTTCCAGGACTTGGGAGATGAGCTCCTTGCCAGTCGTTTGGTCTGGGTGCCCCATTCCTTGGGTGACAGGTGCCCTTCCTCTGCCCCTGGCCCCCTGTGATTGTGCCCCTGGCACAGTGTGCCCATTCCCAGTTGCACCAGGACCTTCATCGTCTTGGGTGTATGGCCTTGACTCTGGTCTCTGTACTGTGGAGTACACTGCTGATTGAACTGTACTTGGGACACTGGTTTGGAGATGAAGGGTTGTCTGTGCTGTAGTAGCCACTTGGGCGGGTGATTCCGATGTGTCTAGAATGGGGCTGGTGATGGTAGACTCACCAGCTGTCCCAGATGGGCCAGGAAAGTCGTCAATATCCAGACATCCACTGGGACCTGTGGATGAAAAGGGAGAGAGTTACATTGTGGAGATGTACTTGTTTGTATCATTGTTTGATGCATGGAGTAGCTTGACTTGCCTCCCTGTGATTGCAATGACAGATGCAGCACTGCAGACATTGCTTGCAGGTGACAAATTGTGCCATTGTTTCTATTTTCCATTGAGGTTTGAGGATATTGGATAGCATTGCTGTTATTGCCATGCGTTGGAATGCAGGGTAAGCATCCAGTTGGTCTGGCATGTGCTATGGTTTTCCGTGCAGGTGTTTTCCTGTGAAGTGGGACTGTGATCTTTTGATGTGTAGGGAGTGATGCATTGTGGGAGCTGTGGTGCTTGGTATTGTGATTGGTATCTGTGCATTAGGGAGGGACTGTGTGGGGATAGTGGCTTTGGGGTGGATCGACATGCAGGGGAGGGGTGTGGGGTGATTGGGGGTGCAGGAGTGTGAGATGGGGTAGATTAGGGAGTGATGGGTGGAGGGGACGCGTGCTGGACAGGAGTGGTTGGTGCCTGGGGAGTGTTGTTGACTTGCAAGATGCGAGTCCTCCGATGATTCCAATCAGGCCGCAGGATGCATGATGCTTAAGACCTTCTCCTCACACGATGTGAACTCAGGGGACGGAGATGGAGACCTACCGCCAGTCTTGTAGATCGCAATATGGTGACGTGATACCTTGGAACACACCTTACCTTGTAGGTCATTCCACCTCTTCCTGATGTCCTCCATTCTGCGTGGATGGGTGCCTACTGAGTTCACCCTGTCAACGATCCTCCCCCATAACTCCATTTTCCTGACTATCAAGATTTGTTGGACCTGAGCTCCAAACAGTTGTGGCTCTACCATGATCCTCAACTCATCATCTGTGATATGTGGGTGCTTCCGACAGGACATGGTGGTTGTGTTGTGGGTGAGGGTGTGGGTTGTGTGTGTAGGGTGCAGTGTAGGGTGCTTGTTGGGGTGGGGGTGTTTGATTGTGTGTGCTGGTGGTATCTGGTGTTTGTGTGCAGCGGTGGTGTGTATATTATTTGCTGGTGCAGTTGTGTGGGGTGTGGTGTGTGTGATGCGTGGGAAGTGTCTTGGTGCCTATCGTATTGACGTGCAGTGTCCTCCGTTGGAGTGCTCCTCACTTTCTCTGTCAGTAGATATGGTTGCAAAGGATTGTGGGTGTTTTATATAGTGCAGTGAGCAGATGTGTGTGGTGTATGTATGTGTGTCAGTTGTGGGGTATTCAGACTGTCCAATGTGGTTTCGGGTTTCGGTGGAGGTGATATTTTGACTGCAGCGATTCGCACCGCCAATGGATTTCTGACATGCAATGACCTCCATGCTGATTTGTGGCTCGCAATATTGACAGCAGGATGTTGTCAGCATGGCTGTGCTGGTCGTGGGACCGTTTCTCATCCACCCTCGGTCGGCCTGGCAGTTTGGGATTTGTGGCTGTATTTGGGCAGTCTTCAGTTTGTGACTCGAAATCCAGCGGTCACTGTACCGCCATCACTGGCAGACTTTTGGCAGCTGCCAGCACGGAGGTCTTGCCATAAGACCACCAAACTTGTAATGAGGTTCTCAGACTAGAATTCTCAACTTTCAGTGTGAGGGTCAGAGCCCTTAACCACTAGTCCATAGATGACTCAGTGTATAGCGTCTGACCAAAACTTTGACATCCAAACCAAAGATTTTACTGGTGAAAAAGACTTAAATATTGCATCACTAAGACTGTTTATCATTCTAAACACTTGTAAATAAATAGACACACTGCATGAGTTACCAGGGCTTGAACCTTCAGCCTACTGAATGACAGACCCATAGCTTTGCAGGTAGGCCAGAAGTGATTTTTTTAAATAATTTTCAAAACCTAACTATATTGAACCACACTTCTTCCTGGTGTGATTCTTTGAAGTTATTGCATGGACAGACCATTGCAATAACAATATCTCTCTTTTCCATCCCTTTACTAGATGGAAGAGAAAGTGAGAGAATGACAGGACCGCTGATGGGAGCCGGCTTTGCTACTGCAAGCAGGGAGCTGCTTGAAATAACAATCTTTTTATCTGTTTCCCTGCAGGCATATTTGCAAGGAAACAGATGAAAACTCCACTTTCCTCAAGCAGGAGCTGTTTGATAGCTCCCGCTTGCAGAGAGCAGACTTTGTTTGCTTTTGCTTGGTGGGAGCTGTCAGCAACCACCAAGCAGAAGCAAACAGCTTTGTCCCGGGGGGGTGGGCACCCTGGGACATAGCAGGAGCCGGCCCTGGGTGGTGCAGATCTCAGGGCCATATACGGCTCATCAAGGGGGACCATGTGGCCCCCCTCCAATGCTGTATTTGCCCTGGGGAGGTGGTGGTCCCACAGGCTCGGTTTCCACAATGGACCCCCTTCATTTTTTATTTTAGCCCTGGGGAGGAAGTGGTCCCTGGGGCTTCGTGGGGGTGGGGGTGCGTGGGTCCCAGCATGCAATTCTATTTGTGCCCCACAGAGGTGGCAGTCCTCGGAGCTAGTGGGGTGGGCACGCAGCCTCCCCACATACAATTGAATCTTTTCCCTGGTTTATTTGTGTATTTATATTGTCTATCTAGTACTTTACAGGTAAGAATAAACTATATAGATAGATAGATAGATAGATAGATAGATAGATAGATAGATAGATAGATAGATAGATAGATAGATAAAAGGGTTTACACTTACCTGTTAAATACTTACATTCCCATGGTAAAGGCATCCATGGTAAAGGCATATCCACTGTAAAATAAATTGTTGTTAAAGAATTTCGTGGTAAAGGCATTTTCAATGTACAACCATTGTTGTAAAGCCATTTGTTGTAATGGCAGTCGTTGTTCTGACATCCAACCCATTTGGCGTGATATACCTATTTTACGTTAGTTGAAGCAAAATATGTGACATATTATAAATATTTCCACAGACAACCATGCTCTCCTGCTTGGAAATTGAACCTAGGTTGGGGCTATTTTTAGTGTGTCCAATGTGTCCCCACATACAGTGGCTGGTGGCCCATCTGAATGATTTGCATTACGGCTCTCTCAGCTTGAAGTAGTGACAGTCTACGGGTAAGAGTAAATGTCACAGTGGCATGTTATCACATATCTATTCTGAACCTTCATTCTGTCCCAGAAGGGCACCTGCACCATCAGAGATCAATATAAAAGAAAAGGTAACAAGGAAATACATTTAATATATCAAATAACACACAGCTGTGTACTCACCAAGCACCAGAGCACAGAGGCATATACAGTTATGTCAAATAACAAAGAGGTGCGTACTCCAAGCAACATATCACATATGTACGCGCAAACCGAGGTGTGCAGGTATACAATTAATTTAAACATAACTTCATTCTCTAATTACCACAGATGACTTCGCTCACAGACCATGATTATTAACTCATTTGTTTCTACCCTCTTCTAGCTCTGTATAATCAGGTAGAACTTACCTATTGGGTTGAATTCGCTAGTCAGGTTTCCTTATCAACCAGAATCAAAGTCCGAGGGACAGTTACTGTTTCCATAGCTAACTGCCTCTGGCATCCACACTTTAACCAATTGTGTGATCCTTGGTAAATGACTTGCTCCCCCTACGTGTCATTTCCTTAAGCAACCAAAATGATGGTTTGACACTGCTCAGGTTCACTGATTTACCTCCCTAGGGTTTTAGACTAGGTTATTCGTACAGAATACCCTCTATCACTTCTCAGAATAGCAGTACACTATTCATATAACATTCTCCTTCCACTGCCTCCTGTTATGATAACAAACCTTAATAATGAGTGTCTGATTAAGTTTTTTGTAAAACATTGCCCACCTATCCTGTAGGCAACCCGAACAACAATGAAAGAGTGAGTAAAAGTCTATAGCCACATAGTGCTGCAGTCTGATGTGAACTGCCTTCAGGTGCTAGATGAGTCTCAGCACTGCTAAAATATGTGACTCACAGGTTATACATGAACTGTCAAAATAGGTGCATTTACATTCTTCTCGCTACTGTTTAACAAAGATTTGACCATATCACCTTCAAGTTGCACACAAATGTCTGCACATTGGACAGTATTTTAACTCTTTCTGTCTCCAGTCCTAAAAGCCTTTCACAAGCACCTACTTGCCACAGGGAGGTCCGTTATCTCCTTTGAGAATGCCTCTGGACAACTTTCTAATTTCTCTTACATTGACAGACCTTTGTAGGAGTCTTGAATGGTAAAGGAAGGTAAATCAATTTCAGATTAACACTGTAACCTATTTGGTCACACATTCAATCTCTGAGACGGAAATTGAAGTTCAAAGGTTTATTTAAAATTTAAGGGCAAACTGATGTAAATGAGTCTCATGAACATGCTATGTAAATACAGAATCACCAAAGGTGAAATAAATCATCAAATCAGATTAAATTGTCCATGCATAAGGCATACATGAATTTCAATTGCAGCAATACAAGAGATGAAGAACAGGACTTGATGGTCACTATACAAGACTCGATCCTCTTGTCTAACCATTTGAAAATTAATAAAATCTAAATAGTCTAACTAAACTATAAGGGGAATGAATCCTTATTATCTCTCATGAAATATAGAAAAATGGAAATAATTGGAAAGTGTCAGCATAACTGAAACCTCAATAGACGTTCTAATAGAAAGGTGTATGTAGCATGAGGCTATTCAACCCGATTGAAGATAGAGAGGTCCAAGTCTCAGGGGAAGCTGTTCTAGTCCAAGGGTAAAAAGGTTCTGCTGCCGTCTAACTAACTGGATACCAATTTAGACCTCTAAATTCTGGGATGTCCTTGCAATTCACCCATTATGGGCTTACAGAAGCCGAATGGGAAGTACTGCATTGTGCAGGACTGTGATATTGTTTCAGATTCCATTTGAGGCTTTGTGGTTCAGTGTCATTGATTTGTTCCAGCCTTTCTTTTTAATATCGTTGCATGAGGACAGTCAGCTCCTCTTCGCATTTTGGTTCAGAAGTCATGTCTTGCCATGGTGACAAGTCCCACAGGGGTGCACTTAGAGCCCCTCCACTTTCAACCAGATTCTTGAGAAGAATTGGGACTCCCTGGTCATGCTTTGTAATTCTGTTCTAATCCAGTACATCAACAACCTATTGACGGCATTGAACACTCAAGAACCTGTAAGCAAGATACTATTGCAATGTTGACCACCTGGCTGAGAATGGACATAAAGTATCCCCAGGAAAGTTACAATACTGTCAAAATGAGGTTCAATATCTTGGACATCATATTGAGAAAGGAGGAAGGAAATTGTCAAAAGAGAGAATTTAAAGGTTGCAATACTGTCAAAATGAGGTTCAGTATCTTCAACATCATATTGAGAAAGGAGGAAGTAAAGTATGATAAGAGAGAAATTCAGCAATTGTAAAAATACGTAGAGAGAAGTCGGGATGTTTTTGGGAACAGTGGGCTCCTATCCTCAGTGGATATCCAGCTTTTCCCTAGTGGCCAAGCCTTTTGCAGAGGCTTACACACAAGGATGTGTCTAATACGGTACCTTCAGATAACGATTGCTTGGTTGCCTTCCTAGAGCTGAAAAAAGTATCTGTTGTGCCCCAGAACAGGAAGTGTCTGATTGCAATAAGTCATTTATGCTTTTCTGCAGTGAGAGGGAGTGCTGTGCTCTTTCAGCGCTTCCACAATTATATGGAAATTCCAGAAGGACTGTGGTCTATTTCTATGCTACTCTTTTTCCCATAGCTCCTGGTCTGCCAGGTTGCCTTAAAGCAGTGGTAGCTGTTAGTGTCAGCATTGAGAGGTGTGAGAACATTGTTATGGGTCACCCATAAACATTGTTTGTTCCTCATTCTGTGGAGTTGCTGTTGACAATGACTACAACCTAGCATTTGACTAGTAGTCGTCTTACCAAGTATCAACAGGACGTTCTTGCTATGGAAAATGTGACTGTCAAGCGTTGTGGTATTCTACATCCTGCTACCTTTTTACCTGTACCTGATCATGAAAATGAAGAATGTGAAGTAGATCATAATTGCCTCGATGTCACTGAGTTATGCACCAAACCAAGACCAGATATACGAGATGAGGCACTACCTGAATCTGACTTTGTGCTATATGTTGATGGTTCATGGAGGAAGCTTGAGAGCTGCTAATGCAGTCTGCACAATTTCAAGCATTGTTGACGCTTCCCGGCTTGAAGGAATATTTTCTGCACAAGTGGCTGAACTGATTGCTCTCACTAGAGCATGCTGTGTTTCAGACCAGCTGCAGGTGACAATTTTTACTGATAGTCAGTATGGCTTTGATGCTGTTCATGACTTCAGATAATTATGGTCCTAAAGGGGGTTCATGATGCCTTCTGGCTCCATAATCCGGAATGGTGAGCAAGTAAAGAACATTCTTGAAGCATAACAATTGCCTGAACAGGCTGCAGTTGTCAAATGCCTTGTACATCGTGGTGGATACGATCATGTGACTTTGGGTAATAATTACGCTGATGAGCTCATAAAGTAATGTGTACAATATCTGTACCCTTAATGAAGAGTATACTAATGAGGGAATGGATGAGGCTAACTACAACCTTTTGTTAACAACCGCAGACACATGGGAAGAGATAAAGAGGCTTCAGAAAGAAGTGTCAGAGGAAGAGCAGCAGAGTTGGGTCAGAACAGACTGTGCCAAAAGAGATGATAAACTGTAAACTTCGTACTCGTATAGCGCACTACTCACCCGTTAGGGTCCCAAGGCGCTGTACACATACCACCATGGAACCCCTCCTGGCTTTTCCCTGTGAGGTGCCCACTCCTGGGCAACCTCCAAGGTGAAGCCAGCCATCCCAGCATTGTTGGGGAGATTAAGCAAGCTATTGCCAAAAGTGGGACCCATGAATTAGATTAGGCACCGATGCGAGAATTAACAGGTCTGAGGAAATTGAGCTCAAGACCCACCGAGGCGGGAATTGAACCCTGGTCCAGTGCCAGATTTTTGCATCAGGGTCTGCCGCTCTAACCATTGAGCCACACTTCTGACATTTGGGTTTCAACAGTTTGTTGCCTTCAATGAATAGGCATTTCCAAGGTCCAGCTCATGTTGGTAGAGATCCATGGTGAGGTTGTTCAGGCATTCATGGTTTAATCCCAAGTTCAGATTGATGGCAGAAGTGTTGTGCCACAGATGTGTTGTGTGCCAACAGTACAATGTTGGAAAGAGACCTTCAGTTACACTAAAGTGGTCATTACAACCCTGGCGGACGGTGTTAAAGCGGCGGTAAAACCGCCAACAGGCCGGCGGTAAAAAAATTGCAATTACGACCGTGGCAGAAACCGCCAACAAAGACAGCCACTTTAACACTCTGACCGCCACGGCGGTACAAACAAACAGCGCGGCGGTCACCGCCAAAACAGACAGGTGGGAGGCAATGTACCGCCTACACTATTATGACAGTCCAATCCGCCACCTTTTCCGGGGCGGATTCACTGCGGATAAAAACAGAGCGGAAACAGGAATTTAGAAGCAAAACGCTCACCTCTACACACCCCACGAGGAACGAGGACACCATGGACCCGGAACTCCAAATTCTCCCTGTTATAGTCTTCCTGCTCCTCTACCAGGAGCACGAACGCCGACGGCGAAGACCACAGTGAGTACTGCACCTACGACACAGGGGAGGGGGAGGGAAAAAACAGGGACACACACACGCAACACCCCCACCCTCACCCACTACAACACACACAAATGCATATCAATACGTCACAGTTACACCCCCGGAAGAATGCAAAGACAATAGAAAATTATTAAAAACAAGTAGGCAGAAATACATATATACACCATGTACAATACAAATACCAAGCATAGTAGTCCATGTAGTGCACTAAGATAGTCCGTGGAACACTGGGACCACACGGTATGGGCGAGGCCCACTCAAGATCCCCGACCATGACGGAGAGAACACTGCAGGGGCATCAGATACCAAGAAAACAGGCACCTCAGGGGGAGGGAAAGGGGGGGCACCTCAGCCGCTTGAGTGCACAACGCCAAATCCACGAGGGGGCCACATGCCCACTGTTCCATCCTGGGGAGTGCAAAGCCACAGTCTCACAAGTCTCTACAGTGGGTGGTCAGCCCACTGTTCAATCCTGGGGAGTGCAAAGCCACAGTCTCTGAAGTCTCTATAGTGGGTGGTCTGCCCACTGTTCAATCCTGGGGAGTGCAAAGCCACAGTCTCTTAAGTCTCTACAGTGGGTGGTCTGCCCACTGTTCAATCCTGGGGAGTGCAAAGCCACAGTGTCTCAAGTCTCTACAGTGGGTGGTCTGCCCACTGTTCAATCCTGGGGAGTGCAAAGCCACAGTCTCAGAAGTGGATGACAGTCTCCACTGGTTCTGAAGGGGGCATGGTGCTCAGAGTGCTTCATCCTGTTAGGGACAGAGGTAGTGGATGTCAGTCTCCACTGGTTCTGGAGGGTGCATGGTGCCCAGAGTGCTTCATCCTGTTAAGGACAGAGGTAGTGGATGACAGTCTCCACTGGTTCTGGAGGGGGCATGGTGCCCAGAGTGCATCATTCACTCCGTGACGGACTCAGTTGCGTCAGTGCCCCTGCCGCTCCTTGGCTAGCGGTGCTTGGGATGAGGTGCCCTGTTCAGCGGTGCTTGAGATGGCGGTGCCCTGTTCAGCGGTGCTTCAGATGGCAGTCTCCATTGCAGGGTCTCAGCTGCTGGCGGTCCTTCATGGCCCAGCGGGGCTGCCGGTCCTTCATGGCCCAACGGGCCTTTTGCTGGCGGTCCTTCATGGCCCAGCGGGCCTTTTGCTGGCGGTCCTTCTTGGCTCAGCTGGGCTTGTGCTGGCGGTGGCCTCCTGGGCAGCTGGGCTGGTGCTGGCGGTGGCCTCATGGGCAGCTGGGCTGGTGCTGGCGGTGGCCTCCTGGGCAGCTGGGCTGGTGCTGGTGGTGGCCTCCTGGGCAGCGGGGATGATGGTGGTCTTCTCCGCCGTGCAGCTCTTCCAGACTTGCCGGGTTTCTTGTGGCCCTTCCCCACCTTGGAAGGTGTCACAGCTGACTCCACACTCCCAATGGGACCCCTGGGAGCGGCTTTGGGGGCTGCAGTCTTCCCCCTCTCGCGCCAGGCACTGGCCAACTTCTGATGCTTCACAGGTGGGGGACTGTCTGTGCTGTGGCTCTGTGCCACACTGGCTGCCCTGGCGGCCGGTGCACTCCACATTCCGGTGACTACAGGCACCACTGGTCCCGGAGATGTTGTGGCTGAGGTGCTAGTTCGGGACCTATGAGACGGACGGGGTGGGGGAGGTGTGGGAAAGAGGTCAAGGTTGGACAGGAAAAGTTTTTTAGACACACTGGGATGGGTAGCTAGAGGGGGTTTGGGAGTGGAGGAAGAGGTGGTGATTGTAGGAGGTGTACGTTTGGTGACTTTGGGTGAAGGTGCATGCGCTGGAGGCTGTCGTGAGGTGGATGACTGTTGGGTGGGTGGGTGTGTGCCTGCGCTTGTGTATCTTGGGAGGGGGCATCACAGACACACTGGGGGAGGACTCAGGGGACGTGTGAATGGTAGTGGGGGTGGTGATTGCACGTGAGCAGGGTGTGGTGGTGGGTGTGCTGGAGAGGGACGTAGTGGCTGTAGAGGTAGTGCATGCAGGTGTGAGTGTAGACAAGACTGGGAGGGAGGAGGGAGACGAGGAGGAGGGGGACACAGTGGAGGCAGTGGAGGTTGGTGTGTCTGCATGTGTGTGATGTTTGCGTGAGTGCCTGTGGGATGTGTGGTGCTTATGTTTGCCTGAACTTCCCTTGGGTGTTGACGTGTGTGCATGTTGGTCTGTAGGTGTGCTTGGGATAGGCTGAGGTACAGGGGATTGGGTCAGGGTTGAGGAAGTTGGAGGGGGGAGGCTAGAGACAGGGACAATGGCTGCCATCACTGCTGAGGCCAGAGTCTGAAAAGGTCAGTGAAGGGCCGCCTGACCAGAATGAATGCCCTCCAGGAATGCATTGGTTTGTTGCAACTGCCTCTCTACACCCTGGATGGCATTCAAAATGGTAGACTGCCCAACAGTGAGGGACCTGAGGAGGTCAATGGCCTCCTCAGTGAGGGCAGCAGGGGTGACTGGGGCAGGGCCTGAGGTGCCTGGGGCGAAGGTGATGCCCACCCTCCTGGGTGAGCGGGCACTGGGCGAAGGCTGAGGGCCTGCTGGAAGGGCGGTGCTGGTAGGGGGTGTGGCAGCTGTACCTGTAGATGCGAGGGGCACAGATGTTGCCGCCACCACAAGGGAGCTCCCATCAGAGGATGAGTCCGTGTCGCTGGTGTCAGCTCCTGTCCCCGCCGTGGAGCTCCCCTCGCCCTCCGTCCCACTGGTGAATTCAGACTCCGTAGTGTCGTCCTCCAGGGCCATGTGGGATGCAGCTCCCTCGTTCTCCGTTGCCACTGCTCCTCCGCCTGATGATGCTAATGCACACAAGAACAGGGAGACCACAAAAAGGGGGGGGAAGACAGAAGAAAGACATGTTGAGTGCATGCATTACTGCTACCGTTGGCGGACACGACAGACACAGAAGCCCCCTGCACTACGCCGCGCTCTTGGGCTCCACTGTTAAATTTCTGGGAAATGGCCTACAAGGCTATGGACGACATCTGTACACATAGATGACACAGGGGCATGACTAGCTGCACTTGGCACTCTACAGAGGTGGGCTGGAGTGCCACATGGCCTGACATACGGAGGGGCCTTGCCTACGGAACTCGCCCTGGCCTAGGGAAACCCACAGCCCTCCTCCCCCACCTAGACACCTCCACTGCGCGCAAAGTCAGCAGAATGAGAGTGTACTCACCCCCTTGTGGCTGCTGTGATGCCCTCAAGCGCCCATCCAACTCCGGGTAGGCCACCACCAGGATCCTGAACATCAGGGGGGTCATGGTGCGACGGGCACCCCTCCCACGTTGGGAGGCCATCCCCAGCGGATCCTCCGCCGTCTTCTTGCTCCAGCGGCGAATGTCCTCCCATCTTTTCCGGCAGTGGGTGCTCCGTCTGTGGTAGACCCCCAGGGTCCGAACGTCCTTGGCGATGGCACGCCAAATATCTTTTTTCTGGTGGGCACTGACCTACATGAAATGTACAGGGGAAAAAGAGAAGTTATTACCAACTGCACCGTCAAAGTGATTGGCCCCCATCCCTACCCTTGCCATGTGGCACATGCATTCACCGTCTTTCATGCACGCAGCACTCTCCCCCCTTCCTTCTTACATCCAGCCCTCTCCACACAGGCATAGCCCATACAACATGCTCCCTGTGTACTTACCTGTTTGTCTGGAGGACCGTAGAGTAGCGTGTACTGGGGAGGTCCCCATCCACGAGTTTCTACAGCTCCTCCAATATGAAGGCAGGGGCCCTTTCCCCAGACACTCGATCCATTGTCTCTTCCAGACCGAGGTCACAGCAGCACTTGCAGTGTAGGTCCTCTCCTGTCGAAGATCAGGTATCGAGTGATTGAAGTGATAGAAAATGGCGGTCACGTCCGCGGCAGTGCGTTCCGTCACCGCCGGCGTACATCGCCATTGGCTCCTGGGACCCATAGGGTCCAATGTTAACCAATGCAGCATTGCGCCGCGGGCTTCGACCGCCTACCGCGACAGTGTACAACGCCAGCGCAGTTACCTCACATCCCATTGTCCCACTTTACAGGTCAGGCAGCCGCCATTTCAGGGGCCCACATGGCTTCATTTCCAACTGTGTCACGTATACCTGGGCCTAGACTCAAAACACATACAGGCCACCTTTTCTGTATGATAGGTGTTCTGTGTAAACTGTGGGTACGTACCTCTGAGTTGTTTGACTCTGTTCTCGCTGTTGTCATTCATAGGCACAGTCCGCTGGGACATGTGAGGAGATGGCGGCATCCTCCGGTGTACCAACCGTTGGTGAACCTGTCGACAATGGAGGAGCGACATTTGATTTTCACATACAGGCTTGACCGTGCCACAATCCAGGAACTGTGTACCCAGTTGGAGCCAGACCTGATGTCAGCAATCCGCCATCCAACAGGAATCCCCCCTCAAGTGCAGGTGTTGTCAGTGCTCCATTTCATTGCAAGTGGTTCCTTTCAGACAACAGTGGCCATGGCATCAGGGATGTCCCAGCCTATGTTTTCCAACGTATTGTCCAGAGTGTTGTCTGCCCTTCTGAAACACATGCGGAGCTACATCGTTTTCCCTCAGGTGGAGGATTTGCCTACAGTGAAAGGGGATTTCTATGCCCTGGGACACATCCCCAACATCATAGGTGCCATTGATGGGACACATGTGGCTTTGGTACCCCCCCACAGGAGTGAACAGGTGTACAGAAACCGGAAGAGTTATCGTTCGATGAATGCACAGATGGTATGTTTGGCAGACCAGTACATCTCCCATGTGAATGCCAAGTTCCCTGGCTCAGTGCATGACGCCTACACCCTGCGGAATAGCAGCATCCCTTATGTGATGGGTCAACTCCAGAGGCACCGTGTGTGGCTATTAGGTGAGCACCTGGAAGCAAGTCAGTGGGAATGGTTGTCTGGGTCTGAGGATATCCCTCCAGGTTAGTGTGTGTCTAACAGTTGTCCTTCACCATTTGCAGGTGACTCTGGTTACCCCAACCTGTCATGGCTACTGACCCCAGTGAGGAATCTCAGGACAAGGGCAGAGGAACGCTACAATGAGGCCCATGGGCGAACTAGGAGCGGGATCGAGCGGACCTTCGGCCTCCTGAAGGCCAGGTTCAGGTGCCTCCATGTGACAGGTGGATCCCTATTCTACTCACCAAAGAAGGTGTGCCAGATCATCTTGGCCTGCTGTATGCTTCATAACTTGGCTTTGCGACGACAGGTGCCTTTTCTGCAGGAGGATGGTCCAGATGGCGGTGTTGTTGCAGCTGTGGAGCCTGTGGACAGTGAAGACGAGGAAGCAGGGGAAGAAGACATGCACAACAGGGACTCAGTGATCCAGCAATATTTCCAGTGAGACACAGTTAAGAATACAAACCTGCCTACTACATGTACTTTAACCCTACTACCTCTCTATTGTGTGTTGTTTTCACCCAGTGTATGGTCACTGAGTTATCACTTTCCCTTACGGTTTCACAGGTGTGGGTCCCAACGTGTCTCATCTGCTTAGATTCCTCATGGACTAGAGCTGTGTGACATAGGTATATTGATATTACTATTTCAATAACATTTTGTCACTGTAATTGCAAATACACTATTTCGAAATCACAGACAGACTCCAGATCATTTGGTGCTTTAGGTGTGTTTATTTAAATTAAAAATATTGGAGGGGGAAGTTAAATGGTGAGGGGTGATGGCGGAGGAGTGTCCATGGCAGAGTCCAGTCTATTAGTCTCACAGGTGCATTGCCCATATGGGCATAGGAAGTGGAGCTGGGGAAGTTTAATTATGGACAGGGTGACAAAGTGGGACAATGGGATGACAATCAGGGTGGTCTCATTTCTTGGCGGGGGTCTTGGCATCGTGCTCTGTCTTGTTCCTGGATCTCAGGGACCGTTTGCGGGGTGGTTCTCCGTCTGCAGGGGGTGGGGTGCTGGTGTGGTGGTCCTGTGGCGGTGCCTCCTGTCCACTAGCGCCGGCGGAGGTGGTGGGCAGTTCATCGTCCATGCTAGTGTCAGGGGCCCCTTGTAGTGCCACAGTGTCCCTCCTGGTGTTCACAAGTTCCTTCATCACCCCTACGATGGTGCCCAGGGTGGAGCTGATGGTTCTGAGTTCCTCCCTGAAGCCCATATACTGTTCCTCCTGCAGGCGCTGGGTCTCCTGAAACTTGGCCAGTACCGTTGCCATTGTCTCCTGGGAGTGGTGGTAGGCTCCCATGATGGAGGAGAGGGCCTCGTGGAGAGTGGGTTCCCTTGGCCTGTCCGCCCCCTGTCGCACAGCAGCTCTCCCAGTCCCCTGTGTTCCTGGGCCTCCGTCCCCCGGACCGTGTGCCAACTACCACTGCCCCCAGGTCCCTGTTGTTGTTGGGGTGGTGGGTTATCCTGGGTTCCCTGTAGTGGTGGACACACTGCTGATTGACATGTCCTGGCGACGGAGGTATGGGCCCGCTGGGTGGGTGTGGGGCTGGTGTTTCCAGAGGGTGGAAGGTCTGTAGTGGCCTGTGACTATGTGATGGGAACCGACTGTCCCGAGGTCCCCGATGGGCCGGGCTGGTCATCTAGATCCACTTGGACAGAGGTGCTGTGTTCACTGTAGGCCTCTTCTGTTGGTGGTGTGGACATGTGTGGACACTCCTGTCCGGTGACGTTAGGTAGGGGTCCTGCAGGGGTATAAGAGGATGGTTATTACATCTGTGTGTGTCATGGTGTGCAATGGGTGGGTGACCGTGTACCCCAGTGCTTGCATTCCTGTGTGAGACCTTGTGTGAGGATGGTTTAGGGGGTTGGATGGGTATGTGCAGTGGGCATGCTTTAGTGATGGGTGTCCATGCTTTGTTGTTGCATGCAGGGCTTGGTGTTGGGATGGGTGGTTTGTGATGTTGGGACATATGTGAGGAGTTGGGGTGCTGGGGGTGAGGGTGAGGGTTGGGGTATGTGATAGCATGCAGGTAGGGTGGGGGTTGTAATAGTTAAGATTTGACTTACCAGAGTCCATTCCTCCACCTACTCCTGCGAGGCCCTCAGGATGCAGAATCTCCAAGACCTGCTCCTCCCATTTTGTTAGTTGTGGGGGAGGAGGTGGGGCTCCGCACCCAGTTCGCTGAACCGCCAGGTGGTGTCTTGAGACCACGGAACGCACCTTCCCCCGTAGGTTGTTCCACCGCTTCCTGATGTCCTCCCGATTTTTTTGGTGCTGTCCCACTGCATTGACCCCGTCCACTATTCTTCGCCATAGCTCCATCTTCGTTGCAATGGAGGTGTGCTGCACCTGTGCTCCGAATAGCTGTGGCTCTACCCGGACGATTTCCTCCACCATGACCCTGAGCTCCTCCTCCGAGAACCTGGGGTGTCTTTGCCGTGCCATGGGGTGGTGTAGGTGATGTGTGGAGTGGAGTGTGTGGTGATATGTGTGCTGATATGTAATGGTGTGTTGTGGTTGATGGTGTTGTGTGCCTGTGGATGCTGTTGTTCTTGCTGGTGCTCTCTCTCTGGCCTTCTTTCGGACTTTTTCGTAGTGGGGTGTTGTGGGTGTTGTGGGTATGTGTTTTATATTGTATTGGGTGTGTGGGAGTGGTGTGTGTTTGTGTATCAGGTGTGTGTATTTTGAATTGTCCAATGTAGTAGTGTTTTGTAAATGTGTGTGTATTTTGAGCGCAGCGGTGTGTACCGCCAATGGAATACTGTGGTTGAAAGACTGCTGCGTGGATTCGTGTATCGTGATAGTGTGGGCGTATTTCTGTTGGCGTGACGGTGGAGGTTTTGTTTTCGCCAGTTTATCACGGTGTGGCGGACTTGTGTGGGTGTCTGAATTTTGGCGGATTCCGAAATGTGGGTCATAATAGCTGTGGCGAAATTCCGCGGCCGTGTGTTGGCGGTCTCCTGCACGGCAGTAAGCGGCTTTTACCGCCAATGTTGTAATGACCGCCTAAGTTACATAAGAAGAGCAGGAGGACCTTTTAACAGTATGCACTGGGACTTTATCAAGATGTACGTGTGTAATGGGCTGAGATATGTCCTGGGGATGATTATATGTGCCTTCTCATGTTGGCTTGAAGCTTACCCGACCAGAAGAAATGACAGTCTCACTGTAACTAAACTGTTGTTGAAAGAGTTCATACCCAATTTTGGCTTCCCGTCTTCTCTGGAATCAGATTGCAGGACTCATTTTAATGATGAGGTCCTAATGTTGTCGTGCATAGCATTGCAAGTGGAAAAGAGACTACAGTGCAACTATAGACCTGAGGCTTCAGGTCTTGTTGAACAGGTGAATGGGACACTAAAATCCAGACTGGCAAAGGTGTGTGCTTTGACATCTTTGAAATATCTTGTTAATCACACCAGTAATCAGATTAGAGGTCTCCCTAATTAGATCCATGCTTTCCTACCTAGATCCATGCTTCCCATACTCACTGAGTTGAATGTCTCCTAGATGTGACAGCACTTGTTCCAAAAGTACCAGTGGTAACAGAGAGACAACAGGAGCAGGTCAGTCAACCTGTTGGAGAGCAAACAGCCTTAAACAGTACTTGCTAGGTGTAAGGGGGGTGGGGTCTGGAAAGTTCTGCAATCTAATCCGAAACAGGAGCGTCTCGTCCTGTAGTGGCAAATAAGGACCTACCGCTGTGAGAAAGTGAATGGAAGCTGGTGACCGTTGGTCCAGAAGACAAGAAAAAGGAAAATTGAATCTGCCAAAACAGCGTGTGCCTCAGACAATTCCTGAGGATACTAAGAATTCAGATCAAGGTGAAAATTAGAACGAAGGATTGTCATTGAGGAGGTCAAAAAGAATGAGAGCACCCTGCCGGAGGTACTCTTCACCTGAATGGACATACTTTGCTGCAGATGACAGAGGAGGAAAGTTTTGAGATTTTTGGAATAGCACTTCAGATCCAGCTAAACCTCCTTGAACTGAGTATTGTGTTTGAGTTCTTTTTGAGGTTCCTGTGCTGTTGGATAGACAGACATTTCATTCTAGATATAATTATTAGTGAATTCGAACTGTGCATATTTTAGAGATTTTTCTTTGATTTTGAAATTAAGAGGCATAGGTGAAGGAGCGTAAGGTTGTTCTTTAGAAAAACACGATGGAGCAGGGCTAAGGAAGTCTCACGAAGACTTAGTATTTCTGTCTGCTGTTTTTCAGCATTTGGACTTTGTTTTGCCACTATGTACAGGTGGAACTGATGGAGAATACTCTGTTGCTGCTTTGTTTCACCTTAAAGATCTGATTTTATAGAAAATATGGAAGGTAACCAGATCTATAGATGTAGATACATATTAGGTGCCCTATTGCTTGGATTCCTTGTAGTATTCATTATTTTATTGATGGGAGCATTTTCTCCTACCACTCCTGCAACCAATGAGATATTGACTGGTGTTCCCCCACAAACACTGACTATTAGAGATAGTGGCAAATGTAGGTTAGCTGGTAGGGCTTTGTACATAGATGATTCTAGAGGTGATTATTCTCCAAATGTACATTTTAGATTGCTTTATGAATATATACATACTATGGACGCAAGGGACTGCTATGTTTGTACACAATTACCTGCTTCCGTTTCAGAGGATATCCCTTACCATCACATTCCTTTGACGTATGGAGCTTCATGTAGTCTTTTGCTGAGCATATTTTATAGGCAGGGTAGTTTCCAATATTATTTTGCAAATTATGACTTAGTTCTTTCAGAAGTTCCTATGTTTAAACACCTGAATAGAAATCCTTATTTTAGACGTGCAGAAGTAGCAGGGCAGTAATTTATAGCTCTGAAACCATGAGACATTGCATATGCACGCCAACATAATTTGCCTTGTTTAATAACCGATGTGACGAAAATAATTTCGAATTTAGTGGAGGACAGAAGGAGAGACTTAGGCCCATATTTATACTTTTTGGCGCAAACCAGCAGCAGCGCCGGTTTACGTCAAAAAGTTTACCGCCGGCTAACGCCATTCCTAAGCACCATGCGGGCGCCTTAATTGAGGAATGACGTTAGCCGGCGCTGTGGACTGGTCAGAGTAAAAAACAAAATGACTCAAACCAGGCAGCGCCGGCGTAGGGGAAAATGTGTGTTGTGTGTCAAAAAATGGCGCAAGTCAGGTTTGAGGCAAAAATCATGCCTCAAACCGGACTTGCACCATTTTTTGACGCACAACCCCCATTGAAATGACTCCTGTCTTAGCGAAGACAGGAGTCATGCCCCCTTGCCCAGTGGCCATGCCCAGGGGACTTCTGTCCCCTGGGCATGGTCATTGGGCACAGTGGCATGTAGGGGGGCCCAAATTAGGCCCCCCTATGCCACTTTAAAAAAATAAAGATAAAATACTTACTTCAACTGACCTGTACTTACCTGGGATGGGTACTCCCATCCATGGCTGTCCAGGGGTGGGCGAGGGTGGCAGGGGTGTCACTAGGGGCAGGGAAGGGTACCTCTGGACTCCTTCCATTGTCAGAGACCATGAAAGTGAGCCCACAGGTCCCTTAACGCCTGCCCTCACCAGGTGTTAAAAAATGGCGCACATCAGGCTGTGCGCTGTTTTTTAAGGCTCGCCCCCTCCTGTGCATCAAAATGACGCAGGAGTATAAATAAGGCGCACATGCCTTAAAGTCATTTTTGGTGCTGGAACGCCTACCTTGCATGTCATTAATGCAAGGCAGATTCCCGCATCCAAAACCTGATGCCCCCCCGGGAATTTTGACGTCCGCGGGCGTCAAAGTTTAAATATGGTGCACGGTTTGTGCCGAATGTGTGTCAAAACTTTTGACGCACATTCGGCGCAAACAGAGTATAAATATGCCCCTAAGAGTCCAAATCTGAAACTGGTAAAGATCTCAAGAAACACCATAGGTGGAATAGAGAGGAAATTGAACACCAAGGGTCTGATTTAGATCTTGGTGGACTTGTTACTTTGTCACAATGGTGACCAATTTCCCATCCGCCGAAATAAAAATCCCATTAGATCCTATGGGATTTATATTTCGGCGGACAGGATATCTGTCACTGTTGTGACAGAATAACTTGTCCGCAAAAATCTAAATCAGGCCCCAAGTGAAAACAAACTTACCAGCAATAGCTCTAGATTGACAGCATAAGGGAAAGCAGTACATTCACATTGATCAATGTTATTTAGCCCCATTATTCATAGGGAAGAATGAATGTGAACATACATTTGACGTCAGAGGAAAGAATTAATTCTTTTTAAATGGTACAGATTCTGTGAGTCCCAGAGTTTGTTCTATTTGTGGACAGTATGCTTATTTTAAATAAACCGAGGGATGGCATGGTACTTCCTATTTTGGCGTACGTTTTCCGAACATTTACCATGTGGAACATTTCAATGATCCTGTGTGTGATACGAAACCTAGAACTAGAAGAGGTGTTTGTTCTGAAGAGGTAGTAGGAGATATTTTTGGTGCATTGATACTGCCTGTGGCAGTGATCTTGGATGATTTGAAGATTAGGAAGCTGTTTACTATAGTGGATAAATTGGCAACTAGTACAGCAAACTCCTTATGGCTTGTGGATACAGAGCCAGTAGTGATAAGTTCTATGGTTTTGCGGATCAGACTTGCATTAGATCTTTTACACTTAAAAGAGGACGGAGTCTGTCAGATGCCAAAAGTTCAACAATGCTGTACTTACATCCCAGGCAAAAGCAATGAGAGAGATATGCCTTAAATGTATAAAAAGGTTGAATTGGCAGTTTAGTACTGCACACACAGATACTGCAGTGGCAGGTCTGAGCCATGTTTACAGGGCGACTCATATGAGTGGCTCAACCAGTGCTAGAGGCCCACTAGTAGCATTTGATTTACAGAGCCTGGGCACCTCTCATGTCCTTCACTAGGGACTTACTAGTAAATCAAATATGCCAAATGTGGAAAAGCCATTACACATACAATTCTCACAGGGAGCACTTGCACTTTAGCACTGGTCAGCAGTGGTAAATTGCCCAGAGTACCAAAAACAGCAAAAAAAGAGTCCAGCACACAGTCAAAACATGGGAAGCAGAGACAAAAAAGACAGGGGAGACCACACCCAGGATGCCAGGTCTAACACGTGTCCCCCCAGCTGAAAGTAAAGTGGAGAGAACTACCCAACCTCATGGGAGTTCTCTTCACTAAGGTGGAAGAATCTGTACAGACCATCATCATTGGCGTGCTCTATTCCAGGGTGGTGTTCCACCATAAAATCCATTCCCTTTAGGGAGATGGACCACCTCAACAGTTTTGGGTTCTCATCCCTCATCTGCATTAACCTTCTGAGGGGCCTGTGGTCTGTCTAAACCCAGAAGTGAGTCTCAAACAAGCAGGGTCTTAGTTTCTTCAGCATCTAGACCACAGCAAAAGCTTCTCTCTCAATTGCACTCCACCTACATTCCCAGGGAAGTAACCTCCTACTAATGAAGGCTATAGGCTGGTCTAGGCCTTCTTCATTTAGCTGTGATCACACTGCTCCCACACCATGCTCTGAAACATCAGTCTGCGCAAGAAATTCTTTAGAGAGGTCAGGTGTCTTCAGCGCGGGTGCCTTGCACATGGCTGCTTTCAGGGCACCAAAAGCTGTCTGGCAAGCCTCAGTCCAGATCAGTTTCTTTGGTTGTTTCTTGGAAGTTATTTCTGCTAAGGGAGCAACAATGGTGCCATACCACTTCACAAACCTCTAATCTGTGGGACCTAAAAAGGCTCTCACCTTAATCTGGGCCTTGGGAGGCTTCCAAGCCAGAATGGTATCAATCTTTGGCTGAAGAGGTGTCACCTGGCCACTCCCCACCTGGTGTCCCAAGTACACCACAGTACCCGGCCCTATTTGGCACTTACTTGCCTTAATGGTGAAGCCTGCCTTCTGCGGGCTCTCTAACACTTTGCAGGGGTGCTGAAAGTGTTCCTCCCAAGTGGAGCTGAACACAGCAATGCCATCCAGGTAGGCTCCACTGAAATCCTCCAATCCAGCCAAATCCTGGCTAAGAAGCCTCTGAAAGGTGGCAGAGGCATTGTCCATCCCAAAGGGCATCATCCTAAACTTGTAGTGCCCATCTGGGGTAGAAAATGTAGACCTCACCTTGCCCCACTCAGTCACAGCAATCTGCCAATATCCAGACGTTAAATCAAATGTGCTGAGATATTTGGCAGCCCCTAACTGATCAATGAACTCATCAGCTCGGGGGATGGGGTCAGTGTTCATGACCGCATTAAGGGGCATATTTATACCCTGCGCTGAATTTGCATAATTATTTTAATGCAAATTCGACACAAACTTAACTCCATATTTATATTTTGACGTTAGACATGTCTAATATAAAAATATAGGAGTTTGCACCATTTTTTGGATGCGTGAACCCAGCTTGCATCAATGAGATGCAAGGTAGATGTTCCCATCCAAAACACGGTGCTATCCTCATTGCTCCATATTTATCTCCCATACTAAAATGATGGACTGGTGCGAGGCAGGGGTTAGGGGACCTGTGGAGACATTTCCATGGTCAGACACCATGGAATGGGTCCACAGGTGCCCACCCCAAGCCCCAGGAACACCCCCACTCATGCAAGAGGGACACCCATCCCAGGTAAGTAGGGTAAGTATAGGTAATTATGCTTTCATTATTTTTTAAAGTGCCATCGGGGGCTCTATGTTGGGGCCCCCTGCATGTCACAGGGTGCAATGGCCGTGCCCAGGGGACACTTGTCCCCTGTGCTGGCCATTGGAGTGGTGGTCATGACTCCTGTATTTCCTAAGACAGGAATCTTGTTTTTGATGGTTGTGCGGCAGGAAATGGCGCTAGTCTGGTAGAGGCATTTTTTTTGCCTCTAACCAGGCTAGTGTCATTTTTTGAGACACAACCTTCTCCTTCCCTACCGCCACTACACCTGGCTACCATCATTTTTCAATACGCCTGCCGAGCCCTACTGCCAGCTTGCACCATTCAATAAATATGACGCCCGGCATGCATCTGAGAATGAAGCAAGCCAGCGGTTACGTTTTTGACGCAAAACTGCGCTAGTATAGTTTTGCACCAAAAACTATAAATCTGGTCCTAAGTCCCCCGTAATCCATACAGAACCTGAGTTCTGGAGTGGCACTAGGAGCAGCAGCCTTTGGGACCAACACCACAGGACTGGCCCAATGGCTAAAGGAGAACTCAATAAGCCCAAGAGCCAACATTTTGGATACCTCATCCTTAATGCTGGCTCTAACCTTGTCAGTCACCCTATAAACGTTATGTTTCACAGGTGGGCTGTCCCCAGTGTCCACATCCTGTGTGCACAAGTGTGTGACCCCTGGGATTAAGGAAAAGAGAGGGGCAAACTGTCACAACACTTGGTGACAGTCCCTCTGTTGTTCTAGAGTCAGTGATGGGGAGAGGTTCACACCCTCCACTGAACCCTCTTTCTCTTTGGCAGACAAGAGGTCAAGAAGATGCTCACTCCTCCTCCCCCCTCTCACCCCTTCATCTGTTGCCAAGAGCATAGTCACCTCTGTCCTCTCAAATTGAGGTTTGAGGTGGTTCACATGTAGGATCCTCAAACTGTTCCTAGGAGTCCGCAAGTTCACCAGATAGGTGACATCACTCTTGCGCTCAACCACCTCAAAAGGCCCAGTCCTCTTGTCCTGGAGAGAGTGAGGCTCCGCTGGGCCCATCACCCACTCTTTTTGTCCAGGTTGAAACTCAACCAGAGTGGCATTCTGGTCATACCACCATTTCATATCTTCCTGACTTGCTTCTAGGTTCTCTTGAGAAAGCTTCCTGAAGCAGGCAGTCTGGTTTGTAAAAGCCAGCATGTAAGTGAATACATCCTGGGGGGCTTACTGGAAGCTATCTCCAAGCCTTCCCTAACCAGACTCAAAGGTCCCCAGACAGGGTGGCCATACAACAACTCAAAAGGGCTAAATCCAAGACCCTTTCATGGCACCTCCCTGTAGGCGAACAGAAGGCATGGCACGAGGATGTCCCACTTACGCCTCAAGGGCTCTGACAGGCCCATGATCATGCTTTTGAATCTCTCAACCAGACCATTTCCTTGGGGGTGGTAAGGATTGGTAAACTTGTAGGTTACCTCACACTCCTTCCATAGAGACTTCATATAAGTAGATATGAAGTTGGTACCCCTATCAGATGCTATCTCCTTGGGGAATCCCATCTGGGTAAAAACCTCCATCAATGCACGTCCCACCACAGGGGCAGTGATTGCTCTCGAAGGAATGGCTTCTGGGAACCTGATGGCATGGTCCACCAAGACCAGGATAAACCTGTTGCCCATTGCTGTCTTGGGATCCAGAGGCCCCACAATATCAATACCAAGCCTTTCAAAGGGGGTGCTGACAACAGGAAAGGGTTGGAGGGGAGCTGCAGGTTTCCCTGTAGAGATCCATGGTTTCTTTTCAACTGGGGGCTGGGAATCCTTACCCTGGGAACTAGGTTGAGGCCTTTAGAGAACTCCCCCTGTTTACCCTTACACCCTCCACGCCTTCTGATGGGGAGCCTGCCCACCCTTGGCATGGTCTCCCCCATACCTCTTATGGGCCCTGGTGCTTTCCCACCAATCTGCTTCCTGAGCAAGCTTTCTTTCTGGGGACAGTCAGCTTCCTGTCAATTAGGTGCTGGCACAGCTCTGGAAAACAAAGACTGTGCAAGTGCTAGAAAGCAATTAAGTTCTAACCCCCCTCATAAGTTGTTACCTTATATCCCTTTCACCCAGCCATCCACTGACCTGCAAAAAGAGTCAACACATTGTAGCCAAGTTTGGGATTTTTTCTTTTTGTAGGGCCTAAACTTGTCCTTGTACTGCTCAGGGTTGAGACCATATCTTGTGAATAAGGCGTCCTTCATGATAGAGTAAGTTAGTCCCAGAGGATCTCCTAAGGATGTCCGTGTGTCCCTCCCCTCTACGTCAAAGTGCTTCCATAGACCCCCCCCCAATGTGCTTCAGGGACCTTGTTTCTGTGGAGAGCAGACTCATACCCCTTGAACAACAGATATATGTCATCCTCCCTCTTATAATCCTTCACCACATCATTAGGAATGTGTACCCTCCTCTCAGGCTACACTGGGGTACTCCTGCCAACATCTCTACTAGACTGTCTCATCTGATCCAGCTCCCTTAACCTGAGCTCATGAGCCAAGAGCATCGTTTTTTCTTCAATGGCCAGCCTACTCTTTTCCATCTCCTCTCCACCTTAAGCTTCTCTAACTCAAACAAGTATACTCTCTCTGCCTGTCTGTCCTGCAACTCCTCAGGAGTCAAACCCTTGGATGGCACACTTCTACCTGCCTTGGAGACTCTCCCCCAGGCTGAAAAGGTACATCTACTACACCACCTGGATTACTCTGCACCTCCTCACCCTCATTCTCCTCTGCTGTGTGCCTCCCACCCTCCTTGGCTGCCACCGAAGCCCTCAATGCCTTTTACAGCTCCTCTTTCCTTCAGGAGCTCTTGATTGGGCAGATAAGATCCTTACAAAACTGCTTCAGTTGTGCCACTGCATACTCCTCGAGTTCTCTAACTCAAAAACAGCCTTTGTAACCATAGCTGGTGCATCCCCAAATTGAGACATGTTGGCAAATACTCACAAAAAATGCAAAGTTTCAAAGTAGTTCAGAGAGTTCTCAAGAGAAGTTCAAAAATCACAAAAAATTGAAGTACAAACAGTACAAAAAGAGAAAAAGCAAAAACAAATAGTATGTGGTCATGCAATGGCCCACACTGGAAACAGTAGTGTACACTTAATCACTGTATGTCAAGTACAAATACAAGTTCTATTCTCACCACTGATCACCAATGGTAGAAATGGGGTCTGTGGTTGGCAGTCAGATTGCACTCTGTCTTAGCAGGGACCCTGACTCTAGTCAGGGCAATGGAGATACACACTTGACTAACCCCTGCTCACCCCCTTGGTAGCTTGGCACAAGCAGTAAAGCTGATCCCATAGGCAATGTGTAAAGTATTTGTACAGTTTGAGTGGTAAACACAGCAATACAGTAAAACACTACAAAATGGACACCACACTAGTTTAGAAACATCTGTAATATTTATCTTAATTAAACAAGACCAAAATGACAAATATCTAACATACACAATTAAAGTTATGAATTTTCAAAATAATAGAGTCTTACTTCATAGAAAACAATGGAAAAGTTGTTACACAAGTACCTGGTTTGCATCAAAAGTCAGTGATGCGTTGCTTCCTTACTCACAAGTGAGGCCTTGCATAATTTCTTCTCCGTTCAGGTATGCGATTTCTAGACAGGGCACCTCAGGTTCACGTTGATATTGATGCCCAGCGATGATGCCTGAGAAATCCAGACGCACAGTGATGGAAAACTGTGGTGCGTGGGGTTTGTACCGTTTTCAGCAGCTGCAAGCGGGTGTTGCTCCAGCCCCGTTGCAATTTTCCCCACACGGCTTCCTGTGCGTGGATTTCAGTCCTTGTCTACCAACTTCACCTTTTAAGGACCCAGGGACTGGATAGGACACCACTTGGCAGGACAGGAGTCTCAGCAGAGGGTCCAGGTGCTGGCAGAGGTGGAAGACTTCAAAACAGGAGGTAAGCTCAGTCCAAGCCCTTGGAGATTCTTCACAAGCAGGAATATACTACAAAGTCCAGTCTTTGTCCTCTTTCAGGCAGAATCAGCAACTGCAGGCCAACCCAGCAAAGCACAGTCACAGGCAAAGGGACAGTACTCCTCCTCCAGCAATTCTCCTTGGCAGAGGTTCCTCTTGGTTCCAGATGTAACATGAAAATCTGGGATTTTGGGTCCTCTACTTATACCCCTTTCTACCTTTGAAGTAGGCAAACTTCAAAGGAAAGTGTTAGGAATGGGGTCTTTGGTTGGCAGTCAGGTTACCCCCGTCCAAGCAAAGACCCTCACTCTAGTCAGGGTAAGTCACACACAATCCAAATTATCCTGTGCCCACCCTCTGGTAGCTTGGCACTGAGCAGTCAGGCTTAACTTAGAAGGCAATGTGTAAAGTATTTGTGCAATAAATGATGACATATCACAGTATAGCACCACAAAAATACACCAAACAGTGATTAGAAAAATATATAACATTTATCTGATAAGATGCAGGTCAAAACGATTAAAATGCAATAAGCATATGTTGAGATATCACTGTAAAAGTGATTTAAAGTGTCTTTAGTCTTTTAAAAGCAATAAATGTCTCTTTCAAGCACAAAGTACCTGGTTCGTGTTCAAAATCTCCGCAAAGAACCGCAGAGGAGGAGATGTGTGGAAAACAAGGAGATGTGCATCGATTTCTCGGGCCGCACACGTCGATGCGTCGTTTAGTTTTCACGCATGCACGGCTGTGCGTCCATTTCCAGTGCATGGTTGTGGCTCCTCTTCGGGTTGCGGGGTTTTCGGACGCCACTGGGATGATGTGTGGATTTCCAGTGCTGACAGGACAAAGTCACAGGGGCTGCGTTGATCCAGAGGCCGATGCGTGGAAATTTCTACTGCACGGCAGGCGCTGCATCGATTCCTCTCTGGAAGTCGGGCTGCGTTGTTCCGGCTCGGCTGCGTGTTGATCCAGTGGGCCAAATTTCCGGTCACTACGCTGGTGCTGCGTCGATCTTCTCGTTGCAAAGTCGGGCTGCATCGTTCCGGCTCAGCGTGCAGTGAATTTTGGGCCGTGATGTAGGCTATGCGTCGGTTCTGGCAGGCTGTGCGTCGATTTTCGCTGCACAAGGAGTCCTTCTTGTAGAGATGAAGTCTTTTTGGTCCTGAGAATTCAAGGAAAAGGAGGCAAGCTCTATCCAAGCCCGTGGAGAGCACTTCTCAGCAAAGCCAGAGAGCAGCAAGGCAGCAGGGCAACAGCAAGGCAGCAGCCCTTCACACAAATCAGTCAGGTGAGTTCTTTGGGCAGCCAGGCAGTTCTTCTGAGCAGGTTGCAGATTCTGGTTCAGGTTCTCTTCTCCAGGAAGTGTCTTGTCAGGGAGAGTGTCTACCTCAGAAGTGTCTGATTTGGTATGGGCAGAGGCCCTGTTTAAATACCCAAATGTGCCTTTGAAGTGGGGGAGACTTCAAAGAGTGGTTAAGAAGTGCACAAGGTCCCCTTTCAGTTCCATCCTGTCTGCCAGGGTCCCAGTAGGGGGTGTGGCAGTCCTTTGTGTGAGGGCAGACTACTGTCCTTTGACATGTAATTGTCAACCCCTCCACCCTCCCAGCCCAGGAAGGCCCATTCAAAATGCAGATGTATGCAAGTGAGGCTGAGCATCTTGTGTTTGGGGTGTGTCTGAGTGAATGCACAAGGGAGCTGTCAACTAGACCTAGCCAGACGTGGATTGGAAGGCACAGAAGGATTTGTGTAGAGAAATGCTCACATTCTAAAAGTAGCATTTCTAAAATAGTAATACAAAATCCAACTTCACCATTAAGCAGGATTTTGTATCACCATTCTAGCCATTCTAAATATGACCTGGCTACTCCTTTCAGTTCAGGATCTACCACTCAAACTGTATATGAAGGTAGCCCCAATGCTATCCTTTGAAAGGAGCAGGCCTCACAGTAGTGCAAAAATGAATTTAGGGGTTTTACACTGCCAGGCCATATAGAACACACATGTTCATGTCCTGCCTTTTACCTATATAACACCCTGCCCTATGGGCTACCTAGGGCCTTCCTTAGGGGAGACTTATGTGTAGAAAAAGAGGAGTTTAAGGCTTGGCGATAACTTTTAAATGCCAAGTCGAAGTGGCAGCAAAACTGCACACACAGGCACTGCAGAGGCAGGCCTGAGACATGGTTAGGGGGCTACTTATGTGGGTGGTACAACCAGTGCTGCAGCTCTCTAGTAGCATTTAATTTACAGGCTCTGAACACATGTAGTGCACTTGACTAGGGACTTACAAGTAAATTAAATAAGCCAGTTGGGTATGAGCTAATGTCACCATGTTTTAAGGAGAGAGCATATGCACTTCAGCACTGATTAGCAGTCCTAAAGCCAGAAAAAATTAGGTCAGACAACGAGAAGGAGGAAGGCAAAAAGCTTGGGGTTGACCCTGCATAAAGGCCATTTCCAACAGAAAGTCTCTGTTGTTCACAAGATACAGCCTTGCCCAGGTCTGGTTCCACACTCACACCAGGGGGTTGGAGACTGATGGCATTGTGTGAGGGCAGGCACAGCCCATTCAAGTGTAAGTGACAACTCCTCCACTCTAGCTCAGAACATTCATCAGGATATGCAGGCTACACCCCAGCTCCCTTTGTGTCACTATCTAGAGGGGATTCACAAACAACCCAGCTATCAATTTGACCTAGGTAGGGAATAAACAAGCAGGCAGAGTCACAGAAAGGTTTAAGCAAGAAAATGCCTACTTTCTAAAAGTGGCATTTTCAAACTGACAATTTAAAAACCAACTTTACCAAAAGATTTATTTTTAAATGGTGAGTTCAGGGACACTAAACTCCACATTTGTATCTGCTTCCAAAGGGAAACTGCACTTAAAAGATATTTGAAGGCAGTCCCTGTGTTAATCTATGAAAGAGATAGGGCTTGCAACAGTGAAGACCGAATTTGGCAGTATTTCACTGTTAGAACATGTAAAAGACATCAGTACATGTCCCACCTTTAACAAACATTGCACCCTGTCCATGGGGTTACCTAGTGCCTAACTTAGGGGTGCCTTACATGTATTAAAAGGGAAGGTTTGGGTCTAGCAAGTGGTTACACTTGCCAGGTCGAATTGGCAGTTTAACAATGCACACACAAACACTGCAGTGGCAGGTCTGAGCCATGTTTACAAGGCTACTCATGTGGGCTACATTCACTTATTTGTTACTCCTGTAACTTGGAAAAATGTTCCTGAGAGGTGTAGGTTTGGAACTTCTACTGTTCGCAAAGTTACAACAGGTAGCACCAGTGTCAACCAAAAATGACACAGGGTTGCCATTCACTTCACCATCTATGAATGGGTCACTCTGGTCTACCTTCAAGACTGTGCCAAATATGCAATCTTCTTCCATCCTCAGGCTCCATCAGACTGACTGATCGGAGCCATAAATCTCAACTGTCTCAAACATAGGAAACTGTTTAAAGGGATTGTCTTAAAACACATTAGTGTTCACATTTGGGACGAGGTTTGAATTTTGTCTGGGGCCATTCACATTTTGCAGTGGCAGCTGAGGTTGTGGAACCTGCATCACTGGAGCTTGTGGTACACTAAAATTCTGCCACCTCTGTCTATGCACATATTGCATCTGTATGGGATAGTTATTCTGGGGTTGTAAAAATCCTGAAATTTGGAGATGACTGGCTGTGTTAAGATGAAATTCCCTCTTCCAATGCCCCAACTTGTTACAAAAATGAAAAGAAGTTTTGTTCTTCAAGCTACTACATCCATCCCTGTACTAGGGTCAATCAAAGCACCTCGCCCTAACCCTGCATTTAATTTTCTCCCTGTTGATAAACTACTTGCATAGCATCAACATTCCCTACAAATGGCTGGACCTGACTACTTCTCTGAGCAGCTTTCATTTGGGTAATCATTAACTTCTCCTTCAACTTCTTCTGTTTCACCTCAATTTTCTCTTTGCTATGCTTTGCTTACCTCAAGATTTCGTCAACTGATTTATTCTTCCAACATATCATCATGCTTATCTCAGGTCTCAAACTTGTCGCAAACCGTGATACAAAATGTCCCATATATTTGAGTTCAGATGCCTCCATTCTACCATACTGCTTGAATGCTTGAGACAATTTTTCATAGTAAGCATGAATCAAGTCTTCATCCTGAGCTGTTCTATCAATTTTGATCCAATCTATATATTGGAGTGGGGCACCTTTGCCTTCAAGAGTGTTGTCACCTGCTGATACTTCTTCATCACCAACGGCGAAGGGCCTCTTGTCACTAGGCTTCTTAGCGGTTCTGACTCAGGCCATTGAACAGCTATTTTACATTCTGACAAGTCACTTGGAATCACAATGTCAAACAGAGTATTTCTCAACTTGCTTATACCACTTCACCGGCTTTTCCCTCAGCTTTGGAAAGTCATTAACGAATGAGGCAAGATCACTTCCAATCCAAGGCACATGTACATAATCTCTACCAGGCACTTCCCTCAATGTGAAATTTGTTGCACCAACATGTCCCTCAACAGGAGGTGGTTCTCCTGTTCGCTTCTTCGGCTCTTTTTTCCTTGCCCATCAAGCTTCCCATTTATCCAACTTATTCCACTTCTGAATGTTTTGAATCAATTTTAAAAAAAATGTTTTCATCCCTAAAGTTCTCATACAAGTTATGTCTTCCTCAGCTTTTGACAGAGTGAATGGGTTGAAACTTTGGGAGCTGCTTAGAAATTTGGGTATTGACACGAACATATTAAATCTTCTAATGGAGCTTTGTAGGGAGTTATGGGCCTCGGTTAGGTATAATACGGATGTCAGTCTTACTGACCAGTTGAAAGTTTAAAAAGGGTGAGACAAGGGTGCATTTTAGACCCTTTATTGTTTACCCTCTATATTAATCGCTTGGGGCCCACTTTATGTGTGGCATTTAAGGATATTCAGCAGGCTGGTTCTAATTTCATCCCTGCACTTTGGTACGCAGATGTTGTGGTATTGATGGCAAGAAAGCCTGTGGGGCTTCAGCATCTGATTAATGCATTTATTAGTTTTATGGGGGATCTGGATTTAAGCACCAACTATTCCAAGTCGCATTCTATGTTAGTGGGGCCAGGAAAGAAAGTACGGCATAAATTCTTTGGGGGATAGATGGAATTATCTATAACAACTTCCTTTCCTTATTTGGGGGTGCTTTTTGATGAGAAGGGGTTGTGGGTCCCACATAGGAAGATTAAGCGTAGCATCTTGTCCAGAGCCATGGGATCTATTTTTTACTTAACAAAGAACCTGAGGGCTAAGCAATGTCAGGCTTTGTTGAAAGTTTATCAGTCTAAATGCATCCCTATGGCCCTTTATGGGAGTGATGCATGGGGGTATAAGAACTCCAACAATTTGCAGTTAGTTGAAAATGTTTTTTTGCACAGTTTACTTGTAGTCTCCCAGGGACTAGCTTCCTACATCCTACATGAAGTTGGGTTTGGCTATATTACAGACCCAGTGGCCTTGGCCCCTGTTATCAGATGACTTAGATTCTGGGTCAACCCTGAGCTGGAACTAAACCGGGCAGTGATTGAGGACTGTTTTTCCCTGGAAGGGGCAAACCGCATCCCGTGGCTCACATAGGTTAAGACTGCCCTAAATTCGTCCAGAGCTTTTTGGGAACCTGAGCGCTACAGTGAAGGAAGATCTAAGAAGTCTCAAGAAACTCTTTCATGATTATAAAATGACTGAGAAGGAGGTGAGTGAATATATGAAACAGTCAATATGCTGACACCCACTGGAATAACTATAGAATGTTATTTTACGTTGCCTCTTACTGCGCAGCAGTTTCTGCTCACAAGATTTAGGTTTAACCTAGTTCACTGGCTCTTTGCTTTCCCCAGTGGTTTTTGTAGGGCTGAGGATTTGGGCCCCTGTACAAGTGACAACTTCTCGCCTCAGGATAGTTTACATTTTATATTTTTTTGTGGTCATTATAGCATCTCACAGCAACGTGTTATACTGCCATTGCTTAAAGGGAAACAGTTTGTATAAGTAAGACCTGTCCTGGTATACTTGCAGATGCTCTCGAGCCCACTAGTATGGCATGGTGTGGCGAGTATTCTATTGAGAGCTCTTAGAGTAAGGAAAAAGCTGGGGGAAGGGAATTTATTTTTATAGTTCTTATCACGTATGAGATGTGCTATATTTATTTAATTGTGATAGTTTTGTTATTCTTTGCATGATGTTATTGGAGGGACTTTTATGCTACTTTTAAACTGTGATATGTGTTTGTTCTTTATGAATTTTATATTGTTGGATGTTGTGGATGTTTATGGCTTTAAGTAGCCGAATAATAACTTTACTGACTATCCGTGAGTATTATCTACATTATTCCATTTCCTCTTTTATGTCTTACTTCCACCATCATTTAAAAAAAAAAAAAAGTTCCAAACAAAAATAAGATACAACAATTAGGTAATGTGTTTCCCATTTATTACAAATATAGAACAAATGAAATATCAATGTGTTGGTGTCATACATTTGTTAGTAACAATTCTATGTCCAAGTTTTAGGAAAACAGCCCATTCAAAATCCAAATAGTCTGTGGCATTTGGAATTTGATGCTCCAAGACCGTGACACCATGGAAGAATGGGAAATATTCCAAAAAAACATATTCAATAGGCAAACTATTAATAATTCATGTCATCAACAGGAGCCAGACATCCTGCCTCCCAACAGGAGTTTACATCAATTACTGTAATAAGCGAAATCATGACAGTACTACATTTTTGGACACAGGACCTGGAGGCATGTCACAACCAACTTACAGTGGTGTGCTACAAAACATTAATCCTACAATGATGAGACACATCAACAGCTTCATACACTGAACAGAAAATTGAGATTTGCCCAATGTGAAGGGAGATCAGTATTCCGTGGCTTGACATATACATGTTGTTAGAGCAAGTTAAGCAGCACATATTGCGTTGGTGACAACATCCAACAGAAAACAGGTCTGATACAATCTCAAGTACTTCTATTCAATCACTGTGCAAGTTGTCTCTGCACAAGATCTGTACATCCAAAGTGTGTGCCTGTCCCAGGATTAACCAGTGTTCCCTGTGTACTTTCCAACAGAAACATATCACTGCAAATGTCACAACTTTGAAATATACAAATGAAGATGGCATGGTGAAGGATCCTAAAACAGAATAACAAGGGAACATTAATGATTTCACATAAGAAATTTGACTCAAATGATAAGTTAGGAGGACACATATACTTAGCACAAGCAAAGATAATCTATGCCAATAAACGCAGTAGTCAATATATGGAATCTTTGATCAATAAAATAAACATCTTTACTTTGGTCTTTCCTGTACTGACCATTCCTAATACATTCTCATCACAGACTGATATGTTCAGTATGTTACAAGTTGTTCTCACATTAGATGTTACAATATGTAAAGGTAAACTTGCACTCAGGTAAAGAAGTGGTCGATAACATCTTGAGATAGGTAAATTCCTTCTTCTTCACCACTGTCATCTTCATTGGGCATATCAACATCCTCACCCAGTGACCTTTCATGAATCATGAATCATCTCCATCCTGTGCGATGAATGGTATGTTCCGTCAAAGGGCAATGTTGTGCAAAATGCAGCAGGCAACTGTGATTTGGCACACGTTATCGGGTGAGTAGAGGAGGGCTCCACCTGTCTTGTCCAGACAGCAAAATCTGGCCTTCAGGAGCCCAATGTCCCCTCCACTGGCCTCCATGTTCTTCCATGGGACTCATTGAAGTGGACTTCCCTTCACGTTGCTGGATTCCTCAGCAGTGCTAACAACCATGCTCAGTTAGGATAGGCTGAGTCACGTAAATGAAAGTAAAAAATATATTGCACAAAAATATCTCATCCCATTGTACATTTCTAAACTTTAAGTAAAGAGAATGATTCTCATGTCATATTGCACTTACAAACAACCCAGGCCCTCTCAGTTGTGACATTTGCAGGGATATGGTGCTGTTCCATAGTACAAAAGGAATCGTGTGTTGACCCTGGGAAAGGCCACACAAACTTGAGATGCACAAACCAGGTAGGAAGGCAACTTCTGCAATGACTGAATGGAAGCTCTTCCGATTGCCGTAGACCTGTTCCCTGGCATGTGGTGGCACCAAGGCAATATGTGTGTCATCAATTGCTCCAACCACGTGTTATGCCACCCAAAGCATAAAGATCTCCCTTTACATTGGCAAAATCATGATGTTGTGAAAACTGGATGAAGCTTAGATGTCTCATCTTTGATGAAATGACTTCTTGTAACACACAATCGAAAGTTGGTTGATACATGCTTCCAGATACTGGCACAGTGTATTGGAAAGATCCACTAGCCCCAAAATGAAGTACTGCCATGATTTTTACTATTGTTGCCATTGCTGTTATATTCCTATTGTGAGGCAGATCAGGCTCCAGCTGGTGACACAAATCCAGAATGGTTTGCTTATTCAATCTATTTTTTATGATGTCCCTTTCCTCAATGGTGGCAAGGCCTGGAAAAGGCCTGAAGACTTGAGGCTGTCATCTTCTTCCCCTCCCTGGGTTCATATGTCTGCAGTTAAAAGAAACAAAGGGGGTCATTACGAGTTTGGCGCCAAATTATGACAATGGCTGTGTTCCAAACAGAACACAGCCAAACTACCGCCAGTTCCGCCAGTGTGGTCAGGCCACGGTGGACGGCAGGAGGCACCTTCAGACTGGTGGGGACCATGTTTCTGCCGAACACATTACAAGGCTGCATACCGCCAAGGTTTCCACAGCGGTCGCACTACCACAAAAACCCTGGTGAAAACCAACTCCATAAAAGGAAATACTCACCTTCAGGAACTCATACTTGCCTGGAGCCACCATGGAGCCTGAACTGGAAGTTCTCCCACTGCTGCTGCTCGCACAAAGACTCCAGAACCAGTTACGAAGACAACAACAGTAAGTAGACACACCTACCTGACACTGGAGGGAGAGGCATCAGTATCCACGCACATACATATGCCAAACACACACCAACACGCACACACACAGCACCGGCACTGTCTAACACAATCATACACAACAACACCACAACCGGAACTACACAAATGCTAGGCCAAGCTGCACACCTCCACATGACAACACATACTTACAACAAGATGGAACAACACCACACAACCAATCAACACAATCACACTGCCATACAGCAAAGCACATGTCACACTACAGCAACACCACACACAACGCATATGACATAGCCACCACTACTTCTGTACATGCCGGTGGTGGGTCATGTGGTACTTGTGTTTGTCTGAGCATCACTTGTCTGTTGAGGTGGATGCATGCCTGTATGTATGTGTGCTTTGTATGGGCATGGGGAACGGGGTTTGGGATTGGGAAGGGGTAGTTGGAAGGGGGATAGGAGACAAAGGGAGACTTGCTACCATCAGAGTGGAGGCCAGAGCCTGAAAGGATCTCTGTAGGCTTGCCATGCCACCATGAATGCCCTCCAGGAACGCATTGCTCTGTTGGACTTGAGCTGCCAGTCTCTGGATGGCATTCACAATGGTGGACTGATCCACAGAGATGGACCTTAGGAGGTCAATTGGAAGGGGTCGCCCTTACCTTGGTCAGTCCAGAATCAGCAAGAGACCAGGTGGTGCCTCGAGATTGACAGATAACCGCGGTAAGAAGCAGTCAGATCGTGACACTACTACCCACAACTGTATGCCAACCCTCACACCAACATCAATACCTAAATAGGACAGCACTACTAGTGTCATTCCCATGATGCCAACCAAAGACTTTTTAGCTAGCACAGCATACACTGGACGCAGTATCAATAGTATGCCTGAATACACACCTTACCTCTCCATACCTCTTTTACCCATTGGGTGTGCAGCTGACTGAACGCAGCACTTCAGGTCTCTACAGCAACAAATCCTGATTAGTCCATGTCCTCTGTAACATGTAAATCACAGTGTAGACAACTCCACTCACAGATCACATTGCACCTACCTGTCATATTACATGGCTGGCCACTCAGTACAGTGATGCCATTATGGAGAACAACTCTGATTTAGCCGATACAAGTCAGACACCCAAACCGATTTAGCCAATATAAGTCAGACACCCAAACAGTTCACATCTGATGTGTACCATGTGCATCTCTTGTATAGCCATGTGATCAGTCAGACCCTATCACAGAGTCAGTGCAGCTGACACCAAACACATATATCACTACCCAGCACACTGCTAAGTACATCTACAGTGGGCAATGTACCACATATAACATGAGGGCAATTTCTGTGGTGGAACTGTAATACTAGTCCCACAATCTGTCAATACCAGAGACAGTATATGATGTACATAGTCCCAGTGATAAAAGGAGAGTCACACAGTTCATATACTGGTAGGCTACACAGATGGTTGTGGACTGACACATCAGAGCCACTAATATAGATGGATGGAGCTGGCCATACACAACGCTTAGGGTGATCCGAACACTCAGACATATGTCTGACTCCATCCTGGCCAAACAATGGATGTATGTCATCAGTGGATCTCAGCATTACAAACATGGAGAGGTATGGAAATGTGAGATGTACATCCACTGACAGTAAAGCAAGGAAAGACATCTACTAAAGATACTCTGCCAGGGTGCTTAATACCCATTACCAAATGTCGATAAACATGTAGCATAAATGGCAATGTCACTTTGCCTGCAGTGAAGCACTCAACCCCATTTAATGCCAGCCAAGTCCCAGGATACAGTCAGTACTCACCCCCTTGTGGGTGCTGTGCTGCCCTTAAATGCCCATCCACCTCAGGGCAGGCCATCCCCAAAATATGGGCCATTAGGGGGTCAGGGTGCGACGGGCACCCCTCTCTCGTTGGGAGGACATCCCCATCTGGGCCTCCCCGGTCTTCCGGGCCCAGCGTCTCAGGTCCTCCCACCGCTTCTAACAATGAGTGCTGTGCCGGCTATGGACCCCAAGGGTCCGCATTTGCTTGGCGATGGCACGCCATGTCCCCTTATTCTGATGAATTTTTACCTGCCTGGGTGACAAAGACAGAAAGAGAAAGTCATGTAGACTAGCACCATACCAACATCAGTGGACTATAAACATCAGACTCACCAAATGCCCACAAATACCCATTGTGACAGATCACATGACTTAACTCAATGCCCCCTGCATGCATGTACTCCCTGACAGGTACACTTACGCCATTCACCCTCACACCCACCCCTATCATATATGTCTATGGCATTGCACTCACCTGCTCCTCTGGTGCCCCATACAGATGTTCATACAGGGGTAGGACCCCTTTCACCAACTTCTTCAGCTCTTCTTGGGTCGAGGATGGGGCCCTATCACTTGCAGGACATATCATGATGGCTCCCAGAGACAGTATACAGCAGCTCACACCATGTAGGTCTTGCTTGCAAGAGTGTCAGGAGTCAAGTGAGCAAGGCTGCAGAAAATGGCGGTCTCGGACGCCACGTACAGGACCATCACCACCGGTGGTAATCGGCATTGGCCCCATTCCCCAATAGGCAGCAATGTTAACTGACAAGAAGTTGCACGGTGGTTGCGGCCACCTACCGCTATGACAACATACGCCGGTTGACTTATGTCACTTCCATCTGTCCTGTGCTGCAGGACAGGCGGCAGCCATTTATATGCACATATCATGCCTTGCCGACGCTTAATATGTGTGCCATACACATTTTTTTACCAGAATGTGGAGCACGCCTATGTTATGCCATCATGATTAGGCTGATACATGTGACAAGCATGACACAATGACGTCATATGGCCAGTTGTCAGATGAAGTGTATGTCCAGATACTTGGAGCCTCCTAGGCGGTGTAACTATATGGGTATATAGCATGACTACATACATGCTCAGTGCAGGACAGCTCAGTTTACCACATATGGAGCATTACACATGTGATATTTGTCACAAACTATTGAACAGGACCAGCAATGTGCAGCAAAGATGGTGCCCATGCTGCTTTAGCATGCCTAATATAGGGTGTGTCAACAGTGCAAGGCGTGTTTACAGTTTTAGGTATGTGTGATAAGGACATGTTTAGCTAATGTGTGGAGTGCTCAACACTTTGTACATTCTCTTCTCTCTATCCTAGATGCCCTCTCAGGAGAAGATTGAGACATGCATCAGTGTACCGTCCGCTAGTAGACCTTGCAAACCTGGAGGACAGGCATATCACCCTGACCTATCGTCTGAATCGTCAGACCATCATGCATCTATATACCCAGTTGGAGCCAGATCTATTGCCTGCCATAGGTAATCCCTATGCCAGCCCTCCCACCGTCCAAGTCCTGTCAGTGCTACACTTTCTTGCCACAGGCTCCTTTCAAAATACAGTGGGCTTGGCAGCAGGGATGCCACAGCCCATGTTCAGTCTTGTGTTGAAGGATGTACTGTGTACTTTCTTTAAACACCTGAACAGCTATACAGGTTCCCCCAATGTGCAGATTTGACCTATGTGAAGGCAGACTTCTATGATATGAGACACATCCCTCATGTGTTAGGAACCATAGATGGCACCCATATTGCTTTGGTCTCTCCCAGTGCCAATGAACAGGTGTATAGGAACAGGAAGAACTACCACTCCATCAATGTTCAGGTGATATATGTGGCAGACCAGCACATCTCCCAAGTGACAGACAAGTTCCCAGGATCTGTGCATGACTCCTACATTCTGAGAAACAGTAATGTCCCTCACATGATGGCACGCCTACAGAGAGAGAGGGCTTGGCCCATTGATATGTATGCATTTGGATGTGTGTATCTGCTGTGGCATCACATTCTTTCCTGTGTCTGTACTAGTATTGTAACAGGTCCCTACTCTGTGCACACAGGTGTCTCTGGCTATCCTAACCTTCCATGGCTGTTGACAACAGTAAGGTACCCCGCCATGGAAGGGGAACTCCATTTTAATGAGGCCCAAGGCATGATGAGGCATGTGATGGAAAGGATATTTAGCCTACTGAAGGCCAGATTCAGGTGCTTGGATGTCTCTGGAGGTTCCCTCCTCTACAGTCCCCAAAAGGTATGCCAGACTGGAGTTGCCTGCTGCATGCTCCACAATCTAGCCCTGAGATGTTGGATGCCATTGCTATCATTACTATCAGCTGGGCCAGTGGCTGGTGATGCAGACATGGAAAATGATGAGGAGGCAGATGAGGAAGGTGCAGCTGACTCTAGGACAGAGCTCCTCAATCAGTACTTCCAGTAACATACAGGTATGTTTTGTGTGTATATGCAAGTGTTGTATTTCCACATTGATTGGTGTCAATGGTCCTCCAGATTTGGATCATCAGTGGTGGTGTAATGTAGTCCTATCCCTATGTGTGTGTTGAGGGAGGTGACTGATTGCCTGTAAGGTGCAGAGTTAAAATGTCTCATCTCTAACATTTGAACTCTATGCAGCTTGTAAGTATCACATCTCCTATGGACAGGCCTGTATTGCGCAGTATGTCCTGCATTCTCCTGTTCTCACGTCTTTCCAGTGAGTAACTGTGTACTGTGAAACTTTGCCTCTCCTACCTATTGCTTGAGGCATGTATTGCGCTATATATCCTGCATTCTCCTGTTCTCATGTCTTTCCAGTGAGTAACTGTGTACTGTGAAACTTTGCCTCTCCTACCTATTGCTTGAGGCATTCATGTTCATAAGCCTTTGGTTACTGTTTACAGAGTAGAGTTTTGCCCATGACTGATGCCAGCTACAGTGTTTGTGATGTATTTCCTGAGACTGGTGATGTAAAAGTGACATCGGCTGTGCCCTGTTTAGTTGCCAAACCACACTGGGCACGACAACTATGAACTGCATATGTGCTTTGTGTGCCACCATGCCTACTATCCTGATGGACGTCTCTGTCATGGCCTTTTTGCAGGTTGGATAAATGGACATACTGTGGTGTGTGGCTAGACTAGTGACTCCCTTACATCTGCCCTGGGACATGTCTGTTGTACTGTGCCTCCTACAGAGGATGCCTCCCCTTTTGTCCATTACACTGCCTTTTGGTATAGGGGACCATACCAAATAACATTTTGCTGACCAAACATTTGTACATGTGCAAATAAAGACACATATGCATTTGCTGGGGTCTACAGTGTTTATTGTGCATTAATTGTCTAACAGGTGAGAAGTGGGGTCATGGTGGATGAAATCATCAGAGTATGTGTCACAGCTGTAGGTAGCACAGGCCGAGTGTCCAAAGGCCATGGGAAAATAGAGAAAAGTAATTTAGCAGTCAACAGGATGTCTCAGTGGCACACAAGGAAGAAAAATCAGGACAGGGTCACTTCCTGGCAGTGGGTTTTGTCTTGGCATCTGCTCCAGCTGGATGTCTGGGTGGATGTTCCACGTTTGAGGGGGGATGGGGTTCTTCAGCTACAGAGGGAGGAATGCTTGAGGGCTGTGGTTCCCCTTGCAGGGCCTCCATTCCACTAGTTGCCGCCGATGTTGAGGGCTCAGGTGTGATGTGGCCATGGAAGGGGTCTGCTGGTGGGTGGAGGAAGCACGCAGGGAGGTGTTTATGTTCCTCAGCACTCCTGCAATGGAGGCCATGGTGGCATTGTGGGCATGACACTGCTGCATTGCCCACTGGTGGAAACTCCCTGCAGCCTTTCGTTTTCCCCCAACATGTTAATGATCTGGCCCATCCTGTTCTGGGATGGTTGATATGCTCCCAGTGTTAGGACTCACACTCACACACATAAGCTTCTTGCTGCTCCCTCACAAAATAAATCTGCATGTATGAAAAAAGATGAAACATGTCATGAATGTGTTTACAGCACAGCATTTCCCTGTAACTTGTGAGGAAAATGATCTTCCGCCTGAAGACCAAATATTACATCCACACCCCTCATGATTGATGACTCATCAAAAGCATGTGTCTGATGACTTATCACCAGCACACCAGTCTATAAATGGAACTGCCAAGGTGTTTCCTGTGCTTAGCTTTGAGTCTTCCTTCGCTCGCAGGTATTCCCGGTTCAGCTGGAGTTCCATGATTCTTTCAGGAGTAGTCTTTTCAGTGCGAGGCTTCATCAGAGCTTCCCTCTCCGGAGCGGATTTCTTTCGCAGCAGCTGGAGAATTAACAAGCAGTATTCCATCTTTCTCAAATAATCAAAACATTCCAGGAGAAGTCAGTTTGTGAGTAATTCCTCTCTCTTCTCCCTATTTTCAGCCTTCTTGAGATTAGTGACCTTTTAGGGCATTACGAAAGACGCTCATCGATGCTGAGAAACCCGTGATACAAGACTATTTTCTAAGAAAGCTTGAGAAGTATTTTTAAAAGCAGCATTAAAGTTACGTGCTGTGAACTCCTGAAAGCATTGCTCGATATCTATGCAAATTTAAATGTTTATTCTGATTGTTTTGGAGTGAGTCTATTGTGTGAAAACGAATAGCAAAAGACAAATTCATAAGTTTGATTTTAACGACGATTTTGTTGTGAGTTACAAAAGTGTGCTTAATAGTTGAGCAATCAAGCTCTAATAATTATTGTGACTTTCCTGTAAGACTCGGTGATTACTGAATCGAATGATAATAATTATTCTTATTTTGCTGAAAGACTCTGTGATATTTGTTGTGCTTTTGTTTTTGATTTGTTTTTGGACTTAGAATTCCTGCACCAAGCCCTGAGGCAACTTTCGTAGAACAACAGTGACACTCCTTAGTGAACCAGTGTTTTGTTTCTCTTCCCTTCCCAAATCCCTGTTCCATCTCCCTTTCCCCCAGAGGCTATTTGCTCGTTCCCTGTTCATTTCACATATGTGAGAAAAGTGGTTAGGGGTGAGGGTTTTAGTCTCTTTGCTCCCGCGGAACATGAAATTCAGGTGAGTGGACATGGTCTTGTCAGAAAGCCAAGCCCACGAAAATTAAGTCCGCCCGAGCGAAGATGTCTCAGACAGAGGTCAACATGGAGGATCTTCTGTGGGCTCTGACGCAGGTTCAGGCTGAGGTAGCTCAATTGAGGGAGGAAAATTATTCCATTAGAGAACAACTTGAGAGATACAAGATTAGAGGGGAACCATGGTTAGGTGCAATTCCTAGAACAGATGAACCCTTTGTGGACAAGGACTTGTCACTCAAGACTTGGGAAATGGATTCCTGGTCAGGTGACTGCCTTAGGTGCCCCGTCCTCTGGCCAACAGGTTCCATCCCATGCCCCCACCCCCATGTGCCTGTGCCCCTGGTACAGAGTGCCCACTCCCAATGTCAGCAGGACCTTCATTGTCTTGGGTGTGAGGGGTCGATTCAGGTCTCTGTACTGTGGGGCACACTATAGTTTGAACTGCCCTTGGGACTCAGGTTGGGGACAAAGGGTTGGCTGTGATGTTGGTGCCACAGGGTGTGGGGAGGGTTGATGTGGGCAGGGTGAGGCAGGGAGTCGTAGACTGACCAGGGGTCCCAGATGGGCCAGGTTGGTCATTACTCTCCAGACATCCAGCAGAGTTGTCCTCACTGTGGCCTTCATCCTGAGGAGGGATGGCAGTCTCTGGTATCCTCTCCATGGTGGCACTTACAGAGGTACCTGTGGATGGAATGAGAGAGGGTTAAATGGTGGAGGTGTGAATGGTTGTGTCTTTGTCCCAGCATTGGCAATGACAGGTGCAGCACAGCTAACACTGTTTGTGGATAGTGGATTATGACATATGAATCTTGCTCCATAAGGGTTGTTGTCGGTCTGGCTTGGTAGCTTTAGCTCGGTGGGTGGGTTCTGTTCCTGTGTGATGGTTCACATGACAGGTGTGCTGTGTTAGCAGGTGGCAATTCAGGCTTGCTAGTTGTTAGTGGGTATGGCTGTACATTGCAGCATGGTGTCAAAGTGGGAAGAGGGTATATGTGTATGCAAGATTGCTTGTCCTGGATGTGCATGTTGTACATGGAGTATACCTTCTTACTTTCTTGCCCATGATCAGTCCATTTCAGGGTTGTTGATCTGGATAAGTGTCCCTTAGGCTTGGTGACAGTGCTTTTTCTGTGTTTGGTGTTGGTTGGCATTGTGTTGTGCCATAACATTGCTGTCATTGCTGTAGTGGTCCTCAGTTGAAGCATCCAGTTAGTGTAGCTGGGGCAATAGTCATACATGCAAGATATGTGATGTGCACATTGCAGGTTTTGATGGTGATGGGCATGGCATTGTAAGAGTCGTAGTGATTGTGATTGGCAGTGCTATCAACGCACTTGGCAGGGACTGTGCGGGCATGGGAGCTGGGTGGTAGTGTGGCATGTAGGAGAGGGGCATTAGGGGATTGGGTTGGAGGTGTAGTGGAAGGTTGGGTGAATTGGGGAGTGATTGGGTGGGGAGGAGGCATGCTGGACCAACGATTTTGTGCCAGGGGAGTCTTAGTTACTTACGAGAGTCTAGTCCTCCGGGTAATCCAGTCAGGCCCTCAGGATGCAGGATGTTCAAGACCTTCTCCTCTCACGATGTGAATTCTGGGGGAGGAGGTGGGGGCCCACCACAGGTCTTCAGCTCGGCAATTTGGTGTCTCGATGTCAAGGAACGCACCTTCACCCGTAGGTCCTTCCACCTCTTCAGGATGTCCTCCCTTGTGCGTGGATGGTTGCCCACTGAGTCGGCCCTGTCGACTATTCTCTCCATTTTCCTGGCAATGGATGTTTGCTGTACCTGTGCTCCAAACAGTTGTGGCTCTACCCTGACGATTTCATCGAACATGATCCTCTACTCATCGTCTGTGAAGCGTGGGTTCTTTTGACGGGACATGGTGGTTGTGTTGTGAGTGGGTGTTGTGTGTGTAAGGGTATAGTGTAGGGTGCTTGGTGGGGTGGGAGTGTTTGGTTGTGTGCGCTGCTTGGTTGTGGTGTTTGTGTGCAGTAGTGATGTGTGTGTATAGTATTGATCGTGCAGTTGTGTGGTGTACGCTGAGTGTGAAGTTTGTATGTGCGTATGGTGTATGAGTGCTGAGTCGTTCAATAGTGGCTCCTCTCTGTCTGTCAATGTTGTTTTGGTAGCAAAGGATGGTGGGTTGTGTGGTAGTGTGTTATATAGTGCTGTGAGTAGGTGTGTCTGGTGTGTGTATGTGTGTCAGGTGTGGGGTATTCGAACTGTCCAATGTTGTGTTGTGTTCTATCAGAGGTGAGATTTGAGCGTGGTGGTTCAGACTGCCAATGGTTTTCCACCATGGAAGAACCGCAGTGGTGATTTGTGGGTCGTAATCTGGTGGGTGGAAGGTTGCCGGACTGGCAGAACCGCCTATTTACCGCCCTCCAATGTCTTGGCAGTCTTGGATTTGTGGCTGCTTTTTGGTGCCTTCAGTGTGTGACTCTTGACATGGAGGTCGGAATCCCGCCAACATATATGTCTTATGGCGGCCGCCATTGGTCTTGTGAAAGGACCGCCAAAGTCGTAATGAGGCCCCAAAGTGTCACTTAAAACGTTCCCACAATACTTTGATAATCAACACACATTGCATGTATTTGTATCAATACATATCTTCTGGTTACATATATGTACACATAATTTACTAGTGATTTTGCAACTTAGTATAACAATTTTTGACATGTAGTTTTTTAATGTGTAAATAATACATTAGAAATGTATTATTTACACGTTTTCTTTTTTTATCCATCAACGGAAGTATAAAACACAACACGTCACTATCTTGGTAAAACACAGTAGCGTATTAGATTATAGTATGTCAAAATTAACTACAAACTGTGTAGTACGTATTTTACATTGGCAAACAAACTAGTCACCATTTTGAGTGGTGGTGACGCACTTAACATTCAAAGATACACTGGTTCACATCCTAAAATGGCGGCTGCCTGGTCTCGCGCTCATGGCATTGGCAATCTGCCAGTCACCGAAAGAACTTTATAGCATAGTTAACAGTCAACAACAGACACTGCCATAGGCTAGCGTGTGTGACGGCTATGCACAAAAGTCTATAGCTGTGTCTGTCTCTGTCACAGATCACATCCATCACGTACATGTACGCGTCATTTAGAAAAATGCTCACTTTCCTCCTAACAATGCAGCCATCAACACCTTCTCCACTTTGCTGCTGTTCTCTGGGAGCCAGGATGCCAGGCAAAGTGGGTGACAGGGCCCCTAACTTCTCACCTGAGGAGTAGACCGTCTCACCACCGAGGTCCTGTTCATGTACAGCCATCTGTATGGGAACCCAGAGGAACAGTAACGACTGAACGGAAAATTGTACTTCTAACTAACAATTTATTTTAATGCACAGGCTATGTGCCCCTTTTTTTCCTGAGTGAAGTGTAGTGAGCTCATTAGTTTAGCAGGGGACATAATGATGTTTCACAATCGTTGGCATGTCTTTACATTGAAATGAAGAATCATCTGAATGAAGAAGGTGTCTTTTCAGTTCAATTTACTCACAAATCCAGCTTACATTTAACAAACTACATGACCTTTACTTCCAGTCGCCAGCAGACACGGTACATAAGTATGACTTAAACATACAGCCACATGAAGTAAGTAACGGAGTGAAGTTTTGCTACGCTGGGCTGATCCGGAGAGTGTGAGAGAGGCAAAGCAAGCAAGGAGTGAGACAATGAGGCAGCAGGGCCAAGGCAGCGGAGCCGCTGAGTCGTTGCGCCACCATTGCCATCGCCACCAGGAAATAAAGTGGCTGCAATCGGATTTTTTGCTGAGGTGGCGGATGGTTTGTTACCTGCGGTATGGTGCAATGTTTGGCACAGCCAAAGAGGCCAAAGAGGAGCTAGGAAGGAGAGGAGCAAAGGAGCTGAGTCTCTACCGTGCCATGCGGTGCCATGCAGAGATATGCCCGAGTTCTTGGAAACCAGGGACCCGGGAAAAGTTCACGGAAGTGCACGGGAGCACGGAACACAGGAAAATGGGAGCACGGAGGTACACAGGGGTAAGGAGAATGTGGAGAACAAGGAGAACGGTAGGGTGAGAAGGAGAAGGTGGACAGGTAAGTTTTGGTCCAAGCCCTGGAAAAGTTCTAATTGAGCTGTCCAGGTGCGTATTCCACTTACATCTCCCCGTCTGACCACCAACCTCCTGCGTACCTACCCGCCTGTCAGCTGATTGGCTACACCATCAACCAGCTTGCCTACCCACCTACTAACCCGCTTGCCTGTTCACCTGCTTCCCCCTATTATTTCTTCTGGGCCATCAGAGCTTGGGGCCTAGAGCTTGGTGTTCAGCTCGCCGGTAGTGAGTGGGATGCACTAATTGGCGGGCAGCCTGCTAAGAGCAGAAGCGGCTGGCATCAGGCCAGTGCAGCTTGCCGTGCTTGGCTGTCCCACTCTGCTCAATTGGGGTTTTGACGAATATAATGACCAGTCGCAACGCAGTGGAGCCCTAGAAGCACCCGGATAGCATATTGGGTGAGGTTGACCCTGTTAGTGACTTGTAGTGACTTAGTGAACAGAAACCTGCGCGTACGGGCTCTTAAGTCTCTAGCCGAATTATTGTTCTTCAATAAGTAGGACCTCACGCCTTTTTTTCCTTGTTATAACTCGGTCCCAGTGCTCCGTTGAAGGGTGAAATTATGATTTTAAAGAAATTACACTCAGGACGTCTGCAACCAGGAAGATCATGTGTAAAAAACAAATATAACCCTCTTTGAAATAAGGGCATCCCGGAAATTTTAGTTGAAAGGCCACGATCAAATGGGAAAAAAGAAAAAGGCCTCATTATGACATTGGCGGTAAGTCCCGCTTACCGCCATGCTGACTGCCGCCAACATACTGCCGGAGCGGGGGATTACCGCTACCCATATTATGAAACACACATACAAATCCGTCACTATACAGCCACACACACTAGTCCGTCAGCCCAAAGGTTAGTGATAAACTTGTGGTAGCAAAACTCACACCGTTACGCCAACAGAACTACGCCCATAGCATTATGACCCACAAATCACTGCAGCGGACATTCAACCGCGGTAAACCATTGGCGGTACATACCACCGCGCTCAAAATACACATACTCAAACAAAACAACACTACATTGGACAATTCAAACTACACACACCTGACACACATACACACACCACACCCACACCACTATAAGACACACACACACACTACCCACAACCCTTTACAACTAAAACAAATTGCCAACTGAGAGAGAGAGACACCAAGAGCACCCACAGAACCAGAGCCACATAACACCATCACCCATACACCATCCATGCACCTTGCAGCACACACCCAAACACAACACCCCACACACCCTCACACACACCTTCACACACTACACCCATGGTACCACAAAGACATCCCAGGTTCTCAGAAGAGGAGCTAAGGGTCATGGTGGAGGAAATCATCCGAGTAGAGCCACAGCTATTCGGATCACAGGTGCAGCAGACATCCATTGCTAGGAAGATGGAGCTATGGCGGAGAATCCTGGACAGGGGCAACGCCGTGGGACAGCACCCAAGAACAAGGGACGACATCAGGAAGAGGTGGAACGACCTACGGGGGAAGGTGCGTTCCGTGGTAGCAAGACACCAGATAGCAGTACAGAGGACTGGAGGTGGACCCCCACCTCCTCCCCCACAACTAACAACAAGGGAGGAGCAAGTCTTGGCGATTCTGCATCCTGAGGGCCTGACAGGAGTAGCAGGAGGACTGGACTCTTGTAAGTCAACTCTTTACTACTTTCACCCCCTCCCTACCTGCATGCCATCACATGCCCCCAACCCTCACCCCATCACTACACCACCTCACATACACCCCACCATCACAACCCACCGATCCCAATACAAAGCCCTGCATGCAACACCAGTGCACGGACCCCCATCACAGACCTGCATGGACACCCATCACTAAAGCATGCACACTAGAGACAATCACCAAGCCCACAAAATGACTACTCACACAAGTCAAAGCTGACAGGGCAATCACAACCATAGAGGGCAACACACCCATGCACAAGATGTCACACGCAGAAACACTGCATTTACATTCCCACAGGTCCCCCACCCAACTTCACTGGAGAGGAGGTGCCAGCAACATCCAGTCCCCCCACAGAAAAGGCCCACAGTGATGGCAGCAGCTCTGGACGCCTGGATCTGGATGACCAACCTGGCCCATCAGGGATCTCCGGACAGTTGGTTACCCAGGCACAGTCCCACACCACCACAGAGCCTCCCCCTCAGGAAACACCACCACAGCACTAACCCAGCGGGCCCATACCTCTGTCCCCAGGACACGTCAATCAGCAGTGTGTCCACCACTACAGGGACTCCAGGACACCCCACAAACACAGGACAATCAGGGACCTGGGGTCAATGGCAGTGGGCACACGGTTCAGGTGACAGAGGCACAGGACAACAGGGAAGCTGGGAGGACTGCTATGCGACTGGGGGAGGACAGGCCTAGGGAACCGACTCTCCAGGAGGCACTCACCAACATCCTGCGAGCATACCGCCATTCCCAGGAGACGCTGGGACAGATACTGGACAAGCTGCAGGAGACCCAGCGGCTGCAGGAGGGTCAGTACCTGTGGATCAGCGAGGACCTGAAGGACATCAACACCACCCTGGGCAGACATGGCCAACACCATGAGGGAGGCAGTGGCACACCACCGGTCCCCTAAGACTAGCCACACCGATGAACAGCCCTCCACCTCCGTTGCCGCTAGTGGACAGGAGGCCCTGCCACAGGAACAACAGGCCAACAGCACCCCTCCCCCTGCAGAAGGAGAACCAACATGCAAACGGTCCCTGCGATCCAGGCAGAAGCCAGAGAACTTTGCCAAGACCGCCACCAACAAAAAGGACTCCCCCCAGTGTCACCCTTGTGTCCCACTCTGTCACCCTGTCCACCTTGAGCTGCCATTGCTCCATTCCTATGCCCCCTTGGACAATGCAGCTGTGACACAAATAGACTGGACTTTTATCCTGGACTTTCCTTCACCATCACCCCAGCCCATTGCACATAACCCTCTACCTATTGGCACTTAAATAAACACCATTAAGAAAAATACAATTATGGAGTCTGGCAAATGATTGAACTATGTGTTTGTTTAACAAGCTTTAAACACTGCAATATAACTGTACAGGTATGTATACATAGGAATGACCTGTAGTAGGCTGCAGTCAACACACCAGGTACCAGAGTGGGGCACAGATATCTGAAAATAGAGATGCCAAAGGGTACAGTAAGTGGCCATCGAACTGGGAGAATCTGCCTGCCATGTACAATGTCCAACACAAAACTGTCAATATAAAGTGAAGTTACAGTGTCTTACCTGTGTGTCACTGGAAGTACTGTCATATTATTGCTGTTCTGTTGTCCTCATCCTCAGCCTCCTCATCTTCACTGTCCACAGGGTCCACTGCTGCCACAGGTCCATCTCCAGCCTCATGCAGAAAAGGCACCTGGTGTCTGAAGGCAAGGTTATGCAACATGCAGCATGCAACGATTTTCTGGCAGACCTTCTTACGTGAGTATTACAGGGATCCACCAGTTAGATGGAGGCAACGAAACCTGGCCTTCAGGAGGCCAAGGGTCCTCTCGATAATCCTTCTTGTCCGCCCATGTGCCTCATTGTGATGTTCCTCTGCCCTTGTCCTGGCATTACTCACTGGGGTCAGTAGCCATGAGATGTTGGGGTAACCAGAGTCACCTGCAAATATCGAGGGACACCTGTTAGACACACACTAACCCTTATGGCCAACACCATACCCATACACCAACATCCACTTGGTGGGAACCAGGGTTCACCTATTAGCCACACCTGGTGCCTCTGGAGTTGAGCCATCACATTTGGGATGCTGCTATTCCACAGGATAAAGACATCATGCACAGACCCGGGATACTTTGCATTGACATGGGAGATGTACTGGTCCGCCAGACACACTATCTGCACATTCATGGAGTGAAAGCTCTTTCGATTTCCGAACACCTGTTCATTTCTCTGGTGGGGGACAAATGCAATATGTGTACCATCAATAACCCCAATAATTTTGGGGATATGTCCCATTGCACAGAAGTCAGCTTTCACTGTGGCCAAATCCTCCACCTGGGGGAAATCAATGTAGCTCTGCATGTGTTTAATCTGGGCAGACAACACTCTGGTCAGCACTATTAAGAACATTGGCTGTGACATTCCTGCTGCCAAGCCCACCGTCACTTGGAAGGGATTCCAGTAGGGTGACAGAAAGCAGATATCAGGTCAGGCTCCAGTTGGGCACACAGCTCTGTGATTGTGGCCCTGTCCAGTCTATAGGTGAGGATAATGTGCCTATCCTCCATTGTTGCCAAGTCCACCAGGGGTCTGTACACTGGTCAGTATTCCGCATTTCCAAACACTACACTGCATTGCATGTTGTGACTGTAACACAATATTGCTGGATAGGCCCAAATGGTGCATATGTGTACTGTGACGCAGTTAGGTGCCATGGCATGCCCCCCCCCGAGATGGCGTCCGTCTGTGCTGTGTGGATAGACATGTGGAAATGAGGTAATTCCGCTGAGGTCGAGTACCGCCCTGCAACTCCTCATTGGTTGTCATTGGGCCCTATGGGTTACAGTGGCCAATGGTGATGTACGCTGGCGGTGACGGTACGCACCGCCGCGGACGTGACCGCCATTTTCTTTCTGTTCACTCACTTGCTACCTGACCTTCAACAGGAGAGGGCCTACACTGCAAGTGCTGCTGTGACCTGTGTCTGGACCGACCATGGCTCGTGTCACTGGGGAATGGGCCCCTGCCTTCACCGCTGCGGAGTTGGAGAGACTGGTGGATAGGGTCCTACCCGAGTACCGAATGCTGTATGGGCCTCCAGACCAACAGGTGAGTACACTGTGAGCACGAAGCATGGGGCATGAATGCATGGAGTGCTGTGTGTGAGGGTCTCATGTGGGGGGTTGGTGGAAGGGTCCTGGGCAGCGTGCTGCATGTATGGTGGGCAATGCCTGTGCATAAGGGGATGTGAGGGCTATGGTAGGACATGAGTGTAACAGGACGGACGGTCTGACTGATACCTTCAGGCCAGACATTGCAGGGTAGGTCCCATGTTGGGCAGGGTATGATGTACACCACCTCCTACCAAGCTAGTAGGCATCCCATACTGGGCAGAGGTCTGTGGGTCTCAGGTATGCTGCTACTGGCGTTAGGTATTCCTGTCCATGGCCTGGTGACTAGCATTGTGACTGGTAGTGCATTGCCTAGTGCGTAGGGCTGTTCTGTGTGTGTGTGTGTGTGTGTGTGCGTTTGTGTGTGTGTGTGTGTGTGTGTGTGGTGTGCGCCAACGGTGGTGTTGGAGCAGCCAGTGACCAAGAGTATCCTTTGTCTCTTTCCCCCCCTTTTTGTTTTGTCACCCTGTCCTTATGTGCATTATCATCATCTGGCAGAGGAGCAGAGGCGACGGAGGGAGTTGCATCCCACAGGGCCCAAGAGGCTGAATCCACTGACGGTGAGGGCACCAGTGGGACGGAGGGCGAGGGGAGCACCACGGCAGAGACAGGAGGGTACAGTTCGGACAGTGGTACCTCCTCCGATGGAAGCTCCCTGGTAGTTGTGGACACCTCTGTGCCCACCCCAATTACAGGTACAGCCACCACCCCCGGTACCAGCACCACCCTCCCAGCAGCCCCTCAGCGTGTTTCCCATGCCCGCTCACCCAGGAGGGTGGGCATCTCCTTGCCCCAGGCACCTCCGACCCTGCTCCAATTAGCCCTGCTGCCTGAGTGAGGAGGCTATTGACCTCCTGCGATCCATCTCTGTTGAGCAGTCAGTCATTGTGAATGCCATCCAGGGGCTGGCAGCCCATTTGAAAGAAACAAATGCATTCCTGGAGGGCATTCACTCTGGCATGGCGGCCCAATAGAGATCAATCCAGGCTCTGGCCTCCTCTCTGATGGCAGCCATTGCCCCTGTTACTAGCCTCCCGCTCCAACTTCCTCTGTCCAGTCCCATTCCCTCAGCCCAACCTATCCCAAGCACACATGCAGACCAGCATGCACATAAGACAGCACACAGGGGTGGCTCAGGCAAACACAAGCACCATCTAGATGTGGATATACCAACATCCACTGCCTCCACTGAGGTCCCCTCCTCCTCGTCCTCCACCTCCCTCCCAGTAGCGTCTACACTCACACCTGCATGCACTACATCCTCATCCACTACCACCATCACGCCTATCACTACACAACCCTCACTGGCAGTCATCCCACCCACATCCATGCACATATCCCCTGTGTCCTCTCCCACTGTGTCTGTGCTCCCTTCCCCCAAAGTGCACAAACACAAGCACTCAGACACCCAACAGCCATCCACCTCACAACAACATCCATCCCATGCACCTGCACCCAAATGCGGCAGACACCTCCTACAACCACTTCCTCTTCCTCCACTCCCAAACCTTTACCCTCTTCCTGCCCCAATGTCCCTAAGAAGCTTTTCCTCTCCACAGTTGACCTCATCCCTACCCCTTCCCCCGTCCTTCACGTCGGGCAGGGTGGTCAGAACCCAGGTGAGCACCGCCACAGTAGTGTTGACAGCTAATGCAGGTGGGAGAGGCTTCAGGGCACCAGGCAGCAGTACTGAAAGTGTGCCTGCACCAGGTGCATCAAGGAAGGTCAAGGAGGCTCCCCCAGCTGAGAAAGGGAAGGGCAAGGAGGCACCCCCAGCTGCAAAAGGGAAGGGCAAGGAGGCCACCCCAGCTGCGAAAGGAAAGGGCAAGGAGTCACCACCAGCTGCCAAAGGTAAGGGCAAGGAGGCACCACCGGCTGCAAAACGGAAAGACAAGGGGCTTGCACCAGCAGGCAGGAAGCACAGGAGGCCTGGTGCTGGGACTCATTCGGAGCCCCCACCACCAACCATGGCAGTTCAGCCATCCGAGGCTGCAGGGGAAGGGGTGGAGCCTTCCCCCACTATTGCCAGCACCGCCACCAGCACCACTGCCAGCAGCAGCAGCCCCAGTGGGCAGCTGTCCGAGGCTGCAGGGGAAGGGCTGGAGCCTCCCCCCACCACTGCCAGCACCACCACCAGCACCACTGCCAGCAGCAGCAGCCCCAGTGGGCAGCTGTCCGAGGCTGCAGGGGATGGGCTGGAACCTCCCCCTACCACTGCCAGCAACGCCAGCATCACCACTGTCAGCATCAGCAGCCCCAGTGGACAGCTGTCCGAGGTTGCAGGGAATGGGCTGGAACCTCCCACCACCACTGCCAGCACCGCCAGCATCACCACTGCCAGCATCAGCAGCCCCAGTGGGCAGCCATCAGAGGCTGAAGGGAATGGGCTGGAGCCTCCCCCAACCTCTGCCAGCCCCGACACCAGCCCGACACTGCCACCACTGAGCAGCCGTCACTGCCGGCGGGCAGTGTGTAGTCCTGCCTCCATGGGCTGTAGTGCGTCCTGGACCCTACAAATCCTGTATGTGTGACACCCAGGTGAGAGACTCTGACCTTGCACTCTCCAAGATCTGCATCACAGGGCACAAGGCCCCCTCCAGAACCAGTGAAAGAAGCCATCTACTCACCCCATCCTTGCCAGGATGAAGCACACTGGGCACAAGGCCGCCTCCAGTACCAGTAGAAGAAGCCATCCACTCACCCCATCCTCCACAGGATGAAGATCCCTGGGCACAATGCCCCCTCCAGAACCAGTTGAAGAAGCCATCCACTCACCCCATCCTTGCCAGGATGAAGCACACTGAGCACAAGGCCCCCTTCAGAAGCAGTGGAAGAAGCCATTAACTCACCCCATCCTTCCCAGGATGAAGCACACTAGGCACAATGCCCCCTCCAGAACCAGTGGAAGAAGCCACCCACTCACCCCATCCTTCCCAGGATGAAGCACACTGGGCACAAGGCCCCCTCCAGAACCAGTGGCGAAGCCATCCAATAGAGAGTCTGTGGTCTTGTACTCCCCAGGACCAGGCAGTGGGCAAACCACCCACTAGAGAGACTGTGGCCTTGCACTCCCCAGGACCAGGCAGTGGGTAAACCACCCATTAGAGAGACTGTGGCCTTGCACTCTCCAGGACCAAGCAGTGGGCAAACCACCCACTAGAGAGACTGTGGCTTTGCACTCCCGAGGACATCGCACAGGGCATGTAGCCCCCTCTAGGACCAGTGGCGCTGTACCATCTTCCGGCTGAGGTGCCCCCCCCCCCATTCCCCGTCCCCCTGAGGTGCCTGTGTATGTTCGACCTGATGCCCCTGCAGTGTTCTCTCTGTGTTGTTGCAGGAGTGAGGTGGGGCCTTGGACTATGTGTTGTGGCCCTGTTGCCCACCGACATTGAGGACTAGGCAGTGTCCTTCCATTTGTAAATATGTGTATACTTTTTGATTTTGAAGCACCTGTTTATACTATTTTATCTTATTACACTCCCTTTAATCAATTCCTTTGGTCCTTGCATTATTCCTGAGGGGTATGAGGGTGTATATGTAATGTTACTGCATCTGGATGTGTGTATGGTGTTGGGGGTGGAGGTGTTGCGTGTTGTGTGTGTGTGTCACTCTCTTTTTCCTCCCTTGTGCGCTAGGCGGCAGTACTCACCGTGATCATCTTCACCGGCGTTGATGTTCATGATGCAGGAAAAGGTAGACAAGCATGGGGAAGATGTGCAACTCGGGCTCCATGGCGTCGTGGTTGTTCCAGTCTCCAGAGATGAGTCCTTTGACTTCTGTGTTCTACCGTGTTTTTGATGTCATTGGTACCGCCCCGGAAAAGGTGGCGGATAGGCCTATCTTAATGCTGTGGGCGGTACATTGTCTCTTGCCTGGCTGTTGGCAGTTACCTCCATAGTGCTTGTTGCTACTGCCGTGGCGGTCAGTGTGTTAAAGTGGCTGTCTGACTGAGCAGTTTCCGCCGGGGTCATAATTCCATTTTTGTTAACGCCAGCCTGTTGGCGGTATTACCGCCGCTTTATCACAGACCGCCAGGGTTGTAATAAGGGCCAAAGGGGGTCATTACAACATTGGCGGTATAAGGCGCTTACCGCCGTGCAGAAGACCGCCAATACACTGCTGCGGCCGCGGTAGACCGCCACAGCTATTATGACACACATCACGGAATCCGCCGAAATTCAGACACCCACACAACACCGCCACACCAAAGGTCAGTGATAAAATGGCGGAAACACATCCTCCACCTCCACGCCAACAGAAACACGCCCATGCCATTACGACCCATGAATCCACGCGGCGGTCTTTCAACCGCGGTATTCCATTGGCGGTACACACCGCCGCGCTCAAAATACACACACATCTCCAAAACACTGCCACATTGGACAATTCCAAATACATACACCTCATACACATACACACACCACTCCCACACACCCAATACTATATAAAACACACACCCACATCACCCACAAACCCCTACGACCACAATTCACGAACGAAGGCCAGAGAGATAGCACAGAACAGACAACCCCATCACACAGAGGCACACAACACCATCACCCACGCAACATTCAAGCACAAAACACCACATACCACTGCACTCACCACACTCATCAACACATACACCACCCCACACATCACACACACCACCCCATGTCACGCCAAAGACACCCCCGCTTCTCCAAGGAGGAGCTCAGGGTCATGGTGGAGGAAATCATCCTGGTAGAGCCACAGCTATTTGGCTCACAGGTACAGCACACATCCATAGCCAGGAAGATGGAGCTATGGCAAAGAATAGTGGACAGGGTCAACGTTGTGGGACAGCACCCAAGAAATAGGGAGGACATCAGGAAGAGGTGGAACGACCTACGGGGGAAGGTGCGTTCCACGTTATCCAGGCACCACATCGCGGTACAGCGGACTGGCGGCGGACACCCACCTCCTCCCCCTCAACTAACAACATGGGAGGAGCAAGTCTTGTCCATCTTGCATCCTGAGGGCCTCGGAGGAGTCGTTCGAGGAACGGACACTGGTAAGTCTAATCTTAACCATCATAACCCCCACCCTACCTGCATGATATCACACACCCCCACCATCACACCCTCCACTATCACCCCAAATCCTCACCTATCTACCCATGACACCAACCACCCATCCCAACCACAAGACCTGCATGACATAACTAAGCATGGACACCCATCACCAAAGCATGCCCACTGCACAGACCCCCAACACCCCCCAACCATCAGCACACAAGCCCCCACACAGGAATGCCTGCACTGGGGTTCACGAACACCCAACCATTGCACACCATGAAACACACACATGCAATAATCATGTACTTATACCCCCGCAGGAACCCGAAGGAATGTCACCACACCAGAGGGTCCAGACAACACCACTCCACCCCCAGAAGAGGCCCACAGTGACGACAGCAGCTCTGCCCCACTGGATCTTGATGACCAGCCCGGACCATCGTGGGCCTCAGGACAGTCGGTTCCCCTTGCCCAGCCACAGCCCAACACCGAGCTTACACCCTCTGGTAACACCAGCACAGCACCCACCCAGCGGGCCCAAACCTCCCTACCCAGGACAGGTCAATCAGCGGTGTGTCCACCACTACAGGGCATCCAGGCTAACCCACCACCCTAACAACAACAGGGACCTGGGGGCAGTGGTAGTGGGCACATGGTACAGGGGACGGAGGCACAGGAACACGGGGGAACTGGGAGGGCTGCTGTGCGACAGAGGGAGGACAGGCCAAGGGAACTAACTCTCAAAAAGGCCCTCTCCTCCATCATGGGAGCATACCACCACTCCCGGGAGACGATGGCCACGGTCCTGGACAAGTTGCAGGAGACCCTGAGTCTGCAGGAGGAACAATATTTGGGGTTCAGGGAGGAGCTCAGGACCATCGGCTCCGCCCTGGGCACCATCGTAGGGGTGCTGACGGACATTCAAAAGACCTTGAGGGACACCGTGGCACTCCAAGGGGCCCCTGACACTAGCCACTACGATGAAATGCCCACCACCTCCGCCGGCGCTAGTGGACAGGACGCCCCGCCACAGGACCACAACACCAGCACCCCATCCCCTACAGACGGACAACCACCACGCAAGCGGGCCCTGAGATCCAGGAACAGGACAGAGCAAGATGGCAAGACCCCCGCCAGGAAATAAGACCACCTTGTTTGTCCCCCCACTGTCCCACTTTGTTACCCTGCCCAAATCGGAACTGACCTAGCTCCACTTCCAATGAACAGATGTGCAATGTACCTGTGAGACTAATAGACTGGACTCTGCCATGGACATTCCTCCACCATCACCCATCACCATTTTACAACCCCCCTTCATTTTTTTACACTTAAATAAACACCCTTCAAACACTAAAAACAAATGGAGTCAGTCTATGATTTGTAAATCTGTATTATCAATTACAGTTTCGTAATGGGTTACCCATTGGAAGGCTAACATACCTATGTCACACATCACAAGCCCTTCAAGGATGCAAACAGTTGACACGTAGGTTACCACATATGTGAAACTGAAATAGAACGGGACAACTCAGTTAACAAATAGTGAGTGAAATGTCGGTACAGGATAGAGGTAGATGTGTGAAAGTTAATGTAATGGTAAAAATGAAAATGTTCTCACCTGTGTCTCACTGGAAGTATTGCTGTATGACTGACTCCCTGTTGTCGTTTTCGTCTTCCTCAGCTTCATCCTCATCACTGTCCACAGGCTCCACAGATGCCACAACACCATCATCTGGATCATTCTCCTGCAGAAAAGGCACCTGGCGTCGCAATGCCAAGTTATGGAGCATGGAGCAGGCGATGATGATGTCGCACACCTTCTTCGGTGAGTAGAATAGGGATCCACCTGTCATATGGAGGCACCTGAACCTGGCCTTCAGGAGGCCGAAGGTGCGCTCGATAACCCTCCTAGTCCGCCCATGGGCCTCATTGTAGCGTTCCTCTGCCCTTGTCCTGGGATTCCTCACTGGGGTCAATAGCCAGGAAAGGTTGGGGTAACCAGAGTCCCCCAATAGCCATACACGGTGCCTCTGGAGTTGACCCATCATATCAGGGATGCTGCTATTCCGCAGGATGTAGGCGTCATGCACAGAGCCAGGGAACATAGCATTTACCTGTGAGATGTACTGGTCTGCCAAACAGACCATCTGGACATTCATTGAATGATAACTCTTCCTGTTCCTGTACACCTGTTCACTCCTGCGGGGGGGACCAGAGCTACATGGGTCCCATCAATGGCACCTATGACGTTGGGGATATGTCCAAGGGCATAGAAGTCACCTTTCACTGTAGGCAAATCCTCCACCTCAGGGAAAATGATGTATCTCCTTATGTGTTTCAGCAGGGCAGACAACACTCTGGACAACAAGTTGGAAAACATAGGCTGGGACATCCCTGATGCCATGGCCACTGTTGTTTGAAAAGACCCACTTGCAAGGAAATGGAGCACTGACAGCACCTGCACGTCAGGGGGGATTCCAGTCGGATGGCAGGTTGGTGACATCAGATCTGGCTCCAACTGGGTACATAGTTCCTGGATTGTAGCACGGTCAAACCGGTAGGTCACGATTAAATGTCTCTCTCCCATTGTCAACAGGTCCACCAGCGGTCGGTACACAGGAGGATTCCGCCATCTTCTCATATGTCCCAGCTGACGGTGCCTAAGAAGGACAACAGCGAAGAAACAGTCACTATTCCTTCAGGTATGTACCCACAGTTACACACAAGACTACACCAGACACAAAACCCTTCCTGTATGTGTGTTGAGTGTAGGCCTCAGTATGTGTGACGCAGTTGAAAATGAATCCATGTGGGCCCCTGAAATGGCGGCTGCCTGACCTCTAAACTGGGACAATGGGATTGTGGGGTAACAGCGCTGGCGTTACACACCGTCGCGGTAGGCGGTCGTAGAGCGCGGCGCAATGCAGCATTGGTTAACATTGGACCCTATGGGTCCCAGGAGCCAATGAACAGGTGCGCCGGCGGTGATGATGCTCCCCGCCGCGGACGTCACCGCCGCAGACGTCACCACCATTTTCTATCTGTGCAATCACTTGATACCTGACCTTCGACAGGAGAGGAATACACTGCTAGTGCTGCTGTGACCTCGGTCTGGAAGCGACGATGGCTGCTGCGTCTGGGGAAAGGGCCCCTTCCTTCACTGCACAGGAGTTGGAGAAACTTGTGGATGGGGTCCTCCCCCAGTACATGCTACTCTACGGTCCTCCAGACCAACAGGTTAGTACACAGGGAGCACGTTGTAGGGGCTAGGCCTGGGTGGACGGGGCTGGGTGGAAGAGGGAAGGGGGCAGAAGTCATACTACAGTAAAGCATGGGAATAAATGGGCCACATGGTCAGAGTATGGAGGGGGCCACACACATTGATGGTGCAATAGGTAATGACTGTTCCTCTTCCCTTGTGCATGTCATGTAGGTCAGCGCCCACCAGAAGAGGGACATTTGGTGTGCCATCGCCAAGGAGGTCCGGACCCTGGGGGCCCACCAGAGATGGGGCACCCACTGCCGGAAGAGATGGGAGGACATTCGCCGCTGCAGCAAGAAGACGGCGGAGGCTCAGCTGGGGATGGCCTCCCAACGTGGGAGGGCTGCCCGTCGTACCATGACCCCCCTGATGTTCTGGATCCTGGCGGTGGCCTACCCGGAGTTGGATGGGCGCTTAAGGACATCACAGCAGACACAAGGGGGTGAGTACAACCTCATTCTGCGGACTTTGCGTGCAGTGGAGGTGTCTGGGTGGGGGAGGTGGGCTGTGGGTGTCCCTAGGCCAGGGCAAGTTAGGTAGGCAAGGCCCCTCCGTAATGTAGGCCATGTGGCACTCTACCCCACCTCAGTAAATTAGCAAGTTGAGGTATAGTTGCCCCTGTGGTATCCATGTGCGTAGATTTCCACCATTGCCATGTAGGCCATATCCCAGAAATTGTATGTGCAGAGGGCAGGAGCGCGGCGTTGTGCATGGGGCTGCTGCGTCTGTCTTGTCCGCCAACGGTAGCGGTATGCCATGCACTAAAACTCTCATTGTTCTGTCTCCCCCCCTTTTCCTGCTCTCCCTGTCCTTTTGTATATCAGCATCAACAGGCGGATGTACAGTGGCACCGGAGCACGAGGGAGCTGCATCCCACATGGCCATGGAGGGCCACACCACAGACTCTGAATACACCAGTGGGACGGAGGGCGAGGGGAGCTTCACGTCGGCCACCGGATCACCAACCAGCGACACAGACTCGTCCCCTGATGTGAGCTCCCCTGTGGTGGCGGCACCATCTGTGCGCCCCACTTCTACAGGTACAGCCGCCACCCCCCCTACCAGCACCGCCCTCCCAGCAGCCCCTCAGCGTTCGCCCCGTGCCCGCTCACCCAGGAGGGTGGGCATCACCTTCGCCCCAGGCACCTCAGGCCCTGCCCCAGTCACCCCTGCTGCCCTCAGTGAGGAGGCCATTGACCTCCTCAGGTCACTCACTGTTGGGCAGTCTACCATTGTGAATGCCATCCAGGATGTAGAAAGGGCGATGCAACACGGTAATGCATTCCTGGAGGGCATTCATTCTGGTCAGGCTGTCCTTCAGCGAACCCTGCAATCTCTGGCCTCAGCACTGATTGCAGCAATTGTCCCTGTGTCCAGCCTCCCCCCTCCAACTTCCTCCACCCAGACCCAATCCCTTGTACCCCAGCCCATCCCAAGCACACCTACAGACCAGCATGCACACAAGTCAACACACAAAAGTAGCTCAGGCAAACATAGGCACCACACACCCCACAGGCACTCACACAAGCATCACACCCATACAGACACAGCAACATCCACTGTCTCTACTGTGTCCCCCTCCTCCTCTTCTCCCTCCTCCCTCCCAGTGTCGTCTACACACACACCTGCATGCACCACATCTACAGGCACTAGGACTCGCACCAGGACACCCAGCACCACACGCCGCTCACCAGCACTCACCATCTCCACTGCCATTTACACGTCCCCTGTGTCCTCTCTCAGTGTGTCTGTGACGCCCCCTCCCAAAGTACCCAAACGCCGGCAATCACTCACCCAACATCCATCCACCTCACAACAGCCTCCAGTACCTGCACCTGCACCCAAAACAGCTAAAGTGACACCTCCTACAACCACCTCCTCTTCCTCCACTCCCAGAGCCCCTCCAGCTACCCATCCCAGTGTTCGTCAGAAACTGTCCCTCTGTCAAACTGACCTTTTTGCCCCCACCCCCCCCCCCTCCAATTCATCAGTCCCGTCGTAGCGCCTCAGCCAGAAAGCCTCCAGTACCAGTGGTGCGTGTTCCAGGTTTTTGGAGTGCACCGTCCACCAGGGCAGGCAGTAGGACCCGGAGCCAAGGCACTGGCAGCCCACCCCCTGTAAAGGCTCCGAAATTGGAGAGTGGATGACGGGACCGTGTCAAGACTCCTGGTGGGACAACAAGTGAAATGGGATCGAAGGCGATTGGTGAGTCAGCTGTAACTCCACAAAAGGTGGGGAAGGTCCAGAGGAAGTCTGCCCAGCCTGTTGTGAGTGTCCCGGCGGAGAAGTGCGCCATCATTTCCGGCGGTCCAGACACAACCGCCAGCACCGTCGTCACTGGTCCAGAGACCACCGCCAGAGTCAGTGCCCAGGAGGGCCCAAGTATCGTCACTGGTCCTGAGACCACCGTCAGAGTCACAGCCCAGGATGGCCCAAGTATCGTCACTGGTCCAGAGACCACCGCCAGAGTCAGTGCCCAGGAGGGCCCAAGTATCATCACTGGTCCTGAGACCACCGCACAAGACACAGCCCAGGAGGGCCCAAGTATCGTCACTGGTCCTGAGACCACCGCACAAGACACAGCCAAGGAGGGCCCAAGTATCGTCACTGGTCCAGAGACCATCGCCGCAGTCACAGCCCAGGCGGGGCCAGGATGCCACAGCCCGCTGGGCAATGATGGAACGTCATGCCACACACCAATGTCCAGTATGGAGATCGTCATGCCACACACCAATGTCCAGTGTGGAAATCGTCATGCCACACACCAATGTCCAGTATGGAGATCGTCATGCCACACACCAATGTCCAGTGTGGAAATCGTCATGCCACACACCAATGTCCAGTATGGAGATCGTCATGCCACACACCAATGTCCAGTGTGGAAATTGTCATGCCACACACCAATGTCCAGTGTGGAAATTGTCATGCCACACACCAATGTCCGTATCAGAACCGCCATGTCAAAGCACCGCTGAACAGGGCAAAGACCGCCATGGCAAAGCACCGCTGAACAGTCCTGAACCCCCATGTCAAAGCACTGCTGAACAGTCCAGAACCGCCATGTCAAAGCACTGCTGAACAGTCCAGAACCGCCATGTCAAAGCACCGCTGAACAGGGCAAAGACCGCCATGGCAAAGCACCGCTGAACAGGGCAAAGACCGCCATGGCAAAGCACCGCTGAACAGTCCAGAACCGCCATGTCAAAGCACCGCTGAACAGGGCAAAGACCGCCATGGCAAAGCACCGCTGAACAGGGCAAAGACCGCCATGGCAAAGCACCGCTGAACAGTCCAGAACCGTCATGTCAAAGCACCGCTGAACAGGGCAAAGACCGCCATGGCAAAGCACCGCTGAACAGTCCAGAACCGCCATGCCAAAGCACCGCTGAACAGGGCAAAGACCGCCATGGCAAAGCACTGCTGAATAGGGCAAAGACCGCCATGGCAAAGCACCGCTGAACAGTCCTGAACCCCCATGTCAAAGCACTGCTGAACAGTACAGAACCGCCATGTCAAAGCACCGCTGAACAGGGCAAAGACCGCCATGTCAAAGCACCGCTGAACAGGGCAAAGACCGCCATGGCAAAGCACCGCTGAACAGGGCAATGCACCGGGTACGAATGAATGGCCCACCACATCAGGCATCCTTATCCCATGTGCAGCTGGGACAGTGACAGGACACTACCTTTCACAGGAAGACTTATCCAGTCTGGGCACCAGTCACCCCCCAGTAACAGTATGGACCTGCATCAACTTGAGAGACTGTGGCTTTGCACTCCCCAGGATGGCACAGTGGGCAACCCACCCACTGTAGAGACTTGAGAGACTGTGGCTTTGCACTCCCCAGGATGGCACAGTGGGCAACCCACCCACTGTAGAGACTTGAGAGACTGTGGCTTTGCACTCCCCAGGATACATCAATGGGCATGGAGCCCCGTCGTGGATCTGGCTTTGCATTCATCTGGCTGAGGTGCCCCCCCTTCCCTTCCCCCTGAGGTGCCTGTAGTGTTTCTATCTGATGCCCCAGCAGTGTTCTCTCCGATTTTGGTCAGGTATCTATTGTGGGCCTCGCCCATGCATTTTTGGACTGTTTGTGCACGGACATTGTTGTGTACATATCTGCAATACTTCTCGGATTGTATATGTAAATGTGAGTGATTTTGGAATACATATATTTGTATAATTTTGTATGACATGTATAGTGGCACATTACAGAGTTTGCCCAAAATTCCCATTGTCTTTGCATTCTTCCGGGGGGATTGTGGGTTGTTACTGTTATGTTTGTGACTGCATTGGTGTGTATGTTGTAATATGCGAGGGTGGGGGTGTTTGGTGGGTGTCCCCCTAACTTTTGCCTCCCCATGTCGTAGGTGCAGTACTCACCGGTATCTTCTGCGCCTACGTCGCTGTTGGTCGTGAAGGAGCAGAAAGACAAGGGCAGGTAGTATTTGCAGTTCCGGGTCCATGGAGTCGTCGTTCCTCGTGGGATGTGTAGAAGGTGAGCGTTTTCCCATAGCAAAAGCTGTTTCCGCTGTGTTTTTATCCACGGTGAATCCGCCCCGGAAAAGGTGGCGGATTGGCCTGTTGTGATACTGTGGGCGGTACATTGTCTTCCGCCTGTCTGTTGGCGGTGACCGCCGCGCTGCTTGTCTGTACCGCCGTGGCGGGCGGTGTGTTAAAGTGGCTGTCTTTGTTGGCGGGTTCCGCCAGGGTCATAATTCCCTTTTTTTGTCCGTCTGACTGTTTGCGGTATTACTGCATCTTTAACACCGTCCGCCAGGGTTGTAATGACCACCAAAATCTCTTAAGATGAACAAAAGCGAGAGACCTCCTATGGTATGACAGATGGCATGGAGCTAAGTGGGTCTCCCCCCAAAAGGGTCTCAAAAGAAGTCTACTCTGTTGAAGAAATTTCTCTAGAGAACATAGAGAACTTTCAGAATTCCCAGTATATTCAGACTCTGCCCAGGACACAGCCTTTGCATCTTTCCCCTTTCTCACCCCCATGTTAGTCAATTCTTCTCGGCCAGGAGAGCCTATGGAGGCCATCTTAAGACAGTAAAGCGCTTCAAGAATCCTGCGTCCATATGAAGGTCGCTGAGACATTAGTTACTGACCTCCAAGGCTTTACCTTGCCCGATCTAGATCTTTGTAGGAGATATGGGTATCAGGCTAAAGATCATTCTCGGCCTCCTGGGGAATCTAGGCCTACGCTCCCATCAACGCGTCTCCACTTGTTTAACAGTACTCCTTCTTTACAAGATTATATGTATTCTCACTTTCTATGACTCCAGCCCAAGAAGCAAGTGGTACCCTGCCTAGTCAACCCCCAGATCAGGAGGTCAGGCTTTCCGCCTCCTTAAATAGCTTGGAAAATGTACTCTCATCAATTTTAAAACTTCTGGAGAATTTTGTAGAAGGATCTGACTGTATTCTTGAACCAGTGACCGCCATTTTAAAGGAATTGACTAAAGATAATAAAAATAATAAAAACGGGAGGCCAATCTTAGGCCCTTCAGGGACATGGTCTGCTTTATCGCTATTATCAAAGGAGAGGGTGATCCCCAGGACGTGCTCTAACTTTGAGAAGAGCACTCAAGCTGGTAATCCTCATTTCAACAAGATCTGTTATAAAAGGTAACCACAGGATAGTCCAGTGGACTCTATTCGATTTATCTTTGACACCCCTCCGGCTAAATGTAATAGGCTGGCAAAGTTTGATCAGCCTGCTCAGGAGATATTTCCAATTTTTAAAATCTTGTCTAATGAAAAAATTGGTCTCATAGAGTTGCCTGTTCCCTCGCCAAGTGTAGAAGAAAAAAACAAGAAATATAAGAGGAAAAAATCTAAGAGTGTGAATGTAGGAGGCTGGACTGGCTTGTAGTGAGTACCAAGGGGTACTTGCACCTTGCACCAGGCCCAGTTATCCCTTATTAGTGTATAGGGTGTCTAGCAGCTTAGGCTGATAGATAATGGTAGCTTAGCAGAGCAGCTTAGGCTGAACTAGGAGACGTGTGAAGCTACTACAGTACCACTTAGTGTCATATGCACAATATCATACGAAAACACAATACACAGTTATACTAAAAATAAAGGTACTTTATTTTTATGACAATATGCCAAAGTATCTTAGAGTGTACCCTCAGTGAGAGGATAGGAAATATACACAAGATATATATACACAATAGCAAAAATATGCAGTATAGTCTTAGAAAACAGTGCAAACAATGTATAGTTACAATAGGACGCAATGGGGAAACATAGGGATAGGGGCAACACAAACCATATACTCCAAAAGTGGAATGCGAACCACGAATGGACCCCAAACCTATGTGACCTTGTAGAGGGTCGCTGGGACTATTAGAAAATAGTGAGAGTTAGAAAAATAACCCTCCCCAAGACCCTGAAAAGTGAGTGCAAAGTGCACTAAAGTTCCCCTAAGGACAAAGTAGTCGTGTTTTAGGAATAATGCAGGAAAGACACAAACCAGCAATGCAACAACTGTGGATTTCCAATCTAGGGTACCTGTGGAACAAGGGGACCAAGTCCAAAAGTCACAAGCAAGTCGGAGATGGCCAGATGCCCAGGAAATGCCAGCTGCGGGTGCAAAGAAGCTTCGACTGGACAGAAGAAGCTGAGGTTTCTGCAGGAACGAAAAGGGCTAGAAACTTCCCCTTTGGTGGACGGATCCCTCCCGCCTTGGAGAGTCGTGCAGAAGTGTTTTCCCGCCGAAAGAACGCCAACAAGCCTTGCTAGCTGCAAATCGTGCGTTTGGCGTTTTTGGACGCTGCTGGGGCCCAGGAGGGACCAGGAGGTAGCAAATTGGACCTGAAGAGAGAGGGGACGTCGAGCAAGACAAAGAGCCCTCACTGAAGCAGGTAGCACCCGGAGAAGTGCCAGAAACAGGCACTACGAGGATGCGTGAAACGGTGCTCGCCGAAGTTGCACAAAGGAGTCCCACGGCGCCGGAGACCAACTTAGAAAGTCGTGCAATGCAGGTTAGAGTGCCGTGGACCCAGGCTTGGCTGTGCACAAAGAATTTCCGCCGGAAGTGCACAGGGGCCGGAGTAGCTGCAAAGTCGCGGTTCCCAGCAATGCAGCCCAGCGAGGTGAGGCAAGGACTTACCTCCACCAAACTTGGACTGAAGAGTCACTGGACTGTGGGGGTCACTTGGACAGAGTCGCTGGATTCGAGGGACCTCGCTCGTCGTGCTGAGAGGAGACCCAAGGGACTGGTAATGCAGCTTTTTGGTGCCTGCGGTTGCAGGGGGAAGATTCCGTCGACCCACGGGAGATTTCTTCGGAGCTTCTGGTGCAGAGAGGAGGCAGGCTACCCCCACAGCATGCACAAGCAGGAAAACAGTCGAGAAGGCGGCAGGATCAGCGTTACAGAGTTGCAGTAGTCGTCTTTGCTACTATGTTGCAGGTTTGCAGGCTTCCAGCGCGGTCAGCAGTCGATTCCTTATCAGAAGGTGAAGAGAGAGATGCAGAGGAACTCGGATGAGCTCTTGCATTCGTTATCTAAAGTTTCCCCAGAGACAGAGACCCTAAATAGCCAGAAAAGAGGGTTTGGCTACCTAGGAGAGAGGATAGGCTACTAACACCTGAAGGAGCCTATCAGCAGGAGTCTCTGACGTCACCTGGTGGCACTGGCCACTCAGAGCAGTCCAGTGTGCCAGCAGCACCTCTGTTTCCAAGATGGCAGAGGTCTGGAGCACACTGGAGGAGCTCTGGACACCTCCCAGGGGAGGTGCAGGTCAGGGGAGTGGTCACTCCCCTTTCCTTTGTCCAGTTTCGCGCCAGAGCAGGGCTAAGGGGTCCCCTGAACCGGTGTAGACTGGCTTATGCAGAATTGGGCACCTTTGTGCCCAACAAAGCATTTCCAGAGGCTGGGGGAGGCTACTCCTCCCCTGCCTTCACACCATTTTCCAAAGGGAGAGGGTGTCACACCCTCTCTCAGAGGAAGTTCTTTGTTCTGCCATCCTGGGCCAGGCCTGGCTGGACCCCAGGAGGGCAGCTGCCTGTCTGAGGGGTTGGCAGCAGCAGCAGCTGCAGTGAAACCCCAGGAAGGGCAGTTTGGCAGTACCAGGGTCTGTGCTACAGACCACTGGGATCATGGGATTGTGCCAACAATGCCAGGATGGCATAGAGGGGGCAATTCCATGATCATAGACATGTTACATGGCCATATTCGGAGTTACCATGGTGAAGCTACATATAGGTAGTGACCTATATGTAGTGCACGCGTGTAATGGTGTCCCCGCACTCACAAAGTTCAGGGAATTGGCTCTGAACAATGTGGGGGCACCTTGGCTAGTGCCAGGGTGCCCTCACACTAAGTAACTTTGCACCTAACCTTTACCAGGTAAAGGTTAGACATATAGGTGACTTATAAGTTACTTAAGTGCAGTGTAAAATGGCTGTGAAATAACGTGGACGTTATTTCACTTAGGCTGCAGTGGCAGGCCTGTGTAAGAATTGTCAGAGCTCCCTATGGGTGGCAAAAGAAATGCTGCAGCCCATAGGTATCTCCTGGAACCCCAATACCCTGGGTACCTCAGTACCATATACTAGGGAATTATAAGGGTGTTCCAGTAAGCCAATGTAAATTGGTAAAAATGGTCACTAGCCTGTTAGTGACAATTTGGAAAGAAATGAGAGCGCATAACCACTGAGGTTCTGATTAGCAGAGCCTCAGTGAGACAGTTAGTCACTACACAGGTAACACATTCAGGCACACTTATGAGCACTGGGGCCCTGGGTTACCAGGGTCCCAGTGACACATACAACTAAAACAACATATATACAGTGAAAAATGGGGGTAACATGCCAGGCAAGATGGTACTTTCCTACAGTGAATAGATCTAAAAGACCAACGCAAAGGCTAAATAAAAAAGGCAGAAGAAAAGTTCATTTTCGAGAGATGATAAATTCCACGCAAATATGTTTGGAGTATCCGGAGTTGGCTCCACATTCTACCTTGGTGCCACGGATTACACCTAGGTCATCTGGTGCATCCCCTAGGGAATCTGGAGAGGATCACAAGAAGGAGCTTCTTTCCATTTGTTCCCCTGGGGTGTCTCCAGCTTTGAACACAACAGCTCCAGCATTTTGGCCTCCTAAGCCATCGGGAGTCTCTAACAGCCTCCTACTTTGCTGCTTATATGATACTATGTTGACACTTATTCAGTAGACTATATTCCTCTCTTTGATGCAGATTTAATTTTGAATAGATCTACCTTGTTAAACTGCTTTTCAGATTATAGTCTATTAAAGTCACTTCAAAGTTATGACATTTCTCTGGTCTGTTTAATGGATTCAAATGTAAGTTTTAAGTCAAGGATTACAGTTCGTTGTAAGCGTTTGATGAACTTAGTTCTTCTAAGTGGTGACTTTCTGCAATGTACGGGTATTGATGTGGTTCCTTTCTTGAGTTCTAATCAGGCCGGGGTGGGTGGTGAGAGGGGAGGGGAAAAGTTTATAGATTGTTAGACATTTTCCGAGTCCTCTAATTACGCCGACCTTTACGAGCCTAAGCCTAGGATGGATTTGCAGGCATGTACATTTTTCGTAATAGGTTACGATCTGCTCCTAATCAAAAGAACATTAATGATCTGGCTCCCAAGTGTCCTAAATCAGGTGCGGGCCCAGACTCCCGTCTCACCCCTTTAACTAGCACAGGCCTAAATATTATTTCATGGAATGTAGCAGGGGTAAAACATGGTAGGGAGAAATTATCCTCTCTCAATCCTTTAAATCCCGATTTGATGTTTCCTTAGGAGACTTGGCCTGATAAGGTTTTCTTGTGGGATGACTATTATGTTATTGACTGTAAGGCCACTCCCTCTAGAAGAGAGCATGATTAGGGGGGTGTTGTCTGTTTGTTATCAACTAAACGTAAGTGGAATTTTGATTGCTATAAAGATCCTAGCAACCTCTTTATGGCCTTATCCTTTTCCAGCCCCCTGCTACTGGTCAGCGCGTACATTCCTCCAGAATCGGCTTAAGGTGCCTTGTTACAGAAGGTCTTCGCTTTTATAAAAAATGCTCTAGATAATGAATCCCCCCTTTATAGTATTGGTAGGTGATCTGGTCTTTACGTAATCAAAATGTATAAATTGTGAATTCGTATACCTATTTAGGGAAAATAATTTGTGGGAATCTTAGTGACACAGCCCGTATTACTTCCAACAAATCTAAAGTCCGTTGTGTAGCAAGAGGCTTAGGGGCTCTGTATATGGCCAAGGGAAGAAGGCACTTTGCACATCTCTTAATGGTCTACTGAGCTAAAATCCCCGCATCCCTTCTTTACTGTTTGGAATACATTGACTCATCTAAATTGGGATTTCTTAATTTGGTGGAAGGTAAGATCCTTAGAAAGCTTTTGTCTGTTAATACAGCTTTTCCTGTTGCGGCCTTAAGGTTGCAACTGGGCGTAAGAAGTGTGTTTGCCCATGGATTAGGTGGGGTTATATGATGGGCCACCTCCCTGGCAAGGGGTGAGGATAACACCCTAAAAGCTTTGTTAAGGAAAGACATTTTTGCAAAAAATAATAAGATCAGGAATTCTTTCTGCAAGAACTTTTCTTATGCCCTAGAAAGGTTGGATTTAGACTTCAACCAGGTCATGGATCTACCCCTCTTGCAATTAAAAAATGGCCTAAAACACGCAATGTGGTCCCTAAGCTTTCAACTGGACTTAGAGACCTGAGCAAAAAGGAGATCCTTTTTGAATTTAGCAAATTCCATAGTTGTAAAAAAAGTACAACCTTATATTACATGGAACATTCCACATACGGTCAGGTGTTTTTAGAAACTGCTTCGCCAGGGATTGTTATCCTTGAGTGTGCCATAAACACAAAGAGTATGGGGTTCACTTATAAGATGGAATCTGAGGGATTTAGCCTAGGGCTCTTCAGACACACACTATGGCCCTCATTACAACATTAGCAGTAAAAGCCGCTTACCGCCGTGCAGAAGACTGCCAACACACCGATGCGGCCGTGGAAATCCGCCACAGCTTTTATGACCCACAGCTCGGAATCCGCCAAAATTCAGACACCCACACAAGTCCGCCACACCAAAGGTAAGTGATAAACTGGCGATAATAAAACCGACACCGTCACGCCAGCAGAAATACGCCCACACTATCACGACCCACGAATCCACGTGGCGGTCTTTCAACCGTGGTATTCCGTTGGCGGTACACACCGCTGCGCTCAAAATACACACACATTTACAAAACACATCCACATTGGACAATTCAAAATACACACACCTGATACACATACACACACCACTCCCACACACCCAATACAATATAAAACACACACCCACATCACTCACAAACCCCTACGACCAGATTTGCGATTGAAGGCCAGAGAGAGACACCACAATCTATAACCAGGCATCCACAAGCACACAACACCATCACCCACATGACATCCACGCACCCCACACAACACACCACTAAATATCACCCCACATATCATAACACACACCACCCCACACATCACCCACACCACCCCATGGCACAGACACCCCAGGTTCTCTGAGGAGGAGCTCAGGGTCATGGTGGAGGAAATCATCTGGGTAGAGCCACAGCTATTCGGATCACAGGTGCAGCACACCTCCATAGCTAGGAAGATGGAGCTATGGCGAAGAATAGTGGACAGGGTCAACGCAGTGGGACAGCACCCAAGAAATAGGGATGACATCAGGAAGAGGTGGAACGACCTACGGGGGAAGGTGCGTTCCGTGGTATCCAGACACCACCTGGCGGTACAGAGGACTGGCGGCGGACCCCCACCTCCTCCCCCACAACTAACAACATGGGAGGAGCAAGTCTTGGCGATTCTGCATCCTGAGGGCCTCGAAGGAGTAGCTGGAGGCATGGACTCTGATAAGTCAAAACTTAAGTATTACAACCCCCACCCTACATGCATGCCATCACATACCCCCACCCTCGCCCTCACCCCCATCACTCCAACTCCTCACACATGTCCCACTATCACAAACAACACATCCCAACACCAAGCCCTGCATGCAACGCCAAAGCATGGACACCCATCACCAATGCATGGCCACTGCACATACCCATACACCCCCCTAAACCATCATCACACAAGGTCCCACACAGGAAGGCAAGCACTGGGGTACACGGTCACCCACCCATTGCACACCATGGTACACAGAGATGCAATAATCATGCTTTTACACCCCTGCAGGACCCCTACCCAACGTCACCGCACAGGAAGGTCCAGACATGTCCACTCCACCCACAGAAGAGGCCCACAGTGATGACAGCAGCTCTGTCCAACTGGATCTAGACGACCAGCCCGGCCCATCTGGGACCTTGGGACAGTCGGTTCCCCTCACACTGGCACAAGCCACCACAGAGCTTCCCCCCCTCTGGAAACACCAGCACAGCACCCACCCAGCGGGCCCATACCTCTGTCCCCAGGACACATCAATCAGCAGTGTGTCCACCACTACAGGGAACCCAGGCTAACCCACCAACCCAACAACAGGGACCTGGGGGCAGTGGCAGTGGGAACACCGTTCAGGGGACAGAGGCCCAGGGAAACAGGGGAACTGGGAGGGCTGCTGTGCGACAGGGGGAGGACAGGCCCAGGGAACCCACTCTCCATGAGGCCCTCTCCAACATCATGGGAGCGTACCATCATTCCCAGGAGACGATGGCAACAGTACTGGCCAAGTTTCAGGAGACCCAGCGGCTGCAGGAGAAACAGTATTTGGGCTTCAGGGAGGAACTCAGATCCATGATCTCCACCCTGGGCACCATCTAGGGGTGCTGAAGGAACTCCTCAACACCAGGAGGGACACTGTGGCACAACAAGGGGCCCCTGACACTAGCCTGGGCGATGAACTGCCCACCATCTCCGCCGGCGCTAGTGGACAGGAGGCACCGCCACAGGACCACCACACCAGCACCCCAACCCCTGCAGAGGGAGAACCACCCCGCAAACAGTCCCTGAGATCCAGGACATAGAAACAGAATGATGCCAAGACCCCCGCCAAGGAATGAGACCGCCCTGAATGTCATCCTTTTGTCCTACCTTGTCACCCTGCCCATCCTCAAACTGCCCCAGCTCCACTTCGTATGCCCCTTTGGACAATGCACCTGTGAGACTGATAGACTGGACTCTGCCATGGACATTCCTCCACCATCACCCCTCCCCATTTTACAATATTGTACACTTAAATAAACACCCTTCAGGCACAAAACAATCTGGAGTCTGTCTGTGATTTCGAAATAGTGTGTTAGCAATTACAGTGACAAAATGCTCTTACAATTGTAATGTCAACATACCTATGTCACACAGCTCTAGTCCATGAGGAAACAAAGCAGATGTCACACAGTGGGACCCACATCTGTGAAATCATAAGGGAAAGTGACAACTCAGTGACCATACACTGGGTGAAAAGGACAGACAGTAGAGAGGTAGTAGTGTTACATTACATGTAGTAGACAGGTTTGTCGTCTTACCTGTGTCTCAATGGAAGTATTGCAGGATAACCAAGTTCCAGTTGTCAATGTCCTCTTCTTCCGCTTCCTCGTCTTTACTGTACACAGGCTCCACAGCTGCCACAACACCTCCATCTGGACCATCCTCCTGCAGAAAAGGCACCTGTCGTCACAAAGCTAAGTTGTGAAGCACACAGCAGGCCACGAAGAACTGGCACACATTCTTTGGTGAGTAGAATAGGGAACCACCTGTCATATGGAGGCACTTGAACCTGGCCTTCAGGAGGCCGAAGGTCCGCTCTGTAATCCTCCTAGTTCGCCCATGGGCCTCATTGTAGCATTCCTCTGCCCTTGTCCTGGTAATCCTCACTGGGGTCAGTAGCCGTGACAGGTTGGGGTAACCAGAGTCACCTGTAAATGGCGAGGGACAACTGCTAGACACACACTAACCTGTAGGGAGCCAGACAACTATTCCCACTAATTTGGATCCATGTCCTCACCTAATAGCCACACCCGGTGCCTCTGGAGTTGCCCCATCACATAAGGGATGCTGCTATTCCGCAGGATGTAAGCGTTATGCACTGAGCCAGGGAATTTGGCATTCACATGGGAGATGTACTGGTCTGCCAAACACACCATCTGCACATTCATCGAATGATAACTCTTCCGGTTTCTTGTACACCTGTTCACTCCTGCGGGGGGACCAAGGCCACATGTGTCCCATCAATGGCACCTATGATGTTGGTGATATGTCCCAGGGCATAGAAGTCACCTTTCACTGTAGGCAAATCCTCCACCTGAGGGAAAACGATGTAGCTCTGCATGTGTTTCAGCAGGGCAGACAACACTCTGGACAACACATTGGAAAGCATAGGCTGGGACATCCCTGATGCTATGGCCACTGTTGTTTGAAATGACCCACTTGCAAGGAAATGGAGTACTGACAGCACCTGCACTTGAGGGGGGATTCCTGTGGGATGGCGGATAGCTGACATCAGGTCTGGCTCCAACTGGGCACACAGTTCCAGGATTGTGGCACGATCTAGCCTGTATGTGATGATTACATGTCTTTCCTCCATTGTCGACAGGTCCACCAGCGGTCTGTACACCGGAGGATGCCGCCATCTCCTCACATGTCCCAGTGGACGGTGCCTATAAAGGACAACAGCGAGCACAGAGTCAACCAACTCAGAGGTACGTACACACAGCTTACACAGAACATGATTCATAATCTGAAATAAGCATGTATGAGTGTTGAGGCAAGGCCTAGTTATGTGTGACGCAGTTAAAAATAGAGCCATGTGGGCCCCTGAAATGGCGGCTGTCTGACCTGTAAAGTGGGACAATGGGATATGAGGTAACTGTGCTGGCGTTGTACACCGTCGCGGTAGGTGGTTCAAGACCGCAGCGCAATTCTGCATTGGTTAACATTGGACCCTATGGGTCCCAGGAGCCAATGACGATGTACGCTGGTGGTGACGGTATGCACCGAAGCGGACGTGACCGCCATTTTCTATCTGTTCAATCACTCGATACCTGATCTTCGACAGGAGAGGACCTACACTGTAAGTGCTGCTGTGACCATAGTCTGGAAGAGACAATGGCTTGTGCGTCTGGAGAAAGGGCACCTGCCTTCACATCGGAGGAGTTGGAGAAACTCGTGGATGGGGTCCTCCCCCAGTACACGCTACTCTACGGTCCTCCAGGCAAACAGGTAAGTACACTGGGAGCATGCTGTATGGGCTATGCCTGTGTGAAGTGTGGTGGAGGAAAGATAGGGGGGGAGAATGAGGCGTGCATGAAACGACGGTGAGTGCATGTGCCACATGGCAAGGGTAGGGATGCAGGCCAATGACTGTGATGGTGCAGTCTCTTTTTCCCCTGTACAGTTCCTGTAGGTCAGCGCCCACCAGAAGAAGGATATTTGGCGTGCCTTTGCCAAGGACGTCCGGACCCTGGGGGTCTATCACAGACGGAGCACCCACTGCCGTAAGAGATGGGAGGACATTCACCGCTGGAGCAAGAAGACGGAGGAGGCCCAGCTGGGAATGGCCTCCCAACGTGGGAGGGGTGCCCTTCGCACCATGACCCCCCTGATATTCAGGATCCTGGCAGTGGTGTACCGGGAGTTGGATGAGCGCTTGAGGGCATCACAGCAGCAACAAGGGGATGAGTACACTCTCATTCTGCTGATTCAGCGCACAGTGGAGGTGTCTGGGTGGGGGAGGTGGACTGTGGGTTCCCCTAGGCCAGGGCGAGTGTGCTAGTTAGGTCTCCTTTTTCAGGCAGTCCCTTTGGCACCCCACCCCACCTGCGTACAGTGCCAACTACACATAGTCAGGCTCATGTGACATCCATGTGTGCAGATGTAGCCCATAGCCTTGTAGGCCATGTCCCAGGAATTGAATAGTGGATCCCAAGTGCGCGGCGTAGTGCAGGGGGCTTCTGTGTCTGTCGTGTCCGCCGACGGTAGCTGTAATGCATGCACTCAACATGTCTTTCTTCTGTCGTCCCCCCCTTTTAGTGTTCTCCATGTTCTTGTGTCCATTAGCATCATCAGGCGGAGGAGCAGTGGCACCGGAGCAGGAGGGAGCTGCATCCTATATGGCCCTGGAGGTCGACACTATGGAGTCGGATTTCACCAGTGGGACGGAGGGCGAGGGGAGCTCCACGACGGGGACAGAAGCTGAGACCAGTGATACAGACTTGTCCTCTGATGGGAGCTCCCTTGTGGTGGTGGGCCCATCTGTGCCCCCCATTGACATGTACAGCCGCCACCCCCCTTCTAGCACCCCCCTCCCAGAGCCCCTCAGCCTTTGCCCCGTGCCCGCTCACCCAGGAGGGTGGGCATCACCTTCGCCCCAGGCACCTCAGGCCCTGCCCCAGTCAACCCTGCTGCCCTCAGTGAGGAGGCCATTGACCTCCTCAGGTCCCTCACTGTTGGACAGTCTACCATTTTGAATGCCATCCAGGGTGTAGAGCGGCAGTTTTAACAGACAAATGCATTCCTGGAGGGCAATCATTCTGGTCAGGCAGCCCATCAGCGAGCTTTTCAGAGTCTGGCCTCAGCACTGATGGCAGCCATTGTCCCTGTCTCTAGCCTCCCCCGTCCAACTTCCTCTACCCAGACCCACACCCCTGTACCTCAGCCTACCCCAAGCACACCATCAGACCAGCATGCACACACCTCAACACACAACGGAAGCTCCGGCAAACATAAGCACCACACATCCCACAGGCACTCACGCAAACATCAAACACATGCAGACACACCAACATCCACTGCCTCCACTGTGTCCCCCTCCTCCTCGTCTCCCTCCTCCCTCCCAGTCTCGTCTCCACTCACACCTGCATCCACTACATCTACAGCCACTACTTCCATCACCAGCACACACACCACCACACCCCGCTCACGTGCAGTCACCACCCCCACTAACATTCACACATCCCCTGTGTCCTCTCCCAGTGTGTCTGTAACGCCCACCCACCCAACAGCCATCCATCTCGCGACAGCCTCAAGCGCATGCACCTTCACCCAAAGTCACCAAACGTACACCTGCTGCAACCACAACCTCTTCCTCCACTCCCAAACCCCCTCCAGCTACCCGTCCCAGTGTTCCCAAGAAACTTTTCCTGTCCACCCTTGACCTCTTTCCCTCACCTCCCCCACCCCGTCAGTCTCCTAGGGCCCGACTCTCCAGGTCCAAACCTAGCACCCCAGCCATGACATCGACGGGATCAGTGGTGCCAGTAGTCACCGGATTCTGGAGTGCACCAGGCAGCAGGTCAGCCAGTGTGATAAGGAGCCACAGCACGGACAGTCCCCCACCTGTCAAGCATCAAAAGTTGGCCAGAGCCCGGCGGGAGAGGGGGAAGACACCAGCCACCAAAGCCGCTCCCAGGGGTACAGGTGGGAGTGTGGAGTCAGCTGCAACACTTTCCAAGGTGGGGAAGGGGCACAAGAAACCCGGAAGGTCTGGGAAGATCAGCACAGAGGGGAAGACCGCCATCAGCCCTGCTGCCCAGGAGGCGACCGCCATCAGCCCCGCTGCCCAGGAGGCGACCGCCAGCAGCCCCGCTGCCCAGGAGGCGATCGCCAGCAGCAGCCCCGCTGGTCCAGACAGGACCGCCAATACGAGCCCCGCAGGCCCAGACAGGACCGCCAGCAGTAGCCCCGCTGGCCCAGACAGGACCTCCAGCAGCAGCCCCGCTGGCCCAGACAGGACTGCCAGCAGCAGCACGCTGGTCCAAACAGGACCGCCAGCACCAGCCCCGCAGGCCCAGACAGGACTGCCAGCAGCAGCCCTGCAGGCCCAGACAGGACCGCCAGCAGCTGAGTCGCTGCCAAGGACACCGCCGCCACAAGCACCGCTGCAATGGACACCGCCGCCACAAGCAACGCTGCAATGGACACCGCTGCCACAAGCACCGCTGCCAAGGACACCGCCGCCACAAGCACCGTTGCAATGGACACCGCCGCCACAAGCGCCGCTGGCCCATGAGCTCCAAGAGCACTGACGCTACCGAGTCCGCCATGAGCAGGATGAAGCACTCTGGGCACAAAGCCCCCTCCAGAACCAGTGGAGAAAGGCATCCACTACCTCTGTCCTTGGCAGGATGAAGCACTCTGGGCACAAAGCCCCCTCCAGAACCAGTGGAGATTTACATCCACTACCTCAGTCATTGGCAGGATGAAGCACTCTGGGCACAAAGCCCCCTCCAGAACCAGTGGAGACAGGCATCCACTACCTCTGTCCTTGGCAGGATGAAGCACTCTGGGCACAAAGCCCCCTCCAGCAGGATGATGCACTCTGGGCACAAGGCCCCCTCCAGAACCAGTGGAGACAGGCATCCACTACCTCTGTCCTTGGCAGGATGAAGCACTCTGGGCACAAAGCCCCCTCCAGAACCAGTGGAGACTGTTATCCACTTGAGAGACTGTGGCTTTTCACTCCCCAGGATTGAACAGTGGGCAACCCACCTACTGTAGAGACTTGAGAAACTGTGGCTTTGCACTCCCCAGGATTGAACAGTGGGCAACCCACCCACTGTAGAGACTTGAGAGACTGTGGCTTTGCACTCCCCAGGATTGAACAGTGGGCATGTTCCCCCTCGTGGATTGTGCGTCGTGCACTCATCCGGCTGAGGTGCCCCCCCTTTCCCTTCCCCCTGAGGGGCCTGTTTTATTTCTATCTGATGCCCCTGCAGTGTTCTCTCTGTCATGGTTGGGTACCTTGTGTGGGCCTCGCCCATGCAGTGTGGGCCCAGTGTTCCACAGACTTAAATGGAGCAATACCTGGACTTCTATTCTTGGTGTATATATTTGTTAATAGTGTATATATATTTTTGTGTACTGGATTATAATAGATTACAATGGTTACACTCATTTCCTTTTGTCTTTGCATTCTTCCGGGGGGGTTGAGGGGTGTAACTGTGATGTATCAATATGTATTAGTGTGTGTGTCGTCGTGGATGAGGGTGGGGATGGGGATGGGGGTGTTGCATGTGTGTGTCCCTGTTTTTTCCCTCCCCCCTACCCTGTGTCGTAGGTGCAGTATTCACCGTGGTCTTCGCCGCCAGCATTCATGCTCCTGGTAGAGGAGCAAGAAGATGAAAGCTGGGAAAATGTGAAGCTCTGGTTCCATGGCGTCCTGGTTCCTCGTGTGGTGTGTAGAGGTGAGCGTTTTCCCTTCGAAGTCCTGTTTCTGCCGTGTTTTTGTTTGCGGTGAATCAATCCCGGAAAAGGTGGCAGATTGGTACGTTGTGATACTGTGGGCTGTACATTGTCTCCCGCCTGTCTGTTGGCGGTGACCGCCGCGCTGTTTGTTTGTACCGCCGTGGCGGTCGGAGTGTTAAAGTGGCTGTCTATGTTGGTGGTTTCCGCCACGGTCGTAATTCCATTTTTTTTAACGCCGGTCTGTTGGCGGTCTTACCGCCGCTTTAACACCGACCACCAGGGTTGTAATGACCACCTATGAGTTTCTGTGTCGGGTGCTGTGGAAGATTATGTGGTGAGGGAAGTTTCCTTTATGGACTAGGTGGTCTCACACACTATATAGTGTCATGCTTCATCATATGACCACCTAGCCCCACCCAGGTAGGACAGTGCCACCTGGGTGGACTCAACCTCACCGTTAAAAGAACAGGAGGGAGTGTATAAATTCAGTTTGTCTGGAATTATATGGGATCCAGCCATCCTAGGGAAAAAGTAAAAACACCTAGTCAGTCGCCTGTGTAGTAGTACACCTTTATTCGTGGTGTCTGCTGGTGTGGTTAAGAACAGATAATGGGACACCTATGTGAGAACTAAGACTCACTGGGTCACCTATCTAAAAATTACTGGCCAACATGTTTCTGCCCGCTACTAAGAGCCAAAGGAGGTCTGGGGGCATTCTTCAGGGCCTAGGATCCCTCATTATCATGCATTACAAATGATGGACTACTCCGCCAGGAGGAGTGCAGCTAATATAAAGTTAAGTGGTCTACCTGTGGGGAGATGCCCTGTGGAGGCCCTAAACCTGAAGGGCTACTGGCCCCAGGTCCAAAGGAGGGGGAGAATCCCCTTATAGTCACACAAACTCCAATGGAGGCGCTCACTCAGCACCTACTCTGTTCCCCTCTCTAGACCGCTTGTGCACTCCTGGTGAAATGGCATATCTTAGCTAAAGAGTGTAATTTTTTTCTTGCCGAAACCCAAGACCTAAACCATGTTTTATTGTTTGCCCATCTCTTGCCCCATATCGGCGTAAATGTTTAAGGCCTATTTGTCTCCAACTTTCTCTGCTACCGGTATCTCAGTTTTTTAAAACTTTGTATGACCCTTCAAATAAATTGTTCTGTTTTAGAATTTTTCATTTTTTTCAAATGTTTTTTCCATTTATCCTAGGGATATGTGCGTAAAGTTGAGGTGCTATTTTTAGGAAAAGGTGGGGGCATTTATTCTGATGAGTAAAGATATGTGAGTGCTTTTTCACATTTTTAATTCCATGCCTTTATGGGAAGTTATGCAAAAGTATTGGTCTGTTTATGTTTATATTTAACTTTTTTCTCTTTTATATGTGGGTCTTACCCTCATGCACTGTATGATAATGATGGGCTATTTTTAGGAAAAGGTTGGTGGTCTTTTTATAATGATGCACTTTATTACATTTGCACTTTATGGGTGGATAGGCAAAGATGCATGAGTGCTTTCTCATATTTTTTAATTTAATGCTTTTCTGAGTAGATGTGCAAAGTATTTCACTGTTATGTTGGAGTATCCCATCTGGAAAACCCAATTCCAGACCCAAATCATGAGTCATTTTTTAAATGGATAAATGCATCAAGGAGTAATCTGTAGCCTTGTAAACACACTGTACAAAAGTATTTTTGGTATATATCCTTTTTGGTTACGTAAGTTCACTATTCTAAATAACAAAGCCCACCCACTCAGAGGTGTGAAACAGCTCCTGCAGAGGGCTTCAAATGGAAATGAGAGGCAATATCATATATGATATGTGAGATCTCATGGGGAATTACAAAACTGTGAGCAGATGGTTTCAGAAAATTATCCCTACTTGTATGAGATAATGATGATAAAGAACCAAAAATTTAGAAACTTGAAGCAAAGGAAATTTGAAAACTTAGAAAATGTATTTTGAAGAATGCTAATGCTAATTTCTGTTTATACTAACACATTAAAATTGCTGTATCTGTAATTTCAGCATCATCTGGAGCGGGTGAAGGGGACCTGACCACTGTGGTTTGGGTGCTCTGCTGAGACCATCTACACTGAGGGACCCAGTGGGAGAGAGGGTGAGGGGACTGTCACCGGGGCGGCAAGATTAAGTTCATCTTCATCACAGGTCTCCAGAGAAGACCATTCCTTAGTGGTGGCGGACCCTACTGAAACTTTACCACCTGCATCCTTGTGCACCACCCAGAGACCCATCTCTATCCTCCTTACACCCCCCCTCAGTTGGCCAAACCTGCCCCCTAAAAGGGGTGGCATCTCCTTTGCAGCAGGCACTTCCCCCTGTCACCCCGGCTGTGCTGAGTAAGTAGGCTTATGACCTCCTATAGAACATCTCTGTAGGCTAGACTGCACTCCTGAATGCCATCTAGGGGCTAAGTTGCCAGTTGCAACAAATGGTGTCTTACTTGGAAGGCATTCATAGTGCTATGTCTGGCCTACAGAGGTCATTTCAAGCTGTGGCCTCCTAACTCACCACAGCCTTCCAACCATTCCAACCTTGTGCCCCTACTCCTGCCCCTTCCCCATCCCAATTCCCTATTCCCTATTCCCAGTCCTGCCCAAATCACACTCACTCCTTTGCACACAGTCTCTCCAACACACACAAGCAACACATTCACACATAAACACAGCAAAAAACACAGACACACACACAAACATATGAACACCATAACCACACCACCACCGCCACCACAAGCATACCCACAAACACAATCCCACCACCACACCCACATGTACAAACATCACTACCATCCGCGCACCCAGAGACACCACACCCACCAGTACACACACATGCACATCCAAAACCACAACCAACACACCCACAGATACCACACCCACATACACAGCAACCACAACACCCACATACACCAGCACATCCGCAAGCACCACAACCACACCCAGCACCTCAAAAGGACACCCATCCACTCAAACACAGACATTAGACACAACATCCACAGGTCGCAAACGCCCACACTCACCGGAACAACAGACACCCAGGAAAATAACACACACACAAACATACACCACATACACCAGACCCACAGGCAACTGCACCCTCAATAGACACATGCATATCACTCACTGCCACTCCCACTACCTTCCAATTCCAAATGTGTGCCAACCATCCTAATCATTTTCTCAAAGAAGACCTTTTATTTGCCCACCCTTCCCAAACCTAAGCCAACCCCCCATCCAAAACCAAGCCTGGAGCTTCCAAACCCAAACCCACACCTTCCAAGACCAAGACAAACCCTCCCAAACCCAACACCCTTCCCAAGTAAGATCACTGATGTGCCTGCTCCTTGATCAATAGATGCCCATTCCTGAGTAGGTTGTAATTGGCAGTAAAAATAGGAGGCAAGTTCTGGGCCTGCAGCCCACAGCTGACCAGCTGCACTCTGGAATTTATTTCGGACATTTCATTAGTCCATATATGTCTCTGAGAGAGTTATTGCACTGTAGAATTAAAATGTATTTTATGTCTAATACCTTTGTCCTGGCATTAATTTATGATTAATAGTAATTGTTTGATGAAAACATTATGTATGCTGATATGTGTGACATACATGTATTCTCATTTCAGAAAGTGACAGGCACATGTTTTATTTTTTACCTATTTATTTGGTGCATACATTAGTTTTTTACATTTGTGATGAACATGTTAATTTTGGTGTAGGCATTTATCATGTTACTGGACAGTTACACCAAAAATATAGATGATTCTATTTTTCTAACTTGAGAATGCATGTGTGTTTAATTTCACAGGATGTAATATACACACATGTATTATGCAGGGGAAATGGCACGTTAGAGTTAAATGGCATCTGATGTTGAATTGTACAAACCAAGGGGATATGTAAACTTAACACATCTCTGACATGATTTAAGTTTAGAGGTAACATTGGTTGTACATTCTATGTAAGTCCACTTGTTGCACGGTGTTGTACAAATATGCATGGCATGGCAATTGCTACTTTATGTTGGATTTAAGTAGTTCCAATGATCTTTACAGTTTATGTATATGATATGGTAGTTTAGTTCAATTTATTACACACACCGGTATGAACACGTCTCGATTTTGAATTGTTGTGACTTTTTGTGTAGGTGCCCACTGGCATGAAGGCAATTAGTACCAGATTCGTGAGCGAGGTGTGTTTTTAAAAAATTTCTAAATACCACATTACACACATCCATTACACATCATTGTACTATTGCTAGCAAGTATTTTTAAAACATGCACGAGTCCATTGCTAATGTACACCGACAATTCTAAGGGTAACAAGTATAAAAGTGACTTACCTTTGTTTCCGTTGATGGGGGGGGTTGATTCCCATCTAGGACCAGTAGCCATGATTGGGTTCATGGTAGGAGGAAATGAGAAAATGCAAAAGAAAATAGTGAGTTTTGAGCTTATATCATTCCCAATCCACCAACTGAGGTGTGGCGGTTTAGCCACCACAGTTACGATGGCGGCAGGGCACATCGTGATTAGGCCGATGGTAAAACTAGCTGAAGTCCAGTCAACAACCGCATTAGCCTATTGTGCCATTGATGCAGGTGTACATTCCAGGTGGTGATGGTGGCATTGACGGACTTTTATCTATGAACCCACAAACATCTAAATAAAGCGAAGTTTAGGGAAGTTTTTGCAGAGTATAATGGCTCTTCCTGTTCTTGATTCACTAGTAATTAGTCAGAAGGTGCACTGAATAGGATGAATACTCCAAAAAATCCTGTATACCAACAACCGTAATCCCTGGTAAAATTATGAAATATAAATCAAGCACTCATCTATCTACTAGTTCACCCTAGTATCTCAACAGTGTGTCAACACAATTAACTCTCAATTTTATAATTTTTCACAACAAACTCTCAATAATTTGTATGTAAAATGTCATCTAGCAGTATAGAATCACCAATAATTCCAAATATTTCAGAGTTCTTTTACTGTTGCCTTATTATCCACAAGTGTGTCCACATTGTCTTCACATGGATCCTCCTTAGTTAATCATATCACAATCCAACAAAAGTATTTCACGTAAGGTCTTCACATCAAATCACCATTGAATCTGTCAAACCAGCCAACACGTGTTTCATCTGGGAAGTCTCCCATTCAACTTCATCAGGACTGTGATAACATACAACCCATACTTACAGTAATGCACCTGAATAATCTCAACAATAAAATATTCCCATTTAGTGCTCTGTGAAGATCATTCAAATGATATCCATAGTATTGTCAAGTTTATGTGATAATAAGTTGAGTTCCCTTCCCTCAGAGTGAAATATAATGAACATCATATGTAATTATAACCATGTGTAGTTATCAAATATTACTATTATTAGACTTTTCTATGTATAGGAAGTTGTGACATATACTGTAACAAATTATTAATTGGTTTAAACACCCCGTGTCCACGTGGATGAACCTCTAGTGTACATGCACACACTAGTGAGTTTTCACTCCTTTTCCCATAAGAACCGACCTTCACTTCTTCCTGCATCTAATCCTTTTAGATTGTTTCACATGTTCATCTTCATGATTCCATTGCTTCCTTCTTCATAATTAGAATACTGTCTTTCTCTAAAATAATAATTAATTAATGCAACTGCCTTACATATGATTTAATTCATTTAAATCTAACCATTAATCTCTAAATTATCCACTGGGAGGGCTGCAATTGTAATGATAATCCGGCTAAATGTGTAACAATAATTAGAATCTCACCATCAAACTTGCCTATCTGGCACTTAAAATCCACATTTTTACATTTTAAAACTCATCTAGTGGATCGCTAATTCTAGGGTTTCTAATCACTCACCTGATCTCGTGTCATATTTCTGATAATACAATTGTTTCTTGCCCAACTTGCGAGAACGCTTAAGAGGTGTGCGCGGCAAGTACTCGCTCGATAAATAGTGGCTTGTATGCACTCCGAGCATCTATCGAGACCTCGCTCTCATACGTCCTTCCTCGATCTCCATATTCCTAGAATTTCATGAAAAAAAAAAAAGGACTATTTCATTGTCCCCTTATTGAACAAGCCTGTTTACCATGCTCGACCGCCATCATTTTCAATTTTGTGTCATTTAAGTTCATATTCATTTGTGGATAGCATATTAAAATCTGTTCCTGTTCAAATTTGTTTCCATTCTTATACATCATAGAGTAGAGGCTAGATATAGGTATATCACATTTCTAAATACTACATTATTTGCATTATTTGGTAAATATGATGTTAATGCCTAATATGGATCAAATTGATAACCCAATGCACTTCTCTTAATAGCCTAAATTACATATCCAATGCCTGATATATATGCTGCTTATCCCCATATATAAAAACATCCTCAATTAAGAATATCTGTGTGTTCAAACGTATGTAAGACCTTTACCTAGCATTCCAAAATTATCATTATTCTCAACATGCTCTAAAAAGTCCCTAGAGACCCCCTACTGTACTATATTGAAATTCATAAGTGAATATAACTCCATAACCTACACCTACATCTCGTTTTCATGTGTTCATGTTCCCAAAAAATATTCTAATTCATGGTCTGTATTAAGACCCACCTCTACTGCTTGTAACTTCATGATCCATATTGATTCCTTACGTCTCAGTTGTAGTTCCCTATTACCTCCCCTGGGGTCCACAGTAATATGTTCCAACCCAAAAAAAATTATGTTCACCTGTGTGTTCTGATTAGTACATGACAGTATATGTTGTACAATTGGAAACCTTTCATCCATTTGTTTTAATGCCCGCAAATGTTTACCAATTCTTACTCTCAATGCACGTATCGTGCTACCAATGTATATACGATCACATTTACATTTTATGGTGTATGTTACATACTTTGTACCACAAGTCACATGCGATGTTAATCGATGAATTTTTCCACTATAGTCAACATACTCCTTCATGCCATGACAAGCCCATTTACATACACCACAATGACCACAATTATAGAAGCCTAAATTCCTAGCTGTTAACCAGTTTTCATTTGTCTTTGGTCGCGGGTAAGTCTGACACAGCAAGTTCTTCAACAATCTTCCTCTTTTATATGTGACTAGCGGACCCGATAAAATAAAGTTGTTTAACATAATGGGCCTGATTACAACTTTGGAGGAGGTGTTAATCCGTCGCAAATGTGACGGATATACCACCAGCCGTATTACGAGTTCCATAGGATATAATGGACTTGTAATACGGCTGGTTGTATATTCGTCACATTTGGGAAGAATTAACACCTTCCTCCAAAGTTGTAATCAGGCCCAATGTCTTGTTTCAGCATGTTCCAATGCAGTTTCATCATCTTTCTCATAATAAATGAGCTTTTAGTATAGTCCATAATCATCTGTACCTTATTACTGTATTGTCCAATCCTTGAGATTTCAAACGTGGTAATAGTGTCTCAATTCTCTTCACTCTCATGATTCTCTCTTGTGCAACCTTAATAATATTACTACTATAACCTCTCTGTTCAAAGCGTGAATTCATATCTTGCATACATTCTTTAAAGTCAATATTCCTACTACATTTGCGTCTTGCCCTCACCAATTCCCCAAATGGAATTGCTCGTATTTGGTGTATCGGGTCTGCACTCGAAGCATGTAGTATCGCATTACACGAGGTAGGTTTCCTAAATAATCTACTATGAATCTGATCCTCATTAATAAATATTTCCACATCCAAAAATTCAATTCTGTGTTTACTATATTGATAGGTAAATCTGATATTCACATAATTGTTATTGAGGTAATCACAAAAATCAGTAAGTTGTCCTGTATTTCCCATCCAAATCATAAAGCAATCATCAATAAATTGCCCCCAAAACAATATATAATCTTGCCATTCACTGGCATCTGGTCCCCTGACCCATCTTTCCTCAAACCACCCCATAAAGAGATTGGCATAGGAAGGGGAGAATCTGGCTCCTATCGCTACTCCTTGTTTTTGTCTGTACCATTGATCATTGAAAAGAAACACATTGTGATTTAAAATAAACTCCACCATTGTCAAAATCGTTTCTGTATGTTGGAGCAGACTCACTGATCTACGACTTAGCATGTATCTTAGTGCCTCAATGCCTTTTTCATGTTTAATACTCGTATATAGTGCCACCACATCTAAAGTGGCTAGCATCATATCCTTTTCCCACTGTATGTCTTCCAATAGACTTAATATGTGTTTAGTATCTCTGATATATGATGGTAGATTGGCCACCAGTGGTTGTAGAAAAATATCAACAAATTCTGAGATTTTCTCCGTTGGTCCCCCAGTCCCTGAAATAGTTGGTCTCCCCGGGGAAAATGGTAGATTTTTGTGTATTTTCCGTAAAGTGTAAAAACATGGATACCTGGGCCGATCTACATTCAAATAGATATATTCTTCTTCATCTAATACGCCTTGCCGATGCCACATTCCTAATAAACTATTAATTTTGCTTGTGAGGTTGTGTATTCGATTCGAAGAAAGAGTTTCATAACAGTTTTCGTCATTTAACTGACTGTAGATTTCTTCATCATAATCTTTCTTGTTCATAATGACAATATTACCGCCTTTATTAGATTGCCATATTATTAAATCCTTATCCTCTTGTAATGCATTCAAGCCTGCCACTCCTTACTAGTAAGGTTACTTCTCATTTTTCTATACTTAGTTTTAAGCATTTGTTCTCTAAATTCTCTAATCACTAATCAATATAATACCTCAATATTACTCTCATTACCCAATCTGGGTGTCCAAGTGGACTTCTGCTTTAAGCCACTAGCTTCATGTAAATCAGTAACAATATTCAGGTCATTCAGTAATTTTTGGGTAATAGTAGGTATTTCCTCATAATTTGTAATGGACATTACAGTTGCTGTGTCATGTATATCTTGTATTGTGAAATCGCTGTATTTTACCTGTTCTCTAGACCAATCCAAATTCTGTCCCAATTGCTTCTTACTCTCAAAGAATCTCTTAAGTTTTATACGTCTCACATATTTGAACAAATCTATTTGCTGTTTACAAAGATCTCCCTGATTCGTTGGACAGAAGCCCAATCCTTTACTAAATAATGAAACCATGTGTGTGGTCAGTTGCTTAACCAGTAGATTGATTACATTAATTTGCTGCCCTATCACTGTCCTTGTCCTTGTGTCTTCCTGTCCCAGGATCTCGTTTTCATCCCTCCGCTCTTTGTATTGTTTCCTCCCTCTGTGCCCCCTCCTATTTTTCCTGTTACCTCTTTTCTTTGTTGTCGATTCCCTTGTTTGATTCTCAGCATCTCCTGTAAAAAAGAAGAAGAATTCCCATTTCTGGAGCCTGTACTTGTACTAGCTTCCCTTTCAATGTTCTCAATGCCACGTATTAATTAATTATCCACTGAAGAGGAGGAGATTGAAGGAGTTTTGGTACTGATTTCCTTATTCAAATGGTCATATTTTCTGGCAAAAGTGAAAACCCTACCATTTAAATAATCCCATTCATCCCTATTGAGCTTCCTAGCTTTCCTTTGTTTAATTTCATCTTCATATTGGGTTAAGATATCATCCAATATTTTGTAATTCTTACCTATTGCCTCCTCTAAACCAGTATCTTTGATTTCTTGTTCTAATGTTTCTATCTCTGCCTGTAGTTTAGAAACCTTTCTGTTAGCACTCCCAATAAGAATGCCCATTAGTTTCATAGAGCTTGATGTTAATTCATTATCCCATCGTGTTAACAGATCTAAATCCAAATCATTGTATGTAGGAAAAATCTGTGACCTGAGACCCCTAGGGATTCTATTCAGTTTCTTGTATTGTTTCAATGTTGTTCCATCCCACCAACGTGACATTTCCAACTTTTTAAGTTTCTCTAATCTCCTACATTTCTACAATAAACTTTGCTTATGTGTTTGATTACCACTTTTCAGTGCCTACTGTACAGTTCTACCTTTTAATAAACTACTAACAAGATCTTCCGCCATTCTCTGCCTGTCCATTATGTATACATTTTGTTATGTAATTAATTACAGTAAATCAGGATGGAGCTACCTACTCCTAATAATAATGCTTAATTTAGGGAGGTTTTCGCAGAGTATAATGGCGCTTCCTGTTCTTGATTCACTAGTAATTAGCCAGAAGGTGCACTGAACAGGATGAATACTTCAAAAAATCCTGTATACCAGCAACCGTAATCCCTGGTAAAACTATGAACTATACATCAAGCACTCATCTAGCTACTAGTTCACCCTAGTATTGCAACAGTGTGTCAACACAATTAACACTTAATTTTATAATTTTTTACAACAAAGTCTCCATAATTTGTATGGAAAAAGTCATCTAGCAGCATAGTATCACCAATAATTCCAAAGATTTCAAAGAGTTCTTTTATTGTTGCCTTAATATCCACAAGTGTGTCCATGTTGTCTTCACATGGATCCTCCTTAGTTAATCATATCACAATCCAACAAAAGTAATTCACGTAAGGTCTTCACATCAAATCACCATTGAATCTGTCAAACCAGCCAACACTTGTTTAATCTGGGAAGTCTCCCATTCAGCTTCATCAGGGCTGTGATAACTTATAACCCAAACTTACAGTAAAGCACCTGAATAATCTCAACAACAGAATATTCCCATTTAGTGCTCTGTGAAGATCAATCAAATGATATCCATAGTATTGTCAAGTTTATGTGATAATAAGTTGTGCTCCCTTCCCTCAGAGTGAAATATAACGAAAACCATATGTAAATATACCCATATGTAGTTATCAAATATTGCTACTCTTAGTATTTTCTATGGATAGGAAGTTGTGACATATACTGTAACAAATTATTAATTGGTTTAACCACCCCGTGTCCACATGGATGAACCTCTAGTGTACATGCACACACTAGTGAGTTTTCACTCCTTTTCCTATAAGATCCGACCTTCACTTCTTCCTGCATCTAATCCTTTTAGATTGTTTCACATGTTCATCTTCATGATTCCATTGGTTCCTTCTTCATAATTATAATACTGTCTTTCTCTAAAATAATAATTCATTAATGTAACTGCCTTACATATGATTTAGAACTATAATAATGCATTTAAATCTAACCATTAATCTCTAAATTATCCACCGGGAGGGCTGCAATTGTAATGATAATCAGGCTAAATGTGTACCAATAATTAGAATCTCACCATCAAACTTGCCTACCTGGCACTTAAAATACACATTTTTACATTTTAAAACTCATCTAGTGGATCGCTAATCCTAGGGTTTCTAAGCACTCACCTGATCTCGTGCCATATTTCTGATAATACGATTTTTTCTTCCCCGACTTGCGAGAACGCTTAAGAGGTGAGCGTGGCAAGTACTCGCTCGATAAATAGTGGCGTGTACGTACTCCGTGCGTCTATCGAGACCACGCTCTCATACGTCCTTCCTCGATCTCCGTATTCCTAGAATTTCATGAAAACAAAAAAGGGACTATTTCATTGTTCCCTTATTGAACGAGCCCGTTTACCATGCTCGACCGCCATCATTTTCAATTTTGTGTCACTTAACTTCGTATTCATTTGTGGATAGCATATTAAACCCTGTTCAAATTTGTTTCCATTCTTATACATCATAGAGTAGAGGCTAGATATAGGTATATCACATTTCTAAATACTACATTATTTGGTAAATATGATGCTAATGCCTAATATGGCTCAAATTGATAACCTAATGCACCTCTCTTAATAGCTTAAATTACATATCCAATGCCTGATATATATGCTGCTTACCCCATATATAAAAACATCCTCAATTAAGAATATCTGTGTGTTCAAACGTATGCAAGACCTTTACCTAGCATTCCAAAATTATCATTATTCTCAACATGCTCCAAAAAGTCCCTAGAGACCTCCATACTATACTATATTGAAATTCATAAGTGCATATAACTCCATAACCTTCACCTACATCTCGTTTTCATGTGTTCATGTTCCCAAAAAATATTCTAATTCATGGTCTGTATTAAGACCTACCTCTACCGCTTGTAACTTCATGATCCATATTGATTGCTTACATCTCAGCTGTAGTTCCCTATTACCTCTCCTCGGGCCCACAGGAATATGTTCCAACCCCAAAAAAAATTATGTTCACCTGTGTGTTCTGATTAGTACACAACAGTATATATTGTACAATTGGAAACCTTTCATCCATTTGTTTTAATGTCTGCAAATGTTCACCAATTCTTACTCTCAATGCATGTATCGTGCTACCAACGTATATACGATCAGATTTACATTTTATGGTGTATGTTACATACTTTGTACCACAAGTCATATGCGATGTTAATTGATGAATTTTTCCACCATAGTCAGCATACTCCTTCATGCCATGACAAGCCCATTTGCATACACCACAATGACCACAATTATAGAAACCTAAAATCCTAGCTGTTAACCAGTTTTCATTTGTCTTTGGTAGCGGGTAAGTCTGACACAGCATGTTCTTCAACAATCTTCCTCTTCTATATGTGATTAGCGGACCCGATAAAATAATGTTGTTTAACATAATGTCTTGTTTCAGCATGTTCCAATGTCGTTTCATCATCTTTCTCATAATAAATGAGCTTTTAGTATAGTCCGTAATCATCCTTACCTTATTATTGTCCAATCCTTGAGATTTCAAACGTGGTAATAGTGTCTCAATTCTCTTCACTCTCAGAGATTCTCTCTTGTGCAACCTTAATATTATTACTGCTATAACCTCTTTGTTCAAAGCATTAATTCATATCTTCCATACATTCCTTAAAGTCATTATCCCTACTACATTTGCGTCGTGCCCTCACCAATTCCTCAAATGGAATTGCTCGTATTTGGTGTATCGGGTCTGCACTCGAAGCATGTAGTATTGCATTACACAAGGTAGGTTTCCTAAATAATCTACTATGAATCTGATCCTCATTAATAAATATTTCAACATCCAAAAATTCAATTCTGTGTTTACTATATTGATAGGTAAATCTGATATTCACATCATTAGCATTCAGATTATCACAAAAACCAGTAAGTTGTTCTGTATTTCCCATCCAAATCATAAAGCGATCGTTAACAAATCACCCCCAATACAATATATAATCTTGCCATTCACTGGCATCTGGTCCCCTGACCCATCTTTCCTCAAACCACCCCATAAAGAAATTGGCATAGGAAGGGGAGAATCTGGCTCCCATCGCTACTCCTTGTTTTTGTCTGTACCATTGATCATTGAAAAGAAACACATTGTGATTTAAAATAAACCCCACTGTTGTCAAAATAATTTCTGTATGTTGGAGCAGACTCACTGATCTATGACGTAGCATGTATCTTAGTGCCTCAATGCCTTTTTCATGATTAATATTCGTATATAGTGCCACCACATCTAAAGTGGCTAGCATCATATCCTTTTCCCACTGTATGTCTTCCAATAGACTTAATATGTGTTTAGTATCTCTGATATATGATGGTAGATTGGCCACCAGTGGTTGTAGAAAAATATCAACAAATTCTGAGATTTTCTCAGTTGGTCCCCCAATCCCTGAAATAATTGGTCTCCCGGGGGAAATGGTAGATTTTTGTGTATTTTCGGTAAAGTGTAAAAACATGGATATCTGGGCCGATCAACCTTCAAATAGATATATTCTTCTTCATCTAATAAGCTTTGCTGATGCCACATTCCTAATAAACTAATAATTTTGCTTGTGAGGTTGTGTATTGGAGTCGAAGAAAGAGTTTCATAACAGTTTTCATCATTTCACTGACTGTAGATTGCGTCATCATAATCTTTCTTGTTCATAATGACAATATTACCGCCTTTATTAGCTTGCCTAGTTATTAAATCCTTATCCTCTTGTAATGCATTCAAAGCGTGCCACTCCTTACTAGTAAGGTTACTTCTTATTTTTCTATACTTAGTTTTAAGCATTTGTTCTCTAAAGTCTGTACTCACTAATCAATAGAATACCTCAATATTACTCTTATTACCCAATCTGGGTGTCCAAGTGGACTTCTGCTTTAAGCCACCAGCTTCATGTAAATCAGTAACAATATTCAGGTCATTCAGTAATTTTTGGGTAATAGTAGGTATTTCCTCATAATCTGTAATGGACATTACAGTTGCTGTGTCATGTATATCTTGTATTGTCAAATTGCTGTATTTTACCTGTTCTCTAGACCGATCCAAATTCTGTCCCAACTGCTTCTTACTCTCAAAGAATCTCTTAAGTTTTATACGTCTCACATATTTGCTGTTTACAAAGATCTCCCTGATTCGTTGGACAGAAACCCAATCCTTTACTAAGTAATGAAACCATGTGTGTGCTTAATTGCTTAACCGGTAGATTGATTACATTAATTTGCTGCCCTATCACTGTCCTTGTCCTTGTGTCCTCCTGTCCCAGGATCTTGTTTTCATCCCTCCGCTCTTTGTATTGTTTCCTCCCTCTGTGCCCCCTCCTAGTTTTCCTGTTACCTCTTTTCTTTATTGTTGATTCCCTTGTTTGATTCTCAGCATCTCCTGTAAAAAAGAAGAAGAATTCCCATTTCTGGAGCCTGTACTTGTACTAGCTTCCCTTTCAATGTTCTCAATGCCACGTATTAATTCATTAACCACTGAAGAGGAGTCAGAAGTTAAGGAGGAGATTGATGGAGTTTTGGTACTGATTTCCTTAGTCAAATGGTCATATTTTCTGGCAAAAGTGAAAACTCTACCATTTGAATAATACCATTCATCCCTCTTGAGCTTCCTAGCTTTCCTTTGTTTAATTTCATCTTCATATTGGGTTAAGATATCATCCAATATTTTGTCATTCTCACCTATTGCCTCCTCTAAACCAGTATCTTTGATTTCTTGTTCTAATGTTTCTATCTCTGCCTGTAGTTTAGAAACCTTTCTGTTAGCACTTTCAATAAGAATGTCCATTAGTTTCATAGAGCCTGATGTTAATTCTTTATCCCATTGTGTTAACAGATCTAAATCCAAATCATCGTATGTAGGAAAAATCTGTGACCTGAGACCCCTAGGGATTCTATTCAGCTTCTTGAAGTATTGTTTCAATGTCGTTCCATCCCACCATCGTGACATTTCCAACTTCTTGAGTTTCTCTAATCTCCTAAATTTCTCCGATAAACTTTGCTTATGTGTTTGACTACCACTTTTCTTTCCCTCCTGTACAGTTCTACCTTTTAATAAACTACTAAAAAGATCTTCTGCCATTCTCTGCCTGTCCATTATGTATACATTTTGTTATGTCATTTATTACAGTAAATCAGGATGGAGCTACCTACTCCTAATAATAATGCTAAATTTAGGGAGGTTTTCGCAGAGTATAATGGCGCTTTCTGTTCTTGATTCACTAGTAAATAGCCAGAAGGTGCACTGAACAGGATGAATACTCCCAAAAATCCTGTATACCAGCAACGATAATCCCTGGTAAAATTATGAACTATAATTCAAGCACTCATCTAGCTACTAGTTCACCCTAGTATCGCAACAGTGTGTCAACACAATTAATACTTCATTTTATTATTTTTTACAACAAACTCTCCATAATTTGTATGTAAAAAGTCATCTAGCAGTATAGTATCACCAATAATTCCAAATATTTCAAAGAGTTCTTTTATTGTTGCCTTATGATCCACAAGTGTGTCCACGTTGTCTTCACGTGGATCCTCCTTAGTTAATCATATCACAATCCAACAAAAGTAATTCATGTAAGGTCTTCACATCAAATCACCATTGAATCTGTCAAACCAGCCAACACGTGTTTTATCTGGGAAGTCTCCCATTCAACCTCATCAGGGCTGTGATAACATGTAACCCAAACTTACAGTAATGCACCTGAATAATCTCAACAATAGAATATTCCCATTTATTGCTCTGTGAAGATCAATCAAATGATATCCATAGTATTTTCAAGTTTATGTGATAATAAGTTGTGTTCCCTTCCCTCAGAGTGAAATATAATGAAAACCATATGTAATCATAACCATGGGGGTCATTACGACAGGCGGCCGCCAATGCGGACGCACTCCCGCCGCGGCCATTTGGAGATCCCCGCTGGGCCGGCAGGCGGAAACCTGCTTTCCGCCCGCCGGCCCAGCGGGGATCTCGGCCGCAACACAGGAGCCAGCTCAAAATGGATCCGGCGGTGTTGAGGCTGTGCGACGGGTGCAGTTGCACCTGTCGCGCTTTTCAGACGGTGAAAAGCTCCATGGGGCCCTGTCAGGGGGCCCCTGCACTGCCCATGCCTGTGGCATGGGCAGTGCAGGGGCCCGCAGGAGCCCCGCGACTCCCCTTTCCGCCAGCCTTTTTCTGGCGGTGCAAACCGCCAGGAAAAGGCTGGCGGGAGGGGGACTCGTAATCCCCTGGGCAGCGCTGCTAGCAGCGCTGCCCAGGCGGATTATCACCGCCGGGGCAAATGTGACGGAATACCGCTGGCCCCGGAGGTGCGACCGCGGTGCTTCCGCCGCGGTCGTAATAGGCCAGGAAGCACCGCCAGCCTGTTGGTGGTGCTTCCGTCATTTTAGCCCTGGCGGTCTCGTACCGCCAGGGTCAAAATGACCCCCCATATGTAGTTATCAAATATTACTATTATTAGTCTTTTGTATGTATAGGAAGTTGTGACATATACTGTAATAAACTATTAATTGGTTTAAACACCCTGTGTCCACGTGGATGAACCTCTAGTGTACATGAACACATTAGTGAGTTTTCACCCCTTTTCCCATAAGAACCGACCTTCACTTCTTCCTGCATCTAATCCTTTTAGATTGTTTCACATGTTCCTCTTCATGATTCCATTGGTTCCTTCTTCATAATTATAATACTGTCTTTCTCTAAAATAATAATTCATTAATGTAACTGCCTTACTTATGATTTAGAACTATAGTAATGCATTTAAATCTAACCATTAATCTCTAAATTATCCACCGGAAGGGCTGCAATTGTAATGATAATCCGGCTAAATGTGTACCAATAATTAGAATCTCACCATCAAACTTGCCTATCTGGCACTTAAAATCCACATTTTTACATTTTAAAACTTGTCTAGTGGATCGCTAATCCTAGGGTTTCTAATCACTCACCTGATCTCGTGTCATATTTCTGATAATACAATTGTTTATTGCCCGACTTGCGAGAACGCTTAAGAGGTGAGCGCAGCAAGTACTCACACAATAAATAGTGGCGTGTACGTACTCCGCGCGTCTATCTAGACCACGCTCTCATACGTCCTGCCTCGATCTCCGTATTCCTAGAATTTCATGAAAACAAAAAAAATTACTATTTTATTGTTCCCTTATTGAACGAGCCCATTTACCATGCTCGACCACCATCATTTTAAATTTTGTGTCACTTAAGTTCGTATTCATTTGTGGATAGCATATTAAACCCTGTTCCTGTTCAAATTTGTTTCTATTCTTATACATCATAGAGTAGAGGCTAGATATAGGTCTATCACATTTCTAAATACTACATTATTTGGTAAATATGATGTTAATGCCTAATATGGCTCAAATTGATAACCTAATGCACTTCTCTTAATAGCCTAAATTACATATCCAATGCTTGATATATATGCTGCTTACCCCCATATATGAAAAACATCCTCAATTAAGAATATCTGTGTGTTCAAACGTATGTAAGACCTTTAACTAGCATTCCAAAATTATCATTAATCTCAACATGCTCCAAAAAGTCCCTAGAGACCTCCATACTATACTATATTGAAATTCATAAGTGCATATAACTCCATAACCTTCACCTACATCTCGTTTTCATGTGTTCATTTTCCCCAAAAATATCTAATTCATGGTCTGTATTAAGACCTACCTCTACCGCTTGTAACTTCATGATCCAAATTGATTCCTTACGTCTCAGCTGTAGTTCCCTATTACCTCCCCTGGGGTCCACAAGAATATGTTCCAACCCAAAAAATGTTATGTTCACCTGTGTGTTCTGATTAGTACATGACAGTATATGTTGTACAATTGGAAACCTTTCATCCATTTGTTTTAATGTCCGCAAATGTTCACCAATTCTTACTCTCAATGCACGTATCGTGCTACCAACGTATATACAATCACATTTACATTTTATGGTGTATGTTACATACTTTGTACCACAAGTCACATGCAATGTTAATCGATTAATTTTTCCACTATAGTCAACATACTCCTTCATACCATGACAAGCCCATTTACATACACCACAATGACCACAATTATAGAAACCTAAACTCCTAGCTGTTAAACAGTTTTCATTTGTCTTTGGTCGCGGGTAAGTCCGACACAGCATGTTCTTCAACAATCTTCCTCTTCTATATGTGACTAGCAGACCCGATAAAATAAAGTTGTCTAACATAATGTCTTGTTTCAGCATGTTCCAATGTGAGTTCATCATCTTTCTCATAACAAATGAGCTTTTAGTATAGTCCGTAATCATCCGTACCTTATTATTGTCCAATAGTTGAGATTTCAAACGTGGTAATAGTGTCTCAATTCTCTTCATTCTCATGATTCTCTCTTGTGCAACCCTAATATTAGTACTACTATAACCTCTCTGTTCAAAGCGTGAATTCATATCTTGCATACATTCCTTGAAGTCAATATCGCTACTGCATTTGCGTCTTGCCCTCACCAATTCCCCTAATGGACTTGCTCGTATTTGGTGTATCGGGTCTGCACTCGACGCATGCAGAATCGCATTACACAAGGTAGGTTTCCAAAATAATCTACTATGAATCTGATCCTCATTAATAAATATTTCCACATCCAAAAATTCAATTCTGTGTTTACTATATTGATAGGGAATTCTGATATTCACATCATTGTTATTCAGATAATCTCAAAAATCAGTAAGTTGTTCTCTATTTCCCATCCAAATCATAAAGCAATCATCAAGAAATCGCCCCCAATACAATATATTATCTTGCCATTCACTGGCATCTGGTCCCCTGACCCATCTTTCCTCAAACCATCCCATGAAGAGATTGGCATAGGAAGGGGAGAATCTGGCTCCCATCGCTACTCCTTGTTTTTGTCTGTACCACTGATCATTGAAAAGAAAGACTTTGTGATTTAAAATAAACTCCACCATTGTCAAAATTATTTCTGTATGTGGAGCAGACTCACTGATCTACGACTTAGCATGTATCTTAGTGCCTCAATGCCTTTTTCATGTTTAATACTCGTATATAGTGCCACCACATCTAAAGTGGCTAGCATCATATCCTTTTCCCACTGTATGTCTTCCAATAGACTTAATATGTGTTTAGTATCTCTGATATGTGATGGTAGATTGGCCACCATTGGTTGTAGAAAAATATCAACAAATTCTGAGATTTTCTCTGTTGGGCCCCAACCCTGAAATAATTGGTCTGCCCAGGGGAAATGGTAGGTTTTTTTGTATTTTCCGTAAAGTGTAAAAACATGGATATCTGGGCAGATCTACCTTCAAATAGATATATTCTTCTTCATCTAATACGCCTTGCCGATGCCACATTCCTAATAAACTATTAATTTTGCTTGTGAGGTTGCGTATCGTATTCGGAGAAAGAGTTTTATAACAGTTTTTGTCATTTAACTGACTGTAGATTTCTTCATCATAATCTTTCTTGTTCATAATGACAATATTACCGCCTTTATTAGCTTGCCTAATTATTGAATCCTTATCCTCTTGTAATGCATTCAAAGGCTGCCACTTCTTACTAGTAAGGTTACTTCTCATTTTTCTATACTTAGTTTAAAGCATTTGTTCTCTAAAGTCTCTAATCACTAATCGATAGAATACCTCAATATTACTCTCATTAAACAATCTGGGTGTCCAAGTGGACTTCTGCTTTAGGCCACTAGCTTCATGTAAATCAGTAACAATATTCAGGTCATTCAGTAATTTTGGGGTAATAGTAGGTATTTCCTCATAATCTGTAATGGACATTACAGTTGCTGTGTCATGTATATCTTGTATTGTTAAATCGCTGTATTTTACCTGTTCTCTAGACCGATCCAAATTCTGTCCCAATTGCTTCTTACTCTCAAAGAATCTCTTAAGTTTTATATGTCTCACATATTTGAACAAATCTATTTGCTGTTTACAAAGATCTCCCTGATTCGTTGGACAGAAACCCAATCCTTTACTAAGTAATGAATCCATGTGTGTGGTTAATTGCTTAACCAGTAGATTGATTGCATTAATTTGCTGCCCCATCACTGCCCTTGTCCTTGTGTCCTCCTGTCCCAGGATCTTGTTTTCATCCCTTCGCTCTTTGTATTGTTTCCTCCCTCTGTGGTCCCTCCTAGTTCTCCTGTTACCTCTTTTCTTTGTTGTCGATTCCCTTGTTTGATTCTCAGAATCTCCTGTAAAAAAGAAGAATTCCCATTTCTAGAGCCTGTACTTGTACTAGCTTCCCTTTCAATGTTCTCAATGCCACGTCGTAATTCATTGTCCACTGAAGAGGAGTCAGAAGTTAAGGAGGAGATTGAAGGAGTTTTGGTACTGATTTCCTTAGTCAAATGGTCATATTTTCTGGCAAAAGTGAAAACTCTACCATTTAAGTAATCCCATTCATCCCTCTTGAGCTTCCTAGCTTTCCTTTGTTTAATTTCATCTTCATATGGGGATAAGATATCATCCAATATTTTGTAATTCTTACCTATTGCCTCATCTAAACCAGTATCTTTGATTTCTTGTTCTAATGTTTCTATCTCTGCCTGTAGTTTAGAAACCTTTCTGTTAGCACTCTCAATAAGAATGTCCATTAGTTGCATAGAGCTTGATGTTAATTATTTATCCCATCATGTTAACAGATCTAAATCCAAATCATCGTATGTCGGAAAAATCTGTGACCTGAGACCCCTAGGGATTCTATTCAGTTTCTTGTATTGTTTCAATGTTGTTCCATCCCACCAACGTGACATTTCCAACTTTTTGAGTTTCTCTAATCTCCTAAATTTCTCCGATAAGCTTTGCTTATGTGTTTGATTACCACTTTTCATTGCCTCCTGTACAGTTCTACCTTTTAATAAACTATTAAAAAGATCTTCTGCCATTCTCTGCCTGTCCATTGTGTATACATTTTGTTATGGCATTTATTACAGTAAATCAGGATGGAGCTATCTACTCCTAATAATAATGCTAAATTTAGGGAGGTTTTCGCAGAGTATAATGGCGCTTCCTGTTCTTGATTCACTAGTAATTAGCCAGAAGGTGCACTGAACAGGATGAATACTCCCAAAAATCCTGTATACCAGCAACGATAATCCCTGGTAAAATTATGAACTATAATTCAAGCACTCATCTAGCTACTAGTTCACCCTAGTATCGCAACAGTGTGTCAACACAATAGCACTTAATTTTATCATTTTTTACAACAAACTCTCCATAATTTGTATGTAAAAAGTCATCTAGCAGTATAGTATCACCAATAATTCCGGGGGGGATATTTATACTCCGTTTGCGCCGAATTTGGATCGTTTTTTTCGACGCAAATTCGACGCAAAACTAACTCCATATTTATACTTTGGCGTTAGACGCGTCTAGCGCCAAAGTTCATGGAGTTAGCGTCATTTTTTTGCGTGAACACCTTCCTTGCGTTAATGAGATGCAAGGTAGGCGTTCCCGTCTTAAAAAATGACTCCCAGGCATGTGCGTGGTATTTATACTCCCGGGCAAAAATCACGCCCGGGAATGGGCGGGGCAAAAAAACCCGCATTTGCGCCTCTTTTTAACGCCTGGGTCAGGGCAGGCGTTAAGGGACCTGTGGGCTCAGAATGAGCCCAGAGGTGCCCTCCCCTGCCCCCAGGGACACCCCCTGCCACCCTTGCCCACCCCAGGAGGACACCCAAGGATGGAGGGACCCATCCCAGGCAAGAAAAGGTAAGTTGTGGTAAGTATTTTTTGAAATTTTTTTTGTGGCATAGGGGGGCCTGATTTGTGCCCCCCTACATGCCACTATGCCCAATGACCATGCCCAGGGGACAGAAGTCACCTGGGCATGGCCATTGGGCAAGGGGGCATGACTCCTGTCTTTGCTAAGACAGGAGTCATGTTAATGGCGTCTGGGCGCCCCAAAAAAATGGTGCAAATCGGGTTAGGACGATTTTTTTGCCTCAGCCTGACTTGCCCCATTTTGGGACGCCCAAACGCCATTTTTCCCTACGCCGGCGCTGCTTGGTGTACGTCGTTTTTTTTCACGCACACCTGGCAGCGCCGGTCGGCTAACGCCATTCAATAAATACGGCGCCCGCATGGTGCTTCAGAATGGCGTTAGCCGGCGCAAATTTTTTGGGCGCCAAACTGCGTTAGCGCAGTTTTGCATCAAAAAGTATAAATATGGGCCCAAGTATTTCAAAGAGTTCTTTTATTGTTGCCTTATTATCCACAAGTGTGTCCACGTTGTCTTCACGTGGATCCTCCTTAGTTAATCATATCACAATCCAACAAAAGTAATTCATGTAAGGTCTTCACATCAAATCACCATTGAATCTGTCAAACCAGCCAACACGTGTTTCATCTGGGAAGTCTCCCATTCAACCTCATCAGGGCTGTGATAACATATAACCCAAACTTACAGTAATGCACCTGAATAATCTCAAGAACAGAATATTCCCATTTAGTGCTCTGTGAAGATCAATCAAATGATATCCATAGTATTTTCAAGTTTATTTGATAATAAGTTGTGCTCCCTTCCCTCAGAGTGAAATATAATGAAAACCATATGTAATCATAACCATATGTAGTTATCAAATATTACTATTATTAGTCTTTTCTATGTATAGGAAGTTGTGACATATACTGTAATACATTATTGATTGGTTTAAACACCCTGTGTCCACATGGATGAACCTCTAGTGTACATGCACACACTAGTGAGTTTTCACTCCTTTTCCCATAAGAACCGACCTTCACTTCTTCCTGCATCTAATCCTTTTAGATTGTTTCACATGTTCATCTTCATGATTCCATTGGTTCCTTCTTCATAATTATAATACTGTCTTTCTCTAAAGTAATAATTAATTAATGTAACTGCCTTACATTTGATTTAGAACTATAGTAATGCATTTAAATCTAAACATTAATCTCTAAATTATCCACCGGGAAGGCTGCAATTGTAATGATAATCCGGCTAAATGTGTACCAATAATTAAAATCTCACAATCAAACTTGCCTATCTGGCACTTAAAATCCACATTTTTACATTTAAAACTCGTCTAGTGGATCGCTAATCCTAGGGATTCTAAGCACTCACCTGATCTCGTGACATATTTCTGATAATACGATTTTTTCTTCCCCGACTTGCGAGAACGCTTAAGAGGTGAGCGTGGCAAGTACTCGCTCGATAAATAGTGGCGTGTACGTACTCCACGAGTCTATCGAGACCATGCTCTCATACGTCCTTCCTCGATCTCCGTATTCCTAGAATTTCATGAAAACAAAAAAAGGATTATTTCATTGTTCCCTTATTGAACGAGCCCGTTTACCATGCTCGACCGCCATCATTTTCAATTTTGTGTCACTTAAGTTCGTATTCATTTGTGGATAGCATATTAAACCCTGTTCAAATTTGTTTCCATTCTTATACATCATAGAGTAGAGGCTAGATATAGGTATATCACATTTCTAAATACTACATTATTTGGTAAATATGATGTTAATGCCTAATATGGCTCAAATTGATAACCTAATGCACCTCTCTTAATAGCTTAAATTACATATCCAATGCCTGATATATATGCTGCTTACCCCATATATAAAAACATCCTCAATTAAGAATATCTGTGTGTTCAAACGTATGCAAGACCTTTACCTAGCATTCCAAAATTATCATTATTCTCAACATGCTCCAAAAAGTCCCTAGAGACCTCCATACTATACTATATTGAAATTCATAAGTGCATATAACTCCATAACCTTCACCTACATCTCGTTTTCATGTGTTCATGTTCCCAAAAAATATTCTAATTCATGGTCTGTATTAAGACCTACCTCTACCGCTTGTAACTTCATGATCCATATTGATTGCTTACGTCTCAGCTGTAGTTCCCTATTACCTCTCCTCGGGCCCACAGGAATATGTTCCAACCCAAAAAAAATTATGTTCACCTGTGTGTTCTGATTAGTACACAACAGTATTAATTGTACAATTGGAAACCTTTCATCCATTTGTTTTAATGTCCGCAAATGTTCACCAATTCTTACTCTCAATGCATGTATCGTGCTACCAACGTATATACGATCAGATTTACATTTTATGGTGTATGTTACATACTTTGTACCACAAGTCATATGCGATGTTAATTGATGAATTTTTCCACCATAGTCAACATGCTCCTTCATGCCATGACAAGCCCATTTACATACACCACAATGACCACAATTATAGAAACCTAAAATCCTAGCTGTTAACCAGTTTTCATTTGTCTTTGGTAGCGGGTAAGTCTGACACAGCATGTTCTTCAACAATCTTCCTCTTCTATATGTGATTAGCGGACCCGATAAAATAAAGTTGTTTAACATAATGTCTTGTTTCAGAATGTTCCAATGTCGTTTCATCATCTTTCTCATAATAAATGAGCTTTTAGTATAGTCCGTAATCATCCGTACCTTATTATTGTCCAATCCTTGAGATTTCAAACGTGGTAATAGTGTCTCAATTCTCTTCACTCTCAGAGATTCTCTCTTGTGCAACCTTAATAATATTACTGCTATAACCTCTTTGTTCAAAGCATTAATTCATATCTTCCATACATTCCTTAAAGTCAATATCCCTACTACATTTGCGTCGTGCCCTCACCAATTCCCCAAATGGAATTGCTCGTATTTGGTGTATCAGGTCTGCACTCGAAGCATGTAGTATTGCATTACACAAGGTAGGTTTCCTAAATATTCTACTATGAATCTGATCCTCATTAATAAATATTTCCACATCCAAAAATTCAATTCTGTGTTTACTATATTGATAGGTAAATCTGATATTCACATAATTAGTATTCAGATTATCACAAAAATCAGTAAGTTGTTCTGTATTTCCCATCCAAATCATAAAGCGATCATTAACAAATCACCCCCAATACAATATATAATCTTGCCATTCACTGGCATCTGGTCCCCTGACCCATCTTTCCTCAAACCACCCCATAAAGAGATTGGCATAGGAAGGGGAAAATCTGGCTCCCATCGCTACTCCTTGTTTTTGTCTGTACCATTGATCATTGAATAGAAACACATTGTGATTTAAAATAAACCCCACTGTTGTCAAAATAATTTCTGTATGTTGGAGCAGACTCACTGATCTATGACGTAGCATGTATCTTAGTGCCTCAATGCCTTTTTCATGATTAATATTCCTATATAGTGCCACCACATCTAAAGTGGCTAGCATCATATCCTTTTCCCACTGTATGTCTTCCAATAGACTTAATATGTGTTTAGTATTTCTGATATATGATGGTAGATTGGCCACCGGTGGTTGTGGAAAAATATCAACAAATTCTGAGATTTTCTCCGTTGGTCCCCCAAACCCTGAAATAATTGGTCTCCCGGGGGAAATGGTAGATTTTTGTGTATTTTCGGTAAAGTGTAAAAACATGGATATCTGGGCCGATCAACCTTCAAATAGATATATTCTTCTTCATCTAATAAGCTTTGCTGATGCCACATTCCTAATAAACTAATAATTTTGCTTGTGAGGTTGTGTATTGGAGTCGAAGAAAGAGTTTCATAACAGTTTTCATCATTTCACTGACTGTAGATTGCGTCATCATAATCTTTCTTGTTCATAATGACAATATTACCGCCTTTATTAGCTTGCCTAATTATTAAATCCTTATCCTCTTGTAATGCATTCAAAGCGTGCCACTCCTTACAAGTAAGGTTACTTCTTATTTTTCTATACTTAGTTGTAAGCATTTGTTCTCTAAAGTCTGTACTCACTAATCAATAGAATACCTCAATATTACTCTTATTACCCAATCTGGGTGTCCAAGTGGACTTCTGCTTTAAGCCACCAGCTTCATGTAAATCAGTAACAATATTAAGGTCATTCAGTAATTTTTGGGTAATAGTAGGTATTTCCTCATAATCTGTAATGGACATTACAGTTGCTGTGTCATGTATATCTTGTATTGTCAAATTGCTGTATTTTACCTGTTCTCTAGACCGATCCAAATTCTGTCCCAACTGCTTCTTACTCTCAAAGAATCTCTTAAGTTTTATACGTCTCACATATTTGCTGTTTACAAAGATCTCCCTGATTCGTTGGACAGAAACCCAATCCTTTACTAAGTAATGAAACCATGTGTGTGCTTAATTGCTTAACCGGTAGATTGATTACATTAATTTGCTGCCCTATCACTGTCCTTGTCCTTGTGTCCTCCTGTCCCAGGATCTTGTTTTCATCCCTCCGCTCTTTGTATTGTTTCCTCCCTCTGTGCCCCCTCCTAGTTTTCCTGTTACCTCTTTTCTTTATTGTTGATTCCCTTGATTGATTCTCAGCATCTCCTGTAAAAAAGAAGAAGAATTCCCATTTCTGGAGCCTGTACTTGTACTAGCTTCCCTTTCAATGTTCTCAATGCCACGTATTAATTCATTAACCACTGAAGAGGAGTCAGAAGTTAAGGAGGAGATTGATGGAGTTTTGGTACTGATTTCCTTAGTCAAATGGACATATTTTCTGGCAAAAGTGAAAACTCTACCATTTGAATAATACCATTCATCCCTCTTGAGCTTCCTAGCTTTCCTTTGTTTAATTTCATCTTCATATTGGGTTAAGCTATCATCCAATATTTTGTCATTCTTACCTATTGCCTCCTCTAAACCAGTATCTTTGATTTCTTGTTCTAATGTTTCTATCTCTGCCTGTAGTTTAGAAACCTTTCTGTTAGCACTTTCAATAAGAATGTCCATTAGTTTCATAGAGCCTGATGTTAATTCTTTATCCCATTGTGTTAACAAATCTAAATCCAAATCATCGTATGTAGGAAAAATCTGTGACCTGAGACCCCTAGGGATTCTATTCAGCTTCTTCTATTGTTTCAATGTCGTTCCATCCCACCATCGTGACATTTCCAACTTTTAGAGTTTCTCTAATCTCCTAAATTTCTCCGATAAACTTTGCTTATGTGTTTGACTACCACTTTTCTTTGCCTCCTGTACAGTTCTACCTTTTAATAAACTACTAAAAAGATCTTCTGCCATTCTCTGCCTCTCCATTTTGTATACATTTTGTTATGTCATTTATTACAGTAAATCAGGATGGAGCTACCTACTCCTAATAATAATGCTAAATTTAGGGAGGTTTTCGCAGAGTATAATGGCGGTTTCTGTTCTTGATTCACTAGTAAATAGCCAGAAGGTGCACTGAACAGGATGAATAATCCCAAAAATCCTGTATACCAGCAACGATAATCCCTGGTAAAATTATGAACTATAATTCAAGCACTCATCTAGCTACTAGTTCACCCTAGTATCGCAACAGTGTGTCAACACAATTAATACTTCATTTTATTATTTTTTACAACAAACTCTCCATAATTTGTATGTAAAAAGTCATCTAGCAGTATAGTATCACCAATAATTCCAAATATTTCAAAGAGTTCTTTTATTGTTGCCTTATGATCCACAAGTGTGTCCACGTTGTCTTCACGTGGATCCTCCTTAGTTAATCATATCACAATCCAACAAAAGTAATTCATGTAAGGTCTTCACATCAAATCACCATTGAATCTGTCAAACCAGCCAACACGTGTTTTATCTGGGAAGTCTCCCATTCAACCTCATCAGGGCTGTGATAACATGTAACCCAAACTTACAGTAATGCACCTGAATAATCTCAACAATAGAATATTCCCATTTATTGCTCTGTGAAGATCAATCAAATGATGTCCATAGTATTTTCAAGTTTATGTGATAATAAGTTGTGTTCCCTTCCCTCAGAATGAAATATAATGAAAACCATATGTAATCATAACCATGGGGGTCATTACGACGGGCGGCCGCCAATGCGGACGCACTCCCGCCGTGGCCATTTGGAGATCCCCGCTGGGCCGGCAGGCGGAAACCTGCTTTCCGCCCGCCGGCCCAGCGGGGATCTCGGCCGCAACACAGGAGCCGGCTCCAAATGGATCCGGCGGTGTTGAGGCTGTGCGACGGGTGCAGTTGCACCTGTCGCGCTTTTCAGACAGTGAAAAGCTCCATGGGGCCCTGTCAGGGGGCCCCTGCACTGCCCATGCCCGTGGCATGGGCAGTGCAGGGGCCCGCAGGAGCCCCGCGACTCCCCTTTCCGCCAGCCTTTTTCTGGCGGTGCAACCCGCCAGGAAAAAGCTGGCGGAAGGGGGACTCGTAATCCCCTGGGCAGCAGGGATCTCGGCCGCAACACAGGAGCCGGCTCCAAATGGATCCGGCGGTGTTGAGGCTGTGTGATGGGTGCAGTTGCACCTGTCGCGCTTTTCAGACAGTGAAAAGCTCCATGGGGCCCTGTCAGGGGGCCCCTGCACTGCCCATGCCCGGGGCATGGGCAGTGCAGGGGCCCGCAGGAGCCCCGCGACTCCCCTTTCCGCCAGCCTTTTTCTGGCGGTGCAAACCGCCAGGAAAAGGCTGGCGGGAGGGGGACTCGTAATCCCCTGGGCAGCGCTGCTAGCAGCGCTGCCCAGGCGGATTATCACCGCCGGGGCAAAGGTGACGGAATACCGCCGACCCCGGCGGTGCGACCGCAGCGCTTCCGCCGCAGTCGTAATAGGCCAGGAAGCACTGCCAGCCTGTTGGTGGTGCTTCCGTCATTTTAGCCTTGGCGGTCTCGTACCGCCAGGGTCAAAATGACCCCCCATATGTAGTTATCAAATATTACTATTATTAGTCTTTTCTATGTATAGGAAGTTGTGACATATACTGTAATAAATTATTAATTGGTTTAAACACCCTGTGTCCACGTGGATGAACCTCTAGTGTACATGAACACATTAGTGAGTTTTCACTCCTTTTCCCATAAGAACCGACCTTCACTTCTTCCTGCATCTAATCCTTTTAGATTGTTTCACATGTTCCTCTTCATGATTCCATTGGTTCCTTCTTCATAATTATAATACTGTCTTTCTCTAAAATAATAATTCATTAATGTAACTGCCTTACTTATGATTTAGAACTATAGTAATGCATTTAAATCTAACCATTAATCTCTAAATTATCCACCGGAAGGGCTGCAATTGTAATGATAATCCGGCTAAATGTGTACCAATAATTAGAATCTCACCATCAAACTTGCCTATCTGGCACTTAAAATCCACATTTTTACATTTTAAAACTCGTCTAGTGGATCGCTAATCCTAGGGTTTCTAATCACTCACCTGATCTCGTGTCATATTTCTGATAATACAATTGTTTATTGCCCGACTTGCGAGAACGCTTAAGAGGTGAGCGCAGCAAGTACTCACACAATAAATAGTGGCGTGTACGTACTCCGCGCGTCTATCTAGACCACGCTCTCATATGTCCTGCCTCGATCTCCGTATTCCTAGAATTTCATGAAAACAAAAAAAATGACTATTTCATTGTTCCCTTATTGAACGAGCCCATTTACCATGCTCGACCGCCATCATTTTCAATTTTGTGTCACTTAAGTTCGTATTCATTTGTGGATAGCATATTAAACCCTGTTCCTGTTCAAATTTGTTTCCATTCTTATACATCATAGAGTAGAGGCTAGATATAGGTATATCACATTTCTAAATACTACATTATTTGTTAAATATGATGTTAATGCCTAATATGGCTCAAATTGATAACCTAATGCACTTCTCTTAATAGCCTAAATTACATATCCAATGCTTGATATATATGCTGCTTACCCCCATATATGAAAAACATCCTCAATTAAGAATATCTGTGTGTTCAAACGTATGTAAGACCTTTAACTAGCATTCCAAAATTATCATTATTCTCAACATGCTCCAAAAAGTCCCTAGAGACCTCCATACTATACTATATTGAAATTCATAAGTGCATATAACTCCATAACCTTCACCTACATCTCGTTTTCATGTGTTCATTTTCCCCAAAAATATCTAATTCATGGTCTGTATTAAGACCTACCTCTACCGCTTGTAACTTCATGATCCAAATTGATTCCTTACGTCTCAGCTGTAGTTCCCTATTACCTCCCCTGGTGTCCACAAGAATATGTTCCAACCCAAAAAAATTTATGTTCACCTGTGTGTTCTGATTAGTACACGACAGTATATGTTGTACAATTGGAAACCTTTCATCCATTTGTTTTAATATCCGCAAATGTTCACCAATTCTTACTCTCAATGCACGTATCGTGCTACCAACGTCTATACAATCACATTTACATTTTATGGTGTATGTTACATACTTTGTACCACAAGTCATATGCAATGTTAATCGATTAATTTTTCCACTATAGTCAACATACTCCTTCATGCAATGACAAGCCCATTTACATACACCACAATGACCACAATTATAGAAACCTAAATTCCTAGCTGTTAACCAGTTTTAATTTGTCTTTGGTCGCGGGTAAGTCCGACACAGCATGTTCTTCAACAATCTTCCTCTTCTATATGTGATTAGCGGACCCGATAAAATTAAGTTGTTTAACATAATGTCTTGCTTAAGCATGTTCCAATGCTGTTTCATCATCTTTCTCATAATAAATGATCTTTTAGTATAGTCCGTAATCATCCGTACCTTATTATTTTCCAATCCTTGAGATTTCAAACGTGGTAATAGTGTCTCAATTCTATTCACTCTCATGATTCTCTCTTGTGCAACCTTAATAATATTACTGCTATAACCTCTCTGTTCAAAGCATTAATTCATATCTTGCATACATTCCTTAAAGTCAATATCCCTACTACATTTGCGTCTTGCCCTCACCAATTATCCAAATGGAATTGCTCGTATTTGGTGTATCGGGTCTGCACTCAAAGCATGTAGTATTGCATTACACAAGGTAGTTTTCCTAAATAATCTACTATGAATCTGATCCTCATTAATAAATATTTCCACATGAAAAAATTCAATTCTGTGTTTACTATATTGATAGGTAAATCTGATATTCACATCATTGTTATTCAGATAATCACAAAAATCAGTAAGTTGTTCTGTATTTCCCATCCAAATCATAAAGCAATCATTAACAAATCGCCCCCAATACAATATATAATCTTGCCATTCACTGGCATCTGGTCCCCTGACCCATCTTTCCTCAAACCATCCCATAAAGAGATTGGCATAGGAAGGGGAGAATCTGGCTCCCATCGCTACTCCTTGTTTTTGTCTGTACCATTGATCATTGAAAAGAAACACATTGTGATTTGAAATAAACCCCACCATTGTCAAAATAATTTCTGTATGTTGGAGCAGACTCACTGATCTATGACTTAGCATGTATCTTAGTGCCTCAATGCCTTTTTCATGTTTAATACTCGTATATAGTGCCACCACATCTAAAGTGGCTAGCATCATATCCTTTTCCCACAGTATGTGTTCCAATAGACTTAATATGTATTTAGTATCTCTGATATATGATGGTATATTGGCCACCAGTGGTTGTAGAAAAATATCAACAAATTCTGAGATTTTCTCCGTTGGTCCCCCAATCCCTGAAATAATTGGTCTCCCTGGGGGAAATGGTAGATTTTTGTGTATTTTCGGTAAAGTCTAAAAACATGGATATCTGGGCCGATCAACCTTCAAATAGATATATTCTTCTTCATCTAATAAGCTTTGCCGATGCCACATTCCTAATAAACTATTAATTTTGCTTGTGAGGTTGTGTAATGGAGTCGAAGAAAGAGTTTCATAACAGTTTTCATCATTTAACTGACTGTAGATTTCTTCATCATAATCTTTCTTGTTCATAATGACAATATTACCGCCTTTATTAGCTTGCCTAATTATTAAATCCTTATCCTCTTGTAATGCATTTAAAGCCTGCCACTCCTTACTAGTAAGGTTACTTCTCATTTTTCTATACTTAGTTTTAAGCATTTGTTCTCTAAAGTCTATAATCACTAATCAATAGAGTACCTCAATATTACTCTTATTACCCAATCTGGGTGTCCAAGTGGACTTCTACTTTAAGCCACTAGCTTCATGTAAATCAGTAACAATATTCAGGTCATTCAGTAATTTTTGGGTAATAGTAGGTATTTCCTCATAATCTGTAATGGACATTACAGTTGCTGTGTCATGTATATCTTGTATTGTCAAATCGCTGAATTTTACCTGTTCTCTAGACGATCCAAATTCTGTCCCAACTGCTTCTTACTCTCAAAGAATCTCTTAAGTTTTATACGTCTCACATATTTGCTGTTTACAAAGATCTCCCTGATTCGTTGGACAGAAACCCAATCCTTTACTAAGTAATGAAACCATGTGTGTGCTTAATTGCTTAACCGGTAGATTGATTACATTAATTTGCTGCCCTATCACTGTCCTTCTCCTTGTGTCCTCCTGTCCCAGGATCTTGTTTTCATCCCTCTGCTCTTTGTATTGTTTCCTCCCTCTGTGCCCCCTCCTAGTTTTCCTGTTACCTCTTTTCTTTATTGTTGATTCCCTTGTTTGATTCTCAGCATCTCCTGCAAAAAAGAAGAAGAATTCCCATTTCTGGAGCCTGTACTTGTACTAGCTTCCCTTTCAATGTTCTCAATGCCACATATTAATTCATTAACCACTGAAGAGGAGTCAGAAGTTAAGGAGGAGATTGATGGAGATTTAGTACTGATTTCCTTAGTCAAATGGTCATATTTTCTGGCAAAAGTGAAAACTCTACCATTTGAATAATACCATTCATCCCTCTTGAGCTTCCTAGCTTTCCTTTGTTTAATTTCATCCTCATATTGGGTTAAGATATCATCCAATATTTTGTCATACTTACCTATTGCCTCCTCTAAACCAGTATCTTTGATTTCTTGTTCTAATGTTTCTATCTCTGCCTGTAGTTTAGAAACCTTTCTTTTAGCATTTTCAATGAGAATGTTCATTAGTTTCATAGAGCCTGATGTTAATTCTTTATCCCATTGTGTTAACAGATCTAAATCCAAATCATCGTATGTAGGAAAAATCTGTGATATTTGGAATTATTGGTGATACTATACTGCTAGATTACTTTTTCCATACAAATTATGGAGAGTTTGTTGTAGAAAATGATAAAATTAAGTGTTAATTGTGTTGACACACTGTTGAGATCCTAGGGTGAACTAGTAGCGAGATGAGTGCTTGATTTATATTTCGTCTAAATAAAGCGGCCGGACCGTCAAGTTGTCGAGAGGGAAATCCGATAGAAAATCAACTGGGGGACTGATTCCTCCAAGATCTAAATCAGGCCCTTGGTCATGGTAGATAACACAGAAGGGGGACTACAGCAGGCATTGGATAAACTGAACAAACATACCATGAGTCCAAAAAAAAGGTCAGATTTTATGAGAAATACAATAATGAATAAAAGAACACCTGGCTTCTTGGCTCTGTCAAGTGGGGTTACACACCAACACACAACTATTTACAGGTGTAGTTATCAGATACCAGTAAACCTAAAACACACTTAGTTATGTTCAAGAAAAAGTAAGCACTTTCATTTTTATCTTTTGCAGATTAAACACAAACAATTCAGTCCAACTGTGGAAGCAATTTTAAAGGTTTTCAAAGCAAAGTTTGTACCTGTAATAGCTTAAGCTCAGGTAATAAAGGCAACGTTTTTACACTTGCAATATCTTAAAGTCATCAGGCTTTTCCATCTAAATTCGCACCCATCTTAGATGAATTGCAATTTATTGGGTACAAAATGATTTTTCAACTGTCTCAGTTTACTCGTCTTACAGAGATATGTCTGGAGGTGGGGCTTCTTACACAGGGTTTAGAACGCAAATCCACATTTATTGAATAGAAATATCTTGTGAAGCACGAAAAATGGATTCCTTAAAATTCATCTTACCAAGGATTTTTAGGTCCAGCAACAGTCCCTACCCAATTTTAATTGCCACTGCAAAGATTTAAAGAGGAATATTTAAGGAGAATTAAACTTCACACACTGATCTTTCACACGATGAATTTAAAACTAAGGAGCTTATTTACAAGTCCTGTGGCAGTGGGTGTCGCAGCAAGTGTCTTTCTGCACTGCCCTGCACCACCAGGAAAGGGCAGAAATGCACTGTATTTACAAGATACAGCACATTTCTATTCTCTCTCCCTGCACTGGTGCATAAATTGCTGCCTACCACCAATACAGTCATTCTTGCACCATTGTGCAAGGATGCCTGCGTTACTGGGATGATTGTTTTGGTGCAGGAAGGAACACATTCCTGCACAAAAACAATCAAGTGAGGGGTTTTCCTCTTTCTATGTGTGCAATATAGGGAAAACAAGGAGAAATAAAGATATTCTCCCTGTTGCATCACTTCTATGCCATCTCTGAGGTGGAGTAGGAATCTGATGCATTCCCAGACTTGTAAATGTGTGAATGCGTCAGATTCCTTAGCTTTTCATGGGTGTTGTATGGGAACAATCACAGCAACACCCATGGAATGCCCCTTTCACACATTTTTATGCATGAAAGGGGCCCCTATTTGCAAGGCCATGAAAAGCCACGCAAGTTGGCTTTGCGTGGCCTTGTAACTATGGGATGGCACAATGTGCACCGGACTGTAAAAAAAAATGACACCTCGGTGGAGCAGTGTGCTGATAGGGCCTCGTAAATGAGGAGCTAAGTTAAAGAGGAAGCTATTAATTGCATCACAAGTTGAAGATCTCTGGTGTGTTCCATGGTTTTCCCTATTAAAGAGTTCAGAGGTAGATGAAAGTAATTTGTAAATGATCAATATCATTGTAGATTTTTCAATTACAAGAAAGAATCTATCTTGAATGTTCTTTGCTGTTGTCTTGAAGTCATCCAAGAAAGAAACACACTCCTTAAACTAGTGCTTTAAGAAATATGATTTTTACTGCCTGAACACTGGTAAGATAATAAGATAACTGAACCTGTTTGTTCTGCAAAATGTCTACACAAGGGTTTTAAAAGAACAAATTTGAGTATACAGTTAAATCATTATCAACCTGCCATAAGCTTGCTTTAAAGAAGTGAGTTGTTAGAGATGTTAAGTTTTATCGATGCATGTTGTTACAGCTTTTAATTAAGTTCTTAGGGATACTTTCTTGTATCAGTTATATATTATCACCTTATAGTGGAACCTGCATTTTATGAGCTTGTGCATACAGCATAACTCCTATACGATGGGGCAGATTTATCAAAATGTCACGCAATGCAGCATAGCAAGACAATTTGTTGCATTGTGTGACAGGGAGAGGGCTGGATTGCTCCATATTTACCATTACATTGCACGTTCCTGTCCTCTTCTTGCGCTGGTACACTGTGTGTTGCCTAGCGCCAACACAGGCACCCTTGCATCATGATGTAAGGGTGCCTGCACTGGAGCCAGGATTGTTTTTGTGCAGGAAGGGACACCTTCCCCAAAAAAACAATCCTTTGAGGCTTTTTCCTCTTTCTAGGGGTACTGCAAAATACAGCACACATGGGGAGAGGACAAAACGAGGGGAATAAAGATATGTCTCCTTGTATGCCTCCCCTGGGAAGGCGTAGCATTTTGACGCATTACCGTGTCTACCACCCATGGTAAAACTGGGAATGCGTGGAAACACCCACAATTCGCCCATGGAACGTCTCCCTGGTGAAGATTAATGCAAGGCAGCGACTTGCGCTGCCATGGGTTACTCCAGATATGGCAAGTCACGCAGGGCCACTCAAGCCTTAGGTGACTTGGTAAATCTCATTCTACGTTTTGTGTCACCCATGGTTTTCAAAAGAATGGATGTTAGTAAAGTGTTTATCATTTCACATAAGCCTGTTTTTACAGTGCGCTAGCGGTTCAGATGGGATTTACGTATTTTCCTTTATTATTTTAAATGGAGCCTTTGTTTTAATTTCTGAATGTATTTGGGGTGTGGCTTATTGTCACGTTTTAAGCAATTAGAAACAAAAACAAATGCATTCACATAAATAATTTTCCCTTTCCTGTTATTCTAAAATAACTTCATAAACTAGGAAGGGTAAAAACAGGAAGTGGTTACCTCGCTAAGGTCTGTGTCTTACCAGGGCAAATGAAGCCAGGTGCTCCTCTGTCAATGCACCCATATGCAATTTGGGGTCTGTTGTCTCTCATGTAACCCATTGTAGGAGGCTGGCCTGGCTTGTAGTGGGTACCAGAGGTACTTACACCTTGTGCCAGGTCCAGTTATCCCTTATTAGTGTAGAAGAGGTGTTTATAGCAGCTTAGGCTGATAGAAGGTAGCTATGGCAAAGCAACTTAGGCTGAACTAGGAGACATGTAAAGCTCCTACTATACCACTGGTGTCATATGCACAATATCACAAGAAAACACAATACACAGATATACTAAAAATAAAGGTACTTTATTTTTATGACAATATGCCAAAAGTATCTCAGTGAGTACCCTCAGTATGAGGATGAGAAATATACACAAGATATATGTACACAAACCAAAATGATGCAGATAAGAGCAAAAGGAAGTAATGCAAGCAATGTAAAATTACAGTAGATTGCAAAAGGAGCACATAGGTATAGGGGCAACACAAACCATATACTCCAAAAGTGGAATGCGAACCACGAATGGACCCCTAACCTATGTGAGCTTGTAGAGGGTCGCTGGGACTGTAAGAAAACAGTGAGGGTTAGAAAAATAGCCCACCCCAAGACCCTGAAAGGTAGGTGTAAAGTGCACCTACTACCCCCGGAGAGCACAGAAGTCGTGATAGGGGGATTCTGCAAGGAGAACAAACACCAGCAATGCAACAACAGTGGATTTCCGGACCTGAGTACCTGTAAGACAAGGGGGCCAAGTCCAAGAGTCGCAACAGTGTCGAGAATGGGCAGGAGCCCAAGAAATGACAGCTGAGGGTGCAAAGAAGCTGCCACCTGTTGGAAGAAGCTTAGTGTTCTGCAAGAACGAAGAGGACTAGGAACTTCCCCTTTGGAGGATGGATGTCCCACGTTGTGAACAAGCTTGCAGAGGTGTTCCCACGCAGAAAGACCGCAAACAAGCCTTGCTAGCTGCAAGGGTTGCGGTTAGGGTTTTTGGATGCTGCTGTGGCCCAGGAGGGACCAGGATGTCGCCACTTGGCTGAGGAGACAGAGGGGGCACCCAGCAAGTCAGGGAGCCCTCACGGAAGCAGGCAGCACCTGCAGAAGTACCTCAACAGGCACTTAGAAGAAAAGTGAACCGGAGTCCACCCGAAGTCACAAAAGGGAGTCCCACGACGCCAGAGGACAACTCAGAAGGTTGTGCACTGCAGGTTAGAGTGTCGGGGACCCAGGCTTGGCTGTGCATGAAGGAAATCCTGGAAGAGTACACAGGAGCCGGAGCAGCTGCAAATCACGCGGTACCCAGCAATGCAGTCTAGCGTGGGGAGGCAAGGACTTACCTCCACCAAACTTGGACTGAAGAGTCACTGGACTGTCTGGGTCACTTGGACAGAGTTGCTGAGTTCTAGGGACCATGCTCGTTGTGCTGAGAGGGGACCCAGCAGACCGGTGATGCAGTATTTTGTTGCCTGCGGTTGCAGGGGGAAGATTCCGTCGACCCACAGGAGATTTCTTCAGAGCTCCTGGTGCAGAAAGGAGGCAGGCTACCCCCAGAGCATGCACCACCTGGAAACAGTCAAGAAAGCCGGCAGGATGAAGCAAAACAAGGTTGCTAGTAGTCGTCTTGCTACTTTGTTGCGGTTTTGCAGGCGTCCTGAGCAGTCAGCGGTCGATCCTTTGGCAGAAGGTGAAGAGGGAGATGCAGAGGAACTTTGGTGAGCTCTTGCATTCGTTATCTGGTGAGATCCCCAAAGCAGAGATCATAAATAGCCAGAAAAGGAGGTTTGGCTACCTAGGAAGGAGGATTGGCTACCAAGAGAGGTAAGAGCCTATCAGAAGGAGCCTCTGACGTCACCTGCTGGCACTGGCCACTCAGAGCAGTCCAGTGTGCCACAAACACCTCTGTTTCCAAGATGGCAGAGGTCTGGGACACACTGGAGGAGCTTTGGGCACCTCCCGTGGGAGGTGCAGGTCAGGGGAGTGGTCACTCCCCTTTCCTTTGTCCAGTTTCACGCCAGAGCAGGGCTGGGGGATCCCTGAACTGGTGTAGACTGGCTTATGCAGAGATGGACACCATCTGTGCCCATCAAAGCATTTCCAGAGGCTGGGGGAGGCTACTCCTCCCCAGCCTTCACACCTATTTCGAAAGGGAGAGGGTGTTACACCCCCTCTCAGAGGAAGTCCTTTGTTCTGCCTTCCTGGGCCAGGGCTGCCTGGACCCCAGGAGGGCAGAAACCTGTCTGAGGGGTTGGCAGCAGCAGCAGCTGCAGTGGAGACCCCGGAAAGGCAGTTTGGCAGCACCCGGGTTCTGTGCTAGAAACCCGGGGGATCATGGAATTGTCCCCCCAATGCCAGAATGGCATTGAGGTGACAATTCCATGATCTTAGACATGTTACATGGCCATGTTCGGAGTTACCATTGTGACGCTGTACATAGGTAGTGACCTATGTACAGTGCACACGTGTAATGGTGTCCCCGCACTCACAAAGTCCGGGGAATTTGCCCTGAACGATGTGGGGGCACCTTGGCTAGTGCCAGGGTGCCCACACACTAAGTAGCTTTGCACCCAACTTTCACCAGGTGAAGGTTAGACATATAGGTGACTTATAAGTTACTTAAGTGCAGTGGTAATTGGCTGTGAAATAACATGGACTTTATTTCACTCAGGCTGCACTGGCAGGCCTGTGTAAGAATTATCAGAGCTCCCTATGGGTGGCAAAAGAAATGCTGCAGCCCATAGGGATCTCCTGGAACCCCAATACCTTGGGTACCTCAGTACCATATACTAGGGAATTATATGGGTGTACCAGTATGCCAATGTGAATTGGTACATTTAGTCACTAGCCTGTTAGTGACAAATTTGGAAAGCAGAGAGAGCATAACCACTGAGGTTCTGGTTCGCAGAGCCTCAGTGAGACAGTTAGGCATCACACAGGGAACTCATACAGGGCACATACTTATGAGCACTGGGGCCCTGCCTGGCAGGGTCCCAGTGACACACAGACTAAAACAACATATATACAGTGAAATATGGGGGTAACATGCCAGGGAAGATGGTACTTTCCTACACCCATGTACTGTAGTTGGCAGCTATTCCTACTTTGTTCGTATTGATGTGACCAGTATGTCTTCACTCCTTTCGAGTCCTAGAGTGTTTGGAATGCATTTGCTGTCATTAATAAGAACTAGGCTTTTTTTCTGTTCTATTGTGGGTCATTTCACTCAGCTCCCATTATTGTGGTGGAATGGCACTCGTCTCTGAGGTTGTGCCACGGATTATTAGTATGGCTGATGGGTGTTGTAACAATTATGCATTTAATTTTTCCTTGATCTTATTAACATTGTATTATCATAAAAATATTATAAGTTTTTTTTTCAGTTTTACATATTTTACACATAAATACAGACAGAAACTATAATTTCATTTTTATATATAAAATAAAGTAAAATGGGTCTTTTGATGAACTCCCCTTGCTGTCATAAGCCTTTTAGGTAAATACATGTTCAGATTAACTGCACGAAAAGAGTGAACAGTTTGAAATGTCCTTGTAGCAAGTGTTCATTCATTCCAGTCCTATAACCATTCACCCTTCTTTCCTGGGTAACAATATCCACCACGTTCACAAGGCAGACACTCGACTTACTGCTGGTGTCTGTAAATAAGGATTGAGCGAGGATTAGTTGTTTAACAAAATAAATAATTATTGTTCTTGCGTCCAATGGTTTTAGGAACTAGACTCTTCGACGGATTTTTACTGGAATAACTCTACTGTGTTCCAAACCCCGGGAGCTGGTTCTCCACATTTTGGTGAGCAGCCCCGCGGAGGACTTTCGTTTCCAGTACTTATGACCTGTGTCAAAAAAACTATATTATTGTATTCAAAGCAGTTACTTAATATACTGCGCACATCCTGAATGTATCATACTGTACGTGTATATATGCATACATGCATAAATATATATAACCCTTTATTCAGTTTTCTGAATGACAGAAAATATCCTCTTAAAAGCTTTAAAGATGGTTGGTACTCGTTTACCGAGGCCATAAGTCGCTGAACACGTTGATTATCCAAGTAGGCCGAGCCACCGTCCCTGGAATGACCCATCGTGCCATTCTCAAATAAACTGTAAATTGAAGTCATAACATGGAGGGCTGGGAGCGCCAGCAGCACTCTGTGGAGATTAACTCACAAGATTGTCTTTCGCTCCGCGGAATAAACAACCTTGATGTGATTGTAGTACAGTAAGTGCTCTTTATGGTCAGTTGGCGTCAGTCCAAACCGTGTCACGCACAGATGGAACGAGGAAGGACAGGCGAAAATCATCCGTTCATGCTTATTACCCTGTAACCACGTAGAAGGCCACGTAGCGCTTATTTTATTTTATTATCATTTTAGTAGCTATTTTCATATATAGCTAAACCAACAAATATTTATATAGCATCCCATTAAACTATGCACGATGCACGACTCTTCCCTGAGGAGCGAAGTCCAAAATTATGACAACACTTAATCACAAGAAGAGTTTCCTGCACTCGGCTCGATCGATATCTATTAAGAACTGTTGCGATCTGTTTTGAAATTGGGGATGGCCACGGATAACAGACAGAATACAATTTGAACATTCTTCGGTTTTAGTGTCGACTTGCCATGTAGGCCCCTAGGCATTGTCAGGGTCGTAGCTACGTCAGGGAATCTGAGGGCCGGGACAGCCCATATTAATCTCTGCCCCCCACCACCCAAACGACCAAGGCAGTTGGCACAGTATTTATGAAACAAAACAAACTGCATTCACACTTGAATTGATGAAGTTTAATACTAAAATAAACTACTGAGGCTCACAAGGTGAAGACACAGTAAAAATGCCTTTTTTTATCTTGTTACATTTGCTGCATGGTCAAAGAAGCAGTTTAAATGATCTGCATTCTGACAAATTTAAACGTGAAAATGTTGTTTACCTTTCTTTCTCTGACTGCAGAGTGAGAGGATATTGTAAAGTGAAATATCACCGTGGTGCAGGCAGGGCATCTGGAATTATGCAGCACAGGAGGCCCAAATTATTCAGCATGGTTGAGTAAATTATGCATCAAGAAAACACAAATGATGTGGTTCAGTGCAGCACATTTTATGATAGTATTCCTTCATTTGTTGTCATTGTTTTGTATAGTAGCCCTGTCTGGGCAAACGTTTCACTTTATTACTATCAGTTCTATATAGAAATACGGAAAAATTGTATTTTCCTTCTTCTATGTGTGATGCAGAATGTGAATGTGAAGAAAAAAAAACGAGGAGGAATGAAAGCATTCCTCCTCATTTTATCATGCTAATGCCACCCCTGGGGTGGCGTTAGGTTTTGGCGCTGGCACAGATTTACGATTTCTCGTGAATCTGGGGCAACGTCAAAAGCAATGGGTGTTGCCGTGGAATGCCCACAGCAATACTCTTTGCTTGCCACTCTGAAGCAGAAAACTGTGTCAGAGGGGCCCATATTTACAAGCAGGAGTAACACCACAAAAAGGGGTGTTGTAAATATGGAGCAGAGGTTAGCGCCACTGACGCGTTACATAAAGTGACACTCCATTGGTGCTAGAGCAGGGGTCTTCAAATTGTGGGGTGGGCCCCCCTTGGGAGGACTCAAGTGATACCAGTGGGGGCGCCAGGCTCTGGCCAAACAAGTCTTATCTCTTTTTTCAAGCGGTGAAATAATGAGCGGCAGTAATGGGCCTTCTCTAACATGTTTTGTCATTTAAATCCTAAATGGGTGTATGCGTCGACAGGAAAAGGGCACCAATATTCTACTAAACCCCCACCCTCATTTCTAATAATCACGCAGTGCAAACATTTACATGTTAGTAAGGCCTGTATTTGATTGCATTTTTAAAAACTGTAATATAACTTATCTGCAATGTTTAAATAAGCCTAGACATATTTAAACATTGCCAACCTAATAGAATCATTTTGAAAATGTTCTGAGGGGGCCCAATGATTTTTTTGTCCCCACTGGGGAGGTGTGGCATTAAATCGTTTGAAGACCGCTGTGCTAGAGGGCATTAAATATGCCCCTTTGTTTTGTAATGCTGAAGTGTAATGGAAACAATGGTTTTAATAGAATCAAAACAAATGCGAAATATTGTATTTTACTGTATTGGAGCATTTGTATAGCTCTTACTACACCATGTATGGCCCCGAAGCGCTTAGGTACATGGGCAGCAAGCCACGCCATATAGGAGGGTGTGTGGTTGGAAGGCTGTTGTCTTTGTTTTGTGATCCTATGTGGGAAGTGTTTCCATGTTGTGCGTATTGACCACTGAGGTGCAGTTATCGTGTTTTGGGTGCAGCTCGTAGCAGTGTAGTGGATGATAAGGTGTGAAAGACATAGGCGTGTAGTTAATGGTTTTCCAGTATGCATGCAGCTTTGAACTGCTCTGCAGGTCCCTTTAGGTTATTTCTTGTGAATATAGTTTGCTTAGATAGTTATTGCACTGGGCTTTCTTATCAGAATTTCTGTGTGTAGTTGTGCGCCTGAGCTGGCTTGGTTGTAAGGGGAGGGAAGTGGAGAGATCTGCTGGGATGTGCATATTTACTATCATCCCATATCTGAGTGTCATTGTGAGATGTAAAGAAGTGGCCATAATGTATATATTTATATTTGGTGTTAGAAATGGGGTCGCTAGTTGGCAGAGGTATACACCCTTGTCAGATTAGGGACCACAATCCTAGTCAGGGTAAGTCACAACCAATCCAAATGATCCTGTGCACACCCTCTGGTAGCTTGGCACTGAACAGGAACATTCATATTTAACTTAGAAGGTAATGTGTAAAGTATTTCTGCAATGCATTATAAAGTAACACTGTGAAAACACCACAAAAGTACATCACACAGGTTTAGAAAAATAGTTGATATTTTTCTGAATAAAATAAGGTCAAAACAATACAGATTCAATAAGCACAAGTTGAAATATCACTTTTGCAAGTTTAAAAAGAGTCTTAAATTTTAGAAATCAACAGTTGTCTCTTGATTACACAAAGTACCTGGGCCCATATTTATACTTTTTTAGCACCACATTTGCGTAATTTTTTGACGCAGAAACGGCGCAAACTTGCAAAATACAATTGTATTTTGTACATTTGCACCGTTTTTGCGTCAAAAAGTGGCGCAAATGCAGCGCTAAAAAAGTATAAATAAGGGCCCTGGTTTGCTTAAAAAATAACACGCACGGAGACAGCAGAGGAGGAGATGCATGGAGAAATAAGGTGTGCGCCAGATTTTACGACGTGGCACAGACATTGCGTTGTTTCTTTCCATGCTGTAAGAGGCTTGCGCCGTTTTTCGACACGCAGTCTTGGTTTCTCACTGTGATGTGGGGATATTCTTGACGCCTAGGGATGATGCAGGGAAATCCAGGGCGTGCTGGAAGAAGTCACAGGCGTTACGTGGATGCGGGAGGGCAATGCGTCAAATGTTCTGTCGCACGGCAGGCACTGCGTCCATTTTCCACTCTGGAATTCGGCTGCATCATTCCGGTTTGGCTGTGTGTCGATCCGCTAGGGTGGTCTGTTGAATTTTCTGTCGCAAGGCAGGCGCTGCGTCGAATTTCCATTCGGGAAGTCGGGCTGCATTGTTCCGGTTAAACTGTGCGGCAATTTCTTTGTCGCAAGGCAGGCTGTGCATCGATTTTCGACGCACAAAGAAATGAAGTCTTTTTGGCCCTGAGACTTCAGAAAACAGGAGGCAACCTCAATCCAAGCCCTTGGAGAGCACTTCTCAGCAACGATAGAGGTCAGCAGGGCAGCAGGACAATAGCAGGGCTGCAGTCCTTCTCAGCAAAGCAGTCCAGATGAGTCCTTTGGGCAGCCAGGCAGTTCCTCTTGAAAGGTTGCAGGTTTACGTCCAGAAGTGTCTAAGTTGGTGGGGTCAGAGACCAAATTTATATACCCAAAAATGCCTTTGAAGTGGGGGAGACTTCAAAGAGTGGTTTTGAATTGCCCATTTCAGTACAGGTCTGTCTGCCAGGGTCCCAGTAGGGGGTTTGGGAGTCCATTTTGTGAGGGCAGGCTACAAGCCTTTGAAGCCCAGGAAGACCCATTCAGTATGCAGATGATTGGAAGTGTGACGGAGTGCCCTTTGTTTGTGGTTGTCTGGGTGAAATGCACAAGGAAGCTGTCAACCAGCCCAGCCCAGACTTTGATTGGAGACAGGCTGTAAGGCACAGATGGATTTTAAGTGCAGAGAAATGCCCACTTTCTAAAAGTGGCATTTCTAAAATGGTAAACTAAAATCCAACCTCCCCAATAAGCAGGATTTTCTTTTACCATTCTAGCCATACTAAATATGACCTGGTTGCCCCTTTCTGATCAGAATCTACCACTCAAACAGGATATGAGGGTAGTCCTAATCCTATCCTATGAAAGGACCAGGCCTCACAGTACTAGAAAACAGATTTAGGAGTTTTCCACTACCAGGGCATATAAAACACACATGCACATGTCCTGCCTTTTACCTACGTAGCACCCTGTCTATGGATTACTTAGGGTGACTTACATGTAGAAAAAGGGAAGTTTAAGGCTTGGCAAGTACTTTTAGATGCCAAGTCGAAGTGGCAGGCAGTGAAACTGCACACACAGGCCTTGTAATGGCAGGCCTTAGACATGGTTAAGGGGCTACTTATGTGGGTGGCACAACCAGTGCTGCAGGCTACTAGTAGCATTCAATTTACAGGCCCTAGGCACATGTAGTGCAATTAACTAGGGACTTACAAGTAAATCAAATAGGCCAATCGGTAATGAACCAATGTTACCATGTTTAAGGGAGTGAGCATATGCACTTTAGCACTGGCTAGCAGTCATAAAGTGCATAGAGTCCTAAAACCAGCAAAAACAGTGTCAGGAAAGTGGAGGGAGGCAGGCAAAAAGTTGGGGGATGAACACCCTAAGGCTGTCAGGTCTAACATTTAGGACCTGCAGTTGTGGACCAGATTAGAGTCTTACAATTGACTGGCAGTGTTTGACAAATCTCTTCAGTTATGCCATGCCTGTTCGTCTAGTGATGGCTGGTGTACTCAATGCACAATACTGGTGATAAACAACCCCTATATCAGATGTGTCTTATGTCAATGTAAGAGGTGTAAGTTACAGTTTGCCGTCAACCTGTGAATGTTATTGTATTAATATTAGTGTGGGCCAGAAATGTTACATATGAAATTACATAACTATATAATACCCGGCACCACCTTAACTTACCTGCTTATCAAAAGTAGTTTGCTGGTTGGGTTGTTTCCAATCTGTGGATTATAAATTGAAGACAGAGCTACAGGGTGTGGCTGTCTTTCAGATTGCGGAATGTGTGTAATGTTTTCAACTGTCTTCTGAAGTGTATATGCTCCTGGATGATTTGAATGTTGGGTAGGAGTGAGTTCCAGAGGTTGACGGGTTGTACTGAGAAAGCAGTGCCTCCTATGGATTTCTTAGGATAAGGTTGAATATTGATGCGTTGCAAGTATGGAACAGTGTGTCCTTTCTTGTTGGTATTGCTTGAATTTTGCCTGTAGGTATAGTGTTCATTTACCTTGGATGCTCTGTGGACAATGCAAAGTGCCTTGAACATTGCCTCTCCTGCTATAGGTAGCCAATGGAGTGATTGCAAGACTGGAGTCATGTTTTATTTTGGATGAAGGCGGAGAAGAAGTCTTGCAACAGCATGTCTGTATATGATGAATGTGGGTGTGCGAGGGTATAGGCTGTAGGCGTAGTCAAGCTTGGATATTATGAGTGTTAGGATGGCTTGCGGTTTCTGTTGGTATCCAAGGGATGGGAAGATGCAACCTAATGTTTTCATTGTGTCAAAGGCACTCTGTTTGACATTATTAACATGTGGTATCATACTTGGGTGTGAATCCACGGCTACTCTTAGGTTTCTGACTTCTCTTGATATTGTTGAAGAGGCCACATGTTCCTTAGGCCACATGGCTGTAGGCTGGCATGTTTCCCATTGTCAGCTGGTCATAATTTCTGTCTTTATGGCACTTAGTTTTGAATGGTTGTTGGTCAGCCATGTGTTTATCGCCCAAAGGCAGTCAATTAAGTTTTAAATTGTAGTGGTCTTCCAGACCATCCATTTTTAAAACAGTTTGGGTATCATCTCCATAGTTGTAACAGGAGATATTGATTGATTTAATCAGATTTAGTAAGGGGATTAGGTAGATGTTGAATAACAGAGGTGATATGATGGACTCTTGTGGGACGTCACAGTGTTGTGTGTGAGGGACTGATGTGAAAGGTAGCACCAGCACTAGTTCAGAGTCACAGCTGAGAGGCCAAGAATTCAGTGGGCATTAGCTGAACTCTATATCACCTCTCACCTATGGTATGTAAAACAAGAATTTGCTGTGAGAAAAGATTGAACTGTACAGGACATTGAGTAATCTTGTTCTTAAGCCTTAAGCCAGCAATTTTCATAGCCTTTCCTATTCCTGATATATGTGTGGTTGTCAGTATCTAAACCTGCAAACCATTCAGAAGCAAATTCCACTCAGGAAAAAACAGATTCCAATATGGCATAGTGCTTTGATTAGACTATTGGGCTGGGGCAGAATAATCAAAAGTCAGGCACAACTTACATTTGACTGACAGTGCTCCAGCCTACACGGGCCTGTTGTGAAATGTTGCCTGCTAAGATAATGTATCCGCTCTAGAGATCTTTATTTTGTTGCAGGGTAGATAGTTTGTTAGGTTAATGTCCCTGCTGCAGAAGACTATACATGCCATATATAGCATTAGAACTAATCTGAAATGACCCAACATAGCCTGTCATGTCACAATGGGTTGATATAATAGACTAGCTATCTTTCAAAAATACATTAATAGATTCATCTGCTTAAACCAAATATTGTGGAAACCATAATCAGGGCATCTGAGGCTGAATGCCCTAAACGCATAATACTTGGTGAACATTTGGATTAGTGGTTAAATAGGAAGAAGTGTGGGAACACTGGATGGTAGGAATTTAATGGATTCTCATAGATTCCGGGTTTTTCCTTCACAGACATTTGATGAAGAGTATTGATTTAGCAAATATTTGGGCCCATTTTTATACTTTTTTAGTGCTGCATTTGCGTAATTTTTTTTATGCAAAAGCGGTGCAAACTTACAAAATATAATTGTATTTTGTAAGTTTGAGTCGCATTTACGTAAAAAAATGACAGAAATGAGACGTTAAAAAAGTATAAATATGGGCCTTGGTGTTTGCAGGGCATTCTGGGTAAGAAGAAATATTAGGATTCATGCAAGCCACACCACGTCAGACTACCCTAAGTGCTTTGTTTTCAGAAATGTCTGGGATTGGCAGGTTTCCCTGGGTGCCGACCAAGCCCTGGCCTAAATAATGCAGCTACCCATATCACCAAAATGTTTAGATTTGCAAGGCAAAAAATCCTGACGTTCCCATGTGTCTTAGGGGGATTAGGGAGCTTTTTCTTTCACAGACCATGGCCCAGTCACACATTGGGGGACCATTGTTTTCAACAGAAGTGTAGGAATGCTTGTGGTAGGACATTTGTGGATCTTTGCAGATTTCATTAAGTCGGTCTACTATCATTTTTGTTTTGTTCGGTAACGTCAGCATGCTCAGCGTGCTGCGCAATACAACAATACAAAATATCAGGCTCATGGGAAGCATTTTGCTCGCATCCGAACTTTGATTTTGGAAAACAAAATGTTCCTGGTGTTTTTACCAGAAACATTTTTATTTCCATTACTGTGCATGACCAGTTGGAGTCGACTGTGCTACAAAGGCAGTGTGGTGGACGTCAACGAGTCATCTGTCTTAAAGCAGTTGAAGCTAAACAAATCCATACTGCCTGATATCCTGTCCAACAAGAACTGACAACAAGCTGCAGGAGTATGATGGCCATATTTCCCTAACGTCTTTTTTCCATGATCATTGGGGACTTCTCCAGTTCCAGAAGGTCCATGAATAGTGGACTTCTGGTACTGGGGAACAGCAAAAAGCACAGTCAGCAAAGAAAGGTGGCAGGTGCTGCTATGGCCAATCACAGACAACAGAAAGGTTTAGTTGCCAAACATTATCTATAAAGAATAGGGCTAGAGGGATAATAAAATATACTGAGAAGGGAAGAGGGAGGAAAAGGTTATAAAAAGCTGAGAATATTGCGAGAAAGAAAGAAGAGTTTAGGAGAAAAAGCAAGAGGGCAGGAGAGTCAGGAATGGGAATATAGATGGAGCAGCAAGCAGAACAAGGGCAGTGAAGAAAGTGGGGACAGAGGATCAGAGATCTGGAGAGAATAAAGGAAGTACGAAAGAGCTTAAAGGAGCAAAATGAAAGGTAGATACATGTGGAGAAAAGGTGATTGGAGATTTAGAGTGGAATTTGTAGCTCATCATGTTTTAGCCAATTTACTTGGCCTCATGTGATTTAAATACACAATTTTACTTTAACCATTGTTACTTGATCCACATTGTGTTTTGAAAATTGCTTAACAATGGCATCCTCTTGTTATTTGTTACCATTTGCCCTTGGTGAGATGTGCTGACACCTTCTCTTTTAATGCATATCAACCATGTCTACATTTGCTGGTATGGTCACTGAAAAATACATCCTCGTTGCTGAGAAGTTCAGGTTCTATTAAGGAGGTGGTCTGGCTTTCTAGTGTACATTTAAATATGCTAGTCAATAAACTGTTCATAGCATGAAGTTTGAATTTTATCTGCATCTGTAGTAATGCCAAAACAATCCCTCTGCAAGTAAATATTTTCAATTTCTTTGAAACATGTCAGGCTTCAATGCTTTCTACATTCACCACTTTTAAAAGTGCATGCTCCTCCAAGCAAGTTTAGTCACAAAGAGGGTGCCACCTTGAGACTTCTATGCAAAGAGTCTACTGCGTGCAAAAGAGTGGATGATGTCCATAATTCCGGAAGTGGAGAACTTCGTAGCATCCAAATGGGAGGCACCCCGTAAGGAGCATCACTAAGAGATGTTATCACAGAGCAGTATCCAAAGTGCAAACCTTGACACCACAACTTAGGGCTTTAGAGGCAGTGCTGCTGCCTTCCCTTCTATGGTTCCTGTAACTGGATATGAAACTAATGTCCTCAGCCAAATCACAGACCTCAAATGGACCCATCTCAGGATCACACAATCATCTTTTCTTTACTATGCCCACCTGCTGTGGGTCGATATCTAATGAAGATCTCCTTTTGTGCAACGTGCTTCGCACAACATCCCGGTAGCTATGAGGGGTGTATGGCAATGTCAGAGTCTGCTTCAAGTCCATGCAGTTTTGACTAATGGCTGTGATCAAATGTAACTGAACTATCCATCTTTTTTCACCACCTTATAGTGGAATTCATTGTAGGATCTTCCCATGTAAAATTATATCTAAACTCTTGTTAGTTTTCACCATTGTTGTAGCCCTAACATGTTTAAAACACACTGTTCACCTCTAATTTCCCAAAATGTTCTTGATGGATTGTAGGAAAGTACCATCTTGCCTGGCATGTTGCCCCCATTTTTACTGTATGTATGTTTGTTTTTGCCTTTGTCACTGGGATACTGCTAGCCAGGACCCCAGTGCTCATAAAGTATGCCCTGTATGTGTTCCCTGTGTGGTGCCTAACTGTATCACTGAGGCTCTGCTAACCAGAACCTCAGTGTTTATGCTCTCGCTGCTTTAAAAATTGTCACTGCAGGCTAGTGACTAATTTTACCAATTCTTATTGGCACTCTGGAACACCCTTATAATTCCCAGCATATAGTACCTAGGTACCCAGGGTATTGGGGTTCCAGGAGATCCCTATGGCATGCAGCATTTCTTTTGCCACCCATAGGGAGCTCAGGCAATTCTTACACAGGACTGCCACTGCAGCCTGAGTGAAATAACGTCCACATTATTTCACAGCCATTTTACACTGCACTTAAGAAACTTATAAGTCACCTATATGTCTAACCCTCACTTAGTGAACCCTCACTTAGTGAAGGTTAGGTGCAAAGTTACTTAGCGCCGGATTTGCGTCGTTTTTTTTTACGCAAATCCAACGCAAAACTAACTCCATATTTATACTTTGGCGTTAGACCCGTCTAGCGCCAAAGATCTTGGAGTTTGCGTCATTTTTTAGCGTGGACACCTTCCTTGCGTTAATGATATGCAAGGTAGGCGTTCCCGTCTAAAAAATGACTCCGAGGCATGTGCGCCGTATTTACACTCCCGGGCAAAAATGACGCCCGGGAGTGGGCGTGTCAAAAAAAATGACGTCCAGCCGCTTTAGCATAATTTTTTAACGCCTGGTCAGGGCAGGCGTTAAGGGACCTGTGGGCTCGGAAGGAGCCCAGAGGTGCCCTCCCATGCCCCCAGGGACACCCCCTGCCACCATTGCCCACCCCAGGAGAACGCCCAAGGATGGAGGGACCCATCCCAGGGAACTTAAGGTAAGTTCAGGTAAGTATTTTTTTTTTTTTTTTTTGGGTGGCATAGGGGGGCCTGATTTGTGCCCCCCTACATGCCACTATGCCCAATGACCATGCCCAGGGGACATAAGTCCCCTGGGCATGGCCATTGGGCAAGGAAGCATGACTCCTGTCTTTGCTAAGACAGGAGTCATTTCAATGGGGGTTGGGAGTCAAAACAAATGGCGCTAATCGGGTTGAGGTGAAAATTTTGCCTCAGCCTGACTTGCCCCATGTTTTGGCGCCCAAGCTCCATTTTCCCCTACGCTGGCGCTGCCTGGTGTAAGTCATTTTTTTTTACGCACACCAGGCAGCTCCGCCGGCTAACGTCATTCCATAAATAAGGCGCCCGCATGGCGCTTTGGAATGGCGTTAGCCGGCGTTACATTTTTTGACGCACAACTGCGTTGGCGCAGTTGTGCGCCAAAAAGTATAAATACGGCCCTTAGTGTGTGGGCACCCTGGCACTAGCCAAGGTGCCCCCACATTGTTCAGGGAAAATTCCCCGGACTTTGTGAGTGCGGGGACACCATTACACACGTGCACTACGTATAGGTCAATACCTATATGTAGCGTCACAATGGTAACTCTGAACATGGCCATGTAACATGTCTAGGATCATGGAATTGTCACCTCAATACCATTCTGGTATTGGGGGGACGATTCCATGCATCCCTGGGTCTCCAGCATAGAGCCCGGGTACTGCCAAACTAACTTTCCGGGGTTTTCTCTGCAGCTACTGCTGCTGCCAACCCTCAGACAGGTTTCTGCCCTGTGGGGCCTGGGCAGCCCAGTCCCAGGAAGGCAGAACAAAGGATTTCCTCTGAGAGAGGGTGCTACACCCTCTCCCTTTGGAAATAGGTGTGAAGGGCCTGAGAGGAGTAGCCTCTCCTGGCCTCTGTAAATGCTTTGAAGGGCACAGATGGTACCCTCCTTGCATAAGCCAGTCTACACCGGTTCAGGGATCCCCCAGCCCTGCTCTGGTGCAAAACTGGACAAAGGAAAGGGGAGTGACTACTCCCCTGACCAGCACCTCCCAAAGGAGGTGCCCAGAGCTCCTCCAGTGTGTACCAGACCTCTGCCATCTTGGATGCAGAGGTGTGAGGGCACAATGGACAGCTCTGAGTGGCCAGTGCCAGCAGGTGACGTCAGAGACCCCTCCTGATAGGTGCTTACCTTTCTCTGTAGCCAATCCTCCTCTGAGGGCTACTTAGGGTCTCTCCTGTGGGTATCTCACCAGATAACGAATGCAAGAGCTCACCAGAGTTCCTCTGCACTTCCCTCTTTGACTTCTGCCAAGGATCGACCACTGACTGCTCCAGGACACCTGCAAAACCGCAACAAAGTAGCAAGAAGACTTCCAGCAACATTGTAGGGCCTCATCCTGCCGGCTTTCTCGACTGTTTCCTGGTGGTGCATGCTCTGAGGGCTGTCTGCCTTCAGCCTGCACTGGAAGCCAAGAAGAAATCTCCTGTGGGTCGACAGAATCTTCCCCCTGCCAACACAGGCACCAAACATCTGCATCACCGGTCCTCTGGGTCCCCTCTCATCTTGACAAGCATGGTCCCTGGAACAAAGGAGCTGGACCCAAGTGTCCCCGACAGTCCAGTGGCCCTTCTGTCCAAATTTGGTGGAGGTATGTCCTTGCCTCCCCACACCAGACAGTAATCCTGTGTACTGCGTGAACTGCAGCTGCTTGGTCTTCTGTGCACTTTTGCAAGACTTCCTTGATGCACAGCCTAGCCCAGGTCCCCAGCACTACGTCCTGCATTGCCCGACTCGCTGAGTTGGACTCCGACTTCGTGGGACCCTCTTTTGTTGTGCTGAGTCGACTGTCGTGCTCAGATCTTCTGAATGCCTGTTCAGGTGCTTCTGCGGGTGCTGCCTGCTTCTGCGTGGGATCTCCATGTTGCTGAGTGCCCTTCTGTCTCCTCCTCCAAGGGGCGACCTCCTGGTCCTGCCTGGGCCCTGGCAGCACCCAAAATCCTCAACTGCGTCTCTTGCAGGTAGCAAGGCTTGTTTACGGTTTTTCTGCGTGGAAATAACTCTGCATCCTCCACCACGCTGTGGGACATCTTCTGACGAAAGGAGAAGTTCCTGGCCCCCTCTGTTGTTGCAGAATCTTTGGCTTCTTCCACCTGGAGGCAGCCCTTTTGCAGCTTCATCCGGGGTTTAGTGGGCTCCTGTCCCCCCTGGACACTTGCATGACTCTTGGACTTGGTCCCCTTCCTTTACAGGTCCTCAGGTCCAGAAATCCGTCTTCAGTGCTTTGCAGTCAGTTGTTGTTCTTGCAGAATCCCCTATCTCAACTTTACTGTCTTTCTGGGGTTGTATGGTAACTTTACTCCTATTTTTCAGGGTCTTGGGGTGGGTATCTTGGACACCCTTAGTGTTTTCTTACACTCCCAGCGACCCTCTACACACTACACTAGGCCTGGGGTCCATTTGTGGTTCGCATTCCACTTTCGGAGTATATGGTTTGTGTTGCCCCTAGGCCTATTTTTTCCTATTGCATTCTATTGTAGCCTACAGTGTTTGCACTACTTTTCTAACTGTTTACTTACCTGATTTTGGTTTGTGTGTATATTTTGTGTATTTTACTTACCTCCTAAGGGAGTATATCCTCTGAGATACTTTTGGCGTATTGTCACTAAAATAAAGTACCTTTATTTTTTGGTAACTCTGAGTATTGTGTTTCTTATGACATAATGCTAAGTGATTTAAGTGGTATAGTAGAAGCTTTGCATGTCTCCTAGTTCAACCCAAGCTGCTCTGCTATAGCTACCTCTATCAGCCTAAGCTGCTAGAACACTACAAATCTACTAATAAGGGATAACTGGACCTGGCACAAGGTGTAAGTACCCTTCATACCCACTATGAGCCAGGCTAGCCTCCTACATGGATATGCACCAAGCTCTCTATAACGTTATTTCAAATTAGGTGAGCTCATTTAAACGTTCACTTATGAAGCTGGTCCAAATAGAGAGATTCCATACTTTATGAAGCAAAAAAGGCATGATTAGGATCACGGCAAAGGGGTTACTCCATCGCAACGGTGATGGATATCCCATCCGCCGAAATCTAAATACCATAGTAAATGATGATATTTAGATTTAAGCGGGGAGGATATCCATCACTGTTGCGACGGAGTAACCCCTCCGCCCAATTCTAAATCAAGACCAAAGTTTCTGAACATTACGTGAGGAAAGATTTATGCTTTCAAACTTTCCAGGCGTGGTTATTTCTTTATGTAGACGGTAGGACATCCTCCAATAAAAAATGTTAAGTGTGTCGGTTTGACTTCCACCAACTGAGTGAAGGGTTGTGGAAGAAAGGGCTCTGAGCTGAGGTCAGCTTATTTTTTTTTAAACACAGAACTTAATACACTTTTAATTTCACCAAGCTTGAACAGTTTAGAAAATACACAAAGTTGTGAGTCAGCCTCGTATACAACTTTATATCCCTCTAATTTAAATCCTATTTAATTGCTAAGACTTCAAGTTGGATTGCAGAAGGTTAATTGAGTGTGATTTAATATGTATCTTACAAAAATCCATGTATATTCCTTCATGTTGAATCACACAGTGTACACCCAGAAAATCCAAACACATCTATATATATATATACATAGTTCTACCATTTCAACTAACATCTCAGAGTGTCTCAGAAAATGAATACTCTTTTGTCTCAAAAAAAATCTTACTGCATTTATACCTAATTCATGTGAGATTGAGGTGTATAATGATACTACATCTATGGTCACTAACAGGTAGTCTGATTGCCATACTATTCCATCCAGTAGTCTTAAAAAGTCACCTGAGTCCTGTATGTATATATATATATATTCGTCCCAAAGGGGTCCAATTAAGCCGCGCTTAATGTCGGTGCCCGCGCGAGGGAAGGACCTTTCCCTTAATTTATTTCCACACCAGCTTGACACTTCTGTCAACGACGCGGCACTCCCAGGATTTTCACAAAATCTTCATTTAATAAGTAAAAATTATACCAGACAAACAAACACCAACGTGTTTCGACCTACACGGTCTTGATACGGTAATTATCCAATCCATTTAGTGCTCTACTTATACTCTCCATCTCATTTAAGCCTTTATGTGGCATTCTGGGATATGTAGTTTTTAAAAGTGTAAATACAACATTTAATTCTAATAAGTCAAATTTTCTCTCACCAAACCCGACAATTCCATTGAACCCATTAAATTATCAAACCAACAAAAACACAGACATATATATTACACAACTTAAAAACACAGACCATTCTACATATTTCTCAAATTGTATATACTTGCCAATGTTATCCAACTAAGTTTAAATACCACAATTTTTCAATTCTTTATATGTAGTACTCGCATTTCTTTATTTATTTATTAACTGGTTTTCGATCTAAACTCATTTTATATTTACAAATGGCAGTATAATTCCTTGTCACAGTTGATCCCAAATGGGATCTTAGTTTTTAGTCTGATGATATACCTAGACTCTAAACGCCTTAGCTTTTGGACTCTGTCACCGCCTCGTTCATGTTTCGTTATTGTCGCAATACCATAATATTTCATGTTCAACCAATTTGATTCTGAGTGAGTCTTTAGGTGTTTGGTCATGGCATAGGTATTGTCATCATTTTGTACCGCTCTAATGTGTTCAAGAATACGCTTTTTCAGAGGACATATGGTACTACCAACATACCTAAGACCACACCAATACTCTATAACATAAACCACAAAAGTTGTTTCACATGTGATTCTATCTCTAATTAAAATGTCTTTGCCCTGAAAGTCTGTTATCGCTTTTTTGTTGCAACCAATTTTGTACGCTTTGCACTTTCTGCAGCAAAAAAAGCCCTTGTTTGCATTAACTAGCCAAGTTGCCATATTTGTGGTCTCAAAATGACTTCTCACTAGCATATCTTTAAGTGATGGCACTTTCCTATATGTAATTAAGGGATAGGTACCTACTCGCTGTCCAATGTCATTATCGCTTTGAATCAGATACCAATATTTCTTCAATATATTGATTATCTGTTGATTTTCCTTACTATAATCCATGATAAGTCTTAACTCATCATTCTTCATCATAGCTCGTTCTGACATTTTCTTATTCTTCACCAGTACCTGCGCTCGTGTCATTGCTCTTGCTTTTGTTTCACCCTGTTCTATTGCCTTCGATTTATAACCTCTATTTATAAATCTCTGTTTTGTTTCTCCAAATTTTTGATCCATATCTCGTTCCTTGGAACAATTCCTTTTAATACAAATAAATTCACCATACGGAATACTTTTGATTAGTGATCTTGGGTGGAAGCTTGTACCATGTAGTATGCTGTTGGTTGCAGTAGGTTTTCTATGTAATGTCGTTTGTAACTCATCTGCTTCAACATATACTAATACATCTAAGAACTCAATGGAGATCTTACTTGTTTTGTATGTAAATTGCAATCCAACATCATTACCATTCAACCGAGTAAAAAATTAACTAAATGTTTCCTCAGATCCATGCCAAATCAAAAATAAATCATCCATGTATCGCAACCAGATCACCACCTTGTCCATATAGTATTCATTCTCCTGATCCAAAGCTATGCATTTCTCCCACCATCCCATCATGAGATTTGCATAACTTGGAGAGAAGGACACTCCCATGGCTGTCCCACAGATTTGTTTATATATTTGATGATTGAACATGAATATGTTGTTCTTGAGACATAGTTCTACCATTTCAACTAACATCTCAGAGTGTCTCAGAAAATGAATACTCTTTTGTCTCAATAAAAATCTTACTGCATTTATACCTAATTCATGTGAGATTGAGGTGTATAATGATACTACATCTATGGTCACTAACAGGTAGTCTGATTGCCATACTATTCCATCCAGTAGTCTTAAAAAGTCACCTGAGTCCTGTATGTATGAACTCAGATCTTTCACTAAAGGGGTCAGATAATGATCAACATAATTCGACACACCCTGATATATTGACCCACAGCTTGAGATTATCGGTCTACCCGGTGGTTTCTCTAGGGTTTTATGAATCTTAGGAAGAAAATATATTGTTGGCATAATTGGATTTTCATTAATCATAAACGATTTTTCATCAAAACTAATTAATCCTTCTGAATGCCACTTCTCTAATCTCTCATTCAAACCCAGTACTAATTCATTAATGGGATTCTTAGACAATTTACAATAGTTTGTATCCATATTCAACTGACTATATGCCTCTTCCATATAGTCATTCCTATCCCAGATCACAATGTTTCCTCCTTTGTCTGCAGGTTTAATTACTATTGACTGATTTCCCATCAGGCCTTTCAATGCTTCCCGTTGGTTATTGGTTAAATTTTCTTTCTGCTGTTTCCTTACAGGTTGCAATTTCTATAAATCATTGATGACAAGATCATGGAATATGTCAATTTCATTACCCGGAAACAGAACTGGGCAACATTTGGATCTGGGTTTAAACTTTGCCATTTCTTTGAATCCAGTATCAATTCCCAATGTTGTTAGTATTTGTGTTTCAGTCATATCCTCATCTCTTAAATCACGAGTCAAGTCATACATAGTTTTCAAATCACTACTTTGTTCTATAGTCAAACTTAGATCACACGTCATAGAGGCTCCTGCAGATGTTGTGACGGGTTCCAATTTGGAAAAGTGTTTGGCCAATTTTAGCTTTCTTACAAATTTGTATAAGTCAATTCTTGTTTGCACATAATCTTGATGTTTGTCCGGACAGAAACTTAAACCTTTTTGTAAAACAGTCTTTTCCACATTATTTAATTCATAGTTTGATAAATTCACGATAAAATTTTCTGATTGTTCAGATTGTCTCTTAAAGTCTATTGTTCCTTCCGACTGCGTAGCATGTAATCTTTTCCTTTTTCTTCTTCTCGTCTTCCTCTTCCTTTGAATTCTCGCCAGCCATGGCGCCTGCCTCTCCCGCCTCTTCCTCTGTTTCTGGGTGTTGTTTGATCCAGATAAACCAGTTTTATTTCGTCTAAAAAAGTTGTTTTTCTCATATTCTTACTAGTTCCTTCTCCTTCCCTGAGATCCGTTTCTGATTCACTTGTTTCTGTGTTCTTGGTCTGCTCCAAATCCATATTTCCTGAGTGGAGCTGTTGTTTTAATATATCAAATCTCTTTGCAAAAGTTAAAATACGTCCTGTCTCATAGTCTTGAGCATCCCTCAGGAACTTGCTTCTTTTGCGTTCCTCTATTTGATTTTCATATTTATCCAAATACATATTCATTGTCTTTTTACACTTCTCTTTCTCTTCTTTCTGATCCAAAGCCCGGATCTGTTCCTCCAACTCCCTAATATTCTGCCTTCATTTTTCAATGTCTTGCTTTGCATATTTAATTATAATCTCCATCATGTGTTTGGAGCATTCCATGGTATTTCTCCCCCACTCTTCCAACATTTCAGGACTTGTGTCCGAATGATTTGGTAGGGTAAAGATCCTCAGTCCTCTTGGGACTCTGCCCACTTGTATATATTTTTGTAATGTCATTATTTCCCAACTTTTTGATATTTCCTTTTTCATGAGACGCTCAAGTTGTAAATATAGATGTATCACATCTTCCTTTCGAGTCGTTTCTGCACTTCTTGGTGATTTGTCACAAGTTTGTGTACCACTTATTGAGCCAAAGGTTGATTCGGCTCTCTGTGTGCGTTTAGCTAGTCTTTCTTCCATATTTTTGTTGAATTGTGACTGGGTAAAGTTTACTTATTTTTTATGTAGAATAATCACTACAAAGCTCATTTATCTTGGTATCCTAAACTCCAATACTTCCTTATTTCTCCAATATCCATTCCTGTGTAGTTAACAAGGCTATTGTATCCCAAATGCCTTGTATCTACTACTGGAAAGTATATATCTAATGATATCTGACGGACCGAGATCCTAGCAAATAAGAAAACGAGGGCTTGATAGATTTATATAGATAGATATAGATATATATACAACTCACGAAATTAAACCTTCTCTGTTGTACCAATCACCAGGAAATAATAAAATAATTTACTGAACATCTGACAGGCCCTCAGACAAGCACACTAGTATCCTTCAAAGGACATTTCTTGTGCAGCAAAGGCACACAACTTCATTCCCACTCTCATAATTTCTAACCATCAGCAAATTTCCAATCATAGAGTAGCTATTCTTATCTAGGTATTGTTGATTGAATGTATGTAATAGTTGAACCTTCTTTCATATGGGCTGGCCTGGCCATTGGATAATTCCATTGTCTAGTACATGCCTGATCTGAGTAAGAAATCGATTTTATGCATTTATGTGCCATATGATATGCTATTGATATTTAAGTTCTAAATGCTGGTGGTTTTACTGCAATGGTTTTAAGTAACTATGCAAATAAAGATGAACCTCAAGAGGTTTGGAAATGCCTTGATCATCTCTGCAAACTTAACCCAAACCTAAGTATGACTGTAGTTCCTGTTTGTGAGAGCTGACTAGACTCTGGGAGTTTTCGTTTGCCCAGTTCTTCCAAAAAGTCACTCCATAGTTCTATATCTCATTCAGCATATTCATCATTAAGAACCATCCTCAACTGCCCCTCTTTGGCAATTCCCCATTTCCTAGGGTCTGCTCTCCAGCACTGCAACGTAGAGGGGGTCTGGTCTGAGCCCAGTGTATCACAATACAAGATTTAGCCAAGACAAATCCCAACAGCCTGAATCAGTAGTGGATTTTTTTCCCTCTTCTCGGGAGAGGGAGTACATTTAATAGGCAGTGTTTGGGAGAAAATTCAATCTGTATTGTAGTTATTTCTTTCAGGTTGCCATTAACAGTTGTCCTGTCCCAAGTCGTGTATGAATGGTGCAGGCGTGCATCTGCAACAAGGGCATCCGGGCATATGTGTTGGGAAGATTTTACGGAGTCTCTGGGGAGTGAGGTAAGCACGATGGAGGTAATGGAACTTGGTTAGTTTGAAGCAAGCATAGATTGCTTTTTCTCAAACCTGTGCAAAGGCTTATCGCCACTTGGATTCACTGAGGGGGGTTTCCAGATCAGGCTCCAACCTACCCTATACCCTTGTCTATCCTACAAATGGCTTTAAGGGCTTTATATATCCGAGACGTTAGGCCTCTGTCTACCTCGGGCTCAAGAAGTGTATGTAGTGTGTGGGATTCCACTGGTTCCTCTGGAAAGATGGGCCTCATTCCCCTGATTCTATGGGAGATTTAGATGTATTGTAAATGCAGCCCTGGAGGCAACCGGAAGATGCCCCGTGCCTCGTTGAGCAAATTTCTCTGCAGCCCAGATTTCATGCATCTAATCCTAGTGCCACACGGAATACTTCACTCGAGTTATTTATTTGTGCACGCTTCTGCCTCCTTTCCAACCCTCCTGTCGCCACAAAAAACACAAAAAAGCCAAATAGCTGGCAAGTCTGTGAGTGCTATTTGACTTTGTTAAATGTTTTTTAGACAAAGTGCACAGCAGCACAGACTCCTATGCCACTTGGCTTAAAGAAAATAAAGAGCAATTACATTTTCAACACTGACCACCTCATAGCACTTATTTTCTTTACCTTAAGCTATGTTGCACTGCAACCTGTTCTGTTGTGCAACATGCCTAAAGAAACATTGATCAAACCAATAGCTCTCACATAGGTAGAACCTACTGGCTTTTCTGCACATGGTGTGTATGCCAGTTATTGAATAAATGTGTGTTTTCCACTAATGACACGATTGTGCCCAAAGGAGAAAACCCACATTAAAATATATAAATACACATATTTATCCATTGGTCTGTTGTGCATTCACATTATTTATTTACCCAATGCAACATATGGGAATGGGCCAGGCTACTTCTGTTGTTGTCTAACTTCACTATGAGTAATAGCATTGTGAATTTTCACAAGAAGTTTGCCTGTGCACAAAGTAGGAGTCTTCAGTTACAGAGGCTACTCTGTGAATCTTTGATTCTTCAGATCAAAGCAAGATTTTTGCCTTGAGGAAATATTTACACTTGCAGTGGTTGAGAAGCTCCCTCAACAATAAAATTTTGCATAAGCCATAACAAAGAAGCATTGATAAATAGATTTGGCGATCGCAGACAATTGAGGTCAATCTCAAGTACATTGCACAGGATGGAGAGCAACATGACCACTTGGTTGCGGTCTCGAAGGAATTGTTGATGACGGCCAGGAGCTGGGGAGCGATGATTTGGCTGGCCTTGTTGAAGATGTGGTGGGGGCAGGGGTCTGTTGGGGAGCCTGAGTGAATGGAGCTCACGGTTTTGCCAATTTCTTTGTCGTCGGGGGGATCAGGTGTTTAGTAGATTGGTGCGGCAGGGTGCTGTGGTGTTGGTTGTGTTGGTGGTGGTGATGGTGGGTGATGAAAATGTGAAGCTGTCATGGATGTCTGCGATCTTGCGGTGGAAGTAGTTGGAGAGGGAGTTGCAGAGGTCTTGGGAGTGTGGAGGTTAGATGGTGCAGGATTTGGGTTTGGTGAGTTCTTTGATGATGGCAAAAAGTTCCTTGCTGTTGTGTGTGTTGTCGTCTATGCGTTCTTTGTAGAAGGATTGTTTGGCGGTCCGGATGAGTTGGTGATGTTTGCGCATGGCTGATTTGAGGGCGGAGAAGTTGCATACTGAGGGTTCTTGGCGCCAGGCTTTATCAATTTTTTGGCATTCTCGTTTGGAAGACTGAAGTTCTGTGGTGAACCAGGGGGTGGTCTTCATGGTGCAGGTGTTGTTGGTTATTTTGAAGGGGTCGAAGAAGTATGCGCATGTTTCTAGACATCGTGTGAGGTTGATGGCAGCGGCATTAGGGTCATTGGTGCTGGGAGGTGGAGCTTGTGCTAGTTTGGAGATTAGTTGCTCTTTGGAGATCTTGTTCCACTTGCAGTAGGGGGTAGGATGTTGTTGGTGGTGGGTGGGAGGGTTTCATGAAGGAGAAATGGACGCAGTGGTGGTCAGTCCAGTGGAGTTCGGTGGTGTGAGTGAAGGCGATGTGGCTGCTGGAGGTGAAGATGGCATCTAGTGTGTGTCCGGTTGAGTGGGTGGGTGAGGTGACCAGTTGCTTGAGGCCGAGGTTTGCAAGGTTGTCCAGCAGGGCCGTGGAGTTGCAGTCGTGGGTGCTTTCCAGGTGAAAGTTAAGGTCACCAAGGAGTAGGTAGTCTGTGGAGGTGAGGGTGTGGGAGCTGATAGTGTCAGCGATGGTGTCACAGAATGGGGGGCGGGGTCCTGGTGGTCTGTAGATTAGGGTTCCTCTTAGGGTGGTGTTGGCGTTGATGTGTACTTGAAAGTGTAGGTGCTCTGCTGTGTCTAGGGTGTCGTTGGTGTTGGTGGAAATCTTGATGGAGTTTCTGTGTATTATGGTGATTCCTCCTCCTGGTTTGTTGGTGCGGTCTCTACGGGTGATTTTGTATCCTTCTGGGATGGCTATGGCGATGTCGGGTTCTGATGAGGAGTTCATCCATGTTTCAGTGAGGAAGGCGATGTCGGGAGAGTTTGTGGTGAGTAGGTCCCAAAGCTCGATGGCGTGCTTGTGGATGGAGCAGGTGTTAAGGAGGATGCCGTTGAGGTGATTGGGGGTTTGGTGTTGTTGTGGTGCTTGTTGGTGTTGGTGTGAGTGCAAGAGAACTGGCATGAGTGGCATGTGAAAGGTCCGTGTGTGTGTCTAGGGTTGGCCTGGGCGCAGACCGTGTGCCGGCCGGGGTTGAGAGCAAGGTGCTCTCTGGAGGAGTAGAGGCACTTCGGGGGGGGAGGAGGAGCGTGGACCACGGGACGGGCGCTGGGTGCGGTCCAGTTGTGGACAGGCGCAGACAGGCTTGCCTCTGGCACAGCCGCGCAGCGGCTGCCCTTAAGAAGGGGAGGTGGGAGGAAAGAGCAGGTGGGAGGCGGGAGGGATTTGCTAATGGGGGCACAAGGGGTTGGGCCACAGGGGACACAGCGGCAGGGTCAGAACAACTGGCAAGAGCCGGAAAAGAAAAACGGGCACAATCAGAACGAATAATACAAAGCGGAGCAGAAAATGGGCACATGTAAAGTTAAAACCAGGGTGTAAAACGAAAACTAAATTATAAGTAATGAAATACAATTTACAAAAAACGAAATACACGGTACAAAGAACACTAGATACGCCTACCACTAGGCACATGGGATGAGGCGCATGCGGGTGCCTGCGGGTGGTGGAGGGCCTCAAACTTCTGTTTACAGCAATGGCGGGGTCAGAGGTACGCGGAGGCAGGCTGGTGTAGCCGAGTGTACTCCTGGCCCAAAGCAGGCAAGGGGGGCACACTAGGCGCCGTGCAGCAGCTGCCATTAAGAAGGGGAGGTGTGGGGGAGGAACAGCTGGGAGGTAGAACGGAGTGGCCAATGGGGGCGCGAGGGGGGCGGGGACGCAGGTGACGAAGCGGCAGGGTCAGAACAACCGGCAAGAGCCGGAAAAGAAAAACGGGCACAATCAGAGCGAATAATACGAAGTGGAGCAGAAAATTGGCACAGGTAAAGTTCAAAACAGTGTGTAAAACGAAAACCAAATTACAGGAAATGAAATACGATTTACAAAAAATGAAATGCACGGTACAAAGAACACTACATGATCCTATCACTAGGTACCAGGGATGAGGTGCAGGCAGGTGCCTGCAGGTGGTGGAGGGCTTCGAACTTCTTTTTGCAACAACGGTGGGGTCAGGGGCACAGAGGCAGGCTGGTGGAGCCAAGTGTACTCCTGGACCAAAGCAGGTCAGGGCAAAATGGCGGTAGATACCGCAGCGGTGTGCACCGTCACTGCAGGCAGTGATCATGATTGGCCCTGCTTCCCCATTGACAACCATGTTATGCAATGATCAGGTGTACAGCAGTGAACACCACCTACCGCCATGACGACTTACGCCTGCGGCATAAAGTCACTTCCACACTGCACTACCTGTGTGGCAGGGGGTTGCCATTTTGCATCCACCACGCCTTCATACCCTGGCTGGGGGCCTAATCTATGGCTCTGTTCCCTCTCCCCTTCATCGAGTACTGTAATGATTTGTGGTCTTCCTCATGGAATCACGGTGGGAAGTGTGTCTTGTGTCTACACTGTGATGCCATAAAAACTAAGACACCTCACCACACATTAGCCTGACAGGATTACCTCGTTCTTTGTGTCTGTGTGAGGTACAATTATGTTGCATGTAAAACATGAATTGTGTTACCATGTTATGCAAGTGTATGTCCCAACTCAATGTATGTCTCTTCCTCCACCATAGGTACAGACCCATGTTGAGAGAGAGGGCCCCATCTGTTTACAGACCCTTGGTAGATCTGGCCACCATGGAGGAACGTCACGTCATAAATTACCGCCTGAATTGAGCAACAATCCTTAAACTCTGTGCAGAAATGGAGCCTGTTCTGAGGCCAGCTAATTGGATTCCCCATGCCATGCCTACAACTGTGCAGGTACTATCTGTGCTAAATTTTTTGGCCACAGGCTCATTCCAAGTGACAGTGGGCATTGCAGCCGGGGTATCTGTGAGAAAGTAGCCTCTTTCTAGCCTTGTTACCCCCACTTTTGGCCTGTTTGTGAGTGTATGTCAGGGTGTTTTCACTGTCTCACTGGGATCCTGCTAGCCAGGGCCCAGTGCTCATAGTGAAAACCCTATGTTTTCAGTATGTTTGTTATGTGTCACTGGGACCCTGCTAGTCAGGACCCCAGTGCTCATAAGTGTGCCTGAATGTGTTACCTGTGTAGTGACTAACTGTCTCACTGAGGCTCTGCTAACCAGAACCTCAGTGGTTATGCTCTCTCATTTCTTTCAAATTGTCACTAACAGGCTAGTGACCAATTTTACCAATTTACATTGGCTTACTGGAACACCCTTATAATTCCCTAGTATATGGTACTGAGGTACCCAGGGTATTGGGGTTCCAGGAGATCCCTATGGGCTGCAGCATTTCTTTTGCCACCCATAGGGAGCTCTGACAATTCTTACACAGGCCTGCCACTGCAGCCTGAGTGCAATAACGTCCACGTTATTTCACAGCCATTTTACACTGCACTTAAGTAACTTATAAGTCACCTATATGTCTAACCTTTACCTGGTAAAGGTTAGGTGCAAAGTTACTTAGTGTGAGGGCACCCTGGCACTAGCCAAGGTGCCCCCACATTGTTCAGGGCCAATTCCCCGGACTTTGTGAGTGCGGGGACACCATTACACGCGTGCACTACATATAGGTCACTACCTATATGTAGCTTCACAATGGTAACTCCGAATATGGCCATGTAACATGTCTATGATCATGGAATTGCCCCCGCTATGCCATCCTGTCATAGTTGGCACAATCCCATGATCCCAGTGGTCTGTAGCACAGACCCTGGTACTGCCAAACTGCCCTTCCTGGGGTTTCACTGCAGCTGCTGCTGCTGCCAACCCCTCAGACAGGCATCTGCCCTCCTGGGGTCCAGCCAGGCCTGGCCCAGGATGGCAGAACAAAGGACTTCCTCTGAGAGAGGGTGTTACACCCTCTCCCTTTGGAAAATGGTGTGAAGGCAGGGGAGGAGTAGCCTCCCCCAGCCTCTGGAAATACTTTCTTGGGCACAGATGTGCCCAATTCTGCATAAGCCAGTCTACACCGGTTCAGGGGACCCCTTAGCCCTGCTCTGGCGCGAAACTGGACAAAGGAAAGGGGAGTGACCATTCCCCTGACCTGTACCTCCCCTGGGAGGTGCCCAGAGCTCCTCCAGTGTGCTCCAGACCTCTGCCATCTTGGAAACAGAGGTGCTGCTGGCACACTGGACTGCTCTGAGTGGCCAGTGCCACCAGGTGATGTCAGAGACTCCTTCTGATAGGCTCCTTCAGGTGTTAGTAGCCTATCCTCTCTCCTAGGTAGCCAAACCCTCATTTCTGGCTATTTAGGGTCTCTGTCTCTGGAGAAACTTTAGATAACGGATGCAAGAGCTCAGCCGAGTTCCTCTGCATCTCTCTCTTCACCTTCTACCAAGGAATCGACTGCTGACCGCGCTGGAAGCCTGCAAAACTGCAACATAGTAGCAAAGACGACTACTGCAACTCTGTAACGCTGATCCTGCCGCCTTCTCGACTGTTTTCCTGGTGGTGCATGCTGTGGGGGTAGTCTGCCTCCTCTCTGCACTAGAAGCTCCGAAGAAATCTCCCGTGGGTCGACGGAATCTTCCCCCTGCAACCGCAGGCACCAAAAAGCTGCATTACCGGTCCCTTGGGTCTCCTCTCAGCACGACGAGCAAGGTCCCTTGAATCCAGAAACTCTGTCCAAGTGACCCCCACAGTCCAGTGACTCTTCAGTCCAAGTTTGGTGGAGGTAAGTCCTTGCCTCACCTCGCTAGACTGCATTGCTGGGAACCGCGACTTTTGCAGCTACTCCGGCCTCCGTGCACTTCCGGCGGAAATCCTTTGTGCACAGTCCAGCCTGGGTCCACGGCACTCTAACCTGCATTGCACGACCTCCTAAGTTGTTCTCCGGCGACGTGGGACTTCTTTGTGCGACTTCGGGTGAGCACCGTTTCACGCATCCTCGTAGTGCCTGTTTCTGGCACTTCTCCGGGTGCTACCTGCTGCTAAGAGGGCTCCTTGTCTTGCTCGACGTCCCCTCTACCTCCTGGTCCAATTTGCGACCTCCTGGTCCCTCCTGGGCCACAGCAGCATCCAAAAACGCTAACCGCACGATTTGCAGCTAGCAAGGCTTGTTGGCGTTCTTTCGGCGGGAAAACACTTCTGCACGACTCTACAAGGCGAGAGGGATCCGTCCTCCAAAGGGGAAGTCTCTAGCCCTTTGCGTTCCTGCAGAAACCGCAGCTTCTTCTGTCCAGTAGAAGCTTCTTTGCACCCGCAACTGGCATTTCCTGGGCATCTGCCCATCTCCAACTTGCTTGTGACTTTTGGACTTGGTCCCCTTGTTCCACAGGTACCCCAGATTGGAAATCCAGCGTTGTTGCATTGTTGGTTTGTGTCTTTCCTGCATTATTCCTGTAACACGACTTCTTTGTCCTTAGGGGAACTTTAGTGCACTTTGCACTCACTTTTCAGGGTCTTGGGGAGGGTTATTTTTCTAACTCTCACTATTTTCTAATAGTCCCAGCGACCCTCTACAAGGTCACATAGGTTTGGGGTCCATTCGTGGTTCGCATTCCACTTTTGGAGTATATGGTTTGTGTTGCCCCTATCCCTATGTTTCCCCATTGCATCCTATTGTAACTATACATTGTTTGCACTGTTTTCTAAGACTATACTGCATATTTTTGCTATTGTGTATATATATCTTGTGTATATTTCCTATCCTCTCACTGAGGGTACACTCTAAGATACTTTGGCATATTGTCATAAAAATAAAGTACCTTTATTTTTAGTATAACTGTGTATTGTGTTTTCTTATGATATTGTGCATATGACACTGAGTGGTACTGTAGTAGCTTCACACGTCTCCTAGTTCAGCCTAAGCTGCTCTGCTAAGCTACCATTATCTATCAGCCTAAGCTGCTAGACACCCTATACACTAATAAGGGATAACTGGGCCTGGTGCAAGGTGCAAGTACCCCTTGGTACTCACTACAAGCCAGTCCAGCCTCCTACATTGGTTGTGCAGTGGTGGGATAAGTGCTTTGAGACTACTTACCACTCTTGTCATTGTACTTTTCATAAGAGAAAAATATACAAAACAAGGTCAGTGTATATACACATAGCCAAAAAGTTTTGCATTTCCTCTTTTCACTCTTTTCTAAGTGCTGAAAAGTACTTCTAAACTTTCAAAAAGTCCTTAAAAGTTTAAAAAGTTTTTTTTTTTTCTGTCTTTCTAAAAAGTTCTGAAAACTTTTTTCTCTTTTTCTATCACTTTAACTCTCTCTAAAAATGTCTGGCACAGGCCAAAATGTTGATCTGTCCAGCCAAAGTTCAGCCACATCCTGACTAATATCCTGAATGCATTTCTGCAACACCTGCAAAGTTATGTCCAGTTTCCCCAAAGGGCTAATCGCACTGCCATCAAATCTGGATTCTATATTTTAGCAAATAATCCCCATGTGACAAGTGTCATTGATGGTACCCACATAGCCCTCATACCCCCAAGAGTAAATAAACAGGTGTTCAGGAATCGTAAAAATGTTCACTCCATGAACGTCCTATTGGTGTGTACTGCTGATCAGTACATATCACATGCAAGGTTCCCGGGATCAGTCTTTGCCCTGAGAAACAGCAGTGTGCCACACATGATGGGACAACTACAGGGGGACAGAGCTTGGCTCATAGGTGAGTGTGTATGACACTGTATTAGTGACATACCTGCCAGGCAGGCTGTATGCAAGTACAAAGTGTGTCTTCTAACTCTCTTTCACACACTTTTCCAGGGGATTCTGGCTACCCAAACATGCAATGTCTTCTGACACCTGTGAGAAATCCCAGGCCAGATGCAGAAAGGCATTATAATGAGGCACATGGTCACACTAGGAGGGTGATAGAGTGGGCTACAGGACTCCTGAAGGCAAGATTTCGCTGCCTGCATCTCTCTGGGGGATCCCTGTTCTATGACCCTGACAAGGTGTGTCAGATAGTGGTGGCCTGCTGCATGCTGCACAACTTGGCTGTGAGGAAAGCTATCCCACTTCTGGAAGAGGAGGATGCTCTCCAACTACCCCTGCCACCTCAGAGGATGGATGAGAGTGATGGAGAAGAAGAGGGAGAAGACATCAACTCCAGAACCCAGCTAATCCAGCTATACTTTCAGTGACTCTCAGGTAGATTTGCTATTATGCTATTGGCTTTACTGCATTGTTTCAGGAGGATGTACTAAGGGCTGCGGTGTCCCTTACCAGTGATATGGCAACTTTATGACTGAAGAAACAGATGTGTACTAAAGCAATGGAATGTACAGTGTGACATACTTTAGACACTAGTCCAGACCCCCTCTTGCAATGAAAGCGACATTATGATGGTAACTGGTTAATGCGTTCACATTCACAATTGATTGCTCATATTGATTAAGGACGGATAATTTGAGTGCACAAGTGTATTTATTCACAATAAAAATCAAAACATCCATGAGTGATGGGACAGTGGCCGGGAGTGGGCACATGGTAAACAACATACTCAAGTACATTTGCTCAGCTGTTGGTAGCACAGGAGTATAGTCCATGTGGCCATTGGAAAATGGTGAGATGGCAGAGGTGTGTCAACAAGGTAGCTCAGTGGCAACCAAAGGAAACAGTTTAGGACAGAGTCACTTCCTGGCGGTGGGATTGGTCTTGGCTGGTATTTCAGTGGGATGTTTGAGTCCGAGGCCACGTTTGTGAGGGGGAAGCTGGGCTGCAGGAGATGGGGTGCTGGTGTCCTGTGAGTCCTCTGGCAGTGTCACCAGTCCGGTAGCTGCTGCATATGTAGATGACAGGGCAGTGTCTTGGCTAGTGGAAGGGACCTGCAGGTGGGTGGAGGACTCAGGCTGGATGTTTGTCTGGCATTGCAGCACCCCTGCAATGGAGGCCATGGTAGCATTGAGCAGTTTCCATTGCTCCATGGCCTCCTGTTGGTGTGCTACCTGCAGCCTCTGATTCTGCTCCAATGTGGCCAGTATCTGACCCATTCTGCCAATGTGGCCAGGATCTGGCCCATCCTGTCCTGGGAATGATGGTATGCTCCCAGGACCTCAGCAATGACCTCCTGGGCAGCAGCATCCCTTCTTGGGCCACCCCCGGGCCACTGATACCTTCCCACTGGCCCTAGCCCACTGTGCCTGCGTCCCCTGCACAGGTCTGGCAGTCCCACGTGCACTGGGCCCGTCATCATCCTGCCTGGTGGTGGGTGGAGACACGGGCCTCTGTACATGTGGGCAGACAGTCTGTGGCCTGGAGACAGTGGGGTGGGGGCATTGGGCCAGAGCTGATGGTGGTTGCTGAGTGGTAGGGGTGTCAGTGGTGTCCTGGGTGGGGCTTCTGGATGGTGACTGTCTAGGGGTATGGGATGGGCCAGGGATTTCCTCTGTGTCCAGACATCCCTCTGCAATCTCCTGAGTGGGGCCTTCGTCTTCAAGTGGAGGACTGGCACTCCTTGGCGTTTCTGTCCAGGTGGCATGGGTGGTGGTGTCCGTGTGTGAGAGAATAGTGATGTGGGTGTCCTGCACTTTCTTGTCAATTGCAGCACTGGCCAGCAGTAATTGGTGGTTGAATTCCCATGTAGTGGTCCCTTTATGTTCATTTTGCTGCATTTATTGAAGGGGGGTGGCGCATTGTGTGTGTTGTGGTGCTCCTGACATTACACGCATGGCCTGGTGACTCTGCACAGGGGGCTGGATGGTGATTTGTATGGGGGATTGTGGGCAAGCAGGTGACATGGATATGAGTGTGTGGGTGTTGTAGGCCAGGTAGGGGATGGGGGCATGGTCGTAGTGAGACAGATGGGGTGATGCATGTATTACAGGTGTGGTGACTGTTAGGGTATTGTAGTTGACTTCCCCTAGTTCAGTCCTCCAGCGAGTCCAGTGAGGCCCAGGATAGCCAAGACCTTCTCCTCCCAGTCGATGTATTCAGGGGGAGGACGCGGGGACCACCACCAGTCTTCTGAACGGGGATGTTGTGCCTGGATGCCATGGAACACACCTTCCCACGCAGGTCTTTCCATCTCTTCCTGATGTCATCCCTTGTGCGTGGATGGTTTCCCACGGCGTTGACCTTGTTGACTGTCCTCTGCCATAGCTCCATCTTCCTGGCCAAGGGTGTCGTCTGCACCTGGGCCCAGAATAAGTGTGGCTCGACCCTGAGTATTTCGTCCACCATGGTCCTTAGCTCCCTGTCAGAGCAGGGGTGTTTAGGGGGGTGCCATGGTGTGTGTTGTGGGTGATGTGTTGTAGGTGTGTTGGTGAGGGTGCTGTTGTGTGGTTGTGACTCGTGTAATGGTTAGTTCAGTGTATGCGTGTTGTGGTGTCAATATCTGTCTTGCTATTGGCTTTGCAAAGGATTGTGGGGTGGGTATGTGTGTGTTTTATAGTGGTGTGGATGTGTGTCAGGTGTGTGCTTTTTGGACTTGCCAATGTCTGCATTTCTTGTTGGCGGGTCCCATTTCTGGCCGTGGCGGTCGATACCGCCAATGGTCGTTCAACATTCACCGTCCGCCGAGCTGATTTGTGCATCAGTATTTGATGGGCGGAGGATTTGTCTGCATGGCGGTGGCGGAGTGAGGTATACTGCTTTTCCGCCGTCATTGGCTCTGGCGGTGGTTGGAGATTGCAAAATATTTGGAGGTTTGTTCTTTTGGTATCGTTATATGGCAGTGTGCATTCCACTGCCACTGGTGGTCTTTTGTTGGCCGTCAGCATGGCAGTGTTTACCGCCAGGTTCATAATGAGGGCCTAAATATTTAGAGCAATACCTGGATGAATTGTTAGCTTATGGCTTCATTCATCAATCCATCTCTCCTATTTCTTTTCCCCTCTTCCTTGTCGCAAAGAAAAATGGTGATCTACGCTCCTGCATAGAATATAGGAAGCTCAATAAGATAACAGTGAAGAACAGATATCCCTTGCCATTGATCCCTGTTCTCTTGGACCAGGTGCAAAAGTCCACCATATATCAAAACTAGACTTGCCTATCATTTTATTAGAGTAAAAGAAGGCGGTGAGTGGAAGATGGCTTTCCAAACTAAGTTCAGACTCTTTGAATATACCATCATGCCCTTCGGCCTTTGTAGCACCCCAGATTTTTTCTAAATAAAGTTTTGCCTGACTTTTGTGATATCTTTGTCATAGTATATATTGAAGACATCCTAATTTACTCTCAAAACATGACAGAGCATGTTGCCCATGAGCGATCAGTGTTACAACGTCTAAGAGATCATAATTTATTTGCAAAATTAGAAAAATGCGCATTTCACACTCAGTCAGTGGAATTCCTGTGATCTATCTTAACCCCATATGGAATCACTATGGACCAAAGGAAAGGTCAGGCAATCTCAGAATGGTCAGCACCTACCTCCATTAAAGAAGTACAAAGATTCTTGTGGTCTGCTAACTTTTATAGGATATTTATCACGCATTTCTCAGACGTTGTTACCCCCATCACCAAACTGCTAAGGAACAAGGTGCCTTTCATGTGGTCTAAAGAAGCCAATGATGCATTTTGTTTGTTAAAGGACAAATTCACTGCGGCTCGAATTCTATGACACCCGAACCCAATACAACCATACTGTGTAGAGGCTGACGCCTCGCAGGTGGCAGTAGGAGGCATCCTCTCCCAATGAGACCAAAGGAAATATGCATCGCAGCACATATTTCTCCAAGAAACTGCTGCCTGCTGACAAAATTATACAATAACAGAAAGGGAATTGCTCCCCATTAAATTATGTTTTCAAGAGTGGTGTCACTAGTTATTTGTTGCAGTACGTACCATCACAGTTTACACTGACCATAAAAATGTTCAATTATTTTGATCTCTAAAAGCCTTGACACCCAGATAGATTAAATGGCTCTTGTTTGTATGTTGCCAGAAAATGTGCCCAAAATAAAAAAAATCCAATCCTTCATTGCAAGCCTTTTTGAATCATTTATCTGAAATCCAACACGCAGTGCACATACAACTTCAGCAAACTAAGCTAAACATGATGAGACACGCAAACAAACACTGCGTAGAACAACCAGATTAGAAAGAGGGTGATCAAGTATGGTTGGCAACTAATCACCTACAAATTCAGAGACCACACAAATTGCAGCCATGATATTTAGGACCCGATACAATTACATAAATAATCAACCCAGTCTCTGTCAAGTTGCAGTTACCAGATGTTACCCAGTATTTCATGTCTCCCTGCTCCGAACTTACAGTGCCCAATCTGACCCTTACCACTTCCTCCTCCAATTAAGATAGATGGTCACCTAGAATTTGAAGTACAGAGTATCGTAGACTCAAAGAGAATATATGGTTGGTTGTTCTATTTAAAAGATTGGAAGGGCTACGGCCCAGAAGATTGATCATGAGAACCTGCTGATGTCCATGCCCCGCGATTGGTATGACTCTTCCATGCAAGGAATCCAAATAAACCTCTCCCTGTGGGTCACCCTTTGCGGGGGGATTACTGCGATCACTGATTCCTATGCCCTAGCATGTACCTTGTGTTCTGCAGCTCATCACTTTATAAATCATGTAGGGTTTCCTCATCCTCACACACCTTGAGTTGAGTGTTTGCCCTAAGTTTGGTATCACTGTTGCCTGTACCAAACCTTTGAATTATCTTCGTATATGCAATGTTTCATGTGCATGTAATCATCCAAAGGTTTGACTGGAGGGCCTCATGTTATTGTTCCACATCTTTGTACAAGTCTTACTTCATGGATGACCTTTTTTCTATTATTGTAATTATTTACATTCTTGATAATTATCCATGTGCCTGCAGACAAGGACTTTCCACTCAGGTACTTTTCAGAGTGATTTATGTACCACCAATACAGGGACTTTCCAGGCAGGGACTTTTATTCATGTGCTTGAGAATTATCAGGGACTTTCTAGAGTGATTCACTCTGCCCTTCTAGAAAACACTATTTAACTATAAATATTCAGTCAAACCCCAGTTGTGCGCTTTGCTTTAATTCCCAAAAAGGAACCCCTACCCCCCCCCCCCCCCCCCAACTCTCCTAGGTCATTGCACCCTCTTCTCCCTGGTTCAAGCTTCCTAGCCTGACTCGGTGACACCTCTGCCCCTCAGTAATCTCTGAGCAGTTCATCAGACTTCTTTGATCCCTGCATTCCAGAAAAGAGCTATGGTGAACGACAGTCGGGAATCCTCTTCGCGGCTCCAACCGTTTAGTGTGGCCTGCAACAAAAGTAAGAGCATGCAAGAGAAGAGAAAACGTGTCATGACTTATGCGCTGCTTGAACCTGGAGTTCGAGTGGCGAGGTTCTTGTTCCTGAATGTTCGGCCTTGGCCCAGGTAGGGGTGTCTCTTTCTGGTAGCCACGGTGCTGCAGGCGATAGGAACGCCAAGGGCAGGCCGTGTCCTTCAGAAGTAGTGCATGAGGGAAAAAAAACCTAAAAGGGGAAAAAACCTCCAGAAGGACATTTCCTGGAACAGGAGCAAAAATCAATAAGTAAATATAAGATAAAAAAAAGGAACAGGAAAACACTGGAACGGACGTGTAACCAGAATCTGACGCAAGGAAGAAGGAGCGAAGACACCATCCAAACAGAAAGTGTTGCAGCGCAAGGAGGGAAAGAATCACAGCCCTTAAATACCCAAAAACAGCAAGCGACCAACAGGAAGTGCAAGGACACCATATTAGATAGGGAAAAACACATAGAAAGTAATGGACAAGGAGCCATAGAGAGTAGGGAACCAAAGCATGGTGGGAAGAGAGGGGAATATTGGGAAAGAAGGAAAAACATAAAGGGAAGCACAAATGAGGGCGACAGAAAGAAAAGACAACAATAGCAGGTGAGTGGGGGGGTTAGATATGCCAGAATGTGTGCCGCGCTATAAAGAAACAAGGCCCCATGCCTAATTTGGGGCCTCGGATGCTGCAAGAGAGACTGGGGGTGCGACTTCTCTCAGCTCCGCGCACCGCGGCCCGAGCGGAGTTTTCGGCTCGCGCCGCGCGCGACAAAACGAGGTTAGCGCAATCTGCTGGAAGTTCAAGAAACTATTTGCAAACTTTTAAAAATAAAAAGAGAATTCAAAAATAAGAAAAAGATGAACTGTCACATAATGAGAGCTTAAACAAGACCTAAAGGAGTGCATATTTTTTGTGTTGTGTAAGCATCTTTGAGTATATGTACTTCTACTGCTCAAATGTTATTTGAACTGACTTTGGTAATGCATGCCAATGCTAATATAGTATGTGTTCTACTTCCCTTTAGTTGACTCTCCTGCACACCCTGAAAGAGGAAGACACTTGGGGCATTCCCGAGCAAGATAGTGAGCTAGGCACCAATCATAGAGCGTGAGTCTTTCTTTCTTTTATTATTTTGTCCCAACCCCCCTCCCTCCTGGAAGAGCGCCTTATTTGAGGTTATCATTCCTTGGTCGGACATTGTGTTGGGAGAGACAAGGGTCCAATATCGTTTCTGTGGACAAGTTCTCCAGGTGAGCAGCCTGACACACAAACTTAGACAAAAATCTCGTTTTCTGACAAATTTGGTTTAATTCAGTTTAGCAACTTCTGCGGTAGAGCTTCTTAAAGAATTCTTTAGAAAATGCATAAAGATTTTGCATTTTGGGACTCCTTTTTTTCTTGGTCCCCACTTGATGGATCCCCTCACAACTTTCCATGCACAAACCTGGCAAAAGAATCAGGTTTTTTTTTTTTAATTTAGTGAAGATTCAGTAAACAGTGCCAAAGGTATTAGCAAGAGACAAAAACACATTTTCTATGGAAACGCCGACTCCGAAAACACAGAGTAGCCACTCTGTAGGTATAGTTAAGGTGCCCAGAGATAGGAATTTCTCTAATTTTTCAGCATTAATAATTTTGCAAACGTTTGTCAAACCTCCATGAAGGTTTACAGACCTATTCTTTTTTCTACATTGGCACAGTATGAAATGTTTTGTGGAGATTCATCATGGGGGTGTGAAGAAAAAAGGGGAGTCCCAGAATATGTTTTGGCACCAATGCATTTTCCTTAGACTTTGTACTCATGCATAGCTTGAAAATGATGGACAGATTGAAATCTGTAAATAATATAGATTATAGTGTGTAGATGATCCTTTTGGGTACAAGAGGTAAGTAAGCTAAGTATTTTTGAGTGATAAGGGGCCTGATTCACAAAGGTAAACGTAGACCAAAGTCTAAGGGTAGACCAAAAGTCTAACTTTAGACCTAAAGTCTAACTTTATTCATAGTAAAGTTACACTTTTAGTCTAACTTTAGACTTTTGGCCTCAAACTTAGACCAAAAGTCTAAACTTAGACCAAACACCTAACTTCATTCATAGTAAAGTTAGACTTTTAGTCTAAGTTTAGACGTTTGGTCTAAACTTTTTCTTTTGGTCTAAGTTTACCTTTGTGAATTAGGCCCAAGGTATTTAAACTTAGTGATATCTGTTGTTGCAGTAAATTTGAGGTATTTCACGAAAGTACTGCAGTATCTAGAGATGACAAATCTTTATGTGATTGGATAATGACCGCCTTGATAAAAGTTAAAGTCAGTCATGTTGTGTTTAGGTACATTTTGGCTGTGCGATGCCTTCAGATCTAGGTAAGTATTAGATTTGGTATTCTTCCCTGACCTATAACTACTTTAGTAAAGTGGTAATAGGTGGAGAAAAATATTTATAAATCTCTCTATAGTACTATCTGAAGTACCACAGTATAAAAATAATATATATATATTAAAATATTAAAAGTACAATATAATAAACTATATTTTACAAATATAGGGGGTCATTCTGACCCCCGCGGGCGGCGGAAGCCGCCCGCCTGGCGGGAACCGCCCGAAGACCGTACCGCGGTCAAAAGACCGCAGCGGTCATTCTGACTTTCCCGCTGGGCTGGCGGGTGACCGCCAAAAGGCCACCCGCCCGCCCGCCCAGCAGGAAAGCCCCAGCAACGAGGATGCCGGCTCCGAATGGAGCCGGCGGAGTTGCTGGTGTGCGACGGGTGCAGTTGCACCCGTCGCGATTTTCAGTGTCTGCCAAGCAGACACTGAAAATCTCAATGGGGCCCTGTTAGGGGGCCCCTGCAGTGCCCATGCCAGTGGCATGGGCACTGCAGGGGCCCCACAACACCCGTTCCCGCCATCCTGTTGCTGGCGCTGAAAACCGCCAGAAACAGGATGGCGGGAAGGGGGTCGGAATCCCCATGGCGGCGCTGCTTGCAGCGCCGTCGTGGAGGATTCCCTGGGGCCGCGTGGAAACCGGCGGGAAACCGCTGGTTTCCCTTTTCTGACCGCAGCTGTACCGCCGCGGTCAGAATGGCCCCAGAAGCACCACCAGCCTGTTGGCGGTGCTTCCGCGGTCGTTGGCCCTGGCGGTCCATGACCGCCAGGGTCAGAATGACCCCCATAGTGTACTATGGTGTATTTTCAGTTTCCAACATAATTAAATATGAAAAAAAGCCTACGGAATAGCGCAGTAGTATATAAATTATCCAAATAAAGCAACTTTTCACCTGTTACGTGAACAAAGTGAAGTATGGATGCAACTGGTTGATAACTCCTTTATTGGTATCTGAGTAGCATGAAAAGCACCACACACCTTAAATGTTGTGCCGACATATGTGTTGAAATATTAGACTAAATTGTAATCTGTCCTTTGCAGACCTGGTCACAGTGGCAATTAGTTTTGACCCAACACCCCCTAGATGCCAAGGCACACTGACAGTATGATGCATAGACACCAATCCCATCCAATTGTCCCACATAGTTACTGGAAGTAGAGTTGTATCAGTTGGGTCCTGGAATTGACATCTCCCCCTTCCTCATCATCACCATCACTCTCATCCCCTCTTTGAGGAAGCTGGTCTGGACATACAGCACCCTCCTCCTCCAAGAGGGGGATAGAATTTCTCACAGCCACGTTGTGCAGCATGAAACAGGCCACCACTATTCTACACACCATTTCAGGTCCATAGGCCAGGGAACCGCCAGAGATACGTAGACAACGAAATGTAGCTTTCAGGGGACCTATTGTGCACTCTATCACCCTCCTAGTACATTCATGGGCCTCATTGTAATTCCTCTCTGCATCTGTTCCAGGATTCCTCACTGGTGTCAAGAGCCAACGCAAGTTGGGATAGCCAGAATCACCTAGAAAAAAGTGCAAAACAGAATTTTGATTGACAAGCCTCAGAGGGAGACACCCTGACTGTCTGCTATGTGGCAATAAGTGAAAGAAACACCTACCTATGATCCACCCTCTGTCCTCTTGTAGTTATTCCATTTTGTGTGGCACACTACTGTTCCTCAGCACAAATGAATTATTGACTGAACCAGGAAACATGGCATTCACATGTGTGATGTACTGGTCTGCAGTACACACCACTTGAATGTTCATCAAATGAAAGTTCTTCCTGTTTCTGTACACCTCTTCACTGACTCTTGGGGGGATGATAACTATGTGGGTGCCATCAATGGCACCTATCACATGGGGTATGTTGGCAAAGGCATAGACGTCCAACTTGATGGCAGGCAGGTCAGCACTTTGGGGAATTCTCACATAGGAATGCAGGTGTTGTACAAATGCATTCAGGAATCTTGACAGTATAATGCTAAACATTGGATGTGAAAAACCTGCATCCATGCCCACTATCACTTGAAATGAGCCCGTGGCCAGGAAATGGAGTGCAGAGAGCACCTGCACTTCAGTAGGGATGGCATGCTGATTACGATTTGCCGGTGTCAGTGCAGGATCCAGTAATGCACAAAGTTCATGAATAGTTGCACAAGTGAGTCTGTAATTGATAATGATGTGACGCTCCAACATAGTCCTCAAATCAACAAGTGGTCTGTACACCGATGGGGCCCTTCCTCGCCACAAGGGTCTGTACCTAGGAGGAGTTGAAAACACGTGTGAGGAACACATATGCATCTTCACACATTGTTATTCATTCAGCACTGCTGGCATGATTGTCGTCGACACTAATGCATAGTGTGTATGACATTACAGCAACATGACCACAATGATAGATCAGGGCTGGTGAGGTGAGATAATGTTATTTGTCACATGCCTATGGGTGTTTGGGGCACAATAAGGCCTGCATTGTGCAGATGAGAGTTTTACAAATGTGTAGTTTTGGCCAAAATACCTGCCCCCTGTAATCCAGAACTGTCGTGGTAGAAGTGACCTCATACCGCTAGCAGTTGACGTAACAGCGTAAGGCGGTGTTTACCGCCATGCACAAATTCATTGGTTAACATGGATGTCAATGGGGAATCCTAGTGTATCATGATCGCCACTGCCGTTGACGGTGCACACCGTCCCAGTGCGTACGCGAACTCGTCACCCAACATTCACTTGGCTCCCTAATCTCGTGCAAGCACGTACTCCACTGAGTGTACTGCTGTGTCCTGCCTCTGGTCATGGCACGTGTTGCAGGGGAAAGGTCCCCGGCCTTCACCAAAGAGGAATTGGAGAGGCTTGTGGATGGGGTCCTGCCCCTGTACGCCAAGCTCTACGGTCGGCCAAAGGTACAGGTGAGTAGGAGGATTGGGGGCCATGGATATGTGTAGAGGTTGGTGTTGGCTGCTTACATGTGTGCACCTCTGATACTGGATGGTCCAGGGTTCCTGACATGCTGCATGTGTGTGTGCTGTTAGTCGGTTTGAACTGTCCGTCCCATAGTGGACGTATAGCCAGCTGTATATGATTGGCCAATGTCTGACCTCTGTGTTACATTTCTGTGTGTCCCTTATAGGTAAGCGCCCACCAGAAGAGGGGACTTTGGTATGCCATCACCAAGGAGGTGCGGACCCATGGGGTCTACAACCGGCAGAGCACCCACTGCAGGAAGAGGTGGGAGGACCTCCAGCGCTGGGCGCAAAAGATCTGCAAGGCCCAGCTGGGGAGGTCCTCCCAACAGGCAATGGGTGTCCGTCGGGCACTGACCCCCCCCTTATGCAATGCATCCTGGCAGTGGCGTACCCGGACCTGGATGGGCGCTTGAAGGCTGCACAGCAGTCACAAGGGGGTGAGTACACATACCATATTTTTGACCCTTGATGGATGTGTGTGTGCATTCGGATTTATGCTGCCTAGTTGCAGGGACCATGACTGATGTCCATCTACATCATGGCCCCCGTGGGGAGTAGGGGTGTTTTGGTCAGGTCTACTACACGTCAGGTCCTTCAGTTATTTGGGGAATGGCTGTAGAGCAGGGTTCTGGCCACTAGTCAGGGGCATAGCCATGGGTATAGCAGTAGGTGCTGCCTGGGTTTTCTGGGTGTGTGAACCACTATTGTACCTCCATTCAGCTACTTACAAAATCTCTCCTGTTTTGTCCCCCATCCCTCTTCTCTTGTGTTGTCTGGGTACATCAGCATCATCTGGCGAGGGAGCTGAGGCACCGGCGAGTGGGGATGCAGCAGCCCACGAATCTTCGGAGGCAGAGTCATCCGATGCCAAGGGGACCAGTGGGTAGGAGGGCGAGGAGAGTACCACGGGGGAGGCACTACCACTGGAGGAAGTGACTCCGATACCTCCTCCGATGGGAGCGCCCTGGCGGTGGTGGACCCTAGTGGGACGACACCTACTGTGTCATCTTCCGCCACCCCCACACGATCACTGTCCTCCCATTTGCTCCCCATCGAGTTGCCAATGCCCACTCACCCAGAAGGGTGGGCGTCTCCTTCGCCCCAGGCACCTCCTCCCCTGCCCAGTCAGCCCTGCTGCCCTCACGGAGGAGGGTATTAACCTCCTGAGAACTATCTCTGTAGGGCAGACAACCATTGTCAATGCCATCCAGGGGCTAGCATCACAGATGCCCGATGCCAATGCCTATCTGGATGGCATTCACGGTGCCGTGCCTGGCCTACAGAGATCTTTTAAGGCTATGGCCTCCTCCTAGACGGCAGTCAGTGTCCCTGGTCATTCTGTCCCCCCTCCAACCTCCTCTACCCCTTCCAGCACCCCACTCCCTTCACCCGTCCAAGGCACACATTCTGACACCCAGGCACACACACCTCAATACACAAGAAGCACACTTCAAAACACAAGCACCACACCTCCCACCACAAGCATACACACAGCCAACATACACATGCACAAACAACAACATCCACTTCCCCCAGTGTGTCCACCTCTTCCGCCTCCCTGTCTGTCCCCAGTACATGCACACCCCCAGACACTGCACCTTCATTCACTGTTGCTGACCCTATACTTGCAGTCACCCCAATAGCACACATCCATTCATGCACCCCAGACACTACACCTGCACTCACCACAACTACTTTAGTTGACACATGCAGCACACTCACCAGACTTGCAGACACCCATACAACATACATTCACACTGGCAGCCTGTCTTGTCCCACTGTGTCCACCCCTCCTCCTCCCAAGACACTCAAACACACCAAAACACCCACCAATCACAGATCCACCACACCTCAGCATACTGTCCAGTCACCTGCACCCATATCACACACACCTACATCACTTACGACCACTCCCTCTACCTCCACTCCCACGCCTTCCTTCAGGTCTACCAAAATTGAACCTAAGAAACATTTCCTCTCCTGTGTTGACCTCTTCAAACCCACTGGCCCAACCCATCTCATCCCTAAACGTGCTCACCTCCTTGCCCTGTCCACTCCTTCCACGTCACAGCCCGCCCCTGTCCACCCTTCACATTCCTGTGCCCTTTCCCCAGAGAGGAAGAAGCCCCGTGCTGAACCTGTTCCATCTGCCACCACCCGGTCCAAGCACACTCCCCCTCCTTCCAAGGCCACACCTAAACACCCTCCACCTTCTGAACGCAAATCTAAGCCCCACCCCCGTCGGAAATCCCCACCCCTGTTCCCTGAGGTGCCTGGATGCCCCATTGTTGCCCCTATGAGATGGAGTACCGTAGCACATGTGGGAGTCAGGTTGGGGCCATTTTATGAAGGACTGGCCATTGTCCTTATATGCACTTTGGTTGCTCAGTAAGCATAATAAAAGTTAATGTGTGGCCTGTGTTTATGGAGGCACACTCTGGAGCCGTGGTCTCTTGTTTCATTGTTTGTGGGTGTGGGGCACATGTATGTACTTTGGTCAGGTTGGATTTGCCTTGTGTCGGGTAAGTACCTCTTGCTGTGGGGTGTATGGCTTGTGCTGCTGTGAAGGGTTGGGGGAGCGTTGCAGGGTGCGTGGAGTGGGTGTGTATGTAACTGTGCCCTTTCTTCCTTTGTTTAGTAGGTTGCAGCACTTACCGTTGTCGTCTTCGTCTGCGGTCTTGGTCGTGGAGGTATATGGCAAGGAGCAGGGCTGGCATGATCTGCAGCTCTCTATCCATGTCTGCTTCGGCATGTTGTGTAAGCCTCCGGTGAGTGTTTCCTTATATTTGGTTCATTTCCGCCTGGCTTTGCGTGGCGGTGGTTCCTACCCCGGAACAGACGGCGGTCTAGTGGTTCATTATTTGATGGGTGGCTAGGGCCTTTCCGTCGGCCTGTGGGTGGGCTCTGCCATCGTTGTCGGCACTCCTCTGCTGGGGTGAGTAGTTTTCAGGGTGCCTGTGTTTCAGTTGGTTCATTATTTGGCGGTACGGACCGCACGTCTGTTGGTGGATGTTACCGCCACCGCCAGCAGTGCAGTGTTTACTGCCGTGTTCATAATGAGAGCCTAAGTATGATTCTCCATAACTGAGCCAAGAGTTTTTGAAAAGCCTGAATTCTTAATGGGTTTGGATATGCCAATGCTGAATGAGTATTTAGAATTGTTCCCAGATAAGAAGGTATTTGTGAAAGTTGAAGATGGTATTTGAGATTGTTAATTGTAAATCCCAAGTTGTGTTGAATATTTACTTTGTGTTGAGTAGGTTGACGGCATTTTTGGGTGGGTTTGGCTTTTATGAGCCAATCGTCCAAGTATGGGAAGACATGGATGTGTTGCCTTCCGTGAAATGCAGCTACTACAGCTAAGCATTTTGTGAATAACCTTGGGGCTGGTGTTATCCCGACTGGTAGTAGTTTGAATTGATAATGTTTTCCCACAATAACAAATCAAAGATACTTGTGGTGTGCTGATGCATGGTAATGTGAAAATAAGCATCTTTGAGATTTAATGCTGTCATGTAATTCCCTTGTTGTAATAGAGGAATAGCATCTTGCAGAGTGACCATATGTAAATGTTCTATCGCCCCTTTGAGAAGAAGAGACTGTACCTTTTCTTTTAAGAAAATGAGATGGTTGTGTAAGAGTTTGTGAAAATGAGGAGATATATTTGGTGGAGTGGAAATTAGTTCTAGACAATAACCATGTTAGAATGCTGATGGAACCCACTGGTCTGTGGTGATATTGGACCATTGGGGATAAACGCTTGCCAGTCTTCCTCCCACAGGCGGTGTATGTGCTGTGGGGATTTGTAAAAAGTAATTGTCTTGTATTAGAGGGAGATCCTCTAGAGGTGGATGCTTTACCTCTCCCTCTATTACTTGTGCCTCTATAACATCCTCTAAAGGAACCTCTGTTGTAAAAATGTATTCCATGCTTTTATTGTGAGGTGGAAGGTTTGGGTGTTAATGTTTTGAAATCACCCCTAAATTGTGGCCTTCAAAAATGTCCCCTGTTGGGTGTAGTTAATAAGGTCCCCATGGCTTTAGCAGTTTCAGAGTTCTTTTTTAATTTTTCGATAGTGGTATCTACCTCTGGGCCAAAAAAATGCTCCTTGTCGAAAGGCATGTTCAAGACTGCCTGTTTCATCTCTAGTTTAAAACCTGAACACCTTAACCATGCCTTTTTATAAAAACGATAGTGTTCACACCAGGTGCTGCTGTGTCAGCCGCATCAATGGCACATCTGATTGAGTTATTGAAGATGGTTTGTCCTTCTGCAACTATCTCCTGCCCTCTTTTTTGATATTCTTGTGGAAGATGTTGTAATAACTCCTCCATCTTCTACCAGTGGGCCCTGTCATACCTCGGCAGGAGTGCTTGAGAATTTGCAATTCTCCAATGAGTTGCAGCTTGAGCAGCTACTCTTTTGCCTGCTGCATACATTTTTTTGCTCTCTTTATCTGGAAAAGGAGCATCCCCCATGGACTGACTGTTAGCCCTCTTTTGTGCTGCACTTACCACTATAGAGTCTGGTGGTAGTTGTTTTTTATGAAAGTTGGATCTGAGGGTGCAGCTTTATATTTCTTGTCTTCCCTTGATGTGATTATTCTTTCCCTAACAGGTTCTTTGAATGTATCAGTAGCATGTCTGAGCATGCCTAGTCTCATGGGTAGAAACGGAGACTCTTTGTGTGTGATGGTTAGTGTAACAAAGAGAAAGTCCTTTTCAATTGGGTCTGTGTGCATTTGCACATTATGATACGCTGCTGCTCTTGAAATAACTTGGTTGTATGCAAGCGTATCCTCAGGGGGAGAAGGCCTTGCTAGATAAAGGTCAGGGTCATTAGGGGGAATGGGATCTGGATTGTATATATCCCATGGATCCACATCTTGTGGAACATCACTTAAATCATCTTTCTGAGGTGATGATACTTGTGGAGAAAATTGTGGACGAATAAAGGATGTAGGTGATTGTGGTGGTGGTGGAGTAGAAGGAAGTACAGAAGAATGAGGTGGCGAAGGTGGAGGTTGTTCTGGAGCCTTGTCTTTCTCTTTGGAGACTTTTGTAGGGGGAGGCACAGTGTCCAAAGTTTCTTGGAATGTAAGTCTCCTTTTGATTGGAATAGGAGGAGAAGCCATGATTCTTCCTGATCCTTTCTGTATGTTTATTTTAAGCTGTCTAGAATCCATCACTTCCAAGATAGGCTCTAAAGAAGAAGTCTCCTCAGAGGAAACTGTAGAATCTTTGCCCACTATAGTTTTCAGCTCTGAACACTTTCGGCTTTTTTCAAGCCGAAAGTATTGGCTCCGAAATAGAAGGCAATATTTGTATCTTCGGTGCAGAAATGGTTGATTTGAATGTTTGATTTGATCCTGAAACAAATTGGGATTTCGCCCCACCCAGGACACCCAGTATAATCTGATTGGGACCGCAGGGGGAGCCTCAAGGCACCAGTAGTCAAAGCCACCTTTCTGTGTCCTGCAGGAGCCAGCGTTCCTCCCGCACCCAGGGTGGTGCTGCAAAAATGCAGTTCCCTTTGTGCGGAAGCAATACTTTCATATCAGAGAAAGAAATGAAATCTCTGATACCAGCAAGTGGAACATTTTGACAGCTCCTGCTTGCTGGAAGTGTAGTGTTTGCTTTTGCTTGGCCAGAGCTCTCACAGCTCCCACCAAGCAAAACGCTATCTTCTGAGGGTATGCACCTCAAGAGATAGCAGGAGCTGGCCCTGGAGGGTGCCGTCCTCAGGGCCATCAATGGCTCCGGAAGGGGAAAAATGCAGCCCCCCTCCTTTGTTTAGCACTGGCTGGCCCTGGAACGGTGGGTGCCCCCTAAGCAATATGTGTCCATGGAGGGGGGCACACACAGTCCCCTTCTTCATTTACAATGAGCTTTTGGCCTCGGGAGGTGTTTTTCCCCAGGGCCAGGAGGTCTGCATGGACCTCCTCTTCAATATTCATTGTAGTCCTTGGGAGGTGGTGGTCACTGGGGTCCATGGGGGTCCAAGCAGCCCCCCAATTATTTTTTTATATTTCGACCTGGGAAGGTAGTGTCGTAGTTTGGACTCTTGCCCTGGGCAAGACTGCTGGTTCAAGGATGACAGTACTTACCTTTGTAGGCGACTATGCCTATCCTACAACAAGTCGCAACTGTGATCCCAACCCCTCCGGCTCACTAGCAGCACCTCACCAAAAACCCAAATAGTTAAAGGTGATTTGTGGCAGCCGTTACGCATGGACTCAGAAGTATGACATCTCAGGGAGCGTCGTGGTTAAACGGAGATTACCCCTTTCTCACAGATATATAATGTCTCAACCAAACACAGGCAATAACGAAGATGCAGTAACGTTTCAATAATTTTTATTCAATACAATACGGTATATCGCATGGGCTGCAATGATTAGGATAATGAACAGTGCAAGAAATAGAATTGTGAAGACGAGAGTCATGATTATGAAGACCCCCACCATCTTGCGTTAGCATAGAAAGACATGAAGTGTATAATATGTCCTAATATGCTATCATAAAAGGGCTAGCCTTCTACCGCAAGGAGAGTTGGGTATGTTAAATCAAATCTGCCAATGCCATGTCCCTGGAAGGAACCCCCAACCCTCGTTACCTTGGAATGAGGTCTCGAGCTCAGACTTCAGAAGAACACGAAGTCCAGGTCAGCATCAAGGGGACGTGCAGCATCGATAGCAGCGATGGTACCTGGTCGAAATCCCTCTGATTATCTGTCTAACGTGTGATGTATTTATACAGATCTACTTGGACCCCTGACGTAGGTTGTTCCAAAACAATAGATAACACTGCATGCTTGAGACGGTAATTTCTAATGTGAGCACCTACAGTTTGTTTGTCTTTGTCACATGAGTTGACACCTTAGCGCGGTGACACTGATAACATAACTCTAAACATAAGGGCCTAACTATAAACAAGGCAGCCATCTTAGAAGAATTAATTAAATAAATGGTCTAAGACAGAGCAAGCTAAGTAGGTTAAAAGTCACTAGGTGACGGGGGCACGAGTCTGCAAGCCAAAGGCTAAGCTAACTCCTGTTATCCCATTACAAACTAGGATTCACTACAGTAGTGGTCCCCGGGGCTCAAAGGGCTCCATGCGGCCCCACGTATATTTGAAATATGCAGACCTACAGAGGTGGCAGTCCCGGGGCTTTTACAGCCCTAGGAGGAGGGTCCTGAGTACCCCACCTTAATTATTATATTGGGCATGCCCTGGGGGCCTGGCCCACCAGGGGCAAAAGTAATAAGAAGTGTGGAAGGCTGCGCTTTTTTTGCAGTCATCAAAATACGGGATCCAATGCTAGGAGATTAGGGTATTTGTACCCTGCCCCTTTTCTTTTTTTTTGCATTTTTCTTTGGGACTCCGCTGAAGCCAAGTCTCAACATGAGATCTCATTGCCGCTGTGTCCCTAGATATCTAGATTTCTTTTCCTTTTGATATCACTAGAACTGTTGAATGGATTTAAACGAAATCACAAAAGCATGATCTGCTCACCAAGATCTAGCTTCCTGCCAAATTTAGCATAACTTCATTCAGCGATTCAGGTTTTAGGCGTGTCCAAAGACCGTATGGGAATCAACATGGGAAACACACTTACTTGATCCCCCCTTTTTCCCGGCTCCCGATTTGAAGGATTGGCCTGAAACTTTCCATGTACAACAAGACCCTAGAGGACACTTTTTTTTAGAAAATGTCATGAAGATTCGTCAAAAAGTACCAAAGTTATAGCCGGGTCAATTAACGCTTTTCCTATGGAAACTAGGTCCTAACTATATATATCTATATCTATATCTATCTATATATATCTATATATATATATCTATATATATATATATATATATATATATATAAATAAACAAATATTATTATTTTGTAGGGTTATTTGGAGCTACCAGAGATAGGAATTCCAACGTTTTTTTACTATTAATAACTTTAGTCCTGTTTGACATTTCAGAAGAAAACTTTGCAGAGTTATTCTTCCTTCTACATTGGCAGATGATGCAAAGTTTTGCTTTGATTGGTCAAGGGGGTGCAAAGATAAAACACCAATGCATTTTCCATAGACTTTTGTATCTTGTGTAGTGCAAGAAAGGCTGGACGCATTTACATGGAATTTGGCAGGATTACACATTATGGTGCACAGATTATCCTTTTGGGTACTACAGGTAAATAGGGTATGTATTTCTTAAGGTATAATGCATTTTTACTTAGTGATATCTGTTGCAGTATTTTCCCAAAGTTTTGCGGTATTTTCTCAGAAGTACAGATGTACATAGCAATGACAAGTTATTAGGTGATTGCCCAATGACTGCCTTGACAAAAGTTAAAGGGGGTATGTTATTTCCATGTACAGTTTGACTGTGTTCTAAGTTTCACCTTTAGATCTAATTAAGTACTTCATTTGATATATTTCCCCGACCTATTACCATTTTATTAAAGTGTTAAATGGTAATTACAAGTTTCTATATATTTTGTAGAAAGTTCTGCAGTACTGCCTCTGGCGTATTGCGGTACCAAAAACAGATTAAAAACATTGGGGCATATTTATACTCCGTCTGCGCCGAATGTGCGTAAAACTTTTGACACACATTCAGCGCAAACGTTGCCCCGTATTTAAACTTTGACGCCCGAGCCTGCGGACGACAAAATTCCGCTGTGTGTGTCATTTTTTGGATGCGGCAACCCGCCTTGCGTTAATTATATGCAAGGTAGGCGTTCCCGTCCAAAAAATGACTTAAACGGCCGTGCGTCGTATTTATACTTTCGGGCAAAAATGACACACGGCCGGGAGGCGGAGCCGGAAAATGACGCACAGCCCGATTTGCGTCAAAAATTAATGCCTGAGTCAGGGCAGGCATTAAAATGGGGCAAACACACCTGTATTTAATCAGAACACACAGAAGCAACAGCAGAGCAGCAGAGCAGCAACAGGGAGACATGGAGGTGATACTAATCCAGCGTGCACGTAGACGCAGAGCTCAGCAGCAACAACAGCAGCTACAACAACACCAGCAGGGGCCCCAAAGGCAGCGCAGAAGGCAGGAGAGGATATTCCACCCTAGAACAACCCTTCAGGGCCTCAGGGAACACAACATCATCCAGAGGTACAGGTTGAACTGGCAGGCCATTCAGCAGCTGCTGCGCAACATTGAACCGCAGTTGGCCCCCACTTTGCTGACACCCCACACCATCCCAACAGAAACCAAGCTGCTTGCCGTACTTCATATGCTGGCAAGTGACTCTTTTCAACAACTGGTTGCCGGAATATCACAACCATCATTCTCCGCCTTTTTGCCCACAGTACTGGATGCCATCATTGGACTGACACCCCGCCACATCTGCTTCCATACTGGGGTTAGCCATGTGGATGACACTTGTATCAACAAGAGTCGCACTGGAAGTCAGCTCCGATTTAGTCAGCCTGTCAGACCCACATTCTCCAAGATTGGTACAGCAAATTGCTCTCCAATAGACTTCTGCTTCCCTATTTACCAACGTAATTATGAAACTGTAGGTAGAACCTCCTAGCAGCATGTACTTCCACATGTAGTGCTACAAGTATGTGGAACTTGAGTGCAATGGCCTAGGTGTGCATGCAATTCATGATCATGGGTGTTCTTGCAACTCTGTGTCTGATGTAAGTCAGGCCTTACTAGAAGTATATGTTGTGTACCAAGTTCTGCATTTCCTGACATGTGTGGCCCTATGATTGCTCTAGGGTTTGCTGACTCCTAATTGTTGATAGACCTTACCTGTGGTGTGTGTGTAGAGCCAAACACGTGTGGAGTTTTCTATACACTCCTCGGTGTACATGTTGTTGGAAATTGATAGTTGTTTATCCACCCCCCTACCCTCAAACACAGGCATGGGTTTGTGAATGGGGTACCTAGTACTGATGCTACCATTATGTTACACATACATGTGAATAAGTGACTGGTTGGAACCTAGTATACACACTCAGGTTTGGCAATTGGTACTATACTGGCAAGTCCAGTTACAACTTGCAGACCATGTGGCTTTAGTTTTGCTTTCCGTACACTGACATTTATAGCCCAGGTCTTGGCGGAGGATATGCAGCATGATTCTTAGCTGATAACTGGCAGAACTCAGATTGCAAGTAAAAGCCAGTTGTTACCCATCTTGTAGGTTATGGATGTGCTATGTGTGATGTGACCTTTGTAGGCTGGCCTGCCATGTACTTCCTCAGCAACATTCAATGATCTGTATTGTGATATGAGCTGTTATAAGTACAGTAGATGTATTGTCTGATTATCTTCTTGTGCCATTTCACACAATGCAGTTACTAATGTAGAATATTTTCATTTGTCTTCACAGCTGCAAACATGACTCCAGACCAGGTCCGTGAATTCCAGCGCCGGGCCATGAGATACCAGTACATATGCTGGTGGAGTCGGGGTTCAGGAGGATGGCCCGGTGATAACGCCATGAACGGGCCTCCGGGGCATGGAGAGCCTTCGCCACAGGGTGGCCCTACTTTGCCCACCACAGCTACCACCAGCACAACCACCAATTCAAGCCAGGTGGTCCCACCCACAGCTGGGACTGTTGTGCCTACATCTGCTGGACTTCCAGGCCCCAGCATTGCTACCGTTGCAGGACAGCCCACTGGGCCTGGGACCACACACACACAGACCTCCTCCACCGGTACCCAGACTGCCACAGCTCCATCTGTTGACCCTGCAACCTTCCACAACATGGAACGGAAGATGGACCGTGTGCTGCGCAAGTTGAGCCACCTGAGCCGGCATGTGCGCCACATTAACCGGCGTGTTAAGTCTATCAAGAGGACCCTCCAGAGGGCCAAGCTCTAGACATTTTTTGATGGACATGATTCCCTCCCCTCCCTCCTCTTTCCTTGTTCTTATAGTTAGTGGGCTTAGGGGGCTTAGTGTTAGGTTAATATAGGCTGTTAGTTTAGTTAGTGTTAGTGGGTGGGGGGTCCAGATTCTTTATATTTTTACTTATTAAGTGTGTGGGTGGGTGGGGGGCTATGTTGGGGTTCTTGTGCGTTTAAAAAAAAAAAAATATATATATATATATATATTTGTTTACGATAGTATAGTATGTGTTTAGGTTAGTATGTGTTGTCATCCATGTGTCCCGTCTCATAAGGGGGGTGGGGGGCAGATGTTTAGAACGTTTCGTTACATGTGATAAGTAAGTGTAGCTTAGGTTAGTTAGGGACAGTTGTGGGTAATGAGTAGTCAGGGTAGATTAGGGTAGGTAAGATCAGTTTACTCTTCTGTGATTAGCATTTAATAAATATTTGGTTAACCCTTAATAGTATGTGTTGAATGGTACTTGATCGTGGGTTTGGATTCAGTGTACATAAATTTTGTACTATTACATTTGTGTCCTATGCTACAAACAAATCCCAACTGAGCTGTACGATTTGCAGCTACCCCCAGAGTTACCTTGCAAAGTGTCGACCCTTCGTTGCAACCACTAATCACAGTTAATATGGATGACAATGTGTTTCTGTTGATAAGTGTGTTTTCAAAGTCACAAACAGTGCTTCCAGACTTGGTATTGGGGAAACAGTTTTAGGTCTGACTGCAGTGTGATGATCAAGGACACCCTTATAAGATGGGTTCTCATTGGCACTCTTGTATTCTTGTCTTCATGACTCTCATACATCATTTGTGACACAGTTCAGCATGATTACCTATTTGTATGTAAACTTAGACACCTTCATTTATGCAGTTTTTGTACTGTTTGCTTAGATTAGTGTGCACTGTTATATGTGTTATTATTGCATGTTGACATCATTTTGCGGCCACTATTTGATGACTTAGGTATCCCCTGAGGAAGCATTCTTCTGTCCAACACAGCATGATGGTGTGTGGTTCCTCACTTCATCAGATATGTCCCTCAGGATGGGCAGAGTATGATGCAATCATGGGCACTGTGCAGATTTATCTGACTACATAATATCAGGACAGTTGTATTGACAAGCTACGTAATTTGACAGTAGGCACATTTCAGTTATCTACTGCACAGTTGATATGTCACATTACCCAGAGACAGATTTGTTGTGTAAGTGCTATTTATTGAAAAGTGCCGTAGTGCTATCTGTACATTCTCCATGATTGTGAGTCCATTATAGTGACATCTTACATTGTGATCCAACACAAGGGTTTACCAAAATGCTTTTGACATGCTGGGGTTGATGTTTCAGACAGTGAGAAGAGGGACAGAATTTGCCAATGAGTAGGAGAGAGACAATCACTGGGCTGGGTGACAAGATATACAGTGGTTTGCAGAACAGTGCTTGAGTACAGTTGTTGCAAGACTGGCAAGTTACAAAGCGCAGGACCTTGGTAATTGTTGGCTATGTGGCAGGGACTAGTGCTTCCGGGTCATTTTCCTTGTGAATGTGATCTGTTCCATGTCTTCTTCTTCTGATGTGTGTGTTGCCTCCTCTGTCCTTGTTGCTCGTTGTGAAGGGGCAACACACACCTCAGTGTTAGAAGACGTGGAGTCAGACATCCCGGACGCTGCTCCCTGTGAAGGTCTTAAGGGCAGTACTGCAGCAAGGACTATCAGCTGGCTCTTGAGAATAGCAGCCACATCACAATGGTAGGCAGCCAGGCCGGCCCTGAGGGGTTTAATGTTGTATTCGTGCACGCGTTGACAGGATTGCTGTTGTAGGTGTTGGGTCAACTGTATTACAGCTGTGATGATTTCCTTCTGGGTTTTCTGCAGTTCCTGCAAGTTAGATGTTAGGGCTTGCATAGCTGCTGCCTGATCTGCAGATGACATCATGCACGAACGCACCCCCTCTAGGTTGGCTGCCATATTTTGCATCCCCACCCGCACCTCCTTGGCCAGCTCCCGCTGTACTCCAACTACAGTTCTCTCAAAGCTGGTGCCAGTGTCGTCTGAGTCCTCAGCTGTATTTGAGCTGGCAGGTCTTACAATTGGGGTGGTGGGTGGATCCTCTGCGATGGCTGCTTGTTCTGTGCTCCTCCTTGTGACTGAAGGTGGGTTCTGGAGGGTTTCAAGGACCTTTTGGATAGTCTCCTGGAGAATGTTTATCGGCTCGTCATCCATGTCATCAGGGTAATCTGGGACAGGCATATCCGCAGGAGATCCATCTTCTTCTGCAATGAAAACAGGGTACAATTAGTGTGTCTGTGTTGTGGCAATTTTGATGTGACATGCCTGCCTTTTGATGAATTCACTTTGTGATCTTGTTTCGTGTTAATTGCTCCAGTCCTTTAGATGGGCATTCTTCCAGGCCTATGGCCCACCTGCATGTCACATGTATGTTATTGAGTTATTAGACTTGTCAGCATCATCGCCTCTAGGGGTTGGTTTAGGCCAAATAGAGAATTGCCACCTTCTTGTCCTACTCAAGCCTCCATCTACATCCATTCTCATGGGGAGACCTTTCACTGGCTGTGGGTGTTCTGATGGCCCTGGCAGCACACTTAACAAACTGGACCTGCCCCAATCTCTGATCTTTCACATCCACTTAAATGTATTTGACATGTGGCATATCATATGCATAGCAATGTTATGATCCGATATGGATGTTGACATTGGTAATGTGTACTGCTGATGTTGGGGAATGTGTGTTACATTGGATTGCCCTGATAATCGTATCAGTGTCCGATTTCCTCCTCTGACTGTGCAGGTGTATTTCAGTGACCAGTTACATGTGTCCCCCCCCTCAATGCTGTTGTCTGAGCAGTATGACATTTGGGATGTTGCATTGTTACCCAGGCAGAGGATGGACCCTGACATATGCAGCATGGGTGTGTCCTTAGTGCTGTGTAGCTCCTATTGTTGTTTACATTGGCTGATGTTTGCGACAACTATGGGCATTGACATTTGACAGTACTGGGGCCTTTGTCTTGTTTCTGGGGATTGTTGAAGTTGTCATCCTCACCCCCTAATTTAGGTGTGTATGATCCATGGGGAGGTGACTGCCATTGGCTACTTGAGCTGCACACAGAGCGGAGGTGGTAGTGACAACTGTTGTCACTGTTACATTCCAGTTGTCGGTATGGCTAGAGGTTGTTAATAGGGCCCTAGTTAATGTAGGGGGTATGGTGGCTGACGTGTGCCGGGATGTCAGTTTGACGTTGTGGCCTTCCCTCCTGGCGTGGCTTTCCCTTTGCTCCATCGTTGGCATGACAGCATGCCCCCATGGGACTGTTGTTGGTGTTGTGTAATGGTGTGCCCCAGGTCTTCTCAGAACGGGCCATGCCCCCCTGCCGTGCCCCTTTACCCATGCCACTCCATGTATAAGATGACTTCCATGCATTTTGTGGTCGGTATCCTCCCCCTGCTCACAGTTGACATTATTGCATTATAATTCCCCATGCGACTTACCCTGCATGTGCGTTGTCTCCTGGTAGTCTGCGCTGTCCTGTCCTTGAATCCCTGTGACGATCTCCTCAGGGATGACGGCTGCGACCATCTCCTCCATGTGGTCCAGGGCCTCCTGGTGTGCTGAACTCCCACCTCCAGTCTGCAGTGCTGCCTTCCTGTTCCTGGCCATCTTTTCCTTGGTCCTGTGCTTGCAGTCATGCAAGCGTTTCTTGCACTCGATGACTGTTCTGCGTTCTTCAGCCACACTGTTAATCTTGTCGACAATTTGTTGCCATATAGCCTCTCTCCTACTGATTGGCAACTTTGAGGTGAGAAACAGTTGGTGCTGGTGTTCCGTCACCTCTTTAACCAGAATTTCCTGCTTCTCTGCACTGAAGCGACACTTTCTTTTCTTCTTAAAAGTGTCCTGGTTCTTGTGTGGGTCATCCTGGCTGGTTCCTGGTCTGATGTCTTCTTCCTGGGGTCTGTAGTGGCATCTGGGATCAATTTTGGCTCTCCTCTGGTGAAATGGCAGTGTTCGCGGGGTTTTTTTGACGCTATTGCGTAACAAAACTGCGCATATCCGGTTTGCGGGTCGTAAATTGACCCACAGTCATTTCCGCCGCGTTAACGTAGTTTTGCTTTACGACTTGATGCTGCGGTGTGCGTCAAAAATAATGACTCCCACCTGTGGTTTGCGCCGCCGTGCATCAAAGTATAAATTTGATGCCCGCACGGCACACCAAAATGGCGTTAGCCGGCAGTAATATTTTTGACGCAAAACTGCGCCGGCGCAGTTTTGCGTCAAAAAGTATAAATATGGACTATTATGTTAAAAAACTTAGAAATACACTCAATTACCCTATACTTTACACACATAGGCCGCGGTAACACCGCCAACAGGCTGGTGGTAAAAAAAATGGGATTATGACCATGGCGGAAACCGCCAACGTAGACAGACACTTTAGCACTCCGACCGCCACGGCGGTATCAACAAACATCGTGGCGGTCACCGCTAACAGGCAGGCGGAGGACAATGTACCGCCCACCCTATTATGAGAGGCCAATCCGCCAGCTTTTCCGGGGCGGTACGAACGACATCAAAACCATGGCGGAAACAGTACATCGAATGGGAACCACTCACCTTTCGACACTCCATGAAGAACCAGGATGCCATGGAGCCCGAATTTCAGATCCTCCCCATGTTGGTGTATCTACTCATACACCAGGAAGTAGAAAGAAGGCGGCGGCGATGGTGAGTACTGCACCTAGCACACAGGGGAGGAGGGGAGGGAAAAGAGAGTGACACACAAGCGGCAGGCAACACCCCCACCTCCCACCCTCAGCCACAACAACATACACACTAACACATCCAACAACATTACTGATACACCCCGTCACCCCCTGGAAGAACGCAAGGACAAAAGGAAATTAGTCTAACCAGTGTTATATTGGAACATTCAGATATAGCAATAAAATTTTAAATAATCAGTATATACAAAATTTTACATTATATACACAAGGCCGCACACTGTCCCTTGTAAATGTCCGTGGACCAGTGGTCCCAAAAAGCATAGGTGAAGCCCACACATGACACCTGCCTCAAAACAGGGAGAACACTGCAGGGGCATCAGGTGGAAAAAACACAGGCACCTCAGGGGGAAGGGGACGGTGCACCTCAGCCGGAAGATGGTATGACACCACTGCCCCTCGAGGGGGCTCCATGCCCACTGCCTGGTCCTGGGGAGTGCAAAGCCACAGTCTCTCTAGTGGGTGGTTTACCCACTGCTTGGTCCTGGGGAGTGCAAAGCCACAGTCTCTCAAGGTGGTGGTTTGCCCACTGCTTGGTCCTGGGGAGTGCAAAGCCACAGTCTCTGAAGTGGATGGCGTCTTCCACTGGTTCTGGAGGGGGCATTGTGCCCAGAGTGCTTCATCCTGCCAAGGATAGGGGGGGTGGATGCATCACTCCGCTGGTTGTGGAGGGGACAAAGTACCCAGAGTGCTTCATCCTGCCAAGGACAAGGGGAGTGGATGCATCTCTCCTCTGGTTCTGGAGGGGGCATTGTGCCCAGAGTGCTTCATCCTGCCACGGATAGGGGGAGTGGATGCATCTCTCGACTGGTTCTGGAGGGGACCTTGTGCCCAGTGATGCTGCACCTGGGGTGTGGCAGTTAACATCCTCTCACCTGGGTGTCTGAGCCACGAGATGTACATGGAACAGGTAGCATGATACTCTATGGAGGCCGAGCCACACTCCACCCTGCGGCGACTTATGCTGCAAACTGCTGGTAGTGCCAGTGCTGGTGGAAGTGCTTCAAGTGGCGTGTGCAGGGTCCAGGACGTCACCTGCAGCCTTGGACAGCTGCCTACTGGGGATGCTGCTGACGTCCCATATAGTGGCAGTTTTTTAGACACACTGGGACGGGAAGATGGAGGGGGTGTGGGAGTGGAGGAAGAGGTAGTGGTTGTAGGAGGTGTACGTCTGCTGAGTATGGGTGAAGGTACTTGGTCTGGAGGCTGTTGTGAGTTGGATGACTGTTGAGTGGGTGTGTGCCTGCGTTTGTGTACTTTGGGAGGAGGGCTCACAGACACACTGGGAGACGACACAGGGGACTTGTGAATGGTTGTGGGGGTTGTGATTGATCATGAGCGGTGTGTTGTGATGGGCGTGCTGGTGATGGAGGCAGTGGCTGATGATGTAGCGCATGCAGGTGTGAGTTGAGACGAGACTGGGAGAGAGGTGGAGGAGGTGGAGGAGGGGGACACAGTGGAGGAAGTGGATGTTGATATGTGTGCATGAGTGTGGTGCTTGTGTGAGTGCCTGTGTGATGATGTTTGGTGCTTATGTTTTCCTGAGCCACTTTTCTGTGTTGATGTGTGTGCATGCTGGTCTGAAGGTGTGCTTGGGATAGGTTGAGGTAGAGGGGATTGGGTTGGTAGTGGAAGTTGGAGGGGGAGGCTGGACACAGGGACAATGGCTGCCATCAGTGCTAAGGCCAGAGCCTGAAATGCTCTCTGTTGGGCCGCCATGCCAGAATGAATGCCCTCCAAGTATGCATTTGTTTGCTGCAAATGCCTCTCGACGCCCTGGATGGCATTCAGAATGGTTGACTGCCCAACAGTGAAGGATCTCAGGAGGTTAATAGCCTCCTCACTGAGGGCAGCAGGGCTGACTGGAGCAGGGCCTGAGGTGCCTGGGGCGAAGGAGATGCCCACCCTCCTAGGTGAGCGGGCACGGGAAACATGCTGAGGGGCTGCTGGGAGGGCGGTGCTGGTGGGGGGGTGGCGGCAGTACCTGTTGTTGGGGTGGGCACAGAGGTGTCCACCACCGCCTGGGAACTTCCATCAGAGGAGGAGTCGATGTCACTGGTATCCCCTCCTTTCCCCGTTGTGGAGCTCCCCTCGCCCTCCGTCCCACTGGTGCCTTTACCCGCTGTGGATTCACCCTCATAGGCCATGTGGGATGCAGCTCCCTCGGTCGCCGGTGCCTCAGCTCTTCCACCAGATGATGCTAATGCACACAAGGACAGGGAGACAAAACAAGAAGGGGGGGGAGAAGAGGACACACATGGTCAATCCCAGCAACACCACTACTGTTGGCAGACACAACACACACTGAGCTGCCCTATGCACTAGGCCTTACCAAACCAGTCACTATGGTAGTCACCAGCCCATGGGGTACAATGCCTAACGCCAGCACATGCACACCTGACACCCACAGGACCCTGCACACTAGTAGCTGCCCAATTGTACCATTGGGGTAGGGGTGCTTCAGAGCCTGCAAACAAGGAACCTACCCTGGCATGATCGCCCTGGCCTAGGGGCACCCACAGCCCACACCCCCTACCCAGCTAGTTCCTAAACCGCGCAGAGTCAGCTTTCTGAAACTGTACTCACCCCCTTGTGGCTGCTGTGATGCCCTCAAGCGCCCATCCAACTCCGGATAGGCCACCGCCAGGATGCGGAACATCAGAGGGGGTCATGGTGCGATGGGCACCCCTTCCACGTTGGGAGGCCAGCCCCAGCTGGTCCTCCACCGTCTTCTTGCTCCAGCAGCACAGGTCCTCCCATCTCTTGTGGCAGTGGGTGCTACATCTGTAATAGATCACAGGGTCCGCACCTCCTTGGCTATGGCACCCTAAATACCCTTCTTCTGGTGGGCGCTGACCTAGAGGGTAAACAGAGCGAACACATTTCATTACTCACCCTTCCGGACCATCATACTCATTAACCACCAGTTCTCACCCATGCCCTGATGCACATACATTGACCACCTCACATGCAGCACTCAGGCCACCCCCCCAACATGTGGCTAGCATCCACACCACTCCAAACAGGCATTGCCCACGCATCATGCTCACAGTGTACTCACATGTTTGTCTGCAGGACCGTAGAGTAGTGTGTACTAGGAGAGGACCCCATCCACCAGTGTGTCCAACTCCTCTGCAGTGAAGGTAGGGGCCCTTTCTCCAGACACTGCAGCTATTGTCGCTTCCAGACTCAGGTCACAACAGCACTTGCAGTGTAGGTCCTCTCCTGTTGATGGTCGGGTATCAAGTGAGTGAAGAGATAGAAAATGGTGGTCACGTCCGTGGCGGTGCGTGCCGTCACCGCCGGCGTACATCACCATAGGCTCCTCGGACCCATAGGGCCCAATGACAACCAATGCGGAGTTGCGCAGCGGTCTTCGACCGCCTACCCCGACGCTGCACAACACCAGCGCAGTTACCTCATTTCCCCTTGTCCCTCCTCACAAGTAAGGCAGCCGCCATTTCAGGGGGGCACATGGCATGGCACCTAATGGCATCACAGCACATATTTGCACATATACGGACTCACGATTTCACATACGGATTCAGTAACATTAGTTCAGACACAGTTGTGCTATCTATGTGGTAAATGACCTTCTGCTCACCGTTCTCATCCATAGGCTACAACCGCTGAGGCAGCATATGAGATGGCGGCATCCTCCGGTGTACAGACCTCTGGTGGACCTGTCGACAATGGAGGACAGACACATCATTATCACATACAGACTTGATCGTGCCACAATCCAAGAACTGTGTGCCCAATTGGAGCCAGACCTGATGTCAGCTATCCGCCAGCCCACAGCTATACCCCCTCTTGTGCAGGTCCTGTCAGTGCTCCATTTCCTGGCAAGTGCCTCCTTCCAAACTCCAGTGGCCATGGTATCAGGGATGTCTCAGCCAATGTTCTCAAACGTGTTGAGCAGGGTGTTGTCTGCCCAGCTGAAACACATGTGCAGCTACATTGTGTTCTCCCAGGTGGAGGATGTTGCCGCAGTGAAAGCTGACTTACATGCCCTGGGACATATCCCCAACATCATTAGTGCCATTGATGGGACACATGTGGCATTTGTCCACCCCCTCCTGCAGTAATGAACAACAGTACAGAAATTGAAAAAGCTACCATTCGATAAATGTGCAAATGGTATGTTTGGCGGACCAGTACATCTCCCATGTGAATGCCAAGTATCCTGGCTCTGTGCATGACGCCTATATCTTGAGGAATAGCAGCATCCCTTATGTGATGGGCCAACTCCAGAGGCACCGGGTGTGGCTAATAGGTGAGCCCAAGGTCCCCACACAGTATGAGTAGGTGTCTGGGTATGGGATAGTCCCTAAGGGTTAGTGTGTGTCTAACAGCTATCCCTCAAAATTTGCAGGGGACTTTAGTTACCTAAAGTCACCTGCAAATTTTGAGGGATAGCTGTTAGACACACACTAACCCTTAGGGACTATCCCATACCCAGACACCTACTCATACTGTGTGGGGACCTTGGGCTCACCTATTAGGCACACCTCTCCTGGCTACTGACCCCAGTGAGCAATGCCAGGACAAGGGCAGAGGAACGCTCCAATGAGGCACATGGGCGAACTAGGCGTATTATTGAGAGGACATTCAGCCTCCTGAAGGCCAGATTCCCGTGCCTCCATCTGACAGGTGGCTCCCTGTACTACTCACCCAAGAAGGTGTGCCAGATCATCGTGGCATGCTGTATATTGCACAACCTGGCATTGAGACACCAGGTGCCTTTTCTGCTGGAGGATGAGCCTGGTGATGGTCTTGTGGCAGCGGTGGAGCCTGTGGACAATGAGGAAGAGGAGGCAGAGGAAGAAGATGTTGACAACAGAACAAACATCCTGCAGTACTTCCAGTGACACACAGGTAAGACACTGTAACTCCTCTGCACATATCAGTTTACTTTAGGACATTGTACATGGCAGTCTCTTAATTTCTGTCTATGGACAATGACTGTTCCCTTTGGATTTCCTTTTTTTCAGATCTGTGTACCTCACTCTGCCTTCTGCTATGTGTACTGATGCCCAACCACTGTCATACATTGGTATGAGCAAATGAACATATACCTTGCAATTTTTTGTTAATGTTGTAGTAATACATTTGTGAATCATCAGACTGACTCCAGATTGGTATTTGATTAAAGGGTGTTTATTTAGGTGCTAAAGGGTATAGAGGTATGTACAAGGCTGGGGTGATGGTGGAGGAAAGTCCATGGTAGAGTCCAGTCTCTTGGTATCACAGGTGCATTGTCCAATGGGGCATAGGAAGGGGACCAATGGCAGTTCAAGGTGAACAGGGTAAAAGAGTGGGACAGAAGGGTGACAATCAGGAGGGTCCTATTTCCTGGTGGGGGTCTTGGCAATGTTCTCTGTCTTCTGCCTGGGTCGCAGGGACCGTTTGCAGGGTGGTTCTCCTTCTGCAGGGGGTGGGGTGCTGGGGGCCTGTTGTTCCTGTGGCAATGCCTCCTGTCCACTAGCGCCGGCAGAGGTGAAAAGCTCTTCCTCGGTTTGGCTAGTGTCAGGGGCTCTTTGTTGAGCCACTGCCTCCCTCATGGTCTTGCCCATATCAGCCAGCACCCCTGCTATGGTAACCAGGATGGTGTAGATTTTGGTGAGGTCATCCATGATCCCCATGTGCTGTTCCTCCTGCAGCCGCTGGGCCAGTACTGTGCCCATGGTCTCCTGGGAATGGTAGTATGCTCCCATAATGTTGGAGAGTGCCTCCTGGAGAGTGGGTTCCCTGGGTCTGTCCATCCCCTGTTGCACAGCAGTCCTCTCAGCTTCCCTGTTGTCCTGTGCCTCTGTGTCCTGAACCGTGTTCCCATTGCCCCTGACCCCAGGTCCCTGACCGTCCTGGGTTAGTGGGGTTGCCTGGGGTCCCTGTAGTGGTGGACATACTGCTGATTGATGTGTCCTGGGGACAGTGGCATGGGCCCCCGGGGTGGGTGCTTGTAGGAGGCTGGACTGGCTTGTAGTGGGTACCAAGGGGTACTTACACTTTGCACCAGGCCCAGGTATCCCTTATTAGTGTAGGGGGGTGTCTCGCAGCTTAGGCTGATAGAAAAGGTAGCTTAGCAGAGCAGCTTAGGCTGAACTAGGAGACGAGTGAAGCTCCTACAGTACCACTAGTGTCATATGCACAATATCATAAGAAAACACAATACACAGATATACTAAAAATAAAGGTACTTTATTTTTATGACAATATGCCAAAGTATCTCAGTGAGTACCCTCAGGATGAGGATAGCAAATATACACAAGATATATGTACACAATACCAAAATATGCAGTAATAGCAATAGAAAACAGTGCAGACAATGTATAGTCACAATAGAATGCAATGGGGGCACATAGGGATAGGGGCAACACAAACCATATACTCTAGAAGTGGAATGCGAACCACGAATGGACCCCAAACCTATGTGACCTTGTAGAGGGTCGCTGGGACTGTAAGAAAACAGTGAGGGTTAGAAAAATAGCCCACCCCAAGACCCTGAAAAGTGGGTGCAAAGTGCACCTAAGTTCCTCAAAGAGCACAGAAGTCGTGATAGGGGAATTCTGCAAGGAAGACCAACACCAGCAATGCAATAACGATGGATTTCCTGACGAGAGTACCTGTGGAACAAGGGGACCAAGTCCAAGAGTCATGATCAAGTCGGGAGTGGGCAGATGCCCAGGAAATGCCAGCTGTGGGTGCAAAGAAGCTGCCACCAGATGGTAGAAGCTGTGGATTCTGCAAGAACAACAAGGGCTAGAAACTTCCCCTTTGAAGGATGGATGTCCCACGTCGTGAAGAGTCGTGCAGAAAGACCACAAACAAGCCTTGCTAGCTGCAAGGGTCACAGTTAGGGTTTTTGGATGCTGCTGTGGCCCAGGAGGGACCAGGATGTCGCCAATTGCGTGAGGAGACAGAGGGGGTGTCCAGCAAGACAAGGAGCCCACTCAGAAGCAAGCAGCACCCGCAGAATTGCCAGAACAGGCACTACAAAGTGGAGTGAACCGGAGCTCACCCGAAGTCACAAAAGAGGGTCCCACGACGCCGGAGGACAACTCAGGAGGTCGTGCACTGCAGGTTAGAGTGCCGGGGACCCAGGCTTGGCTGTGCACAAAGGAAATCCTGGAAGAGTGCACAGGAGCCGGAGTAGCTGCAAAACACGCGGTTCCCAGAAATGCAGTCTAGCGTGGGGAGGCAAGGACTTACCTCCAACAAACTTGGACTGAAGAGTCACTGGACTGTGGGAGTCACTTGGACAGAGTTGCTGAGTTCAAGGGACCTCGCTCGTCGTGCTGAGAGGAGACCCAGAGGCCCGGTGATGCAGTTCTTTGGTGCCTGCGGTTGCAGGGGAAAGATTCCGTCGACCCACGGGAGATTTCTTCGGAGCTTCTAGTGCAGAGAGGAGGCAGACTACCCCCACAGCATGCACCACCAGGAAAACAGTCGAGAAGGCGGCAGGATCAGCGTTACAAGGTCGCAGTAGTCGTCTTTGCTACTTTGTTGCAGTTTTGCAGGCTTCCAGCGCGGTCAGCAGTCGATTCCTTGGCAGAAGGTGAAGAGAGAGATGCAGAGGAACTCTGATGAGCTCTTGCATTCGTTATCTAAAGAATTCCCCAAAGCAGAGACCCTAAATAGCCAGAAAAGGAGGTTTGGCTACTTAGGAGAGAGGGTAGGCTAGCAACACCTGAAGGAGCCTATCAGAAGGAGTCTCTGACGTCACCTGCTGGCACTGGCCACTCAGAGCAGTCCAGAGTGCCAGCAGCACCTCTGTTTCCAAGATGGCAGAGGTCTAGAGCACACTGGAGGAGCTCTGGGCACCTCCCAGGGGAGGTGCAGGTCAGGGGAGTGGTCACTCCCCTTTCCTTTGTCCAGTTTCGCGCCGGAGCAGGGCTGGGGGATCCTTGAACCGGTGTAGACTGGCTTATGCAGAGATGGGCACCATCTGTGCCCATCAAAGCATTTCCAGAGGCTGGGGGAGGCTACTCCTCCCCGGCCCTGACACTTTTTTCCAAAGGGAGAGGGTGTAACACCCTCTCTCTGAGGAAGTCCTTTGTTCTGCCTTGCTGGGCCAAGCCTGGCTGGACCCCAGGAGGGCAGAACCCTGTCTGAGGGGTTGGCAGCAGCAGCAGCTGCAGTGAAACCCCGGGAAAGGTAGTTTGGCAGTACCCGGGTCTGAGCTAGAGACTCGGGGGATCATGGAATTGTCTCCCCAATGCCAGAATGGCATTGGGGTGACAATTCCATGATCTTAGACATGTTACATGGCCATGTTCGGAGTTACCATTGTGACGCTATACATATGTCGTGACATATGTATAGTGCACGCGTTTAATGGTGTCCCCGCACTCACAAAGTCAGGGGAATTTGCCCTGAACAATGTGGGAGCACCTTGGCTAGTGCCAGGGTGCCCACACACTAAGTAACTTAACACCCAACCTTTACCAGGTAAAGGTTAGACATATAGGTGACTTATAAGTTACTTAAGTGCAGTGGTAAATGGCTGTGAAATAATGTGGACGTTATTTCACTCAGGCTGCACTGGCAGGCCTGTGTAAGAATTGTCAGATCTCCCTATGGGTGGCAAAAGAAATGCTGCAGCCCACAGGGATCTCCTGGAACCCCAATACCCTGGGTACCTCAGTACCATATACTAGGGAATTATAAGGGTGTTCTAGTATGCCAATGTAAATTGGTGAAGTTGGTCACTAGCCTGTTAGTGACAATTTGTAAAGAGAGAGCATAAGCACTGAGGTTCTGGTTAGCAGAGCCTCAGTGAGACAGTTAGGCATCACACAGGGAACACATACCTATAGGTCCCAAACTTATGAGCACTGGGGTCCTGACTAGCAGGGTCCCAGTGACACATAACAACCATACTGAAAACATAGGGTTTTCACTTTGAGCACTGGGCCCTGGCTAGCAGGATCCCAGTGAGACAGTGAAAACACCTGACATATACTCACAAACAGGCCAAAAGTGGGGGTAACAAGGCTAGAAAGAGGCTACTTTCTCACACAACCCCCCCCATCCCAAACGAAGGACAATAAGGCTAACCTTGGCCAGTTGAGACTTTATTGTCTAAGTGGTGATAAGTAGAGAGTAGCTCTGCAATAGACTGGTTACTCCCTTTATCATCCACTATATGGTTACTTCCCTGTGGGGATGTAAACCACCCTGTTTGAAGTTTTTTAGCTAAGCAACAATGTGAAGATATATTTTCAGAGTTTCTATCAGTAAGTTTTAGTTTAGAGCAGTGGGAATTGTCCACTGAACCTATTTCTAGTGATGAGAATGCCAGACAGGGATGCTGTCTCAGTAAAGCCATAGCTGGGCAAAACCTTTGTCCATATGGCTGGAAGAGAGAACAGGGATGCTGTTTCTCTTGAGTTGGAGCAGGGCAGGGATGCTGTCCTATAAGCTCCACACTAGGGCAGGGATGCTGTCCTAAGTGTTGTGAGACAGCGCAGAGTTTCTGCACTAAAGTTTCTCTGGGAGGGTTGGAGGGATGCTCCATGTTAACTAAAATGGTGCTCTTTTTCTCACCAATGTTAGTTATCCCACAGAGAGGTACTTCCACCTCAGGGAGTACAGCTATGCCAGCTGATGATTCCCTTGGAACAGGTGCCACCCCAGGAGAGGTTTCTCCCACCACAGGAATGGTATCCTGAATGGCAGGGTGGTTAGGGGATACAGTGATACCCTTTTTACCTGTTGTTGGAGAGGGATCCTGAGTTTTCAGGCCTTCTCTCCTTTGCTTTTTCATTTCAGTAGAAATGAGAGGGAACAATTCCTCAGGGATACCCAGCATGGCTGCATGGGTATAAAACTCTACATCAGCCCAACCTGAGGCCTCTAGGTCATTACCTAAGAGACAGTCTACAGGTAAGCTAGGTGACACTACCACCTGCTTAGGGCCAGTAACTCCACCCCAACTAAACTGAATTATAGCTAAGGGAAGAAACTTAGTGGAGTTATGGACATCAATAATCTTATACTGTTGTCCAATGATGTGTTGTTCAGGGGCCACAAGGTTTTCAGTCACTAAAGTGATACTGGCACCTGTGTCCCTGTAGGCCTGAGCCTCAACACCATTTATTGAAACTGTCTGCCTGTACTTATCCATTGTAAGGGGACAAGCAGCCAGTGTGGCAAGGCCAATGCCACTAGGTGTAACAGAAACTGTCTTGGGACTGACTACCCCAGTTTCTATGATGGACCCATAAGTGAACCCAACTACACCCTTAACTTGACTGTTGCCAGCAGTCCCACCACTAGTACCACTCCTGCTAGGGGCACTAGAGCTTGATGTATTAGTGGTGGTAGGCTCAGGGGGTTTACCTGGACTGGGCTTATCCCCTGGCCTATGGCCTCTGTTTTTACACACAAAGCACCAAGCCTTTTTAATGTGTGCAGGTTGTGAAGAAGAGGAAGAATTTGTTTTATCCCCACCCCCTGAAGAGTGTTTAAGATTTGAAGAAGGATCTTTGGTTTTACCCTTATCCCCATGCTTATCTTGAGATTTCTCACCATCTTTCTTCTTGCCATCCTTGTCACCACCTGTATGAACTTTTCTGTTCACTCTTGTTCTGACCCATTTGTGTGCCTTCTTTCCCAATCCTTGGGGAGAGGTCAGATCTGAGTCCACTAGATAGTGGTGCAACAAATCAGACACACAATTATTAAGAATATGCTCTCTCATGATTAAGTTATACAGGCTTTCATAGTCAGAAACTTTACTGCCATGTAACCACCCCTCCAAGGCCTTCACTGAATGGTCAACAAAGCCTACCCAGTCTTGTGAAGACTCCTTTTTGGTTTCTCTGAACTTCATCCTGTACTGTTCAGTGTTTAAGCCATAACCATCTAGGAGTGCATTCTTAAGAACTGTAAAATTATTGGCATCACTTTCTTTAACAGTAAGGAGCCTATCCCTACCCTTTCCACTGAAAGATAGCCATAGGATAGCAGCCCACTGCCTTTGAGGGACTTCCTGTACAACACAGGCCCTCTCAAGTGCAGCAAACCACTTGTTAATGTCATCCCCCTCCTTGTAAGGGGGAACTATCTTGTGCAGATTCCTAGAATCATGCTCTTTTGCAGGATGACTATTTGGAATACTGCTGCTGCCACCATGGGGTCCTAACCCCAACCTCTGCCTTTCTTTTTCTAAGTCAAATGCTTGTCTATCTAAATCCAGCTGTTGCTTCTTGAGTTTCAGCCTGGATTCTTCCCCTCTCAATTTATTGAGCTCCCTTTCTAACATTCTGTCTTCAGGGAGGGTGGGTTGGGCATGCCTTGACACAGAAGAATGGTGAGAATGAACAGAGGGAGACCTGTCTCTAACAGATGGCACTCTAACATTCTGGCCTACAGAAGTAACACTCCTACTGTGATGTGAAGTCACATTAGTACCAGCCATGCTAGGTGGCTTGCTAAGGGTCAGGTTGGGAAGGTTCCCTTCTAACTCTTTTACTAGGGGTGCCCCAGAATCAGAGTGGGAACCATCAGCTAATCTCTCACCAGAAGTGCCAACTAAGGTCTTATCTTGTTCAACGAGCATGTTAACTAATAGTTCTCTAGAGGGATTCTTCCCTACCCCTAAACCTCTTTCAACACAGAGACTCCTTGCTGCCTTCCAGCTAAGGTGGTCATATGCAGTCTTGGACAGATCCAGAGTCTGACCTGTACCAGACATAATAGAAAAAGTTTAAGGGACAGAAAAAGAAAAAAAAAGTTTTCAGACCTTTTTTAAAGGACAGAAAAAAAACTTTTTAAACTTTTTAAGAACTTTTTGAAAGTTTTAGAGGTACTTTTCAGCACTTAGCAAAGAAGTGAGAGGAGAAAAGCAAAACTTTTTGAATAGGTGTACATACACTGAACTTGATTTGTTATTTATCTCTTATGAAAAGTACAAAATGACAAAGTGGTAAGTAGTTGCAAGTACTTATCCCACCGCTGCACAACCAATGTAGGAGGCTGGACTGGCTTGTAGTGGGTACCAAGGGGTACTTACACTTTGCACCAGGCCCAGGTATCCCTTATTAGTGTAGAGGGGTGTCTAGCAGCTTAGGCTGATAGAAAAGGTAGCTTAGAGCAGCTTAGGCTGAACTAGGAGACGAGTGAAGCTCCTACAGTACCACTAGTGTCATATGCACAATATCATAAGAAAACACAATACACAGATATACTAAAAATAAAGGTACTTTATTTTTATGACAATATGCCAAAGTATCTCAGTGAGTACCCTCAGGATGAGGATAGCAAATATACACAAGATATATGTACACAATACCAAAATATGCAGTAATAGCAATAGAAAATAGTGCAGACAATGTATAGTCACAATAGAATGCAATGGGGGCACATAGGGATAGGGGCAACACAAACCATATACTCTAGAAGTGAAATGCGAACCACGAATGGGCCCCAAACCTATGTGACCTTGTAGAGGGTCGCTGGGACTGTAAGAAACAGTGAGGGTTAGAAAAATAGCCCACCACAAGACCCTGAAAAGTGGGTGCATAGTGCACCTAAGTTCCCCAAAGAGCACAGAAGTCGTGATAGGGGAATTCTGCAAGGAAGACCAACACCAGCAATGCAACAACGATGGATTTCCTGACGAGAGTACCTGTGGAACAAGGGGACCAAGTCCAAGAGTCACGATCAAGTCGGGAGTGGGCATATGCCCAGGAAATGCTAGCTGTGGGTGCAAAGAAGCTGCCACTGGATAGTAGAAGCTGTGGATTCTGCAAGAACGACAAGGGCTAGAAACTTCCCCTTTGGAGGATGGATGTCCCACATCAAGAAGAGTCGTGCAGAGGTGTTTCCATGCAGAAAGACCGCAAACAAGCCTTGCTAGCTGCAAGGGTCGCGGTTAGGGTTTTTGGATGCTGCTGTGGCCCAGGAGGGACCAGGATGTCGCCAATTGCGTGAGGAGACAGAGGGGGCGTCCAGCAAGACAAGGAGCCCACTCAGAGGCAAGCAGCACCCACAGAAGTGCCGGAACAGGCACTACAAAGTGGAGTGAACCGGAGCTCACCCGAAGTCACAAAAGAGGGTCCCACTTCGCCGGAGTACAACTCAGGAGGTCGCGCACTGCAGGTTAGAGTGGCGGGGACCCAGGCTTGGCTGTGCACAAAAGAAATCCTGGAAGAGTGCACAGGAGCCAGAGTAGCTGCAAAACACGCGGTTCCCAGCAATGCAGTCTAGCGTGGGGAGGCAAGGACTTACCTCCACCAAACTTGGACTGAAGAGTCACTGGACTGTGGGAGTCACTTGGACAGAGTTGCTGAGTTCAAGGGACCTCGCTCGTCGTGCTGAGAGGAGACCCAAAGGACCGGTGATGCAGTTCTTTGGTGCCTGCGGTTGCAGGGGAAAGATTCAGTCGACCCACTGGAGATTTCTTCGGAGCTTCTAGTGCAGAGAGGAGGCAGACTACCCCCACAGCATGCACCACCAGGAAAACAGTCGAGAAGGCGGCAGGATCAGCGTTACAAGGTCGCAGTAGTCGTCTTTGCTACTTTGTTGCAGTTTTGCAGGCTTCCAGCGCGGTCAGCAGTCGATTCCTTGGCAGAAGGTGAAGAGAGAGATGCAGAGGAACTCTGATGAGCTCTTGCATTCGTTATCTAAAGAATTCCCTAAAGCAGAGACCTTAAATAGCCAGAAAAGGAGGTTTGGCTACTTAGGAGAGAGGATAGGCTAGCAACACCTGAAGGAGCCTATCAGAAGGAGTCTCTGACGTCACCTGCTGGCACTGGCCACTCAGAGCAGTCCAGTGTGCCAGCAGCACCTCTGTTTCCAAGATGGCAGAGGTCTGGAGCTCACTGGAGGAGCTCTGGGCACCTCCCAGGGGAGGTGCAGGTCAGGGGAGTGGTCATTCCCTTTCCTTTGTCCAGTTTCGCACCAGAGCAGGGCTGGGGGATCCTTGAACCGGTGTAGACTGGCTTATGCAGAGATGGGCACCATCTGTGCCCATCAAAGCATTTCCAGAGGCTGGGGGAGGCTACTCCTCCCCAGCCCTGACACCTTTTCCCAAAGGGAGAGGGTGTAACACCCTCTCTCTGAGGAAGTCCTTTGTTCTGCCTTCCTGGGCCAAGCCTGGCTGGACCCCAGGAGGGCAGACACCTGTCTGAGGGGTTGGCAGCAGCAGCAGCTGCAGTGAAACCCCGGGAAAGGTAGTTTGGCAGTACCCGGGTCTGAGCTAGAGACTCGGGGGATCATGGAATAGGCTCCCCAATGCCAGAATGGCATTGGGGTGACAATTCCATGATCTTAGACATGTTACATGGCCATGTTCGGAGTTACCATTGTGACGCTATACATATGTCGTGACATATGTATAGTGCACGCATATAATGGTGTCCCCGCACTCACAAAGTCAGGGGAATTTGCCCTGAACAATGTGGGAGCACCTTGGCTAGTGCCAGGGTGCCCACACACTAAGTAACTTAGCACCCATCCTTTACCAGGTAAAGGTTAGACATATAGGTGACTTATAAGTTACTTAAGTGCAGTGGTAAATGGCTGTGAAATAACGTGGACGTTATTTCATTCAGGCTGCACTGGCAGGCCTGTGTAGAATAATTTTCAGATCTCCCTATGGGTGGCACAAGAAATGCTGCAGCCCATAGGGATCTCCTGGAACCCCAATACCCTGGGTACCTCAGTACCATATACTAGGGAATTATAAGGGTGTTCCAGTATGCCAATGTAAATTGGTGAAATTGGTCACTAGCCTGTTAGTGACAATTTCTAAAGAGAGAGCATAACCACTGAGGTTCTGGTTAGCAGAGCCTCAGTGAGACAGTTAGGCATCACACAGGGAACACATACCTATAGGTTACAAACTTATGAGTACTGGGGTCCTGACTAGCAGGGTCCCAGTGACACATAACAACCATACTGAAAACATAGGGTTTTCACTATGAGCACTGGGCCCTGGCTAGCAGGATCCCAGTGAGACAGTGAAAACATCTGACATATACTCACAAACAGGCCAAAAGTGGGGGTAACAAGGCTAGAAAGAGGCTACTTTCTCACACAACCCCCCCCCCCCAAACTAAGGACAATAAGGCTAACCTTGGCCAGTTGAGACTTTATTGTCTATGTGGTGATAAGTAGAGAGTAGCTCTGCAATAGATTGGTTACTCCCTTTATCATCCACTATATGGTTACTTCCCTGTGGGGATGTAAACCACCCTGTTTGAAGTTTTTTAGCTAAGCAACAATGTGAAGATATATTTTCAGAGTTTCTATCAGTAAGTTTTAGTTTAGAGCAGTGAGAATTGTCCACTGAACCTATTTCTAGTGATGAGAATGCCAGACAGGGATGCTGTCTCAGTAAAGCCATAGCTGGGCAAAAACCTTGTCCATATGGATGGTAGAGAGAACAAGGATGCTGTTTCTCTTGAGTTGGAGCAAGGCAGGGATGCTGTCCTATGAGCTCCACACTAGGGCAGGGATGCTGTCCTAAGTGTTGTGAGGCAGTGCAGGGTTTCTGCACTAACGTTTCTCTGGGAGGGTTGGAGGGATGCTCCATGTTAACTAAAATGGTGCTCTTTTTCTCACCAATGTTAGTTATCCCACAGAGAGGTACTTCCACCTCAGGGAGTACAGCTATGCCAGCTGATGATTCCCTTGGAACAGGTGCCACCCCAGGAGAGGTTTCTCCCACCACAGGAATGGTATCCTGAATGGCAGGGTGGTTAGGGGATACAGTGATACCCTTTTTACCTGTTGTTGGAGAGGGATCCTGAGTTTTCAGGCCTTCTCTCCTTTGCTTATTCATTTCAGTAGAAATGAGAGGGAACAATTCCTCAGGGATACCCAGCATGGCTGCATGGGTATAAAACTCTACATCAGCCCAACCTGAGGCCTCTAGGTCATTACCTAAGAGACAGTGTACAGGTAAGCTAGGTGACACTACCACCTGCTTAGGGCCAGTAACTCCACCCCAACTAAACTGAATTATAGCTAAGGGAAGAAACTTAGTGGAGTTATGGACATCAATAATCTTATACTGTTGTCCAATGATGTGTTGTTCAGGGGCCACAAGGTTTTCAGTCACTAAAGTGATACTGGCACCTGTGTCCCTGTAGGCCTGAGCCTCAACACCATTTATTGAAACTGTCTGCCTGTACTTATCCATTGTAAGGGGACAAGCAGCCAGTGTGGCAAGGCCAATGCCACTAGGTGTAACAGAAACTGTCTTGGGACTGACTACCCCAGTTTCTATGATGGACCCATAAGTGAACCCAACTACACCCTTAACTTGACTGTTGCCAGCAGTCCCACCACTAGTACCACTCCTGCTAGGGGCACTAGAGCTTGATGTATTAGTGGTGGTAGGCTCAGGGGGTTTACCTGGCCTATGGCCTCTGTTTTTACACACAAAGCACCAAGGCTTTTTAATGTGTGCAGGTTGTGAAGAAGAGGAAGAATTTGTTTTATCCCCACCCCCTGAAGAGTGTTTAAGATTTGAAGAAGGATCTTTGGTTTTACCCTTATCCCCATGCTTATCTTGAGATTTCTCACCATCTTTCTTCTTGCCATCCTTGTCACCACCTGTATGAACTTTTCTGTTCACTCTTGTTCTGACCCATTTGTCTGCCTTCTTTCCCAATTCTTGGGGAGAGGTCAGATCTGAGTCCACTAGATACTGGTGCAACACATCAGACACACAATTATTAAGAATATGCTCTCTCAGGATTAAGTTATACAGGCTTTCATAGTCAGAAACTTTACTGCCATGTAACCACCCCTCCAAGGCCTTCACTGAATGGTCAACAAAGTCTACCCAGTCTTGTGAAGACTCCTTTTTGGTTTCTCTGAACTTCATCCTGTACTGTTCAGTGGTTAAGCCATAACCATCTAGGAGTGCAATCTTAAGAACTGTAAAATGATTGGCATCACTTTCTTTAACAGTAAGGAGCCTATCCCTACCCTTTCTACTGAAAGATAGCCATAGGATAGCAGCCCACTGCCTTTGAGGGACTTCCTGTACAACACAGGCCCTCTCAAGTGCAGCAAACCACTTGTTAATGTCATCCCCCTCCTTGTAAGGGGGAACTATCTTGTGCAGATTCCTAGAATCATACTCTTTTGCAGGATGATTATTTGGAATACTGCTGTTGCCACCATGGGGTCCTAACCCCAATCTCTGCCTTTCTTTTTCTAAGTCAAATGCTTGTCAATCTAAATCCAGCTGTTGCTTCTTGAGCTTTAGCCTGGATTCTTCCACTCTCAATTTATTGAGCGAAAGAAAAGGTTTTCAGAACTTTTTTAAAGGACAGAAAAAAAAACTTTAAAAACTTTTTAAGAACTTTTTCAAAGTTTTAGAGGTACTTTTCAGCACTTAGCAAAGAAGTGAGAGGAGAAAAGCAAAACTTTTTGGTTAGGTGTACATACACTGAACTTGTTTTGTTATTTTTCTCTTATGAAAAGTACAAAATGACAAAGTGGTAAGTAGTTGCAAGTACTTATCCCACCGCTGCACAACCAATGTAGGAGGCTGGACTGGCTTGTAGTGGGTACCAAGGGGTACTTACACTTTGCACCAGGCCCAGGTATCCCTTATTAGTGTAGAGGGGTGTCTAGCAGCTTAGGCTGATAGAAAAGGTAGCTTAGCGGAGCTGCTTAGGCTAAACTAGGAGACGAGTGAAGCTCCTACAGTACCACTAGTGTCATATGCACAATATCATAGGAAAACACAATACACAGATATACTAAAAATAAAGGTACTTTATTTTTATGACAATATGCCAAAGTATCTCAGTGAGTACCCTCAGGATGAGGATAGCAAATATACACAAGATATATGTACACTATACCAAAATATGCAGTAATAGCAATAGAAAACAGTGCAGACAATGTATAGTCACAACAGAATGCAATGGGGGCACATAGGGATAGGGGCAACACAAACCATATACTCTAGAAGTGGAATGCGAACCACGAATGGGCCCCAAACCTATGTGACCTTGTAGAGGGTCGCTGGGACTGTAAGAAAACAGTGAGGGTTAGAAAAATAGCCCACCACAAGACCCTGAAAAGTGGGTGCAAAGTGCACCTAAGTTCCCCAAAGAGCACAGAAGTCGTGATAGGGGAATTCTGCAAGGAAGACCAACACCAGCAATGCAACAACAATGGATTTCCTGACGAGAGTACCTGTGGAACAAGGGGACCAAGTCCAAGAGTCAAGATCAAGTCGGGAGTGGGCAGATGCCCACGAAATGCCAGCTGTGGGTGCAAAGAAGCTACCACTGGATGGTAGAAGCTGTGGATTCTGCAAGAACGACAAGGGCTAGAAACTTCCCCTTTGGAGGATGGATGTCCCACGTCAAGAAGAGTCGTGCAGAGGTGTTTCCGTGCAGAAAGACCGCAAACAAGCCTTGCTAGCTGCAAGGGTCGCGGTTAGGGTTTTTGGATGCTGCTGTGGCCCAGGAGGGACCAGGATGTCGCCAATTGCGTGAGGAGACAGAGGGGGCGTCCAGCAAGACAAGGAGCCCACTCAGAAGCAAGCAGCACCCACAGTAGTGCCGGAACAGGCACTACAAAGTGGAGTGAACCGGAGCTCACCCGAAGTCACAAAAGAGGGTCCCACTTCGCCGGAGGACAACTCAGGAGGTCGCGCACTGCAGGTTAGAGTGCTGGGGACCCAGGCTTGGCTGTGCACAAAGGAAATCCTGGAAGAGTGCACAGGAGCCGGAGTAGCTGCAAAACACGCGGTTCCCAGCAATGCAGTCTAGCGTGGGGAGGCAAGGACTTACCTCCACCAAACTTGGACTGAAGAGTCACTGGACTGTGGGAGTCACTTGCTCAGAGTTGCCGAGTTCAAGGGACCTCGCTCGTTGTGCTGAGAGGAGACCCAGAGGACCGGTGATGCAGTTCTTTGGTACCTGCGGTTGCAGGGGGAAGATTCCGTGGACCCACAGGAGATTTCTTCAGAGCTTCTAGTGCAGAGAGGAGGCAGACTACCCCCACAGCATGCACCACCAGGAAAACAGTCGAGAAGGCGGCAGGATCAGCGTTACAAGGTCGCAGTAGTCGTCTTTGCTACTTTGTTGCAGTTTTGCAGGCTTCCAGCGCGGTCAGCAGTCGATTCCTTGGCAGAAGGTGAAGAGAGAGATGCAGAGGAACTCTGATGAGCTCTTGCATTCATTATCTAAAGAATTCCCCAAAGCAGAGACCCTAAATAGCCAGAAAAGGAGGTTTGGCTACTTAGGAGAGAGGATAGGCTAGCAACACCTGAAGGAGCCTATCAGAAGGAGTCTCTGACGTCACCTGCTGACACTGGTCACTCAGAGCAGTCCAGTGTGCCAGCAGCACCTCTGTTTCCAAGATGGCAGAGGTCTGGAGCACACTGGAGGAGCTCTGGGCACCTCCCAGGGGAGGTGCAGGTCAGGGGAGTGGTCACTCCCCTTTCCTTTGTCCAGTTTCGCGCCAGAGCAGGGCTGGGGGATCCCTGAACCGGTGTAGACTGGCTTATGCAGAGATGGGCACCATCTGTGCCCATCAAAGCATTTCCAGAGGCTGAGGGAGGCTACTCCTCCCCAGCCCTGACACCTTTTTCCAAAGGGAGAGGGTGTAACACCCTCTCTCTGAGGAAGTCCTTTGTTCTGCCTTCCTGGGCCAAGCCTGGCTGGACCCCAGGAGGGCAGAAACCTGTCTGAGGGGTTGGCAGCAGCAGCAGCTGCAGTGAAACCCCGGGAAAGGTAGTTTGGCAGTACCCGGGTCTGAGCTAGAGACTCGGGGGATCATGGAATTGTCTCCCCAATGCCACAATGGCATTGGGGTGACAATTCCATGATCTTAGACATGTTACATGGCCATGTTCGGAGGTACCATTGTGACGCTATACATATGTCGTGACATATGTATAGTGCACGCGTGTAATGGTGTCCCCGCACTCACAAAGTCAGGGGAATTTGCCCTGAACAATGTGGGAGCACCTTGGCTAGTGCCAGGGTGCCCACACTCTAAGTAACTTAGCACCCAACCTTTACCAGGTAAAGGTTAGACATATAGGTGACTTATAAGTTACTTTAGTGCAGTGGTAAATGGCTGTGAAATAACGTGGACGTTATTTCACTCAGGCTGCACTGGCAGGCCTGTGTAAGAATTGTCAGATCTCCCTATGGGTGGCACAAGAAATGCTGCAGCCCATAGGGATCTCCTGGAACCCCAATACCCTGGGTACCTCAGTACCATATACTAGGGAATTATAAGGGTGTTCCAGTATGCCAATGTAAATTGGTGAAATTGGTCACTAGCCTGTTAGCGACAATTTGTAAAGAGAGAGCATAACCACTGAGGTTCTGGTTAGCAGAGCCTCAGTGAGACAGTTAGGCATCAAACAGGGAACACATACCTATAGGTCACATAGCCTGGTCACTGGTACCCTGAATAGCAGGGTACCAGTGACACATAACAACCATACTGAAAACATAGGGTTTTCACTATGAGCACTGGGCCCTGGCTAGCAGGATCCCAGTGAGACAGTGAAAACACCTGACATATACTCACAAACCAAAAGTGGCTAGAAAGAGGCTACTTTCTCACAGTGCTGTGCTGGTGTTTCCTGAGGGAGGAGGCTCTGTGGTGGTTTGGGACTGTGGCAGGGGAACCGACTGTCCAGTGGTCCCAGATGGGCCAGGTTGGTCATCCTGATCCAGGCGTGCAGAGCTGCTGTCATCACTGTGGGCATCTTCTGTGGAGGGATTGGATGGAGCTGGCACCTCCTGTCCGGTGACGTTGGGTAGGGGTCCTGTTGGGATGCAAATGCATTGTTATTGTATCTGTGTCTGCCTTCTTGTGCAATGGGTGTGTTTCCCTAATGGAATTGTGCTTTCCCTGTTGCCTTGGCCTTGTGTGATTGCTGATTGTGTAGGGTGGGTGAGTCTCTCTAGTGTGCATGCTGTGATGATAGGTGTCCATGCAGGTCTGTGATGGGTGTCCATGCATTGGTGTTGTATGCAGGGCTTGGTGTTGGGATGTGTGGGTTGTGATAGTGGGGTATATGTGAGGTGGCGGAGTGATGTGGGTGAGGGTAGGGGTATGAATTAGTGAGGGCATGCAGGTAGGGTGGGGGGGATATAGTAGTAAAGATTTGACTTACCAGAGTCCAGTCCTCCTGCTACTCCTGCGAGGCCCTAAGGATGCATGATCGCCAAGACTTGCTCCTCCCATGTTGTTAATTATGGGGGAGGAGGTAGGGGTCCACCGCCAGTCCTCTGTACTGCTATCTGGTGTCTTGATACCACAGAACGCACCTTCCCCCGTAGGTCGTTCCACCTCTTCCTGATGTCATCCAAGGTTCTTGGGTGCTGTCCCACGGCGTTGACCCTGTTGACGATTCTCCGCCATAGCTCCATCTTCCTTGCAATGGAGGTCTGCTGCACCTGTGATCCGAATAGCTGTGGCTCTATCCAGATGATTTCCTCCACCATGAACCTTAGCTCCTCCTCAGAAAACCTGGGGTGTCGTTGAGGTGCCATGATGTGGTGTGAGTGATGTGTGAGGTGATGTGTGGGGTGCTGTGTTGCGATGTATAATGTGATGTGCATGGATGGTGTGTGTGTGATGGTGTTCTGTACCTCTGGGTGAAGGTGTGCTCTTTGCTTTTCTCTCTCTGCTTGTTGTAATTTGCTCATTGAAAGGCTTGTGGATAATGTGGGTGTGTGTTTTATAGTGGTATGAGTGTGAGGGTGTGGTGTGTGTATGTGTGTCAGGTGTGTTTAGTTTAAATTGTCCAATGTAGTGTAGTTTTGTAATATTGAGCACAGCGGTGTGTACCGCCAATAGTTTACCGTGGTTGAAAGACTGTTGCGTTGATTCGTGGGACGTGATACTGTGGGCGTATTCCTGTGGGTTTTGCTATTGCCAGTTTACCACTGACCTTCGGTCTGGCGGACTTGTGTGGGTGTCTGTATTGTGGCGGTATTCTCTGTGTGGGTCATAATACCCATAGCGGAATACCGCCGTGGTCACAGTATGTTGGCAGCCGTCAGCACGGCGGTAAGCGGGATTTACCGACAGGGTTGTAATGAGGTCCATAATGTACCAAAGTGTAGTTTCCATTTTTAACATATTTAAATCTTCAGTAGAAAGTCAGTAGACTACCATGCTAATATCTTCAAATTACAGTGCTATTAAAACCTTTTTTTTTAAAATACACATTTCTCCCTAAACTGCTGTAAAAATAAACAGAAAATTAAAAATACGTTTCTCTACCCATTAAGACTTTAAAAAAGTTGTAATAGGTGGAGAACAATAAAGCCAACTACTTACCTACCACTAACACCATAACCCAGAATGCAGTGGAATGCAGATAAAATGTGCTAAGAACTACACGGCTGCATTTTATCTTTGGTAAACACAACTATTAGCCAGTCACATACTGCCTTATCATGCGCGTGTACAGCAGTATACCACAAACTTACTGCAGTATACTGCAGCACAATATATACATACATACTTCGAAAAGTAAGACTTTAACAGTACTTACACTATTCACACATACTAAAAAAAAATTACAATTTAAACCAAAAAATCTCTTTTCCTGCAATATTACACCTCATCCGTTAACATACTTTCATGCTGCATCTGTTTCAATTACCACACTCCAATGTATGCCACAGCACCATATGCCACTGCACTGTATGCTATTCCACTCTATACCACTACTCTTGTCACTCAATGCTACCTGTATGCCCTCCATTCTACCCCACTCCACTCTACGCCACTCCACCCGACTATACTGTACACTATTACACTCTATACCACTCCATTGATTGACACTCCAGTGTATGCCAATGCATTGTACACCAGTCCACTATACGCTGCTCCACAGTGTGATATTCCACTGTCGCCACTCCACTCCACACTGTGACACTCTACGCCTCTCTGGTCTATGCCACTCTACTCCACCCCATTCCAGTATGCTATTAAAATGTATGGAACTCCAATATTCCCCACTCCACTCGATGCCACCCCACTCTATCCTATACCAAGCTATCCCACAACACCGAATCTCATTTCACTCTATGCCAGTCCACTTTACAACACTCCACTGTTCACCTCTCCAATCTATGCCACTGAACTATATGCCACTCTAGTTTAACACACTCCAGTGTATGCTACTGCACAGTACGCTACTGTAGTGTACACTATTTTACTGTATGCTGCTCAACTGTATGACACTCTAACCTATTACACTGTACTCAATCCATTCAGGGCACTCCATTCCACACCACTGCACCCTACACTATTCCAATGCACTCTACATCACTAAACTCTATGCCAGTACACTGTAAGCTATTCCACTCTATGCCACTCCAGTGTACGGTATTCTGCTGTACGTCACTACACTGTACTTCAGTCCGATCTATAGCACTCTACTGTACTCTATGCACCTGTATGTCACTCTACTCTAACACTCCAGTATACGCCACCGCACTGTGCACCACTGCACTGCACGACACTCCACTTTATGCTATTCCACTGTAGGCCACTCCACTGTTAGATACTACACTGTACGGCACTCTATTGTACACAACTACACAATACACCAATTCGCTCTACACTATTCTACTGTACACAGCTCCACTCTTTGCTATTTCAATCAATGCCACTCTGCTGTAAGCCACTCTAATACAAGGAATTCCACTGTCCACCACTCCACTGTATAACACTGCACTCTATGCCACTTTACCCTACTCCACCCTACAGCACTTCATTTTATGCCCTTCCACTCTACGCCACTCCACTCTATGCCACTGCACTGTATGCTTTTCCCCTCTCTTCCACTTTGCGCTATTTCACTGTATGCAACTCAACTCTCACCACTACACTGTACTCTATTCCACTATACAATGCTCAATTCTATGCCACTCTGGTGTATGGTATTTTACGCCCCTAACCGTCCATGTTATTCAATTGCACAGCACTCCACTGCACACCTCTCTACTGTATGCTTCACCACTTTATGCCACTCCACTGTACACCACCATGCTACTACACTTGCAAATACTCCACTCTATGGCTCTCCACAGTACGCTCTTATAATGTATGCCAGTCCACTTTAGAACACTTCACTCTATGCAGCTATACTGTATGCCACTACACTATGCGCTGTTCCACTCTATTCCACTCTGCTCTACGACATTCCACTCTAAGCTATTATACTGTATGCCACTACACTGTACCTCACTCATCTGTATGCTGCTCCATTTCACGCTAATGCACTCTGTGCTACTCCACTACACACTATTACACTGTACCACACTACACTCCATAACACCCATTGTCATAGAATGCAGTGTTGTAAAGTGGAATACCGTAGAGTGGAGTTTTGAAGAGTGGAAGAGGAAAGAGTGTAACTGTGTAGAGTGCAGCAGTGTACAGTGTTGTGTGTTAGATTAGAATGGCGTACAGTGGAATAGCTTAGAGTGGAGTGGCATATACTGGAGTGGCATATGGTGGGATAGTGTACACTGAAGTGGGGTAGAGTGAGTGGGGTACAGTGAGTGCCTTAGAGTGGACTGAGGTAAAATATAGTGCAGTACAGTGGAATAGCATAGACTGCAGTGGTGTAGAGTGGAGTAACACAACGTAAGTCAGAAATGAGACCCTGATAAGTCTCTTCCTAAACCAAAGGCAAACAGAATGCAATAGTTTACAAAGACGCCCATATAGATTGTTAAATTTAAATTTGTGTGGCACCAAAAGAGGAACAAAAAACATGGCAGACTTGCAAACACTGTGAAAGTATGTGACCATCCTCAAGAGAACAATCAGAAAAGAAGTACCCACATCGTGTTATTTGTAGCAAGATTCAGCTGTGTGGTGCGGTTTATATACCACTTCTACCTTTCTCTATATTTATAAGCCTGACCTAACGTTGGCAGAGCCAAGTCATGTAGGCTCTCATTATCCTAATGAGGCTGCTGGATTCAGGCAGCAGTATCACCTGAATTGTAGGGAACTGAGTCCAATCTCACACCAAGGTGGTCATTATGAACATGGGGGTAAACACCGCCCCACCGGCGTTGGCAGTAACTACCACCAACATGCTGGCAGTCCGGTTCGCCAAATAATGAAGCCAATGAGAAACAAGTAGCGGTCCATCCACACACCGCCATCTTTGTAGTCCCAACCAGGACGGAGGAGGACGCCCACAGCCCGGCGAAAATGTCCTACCTGTCCACCAAATAATGAAACACAAGAACGCAAGCAGTTCCGGGGTGGGAACCACCGCCAGGCAAAGCGTGGTGGAAACAAACAATATAAAAGGACACATTCACCAGAGGCACACAGAACACGCCGATGCAGACATGGAGAGAGAGTTGGAAATAATGCCAGGGCTGCTCCTTGCCATATACCTCCAGGACTGTGACCACCGCTGAAGACGACGACGGTAGGTACTGCAACCTAGTACACATGGGAAGAAAGTGGCCTGGTTTATAGTGGGTACCTTGCGGTACGTGCACCCTGTGCCAGGTCCAGTTATCCCTTATAAGTAGAATAGAGGTGTTTCTAGCAGCTTAGGCTGATAGAAGGTAGCTATGGCAAAGCAGCTTAGGCTGAACTAGGAGACATGCAAAGCTCCTACTGTGCCACTTATATCATATAGCACAACATCATAAGAAAACACAATACTCAGAGTTACTAAAAATAAAGATACTTTATTTTAGTGACAATATGCCAAAAGTATCTCAGAGAATACCCTCACTTAGGAGGTAAGTAATATACACAAGTTATATGTACACAAACCCAAAACAGGTAAGTAACAGTAAGAAAAGTAGTACAAACAATGCAGAATCACAATAGGATGCAATAGGTGAACATAGGTCTAGGGGCAACACAAACCATATACTCCAAAAGTAGAATGCGAATCACAAATGGACCCCAGACCTATGGGAGATTGTAGAGGGTCGCTGGGACTGTGAGAAAACAGTAAGGGTGTCCAAAATACCCCACCCCAAGACCCTGAAAAGTAGGAGAAAAGTTACCCTACTACCGCAGAAAGACACAATAGTCGTGATAGGGGGATTCTGCAAGAACCACAAGCACCAGCAAAACACTGAAGACAGATTCCTGGACCTGAGGACCTGAAAAGGAAGGAGACCAAGTCCGAGAGTCGCAATAGTGTCCAGGGGGGCAGGAGCCCAGAAAATCCCGGATGAAGGTGTAAAAGGGCTGCCACCGGGTGGAAGAAGCTGAAGATTCTGCAACAACGAAAAGGGCTAGGAACTTCTCCTTTGGATGAAAGATGTCCCACGGCGTGCTGGATGTTGCAGAAGTGTTTTCAGACAGAAATACTGCAAACAAGCCTTGCTAGCTGCAAGGGTCGCGGTAGAGCTTTTTGGGTGCTGCTGGGGACCAGGAAAGACCAGGATGTCGCCTCTTGGAGGAGGAGACAGTGGGGGCGCCCAGCAACTCAGAGAGCCCCCCGCAGAAGCAGGCAGCACCTGCAGAAGTACCAGAGCCGGCACTTGGAAGTTCTGTGAACTCAGAGTCACAAAAGGAGGGTCCCACGACGTCGGAGTCCAACTCAGTGGGTTGAGCACTGCAGGACCGAGTGCTGGGGACCCAGGCTAGGCTGTGCACAAAGGAATCCTTGGAGAAGTGCACAGAAGCCGGAGCAGTTGCAAATCACGCAGTACACAGGTTTGCTGTCTGACGTGGGGAGGCAAGTACTTACCTCCACCAAATGTGGACAGAAGGGCCACTGGACTGTGGGAGACACTTGGACCCAGCTCCTGTGTTCCAGGGACCTCGCTCGTCAGGATGAGAGGGGATCCAGAGGACCGGTGAGGCAGTTTTTTAGTGCCTGCGTTAGCAGGGGGAAGATTCCGTTGACCCACAGGAGATTTCTTCTTAGCTTCCAGTGCAGGTTGAAGGCAGACAGCCCTCAGAGCATGCACTACCAGGAAACAGTCGAGAAAGCCAGCAGGATGAGGAGCTACAATGTTTCTGGTAGTTGTCTTGCTACTTTGTTGCGGTTTTGCAGGCATCCTGGAGCAGTCAGCGGTAGATCCTTGGCAGAAGTCAAAGAGGGAAGTGCAGAGGAACTCTGGTGAGCTCTTACATTCATTGTCTGAGGAATAGCCCAGAGGAGAGACCCTAAATAGCCAGAAAAGGAGGTTTGGCTACCAAGAAAAGAGGTTTGGCTACCAAGAGAGGTCGGAACCTATCAGGAGGTGTCTCTGACGTCACCTGCTGGCACTGGCCACTCAGAGCAGTCCAGTGTGCCCCCAACACCTCTGAATCCAAGATGGCAGAGGTCTGGGACACACTGGAGGAGCTCTGGGCACCTCCCCTGGGAGGTACTGGTCAGGGGAGTGGTCATTCCCCTTTCCTTTGTCCAGTTTCATGCCTGAGCAGGGCTGGGGAATCCCTGAACCGGTGTAGACTGGCTTATGCAGAGATGGGCACCATCTGTGCCCATCAAAGCATTTCCAGAGACTGGGGGAGGCTACTCCTCCACAGCCCATCACACCTATTTCCAAAGGGAGAGGGTGTAACACCCTTTCTCAGAGGAAATCCTTTGTTCTGCCTTCCTGGGCCGGGGCTGCCCAGACCCAAGGAGGGCAGAATCCTGTCTGAGGGGTTGGCAGCAGCTGCAGTGGAAACCCTGGAAAGGCAGTTCTCGGGTTCTGTGCTAGAGACTCTGGGGATCATGGAATTGTCCCCCCAATACCAGAATGGTATTGGAGCCACAATTCCATGGTCTTAGACATGTTACATGGCCATGTTCGGAGTTACCATTGTGACGCTACATATAGGTAGTGACCTATGTGCAGTGCACACGTGTAATGGTGTCCCCGCACTCACAAAGTTCAGGAAAGTTGCCCTGAACGATGTGGCGTCACCTTGGCTAGTGCCAGGGTGCCCACACACTAAGTAACTTGGCACCTAACCTTCACCAAGTGAGGGTTAGACATATAGGTGACTTATAAGTTACTTATGTGCAGTGAAAAATGGCTGTGAAATAACGTGGACCTTATTTCACTCAGGCTGCAGTGGCAGTCCTGTGTAAGAATTGTCTGAGCTCCCTATGGGTGGCAAAAGAAATGCTGCAGCCCATAGGGATCTCCTGGAACCCCAATACCCTGTGTGCAAAGGGTACTCCACTGGAAAGTGGCATCAATGGGGCAGCCAGGCACCTCAGGGAAGAGGGGCAGGGGTGGCGACTTACGTCTGGAAGGAGGGGTTGGGCTTAGGTTTGGGAGATGGAGGGGGTTTGGGTTTGCCCTTGGAAGGAGGCGGGGTGGACTTGGACTGGGGGGTAGCAGAGGGTTCTGGGGCAACACAGGGCTTCTTCCTCCCTGAGGAAGGTCGGACTGGGGTAGACTTTGACGTGGAAGGATTAGACTGGGCACGTTTAGGGACGAGACGGGGTGGGCCAGTGGGTTCGAACAGGTCAATAAGGGAGAGGAAAAGCTTTGTAGCGGCAGTTGGAGGGAATTTGGAGGCAGCTCTGGGAGTGGAGGTTGAGGGAGTGCTTGTATCAGGTGTAGCTGTGCCAGACATGGATGTAGGTGCCTGCAAAGTATACTGATGTGTGGTGGATGTGTGTGGTGTGGATGTCTGCGAATGTTTGAGTGTTTTGGGAGGAGGGGGTGGACACAGTGGGAAAAGACAGGTTGCCAGTGTACATGGATGTTGTCTGGGTTTCTGCAGGTCTGGTGAGTGTGCTGGAGGTGTCTGTCAATGTATCTGTGGTGAGTGCAGGTGTGGTGTGTGGCGTGCATGTCAGGATGTCAGATGTTGTGGTGAATGCATGAATGGGGGCAGCAGCAATGACTGACGGTGCAGTACGTGTGGGTGTGCATGGTGAGGTGACAGACAGGGAGGCAGGGGAGGTTGACACACTAGAGGAAGTGGATGTTGTTGTGTGTGCTTTTGTATGTGTATGTTGGGTGTGTGCCTGCCTGTGGTGGAAAGTGTGGTGTTTGTGTTTCTCTGTGTGCCTCTAGTGTGTTGATCTGTGTGCATGGCTGTCTGTACGTGTACTTGGGATGGGTGAAAGGAGTGGGGTGCTGGAAGGGGTAGAGGTGGTGGGAGGGGGGACGGAAAGACCAGGGAAACTGGCTGCCGTCAAAGAGAAGGCCAGAGCCTGAAAATATCTCTGTAGGCTAGACATGGCACTGTCAATGACTTCCAGGTCTGCATTGCATTGCTGCATCTGGGATGCTAGTCCCTGGATGACATTCACGATGGTTGTCTGCCCTACAGAGATGGTCCTCAGGAGGTCAATAGCCTTCTCCATGAGGGCAGCAGGGCTGACTGGGGCAGGGGATGAGGTGCCTGGGGCAAAGGAGACGCCCACCCTCCTGGGTGAATGGGCTTGGGCAACTGGGTGGGGAGCAACTGGGAGGGTGGTGATGATATGGGGGGTGGCGGAAGATGGCATAGAATGGGTGTGCCCAGTAGGGTCCACCACCACCCGGAAGCTCCCATCGGAGGAGGTATCAGAGTCACTTCCTCCAGTGGTAGTTGTCTCCCCCGTGGTACTCCCCTCGCCCTCCAACCAACTGGTCCCCTTGGCGTCACTCGAATCTGCCTCCTTGGAACCGTGGGCTGCTGCATCCCCCCTCCCCGGTGCCACTGGTCCCTCGCCAGACGATGCTGATGTACACAAAGGACACAAGAGCAAAGGGGTGGAGAGAAAAAAAAGAGAACTTGTCAAAAACTGAATATATGAACATCTCTGGCCCACATACACTCCCATCCAGCTCACACACCTACAAGCAGCACCTTCAACATATGTCATGACTGTGCCCCTGACTAGTGGCCATTACCCCAGAATACACCACATAACCCACATAAAACACGGACCTGATACACTGTGTGGAATACACCCATGAGAGACAATGCCCAGCCAGTGAACTTACAAGTCCATGAGGCCACAAAGCATACCAGATGAGAGAAAGGGAACCCCCCCATGGGCCTATTGAGACTGCCCAAACTAGCCCTCACACCATGACAGGGACTTTGAGGGGGCAGGACTGCAGGAACACACCTGTCCAAGTGCCTGGCACTATAATGCATACATAACACAGCACCAACATACATACATCTCAGCAGTATCACAACGGTGTAGGTACTCAACCCCTTGTGGCTGCTGTGCTGCTTTCAAGCGCCCATCCAAATCTGGATAGGCCACTGCCAGAATACCGGCCACTGGGGGGGGTAAGGGTCTGACGGGCACCCCTTCCTCGTTGGGAGGCCTTCCCCAGCTGGGCCTCTCCAGTCTTCCTGGCCCAGCACCTCAGGTCCTCCCACTGCTTCCTGCAGTGGGTGCTCTGCCGATTATAGACCCCCAGGGTCCACACCTCCTTGGAGATGGGTTGCCACAGGCCTTTCTTTTGATGGGTGCTGACCTGCATGGAATACTGTAGGAGGCTGGCCTGGCTTATAGTGGGTATCTTGTGGTACTTACACCTTGTGCCAGGTCCAGTTATCCCTTATTAGTAGAACAGAGGTGTTCTAGCAGCTTAGGCTGATAGAGGTAGCTATAGCATAGCAGCTTAGGCTGAACTAGGAGACATGCAAACCTCCTACTATACCACTGATATCATATAGCACTATATCATAAGAAAACACAATACTCAGAGTTACTAAATATAAAGGTACTTTATTTTAGTGACAATATGAAAAAAGTATCTCAGAGGATACACTCCCTTAGGAGGTAAGTAATATACCCAAATTATATGTACACAAACCAAAAAACAGGTAAGTAGCAGTTAGAAAAGTAGTGAAAACTCTGTAGAATCACAATAGAATGCAATAGGGAGAAATAGGCCTAGAGGCAACACAAACCATATACCCCAAAAGTGGAATGCGAACCACAAATGGACCCCAGGCCTAGTGCAGTGTGTAGAGGGTCACTGGGAGTGTCAGAAAACACTAAGATTGTCCAAGATACCCCACCGCAAGACCCTGAGAAGAAGGAGTAAAGTTACCCTACTACCCCAGAAAGACAGTAAAGTCGAGATAGGGGATTCTGCAAGGACAACAACTGACTGCAAAACACTGAAGATGGATTCCTGGACCTGAGGACCTGTAAAGGAAGGGGACCAAGTTCACGAGTCACGCAAGGGTCCGGGGGGGCAGGAGCACACTAAACCCAGGATGAAGGTGCAAAAGGGCTGCCTCTGGGTGGAAGAAGCTGAAAATTCTGCAACAACGGAAGGTGCCAGGAACTTCTCCTTTGGTCAGAAGATGTTCCACGGCGTGCTGGAGGATGCAGAGTTGTTTCCACGTAGAAAGACCGCAAACAAGCCTTGCTAGCTGCAAGAGTCACGGTTGAGGATTTTGGGTGCTGCTAGGGCCCAGGAAGGACCAGGAGGTCGCCCCTTGGAGGAGGAGACAGAGGGGGCACTCAGCAACTCAGAGAGCCCATTCAGAAGCAGGCAGCACCCGCAGAAGCACCTGAACAGGCACTTAGAAGATCTGAGGAGAGTGGTCGACTCAGAGTCACAAAGAAGGGTCCCACGACGTCGGAGTCCAACTCAGCGAGTTGGGCAATGCAGGACGGAGTGCTGGGGACCTGGGCTAGGCTGTGCACTAAGGAAGTCTTCCAAAAGTGCACAGAAGCCCGAGCAGCGGCAGTTCACGCAGTACACAGGATTACTGTCTGGCATGGGAAGGCAAGGACTTACCTCCACCAAATGTGGATAGAAGGGCCACTGGACTATGGAAGACACTTGGACCCAGCTCCTGTGTTCCTGGGACCACGCTCGTCAGGATGAGAGGGGACGCAGAGGACCCGTGATGCAGAAGTTTGGTGCCTGCGTTGGCAGGGGGAAGATTCCGTCGACCCACAGGAGATTATTTCTTGGCTTCCAGTGCAGGGTGAAGGCAGACAGCCCTCAGAGCATGCACCACCAGGAAACAGTCGAGAAAGCCGGCAGGATGAGGCGCTACAATGTTGCTGGTAGTCTTCTTGCTACTTTGTTGCAGTTATGCAGGCGTCCTGGAGCAATCAGCAGTCGATCCTTGGCAGAAGTCGAAGAGGGAAGTGCAGAGGAACTCTGGTGAGCTCTTGAATTCATTATCTGCTGAGATGCCCACAGGAGAGACCCTAAATAGCCCACAGAGGAGGACTGGCTACTGAGAAAGGTAAGCACCTATCAGGAGGGGTCTCTGACGTCACCTGCTGGCACTGGCCACTCAGTGTGGTCCATTGTGCCCTCACACCTCTGCATCCAAGATAGCAGAGGTCTGGGACACACTGGAGGAGCTCTGGGCACCTCCCCTGGGAGGTGCTGGTCAGGGGAGTGGTCACTCCCCTTTCCTTTGTCCAGTTTCGTGCCAGAGCAGGACTGAGGGGATCCCTGAACCGGTGTAGACTAGCTTATGCAGAGAGGGCACCATCTGTGCCCATCAAACCATTTCCAGAGGCTGGGGGAGGCTACTCTCCTCCCCAGCCCTTCACACCTATTTCCAAAGTGAGAGGGTGTAATACCCCCTCTCAGAGGAAATCCTTTGTTCTGCCGGGACCAGGCTGCCCAGGCCCCAGGGGGGCAGAAACCTGTCTGAGGGGTTGGCAGCAGCATTAGCTGCAGTGGAGACCCCGGAAAGTTAGTTTGGCAGAACCCGGGCTCTGTGCTGGAGACCCAGGGATGCATGGAATTGTCCCCCCAATACCAGAATGGTATTGGGGTGACAATTCCATGATCCTAGACATGTTACATGGCCATGTTCGGAGTTACCATGGTGACGCTACATATAGGTATTCACCTATATGTAGTGCACGCGTGTAATGGTGTCCCGCACTCACAAAGTCTGGGGAATTTGCCCTGAACAATGTGAGGGCATCTTGGCTAGTGCCAGGGTGCCCACACACTAAGTAACTTTTCACCTAACCTTCACCAAGTGAGGGTAAGACATATAGGTGACTTATAAGTTACTTAAGTGCAGTGTAAAATGGCTGTGAAATAACGTGGACGTTATTTCACTCAGGCTGCAGTAGCAGTCCTGTGTAAGAAGTGTCTGAGCTCCCTATGGGTGGAAAAAGAAATGCTGAAGCCCATAGGGATCTCCTAGAACCCCAATACCCTGGGTACCTAGGTACCACATACAAGGGAATTATAAGAGTGTTCCAGTGGGCCAATGAGAATTGGTAAAATTAGTCACTAGCCTGCAGTGACAATTTTAAAAGCAGAGAGAGCATAAACACCGAGGTTCTGGTTAGCAGAGCCTCGGTGATACAGTTAGGCACCACACAGGGAACACATACAGGGCATACTTTATGAGCACTGGGGTCCTGACTAGCAGGATCCCAGTGACACATAGGCAAAAACAAGCATACATACAGTAAAAATGGGGGTAACATGCCAGGCAAGATGGTACTTTCCTACAAACACAGAGAGCAAAAAAACAGACATCAGCATGTGTGTACGGAATACAGATAACATGTTGTTCCCTATGGAACGGCCATTGTTGAAAGGCAAGTTATCAACTCACATACAGTACATGCCAGACAGTCTACGGCTGGGCAGTCAAACATCAAACCAACATGCATACAGGCATCCGCCACAATCACACACATCTAAGGATGACAGATGCCAACTCTCCTGCTCCTCTGGTCACTCATACAACTTGGCATACATGGGTAGGGCCCCGTCCACCAGCTTATCCAGCTCCTACGCGGTGAAGGCCAGGGCCCGTTCCTGTCGTGGTGCTAACCGAACATTCGGCTCAGGACGCGGGCGCGGCGGCAGGACACGCCGTGCCCCTGCCATTTATTTTTTCTATTGAGGCCCTAAATTGAGCATGGAGCCGCGAAACCTTAAGGGCATGGCGCGCCCTTGCTAGTTTTGCCTCCCTCCACTCTCTTTCCTCCCACTTACCTTCTGCTTCTTTTTTCTTTCTTCTTTTTCTGACTTCCTTGTTTCTTCCTGTATTTATGCCTTTCTCTCATTTCCATTATCCTTTCTACTTCCCAGCATGCCTTCCTTCTCCCTGCATGCCTTGGATCCTTACCTAATATAGTGACTTTTGCTATGGGTTTCTATGCTATGTGCCCAATCCAATATGGTGTCTTTTACTTCCTGCTGGTCACTTCCTGTTCTTTGGGTATATAAAGTGTGTAATTCCCATTCTCTTTGCGCTGCAACACTGCCTTTGGGTGGTGATTCTTCGCTCCTGTTCTTCTGCGTCAATTATATGTTTTCTGAGCCTGTTCCAGCTTTTTTCATTGTTGTTTTTGTCTTTTGTTCAGATTTACTCTATACTTTTTGTTTTTGTTCCAGGAGTTCCAGTTTTAGGTTTTTAAACCTTTTTGGAGTTTTCCCTCGGGACTCCTTCTGGAGGGCACGGACTGCCTTTGGTGTTCCCTCCGTCAGCCGCACCGTGGCTACCAGAAAGGGTCGCTCCTCCTTGAGTCAAGGCAGAACCTATAGGAACCAAGACCGCGCCACATTTCCAGTGGGCCACAGACATAGACAACAAGTAGGTCGTGACAGTTCCCCTGTAAGCCCGCCATCTCAGGGACCAGAGTCAGGACACAGCAGCACACGCAGTGGAGTACTAGCCTGCACGGGAATCAGGAGTCAAGTGTCTGATAAAATGGCGTAAGTACTGCGGCGGTGTGGTCTGTCAACACTGGCGGCGATCATGATTGGCCCAGGTTCCCCATTGACAACTATGTACTCCAATGATCGGACGCAAGGCGATGAACACTGCCTTCCGTAATGACGACCAACGCCAGAAGAATGAAGTCACTTCCACTCTATCATACCCGGATGGCAGGAGGTTGCCATTTTGCTACAACCACGTCACCATAGTCTGGCTAGGGGCTTCATCCAGGGCCTCAAAATCTCTGCCCTTAGTTGCTTGCTGACATGAGTCCAGGATCCTCACATGTACTCATCTTTGGAATTGTGTCCACATTGGGATGCCATTATGAAAGAGTTAACTCAGCACATATATGCCTGACACTGTAGTTCATACTTTGTGTCTGTGTGTGTTACCTTACAAAGATACAGTAAGATCGTATGATGCAAGTGTATGTTTACACTCAATATATGTGTTCTTTCCTCCCCCATAGGGTCAGACCCATGTGGCGAGGGAGGGCCCCATCTATTTACAGACCCCTGGTTGATTTGGAAACTATGGCAGAACGTCACATGATTGTCACCTACAGACTCAATAGAGCTACTGTCCATGACCTCTGAGCATTAATGGATCCTGTACTGAAACCGGCTAATCGGAACCAGCATGCCATCCCTACAACTGTGCAAGTGCTATCTGTACTTCATTTTTTGGGTACAGGCTCATTTCAGGTGACAGTGAGCATGGGTGCAGGGTCTCACAGCCAATGTTCAGCCTCATCCTGTCAAAATTCCTGGATGCATTGGTCCAACACCTGCAAATATATGCCCAGTTTCCCCAAAGGGCTGAACTCCCCTCCATCAAATCTGGATTTTATGCCTTTGCTAACATCCCCCATGTGATAGGTCCCATGGATGGAACCCACATAGCTCTCATACCCCCAAGAGTGAATGAACAGGTGTACAGGAATCGGAAGAACTTTCACTCCATGAATATACAATTGGTGTGTACTGCTGACCAGTACTTATCACATGTCAATGCCAGGTTCCCAGACTCAGCCCATGATTCCTCAGTCCTGATGAACAGCAGTGTACCACACTTGATGGAACAACTACAAGGGGAAAAGGATGGCTCATAGGTGAGTGTGTATAACACTGGATCTGTACATGGCTGACAGCCAGGCTATGTGCATGTAAAGTCAGTTTATTAAGGTCCTGTTTTGCCCACTTTTGCAGGTGATTCTGGCTACCCCAACGTGCAATGGCTCCTGACACCTGTGAGGAATCCCAGGACAGATACAGAGAGGAATTATAATGAGGCCCATGGACATACTAGGAGGGTGATTAAGCGCACAATAGGTCTCCTGAAGGCTAGATTTAGTTGCCTCCATCTCTCTGGGGGATCCCTGTGCTATGTCCCTGACAAGGTGTGTAAGGTAGTGGTGGCCTGCTGCATGCTGCATAACTTGGCTGTGAGGAAAGCTATCTCCTTTCTGGAAAAGAAGGGTGCTGTCCAACCAGCCCAGCAATCTCAGATAGGGGATGAGAGCGATGGTGAGGAAGAACAGGAGGAAGATATCAACTCCAGGAACCAGCTTATCCGCCTATACTTCCAGTGACTATAAGGTACTGTTCACTGCATAGTTTCGGTCTGACTCATGTAATTGGTAATGTGGTGTCTATAGTCAGTGACACTGTTAACTGATGACTGAAGTGGCATGTGCCAGGTAACCCAATATTCTGTACAGTGTAACATACTTCAGACACTACAGTGCGTTAGATCCCCTTCTGCAATAAAGGTATGATTCTGTTATTGGCTGGCTTATGCATACACACTCACAATTGATATCTCATATTGAAGAGGGAGATGCGATTTGAGTGCATAGGTGTATTTATTAAATGACAAAATAAACATACTTCTTGGGACAGTGATAGGGAGGGGGCACATGGTGCATATCCACACTCAGGTACATATGCTCAGCTGTTGGTAGCACTGGGTTTTGGTCCATGTGGGCATTGGTAGATGGTGTGATGGCAGTGGCATGTCAACAAGGGAGCACAGTAGCACACAAGGGAGACAGTTCAGGGCACAGTCACTTTCTAGCGGTGGGCTTGGTCTTGACTGGTGTTTCAGTGGCATGTCTGGGTCTGAGGGCAGGTTTGTGTGGCTGGAGCTGGGCTGCAGGGATAGGGGTGCTGGTGACATGTGTGTCCTCTGCCAGTGCCACCAGTCCAGTGGCTGCTGCAGATGTAGAGGGCAGGGCAGTGTCCTGGCTAGTAGTGGGGGCTTGCAGGTAGGTGGAGAACTCAGGCAGGTTGTGGTACTGGTGCTGTAACACCCCTGCTATGGAGGCCATGGTGGCATTGAGCTGTTTCTATTGCTCCATGGCCTCCTGGTGGTGTGCTACCTACAGCCTCTGATTCTGCTCCAAGGTGGCCAGGATCTGGCCCATCCTGTTCTGTGCATGGTGCTATGCTCCCAGGACCTCCGATATCACCTCCTGGACTGCTGTATCCATCCTTTGGCCACCCCATGGGCCACTGATGCCCTCCCACTGGCCCTATCCCCCTGTGTGTGTGTCACTTGCACTGGGCCCTTCATCATCCTGCCTGTTGGTGGGTGGAGACTCAGGTCTATGTACATGTGGGCCGCCAGTCTGTGGCTGGGAGACACTTATGTGGGGTCATTTTACCAGAGCTCATGATGGTGGCTGGGTGGTAGGACTGTCAGGGGTATCCTGGGTGGGGCTGCTGGATGGTGACAGTCCAGGACTGTGTGATGGGCCAGGGTATTCCTCAATTTCCAAACATCCCTCTGCACTCTCCTGAGTGGGGCCTCTGTCTTCAGGTGGGGCGCTGGCACTTATTGGCGTTTCCCTCCGGGTGGCATGGGTGTTGGTGCCTGTGAAGGGAATGGACATGTGGGTGTCAGGTACTTTTTTGGAAATTGATGCACTGCTCTGCCCTATTTTGTCCTTATATTCCATTGTCGTGGCATGCGAGGTCCCTTAGTGTACATTTCTTTGCATTTTTGTGGGGGGTGGAGGTGCATTGTGGGTGCTGTAGTGCCACTGGGAATCCATGCAGTGGTAGGTGACTGTGCACAGGGGGCAGGATGGAGGTCTGTTTGTGGGATAGTGGGAATGCAGGGTAGTTGGATGTGGGTGTTGTGGACTGGCTGGGGATAGGGTCCTGGTGGGAGTGAGAGGGGTGAGGTGATACATGCATTATAGGTGGGGGAATGTTAAGGTATTGTAGTTGACTTACCAGAGTCCAGTCCTCCAGTGAGTCCAATGAGGCCCTCCGGGTGTAGGATAGCCAGGAACTTCTCCTCCCAGTCGGTGTATTCGGGGTGTAGGTGGGGGACCGCCACACGTCTTTTGTACGGAGATGTTGTACCTGGATGCCATTGAGCAAACCTTCTCGCGCAGGTTGTTCCATCTCTTCCGGATGTCATCCCTTGTGCTTGGATAGTTTCCCACTGCATTGACCTTGTTGACTATTGTCTGCCAAAGATCCATCTTCCTGGCCACGGGTGTCTGCTGCACCTGTGCCCCGAATAGTTGTGGCTCGACCCTGAGTATTTCATCCACTGTGGTCCTTAGCTCCCTATCTGTGAAGAGGGGGTGCTTAGGGGGTGCCATTGTGTGTGTTGTGGGTGGATTGGTGAGGGTGCTGTTGTGTGGTTGTGTGAGTGGCTTATAAAGGTGTTTGGGCTTTGTATGTGTTTTGGTGGTGTATTTGTGTGTGTGACTTGTGTGATGTTGTGTTCACTGTATGCGTGTTGTGTTGTCAATCTCAGTAGTGCTATTGGCGATGCAAAGGATTGTGGGGTATATGTGAGAGTGTCTTATAGTGTTGTGGATGTGTGTCAGGTGTGTGCCAATGTGTGTATTTGATGTTGGTGGGTCCCATTGCTGGCCGTGGCTGTCCGTACCGCCAATGGTCGTTCAGCATCCACTATCCGGCACGCTGATCTGTGCTTCATTATTTGGTGGGCAGAGGATTTGTCTGCATGGTGGTGGTGGGGTGGGGTGTACTGCCTTACTGCTGTTGTAGGCCCTGGTGGTGGGTGGAGGTTGCAGGATTTTTGGAGGTTTTACTTTTTGGCATAATTATTCGGCGGTGTCCAGTCTACTGGCACTGGCAGTCTTCTGTTCACCGTCAGCACTGCGGTCGGCGGTGAGTGCCACCAAGTTCATAATGAGGGCCCAAGTGACAACTGTCGGCCTAATCCGTTTTCCAACTAGCAGCACCTTACCCCAGCCCAAGAGCAGGGGTGATTTGTGACAACAGAGCGCATGACAAGAATGACTTCTCAGGGAAATCGTGGTGCATCAGATCTCAACCTTTTCTCTCAGTTACATTAGTCTCACACATGCAAAGACAAACAGAGGCCGAGAATGGTTCAATTGGATTTATTGAATCAGTTGTGTCTTAAATAAAATGGCATGAATTGCAATAACTAGGATGCTAAAACACGATAAAAACAAAATGGTGACAAGAAAAGTGAAAAAGGAAAAGTCCCACCATACTGTCACCATGCATAATATATGTGATTCCTACTTATGCTATGTTAGAGTACAACGTGATAAGCCCTAATGCGCCGTTCAGGTTTTCCCCCTGGGAAGACATCATACCTCGTACCCACCATCCTCATGTATGCCAGGGAACCGGTAGCCTCAGCAAGCAGCTGTAGCAAGTCAATCAGAATGCAGACATGGTCGTCTGGCTGGATTCTTCCTCTGACGTGCATGGGACAGAGAAGTGTTTTTATAACAAAACAGCTGATGTTCCAAGAAAATGTCCCCATGTAAGAATCTGTATGTTTCTGTGAATTTTGGAGACGCAGTGTACTACTTTGCCGGCAACCCTATCTTGCTGCAGCCTTGAGGAACGCCCAAAGTGAAAAGAATGTCTCGATAGAAATGCAATACTTTCCTAGGCGAGAGAACAACTAGATAAAGAAAATAAAACAGCACCACGAATGTGGCCTAGGCTGAAATAAAAATGAAGCAAAACAAAATGTAACTGGGCTAAAGGACACAAGCGGCAGGCCTAGTTGTTATAATAATGTGCCTAAAGACATTACTAAAATGGCTATACAACAACAAGTCAAAGAAAAGTTGACAAGTCATATCACAAAAGTCTTGTACACATTGTCCTAAAGTTATGCTAAAGGTGAACAGTTGCTCCATACCTTTTATGATAAACAAAGGTGCGTTGATAAAGAATATGCCCCGTCTCATACCATCAAAAACTAAAGTGTATGCATGGGCTGCATTTACACTATTAAAAAGTCAAGGTTCATTCTTAGCAACCATGAAATACAAAAAGACACAGTACAAGCACCCATTCACTTGCTTCAAGGTACCACATAAAGTGCCTGTTTTCTCATCTTCAGTAATGCTGCTGCAATGGGAATGATATCTGTAAACTATAACAGAAATGCTTATCACAAAATAGTGAGTAGGTTTGCATTGTTTCATGGATTAGGAAAACTTCAGAACATAAAAATGCAACTGCATGTTAATGAGTATGTTTGTTCTGTTGCTCAAAGACACTGTTAAACCGCATTTTATTTACAGGAAGCTGCTGAAAAAGAATTTGAGACCTTACTATAGCATGATATCATTGAGCGATCTAGTGTTCTGACACCATGTATTTCTTCCATAGAGGTAGTGCCCAAAAAGGGCCATAAAGGAGCTGTATGATTCTGTGGTGATATGCATCAAGCTAACAAGACAATTGAAAGAGAATGACATCCAGGTCCACACATTGCCGACATGATCACACAGCTAAATGATGCCAAAGTTTTCTCTCACCTTGTTCTGAGTGCAGGATATCTTTGATGGGAACTTTTAAGGTACATTACCACCTTTCCTACTGACACTGCTTTGTTCAGATATAAAACATTAACTTTAGGTGTGTCATCAGCTACAGAATTTTTTCAAGATTTCATCTGACGTATAATGCAGCCTGTCACAAATGCTTTCATTTACAGTGTTGATATATTGGTCTTTAGGGGACACGAAAAAAGAACATGGTAATGCTGATGCAAGTCTAACCTTGAATGCAGATAAGTGTGAGTTCCACAAAACAAAACTCGAATTCTTTGGCAATATTTTCTCTGATGGGGAATGACTCCAGATCCAGCGTTGTCAGCCACCTGTCCCCCACAAGATGTTGCCATGTTACGTCCTTTTCATGGCATGGCCAGTTACTGGTATAGGTGCATACCTGAATTTGTCATGCGTGTTCCCTTAAAAGATCTAATGAAACTAAGGCCCTCATTCAACCCTGGCAGTCGGTGATAAAGCAGAGGTAATACCGCCAACAGCCCGGCGGAAAAATAAATGGAATCACGACCATGGCGGAAACCGCCAACATTGACAGCCACTTTAACACTCCGACCGCCACGGCGGTAGAAACAAACACTGCGGCGGTAACCACCAACAGACAGGCGGAAGACAAAGTACCGGCCACACTATTACAAGAGGCCTATCCGCCACCTTTTCCGGGGCAGTACTAACGCTATCAAAAGCACAGTGGAAACAGTACACAGAAGGGAAACCACTAACCTCTCGACACTCAACGAGGAACCAGGACGCCATGGAGCCCGAACTACACATCCTGCCCATGCTGGCCTTCCTCCTTCTGTATCAGGAGCAGGAAAGACGCCGTCGACGACCACTGTGAGTACTGCACCAACAACACAGGGGAGGGTGGGAGGGAAAAGAGAGTGACACACACACGCAATACCCCCACCCCCACCCTCACCCACAACACCATACACACAAATACATGCAGCAACATTACATATACACCCCCTCGCCCCCTGGAAGAACGCAAGGACAAAAGGAAATTATTGTAACAATTGTAATCAATAAAATTCAGATAGTGCAATTTAAAAAAATCAGTATATACAAATATTTACACCAACTACACAAGTCCAGATATTACTCAAACATCGTCCGTGGATCAATGTCCCAAAATGCATGGGCAAAGCCCACACAAGATACCTGACTCGAAACGGAGAGAACACTGCACGGGCATCAGATCGAAATGAAACAGGCACCTCAGCCGGATGAACGCACAACGCCACTGCTCCACGAGGGGGCTCCATGCCCAGAGTGCAAAGCCCAGTCTCACAAGTCTTTCCAGTGGGTGGTTTGCCCACTGCTCTATCCTGGGGAGTGCAAAGCCACAGTCTCACAAGTCTTTCCAGTGGGTGGTTTGCCCGTTGCTCTATCCTGGGGAGTGCAAAGCCACAGTCTCACAAGTGGATGTCAGTCTCCACTGGTTCTGGAGGGGGCTTTGTGCCCAGAGTGCTTTGTCCTGCCAAGGACTGAGGAAGTGGATGTGATTCTCCACTGGTTCTGGAGGGGGCTTTGTGCCCAGAGTGTTTCATCCTGCCAAGGACTGAGGTAATGGATGCCTTTCTCCACTGGTTCTGGAGAGGGCTTTGTGTCCAGAGTGCTTCATCCTGCCAAAGACTGAGGAAGTGGATGTGATTCTCCACTGGTTCTGGAAGGGGCTTTGTGCCCAGAGTGTTTCATCCTGCTAAGGACTGAGGTAGTGAATGTCTTTCTCCACTGGTTCTGGATGGGGCTTTGTGCCCAGAGTGCTTCATCCTGCCAAGGACTGAGGTAGTGGATGTATCTCTCCACTGCTTCTGGAGGGGGCTTGGTACCCAGAGTGCTTCACATGCAGTGTGGCAGGTCCCATTCCCTCACATGGGTGTGTGTGCCACGAGATTGCCTGGCAACAGGTAGCATGATACACCATGGAGGCAGAGACACACTCCACCCTGCTGCGACTTCGCCTGCCACCTGCAGGTACAAACAGTGCTGAGAGTCATGCCTCATGGACGCTGGGCAGGGTCCAGGACGTCTCCTGCAGCCTCGGATGGCTACCCACTGGGGATGATTGCCATGTCAGCTGTGGTGGCACTGTCTGAGCACGTCGCGGGGTTGGTGGCGGTGCTTGCGGCGGTGTCTGTGGCGGAGGTGCTGGCGGTGGTGCATGTGTCTGCACCTGTTGAGGGACACAGCAGGACGTCTCCTGCAGCCTCTGACAGCTGCCCACTGGGGATGATGCTGGGGACTGTTGCTGAGGCAGCAGACATGCAGGTGGTGGTGCTGGTGGCGGTGTCCACTGCCGTACAGGTTGGTGTAGTGGTTGACAGAAGGGGTGACTCTGGTCCCTCAGTCAGAGCCACCGTGCCCTGTCCTGACCTGCTCTTCGGCTTGTGTCCCTTCCCCACCTTTGATGTTGCTGCTGGTGTCTTGCCACGGTCCCCTTTTGGTTTGGAGGAGCCCTTGCTTGCTGGTAGGTGCCGCTTCTCCCTCCGGCATGTGGGCACCTTCTTCACCTTGGCAGGTGGCAGAATGGCCTGCTCCTTGGCCTCACTAGGTGGCACACTGGCAGCCCTGATGGGTGGCGCCTGCAATGAGACTGGAGTTGCCTGCACCACTGTGCTTGGGGATTTGGTGGCTGAGGTGCTGGGCAGGGACCTGGAAAGCCTGGCCCTAGGTGAAGGATGGGTGGCGGGGGAGGGGTAGGGAAGAGGTCAATGTTAGCCAGGAAAAGTTTCTTAGACACACTGGGACCGGAAGATGGAGGGGGTTTGGGAGTGGAGGAAGAGGTAGTGGTTGTAGGAGGTGTACGTTTACTGGATTTGGGTGAAGGTGCTTGGGCCGGAGGCTGTTGTGAGGAGGATGGCTGTTGGGTGGGTGTGTCCCTGTATTTGTGTACTTTGGGAGGAGGGCTCACAAACACTGGGAGAGGACACAGGGGATATGTGAATGGTAGTGGGGGTGGTGAGTGCACGTGAGCGGTGTGTGGTGATGGGCGTGCTGGTGATGGAGATAGTGGCTGAGGATGTACTGCATGCAGGTGTGAGTGGAGACGAGACAGGGAGGGAGGAGGAGGATGTGGACATAGTGGAGGCAGTGGATGTTGCTGTGTCTTCTTGGGTATGGTGCTTGTGTGAGTGCCTGTGGGATGTGTGGTGGTTATGTTTACCATGTCCACTCTTGTGTGTTGATGAGTGTGCATGCTGGTCTGATGGTGTGCTTGGGATAGGCTGAGGTACAGGGGATTGGGTCTGGGTGGAGGAAGTTGGTGGGGGGAGGCTGGACACAGGTACAATGGCTGCCATCAGTGCTGAGGCCAGAGCCTGAAAAGCTCTCTGTTGGGCCGCCTGCCCAGAATGAATGCCCTCCAGGTATGCATTTGTTTGCTGCAAATGCCTCTCAACACTGTGGATGACATTCAAAATGGTAGATTTCCCAAAAGTGAGGAATCTCAGGAGGTCAATAGCCACCTCACTGAGGGCAGCGGGGCTGACTGGGGCAGGGGCTGAGGTGCCTGGGGTGAAGGAGATGCCCACCCTCCTGGGTGAGTGGGCAACTGACACATGCTGAGGGGTTGCCGGGAGGGCGGTGCTGGTAGGGGGGGTGGTGGTTGTACCTGTTGATGCATTGGGCACAGAGGTGCCCACCACCGCAAGGAAGCTCCCAACAGAGGAGGAGTCGCTGTGGCTGGTGTATGCTCCTGTCCCCTTCCTGGAGCTCCCCTCGCCCTCCGTCCCACTGGTGCCTTCAGACTCCGTTACTTCACCCTCCAGGACCATGTGGGATGCAGCTCCCTCCTGCTCCGGTGCCACTGCTCCTCTGCCAGATGATGCTAATGCACGCAAAAACAGGGTGACAAAACAAAAAGGGGGGGAAGACAGAAGAGACACATGGTCAGTGCATGCAACACCACTACCATTGGCGGACACAACATGCAGGGAGCAGTCCTATGCACTAAGCCATGCACTAACAGTGCAGGGGAAAAGCACATGCCCAAGGGGGACTCTGTCTAGACCCATTCCATGCACAGCTTGGTCCCATGGGAGCCTGACTAGGTGCAGAGGACAAATATCACCTTTGGGGTTGGACTGGGAATGAGGCTGCAAAACAATGGATCTACCTTTGCGCGTATGCCCTTGCCTAGGGGAACCCAAAGGCCACCACCCCCACCCAGACACCTCGTCAAGCGCGCAGAGTCAGCTGAATGACAGTGCACTCACCCAGTTGTGGCTGCTGTGATGCCCTTAGAAGCCCATCCAACTCCCGATATGCCACTTCCAGGATCCAGTACATCGGGGGTCATGGTGCGACGGGCACCCCTTCCACATTGGGATGCCATTCCCAGCTGGGCCTCTGCCATCTTCTTGCTCCAGTGGCGCAGGTCCTCCCATCTTTTCCGGCAGTGGGTGCTCCGTCTATGGTAGACCCCAAGCGTCCGCACTTCCTTGGCGATGGCACGCCAAATACCCTTCTTCTGGTGGGCACTGACCTAGAGGAAAAGTGAAGTAAGAATGGATGTTACTATCCCGTACAGTTCTTCTCACGCATTGCCTAAAAACCTCCCACCCTGGCCCAGACTTACATACACACACACTATCCTCACATGCTGGCCTGTCCCCCTCCCATCCCTCTTCCATCCACGATACTCCATACAATCTTGTGCCATCCACCATGCTCACAGTGTACTCATCTGTTTGTTTGGAGGACCGTACAGTTGCGTGTACTGGGGGAGGACCCCATCCACTAGTTTCTCCAACTCCTCTGAAATGAAGGCAGGGGCCCTTTCCCCAGACACTGTAGCCATCGTTGCTTCCAGACACAGGTCACAGCAGCACTTGCAGTGTAGGTCCTCTTCTGTTGAAGGTCAGGTATCAAGTGAGTGAACAGTTAGAAAATGGCGTCCACGTCCGTGGCAGTGCGTACCGTCACCACCGGCGTACATCGATATTGGCTCCTGGAACCCATAGGGCCCAATGTTAACCAATGCTGAATTGTGCCGCGGTCTTCAATCGCCTACCACGACTGTGTACAACGCCAGCGCAGTTACCTCATTTCCCCTTGCCCCACCTTACAGGTCGGGCAGCCGCCAATTCAGGGGGCCACATGGCATGCCAAATAACTGCGTCACACATTTTTAGGCCAGGAATACGGACAAAGGCACATGGAGAAATTGTAAAGTTTTTGCAAAAAAAATTGTGATACCTAAGTGTTGCATGACCCTCTGCTCACCGTTCTCCTCCATAGGGCACGTCCGCTGGGGCAGGTGATGAGATGGCGGCATCCTCCGTTGTACAGACCCCTGGTGGACCTGTCGACAATGGAAGAGAGACACATAATTATCACTGACAGACTTGATCGTGCAACAACCCAGGAACTGTGTGCCCAGTTCGAGCCAGACCTGATTTCAGCTATCTGCCATCCCACAGGAATACCCCCTCTAGTGCAGGTCCTGTCTGTACTCCATTTCCTGGCCAGTGGGTCTTTTCAAATAACAGTGGCCATGGCATCAGGGATGTCCCAGCCAATGTTCTCTAACGTATTGTCCAGAGTTTTGTCTGTCCTGCTGAAACACATGAGCAGCCATATTGTTTTCCCTCAGGTGAGGATTTGCCCACAGTGAAAGGTGACTTCTGTGCCCTGGGACATATCCCCAACATCATTGGTGCCATTGATGGTACACATGTGGCATTTGTCCCCCACCCCGCAGGAAGGAACAGGTGTACAGAAACCGGAAAAACTACCATTCAATGAATGTGCAGATGGTGTGTTTGGCAGACCAGTACGTCTCCAATGTGAATGCCAAGTATCCTGGCTCAGTGCATGACGCTTACATTTTGTGGAATAGCAGCATCCCTTATGTGATGGGGCAACTCCAGAGGCACTGTGTGTGGCTAATAGGTGAGCCTAAAGTCCCCACACAGTTTCATTTGCTGTCTGGGTATGGGGGATTCCCTAATGTTTGGAGGATGTCTAACAGTTGTCCCTCGATATTTGCAGGTGACTCTGGTTATCCCAACCTGTCATGGCTACTGACCCCAGTGAGGAATCCCAGGACAAGGGAAGAGAAACGCTACAATTAGGCACAAGGGCGAACTAGGAGGATAATTGAGCGCAACTTCGGCTTCCTGAAGGCCAGATTCCGGTGCCTCCATCTTACAGGTGGATCTCGTTACTACTCACCGAAGAAGGTGTGCCAGATCATCGTGGCCTGCTGTATGTTGCACAACCTGGCTTTGCGATGCCAGGTGCCTTTTCTGCAGGAGGATGGGCCTGATGTTGGTCTTGTGGCAGCTGTGGAGCCTGTGGACAGTGAAGAGGAGGAGGCAAAAGAAGAAGATCATCATGCAATACTTCCAGTGAGACACAGGTAAGAAGATGGAACTGCTTCCCACATCTCATACTATTGTAGGAGCTAGCATAAGTCTGCCTTTTTCACTCTGTGTATGGACCCTGACTTGTCACTTTGGCTTTCCATTTCACAGATCTGGGTCCCAATTTGTGCCCTCTGCTATGTTTACTCCTGGCCTACAGCTGTGTAACATTGGTATGTGAACAAGTACATTGACATTGCTATATTCCAGAGATTTTGCAATTACACATTTGTGAAAGCACAGACTGACTCCAGATTGTTTTGGGATTCAAGGGTGTTTATTTCTGTGCAAATAAGTGGAGGGGGTGTGAAATGGGTTGGGGTGATGGTGGAGGAATTTCGATGGCAGAGTCCAGTCTCTTGGTCTCACAGGCGCATTGCCCAATGGGGCATAGGAAGTGGAGCTATGGCAGTTTAAGGTGGACAGGAGGACAAAGTGGGACAGAAGGGTGACATTCAGGAGGGTCTTATTTCCTGGCGGGGGTCTTGGCAATGTTCTCTGTCTTGTTCCTGGATCTCAGGGACCGTTTGCGTGGTGGTTCTCCTTCTGCAGGGGGTGGGGTGCTGGTGGCCTGTTGTTCCAGTGGTGGTGCCTCCTGTCCACTAGCGCCGGCAGAGGTGGAGGGCTGTTCATCATCCAGGCTAGTGTCAGGGGCCCGTTTGTGTGCCACTGTGTCCCTCATGGTGTTGACAAGGTCTGCCAGCACCCCTGCAATGGTGACACGGGTGGTGGTAATGGACTTCAAGTCCTCCCTGATCCCAAGGTAGTGTTCCTCCTGCAGCCACTGGGTCTCTTGAAACTAGGCCAGCACCGTGCCCATGGTCTCCTGGGAATGGTGGTATGCTCCCATGATGTTGGAGAGTGCCTCGTGGAGAGTGGGTTCCCTGGGCCTATCCTCCCCCTGTTGCACAGCAGTCCTCCCAGTTTCCCTGTTATCCTGTGCTTCTGTCCCCTGAACCGTGTGCCCACTGCCACCTACCCCAGGTCCCTGATTGTCTTGGATTGGTGGGTTTGCCTGGGGTCCCTGTAGTGGTAGACACACTGCTGATTGATGTGTCCCGGGAACAGAGGGATGGGCCCGCTGGGTAGGTGCTGTGCTGGTGTTTCCTGAGGGGGGAGGCTTTGTGGTGGTTTGGGACTGTGTCAGGGGAACCGACTGTCCCGAGGTCCTTGATGGGATGGGCTGGTCATCTTGATCCAGGCGTGCAGAGCTGCTGTCATCACTGTGGGCCTCTTCTGTGGGGGTACTGGATATGTCTGGCACCTCCTGTCCGGTGATGCTGGGTATGGGTCCTGTTGGGGTGTATTTGCATAATTTTAGTATCTGTGTGTGCCATCTTGTGCATTGGGTGAGGTACCCTCTACTCCTGTGCTTGCGCCATTGTGTTAGCCCTTTTGTGATAGTTGGTTTGGGGTCTGTGTGGGTTCCTGTACTGGACATGCTTTGGGGACGGTGGTCCATACATAGGTTTTCAATGCAGGGCCTTGGTATTGAGATGTGTGGGTTGTGATAGTGGGACATATGTAGTTGATGGTGTGATGGGGTGAGGGTAAGAGTGGGAGTATGTGATGGCATGCAGGTGGGGTTGGGGGGATATAGTAGTAAAGGTATGACTTACCAGAGTCCAGTCCTCCTGCTACTCCTGCAAGGCCCTCAGGATGCATTATTGCCAAGACTTGCTCCTCCCATGTTGTTAGTTGTGGGGGAGGAGGTGGGGGTCCACCGCCAGTCCTCTGTACAGCAATCTGGTGTCTGGATACCACGGAACGTACCTTCCCCCGTAGGTCGTTCCACCTCTTCCTGATGTCATCCTGTGTTCTTGGATGCTGTCCCACTTCGCTGGCCCTGTCGACAATTCTCTGCCACAGCTCCATCTTCCTTGCAATGGATGTCTGCTGCACCTGTGATCCGAATAGCTGTGGCTCTACCCGGATGATTTCTTCCACCATGATCCAGAGCTCCTCCTCAGAAAACCTGGGGTGTCTTTGAGGTGCCATGATGTGGTGTGGGTGATGTGTGAGGTGCTGTCTGTTGTGATGTGTGAGGGGATGTGTTGTGTGTGTTGTTTGAGGTGCGTGGATGTTGTATAAGTGATGGTGTTGTGTGTCTGTGGATGTTGGTGTTGTGTACCTAATCTCTCTCTCTGGCCTTCTTTCAAATTTTTGGTTGTAAGGGTTTGTGGGTAATGTGGGTGTGTGCTTTATATTGGATTGGGTGTGTGGGTGTGGTGTGGTTATGTGTATCAGGTGTGTGCATTTTGAACTGTCCAATGTGGTTGTGTTTTGTATGTGTGTGTGTATTTTGAGCGCAGCAGTGTTTACCGCCAATGGATTACCGCGGTTGAAAGACCACCGCGTTGATTAGTTGGTCGTGATAGTGTGGGCATATTGTTGTTGGCGTGACGGTGTGGGTTTTGGTATCGCCAGTTTATCACTGACCTTTGGTGTGGCGGACTTGTGTGGGTGTCTGTATTGTGGCGTATTCCGAGCTGTGGGTCGTAATACCTGCAGCGGATTTCTGCCGCCGCAACGGTATGTTGGTGGTCTTCAGCATGGCGAAAAGCGGGATTTACCACCAGAGTTGTAATGAGGGCCTAAATGCTTTATTTTACTGGCCACATGAGTGTGAACAAAGCTTCAGGAAAATCAAGCATGCAACTGAGAATGCCACTGAAATAATCTACTTTGATCTGAAGCTTCATACAGAAGCTGATGTTAATGCAAGCCCAGTCAGTTTAGGTGCGATTCTTGTCCAACATAGTGGACACCCAAATGCTCAAATGAACACTGTGGCATATGCTAGCAGGAGTTTGTCGCAGACTGAATATGCATTTTTGCAACCTGAAGAAGAAATGTTAGCAGTGGGGTGGGCTTAAGAAACTTTCCACTTATTTTTATATGGAAAGCCTTTCACTCTTGTCACAGATCATTAAGCATTGCTTACCATCTTTGGCAATCCTAAAGACAAGGTGCCTCCTCATATTGAGCGCTGGGGTTTGCGATTACAGGAATATGACTACACTATTGTGCAACGACCAGGGAAAGATAAAAAAAAAAAAAAGCTTTTTTTCACGAGTGCCAGTACACTTCCCATGCAGCTGAAGCATACATTAACTTTATAGTAACGTCCAGTACATCTGCCTCTATTTCATTGGAAAAAATAATTAGTGCCACAAGCACAGACAGTGACACATTAATACTTAAATACATTATTGCACATCAATCCCGGAAACAGCACACTTGAACTCTTACAAATTACATTGAAACAGAAATTCAAAAATGTGAAAGGTGAGCCGTCTGAAATATTACTAATGAAGGTAGTGTCTTACAAGGTTAGAGAATTGTCATACCGGAGAGTCTGTGACAACAGGAAGCTGAAGTGGCACATGAAGGACATCATGGAATTGTTGCCAGTAAATGAGCTCTCCGAGACAGTCTGGTTTCCTCTTCTTGACGAAAGAGTTGATAAGGGATTAAAGGCCTGTCATTTGTGCAACTGCATTTCTCCCAAAACAACCCAGTATCGATTGAACATGTTTGACCTTCCGAAACATATGTCGGAGAGAATCGCTGTTTACTATTTTGAACCACTTGACAATGGACATCAACTGATGGTGGTCACTGATGAGTACTCTTGCTATCTTTTGTTAGAAGACCTCTCATTGATCACTAAAAAAAAAGTTATCGAGAGGTTAGATGGCATTTTTGCAACATGGGGTGTCCCTTCAGTTTTAAAGTCTGACAATGGTTTACCTTTGAACAGTTGAGAATTCAGAGACTTTCTTAATCATCTCAATGTTAAACCTCTTTGGCCACAAGCGAATGGCACTGTCAAGTATTTTATGAGCACAGTCAAGAAGACCTTTCAGTGTGCTGCACTTGAGAAGCTTGATCTCAAACTAGCTCTTAATTCTACTCTTCGTGCCTATCGGTCGACTCCTTATACAATGACAGGTGAAAGCCCTGACACCTTAATGCTCAGAAGAGCCATGATGATCAAGTTGCCACAAAAGCAAAATGATAGATCAACAAATGATGGTAAACGTTGTCACAGAGATTTGTGTCACAAGCACAAGATGAAAATGTACACAGACAAACGCTGATGTGCTGAGAACACTTTGTTTACAGGAGATCAAGTCCCAGTAAAACAAAGGAGAATATGCAAGCCTGATGCTCCATGTGATGCTGAAACCTTGAAAGCTGTGGCTAGTAAAGGACATATAGTGACTGCTCACCATCCTGGAAATCCATTACGAGAGATTCTTCGCATTTCAAGCATCTGCCTCTAAATTCGCCAACTCTAGATGTCAGAAAGGAGCCTGTTACAACTGAGACTTCTCAAAGCCCACCGACAGCTCCTGTCACTGTATCATCAGTGCCAATCATGGACACCTTTCCTATCCCTTCACAGCCTCACAGGAAAATGTCCTGGCGACTGTTTCGAGCTCCACAATGACTTATTGAAAAGTTGTGATGTATACATGTAATATTTGTACTTTTTATTTAACAAAGAGGAGATGTAGGACTATAATAAGACATTGGCGGTAAGTGCTGCCAAAAGACTGTTGCTGCGGCTAACAGCTGTCCGCCAAATAATGACTGCAGCTGGATTTCCACCACAAGAAGGGCGGAAATCCGGCTGTGGCCATGCTGGCAGATGAGGTTAAGGTGGCACTGCTACCACCAGCAGCGCCACGCCAGGGGACCGCCACTAGCCGTATTATGAAAAATAATATGGCCTGGCTGGTGGTAGCAGCACCCTGTCCCCTGCCAGAAGACCCCCTGGATTCAGGTAAGTCAGGTTTCCGACAGAGGAGGGGGGTGTTGTGTGTGTGTGGGGGTGTGTATGCATGAGTGTGAGTGTGTGTGAATGCAAATTTATGTGTAGTGTTGTTTGCGTGCGTGTATGCATGTGTGAGAATGCGTGTAAGTATGGATATGTGAGTGCGTGACTGAGTGTCAGTGTGAATTTGGTGCGGATGTGTGCTTGAATGAATGTGTGTATGCCTGTGTGAGAGGGTGTGTGTATGCATGGTGCGTGTCTGCGTGTGTGTGGGGGGGGTGGGGGACTGGAAGGGGGGAGCGTTGATATAGGGGAGGTGTAGGGGGCTTCTGGGGCGTTGTTGGGGGGAGGGGGCCTCCTATCAGTGACAGGGAAGGAAATCCCTGTCACTGATATGGCCTACCGCCATGGTTTTTGTGTTGTAACGAATGCCACGAAAACCATGGCGGTAGGCATGGTCAAAATGCCTGAGGCGGTTCAATAGTGGCCGCCGGGCTGGAGATTCTTACCTCCAGCCTGGCGGCTGCTACCGCCATGGCGGTCGGAGTGGTACATTTGCGGGTTGGCTTCAGCTAACCCGCCAATGTCATAATGTGGCGGTATGTACTGCCAGCCTGTTGGCGGTACTACCGCCACATTACCACCGACTGCCGAGGTCATAATGACCCCCGTAGTGTCTTGTGAATTAGAGATGTTGGGGCACTTTTGGTTCTTGATGGACTCTGTAAAACTGTGACGTGAGTGTTTGGTGTGGTAAATAGAAATTGTGATTTAGAATGCTAAGTTTGTGATTACATGCTGAGGAATAAAGACGTGTAATACCAAGCTGCGTGTGTGGCTTAATCATGTACAAGTACCAAGGCAGGGAAGGACACTACAGTCACAATTTTTAGCACCTTCAGATCTTGGTTATTTTAAGCGAATAGTCTTTTAATACTCTGTGGTATATTTCTGATGAGTGCTTCACCGGCTGCAAACAGTGTGGTGCTAAGTAAGCTCTTTTCCTAAACACTGTTTACAGTACCAACATTTCTACTCAAATGAACTCTATTTCTCAATGTAAGTTTAAGGACTGTGAGAGGTTTGATACAGATAAAAGCTGTCCAAAGTAGGGCATTCATTTTGGAATGGACGTTGAGTATCTTGAGGAACTTGGCTTACTCTCAATACTTATAGACATATTAAACACCATGTGCAATAAAGGGTTCTCATATATCTGTAGTTGATTGCTAATGTGAACCAGGCTACCCTTGAAGTGTATGATATAGGGTCAATAACGCAAGTAACACATACTTGCTATACCCAAAGGAGTTGTATAGATAATGGAATTAATGATCCTTCATATTATTCAGAGCTAGTTTGTACTTACTTTCAGGCCTCTAATGATACTAGGTTATAAAGCAATAGGTGCAAAATAAGCTTGAGTGATGTCATCAAGTATGCCATTTTAGATGTCATCAGTGATGTAATATTTGAAGTCATAAGCAGTGCATGACAGGGGTGCAAAGTATAGTTAACTCTGCTAACTGTATTTGGTGAAGTTCTGTGTTCCTAGAGTCAATGTTGTCACTGACCTATTCACTTAAAGTTACTTTAACATTGGGTTTTTTCAGTGAATGTCTAAGGTTTAAAAATAAATAAATAAATACATAATCACACCTAACTATAACATTACTTTAAACTTTGGTTTTTTTTCATTTAATTTCAATTCTGCTCCCAGCAGGCAGGGAGCATTTTTGAAGTACCCACTCGTTGAGAGCAGACTTTGTGGTTGGTCCTGTTTGGCGGAGGTTCAAAAATGCTTCCAAAAAACCCAGAGCAAACACATGTAGAGAAACTACTGTGTCCCATGGGTGGGCTCCCCAGAACACAGCAAGTGAGCTGGCCCTGGATTAAGGGGTCCCCGGGGTATTTAAATGTTCAAAAAAGTCAAATTTGTTTGACATTTCAGCCCCGGCAATGAGATTCCTGGTGCTTAATATGGCTCAGGGAGGGGCGCCAGGAACCCCCTCCCAATATGGAATGTGGCCCCAGGGGATAGGCTCCTTGAGGCCTATACTGGCTCGGGGAGGGGAGCCACATGCCCCTTTCCTTAATTAAACAATAAAACTCCAGGCTGCCATTTTTTTTTTTTTTTTGCCATGATCCCACTGCAGTCCTGCGGGATTGCAGCAAATACTGCAATTCTTTTCTGTATTTTTGCCCAGGGGATGTCCTTGTGCCCCCCTGTTGGGGTTTATGGGGGGCAGGGTATCCCTAGCCTTTGCTATTATTTTTTTTAACTTCAAGATGAGGGGACTAAATCCTGGGTCCTGTAATCACTGTCAACAACATTTTTCTCATGTTGCTTCCCATTAGTAGAGAGCGCTTGCTCCCATCGGATTCTGACCCCCAAGGGAGCGAGATGACCCAAGAGAAAAATTCTCCCTGGGCGAATCAGAGTGCTCTGTGTTTAAGTCGGTGAACCCTCAAAACTCTTGCAGATCCAAACACTCATTTCTCAAAAACTACTGGATCCACTGAATAGATTTACACCAAATCACAAAAAGCACAATTCATGATCTAGCTTCCTACCAAATCTGACAGATCACCCCAAAACTTTCCATGCACAAACTAGTCAAACAGTAGCACCGTTTTTGAAAAGTTTAGTGACGATTTGTCAAAAAACGCATTTTCTATGGAAGCGCTATATATATAGATATACAGGGAGTGCAGAATTATTAGGCAAATGAGTATTTTGACCACATCATCCTCTTTATGCATGTTGTCTTACTCCAAGCTGTATAGGCTCGAAAGCCTACTACCAATTAAGCATATTAGGTGATGTGCATCTCTGTAATGAGAAGGGGTGTGGTCTAATGACATCAACACCCTATATCAGGTGTGCATAATTATTAGGCAACTTCCTTTCCTTTGGCAAAATGGGTCAAAAGAAGGACTTGACAGGCTCAGAAAAGTCAAAAATAGTGAGATATCTTGCAGAGGGATGAAGCACTCTTAAAATTGCAAAGCTTCTGAAGCGTGATCATCGAACAATCAAGCGTTTCATTCAAAATAGTCAACAGGGTCGCAAGAAGCGTGTGGAAAAACCAAGGCGCAAAATAACTGCCCATGAACTGAGAAAAGTCAAGCGTGCAGCTGCCACGATGCCACTTGCCACCAGTTTGGCCATATTTCAGAGCTGCAACATCACTGGAGTGCCCAAAAGCACAAGGTGTGCAATACTCAGAGACATGGCCAAGGTAAGAAAGGCTGAAAGACGACCACCACTGAACAAGACACACAAGCTGAAACGTCAAGACTGGGCCAAGAAATATCTCAAGACTGATTTTTCTAAGGTTTTATGGACTGATGAAATGAGAGTGAGTCTTGATGGGCCAGATGGATGGGCCCGTGGCTGGATTGGTAAAGGGCAGAGAGCTCCAGTCCGACTCAGACGCCAGCAAGGTGGAGGTGGAGTACTGGTTTGGGCTGGTATCATCAAAGATGAGCTTGTGGGTCCTTTTCGGGTTGAGGATGGAGTCAAGCTCAACTCCCAGTCCTACTGCCAGTTCCTGGAAGACACCTTCTTCAAGCAGTGGTACAGGAAGAAGTCTGCATCCTTCAAGAAAAACATGATTTTCATGCAGGACAATGCTCCATCACACGCGTCCAAGTACTCCACAGCGTGGCTGGCAAGAAAGGGTATAAAAGAAGGAAATCTAATGACATGGCCTCCTTGTTCACCTGATCTGAACCCCATTGAGAACCTGTGGTCCATCATCAAATGTGAGATTTACAAGGAGGGAAAACAGTACACCTCTCTGAACAGTGTCTGGGAGGCTGTGGTTGCTGCTGCACGCAATGTTGATGGTGAACAGATCAAAACACTGACAGAATCCATGGATGGCAGGCTTTTGAGTGTCCTTGCAAAGAAAGGTGGCTATATTGGTCACTGATTTGTTTTTGTTTTGTTTTTGGATGTCAGAAATGTATATTTGTGAATGTTGAGATGTTATATTGGTTTCACTGGTAATAATAAATAATTGAAATGGGTATATATTTTTATTTGTTAAGTTGCCTAATAATAATGCACAGTAATAGTCACCTGCACACACAGATATCCCCCTAACATAGCTAAAACTAAAAACAAACTAAAAACTACTTCCAAAAATATTCAGCTTTGATATTAATGAGTTTTTTGGGTTCATTGAGAACATGGTTGTTGTTCAATTATAAAATTAATCCTCAAAAATACAACTTGCCTAATAATTCTGCACTCCCTGTATATATAGATATATATATATATATATATATATATATACACACACATATACATATAATATATATTAATCCCAAAAGGTCCAATTGAGGCGTGTTCTCTTTCGTCGGTGCCCAAGCCAGGGAAGGCCCTTTCCCTTAATTAATCATCACACAAACTTGACACTTCTGTCAACGACATGGCACTCGCAGGATTTCTCAAATCTTCATTTAATGTGCAAAATGGTACCAATCACCAACGCGTCTCAACCTTCACGGTCTTGATCACGGTACTCAATCAGTCCATTTAGTGCTCTATTTATACTCTTATCTCAACATGCCTTTATGTGGCATTCTGGGATATGTAGTTAACCCCAATACATATGTGAATATAACTAAACATATAAGTGTAAGAAAACACATATTACTACAACTACAGTTTACCCTACAAATAATACGAACAATATAATCTAAAATTATCTGTTGAGATAAATAAAAAGAAACTCTACTCATTATTGATACTAGCCACATCCTGAATTGTCATCTGTCACTCTATCCAATAGTCACATATATGATTGTACCTTATCATCTCAATCTCTTATCTTTTGTGATTAGGTATACATACTTTTATGTTACACCTATGTTACTACATTGTGGGTCTCGTACCCCATCATTTTAACTTCTCACTGTGAAGTTAGTAACATACCACTGCAACTCATGATCCATTTAGTCTTCCACATAAATATCTCAATTCCATTTAGATTACTCATTCATAATTATAAGTGACAGTATAATTCCTCATCGCCGTTTATCCCAAACGGAGTCCTGGTTTTTAATCTAATGATATATCTAGATTCTAAACGTCTCAGTTTCTGAACTCTGTCCCCTCCTCTTTCATGGTTTTTTTTTATTGTAGCAATGCCATAGTACTTCATATGTAACAAATCTGATTCTGGATGAGTTTTCAGGTGTTTAGTCATGGCATATGTATTGTCATCATTCTGTACCGCTCTAATGTGTTCCAAAATACGCTTCTTTAAGGGGCAGATAGTACTGCCAACGTATCTTAGACTACACCGGCATTCTATGACATACCCCACAAAAGTTGTTTCACATGTGATTCTGTCTATGATCAGAATTTCTTTGCCCCGAAAGTCTCTTACTCCTGTTTTGTTGCAGCCAATTTTACATGCTTTACACTTGTTGCAACAGTAGAAACTCTTGTTTCCATCTACTAGCCAATTGGGCATAACTGGGATCTCAAAGTGACTTCTCACTAATATGTCCTTTAATGCTGGTACTTTTCTATATGTAACTGAAGGGCGAGCGCCTACTTTCTGTCCAATATCGTTGTCTCTTTTAATCATATGCCAATGTCTATTTAATATATTTAATATCTGTTGGTTCTCATTACTATAATCCAGGATAAGTCTTATCTCATCATTTTCCATCGACAACTCATCTGGCACTTTTTTATTTCTAACCAATACCTGTGCTCGTGCTCTTGCCTTTGCTTTCATCTCTCCTTGATTTACTACCTTCATTTTATGTCCTCTATCAAGAAATCTCTGTTTGGTTTCCTCCATTCCATGCCATATCAAAAATAGGTTGTCTACATATCGTAACCACATCACCACTTTGTCCGTGTATTCATCATTCTCCTGACCCCAAGCTATGTTTTTCTCCCACCAACCCATCATAAGGTTCTCATAGCTTGGAGAAAAGGAAACCCCCATGGCTGTCCCACAGATTTGTTTATATACCTGATGATTGAACATGCATATATTATTACTCAGGCATAATTCTGTCATCTCCGGTAATGTCTTAGGAAAAATGTCACTGCATTTATACCCAATTGATGCAAAATTGAAGTGTATAACAATACAATATCAATCGTCACTATCAGGTAATCTGATTGTCACACTACTCCATCCAATAACCTCAAAAAGTCCCCAGAGTCTTGTATACAGGGAGTGCAGAATTATTAGGCAAATGAGTATTTTGACCACATCATCCTCTTTATGCATGTTGTCTTACTCCAAGCTGTATAGGCTCGAAAGCCTACTACCAATTAAGCATATTAGGTGATGTGCATCTCTGTAATGAGAAGGGGTGTGGTCTAATGACATCAACACCCTATATCAGGTGTGCATAATTATTAGGCAACTTCCTTTCCTTTGGCAAAATGGGTCAAAAGAAGGACTTGACAGGCTCAGAAAAGTCAAAAATAGTGAGATATCTTGCAGGGGGATGCAGCACTCTTAAAATTGCAAAGCTTCTGAAGCGTGATCATCGAACAATCAAGCGTTTCATTCAAAATAGTCAACAGGGTCGCAAGAAGCGTGTGGAAAAACCAAGGCGCAAAATAACTGCCCATGAACTGAGAAAAGTCAAGTGTGCAGCTGCCACGATGCCACGATGCCACTTGCCACCAGTTTGGCCATATTTCAGAGCTGCAACATCACTGGAGTGCCCAAAAGCACAAGGTGTGCAATACTCAGAGACATGGCCAAGGTAAGAAAGGCTGAAAGACGACCACCACTGAACAAGACACACAAGCTGAAACGTCAAGACTGGGCCAAGAAATATCTCAAGACTGATTTTTCTAAGGTTTTATGGACTGATGAAATGAGAGTGAGTCTTGATGGGCCAGATGGATGGGCCCGTGGCTGGATTGGTAAAGGGCAGAGAGCTCCAGTCCGACTCAGACGCCAGCAAGGTGGAGGTGGAGTACTGGTTTGGGCTGGTATCATCAAAGATTAGCTTTTGGGGCCTTTTCGGGTTGAGGATGGAGTCAAGCTCAACTCCCAGTCCTACTGCCAGTTCCTGGAAGACACCTTCTTCAAGCAGTGGTACAGGAAGAAGCCTGCATCCTTCAAGAAAAACATGATTTTCATGCAGGGCAATGCTCCATCACACGCGTCCAAGTACTCCACAGCGTGGCTGGCAAGAAAGGGTATAAAAGAAGGAAATCTAATGACATGGCCTCCTTGTTCACCTGATCTGAACCCCATTGAGAACCTGTGGTCCATCATCAAATGTGAGATTTACAAGGAGGGAAAACAGTACACCTCTCTGAACAGTGTCTGGGAGGCTGTGGTTGCTGCTGCACGCAATGTTGATGGTGAACAGATCAAAACACTGACAGAATCCATGGATGGCAGGCTTTTGAGTGTCCTTGCAAAGAAAGGTGGCTATATTGGTCACTGATTTGTTTTTGTTTTGTTTTTGAATGTCAGAAATGTATATTTGTGAATGTTGAGATGTTATATTGGTTTCACTGGTAATAATAAATAATTGAAATGGGTATATATTTGTTTTTTGTTAAGTTGCCTAATAATTATGCACAGTAATAGTCACCTGCACACACAGATATCCCCCTAACATAGCTAAAACTAAAAACAAACTAAAAACTACTTCCAAAAATATTCAGCTTTGATATTAATGAGTTTTTTGGGTTCATTGAGAACATGGTTGTTGTTCAATAATAAAATTAATCCTCAAAAATACAACTTGCCTAATAATTCTGCACTCCCTGTATATGAGTTCAAATCTTTGACCATCGGTGCCAGAAAATTATCCACATATTTTGATACACCCTGATACAATGAGCCGCAGCTTGAAATTATGGGTCTCCCTGGGGGTTTATTTAAAGTTTTGAGAATCTTTGATAGGAAATACTTAGTTGGCATAATTGGATTTTCCTTCATCATAAATATTTTCTCATCCAGACTGATCAGACCTTCTGAGTACCATTTTTCTAGTCTATCATTTAAATCCAACACTAACTCCTTAATAGGATTCTTGGTCAGTTTGCAATAATTCAACTCTATATTCAATTCCTCCACCATATAGTAATTTCTCTCCCAAATCACTATGTTTCCTCCTTCATCTACAGGTTTGATTATTATTGACTGATCATCCACCAAACCTTTTAGTGCTTCTCGTTGACTTTTGGTAACATTTTGCTTCTCCCTCTTATAATGAGTCTGTATTTTCTCTAAATCATTGATAACAAGATCATGGAACAAATCAATTCTATTGCCTGGAGATAATACAGGGCAAACTTGGATTTCGGTTTAAATTTTGTTTTTGTCCTATGTCAATCCCCAGTGCCATTAGCACTTGTGTTTCCATCATATCCTCATCTCTTAGATCATGGGTCAAATCATATACCGTTTTCAAGTCCATACTCTGTTCTATAGTCAAATTTGAGTCACAAATATCAGAAACCTCTTCGGATGTTGTTATGGATCCTGTTTTAGAAAAATGCTTAGCTAATTTTAATTTCCATACAAATTTGTATAAATCGATTCTTGTTTGTGCAAAATCCTGATGTTTCTCTGGGCAGGAGCTAAGACCTTTCTGTGGAACACTCTTCTACTTTATTCAACTCATATTTTGATAAGTTTACAATCAAATTCTCTGATTGACCCAATTGTGTTTTGGAAACTATTGTCCCTTCCGACTGCGTAACATATAATCTTTTTGGTTTTCCTCTTCTCGTCTTTCTCGTCCTTTGGAATCTCGCCAACCTGGGCCTCTGCCCCTTCCTCCTCTTCCTCTGTTCCTTGGTGTTGCCTGGTCCAGATACACTAATTTAATTTTGCCTAAAAAAGTAATTTTCCTTACATCACTGCTTGTTCCTTCTCCTTCACTGAGATCCGTCTCAGAACCACTGGTCTCTGTGTTTTGTACCTGTTCTAAATCCATATTACCTGAATAAAATTGCTGTTTCAAAATATCAAGGCCCATATTTATACTTTTTTAGCGCCGCATTTGCGTCGTTTTTTGACGCAAAAACGGCGCAACCTTACAAAATACAATTGTATTTTGTAAGTTTGCGCCGATTTTTCATCAAAAATTACGCGAATGTGGTGCTAAAAAAGTATAAATATGGGCCCAAATCTTTTGGCAAAAGTCAAAATACGTCCTGTCTCATAATCTTTAGCATCCCTCATGAACTTGCTCTTTTTACGTTCTTCTATTTAATTCTCATATTTGTCCAGAAAAGTGTTCATTACTTTCTTGCATTTCTCTTTCTCCTCTTCCTGATCCAACACCCGAATCTGATCCTCCATCTCTTTAACCTCTTAGCTGCTGGGCCTTCCCCCCCCCCCAGTGCTGAGCCCTTTTTGGGCTATTTGGGGTAGTTCGCGCTTAGGCCTTCATAACTTTTTGTCCACATAAGCTATCCATGCCAAATTTGCGTCCTTTTCTTCCAACATCCTAGGGATTCGAATGGCACCCAGAGTTCGTGGTTTCCCCTGGAGGAGACCAAGAAAATAGTCAAAATACAGTGAAAATTTTGTTTTTTCCAAAACAATGGGAAAAAAGGGCTGCCGAAGAAGGCTTGTGTTTTTTTCCCTGAAAATGCCATCAACAAAGGGTTTCTGGTGCTGAAATCACTATCTTCCCACCTTTCAGGAACGGGCAGACTTGAATCAGAAAACCACATTTTTCAACACAAATTTGGCATTTTACGGGGACATACCCCATTTTTACTATTTTTGGTGCTTTCAGCCTCCTTCCAGTTAGTGACAGGAATGGGTGTGAAACCAATGCTGTATCCCGGACAGCTAAACATTTCTGAAAACTAGACAAAATTCTAAATTCAGCAAGGGGTCATTTGTGTAGATCCTCCAAGGTTTTCCTACAGAAAATAACAGCTGAAATAAAAAAATATTGAAATTGAGCTGAAAACAAGAGCCATTTTTCTTTATGTTTTAATTTGTAACTTTTTCCTGCGATGTCAGATTTCTGAAAGCAATATACCGTTTTGTCTGCTGGACTCTTCTGGTTGCGGGGATACAAAGGGCTTGTAGGTTCATCAAGAACCCTAGGTACCCAGAGCCAATAAATGAGCTGCACCCTGCAGTTGGTTTTCATTCTATACTGGGTATACAGAAATTCATTTGCTGAAATATGAAGAGTGAAAAATAGGTATCAAGAAAACCTTTGCATTTCCAAAATGGGCTCAAGATAAGGTTTTGAGGAGCAGTGGTTATTTGCACATCTCTGAATTCCGGGGTGCCCATACTAGCATGGGAATTGCAGGGCATTTCTCAAATAGACGTCTTTTTTACACACTCTCTTATATTTGGAAGGAAAAAATGTGGAGAAAGATAAGGGGCAATAACACTTGTTTTGCTATTCTATGTTCCCCCAAGTCTCCCGATAAAAATTATACCTCACTTGTGTGGGTAGGCCTAGCGCCCGCGACAGGAAATGCCCCAAAACACAACGTGGACACATCACATTTTTTGACAGAATACAGAGCTGTTTTTTGCAATGTTCCCTTCTGTAGATTTTGGCCTCTAGCTCAGCCGGCACATAGGGAAACCTACCAAACCTGTGCATTTTTTAAAACTAGAGACCTAGGGGAATCCAAGATGGGGTGACTTGTGGGGCTCTGACCAGGTTCTGTTACCCAGAATCCTTTGCAAACCTCAAAACGTGGCTAAAAAAACACGTTTTCCTCACATTTCAGTGACAGGAAGTTCTGTAATCTGAGAGGAGCCACAAATTTCCTTCCACCCAGCGTTTCCCCAAGTCTCCCGATAAAAATGATACCTCACTTGTGTGGGTAGGCCTAGCGCCCGCGACAGGAAATGCCCCAAAACACAACGTGGACACATCACATTTTTTCATAGAAAACAGTGCCTACCTGTGGATTTTGGCCTCTAGCTCAGCCGGCACCTGGGGAAACCTAGCAAACCAGCGCATTTTTGAAAACTAGAAACCCAGGGGAATCCAAGATGAGGTGACATGTGGGGCTCTGACCAGGTTCTGTTACACAGAATCCTTTGCAAACCTCAAAATGTGGCTAAAATAACACGTTTTCCTCACATTTCGGTGACAGAAAGTTCTGGAATCTGAGAGGAGCCACAAATTTCCTTCCACCCAGCGTTCCCCCAAGTCTCCCAATAAAAATGATACCTCACTTGTGTGGGTAGGCCTGGTGCCCGCAACAGGAATCATCACACAACGGTCAATGTTGGTCCTTACATGAGGCAGCTGTTGACCCTGGGGTGATCCATTCCTGACGCAGGCACTAGGTGTAGGCACTCAAGTGGGGTAGTGTTTTTATCAGGACAGGTGAGGAGTCACTGGGTGGTAGGAATTTTGTGGATCCCAGCATATTCTTGTAGTTTGTGTGACAGAAATGCGAGAAAAATAAAGTTTTTATTCAACATTTCAGCTTTGCAGGGTATTCTGGGTAAGAAAACTTTGGGGAACCCACACAAGTCACACCTCTGTGGACTCCCCCGAATGTCTAGTTTCCAGAAATGTTTGGGTTTAGTGTGTTTCTCTATATGGCAGTCAAACCCAGGACCAAAAACACAGGTGCCTGCCTTACAAAACCAGTTTGTTTTCCCATAGATAATTTAGATGTCTCCACAATACGATTTGGGTGGTGGAATTTGGGGCTGAACTAAATTGGGGAGCTCCCAAGAGAGCACTCTCTCTCTCTCTCTGCTTGCCGCCGCATTCACCTGCTCTCTGGGTTGGGTTAACCCTATATTATCCAGTTGCACAAACAGCTTGCGAAGGGACAGCAGGACTGTCCTCATCACCTCCCTCATAATGTACTGGTAGAGGAGTTATCGAATGGGACTCCTCCGACTGAAAAATCACTCCCAGAGTCTGCGCCATTGTCCTATCCCTCAGATGCTGTCTCAGTATCTGATGTCTCAGTCTCTGATCCTATGTCAGAGCTGTCCTCTATAACCCGAGTGCCGGCAGCAGTCATCGATCAAGATGCCATCTCTGCTATTGGCTAAACTGTTGCTCTAAAACACTAGCCTACGTAGACAGTCACAAAATCGATGGTGTGTGTGAGATACGTGCAACAGTAGAGGCCACCTTACCTGCGCTTCTTCCCTCAATCAGCACGTTCTTTCAAGACACTCAAAAAACACCTTGTCACATACCATTCGTCACAGACTTTAGCACCTCCTGTGCCCAGTCCAACAATCATTATTGGTGCTCCCACTCCCTCCTCCTCGGATTCCCTCATTACCACCCAGCAAAAGTGCCCTTCATCTCTCCATAGCCGCCCTCCACCCCACACATACATTTCATTGGTATTATAGCGCAGGTAATGGCTGACTTTACTAATGTACTCAGCTATTTACATAAAATACAGATTTGCTCTTTGCAGTAGGCATATAAACCTTCTGCGCTTCTTTATGGCACTAAAACTGCCACTAGACAAGTCTGACCCTTTTGTAGCAGAAACATAGTCACAATACTTACTTGACTTTTTATTGCTGCCTAAAAGCTACAGTTGAAAAGCGTCAGTTGAAGTATGTGCATTGCTTTGAAGACGCAAGCTGCAAGACAACTGGCGGCAAATATATATATATATATATATATATATATCACTTTTATATGTGGGTCTGGTTTTCCTCGGGGCCGATCGCAGCCCCCAGGGAAACCACACACATATTGACAAAAGTGATATATATATGACAGCCAACCACCTGAAACTCAACTCAAGCAAAACCGAAATAATCCTCTTTGGCCCACACAAAAACACCTGGGACCCCTCATGGTGGCCCACCACGGTAGGCCCTGCGCCCACCCCCGCCAACCATGCACGCAACCTCGGCATCATCCTAGACTCCTCCCTCTCGATGACCCAACAAATCAACGCTCTAACCTCCTCATGCTTCAACACACTCCGTATACTGAAAAAAACATTCAAATGGATCCCCACAGAGACCAGAAAAACTGTCACTCACGCACTCATCAGCAGCAGACTTGATTACGGAAACGCCCTCTACGCCGGCACCACTCTAAAACTCAAGCGCAAACTACAGCGCATCCTGAACTCAGCAGCACGACTCATCCTCGACCTCCCCCGACACGAACACATCTCTCCACACCTGAAATCCCTCCACTGGCTCCCCATTGACAAAAGGATCACCTTCAAGATCCTCATCCTCGCACACAAATCACTCCACAACACAGGCCCTGCCTACCTCAACGAGAGTCACCTTCCACACCCCCACACAAAACCTCCACTCAGCTGACCTCTCTCTCGTCTCTGTCCCCCGCAACAAAAACACCACTGCCGGGGGCAGATCCTTCTCCTACCTTGCACCCAAAACCTGGAACGCCCTCCCAAACCCACTTTCGCAAGACCCAAAACCTACTTCTTTTCAGGAAGGGCCTCAAAACCTGGCTTTTCGAACAGTGATCCTCCCAGCCCCGTTTCCCCCCTCCCCCTGTCCCCCCCCAGCGCCTTGAGACCCTCACGGGTGAGTAGCGCGCTTTATAAATCTCTTTGATTGATTGATTGATAGATATATATATATATAGAGATAGATCTATATATATATATATATATATATCAATCTACATAGATCTATCTATAGATATATCCATGTACATAGATATATCTACATAGATATATCGATCTATATATAGATCTATTTTTTTTAGTTGTTGTATGGTTTCCTTGGGGGCCAAAATGGCCCCCAGGGAAACCCTACACCATCTAAAAAAAATATTGCCCCCACAGGGGGTCGCCCTGCCCACGGGGGCCAGGAAACACTTTCAGAAGGCCTCGTAAGAAAGGGGAGACTCTTCCCTTTCTTACGAGGCCTTCTGAAAGTGTTTCCTGGCCACCCCGATCACAGCTGTGCTGCGATCGGGGGGCCAGGAAACACTTTCAGGAAGGCCTCGTAAGAAAGGGGAGACTCTCCCCTTTCTTACTAGGCCTTCCCGAACGTGGGGAAGGCCGTTTTCCCCATTGGAGCAGGAAGCGGTCGCAAGGCTGCTTCCTGCTCTGATGGGGAAATCAACTTTGTAACGTCAGCGCGCCTCGCTGACGTCACAAAGGGGCGGGTGGGGGCCGGGGGGGAGACACAGAAGCTTCCGTGTCTCCCGGGGTTATAAAAAAAAAAAAAAATCCTCGGGTGCAACGCACCCGAGGATTTATTAACCCCCTCCCTGGTGTCAGCCACTGGTCGTGACCCGGACCAGGGAGGTAGTGCGGGCGTCGGCCAGTGGCCGACGCCCGCAGTGAAGGGGTTAATACTATGCTTCAATGTTTCAATATCTTTCTTGGCATACTTAATTATAATCTCCATTATATGTCTGGAACATTCCATGCTTTTAGTACCCCATTCCTCTAACATCTCTGGGCTCGTATCCGGATGATTTGGCAGGGTGAAGATACTCAGTCCTCTTGGGACTCTGCACACATGTATGTATTTCTGTAAAGTCATCACTTCCCAACTTTTCGAGATTCCCTTTTACATAAGACGCTCTAATAGCAAATATGGATGTTCTACATTATCCTTCGGAGCTGTTACTGCATTTGTTGTAGGCCTATCACTACTTTGTGTTCTGCTTGTTTCCACTCTCTCTATATGTTTAGCCAACCTTTCCTCCATATTCACACCAACTTATTGCGACTTGTGACTAGAAAGTTATTTTTATATAATGATTGTAGAGTAACTATAAATATTTCCAATTTGCAAGGTATCATTTATTGCCATATTTCCATATTATGGCAATTGAACCTGTGTAATTACCTTAGCCTTATATTCCTCACGCCTTGTAACTACCACTGGGAAGCGATGTATATAACAACATAGGCCCTCACCTGAGTAAGACTTTAATACCTGTTACTGTGTGGCGTCCTCCGACCACCATCTATCCGGGACTTTTCCCTCAGGTTCACACCTCTTAATTCCAGTTATCCATCTTTATGTGCTCATTGCAGCACAAATCAAAGTTTCAGTAACTTTAATTTGTTTCCTTTTAATTGTCAGTTGTTCCGTTCTCTCCCGCTGTTCTATTGACAAACTGTTCCTTAATTCGCCCATTTAAATATTATCCTCATTTTGTTTAAGTCTCTATTTGGATGCTTTATTGTTATCTTCATATATCGTGAACCGGCTGAAATGTTTATCTTTATACTTATTATTGCATGAGATGGTTTTTCAATTGTGTTCACATGCCTCACCTTGTGTTAGTTTCCTAAATCGTCTTGACAAAATGCCCCTCATTGGCGCGCTGAGTTTGTAAACCTTTGTTTTCAAAGTGTGAGTTGACCACATTCAAATTGCTGCAACAACAGTATTTCAAAATAGTCTAATGCGGCTCACCTTTCACGGAAAGCTTTCTGCTTTATCAAGGATCCCTCGAAGCTCCCAGTGACTTCTATTCACTCCGTACTGCACCCGTAAAACTCCAACTTTCAAAAACACGTGTCTACGAGGTGCGCGCTCACATTAAGATCCTAGATCAACATTCTGCTCCTATTTCCGGCACGTTTCAGCCAGTTCAACCGTGTTTGTCTCTTTACATCTAAACAGTTGAATGCTGTTTCCACACTGACGCCGTCGACTCTGTTCCAGGTCAGAAATTTCATATGCGGCTTCTAAACAAAAATATTTCCGCTTCAGATTTCATAAAGATGTCACATCTTCGCCTCCCGGCGCTGCCTCAAACAATTCAATTAATCCCAAAAGGTCCAATTGAGGCACGCTCTCTTTCGTCGGGGTTAACTACATATCCCAGAATGCCACATAAAGGCATGTTGAGATAAGCGTATAAATAGAGCACTAAATGGACTGATTGATTACCGTGATCAAGACCGTGAAGGTTGAAACGCGTTGGTGATTGTTTGGTATCATTTTGCACATTAAATGAAGATTTGAGAAATCCTGTGAGGGCCACGTCATTGACAGAAGTGTCAAGTTTGTGTGTATATATATATATATATATATATATAATAATACCTAGAGGTGGTCGCGAATAGGTAGTTATAGTGAGGGCTATTTTTTCCGTAGATGGAGTGCTTTTGTTTTGCCAATAACTTTGGCGCCACTTGACGAATCTTCACGAAAGTTTGAAACTTTATGGTCAGTTCAGCTGCTTTGTTTAAAGTTTTGGGGTGCTCCATCAAGCTGAGCTGAGAAAAAAGGGGGGTCCCAAAACACTTTTCCCCATTTTAAGTCAATGGGATTCATCCAATTTTTTTACTACGAATACAGCCCAAATCGCTGAACAAAATTACACCAAATGTGGCAGAAAGCTAGCTCTTGGGCCAGAAAGCACGCTCTTTGTGATTTGGTGTAAATCCCTTCAAATGTTTTGGCGATATTAGAGTTTAAAAAATATAGATATCTGGGCACGCGGATACTCCGTGGATACTCTGCGGATCCAACTGGCCCTGTACTGATATCTTTCTTGTTGAATGTTGGCAGCCAGCTTTGGAGATGGCTTCAGCTGACTCCCAAAAAGAAGATGAAAAAAAAAAAGGAAAGAGCCCACGGTAGGGTAGGGTCACTCTGATCCCTTAGCTCTGGTACTGGGGTCCCAGAGAGACCCCACCATGCCTATAAAGCAGCATTTTTTTTAAAATGGAAGATAATCTGCGGATTCTGATTTTTTTTTTTTTAAAGGGTGTTTTCCCAATCTTTTCATTTACTGAGGACCACGGCCGGGCCAGGTCCGGAGGTTATGCCAAAAATAAGGAGGGTGGGGCACGGGCCCCCCCTCCTTATTCTTGCAGAAGTCCTAGGGACCACCACTTCACCAGGGCCATCTTGCAGTAATGTACAGGGGGGCCATGCACACCCCAAACAGCCGCATTGTTATTGCAATGGCCTCTCCATGCAATAACTTCTAAGAGTCAGACTAGCAAGACGTTTGGTACCAATGTTATAGTTACATTTGGATGCAGAGTGGAACAGAGTTACTTCTGGCCTAATGGTCAAGGTCTTGTGCTGTCACTTAGTAGGCTGAAAGTTCAAATTCTAGTATGCTTGGCAGTGTGTTTGTTTATTTACTGGTTTGCTCACTGTCAAACCTTCCTCGTGATGGAACATTCACGTTTCTTTCCAATCATATGCGTGTTTTGACTGTCATAGGTATGTCTGGAGCATCACAGTAAGGAGTCAACTATGGCCTAAAGGTTAAGGTCACAGACTCTGACACTGAAAGTAGAGGGTTCTACTCCAGGTGTGCCCATGGTCATTTTCCTTCTTTAAACTTCAAAAGTTTAAGGTTCATACTGAAAGGTGATCTCACTCTTTTATACATTTTTCTTTTCAATTTGTCCAGAACCATCTCATTCTAAGTATATCATTCATCAAAATCTAAAAACATCTCTCTCTCACTCTTTCTCAATTTCTCTCTTTCAATCTTTCTTCCACTCACACACCTAATCAGATCCTTACGCACCCAGTCACAGGCCCACTCAGACACTCACAGACCCACTCGGACCGTCATGCACCCACTCACACCTCTACTCACTTGTGACCCACTCAGACTCTCACACACCCACTCACAGACCTACTGAAACCCTTACACACCCACCCACAGACCCACACAGACACTGAAGCACCCACACACAGACCCACTAAGACTGATGCATCCACTCTCACACCCTGACAGACATTTTCACACCCAGATACACCCTCTCACACCTAGAGAGACAAGTCATGGCCAACTCCCGCTGTGCACGGCCAAAGGCTGTATGCAGCATGGTGTTGAGTGGTTATAGAGGGTTGCCTGCAGCCTTGGGCCCAACAAATGATTGGATTAAGTTATAGTAATGAAAAATACATTAAAAAAAACATAGAAATTCATTCAAAATAACAGAGGTTACAAGGATGTTATATTTAGGAAATAGATTTTTAAAAACATAGAAATTCACAAAAAAATCAAAGGTTACAGAGACGTTATAGTTAAGCTCATTGTTCACACGTACAAAACCAGTGAAATTCATCAGTTATAGTTACCTCAGCTAACTATAACTTGTACCCACGTAATGCACTACTTATGACCTCACATATTACATCACTCATGACATGGCCAGTGACATAACTGTTCACATCTCCAATGACATGACTGATGACATCATCTACAACCTCCATCTAAACAATTGTACATCCATACACACAACTACTCACACTCATTCAAAGTTTTATAAGATTACTGACACGCATGCATTCACTCACTCACACAGCCACTAACACAACTCACTCACCCATACATTACTAAGTCAGCTATTCATACACTTACAGTTACTCACACACCCACTCACAAAGCCATATAGACACTCACACACCAACTCAAACACCTTTACAACCACTCACAAAAACAAATAACATTCCACACAGCTACTAATATATCCACTCACTCACTCAAGCAAGCAGTCACACACCCACACACTCAGCTACCTAGTCACAGACACAGCCACTCACTCCAGGAAAGACAGTTACACACAAAGTAACTCATGTACAGCAACTACCACATCCAGTCACTCACCCGTACAATCCATGACACACACAGTCACTCACCCATGCAGGCACTAACACACCAACTCACTCGCTGATACAGCTGCTCATACATCCACTTACTGTCCCACAAACGCTCTGATACAGCCTGTCACTTATGTATACAGTTACTCATATACTCACCCAGTCACCCATACAGTAATTTACTCACACCAGCATGTGTCCCCCTCCTAAAATCTAACAGTTAGGTACACCCCCATGATCTGGCCCATGCAGAGGCTCATAAAAAAATCAAGAGTGGGAAATAACTTTTTAATTCCGCCAGACCAACTGCAGTGTCTGATGAAAAATAAAAAAATATGTTTCTTTGCCTTGCATGGTTTCAGGGGGACGCTAGCACCAGGGCTAGGGTGGTTGGGTATTCCTATTTGGCTCACTTTGCATTATTTTTACTCTTTTTGGGGAAATCAGTTGAGTCCGAGTCCCAAAATGGCTGTTGGCAGCCAATCAGATTTCAGCACGGAGACTGTCAGATCCACAGAGGATCTGCATCCCTAGATATACAGACTTGTTTCACTTAATATCTCACAAGCTACTGAACGGATTTACACCAACTCATAAAAAGCATGCTTTTTGGATCAAGAGCTAGCTTTCTGCGAAATTTGGTATAATTCCCAAAAACTATAACTACCTACTGGTGACCGCCACTAGCTAATACATATATATATATATATATATATATATATATATATATATATATATATATATATTAACTGAAAAAAGCCAAAGGTTAAAGTAACGTTATAGTTAGGTGAATCCATCAGTGTCAATATTACCATTTTGAACTAAAAAAAACACAGAAATTCACCAGTTATAGTTAGCTGGACTAACCCTTATTGGCCCAGGGGATCATATCCCCCGGCACCAATTATTTAAATAAAGGGTAGGAGAGCTGTGTACCCCCCTCCCCAAGCCTTGTTAGGCCCTGGGGACCCCATACCCCAGGGCCACTCTTCTATTCCCATCCCCAGGGGCCCGCCGGTGTGCTTGTTTGGGAAAGCAGATCACATTATGGCCCACCCGGGCTGACCTTGGCCACAAGGGTCCAGTGTCCTTATGGTGAGGGGGCATGCGGTCCTGTTCCTGGGCCGATTGTGGCCCCGGAGCCCATCTCCTCTGGGTCTGGTGCATTTTTATGGAAAAGGGGGCACGCAACAACCTCCCTGCGCTGATTTTGTCCCCGGAGACTCCATCCCCCTGGGTCTGGTGTCCTGGTTTGGGGAGAGGGGAATGAGGCCTCCCTCCCCAGACTGATTTTGGCCCAGGGGACCTCATCACCCAGGGGCTGGCATAGTTTTTATGGAGAGGGACCATGCAGTGCCCTACCCCAGGGCAATTTCGGCCCGAGAACCCATTCCCGGGGCCAGATGCAATTTTTATAGGGAGGGGGGCAAGCGGCCCGCCTTCCTAATCGGATTTCAGCCCCAGGGCCCAAAGCAATTTTGAAGGGGGAGACGGCATGTGGCCTCCCTTTCTGGGCCGATTTTGTCCCTGGCAACCTTACCCCTGGCTGGTTTCGGCCCGGGGACCCATTCCTTGTGGACCAGCCCCATTTTAAAAGGGGAGGGGCACACAGCCCCCCTCCTCTGGAAGATTTCAGGCCCAGGGACCCCATCCCCTGGAACCCCGATAAACAAAAGGAGGTTGCCTGGTTTCCATCCAGGGCACCCACCATATCCTCATTAGGGACCAGGGGAAGCCCCAAGCCCCCTACATCCCTCATGGCTTCAGCTGGCTCATCATAACCAGTGGGAGCTAGCACTGCTCCCGTCCACAGGGAGTAGCTAATAATGCTTCTTCCTGCTGATGGGAGCAATATTTAGATCTAAAGTCCGCTCCCAGTGGGAAGGAGTTTTTTTGTAGCTCCCGCTCTCTGGGAGTGGACTTGATGTTCATTGCTGCTTGGCGGGAGATTTGAAAATGCTCCTGCGAAATGAGAGCAAACATAGGTTTCTCTGCTTGTACTGCTGCAGGCAAGAAAACCGCTATGCCCTGGGTGTGGGTACCTCGGGACATAGTTGCTTGGGTTGCCCGGGGCCTTTAATGTCTCAGGAAGAGGGCCCACATGACCCCCTCCCTTAAATAAATCAGCCCTGAAGAGTGGGCTCTTGAGGGCTTTTGAGGCTCGGGGAGAGGGGCTCCTCACCATTTTCTCAATTTTAGGCCCCGGGGGTTGGCTCACCATGGCCTCTTAAGGATCGGGAGGGGGGCCACATAGGCCGCTTCACCATATATAATAAGATTGGCCCCAGGGGGTGGACTGCCAGGGACTCTTGGAGAGGGAGGTCCGCGCACCCCACTCCCGATAAATAATAAGATCGTCCCTGGTGTAGTCTCCCTGGGACCTTTAATTACTGGGGGAGGGTGGCTGCGCATCTCTCCCAATAAAAATAGCATCTGGCCCTAGGGTTAGGCTCCTTCAGCTTACAATAAATAAATGTGGCCCCACTGCCATTTTGGTTTTTTTGTCAATCCTGTGGGAGTCTTGAAGGATCACAGCAGTTTTGCTGGGTTTTTTTTTTGGGCCCTAGGGTGGTCCTTTTGGGTCCCCCTCATGGGGCCTAGGGAGTCAACATATCTCTACCCTGCCCAATACATCTTTTTTTTTTTTTTTTTACAACGTCAGGACAGTGGAATAAGGCCCTTAGTTCTGCAATGGCTGCCAGCAAAAAAAAATTCATGTTGTTGGCAGCCAATCAGAGTGCTCGTTCTCGAGGGAGTCTGACTCCTGCAGGAGTGAGATGGCCCAAGGGAAATAAACCTACTTTGGTCAATCATAATGCTCTTTTTATAAACTGGCACTTCTGCAAGGTCCCTGGGAGCTTTAATTACTTGGGGAGGGTGGCTGTGCATCCCCCCCACCCCATAAAAATTGTTTTTGGCCCTAGGGTTAGGCTCCTCAGGCTTACAATAAATAAATTGGTCCGGCTGCCATTTTTTCTTTTTTTTCAATGCTGTGGGAGTATTGCAGGATCACAGCAGTTTTTCAGTTTTTTTTTCATTTAATGTCCATGGGGTGGTCCTTCTGTGTCCCCCTCATGGGGCCTAGAGGGTCAGCATATCTCTACCCTGCCCAATATATGTTATTTTTATACAACTTCATGAAAGTGGACTAAGACCTAGAGTTATGTAATGGCTGCCAGCAACATTTTTCTCATGCTGCTGGCAGCCAATCAGAGGGCTTGATCTCGAGGGAGTCTGAAACCTGCAGGAGCGAGATGGCCAAAGGGAAATAAACCTACCTTGGCCAGACAAAATGCTTTTTTATAAACTGGTGCTTTTACAAGAGCCCTACTGCCAAAAGATACAATTATTTTTGACCCTCAATTTCTCGAAAACTACTGGATGGAATTACACCACATCCGTAATTGCGTTTAGCTTGTTTTGCTGTAACCTGTCTTAAAGAAGTCTAACGAAAATGCATAGGGATTTTGCATTTTGGGACCCCCATTTTTTTTTTCGACCCGCTTGACAGTTCACCCCAAAACTTTCTATGAAGGAGCTTAGGTGGATTACCTTTTTTTTAAGGTTTGTGAATATTCGTCAAAACTGGGCAACCTTAGTAAACCAAAAAATGCTCTTTCTATGAAAAAAGCAGACCTAACTATAATTGCCTAATGGCAACTGCCACTGGTAACACACACACATATTCATGCATAAATATGCACATATATATATATATATATATATATATATATATATATATATACATATATATATACATATATATATAGATATCAGACGACACAATGGAACTGCTTGTTAAAGCATTGTGTTATAAAACCATGTGTGGTATTACATCAGGTTGTAAAGGAATGAGTGGTACTGACAGGCATGGTAACATCGGATATTCTTTACAACATCTTAGAGGGTGGTCTGGAAAGTGTCAGGTACGGGTCAATGCAGCTAATTGCAAAGTCGTCCACTTAAGCACTCAAGTCATGGAAAACCATTAGGGCAATATAAGATGGGAGGAATTGTGGCGTTCGTGTGGTTGTGTGTAAAAATCTATGGAATGTTGTTTTCCACACCTTTCTAGCTTACTTTAGTGTTATTTTGTGTACCAAAGATCAAAAATGCTTCACTCGTAAAATGAAGGGGGGGCATTAAGGCATATTTCCGTAACCGGCTGCTCTCCTCAGAAGTAATGTATAGCTTATAAGATTCTAAAGAATATAGCAGCACTTTGGCATGAAATAATCCATTCAGCATCTGGGATGTGTTTAAGATGTGCAATGTGTTAAAGCCTAAGAACATTAAAAAATAGGTCTTATGAATAAAACCTCCAAGATCTACCCATAAATATGGCAGCATTTAGTTGGTTTTAAGTGGTTCGTGTACGGAAATGATGAAGGGGGTGTCAGATTCCAATGCCATGTGTCATCTCTTGTGAGTAATTATCGTTGTTACACACGTTTTGAATATAGAAAAGAAAATACAGGCAACATGCTTTATTTATCATTATCTTTGAATCATCCATTGCAAAGACTGAGAAAGTTTGTTTTCCCACAATGTCCAAACTGCTTAATTGCAACACTGGGAGACTAATTCGGCATGTCTGCCAGGCAAGCTATCTAAAACCTTTGTCTACTACACACTGGAGTTTGTGTTTGGAAGTTCAATTTTTGCTTACTCTGTACTCTGTGGGTCATGAGTTCGCCCTGCTCCTCGTTTCCTCAGGGGAAGATGCCTCTGGAGGTGGTGTGACATCTTGCACCGTCAATCCATCTTGATTGCCAGAGAGTTTCCAGTTCTCTTTAGTTTGGTTACATTCAGAAACATCTTGGAAATTATCTTGGCAAAATGCTGGCAAAATTTCACTGGCCATATGGGGAGAAAAGGACCCAAAAAGAGGGAGAAAATTGGGTCGGTGTGGGGGAGCCACTGGGCTAAGCTGAATGTGAGCATCTGTGCAATGGGAGGGGATCAGACTGTTCACTTGTGCCTCTCCCAAATTTTTCTCACTTGTGTGTTGGATTTTCACACCTCTAAAATGAACACTTTTTGGAGTTTCTGAAGGGTTTAAGTCTACTTTATTCAAGAAAGAATCATTTAGTCGGTTCTCCTGAAGTCTGCTATCATCACTTTTGTGACCTAGATGAGCAAAGGATGGACACAAAATGTTCTTCCGGTATTGTGACATTTTACAGAGTAAGTTTTTCATTTCATTCCCAAGGCATTTGCTCTCCGCATTCTTCTCCTCACTTTTGTATGTAATCTGGAGTGAAGCTATCTGAGCAGCACATTGCTCTAATATCTGTACAATCGTTTGTCCTCTACCTTCGAATGCAGGACTCATGAAGCTCTTGGAATGACTCCCCCGGGGAGGACAGGGAAGATATTTATTACTTTTCACATGTAGTTTACTTTTCCCAGATGCTTGCATAAATTCCATTTTTTGTAGTTTCTCCTGACATATGCAGCACAAGTCTATTTCATTCTTGTTGCATTCCAGACAGTTTCTGCACGTTGGGCAAAGAGCACCGTTATCAATGGCCACCATGACTTGGCCTTTGTCATGGGGAGTAACGCACTGATTAACAATAGGATCCCTCACCATAACAGGTGAGCAACCCCTCAATGTGTGCCCATGAAATTCTGAAGTCTGATCACTGCTATTGGGAAAAGTCAAAATTGTGCTTGTCACTTGAAACCCACAATCTGAATTACAGCCCTCCCCGCAGACTGCTTCCTTTGTTGAATTGTTTTTGGATGCAACATGTTCAGACATCACAATTGAGTGTGCTACAGTATTGTCTCCTGCAGCATTTGGAGGCAAACCATTCTCATTGTTTGTGGAAGTAGCCTGACCATGGCTGTAGATGTCAACAGGACTTAGCTGTGACACTTTTTTTATAGATGCGGTCTGCAGACATGGTGATGAGTCAGGCAAAACCATAGGAGTACTGATTTCTCTAGGCTCTGTTTGTGGACTGATAGATGGATCTGTAGGAGACACTATTCCTGGATTGTTTCTTAGCCAGTTTATTATTCCCATTGTTAGTGATAGCTCAGTGTCACAGAGCTTTAACAAGCACTCCTTTCCATTCCATGAGCTCTGAAGAAACCCTTGGCTCATCAGGTCTATGGATGGGCGAGAAGCCATATTCTCTTCTGCTCCTACATGGAAACTACAAGTTGAAAGAGGCGGTTCATTAGTATGTCTGCACAAAGACAATTCGTCGTCTAGGATGGGGCTTATTTGGGCTTCAGAGTGGTCATAAAACAAGTCATACAGGGCATCACCACTATAGCTGTCCCTTGGAAATGTCACTGGTGTTTGTTTTTCTTTCTTTTCATCATCTAGACCGGGTGAAAAGGAATCATAGTATCCTTCATCACTTGTGGAGGTAGGTTCTTGAATGTCACTTTTGAGGGTGTCTGTTTCTGGGGAGCTGTCGTTTGGTGTCTCTAAACCTTTGTCAACCAGCAAATTCTTTTCTTTAAGGGAGGTGGATTTCTTTTCATTTTTCATTTCTTCAGAGTTAGGTGTTTTCAATAACCTCCTATCAAACAATGCACCCTGATGCAACTTCCCAGATTGATTCACATGACCCCAAAACTTTGGAAAATCTATTGCTTCTTGCTGTGCAGGAGAGGCTAACTGCTCCATTCCTCCTTGGAAGGACTGATCAAGCTGATTTCTTTTACACATGGATCTGGCTTTCTGTTTTTTATTTCCATTCAAATACTCCATATGCGCAGAGCTCTCGTCTGCAAATATCTCCCCACATCCAGTGAGTGAGTCAAAGCTTTTCAAAGAAGCAGCATCTTCACAAAACAGGCGGCAGTAATCATAAGTGGAGTCAAAGAGAATCTCGCCATCAGACAGCTCTGGTGCAAGACATTCTCCTGCTAAAACATCTCCAGATTTTAGGTGGTGAGTCGTCTCTACCCATCCTGACAACTCAGGTAAAAACGTTTTATCTTTGTTTAATGCAAGTGTGAGACTCTCTTGCTTGTTTTTTTTAATATGAAAGATATCTCTTAGACCTTTCTTTGATCTTTTCAGAGATATTCTCTTCCTGGGGATGCTTTTGGCTACTGCTAGTACAAAAGGCACCTGTGGCACAAAATTTCTATAATCAATCATCTTCTGGCTGCAACTGGATTGACAAGGGCTAATGGCAGCGTCTCTTTTACTGCTTACGTTCAAGTCATTCCCAGTGCCAGAGAAACTAGCACTTCCTATGAGTCTCCCCTTAATTTTACCAGGCGTAGAAAAGCCTTCTACTCGAACCAAGTCCTTCCTTGCATTGTGTTCACTTTTACCTCTCTCTAAGGTGCTGTCATGGGTCTTGCCTTTGGGTATTACCTTGCTGGAGGCAGCGCTCCCTGCGACCTCCTCTCTCTGTCCCACCTTGGCTGTTCTGTTTGAGCATTTGTTATTAGTTTTGTTTCCTACTGGGGAGATTTGTTTGGCCTCTACTTGACAGGGTTCGCCAATCACCGGGGGGCTGAAAATCTTTGCTGCATCTTCCTTTTTACCAAAGTCCAGATCTGGCAGAGGTTGCTTGTCAAAATTAAGGGGAGCACTTGATTTTATGAAGGTTTTTCCTCGTATTAGCTCCATGCTCGCTACTTTACATCTGTAAAAAAGGCAAAAGATAGATTTTATTCAAAAGTTAAACACATTAATGCAACATTTTGAAAGGATTTATCTGAATGAAAACATTCTAAACCAATGACTCTCAGCAGATGGGCATTCCGGCGATATATGTTAAGAAATATAGCATGGTCCAAACCAAAGTATTTCACCATGTTCTTGACTAGATTTCAGTTCCACTTGCCTAACCCTAAACATATTGCTCATAGTGATAGTCCAGATTAATGCCAAAATAATACAATAATATATATAATAATGTACTATTTAAATAACAGCATTAAAGCCTGATTCCCTTATTTGATGGGGCTACAATGACATTATACTTACACTGAAAATGGGAACTGCCCTTCAGTCATAAAACTTAAGATCTGCTTCATGTAAAATGCTAATTTGGTACATATACACCAAATAATGTAATGTCAGTTTACTTGTGCATACTATGTTATAAAGGGCAACATTCGATAAACACTGTTTATGATATTTGCAATAGCAAAATGTTAATGTAGTGATCTTAATAGAGAACCAAATAGTGTGTAGCCCACCCTTCGATTTATTACCCAGTAGACTGTCCTGTTGGCCCAGTTTGTAACTTATGCAATCCTCTTAGTCCCGACCCCCCTCGTTAGAAACATTCTTTAATAGTTAAAGGCTTTTTTGCATGTTCTCTGTAGCCATAGAGTCACCTGATATGCTGTTGCAGAGACGTTTTAATGAAAACAATTCTACCTGAATGGAATCTTGAGTGTGAACGTACTGGAAGGAGAATGCAGCCGACTAGGATTTGGGAGTGAGTACTGAGATCCCTCCAAGCAGGCCCTGGCACTTGGTTCACAGGGTGCTTTAAGGGCTGAACACTTTCTCCTTCATACGCAGTGTTGGCTCCTACGCTAGGGGGGAGGAGCGTTCCCCCCCCGCCAGCAGCAACTGCTGCAATTACTTTCCCAAGGGAAGGACAATACCATGTTTATTATAATTTCCTTGCGAAAGGGGTGGGGCATTGTGGTCATGAGCAGTGAGGGGAGTGCACAGTGCACACGCCTCAAGACGGCCGGCCAAACACACATGCGCAGTATGCTGTCTCCAGCCCAGCAATTGTGTTGCTGGGCTGGCAACAACCTGCACGGGCTCCTGTCTGCCTGGGAGCACCCTGGCTGGGCGCTCCCAGCCAATCCTGATGCTGCTCTGAGCAGCGTCAGGTTTGGTGCAGGGCAGGCTGGGAGCCTGTGCCTGTGGTGACGACGAGGTAGAGGAGCATTACGGCATGATGGTAAGAGGTAAGTGTATTTATTTTTTGTAATTAATTTTATTAATCCTCCCTCCTTATGCCCCCCTCCCACGTGCCACCCCTCCCCCGTTACACCCTCAAACCGCGACTGTTCATACGTAATTTTGGTCATCTCTGTGTAGTAAATGGCATAGCCCTTCACACTATCCCACTTCTGACTAAGAGGTTTGGGAAAAACATAAGATAAACAAATCTGAGCATCGACGATGTGTGGGCTGAACCTAGTGTAATCTGTTCGCAAATAAAATGCTTCACGTACTGCCACAAAATAATCACATATTACAACAAAATAATCACGCAATGACCTCCTGTCCACTTTGTGGGACTTTTTTATTCAAATAGTGCATGTTTGTCAATTGCATACCACCGTTAACAGAGGGGTTCACAAGGTTTCCATTGGTTGTTAGAGTTGTTGCTTAGAACTCCAAGAGAATCCCAACCTCTTATACATCCCTGACTGCCCCATCCCTCCATGGGAGTGGCCTTGTCTCGCTACTACTTAATATTCATGAATGAATGGGCCACCCCATTTAATAGAGCTTTAAATTGATAGCATTTTATGTTAAATTAAATCAAATATTGCTTGAATCCATTTATGAATCCAATTATTTTTTTGTTTTTTATTCAATTTCAAAAACTCGTTTCCGTAGTTACACTTCATAATCTATATTATCAAAAGATGATACAATTTCATTTAATCATGATCTAACGTCATTAACTTCATTCCATTGTATGTATAATAACAAATTGGACCACAAACAGTGATCATGAAAATTCAAAATATTTTAAAATCTATACCCATGCTCAATATAATCTTTCCAAAAATGACTATAATGCCCTTGTCAGATTACCGAAAGATAAACGAGTAACAGTAAAACCATGTGATTAAGGTGGAGGGATTGTCCTTTTGGATACAGAATTATATAAAAAAAGATGTACTCCATGTTAAATATCTCAGAAAACTATTGCATTGTGATAGGTAACTGGGAAGGTAGGACCAAATCAAGAACTGCAAGAATTAGCCAACTGGCCCGAGAGAAGGGTCTCATCTGTCACCAGGAATATGAGTTCCTCAACCCTAACCATACCAGAGTACCCCGTATCTATGGAGTCCCTAAAACACATAAAGATGAGTTAGATCCTCCGTTACATCCCATTGTTTCCACTATTGGATCCATCACAGAGCCCTTACCTAAATTTGTGGAAGTGTTCTTTAAACCGTTGGTGGGGACCCTTCTAGCTTCTGCTAAAGACACTGGGCATATGATCTCTAAACCTGAAGGTAAAATGTTCAACCCTTTCACTCAAATCTTAGTGACCATGGACATAGAAGCGCTGTATACAAACATCAATCAATCAATCAATCATAGTATTTATAAAGCGCGCTATGTACCCGTCAGGGTTTCGAGGCGCTGAGGGGGGGGGGGGGGAGCGCTGCTGATTTAGCGGTCGAAGAGCCAGGTCTTGAGGAGCCTTCTGAATGCGAGGAGGTCCTGGGTCTGGCGAAGAGATGTGGGGAGAGAGTTCCAGGTCTTGGCGGCGAGGAAGGAGAAGGATCTGCCGCCGGATGTCTTGCGCTGGATTCGGGGTACGATGGCGAGGGCGAGGTTGGCGGATCGGAGTTGACGTGTTGGAGTGTAGAAGTTAAGTCTGGTGTTGAGGTAGGAGGGTCGGTGTTGTGAAGTGCCTTGTGAGCGTGGGTCAGGAGTTTAAAGGTGATCCTCTTGTCTACCGGGAGCCAGTGGAGTTCCTTTAGGTGAGGGGAGATGTGACTTCGGCGGGGTATGTCGAGGATCAGTCGGGCGGAGGCATTTTGGATACGTTGGAGTCGTTTGATGTCTTTGGTTGGGATGCCTGTGTAGAGTGCGTTGCCGTAGTCAAGTCTGCTGCTGACGAGGGCCTGGGTCACCGTCTTTCTGGTTTCTGTTGGAATCCACTTGAAGATTCTGCGGAGCATTCGAAGGGTGTTGAAACAGGAGGAGGAGACGGCGCTGACCTGTTTGGACATGGTGAGGGCGGAGTCCAGGATGAAGCCGAGGTTTCTTGCGTGGCTGGCAGGGGTGGGCGGGGGTCCGAGGACGGAGGGCCACCATGAGTCGTTCCAGGCCGAGGGAGTGCGCCCGAGGATGAGGACTTCGGTCTTGTCGGAGTTGAGTTTCAGGCGACTGTTGTTCATCCAATCGGCGATGGATTTTAGTCCCTCGTGGAGGTTTGTTTTGGCGGTGAGCGGGTCTTTGGTCAGGGAGAGGACGAGCTGGGTGTCGTCGGCGTAGGAGATGATGCTGAGATGATGTTGGCGGGCCAGTTGAGCGAGGGGGGCCATGTAGACGTTGAACAACGTAGGGCTGAGGGAGGATCCTTGGGGGACGCCGCAGATGAGGTTGGTGGCTTTGGAGCGGAAAGGGGAGAGACGGACTCTCTGCGTTCTGTCGGAGAGGAAGGATGAGATCCAGTGGAGGGCTTTATCTTGGATGCCGGCTTCCTGGAGGCGGGTCAGTAGGGTGCGGTGGCAGACGGTGTCAAAGGCGGCTGATAGGTCGAGGAGGATGAGGGCTGAGGTTTCGCCGTTGTCCATTTGATGTCTGATGTCATCTGTGGCGGCGAGGAGAGCAGTCTCAGTGCTGTGGTTTCGTCTGAATCCGGATTGTGAGGGGTCCAGGATGGAATTGTCTTCGAGGAAGTGGGTGAGCTGAGTGTTGACGATCTTCTCGATGACTTTCGCTGGAAAAGGGAGGAGAGAGATCGGACGGAAGTTTTTGAGATCGTTGGGGTCGGCCTTGGGTTTTTTGAGGAGGGGTTGGATTTCTGCGTGTTTCCAGCTGTCCGGGAAGGTGGCAGAAGTGAAGGAGAGGTTGATGATCTTGCGGAGTTCGGGGGCGATGGTGGCGTTGGCTGAGTTGAAAACATGATGGGGGCAGGAGTCCGTGGGGGAGCCTGAGTGGATGGTGTTCATGGTTGTTATGGTTTCTGCCTCGTCCACGTGGGTCCAGGCGGTGAGGCGGCAGTCGCGAGAGGAGACGTCGGGGGTGGGGTCTGGCGGTGGACCGGTGTTGAAGCTGTCGTGGATGGTAGCGATTTTCTGGTGGAAGAAGGTGGAGAGGTCGTCGCAGAGTTTCTGGGAGGGCGGGATGTCGTTGGAGTTGGCTTTTGGATTGGAGAGTTCCTTCACGATGCCGAAGAGTTCTTTGCAGTCGTGGGCGTTGTTGTTGATGCGTTTGGTGAAGTGGGCGCGCTTGGCGATGCGGATCCGTTGGTGGTGTTCGCGGTTGGCGTTTTTGAGGGCGGCGAGGTTGTCAGGTGTGCGTTCTTGGATCCATTTCTTTTTGAGCTTCTGGCAGATGCTTTTGGAGGTGGTTAGATCGTCTGTGAACCAGGCTGGTTTTTTCTTTCCTTGGATGGCGGTGGGTTTCTTGAGAGGGGCAAGGGTGTTGGCGCAGTCGAGGATCCATTGATGGAGGTTGATGGCGGCTGTGCTCGGGTCGGTTGCGTCGGGTGGAAGGTTGTTGATGAGGGTGCTGGTCAGTTGGTCTTGGGTGACTTTGCCCCAGCGGCGGTGGGGAGGTAGCTGGATGCGGTGTTGCTCTGTGGTTTTATTATAGGTGAAATGGACGCAGTGATGGTCGGTCCAGTGGAGTTCGGAGGTGTGGCTGAAGGAAATGTGGTTGCTTGAGGTGAAGAGGGGGTCAAGGGTGTGTCCGGCGATGTGGGTGGGCGTGTTGACTAGCTGGCGGAGTCCGAGGTTGAGGAGGTTGGAGGTCAGCGATGCGGTGTTGACGTCGTTGGCATTTTCCAGATGGTAGTTCAAATCTCACAGGAGGATGTGATCCGGGGAAGCGAGGGCGTGGGTGCTTGCAAGGTCGGCGATGGTGTCGCTGAAGGGGGCTCTTGGTCCTGGAGGGCGGTATATGAGGGTTCCTCTGAGGGTCGTGTTGGGGTCCGTGTGGATCTGGAAGTGGAGGTGTTCGGCTGTCCTGAGGGTGTCGTCCGAGTGGGTGTGGATTTTGAGGGTAGCTTTGTGAGCGATGGCTATTCCGCCGCCGATTCCATTGGTTCGATCTCTTCTGGTGGTTTTGTAGCCGTCCGGTATGGCGATGGCGATGTCCGGAGACGAGGAGTCGTTCCACCAGGTTTCGGTCAGGAAAGCCACGTCAGGAGCAGTGGTGTCGAGCAAATCCCAGAGCTCGATGGCGTGTTTTCGTGCGGAGCGGGTGTTGATGAGGATGCAGTTCAGGTGGTTGGGGTTGAATGTTTCAGTAGTTGGATTGGTCGTTCTGATGCAGGAGAAGTTGCAGGTACGGCAGGAAAAAGGTCCTTTAGTGTGCTTCGGGGATGCCCGGCAGCATTCAGTGGAGGGGCCGGGGTTGAAGGCGCGGAGTTCGTTGATCGAGTAGCGGATGCGGGGGGCGCGAGGGCCAGGGGGTGTGGCGCTGGGCGCGGTCCAGGCGCGGACGGGCGCAGACAGGCTTGCCCCTGGCGCGCCCGCTGCACGCGTCTGCTGCGCGGACGCGCAGCGCCAGCCATTAAGAAGGGAGGGGGGAGGGAGGAGCAGCTGGGAGGCGGGAGGGAGCGGCAAATGGGGGCGCGAGGGGGGCGGGGCCGCAGGGAGGCAGCGGCAGGGAACGGGGAGCGCACAAGGGGCAAAAAACACTGAAAAACGAGCAAAACTACAAGCAGTTACAATGAGAAAATACAATCAGAAATACAATCAGAAATACAATAATGGCACAATACACGATCGGGGAGACAGCAATCAGGGGGGCACAAAGGGGGCAGAAGCGCCGGCGGCGAGGCGCTGAAAAAACGAAAAAGCCAAAAAACACTTACAGGACGGCGGAAGCGGCACACGGGTCAAGTGAGCCCACTAGCCACCAGGGATGAGGCGCAGGAGGATGCCTGCGGGTGGAGGAGGGCCTCGAACACGCAAACGGCAGCGTGCTCGTGGGACAGAGGCAGAAGGCAGCAGGCTGGTGCTGCGGTCGTGGGGGGCGAGCTCAGGACCTGAAACAGGTCAGAGTTCGCTCACTCGCGACGCGCAGCGCCAGCCATTAAGAAGGGAGGGGGGAGGGAGGAGCAGCTGGGAGGCGGGAGGCAGGAGGGAGCGGCAAATGGGGGCGCGAGGGGGGCGGGGCCGCAGGGAGGCAGCGGCAGGGAACGGGGAGCGCACAAGGGGCAAAAAACACTGAAAAACGAGCAAAACTACAAGCAGTTACAATGAGAAAATACAATCAGAAATACAATCAGAAATACAATAATGGCACAATACACGATCGGGGAGACAGCAATCAGGGGGGCACAAAGGGGGCAGGAGCGCCGGCGGCGAGGCGCTGAAAAAACGAAAAAGCCAAAAAACACTTACAGGACGGCGGAACATCCCTCAAAGACAAGCACTGGAGGCAGTTAAAGAGTTTCTTGACTCCTTAGGAATGACAGAGCATTATTTATTCGTGTTACAATACTTAGAGATTACCTTGAAGCAGAACTACTTTGAGTTTGATGGCACAGTATATCAGCAAAAGAAAGGAGTCAACACGGGAGCAGCTTGTGCTCCCAGTGTGGTAAGTCTGTACATGGGCCTTTTTGAGAAGCGACATACATATAAGAAAATGGCCTCCTTCTATGAAAATATTCAAGAATGGTTCAGATATAGTGACAATATCTTTTTTATCTGGACAGGACCAGAAGAGCAACTTGACGATTTTTGTGCTTGGATGAATGTATGCAATCCTAATCTTGGATTTACAACTAATAAAATAAGGGTAGAGTTTTTAGATATATGGATACAACACCAAAATCAGATGACTGAAGCATCCTTATATACTAAACCTACAGCTAGAAACACCATCCTTCATTTTGCCAGCTTCCAGCTGAGATGTCAGAAACAAGGCATACCGTTTAGTCAATTTCTACTTATCCCTAGAAACTGTACCAATTTAGATGATTTCAACAGGCATGCAGATGTTTTACAACAGTAACTATTGAAACGATATCCCAGACATCTAGTACGGGATTCGTATAAAAGAGCAAAATACTATAATAGAGATGCTATGTTTTAAAACAGGGACAAAGAAAGCGAAGAACAATTGGTCTATGTTGTCCAACACTCTAACTTGAATGATAAAATCAAGAAAACAATCTTAGCACACTAGCACATCCGTAATGTGAATAATGATTTACCACAGTTAAAGAAACCACTATTTGCCTTTAAAAGGAATCAGAATATACGTAACTGGATAGGTAACTCAGCAATGACAACTAATATGGATTATTGCCAGAAATCAATAAGTGGACAACACCCCATTAGGGGTAACCACAAATGTGACACATGCCAGGCGTGTGCTGGTGCTATTGTTTCCGATGTGCTAGTATGGGGCAACACAGAATTCAAACTGAGGGATATGACTAACTGTAGAACTACCAATATAATATGCCTCATCAGCTGCCCATGTGGACTGGGCTACGTTGGAGGAAAGGGCAGGGAAATGAGGGTCCGATTGCCAGAACACAAATCAGCTATTCGACATAAAAAAGGAGCTCCATTAATACAGCACTGGGAGTTAAAGACACATACAGAGCAGGATTTAACCTGGACCATTCTGGAAAGGGTAAAAATAGTACAAGGATTTGATACTACCAAGATTAGGAATAAAAGAGAAGTATTTTGGATCTACACTTTAGATACATGGAAACATGGAGTGAATTAAAGTATTCCATGGGGGAATGTGATTATATAGAACTATCGGAGATGTGATGGAGTTCCTAATGGTGTGCGATAGACTTATTATCTTTGAGCATATTAATGAGGGAGAACTGCATCTTGCAAATATAGTCCTTGCCTTATAGTCTGCCTTCGCTGTCTATATTCTTTATGTATTCAATATCTTTCTCACTTTTTCGATATCTAATAGAGGAAGAGATTCCCCTTCTCTTTGAGTGGTGCGTTTCATATTTAGCTACCTTTTATCGTTATATCTTTTGCACTTCTTCTATAGATTGGTTAGGTGTGTTTGCCTATATGGAAGATATGTTCTATATTTTCTATGAGTTATGTTCATATGGTAGAATTTAAAACCCATCTCAAGATGGTGGCAAGCTTGCCCCATTTAGACAAACCGGTTTTTCGTTATTATTATAGAATCATGTAATTAGTTTCAGAGGAGGAAGAGATTCCTCCCCCCTTCGAGTGATCCCCGTTATATTTGGTCACTGTACAAAAAACTTTTTCTTTCTCCATTTTATATTTTTTTATATATTTTTCTTATCCTTCATTTTTTATTGGTTATCTTTTACTATATGGTTCACATAATGAGAAATTTATGTCTTTATTTCTGGCCCAGTAAGAGGGAGGTCATGGGAGCGTGGCATTTTTTATATTAGAACGTTTAAATAGGCATGGACGCAAAAAGATTATTATATTTGGAAGTCCTCGGACACGAATGCCACGGAATGGATCGTCTCATCAAACAGGTGAGACTCCATTGGAAACATACTAATTTCTCCTTACATGTGTTCACTGTACAAAAAATATTTTTCTTTTTTTATATTTCTTATCTTTTCATATTCTCATTTGTTATTGTTTATTTTCATGCAAAATTCCATCAGAACATGTTTTAGTTAGGGCTACACGATAGTACTATTTATCCATTCCAAGATAGCGGAGATATTGTTCCGCTGTTACTATTACGTTCTCATAATTAGAAATCTATGTCGTCACTTCCGGCCAAGCAAGACCGAAGTCCTGTGAGCACAGCATTTCTTAGATTAGGGTGTTTAAATAGGCAGGGACGCAAGAAGTTTGTTATCATTAGAAATCCTTGGACGTGAGTGCCACAGAATGTATCATCTCATCAAATAGGTAAGACTCCATTGGAAGTACACCCGTTGTTTCTCCATGCATGAGTTTCGGAAATATTGGGCAAAAGGTCTCAGCAGGTTCTAGTTGAAGTAATTTCTATTTTAAGCTCCTATAGAATTATCAGCTGTGTTTCGAACAGTGTTATGTTGAAGGTTATGCATTTATTCTTTGGTTGAACTATTCAGTTAAGAAATGAGGCTGGGACACAGGATACTATATAGCATGATATGTATTGTTCTAATACTACATGAACATCTAGGACGTAATTCCCTTTCCTCTAGTGAATGTTGCGATAGACCCTTAGCCATTGGACTATGAATTCGAATTTTATTCCTTCCAATGATTGTTGCCACCCGTATAACATTTTTTGGGTTGTATTATCATTACTACGTTGCTCTTCCGTCCTAGAAAACCATATAATAAATTTGCTCTAGACACCATTAACACACTGATGGTGGATAGATAGTTTATTATGGCGGATAGGTAGTTTACCTCTATCCTGTTACCATTTTGCAGATTTCAGACATCAGGCGCCATTAACCTGACTCAGCAATTTGGAGTATATATAAGGGAATGAATACAGCGGTTAAGCCATCTAGAGGTATTTACACCCTGAGGCTCGTTACAGTGCACCTCCGTGGAAATTATATTAAGATCACCAGATCAATTTAGAATTCATTCTCTATGCTAATACTAACTTGTATGTGTCTTTTTCAGAATTGAGTTATCATACCTCTTTTATTTCCATTATTTTAGCTTATCTACATATCCTCTCGCCGCAACAAACATGCATAAAAGGTCAGCCTGTACCCTACAGAAAATAAACAGACTAGTTTGGATTATCATGAGATTTGGAGATCAATTAGGATGTAAAACTCACCTTATTACGTTCGCTATTACTATTTGGATCAGCTTAAGACATGGAGATTAATGAGGATGTATAACTCACCTTATTACTACCACTGGTGGTGGTTATCCTTCTGAGAGAGCGTAGTTTAAATACTACATATTAAATGTAAAATTCTCATACTTAACAATGCTGCGTACAAAATGACCGCAAAATAGTATTCGCTTCAAAATATTCCTAATGATTTATAAATGTGAAGCTGCTATTGTGCACAATATACTAATGTCGATTCTAAGAAATAATTGCTTGCATTATGATTAATTGAAAATGTTAACACCTACGAGGATTATGTTTATTAGAACCCATAAACCTTAAATTAGCGTGAGTCGAAGAATTAGCTGTGTAGCTCTCATATTAAAGCATATTTTTCAGTTTCTCCAGTGTGCTGACTCGCAAAAGGCCATGACCCAGCATTTGTTCTTTTCTCCGCTTCATGTAACAATGCTAGTTATATTCCCATCCGCTTGCTAGATGTTTTAGTATAAGTTTTATACGTTTTGTAACATTAGTTGAAACATTCAAGGACATTCGACCATGGACAAAGGAACTTTTGACCTGATGAACGTGCCAGAAAATGAAGTAACCCCGGATGTGCCACCTACGAAAACGTCAATTATGAAGACCAATCAAAGTGTTATAAATTATCATGGAATGACAAATGCATTAGTTAATGTATAATTTGATAGGTTGAAGATAGTGGGGTGTAGTGACTATCCAATAGAATTTTGGGGGAATGTATTGTGAAAAAGGGATAAAAACCCATGACACAGGAGACTCGAGTAGAATTAGGTAGGGAATGATATCGATTGCATCCAGAAACTCTGTCACTCTATTTGGTGATTTGAGACTTAGACAAAACCATCCTCATCCATAGACTGCCCCATTACACTTTCCTCCTTATGAGGGAAGTGTCCCCTGTCCTTAGATGAAATAGACTGTTGGCGCTCTAACTGATGTCCTGAGGACGAAGACTGATCCTGTATGCTGACTCATTCCGAGGAGGGTAATTATGACAATTGCTATCGTAATTTGTCTATCTGCTTTTCCTTTCTAGGTACCAACTGCTGTATTTTTGGTTAGAGACCCTAGTCAGATGTTTTCCAAATTCGTGTTCTAAATTGTTTTGCATGAAGTCCAACATGCTGATGCCAATTAGTGGTTAGATTAGGCATTCTCCTTGACTGACGCCAACAGACGTGACTGACATTGTGCTACGTTGAACTACGGCATATATGATGTTCTATGCATTCTGATCTATGCGTCTCTTATATCGGTGTTTATGTTTGTGATCTTTGCGTTGTCAAAATCTTATCACAGTTGTCATATCGTGACTACGCTCTATGCTTCATGGTTTTGAGATTAATACTCTTGCTATTAGATTGTAATCAATAGGGAATAAAATTCACAAAACTCCCATAAAGGTGTGGTTATTCATGACTGAAAGGTCATGGTTGCGTCGACAGTTTACCCAATGTCTAAAGTGAAGTATATTGTGGTGTTATACGTTGATAATATTATCGATATATTGATTGACATATTGATCAGTTACCTCGTCTTACGGTGTCTCACCACTGGGTCAAAAGATTCATCGGCCTAAAACGAGTCCTAATGTGTATAAATCGACATAGAAGGACGCGTTAACAGGTCTGGTAGCAGAGCGACGGTTTGGCCCTTGGGGGCCCTAAGACGGAGATTCATTGTTTAATTTGTTTTTCTGTGATAATGCAATTCGGAGGTATGATGGGTTTCTAAGTTCGCCAAGGCTTTCCTGGGATCTCGGAGCCTGCCTAAATGAGTTGGGAATGTTCTTGGCGCCATGGTGTGCGTGGTTAGGGTCTTTGCGCTTGCCTAAGCTTATGCATCTTGCAGGTGGTTGTGAAAATTTGGGTGTATTTAGGTCAAATTCAGTGTTGTTTAGCAGGAGTGGGCATACTCCACAGTATGAGAGAAGGGAAGTCGGCGTACTTCATGTGAATGTAGCGCTTGTTGCTCAAAATTATCCACGTGGTTGGCTGTTGTGTACGGACCTGTCGAGGTCTAAGACTCCGGAGTATGAAGATAAATGTGGCTTATGTTGTAATCTGTGCGGTTTAATAGGTCAATCGGGCGTGGTTGACAAGCCAAGTTTGAGTTATAATGTGTGTATGAAACCTTCGATGGAGATTTGACAAATTCTAAAGTGCACTAGAAGGAGTCATTGACAAGTCGAGAATAGAATTTGCGGGACAAATTCTGCTTGCGTATGCGGGAACTGATAAGGAGAGAGTAGCGGCTGAGGCTTCAAGTGAAATCTCTGTAAAGTTCTGAAGCGAATGTGTTACCCTACCTGTAGTAAACCGACAGATTTGTGTTGTCATTTTAAGGTGCTCGCAATAATTTGCATTAGTCTGTATGATTGTAAGGGTCAGTGAAGAGCGGACAAGCCGCAAGACTTTGTCAGCTGCAGTGCGTGTGAGTGTGACGTCAGTGGTGCCGCGCTGAGATAGGTCAGATGTCGAGAGGGGTCGCTCACGGATTGGCTGGCGTCCATGAGAGGCAATAGGTTGAGAAAGGGCGGGTGAAGAGTGTCCTGGGAACTAAGCCATTTCTGATTAAATACAAAATAAGAGAATCGCAAAAATGAATTTTGTCAAAGCATTCAAGAGCGCTCTAAAGGGAGATGTATATATTGTCGCAACCGATGGGGAACCTACACCACCTGAGGGTACTCCAGCTTATACAGTTATGGAAGAGAAAGGTGTTGCACCTTGTTTATGGATGAAACAGTGGCACAAATTAACAGAGAAAGAGGGGTGTCTAGCGTTCCCAGAACATGGGACGTTTAACCCAAAGGTGCTAGAAAATTTGAGGTGGATGTTAAGTACGCAGAAACCACCTCCAAGACTGGCACAATATGAGGCTTTAGCGATTTGGGACTTAATGGCTCTTAAACATAGACAAGAAAGGTTTCAGAGAAGACTGAGAAGGGCAGAGAAATCCTATGCAGAGGCTAGATGGGACAATGAGAGCAAAATGTGGAGACGGGGAATTGTAGACGGGCTGAAGTTGTTCCCAGCAATAACACAGGGAGAAAAGACGCAGGGAAAGAAAGCCTCCTGTAAAACCGACAAAGATTCAGGCAAAACTAAAGAAAATAAAAGGTCCTGGGAAGAGGAAGATGATTCAGATGATGAGGAATTTATGGATAGATTGTTACATGATCGTCCGCCACCATATGCGGTGAGCGTCAGTGCTCCAAGTACTAGCTTGGATCCTGGGAACCAGACGCAGGAAAAGGGAGTTACTGATACAGTACAGACTAGCGATACAGCTTTGATACAGAATGGTGTCAGTGTACCCACTGCACCAGACTTGCCGATACAGTTGCAGCCTCCACCGCAGATAAAGAGAATCTACCCTGATGTTCCAGTGCTTGAGACTACTACAAACTTGATAGTGCCGCCAGACCCGATATACACAAAGCCAAAACTAATACAGATTGAATCGACTCCGAAATTAATGTCTCAACCGCCACCACAGTTGATACCAGGGTGTAACCCTGTAGCGGGACCACCGTTAGTACCTGTTCCGGGTACATTGGAACAGACCTACGATGTTGAGGCTCCAAGAGGTCTGGGTCCAGGTCAGACACCTGCCGCTATATCGTTACCCATTACTGTTGGTCCCCCCGTACCATTGTATGCACAAGGTAAAGCAGGGGTGTGTGATCAGGGAGTGATGACTCAAGAAGTGATAAGAGGAGGGCATATGGGAACACCACAGATAATGGCCCCTGGAGAGCAAGCAAATGAGCCACCGAGACCCTTAATGGACCTTAGTCCAGTGGGGGCACCTCTCGAAGCAATGCTTCAAGCAGGTTTGGGAGTTCTAACTCCCCAAACCATGAGTACGAATACTTCACACTCTCCATTGATACATGCAGGGAACATTTCACTGCAGGGATTTACGGTACAGCAGTTAAACGAATGGTTAGAGAAAACCTATACTTCGCAAAAGACTACAGTGACCACAGTTGAACCCGAGAAAGAAAAACAAGACGAATACCTGAACCTTGTACGACTAGGGGCAGAAGCTGCCGAGTTAGTGGAAGGGACAATGGGAGTAAATAGATTGGAATCATACACAGAAGCAAAATTAAGATACCTGTGTCCCAAAATTACCAAGGAGGTAGGCAAAGTACATCAGAGATCGGCAAACTTAGCAGACAAATACAATATCGATAAAAGAAACACTAAACATTTGAAAAGGAGTTACAAATTAGATTTCGATTAAAAAGATTTTGAACACATGAGATCTGCAGGCATGAAAGCACATTTGAGAGAATTGCTGCAAAGTGCACAGATTTGGGGTGCATTGGAAAAGTGGGAAGGCAGATGGGCAAAGAAAAGAGATAAGGGAAAGAGTAATAGTCCAGGGTCTAATCAAGCTAAGACCTCACCTGATTTGGATTTAGTGAAAATATTGCCTATGAGAGAGACAGCTGGCGGTGTTTTAGTACATGTGCCATGGACTAGAGGAGACATTTTATCTTTTACTAACGATTACCCTAGACTGAGAGAGAAGCCGATCGAATGGTATCAACAAACGGACAGGTTTGTGAAACTTGCAAAGTGTCTTTGGGAGGACTTGAATACTTTGTTTGAGATCATTGTTCCGCCTGATTTGTGGCTCGAGTGCAAGAGAGGGGTAGATTGGCCGACGAAGGAGCCGGCGAGAGATAAGGTGACTGGAGCACCCTCAGAAGAGGTGATGAAATATTATCATAAAGTGATTGAGTTTTTGAAACAGAAGGTGTCGCCGAAGGTGACTGATTGGCAGAAAATAGATCGGACCTCTCAAGAGGTTAAAGAGTCAATTCATGCTTATTACAAGAGACTGTTGAAAGCATTTAAGCATTACAGTGGTACTGAGACAATTGAACCAGAAGACATGAATCACCTTGTGTTTAGATTCGTTGAAGGATTGAGACCAGAAGTTAGCCAAATGATTAAAAATCATTTGATCTGTTGGCAAGCTAAACCAATTGATGAGGTATTGCAGTATGCAAAGTACTGTAGTGATGAGATCGAATTGAAGCAGAAAAAGCTGAAGGAAAAAGTGATGGTGATGCAGATAAGGGCTGCACAGGCTGGAATACAGGGGAATGGAGTTCAGCAGATGATACAGCAACAACCGCAAATGAATGGTGTGTTTCAGGCTCAACCAGAGGCCGAGGTCGAGGGTTTGTGAACCGTGGTTTAGACATGAATAATGTTGTTGTTCAAAATGATGTTCAAGGAGCGAAAAAGATGTCACCATGTCACACGTACGGGGGCGTGGGACATTGGAAACGGGAATGTCCGAATATGGTGCAGGATGGTGCAATTCAGCAGAGCACAAATGTTGGTACATTACAAAATTTACGTGGTCCAAAAATGAGACATCAAAACCCGAATTTTCAGAATAATTTGGTACAAATGCAAGGGGTACAGCCCATGTCGCAGGTGCAAATGCCGCGTTTTCAGTCAATACAAATGCAACCAGTGCAACAGCAGATTCCCATGGTGCCTAGACAGCAAATGCAATTACCAATGGCTCCGATGGGACAGCAACAGGATATGCTTCCTCAGCAGGCCACAGGTCAGGTAACAAATCAAAATAACACTGTACAACAGTTTCCATTACGAGGTGAAAATGTCATGAATGAGGACTGGTCAGATGATAGCTCAGACAGTGAAGAGTGCAGGCTTGCAGCATCCCTAGAGGTGGATCAGAGAGGCCCATATGTAGAGAGAAAGGTGATGGGCTATAAGGTTTCATTTTTGGTTGACACAGGAGCTACACGCTCTACAGTTCGAAGTGCAGAAGTCCCAAGATTACCTCTCTCAGGGCGTACCATACGAGTGGTTGGAGTAGCAAATCAGTACCTGACTAACCCGATTACTGATCCAGTACAAGTTGAAATTGGCAACTTCCAAGGACTACATAGATTTGTAGTATGTGATTCAAGTCCAGTATCCCTACTGGGAAGGGACTTACTGTGCAAGACAAAATGTTCGATTACCTGTTCCAATGATGGAATTGAGGTACAGACAAATAGTGACGACAAGGGAGATGAGAGTCAATTTATAGAGGAAGAAGCAGGGACAAATGAAGACTACCCTTTGATTACTTTATTCCCAATGCATACATTGATTGACTTACCTGTTGAATTACAGGGAACAGTGACAGAGAAAGTGTGGGATTTGACCGGAAAGGAAGTAGCATTAATAAAAGGAGTAGAACCAGTCAAAGTTCAGATCAAACCAAATGCAGTGTTCCCACAAGTATCACAGTATCACATGACCCAGGATGTCCTTATAGAAGTGTCACAAATAATTGCAGATTTCCTCAGACAGGGAGTTCTAAAAGAAGTCTTGAGCAGTCCATGTAACTCACCCATCATGGGTTTAAAGAAGCCCTGTGGAAAAGTTCGAATTCTGCAAGACTTGCGGAAAATAAATGAAATTGTGATAAAATGTTGTCCTGTGGTACCCAACCCAGCGGTAATAATGTTCCAAGTTCCCTGTGATGCTGAATGGTTTACCGTAATAGACCTGTCACAAGCTTTCTTTTCGATACCTCTTCATGAGGACAGCTAATTCTTATTCAGTTTCAAATTCCTGGATAAGGTGTACAGTTGGTGAAGAATTCCTCACGGGTTCTCAGAGTCACCATCCATCTTCAATCAGATATTGAAAAAGGAATTGGAACCTCTTGTGCTGCCTTTTAATTCAACTCTTGTGCAGTACATCGATGATTTGCTAATTGCATCCAAGACAAGAGACAGTTGTAAATACGACACCATTGCATTACTGAATCATCTGGGAAAGAATGGACACAAGGTGTCACCCAGAAAGTTACAATATTGTCAGAAAGAAGTGAAATACTTGGGACATTTGATTGAGAAAGGGTCCAGAAGAATATCAAAAGAAAGGATAACAGCTGTTTTGCAAATGAATCCCCCAACAACAAAAAGAGATGTCAGGATGTTTTGGGGAATGGTGGGCTACTGTCGTCAGTGGATACCCAACTTCTCAATCATCTCCAAGCCATTAATAAAACTGACAGGAAAGGAAGTCAAGGATGAGCCATACACTATAACTTTGTCAAAAGAGGAGCTTGAGTCATTCGTAGAATTAAAAGAATGTATGTGCAGGGCACCAGCATTGGGAATGCCAGACTACGAGAAACCTTTTCTGTTGTTTTGTCATGAACGTGATGCTTGTTCTTTGTCTGTCTTAACACAGGTCCACGGAGATGCAAATCGCCCTGTAGCATATTTTTCAGCTACTTTGGACCCTGTTGCAGCAGCCTTACCGTGTTGTTTGCGTGCAGTCGCAGCATTTGGTCAGAGCCTTTTACAATGTGAAGGCATAGTCATGGGATACCCTCTGACAGTAATGGTTCCACATTCAGTTGAAATTCTGTTGACACGAACTAAGACTCAACACATGACAAATGCACGTCTCACTAGGTACGAGACGATCATACTGGGGTCTCCGAATGTCACTCTTAAAAGATGCACTGTACTGAACCCGGCAACTTTACTTCCAAATGAAAATGTTGAAATCAAAGATGGGGAAGAATTTGAACACGATTGTCTTGAAGTGACTGAACTCTGTACCAAACCTCGCCCAGACATACAGGATACCCAGTTAAAAGAAAATGACTGCATTATGTTTGTTGATGGGTCCTGTCTAAGAGATTCAGCAGGGACATTGAGAGCCGGTTACGCGGTATGTACCATAACTGACATTGTCGAAGCCTCCTGGCTCGAGAAAGTGTTCTCTGCACAAGTGGCAGAATTAATTGCTCTTACAAAAGCATGCCACGCAGCTGTAAATTTGAAAGTCACTATCTATACTGACAGCAGATACGGATTCGGAATTGTACATGATTTTGGCCAACTCTGGTCACAGAGGGGTTTTATGACTTCCTCTGGTTCCCCTGTGAAAAACGGTGAACAAATAAGAGATGTGTTGCATGCGATTCAGTTACCTCAAGAAATTCCTGTGGTGAAGTGCAGTGCTCACACCAGATCACAAGATTTTGTGTCTATGGGAAACGGCTATGCAGATCAAGTCGCAAGATTTTGTGCACTGAACTGTATATCGTTCAAGGAGCAATGGGAATTGTTATAACAAGCTGAAAACGACACATGTTTAAATCTAGCATTACGAGTTGTTGATACCTTAGACGAACTGAAAACATTACAAGGTTGTGCGAGCAAAGAGGAGAAACGCTCTTGGCAAAGAATGCAATGTGTACAAAGAGCTGATGACTTATGGGTTTCAGAGGAGGGAAAGTTGGTCTTGCCAAATAGCCTTTTGTCACAGTTTGCCCGGCTATATCATGGGAAGGCACATCTGGGAAGAGATGCATGATCAGGTCCTTTAAGATTGATTGGTTCAATCCAAAATTCAGACATGCCGCAGAAATCACTTGTCACAGGTGCGTCATCTGTCAGCAGATGAATGCTGGAAAAGGAACTGTGGTAACTTTGAGCCACATTGGGAGAGCTGGAGGTCCATTCAACAAAATGCTAATGGATTTTATCGAAATGCCTGTTTGTGGAGGATTGAAGTACGTGTTGGTGATTGTGTGTGTGTTCAGTCATTGGATTGAGGCATATCCCACACGCAGGAATGACAGTCTTACAGTTGCAAAACTACTACTCAGGGAACTGATACCAAGATTCGGGTTTCCGGTTTCTGTAGAATCAGATAGGGGTAGACACTTCGACAATGAGGTGATTAAACTTCTGTGTGCCGCACTCAACATTGAATAAAAGCTGCATTGTAGCTATCACCCTGAAGCATCAGGATTGGTAGAGCAGATGAATGGTACTTTGAAATCAAGGATGGCAAAAATGTGTGCAGCAACAAATATGAAGTGGCCAGATGCCTTACCTCTAGTGCTGATGTCAATGAGAAACACACCAGACAAGAAAACAGGACTGTCCCCCCATGAAATCCTCATGGGCAGAGCTATGAGATTACCAGCAGTACCTGCAAATGCACTAGTGAATATTACAGATGATATGGTGTTGGATTACTGCAAAGGTTTGGCTGACGTGATTCGCTCTTTTTCTCACCAGGTGGAAGCTAACACGTTGCCACCGATTGGCGATCCAGGCCACTCTCTACAAGCCGGTGATTGGGTGATTGTCAAGAAGCACGTGAGAAAATTGTGTCTAGAACCACGCTGGAAAGGACCATATCAAGTAATATTGACGACCACCACTGCTGTGAAGTGTGCCGGGGTACCCAACTGGATACATGCCAGTCACACGAAAAAGGTAACGTGTCCTGTTGAAGAGGAACTTGAAGTTTCCGGTACAGCAACTTCAGGAAGAGAAGTCTCAGAGTCAGAGAACAGTCAAGAAGGAACTGAGACTACTGGAGAGCCCACTGAGAACAGCCTTGTCCCTCAAGCAGTCAATGAGTTTGAGAGAGGTGACAGAGTGCCTATCCCAGTAGAGGCACCAGGAGAACTAAGCCAAGGAGAGGTTCTCCCAGAAGTAGACGAATACGGGTTAGAATCTGAACCCAACACTGAACTAGAGGAAGAAAGAGAAGGAGAAACTAAAGATACAAATCAAAGCGTGTCAGAGTATCTTGAACCAGTTGCAGGTCCGTCAAGAGAAAACACCATATCACAAGAGGAGGGTGCTGTCCAACGTCCTGAAGGAAAACATCGAAGCAAGACACATAGAGGCGATAATTGGCCAGACAAGTCGCATCCTAAGATAAGGGAGGTATCAAATGATGCAATAATAGAAGAGAGTGATACCTCACAAGCAGATGATCTGAGTGAAGGAGAACAACAAGGTGAACGAAGATTAAAGAGAAAAAGAATCGCGAACAGAAGATATACAGGTCCTGAATGGGCGTATGCTACAACATCTGAATGGCAACAAGAATTCCTAGCATTCTGTTTTGATCGAGAAGTACCAGGTCAATACTACGGTACCTGAAAAGGAATTCAAAGAAAAGACCTGGCTAAAAATTAAAATTCTGAAAAACTGAAAAGAAAGAGACTTTAGAAACTACCGGAAGTGACACTAAAACTGAATTTGACTCTTAAAGAAACCTGATTATGACAAGCTGCTAACCTGAATTGACAAAAAGGGTCCTGGAGTGAGTGAAGACGCTGTAAAAATCCGCAGAGGTTTATTCTCAAGTTGATTGTTGATCTGCTATTCTGATTCTATACAAACATGGCTTACAATAGAAACAGTAGTAAAGGGAGTAAGGTGTGTGGTTGGTTAGGTCTTATAATAGGTGTTGTGTGTGCAGTAATGATTGTAGGAGTGATTGTGGGAATGCCGTGGAGAGAGAAAGAAACTATTAACGCAACTTCAAAACCTGGAACTACTTCTAAACTAACACCATGGGAGAGATTTGAGCAAGATGCAAGACACATGCATGAGGGAACTAATGCAAAAGGGGAACTTTCTACTAATGTCTTCTATCGCTTACTAAATGAGTATGTGGAAACAATGGATGCGAAAGATTGTTATGTATGTACTAAAATTCCTTTGTCCGTGCAGGAGGGAGTTACCTATCATAGCCTCCCTCTTACTTATGGAATTAGTTGTAGCTTGCTATTAACAAGATTCTATAATCAAGAGCATGTGCAATACTTTTATTCGAATTTGGATGTTGTGTTTTCCTTTGTGCCTGTGATTGAATTCTTAAATAAATTAGCTAAAGAGCACGATATAAAAATAGTTAGAGGATTCTTTGAGTCAACACTTACATTTGGAACTGCTTATGCACATCGCAATAATTTGACTTGCTTACTGTCGCCTGTAGAAAAGAGTTTTTTAGATCACACAGATGATAGACGCAAAGTGTTAAAAGAAAGGTTAGAAAAAGGATTAGAGAAACGTACTTATGCAAATGATTATGCTTATACTGCAATCAAGACGCAAGGCAAATTAGTTACAGATGCATTACACGTAGGTAGGCTCTGTGTATATAGGCCAAAATCTGATCAGGATAATTTGTTTGTGGGAACGAGTGAATGCAGACATGTGTTTTTGTTTCAGAGTAAATGGACCTTTATGTTGAATGGACAAGATCCAGCGATTCCTGGAATCTATTATATCTGTGGGCTAAATGCTTATTACCGTCTCCCTAAGGGATGGTATGGGACATGTTATTTGGGGATAGTATTCCCAAAGATATACCAGATTGACGACTTAAAACAAATACCTAAGACGTCTGAATTACAACATCGTAGACAAAAACGAGAATCAGTGGCGGCTGTCATTGGTGATATATTTGGAGCCATAATCACATCAGTAGGTGTTATTTTAAATTCCATGAAAATTCAAAAGTTGTCTACTATAGTGGATAACATGTTGACAAATTTTACAGGGGCTATACTCCTGTTGGATACTGAACTTGCTGCAGAAAGAGCTATGACTCTTCAAAATCGGCTTGCTTTAGACATTCTTTTAGCAAAGAGTGGAGGAGTCTGCAAAATGCTTGATGAGCGTCATTGTTGCTCATTCATACCGGATAACAGTAAGAAAATTAGAAGCATGCTTACTAACCTTATTAGAGATAGTACAGACTTGAAGGATTTGAAAGAACTTGGTGTTTGGGAGAAATTTGGGAAAGGAATTGCCCGAGTGGGAAGCTGGTTTACCAACATTTATAATGGGGTACTTGCAAAAATTATGATGGGTTTATTAATTGTTTTGATTTGTCTATTAGGATTATGGGGAGCATGTAAAATTAATGACAAAGTAAAAAGAAATTGGACCAAAAGAGCCAGAAGAAATGAAGAAAGTGAAAGAGAGAAAATGTTCAATGAAATATGGGAAAGTTCTCATAAAGGGCAAGATGTTGAAATGCGTATTATGCGCAAGGTGAAAAATTAAGATCAAAGAGAAATTTGTGTGATGACGAGCGTCATCAGAGGAGGGACTGAGAGAGCGTAGTTTAAATATTACATATTAAATGTAAAATACTCATACTTAACAATGCTGCGTACAAAACGACCGCAAAATAGTATTCGCTTGAAAATATTCCTAATGATGTATAAGTGTGAAGCTGCTATTGTGCACAATATACTAATGTCGATTATAAGAAATAATTGCTTGCATTATGATTAATTGAAAATGTTAACACCTACGAGGATTACGTTTATTAGAACCCATAAGCCTTAAGTTAGCATGAGTCGAATAATTAGCTGTGTAGCTCTCATATTAAAGCATATTTTTCTGTTTCTCCAGTGTGCTGACTCGCAAAAGGCCATGACCCAGCATTTGTTCTTTTCTCCGCTTCACGTAACAATGCTAGTTATATTCCCATCCACTTGCTAGATGTTTTAGTATAAGTTTTATACGTTTTGTAACATTAGTTGAAACATTCAAGGACATTCGACCATGGACAAAGGAACTTTTGACCTGATGAACGTGCCAGAAAATGAAGTAACCCCGGATGTGCCACCTACGAAAACGTCAATTATGAAGACCAATCAAAGTGTTATAAATTATCATGGAATGACAAATGCATTACTTAATGTATAATTTGATAGGTTGAAGATAGTGGGGTGTAGTGACTATCCAATAGAATTTTGGGGGAATGTATTGTGAAAAAGGGATAAAAACCCATGACACAGGAGACTCGAGTAGAATTAGGTAGGGAATGATATCGATTGCATCCAGAAACTCTGTCACTCTATTTGGTGATTTGAGACTTAGACAAAACCATCCTCATCCATAGACTGCCACATTACACTTTCCTCCTTATGAGGGAAGTGTCCCCTGTCCTTAGATGAAATAGACTGTCGGCGCTCTAACTGATGTCCTGAGGACGAAGACTGATCCTGTATGCTGACTCATTCCGAGGAGGGTAATTATGACAATTGCTATCGTAATTTGTCTATCTGCTTTTCCTTTCTAGGTACCAACTGTTGTATTTTTGGTTAGAGACCCTAGTCAGATGTTTTCCAAATTCGTGTTCTAAATTGTTTTGCATGAAGTCCAACATGCTGATGCCAATTCGTGGCTAGATTAGGCATTCTCCTTGACTGACGCCAACAGACGTGACTGACATTGTGCTATGTTGAACTAAGGCATATATGATGTTCTATGCATTCTGATCTATGCGTCTCTTATATCGGTGTTTATGTTTGTGATCTTTGCGTTGTCAAAATCTTATCACAGTTGTCATATTGTGACTACGCTCTATGCTTCACGTTTTGAGATTAATACTCTTGCTATTAGATTGTAATCAATAGGGAATAAAATTCACAAAACTCCCATAAAGGTGTGGTTATTCATGACTGAAAGGTCATGGTTGCGTCGACAGTTTAACCAATGTCTAAAGTGAAGTATATTTTGGTGTTATACGTTGATAATATTATCGATATATTGATTGACATATTGATCAGTTACCTCGTCTTACGGTGTCTCACCACTGGGTCAAAAGATTCATCGGCCTAAAACGAGTCCTAATGTGTATAAATCGACATAGAAGGACGTGTTAACACTTCCATTTGTCACTCTTCAATGATATGAATAGCACAAGCATGAAATAGTGCATGAACATCACGCGGTGCTGGAATTGCCGGAACCAAGTACCTGTCATTAACTGTTAAAAAAATATATGTCTACAATGATCCTTACGAGCCCTATATGTCTTCATTTCAGATTGCAGAGAAATACTTCAAATATCTCCCTATCAACAGTGCAAACTCTCCTTATATCTAAGTTATACTAATTATATTCATTTCACTTATCAACTTTATTCGGCCAATACAAAACAGCCATAAAAGCACATAGATATAAATACATGAACAACATACTCATATCCTAATTCACAATACAGATACTTACTAACCATAATAAATAAAACATGAATATATAATATGTAATAACATAATACTGACCTCCCTAAATAAAGAATAACAATTATCAAAAAAAGAATAATAAAAAGCGAATTTATTGCACTTATCCAGTTTCACCGGAAGTAAAAACAGGACTTTTCCTGACTTGTATGGCGTTTAAGATATATATGCCACCCTATAACATACATCTGTATTGTAAAGTGTTAACAAAAATTCCAGTGCCACCAGATGCTTTGTTTACTTAATCCATCACAGGGGCAACTGAATGTCTCAAGAGGACAAGACCTCATACTAGGAAATGCGACTAAATGATGCACTATACCCAGTCTTACTTACTCTTGTCAAAACGAACCGGTGATACATATTAGTAACACCAAGATGGTATCCTTCTCTACTTGCCTCCAGTGGAAGGGACATATATATGCCAGCAACGGATTTCATAGAATTATTTGATTTCCTACCATCAGCCCTGTGTTGCACAAAAGTGTCCTTTATACATTTCTTTGATAATGCCAACACTTTCCCTGGATCTGGTTTTATATTTATATTGAATACAGAATTGAAAGCGCACTCAACAAAGGCGAGCCATGGAATATGCAAGAATTGGAGACCCACCTCTTGATGTACAATCCAATTAGATGCTGAAGTAGATAAACATAACAAACGTTTTAGAAAATGATTTTCCTCTAATTGTAAAGGTGTGCTTTTTGTGTACCCCCATACGCCAGAAACCATACACTACTGTAGATAATGCTCTAGCCCTATAGATGTTTATCATAGTAGGAATGGGGCAACTCTTTAATTTGCTGGCGAATCTAAAAATGGCACTGGAGTTCCTTCTTAACTTATCCTTTCCCGAATTAATATGTTGTTCTCATTGCCCATTGCTCGAAAACCGTACACCCATGTAACTAAAAGACTTTACAGTAGTAATCTCAGTTTCATGGATATAAGAACTCATGCATTTCTTTATCCGTTAGTCACCGGTCATAATAAAGGTTTAAGATTTGTTAATCGCCATACCCTTTGAGGTCATGAACTGTTGTAGACCGTCCATTAGTTTTTGAAGCCCCACTGGGGTCCTAGAAATCAGGACAACATCATCAGCATAGAGTAATGCGGGTACGGGGCAACCTGCCACATGGGGGGGTTCATCTGGATTTCCTGCAGGAATTTGTCCACCCCATTAATATATAAAGAAAACAATAATGGGGCCAGTACATAGCCTTGGCGAATACCTCTACCAATATTAAAAGGGGAAGTGCATGCTCCTAATTGGCCAAAGCGGACTTTACATGTTAAATCTGCATAAATGTGGGCAATAAAATCAATGATATATCTTGGGGTGCTCATATCCAGTAATGAAGTCCAAAGAAGTGTATGCTCAACTAAATCGAAGGCACTAATATATGCAAAGAAGAGGTAGAGAGCTCTTTTTTTGGCCTTTGTATACTTCCCTATGATCAGATCTAAGTTAAGACATTGCTCTATAGTGCCCAGACCTGTCCTAAATCCAAACTGGGCAGGTGAAAGAATATTATTATCCAATGACCAGTCATTGAGTCTTACCAAGATTACCCTGCTAAAACATTTCATGGATGAAGCCAGCAATGATATTGGGCGGTAGTTTTTGGGATCAACTTTGTCACCTTTCTTATATATAGGTATAATGATGGATGTAGTCCAGGACAATAAGATTTCCCCGGTCATGGCTATATTAAACAGCCTTATCAGAATAGGTACCCAAAAATCACTTTGATATTTAAAAACATCAACCGGTACCCCATCAGGGCCTGGGGCCTTTTCCCCTGCACTAATTGAGAAAGCAGATAAAACCTCATCTATGGTGGTAAGTAAATGGTTGGGATACCCCAACTCAATTTGCCTAGGTATGTCTACTGTCCCGCTCCTTTTCTTGAAGACCTACGAGAAGTGGTCCACCCATGCCGCACAGGATACGCTAGAACCCAGTTCAGGAGGCGCCCATGTGGTCAAAAAGTGGCATTTACTATTTCCCAGAACAATGTGGTATTAATTGTATCCGTTGCCAACGCCAGATTTGTCCTTGCATCTTCCCTCAACTCTTTCTTTCTTCGCTCCAGGGCTTCCCTGTATTTTACCTGTAGTGACCTGATTACTACTGGGTCTCTGGGAGATTTATGAAGGGCTAGCTTAATATCTCCCCTGACTTTGGTGCATGCATGATCAAATCACCGTTTATCCTTCTTAGTCTGCCTAAATTGGGGGTAATATGTCAGAAGGCCCTTAGTATGTGATATGACTTTACTAAAACTACTGAGCAACTGTGAGGGTTCTATTTCCTCTTGTAAGCAGTAATTAATTTCAGATGAACATCCTCACACAATATTCTGTAAAAGATCTGCTGGATCCACGTCTTTCCATTTCAGTCTCACCCCATTTGTTCTGTGTACCTCCACCTGGTTCGCAGTAATATGGAACTCTTCCTTGGTGCCCCAAAATACTGTTGGGAGAATAATCGGATCATAATCGCTCAGTAATGACTGGGCAAAGTAAGGGGTGTCGCATACGTTATTGGCAAATGCTGACATTACAATGTGATCAGTTACAGATGAGGAGTTAGTGCCTCTAAATGATGGTATTACCTCCCTATTAACACCTCATTTTCATTCAATTAACATCAAATCATATTTTGACAAAGTCATATTGAGCGCCTCTCCATAATCATGATGATAAAAATGGTCATACTCTACCTCCTCATGACTGGTTAGCCCACATGTTTGGGATATTGGTAGGGAACATGATTGGATGTTAAAGTCACCAACCGACAAAATAATAAAATTAGACTGAATAGAGCGTAGACATTTGTGTAGGGTCTGATCTAGTGCATGAGCTAATCTGCAGAAGGTAGAATCGAAAATATTGTTATAGTAGTTAATTAATACCACATCAATCATACTTGTATACTTCAGACACAACAGTTAAAAATGTGGGGTCTCCCAGAAGGTTTTTTTACCACTATAGGGAGTTTATTTGAAATAAGCACTTGAAGCCCACCCTTAGCCCTCCCAGATTAGGAAGGAGTAGCTAGCAGGAAGTGTGAGGTAAATCCTTGCATATGGACTGGGAGAAAAACACCATGTTTCTTGAATACATACCAGGTCAAGTTTGTTGATGATATTACCCCACTCCTCTGCCTTAATCTTACTACGTAGACCTTGGACATTCCATGTAGCAAAGTTAGGCACTCTTTAATATTTCCAATAAACTCATTAACGCCATTCCTTGCTTCTATTTGGTTACTGGTCCCCTGGGTCTCTCTGGGGACATTACTATGGCCAGTAAACTTTATCTTTCCAGTGAACCCCATCATAATGGGCCCCATCTTTAAACTATCCACGTGTCCCCTATACTTTTGTCAATCGTTGTCTGAAAGTGTACTCAAGGCCTGATATCTATTGCTTAATGGGACTGGGTGGCTATGGTAAAAAATGTAATTGGCTCAGAATAGTGATGTACCGGGTGGTGCTCTGTGCAGGTTGCAAATATCGATAGAATGCACCCAACTGGAGCAATGATGAAGTATTAGCATGGTGTGGTTGGAAGGTAGCCCTAAATAAAATGTTCCTCACAAGTCTATGGCTTCTAAAGTTAATAATTATACAATCTCCCCCACATTCTTTCTCTGAAGGACCCACCCAGTTTACTCTTCGAGTTAGGATGATCTGGTGGGCATTATCTGTTGTAAATAAATTGTTTTGGACCAGCCAATGCAATACTTTGTTCTTAAGAGTCCCTTAGGATTCACTCTGACCTGGCCGTAAAGGGGGAACATTGGCCATGATAATAACATAGGGCCAGCACTCTGGTGGTAGATTAATAGTTGGAAGATCCTCCCTCACCTGCAACGGGGCTGGTGCAGTGCACGTTAGGTTCAAAATGTTGCCTGGCTATGGCATTCTAGGTGCTATAGAATTTTTAATGGGTCTTGAGCCATCCAGTGGCAAGCCAGACGGCTTCTTACTAATAATTGTACAATGTCCACTAGGTTGGCCTTCGCCAAAGGCCACCCTTCGCTCATCCAAGGCATTATGCCTCCACCTAGAGCTCGGGGCTAAACCAACTTCATCTATAGGCTCTATGCCCTGCAATATAACTATAGGATCTGGCTCGTTTTCTGCAACATTTGTACAACAATTGATTGGGGAATAGGAGCCGTCAAGGGCGCAGAACGTTTCTGACGCATAGCCATTATTTTCCCCACCTCCACTTCTATTTTATCCAATTTGTCTCTAAGTGGCTTAAGCAGATCATTAAAGGCAGATATAAGGTTATTCCAATATAAGGGTTCAGGATTAGCTGGCATTATATGGCCCAGTTCGCTATCGGCCCCCTTTCTACATCGTTTCCTCCTTTTAACAGCGGGTGAGTGATTAACTGATATAGGGGTAACAGTAACTGTGTCTATACACCCTGTGTGGTCAACACCATTCCTTATGTCCTCCAATTCTACAGTGTGATTAGTATCAGTTACTAGGTCTATTGGTCTGGGGGGGTCCCTCTGTACCTTTACTCGGTCCAACTACCCCCAGGGATAGACGTCTTTCGGAAAGATCAATTTCCTTGTAAATAACTCCCACCACCCGTACCAAAAAGGAATCGATTGTTGAACAGCATGGTTCAGTATCTGCCTTTTGAGCTGTCGTTTTCCATTTGGCCACAGTTTTGAAATATTTATTAACACCCACTTCAATAAATCAGTTTGCTGCTGCAAAGGGGTGGGCATCCAACAGGGAAACAATAATAGCACACTTAAATGTCTCCTATACTTGCCTGGCAAACCTATGATCATACACTGTTGTACAAACAGCCTAATCAAACATTAATCGATCCTAAGGCCAAGAAAGTAGCCCCAGCCCAGCCTCGTGCGGCCGCGGACGGGCACAGACGGGCCCGCTCTTTGCCTGGTCTTTGCCCGGGCGCGTGCCCGTCCTGCACAGCGGAAAGTGGGTGTCAAATTTATGCGCCTTCAGGAGCTGCAGAGCGTCTAAGGCGGCCTCCTCCTGCCGGTGGGCCTGGGAGGTGTGGTCCGTTTCAACCCTTCGCCCCCTGTGGGCAAGAGCAGAGTGTTGCGTGTAGTGGAAAGCACGTGTCAAGTTTATGCTCCTTCGGGCGCTGCAGAGCTTCGTAAGCGGCCTCCTCGTGCCGGTCTGCCTGGGAGGTGTGGTCCGTTTCAGCCCTTCGCCCCCAGCTTTTATTTCAGGCTTGTGGTGTTCTCTTCTGACAAACAAATCACGTTGCTCACAGTTGTCATTAACATTCAGTCTTAAGACCATTAGTCCTTAGTATGCATTTTGACATGTGTGTTTCCTCCTTTCCTGACCATGGCTTGTTGTTGCTTTTTCCTTCCTCTCGCTTTGTACCCGAGGGCCGGATCCCTGTGACATTCTGATGACCTCTCCTCATGGGAAAGCAGACATCGATGATTTATTGACACAGGGCGGTCACCATCTTCCAGGTTTAAGGGTTTTGCTTCTTCTCTTGAATCAGCAGATTCTCTAAAGACAAGGATCCTTATTGTGCTTAATCGGAAGCTGGGACTTGAATTCTCTCAATGCCAACTGTCCTGGTGGAGGGAGGTAGTACAAGAACCCCAAAGTGGAGGAGAGGCCTCAGATGACACAACGGCCGCAGAACTTCATCCACTCCTCCTCTGACCGCGGCCATCAGCTTTAAAGCAGGCAGCAGGATGCCGCAGTCCTGCTGACACCTTTATCCATACACCATCCCAACTATATTCTATACCTGAGAATTTGGGAATTGGATGTGCCCTGTGGAAGGTGGTTCCCTAGGAGGAGTGTTACCGAAACGCGCACTGGCATTTCAATCTCTTGGGATACAAGATCAAGACTAATCCACCACTTCAATCTTTTTGGATTTAAGATCAAGATTTTTTTTGGCTTGTTAATCCTTTGTTGGATACAGGATCAAGATCTATCTACAGTAAACTCATGTAGATTTAAAATTGGCTAGCATATAATGGACTTTATGGTTTATGTATGATTATAATATTTTATGTTTTCCTATTAGTCTGTGTATATATTTGAAATTTTAAACAAACAGTTGGGGGAGTATGTAGGTCTCTATTGATGTCTGAGTGTGAATGCGTAGTGAGTATGTGTATGATGTGAAGTATTTATAGTCATTGTGGTGACGGGGTTGTTGATTCATGTTCGTAGCATTTTGTTATTATACATACGATGTAATGAAGTTAATGACGTTATATCATGATTCAATGAAATTGTATCATCTTGTGATAATATAGATTATGAAGTGTAACTAAGGAAATTATTTTTTGAAATTGAATAAAAGACTAAAAAAATCGTTGGATTCATATAGGGGCTCGAGAAATATTTGATTTAATTTAAAATGAAATGCTATCAACTTAAAGCTCTATTTATGTGGGGTGAGCCATTCCTTCATGAATACTGATTCTGTCCCTGGTGGGGCCACTATAGTGGGTCAGGGATCCTCTTGTTTAAGTGTCTTGCTACTACTTACACCACTTATTGAAGAAAATTATACTTTTTTTATTTCTTCTCTTAAATGTGTTGATTTATGCGACCCAAAAACCCTTATGAAGAAGTAGGAATGATTTTGCAGCAAGATTGGTTGTGTAGATAACCGATGACAATCACTTTCCTCTAGGTGCTTTCCGTCTTTGTGAAGGGTAAATAAGTTTACATAAAGTTGCATTTAGTCCTACTAGCCCTGACACACTCATTGGAAACTTTATTGGCTGTCTGTCGGCTTCATACCGAAAGAACAGTGTTTCCTCCCCTTCTAATGCCCTTAGAATTAATTAGCAAAGTTATATCAAGGAACAGAGGTAAAATAAAGCAATCTGATTTATTTTCCATCCCCCTCTTGGGGCTAAAGGCCCTGCCCCCTCTTTCACGGTTTTGGGGGCTTTCCTTTATTTTTCTTAACGTGTGACTCTCAAAGGCCTTTTTACATTTCTAAAGTAGATAGTCCAAAGCCCCTGTGAGGCAGAGACATGCAAATGAGTTTCTAGATCTGCTGTTTACATATAATTACTGGCAATTAAGGACTTGGCTCTTGCTTCTTTGAGGGCAACACTGCGACATAGCACCACCCTTTTGGGCATTTGTTTTTAATTAAACTCTACATGGACGTCACTGGCCGCGCTTCCCGTCTGCTTCCTAACACGTGAAAGAATGCACCAAAACAAGACAAATACCTAAGTTACCCAATAGTGGACGTCGTGAAAACTGTGCTGATGGTATGCACATCTGGAGTTACTGCAGTTTTTTGTGGTGGAAGACGACATTAAGCTAAACTTAATAAGTGTATGTGTGTTTTCCTGACCATTTCACTAAATGTATGATAACTATCAGAATTACCAGAAGAGCCAGGAATACCACTCCATACCTTTTCTGGAAAATTAAATGAAGCGACACCAATGTGCAGCGCTTTATGCAAAGAACAATTCTTACAAGACAATCAAACTCAAATAGTGTAAATAATAAAGTGCTTCTTGCATAGCCATAATTAGCACTCCCATTGCAAAGACCAACTGGCTATGTTAATGCTTGTTAATAGGTTGTCCCTGAGCTGGGCGCAGATGCCAAAATTTACATCTTGTCTCCAGATAGAGTATCTATTGGAAGTACAATGAGGCAGTTTAGCAGTTAATCTGATGAGAGATAAACTCAAATGTTATTGTAGGTTTTTTTTTTTTTACTTTTGGTTGTTTGCATCTGTATTTTTTTTTTTTTACTTTTGGTTGTTTGCATCTTTATTTATGTCCTCTGTGGCAGCCTGTTGCGAATGTAATGACATAGGTAGCTACAGTATTTTTCTGCAGTACGTAATAATATAGTAGTAAAGGTTCTACTAAAGAGTTTAGGTTAAGCATTGTAATGTAGTGTAATTGTACTTACATGATGCTTTTTACTCTGCCCTGTCTGGTCCCGCCCCCTTTCTATCCATGCTCCCTGGGCACCTTGCCCGTCCCCCTTTCACTCAACCTGGCAATCTCCCTATTTTAGGGTTCCCACAGCTGTTGCTTTCCAATTCCATACAGTCTACCATATAAAGGGAAAATAGCATTGCACCTTGAGTAAGCCCAACAAGTATATGATTTAACAATGGGCTAATAAGTCCTTGGGATGCAACTCCTACCTGGGTAAGTAATGTAGTTGAAAATGCTTTTAATGAAAGGTTGAGCTTCGGCAGTCAGCAAAGGGTTACATTACAACTGAGTTCAAACAACTGAAATATGGTTGTATGTGAAGGGTTCAGTTGTTGCAGTCTGTGAAGTGAAGAACTGTTGCCATCTGTGAAGGGCTGGGTTATGACATTCTCTGAAGGCATGATATATGGATAAATGGTTGAGTTTCGGCAATCTATTAAGGGTTTGATTGCGTGTAGAAGATTCAGTTATGACAGCCAGTGAAGTGTTGAGCTATGATCTACCAGCACATGAGTTGTGATCTTAGAAGAGTTGAGCCTTGAGTGTCTGAAATATTCAGTTATGCCTGTTAACTGTGAACTGAGTCTTCAGCATCTGTGAAATATTGTATTATGTTAGTCTTTGAACCGGCTCAGTTATGATAGTATTTGGGTTAAGTTGCAGCCAATTATAAAGAGCTGTGTTGTGATATATGAAGTGCTGAACTGTAGATATTTGCAATGGTTTGAATCATGTGTCTCCGTGAAATACTAACTGATTCAGCATGGTTTAGCTGTATGTGAATGGCTGTGTTTGTCAGTGAAGGTTTGAGATGTTGAATCGCTAGTGTTTATTAATGGTTGACTTGCATACATCTATGAAATGGTCATTTGTCAACATCTGTGAAAAGATTCCACCTTACTGCTTGGGAAGCATGAATTTAAACTTTTCAAGCTTACACATCAAGAATTTCTATTCTATTAAGAACACAGAGGGGGGATTATGCTTCCATTTCTTTACTTGCCTTTTAACAGCAGCCAATCAGGAACAATAAACTTTAAACTACATATCCCATGACCCTTTGTCTCCTTCCAATCATAGGCGTCAAGTCCCCTATCCATCATGCAGAAGTCCTTCCTCTTTCTTTGCATCTCAAGCCAAACTCCAACCTGACTACATATGAACAAACTGGAACTGAAACCCTTAGAGTGAACCTCTTGCTGCTAAACAACAGCACTCCCTGCAACGTGCCAACAAATATCCTGGACTGGATGGAATCCTCAAGTCGCCCTCGTTGCCAAACCTAGAACCTCATGCCGGTAAAGCATCAACTCTCTCTGCAAACATGCAGATTAACCTCCTGAACTGTGTAGGTTCTTCAGGTCGTCTTAGTTTCCGAACCTGGAACGAAAAACAGGTAGTAACATCCCACATATAGACATACATCACTCCAAACAAAGCAGGAAAAAAACATGGATACAGTCACATCCAGTGTCAGATACGTATATAACCGATACGAGACATGGTATATAAACTAAACATAACCTGAACATGTTCTGTTTTGGGTGGGATAATCCTTGCCTCCGTCTCCTTAACAGAATAAAAAATTCTTGAAACGTAAACTTGAAAAATATAAATTCTATGTCAGGACCGGAGACATAGGATTATACTAATTTAAAGTTCATTCACCACTACAGAAGCCACATCCACAATAGGATTATGATAAAACACTTTAAATGTTGAATCGGAAGACCAATACACCACAGCCATAATATCTTCCAAACAGGAACCCGCAGAAAAAGTCTTAGAAGCCATAGCGCCCCTCACCCAGTGAGCACCAAATATGGAGACATCAATCCCTGCTTCATTAAAGGCCATTTAAACTAACTAGCCAGGGTAGCTGATGAGACTGGGCAGAAAGGTTTCTGCAAAGATATCAACAACTGACCATTACAATCCGTATTAAACTCTTGAGTACAATCCTCATAGGCTTTGATATATTTAACCTCACATAGTTTCTGATGATGTGGAAAAGCAGGATAACTAACACAAATAGATGCAGTCTTTGTACATCTGGATAATGTAAAGGATACCCCCAAGGGAGTAAATGCTCTACCTGCTAAATCTAAAGCACACACATCAGAAACACATCAGCAGACACAACAGAAGAGTTAATTTTGCCAACAATTGCTTACGAGATAGATCCCTTGTATGCTGGCCAAGAGTTAAGAAATTTTAGAACCACATCCACATCCCACAAAGAGGAATATTGTGGTTGTGGTGGTGTACCAATCTGATACCTCTGGGTACCTTACAAACTAAAGGATGTTCCCCAGCGGGCTTACCATCAAACAAGGAATGATCCTCAGAAATAGCCGATCTAAAGTTTTTAAACATCCGGTAAGCTAAGCCTTGCCCAGCCAAGTTTGAAAGAAATTTCACAATCATATGCGCTCCAGCACCCATGGAATCCACATTCCGTACTTGACACTCACCTCTTGTGAGTAGAGAGAGCCCAGGACTGGGACAAGAAAAACATAGCGTCCTGCAAAACTCCAGGCACTTGCCAACGATTCCTGACATTCTCCAAGCCATGAGGAACAAGAGCCCATGAACCACCAGTGGATGTGGAAGGCTCATCGGATCCAAGAGAAGACCCAGGAAAGACAGAATCCTCACCGGAGATGCACATGCCAGTGTTAATGCCACTGGAAACCATGACTGCGCTTTCCTACACGGAGTTATCAGGACCATATCTGTTCTCTGATGTCAAACCTGAGCTAGTACCCTCTGTATCATTGAGAAAGGAGGCAACGCATAAATCAGACCCGGCGTCCACGACTGAAGGAAGACTTACGAAGCCACCGCTTCCAGATCGGGCCTCCAAGGGTATTCAGTTGGGACGCAAACAAACAGGTCTATCTGAAACGGTCCCCATCGAGCATTTAGTTGACAAAATACCCGCTGATGAAGTCTCATACGCTGGAATCCCTCAGAAAACAACAATTCCAATCTGCGATGACATTGTTCCACCCGGAATATACTCCACCATCACAGATAACTGATGTTGGAGGCAGTAATGCCAAAAATCCCTGGCGATTTCCACCAGGACACAGGACCTTGTCCCCCCAGACAGTTGATATACTGTACAGTCGAGACATTGCCCATTTTCAACAATATACAACAGCTATTCCTGCGGGGAGACAAAGTGGAGATCACAAACAATCCCGCCAGAATTTCAAGGCAATTGATATTAAGGCGAAGCTCCTCCGGGGTCTAACGACCCCATCTTTCCAACTGGCCACATCTAGCACCCCAGCACCAATGACTGGCATCGGACTCTATTATTACCTCTGGAACGGGAGAAAAAACAGCTTTGTCGTTCCAGTCATCCATATGATCCAGCCACCAATTCAATTCCATCCCGGCTTCTTCCAAGAGGACTATTTTCTTTAAGTAAGCAAGCCACTGATAAAGGTGTAAAACCTTTAACCATTGAAGGGCCCAATAATGTAGAGGGCGTGGAAATATCGCCTGACTTGATGATGCTAACAACCCTACTAGGTGAGCCAATATCCTCAAGGATAAAGTCGGAGAGGCAAGCTTTATGAGGCTGGCCTGGTTTGTAGTGGGTACCAAAGGTACTTCTACCTTATACCAGGTCCAGGTATCCCTTATTAGTGAAGTTTAGTCAGTGTCTAGAAGCCAGGCCACCTGGAAGTAGCTGTAGGCAGAGCAGCCAAGGCTGAACTAGGAGACATGCAAAGCTTTTGCAATACCACTGTAGTCACACAGTACTCACACAAATGAAAGACCATACTCAAGGTACTTTATTTTAGTGACACAATGCCAACAATACTTTGGAAACTATACTCATTTAGGAGGAAAGTAAAATACACAACATATACACCAGTAACCAAAAACAGGTAAGTACACAGTAAGAAAACAGTGCAAATAGTGAAAATCACAGTAGGTTGCAGTGGGCCTTAGGGGAACACAAACCATACACTAAAATAGTGGAATGCAAAAGTCTGTTTTCCACCTAAGCAAGTGTAGTGTGCAGAGAGGCACTGGGAGTGTAAGAAAACACCAAAGGAAAGTAATAGACCCCACTCCAGAGCCCAGGAAAACAGGAGTAAATCACAGTAATTTTCTTGAAACACACAAGAAGACGTGATAGAAGATAATGCAAGAACCAGAAGAGACTGCAAGACACCAATGATGGATTCCTGGATCTGAAGACCTGTGGAAGAAGGGGAACAAGTCCAAGAAGCACTGAAGAGTCCAGGGAGAACAGGAGCCCTTGCTAAACCAGATGAAGATGCTAAAGAAGAACCACGGGTGAGAAGACAAAGTCAGTATTGCACAAAAGAAGAAAGATACAGGTTCCTGGTTGGTGCAGAAGACATCCCACGCCAGATGGATGAATGCAGTCTGGTTTGAGTTGCTGGATTCAGCAAACAAGCCTTGGCACACGCAAAGTTCGTGATTAGCAGGAAATGGCGCTGCCCGAGACCAGGAGGGACCTGGTGGCTTCTACCCAGGAGGGGAAGACAGAAGGGGCTCTCAGCAACTCAGAGAGCCCTCAGAAGACCAGGCAGTGCACACACGAGTCCAACAGCATGGGGACAAAGAAGGTGCAAATGGAGGCCCACGCAGCACGACACAAAGGATTCCCATGCCGCGAGAGAACCATCCAGGAAGCTGTTTGTTGCAGGATAGAGTGCTCGGGCCTAAGCTGTGCTGTGCATGAAGAACTCCTTGGAAGGTCGTACACACGGCTTCGCAACTGAAAGTCACGTGGTGCACGGGGTACAGTCTTGCGTGGGGAAGCAAGCTCTTACCTCCACCAAAGTTGGACAGCTGGACGTTGGGACTGTCAGAGTCACTCTAGTCCACCACCCATGTTGCTGGATCCATGCCTGTCGCCTGGAGAGGGGACTCAAGCCTCCGTTCCTTGCTGCAGAGAGGTGCCTCCTGAAGCAGGGAAGTGACTCCGTCACTCCACAGGAGATTCCTTTGGTTCTTCTGGTGCAGGTTGAGGACAGGCAGTCCTCAGAGGATGCCTGACCTGGAAACTGTTGCAGTTGCTGGCAGGAACTGAAGATACAATGTTGTAGAAGTCGTCTTAGCTTCTTTGTTGTAGTTTTGTAGAGTTCCTGGAGCGGTCAGCGGTTGTTCCGTCGGTAGAAGATGAAGTAAAGGATGCAGAGGATTCCTGCTAGAGTCTTGCAATCCAAATCTGAAGAAACACCCAGAGGAGAGACCCTAAATAGCCCTGAAAGGGGGATTGGCCACCTAACCAGGTAAGCACCTATCAGGAGGGGTCTCTGACTTCACCTGCTGGCACTGGCCACTCAAATGCTCCCAGAGTGCCCCACCACCTTGGAATCCAAGATGACAAAATCCAGGGATACTCTGAAGGTGCTCTGTAACACCGATTTCCAAAGGGAGAGGGTGTAACACCCCTCTTCCAAAGGGAATCTTTTGTTCTGCCTTCCTGGGCTTGAGCTGCTCAAGCAACAGGAGGGCAGATACCTGTCTGTGAGGTGGCAGCAGCTGGGGCTGGCTGGAAAACCTCAGAAGGTTGGTATAGCAGTACCGGGGGTCCACTGTGGAGCCCCCAGAGTGCATGGGATTGTGCAACCAATACTGGGATCAGTATTGGGGTACAATTACCAGTTATTAGACACCTTACATGGCCATATTCGGGGTTACCATTGTGAAGCTGGACCTAGGTATTGACCTATGTCTAGTGCACATTTAAAATGGCATCTCCGCACTCACGAAGTCTAGCAAAATGGGCCTGGATAATGTGGGGGCACCTCTGCTAGTGCAGGGGAGCCCTCACACACAGGTACTTTGCACCCAGCCTTTAGGGTCTGAAGGCCTGACAGAGGTGACTTATAAGTGACCTGGTGCAGTGAAAATGGCTGGGAAACGGTGCGTGCACAATTTCACACAGGCTGCAATGACAGTCCTGTAGAAGCCTTCGCATTGGCTCCCTATGGCTGGCAAAAGAAATGCTGCAGCCCATAGGGATCCCCTGGAACCCAAATGCCCTGGGTACTCAGGTACAATATACTAGGGAGATATAAGGGGGCACCAGTATGCCAATTGGGATGAAATACTGGGTTACCAGTATGTAAGGACAAATTTGGAAACTGAGACAGTATAAGCACTGGAGTCCTAGTTAGCAGGATCCCAGTGACACAATCAACCATACTGACAAAAACAGTGGAACATACTGACAAGTAAGCCACAAACTGTAGGAGGCTGGCCGGGATTGCAGTGGGTACCTAAGGTACATACACCTTATACCAGGTCCAGTTATCCCTTATTATTGAAATGTAGGCAGTGTTCTAGCAGCTTAGGCTGTCTAGAGGTAGCTGTAGCAGAGCAGCCAAGGCTGAACTAGGAGACATGCAAGGCTCCTGCAATACCACTATAGTTACACAGTACTCATACACAATAAAAGACAATACTCAGTGTTACCAAAAATAAAGGTACTTTATTTTAGTGACACAAGGCCAAAATTATCTTAGAGGCAATACTCCTTCTGGAGGTAAGTATTATACACAATATATACACTAGTAACCAAAATCAGGTAAGCAAACAGTCATAGAATAGTGCAAACAGTCAAAAATACAATAGATTGCAATGGGCCTAGGGGCAACACAAACCATATACTAAAATAGTGGAATGCAAATGTCGAATTCCCCCCTAGGCAAGTGTAGTGTGTAGAGGGGGTGCTGGGAGTGTAGGAAAACAGCAAAGGTAAGTAAAGAGCCCAGGAAAGCAGGAGTAAAGTACAGCATGTTTCCTCAGGACACACTATAAGTCGTGATAAGAGATTTTGCAAGAACCAAGCAAGACTGCAAGCAACAAACAATGGATTCCCGGACTTGAAGACCTGTGGAGAGAGGAGACCAAGTCCAGAAGTTGAAAAAGAGTCCAAGAAGGACAGGGGCCCCAGCCAACCTAGAAGATGGTGCAAAAGTGGATTCTCCTGTAAGAAGAACAGTACAGAAGAGCACCAATGAAGATGGCTGCGGGTTCCTGCTTAGTGCAGGTGATGTCCCACGTCGAGTTGTTGGATGCAGGCTGTTTGCGTCTCTAGATTCCGCCAACAAGCCTTGGTTCACGCAAGTATGTGGTTTGCCTCAAAATGGAGCTGCCTGGACCCAGGAGGGTCCTGTAGTCTCAACTCGGACTGAGGAGACAGAGGGGGGCTCTCAGCACTCCAGAGAGCCCATGGAAGACCAGTCAGCACCCACAGGAGTCCCAGAACACAGGGACAAAGAAGATGCAAAGTGCGGTTGTCGCAGCACAACAAAGGAATGTCCTATGCTGCCGGAGAACAACTCACCGAGTTGTGCGTCGCAGGATGGAGTGCTGGGGACCTGGCCTACACTGTGCACAAAGGATTCTTGGAAGAAGTGCACAGAAGCCCAATGAGCTGGAGAATACATTGTGCACAGGGGTACTGTCGCAGCACTGGGAGGCAAGCTCTTACCGCCACCAAATTTGGACAGCTGGACCTTAAGACAGTCTGGGTCACGTCGGTCTACCACCTGTGTTCCAGGGAGCACGCTTGTCATCAGGAGAGGAGTCCCAGAGTACCAGTCATCGGCGCAGAAGGGTGCCTGCAGAAGCAGGGAAGTGACTCTGTCACTCAACAGGAGATTCCTTTGGTTCTTCTGGTGCAGGATGAAGACAGGCAGTCCTCAAAGCGTGCACACCATGGAAACTGTTCCAAATGCTGGCTGGAGCTGAAGTTGCAGGCCACAGGAGTCGTCCTGAATACTTTGTTGAAGTTACTGCGGTTCCTGGAGCAGTCTGCGGTTGATCCGATGGTCAGAAGCTGAAGCAGATGATGCAGAGGATTCCTGGAGGAGTCTTGCAAGCTGAATCTGAGGAAACACCCAGAGGAGAGAGCCCAAATAGCCCTGAGAGGGGAATTGGCTACCTACCCAATTATGCACCTATCAGGAGGAGTCTCTGATGTCACCTGCTGGCACTGGCCACTCAGAGCCCTCCAGAGTGCCTCCACACCTTGCAAAGCAAGATGGCGGAAGTCTGAGACACACTGGAGGAGCTCTGGGCACCACCCCTGGGGTGGTGATGGACAGGAGTGGTCACTCCCTTTTCCTTTGTCCAGTTTTGCACTAGAGCAGGGACTGCTTATGCAAGGAGGGCACCATCTGTGCCCTTCAAAGCATTTCCAGACGCTATGGGAGGCTACACCTCCCAAGCCTGTAACACCTATTTCCAAAGGGAGAGGGTGTAACACCCTCCTCCCAAAGGAAATGCATTGTTCTGCCTTCCTGGGATTGAGCTGCTCAGTCCCCAGAAGGGCAGAAACCCGTCTGTGAGGTGGCAGCAGCTGGGGCTGTAGTGGAAACCTCAGAGAGCTGGTTTGGCAGTACTGGGGGTCCATGGTGGAGCCCCCAGGGTGCATGGGATTAGCCCCCAATACCAGATTTGGATATCCATGATCTTAGACACCTCACATGGCCATTTTCGGAGTTACCATTGAGAACTTACATATATGTATTGACATATGTAGTTTGCGTGTGTAATGGTATTCCCACACTCACGAAGTCTGGGGAATTGGCCCTGGACAATGCGGGGGCACCTTTGCTAGTGCAAGGGTGCCCTCACACTTAGTAACTTTGCACCTAGCATTCAGTAAATGAAGGTTAGACATGTAGGTGACTTATAAATTACTTAAGTGCAGTGAAAATGGCTGTGAAATAGTGCGGGCACTATTTCAATCAGGCTGCAGTTGCAGTCCTGAAGAAAGGTTTGTCTGAGCTCCTTATGGTGGCAAAAGAAATGCTGCAGCCCCTAAGGATCTCCTGGAACCCCAATGCCCTGAGTACCTAGGTACCATATATTAGGGACTTATAAGGGGGGTCCAGTGTGGCAATTAGAATTGGAATATGGAGTCACTAACCTATAGTGACAAATTTGGTAAGTAGAGAAAGCATAAGCACTGGAGTTCTGGTTGGCAGAACTTCAGTGACACAGTTAAGCATACAGACAACACACACATAGGCCACAAACTATGAGCACCGGGGTCCTGGCTAGCAGGATCCCAGTGAGACAGGCAAAACATACTGACAAACAGGCAGAAATTGAGGGTAACATGCCAAGAAAGTTGGTACTTTCCTACACAAACCATAAGCACTGGGGTCCTGACTACCAGAATCTCAGTGACAGTCAAAACACACTGACAAACAAGCCAAAAATGGGGGTAACCACGCTAGAAAGAGGCTACTTTCTCCCACAAGCGCTTGCCTCAATTCCTGCTTGATCGAGATCCTTTTCTTTAAGGGCAGAAGAAGTTGAGCTGTGACTGGGTCCACTTGAAAACCCAGGAAATCCAATTTCTGAGTCGGCACCAGAATGGGCTTGTCTGAATTTACAACAAACCCCAGATTGTGTAGGAGCTGGACTGTCCACAACAGAAGAAGGAGCATGTATCTCTTCCCTGGGCCATAACCAGGATGTCGTCCAGATATATTATATAAGACGCACGTCTCGCTCCCGCAAAAACTGCACCACTGGTCGAAGTAACTTGGTGAAGCACCAAGGGCCCAAAGACGGGCCAAACTGCATTGTTTCAAACTCGTACCACTGGTGATGTCACTGAAATTGGAGAAACCTCCACTGTGTTGGGAAGATGGAAGCTGATAAGTAAGTGTTCTTGAGGTCCAAACGGAGATCAATCTCTCTCCTGCAATAGGTCGCGAAGCAATTGTATGTTCTCCATTTTGAAGTGGTGATACACAATCCATGAATTGAATCTTTTGAGATTGTGGACTACACAGAAGCCCTTTTCCTATTTCTGCAGTAGAAATATCCTACTGACAAAACCCTGAGGATGCGGCGTATTGTAAGAAATCGCCCTTTTTGTGAGCAGCGACTAAAGTTCTTTGTCTATGAAAAAGCTCTCTGTCTGGGAAAAATGGAGACGAAGAGGAGGGAGCTCTGATGTAGGGTCAAATAAAACTCCAATCTGAATCCCTGAATTGTTTGTATTACCCAGAGTAATCAGCTCCCACTGACATTGAAACCCCTGAATCCTTCCCCCTACCAGTGCTTCTGAAGCCGGAATCACACTTACCTGCGTAAGAGGAATCAGTGGTGGTAGCGCCTCCTCGATATCCACTTCTTTTGGGCGCCTCCGCGCCCTCCACTGTTGCGGGAAGGATCAAAGGAGGACTATCCGGATGGGGAACCTCTGCCTCTTTGACAGCTTCTGAGAGCCTGACAGGTGCCACGGCCTCGGGAGCGTCCAGCCCTGGTAAAAAGGCCACTGTGGAATACTTTTTAATGTGAATTAATCTAGACTACGAAGATCTACACATACTTTCCTAAGTCTTTCAAAAATATATCGACAAACAGAAGACCATTCGCCATAGTTCCTGCCTCTGTGGAGGCCAACTCCATCAACTTCAGGTCAATGTGCATTAAAAACTACTTTTGTCATTCAATAGACATAGCACAGTTCACATTTCCCAACATACAAATGGCTTGTTGAGCCCACTCTAATACCTCTCCTGTATGCAGTTGTGTATTTGCCCCCTTGGCTTGGACTGCCAACTCTAAAATCTTAGTGAGAAGCCCAGAAACATCTAATAATTTGTCCTGACAGCCTCTCCAGGCTCTGTCCAGACCCTTTTTAAGGTACTTGGCAACGTTCTTGGAATGTTGTCATATGTGGATCGAGTTCGGGCATGTCCACCACTTTCCCCAGCAATGATGGTCGGGGCATTCAGAGCAAAAAGTGTTGCGTACTTCGTGCTTGAAACCCTTTCACAGTCTCTCTTTCACATAATGTGCACCTTCCATACATGGAACCCATTCTGTAGACCTGGGGTGAATAATATCTTTGGGCTCAAGTAACAAAGTTTTAGACTGCACCACAGATTTGCCCCCGTAGTATTGTGCATTTTGCATTTACGCTTGGAGGGGGATGTAACTCTTCCTGTGAAGCATCTGTGTCCAAGGACGCCTGTGAAGATGTGGGAGATACCTCTGTGATCTGGGGATTCGCCCCAATGGGGTTCCCCAAAACACCAAAAGCTGCTTTGTATCCATATTTATGGTCCCTAAGAACCGATGTTACGATTTGTGACAAAACCTCTGCCAATCTTGAAGCAGAGTCCAAAGCAGTACTCCTACCTGAGGTTCTGGGTGAGAAGTTTCCCTCTGTATGCATCCTGGGCAAGGATTCACCTCACGCACCCCCAAATTCTCTTCGTCCAAAATGTGCCAGGGGCTGCGTAAATGGCCTCAAAGCTTTAATTAAAGCTTGATTCACGGGATCCTGCATTTGATTATTCAGTGCTTCCACTAGACGCTCTTCCATATGCTGGTCATATGGTACCTCAGCATACTCCGTGTAACCTTCCTCATCATCTGCGTAGTATGCCATGATGCTAGACAGATTTCAAATAATGAGGGATGGAAGAGGTTAATGGGGGAATGAACCCTGTAGAGGTGACAGACTTTGCAGAAGCACCAGTTCCAGTAACACTATGGGCCTGATTTATACTTTTTTAGCTCTGCATTTGCATAATTTCAAAGTTACAAAATTCAATTACATTTGGTAAGTTTGTGCCCCTTTTGCATAAAAAAATGGCGCAAATACGGCGCTAAAGAAGTATAAATCAGACCCTATATTTGCTAAAAAGTCAGTTAAATCGCTGAATACAAAGTGGAGAGAGCCACCTGCCACATTCCCTAAGGTAAAACTCTAAAATCGTTATTTTCGCCCCATTGGGCGTTCAGAGGGGATTAGGAGTCTATGAGCAGTGTTAGAAGCCGATCGGAAGAAAAAAAACAATTCGGCTCACAGTGCATGCGTGAGCCTGGCCACAGAAAGAGGACAACGCTCCTCACAAGCGGAGGTCTGCCCTAAACCCAGATCCCGCTCCCCATGACCTAAACCAAAAATACGAGAGAAATATCAAATATATATAAACCACAGCGAGCGGAAGCATCGCGGTAAGCGCTACCCGCCTGACATAAAATTCAGTATAATTTTTGATTCGGTACATAAAGAATTAGCGTAAGTAAAAACACTTAAGTTGGCTGCTGCAACAGCAAAGAAAGCGTGATGGACATTTATAGGGGACTTGACGCCTATGTATGGAAGGGGACAAAGGGTCATGAGATATGTAGTTTCAAGTTTATTGTTTCTAATTGGCTGCTGTTAAAAAGCAAGTAAGGAAAAAGAAGCATAATCTGAAGCCTCATGTCCCGACATAGAATTGTAGTCTTGCTTAAAGATTGAATGCTTGCTCTGAAAAAGTTGCCTTACAGTCATCTGTGAAGGATGCACTCTGGAAGAGTTGAGCTGTGGCAGTCAGTGAAGGGGTGCTGAACCACTGTTGAAAGGTTGGACTGTGTTTGCCTGTTGAGAGCGGAGTTGTGGCAGTCAGTAAGGGGGTGTGGAACCACTTGTGAAAGGTTGGGTTGCGTCCGCCTGTCAAGGGCTGAGTTGTGGCATATGCCAATGGTTGACTTGCAGTACTAAAATTCAAAAAAAATTCTCTGAGAACCCATAAATTGGGTTTGCAAGGTGAGGCAGCAGAAAGGGGCCGGAGTCAAGACGGTTGAATAATGTAAGGTGGAGTATGGCCATCAATGTTTACGTTTGGATCCTCATTTAGTAGGGAATGGCGCAGCGCGGTGCCACAAGCAATTTTGATGCGCTGAGCTGCGTCATTTCCAAAACGCAGGGATGCGCCCTATTTACAAAAATACGGCGCATCCCTGTGTTTTCCCCTGCGCTAAATCAGCTAGCAAGCACCAACAAAGCTGCAATAGCGCAAAGATGCCTGTATTGCAGGGGTGATTGTTTATGTGCAGGAAGGGATACCTTTCTACACATAAACAATCATTAATGGCAACTTGCTCCTTCTCTATTGGGGCTGCAAAATGCAGCACACATAGAAACAGCAAAAAACAAGGAGACATGAAAGTATTTCACCTTGTTGCAGCACTCTAATGCCACCCTTGGGGTGCCGTTAGTTTTGGCACTGCCTCAGGTTTATGATTTCTTGTAAATCTGGGGGAGCGTCAAAAAGCATTGGGTGTTGTGAGGATGCGCCCACAGCAACACCCACTGCATGCCCCTTTGTTACAGAAAATTGCACCTGGCAACCCATATTTACAAGGCTGTGTTAAGCCACGTAAAGTGCTCCTCACCTCCGGTCCTGACATAGAATGAAACATTTCCTAGTAGACATGAAGGAAAGTTTCAATTCTATTAAGGACAAGGAGGCGAGGATTATTCCAACCCACAGTTCTTACGATAACCTGTCTCCCTTCCTGCATACTTATTTTTTATTCAAGGGTAAACTATGCAACAGATATAAGGTCTAAGTATCTCCTTTAATGTGGTGGTTGAAATAAAATGGTCTATGTTATAATTGTACAGTTTAGTTGTTTTTTGCTTGCTATGCACATTTGAGAACAATAGTTTATCCTGTGAATTTTCCTTTTTGGTCAGAAAGATATTAAATGTATTATGAGGGGATCTGGTTTATGAGGTTTTTTTTTTCTCTCTTCATTTTTCTATCCACAGAAGAATCTAAAGGAGACTGAGAAAGAGAAGGAGTCGCATCTTCTGGTTGCATTCAAGAAAGAGGAAGTTGTGCAGTGGAAGTGATGCATTAGACGGGACTCTGTACCCTGATTGGTTGTTGTCTGTGTAGTTTCTTTCCCTAAGGTTCATGGGAAAATAAGTTTTATATGGTCAAGTTGAAACTGCTGTGACATTAATAAAGAAAGAAAGTTGAGCACAATCCTTGCCTCCGGTCCTGACATTAAATTCACTTGCTAGAAAAACCTAAGTTTTATCTGGTAACAGTTTAGACTCATACAGTAGCACATAGGTTCAACATGCCTGCTGCAGAGCACATCATGTAATATGCAGCTCACAAAGCTGTATTTTATGTAGATTAGTGGGTTACTGCTTTTGACACAGAGATCATTTTGTTACTTGCAGTTTATACGTTACATCCTTCTAATATAGAACAGTGAACTGTAAACCAACATCAAGGAGTTACAAGCAAACTGTAAGGCATGGATGTAAACCTTATTGTTTATTTTCTCAATCTGCCATTATTCTAACGTTGCTATAAAGTTTCATGTGTACAAACAACCCCAACCGCAGAGTTACATTTTAAAACCTAAGTTTGTGTTCTTCGCGACCATGCACTCTTAACATGTAATGCCTACAAGGATGGACTCCTAACCTAATCCCCCTCACAGTATTTTGTAACATTCCCTGTACATTGATTTACATGCTTGTATGATTTATTGTCTCTGTATAATATTGTGCATGTGATGTGAACCGCTCAGATACCCTAATAGGGATGAGTAATGCTACCAAAAACTTAACATAAATTAGTAACTGTTACTTAAATTGCTATTTGTGTGATTACTCATACAGATAAATCTAGCAATCTAACAGTGTATACATATCTGTCATGTAGAGGAGCTGAAGAAAGTCAAAAACCTACCTCAAAAACATAATTTATCTTAAAAACTTGGGAAGTAACAGCAAATTGGGTTCCTTTGTTTCCCCTCCATTGTATTGGCATCAAGGTGTTGGGTTTCAGATATCTCCCAGACAAGGTCATACTCAAACAAAAGGAGGGTGTATGGCCCTTTATTATAGGCCTTTGTTTTGGGCACGGCATGAAGTGAAAATAAGAAAACGTCTTCACCACCTGCAGGTTGCTGCTCGTAACGGAAAGCAGACAAGTGTTGTGAGGACCTCTTGGGCCTGTGTTGGTTCCACCTGTTTTAGCTTCATTTAGCTTTGTTTTATAGTTCATATTTTAGTAAGGGTGCTTTTAGCATCACTTTTTACATATTTGTACCAGCTTGCTTTTATTCTAGAAATATAATGAACAAGCTGCTTGTTTAGTTAGCCTTTCCATGACATGTAATCAGTACTTTCAGTCCAAAACTAAGAACACAGTACACAATATGCTACCTTGTACTGCCCGTACAGGAGACAGCTTCTACCACATAGACACAGCATGCATCAGGAATGGGCTTCAACTGAGTACGTTTATTATATAAACGATGTGCTGACCTGGAGGGGAAGAGGGTTACAACTATCCTGTGATGAATGCTGTTGGACATGCAGCTCTGCTGACGCTAATTTACCAGCCCAAGAGGATTGCCATCTACACCATAGGCCGACTCCTGACACTGTCTCCAGGTATAGGGATGGGATTATACCTTAGATTGAGCCAGGCAGAGGAGTACACCTTTTACGCTCTCAAGTGTAGTCTTAGGGTTAGGTAGGAACTTCAAGAACATCTGGAATCACATTCACCACGGCTGGACTGTTTATCTTCTTTTACCATTCTTGTAATCCTGATTACTTCGCTTTCTACCAGATTGCATTGGTTTCAATCAATATATTGAAAACTTATCTTGGATCTCTTTGCGTCTCGCCTGGACTTGCATGAGTAATACCACGAAACGTTAAGATCTGTTTCCACAACGTCTCTGTGGAATCAGAGTGTCATGTTTAGGTTGCCACAATCACCTTTTACTCTGATTTGGTTGGGGTTCAGGTGAGGTACTGTGAGCTAGCCAAGATTTGGGGTGATCAGTTACTGATAGTGTGGACAGACTCAGCCCCCACATTCCGAAGTTCAGTTGTACTAATACACAGTCCTATTATCATAGTAGGGACCGTATAACACAAAAAACTCTACTGAGTGCATACCAGTACCATCTTGATTTTTTTTACTCTAGGTATAATGGCCAGCACCACTGACGAAGACCTGAGATCTCTGCCGGGTTTATAAAAAGATACAAGGGTCCTTAAAAGAGGAGGACCTCTATTATATAAGAACCCATGGATAAAGCACAATGTTTTAAACTCTATGCACTGTTCCACTGGGAGCCAATGAAGAGAGGAGAGGGCAGATTTAACTGAAAAATGCGTAGGTATCTACAAAAGAAGACGAGCCGCAGCGTTCTGAACCACCTGAAACTTCCTTTTCACATACTTAGTGGAACCTAGAAGTAATCTATTGCCATAGTCCAATCGATAGATAATAAGAGCCTGAATAATGAGTCTTTCTGCCAAGAATGGAAGAATTTTAAATTTAAAAACCTTCCTTAAAAGCCTCATTAAACCGAAGCAAGTCGAAGAAATGTTCCTAGGTGGATGTTCCAAATTAAGTCAGGGACCTAGCCAGACTCCTAAACTTTTAATATAATCCATAGGAGGAGGCAGCTCCCCAAGGAACCAAGCAATGAGGGATTCATACACGGACGGGCGCATTGTCCCAGTATCATTACCTCGGTTTTATCTCCATTAAGTTGGAGCATACTTTCAGTCATCCATCTTGATACCACCTGTAGACAGAGAGACAATGAGAGTCCACGGGTAACAGAATTAGTAGAAAATGAAAACACTAGCTGGGTGTCATCTGCATAAGACAAAAATGAAAGTCCAAATGGCTCCACTATCTTAGCGAAATGGGCCATATAGATATTAAATAAAGTAGGACTAAGAGACGAGCCCTGTGGCATTCCACAGCTACTTTTAATACAACTGGAGAGGTAGGAACGATCAAGCACCTGAAATGATTTCCCCCCAAAAACGAAGAGAGGCATCTTAGTGCCCCTACTGTGACTCCGATCTCCCTCATTCTCTGACGTAGTAAATGGTGGTCAACTGTATCGAAAGCAGCACTAAGGTCAAGGAGAACATGTGCTGTCACACACCCCTGATCCATACGATACCTGGCCTCTTCCAAGACGGCAATCATAGTGGATTCAGTGCTGTGGTGAGGTCTAAAGCCCATGTGGGTAGGATGAAGGATGTTATTATCCTAAGAAAGGTCGAAAGTTGAGCGTTAATATGTTTTTCTAATATTTTAGAAAGAGATCGTAACAACGAGATGGGTCTATAATTTTTGAGCAATGTTGCATCCAGGTTGGGTTTTTTCAGCAGGGGTTTAACTATGGCATGTTTCCACTGATCAGGAACTATGCTCCTCGATAATGAGGAAGTTAACAGTTCAGTTCTGGACGGGAAACGATGCCTGGCGTCCCAAGGGCCAATACAGAAGGAGGAGCCGGGTCAAGTGGGGATCCTGACTTGAGAGTCGAGAGGAGAGAGGCGACCTGATCCTGGGAGAGAGGGGAAAATTGCAAAATAGTAGCAACACAGTTATAGCGGCAATCCACCCCAACCTGGGAGCAGTGCAGACTGTTCGGAATGTTCGAATAGATAGCGACAATTTTTTATTGAAAAAACATTGCCAAATTATTACTATGATCTTGAGCAGCTTCAACTAATTCACAGTCGGAGGGTGATTGTAAAATTGCTTTGAGCAACTGAAAAATCTCTTTGGGAGAGTTGGAAGACTGTTCAATTCTAGTGGTATAGTAAGTACTTTGTGCTGATTTGATTTCAGCATGATATAATCTAATAGACTTCCTGTATTCTGCCTTTAGTGCAATATCATAAGATTTTCTCCAACTTCTTTCCAGACATCTACATTTCCTTTTAAGATTCTGTAGGCGAGAATTAAACCACAGGGTGCCAGATTTCCGGAGACTCCTAGTTTTCATACTATAGGGGAGTATGGATGTCTAAGCACTCACTGATCCATTCATTGAATTCATCTAACCCGATACCCTTCCTATCAAGGAGGAAGGGTTTACAACTTTCCAAGGTACTAATCTAATTGCTGGCATTGAGTTTGTGCCAGCGCCTGAAAAGTTGGACTATTGACTCAGACAGTCTGCATGTGGTAGTGATGGCTAGATGTTGCAATTATTGAAAGATTGGCTAGTAGTAAATAATATATTTCCTGCAGAACAAGGGGGGGTTCAAAGGCCATTAAAAATTAGATCACAGTTTAGCCCTGTGGGTGATGGCAAGAAAGTCTATAGATCAATGGGGTAAAACGTTTTGCTGTTTTGTAGACTTTCATGGTGCATCTGAGCTGGTGGACCACAATTTGCTATGGAATCTCTCATATAAATTTTGAAATCCCAAAGAATTTACTTTTAATTCTAAAATAACTGCATAGACAGAACTGGGCACATGTGATAGTGGATATAGATGGTACACTCTCTCGGAAAATAAAAATTATGAATGGTCTGCACCAGGTTTTTGTTCTGGCCTCCCTAATATTTTGCATAGTTCTAGCAGATTTGCCTACAATATTTAAAGAAGCTGTTGGGTCATGCTCCAAAATGAATGGCTTGCATGTCAATCAATCAATCACCATTTATAAAGCCCAACATCACCTGGGGGGTCTCAAGGCACTAGCTGGGGGACGCAGTTCAGTTGAAAAGCCAGGTCTTGAGGTCCTTCCTGAACTGAGCAACCAAGGGGGACTACCTGAGGTGGAGCGGCATCTTGTTCCAGGTCTGCGAGGTAGAAGAAGGATCCTCCTCTAGCCGTGTTCTTCCGGATCTTGAGGATGGTAGCGAGGGCCAGGTGAGGAGAGCAGAGTTGCAGGGAGGGTGTGTAGAAGGAGAGGCAGTGGTTGAGGTAGGCAGGTTTGATGTTGTCCCATGTCTTTTATATGGAGACAATTTCATGATAATGGGCATGACATAAATATGTCTGCAACGGACATTGAAGGTATTTTGAGTACTACCTTATGAAGAAGCTTTCACCGATTATGACTAAGATAAAGGTTTTCATACTGGGAAAAGGTAATACAAACCACAGCTGGTTTCTTGGAGAAAACAAAATTGAAATGTTTAAAAAATACAAATACTTAGAGATGTGGTTTGATGAAACATTGAACTGGAAAGAACATACTGAAATACTAAACGCTACAGCATTGTCCTCAATATGTGGGCTAAAGCAGTTTAATAGCAAATATGGAGGACCTTCATTACACACAATGTTATCATATAACAAACACTATGACCCACTCTCAATTCCACCATGGAGTGGAACTACTAAACTTAAGTTCTAAATCAGACTGGAATTATTAGAAAGGGAAGGGTGTAAACGGATTGCTGTCCTTACCCTCTTCAGCCATGATACAGGCCATAAGAAGGAAACACAGTTTACTGCATGGAGTTGTTTAGCATATGCTGGTGTGGTAAGGTTTTGGTCTTGACTTGTGCCAGGCAAAAGGACATGCAGTACAAAGGGGAAAACATCTGTCCAGTTTATGAGAAAGGCATGGGAAGAAAAAGGTAGCTGCCATATGTTGAGGCGTTGCCTAATCGACTGTTTAGACAAGCAGTACTGAAATTTAGATCTGAAATAAACCCATGATATGAAATCATAATGGTAAAGTCTGTAATCATAGATAAGGGGAAATGTACATATGGGCTGACTACAAAGTGTGTTGATATACATGTTTTACTGGATTATCAAAGGTTTTAATTGACAGGTAAAATGTCTTTAAAACCTTTCTGAAGTATGGAACTCTATATCACAAACATGCACTTGACCTTTTAATAGTTTTCAAATATCTGGATATTACTTGTGCAATCTGAAGATTTCTTAATAGTAGTTAAGTGAATTTTAAAAGAAGGTTTATCCCAGTGAGTTAGATAATTTATACCAGCAGATATGGGAGCCCTGTAAGTGGATTACTAACTAATGTTAGATCAGTATAGTAGTGTGTTTTACTGTAATAGTTTGGTTGTATGTATTTATAATGAATAATTTTATATCAGTGCAATAATGCTTTAAAAATCAATTGTATTTGTAATGAATATTAAGGTATTGTTTATGAGTATTTCTTATATGTAATTATTAGATGCAAGCAAAGCTGATTGTTTTAACCCCTTCGCTGCTAAGCCTTTTATCCTTTTTATGCTAAGCCTCTTTTTTTTAGCTATTTGGGTTAGTACGCATGTAGGCCCCCATAACCTGTAGTCCACACAAACTATCCATGCCAAATTTGTGTCTTTTTTTCCCAAATTCTGGGGATTCTAAAGGTTCCCAGGGTTTGTGGATTTTCCTGGAGGGGACCGAGAAATTAGCCAAAATACAGCTAAAAGTTGTTTTTTTTTGGGAACAATGGGAAAAACTGCAAAAGAAAGCATCAGTTTTTTCCCTGCAAACAGCATCAATGAAGGGCTTGCGGTGCTAAAATCACCATCTTCCGAGCTTTCAGGAACAAGCAGACTTGAATCAGGACACCACATTTTTCAACACAGTTTTGGCATTTTACTGGACCATAGCCCATTTTTCCTATTTTTTGTGCCTTCAACCTCTTTCCAGTTAGTGGTAAAAATGGATGTGAAACCAATAGTCAATCCTGGAAAGCTATACATTTCTGAAAAGTAGACAGAATAATTTATCAAGGGGACTTTTGTGTAGATCCTTTAACCCCTTCGCTGCCAGGCCTTTTCCCCCTCCTGTGCCGAGCCTTTTTTTGGTTATTTGGGGCAGTTCGCGCTTAGGCCCTCATAACTTTTTGTTCACATAAGCTACCCATGCCAAATTTGCATCTTCTTTTTTCAACGTCCTAGGGATTCTAGAGATACCCAGACTTTGTGGGTTCCCCTGAAGGAGACCAAGAAATTAGCCAAAATACATTGAATTGTTATTTTTTTTTAAATGGGAAAAAAGGGCTGCAGAAGGCAGCTCGTGTTTTTTTCCCTGAAAATGGCATCAACACAGGGTTTTCAGTGGCAAGATCACCATCTTCCCAGCTTTCAGGAACAGGCAGACTTGAATTGGAAAACCCAATTTTTCAATACAATTTTGACATTTTACTGGGACATACCCCATTTTTACTATTTTTTGTGCTTTCAGCCTCCTTCCAGTTAGTGACCAAAATGGGTGAGAAACCAATGCTGGATCCCAGAAAGCTAAGCATTTCTGAAAAGTAGACAAAATTCTGAATTCAGCAAGGGGGCATTTGTGTAGATCCTACAAGTGTTTCCTACAGAAAATAACAGCTGAATTAAAAAAAATGTTGAAATTGAGGTAAAAAAACAGCAATTTTTCTCCACGTTTTACTCTGTAACTTTTTCCTGTGATGTCAGATTTTTGAAAGCAATATACTGTTACGTCAGCTGGTTGCGGGTATATAGGGCTTGTAGGTTCATTAAGAACTCTAGGTACCCAGAGCCAATAAATGAGCTGCACCTTGCAATGGGTTTTTATTCTATACCGGGTATACAGCAATTCATTTGCTGAAATATAAAAAGTGAAAAATAGGTATCAGGAAAACCTTTGTATTTCCAAAATGGCCACAAGATAAGGTGTTGAGAAGCAGTGGTTATTTGCACATCTCTGAATTCCGGGGTGCCCATACTAGCATGTGAATTACAGGGCATTTCTTAAATAGACGTCTTTTTTACACACTGCCTTACAATTGGAAGGAAAAAATGTAGAGAAAGACAAGGGGCAATAACACTTGTTTTGCTATTCTGTGTTCCCCCAAGTCTCCCGATAAAAATGTTACCTCACTGGTGTGGGTAGGCCTAGCTCCCACGAAAGGAACTGGCTCAAAACACAATGTGGTCACATCACATTTTTTCACAGAAAACAGAGGTGTTTTTTACAAATTGCCTACCTGTGGATTTTGGCCTCTAGCCCAGCCGGCACCTGGGGAAACCTAGCAAACCAGCGCATTTTTGAAAACTAGACAACTGTGGGAATCCACGATGGGGTGACTTGTGGGGCTCTGACCAGGTTCTGTTACCCAGAATCCTTTGCAAACCTCAAAATTTGGCCAAAAAAAACACTTTTTCCTCTCATTTCGGTGACAGAAACAACAATAGGCCGATCTGCCCCCGGGGGGGCAGAAATGGCCTAAAATAAATTTGACCCCTGCCCCCCAACCCCCCCCGGGAGCGAACCTTGCCTACGGGGTGGCTCCCACTGTTTGACATTGGCGCAAAAAAAAAGATCCCTGGTGCCTAGTTGTTTCTGCCCCCCTTGGGGCAGATTGACCTAAAATCGGCCAAAATGGTCTAAATACAATTTGCCCCCCAGGGGAGCGACCCTTGCCTAATGGGTCGCTCCCGATCTCTACAAAACAAAGAAACAAAAAAATTAGCGCTGGCGCCTAGAGGTTTCAGCCCCCCCTGGGGGCAGATCGGCCTTATAACAATAGGCCAATCTGCCCCTGGGGGGCAGAAATAGCCTAAAATATATTTGCCCCCCCACCCCTCCGGGAGCGACCCTTGCCTACAGGGTCGGTCGCCTTGTGTGACGTTGGCGCAAAAAAAAATCCCTGGTGCCTAGTGGTTTCTGCCCCCCTTGGTGGCAGATTGACCTAAAATCGGCCGATCTGCCCCCAAAGGGGGCAGAAATGGCCTAAATACAATTTGCCCCTCCAGGGAAGCGACCCTGGCGTTGGCGCAAAAAAAAATCCCTGGTGCCTAGTGGTTTCTGCCCCCCTTGGTGGCAGATTGACCTAAAATCGGCCGATCTGCCCCCAAAGGGGGCAGAAATGGCCTAAATACAATTTGCCCCTCCAGGGAAGCGACCCTTGCATAAAGGGTCGCTCCACATCTGTAAAACAACAACAAAAAATCCCCGGTGCCTAGTGATCGGCCTAATTAAAATAGGCTGATCTGCCCCCCAGGGGGGCAGAAATGGCCTAAAATAAATTTGACCCCCAGGGGCACGACCCTTGCCTAAGGGGCAGCTCCCCTTCTCTAAAAAAAAAAAAAATGATCCCTGGTGCATAGAGGTTTCTGCCCCCCCTGGGGGCAGATAGGCTTAATAATAGGCCGATCTGCCCTCGGGGGGCAGAAAAGGCCTTAAAAAAAAATGCCCCCCCAGGAGCGACCCTTGCCCAAGAGGTCGCTCCCTCATGCCAATTTCATTTACAAATTTAAATCCCTGGTGTCTAGTGGGCGTTTTAGCAGCCAAAGCATTTCTCTTCCGATCGCGCTGGAAGCTGAGCTTCCAGGGCGATGGGAGGAGGCCTTGTGACAATCGCGCGTTGACGTCACGTCGGGAGTCGAATGGGGAAGGGCTTCCCCTTCCATCCCTGCCTTGGGGGGGAGGGTGGGGGGGAACCCTCTGTGCCCAGGACGTAATGGTTACGTCCTGGGCACACGAGCACTGTGCCTCAGGACGTAACCATTACGTCCTGGGCACAGAAGGGGTTAAGATTTTCCTATAGAAAGTAACAGTTGAAATAAAACAAATATTGAAACAGAGTTGAAAAAACAGCTATTTGTGTCTACATTTTCATCTCCAACTTCTTCTAACTATGGCAGATTTTCAAAAGCAATATACCATTGCATCTGCTCGATCCTTCTGTTTGAGCGATATGTAGGGCTTGTAGGTTCACCAAGAACCCTGTGTTCCCAGAGCCAACAACTGAGCTGCATCTTGCAATGGTTTTACACTGTGTGCCAGGCATACATCAATTCATTTGGTAAAAAAGCAAGAGTGAAAAATAGTTATCAAGGAAACCTATGTATTTCAGAAATGGACACAAGGTATGGAGTTTAGAAGCAGTGGTTATCTGCACATCTCTGAATTTAGGGTATCCACGCTAGCATGTCAAATTCAGGGCATTTCTCAAAATGACATCTTTCTTACACACTGTCTAACATTTGGAAGGTGCAAATGCAGTGAAAGACAATTGGTAATAACACTTGTTCTGATATTTTGTGTTCCCCCAAGTATCCTGATAAAAATGGTGCCCACAACAGGAAAAGCCCCAAAATCCAACATGGACACATCACATTTTTCCCCTGAAAGCTGACTAATTTTTTGTAAAGTGCCTACCTGTGGATTTTGAGCTCTAGGTCAGCCAGCACCTAGGGAAACCAAGCAAACCTGTATATTTTTCAAAACTAGACACCTAGAGGAATCCAGGATGGGGCGACTTGTGGGGCTATCACTAGGTTCTGTCACCTAGATTCCATTGCAAACCTCAACATTTGTCTAAAAAACACATTTTCCACACATTTCTGTGATGCAAAGTCCTGGGATCTGAGGGGAGCCACACACTTCCTTCCACCCATTCCCCCAAGTCTCCCAATAAAAATGGTACCTCACTTGTGTGGGTAGACCTAGTGCACACGATAGGAAACGTCCCAAAAGACAACATGCATGCAGCCTATTCTTTCACCGAACACTGACCCTCTTTTTCCAAAGTGGGTAGCTCTAGATTTTAGACCCTACCTCAGCCAGCATCTAGGAAAACCTGGCCAACCTGTTATTTTTTAAACACTAACCTAGGAGAATCTAGGACGGTGTGACTTGCATGGATCCCATTAGGTTCTCTTACCCACAATCCCCTGCAAACCTCACACATTTCCTGAAATCACCTATTTCCCTTACATTTTTGTGATAGAAATTGCCGATTTCGGCAGGAATCCACAAAATTCCTAACACCTAGCATTGCCCCACCTGTGCCAATAAAAACGCTGCGCCCCACCTGTGTGGCCGATCAAACCAAGGACAATGGGCGCGCTTTCATGGAGACACCTATTTTCCTCGGCTGGATCTGTTCCTGTTGCTGCCACTAGGCCCAGCCACACAAGTGGAGCAGAGTTTTTATCAGCACAGGTGGGGCAATGCTGGGTGGTAGGAAGTTTGTGGATTCCCGCTGATTCAGGAAGTTTCTGTCACAAAAATGTAGGGAAAATGCATGACTTCAGGCAAAGTTGGAGTTTTGCAGGGCATTGTGGCAAGAAAATGGTATGGGGTGCATTTGAAGCACACCACCCTGGACTTTAAGTGACTGGGTATGATAGGTTTTTCCAGGTAGCAGCCAACCCAAGCCCAAAAAGTGCAGCTGCTTGCCATTGCAAGTGGGACGATACTGGGAGTTAGCCAAGCTCTGCTTGCCCCTACGTGAAATCAACATCCAAAAGAGTCACATCTCCTTTTCCTTGCCATGGGATGAGATGCTTTAGTCAGCAGGGTGGTCCGAAAGACTGTGCCCATTTTGAGGGGTGGGGGCATTGCCATGCCCATTCTGGGCAGACACCACCCATAATAGTCCCTGGTACCTAGAAGGCTTTCTGCCCACCCAGAGGGCAGATAAGGGGCTATTGCCCCATCTGTTTCCCAAGGGGGGCAGATAGACTGTGTCCATTTTTTGGGGAGAGGGGGCATTGAGGGGGCCATCATGGCCACCCCCACCCCTATACTAATAAACTAAAACAAATCCCTGGTGTCCTTGGTAAGCTTTCTCCCCCCCCCCCCAAGGGGCAGATCAGGGGCTATTACCCCAATCTCTCCCCCCAGGGAAGGGCCAGAAAGACCATGCCCACTTTTTTTTGAGGTGGAGTCATTGAGAAGGACATGATGACCAACCCCCACCCCTATAATAATAATAACAAAATATATTCCTGGGTGTGCTGGGGGCTTTCTGCCCTCCTTGGGGGGACAGAAAGACTGCTAATTTTTTTGGGAGTGAGGACATTGATGGGACCATCATGGCCCGTGCCCACACTAAATCCCTGGCATCCTAGTGGGCTCTCTATCCCCACCACCTCTGGGGGCAGATCGGGGGCTATTGCCCCCATCCTCATCTACCCCCCAGGGGGGAGCAGAAAGATTGAATATGCCCAAAGCTATCAGGGGGAGCAAAAGCCCTTGCCCACGGGGCCACTCCCCCTTCTTGGTGCCAGGTAAGTGGATACCTACTTGGGGATCACCCTCCTTGGGTACTCCACAAGCAGGGAGCCACATAACATGGGTACCATTGGAAAGAGGGGATTCTCCCCTTTCCAATGATACCTCTCCCCCCGACTCGGTGCTTGGGGGACTGAGATAGCACCCTAAGCAATGAGGCAGGGAAAGTGAAATGAGCTGATCAGCTGATTTCACTTTGGCTTTCATTGAAATAACGTCAGCACGCCCTTGCGCTGATCGTCATTTCAATGAAAACCAAAAACATCCTCAGCAGGTGGGTAAGTTGTTCCCCACCTCCCGAGGCTGTTTGAGCAGAAAGGAAATCCCTCTGGTGCCCGCACCACAGGGATTTCCCGACTCGTGTGCAAAGACGGCCAGGAGCTGTCCTCAGCACACAAACACCGTGGCTGGGGAAGGCCAAAGAAGGGGTTAAAGACTATGGTCTAAATAAACATAAGCTTTTGAATGAATAACTGACTGCCAGCACAGGTGCCAAACAGGCAGGTGGAGAACAATCCCACAGTTAAGAGGCACCTATAGTGGACTTCAATCTTTCATGTGAATGTGGGGCCACACCTGAGGCACGTCTAGTCAGCGCTGCTAGTGGACTCCAAACACTGACACAGGAAGATGGTACTGGGAAATAATGATTCTGGCACACAGCTTAGTACTGAAATAGAATATCCTGTTGAAAAGTAGGGTTGACAATGCAAAGATCCTAAGTTGCTGACAGAAGGTCTAGCAGGACTACAGAGCCCAGAGACTCTTTCAGCAAGAAGGAGGAGCCCTGGTGGAAGAAGACTCCAGCGCATATCGCATGCTCTGTTTCCCAACAGCACAGGCATGTCTGTGCTGTGCACGAGTGAAGAGAAGACCCATCTGCATCTATCAGAGCCTGAAGGAGGATGGGCTGCCCCACCCGTCCGAATCTTGCAGTCCACCACTTGACAATGATTAGTGCTAATATTCTGCACCAGGGTTAAGAGGAAATCCATGATTCATATTGGTAAAATGTATCACTAATTTCTTAACTAATGCAGTGGGAGTGATTAATCAGGAGACTGACTGTGGAAGAAAGGATAGGTGTCACCAGAAGAGCTGTGCTTGAGGCTTTCAGCAATAGTGTTAATTCAAACCCTGTATTCACTCCAATCTTACATTCCACGGTTCACGGATCAGCAACGAACGGAAGAAGAGTCAAGCCCTGTGTCTTGGAAGCATCATTTTCCATTGACTCAGTGGATGAAGCAAGGACTAAATTGAGTACTGACTTTGTATGCCGCAAATTGAGCACTGATTCTGTTTGTCATCAGCAAATAAGAAAAGGTATTTTGTACATCTATGGTGTGGGAAGAGGAAGTCAGTGCCTAAAAGGAGACAGCTTTAAAACTCTAGCATTACAAGTCAATGCCTTTACCACACATCCTTTACCATGCAATGCCTTTACCATGTATTCTCTTTACCATGTATGCCTTTGCCACACATATGCCTTTACCACGTGTGTCTTTGCAACAAAATGTAAATATATTTGAGTATTTAAGGTAAGTGTGTGTGTGTGTGCTTGTGTGTATATATATTTATATGTCGTACAATTCCTTTTGATTTCCAAAAAGAGAAACCGCACTCCGAAGTTGTTCATTTTCAGGCTTTAATGCAGAGCTCAAATCAATCCACAACGGTAATCACACCCGACGCGTTTCGGTCTTTCCAACCTTGCTAACAGGTACTTCCTGTTATGCCCATCTTGGTGTTATATACGTGAGAGAAACTGTCTAAACCACATATGTACCCCGCTATTGCCATGTAAATGCTTATTAATCCTTCATCTCTAAATAAACAATCATTCTATTGAATGTATTCTAAATTTCATTTCGCTACTTAAACCTTACATTTTAAATGAATTTTGGGTACTGTAGTTTCCAAATATGCCCGATACTAAGTACGTATACGGACACTTTTGTTTTTTTTGTATTTGTGGCTTTTTACAATATATTTATGTGTTGCTGTCTCCTGACATATACTTAACTATTACATTGCTCCTTTCTAAATTAAACAGAGTATGAATACCAATTATTTTCACAATTTACAAAATCGGATTATATGCTCACAAGACTGCAATATGTGGTTTCTCCCTGTAATATTTACATTAAATTCTTAATTATGCACCTAAGTGTGTCCTAAATCACCACATTCTAACCAACACTACAAGGCATTTATAGGATTATGTGGATAGATTAAATAAACAAACCTAAACATAAGGGTATACAAAACTAACAAATATATATTCTTCGCTACCGGTGTGGCATTCACCTAAGTTTAAACCTATTGATATGTATTATAAAAGTACAAATAATTCTTCATCCTGGTTCAGCCCTAGTGGAGTCAATGAACGGATTTCTAAGATATATCTAGATTAGAGCTGGCACAATTTTTTCTCTCTATCACCTCCTCGTTCCTGTCTAGGTACTTGATCAATTGCATATTAAGTCATTAGTTCTCTTTTACTATCCAAATTTACAGTCACTCGGATATGTTCTAAAATCCATTTTTTTGTCTCACATGTGGTACTCCCAACATATTTCAAGCCATAAGCGCATGCAATGATATACAATGTAAAACTACTTTTACAAGTCATATGCTGTCGAATCAATTTCACACATCCATTTCCAGTGGAATATTCTTTTGTGTTTTTTCCAATCTTGCATGCCTTACAATCTCCACATTTCCAAAACCCTGACTTCTGTAACCAGTTTTGTTTTTTGTAACTGAAATGACTTTGCGTCAATTTGTCCCTTAAATTCGATGCTCTCCTAAATGTCATTTTTGGTTGTTGTCCCATAATCTCTCCAACCATTGGATCCATTAATAATACGGACTAATGTTTTTTCCAAGACTTTACGAACTTCTGTAGCACTTTTAGATATGTAGTTATGAATCGTAACTGTTTGTCTGAATCTCCTGTAGATGAAGATCCTATTTTTTTAATTAATTCCGTTCTCGAAACCTGATTTATACGTTGTTTAGCCTGCACTAAGCACTTTTTTGGATATTGTCTGGCTACAAGTCTTTCCTCCGAAGCCTTAAGATGTTTCTCACATTCCACAGGTTCCGAACAGGTTATATTTATTCAAAGGAATTCACCATAGGGGATATTCCAATTCGTGTTGGGTGGGTGGAAGCTATTTGCATGCAATATTGAATTAGTTGCCGTTATTTTCCTGTGCAATGTTGTGTGTATTGATCCTTCTTTTATGTAAATTTCCGTGTCTGGGAATGTTACTCTTGTGGCACTTATCTCACATGTAAAATTCAATTTTGCTGGATTGTTATTTAATATCTTGAAATATTCCTTAAATTCCAACTCTGTTCCATCCCAAATGAGACATTTGTTGGATCTTTGTGAATTTTTGGGAGAAAATACATCGTAGGAGTAGTCGGATGCTCTACTATTAAATATTTCGCCTCATCCTGATCAATTAAGCCTTGATCTTCCCATGCTTTCACATAAGATTGAATTTTTTCTTTCAATTGTTTTGTTGGATTACAGCTAATAGGTTTGTAACATGTTTTGTCTGACAACTGTTGCATTGCTTCTTTTACATAGTCCTGCTTATTTTGAATTACAATGTTGCCACCCTTGTCCGCAGGTTTTATTTCCAAAGTGGTATACGTTTGTAAATTACGAAGCGCCTGTTTCTTCCCAATGGATAAATTGCTTTTCTGTGCCAGTGCTTTTTATATAGATCGTGAATTACCATTTCAGCAAATAGATCTATTTTATTACCCACTGGTAGCATTGGATAAACTTAGATTTCATTTTTTTTCTGTAAGTCCTGCCCCCAAGGGTGCAATTGCCTCAACTTCTTTTTTTGGATTATCACTTTGTGTCATGTCTAAATTCACTAGAGTCATCAATCTCTTTATTTTGTACTGTCAAATTATACTTAGGTCCTGGTAAATCCATTTTCTCTTTAATATTTGCTTCGTTGAAAGTTTTTGGAGGTTTAATTTTGCTTATGTACTTATATAAGTCAATTCGTGTTTGTGCTATATCTAGATCAGTTGCAGGGCAAAAACGTAATCCCTTTTTCAATAGGGATTCCTCCGCTGGAGATATTTCTCTGCTGGATACATTTATTATGTTTAACTCTTGAACAGTGCTAATGTTTGTGCTCTGGTATTTCTTTGTTTACCTCTTTGTCCCCTTCTTGTATGTTTGTTCTTTTTGCACCCCGTCCTCTTCCCCTTGTTTTGATTTGTTGATCTTTTGATTGCTGTTGGAGGGCGAGGCGCATTTCGTTTAAAAGGGTTGATTTTGGTCCCTGCACAATTGTTGAGATTTCTTCTCATTCACTTGATTCGTTATATGTTGACATAGATTCCAGCCTAGATTTCTCTGATTTTTCCGATTGGGACACACCAATTTGTTCTCTTTGTTTTACACTTTGGAATTTCCTAGCAAACGTAAAGATTCTTCCCTCCTCATAATCCAATTTATCCCTTTTAAATTTAAACTGCTTCTGTGTTTTAGCAGTCTCTTCGTGTCACTTTCTTTGCCGACCAGGACGGACATGGCTGATCCCTTATGTTATGGGTAATAATAGGTTGGACATTTAATTCCAATAATATGGAAAGACAATCAATTTAAAGACCATGCAAATATAAGCCCTGAAGAAGTCCTTTTGTGTAGGACGAAACGCGTTGGCTGATTGTTCGTTTGTTCAAGAAAAAGCAATAATAAAAAATGAAGATTTTTAAAGGACAACGTTGTGCTACTGGACTTTACTGACTTTGCGCAGTGGTGAACTATCCATATCTTTTTGCATGCAATCCTTTCAGGATTGTCCCTGTGATGGCAGGTGCCGTGATTTGTGCACAGGTATAGCCATAGATATTGGGCGACAATATAGTTCACAGAGTTTTAATATTTATGGTAGTCCAACACAGGTGCATTTGTAAGGTTTAACCCACCACAAATTCAGTAGCAGTTTGTATATATATATATATATATATATATATATATATATATATATATATATATATATACACACACACACCACTACATACATACACAGAGTGATGGTAGCCATTCTCTAGTTATAGTTAGGATTACCAGAGATAGGAACTCCTAGGATTTTTCACAATTGATACCATTGCACTCATTTGACGAATCTCAATGAAACTCTCTTTCTTCTACATTGGCGGCAGGCATACAATTTCATGGTGATTGGTCAAGAAGGTGCAAAGATAAAAGCGGGGGCCCAGAATGCATTTTGCTGCCAATACAATGCATTTTCCCATAGACTTTTGTACTGGATGTAGAACAAAAACGTCTGAACGGATTCACATGCAATTTGGCAGAATTAGATATTATGGTGAGCAGACAATCCTTTTGGGTACTACAGATAAGTATTTTTTAAGTAATAGGGTATTTTAACTTAGTGATATCTGTTGTCCCAGTATTTTTCCAACATTTCATGATATTTTGCAGAGGTATTGCGGTACAAGTCATTAGGGGAGTGACTAATGACTGCCTTTACAAATGTTAAAGGCAGCCATGTTGTTTTTTAGGTATAGTTTGGCTGTGTTTTGTGTTATACCTTCAGATCTAGGTAAGTGTTAGATTGGTTATTTTTCCCCGACATAGTACCACTTTATTAAAGTGGCAATAGTAGAGAAAAATATTGTTATGTTTCTATATATTTAAAAAAAAAGTGTATGGAGTACCGCGGTAACTGCTTCAGGAGAACCCCAATATGATAAAAATAAATTAAAATTCATGTTAAAAAACTAAAACTACAAGATGATAAACTTTCACAAATATAGTGCAAAATGTATTTTCTCAGTGGGTTAAATTAACAGACACTCTGAAAAGGAAGGAGACACAAGCATTCTGGATAATTATCACCTTTGGTAGTCGGTCAAGTCCATCTCAACCTGACTCATTTGTTCCAGCTAACCAATGGGTAGCCCATTTTACTAGTCTCTTTAAATATCTGCCTGCCAAGCCCACTTCGTGACAACGAGCATAACCAAACCTGCAGTGGTCTCAAATATGTAAATGTTAACCTCTCAAACACACATTCTCACTTATAGAAACTGAGCTAGCCATTCAATTGATGAAACGGGTAAAGCCCCTGGCTCCCATAGTATACCAGGCGACTTGTTCCTCTCTGAGCCTGCTGTACGGATTCCTATTTGTACACTCTTAGTAACGCTACATCTGGGGGAGAGATTCTTCCTGAAACCTAGCGAGGGGCCATTATTGTCATCATCCATAAGAAGGGGGCAAAAGATAATCGGGGAAATTACAGACCCATTATTAACCTTATTGATAATACTTCAAAAATGTTCTCCAAGTGAATTCTCTACCGACTTCAGTGTTGGACGACAGACCATGTTGGGTTTTAAGGCTGGTTCTGTGAGAATATAAGCACTTTTGATCAGGTGTTCCTGGCCCAGTCATCTGTTGGAAGTACATCATCAGATGGCAAGACCATCTGCATGTGGACTTCCTGGACCTGAGGGCCGCATTCAACTTAATACCTAGGGAACACCTTTGGGAAATGCTCAGACAATATGCTATCTCAGAAGATCTTCTAAATATTCTGATTAGATTGCATACTGACACTTATGCTCAAGTTAGGTCGAATAGTCAAGGGGAATTGGCCAGCAGGATCCCTATTAAATCAGGGATTAGACAGGGGTGTGTATTAGCCCTCACACTTTTCTTTCTGCATATTACTGGTAGGGTGGGTGAATAGCTGTCAGCATCATGCCCCTAAACTAGCAAATGCCCACACTCTTGTGCTGCTATTTGATGAGGACACTTTACTTCTATCACATACCCTTAGGGGCATACAGGCAATACTAGACATGAATGCTAACTTCTGCATGAGTTGGGGACATGAAATAAATGTAAAAAAATCTAAGTATATGGCCCTAAATCCTCACTGTTCGTTTAAAAATAAAATGCCAGTGGGCAGGTTGCTGATTGAGAGGGTCAAGAGTTTTAATTACTTGGGAGTCAGGCTTTCTTACAATTTATCCTGGAATCCCCAGGTTAATAAAAGTAAAATCACCCTCTAGTATAGATCTGCAGGCATCTTAAAAAAGTACAAACAAATATCAAGTAGAGCCGGCTCCCATTTTTTGCAGTCTATAGAGCGGTTGCCCTTGGTGGGGCCCTGTATGAAGCAGAATTATGGGGCTATGAGGATGCTTGTCAGATAACTTATTTGGAAAACAAATTCTTATGATCTTTATTTAATCTCTCGAATAGCACCCATGCTACCATTAAGGTGGGATTTGGACATTCAAAGAATAGATCACATTGCCTGTCTAAGGCCCATATTTATACTTTTTTAGTGCTGCATTTGCGCCGCTTTTTGACGCTAAAGTGGTGCAAACTTACAACATATAACTGTATTTTGTAAGTTTGCGCTGCTTTTTGCGTCAAAAAATGCATTTAAAAAATGCATAAATATTGTCCCAAGAGTCCTAAATTACTGGATAAGATTATGACAACACCGAAGCTGGGCACTTCAGAACGGTTTTGAAACAGTTAATTGCAATAGACATAAATTGCCACAGACCTTAGCTAAAGGCTGTAAAAGATCTCTGCGGCAAGATAAAAACAGAGAACGTTTATCCAGCAAATCTAAGAAGAAATGCTGTCATACAGATTAGGACTACATCCTCTCAGAAGCATAGTGTGACTCAGGCCTGGGTAGTATGGTCAATACGTTTCTTACTCATAAATGCTTTCCCAAGTTTGAGGTATTTATAGATAGGACCCCCCCCCCCCCCACGAGCCAGATGCCTGTACATTTGTTTTAGAATTCCTACATTACCCCTAAATACACTATTAGCCAAACAGAACAGGAGGGATTGTGCTGCAGCCGATTGTCCGGTTTGCATCGGGATAATGGAAACAGAAGAACATTTTATGTATTTCTACTTTGTCGCCTCTTAGCTGTTAGACATTATGTTGAGGCGCTGCATTCATTTAAATATCACACAAAAGAGTCATTTGTTTTTCCACTCAAGGTTCTTAAATTGGGCACGGCACGTAAGGTCTAGAATCGCACATTTAAGATGCTGGATGCCAAATCCATAGGAACTTGAAGGTCTTGGCAGAAGTAGCTACTGTTCTTTGTGTCATTTTCAGGCTGTTGCATATGTCATTCTTTAATGATTTTATGATTCTTGCATTGTCTCACTGGTGTTTGTTATATTTTTACGTTCCATGTTTTTTTAAACAGGACATCGCTATAGAGGGACTCTTGACTATAGCTGAAGTGCCAACTGTTCTTTAACTCATTTTTTAACTCTTGCACTTGCCAATTTACCATATTTCTGTGCCCTCAGTAATGGCCTATCGGTGTTTGGGTAGTTTATGTTTAGTATTCCTGTACTTTTTCAATCCTGAATATTGAGCTGTCAGGGGGTTAGACTTTATATTTTGGTGTCTCCCCTATTTAATCATGATATGAACGACACAACTGTTCTAGCCTCACTCAGGCTTTTATTCCGGGTTTCATTTATAAAATTAAAAACTGCCAAGCTGAAGAACACATCATGGACCATGTAGGCCTCTGATTCCGGAGGGCGTAATAGAGGGAACCCACAGGGTCTATCAGATATGGCCAGTGTTCATCATTTTACTCCCAGGCGATGCATTTGTCACTTTAACCCCTTGGGTGCCCAGGACATAACTGTTATGTCCTCGTTTGCACCGCTCGGGTGCGGAGGACATAACCGTTACGTCCTGCTATAGGCCCTCGCACCCCTGATGGCCAAGCAACCCCCCTCCCATGGGCAGGGATGGAAGGGGAATCGCTTCCCCTTCCACAACCGCCCCCCAGATACCCCCAGGGACGTCTGATGAAGTCAGCGTGTAATTGCACGCTGACCTCATCAGAGATCGCACTGGAAGCTCAGCTTCCAGCGAGGATCAGAAGAGAAATACAAAAGCATTTCTCTTCCGATCACTTGGTGCGGGCGGGAGAGACATCAATGGAAAGGAAAGGCCTTTCCTTTACTTTGATGTCTCTGAGCATTTCTGCTGCCCGATCGGGAAGCTATCGGGAAGCAGAAATGCACACTTAGCACCAGGGATATTTGTTTTAGTTGTTCTTGTCATGAGAGGAGCGAGCCCTTTAGCAAGGGTCGCTCCCCGGGGGGTCAAATTATTTTACAGCTATTTCTGCCCCCCTCGGGGTCTGATTGGCCTTTTGTAATTAGTTTTTTGGCAGAAACCTCTAGACACCAGGGATCATTTATTTGATTTTTTTTTTAAGATGGAGGGTGACCCCTTAGGCAATGGTCGCTCCCCTGGGGTGGGGGGGGGCAAACTTATTTTAGGCCATTTCTGCCCCCCTTGGGAACAAATCGGCCTAATTCCTGAGGCCAATCTTCCCCCCGGGAAGGGAAGGGGGCAGAAACCACTTAGGGACCAGGGATTGGTGTGTCTGTATGTGTGTGTTTTGTTTGGGGGGCAGCCCCTTGGGCAAGGGTTGCTACCCATGGGGGGTACATTACTGTTGGCCATATCTACCCCCCTTGGGGGCAGACTGGGCTATTTTTGGAAGACCCATCTGCCCCCAAGGGGGGTAGAAAGCCCAACAGAGACCAAGCAAGATTTTATTTTTCCAAAAACAATAGGGTGGGAGGTATGGCCATACCCCAACCCCAAATAAATGGGGCCAAAGTTGTTCTGCCCAGAGACCAAGGAAGATTTTTTTTTCTTCAAAAAAATGGTGTGGGAGGTATGGCCATACCCCAACCCCAAATAAATGGGGCCAAAGTTGTTCTGCCCACCGGTGGGCAGATGGGGCAATTTCCCCGATCGACACCCCGGGGGGCAGAAAGCCCACTAGATGCCAGGATGGGGTGGTTTCTTTCAACCGGTATGGGCACGGTTATGCCCCCACCCCAACTGAAGGGGTAACAGTCTTTCACCTCTCCCCTGCACACTAAAACATCTTATCCCACAGCAAGCAAGAGGACACTTGATTATTTTGGGTTTTGGTTTTACATTTGGGCCATGAGAGCTTGTCTAACTCTCCAAATCATCCCATGTGAATGGTGAGGGCTGCACTTTTTGGACTTTGGGACGCTGTCTTTAGGAAAAATCTACAAGGCCTACACACATCTGAAAACTGAACGTCTGGGTGAATCCAGGGTGGTGTGCTTCACATGCACCCCGCACCATTTTCTTACCCACAATGCCCTGCAAACCTCCAACTTTGCTGGAAATCACACATTTTTCCCACATTTTTGTGATGGAACCTTCTGGAATCTGCAGAAATCCACAAAATTCCTACCACCCTACAATGTCACATCTATACCGATAAAAATTCTGCCCCACTAGTCTGCCTAAAAATGTTTTTTTCCAAACTGCCCATTTGGACCCACTTTGGTTCTCCCTCAATGTCGACATGTTTTTGGCACTTACCTGTCACAGGCACTTGGCCCACCTATACAAGCAAGGTATCATTCTTGCTGGGAGACTGAGGGGAATGTTGGATGGTAGGAAATTTGTCCTGGTGCAGAGATCCCACACAGAAATGTGGGAAAAGTGTGATTTTTGGCTAAATTTGAGGTTTGCTGAGGATTCTGGGTAAAAAAACACTTTGGGGATCCACGCATGTCACACCTCCCTGGTCTCCCTTGGGTGTCTAGTTTTTAGAAATGTTTGGGTTTGGTAGGTTTCCCTACATGTCTGCTGAGCCCAGAACCAAAAACGCAGGTGCACTCCCTCCCCGCAAAAACAGGTAGTTTTGTATTTGAGGTTTGCAAAGGATTCTGGGTAATAGAACCTGGTGAAAGCCTCACAAGTAATCCCATCCTAGATTTCCCTAGGTGTCTAGTTTCCAAAAATATAAGGGTTTGGTAGGTCTCCCTGGGTGCCGGATGAGTTAGAGGCCAAAATCCACAGCTAGACACTTTGCACAAAACATGTCCGTTTTCTTTGGGAAAATGTGATGTGTCCACGTTGTGTTTGGGGCATTTCTTGTGGCGGGCATTAGGCCTACCCACACAAGTGAGGTACAATTTTTATGGGGAGACTTGGGAGAACACAGAATAAAAGAACACGTGTTATTGCCCTTTGTCTTTCTTTGCATTTTTTCGTTCCAAATGTAAAACAGTGTGTAAAAAAGACGTCTATTTGAGAAATGCCCTGCAATTCACATACTAATATGGGGACAACAGAATTGAGAGATGTGCAAATAACCACTGCTTCTCAACACCTTATTTTGTGACCATTTTGGAAATACAAAGGTTTCCTTGATACCTATTTTTCACTCTTTATATTTCAGCAAATAAATTACTGTGTACCCGGTATACAATGAAAACTCACTGCAAGGTGCAGCTCAATAATTGCTCTGGATATCTAGGGTTCTTGATGAACCTACAAGCCCTATATATCCCCGCATCCAGAGGAGTCCAGCAGACGTAACGGTATATTGCTTTAAAAAATCTGACATCGCAGGAAAAAGTTACAGAATAAAACGTGGGGAAAAATGGCTGTTTTTTTCATCTCAATTTCATTTTTTTTTACTTCACCTGTTATTTACTGTAGGAATTCCTTGTAGGATCTACACAAATTAAAAATTCTGTCTACTTTTCAGAAATGTTTAGCTTTCCGGGATCCAGCATTAGTTTGACACCCATTTCTGTCACTAACTGGAAGGAGGCTAAAAGCACAAAATATAGCAAAAATGGGGTATGGCCCAGTAAAATGCCAAATTGTGTTGAAAAATGTGTTTTTCTGATTCAAGTCTGCCTGTTCCTGAAAGCTGGGAAGATGGTGATTTTAGCACCGCAAACACTTTGTTGATGCCATTTTCAGGGAAAAACCACAAGCCTTCTTCTGCAGCCCTTTTTCCCATTTTTTTCTCCAAAATACAAACTTTTCGCTGTATTTTGGCTAATTTCTTGGTCTCTTCTAGGGGAACCAACAAACTCTGGGTACCTCTAGAATCCCAAGCATGTTGGAAAGCAGGATGCAAATTTGGCATAGGTAGCTTATGTGGACAAAAAGTTATGAGGGTCTAAGTGCGAGCTGCCCTAAATAGCCAAAAAGAAGCCTGGCACCTGAGCGGGAAAAGGCCTGGCAGCGAAGGGGTTAATATGTTTCCATGTGACTGATGTTATTGATTAGTTGATTACTACTTTTGCTTTTTTAATTATGATTGTACTTTGCAAATTATGTTTGTATTGCACTTTGTTTATGCTACCTCTTGATCTTTTTAAGTCATTAGAAACATGAAGCATTAACTCGATTACTTTTAAATACTGCATTAGACTTTGCACACTATCGTCGGACTGTTATGATCTTAAAATAACTAGCGTTTGTGCCATTGCATTGTTTACTTGTGATTTTGTTTTTTGTTAAACTGTTTAGCAACATTTGTCATTGAAGAAAACAGTGAAAGAAACAATTCCAAGCACAAATATGTTCCAGCAAAATACCAAATGCGTTAGCCCCCCCTCGCCTTAATGGTAATCATGTCAATATTCAACAGAGGATGGGCTTCAGTCCAAACATAACTCAAACATTCCCACAGCAGTATGTGCCAACGCGCTGACCTCTGTAAAAGCACTTCCAGAAAAAGAAACAAGAAAATAAAGAAAAAAAGAAGAAGAAAAAGTTAAACAGAAACCCACAATATAAACAACCAAACTATGGGCCTGATTACAACTTTGGAGGAGGTGTTAATCTGTCCCAAAAGTGACTGTAAAGTGACGGATTTACCACCAGCCGTATTACGAGTCCATTATATCCTATGGAACTCGTAATACGGCTGGTGGTATATCCGTCACATTTGGGACGGATTAACACCTCCTCCAAAGTTGTAATCAGGCCCTATATGTCCCATTTCCTATAGTGTATTATATACAGTCTGAGGCTAGAACACAAGAAGGCAAGGGGCTCCTCTGCCACCGGGGCGCAGCCCCCTCAACCCTCTCCCCAGTATCTCCCCATGAACTGAGTCTTATATATGAAAAAGGTGTAAAGCCCTAATATGCAGGCTACAGGCTGAGAGCGGTATGCCCCTAGAAAGGAACCTCATTAGGGGGTCCCAAATGTAGTCAAAGCTCCTCCTAGAGTTGTCCAGTTTATCAGATAAGCGCTCCATAGCGAGCCCACGCCACAGTCTAGTGTACCGCAGCACTATAGGGGGTGGTTCTTTTTTCTTCCAGTATGACGCTAGTACCGTCTCCGCTGCACCCAATGCCAGCCAAAGAATAGAGCAGTCGCCCTGGGTCTGATGTTGCAGTTCCGGTGATGCCGGGACAGGGTAGCCCAAAATCTTTCTTAAATGCGACAGAATTTCATTCCAGTATGGGCGTATAGCGAAACAGTCCCACCAGATATGCCTAAAATCTCCCAACATCCCACATCCTCGCCAACACCTATCAGACACCTGGGGCTAGAGTTTTTAAGCTTCTCCGGGTAGAAATACCAATTGTATAGGAGTTTATAATGAGCTTCTCTAGTGCCCATGGAGTGGTTGTATTTGACTATGTCCTGAAACAGGCTGGTCCAGAGACCCTCCTCCACCGGAGACTCCAAAGTCTGCTCCCAAAAAGACAAATGACAAGGAGTGAAAGCGCGCTGTGCTGATATCAATAATCTATATAGTGTGGAAATACTACCCCGAGCTACCCCCCCTGCTGAACAAATCTCTTGATGGGAAGAAGATCCCTAACAGCCACCGCTCTCATATGGGGTTAGGTAACCCAGTGGAGTAGTTGATTATAATGAATGCACTCAGAAATGGGTAGATGGAAGTCCCTACAACAATTTTTGAATATACGGACATGTTCCCCATGAAAAAGATCAGCGATCGTCAGACAACCCCCCTCCCTCCACTTATCAAAAGGTCCTGGAGTAGCTCCTGGGGGAAAGGCCGTGTTGTAGTGGATTGGGGTGTGGGGTGAGGGAAATGTCCTATGTCTGTAGGTGCTTGTCACGGAGTCTCACACCTTGAGGGCAGTAGCCGTGGGGGTGCTGAGGTAAGCATTTTTCAGGCGGTCACCCTTAGGTTTCCACAGTACATCACACAATGTCTGCCCCGTCACTGCCCTATCCATGTGCAGCCACAACTTGTCCAATTCACGAAGGGACCATTCCACGATAACACGGAGCTGTGCCGCTCTGTAATATATAAGAGGGTCCGGGAGGGCCACCCCTCTCCTGTCTCTGGGGCTCGTAAGTAAACTGTTGGAAAGTCGGGCTCTTGCGTTTTGCCAAATAAACTGAGTGAACAGCCTACGACGCTCTGTAAGAAAGTCTGGAGGAATGTCAATGGGCAGGCTTTGGAACAAATATAACAACCGTGGGAGAACCGTCATCTTAATGGTATTGATGCAACCTAACCAGGAGTGCCAGAGTGTTGACCATCCCTTAAACTCTGCTTGCAGTGTCCTAAGTAGGGGTGGAAAATTTGCCTTAAATAAGTCAGCCACCCTAGGGGTGAGCCATACTCCCAGATATAGAATTTCTTTCTTGGCCCAAACAAATGGGGAAGTGGCAGTCAACACACTCATCTCTGTGGAAGGAACTGTTAAGTTGAGGATATAGGATTTCCCCCTATTCACCTTAAAGCCTGCTACCTGCTCAAAGAGACTCATCTCCTCCTGAGGGTCGTACGTGGGTGAGTAACAAAAAGTTAGATATTGTCGGCAAATAGTGAGATCTTTTGTTGATCAGAGCCAAACTGAATGCAATTAAAGTTCGGATCGGCCCTTATCGGGGCTGCCAGTGGCTCCACGCTAAGGGCAAAAAGCAGCAGGGAAAGAGGGCACTCCTGTCTGGTTCCCCTGAACAGATCAAAGAAATCCGATGTCACCCCATTGACACATATTCGTGACCTGGGGCCTGAATAGTTGCTCATTACCATCTCTATGAACTGCCCTCCAAACCCAAAGTGCTGCAGGGTCGCCACCAAGAAGGACCATTCGACCCGGTTGAAAGCTTTTTCAGCATCCAGTGCTAACAGCATAGCCGGGACCTGCTTCTTCATCACCTTTTCCATCAGGTGGATGACCCTTCTAAGGTTATCATGTGTTTGCCGAACCTTAATGAAACCCGATTGGTCCGGATGAACCAGATCCGGCAATATCCCTTCAAGTCTCCGGGCAAGTATTTTACTTGTGATTTTTTTATGTACTTTTATGGTTATGTATTTTTAACCCGAAATAAAGTAAAGTAAACTGTATTTTCTATTTTTAGCATATTTAAATATGCACAAAAATGTCTACGGAGTAGCACAGTAATACCTACAAAGTAATGCACTACTTTAAAAAAAATGTGGTTCTCCCTAGACTGCTATAAAAATATATATAGAAAATAATACATGTCTCTACCTATTACCAGTTTTTTTAAGTGGTAATAGGTAGAACACAACAATGAAACCTAATACTTACCTATATCTAAGACCCTAACTTACCATGCAGCAAAAGACAGATGGCAGAGCACACCAAGATTGTGAAAACAACTATATGGCTGCTTTTTACCTTTGGTAAACACAGTCATTAAGCAATTACATACTGAATTCTCATGCGCATATACTGTTATAAACCACAAATTTATAGCTGAATACAGCCGGACAATATGTAACAAAATTTTTGAAAACTTATAAATTTAACACTACTTACACATACTACCAAAAATTACCATTTACGCCACGCAAGGTATATTCGTGCAACATTACATCTACATCCGTTCACATTCTTTCAAACTAAGGCCCTGATTACGACCTTAGCAGAGGGGATTACTCTGTCACGAATGTGATGGATATCCCGCCCACTGTATTACAAGTTCCATTATATGCTATGAAACTTGTAATACGGCGGACGGAATATCCATCACATTTGTGACTGAGTGATCCCCTCCACCAAAGTCATAATTAGGCCCAAAGTCTGTTTCAATTAACACACTCACTTTACACCGCTCCACTCTATGCCACTACACTTTATGCCACCCCACTCTATTTAATATTATATGGTGCAATTGTGTCCTTTCCATGTGCCGGCACACATGTGCTGCCTTGTGCCAATGCAGGCACCATTGTGCCATAGTGCAAGGGAATCTGCGTTGCAGACAGGATTGTTTTTGTGCAAGAAGGAGCACTGTCTTGCACAAAAACAATCCTCTGGGGCCTTTTCCTCTTTCTTTGAGTGCTGCAGAAGAGAGCAAAAGTAGAAAGAGAAAGAAATGAGGATAAATAAAGATATTTCTCCTCCTTACACGTCCCCAAAGAAGTCCCCAAAGAAAGCGTAGCATTTTAGTGCATTCCTAGGTCTTCCACTAATGGTAAATCTATGAAAAGGACAAAATCCATGGATGTGTTTGTGGGAATACCCACGCTCCACCCAAGGTTCGCATCCCTGAGACAGAGTAACGCAAGGAAGCCACTCGAACTGCTTTGTTTTACTCCAGACTTACCAAGACTGCAAGGCACGCGAGGTGGCCTTCCGTTGTTTGGTAAATCTGACTTTAGTGTTGTGTTGCATTACCTTGGGTGAGGCAAGGGAAATGCAACACTATGCTAAATCTAGCACCTAGTATTAATTCCTTCTTTCCATCTTGGACTTTCGATGCACGTAAATTCGCCTCAAGGAATGTGGCCTGTTTGGGGGCCAAGAGGAATAATCTTGAATGGTTAGGTCTTTAGGAAAATTCTGATGTAATCTGCTGCCGAGAAACATGGGCTATTGCCCTTTTGCATTTCGCTAGCTTTAGCTCCTATTTTACCTGTGCAATTCCTACCATTTCGGGCAAAGGCAAGTGTGGGCTGCTTACTTTGGTGTCGCTCTGTTGCCCAGGTACTATTGTCTAGCCCCATCTACCCTCACCATATTTTCAACTACTCAGGCTTGTATGTAGCTCAAGGGAATTTTTGTTAATTATTTTTTATAATAATAAATTTGATCCTAATAATATTGATATTAACTCTTTAAGTGTAGAGATTGGGAGAGTTGCTGATACCAGGAATGACCCGTTATAGTCTGGATGGGTGATTTTAATATTCGTTTTTATCTTCGCTCGAGCAGTAAGGCACATGGTATCTTAGATCATTACGGGGAGGCCATAACCCATTTTCAGCATACTACTTATGGCAAAGCTCTATATTTGTTTCTCACTACATATCATCTACAGTTTCCTTAGACTCTTTCTCTACCGCTTCAGTTTTGAAGCCAACCTTTACTGGTTAAAGTTTTTTTAGCATCACTGATTTTACATGATTTTCACGTGAATTATATGGGTGCTTTGCTGACTATGCAGTCAATGACATTGTGTTTAGTGATAATTTGTTAACTACTTATTTTTGTGGGGATACCATGATTATACAAGCTAGTGTTCACTGACTGAGGGAAAAAAGAAGCTTTGATGCATTGGGAAACATGTTGATAAGCTAGGAATGCTTGCTGATCTGATTTCAGGGACCAAAAGGAGTGTTCTAACTGTCAGGTTGACTGTAGGAGGCTGGCCTGGCTTGTAGTGGGTACCAAGGGGTACTTACACTCTGTACCAGGTCCAGTTATCCCTTATTAGTGTAGAAGAGGTGTTTCTAGCAGCTTAGGCTGATAGAAGGTAGCTATAGCAGAGCAGCTTAGGCTGAACTAGGAGACATGCAAAGCTCCTACTATACCCCTGGTGTCATATGCACAATATCATAAGAAAACACAATACACAGATATACTAAAAATAAAGGTACTTTATTTTTATGATAATATGCCAAAAGTATCTCAGTGAGTACCCTCAGTATGAGGATGCCAAATATACACAAGATATATGTACACAATACCAAAAATATGCAGTAATAGCCAAAGGGAAGTAATGCAAGCAGTGTAAAGTTACAATAGATTGCAATAGGAGCACGTAGGTATAGGGGCAACACAAACCATATACTCCAAAAGTGGAATGCGAATCACGAATGGACCCCAAACCTATGTGAGCTTGTAGAGGGTCGCTGGGACTGTAAGAAAACAGTGAGGGTTAGAAAAATAGCCCACCCCAAGACCCTGACAGGTAGGTGTAAAGTGCACCTACAACCCCCAGAGAGCACAGAAGTCGTGATAGGGGGATTCTGCAAGGTAAACCAACACCAGTAAAGCAACAACAGTGGATTTCCGGATCTGAGTACCTGTAAGAGAAGGGGACCAAGTCCAAGAGTCGCGACAGTGTCGAGAGTGGGCAGATGCCCAGGAAATGCCAGCTGAGGGTGCAAGGAAGCTGCCACCGGATGGGAGAAGCTTGGTGTTTTGCAAGAACGAAGAGGTCTAGGAACTTCCCCTTTGGAGGACGGATGTCCCACGTCGTGAAGAAGCTTGCAGGGGTATTCCCATGCAGAAAGACCGCAAACAAGCCTTGCTTGCTGCAAGGGTCGTGGTTAGGGTTTTTGGATGCTGCTGTGGCCCAGGAGGGACCAGGATGTCGCTACTTGGATGAGGAGACAGAGGGGGCGCCCAGCAAGTCAGGGAGCCCTCACAGAAGCAGGCAGCACCCACACAAGTACTGGATCAGGCACTTAGAAGAGGAGTGAACCGGAGTCCACCCGAAGTCACAAAAGAGAGTCCCACGATGCCGGAGGACAACTCAGAAGGTTGTGCACTGCAGGTTAGAGTGTCGGGGACCCAGGCTTGGCTGTGCACGAAGGAAATCCTGGAAGAGTGCACAGGAGCCGGAGCAGCTGCAAATCACGCGGTACCCAGCAATGCAGTCTAGCGTGGGGAGGCAAGGACTTACCTCCACCAAACTTGGACTGAAGAGTCACTGGACTGTGGGAATCACTTGGACAGAGTTGCTGAGTAACAGGGACCACGCTCGTCGTGCTGAGAGGGCACCCAGAGGACTGGTGATGCAGTCTTTTGTTGCCTGCGGTTGCAGGGGGAAGATTCCGTCGCCCCACTGGAGATTTCTTCAGAGCTCCTGGTGCAAGAAGGAGGCAGCCTACCCCCAGAGCATGCACCACCAGGAAACAGGCGAGAAAGCCAGCAGGATGAAGCGATACAAGGTTGCAGTAGTCGTCTTTGCTACTTTGTTGCGGTTTTGCAGGCGTCCTTAGCAGTCAGCGGTCGATCCTTTGGCAGAAGGTGAAGAGGGAGATGCAGAGGAACTCTGATGAGCTCTTGCATTCGGTATCTGAAGAATTCCCCAAAGCAGAAACCCTAAATAGCCAGAAAAGGAGGTTTGGCTACCTAGGAAGGAGGATAGGCTAGTAAGAAAGGTAAGAGCCTATCAGAAGGAGTCTCTGACGTCACCTGATGGCACTGGCCACTCAGAGCAGTCCAGTGTGCCAGCAACACCTCTGTTTCCAAGATGGCAGAGGTCTGGGGCACACTGGAGGAGCTCTGGGCACCTCCCCTGGGAGGTGCAGGTCAGGGGAGTGGTCACTCCCCTTTCCTTTGTCCAGTTTCGTGCCAGAGCAGGGCTGGGGGATCCCTAAACCGGTGTAGACTGGCTTATGCAGATAAGGGCAGCATCTGTGCCCATCAAAGCATTTCCAGAGGCTGGGGGAGGCTACTCCTCCCCAGCCATCACACCTATTTCCAAAGGGAGAGGGTGTCACACCCTCTCTCAGAGGAAATCCTTTGTTCTGCCTTCCTGGGCCAGGGCTGCCTGGACCCCAGGAGGGCAGAAACCTGTCTGAGGGGTTGGCAGCAGCTGCAGTGGAGACCCCGGAAAGGCAGTTTGGCAGTACCCGGGTTCTGTGCTAGAGACCCGGGGGATCATGGAATTGTCTCCCCAATGCCAGAATGGCATTGGGGTGACAATTCCATGATCTTAGACATGTTACATGGCCATGTTCGGAGTTACCATTGTGACGCTATACATAGGTAGTGACCTATGTATAGTGCACGCGTGAAATGGTGTCCCCGCACTCACAAAGTCCGGGGAATTTGCCCTGAACAATGTGGAGGGCACCTTGGCTAGTGCCAGGGTGCCCACACACTAAGTAACTTTGCACCCAACCTTCACCAGGTGAAGGTTAGACATATAGGTGACTTATAAGTTACTTAAGTGCAGTGGTAAATGGCTGTGAAATAACGTGGACGTTATTTCACTCAGGCTGCACTGGAAATAGTCAGAAATAGTCAGATCTCCCTATGGGTGGCAAAAGAAATGCTGCAGCCCATAGGGATCTCCTGGAACCCCAATACCCTGGGTACCTCAGTACCATATACTAGGGAATTATAAGGGTGTTCCAGTATGCCAATGTGAATTGGTGAAATTGGTCACTAGCCTGTTAGTGACAATTTGGAAAGCAGAGAGAGCATAACCACTGAGGTTCTGGTTAGCAGAGCCTCAGTGAGACAGTTAGGCATCACACAGGGAACACATACATATAGGCCACAAACTTATGAGCACTGGGGTCCTGGCTAGCAGGGTCCCAGTGACACATAACAAACATACTGACAACATAGGGTTTTCACTATGAGCACTGGGCCCTGGCTAGCAGGATCCCCGTGAGACAGTGAAAACACCCTGACATATACTCACAAACAGGCCAAAAGTGGGGGTAACAAGGCTAGAAAGTGGCTACTTTCTCACATTGACAAGGCTAAGTCCGAGGTTATTGTTGGTTCCTATGCTAGTTTGTTTGGACCATTAGGACATTTTTGACATTGCCCTCACGTTGAGCCAGGTGTGGTGCCATAGTAAAGTACATGCAGTGTAATGTAATGCCATTCTAATGCACATGCAGTGTACGAGTACCTAATGATTCACTAGATTGTTATTTGTCAAAGTTTAACTGGAGTTCCACGTTCTTGACTGGTACGCTGAGATCACTTGGGTTCCAATGGTGGGCCTTTGGAGCTAGGTGTCCTTAGAGTTGCTGGCGCTAGACACGGGCTCCTTTTTCATAAAATAAACCTAAATATTTCCACTCACCTGGCTCCATGTACCCTGTTATCACATATGATGACGAGGATTGCCAAAAACCAAGGGAGTCCATGCTCCGGTACCATACTAATGTACATGTAATGTAATGCTATTCTAATGCACATGCTGTGTACACATGCCTAATGATTCCCTGTAGAATGTTGTCAAAGTTTACCTGGACTTCCACGTTCTTGGCAGGTACGCTGAGGCTGTTTGGGTTCCACTGGTGGGCAGTTGGAGCTGGGTGTCCTTGGAGTTTCTGGCACTAGACCTGGGCTCCCTCTTCATGAAATAAACCTGAATATTTCTACTCACCTGGCACCATGTACCCTATTACCACACCAGGTTTAAGCCAATTCTGAAGTTTGATTTGCAGTGTTTTAAGGGATATAAATACCTGTTTAATGCCCTCAAAGTAGTACCTAGGAGCAATCCTGATGTGCACCTGTAAAAGGGCTTCTGAACACAGAAAGAAAGCAATCATATCGGATGCTTGTGAATCCCTATTAGCAGCTAGTCTTCACAGAGTTTATCGTGCCTTTTAGAAGATTGTAAGCCTTCCTTATTTCAGGGACTCAGCAGAGCTGGAAATCGAAACCCTGAATCCTCCTGATTAGTGTGTGGACCGTTTTCCTAATGTATACTCTGTTTCACTTGCTATTACAGATTCTCTTATTGCGAGTTAGGAATGCACGGATGGGGATCCTGGAAGTATGGATGTTGAATTATCAGATGTGATTGAAGTACTAAACAGGTACCCTTGGGGCAAAGCACTTGGTCCAGATTAAGTTCCTGCAGATCTGTTCAAGGGTGATATTGATCTTTGGGAACTTTGTTAACCAATGTGTTAAAGGCCTACCCCAGTTCTGGTCTCATGCTACAATCGTACCCATTTTTAAGAAGGAGGATAAAGCTGACCCCATGTGCTAATGGCCCAAATCCATTTCTAATGAATGCTACAGTTATGGGCAGGGTTTTATTGGACTGCCCCAATACATGGGCTTAGGAGAATCTCAGACCTACAGTTTGGTTTTCTTGCAGATCATGGTACTATTGACCAATGATTTAATCTTTATTTGTTGATCAGCAAGTATTCTATAGCCAAGCAAAGTAGTTTGCATTTGGCGTTCATGGACCTGAGGTCTGCATTTGATCATGTAAATAGTTCTACAATCTGACATATTATACATAAATGGGGTAGATGAACACATTGTTAGTTTTCTCAGGCAACTGTAATTATGTAACTGTAAGTGTTAGCTATGGCCCTACATTTTCCAGGTTCAAGGCAATTTAGATCTCACTATAAACCAAAGTAAAACCCTTACAATGGTTTAGGATGCCAAAATGATTAAGAATAAGTCTTATGCCATGACCTATTCCAAGACTGGGTCAGTACCTACCTTTCCCTACTTGGGAGTTCTATTTAAGGAAGCCTGTAGTTGGATCCCATTGGGATTGGCAAGGGACACTGAACTTTAAAAGGAGTACTTAGGCACTTTTTGGCTTTGCTTCTAAGTTGGGGATTAAACCACCCAAATAATTGGTGGCTGTTTATAAAGCTAAATGCATCTCAAATGCAACCATTGGTCCAAGACTTTGGGGTGTGTGTGTGTGTGATTACCCTGCTTTGCTGAAATTAGAAAATGGGTTTTGGAGGAGGTTGCTAGCTGTAAGTAATAACACCTCAACTTACATGTGCAATGCAGAGCAGGGGCTAGTTTATATTACAAATCAAAATAATTTGCATCCTCTCCTACTGTGGCTGTCAGCACGGCTCAAACAGGAAACCGGCTTTATTAGGCTGATTCTGTCTGACTGTTTGGAATGAGACAGAGCAGTAAAGATTACATGGCAGCCCTATGTAAAGAAAGTATGCTGCTATTTGGATAAGTCCAGTATGTCTCTTTCTTATAATTCCCATTTTTTCAATTATTGTAATAATGTGAGAAAAGGTTGTGAATTCCTGAAACAAACAGCAAAATACTATTTGCTAATCAAAATTACTCTGGGAATAGATACTTATCTTACATGGGTTATAAACATGCAACAAAGATTCCTACACACACATCTTAAGCTGCAGTCCCTATATTATCTGGTTTAATTCTGGTATCAGGCCATTATTTTGCCAAGCCTCCTGTATAACCCTTGATTTCTGCTCACCTCAGACAATAATGTATTTTACGTTATTCTTTACACTTTATACGTCTTTGAGAAGGTGTTTTCTGCTTCCTATTTTCAAATGTGTTGGACTGAGGCAATGTATATCTTCAATTAATTGTATTCAATCATATTCTTCGAATCTAATTTGTTTGGGTCTGGCTAAATACATTCAGCTATCACTTAAATTAAGAGAAACTTTATGATTGGAATTTAAGGAATATGTGATGCCTTGTTACCTTTTGTACTGTTGTGCACATCATTTTGCACTATACATTTAAGTTGTTTGCACATGTTGTCATTATACTTTATGCTGTGAATCTCCACTGTTGTGTGGGTATTATCAAGAATATTGGTCTAGTAACATTCGTATTTATAATTATGTTTCTTTTTATGTGTTGTGTTTTGATGAGATGTTTTATAAGATGTCTATTATTTTGATAATATGGTTACATTTCTAACCAAATAAATAATATTAAAAGTGAAGTGAACTGGACCAAGCCCAGATCCCAGATCTGGCTCAATGATTGCTGTCGGTCTGGATCCAGGATCAAGTCAGATCCCCCTCATTTCCTAAACTATTGGCTTGTGACCATCTATGAAGGGTAGATATATTTCCAGAGTTATCCTGGTGGTATAATTTAAGGAGGGACGAGACATTATTAAAAACAGGAGATAGCAACAGGATTTTGGCAGGATTCACATTGAGACATAAAAAGAAACGTTCACTTGGATGAGCAAATTTCTGGAGACAGAAACTGACCCGCAATATTGAGAATTGTCACTGATTAGGAAAAAACATGATTTTGACAAGTAAATACAGCTGGTCGGTCTTTTGGAATCAGCATTTTTACACTGGTCTCATACTTCATCATAACACATTTCTGGGTTGGAAATGCATGTTTCAGCATTATGGTCCTCTGCTGAAGCAAGTCTCATTGTTTAGTCATGGCAGTGTAACTAGAAAAGTGGTGTTTAAAACAGTCTGATGTCCATATAGCGTGCATAAGTATGCAAGTTATTTTGAATCAGAGGCCTAATTCAGGGGACAGCAGGGTCACTGTGCTTTTTAGGAAATTCAATAAAATACAAGCCTTGGCAAACCCAATAACTCTTGCTTACATTTGAGTGCAATCAGTGTCACACTGGCCTGTAGGACAATCAGGCAGTGCCCGATGAGCTGTTCTGACAGATCAGCGAGTGGGCTTTTTTTAGCAGTTTGCAAGCCTGTTTTATGGTCAGGTGGGCCATTGATTTCCCACAGATTAACACAAGCATCATCTGAAGCAAACACAAATTCATGCAATCTCTAATAATACCTTGCAAAATACTCATACAGCATGTCTGTACAAGCTAAAATCTGGACAGATTTGGAAAGGTGGGGCACATTTTTAGCTATATGACTCGCTAACGTGGAGCACATTTAATTTGGTTTCCATGCCTAATTTTTGTCCCAGTCTGACCCTGAGTACAACATTAAACAAGCACTGTCAAGGTAGTTTGCATTTGGCGTTCATGGACCTGAGGTCCTGAGTACAACATTAAACAAGCATTGGCAAGGTAGTTTGCATTTGGCGTTCATGGACCTGAGGTCTGCATTTGATCATGTAAATAGTTCTACAATGTGGCACATTATGCATATTGCCAAACCCAATTGGTCTTGCCAATGCAGGAGCTATTGGCTTTGCCAATGTGTTTTAGCCATGTTGTACACCAGCGTGACTGCTGTTCAGCATGACTGAAAGATAGTGGCGTAGTGGAGGGTGTTGTGGAGTGGTGTAGAGTGGAGTAAAGCGTTGTAGAATTGAGTAACATAGCATCTAGTAGAGTGGAGAGAAGTAGAGTGTCGTAGAGTGGAGTGGCAGAGAGTGGAGTAAAGTTGCCTGGAGTGACATACAGGGTGTTGCATAGAGTGGAGAAGAGTGGCATGGAGTAGAGTGCCATAGAGTAAGGTAGACTGTCAGGGTTTGGTGCCACGAAGTCAAGTGGTGTGTCTTAGGGTGGGGTGACAGAATGGCGTGTCGTAGTGTGGAGTGTCTAAGAACAGAGGGCCTGATTCAGATCTTGGCGGGCGGCCGAGGCCGCCCGCCAAGGTCCCGCCGACAAATGACCGCACCGCAGTCAAAAGACCGCGGCGGCCATTCATACATTTCCGCTGGGCCGGCGGGCGCTCTCCAAAAGAGCGCCCGCCGGCCCAGCGGAAATGCCCCTGCAACGAGGATGCCGGCTCCGAATGGAGCCGGCGGAGTTGCAGGGGTGCGACGGGTGCAGTGGCACCCGTCGCGATTTTCACTGTCTGCTCAGCAGACAGTGAAAATCATGGTGGGGCCCTGTTAGGGGGCCCCACGACACCTGTTACCGCCAGCCTATTCCTGGCGGTGAAAACCGCCAGGAACAGGCTGGCGGTAAGGGGGTCGGAATCCCCATGGCGGCGCTGCTTGCAGCACCGCCATGGGGATTCCCTGGGCCAGGGGAAAACCGGCGGGAAACCGCCGGTTCCCCTTTTCTGACCGCGGCGTTACCGCCGCGGTCAGAATGGCCCTGGAAGCACCGCCAGCCTGTTGGCGGTGCTTCCTCTGCCCTCTGCCCTGGCGGTGTTACACCGCCAGGGTTAGAATGAGGGCCAGAGTGTCGTAGAGTGTAATGCCATAGAGTGGAGTTGTGTTGTAGAGTGAAGAGGCGTGGAGTAGAATGTCAGAGTGGCTTGGGAGTGTGTTTTAACTTTTCTGTGTGTTTTGCTAGCGATTTTTATTTTTAACTTTAGAATCACTTAACCTGCAATATCTGCATAAGTTCAAAGTTGCCCATGTAACCTGTCATATTTGCACAAAGGAGACTACTAAAATTGAACGCTGCTTAGGGGGGCTCATTTGTTTATAGCTTGACATAGTAACAGTACTTGAGGGCATATTATGGGGGTATCTCTACTTCCTGTCCATGTTCAGTGCCAGTAGACACTTGGGATTCTACAAACAGATGCCATCTTGGTTGGTGGTATAGTCTCTTCCCGGCCTCATTATTTAATAGGCACGCTTCAGTTAGTCTTGGGAGTTTTTTAAATTTCATGTGTGCTTTGCTAGCTGTATTTATATTTAACTTTAGAATAGAAAGCTGCTCTTTTAACCTGCAATATCTGCACAAATTCAAAGCTGCTCATTTGACCTGTCATATTTGCACGGCTTCCTGGCTCTGTTCAGTCCAAGCAGACACCCTTGATTCCACAAACAGATGCCATCTTGGAAGGCGCCCCTAAGGCAAGCCCATCTGCGTCTGTACACGTCCAGGACCTCTGCCCATTTAATCACAGACAGTATAGATTACTCCTCGGCTACTATTAGATGCTTCAAATGCTCAGCAAAGTAAGGCTGCCGCCAAGCCATGGACCCTACAAATTTACTCAGTAAGTGCCCTACTTGTAAACAATCTCTTAGACCATTTGAACCAAAGGTGAGAGTAGATCCACCCATACACCAAAGTAAAAGTAAACAGAACCCACAAAGCAAATCAGAACACCTGTGGAACATGTTTTTAATTAACTGCAGATCCCTCCCAAAACACAAATAAGAAATTTTTATATCCTCTTAGAAGACAGTCAGCCGGAAGCCCTTTTTCTGATGAAAACATGGCTCAAAGATGACCGCCTGACAAAGCAGTAGCACTACCTTCTGGATACTCCAGCGCAAGAAGCGACGAAGTTGATAAGATAGGAGGAGGTTTCAGAACGTCACTGAATGTAAGTTTGCTTCGGTCACAATTTCAGGGAGTAAAAGTCTCTAATTTTCAGTAAAACTTTCACACATCTATACTTTCTCAGGGTTGCTTGTCTATCGCCCTTTGGGGCCTGCCTAAGAGTTTGTGCAGGCGATTCCAGACATTCGAGCTTCATTCAGTCTGTAGACAGCAAATTTCGTGCTGATAGGCGACCTGAATATGCACCTTGAAGATAATGCATGTACCGATGCTGCTAACTTTACTCAGGTCCTATCAGCGATACAGCTTCCTTAATTGATCACCTCCTCCACTAATAATAAGGGTCACCTATTTTTACCAACATTTCAAACATGATAGTAAAACTTCCTGTTCCAGTTTGTTGGTCGGATCACTTTATCATTCCTTTTTCCATTCAAAAGGCAGGAAACAGAGAACCTATTGAATCGCAATCAAGAATTACCAGGCAGTGGTTCAAACTGGACTCTACAAGCTAGGAAATGTCCTTGCCTAACTCAGCGTCCGTACTATCTGGAGATGTCTCCATCATACTCCACTTCCAAGGAATAGTCAAACACTGCCTTAAATGAGTTAATCCCTGTAAAAACCAGTAAGAAACCTCAGCCACGATCAAAAACCCAGTGGTTCCTGCCAGATCCAAGGGAATTAAAGTAAGAATGCAAACTTTGTGAAAGGAAGGAAGGAGGGTAAATCATGAAATTCCAAGGGAACTAAAGTAAGATTTCAAAATATGTGAAAGGATGCGGAGGGTAACTCCTGATGACACCTGCAACCTGATCTGTAAAAAGGCCCTGAAAAAATAACAACATGCCATATGGAAAGCTCACATGAATGACTTTGCCGATAGAAGTGGCCAGTCCAAAATTCTCCAAGAAACTCTATACCAACGTAAATTCTTTTTTAAAACCCGATACCTCAGGAGCAGGCCCATCTAACTCAGAGGCCCGCTGAGAGCAAATTGCCAACCACTTCTCTGGGAAAATTAGGCTTATCTACAACGCTCTATCAGAGACATAAGATCACAATATCAGGGCTAACATAAAGACCTTTGCCAACAGAACCACAGGCGAGCTCTCTACCTTCCTGCAGTTGGGTAAAGATGACATTTTATCCATAGTAAGAAAAGTGAAATCAGCTCCCCTTTTGACCCAGCTACCCTAGACATCCACATCAAAGAGGGAGGAGGAGGCACCATGCTCTCATCCCTCACAGATATATAACGTAACCCTGGAAAGCTGCAGCATTCCAGAAGCATGCAAACATAGCATTATACGACCCCTACTAAAGAAACGATCACTAGACCCTGAGCCGGTCGAAAATTATAGGCCTATTTCTATTCTCCCCAATGTTAGGAAAAGCCTAAGAAAGGTGATAAATTGCCACCTCTCAGAGATTGTGGAATTGAACAATATACTACTCTCCACTCAAACAGGATTTCAGCCAGGCTGTAGCACTGAAACCGCGCTCATGAAGGCCAAAAAAGAACTCAAAAAAGTTCTGGATCAAGGTAGATCAGTGGGACTTTTTTCTAGACTTATGCACAGCATTCAATACGGTCCCCTATCTCATTCTACTTTGTAGACTAGAAGAAGCCAGCATCACAGGACGTGCATTAAAATGGCTATCATCATTCCTAAATAACAGGAGTTTCCAAGTCAGTGAAGGGCCTTTCCGCTTTACCACTCACCATTTAAAATGTGGAGTGCCTCAGGGCTCCTCCCTTTGCCCTTTGCCCTATGCTTCATAATCTTTATGTTTGTCCTGTGTCAGACATCAACCCGCACCCTAGGTTTCACCATGGTGTTGTACATGGACAACCTGCTGATCATTGTTTCCCTCACACCCAAATTAGGCTCCATATTACAAAAACTAAACTCATGTTTAAACCTGGTCACCAAATGGATGGCTGCTAGCTGCCTAAAGTAAAAATGGGGACAAAACAGAGGTCTTGGTGCTCGGGAACAACCACTCACGCTGGGACCAACTTAACTGGCCTTCATCCCTGGGTGACCATCCACCCCCCAAACCAGAAGTGAAAGGTTTAGGTGTCACACTAAATAGTAATCCTACCATGGCCTCCCAAGCAAAGAAGCTGACAGTCAACTGCTTTGGCCTCCTCAGAGCACAGAGGAAGACTCTAAAATGGCTAAAACACTACATGCATACTTGCTCATGTGTCAATCACATGTCATGTGTTCAAACACATTCAAACCAAATACCATTAAAAATAGCTCAATTCCCCCATCGACAATGTAGCAACAACACCAAAAGGCTGTTATATATCTTAGATAAGGCCAATCGCTCCGCCAGAACTATCAAGTTTTTCTCGGTTGATGCCATGAAGGCATTTGATAGGGTCCAGTGGCCATACTTGGAGTCCACCTTAGCACACTTTGGGTTTGGGGAGCGCTTTAGTAACTGGGTGCTGAGCAACTATAGCTTTCCTACAGCTTCAGTCCATGTAAATGGGGTAACATCTACCCCTTTTGCCATTAGCAGGGGAACTTGCCAGGGTTGTCCCCTGTCGCTGCTAGTTTTTGCCCTTTACACAGAGCCTCCTGCACAAAGAGTAAGGAACAATCTGGATATTACCGGGGTCCATTTTGGCAGGGAAGAACATACAATCTGCCTATATGCCGATGATGTGATTGTCACTCTGGATAGCCCCGTTATGGCCCTCCCAGCCTTCCTCGGGGAGCTCAGATTCTTTGAGGAAGCCTCGGCCTTCCTGGTGGATGTCAACAAATCTCAGGTCCTCAATCTTACAAATCCAAATGGTCGGGTTGGTCCAACATTTTTCATTTAAGTGGAAGAATGATTCAATCTCATATTTGGGCATACAGTTGTCCAAAACAGCAGAGTCCATGGCACTCTGTAACTATAATACTATGCTCAAGCAAACTACTACGACCCTTAATGCCTGGCATTCGTACTGCCTTTCATGGCTGGGTAGGATTGCGGTGTTAAAAATAGTGATCCTCCCACATATTGTATTCCTCTTCCAGGCTTTTCCCGTTCGCCCCCCCCAAATGATCGCCCCGCTCCAGAACAACATACAGGGATTCATCTGGGTGGGGTTGAGTAGGTACCAGAGCTATAGCCCACTCCGGGATGGAGGCTTGGGAATCCCACATCTTCAACAATACTATCACGCAGCTCAATTGAAGTATCTGCTCGAATGGCTCCAATCAGAGTCCCAGAAACACTGGATTTTTATGGACCGTGTCATTGTCAGTATCCAACTCTGGAAAATATCATTACTGCCCCCACGGCAGCAGGCCTGGGGACTTTATTCCTCCCCCATCACACATGCGATAATGAAGGTCTGGGATGTGGTCTCGATGGGCAAGGGTTTGACGTCTTTCCGATCCCCCTTAACACCTATCTGGGGAAATACAGACTTTACTCCAGGGCTGAATGAGGCAGCATTCCAATGCTGGCTGGGGGCTGATTGCTTGTCGATGGGCCACCTCTTCGACAAAGAGGGCCTGATGACCTTTGAGCAACTGACACAACACCTAGGCCTGGTAGAGTCTGAGAGACTCCGTTACCTCCAAATTAGGCATTGGGTCCCCCAAAGTCCGATTAAACAAGGAGTGGGATGCTCCTTGAGTGAATATGAAAAATGTCTCATCCTTAAAAGAGACAACCGCAAAACAGGGTCTACATTTTACTCTCTCCACCACCACCACTCACTAAAGCTCCCAGTCAGAAAGAGTAGGAAAAGGAACTGGGCAGAACACTCACTGAAGAGGAATGGGGAGATATCTACTACCGCATAAGACATGCAGCCACCAACACGGCTAGTAAAGAAATGGCTACGAAGATCACAACATACTTGTACCTCGCACCACCCAGACTACATTGGGGGAAACCCAGACGTAGGCCGGCGTGCTGGAGACCCTGGGGACAGGCAGGGACCCTGCACCACATTCTTTGGGAGTGCCCCAAGATACAAACCTTCTGGAAATCAGTCATGACAGACATTGACACGTTCTTGGATACCACCCTCCCCAGATACCTGACCTACACACTACTGGGCTTACCTAACCCTCTTACCTATCCCCTTCGAACAAACAGGGGTCACAGACTATGCATCGCCCTAGGGACTGCACATCAAGTGATCCTTTCCTAGTGGGGGATGGATAGACTCCCAACACACAAAATGTGGATGGACCGGTTGTGGCACACCCTGGGCATGGACAAAATTACACTGTCCCTCAAGGCTTCGCCAGCCTCTTTTGAGAAACTGTGAGCCCCTCTTTTTTCCCTGCTGACCTCTGAATTTTGTGAGTTAACATGTCCGAAATATTTGAGACTCCTCCGCCTTAAAGACCCCTAAACATGTCTCATTCTGTAAGCTAACAAGTTCACTAGTTTGCTGTGTCTGTAATATGCTATCTGCATGAGTGGAATACCCCATTTCCAGTTTACATTGGGTGTGGGTGAGGGGAGTTGGAGGGTTGGCTTTGTTATGGCCTAAGCACCTAGATGGGTAAAATATGCCTTATCCCTGCCGGCCAACAGTTGTAGGCAGGTGTATGTGTAAACCTTTAATAAATAGAATTGAACCATAACAATTGTTCAGTACAGTGAACCAGACCAAACTATGCAGCAAAGTATATATTTACAATTAATTTGTTGAGTTGGCAGAATTGTGTACTTATGCAGTGAAGCAGTGCTATAGAGTGAGGCGGCACAGAGTGTAGCAGAGTGCTGGAGATTGTCATAGAGTAGAGTGGCATAGAGTTAAGTGGTGTGGAGTGGGATAAGTGAGTTGCATAGAGTGGAGTAGAGTGTCGGTGAGTAGAGGGGCTTAGAGTGGAATAGATTGTCGTAGAGTGCAGTAACTTGGAGTGGAGAGTCATAGAGTACAGTGTCATAGAATGGAGTGTTGTAGAGTGGTGTGTTGTAGATTGGAAAATCGTAGAGTGAAGTATTAGAGTGGAGTGGCATAGAGTGGAGTACTGTCATAGAGTGGAGTGGAGTGAAGGAGAGTGGAGTGGCATAGAGTGGAGTAGAGTGTTGTAGAGTCTGAGAGTGGAGTTATGAACAGTGGAGTAGAGAGTCTGAGTGCCAAAGAGTGGAATGGTTGTAGAGTGGAGTTCTGTAGAGTGGAGTAGAGTGTCATGTCTTAAAGTGTTGTGTCATACAGATTTGTGTCATAGGGTGTGCAGGGGTGTGAGGTGCAGCAGCATACAGTGGAGAGGCAGAGAGTGGAGTAGCAGAGAGTGGAGTGGTGTGGCATGGAGAAGAGAGGCATGTCATAAAGTAGAATGTAGTGTTGCAAAGTGAAGTTGCACAGAGTGGAGTGGCATAGAATGAAGCGACGTGGTAGAGTGGTGTGTTAGAGTGCTGTAGAGTGGATTGATATAGAGTGGAGTGGCCTACAGTGTCATAGATTAGAGTGGTGTAAAGTGCCAGGGAGTGGCATAGAGGGAGTTGTGTAGAGTGTCGCATAGTGGAGTAGAGTAGAATAAAGTAGAGTGGAGTGCCATAAAGTGGAGTAGAGTGTTTCATTGGGGAGTAGAGTTTTCTAGAGCAAATAATAGCAAAATGTAATAGAGTTGGGGATCACAAAGAGGATTAAAGTATAGTTGAGTAGAGTGGAGTGGAGTAGTGTGGTCTGGAGTTAAGCAGTGTGGAGTGGCATAGAGGGAGTTGCATACAGTAGAGTAGAGTGTCTTAGAGTAGAGCTCCACTGGGTGGAGTAGAGTGTCAGAGTGGAATGGCATGGAGTTGAGTGTAGTGGAGTCCTACGGAGGGATTAGGGTAGAGTGGAGGGGCGTAAAGTGGAGTACAGTGTTACAGTCGAGTGGAGCAGAGTGGAGCAGCGTGTCATAGAGTGGAGTGGCATGAGTGCTGTGCTGTGGAGTGGCTTAGAGTTGAGTGGCACGTCATAAAGTAGAGTGTGGTGGAGTAGAATGGAGTGTTGTAGAGTTGAGTAAAGTGGCATGGAGTGGCAGGGAGGGTAGGAGTTGCATAGACTGGAGTAGAGTGTCAGAGAGTTGAGTGGCGCAGAGTGAAGTAGACTTTCGTAGAGTGCAGCGGCATGGAGTGGAGTGTCGTAGAGTGGAGTGTTGCAGAATGAAGTGTTGTAGAGTGGAGAATCGTAGAGTGGAGTGTTAGAGTGGAGTGGCATAGAGTACTGCCATGGAGTGGCATAGAGTGGAGTAGAGTGTTGTAGAGTGTCAAAGTGGAGTTGTGAAGAGTGGAGTAGAGTGTCAGAGTGTCAAAGAGTGGAATGGCATACAGTGATGTACAGTGGAGTAGATTGTCATGTCTTAAAGTGTTTCGTAGAGTGTGGAGGAGTGTAAAGTGGAGGAGAGTGGAATAAAGCGGCGTAGAGTGGAATAGATTGTTATAGAGTCAAGTGGCATCGAGTTTAGTACAGTGGAGTAGAGTGCTGTAGAGTGTAGTATAGTGGAGTGGCATAGAATGGAGGGGCATAGAGTGGAGTGGTATAGAGTGCAGGGGTGTAAAGTGTCTTGGAGTAGAGTGGAGTAGAGTGTCAGAGTGGAGTGGCATAGAGTGGAGCACAACCCCACATTGGCAAGGTCAACACAAATACATCTTGGATTTCAACAAATCTGTTTACTAGACGAAAGAAACTCCATTAATAACCATTATATTCAATATTTTTGAGACACAATCCCTAAACTCCCAGCACATTTGACAATATCTAAACAAATGCAATGACAAACTCTAATAAATGAATTAAAAAATATGACATAATAATCAAAATCACAATAACCAAGACCCCTAATAACCTACAAATCAAAATCTAATAGCCAGAATGTGTGCACACACTATAATTCATGGCACCACAAAAACTCCACAAACATCAAACATCAAGTACCACAGTGCACTTGAATAAAGACAAAATTAGTTGTGATATATATTCAGACTATTGATACTTACACTCCTTCAGTCAGGAACAGTTCAAGAACACCAGAACATTGCAAATAATCCAATTTAGGCAGATCACAGGAACCAAGAGTGTAGACAGAAATCCAAGAAAAAGGGAAAGATTAATCATATCCCTTATTTGTATCTCTGCCAAAACCGTTTGTTAGAAATGGGGTCTCTAGCTGACAGTCAGTTTACATACTGTCCAAATAGGGACCCTCAGTCTAATCAGGGTAAGAAGGAAGTCGCAAATCTAAGATAACCCCTGCTTACCCCCTGGTAGCTTTGCCAAAGCATTCAGGCTTATCTCAGAGGCAATGTGTGAAGTAGTTGTACACACGCACAGTAACACAGTGAAAACACCACATAAGCACTCAACACCAGTTTAGAAAAATAGCCAATATTAATCTGTGTTAAAGAAGACCAAAAATCCAACATGCACAAGTAGAGATATCACTTTTTAAGGTTTAAAAGAGTCTTAATCCGGAAGAATCAGTGGTTGTATCCTTTTAACGCAGAGTAACTTGGATGCATCAAAAGCAAAGATGATATGGGTCGCAAAGGAGCGGATGCATCTGAAAAGCAGGTGATGCTCTGATTCTTTCCCTGCTGGATGGGCAATGCATTGATTCTTTTCCCGCTGGGTTGGCGATGCGTTGATTCTTTTCCACGCAGGAAAGGCGATGCGTGGAATCCTGCCTGCTGTGCAGCATTGATGGAAAAAAATGACACCCTGGGGTGATGCATGGAAAATCCAGAACACAGCAAAGACAAATCGGTGCTGAGGCAGGAGATGCATCAAATCTGTGTACATTTTTCTGCTGCAATGGCCTGGTGCGTGGATTTTTCTTCAGGTTACCAGCTTCCACTTCCACTGGCCCAGGAACTGGATTTGGCACCACTTGGCAAGTCAGAACTCTCAGCAGAAGAGCCCACTCACTGGCAGTTGAAGTCTTTGATGTTCCTGAGACTTCATAACAGGAGACAAGCTCAGTTCAAGCCCTTGAAGAACCTTTAAAAGCAGGATGTAGAAAGGAGAGTCCAGTCCTTTTACTCCCAGGGCAGTAGCAGCAAGAAGCAGGCCAGCACAGCAAAGCAACAGGCAGAGTGTCAGTTCCTCATACAGCATCCAGCTCTTCTCCCTGGCATAATGTCCTCAGTCCAGAAGTGTTCTGAATTTGGGTCTCAGAAGCCCAATACTTATACTAATTTCTGCCTTTGAAGTAGGCAAACTTCAAGAGGAAAGTCTTTGTAATGCACAAGACCCTGTCTTTCCTGCTCTGGCCCCAGACACAAACTTAAAATTTAAAAACGCTTGCTAGGTTGAACTGGCAGTTCCACACTGTAGAGGCAGGTCTTAGATATGTTTACAGGGATACACATGTGGGTGGCACAATCAGTGCTGGAGGCTCAGTAGTTGCATTTGATTTACAGGCCCTGGGCACACATGGTGCACTGTAATAGGGACTTACTAGTAAATCAAATATGCCAACCATGGATAAACCAATCACCAATCCAATTTAAACAGACAGCACTTGCAATTTAGCACTGGCCAGCAGCGGTAAAGTGCCCAAGCCCTAAAGCCAGCAAAAACAAAATTCAGCAGGGGATCAAAACCAGGTCAGAAGCAAAATGTATAGGGGAAACCACGCCAAGAGCTGACAGGTCTAACACCATTCATGTTATCTTATCTGATAATTTAAGATAAAGTGCATATGCAGAATTGAGGATGGTGTTTTCCTCAAGAACAGATGAGGTGATGTGTCCCTACAGAGATTAGATAGACAGCAATCAGATTAACAAAGTCAATGAAATATGCCTGAAGTCTTAAGATAAGTTAGAAACCAGAAGGTTTTATTAAATAATTAAAATGCAATACAGAAGTCAAACATAATAATTTGTCAAACTGCATGATAAAACAATATAGAGAAATAGCATAAGGTCAATAACAAATACAGCAAAGTATCTGACATGAAGTCAACTTTCAGAGTAAAATATAGTCATAAAATCCTAAACAAGCGACAGACTGACAAGGGACTGCTCTCTAAGGTCAGGGCAAATTAGACTTGGCTCACCTCATGAATGGAGCCTTTTTATAATAAAATTCACTGAGAAAATTGCAGCGTCAGCATAAAGTTGACCACATTGGTACACAGATTAAGAAAACAGAATACAGATTGTAATTTTGCATCATCTAACACCATCCTAGTACCATCCTCTAAATGAATATTGATACAATCCCTCTTTAACTAATGTCAACAAATAAGACGTTACAAATCTAGATACATTCAAAACAATGACAGACTCATATAATTAGTAGACTTACAGTGGAAGAAGCAGGAAGAACCTTGCATTGTTACAAAAGAAAGGAAAACCTCATCCGGAGTTCTTTGAGAACATGTCAATATAAGGCATTATACTAATTCTCATTTTGCTGTGTGCGTTGAAAGGAGAAATAAAAATACACACCATGGCTGAGTTGATATTCAAAATGGTGGTTAAGCCTAGTATGGGCTTAGTTTAGTCAATCACTGGAAAATACAGTTTTGAAAAGTGCAATGCTTTTCGTTTACTATGCAAAATGTTCATGAAGTTAGGCACACACCTGTAACAACCAGAAATGTCTTTCTCATTGGTGAAGTGCTTCTTCATATATTCGAATGCTAGAAGGGACTGGCAAACTGGTTTTGAAAGGAGAAGGAGCTACTATAGACCGACGGAAAATTAACTGGTTATCTGGGTGTGGTGATGTGGCTTCATTCTGCATCCTCCCTAACCAGTTTTTCAAAACAACAAGAAATAAAACAAAGAGGAAAAGAGAAAACAAAAATAGATAAATAAATAAATAAAAGTATGTTAATAATAATAAAAACTTGAGTATATATATATATATAAATGTATGAAAGTCCATTCAAAGATGGCTGATTATTAGTACTTCCAAGGAAACCATTTTCAATGTTGATTATAAGAAACTACAAAAGTAGTCCATCTTCTGTGTCAATAGCAGGCAAAAAAATAATAATAGTCCTTCTTTTATATCCGGTGAACGGCAAACCCAGAAAAACAAAGCTGGAGAAAGTCAGCGTAGATATCACAGTGGCAGCGATCAGAAAGGCAGACAAAAAACAGTCCCCGAGCTTGACGAACTTGATACTATCAGGTGAGAGCTAACACCGTAATGAACACGCGCGTTAAGGTGCTCGCGTCTTCAACGCGAAGACGCGAGCTGACACACTGGTGCCTCATGCAGTATGCACACGCGTCTTCGCTCGTGCTGTGCCTCGCGCAGTGTACACGTGTCTTCGCTCATGCTGGAAATACCGTTAAACTAACGGTAATTTCCTTAGTGCCCTTTGTAAATAGAAAACGAAGAACGATCCTGGGCGCCCCGTAGAGTCTGTTTCTTCCGAAAACGGTCACTTGAAGAGAGGATCCCGGGAACACTGCAGAGTCTGACCGTAAAACGCACAACTGGAAACGGGCTCGTCAGAAACTCGGCGCCAATCTTGAAGTGATGAGTCCCACGAAGAAGTTTGGATGAAACAATCCTTTATTTAAAAGATTACGCCTTTAACATATACAGTAATAAAAAGGGGCACAGAGGGAAGACAAGACGAGCACCTCAGTCCGTTGATGCCGTGTGGAATGCCATGACCTCAACAAGCTATGTCAGGGAATTCCACATGACCCAACAGCATTCCAAGCCACATCACCACACTGTGTCTCTCTCACCAGACCACAGAGAACAACCCCATCCATCTACCAAAGGGATCAGCCTATTATTCATGCTCTGACCACACTTTGGGGGTCATTCTGACCCCGGCGGTCTCAGACCGCCGGGGCCAGGGTCGGCAGGAGCACCGCCGACAGACCGGTGGTGCCCCGCAGGGCATTCTGACCGCGGCGGTTCGGCCGCGGTCAGATGCGGGAAAATGGGGATTCTGACACCCCCTACCGCCATCCTGTTCCTGGCGGGTCTCCCTGGCGGTAGGGGGTGCCGCGGGGCCCCTGGGGACCCCTGCAGTGCCCATGGCATGGGCACTGCAGGGGCCCCCGTAAGAGGGCCCCACAAAGTATTTCAGTGTCTGCCATGCAGACACTGAAATACGCGACGGGTGCCACTGCATTTTCATTCATTAGTCATTATAGTTAGTATACATAAGTCATCATCTTCTGCCAAACTGCTGCTATTTTAACACAAATATTTATGTTTTTTCATGACTATGATTTCTTTCAACCTCAAATGAGTACACTTTTTCTGGGGTACAGTAGTGTGTGAAAAAAGATTACAACATGTCAACAATTTTCAAACAAACAGATCAATAAAAAGTAAGTTACTTTAGAAGGTAAACGTCAAAGTACTTCGAAATATCCAAGCAGCATGCAAGTAAAGATGAGACACTCCAACTTATTTCCAACATTTGAGGGAAGCAAAGTTTTTAGTGGGGGCAAACAAACCAAAAGACATTGTTTGCTTCATCTGATGTATAAAAGGTAAAACAACACTCTTCCTAAACAATTTCTCAAAGTTGTATTTGGTACACTACCGCTTTAGGTAGAAATTAGATGTTTCACACCTCTAATCCTTTTGTGATAAGACATTAGCATGAACATGGTTCTCTTCAAGTAAAGTATTAAGTATAAACTTTATTGCAGCCTTCATGAACAGATCCGACTCCATTTGCTACTCCTAAACAACTGATCATAATGACAGTCTAGAACACGGAATTCCTTGATGTCAACATTGCATCAAGAGCAACAGCGAAGCCAACACTACATATTCTTCCCTTCTTACTGCTACAACTATTAACAATCAATTTTTGTAGAGCGCGGCTACTCACCCGTGAGGGTCCCAAGGCGCATGGAGTGTGAGGCCTCATCCGAAGAGCCACGTCTCGAGGTTCTTCCTGAAGATGGTGAGCGATGGGCTTTGTCTGAGGTGCAGGGGGAGGTTGTCCAGCTCTTTGCTGCGATGTAGGTGAAGGATTGTCCTCCAAGGGTGTTTTTACAAATGAGAGGGATAGTGGCCAGGGCCATCTGGGCGGAGCAGAGTGATCTGGCGGGGTGTGGAAGGAGACGTGGTGGTTCAGGTAGGCTGGTACTGCATTGTGTATGGCCTTGTATGTGTGGGAGCCAGTGGAGGGTCCTCAGGTGTTGGGAGATGTTTCCTTGGCATGGGAGATCAAGGATGAGTCTGACGGTAGCATTCTGGATGAGTTGCAGTTTTTTTATGTTTCTAGTCGAGGTGCTGGTGTAGAGGGCATTGCCACAGTCGAGCTTGCTTGTGCCTAAGGGCTGGGTGACTGTCCTGAGAAAGTCTGCTGTGACCCATCTGAAGATCTTTGAAGTTTGCGGAGTGTGTGCCAGCAGGAGGAGACGACTGAGTTTAGCTGGCAGGTCATGGATAGGGAGGAGTTGAGGATGATGCCTAGGTTGTGGGCATACTCAGTCGGTGCAGGGGGGCACTGAGGGATGTGGGCCACCAGGATTCGTCCCAAGCTGAGGTGGCATTTCCGAAGATGATGAGCTCAGTCTTGTCAGAGTTGAGCTTGTGGCAGCTTTCTCTCATCCAGGTTGCGACGGCTTCCATTCCTGAGTGGAAGTTCCTTTTGGCCATGTCCCAGTCTATAACCTACTCCTTAACAGCTGATCATAATGGCAGCAAAGAACGTGGAATTCTCTGATGTCAACATTGCATCAAGAACAAAAGCGAAGCCAACACTACATATATCTTCCCTTCTTACAGCTACAACCATTAATAATAAATTACTATAAAGAATAATATATTATTAAATACCCAATTAACTCATGAAATAAATAACTGTACATTTATTGAGGATTGCAAAGTTTAACGTCTTCGCAACCTATAAGGGTATTATTAACAAGCAATAAGACATAAGCATGGTATAGATACTGACATACATATTTAGATACATTACAGGGCTTATTGATAACATGACACTAACTACTCTTCTTTGTCAATCCAAAAGGGCAATTGTCTTCAAAAGTTTGTGTTTGTGAAGAACTATTACTACTGATCAAATTGATCTCCACCAAAGTCTTCTCTTCATCCAACCAATCGTACTTTTCTCATTCTCCATTGAACAGCTATCACTTTTCTCACACTTGGCTAATATCCCCATATGCCATATTTTGCAGTCACTCAATTCCGCTGAATTGCAATGTACCTGTACAACTTTAATTGGTTCAGAAAACAATTTTTCACCTTTCCTTACTATGCCATTTCTTTTCACTCTAACCCACTGACCCATTTTAGGGTCCAATTTCATCACACAATGCTTCATATCATACCTTTTCTAGGATTCTTTTTGCAATGTTTCAATATTCCTTTGCACATCTTCAGTCATCCATTTCATTTGTCTAGTGCCTGGTAAGTATCCAGCATAATCCTTAGAAAGTAGTGTTCTGCCTTTCATGAGTATAAAAAAGGAGTAAATCATGTGACACCAATGAGAGTAATTCTATTTATTTACATCATTTTGAACACTTCCCGCATCCATTGCTTTTGGCTACCTGTAGGACTCCTTTGATAACTTTATTATACCTTTCCACATTACTCTTACTTTCTGGGCGATAACTGGCAGTGGTCTTTTGTAATACAAAGTTCCTTTTTAAGAATTTCTGCATAACGTTTGACAAAAATTGAGGTCTTTTACCACTGATCAATATCTTGAGTGGACCCCTCTTAGAAAAAACCTTTTCCATAAACTAGTTTAACATTGCATTTACACTCTCCACAAATTCAACTTCAGGCCATTTCCAAAATATATATACCAACACAATGATATATATCAGTGTTTTCCAACCTTTTGACTCCTGTGGACCCCCACGTTATCATCACTGGAACCCAGGACCCCCCCTCCCATGAATAATTATTGGAATCTGGGGACCCCTCCCCACTGAGTCATTAATGTAAGCCAAGGGCCCCAGCCTAAACACTGTTGATGATTTGAATCGCAAAACAATACACAAAAAATACAGAAACAGGCATTCATCAAACACATACACAAATGCTAACATTTTTTATTTAATTTGCAAACAAATATAAATTAAAATACAAAATGTTAAAAGGAAGGTTGAAGCTTTTCTAAATTCAATTCAAGCTACACATCATCCATACTATATTCTGTTTGATGCACCAGCACTGCTCCCACAAATCAATCTGAGGATGCTATTTAACTTTTTAGCCTCCAATGTCATGTTCCTATACATTTACAGTACATTTTCAAATTTTCAGTTGTACATTTAGCCACTTTATTTATATAAACTTTATTAATCTACTCAAATGTAATTTTCTAAGCAGTCACAGACTCCCTGAAGAGGCTTTGCAGACCCCCAGGGGTGATGGACCACAGGTTAGGAACCACTGACATAGATTCTGCCTTCAGTTCGATGCCACATATGTGCCATAAAGTCAATCTCTACTCTTTCTCTAAGCATATTTGGGCATCTCGAGGGAAATATATGTGGTCTAAACATCACCCCAAAGTAATATGAACTCTCACACGTCACACAATTCCTCAAATTTCCTGGCCACCAAAAGCATTCCTTAACTCCTCTTTTGTTTTTTTTCCACTTCTAAACATCCTTCATGACATATTTCTAAGTTCCTTTCCCGCAACCTAAGCAGTGGAAACATATCTCTTCCTCTTAACAAATACCATTCTTTACACTTAGCTTGACCCTGAACTCCCTAAATCCCCAAAGGTTTTTTCTACATATACCTTCTCTGTCCAACCCATTTCCACACACTTCTTCATTCCACATATTTCGCTGTCAGCCAAAAGCTCTGTTTCTCACTCATCCTTACACATTCCATACTTGATATCCTCCAAAAATGTTAGTTGCACAACACTTATTCTATTCAGCTTACAGAACTTTATTAGTCACAACAGGCATACGGCTTAGAAAATCGCAAACTCTGTTCTTCATGCGTGGCAAAACTCTATAACATCAACATAGTTATATTCTATTAATCTCAACAATATGCAAACAATACGTAGTGTGACTTAGTCCATGCCTTTGTGGCAAGAGCCTTCACTAAAGGCGTACGATCACTCCTTACTGCCAGAGGCATACAACAAGAATATTGCCTAAACCGTTCCAGTCCCTAAACCCATGCCAGTAATCTTTTCTATGACAATATTTTTCCTCTTCTGGTGTCAATCACCTAGAAGCAAATGTAATCATTACCTCCATCCCATCACTCTCATTCTGTGCAACCACAACCCCCATCCCTTTATTACCTGCATTGGTTGTGACTGTTGCAAGACTAGGATCAAAACCTTGCAAGGAAGGAGAACAGCAAAAGTCATTTTAGATATTCTCAAATGCCTCCTTTCATTGATGATTCCACACACATTTCATGCTAGTCCTCGAAATGCTTGATCATCATCTTTATATTTGGGAGGTATAGTATTCAGAATATCTTGTAACAGTTCTTTTTTTGGTTTAATACCATCAATATTTATTTCATGTTCTAGACATGTCACACTCTGTTTCGCAACTTTGCATTTCCTCAACTCTACTGTCAACCCCTTCATTTGCAAAGCATTCAAAACATCTCTTAAAGTAATGCCATAGTATTTTATTTGTATTAACCACAATCATTATGTCATCCTGAAAGAACATAACATTAGGCAAGTCTTTCAACAATGAGTACATTAATCTTCAAAATAGCAGCGGCCAAAGCCAAGCCAAATGGTACCTTCGAAAACATAAAGCATTCAAATGGTGGTATAGGTGCTCTTAATCTATTATACTTATGATTCAAGGGCATATGGTGATAAGCTTCAGTTAAATCTGTTGTGAATTTTTTTTTAAACTTTTCCTAGCCATTGACAGCATTTCCTCAATTTTGGGGAGGGGAAATCTATTGACTAAAATGTTTTATTCAACTCTCTTAAAACAACTCATCAGAGGACCTTGTCAGTCACCCGTCCGGCAACAACTAATGCACAAATCCAATTGGACGATTCAATAGGTTTTATGGTCCAAGTATCCTTCAATTTTTATAACTCCCTTTCAACTCCATCTTTTAATGAAAGGGGGAAGTTCTTGCAGCACAGTATTAGACCTTTCAGCCTTAGGGTGGTCTTCCTCGAAACCTTTTGCCCTCCATTTTTGTGCTGAAACTAGTTTTTGATGGCCTTGGCACTCTGTACACTTTACTCCTGCTAACCAGTGCTAATATACTTGTGCTTACTCCTCTAAACATGGTTTAATTGACTTACACCTTATTTGGCACCTATTATTTACTTAGAGGTCCCTTATAGAGTGGTATATCATATACTCAGGGACTGTACATTAGATACTACTAGTGGACCAGCAATAGTATTGTGTCTCAATGCAGTTTTAAACTCACAATTTATTTATTTATTTGAGTTCATTCGGTCTAGAGATCTAGACCATTTAGAGTAACAAAGATAACAATCATACATGATAAATAGTATTTGTTAAAAAAACATAATAACAATATAAAAAACAGTAATAATCAGGACAATATAACAATAAGATCAACAGGACTAAGTATTTGATTGTAGATAAAAAGTACAATAAATAAGACATGGCTAAAAATGTTAAGAGAAAAAAGATAAAAGCTAGGATATAAAATTCTGTCTAACATACCAATGTGTGCAGTTATTTTCCAGTAAGACCTGGCCCTCGTCAATCCTCATATAGAGGGCAACAAGTTCCTGCTAAAAAATTCCTACTGATACTGCTAGAAAATAACAGTTGAGACTCCTTCTATCGACTGATGTCAGGATGGCTCACATGCCCTTTGAAACAATAAGCCTACGCCGGATGTACCAGGCCTCCGATAAAAATTTGGTAACTGTAATACCTACCACGGAGGATGAGTCGTATGTACAGATTCTGGTGGCGTTTGCTCTATCCTGTAATGACATATTTTTGCAGAGGGGAATGATCCACCTCCCTCTGGGACTCTTATACAAAGGGCAGAAAAATAGTATATGCTCTATTGTTTCTTTGCAATTTTGGCAAGAGATACATCTATCATTTGAAAGGATGTTAGATGACCAGTGAGCCGTAAAACCATTAATAGGCAGTGTACCATATCTTAGTTGGAGATATAAAGCACGGGCGTACGGAGGCATGGGAAGGTTCAAGAAGTTCTCAGCCCAGGGCTCGTGCTTGAGTTGGAGAAATTCCATTGTTAGCCTGCCCGCCCCTTTTTGGTGCAAGGAGTCTTCATTAACTTTCTCCCAATATCTTTTTGTGACAAGTTTCCTTGCATTATCGGGGATTTGATCCGGATATTTCCAGTAGGAAGGAAAACCTATTTTGACCCAGGCAGATTTCATTTCCTTCAGCCATGGAATTTTCTCCAGTGCCTGGGGGGTGGCTATGAGCTCTCTTATAGCCAGCCTATATGGTTCAAGTTCAACAGATTTCCATAAACGAATCCAATAGGAGAGAGGCCTTAGGGCTGCTGTGGTTTTAATACTGTTTAAACCTAGGTCAAGCCTTAGAGGGGTCATTGGTGAGCCCATACCTAGCCGGGCAATCTGTCTAAGGAAATGATTTTCCTTGGTTTGCAGAGTATCAAGGTTTTTGTGGGACCCCCAAAGTTCCGCTCCATACCGGGCCTCTGCTCTGATTTGGACATTGTAAATCTCCGCAAGTATGTTCAAGGGGGGACTCAGAGCCTTTCTCGATCTACGGACAAGGGCCCCACCTCTCTGGCTTATAATGAGAGCCCCTTTGTCAATGGCTGCCTTCCATTTGCCTGTGTTCGATAGTCTGAAACCCAAATAGTCGAACTCTTCTACTTTCTCCAATGGAATCGAGTTCATTTCTATGCTAACGCGCGATCGTTTCTTGGAGGTACTATATATCATAAGTTTTGTTTTCTTGATGTTTACGTCCAGACCATAGTCACTACAAAAAACACAGAATTGGTTGATCAGGTTTTGGATTCCCATTGGCGATTTAGATATCAAAATTGTGTCATCTGCATATAGCAGACACGGGATTTTTTTCCCAACCAATTTAGGTGAATCATTTATACAGTTCTCTAAGTAGTGGATGCAATTATTGATATATAGCAAAAAAAGAGTGGGTGCCAGGACACATCCCTGTCTAACTCCTTTTTTAATAGCTACGGGGTCAGTCAACTCGCCCCCCTGGCCACATCTAATTTGAGCGAAAGTATTTTCATGCAGTTGAGCAATGAGTTTCAGGAGACCAGATGGCACTCCCATATTTGATAATGTTGACCACAGCAGGCTCCTGGGGATCAAATCAAATGCGGCTCTGAGGTCTATGAAGACCACATAGAGATTACCCCTCCCCAGGTCAACATTCTTCCATTTTATTGACATGAATCTTAGGGCTTGTTCAACTGTACTCACTGCAGGTCTAAATCCTGCTTGTAGGTCAGAAAGAGCTTCGGACTCCATAATCCATTCCTCAAGATGGAGCAGAAGATGCTTTGCATAGATTTTTTGGGAGTTATCAAGGAGACTAATCGGACGATAATTGGCAGGGATGTTCGGATTTCCTTTTTTAAAAATGGTTACTATTTCAGCCCCTTTCCAAGTGGGTGGAGCGGGGGCCCCTGCTGCAATTGCATTGCAGATAAGGTTGAGATATGGTGCCCATATATCTGGTCTTGATTTGTATAGATCGCCTGGAATCTTATCTGGGCCAGGGGCCTTTCCCCATTTCAATGAGTCTATTGCTGCTCTTGTTTCGGTTAGAGAGAATGTGATCGGGGTGGTCTCATGGTTTATTGAGGCATCAGGGGCCCACAGAGATGCTTCAGATGGCCCTTCGTATAGTTGCCCAAAGTGCTCTACCCATGATGCTGAGAGAATTGAGGAGCCAGCTGCGGCAGGGGAATTGCTACAGTCATCAGTTATTAGTTTCCAGAACCTAGATGTGTTATTGGATTTAGCAGTCTCCAAAATAATAACCCATCTGGCCTCTTCCCAGCTTCTGCGTGCCTTAGAACATTCCTTCTTATAAACTTTTCTGGCTGTTCTTAACAGCCCAACATGGCCTTCTTTTATTGCTTCCAGGAGAGATAGTTGTGCTTCTCTGCAACAATTGTCAAACCAAGGAGCGCAGTGCTTTTTGTTAGGATTATTAAGAAACTTTTTTGTAAAAAGATGCTTTAAAGATTGAAACAAATCAGTGTGGACTGCTAAGACTCTGTCACCCTCCCCATTCTCGTTTAGCCGGATCATACACTCCATCTGGTTGGCAAGCAGGTTGTAAATAGATGCCAGGTGTTTAGGGGGAAGAAATAACAGATTCCCATTTTAGGTTGCGTCTGTTATTAGTTAGGGCCAGCTGGGAGGCATGGATCTTAGAGTAGGGCACATTAAACGAAGGAAAAAGTCCTCTGGTCGATAAGATCAACGGGTCATGATCGCTCTCAATTTGCTTTTGGACCCTCATATCGAACATGTGGCTCCACAGTCGGATGTCAAGAAGTATATAATCAATACGACTGCTGAGCCCTCCGCGCCTAAAGGTAGCTTGCAAATTTACATCCGAGCGCGAGCGACCGTTTGCAGGCTCAGAGGCCATGGGCTAGTGTGATGTCGGCCAGTAAGCGCGCAGATTTATTCAGCCTTGGTCTTTTGTTGGAGACTAGCTGAGGGATGCCCTAATGGGCATCCTCTTCTTTACATATTCCTTGGACTAGAGGATTAGGTTCAAAAGTGACATTAAAATCCCCTCCAATCAAAACAAAGAAGGAGGGATTGTTTTTAAGAAAACTGTCCAAAATGGACAGGACATCAGAATCAGGGTGGGAGCTCACATTCCTGTTATAGATATTAATTAAAAGTAAAGGTCTCTCTTCAGAAATCATTATTAATAGGACTTGCAAGTCAGGGCAACCCGTATCTATTTCTTCTATCTTGCACCTAAGAGAAGTGTTGATCCACACAAGCAGCCCTCCCAATGGTCTCCCAGAAGATGACTTGCGTGCTGGAACCCAATAGCTTTTAAAGCCTAGTCTATATTTGGGTTCTAATGCCCACGTTTCTTGGAAGAGGCAGATCAGGTGATCATCAATAAGATTGCCCCATCCTGGGCTTTGTAATTTGCTTTCCAACCCTGCTATATTCCAGCTGAGTACCTTATCGAGATCCTCTGTTTTTATGGACCCTGCTTTATTCTGAGGATATTTCCTACAGGGGGAGGAACTGCTAGGAACCATACTAATTCCCTCAGGTATATTAGGACCAGTGGCTTTCTCGCTATGTGCCTTGTGAACCTCGCTGGATGTGACCCAAGCTATATATGAATTAGGTAGGTTGGCCATACGGGTGGACCCCAGAATGTGTGGAACAGTTGACAGGAACGGAATACATTCCTCGCTGGCTTGGCTCGTGGTGCTTGTGGGTGATCCCTGGTTAACAGGATCTGCCAAGGTCGAAGGGGCAACAGAGTTAGAGATGCTGAGGGCAGTAGGGTGAATGTCCTCAGCCTCACCATTGCTCGGAGCCACTTCCGAAAGGTCATCTCCTAGTCAGTCTGTCTCAGAAAGAGATGACGAAGGGCATCTAGGGCCAAGCGCAGGGATAGACTGTGTGTGGATAGCCGGGAGAGCCCCGTATAACGTTGGCAGTTGTCTACTCCAAGCTGGCATGGGAGGTGGATAAAACACTTGTAACCTGCAAAGGGAGGCTTTTTCAGTTCGTTTCCTTTTTCCTTTGGTATTGGAATCTGCTAAGGTGAGGGGGCCTTCATTTGAGGGACTCTGAGCCAGCAGAATTGGTGCAGCACGGGTCGTCCTGATTCTCCTGGGAGATTTTAGAGGGGGAAGGGAAAGGGGTAGTCAGTACAGACTGTCATTCTGTTCGCGGGGGGCTGTGGGGCTGAGCTAACATGAACTAGGCTGTTGGTTGAAGAAGGGGGGGCAGGTAAGCGTCGCTGCACTAACTCTATTTCTTTTTCAAGTTCCCCAAAAGCCTTTTGCAGAAAACCATCTAAGGTTCTGTTAGAGTGCTGCTTTCCTTCCAACCCACCCCCACGTTGACGGCCCATTATTCTTTAAATCAGGGGCCTTTAGTGAGCCCCCGGCTTATAGGGGTGTGTAGGCCTTTGGGACCCAGCCACTGACACTATAGTGTGATTAATAAGCTTCTCAGACCCTACTGTTCACAAATCCCAAAGACAAGACCACAGTGAGATGCCCAAAGCGTATATATATAGCCTGGCCCAACCACTTATCGGGCGCAGACAGGCGCAAAGCAGGTAATGAATTATGGGCTCCTGCCCTTGGGAGAAGAAGAATGGTGCTGCCTCCTTCCGCCCTCCAAGAAACGTAATTCAATAAGCAGTTATATGATGAACTGAGGTAAATTCAACTGAGTACACAGAAAAACCTGCAAGTATCCGGTTTAGGTTGATAGTTTTCCACGTGCTTGATGGGGCCTGGGGCTCTATGGGAGGACTGCCCACGCACCGAGCAGAGGAACTTGAGATCTCTTTCAGGCAGCCATAGACAAGTTTGCTGTCTGGTCCACGTCTTTGTGTAGATGTCAGGTGGGTGGCCCTGCCCTGCCTCTTCCTGGCAATGACGGGCAAGGACGGACCCGCCCTTGGCCCGGGCTTCGCCCGCGTGGCGGGAGCGTGAAGTTAATTTAAAGGGCTCCTGCCCCGTGACACTCCTCCCGCCAGCAAACAGCGCTTCTCGTGACGGCGGGAGCGCGAAGTTAATTTAAAGGGCTCCTGCCCCGTGACACTCCTCCCGGCAGCAAACAGCGCTTCCCGCGACGGCGGGAGCGCGAAGTTAATTTAAAGGGCTCCTGCCCCGTGACACTCCTCTCGGCAGCAAACAGCGCTTCCCGCGCGGCGGGAGCGCGAAGTTAATTTAAAGGGCTCCTGCCCCGTGACACTCCTCCCGGCAGCAAACAGCGCTTCCCGCGACGGCGGGAGCGCGAAGTTAATTTAAAGGGCTCCTGCCCCGTAACACTCCTCCCGGCAGCAAACAGCACTTCCCCTCACAATTCGACTTGGTAATAAAACTCCCCTTGCCAAGTTTTAAACTCCTGGTTTATTGCATATAGGTGATAACTGGGTAGGCCCTATGTAGCCCATATGGAAGGGTGTATTGTAATTAAAATGCTAGAGATGTGCTTTTACTTTTTACATGTCCTGGTAGTGAAAAACTCCTAAATTCATTTTTCACTACTGTGAGGCCTACCTGTCCCGTAGGATAACATTGGGTTACCTTATTACATTTAATAAGTGGTAACTTTTGATTTGGACCAGGTATCCAGTACATGCTTGGTATCTACAAAACTGTAATGAAAAATTCTCGTTAATGGTAAAGTTGGATTTTTAATCAAAATTTTGAAAATGACACTTTTAGAAAGTTGGCATTTTTCTGCCCTTACAACTTTTGTGCCTTCATCTTGTCTTGGGCCACAAGACTAGGAGTAGGTGACAGACTTTGTGAATTCCTCCTAGACAGTCACATAATATAGAGATTATGTGTGCCTGAATGGGCCATCTGCTGGCAGTATGGGGATAGCGAGGGTGGGGCTGAGCACAGCCCTACTTGCAACTGAATCACCACATTATCACTGTAGCCACCTTGGAGGCAGGGCACAGGAGTCAGGCATTCCGTGAACTTCAAAGAACCTTTTTAGAAGCTTCTTTCACCTTCCAGAGTGGCACCAGGTTATAAAAATAGGACCTTCAGACCAACTCTTCAGTTCACTCCAGGACCTGTAGAAGGACTCTCAGTGGACTGCCTGCTCCTATGGCTTGCTGTGAACTCTCCAAGACTGCTTTGCTATATAGGGAAGGACTGCTTTGCTGTCTGGAGCCTGCCTTGAACGCTCAGATGCCAGCCCTGCTGTTGACCCATGCATCTTCACCTGAACCCAGGACATCTAGAGTGACTACAAGGGCTAGTTTGCTCGCCTCCTGGTGTCCCACCAGTCCTGGACCATTGGTTGTGGTGCTAAAAGTGGGCCAGATTGCCAAATCCAGAAACAGATGAAATGTTTAGTCAAAAGCGTCTCTCAGAACTAGGAGGAGTCTGGGACAAACCTGCTCGCCTATCCACCTCAGTTACACTGCTGGTCAGGTTGACTTCACGGCTTCTCCCACTACATTATTCTTTGCAGCAGCTAATCCTTTTCAGCGCTCCTTCGCCAAAGGGGTATGCGGCCTCATGAAACTGTCTTTAGCTATAGCCTTCTACCTCATACTTCTGGAGAATTGTGACTGATATTTGTCACATTTGAGACAGAGTAAACCGTCCGCCAATCTCTAAATCAGGCCCTAAGTCCAAATGTAGAAATCTCCAACCCAAGGCTCCCTCACAAAGATATTCCCTCCTCAGACACCTCGTGCAGCCTTGCCCCACTTAACTTTACCTTCTCAGAAACTTTTTCTCAAAATGTGTTTTAAGTCGGAAGGTAGGTGCTGAACGGGTCCAATCCACTTCTTGGCCACATTATTCAACTTTGAACCAGTCTTGTGCAACTAGATTGGTGCTTCGATCTTTTAGGCACTAGTTTTTACTAAAAAAAAGAAAATGCATAACTCGGGTTCTACTGGTTGGATTTTGTTGTTTTGGTGTCAAATAATTTATTAAAATGTACTTTATTTTTCCTAAGTTGCATGGGATTTTTCTTATGTTCTGTTTTCACTTCATTACTGTTTGTGAGAAGCATAAATACTTTACACATTGCCTCTAAGTTGAGCCTGACTACTTTTTGTGCCTCGCTACCCAGGGCTAAGCACAGGTTAATTTAGTGACTTTATGCCAATTACCCTAGCTGTTGCTTAACCAGGGTTCACACCCCAGTCAACCAACAACACACTACCTTACACACCATTTATGGACATTAAGGGCCTCATTACGAGTGTGGCAGTCTTATGACCGCCACACTCGTGGTGGTGGCCTGGACCGTCGCGGATTCTGCGGTCCAACCGCCATATACACCACTGGCGGTCCGACCGCCAGCTCTGCCAGAATCTTGGATGCCAGTGGTCTGGAGGTGGAGGAGATCATAATCTGCCAGGGAAGCGCTGCCCTGACGTTTATGTCCTTGCTCTCAGCCGGCCTTTTCATGGTGGTAACACCGCCATGAAAAGGCTGGCAGAGAACAGGTGCAGGGGGCTCCTGCACTGCCTATGCACTCGGTATAGGGAGTGCAGGTCCCCCCCTGCCCAGCACCGTCGCAACATTCACTGTCAGCTTTGCAGACAGTGAACATTGCAAGGGTGCTGGTGTACCCTGCTGGCTACACCATTGTCACTGGCTTAATTACGAAGACAATGCTGTAGCCTGTTCCCGCTAGGTCGGTGGGCAGAAACTCAGGTTTCCACCCACCGACCTAGTGGGAAACTTGTAATGACTCTGGCGGGGAGGTCGTCGCGTAGGTGGTGCCCACCCGGTCGGGAGTTGGCAGACTGACTTTTCTGTCCCCTAAATTCAAAATGGGGCTGTATTTCATAAACAACAGATTTCTCTAACCCAATACCGAAGGTCCATTTGCTGCTATTTACAACTTCATTTCAGTTTTCCTGTTCTAAAAATTAACATTCCAATTTCCTGAATCCTAATAATTCAATGGGTTCATCTGTGAAATTTCTGGTTTAATGTAAGAAGGCTCTAAATATTCACCTAATTTCTTGACAAATTCAAATTTTTCTATCCACACATTTTTATCAATTACAGTATATATTTAGGGGTGGGTAGAATGTTCCGTTCCGCTTGCAGAATGGGCAGAATCTTGGTATCTCTAGGTTACTCTTGTAACACTGAGTTCAAGGCATATTCTGCCAATCACTGTGTGGTGGAATTTTTTCTCGTTCAGGCTCCAGAACAGTAGGTTGGCAAGCGCAAGTGAGATTTGGCATCCTTCCGGTCGCTAGGAGGACAACCGGTGAGCTTTCTCTAATGCAGGCAGTTATGGGTGATAGAGACCATTTGCAATGAGAAGGGTACTGCTAAAGTAGAAAATCTACTCTAGTGGCATAAAAATAAATTGGAATAGCCATGCCCTCTGGCACACCATGTTGTGCCATTCACACCGTTTTTCCATCACAGAACGTGCTACCAGTGCTAAATTACAGTGCAAGTAGACTGACATGTCTATTTCCACCCACTGGCGGAACTCTGCAGAATTTTTACAGAATTTTTATGCACCTCAGCGGAATTCCATGTATTCATAATCCCTGAGTTCCGCCAGCTCCATATTTGACGAGCCAGAGTCTGCTACTGTCCTCATTTTTATCCCTCTATTATTAATTTCACATACAGTTTTTTAAACCTTCTAATTTACCAATTTAATAATTTCTTCACCAACACTGAAACCTTTTGTTTTGCTATTTTAACTGTTGCTTTTCCTACAGACAAAACACAGTCATCCTTCACAGTCACAAATGTAACTTTCAGAGTGTTCTTATTTTTGTCTTGTTCAGACCTTTTGCAACATAGCAAGCAAAATGGGCTCTCGGTCCACATCTTCAACATCTTTGTTTAACTGCAGGGCAAATCTTAATGTAGGCTAGGTGATCCTGGCTATGATACACTGTATTTTCCTCTGATTTATTGCTCAAATTTCAATGTTTCTTTATTTTATTTTCCTTCACCCTTCCCTCAACATCATGCTAATGTTTGCTTTCTACTGCTTTGGAACACCGACCACCCAATACAGCCTTTTGGACAACAGAAATATTATCTTTCAATGGAGATTCACCAGTAACCCACAATGGATATTAAATATTGCTGTTGTTACCGGGCATAACTGTTTGATCTCTAATAAACGTTATGAAATTCAGAGTACACTGTTCCTATCTAGAAAAATTATCAGGGTGAACAATTATATATATATGTATATATATATATATACAGGAGCAAGAACCCTCATGCATCACAATGGATGACTGGCTTCATCATTGGGACAGCTCCTCGTTAGGCTGGTACTGCAATGCCTAACGGGCTCCCCCCAAGGGGGGAGCTCTTACCCGGGGTGCTCAAGTAGTCGCACCTTTAAAATAGTTTGTTTAAAAGAGGTGTCCAATTCGAAGAACCCAAAAATAAATGGAGTGAATAGAATGAATTAAAATTGGTTCTGCATCAATAAATATCACTCATACTTTAATCAGTTTTATATGATGAAGACCAAGATTAAAAACAAGGTGGAGAGTCCGGGTGATAAATAATGGTCACCCACTCTCAAAACAAACGAGGATCAACACTATATGGTATCACTCAATGACAGGTCTACATGTTTCGCGTCGAGATGGTCCAGCCGGATCCTATGACGCTTCCTCAGGACCAATAGAAAATCTACTCCAAAATGCCAGAACTAATGTTCAACAATATCTAGAAAAAAGTAGTCACTTACTTAGTTCTACTTGTATAAAAAGGTCGCCCATCCCCAATTTCAGGATAGTGCTAAAAGGATCACGGTCAGGAAAAGGAACTAATATTTTCTCATTCCTTAGCAGTCGGCTTATTAACCTACCCTCGAGACCCGTGCCCTAGTCTCTAATAAACACATTGTACCAAATCTGCATGATAAGGTAAGTTTTTTAAGTGCAGCTACATAATCATCTATCCCTCATTCCTCCTTGTTTCCTTTGGAAAAAAATAAAACTGTCAATAGCAACATAAACTCCTAGTGAAGAATTTGCATCAAGGTCATCCACTGTATTGTATAAAATATTTCCTTTACCGTCTTGTCTATGTTTCTTCTCCATCCTGTGAAATATATTTAATCCACCAGATCACAAGCAGCAGTGTAGCAACATCTTGTTCTTTCTCTGTTCTGCACCTACTACAGTGAATGCTTGTGATGGGGTGAGATGTATGCCTTGAGGAGCACACATTCTCAGTTTAAAGCTGACCATAAAATGTGTAGTACCCTTTTCTCAAAACGTCCGCCAACACAAAATTAATAAGGAAAGGCCAATTTCAGTTCTAATGGTGCATAGTTCCAATCAAGCATGATATTTAATTGGGTTTCACTTTGTTAAACAGTTGTAAAATAGTTATTAATGTTGCTCCATACAACGGTACACTCTTTGAAATTTCCAGAACAAATTTTCTAGCCACTTGTCCATGTTTTCTATTGTAATTGGACTGTGTGTTTAACAATGTTTCGTTCACATTAAATTTCCACTCCAAATATCTTCGGGCCGCCTTCCTATTATTCAGGTGCATTCTCCAATTACAGATTTGCCAGTGCAAAAGCCTGACAGATCTCAGTACCCAACTAGTGTCTTTCAATTTTCAGAGGACCTAATCTTTCGCTTTTTGAACATCTGGCCTTTCACCCAGAACCTCACCGGCCCAGAGAGGATACAGTGTGCGTTGTAATGGGTTTCGTTGAGTGGTCAAAGGAAATCATGGGAATTTCGTTTTCAGCTAGTGTGTGTGTTCCAGATCTTGATCAATGTACATCTTACCCCTCAAGTGTATAGGTTCCTCAGCCTATCTTTTTTAGCTAACCAGAGAATGTACAACATGGCTATTCCATGGGTGTTCGTGTCATAGTTCTCCTAAGGGCCAATTCGCAAAACAATAGATTTCCACTAATATGGAAACAGCAAAATAAAACAAATGAAAATATGCAAACCTAGTGTTTTCTGAAGTATAGACAAGTTTTGAAATATTAATGGGGTAAACGTTATCACCCATAATAGCATCCAACTTATATGCATACTGTTAGAAACAGGGTCTCTAGCTGGGAGTCAGTTTACAATTTACACAGTTAGGCACAGAATGGTTAAGCAATAAAATGCCCACTTTATAAAAGTGGCATTTTCAAACAGACAATCTTAAAACCAACTCTACCAAAAGGTGTATTTATAAATTGTGAATTCAGAGACCCCAAACTCCTGATCTCCATCTGCTCCCAATGGAAAACTGTACTTAAAAGATATTTAAAGGCAGTCCCCATGTTAACCTATGGGAGATATAGGCCTTGCAACAATTGAAAACAAATTTGGTGGTATTTCACTATCAGGACATGTAAAAAAACACCAGTACATGTCCTATTTTTTAAATACCCTACACCCTGCCCATTGGGCTACCTAGGGCCTGTCGGATTGGCAGTGAACACCTACACACACAGACACTGCAGTGGCAGGTCAGAGACATGTTTACAGGGCTACTCCTGTGGGTGGCACAATCAGTGCTTCAGGCCCACTGGTAGCATTTGATTTACAGGCCCTGGACACACTTTACTAGGGACTTACTAGTAAATCAAATATGGCAATTATGGATAAACCAGTCACCCATGCAATTTGCACAGGAGCACTTGCACTTTAGCACTGATCTGCAGTGGTAAAGTGCACAGAGACAATAAACCAGCAAAACAGATCTGAAAAAATAGAAGGAAAAATGCCAAAGGTTTGGGGTAACCCTGCAAAAGGGGCTACTTCAAAAACAACCCCCTCCGAGCCTAAAGCCAGGGTAGACCAATCAATACCTTGCTGGACTTTCCTGCTTAGGGCAATAGAACCTCGACAATGGCCCACTACTGCAGGAGCTCTTACCAGTTCTAAGCCTCTCTGAATCCAGGTGGCTCCCTCAGTGAACACTCTAATGGCCTACTGAACGAACCCAGGGGGACCCCTAATCCTTATGTGAGGACTCTATATGTGCAGCACCTAACCTTACCTTGCCCACAGATGCATCCCAGTAGGTAGATGGCACCACCATGGCCAACAATGAGAGGTGGCCCAGTCCGCCCATTGGGTCTGACTTCGGTCCCTCACCCAGGAAAAACTCTGACCAGAAGTACAACCAACAGCTGTCAGTGTTATGAGCCAGGCCCCAGGCCACAGTGGGGTTGCTCGCCTCCGTGGTTTTTAAAAGTGGGGGGCAGTAGCCCTTGGTGCCTGGCTCCCTTTTTCCCCTTCACCTCCCACCAGTTCAGGGTTGGTATCCTGAGACTCGTCACTCACCTTAGGGCCTGTACACTCAGGCTGAGCTAGGGACAGGGGCGGGCTCTCCATTCTCCTGTCCCTCTAGCTGGGGTCCTGTACTTTCCACCTTGGAGGGGTACCCCCAGACAACTGAACTGTGAGCGCACCTCTGGGGGCTGCTCTTCCCAGATACCCTGACACCTGGGACAGCTCATTTCCCAGAAGGAAGTCTATAGGCATCTGGGGACTAACTATGACCATCCTCTGGGTCACCTCTCCATCCCACTCTAGGGATACCAAGGCTACAGGGCGGAAGAAGTCCTGCCCATGGGCTGGTGTCACCCTTCACACCTGGCTGGTGTACTGGTCTGGGGAGACAAGCCCTTCCACCAACATGGTATGGCTAGCCCCACTGCCCCTCGGAGCAGTGACTGGGACCCCATTCATTGTCACCTGGTGGAAGAGATAACTCTCACTATCAGGGATCACCAACTCACCCTCTGAGTCCACTTCCCAACTAAGGGATTTCATGGCCTATGACCAGCCCCTGGGGACCACATCCCCCTAATTCTACATTGGCCACCCCTGTAGAGGGACCACCGGGGGTGGGGGTTCCTAGGATAGACAGAGTCCCCTTTCTTGTGTCCTAACTGGGAACACTCAAAGCACTGAGGTTGAAAATGGGGTGCCCTGGGCCACTGTCCCCCATACTCTCCCTGCTTCCTATCAGAAGGGAACCTGGGGCCCCTTTTCTCCCCCCCCCCCCCTTATCCTGGGACCTCTTTGTGTCTCCCTTGACCTTCTGCTCTTTCTACTGTTGGGGACCCTGCCCGCCCCTTGGCTGAGTCTCCCACATACAACGTCTTGTAGACCCTGGTACTCCTCCAACGGTCCGCCCCTACAGCAAGCTTGCTAGGATCATTCAGCTTACTATCAGTCAAGTGCTGGCACAGCTCTGTAAAACATAGACTAGATAAGTGCTCCCATGCAATTAAGCCCCTGAAAATCTGTGACATTACTGCCCCTCACCCAACCATCCAGTGATCTGCAAAAATAATCCACACATTCTAAGCCAGTCTGTGATTCAGTTTCCTTACTTCCTCTAATCTGATCCCTGTACTTGTCAGGAGTGAGACCATACCTAATGAGGTCTCCTTCATGTCGGAATAGGTGAGGTTGTACCCCCTACCCAATGCTAACAAGGTGTCCCACCCCTCCTCTGTGAAGTGGTTCCATCATCCTGCTCCCCATCCATCTCCTTCACTCAGCACTCATGGTCTAAGAGCATCTTCCTTTCTTCCATGGCTCACTTGTCCCTTTGGTCCTGCATTTTCAACCTCTCCAACTCTATCTGATGTCTCCTAGTTTCCCTCCTGTCCTCCAGCTCTTCTGGGGTCAGATCCTTGGAAACACTACCGCTGTCTGACCCAGAGGGTACCTCCCCCTGCCAGATCCTGTACCCTTAGCACATCTTCACTTGGATGTGGCTCCTTGATCTCCCAAATTGGATCCTTAGAATGCCCACTGGTGTTTCTGGCTTCTACCCAGGCCCTCCGTGTCTTTTGTAGCTCCTCTTTCTTGGTGAGGCCTCTAATTTGGACTGTGAGGCTTTTGCACACTGCCTTCAGTTCCTTCACAGTGTAGGTTTTCCAACCTATCCTCCTCAAAAGAGAAATCCAGGGATGTATCTGATGATGCTCTTGACTGGGACATGATGTAGTAGGAAGTTCAACTTGAAGTCAAGACCAAAAATAGATCAAAGGAAAAATCAAGGACAAAAAACTTGTATGTGGTACGTAGTGGTCTGCAATATGGTAGTTGTGTACACCAATCACTTTAGGTCAAGTGAAAATGCAAGTCTTATCCTCACCGCTTACAACCAATGTTAGAAATGGGGTCTCTAGCTGGCAGTCAGTTTACACCCTGTCCAAGTAGGGACCCTCACTCTAGTCAGGATAAGGGAGATTCCCAGCTCAGATAACCCCTGCTCACCCCCTTGGCAGCTTGGCACAAGCAGCCAGGCTTATCTCAGAAGCAATGTGTAAAGCATTTCCACATAACACAGTAATACGGTGAAAACACTACAAAAGAACACCACACTAGTTTTAGAAAAATAGCCAATATTTATCTGTGTAAAACAAGATCAAAAGGAGAAAAATACAACATACAGTTATAAAGATATGAATTTTGCAGGAATAAACATAAAATTACAGTTCCTTGAAGTCGATAGCTCCGTCTGGGCTATCACGGCATTGTGAACAACAAATCCAACATTTCAGGACAACTGTGGTGTCGCGGGCCAGCTATGGTGTCAGGAAGACCCGCAAACAGTACCTTGGAAATGTGGGGCTTCATGATCCTCGCAATAAGATCAGGAGTGTGGCGTTGGTGGGCGTCGGTTCCAGAGGTCGGAGCAGGGGCCGTCAGGCCCTTGAAGTCCCACACACGTTGCAGATCGAACTCTGGGCTGATGATGAACTCAGGTACACTGGTGTTGATGGTGTCGGGGCTGCGGTGCGAAGCAGGACGATGTGACGTGCGGTGCCCACAGGAACAGTGCAGGCAGTGGCTCGATGACAGCGTCCTGTGGCGTTGGTGAGACCAGAGCTGCAGTGTGAAGTAAGGTGGTGCAACATTCAGTGTCTCCAGGTCGCGGTACAGGCAGCAGCGTTGTCATTGCTGAAGCACTGTCGTCGGTAGGTTCAAGGCGGCACTACAACATGGGACGGGCTCCGCGCCCATGGGTCGCAGTGCAGACAAGGGCATCTATTGATGATGCTGGACTCAATGGCATTGGTGGGCCAGGGCTGCAGTGTGGGACGGGATGGTGCTTTGTGTACCTCATGAGCAGTGTCCTCAGGCGACAGTGCAGGCAGCGGCCTCGGTGTCAGCGTAGAGCGGTGGCAGCGTCAGGGATACCAAGGCTGCAATGTGAGTGAGGCAATGCTGAGTGTGGGACCCACAGGTCATGGTGAAAGCAGCGGCTTGGTGTCGGCGTCAGGTGTCGGCAGCAGTGAGAGCAGGGTTGTGGTGCGAAGTGGGGCACAACTCTGTGTGGTATTGTCAGGTAAAGGTGCAGGCAGTGGCATCGTTGACAGCGTTGTGGTGTTTTTTTTCTACTGCAGCACAAAACACACAGTTCCCAGTGCTGGAGGCACATGAACCTGAAGTCTTTGATATCCCTGAGACTTCGAACAGGAGGCAAGCTCTACTTCAAACCCTTGGAGAAACTTCACAAGCAGGATACACAGTAAAGTCCAACCTTGACCTCTTTAAGGAAGAAGCAGCAACTGCAGGCCAACCCAGCAAAGCACACACAGCAAAGGGGGAGTACTCTTCCTCCAGCTCTTCAGCTTTTCTTCTTGGCAGAGGTTCCTCTTGATCCAGAAGTGTTCTAGAAGTCTGGGGTTTTGGGTCCACTACTTATACTCATTTCTGCCTTTGAAGTAGGCAAACCTCAAAGGAAAGTCTCTGTTGTTCACAAGATCCGGCAAAAGCACAGCCCTGGCCCCGGACACACTCCAGGGGGTTGGAGACAGCACTGAGTGAGGACAGGCACAGCCCTTTCAGGTGCAGGTGTCAGTTCTTCCCTCCCCATTCTAGACCAGGAAGACTCATCAGGATATGCAGGACACACCTCAGCTATTTTTGTATCACTGTCTAGAGGGAATTCACAAACAGCACAACTGTCAGTCTGACCCAGATGTGGATTCAACAGGCAGGCAGAGGCACAGAATAGTTAAGCAAGAAAATGCTAACTTCCTAAAAGTGACATTTTCAAACGGACAATCTAAAAACCAACTCTATCAAAAGATGTATTTTTATATTGTGAGTTCAGAGACCCCAAACTTCACATCTCTATCTGCTCCCAGTGGGGAACTGTACTTAAAAGATATTTCAAGGCAGTCCCCATGTTAACCTATGGGAGAGATAGGCCTTGGAATAGTGAAAAACAAATGGGGCAGTATTTCCTTATCAGGACATGTAAAACACACCAGCACATGGCCTACCTTTTAATACCCTGCCCATGGGGCTAAGTAGGGCCTACCTTAGGGGTGACTTACATGTACTAAAAGGGAAGGCCTAGGCCTGGCAAGTAGGTAGACTTGCCAGGTCGAATTGGCAGTGCAAACCTACACACACACACACACACACATAGACACTGTAGTGGCAGGTCTGTGACATGTTTACAGGGCTACTGCTGTGGGTGGCACAATCAGTGCTGCAGGCCCTCTAGTAGGATTTGATTTAAAGGCCCTGGGCCATATTGTGCACTTTTCTAGAGACGTACTAGGAAATCAAATCAATTGGTGAATCAAATATGCCAATTAGGGATAAAGCAATCACCAATACAATTTACACAAGGAGTACTTGCACTTTAGCACTGATCTGCAGTGCTAAAGTGTGCAGAGACAATAAACCAGCAAAACAGATCTGAAAAAAAATAGGAGGAAGGCAGAAAAAAGTTTGGAAATAACCTGGCAAAAAGGGTCATTTCCAACACGTACTTACTTGAGACAACTGGTGTGAAATAAAGCATGCATTTAAGTATGCCAATGCCATGTCATAAGTTTAAAAAACCCAAACCTTCTTATATAGAACAACCAAACAATCTGTATGTAAAATCCAATAGCAATATCTTTTATGAAAATGAATCATAGAAAAAAGACCTTTAAATATTCCAGACAAAACTACACTGACACTCACTGTCATGAAAACAGTCATACTGTTGGCTTACTCAAGCACCTGGTAAAAGATGCTTTACTCATTGAATACCATCACATTCCACAACTAATCATGATCAGATACTTTGTCTCCAATAGCCATTGACCATTTAAATAAAAACGTAGCTGCTCTATACAGATAAATTGCTATCTAAAGTCCGTTTTGACTGGTATGATAACTCCCAAGGACTGCAAAGCTTGTGAGTCCTGACCAAGGAAAACTGACTCAGCACTTACTGTGGGAAACTGTACCCACTGCTACACCGAATCTCTCAAGATCAACTGTTTCTAACTGCCTTGTTCATTGGTAATTCAGAGTGATTGCTACCCCAAGTGTCACTTCTGAGGAATCAAAAACGCAAAATCAGTTTTGATCTTAAAATACTTTATAGACATAATAGCAAAACACAAATATGTTCTAAAACCTTTATCTGATGTATACGTATTTTCACAAATTGGGGCCTACTCACAAAGTTAAATCCACTTGTACAGGTTTACTTTAACTTACTCTCACACTTTTGAGAACCTTTCCCATTTTTGGTTACTTCCCATCTACGAGAGTAAAGCTACTCAAAATGTTGGACTTACATGTCCCCAGACCCTGAAATAAGGGGGGAAGTCGGGCACGTACGGCTGAAAAGTCACTACTTGTAGTGACTTTACTATTGCATTTGAGGTACCTCACACATGGCAGACACCTCTGCAATTGGACAAAGATGTTCTTGTGATAAAATATAGTGAAAAGTCTACAAGTTTGTTAAACTTCTTAAAAAATTTGAAACATATTTTTCGTTTAAATATTGTTTTTTAATTTTTAACTTAAATATTTATACATGTATTTTAAATGTTACTGCATGGATATCTCCATTTTAAAATTAAAAACGTAATTATTTCACATGTATTACATTTAAAAAAACATTCTGAATTTTAAATTACATATAAATGTTTCTGTACTAAACATTACTAAAGGTAATGTGCAGAAATAAAAGTAATGCATTTTTTTATTATTAATTAATGCTGCAATCCTTTTGGGGACTAAAATTGTTAATAAAACATTTAAACATAAAAAGATAAATCAGTTGTATTTGTTGATAAATATTACTTTAAATAGATGTACTTATTTAAATAGTTTAAATATTTATATTTATTTTACATTAGTCCCTCAGGCATGTTATTTTAAGCCCCTATATCCATTGTTTTTTCAATTTTAGGGTGTTGTAATACCATTGGTTGGCCATGTATGGTGCTGGACTTACTCCAGCTCTGAGCTGGAGTGATTTTATGACTGTTTGGGTCCATTTTACTATAGTATTTAAAGAAGAACAGCTTGCAAAAAGCAATGGGCTTACTCAAATTTGGGTGACTGCATGTCCCTCCCTAGGCCCCTCTGTAACCATCTCTAACTACGTTGCCTTCAGCAGTAAGTATTCTCAGTTTGCCAACCACCCCCCTGTACTTTCCACATCTCTGCAGTTGTGAGACAGATCTTTGCATGTGGGTATGTGAATCGCATTTCTTCATACATTAGTAATAATAATATGTACTACAAAATGCAGATTCTGAATAGGCCCTATCGTCTCTGCCTGTTTTTATTTATCCAAGCACTTTGCAGGCACCTCGCAAGCTCCTGTAGCACCCTTATTTGATAAGTTTTATATGGTACACTTGTTTGTTGCAATAACTGTTTTTACATGCTGAAATTATTATATCTGCGTAATCCATTCTAATGAAGGATTGTTTTTACCTCTGCAGTCGATATTACATTGTGCACATTTCTGTGTCAGCAAATTTATGAATTTAGGGCCAGATGTAGGAAAGTTTGTGCACATCGCAAACAGCGATGTGCTAATTGCGAGTCGCAGCGCGATGCAGCATTGTTTTGTCAAAACAATCGCACTTACCACCAGTGTCACACTAACCCATTCACAAAAGGGAAGGGGTCCCCATGGGACCCCTTCCCCTTTGTGAATGGCATGGAAAACATTTATTCAGAGCAGGCCGTGGTCCTATGGATCACTGCCTGCTCTGAAAAAATGAAACTAAAATGTTTCATTTTTTCATTTTGTAATGCATCTCGTTTTCCTTTAAGGAAAACGGGCTGCATTACAAAAAAAAAAAAAAAAACTGCTTTATTTAAAAGCAGTCACAGACATGGTGGTCTGCTGTCTCCTGTAGACCACCATAACAGTGAGTGCTGCGAGTTGCATTAATATTAATGAGGTGGGCCTTTGCGACCCCCTTGCGAGTCGCAGATGGTGTCCTGGACACTATCCTGCATCCTGAATTGCGACTCGCAAATTGCAAGTCTCTCTGACTCGCAATTTGCGAGCTGCAATTCAGGAATTTCGTACATCTGGCCCTTAGTTCCTAAATACTGCACAAAAGGCAACCATTTTCTCTTTTTAAAAAAACAGCTAAAATTATTCATCCAATCCCTACAGTGCATATGCATAAGAGCAGCATCATATAAACCTCAAAAATATTCGAAACAATGCATATCCCACAACCTTTCTGTCCTTTCTTCAACCTATCTTCACCACCATCTGAAAAGATACCACTGCCTTCCAAGGGTTGTTTCTTTCTCTCGAAACAAAACCAGGAACGGAGGAAGGGCACCCTTGCTGGGCTTGGGTTGTGCTATTCATTCTACCAGGTCATTCTGTGGAAGGCACATGAGAGATGGTGGTTGCGCAATCCGCTGGAGGTTTTGCTAATGACAGGGAAGGTGAATCCTCATTAAAGATCCACCATGGAAGGACTGAGGTCTATGCTGGTCAGCGTACCTGTTAAGGTCAAAAGAGCTAAGTCTTGCTCTGTCAGGCTGTCCCTTGATGCTTGTTGGTGCGCAGGCCAACTCTGGATTTCCCTCATTATGGAGTGTCTTTACTTGGCACATGTGTAGTTGGGAAGAAACGCCACGGATGGTCGAACTTTCAATTTTGTGTAGTACTGATCTTTTCTTTTTTTAAGACGGTGCACTACAATAAGTACTTCTTTTTTTAGATGCATAGTTGGTTTGTGATTGATGGCATTTTAATACAGAAACACTCTTCTAGGAGCAATGATGTTGAATACTCTTCATTCCTTTTTAGCGGAGAGAAGGTGGATCCTGAACTTGTAAGGTGCATTAGGAGGAGTATGATGGAGGCAATGTAGTATCTTCAAACTCCTCCTCCCTCGTCAAAACTAGCCCATTTAAATCTGGCTTATGTGAATAGCATACTGATTTGGCTCGGAAATCTACTGCTTTAAGAATGTCCTTTGGAGGTACAAAACATTTTGAAGCAAACCTTGCGGAGCAACTGCACAAATGAATAAAGAAAAGTATCACTTCTCCTATTTTTGTCAGCCCCCAAGTGCCAATTCTTCCAAATCTTCTCTGTCAACCTTCAAGAAAATCAATGCAGATGGCTCGATCCAACTCTGTATAGAAAGATGAGAAGGATATAGAAATCAGTGCTGAAAAATATGAGTTCACATCCATCAAAGACCCAGCAATTTTGACTATCAAGGAAATGGTTGATTGGCCAGTACAAGGAAGAATACTATATTTCAGGAAAGTATGGGAAAAATGTACTTCAGATTCCTGTGTGACTCAGGTAGTGAATGAGTGCTACTGGATAGTTTTTTGTCTCCATACTACTAGACCCTATGACCATAAATACACCTTCCACCAGAAATGTAAACAAAAAGGAAGCGTTTAGATCAGCTATCCAGAAGCTAATTCTGAAGAAGGCAATCTCACCAGTTACTGGAACAAGAGAACGAAAAGGGTGTTTATTCCAAAATCTTTCTGGTACTGAAGTCTTCGACGGAATAAAGAATGATCATCAATCTAAGCAGGTTAAACTACTGAATCCACAAAATTCTATTAAAAATGGAAACATTACACAAAACATCCCTCTGAAATTGCATAATGCTTTTCTCTAGACTTGACGAATGCCTACTTCCATATACACATATGGACAAACCTTTGTAAGTTCCTGAGGTTTGCAGTACAGAAGAAAAATCATCAGTTTCAGCTTCTACCTACTGGAACAAGATTGCCACCCAAAGTGTTTACCAAAATAATGGCATCTTTAGTAGGAAGTCTTCATCTTCAGGGCTGGAATATTTACCCACACCTGGATGACTGGCTACTTCAGGTTTCCCCCATAGAAAAGATGCTAGTAGGATGGATAGTGATGAATACTTGACTCGAGGTGTATGGAATTGGATTGTTGATAAATTACAAGATGTGAAATTTTGAACTTAAGCAGGACAAAACCATCTTAGTTCTTGGAAGATGGTGTAGTTTTGAGACCTATCCATGCCTATCTACACAAGATTCCATCTAACTTGTATGAGCAGGAAATTGTCTTACTTATTTTCTTTTCTTCCCCAGCTTTGCAAGAGTGACAGAAATTGCACATTTTGGGTGTTAAGCAAGCTTTTTCCATGTATTTGAGCTGGCCCAAGACTTAAAGTCCTCCTAGAACATGTTTATCAGACATTATGGAAATAGTTCATTTGAAAACGGGAAGTGATTCTTTTGGTGAGGGTTTTGGATTTTGTTTTTTTGCTCTTAAACCTGATTTTTATTTTCACTATTTAAAGCATGTAACACGATTAGTGACTGTATTTCTTTCTCTTCTTAGTGTGACGGCCAGTTTTGGTTTGGGTGTACTCAAAAGTAAAGACCAGGACATAGGGATAATGCCTAGTGACTTAGATGTATCATTATCCCTATCCTTCATCCTCAAAGTCCTCCTCAAAGTCATTATGATCACCCCACCCAACCCAGTGATACTAGTCTTCATGTGGCTTGGTATTTTCATAAAGTTACCTAGAGGAAGCCAGCTCTTTAACACTCTTGGGTGGATGGGACTTGGCAAGGACTTTCGGGCCTAAGGATAGAAAATATTGCCTATAAGTGCCCAGGCAATACTCTGTGCATGTTGAGTAATTTTATCTCTCTTGTGACTCACCGTCACATGCAGCTTTGTAAACATGGCCCCAAGTAAATCCATGGTCCCACATAAGACAGGGATTGCATGGTGAAGAGCGGTGTAGAAAGAGGCGATTCCTCAACAAGGACGCTGCCTCACTGGCCAGTGGACATGGCAAAGGAACACTCACACTGGAGGCGTGTGATACCATTTGTGAACATTAAATGATTTCCTCTCTGCATTACAAATCACCACCACATGCAGCCAGAGTGGTGCAACAGCAGCATGACAGTGATAAAAGTGTGGCATACAAAGTTATCACTGTATATAGCCAGAAGGCAATGGGCTAGCTGCACAGAGGGTTTTGTACCAGGAAAGATTTCGAAAATGCAGCGAATGGTATCACTCCTTTCTTGATTTACATATACTGGGTAAAGTCTCTGGTAAATATCATTTAATTGAGAAAAATCCAAGTCTGAATTCAGGAATTAACTCTGCTTGTTGCAAACCCAAACCCAAACTTAAATATGTGCTATATTTCCTCACCCTTGATGACCCCACATAACAAATAAATTGCAAAAAGCTAATTTATAGTTGAAGTGTTCCTTAATAATCAGATAGGGGTGTTGGAAGACATACACAGATCTGTCAACTACGATCCATGTTCTAACACTAATAAATCATTTCATAGCCCTTCCCCCACAAAGTATTCCTTTGTAGACAAGTCTCAAAAAGGGGACATTAAACATCTGAAAAATGCAGGAGGTGTGGATTTCAATTCAACTTCCCGCAATGGATTATTAGTCTCACTTTGCCTTACTTGTGGGGCCACTAATAGAATGTTACACCTTAAAACAGATAATACCGATAAAAGGTACTTCAAACCTTGGCATCTTCCATATCCTTCATGTATACAAGTCTGCAGCATCTCAGTAATTTCTCTCAAACCATCAAGGATCAATCTAGAATGTGTTCCTCCTATGTGTGGCTTTTCACCTCTGGTGGGTATATTCGGTAATAATTAAAGTGTGCTGAAAGATCTTGCAGATTCTGTAAGACAAGAAACCAAAGTATAACCTTCAAAAAACGTTTGGCAGGATAGAACTTATCAAAGTTAACTCCTCACTAATTCCAAAAGTGTTACTCCTTTCTCTCTGCTTGTTCATTAATCTAATAAACAAGTAGTTGAAGCAAGGCTTTGTAATTTTGATTTAGCAGTTTCAATTGGGCATGAGTTTCCTTGAGTAAATCGTTTCAACCATCTTTATGGAGAAAGCATAAGGAAAGGCTGAAGCATCTTAAAAAAAAAAAAAAAAAAAAAGAGGCAAATCATTTGCTACTATGGTGCATGCCCCAGAGAAGTCCTCATCAAACCAATTTCTTATCCATTGTCTGCCATACACAAACCTGTTACTTTGAAAAATGTTAAAAATCCTTATATTATTCATGACACTCTGAGGACAGCCACAGCACTACCTCTCCACCCGCTTTAACAGGAGGTATCCAGAAGAGAAGCCTGGCATCTCAAGAGGGCATTTGGTTGCCAGCTGGAGGGCCCATTGCTTAATCTCTCAGCTCCTCCATTCATCTCACCGGGGTATTTGTCAAGGGCCCGATCTCTATGTTGTCAAATTTACAATTTTATTCCCCCGCATTATATGAGGTTGTCTCTCTTCCAGCCATTTGGCTATTGTTACGAACACAACAGGGCCTTCTGCATGGTTTGGGTGAGAATTGCGATATATGTATGATTTACTGCACACCTAAGTATATTAACTGGGCTACTCAAGACACTCTAGAGCCAACATTGAACATATTCTACAGGCAACCATGCTTTATTGAAAATAAACTAATAATATATTGACTCTGCAATGTAAGTCAACTTGTGATTTCGGTAAAACGAAGCTAAAAAAGATAATGTGGAACAAGAAGGAGGCTGCCTTTTCTATCTGGAAGCTGAAAGAGCACCTCTCTATCAATCAATCAATCAATCAGGATGTATAAAGCATGGCTAATCACCCGATAGGTTATCCAGGCGCTTGAAGGTCCCAGAAGCTTATTCAAACAGACAGGTCTTGAGTGCCTTTCGGAATTCAGGAAGTGAGGTGATGGTCTTAAGGTGTGTGGGGAGGCTGTTCCAGGTTTTTGCTGCAAAGTGAGAGAAGGAGCTTCCTCCACTTCTGCTTCGGTAGATGCGGGGAGTATGGGCAAGTGAAAGAGAGGTGGATTATAGTCTTCCTGACGGTTGGTGGAAGTTCATGTGGTGGGTAATGTATACGGGTCCTTGGTTGTGAAGAGCCCTGTGTGCGTGGGTCAGCAACTTGAATTGGCATCTCTTCTGTATGGGGAGCCAGTGGAGTTGCCTGAAGCGGGGTGGGATCTGGGTTCATCGAGGAAGGCCGAAGAGAAGTCTGGCTACGGCATTCAGTAAGGTCTGAAGTCTCTGTAGGAGGTGCACTGTGATTCCTACGTAGAGGGTGTTGCCATAGTCCAGTCAGCTTGTGATGAGAGCCTGTGCCCAGATGTGTCTCTTGTGTAGAGGTAGCAACTTGAAGACAATATGTAGCATGCGCAAAGTGAGAAAGTAGGCAGAGTAGCTGGGGATGATCGGTGATTTCATGGTGAACTTGTTGTCAATGATGATTCTGAGGTTTCTGGAGTAGTCGGAGGGAGTGGGTGGGAGTCGTTCCATGTGTTCCTGCTGTTACCAAAGATCAGTACTTCCATCTTATCTGTGTTTAGCTGCAGTCAGTTGTTCTTCATCCAATCAGTGATGCTTGTCATGCATCTGTGGAAGCTTGTTCTGGTAGTGAAGGGGTCGTCTGTGAGGGAGAGGATAAGTTGGGCGTCATCTACGTTGAAAATTATGCTGAGACCGTGGGATCTGACAATGTTGGCCAGCAGGGTCATATATGCATTGAAGAGAGTGGGACTAAGGGAGGAGCGGTTGGGGACACCACAGGTGGTTTTGGGTTCGGAGATGAAAGGTGGAAGGTAGATCTTCGGGGTCCTTCCGGAGAGGAAGGATGTGATCCATCTGTGCGTATACCCTTGGATGCCCATGTGGTGGAGTCTTTCGATGAGCATGTGGTGGGATACGGTGTTGGATGCTGTCGAGAGGTCGAGAAGGATCAAAGCTGCTGTTTGTGCTCAGTCGAGGAGGGTTCGGATGTCATTGTTGGGCAATCAGGGCACATTCGGGATTAAAGTTCGCAGGGTTTCATGAGAATGACCAACAATACAACACTCCACTTGGAAGTCTCTTCTGCTCCAAATATCCAATGCCTCAAACAATGCCTGAACTTCATCCAGACCTGGATGCCCAGTATCTACCTGAAGCTCACTCACACTAAGACAACATTTCTGTTATTTGCCAAAAACAAGGAAGAAACAGTACAACCTGGCTCAATGGCATGGACCTTGATGACTTCAAACCACAACTTATACCGAATGCAAGGTCACTTGGTCTCACCCTGAACACAATCCTTACTCTCATGTCAAAATTTGCTAGAAAAATACAAAAGTAACCTGGTACCATCTCGTTCTTCAAAGAAAGTGACATTGCAACTGTTGTTCAAGTCCTCGTACTCTTGCATCTAGAGGGTGATAATACTCTGCTCTATGGCCCTCAGACTCCAACTGGCCCCAATTTTACTGTCCTACACACCACAGCACATCTCATCCAGGATCCTGATTAAATATGTCACATCACTCCTCTCTTGGCTACACTTGCTGACCCATCCCTCTTCAAAGCCAGCTACATTACTTACAAAGCCTTCACGTCCCGCACCCACACTTTCTTGCAGACAAACTCACCAACTCTGGTGGCTCTCTGGTGGCTCTCAGCACATCTAGAGCCACAACACCATCAGATGGGAGACTAAACAGTGTAAGAAAAAATGCAGCTGGCCTTTTCCATCCATGCACCCTGGATCTAAAACTGCATACCTGTGTAAGACACACCTCTTTGGAGAATGTTACATTGCAATGCAAAAAACAGTACACTTCTGTTCCCAGAACCCAGCTACCTCTCCTATGACTTTACTGTATCCTTGCCTTTGACCCTGTATAACCCTCTAGCACCTTGACTAGGTTTTGAGCTATACAAATACATACATAGGGCCTGATTCTAACTTTGGAGGACGGTGTTAAATCGTCCCAAAAGTGGCGGATATACCACCTACCGTATTACGAGTTCCATAGGATATAATGGACTCGTAATACGGTAGGTGGTATATCCGCCACTTTTGGGACGGTTTAACACCGTCCTCCAAAGTTAGAATCAGGCCCATAGTGTCTAACATACAAAAGTACCCATTAGTATTCACATTTGCAACAAACAATCAAGCTTTAAAAAAGGTTGAGAAAGACATGTGGCACGATTAAGCCACATTAGCAGACCTCCTCTTAGGACCTTGTAGTGCTTCTACCTTTTAGGTATGGCAAGGCATTGGCATTAGAATTACCTTCTTTAAAAAATTTAGCAATATGTTAGACTACAAAGAAGACTTTATGTCCTTCTACCCAGGACAGACACTGGAGTTGGTGGAAGGTAACCTTCATCAGAATAATGTTAGATGCTACGGCAAAGCAGCTGTTTTTTTCCCTTTGAGGTCATAGACTTTTCTCTAATGGACTAAGAAACTGGTCATGCTTGTTAAAAGACAATAAAAAGGGGACGCGCTGAACTTTTGTTTGCCTTCGTCACTGGGGGAAAACCCTGACAACGTTCGGAGGAGGGCGGAGTCAAGCCCTCTGAGACCACGAAGAGAGCGCATAAAGTGATGCCTGCGCTCCCGCATCGCGGGATGCGCTGAACTTTTGTTTTGCCTTCGTCACTGGGGGAAAGACCCGGCAACGTTCGGAGGAGGGCGAAGCCAAGCCCTCAGAGCCCACGAGTAGAGCGCACAAAGCACTGCCTGCGCTCCCACATTGCGGGACGGGCTGAACTTTTGTTTTGCCTTCGGCACTGGGGGAAAGCCCCGGCAACGTTCGGAGGAGGGCGAAGCCAAGCCCTCAGAGCCCACGGGTAAAGCGCACAAAGCACTGCCTGCGCACCCACATTGCGGGACGTGCTGAACTTTTGTTTTGCCTTCGTCACTGGGGGAAAGCCCCGGCAACGTTCGGAGGAGGGCGAAGCCAAGCCCTCAGAGCCCACGAGGAGAGCGCATAAAACACTGCCTGCGCTCCTGCATCGCGGGTCGCGCTTGGGGCCCGTCCTTCATCCGTCATCAACCGGAAGAGGCCGTGCTCGGCCCCCCTCTTCAATTCATGCCAAAGGGGCCCTGGAGAATGGGTCAATAATGAAATAGTGTAGTCTGAAGGAGAAGGTGGAACCTTTTTAGGCTCTTAAAGTGCTTTTCTTTTATTTTTAGATACCCTTTTCAGATATTTTTATTGTTTTAAATGTATGTATGTGTCTGAAATTGGAGCGGGTTTAGAAGTATAACCTCCAGACTGTTTAAAATATAAGATATTCCGTTTTTAACTTAAGATTTGTTTGCCATGATGGGGAAACGTAAAGGAGATCACGGAAAGGGGGGCTCTTATCAGGAGGCTATTGCCTCCAAGTGGATAACTAGTTATCTCACTTCTGTGATGGGTGTCATTGAGACGGAAATAGGAAAGGTGGAAGCCACCTTAGAATCAACTCTTGAGAAAACAGGGAAAGGAATGTTGGAAGAAAAGACTCCTCATGTAAAATCTTTACCAACTGGGACAAGGAATCCCTGTGTTATAATGTATACGGATCCTCGAGTTGATCAAATCAACTCTATAACTCCAGAGAGTCCGCCCATTAAAAAGAGTAGGTAACTGATTTCTCCCCATGTTATAGATTCATTTTTAGACCCAGCTCTGTCTCCTGTAAAATCTAATGTACCTGGAAAGGCTTCACTAGAAACAGAGAACAGAAAGGGGAAGATACAATTTAAAACAACAAAGAGGTCTATGGGGAAACAGATAAAAGATATTAAAACTTTGAAATTTTCCAATGACCACTTTAGTCAGATTGAAAATCAGCTTGGTGACATTAGAAAGTTATGCTCCTTGGTATTGGAGAGAGTGGCCGCTCTTGAAGAGAAGGTTAACTCTATATCAGTAATAGTGAAGCCCCCACAACCGAGGGTGAAACCTCAGTCCAACAACATTGATTTAGTATGTCCACCAATCTCGGTTACTCTGCCAAACCAAAAAAGTAGGCAAAATCTTGCTCAGAATTTATCCATAAAACCCCTGATCTCTGTGGCTGCAGAAAAACCTACAAATAGGTTACTACGGCGGGGAGGAGACAAGCAGGAGGGTTGTGAGGGACAGGCGCCCATAAGAGCCCAAACACCGTATCCAAAGATCCTGCTGGCATGTGCTCCATATATTTTAATCTTGGAAAATGTGCCTATATTAGGAAATTTATATCCTGAGTCTCATACATCTAAGTTAAACAAAGTCACACATTGGGTTGGAAAGTATTTGGGGCAGAAGGCTGACCTTTTCAAGAATATCTTAACTGTGAGAAGGGTCCCCTGGGTTGGTATATTGCCCAAGTCTTCACAGGGGGACTGTATAATCATAAACTTTAGGAGTCCTCGGACAGTTAGTATCTTGCACCATTACTTCTCAACCACAATGCAACTCACGGGATCTATAAAACTAAAACGTTTAACTGAGTTTATTCCACCCCCAGCCCATTCTCATCTTCGGATCCAAATTGTCTAGGGGAACAGAACCCTAGCCATTCTGGTTCCTTAGGCTGCATGATACTGCCCTGGTGCTGTCAAATAGGTTTGAGCCCCTGGATTCTTTAGAGCAACTACACTGACTATCAGTAATGGAGTCTTCCTGTTGGAAAATGGGTTATTGGTAGGGCAGGTAGGTACCTACACCTAGCAACAGGCCACTAACCTCCACATAGGTACAGTTAGGTCTCAGTAAATTAATCCCAGCTCAACCCTTGGTAGCTTGGCAACGAGCGTCAAGGCTTAACTTAGGAGACAAAGTGTAAAGCATTCAAATATCACAAAACAGTAATTAAATAAAACACAGGAAACAGTTTAAAAATCCAAAACCAATTTATAAAAATAGTTTATATTTTTATCTTTAAAATGACACACAAACGATTAAAATCGGTTCAGGGGAACCGGAGATATGATTTTTTAAAGAATTATTACTTTTCTAGCGCTTAGAAACAAAAAGCGCCAATCGGGTCATCTGGTTGCACCTCGACCGGGGCAAAGTCAAACTTTCAGGCCGACCGCGATGGAGCCCTGCTCGGCTACAGGTCGCGGGAGGCCTCGGTTAAAAAGTTACCTTCTGACTTAGTCTTTATTTTGAAGTTTTTCTTCACCGGGACGAACCTGCCAGTTGAATCCGACCTCCTGGAGCCCTTGTCCGGATACGCGATGTGGGTTTCCTCGGTGGAGACTTTTACCTTCGGACTTAGTCGTTTTTTCGAGATGAAAATCCTTCGACCGGGGTAAACCTGGATCTTGATCCGACGTCCATGGAGCCCTTCTCGGATACGATGGCTGGGAGGTCCCGGTCAACTTTTTACGTTCGGACTTAGTCTCTTTTTTGGATGTTTTTCTTTACCGGGACGAACCACGAAGTCAGGCCGGGTCGCGGTTGAGGCAAGCCGGCTAGAATTTCTGCGGCGGGTCGGTCCCTCTCTGGAGCTTTTTTCCAAAAATTCTCAAATCTTTTCCAAACTTCTGGGGCTTCACCCAGATGTTCTTTTAAGGTTCTTTTGGGGTCCACAGCTCACCCCAAGGGTCCAGAAGTTCTGTGATGGTCCTTGGGGGGTGCGGACTTCAACTCCCAGAATGCACCTGGCGCAAACTCCTTTTTGGCCACTGGACAGTGGTCAGCTTGTCGCTTTCTTCAGGAGTTGGTGCAGGGGACTCTGGTTTAGCAATTTTTCACCTGTAGCAAACAGGGAGTCCCTCCTTGAACCAGTTGAAGCCAGGCAAAGTCCTTCTTGTGGTGAAGCCCAAGTGTGCAGCTGGTGCAGTCCTTCTGAGTGCAGGTTCCAGGTGCAGGCCAGGGGTCCAGCAGGGCAGTCCTTCTTCTCCTTAAGTTCTTTCTTCTTGAAATTTGGTGGGGATCTGAGGTGTGGGTGCAGGTCTGCCAGTTTTATCCTTCCTCCTGGGTGAAAAGCAGGGGGGCCCTGGTTCTCCAATCAGGGACAGGGTCGTCCCCCTGTGATGACCACTTCCTGGGAAGTGTGGCAAAAATCCATCCCAGAAGGCAACAGTCTCTAAAAATCCAACATGGATGAATCTGATTTTTGGAGGTTACATCTGGCTGAGCCCACCCACTGGTGTGGCTAAAAATCATAAACACACCCCTCTCCTGCCCTCTCCTAATCTAATCAAGGGGGCACCTAATTGTCTGGGGTTGCAGGATGTGGGGGTGTTGCTGGGTGCTCCAAATGTCCTTCTCTGCCTTTGAAGACCAGTTTGGCAGCCCTCCCCCTTCCTGCCTCACCATCTGCTGAGGGGAGATTCTCTCCCCCAAGCACATTCCTTTGTGTGAAGCCAGGCCACTTCACACCTAATCAAGGCAGCCTGGCAGAAGCTGCTGCAGGCTGGCCAATCAGAGCACAGCAGCAAAAACAATGCAGAGCTGAAATTGGCAACTTTTTAGGTAAAGTCTAAACTTTTTACCTGAACAAGTTATATTAAATCCAACAACTGGAAGTTGTGGGATTTATTACAACAATTAATTTGATACCAAATTCTTGGTATGTAACATTTAAGGAGACTTTAAAATTTAAAATAAAGTCTGCCCATTCTAGCCTATGAAGGCCATTTACTTCAATGAGGGAAAAACGAATTTGGCTGTTTTTACCTCACCAGGGCTTATAAATCTATTTTTATAAAGTCCCTGCTTATAGTTACATGGCACCCAGCCCTAGGGGCACATAGGGCACACCGTAGGGGTGAATTATATGTAGAAATAATGTAGTTTAAGACTTTGGAAGTACCTTTAATTCCAAAGTCGAATTTGCATATAACTTTAATTTAAAAGCAGCCAGCAAGGCAGGCTTGCTTTTAAAATGACACTGGGCACCTCAGCAGTGCACCTAGGTGTGCACCACCTATGCTGTGGTCCCTAAACCTACATGCCCTACCATATACTAGGGACTTATAGGTAGGTTAACTTAGCCAATTATAATTAGCCTAATATGCATATCCATTTTACACAGAGCACAGGCCCTGGGACTGGTTAGCAGTACCCAGGGCACCATCAAAGTCAGGAAAACACCAGCAAAAAGAGGAAAATGGGGGCAAAAAGTTATGGGGCCTCTGCAATCAGCCCTGTTTTCTCACACAACCCCCCCCCCCCAGCCCACACGCCCAGGAGACTCAGCCCAACCCTGGGAGAGTCTTCCTGGCTTGTTAGGCGAGGAAGACAGTGAAGAAAACTGGCTGTCCCTTTGCAGGGGCTACTCTGCCTTATATCCTCCTGTCAGGGTCACTCCCTATGGGTAGTGAGGCCATCCCAACAGTAAAAGGACCCAACTCAAACTGAAACTTTCCTCTAGGGGGGTCTTCCTCCTTTCTCTCTGCCAACTTGGGTAGTGAGGTGCCCACCTCCTCTACTCCAAACTTTGCTAGTGCAACACCTAGCTTACCCAAAAAGGTCACCCAACACTTGAGCAACCCCACCATGACCAATAGGGCCAGGGGGCCTACTTTGCTATTGGCCCTGGGGTCTGCCTCCCAGGCCAAGTACATTGCTGCCAGGAAGGCTAGCACCCAGCAGAGGCTACTGACAGCTGTCAGTACCCAGAACCACACCCTAAGCTCTCCACTGACAGGTGGCTGAGCTGCTTTAGGGGCATCTTTGGGGTCCTGGCACCCCTCTTGCTGTCTAGAGTGGGGGGCTACCACCTCCTGTGGCAGACACCCTCCTTCCACTCTCCCTTCTGTCAGTGCAGGGGCAACACCTTGCATCTGGACAGCTGCCTGACTACTCAGGACTTCCTTGGGGTCAGGTGAGGCCTCACCAGTGCCAACTCTGGGCTCCCCCCTTACTGGGGCAGAAGGCCCTTGGCTCCCTGGATCTCTCTTTAAGAGTGGCCTACCCTTCCTTTTCTTTTTTCCTTTTCTTGGGGACCCCTGTCTCCTAACTGTAGGGACTGACTCCCCAGGACTTTGGGTTGGGGGGGCGCCCTGGGCGACCACCCCATCTGTGACCAGACTCACCTCTGGGAGGTCATTGCCCAGGATACAATCTAGGGGAAGGTCAGCACTGACTACCACCCTAATCCAGTCAAGGATACCCTCCCTCTCTAGGGGCACTATGGCTACAGGTTTGGAGGTGACCTCCCCTGTGGCTATCCTGACTTTCTTTGTCTTTCCTGGGACATACATGTCTGGGGTCACTAACCGGTCACTCACTATAGTGTGACTGGCACAGGTGTCTCTCAGGCCAGTGGTAGGGATCCCATTCACTTGAATGTGGTGGAAGTGCCTACTCCCCTCCTCTGGGATCACCAGCTTACCATCTGGTCCTGTCTCCCAGCACAATGCTAGGAGGACTTCATCATCTGAGGAATCCTCCTCTATGGCTACACTGGACAGCCCAGTGCTAACCACCTTCCTTGGACAGGCTGCATCTCCTCTGAAGTGACCTGTCTGCGGACAGTCAAAGCAAGCCCTACTGTCCAAGAGTTTTTTTAACCCTGGGTCTCCCTGTCTCTGCTTGTCAGAGTGGGATTTACTCTCCTCCTTCTTAGGGTTCTGGGGTACAGAGGGAGTCTCTGTGGTGGGCTTACCACCTCCCTCCTTAGGTTTTTGGGGACCTGTCCCCCCCTTCTTGGAGTCTCCCCCCTGGGACTTGACAACCACCCTGGTTCTCAACCACTCATCAGCTGCCTCCCCTAGCTCTCTGGGGTTGGTCTGCTTAGACTCCACTAGATGCTGGCGTAACCTTTCTTGGGTACAATTGGTCAAGATGTGCTCTCTCATGATCAGATTGTATAACCCCTCATAAGTATCTACTTTGTTACCAATAATCCAGCCCTCTAGTGCCTTTAGTGAAATGTCCACAAAGTCAACCAAAGACTGGGTACTGACCTTCTGGGTGTCCCTGAACTTCATTCTATATTGCTCTGGGGTCAGACCAAACTTCTTGGCTAAGCACCTCTTCATACTAGGGTATGAATCTGCCTCCTCCCCCCTTAAGGTCAGAAGCCTATCCCTCCCTGAGTTGGGGACCAACTCCCACAAAAGGGAACCCCAGTATTGAGGCCTAACCCTTCTCATTTGGAGTGCCCTCTCAAAGGCCCCCAGCCACTTATCTATGTCATCCCCCTCTACATAAGCAGGAACTACCCCCTTGGGTAATCTGGGGCAAACTCCCCCACCCATGGACACCTCAGCTTCTTTATCGCTGCTTCCATCTCGTTTCTCTTTGTATGCCCACTTTTTCTTTTCTAGGGCCAGCTTCTCTGCTTCCAAAGCTATGTATGCTAGCTGGGCCTCCAGCTCTCTTTCTCTGATGGATGGGTTCTCTCCTCCTGAAAGGACCCCCTTCCCACCACTAGCTTTGGATCTGCCCCTAGTGACTGTATTTACTGAGGACCGTTCTTCCTCGTCCTCACTTAGGGTCAGATGCCTTCCCTCCCCTGAGTGGTTAGAGCTTGCATCCTCCCTTCTTTCTCCCTCCTCTGGAGCTTCTTCTGACTCTACCTCTTGGGCCTCAGCCCATGCTGTCAGGGATGTGATCAGGATTTGCTTCCTGAGATCAGTGGTTGCAGGCAACCCTCTTTCAATACACAACCCCCTAAGCTGGACTACTGTCAGTGTGGGTAGGCTAGCCAGATCAAGCTACATGGTTCCCTAGTTTTGTGTCAACAAAAACTTTTTGCAAAAATTGGAAACAAGAATTTAGAAAAATTACAAAAATTCAATAATTGAAATTAATCCAAATTAAAAATTAAAAACAATTTTTGCACTAGGACAATTTAAAGGATTTTTAATTTGTTTTACCTAAAACTGTAACGTGATATTGAACACAAGTACAGGATCCCGTCGCGGCTTCCAATTATGTTGGAAAATGGGTTATTGGTAGGGCAGGTAGGTACCTACACCTAGCAACAGGCCACTAACCTCCACATAGGTACAGTTAGGTCTCAGTAAATTAATCCCAGCTCAACCCTTGGTAGCTTGGCAACGAGCGTCAAGGCTTAACTTAGGAGACAAAGTGTAAAGCATTCAAATATCACAAAACAGTAATTAAATAAAACACAGGAAACAGTTTAAAAATCCAAAACCAATTTATAAAAGTAGTTTATATTTTTATCTTTAAAATGACACACAAACGATTAAAATCGGTTCAGGGGAACCGGAGATATGAATTTTTAAAGAATTATTACTTTTCTAGCGCTTAGAAACAAAAAGCGCCAATCGGGTCATCTGGTTGCACCTCGACCGGGGCAAAGTCAAACTTTCAGGCCGACCGCGATGGAGCCCTGCTCGGCTACAGGTCGCGGGAGGCCTCGGTTAAAAAGTTACCTTCTGACTTAGTCTTTATTTTGAAGTTTTTCTTCACCGGGACGAACCTGCCAGTTGAATCCGACCTCCTGGAGCCCTTGTCCGGATACGCGATGTGGGTTTCCTCGGTGGAGACTTTTACCTTCGGACTTAGTCGTTTTTTCGAGATGAAAATCCTTCGACCGGGGTAAACCTGGATCTTGATCCGACGTCCATGGAGCCCTTCTCGGATACGATGGCTGGGAGGTCCCGGTCAACTTTTTACGTTCGGACTTAGGGGGTCATTCTGACCCTGGCGGCCGGTGACCGCCAGGGTCACCGACCACGGGAGCACCGCCAACAGGCTGGCGGTGCTCCCGAGGGCATTCTGACCGCGGCGGTTCAGCCGCGGTCAGAAAGGGTAAACCGGCGGTCTCCCGCCGGTTTACCGCTGCCCCAGTGAATCCTCCATGGCGGCGGAGCGCGCTCCGCCGCCATGAGGATTCAGACACCCCCTACCGCCATCCTGTTCATGGCGGGAAACCCGCCATGAACAGGATGGTGGTAGGGGGTGCCGCGGGGCCCCTGGGGGCCCCTGCAGTGCCCATGCCAATGGCATGGGCACTGCAGGGGCCCCCGTAAGAGGGCCCCAAAAAGTATTTCAGTGTCTGCTTTGCAGACACTGAAATACGCGACGGGTGCAACTGCACCCGTCGCACCCTTGCAACTAAGCCGGCTCAATTCTGAGCCGGCGTCCTCGTTGCAGGGGCATTTCCTCTGGGCCGGCGGGCGCTCTTTTGGAGAGCGCCCGCCGGCCCAGAGGAAATGTTTGAATGGCCGCCGCGGTCTTTTGACCGCGGTGCGGTCATTTGGCGGCGGTACCTTGGCGGACGCCGTCCGCCAAGGTTAAAATCACCCCCTTAGTCTCTTTTTTGGATGTTTTTCTTTACCGGGACGAACCACGAAGTCAGGCCGGGTCGCGGTTGAGGCAAGCCGGCTAGAATTTCCGCGGCGGGTCGGTCCCTCTCTGGAGCTTTTTTCCAAAAATTCTCAAATCTTTTCCAAACTTCTGGGGCTTCACCCAGATGTTCTTTTAAGGTTCTTTTGGGGTCCACAGCTCACCCCAAGGGTCCAGAAGTTCTGTGATGGTCCTTGGGGGGTGCGGACTTCAACTCCCAGAATGCACCTGGCGCAAACTCCTTTTTGGCCACTGGACAGTGGTCAGCTGGTCGCTTTCTTCAGGAGTTGGTGCAGGGGACTCTGGTTTAGCAATTTTTCACCTGTAGCAAACAGGGAGTCCCTCCTTGAACCAGTTGAAGCCAGGCAAAGTCCTTCTTGTGGTGAAGCCCAAGTGTGCAGCTGGTGCAGTCCTTCTGAGTGCAGGTTCCAGGTGCAGGCCAGGGGTCCAGCAGGGCAGTCCTTCTTCTCCTTAAGTTCTTTCTTCTTGAAATTTGGTGGGGATCTGAGGTGTGGGTGCAGGTCTGCCAGTTTTATCCTTGCTCCTGGGTGAAAAGCAGGGGGGTCCTGGTTCTCCAATCAGGGACAGGGTCGTCCCCCTGTGATGACCACTTCCTGGGAAGTGTGGCAAAAATCCATCCCAGAAGGCAACAGTCTCTAAAAATCCAACATGGATGAATCTGATTTTTGGAGGTTACATCTGGCTGAGCCCACCCACTGGTGTGGCTAAAAATCATAAACACACCCCTCTCCTGCCCTCTCCTAATCTAATCGAGGGGGGCACCTAATTGTGTGGGGTTGCAGGATGTGGGGGTGTTGCTGGGTGCTCCAAATGTCCTTCTCTGCCTTTGAAGACCAGTTTGGAAGCCCTCCCCCTTCCTGCCTCACCATCTGCTGAGGGGAGATTCTCTCCCCCAAGCACATTCCTTTGTGTGAAGCCAGGCCACTTCACACCTAATCAAGGCAGCCTGGCAGAAGCTGCTGCAGGCTGGCCAATCAGAGCACAGCAGCAAAAACAATGCAGAGCTGAAATTGGCAACTTTTTAGGTAAAGTCTAAACTTTTTACCTGAACAAGTTATATTAAATCCAACAACTGGAAGTTGTGGGATTTATTACAACAATTAATTTGATACCAAATTCTTGGTATGTAACATTTAAGGAGACTTTAAAATTTAAAATAAAGTCTGCCCATTCTAGCCTATGAAGGCCATTTACTTCAATGAGGGAAAAACGAATTTGGCTGTTTTTACCTCACCAGGGCTTATAAATCTATTTTTATAAAGTCCCTGCTTATAGTTACATGGCACCCAGCCCTAGGGGCACATAGGGCACACCTTAGGGGTGACTTATATGTAAAAATAATGTAGTTTAAGACTTTGGAAGTACCTTTAATTCCAAAGTCGAATTTGCATATAACTTTAATTTAAAAGCAGCCAGCAAGGCAGGCTTGCTTTTAAAATGACACTGGGCACCTCAGCAGTGCACCTAGGTGTGCACCACCTATGCTGTGGTCCCTAAACCTACATGCCCTACCATATACTAGGGACTTATAGGTAGGTTAACTTAGCCAATTATAATTAGCCTAATTTGCATATCCATTTTACACAGAGCACAGGCCCTGGGACTGGTTAGCAGTACCCAGGGCACCATCAAAGTCAGGAAAACACCAGCAAAAAGAGGAAAATGGGGGCAAAAAGTTATGGGGCCTCTGCAATCAGCCCTGTTTTCTCACACTTCCTTAGAGAAGAAACCACAGACAAATATATTACACCAGTCTTATCCGCAATCCAAGGGAGTTTCTAATATATTAGATATGACGGGCTCAGGGATTATCTCCTGGAACGTGGCAGGATTTAAATCAAAAATGGGAAACCTTGACTGGCTAGGACTAGTGACAGAAAACCTTTTTATTTGTTGTCAAGAGACATGGCTTATAGAGCCGCCTCAAATTAATCGTTATACCACATGTAGTATTCCTGCAACTAAGTCCTCCATGGGCAGGGCTAAGGGAGGTCTGGCTACTTTTGTATCTGTAATGGCAAAGGGGGTGGATGTGCATGTTGTGGGCACATCACATTTTTTCTTGGTTCCAATTTTAAAACTACTTGAGCCATTCGATGTGCTGCGGATTAATTACTACAACATCTTTGATCATTCAGACATTAGTGTGGTTGACAATCTTGAAACGATAATATACAAGGCCATGAATACAAATAAGAAGGATTTAAGAATAATTTGGGTTGGTGACTTTAACGCTCATATGTGTGAACCATAGCTTTTAGACTGCTGTGGGCTTTACAATGAGTACGATTGTCCTATTCCACATTTTAAACATTCTCCTTATGGTAATGCTCTAAACCATCTGATAGTAGCTAACTCTTTGCTCTTCCCAATACCATTAGTAAAGGGGTACCGACGTTTATAAGAGGTGACGCTCATACCACAATTGATTTTATTATCTATTCTAGAGAACTCACCCTTCTTGTTGGGCAGTTTAGGGTGTTGTTAACCTGCTTTAGTGATCACAATCCGCTAATCATAGAAACAAGGCTGGGTTTGAATAATGACTTAAGAATGGAGAAGCAACACCTAGATATGAAGTTTTTAGCTAGGAAAGGCCTGGCTATAAAATGGGGTAAAATAGATAGCAATAGCTTTTTTAAAGATCTAATCTTCAATAAATGGACAGACGTCATGACAGCTTTGGGTGATGATGTCCCTCCTCATGAAATTGTTTATGCTTTTTCTTCCCTGACAAAGTATATGGCTGAAAAATTGCAATGTCCCAGTACTAATAAAGAAAGAGGCCCTCGATGGTTCAACCATGCATGCACCTCCTCTCTAAACAATTTGAAGAAAATAACTAATTTCTCCCCTCAAGACCGACAAGCTATTAAGATTGCAAGAAAGAGATATAAGGATGCACTTGCTACCAGAAAGGCTGAATTAAGGGAGTCTGCTTGGGAGGACCTGACTGAGGTGAGCAAAAGTAGAGACACAGCCGCCTTTTGGCGAGTGGTTAATTCTCCATTATTGAATGATAAGTCCAAAATTACCATGGACACTGTTATTCCAGCACAAACCGGGGTGGATTATTTTTCAAAAACTTTTACAATAGAAAATAAAGTACCACAGGATGATACGAGTTGCTTTACGACAATAAGTAATACATTGATTAGTGCGGTTTTTAGTAGCACTATAACTGTAGCTGATGTAAAACAGGCCATTCTAGATTGTCCTTCTGAGAAAGCCCCCGGCCCAGACAGAATCCCAGCCGATTTATATAAAGCGCTCCCAGATTTTTGGGGACCATTGCTCACTAATGTCTTGAGATCTGCCATGACAGGCCCACCCTGTCATCTGCCATCTCCAGGTCCAGTAGATACTTGGAGAGAGGCGATCATTGTCCCGATTTTTAAAAAGGGGGACAGGTCAGATCCCTTATGTTATCGGCCAATCTCCGTCCTGGATAGCTCGGTCAAGATTTTAGGTCGAGTGATTTTACATAAGTTGGGAAATTGGGCAATGGAGACCAATTGTCTTTCAGAAGTGCAATTTGGGTTTGGACCAGGGCTGGGTACAGTCGAACAAACACTTAATTTGACTCTGATAGTCCAGAAATACACGAAAGCCAAAAAGGGGTGTGTACATTTAGCATTCATGGATTTGTCATGTGCTTTTGATACAGTCAATGGAGAAAAATTGTGAACGGTTATGTCAAAAATGGGGGTGGACATAGACATAATTGTCCTACTTAGCAGACTTCATGCATGTACTTCAACACATGTACGTTATTCCCAGGAGGGTGATTTAACAGAAAATTTCCCTTCACTAAAGGGGGTCCGGCAGGCTTGTGTTCTGGCCCCTTTTCTTTTTCTTCTTTATATAAATGGACTAGAGAAATTTCTCTGTGAAATGGGGAAGGACTTGCCAACTATCAAAAACTCCCCAATCCCAGTATTGTTGTATGCGGATGATGCCGTACTTATCTCAAGGACAGCAAATGGCCTCCAAATTTTACTGAATGCTTTTAGTGTATTTATGGAAAATCTTGGTCTTAAAATGAATAGATCTAAGTCATTTGTGATGAAGAGTGGGCCAAAACTAGCAAAGACTAAAAAATGTATATTGGAAGGGGAAGAAATACTTAAGGACCCACATTTTACGTATTTGGGGGTTCCTATTGATGTAGATTTTAATTGGAAATCTTTAGTAAATATGCGCTTAACACAATTTCAAAGAGCCATAGACGCTGTTTTTAGATTTTCTAGAAAATTGGGACATAAACCCATAAAAGAGATGATGACTGTTTATTCCAGTAAATGTCTTTCTATAGCGACATTTGGAGCAGGGGTTTGGGGCTATGCTGATTCCCCGAGCCTCCAGGTTGTAGGAAACAAGTTTTTAAGGAGGCTATTAGCAGTCCCGCAATCAACCTCAGTAAAATGTTGTCATGATGAAGTGAGCTTGAGAGGTATATCTGACTTTATAAAGCTTCAACCTGCATTATAATGGTTAAAAATGTGGTTAAAACAGGAAGCTCATTTATGTAGAATGGTGATACAGGACTGTCTTTTATTATCAAAATCATTTGATATACCTTGGCTCAGATATGTCCGTTCCTTGTTTTCCTCCCTTGGAGTAGGGGAGTTATTTTCCAAGCCGGACCTTATGATAAAGCGGGACATCAAAAGGGTAAAGGAAATATATTGGCAGCAAATATGGGACTCAAAGTCAAATTTATGCCTAGATAGAAATCAGGAGAGGATCCAGCCACAGCAACTATGTCCAATGTTATATTTGGTTATTCTTAGCTCTGAGCGACAAAGGTTTCTACTTACCAGGCTACGTCAGAATATTTAACATTACCTGGTAGCATTTCCCTCCCGCGGAACTTGGTTTAAGAATCTTCCACCAAGTTGCTGTGACGGAAAGACATCTCAAAACACACTGCACTTGATATTGTTTTGTAATTTTTATGACATTTCCAGAAAAAGGTTTTTACGTCCCATTCTTTTAACTAAAAGTATTTGAACTAGTCAGCTCGCCTACTTATATTTACAAAAGTTGGGAAACGAAGAGACAATACAGGCTGTGTTAAATTATATATATGCTGCCTTTGGAATTCGAAATATTCATCAATAATGTTTGTATTGTTTTAATGCCTTTGAAATTTGCATGGTTGTATTTATTGAATGTCTTTTATGGTCTATTTTGTACCGAATAAAGTATTGAAAGAAGAAAGAAAGAAAGACAATAAAATATATATTTTTTTTCAAGCTTATAGATAATTTGCCTACAAGAAACTTTGTCCCTGGAGGCTTGCCACATCATGGAGTATCACTGCTTCCATACCACTGAAATCCTTTTAAGGTAAAGATTCATTCTAGAGTTGGTTTGCATGCTTATATTGTATGTTGTGTTAAACGCTTGGTAAAGGGCCTAACTATTAATAACAAGCTTATTCAATTAACTCTTATAGAAGGGCAAAAGGGGTGAAGTCCATTCCAGTCTCTGACCCTAGTTAACCTATACATTCATCTCAAGTCTAAAGAAAGTGTGCTCATCATAGGTGCTTTAAAAATGTTATTTTCCACTGATATATTGGTGAGGGGGGAAATGTTCTGAGAGGTGACCTCATCCTGAAAAGGCCCAAAATTTGGGATTTGGAGGGGTGAGGGAAGTTGGCTCAGCAGTGTTATCTTTCTCAACCTTTACCCCAAAAGTTGACAAGCATGGCCCGATCTTGTTAGAATGTTTACTTTCTCTAACTCTATGCACGTTAAATTAATGATTAGCTCCTGACATGACTTTCAATTATACTCATCACTTTCTTCAAAACACAATTTTAGATTTGACATTTGTTTCAGCGCCCTTTTAGGTCGAGCCTGCAGGCAGCACGAGCTCTGTCGCTTTGGTGACGATCTTGTGTTTAAAAAAAACACTTTACCAAAAGTGGCTTTTTAGCCTGCCCATTACTTCCCATTCGTTGCCATCATAATCACTCTTATTTTCGGCCTTCTAATTCGGCAACGCTCGCAACATATCACTTCCTGTATCAGTTCCTGCTTTTTGTGTGGCATGTGGACCAAGTACTGATTGCTTAAAAATTATTAGTATCCCGCCACTGCTCATGCTGCAATTGAGGCAGTATTTCTTCCTTGTGAGGCGATTAGCTGTAACAGCATTTCATTTGTCTCCCCGTTTTTGAGAGAATGTAGAGACGGGCCGGCCAGGCCAGGAGTACCCGGTGTCTAAAATCACTATGCATTTACAGTGGCGATTGTCCCTCCCTTAACAGTTCCGAGCGCCGAGGCGGCACCTCCTTCAGATTGTAATGGCCCCCTCTCCCCTCCATCAGTCCCCTTACAGGTGGGGCGGGAGGTGGTCCCTATGCCTGGTCCTCAAGCAGAAACTATCCACAGGGGGCTAAGAGCACACACACAGTAGGACTTCGCTTCCATGGGCTCTGAAGAGAAGGCGTCGCCCTTCTTCCATGGTGTGAGGTCTTCGGGAATGAGCGAGCGATATAATTGTGACCCTACCGCCCAGCGTGGGTAGCAATCATTCTGTATCTGAGGTGCCCTCACAGCAGAGTGGCCATTTTTAAAAGTCTTTACAATATAGTCAAGGCTTTCAAATTCAAGAATCCTGCGTGGCATCTCTATTGCAATTAATGTGATGGGTGTGGAGGTGAAACCAATGTTATTCTACTGAGCAGTCAGTTTGTAGACAGAGACGGGCCGGGTCAGTGATTTGTTCAATTACGCGGAGGGGCGACAGGGGTCGTTGGTGGGGTGCGGTGCCAGTGAAACTATTAAAAACAGGGGATACAGTTTGTGGCCTGTCTGCCCCTATTAGAGTGTTCAGATTAGACAGAATTGGTGAAGGCGGGGATGACGTCCGCATATTTAAGTACATGTATATGTGGTATGTTTGTGCACTCTTGTGTGTGAATGTTTGTGTGTGTGTGCATGTTGGTGTGTATATGGGTGTTAGTGTCTATGCATGTACAAGAATTTGTCTCTGTATGCATGTATGTACGGGTACACGATTTGTGTGACTGCACAGCCTGTACGTGCCCTTGCCTGTACGTTAACTTGTGCGATTGTCTGCATGTGATTGTTGGTGTATCTGTAACCATATATGTATGTGCCCTAATATGTATATACCTATGTGTGTACATGTGTGCACATGTCTGTGGCTGTGTGTCTTGTATGTATGTGTGTGTGTGTGTGTGCATGTGTAAATGTGTGAGAACATCTATCGTGTATGTCAGTGTCTGTGTACTAGTGAGTGGGCTTGGTTGAGAGGGGTAAAAGTTTGCTTATTTCACATCTTGCAAATTGAAAACAAGCAGATTCAGTTCCAATTGTCTAATATTCTAAAGTTTATTTTTTTATGGTGATATAATAGGGCTTTCAGTTACTGAAGTAGTCAGTGAGCAAAGGGTACATTCCCGCTGTCCAAGGCTACAAGTGCCTAGCGTTCCAGGTGCCCGGGCGGGAATGAAATCGTAGAAGTCTTTCTCGTCTGTCGATTGTGCCCAGCCGATCCCTGGGGACTGGCATATGGAAGTGGCCGTTGCTATAATTTGAGATAAAAAGCAGGAAGATACTAACTGGCTTTGCCTGCCCTGGCTGCCTTATTCCTTTCTCAAGAGCGTAATTAAAGGCATTGGTGCCCGCTGAGCGCACCAAGATGTGTGTGGAGGCAAACAAAAGATGATCCGATGCCCAAGTATCTGAGTTACACATTTGCAAGTGTTTCCAGATACTTTTTTTGCATGAAAATAAACAACAACGCGTCACCCCCAAAAGCACATTTGCTCTATTCTGGCAAGTTTTGCTTTAGTCTTTGACTCCGTTCTACTTTTTCTGCTTTTACATCTTTTGTTCATAATCATTTCACATTAACCTGTAGTGCTTCCGAAAACACTTTCATGGCCTCTACGTGCTATATACATAACAGGCAATTAACAGTGTAAACATTCCAAATTATGGACCACTGCTGGAACTGCCCAGCACTGCAGAGTCTGCCAGAGGGACCCCCAAAGTAGAGAGCTCCTTGTCCAGTTTCCGTCTGCCTCTCACAGTGCCATCTCTCCAAAGCACAGACCCAGCATAGCGCCTTGTTCTGGGTATTTCAAACCTACGTGATATATTGAAGTCGGAATTTTTCGTGTATGCTTCCCAGCCCAAACAGACTCATTCCTTTCTTCTGGATTTCCCCAAAGCCTCTTGGAGTACAGCCTTAACATGTCCCCTCCCTCATATGTGCTTCAAAAAAGGGCCATCCATGCCCTCAGTTCTTGGTCCACCGAACACAGCAAAATCGTTGCATTTGGGTTTAGTTTTTTACATTTTGATTAGCGTGAACCCGACCGACCTCTTCTCTCTTGCTGCCTCCCTTGTGAGCATGTGCACTTCATCCCTGCTGCTTTTTAGGTCTCATCTATACAGCACAAGCGCTGTCTCAAAAAGACATGATGTATATACTATGTGGGCTTCAGCCCACCTGTAAGATTCCTAATTTCTGGCTGCATCATTGCTTTCCTAATCTTTCTCCTTATTTGTCTAGGGCGTGCAGTTGGCATGCCTCTTGGTTTGTTTAGCCTTCCTCAAGTGCACCGACCAAGTACGCTATAAATACACAGGATACCATTTCAATATCTGTTCAGGAACTACTTTTCTATTTCACCTGGAGCACTTAAGATGAGTGCTCGTGGTTTACCAAGCTCTGCTGTAAACAGGGCTGTAAATCTTGTTACCTGGTCACATTTGCTGTGCTTTCAAAAACCGAGATCAAATATCAGATGCTGTTTTCTGTCCCGGTGTTGCTTTGTTTGTTTTTTTAAGTATTCGGCTCAGTCTGAAGAGGAGCTCTGGGCTCTTACAGCACATGCCTCAGCCCCACTGTTCTGCAGCATATGTGGACAAGTGAAGCCTCTCTGACGTGCCATGAATAAAATGGGTTCTCTTGGAATTTACCTTTTAGCAACGCAGTGCACAACATTAAATCACTAGGCAAAGTCTTGCAGGAGCCCAACTGCAAGCGATCAATTTACCTGCAGCGAGATTTAGTCATTTTCCATAAATCGCTAGTGTGTGTTTCATTTTACATGGCAGAACATTTTTAGTAATGTTGGCAACACAGACGTCTTGTCCACTCTGTATGGTTACTAAATGTCGCATTGTAAATCCTATATCCGGTTCTGTGTTTCATTTAACAAGTCTTTGCATTCTGGGAGTTGCAATTTAGGGAGAGTTAAATGGAGTCAGTTCAACAAACGTGCATGGCAAAAATTTGCGACATGATATTCCAGGGCTTGAACATGAAAAGTTTTTTTCCTGGTGACTCCATTTATTTCCCTAATTCTGTCACCTTAAAGCGAGCTGCAAAGTTGGCCTTGTACATGCTTTTTCCGGATGACCCATGTAGGGAAGACGATGCATTTTCAGTCCTGAAGTTTATGTTCTTAGTCTTAAGTTCTTACCTGAGCAGAGCCAGTCTCTGAACATGATCACTCGGGCTACCCAGTGCACAACAGTGCCAGCTTCAAATACTGCACCACACTCAGTTTATTACACTGCTGACTAATGGCAGTTTCTCAGGCTGGCGTGGCTCACCAGAAGCAGGTGGTCAGAGCACTCATCACATAACCTAGTTACAGTGCATCCCGCCACAAAACCTCCCTCGACTGCCTGCCAGGTAACACCAAGGCCATAGTGTGAGAATACAGACCGGTGTGAGCTACACATAAGGCCCTCGGTATCTGCTTCTCATGCTGCCTATCAATTCTAACTTCTCAGGCTTCCACTTGTGCAAAAATCACATGGCTATCCATTGTCTAGCACCAAGTTCAGCCATGGCCAGCTAGTGGCATTCCACACTGGGCTGATCTACACATAATGCCCATCTTATTTGCTTCTCAGTGTGCCTGCTTCTCACATCGGTGCTAAACAGTCACAGTGCCAACTGCTTTCTGCCTCTCAGACTGCTCACCAATGTCTGCTTACCCTAACACCCACCTGCTTTAGCCAGGGAGAGGGAAGTGAAGCCTCGACACCCTCATTCCATGGTTTTTCGTGTTGAGTGTGTGCAGCTTGGACGGGCAGGGACGGGCATTTTTCAGGGGAGTGCTCTATTTTGCAAGTAGCCTGCAGTGCAGTCACAAGTTTCTCTCGTGTTTGTCAGGATTTTGGAATGTGCACCCTTCAGTGCAGTGTACATGGTGCACCTAAATTAGCAACCGGCACAAGGAGAACTGCTTGACAGCACCATGCCCGAACACAACCTGGTGCCGCCTAAGTTTTCGACTTGTTCCTTAAGGCACAGGCTCCTGCTGAAACTGGTAGATTTGCTGCCGTGTTGCGGCTTCAGAGATGGCTAAATGTACTTGTGTGTATCAGAGAATATGTATGAATGCTAGCAACTGAATACAAACATAGCTGGGCGGCCTGTGGACCTATATAGAGGGTTCCAGACCTCTCACTGCCGATCAGGCATAGTCTACCATATGTCAGGCTGTGGCTCTCAGAGGCCGGTGGAGCTGGGGTAGAGTCACATGATCTATCTCACTTGCAGCTGACTAACCTTGCACCCTACCCCTCAGAATAACTGACTTGTATGAAATCTCCACTTTAAAGGCTAATGTTTGTGACTGACTTTGTCCCAATCCTAAAGGTGTCTCAGGGGCAGTGGTCTCATAATCTGAATGTAAAGCCTTTCATGTGGCAGACTACCACAGTATTCGTTACACCTCCAGAGGCACGGGCATGTTGAGGATTCTCCACATAAGCCTTGTTCACTTCCATTGGTGACGCCTGCTTTTCGATTCCCCTATCCCCCCTCGCATGCCACCACCAGACACTGACGAGGCACCAGAACGTGCTAGGTTCCAGGGCCCCAGTGGGTCCCCCAGGGGCCAAGGCTGTCCCAAAGCCCCTTCCCCTGTGACCCCTCCCAAAGCAGTGCCCTGACTCATCCTTGGGGCATGACTGCCCCAGCCTGTCCCTTTCTTTTTCCCAGTGGCTCCACCTGGCCCCTCCTATGTGGGGCCACGTGGCAACAATATGGCGTCCATGGAGGGGGGCTGCCTGAATCATAAGGGCCAGCCCCCATGTCTATTTCTCCATTAGGAGCCTGCCCTTGTTTGGCAGGCTCCGATGACGGTAAAACTGCAACCCCGGTTGAAGGCCCCACCTCCCCTCCCTCCACATACCCGACTGCAGGCCGCAATGGGCGGTCGTTATTGTTGCACCCCGGGGGCGGGGGAGGGGACGGAAGCTCCATGTCCTCTCCCCCAACCGATCTCCTCCTTTTCAGCCATTCCGGTGAGGTGCAGGCTGCAAATGCAGCTGCGACCCCGCCGGAAGACGCGCGTGCAAGGTGTGACATCCCTACCCAGGCCTGGTGAAGCACAGTGGGCCTGAGTAGGTTGGGGCGACCGGCTTCGCCGATGACGAAAAGCACAGCCCGCACCGCTGCGGCATTGTGGCCTTGGGCCATGCCGCAACAGAAAAACAGCACAACAAACGCCTACCTAAACCCTGGGAGGACTCACCAAAACTTCCACCTCGTAATCGGCTGGCGCGGAAGAGGCCGGTCCCTCCCTTCCCCACCCTATATATCCCCCCATTTATCCCACCCCCACGCATTCCTCCACCAACCCCGTCCCGTTCACACCATTTCTTCCTCCCAAATGATCCCGGGAAGAGACTAGACTGCGTCTGCTCTCCGCGGGACCCTCCATTGTGATGTTCCAGTTAGGCTTGCATTTCGCCTGGCAACCTAAAGGCTGTAACATCACAATATAATTATAATTATCAACTCATACAAAAACTCTTGCACTTTGAGTCCTAAGAACCTTTGCCTTTTGCATCTACACAACTCTTTCCATTACTAGGAAGTGGGAAGCTGCATATCACATGCCTGTGACAGAGCATCTGTGTGCACAAGCTAGAGACTGGACCCCCTCCTCCATGCACAGCTGCTGCCCAGCTCCCACCAGCTGGCTGAGTTACTGTTTATAACCACTCTCATAAATCAGCTTTCTGGGAGAAATACAGAACGTGAGAGCTAAGAGGCAGAATAACCTCTGCAGCCCAGCTCTGAGTTCTGCACAAGCGTTTATAAATATTAATGTAACAAGATCCAAACAGTACAAATTTTTATTTGAATGTTTTCATACTTTTAAAATGAAAGATATTAGGCCTTCGAGTCTTGTAATCACAAATATTATTAAGCTTTAAGTTCAAGACTACAAGAAGAGAAACTGTGCCACGCTTTTCTATTAATCGACCATAAAACAAATTATATCTCAGCAGAAATTTAGAACAGTAGGCCGGATGTACAGTTGGACTATAGCCAGTGATAACACTTGAGTTGAGGGCACCACAAAATTCCACATCATGCCACAAAATTCAACAGCACACCACATAATTCCACTCCACTACATGCCACTCCACAACACACAATACCCCTCAACATAATTACATTCCAGAGCACACAAATCAACTTCACAGAATTATACTACATTGAATACCACATAATTACTAGCCATAATTACTAGTATGCACACCATGCCATATAATTCCACAACACATAACTCCGTTCAGCACTACACAATTCCAAGCCACACAATTCCACAAGAAATATTTCCACTCCAACCCACATAATTCCACTCCACATACATATACTGCACTCTATAACACATAGGTAAAAGATATTACCATTGACAATAGCTCTCGAATTGCGGTGGCCTATTGGCTTCGCCAATGTTTGTTTCCTTCTGCCTACACCACACTCCTTCTCCTTTATTTTCATTCACTGCCTGCCTTTTATATTTGCATTTTATATTAAGATATCAAAGTGATGTGTCCAGAATCACAGGATGAGTACTCTCTCTCTCACACACATACTCACATTCATTTTTATAGTGACCTAGGCTATTACAAATGAAATGGTTGGTGAGTTGAGCTCTCTGCTTCCATGGCTTCCATCACATGTACAAGGGACATTTCTTTGCCATTAGGTGGTAGAGCTCTTAAACAAGGGAGGGGGGACCCTAAAATCACTACGACTGAGATTTAAAAGCCCACCTGTATCAATATCATCGTATAGGTTTTAAACTATCATGGAATGTGCTGTTTTTTTCAATCAAATCTGTTTAATTGCATGCCACAGTGTGTAATTTGTAAATGAATTAGTGCCAAGACCTGAAATTTTGCTCACAAGCCTGCAGACAACTGTACTGTTGGGGGTGATGAACACCAAAGCTGCATAATCTTGATTCCACCTCATGGCTCTTTCATCCATCACCACACACTCCCTACCCCTTTAGCTCATTCGTGTAGGTTCTTTTTCATCCCTGCTTTTTAGGTCGAGGCTAGGCAGCGATCATGCACTGTCTGCAAGACATGCTGTATTCAGTCTATGGCAGTGGTTCCCATCCTGTGGTTCAGGGACCCCTGAGGGCCCGCAAAGCGTCCTCAGGGGGTCCGTGACTGCTTAGAAAATTAACCAATATTACCAGATTAATAAAGTGTATATAAATAAAGTGACTAAATGTACAAATGAAAATATAAAAATCTACTGTAAATGTCACGGAATTTGAAATTGGAGGCTAAAAATTAAATTAGTATCCTCAAACTGATTTGCGGTAGCAGTGCAGGTGCATCAAGCAGGATATAGTATGGACGATGAGTGGATTCAACTAAATTTAGAAATGCTACAACCTTCCCATTACTTTTTTATTTATTTTGTATTCTATTTGTTTGCAAATTAAATAAAATGTGTTTTCATTTGTGTATGTGTGTGATTAAATGCTTGTTTCTGCATTTTTATGTATTGTTTTGTGGTTCAAATCATCAACAATGTTTAGGCCAGGGTCCCGGGCTTCAAGTAATGACTAAATTGGGGGTCCGGGATGCCAATAATGATGCAGTGGGTGTCTTTGGGTTCCAGTAATGATAAAGTGAGGGTCCACAGGCGTCAAAAGGTTGGGAGCCATTGGGCTATGGGCTTTAACCCCACTATTGTCATTTGTTCTTTGTTGTGCTTGCCTTAAATGCTTCCTTTTTACCGGTGCATTTTTCCAAATGTCCCTCCTTTGCTAGCTTGGTTCCCTCCCAGGCAATTTCACTAAGTGAGCATTTTTGTTGGCCAACACACCACATGATGGCTCCTCCCGTATGGGCATTGCAGCCTTTGTGTTCTTTTTTGGTTGTCCATACCCATGTGTTCACTCCATACCAGTGAAAACCCTGTGCTTAGAAAGGCACCGAAGGATTCAGATTTTGTTTGTGATGGCGCTTTGTTCTTGGATATTGCTCTCTCTGCACTTCGAGTGCAGCAATGGCACTTTGCTCTTGGATCTCTCTCTCTCTTTCTCTACCTCTCTCTCTTTCTCTACCTCTCTCTACACCTCTACCCCCTCTCTCTCTACCTTTCTCTCTCTCTCTACCTCTACCTCTCTCTATCTCTACCTCTCTATCTCTCTCTACCTCTACCTCCCTCTCTGTACCTCTACCTATACCCATACCCTCTCTTTACCTCTACCTCTTTCTCTCTACCTCAACTTCTCTACACCTCTAACTTTCTATATCTCTACCTATACCTCTACCTCATTCCTTCTCTCTACCTCTACCCCCTCTCTCTCTACCCACACACCTCTCACTCTAGCTCTACCTCTCTCTCTACCTCTCTCTCTCACTCTACCCCTCTCTATCTCTACTCCTCTCTCTACCTCTTCCTCAGCCACTCTCTCTCTACTTCTCTCTACCCCCTCTCTACCTGTTTCACTCTCTGCCTCACTACCTCTCTCTCTACCTCTCTACCTTTATCTCTCTCTCTATTTCTACCTCTCTTGCTCCTCTACCACTACCGCTCTACTTCTACCTCCTTCTACTTACCTCTACCTCTCTTTTTATACTCCTCTACCTACACATCTACCTCTCTCTTTACTTCTCTACCTCTACCCCTCCCTCTCTACTTCCACCCCTCTCTACCCCTCCCTCTCTACCCCTCTCTCTCTACCTCTGCTCCTCTCTCTAACTCTACCTCAGCCACTCTCTCTACCCCCTCTACCTGTTTCACTCTCTGCCTCGCTACCTCTCTCTCTACCTCTCTATCTTTTTCTCTCTCTCTATTCCTACCTCTTGCTCCCTCTACCACTACCGCTCTACTTCTACCTCCTTCTACTTACCTCTACCTCTCTATTTATACACCTCTACCTCTCTACACCTCTACCTCTCTACTCCTCTACCTCTCTAATCCTCTACCTACACATCTACCTCTCTCTTTACTTCTCTACCTCTACCCCTCCCTCTCTACCTCTACCCCTCTCTACCCCTCCCTCTCTACCCCTCTCTACCTTTCCCTCTACATCTCTACCTCTACACTCCTACCTCTTTACGCCTTTACACCTCTACACCTCTACCTCTCTACATCTCTAGCTCTCTACACCTCTACCTCTCTCTACCTTTCTATACCTCTACCTCTCTATCTCTCTGCACCTCTAGTTCGCTATACCTTTACCTATACTTATCCACCACCACTACCCCCTCTCTCTACCACTATCTCTTTCTTTCTACCTCTACGTCTCTACCTTTCTCTGTACCTTTGTCTCTCTACACCCCCTCTCTCTCTACCTCTCTCTACCCCCTCTCTCTACCTCTACCCCTCTATCTACCTCTACCTCTCCCTCTCCATCTCTACACATCTAAGTCTCTACACCTCGACCCCTCTCTCCCTACCTCTCTCTCTATGTCTCCCTCGCTACACCTCTACTTCTCTCTCTACCCCTCTCTCTACCTCTATTCCTCTCTCTCTCTACCTCTACTTCTCTACACCTCTACCTCTCTACCTATCTACACCTTTCTCTTTCTTCCCTCCAGCCCCCAGTGCTTATTGATTCTGACACAGCGGGCGGTTGTATCTCATCCACAAAGCATATTAGTAGTCTAATACAGGGAGCTGGCTAATGCTGTGAACACAGCCCCCAACCATCTTTTAATATTTTTGATGTGTGTGAGTATAGCATCACACACATATCTAGGGGTGTTTTTTCACTGGTAGTGGCAATGCGAGATACTAAACAATAACAACATAGAAATGCAAAAATAGTGCATTCAGATCCAAAATGTGAGACCTATTGGCTATACAAATCCTTGTTCCCTTTGTCATTGCTGATCTGTGCTTCTCTTCTGTCTTCTTTCCCCTTTTTGTGATTTTCACTCTCTTGCTCTGAGACAAAGTCTTATGATAAAACATAACTGCAGGTCCCAAACATTGAGAGCCTCTGGAACCCACCTGCTCAAATCGAGGACTGGCAGTGTGAATTCAGCAGGTTTGCCAGTAAGTGGGGCAGAGGGGTTATTCTTACCCAGGCCCAGACTTTTTGTAGACCTTGCATTTGTGTTGCCACATTTATTAAAAGATTTTAATCCAAGGATGTCTTTGGGATCTGCAGTGTGTTCTTTTTCCCTACAATGCATTTTTAATAAATTCCGAAACATGTCCTCATCCTACGAAGGGCACAATTTTTATACAGTTGACTATGGACCCACAACAACCTGCGGCTGTTTTTATTTTACAGTTCTAAGATAGCAACTGTGTGCACATGCTGTGTCTAGCATTCGCACATATCTTTGCGGCATCAATGCAAACAATAACTGCCAAAAGAAACATAGTATCAGCATTTGTTGTTTAAAGGGGTGACCTATTGGCTTAGCCAATGCTTATTTCTTTGTGCTTCCACACTCTGAAATTATTAAAAAAGTAGAAAGCAGTCATGCCTCAAAATAATTTGTTTTGGGGCCCTTGAGGGAAACGTTCTTGCAGCCATGGGTTTCCCAGGGTACCAGTGGGCTTAAGTGAACTCAGTGGCACTTAGTTTCAGGGGTGAGACTACAGACCTCAGGTGTACTACCCAAAGTCATAGATGGCCATGCCATTTTCTGCTTCAGCCTCAACAGAGGCAGTGTTCCACACATCCATTGCAGTCTTCAAATCAAGAAATTGTGGTCACTTTTCCTGGTTCACTGCGCAATTAAGGGAAGAAAGAAAATGAAATAATAGGGAATTGAAGAACATCAGATCCTACCAACAATCAGTTAGCACACAGTAAAGCAGCTATACTAATATTTAACTATACACGCACAGTTTTGCTGCAAAAGAAGGGGTATTCAAACAGACAATAGGTATGGCTCGGGGTAGCAACCAAAGAAAAGGGTACTAAGATATTTTGGACCATTGTGAATCACCTGCTTGTAGACTGTGATGCCCACTGTGGTAACTTGAGTTTTGGATGGAAACTGGCTTGCCCATACAAAACAACTCCACATGATGTGCAGCCATACATCCATCGTGACAGTTTAACTGTTAGAGGGAGACTGAAATCTACCCAGAGACCATAGTTGATTCAGCTAAGGCTGAAAGATCTGAAAGATCTGACAGTCCTCATAAGCCCAATGATCTTCTATATAGCCTCCTTAAAGCTGATCCTATGTGTTGTTTGTCTTAGCTATTCCTACTCTTTATTTCCTGTTTAGATCATTTAACCACACCGGTATCCTGGAAAGGTTCTTTCTTACATCCACTATGTAAAAAAGGGTCATCAAGTCCTTTATTTTTTGGCACACTCTTATAGTGAACAAAAAAATCTTTGTGAGAATGTTGAGGCTATTTGTTTACTTTATTGATTACGAAATGGCCTTTGACATTGTTAAATGAAGTCTGCTTTAGAAAAAAAAAACTAAAGGACAGGGGTTCCAACAGTCATAAGAGCTATCCAGCTGCTACATTACAAAATGTGAGCCCAAATTAATCAATGGTAGAACACACATCACTCTGGGAAAATGCATACAAATAAGGGCCTGAAACCAGCACGATCTGTCCTCGATGGACGAAAGATTTCTGGAGAGGTTGCGTTGCATCACGTAACATGACTGTGTGCACCCGTGCAAACTGTCCTCCTCTTTCTTGCTCGAGCTGCGCTTGACCTGGGCTCGTCTCGTGCTCATTTGGTCTCGTATGGACTTGCACTCCTCCACTCGGTATTCACCCGTTTCGCCCCAATTTTTCTCTCGTCCTCAATACTTTGACAACTACTCTGTTGCCCCACCGATAACCAGGAGGATTTCTACTGTCTGAAACGACCTCAGCAGCGGGGGCTTCTTGTAGGTGAGGTTAGCGGAGATGGCAGGGGCTGCTGGCGAGTGAAAGTGACCAAGGGAAGATTTCAAAGGGGCGTTAGTAAGAAGCAGCCCCAGTGTGGCTTGCAGGACCCTCACAGGAGGTGGGTCAAAACAGGCTTGGAAACAAGTTACAATTTAGAATTGACAGAGCTGCAGGGGAAAACGCCCAAGAGGATGCTGATCTGCTTACCCCAGTGCCACTGCCTCGGTGTGATTTGTATGACTAGAACTGTTGGCTGAATGGACAGTTGAAATAGAAAGTCCTCGCTGAGAGGGTGTGCATCCTCATTCACACAGACAGCACGGTAAAAAAGCTTGTCTTTTTTCTGGGCATTTTAAGTGAACAGTAAGACAAGTCCAGCTTTATGAGTTGGTTAGCTCAAGGGCCAAATCCAAAACCTGCTGTTGCTACTAATAGTGTATAAAGCTATGAGCTTGCAGGCTATTGCCCACTTTTCTTGTCCTGTGCCTCTTTCTCCACAAGTCGTGGGTAGGTTAGCTGAAAAGGGATACGGCTGGATCATAGCTGGACTATTGTTTATCAAATGTGTATCTAAGAAAAGAGAGAAATATGCTCAGGGCGACCAAACTTAAATACAGGCTATTTATCCCTTCTGGCTTCAACTGAGATAACTGTGAAACAATTGCACTTGGGTAAAGTACTAGCCCACACGGCATGCAAGAAAACAAAAAGTAATCCTCAGAGGAATACATGAAGTCATGTGAGAGCATTAAAAGGTTTGTTGCCCGTTCCATCTTGCTTTGCTAGGACAGAAAAGCGAGGTGGCTTCTCAGAGGTGGCTTCTAACTCATCAGTGCACCTTTAATTGGCTAGCAAAGATTGTTTGAAGCATGTAATGTGGCACAAGGTAGAAAAGGAGGGACGCACCTACAACCCTTTCTGACCTTTTTACTGGAATGTTCATGTAAGACAGTGGTGGGTTTCGTGAAGCCACTGTCATAACTTAAGTCTGAAACTAAGGGCCTTGCCAGACAATGTTCACAAACCTACAACTGGACAGTTTGAAAGGGGCCCTTACCCATAGGGAGGGCCCCAAATATGCTTGCTCACCGGGCCGAGAGTTCGGGCGGTTGGGGAAGGGCCGCCCTCACCGCACGGCATCTGATTGGTGGTGCCGACCGTGGCCCAGAAGTACTTGAGTGCTTCCGGTGCACGCGTTGCAATGACGCACGCAGTGCTCCGTCCTGTTAAAAGTGGGGTGCAGGTAGCGAGCGGGCCTCTTTAACGCGGCTTGCCGCCCAATTACAGCGCTCCTCAGGACAAGGAGCATTTTCTCTTGTCTTTTTTTTTCTTCTTATTTCTTTGTTTCAGGTTCGGAGGATTTGCAACAGTCGATCGGTCAGCCCAGCCAGCATTTGCAGCAGCACAAGCAGCCCAGCGCGCGCCTCACTGAGAGCGGTACGGCCAGGAGCTTTGCTCACTCAACCCGAGTATATCTCGGTGGTGGCACTGGTGGGGTCTCTGGTGCATCTGGTGAGGTCCCACAAAGGGGGTTAGAGAGGAAGGGCAGTGCTGCGGCTTAATATGGTTTATTGGTGGTAAAGCTGCATATTACAAATAAGCGATCCTGAATTTATTGTGGTAAAGCTGCATATTTCAGATGAGTGATCCTGAATTTTTTCCAAACAGTGTTTAGAGTGCTGGGCTCTGGTTTTTGTTTGTGAGGTCCAAGCAGTATAGGGAATTGTTTGGTGCCAAGCTGCTTTATTCTGGGTAACCCATTTGTGGCGTTTGTTGCACAGTAGGTCGGTTTTTTGCATGTTTGCTTCGCGGTGTTTGTAATGGTTAGACCATTACAGGTGATCACGCCATGGCAGATAGTGCGACTAGAGGAGAAAAGTGTTCATGCACTGAGGAGTTACTTGAAGCTTTAATGCAACGGATGGATGCCATGGACTAGGCCATAGCGTCATTGAGGGCCCAGCCGGCTGCCTCTAGTGAGCAAGCAGTAACGCCTAAGCGAGCAAGTGCGCCCCCAAAGGGAGCATCCCCCCCCATTGCCCCAAACAGGGTTCGAGGGCAGAAGAAAGGCAGAGAAAGGAGGATAGAATTGTTAGAGCAGAGGCAGTCAGTCTCAGTGCAAGCTGGTGTGAACTCAGATACTTTGGTGGCGCCCGTGACTTGGCAAGATCAGCAAGCGACACCTTCATTAGTGGGCCCCCTCGCCAGTGCTATGCCACAAGAGGTGGAGGGTTCCAGCCAGGTCTCCAATCAGACAGCACCGGGGAGTGCACTGGTGCCAACTGTGGATAGCTTGCCAGTAGTTCCCGCAGTAGCGGGCATTATCAAGAGTGTAGTGCAACAGGACGTAGTTAAGCATCTGGCATTCATATTACCTTGGCTGTCAGAGGTGGGAATGCTGTCACCATCTTTGGTTAGTGGCCCGCTAGCCAGGTAAGGTAGGGAAAACGTGATGGAGAAGGCACGTCGTTTGGTTTCCCATCTTAACACCTCAAAGGGCGGTCAAGACTCCAAAGGGGGGGTGTTAGGGGAAGTGAGCAGTAATCATGTGAAAGAGACCCATTTACCAGCGTCGGCTTGCGTGGCAGCACCAGCACCAGCCATTGTTGCACATCAGCCAGCCAAGTCGTCAGTGGAGGGAAACACTCCTGTGGCATCTTCGTCCAGTCAGTCAGCGGCTGATTCAGGTACGCGTTGTTTGTCCCCATTGTTAGATCTCAGCGACATTCGTTCTGAGCATGAGCATCTGGGGTTGCATGTGCCCATGGAGATTAAAGAAAAGATCTGGAAAGGCACGTACATTGGCATTTTTGATCTTCAGGTTGACAGACCAGAGAGGGACGAGGTAAAACGTTGTACGGAGTGTGCGCTCTCAAGGGAATGTGGACATGCGCCTCACAAGCGGAAGGTAAAAGAGCCACTTAACAATTGGGTGAAAGCCGTCTCAATTTACCAGTCTATCACTGCAGAGCACTTCAATGATCAGGGAGCTAAGCTGGCCTGCTATCAGAATAGGATCGTTGGTGCTCGTGACAAGTATGGGGGTACTGCTTGGATGGATTATGATAGGGCGTTCAGAAGGATCAAGGTGAATAAACAAGGTCTGGGGTGGGACCAAATTGATATAATAGCATGGCTTTGGTTCACAAACCGGCCACATGGGAACGGGTTGCAGCCTTTTCGGGCAAGTTCAGGGGCCGCATCAGGTCCACAAGGTGGGAGTAGTGCCAAAAAAGGGACTTTCTGGGATTTCAACAAGCGCACATACACCCGTCCTGTGGGAACCCGCCTCTTTAAACTACTGCTCCTTGTGCGGTCAGTTCTCCCATCATGATACTAAGTGCTTTAAAAGGGGTAGAGGGAACAAGAAGCAAGATTAATGTTGTTGATAGAGCTGGCAGCTGTGCTACAGTTGCCAGCAGTGGCCAACCCTCTGATTCTGTAGGAATTGTACTTGGTGACTCGGTTTGTAACAAGGTTAGCAATCCTTCTTAATTTCTGACTTGAGTGCACTTTCTTATTCAGTTACTGGCTATCATCCCAAGGCTTAATGTATACCGTAAGCAAGGGGCTGCGCAAGATTTGTTTGAGGGGTTAAGTTATGGTTTCAGGATCCCAGCTCGGGGCTACTCAAGGTCCCCTTACTGTAAGAACCAGTTGTCCTTGTGGGTCAATTCATATGAGGCTAGAACAAAGATTCTCAAAGAGTTCAGCTTGGGACGTATAGCAGGTCCATTTGCTAGGGCCCCTATGCAGGATTTTGTTTCTTCCCCTTTGGGGGTTGTCCCTAAGAAACAACCTGGAGAGTACAGATTGATCCACAACCTGTCATCACCCAGAGGCCAATCCGTGAATGATGCAATAGATGGGGCTATTTGTTCAGTACAGTATGCTTCTTTCGATCAGACAATTCAAATGCTGCAGGAGCTGGGACCTGGGGCATTGATGGCCAAATCAGACATTGAATCCGCCTTTAGATTGCTACCGGTTCACCCGGATGATTTTCATCTGTTGGGTTACCAGTTTGAAGGCCAGTTCTACTTTGACAAATGCATGCCCATGGGCTGTGCGGTGTTGTGTTCCCATTTTGAAAAATTTAGCACCTTCCTGGAATGGGCTTTCAGGCACATGCGCCTCATCAGTGGGTATTGCATTACTTGGATGATTTCTCATGGGTCCTCCTGAGTCGGATTAGTGTGCAAATGCATTGGACGTTTTGAAGAGCCTGATGCGTGAACTTGGGGTCCTGTTAGCGCATGAAAGAACTGTAGGTCCATGCACCACAATGGAATTTTTAGGGATTGAATTGGATTCAGTGGCGGGGGTGTCCAGGTCACCAAGAGACAAAGTACTTGCTTTCTCCCAAGCACTTCGGGCCTGTACGAGTGCAAAGAAAGCTACTCTTCATCAACTGCAGTGCTTGGTGGGGCACCTCAATTTTGCCCTGCGTATAATTTCCATGGGGTGCCCTTTCTCCCGGTCCATTGCACAAGCCATGGCAGGCTTGAAGGTTAAGCACCAACACACCAGGCTCCCCAGTGAGGTGAAGCAAGACATGAGAATTTGGGAAGCCTTTGTGCGTGCCTTCAATGGGACGGTCGTATGGCTGAGCCCACCCATGTCCAGTGAAGAGCTTGGCCTGCTTACTGACGCGGCAGGCAGTCATGGTTTTGGGGCTATATTTGGCTCGGCATGGTGTGCAAAGAGGTGGCCTGCAGATTGGATTGAATTTAGATTTGTGACTAACATTGGTTTCTTAGAATTATTCCCTATTATGGTGTTGCTTTCAATTTGGCCAGATAGATTCCGCAATCAGTCGTTAATGTTTTGGTTGGACAATGTCGGTGGTTGAGTGTATAAATCAGCAGGTGGCCAGGTGTGGAATGATTCTGAGAGTCTTGAAAATTATTGTGTTACTGTGTCTACAACTGAACGTGAATTTCAGAGCGAAACATGTGCCCGGCGACTCAAACAGTGCTGCTGATGCCCTCCCCCGTTTTAAGATGCAGATGTTGAGGACCCACCATCCACAAGCAGAGGAACGTTTGACACCCTTCCCGTAGTATCTTTGGTGGGTTGATGTCCAAGACTATCGGGCATCTTTGCAGTCAGCTTAGCTCCAAAGACAAAAAAGGCTTATGAGAGGGCTATGGCGGCATATGTTAATTTCTTGGGTTACTGGGGGAGGGGGGGCTTCTGGGGCAGATGCTTCATCAGTTCTAGCTTTCCTGGCAATATTGAGGGGGAACGGGAGGTCAGTTGCATGTGCGAGGCGGCATACTGCCGCAATTTCCTTTTTTGCCCAGTTGCAGGGGGTCCAGGATGGTACAAAATAATTTCTGGTGAGGAGGGCCATTAAGGGTTGGCAGCGCCTACAGGGGGTCAAGTCTGATACCAGACGACCCATTGACTTAGGGAAGCTGGGGGCCATATTGTGGGTCCTTGGTAAGATCTGCACATCCCCGTGGTAGATCGCCCTGGTTAAAGGGGCCTTTACCTTAGCCTTCTATGGGGCCATCAGATTGGGTGAATTGGTGGCTAGCAAAGAGAAAGATGTAACGGGGGTTGCAGATGGGGGACCTCCATTGGCCGGTGGGGTCTGAGTCCTTGGTGATCGATATTCCTCATTCCAAAATGGACCAGGAGGGGAAGGGTAACCATGTACTGCTGCATAAGTCCCAGGGCAATAGCTGCTGTCTGCTTTCTAATTTAGAGGGTTTCTTAGCCTTGCGTCCTACTGGGTCACGGGGTACTGTCCTGGTGCATGCTGACGACTCACCCCTAAGTATCAGCTTACGCAGATTCTCAAGCGCAGTTTGAGCTCAGCGGGTTTTGACTCATCTGAATTCGGGACTCATTCATTCAGGATCGGGGCGGCAACAGCTGCTGTGGCAATGGGTTTATCGGGTGCGGCTGTTCGCCAAATTGGCAGATGGTCCTCAGACTGCTATAAGAGATATATGAGGATGCACATGCTATAAATACTGGCTATTTACACCGTCCTTCTGTCTTGAATTCTTCTCTAGTCCCAAAGTTTCCAGTTCACGCAGGAACACCCATGGTTGCAGAAGTTTGGGTGATCAGCCACTTGTATGTTCGCCGTGCTGCTGAGTGGTATGTGAAGACTGATGTCAAGTCACGCATGGCCCAAGCCGGATTCCGTATGTCCTTTTTGGGGGAAAGAGGGTTGCGCCTTATGGAGCTGAGACGGGGTTTGGACTCAATGATCCAGCGAGGTTCTCCTCAAGCAGACATCATCACAATGCGTCTTGGGGGAAATGACGTGGTCTCTCTGGGTCGACAACAGCTATTCGAGCTAGTGGTTTCTGAATTTGGCTGGCTGGCCAAACAATTTCCGCAGGCGGTACTTGCATGGTCAAACATCAACCCCCGTCTGCAGTGGAGGGGCAGCATCTCAGTGAGAGCACTCAATGACTCGGTTAGGAGAATTAATAACAAAATCGCCAGGTTGTTCAGGTCGCCAAGGCTGGCCGTCATCACACATGGACAGATACAAGGGGACTGTTTCTTTCTCTAGGTTGGGGTGCACCTTACCAAGGTGGGGAATGACATGTTGCTTGAAGATTTTTTAGCATGGTTGGTCCATCGTCCACAGCGGAAGAGCAACTGCGGGTGGGGGGGGCAGATAATCGGTCTACTATGCTGGCCTGTGGCAGGGTGAAATCATGACTTGCGGGGACAATTGGATGCCTCTTTTCATTACCTCAGCAGGACCGCAAGGTAATTCGACCCTCCAGGGGGTGCTGGCAGGAAGGGAGAATGACAACAAGAGGAGAAGAGGGTTGCAAGCAGTCGCTGGCATCTGGTCCCTAAGGCCAGCCACCTGCGCATATACAGAGACTCGAAGCTAGCACAGGCCCCTGGGGGGCGGGGATAGAGTACGAGAGTCTGTCGTGGAAGTGGTGCCCGAAGTAGGTATCCTGGTGGGCAGGAGGGCCCCTTCCACATGGTTTACATGCTACTAGAAGGGTTTTGGAGGCAGACCAGCCTATTATTTTTAGGCTGATCTGCCCCCAAGGGGGGCAGAAACCACTAGAACACCAGGGATTTTTTTTTATTTGTTTATTTTTGTGGGGGGGGGGGGCGTCCCCTTGGGCACGGGGTGCCCACCCAAGGGGGGCTTTGACCCATTGGCCATTTCTGCCCCCCCTGGGGGCAGATGGGCCTATATTTTTAGGCCCACCTGCCCCCAAGGGGGGCAGAAGCCACTTAGACACCAGGGATAGTGTGTGTGTATTAGTGGATGGGGGGGGCCTTGGGCAAGGGTCGCCCCCCACTTTGGGGGCACATGTACCGAGGCCACTTCTGCACCCCTTGGAGACAGACCAGCCTATTATTTTTAGGCTGATCTGCCCCCAAGGGGGGCAGAAACCACTAGAACGCCAGGGATTTTTTTTATTTGTTTATTTTTGTGGGGGGCATCCCCTTGGGCACGGGGTGGCCCCCCAAGGGGGCATTGACCTGTTGGCCATTTCGGCCCCCCATTGGGGGCAGATGGGCCTATTTTGTTAGGCCCACCTGCCCCCAAGGGGGGCAGAAGCCACTTAGAGACCAGGGATTGTGTGTGTGTGTGTTAGTGGAGGAGGGGGGCCTTGGGCAAGGGTGGCCCCCCACTTTGGGGGCACATGTACTGAGGCCATTTCTGCACCCCTTGGAGACAGATCAGCCTATTATTTTTAGGCTGATCTGCCCCCAAGGCACCAATTTCTAAATGTTTGATGGTGGGGTGTTTGTCAACTGATGAAGTATTTGCATTTGTGATAAAAAATGTTTTCCTCCTTTTTGTTCTAGTTCAAAGCTTTTGCTTCATTTGCTGTGGCTCCTTGCGGTTTTGGCGGTGGTTGACCTGCAGTTTGCACAGTTGCATGTTTTAGGTAAGTAAAAACAATTTACTCCAAAGGAGTATTGTTGCCATGCATGAATGACATGTTTGTAGGGGGTGTACTAAATGCAGGATTGTGTGTGAAATTGTCCTTAGATTTGTGCACAATGATATTTGTTTTGTCTTATTTCTAATTTGCCTTTCTTTCTTTCTTTTTAGTGGGATATCATTGGTGATTGCTGTGTCTGTGCAGAGTAGTTGCTGGTGAATCAAGCTTTTTCAGGCAAGTGAGCGGTATAGTTTTTGAGTTTATAACTCTTACTAACAGAGCTACACTTTGTTACTTGTCTTACACAGTGCTGGTTGTTGGTGGTGAATTTGTCCAGTTAATTTTAGTAGGAAAGATCATGGCTAGCCGCAGGATCACCGCTCAGCAGGTGGTTGGTATGCTTTTTGAGTCAGTCTGATCATGATTATGAGACGGACTCTGCATCTGAGGCAGAGGAGGAAGTGAGAGATTCTGGCAGTGATGTTTCTGTTGGAGGGGAATCTTCTGATGATGAAGCCACACTCAGTGCAGATGAAGGGCCTGTTTTAGAGGAGGACAGTGATGTGCCAATAGTGCAGCAACCTGGGGCTGAAAGGTTTCCCGTTATAAGACCTGATGTCTGGGTTGCCCCAAACATGGAGCAGCCAGAGTTGCCTGCCTTTACTGGTCTCCAATACAGAGAACTTTTTGCCTATCAATTTCTATGAGTTATTCATGGATGATGTGTTTTTGGAAGAGATTGTTGAGCAGACTAATTTGTATGCGGAGCAGCATTTGAGGGACAACGCTGCTAGACTTAGGCCACACTCTAGAGCTGCCCAGTGGATTCCCACAAATTTGGAGGAGATAAAAACGTTTTTGGGTTTGACTTTTTTGATGGGGTTGATAAGGAAGCCGTCACTGGCTTCTTATTGGTCTACTAGTCCCTTGATGGCAACAGCTATATTTCCTGCGACCATGAGTCGTAATCGGTATTTGCTTTTCTTAGGATGCTGCATTTTGTTGACAATGCATTAGCCTTGCCACAAGATCACCCAGATTCTGACCGTCTTTTTAAGATTAGGCCTGTCCTTGATCATTTTGTAGATCGGTTTTCGGAGGTCTATGTTCCAGGCAAAGAGATAAGTGTGGACGAGTCTTTGGTCCTCTTCAAGGGTCGTTTGGTTTTTAGGCAGTACATTCCTAGCAAAAGGGCACGATATGGAATTAAATTGTATATGCTGTCTGAAAGTAGGACAGGATATGTGTATAGTTTCCGTGTCTACACTGGTAGGGATTCCAATATTGACCCCCATGGTTGTCCTCCCACTTTTGGAGTTACTGAGAAAATTGTGTGGGATCTTGGTAGACGACTGTTCAACAAAGGTCACCATTTGTATGTAGATAACGTCTACACTGGTGTGCAGTTGTTCAAGGAATTGTTTAGAGTGGACACTGTTGCTTGTGGCACAATCCGTTCTAACCGGAAAGGCTATCCAAGGGAGCTTGTCTATAAAAAACTTGAGAGGGACAGTGCTGTGCCTTGCGGAATGAGGAGCTGCTAGCTTTGAAATTTTCAGACAAGAGGGATGTCTACATGCTAAGTACCATCCATGATGAGAGTACTTCCCCTGTGACTGTTTGGGCCCAGGTTGCTGAAGTGCGCAAACCTGTGTGCATTTTAGATTATAATAAGCACATGGGAGGTGTAGATAGAGTTGATCAGAGGTTGGAACCTTATACTGCTATTCGTAAGTCTTACGTTTGGTATAAGAAGTTAGCAATTCACCTCTTCCACTTAGCAACCTTCAATGCTTTTATTGTGTTTAGGGATAGGTCTCCAGAGTCAAAGATGACATTTGTGAAATTTCAGGAGTCAGTGATAGGGAGCCTTATTGTGGTGGAACAGGCCAGAGTTCCTAGAGAAGCAGTGGTGGAGGATGTGGCTAGATTGAAAGATCACCACTTTGCTGAGCACATTCCTCCCACACCCAAAAAAGACTTTCCAGCTAAGAAATGTAGAGTGTGTTTTCGAAGAGGTATCCGGAGGGAGACTCGAATGTACTGCCCAGATTGTCCTTCAAAGCCTGGGCTGTGTGTGGGTGGTTGTTTTAAGAATTACCACACCCAGAAGAATTTCTGGGAACAACCATGAGTGTAAACTCATGTCTGTTTTGTATTTTCATGTGTTCAGTTTCATGGTTAGCATTTCTGTCATGTACTTAGTTAGAGCTTTTGTGTTTGTAGTTTTGTAATTCTTTCTACTTAGATAGGGGTTCCTCTGTTTAAAAAAAAAAAAAAAATGATGCCATTGTGTGTGGACTGGGGCTTGGCTGAGAGTGTACATATTGACTTGCTGTTGGCTACTGCAACACACTGCCAGCCAAACACCAGTCCACACACTCCCATCAGCTGGTGTGATTGTTGTATCAGGCATGTGGGCGTATGTAAGTGATGGGCCCTTGAGTGGCGCTGTCTGTTGATGTGAGTGTTGTAATGTGCTGCGCCCGTGGCTGGTGGTGTGAATGGTCTTGTGTGTCATGTATGAAAGTTGTGTGAATGGACTGTAAAGCGGTTGGTGCCTTGTCGCGGCTTTACAGCTCACGAGCTGTGAGTCATTGGTTCAGTTTTTTGCCTTTCAGTTATTAACAGTGCATTTCATTTTTGTGAAAGCTCTTGTTAGTAAAATTTGATCCACTGAACCATCACTCACCCTCGTGCCAAATCCAACCAATATGTGTGGTTAAAAATGACTAAACCTGCTCCGCTGTAATTAGGCGTCGCAGCACACCTGTGACACGCTAGGTGCCTCAGGTGGGACCCCGATGATGAAGCATGCCACCAACTTGGTTGGTGGGTGAGGGGTCTTTTTCACATAACCTAAGTGCGTTTCTTTTCACAGTTTTAGTGTTTGGCACATCACGGACGTATGTGGACACATCAAAACGATATATTACAAAACTACCTGTGTTTGGGGGGGAGAGGGCAACTATGTTTTTGGTCCTGGGTGCGGCCTTCATCTAGGGAAACCTACCAAACCCAGAATTTTTTTTAAACTAGACACCCCAAGGAGTCCAGGGAGGTGTGGCTTGCGTGGATCCCCCAACATTTTCTTACCCAGACTCCTCTGTAAACCTCAAAATTTGCTTAAAAAAGCATATTTTCCTGACTTTTCTTCGTAGGATCACCGCTCCAGCACAAAATTCCTACTCCCCAGTGTTCCCCTCAGTCTCCCAAGTAAAATGGCACCTCACTTATGTGGGTCCCCAAAGCAGAGTCAGTCTAAAGATGTATAAAAGAATATGTCCTTATAAACTCGCTGTGCTATCCCCTCTATCTCTACAAGTTTTGGGCCTTATTCTGTTGCAGGCACTTGGCCCACCCACACAAGTGAGGTTATCATTTTTTATCGGGAGACTAGGGGGAACGCTGGGTGGAAGGAAATTTGTGGCTCCTCTCAGATTCCAGAACTTTCTTTCACCGAAATGTGAGGAAAATGCGTTTTTTTTGCCACAATTTGAGGTTTGCAAAGGATTCTGGGTAACAGAACCTGGTCAGAGCCCCACAAGTCACCCCATCTTGGATTCCCCTAGGTCTCTAGTTTTCAAAAATGCACAGGTTTGGTAGGTTTCCCTAGGTGCCGGCTGAGCTAGAGGCCAAAATCTACAGGTAGGCACTTTGCAAAAAACTGCTGTTTTCTTTCCAAAAATGAGATGTGTCCACGTTGCGTTTTGGGGCGTCTCCTGTCGCGGGCGCTAGGCCTACCCACACAAGTGAGGTATCATTTTTATCGGGAGACTTGATGGAACGCTAGGCGGAAGGAAATTTGTGGCTCCTCTCAGATTCCAGAACTTTCTGTCACCGAAATGTGAGGAACATGTGTTTTTTTAGCCAAATTTTGAGGTTTGCAAAGGATTCTGGGTAACAGAACCTGATCAGAGCCCCACAAGTCACCCCATCTTGGATTCCCCTAGGTCTCTAGTTTTAAAAAATGCACAGGTTTGGTAGGTTTCCCTAGGTGCCGGCTGAGCTAGAGGCCAAAATCTACAGGTAGGCACTTTGCAAAAAACACCTCTGTTTTCTTTAAAAAAATTGGATGTGTCCACGTTGCGGTTTGGGGCATTTCCTGTTGCGGGCGCTACGCCTACCCACACAAGTGAGGTATCATTTTTATCGGGAGACTTGGGGGAACGCTGGGTGGAAGAAAATTTGTGGCTCCTCTCAGATTCCAGAACTTTCTGCCACAGAAATGTGAGGAACATGTGTTTTTTTTAGCCAAATGTTGAGGTTTGCAGAGGATTCTGGGTAACAGAACCTGGTCAGAGCCCCACAAGTCACCCCATCTTGGATTCCCCTAGGTCTCTAGTTTTTAAAAATGCACAGGTTTGGTAGGTTTCCTTAGGTGCCGGCTGAGCTAGAGGCCAAAATCTACAGGTAGGCACTTTGCAAAAATCACCTCTGTTTTCTTTAAAAAAATTGGATGTGTCCACGTTGCACTTTGGGGCGTTTCCTGTCGCGGGCGCTAGGCCTACCCACACAAGTGAGGTATCATTTTTATCGGGAGACTTGGGGGAACGCTGGGTGGAAGGAAATTTGTGGCTCCTCTCAGATTCCAGAACTTTCTGCCTCAGAAATGTGAGGAACATGTGTTTTTTTAGCCCAATTTTGAGGTTTGCAAAGGATTCTGGGTAACAGAACCTGGTCAGAGCCCCACAAGTCACCCCATCTTGGATTCCCCTAGGTCTCTAGTTTTTAAAAATGCACAGGTTTGGTAGGTTTCCCTAGGTGCCGGCTGAGCTAGAGGCCAAAATCTACAGGTAGGCACTTTGCAAAAATCACCTCTGTTTTCTTTCAAAAAATTGGATGTGTCCACGTTGCACTTTGGGGCGTTTCCTGTCACGGGCGCTAGGCCTACCCACACAAGTGAGGTATCATTTTTATCGGGAGACTTGAGGGAACGCTGAGTGGAAGGAAATTTGTGGCTCTTCTCAGATTCCAGAACTTTCTGGTACAGAAATGTGAGGAACATGTGTTTTTTTAGCCAAATTTTGAGGTTTGCAAAGGATTCTGGGTAACAGAACCTGGTCAGAGCCCCACAAGTCACCCCATCTTGGATTCCCCTAGGTCTCTAGTTTTAAAAAATGCACAGGTTTGGTAGGTTTCCCTAGGGGCCGGCTGAGCTAGAGGCCAAAATCTACAGGTAGGCACTTTGCAAAAAACAGCTCTGTTTTCTTTCAAAAAATTGGATGTGTCCACGTTGCGCTTTGGGGCGTTTCCTGTTGCGGGCGCTAGGCCTACCCACACAAGTGAGGTATCATTTTTATCGGGAGACTTGGGGGAACGCTGGGTGGAAGGAAATTTGTGGCTCCTCTCAGATTCCAGAACTTTCTGCCACAGAAATGTGAGGAACATGTGTTTTTTTTAGCCAAAGTTTGAGGTTTGCAAAGGATTCTGGGTAACAGAACCTGGTCAGATCCCCACAAGTCACCCCATCTTGGATTCCCCTAGGTCTCTAGTTTTTAAAAATGCACAGGTTTGGTAGGTTTCCCTAAGTGCCGGCTGAGCTAGAGGCCAAAATCTACAGGTAGGCACTTTGCAAAAATCACCTCTGTTTTCTTTCAAAAAATTGGATGTGTCCACGTTGCGCTTTGGGGCGTTTCCTGTCGCGGGCGCTAGGCCTACCCACACCAGTGAGGTATCATTTTTATCGGGAGACTTGAGGGAACGCTGAGTGGAAGGAAATTTGTGGCTCTTCTCAGATTCCAGAACTTTCTGCCACAGAAATGTGAGGAACATGTGTTTTTTTAGCCAAATTTTGAGGTTTGCAAAGGATTCTGGGTAACAGAACCTGGTCAGAGCCCCACAAGTCACCCCATCTTGGATTCCCCTAGGTCTCTAGTTTTAAAAAATGCACAGGTTTGGTAGGTTTCCCTAGGGGCCGGCTGAGCTAGAGGCCAAAATCTACAGGTAGGCACTTTGCAAAAAACAGCTCTGTTTTCTTTAAAAAAATTGGATGTGTCCACGTTGCGCTTTGAGGCATTTCCTGTTGCGGGCGCTAGGCCTACCCACACAAGTGAGGTTTCATTTTTATCGGGAGACTTGGGGGAACGCTGGGTGGAAGGAAATTTGTGGCTCCTCTCAGATTCCAGAACTTTCTGCCACAGAAATATGAGGAACATGTGTTTTTTTAGCCAAAGTTTGAGGTTTGCAAAGGATTCTGGGTAACAGAACCTGGTCCGAGCCCCACAAGTCACCCCATCTTGGATTCCCCTAGGTCTCTAGTTTTTAAAAATGCACAGGTTTGGTAGGTTTCCCTAGGTGCCGGCTGAGCTAGAGGCCAAAATCTACAGGTAGGCACTTTGCAAAAATCACCTCTGTTTTCTTTCAAAAAATTGGATGTGTCCACATTGCGCTTTGGGGCGTTTCCTGTCGCGGGCGCTAGGCCTACCCACACAAGTGAGGTATCATTTTTATCGGGAGACTTGAGGGAACGCTGAGTGGAAGGAAATTTGTGGCTCTTCTCAGATTCCAGAACTTTCTGCCACAGAAATGTGAGGAACATGTGTTTTTTTAGCCAAATATTGAGGTTTGCAAAGGATTCTGGGTAACAGAACCTGGTCAGAGCCCCAAAAGTCACCCCATCTTGGATTCCCCTAGGTCTCTAGTTTTCAAAAATGCACAGGTTTGGTAGGTTTCCTTAGGTGCCGGCTGAGCTAGAGGCCAAAATCTACAGGTAGGCACTTTGCAAAAATCACCTCTGTTTTCTTTAAAAAAATTGGATGTGTCCACGTTGCACTTTGGGGCATTTCCTGTTGCGGGCGCTAGGCCTACCCACACAAGTGAGGTATCATTTTTATCGGGAGACTTGGGGGAACGCTGGGTGGAAGGAAATTTGTGGCTCCTCTCAGATTCCAGAACTTTCTGCCACAGAAATGTGAGGAACATGTGTTTTTTTTAGCCAAATTTTGAGGTTTGCAAAGGATTCTGGGTAACAGAACCTGGTCAGAGCCCCACAAGTCACCCCATCTTGGATTCCCCTAGGTCTCTAGTTTTTAAAAATGCACAGGTTTGGTAGGTTTCCCTAGGTGCCGGCTGAGCTAGAGGCCAAAATCTACAGGTAGGCACTTTGCAAAAAACAGCTCTGTTTTCTTTCAAAAAATTGGATGTGTCCACGTTGCGCTTTGGGGCGTTACCTGTCGCGGGCGCTAGGCCTACCCACACAAGTGAGGTATCATTTCTATCGGAAGACTTGAGGGAACGCTGGGTGGAAGGAAATTTGTGGCTCCTCTCAGATTCCAGAACTTTCTGCCACAGAAATGTGAGGAACATGTGTTTTTTTAGCCAAATTTTGAGGTTTGCAAAGGATTCTGGATAACAGAACCTGGCCAGAGCCCCACAAGTCACCCCATCTTGGATTCCCCTAGGTCTTTAGTTTTAAAAAATGCACAGGTTTGGTAGGTTTCCCTAGGTGCCGGCTGAGCTAGAGGCCAAAATCTACAGGTAGGCACTTTGCAAAAATCACCTCTGTTTTCTTTCAAAAAATTGGATGTGTCCACTTTGCGCTTTGGGGCATTTCCTGTCGCGGGCGCTAGGCCTACCCACACAAGTGAGGTATCATTTTTATTAGGAGACTTGGGGGAACATAGATTAGCAAAACAAGTGTTATTGCCCCTTGTCTTTCTCTACATTTTTTCCTTCCAAATATAGGAGAGTGTGTAAAAAAGACATCTATTTGAGAAATGCCCTGTAATTCACATGCTCGTATGGTCACCCCGGAATTCAGAGATGTGCAAATAACCACTGCTCCTCAACACCTTATCTTGTGCCCTTTTTGGAAATACAAAGGTTTTCTTGATAGCTATTTTTTACTCTTTATATTTCAGCAAATGAATTGCTGTATACCCGGTATAGAATGAAAACGCACTGCAGGCTGCAGCTCATTTATTGGCTCTGGGTACCTAGGGTTCTTGATGAACCTACAAGCCCTATATATCCCCGCAACCAGAGGAGTCCAGCAGACGTAACGTTATATTGCTTTCAAAAATCTGACATTGCAGGAAAAAGTTACAGAGTAAAACGTAGAGAAAAATTGATGTTTTTTTCACCTCAATTTCAATATTTTTCTTATTCAGTTGTTATTTTCTGTTGTAAACCCTTGTAGGATCTACACAAATGACCCCTTGCTGAATTCAGAATTGTGTCTACTTTCCAGAAATGTTTAGGTTTCTGGGATCCAGCATTGGTTTCATGCCCATTTCTGTCACTGACTGGAAGGAGGCTGAAAGCACAATTTTTTTTTTTAAATGGGGTATGTCCCAGTAAAATGCCAAAATTGAGTTGAATAATTGGGTTTTCTGATTCATGTCTGCCTATTCCTGAAAGCTGGGAAGCTGGTGAGTTTAGCACCGCAAACCCTTTGTTGATGCCATTTTCAGGGGAAAAACCACAAGCCTTCTTCTGCAGCCACTTTTCCCATTTTGTTTAAAAAACGAAATTTTCACTGTATTTTGGCTAATTTCTTGGCCTCCTTCAGGGGAACCCACAAAGTCTGGGTACCTCTAGAATCCCTAGGATGTTGGAAAAAAAGGACGCAAATTTGGCTTGGTTAGCTTATGTGGACAAAAAGATATGAGGGCCTAAGCGTGAACTGCCCCAGATAGGCAAAAAAAGGCCTGGCACAGGAGGGGGAAAAGGCCTGGCAGCGAAGGGGTTAAAAGTGTAACATTTATCCTCTGTGTCTCTCTAATGGACCCAAAAGCATAAGAGGTTAACATTCCCTTGGCATACGTGATCACATATGACCTCCCCAACCAATAAGATCAAAGACCCTGGTTAAGAAAATCTTAGGAAATTCCTTTTGAGAGCCACGGGACTTCAACCAAAAAAAGTACTGCTGGGATTATCCTTGGTAACTGGACGCAACTGTTGCTGTCAATGGACTGTGTGTAACCTTCTTTTGCAGTCAACGCACTGTATGTAAAGCTACTTATAACACCAAAGAGCTGACTATTTATGATATGACTGTGAAAGAAGACAAACTGTTGAGTTGTAATGATAGAAAAGCAGTATATGCAATCACTTTTTCCTATAAGTAAACATATGTATGCATGGCTATTCAAGAAGTATGAAAAATAATCATCTAGCATCAAGGATCAGAATGTAAAACAATACAGGACTCTATGGTTAACCATTGTGTAGAACAAAACCATACCCTTTACGACATACAACGAATAGTACTATCTCAGTCTGAAAATAAGCCCAAGGGTGACAAGACGGAGCAAAGACTCTTTAAACTTGAAACTAGGCACATCAGAAATTACTAACATCCACAAGTGGCCTAAACAAAATGGATGAGATGTATTTTGTTGATGGTTAGGTGAATCACTGTATACATATTAATGCTCCAGTTATCACTGGTACATGAAGTGCATACTCATATCACGTTAGAAGTGAATGTTTTTTAAGAAAGCTTTCACAATCTAACATGTTGCTGAAAATTCACCTCCTGTGGGGGACCACCACAATAACATTTGTGCTTAAACACATTTAATGATGTGATGTTCACAGGTACAGACCAGAAGCATTGTATATTGCTGCATGCATGTCTCAACCTTGGTTCTGGGTCACCACATGATTTCAGTTAATAAAGACTCACGAAGGCGTGAGTTATAGTTGCCGTAGGGCGCCAGTTATAGTTACTTGAAATAACAAACTGCTGAATTTCTATGGGTTTGTATGAGTACGTTCAGAACCTAACTATAACATCCCTTTAACCTTTTGCTTTTTCAGTGAATCTCTATGTTTTTGTAACGTAAATTTTAATTACTATAAGTTAATGCAACCACTGTTGCGCGGATGTGTGAGTCAGTAAGTGGGTCTAAGTGTGAGCACGAGTGGGCACATGAGACTCTGAGTGCATGTATGAGTGAATTAATTACTGTTTGAATGAGTGAATGTTTTTTAAAAAACATTCTTGCTTATTTGCAAATATTCAAGAATATTCACAAATATTGTGCATTGTGAAGAAAAATCATTTTAAACACATAACTTAAACTTCAATCACTGGTATATCACACGCCTGTGGTCAGGGTACTTCCACCCTGACCCCTTATGCTACTTTTCATTTTGTTCTGTTCAGGCCCGGGGACCATGTCTTGGGATATTAAAATGGTGGCCGCAACTTTCTGTTCAGGTTGTGGGCAGCCAATTACAGCGCTTCTATTTGTGCGTGCATGGACTTTCTTTAATTTCTTGTAATTCCATCCAGTGTCCTGAGCTGTAGTCGTGTTAAAAAATGCTATGGGAGCTAACATAAGAAACACATGTTTTTTGACCCCCTCACTTTTGTTCTCTGCTCCTGCTTGACGGATCACCCCGAAACTTCTAATGTGCTACAAAAATCATCAGAAGACTTTTTCGGGAAAATTTCATGAAGATTCGTCAAATGACGCCAAAGACATAGGCAAGTCAAAAAATGCTCTTTCTATGGAAACATTGTCCTAACTATAACTACCTATTGGCGAACACCATCAGGCACTATATATCACACACACACACATAAAACCTACTGGTGGAAGCCAGTAGGTAGCTATATTTATGAAGTTAGGACCTAGTTTCCAATGGAAAAGCGATTTTTGACCTGCCAACATTGTTGGTACCGTTTGACGAATCTTCACAGATAATTGCACTGCTCATTAACCCACATATTACAACACCCATGACTTCTTTGATAACATCATTGATAATATCAATGTAATGTTTGCAGTACAATTATTGAGGAGAAAACTGTGTATGACGGGGTGAGCTATAGTTACCTTAGGGCACGAGTTATAGTTACACAAGCTAACCGTAACTATAACTGCTGAATTTCTATAGTTTTTTGTGAGTAAAATGTGAACCTAACTATAGCATCCCTGTAACCTCTGTTTTTTTCAGTGGATTGCTACGGGTTTTTTAATTGTATTTTCTAACTATAATGTCCCTGTAACCTTTGTTCTTTTCAGTGAATATAAATTAAACAAATCTGGTCCTCACATTTAGTGCCTCTCAATACCACAATCCTCCTAGGTTCAGTCAGGAATACGGCACTATCCGGTGTCTCACATGAAGCTCGTTTATTTCTCACTAACAGCCAAAAGTGCATGGTGCAAACAAACAATAGCCTACACATTTCAGCGAGAGCCTTCAACTGGGCCATAGAGTCATGCGAATAGAATGTAATATTTAAAGGGAACCATCCCTTCACACAGCCACATTCATTAAAAAAGGCTAGACTGAACACATAACTTCCTGTAGCCTAAAGTGCGGTCAAAAACATAATTCAGTATAGTTTTTCCCAATCTCATAATCGAGTGCACACTTTCTAACATGTGCTGAATATTCATACCCAAATTCATAACAATTCCAATAAGCTACATGATTTTAGTTAAAATATATTCCCATATGTCCACATTTTTGAAAGAGACCTAAAATTCCTTAATGCCACTTATCAATTCTCATTGTTATTAATGCAAGCACATTCTGATTTCATACATAGTAAAGTACCTGAAAAAAATGTTGGACACACAAAACCTTCAGAATATTGTTATGTGACACTATGGGTCACTGCATGTACTTCTATTAAAAAGAAAATCCTCAAGCATATGTGCACATCTAAATATTGCTGTAAAGCAATTGAATGAGAGTCAATAAAGTTCAAGTTCATTTATGATTTGGAACTCCTAAGAGATCCACATAAAACATATCGATGTATAGCAAAATGACAAAACTACATATATAATGTATTAAAATATGTGTTACCTTACAAATAAAGTGCAGCAATATATCATTTATCAAACTCTATGAAATAAATAATGTCTAAAGTTCATCCCTATGCCAACTCCTGAAGTTGCGTTGCATTACATTTCATATGAAGTGCATCAGTATACAATCTATCAAACTTTATAAAATGAATTATATGAAAAGTGAATTCTTATGCAAACCTCCATACTCTATAAAACAATCAGCATAACTTTAAAAATGCCTTAAAAAATTTAAAAACCGAAAACAAGACATTTCATTTGGGGGCTTAAATAATAAGTCAAGCGCTTCACTTGATGTACGAACCCTGAATTTCAAAAACCGAGGTTTCAGCCATTTTATCTTCAGTGGCAAAAAAGAGAGACAAATGATTGAAACATGCTTAAGATCTAGTACATCCATTTCACACAAATCACAGACATTAGAAGTGCCATGCCATTTGTGGGTTCTGCCCTTTTATGGCAGTATATTCAATTTCAAAAGTAAACAAAGGTCTCACCCCCTGTGGAAGATTCCAAGTTAAATAAAGTTGTGTTTTTTTCAGAATCGCTGAAATAATCAGAACATCAAATCTCCTCTTTTGGCTACAAAGCTCCAGATCTATCTGATAACTTTTGTGCATCGTGACATCCTTTAGACTAATTTTCAACTCAAGGGGGGATACAACAAGAATTGAATCAGAATCTAACTCCAACAATTCCAAAGCACATTTAAAATTTCTAAAAAACTGAGATATCTCTCTCAATGTTACGAAAACTTGTTTGTAAATATGGTGCCTTAATGAAGATTCATCACTGTGAAATAGGGAGAGGGCCCTCCGGACCATCCATGCTAAATCCTGAACAAAATAAATTTTGATACCAAACTCCATCCTTAGGGCTACAGTGGATTACAGGGTATTGCAGGGGACCAAACATCTTAAAATTTGCCCTTCGGATCTGTCTAGGAAACCCCAGTCTGATCTTTGCTCGGAAGACTGCCAGGAGATGAGCAAAGTGTTGCCTGCCGACCACCCTGTAAAATGCACCCAACCCCTGTGCTTGTGAACAAGCCTTACAAACATTACTAGATATATGCTCAGAATCGCTAAGGGAACTAGTCACAATTTTCCACAGAAAGCTGTAAGATTTTCCTTGCTCAAGCTTCTGGTAGCCTACAAGCCATGAAAAGTTTATTTCTTTAAGTAGTGTTCTCCCTAAAAAGCATAGTACTTGCGATTTTATGGCATTTCTTTTCAGATAATGGCGGTCAACATAGCAGCTAAGGGCTGTTCAGCCCTTTTGGGATGAGGTCAATAACTACAATGTCATCTGTGTACAATAAACAAAACACCTGACGTCCTCCAATACTGGGCGCAAAGCCATAGCTTTTCATTAAGGCGGCTGGCAAATCATAAATGTACAGCAAGAATAACAATGGGGCCAGTAGACACACCTGCTTTAATCCATATTTTGTAGGAATTTCAGTTGACAAACCCCGGTCTCCACTTAACAGTACTTTGCACCATGTGGAGGAATGCAAGGCTGTAATTAGATGTAACAGATTAGCTGGAATACCTAAGTTGGCTAGCTTCTTCCACATGATGGAGCGGTCAACCATGCCGAAGGGTGTTGAAAATTCTATAAACGCAGCACAGACAACACCACTCCTAATCCTGACATGTTTTTTTGTTTATTGTTAGACCTGACAGCCTTGGGGTGGTCATCCCCCAACTTTTTGCCTACCTCCGTCCACTTTTCTGACACTGTTTTTACTGGTTTTAGGACTCTGCACACTTTACCACTGCAAACCAGTGCTAAAGTGCATATGCTCGCTCCCTTAAACATGCAACGCTGATTCATTCCCAATTGGCATATTTGATTTAACTAGAAGTCCCTAGTAAAGTGCACTACATGTGCCCAGGGCCTGTAAATTGAATCCTACTAGTGGGCCTGCAGCACTGGTTGAGCCACCCATACGTAGCCCCTTAACCATGTCTCAGGCCTGCCATTGCAAGGCCTGTGTGTGCAGTTTCACTGCCACTTTAAGTTGGTATTTAAAAGTACTTGCCAAGCCTTAAACCCCCCTTTTTCTACATATATGTCACCTCTAAGGTAGGCCCTAGGGCTGGGTGCTCTGTAGGTAAAAGGCAGGACATGTACATGTGTTTTGTATATTCTGGTAGTGGAAAACTCCTAAATTCGTTTTCAAATACTGTGAGGCCTGCTCCTTTCATAGGATAGCATTAGGACTACCCTCATATACTGTTTGAGTAGTAGATTCTGATCAGACAGTGGTAACCAGGTAATATTTTGTATGGCTAGAATGTTAATAGAAAATCCTACTTATTGGGGAGGTTGGATTTTATATATCTATTTTAGAAATGCCACTTTTAGAAAGTTGGCATTTCTCTGCTCCTAAAATCCAAATGTGCCTTACAGCCTGTCTCCAATCAACGTCTGGGCTGGGCTGGTTGACAGTTTCTTTGTGCATTTCACCCAGACAACCACAAACACAGGACACTCAGTCACACTTGCACTCATATGCCTACTGAAGGGGTCTTCCTGTGCTTCAAAGGCTAGTGGCCTGCCCTCACTCAATAGACTGTCAAAACCCCTATTGGGACCCTGGGAGACAGGACTGTACTGAAGGGGGAACTTGTGCATTTCAGAACCACTGTTTGAAGTCAACCCCACTTCAAAGGCATTTTTGGGTGTATAAACTGGGTCTCTGACCCCACCAACTCAGATACTTCTGGACCTGAATCTGCAACCTGTCAAGAGGAACTGCCTGGCTGCCCAAAGGACTCATCTGGATTTCTTTGCTGAGAAGGACTGCTGCCCTGCTGTTGCCTGGCTGCCTTGCTGACCTCTGACTTTGCTGAGAAGTGCTCTCCAAGGGCTTGGATTGAGCTTGCCTCCTGTTTTCTGAAGTCTCAGGGTCAAAAAGTCTTAGGCCCTCATTATGAATTCCGGAAGTCCCGCCAGCCACAAGACCCCCAGTGATGGCAGTCATCAGATCACCATATTATGACTGCTGGCAGACCTCTGCCATAAATTGTGCGAAGAGCTGTCAGCAGCCATACTGGCGGTTGGCGGCGCAGTGGAAGTTGCTCCGCTGGCACCGCCACGTCAACACAACACCGCCACTTGTATTACGACTTAGTAATAGGCGTGGCGGTGTTGTGTGGTGCTGGAGGCGGAGCAAGTGCCATGGACCCCGTTCCCTCCCGGACAACCACCGCGACCTCCAGGTAAGGTGATCGACGGGAAGGGGTGGGGGGTTGTTGAGTGCTGTGTGCGTGAATCGGGGTGTGTGTTTGTGTGAATAGATGGGGGTGGGGTGTCGTGTGTTTGTGGGCGTGTGTATGCAAGTGTATTTGTGCATGTGTGAATGATTGTATGCAGGGGGTGGGGGGGTGTTGTGGCCATGTGTGTGTGAATGAGTGTGCATGTATGTGTGCGTGTATTTATATATGTGTAATGTGTTTTGCGTGGATGTACGGGGGTGGGGGATTTGGAATGGGGATCGGGGAGGGGGATTCAGAATGGGAATCGGGGGTTCGGGATCGGGGAGGGGGGGTCACTGCTACGGGGGGGCTTCTGATGGGATCAGGGGTGAGGGGTAATGCAGTGGTGACAGGAATGAGCATTCCTGTCACCAGTATTGTTACCGCCAGGGATTCTGTAGCAGGGCTACCGCCACCGAATCCCTGATGGTAAGGATGCTCACAATACCGCAGGCGGTGTCAGGTGGACCGCCACATCGAAGGTGGTCATCCTTCGGCCAGGCGGTCCTACCCCCCGGCTGTACAGGTGGTGAACTGGCTGCAATACAGCCAGTTCACCGCTGGCATGGTGGTGCAGGACCGCCAGGGTCATAATGACCCCCTATATCTCCTCAGGAAATTCCTTGTGTGTCGAAAATCAACGCACAGCCTGCCGGAAACGAAGCACAGCCTGCCTTTCGACCGAGAAATCGCAGCACATTCGAACCGGAACGATGCAGCCTGAAATGACGCATTGTCTGTGTCGTATCGGAAAATCCGACGCAGACCTTATTCTTCCATGCATCTCCTCCTCTGCGGTCTCTGTGCGTGTTAATTTTGACACAAACCAGGTACTCTGTGTAATCAAGAGATAACTGTTGATTTCTATGATTTAAGAATCTTTTTAAATTTGCAAAAGTGAGATTTCACCTGGTGCTTATTGAATCTTTATCGTTTTGACCTTATTTTAACTAGATAAATATTATCTATTTTTCTAATACTGTGTGGTGTATTTTTGTGGTGTTTTCACTGTGTTACTGTATGATTTATTGCACAAATACCCTACACATTGCCATCTAAGTTAAGCCTGACTGTTCAGTGCTAAGCTACCAGAGGGTGGGCACAGGATAATATGGATTGTGTGTGACTTACCCTGACTAGGATTGTGGTCCCTACTTGGACAAGGGTGGATACCTCGGCCTACTAGAGAACCCATTTCTAACATTTATCAACTGCAGCAGTGAGATATTATCTAAAGTATTGTGACCCTTCCTGAAGCTGGCCTGCCCCAAAGGAAAGATTGAATTACTCTCTACACAAATCTTTAGATGTTCTGATAACCTTTTTGCAAAAACCTTACCAGCAGCGTCCAGTAGGGTAATTTGCCAACAATTTGCAGGGGAAGATCTATGTCAACATTCTCCTTTCTTGTACCTACCTTCAACCGCCCTCCCCTCCTCTTTGGCAGCAACATTATTCTACACCCTTCCTTTGAAAAGGACCCAAACTGTAATCTTGTCAACCTATTAATTTCCTTATTCAGCAACAGCACCGACGGCCTTATCTTCTTATGAAATGACCTGTAACACATTATCGGGTCGCCCTTTACTATCTTGTCCATCAACTCAGAAAAAACAATGGAGGAGGTTCGCACCTCAATCATCAATGAACAATATGACCCGTTCAAGATTTTTTTTTAAATGAATTCATTTTAAAGGGGACCATCAAATCCTGCCTCAATTCTTATTAAAATGTGTCTCTAGGCCATTAAAGTTACAGGCCTCTCTAGAGATTGAGCTATAACATAGGAAGTAACAAAGTAGTCAATAATAGAACCGCCCCTTAGGGATTAATGCAGTTGTGATGGAGAATCCAAATTAAATCTCCCATTTAAGATCATAAATCCAAATTTCTTCATACATTTTAAGAGGTATATTGAAAACAGATTTCCTCACTGCATCACAAAATAAAGTAATTGATTGATTTGAAACTTTGCAGTTTAGTTCACCCACTAGCAGCACCTCACATTCTGTCTCATTCAACTTAATCAATGAGATAAAATTAAACATGTATATTAAGAATTTGACATAACACTTGTCTGGAGGTATATATAAATTCACCACTAACAATGGAACTCTCTTACCAACTTCAATAAAAGAATTAACTTTCAATACCTGAAAGAAATTAGAAGGGACGCTAAACTTTTCATATTACCATTTCATCTTATTTCTCAAAAAAATGTGGATTCCCCCTTTTGTACGTCCTTTTTGTGCGGGCTGCGCATTTCGACACAACACACTATAACCCGGCCACAAAAAAACAGGCTGTACACCAGGTCTCCTGGATGCAAATTAATACAGCTTGTAAAAAACGTATGTAATCAAATTTTTTAATTGAATTCTCAATTCCAGCTGCATTCCAGGAAACCACTCTGAAATTATTGCTAATGGCCATTATGAGATACCCATCCCATCATCCGGGTACTATTTAAGACTCCAGCTAGCCAACTCAATTTTGCCTGTTCATTCTCTACACAAGGGAAGAAGGAAACAGAATCAGCTAACCCCACATATTTTACTGATCTTTCACCATTTAAAATAGAACCATTAATATTTTTCAAAATAGATGTTACTGTGTCATACATAGGGGTTGCCCAACCTCTACACAGCAGTAGAACAGGAGAAGCAATATGGCCGCTAGGTGGAGGACTTTTCTTTCCTTACAGGAATCACGGCTATGCCTCTACATGGCAGCTGTTCAGAATTATGTAAAATAAGATTTGCAACAATTTTTTAATAAAACCAGACTGTCTTCTCTACTCCTGGGATGTGCGCTAGGTATACAAGTGAAATACCTTTGCTTGGTATCAATTTTAGAGCATCAATGTCTAAGAAACAAGATATAAAAAATGATTGATTCATAGTTAAATCAGAGTCAAATAATGCAATAAAATCCAGACATGCAGTGTCCATAAGGGCTAATGTAGAACTAACAACCATGAATAAGGAGTCACCTTTCAGCTGATGGCTAGTGAAGTAATTAGATAGCTCAACATTAGACTTCACAACATGAGCAGCCATGACAAAAGTATCAGTATTTGGGTGTACAGATGAAAATACAATCTCTCCAGCAGAAAACTCATCCCGAAGGGATCGCAACATGCCTTGTCCTAGAGGCTCCAGAGGTTCCCAATTCCTGGAACCTTATTTTCTTTGGCTTCTTTTTCAATATCCACTGCTTACCCTTTTTTCCAGGCAGTTTTTTTCCCCATTTTATTTCCTGTTATTGTCATTCTTTTCATTATTGCCATTATTGACCAGTACAGCAAGTTCAGATATTAAATGAGCTGTTGATCTAAAAATAGGAAATGGTGCCACTTCTGAGTCCAACTTTTTTGGCAAGATATTGAATGTAGGAGGAGAGGGGAGAATTGCAAAGAGACCTTTTATTGAGTAAACATGGCTTTCTTGACAGGAAATGTTCTTATCATGAGTGGCCCAAAAAAGCACTTGAGGCTTAACAGCCTGAGTTCCCTGATCAGTAAGTGAAGATTGTTATTGGGAAACTTCAGCTGGGCCTCTATCCCGGGCCACTAACAGTGGACTAATGACTGGACATCCCACTTTTTTACAGGCTCATTGATACCAGATTGAAAATTCTCACCCCAGGCTAGCTCCACCTACCTTTGGCCCATCAATACTTTCAATATGACCAATAGAATATCGTGCATATGGTCAGAGTTTTTCACTCAGTTTTTTTTAGTAAAGTCATGAAAGAAGATAAAATTATTTTCAAATATTTAAATGGCTTGGATAATAAAATATATTGGCCCTGAAGCTCACAAGACAGATTCCCAAGAATTACAAAATCTGGAGTTATAAATGTCTGTATTATTGAGGACGCTCGATCAGAAGGATTACTGCTGAAAAGCCTTAAACCAGAAGACTGCGTTACTCCAAATGGGGACTTGGCTCCACCATAGGCAGGAGTACTCCTGACATTTGAAACCACATTAGCATCAATATCGGGGAGAGTAAAGTCCACTATGTAGGAACTGCTTGAGGTCTTACAAATTAAAGGTGCACTATTCTCTTCTCCTGCCTCCAATGGTAATCGCCTTCTAGCAGATGAGACAGAAGAGACATGATTACCACCAAATTTGGTGACCCTACAAAGATGGCTTCTCTTTTGTACGAAAGGTAGAATAGATTTAAGCTTTTTACCTGAAGCTGGCTGACTCCCTCCTATCTAAGTGGGTTTGATTTTGTCTTTTTACATGCTCTTGTAAGTAGGACTCTACCTGAACATAAACGCAGAGTTGGCATGCTGGTGCCAGTAAATCCTTAAGATCTTTCAGCCATCTGACTGGGCTCAAATTCAAAGGCAATACTGCAAGGTAATAGTAATAACAGTTTATAACTTGTAACTGAAGCACTTTATGGAAAATGCTTGTAAAGTTTTGCAGCACCTATTTCATTCCCACAGCACTTGCTGTTCCCTTTCAACTTGCCACTTGTGGCTTATTGCATCACACTATTACCAGGTACCGTGGCACAACCGCAGAAATGAGGCACTTTTGTACTCCACATAAACTCAAAGGAGGATCACACCTCCCCTACTGTCAAGTACAAGGACAGGTAATGACAGCACAAACTAATTAAAATACAGAGCATTGGCTTGCTAAAGGACTGTCACATCCATGGGACAACTAGCATTGCTTAAGGATGACGGCAGAAGGCAGAAGAATGGAAGCTGCAATACTGATGTACTCAGTAGGAGCTGAGATGCAAGTAAGGTGCAAAGTACATGAGTGGAGCTCAGCAGGCCGCCCACAAGCTGCACCCGGATCTAACCAAGCCTATTCTGCAGGGAGCCTGGGCTCACACTTTGCAGTGTTCAACTAAGACTGCTGCACTCACTGCGTTGCCTCTCCTTGTCTCTTCCTTTTGCACTGGACTGGGCTTGCAAAGTAATCAAAAGGCTGACAACGCTGGCAGATGTCAAGCCCAAAGCATCGCTAGCGTGAATTTAGATCTATTTTTTGGCTAAGGTTTAGGCCGAATTCAGACTTCTGGGGTCACAGGGTTCCTGGGGAGCTGAGCAGACCAGCTGCTGGAGCAGTTAAAATCATCACCAGTGGAACAGTTAAGAACACTCCCAGTCCTGGTCACCGGTCTTGCCAGCACCACTGACCTGTCCAGCAAGGCTCAGGCCTGGGGGGAAAAGAGGGAGGCACGCTGCTCCGCACCGCACCTCAGCTCTGCAGCTCCATGCGCTGCTCAGAGTCCTGCGGCCGCACCAAGCCTGCCTGCACTTCGCCTCTTCCAAGTCAAAGCAGGCTCTGGACTCCTGGTCTCCCGGTGGGAAGAGAAAGATGGGGAAAGAGAATCGACTGCAGCTGCAGCCGCTCACCACTCAGCACCCCTGAACAGGCATCTCACGTGACACGCCATAAAGACCAATTCCAGTGACAGATACAGAGTTCTGAGAGTCAATATACGTCTCTTAACCCACACACAAAGCCAAACGGCAACGCCAGGTTAAGTACTAGGTCATCATTTAATTTATGTATGTAGACAAAGACAAATATATATACACACATATATATATATATATATATACACGGAAAGTTTCAGGATGATCCGTCAAGTGGGGTTCGAGATGAAGGGGGGAGGGTTAAAAAAAATGCCCTTCTTATTTTAATTCTCATAGGCCTTTGAACACGACTACAGCCCGAACCGCTGGACAGAATTACACCAAATGTGACAATTGACACAACCACTCACTCACGCATACAGTACTAACTCAGCTATTCACACACTCATATAGCTACTCACTCACCCACTCACAGACCACACAACCACTCACACTCCCTCACACAGCCACTCACACACTCAGCTATACAGTCACTGCCAAAGCCACTCACTCAGCAATAAGTAACATACACAACATTCACTCAGCCATACAACCACTGACACAACCACTTCCTCACCTGTACAGCCACTCACACACCCTCTCACTGATGCGGCCACTCTCATACCTACTCACTCATTGAAACAGCTACTCACACATCCACTCACTCTCCCATACAGTGACTGACACAGCCACTCACTTATGCATACAGCCACGCATACATAAACTCACTCATCCATACAGTCAGTGACTCACTCACCGATACAATCACTAACACACCATCACTCACCTATAAAAGCACACACACCCACTCATTCACCCGTAGAACTACTCACAAACTCACTCACTCAACCAATGCAGCCACTTGCTCTCCCATAGAGCTACTTACACATCTACTCACTCTCCCATACAGCAAATAACTCACTCACTCACCCAAAGACCCACTCACACATCCATACCACCACTTACACTCAGTGGATGATGTCATCAGTGATGTCATTTGAGATATCACTGACCATGTCATGAGTGATGTAATATGTGAGGTATGGTTTTGTATGTGTGAAATGTGAGCCTAACTATAATGTCTCTGTAACCTTTGTTTTTTTAATTGAATTTCTTTCATGTTTTTAATGCTATTTCCTAACCACACCGTCCCTGTAACCTTGTATAACATCACTGTCTTGGAATAACTCGCCAATATGCTGCTGCATCATTTTAAGTCCTCCATTAAAAATCTTGTTGCTCTGTCTCAGATCCCTTCACTCTCTCTGGGAATAGAATTAGCTTCATATTGGGGCTCAATACACCATGCCTTTGATGTTTCCAATATTGTCGCCAACAACGACAACCAGAAAAATACAGATATATATATACCCCTAGCCAGCCACAATATACCTGGAAATTCTTTGTGCATGTCCACAGGAATAAGCCCAATGGCGGTCTCCTCGGATTTGAATAATCCCCGACTTAATAGTCAGTGTCATGACTGATGTAATATGTAAGGTCATAAGCAGTGTATTGCGGGGGCGTAAGTTATAGTTAGGTCTCGTAACCATAACTGCTTAAATACTATGGTTTTGTGGGAGTAAATCCAGTACCTAACTATAAGGTGTATAAACTATAACGTGTATAATATAGTTATGACCTAGTTTACCTAGGAAAAGCATTTTTTGCTTTGCCTATAATTTTGGCGCAGTTTGACGACTCAACATAATTCTCAAACTAGTTTGCTACTCACTTTTGCTGCTGTTTAAAAAGATTTGGGGTGATTCGTTAGGCGGAGGCCAAGAAAAACAAAAGAGTCCCAAAAAGTGTTTTGCCAATGCAAATACTCATAGGAATTTTAAACATGACTACAGCCTGATCCGCTGGATGGAATTACATAACATTTGGCAAAAGCTAAATCTTAGTCCAGAAAGCGTGATTTATGTAATTTGGTGTAAATCAGTTCAGTAGTTTTGGAGCTACTAAAGGAAAAAGAAATATAAATATCTATGGATCCTTCGTGGATCCACTTGCAGGGGATCTTCTGCAGATCCCGGGGAAAAGTAAGGCTCTGAACACACATAAGGAGTCAGAGTACAATATCCTAACACTGTAGGACACATGGAGGTGTCATGGGCATGATTTGTTTCTTTCAGCCAAACCACATATCCGTGGATCCACTGCGGTGCTCCGCGCGACCCCCAGTGTAAATCTGCGATGGATCCACAGATCCAAAGCAGACTTAAAAAAAAAATACACACATTCATACTCAAAACCTATGCTACACATGGCCAAAAGCCATGTGCAGCATGGGGTTCGGTGCATGCAGAGGGATTAGCTGCAGGGCCTGATGGTGGTTGTATATAATTAAACATTTTAAAAAAAAACATAGAAAAACCACTGAGAAAACCAAAAGGTTACAGGGACTTATAGTTGAGTTATACTCACACAAAAACACAGGAATTCAGCAATTATGTTATACTTATCTGAAGAAACTATAACTTATGCCATTAAGTAACTTTAGGCCACAAGTTATAGTTTCTTATGGGTAAAGCATCAACCCAGCTGTAATGTCCCTGTAACCTTTGGTTTTCGTAGTGAACACACACAGATAAAGGGGCTGGCTTTAGGGCAGTAAAACTGGTGCGGGCGCACACCTGGGAAAGGTGGTGCTAATGTCAAGGGGTGGGCACTATGTTTAGCATAACAAATTATGACACAGGGATATGGAATTATTATCACCTGATGTTCAGGACATATTGTTTAAGGTCAAGGGGAAACATTTTTCATGTTTATTTTGTTCTTGGGGTAAGTAGGCACCACCTCCTGCAGCACTAGCCCTTTGGCTGCTAGATGACACAAAAGGGAACTGTCGGCAGTTCAGGTAAGGTGTATACATGTGTTTATGCTGTTCAAACTTATATTTAGGGTTCATTCATGAAAAGCCTTCATTCTTGGGATGAGTGCTGTAATAAACGTTTTAAGGTCACACTGCACTACTGACAGTGGTTCCAGTAAAAAACAAAATAGTGTACACACTTTTTAAAAGATTTACAGTATAAGGCTAAGTTTAATGCTCCCAGAATGCTCTCTGATTAAATGCAAATGTTTGCAGAAACTTGTAAGCAAGAGTGATGATTCTTTGCTTTCCAAATAAAAATGTTCAGAAAATAATGCAAGAAGGAAAAAAGAGTTTTGTTACTATGAAATTGTAGGTGCTACTTCTCTGAAGCGTCATTTAAAAAAGTGTGTTGATACATGCTAGTATTTCTAAAAAACACTGCTAATAGAAAATCAGTGCAACCATGTTCAACAAGATTATGGGAAGCATGAAAATGAACAAGCACTGGCAAAGCCAACTAATCCAACATCTTTTGTGAGTCTTTCGGTTTCGTCGATGTGAGTCTTGTTTTGATATTGCTTTTGTAACATTTTATTCTTGTGGAGCTTCCAGGCCCTCACCTTTGTAACAACACTGTCAAAAAGGAAAAAAAATGTTAGGTCTCAAAAAACACACATTGCTACCAGTGGTGTAACTAAGGCCCCCCTCCAGGGTGCCCCATCAGCACAGCACCTGCCCTGAGTGAGTCTGGAAGGGAGGGCCTCCATGTTCTTTGCAAGGGTCTCCCCTCCAGTTTTGTTACACCACTGATTGCCGCAGTAGTTCCTGGTACTGAACAAAACTACTTAGTAAGCCAATATGCTCCATGTGAAAGAGAAGAATGCTATCAGTCACAATAAAGCCAGCAGATAGATAAATAGAAGTTTAATAAAAACAAAATGTCTTTGTTAAAGCCAGACCTAATTAGGGACCTAATTCTTAAAGAAAGTCACAAACGTGCACCCATGATATATGTCTTTGAATTAGTGGCTTTCAGGAATTCACAAGAACGTACAGACATTTACCAGGAAATACTCCTAGAAAATAACATGCATGTTAGTAGGTTTGCAGACTCAACGGTATTCCAGCCCTGGAACCACTGCTTACTGCTTTCTCCAGCCCCAGTATGTAGATCTGTGGAAAGGTGACAAAAAAAGGAAATTGCAGTAACAGGGATTGAAATTGCAAATATTCCAGCCCTACCATAGTAGTAGCCCTGGCATAATCAGAAAGGCTATTATCAGAGCTCTTGCATAATGAGATTGCTGCCATAATTTGTTGCGCACTACATGGCACCAATGGGACAAGTAGATTTTTAGAGGACAAGTAGATTTAAAAGGCAACCAGTCCCATGGACAAGTAGATATGTTTTTAAATTCCACAGTCCTGTGCCACAAAAAACTTAAGATTTAAACACATCTGCTGCAGAGTTCCTTGTACATTCAGCTTTCATGCAGCAATACAAATGTCAAGATCTGCTGCAAGAGAAAGAGATGAGTTTTATAAAGTGTCCTTTTGACCAGCCATAAAGTACCGGAGAGGTTTAATATGGCTGCTGCAAAGAACGGGCCTGTGGGTAGGTGAGTGGATTAGTAAAGCAAGCCTTTATCAGTGCTTTAAATCAAATGAATTGTATGTGAGAAGGAGGCTATGGAGAGAGGAGGGGGCCTCTGGTAGTGAGTGAGGGAATCCGAGGAGGAGGTCCAAATGATTGTCGAACTGGGCATCACTAGTGCTAACGGCTGTGATGATGGGTATGTGGCAAGGTGAAGTAATACTGTGTATTTTTTGTCTTTTTAAGTGTCTTTGGAGAATCTGCAGATTTAGGAAAGAAGGTAAGGTGACTTAATCTTTATTTACTGTTCTCTCACCCACACACCCACCAAATGTTTTAGAAAAACAAATCTGCCTTCTAAGAATGTTAGTGTTTTAGAAGGACAGTTTTATCCAGCAGCAGAGATATTGTCTTGGTGGATGACCAAGCCCTAAGGACAGCTCTGAGGCAGGATCAGAGACTGAGAAAGCAGATACTGGGACAGCATCTTAGGGAGAAGAGAATAGAGAAGAATCTGGAAGTGATTTTTCAGTTGGCAGGGTTCTGTCCAATCACTCATCTTCCAGCAATTCTGAAGGACACGATGATAGCAGTTGTGTTGCCCCTTCGCAAGAACAGTCTGTGCATTGGGGCGACCATACCAGGTTAGACCAACCCAGAAAGCAGACACATGCGGTGGCAAGCAGTTCCGGCGTGCTCTCTTTGCTGCACCCCAATTTAGGTCAGCCCCAAACTGCACCTTTCCCTGGCGACCGTCGATGGAAAGTCGATACTGCTAATTTTTTGTCAATTGACTACGTCCATCTCTTTTTGGATGCTGACTTCCTTGAACAAATTGTGCAGCAAACAAATTTGTGTGACCAACAACTTCTGAAGGAGCATGGAGGTGCACTAGGGCCTCATTCTTGGGCACACCAGTGGACTCCAGTTCGCATGAGGAGTTGAAAATATTTTTAGGCCTTGCGCTCAAAATAGGGCTAGTGAAAAAACCAACCTTGCCGCCCCTACTGATCTATTCGCACTGTTTGGGTACCCCTATCTTTGCACCATACATGACCGGAGATCATTTTTTGCTATTACAGCGCATGCTGCATTTAAATGACAATTCTGCTGCATTGCCCCAGGACCATCCAGGTTGTTCGAAATCTGGCCTGTCGTGGAACATTTGTCTGTTTGTTTTCCAGAGATTTATATTCCTGCAAAGAAAATACCCATCGATGAGTCCTTGATCCTGTACAAAGGGCAGCTGCTGTTTGGGCAGTACACTGCAAGCAAAAGAGCTTGCTATGGCATTAAGCTGTGTGAGAGCACTACTGGCTATGTGTACAGCTTGAGAGTGTATACAGGGAAGGACTCTACTCTAAACCCTGTAGGTTGCCCTGCCATGCTAGTAGTCACAGGAAAGATTGTATGGGAGCTTGTCCAGCCACTCCTTCACAAAGATTATAACGGTTATGTGGACTGTTTCTATACAGGAGTAGAGCTATTCAGTGACCTGTACAAAGTTGGCAATGTGGCCTGTGGTACAGTTAGTTGTCGTCGCAAAGGATTCCTCCAGGAGTTTCTTTGTAAGAAGCTCCAGAAATCCAAGGCACTGTGTTGCGTTCCAATGAACTGCTCACACACAAGTTCTTGGATATGGGTGATGTGCATTTGCTCATTACAATTCATGATGGGAGTACATCCCTCATCATCATTTGGAGTCAGATGGCAGAAGTCCACAAGCCCACCTGTATACTCAAGTAAAACCAGTACCTGGGAAGAATGAATAATAGTGACCAGGTTCTTCAGCCATACAATTCAAGTTGTAAAACACGCACTTGGTACAAGAAACTGTTCACCAACCTGATACAGATGGCAACATATAATGCATATGTTGTTTATCAACCAACAAACACAGAAAAACTCATATCTTTCCTTGACTTTCAGTTATCCGTCATTGAAAGTCCAATTGCTACAGAAGCAGCAGCCTCCACTTCATATGTTCCTGAGGACGTGACAAAGCTGCAAGAGTGACACTTTGCCGATCGTATTCTTGAAACCCTTAAAAAGGCTTGATCATGTTGTTGTAAAGTCTGCTGTAAGCAGGGAAAGAGGCAGAAGAGATATGTTTACTGTCCCCAGTGCCCATTTCAGCCAGCCCTGTTATTTCCTACTTCTTATATGTTGTATCACACGAAAGTGAATTACTGGGAAATTGAGTGAGGTGGAGCTGCTGTTAGGTAAATCTTTCAATGGTTGTGCATGGATACCTACCTTCCATGGGCCACTACTTCGAATGGTAATCAGCCACAGAATTTAAGTTCCTCTACTTGAGGAAATCATGGACTTCCTTATTGCCTGCTCAACATCTTTATCTGTCGTCGGAACGTGGTATAAGTATTCTCTTCGCTGATTGACAAGTGCATTATAGTTCCCACACTGCACATAATGGTGGACAGAACATATGCGACATTGATACTGAAAACTCTGCGTGGCAAAATGTTAAAGCCTTGACCAGATTTTAAAGTGCTTTTTAGGGAACTTATATATATATTACACAAGGATCACCATGATTTCCCACAAGATTAATAGTAAGCGCAGTCACTCAAACAAATGTCCAGTGGGACCCTTTCACCAAGATTTCTACTTGCTCTGAAAGTGTACAAACTCAATTAGTAACTTGTAACTACATTTAATGAAATAGGATACAGGCCACAATATCTTGTATGATTATTGTTTTCACATCTTTAGTATAAAATGTGAAATTAATCAACATACAATATATTGGGCCTTATTACAACTTTGACGGAGGGGTTATCTCCATCACAAACGTGGCGGATATCCCCTCTGCTGTATTACGATCCCATTATATTCAATGGAGATTGTAATACGGCAGACGGGATATCAGTCACATTTGGGATAGAGGTAACCCCTCCGTCAAGGCTGTAATAAGGCCCTTTGTGTCCTATACATTTTTTCAATATCATTGGGTATGTTACAAGTTAGTAATTGAGTTTCCACTCTTTCAAAGATAAAAGTGTCAGTGAATGAGTCCCACAGGACATTTGTTTGAGTTATTGATTTAGGGATCATAGACAGCATTCCTCAGCATGTTTGCCTCAGTTTCAACCAGTAGATATGCTTGCTCATTTTGAGAATTGAGGCCTTGGAAGGTATACTCAGACATCCCAGCTTGCATCCACAAACAGGAAGGAGTTGGTAAGCACAGTAAGTCTGCAGAAGGAGCATGAACTACACGCTTTCTTGAGCTTCACGTAGCTAGGTACAGAAGGCATTAGTATAGGTTTACCTGGCAATTAAACAGGATTGGTTAAGACTCTGATGAGGACAGAGGAGAAAGGTTAAGAAAAGCTTGCCTAAGGTGTGCTTTCACAGGGATATTTCATAGGTAGTTGGCAGATAGTAAAGGTAGTACAGATACACATGTCAGGACTTCATCTTCGTCTACAGATTCAAACCCATTGGTGCTGCACTCACCTCGATATTTGATTTTTGTGTTACACATGGGTAAATGCTTGACCAGTTTGCCATGTTCATCCTCTGCTAGAACTTAGCAGATGCTCAGTTTGCTGTATTATAAGTGCATTACAGTCACAGCACTGCACATAATGGTAAATGGGACATATCCTATGTTGTCGAAGAATACCCTATTTGCAAGAAACTACTGTTGTTCATAATTTATGTTTTCTGTATGGAACATTGACAGTGTTCCCTGCCATATTTGCCTTAGTTTCAAAGGTATATATGCTCACTCAGTTCAAGGAATGGCGCCTTGGAGGCACTCGGCCATCACCACCAACCTGCATTCACAAACTGGCAGGAGTTTGATTTACCACAATTGGTGTGAAAAAAACACATGTAACACATGTATTCCTGAGCATCAAGTGCTGAAACGGGAGCCATTAGTAAAGATTCACTATGCATGCGTTCAGTAAGGTTCAGAAAGAAGGAGGTGGTTACTTGAGAGGTGGTAAAATGTAGCCAAACTGGTTCCATCCTGTGGCATATGAATGTGATGGGCCCTTGCATGGTAGCGGTATGGTGATGTGAGTGCACTGATAGGTTCTTTTGGGCAGGCAGCTGGTGGGATGAAAGACTTGCGTGTGGTGCATAAATGGCGTGTGAATAAAGCAGTTGGTGCCTGGAAGTGCTTTAAGTCTTGGTTTCAATATTCAGATACTTCAATAAGTATTTGTGCTTTAAAGTCATCAATTCTGGAGGTGCTAAAGCCAACCAGTGTAAGTGATGGGTTAACTTTAAAAATCTGTACCAGATTTATATCCGTGGCAATAAGATGGTGCTTTATAAGAACTGTTTTTCTCATTATGGGTAGCTGTGGACTTTGGGTCCTAACTCAGCTGGCAGCTAGGCAAACTGCACATTTTTTAAAACTAGACAACCAGGGTGTCCAGGGGTGCATGACTTGCTTAGCTGTCACCAGGTAATATTACCCAGAAGCCCTTGTAAAAGTCAAACTTTGGTAAGAAACATATATTTTCATCTCATCTCTGTGAAGGGAAACATGGAATCTGCGTGGAGCCACGGATTTCCTACCACTCTAGGTTCGCACATGTCTCCAGATAAGAACGGTACCCCACTTGTCTAGATGGCCCAAGAGAAAAGAACACAAAATGCCTATCGCTATGTCGAGAGATAAGCAATAGGGGTAGGCGCAGTATTTGGGGCCACGCTGTGACGCCACCTAAGGAAACCTACAAACCACAGACATTTTAGAAAACTAGACAACCAAGGGAGTTTGGGGTGATGTGTCTTACATGGATCCCACAAGGTATTTCTTACCCAAAATGCTCTACAAGCCTCAAACTGTGACTGAAATCACACATTTTACCTTCCCTTTCTGTGATGAAAAGTTCTAGAATTCGCAGGGATCCATAAAATTGCTACTACTCTGCATTACCCCACTTGGGCTGATAAAAATGCAGCCCCTCTTATGTGGCTGGGCCTATTACCTGCTACAGGAATAGCTGAAACCAAGGTCAATGGGAGCCTTTCACCTTGATTTGATCAGTTTCTGTAACAGGCATGAGGCCTATCCACACAAGTCAGGTACCATTTTTATCAGGAGACTTTGTGGAATGTGGGGTGGACTGAAGTTTGTGGCTCCTCACAGATTCCAGAACTTTCCATCACAGAAACGTAAGGAAAATGTGTTTTTAGTCCAGTTTTGAGGTTTGCAAAGGATTCTCTGTGATAAAAAAATGTGGCAAGAACCACACAAGTAATACCACTCTAAATACCCCTAGTTGTCAAAAATGTACAGGTTGGCTAGTTTCCTTAGGTGCCGGCTTAGCTAGGGTCCATATTCTAGAGCTACCCACACTGAAAAAATGGGTCAGTTTTTGGTGAAAAATGTAATGAGTCCATCTTGTGTTTTGAGCTGTTTCCTGTCATAGGCACCTAGCCTACTCAAACAAGCGAGGTACCATTTTTATTGGAGACCTGTGGGAGCATAGAATAGTAGAACAATTGTTTTACCAACTGGATTTTGCTGCATTTATGCCTTTCAAATGTAAGCCAGTGTTTAAGAAAGATGACAGTTTGAAAAATAACCAGTAATCACACGCTAGTACCAGTACCCACAAATTGAGAGATGTATAAATAACCACTGCTTCTAAACTTCATATTTTGTGCCAGTTTAAAAAATACACAGGTTTCCTTGATTCCCATTTTTCACTCTGCCTATTTTACTATATGAATTGGTCTATACTCGGTACTCCAGAAAATACCACTATACGGTGCAGCTCAGTTGTTGGCTCTGGGTACCTTGGCTTTTTGGATAGCCTACAAACCCTATACATTACCGCAGCCAGAAGGGTCTAGCGGACAGAGTGGTATATTGCTTTTGTAAATCGGCCATTATGATTAATAGACAAAAATGTTGTCAGAAATGCCCATTTCTTTCTATTCATTTTCAATATGTCTTAATTTCAACAGTTATTTTCCTTAGGAATACCTTAAAGGATCTACACATACGACCCCTTTCTGAATTTGGAATTTCATCTACTTTTTGGAAATCTATAGCTTGTCTGATTCACCCATGGGTTTCACACTGGTGTCCACCACAAACTGGAAGTAGGTTGAAAGCACAAAAAAGGGAAAATAGTCTATCTCCAAGAAAAATACCAAAATTGTGGTAGAAAGTTAGTTTTTTTGATCCAGCTCTGAATGTTCCTAAAAGCTGGGAAAATGGTGACTTCAGTACGCAAACCATTTGTTGGTGCCATTTTTAGGAGAAAAAACAGACACTTTTATCTGGAGGTATTTTTTCCTATTTTTCTCAAAAAAATTAAACATTATGTTATATTTTGCCTATTTTGTTAGTCCCCTCCGAGGGTATCCAAAAACCCCAGGTACCTTTACAATCCCCAGGATGTTGGGGAAAAAAGGATTCAAACTTGACGTGTATACCTTAACTGGAAAAAAGATATTGAGCCCTAAGCATGAACTCCCCCAAATAGCCAAAAACGAGCTCAGCAGTGTGTGTGTGGGGGTGGAAGAAAGCCCAGCAGGTCAAAGGGAGGCTTTGGTTGTTTCAACAAGAAAATAAACTTAGATATGTTGGATAAGCTAACATTTCAAGTTTCAAAGAAAAATATGGTTGCCATAGCTGGTGAAATTGACTATCTGGACCATAAAGTACAGTTTCACACAATTTCATATTTAAATGATAAATAGAGGACATTCTATGATCTCTCAGAAATGCAGAAACAGTCTTGCTAATATGTCTGCAAGATTTTTCAAACGTTGCAGCATTTTAAGAAAGACATCTTCAACTTTTGTCTCTGGCAAATGTTGGAAAATAAATAGAGTGTTGGGAAACATACACATTAACTTGGAAAAGTTGCCCTTCATCTCTATTTCCAGTCTCGTTCCTCATGAGAATACAATATCATTAACAACGCAGTGGTGAAAAATTAAGTGTTGATGCTTACATGCATTAAGAGAAAAAAGTAGAGGGGTGACTGATACCATCTCAAACCTCTTTTCAAGTATAAATTACCTTCCAAATAGAATGTCTTAGCACGCTCTCTGGACCAAAACATAAATCTATGGCGAACAACCCAAACTTGAACCATCTTGCATCTCCACTCATACAAGAATAAGTAATACTCCACTTCAGACACTGATATAAGCTACTTTACATAGTTGGCTAATAGGAAACATCTTGAGATTGACAGTTTTTGAAAGTCGGACAATGATTCAGTAACAAAGTTTGAGGGCTACACATGAAGCACAATACTACCCAGTTCGGGAATGATGTAGCTACGTAAACTAGACTGTTGCTATAAAGATCCACATCTACTACAAATTCCTCTAAAACACACACTTCTGGTCACATGATAATAAAAACAAGTACAGCACTACAGAACAAACAGAATAAATAAAATACTATATGATCAGCTTCTCTGCCACACACACCTATATAAACAACCTATTAATACATACATATTGTGCATTGCATGACAGTGAAAACCAATTGAAAATTAGATATCACATACACTTAATAAGTTTACTATAATCTGATTGGTTGATATTTGCACTTGGACTGTAAACATAGCTCAATGCTACCAAATAATACCAACCACCATTGCCTTTGTGGTGACTGTTGTGAAGAATAGACATTTAATATTTCTACACACACAGTAAACAGAATTTGGACTACAAAGATCATCAATAACACCAACGGCTTGGTACATAAAAAAACATATATAGCTTTCTGGTATTTTATTTTCTGAGTTACTTCAGTAATTTACAAAGTATTACCCACTGTATTAGATGCAAAAACTGATTTGTCCCAGACAATTATATTTTACAGGGATTCTCACATTAAACAAAATGCTTACAAAACATTACCTCAGGAAGACAAAAATGGGCATTGCACAACAGGGAGAGTAAATTGAAAGATATGCAAAATGCAGAATAGGTATGCCTACTCCAATACAAAACTATTGGTAACAGTGCACTACAATAATTTACTATTTAACCCCATCGCTGCCAGGCCTTTTCCCCCTCAGGTGTCAGGCCTTTTTTGGCTATTGGGGCAGTTCGCACTTAGGCCCTCATAACTTTTTGTCCACATAAGCGACCCTTGTCAAGTTTGTGTCCTTTTTATCCAACATCCTAGGGATTCTAGAGGTACCCAGAGTTTGTGGTTTCCCCTGACGGAGACCAAGAAATTGGCCAAAATACAGCGAAAATATACTTTTTTTTAAAACAAATGGGAAAAAAGGGCTGCAGAAGAAGGCTTTTGTTTTTTTCCCTGAAAATGGCATCAAAAAATGGTTTGCGGTGCTAAAATCAACATTTCCCCAGCTTTCAGGAACTGGCGAACTTGAATCAGAAAATCACATTTTTCAACACCATTTTGGCATTTTAGTGGGACATACCTCATTTTTACTATTTTTTGTGCTTTCAGCCTCCTTCCAGTTAGTGACAGAAATGGGTGTGAAACCGATGCTGGATCTCGGAAAGCTTAACATTTCTGAAAAGTAGACAAAAGTTTGAATTCACCAAGGGGGTCATTTGTATAGATCCTACAAGGATTTCCTGCAGAAAATAACAGCTGAAATAAAAAAAAAATTGAAATTGAGATAAAAGAACAGGCATTTTTCTCCACATTTTACTCCATAACTTTTTCCTGCGCTGTCAGATTTTTGAAAGCAATATACTGTTACGTCTTCTAGACTCTTCTGGCTGCGGGGATTTATAGAGCTTGTAAGTTCATCAGGAACCCCAGGTACTCAGAGCCAATAAATGACCTACAACTTGCAATAGGTTGTCATTCTATACCAGGGATCCAGCAATTCATTTGCTGAAATATAAAGAGTGATAAATAGGCATCAAGAAAACCTTTGTAATGGGCACAAGATAAGGTGTTGAGAAGCAGTGGTTATTTGAACATCTCTGAATTCCAGGGTCTCCATATTAGCATATGAATTACAGTGCATTTCTCAAATAGATTTGGAAGGAAAAAATGTTGAGAAAGACAAGGGGCAATAAAACTTGTTCTTTTATTCTGTTTTCCCCCAAGTCGTCCGATAAAAATAGGACCTCACTTGTGTGGGTCAGCCTAGTGCCTGTGACAGGAAATGCAACATGGACACATCACATTTTTACATTGAAATCTGACGTGTTTTTTGAAAAGTGTCTAACTGTGGATTTTGGCTTCTAGTTCAGCTAGGGAAACCCACCAAACCATTTTTGAAAACTAAACACCTAGGGGAATCCAGGATGTGGTGACTTGTGGGGTTCTCACCAAGTTCTGTTACCCAGAATCCTTAGCAAACCTCAAAATTTTGCAAGAAAACACTTTTCACTCATATTTCGGTGCTGCAAAGTTTTGGAATCTGAGGGGAGCCACAAACTTCCTTCCACCCAGTGTTCCCCTAGGTCTCCCGATAAAAATGGTACCTCACTTGTGTGGGTAGGCCTAGTGCCCGCGACAGGAAATGCCCCAAAACACTATGTCCTGGACTCAGCAGTCATCTAGGGAAAACGACCAAACCCAAACATTTCTGAAAACTAGACACCCTAGGGTATCCAGGAAGGTGTGCCTTACGTGGATCCCCTAGTGTTTTCTTACCCAGAATCCTCAGCAAACATTAAATTTAGCTAAAAAATGACATTTTCCCCACATTTCTGTGTGGGATCACCACACCAGCACAAATTTCCTACCACCCAACATTCCCCTCAGCCTCCCGGTAAACATTATACCCCACTTGTGTAGGTGGGCCAAGTGCCTGTGACAGGGAAGAGCCAAAAACATGTAAAAAATGAGGGGGAACCGAAGCGGGTCATATCGGTATAGATGTGACAATGCTGGGTGGTAGGAATTTTGTGGATTCTTGCAGATTCCGGAAGGTTCCATCACAAAATATGTGGGAAAAATTTGTGATTTCCAGCAAAGTTGGAGGTTTGCAGGACATTGTGGGTAAGAAAATGGTGCGGGTGCATGTGAAGCACAACACCCCGGACTCACCCAGATGTTTAGTTTTCAGATGTGTCTAGGTCTTGTGGATTTTTCTACATAGCAGCGTCCCAAAGTCCAAAAAGTGCAGCCCTCACCATTCCAAGTGGGACGATTTTGAGAGTTAGACAAGCTCTCATGGCCAAAATGTAAAACCAAAACCCACAATAATCAAATGTCCTCTTGCTTGCTGTGGGAGAAGATCTTTTAGTGTGCGGGGAAGAGCTGAAAAACTGTTAAGCCATTCATTTGGGGTATGGGCATAACCATGCCCATACTGGTTGATAGCCACCACCCCACTTTTTTTTTTTTATTCCCTGGCATCTAGTAGGCTTTCTGGCCCCCAGGGAGTGGATCAGGGGTAACTGCCTCATCTACCCACTGGTGGACAGAACAACTTTGGCCCCACTTATTTGGGGTGGGGGTATAACTTTTTCTGAAAAAAGATCTTTTCTGGTGGGCTTTCTGCCCCCCTTGGGGGCATTTGGGCCTTCCACAAATATAGGGGGGCAGATATGGCCAACAGTAATGTGCCTCCATGGGGAACGACCCTTGCACAAGGGGCTTCCCCCCCCCCAAACAAAATACACACATACACACACACACCAATCCCTGGTGCCTAAGTGGTTTCTGCCCCTCTGGGGGCAGATCAGCCTAATAGAAATAGGCCGATCGGCACCTAAGGGGGCAGAAATGGCCTAAAATAAATTCCCCCCCTAGGGGAACGACCCTTGCCTACGGGGGTAGAAGGGGAAGTGATTCCCCTTCCATACCTGCCCTGGGGGCGTGGAGGCGAGGCTCAGCAGGTCCAAGGACGTAAAGGTTATGTCCTTGGTGCCTTAGTGCCGCAGCCAAAGACGTAACCGTGACGTCCTTTGCTGCAAAGGGGTTAAAAAAGTTATTTCAATAGTATAAACGTTTCTGCAAAACAATTGCCAGACCTATGTTTGGGAACAGTTATGCATTGCAAGCCAATGAAAACATTTATTACAATAAGAGACAAGATTAGCAAAATTCTGGCAAAGAACTTCCAAACTTATGTCCTCAAAAGTCTCCTTCAAACACATCCACTTATAAGGAAAAACACTGACAAACTGAAAAACAAAATATATGCTCAACATATTTTCAATAAAGGATTTGTTGTGAAAAGAAAAATGTTCATTTTATCACAAATCATATGAAAAGTCTAGACCATTTAATTTCTATGCGTAAAAATAACCTCAATAGACTCAACTTCTGTCACATTTTCGAAGGGAGATGGAGGCACACATCAAGCACTGAACCCTACTTTCATGAGGAGAGTTACCATCAACATAATATTTGTGTCCTGTCAGTCACAAATGAAGGCGGGTGTTGTGAAGTTCTACATGGACATGTAGTAGGAATAGAAAAGGAAACAAATGAAAGAAAATTATGTAACAATGGTATGTCAGACAAAAAAAAGCAGAAACCTGTATACGAATGGAATTGCACTTTTATCTGCAAAATTCACCAAATGTCCATTGAAAGCTAAGGACATTTTTGATGCCATTTAGAAGATTATCACTCCTTAAAACAAAGTAACTACTACAGAATATAGACCTCTGCATATTTCAGCACGTTACTAAGCAATAAGGGCATTCCTTAGCTTGCCTCAGGAATCACGTGACATCACATTTCATCACATTAAGATGCTTTCCACGCATCTTTCAACAGTTAGAAAACGTGTGCGCACTTTATACTTGGTGAAAGCACCATCACTGAAGTTAGAACAATTAAATTATGGCCTCCTGCATTGTAATGGTGCACAAGTGAACAACATAATATAATACCTACATGGTCTTTCTGAAAGTTATATTTGTGTTGGGGTTGTTTTGAGTCAGAATTAACCATAAAACATATTAATGGACCTCACTAATTTCCAAATGGATATTATGGAAGAAGTTCAGAAATAGCTAGTAAAATATGCATTTGGTGCCAAAGAAACCATTGTCATAAACAAGTTAAAATTATTTATCTGGTTGAGAAAACTGAAAATGAGAAAAAATAGCATGAAGTATTTTATACTCTAATTATGGAAGACAAATATGATTTTTACTAGTTCCAGATAATTTGCAATTACTGTGTAGGAAAACTAGACTATAACTGTAAACCTTTACATTCACTACAATTTGGGGATTAATCCAATCCTATTTAAACTAAATAAACTTAATTTATATGAAAGCATTCTAATTCAAACTGTACAAACTTTTCAAACTATTGTTAGATTGCAACCTAAATCTGGAACTTTTCAGCTACATAAATTAGAATGTCCACTGAAAGGAAAAGTTGTTTTTCCACCATTAGATTTAAAGATACATATAAACACTCTTGGGGTACAGCTCAAAGTAGAGGAACCCGTAGTGGTTTGGGTCAATGGAGTGTCTACAAAAGACAGGCAAATATGGCAACAACGGATAAGTATTGAGAAAGTTCAGAAAGCTATACCTTACCTTCAGAAAAACAACATACTCTACTAAGATTTGGAAATTTCACACTTCAAGGCCTTTAACTGCTTATCCTTTCATGATGAAATTGAGAGTGTGCAGTTTGAACCAATTCAACAGGAGCAAGCAGAATAAATCTATGAGCATTACAGTATACACCAAGTACACTGAAGAGAGAAGAGGGGTGATGCTTTAGAACTTAATCAGATAAAGGAAGCTAGAGGAGAGTCTATTTGGGTTGGGCTGAAAACTTTTGAAGCCTGATGTTATCCACATTTATTCCTCATTGGGAAGGGTACACAATATGATGATTATCCTGTACAAATTTAATCAAAGTACCAATCAATTTGATTGTATTCAGAAGATCTATGTTTTCAACACAACATTCCTTACTCTTCTACGCTCTTGTATAAAAGTGAACTTTCTGTGACATCATATGCTATTGCCCAAGTTCTGCATTCAGGCAGTGAGTTTATCAATACAATGCTTTATTTCGACTGAAAAGGTTCACAACAAAAACGAAAATCTAGAATATAACTTGATCTACATTATGGCATGTCAGACAGAAACAACTGAATACTGGTTTAGAAGACATGGCAAACTAAAATGTATGCTGAGAATGTTAGAGTCATCTACATGGTGTATTACTTTAAGCTGTGCAGAATAAGCATGGGACAGCTTAGTATTAATTTCTACCAGAAGTAAATGACAGAATTGCAGATGTTGTCAGTAAACCTCCTACAGGGTTATGTTCTTTGGATCCTGCTAATGTTTGCAGACATTTCAACCACGACATTTGAAACTATGCCTCAATATTTAACTAACTAAAAGAAAAAGAAAACCTTGGGAGTTGCTTGATTTCTTTTGGAGAAAAGTGCATGAAACATATTCATATGCTTCTATGGATATAAGATTGCCTTAAGTTTGGACATAACTCAGATACATCTGTTCTTAATTGTAATTGTAATAATGAGGTCACTCACGATCTGGCTGAAAAGCATGTGACTCTTCAAGCTTATAGACTAAATCAGAGGCAATGTACTGGCTTAGTTTAGGGCTGACATCAGGACTTGGAAGAGTTCTGAAAAGTTTAGCAAAATGTGACTATCTTGCAAATGTTTTTGACCCAAATAAAAAATACATTTTCAAAACAAATAAGTTGGGACGCACTACCCAAACAGAAGTTCTTTTTTAGAGAACCTATCGCTATATGAAGTAGCCCTGTATTACTAATTTCAAAATATCAATGCTGGAAAATGATGAGTTAACTAGACCAGTGGATGTTTAATACATAATTTTAAAGCTACTCTTATTAATCGTTGTAAACTGAGTTGTAACACAGGACAAAAAAAGAATTCTACTATTTGGCATGTCTACAACTATTTAAACCATGGCGGAAGGAAGAAGACAGTGTAGGCTCCTTTTAATCATATGAGGTTGCCTTTCAAGTATATAAAAATGGCACTGCACTTCCTGAATTTCACACACGTTTAGAAATGCTAGAACAAGAAATTGCAGAGGAAAGTAAACTTAACGCAGAAACACGTTGCAATACTCCAATAACTATAAATAATTAATAAATAATTGTTACCATAGAGTAAGCTGAAAATGCAGTGGATCAAATGAAAACTTAGGTTTAAAACTTTGGATTACTTGGTATCACAATGGATTACTTGGTATCTCAATTAAATTCAGAACAACCGCTAATATCCAAAGAGGTAATGCATTCTATAGATCATTGACTTCAACATGGAATAAATTATGTGAATTTTTTTATTAAAGTAGTAACAGCTTATGTACGTAAAACTACCAATTCTAATTTATCTTGTGTAGTTACAGGTCCTACTTATTAGCTGCACATGATATTTAAGGAATAACTTTACATCGTCTACTATTACTGCCTGTGGAGCATCATAATTAATTAGAATATTTAAAACTGAATACAGATACATGTCAAGCAGTTAGCAGAGCTTTAGAGAAATTGGAACTTGTATAGGCAACAATTCACAAAAGGCCACAGAAATTTTAAAGGACATCTTGAAAGAAGTAAAGGCACAGGCTCTCAGAACACAAGATCACTTTGGCTGTAGGGGAGATACGGTGTATAAAAATCTTGTAGACAAGAAAATTGCGCACAACGAAGTGGACCCCCCCACATGAAAGTAAAAATCCAATGGATAAACATTCTCCCGGTCAAGAAAGGACTTTGAGCATGACTGAAGGTAGGTCAGGTCTCGGCACACTCGAAATAAGCTCTGCTATGGGTTGGACTGTGGGAACAGTTACCAAGGATACAACAGTGCACGAGGCTTCGCTCACGAAAAGGGAAAAGAAACGACAAAGGAAAGCACAGAAGAAGTTTAAGGGGGTTGAGCAAAACAGCATATGCAAGTCATTTGCTAAATCCAATGCATGCAGAGCAAGGAACCAGAGGGAACAGACAATAGTAACAAGGCAATAAGTAGGATAATGTCCAGTCCGATGATGGAAGTACAGCCGGATAGCGAGGACAACCCTACGATCGAACCATCTGCTCCCAGTAGTCAACCAAAACAGCAGCAACAGTCATTTAAGATAAAAATCCCAACCACTTGCGGGGGCCGGGGTGGAAGCCCTACGCAAGGTGAGGTGGCTGCAAGTGAATCCCTGGACGAGGGACTTACTATTTGTCAGCTCCAAGGACAAGGCAATCAGTGGTACAATGCCAGGTTGGAATCCGGTAAACATTGGGAATACAACCTAAAATGTTCAGGTGCTAAAACACGCACAAACTCACAAAACCAGCTTGTGGGAAACAATAAGCCGATCTCCAGCAAGGAACACCACGCTTGGCCAGACAATTGTAAAAATAGCCAGGCACAAATAAGAACACCAGGATGTCGGACATTGCGTCACAATGTGGTTCCGGAAGATGATAAATTACTTTTAGTGTCTTGCTACGATATCTTAAACAGAGGAACAATATTAAAGCTAATAAATGCAATTCAGTCTCTGGCTCATATCTCCATGACAGAACTTTTGACTGATGAGTTTACTCCCCATCCGAACAACAAAGATTAAGAGGCAACATTAACATCCTGGGCCACGTCTGCCATTGTTGACGAAGTTCTAGCACATCAAGATACGTTCAGTGCATGGGGCATTGTGCTACAGAAATTAGTACCTCTTCGATACCCCAACCCTTTGCTCATGGAAAAAAAGAAGGGGGGCTCGGGATTAAAAGGAGAGGTTTGTGTAGAAATTACCCCAAGTAGACGGGAACACTTACCAATAGTAAAGCACCAAAGTATGCTTTATCATGGTACGTACCAACAAGTTTTTATTGGTATGCTTTTGACTCACAAACAAGTAGAAAGGCAAACGTTAAACGACTATAGCCGTAATTGGTCCTGATGGAAAACAAGAAATTGTGGATAACATTTACATATGCTCCTGGAACACCCACGGTTTGAAGCATTTGGTTACCGATGTGGTGGCTCTGAGATTCCTACAGCAGTTCGATATTATCATGTTCCAGGAAACCTGGTAGGTGGAGCAGACTCAAATTTTTGGATACACTGGAATGGATGTCTCTGCAAAATAACCTCAAAGATTCGGACACCCCAAAGGTGGCCTCACAACATTCTGTTCAACCAAAATTAACTGGGTCATTAAACTGATCGATCTTGGAATCGACTGGTTGCCACCAATAAAGTCGGAACCCCAGGACTCACCTGGTTCTGACAGAACATTGCTGTTGATCAATGTATATATTCATCCGAATAAAGTCCAAAATAGGGAAAACATGGAAATATTGTTTAGTATCATAAAAATGCTGCAGAGGCAATGTAAGGATGCTACCCTTATTGTGTCAGGTGATTTCAACATAGATTTGAGTAAAGGTAGTACAAAACCTTACGATGGAATCCATCTAAATTAAAGTTTTGAAAATCTTGGCTTGTGTCACCTGACGTCCTTTCCAGGGGACGTTCCTTCTGCACCAGTAACTTTCTTAAGTGGTACAATAAAATCCAAAATTGACTTCACATTAATTAGTGAAACTGCACTGCCATTAGTCTCTTCATATAATATTCAAGTACGCCCGGAAAGTGACCACTTCCCACAACTATTAAGATACGGCACAAATGGAAACGGCTACCGTCTGCAAATATCATAATATCTGCGCCCGTGACTTATGGTACAAAAAAACTGAAATGGCAGGAGCCTGGCATTGAGAAAGTGATGGAAGAAGTGTATCGCTGTGCAGGGTCTAGTGAAGAGCTCAAAGAAAAACTAAGAATGGAGGAACAAGCAGAACTGAATCCAGGAGAACGGGTGAAGGCTTGGAAGCATTTATGTGACTCCTTATTGAACAAATTCCCTGTTAAAAAGCGTCTTCCCATAACGGCAATTGAGGCAAATAATAAAGTTAAAGGTGGCCTTGAGGAGCACCCATGGTACAACAGAACAATGTGCAAATTAAAAACCCAAGTCTCTAGTGAAACAAAAATGTGGCAAAGGATATTCGATGGGGAAAGAACACAGATAAAACAAGGCTTCTTGAACTAAGTGCTAAATACAAGAAAATTGTTGGATGGAAAAACAGATATTATGAAGATCTGTGGACTAAGCTCCTCTATGCCAGGGTAATAATCGACATGTGAATGCAGGTATAGATACAGCCACGTGTGAGGCCCACGTATCAACAATGTATTCACTCCCAGAGCATCACGGGAGAGGGGGTCTCTCCGGCCGTAAATCATCATAATCCAAGAACGTCAAACTTTGGCTTAAGAGTGAAGTTGAAAAAAGATGCATCTCCATCTGATATTGAACAAGAACACATTCTAATGAACATAGACATTGAACAGTTGACAGTCCTTATCAAGAATCTAAAATTGGAAGGGGCAGCCGGTCAGAGTGGGATCCCAAATGTCCTTTTCAGAGGAGATACTACATACTCTCCTTACTATATAGAGCTGATTTATAATGATCACCAGGGTACTAAGCGGCTTCCAGGCACATGAAAAGGCAGCATCTTCCACCCAATATGTAAGACAGGAAATCCTGCATCCCCCTCATATTATAGGCTAATAGCCTTGATCAGTGTGGAAGCCAAACTCTATGCAGCCTGTCTATTGCAACAACTAACGGTATGGATATACGAAAGGCAATAATTACCACAAAGTCAGACAGGCTTCAGAGCTGGCATGGGAGCCTCAACCAATCTGCAGCACTGGCTCTGCTGGGTACTAAAGCCAGACTCAGAAACAGTTGGTGATTTGTGTGTTTTATTGATCGGATGTCCTCCTTTGACCATTTGCCAAGAACGCGCTTATTGGAAAAATTGAAAGGTTAGGGCCTTCCCTGTCGCCGAATGAACGCAATGATGGACTTACATTCGGGTACTTGGGCGCAAGTAAAAATTGGAGAGGGTGGCCAAGTCACCAATAGAATTAGACCGCAAATGAATTAAAACAAGGATGTGTACTAGCTCCCATGCTGTTTAATTTATACCTGGCAGACTTAGCCGACGCCCTTGCACCCTTACATAGTCATCCGTCGGTTTTGGCCACGGAAGGAATAGCATGGCTACAGTAAGCAGACAACATAGTTTTGCTCAGTCAAACACCAGTTAGACTACAGCACAGCACTGACGCACTTACTACATATATTATTAAGCTAGGTCTGTAATTGAACTTAAGCAAAACTACGGTTGTCCGTTTGGTTGATATGAAGTTCAAATCTTTTGAGTGGTTCATTAATGGAACAGAGGTGGAGGTTCTCCCTAAATACAAATACTTGGGTTTCACCATGGATCATCTCTTGACCTTTAAACCGCAGCTTACTGCCGTTCAAGCAAAGGCCCACTCCTTGACCAATGGATTTAAATTATTAAAATGAAAATTTAGTTGCCCGTCATATAATCATCTGCTTTCTGTTATGCAAACTCGGCTAATGCCCACTGTTACTTATGGGGCTGAAATACTGCTGGGTAAGGAAGTAGCTTTCTATAACCAAGTTCAAACGAAGACTTACAAATCAATATTTCAGATCCCACGTTCAGTATCCCCTGCTCAGGTACGCTTAGAATTTGGTCTGAAAAATTATGAACATCAGAGTAAATGAGCCTATATTAAAATTTGTTGGCGATTGCAAGCAGCAGAGACTGGTACCATCAACAACCTATGCTGGATTAAAATTGAGAAGGAACAGCATTGTAACAATAAAGGCACATGGGGTCATCACTCAAAAAACTCTGTTAAGGAACTAGGCTTGCAAGAAGCATGGGCCATGAGCCTGGGTAAAGTGGAGTTTTACCGAAAGGCATATGCTGCCTCTAGGTTGCTGTCCTCAATCACTGACAAACACGCTCTCAAGAAGACGACATGCCTTGACCATATTGACATCATACAAATCTCTACGAGCTCAGGATTATCTAGCAGTACCCTTTACCCAGACATTAAAACATCAATTTATGTTTTAGCGATTGGTATGACGGAAACCAAAGACATGGTCCCTTCATGGAGACAGCAAGGACAGTCACATTCTTGTCGACTTTGCAGGTACAAACAAGAATCACTTGACCATGTTTTTTGTGTGTGCCCGGCATTGTCAAAATATAGGAGAATGTACTTGAAAAATATTTTAAGGTCACTAAACATGCTCATGCGCAGGTCGGCTGTTATTATTTGGTTAATGGTCTTTCAATCCCGTTTTCTTGTCGGGGGACTAAATTCATGGTTCAGGCCCATAAAGAAATTGAGAAAATAGCTGAGTAGGTATTGTATGTGCCCAGCACTGTCGAAATGTCTCCATGCTGATGAGTACCTAAATGGTAAATCTTAGTCTATTAGTTAGTTATTAGTAAATTAGTTTAAATTATGTGTCATCTGTCTTTATAAATTCAACTGTGTTTTTATTTTGATAACTAGGGTGCGCAGTCACTTTTTCATGGATGTAAGCGAGTGCTTGAACTTAAGACCAACAAAGAAAAGATTAAACCAGTTGAGTAGGTCTATTTATGCCTGTAAGCATTTTTAAGCCTAATATTTTAAGAAATTATTTAGTATTAGTATGATTTAGTATTAGGACAAACCATTTTTTTTAAGTGTAATCGAATTTTAACTCAAGAGCATGTTTGAGTGTTTATAATGTACGAATATGTCATTAGCGTTGGTTTTAACTAACTTTGCTAATAAATTATTTACGATTTACAAAACTTGTAATCACAGATATGGTCAACATGTTTCCAAACTAAGGACCTCATTACAAGTTTGGTGGAGGGGATTACTCAGTCACAAATGTGACAGATATCCCATTTGCCATATTACAAGTTCCTTTGGATATAACAGAACTTGTAATACGGCAGAGGGGATATCCGTCACGTTTGTGACGGAGTAATCCCCTCCCCAAAACTTGGAATGAGGCCCATTGTGCTGGCTTTTGCCCCTTTGCTTAAGCAAGAAGTATTCCGAACATCTTGTGAGGTCCCCTTTGGAGGTAAACATGTTATTGTTTTTGGAGACTTATTACAACTCAAGTCTGTTAAGGGTGAAACAATTTTCATAGAACTTTAACAAAACCAAACTCAGAATACTTTAGGAAGCATAGAAATGAAAACATTTGGATCAATTAATCATACAAAGAACACTAAATATAGAGCAGTCTAATGATGAAGACCATGCTAAAATATTACAAGACATTCATCTTAGTCGTGTCACGAAAGAATCTAAATTTATGCTAAACAAAAAACGTACAAGCATATTGTTAACAAACTTTCACTCAACTGCTGAGGTTATGTATTTCCTTCTAACCCAATCACAACCTATGGTTTGCTTAATGCTAACTCCTCAAGAATCTGCTCAAATATATAACACTATGCTAAGGCTGGAAAACCAAGAAACTGTACATCTCCCATGCAAGGATAAAGTTGAGACTCAAAGATCCAGCATACCTATTAGCAAAGCTCTAGCTAAAAAATGTAAACTATGGAGAAATCAGTTTCACAAACAGCAGGATTAGAGAGAGATTTATTTATGTGTAAAAACTGCTGCGTTATTTTACGCTGCAAATTACATGTACAACAAGGACTGGTAATTGGAGTGATAGGATTTGTTGTGGACTATATCATGTCTTTAAACAATGAAGACATTGAATTTATTGTGGTAAAATTTGAGCACACTGAAAAAACAAAAACAAATCTCAATGTATGGCTACTATCTTACTTATCAAAGGTTAATATGTCCACAGAGAGCAGTTTCCCCTTTATTCTGCTTACACGTTACAATGTACAAATAACAAGGACTATTTTAGTTTATGCAATTATTAACATTGGAGCTACAGTATTCAAAAAGGGAGTGGCATACATTGCTCTGTCTCATGTTAAACAATTAACAGGGCTGTATATTTTCAATATAGATGACACAAGAATTAATGCAGACAGTACCTGTGTGTGCAAATACAAGCGTTTGTGCAACGCATAAGCACCTCATCTTGGTGAATGTACAGTTTAAAAAAAAAAAAACTATGTTTCAGAAGAAAATATGTACCAACCTACAACTGCGAGCAAGAGTTAGAAGAACCAAAAAAGAAAAACCTAAGCATAGTGAAATTACTGGATATCAGTTTCAGAATCCAAATAGAATTAATTGCTATAACAATATCATTAATTGGCTTCTGCACCTACTATTGGTGAAAGATGTAATACAGCAGCATGTACATCAACCTTTTTTGAAAATGTGACAATTCATTATGAACAAATTACATCACACAACATAATATGCTGCTCAACAGTTCAGAATAGAGATAGAGAAGCCATATGCAGAGGTGATGTTCAGTTTTCTGTCAATCAACCTCAGTAATTCTGTATGAATGTTCGAGAAATAATAGCCAAAGAAACTCAATCAAGTTATGACCTGTTAAGTGTAAGCTACTCTTGGGAATATGAATGTGTACATTGCCTATGTTCAAGCTCCAGTGTTACACAATTTGAAAGATTTGTCCACATAGCCATACGTGAATGTACATCTACTAAATATCAAAATTCAGGGCCTCTTTAGGAGTTTAAACACTTTGGGTCGGAAGAACGCCACTCCGATCTTCCGCCCGCTAGCTGTTGCGCTTTTCACTACCTGTAAATCAGGCAGTAAAAAGTGCGACGGGATGTCCATGGGGGCCCCTGCACTGCCCATGTCAAGTCCAAGGCCGTGTTTGTGTTAGATGTTCGTCATTGTAATGTTAAAACGACTGGAGGTATCAGACGGTAGCTTTCCAAATAGCACGTTCATTAGTGTTGGCTGTAAGGTTCTTGGTTGTTAATTTAAACAACGATAAATAAGAATCATCAGCAACAAGTGAAACTAAACAAATAATGTTTTTTTTTAATCAGAAAGGTAACAGGAGTGATGCAATTTCACAAAGTTTGAATTTAGTACGTATTTGTGTGCGTTCTGAAATAGCTGTACCGTTCACTTTTTCATAAACGTTAGTTATAATGCTTTTACAGTGGCTTTACAAACTGATAAAAAAAACTGTAAACGCAACTGTGGCCCATATTTGTACATTTTAGCGCCGCATTTGCGCCGCTTTTTGATGCACGATTACAAAATACAATTGTATTTTGTAAATTTACGCCGCTTTTGCCTCAAAAAAACATGGTCAAACAAAGCTCAGAACCATAGTATTTGGAGAATCATTAATTATAACACATGTTGACATTAATTTCAGAAGGTGCATTGTCTGCACTAAAAATTATACTACGTGATGTTACCCCAAAAATTACTTCAAGCAAAGGACCATATGTTTGGCCCAGCATCCCTAGCACCAACGTGAATTCTTTTTTGGGTGGTTGTGCACATGCAAAATGCATTTACTCACAGTGAAGAAAGCCAATGGATAAAGTGGAATGATCCCTTGCCCCAATGCTGCATGATGTGATGGGATGAAGCAAAATATGAAAGACCAATTAATTTAAAAAGCTGATAGCCCTCTACATGTACTTATGTATTTAATAAGAGTGCTATGAAAACAAAAGGCCTTGGTTAACGTCAAACCTAAAAAGGATCTTGCAGTCTAAGACAAAAAATGTAAGTCAGTGCTTAGCCAGCAATAAAAATGGATACATGGTATTGCTCTCAGTGTCACCGTAACACTGAAGAATGGGTCACATCAGGGGGTTTCAGGCAACCTGTCATAGCCCAAAGATAAAATGTGCAGCTGTATATTAAGACTCAGGCCCTCATTCTGACCCTGGCGGTTTGTAACCGCCAGGGCAGAGGGCAGAGGAAGCACCGCCAACAGGCTGGCGGTGCTTCCGGGGCAATTCTGACCGCGGCGGTAAAGCCGCGGTCAGAAAAGGGGAACCGGCGGTTTCCCGCTGGTTTTCCCCTGCCCCAGGGAATCCTCCACGGCGGCGCTGCAAGCAGCGCCGCCATGGGGATTCCGACCCCCTTCCCGCCAGCCTGTTCCTGGTGGTTTACACCGCCAGGAAGAGGCTGGCGGGAACGGGTGTCGTGGGGCCCCTGCAGTGCCCATGCCATTGGCATGGGCACTGCAGGGGCCCCCTAACAGGGCCCCATTAAGATTTTCAGTGTCTGCTTGGCAGACACTGAAAATCGCGACGGGTGCAACTGCACCCGTCGCACCCCAGCAAATCCGCCGGCTCCATTCGGAGCCGGCTTCATCTTTGCTGGGGCTTTCCCGCTGGGCCGGCGGGCGATCTTTTGAAGATCGCCCGCCGGCCCAGCGGGAAAGTCAGAATGCTCCCCGCGGTCATTTGACCGCGGGGCGGTGTTTGGGCGGTTTCCGCCCGGCGGGCGGCGCCCGCCGCCCGCCGGGGTCAGAATGACCCCCTCAGTATCCAAACACACCCACAGAACACGTTTTTCATTAAGCGAGCATTTCTACACCATGGTAAAGGCTACCAACATGTATACCAGAATAGGATCTCAGATTTGCCGGCATTGGAGAGGTTTTTGCAGGGTGCTTTGTTCAAAATAGCATTAGAGGTTAATCTTTGAACTGTTCTAATAAATCTTTCAAGTGTTATGGATGGCTGTAGACATACAAAAGAAAGGGTCATCCTTAAGTGGTAGCATGACGCTTATATGCAGAATGCAATGCTCTATTCCAGGTAAAGAAAACAAGCATTTGCAATGCAATAGGTCTCGCATTTGCGAGAGTTAGAGCGATTGGTGTTGTAAATGACAATGTCTTTTTATTTATGTGTTTTGGTTTGGAGTGTAGGGGATGTATGTGGAGTGGAGTGGAAATTTGTGGTTTATATTTTAATTGTTACTTGTGGAATTGAGCAGTGTGGAATTGTGTGGTATGGAGTATTTGTGTAGTGGAATTATGTGGCATGGTGAATATATGTTGGTGATAGCTGCATACAATAGATAGAAAGCAAGATAGAGAGGGATAGGTAGTTTATTTAGAAACTGGTGCAAACGTCCCTCACACAGAAGGTACAAAGCAAGCTTCCCTCACACAGAAGGGACAATGCAAGCTTCCCTCACACAGAAGGGACAATGCAAGCTTCACTCAAAGTGAAGGTACAATGCAAGGTTTCCACACAGAGAATGTACCATGCAAGCTTTCCTCACATACAGCAGTGCATGCTTCCCTCATACACAGCAGATACAGCACAGGCAGCAGTGCATGCTCCCTCTCAGAGAAGGTACAATGCAAGCTTCCCTCACATGGAAGGTGCAATGCAAGCTACAATGCAAGCTTCCCTCAAAGGGAAGGTACAATGCAAGCTTTGCTCACATAGAAGGTACAATGCAAGCTTCCCTTACACAGAAAGTACAATGCAAGCTTCCCTCACACAGAAGGTACAATTCAAGCGTCCCTCACACAGAAAGTGCAATTCAAGCATCCTTCACACAGATGGTACAATGCAAGTGCCCCTCAAAGAGAAGGTACAATGCATGCTTCCCTCATAGAGAAGGTACAATGCAGCTTTCCTCATAGAGAAGGTACAATGCAAGCTTCCCTCACAGAAGAGGTACAATGCAAGCTTCCCTCACAGAGAGGGTAATATGCAAGCGCCCTTCACACACAGCAGATACAGTAGAGGCCGCAATGCAAACTTCCCTCGCACAGATACAGCACAGCAGCAATGCAAGCTTCTCTCACACACAGAGCAGATACAGCACAGGCAGCAGCAGTGCAAGCTTCCCTCACCCACGGCAGATACAGCACAGCTGCAGTGCAACCTTCCCTCACACACAGCACAGATGCAGCACAGCAGCAGTGCAAGCATCCCTCACACACAGCAAATACAGCACAGGCAGCATCAGGGCAAGCTTCCCACACACAGAGCAGATACAGCACAGGCAGCAGTGCAAGCTTCCCTCGCACACAGCAGATACAGCATGCATCAGTGCAAACTTCTCTCACCCATAGCAAGTATAGCACAGCAGCAGTGCAAGCTTCCCTCAAACACAGCAGATACAGCACAGCAGCAGAGCTGCACTCGGGCCTTGCAAGCAAAAAAAGCAGGGCATGATGAAATGTTCTTACTTCTTTAGTGATAAAAAGATTGTATAGGACCTTTCTGTGTGCTGGTTGCAAAGTGAAGTATATACACGGTATGTGCAAAAAAGATTCTTCTGATCCCTGGCACAGCCTGCATGACGGTGAGCTCGGTTCTGGAACACCAAATGTCTGAAAATGGGCACTTGTGATGTTTTGTGCATGTTCTATGTATTGGGTGTATTATTTACCATATCCATAAAATTGCACACATTTGGTATTTATCACATGTCAATACCAACTGCCAACTGCTTGGTACGTGGTAAAAACTCTAAATCAGTTCAACACCTGTTGTTTACCAAACCTTCAAAATGTGTATTTATCTAATTTGCAAGTTTGGTGGTTTTTACAACAAAATTTGTAATCAAGCTCATAATGGATCATGTATTACATACAGAAATAGGTAATCTTCTACTATAGCAAGTTAACACCCTAACAGAGGTGAAACCTAAAACAGACATTATGTACGTGTCCTTTTGTTATATTAATCATGCAGTTTTTAACAAACTTCAACGGTGGCAACTATTGTAATGTCAGTGGGATTTAATGTTTAAGGATATGTCACAACACTACCTGAAACGATTCAGGGCCAAATAACAGAATATGTCACTTCCTGTAGCATTATTTAACTCAAAGGGTGTATGATGTCACATCTGCTACCCCTAGCATTTTGGTGAATTGACATCTACACACTGGTTTCTAGCTAGAAATTTGAATTAGTAACCTCTATTGGCTAGTTTCCTGCATTGTGAGTCTTTAACTTCAGGCCACCTCCATGAGTAAGCCTTGGACTGCTCATCCTCACCACTCTGAGGGCACAGGCTAAAAGGTTTTGTTGATGCTCATTGTTATGCTCATTAGTTAGGTAAGCACCAGGACACAATTTGTAACAGGCACTTTTTGTCAAAATCCAAGTTTAGTATTCTGTTTGCCCTGGAATTCCTGAGAAGTTCGCACAGTAACAAGGCAACAGGTTGTGAGGGTTTGTGTGTTTTTACAAACTCCGTTAGAGGGGCACATGGAACCCAACTATGGTAGGCATCACAAATTGCAGGCTTTGTGATCATGGGCTGAAATGTTAACTCTTGTTTTGTGTCTATTTAAAGGGTTGGGTGACACGGGCGTAAAACACTTGAGAAAGCATTAGCAATGTCTGGGCATTTACACCATCAATGAGGCAGCATTCACAAGTCTAGTTGGAGATGGTCTACTGCTAAGAGCAACATCAGTAAAATGAATATATCTTATGCTTAACATCTATTTTGTTTCTAAACGTAACTGTGATTAACTATGTATTTAGGTTTTGTAATTCAGGTCCAGCTCCATATAGCAGAGATTTTCTTATATTGGTTTTTTTTATTTATTAAATGTAGGTTAATCAAAAAACACCACATTAATAAGTTGTTATGTTGCAGTGCATCACTAAGCGAAAAAAAACACATACACACATTTATTACGGGCTGCCACTTGAGAAAATAAACTATGCAGTAGTGACATATCACTTGAAAATTTAGAGTGCTTTGAAGTACTTATCATAAGAGGTTGCTGTGTCAGAGGTGTGTCTAGGGTAACTCGTTTTGGGCCACGCCAACACTAAATTAGCAAGTGCTCCTTCTCTCACCTCTATGAGGCACTATGCATGGTCCATTTACCTGAGGCATAAGGACAAAAAGAAAGCACAAGAGACATGGAGAAAGAACAAGGGAAGCAGGTTGGCATTTCATAAATGCATTCACCATGGAGATTCGCAGTTTCCTGCATAAAATGGTAGCATTTAAGTCTTGTTGGTATATGTATTAAACAATTTATTATTCTCAATAGAGTTTCAGGTTTTACAGTTTCATGCCATAGTAATTCATCCATTTTAGGTTTCTCCATGCCATCTTGACATTGTAGTTCTGATAATTAAAAAAAGTCACTAGGACTACAACTCCCAAATACCTAAGAGAAAATATTGCACTGGGTGAGTTACACACCTGGAACTGGGAAACTGGAGCGTTCTAGAAATATTGGCTTTGAAAGCAACTTCTAAGATTTTTGTCTTGAATGCACCAACAGACATGTCAAATTCTGACCGAAGTTCAGAAATGTCAACATCTGATTTAGCTCCAACAGGCCAAACTGCTAGTGTTGCCATGTCATTTGTGACACATTCAATCAACTGATGTTTTAGTCTACAACACTCTTAACTGTGAGATTCATAATTTAATATTTCCCATGGACCTATGTGTGCTTCTATACAAAGTGCATTTGATTAAATCAGAGACCAACTGAAAGTGTCACACAGGACGTTAGTCCACCTGTCAAATATGGACTGCGTGCCACTCACCATACTGTATGTTGCTCCTGATTTTGGAGCAAAAAGGTATCTGCGGACCTGAACCATTTGAAAGCCCAGTGAAGCAATTTGAAGGATTGAAAAAGAGGATATTACCATAATTTTAAAAATGTACTGCAACTTCCCATTAAGCCCAGCTTTTGCATTTGTACAGTACGGTAGTGGGTGTTTTATTTAGTGCCCTTCAAGAGATAGTTTTTAGAGAAGTAAATCTTTTAAATAAAATAAGAAATCACCCTTTGCTTGCAGAAGATGTGGGGTTAAATCAAAAACGTTTTAAGATGTGGGCTGAATGGGCACTTGCCCAGGGCCCCCACCTTTAAAGGGCCCTACTGAGAAGGTGGGCCCCTGTCCAACCTCTGTCTATTTTTGTATCTCATGCTCTCCTCGAATCACCATTGTCATTCTGGGGATTTTTGGGGTCCCAGTCAAGACATAATTCAGCTGTTTTATGTGATCCCACTTTTGAAAGTTTAATGTATACATTAGGAAGTATATCCATTGTGTGGGATTCAATTAGCGCAAAACAGGTAATAAAATTCAACATTGCTCCAAACAGGGAGCTTCAAAACTTGTCATGCCTGGATCCCCAAAAATGCCATTTGGTTAAATGGCCCTGAGAATTAACAATAACCTTGCCCATGTAGATCAAAATCAACAAGGTCTGGTAGCATGGGACTTCAAGTCACCAGGAGGTTTTGTTTCGAGGTTTGTATTTTTAATTACTAGCGCATGCTTGGAGTTGTAGTCTTAGTTAATTTCAACTGGACTAGAGTACCTGAAAAGATTTGTCAAAGGCTTGGACTGGGAAAGTGGTATGATGTGACATGAAGTAATCTGGAAACTGTTGTCCTTGTTCGAACTGATAAGGGGGCATGGCTACTCTACTGCTTTATTCCCTAACAACGATAGCGTGTGACCAAAGACCATTCTGAGGAAACTATATGGTAACAGTTTCAAGACAGAAATGGTTAGCTCCTGTGATGCTTCGGTGGAGGAGGGGGGTTTGCTAAAAATTTTAGAAGCACGATTTCAATTAAGTTTCAGAATACAGAGGTAAAAAGAACCTTGTGCACGAATACCACCACCTTCATATTGGAAAATCGGCTTGTGATTGTTCAATAAATGATGTGGGTCAATGTATGAAAAACTGTGTTGCATCTATTGCCTCTCGTTTTGAAAGAAATGTATGTGTGTGTGTGTGTGTGTGGCCAGCAGGCTCTGCCTTGGACTTTATTGGACAGAATGGGGCTCCCTGTGTGCTTATTATCACAGCACGTTATTTTGGGACTTTAGGTGAGAAGGAAATCGGATTGTGTTTCAGCGCCAAAATTATCATTCTTCCTTTGATCGCACAGAGACAGTGGCAGGAGTGGAAGAAGGCCCAGAGGGGCGGGCCTCTTTATCAACAAGTCCTGCGACCCTAGGTGCGGCGCGACAAAGTCCAGATGATAAGGAGCGAGGGGTGACCGGCAAGCCTTATAATTGTTATAATCTGCTTCCCGCTCTTCTCGCAAAGAAACACTCCATCCATTTGCAGAAACTGCCTACGGAAATGTTACATCAAAACTAATCACACCAATTAAAATCAGCTTTTGTGCACAGGGAGAGAGAGGGCGCAATAAGCAAGTTGGAGGCTGGAGAGAAGCTGATTCCCCTCACACACTCACACACAAGAGCAATGAGACACACAAATATGTCATAAAAGGTATCTGTACGTTTTAAATCAATCCTGCAGCCTCTTTCATCAGTTAATTTAATGTCAACTATTTTATATTTTATGTCCCCCTCCCTCTCTCTTTGCTTCCTGGGATTGATTTAGACTCGAGGTGGAGGCATGAGCTATATTGTATCCTGATCCCTGCCTTGAGGGGTTTTGAAGCCCTGCAGCAACTATTCTCTCTGTATTTGGTTCTCTCTACCTTGGTCAAGCTATTGCGTTTCTCCCTGGCGTGGAGAGGAGATAAGCGCCCGGCTTCCTCACGTTTGTTGTTATTATATATATATTGCTCAGTGATGGTTTACACTGGGGGCTTTTTCGCGCAGCTCGACTGCTTTTAAGCATGTGCCAGCAGACGCTTAGCAAATCTCTCTCCGTCTCACTGATCATCACTTCCTTGTGAAAGAAGAAAACAAACACTCTCACGAACACACCGGATGCAGAGACACAAAACGAAAAATAAAGTAAATAACACTACACCAGGGGTTGAAACAGGCCTCCCAGAAAACAGCTCTAACATTTTACCTCGATCTTTGAAACCACAGCACATGTAACCAGAAAATAAAATAATTTACAACCCTGATTAGAGAAACTGACTATAGCCACTTTAAACATCCAGCGCTCTGGTCAAATTGTCTTTGCCTAAGAAAAAAGTAGTCCTAACCAGATGCTACATAGATAGACACAAGTGGAAGGGTACAAGTACTAGGGCCATGCTCCAGGGGAGTGTGCACCTGAGGAAAAGGTGGGACAAAGAACAAGGATTGACCACTAGCAAGCAAGGATTTTTTAAGAACACTGAAACAAACCAATGAAAAAGCAGAGAGCCCACAAAGAAGTATATAAGTATATACTAATGTATATACAAGAGGCCTTATGCTTATGCTCGAAGTATATACTAAAGTATATACAAGAGGCCGTACGCTTAATCTCGACCTAAAAAAAGGCATATACTTTACATTTTCCAGGAGACGTCTTTTAATCACAGCATACTGTGCACAACTTTGTAGGGTTCTTTTTGGGGATCCTGCGCGTCTGTATTAATCTAAAATACGGTCCGTTCATCTGCATGAGTTCCCCACCCTCCACCCCTTTGCTAAGATGTGAACCCTCTATGGAATATGGGATGGCGATTGCCGAGAAGATGTGCTTTCACGACCGCGCTCAAGCTGTATAGGTTCACTGCTGCAAGGAGGCTAGAAGGAAGTGAGTGAATTAAGGCTTCTTTGTAGACACCCCTCAAACATATCACCCACTGTCTCTCGACGAACTCCTTTACAGCGAGGAAAACCTTTCGTAGAGACATTGATGTGGTCCTTTAAAACAGCTTTTTGCGGTACGCTCTCTCATCGTGCTGTAAACCCAGCAACAATCTGCATAGCTGTACCCACGACCACAATGTCACATTTAAACTGATTTGTGGAAGGTCAAATGGGCTGGAGTGAGTCATCTATATGTAAGACGTCTGACACCGGCCTTTCAGAGACACCAGCCCGGTTGATAAACTGACTAGTTTGCCATTATGCCACCACCCCTTTGAATGTACCGCATACACTTATGCCACCATCCCTTTGAATGTACCGCATACACTTATATCTATCTGTATTTTCTGCTCTCCCCAGCAATCAAATGGGGAAAAACTCATTTTTAAAATACAGTAAACGTGACAAACAGTCCAATACGAATGCACGATTTAAATTAAACAATAAACAAAAAAAGATGTCATGCAATGAAGCGATCGTAGTATGAACACAAACGTCCAATTTCCTATGCTTCTGTGGCAAAATGAAACCATAAAAAGACGTACAATATACCAAAAAATAAAAGGCTTTCCAAACCACGGGGATACCTTAGCAACAAGAGGAGGAGGGTAGATTTCAGTAAAAAGGTCAGTACCCGCACAGCCGTGTGTTCGTCTTCTTCAGAGATGGGATGGTGGAAAACATTCGGTAATTTATGCTGCAGCTTCTGTTGCTACCCTACTCTGGGGAACCCAAGGTAGAATGCAGGAATGCGGGAAATCAACTGGCGTCAGGCAACAAACAAGGGGACGACTTTCTCATCTTCCGATACAGTCAAGAGACTTGCGCATGTACTACTTAGATCAGTAGCCAGGTCGCCGGTTCAAATCCTGTTGGGACGAATTTGCTGGGTGGCTAAAGGGATTAAAGGTAACCAATTACATCTTCCGATCGCCATACGAGTTTACACCCGTCCATAGCAATTAAGCCTTGCCTTTGAGGTCAGAAAATGAATTACTATGTGTGTCCCTACAACACAAATGTAGATTTAGGAGAGGATAAAAAATGCGGGGGCTGTTTGCAGGTAGCAGCGAGGTCATACGAGTAACCTTAGGAATTATGAAAACAGACAAGAAAGGCGTTTGAGCACACTACAGGTTTTCGTTTTTTTTTGTTTTTGCTTTTTTCTGTTTCACAATACTACATTTCGTGGAGAAAACACAAATTTCAAACGAGGTTCTCGCAGGGTTGAATTTGCATAATAATCGGAACTAAGGTTAAAAGCTCCACAGCATTCTTTAACATCAGACCACCCCTATCCCTATGTTCTATTCAGTACCATGTTGTCGTAGCGCTGTTACCAACCCGTGGTGCCACTGGGGTGTGCAGAACGCAGAGGCAAAATACAGCCCACAAATCTGCCTGAGCGCTCGTCACATCGAGAGGAAACAATACGATAACCTGCGTCTCACCAGCTGTTTGCCATTTTTACTGTTCTTTGTTAAGATGCGGGGAAGGAAGGGCGCAGCTTATCTGCCGCGCAAGCCTCGTGGTCTCGCTGCTCCCGGCGTGGTTTACCCTGCTGGTGCTGGTTTATCGGATTTGTTCTTTCGCTTCCGGCGGCTGTCTTTTTTTCCAGCGGGTTGGGCAGTATAGAAGGATTCTTTCGGGTTGCTCATGTCCTTCGAGTGCTGCTTTGAAAAGCTGCCGCTTGTGCGATGATTTTGTTGGGGGCCCCACCTAAGGCTGTGCCTGTTCTCCCCACCTATGTGTGGTTCGACCTGACTGACGCATCATATAGGCACATGCGCTCGAGACACATATTCAAACAACCTCAACCATGCTGCGAGTGAAAAGGAAAACGGTTTTTACACTGTATACTGTAATGAGCGTATGGAACATCGAGGGTCTAATTTATATCTTGAGGGGTATGGATATTTTATCACAACCTCAACGGAGTATCCATACTGTTAAGACTGTGGTCCACCCACCTGATTTAAATGGGAGCTGACTTTTGGTTTAATATTGGCAGAGGCTAGGTCCATCTCTACCATGATTAACTCCACCTAGTTTAGATGGGCAGAATTACAAGTGAGTTTTCACTGCCGGGAAAATTGTGTTGGTAAGAGGCAGTGAAAACTACAATTTGCTTCCTTTGCCTTGGGAGAGGTCTCCCAGTGGGAGGGGGGCATTGCCTTTTTTACTTTCCAGAAGCGTGTGGGGAGCAATGCCTTTTTTATTATCCAGGAGCTGGCTTTACCTTTCGAAAATAAAAAAGAAAATAGTTTGCTGAATGGTTCCTTAAGCTTGCTAGAGCCATGCATCAAACTGCAAAAAGCATTGACAGGAACCAGGGTGACAGTGGTTCCTGGCAATACTTTAACAAATGCAGTGCTTAATTTGTTAAATAATAAGTGTCAGGGACCTTGTTAGGTGGCCACTTCCACATGCACCACCAATTTCTGCAGTTAACTCTGCAAGTCAGTGGCAGAGGTGCGTCACCCCGCTGCTGAAAGCAGAAAAATAAAGGGATAATACAAGCATTTTATTATCCCTTTATTTTTCCGCTTTCGTAGGGCGGAGCAAGCATCCTTCACGTCAACAAGTGAAAAAGTAGTGGTGGGCATGTCAGTTTGGCCGTCCAACAGTTTCCAAGGCTGTCCAAATTGACATGCGCACTTAGAAACTCTCCACCCGGCTGTATTTTACAGCCAGGTGGAGACCAAGCGCAGTGCCCCACTCTCTCCGTGAGAGGCAAGTCTGCCTGCTCAGGCCAATCGCAGCACTTTTTTCATGCTGTGTAACAGCCGGAGAGAAGCGTCAGGATTAGTTGTGGGAGAGAAAAAGATGAGAGGAGGCGGTTTATTGTTATTATTATTATTTTTTATTGCTCGCGCACTGCCCCCGCACCCCTTCCTGGCCGTAACTGCTGCCAGTTACAGTAAAAATACAATTACTAACCATTGTATTCTTATAAGTGTGACAATTCTGACTATTCCAAATAGCTAACACACTAATAAGAGATTGAGAGCAGTTAAATGACTGTTGAACACTAACTGTAGGTATAAACATCTGAAACAGCCAAACCTCTTATGAAATTATCAAACATTCATGTTCTAATACAGGATAATGAAACTTTGCTTAACTGGTGTGGTATTGCTCAGCAGTGAATTCCACATCTAGATCTGGAAAGTATCCAAGAGCTCTACTGTTCACTCACTGTTTGCACAGTCTCCTTGTTATTGGGTTCCAAGGTTGTGTTAGGTTATGTCCCTTAAGTTAACATTTATGTTGTTAAACTGTCACACCTCCATTTAAATTGTGAGGGGGTGAGCTAAAAATGGCATTACTGGCGTCGTCCCATCACAACTTCAAAAATAGGAGGTTTGAGCAATATATATTGCTTCGCTCTTCTGCTGACATTTTTTGACACTTGAATACTGCCACCTTGGGTTCAAGAACCTTCCTCAGAACTATAGGCTTGGTATCTCACATTAATATTGTGAAACTGTCCATAGTTCTTAGAGCATGTTATCCAAATTCAAAATATTCTTTGTTCATAAGAAGGTGTGCAGCAACAGAAGTGGGAACATGCCTTCAATCAATCAATCAATCACTTGTTAAGCGCTCTACTCACCCGATAGGGGCTCAAGGCGCTAGGGGGAGAGGGGTAGGGGAGTGCTACTGCTCAAATAGCCAGGTCTTGAGACATTTCCTAAAGGTCAGGAGGTCCTGGGTCAGACGTAGGTTGACGGGGAGGGAGTTCCAGGTTTTGGCAGCGAAGTGGGAGAAGGATCTGCCACCGGTTGTGGTAAGGTGGATGCGTGGGACGGGGGCGAGGTTGGCGTAGCGTGGCTGGCTGGTGGGAACATGGAAGCTGAGATGCTCGTGTAGGTAGGCCGGGCCTGCGTCATGGAGAGCCTTGTGAGCATGGATCAGGAGTTTGAAGATGATCCTCTTGCTGACGGGTAGCCAGTGAAGGTCCCTGAGGTGGGCTGAGATGTGTTTGTGGCCGGGGAGGTTAAGGATGAGGCATGCAGAGGCGTTCTGAATGCGCTGACGTTTCCTCTGGAGCTTGGCCATTGTTCCTGCATACAGTGCGTTGCATTAGTCCAGTCTGCTGCTGACAAGGGTGTGGATGACCGTTGTTCTAGTTTCGATGGGATGAGGATGAGATGGCGTTAACTTGCTGGGTCATGTTGAACGATTAATCCAGTATGAAGCCGAGGTTGCGTGCATGGGTGGTGGGAGTTGGAGCGGCTCCTAGTGTGGCAGGCCACCAGGAGTCGTCCCATGCTGATCAGTTGGAGCCGAGGATGTGGATCTCAGTCTTATCCGAGTTCAGTTTGAGTTGGCTTATCTCCATCCAGTTGGCGATGGCATGAAGTCTGTTGTGGAGATTGGTCTTGGCGATGGCAGAGTCTTTCGGTCTTGGTGGCTTTCGACAGGAACGGAGGGAGGCGGACTCTCTGTGGAGGCCTTCATGGAACAGGTATACTCTAAGCAGAAATGTTGCAAGTTTCCCTTTTTCGTGGACAGGTATACCAAGGTGGAAGCACTACAAATTTTCTCCATGACCGTAAATGTACATAGTAGGCAGCAGCAGTGCAAGCTTTGCTTCCTCATCCGAACAAGTACAGCATGGCAGTAGCAAAGCAGGCATACCACACTCAAAGGAGGCAACAAGTGCAGTTTTCCGTTGTCAGCAGAATATATTCAGCAGGGCAAACTACTACAAGTTTTGTTGCTCACAAACTGTGCAGTAAAGGCATAAGTGACATGTAGGTTACAGACGTATCCCTGGAGCAGTTGCTTAAATCTGTGAGAGGAATGTTTAGGTGGATGAATGAGTGAATATGCAAGTCCTCACACCTTTCTCATTTAGGTGTTAGTCCAGCTCAGCATCCAGGAGGTCTTGCTATTATTTAAAGACCTCCTGCTTGTATTGATTCTTTATCTTTTCACCTAATGAGAAGCAGCCAATAACTATTAGGTTGGTGTTATTTGGAGCAGCATAGCCACAGCCATAGTTAACATGCACTAAACAGGCCCACAAGTGGCAACCTCCTTCAAAAGGTTTTCAAAATGCTTGCACAGGGTGCTGTGCAATCCCAGCCTCCGTCCTGCAGCTGTTCCGGATGTTGAGGTCAGCTACTGAAAATGTATTAAAAGATGCAAGCGGAATGAGGGTTCAAACCTTGTTGTCTTCAATAGTGTTGTCTGTATGCCATTCCCATGTGCAACAGAGACTCCCTGACTTTGTTTTCAGAGGTGTTTTGCTATTATTACATTATTGGTTAAACTTTCCCATACGTTGACCTATTTTTCTCCAGCAATTCTGACATTATTTTGATCCACAGCTCCAGTCTCAATATTATTGATGAGGTTATGCCTTTCAGAATTAAAGGTCTCATTATGAGTCTGGCGGTCACTAGACCGCCCGACTCGCAGATGGCAGTCTGACAGCTGCCAGTGCAGTGGTCCAAGCCCCACATTATGACCCTGGTGGTCGGGTCACCAGGGAACTGCCAGCTCCGCCAGGATCAGAGATCCTGGCGTTCTGGAGATATGTGGCAGTCCTAAGTGGTGCCCTGGCGATTAGGACCTAGTTCTCCGCCAGCCTTTTCATGGCGGTAGCGTCAGCATGAAAAGGCTAGCAGAGAGCAGGTGCAGGAGGCCCAAAGGGGGCTCCTCCAGTGCCCATGCACTTGGCATGTGCAGTGCAGGGGCCTCCCTGGCCAGCACCATCACAATGTTCACTGTCTGATTTGTAGACGGTGAACATTATAAGGGTGCTAGTGCACACTACAGGCTACAGCATTGTCACCCGCCTGATTTTGAGCCTGTGGCAATGCTGTAGCTTGTTGCCCACTAGGCTGGTTGGCAGAAACCGAGATTTCTGCCTGCCAGTCTAGCTGGAAACTCTTAATGGGGCTGGCGGGGAGGTAGCCTGTGTGGCGAAAACCTCCCGTCGGAATTTTGGTGGAGAGTGAAAACTGTCTGCTGAACTCGCAATGACTCCCTAAGTGATCTGTCTCCCTGAAACAGGGCTAGACTTGGAACCAAAACCAGCTCTGGTAAAATGGTTTGATTCAGCCCTGATTTGGACCATGTGAGGGAATGTAGTGTGAAAGCCTTACATTGCAGCTGGGTTGGGGATATGCTTCCTAAAAGGAAGTTTTAGAAAGCCTAAGTCTAAAAGTGCATGTTACAACACATTTTTTCGCTATATTGGCTGAGCGCTTTCAAGGATAGGTCACAACAGCCATAAAAGCAGCCTAACAGGGAAAGGAGAGAGTGCCCAAATGGCCAGCCCAGCCTTGTCCTTAGATAACCTTCACAGCCTTCTGCCAAACCTGATTCGGGTAGTATGCTGACTTTTTATTTGTATACCTTTTATTCTTTTTACTTGTATCTATTATTGTCTAATGTTTATTTTATGGTAGCGGCTATTTACTTGGCCCCCACGTAAATAGTGATTTCTTTCCTGCTATTTCCTTGTCCGCTGGCTAAATTGTAGAAATGATTTACTGTTTAGCCTGTGGCTTTGAAAATAGCAGAGAAACTTCTCTATTTACCTTGTCACTGGCTAAATAGTAGATATTTTGTACTCTTTCACCGATGGTTGTGCAAATAGCAGAAAAAGATTGCTTTTTACCCAGCGGGTGGCTAAGTAGTTGAGATTCTGCACTGTTTGTCTGGTGGCCGCATGGATAGCAGGAAAACTTAAATATTTACCCAGCTGCTGACTAAGTGTAAAGATTCTGCGTTGTCTGGGTGGCAGCTATCTAAATAGCAGAAAAAAATCACGATTTACTCAGCCTCTGGCTAAACAGTAGAGATTCTTTTCTGTTCGGCTGGTGGCCATGCAAAACTTCCTTGGCTGCTGGTTGAATAGTAGAGATTCTGAAATGTTTGGCTGGTAGTTTTTGGAAAATGTTCTAGAGAGACCACCTTCCCCTTTGCAAATTAGTTACCACCCCAACTTGGATGTTGTTAGCTCATCAGTGGTTTGCAACAGCAATTGTAGTCATAAACTATCAATAAATTCCTTTCCAAATTGGAAAAGCAAGGGAGGAAACCCTATCATGAACCCTCCTATTTGCAGTTCAGAAACAATCACAAAATGCCTTTCCAACTCATAAGAAGTTTTTTTTTACATAATGGTAAGTTTTACGTGGTCACAAACCTTGTGTCAGATCATTCACCTGGTCTTTCCGCAGGAGTGTAGACAGAGGACATGATGGGAGATTCCCCACCTCCCTGTCAATTGGAGTGGCCCAACAATGTCAAAGCCAAAATTCGACCAACGGGGAAAAGGGAAAGGGATGCAGAGCAGAAACAAATAAAAAATATCCACAAGTATGTGGCGCTGTCAGGGATACATCTGTCTAGGATTCGTCTAACTGTTTTCTCTGTGGGGGAAGAATTAAAACAACATCATAGGTAATCTATACAGTATATTACTACTCGTTAGCCTTCCCTTTAATTGTGTGTGGGAAGGACTGCAATAAGTACTTGTAGACTTCCCTTTTACTGTGTAATGTGGTGGTGTAATTAACAAATGACACAGCATGCAATGCTGTAGATACAAGAGAAATAATTGTCAATGTCAAATCCATACAACAATGGCAATTTGCAAATACATATATATATAACACTTCTAGAGCCTACCTAGGGTACCTTTCATATCTCCCAATAGAATCCTTATACAGATTGGCAGCAGACTCTAAGGAAAACTAAATACAACAAAACTGATTCTCAGGTGGCATTGACATCATGTGTTATAATAACAGTTTTCTTTTCTAGAAAGTGTTTCTCCCTAAAGAAACTGTTACTGTAGGACTCTCATTATTGGAACAAGACTGCTGGACTCGGGGCAATAGCACCACCGCTTGTGGGTTACTGAGTCAATCCCACACCAACTTGGCAGCTGTTGGCCCATCCCTTTCAGCTAGCTAGCAGCATCTCGCCGAAGCATACAAAGCAAAGGTGATTTGTGACAGCCTGACGCATGACACTCAGTGATCTCTCAGGGAAGTTGTGGTCAACAAATTTCACCCCCTTCTTCCATTAGCAAAGGTCTCATATACACACACAGGTCAAAGAAAAGAAGAAGGATGAGTTTCTATACATGTATTAAAAAGACTGTAATCTACAGCAAAATATATGAGCTGCAATTATTAGGGCAATGAGGCATAGCAAGCTTAGGATTGTTACGACCAGTGAGAAGAAAATAAACAACCCAAGTGTTAGGCCTGACAGCCTTAGGGTAGTCATCCAGCCAACCTTTTAACTGCCTCCCTCCACTTTTCTGACACTGTTTGTACTGGTTTTCGGACTCTGCGCACTTTATCACTGCTAACCAGTGCTAAAGTGCATATGCTCTCTTCCTTAAACATGCTAACATTGGTTCATCCCCAGTTGGCATATTTGATTTACTTACAAGTCCCTAGTAAAGTGCACTACTTGTGCACAGGGCCTGCATCACTGATTGTGCCACCCACAGAAGCAGCCCCTTAACCATGTCTCAGGCCTGTCATTGCAAGGTCTGTGTGTGCAATTTCAGTGTCACTTAGACTTGACATCTAAAACGACTTGCAAAGCCTTAAACCCCCCTTTTTCTACATATAAGTCACCCTTAAGGTAGGCTCTAGATAACCCATAGGGCAGGATGCTATGTAGGTAAAAGGCAGGACGTGACATGTGTATTTTATATGTCCTGATAGTGGAAAACTCCTAAGTTCGTTTTCCACTACTGTGAGGCCTGCTCCTTTCATAGACTAGCATTAGGACTGCCCTCATATACTTTTTCAGTGGTAGATTCCGATCTGAAAGGGGCAACCAGGTCATATTTAGTATGGCTAGAATGGTAATAGAAAATCCTGCTTATTGGTGAGGTTGGATTTTATATTACTATTCTAGAAATGGCACTTTTAGAAAGTGACCATTTCTCTCCACTCAAAATCCATCTGTGCCTTGCAGTCTGTTTCCAATGAACGTCTGGTCTGTGGTGGTTGACAGCTCCCTTGTGCATTTTGCCCAGACAACCACAAACACAGGACACTCAGTCACATCTGCATTCATCTGCATACTGATTGTGTCTTCCTGGGCTGACACTTACATTTCAAAGGCCAGTGGCCTGCCCTCACACAAAGGACTGATAAACCCCCCACAGGGACCCTGGCAGGCAGGACTGGCAGGAAGGGGAACTTGTGCACTTCAAAACCACTCTTTGAAGTCTCCCCCACTTCAAAGGCATTTTTGGGTATATAAACTGGGTCTCTGGCCCCACCAACTCGGACACTTCTGAACCTGCACCTGAACTCTGTCAGAAGACCTGCATGGCTGCCCAAATGATTCTCTGGACTGCTTTGCTGAGAAGGACTGTTGCCCTGCTGTTGCCTTGCTGGCCTCTGACTGTGCTGGAAGGATTCTGCCTTCCCCCAAAAGTGCTCTTTAAGGGGTTGGATTGAGCTTGCCCCCTGTTCTGAAGTCTCAGGGACAGCAAAGACTTCAACTGCTAGCTTTTTGCTAGTACCCGACTCCAGTGATTCCAGAACAACTTCAGCGACACCGCAGCCTGCTACAGCACCGTGGACCTCACTGCACACAATGACTGCGGCCTGCAACGCAAGTCCAACGTTGCAGCGGCTCCGCTGATGTCACTCAGGGTCATTGCGACACTGCGAAGTCGACATATCATGTCCTGATGGACGAGGACCGGCGACCCTACTAGGTCACAAGGAATCGACGCATGGCGGACACCGCCGCATCATCTCCTCCTGCATCCGGACAGAACTGATGCCTCACCTCCACCTGCTTCGCAGCACAGAACCAACGCATCTTTCCATTGAAGCCGTAAGGGACTGACGCCGAATCGAGTCCAGCAACGCCTGTTTCTGACTCTGTGCGACTTTCTTGTTCTTCGTTTTCAAAAGGTACTGTACCTTGGGGTCAGTGTGACTCCATGACCAGCACCTGTGGTGTCGGATTGTTGGGAATGACTCCGTCAACGGCGCCATTGTAGCCCCAGTTGGAGATGTGTTTGTAGGTGCTTTAGTTGGATTTAATCTTTAAAAATTCATAACTTTGCTTGTGTACATTGGATTTTCATTGTTTGAACAGTATTTTATTCAGATGAATATTCTCTATTTTTCTAAACCTGTTTGGGGTCTTTTTGTGGTGTTTTCACAGTGTTACTGTATAAAGGTCTGCACAAATACCTTACACACTTCCTTCCAAGTTAAGCCTGACTGCTCAGTGCCAGGCTACCAGAGGGTGGGCACAGGATAATTTGGATTGTGTTGTGAATTACACTAACTAGGACTGTGTTCCCTACTGGACAAGGGTGTATACCACTGCCAACTAGAGACCCCATTTCTAACAAGAAGCGTATTAGAATAACATGTACAAAGGAATCCAAGCTGGCCCCTAACTCCTAAACGAGAGCATAGAGATGATAGCCCAATCTGTCCGTACTTAGTCAATAAGAGGAGCCCCCATCCCCATTATATGAAAAAAGGGGTCTGCCTGCTCTTTCCTTGGCTGGTTGTAGACACAGGGCTATGATCAGTAGTGAAATGGCAAATGGCATGGATGGCTATCCTGGCCGGAACTTCCTTTCTCCTTTCCCTCAGCTTGTACAATGTTTTTTATAAGAAACATATTTCTGTTCCGTGAAATAGGTCTGACATGGGCATGTGCCTAAGTGTCGGACTGTTTACGTACTCTTGTGGTGACAATTCCAACTGGAGTATCATGTACTGTTCTTGTCAGCCTTGCATAGAGGTACATGGTGAAATGTTGAGGACAGAAATAATAACAACACTTTCACATAATCACAGATGATTAGGAAACAAAAACATCCCCGCAGCAGGCTAACTAAAATAATTAAAACGAAATAACAGCATACATGTAGGTAAAAGGGCACAGGCCTAAGCTAAACTAAATTACGTGTGCCCAAGCAAAGTGCAAAATGAGTCCATGACACCCTCCCCATTGTCAGGACAAGAGTGCAGATTTCAAATCTATAATGTTCTAAAACTAAAACACTAAAAACGTATTAAAATATACATAAAAGAGATCAAAATATCGATGTTGACAAGCAAGGTAGGCCAACAGGCAGGTCAATTGAAGGGCAATTTAGTATTTGGAAAAAGGCCAATGATCAAATCTCCACAATAATTATGGTCCTGCAGGAAATCTCTGATATCTTCAATGGTAATGGAAGCCAAGAAAGATGCCAACCCGGCCGGTGACAAATTGACCAGCACATTAACTGACGGATCCACAGAGCATATGTGTGCAGATGCCTCAACTATAGGACCAGCTGAGGGGCCACGTTCTTCGCAGAGGCAGATGTATAAGGAGTCAGGAAATCCACAGGTGGTGGCGCATGAGATGTCTTGCGTATCAACAGTAGTCTTAATGGACATGACCGTGAATGAACCCTCATCGAGAACATTAACAGATCCATGTACACAGAAGGCACAGGCTGCACTGCAAGGCACATCTTTGGTGCACACTCGAAGAAGTACCACAAGCAATGGAAAATTGACTGCAGACAGGTCAGTATTAGTCGGAATGTCAATGACCAGTTCTGATCACAATACAGGTGGGCTGGTGGGAGCTCCATTACTCTGCTTTGCTGAGATAGGACAGCCCTCAAAAATAGCAACAGCAGGATGCTGCCAATCAACACTAAAGTTATTGGGACTCCACTAAAAACACTTGAAAAGAGTGGATGGATGGCTGAAGGTATCACTCCAATTACAGGACCTTATAACGACCTTGGCAGAGGGGATACTCTGTCACAAATGTAACAGATATCCCATCCATCATACTACAAGTTCCATCATATCCTATGGAACTTGTAAAATGGCGGGCAGGATATCCGTCATGTTTGTGACCGAGTATCCCATCCGCCAAGGTTGTAATCAGGCCCACAGTCTGGAAGGTGCTAACAAATCCAGAACCACCACCGTAAAAAAGTGCACAATTCCTGCAGTATTAGATGCGTTAAAAATCCAGTTAAAAAACTCTCAAAAATGTTTGGGGATGTTGGTACTTAATAGGGACTCTATCTCTACTGATGACCTTGCTAGTGGAAGTTAATAGGTCTCTGGCTGAAGTCAAAACCACATGTTTTTGAAACAATAGCGCCTTTAGTCTGCTCAGCTTGTCAAAATTTACATTTGAAGTAGCAAAGTGCAGCCAAATTTCTGCTTCTTTTATAGCTCGTATGGGGGGTGAATAAGACATGGCCTTAGCAAATTACTATTTGGGAAACTGAAATCACGTAGTTGATTCCAGGCTTCATCCTGCAACAGCCTTCACTACTCAGCATTGTAGGAAGCTGGCCTGGTGCGTGGTGGACACCTATGGTGTTGTCATCCTATACCAGGTCCAGGTATCCCGTTTTAGTGAAGTGTAGGCAGCGTCTAGGAAGTCAGGGCTCTCTAGAGGTAGCTGTGGATGAGCAGCCAAGACTTATCTAGGAGACATGCACAGCTTATGCAATATCACTATAGTCACACAGAACTTATTACACATGAAAGAACCACACAGTGTTACAAAAAATAGGTACTTTATTATGGAAAACAACACTAGAATACTTACAGGCAGTCTCTCTCAACTGGAGGTAGTTACACAATATAATCATACACAATAGCAATCAGTAAATAGCATAGAAACAACCATCATTGGTAATGATGGAAAATAGTGAGGGCCGTAGGGGAGGGTCAAACCATATACTAAGAAAGTAGAATGAGAGATACAGTCCCCCACCCAATGATGTGAATTTGTTATAGGGGAGCTGGAAGAACTGGAAACCCCCAAATTCAAGTACCTGAGGGACCCCCAGCAAACAGGAGAGCAGAGGTAAGTATCTGGTCTTTCCAAGGACTAATAGGAGTATTTAGAAAAAGGATTGTGCAAGAACAGGACCAGACAAGAAGAGACCAAAGGTGGATTCTGACAGAAGAGGACCTGCAACAGAAGGGTACAGAGTCCAGTCCACGATGGAGTGTTCAGTGGGGACAGGAGCCACTACCCACCCTCCTATGGCTGCAGAACCAGGCCGATGAGGGAAAAAGAAGACCACCTGTGGAGCCAAAGAGCTGAGGAGGAGCCCTTGAAGCAGTGCAGATGGTGTCCCACGTCGTTGTTGAGTCGCAGATGGTCAGTGGTGCGGGAGAACCACCAAGAAGCCTTGGCAAATGCAAGAGGAGCCAAAGAAGAGTTGCAAGGTGGAGGAGGACCAACAAGGCCCAGGGGACACGACCCTTGGAGGGGACTCTGTGGTGGCCCTCAGCAGTCTGGAGAGCCAACAGAAGCAGTCACAGCCCCCTCAGGCAACCCCCTGGCAACAGGCACAGTAAACCACAGTGACGCCCAGTCAACCGAAATGAAAAGGAGTTCAGCGTCGCTGGAGCAGCAGAGAGGAGACTGTTGTAGGCAAGATGAAGTGCTGGAGGCTGAGGCTACACAGAGCCTAAAGATCCCTTGGAGCAGGAGCAAACAAGCCTTGGTAGCTTCAAGAGTCGCTGCGCACAGTGGTACTATCCTGCAAGGAGATGCAAGGGCTTACTGTCTCCCAAGTTGGACAGTGGACAGGGAGGAGCAAGAGAACCACTTCTGATTACCACCTGTAATGCAGGACCCACGCAGTTCCAGAGGAGAGCATATCCACGCAGCCGGTCGTTGTTGCAGTTGGTGCCTGCAGATGCAGGGGAGTGACTCTTTCACTCCAAGGGAGATTCCTTCTTACTTCTTGGCGCAGGCTAAAGTCTCACTGACCTCAGAGGATGCACAGCCAGGGAAATGTTGCAGTTGCTGCAGGGAGCCAGAGAAACAATGTTGCAAAGCGGAGTCATTACTAGAATTGCAGTCTTGTCGGTTCCTAAAGAGCCCAGTTGCGGTTTCAGTGGTCAGAAGTGGAAGTAAACAATTCAGAGGAGTCCTAGTGGAGTCTTGCACATCAAATCTGAGGACCCAGCCACAAGGGAGTCTCTAAATAGCCCTAGAAGGGGAATTGGTCACATAGCATGGTGACCACCTACTGGGAGGTTGCTGTGACGTTCACCTGCCTGACTGGCTGCCCAGGTGCTCCCAGGGGCCTCTCCAAATCTTGGTTTTAAGTTGTCAGAATCAATTGGCCACCTGGAGGAGCTCTGGGCATCACCTCTGGGGTGGTAATGGACAGGGGAGTGAGTGGTCACTTCCCTTTCCTTCCATCCCTGGGATGGTGATAGACACTGGAGTGTGAGGTCACTCCCCTTTCCTTTGTCCAGTTTTGTGTCAGAGCACGTATCGGGGGTCCCTGGGCTGGTGGAAAGCGGTTTATGCAAGGAGGGTACCAGATGTGACCTTCAAAGCATAACAGTGGCTTGGGGAGTATACCACTCCCAAGCCTTGTAACACCTATTTCCAAGGGAGAGGGTGTTGCCTCCCTCTCCTACAGGAAATATTTTGTTCTGCCTTCCCTCGCTTGAGCTGGTCAAGCAGCAGGAGGGCAGAAACTTGTCTGAAGGGTGGCAGCAGCGTGGGCTGCCTGGAAAACCCTAGAAGACTGGTAGGAGCAATACTCAGGGGTCCTCTAAGGAGCCCCCAGAGTGCGTGGAATCAAACAACCAATACTGGCAACAATATTGGGGTATTATTCAAACATGTTTGTTACCAAACATGCTCAGGTTCGGAGTTACCATTCTGTAGCTAGAAACAGGTAGTTGCTTGTGTCCAGTACACAGGTAAAATGGCTTTCCTGTACTTACGAAGTCCAGTGAAATGGAAATAGAGTTTGCAGAGGCACCTCTACTCATGCAGGGGTGCACTCACACACAGGGATCTGCACCCTGCCCTCTGGGCTAGGATAGCCTACTATAGGGGTGACTTACAGTCACCTGGTACACCTGTAGTGAAAAGGTGCATGCAACTTTTCACGCAGGCTGCAATGGCAGGCATGCAGACACAGTTTGCATGATCTCCCATGGGTGGCGCAATATATGCTGCAACCCATATGGAACCCCTGGTGCCCCAATGTCCTGTGTACCTAAGTACCATATACTAGGGACTTATAAGGGGGCACCAGTATGCCAATTGTAGGATGTGCAAAGTCCTAGGCAACCAAATTTAGAGGAAGAGACTGGTGTCCTGTGTAGGAGGATCCCAGTGAAAACAGTCTAAGCGTACTGATAGCAGTCAAAAAGTGGAGGTAATCATGCCAAAAAATGAGGGTACTTTCCTGTAGCATCACATAACTTCTGTTTGAAAGTATCTGAAATACTGGCCAAATCAAAGAGACGGTAGTAGTCCTTCAAATAACAAGCCAAGTTCGCTGTGGCCACACTACAAATGCTGTGGCAGTACACCTCCTTACAAATCATAAAATGACTAACTAACAACAGTCTCACATATACTTCCGCTAATAAATACCTCTGTTTTGCTGTTTAAACATTTGTAAACTAAAGTAACTCCCACATCTTGTGGATGGAACTGTCCTCTAACAGCTCAAATCTGCCAACTGCAAAGTGTTTCAAACACTTGGTGAAATGAAATGTTGAAATGGGCACATTAATCACTCTGTGTATTATTCATATTGGTGATGAAATTTCTGCTACATTAAAAGGCAACTTTTCCAATTTCTCAGTGGTTAGCATGATGTAACTTGCTTCTTTTTTAGCCATTATCTGTTGTTGTCTTGTCAAATTGAATGCGGCAAATAACTCTGTAGAGTTAACTTGCTGTCAAGGTATGCAGCCATTTCTAAGAACCTGCAATGTCCAACTGAGCTGTATAATGAACCTAAGTTGACTCTGTCCATGATGTAAAAATGACCTGTCATTTTGAATAATGTCTACTGCAGATGACACAATATTATTTAGTGTATAAATGCGGTTGGACAATGTGTTCATACCATTATCAACAGCGGCTAGAGTCTTTTCCATGTTTTCTTTATCAATCTGCCTTGATGTGCGGCAGCTTCCATTTGCAAAATCTTCCAAATTTTATTATATGTTGCATAAAAACGTTTTGAGCATTGCTTTCTAGAACCTAACAAGAAATCTTGTAAGTCTACTTCTTATGAAACATAACCACTGTTGGCAAAGTTTGCCCACACTATGGCCCTCATTACAACCCTGGCGGTCTGTGATAAAGTGGCAGTAATACCGCCAACAACCTGGTGGTAACTACTGCCAAACTATGACCATGGCAGAAAGAGCTCCTATAGACAAAACTTTACAACACCGACCGCCAGGGCAGAAACAACAGGCACCACAGCAGTAGCCGCCTACAGCCATACGGAAGTCAATGTTCTGCCCTTCATATTATGAGGCACAAATTCGCCACCTTTTCCGGGGCGGTACGAATGACATCAAAAGCCTGGTGGAAACAATGCACAGCAGGGAAAGGACTCACTATTGGAGATACAGGGAAGAACCATGCCGCCATGGAGCCCGAGCTGCAAATATTTCCGATGATCTTCTACGTCCTGTTCCACCACGAACACCAACGACGGCGAAGACGACCACGGTCAGTACAGCTGCCTAGCACACAGGGGATGGAAGGAGGGAAAAGAGAGGGACACACACATGCAACACACGCACCCCCACCCCCAACACCATACACACATACAGCTGCAGTTAGAAAACATATATACCCGGTACCCCTAATGGAATAATGCAAGGACAACATGAATAAATGAAAGTGAGAGTAATAATGTATATACAGTAAAAATATCTACATCCAATCTAAAAGTATATAAATATGTACAATTCACGGGACACTGACCAGTCCTCAATGTGCGTGGGCCACAGGGCCACATGACAAAGTCCAAGGCCCCACTTGTCTCCTGCAACAACATGGAGAGAACACTGCAGGGGCATCAGTTGGAAAATAGCCAGGCACCTCAGGGGGATGGAGAACGGGGGCACTTCAACCGGCAGATGGAACAACACCACTGGTCTTGGAGGGGGCAACATGCCCATTGCTCTGTCCTGGGGAGTGCAAGGCCACCGTCACGCAAGTGGGTGACTTGCCCACATGCTCTGGAGGAGGCAAAATGCCCTATGCTTGGGCATGGGGAGTGCAAGGCCACAGTCTCTCAAGTGGGTGCCTTGTCCACTGGTTCTGGAGGGGGCATTGTGCCCTGTGCTCTTCATCATGGGGAGGATGGGGAGTGGGTGTTTTCGCCACTGGTTTTGGAGGGGGCATCGTGCCCTGTGCTCTTCATCCTGGGAGGCTGGGGTGAAACAGTGTTTTCCCCACTGGTTCTGGAGGGGGTATCTTCGCCTATGATCTTCATCCTGGGGAGGATGGGGTAAGTGGGTGACTTGCCCACTGGTTCTGGAGGGGGCACCATGCCCTGTGCTCTTCATCCTGAGGAGGATGGGGTGAGTGGGTGTTTTCCCCACTGGTTCTGGAGGGGGCATTGTGCCCTGTGCTCTTCATCCTGGGGAGGATGGGGTGAGTGGATGTTTTCCCCACTGGTTCTGGAGGGGGCATCGTGCCCTGTGATCTTCATCCTGGGGAGGATGGGGTGAGTGGGTGTTTTCCCTTACTGGTTCTGGAGGGGGCATCGTGCCCCATGATGCAGATCTTGGGGAGCACAAGGTCACAGTCTCTCAGCTGGGCGTCATACCCACAGGTAGTGCAGGGGGCAGGCCGCACAACAGCCCATGAAGGCAGGTCTACCGAATGTCCGCCAGCGGTGACGGTGCCTCAGTGGTGGCAGTGGTGGTGGTGGTGGTGCTGCTGCTGGTGGTGGTTGTGGGGGGGGAGCTCCTGCCCATCCCGTGCAGTCTCAGATGGCTGCCCACTGGAGGTGGTGGTGGTGCTGCTGCTGCTGCTGGTAGTTGAGGTTGTGGGGTGAAGCTCCTGCCCATCCCCTGCAGCCTCGGACGGCTGCCCACTGGAGGTGGTGGTGGTGCTGCTGCTGCTGTTGGTTGTGGGGGGAAGCTCCTGCCCATCCCCTGCAGCCTCGGACAGCTGCCCACTGGAGGTGGTGGTGATGCTGCTGCTGGTTGTGGAAGGAAGCTCCTGCCCATCCCCTGCAGCCTCGAAGGGCTGCCCACTGGAGGTGGTGGTGGTGTTGCTGCTGCTGCTAGTAGTGGTGGTTGTGGGGGGAAGCTCCTGACCATCCCCTGCAGCTTCGGATGGCTGCACAACCATGGTTGTTGTTGGGGGCTCTGACTGAGTACCAGCACCAGGCCCGTTGTCCTTTCTGCCTGCTGGTGCAGGCCCCTTGCCCTTCCTGGCAGCAGCTGGCGATGGCCCCTTGCCCTTCCTGGCAGCAGCTGAGGATGGCTCCTTGTCCTTCAGGGCAGCAACTAGGGTTGGCTTCTTGCCCTTCCTGGCAGCAGCTGGGGATGGCTCCTTGCCCTTCCTGGCAGCAGCTGAGGATGTCTCCTTGCCCTTCCTGGCAGCAGCTGGGGATGGCTCCTTGCCCTTGCAGGCGGCAGCTGGGGATGGCTCCTTGCCCTTCCGGCCAGCACTTGGAGCTGGCACCCTTTCTGTGAGGCTGCCTGGTGCTCTAGATCCTTTACCACCATGAGTTGCTGTGGACACTACTGGGCCCGTGGACTGGGCAGCTCAGGTGCTTGCCTCGGTTTTAGCCACCCTGGCCTGACGTGAAGGATGGGGGGAGGCGTGGGAAGAGGTCAATGGTGGAGAGGAAAAGCTTCTTAGGGACATTGGGGCGGGAAGACGGAGAAGGTTTGGGAGTGGAAGAAGAGGGAGTATTGGGGAGGTGTCCGTCTGCTGTGTTTGGGTGCAGGTGCATGGGCTGGATGCTGTTGTGAGGTGGATGGCTGTTGGGTGTCTGAGTGCTTGCGTTTGTGTACCTTGGGAGGGGGGGACAGACAAAGTGGGAGAGGACACAGGGGACGTGTGCATGGATGTTGGGGTGGTGTCTGCCAATGAGGTGTGTGTCCTGATAGGTGTGCTGGTGATGGTAGAAGTGGATGAGGATGTAGTGCATGCAGGTGTGAGTGTAGACGCAACTGGGAGGGAGGTGAAGGACGAGGAGGAGGGGGACACAGTGGAGGCAGTGGATGTTGGTATGTCTGCATCTGGATGGTGTTTGTGTGAATTCCTGTGGGATGATGTGTGGTGCTTGTGTTTGCCTGTGCCACTCTTTTGTGTTGTCTTGTGTGCATGCTGGTCTGCCTGTGTGCTTGGGATAGGTTGGGGTTGAGGGTGATGGCATTGGGTAGAGGAAGTTGGTGGGGGAAAGGTGGAAATAGGGACAATGGCTGCCATCAGACAGGAGGCCATAGCCTGGATTGATCTCTGTTGGGCCGCCAAGCCAGTGTGAATGCCCTCCAGAAATGCATTGGTCTATTGCATTTGGGCTGCCTGCCCCTGGATGGCATTCACAATGGTTGACTGCGCAACAGAGATGGATCTGAGAAGGTCAATAGCCTTCTCACTCAGGGCAGCATGGCTAACAGTGGCAGGGCCTGAGGTGCTTGGGGCGAAGGAACTGCCCACCCTCCTGGGTGAGCAGGCAACTCGATGGGGGGCTGCTGGGAGGGCGGTGCTGGTACGGGGGTGGCAGCTGTACCTGTAGCTGGTGTGGTCACAGAGGTGTTTGCCACCACCAGGGAGCTTCCATTGGAGGAAGTTTCTGATTCTGAACTGTCCCCTCCAGTCTCTGCCTTGGTACTCCCCTCGCCCTCCGTCCCACTGGTGCCCTCAGCCTTGGTGGACTCTGCCTCCAGGGTCCTGTGGGATGCAGCTCCCTCTGTTGCTGGTGCCTCTGCTCCTCTGCCAGATGATGCTAATGCACATAAGGACAGGGTGACAAAACAAAAAGGGGGGGGGAGACAAAGGATACACTGGGTCAATGGCTGAACCAACACCACCGTTGGTGTACTCAGCACCCTCACACATAGGGAACAGGCCTACGCACTATGCAATGCACTACCATTAACAATGCTAGGCACCAGGGAATGGAGAGGAACACATACCGCCAACTGCAGCATACCTGAGACCCACACAGCCCTGCCCAGTAGTGGATGCCTACAAGCTAGGTAGGAGGAATATCACATCAGAACCCTGCCCAACATGGAACCTACTCTGAAATGTCAGGCCTGGCCTAGGGGCACCCACAGACACTCATCCACCACCCAGATACCACCCCACCAAGCGTAAGTAGTAATAATGGGCACTGTACTCATCCCCTTGTGGCTGTTGTGATGCCCTCAAGTGCCCATCCAGCTCAGCATAGGCCACCGGCAGTATGCGGACCATCAGGAGGGTCAGGGTTCGACGGGCACCTCTTCCTCATTGGGAGGCCATCCAAAGCTGGGCCTCCGCCGTCTTCCGAGCCCAGCGTCTCAGAACAGATAAAAAATGGCGGTCACCTCCGCAGCGGTGCATACCGTCCCTGCCGGCGTAGATCATCATTGGCCACTGTATCCCATAGGGTGCAATATTATCCAATGAGGCATTGCACCGCGATTCCTGACCGCCTCCTGCAACGGCACACAATGTCAGCAGAATTACCTCACTTCCACCTGTCCCTCCATTCAGGACAGGCAGACGCCATTTCATCGGGGGGGGCAGGCCCTGGATTATAACTGCATCACAGTTCACAATTGTACATTCAGGACAAATGCCACTTATACATTTCAGATTTCCATCATGCATTGTACTGTTGTGGCTACAATGTACAGTTTACGACCGGCTCCTCACTCTTTTGCCCCATAGATTGCTACCGCTGTGGATGAATAGGAGATGGAGACATGCCCCAGTGTACAGACTCCTGGTAGACTTGGCAACAATGGAGGACAGGCACATTATCCTCACCTACAGACTTGACAGGGCCACAATCACAGAGCTGTGTGCCCAATTGGATCCTGACCTGATATCTGCTATCCGTTACCCCACTGGGATCCCCTCCATTGTGCAAGTCCTATCTGTGCTCCAATTCTTGGCAACTGGTTCTTTCCAAGTGACAGTGGGCTTGGCAGCAGGAATGTCACAGCCAATGTGTTCAATAGTGCTAACCAGAGTGTTGTCTGCCCTCATTAAACATATGTGAGGCTACATTGCTTTCCCCAAGGGGAGAATTTGGCCACATTGAAGGCTGACTTCTATGCAATGCGAGATATACCCAACATTATTAGGGCAACTGATGGGACACATATTGCATTTGTCCCCTCCCAGCAAAATGAACAGGTGTTCAGAAAGCAAAAGCTTTCACTCAATGAATGTCCAGATGGTGTGCCTGGCGGACCAGTACATCTCCCACGTCAATGCTAAGTATCCAGGGTCTGTGCTTGATGCTTTTATCCTGAGGAATAGCAGCAGCCCAAATGTGATGGGCCAACTACAGAAGCACCGGGTGTGGCTAATAGGTGAGCCCTGGTTCCCACCCAGTGGATTTTGGTGTATGGGTATGGTGTGGGCCATAAGGGATAGTGTGTGGCTAAATGTTGTCCCTCAATATTTGCAGGTGACTCAGGTTACCCCATCCTTTCATGGCTACTGACTCCTGTGAGGAATCCCAGGACAAGGGCAGAGGAACGTTACAATGAGGCACATGGGCGAACAAGAAGGATGATAGAAAGTACCTTTGGCCTCCTGAAGGCCAGGTTTGTGTGCCTCCATCTAACAGATCCCTGTGCTACTCACTCAAGAAGGTCTGCCAGATAATCGTGGCATGCTGCATGTTGCGTAACCTTGCCTTGAGACGCCATGTGCCTTTTCTGCAGGAGGAGGAGGCTGGAGATGGCCGTGTGGCAGCAGTGGACCCTGTGGACAGTGAAGATGAGGAGGCAGAGGATGAGGACAACAGAACTGCAGTGATTCAACAATACTTCCAATAACACACAGGTAAGACAGTGTAAATTCACATTTCATTGTCATTTTTTTTGTTTCACATTGTCACTGGCATGCTGTTATTTCCCACTTCTATGCTCACTCACTGTACCCTTTGGAAACTCTTTTTGCAGATGTTGGTGCCCCACTATCGTGCCTGGTGTGTTCACTGCAGCCAACTGCAGGTCTATTCTATGTACACATTAGTGTACAGTTGATTTGCAATGTCTGATCCTTGTTAAATGAATACATACTTAAATCATTTCACATACTCCGTAGTTTTCAAAGTGTGTTTATTGCAGTGCTAAGAAGATAACGGGGAAGTGCAATGGGCTGGGGTGAAGATGGAGGAAAGTTCAGGGTATTGTTCAAGTCTATTTGTAGCACAGGTGCATTGTCCAAGGGGGCATAGGAAGGGGAGCAATGGCAGTTCAAGGTGGACAGGGTGACGGAGTGGAACACAAGGGCGACAATCAGGAGAGTCTCATTTCCTGGCGGGGTGCTTGGCAATAGTCTCTGGCTTCTGCCTGGATTGCAGGGAACGTTTGCAGGGTGGTTCCCCTTCTGCAGGGGGAGTGGTGCTGGTGGCCTGTTGGTTCTGTGGTGGGGTCTCCTGACCACTAGCGGCAGCGGAGGTGGAGGGCAGTTCAGTTGTATGGCTAGTGGCAGTGGCCCGCTGTTGGGAGACTGCTTCCCTCATAATGTTGGCCATGTCTGCCAGCACCCCTACAATGGAGACCAGGGTGGTGTTGATGGCCTTCAAGTCCTCCCTGATCCCCTGGTACTGTCCCACCTGTAGCCACCTGTTCTCCTGCACGTTGTCCAGGATCTGGCCCAGAGTATCCTGGGAATGTTGGTATGCTTTGAGGATCTCAGTGAGTGCCTCCTGGAGAGTCGGTTCCCTAGGCCTGTCCTCCCCCTGGTGCACAGCAGTCCTCCCAGTTTGCCTGTTGTACTGTGCCTCTGTCCCCTGAACCGGGTGCCCACTGACCCCAGGTACCTGATTGTCTTGGGTGCGAGGTGTGACCTGGGGTCCCTGTAGAGGTGGACACACTGCTCATTGATGTGTCCTGGGGACAGAGGCATGGGTACTCTGAGTGGATGCTGTGGTGTTTTTTTCTGAGGGGGAGGCTCTGTGGTGGTGTGTGACTGTCCCTGGGTTACCAACTGTCCAGAGGTCCCTGATGGGCCAGGTTGGTCATCCAGATCCAGGCGACCAGAGCTGCTGTCATCACTGTGGGCCTCATCTGTGGGGGGACTGGAAATTGCTGGCTCCTCTTCTCCGCTAACATTGGCTAGGATACCTGTGGGGATGTATATGCAGTGTTATTGTTTCTGCGTTTGACATACTGTGCATGGATGGCTTGCCCTCTTTGGTTGTATGTGCCCTGGCTGCTCTAAAGTGTGTGAGTTGTTATGTGGTGGGCTAGCTGATTCTCTCTAGTGTGCATGCTTTAGTGATGAGTGCCCATGCAGGGCTGTGAGTAGTGTCCATGCATTGTTAGAGAATGCAGGGCTTGGCATTGGGATGAGTGAGATGCGATGGTGGTGTGTGTGGGAAGTGGTGGAGTGATGGGAGTGAGGGTGAGGGTAGGGGTATGTGATGGCATGCAGGTAGGGGTGTGATAGTAATAAAGAGTTGACCTACCAGAGTCCAGTACTCCTGCTACTCCTTCCAGGCCCTCAGGATACATGATTGCCAAGACTTGCTCCCCCCATGTTGTTAGCTGTTGGGGAGGAGGTGGGGATCCACCGCCAGTCCTCTGTATAGCGAGCTGGTGTCTTGATGCAATGGAACATACCTTCCCCCCAGGTCGTTCCACCTCTTCCTAATGTCATCCCTTGTTCTGGGGTGCTGTCCCACGGCGTTGACCCTGTCCACGTCCATCTTCCTAGCAATGGATATCTGTTGCACCTGTGCTCCAAATAGCTGTGGCTCTACCCGGATGATTTCCTCCACCATGACCCTTAGCTCCTCCTCTGACAATCTGGGGTGTTGTTGTGGTGCCATGGGTGTTGTGTGAGTAGTGTTGGTGAGGGTGTGTAGGGTGATGTGTTGGGGTGTGTGTTGTGAGGTGCGTGGGTGGTTTATAGGTGATGGTAGTGTGTGGCTCTGAGCTTGTCTGTGGTCATGGTGTCTATCTTGTCGCAATTGTTTGTATTCGTAAAGAGTTGTGGGTAATGTGGGTGTGTGTTTTATAGTGGTGTGGGTGTGGTGTGTGTATGGGTGTCAGGTGTGTGTAGTTTGAATTGTCCAATGTGGTGTTGTTTTGTATGTGTGTGTATTTTGAGCGCGGTGGTATTTACCGCCAGTGATTTAACGCCATGGATTGTCCGCCATGGTGATTTGTGGGTCATAATGTGATGGGCATAGTTCTCTTGGCGTAACAGTGTTGGGTTTGATACCGCCAGTTTATCACTGACCTTTGGTGTGGCGGATTTGTGTGTGTGGCTGAATAGTGACGGATTGGAGTGTGTGTGTCATAATATGGTGGACGGATATCCGCTGCAGTGGCGGTATGTTGACGGCAGTCAGGGTGGCGGTAAGTGAGATTTACCGGCATTGTCATAATGAGAGCCTATATGTTGTAATGATGTCTGAGTGTTGGGCTTTGACGTTGTGAGGTTCCGGTCGGCTTGCTCGGAACCCAGTGTGAAATTAACAAAAAGTGCCTGACAACCATTTGTGCCCACTGGTCACAATAACCACCCACAAGGGCACGAAAGTGAGGAATTAAATGTACCATTCTATACCGAAGTAGTGAGCTGCTCCTCAGTGACATTTAAAAGTGTCTGCCAGTTGTTAAAATTAGCTGTTGTCGGGATACTAGTCACATTCAGGGCTTTTAATTTTTGCTAACCCAAGGCAAGTTGTTTGCTGAACTGTGTCCTTCAGAAATATAATTTCTAATGGAATAAATCATGCTCTAAATAAATCTTCCTTCTTCTGGGGTGTTGTTGTGGTGCCATGGGTTTTGTTTGAGTAGTGTTGGTGAGGGTGTGTAGGGTGATGTGTTGGGGTGTGTGTTGTGAGGTGCGTGGGTGGTTTATAGGTGATGGTAGTGTGTGGCTCTGAGCTTGTCTGTGGTCATGGTGTCTATCTTGTCGCAATTGTTTGTATTCGTAAAGAGTTGTGGGTAATGTGGGTGTGTGTTTTATAGTGGTGTGGGTGTGGTGTGTGTATGGGTGTCAGGTGTGTGTAGTTTGAATTGTCCAATGTGGTGTTGTTTTGTATGTGTGTGTATTTTGAGCGCAGTGGTATGTACCGTCAGTGGTTAAACGCCATTGATTGTCCGCCGTGGTGATTCGTGGGTCATAATGTGATGGGAATAGTTCTGTTGGCGTAACGGTGTTGGGTTTGATACCGCCAGTTTATCACTGAACTTTGGTGTGGCGGATTTGTGTGTGTGGCTGAATAGTGACGGATTGGTGTGTGTGTGTCATAATATGGTGGACGGATATCTGCTGCGGTGGCGGTATGTTGACGCCAGTCAGGGTGGCGGTAAGTGAGATTTACCGGCATTGTCATAATGAGAGCCTATATGTTGTAATGATATCTGAGTGATGAGCTTTGACGTTGTGAGGGTCCGGTCGGCTTGCTCGGAACCCAGTGTGAAATTAACAAAAAGTGCCTGACAACCATTTGTGCCCACTGGCCACAATAACCACCCACAAGGACATGAAAGTGAGGAATTAAATGTACCATTCTGAACCGAAGTAGTGAGCTGCTCCTCAGTGACATTTAAAAGTGTTTGCCAGTTGTTATAATTAGCTGTTGTCGGGATACTAGTCGCATTCAGGGCTTTTATTTTTGCTAACCCAAGGCAAGTTGTTTGCTGAACTGTGTCATTCAGAAATATAATTTCTAATGGAATAAGTCATGCTCTAAATAAATCTTCCTTACCCTGTATTTGACAATTTGTTGATCCCAAACACATTTCAAATCAAGTGTTTTTCCAAAACTCATAGCCCTAAACACCCAGCTGGGAAACAAAGGAATCTGAATAGATATAATTTTGTGTAGGTTAGCAATCTCTTTCTCACTTTAGAAGGAGGTCATTTAAAATAATATGATTCTGCATTCTTATCATCATGCCCAGTAAAATATGCAAACCTTTGTACATATGTTTTGGAACTCTCTACTGGTGGAGTTGGACAGTGCTTCCATTGTGTGTTATTAAAAATTGATCTCCGGGTACTAGCTTGGTGCAAAAAGTAATGCCCATAATGATGGTAAACAAACATTTCCCCATAATTCACTATGTTCATTTATGCATCTTCACTTTCAAATACAGTATAATATTCAAGCTCAGAAAGCATGGAATCAACTGTTTTAACATCCCCGTCATCAGAAACTACCCCAGGTGTAATAATATAATTCATAGAAACTTTAAAGACATATGGACTTTGAATGACCTCAGTAGGTCCAAATATATCATATGGTACTTTGTCCCACACAATGCCATCAGGAATCAGAACAGCTGAAATGTACACAAGGGACAATTCTCTTCGGACCTTATAGCAAGAAAGGTAAGATGTGAAAACCTCATCCACCAGTTCAACAGCAGAGCGTTCAGGAAGATAGTGATCATCTATCAGTAATAAGAAAATGATGACAAACCAAATCCAAGACAATCAATGTCAGCAGTATCCATAAATAGTACCATGGACGAAACAAATAATTGTTTTTAAGCCAGTTGTAAAATGTTCGTGTTCTTGCGACAGGTGTAGTCGCAGATGCAGGGGAATTTGAAGAAAATTTGTTAATGTCGACAAAATAACCAGAAGCTGTTTGTGCAAAAACAGGAGCTGATGCAGAACTGGTAGATGGACCCAAAGGTGGTGGTTAATAATAAACAATGTCATCCATTTGTGTTGAATTGGAATAGCAATGATCCAAGTTCTGGATGTTTCTTGCCAGTGAAGTGGTGACCGAAAGTAACAAAAATTAATTCTCCACCCTCCGCAAGCTTCGGAGACACTTGTAGCATTGGTACTTACAGAAGCATTATTGAGTGCTTGAAGGGGTATATCCCATTGGGTAGTGAGGGAGGCTAGGGAACTACCCAGGAATCCTTGTGGTCTATTGTGCAGGATTTGCCACATTATGCAATTTGACGTTGTCAATTGGAACACAGCAGTTTTCTTTACAACCAGGCAGTGGTAGGATTGATGAAAGTTCTGGTACCATCTATTTCCAGGAGAGGAACCAGTGCTCTATATGATGGACAAGATTCCTTTTTCACAGCAATCTTTTCTCGTACTAGATCCCACACTTTAGGAATCCAGATTACACATCGGTGTAAATTTATGTTCTGTATTGATCAAGAGGCATGATTTTAAAGGGCACGGGGTACTGAAGTTCATATTGAAGAAATTCTTGGGTCTGTAGTTTGTGATCAAAAACATAATCGACATCAGTGGCAGTAAGGGAGGTTTCCCATTGGATGTAATGCTTTCACGTTTGGAACACTAGCTTTGGTAACCACCTCAAGGGCTGGTACCGGGGGAACAACAATAATGCATTTCTCTTGGGCAAGTGGCCTCTCCTTAATGACAGCCATACATACAGCAGTCAGTATTTTTTCTGTTGGTGCAAATCGAGTTCTGCATACAAATGTGATTTGTATGCTGTGGGTACCGTGCCACCCTCTTTGAATGTGACATAGATTAACCTGATGGCACCAGGAGTTATGATGACCAAATTTATTTTGTTGTCATATGTGTGCAAAATGTTGTGCTTCAAGCATGTCCTGTTGTAAAGCTCTGAGCATGGGTGTATGTTCTGGTGTCCGGTGTTTGCTTGAAAAGTCTGGCCAAATTAAATCCTAAAGAGGTTTTATGGTTTGTGAATAGTCAGGAATGTATGCTGTGCTAAAATGAAAGAAACTCAGCAATGACTGTAGTTTCCTGATGGTATTTGGAAGTTGAAGTTGAGTGCATTCTTTTAGAAAGTGTGGGGCTAGGCTCTTGCCCTCATCAGATAGTTTGTATCCTAGAAATTAGACACTAAGAAAAGCAATTTTAGTTTTAATTGAAATTGAATTCATAGTCTTTGGCAGCAAATCCTAAAATGATGTGATCCACCAGGGCCAAATGTGCATTGAGGTCTTTCTCTGTGAGATAGATGTTGTTGGAAAATGGGTTATTGGTAAGGGCAGGTAGGTACCTACACTTAGCAATAGGCCACTAACCTCCACTAAGGTCCAGTTAGGTCTCAGTAAATTAAACCCAGCTCAACCCTTGGTAGCTTGGCAATGAGCATCAAGGCTTAACAGTTTAAAAATCCAAAACCAATTCATAAAAATAGATTATATTGTTATCTTTAAAATGACACCAAAACGAATAGAATCGGATAAGGGGAACCGGAGATATGAATTTTTAAAGAATTTTTTTTTTTTTAGCGCCTAGAAACAAAAAGCGCCAATCGGGTCATCTGGTTGCACCTCGAACGGGGCAAAGTCAAAGTTTAAGGCCGACCGCGATGGAGCCCTGCTCGGCTACAGGCCACTGGAGGCCTCGGTTAAAAGTTTACCTTCACACTTAGGCGGTCATTCTGACTTTGGCGGGCGGCCTCCCGCCGTCAGAATACCGCTGCGCGGTCAAAAGACCGCCGCGGTAATTCTGAGTTTCCCGCTGGGCTGGCGGGCGACCGCCAGAAGGCCGCCCGCCAGCCCAGCGGGAAACCCCCTTCCATGAGGATGCCTGCTCCGAATGGAGCCGGCGGGGTGGAAGGGGTGCGACGGGTGCAGTTGCACCCGTCGCGATTTTCAGTGTCTGCTTGGCAGACACTGAAAATCTTGGTGGGGCCCTGTTAGGGGGCCCCTGCAGTGCCCATGCCAGTGGCATGGGCACTGCAGGGGCCCCACGACACCCGTTACCGCCAGCCAGGTTCTGGCGGTCAAAACCGCCAGAACCAGGCTGGCGGTAAGGGGGTCGGAATCCCCATGGCGGCGCTGCCTGCAGCGCCGCCATGGAGGATTCCCAAGGGCAGCGGGAAACCGGCGGGACACCGCCGGTTTCCCGTTTCTGACCGCAGCTGTACCGCTGCGGTCAGAATGCCCATGGATGCACCGCCAGCCTGTTGGCGGTGCATCCGCGGTCCCCGGCCCTGGCGGTAGTCAACCGCCAGGGTCAGAATGACCGCCTTAGTCTCTTTTTCGAAGCTTTTTCTTCAGCGGGACGAACCTGCCAGTCCAATCCGACCTCCTGGAGCCCTTCTCCGGATACGCGATGCGGGAATCCTCGGTGGAGATTTTTACCTTCGGACTTAGTCGTTTTTTCTAGGTGAAAATCCTTCGACCGGGGTAAACCTGGATCTTGATCCGACGTCCATGGAGTCCTCCTCGGATACGCTGGCTGGGAGGTCCCGGTCAACTTTTTACCTTCGGACTTAGTCTCTTTTTCAAAGATTTTCTTTACCTCAACGAACCAGCAATTCAGGCAGGGTCGCGGTTGAGGCAAGCCGGCTAGAGTTGCCGCGGCGGGTCGGTCCCTCTATGGAGCTTTTTTTCAAAAGTTGTCTAAACTTCTCCAAACTTCTGGGGCTTCTCCCAGATGTCCTTTTAAAGTTCTTTTGGTGTCCACAGCTCACCCCAAGGGTCCAGAAGTTCTGAGATGGTCCTTGGGGGGTGCGGACTACATCTCCCAGAATGCACCTGGCGCAAACTCCTTTTTGGCCACTGGACAGTGGTCAGCTGGTCGCTTTCTTCAGGAGTTGGTGCAGGGGACTCTGGTTAGCAATTGTTCACCTGTAGCAAACAGGGAGTCCCTCCTTGAACCAGTTGAAGCCAGGCAAAGTCCTTCTTGTGGTGAAGCCCAAGTGTGCAGCTGGTGCAGTCCTTCTGAGTGCAGGTTCCAGGTGTAGGCCAGGGGTCCAGCAGGGCAGTCCTTCTTCTTCTGTTGTTCTTCCTTGTTGGATGTGGTAGGGAACTGAGGTGTGGGTGCAGGTCTGCCAGTTTTATCCTTGCTCCTGGGTGAAAAGCAGGGGGGTCCTGGTTCTCCAATCAGGTGCAGGGTCCTTTCCCCTGTGATGACCACTTCCTGGGAAGTGTGGCAAAAATCAATCCCAGGAGGCAACATTCTCTAAAAATCCATCATGGCTGAATCTGATTTTTGGAGGTTACATCTGGCTGAGCCCACCCACTGGTGTGGCTAAAAATCATAAACACACCCCTCTCCTGCCCTCTCCTAATCTAATCAAGGGGGCACCTAGTTGTCTGGGGTTGCAGGATGTGGGGGGGTTGCTGGTTGCTCCAAATGTCCTTCTCTGCCTTTGAAGACCAGTTTGGCAGCCCTCCCCCTTCCTGCCTCACCATCTGCTGAGGGGAGATTCCTTCCCACAGGCACATTCCTTTGTGTGAAGCCAGGCCACTTCACACCTCATCAAGGCAGCTTGGTCAAGCTGCTCAAGGCTGGCCAATCAGAGCACAGCAGTAAAAACAATGCAGGGCTGAAATTGGCAACTTTTCAGGTAAAGTTTAAAACTCTTTACCTGAACAAGTTATATTAAATCCCACAACTGGAAGTTGTGGGATTTATTACAACAATTAATTTGATACCAAACTCTTGGTATGCATCATTTAAGGAGACTTTAAAAATTAAAATAAAGTCTCCCCATTCTAGCCTATGAAGACCATTTACTACAATGAGGGAAAAACGAATTTGGCAGTTTTTACCTCACCAGGGCTTATAAAACTATTTTTATAAGGTCCCTGCTTATAGTTACATGGCACCCAGCCCTAGGGGCACATAGGGCACACCTTAGGGGTGACTTATATGTAAAAATAAGGTAGTTTAAGACTTTGGAACTACTTTTAATTCCAAAGTCGAATTTGCATATAACTTTAATTTAAAAGCAGCCAGCAAGGCAGGCCTGCCTTTAAAATGACACTGGGCACCTCAGCAGTGCACCTATGGGTGCACTACCTATGCTGTGGTCCCTAAACCTACATGCCCTACCATATACTAGGGACTTATAGGTAGGTTAACTTAGCCAATTATAATTAGCCTAATTTGCATATCCATTTTACACAGAGCATAGGCCCTGGGACAGGTTAGCAGTACCCAGGGCACCATCAGAGTCAGGAAAACACCAGCAAAAAGTGGAAAATGGGGGCAAAAAGTTAGGGAGCCTCTGCAATCAGCCCTGTTTTCTCACAGATGTCATCAACATAAGAAAACGCCTCAAGAGCATTATTATGTAATATTGATGTGACATAGGCAGAAAACACCTCAGAGCTTTTCTTATACCCTTGCGGTGAACAACAAAAGTGCCTCTGAGAGCCAAACACACTGAAGGAGCTTAAATCCCAGTTTTCAGGCACTAGATTTTGGCAAGAAAAAACATTGGCAATATCCAAGGCTGTTTTGTATTTTTTACGCACTATATTACCGATTAGTGCTGTGCTGTGTTCATTTTGTATTGTAATTGTGGGTGTATGACTGATTAAATGTCTGTAATCTAAAACTGTTCTATATGAATGGTCAGATTTTACTACTGTGAAAAAACGGTTATTCATTGCAGAGACGCAGGGTCTACTACTCCCTGGTACTTAATTTGTGTGAGAATCTTTCTCACGGGTGCTTTATGTTTATTTGGATATTGAGGCTGGATCTGCAGAGTTGATCTAGTTGGTATTACATGGTAGGGAGAATCTCTATCCTACCTTATGTGGTTGCGATACAGCACAGGAGTCTGTGCCAAGGTGCATTTTGCAGCATAGGCTACTTTTACTAGTTCTGGAAGTACAACTGAGAAAGAAGGCAAAATGATATCTTCCCCTTATTGGAGCACTCAGACAAATTAAGGTAGCCAATCTTTTTCTGTCAATAAAATATCATAATTTTGCGTTTATCTTCTCAAAATCAAATCAAATCATTAGCATTTATAAAGCGCGCTACTCACCCGTGCGGGTCTCAAGGCGCTATGAAGATAACTTTAATTGTGGGCGCTATGTTTCCCACAATCTGAATATTTAATCTGTATACCTTGTTGGATGGGGAGATGCGTCTGTCTGCTGCTTTGACTTCAAGGAAGTCATTAGTCGGTGTCATATTCAAAAGATCTATAAGACTCTGATGAAATATCATGACCTCTGCCATGCTGTCTAGTAGATTCTCTCCCACTTCCTGTTCTTCAACAGCGTTCTAAATACAAATGGCATCTGTGGTCGAGCCATCCTCCCTTCTTTGACTTCTTTTTCCAATTTAGCTTTGATCACAATAGGATGTTGCCTAGCTGACTTCAAATTTTGTGCATAGCATCTGAGGGTGTTTGGTCCCTGTGGTGTCACAGGACCTTGGAGTGGTCTCAAGGCACCCAAAGAGTTTTCGTTATGTGTCTCTTATAGATCTTCTTGGTCCTGGTGATGACCTGTTTATAATTTAGTTACTTCTGGGGTCAAAACATTGACAATATTAAATGTGGACAGTTTACAATTTGTTTGGTTTGAAGATTGGTGGTGCGCAATATATGTGTGTCGATCATGAATGAAGTATACCTTGACAGCTACATGGTCATGTATATGTTTGTAAATATCACTTTCTTGCCTTTGAGTCAGCCATAATCATCAGTCTTACTGCTGTAGAAGCAGTATCCTCCACTTCATCTGGTGCGGTGGGTTTTGCACCACTGGCGGATCAACACTTTGCATACCGCAATCGTGCAAGGGAAGAAGAGTCAACAATATCAAAACGTTTGAGTTTTTACTCAGAAGGGAATGACGTGAGAGTCTCGTTACTACTGTTCACAGTACCCATAAAAACCATTCCTTTGCTTACTGTTTGAATCCACTTATTACCACACAAAGTTCAATTTCTGAAAAACAGACTACTGTGGAGCACTTAGTCGAAGAATCAGTATGTGACTTAAGCTGGCAGTGCATGGATACATGATTTTCACGGTCCATTAATTAACTTGCCTATGCTACTTTTAGAAAAATGTCCTCTCAGTTGGAAGGTTTTTAGGAATAGCTTTCACTCAAAGAATTATCATGTTCTATTCGCTAATTGTATTTGGGTCACTGTGCGTTTAATACCTCAATTAAATGGGTACACATTAGTCACACTTGTGGCTTGATTGCTAGCGTTGTTTTTTTATTTGTCTAAGGTCCTATTTACAGTTTCACTTACAGGGCACTCTAAATACGATGGACCCTTATATTAAAGACCTCATTGAAGTCCGTGACTTAGACCTCTTAGAAGCAAAATTCTGATGATAGACACTGGCCATGGAAAGATATCTCCTGTTTATGCTTCGTTTGTGACATATATACCCTGGACACTTTTGACACTCTGGAAGGAGACGTGGGGACTCAGACTGGTGAAAGATGGCAAATAGCTTGGGTGGTACCAAAAGAGGTGGTCAAAACCAACCAATTCTGCATAATTCAACTCAATTACCTACACCTTATATGTCTTATACAACCGGTTATGTCTTACATGCTAAAAGTTGTGGCACTTTGGGAGAAGTAGTTCACACAATTACCTGAGATGCATAGTACCACGGGCGGTTCTTATCAACACCACATGATGGTACCCTAGATTAGACCCTTATGGGCTGGGAAGACACCTGCTGAATAAACTGACCATGTGGCAATTGGATGAGAATCCCAAATTGACCCTCCTACATATAACCTGCCACCTGCACAACAACAGCTAAATACTGTCACTGATACACCTAGGGATTTCACTCACCAAAAAAGACATCAAAATAAATAGGATACCATCCTAGCCTGGAGGGATGTGCACATGGCATGAATCACCACGTGTCGCTGTAAGTTGCCATATACACCTCACTTGGCTGCCTAAAAAACACATTAACATTTGTGGAGCCTCAGTTGACTACTGGGAATTGTAAAGGAACTGGAAATTGAGAAGGAGAGGCTATGCTACACTCACTATGATCACTGCCCTACCTGGGAAATAACTGGGTAAGATCTTCATTCAAGTGCATGTCTGATATTTAGCTGCCATTTGAAACCTAAATGACAAAAAGGTGTCATGTGTTGATGCTGCATCGATATAAATGTTTACTGTAAATAAAAATGTTAAATAAAAAAATTCAGAACAATTTTGACATAAGACACTATTATCGCAAAGATTTATACAACAAATTGTTTTCCAAATATAGATTCGTCAATGTTGTACTGAGTATAAATAATTATTGAAAGGCAAAAATGCATCAATACATTCGTAAGTCACAGAAATAAATAAATACATATAAATCAAGAACTCCGTAAATTAAATGATTATGTTGAAACTGATTCGCGAATGGTGTCACTGAAAAACATCATTAAAACTAAAAGTTTCAATTTTTTTTTTTTTTTACTTAATACGTTACCCGAGTCTTAAAACTTGCCGCACAAACAGAAGATGCTATGGATGTATGTGTAGCTTGTGTATTAAATTATTGATGTAGACTGTAAACTACATGTACGTGCAGGCTTCTGGTGTCGGGAGTGGGTGGAGTTGCAACGGGGGTTGCGGGGAGAATAACCAACAGAAGTCATTTCATAAACCTTGTCAGAATGCCTCACTGAAGAGGTGGGTTGTGGAGTGCTTCAGGGTATCTTCTGAACCCTGCCATCTGGTCTGTAGCGGAATGGCACAGATAATAAATAAAGAAATATTAATGAAATATGTAACACTAATTGCATAATTAAATTGCTAATACACACATAAATATTATTACAATATGTAATACATAATAATGACATAATTCTTGATAAACTTGATAATTCTTCATTAATAAATCCGCAAGTCGCGCAAATAAATAGATACCTAAATTAAGAAGTGCATAAAGAAAATTATTGTGTTGAGACATATCTTGGCGGCGACACTGTTGGTCGGCGATGTTCAGTAGAGAAGGTAATACATCTGTAAATGTTTACTCGCACTTTTCAAGGGCGCTTCCTTGCAAGTGCCGAATCTGGTGCTGTAATGTGTTAGAACTTAGAAGCCACCCTATTAGTGCTAACTTGCTTAGTTCCTAAAACTGCATTGTCCCAATAGGCTAAATCTATGCGAAAGCACTCTTTTTATTTTTAATATTTATTTTTCATGAGGGATAAGCACTGACAGCTGCCATTGATCGCTTTTAATGGATGTTTTTTTAGAAGCCAGTGGCGAGCCGTCTGCTCACACCTGGTTTATGGCTTGGTGCGCCTGGAATGTCTCTCTTCACCTGTGTACCCAGGCAGCTGATCCATCTGTTCCTTTCCACTCTGGCTCCAGCTTGGGCACGCACACAAAAAACCCTGGACAATATGAGAAATGCCCTCGGATTCACAGTCATGCTTTGATTAAAGGAACGAGGACAGGCTGGATGTTTTTGCGTACAAATTCCTACATTTCCGGGCAGAAAAAATAATCTTTCGCCTCTTCTGGAATAATGCCATCTGGACGCTGGCCTTTTCTATATATTGTTTTACCACTGCTGGAAAGCGATGCTGCCAAGCTTCCGAAAACAGGAGCCAAAAGTCTCTGAGCCTCAGTGAGAAGCGCGCCTGCCTCTCCTGTAAGGAGAGAAGAGATGAATTACACTTTGACTGACTGTGGCACTGCGCGACTGATGAATGCGACCTTGTACTTGAAGAAGGAACAGAATTCAAACAGCTCCCGCCTCTCGAAGGATCACCCTCTTTTATTGCATCATGAGTGGCTCGTCTTGCCCACTTCCGGAGAGGCAAAACTGTTTCTCATTCCGACTGTGTCTTGCTTCGGTGCTGCCCTCCTCGTTATTCCTGCCATTCTCTTCGTTATTTGCACGAACCTCAGCCTGCGCCAGGAGACAAGATACCAGCTGCTGGGCAACGCCCTTCTCTCTGATTTGATCTACCTCACATTCTACACTCTGACTGCTGTCTTCAATGTGGTGAACGTCAAGCTTCCTGGCTATGCATGTGTACTGTTGCTCTTCTTGCTTGCTGTCACATACTCTGGTGGAGTCTTGACTGCTGCTGCCATAGTGCTGGATACCTACTTGGCAGTCTTATGGCCTCTGCGGTACATCTCTATTGTGTCTCCCTCTAGGACCAAGAAGCTGATCATGGTCCTTTGGATTTCCTCATCTTTTTTCCCAGCCGCCATTTTTGTGGTGTTGTATGTGACTCAGAAGGCCAGCCCGTGTCCCTTTGAAATGTGTTCCCTGCCAGTTATCCTAATCATCATGCTGCATGGAGATAGCACAATCAAATTCTGCTATATCATCTTTGTGGCTTCCTTCCTGCTCTGCATTTCCTTGGTCCTATGTTGCTATGCCCTGCTCTGCTTTAAAACACGAGAATCTGGCATCTGGAAGGGAGTCACCTCCCGGGCCAACATCACATTCGTCATGCACCACACTATCCTCTTTTTCTACTTCTTCCCCCTGCTCCTCCTCATCACAGAGACCCTGCTTTATATGAACAGCATTATTGGGCTTCGCACAGGGCTGTGGGTCACCCTGACCATCTGCAATGTGCTTATTGTTCTGCCAAAAGCACTCTTTCCTTACTTCTATGGACTTAGGTACAGGGAGATCTCAAACTCTGTTCATCTTCTGTTCCAACGGAAGCGTCTTAGTTTGGTGGCACCCATTATACCATAAGATGTCAAACTATGTCTTGCTGTTGTTCTCACTAAAGTTCATTATTGTTGTGCCACTTATTGTTCTGTACGATTTTAAGGTGTGTCGGACTGCTGTGCTGATGAAAATGGCTTTGTATGATGACAACTATAGCCAAGGGAATCTTCGCATCTTTCCGGGATCTAGTCTGATGGAAGCATCTTTATCATAGACCATACATTGCTTTGTGATGTCGCAAACTCAGTTCGCCTTCTGTTCCAATGGAAGCAACATAGGGGGTCATTCCGACCCTGGCGGTAAAAACCGCCAGGGCTGCGAACGACGGAAAGCACCGCCGACAGGCTGGTGCTTCCTGGGCCATTCCGACTGCGGCTGTAAAGCCGCGGTCGGAAAACCGGGTCCGCCGGTTTCCCGCCGGATTAACCCCGGCTGGCCGAATCCTCCATGGCGGCGCAAGGGGATTCTGACCCCCTTCCCGCCAGCCTGTTTCTGGCGGTTTTTACCGCCAGGAACAGGCTGGTGGGAACAGGTGTCCTGGGGCCCCTGGGTGCCCCTGCACTGCCCATGCCACACGGAGCGGCCATCTGGCGGTTCCCGCCAGGCGGGCGGCGGTCAGTGGAAAGAGGGCCATAGTCTTTTGACACCCATTAATTCATAACACCTCTTAGTCTGCCTGCTATCCTTACTGAAGTACCTCATTGTGATGCTGCTTGTTTTCCTATAAAGTTTTAACTGTGCCCAGCTGCTGCTTTATTGAAACCACCTTTGCTTGTTGGCATCTTCGCAGGAGTCTGGCTCGTGGTCTGATGAAATCATATTCTCATCCTCTGACATCTAAAAATCTGCTTGGTTTCTATTCCAACAGAAGTGTTTAGTTTTGTACTTATTATTCTTTAAAGTGTAAAACTGTGTCTGATTGCTGTTCCACTAGAAGTTTTGAGTGTGATGGCAACCATAAGGCTTTACGATCTTTAGCTCCCATCTGCCTTCTTTTCAGACTGGAATATATTTTTACTGCTACATCCACTAACTGAATCTTATGAGTTTTTGCTACCCCTTCGTTTTGATGGCCTAGTTGTAGTGTTGTGGAATGCTTTATCCCTTTATATTTTGAACTCTGTCGTTCCTATTGGAGTCCAAATCTTGTGAAACCCATCATGCAATAAGGGTTTTAGGCAGAATACTGGCGCAAAAATATTATGGGACAAAATATTGTGTCAAAAATATCAAGGACAAAACTAATGTGAGGAGAAGTTTCTATAGGTAAATAAAGCTTTCTACACATATATGTACCTTGGTGACATATATACAGTGGCGGCTCCTCCATTAGAGCGGAGGAGCATCGCCTCTCCCTGCCAGCAGTGGCAGCTGCAAACCTTTTACCAAACAACGATAATAAACTGTGTTGGGGTGGGGCCACGGGGTGACAAGCAGTGAGGGGGAGTGCACAGCAATGTCGGGCCGGCCAAACACACATGCGCAGTAGGCTCTCTTCAGCCCAGCAACACAGTTACCGGGCTGGAGAGAGCCTGTTCAAGCTCCCCGTCTGCCTGGGAGCACCCTGGCTGGGTGCTCCCAGCCAATCCTGACGCTGCTCTGAGCAGCATCAGGATTGGCTGCAGGGCAGGCTGGGAGCCTGTGCCTGCAGCCAGCAGAGGTACGACGAGGGACAGAGGAGCGGCGCGGCAGCAGCAGAGGAGGTAAGTGCTTTTTTATAATTAATTTAAGTTTTTATTCCCCCGCGTGTGCCGCCCCACCTCTTCTACTTGCCGCGAGATGTGAAGTTTAGAATTGTAATTTTACCTATTTGCACTTACCTTCTCAATATTTTGGTCCTCTACATTTTTGACACAATGTTCTGTCCACACAATATTTTTGTTTTCGATATTCTGTCAGTGATCCTCCCAGAAGATCACAAGCTCTAACTGGTCTCTTCCAACAGAAACATTTAGCCTGGCAGCCTATATGGTCTAGACTTCTATTGAGTGAAAGGTGTAGGATCATGTTTTTCTATCCAGAAAAGATTCTTGCAACGGTTGCTTGAATTTATTGTTCTTTCTACCTAGTTTTGCAAAGGCGACAAACTTTATTACTTCACAAAGTCATAGTGTTCCTTACCTTTGCAAAACAATCTGTGTGGGCAATACTTCCCACAAAAAATGCAATTGTTGGAGACTTTTTTAAGGAAAGAGTTTATGTCAGAAAAGTCCGAGTCAAAAAAGTAAACTTATTCCCACAAAACTTACTCTTTGTGGGACTTTGCCCCAACACGTTTTTACTTTTTGGCAACTTTATGAGGTTGGGGAACTTTTTAAAAAATAGCTTCACATAATTGGAAAGCACCAAGATCACAAATTTTGTTCATCCTTTCTCTGGAATTTGTTTTAGACACTAACATTACACATCATAAGATATTAGGATATTTGATCTGTCTGGTGGTTGAGAATGTAGGTTTTGCAAAATGAGGTTTTAGGCTTGTCTTTGAGTTCCTTACTTCCAATTCTTGTGCATGTGGACAGACTCCGTTACATCTTTCTTTCCATTCAACTATTGTTGTTGAAAAAATCAAATCACTTTGCAAATAACGTAGATAAAGAACTTCATTAGTCTATATTCAAGTAAGGGATCGAGTGACTGCGTGAGGGAAAGAGTGGGGAGAGAAAGTTGAGAATTGGTGATTTAAGTCATTAATTGACGTGAGTTTTAACAAGCTTCTGATTTAGATGACATAAAACCATACCAATGAGTTCTAGGCCCAAGGTTACTAATAGACCTTTATGATGTGTATATTGTAATCTGTAAGTAAGCTCTCAGTCGATGCATTGTGCATGCAGTTAATGCAACTGGCACATAAGTGAAGGGATTAACAATATAAATTATTGTATCCTTTCCTACAAATAATTTTTTAGCTTTCAATACCCTAAAATAATATGTATGGTGAATGATGGTAGTCTTAATTTGCGTCAGCATGGATAATAAACAGTATATGCCAGTGTTTTTATGCGTGTTGAGGGAGTCCACACCATTTTAGAAAGTTAAATAATATTTGACGATTCATAAAGTATTTACAGCAAAGAAAATCAAAATGTAAAACTGAAAAATTGTAAATGTTCCATAACTGTGAAGGAATTTGAAACTGGAGGATTAAAAAGTTGATACGCTTTGCTTAATTCATGGGAGCAGCGCAAGTACAGCAAGCTATAGTATGGACCAGTGGTGGCCTTAATTGAAGCCGCTGAATGTACAAAAACAGAGAATGTATTAGAGGCAAAAAAGACAAACTGATATACTAGAATCTAGCATAGTGTTAATTTTTCGGAAATAAAAAAATAATTTTGAAACGTTCTAACCTTCCATTAAAATTAAAAGCACGATTTTTGGATACTTTGTGTTTGTGAATTAAATAAAAGACTTCATAATTTTTCATTTGTTTGATGTATACTTGTTTCTGCAGTTTTGTATATTTTTTGAGGTTCCAGTCTTGGAAGTTGGTTAGGCCTGGGAAACTGACTTCCAAATCTGAGTCAGTTGGGGGGTTGATGAAAATCAAAAAGCTAAGAACTAGTGGCATATAACGTTCAGGTCTTGCTTCTGAGTGGAGAAGATGCAGATGCTAAATTATGTCTATTGCCAAAGGCTTTAGGAATAGAATATTTTGATTCTACTGTGACTGGCCCATCGGTACAGGTGAGAATGGGGAATAACATACATTTGAGCCCGTGTTCAAGCCACATCTATTTTACTTGAGTAAAGTCCACAGGGAGTTCACTTGAGCCAGGACCTTCTATAGGCCTTCCTCTTTTCACTGAAGAACAATTTAGGGCCTTGGAAGAACCTCAGGTAGTGATGAGCTTTAGATATGCCCGGAATCTATCAAAGACGGATGGATTCGATTTCTGATTAATTAAAGAGACAGATGGCAAGCACATCTATGACCAGGTGTCCAGACATATCCAGCCACAAGAAATATTCAGATATGTGGAGATGTCAGACAATAGTGAAACCCCCGCCTCAATGAAACGGTGAACATATAGGTGGGGCCCTTGCAGGTTCTGCATTTTACCCATTTTGTGTGCTGTTTATTGTGGCGCAGTTGTGTAGTAAAATAGGGCACAACATATGCTGGGGTCGTAGTTTTACTGACGTGCTGCTGTTGCCATGCACAGGTTGTTGATTAACATTATGCAGCTCCGTACTCGCAGTTGCAGCGCTACTGAACAACTCCATAAAATGGATTCGTTATACTAAGACTTTTTCTAAGTGTGCTGTACTCGAAACGTAAATATCTCAGAAGATGCGGGCTCCACGCTCAGCTTTAAAAATGCTCTGAACACGTGTTTTTGTAATAAGGGGACACGTTTGCCTTTCACTGGCGAAACAAATGAAATAGGCAGAAAGTTATCACTGTTGAAGCCTTATCACAGTCTGAACTTATTGGCGTCCCTGATCTCCCTCTACCAGCCGTCTCTTTTTGACATTATTCCTGGAGTCAATGATTAATGAGAAAACCATTACTGCAAATATACCCTATGCATAGCGGGACGTTTTCTGATTCTGAAAAGACAACGAAAAAAAACAAACAAATCTGTAACCAGAAGACTAGAAAAATGAATCATTATGTACGAACAAGTTGACTAATCTATCAAACACAAACAACAGACCTTGCTGGCTGCAGTGAAGATCCCAACCACGAGCGGGAACAAGCATTTGCAATGCAATCGGTCTCTCAGTTGCTAGAGTTATCAGTCTTGGTGTTGTAAATAACAAGTTTCTTACCCATATGTTTTGGTTTTGAATTGAGTGGATGTATGTGGTGTGGAATTATGTGGGTTATCTGTTTGGTTTTGAATTGAGTGGATGTATGTGGTGTGGTGTGGAATTATGTGGGTTATGTTGTGTTATGCTATGGTGTGTTATGCTTTGAAATGTGTTGTGTTATGCTATGTTGCGTTATACTATTATATTATGCTATATTATGTTGTGTTATGTTATGTTGTGTTATATTATGCTATGTTGTGTTATGCTTTTTTGTCTTATGTCATACTAGCCTATGTTGTTTTATGTTATGCTATGTTATGTTGTGTTAGGCTGTCATGCTATGCTATGTTGTATTATGTTAGGCTGTGCTAAGATATGCAATGTTATTTTTTCTTATGTTGTGCTATGCTATGTTGTGTTATATTGTGTTATGCTATGCTAGGCTATGTTGGCTTATGTTGTGTTATACTATGCAATGTTGTATTATGCTATGCTATGTTGTGTTATGTTATGCTGTGTTGTCTTAGGTTGTGTTATGTTATGATATGCCATGTTGTACTATGCTATGTTGTGTTAAGTTGTGTTGGGTTATGTTATGCTATGCTATGATGTGTTATGTTATGCTATGTTGTGTTATGTTATGCTATGCTATGTTGTATTATGTTATACTGTATTTTTTTATGTTGCGCTATGATGTCACCTAAATAAGTAGAAATCCATCAACAAACTAACCCTATACTAACTACTAAAAAAGCCCCAACTAAACTAATCTTTGACACCTGTGAAAGTGAATGCGATCGCAGTGACAGGCCCTGGAAAAAGAAAAAGAAGACAACTAACTGTTCATCAATCGACTAAGGCTGGCAGAAAAGGTCAAAAGAGAAGCTCCAAGGGTACATGAGATACCCTCTGTATGCTGCTGCCAGGAAAAGCACAGTGAGGTCATTTGTTAAAAGAAAAACAAAAATAGGCAATTAAAAGAGTTTACATCGCCTGCGGGGACAAAAATCCCCTGGGGCAAAATTTAAACCCATTAGACAGGGCAAGAAAAACTAGCATTGCCCAGCTTTATCAGTTATACAGCATAGTCACAGTCAAAAATAAAGGGACACACATCACCTTCAGTAAAATTAAAATTTCTTGGGAGGGAGGTGGCCTAAGCCAAGATGGTAATGGACACATTGTCTGATTGCTCTGCTTCTGCTGCAGGCCTGGGGAGACGTCCCAGCACTCATGGAGGCCAACCTGAAGCAGTTTGGGTGTGAAAGAGCCCCTAGCACTGTAAGTGAACCTCTATGGAGGTAAAGAGAGCTGTGTTAAGGGTGAGCAGATGACCAGTGGGGCCTGATTCGAGTGGCGAGGCAGACAAGATAGTGTTAGCACCTCTCACCTTATTTGGCTTTTCTTCATTAATTTATAAGGGGACACGTTAGAGGTTCGATGTACCTTTTGTCTGCGCTTAGAGTAATTTCCACCATCTGGCCCAATCTCAATACCAATCAATAACAATATCAATCAACAGAATCAATGATCTCTGGAGTCAGAAATTTCCACTCACCATGACTTCTTTGGCCATGAATAACCACACCTTTGTGTAAAAGTTAATTTGTTCAGTGGCCTAGATTAACAATGCTAATATCATGTAACTTAATCTTAAAATCAAATGATAAACATACAGAAACAATACAGGTTGGACGAATCTCCTAAGAGATCTCAATTTAATGAAAGCATGCATGGTTATGAACTCTAGAATCACAGTACAAATCAATAGCAAGAATAACTGAGCAATAGAAATAGCATACCTTTAGATTTAGCAAAGTACCAACTTCACCTGTTGTTAATAATCAGCAAACATCTTTTGTGTGTCCCCTGGCTAACCTTCTGATTAGAACAGCATGATTGGGCTCCATGCAAAACAATTAAGCTAACACAAATTTGGAAAAACATCTAGCTATGGCGCTATCAAAATTAGCAGTTGATACCTAGGGACAAAAGACAAATTACATCAGGAACAGTAACATTCTGATATACCTCTCCTTGGAATGGATCAGCAAGCTGCAACATTCTTCGTCAATTCGACATCTGTTCAGTCAACATCGGCATCGGACCTTGCCCATAAAGTTCAAGATAGGAAACGTCTCCGGGATAGGAATAATCAGAATGGCGCTTCTCAGTAAAAGATTAAGGAAAAGTGAACTCTCTCCTCTCAGTGCTGTTGGGCTAAGTTAAAGTTCCCTACAACATCTTCCCACGTTGCTATTGGTCAAAGAATTGTGTGTTTACATTTAGTTCAATGAAAGTAGAACCTCAAGTCTAAGATATAACTAACTTCACATGTCGATGATTGGCTCCCCTTCTCCTGTTCCCGTTGTTGGGCTCGTCAGGTAACAATTTTGTATCTCTCTGTCCTCCAGTCAGTGCATCCATTGTTAGCTCCTGGGAACATCGCTTTCACACACACTAAATTCTACATTGTAACAGTAGCTAATACAGCGTATTCTAGCAAGCAGTTCTCATGGGAAAGAAACTCTTCTACTAGCATTTGGTCAACACGGTGAAAAAAAGACAAATATTCATTTCTCTATGCAGCTATTTTCTGTGACTTTTTTATTTAAGCAGTGCAACTTAACGTGAGGCAGTGCAACTAGGCCCAAGACCTAGTTAACTTAAGGCCTACAATTAATAAAGCAAATACATAAAACATGATATTTAATATAACATACTACTACATTAATCTACACATGAGCATGACATTTCATATGGATAAGCAATTAATAAAGACACTTTGTGATTAGTGTTGGCCACTCAAGAGGCACATTTTCAAAGTTGTGTATTATTTTTCTGTATTAATTCATTTTCTATGCAGATTCAACATTCAGAGTACATGTATATTTATTAGTAAAATTCAGGGTTAATAATCCCTCCTCTGATGACTAAATATGTCATCACATTTACATCTTCTCACACAAAGTTTCGCTCCGCTAACATTTGTCAACTCTATCTCTTTTAATTGTTCATTCCCCCTTTGAATTTTCTCTAAACAATTTTTCCATTTTCATTTCTTCCCTCCTCTGATCATTCTTTATTCTCTTTAATTTGATCACATGATACAAATTACATATTCCACATGCTGCAATTATGCAAATCACAATAATCAATATCCCTTGGATTATTTTCAATATTATCTCTTCCCCTAAGTTGTCAAGCCATTTTCCCACAGAAGCAAATCTTTTGACAACCTTTTCTCAAACTCCTGGTTCTTTCAGCTCTTCCAAATCAGCCCTATCATTAGTCAGAATACTGAGTAAGCTTCTAACTTCTTTACTATTATCAGGAATATAAGAACAACAATGTTTTGAGTTAAACATTTTGCAAACTCCGCCATCCTTTGCCAAAAGAATGTCTAACGCAAGGCGGTTCTGAAGAGTCATAGATCTTACCGCAGCCATTTCTGTGTCCATTAGGATCATAGCTCCTGACAAATCTGTCAGCATGTTATCCACAATAGTAGACAACTTTGGAATCTTTATAGAATTTAGGATAACTCCTATTGAAGGAATTATTGCTCCAAATATATGTCCAACTATACTAGAAGGAGACTCTCTCTTTTGCCTATTGTGATGTAATTCAGTCATTTTAGGTAATTTACTCAATCTATCCCCAATTAACATGTGCCATACCATCCTCTTGAAAGACGGTAATACGCATTTGATCCACCGATGTAATAAACTCCAGGAATTGCAGGATCCGGTCCATTCAACATGAAAGCCCATTTACTCTGAAACAAAAACACATGTCTGCATTCACTCGTTCCCACAAACAATGTATCAGTTCTAGATTTAGGTCTATATACACACAGCTTTCCTACATGTTATGCATCTAAAGCTAACCTTCCTTGAGTTTTTATTTCTCTAAATGCATAATCATTCCTAAATGTTCTTTTCTCTAAGCCCTTTTCTAATTTGTCTTTTAGTGCTTTTCTCCTATCATCTGCCTGCTCTAAGAAGCTTTTTCTATGGGGGTAAGCAAGCATGTTCAATTATTTCTATGCACATAAGCTGTACCAAATGTCAATGTAGGTTCAAAGAATCCTCTCACTAATTCTATAGTGTTCTCCTTAACTACTCTACTCAGGTACATAACTATAGGGACAAACGAAAACACAACATCATAATTGGAACAGAAATACTGAATGTACTCCTGTTGTTAGTAACAGACTCAACTTATTCCGAAAGTGAGGGGCAAACTATGATAAGTAACTTGTTCCTCGACTGATGAAGAAATCTGCATGCAAACATAACAATTTGTCGCATCCATCGTCTCAACATACTCACGCAATAAGTGAGAGAAAATGTTAGAAGAAAGTTCTCCTTGTGTGCCATCTAGCGCAAATATTTCTCATCTAACATAAACTTCTCTATTTCTATGAGTGTAGTAGTTGCCTCTAAAGCTAAGGTATGGTTAATTTTACTTTTGTCAAGAACAGTCATACCCACAATCAAATACCAGGCACAATATTATGCATACAGTCGCTAGACCAGTACTCATGTATTTACAGCACCTGTTCTTCCTACCCTCCTGGCTAAGGTTATTCACGATCTGTAAAGAATCAGAAAGTAGAAGAGAACAATTATAACTATGCAGCAAAAATCAAAAACAAATCTCCAATCTTCTTTAGCAGTTATTTACAGCTTTCAGTCTTTTTTTTAGGATCCATATGTCAAAAATCAGTAAGTTTATCAAAATTGGTTTAGCAGCTGGTGAAAATCAGGTTATCAAATGTTTTCTCCAGTTGCTTTCAATAGTCCCTTTCTTTGCACTATCTCAATTTACATTTCTCACCAGTTCAGTTCACTTATTTCCTTCAAGTGCCAAAATATTGACTTGGAATGTCTCGATCAAAACAAAAAGACAAAAATTATCTTTGCCATTCACTTGTTGTTGTATACGCCTATTCAGGACCAGCATATCTTTGACTTGCAATTCTCTTTTTTTTCAATCTTCAATCTCCATTTAATTCTCCAGCACTCAAATCTTCTCTACTTGTTGTGTCTACTTCCTCCTCAATTGTTGTCACTGTAATTGCTTCTTTTCTTTTTGCTTGTGACTTCAGCCACTTATCTCCTTTCAGTGGACCTTTCGTAAATGCTCTTTTCAGTGTCGGACTTATAATTGTCTTTGTTCTGCATGATTTTCTCTTGACGGACCTGCAACTGGTTCAGGAGGAGTCAGACCACAGTGACTTTGATCCGCTTCAACTCCTTCCCCCTCGGGGTCTGTCTTTGTTTGTCTCTCAAGACTGTCTGCTTCTGGGAGAGCCCTCCTCTGACTAGACTCTCCTGCTACCTCAGTTGAGGTTGGTTTATTTACACCTTCCTGTGGGTCTTCTCATTTGTGTCTCACAGGAGGAGCTGAACCGCTTTCAGTTTGCTCAGATTCAGTCTCAGCTTCCCCTTCTCCCCTCTCCAGCTCTGGGGTAGGTCTGGATGTTGTTGGTACTCTCAACAACTCTTCATGGTCCAACGGACATGCCACTTTCCTTGTATGGCTTGTGTGGATCCAGTTTGGAACTCCAGCACACTTCACAGCTGTGGTAGTGATCAACACTACCTGGTAGGGTCCTTTCCACCTAGGCTCCAAACACGTCTTCCTCACATGCTTTCTGATCACAACCCAGTAACATGCTCTCAGGTTGTGTCCTTGATCTTGAGGCAGTTGCAGTGTGTTGGCTTCCACATGATGAAAGAAAGAGCGAACCACATCAGCCAGACCTTTGCAGTAGTCCAACACCATATCATCTGTTATGTTCACAAGAGCATTGGCAGGAACCTCTGGCGACCTCATTGCTCTACCTATGAAGATCTCATGCAGTGACAGTCCTGTCTTCCTGTCGGGTGTGTTCCCCATTGTCATCAGAACTAACGGTAGTGTGTCAGGCCATTTCAGATTTGTGGACGCACACATTTTTGCCATTCTTGATTTCAAGGTACCATTCATCTGTTCTACCAGTCGTGATGCTTCAGGGCGGTAGCTACAATGCTACTTCTGCTCAATGTTTAAAGCTGAACATAGTAGTTTACTTAGTTCATTGTCGAAGTGACTTCCTCTGTCTGATTCTGATGAGATCGGAAACCCAAACCTTGGTATCAGTTCCCTAAGCAGTAATTTTCCTACTGTGAGGCTGTCATTTCTTCATGCAGGGTAAGATTCAATCCAATGGCTAAAGATACAATCTCCAACACACATCTCAATCCTCCACACACAGGCATCTCAATAAAATCCATCTGCATTCTGCTGAATGGACCTCCCGCTCTTCCATTGTGGCTCAAATTGACCACTGTCCCTTTACCCGCATTCATTTGTTGACAAATGATGCAACAATGGCAAACTGCTTCGGCAACCTGTCTAAACTTGGGATTGAACAACTTTATTTAAATAACCGAATCATAGCATCTCTCCCAACGTGCCCTTGACCATTATAATATCTAGCCATTTGAGTCAACCAGTTGTTTTGCAAGACCAATTGTCCCTCTTCTGAAACCCATAGTTCATCCTCACGATGTACACAGTTCAATTTGACTCAAGACCTTTTTTCTTCCCTTTCAAGGTTATCCTGCAATGTTTTCAGTTCTTCCAATGTATCTATAACATGTAATGTATAACTTGGGCATGTCTCGTCTTCCTCAGGTAACAATTCCCATTTATCTTTGAACGATATACAGTTCAATGCGCAAAACCTTGCGACTTGTCCGCATATCCTTTTCCCATTGACACAAAATCTTGTGATTTCAGGGGTGCACTGCATTTCACCATGGCAATCTTCTCAGGCATTTGAATAGCTTGTAGCAATTCATGAATTCTCTCACCATTTTTGACTGGTGAACCAGAAGAGGTCATGAAACCTCTCTGTGACCACAACTGGCCAAAATCATGCACTATCCCAAATCCATACTGGCTGTCCGTATAGATGGTGACTTTAAGCTGTGCAGAAACATGTCACACTTTAGTAAGGGCAACCAGTTCCGCCACTTACGCAGAATATACTCCTGGAATCCAGGACGCTTCAAGTATCCTGGAAATTGTGCATATGGCATATCCTGCTCTCACTGTTCCTGTGCTGTCTCTTAAACAGGAACAATCAACAAAAATAATTTGGTCATTTTACTCCAATCGGGTATCTCTAATATCAGGTCTCAGTTTTGTGCACAGATCGGTTACTTCGAGACAATCGTGTTCAATATCTTCCAATTTGTTGATTTCAACATTTTCCTTCTGGAGTAAGGTTGCTGGGTTAAGCACTGTACACCTTTTCAATGACACATTTGGGGACCCCAGGATGCTCATTTCGTAACTAGTCAGCCTAGCACCTGTAAGGTATTGCGTTTTGGTTTGTGTAAGCAAAACTTCAATGAAGTGAGGGACCATAATTGTCAGGTGGTGTTCCATCACAATGCTCTCACTGTGAGTGAGGCTCAGTCCAGCCGCAGTGACGAAACGCAGACAGCCTGGTAAAGCTGCTGCAACTTGGTACTAAGTAGCTGAAAAATATGATACTGGGTGGTTTACACCACCACAGACTTGAGTCAAGACAGACAATGAACCTGCATCACGCTCATGACAGAACAAAGTGAAGGGTTTCGTGTGGTCATGCATTCCCAAAGCTGGGCTTTTGCACAGGCTTTCTCTCAACTCTGAAAATGCTTTCATACAGGCTTGATCTAACACTAAGGGATCAGTAACTTCTTTGTGAGCCAGCTTCTGAAGTGGCTTTGAAATGACTGAAAAGTTGGGAGTCCACTGGCAACAAAAGCTTACCATTCCCAAAAACATCCTAACATCTCTCTGTGTGCCTGGGGGACTCATTTATAATATGTTTGTAACTCTTTCTCTGGATATTATCCTAATTCCTTTCTCAATTTGGTGACCCAAATATTTCACTTCTTTCTGACAGTATTGTAGTTTCTATGGGGACACCTTATGACTATTTTTCCCTAAATGATTCAGTAAGGCAATCGTATCATATTTGCATTCTTCTTTTGTTTTGGACGCAAATAACAGATCATCAATGTACTGTACAAATGTCGATTGGAAAGGTACTTCAAATGACTCCAGGTTTGTTTCCAAGATCTGGTTGAAAATAGAAGCTGATTCTGAAAACCCTTGAGGAATTCTACACCAACAGTAGACTCAATCTTAAAAATTGAAACAGAAGAGAAATTGACTATCCTCCTGAAGAGGAACAGAAAAGAATGCTTGTGACAAGTCTATTGCGGTGAACCATACAGCATTGTATGGGATCTGAAACAAAATCACTGCTGAATTTGGCACTAAAGGGCAATATTTAATCACAATGTCATTTATTTCTCTCAAATCCTGAACCATTCGAAATTTCCCAGAGGGCTTTCGCAATCCCATTATTTGTGAATTACATGGACTGCCCAACACTTCTTTAAAAACTCCATGGTTTACAAATTCTGCAATTATGGGTGCAATTTTTTCAATTGTAAACTGAGTCATGTGATACTGAGGAATCTGAGGAAAAATCGCATTTGGCTTGACTGGAACCTTAACTGGTTCAACTCCTTTCATTAGACCAATGTCTTTCCCTGTCAAATCCCACACGTTCATTTTAACTGTTCCGTGTAAGTCAGAAGGAAGATCTCTTACTCTGAAATATGAAAAGAAGCTAATCAAAGGGTACTCCTCATTTATTGTCTCACAATCTGTCTCTCGAGCTGGGTCATCTTCATCATCACTGTTTGTATGAATTTCAGTTCCATCATTTGAGCAAGTAATCGAGCATCTTGTTTTACACAAAAAGTCCCTTCCCAGTAAGGATACCCGACTCTAGTCACAAACTACAAATTTGTGTAACCCTTTAAAGTTGCCAATTTTAACCAGAACTGGTTCTGTAATTGGGTTGGTCAAATGCTGATTCACGACTCCTACAATCTGGACAGTTTTCCCTGAAAGGGTCAAGTTTGGAACTTCAGCAGTCCTTACTGTAGAGCGTGTAGTTCCTGTGTCAACCAAGAATGAAACTTTGTGACCCATTACATTTTCCTTTACATAGTGACCTTCCTGATCTATTTCTATGCTTCCTCATCCGAACTCTCACTCACCCAATCATCGTTTATTCCATTCTCATTGTGTAGCGGGAATTGGTGCACTGTGTTATTACTCTGGTTAAACCTTTGACCGGTGACCTGTTGATCAAGCATCACACGCTGCTGTTCCTTTGGGAATTGAGGTATTTGAATTTGCTGTCTAAGTACCATTTGTACCTGTTGCTGCATTGGCTGTGACTGAGGCATCTGAAAATGTGGCATTTGCACCTGTTGCATGGGCTGAAAACCCTGCATCTGATTCATATTACTTTGAAAACTTGGATTATGACCTCTTATTCTTGGTCCTCTCATGTTTTGGAAAGAATTGATGTCACTTGTTGGCTGAACGACACCTTCCTGTACCAACATCGGACACTCCCGCTTCCACTGTTCAAGCCCTCTGCAAGCGTGACATGGCAACAATCGCTTCATTCCGTGAACATCATTCTGAACCACTACAGTACTCAAAGCAGGACTACGATTTATGTTTCCAGTTCCTCCATGACCTCTACCTCTTGCTTGATTCTTAAACACCACATTTCCCTGCTGCTGTGGAAAGTTTCCCTGCATTCCTGTCTGTGCTGCTTTAATCTGTGTCACCATTGCCTTCTCTTTTAACTTTCTCTGCTTCAACTCAATCTTGTCACTACAGTACTTTGCATACTGAAATATCTCATCAAATGGCTTTGCTTGCCAGCAAATCAAAAGGCTCCTAATCATTTGACTAATTTCAGGTCTCAATCATTCAACAAATCTGAACACAAAATGAATCATGTCCTTCGGGTCAATTTTTTCTGTACCACTGTAATGTTTGCACGCCTACAACAGTCTCTCAAAGTATGCATGTATTGACTCTTTCGCTTCCTGGGCTGTTCTATTTATTCTCGGCCAGTCAATATTCTTGGGTGAAATTCTCATTTTAAAAAATCCAGTTACTTTATAGTAATATTTCATTACGTCAGGGGATGGTGCACTTGTTGCTGGATCTCTCTGAGGTTCTCTTGTCGGCCAATCTATGCTCCTCTTGCATTCATTCCATAATTCTGCTGGGACTACTATCTCTAACAGGGTGTTCAAATCCTCCCACAGGCATTTTGCGAGTTTCACAAACCTGTCTTGTCTGTTGGTACCATTCTACTGGCTTCTCTCTCAACCTGGGGTAATCATTTGTGAACGAGAGAATGTCACTTGTGCTTGAAGGGACATGGACAAAATTCCCTCTGTGGAATCGCATTTTACAGTTCCTAGGTATGCTATGCCTAGTGGCCCCTGTGATACACAATGACAATCTCTGCACAGGCCTATCATTAAGTAAAGAGGCCTACAAATGTATTTCGCTACTGCTAGGAACGCATTATGTTGCAAGGCTTGCCCTCTGAACAGACATCATGAAAGATCCTCGTCATTGCATGCTAGCTGAAGCAATCTCCCTTCTGGAAAGTACCAGTCTGAGTACGTGATGTTCTCAAGTTCTGTCACAAGATGGACCATGTGATATTAGGCACGTAGGCCACCTTGTGTAAAATCCTTTTCTATGCTTTTTGTTACTATATATGGTATGATAGGAAAAACGACCTCAGCCATAATGGAGAAGTAGTCATGCGTCAATCATACGTCAAAGCCAAAGAACCAATAAGACGTTGAATTATGTTTGTGGTTTAATACTATAAAAGATCATGTATTACTTCCTTGTATTAGGCTGCTCGAGTGTACACTAGTACAGAGCATCCTCCATGTACATGTCTTTCTGTTCTATCCCTAATAAATTCATTATGTTTATCTAGAAGAGCTGGCTAACGGTCGTTTGTATCCTGAATGGGTGCTGAATAATTAGGCTTCTACATTTGGTGGAGAATGGAAGAACTGCGGTCTCGTTCAGCGAATAGCTTCCTTCAGCCCGGCTCCTGTTTCGGTTGGGGCGACAGCTGACCCATTGGACAGGGCCCCTCCTGCGACGGAGTTTGGAGCTGTCGTGAGTATCTATTGCTGCTTCGTGGTCCTGCTCTCGCTGTTTGCTCTTCTGTGTTTTCGGTGTAAATATTGCGAAAAAAGGGCGTTAACTGGGGTGTTTCGTTAATATGTTTCCTGCATACAGTGGTTATGCATTTATGGTTAATATTTCTATTTTGCCGTACCCCTTAGCCAGCTTTTTGTAATGATATTTGTTTTTCTTCTCTGTCTCCGGTGGCATGCCAAGGGCATTTCTTCCTCTGTTGTCCTCTGTTGCGGGCTCCGATAATGCACCTCGTGAAAACATTCAGATAGTTAACTATAACCGTCCGCAGGCTGCTAGCATTCTGTGTTAATTTGGTTCTTCCATTGTATTACACCATTTCCTTCCTCCCTGCGCTGCAGCTGTATACTTAGAATAGCTTCCTGTATTTCATGTAGCTTGTTACTGTTAAAAAAAGAAGTCTGAGGAATAGAGGCAACTAGTGGTGTTGCTTCAGAACACAGCGCGAGTCGCTGTTTGCAGTCCCCAGCCGGAGGGGCTGGGGCGGATAACTCTGGCCAGAGAGGGTGTTGTGGGCTCCAAGCCAACCCCTGGTTAAAAGGGCGTTGCCCAGATGTGAAATGGAATGGTAGAGGTCCGTTCCAGGTTCTATGTGTACATTTAAGAGGAACTGGCATGTGATGTCAGCATCCTTGTGTTTATAGGAGTGATAGTGGTTCATTCCAGTAACTGGATGATAGTGGTTCATTCCAGTGGAGCAGGCAGGCTCTGTTTGTCGTGTTAAACAATTGTTATGTTATCTGTTTCCTGTGATATTGCAGCTCTTTGAACAATGCTTATGGCATATTGAACTATCGGCTACTCATGTGAAATGGTGTAAACTATAGATGCTGGTTTGATTACGTGTGTGTGTGTGAAAGTGGTTTTTGAGGTATAAATCCGTGTGTGTGTCTGAAAGTGTTTTTTGAGATATAAATAAGTGTGTGTGCGAAAGTGGTTTTTGATTGATGAAGGAAGGGTTGACAACAAGGTGGTGTACTGTGATTTATTTTGACTTCATGCATTTGCGATTTAGGATAAGAATTTTTAGAAAATTTAAGACTAGGTGGGTGGACTCCTGGGAGACATAATACAGATTTTTATGACAATTGACTGATTTAATCTGCAAACATCACACAGTACAAACCCCCCCTGCACTCGCTACATATTGATACAAGGGGTGGGAGTAGGATCACCCCACAGGGCTAATTGTACTGTGACCCTTGTCTATGGTTCTGCCGTCACATGTGGTTGCTTGACTTGTTCACCGCTATTGCATTATCTGTGTGTCACTGGCCAAGGATCTGGTCCAGCTTCCACTATCATACAGCTGCACCCTGTCCCTCCTGACTATTCTGTCATCTCTTGATTAACCCCAAAGGACGCCAGTGTGGACGCCATCACTAGCACCTTGGGTACTGTCTGATTTCAAATTTTGTGTGAGCTAAGGTGGACATGGCTGGCTGAAATTGTGGCATGGATGCAGACCGGCTTGCTTCCTGCTTTTACTAATCAATAATTGCGGCTGGCAAAGAGAGGCTGCGTGTGTGAATATACCCATTGTTATCCCTTCTGTGTCACGGGGTATGAGCGGTGTAAAAAAAATACACCGACATCCTACTGTTTTCTGGAACTATTGTAATTGTCTTCGTGTTATGTAACAAAAGGCTAGGGTAAGACAGTCACGAGGAACCCTCTTAGTAAAGGCAAAGTAGAGACACATCAACATAGCCCCAAGGACAGTCCAGCGTACCAAATAGAGGCGAAAGAAGGCCTATAGGCACTACTGTACTTAGACTTTGACTTTGCAAGGAAAATGACAGTAGTGTTTCTGTAGCTTTGCGGACATGTGTGGTGCTTTACAATGCTGCCTACATGCTAGTTGCATATGGGATGTGCATTGAATGTGGGGCTGTCCTGTATGTGGAGGATAAAAAAAAAAAGAGAAATAAATAAAGTGAACTGAAGAATGGTTTCCTCCACATGGTGGGGGGGCTGACAAGGGCAGGGAAGATTGGAGGACGAGGACGAGGGCACCACAGCAGGGACCAAACACTCTGAGCTGCCTCTACAACAGCAGGCAGAGACGGAACGTGAAAGCCGCACCCTGGAATGGCGTTTGATGGATGAGGAAGTGAAAAATAAAAGCAAAACGTAAGAGACCTTGTGAAAGAATTAGACAGTTATTCCATAGCCAGGGTAAAGAGGAAGTGGCTAATGCAATTAGAAAAAATGAACAGAAGTACGAACAGATATCAAATGAAATGGAAAAATGTATTGGCAAGGGGCGAGAGGGATCACACAATTTACTATGGGATATGTCCACGTATGCACATCACACAATCCATAACATCAAGATGTGGAAGGAGGTGCTCAGCAATACAAACACACAGCTGGAGATCACAAGACACAGTCTCTCGACGTACATAAAAATGTACAGAGTTAAACAGAATAATAGCCATGGGAAGGGCTGCTTTGGAAGGATCTGGATACATTGTTTAGCATTATTGTACCATGAGATTGGTGGGAGGATTGTAAGAAGGCGATACACTGGCCTGAAATATGTGGCCACTACTCCAATTACTACACTATAATTTGACACTACACTGAGTATGGGAAAGGTTTGCAAGTAGACAAGGGATGGCTGTAACATGCTTACACACTGTAGAAAATGTAAGTTTAATTGTTAAGTTATCACACGTAATAAGACACAAAATTCAGACTTTATTACTTGTTATTTGCTTTAAAAGTACTGCAAAGAGCATTGTACAGCAAAAATAAAAGCGTCAAGATAACTCCAGTGAATAATGTACCTGCTGGGGAGGAATGAGAGTTTTGGACAGTGGCATTTTTGACTGAAAGATAGTGCAGATGGTTAATATGCAGGCTGCAAAGGATGTGTATTATGAAAAAAAAAAAAACAGTATTTTATGTGGATGGCACAGTGGGTTACTGCTTTTGTCACAGAGATTCTTTAGTTACTGTACAGTTCATAATAGTAATCTAGCACATTGAGCTATGAACTGCAATTAAGGAGCTGCATGCCAACTGCATAGCACAAATTAGAAAGCTGTTTTTTCCCAGTCTTTCATTTTAAAGTGCTGTAAAGTGCTCCAACACCTACACTGGTATGAGAGATGCTATAATAAAAATTAATTAAATGTGACAAAAAGGATAGGGAGAGAAGAGAGGCACTTATGGTTAAAAATTGAAAAGTTGGTCGCCAAGATACAGCACCAACATTTCCAATAAAATGTTTAGATTTTTGCATATTTTTTCAATATAAAAAGAATGATTTCATGTTTGAAATTTAAATTGTGCAAATTGCTTGGGGGTACCTGGCTTCCAGTAACGTTTCACTGGTGGTCCCCAGGAGTAAAAAGGTTAGGAACCACAGGTGTACAACAAATTAGAACTTTCTTATGTAGGGATTACATTTAAAAATATTTGACCCATGCAAAGGTTGCCAAAATTCTTACAGTGAACAAATTTAGTCTGGAGGGAACAGAGGATTCATTTGCAGCAGTTAACAATATGTTGTCAGGAGTGTGGAATTTTATAAAATGTCTAAATTGTCCATGGGACAGTTTGTGTCATCAGTCTACTTGTCCTGTAAAAAGACATGCATATTTTCCTCCTGCTACAATGGTGTTTACAAATATTGTCTAGGAGTTCGATTTCCTGGTCTGCCTCATTAAATGCTAGCTCATGTATAAAAGCTGTAAATTTGCACTAATGCAGGAACAGATACCATGGGTGTACTTTGTGATTTTCTTTGAGAATTCTGCCATAAACTGGTTATCACAGATCTTTTGTTATTTGAATTCTGTCTCTCTGTTTATTGGCTGGCTTCAGTGGTAGTGACACCATTCTGCTCTTCCATACGAAGAATATTGGCACAAAGTAGTTTTGGCACAAAGTAGTTTTGTTCATGCCAGGAACTACTATGGCAATGTGTAACTTCGATGAAAAGGTTACATTGATTTTTCCTGTTATGAATATAAATGTTGGAAATACCACCATGCATCCGCACATTTTACTAAATGATGCTTCAAAGAAATGACACCTAAAATATCATGGTAGTTTAGCAGAATGTTTCTTTCCTAGTTACATTGTTTGTGAAGGTATTTTGAAAGGAAGGAATAACAAAAGTTTGCTTTCGAGCTTCTGCAGATATTTGCATCTGATGAGAGAGCATTCTGGAAGAATTGTGCTGGGCATTTGTTTACGGTAGTTCCATACCCCTGGTTGTGTATTTCTTCATAGCTCTATAGAGTACATACTAATAATTTAGTCATGTTCAATGAAAGAAGAGATATAGAAATTAAAAGAAGTGTTAAATGTGATGAATTGTAAATAATATAAGTAAATAAGAGATATATAAAAATGTGGGTTTTTGTTGGGGTGTAGAGTGAGTTAATTATGTGATAACAAACTTCTACTAAGGTGTATTGATATTTAAAATAAACACATTAGTGCAGTAATAATGATTACACATGACGTGTTAGTGACTGATCGATTTCACTTAATGAGAGGCTAAAAGAAAATAACACAAGTGGATGTTTAAACATCTGCAGTACATGTAGTATGTTGAAGTCATGTGAGTGCAACCAGGGTGTCAAAAGGGCAATGAATGGGTAAAAATGCAGCACATTTGTCACAAATGTGTTTTATTTTTATGGTATTTTATTTTGTGCATTTATCTGCCAGGTCCCGTCCCTATATTAAATTGTAGCAGTTAAGATTACCTTCCCCATTTCTGAAAACCACAGGATCTGGGCATGACTCCAAGGGCAAAGCCACGGATTGTTGCGATATGTTACCATGACGTTCCAAGTAGAAATGTAAAATAAATGTACAGCTGAATGGAATAGGATTTTTTTTATATACACCCTGGACGCAGGATGTATGTATCTACGTAGGAGTATTTTTCTATCCATGTTTTTCCCTAGGTTTCAGAACATGGACGAGAAGATGTGGTTTCTGTATCCGTCTGTCTATGTTACGTTTTATGTTTTCATAATTATTGGGAGTCTTCCGTGGTACATCTTAAATGAGCGCAGTGAAATGGATTGCCTTCATGTGTTGGTAGATTGCAACTAAATATTCTCCAAACTGGTTTTGGGTATTGAAAATACCTATATTAGGATAGAGTTATTACTACCTTAGGATGTGCTATGTAGTACTGCAATACAGCTATGAGTAATATACCTCTGATGATGAGGGTGCCAAATATAAATAAATAAAATAAATATAATATCTTAAAGGAACATCAGCATTTCAGAACATCACACTTGTACGAGAAAGGGGAAGTGACTTCTGATGGCGGTGATGCCTGCAAAGTCCCAACCCTTCCAGCATTGATGCAGATATTCTGGGTGTTGAAATAGAATAATAGAATACAATGCTATGTTAAAAAATTATACTGGCTGTATACCAGTGTAACATGTGTTTTCGCCTGACCTTTGGATCACCATTTGTTTGGTGAAATAGTTTGTGTGAATATTCCACTGTTACTGAGTGTAATTGTTATTTATTTTTTAGTGTTTATTTGAGTTTAAGAGTGTGCTAGTTACCCCATAAACAAGTCAGATATGTCCCTTTATAAGATTTTGTGCATCTGCTGAGCGGTTCTAGATTGATGCAATACCGCTTGCTTCATTGGTCAAGAAAGGCACCCTTGACAAAGTTGTCAAAGTGAGCACCGACTGAGATACTGTTTGACTGGCCTATGAACATGTCTGGTGCTGAGAAGTTATTATCTGATAAGACATTTTGACAGCAGTTTGCCTTACCTTCAGCATTAGGTGCTGCAGGCCCTTCCTGGCTGGACAGCACTACCTGGACATGATCTCCAACAGGGAGATTGGGCTTGGGTCTCCTGAAAAGTAGGAGGGAATGACCTCCTGGATCCACAGCTATTACACCAAGAAGGTACACCACCGGAACACAACTGCATCCTGGAGACTGGGTGTGGGTAAAGGCCACACCAGACGTCACTGCCTTCAACCACGGTGGAGGGGACCATGCCAAGTCCTGTTGACAACAGCCACAGCAGTCAAGTGTGAGGGCATCACATCCTGGGTCCATACCTCACACACCAAGAAGGCCGCTGGACCAAAGGACGACCAGCCGCCAACAAAGTTGCCGATGAGAGTAATGCCACCTTCACCACAGCGGTACAACCTTCGTTCAACAAGCGCCACCAGTCAACACTGACGGAACTGCTTGTGCTACACTCCCACAGGAGTCGGAGAGTGTAAGTGGGTTCCCCAGTACACCAGAGCATTGTTCTTGGGCTGCTCGTGCTGCAACCCCACAGGAGTCGGAGGGTGCAAGCGGGTCCTTCAAGACACCAGGATTCTCTTTCAGAACTGCTCGTGCTACTCTCCACAGGAGTCGGAGAGTCAAGCAAGGCCACTTAAGTATTAAAGACATCAGGATATAAATGAACAGAATACTAAAAGTCCGCTAGAAAAATTTGCGCCAAGAGGTACAGATCCCAGTCCTACGGAAGCGGCTGGTCACTAGGATCAGTGCGGTTTGTAGCCCCATTGGGAGGTGCCTCTTCCAATTAGGAATACAGCAAAAATAGGACAAAAGGGCCATCCCTCTGGTCAGTGGACTATCGCACCCAACTCCCTTAGAACTGGACACTGGGATTCATACCTTTATACTCTGCATAACTACAAGTGTCAAATAGCATTCAACGTCGCACCGAAAATATACAGAAGGAATAGACTACTCGTGTGTCACTCCTACAGGAACAAGGAGGTATCAAAGGTTACATACCAATAGAACTGGTTTCAAGTGCTAGCCACATCCGACCACACCCTATAAGGCGACATGGATTTATGATTATAACGTAAGAAAAAGGAGCAGAAGAAGTGGCCCGTGGTGGTCACAGCGTTACTCACCCCAGTAGCAGCTATAGTACTAACAACAATCCTGATAGTATATAAAGACGACATACATATTCCATGGCTCGACCAGGAACACTACATCCCCAAAAATGGCCAAGGTGAAAGAACAACAGGTGGTGAGAACAACAATATCTCAAAATAACATGAGAGGGTGGAGGATAAAACAAAATGGGTGAAATATACGAAATGGAAAGAAGATGGAAAAGATTATAAGGACAATACATTTGTGCAAATGGTATCAATGTACAAAGAACTAGCAAATGTGTCTGATTGTTATATATGTACCCACCTACCGACCACTAGCCAGGAGAAAAGAAATTACACTTAAATGCCCCTCACAGAATTCGTGGCACGTAACATATTAGATAATATGTTAGGGGGAAATTTAAAAGGAATGAGTACAGGGAAAAGAAAAAAAAAGGAGAGAATAAGAGAAAATATAAACAAAGGAGAAATGAGGAGAAAAAGGGATGAGTATGGTTTGGAAGATGAACCTTATGTAGGTGATATGCAAGGAAAATTGGTAGAAAGAGTGTCAAATAAATTGAAGGAAGAAGATAGAAGGAGAAGAAAGAAGTGTAGGAGATTAGAATCCAAAGAAAGAAGAAGAGAATGTATTGAATGCATTTACAACAGAAAGAGGGAAGGGTTACACTGAAGGGATCATGGCTCAGAACAACGAATACCATGCCTGGCCATAGATACAGAAATAAAGGCACCATGGTGTTTCAAATGCTCAAGAGGTAACGCAGACACTAGCAAACACGGAATTGATGTGGGACATAGTATTTGCAATACAACATTGAGCCTGGACTACAAAAGAAATGACACAACAGGCTTGTCCATAGGCCTGACACCTCCCAAAGGAATATTTATTATATGTGGGACATCTGCATTTTTTTAAATTGCCAGCAGGTTGGCAAGGTACCTGCTACTTAGCATTCGTGCTACCAAAAATGGCACATAGAACAGAATTACAGAAGGGGGAAAAGAGAACACTTGGCGGGGTGCGCAGGAAGAGGACACCAACGTGGGGAATATAAGAAAGGAAATAGAGGATATAAAAAAGGAAGAAGAAGGAGCTGGGAAAGTGCAGATGGGACAGACGTCAGAGGAATGCTGGATCGAGTAGCAGCATGGTTCAGGGGTTGGGGTACCTGGTTGGTAGAGGTACTAGCGATAGGGATCGTGGCACTGATAACGATATGTGTGCTCATACCAGTTTGTCCATCCTTCCTGGCCCTACTCTTGAAAAAAAAAAAAAAAGAAACTGTCACCAGAAACACACACATTATCAAAGAAAAAGATATAAGGATGACAACAGGGACAAGCAAGAGGTATAAATGAGAGCAATACACCATGACCCTTAGATTTGTCATTGAGTATCAGAGGGCGGAATGTGGAATCGCATTTTACAGTTCCTAGGTATGCTATGCCTAGTGGCCCCTGTGATACACAATGACAATCTCTGCACAGGCCTATCATTAAGTAAAGAGGCCTACAAATGTAATTCGCTACTGCTAGGAACGCATTATGTTGCAAGGCTTGCCCTCTGAACAGACATCATGAAAGATCCTCGTCATTGCATGCTAGCTGAAGCAATCTCCCTTCTGGAAAGTACCAGTCTGAGTACGTGATGTTCTCAAGTTCTGTCACAAGATGGACCATGTGATATTAGGCACGTAGGCCACCTTGTGTAAAATCCTTTTCTATGCTTTTTGTTACTATATATGGTATGATAGGAAAAACGACCTCAGCCATAATGGAGAAGTAGTCATGCGTCAATCATACGTCAAAGCCAAAGAACCAATAAGACGTTGAATTATGTTTGTGGTTTAATACTATAAAAGATCATGTATTACTTCCTTGTATTAGGCTGCTCGAGTGTACACTAGTACAGAGCATCCTCCATGTACATGTCTTTCTATTCTATCCCTAATAAATTCATTATGTTTATCTAGAAGAGCTGGCTAACGGTCGTTTGTATCCTGAATGGGTGCTGAATAATTAGGCTTCTACACCTCCTGAATCTCTCTCATTGGTAGAATTTTCATTGGGTCTTCGACCTGCTGCAATTTTCAGTCAGATTTGCAGAATCCCTTTTCTTCTTGTCTCTTTTCTTCCCCCATCTGCCTTCCCATTTTTCTAATGCTCCCCATGTTTGAATGCTCTGTATTAATTCTCTAAGGCAAATTTTCATTCCTTGCATTCTCATATTCTCGAAGTCTTTCGAATCAAAATCTAATCTGTAACTCCTCTGCAAGTGTTTTGTTTTCTCAATCTCTATGTCATATTTTTCTGCTAAGTCTGCTAATTTCTGATGCACAACTCCTGCTTTGTTAGTGATCAGTTTGCATGAATAGATCAACTCGTTTTCCCTGAATGTATCAATCCAGTCCAACCCCACGGTTCCCTCAATTAGGTCTTCTGCTTCTATTCTAAGTCTGGTCATGTTCAGGGCACTTTCTCTGCTAGAATCTTCCTGAGTAGCACTCAGTCTCTCTAACCATTCAGTGAACTGCTGAGCTGTCAAACCCTGTAACGAAAAGTTTTTGTGACTCACATCTGGCATTTGCTGTACTGTCAGATTCGGGGTTTCTGGTGTCACCATGCTTGGATTTGCACCTATGTATGATCTCACCTCGATATTTGGAGGAGTCCTGAAAGGACTTAACTCAATTAACGGACCTGTCTCATCAAACGTTGGTCTCATAGGAGTTGTCATTCTTGCATTCGTGGTGTATCTTTCCTTTTCTACAATTGAGCTGAGAGATTTCTGTTCTCTGTTTTCATTATTTCCCTAGGAAAACAATGGTATGACCGGACCTATGGTAACTGGTACTGACACTCCATCTGGGCATAGTCTAACATTTGGCTCTCTTGGGTGCACTATTCCTGTATTTTGATTTGTCAATGTGAACATTTCTGTCTGTGATCCTGTTGTAGGTTTGTACAGTGGAACTGACTGTGACTTTATTGGGGACATCAAGTTTGGAGTGGACTCTATCTGGACCAATGCTGGCTTCCGGTAAATGTGTCCTGTAGGCACTATCAAATTTGTTACAGTATCTACAGTAGGTACGTCAGGGAGAATTCTTGGGATATCCGTTTGTGGCATAGGCTTCTTACCTGCCAAAGTAACTGGTGAATTATGGTTAACCTGTATCTGGCTCTGGGTTGGTTCAACTGATATCGGGGCTGTAGGACCTACACTTGTGCTTGAACTTTTCTCATGCACTGCATATGGCGGGTGACGATTTCTCAGTAACTGTAAAATGAATTCATCATCATCTGACTCTTCATCATATGTCAGAGAGTTCCTAGATCTTGTGAATTTCTGCTCTCTTTCTGCTCTCTTTCATCGGAAGGGTACAAGTCCCTCTTTCTGGTACTCCATCTAGCTTCATTCTCATTCTCCTGTGTAATTGCATGAAACAATTTAATTCCCTGTAAGTCTCAGTTCTCCAAAATTTCTGATCACTGTCCCACTTGGCCTCTGCTAGGGTCTTTTCAGCTTTTCTCATTCTCCTCTCAAATTTTTGTTGCTGTTGCTGTCTGGCTACTAATTCCCAAATTGGTAATACCTCAAACTGTGCTGGTCATGGAGGAGGTTTCAATTATACAGCACCCTCCTCAAATTCTCTAAGCTCCTCAAATTAAATGTTCCATGAGCAGGAAATGCTAAACTCCCACCCTTCTGTCACTTTGCACCATTGTTTCAGCCAAAGACATGCCACAGCGCCCTTTTCTTTGAATACAATAAAGGCGGGTGTACCTTCTGGTGTTGTAATGTCTCCTATACTCATTGATATATGTGGATCTCCCCTTAGGGGCTTATTAAAATTTAATTTCCGCAACTTTTATACTATTTTCAATCAAATCAGGAAATGGCTTACAATCCCAAAATCATTTTCGTCTACCTTCTCAACCAATTGCGCTTCACAGTTGTCCGCCAATCCAGCGTGACCCTTCTCACTAACTGACCTATCCCAGCGCAGCTCTAGTGACGTCACACTCACACACACAGGGGCTGACAAAGTCTTTTGGCTTGTCTTCCTAAACTTTGATTCCCAATATTGATACAGCGTTCCATACTAAGATCCCTAGATTCCCATCGTACATCTTGTTGGGGCTGCCCTATCCCCTTGTGTTTCCCTTGAGATCGCTAAAAGGGAGGTAGATGGCCCTGGTACTTAACGTAGCGTTACAGCTGATTCTAGCTCTGTGGGGTACAGATAGGGTCCTGACGCGTGTCTCATGGCTCCAGAAGCTGTGGTTTATCCTCGCCATGGAGAAACTCACCCTGGCCTCCCAGCAGCAGATAGGAGAAATGAGTGTATTATGGAAGCCATTCCTTCAGATCCTATCTGCAGAATTCACTGAGTTGACATGCCCGGCTTACTTGAGAGTATTGAGGCTGACTTGAGCTTTGGTCGGAGTGCTATGTGGAGAGATACTTGGGTGGGCTGAGACTGGGCGAGGGGGTGGGGTAGCGGAGTGGGGAGACAGGAGGATCACATGGGCTCTGGAGAGGAAGCATTGTTGGTGTGTTTTTATTTATGTGTTTGTATGGGTTCTCATCTGCGGGACTTGCAGTCTGAAAGACTATTGGGCGTTGCTAGCCTGCTCACTGGACCGCAAAGAGGGGGTCTGGCGGTGAGGTCCCTTGGGGCAAGGTTTTGGGATTCATTGGCGGGACTTCTGTCTGTAGATTTGGAGTTCTTACTGCGGTGATACATTTCATCTACTGTCCTGCGATGTGCTGTTTTTTGTATGTTTATACGTTCAAAATAATAATAAACAGATTTGATCCATAAACTTGGATTCCAACTAAACTAATGTAAAATCATTGCGAGCACTAAACAAAACTAAAACGCAATCTGTCTGTTTACTACAGGTAGGGTAACATAATTGCTTCAGAAACTTTACAGATTTTTAACTGATGGCTTTTCGCTCTAGCACCTAGTCTTTCTTTCTCAGTTTCCCTGATTCCCAAGCAAAATTCGACCCGCAAATGTTACTCTCAACTGATCAGTGGCTCTGTCCTGGTGCACAATGGCCTTGCCAGATCTTAGTCAAAACATTTCACTCATTTTAACACTCACGCTCAAGTTTGTCAACCACCCCCAATTGACCTATTAAAATAGAAAAATTACAACAATAAATCAAGTGTCTCATACACTTTTCAATATACTCCGGAGTCTTAGACCTCGCAGGGTCTATATACCAACAACAAAGTAGACAATGTTTGAGCACAAAGTACCACACACATGTGAAGTTTCGACGACTTCCCTATTTTCACACTTCAGAGAACGCAAACTCCTTCAACAACTTCAGCTGGAGTGTGCAAACTCCCTAAACCCTTACAAACATCACAATTCACATGGGAAAGTCATTCTAAGTTCTTGGGGCACATTTCCTCTCCACTTTGAATCGTCAAATCTGAAAATCCAAACTTTCACCAATTCCTTTTACCTAATCTACAAATTATTTTCTCTTTAAGGGACTAATCATTATCCTTCTACCGTCTCTGGGGACCTGCGATTTCTCAAGGGGAAACCTTTTGTGGCGGCCTCTTAAGGAGGCATAAGCATGCTATTCTCTTATCTTATCTGGCGGGTAAAATGCAATTCTACTTATGATGAAGGGGTCTTAAGGGGATTAACCATCATACTCTGCTACCATCTCTGTTAGCGCAGCTGACCTTATTTGGCTTTTCTTCATTCATTTAAAAGGGGACAAGTTAGAGGTTCGATGGACCTTTAAACTGCACTTAAAGTAATTCCCACCATCGGACCCAATTTCAATACCATTCAATAACATAATCAATCAATAGAATCAATGATTTCTCAGAAATTTCCATTCACCATGACCCCTTTGGCAATGAATAACCACACCTAGTGACAGTTAAATTGTTTATTTCCCTAGATTAACAATGTTAATATCATGTAATTTAATCTCAGAATCAAATTATAAACATACAGAAACAATTCTGGTTGACTAAATCTCCCAAGGAATCCCAATTTAATGAAAGCATGTATGGGTATGCACTCTAGAATCACAGTACAAATCAATAGTAAAAATAACTGAGCAATAAAAATAGCATACATTTCGATTCAGCAAAGAACCAACATCAACTGTTGTTGTAGTACAAGGACTTTATTCGACTTTCAACAAGTCATAAAAGTAACAATAATTTACATTTTGATAAACAATAAATAGAATACAATAAGATAAGCTAAAATCTTAGAGATTAAAAAATAATAAATAATCTAAAATAGTTCAAGTTATGTTGGTAGCCCCCATGCACTTTCTTGTGCTTAATACAGAGCATAAAAAATTGGCCAAGGTTCTGCACATCTCGATAGATGATAATACCTGAAGGCAAGTGTACGCGGTGCGGCACTGAGGGAGATTGATTAGCCTTAGGAGAGGGGCTACTAGACGCTTTCTTTGCTTAGCGTAGAATTTGCAAAATAAAACCACATGGAATGTGGTTTGTTGTGCCTTTGCGTCGCATGGGCAGGCCTTCAGGGTGGTGCTCCAATCATTCATGGTTGGGAAGGTCACCAAACGATGGAATATATCCAGCCTCATTCTAGTGAGCACAAAACGATGGCGAGGATTTATCACGTTCATCAGATAAGGCTGAATAGCCTCCGTTGACAAGATTATTTGATTGTGACTGACGGTGGACTTTTTTGATTCAACCTCCCATCGTAGATCTTCTAGATATTTTAGTGCCATAGCGCTCAGGTCTTTCCTAGAGATTGTTTCCAGGAGAGCTGGATTTGTGTAATAAGCTTTGTTGCCCATGTTTTCAAAGAAAGTCATGATGAATTTTAGCCATGGCACCCTTGTTGCGTATGTAGACTCCATGCAGTCGGTCAAAATGGCCTTATTTAGTTCAGTGTGTTCCGAGGTCCAAATTTTGTGCCATAGCAGTAAGGGTTGGATCTTTATCAGGTCGGTGATAAAGGGGGATCCTAGTTCTGAATGAATTATGTATGATGATGTGCCTTTTGGTACCATCAATATATATCTTAAAAAGTCGTTTTCAGCCGTCTGTAGCAGATTACAGTCTGGGTATCCCCAGATACCGGACCCATACGTGACTGCTGGGATGCACTTAGCTTTGTAAATTTTTATCATGTTTGGCGGGGTAATCCCCCCTATTCTTTTAGAGAAAAACCTTAAGGCCATCGTTGTTTTAATATGCTGGGATTTTTTTATCTTCCTACAGTTAACCCAGGAGCCCTGATTGTCGAACATTATGCCCAGGTAGGAAAAGGTGCTTGCGGTTTCTACTCTCCCTTCCGCGGTTGTAATATTGTAGGGTTTGCCGAGTTTCCCACCACAATTCATGATGAATGTTTTTGAATAATTGACAGTAAGACCCAATTGTGACATAAATGTAATACAAGTATTTAGTAGTTTTTGTAAGGCTAACGGGGTCCTGGCCATTAAAACTGCGTCATCTGCATAAAGTAAGACCGGGACAGGACGGTTGCCTATTTGGGGTAGATCTTTACAATTACTAACCAGCACATTTTCTAAGTTGTTTATATACAACGAGAACAGGAACGGGGCGAGGACGCAGCCCTGGCGCACGCCTCTAAATATGCCAAAAGGGCGGGTGCTCTCCCCCTTTAGGCCGTACCTCACTCTTGCTCTGCACCCTGAATACATGTCTCGTATAAACTGGATTATTGCTGGATCTACCCCCATGCTGGTTAAGATGTCCCATAACTTGTCATGTAGTACGCAGTCAAATGCTGAGGATAAGTCAATGAATGCCAGGTGCAAGTTGCCTTCTCTGATCTTAGTATACTTTCCTATAATGATACTTAGGTTCAGGCTTTGTTCCACTGTCCCAATGCCTTTCCTGAATCCGTATTGGACAGGAGACAAGACTCTCTTGTCTTCTGCCCAAATTTGCAATCTGTTCAGGATGATTCTCCCTGCTAGTTTGGCTGTTGAGTCCAGCAGGGAGATAGGTCTGTAGCAGGCTGGGTTAAGACGGTCACCTTTTTTATATATAGGAATTATATTGGAATCTCGCCAAGATGGTGGGGGACCTTGTGTGCAGATGGCCCTCAATGACTGCGTTAATAGGGGGCCCCATAGGTGGATATTGGCCTTATATACATCTATCGGGACGCCATCGGGGCCCGGGGCTTTTCCTGGTTTACTTAGAGATATGGCTTCCTCTATCTCCTTAAGGCTGAATTGAGGGGTTATTAACAGGCGAGTGCATTGCTGTGGGGCTTGCTCGTGTTCGTGTAATGTAGGGTTCTCCTTGCTGACTCGGGCATATGTTTTGGAAAAGTGTGCGATCCAGACTTCTTCGGAGATCGCTATTTCCATTCTGCGGGAATCTCTGTCCCCGAGCATAGGTGAGTTGATTGTTTTCCAGAAAAGAATATTATCTTTTGTACGGCTAGCTGTATGTAGAGTTTCCCACAGGGTTCTTTTCAAAGACAATTTCCTTCCCTTCATTGCTGCTTTATATTCTTGTCTGCACTTTCGTATCTCTGTTAGCGATCTTATTGGGGCTTTTAGCACCTTTTTCAGTTTCCTATGTGCTTGTGAGCAGTTATAATCAAACCATCCAGTAGCCCTTTTTTTTCCCAGGTTACCCCTTCTAGTAGTAAGGGCTTTCTTTATAGATTGCAGGATCGATATAAAAGCGTTCACACATCGTCCTGGATCTGTGTTCTCACTTAGACAATCTGCAAAAGCATGCTTCGAGTTACTTAATAGCTGCTTGAGGAAGAAGTCAGGGTCGATCTGTGACCATTTAAGGGAGTATCCGTTACACGACATTAACTCAGTATCGTCTAACAGGCTGATCTTGTCGTCTCTGTCAGCTGTTACGGAGGTTATTAGAAGATTGAGGCTCTGGGGGTAGTGGTCACTGATTGCGATGTCATGCAAGGTATATTTCTTAAGGTAGTGTGAGAAGTGGGTTGACATTAAAATGTAATCGATCACAGTATTTGCTCCCCTTCCATTGTAAGTTGGATAGAACTTTGGTTCAGCAGTGTGTAATTCATTTGCAAAGGATAAATTATGAGTTTGTGTCAGTAAATTAAGTGCGTCTCCTTGGGTGTTATGAGCAAAGTGGAGAGTTGTACCAATGCCCTCAGGGTCCCAGCCACATACCTTATCTGAGGTTTCTTTGCAGGGGTGGACGTTAAAGTCACCTCCCCAGATCATGAGGATCTCACGACTGTTATTAGTATTAGCAATTTTTTTAAGGTCATTACCCATCTCCAGTAAGGTATTAGCAAACTCTCCTGAGGGTGCATTATTATAGAAATTAATGAGGACTAGGTGAGTCTTATTGTCCAAGTTGCCCTCTATCATTTGGTAATATAGACTCGTAAATTTCATTTCTAAATTTTGTAGTCGTACCTTGTTAGAGATATATGTGCATAGGCCCCCTTTTGGTCTGCCATGCCTAGACGGGGCAGCTGAGGAGTGAAATGTTTTATAACCATTAATGTGAAGGGGGCTCGTCATCCAAGTCTCTTGGAGACATATACATGAATGTTTTTCTATAAAGTTCACCCAAGCCTCATTGTCTATTTTGTTATTTAAACCTGCGATGTTCCAGAATAGTAGGGCAATCTCTGCTTTCTGTTTGGGGATGTCTTGCTGGTCCACTGGTGTACCCAGAGGTACGATGTCACCTGGTGACTGGGGTAAATATCTGGGGGCACTATTTTGTATTGAGTGGCTATGGAGCGTGTTTACTATGGAGTCTGTTGTATGGGATGTAAGTTCTTTGCTTGGTGTCCGTCCTGGTTTATGTTCTATCTGGGGTAATTCGTCTGGAGCTTTCTGGTTCATACTGAGTCAATCGATATCTTCTAGAGTCCTAAGGGGGTGGAATCTGTTGCGCCCCGTTGGGAAATCTAATGTGTTAGAGGGCATTCTTGCTAGTTGTAGGCCTGTGAAGTTGTGTCCCTCTGGTTTTTGGTAGAAGAAACCTAGGGGTAGTAGTGAGATTCCTTGAGAAGTGACCTGTTTAGCCCCTAGATTACGGATAATTTTGTCCACTAAATTTGGTGACCCGAATGAGAGTACCACACAATCGCCTTCCAATACTTTCTTATTGTTACCTATCCATTTGATTCTCCTGACCATTTTTATGTTTTCAAAGAGAGGCCCTGCCATTCCTGGGCCCGTACGGACACTTATCCAATTGAGGGCCTTATTTCTCAGAGCTGTCCAAGATTCTGTCTGTTGGTCATTTAGGCAAGGAACATTGGCCAGAATTGCTACATAGGGGGTAGCCTCTGGAGGGAGATGTAGTAGATCACTTGGGCGGTAACATATGTTTGGGGGTTCAGTTCTGCTATGTGTGTTCCTCCCTGGGTCTACGTGAGGGTGAGAGGTCATTATCCTCGGTGTGCTGTTGTCTATTCTCTTGACTAGTCTAGGTTTTAAGTCTGGTTGGTCGGGCAGGGAAGCTTGAACTGTAGCGGTGGAGAATACGGACCTAAGGGTTGGATTCGAATTGGATACTTGCGGCTGCGTCGACGTATTTCTTAGGGGATCTACGTTCAAGTGGGTACCATTTACCCTATTTTGCAAGAAGGAGTGGGTATTTGATCCCTGCGCTTGGTTTGGAAGTGATGTATTAGGATCCTTTAGTGCGTGATGTGTATCTGTTCGTTGTATGGCCTCTATTAGACCAAGTCCTGCCTCAAGTTTATTTTCCACTCCCTTTAAGCACTCCAGCATGGAATCAAGAGTGAGTCCTATTGATGATTTCAGGGTGGTTACTAGGTCGTTAAGGTTTATAAGGAGTGATCTAGTCGTATCTCCTACATTATTTATAGGTTTCTTCCTAGTTGGTTTCTTAGGTAGTTTTGTGGCTGGGGTGACAATTGGGCCTTTCGCTGGGGGTTTCTTAGAAATCTTATCCTCCAGCCCCGCCTCTGGTTTCCTTGGTCGTTTGGCCACGGGCGAGGTATCATCCAGGGAGTGTATTAGGTTAGAGGTGTCTTTAATACATCCGTTGGTGTACCTTGATTCTATGTTCTCCTCGCCGTCTTTGCTTTGCTGTGAATTATTAGGTAGTTCTACAGAAACTAGTGGTTCGAGTGAATGATCTTTAGACCCCATCATTTTTTCTTCTACAGTGGCGATTTGTTTATCAATCATGCCCATTGCCCCTGAGATATATTTTAGTATAGATGTGCTATCTTTTAAGTTTGTTGTGTTATTTGTTTTGGAGTGTTTCCTTTTACCCATGTTTTGTCGGTACACGTGGCCCTGCCTAAGTAGTAAGGGATAGGGAAGGAGGGGTGAGTTAATCCTCCTTAGGTAGCTCCACTGGGCTGTTCTGTATCAGCAAATGTTTGCAGGGTGGGGGGAAGTCTAGGCTACTCAGTAAGAACTGGGCTTCTTTCTGGCCCTTTTCCCTGTCGTTTTGGGTTGATTAGATAGGGAGGCAGAGAGGCCTAGGGTTGCAGAACCGAAGTTTAAAGAGGGGTGGCCCAGCCCTGCCTCTTCCTGTCGATGACGGGCGAAGGACGGGCCCGCCCTTGGCCCGGGCTTCGCCCGCGCGCGTCCCGCCCTGCGGGCGCGCTATGAGTTGTTTAAAGGGCCTCCCGCCCAATCAGCAGCTGAGGCTGCTCTGCCGCCGAAGTTTAAAGGGCTCCTGCCGGTGCAAGTGTCTGTGCGCGTCCCGCGGCTGCGGGCGCGCTATGAGTTGTTTAAAGGGCCTCCCGCCCAATCAACTGTTGTTAATAATCAGCAAACATCTTTTGTGTGTCTCCTGGCTAACCTTCTGATTAGAAAAGTATGATTGGGCTCCATACAAAACAATTTAGTTAACACAAATGTGGAAAAACATCTAGTTATGGCTCTATCAAAATTAGCAGTTGGTACCTAGGGACAAAAGACAAATTACATCAAGAACAGTAACATTCTGATATACCTCTCCTCAGTATGGATCAACAAGCTGCGATAGTCTTCGTCAATTGGACATCTGTTCAGTCAACATCAGCCTGGGACCTTGGCCATAAAGTTCAAGATAGGAATGTAAATCAAGCCTTGTTAACATGAAAGGTCATGGCAGAGGACAAAGGTGCTGTCAAGGAGGCGTTCAGAGTGTTGTGTGCAGCTGGTTGGGATGATGTAATTATGCCTGTTGTGCTTAAACAAGCATGTGTCGGCTTGAGAGGCTACGTCGCAAGGCAGCGAGTGGCGTTGCAGCTGCTATTTTGGCATGCTCTTAGTCTTTACATTAAAAAGTAAGCTCTCAAATCTAGAGCCATATGGGCATCAGCAGGAGCACTTGAGAGGGAAGCTTCGCAGAGGAGTGCAACATCTGACAGAAATGAAAATGACTTGACGGAAATTCCTGTAAGATCGTCAGCGTGCAGCAGAACATGGTCTCTTTCTGTGCAGGTGAAGAGGACAGAGCTCTCAGGAGGCACGTCTGGGGCGGGGGCTTATTAAACAATTCATCAAGAACGAGCCAGCCCCACCATGAGTTGAGATAATGAAGCCTTCCAAACAACAGGCATCTTTGGGCCCCAGTCAGTGAAAGGCTCGAACACCAGGGATTGTACCCAGGGACACTCAGTGCTGAGAGCCCACAAACAGCAAGTGCAGCATTAAGGAGAGACACAAGAAAAAAGTGACTTGCCAACGCTGAAATATATCGGCGACTGTGCAGTAATCCATATAACAGGGTTGGTCCCCAAGACAGTAACAAAAGCACCCCAAGGCGGGACAAACATAAAGCATTTACCAATGTCATCAAATAATTTTTGAAAGGCAAGCCCACGAATGAGTGAAAGTGATGGCGTGAGGTGGGTGTGGTTAAAAGCCCACATAGAAACTAACACGTTAGAAAAGCAGCGAATGCACACTGCTATGCTTGACCTGAAAAGGCATCTGACTAGAAAACGTGTAGAGTGGTGAGAATAAAGTGACAGCACATGCAGCTGCTAGGAGGCAGGTACAGCGCTGTCGAGCCCTGTACCTCAGAGTCAGCCCCAAAGAGTGGAGCTGTTCTGGTGGGTGAGATTGAAGATAGGTGTCTCCGATGGGAGAGTATGTTTGTATGAGCTCTGGGTGAACATGGAAGGAGATCTCTGCAAAGATGTGTGTAAAATACACACAATCTAGATTTAAAAGATTTAGAATTTAATCATCTAGGCTCCCCAATTCTGCATTTGAAAAAAAACAGTATAGACGGATGAGACCATTCCATTTTTAGGTTTCTCCTGGACGGCGCTCGCCAAGCGCCTGCAAAATCTCTTGTAGCAAAATAAAATCTTAAAAGGGGCTTGGAGCCTGCTCATTACTTACCTTTACTTACCACTGATTGTCTTCCACATCACTCTCGTGTCCTTTCTTCGTGTCAGTCAGCACCTCCTCCTGCCTCCAGCTTTCTGCTTAGCATGACATCTTTGTCCTTGCAGTGGAGCTTGGCCCAAGTACTGCTTCCAGCGGCCAGTGTCCTTCCTACGGCTGAGCACTTTTTAAGGTACTTTATTTTTTTACTTTCCAGGGTACACTCCATAAGACTGCATAGTTTTGCAGGCCATCTCTAGTGTCAGCATTTGTTGCTGGCCCGCCCCTTCCCTATTCGTTGCCTGTTTGTCCCTCTCACTACCTCACTCCCATTGCTGCATGTCCCTTCCCCATCCCATCGCTTGTTGCTGCCCTCCTACATCTATCATGGTTTGTTTTATATAGCGCAAACTCGACCGGAAGGACTTGGAGCAATTTATAAGAGCAGCAGTTACATTACACAAGGACACATTCATTTTTGGTAGGCACAGTGAGATTAAGTGGTTTGCCGAGCATCCGCATTCCGTTCATTGCTTGCCTGTCTCTTCCACCACCTTACTCCCATTGCTGCATGCCCTTTTCCCATTCATTGCTTGCCTGTCCCTCCCACCAATTCACTCTCATCACTGCATGCCTCTTCCCCACCCCGTTGCTAGTTGCCCGCCTTTTAACTCCAGCATAGCTTGTTTTATACCGCACAAACTCGAATGGAAGGACTTGGAGTGGTTTATATGAGCACCAGTTACATTACACAAGGACAGATTCATTTTTGGTAGGCGCAGAGTTATTAAGTGATTTGCCCAGAATCCCGGGTTGTTGAGCTGACACTGAGAATTTAACCTGCTTCCCCAGTTCCAAATTCAGCAGTTGTGGCCATTACGCCACATCCTCTTTTTGTTTACATGTTTTCAGGAGGGCAGAGTTCAGGTGCAGTCAGTAACGAACCACATGTTCTTGAAGTTTAGAAGTAAGCACAAAAATCATTGGCAAAGCCGATAAATTTCACCTATGCAAAATCTATTAGCGTTATCATTTTTTTTGCATGTTGCACAGCAGTTGAAGTGCCATGCATCATGCCTTAAATTTTAAGAAAAGTGCTATGATGCAGTCAATGCTGGCCGCGTCATAGTGCTTTTACTTTAAGCCATGTTGCACAGCAGCTCAACTGCTCTGCAACATGTAAAAACATTGCCAAAGCCAATAGATTTTGCATAGGCGAAAACTATTGGCTTTGACAATGCTTGTTTAATCAGATAGACTGCAGTAGGCATGCATACAGAGGATAGGTAACGTCCAATACATCCATGACTGCACCAAAGATATGTGCTGCTAAACAGTGAATTAAGGGTCCCAGAGGCTGAAGTTTCCATGTGATACACTTTAACACTCCTTTAGTTTGGTGATAAACAGTTAGTTGACCCAAGAATTATTGACACCCTCCTATGCAAATCACATAAAACAGTCCAACAAGCCTTTATAGTTAATAAAAGGGTGCTCAGCAAAGGTTAGGAACAGCCATTCACATGTTTCACAACTTGGGAAAGGGGAACCCCAATAGCTTCAAATGCAGTTGTCCGCTTTCCAACAAGATCAGCAGTCATCATGGTACACCTCACATATTCTTCCTTTATTCATACGTTCAATGATTTTGAGATTGTGACTCAGCCAAGAAATTCGTAGTATACTGGTGAGAGTAACCATGTTTGTAGGAGGGTTGGATAGAGAAGGTTGAAAGTAGATGAGAAAAAACCCACAATCTTAGAATCCAAGGTGATGTGAGGGAAATCATTTTCTACATAAGTAGGCAAAGGTGTGTGATCCTCACTTTATAAAAGATAAAATCACAAAAGAGTAGATGGTTAAGTCCGCTGTGTGTTGCTCAGTGTGTAAAGGTATATGAAATGAATTGCAGCTCCAAATATACTAGTATGTCTAATAAGAAGACAATTACGGTAGAGTGAGTGAGCTATGGAAGAGACCTATATTCTCAGTAAACTCAGGATTATCAGTGTGGATGATATTCACTGTATTGTAAGAAGAGCCATGGGATGGTAGTGAATATATGATCAATTTTCCCTTGATATAAATAGACTTAATACATGCTTTAAAGGTGCTCTCCCGTATGGGGAAATCCCTCATCACATAAAAGGACCCATGCTAGCCAGGGTGAGGAACTCTAAGTCGAGAGACTAAAGTGAGTATGTAATCTAGTTAGGGTATAACTTTATGAAACTTTATCTAGATGGTGAGGTCATATGGACTTCTTCTCAAAGAAAACAGTATTAATGTTGACAGCCTTAATTATTTTGTATATAATTCCCTCAATTTCATATTGTTGATGATCTACCAAGAAATCTATTACTAATATAAAAATAAAATCTTTCAGAGTGCAAATGTTGGCTAATTACAAACTTATTACCAAATGATATTATCTACACATAAATAATTTTGTTGATAATGTCAAGAGCAATGAAGATATCATTGAAGACCTAATGTATATTATATAGATTCATGTGGGAGAACCTTGCTAAAATTCGATTATCTGCAGAATCAAATTCTAGAATATGTGCATTACTCACCAAATGCCAGTGCAATGTCTGTAAGGAAACCTTTTGGTGGTAGTATATCTGACCCAAAACAGACAAGTGTGGGTGTGTCTGACTTTATTTCCTTTGATATTATTATGATAAGGTGACACGTATAGGGTAAGTTGTGTGTTAACCTCAGAGGTCGACTCGGACCTTTTGACTCAGACAGCAGAGTGAAATCATTTAATCAGACAATATGAACCAATGAACATCAAATACAACATCAAATAATCAATTGTCATTTAAACATACCATGACCTATATGGCCATGAATCACCACACCAGTTTAGTAAAGTTTAAACATTTATTGCCCTTTAGATTAACAATGCTAAGATCACGTTAATCATGTGCAAAATCAAATGACAGGAATACAGAAACATCACAGGCTGTCCAAAACACCTGAGAATATCAGTCTAATCAAATCATTTATCATTAAGCACTCATAGGAAACAATGCAGAACAACAATAGAATCAAGTAAAAAATAGAAACAGCATACATTTAGCTTGTGCAGTTGAATAAATGGAAAACAATTTAACAAACAGTCAAATTTAGATATTGGACCAGGCATCCCTAACTATTGCTCTAATTAGAAAGGTTGTGTAGGCTTCATGCAAAAAGAAAAATAAGACAAATTAATTTGGAAAACATCTAACTATGGCACTAACCCTAAACAAGCAATTGGATTTTCTAAGGGAGAAAAACCTGCAAGAAAGACAAATGCACAACGGTTGTAACTCTCCTAAATGGATCAGAATTAGTAGTATCTTATTCAGCAGAGCGCAGGAACATCAGGTCTTCAGGAAACAGCATCAGGAGATGAAAGGGAAACAGTTCAGTAAAGTTGAGCCCAATATATCTGAATTGTTAGAATCACAGGCAAGAACTAAGTAGCAGCATCTGAACAGTACTCAGGAAAATGAAGAAATGACTAGAAGCTCAAAAAACGGACATCTGATTTACATCACCTAAACCTTTACTATATTAAACTCCCCAAAATTACTAACTAAGCTTCTATTGGACATGACTATGGGGAGGTTTAGTTTACAGCTAATATAGCATCATCTGCGCTTCAGGCATATCTCTTCACGTTTTCTTCATCCATGAGTGGATCACGCTGTCACTCCTCTCTTGCCTTCGGACACCAGCTTCTATACAAAAATTACATTTAAACAACGTAGAAACATAACATGTGCTTCCTGCCAAAAACTAAAACTCGAGCGTGAACAAAATATGCAACATGAAAACTCAACATTGAGTGCTGAGGCTGTTTGTTTGAAACTAACAATTTTTATCTCAAGGAAATGTACAACACCAGCAGTAAGAACAGGACAGAAATGTTCACTGTGCAAGTCACACAGGAGGTTTGAAGAAACATTATTTTGCAAAGTTAACATTCTTTTAAACATCGTGCCTGTGGAAAATTACTAGAAAGTGAGGCCTTTTAACTAGTGCTAAAACGTGAAGAATGAAACATTTCAATTAAATTTATACCATTAACCTTTTAGTACCTATTAATAATCATCTTCTCAGTATATTTAATTATTATTAAACTAAAAATATTTTCATTAATCATTATTTAATTTCATGTCGAACTTCATTGTGGCTGAAACCAGAGTAAGCACATTTCAAAGCATGTGTTTTATTTTCTAGCACACAGTTTTCAGTTAGGCCTTTTAATACACATTATTTAACTTGATATTTTAGTGACGCATTTTGAATTAATAACGTTTGCTCAAGGTTGAAATCATAAGACAAGAAAGACAAGGAAGCCGGTAGAGCAGTGGTTCCTAAACCTTTTAGCACCACAATCCACCTTTTTAGAGTGACAACATTTTTTTTTAACCCACCAATTTTTAATTGACATCAATAGGGGCTATTTTTGAATGTAATGAAGCATCATGTGGTAGCACATTGTCATTTGAAAGCAGCACATATTTCACTGAAATTATCTCTAACGTTGCACAGTCACCCAGTTTGACTAATAAACATATACAGCACACAAAAGATAATGTTTGGAAATCGGGTTTCTGTGAATATTTATAATTTGTGCATCACCTAGTAAAGTGTCTTGATTTGTTTTGATCCTATTCAAATATCTCTTTCCACTTTGTAGCACTCTTCAGAATTACAAAAAATGTGATTCTTTTTTTGCTTTTGTGGCTGCTGAATGCATAGCTATTTACATTTTGTTGCATGTTGCAAAAAAACTGCAATGTACAGTCTTTCCTTTCACTCTCCCTGTACTCCAGCCAGCAGTATTATCACATAATTCATTTTGAAAACTCCTCTCACTTTACAGGTAGAGAAAGGAAAGTAAAGACCAATCCCCATATTGAAAAAAACAGCAACATTTCAGAAGATATAGCCTGATAATTTACCTCTGTCTTTGATGCAGAGGCAAATGTGACAAGATGAACACACAATTTAAAGGCATCTTGATTTATTGCTTGGACTTTCCTGAACCACCCACCACGAGTTGGTCTCGACTCGCAGCTTGGAAAACACTGCAGTAGAGTATCTGGTTCAGCATATTCAAATAATGGAGTGAGTAAATATTATGGTTCTCCATGGACACCATATTAAAGCTTTTTAGGAACTCAAACCAGGGTCATGAAAAGAGGAGTGGTGTGGAAGAGAACTTCCTATACATCATAGTAAATGGTGTTGCCATTTCTGGCAAGATCAAACAGTTACATCACTAGGTGGAAGTACGAGTTATGTGTATCTGAAACCTAGGTATCTCTTTTTTTTTGTGTTGTAATTTTTTATTATTAATAATAACAATAAAATACCTTGCAATACAGCGTTAATAGACAAAGGGTAGTAGTTCCCATACATTGTGGTCTGGAAATCGCATTGAACATCGTCTTATGATAAACTGGAAAGACAAGATATGTTCAACGGAGTATACAAACAGTGACAAAAAAGATGCAAAGAGAGGGTATTGTGAGTAGGGACGGTTAACAATGGTTATGGGAAAACAAGTGCCGTAGGGAGGGAGGGCAAATAGGGGGCGTAGGCCTTAGAACAGAATGCTTTCAGAGTGGGTATCAAACAGTACATTTGGGTCACGGTCCGAGATGCGCTCGCCTCCCGTGGTTATTGAACCCCTGCGCGTTGCTTCCCCAGCCATTGAGGATCAGTATGGTTAGAGGTTCAGCAGGACACTCACAAACATAATCTGCCCTGCAGCAGAACCTGTCATACAGGGCAGACCTGAAGGCAAGGGAAACAGTATCTTAGCTCTCAGTTGTCTCTAAAGAGATATCTATGAAGTCTTTGTGGGAAAAAAGAGGGATAACCTCATCCTGTTTGTTTTTTTCCGGGAAAAAAGAGAAGAAAGGAGGGGGGGTGGGGGGCTAGAGGTGAAGAAAAAAGAAAAGGAAAAGAGGGGGAAGGAGAAAAGGAAAGAGGATGAGAAAGGTAAGAAGCAAGAGAGAAACAGGAAGAAAAGAAAAGATGGGGCTGGTGTCGAAGAAACAGAAGGAGATCAAATATGTGGGGGAGGGGGATAAGGAGAAGGGGGGAGAGGGGGGGGTGGAGGTGGCAAGGTGGGCAATAACGGTGTCCCCAGGGCATCAACACTAAGTAGACCCTAAGTAAGTCCACCTACTGGGTGAATGGAAGGGGGGAGGGAAGGGGGCGGGCAAATATGGGAGAAGCTGAAGCGGGGTCTAGGACAGGTAAAGGTTGCCTGGTATGGGAGGTTAACTGAAGGGCGGTAGTGGCAACGGTGAATCCGAAATATCCAAAAGGAAGGGAGCCCATATTTGAGCAAAGGGGGCGGCCTGATCTTGGAGGTTATAAATGATTCTCTTTTGTGCAGCTATTCTAGTCATCACCACTATCCATTCCTCAGGTGTAGGGGAGTTACAGCTCTCCAGTGCCGTAAGATACATATTTTTGCAGTTGCCAGGGCTGTATGTAGCAGCCTTCTCTGCAGCCGTGATAAGGGTGGGAGGGAGTCGTGTCATGCAGCATGATAAGAGAGGGGGTAAGGGGGTTAAGAGAGACATGGATTCCGTCAGAGTGTGTTCCACAGCCCTCCATGGAGGCTGGACTGACGGGCAACCACTGAGTACATGAAGCAAGTCACAGTGTTTTTCTGTGCGGCGCCAGCATTCTGCATGCGGAAGGAGGCCGGTCTTGTGCAATTTGACCGGGATCCAGTACCAATTGTGAAGAACCTTGAAGAGACAGAATTTTAAGCGGGCTTCAGGCATGCCTCTGTCTAGCACATCCATCATGTCTACCCAGTCTTCCACATCAAAGACCCGCTGTAGACGGGCTTGCCATTGTAGGCGCAATTTGTCAAGGATGGGTTGTGAGAATAGGTGACTTGTAATAACCTCGTACAGGCCAGCCATTACACCTTTGTGTTCCCCCATGTTTTCAGGTAAGCTATTATGGGTGAGCGTTGTAGCCCCAATTGGGTAATGTCAGTGTGCTGGCGTAAACAATGCTAGAGTTGTAGGTATCTCCACTCTTGTTTGGTGTAATTCCTCCTGTAGCCTGACGAAGGGTTTAAGCTTGCCGGCCTCCAGTACCTGGGCTAGAAGGTCGATTCCGGCTTCCTTCCACTGTGGCCAGTTAAGAGCTGTTCCACCTATGTGCAGGCTATCGTTGTGCCGCAAGGGGGCCTGGGCGTGGAGGAAGGTGTGTACCCCCAGGAGACGGTGGACCCTCTGGCATGCTGCACGTGTCGCCTTCAGGATCGGATTCAAATCACTAGGGGATGCAGGATTCATACAGTAGAGCCCGTCAAGGCCTCCACTGTGGGAAAGTAGTTCCTTCTCCATGTTCACCCATTGTGGTGATTCTGCGGGTCGGACATGGTAGCTGCCAGTGGTGACAGGTGACGGGCTAGAGTGTAATGTTCCACTGAGGAAAGCCCCATTCCTCCGTGGGATCTGCGTGCTATTAGCTTGGCTGGTGCCAGTCGTGTGCATGTAGAGCCCCACACAAAGGACCTGATTCGTACGTCAATCGATCTCAACGTGGAGAGAGATGTCTGAAGGGGTAGAAGACCCAAAACATAGGTGAAGCGCGGCACAGTGACCATCCGTGCCGCCTGTAACCTGCCCCACATGGAAAGGCCTAGTTGGGCCCATTTGTCAAAGTCAAGTCTCATGCGCGCAATGAGGGGATCCAGATTGTCTACCACCATACGTTCTAGGCCACGATTGACTAATACTCCTAAATATTTTAGGTGTTTTGGGGTCCATTGGAATGGGAAGCCCAGGAGCGCTGATTTCGTCATCACCCGTGAAAGTGGAAGGGCCTCACTTTTGTCCCAATTCACCCGATAACCGGAGAGGGGTGCAAAGTCATCAATATTCTCCATTAGGGCAGGCAATGAGCGCTCTAGGTCGGTTAGTGTTAGCAGGACATCGTCAGCATATAAATAAAGTTTAGAGGCGCAGCCCGGCAGAGGGAGGCCCGCTATCAGGGGGGAGGCGCGAATGGCAGCCGCCAGGGGCTCCAACGCCAACAGGAACTAAAGGGGCGAAAGAGGACACTCCTGCTGGGTTCCTCTGAAGACAGGAAAGGGATCCGAAAGGAAGCCCCCACAGTTGACCTGTGCCATAGGGTGCTCGTACAGCAATCAGACTTTGGAAATAAACTGGTCACTCAATCCGAATTTCATCAATGTTGCAAATAAGTATGGCCATCATATGCGATCAAACGCTTTTTCAGAGTCTAGGGACAACGCTAGCGCAGCCTCCGGCGTGTCCCTAGCCTCCCAGAGGGCATGGCACAGGGTACGAAGATGGTTTCTTGAGTTTTGGCCCGGTACAAAACCTACTTGCTTCTGATGTATTAGAGATGGTATGACCCTACGCAGGGGATTCGCCAGGACACTGGCCAGTATCTTAATATCGCCGTTCAAGAGGGATCTGGGTCGGTAGATGCTGCAAAGCATAGGCTCTCAACCTGGTTTTGGTATAACAGCAATTACGGTGGTGTTGGAGATCGCACCCAAGAAGTCCATCTGACACGCCTCAGTTAGCGCTTTGTGCAGGACATCTAGCATTTCTTCCCGCGCCCATTTATAGAATTCCGCAGGAAATCCATCTTTTCCAGGTGACTTGTGATAGGGGAGATCGTAAACAACCTGCAGGAGTTCCTGCCGAGTGATGCCCCCCTCCAGTAATTTGCGACCCTCTTCGGAGAGCGAGGGCAAAGTAATATTGTTGAGGAAGGCCTCTATCTGGGCAGGGGAGGACTGTGATTCTGGGGCGTAGAGGCGTTGGTAAAAGGTCGCAAATTCATCGACTATCTCCTTCAGGTGTGTGAGTGTCTCCCGTACAGGCCTTGATGGCCGGTATAGCTAGGGTCGCTACTCTTTGGTGGAGTTGGGCTGCTAACAAGCGGCCAGCCTTCTCCCCCTGGTCGTAATGCCGTCCCTGCAAGCGCTGCAGCGCATATTCGGCCTGAGAAGTAAAGAGTTCATTCAGAGCCATACAAGCTCTCTTCAGTCACCTACGGGTGGAGAGGGAGGGGTGGTCTGTATATTGTCACTTCAGGTGTCTGATGTCAGTTTCCAGAGTCATTTGTCGCACCTTCCTGTACTTGTCCACCAGCGCGGCCTTGTATAGTCGCCTTGGCCGCCACCCAGGTAACTCTCTTGGATGTCACTGAGCCGAGATTGTCTCAGAGGTAGGTGGATGCGTGCGTTTGCTGTTGTGCCTTCCCTCGAGGGGTTCGGTAGTGTTGGACAGCAAATCGCCACAGCTTGCGGCCCGGGGACACCAGGCCCAGCTGGATAGCCAGAAGAATCGTGTAGTGGTCCGATAAACCTCCATCTAATATGCGAGCATCCTGCATGTGTGCCACAATTCTATGTGAGATAAGAAAATAATCCAATCGGGATTGGGTACCGTGGACCGGGGACAAAAAGGTATATTCTCTATCAGCCGATGTGTCAGCCTCCAGAAGTCTACCAGACTGTTGTCCTGCATTACGTCAGATTGCAAGGCCCTGTCTCCGTTATTAGTTATATCCAGAGGTCCAGTCCTGTCAGGTATAGCGTCTCTAGCCAGGTTCCAGTCTCCCCGATTATGTATCGGGTAGCCCCTATCTCCGTCAAAAGGTGGTTGATGCGTAAAAAGAACTGCCTTTTTTAACTGATTGGGGCGTAGACGGAGCCTGCAAAGAGCGAAGAGCCTCCTAATTTCAGTTTGGTGAACACGTTTCATCCCTCCGGGTCAACCCATAATTTGGTGACAGTGAGAAGTAAGCTTTTTCGTAGTAAGATCGCGGCACCGCACTTTTTTAGAACGCTGCCCTCTGTGTCCTGGGGGGAAGGGCTACAACTAGACAACACTGTCCCCACCCAGTCCTTCCGCAGTTTGTCGGATTCAATCCTGTTCAGATGTGTCTCTTGGAGAAGAGCCACATCTGCCCGCTTAGTGTTGAGGTATGAGAGTGTTTTCTTCCGCTTAATGAAATGGGTGAGGCCATTAATGTTCCAAGAGATGACCTGTAACGGGGTGGAGGTGAGGAGGACGGGTATCCAGCCATTAAGGAGGACTAGAGGGTGCGGCAAGGGTGGGTGATGTTGAAGAATGAGGTAAGTAGATGGGGGAGGATAGAGTCCTATGTCATAAAAGGCCGAAGAGGCTATGGGTGGGTATATATGAGGGGTGGCGGAGGAGGGGGTTTGAAGCGTCCAAGGGGTTCCAGCTGCCTAGAGAAGAAAAGGGTGGGGTTGGCCTGGAGGAGTGGGAAGGGTGGGAAGGGAGAGGGGTGTATAGAAGAAAGAAGAGGGACAGGGTTAGAGAGAGAAAAGGAACGGGATATAGAAAGACACCAGAAGGGAGGGAAACAAGAAGGTAAGAGGAGGAAGGAGGGGGGTGGGGGAAATAGGAGAAAATAAAAGGAGAGGAGCGAGAAAAAAGAGAAAAGAGGGAAGAGAAGGGAGGGAAAGAAGAGGAAGAGAAGGTTCAGGAGAAGAGTGGTAATAAAGACGGATCCAAGAGAACAGGGATAACAAAGCTGGTCTCAGCTCAGGGAGAGAAGGAAAGAAAAGGAGGAAAGAAGGGAGGGGGGATAAGGAGGAAAGGGTTGGAGCAGAACAAAAGCCCCACAAGTCCTAAACCGTAATCTGCAGGTCTAAGCCTGAACCCAAAGAGCCCCAGCGCCTGGCCAACGGGCTCTCAGCTGGGGGAGGGGATGCAGCATGGAGCCGTTTCTGCCCAGTGACGTAAACGTCCCATGACCGTGGAGCCTGAGTTACTCAGTATGCCAGCACCTGATAGGGACTGAAGCAGTGCAGCGCCACAGGACTCCCAGATGCGAGATGGGGGGGAGGGGATATCGGAGGCCTTTGGAATGGCAATGCTGCTGCATGCGTACTGGGGGGGAGGGGCGTGCGGGCAGAGAAAGGAGTTGAAAAAAGTATAAAGTGTGACCAAGGGAATATTGTAACAATATCACTAATATGCATGAAGGTATCAAACAATTAACCAAGTATCCTCATAGTATAAGCTGAGAAACTAACTGTGGAGATAGCAAGGTCCAGGGCACCAACAGTCCAGACGGGAGCTAGATAACCCTATGAACATATTTGGTACCACTATTAAGCCTGTAGGAGAGCATTGCAGTACAACAACGAAACAACCAACACTATGCAGTGGTATGGGTCAATACTCATCCAGCCAGTGGAGCGGCGAGAGGTCGGTTGGTCCAAGTCCAGGGGTCCAGGGCCGCCGGCCTCTCGACATCTTGTACCCCAGCGGAAAACAGCGAGTTCAAGTTCAAGTGGGTTTCACTGGAGGCTTCAGGGGGGAGCGAGACTTGTCCCTGTCTGCCACTTACGTGTGGAGCGCCACCGCATGCAGCACCTGCCCTCTGTCATCATGGCTGTTCATGAGTCTTTCCAGATCTCGTCCCCGGGGATAGAAGTCTATAGGGTGGCGGTCTGACCCTGACCCTCCTGGGGCGAGGCCTGGGGGCGGTGCAGTCTGGTCCATTGCAGGTGGATCCCGAGGGGAAATCGGGGTGGAAGTGTCCATAGGTAAAAGGCTATACAGAAAAGAGCGTAGGTCCTCTGGGTCATAGAAGCCTTTAGACACACCATTTTTCGTAATCCACATTCTCTCCGGTTCGAACAGGCCATATTTCACCTCCATCTGGCGTAACCTGGGTCGGAGGGCCAGGAATGCCCTCCTGCACTCACTGGTTTCCTTGGAGAAGTCCGCTGATATCCATATCTCCTGTCCGTCCATCTGGCAGGGTCTGTGTGTGCGGGCTCTCTGTATGAGTTGGCAGGCTTGCGTATGAGGGAGGAGGCAGGCTATGATCGGTCGGGGACGGGTGGCCGCATCGGATCTCTTGGGGCCTAGTCTGTGTGCTCTTTGAAACTCCAGGGGAGGGTCGAAGGTTATGTCAGTGAGTTTGGGCACCGTCTCCCGCAAAGAACGAATGGACATTCACGCCCTCAATATTGTCTCTCCGGCTCTTGTTTTCTAGATCTGTTATCTTGCTGTGAAGATCCTGAGAGGAAGCGACGTGGGCTTCTACCGTTGTCACCCCTTGTTCCAGTCCCATCACACAGGACTGGAAGCCTGCAATGTCCAAACGGATGGATTTTGTTTTGGCAGTCAATGAGGCCATTGCATTGTCCATCCCCTCCAGTCTGTGACCCACCGCCGAGATCTCCTGGAGGATATGGTCCATGGTGGACTCCTGAGCTGAGTCTGTCATGGTGTGGTGTCGGGCAGCCTGCTGCACCACCGGGGTGGAGGGTGGTGCCTTTGAGTGAAGTAAGGCTTCAGAAAAGAGCAGCTGTCTCGCCTGTTTACCTGAGTTCTTGGTTGACGACCTGGCATCTCTGGCCCCACTGCACAGCCTAAGTGTGATGTTACGAGGAGGTTGGGGCTCTGGTAATCCTCTCTTAAAGCTAGAGTTGGTCAGAGTCTTCGTGCCAATATGAAGGGTGGTGGTGGGGTGTCTCGGCCCCCTCGTCAGAGTATCTAGTGACTAGCGCAGACAGGGGGAAGCCCGCGGCACAGCCCGTGTCCAAAGAGAGAGGGAAGATTTCAGCCCGAAGATAAGTAGGCGTCCGTCTGTTGGAGGTGTGTGCTTGCAAGGGGAGCCCCCCTATCTGTGCTCTGAACTCCCTGTACGGAGGAGAGCACTTGTTGCACAATACGTCGTGAGCCTGTTCCTGGCAGTTGTTGTTCCCCTCTCTGCCCGTTACGGGTGGAGGGGGGCATGGGCAACGTACGCTGTCCAAGCGTTGTGGTGCAGGGCTTCCGATGAGGCCGGTATGCCGCTGAAGTATCTGCGCAGCAAATGGGAGGACAAGGGGTTAGGGAACAGTCGCCACAGTGTCACTACAGCAATTGTACCAGCCTTTGCCTCCATCCTCTACCCCTCTTCGCAGTGTCCAGCTCTGTTGGGGACTGCTTAATCAAGGCCTCTTGGTTGCCACAAGCAACATGCGGGAGCGCCCCCTGCGGTCAGTGCGCAGACTTTGGTCGGGCGGTCTCCCCCAATAGGAGAATGCCCGGATGCTCGGCCGCCACCTCCCTTATTCGCCCCCAATTGGGCTGACGTGGTACAGGTAAGTCCAGGAGCCCCCGTTGGAGAAGGAAGAGCCCCCTCAGCGGGGAGGGGGATGGTAAGTGAGGGGAGGAGGAGGTGACGCCCCAGGCGGAGGGGCGACACACCTCCAAGCTCCCGGTGCAGTGTTCGCCAGTCGTGGAGTTGTGCAGTTGCCCGGCGCCAGCTCAGCTCCAATCTCACCAAGGGGAACAGGCAACATGGGAGGTAACGGCCACGGGCCCCGCCGCTTGCCGCACACGAGCAGCAGGCTAGTAAATTAGCATATTAGCAGGGGGGCTGCAGGTGGGCCGACGCCGGCTCCGTCCCGATCTCGCTCAGGGGTGGCGCCAGGCTCAGGAGATATGAGAGGCCGCGGCTTAGGGCTCCGCCGCAGGCCACACCTCTGAGGCACTGATATGCATGGGACCGCAGGCTCGCATCACTTGCAGGGATCGCCCCCCCCCGCACCGGCGCCCTCCAGTCGCTCTCCGGTCAACAAATGGGAGGCTCCCTGCCCCAGTGGCGTCCTCACCCCCAGCCTGAGCCCCACCACCGTGCGGAGCTCTTCTCTCAAGCAGCCATCAACGTCCGTGGCCAGACCACGCCCCACCTTTGTATCTCTTGTAAAAGGGTCACATATGATACAAAATGTAGAAGCATTGGTATGTCCCTTCAGGATTAAGAGTGAAGTCCAGTTTGTGATCAAAAGTGTAATTGACTTATAGGCCCTCATTCTGACCTTGGCGGGCGGCGGAGGCAGCCCGCCAAAGTCCCGCCGTCAGGTTACCGTTCCGCGGTCGAAAGACCGCGGCGGTAATTCTGACTTTCCCGCTGGGCTGGCGGGCGGTCGCCTTCAGACCGCCAGCCAGCCCAGCGGGAAAGAGGCTTCCACGAGGAAGCCGGCTCGGAATCGAGCCAGCGGAGTGGAAGCTGTGCGACGGGTGCAGTTGCACCCGTCGCGTATTTCACTGTCTGCACAGCAGACAGTGAAATACTTGTAGGGGCCCTCTTACGGGGGCCCCTGCAATGCCCATGCCAGTGGCATGGGCACTGCAGGGGCCCCCAGGGGCCCCGCGACCCCCCCTACCGCCATCCGGATCTCGGCGGTCCGACCGCCGGGATCTGGATGGCGGTAGGGGGGGTCGGAATCCCCGCGGCGGTGCAGCAAGCTGCGCCGCCGCGGAGGATTCAATGGGGCCGCGGTACACTGGCGGGACCCCGCCAGTGGTGCCGGTCCGACCGCGGCTTTACCGCCGCGGTCGGAATCCCCATTGGAGCACCGCCGGCCTGTCGGCGGTGCTCCCGCGGTCCTCCGCCCTGGCGGTCAAAGACCGCCAGGGTCAGAATGACCACCATAGTATCTTATGCTGGGGGCCTGAGACCTCTGCCACAGATTGGAGGTGGGATGCCAAGAGCCCCTGAATGACAGTAGTGTTTGCAACACAGAGGTCTAGCAGGAGAAGTGGGGAAATTAGTCTGTACTTATCACTAACAGTATGTCACTTCAGCACATGTCTATTGATTCACTAAAATGCCAGTGGTAAAAGAAGTGATAAAAGTCATTTGTGGCCACAGGACACCAAATGACTGGGTCCCTTTGTCACCCTTAGCACATCCACAGCCTCCTATTTGCCATTGAGGGTGTAAGGAAAGGGAAAGGAGTGGGACTAAAGAAAGGAAACAGGGCTGTTTGATACTTGTTAACCATCACTCAGGACTAGCTCTAGGGTGGTGCGACCGGTGCCACCACACTGGGTGCTGACTTTGGGAGGGGGTGCAGCATTTCCAAGTATATTATAGTTTGAAAAGCCCCTGCTGCAGCATTCCTTTCCTCCAGCAAATTTCATGCAACAGTAACAATTCCAAGATAACTCTGGTGATTACCGTTTGCCTGGAGAGAGTACGGAGTTTTCCCTAGAGGGAGTTTTAAGGTAGCAGAGGGGTTAATATGCCTCTTGCAAAGAACATGTCCCATGTAGATCACAGACTGCATATAACATGGGTCGATGGGTTACCGCTTTTGTGAGAGAGAGTCTTTTGTTACTTATAGTTTATAAGTTAAAATCCTAATATAGAACAGTAAGCTATTGACAGTTGTCAAGGAACTGCATGCATTCCTCAAGGTACAGATTAGACCTTATCATTGTTTCCTCAGTCTTACATTATCCTAATTTTGCAAAAATGGTTCATTTGGTGTAAATCAATTCTTATTATTAAAGAGAACCCCCAACCATGGTGTTACATTTTAAATTCGGAGTTTATGCTTCTCCAGACTAAGCACTACACAGCCTACCAATATGGATAACATATGACTCCTACATCTTTTAGTGCTCTGTTTTATATAACATTTCTTATACAATGATTTACACACTTATGATTGTCTCTGTGTAATGTGTGTGCGATGTAAAGTGTTCTGACACCAAATACTGAAATGAGTGGTAGTACAAAACGTATTAAATGCACCAAATACTGAAATGAGTGGCGCTACAAAACTAATTAAATGCATCTGAGAGAGAGTGGTTGTAGAGACTTTAGGAGCACTGTTAAAGGGTGGTAGTGAGGTAATATGTGGCGGAGGTGGTCATTGGGGGGCAGCAACAAACATTATTGCACAGGGCACTGCCATTGCTAAGGCCGGCCCTGACTTCACTTTCTGCTGCTGCCTTCATGACCCCTAGTAGCTGAGATACCAAAGGGATGGTAAGGGGTACCTACAGCAAGCCAAGGGTAGCAGCTGCTATCTATGCTGACCAATAATTAGCGCCTTTGCTTCTACCCTCCAACAGGTCAGTCAGTGTTAAGGAGGCTTGTGCAAAGCATTACTGGACAAGATCCACCTAATTACTTAGTTTGTGATCCAGGTTTAGGAAAAACAAAATGATGTAAAAGAGAAAAATTGGAAATAAAGGTGTGGTGGACTGGGCTGCAAAGTTGAGAACTAGCTATGCCTTGCTTTGAGCTTGTGGTGCTTTATAACCACCCCCTTTGGGATCAATCAAGTTAATTTTTCTGTCTGACGTTACCCCAATTTTTTTTTAATAAAAAATGCTGTACATGCATACTCAGTGATACCTTAAGTCAGCACTCTTTGTCTATTAGTTTGCATTAGTTTCATTCATATTTTGCTTTCGTCCACCACAGCATACATCATGGGGCATGGGGTCACTCATTTTAGTCACTGGTTTGCCTATCTGTGAGTGACAGCATTCTGGTCCTGCAGGTGCGCACATCTGCACAAGTAGTAGCCCTCTTCAGTGCAGGGACCACTGGCCATTTGTGCTTTCATGTATAATAATATAAATATTTAGGATATTAGACAATATGGCCCTCATTATGACATTGGCGGTAAGTCCCGCTTACCGCCATGCTGACTGCCGCCAACATACCGCTGGCACGGCAGATTACAGCTACCCATATTATGACACACACATAGCAATCCGTCACTATACAGCCACACACACAACTACACCAGCTCAAAGGTCAGTGATAAACTGGCGGTACCAAAACCCACACCATTACGGCAACAGAACTACGCCACAGCATTATGACCCATGAATCACTGCAGCAGACATTCAACCACAGTAAACCATTGGCGGTACATACCACTGTGCTTAAAATACACACACAACAGAACATTGGACAATTCAAACTACACACACCTGACACACATGCACACACCACACCTACACCACTATAAAACACACACACACACTATCCACAACCCTTTCCGACGAAAATGTTTTGCCAACTAAGAGAGACAGACCAAGAGCACCGAAAGAGCCAGAGTCACATAACACCATCATCCATACACCATCCATACACCTTACAGCGCACACCCCAACACCTCACCGCACACACCCTCACCCACACCACTCACACTACATCCATGGTACCACAAAGACACCCCAGGTTCTCAGAGGAGGAGCTAAGGGTCATGGTGGAGGAAATCATCCGGGTAGAGCCACAGCTATTCGGATCACAGGTGCAGCAGACATCCATTGCTAGGAAGATTGAGCTATGGCGGAGAATCGTGGACAGGGTCAACGCCATAGGACAGCACCCCAGAACAAGGGATGACATCAGGAAGAGGTGGAACGGCTTACGGGGGAAGGTGTGTTCCGTGGTAGCAAGCCACCAAATAGCAGTACAGAGGACTGGCAGGGGATCCCCAAACTCCTCCCCCACAACTAACAACATGGGAGGAGCAAGTCTTGGCAATCTTGCATCCTGAATGCCTGGCAGGAGTAGCAGGAGGACTGGACTCTGGTAAGTGAAATGGTAAGTCAAATCTTTATTACTAACACCCCCCCTACCTGCATGCCATCACAAACCCCCACCCGTACCCTCACCCCCATCACTCTACCACCTACCATGCACCCCACCCCACCATCACAACCCACCCATCCCAATACCAAGCCCTGCATGTAACACCAATGCACAGACCCCCATCACAGACCTGCATGGACACCCATCACTAAAGCATGCACACTAGAGACAATCACCTAGCCCACCAAATGACTACTCACACAAGTCAAAGCTGCCAGGGCAATCACAACCATAGAGGACAACACACCCATGTACAAGATGTAACACGCAGAAACAATAACACTGCATTTACATCCCCATAGGTCCCCCGCCCAACGTCACCAGAGAGGAGGTGCCAGCAACATCCAGTCCCCCCACAGAAGAGGCCCACAGTGATGACAGCAGCTCTGGATGCCTGGATCTGGATGACCAACCTAGCCCATCAGGGACCTCTGGACAGTCGGTTACCCAGACACAGTCCCAAACCAACACAGAGCCTCCCCCCTCAGGAAATACCAGCACAGCACCCACCCAGCGGGCCCATATCTCTCACAGGACAATCAGGGACCTGGGGTCAGTGGCAGTAGGCACACATTTCAGGGGACAGAGGCACAGGACAACAGCGAAGCTGGGAGGACTGCTGTGCGACAGGGGGAGGACAGGCCCAGGGAACCGACTGGATGGCACTTGCAGGGATCCTGGGAGCATACCACCATTCTCAGGAGACGATGGGCCAGATACTGGACAAGTTGCAGGAAACCCAGCGGCTGCAGGAGGGACAGTACCTGGGGATCTGGGAGTACCTGTAGGACATCAACACCACCCTGGTCACCATTGCAGGGGTACTGGCAGACATGGCCAACACCATGAGGAAGGCAGTGGCACACCACCGGGCCCCTGACACTGGCCACACCGATGAACAGCCCTCCACCTCTGCTGCCGCTAGTGGACATGAGGCCCCGCCATAGGACCAACAGGCCACCAGCACCCCTCTCCCTGCAGAAGGAGAACCACCCGCAAACGGCCCATGTGATCCAGGCAGAAGCCAGAGAATATTGCCAAACCCCACCTAGGAAACAAGACTCTCCTGATTGTCACCCTTGTGTTCCACTCTGTCCACCTTGAACTGTCATTGTTCCCCTTCCTATGCCCCCTTGGACAATGCACCTGTGATACAAAAAGACTGGACTCTATCCTGGACTTTCCTCCACCATCACCCCAGCCCATTGAACATACACCTCTACTTATTGGCACTTAAATAAACACCATTTAAAAAAATACAAGGATGGAGTCTGGCAAATGATTGAACTATGTATTTGTTTAACAAGCTTTAAACACTGCAATACAACTGTTCAGGAATGTATACATAGGAATGACCTGTAGTAGGCTGCAGTCAACACACCAGGAGCCAGAGAGTGGCACACAGATATCTGAAAATAGAGATGCCAAAGGGTACAGTACGTGGCCATAGAATTGGGAGAATCTGCCTGCCATGTACAATGTCAAACCCAAAACTATCAATGTAAAGTGAATTTGCAGTGTCTTACCTGTGTGTCACTGGAAGTATTGTTGTATTATTGCTTTTCTCCTCATCCTCATCCTCCTCATCTTCACTTTCCACAGGGTCCACTGCTGCCCCACGGCCATCTCCAGCCTCTTCCTCCTGCAGAAAAGGTACATGGTGCCTCAAGGCAAGGTTATGCACCATACACCAACATCCACTGGGTAGGAACCAGGGCTCCCCTATTAGCCACACCCATCAATAGCCCCAATTATGTTGGGGATATGTCCCATTGCATAGAAGTCAGCTTTCACTGTGGCCAAATCCTCCACCTGGGAGAAATCAATGGAGCTGCACATGTGTTTAATCTGGGCAGACAACAGTCTGGTCGGCACTCTTGAGAACATTGGCTGTGACGTTCCTGCTGCCTAGCCCAATGTCACTTGGAAGGAGCCAGTTGCCAAGAAATGAAGCACAGATAGGACTTGCACAAGAGGGGGGATCCCGGTGGGGTGACGGATAGCGGATATCAGGTCAGGCTCCAATTGTGCACACATCTCTGTGATTGTGGCCCTGTCAAGTCTATAGGTGAGGATGATGTGCCTGTCCTCCATTGTTGCCAAGTCCACCAGAGGTCTGGGGGGATGTTTCCATCTCCTATTCATCCGCAGCGGTTATAATTAGGGGGCAAAACGGTGAGCAGCTGGTCGGTATTCCACATTTCCAAACACTACACTGCAGTGCATGTTGTGACTGTAACAGAATATGGTTGTAGAGGTCCAAATGGTGCTTATGTGTACTGTGACACAGTTAGGTGCCATGGCCTGCCCCCCCGAAATGGCGTCCGCCTGTCCTGTGTAGATGGACATGTGGAAATGAGGTAATTGACGTTGTGCGTTGTTGCGGGAGGCAGTCGAGTACCACCATGTAACTCCTCATTGGTTGTCATTGGGCCCTATGGGTTACAGTGGCCAATGGACTGAATAATTTTAGTTGTGAACTTTCATGGATTTAGAGCCGCGCTGCGTCACTTTAGAAACGCAGGGCTGAGGCGTATTTAAGGGAATACGGTGCACCCCTCCGTTTCCCCTTGCCCTGGGGCTAAATTTAGCTGCCAGCGCCAGTGCAGGTATCCTTGCACAATTGTGCAAGGATGTCTGTGTTGAGGGGTGTGAACGCTTATGTGCGGGAAGGTGTCCTATTCTGCACATAAACAATCGATAATGGCACAATGCTGCACCCACAGAAGTGCCAAAGCGTCATTTTCAAATGATTGTTTATGCTCAGGAAGGGACACCTTCCCGCACATCAACAGTCATTTCTGGCATTTTGCTTTTTCTATGCATGTGGCAAAATGCAGCACACATAGAAAAAAAACAAAAAACAAGGTGGAATAAAAGTATTCCTCCTTGTTGCGCCCTTCTAACGCCACCCTGTTCACTTACTGTTCTAGAGTAGCGCACAAAAACAAATTGTGTTACCTGGCGATTGTTGGAATTGCCCATAACTGCACATTACAAGAGTAATGAGGGTCACCAAAATTCCACCAATTCTGTGGGCAGAATGGAATATTCTGCCCATCCTTATTCAAGACCAGGCAACTGACACTGACTTTCAATGCATGTCTTCAGGGTCATGATCCAGGGAGGCATTGCCAATCCCCAGAGAGGCTAGACGCTTAGTAGCTCACTACTGAACTGTGTAAAAAACAGTGGTTCAGCTGGCAGAACTGAACTCATAGCTCATGTGTTAACTTGAATTTTCACATTGTAGGTTTGTACATATTATGAATGGGTAAGGGGAACTGATTGGCTTTTTCCTCTCCTTCTCTATTTGTTTTTGTCGATTCCTTTATATGTTAACGGGCAACGGATGCTTCGCAGGCTGATGTATAGGATGAGGGGAGTTTGGAGTTTTTAATTTACAAAGGGTAGTTTGCTGTTTTTAGTTTTGCTTGTATGCTGGCCTTTCTCATCAGCAGGCACAGAGATGCAGGAAGGAAGCCCACATATTCCTTGGTTTGTTTTCCTGCCACTGGATAACCCTCAAAAGTCTTTCACCCCTAGTAATGCTCATTAATGACTTTAGCCACCATGAATTACAGTGGGAGCACTCTACCCCAGAGTGTCAGAAGTTGCATGAGGAATACATGCATGGGATTAACTCAGATGTTTCCAAATCACCACAGAGGCCCTCATTACGATCCTGGCGGTGAGTGATAAAGTGGTGGTAATGCCTCCTTCAGGCTGGCAGTAATTACCACCAAATTATGACCATGGCTGTGAGAACTCCCATAGATAACCAATGTACCACACCAACCGCCAGTGCGGAAACAACACTCACCACGGCGGTAGCCACCAACAGGCAGGCGGAAGACAAAGTACCGCCCACCATATTAAGAGACTGCAATCCGCCACCTTTTCCAGGGTGGTACCAACGCCATCAAAAGCCTGGCGGAAACGCATCACAGAAGAGAAAGGACTCACCATCGAAGACACAGGGAGGAACAATGCTGCCATGGAACCTGAACTGCAAGTATTCCCAATGATCTTCTACATTATGCTCCACCTGGAACACCAATGTCGACGAAGACGACAGTGAGTACAGCCACCTAGAACACAAGGGAGGGAGGGAGACGAGAGTGACACAAACACGCACAACACACACCCGACACACACACACCGTACACACGTCCAGCTGCGCATGAAAAACAATTTGCCCCCGATGCACAGCAGAATAATGCAAGGATAACAGGAATGGACGAAAGTGATGAAACAGGTATGTACACATGTCCACAAAGGGACACTGCCCAGTCCAATGTTCAAAGGGCCCACATGGCCACAGGACACAGTCTAAGGCCCAACTCACATCCTGACTTCATCCAGATAGAACTCTGCAGGGGCATCAGTTTGAAAATGGGCAGGCACCTCAGGGAGGGGGGGCACCTCACCCGGATGCAGGAACAAGCCCACTGGTTCTGGAAGTGGCTCCATGCCCATTGCTCTGTCCTGGGGAGTGCAAGGCCACAGTCTCTCTGGTGGGAGACTTACCCACTGGTTCTGAAGGGGGCTCCATGCCCATTTCCCTGTCCTGGGGAGTGCAAATGCACAGTCTCTCTGGTGGGTGACTTGCCCACTGATTCTGGAGGGGGCTCCATGCCAATTTCCCTGTCCTGGGGAGTGCAAGGCACAAGGCCACAGTCTCTCAGGGGGGTGACTTGCCCACTGGCTCTGGAGGGGGCCCCTCGTACAACAGCCCCTGGATGGTGGCCTACATGGCATCCGCTGGCGGTGACAGCTGCAGTGTGTTGGTGGATGGAGGTGCCTCCTGGGCAGCCTCTGCAGTTGGTGATGGCTGCAGTGTGGTGGTGGATGGAGGTGCCTCCTGGGCAGCCTCTGCAGTTGCTGATGGCTGCAGTGTGGTGGTGGATTGAGGTGCCTCCTGGGCAGCCTCTGCAGTTGCTAATGGCTTCAGTGTAGTGGTGGATGGAGGTGCCTCCTGGGCAGCCCCTGCAGTTGGTGATGGCTGCACATTTTTAGCTGGTGGTGGGGGCCTTGTGACAGCTGGTGGTGGTGGAGGTGTCACACTGACAGCCTCCGCTGGAGTAGAGGGCTTCGTCTGCTCCATGACATGAGGCGTGGATTCCTTACCCTTCCTGGCAGTGGTGGATGGCTTCTTCCCCTTCTTGGATGGAGGTGCAGGCTCCTTCCTCTTCTTGCCTGGAGGTGCAGGCTCCTTCCCCTTCTTCGATGGAGGTCCAGACTCCTTCCCCTTCTTCTATGGAGGTGCAGACTCCTTCCCCTTCTTCGATGGAGGTGCAGCCTCGTTCCCCTTCTTGCCTGGAGGTGTGGTATCCTCACCACCACGAGTAGGTGGTGCCACCACTGTCCCGGTGGACTGTTTGGCTGAGGTGCTGGGCTGGGTCTTTGGTACTCTGCTCATATGGGCAGGAGGGGGTGCAGGGGAAGGAAGAGGTCAAGTTGAGCAAAGAAAAGCTTTTTAGGGACAATGGGGCAGGAGGAGGTAGGAGTGATGGGAGTGGAGGTAGAGGGAGTGGTTGTAGGAGGTGTATGTCTGCTTGATTTGGGTGCCGGTGCATGGGCTGTATGCTGATGTGAGGTGGATGGCTGTTGGGTGTGTGAGTATTTGCGTTTGTATCCTTTGGGAGGGCAGACAGGGTGGGAGAGGACAGAGGGGAGGCATGCATGGCTGTTGTAGAGGTGTCTGCTAGTGAGGTGTGTGTGCTGCTTGGTGTGGTGATGCTGGTGGTGGATGTTGGTGTAGTGCAGGCAGGTGTGAGTGTGGACATGACTGGGGGAAGGTGGAGGAGAAGGGGGAAGGGGAGACAGTGGAGGCAGTGGATGTCATGTCTGCAACTGTATGGTGTTTGCATGAGTGCTTGGGTGATGAAGTGTGGTGCTTGTGTTTGCCTGTGTCACTCTTGGGTGTTGTCTTGTGTGCGTGCTCGTCTGTATGTGTGCTTGGGATGGGTTGGGATTGAGGAGAATGGGACTGGGAAGTGGTAGTTGGAGGGGGGACGGTAGAAACAGGGACAATGGCTGCCATCAGATAGGAGGCCACAGCCACTCTTTGCCCCTGAATTGATCTCTGTTGAGCTGCCAATACACTGTGAATGCCCTCCAGGAATGCATTGCATTGCTGCATTTGGGATGCCAGACCCAGGATGGCATTCACAGTGGTTGATTGCCCTACAGAGATTGATCTCAGATCTCAGGAGGTCAATAGCCTCCTCACTCAGGGCAGCAGGGCTCACTGGGGCGGGGCCTGAGGTGCCTGGGGTGAAGGAGATGCCCACCCTCCTGAGTGAGCGTGCACGTTCAACTTACTGAGGGGCTGCTGGGAGGGCGGTGCTGGTACGGGGGTGGAAGCTGTACCTGCACCTGGGGTGGTCACAGAGGTGTCCGCCACCACCAGGGAGCTCCCATCGAAGGAGGTATCTGAGTCTTTGTTTTCTCCTCCAGTCTCTGCCGTGGTGCTCTCCTCTCCCTCTGTCCCACTGGTTCCCTCACTGTCGGTGGACCATGCCCCCTGGGACCTGTGGGATGCAGGTCCCTCTGTCACCGGTGCACCTGCTCCTCCGCCAGATGATGCTAATGCACAAAAGGACAGGATAACAAAACAAGAAAGGGGGGAGAGAGACAAAGGATACACTGGGTCAATGACTGCACCAACACCACAGTTGGCATACACGTCACCATCACACACAGGGAACAGGCTTAAGCACTATGAATTGCACTGCCAGTGATATGGCTAATCACTAAGGCAAGCTGAGGACCACACACCGCAAACTGCAGCACTCCTGGGACCCATGATGCCCTAGCTGAAATGGACTGCTAACAAGCTAGGCTACTTGTACTTGCCATACACCCATTACCCTTCAGAGGACCTACGCTGCAATGTCTGGCCTGGCCTTAGGGGCACCCACAAACACACATCCACCACCCGGATACCACTCCACCTGTCAAAATATGTAATGATACCCACTGTACTCACCCCCTTGTGGCTGCTGTGAATCCCTCAAGCGCCCATCCAGCTCAGGGGTAGGCCACCGCCAGTATGCGGGCCATCAGCGGGGTCAGGTTCCGACGGGCATCCCTTCCTCGTTGTGAGGCGATCCCTACCTGGGTCTCTGTGGTCTTCCGTGCCCAGCGTCTCAGGTCCTCCCACCGTTCCAGACAGTGGGTGCTCCGCCTGCAATAGACCCTCAGGGTCCGCACGTCCTTGGTGATGGCACGCCATATTCCCCTCTTTTGATGGGCGCTGACTTGTAGAGGCAATGCAGACAGGAGAACACCATTAAACAAACAGTCCAGCCTGTCACACAAATGGCCCACCATACCTGTTTCTATCACCATTGGCACACACATAGCCCAGCGCACATACCGCCACAAGACATTCCACCATCCCCCTTACACGATGCTTGCACACACATCTCATGTATCCTTTACACATGCATCATGCCCAAAGTGTACTCACCTGTTGGTCTGCAGGCCCATACAGCTGTCCGTACTGGGGTAGGACCCCATCCACCTGTTGCTCCAACACCTCCGAAGTGAAGGCTGGGGCCCTTTCCCCGGTCACACAGGCCATGGTAGGTTCCAGACCCAGGTCACAGCAGCACACGCAGTATAGGTGTTCTCCTGTTGAAGGTCAGGAAACAAGTGAGGAATCACATAGAAAAGGGCAGTCATGTCCACGGCGGTGTACACCGTCACTGACGGCGTAGATCCCCATCGGCCACTGTACTCCATAGAGCCCCATATTATCCAATGAGGAATTGCACGGCGGTGCAAGACCGCCTTCCGCCCAACGTCAGTAGAATTACTTCACTTCCACCAGTCCCTACATTCAGGACAGGCGGTCGCCATTTTGCGGGGGAGTCATATTGACAACTACTGCGTTACAGATTATATTGGCACATACTTTGCCATTACCACTGTCCAAATACATAAGTGTACCATGTGGACTGAAGTTGTGGTTTCATTGTTCAAGTTGTGACAGCCTACTTACTGTCGTGTCCCTTAGATACCTACCACTGTGGATGAATAGGAGGTGGAGACATACCCCCATGTACAGACCCCTGGTGGACTTGGCTACACTGGTGGATTGGCACATTATCCTCAACTATAGACTGGACAGGACCACAATCACAGAGCTGTGTGCCCAATTGGAGCCTGACCTGTTCTCATCTATCCGTCATCAAACTTGGATCCCCCCTCTAGTGCAAGTCCTATCAGTGCTCCATTTCCTGGCAACAGGATATTTCCAAGTGACAGTGGGCTTGGCAGCAGGAATTTCACAGCCAATGTTCTTAATGGTGCTGGCAAGAGTGTTGTCTGCCCTGGTAAAACACATGTGCAGCTACATTGCTTTCTCCCAGGTGGAAGATTTGGCCACTGTGAATACCGGATTCTATGCAATGGAACATATCCCCAATATTATTGGGGTGATTGACGGTGCACATATAGCCTTTTCGTCACCCCCGGCAGAATGAACAGGTGTTCCAGAATCGTAAAAGTTTCCACTCACTGAATGTGAAGATGGTGTGCCTGGCAGACCAGTACATCTCCCACGTCAGTGCTAAGTATCTTGGGTCAGTACATCATGCCTTTGTTCTGAGGAATCGCAATATCCCAAATGTGATGGCCCAACTACAGCGGCACAGGGTGTGGCTAATAGGTGAGCCTTGGTCCCCACCCACTGTATGTTGGTGTATGTCTCTGGTGTTAACCCCATAGGATTGTGTGTGGCTAAATGTGCTCCCTCAGTACTTGCAGGTGACTCTGGCTACCCAAACCTATTGTGGCTGCTAACCCCTGTGAGGAATGCCAGGACAGGGGTAGAGGAACATTATAATGAGGCACATGGGCGAACCAGATGGATCATCGAAGGACCTTCAGTCTCCTGAAGGCCAGGTTCAGGTGGCTCCATCTGACAGGTGGATCCCTGTGCTTCTCACCCAAGAAGGTCTGCCAGATAGTAGGGGCATGCTGCATGTTGCACAACCTGGCCCTAAGACGCCATGTACCCTTTCTGCAGAAGGAGGAGACTTGAGATGCCCCTGTGGCAGCAGTAGACCCTGATGACAGTGAGGATGAAGAGGCTGAGGATAAGGACAACAGAACATCAGTTATCTGTCAGTACTTCCAATGACACACAGGTGAAACAGTTCAACTGCACAGTCCTATGACTATTGGTGTATTCTGTGTGGCTGTAGCATGATGGCATTAACTTCATTTTATCTCTATTTACTGTCACCTATGGTTTGTCATTTTACAGATGTTGGTGATATAACAACTGTGTACCGATGTGCTGACTACAGCCGGCTACAGGTCATTTGGTTATGCTCTCACAGTGTTCAGTTCATTTGCAATGGATGTGACTGTTTCCATAAATACACATTTTCAACACATGAAATACTAGTAGTCGAGTTGTGTTCAAGGGTGTTTATTGTAGTGCTGAGAAATTGAGGGAAAAGTGCAATGGAATGGGGTGATGATGGGGGAAAGTCCAGGGTATTGTTCCAGTCTGTTTGTAGCACAGCTACAGTGTCCATGGGGCCATTGGAAGGGGAGCAAAGGCAGTTCAAAGTGGACAAGGTGACTGAGTGGGACACAAGGGGTACAATAAGGAGAGTCTCGTTTCCTTGTGGTGGTCTTGGCAAGTGTCTCTGGCTTCTGTCTGGGTCGCAGGGAACATTTGTGAGGTGGTTCACCTTCTGCAGGGGGAGGGATGCTGGTGGCCTCTGGGTCCTTTGACAGGGCCTCCTGCCCACTAGCGGCAGCAGAAGTGGAGGGCTGGTCAATGGACTGGCTAGTGTTAGAGGCCCGCTGGTGTGCTGTTGCCTCCCTCATGATGTTGGCCATGTCTGCTAGCACCCCTGCTATGGAGATCAGGGTGGTGTTAATGGCCTGCAAGTCCTCCCTGACCCCCTGACATTGTTCCTCCTGCAGCCACCTGTATTCCTGCACGTTGTCAAGGATCTGGCCCATCGTGTCCTGTTATTGTTGGTAGACTCCCAGGATCTCTGAGAGTGCCTCCTGGAGAGCCGGTTCCCTGGTCCTATCCTCCCCCTGGCCCACAGCAGTCCTCCCATTGTCCCTGTTGGCCTGTGCCCCTGTCTCCTGAACGGTGTGCCCACTGCCACTGACCCCAGGTCCCTGATTGTCTAAGGTGTGAGGTGTGGTCTGGGGTCCCTGTACATGTGGGCACACTGCTGATTGACATGTCCTGGGGACAGAGGTGTGGGTATGCTAGGTGGGTGCTGTGGTGTGCGATACTAAAGGGGGGACTCTGTGGTGGTCTTTGAGTGGGCTTGGGTGGTCCCTGATAGGCCAGGTAGTTCATCCAGATCCAGAAGTCCAGAGTTACTGTCATCATCACTGGGGCCATCTTCTGTTGGGGGACTGGATAGTTGTGGCACCTCTTCTCCACTGACATTGGCTGGGGTAGCCGTGGGGATGTAAGTGATGTATTATGCTTCATGTGTATGGCATTTGCACATCCCTGGCTTCCCCTCTATCGTTGGTGTTGCCCTGCCACCTTTTGCTTGTTTATGGTGATGTATTGTGGGATTGTTAGTTTCCCTGAGCTGTGCATGCTTTGTGAATGGTGTCAATGCAGGGCTGGGAGGGCTGTCCATGCATTGGTATTGCATGCAGGGTCTGGCATTGGGGTTAGTCATATGTGTAGGTGCAGTATGTATGGAGTGGAGTGATGGGAATGAGGGTGAGGGTGTGAGATGGCATGCAGATATGGGGGTGAAAAGTAGTAAATGAAGACTTACCAGTGTCCAGTCCTCCGGCTACTCAAACGAGTCCCTCAGGATGCAGTATTGCCAAGACTTGCTCCTCCCATGCTGTGAGCTGTGGGGGAGGAGGTAGGGGTCCACCGCCAGTCCTCTGGATGGCGAGCTGGTGCCTTGCTGCTATGGAACGCACCTTCCCCCGTAGGTCGTTCCACCTATTTCTGAGGTCATCCCTTGTTCTTTGGTGCTGTCCCACTGCGTTCACCCTGTCCACGATTCTCCACCGTAGCTCCATCTGCCTTGCAATGAATATCTGCTGTATCTCTGCTACAAAGAGCTGTGGCTCTATGCTGACATTTTCCTCCACCATGACCCTTAACTTCTCATCAGTGAAACAGGGGTGCCTTTGTGGGGACATGGGTGTTGTGTGGTGTGTGTTGGTGAGAGTGTGTTGAGTAATGTAGTGGGGTATGTGATGTGGGGTGTGTGAGGGATGTATGGGTGTAAGTGGTCTGTGTGTCTAGTTGTCATAGTGGTCTTGGTGTCAGTGTGGTGGCAATGATTTGTATTCCTAAAGGGTTGTGGGTAATGTGGGTGTGTAGTTGTGGTGTGTGTATGGGTGTCAGGTGTGTGTTGTTTGCATTGGCCTATGTGGTGTTGTTTTGTATGTGGGTGTCCATTCTGAGCGCAGTGGTATGTACCGCCAATGGTTTACCGCCATTGAATGTCGCCGTGGTGATTCGTGTGTCATAATGTGGTGGGCATAGTTTTGTTCGTGTAACGGTATGGTTGTTGTGTCCGCCACTTTTGCACTGACCTTTGGGTTGGCGGGTTTGTGTTTGTGGCTGTATTCTGTCAGATTGGTGTGTGTGTGTGTCATAATATGGTGAACGGATATGTGCCACAGCGGCGGTATGTTGGTGGCGGCAGCGTGGTGGCAAGCGGCATTTACCGCCAATGTCGTCCTGAGGCCAGAATCCTTTCCTGGAGCATGAATGGTTTAGACTATGGCCCTCATTACAACTTTGGTAAGGCTGCGGTTTTGTAACCGCCAATGCCAACCGAGTTTCCGCCCACCGGCCCAGCGGGGATGTCGGCCGCAACACGGGAGCTGGCTCCAATTGGAACCAGCGGCGTTGCGGTGGTGCGACGGGTGCAGATGCACCCGTCACACTTTTCACTGTCTGCTATGCAAGCAGAGTTGCTCTGGAGGATTAAATCTGCTGGGACCACTGTGGCAGAAAACCGCTAGCGCTCCCTCTGTGGGGTTCCCCCTCTCCCCCCAAAGCAGGGATGGAAGGGGAAGCCCTTCCCCTTCCACCTCCGACCCCCCCCGTGACGTCAGCGCGGGATCGCGCGCTGATTTTCACAGGGCCTCCTCCCATCATGCTGGAAGTTCAGCTTCCAGTGCGATCGGAAGAGAAATGCTTTGCATTTCTCTTCCGATCACGTGCGGGAGGCCGAGAGAGGCTTCAAAGGGAAGGAAAGTTATTTCCTTCCCTTTGAAGTCTCTCTCTGCGTTTCAAAAGCCGGATTGCAAAGCACTCCAGCTTTTGAAACGCCCGCTAGACACCAGGTGTCTAGCGGGCGTGAGGGAGTGGCATGAGGGAGTGACCCCTTGGGCAAGGGTCGCTCCCAGGGGGGGCATTTTTTTTTAAGGCCTTTTCTGCCCCCCCCGGGGGCAGAAACCTCTAGGCACCAGGGATTTTTTTTTCTTTTTTTTTCTTTTAGAGGTGGGGAGCGACCCCTTAGGCAAGGGTCGCTCCCATAGGGGGCAAATTATATTTAGGCCATTTCTGGCCCCCTTGGGGGCAGATTGGCCTATTTTTATGAGGCCAATCTGCCCCCAAGAGGGACAGAAACCACTAGACACCAGGATGTTTTTTTTTGGTTCGTGAATTTCACGTAAGGGGAGCGACCCCTTAGGCAAGGGTCGTTCCCCGGGGGGGCAAATTTATTTTAGACCATTTCTGCCCCCCAGGGGGGCAGATCAGCCTATTTTAATTAGGCCTCCCCAAGGGGGGCAGAAACCACTAGGCACCGGGGATTTTTTATGTTGTTGTTGTTTTACAGATGGGGAGTGACCCCTTAGGCAAGGGTTCCTCCCCAGGAGGGGCAAATTTTATTTAGGCCATTTCTGCCCGCTTTGGGGGCAGATCGGCCGATTTTAGGTCAATCTGCCGCCAAGGGGGGCAGAAACCACTAGGCACCAGGGATCTTTTTTTTTGCGCCGTCACGCAGGGGAGCGACCCTGTAGGCAAGGGTCGCTCCCCAGGGGGGTGGGGGGGCAAATTTATTTTAGGCCATTTCTGCACCCCCTGGGGGCAGATCGACCTATTGTTATTAGGCCGATCTGCCCCCAGGGGCGGCAGAAACCTATAGGCGCCAGGGCTAATTTTTTTTTTTTTTTTTTTTTGTGTTTGTTGTTTTAGAGATGGGGAGCGACCCATTAGGCAAGGGTTACTCCCCTGGGGGGCAAATTGTATTTAGACCATTTTTGTCCCCCTTCGGGGCAAATCGGCAGATTTTAGGTCAATCTGCCCCCAAGGGGGGCAGAAACAGCTAGGCCAATGTCACGCAGGGGCGACCCCGTAGGCAAGGGTCGCTCCCGGGGGGCTGGGGGGCAAATTTATTTTAGGCCATTTCTGCCCCCCCCCCGGGCCGGCTGAGCTAGAGGCCAAAATCCACAGGTAGGTACTTTGCAAAAAACACCTCTGTTTTCTGTGAAAAAGTGTGATGTGTCCATGTTGTGTTTTAGGCCATTTCCTTGCGTGGGCGCTAGGCCTACCCACACAAGTGAGGTAGCATTTTTATCGGGAGACTTGGGGGAATGCTGGGTGGAAGGACATTTGTGGCTCCTCTCAGATTCCAGAACTTTCTGTCACCGAAATGAGAGGAAAAAGTGTTTTTTTGGACAAATTTTGAGGTTTGCAAAGGATTCTGGGTAACAGAACCTGGTCAGAGTCCCACAAGTCACCCCATCTTGGATTTCCCTAGGTCTCTAGTTTTAAAAAATGCACAGGTTTGGTAGGTTTCCCTAGGTGCCAGCTGAGCTAGAGGCCAAAATCTATAGGTAGGCACTTTGCAAAAAACACCTCTGTTTTCTGTCAAAAAATGGGATGTGTCCCCTTTGTGTTTTGGGGCATTTCCTGTCGCAGGCGCTAGGCCTACCCACACAAGTGAGGTATCATTTTTATCGGGAGACTTGGGGGAACGCCGGGTGGAAGGAAATTTGTGGCTCCTCACAGATTCCAGAACTTTCTGTCACCAAAATGTGAGTAAAACGTGTTTTTTTTGCCAAAACTTTTTAGGTTTGCAAAGGATTCTGGGTAACAGAACCTGGTCAGAGCCCCACAAGTCACCCCATCTTGGATTCCCCTAGGTCTCTAGTTTTTAAAAATGCACAGGGTTGGTAGGTTTCCCTAGGTGCCGGCTGAGCTAGAGACCAAAATCTACAGGTAGGCACTTTGCAAAAAACACCTCTGTTTTCTGTCAAAAAATGGGATGTGTCCACGTTGTGTTTTGGGGCATTTCCTGTCGCGGTGCTAGGCCTACCCACACAAGTGAGGTACCATTTTTATCGGGAGACTTGGGGGAACATAGAATACCAAAACAAGTGTTATTGCCCCTTGTCTTTCTCTACATTTCTTCCTTCCAAATATAGGAGAGTGTGTAAAAAAGACGTCTATTTGAGAAATGCCCTGTAATTCACATGGTAGTATGGGCACCCCGGAATTCAGAGGTGTGCAAATAACCACTGCTCCTCAACACCTTATCTTGTGCCCATTTTGGAAATGCAAAGGTTTTCTTGATAGCTATTTTTTACTCTTTATATTTCAGCAAATGAATTGCTGTATACTCGGTATAGAATGAAAACCCACTGCAGGCTGCAGGTCATTTATTAGCTCTGGGTACCTAGAGCTCTTGATGAACCTACAAGCCCTATATATCCCCGCAACCAGAAGAGTCCAGCAGACGTAACAGTATATTGCTTTCAAAAATCTGACATTGCAGGAAAAAGTTACAGAGTAAAACGTAGAGAAAAATTGCTGTTTTTTTCACCTCAATTTCAACATTTTTTTTTTTCACTTGTTATTTTCTGTAGGAAACCCTTGTAGGATCTACACAAATTACCCCTTGCTGAATTCAGAATTCTGTCTACTTTTCGGAAATGTTTTGGTTTCTGGGATCCAGCATTGGTTTTCACACCCATTTCTGTCACAGACTGGAAGGAGGCTGAAAGCACAAAAAAAGGTAAAAATGGGGTATGTTCCAGTAAAATGCCAAAATTGTGTTGAAAAATTGGGTTTCCTGATTCAAGTCTGCCTGTTCCTGAAAGCTGGGAAGCTGGTGATTTTAGAACCGCAAACCCTTTGTTGATGCCTTTTTCAGGGAAAAAAACACAAGCCTTCTTCTGCAGCCCCTTTTTCCCGCTTTTTTGAAAAAAACTAAATTTTCACTGTATTTTGGCTAATTTCTTGGCCTCCTTCTGGGGAACCCACAAAGTCTGGGTACCTCTAGAATACCTAGGATGTTGGGGAAAAAGGACGCAAATTTGGCATGGGTAGCTTATGTGAACAAAAAGTTATGAGGGCCCAAGCGCAAACTGCCCCAAATAGCCAAAAAAAGGCTCGGCACAGGAGGGGGAAAAAGCCTGGCAGCGAAGGGATTAAGGAAACGCCATTGCGTTTCACAAAGAAAACTGAAAAGTTTTTGTTTCATTTCTTAAGTGTAGGCATTGGTCCAAGGGATCACTGCCTGCTCTTAGAAAATGTTGGTACCCACATTCACAAAAGGTTACTCTTCCCTTCAATGAGTTGGTAAAATGTGAATGTTTTGCGATTTCGGTTGCAAAACATTCACACATACCTGTGTAATTTGGTGTTAGCAAGGGATGCCCTAAATAAGCCCCTTCCTAATACCAAATCACAAAAGCAAATTGCTATTCAGTATCAAGTTACCAAGTCGCATTTTGCCTTTGGTATATCGTAAAGCATTTTTCCAGTTGCAAACGGCAGATGAGCCCTTTGTGGCTGGAAGAATGCTTCGTTCATCTAGCCCTGTAACTTTAATTTCCCTTGGTTTCTTATCCGACCCTTTAAATTCTTGGTCTGTGTGAAATGCCTGGGTACTCGTGTGCGAGCAAGGAAATGTACTTACACATCACAATTGAAACAAACGTGGCCTTTGCACATATGTAACTCCTTCAACTAAGACAGCTGGCATGTGAGTGCACATTCAATAGTTTGACACATCCATAACCGAGTAGTAAATTTGGATCTGCTGAACATACCTGTTTTCTGGATACTCATTTTGGTTAGGAGAATGCATTTCTTTTTCATCATTTTTTTTTCATCTTTTGAGGCATCGCTGGGGCGTATTACCAATCATATTTTACAGAATGAATCATTTTCATCAGCAACACTAGGATCAATCTAATTGTGCAGGTTGCAAATGCATTCCCTTGTGATGAACGGCTCTATCTTCAGGCTCTACCTCTTACAGCCTCCACCATTGACTTGTTGCACCTCCCCTTCTTTTCTGACTTATGATTCAGCCACCTGCCTAGCATTTAATTCCTGATAGTAAGTACTGACTGGTAAGCTTACCTCTGGAGCCTCGGGGTCTCTGCCACCCTCCTCTGGTGCGTTCACTTTTTTTTATTAGGTTGCACATATGCAAGCAGGCAGTTTTTTACATAATACAGTAATGTTCATCACCAGTAGGATGTGGTAGGCCCCTTTCCAGCTGGTCCAGGGGACAGCTTTTCGAGATGTGGTTCTTCACTAAGACCCTGTCTCTGGAATCTAGACTGAGACAGGCAGCAGTCGAGGGTTGCTTCCTGGACCTCATGGGACACAGAATGCACCACATCAGAAAGTCTTATGTAATAGTCCATGACCAAATCATCCATTATTGACAGCAACACAGTTGTGGGCATACCAGAAACACCCAGCCACAATATTAGGATGTCATGATGGGACAGACTTGTATTTTTATTGGGTGTGCAACACATATTCATTAGCGCCAGAGGTAGAGCATTGGGCCATTTCAAAGTGGTGGATGCATACAGCATTACCAGTTTGTTCTTTATAACACACGTCCAAAGGCTCTACAATGCCCTAAGATGGACAGTAATAAGCACAATGCAGTCTCATTGTGATGCTCACAGCCTCACATATTTGTTTCATGATTTCATTTTTAAAGTATCCACCCTGCTTACTGTCTATGTACATTGGTACCCCATTCTGAGGACTCAGTCTCAACAGCGAATGCGTCTTTACCACGCATTCCTGAACCACCCAGGTCTTTACAATGACTTGTTTTAGGGAACGCGTTGCTGGACTGGTGTTGGATTTTTAAGTCCAACACCTTCCCTACTGTAGCGCGGACTGGTGTTGGAATGTTAAATGATACTATTCTAGCGCCCCCTAAAGCAAGTCGTTGTACAGATCTGCCTGGTTCAGGAAAGAGTGGTAAAGACGCATATGTATTTTTAACCGCGTTGTAAAAGCACCCATTAAAAAGGCTTGCACGGTTCCATTATACAACCACACAGGATAGGCAGGCCTTAAATTGCCATAATTTCTCTCAAGCATAACCCATCTAGAAACAACACATTTGCACAGTGTTCCAGAGATTCATATTTAATGTCTGGACGAGGTATGTGCACAATTCTGTCACCTGTACACAGTTGTGATGCTCTTCATTATCTTACTGGAAAGGTAATAAACAATAATGTGGCAACATTCTAAATGCCTCACCTTTTTACAGATATGGAGGGAGTAACAAGCAAGGTTATTTATAACATGTAAATCGGATATGTGTCTAATGTGTTTTACATCATATTAACAAAATTCCAACTGAAGAGGGCACATACTGTGGCAATGGATGCCCCAACACAATATTATCGGGCTATTCCACAGCCACTGTGCCATGGCAATAGCTCTCAAGCACCCTATGAGAGCTTCCACTACAGGATCCAAGGAAGCTGAAAAATGCGCAATGGACTGTGTCAACGACCATGGCATTGTGTCAGCAGAGACAAAGATCACACCTTCTTCTCAGTACAATACAGGGAAGATTTGTTAGCATAATCTGGCACACTCAGGACTGGGAATGAGCACAAAGCATGTTTAAGATCTAGGAATGACTTTTGACAGTCCTTCAACCAGTACATTGGAACAGAGGTGTCCTTCCTTGCCAATCATTGAAGGGGTTGGGCTATGAGGGAAAAGTTCTAAATCCACTGCCTATAGTAGCCCACCCCATCAAGTAAACTCCTCACCTCGCTCTCTCTCTGTACAGTGCATGGCCATCTGTAACACAGTCGACGTCCTCATCTAGGACACCTGCCTCATGCCTTTTTCTAATTCCTTCCCCAAATAGATTACTTTAGACTGCTAATATCTGAGTTTTCCGACGGAGATCTTATGCCCCATAATGTACAAAATGATTCAGCAAAGCAGTAGTTTCCCACTTACATGCTTCTCTCTTAAGTGAGGCAAGTCATGAATGTACCGAACCGACACACATACATGAGCTAGATGCAAAAATTCTACATCCTTGTAAAGGGCTTGAGAGAAAACAGACAATCACTCTGTGTACCCCTGTTGGATTCTCTGCGAACAAACTACCATGTTTGTGTAAGTGAAAGCAAATAATAATTGAATACCTGCATGCAATGGTATTTAGAAAAATGCAGAAAAAAAGATCTAGGACAAAAAACTATTCAGCCGTGGTGGGAATCTGAAGCATCATCACAGCAGGGTTTGGGACAAAGGGGAAACTGTGGATCACTATATCGTTAATTACCCTCAAATCTTGGATCACCCACCAAAATACTCTATCAGCTTTACAAACTGTGAGAGGAGGGGAGTTACATGGGCTTAGTTCTATTTTACTGATAATACTCTGCCTCAACAAATCATGTATTACAGGCTCAATTTCTGCTTCAGCTTCCTGTGACAATTTATATTGGAGAATTTGTGGCAATCTCGCACCCCTCTTCAACCATACATATACCGGCTGAGCACTGTGCATACTCCACCACCCAAACTCCAGTCAGCACTGTATTGGGCAAATCCTCAAGCATCTAACTTAATTCTGGAGAGGTCACAGTCTGCCCCATCAATAAAGTCAGCACATTAAAATATGCCGTTTCAGTGGGCTTGCTCAGGTAACCAAAACCTCATTTCAGTGGACTGGATCAGATGACCAGAAACTCATGTTGTTCTGTGATGGGACCTATAGTTACCTGGACTAGGTTTCAAGTGGAATGAGTGGTAACAGAAATGGAAACAACTACTGCCTGCACTAATTTTGCCAAGAAGGGTAGCTGGAGGACTTTTCCAGCTCTTATAGTAGAACATGCAGCATCAGTATCGGCCAAGAAATCCACAGTCCACAAGATGTCCATTCACTCTCCCTTTCAGAAAGGGGCCTTCCTGATCTACTGGGAGCATAGAAGCCTGCAAACAGTTACCCCCCATCTCAGAAAACTCTATGAGACATAATTAGAGCCCGTTGGTATACCCAATCGAGCAGAAAAATAGCTATATGGGGAAAAGTATCATTTAGCACAGACATTGACTTGGTCGCAAGCACCAAGGAAGAGGGTGCAGGCAAAACTGAGTTGATGCTACGGTCGGAGGAGTAGGAATGGCCGTTGGGGCCTGGGAGATTGGATGGTGGAGCAAGTTGTGTCTGCAAGACTTTCCCAGGGCTATTGCCCACTTCTCGTTCTGGGCATTTGCTCCTTCAGTGCCCTGGCAATTTTGACTTCCCCCTACCCCGCGCCCTCTTCCTCAGCCACTTTGGCCTCTTCCCCCATCTCCCTTGGGCTGATTTGTTTGCACATGCTTCAGCATTGCCTGTGTCGCTGGTGGCGTCTGTTGGAAAACTCTATTTGTACTACCATTAACTCATCCTTATTCTTCTTCTGTTTCCAATCAGGAGATTCATTCCAATGCCAGGCACATGTCAATAGTTCCTCTGTTGTTTTGCCTTTCCAACATATGACAGACTGTTGCACCTGCTTGTATATATCGGGCCGCAGACCCATCAGAAAAGCTGACAACATGCCCAGCATTCTTGCTGAGCTACATACTCAACTCCACTATGCTTATACACTTGTGGTATTATTTCATAATAAGCATGACCACTCATCTTTATTCTTGGTCGTTTGCCCAATTTTTGACTAATTTACATGTTGCTGTGGCACCCTTTCCTTCAAATATTGCATCACCTCCTTATACTTTTCCATTGCTACTAATGAGGATTCAAACATTGGGCCCACACAATGAGCGAAGGTCTGAATCCAGCCACTTCACAGACACTTTACAACTGTCCAACACGTTTTTGGGGACAGCAATAGAAAACAATGCATCAAATAGGTTTTTCTTCTGGAACATCATTCTCAGTCTCTGCTGCCTGCTTTTCTTTGTGATCCCTTGCACCACTCTCTCTTTCCACTTTATCTTTTTCAAGAATTCTTCTAAAAATGCTGCAGCACCATCAATTTCTCTTTACTTGCCTCAACCTCATTCAAATTTAACAAGTGTGACAGATGTATTCTCATTTTTGGCAAATCCACTCCTAGCTGCTATTTTAATAAGATGATGATATCCTACTTTCTCATAATTACTAACCTGTACTATCGAATGAGCAAATCATGTTCACTTAATCCTTCCCATGCCAGCCCCTTCTTTGACCATTTGACAGAAAATGCCAATTATTTTGTTTGCTGTTCTGGGAGTACCCATTTTCTAATATAATGTTGTGAATGAACATTAAATAGATCTTCAAAAAGGCAATCCTTCTCCTCCTCTTGCCCTTCACGAGCCAAAGGCACCATCAATAAAGGATATAATCTAACCTATTCCACAGCACTCCAGAGCTAACACTCTTTCTGCTTATGCCAAGCTTCTTTTTTCATATCAGCTATTACCTTGCACACCTGTCCTTTTACCTTGCTGCCATTGGCTTTATCAGTTGCACACTGTTCCAATTCATTCAGTGCCTCAACTCTGCTGGTCAAGGTGGCATCTGTTCATTCATGCATCTTCACAAGTAGTGCAGATGTTTAATTTCAAATGAACCATTCTCTTGAAGTTACATTTGTGTGAGCAGGCTTAGTGAGCCCAAACCAATATGCATAACAACCTTTATCAACATTTAGTGCATTGGCCTTCCCCCAGGGTTGGCTACTGTGCCTCATCTAAGGTTCTCAATCACACCTCTCTGTGACCTCTAATACATTTTCACACCCTGAAGGGCCTACACCTTTGGAAAACTCACTCAGTGACCTGATGTGAACCGCCCCTTTTCTGAAGGAAAGCCCACGTGGTTCCTTCACCAGTCTACCCTTTTAGATTCACTCCTTAATGATAGGGAAGCCAGACAACTGGACATGCCTTTCACAGTTGACCTGACCTCAATCTCTTTAATTAATCCCCAGTTAACTCTTGGTTCCCCCCCGCCCTACACCTCTCATTGCTCTCAAAGATCTACTAGGGTTACGCATGTGCCACCTATTAATTAAGCCAAGTTGGGCCAGCAAGCAAAGGGGCAATAACCCTCTATTTGACATCCATTACAGGTCTACTGGGATCACCACAATTTGTCTGCTGGAGATCTTCCGATCTGACAATAAGTGCCGACAATTTGCATACATTTCTCTACCGGAACTTTCAATACCTGAACCCTAAATAAAACTCAAAAGCATGATTGTGCTTTGAGATTTCACAGACGCAAATACTGTATATGAAATTACTTGATTTCTAGGATTGTATGGCTGAATTGTGGAATGGGTTCTATGACTCCTATAGGGAAATGTGAATTTTAAATCACTGTTACCAGACACATTCTGGAATTATTTAGAAGGCTTGGATCTGGGACTCTTCAAAAATCTAACTATGCATTGACTAGACTCTAACAGCAGAGGGTGAAATTGTGACATAAGGGGACATTATATCTTGTTGTGCTGAAACAGATGATCCTAGATAACAAGATTATTGTAGTTCTCTTCACTAACTTATAACATACCCCTCCTATGCATACTGCTTATACCCGTGAGAAAAGGAAGTATGCTTCCTTGTCAAACAGGTTAGGTGCCATAGATTCTTTCTTTAAAAATAAGAGAAGAGACCTCAGGGCAATAAAACCATTAGTTGTACTTAGATGTTGGTATTTGATTATATGCTGTTACATCTGTGCATAGGACCTTGACTTTCTTGAAAAATAGTCCTTCTTTGTACTTGTTTTATCAGTCACTACAGGTATCTTAATGTAAAACAGATAATTATTTAGATATTTTATGTAAAGCCAACATGGTAACGTTGGGGATCTTCAGAGCATATGTATTTAATAAAGTACCCCTGTAGGAGTTTAACAGGGTACTTGTGGGAGGCTGAGAGGTGAGTGAGACCAGGATACTTGTTGGCACAGTCCAACAGTTTACAATAAGTTCAAGGGTCATTGTGTCAAAATCAGGGCTGTGCTCTTAGTAATGGGAGTCTATATGTGGCATCACTGACAAATATGTGAGCAGTTGAACTTGATCTTTCCCAGCAGATCCAGCTTTCTGGAGTAAAGCATTTCCCCAATAATGAGGATGTTAAATTGTACTGTTTGTGTCTAAGGTAGTGCTCTAGAGTATCTCATGACATTTTCATTATTTTTTACATTGGCTGGAATTATTAACTTAGCTTATTATTTATAAAGTACAACAATGCAAAGTGTGGAAAATTTTATGATGCATATGCAAATGATAAATCAAAATCTTTCCATAACAAAGAAGATGTACAATAGAACAATACAATCCTAACTGCAGGTAGCCAGCCTTAAAATGTTGTATACAAATACAATAAATGTAAATATAAAAAGTATCCTACCAAAATTGAAATAACATAAAACAAAATAAAGCCATATGTTTTTAGGATAACGCCACTCAAACCCAAGTAAGCTAGGCACTAAGAAAATAGAAGCATGGTAGCCTCCCTACATTGGAGTCAGATTATTCATAGAGAACTCTGGGCCTGATTTAGAACTTGGCAGATGGGATACTCCGTCCCAACGGTGATGGATGTCCCATCCGCTGAAATCTAAATCACATTGGATGTAATGGGATATAGATTTCAGCAGACAGGACATCTGTCATCGCTGTGACGAGTAACCCATCCGCCAAGATCTAAATCAGGCCCTCAGTTCTCTTTCTGACTGTCTGTAGGGCCTGATTTGAAACTCGGCGGACGGATTACTCCGTCATCCATCTGCTGAAATGTAAATCCCATTATATTCTATGGGATTTAGATTTCAGCGGATGAGATATCCGTCACCGTTGTGACGGAGTAACCCGTCCTCCAAGTTCTAACTAGACACACCACACTTGTGTAGGTGGGCCAACTGCTTCTGTCAGGGAAGAGCCAAAAACGTGTAGAAAATGAGGGGGAACCAAAGCGAGTCCAAAAGGGCAAGTGTGGCAGAATTTGTTATTGGTATAGATGCGATTATTCTGGGAGGTAGGGATTTTATGGATTCTTGAAGATTCCGGAAGGTTCCATCACAAAAATGTGGGAAAAACGTGTGATTTCCAGCAAAGTTGGAGGTTTGCAGGGTTTTGTGGGTAAGAAAATGGTGCTGGATGCATGTGAAGCACACCACCCTGGACTCACCCAGATGTTTAGTTTTCAGATGTGTCTAAGTCTCGTAGATTTTTCTACATGGCAGTGTCCCAAAGTCCAAAAAGTACAGCCCTCACCATTCCAAGTGGACGATTTTGAGAGTTAGACAAGCTCTCAAGGACCAAATGTAAAACCAAAACCCAAAATAATCAAATCTCCTCTTGCTTGCCGTAGGATAAGATGTTTTAGTGTGCGGGGGGGACAGCTGAAAGACAGTTACCCCCTTCAGTTAGGGTGGGGGCATAACCATGCCCATACTGGTTGGTAGCCACCACCCCACTATTTTTTTTTTTATTCCCTGGCGTCTAGTAGGCTTTCTGCCCCCCCCCCCCAAGAATGGATTGGGGGTAATTGCCCTATTTGCCCACTGGTGGGCAGAACAACTTTGTCCCCATTCATTTGGGGGGTATGGCCATACCCCCACCCTCTTTTTTAAAAAAAAAACTTCCCTGGTGTCTGGTGGGCTTTCTGTTCCTCTGGGGGGCAGATGAGCCTTACAAAAATAGGCCAATCTGCCCCCAGGGGGACAGAAATGGCGTAAAATAAATTTGTCCTCAAAGGTAGCGAATCTTGCCTAAGGGGTCGCTCCCCTTGCGTGAAATTGGTGCAAAAAAATGCCTGGTGTTTAGGGGTTTCTGCCCCCCTTGGGGGCACATTGGCCTAAGAAAAATAGGCCGATCTGCCCCAAAGGTGGGCAGAAATGGCCTAAAATAAATTTGCCCCCCAGGGGAGCGATCCTTGCCTAAAGGGTCGTTCCCCATCTGTAAAAAAAAATAAAAAAAGAATCCCTGCTGCCTAGTGGTTTTGGCTCTACCTAAAGGGGGGCAGAAATGGCCTTAAATAAATTTGCCCCCCAGGGGAGTGACACTTGCCTAAGAGATCGCCCCCCTGTTTTTTAAATTGTTGCAAAAAAAAATCCCTGGTGTCTAGTGGTTTCTGCCCTGGGGGCAGATTGGCCTAATAAAAATGGTCTAAAAACATTGTGCCCCCCCCCCCCGGGGAGTGACCCTTGCCTAAGGAGTTGCTCCCCTCATCAATGTAAACAAACAAAAAAAAATCCCTGGTGTCTAGTGGCTTCTGCCATCTGCCTTATTAATATAGGCTGATCTGCCCCCCAAATGGCCTTACATAAAATGCCCCCCCTTGGAGAGCGACCCTTGCCCAAGGGGCTGCTCCCCTTCTTTGTTTCTACAAAGTAAACAAAATCCCTGGGGTCTAGTGGGCATTCCTGCAGCATAATCGCTATGAGATTGTGCTGCAGGAATGCTCAAAGAGACATGAAAAGGGAAGGAAAAGCGTTTTCTTCCCTTTTCATGCCTCCCTGACCTCCGGTGCCCCAGCACCGAGGAGAAACAAATCTGTTTCTCCTCGGATTGCGCTGGAAGCATGCTTCTAGCGCAATGGGAGGCGACCTCTGATGAGGTCAGCACGCGATCGTACGCTGCCATCACTAGATGTCACTGGGGGTGGGGTCGGGTGGAAGGGGAAGTGATTCCCCTTCCAGCCCTGCCCTGGGAGGGGGGTGGGAGGCCCTCGGGGAGGGCTAGTGCTTCCCCCGAGGGCCAGGTGCAGAACGTAACTGTTACATCCTGGGCACCCCAATGGTGTTGCCCAGGATGTAACCGTAACGTCCCAGGCATCCAAGGGATTAAATGCAAGGTAGATTGTGCAGACAAGTTATCACATGGGCAGAGACTAATAGGGCGTCTGACAGGATCGGGAAAGGCCACCATGTAATGCAGGGTACTAAGTCTCAGTCTGATTAGCAGAACCTACTAATAGTCGTTACCTTTTCATATAAGAAAAGGCTCCATACAGGAACTAAAGTTCAAAGGGCTATACAGGCACCCCAAGCTTTTGACCAATTCAGCGCAATGTGTGGTACACCTTGTCCAATTCCAGAAGTGATCTTTGATACTCTGGCGGACAGCTGAAGAAAGGGCTTCTGGACAATTATACAAATCAGGAAGCCCCAAAGTAGTACACATGTTTTTAATATACATTAGCCAGGGGATATGGGAGGTTTTGTCAAGTTGCTTGCACTACCTTATCACACTGCGGCTAAAACTAGCTTCAGGCTTTGTCTAGATTGCTAGCTACAAGAGAAGTGGGTGAATTCTGATGAGGTCAATGAGGAAGTCAAGGGCAGGTTCTGTATGGCTTATGTAAGTGGATTGTACTGTGTATGACCCCTAGCAGCCTTTTCAGACAACTATTGTCAACCCTCTGTATGGCAATAAAGTGTCTTTTCCACCCATACTACAGAGCCATAAGGAGCAACTGACAGACATTTGGTTTTATGAATTGTCATGAACTACTTCGGGGGTTTAAAACCTAGCTTTTTAGTAAACTTGAACAGTCCTTCCACAGTGCAAGAAAACGTCTGCAGTGATTGCACTTAATTGGTTCCAGGTGCTTCGATAATCAAAAAGTATTTCCAAGTAAGGAGATGATGAAACAGATTCTAAACTGGTGGCATTAACAAAGAAATTGTCACACTTATTGGATTTTGGCCCATAGACCATGGTATGAGTTTTGAAGTGATTCACTGCCACCTCTAATTCACTCAGAAAACTCACCTAACCATCCAGAAGCTTCTGTAAGCTAAGTTTGGTCCTGGCAATTAAAACTGTGTCATCTGGATAGAGAAGTACAGGAACAGGTGGAGTACCTACACGCAGCACCTCAGCTTTTGAAATAACCATTTGTTATTCAAAGCCATTGGTGAAGAGCGTGAATCAATAGAGCGCCAGCACACATCCCTGCCATACACACCGCAAAAGGAAAAAAACTGTCAGCACTTTCTCCGCAGGGCCAAACCTAACAGAAGCAGACAATTCCCTATGTAGTTCTCTTAGAAAGTTAACAATGGTATCCTGAACTCCCAACTCCAACATAATGCTCTAAAGTTTGGCATGATTCACATGATCGAAAATGGACTTTTAGTCCATGACAGCTAAATAAAGTTACCCTGGTTTAGCCAGGGTATATTTCCTAATTCTCAACTGTAGTTTAGGCATTGTTCCACAGTGGCTAATCCTGGCCTGAATCCAAATTTTAGATCCGGCACAATTTTGTTTTCCTGAGCTCAGTCTTCTAAACGATCTAAAATGATTCTGCCCATGATCTTCGCTGTTGAGTTCAGGACCGGCTTTAGCTCTGGTGGCACCTTGTGTGACAGTCTTTTTGTGGCACCCCTTATGACTTCCTTCTCCACAAATTCTCTCACTACCACTCTCCAACAGTGCCCATCACCTCTCCATAGTCCTGCTCTGACATACATTTAATTTTGAACGCGCTTCTTATACTTCACTAACACAGTTTTGTGATCTGCATAGTACACATTCTTTGCAGCAGGCTCATTAACCCTCTGCGCTGCTTTATGATGAGTAAAAACTGCCCTAGACAAAATTCTGATCTTTCACCAGCTTTAAGATTAATCACCAGAGTTATCTTGGCATCTTTGTTGTTGCCTGAAAACTTCTGGACGCACACAGACGTTCGCGCACAGCGCCCTTCGCCAAAGACTGTGTCAGGTGTGGCTACATGGGCCGCACCGCCCTAAAGCCGGCCCTGGGTGAGTTGATCAGAGAAATAGGCTGATAACATTTTGGACTACCTTCATCCCCTTTCTTGAATATTGGTACTATGACCTAAAGTGACCAAGATTTCAGTGGGCAAACCCTTGATATACCGTTTAGGACAATCGTTAGAAGAGGAGTCCAAAAATCTACATTATCTTTAAAGAAATCGACGGAACCCTGTCAGTGCCTAGGGCCTTGCCTACAAGGCATCTATTAATGGCTGCTGTACCTTCATGCAGCTCATAAGACATTCCTACAATGAGGCCACCGAGTCATCAATCAGAGCCCAACCAGATTAAAGAGGAGGATGGGTAGAGCCCTAAACTTCATTAAAATGCTTGACCCAACTATTGGGGCTGACCATCCAGGTAGTTTCAGCTTCGGAGGCATCTTTAAAAAATGAGTTATTAATCACTTCTCAAAAATCACGATATCTGGTGGTATTACTAGCAACTAAGAAGGTTTTGTAGGCCTCTGCTCTGATCTCATTTTTTCATGTTTCTAGTGTCAGCTTATAGGAACTACGACGTGAACTTATAAGATCGCCATCTGAAGGGACCATTTTATTGCTTTGAGTAGGCTGTGTGCGTTTGGTGCAATGAGACTCAAACAACCCATCTGATTTCTGGGGGAGATCATTACCTGAATAGTGAGCAACTCCTTCACCGAAGTACAGAGTCCTCATTGGGATCCAAGCATGAGGACAGTACATCCATCCCTGTCATTCTTCACAAGGTTAGTAAACAACTGATCCTTATTAGTTTTGGCCTATTTTTGTATGACACCTCTGTTCTTAGAAAGAACTCAAGTAATAACTACATTGTGGTCCTTCTTGGTGGAAATGAATCCCAAAAGATACACAGCTAATGGATGGTGATCACTGTATACATTGTCCTCAATTTCATACCCAGTAAGTAAATCCAACAGAATATAACTAATTACATAAAATCAATAATACAATAGCATTCTCTGGACACTCAACAGTTGAATCAAAGGCAAAAACAATTTATTTTTGACAATAAACTCATTGAGCAGCTCTCCATAGGGGTTGGGTAAAAAATGCATTAGTGGTTTGCCGTGGGTGTCACTTAAACCACAGGCCACTGTGTTGCCTAGATTATAACAATGGATATTAAAATTGCCCGTCCAAATAAGGGAAAAGCAGACCCTAGTCCCTGATAAAAACCCTCTAGCTCTCTCCTCAGGATATTAATAATTGCACAACTAATTGCATCAAAGCAATTGTTGTAATAGCTAATAACCAAAAGCTTCCTTGTCTGATATTCCAGCCATATACATTGGAAATTGTTATCACTCAAAACCACTTGCTAATGTGTGTATGAAAGTACTCTCTTTCTGGCATGTTACCCCCAATTTCTGCCTGATGTCAGTGTGTTTTTGACTGTGCCACTGGGATCCTGCTAGTCAGGAACCCAGTGCTTATGGTTTATGACCTGTCTGTCAGTGTGTTTTACTGTTTTCTAAATTGTCACTGGAGTCCTGCTAATGAAGACTCTCTGTTTGCAAATTCGTCCAAACATACTGGTAACTCAGTATTTCACTCCAAATTGGTGTACTGGTCCTCCCTTATAAGGCCCTTGTATATGGTACCTAGGTACCCAGGGCATTGGGGTTCCAGGAGATCCCTATGGGATACAGCACTTCTTTTGCCACCCATATGGAGCCCATTCAAAGGCTTCTACAGGTCTGCCATTGCAACTATGTCCACCTATGTCCAGTTTCACAATGGTAACCCCGAATATGGCCATGTAAGCTGTCTAACAACTGAGAATTGTACCCCAATACTGATTCCAATATTGATTGCACAATCCCATGCACTCTGGAGGCTCCACTATGGACCCCCAGTACTGCCATACCAGCCTTCTGAGGTTTTTCTAGCAGCCCCAACTGCTGCCACCTCACAGACAGGCTTCTGCCCTCCTGAGGCTTGAGCAGCTCAATTCCAGGAAGGCAGAACAAAGCATTTTCATTGGGAAATGGGTGCTACACCCTCTCCCTTTGGAAATAGGTGTTACAGGCATGGGAGGGGTAGCCTTCCAGAGCCTCTGGAAATGCTTTGAAGGGCACAGATGATGGCCTCAATGCATGATCCAATTTACCCCGGTTCAGGGACCCCCAGTCCCTGCTCTGGCACAAAACTGGACAAAGGAAAGGGGAGTGACGACTCCCCTGTCCATCACCACCCGGGGGGGGGGGGGTGCCCAGAGCTCCTCCAGAGTGTCCCTGGGTTTTGCCATCTTGGATTCCAAGGCGGTGGGACACTCTGGGAGCATCTGGGTGGACAGTGCCAGCAGGTGACGTCAGAGACCCCTCCTGATAGGTGCTTACCTGGTTAGGTGACGAGTCCCCCTTTCAGGGCTATTTAGGGTCTCTCCACTGGGTGTTTCTTCAGATTCGGATTACAAGACTCCAGCAGGAATCCTCTGCATTCTTTACTTCATCTTCTACCGATGGAACAACCACTGACCGCTCCAGGAACTCCACAAAATTGCAACAAAGAAGCAAAGATGAATTCTGCAACATTGTATCTTCAGCTCCTGCCAGCAACTGCAACAGTTTCCAGGTCATGCATCCTCCAAGGACAGCCTGTCTTCAGTATGCACCAGAAGAATCAAAGGACTCTCCTGTGGCGTGATGGAGTCACTTCCCTGCTTCAGCAGGCACCTCTCTGCGGCAACGACCGGTGGCTTGGGTCCCCTCTCCAGATGACAGGCGTGCATCCAGCAACACGGGTAGTGGACTAAAGTGACTCCGACAGTCCCAATGTCCAGCTGTCCAACTTTGGTGAAGGTAAGAGCTTGCCTCCCCAGTGCACAGCATGACTTGCAGTTTCCAAGTCTAGTGTGTGACCTTCCAAGAAGTTCTTCGTGCACAGGACAGCTTAGGCCCCCAGCACTCCATCTTGCGAGGCACAGCTTCCTGAGTGGTTCTCCGGCGGCGTGGGAATCTTTTGTGTCATGCTGCGTGGGTCTCCATTTGCACCTTCTTTGTCCCCGTGCAGTGGGACTCCTGTGCAAGCTGCCTGGTCTTCTGAGAGCTCTCTGAGTTGCGGAGAGCTCCCTCTGTCTCTCCCTCTTGGGTGGAGGCCACCAAGCCACTCCTGGTCCCGTGCAGTTCCATTTTCTGCTAACTGTGAGCTTTGCGTGTGCTAAGGCCTGTTGGCAGAATCCAGCAACGCAAACCAGACTGCATCCATCCATCCGGCGTGGGACATCTTCGGCACCAACCAGGAATTTCTGCATCTGTCTTCTTTGGTGCAATACTGACTTTGTCTTCTCACCCGTAGTTCTTCTTTTGCACCTTCATCCGGATTAGCTAGGGTTCCTGTTCTCCCTGGACTCTTCAGTGCTTCTTTGACTTGGTCCCCTTCTTCCACAGGTCCAGGAATCCATTGTTGGTGTCTTGCAGTCTCTTCTGGTTCTTCAATAATCTTCTTTCACAACTTTTTGTGTGTTTCAGGAAACTTACTGTGATTTACTCCTGTTTTCCTGTGCTCTGGGTTGGGTTCTATTACTTACCTTTGGTGTTTTCTTACACTCCCAGTGCCCCTCTATGCACTACTCTTGCCTAGGTCGAAGACCAACTTTCGCATTCCACTATTTTAGTATATGATTTGTGTTCCCCCTTAGGCACATTGCAACCTATTGTGATTTTCACTATTTGCACTGTTTTCTGACTGTGTACTTACCTGTTTTTGGTTACTAGTGTATATATTGTGTATATTACTTACCTCCTAAGGGAGTATAGTCCCCAAAGTATTTTTTACATTGTGTCACTAAAATAAAGTACCTTTAATTTTGTAACACTGAATATTGTCTTGTATGTATGTGAGTACTGTGTGACTACAGTGGTATTGCAAGAGCCTTGCATGTCTCCTAGTTCAGCCTTGGCTTCTCTACCTACAGCTTCCTCCAGACAGCCTGGCTTCTAGACACTGACTACATTTCACTAATAAGGGATAACTGGACCTGGTATAAGGTCTAAGTACCTTTGGTACCCACTACAAACCAGGCCAGCCTCCTCCATTGGTGGTGCTACGGTGGTATATGTACTTGAAATTGCATTATCACTCTGTCAGTGGTGCTTTAGAAAAGTATACCATGTCCTTTCACTTGCTTCCTAAAAATCTAAAATTTAGATAAAGTAGGTCTTTCTCTTTCCTTTAACTTTACTCTAACTTTCTATCACTATCTCTTCCTCTGAGGCCACCCCTAGGGTCATGAAAACCTCTTATGAGAACCTAACCTTTACAGTTTTGAGGGGGCTCTGCTCAGAGAGAAGCCTAGAGATAGGGAAGAAACCTAGGGAGGATTTCCTTTTGAATCTCGTTCTCCAGGATGACCAGGAGCAGTCTGGTAACCAAGAGGAGGAGAGGGAGGGGGAGTCTAACCCCTTCAGAGGAGCAGCCTGAGGATTTAGGGGAGGGTCCTTCAAAAAATCTTCCCCATAGCAAGCCATTTAGTGTAGCCGGCAGTGGGAGGGGTTCACACACAGGTAGAGCTCCCTTCACACCTAGAGGTCAGGTATTAGGGTTACAAAAGCTAGGTAAAGATCTGCCTCTGCTCATTCCCATGTCCCTTCGGTCTCTGAGGTGTCCCACACATCCAGTCCTGAGGATAACTCCCAAGACAGGGAACTCAGAAAGCTTAGCTTGGAGGAGGCAAGACTGAGGCTGCAACAGCAGCAGTTGGCCCTAGATAGGGAAGCCTTAGCTGTGGGAAGGGAAAGGCAGGGGTTGGGGTTAGGTCACCATGGTGGCAGCAGCAATAGCAGTTTCAGGAGTTATAGTGGTAGGGAGAATACTTTTGACTCCAAAAATTTGCAGAAGATTATTACCCCTTACAAGGAGGGAGATAATATCTACAAGTGGATTTCTGCACACAAGAGGGCCTGTAAAGTTCAGAGGGTCCCTCAGGTACAGTAGGCTGCTATTCTGTGGTTGTCCTTCTCTGGCAAGGGGAAAGACGTACTCCTTACTGTCAGAGAGGAAGATTCAGATAATTACAATGTTTTGAAGACAGCACTCTTGGGTAGATTTGGCTTAACCACTGAACAATACAGAATTAAGTTCAGAGAAATCAGAAAAGAGTCTTCACAAGATTGGATAGACTTAGTGATCTGTTCAGTGAAGGCTTAAGAAGGTTGGTTACATGGTAGCAAAGTGTCTGACTATGATGGTCTATATAATCTGATTTTGAGAGAGCAATTGTGTGTCTGACTTGTTGCACCAGTACTTGGTAGACTCAGATCTGACCTTTCCCCAAGAATTGGGAAAGAAGGCAGACAAATGGGTCAGAAGAAGGGTGAGCAGAAAAGCTCATATAGAGAGTGACAAAGACAAGACGAAGGATGGTAAGTCTCATGATAAGGGTGGGGACAAAGATAAAAAGTCAGAGTCTTCACCAGGCCCACAAAAATATTTTGGGGGTGGTCACAAATCCTCTTCCAACCAACAGAAACAGCCTTGGTGTTGCCTGTGTAAAAACAAAAGCCGTTGGGCAAGTGAACCCACTTGTCCCAAGAGGAACACCAAACCTCCCACCACCACAACCCCCACTGCTTCCACTAGTGCCTCTAGTAATAGCAGTGGTGGTGGGAAAAACATTACAGATAACCAGTCCAAGGGTGTAGCTGGGCTCACTTTGGGTAATGTAGTGGGAGTTGGTTTAGTTAGGGAAACCGCTGAGGCTGTTTTAGACTCTGATGGTGGCATTGGCCTTGCCACCTTTGTTGCTTGTCCCCTTAATATGGATAAGTACAAGCAACAACCTCTAATCAATGGTGTTCAGGTTGGGGCCTACAGGGACACAGGTGCCAGTGTCACTATGGTGATGGAGAAACTGGTGCCCCCTGAGCAACACCTACTTGGTCATCAGTACCAAGTGACTGACGCCCATAATAACACTGTTAGCCACCCCATGGCTGTAGTGAATCTCAACTGGGGGGGTGTGAGGGTTACTGGTCCAAAGAAAGGTGTGGTATCCACTGGCCTACCTGCAGAATGTCTACTGGGCAATATTTTAGAGACTTCAGCTTGGGCTGAAGTGGAATTGGAGGCTCATGCAGCAATGCTGGGCATTCCAGGGCACATCTTTGCTCTTACAAGGGCTCAGGCCAAGAAGCAAAAAGGACAGGGAAACTTGGATCCTGGAACAATGGACCAAGTGCTCCCAAAAACTAGGGGTAGAAAGGGCAAACCCTTGTCAACTATCCCTCCCTCTCCTGAAGATTCCCCTTTTGATGAGAAGAAGTCTACTCCCTGTGCAGAACCTACACCAGAGGAGCTGACAACACAGCTGAGTTTTTGGGTGCAGGAGGGCCTGCCAGGGAGAAATTGAGTGTGGCACAGCAGACTTGTTCCCCATTAGAGGGTTTGAGACAGCAAGCTGTCAAACAAGAAGCAGGGGATGTCAGTGACTCTCATAGAGTTTACTGGGAGAACAATCTCCTTTATGCTAAGACAAGGGACCCAAAACCTGGTGCTACTAGGAGACTGGTCATTCCCTTGCAGTACAGGGAATTCCTCCTAACACTGGCACATGACATTACCCTTGCTGGACATCTGGGGTGAAAGCAAAACCTGGGACAGGCTGGTCTCTCACTTTCACTGGCTTCACATGTCAGAAGACACAAAAGAGTTTTGTCGCTCTTGTGTCACTTGCCAAGCCAGTGGCAAGACTGGTGGCACTGCAAAGGCCCCCTTAATCCCACTGCCTGTGGTTGGGATACTATTTGAGAGGGTTGGGGTTGACATTGTTGGCCCCCTTGACCCTCCTACTGCTTCCTGCAATAAGTTAATCTTAGCGGTAGTGGACCATGCCACTAGATGTCCAGAAGCTATCCCTCCAATGACCACTACAGCTCCTGCAGTGGCATAGGATCTACTGGGAATATTTTTCAGGGTGGGCTTCCCCAAAGAGGTAGTATCAGATAGGGGTATCAACTTCATATCTGCAACCTTAAAGGCAATGTGGAAGGAATGTGGGGTAATATACAAATTCAACACACCCTATCATCCTCAGACAAATGGATTGGTTGAGAGGTTTAACCAAACTCTCAAAGGCATGATCATGGGACTCTCTGAAAAACTCAGGAGGACATGGGATGTCCTACTGACATGCCTTCGTTTTTCCTATAGGGAGGTACCCCAGAAGGGAGTGGGCTACAGCCAATTTGAACTCCTTTTTGGTCACCCTTTTAGGGGTTCACTTGCACTTGTCAAAGAGGGGGGGGGGGGAGCAACCCTTGAAGCCCCCTAAACAAGACACTGTAGATTATGTGCTTGGCCTAAGATCAAGAATGGCTGAGTACATGAAAAAGGCCACTAAAAACCTTCAGGCAAGCCAATAGTTATAGAAACAATGGCATGACTAGAAGGCTGTCCTGACTGAGTACCACCCAGGACAGACGTTGTGGGCACTGGAGCCTGTGGCACCAAGAGCACTCCAAGACAAATGGAGTGGTCCACATCTCATTGTGGAATAGACGGGTGAGGTCACCTATCTGGTGGACCTAGGCACTCCCAGAAGTCCTCTAAGAGTACTTCATGTGAACTGCCTGAAATCCTCATGGCCACTGATGAGGGGCAGGAGGAAGAGAGTGACCCTCTCCCTGACCTCTTCTCCAACACTGCAGATAATGGCTCAGTGGAAGAAGTTCTCCTTGCAGACTGCCTTACAGCAGAGCAAAAGGAGGACTGAAGGAATCTCCTAGGTCAATTTTCTGAGCTCTTTTCCTGACACTTGGTCAGACCACTTGGTGTGAACACACCATAGATTCTGGAGATGGTTTATCTGTCAAAAGTAAGATTTATAAGCAGCCTGACCATGTCAGGGACTGCATTCAATCTGAATTTCAAAAGATGTTGGACTTAGGAGTGATTGAGCACTCAGATAGCCCCTGGGCCAGTCCAATGGTGCTAGTACCAAAGCCTCATTCTCAAAATGAGAAAAAGGAGATTAGGTTTTGTGTTGATTATAGAGGGTTCAACACAGTCACCTAGACTGATGTTCACCCTATACCCAGGGCAGATGAGCTGATAGATACACTGGCATCTGCCAAGTATCTGAGCACTTTTGACTTGACTGCAGGGTATTGGCAGATCAAGCTATCAGAAGATGCTACACCTAAAACTGCATTGTCAACCATTGGAGGGCATTACCAATTTACAGTTATGCCCTTTGGCCTGAAGAATGCACCTGCCACTTTTCAAAGGTTGGTGAATACAGTCCTCCAAGGTCTGGAAGCTTTCTGTGCAGCTATCTAGATGATATTGCTGTATTTAGCTCTACCTGGGATGACCACCTGGTCCACCTGTAGAAAGTTTTGGAGGCCCTGCAAAAGGCAGGCCTCACTATCAAGGTTTGAAAGTGCCAGATAGGATGGGGGAAGGTGGTTTATCTGGGATACCTAGTTGGTGGCTAACAGATTGAACCACTACAGGGGAAGATCCAGACTATTTTAGACTGATCTCCCCCTACCACGCAGACTGAGGTCAGAGCCTTTCTTGGTCTCATTGGGTACTACAGGAGGTTCATTAAGAACTATGGATCGATTGTTGCCCCTCTTAATGACCCCACTTCCAAGAAAATGCCCAAGAAGGTATTATGGACAGCCAGCTGTGAAAAAGCTTTTAAGGATCTTAAGCAGGCCATGTCTACTGCACCTGTCCTGAAAAGCACAAACTATTCTAAGAAGTTTGTTGTCCAAACAGATGCTTCTGAGGTAGGGGTTGGGGCAGTGTGATCACAACTAAACTCAGAGGGCCAGGAACAACCTGTTGCTTTTATTAGTAGAAGGTTGACCCCTAGAGAAAAGCGTTGGTTAGCCACAGACAGGGAGGCCTTTGCTGTGATCTGGGCCCTGAAGAAGCTAAGACCCTACTTGTTTGGGACTCACTTCATAGTTCAGACAGACCACAAACCTCTCTTATGTTTAAAACAGATGAAAGGTGAAAACCCTAAATTGTTGAGGTGGTCCATTTCCCTACATGGGATGGACTTTACCGTGGAACATAGACCTGGGAGTAACCACTCCAATGCAGATGGACTCCTCAGATATTTCCATTTAGACAATGAAGACTCATCTGGGCAAGGTTAGCCTCATTGTCCCTCGTTTGGGGGGTATAGGAAAGTACCCTCTTTTTGGCATGTTACCCCCAATTGCTGCCTGATGTCAGTGTGTTTTTGACTCTGTCACTGGGATCCTGCTAGTCAGGACCCCAGTGCCTATGCTTTATGGCCTGCTTGTCAGTGTGTTTCAGTGTTTTCTAAATTGTCGCTGGAGTCCTGCAAATCAGGACCCCAGTGCTCATGCTCTTTAAGTTTCCAAATGTGTCCTTACATATTTGTAACTCAGTGTTTCACTCCAAATTGCCATACTGGTCCCCCCTTATAAGTCCATAGTATATGGTAACTAGGTACCCAGGGCATTGGGGATCCAGGGGATCCATATGGGCAGCAGCATTTCTTTTGCCGCCCATAGGGAGCCCATGCAAAGGATTCTACAGGACTGCTATTGCAGCCTGTGTGAAATAATGCATGCACTATTCACAGCCGTTTCCACTGCACCTGGTCACTCTTAAGTCACCTATATATCAGGTCTTCCAACCCTGAAGGCTGGGTGCAAAGTACCTGTGTGTGAGGGCACCCCTGCATTAGCAGAGGTGCCCCCACATCGTCCAGGCCCATTTCGCCGGACGCTATTTCACGTGTGCACTGGACATAGGTCAATACCTATGTCCACCTTCACAATGGTAACCCCGAAGATGGCCATGTAAGGTGTCTAACAATTGAGAATTGAACCCCAATACTGATTCCAGTATTGTTTGCACAATCCCACACACTCTGGGAGCTCCACTATGGACCCTGAGTACTGCCTTACCAGCCTTCTGTGGTTTTCCAGGCAGCCCAAGCTGCTGCCACCTCCCAGACAGGCTTCTGCCGCCCTCCTGGGGCTTGAGCAGCTCAATCCCAGGAAGGCAGAACAAAGGATTTCCTTTGGGAGAGGGGTGTTACACCCTCTCCCTTTGGAAATAGGTGTTACAGGCATGGGAGGGGTATCCTCCCAGACCTTCTGGAAATGCTTTGAAAGGCACAGATGGTGCCCTCCTTGCATAATCCAGTCTACACCAGTTCAGGGACCCCCAGTCCCTACTCTGGCACAAAACTGGACAAAGGAAAGGTGAGTGACCACTCCCCTGCCCATCACCACCTCAGGGGTGGTGCCCAGAGCTCCTCCAGAGTGTCCCTGGGTTTTGCCATCTTGGATTCCAAGGTGGTGGGGCACTCTGGGAGCATCTGAGTGGCCAGTGCCAGAAGGTGACTTCAGAGACCCCTCCTGATAGGTGCTTACCTGGTTAAGTGACAAATCCCCCTTTCAGGGCTATGTAGGGTCTCTCCTCTGGCTGTTTCTTCAGATTCGGATTGCAGGACTCCAGCAGGAATCCTCTGCACCTTCTACCGACGGAACAACTGCTGCCTGCTCCAGGAACTCTACAAAACTGCAACAAAGAAGCAAAGATGACTTCTGCAACATTGTATCTTGAGCTCCTGCCAGCAACTGCAACAGTTTCCAGGTTGTGCATCCTCCGAGCACTGCCTGCCTTCAGTCTGCACCAGAAGAACCAAAGGAATCTCACATGGGAGTGATGGAGTCACTAACCTGCTTCAGCAGGCACCTCTCTGCAATGGCGACTGGTGGCTTGGTTCCCCTCTCCAGTCGACAGGCTTGGATCCAGCAACACGAGTGGAGGACTAAAGTGACTCTGACAGTCCAAACGTCCAGCTGTCTGACTTTGGTGGAGGTATGAGCTTGCCTCCCTACGCAAGACAGTACCCCTGTGCACCGCATGACTTGCAGTTGCCAAGGCTTGTTTCTGACCTTCCAAGAAGTTCTTCATGCACAGCTTATGCCCCCAGCACTTCATCCTGTGACGCACAGTTTCCTGAGTGGTTCTCTGGCGGTGTGGGAACCCTTTGTGTCATGCTGCGTGGACCTCCATTTGCACCTTCCTTGTCCCCGTGCTGTGGGACTCCTGTGCATGCTGCCTGGTCGTCTGAAAGCTGTCTGAGTTGCTGAGAGCCCCCTCTGTCTCACCCTCCTGGGTAGAGGCCACCAGGTCCCTCCTGGTCCCAGGCAGTGCCATTTTCCGCTAACCGCAAGCTTTGCATGTGCCAAGCCTTGTTGGTGGAATCCAGCAACGCAAACCAGACTGCATGGGACATCTTCTCCACCAACCAGAAACCTGCATATGTCTTCTTTAATGCAATACTGACTTTGTCTTCTCACTGGTGGTTCTTCTTTTGCACCTTGATCCGGGTTAGCAGGGGCTCCTGTTCTCCCTGGACTCTTCAGTGGTTCTTGGACTTGGTCCCCTTTTTCCACATGTCTTCTGGTCCAGGAATCCATTGTAGGTGTCTTGCAGTCTCTTCTGGTTCTAGTATAATCTTCTATCACAACTTCTTGAGTGTGTCAGGAAACTTACTGTGATTTACTTCTGTTTTTCTGGGCTCTGGGGTGGGGTCTATTACTTACCTTTGGTGTTTTCTTACACTCCCAGTGCCCCTCTACACACTACACTTGCCTAGGTGGGAGACCAACTTTTGAATTTAACTATTTTAGTATATGGTTTGTGTTCCCACTAGGCCCATTGCAACCTAATGCGATTTTCACTATTTGCACTGTTTTCTGAATGTGTGGTTACCTGTTTTTTGTTACTAGTGTATATATTGTGTATATTACTTCCCTCCTAAGGGAGTATAGTCTCCAAAGTATTTTTGACATTGTGTCACTAAAATAAAGTACCTTTATTTTTGTAACACTAAGTATTGTCTTTCATGTGTGTGATTACTGTGTGACTATAGTGGTATTGCAAGGGCTTTGCATGTCTCCTAGTTCAGCCTTGGCTGCCCTGCCTACCGCTACCTCTAGACAGACTGGCTTCTAGACACTGACTACATTTGACTAGTAAGGGATAACTGGACCTGGTATAAGGTGTAAGTACCTTTGGTACCCACTACAAACCAGGCCAGCCTCCTACAATGCGCCCATGAAAAGCGGTCGAAATAAGAGTTAACAAATCACCATTGGGCCTTCCAGAGAAACCAAGAATGGCTGGTGTAAAATAGGACACATAACCTTATATGTGACTTGGATTAAAAAGCTAGGGTTCTTGCAGTGTGATGATACCATAACTAAGTATAGCGTGCAGCCTTTGTGAATTGTACAATTTAAACCCAAGCCAGCTACATGCCATGTTCCTATCTTCCCTCTAGACTTTGGTTCTGTGGCGACTGCACAGTCCAGGGCCTGAGAGCAGGCAGCAATAGGATTATGATCAGGACCATGGATGCTGTTATCCTAGTACCGTCTTATTGTATCCCAAGGCCACACTTGAGGTGTAATAATGCAATTAATTGCTTGTCAGTCCACAGCATCACACATGGCCAGGGGAGCAAAACTATGATAAAATGGAAGATATTGGATTTGGTTGTAGTTGCCTTGTTGACTGGAATCCATGAAGATGGGCAGATTGCCCTGAAAGAACTTTGGCCTTTAAAACAACTCTAAAGCAGCAGCTTCAATATCATTTGCAGACTTTTTTTTTATCCTCATAAGAGACAGGAGGCATCTAGGTTTTATTGTTACGACAGGGGCATTTTTTCCCTTACAGGGTCCCCTCCCATTAGACATCCTTCAACATATTGGGGTTTCCAGAGTAACACTCTGTACTCCTCTCCATGTTGTTTTGTCTTTAATCCTTGGACCTTTATACCATCAAATATTTTTGAAAACTGACCCAAATCCTCATTGTTTTTCGTGTCCCATCTGCACAATCTAATCCAAAATCCTCCTTGTGGACCTGACCCGTTCTAACACATTCAGAGCCTCAGGTGAACCATTTCCTACAGATTTCTCTGCGTACAACCAAAATCAGAATAAAAATTAACTATGAGTGGAACTTCCCCAATTTAGTGCTGGGCCTTTCATTCATCAGGATGGCAAATATAGCTAAAGCCAGGCTTACCTTAATCTCCCTCTTGAACATGTCTGATCAAATCTTACCCATTTTTGCGAGAAGAGTTAGACCATCGGACACTGCCAGAATAAATGTTTATCATCAGCTTCTACCAGACCGCATTTCGGACGACTGCATCTGCTTAGTCCTCCCAGCTTCGTCAGACTCTTCAGAGACCAACATACTCAGTTAACTGTAAACAAGTGATTTCTCCTTAACAGGCCTGTTTTGACAACTTGCCAAAGTGTAGACATAGAAACTTGCCAGGTATTCATTAACTCCAACTCTGGCAGGTTGGACTTCCACTTCTCCTCTGGCAATGTTAATGGCCCATCTTCCTCCTGCACCAACATCCAATACCACTCAGACACTTCTTTCTTCTGTAGAATTGGCCCCAGTATTTTATTTTCTCTTTCAACTTCTCCAGTTCTGGAGAAAAAAAATATTATTTGCTTACTTGTTAATGTTATAAATTCTGGAAAAGATACTGCTGACTAAAATCTCAGATCTAAAGTTGACAATGACACATTCACAATTGTCCAGCTTGGGGCTCTTTCAAACCCATGCAACTATTTGCACCATAATAATGCCTTGGTGTGAGGTGAAGGCTCCAATTAGCCATGAGTTACCTCAGAGTATCATCGTGTTACGTAGTTGATCATAGCCTTCAGTCTTACCAGAGGCCAATGGTGAGACACCTTTTAGAACAATGGTATGACGTGTAGCAGCTGTAGGGAGATCCAAAACATGAGCTTTCTCTGCTACTGGCAAGGATCTCAGCTATTTGCTGCTGCTGTCAAAGTTGCCAGAGTTGGTTATAGAAACCTAGATGGTGGGCAATAACAGACTCACTGGCTCCAACAAAACTGGGTGGGATACTTAATAAAACAAACTGGCATCCTTTGTTGTTTGAAAGGCAACTTCTCTTAATGAGACTGAACTAACGGATGCATGCAGTTTAAGCAGTGAGTTCTCAGTTGCCCCAAGATGATTTGACATTTCAACCATAAAACCAACCAGATGATCCCCCAGATGATCCCCCAGCTCCAAGCGCAAGGTAAGCACAATCAGAGCCCCTATCTGCCACAGAGGCTTTAGATGATTATTTGCTTCTACATGCATACTGCGAAACAGATGGATCCAGCCTTTAAATTACCCCGGCCATCAGGGAACAGCCTGCCCCTTCTGATTTCTTAGCAGGTCTTGGAATGCGCATATAATCACTGTTCCTTATAGTGCTCAGAGGCTCGACTTCATCAATCATAGCAGGCAGAACAGAGACCCAGGGATTACCCCCGCTGGCCTGCGATGCGGTTTTGCCAAGATATGGCTCAGAGGATGATGGTACACAGGGCAAATTGGAAATCATATCACTGCTCTGAACAATAGCCCTAAGGTTGGCTTCTGTCACATTGGTAATCTGTGCAGTTACCACGTCCTGCATGAGATAGAAATTTGTCAATTGAATCTGAAGAGGGACCTTCCCTGTTGGCAGGTTGCAATGCTTTATTTTTCCCATGGCTTCACTTAAAGGGACACAAATGGCATGAATACTTTCTTCAAGAGTCAATTTGTTAGCTTATGATGCGATCGGTGGAGCCAAGAGGGATGGCCCAGCTCAACTTTCTCCAGGCTCTGACGGGCGCAGAAGGACCTGCTCTTGACCCAGTCTTGGCCTCATCTTCGCCCGGACACGTGGCAGGGACCCTCCCACGCTGCAGTAATCCAGTGCGTTTAAGGGTGCTTGGAGCATTGGTAGCCCCTCCTGCAGGGCTCGGAGTGAGCTCTGGGAGATGGAGTCCCTTAGCAATGGTGATGGCGGCAAGAGCAGGTGATTTAAGCATCCAGAGTCATGGTAATCCAGTGCAATTAAGAGCACTTGAAGCAGTGGTAGCACCTCTTGCAGGGCTGAGAGTGGGCTCCTGAGAGATGGGGTCCCCCAGCAATGGTGATGGCAGAAAGAAAAGATGAGTTAAGCATCCTGCACTGCAGTAATCTGATGTGCTTGAGAGCACCTGTTGCAGTGGTGGCCCCTCCTGTAGGGCTGAGGGAGGGCTCCTTGTGTTTCACCAATAGTAAGGCCTGAGAAAAGAAAATTGTGGCATAGAACATGAAGATTTAGGCCCATATTTATACTTTTTGACGCAAAACTGCGCTAACACAGTTTTGCGTCAAAACAATTAGCGCCGGCTAACGCCATTCTGAAGCGCCATGCGGGCGCCGTATTTATTGAATGACGTTAGCCGGCGTTAGCCGCCGGCGCAGTCTGGTGTGCGTTAAAAAAAACGACGTACACCAGGCAGCGCCGGCGTAGGGGGAAAATGGAGTATGGGCGTCCAAAAATGGTGGAAGTCAGGCTGAGGCAAAAAAATCGCCTCAACCCGATCTGCGCCATTTTTTTTTCACTCCCAACCCCCATTGAAATGACTCCTGTCTTATCAAAGACAGGAGTCATGCCCCCTTGCCCAATGGCCATGCCCAGGGGACTTATGTCCCCTGGGCATGGTCATTGGGCATAGTGGCATGTAGGGGGGCACAAATCAGGCCCCCCTATGCCACAAAAAAAATACAAAAAAAATACTTACCTGAACTTACCTTAATGTCCCTGGGGTGGGTCCCTCCATCCTTGGGTGTCCTCCTGGGGTGGGCAAGAGTGGCAGGGGGTGTCCCTGGGGGCAGGGGAGGGCACCTCTGGGCTCATCCTGAGCCCACAGGTCCCTTAACGCCTGCCCTGACCCAGGCGTTAAAATCCGGCGCTAATGCGGGTTTTTTAGACCCGCCCACTCCCGGGCGTCATTTTTGCCCGGGAGTATAAATACGACGCATATGCTTCGGAGTCATTTTTTAAGACTGGAACGCCTACCTTGCATATCATTAACGCAAGGAAGGTGTTCACGCAAAAAAATGACGCTAACTCCATGAACTTTGGCGCTAGACGCGTCTAACGCCAAAGTATAAATATGGAGTTAGTTTTGCGTCGAATTTGCGTCGAAAAAAACAATGCAAATTCGGCGCAAACGGAGTATAAATATGCCCCTTAATGAGCAGCTGAAGTCTCCTGTTCATCGTGTACCAGAAATGTGAGACATTTAAGGTTACAGAGACTGTTCGAGTTCTGTGGGATGAGAAACCTGAGTGATGTTACAATTTATGAGACTGACTCGAAGACCATTGTCCCCTGTAGAGGAGGGAAAGGTAACCTTGGTGTTGAAGGTTCTGTTTGTTTCAATTAATGCTTATTCTGTTGGAAGTTACAGTAGATTCCCTTAGGCTTTGAGGGATACAGAGCTCTCTGCTTCCTTTATTCTTGCAAATGTGAGGCTTTATGCCAAACACTTTTTGGAAGACATCCACTGAAGTATCTACTATGCTGACACCTTCATGCATATCTAAATTGTCTTAAGCATTTATTCGAACCATCCGTATTAGATTACTTTAGAATGATTTCATGTTTAAGAGAGAGAACACAAGTTTCTTTATGGAGCATCTGTTTCTTAATCTACATTTCTGTATTGCTGTGATTGTAATTGCTCTGTGTCTAAATCTATTTGTGACATTTTAGTTTGCCAGCTGTAACTCTGTATCTTTTTTTCGAAATATTCAATGGCATGCACCTATATTCCACTTACTACTGATTGGGAATCAATCAACATAACTACAATCATGGATTCCTTGGCCTTATTGTGGGACCAAATGGGCTTCACTGAAAATTGAATTGTCTGTTATTGTAACTCTCATGTGCATTTCAACCAACATAAAATGGTCCATCAGACAACAGAGTAAATTCACGCTCCCGCGTGCTCTCAGTTTCTACATCAAGGACAATACTCTAAAGTGAATTTGGTCAGTCATTTTCAGTAAATCTATTTGCTGACGTTTTCAAGATGGTCATACTTTTTAGACCACAATTAATCATACTGACTGTTAGAAATGGGGTTTCTGTTTGACTGGAGTATGCACCGAGGCCAGGCAGAACCCACCACTCTAGTCAGGGCAAGAAAGAGTTACACATCAAAGATAACCTGTGCTACCCCTGTGGTAGATTGGCACAGAGCAGTCTGGCTTATCCTCAGAGGTCATGTGTAAAGCGTTTGCGCACCACACTCATACCAATGACACAGATACACCACAAAAGATATCACTCTACTGCATATGTTTTATAAAGCCAAAAATGGCATGAATCATTTGGATAGTACACAAAATATAATTACTGTGGTAAAACTCAGCATCCAGAGAATGCAAGTAGCAGAAGGCTAAACATTAGGTAATACCACTCAATTTACATGACTAGCTCATCTGGCTAAACAACATGAATTATATCTACTGTGGGGGTAAGGCATTTAATGAGTTAGCACTCCTCATTCTGAACAAAGCACGGTTTGAACAGCAATACTCCCATGAGCGAGCCAAAACACCTTGACTTTCAAGAAACAGTCCCCACACAGTGTTTTTCATGCTGTGCCCCGCACAGATACTACGATAATGACCTTGGCAATATAATCAACTCTTGTCAAGGTGAATATGTTGCCCACAATAAGGCGAGAGGTTTAGTGATGCAGTGCGTACTTTATCGAATATAGACGGGAGGCACCGTGTGGTCAGAACGTTGGGAATACAGTAATTAAAAGAGAGGAACATTAGCCCTGTGTTAGGTGAACCAAGCGCTCAGGAGCTGCTACGCTTCTACTTGTTCCTTTACAGTATCACCTCTGCTGTACCTGTGATTCACAGGGATTTGAAGTATCTAGACCTGTGTTAGGAGCACTTTGGGACCTCTGTAGCTCCGAAGCGATGGGGGAAACAATCCTCTTTAGGTTTCCCATGTGATGTGGCTCGCAGCAGGATATGGCACTCAGTGTAGGTGAAAGCGCTGCCTTCATGGTGTGTACAAAGAGTTCATGACACTCTGGGGTGGCAGCTCTCCTCTCTCAGTTGCCTCAGGACAGGAGAATTCTGGCTGTCATGGCAACACAGTGGGGTGCACTTCTGAAGGGTTTTCCATCGGCGGTTGGGTGCTCCTGCTGGTCTCTTCAGGCCGGGGCACTATTAAGACAACAGAAGCACTTTTTCCACACTGGAGGGAGAAATCAAGGGCCAGATGTAGCAAAGTCCGAGTTTGCGATTCGCAAATTGCGAGTCTGAGCGACTCGCAATTTGCGAGTCGCAAACCTGGATGCAGGATGGTGTCCCTGACACCTTCTGCAAATCGTAAGGGGGTCGCAAAGACCCACCTCATTAATATTAATGAGGTTGGTCGCAATTTGCGACCCCCTTCCGATTTGCGGCACTCACAGGGATCGTGGCCTGCTGCAGACAGCAGACCACCATGCCTAGGACAGCTTTTAAATAAAGCAGTTTTGTTTTTTTGGTATTCCTTAAAGGAAAATGAGTTGCAATACAAACGGAAAAATGAAACATTTTTGTTTCATTTTTTCAGAGCAGGCAGTGGTCCATAGGACCACTGCCTGCTCTGAAAAAATGTTTTAAGGGCCATTCACAAAGGGGAAGGGGTCCCATGGGGACCCCTTCCCTTTTGCGAATGGGTTACCACCAGTGTGACACTGGTGGTAACTGCGAATTGCTTTGCGACCGCATTCGCGGTCACAAAGGGATTCTATATCACGATGTGAATAGGAAGGGGAACACCCCTTCCTATTTGCAAATCGCATTCCCATTTTGCGAGTTGGTAACCAGGTTACCGACTCGCAAAATGGGAATGAGCATCGCGATGTGCTTTTTGCATGGTGCAAACAGCGAAATTTGCTGTTTGCGCCATGCAAAAAGCGAAATTCGCTGTTTGCGCCATGCAAAAAGCGAAATTCGCTGTTTGCACCATGCAAAAAGCTTGCTACATCTGGCCTCTCGCTCTCAACATGTGATATGTGCCTAATTCTTCATTCACCATGCGCTCACAGGGAAATAAGATGCTCCTCATACTGTCAATAGTAAATTAAGTGCTCACCACATGCTCCATACTTACTTACACTTAAAAATGCCTTTGTTCAAGAGGTGACATCAAAGGGACCCTTTCGAGTGTAACACAATCCCTTTCAACCAAGCCCTGGCTCCAGACTTGAGTATGGGGTAAATCAGCCCTTTGTGTGAGTGCATGACGAAGCCTATTGACATGTATGGTGTGAGTGACATCTCCCAGTCCCAGCCCAAGAAGGCTATAAGTAAACAGGTGAATGCAGATGTCTCTCCTGTCACACTCCGATGTGGTGGCTGCCTGGTAAGTATGCACAAAGTGTAGCTGTCACTCTGTCCTAGAGGTGGATTGGAGTCCGGCTGCAAAAAAAAACTAGAGTTATAAGCACAGAGAAATTCTCACTTTCTAAAAGTGGCATTTCTAAAATAGTACTAAAAAATCCAACAACACCAGTAAGCAGGATATCTCACTACTATTCCAAATATACCAAACATGCCCACATTACTCCTTCCAGATCAGAAATCACCACTTAAAACTAAATAAGGAGTTCCAAATGCTAATCTGTGAGAGGAAAAGCCTTCACAGCAATGAAAAATGAAATAGGCTGTTTGTCACCACTAGGACATGTAAAACATAAATGTACACGTCCTACCTTTGACCTACACAGCACCCTGCCCATAGGTCTACCTAGGGCCTACCCTAGGGGTGACTTAGGTGGGCTAAAAAGGGGAGATTAGGCCTTGGCAAGTAGTTTGAAATTCTATGTCTGTGTGGCAGTAAACTGTGCACGCAGGCACTGCACTTGCAGGTCCGATACAGGTTTGAAAAGCTACTTCTGTAGGTGGCGTAATCTGTGCCGCAGGCCCACTAGTAGCATTTAATTTACAGGCTCTGGGTATGTGGCATACCACTTTACAAGTGACTTACAGGTAAATTAAATACATCAAACAGGTGTAAGTCAATCATATCATATTTTAGGGGAGAGAGCACATGCACTTTAGCACTGATTAGCAGAGGTAAAGTGCCCAGAGCCCTGCAGCAAACAAAAAGAGGGTCAGAAAAATGAGAGGAGGAAGGCAAAAAGTTTGAGGATAACCATGCAGAAGGGCCATTTGCAACAATGACTCTATTGTGAAGTGTATTTTTTCTGAAAGGTTCAAGTGAAAAGCCAGAAAAGTACAGCATTTAGGCATAATTCAATAACCTGTACCAGAATTTTCTTTTGCTTAAATTCTAGCTGGCAACAGGTCTTAGAAATAGAAGCAAGATGGAGTTGGTTAGTTTACACACTGAAGAGTAACTGTAATATGTCTAACTGCTGTGGCCTGCTGCATCTAATTGGTTGTTTTTCAAGAAACAGTTAGATAAAACCTAAGACTGTGCATATGATTCTCAGCAATTCATTTTATTAAGAAGGATAACATGGATTCATGATGGTCAGTACTTCCTGGAGGTATTGATTGTTAGAAGCGAGAACACTAATCTGTTTTGACTGAGTGATCTAGCCCAAATCATATATGCCCAAGTCAACCAAGTAAGTGAATGGGGTGTGGAATAGAAAAAAAAGAGATGTGGGTTCTCACAGGGATTTTTTATGTACTTCCTGTGTACTGTCTCTCACAAGTCCTGCTGGAAGTGAGATGTGTGCCTCTTTTACTGTAGTGGGTGTAAGCAAGAATACAGGATTAACCTATCCCGAAACTAACCTGAACCCAACCTACACACCTTTACTTTACACCGTAAATGCTCCTACCGGACACTGGGCCATATGTACAAAAAAGGACTTGTGATTTCTTAATTATGAGTTTTACTGAATCACAATTAGGAAATTGCAATTCCTAATGTAAGAAAACTTTCAAACTTCAGATAGTGATTCCTAATGGGGATGCAAACAAACCTGCCTCTTGAATAATAATGAGGTAGGTCACAATTCGTAACCCATTAGGAACTGCAGCCATCACAGGGATGGTGATCCGCTAGAGTTGTGAATGGTTTTTGTTAAAGAATTTTTTTTCCCTCAAAAATAAAATGAAACATTTATGTTTCATTTTTTAAGAAATGTGGCTGCTCTTAAAAAAAATATTTGTTTTAATGTTTACAAAAAGGAAGAGGTCACTTTATCACCACCATCGATGTGTCTGAAAAAATGAATGTTTTGCAACTGTAATTAGGTGAAAAACATTCATACATAGCACTCTCATTCGGTATTTGGAAAGAATGTCCTAAACATGCCCCTTCCAAATACCGAATCATTAAACACACATTACAATTCGGTAATATGTTACAGAATCTTAATTTGTGATTTGTACATATTAAAAAGCATTTGTCACTCACTCTATTCTGCGAATCGGGCCGTTTCTGACTACAGAAATGCTTTTGTACATATGACCCATTCTCCTGTTCCCCGCTTTCTTCCCTGTATGATTCTTTAAACAGTGTCCTTCTTCTTTACTTGAAAGAAAACACACATTGCCATTGTTAACGGGTCCCTTTATGTCAATTTTATACATATTAGGACTCGTTTTAGGCCGATGAATCTTTTGACCCAGTGGTGAGACACCGTAGAACGAGATAACTGATCAATATGCCAAGCAATATGTCAATTACGTTATCACCATATATCACCACGATATACTTTACTTTGGATGAAGACATTTATTAAACTATCGGCGCAACCATGACCTTTCAGCCATGAATAACCACACCTTTATTTGAGTTTTGTGATATTTATTCCCTATTGGTTACAATCTAATAATAAAAGTGTCAATCTCAAAACGAAGAAGCATTTAAGTAAAGTCATAACACGACAGCTATGATAAGACTTCAAATGCAAGGATCACAAACATAAAGGTGCCAACATAAGATTTGCATAGATCAGAGTGCATAGAATATCACATACGTCTCAGTTCAGCATAGCACAATGTCAGTCACGTCTATTTGCGTCAGTCCAAGTGATTACCTAGCCTAACCACTAATTAGCATCAGCATTTTGGGCTTCATGCAAAATAATTTGGAACACAAATTTGGAAAAAATCTGGCTAAGGTCTCTATTAAAAATACAGCAGTTGGTACCTAGAAAGGAAAAGCAAACAGACAAATTACAATAGCATTGTCATAATTACCCTCCTCTGAATAAGTCAGCATTCAGGATCAGTCTTCGTCTTCAGGACATCAGTTAGATCGCCAACAGTTTATTTCAAGAAGGGACAGGGGACACTTCCCTCATAAGGAGGAGAAGTGTAGAGGGGCAGTCTATCGATGAATATGGTTTTGTCTAAGTCTCAATTCACCAAACAGAGTGACAGAGTTTCTGGATGCAATAAATATCATTCCCTACCTAATTCCCTCGACCGTTCTGTGTCATGAATTTTTATCCTTTTTTCACAATACATTCCCCCAAAATTCTATTGGATATTCGCTATACCCCACTATCTTTATCCTATCAAATTATACATTAGGTAATCCAAATTGTCAGCCCACGATAATTTATAACGTTTTGATTGGTCTTTATAACTGACGTCTTCGTAGGTGGCACATCCGGAGGTTACTTCATCTTTTGGCACGTTCTTCAGGTCAAACGTTCTCTTTTCCATGGTTAAAACGTCCTTGGATGTTTCTACATTTGTTGCAAAACGTATAAAACTTATACTAAGGCAGCTAGCATGCGAATGGGAACGGAGCATAACTTGCAACATAAAACAAAAGAAAAGAACACATGCTGGGTCATGGCCTTTTGCGAATCAGTACACAAAAAAACAGAAAAATGTGCTTTAATATGAGAGCTACACGGCTAAAACTTCAACTCACTCTAACTTAAGGCCTATGGGTCTTAATACAAATGCAATCTCCGTAGGTGTTAACATTTTCAATTAATCATAATGCAAGCAATTATTTCTTATAGTCGATATTAGTTTATGTGCACAATAATAACTTCACACTTATAGTCATGTTAAGAATACATTTAAGCAAATAATATTTTATGATCGTTTTGTATGCAGCATTGTTAGGTATAAGCATTTCACATCTAATATATGTAATATTTTAAACTACGCTCTCTCACCATTTATAGATCTTTAAATAAATTAGTGTTAGGGGCAGAGATGGAGGGGCAGAGCATGATGCGGCTTACAGTTGAGCTGGCGCAGTGGCCTGACTCCCCCGGGCCCACCGAGCCTACTCAGAGTTTTCCTGGCCTCATCTGACCATTGTGGATAGTCCCCAGACCTTTGACCCCACCCTTTGTCCACTAACTCCAAAACCTTGCTTTTCACCGGTCTGTGCTGCATGCCCACCTGCTTGTATGGAGTTCGGCTGGTTGAGCCACAGCTGGTGTGAGGGTTGGAGTGATGTTCGGTGGCCCCCAAAGCAGTTCCTGCAAAAACAGGGGATTGCTTTCAGCTGAGTTGGAGTTTGTTGCAGCTCGGAAAGAGTGTTATTGGCTCCCAGTCAGTTTATTGCGCTGTTTTACTGTCAAGTAGGGGAATGGACATAGGTGTTTCTGTGGTGGCTTAAAAGGCTTCAAAGGGTAGACAGATCTTACATTCCCTCTTGTTGCTTCTGCCTCAGTGACACAGGAACAGGTGACTGATTCCCTCACTGCATATATTCTGGAACCAGCTCAGACTGAGATAGCATTGGGAATCACTTCCTCTACAGGCTTGACCGGATTTGAGAGGAATGGCTTGGTATTCTGCTCTCAACGTACAATGGATTTGTTTCTCACTCTGGCCCCACCCTTGTCTCTATCTGCTGGATCTATGGAACAAGGCAATGATATGGGAATGAGCAACCCACCTGACCCAGAGGCAATGGTCTCCCCTCATCTCCCTCGCCCATTGGGGGCCACTTCTGTCATTAAGGAGTCGACTCTCTCTATTTCTATAACGTCACCCCAACTGGACCAGTCAGAGGTGCATTTGGCTTCTGCGAATCCTCCGTATACTGCAACAGTGCCTCTTGCAGTTTCGCTGCCTTAGCCAGCACCGTAACCCATACAGATCTCTCAGTTTTTCTGTCCAGGCAGTCTGGAGCTGGCATCAACAGAAGGAGATGGCCGAGAGGCATTTTCATTTCCATCTCAGACCTATCCGATAGTGACTGAGACGAGGATCTGGATCAGGCGGCTCTATCAGTTCTAGCCTCTAACGCCTGCGATAAGCATTCAGACCTTTCTAGTGAGACATCTGTTGGCTCTATCATCTCACCTACGTGAGCAGATCAAGCAGAAGGCCTGATGTCAGCGGATTTTGATCAGTGTGCAATAGACCCAGTTTTGTCACTGGTGATGGATGATGAGCTTCTAAGGGTTCCAGAAGTGACTGAGCTGACACCAACAAATCGTTCTTCCCTGGAGGGGGAACCTCCAGCCACACCATCCTTATTTGGTGATGCGGCCATGAGAGGGGATCCCTTGCTTTTCTCTGGATCTCTACCCACTGGCTCAACTCAGGATGACCCCATCCTAAGTGCCATTTATCATCCCCTCTTGTGGCATTGAGAGGATTATCACAAAGACTCACTGGCCCTGAATGCTGCTTATCTTAAGACTCAAGTGGTTCTCTGGAAGCTGTAAAAAAATATGATCAATGTTCAGTCTCAACTAGGTGCAGTAGAAGCTTCCCAGTCAGCTCTCCAAAAGGCAGTGGAAGCAAACAGTGAAAGGATTACTCTGCATGAATGGCAGATTACCACTCTATCATCATGAGTTGAAGATTTGGAGAATAGGTCACGTCGGAACAACTTGCAGGTCCTTGGGGTCCTGGAAGGGGCTGAGGGAGATGACCCCCTGTAATGATATTTGTCTTTTGACCACTGACTCCACGTTGCACTTAGCCTAGCAGCACACAGTCACATTAGTGACCACTAACTTCATTTTGCCTTTTGACTCTATTTTAGTATTTGCCACCTCCACGTTAAAAGCTGCAAGTATTTTTCCATAATAATGTGCTTCTTGCTCATGTTTTTATTCTACGTTTTCTTTCTCACCAAGGGCTTAGGCTAATAAGAAAGTATTAGGACAGCAGGGAACGGTTTTGTTTTGATAGAGAGCACCTTCGGAGTTTTGTCAATTCCCAATGTGTTCTTTTCAAAACTGACCTAAAGTAACCAGCAGTTTGTGAATAATAAACTTATGCAGTGGGAGGGAGTTTCTGGAATTCTCCTCTCTTGTTTGTTAAAAGTATATAAAAGACTCAGGTCGACGGTGGGGAGATTCAGAGACCTCAATCAGGATTGAGACGTCGAATGCCTTATATATTCCCCATGAGGGTAGATCTCTCTTTCTTGTTGCAGTCAAACCGGGGTCAACGACTTGCTGGCATTAGAAGGCTGAAGCACCAGATAGGCCCCATGGTGATGAATTGTTACTAATTATTTGCTTTGCATTGTGTATGAATATATATATGTCAATATAGGTATTTGTACCTTTGCATGTATATATTTGCTGTGTATATGGCAGTGGAGAATCATTTGTACATGTTATTGCTGTGACCATGTTTAAACGTATGCTCTCAGCATGCTATTCTCCATTACGAAGTGATTTGATAAATGTCTTCTTCAGACTAAGAAGCGCATTCCAGAGATTTTTGTCAGTGCATGAGAGTTTCACCTTGGTAATTAGTGAAGCAAAACACCCCCGCAGTTTTGCAGTTCACCTTTTCCGCAAAGCCTTCCTTTCCTGGTCCCACCGGGCTATACTGATTTACATTGGGAATTCTATTCTTCGACAAGAGTACTTCTGGACTGCAACCCCAAAGTCACTGGTTAAAGCATGTGGTATTGATTTCTTTGTTCACTCAGATTTCTGCCATCAAATAGTAGTGAGACGCTGGGAGGTGCGGTGGACATCCCGTCACTTTAGAAGTTGGGGGCCTGTGCTTCCTCATGGAGCCTGGTACCCTAAGGATTAGAAAGGACAGCCAGACTTCCTTTTGCTATGATGTTCAAAAGGTGCATGAACTTCTAACTAAGGCCCATATTTATACTTTTTTAGCACCGCATTTGCGTCATTTTTTGACGCAAAAATGACGCCAACTCACAAAATACAATTATATGATCGGTATGATCTGTTTGGATGCGGAGAATGCCTAAGATCAGGTTTCCTGGCCCTTCCTTTGGGGGTCATGGAGTTTGCTGGCATGAGATCTGTCTTTGTCTCTAGAGTTAGGAGGCTCTATTTTGACCTTAAGGCATGGATTCGCAGTGCGGGTGCACTATCGGATACTATTCCTATACTTCGCAGAACATGCCAGGGGTGTTCTCTCTCCCCTGAGCTATTTGCATTATACATTGATCAGTTTGTTCAGAGGATGGAAAAGATACAACCTTTGAGACTGCATCACCACAAAGAAAAATCCTGGCTTATGCTGAACATATCACCGTATTGACCCCTACCCTGATTTGTGTCCTACATGCCCTGGTTGCTGCTGTTCAGTCATTAGGGGCAATAGCTGTGTACAATTAAAATTTAGATAAGACATACACCTAATCAATCTGACTCCTCCCTGCCAAGCTGAGAGATGGTTACAGTCCTTGGTCTATCTTCGGGTCACCTTATCTGTTAATATCTCTGTTGCAAATAGGGCACAGGTTTTCCCCCAGATCAAAAAAACAACTAAAGTTCCAGCCCATACTAATATCACAATTCAGGAACACTTCTTGTGAAATGAACAATAAAGGACCGTGACGTGGAAGACTATCACTTGGGGTAATTAAGATTATCAGTAAGTAATTCAGACATTACCTGCCTTGCCCATCTTCCTCATCCCAGTCATAACAAACAATAGTGTATACCTAAGTGAAGAAAAAAGATAGGTAATTATTTAGAACATACAAATACACAGAATCATGCTACACCAGGTGAGATTTTATTACACACAGAAGAAAACACATAGACGTATTACTGAATAGCAACAAAACTGCTGTCCTAAAGGAATCAGAAACTGACCCCCATCCTCAACTTAGAATGATATATAAAGGTGTGGGGAGAGACCTAGGTCATGGCTGCACATATATCCTTAAGGGAGGCACACTTAAAAGCTTCCCATGAGGAAGCCACCTTCCTCGTAGAATGACTCTGAACACCAAAAGGAAGAGAAACTTTAACTTTCAGATATGCCTCAGAAATAGTATCCTTAACCCATGCACTCAGCGTAGTTTAAAAAAAAAAAAACTAATTTTTTTATTGATTTTCGGAAGACAACTCCACATGTCATACATTCTTAGGTTAACATTAGAATTTCGCATACAGATACATCTCCATATATGTAAAGTTATCATGTAGCATTCGTAACCTGGCATGCAAGAAATGCGCATAATACAAAACCCCTTATCCCACCCACCTCCCTCTCCCATCTGTGCATCTGTGCTATTATTCATGTGTGCAGATGAATTATCATCAACTTGTATGTTTCAGGGGTCTACCTGTGTGGGGGGTATTCAGCGAGTTTCCCAATGGGGTATTACAGTGCAAACATGAGGCAACAGAAGTCACATTTGTGTGGAGACTTTCAATTTGTGAGGTTATAGCGTGCAGCATGTCACCCCATGCCTAAAGATCATCACCCACCTTTACATCTGTACGCACGCACTTCATGCAAACTTCCTCCACCACACCCTATTCATTCACATCTCTAAGCCATGTCGTAGTTTGGCGGGGTTCTGGAGAGAGCCAGAAAATAGCCAAGCGTTGTTTCGCTAGTGTACTCAGTGTAGTTGTGGAAGGACGTCTACTCATTCTGGCTTAGCCAAAATTGACAAATAAAAAGATCAAGTTTTCAGAAAAAAAACTGTTCTCTCCAAATAACTGGAGAACGCCCTCTGGAAAGCCAAAAAAGCTCAATATTTCCTGCTGAGAGGAGAAAAACACTAGCAGAATTAGGTCCTCGGAAATCTGAAAAGATGATAATACCTTAGGCATAAAGGGGGCATCCAGGCTTTACACCACTTTGCCTTCAAATAATTTGTTACAGAGCTCAAAGGATAGCAGAAAACCAATCACACCCAATCTGCATCGAAAGAAAGTTGTTGCCAGAAAGAAAACCTTCAACGTAAGGCATTTAAAACAAAAAAAAAACTGACCCCAAAGGTTCTAATGGCTCATCCTACTGAATACTCATAAACAGAGGCAGAGTAAACAAAAGGATGGGAGCGTGAAGTGCAAACATTCTCAAGGAGAATCTTCTAAGCAGACAAGAAAGCAGAGGATGAAAGTTGAAACATCATCCCCCCTAGCTGCCCATTGACTCAGAAAAGTAGAATAGCAAGACTGAAGGGAAGCTATTGTATAAAAACTCCAAGATATTTCCTGTTTAACACAGTTGAGGAGAAAGATCTCTGGATTTTCACCAAGGACTAGAGTTTCTTCAGTGTCTAGCTTATAAGTTGAATGCACTGAGTCTCTGGGAGTTTATGGATAAGCTGGGCCACATCAACGGAACAGCCAAAGGCTTCAAACCTCTGCCTCTCAATTTCCAAACCCCCACGGACATGCGTAGAAGGGGTTCTTTTGAAAGGAGACGAAGTCTCAAGGGAGAAGCATGACCAGGAAATTCACAGGACTTCTACTTTCTTATCCCTGATCTTGCAAAGGACTCTGCTCATAATGAAAAGGGAGAGAATGTATTAAGTAGCCATTTTGGCCATCAGAAGCTTAAGGCATCTACCTCCAAACCCCGAGGACAAGTTTGCAGAGAACAAAAGGTCCTCCAAAGGGCAATCTCCCACAGCAAACAGATTCAACCGTGGCATCCTGTACCTCCTCACACTCTCCTGAAAAACAAGAGGGCAAAGGGACATGATGAAAGAGAATGAGCAAACCTGGCTCAACCTGGCCGGAAGCCCATACTTTGTCCCCAAGAGATAAATCGCTGACATGGAAAGAAGATTATTCTACACCAAAATTTCTATCAACTTCTCTAGATGAACTAAACTGGAAACTCTGGAGTCTGCCAAAACATTTATATATGACCTTGTTACTTGATGCCATTTTGATTTGAACTGCAGAACCATTGCGAGAAAGAACAAAGGATAAGAGGGCTTTGCAAATTGTTGCTAATTTCTCATCCTTTCTGTACTAAGCAGGCACCCTGGACTGACGGATTCTGGTGGGTGGCACCCCACCTGCTGAGACTGGTGGCTGTAGACACTACGAATTGAATTGCAGAAGAAAATTAATACTCTTGGCGAAATGTGAGGCACATAGCCACTACTGTAGTTTATTCAATATTGTCTGAGACAGATGTAACATTCTGTCATAACATCTCGACTTTTGATCCCAGTGGGAGAGGTGATGATTCACAAGCAGTTAAAGGTGGAGGCAAGGCAAGGGACCAACGCCAAAACACCCGACCAGCTGTCGGTTTGATAACTTTTTTCACTATCAGTAGAACCCAAAAGTCTGAAATTGAGGCCTGTCAGATGTTGAAGAAATTCAAAAGTCGTCCTCCCACCTTCTTGCCATATTCAGGATTTTGAAGTGGTTGAAGAACCGAGGGAGAGATGATGATTTGTTGTCAGGATTTGGTTAAGGGAGAAGAAGCCTTGCCCACGACCCTGCCTTGAAATAGTTTACTGGCTCCCTTGAAAATAGAGGCTTGAGGAACAAAGGCGCATTAAAAACCAAAGTCTCTTCACCTTTGAGGTTGTTGATTTGGGCCCTAAAACCTACGATCTTCTGCTGGCTTCTTTACCAGATCCTCAACTGAGAACTAAACAATTTAGAGCCAGTAAAAGGCAGATGACACAACAATGTATTCTGTGAATTCTTGTGCTCCCACGACCTCATTCAGTTATGATGCCTTGTGGCAGTTGTTGAATCTGCTGCTGAAGCTGCTGCACACAAATCATCAAAAGAGGCATCCAGAGATAACACCTGAAAATCTAGTAAAAATATATTGCACTGCATAAGAGGCTTAGGTCCCTGACCTAAAGGCAAAAGTATATGCCACATGGGACCTCTTAAGGGCCCCTTCAGCTTTCTTATTCATTGAATCAGCAGTGACAGCCTCATCTGAATTGAATGCCAGTAGTCTACCTTAGCAGATGCTGGTAATATGTCCTGAAATCCATTCAAATGATAACTTTCGAACAGGAGCCTCGGAAACCAGATTCATCCGTCTTCCCTCCACTAAAATGCACCCTCTAATGGCCTTATGCACTCGAAGACTCTCAGCGAGTTTGCATCTGTGTTGGGAGAAGAAGTCCTCCTCCTCCTGTACCAGCAACAGCTGATAGATAAGGGAGTGGAAGGCACGCCCTGCTCATTTCCTGGATGTCTGGGAAAGTCAGCTTAATTCTGACACAGTAAAACATCATCCAATTCAAATCCCACTGCTTTTACTTTGTAATCTGACCCTCTCTTCGAGGATCAGGCAGCCAGGCACATTCGGGAGGGAAAGTGTGCCCATGTGAGTCATCACTTATTTACACTGGTCTTTGCTGAAAACAGCCCTGTGGCAGGGTGCCTCACACGTACGGCCATAACAGAAAAGTGACAGAGTGCAGCGCTGCAAGCCACCTTGCTGTGTTGCACTGTGTCACAGGGAAAGGGCAGGAATGCATGGTGTTTAAAAGAATACTGCACATTTCTGCTGTTTCCCCTGCACTGGCGCCCTTTTGGCAGCCTAGTGCCAAAGCAGGCACCCTGGCACCATAGGTGCCTGTGTTGAATACAGGATTTTGTTTTGCAGCAAGGGACACCTTCCTGCACAAAAACAATCCAGAGAGGCATATTCCTCTTTCTATGTGTGCCACAGAATGCAGTACATATGGAAAAAGGAAGTAACAAGGAGAAATAAGATATTCAGGGTTGTAGCTTGGTCGCTAAGATTGGGGGAGTGTGAGCTTCAAACTTTCCAACAAACACTGTGACATAGAACGTTAAAATACATTTTTGACAAGCAGGGTGCACAGGAGAGGCTTTAGGGGAAGTGGAAAGGGAGAAGAATATAGATTTGTAGGGGTACTAACTGAGAGAAAATATTCTATTTGGTAAAATAACCAATATTTTTGAAGACTTTCAAAACAATATAGGGTGAGAGGTTGTGTGTGTTCCTTTGTCTCTGTGTATAGAAACATTCCTTGTGAAATCTGACATAGACTTCACTATACCTGATGGAAAGCACCTTTACACTACTATTGTCCAGAAAATACATTTATGAGGGGGGTTTAACACCTTCTAACACCTTCCCTGAAGATATTTCTCCTTGTTACCCCTCCCATGGGAAGACATAGCATTTTAGCATATTCCTAAGTTTGCAGCTTCTTGTAAATCTAGGAATGCATCAAAATCCATGAGAGTTGCATGGGAACACCCAAACAATGCCCATGGAACGCCTTCCCATAGAAGAGTAATACAATACAGCAATTTCTGCTGCATAATATTACTCCAGATTTTTGAAGCTGTGCAAGGCCACCTTAATGATGTCTTGCGTGGGTTCATAAATCTGCCTTAGGAGTTACAACAACACAACCAAGGTGATAAATATGGCCACAGGGTAGAGGCCAAGCATAGTGTGGAGCCTATGATGTGAGTGAAGAAGGCAGCTTGGGTGCATTAAGCTACAGTTGGTTCTGAGGATATGCCTAACTTAGGGTGACCAGATTTTGAGGAGCAAAAACTGGGACAGGTCAGACATAAAAGAAGGACTAAAGTGTTTTGTCTCATTTTTAGATCTGGCCTGTCCCTTTTTTTGTTGCTTAGCCTTGTAAATGTGGACCTATAAACCTGTGTGTTTGTGTGTGTGTGTGTGTGTGACTGTGCTGCCTAACAGAAACAAGTACATTATTTCAATTTTTTCAGACTTTGTAAGCGCCTGTGAAAGGAGATCATACCTTTTACATCTGCTTTGCTAGATGATCTGGCCTTTGTCCCAAAAACCGGGACATTTATTTAAAATTAATAAAAGTGTTGGGACACTGGGACAGTCCTCGGAAAACTGGGACTGTCTGGGGACACCCGGGATGTCTGGTCACCCTAGCCTAACTCAATCATGATAAATGTGTCTGCGACATCATGACATTGCTCCTACTGGGCTTTTTGTCCCAGTTAAAAAATTAAAGCATGCCTAGCTCTCTTACCTTGAGATTACTTCTTTACGCAGTGCCTTTCATAAATATTAGCTGTCGGCGCTTGGTATGGATCTTCACGAGAAGGCTTTTCTGCACTCCCCTCCTCCTATCTGGCTTCCACCAATGGAACTGTAAGCCAAGCAGCGAAGGGCAAAAAACACTTGGCATAACCATTTTAGAGTACTTCTTCTTTTCCAACTAAAACACATGTTACAGCAGCTTACACATACTTGTTGCACTTACAGACACTGACATTTACTGTATTTTAAAGCAAACGGGACACCTGAGAACCCTCTTTGAGCATGTCCCTCAGTAAAATGTCATAGATACTGTCAACACATTCTTAATATGCGTTTGATGCTCTTGGTAATCATTGTTAATTTTCTGTGTTAGTGCTTTAATGGCCCATTGTTTCTGTAGTGCCTACAGTAACTAAGGTACATAATTCTCATCACTTCACTCTTTTACTGTTTCTAAATGGCAAGTGTTTAACCAATTTAAGGGTACTCACTGAGTCCTCATATGTACTTTGGAAGTATTAAAGGCTAAGTGAGGCATGCTGATTGCGGACTCATGATCAGTCGATTGTAGTCAAGTTTCAGCAATGACAATCTAACTCCTTTTGCCACCTTCATGTATTTCCTGTAGTTACAGTGATACCCATTTCTCTCATTGTTCCTTCACATTTTCCCTGCAGTGCCAGGGCTGGATACTGCCAGTGCTTAATTTGAGACAGTGGTTTCCGGTGCTTGGCACTAGCACTTTATTGTCAACACTGACACTTTTCACAATCTAACACATGGTGGTGCTGTCTATTTAGTTTACAGATGAGCACAACAACAGTTGTTTATTAACTCAATATAAAATGAAAATGATAAATAACTGCCACCCAAGCTCTTCTTATAGCTCATTGGGTCCAGGAATAGTCTGTATTATCAAACTTGTAGAACTGTGATGGTTAGTAGTTGCATTGTTACAGTCATTGGCAATGCTGGCAGGAGTAATGGGTGGTGCAAACTGCATTAGCCTTCTTACAAGGGCCTTGGCACTTTATATTGATTTACAAATTAAGTACTGCACACTGTATTACTCTCTCACTGTATTTTAATCTTTCCTACAGTGCCAGTGACACTCTCTTCTCTGGATGCCTCTATTTTTATCTGTACATGTTTGGACTGGCCAATAGGGCAATCGAGCAGTGCTCGAAGGGCTGCTGCAACAGGTCAGCATGTAGGCTTTATTTTTGGCTGTTTGTGGGCCTGTTCTATGGTTTGCTAGGTCAGCTTTTCTGCAAGTTTCCCTTATATGCCTGCAGCAAGCTCAAATCCATGCAGCCTTCCATACTCTGCAAAACACTTATGCTACGTGTCTTTACAAGTTGACAAATGACCCACTTTGCAATCGTAGCTCACTTTTTTACCTATCTAGTATACTAATGGGAGGTGGGGGCACATTTCTTTTGGGGCCTAGGTCTATTTTCTGTCCTAGACAGACCCTGAATCTGTACCCAGTAGCACAGGGCATCTTTCCTGCTTTCTCCTCTCTCTAATATTTCCTGGAGCTGCTTCCAGAGGGGCTCTTTGAGCCTCATTTACAAGGCCCTAGCGGCACACTGCGCCACCGGAATGTCGATTTTTTTAATGCTCCGGTGGCGAAGTGCGGCAGCCCATATTTACAAGGCCACGCACAAAGCTTCCTTTCATGGCTTTTCATGGCCTTTTAAAAATAGATCCCTTTCACACATTGCACTGTATGAAAGGGACGTTCCATGGGTATTGGGTGGGGTGTTCCCACGCAGCACCCATGGAACCTGAAGGAATCTGGTGCATTCCTAGATTTACAAGGGCTAAAGAAACACACCCTGATTCATATGCCTCCTCAGGAGTGGTGTTAGAATGATGCCTCGGGACAAATATCTTTATTTCTCCCTTTTTTTGTCACTTCCTGCCCAAAAACAATCATCACCACAACATAGGTACTCTTGCACATGGTGAAAGAGTGCCTGCGTTAGTGCTAGGCAGCAATTTTTGCAATAGCGCAGGGGGGGAAGGCAGAAATGTGTTGTATCTTGTAGATACAACACCTTTCCCGGTGGCGTAGGGTGGTGCAGCAAGGAACTTGCTGTGCCCCCCTGTGCCACTGGCCTCGTAAATGAGGCCCTTGGTGTTCTCCTCCTGTGCACTACTGCAGCACCATGTCTTACTGTCCTGTGTCATACTTCAGAGGTGTGGGAGTTCCTACTATGATCAATAGGTTTGCTAAGCCTTGCAGGTGCTTATCAACAACACAGACTACACAGAATGAAGAGAACACTATTCCTGAGAAACTGAAGTTTGTGCATTGTCTTACTGTGTTTGTGTATGAGCAGTAGTCCCAAGTCAGTGTAATTGTAGGGACACTATTTCCTATGAGCTGGTCTGCATGCTAATCAGTATATTTAGGGTTTAAATGCACACCATCCACGAGGCTTGGAGGAAATGAAAACCCAACCGGAGAGGGAAACATAAGAAATGTAATTATGGGACAGAGGTATAAGAATGGACTTTACAGAATTTTCAGTTGCCAGAGGCCAGAAGCCTGCAGGAGACTTCACCACATCCAGGAGAAGTAACATAGGCACGGTTATAGAAACCTGGTATCTGAACTGTGCGCTCTAGACTTGATGCTTGAAAACAGCACTGCTGAAGATCCATACACTGAAGCTACAGTGTGGCATCTGTGCGATACAATAACCTGCACCTACCAGCATCCTCAGTACTGAGTACTGAACTTTGTACATGCACATTACTGCTAGGGAAACTGCCCTGAGGATACCGAGACTGTATCTTCACAGTATTGCTTAGGACATCAAAGCAGTTCCAAGACAGCGTCGCCAGAGCCTCCTCGGTGTGTTTCACTGGTTCATTGTCTTGGTCCCAGTAGCAGAAGGGCTACAAATTGGTTGACTTTCGTGTCCCTTGTTGTAGGACAAAAAACAGAAGGGCAGAGACTATACTCCAACTCTAACGTCTAACGTCTAAAGCAGCAACTCTGTGACAGATCAAGGACATATCAAACGTTTTATTTCTCCATTTTCTTTCGTAAGTGTACTTTCCTGATTTGTGTTGATTGTAGTCTGTCTTGTTATTTGCTCATGGCTGTTTTTGCCTTTGGTCCTTATGGAAGGAAGGAAAAATGTTTGTGTTAATGTGCAGATGATGTATGTCTTTTATGTAGAACTTTCTACCCAGCTATTTAATTATGCCATGTGTGATTTCTTCTGTAGCAATGGAATGCTTGGCTTGGCAGGTGCAGGGTGGGCAATCTGCTCCTCTATGGTGTGTGCAACGAATGAGGAACTGAATTAAAGGAATTGCCAGTACACCTGACCATTACAGTTTTCTGTCGTAAACTACAATAGTAATCACTTCTGCTCTCACGGAAGAGACAAGCTCTGATTCGCTTACCTCGTCATGAGAGGAGAAACAATATTAGTAGTCTAACTTTGAGTGTGTGTACATGAGAACATTCCAGGGAGCCTTTCGAGATGACTTACTCGAAAGAGGCAAAACCCTTAAAGCATGTTCAAAGCATCCTAGTATTTAGAGAGCAGTGAAAGACGTTTGACGCTTTCAAGTCCGAAAAATGATAAGGTTCATGCGCAGAAATAAAATGTAGATTCCGGGATCCATTGTTGAGAATGCTCCGAGTTATTGTATTCTTCAGAGTTCTACTTTCAAAAACGATTTTTCTAACCTTCAGTCTCCAAGAGATGTTTGTGGTATGGTAGTGCATTCCAGTGCATACCCCTCGGTGCCCTTACATACTTACCTAAGTGCATTGAGGGGAATGTGCACTGTAGTGGTATTTAAACCGGCCTGTAAGAGGGATCAGTCCTATGTTTAAAAGTAATTGAAGGTTAAAGTTTAATCTGCACTGGTTTTTAAACATAGAGGGACTGCTAACTCTCAGCCCTGTTTAAGTACCACTACAGTACTGAATTAGTTCCGCCGGTGGAATGGCAGAATTAATTGATATTTCCATATTACATGAGTAATGCAGAATTACAAAATTATTCCAATTCTGCCAGCACGATTACAAATTAGTGGAGGTTGATGTATCACCTTTGCTGAATTTGGAGTCAGAATATCTGTTTCTGAAATGTGTGTGTGTGTGTTTTTAATGATTCATGGCTTTTTAACGTATTAGTGGCATGGTTCTATATGAGTCTATACCTGCATGTCATTGAATCTGTTCATCCACCTGTTGATAAAAGAGTATCATTGAGTGATAACAATAAGAATAGGTGTTTTATTCCTTTAGCTCCAAGATATTAGGGGGCATCTGTGTGATACAGTGTGAAAGGAGTGCCTGTGTAAGGTGAGTAATGTGCCTGAATACAGGGTTGGCAGTGTTCCTAAAGGAGAGCAGGGTGAGCGGTGTGCTTCAGTGAGTGCAGGGCAAGCAATATGCGTAAGGGTGTGCAGGGTGATCAGTGTACTTAAGGGATTGCAGGGTAAGCATTGTGCCTAAGTGCAGGGTGAGGGGTGTGTGTTTAAAGGCAGAGAGAGGGGCGTGTCTGTATGGGTGCAGGGTGAGTGTCTGTTTCAGTCTTCAGTTTGCAGCGTGCTTTTGTGGGTACAGGAATAGCAGTGTGTCTGTTAGCTCAGGGTGAGCCTTTATGATCTCATGGTAAGCAGTGTGCTCATGTGTGTGTAGGTTGAGCATTATGTCTATGTTAGTGCCCGGTGCACCACATTAAAGCAGGAACTATTTGTATTGGCATTGCTTGTTAAACTTGGAAAACTTTACACAACATGAGTCTGCATCGGGGGCAATGACAGAAAATAATGTGCTTCCCCTGCCTGCTTCTGGTGATTGTGAATGGTTATGACTATAGTACCTTGTAATTAAAGATCCTTAAAGCAGTAACATAGTTCATTGCCAGCAACAGAATAACCTATAATTATTATGTTGACCTACAATTGCTAGCTTGATAATTCAGCAACTTCGCTATTTCTGTCACAAAACATCATAGTGACAAAGTTTTATAAAATTCCATAATGACTCCAAACTGTATTACAATGTAGACATATATCGTGGCTTACATTTCCACTAAATGCAGAAGGCCAGGCAAGATAGCTCAGTATGTTAATAACTCTATTGTGACTCCTTTATGAGACTTCTAAGTGATAATTTTGAATCTCATTAGGTCAAATCAGCCTTCCACTCTTCAAAGCCAGATACCTATAATTGCAATAAACTGAGTAATTGTGGCGCATCTTAGAGCTGGAGCACAGTACATAAATTGTCCAATTGTAAAAAATACAACTACACACAATTTTTAGTCATTTGTGTGCTCACCGAGTGACAAAGTGGTATCAGCAAATGTAAAGTCTTGTATCCCACTACTGTACCACCAAATGTAGGAGGCTGGCTCTCTATATAGTGAACTAAAAAGACATGTACTGTGCAGAGAGTCCAAGCAACCCCACTTTGGTATCCAGAGGTAAAAATCAGACCACCTAATGCTCTGTTTTTGTGGTAGTGTATGTGAGCAGCTAGGCTTATCTTGGAGATGTGCTAGAAATTAGTTTTACTCACAGTAAAAAACAAATTATAAAAAATTGTAAGACCAAGATCATCAAAATCGGGTAAGTACTTTTTAAGTTATGATTTTTCAAAGTTTAGCAAAAATAGTATTTTTGTGCGTAATTACATACCATAGGAATCCATGTTAGAAATCTTTAAAAATGCCTATAAAATTAGGCAATGCTCTCACAAGTGTCACCTTCTGTTTTTAGGTTTAGGTCATCCAGATGTCCTGTGGGCCAGCTGGAGAAGCTCGCGAGGTTCCCAGTTTAAGAAGCAGTAGCGGCTGAAAGTCTTGGAGCTGGGGACCACTTGGAAACACACTACACAGGTAGACTTCAAGGTAAGTCCTGAAGGTCCCCTTGGAGTGTAGAGGTCGCAAGGGGTTAGGGACCCCTAGAGCACAGCTGGTTTTCTGATGCAAGGGCCAGGGAGGCCAGGTGCAGTGCAGATAGGTCAGCCAAGGGTCGTGCTTCAAGGAGTCTTTGGAGCCAGGTGGAGGTCACTTTCAGGGTGCATTGCAGGTCAACAGGGCCACTCTGGGGGGTGTTTCTTTGGTGTCCTGAAGTTCCTTGACTGGTGCTTGCTTCTGGTCCAGAGTGGACATTTCTTCTGGGTGTCCAGCGTTTGGGGTCCAGTACGCCAGGCTATGGCACATCTCAGGCACTGGAAGTCACTGTGCCACCAAACTTGACACACTGGCAGGGTTTGTCCTTTGGGTCCGTTAGGTGGAATTTGGTTGGGCTGCTGTTTCGGGTTCATTGTTCAGTGGCTGGGCAGTGAACTGGAGTTCACTGGTTTCTTGCCTGGAGGGTGCAGGGAGTGATGCCTTCACTCAGAGGGAGGTTCTTGGTGATTTTCAGAAGGATGGAGTTCCTCTGGTTTTTTTTAGAGTCTGACTGATGTACAGTCGACCCATCAGCGGCGACTATCGAGCCCTGGGTGCAGCAGGCAGGGTCTGGCACCTTTTTCTTCTTGCAGCAGGACTTCTGTTCTCGAGCCCTGGGTCTTCTTTGTCACTGGTCTTCTTGTGTCCATCAAATCTTATCTGCAAGTCTAGTGATGCCCACCAAATACTGCTTTAGTGGGTGTTACGGGGAGTACCCAGTAGTGGCCAATGGGTCACCTTCCTAAAGGTGGCTACACCCACTATGTGACCACTTCATGTGGGAAGATGTCACATCCCTAACCCTCAGTGGCTATTTTCCTGCCATCCAATATGGAGGAAAATTAAATGGAGTGGTCACTTCGCCTGTCACACCTGGGGGGTGGTGCAGGCTGAGGAGGGCCACTCTTCCTACTCTGACTAAGTTCTCCCACCAGTTTTCCTGCAGAAAGTGTGGGAAGAACTATTGGGAAGCCATGTGCTGCTATCAGCAGAGTGAGAGGTTGGATTTCAAAGCTGGTAAAGCCTTTGAAGCTGACCATTTCAATACCCATGCCCTAGTTACCAGGGATAATATTTTCTAGGGACTTACAAGGGTGGCTCAAGTGCCAATACATAAAACAGTTTAGGAGGGGCCCAGGGCACTTCCAGTTTGAAACCACATCATTTTCCAGGCAAAATGCAGAGGGGTTACCATGTCAAAAGAGGCCCTTTCTCACAAGTACAAGTTCTGAAACTGTATATCTGATTCAGTAGCAGAGAGAAGTAAATGCCTATCTGGAGTTTGTTTAGCATGCTGAAGTGCCAATACATAAAACAGTTTTGGGGGAAGAGATCTGGACCAAGGAACCTGTTATCAGGGGCCTAGGCCACTTTTGGGTTGAAACCACATCATTTTTCAGGAAAAACCTGGGGAGGGCTACCATGTAAAAAAAGGCCCTTTCTCACTCATGCAAGTTCTGAAACTGTGTATCTGTTTCAATAGCATAGAGAAGTAAATGCCAATCTGGAGTTTGTATATCATGTAGCTGGTTTTTATCCTTTTTGATTCATGCGTAATTAGAAAAACTGTGGCCAGAATGTTTTTCAGTAAATTGGAAATTTACTCTTTGTTCTCAAATAAAAAGGCTTGCTCTTTTACGGAGTAAAGTATTATGTTCATAAACCAAATTCCATAGTTGTGTTTTGACTTGAATGTCTGAAGATGATAGAAACAGTTTTTTCAGTTTTAGAAATTTGCTGTTCTAAACTAAGAGTAAAATTTAGTATTTTCTTTTTGTGTGCCATGATAGTGATAGTAACTCCTCTGATGTAAACCTTAAAAGCATCCGAGTGAGTCATGTAAGAGGTATCTGCTGGTTGATTATTATGTAAGTATTCAGAAATAGCAGATGACAATGTGTTTCTATTGGCATCAGATAATCCAATATCAGTATTCATTCTCCATTGAGGCATATTTTTGGGAATATCCTCAGGATTTAAAGAAAATTAGGTTAAGGCAGGATCTGAAACAGTAATGGGTTCTATTTTCGGATTTGAAATTGAATGGCATAAGTTCCTAGAGGAAAGTGAATAGTTAAATATGGTAATATGTAGCTGTGGTAAATGAGCTTTAGAATGGAAAGTGAAATCCTTAACGAGGCAATTATAAATGTATAGCTATTTGCAATAGTGAAAAGAAGGAAAAAAGGAGATAAAATATATTAGGAGACTGGAACTGAATATAAGGAATAAATAAAGTGGCGGTAATACTGCCAACAGGCTGGCGGTAAATACCGCCAAATTATAACCGGAAACAGCTCAGACTGACCGCCACTTTACCACACCGACTGCCAGGGCAGAATCAACAGGCACCACAGCGGTAACCGCCTACAGCCAGGCGGAAGCCAATGTTCGGCCTACTGTATTAAGACACAGGAAACCGCCACCTTTTCTGGGGCGGTAGCAATGACATCAAAAGCCTGGCAGAAACAGATCTCAGAAGTCAAAGGACTCATCTGTGGAGACTCAGGGAAGAACCACAACGCCATGGAGCCCAAGCTGCACGTCCTGCTCCACGACAAACACCAACGATGACGAAGACGACAACTGTGAGTACAGCTGTTCAGTAGTCTGGCTAGTGTCAGGGGCCCGCTGGTGTGCCACTGCCTCCCTCATACTGTTGGCCATGTCTGCCAGCACCCGTGCAATGGAGACCACAGTGGTGTTAATAGACTTCAAGTCCTCCCTGATCCCCAGGTACTGTCCCTCCTGCAGCCGCATGCTCTCCTGCATCTTGTCCAGGATCTGGCCCAGCGTATCCTGGGAATGTTGGTATGCTCCCAGGATCACGGTGAGTGCCTCCTGGAGAGTCGGTTCCCTGGGCCTGTCCTCCCCCCGGCGCACAGCAGCCCTCCCAGCTTCCCTGTTGTCCTGTGCCTCTGTCCCCTGAACCATGTGCCCACTGCCACTGACCCCAGGTCCCTGATTGTCCTGGGTTTGTGGTGTGGCCTGGGGTCCCTGCAGTGGTGGACACACTGCTGATTGAAGTGTCCTGGGGACAGAGGTATGGGCACACTGGGTGGGTGCTGTGGTGGTGTTTTCTGGGGGTGAGGCTCTGTGGTGGTGTGGGACTGTACCTGGGTAAACGACTGTCCGGAGGTGCCCGATGGGCTAGGTTGGACATCCAGATCCAGGCGAGCAGAGTAACTGTCATCACTGTGGGCATCTTCTGTGGGGGGACTGGATGTTGCTGGCACCTCTTCTCTGGTGACATTGGCTGGGATACCTGTGGGGATGTAAATGCAGTGTTATTATTTCTGTGTGTGACAGGTTGTGCTTGGGTGGGTTGCACTCTATGGTTGTTACTGCCCTGGCAGCTTTACCTTGTGTGAGTTGTTATGTGGTGGGCTAGCTGATTCTCTCTAGTGTGCATGCTTTAGTGATAGGTGTCCATGAGGGTCTGTGAGTGGTGTCCATGCATTGGTATGGCATGCTGGGCTTGCCATTGGGATGAGTGAGATGTGATGGTGGAGGGGTGGGAGGTGGTAGAGTGATGGGAGTGAGGGTGAGAGTAGGGGTATGTGTTGGCATGCAGAAAGGGGTGTGATAGTAGTATACAGGTGACTTACCAGAGTCCAGTCCTCCTCCTACTCCTGCCAGGCCCTCAGGATGCATGATTGCCAAGACTTGCTCTTCCCATGTTGTTAGTTGTGGGGGAGGAGGTGGGGGTCCACCGCCAGTCCTCTGTAGTGCAAGCTGGTGTCTTGCTGCAATGGAACGCACCTTCCCCCGTAGGTCGTTCCACCTCTTCCTGATGCCATCTCTTGTTCTGGGGTGCTGTCCCACGGCGTTGACCCTGTCCTTGATTCTCCGCCATAGCTCCATCTTCCTAGCAATAGATATCTGCTGCACGTGTGATCCAAATAGCTGTGGCTCTACCCGGATGATTTCCTCCACCATGACACTTAGCTCCTCCTCAGAGAATCTGGAGTGTCGGTGTGGTGCCATCGGTGTAGTGTGAGTGGTGTGGGTGAGTATGTGTAGGGTGATGTGTTGGGGTGTGTGATGTAAGGTGCGTGGGTGTTGCATAGGTGATGGTGGTGTGTGGCTCTGGGCTTGTCTGTGGTGTCTCTCTGGTGGCAATGCTTTGTAATTGTAAAGGGTTGTGGGTAATGTGGGTGGGTGTTTTATAGTGGTGTGGTGTGTGTATGGGTGTCAGGTGTATGTAGTTTGAATTGTCCAATGTGGTGTTGTTTTGTATGTGTGTGTGTATTTTGAGCGCTGAGGTATGTACCACCAATGGTTTAACGCCATTGAATGTCTGCCGTGGTGATTCGTGGGTCATAGTATTGTGGCCATTGTTCTGTTGGCGTAACGGTGTGGGTTTTGATACCGCCAGTTTATCACTAACCTTTGGTCTAGTGGATTTGTGTGTGTGGCTGTATAGTGACGGATTGGTGTGTGTGTGTGTCATAATATGGTCAGCAGATATCCGCTGCAGCAGCGGAATGCTGGCGGCAGTCAGTATGGCGGTAAGTGGGATTTACCTCCAATGTCATAATGAGGGCCTTTTATATATTATTTTTCCATATTCTGATGACTGGCAGATCAAACACTCCAGATTTGTAACCTATGTTACAAAGAAGCTGAGGATGGAAATCAGAAACTTGCTTATGCAATGCCACAGTTTCTTTAGCAAAGTCTAGATTTATATATAGTTTATTGCCTTCCACCATTAAGCATGGAATTTTGCGGGCAGCTTTATGTATCATAATGAGGTGGAGATGATGCAATATTTTAAATGTGACTTGTCAGGGTTTAGATTTATTAGGATTACAAAATGGGGCAGGCCACAAGCTTTAGCCATTTGAAATTTCTTTGAGAGTTTTGATTTCAAGAAGTTTCACAGCAGATTTTCCAGAAAGATTATACTGTTCCAACCCTCAATATTATCAGGCTAGCTAAAGTTGTGCAAAATATATTGCCAATTTTTATTTTCTAAATCCAACAGAATCTACTTCATGGGAACAATGTGTGAAACCTGAGGTGCCAACTGTGAAATTGCAGCTTTAGTAGCACAAATCTTAATCTCATTATCAGATACCTTAATTGTTCAACCTGCAAAGTCTCTTTGAATATGTTTAGTATCAGAGACAATAGCATCACAAAGTACTTGAACTTCTTTCGGAATGTTTGCCATTGACTCGTCTTGTGACTCAATCATTTTAGACTTACTAGGAGGATTATGAAGAAGTTTGCTTCTTTTTTTATTAGACGTATGCATATAACTTTCATGTCTAAACTGGACATAGTTAAACCTTATTAGGAAAGCCAAGTGGTAAATTGGAGATTAAATGTGGTATTACTACTTATTACTTCGACGAATAGTCAACTGACTGAAGCATTAATGAAAAAAGAGCCTTAAGTTGCTTCCATAACACAGCATGACTTTACTAACTACAAACCATGTAAAAGGCAGCAGCTTTACGAAAACCAAGGGAGGTTGAAAGCTCACCTTCTCTACTCATGGCTGGCACTCCTCCTTCCTCAGTCCCCTGATAGGAAGCTGCAATTCACAGAAGCTCAGTCCCCATCTAATGGAACAGGAGGAATATACCAGCACTCTACAGATACAAGTTTCACGCACTGAAAATCCACTTCGAGGACAGACAAAATACCTTAAGTCGGCATCTAAAGGTCAGCAGCATTGCAAGTAATGTAGAAGCTCACAGTGCATCTGCTATCTTGAGTCACCCATGCTCCTACGTCTCTAAAAACTTCACCTTTATCTAACACATCAACTTAACTTAAAATAAATAAAAAACAACACTGATATTTCAGAGAGGAACAGGTGCCATTATTGAGCTGTGTACCAGGGGCATACGTATCGGTGGTGCAGCCAGTGCAATTGCACTGGGGCTGAGAGTGGGGAGGGGCCCAGCATGCCATCTAGCAGCTGCAGGTGTTAGTGACTGGCCACTGAGATTTTTTTAATACAGTGCCTGCCTAAGACCTGACCTTTGGTTACTCTAATTGGAGCATGGGGCGCAGAGGAAAAGTTATCAAATTGAGCAGAGAAAAAAAATGAAGGAAAGGTTCTTTTTTGCCCACCAGACCACTCCTCAATAGAACCACCCATATGCAAATCAGCCTTGATACTGATTTAGTAGCAACTGTTCAGCTGAAACTGCCTGGTTTTGTACCTTCTGGAAAAGACCAAAAGCAAACTCATACTGGTTTAAGCCTATTTAGGCATCGCCAGTAGGGAGTATTTGTAGTGCTATGGCACAGTGAACACAAGAACCACACCTGGGCATGTAGGGTGTTGCAGTGAGTGAACAAAAAAGTGATAAGCAGGATACTTGAATTAATCTCAGTCAGTAATTACTCTGTGCCACAATCCAGTCCATCATTTTGTTGCCCACCATGTAAACCCAGAAAGGGTTAATCCATATGCAAGTCAGCCTTGGTCCTGCTCCAATAGGAAGAGTTTAGCCTGAACTGCCAGGTCAGGCCCCCTCTGACTAGAAACATGACTGACCAGCAGAGATGTTATTGGCTGGTGGAAAATATGTAAACCAAAGTGAAATTTTGCCTGTGCTGGCAAAATCTTGCATCATTTCCTGCCTTTTGCTTTACACTTGTTATGCAAAATGCCTGAGATTACTCCAACATGTCACATCACATATTTGAGATTTTGTTGAGGTAAAAATTCTACTGTGGTAGAATGGGAGTAGCGCAAACAAATAGAATGTCAATGCAAGGAGGCTATTTGCACTAAAACATAGTGCAAAATGCCAGACCTTTTGTGTGTCCCCTAAAAACCTCTTACTGATATCCACTACCATTTGAACACATTATTTACTACTATTCTTTTTAATAGGGCACTAATAACACAGACCCGCTGGTTACTAATGTTATTTACCTTGCAAATCTTAGTGTGACTAAATTACCCTCATAGTGATCTCTTCCTTTTCTCTAGGATATTGGTAGATGTCTTCTGAATCTCTGGTGCCTGCTTGCCTCCACAAAAAAAGAGTTCCCAACAAAATATGTCCTGCCAGTCCTGCATCACCTTGCTGATTGACAGGCTGTTGTGGTATATATATATATATATATATATATATATATATACATATATGGAAAATAGAGATGTGACCAAACCCTTCTTTTCCTCCATTTTCCTTATTATAGGTTTGCTGAATTTTAGAAATCGCCACTTTGCCCTTTTTCCTTCGAAGGACTTACTGGTATTGATAAAATCTGTTGCACTAGACCTACCCTCTAGAACTGAGGACTGCATCTCTTTTCCTGGTGGGTTTGCATCAGTTCCCCACATAGCAACCCCACAGAGTCTCTTTTGCCCTTTTTGCCCTGAGAGTCAGCAAACTACTACCCACGGGTTAGTTATGGGATTTCACCTCAGCTGACTTCCATTCCCAGCAATACGCTCCACCAACTCTACTGCAGTATTCAGCAGAGAAGGGGGAGTATCATGGTGAACCATGGTGCAGAATGAAGTACCATAGTACTTTACAGATGGCACCCTCTCTTCTATTGTTTTGTAGGGGTGGAAGAACCATTGACAAATGCAGGTGCTGAAAGGGGTTTTAATCCTTTGCTGGGAAACTGGGTTCTTGTGGGTTAGGTACTTTGAGTGCTAGAATCATGCTCTGAACCCTGGGAGTGATTGTAAATCTCAGGTCGAAGGCAGTCTGTCACTGTGGATGCAAGGCCTAATGTGAAATGTCCTATATGACAGCTCATTGTTGTGTCTAACTCCATGGCGGTGTGTGCATTTTTACAACTACTATTTGAAGAACACCTATGTTGTGTCTAACTATATTGGTGTATGTGCATTGTTACAACTACTATTTAAAGAAGATCTTTCAACAACAATAATAGGAAGTGTTTTCTTCTTGGAATATGCCAAGATGACCATTTAATGTTTGAGTCTGGGGCACTTTACCACTGCTAATCAGTGCTAAAGCGCATGTGCTGTCTCCCCTAAACTTTGTATAATTTACTTGCACCTGTTTGGCATATTTAATTTACCTGTAGGTCCCTTAGAAAGTGATGTACCATATACCCAAGGCCTGTAATTTAAATGCTACTAGTGGGCCTGCAGCACTGATTGTACCACCCACAGAAATACCTTTGCAAACTTGTCTCAGGCCTGCCACTGCAGTGCATGAATGTGCAGTTTACTGCCACATTGATTTGGCAAGTCAAACTACTTGCCAAGGCCTAAACTCCCCTTTTTCTACACTTATGTCACCCCTAGGGTAGGCCTTAGATAGCCCTATGGACAGGGTGCTGTGTATGTAAAAGGTAGGACATGTACTTATACGTTTTACATGTCCTAGTAGTGACAAACAGCCTATTTTGTTTTTTTGCTATTCTGAGGGCTGCTCCTCTCATAGGTTAGCATTAGGAATTCCCTTATATGTTTTTTAATGGTCATTTCTGATCTGGAAGGAGTAGCATGGGCATGTTTTATATGTTTGAAATGGTAGTGAGAAATCCTGCTTACTGGTGTAGTTTGATTTTATACTGCTATTTTAGAAATGGCACTTTAGAAAGTGGGCATTTCTCTGTGCTTATAGCTCTAGTGTTTTTCATCCTGATTCCAATCCACATCTAGAGTGACAGCTTCAGCTAGTTCATACTTTCCAGATAGCCATAGCACAGGAGGGGATGCCTACTGACAGTCATTCTGGGTTGAGGAGAGGGAGGGTTGTTCACACCTTACATGTCAATAGACTGTGTCCTGCCCTCACACAATGTGCTGATTACCTCCTATTGAAGTCTGGATACAGGTCTAGGTTGAAAGGGGGTTGTGTTTTACCTGAAAGGGTTCCTTTGAAGTTGCGCTCTCAACAAAGGTATTTTGGATTATAAGTACAGGGGCTCTGCCCACGTGATTTTAGAGCCATTTCGGAACTGGGACTGAACCTCTGTAAGAAGGACTGCTGAGCTGCAAATAGGACTCATCTGGACTGCTCTTCTGCTGTTGTCCTGCTGCCTACTACTTGTTGGGTGGCTTAAAGGATTAACTGCATTGCTTTTCTGTGGGTTACCTTGCTGCCAGCTGCTCCCTGCCCCTGTCCTGCCAAGGCACTGTGGGACTGCCAGGAGGGATCACCCTGGAAGTTGCCGTGCTGGTCTGTCTGCCCACTGCTGATTGTTTGGACCCCTGCCCAAATGTTCCCCCAGGAGTTCAGTGCAGAAGGAGCGCTGGTTATTGCTCCTGGCTACTGTAACTGGAATTGTCCTGTGTGTGCGTCACCTTTTGCCTCTGCCTGGGACACTGGTGTGTGAGCATCGCTGCTCTTTGTTCATGACATATAGATCACTCTACATTGGCCTGTCTGTGAGATTGTGGAGAGCATCCTACATTGTGTCAGCAGCCTCTTTGCCACTCTGAGCAGCTTGTGGCCCAAGGCTGCTCTCTGAAGCAGGAGACAACAAGAACTGAAAATCAGCACTAAGCACTACAACTCTTATGCCTGCTGGTGGCCAGGGCAACAAGACTGTCAGGAGTGCTCTGCTTCACTGCTGCAGTGCAGCCTGGATGGTGTGCGGCCTCGAGAGGAGCACCAAGAGCACCAGAGACATGAGCTCTGCCCCTGAGGTCAGGGGGTACTCTCCCTCATGGCCAGAAGAGAAGAGGTGGTTTAGAACGGCCGCAGCTGTGCCACGGGCTCTCGAGCCATCACCTTCATTGCCTTACCTAGCAGCTGCTCCATGCGGCCACCTTTTTATACTCAGCTGGGTCTCCCAGCTGGAACTGGCAGCAGGTGTGACCTCTATGCTGGTGACACACTGTGGCGGCTGCCTGAGGTCTTATGCCTGTTGTAGGTACACTAGCAAATCCAAGAGCTCGATTACGGTAAGATGCTGTTGCTTGCAACATTCAGACTTATTTGGGTATATTCATTACATCCTTGAATATCAAGTCTGCAATAACCAATGTTTGCTAAATGTCTCACTTATTAGAAGCAATGCTTGTTGATTATGCACATAGTATCCCACCAGCTAAACTTGTGCCAACTGTAACTGCCAAAACATGTGCTCTTCACAATGTCATCTGTATTGAACATGTGCCACGATCAGGAGGATTATTGCTCATTTCCTTAACAAGCAACCAACTTCCTTTCAACCTGCTCCATCTGTAACTGCCAAAACATCTGCTCTACACAATGTGATCTTTATTGAACATGTGCCACAATCAGGAGGATTATTGCTCATTTCCTTAACGAGCAAACAACTGCCAAAAGGCACATGTGCACATTTGATTATTTAAGGATGCTTGTCAGTCTGAGGCCTTGCTTGGCCTCGTACCTATTGCTCTGCTCACACGTTTCCAGTCAAGTCCAGTTCCTTGTCCTCCAGCCTGCCTCCAGTCGAGTTCCAGTGCACGTCAAGTTCCTTGTTCTCCAGCCTGCCTCCAGTCGAGTTCCAGTGTTCCTTATTCTCTTCCCAGCTTCCAGCCGAGTGCCAGCATTTCTCGTCCTCCAGACAGTCTCCAGTCGAGTTCTGGCGATCCTCGCCCTCTAGTCACCTTCCTGCGGAGTCCCAGCTCTCATCTTCCAACTTCTGCCATCTATTCCATTTTTCCTATAAAAGAGAGAAAATAAGAAATGTGAAAAAAACAGTTTGGGTTCTTCTGAAATTTTCAAGCAAGTAACTTCATTTCAAGGCAAAGAAAGATTAATCGCTTAAATGAAACAAAAAAGAGCTCTGTCCTTTAAATAATTTATGACAATAGGAAATAGTGTTATTTATGGGAATTCAAGATACTGCTAAACAGACATTAAGGAACAACGTATTACCTGTAACATGCTCTCCCCTGAGAATTAAGAGATTGGAAATAGAGCAAGTTTATCAAAACTATTATTGACAGGAGATTATGCCAGAACACAAAGAAGCCCTTTAGTCAAGTTGATTGCTTTTGAGTTTGGACATTGCTTCAGATACTCTGAAAGTACTGTAAAAAGAGGAAGAGACTTGTTCAGCCTCATGGAAACATATGCACAATGTGTCAACAGTAACTGACATTATGGGGGTTATTCCAACTTTGGAGGAGGTGTTAATCCGCCCCAAAAGTGACGGTAAAATGACGGATATACCACCAGCCGTATTACGAGTTCCATAGGATATAATGGAGTCGTAATACGGCTGGTGGTAAATCTGTCACTTTTCCGTCACTTTTGGGACGGATTAACACCTCCTCCAAAGTTGGAATAACCCCCTATGCTATGTACAATAGTTTAGGCAGCTTCAATGTATTAATGAAGTAATTCTTTTACAGCCCAGAATCCTAAAAGCCAAGAACCCAGTATTTTGAGAAATCAGAAGTCCTGACGCCCAACACGATACGCACCTCAGGGTCCAGCTGTCGGATTCTGCAGTCCGCGAAGCAGAAGCTGGTATTTTTCTCCTTTCCTCTTCCCAAAACCCCCTTCCCTGGAGGACTTGCGAGAGGGCAATATACTCTTTATCGCAGTCACATTAGTCCTCACCAGGATTAGATAATTGTCATCACCCCATCAGAATGCCTAGAATTCAGTTGAGTGGCTTGCACAGAACAATGCTGCAGCAGCGGCACCACATGCTCGCAGGCAACTTCCCCATCAGGCATCTGACATGCAAGGGCCCAGGGAGGGTCTTCCTGTGATAAACTAAGGGGTAGGTACCCCCACTCCTTTCCTGGTGCAGTGCCTAGGGGGGCAATCCTAGCTGAAATAGTTACATGCCAGGACAACCCCCTCAAGAGAGGCGAGGAGTTGCCTCCGTAGAGGCTTGCACAAGATTACCAAACCACGCCAAATAGAAGCACATGAGGGCCGCGCACTAAGTGTATGGAAGTGATTGATATTCTTTGCATTGCGTGCATAGATGAAGAAAGCCATGTCGTTTTGCCCTACAGGTTGCCCCTCACTACCCTATGAACTTTAAGAGGCGTGTAAGTGTGTTGCACCCTTCAGTAGTGTGGGGAAACCTGCAACTATGTTATTATGGTGACTTACAGTGCTTCATGTATTTTGGGGTCTCTAAACCAATTTGCATTATTTGCACAAAGATGATGATTCAGGTACTTGCACAAAATACTGCCTTTTGTGTCACAAGTGTTCACTAATACTGGGAAATATTTTGTTCTGGGTTCTCCAAGTTGTAGATAACAAGTATTACTCCAGTATTTCTATGACATGCACAGTACATACGATTTATGTTACTGAATGTCTAAGTTACATATGCACAATATAGATACTGTACTTTTAATATATAACCCTGTGTAGAGTCTCTTTTGTGGTGCATTTATTGTGTCAGTGGTGTGAGTGTGTTGTATAAACGCTTTACACATGACCTCTGGGGATAAGCTTAACTGCTTTGCATCAAGCTACAAAGGTGTGAGCACCGGTTATCTTTGGTGTGTAATTTACTTTCCCTGACTAGCGTGGTGGGTTCTGCCTGGCTTAGATGCAAACCGTAGCCATCCAGAAACCCAATATCTAATAGAGAGGGAAGATTACACTTGAACTCTGGACCATTTCAGTTGAGTTTTGGGGTGCTGGGTGTGCCATGATAATTCATCAGCATCTGGGAAGCCTACAATTCTTAGATGAGCTTGAGCCTCCCCCAATCCCTATGGTACCCCTCCCGAGCAACCTATGCCAAGGGGTGTGCTCCAGCACCATTTGTCAACGGCAGATCTCCTACTACCATGCTTTGTGAAATTCTAACTGGTTCTTGTAGTCTGCTTTCTAAAGCCTGGCACCCACTTACCGAAACAAGCTATTACTGGCCTTCCTAGTCCCACTATATGCTATGGTACTAAAATATTGTAATCATATTATCATCTGACAACAAAGTCATGTCCTAAATATCATTTCCAAAAATAGTACTCTATTCACGTTAATCGCAAAAATCTACAGGCAATTGCACAATATTTTTGTTAATGATAATTATGATGCAGTAGATCCGTCAGAGAATATTTTGTTATAAATGTATTCAGACACACAACCTTAAGTTGCACCACCGCTATCATACCATCCATCAAGACTATGCACATCACACTTTCACGTAAAGGCTGAATATGAAAATGCATCCAGGGCATTCTTGCATACATATTATATATAATGAACTGGGGCCTCCCACCATACGTTTTTCACCATTGTCTCATTTTTCCAAGAAGGACGAGGGCTTTCAATTCTAGAGAGCTCTCATGTTAAATTCACAAATTACTGCAAATGAAAATCATGGTCGTTGTACCTCCAATGGAGTAAGGTCAAGGCTCTGACTTGCAGACTCAAACTTTACTTCTCAGCTGTGAATAGTTTTACTTAAAGCATTCTGGACGTGTATGAAAGTATGAAAGTTGCTTTGAAATTTTCCGTAATAGGTGATGCTATGTTGACTCTGCTGCTGTTTTGTCTATGTTGCTATAGCTTGTATTGCTTTTTTTTTTTAAACGTAGTTTTCCTAATTCTCATGCTTTGCGCTGCTAAGTGAAGAATCACAAACGACTTTCTAAACGGCTGGAAATTTACATATATTGAATCTTTTTCAAGGCCCGTTTTCGTTCTTCCAATGACAAAGCTGTGTATTTGTTAATCTGAGTTTCGGTTTATGTCACATGTTGTCTCATCCAAAGCAATGTATTACGAAAACCTATAAAAGCCATGCGAACAGAGGTTAGTATTAGATGTTCATGGCTGTAGCGGGGGATATGACATTGCTTTTAATAGCAATATTGCATATTTGCTTGTTGTGCTGAAAACACGTTTCCAGATGTCAGTAGACGTGAATATTTTTATAATACCTCCAGCAGAACACAGAAGGAATTCAAAATTGTCGCTTTGATGGAGTTCTTATTATGTCATCCACAAGGAGACTGGCTTTGGGTAATACATTTTCATGATGCACTACCTGCCAATCACATTATCGTGTCCTCACCTTCGTAATGGGAAATGATAAATACTAGTACAGAGTTTTCCCCTTTGTCTCCACTGACTCCCAATACAGGAAAGGACCACATTCTTGATACTCTGCCTCACCTACAAGTACGTTGAAGGTTGTTGGAGCGTAGCTCTTCTAATCAAAATTAACATGAAATGTTTATGAACTAACGCATAATAATGCCGCATAGAAAATTTATTAATGTGTTTTACTAACGTGAGTCCGAAAATGTGCCCACGGGGACCAATGTATACGGGGACTAATAAAATTGACTAATAAGAGTTATTGATGCACTAATGTATGATTTTGTATTAGTATTAAGAGTTATATATTAAAGTTTTGCTCATTAATTCACCAGGTCTTAGTTAGCATGAGTCGGGGCCTAGCTGCCCGGTTTCATATTAAATGTGTTTTTCTAACGTGCAGTGTGCCGACTTGATGAAGGACATATAATCGTATTTTTCCAGAAGCTAGAATATGAGTGTAACTGTAGTAGATCCGTTCTCATGAAATTCAACTTGCTCAAGGAAACATTCTTGCTGAATGCAACAGTGTAGACTTGCAAAAGGTACAAGGTCGCCTAAACCGGTATAGACAATGGAACTACTGACTGGGGATGCGAGAGGACCACAAGAATATGAAATCATACAGGACATTCTACCCGTTGGAGACGTCAATCACAAGAACCAATAAACTACGTGAGAACTGTTATGAGGTGACAATTTTGATAGTACGACTGGAAAACAATTGGATGGAGATAGTGGTGTGACAAACCTGCCCAATTAGAAATTAGTGGACTGTACAACAGACAAGGGATAAACACCTTTGACACGAGGAGCCATTGGGAGATGCCATTGCAAATTATTCTTGCTATGACCCAGACACTTTGTCACTCTGCCTAGAGACTTTGCTGTTTGACTCTTCTAACCATCCTCACCCTTACCTTGCCCGTTCTATACTTCTCCTCCTTATGAGGGAAGTGTCCCTACTTATCCCGTCTGGCTGAACTTTGCTGTGTTTCCTGGCTGATGGCGAATCAACTGATGTCCTGAGGACGAAGACTGACTCTGTATGCTGACCCATAACGGAGGGTAACTATATGATGATGAAATTGTAATTGTCTGTTTGCCTTTCCTTTGTGTTACTAAATTGTTTTGCATGAAGCCCAACATGACAATGCTAATTCGAGGTTAGTTAATCGGTTCACTAGACGGACGCAAATAGACAAATGACTGAATCAATGCTTTTTTGAATAATGCGCTAATGATACTCTGCTAAGGTTAACCTACGTTGACGTCGTGTTATGTTCTAATGTTTGTGATCTTTGCTTTGATGAAATCTTATTCGAGTTGCCATATTATGACAATGCTGATGTGTTTCATGGTTTTGAGACTAATAAACTTGCTAGTAGAGAGTAATCAATAGGGAATAAACATCACAAACTTGCTAAAATCTGGTATGGTTATTCATGACTGAAAGGTCATGGAGTGTCCTGATTCTCATTAATGACATTGAATTGATGTGTTATGGTGATTATTGATGACGTTATTGACTTATTGATTGATATGGTCATTAGTTATCTCGTCTTAAGGTGTCTTCAATCAGGGTCAAAAGATTCATCGGCCTAATGCGAGTCCCAGAGTGAATAAATTATCTAGTAAGGGACGCGTTAACAGTTCTGGTAGCAGAGCATGGTTTGGCCCTTTGGGGGCCCTAGGACGAGGGACCATTGTTTAAAAGTGATTTCGAAATAATGCAAATTGGAGGTATGATGTGTCTCTAAGTCCCAAATGACGTTCCCGGAATCTCGGAGCTTGCCTAAGTGAGTTGGGTATGTTCTCGGCGTCCTAGCATGTGTGAAATAGGATTTACGCTTGCTCAGCTTATGCATATCGAAGGTGATTTGTGAAGTTTGTGTGAATTTAGGCCAGGTAATGTTTTAGTAGGAGTGGGTGTACTCCGCCGTCTGAGAGTAGGGAAGTTGGCGAGCTTCATGTGAGTGTTGCGCTTTGTGCTAAAAAATTGTCCACGTGGTTGTTGGTGATGTACAGACCTGTCGTAGTCTGAGACTCCGGAGTATATTGAGAAGTGTATGAGACACTTGGTTTATGTTGTAATTTGTGCGGTTTAATAGGTCAATCGGGCGTGGTTGACGAGTCGAGTTTGAGTCAAATGTGTGAATGCAACCTTCGATGGAGATTTGGCAAGTTCTAAAGTGCACTAGAACAAACCATTGACAAGTCGAGAGTAGGATTTGCGGGTTGAATTCTGCTTGTGAGTGCGGGAGCTGAGAAGGAGAGAGTAGCGGCCGAGGCTTCAAGTGAAATCTCTGTAAAGTTCTGAAGCGATTGTATTACCCTTCCTGTAGTAAACCGGCAAATTTGAGTTTATTGTTAAGGTGCTCGCAATATATTGCATTAGTTTCTGTGTGAGGAAGACAAGCCGCAAGACTTTGTCAGCCGCAGTGTGTGTGAGTGTGACATCATTGGAGCCGCGCCGGGATAGGTCAGTTGCCGAGAGGGGTCGCACACGGATTGGCAGCCGTCAGTGAGAGGCAATTTGTTGAGAAGGTAGGCGAAGAGTGTTCTGGGAATTAAAGTCACTTCCTTATTAGATTCTAAACAAAATAAAAGACGCAAAAATGAAGTTTTTCAAGGCTCTAAAGAGTGCTTTGAGGGGAGATACATACATTACAGCGAGTGTGGGGGAGCCTACAACACCAGAGGATACTCCGGCTTATACCATAATGGAGGAGAAGGGAGTCGCGCCATATATTTGGCTAAAGCAGTGGCGCAGAATGACAGAAAAGGAGGGATGTTTAGCATTTCCGGAGTATGGAACGTTTAATATAAGGATTTTGGAAAATTTGTGGAGGGTGTTAAGTGAGCAAAAACCGCCTCCGAGACCAGCTCAGTTTGAGGCATTAGCTGTCTGGGATTTAATGGCCATACAACAGAGGCAGCAGAAATTTGTGAGGAGAATGAGAAAAGCAGAAAAGACTCTAGCGGAGGCTAAATGGGATAGTGAGACCAAGATTTGGAGAAGGGGAATAGTAGACGGAGTTAGGATGTTTCCAGGAATAACACAAGAAGCCGAGACAGAGGGAAAGAAGGCCACTTGTAAGACAGACAAGGGCTCTAGTAAGCCAAAGGAGACTCAGAAGTCTTGGGCAGATGCAGATGATTCAGACGATGAGGAGTTCGATGAGTATGATCGCCCGCCACCATATGCCATGAATGATAATGGACCGAGTACTAGTGCGGGTCCTGAAGATCCGACACAAGATAAGGGAATCACGAATACAGTACAAACAAGCAATACAGTTCTGACACGGAATGGTATCAGTGTACCCACTGCACCAGACACACAGATACAGTTGCAGCCACCGTCAATTCAGAGGCTCTATCCTGATGTCCCAGTATTAGAGACAATTACGAGTCTGATGGTGCTGCCTGATCCAGTATACACAAAATCAAAGTTAGTGAGGATTTAGACAACTCCACAATTGCTGCCCCAGCCGCAGCAACTGATGGTTCCGAGTTACACTTCTGTTGCAGGACCGCAGTCAGTAGCTACAGCACCCATGATGAATCAAGCTATGGGAGTTAATGCTCCACAGGGTTTGGGAATTGGACAGACACCAGATGCTATATCATTGCCAATTACTGTTGGTCCGCCAGTACAGCTGTATGCGCAAGCTAAGCCTAGCGGATGTGACCAGGAAGTAATGACTCAAGAGGCGATAAGAGGAGGGTTCACAGGAAACTTGCAGGGAATGACACAGGGGGGACAGACAGCTGAAAGGTCTAGATTCTTGTTGGACTTCAGTCCGATTGGGGTTCCTTTGGAGACAATGAGGCAAGCAGGGTTAGGTACACTAACCCCACAGGTGATGAGTGCAAATACGTCACAGACATCAATGATGCAGTCTGGCAATGTCTTGTTGCAAGGCTTAACAGTGCAACAATTGAATGAGTGGTTAGACAAGCTCAACACTCTGCAGACTACATCAGTGACTGCAGAGAGATCAGAAAGAGAGGAATACCTGAATTTTCTGAGGCTGGGTGTGGAAGCCACAGAATTAGTAGAAGGAACAATGGGGGTGAACAGACTAGAGTCATACATGGAAGCAGAATTGAGGTTTCTGTGCCCCAAAATAACCAAAGAAGTGAGCAGGGTACATCAGAGGTTGGAAAACCTAGCAGACAAATACGGCATAGACTTAGACAATACTAAGCATTTGAAGAGGAGTTATAGGTTAGACTTTGAACCTAAAGATTTCGATCACATGAGATCCACCGGAATGAAGGCACATCTTAAAGAGATATTGCAGAGTGCTCAAATTTGGGGAGCATTAGAGAAGTGTTAAGGCAGGTGGGCAAAGAAGAGAGATAAAGAGAAAAGTGACTGCCCGGAACCGAAGCAGGCGAAAGCTGCACCAGACGCGGGGACAATAAAAACTTTACCAATGAGAGAGACAGCTGGAGGGGTTCTAGTCCATGTACCGTGGTCTAGAGGTGACATCCTGTCATTCACAAATGATTATCCCAGGTTAAGGGAGAAGTCAATAGAGTGGTACCAGCAGACGGACAGGTTGTGAAGCTTGCGAAATGTCTTTGGGAAGACTTGAATACCCTGTTTGAGATCATAGTCCCAGCAGACTTATGGCTTGAGTGCAAGAGAGGTGTGGATTGGCTGACAGAGGAGCCGGCAAGGGACAAGATTACTGGAGCACCATCTTCTGAAGTGATGAGGTATTACCATAAGGTGATTGAGTTTTTGAAGCAGAAAGTGTCGCCAAAAGTTACTGGTTGGCAGAAAATTGATTGAACGTCACAGGAGGGCAAAGAGTCGATACATGCTTACTATGAGAGATTGTTGAAGGCATTCAAACACTATAGTGGCACTGAGGTCATAGAACCGAAAGACATGAATCACCTTGTGTTCAGGTTTGTTGAAGGGTTGAGACCAGAGATTAAGCAGATGATTAAACATCATTTGATCTGTTGGAAAGCGAAGCCGATTGATGAGGTGTTGCAGTATGTGAAATACTGTAGTGATGAGATTGAATTGAAACAAAGAAAGCTGAAAGAAAAGGTGATGGTGATGAAAATTAAGGCAGCTCAGGCAGGGATGTAGGGAAATGGAGTACAGCAGGTGGTACAACAACAACCTCAAGGAAACGGAATGTTTCAGATGCAACAAAGAGGCAGAGGTCGAGGAGGTTTTGTGAACCGTGTCCAGATTTGAATAGCGTTGTGGTTCAAAATGATGTGCAAGGGATGAAAAAGGTGTTATCATGACACGCGTGCGGGGGCGTGGGACACTGGAAGCGGGAGTGCCCAATGATGGTGCAGGATGGTGTTGTTCAACAAAGCAATGATGTTGGTACATTTCAAAATGTGAGGGGTCCAAGAGTGAGGGGTCAAAATCCGAACTTCCAGAATGACGGTGCAGATACAGGGTCTCCAGCCTATGCAACAAATGCAAATGCCACGTGTACAGCCAACACAGATGCAACAGGTACAACAGCAGATTCCCATGGTACCTAGACAGCAAATACAGTTACCACAAACTCCAATGGGACAGCAACAGGTGATGCTTCCTCAACAGGTCACAGGTCAAACAATGAGTCAAAATGATACAGTACAACAGTTCCCATCGCGTGGTGAGGATGGAATAAACAATGAATGGTGGGATGATTGTTCAGATAGTGAGGAGTGCAGGCTTGCAGCATCCCTAGAAGTAGATCGGAGGGGACCTTATGTTCAGGGAAAGGTGATGGGTCATAAGGTTTCGTTCCTAGTTGATACAGGAGCTACACGCTCTACAGTCAGAAGTGCAGAGGTTCCAAAATTGCCACTTTCGGGGCATACCATAAGGGTAGTAGGAGGATCAAATCAGCTCCTGACAAATCCGATTAAAGATCCGGTCTAAGTTAAGATTGGTACCTTCCAGGGATTACATAGATTTGTAGTCTGTGACTCAAGTCCTTTATCCCTACTGGGAAGAGACTTACTGTGTAAGACAAGGTGTTCAATTACCTGTTCCAATGGAGGGATTGAGGTGCAGACAAACAGTGATGATGAAGGGGATGATGGTCAGATCTCAGAGACTAGGACGGAGACCCCAAATGAAGAGTACCCTTTGATAACCTTCTTTCCGATGTTCACAGTGACTGATTTACCAGCCGAATTACAGGGAACAGTGACAGAGAAAGTGTGGGACTTGACAGGAAAGGAAGTGGGATTAATAAGAGGAGTGGAGCCAGTCAAGGTAGAAGTGAAGCCAAATGCTGTGTTTCCCCAGGTACCGCAGTACCACATGGCACAAGATGTTCTTATACAGGTGACACAGATAATTGCAGACTTTGTAAAGCAAGGGGTTCTAAGAGAAGTGATGAGCAGCCCGTGTAATTCACCAATAATGGGTCGGAAAAAGCCTTGTGGGAAAGTTCGAATTGTTCAAGACCTGAGAAAAATTAATGAGATTGTGGTAAAATGTTGCCACGTAGTGCCAAATCCAGCCGTGATTATGTTTCAGGGTCTGTGTGATAAAGAACGGTTGACAGTTGTGGACCTGTCTCAAGCATTCTTTTCGGTGCCTCTTCATGAGGACAGCCAATTTCTCTTCAGTTTCAAATTCCTGGACCAGGTTTACAGTTGGTGTCGAATTCCTCAAGGGTTTTCTGAATCACCTTCCATCTTCAATCAGATATCGAAGAAGGACTTGGAATCATTAGAATTGCCTTTTAGTTCGACTCTAGTACAGTACATTGATGATTTGTTAATTGCATCCAAAATGAGAGATGACTGCAGGTACGATACTATTGCCTTACTGAATCATTTGGGAAAGAACGGACATAAAGTGTGCCCAAAGAAGCTACAGTACTGTCAGAAAGAGGTGAAGTACTTAGGTCACCTGATTGAAAAAGCGTCGAGGAAAATATCCAAAGAAAGGATGACAGCCATTTTGCAGATGAATCCCCCGACAACCAAGAGGGACGTTAGGCTGTTTTTGGGAATGGTGGGCTACTGTCGTCAGTGGATTCCCAACTTCTCGATTATCTCTAAACCTTTGGTGAGGTTGACTGTCAAAGAAATTCAAGACGGCCCGGGTGCCTTAACCATGTCTGAGAAAGAGATGAGGGCATTCATTGAACTGAGGGAAAGCATGTGCAGGGCACCAGCTTTAGGTATGCCTGATTACACAAAGCCTTTTGTTTTGTTTTGTCATGAACGTGATGCTTGTTCTTTGTCTATCCTGACACAAGTCCATGGAGGTGCAAACCGCCCAGTAGCTTATTTTTCAGCTACTTTGGACCCAGTCGAAGCAGCCTTACGGGGTTGTTTGCGTGCAGTTGCAGCAGTTGGTCAAAGCCTCACTCAGTGTGAAGGTATAGTGATGGGACATCCATTAACAGTAATGGTCCCACATTCAGTTGAAATTCTGTTGACCTGAACAAAGACTCATATCTGACAAATGCTCGCCTAACTAAGTATGAAACAATTATACTGGGGTCACCAAATGTATCCTTAAAAAGATGTACTGTGTTGAACCCGCCAACTTTGCTTCCTAATGAAAATGCAGACATTGATGATGCTGAGGAGGTAGAACATGATTGTCTTGAGGTAACGGATCTGTGCACCAAACCGAGACCCGACATTAAAGATACCCAATTTGAAGAAAATGATTACATCATCTTTGTTGATGGATCATGCCTGAGAGACTAAGTAGGAGTACTGAGAGCTGGATATGCCGTGTGTACAATCTCTGGTATCCTAGAAGCATCCTGGCTCGAAAGAGTATACTCTGCTCAAGTGGCGGAATTAATTGCTCTTACTAGGGCATGCCACGCTGCTGAGAACCTGAAAGTTACTATTTATACTGATAGCAGATACGGATTTGGAACTGTCCATGATTTTGGCCAGTTGTGGTCACAGAGGGGTTTCCTGACCTCTTCTGGTTCTCCAGTAAAGAATGGTGAAAGAATTAAGGAATTTTTGCACACGATTCAATTACCTCTTGAAATTGTTGTGGTGAAATGCAATGCTCATGTTAAATCACAAGACTTTGTGTCAATGGGAAATGGGTATGCAGATCAAGTCGCAAGGTTTTGTGAATTGAACTGTATATCGTTTCGAGATCAATGGGAATTGTTACCTGAAACTGAAAATGAAACATGCTCAGGGTATGCATTAAGGGTGGTAGACACACTGGATTAGTTGAGATCGTTGCAGGGACGTGCCAGCAAAGAGGAGAAACGCTCCTGGGTCAAAATGCAATGCGTACAGAGATCTGATGATCTATGGGTTTCAGAAGAAGGGAAAATGGTTTTTCCAAACAGCCTTTTGTCACAATTTGCAAGGTTTTACCATGGTCAGGCACATGTTGGGAGAGACGCAATGATCAGGTTGTTCAAAGTCGATTGGTTCAATCCAAAATTCAGACAAGCTGCAGAAGTTATCTGTCACAGGTGCATTATCTGTCAGCAGATGAATGCGGGGAAAGGGACCGAGGTGAATTTGAGCCACATTGGGAGAGCAGGAGGTCCATTTAGCAGAATGCAGATGGATTTTATTGAGATGCCTGTATGTGGAGGTCTAAGGTACGTGTTGGTGATTGTGTGCATTTTCAGTCACTGGATTGAAGCTTACCCTACACGTAGAAATGACAGTCTCACAGTAGCAAAGCTGCTGCTTAGGGAATTGATACCACGTTTCGGGTTCCCGATCTCTTTAGAATCAGATTGGGGAAGTCACTTCAACAATGAGGTGATTAAGCTCTTGTGTGCTGCTCTGAACATTGAACAGAAATTACACTGTAGCTATCACCCTGAAGCATCAGGACTAGTAGAGCAGATGAATGGTACCTTGAAGTCGAGAATGGCAAAGATGTGTGCAGCCAGAAATTTTAAATGGCCAGATGCATTGCCCTTAGTGCTGATGTCAATGAGAAACACACCCAACAAGAAAACAGGACTGTCTCCTCATGAAATTCTTATGGGTCGAGCTATGAGATTGCCCACAGTGCCTGCAAATGCTCTTGTGAATATCACGGATGATATGGTGTTGGACTACTGCAAGGGTCTGGCTGACGTGGTCCGCTCTTTCTCTCACCAGGTGGAAGCTACCACATTGCCACCGATAACTGATCCAGGGGTTGTTGTCAAGAAACACATGAGGAAGTCATGTTTGGAGCCACGTTGGAAGGGGCCGTATCAAGTAATACTGAGAACTACTACTGCTGTGAAATGTGCAGGACTTCCAAACTGGATCCATGCCAGTCACACAAAGAAGGTGACGTGTTTAACTGATGAGGAACTCGAATTGTCAAAAATAACAGCTGCAGAGAAAGAAGTCTCAGGGCCGGAGAGTAATCAATGGGGAACTGAGACTGAAGGAGAGCCCGTTGAGGACGGCTTGGTCACTCAAACAGCAAATGGAATCCACAGGGGTGGCGGTGAGCCTATCTCAGCTGAGGTAACAGGGGAACTGGCACAAAGAGAGGTTCTCCCAGAAGCAGACGGATACTGGTTCGAAGTTGAGCCCTTGACAGACACTGAAGGCGAAGGAGGTGAGGTAGGAGGAGGTCAAAGTGTTCCGACTCCTCCTGAGCCGCTTGCCGATCTATCAAGAGAAAACACCCTAGCACAAGAGGAGGGCACTGTACAACATCCTGAAAGGCCGAGCGGCAAGAAAACACATAAAGGAGATAATTGGCTGGGACCACAATCTGCAAAGGAGAAAGTGGTCCTTAATGAAACAATAGAAGAAGAAATTGACACAACAAGGAAAGAAGATCTCAGTGAAGGAGAGTTGCAGGGTGATTGCAAACTGAAAAGAAAGAGAGTTGCAAACAGGAGGTACACAAGCCCTGAATGGGCTTATGCGACATCAGCTAAGTGGCAACAAGAATTCTTGGCATTCTGTTTTGATCACGAAATTCCAGGTGACTACTACGGCACCTGAATTCAATCATAGGAACAGACTGTGTTAAATTGAAATTAAATAGAGAAAGAAACCTGACAAATAGACTGATAAATTACTGGATGTGACACTGTTTACCTGAATTGACTCTGAAAAACCGATTATGACAAGCTGCTAACCTGATTTGACAAAGGGTCCTGGGAGTGAGTGAAACGCTGTAAATACTTGCCAAGAGAGAGACTTTGCACGAAGAGAAAGAAAGAAAAAAAAAAAGAGCTTTTGATCTTCCTCAAGTTGATTGTTTGCTTTATATTATTCTGCTCTCTGATTCTTTACAGATTTTGAGTGACACTAGAGATAATGATAATAGGGGTAGGATTCGTAAATGGTTGAGGGTTATTTTGGGTGTTGCATGTGTAATAATAATTATAGGTGTGATTGTGGGAATGCCATTAGTGGATAAGAGTGAGATTAACAATGCTCCAACTCCTGAGACTGCTACACTAACACCATGGGAGAGGTTTGAGCAGGATACAAAGTACTTGCATGAGGGAACTAATACGAAAAAGGAACTATCTACTAGTGTCTTCTATCGCTTGTTGAATGAGTATGTTGAAACAATGGATGCGAAAAATTGCAATGTGTACGAAGATTCCTTCGTCAGTACAAGAAGGGGTTATTTATCATAGTCTGCCGCTTACCTACGGAATAAGCTGTAGTTTGCTATTAACAAGATTCTATGATCAAGAACATATTAAATACTTCTAATCTAGATGTAGTGTTTTCTTTTGTGCCTATAATTGAGTTTTTGAGTAAAACAGCTAAGGAACATAGCGTAAAGATAGTTAGGGGTTTCTTTGAGCCGACGCTGACATTTGGGACCTGCTTACTAACGCCTGCAGAGAAGAGCTTCTTAGATCACACTGATGATAGAAGAAAAGCGTTAAAGGAAAAGCTAGAAAAGGGATTAGAAAAACGAATGTTTGCGAATGATTATGCTCATAGTGCAATAAAGGCGCAAGGGAAGCTAGCTGTAGATGCATTACACGTAGGAAAGCTTTGTATATATAGGCCAAAATCTGATCATGACACTTTATTTGTGGGAACGAGTGAATGCAGGCATGTGTTTTTGTTTCAGAGTAAATGGACATTCATGTTAAATGGATAGGATCCAGCGATCCCTGGGATCTAGTACATATGTGCACTTAATGCTTATTACCATCTTCCAAATGGATGGTATGGGACATGTTATCTGGGAATAGTTTTCCCAAAGATCTACCAATTTGACGACTTAAAGCAACTTCCTAAAATGTCTGAATTACATCATACTAGACAAAAGAGAGACACAGCAGCTGCTGTTATAGGTGATATATTTGGAGTCATAATTCTTTCAGTGGGGGTTATCTTAAACTCCATAAAGATTTGAAAGTTGTCTACTATTGTGGATAACATGCTGACAAACTTCACAGGGGCTATAATCCTGATGGATGCTGAACTTGCTGCGGAGAGGGCTATGACTCTTCAAAACCGGCTTGCTTTAGACATTCTTTTAGCAAAGTGTGGCGGGGTCTGTAAGATGCTTAATGAGCGCCACTGTTGTGCATTCATACCTGACAATAGTAATAAGATTAGGAGTATGCTTACTAACCTAACAAGAGATAGTACAGATTTGAAGGAGCTGAAGGAACCTGGAGTTTGGGAAAAGGTTGGAAAGGGAATTGCTAAAGTAGGGAATTGGTTTAGTAGTGTTTGGAATGGGATACTTGCAAAAATAATATGGGGCATATTGATTGTTCTAGCTTGTTTATTCGGACTATGGTTATCATGCAAAATTACTAAAACAATTAGAGAAAAATTGGCAAAATGCAATAAAAGGAAAGAGGAAAAGAAAAAGGAGAAAATATTCAAAGAAACTTATGCAAAATTAAGGAAGGGAGAAGAAATTGAAATGCGTAATTTAGGAAAGTAAAAGGTTGTGAAGGGAAAAGTTTTGTGTGATGACAAGTGTCATCAGAGGAGGGATTGTTGGAGCGTAGCTCTTATAATCAAAATTAACGTGAAATGTTTATGAACTAATGCACTGTAGTAGATCTGTTCTCATGAAACTCGACTTGCTCAAGTTAACATTCTTGCTGAATGCAACAGTATAGACTCGCAAAAGGTACAAGGTCACCTAAACCGGTATAGACAATGGAACTACTGACTGGGGATGCGAGAGGACCACGAGAATATGAAATCATACCGGACATTCTACCCGTTGGAGACGTCAATCACAAGAACCAATAAACTACGTGAGAACTGTTATGAGGTGACAATTTTGATAGTACGACTAGAAAACCATTGGATGGAGATAGTGGTGTGCCAAACCTGCCCAATTAGAAATTAGGGGACTGTACAACAGAAAAGGGATAAAAACCTTTGACACGAGGAGCCATTGGGAGATGCCCTTGCAAATTATTCTTGCTATGACCCAGACACTTTGTCAGTCTGCCTAGAGTCTTTGCTGTTTGACTCTTCAAATCATCCTCACCCTTACCTTGCCCATTCTATACTTCTCCTCCTTATGAGGGAAGTGTCCCTACTTACCCTGTCCTGCTGAACTTTGCAGTGTTTCCTGGCTGATGGCGAATCAACTGATGTCCTGAGGACGAAGACTGACTCTGTATGCTGACCCATAACGGAGGGTAACTATATGATGATGAAATTGTAATTGTCTGTTTGCCTTTCCTTTCTAGGTACCAACTGCTTCTTTTGACAGAGACCATAGTTAGATGTTTTCTAAATTTGTGTTGCTAAATTGTTTTGCATTAAGCCAAACATGCCAATGCTAATTCGAGGTTAGTTAAGGGGTTCACTAGACGGACGCAAATAGACAAATGACTGAATCAATGCTTTGTTGAATAATACACTAACGATACTCTGCTAAGGTTAACCTATGTTGACTTCGTGTTATGTTCTAATGTTTATGATCTTTGCTTTGATGAAATCTTTTTCGAGTTGCCGTATTATGACAATGCTGATGTGTTTCATGGTTTTGAGACTAATAAACTTGCTAGTAGAGTGTAATCAATAGGGAATAAACATCACAAACTTGCTAAAATCTGGTGTGGTTATTCATGACTGAAAGGTCATGGTGTGTCCCGATTCTCATTAATGACATTGAATTGATGTGTTATGGTGATTATTGATGACGTTATTGACTTATTGATTGATATGGTGATAAGTTATCTCGTCTTAAGATGTCTTCAATCAGGGTCAAAAGATTCATCGGCCTAAAACGAGTCCCAGAGTGAATAAATTATCTAGTAAGGGACGTGTTAACAAGGTTTTCCCTGACTTACCTACAAGGCAAGATAAAAACACCAGCTATTCCACACTCCCTGCTTCATAGATGATGAAATTCTGGTCATAGCACGGCCCAGAAACAATACCTTGGGAAAACAGAAATTCACAGCACTGGCACACCACCTCTCCAGTAACTTTCTCTCACTCATCCATAGTGCCCTTTTCTAATGCTCTTAAGTTACTAAATCAAAATATGCCTCTTTGACCCTTAGCACTATCGTGGCTCTCGTGATAAATGTAGAAATGTCTGTCTCTGATGAACTGTAGTTCATTCTAAAGTACTTGGCACTAGTGTCGGTCGAAAGACATCTGTAAAATTGTATGTTATGTTTTTGTTTATGCTGTTGTTTAACCTCACTTATTTTACCTCTACATTAATGAAACTGTTTTGGTTCTGCCAAGAACAATTAAGATATGTACTGTTATGTAGAATATGTATGTATGATATGTATGATCATAATATGATTACACTATCCAGAGCAAAAGATGATAAAGTGAACATGTGTACAATACATACCATTAAATAACATGATCAGTGATTGGTACATACAAATGGGAAATAATAGTATTTATGAATTGTTATGTTTTTATGTTATGCTATATTTATTTTTATAGTGCACCAGTCACCCGAGATGGTATCCAGGTGCTTGGGCAGATGTGTAGGTGTGAGGTGCCCACAGTGCTTACTGGAAGAGCGGGACCTTCAGCTTCTTGTGGAACTCAAAAAGTGAGGAAGAGACTCAGATATTTTGAGTGAGGTTGTTCAATGTCTTACAAAGCAGGAGAATGAGCAACCTTCAGTTTTGTTTTTGTGGATGCGGGAAATGTGTGTGAGTGAGAGTGAGGCAGAGCATAGGTGTCTGGTGAGTTGGTGATTGTGTATGCAGCTGTATTCTAGTCCTGTGATGTGAAGGGCTTTTTATGTGTGCTGAAACATTTTATTTGGCTGCACTTGTGAATGGGAAGCAAATGATGCTTCCTGAGGTGCAGTGTGAGGTGGGTGTGGCATAGGAGTTTGAGTATGAGTCTTGCAGCAGTATTCTGGATAGTTTGATTCATGTGTAAGAGTTTTTGGGAAATTCTGGTGTAGAGTGTTGCCGTAGTCTAGCCTGCTGGCGATGAGTGCTTTTGGGACAGTCTTTCTGGTTGTCTGAGGCAAACATTTCAAGATCTTCTGTAGCATGGGTAGGATGTGAAGCAGGAGGTGCTCGCTGTGTTGAGCTGAGTCTTCATGTTGAGCTTGTCATCTAGGATGATCACTAGATTTCTTTAGTGGTCTGTAGGTGTTGGTCCTAACTCTGACGGCCACCAGGTGGAGTCACATGAGGAGGTCTTGTTGCCAAAGAATTACATTAACTAATCAAAGTTGACAATGTTACAGTGTACACACTACTCCAAGGAGACTTCCTGGTGACAAAACATAATTGACAGAGTTGCACAGTACATATGTAAAGTAAAAACAGTTCTTTTGATGAATAAATACAGAGGTTTGCGAGCAGATTATCACACACGACTATGGGGCAAATCTCTGAGTGATTCAGAAGGGTAAAATGATTCAGTTGTACAGGAGACAAGAGTTATTGAAGAAGGCAGCTAGAGGAGGCTAGTATATATCTTTTTCTGTAGGTTTTTGTGGTGACTGTGAACATAGTCTAATCAGAAGTTCATGTGAACTGTGGTGGTTTATTGTTCCTTTAGCCTAGTTTCACACAAGAGAAATATATGTAGATGGACAACTTCAGGAATAGGTAGGAAACTGACAGACATCTCTAGTCTCTAGAACCAATGTCAATGAGTTTCATCAGTAATAGGTCTTGAAGAACGACACTTATTGAGTTCCAGGAAATTGACTGTGATAGCTAGACCTTGGGAATTTAGTTACTTGGGCTGATAATAAGCCCAACCTGGCCAAGTCCCAGGTTAGACAAGAATTTTGTGGCCCGAAGGCCAGCTTCACCACATAAATATTCTTCTGCTTAAAGCTGTTCAATTAAATGTAAAAGCCCTTCCTTCATCATTGCGAAGTAAGACATTTCTGGATTTTAGTGATATGTCCCTGTGATATTCTATGTAAAGAAGAGTGGTAGCATTATTAAACTCATATGTGCCACTTTGCGATGGAACTGAGCTGCAAGGGATCCACCTTCCTGGAAGATACGAAGAGGTTTCTGAGGGCCTAGCAGGCGATAGGTTCATCTGTGATGCCATAATCAACAGCCATAGTAAATATGCTCAGTTGTATTGTGCTTCATTTTGTTAATTTGTCTGCCAGAACTGCTATCAAAGAGGGCTCCTATAAATTTCATTGTTGAGCCATTGGAGCATGTGGAAACATACTGGACGAAGAGTATGCATGACAGTCAAAATAATTTCACAGGCCATTATCTATAACATATTTTTACACCTTTCAGGAAAATCTATCCTCAATAGGATTGAAATATTGTTTTGGACATTCTGGTCCACACGCTTTATAAACCACTGCTCATGTGTGATGTTAAAGTGAAAACCTGAAAATTAAATCTGAGTAGTTATCACATTACGTCACAGAATCTATATACCCTCAGCTCATTTGACTGGTGAAATCTATTCGTATCCCGCAATTATAAGGTGATGTAAATGACTTACATCTTTCTTCTTAAAACCTGGAAAAAAGGCATGTGTCAGTCCTAAAGTTTAATCTGATTTTCACAATAAACATGATATTTTCATTACTTGTTCCCCTTCTGTTTCACACATTTTATCTCAAAGGCACTCAGAGAGCTTGCTTTAGGGTTTGGTGGACTGGGTCCTCTGTCATAAATGTGAAAGAGAACCCTGCCCCCCAAACTCTCAGTCACACCTAACCCATTGTGTAAGTCAGGTTCACAGCCAGGTTTCAGTCAGCTGTGCCCCGTTGGCTCTGTCGACAGAAAGCATACTTCGATTGCCTAAGTAAGTGCTGGCCATTGAGTAAGGACATCATTCTGTCCTCCTTATTTAAAACTGATTGTCTGATGTTGTTTTGTTGTTGTCCATCACTGTCAGCAAAAACTTGGCGATGAGGAACAAAAAAATATAATAATGGCCCCCACACCTATGGAAAAAACATCATTGGTGGGTCATCCACCAAACATGTGGTACCTTCAGAGGAACTGGCATAAAGGTACAGAGATCACCACAGGGCCAGCAGTCATCTCAAAATATAGCCGTTCGCTGCCTATCAGGGTTGTGGTTGTGATATCCCCTGCAAACCCTAGACCAGGCCAAAAATCCTCCGTAATTTGATTTGTGAAAGAGCGGTAGGAATATCTGTAGATGACACAAATTATTTCTGTTCCTCAGTTACACTGTTTCTTACACATAGCACCTCTAAGATAAGGACAAAAGTATTGAATGAGAAATACGCAGCATTACTTTGCATTGCTTATACATAGTGCTGTACGATTCCAATTGGCAGTAATGCTCATGTCGTTACTACCAAACCAGCGGCTGTTAAGCAGTGGTCAAAGTGCATTAAAAAAGTATAGGAACTGTGATGCTGCTTGCAGTGGGGGCAGGGTGAGTGAGTGTGGGGGCGTGGTCAAAGGTGTGGCTAAATAAACAAATATTCTTTAACTTTTTTAGGCCTTTGGTGCTCAGGTTGCCACATATATAATAACACGCATCCTAAATTAAAATTAAATGCAGCTTATGTTAATCAGTGGGAAATGCACAATCGTACATTATGAAACCTCTATTACTTAATGAACTTCAGAAATCTGTGTCTGTAACCAGAGAGCCAAGGAACTGAACCCTGGCTAGTTCAGTGGTGAATAGAAGGTAGGTTAAAGTTTATTGTTTAGTTATTTAAAACCATAACAATACGAAGAAAAAGATTGTAAATTACATTTTACTTCTAATAATCTTCTAATACACACAACTTTTGATTTAGATATTTGACTATAAAAACATATAAAATTCAATACAATAATTATATCCACATTACCCCATCCCCAAAAGATGCATTCATATCATGGTGGCATAATTGCAACATATTAGTTACCCAGACTGCATACCACTTTTCCCGGTTCCTATCATATATCAATCTCATTTAAGTAAAGCAGTTCAAACATTTAAAAACTCAATTACAAAAACAATTCAGGACATAAATGGATAGACGCATAATAGCTGCCCAAAATATCTTGCCTCTTTATCCCCTTATCTGTTTCTTATCATTTTCACTCATTGGGACGTATTATAACTCAAAATATAGGCAACTGGGACAAGTTACCTTATTGTTGGGCCGTGTGTAGCTCTAGAAATTCCTACTCCCTTCCAACACCAGACAGTATAATTAATGTGCTAATGTCAAATAAAGTGCATGGTGCCCCAACAGAAAAGAACATCTAAACTTTATGTGGATAAGAACAATAAACAAGTCTGCAGACCACACATTTTTTTGCTAATCAGAGCCTATCTCTAAATTGTCCCGCTACCTTCCAGTTCCCAGCATTATTGTTAAATTGCAGATGCCTGATAAAGTGTGAAGTGCCCAATCAATTTAAAAAACTCATAACTTTAGGTAGATAAAGGAGATGCAGCAGACCTGTTCAAAACTTTACCTACATCCTTCAGAAATTTTAAAAATATAACGGTTAACTGAGGGTCTAAGCAACTTAAGCAAGCACAATTGCGTTCTGACTAGTGCCTGTTTAGTGCTACGAGGTTCCACTCTGTGACAGAAAGCACTGTGCACATGTAAATCATTATTTTAAACTTGTGCTACTCACAATACAAGAGAGGCCGCTACGGAAACATTTTAAGATGAACTAGTGCTTTCAAAATATAGATTTGAGAAATACCCGAATTGTACATAAGGCAACTTTTTTTTATAACTGTCTATTTTAAAATGCACACTTCACACCTTAGCTGGTAGCTCCCTTGCAATACCTCTCCACAAAATAAACCTGTGTCAAAAACTTCAAGTGATTCTATCATAATCATGTAGCTTCAAGTGATTCCATCAATTAAAGCCAATTCCGGCTTCTGGGCACCCTTTTTTGCAGATTGACTGTTTGCGCACATTTACATTTCTTTCAGACAAGGAGGCACCCGGGGAGGTGGTTTCTTTATGTGCAGGTGCCTCCCTCGGTTTATGAGCACAGGAGCCTCCCTCCTTAAATATCAGCTGAAGCATTCCATCTTGCAGAATTAACCATCCCAGGACGGTCATCTATTTACACACAGCAAGGGGACTGTTTTTCTAAAATTAAAAAAGTATGAGCTCGTCGTGCCCCTCAGATCCACCCACTTCGACCACTGTTCCTACTGTGCCGTAATTCAGCCGCTCCTCTTGTGTTCTGCAAGTACTATGTTCTGGATATAAATTAATTTGGGGTAAACTATGTTCAACATTTTTGATTAGGGTTCTTTCAGTCATGTCATTGCAGATGCCATCTACCAGAGTTTTTCATCCACGTTTTTAAAGCTCTCTTCATACATATTTTGAAGGAAGGGGTAAATAAAGAAAAGGTATTCACCGTAGTAACTCCACTTATCCTGATCCCAAGACTGTCCTTCGCAGTGAAATATCTCTAATTCTCCTTACTTTCTACCAGTGTGGCTATAATGCAGTGAGTTGCATACTATGGGAAGTCTGACAGGAGATGTGGATCGTGTCGCACTAGCTTGAGCGTCATTTCTCGGAATTATAGCATTTTTTTCTAGTACACTTCTTCACGAATGGAAAATTCACACATCGTGAAGAAAATAGGCCGAAAAGAGTACAATGCAGCATAACAAATGTTTTATAAAGACTCAGTGGTATTAAATTAATTGTAAAAATACACTTTTCCTAAATGACTGATTTCTAAAGCTACATTCACCACAGCCTACATTCATTTCCATTTAAAAATGTACCTCCCTCATGCTAATATATTTATTTATTTCGCTTCCATCAGTTCTGCAGTAATGTAACAGAACAATAGAAATAATTATTATCTAATTATCTAGGATAAAAAACAATTTGAGAAGATACAGCATTGGGAAATGATGTTCACAGACTAACAATGGGCCATGGACCTCTGAGCTACAACTAAAATGTATATTAACATAGAGCAATGGGTTTACCAGAGAGCCCGAGGAAAGATGGCCTCACTTTAGTGCAGCTCTGCCGGCTGGGCAGCAGAATCCGTCCAAGATCCTGCCATCCACAATATAATGCTGCAGTAATCGGCCCCATGTTCATCAATAAGAGCTGTGCTGCCTGCTGACTGCTCTGGGACCCTAGATGGGTCAAGAAACAGCAGTGGATAGCCGAGTGGACCACGAGGATGCTGAGAGCTGAGTCCTATAGCGTGCGGTGTCCTTTGGGGCACCCGTGCGCAGTGAAGAATAGCAGGGGCCGCAAGGCCGGAGCGCGGGATCGGCCATACTTTCGAATTGGGCAGCTGGTCTTGAATGAGGCACTTTGGGCCTAAACCAGAGTAATACAGCGCAGAGGACTAAAGGCACTGCGCTGCGGCCTAGGAAGACGCAAGTCAAAATCAGCTGCCTGCGTGGACTGCCCTAATGAACATCTCCATGTGAGGAGCAATGGACCTGTCAGAGGAACGGAGTGCACGGTCTGGATTGCAGCGTGGGGCTGTCTCCCTGTTGGAGGATCAGGTTGCTGTGTGGCCGGCGTTACCACTGTCATTGGCAGATAGAATGTCTGTCATTAAGATGGTAATTCTGCCCAGATTGTTATATCTCTTTGTTAACCTTTTAGCTGCTGGGCCTTTTCCACCCCAGTGCTGAGTCCTTTTTTGGCTATTTGGGGTAGTTCTCCCTTAGGCCTTCATAACATTTTGTCCACATAAGCTATCCATGCCAAATTTGCATCCTTTTTTTCCAACCTCTTAGGGATTCTAAAGGTACCCAGCGTTTGTGGGTTCCCCTGGAGGAGACCAAGAAATTAGCCAAAATACAGCTAAAATTTCGTTTTTTTAAAACAAAAATGTGAAAAAGGGCTGCCGAAGAAGGCTTGTGGTTTTCCCCTGAAAATGGCACCAACAAAGGGTTTACAGTGCTAAAATCACCATCTTCCCAGCTTTCAGGAACAGGCAGACTTGAATTAGAAAACCACATTTTTCAATAAAATTTTGGCATTTTACTGGGACATACTTCATTTTTACTATTTTTGGTGCTTTCAGCCGCCTTCCAGTTAGTGACAGGAATGGGTGTGAAACCAAAACTGGATCCCAAAAAGCTAAGCATTTCTGAAAAGTAGACAAAATTCTGCATTCAGCAAGGGGTCATTTGTGTAGATCCTACAAGGTTTTCCTACAGAAAATAACAGCTGTAATAAAAAAATATTGAAATTGAGCTGAAAGAAACATCTATTTTTCTCCACGTTTTACTCTGTACCTTTTTCCTGCAATGTCAGATTTTTTAAAGCAATATGCCACTACGTGTGCTGGACTCTTCTGGTTGCAGGGATATATAGGGCTTGTAGGTTCATCAAGATCCCTAGGTACCCAGTGCCAATAAATGAGCTGCACCTTGCAATGGGTTTTCATTCTATACCGGCTATAGAGCAATTCATTTGCTGAAATATAAAGAGTGAAAAATAAGTATCAAGAAAACCTTTGTATTTCCTCAATGGGCATAAGATAAGGTGTTGAGAAGCAGTGGTTATTGGCACATCTCTGAATTCCTGGGTGCCCATACTAGCATGTGAATTACAGGCCATTTCTCACATAGATGTCTTTTTTACACATTGTCTTACATTTGGAAGGAAAAAATGTAGAGAAAGACAAGGGGCAATAACACTTAGGAAAACCTACCAAACCAGCACATTTTGGAAAACTAGACACCTAAGGGAATCCAGGATGGGCTGACTTGTTGGGCTCTCACCAGTTTCTGTTACCCAGAATCCTTTGCAAACCTCAAAATGTGGCCAAAAAAACACTTTTTCCTCACATTTCGGTGACAGAAAGTTCTGGAATCTGAGAGAATCGACAAATTTCCTTCCACTCAGCGTTCCCCCAAGTCTCCCGATAAAAAAGGTACCTCCCGTGTGTGGGTAGGCCGAGCGCCTGTGACAGGAAATGCCCCAAAACACAACACATCACATTTTCCTAAAAAAACCAGAGCTGTTTTCTGCAAAGTGCCTAGCTGTGGATTTTGGCATCTAGCCAGCCGGTACCTAGGGAAACCTACCAAACCTGTGCATTTTTGAAAACTAGAGACCTAGGGGAATCCAAGATGAGGTGACTTGTGTTGCTCTTACCAGGTTCTGTTACCCAGAATCCTTTGCAAACCTCAATATATGGGAAAAAAAACACTTTCTCCTCTTATTTCGGTGATAGAAAGTTCTAGTATCTGAGAGGAGCCACAAATTGTCTTCCACCCAGCATTCCCCCAAGTCTCCCGATAAAAATAGTACCTCACTTGCGTGGGTAGGCCTAGTGCCCGCGACAGGAATAAATCAAACAACGGTCAATGTTGGTCCTTATATGAGGCAACTGTTGACCCTGGGGTGATCCATTCCTGACGCAGGCACTAGGTATAGGCACTTAAGTGGGGTAGTGTTTTTATCAGGACAGGTGAGGAATCACTGGGTGGTAGGAATTTTGTGGATCCCAGCATATTCCTGTAGTTTGTGTGACAGAAATGCAAGAAAAATAGAGTTTTTATTCAACATTGCAGCTTTGCAAGGTATTCTGGGTAAGAAACCTTTGGGGAATCCACACAAGTCACACCTCTGTGGACTCCTCTGGATGTCTAGTTTCCAGAAATGTTTGGGTTTAGTATGTTTCCCTATATGGCCATCGAACCCAGGACCAAAAACAGGTGCCTGCCTTACAAAACCAGTTTGTTTTGTGATAAATCATTTTGATGTCTCCACAATATGATTTGGGTGGTGGAATTTGGGGCTTAACTAAATTGGGGAGCTCCCAAGAGAGCACTCTCTCTCTGTGCTTGCCGCCACATTCACCTGCTCTCTGGGTTGGGCTAACCCACTATTGCCCCGTTGCACAGACTGTGCTTGCGAAGGGACAGCAGGACTGTCCTCAACACCTCCCTCATAATTTACCGGAAGAGGAGTTATCCAATGGGACTCCTCCGACTGAAAAATCACTCCCAGAGTCTGCGCCATTGTCCTATCTCTCAGATGCTGTCTCAGTATCTGCTGTCTCAGTCTCTGATCCTATGTCAGAGCTGTCCTCTATAACCCGAGTGACGGCGTCAGCAGCAGTCATCCATCACAATGCCATCTCTGCTATTGGCTAAACTGTTGCTCTAAAACACTAGCCTACGTAGATAGTCACAAAATTGCTGGTGTGTGTGTGATATGTGCAACAGTAGAGGCCACCTTACCTGCGCTTCTTCCCTCAATCAGCACGTTCTTTCAAGACACTCAAAAAAGACCTTGTCACATACCATTTGTCACAGTCTTTAGCACCTCCTGCGCCCAGTCCAACAATCATTATTGGTGCTTCCACTCCCATGTCCTCCTTCTCAGATTCCCTCGTTACCACCCAGCAAAAGTGCCCTTCATCTCTCCATAGCCGGCCCCCACCCCGCACATACATTTCATTTGTATTATAGCGCAGGTAATGGCTGACTTTACTAATGTACTCAGCTATTTACATAAAATACTGACTTGCTCTTTGAAGTAAGCATATAAACCTTCTGCGCTTCTTTATGGCACTAAAACTGCCACTAGACAAAAGTCTGATCCTTTTGTAGCAGAAACATAATCACAAGACTTACTTGACTTTTTTATTGCTGCCTAAAATCTACAGTTGAAATTCGTCAGTTGAAGTATGTGCATTGCTTTGAAGATGCAAGCTGCAACTGCAAGACAACTGGTGGTAAATACATATATATAAATATATTTTATACGTGGGTCTGGTTTTGCTGGGCACCGATCGCAGCCCCCAGGGAAACCACACATGCATTGACAAAAGTGATCTATATATATATATATATATATACATACATATATATATATATCCACATATATATATAGATAGATATATCTATATCTATCTATCTATATATATATATATATATAAATATATATATATATATATATATATATAGATCTATATATAGATATATCTATCTACATAGACAGATATATCTATATATAGAGATCTATATATTTTTTAGTAGTTGTATGGTTTCCTTGGGGTACAAAATGGCCCCCAGGGAAATTCTACAACTACTAAAAAAAGTATGGTGCCCACAGGGGGTCGCCCTGCCCACTGGCGACCCCCTGTCAATTTCTTTCTTTTCTTTTTTTTTTTTTCATTTGGCCCCGGGGGGCGTGATCGAGCGCGATCGCACCCCCCCAGGGGACACCTACCTCCATGTTTTCTGAGGGGGCCGACCCCCCCAAGTGAAATCCCTGGCGTCTAGTGGTGTTTCCTGGCGAGGGCCAGGAAACATGTTCAGGAATGCCTTGTGCGAAAGGGGAGAGTCTCCCCTTACATCAGAGGCCTTCGCGAACATCAGGAAGGCCGTTTGGGGCTGTTTTCCCCATCGGAGCAGGAAGTGGAAAACAACACTGTGACGTCAGCGTGCCTCACGGCGCGCTGACGTCACTAAGTGGTGGGTGGGGGGCGGGTGGCGGGGCGAGACACAGAAGATCTTCCGTGTCTCATGCGGGATTAAAAACAAAATCCACAGGTGCAGATTTTTTAAGCCTGTGGCCGACGCCCGCTCCTAACAGGTTAACATACCAATTATTTTACCTGCGCACTTTTTAAAAACTCTCTGAAGTCTACTGATTAGGCTCGCTTGGGCTGGGAAACACCCAAGGATTAGTTGGGACACACTCATGTTACCATACGCAAGTGGTGGGGTTCAATGTGCCAGATTTCTGTCTACACTACCTCTGCGCTCAGGCGCACTTTGCTCAGTATTGGTATGTTGCACATCAATACATCCCACATGTAGCCATAGCACATGTTGACGGATATCCACTCCCACTCTCAACTCTGCCTCATAAATGTGAGGATATTCCACAAACAAAGATCAATACACTGAACTACACCATCGTTGCATGGCACCAATTGGCGAAAAGGGTGGGGAAGCTCCCATTATACGCTCCTGCACTATCATTAAAACACCACCATGATATATCTGTCTCCCAAGCAGACAAAGGCTATCACATACTGACTAAGGCAGGCTTAAAAACTATCGGTGATGCCTATCCCAATGACAAATTCATAGCCCTTGTGGCCCTCGCAGAAGCCCAGCAGAGCACTCCACTGCTGGCATTCATTTATTACCGTCTGTGAGTGGCCCTGCACTCCCTTTACCCACCATTCTTAGATGAGCCCCCACACTCACTGCACTACTGGTCCTAATAACCAGCACAACAAGAAAGCATCTCATCACCAAACTCTACAACACAGCACAGATAGAGAGCAGATAGCAAGTGCAGCACTGAAGGGCTGGAATGCTGTTCTTCTAAAGCCCTGGCAGAAACGGACTGGAGTGTCTGCAGCCAGCAACTACACACGCTTACATCTAATTCTAATCTGCGTATCATCCATTTCAAGTTCCTCCATCAACTGTATTACACCCCTGTGAAACTGTATAAATATGGATTAAGGAAAGATGCAAAATGTGTGCAATGTGGGACCGTGGAGGATGATTTTCTACACCTGGCTTGAACTTGCTCTGACATCTAGGCATACTTGTGCAGGTAACGGGGGCCTTAAGTAACATGGTGATGGAATTCATAAGATGTGATCCAGTTGTATGCCTCCTGGGAGTGTTGAGTGGATTCCCAGTTGTAAACCCTCGATTTGTGTCCGTGGGGTTACTGTTAGTGATGAGAAGAGTTGCTCTCCACTAGAGTAGTGGGCCAAGCCAACCAAGGAAGCCTTGCTGTCAGATATGTCTTATTGTCAACCTCAATTAGAAATATATGCAAAGGAACTGCCAAAGGCCTCCGAGCCTAAAGACATTTGGAGCTCTCTGACTCTGCCGTACTCTGGGGATACTAATGATCTTGAGTGCAATGGGAACTCCTATAAATGTGGGGCGATTAGACCTAGGAAGGAGCGGAACAAATTTTTATATACAAGCACATGTTTATGTATTTTCTGCCAGGGGTAAGAAAGCGAAAGTAGGTGACAAATTGTTGTTTGTGAGCTGGTTTAATATGACAAATTTACTAAAAAATAAAAATAAAAAAACAAAGTAAGAGCCAAAAAATCCCTATTTCCTGTACAACACGTATAGTTTATGAGAATAACTCCTCTTAGCAACCATTTCTTGCAAATTCTTGCACTGTAATATTCAAGTATATAAACCTGTGCTCTCTAATAGACATTGTTGTCAGTCAGCTTAATAATAGATCACACCTTTATGAGGTTATATATCTGTGGTTCCCCCTCTCTTGGGAAACCAATTTTTGATTGCTTGCAAAACTTCACGATATCTGAGTCCATAGAGAATGGGAGCCAGTGCCCTGGATAACACCATCAACACCCCACTATTAGCTGTCGCTATCCAAAGCCTTGCTTCCAGTCCAATCAGCTTGTGATGGAACATCAACGTCTCACTGATGCACACAACGCCAGGAATAACATACAATAATAACAGGAATGAGTGAATCAGCAGTGTCATTCTAGCCCTGGAGAACCTACTCACCCAGATTCCTGACAGTCTGGTTGTGAAATATAGCCTAACATAGAAGCCCACAATCAGAAAGGAGCATCCTGTAAGGAATGCTAATGCAAAGACACCAACACTTATCATGATGAACCCATTGGCTTTCATGTCCGGGCCCAAATATAGTACAAGGCAAACACCAGTCTCCTCTGTTAGGATTGGGTCCTTTGCTTGGAGTAGAACAAACACGAATGCAGGAAAGAACGAAGCAATGATCCAAATGCTTCCCACAATCTTTTTAACTCTAGAAGCAAACAGCAGGGAATAGTAATGGAGAGGATAAGATATTGCAATATAGGTGTCAACCACCATCATGGTGAAGGTGAGTAAACAGCTGAAGTATGCAGCAAAGCAGATTATAATCATGATGGAGCACCAGACTCGCCCCAGGTGCAGGTGCAGGATGTTGGAGGTGGAAACAAAAACAAGGAAGAGCAAGAAGATGAGGTCAGCCAGCATGAGATTGGCAAGCAGTAGGTATCGAGTCTCTTGGCAAAGCCGATCCTTCAGAAAGATTGTCATTAAAATGAGAGGATTGAGAAGGAGTGTAATAAAACTGCAAAGACTGGAAGGGATGAAGAACATCTGCATAGGTGGAAATATATGCAAAGCACATTCAACAGAACTCCCCATTGTCTCATTGGAGGTGTTCTGGGTTTGGATGGTAGGCATAAGTTGCTCCACAGAGCTACAATTGGAGCAGGTCTCAAGGGCCATGATCTAAGCAGTAAAACGATTATGAATGACTAAATGTAGAAGTGATTGAGAACATCTTAGTGTAAAGTTAGTTGTTTTGAATTTGAGCAATAAATTCCTGTCTTGGGTGAAGAATATTTTATTATTTGAGATTACATTTTAGATATACAATATTAGAGATCTGTTCCAGTATTCCAATTTTGCTTTTCACGACTTCATCTCCTGTGACTACTCTCACTATTGTTACATGACATACCATGGAGAGCATCCTTCATGATAGCTTCATTATTTTCAATTGGACGGCCGTTAGACATATTAGAAAATACCAAAGCCTACTTCCATTTATACCACACTCACAGGCCATCCATACTGTGCTCCTGTGGAAGGATAAACTTTTCATCGTTTAGTGGAAAGAGACACAGCTGTCAGTAAGATACAGCAGGGTGGTCCATTGACAGACGGTCACAAAATTGAAGCGGGTATTGTAAAAGTCAGTATTTTACATTGATTATCAGCCTTTTCAAGCAAAGGTCTAAGCTGCTGGCTATCCTTGTTTATCATCCATCGTCCACTGTTTATGACATCACTGTATGGGCCTTGAACCTGCAGGAGCAAAAGATAATCATTATTATACATCTTTTCAGAACAGTGCCATTCAGGTGTGTTCATAAAGTAAAAAAGTAGACATTGATAGTGTCAGCGCGTCTGACATTCATAAGTAAACTTACAAGGGTACGCAAATAGGTTGATGAACCTTTTGACTCGCAATTAAGATGTTCTTACCATAGCTGCAGTACGTAATCAATACACAATAATCAATAATCATTAATATTCAATAACATCAATACTCAATGGAGTCAGAAATTATCACACACCATGACATTTCCATCATGAATAACCACACCTTTTAGTAAAAGTTAGAATATTTATTTCCATATATTAACAATGCTAAAGTCATGTAGATTAATCTCAAAATCAAATAAAACATATACAGAAACAATACTGGCTGTCCAAAGCGCCGGAAGAAACGTAATCTAATCCAAGCTTGAACTACAACACATCAAAGTAATTTCATACATTACGTTTAGCAGAGAAATTCATCAACCATTAATCCCTATTGACATGATTTCATTAGTGAAGATCCTTAACTAACACCAGATTAGCATCAGCATGTTGGGCTTCATGCGAAAAGATTTAGTCACACAAATTTGGAAAAACATCTAACTATGGCTCCATCAAAACAGTGAAGTAGGTACCTAGAAAGAAAAAGCAAATGCCTATCAATTCAACAGTCTATTATATTGTACCTATCCCCAATGTGGATCAGCAAGCAGAGTCAGTGTTCATCCTCAGGACATCAGTCGATCAGCAAGGCATCAGGATTCAGCATCAAAGTTCAGAATACACAAAGGCCCTCATTACAACATTGGCGGCAAAAGCCGCTTACCGCCGGGCAGAAGACTGCCAACAAACCGCCGCAGCAGCGGAATTCTGCCACGGTCATTATGACCCACTGCTCGGAATCCGCCAAAATTGAGACACCCACACAAGTCCGCACACCAAAGGTCAGTGATAAACGGGCAAAAACAAAACCTCTAATCTCACGGCAACAGAAATACGCCTACACTATCACGACCCACGAATCCACGCTCAAAATAAACACACTCTTACAAAACACAGCCACATTGGACAAATCGAAATACACACACCTGATACACATACACACACCACTCCCACACACCCAATACAATATAAAACACACACCCACATCACCCACAAACCCCTACGACCAAAATACCGAAAGAAGGCCAGAGAGAGACACTGCAAACTACTACCAAGCATCCACAGGCACACAATACCATCACCCACATCACTTCCACGCACCTCACACTACACACCACTAAATATCACCCCACACATCACAACACACACCAACCCACACATTACCTACACCACCCAATGGCACGGCAAAGACACCCCAGGTTCTCCGAGGAGGAGATCAGGGTCATGGTGGAGGAAATCGTCCGGGTAGAGCCACAGCTATTCGGATCACAGGTGCAGCACACCTCCCTAGCTAGGAAGATGGAGCTATGGCGAAGAATAGTGGACAGGGTCAACACAGTGGGACAGCACCCAAGAAATAGGGATGACATCAGGAGGAGGTGGAACGACCTACGGGGGAAGGTGAGTTCCGTGGTTTCAAGACACCACCTTGCGGTTCAGCGGACTGGCGGCGGACCCCTACCTCCTTCCTCACAACTAACTACATGGGAGGAGCAAGTCTTGGCGATTCTGCATCCTGAGGGCCTCGCAGGAGTAAATGGAGGAATGGACTCTGTTAAGTCAAACCTTAACTATTACATCCCCCACCCTACCTGCATGCTATCACGTACCCCCACTCTCGCCCTCACCCCTTCACTCCAACTCCTCACAAAAGTCCCAATATCACAAACCACACATCCAAACACCAAGCCCTGCATGCAACAACAAAGCATGGACACCCATCACCAAAGCATGGCCACTGCACATACCCACACACCCCCCTAAAACACCATCACACAAGGTCCCACACAGGAATGCAAGCACTGGGGTACACGGTCACCCACCCATTGCACACCATGGCACACACAGATGCAATAAACATCCTTTTATACCCCTGCAGGACCCCTACCCAACGTCACCGGACAGGAGGGTCCACACATGTCCACACCACCAACAGAAGAGGCCCACAGTGATGACAGCAGTTCTGTCCAACTGGATCTAGATGACCAGCCCGGCCCAACTGGGACCTCGGGACAGTCGGTTCCCCTCACACTGGCACAGGCCACCACAGAGCTTCCCCCCTCTGGAAACACCAGCACAGCACCCACCCAGCGGGCCCATACCTCTGTCCCCAGGACACGTCAAGCAGCAGTGTGTCCACCACTACAGGGAACCCAGGCTAACCCACCACCCCAACAACAACAGGGACCTGGGGGCAGTGGCAGTGGGCACACGGTCCAGGGGACAGAGGCCCAGGAACACAGGGGAACTGTAAGGGCTGTTGTGCGACAGGGGGAGGACAGGCCCAGGGAACCCACTCTCCACAAGGCCCTCTCCAACATCATGTGAGCCTACCACCATTCCCAGGAGACGATGGCAACGGTACTGGCCAAGTTTCAGGAGACCTAGCGGCTGCAGGAGGAACAGTACTTGGGCTTTAGGGAGGAACTCAGATCCATCAATTCCACCCTGGGCACCATCGTAGGGGTGCTGAAGGAAGTCCTCAACACCAGGAGGGACACTGTGGCACAACAAGGGGCCCCTGACACTAACCTGGACGATGAACTGCCCACCACCTCCACCAGTGCTAGTGGACAGGAGGCACCACCACAGGACCACCACACCAGCACCCCACCCCCTGCAGAGGGAGAACCACCCCGCAAACGGTCCCTGAGATCCAGGACAAAGACAGAGAACGATGCCAAGACCCCCGCCAAGAAATGAGACCGCCCTGAATGTCATCTTTCTGTCCCACTTTGTCACCCTGTCCATCCTCAAACTGCCCCAGCTCCACTTCCTATGCCCCTTTGGGCAATTCACCTGTGAGACTAATAGACTGGACTCTGCCATGGACATTCCTCCACCATCACCCCTCACCATTTTACATCACCCTCCAATATTGAGCACTTAAATAAACACCCTTAAAGCACAAAACAATCTGGAGTCTGTCTGTGATTTCAAAATAGTGTATTAGCAATTACAATGACAAAATGCTCTTTCAATTGTAATGTCAACATACCTATGTCACACAGCTCTAGTCCATGAGGAAACAAAGCAGATGTCAAACAGTGGGACCCACATCTGTGAACTCGTAAGGGAAAGTGACAACTCAGTGACCACACACTGGGTGAAAACGACAGATAGTAGAGAGGTAGTAGTGTTAAAGTACATGTAGTAGGCAGGTTTGTATTCTTACCTGTGTCTCACTGGAAGTATTGCAGGATCACCGAGTTCCTGTTGTCGATGTCCTCTTCTTCTGCTTCCCCTTCTTCACTGTCCACAGGCTCCACAGCTGCCACAACACCTCCATCTGGACCATCCTCCTCCAGAAAAGGCACCTGTCATCGCAAAGCCATGTTGTGAGGCATACAGCAGGCCACGCTGATCTGGCCCACCTTCTTTGGTGAGTAGAATAGGGAACCACCTGTAATATGGAGGCACCTGAACCTGAAAGTCCGCTCTATAATCCTCCTAGTTCGCCCATGGGACTCATTGTAGCGTTCCTCTGCCCTTGTCCTGGGATTCCTCACTGGGGTCAGTAACCATGACAGGTTGGGGTAACCAGAGTCACCTGCAAATGGCGAGGTACGACTGTTAGACTCACACTAACATGTAGGGATATCCCCAGACCCAGACAACCATTCCCACTGACTTGCTTCCAGGTGCTCACCTCATAGCCACACACGGTGCTTCTGGAGTTGACCCACCACATAAGGGATGCTGCTATTCCGCAGAATGTAAGCGTCATGCACTGAGCCAGGGAATTTGGCATTCACATGGGAGATGTACTGGTCTGCCACACACACCATCTGCACATTCATCGAATGGTAACTCTTCCGGTTTCTGTACACCTGTTCACTCCTGCGGGGGGACCAAAGCCACATGTGTCCCATCAATGGCACCTATGATGTTGGGGATATGTCCCAGGGCATAGAAGTCACCTTTCACTGTAGGCAAATCCTCCAACTGAGGGAAAACGATGTAGCTCCGCATGTGTTTCAGCAGGGCAGACAACACTCTTGACAACACGTTGGAAAACATAGGCTGGGACATCCATGATGCTATGGCCCCTGTTGTTTGAAATGACCCACTTGCAAGGAAATGGAGTACTGACAGCACCTGCACTAGAGGGGAGATTCCAGTGGGATGGCAGATAGCTGACATCAGGTCTGGCTCCAACTGGGCACACAGTTCCAGGATTGTGGCAGAATCAAGCCTGTAGGTGATGATCACATGTCTTTCCTCCATTGTCAACAGGTCCACCAGCGGCCTGTACACCGGAGGATGCCGTCATCTCCTCACATGTCCCAGCGGACGGTGCCTATGGAGGACAACAGCGAGCACAGAGTCAACCAACTCAGAGGTACGTACACGCAGCTTACACAGAACACGATTCATAATCCGAAATTTGCATGTATGAGTGTTTAGGCAAGGCCTAGGTATGTGTGACGCAGTTAAAAATTAAGCCATGTGGGCCCCTGAAATGGCGGCTGCCTGACCTTTAAAGTGGGACAATGGGATGTGAGGTAACTGCGCTGGTGTTGTACACCGTCACTGTAGGCGGTCTAAGACCGCAGTGCAATTCTGCATTGGTTAACATTGGACCCTATGGGTCCCAGGAGCCAATGACGAGGTACGCCGGCGGTGACGGTACGCACCGCCGTGGATGTGACCACCATTTTCTATCTGTCAATCACTCGATACCTGATCTTCGATAGGAGAGGACCTACACTGCAAGTGCTGCTGTGACCTCAGTCTGGAAGAGACAATGGCTTGTGCATCTAGGGAAAGGGCCCCTGCCTTCACCACGGAGGAGTTGGAGAAACTCTTGGATGGGGTCCTCCCCAGTACACGCTACTCTACGGTCCTCCAGACAAACAGGTAAGTACATTGGGAGCATGCTGTATGGGCTATGCCTGTGTGGAGCGGGGTGGATGAAAGATGGGGGGGGAGAATGAGGCGTGCATGAAACAACGGTGAGTGCATGTGCCACATGGCAAGGGTAGGGATGGGGGCCAATGACGGTGACGGTACAGTTTGTAATAACTTCTCTTTTTCCTCTGTACAATTCATGTAGGTCAGCGGCCACCAGAAGAAGGACATCTGGCGTGCCATCGCCAAGGACGTCCGGACCCTGGGGGTCTCTCACAGACGGAGCTCCCATTGCCGTAAGAGATGGGAGGACATTCGCCGCTGGAGCAAGAAGACGGCGGAGGCCCAGCTGGGGATGGCCTCCCAAAGTGAGAGGGGTGCCCTTCGCACCATGACCCCCCGATGTTCAGGATCCTGGCGGTGGCGTACCCGGAGTTGGATGGGCGCTTGAGGGCATCACAGCAGCAACAAGGGGGTGAGTACACTCTCATTCTGCTGATTCAGCGTGCAGTGGAGGTGTCTGGGTGGGGGAGGTGGGCTGTGGGTTTCCCTAGGCCAGGGCGAGTGTGCTAGTTAGGTCCCCTTCTGGCAGACCCTGTGGCACCCCACCCCACCTGTGTACAGTGCCAACTACACCTAGTCAGGCTCCTGTGACATCCATGTGTGCAGATGTCAGCCATAGCCTTGTAGGCCATGTCCCAGGGATTGAATAGTGGACCCCAAGTGCGCGGCGTAGTGCAGGGGGCTTCTATGTCTGTCGTGTCCGCCAACGGCAGCGGTAATGCATGCACTCAACATGTCTTTCTTCTGTCTTCCCCCCCTGTTTGTGGTCTCCCTGTTCTTGTGTGCATTAGCATCATCAGGCGGAGGAGCAGTGGCACCGGAGCAGGAGGGAGCTGCATCCCACATGGCCCTGGAGGGCAACACTACGGAGTCTGAATTCACCAGTGGGATGGAGGGCGAGGGGAGCTCCACGGCAGGGACAGGAGCTGACACCAGTGATACGAACTCGCCCTCTGATGGGAGCTCCCTTGTGGTGGCAGCCACATCTGTGCCCCCTGCATCTACAGGTATAGCCGCCACCCCCCCTACCAGCACCACCCTCCCAGCAGCCCCTCAGCCTTTGCCCCATGCCTGCTCACCCAGGAGGGTGGGCATCACCTTCGCCCCAGGCACCTCAGGCCCTGCCCCAGTTACCCCTGCTGCTCTCAATGAGGAGGCCATTGACCTCCTCAGATCCCTCACTGTTGGGCAGTCTACCATTTTGAATGCCATCCAGGGTGTAGAGAGGCAGTAACAACAAACCAATGCATTCCTGGAGGGCATTCATTCTGGTCAGGCAGCCCTTCAGCGAGCATTTCAGACTCTGGCCTCAGCACTGATGGCAGCCATTGTCCCTGTCTCTAGCCTCCTCCCTCCAACTTCCTCCAATCAGACCCAATCCCCTGTACCTCAGCCTATCCCAACCACACCATCAGACCAGCATGCACACACCTCAACACACAAGGGAAGCTCAGGCAAACATAAGCACCACACATCCCCCAGGCACTCACGCAAGCATCACACACATGCAGACACACCAACATCCACTGCCTCCACTGTGTCCCCCTCCTCCTCATCTCCCTCATCCCTCCCAGTCTCGTCTCCACTCACACCTGCATGCACTACATCTACAGCTACTACTTCCATCACCAGCACACCCACCACCGCACCACGCTCACGTGCAGTCACCACCCCCACTATCATTCACACGTCCCCTGTGTCCTCTCCCAGTGTGTCTGTGATGCCATCTCCCAAGGTACACAAACGCAGGCACACACCCACCCAACAGCCATCCACCTCACGACAGCCTCCAGCGCATGCACCTTCACCCAAAGTCACCAAACGTACACATCCTACAACCACAACCTCTTCCTCCACTCCCAAACCCCCTCCAGCTACCCGTCCCAGTTTTCCCAAGAAACTTTTCCTGTCCACCCTTGACCTCTTTCCCTCACCTCCCCCACCCCGTCAGTCTTCTAGGGCCCGACTCTCCAGGTCCCAACCTAGCACCTCAGCCACAACATCTCCGGGACCAGTGGTGCCAGTAGTCACCGGATTCTGGAGTGCACCAGGCAGCAGGGCAGGCAATGTGGCAAGGAGCCACAGCACGGACAGTCCCCCACCTGTCAACCATCAAAAGTTTGCCAGTGCCCAGCGGGAGAGAGGGAAGACTCCAGCCACCAAAGTCGCTCCTAGAGGTAGAGGTGGGAGTGTGGAGTCAGCTGCGACACCTTCCAAGGTGGGGTAAGGGCACAAGAAACTCAGCAAGTCTGGGAAGAGCAGCACAGCGGAGAAGGCCGCCATCATCCCCGCTGCCCAGGAGGCCACCGCCATCATCCCCGCTGCCCAGGAGGCCACCGCCATCAGCCCCACTAGGCCAAACAGGACTACCAGCACCAACCCCGCTGGGCCAGAAAGGACGGCCAGCCGCCAGCACCAGCCCCAGCCCCGCTGAGCCAGACAGGACCGCCCGCACCAGCCCCACTGGGCAAGAAAGGACCGCCAGCAGCAGCCCCACTGGGCCACAAAGGACCGCCAGCACCAGCCCCACTGGGCCATAAAGGACCGCCAGCACCAGCCCCACTGGGGCAGGCTGGGCCAGACAGGACCACCAGCCCCGCTGGGCCAGAAAGGACCGCCAGCACCAGCCCCGCTGGGCCAGACAGGACCGCCAGCAGCTGAGTCACTGCCAAGGACCCAGCGCAACAAGCACCGCTGAACACAACACTGCCGCCACAAGCACTGGTGAACAGGACACTGCCATCACAAGCACAGCTGAACAGGACACCGCCGCCACAGGCACCGCTGCCAAGGACACCATTTACATCCACTACCTCTGTCCTTGGCAGGATGAAGCACTCTGGGCACAAAGACCCCTCCAGAACCAGTGGAGAAAGGCATCCACTACCTCTGTCCTTGTCAGGATGAAGCACTCTGGGCACAAAGCCCCCTCCAGAACCAGTGGAGATTTACATCCACTACCTCTGTCCTTGGCAGGATGAAGCACTCTGGGCACAAAGCCCCCTCCAGAACCAGTGGAGAGTGTTATCCACTTGAGAGACTGTGGCTTTGCACTCCCCAGGATTGCACAGTGGGCAAACCACCCACTGTAGAGACTTGTGAGACTGTGGCTTTGCACTCCCCAGGATTGCACAGTGGGCAAAGCACCCACTGTAGAGACTTGTGAGACTGTGGCTGTACACTCCCCAGGATTGCACAGTGGGCAAACCACCCACTGTAGAGACTTGTGAGACTGTGGCTTTGCACTCCCCAGGATTGAACAGTGGGCAACCCACCCACTGTAGAGACTTGAGAGACTGTGGCTTTGCACTCCCCAAGATTGAACTGTGGGCATGGGGCCCCATTGTGGATATGGCGTTGTGCACTCAACCGGCTGAGGTGCCCCCCTTTCCCTTCCCCCTGAGGTGCCTGTTTTATTTCTATCTGATGCCCCTGCAGTGTTCTCTCCGTCATGTTCGAGTATTGAGTGTGGGCCTCGCTCATGCATTGTGGGCCCAGTGTTCTATGGACTTCAATGGAGCAATACCTGGACTACTATTCTTGGTGTATATATATTTGTTTATAGTGTATATATATATTTTTGCGTACTGTATTTTAATAGATTACAATGGTTACACTCATTTCCTTTTGTCTTTGCATTCTTCCGGAGGGTTTGGGGGGTGTAACTGTAATGTATCATGCTGTATTAGTGTGTGTGTTGTGGTGAGTGAGGGTGGGGGTGGGGGTGTTGCGTGTTGCATGTGTGTGTCCCTGTTTTTCCTTTCCCCCTCCCCTGTGTCGTAGGTGCAGTACTCACTGTGGTTTTCGCCGCCGGCGTTCATGCTCCTGGTAGAGGAGCGAGAAGATAAGGGCAGGGAAAATGTGAAGCTCTGGTTCCATGGCGTCCTGGTTCCTCGTGGGGTGTGTAGAGGTGAGCGTTTTCCCTTCGAAGTCCTGTTTCCGCGGTGTTTATTTTCACAGTGAATCCACCCCGGAAAAGGTGGCAGATTGGTAGGTTGTGATACTGTGGGCGGTACATTGTCTCCTGCCTGTCTGTTGGCGGTGACCGCCGCGCTGTTTGTTTGTACCGCCGTAGCAGTCGGAGTGTTAAAGTGGCTGTCTTTGTTGGCGGTTTCCGCCACGGTCGTGATTCCATTTTTTTTTCCGCCAGCCTGTTGGCGGTCTTACCGCCGCTTTAACACCAGCCGCCAGGGTTGTAATGACCACCAAAGTCCTTAAGCATTAAAGTTAAGCATGTCTCTAATCAAAACGCAATATGGGCAAGAATGAACCATTCAGCAAGCTAGAAAAGGGGTAATGCGCTGCTTCTCTCAGTGTAATCCTGTTAAATCAAAACTGCTAAAACTACCCCACCGAATCCCTATTGGTCAATTAATCATATCTTTACACTTTGTCCAATGGAATTAAAATCCCAAATCTATGAATTATAATATTACTCCATTCACATGTCGTTAATTGGTTTGTCTTGCAATGTCCTCATCATCCGGCTTGTCAGGTAACAATATTGTTGCAGCTTCTACTCTAGTCAGTCTCTTCATTGTTCTTGTCCTGGGAAAGTCAGTTTCACATACATTAAACCTAAAATGTTGCATTAGCAGGAACATCATCTTCTTGCAGTCGGTTCTCATGAGAAAGCTTCAGTTATGAGCACATTTAAACAATACAATAGAAATCACAGTTTAACTCTCTAGGACAGCCATTTTATTAAACGCTAAGAAATACAGCTTTAATATGAGGCCTGGCAAGTGGGGCAAGACACTCGCTAAGTAAAGGAAGCTAAAGCTTACTGCATAACCCTTAATATGACATATTACTGTATTAGGCTAACATATATTTAACATTTCAATTGTATTAAATGATTGATTAGTACATTTTGTTAACATTGGTGGCCATTCTTCGTAATCACATTTTCAAATGTGTGCATTATTTTTCTACGTTATTTTATTTTCTGCATAAAGCTATTGTTCAGAATACATGAACACTCATTAATAATTTTTATTAAAACACCTGTGCTAGCAATCCCTCCTCTGATGACTAAATATGTCATCACACTATCACCCACAAGTTTTTGCATTAGCTACTATTCTGTCAATTCAATCCCTTCATACTTTTCTTTCTCCTTTGAATTTTCTCTGTACAATTTTCTTTTCTTCTCTCCTCTGATTATTCTTTGACCTTTTCAATGTAATTCTTTTGCATAATTTGCACAATCCCCATATCCCCAATAGACAAACCACAACAATTATTATCCCCTGTAATATTTTCAATAGAATCCCCTTCCAGATGTTGCTGAGCCAATTTCCCACTGAAGCAAACCCCTTGCCAACCTTTTCCCAAACACCTGGTTCATTTCATTCTTTCAAATCAGCACTTGCATTAGTCAGAGTAGTAAGTAAGGGCCAGATGTACGAAGCATTTTCCACATCACAAACAGCGAATCGGGCCATTTGGAGGTGAAAAATGCTATTTGGGATGTACAGACCCACTTTTGCGATTCGGTAATCTATTTACCGAATCACAAAAAGGGTTTGCGAGTCGCAATTAGGAAGGGGTGTTCCGTTCCGAATTGCGAGTCGCAGTCCCATGTATGGTTGTTTTGTGACCGCGAATGCGGTCGCAAAACAATCGCAGTTAGCACCAGTTTCAAACTGGTGCTAACCCATTTGCAAACGGGGATGGGTCCCCATGAGGCCCCTTCCTCTTTGTGAATGGCAGCAAAAATATATTTTTCATTTTTTGTACTTGAAATGCATCTTGTTTTCCTTTAAGGAAAACGGGCTGCATTTAAAAAAAAACTGCTTTATTTAAAAGCAGTCACAGACATGGTGGTCTGCTGTCTCCAGCCGGCCACCATCCCTGTGAGGGCGGCCATTTACAATGGGGTCGCAAATTGCAACCTACCTCATGAATATTCATGAGGTAGGTCATTTGTGACCCCATTGGGAATCGCAAACAGTGTCATTGACACTGTGGTACATCAGGTTTTGCGACTCGCAAATTGCGAGTCACTATGACTCGCAATTTGCTAGTCGCAAAACCTGAAGTTCGTATGTGTGGCCCTAAGTCTCCTACCTCTTTACTGTTATCTGGTATATGCGAACAACAATGCCTAGAATTAATCATTCAACAAACTCCACCATCCTTCGCTAAAAGAATGTCTAAAGCAATATGATTTGGAAGAGTCATAGATCTTTCAGCAGCTAATTCAGTATCTATCAGGAGAATAGCCCCGACAAATTTGTCAGCATGTTATCCAATAGTAGACAACTTTCGAGTCTTTATTGAATTCAGAATGCCTCCCACTGAAGGAATCACTGCTCCTATTATATCTCCCACTATAGCTGAAGAGGACTCCCTTCTCTGTCTCTTATGATGTAATTCAGTCACTTTGGAAACCTCTTCAAATCCTCCATTTGATAAATTTTTGGGAAAACTATCCCCAAATAACATGTCCCATACCATCCTCTTGGAAGATGGTAATAAGCATTAAGACCACAGATGTAATAAATCCCTGGAATAGCAGGGTCCTGTTCATTCAACATAAACATCCATTTACTCTGAAACAAAAACACATGCTTACATTAACTTGTTCCCACAAAAAAAGTGTCAGTGCGCGATTTAGGTCTATATATTCAAAGTTTCCCTACGTGTTGTGCATCTAAAGCGTTTTAATTGCACTCTAAGCATAATCATTCCTGTAAGTTCTTTCTCTAAGCCTTTTTCTAATTTCTCCTTTAATGTTTTTCTTCTGTCATCTGTGTGATCTAAGAAGCTTTTCTCTAAAGGTGTAAGCAAGCATGTCAAATTATTCCTGTGCACATAAGCTGTGTCAAACGTCAGTGTAGGTTCAAAGAAACCTCTAACTATTACTATATCATTATCCTCAGCTACTCTAACTATCGGAACAAACGAAAACACATCATAATTCGAGTAAGTATACTGAATTTACTCCTGGTTATAAAATATTGTTAGTAACAGACTACAACTTATTCCATAAGTTAGTGGCAGGCTATGATAGGTGAATCCTACCTCAACTGATGAAGGAATCTGCGTACACACATAACAATTCTTCGCATTCATTGTCTCAACATACTCACTCAACAAGCAATAGAAACCATTAGAAAAAAGTTTTCCTTGCATATTAGTATCCCCATGCAAATATTTCTCATCTAACCTAAACTTCTATATTGCCATTAGCACAGTAATCATCTCAAAAGCAGAAGTATGGTTGACTTCTCTTTTATCAAGAACAGACATTCCCACAATCAACACCACAAACAATATCCCACACATAATCGCCAAACCAATCCTCATATAGTTACAGTGCCTAGTATCTCTACCCTGTTGACTAATGTTACTCATGACCTGAAAAGAATAAGAAAGCAGAAGGAAACTTAGAAAAAAGTTGCATCAAAAATCAAAAATAGACAACTCATCTTTCAGCAGTTTTTTACAGCTCTCAGTTTCACTTCCAGGATCCCTTGTCAAAATTGGTTAGCAGCTTTTTCAAAACCAGGTTTCAAGAGTCAAATCAGGGTATCAATGTCTCTTCCAGTTACTTTCAATGGTCTCTTGTCCTAAAAATTTCTCTCAGATTGTTTCAACAGTTCAGTTCATTCGCTTCCTTCAGGTGCCAAAATACTGACCCGGAATCTCTCTATCAAAAAAAAAAGACAAAAACTCTTGCTGCCATTCATTCGTAGTTGCATTTGCCCATTCAGGACCTGCGTATCTTCGACTTGCTATGCTCTTTCTTTTCAATTTTCGATCACCATTTAGTTCTCCTTCACTTAGATCTTCTCTTCTTGTGGTACCTACTTCCTCCTCAATTGTTGGTTCAACAACCACTTATTTCCCTTTCTGCACCTGTAACACAGTCCACTTACCTCCTTTCAGTGAACCCTTTGTCAGTGTTCTCTTCAGAGTCGAACTTGAACCTTCTCCTTGTTTCTGTCAAAGCCCAGCTCACCTGAGTTCTTGTTCAGTTCTGATGGAGGTTGAAGACAATCCGACCCCACCCTGAAACTGCTTGTTCCAGCACACTAGTTTTTAAAACAGTGCACTAAGAACAGAAGCTCAAGGGAAGGGGGGAAGTGGATAAAATAAAAAAGAGAGACAACACCGTTCTTGCGTTTCCACTGTTGAAGTGCTGCACAAATCTGCGGCCCTTTCTGACTTCTGTAGAAACTGGTGCCTAATGAAACATAAACAAAGAACAGATAAGTGCAACCTATTCCTAAATGGGTTCCTGACTATCCCTTTATTTATTAGAAATTCTCTTCTAAAAGTACCTCTTGGATCCTGGTCTCTAGTTTCCAGGTTTGGAATGTGTTACTGCTCTGGGATGTGTTTTCTATTACTGTAAAGCTTCTTTCCCATATTTCCAGAATCTTTTATAAAACAAATACTGTACTTTTACATCAAAATACAGCATGTAATTTGTGCAAGTCCTTGATTTACTGTTTGCCTTGCTGTTAATGGTTTCCACTGTTCGATTCTTAAAAGTTCCATGAGAAAAAACAATGTTTGCTTCACAAAGTTCTGCAAAATATTCTTGTAACAAAGAGTTTGAATCACAATGTTCGTGGAAGGTATTTCGTTTCAAATTGTCTATACACGAATCCAGAAATTGTTGTCAAAGTTCTTTCAGGTAATAAAAGGTTTTGCACTTACTTGTTGCTGGCAAGAGATACTGATCAGTCTAACCTTGTCTTCTTTCTCTTTTGCAGGTTACTCATAGGAGAGAGGCTGAAGCAAGGAGGAACCGGAAACCGGAAGAAGGAAGAGCCAGAAGCTGCGCCCATTGAAGTCAATGAAAGTCTGTAGAGAGCAGGAGTGCCAGCGCCGAGGGATCTGTTCTCAGGTAAGCGGGAGGTAGACGAGCACAAGCACTGGGTGAGGCTCGGGGGATGCCTTTTATAGACAGGGCTGGGTGTGGTTTGAAGGGCTGTGTGTGGTCCTCACATGCTGCACATGTTCTTGGAAGGTGTGCAGAGCTGGGTGTGGTTTGAAGAGCTGTGTGTGGTCCTCACATGCTGCACATGTTCTTGAAAGGTGTGCAGAGTTTCAGTTATTATACAAATGAGTTGGATTAACACATGGCCTAGGGAGGGGTATTTTAAAGAAGCCTTGGTAAAAGCAAGGCCCAATGTGTAAACAAAACAGCACATTAAACAACATACACAGAAGCCTAGGGGGGGAAGGTGAGACAACAAGAAAGGCTTTCAATAGTACGTTTAAAAGGGAGCTATTACAGAACCCACTAGTGCAGTGAGAGGGGACATGCTCTTTGCTGTGTACAAACCCTAACAGTTGCCCCCCTCAAAGGCCCTCCTACAGGACGGGGTTTTCCTGGATTTTTTAAATAAAACTGTCTAATCAGCTGTGGGGCATGTACATATGATGCTGGTTCCCATGAATTCTCAGATTCATCATATCCTTTCCATTCTACTAAATAAAACAGACGTCCACTAATTCTTTTTGAGTCTTTTATGCTTTTCACTTCATATTCCAGATTTCCCTTAATTGGTATGGGTGGAGGTGGTGGTTCAGGTCGGGTTTTTGAGTTGTACGGCTTAAGCAAGGACACATGGAATGTAGTATGTACTGGATATTCTTTTGGTAAATCTAATTTTACTGTTACCGGGTTTACTATGGCAGTTATACTAAAGGATCCAATGAAACGTGGTTGCAGCTTTCGGGATCCCTCTATGTTTAGGTTCTTTGTGGAGAGCCATACCTTGTCACCAATTTTATACATTGGGGCCTCAGACCTGTGTTTGTCTGCTTGTCTTTTCATGCTTTCCTTGTACTTTAATAAATGTTTCCTGGCTTTGTCTTGTATGTCACCTAACCTCGTTAGTCTATCCGTTACTGTAGGCAACAGGGAATCTTCTAACAAAATGGGTATAGCTCTTGGATGATACCCCTGCAAGAAATAGAATGGTGAGCAAAGTAGAGCTGAATGCTCAGTATTATTATAAACAAACTCTGCTACAGGGAGAGCTTCCAACCATTCACTAGAATAATCAGCCAATAAACAACGTAGCGTTTGAAGTAAGGTTTGGTTCAGTCGTTCAGTCTGTCCATCTGTCTCTGGGTGGAAAGCAGTGGATAAGGCCACATCTATTTTCAGTTTTTCACATAATTTTTTCCAAAATCTGGAGTTGAACTGGCTCCCTCGGTCTGACACCACTTTGCTTGGCAAACCATGTAAACGCACAATTTCCCTTATAAAAATATCGGCAAATTCTGCCGCCGTAGGTAATTTCCGTAATGGTACAAAATGTGCCATTTTAGATAAAAAATCCACTATAACCAACACTGTTGTGAAGGATTTTACAGGTGGTAAACCTACAATAAAGTCTACGCTCACAGTGTGCCAAGGTTGTTTGGGTGTTGGCATTGGTATTAACAAGCCGTCAGGAGCCTTATGAGAAGATTTATGTCTTGCACAAATTGGACAGGTAGTGACAAATTGCTTAATGTCCTTTCTTATAGTGTCCCACCAAAAGTGTTTTTGCACATTTTCCAGGGTTTTTACCCAACCAGGATGACCTGCCAACGGTGAGGCGTGATGCCAAATTATCACCTGTGTTTGTAATTCAGAGGTGGGCACTAACAGCATGTTGTCGTGATACAATAAACCTCGTTGTATTGTGTTATGGGAATCCTTTAACCAATCCTGAGGTGCTATTTGCATGTGTGCATTATATAGATCTGTGATGAAATCCTTCTGTTGTACTGGTGCCAACAACTTTTGGGGAGGAATAATGGGTTCTCCTATTTTATCTTGTTTCATGTCTGAGGTATGTCCGTATCTAGATAACACATCAGATTGAATTTGTTGTGCACCTGGTCTATAGGTTATAACATAGTCAAATTTGCTAACAAAAATTTAACCAGCGCATCTGACATGGTGTTAGTGCTTTAAGTGATCCAAAAAACTGTAGGTTCTTATGGTCAGAAAAGATTGTAACTGGGTACTTGGCTCCCATTAAATGGTGCCTCCATTCTGAAAAGGCTACTTTGATAGCTAGTAGTTCCCTTTCAGCCACAGTGTAATTTTGTTCAGCTGGCAATAACTTTTTAGAATAGAAGGCTATAGGATGTAACTGGCCATCTACTGCATCTCGTTGAGAGAGAACTCCTCCTAAAGCTACTTGTGAAGCATCCGCTTCAACAAAAAAGGGCAAGTCAGGATCAGGATGTTTCAGAATTGGGGCTGAAGTGAACTTTTGTTTTAGGAGTTGAAAGGCGTGTGCCGCCTCATCAGTCCAAATAAATCGTTGCCCTTTCCGCAACAAGGTAGTTATTGGGGCCGCAATGTCTGCAAAATGTGCAATAAACCTCCTATAAAAATTGGCGAAACCCAGAAATTTCTGAATATCTTTTACAGAGGATGGTTCTGGCCAACCAGCAATAGCACTGATTTTCTTTACATCCATAGTTATTCCTTGAGGTGACAGGCAGTATCCTAAAAAGTCCACCTTGTTGACATTAAAAGTACACTTTTCTAACTTAGCAAAAAGATGATTTTCTTTTAACTTTGATAATACTGCACGAACATGTTGGGTATGTTCTTCTGAGTTCTTAGAGTAAATGAGGATGTCGTCTATGTATACTATGACACAAACGTCCAGGAATTCGTGTAGGACCTCATTTATAAAGAACTGAAAGGCCGCAGGGGCATTACATAACCCAAAGGGCATTACTGTGTACTCAAATAAACCAAACTTTGTCTTGAAAGCTGTCTTCCACTCATCCCCCTCTTTTACTCGGACCAGGTGGTAAGCTCCCCGCAGATCTAGTTTAGTGTATACAGTAGAATGTCTTAATTGATCCAACAACACAGGTATTAGAGGAAGAGGATATTTATTCTTTATTGTAGCCTTATTTAGTCCTCTATAATCGATACACGCGCGCAGGGATTTATCCGGCTTCGGGATAAAAAAGAGTGGAGATGACACCGGAGATGTGGAATGACGGATGAACCCAGACTGTAGTAGGTCATCTAGGTAGGTTCTTAAGTATTTGGTTTCTTCGTCAGTCAAAGCATATACTCTGTTATTAGGTAAAGGGGCCCCTGGGATAAGATCTATACGGCAGTCATAAGACCGATGTGGGGGCAGCACACTAGCCTTTACTGGATCAAAGACGTCTTTAAAGTCAGAATATTCAGGAGGGAGACTTGGTTCATCTTGTGTAACACTAGCACAGTGTAATACTGTGCTCTGTTCTGTACCTGCTTCTTGATAGCAATTGGTTCTACAGAAAGAGGAATCCAAAGTAACAGTTCTATTCACCCAATTAATTTTTGGGTTATGAGTTGTTAACCAGGGTACCCCGAGAATCAAACCAAAATTAGGAGTATCTATCAGATCAAAGCTAATCACCTCTGTGTGCCCGTTCTGACAGACCATAACAAGTGGACTTGTTTGTTTTGTGATTAATCCAGAGGTCAATTCTGACCCATCCACTGCACATACTGCTTCTGGACAAGGCTTTAGGCACATAGGAAGTCCTAAGATTTCAGCTAACTTATTATCCACAAAATTTCCTGTCGCGCCTGAGTCCAGTAGGACAGGGAGAGAATGCCTCACTTGGGTAGTAACAATTAAAACGACCTGAATTATGAAATGTCTAGGTATGTGCGGTACCCTGAAGGCTGCAGCATTAGAGGTTTGATTAAGATGTTTTCTCGAACAAGTAACCTCTCCCCTTGTCGAGCTTAATCGTTTCCCGATTCAGTTGAGGAGGTGGAGGAAACAGCACCCTTTCGTGGAGTTTTAGGCTTTACTGGACATTCTCTGGCAAAGTGACCTGCCCTGCCACAATATAAACATAATTGAAATTTTCTCCTTCTTTCTTTTTCCTCTGATGTGAGTGGACCTCTGAGTGTCCCTATTTGCATAGGCTCTGGTTCAGGGAGTTTATTATCTGTGTCTTTCTTCTCGTGTCTAATAAAAGTTAACCGTGATTCCAGTTTGTATTTATCTCCCTTTCTTTCTCCTAGTCTATGTTCTAATTTCACAACTAAATCTACAAAGTCCGAATAGTCTTTTGGCAAATCAACGATATGAGCCAGCGCGTCTTTTAACTCGTCTCTCAAACCTTTATAAAAAAGGGAGACATGCTTTTCTTCTGGCCACTGTGTCTCGGTGAGTAAACGATTAAAACTAGTGAGATAGGTCAATAAATCCTTGTTGCCTTGTTTAAGATTTAAAAGCTCATTATCACTTGCCTGCATGAAAGTGTGTTTTGCAAAAAGGCTGGTCATGGTACGTTTAAATTGATTCCAATTATGGAGGATGGGATCATCTCTATCCACGAAAGGAATTGACCAATTGGCTGCTGTGCCACCCAAATAAGACAAGATGAATGCCACTTTCGTATCATCAGTAGGGAACTGTTGTGGCTTACAAATGAAGTGTAATTGACATTGATTGATAAAAACATGGATTTTGTTACTATCTCCATGAAAACGTTCAGGTGCTGCTAAGGGCACAACATTAGGAACATTAACAGTAACCTCGACTGGGGAAGGCAAAGTTGTATGTTTTGATGGCGCCCCTGTCTCTGAGGAGGTTTTAAACAAAGGCGTAGAAGCTGTGTTCCACTGAGATCCCCTAAATTTATACCTGCTTAAATCCTGTTTTAAAGAGGTATTCTCCATCTTTAATCTCTCTATTTCCTCTTGCATATGTTGCAAGATGCCAGACACTGATTCATTATGAGCCAAGTCCTCATTTAGGGCCTGCGCCATATCCGTGACGTCAATGCCCTCTATTTCTTCCCCGGTATTCATCGTCCACCAGAACTGAATTTTTTTAAGGCTTTTGCTTCTGTCAAAGCCCAGCTCACCTGAGTTCTTGTTCAGTTCTGATGGAGGTTGAAGACAATCCGACCCCACCCTGAAACTGCTTGTTCCAGCACACTAGTTTTTAAAACAGTGCACTAAGAACAGAAGCTCAAGGGAAGGGGGGAAGTGGATAAAATAAAAAAGAAAGACAACACCGTTCTTGCGTTTCCACTGTTGAAGTGCTGCACAAATCTGCGGCCCTTTCTGACTTCTGTAGAAACTGGTGCCTAATGAAACATAAACAAAGAACAGATAAGTGCAACCTATTCCTAAATGGGTTCCTGACTATCCCTTTATTTATTAGAAATTCTCTTCTAAAAGTACCTCTTGGATCCTGGTCTCTAGTTTCCAGGTTTGGAATGTGTTACTGCTCTGGGATGTGTTTTCTATTACTGTAAAGCTTCTTTCCCATATTTCCAGAATCTTTTATAAAACAAATACTGTACTTTTACATCAAAATACAGCATGTAATTTGTGCAAGTCCTTGATTTACTGTTTGCCTTGCTGTTAATGGTTTCCACTGTTCGATTCTTAAAAGTTCCATGAGAAAAAACAATGTTTGCTTCACAAAGTTCTGCAAAATATTCTTGTAACAAAGAGTTTGAATCACAATGTTCGTGGAAGGTATTTCGTTTCAAATTGTCTATACACGAATCCAGAAATTGTTGTCAAAGTTCTTTCAGGTAATAAAAGGTTTTGCACTTACTTGTTGCTGGCAAGAGATACTGATCAGTCTAACCTTGTCTTCTTTCTCTTTTGCAGGTTACTCATAGGAGAGAGGCTGAAGCAAGGAGGAACCGGAAACCGGAAGAAGGAAGAGCCAAAAGCTGCGCCCATTGAAGTCAATGAAAGTCTATAAAGAGCAGGAGTGCCAGCGCCGAGGGATCTGTTCTCAGGTAAGCGGGAGGTAGACGAGCACAAGCACTGGGTGAGGCTCGGGGGATGCCTTTTATAGACAGGGCTGGGTGTGGTTTGAAGGGCTGGGTGTGGTCCTCACATGCTGCACATGTTCTTGGAAGGTGTGCAGAGCTGGGTGTGGTTTGAAGAGCTGGGTGTGGTCCTCACATGCTGCACATGTTCTTGAAAAATGTGCAGAGTTTCAGTTATTATACAAATGAGTTGGATTAACACATGGCCTAGGGAGGAGTATTTTAAAGAAGCCTTGGTAAAAGCAAGGCCCAATGTGTAAACAAAACAGCACATTAAACAACATACACAGAAGCCTAGGGGGGGGAAGGTGAGATAACAAGAAAGGCTTTCAATAGTAAGTTTAAAAGGGAGCTATTACAGAACCCACTAGTGCAGTGAGAGGGGACATGCTCTTTGCTGTGTACAAACCCTAACAGTTTTGCTGTGTTTTCTCTTGACGGACCTGCAACCGGTTCAGGAGGAGTCAGATCACATTGACTTTGATCCACCACAACTCCTTCCCCTTCTGGGTCTGGCAATTGCTCTGTTTGTCTCTAAAGATCGTCTACTTCTGGGAAAGCCCTCCCCTGAATAGGCTCTCCTGCTGCCTCAGTTTGAGATAGGCTCTCAGTCGCCCTCCTGGATGTCTCCTCCCTCTTCTCTCAGGAGTGACTAAACCGTCCTCAACGGGATCAGATCCGGTCTCAGTTCCCCTTTGTTCTCCTTCCAGCCCCGATGCTTGTCTCACTGTTTTTGGGACTCTCAACAACGCTACTTCATGATCGAGTGGACATGCCACCTTCTTTGTATGACTTGTGTGCATCCAGTTTGGAATTCCAGCACACTTCACAGCTGTGGTAGTTGTCAAAACTACCTGATAAGGCCCCTTCAAAAGAGGCTCCAAACATGTTTTTCTCACGTGTTTCCGGACCACAATCCAGTCTCCCACTCTCAGATTATGCCCTGGGTCATGGATCGGTGGCAGTGTGGTGGATTCCACCTTCTGAGAGAAAGAGCGAGCCACGCCAGCCAGACCTTTGCAGTAATCTAGCATCATATCATCTGTAATGTTGACAAGTGCATTTGCAGGCACCGCTGGCAACCTCATTGCTATGCCCATGAGGATTTCATGCGGCAACAATCCTGTCTTCCTGTCGGGTATGTTTCTCATTGACATCAACGCTAAAGGCAATGCGTCAGGCCATTTAAAATTTGTGGACGCACACATCTTTGCAATTCTTGACTTCAAAGTACCATTTATCTGTTCCACTAGTCCTGATGCTTCAGGACGGTAACTACAATGCAACTTCTGCTCAATGTTCAATGCTGCACACAGTACTTTAATTACTTCATTGTTGAAGTGACTTCCCCTATCTGATTCTAAAGAGATCGGAAATCCAAAACGCGGTATCAGTTCCCTAAGCAGTGGTTTTGCTACTGTGAGATTATAATTTTTTTCGTGTAAGGTAAGCTTCAATCCATTGATTAAAGAAGCAGACAATCACCAACACATATCTCAAACCTCCATACACAGGCATCTCAGTAAAATCCATCTGCATTATGCTGAATGGACCTCCCGCTCTTCCAATGTGGCTCAAATTAACCACTGTCCCTTTCCCCGTGTTTAGTTGTTGGCAAATAACACAACAATGGCAAAATGCTTCAGCAACTTGTCTAAACTTTGGGTTGAACCAATCATGTTTGAACAATCTAACCATTGCATCCCTCCCAATATGTGCTTGACTATTATAATACCTCACCATTTGAGACAACAGGCCAACTGACCTTCTTTTGAAACCCACAATTCATCTTGCCTTTGCACAAATTTCATTTTGCTCCATGAACGCTTTTCCTTCCTGTTGACATTATTCTGCAACGTTTTAAATTCTTCCAAAGTGCCAATCACTTTCAATGCATAGCTTGTATAAGTTTCATCTTCTTCAAGTAACAGTTCCCTCTTGTCTTTAAATGATAGACAGTTCAATGCGCAAAACCTGGCAACTTGATCCGTAAATCTATTTTCCAATGACACAAAGTCCTACAACTTCAGAACTGCACTGCATTTCACCACAGCAATCTTTTCAGGCATTTGAATAGCATGTAACAAATCTTTAATTCTCTCACCATTTCTCACTGGTGAACCAGAAGAGGTCAGGAAACCTTGCGGCATATGGTACAGTGCAAGTTGTGGAAAAAGTGCATTCGGCTTCACAGTAACTTTAACTGGCACAACTCCCTTCATCAAACCTACTTCTTTTCGTGTTAAATCCCACACTTTCTCTTTAACCGTTCCCTAAAAATCAGGATGAAGCTCTCTCACTGTGAACATCGGGAAAAAATCCGTCAGAGGGTATTCCTCATTTGTAGTTTCACACTCTATCTCTGGGGCTTGGTCATCTTCATCAGCACTATTCGTCTGAATCTCAATTCCCTCATTTGAACAAGTTATTGAACACCTCGTTTTAGACAGTAAGCCTCTCCCTAGTAGGGATACCAGACTTGAACTGCAGACTACAAATTTAGACGATCCCTGAAAGTTGCCAATCTCAACTTGAAGTGGGTCTGTAATCGGGTTTGTCAAATACTGGTTTGCTACTCCCACAACCTGAACTGTTCTATCTGAAAGGGGCAAATTTGGAACTTCTGCACTTCTCACTGTAGAATGTGCAGCTCCTGTGTCAACCAAGAATGAAACTTTGTGACCCATAACTTTTCCCTTCAACTAGGGACCTCTTTGAGCTACTTCTACTGAGGTTGCAAGCACACACAGCTCCTCATCTGAACTGTCACTCGTCCACTCATCATTTATTCCATTCTCACTGTGTAACAGGAATTGGTGCAGTGTGTTACTACTTTGGGTATGCCTCTGACCTGTGATCTGTTGAGAAAGCATCATCTGTTGCTGCTCCATCAGGGTGTGAAGTATTTGAATTTGCTGTCTAGGTACCATGGGAACCTGCTGTTGCCTCAGCTGCAACCGTGACAATTCTGCACAGGGCATTTCCACCTGCTGGAAGGGGTGAGAAATTTGATTCACATAATTCTGAAAATTTGGATTAGGACCTCTCACTCTCGGTCCTCTCACATTTTTGAATGTATTGATGTTAGTACTCTGCTGAACGACACCTTCCTGCACCATCATCGGACACTCCAGTTTCCAATGTCCAACGGCTCTACAAATATGACATGGCAATGATTTTTACATCCACTGCACATCATTCTGAACTACTACAGTATTCAAGTCTGGACTATGATTCATATTTCCTCCATGACCACTACCTCTCATCTGGGGCTGAAACATCATGTTTCCCAGCTGCTGCTGTGGTAACTGCTGTGAAAAATTCCCTTGAACTCCTGTTTGAGCTGCTTTAATCTGCATCACTATCGCCTTCTCTTTCAACTTTTTCTGCTTCATCTCAATCTTGTCACTACAGTATTTCGCGCACTGCAATACCTCAATCGGCTTTGCTTGCCAGCAAATCAAATGGCTCTTAATCATCTGGCTAATTTCAGGTCTCAACCCTTCCACAAATCTGAACACAAAATGAAGCATGTTTTTCGGCTCAATTGACTCTGTACCACTGGAATGCTTGAATGCCTGCAACAATCTTTCATAATACGCATGTATCGACTCCTTTGCTTCCTGTGCTGGCCTGTCAATCCTCTGCCAATCAATATTCTTGGGTGAAATTCTCATTTCCAAAAACTCAATCATTACCTCAGGAGACGGTGCACCTATATTCTTGTCTCTCTCCGGTTCACTTGTTGGCCAATCTACACTCCTCTTGCACTCGATCCACAGGTCAGCTGGAACCACTATCTCTAGTAATGTGTTCAAGTCTTCCCACAAACACTTCGCAAGTTTCACAAATCTATCTTTCTGGTGATACCACTCTACTGGATTTTCTCTCAATTTTGGACAATCATTTGTAAATGACAGAATGTCACTTCTGCACCACGGAACATGAACAAAATTCCCCCATGGAATCTCTCTCATTGGTAAAATTTTCACTGGATCTTTATCCTGCTGCACATTTGCAGTCAGCGCCAAAGAATCCCTTTTTCTCTTGTCTCTTTTCTTTACCCATCTGCCTTCCCATTTGTCTAATGCTCCCCTGGTCTGGGCACTTTGAAGCAATTCCGTAAGGTGTGCCTTCATTCCAGCAGATCTCATGTGTTCAAAATCTTTAGCCTCAAAGGCTAATCTGTAACTCATTTTCAAATGCTTCGTTTTTTCTATTTCTATGCCGTATTTCTCTGCCAAGTCTTCTAATTTCTGATGCACATTGCTCACTTCTCTCGTAATCTTCAGGCACAAATATCTCAAGTCTACCTCTGTGTAGGATTCTAATCTATTCACCCCCATCGTCCTCTCAGTGAGTTCACCTGCTTCCATGCTTAGCCTAGTATAATTCAATTGCTCCTCTCCCTTTGGGGCACTCTGTTGGGTATTCAGCTTGTCCAACCATTCAGTCAACTGCTGAGCTGTCAATCCTTGTAACGAAATGTTACTTGCTTGGACTGGTGGCGCCTGCTGTGCAACTGCATTCGGGGTCTGCGGTGTCAATAATTTTAAACTCTGGCTAACGTCTGGCCCTGCCATAGTATCTGAAAGTGTTACAAATGGACTAAGGTCTAACAATGATCTTGAGCCATCAAAAGTCTGTCCCACAGGAGAGACTACTCAAGCATTTTCATTATGTCCTCCCCTCATTATGTTCTGGGACATTGCTCCCTGTTCACCTACAGTAGGTTTCTTCTGTGCAAATAATGGTACCACTGGACCAACAGTAATAGGTAGCGATATAGCATCTGGGGCTGTTCTGGCATTTACGCTCTGTGGGAAAGTAACTCTCATATTCTGATTCATCATCTGAGTCATATCTGACTGTGTCCCCGTTACTGGAGTAAATCTTGGCATTACCTGCGGCTGCACTTGGGGCAGTAAAGTTGGAGTTGGTTCGGTCTGAACCAATATCGGTCTCAGGTAAATTTGTTGGTAGGCACCAATAAGTTCGAAGTCTTTTCCATAATGGGCACCTCAGGATAAATTCTCTGAACCTGTGGCGGTTGCACCTGGGTCTGCACTACAGGAGTGGTAGGCACATTAAAACCACTTTGCACCGCATTCTGTCAGGCTAGCATTAACCTGCACCGGACTGATTGTTTCATTAACCTGTGTTGGGGCTGTCGGATCAACACTGGTACTTGGGCCACTGTCATGTACTGTATATGGTGGTGGTCGATCTCTCGATAACTGTGTAATAAACTCATGATCATCCGATTCCTCCTCCACTGTTGAAGACGTTCTAGCCTCCTTACTCTCGGAAGGACTTTTATATAGTTTTTCTAGTAGCTTTCTTTCCTTCTTTCTCATTGTCCAGCGTAATTGCCGGAAACAACTTAGGCCCTCATTATAACATTGGCTCACACAGAGGGCCTGCGCTTCACCAGGCTGCTGTAGTCAAGCCCTTGTCCTTTGAATTTAGCCTGCAGCCGGACCCTCCAAAGACCCGTTTACTATGAGTTTTGTCTGGAAAATCTAAGCCAGAAGATAAACGTTCCGCAGGGACAAACCTGGTCCTTGTATTAAGCCGGTAGTAGCTCGTGGTGAGCCTTAACTTTTGACTTGGACCCATTCTAGTACAACTAGATAACAGCAATTGGCACTTTGCCCTTTTAGGTGCTATTTTGACTTAAAACTCCTAAAAATCATATGACCTATTCCCTATATCAGATTTCTGTTGCTTTGGTGTCTCTTTGTTCATCAAATTTTACTCTATTTTTATAAATTGGAGCATAATTTGTGTTGTGTTATGTTTTTTATTTTTTAACTGTTTTAGTACTGCCTGCTCTTTGCTACAGATACCAAAGGTTGAGCTCGGATTTAAATTATTGAGACCTAACTGGGCTGGTACAGTACTGCAACATTATTACTTGGTGAGATCTCACATCCCCTCCAACTAATAATCCACTTTCTCACAGTGGCGCAGTGGCTGGGGATCCAGGTAGTATGTTTCAAGTCCTCAGCAGATTTCAGATGTGACTTGCTTAAATCTTCTCCTCAGTGTTTCCTGCTCCTGCCTCCTTTTCCTTTACACAATGTTCTTTTTTATATATTCCCAGGAACACAATCATGTGAAGCAATTATTGTGGTGTCATATTTTGGAAAATCATCAGGAAATTCAGTGTAAAGTATTATAGTTGGGCCATGCATTTTTACATATATTTCGATTTTCATCTGCATCAGACTAGCTTCATACAAATGTTCTGAAAAAATAATGCAGAAGCACTGCATGGGTTTACATCAGCTGCTTCAACCATCCCTAGTTATATGCATCATTTACAGTCAAAACTAGAAAGCTCAAACTGAATTGTAAATCTCCTTCATTATCAGTTCCTCAACATTTATTGACTTGCTGTGATGCTGGTCCTTGCCTACTAGAATGGAGGAATCCATATTAAACAGGTGATCTTGTCATTCAGTAAGTCAGACCTTTTACTTCTGCTAAGATTTTGACTGACACCAATATTTCTACTAACACAGAACACCCTAAAAAGGACCACTTTCTCCTGTGAAAATATCACCTATTTTAAATATTAAAAAGTGTTCTTGGAGGGCATTAGAGCATTGAACTTTTTACCATAATTAAAGAACTCACGAAACCCAAATCCTGCGCCACCGACCCTCCACACTCCCAAGACCTCTGCAACTCCCTCTCCAACTACTTCCACCGCAAGATCGCGCCACCGACCCTCCACACTCCCAAGACCTCTGCAACTCCCTCTCCAACTACTTCCACCGCAAGATCGTAGACATACACAAAAGATTCATATTGGCGTCTCCCACCATCACTACCACCGACACAGCCAACACCACAGCTCCCTGCCACACCAACGTACTGAAATCCTGGACCCCCACCAACGATGAAGAAACCAGCCAAACCATGAGCTCCATCCACTCAGGCTCCCCTACAGACCCCTGCCCCCACCACATCCTAAACAAAGCCAACAAAATCATCGCTCCCCAGCTCCAGGACGTCATCAACAGCTCCTTCGAGACCGCAACCTTCCAGGATATTTGGAAACATTCCGAAGTCAACACTCTACACAAAAAACCCAAAGCAGCCCCTGAAGACCTCACCAACTACCGTCCAACTACTATCTCTCTACTCCCCTTCCCCGCAAAGGTATTAGAGAATATAGTAAACAAACAACTGTCTCACTTCCTGGAGGACAACAACATACTCAACGTCTCACAGTCTGGATTCCGCAAAAACCACAGCACTGAGACCGCCCTCATCGCCTGCACAGACAACATCAGGACCAGATTGGACAAGGGCGAAAACGTCACCCTCATTTCCCTAGAACTCTCCGCAGCATTTGACCCCGTATGCCACCAAACCCTTCGCACACGCCTCTTTGACGCCGGAATTTGCCACCAAGGCCTGGACTGGCTCACCTCCTTCCTCCCTGAAAGAACCCAAAGAGTCCCCCAAGGATCCTCCCTCAGCCCCACCCTTTTCAATATCTACATGGCTTCGCTCACCAGAATCATCCGCCCCCATGGCCTCAACATCATTTCATATGCTGACGACACCCAGCTCATCATGTCCCTCACGAAGAACCCATCTACCACCAAGAATAACCTACACGCCGGACTCCTCGCCATCGCCAACTGGATGACAGCAAGCCACCTCATCATCTTCAGTCCCAACAAGACAGCATGGAACGACTCATGGTGGCCCACCATCCTAGGACCACCCCCACCACCCACCACCCATGCACGCAATCTCGCCATCATACTGGACTCCTCTCTCTCCATGACTCAGCAAATTAACGCCATATCATCCTCCTGCTTCAACACTCTCAGCATGCTACGCAAGACTTTCAAATGGATCTGCCTATAACAAGAAGAACGGTCACCCACGCCCCCATAAGCAGCAGACTGGACTAGGGCAACGCCCTATACGCAGGGACCACAGCCAAACTTCAGAGAAAACTCCAGCGCATCCAGAACGCAGCTGCACGTCTCACCCTCAACCTCCCTTGCCACAAACACATCTCCGCCCACCTCAGATCCCTACACTGGCTGCCCATCAACAAAAGGATCATCTTCAAAATCCTAATCCACGCTCACAAAGCTCTCCACAACACCGGACCGGCCTACCTCAACGAACACATCAACTTCCACAATCCAACTCGACAGCTCCGCTCCGCCGACCTCGCAACAGTCCCCCGCATCCAATACACCACCTCTGGTGGCAGTTCCTTCTCCCACCTCGCCGCCAAGACCTGGAACTCCCTCCCCAACAACCTGCGCAAGACCCAGGCCCTCCTAACTTTCAGAAAGCACCTCGAAATTTGGCTTTTTGAGCAGTAACCCCCCCACTTTCGGCGCCTTGAGACCCTACCGGGTGAGTAGCGCACTTAATAAATTTGATTGATTGATTGAAAATGTTTGTGCAAGAGGCAAATAGGAGTCTTCAAAGCATTGATAATAAATGCTCTTTTAATTTTAAGAAAAAGAGAGTATTAGAAGTTTAAAAAAGACTTAAGTCCTGATTTAAATTTTGGCGGGCTGCTGTCATGACCCCTTTTAGGAGCTGTGTGAGATGATGGACTTCTATTGTGTGTTCACCTCTCTCCACCTAGTACAACAGTAAGCTTAGGCCTAGGAATCACCATCTAGTATTAATAGAAGGGGAAAATGGGGATTGTGAATGAGAGAGAAAAAAAACATTGGTGTGTATTTCACATCTCTCTGGTGTTTTAGATGGCTGAGTCTGGCACACTCTCTCTGGGAGGTCTTTAACGGAATTGCACACACCACTGGTACAGCAAGTATGACAATTACAAGACAGATTGTAATAGTAGTGGTATCAGTATACCAATACATAACAATACCCAACTCTTTTACTCCTACCTGATGCTCTGTGAGGAAAAGCTGACAACAACCCTGGGAAGTTCATGGTTCTCTTCCCCGAGCCTAGGATCACCAGGAGACGCTGAAAAGTGGTAGCCACGTCTAAAGCACACAGTAGCTGAAAGACATTTTGGGTATGTCTTCAGAAGTGTACAAAGGATGAGCAAAGGAAACACAAGGGAAAATGTAGAAATAAACAAAAGTGCAGGGAAATGCGATAAACAGTGATCAAACTAAGCAAGCAAGAACCTACAGCTAAACAGTTGCAAGGCAATGTGTTATTGCCACCCATCTTCTTAAAATACCCGAGATGTGATCCTACTGCTGTGTGATTGGCTGACCTTCTCAGCTTAACCTGGAAGACCTAGCTCCTGACCCTCATTTCCAGTCTCCCATGGACAAATCTCCACAGTCTCCATGCTGGTAGCATTCTTACTATGTCATTCTCTCAAATTCTTGGACGTGGACTTCTCTGTAGGATCCCCCTACACCTTCACCCCCCCTGTTTTCTGAACATGTTTTTGTTGGTCTTAGGATTGCAGATTTGATTTACTTATAAATCCATAGTAGAGAGGTACTACATGTACCCATGGCCTGTAAATTAAATGCAGCCAGTGGGCCAGCAACACCTATTGTGCTACCTTAAGTAGTATTTTTAAACATGTCTCAGGACTGCCAGTGCAGCCTGTGTGTGCAGTTTTAAACTGGCATTTCGACCTGGCACAATAAACCTTTTGCCAGGCATAAACCTTTCTTTTTATTACATATGTCACCCTTAGAGTAGGCCCTAAATAGCCAGTAGGGCAGGAAGCATTGTACTTAAACAGATGGGCATATATATTTAAGTTGTACAGGTCCTTGTAGTGAAAAACTCCTACATTTGTTTTTCTCTACTGCAAGGCTTACCTTTCCCACAGGATAACATTGGGTTACCTTACTACTTTTAATAAGTGATAAATTTTGACTGGGAGCAGGCAGAAAAATTGTGTCTGTTTTCTAAGGAAATGTAAGTTAAAAACCTCTCATATGGTAAAGTTGGGTTTTAAGTCACAATTCGGAAAATGCCACTTTTAGAACTCTGGCATTTTCTTGTCCTAGGCGTGAGAAATTGGGTTTTTGGTTGACTGGGGTGTAAGCCTTGGTCAAGAACAGCCACGATCCCTGGCAGGGTGAACCACATAAAGTCACTAAATTAACTAGTGCTTAACTCAGGGTAGCTTGGCACAAAAAGCAGTCTAGCTTAGCTTAGCGGCAATATGTGAAGTATTTATGCAGCACACAAACACTAATAAAGTACAAATCCAACACAAGAAAAATCCCACACAATTTAGAAATATAGAGTTAAGGTTAATTATTTGACACCAAAACAACACAAATCTAATCAGAGGAACTGGAGTTATGATTTTTTTATTTTTTTAGTAAAAACTAGCACCTAAAAGATCAAAGTGCCACCTGCAGACATCTAGTTGTGTGAGACCGGGTCAAAGTTTAAAAATATGGCCCACCCATGGTACGTGGGTCAGATTCAAGAAATAGATTGAGCCTAGTCAGGATTTACCTTTGGACTTAGAAGAAAGTTTGAAGAAAAAGTTCTTAGAAGGGAAAGTTTAGTAGGGGACGTGTGCAGGCAGGGGGGAGACATTGCTGTTGGGGAGTTGCTGGACGAAGCTGTGGTAAGATTTTTACGTTCGTGCTTAGTCACTTTTTTTGGAAGCAGAAAATCTTCAGCGGGCCATCACTGTAGGGTGTAGCTGACGAGAGTTCATGGAGGCTGGATACCCCTTCACCGAGGGACCACTGAACAAGATTTGCTGCTGCAGAGAAGTTGTAGAGGGACCTACTGCGAAGTGAGGCCAACCCACCTTCTGCGGCTAGATGAACAGATTGGTCCTGGTCTTCCCTCGGCTCTCAGAGCAGTTTTTAGCCATAAATTTTTTAAGTCCCAAGTCTTAGATTTGATCTATCTGGGCACCTTTGGCACTACGCCCAGTGGTCCAGGAGTGGAGGGACACCACTTGGGGTTCAGGACTCAGTCAGGCTGGGTCCAGGTGCTGGTTAAACACGGCACGATATCAACACGAAGAAGGAGTGAGAAGTTTTTAAGGGGTAAACCCTCAGCTTCCCAAACTGTGAGCTAGAATACACACAAAAGCTGTCTCTCTTAAATCCCAACTAATACTCAGCTATATGCCAGACCTCACAAATATCACAAGTGAGTGAGCCAACAACACCCAGGTGAATTAGTGCTCTCACCACATTGGGATATTTGTGAAGTCAGGCACATAGCTGAGTATTAGTTGGGATTTAAGAGAGCCGGGATAAACCTCTTTTGTATATATTCTAAAGATGGTAGGAGCCTGTTATATCTACATGGCTCTAAGCAGGTGGCCAGCAAACTAACCCTTAGAGTCACTCTGGTACTCCTGGGTTTAAGTGATGAAGCATGGCAGGCCTCTGAGGTTTCAAGACAGGCTTCAGGCAGCAAAGCAGTCCTTCCAGGTCCAGCAAAGCAGTCTTGTCAAGAACACAACAGTCTTCAACAGCAGACAGTCCTCTGAGAGTCAATCTGCAGGTCCAGAAAGTGAACTGAAGAGTGGGTCTGAAGGCCATTTTTTTATACCTAGTACCTTCTTTGATGGAGTATATGTTTCTAGAGGTGGCCTCGATTGATGATTCTTCCTCCCCCTCGTTATTAAAACATCTTCTCCTCCAACTGTGTACAGCCTCTTGGATTCTCTATTCAGGGGGGCAGAAGGGAACATGCCCTGGGAAGTGGAGGCTTGGATAACTAAGCCCTCAGGGGTGGGGTGTTGCGTTAGGAAACCTGAGTCACCCAGTGTAGGGCAATGGCGGCGGGAAATAGTGCTGTTCACAGGAGGCCCTGTGCTGGTTTTGGACCAAGATCCCAAAAAGACGTCCATAAGGGCTTTATTAAAGGGGAGCAGGGGTTCAGAGGACGAAGCCTCAGGCTGAAGCACCTCTGTCAGGAGGTTAGTCCTGATTGCCACCAAAGGCAGCCCAAAGTCCAGGACCTTGGCTGCTCTCCACATCCACCATTGATTATGAAGCACCCTCATCTGTAGCCACAGTAGGGAGTGAGAGCATGCCTGCATCAGGGAAGGTGTCCAGTCCACTGGCTTCAGTTATCCAAGCCTCCACTTCCCAGGGCATGTTCCCTTCTGCCCCCCTGAATAGAGAATCCAAGAGGCTGTACACAATTGGAGGAGAAGATGTTTTATTCCGCCAGTCTGCTCCATGAACACCACATGCATATTGGGCCATTATTTCCACAAACTGTGGGATAAGGTTGTGCAAGTGCTGCCACAGGTCCCGTAGGAGGCCTGTGCTGTACTTTCCCAAGCAGTTGCTGATGGAAGAGACACAGCAAAGTTCACAATCCGATGTGGACTGGACACAACTGACTCACTGAGCAGAGCAGTTGCATTGACAGTGGCCCTTAGACACCATGCCTGATTGAAGACATCTGGCTTTTTGAGAGATGTCCAAGCTAACCTTATGGAAATGCCCTTTAATGGCACCCGTCTCAAGCGCTTCAAGGATTCGCATGCAACATTCAGGACCTTGGGCCTCACTACAGCCCCTCGTCCCCCTCAGTCTTCTTTCTGCCCCTTTCATGGCTGCGGATGGGGTGCCCAGCCGCATCTGTTCCCCTCCAGCCACCGTACCGCACATGCTGTCCAGCCTCTGCGTGCCCAGCAACGGGGGATCTATCTTCCTCGTGGATCAGGAAAACAGCAGTCTGGCCAGTCCATCACCCCTCTCTGAAGCTGCCTCCAAACCTTCCTACTCTGACTCTTCCCCACCAGGGACCAGTCAGAAGCAGGATCTGCCATCACCTAATCCGCTGGCAGTCCATCACGTCAGACAAGTGGGCTTTAGCAGATATTTGAAAGGAAGGGGCTACTCCCGCCCCTTCAAAACTACTTCTCCATCCATGCCACCATCTTACAATTGAATGACAGAGGATCACTTGGCACTTCTCCAAGAGGAAGTTATGGCTCTCATGGCCAAAGGAGCCATAGAGAGGGTCCCTGCCACAGAAGTCAGTCATGGTTGTTATTCCTGCTACTTTCTTGTGCCCAGAAAGGGCAAGGGCGTCCACCCTATTCTAGGACCTTTGGTTCCTTAATCTCTTTCTCAAGAAGGAGACATTCAAAATGCTCACTCTGGCTCAGGTTTTATCTGCCCTGGGCCCAGAAGAGATGATGGTAGTGTTTGACTTGCAAGACGCTTATTTCCACATCCTTGTCCTGCCTGCCCAAAGACGTTACTTGCGGTTCACAGTGGGACCTAAACACTTTCAGTTCACAGTGCTCCCTTTTGGCCTTACCAGCGTTCCTCAGTAGTTCACCAAGGTAATGGTGGTGGTCACAGCTCATCTGCGCACATCACAGGTTTCAGTCTTTCCCTAAGTCGAAGACTGGCTGTTGAAGGCGGGCTCACCCCAGGCTGTCGTCTCCCACTTTCCGACTATGGTGGACCGCCTGCATTTGCTGGGGTTCACTATGATCATGCCAAACTCGCACTTGACTCCCTCGCAGATGCTCCGTTTCATCGGAGCTGATCTGGACACAGACAGTTTCGGGATTATCCTCCTGAGCAGTGAGTCGAGGATATTTAGGCTATGATACCCATGTTTCTGCCTTTGCCCTACATTTCAGCATCCTGCTGGTGACACATGCCAGATGGCATACTCAGGCTCTGCAGTGGGACCTGAAGTTCCAGTGAGCGCAGCATCAGGGGAATCTCTCTGACATGATCCAGATCTCAGAGGGAACTGAGTGAGATCTGCAGTTGTGGCTAATGCCACACGATTTGGTCAGATCCTTTCCCTTCCACAACCCGATCAGGCAGTCATGACGGATGTGTCATTCCTGGGATGTGGTGACCTCCTGGAAGAGGTTGAGATCGGATAGTGTCTGGTCTCCAGAGGAATCCGTACTCCACAACAACCTGTTGGAGCTCCGGGCGATCAGACTAGCATTCAAAGCATTTCTTCCCTCTTTCAAAGGGAAGGTAGTGCAGGTGTTCACAGACAACACCACCATCATGTGGTACTGCAACAAGCAGGGCAGAGTGGGGTTGTGGACCCTTTGTCACAAGGCTCCGTACCTCCGGATGTGTCTAGAACATCAGAGCATTTCCCTGATGGTACAACATCTTGTAGGCTCCCTGAATGTCAGAGCGAATGAACTCAACAACAATGCTTAGTTGATCACAAATGGCATCTCCATCCGAAGGTGGCACAAGTTCTTTGTCAGCAGTGGGGAGAGCCTTGGTTAGATCTGCTCGCCTCCACAGAGAACATGCAATGTCAGCACTATTGCACATTGGAGTTTCATGTCTAGTAGAACTCAGGACTCCTGCATGCCTTTCTGCCCCAAACTCTTCTGCCCAGAGTTCTCAAGAAGATCAAAAATGACTGGGCCCTAGTTATCCTTGTGGGTCTAGACTGGACACGGAGAGGTGGTATCCCGAGCTACTGAGGATGGCCATCAATCCTCCGATCAGACTGTCCCTTCGGGAGGATCTTCTGCTGCAGTAGCAGGAGAGGGTTCTCTACTCAAATCTGTCCAGTCTCCGCCTTCTTGCGTGGAGATTGAGTGGCGGCAGTTGACAGCTTTTAACCATCTGCCCGAAGCCTGTAATGTTATCTTGGCAGCCAAGTGTATCTCCTCCTCCTCCAAAATGGTATGTGCCTGTCGTTGGGAGAAATTTGTGGCATGGTGCACAGACAAGTCTGTTGTTCCCCCTTCTTCCCCTCGTTCAGAGGTTTTCATGTTTATACTTTCTTTGGCCCAGCAAGACTCTGCTAAGGGTACTCTAAAAGGTTACTTATCTGCAATGTCTGCGTTTTTAAGGTTGCCTGCTCAATCTTCCTTGTTTAAGTCTGCAGTTGTAAATAGGTTAATTAAAGGCCTTGCTCATATGTTTCCTCCATCTCTATTCATTATACCCCAATTATCCTCTCAGGCTTCTCACTTTTGAAACAGCCTTCCTTGTGGCCATTACATCTGCCCGCAGGGTGAGTGAGCTGCAGGCATTGTAGTCTAAGCCACCCTACCTTCCCATCTACCATGACAAAGTGGTCCTTTGCATGGCCCTTTTTTTCCAAACATGGTCACGCCCTTTCATTTGTTGGTTATGTTGGTGCGAAGAAAGGTTGGGCAGTATAGAAGCAGACCATCTCCCATCTCCCATCTTGGGTATCTATGCACAAGGTACCTACTTTGCAACTAGAAGTCTCTATCAGATGAACAAGTTACTTACCTTTGATAATTCCTTATGTGGTAGAGACATATTCTAGTTGCAGATTCCTTGCCGACCTATCCATCCTTCCCGCTCTGTAAACTGATTTTTAGGGACATAGACTCCTCTTTCAAGGCTTTAATTTTGACACATCAGTGGTCAGTATTCTTCATGGCTCAGTGCTTCTGGTGTTGAAAGTTGTGAAAAGAAACTGACATCAGAACACTGGGTGGTGTCTATATAGGACCTGCAATGTCATATCCAGGGCAGAGGACAGCAACAATGGATGCAGGGCTGATTGATGCCACCTAACGGTGAGCAGGTATACTGCTCAAGAAAAATCTCCTGATCCAGACTGACGCCTGGGGAAGGTAAGGAATTTGCAACTAGAATATGTCTTCACCAGATATGGCGTTACCTAATTTAAAAGAACCTGTTCTTTTAAATTACAATTTCGTGGATACCAAACATGAAATGCTTATATGTCAAAAATCAAACGTTAGCACTCATTAAATGTAGTAAGGCAACCCAGTGTTATCCTACGGAGCAGGTAGGCCAAAAAGTAGTGAATAATGAATTGAGGAGTTTTTCACTATCAGCACATGTAAACCCTAAAAGTACATGTCTAACTTTTTAAATACACAACACCCTGCCCTTGGGGCTGTCTAAGGCCTCCCTTAGGGATGAATAGTATGTGTTAAAAAGTTTGAGTCTGCCAAAAGGTATAAGTTACCAGGTCAAAATGATAGATTATAACTGCACACACTGGCTCTGCAATGGCAGGCTTGAGACTTATTTAAAAAATAACTTAAGTGGGTGGCAGAATAATTGCTGCAGGCCCACTATTAGTACATTTAATTTTCAGGCCCCAAGTACCTGTAGTACTACTTTACAAGAGATTTATAAGTAAATTAAATATGCCAATCCGGTGTAAACCAATTTTACCATGTTTAGGGGAGTGAGCACAAGCACTTTAGCACTGATTAGCAGTGGTAAAATGCACAGAGTCGTAAGGCCAACAAAAACAAATTTCAGCAAAAACACGGTGGGAACCATCAAAATGTTTGAGGGAAGACCACCTTAAGGCTGACAGGTCTAACACTAACTATTTAGTGCCGCAGCTTGTTCCTGGATCATACGTCTAGGTGTAGTTGGCAGTTGTCCTTTGTGTATTTCTAACAGACAGCATCACAATAGTTAGTCTGGGTGTTGGCAGAATGGGCAATCTCTAGCAGGATGGGGGGCACAGCTGTCACCTACCACAGTTGCACTTCTAAGGCACTGGCCCAGCTCACACTCAAATGACTTCACACTAGCCTATTGTATCCTCATACAGACAGGGACCATGGCAGAGAGGCAGGAAATCCCAGACACCTCTGGAGGAGTAAATTCCAGAAGCTTCCAGGTATAACCAGGGGACCATCAGACACTCCTAAACCTCTGGATACTATAGAAGAAGAATGCCCTGCTACCCTGCTACCCTGCTACCCTGCTACCCTGCTGCCCTGCTGCTTGAGACCTACCCTACTAGCTGGAAGGAAGACTGGACCTGAACTCTTCATCCCCGCCTGTAACGACAAGGATTAGCTGGGTGACCTCCTGTTAGGAGTAACAGGGACATAACAAGCTCCAGAGGCATTCCTGCATCTGCCCAGCAGACCTGCTGCCTAAACATGCAAGTGGAACTGCCTGAGCCCGGCTGGTACCTGCTGGAGTGTCTTTCTGATCCCCAAGAGGTTCCCCTCAGGTCCTGTACCCTTGATATAGCATCAGTTGAGCTCGTACCTGAGGAAAGGGAAAAATCTTGAGGTTTTGGGCCCTTCGAGACCCCAAATGGGCTGGTTCAAACCAAGATTTTGCTGCCCTTGCTGACCGCTAACGTAAGGCTCCACTGACCCTGACTCTTCACGTTACAATGACCACCAGCAACAACCGGCAATGCAAAATCTGCACTTCACGCTGCAACATCAACATCCCGCTGTGATGGCCAATATGAATCTGCAGCAATGACCATCAACGACTCCCAACAGTATCTTCGGGCTACAGTGATGACCATCCACAACACATGGCCTGCTCTTTGTACTACAGCGACCATCATCTGTGACGCTTTCTCTGCTCCTCTCGGCCTCCTTTACCGTGAACTGTACTCTTCACACTAGACTTCAGAAGGTAACTCTTTCAGCTGGGCTAACCTAGTCCTTGTATCAGGCCCGCATTCCATCACGGTCAGTCTGAACTTGTGACTTTCATCTGGTCTTGCATGACCTGATTGCGGCGAGTGCCATTTTGTTCTTTTACATGCTATATTTACAGGAAACCTTTAAAACACATATCTCTAGCTCTACTGATTGGATTTTTGTTGTTTAGGTGTCAAGTAAGTTGTTTAAATTTCAAAATTGGTGTGAGATTTTTCTTGCTTTGTATTTTCATTTTTTTACTGTTTAAGTGCTGCATAAATACTTTACACATTTCTTCTAATTTAAGCATGACTGATTTTGGGCCAAGCTAACAGAGGGTTAAGCCATTTAATTTAGTGACTGTTCATTGTTCACTCTGACAAGGATTGTGGCTGTTAATTGAGAGGGGCTCACACCCCCCTCAACCAACAACACAATTTCTTACAAAGATCTTTCACCTTTTGGTAAGCAAACATCTCCTGCTCCGTCTCTGAGTCATGACAGTGGCCTGATATTCACCATGGGAGCAGCTGTAACAACCTCAGCTGCTTTAATGGACAGTCCATCATATCTAGAGATCTCCAACTGCCTGGAGCCTGGCAGAGAGCTCTATTCTTTCAGAAGAACTGCCACCAGTCTAGCTTTTCTGGAGGCACTAGTCCGGATTCATAAAGGTAAAGTTAGGCAAAAAGTGTAACTTAGACCAAAAGTCTAACTTTACTACTTTTCAGTATTCACAAAGGTAAAGTTAGACCAAAAGTCTAACTTTACTACTTTTTGGTATTTACAAAAGTAAAGTTACACCAGAAGTCTAACTTTACTACTTTTCAATATACACAAAAGTAAGTTACTACTAGTAAATTTACTATTAGTAAAGTGAGAATTTTGGTCTAACTTTACCTTTGTGAATACTGAAAAGTAGTAAAGTTAGACTTTTGATCTAAGTTAGACTGTTGGTCTAACTTTACCTTTGTGAATCAGGCCCTGAGTTTTTGCTGAGTAGCTGCCATGTTTCATGCAGCCACTCATTAGAACTTTTTGTTTTACAAACACAAGCTCCCAAAGCAAGAGTTTATTTCTGTAACACAAAAAAACCTAATGACCCTGGCACCCTGGACGTGTTCTCCTAGGTATGGGAGTTCATTTATTTTCTCTTTATGATCGCAAGGCTTTTTCTGGTGCTCCTTAAGAGAAAAAAAGGAAATCAGATTGTCCGCACTAAATGGTCTGATGTACTTACACTGATGGCTTCGTATCCATCGGGCCATTGGTGTAAGGTTTCCACCTGTAAAGCCAGAGGGGGCATCATTGGCAGGAACATGGATGCCCACCCAATTCTAAATTGAGTGGGTTAGACCAGCAGCTTGGCAGACAGTGCATGCCATCATAGGGTACAGTACCCTCCTTGCTAAACTCTAAATAAAGTTCTTAGTGATACACATGATACAATGGAGAAAGTGAACCAGTGGCAATCCAAGATTTAGATGCTCAAGAAGCTTGCAGAGGATTTGGAAAACAGAAATAGAAGAGATGGTCTCAGAATGTGTGTTCTGTTCGATAATATAGAGAGGGTTGAGCATATCCTTCTTTAAACGTTTTCTTCCATAAACTTTGTATGTCAAATTTAATAATCTGAATATTCACAGGGCACATTGTTTGAGCCATTGGCAAAAGTTGTTTGGTAATGTAATTGAACTGATAGGAGTAATAATCTGCTTTTTACAACTGCACAGACTTGGGAAATGTGGTTGAGGCAGCAGCTCATAGCATAAAACAGAAATCCTGGTTTGGAAAAAAGCTTTTCTTTTTCAAGGATGTAGCTGAGATTACTGCTTCTTGAAGGAAGGTTGCTGAAAGTCATGGAAACAAATTATACTTTTATGCATCCATGCATATTTTAATTAACGTATATGGAAAAAACTACCACCTACGATCCTTCTAATAAACGGAGGCAATTTATATCTCAGTGTAAAGGAAGAGATTGAAACATGAAAGACTTCTACTTCATAAAGTGTTTATGATAGACTTACTGCATTTTCTTGTTGAGATTTAAGTGTTTATCTGGTTGTGATGTATCCTACTGTGCTATGATTTTATAAAGCTTATCTATATTGTTTCTCACTTACTTTTCAGGGGAATAATTTCAATGGCGACCAGTAATTAGAGCATTGCGAAGACTCATACATGCACACCCACACCCATGAATTCACATGCACACGCACACACACTCATTCACATCACACACTCACATATAAACATACATTGATAGATATGCACCAAACATTAAATAAAAACATAACATTTACCTTGCTCAGTGTCTCTGGAGGGAAGCCGTAGAGGTTCCAGGAGAGTTGGGGGTGCTGCCTCTTCTCATCGGCTGAACTTGTTACAGAGTGAGATGTGGTTAGTGAGAGTTGCTGACCCCACCCCACTCTGTGATGGAGTGAAAGCAATAGAAAGTCGTCCCTGGGCACTTCAGAGCTTAAAACTGAAGCAACCAGGGCCAAGTCTATTAAAGATGCCTCCCCTTGTCATGAGCGAAGGTCCTCAAAGTGCTCTGCCAGGCTGAAGAAGTCACACCCACAAGAGCTACTACATCTTCAGCCTGGCAAGGTTCAGCTCAGTCACCGTGGTGCCTGTGCATTTAGCACATGTACAGCACTTGGCTGCATGATCTGACATAAAGAGTACCTTTCCTCAGACTGACAGACACTCTTTATGTGGGGAAAATGTGCAGGAGCATGACGCCTCTGCCCTTAGGGATGAGCTGCTACAGAATAATTTGTGTACCATCTTCTTATCATTTCAGACTTGTGAGTGTTTCCTTTCCTTTTCCACTGTGTCTTATATCTGTCTTTAGTCATAACCACTTTGGCTATAATGTCTATTTTCTGCTATACTATCAACTATTGCCCCTTCTTTTTCCCTCGTTGTAGAGACGCCTTCAACCTGCTACATTGAATAGAAGCATAGAGTTGTTGCAGGAGTCTTATTTGTTTATTGTCTATTGGGGAGGCATTTATACTTAAGAAATATTAGATTAGTAAAGTTTTTGATTGATATCTTATCTAATATTAGTATTAGATAAGAAAAATTGTAAAATTATTTGTATCATGAAAGTCTTTCTAGACACTCCCTGTCCAAATCTTGCTTCCGCTGCAAGATGTTCAATGCATAGATGGTCACAGAACATTATGGTAGTGATGTGTGGCCTAATTTAATGTGACAGTGTTTATAGTGGGTATATGGGTTATATGGGACTACAAGTCCCAAGGTTCAGAGTGTTATGAAATGGGGAGCTAAGATGAGGCCTTAAGGGCCTTGGCAGCTGTTCAACAGGACATCGCTGCTCCATAAAATAAAACAACAGCTTTCACAAGTACAGTGGCTCAATTACAAGCTAAGGTGGTCTCTTTCTTCTGTAGGGGCCCTACATTGTTTCAGTTACCTAGCAGGGCCACTCTGACTAGTTTCACCTAAATCACAGATAGGGGCACTCAAACCAAATTTCTCTTTAACAGTACCCCCTTGGTTCATTTGACAGCTCCTGAGCATTTTTTAAAGACCGCAATAAAGTTCAGGTGTTTTTGACAGAGGTGTAATTTTATTTTAGCTGTCAGACCGGGCACCAGTGAGCTGCAGGATGTGTGGTTTCTCATTCTTAGAATCTCTGACTAGTCCCTATAGTTGGTCCAGGCCAGTAAATACTAGCTCGCGCCCTGGTTTAAGCGATAGTTTTGGTGTAAAGTGTTCTATTCAAGGTAACAATGTAGCACATATGCCAGTTCAAGCGGAGGCAATGGCACACTTTTTTGAACTTGGGTAAAGAAAAACTAGTTGGTCTATATTGTAATGTCAGGTCTATGGTGAGACACTCATTAGAGATTTGGGACCTAATCACCTTTTATAATCCCATGTTATTCTTCTTTACCGAAACTTGGTTATGTGATGAGGCGTTGCCTAACATTACATTATCAATACCTGATCAGTATTCACTAATCAATCTAGACAGGGAGAAACGCCTGGGAGGGGGTGTTGTAACTGCTTTTCATGACTCAATACAAATTGCAATAATTGACTCATTTATATTGGAGCAGCTTGAGTTTGTATCTTTAAATTGGCAATAACAGCAATGGAAGTCTGGAGAGGGGTTTTGGTCTACCATCCTCCAGGCTCAAAAAATGATTACGAGACAGTTGTTAATGGACCATATTACACCCGTATTGTATCAACTAATACGTTTCTTGTATGAGGTGACTTTAATTATCATGCTGAGGACTTGAACAACCCTGCAGAGTTTGGTTTTTAGCTGACATGGAGGCTCTAGGGCTTAGACAATTAGTCATCAGTCCTACAAATAAAGCAGGACACACACTGGACCTTATCTTTTCTAATGAAAGAGAAGTAACTAGCGATAGTCAAATGCCAACAATGTGGTCTGACTACTATTCAATTAAATGTTTCATTCCACTTCAGTGTAAACCGTTAATTCGTAAAGAACAGATATGTAAGTCAAGCCTCTCATGGAAGGTGGTGACCACCGAAGCCTTTGCAGCATTGTCTCACAACGCCTCACTGACACCCACTATAGATATAGACACAGCGTTACAACCTTACCACAAGTCTCTCATAGCCACTTTTGATCAATTAGCCCCCTCTTAAGAAACTTCGGTCCTCCTCGGTTTGTAGGAATCAGGCACCATGATACACAAAGGAATTATGGCAAGAAAAATGAACTTTCAAGCAACTAGAAAGGAGTTAGCCGGTTACTAAATCCCTTATTGATCAAGCAGCATATCTGGGGAGGTTTTAAAGCAGATAAAAAAAACTAGGAAAAGTTACATTACCTACAAAATAACGTCAGCGGGCAACTCCACAAATGAGCTATATAACACGCTAAATAGCTTAGTGAAACCTTGTGCCTGCTCTTCTTCTATTCTTCTATTCCTGAGTCACAGAATCTTTATAATTCCATTGCAAACTTTTTACTAAAATAAATTAAACAAGAGTTATAAAAACTTTGCAGTATGCATTTGCCCTTCAGATATGATACTGGACTGGAAACAACCTTATCTGGTGGCTAAAGCTTCTCTGGAGGCTTTTGAGCTCGGTTCTATGGAAGAAGTTCAGAAATGGTTGCTCACTGGCGAAATCAGGTTCCCCACAAGACCCCTGCCCTACTAGAATCACTTCCAGTCTAGCACAGTGTCTGGCACCTTCAGTAAAGGCGCTGTTCGACTTGTCACTAACCTCCACCACTCTACCAGTGGATTGGAAGTGTGGACAAATAAAACCCCTTCTCAAAAAGCCCTCCGCTAACCAAACTATAGATCAGTGTTATTATTGCCCCTACTTGGTAAGATCCTGGAACACCATGTTAATAAACAACTAACAGATTTCTTAGAGGACAATATGATCTTACATCCTTGACAGTCAGACTTCTACACACTACACTACAGAGATGGCACTGGTAGCTGTCATGGATATTATTTGGGTGGCACTTGACATAGGGAACCCAATCCTAGTGGTCCAATTGGATTTATCGGCAGTGTTTGACATGGTATCCCATTCAATTCTTACCAACAGATTACATGAAGCAAGTATCCATGTCAGGGCTCTGGTGTGGCTAAGGGATTTGCTTGTCAATCATTCCCAACAAGTGTGCCTGGGACTTTTTAAATTTAGGAAGATATTAGTCGATAAAGGAGTCGCCCAAGGCTCTTGTTCAAGTCCTACACTATCCAACATGTATGTGGCCACGCTGGCCCAAATCTCTCTATAGATAAGTATGTATATACAGTATATGTCTCACTTTTTTACATGTGTTGTTTTCCCGGGGGCCACGATCGCCCCCCAGGGAATCAAAGCATATATAAAATATATAAAAGTGATATATATATATATATATACATATATATAAATATATATATATATATATATATATAAATAGAGAGAGAGAGTACAGAGAGATAGATTCTCTCTATATACAAATACATCTGTCTTTTGTCTAGTGACAGTTTTAATGCCATAAAGTAGCGCAGATGGTTTATATGCCTACTGTAAAGGATATACATGTATTCAGCTGAGTGGATTAGTAAAGCCCGGCGTTACCCGCACTTTAAAACAAATGAAATGTATGTGGAGGGAACGATTGAGATATGGTGGCTGGGTGGTACTGAGGGAATTAGAAGAGGAGGTCATGGGAGTTAGAGCACCTAAAATTACAGCTGCACTGGGTGCCACCAGCGCTTAAGGCTGTGATGATGGGTATGTGGTAAGGTGAAGTAATAGTGTGTCTTTTTTGTTTATTTCAGTGTCTTCAGAAGAATGTGTTGAATCAGACAAGAAGCGAAAGTAAGGTGACAACATTTACTGTTGGACACACACACCCACAAGCAACAATCTACCTTCTATGCAGGCTAGTACATTAGAGGGACAGTTTAGCCAGTAGCAGAGATGGCGTCTCGTTGGAGGATCACTGCTCAAGCCCTAACTCAGATTATGGAGGACAGCTCTGAGGCAGGATCAGAGACTGAGACAGCATCTGAGGGAGAGGACAATGGGGCAGAATCTGGCAGTGATTTTTCAGTCGGCGGAGTCCCGTCTGACAACACCTCTTCCAGTGATTCTGAAGGAGACGATGAGGACAGTCGTGCTGTTCCTTCGCAATCACAGCCTGTGCCACGGGACAACAGCGGGTTAGCCCAACCCAGAGAGCAGGTGCATGCGACGGCAAACACAGAGAGTGTGCTCCCTTGGCAGCCCCCCGATTTAGTTCAGTCCCAAATTCCACCTTTTACTGGTGACGCTGGATGTACAGTTGATACGGCCAACTTTTTGCTAGTCGACTACGTCCATCTATTTTTGGATGTTGATTTCCTTCAGAAAATTGTGTAGCAAACAAATTTGCGTGCAGACCACTTTCTGAGGGACCATGGAGGCACTCTAGGGCCCTGTTCTAGGGCACGCCAGTGTACTCCCACTTCGATGGCGGAGATAAAGATATTTTTGGGCCTTACGCTCAAAATGGGGTTGGTGCAGAAACCCACCTTGGGTAACTGCTATCTTTGCACCATATATGAGCAGAGATTGTTTTTTGCTACTGCAGCGCATGCAGCATTTCAATGACAGTTCTGCTGCATTGCCACAGGACCATCCAGACCATGGCAGGTTGTACAAAATGTGTCCTTTCGTTGAACATTTGTCTGCCAGGTATCCAGAGATCTATACTCCTGGAAAGAATATAGCAGTCAATGAGTCCTTAATCCTGTACAAAGGACAGCTGCTGTTCAGACAATATACTGCGAGCAAAAGAGCTCGCTATGGCATAAAGCTGTACATGGTGTGTAAGAGCTGTTCTGGCTATGTGTACAGCTTGAGAGTGTATACAGGGAAGGACTCCACCCTAAACCCTGTAGTTTGCCCACCCATGTTAGAGGTCACAGGAGGATTGTATGGGAACTTGTCCAGCCACTCCTTCACAAAGATTATAACCTTTATGTGGACAATTTCTATACAGGAGTAGAGCTGTTGAGTGAGCTCTAAAAAGTTGGCACTGTGGCCTGTGGTGCAGTTCATTGTAACCGCAAACGATTTCTGCAGGAGCTTGCTTGCAAGAAGCTCCAGAAATCCCAGAGTACTGCGTTGCATTCCAATGAACTGCTCGCAGTAAAGTTCTTGGGTAGGCGTGATGTATACGTGCTCCCTACAATTCATGATGAGAGCACTTCCCTCATCACGGTTTGGGGTCAGATGGCCGAAGACCACAAGCCCATCAGTATACTTGAGTACAATAAGTACAAGGGCGGAGTGGACAAGAATGACCAGGTTCTTCGCCCATACTATGCGTGTCGTAAAACTTGCACTTGGTACAAGAAACTGATCTAGATGGCAACATAAAATGCGCATATTGTTTATTGTCAGACAACCACAGGAAGGCTCATGACTTTCCTTGACTCCCAGTTGTCTGTATTTGAAAGCCTCACTGCTGTTACAGAAGCAGCAGCCTCCACCTTATATGGTCTGTTGGATGTGGCAAGGCTGCAGGAGCAACACTTTGCTGATTGCATTCCTAAAACACCCAAAAAGGATCATCCATGTCATTGCTGTAAAGTGTGCTCGAAGCATGGAAAGCGGCAGGAGAGTCGGCATTACTGTCCCCAGTGCCCATCTCAACCAGGCCTCCGTGCCCCTACTTGCTTTACCTTGTATCATACTAAAGCAAAGTTCTGGGAAATCGACTGAGGTGGAGCTGCCGTTCAGTAATCCTTTCAGTGGCTGTGCATGGATACCGAACATCCCTGGGCCACTGCTTCGTTAGGCAAGCAGCCACAGAATTTTACTTCATCTACTTCAGAAAATCCTGGACTTCCTTACGGCCTACTTGACACCTATATCCACCGTCAGAACGTGGTAGGTATTCTGTTCAATTAACATGCATTATAGTCCCCATACTGCACATACTAGTGGACAGAACATATGCCACATTGTCACGGAGTACCCTGTGTGGCAAAATGTTAAAGGCATGACTGAATTTTGAAGTGCTTGTTAGGGAACTTATGTATGCTACACAAGGACCACCATGATTGCCAACGAGAACCAGAGTAAGTGTAATAAGTCAAACAAGTGTCCTGTCTGACATATTCACCAACATTTCTACTTGTTTGAAAGTGTGCAAACTAAATTTGTAGCTTCATTTTCAAAGCAAAAGTAGAAGTGTTGGTGAATGAGTCCCACAGGATATTTGTTTTACTTTTTCCTTTGAGGCCTTAGGATTTCTTCACTAGCATGTCTGCCTTGGTTTCAACAGTACATATGCTTGCTCAGTTTGAGGAATAGGCATCTCAAGGCATACTCAGACACCCCCAACTTGCATCCACAAACTGGAAAGAGTTGGATTTAGCACAGTATGTGTGCTGATGGCGCATGAAAGACATGTTTTCTTAGTCTTCAAGTAGCTAATGGTAGAAGGCATTAGTATAGGTCCACCTGGCAATTTATACTGGATTAGACAGGACTCTGATGATGACAGAGACATGAATGGGTAAGGAAAGCTTATGGTAGGTGTGCTTTCACAGGCATATTGCACAGGTAGAAAGCAGATAGTAAAGGTAGTACAGATGCACATCATCTACACTTATGGATTCAAACCCATTGGTGCCATCCCACACTGAAGTACAATGACACGCAGGTCAGTGTTTGACCTGCTTTTCATGTTCATCCTCCATCACAACTTAGTAGATGGTCAATTTGCTGTATGAGTGCATTGCAGTCACAGCACTGCACATAATGTTGGCTGGGACATATGCTACGTTATCACGGACTACCCGGTGTGCCTAACACTACCCTTTTTCATATCCTATGACCTTCTCTCTAGGGAACATTGTGAGAATTCCCCAGCATGTCTGCCTTAGTTTCAGTGGTAGATATGCTTGCTCAGTTTGAGGAATAGGTCTGGCACAGCATACTTGGATACCCCCAACTTGCATCCACAAAATGGAAGGAGTTGGATTTAGCACAGTGAGTGCTCTAAAGGCATATGAAAAGCATGTCTTTCTGAGCCTCAGGTGGCTGTCATGGGAGTCATTAGTAAAGGTTCATTACGCATGCCTTCTGTAATGTTAAGGAAGAAGGAGGCGGTTACTTGACAAGTGGTACAATGTAGTCAAACTTATTCCGTCATGTGGCGTATGAATGTGATGGGCCTCCATCTGTCAGCGGTAAGTTAATGTGAGTGCAGTGATTGGTTGGATTGGGCGAGTGGCAGGCGGTATGAAAGGGTTGTGTGTTGTGCATGAATGGGATGTGAAAGGACCATAAAGTGGTTGGTGCCTTGACCTGGCTTTATGGCTCACCTTCAGAAGGTTTGGTTTCAATATTCAGATACTTTGCTTGCTTTTAAACCATAATTTCTAGAGGTGCTAAAACCAACCAGTGTGAGTGGTGGATTAACTTTAACATACTAGTACCTTGGGAGTTCAAGGGTGGCTCTCAGCAGTTTTCCTTCACCTAGAATCCCCTTGAAATCACAAACTTTGCTTAAAAAACACTTTTAGATTGCATTTCAGTGAGGGGAAGTCCTGGAATCTGCAGTCAGCCACAAATTTTCTACCACCCAGCGATCCACTAAGGCCCTCATTCTGACCTTGGCGGGCGGCGGAGGCCGCCCGCCAAAGTCCCGCCGTCAGGTTACCGTTCCGCGGTCGAAAGACCGCGGAGGTAATTCTGACTTTCCCGCTGGGCTGGCGGGCGGTCGCCTTCAGGCCGCCCGCCAGCCCAGCGGGAAAGAGGCTTCCACGATGAAGCCGGCTCGGAATCGAGCCGGCGGAGTGGAAGCTGTGCGACGGGTGCAGTTGCACCCGTCGCGTATTTCACTGTCTGCGCAGCAGACAGTGAAATACATTTAGGGGCCCTCTTACGGGGGCCCCTGCAATGCCCATGCCAGTGGCATGGGCACTGCAGGGGCCCCCAGGGGCCCCGCGACCCCCCCTACCGCCATTCGGATCCCGCCACCTTGGAGGATTCTATGGGGCGGCGGTACACTGGCGGGAGCCCGCCAGTGTTGCCGGTCTGACCGCGGCTTTACCGCCGCGGTCGGAATCCCCATTGGAGCACCGCCGGCCTGTCGGCGGTGCTCCCGCGGTCCTCCGCCCTGGCGGTCTTTGACCGCCAGGGTCAGAATGACCGCCTAAGTCTCCAGAGAAAAACATTACTTCACTTGTGTGGGCGGGCAAGTGACAGCGACAGGGAAGTACCCAAAACGGATTATGTACGCAAAATTACCCACCACAAAACAGCCTGGTTTTGTAAGACAGTCACCTGAGTATTTGGTCCTGGACTCTGTCATATGGGGAAACCTACCAAACCCAGACATTTATGAAAACTAGACACCCGGGGCAGTCCACAGAAGTGTGGCATGTTTGGATTCCACAAAGTTTTGTTACCCAGAATACCCATCAAAGGTGAAACATTGATTAAAAACACTATTTTTCCTCGCTTTTTCATCACGGAAACTACAGGAATGTGCAGAGATCCACAAAATTCCTACCACCCAGTGTTTCCCCACTTGTCCTGATAAAAACACAACCCCATGTGAGTGCCTGTGCCTAGTGCCTGAATCAGGAATGGATCACTCCAGGGCTAACAGTAGCCCTCATGTAAGGACTACATTGGACCCTTGTGTGATCCATTCCTGTCACTGGCACTAGCCTACCCACACAAGTGAGGTACCATTTTTATCAGGAGACATGGGAGAATGCTGGGTAGAAGGAAGTTTTTGGCTCCCCTCAGATTCCAGATCTTTGCATCACCAAAATGTGAGGAAAAGGTGTGTTTCTGCTACATTTTGAGGTCTGGAAGGATTCTGGGTAATAGAACCTGGTGAGAGTCCCACAAGTCACCCCATCCTGGGTTCCCTTAGGTGTCTAAGTTTAGAAAATGTGTGGGTTTGGTAGGTTTCCCTAAGTGGCGGCTGAGCTACAGCCCAAAATCCACACTAGGCACTTTGCAAAAAAAAACAGTCCGTTTTTATTAGAAAAATGTGATGTGTTCATGTTTTGGTTCAGGGCATGTTTTGTCACGGGCACTAGGTCTACCCACACAAGTGAGGCACCATTTTTATCGGGAAACTTGAGGGAACACAGAATAGAAGAACAAGTGATATTGCCCATTGTTTTTCTCTACTATTTTTCCTTCCAAATGTAAGACAGTGTGTAAAAAAGAAGTCTATTTGAGAAATGCCCTGCAATTCGCATGCTAGTATGGGGACCCCCAAGTTCAGAGATGAGCAAATAACCACTGCTTCTCAACACCTTATCTTGTGCCCATTTTAGAAACACAAAGGTTTCCTGGATACCTATTTTTCACTCTTTATATTTTACCAAATGAATTGCTATATACCCGGTATACAATGAAAACCCATTGCAAGGTCTAGCTCATTTATTGGCTCTGGATACCTAGGGTTCCTGATGAACCTTCAAGATCTATATATAAATGCAAACAGAAGAGTCCAGCAGACGTAACAGTATATTGTTTTGAAAAATCTGTCATAGCTAGAAAAAGTTACAGAAGAAAAAGTAGACAGAAATGGCTGTTTTTTTCCAACTCAATTTCAATATTCTTCTATTTCAGCTGTTACTTTCTGTAGGAAAACCTTGAAGGATCTACACAAATGACCCCTTGCTGAATTCAGAATTTTGTCTATGTTTCAGAAATGTTTATCTGTCTGGGATCCACCATTGGTTTCACACCCATTTATGTCACTAACTGGAAGGAGGCTGATAGCACACAAAATAGTAAAAATGGGGTATGTCCCAGAAAAATGAGAAAACTGTTGTTTTCCGATTCAAGTCTGCCTGTTCCTGAAAGCTGGGAAGATGGTGATTTTAGCACCGCAAACATTGTTGATGCCATTTGCAGGGGAAAAAAACAGATGATTACTTCTGCAGCACTTCCCCCCCCCCCAAAAAAAAACACATTTTAGCTTTATTTTGGCTAATTTCTTGGTCTCCTCCAGGGGAACCCAGAAGCTCTGGGTACCTTTACAATCCCCAGAATGTTGAGGAAAAAAGGACTCAAATTTGGTGGGGATAGCTTATGTGGACAAAACGTCATGAGGCCTAAGCGTGAAGTACCCCAAATAGCTAAAAAAGTGCTCAGTCCTGGGGGAAGGGGGCTGGGGCTGAGGGAAGGCCCAGCAGCTAAGAGGTTAAGATGGTTACAAGCTTTAACAGGCTCCACCCCTTGAAATATAATTGGTTCCTCCCTTAGCGAATCCAAGTTGAGCTTGACACGTCTATGGCGTTTGTATTACAGCAACACTGCAATCTGGTGGGTGACTAATGCGGCGAAGTACAAAGTTTCTTATTTAAAAAGAAACAGAAGCAGCAAACAGCAAAGTATTTTAAAAAAACACAGAGAGCTATTTTTAGAGCAGCGGTGTCAGTTCTACTACAAGCACATCTGCACTGCTGTCCCCATCAAGAGGGCTCTAAGCTCCAAGAGACTCCACCCCTTCCAATACGATTGGTTCACCCTAGCAAATCCCAGTTGCGCTTGACGCGTCTACAGCATCTGTACAGCGATACTGCAATCTGATGTGGCAAAATTTAAAGTTTCTTATTTAAAAACACACATAAGCAGAGAAGTGCAAAGTATTTTTTTTAAATTACAGAACGGTGTCAGTTCTACTTCAAGCGCATACATGCCGTTGACTCCATTAAGAGGGCAACAAGCTCTTACAGGCTCCGCCCCTTGCAATACAACTGGCAAATCCGAGATGGTCCTGTACTGCAGAGATGGGATTGTTTTTGTAAAGGGTTTGTAAATGTGTTAAATAAACGCATGGCCATGTTGTCAGCAGACTGGTAGTTACTGGAGCTCAAATCAAGAAAAAAAATCAGATTGCGTACTTGGCTTGTTTTAACCATCAGGTGTCTAAGGCTTCTTGTCCAGAGGATATGCGCTCTTTTCTTTTACTGAGGCGTAAAAGCAGGGGCGTAGCTTCAGGAGGTATGTTTGGGATGTTGCACCCTTAAAAAGGTATTCTGAAGTAAATAGTAGGGTACACGTGCTTTCAAATGGGGTATGGTGAGTTGTCTGTTGGATTTTCACATACACTCAGACAAAAGCACACACGCACACACTCACTCTTTGGTTTCTGTTTTGAAGGTCTTCAAATGTGTTGGTTAGTTTGACAATTATTGCGTTTTAAGTTCTCTTAATGTACTGCCCCTAAAGCCCTACTTCCTGCGCTACTTCTCATATAATGTATTTTCAAAAGGTACACCAGCGCGATTGTTGGGAAATCTGATGTCCACACCCAACCAGCAATCTTACCAAGCTACGCCTATGCCTAAAAGACGATTTAAAAGATGTTCTCGAACAAACTGGCACACTGCATGAACCATGTATCAAGTTGATTATTCTCTTGTTATAGTTAATCCACAGGCTGAGTGAGTTGAAGGGAGCGCAGAGAAAAGTAGATAAGGGAATCTCGGTTTCAACAACAAAAAACACATCGTTCTTCCCTCTGAGGGTGATAGTGAGCCTGTGAAAATAGGTAGCATCTGAGTACCCTTTTCCAAAGAAGAGAGTGACGCCAGAGAGTGAAATGGCCAATGCCTTTCTTGTGGCAAAAACTGACATTTTGTAAAATAGTTTCTAGCCAAAATCAAGGGAAAATAATGTTCAGCTGTATTCCAATAATGCTCTGCCTTAGGGGAATTTTGTGTGCAGGTGCTCCCTCCACTCTGATCTGGGTTGTTTTTGAGAGTTTTGCTCTCTTTGGTGATTAGGAGTTTTCTCCTGCTTGATCCTGCAAGGGTTATTCCCCCCCCCTTGAACTCCTCCATCTCCTCTTGCGGTAAAATGGCATACTACACCGACGAGGACAAATTTTATCAGGATGAACCAGAGATTCCATTTGAAAATCAAATGGAGGAGAGACTAGTACAGGCCCTGGGTCATCATGTACAGGACTCTGTTAACCAGGCTCTCATAAAAGCTTTAAAATGTTTTACTCAACCCCTGGTGAGGTTTGGCCAAAGAGAACTGATGGGGAGGAACCCCTCTGAGACACGGGTTCAGGATAACCAATCTTCTGACATGGGCCTTGCCCAGAGAGCCTCAATGGGGACTGCTTCCTCAGCAGAAATTTTAGAACAAATGGCCACTTCGGTCCTAAAGGACCACGAATACGGGCATGGGGACTCCTTGCAATCTCAGAGAATATTTCCTACCCCCTCAGCACCACGCACAGAGGCGTCCCAAACCTCTGCTTCCTAGTCCTCTGATTCAGACAGAGCACTGGATGAATCCAAACAACAGACTAAGCGAAAGCCCAAGTCTCATCATACCATGGGGGGACTGTCTTTCAGAAGAATTTATTTTCCGAACCCAAAAATATTATCCACCCAAGATCCACGGAATGGGTACCCGCATTGGAGAGGGAGCACTATGTGCAAGAGCGAATCCGTAAAGGTTTCAACAAAGACGTCCGTAATGCCCTACAGTCTGAGTGCCCACATCCCTTTCTATTAGACAAGGTGGCAGATACCCCAGAGTTGGATCCTAATATGCCCATTTTCCTCAAAATGTTTGCTAAACACCCGAAGAAAGGCCTGGAGAGATTGCCAGGACAAATTATTGGACTTAGCAGGCCCCATCAGAAATATTTTGGAATTGGCAGTTCAAGCGAAAGAGGCCAACACGCCACTAGACTAAAGTGGTGTTGGAATGGACGCAAAGAGCTATTTGCCTATTTGGTAATGCCAATTGTGCCATATCCACGGAACAATGTAAATCTTTTCTAATGAGGATTGATCCTAAACAAGTTGAAATGGCCCCATCAGAGTCTGGAACAATGGCCAAAGGTCTTTTGTTCTGCAACAAATTTGTCAAAGACCTAGGGAAATATGTTTCCACCTTTTCCGCCTTTAACAAGGCTCAGGCCTCAATGAAGAAGATGTTCAGTGGTGGCCTTTTTCAGAAGGCCGGATGCTTTCGAGGCCGAGCGCCAGGCTGAGGTTTATATCATGCCTCTGCAAACTATCCCCAAAGAGGTCGGGGTTCCTAACTTGCCACTTCCAGATTCTACCCCTCACGAAACAGTAGAGGCCAAGGTCACGCCTACAGGAGTGGTGGCATAGGGGGTGTCAACACCTCAGACATGGCAATAGCAGGTGAGAATAATCCCCTTTTCGGAGGTTGTTCTGGGGGGGAGGCTGAAATGGCATATTCAAGTTGGGAATGTATCTCCCAAGATCCTTGGGTTCTTCAAACGGTTCAGGGGTACAAACAGGGAGTTTTACTCCCCTCCCAGGCAACAAACTGTTCCCCCCCATTCTGCATTTTTCACAAGCAGAAATCCCTTTCCTAGACAACAAAATTGCTTCTCTTCTGCACAAACAGGCAATAATAAGAACGACACCTCACCCTACAGGATTTATCAGCACAATATTTTTAATGCAGAAAAAACGCTGGGTTTCTGACTAGTTCTAAACTTAAAGGTTTTCAATTCTTGTATAGTATATTGCCATTTCAAGATGGAAGGCATAAATCTGTTAAGAGATCTCTTGCAAGAAGGAGATTGGTTTGTTCGGCTAGATCTCAAAGATGCCTACTTAACAGTGCCAATCTTCGCACCTCGTCGTTTCTTCCAATTTTGTTAGCAAAATCTATGGTTCGAGTTCTCAATCCTTCCGTACAGTTAGTCTTCAGCCTCATGGTGCTTCACCAAACTTCTGAGGCCAGTACCGCAATTCCTTCGGGAACGAGGCATGCGCCTTATCGTTTACCTAGACGACAATCTGATTATGGCACAGACCAAAGTTTTGGTTTTAGAGCATCTGGCATGGACCATTCAGCTTCTTCAGGAACAAGGTTTTCTGATAAATTCAGAGAAGTCATTCACAATTCCCTTACATTGTATAGCATTCTTAGGCTTTCAGGTAGATTCCATCAAAGCGCAGCTAAGATTACCTCTTCTGACATGATCTCTGATCAAAAAAGAGTTACAGAGAGCCCTTGCCTCTCTAACTATATCATTGAGAGCCCTTGCTCACCTTGTGGAGCTCTTGGCCTCTTTTATTCAAGCGATATTCCTGGGCCCTCTGCATTACCGGGCCCCCCAACAGTTGAACATCTTTCATCTTCGCAAGGATGCCTGGAATGGCAAAGCGATATTTGTGTCTTCTCCTGAGGTAATAATAGAGTCAGACGCCAGTAATAATAGAGTCAGTGGGGTTGGGGACCCCTCTGCGGGACAGTGGAAACGGGAGGCTGTTGGTCTCCGGAAGAGGTTACCCTTAACATCAACTGCCTGGAGCTTCTAGCGGGAGCCTTTGCGATTCACTCCCTCTCTCCTCACAAGGCCAGTTGTTGCAAACTATTAAGTATGGACAACATCTCGGCAGTGAGGTACATAAATTGCTGGGGCGAGACCAGGTCTCTAGTCCTGACGGACATTGCCAAGGACTTTCAGCATTTTTACCTTCAACACCAGATCTCAGTGACAGCAGAATACATTCCGGGACGCACCAATGTGGTAGCAGATTGGAATTCTCACTTTTTGAAGGATGATAGCGACTGGAGACTTCATCAGTCGAGTTTTCTCGCTCTGACGATGTGGTGGGGCGAGTGCTCGATAGACCTTTTTGCATCACGACTCAACTCTCATCTCCCATGATTTTACAGTGGGAGACCGGATCCTCTGGCCCTCGGGTCATATGCTTTTCTCCAGGACTCGTCCAGGGATCCCCTATATGCGTTCCCTCCATTCTCTATGATTCAGAGAGTACTCTCTCAGGTGAAAAGACAGTTGGCGAAGATTATTCTGGTGACCCCTCTTTGGAAGACTCATGCGTAGTTTCCAGTGGTGATGTCTCTATCATGTGCATCCCCGATCCTCCTCCCATCCTTTCCATTCTTACTCCTGGATCCGGGGGAACTTCTTCATCCTCTGATAATGCAGGGGCTCTTATCCCACATGGCTTGGAGACTTTCAGGAGACGTTGAACAATGCCGGGGGGTTCGAGTGACGGTATGTTCTTCTTATCCCAATCTTAGGCTCCTTCCACCCGTAAGAGATACGAAGCTTCTTGGACGCGAAGGATGGGTTGGTGCGGTGAGCGGAGTATTGATCCCTTGGGGTCCCTCATTAGCATAACCGTCAATTTTCTGTTGGATTTAGTCACACAGGGTTTGGCTTATAGAACCATTAATAATTTCAGGTCTGCCATTTCTGCAGGACATCTGCATATTAAGGGTAAGCCGGTGGGTGAACATCCCCTGGTTTCTAAGCACATGAGGGGCATTTGAATGGCTAATCCCCCTCAACCTTGATGTACATTATGTTATGAGACGTAGACATTGTCCTAAGGTTTCTGAGAAACTGGCCGTGTGATGAGGATCTATCTCGCAAACAGTTGTCCGCCAAACTTATGGTATTACTATGTCTTATATCATGCAGACGAGTATCTGATGTAAAAGCACTGGACTTAGCAGGTAGAGTATTTACTCCCACGGGAGTCTCCTTTATTATTTCCAGACGCACGAAGTCTGCTACTAAATGTATTTCTTACCTAGCTTTTCCTCATCATCAAAAATGTTGTGTTGTAAAATATTTGAAGGCTTATGAGGATTGCACTTAGGAATTTTGCAGAGATGCTCAAGGACAATGACTCATTTCCTTACAAAAGCTGCTTTCTCCAGTTTCATCAGCCACTTTGGCCCGATGGGTCAGATGGTTATTGGGAGAGGCTGGTATAGACGTTATCACTTTTGGGGCACATTCTGTGCGCAGAGCCATGGCTTCTAGGTCATTTGGGGTTAGTTTTAGTTTAGAGGATATTATGACTTCTGCAGATTGGTCTTCTGATACTACATTTAAGGTCTTTTATCATAAGCCTATTGTTGATGTAGCTTCTGTGGTAGTGAATTAATTTGAACTAGCATAATCTGAAGCCTCCGGTCCTGCCTTAGAATAAAAAAATGTCTAGCTATCGCAGCAAGAATATTCAATTCTATTAAGGACACGGAGGCGAGGATTATCCCACACTTTTAAAGATAATGATTATTAATTGTGTTCATAATTAAAATATTACTGTCATAACTCATATATGATGATCTCGAATGTAATATTATGATGCCCACCCATGTTTTTAATTAATAATCAATAGCATATTATTAGCACTGTTTTCTTTCTTTAATAGGCTCGGATAACAAGAGCGCATGAGTACCAGGAGAGACACTAGCAGTGTGGAATATACACCAAGGTTCAGTTGGTGGCTTAATTTTGTTTTCTTCTTTGGAGTTGGAAGAATCCAGTGCTTTGAGTGCAGGTTATCTTGTTTGGTTACTGCAAAGAAAGAGGAAAGACTAAAGAGGCAGAGACATTTATATGGAGAGCAGACCTGGGATTTAGCATGTTATGGAATACTGGGGATGTTGGGATACATAGTTTTTTTAATGTTAACTCTGATTGGCTACTGTGATTTTCTCAGTAAATAAAGAGGAAACATAATGACTGCCTCCGTGTCCTTAATAGAATTGAAAATTCTTGACGCAATAGCTAGAATTTTTTTTATTATCCATGTAACCGGCAAAAGTGCAATAAGCCATGGAACCGGCAAAAGTGCAATTAGCCATGTAACACTGTCGATATCATGCAAAGCGCACAACTACTGCCCAGCGAGATCGCACTGCCTGCGAAATAAAGAGAACCAGCAAGATCGCCCTGCCTGTGAAAGAAAGAGAAAAGTAGTCCAGAAACTATACGGAAAACATGGAGCCTCGTATGTTTTCAGTAGTTGGTCGGTGCTCTCGAGGAGGGCTAAACACCGGAAAAGGCATGACGTGTGCATACCTTTAACTAATGAAATGAAGCAAATTTTAAAAAGCAAGCCCACTAACCTACCAAACCAATGGGTGTGGTTAAAAGCCCCAGAGAGATTACACCAGGGACAGAGTGCTTTGCGCTCAACCCTAAAAACTAGACCATTCCAGGATGATAAAATGTACCTCTTTGGAAACAGACAGTGCATCCCTTGGCTTAGACCATCTGATTCACACAGTTGGGCAGTATATTTCACAGTTTCCATAATGTTGACATTACCTGTTCAACAGCAGGTCCCACTGGCGTTTTGGGGGCTATGGAACATTTTATAGACTTGTGTGAATGCTACTACAAATTTCCACCAGATTCAGAATAAAATCAAGGAGTCTGTTAGAATAGCAGATGCACTGTATTAACATCAGGATGATCACCTCACATAGCCCAGTCCTATGGATACATTATCAAATCATTACTGCCAAACATTTGAGACAGTGGAGTTCAATATTGTTGACACATTTGAATATATTTTTTTCAAATATTCAAAATAAACATACAGTTGACATTGTTACATCTATATCAAATTATTGTCGACCTTTTTTATCTAAATTTAAGACACGTCCTTAGACACAAGGGAAGTTCTCTACTGTCTTCCCCACAACAGTACATCTACTTTTTATAAAGTCTGTGGAAGGTCAAATTCACGGCTGTAGTGAATATGTAGCCATTTGGTGCTCTAAACAGCTCAATATCCAAAACAGATCGTGGATCATCAGTTTTCCGATAGCCCCCTCACACATATATCTACAGCGTAACATGTAGTAGCAGACCAGCTCCAGATTCCTTCTGTGTCCAGGCCATATTCACCCCCAAGTGTGTGCAGCTACCAATGTGTAGACTGCATTATTTACTCCTATATTTTCATGTAGATCAATTATTATTTATCATCAGGTACATTCGCTCCTTAGAGGTCAGAGTGAGCCAGTATAATCTCGACATATTCAATCAAGTCTTCTGGTAATTTATCATCTCACCTCACTTTTCTCATTTGTGACTTTTCTGTGGCTATGTGCTCACGATTCCTTGAGCAGTTTTTCCTCCTGCAGTCTTCTGTATGTTTTAGAAATTAAGGATCTAGACTGGAGGAGGGCCAATAACAATGTCATCATCTGTCGTTGTGGTGGTGCTTGTGGAAAAGAGGTCCATATGCTCCAGGCAATGTGAGCCTATCGTGCATATTGCAGAAACTGACCACCTCCAATCCCAAAGTTAAGCAACCACCCCATTTCCAACTGTCTACTGCCATAGTGTTGGTGATCTACTCAAAGGGGTAAATACTTGAACTCAATATCTCCAGCACCAATGGTGGGTGCATGACAATTGCCTTGACCAGCTGCTCCTACATAAAAGAGACACACTTAAATACATTAGGTATTTGTCTAGGGGTTCCCTGTCCCCTCATCAGTCGGTTCTGCAGTTGTTTTTCCCTCCTGGGTGCCTTTAGGTAGCCTCTTCTCCCAGCTATCCCACTCATTCAACCAATGCACTGCTTGTTCTAGATGAGCTACCATGTAATACAGCTTTATATCTGGACCTTTCAGCCCACCTGGTTCTTATTCTCATTTCAAAGTATCAAATTTCACCCTGCTTCTTTTACCCATCCTGGCCAGTTCCACCAAATAAGTGATTTAAAACTGCAAAAACCTGCCATGTAATCATGTATGTATAAAGTTGTGGGTAAAAATACTATCTTGGCCATCTTGATGGCGTTATGGCTCTGGCCATTACCAAGAGCAGTAGAGTATTCCAGAACGTAATTGAAGACTAAAGACCATCTATCACCCTTCTCATATTTAGTCTATGACTGGCTGCTTCATTTGGTGAAATCCTAATGTCTAAATATCTGAAATCCGTAGTCACTTAAAGAATGCCCACCCTCTGCAATGCACCAACATCAAGTCCCCCTATCCTAAATAATTTAGATTTTTCACAGTTGATAGCTAAAGTGTGTAACAGGACACAGAGAAGCAATAGTAAGATGCCTAAGATATACTGAGTGTGTTGTTAGCATAAAGAGACACCACATGTGTGGAGGTCCCCACTTGTATTCCCCAGATGCTAAGCACTTCCCATGATCTACAGGCCAAGGGAAACATCATCATCAGTACAAACAGCAGTGGCGACAGAGAGCAACCCTGTTGCATCCCTCATTCCATACCGAACTGCTTAGAGAGTAGAAGGCCTCTTCAGACCCAGGCCTCTGTTCTGGTGTATAACTGTACCTATTTAATGTATTCCCAGACGTAGTGCTTGCAGGACTTCCCACATGTTGGTCCAACAGACTGAATCAAACGCCTGTTCAATATCTACCAGGGACTATGCGTAGTTAGTATTGATCGTCTTCCGGGCTCACTGTCTGAAAGATGTCTGTCAACCTATATATGTTGCATAGAGTGTTTCTATGTGGCATTAATTCACACTGATCCTCATGTTTGGGGTCTGTAACACCTTCAATAAGACTATTCATTAACACTTTACTGAGTCTTTTCGAATCTGCATTTAACATTGATAGGGGATGGCATGACAACACCATCTTGGGATTGTTGTCCGGTTGGGAGATAAGTACTATCGAAGCTTCCATCATGGATTCAGGCAGTATACCAACCTCATAGGCTTCATTGTATACCTCTAGGAGCTTGTCTGCTAGTGGCCCCATGTTCTTGAGCTTTTCTGCTAGTAGCCCGCTGGTAATATTCCACTGGTAAACCATCACCTCCAGGTGTTTTAGCTTCCGGCATATCTTTGATTGCTGCTGTGATTTCTACTCTAATTAAGGGAGCAACAAGTCCTTCCCTCTGGTGAGGAGCTAGCTAGCACAGAGGGAGTGGTGCAATGTAGGATGTAAATTTAGTGTGGTCAACTGTCTGGCATTACATGTATAAATTTAGCATATGCAGGAAAAGCTGAAATTGATGTCCGCTTGTGTGAGTATCACCCAAACATGTCTATCTCTAACTCTCAATATAGGTGTATGCGGAGTCTCTCTTTTAAGTAACCATGTTAACAACCTATCAGATTTATCCCCTTCCTTATACAGTCTTTCATGATATGCCTTGGCATTAAAACTTTTACATCTGTTCCATGTGTCGATGAGTGTGTTCTTGAGAGCTGCCTATTCTATAGTTTCTGTGAGTTATTGAGGCAAGTCTACTCCGGCCTTTTTCAGCTGTTTTTTCTGCACATGCAGTGTTCATTCTACCTCCTTTTTAACCCATGTGTTTGGGCCATGCATTCCCATCACCCCTTCATCGCCTCCCACTATACAAGTCTACTGTCAGTTGTGTTCAAGTTAATTGAGAAATATCACAAAAGTGGCTCCGTTAGCCATTGTGAATAAATCAAGCCTACTAGGCATCAGCATTCAAGCACCACAGTGGGGCTCTAGGTTGATCTGTACCACCAATGTAAGGGGTAAATCGTCCAACAGATTCCTGGACAAGTGAGTTACAATTTCAAGTTTGTGACTGGTAGGATTGCACCAGGAAATAATCCAGTATATTATGTGTGCCCATATGTGTGCCCACCACAGATCTATCAAACCTATCATCTCCATCACCTTGCCAAGCCTTTGTCATAGTAGGTTTAGTGCCCTATCTCAGTGGGCGCCTGTCTACCCTCCATTCAATAGACATTTCAAATCTCCAGATCATATAATATTCTGCCAGTACAAATGAGGTTAGCTCCCACATTAGCACTCCAAAAAATTTACCATCATCTACATTTGGTACATACACATTCATCAAGCATATGTCATGTGAGTTCAGTGCACCCAATAGCTGTAAATATCGTCCTTCCTTATCCTTTACAATTTCATTCATCCTAAAGGGGACGTCAGGTGCCACTCAGACCATCCTTCCGCTAGCGTGTTTTGATTAAGATGTTGTGTATAGCTGCCCACTCCATTTTCTGCAGACCTTGGTTATGTCGACGCCACACATATGCATTTCCTGTAAAAGGGCTGGGCCTACATCATACCTTCTGAGATAAGAATCTATCCTGTGGTATTTTGTAAAATTATTGAGTCCATTGACATTTTGTAGGTATTCTGTAAGTACCACCATATCGTTGCATTAGGTTTACCTTAGTCTAAGAACTAAGCCTTCCATCACACACTTCTGACCCTCCATCTCATTCAACTCACCAAAGCGGGTACCCTACTAAGCGTTCGTCTAGAACCACCCTGATCTTTGGACATGATACAATGTGGCAACATACCAAATCTCTACGCCCACTGCAGAATAGCATGCCCAGCCCCGGTAAACTTGTGAAACTCAAATAATGCTACCCTCCCTTCAATACCAAAAACACTCATAGGTAAATAAACAATGTATAAAACTTGCTGATTGAAATATGGAGGACTTCACTCTGAAGTACTGTGTCACAAGCAACTTTGTATGCAGTGAGTGGTATGTTTCAGCACTCCTTGCACGAGATGCTGTCATTTCTTGTACTCCACTTATTGCTTGATATGAAGTTGCCAGTCCAGCCTAGAAAGCATTTGTGTAAGGCTGTGATCTTTTAACCCCTCAGGCATCTCCATTGTCTCAGTAGGTAAGGTTGCACCTTGACACAATATTAGACTCAACAGTGACTGTGTCAATCATCTAGGCTACATATTATTTACATGTACATCTACATAGACATCAACTCGCTTGTCTTGGTCAACTATATCGCTAATCATTGTGGTCCAGCAACCATATCCATTTTTCACTGTTGTTCATTTGTACACCCTTCACAAGGGTGGATAGTCACACATAGAAGTCTTGTGCTCTCATTAGACAGCATGCTATCCGAGGCCCCTGTGCTTCCTGCAAACTTCCATCTTTGTGCACCTCAGTTTTACTGATACTGTCACAAGGTGTTCCAGAGATGGAGAGACCCGCTACCTCTAAGCCTGTGTCTCCCTCTCAGTGGAGAGACCAATCTCTTCCAAGAAAACACCTCTCTGTTTTTCTCACCCGCACTGGCCAACTTCTCCAGCCATTTCCACCCATCCTCCAGTGTGCTAAAAAGTACGCCTTTCCATCATGCTGGATAAGGACAGTAGCTGGGAACATGAGATGATACTGTGACATTTTTGTCAGTCCTGTACTCTCTTAATGTAGTGTAGTCAGGAAAGATGACAAGGGTGTGTGTAGCTAGTTAAGAGTAGTCTGTCGGCTTGCCACTTGGCTGTGAAATTCACAGTCATGTCTCTGCAAGATATCAGTCTCCTCCAAATCAGGGACTCGGGTGCAGCAACAGATGAGAGGGGCATCCAAATCTCGCAACAATCCCACTTCCTGTAGCTCGGGTATGATGGTGACTGCCACACCATCCACTGATCTTCACCATTTGCTCACCTACCGAATCTGCCTCAATCCATGAAAGTGAGCCCGCATGTGGGGAAAGCCCAGCGCTGCAGGCAAAGTCCCTCCGGTCAGCCTTCTTTGCGTCTCCGACAGGTTGGCTGCACCCATCCTCCTGGCCTCTCCGGACGACATGCAGGGTATCATGTGCTGATATCCCTGCCCTCACCTCTCTACCACAGGTGCAGAAGCAGCTAAACTCCATGGGGCCTCGGACCATACAGGCACTGATCTCCTCTCTTGCTCTGTTCAACTCCTCACAGGCCTCAGGTGGTGCACTTCTCAACTCAGCAAATCATGGCTGCAAATCCGCTTCCGACCCTCACTCCTGGTGTACCACTCTTGGTGTTCATGGCTAGGGTTTTCTGGACCATTACAGTTCTGACAGCCAATGCACACATTTTGGCACAGCAATGGGCTATTGGTGGTTGAGCTTGCAACAAGCACAGCTAGTCGGCCATGCTGCCAGGCCAGAACCTGAATATGGTGTTATTTTTGGTATGCCTTGGTTTGTATTCCATAAGGCAGCTGCAGCTTGGGCGAAAAGGGAAAACACTCTTCTATTGCCTTTCTGCACACAACACAGTTTCCAAAGTCAACCAAGTTAATTATTTAGTACAGCCCATGTGGTGGCCACAGCTGCGAGAAAAAGTCATTTCCTTATTAGACCACTATTCTAGTTTTTCCAATGTCTTCATTGAAGACATAGCAGAAAACCTTCCTCTACAGCAGGCAGTATGACGGTCAAATCGATCTAGCCTCAGGGGACATTCTTACAAAACACAACAACTTTAACCATCCGGCATATTTGGATCGCTACATAGCCAATGATTTAATCCGACCCTCGCAGTATTTTATTCTTTATACCAAAAGCTAATCAGGAGTTGCAGGTTTGTATCATTTTCCTAATTCTCTGAATAAGATCATGGCAAAGATCAAGGGGCATATTTATACTCCGTTTGCGCCGAATTTGCGTCGTTTTTTTCGACGCAAATTCGACGCAAAACTAACTCCATATTTATACTTTGGCGTTAGACGCGTCTAGCGCCAAAGTTCCTGGAATTAGCGTCTTTTTTTTGCGTGAACACCTTCCTTGCGTTAATGATATGCAAGGTAGGCGTTCCCGTCTTAAAAAATGACAGCGATGCTATTGCGTTGGATTTATACTCCCGGGCAAAAATGACGCCCGGGAGTGGGCGGGTCTAAAAAACCCGCATTTGCGCCGGATTTTAGCGCCTGGGTCAGGGCAGGCGTTAAGGGACCTGTGGGCTCAGAATGAGCCCAGAGGTGCCCTCCCCTGCCCCCAGGGACACCCCCTGTCACCCTTGCCCACCCCAGGAGGACACCCAAGGATGGAGGGACCCACCCCAGAGACATTAAGGTAAGTCCAGGTAAGTATTAAAAAAAAAAAAAAATTGTGGCGTAGGGGGGCCTGATTTGTGCCCCCCTACATGCCACTATGCCCAATGACCATGCCCAGGGGACAGAAGTCCCCTGAGCATGGCCATTGGGCAAGGGGGCATGACTCCTGTCTTTGCTAAGACAGGAGTCATTTCAATGGGGGATGGGCGTCGTTAAAAAATGGCGCAAATCGGGTTAAGACGTTTTTTTTGCCTCAGCCTGACTTGCCCCATTTTTAGACGCCCAAACGCCATTTTTCCCTACGCCGGCGCTGCCTGGTGTACGTGGTTTTTTTTCACGCACACCAGGCAGCGCCGGTCGGCTAACGCCAGCTAACGCCATTCAATAAATACGGCGCCCGCATGGTGCTTCAGAATGGCGTTAGCCGGCGCTAACTTTTTTGGCGCAAAACTGCGTTAGCGCAGTTTTGCGTCAAAAAGTATAAATATGGCCCCAAGTATCCTTTACATCTAATTCCTGTGCTGTTAGATCATGCGAAGGAGGCCACGTTTTTTTGGATCGCTTTGTTATTGTGTTTATCGGTAATATTATTTTCTATTTCGCTGACAAAACCAGCCATATTCAGCATGTGTCTGTTGTTCTTAGGCATCTGCTGAAAAATCCAACAGTGATTTTCTCCTAACAGAGATAACTTTTTGGGTGCCATCCTTACCTTACTTATTGAAAATAGAGGAGAAAAGTGTCATCCTTCTGAGGTTGCAAAGTGTCTCTTATAGGGCTCTGTTATCATATCTATAGCATGCATGCAGTGAAATTTCGGATTAAAGAATAATGTGTCATTTTGTATACAAGGAATTACTCACTGCTCAAGATGGACTTGCTATCTAGGCGGTCGTAGTCTACATCCCACAATCTATGGGGTCACTGATTTTCGTGTAGCTTGGGACATAAAATTGTTGATGTTTTCCTATTAACCATGACCTGCCACTCACACAATCTCATATTAGCTCCAGCACGATTCAAATCAAGGGTTATTCCTTTGGACTTTGTAGATAGTTGTACACTCTTGTGGCACTTAAGATTTAGATGTGATGCACTGCAATTGACTGTAATTCATACACCCGATGAAGCCAATATATCTTGGATATAGTTGTACTTTTTATGTTTTGTATACATGTAAACTGTATAATATGTAGTTTGCAAAGCACCCGGGCACCCCTTGGGATCAATTTCGTGCTATATACAATGTTTTTTAGGCTTTGCTGATTTTTACTGCTGTTTCTTAGACTGATTTTCACAGATCATTGCTCCCATGAGGTACTTGCTTAAGAGTAAAATATCGAGTTTTACTGGACAGCTGAAGGTAATGTGCCCTTTTTGTTCTTAAAGACAGCTTTAGCGCATCCGAATATGAATTTCTTTTTATTGTGGAAGCTGATGGTTCCAATATTGCACGTGGATGTGATTTGTTGCACAGATATAAAAATAACTGGACAGAAGTGATGGAGCGTAGCTCTATAATCAAGATTAACATGAAAGGTTTATGAACTGATGCATAAAAATGCCGCATAGAAAATTTATTAATATGTTTTACTAAACGTGAGTTTTAAAAGTGCCCACGGGGAGTGGCCATCAATATATACGGGGACTAATAAAATTTACTAAAATTGAATTATTAATGCACTAATGTATGATTTTGTATTAGTATTAAGAGATATATGTTAAGGTTTTGCTATTTAATTCACTAGGCCTTAGTTAGCATGAGTCCGGGCCTAGCTGCCCGGTTTTCTATTGTTAGACCTGACATGCCTTAGGGTTGTCACCCCTAACTTTTTGCCTGCCTCCCTCCACTTTTTGGACCCTGTTTTGCTGGCTTTTAGACTCTGCACACTTTACCACTGCTAACCAGTGCTAAAGTGCATATGCTCTCTCCCTTTTTAAACATGGTAACTTTGGATCATACCTGATTGGACTATTTAATTTACTTATAAGTCCCTAGTAATGTGCACTACATGTGCCTAGGGCCTGTAGATTAAATGCTACTAGTGGACCTGCAGCACTGGTTGTGCCACCCACTTAAGTAGCCCCCTTAACCTTGTCTCGGGCTTGCCATTGCAAGGCCTGTGTGTGCAGTTTCAGTGCCACTTTGACTTGGCATTTAAAAGTACTTGCCAAGCCTAGAACTCCCCTTTTTCTACATATAAGTCACCCCTAATGTGTGCCCTAGGTAACCCCGAGAGCAGGGTGCTGTGTAGATAAAAGACAGGACATGTACCTGTGTAGTTATATGTCCTGGTAGTGTAAAACTCCTAAATTCGTTTTTACACTACTGTGAGGCCTGCTCCCTTCATAGGCTAACATTGGGGCTGCCCTCATACATTGTTGAAGTGGCAGCTGCTGATCTGAAAGGAGCAGGAAGGTCATATTTAGTGTGGCCAGAATGGTAATACAAAATCCTGCTAACTGGTGAAGTTGGATTTAATATTACTATTCTAGAAATGCCACTTTTAGAAAGTGAGCATTTCTTTGCACTTAAATCTTTCTGTGCCTTACAATCCACGTCTGGCTGGGCTTGGTTGACAGCTCCTTGTGCATTCACTCAGACACACCCCAAACACAGGGTACTCAGCCTCACTTGCATACATCTGCATTTTGAATGGGTCTTCCTGGGCTGGGAGGGTGGAGGGCCTGCTCTCACACAGAGGACTTTGCCCTGTTCAGCTGTGCTTTGACATGGCGGTTCTGGACTGTTCAGCGGTGCTTTGACATGGCGGTTCTGGGCTGTTCAGCGGTGCTTTGCCATGGCGGTCTTTGCCCTGTTCAGCGGTGCTTTGACATGGCGGTTCTGGACTGTTCAGCGGTTCTTTGACATGGCGGTTCTGGACTGTTCAGCGGTGCTTTGCCATAGCGGTCTTTGCCCTGTTCAGCGGTGCTTTGCCATGGCGGTTCTGGTACGGACATTGGTGTGTGGCATGACGTTCCCTACACTGGGCATTGGTGTGTGGCATGATGATCTCTACACTGGGCATTGGTGTGTGGCATGACGTTCCATCATTGCCCAGCGGGCTGTGGCAGCCGGAACCCTCCTGGGCTGTGACTCCGACGGTGGTCTCTGGACCAGTGACAATACTTGGGCCCTCCTGGGCTGTGACTCCGGCGGTGGTCTCTGGACCAGTGACGATACTTGGGCCCTCCTGGGCTGTGACTCCGGCGGTGGTCTCTGGACCAGTGACGATACTTGGACCCTCCTGGGCTGCGACTCCGGCGGTGGTCTCTGGACCAGTGACGATACTTGGGCCCTCCTGGGCTGTGACTCCGGCAGTGGACTCAGGACCAGTGACGATACTTGGGCCCTGCTGGGCACTGACTCCGGTGGTGGTTTCTGGACCAGTGACGATACTTGGGCCCTCCTGGGCTGGGACTCTGGCGGTGGTCTCTGGACCAGTTACGATCCTTGGGCCCTCCTGGGCTGTGACTCCGGCGGTGGTCTCTGGATCAGTGACGATGGTGCTGGCGGTTGTGTCTGGACCGCCGGAAATGATGGCGCACTTCTCCGCCGTGACACTCACAACAGGCTGGCAAGACTTCCTCTGGCCCTTCCCCACCTTTGGTGGAGTCACAGCTGACTCTCCATTCCCCTTCGAACCCAGGTCAGTTGTTGTCCCACCAGGAGTCTTAACACGGTCCCGTCATCCACTCTCCAATTTTAGAGCCTTTACAGGGGGTGGGCTGCCAGTGCCTTGGCTCCGTGTCCTACTGCCTGCCCTAGTGGCCGGTGCACTCCACAATCCCTGAACACGCACCACTGGTATTGGAGGCTTTTTGGCTGAGTCGCTACAATAGGACTGATGAATTGGAGGGGGGGTGGGGGCAAAAAGGTCAATTTTACAGAGGGACAGTTTCTTACGAACACTGTGATGGGTAGCTGGAGGGGGTCTGGGAGTGGAGGAAGAGGAGGTGGTTGTCGGAGGTGTTACTTTAGCTGTTTTGTGTGCAGGTACAGGAGGCTGTCGTGAGGTGGATGGATGTTGGGTGAGTGATTGCCGGCGTTTGTGTACTTTGGGAGGGGGCGTCACAGACACACTGGGAGAGGACACAGGGGACGTGTAAATGGCAGTGGAGGCGGTGAGCGCAGGTGAGTGGCTTGTGGTGCTGGGTGTCCTGGTGCGAGTCCTAGTGCCTGTAGATGTGGTGCATGCAGGTGTGTGTGTAGACGACATTGGGAGGGAGCAGGGAGAAGAGGAGGAGGGTGACACAGTGGAGACAGTGGATGTTGCTGTGTCTGTATGGGTGTGATGCTTGTGTGAGTGCCTGTGGGATGTGTGGTGCCTATGTTTGCTTGAGCTACTTTTGGGTGTTGACTTGTGTGCATGCTGGTCAGTAGGTGTGCTTGGGATGGGCTGGGGTACAGGGGATTGGGTCTGGGTGGAGGAAGTTGGGGGGGGAGGCTAGACACAGGGACAATGGCTGCCATCAGTGCTGAGGCCAGAGATTGCAGGTTCGCTGAAGGACAGCCTGACCAGAATGAATGCCCTCCAGGAATGCATTACCGTGTTGTAACTCTTGTTCTACACCCTGGATGGTATTCACAATGGTAGACTGCCCAACAGTGAGTGACCTGAGGAGGTCAATGGCCTCTTCACTGAGGGCAGCAGGGGTGACTGGGGCAGGGCCTGAGGTGCCTGGGGCGAAGGTGATGCCCACCCTCCTGGGTGAGCGGGCACGGGCGAACGCTGAGGGGCTGCTGGGAGTGCAGTACTGGTAGGGGAGGTGGCGGCTGTACCTGTTGAAGTGGGGGGCACAGATGGTGCCGCTGCCACAGGGGAGCTCCCATCGGCGGACGAGTCCCTGTCGCTGCTTGGTGATCCGGTGGCCGACGTGAAGCTCCTCTCGCCCTCCGTCCCACTGGTGCATTCAGAGTACGTGGTGTGGCCCTCCATGGCCATGTGGGATGCAGCTTCCTTGTGCTCTGGTGCCACTGTACCTCCGCCTGTTGATGCTGATGTACAAAAGGACAGGGAGAGCAGGAAAAGGGGGAGACAGAAGAACGAGAGTTTTAGTGCATGGATTACCGCTACCGTTGGCGGACAAGACAGACGCAGCAGCCCCCTGCATTACGCCATGCTCCTGCCCTCTGCACATGCAAATTCTGGGATATGGCCTACATGGCAATGGTGGACATCAGCGCACATGTATGCCACATGGACAACTGTACCTAGACTTGGCACTCTGCTGAGGTGGGGTTGAGTGCCACACGGCCTACATTACGGAGGGGCCTTGCCTACCTAACTCGCCCTGGCCTAGGGACACCCACAGCCCACCTCCCCCACCCAGACACCTCCACTGCACGCAAAGTCCACAGACTGAGGTTGTACTCACCCCCTTGTGTGTGCTGTGATGTCCTCAAGCGCCCATCCAACTCCGGGTAGGCCACCGCCAGGATCCGGAACATCAGGGGGGTCATGGTGCGACGGGCACCCCTCCCACGTTGGGAGGCCATCCCCAGCTGAGCCTCCGCCGTCTTCTTGCTGCAGCGGCGAATGTCCTCCCATCTCTTACGGCAGTGGGTGCCCCGTCTGTGGTGGGCCCCCAGGGTCCGGACCTCCTTGACGATGGCACGCCAGATGTCCCTCTTCTGGTGGACGCTGACCTACATGACATGCACAAGGGAAGAGGAACAGTCATTACCAACTGCACCGTCATTGTGAGTGGCCCCCTCCCTACTCTGGCCATGTGGCCCATTCATTCCCATGCATTCTTGTTCAATCAGCTCTGCACCCTTCCCTCTTCCACCTGGCCCTCTCCACCCAGGCCTAGCCCATACAACGTGCTCCCTGTGTACTAACCTGTTGGTCTGGAGGACCGTAGAGTAGCGTGTACTGGGGGAGGACCCCATCCACAAGTTTCTCCAACTCCTGTGCAGTGAAGGCAGGGGCCCTTTCCCCAGACGCAGCAGCCATCGTCGCTTCCAGACCGAGGTCACAGCAGCACTAGCAGTGTAGGTCCTCTCCTGTCGAAGGTCAGGTATTGAGTGATTGAATAGATAGAAAATGACGCTGACTTCCGCGGCGGTGACGTCCACGGCGGTGCGTATCATCAACGCCGGCGCACTTGTTCATTGGCTCCTGGGACCCATAGGGTCCAATGTTAACCAATGCAGCATTGCGCCGTGGTCTACGACCGCCTACCGCAATGGTGTACAACGCCAGCGCAGTTACCCCACAATCCCATTGTCCCAGTTTAGAGGTCAGGCAGCCGCCATTTCAGGGGCCCACATGGCTTCATTTACTACTGCGTCACACATAGCTAGGCCTACACTCAACACACATACAGGAAGGGTTTTGTGAGTGGTATAGTCTTGTGTGTAACTGTGGGTACATACCTGGAGGAATAGTGACTGGTTCTTCGCTGTTGTCCTTTGTAGGCACCGTCAGCTGGGACATATGAGAAGATGACGGAATCCTCCGGTGTACCGACCGCTGGTGGACCTGTTGACAATGGAAGAAAGACATGTCATCGTCACCTATCGGTTTGACCGTGCCACTATCCAGGAACTATGTACCCAGTTGGAGCCAGACCTGATGTCACCGATCCGCCATCTGTGCAGGTGCTGTCAGTGCTCCATTTCCTTGCAAGTGGGTCTTTTCAGACAACAGTGGCCATGGCATCAGGGATGTCCCAGCCTATGTTTTCCAACGTGCTGTCCAGAGTGTTGTCTGCCCTGCTGAAACACGTAAGGAGATACATAATTTTCCCTCAGGTGGACGATTTGCCTACAGTGAAGGGTGACTTCTATGCTTTTGGACATATCCCCAACGTCATAGGTGCCATTGATGGTACCCATGTAGCTCTGGTCCCCCCCCACAGGAGTGAACAGGTGTACAGGAACAGGAAGAGTTATCATTCCATGAATGTCCAGATGGTCTGTTTGGCAGACCAGTACATCTTGCAGGTAAATGCTATGTTCCCTGCCTCAGTGCATGACGCCTACATCCTGCGGAATAGTAGCATCCCTGATATGATGGGTCTACTCCAGAGGCACCGTGTATGGCTATTGGGGGACTCTGGTTACCCCAACCTTTCCTGGCTATTGACCCCAGTGAGGAATCCCAGGACCAAGGCAGAGGAACGCTACAATGAGGCCCATGGGCGGAGTAGGAGGGTGATCGAAAGCACCTTCAGCCTCCTGAAAGCCATGTTCAGGTGCCTCCATTTGACAGGTGGATCCCTATTCTACACACCGAAGAAGGTGTGCGACATCATCATCACCTGCTCCATGCTGCATAATTTGGCTTTGCGACGCCAGGTGACAAGAGTCAGTCATACAGCAGTATTTCCAGTGACACACAGGTGAGAACATTTTCTGGTTTGACATTACATAAACTTTCACACGTCTACCTCTATCCTGTTTTTCGATTTCAATCACTATTTGTTAACTGAGTTGTACCCTTCCATTACGGTTTCACAGGTGTGGTAACCTACGTGTCAACTGCTTGCATCCTTCAAGGGCTTGTGATGTGTGACATAGGTATGTTAGCCTTACAATTGTACAGCCATTATGACACTGTCATTGATAATCCAAAGTACCAAATCATAGACTGACTCCAGATTGTTTTGTGTTTCAAGGGTGTTTATTTAAGTTCTCAAAAAATGAAGGGGGGTTGTAAATTGGTGATGGGTGATGGTGGAGGAATGTCAATGGCAGAGTCCAGTCTATTAGTCTCACAGGTGCACTGCCCATCTGGGCATAGGAAGTGGAGCTGGGGCAGTTTGAATATGGACAGGGTAACAAAGTGGGAGAGTGGGAGGACAATCAGGGTGGTCTTATTTCCTGGCGGGGGTCTTGCCATCTTGCTCTGTCCTGTTCCTGGATCTCAGGGACCGCGTGCGTGGTGGTTGTCCGTCTGCAGGGGGTGGGGTGCTGGTGTGGTGGTCCTGTGGCAGGGCGTCCTGTCCACTAGCGCCAGCGGAGGTGGTGGGCATTTCATCGTCCTGGCTAGTGTCAGGGGCCCCTTGGAGTGCCACTTTGTCCCTCAAGGTCTGCTGTATGTCCTTCAGCACCCTTACGATGGTGCCCAGGGCGGAGCTGATGGTTCTGAGCTCCTCCCTGAACCCCAAATACTGCTCCTCCTGCACCCGCAGGGTCTCCTGCAACTTGTCCAGGACCGTCGCCATCGTCTCCTGGGAGTGGTGGTACGCTCCCATGATGGAGGAGAGAGCCTCGTGGAGAGTTGGTTCCCTTGGCCTGTCCTCCCTCTGTTGCACAGCAGCCCTCCCAGTTCCCCTATGTTCCTGTGCCTCCGTCCCCTGGACCGTGTGCGCACTACCACTGCCCCCAGGTCCCTGTTGTTGTTGGGATGGTGGGTTACCCTGGGTGCCCTGCAGTGGTGGACACACCGCTGATTGACCTGTCCTGGGTAGGGAGGTTTGGGCCCGCTGGGTGGGTGCTGTGCTGGTGTTACCAGAGGGTGGAAGGTCGGTGTTGGGCTGTGCCTGTGCAAGGGGAAACGACTGTCCTGAGGCCCACGATGGTCCGGGCTGGTCATCAAGATCCAGTAGGGCAGAGCTGCTCTCGTCACTGTGGGCCTCTTCTGTGGGTGGAGTGGTGTTGTCTGGACCCTCTGGTGTGGTGACGGTCCTTCGGGTTCCTGCAGGGGCATAAGAGCATGATTATTGCATGTGTGTGTGTAATGGTGTGCAATGGGTGGGTGTGCGTGAACCCCAGTGCAAGCATTCCTGTGTGGGGGCTTGTGTGATGATGGTTGGGGGGGTGTTCTAGGTATGTGCAGTGAGCATGCTTTGGTGAGGGGTGACCATGCTTAGTTGTGTCATGCAGGGCTTGGTGTTGGGATGGGTGGTTTGTGTTATGGGTACATTAGTGATGAGTTGGAGTGATAGGGGAGGGTGTGAGGGTGGGGATGTGTGATAGCATACAGGTAGGGTGGGGGATGTGATAGTTAAGATTTGACTTACCAGTGTCCCATCCTCAACCGACTCCTCCAAGGCCCTCAAGATGCAGGATGGTCAAGACTTGCTCCTCCCATGTTGTTAGTTGTGGGGGAGGAGGTGGGGGTCCGCTGCCAGTCCGCTGTACCGCAATGTTGTGCCTGGAGACCGTGGAACGCACCTTCCCTCGTAGGTCGTTCCACCTCTTCCTGATGTCCTCCCTATTTCTTGGGTGCTGTCCCACGGCGTTCACCCTGTCCACTATTCTGCACCATAGCTCCATCTTCCTGGCTATTGATGTGTGCTGTACCTGTGAGCCAAATAGCTGTGTCTCTACCCGGACGATTTCCTCCACCATGACCCTGAGCTCCTCCTCGGAGAAGCGGGGGTGTCTTTGGCGTGACATGGGGTGGTGTGGGTGATGTGTGGGGTGGTGTATGTGTTGATGAGTGTGGTGAGTGTAGTAGTGTGTGGTGTTTTGTGCGTGGATGTTGTGTGGGTGATGGTGTTGTGTGCCTCTGTGTGATGGGGTTGTCAATTGCTGTGCTGTCTCTCTGTGCTTCTTTCCGAATTTGTGGTCGTAGGGGTTTGTGGGTGATGTGGCTGTGTGTTTTATATTGTGTTGGGTGTGTGGGAGTGTTGTTTGTATGTGTATCAGGTGTGTATATTTTAAATTGTCCAATGTGGCGGTGTTTTGTAGATGTGTGTGTATTTTGAGCGCGGCGGTGTGTACCACCAATGGAATACCGCGGTTGAAAGACCGCCACGTGGATTCGTGGGTCGTAATAGCATGGGCGTGTTTCTGTTGCCGTGGAGATGGAGAATTTGTTTCCGCATGTTTATCGCTGACCTTTGGTGAGGCGGTGTTGTGTGGGTGTCTGAATTTCGTCGGATTCCGAGCTGTGTGTCATAATAGCTGTGGCGGTCTACCGCGGCGGTGTATTGGCGGTCTTCTGCACGCCGGTAAGCGACTTTTACCGCCAATGTTGTAATGACCCCCTATATATCACTTTTCAGTGATATCTCTACCAATTCACATTGCAACTTTATTCGTTTTGACCTACAAATATCCTGATAAATATTATATATTTTTTTTAAACACTGTGTGGTGTATTTTTGTGGTGCTGTATGGTGGTATTGTATGATTTATTGCACAAATACTTTACACATTGCATTCTAAGTTAAGCCTGACTGCTCGTGCCAAGCTAACAGAGGGTGGGCACAGGCTAATTTTGGATTGTGTGTGACTTACCCTGACTAGAGTGAGGGTTCTTGCTTGGACAGAGGGTAACCTGACTGCCAACCAAAAACCCAATTTCTAACATTGGTGATCAGCGGTGAGGATAGGACTTGTATTTGTGCAGTGACATACAGTAGCTAAGTATTTCACTACCTACCCACAGTTGAAGGTCAACTTGATTTTTATCTCTTTTTGCAAATTCGTTTTTTCCTGACAATTTTCAAAAACTAAATCCTCACTCGAACATGTCTCTGACTGGGTGTCAAATAGGAGACTTTGACCTAGTCCTGTTGGATACATATCCGGTCTAACAACTAAGAGGGTTCTGCAGGGCAATGAGGGTACCCACCCAAGGGGCCTCCAAAAAGGAGCACTTTCAAGTGGCGCTGAGGGCCTGGGCAGAAGCCCATTTAGAAGAGGATGATGAGGAAGAGGAGCCAGAAAATGGCTCCTCAGAGGATTTGTTGCTATCTGTGGATGATGTTACCACTGCAATCATGCCCCCTTCCAGACCAGGGAGCAGTGTCTCTGTGCAAAGCCTGACCGCAGAGGAAAGGAGAGAGGAAAGGGAGTTCCAATTGCAAATGGCAAAACTGAAAATTGAGGCTTAACAGGAGGAGAGAAGGGCAGAGAGAGAAGCCAAACAAGCTGAGGCTGAAAGAGCAGCCAAACAGATTGAAGCTGAAAGAGCAGCCAAACAGATTCAAGCGGAAGATGAAAGGGCAGCCAAACAAGCTGAAACTGAAAGAGCAGCCAAACAGGTGGAAGCTGAAAGAGCTCTGGCTGAAAATAAACTATTATTGGCTCATGAACTGAGTCTCAAGGAGCTGGAGATAAAGGCGAGACAGTCTGAATCCAGCAATAATGGTGGCAGCATACAGACAGGACCTGCTGGAGAAAAGAAGGTTTGTATACCCAAAAATGTGGTGCCCAGTTTTGTGGTGGGAGATGACATAGATAAATGGTTAGCTGCTTATGAAGTTGCACTAAGGGCTCATGAGATTCCTGAAGGGCAATGGGGGGTAGCTATGTGGGGTTATGTGCCGCCAATGGGGAGGGACACACTTCTCACATTGGATCAATCTGATCAAAACACATACCCACTTCAGAAAGCCACTTTACTTGCCAAGTTTGGGCTGACCCCTGAGGGATACCGTCAGAGGTTCAGGGACAGCACCAAACAAACCACACAAAAAATGGGCAGATTTCTTTGACTTTTCCAGTAAGGCACTGAATGGATGGGTGCGGGCAACAAAGTAGATAATTATAAAGGGCTATATGACTTGATTCTGAGAGAGCATATACTCAATGTTAACTATACAGAGTTGTGCCAGCATTTGGTAGATAGTAAGCTGACTGATCCCAGGAAGCTTGCTGAGGAGGCGGACCTCTGGGTTAGCACCAGAGTGTCCAAAAAGGTACCTGGGGGGGACTCCCACAAAGGTGGTCAGGGTTCCCAACAGAAGAAAGAGGGGGGAGATAAACTTACAGACAAGGAACTCTCAAAAGGCCACCAAAAGAATTCCCAGGGATGGGGTGGCAACCATTCCTTTTCCATATTTGGGAAAAAGCCAGGGACATATGATAGGTCAGGGAAATCCAACCCCAAATGTATGGAGTGTTACCAGTATGGTCACTGTAAAGGCGATCCCCAGTGCTCCAAAAGGGCACCGTCCACTACCGGACAGACACCTGGGTTGACTAGTGTAGCGCTTGGGGGGGAGATGGACCCAGATAGCTTTGGGTAGCAGGTAGAGATTTCCCTAGTGTCCCTGGGAGAAAGAGAAATGGTGCCCAAAGCCCACCCGCCCCGAAATACTTCCAAGTACAGGAAGTGGGTCACCATTAATGGGCAGAAGGTGGAGGCTCTGCGTGACACAGGAGCCAGTATGACTACTATCCAGAGTCAGCTGGTGTCAACAGAGAAGATAGTCCCTAATACATTCCACCAGGTCATAGTCGCTGACAATCGTGAGAGTCACCTACCGGTGGCTCTGGTTCCCTTTGAGTGGGGGGGGGGTCTCTGGTACTCTGAAAGTAGCTGTGAGTCCTGCCATGCCTGTAGATTGTCTGTTAGGCAATGATCTTGAGCATAATACTTGGAAGAAGTAGAGCTCAGATCTCACCTGGAGATGTTAGGGTTACCTGAGTGGGTCTGCATGACCACACGGTCCATGGCTGCCCGGGAAGGGAGTCAAGGGCTTCTGGAGCCTGGAAATATGGCCCAGAGAGCTGCCAAAGAGGGGGGGCCAGGGGCACGGGAAACCCGCCCCCAATGTTCCCACAGTGGTAGACGAGGCCCCTGAGGAAGAGGAGGCCTCTGAGCCAACCGGGGAGGACATAGCTGCCCTAGGTAACCTACCTGAACTTGCTGGCTGGCAAGTAGAGGGGGGGGGGGCAACCAGGGAAGCATTCTGCAAGGCGCAGAGAGAATGCCCCACCCTTGAGGGTCTGAGGAAGCAGGCCACAGACCACGCAGCAGGTGATGCCTCTGGCGCTCACCATATTTACTGGGAGAATGATCTCCTTTACAGTGAGCATAGGGTTCCAGGTCCTGGGGCCCACCGTGTGCTGGTTGTCCCCCAGTGTTACCGGAAATTCCTACTAGGCCTGGCTCACGACATTCCCCTGGCAGGACACATGGGCCAAGACAAGACCTTTGACAGGCTGAACACCCACTTTCATTGGCCCAGAATGAGGAAAGCCTCAGATAACTTCTGCAGAGCTTGCCCCACCTGCCAGGCTAGTTGGAAGGCAGGGAAACGGCTTAAAGCTCCCCTGCTCCCACTCCCAGTCGTTGGCACCCCCTTTGAAAGGGTGGGCATCGACATTGTTGGTCCTTTTGACCCCAAAACTGCCTTGGGCAACAGGTTTATCCTAGGTTTTGGTGGACCATGCCACCCGCTATCCAGAGGCAATCCCTCTGAGAAAAGTCACTGCAAAGGTGGTGACCAGAGCCCTGTTGGGAATATTTACCCGTGTGGGATTCCCTAAGGAGGTTGTGTCTGACAGGGGCACAAACTTCATTTCTGCATACATGAAGACCCTGTGGGATAAGTGTGGTGTGACCTACCGGTTTACCACCCCTTATAATCCTCAAACCAATGGGATTGTTGAGAGATTCAACCAGACCCTGAAAGGTATGATTTGTGGCCTGACTGAGGCCATGAGGCGTAAGTGGGACGTCCTTTTACCCTGTCTGTTGTTTGCTTCTAGAGAGGTGCCCCAGAAAGGGGTGGGGTTCAGCCCCTTTGAGCTTCTCTATGGTCACCCTGTCAGGGGACCCCTAAGCATCGTTAAGGAGGGCTGGGAGAGAGCTCCCCAGGCCCCTCCCCAGGATGTGGTCAGCTACATGCTGGCCCTCCGCAAACAAACCCAACGCTTCTGGAAGCAGGCCCAGAGTAACCTCGAGGCCAGTCAAGAGGTGATGAAGGAGTGGTACGACCAGAAGGCCACTCTAGTTGTGTTCTCACCTGGAGACAAAGTTTGGGTGATGGAGCCAGTAGAGCCCAGGGCTCTCCAGGACCGCTGGACTGGCCCCTTTGAGATCAAGGAGCGTAAAGGGGAGGCCACTTACCTAGTGGACCTCAAGACCCCTAGGCAACCCCTAAGGGTCCTCCATCACAACCGGCTCGAACCTCACTTTGAGAGGTCTGAGGTCAGTATGCTCCTAGTCACAGATGAGGGCATGGAAGAGGAGAGTGAACCTCTCCCCGACCTCCTCGCTGTCAAAGAAGGGGATGGGTCAGTAGGTGGTGTCATTCTCTCTGACTCCCTGACTCCAACCCAGAGAGGGGGCTGCTATGAGCTGTTAGAGCAGTTCTCACCCCTGTTCTCCCTTACTCCTGGACTAACCCACCTCTGTGTGTATGACATTGACACAGGTGACAGTGTCCCTGTAGAGAACAAAATTTACAGGTTGTCAGATAAGGTGAAGGCCAGCACCAAGGAGGAGGTCTCCAAGATGTTGACTTTGGGGGTTATTGAGAAATCCAGTAGTCCATGGGCCAGCCCTGTGGTATTGGTTCCCAAGGCTACTGCCCCAGGTGCGAAGCCAGAACTCCGGTCCTGTGTGGACTACCGGGGTCTCAACTCAGTCACCCGGACTGATGCTCACCCCATCCCCCGAGCTGATGAGCTCGTTGACAGGCTAGGCGCTGTCAAATTCCTGAGTACATACGATCTTACTTCCGGGTACTGGCAGATTGGCCTGACTGAGGGGGCTAAAGAAAGATCAGCTTTCTCCACACTTGATGGCCATTTTAATTCCGGGTGATGCCATTTGGGCTGAAAAATGCCCCCGCTACCTTCCAAAGGGTTGGTTAACGGGGTCCTAGCTGGTAAAGATGCCTTCTGTGCAGCTTACCTAGATGACATCGCTGTCTACAGTTCCAGCTGGGAGGAACACCTGCTCCACCTCAAGGAGGTGCTTCAGGCCCTGCAACAGGCAGGCCTGACTATCAAGGCTAGTAAGTGTCAGATTGGGCAGGGTTCCGTGGTGTACTTGGGACACCTAGTAGGTGGTAGCAGGGTGCAGCCGCTCCAGGCCAAGATTGAAACTATCAAGGCCTGGCAACCACCTAGAACACAGACTGAGGTGAGAGCCTTTTTGGGCCTCACTGGATACTACCGCAGGTTCGTCAAGGGCTATGGTACCATTGTGTCCCCCTTGACAGAACTCACTTCCAAGAAACAACCTAGGTTGGTGAATTGGACAGAGGCCTGTCAGAAAGCCTTTGATTCTCTGAAGGAAGCCATGTGCACGGCCCCTGACTACTCCCAGGAATTTATTGTTCAGACAGACGCTTCAGAGCATGGCATAGGGGCTGTTCTAGCACAGCTGAATGAGGAGGGCTCAGACCAACCAGTAGTCTTTATTAGCAGAAGACTATTACCATGGGAACAGAGGTGGAGTGCTATTGAGAGAGAAGCATTTGCTGTGGTCTGGGCACTGAAGAAGCTAAGACCCTACTTGTTTGGGACTCACTTCCGGGTTCAGACAGACCACAGGCCCCTCAGATGGCTCATGCAGATGAGGGGTGAGAATCCAAAACTCTTGAGATGGTCCATTTCCCTACAGGGGATAGACTTTACGGTGGAGCATCGCCCAGGATTGACCACACCAATGCTGATGGTCTCTCCAGATACTTCCGCCTTAGCGATGAGAGCTCCCAGGAAGTCGGGTAGCTCTCCCCACTTTCAGCTGGGGGACACATGTTAGACCTGACATGCCTTAGGGTGGTCACCCCTAACTTTTTGCCTACCTCCCTCCACTTTTTGGACCCTGTTTTGCTGGCTTTTAGACTCTGCGCACTTTACCACTGTTAACCAGTGCTAAAGTGCATATGCTCTCTCCCTTTTTAAACATGGTAACTTTGGATCATACCTGATTGGACTATTTAATTTACTTATAAGTCCCTAGTAATGTGCACTACATGTGCCTAGGGCCTGTAGATTAAATGCTGCTAGTGGACCTGCAACACTGGTTGTGCCACCCACTTAAGTAGCCCCCTTAACCTTGTCTCAGGCTTGCCATTGCAAGGCCTGCATGTGCAGTTTCAGTGTCACTTTGACTTGGCATTTAAAAGTACTTGCCAAGCCTAGAACTCCCCTTTTTCTACATATAAGTCACCCCTAATATGTGCCCTAGGTAACCCCTAGAGCAGGGTGCTGTGTAGGTAAAAGACAGGATATGTACCTGTGTAGTTATATGTCCTGGTAGTGTAAAACTCCTAAATTCATTTTTACACTACTGTGAGGCCTGCTCCCTTCATAGGCTAACATTGGGGCTGCCCTCATACATTGTTGAAGTGGCAGCTGCTGATCTGAAAAGAGCAGGAAGGTCATATTTAGCATGGCCAGAATGGTAATACAAAATCCTGCTAACTGGTGAAGTTGGATTTAATATTACTATTCTAGAAATGCCACTTTTAGAAAGTGAGCATTTCTTTGCACTTAAATCTTTCTGTGCCTTACAATCCACGTCTGGCAGGGCTTGGTTGACAGCTCCTTGTGCATTCACTCAGACACACCCCAAACACAGGGTACTCAGCCTCACTTGCATACATCTGTTCTGCATTTTGAATGGGTCTTCCTGGGCTGGGAGGGTGGAGGGCCTGCTCTCACACAAAGGACTGCCACCCCCCCCACTGGAACCCTGGCAGACAGGATTGAACTGAAAGGGGACCTGGTGCACTTCTTAGCCACTCTTTGAAGTCTCCCCCACTTCAAAGGCACATTTGGTTATAAAACAGGGCCTCTGCCCTACCTCATCAGACACTTGCTGGAGAAGGAACCTGAACCAGAAACTACATCCTGACAAGAAGAACTGCCAGGCTGCTCAAAGGACTCACCTGTCTGCTTTCTACAAAGGACTGCTGCCTTGCTGTTGGCCTGCTGCCTTGCTGAACTCTTGCCTGGCTGTGAAAGTGCTCTCCAAGGGTTTGGATAGAGCTTTCCTCCTGTTCCCTGAAGTCTCAGGACCAAAAAGACTTCTCTTTTTCACTTGGACGCTTCGCGCGGCAAAATTTTCAACGCACAGCTTGTTCCGTGGCGAGAAAAACGCCACACACCGACGCTGATCGACGCGACGCCTTCGGGACGACTGGAACTTCGACGCACGGCCTCGCAAGGACAACGCCGCCCGACCTCCAGAGGAGAAATCGACGCAACGCCTGCCGTGAGAGCGAAACTTCGACGCGCAGCCCCGCAGAACGACGCACAGCCGGAAAACAAGCAGGAGAATCCACGCACAGACCCGGGACATCTGGTAATCCCCGCGATCCACAGAAATAGACTGTCCGCGCCCCGGAAAACGACGCACGACTTCCCTGCGTGAAAAATAACGACGCAAATCTGTGTGTGCTGGGGAGAAATCGACGCACACACCATTTTTCCACGTATCTCTTCTTCTGTGGCCCTCTGAGGAGATTTTCCACTCCAACCCAGGTGCTTGAAAGAGACTTTGTTTGCTTTTTAAAGACTTAAGACACTATATATCACTTTTCAGTGATATCTCTACCAATTCACATTGCAACTTTATTCGTTTTGACCTACAAATATCCTGATAAATATTATATATTTTTCTAAACACTGTGTGGTGTATTTTTGTGGTGCTACATGGTGGTATTGTATGATTTATTGCACAAATACTTTACACATTGCCTTCTAAGTTAAGCCTGACTGCTCGTGCCAAGCTACCAGAGGGTGGGCACAGGCTAATTTTGGATTGTGTGTGACTTACCCTGACTAGAGTGAGGGTTCTTGCTTGGACAGAGGGTAACCTGACTGCCAACCAAAAACCCCATTTCTAACACATATTAAATGTGTTTTTCTAACATGCAGTGTGCTGACTTGCTGAAGGACATGTAATCGTATTTTTCCAGAAGCTAGAAGATGAATGTAACTGTAGTAGATCTGTTCTCATGAAACTCGACTTGCTCAAGGAAACATTCTTGCTGAATGCAACAGTGTAGACTTGTTACAGGTACAAGGTCGCCTAAACCAGTATAGACAATGGACCTACTGACTGGGGATGCAAGAGGACCACAAGAGTATGAAATAATACCGGACATTCTACCAGTTGAAGACGTCAATCACCAGAACCAATAAACTACGTGAGAACTGTTATGAGGTGACAAATTTGATGGTACCACTGTAAACCCATTGGATGGAGACAGTGGGGTGCCAAACCTACCCAATTAGGAATTAGGGAACTGTACAACAGAAAAGGGATAAAAACCTTTGACACAAGGAGCCATTAGAAGATGCCATTTCGAACTTTTGTTATGACCCAGACACTTTGTCACTCTGCCTAGAGACTTTGCTGTTTGGCTCTTCAAACCATCCTCACCCTTATCTTGCCCGTTCTATACTTCTACTCCTTATGAGGGAAGTGTCCCTACTTACCTGTCTTGCTGAACTTTGCTCTGTTTTCTGGCTAATGGCGAATCAACTTATGTCCTGAGGATGAAGACTGACTCTGTATGCTGACCCATTACGGAGGGTAACTATATGATGATGAAATTGTAATTGTCTGTTTGCCTTTCCTTTCTAGGTACCAACTGCTTCTTTTGACAGAGACCATAGTTAGATGTTTTTCCAAATTCGCGTTGCTAAATAGTTTTGCATGAAGCCCAACATGCCAATGCTAATTCGAGGTTAGTTAAGGGGTTCACTAGACGGACGCAAATAGACAAATGACTGACTCAATGCTTTTTTGAAAAGTGCACTAATGATACTCTGCTAAGGTTAACCCATGTTGATGTCGTGTTATGTTCTAATGTTTGTGATCCTTGCTTTGATGAAATCTTATTTGAGTTGCCATATTATGACAATGCTGATGTGTTTCATGGTTTTGAGACTAATAAACTTACTCGTAGAATTGTAATCAATAGGGAATAAACATTAAAAAACTTACTAAACTGGTGTGGTTATTCATGACTGAAAGGTCATGGTGGTTTCCAAGTCTTATTAATGTTATTGATTAAGTTAATTGATTTGTTTTGGTGACTATTGATGACGTTATTGACATTGATTGACATGTTGATTAGTTATCTCGCCTTAAGGTGTCTTCAATCAGGGTCAAAAGATTCATCGGCCTAAAAGGAGTCCCAGAGTGAGTAAATTATCTAGATTGGGACACACGTTACCAGTTCTGGTAGCAGAGGACGGTTTGGCCCTTTGGGGCCCTAGGACGAGGGTCCATTGTTTAAAAGTGTTTTTCGAAATAATGCAAATTGGAGGCACAATGTGTCTCTAAGTCCCAAATGACTTTCCTGGAATCTCTGAGCTTGCCTAAGTGAGAAGGTTGGTTCTCGGTGTTCTAGTATGTGTGAAATAGATTATGCATATTGCAGGTGATTTGTGAAGTTTTTGTGAATTTAGGCCAGGTAATGTTTTAGTAGGAGTGGGCATACTCCGCAGTATGAGAGTAGGGAAGTCGGCGAACTTCATGTGAGTGTGGCGCTTTGTGCTCAAAATAATTGTCCACATGGTTGTTGGTGATGCACGGACCCGTTGTGGTCTAAGACTCCGGAGTATATTGATAAGTGTATGAGACACTTGGTTTATGTTGTAATTTGTGCGGTTTAATAGGTCAATCGGGCGTGGTTGATGAGTCGAGTTTGAGTCAAATTGTGAGTGAAACCTTCAATGGAGATTTGGCAAGTTCTAATGTGCACTAGAACGAACCATTGACAAGTCGAGAGTAGGATTTGCAGGTCGAATTCTGCTTGCGAGTGCAGGAGCTGAGAGAGAGACAGTAGCGGCCGAGGCTTCAAGTGAAATCTCTGTAAAGTTCTTAAGCGATTGTGTTACCCTTCCTGTAGTAAACGGGCAAATTTGAGTTTATTGTTGAAGTGCTCGCAATATATTGCATTCGTTTCTGTGTGAGGAAGACAAGCCGCAAGACTTTGTCATCCGCAGGGTGTGTGAGTGTGACATCATTGGAGCAGCCCTGGGATAGGTCAGTTGCAGAGAGGGATCGCGCATGGATTGGCAGCCGTCCGTGAGAGGCAATTGGTTGCTAAGGTAGGCTAAGAGTGTTCTGGGAATTAAAGTCACTTCCTGATTAGATTCTAAACAAAATAAGAGACGCGAAAATGATGTTTTTCAAGGCTCTAAAGAGTGCTTTGAGGGGAGATACATACATCACAGTAGTGTGGGGGAGCCTACACCACCAGAGGCTACTCCGGCTTATACCGTAATGGAGGAGAAGGGAGTTGCGCCATGTCTTTGGTTAAAGCAGTGGTGCAAAATGACAGAAAAAGAGGGATGTTTAGCATTTCCAGAGTACGGAACGTTTAATATAAGAATTTTGGAAAATTTGCGAAGGGTGTTAAGTGAGCAAAAACCGCCCGAGACCAGCTCAGTTTGAGGAATTATCCGTCTGGGATTTAATGGCCATATAACATAGGCAGCAGAAATTTGTGAGGAGAATGAGAAGAGCAGAAAAGACTCTATCGGAGGCTAAATGGGATAACGAGACTAAGATGTGGAGAAGGGGAATAATAGACGGAGTTAGGATGTTTCCAGCAATAACACAAGAAGACGAGACACAGGGAAAGAAGGCCACTTGTTAGTCAGACAAGGGCTCTAGTAAGCCAAAGGAGACTTAGAGTTCTTGGGCAGATGCAGATGATTCAGACAATGAGAAGTTTCTTAATCAGTTGTTACATGATCGCCCGCCACCATATGCCAGAAATGATAATGGACAGAGTACTAGTGCGGGTCCTGAAGATCCAACACAAGAGAAGGGAATCACAAATACAGTACAGACAGGCAATACAGTTCCGATACAGAATGGTGTCAGTGTACCCACTGCACCAGACAAGCAGATACAGTTGCAGCCACCACAAATTCAGAGGCTCTATCCTGATGTCCATTATTAGAGACTACTACGAGTTTTGATGGTGCCGCCTGATCCAGTATGCATGAGAGTAAAGTTAGTGCAGATTGAGCCAACTCCTTAATTGCTGCCTCAGCTGCAGCAGCAGGTGGTTCCGAGTTACACTTCTGTCACAGGACCGCAGTCAGTAGCTACAGCACCCATGATGAATCAAGCTATGGGAGTTAATGCTCCACAGGGTTTGGGAATTGGATAGTCACCAGCTGCTATATCATTGCCATTACTGTTGGTCCACCAGTACCGCTGTATGCGCAAGCTAAGCCTAGCGGATGTGACCAGGAAGTAATGACCCAAGAGGCGATAAGACGAGGGTTCACAGGAAACTTGCAGGGGATGACACGGGGGTCAGACAGCTGAAAGGTCTAGATCCTTGTTGGATTTCAGTCCGATTGGGGTTCCTTTGGAGACAGTGAGGCAAGCAGGATTGGGTACCCTGACCCCACAGGTGATGAGTGCAAATACGTCACAGACATCAATGATGCAGTCTGGAAATGTTTTGTTGCAAGGCTGAACAGCAAAACAAATGAGTGAATGGTTAGACAAGCTCAACTCTCCGCAGACTACTACAGTGACCGCAGAGAGATCAGAAAGAGAGGAGTACCTGAATTTTGTGAGGTTGGGCGTGGAAGCCACAGAACTAGTAGAAGGAACAATGGGGGTGAATAGGTTAGAGTCATACACGGAAGCAAAATTGAGGTATCTGTGCCCCAAAATAACCAAAGAGGTGAGCAGGGTGCATCAGAGGTTAGCAAACCTAGCGGACAAATACGGCATAGACTTAGACAATACTAAGCATTTGAAGAGGAGCTATAGGTTAGACTTTGAACCTGAAGATTTTGATCACATGAGATCCACCGGAATGAAGGTGCATCTCAAAGAGATATTGCAGAGTGGTCAAATTTGGGGAGCATTAGAGAAGTGGGAAGGCAGATGGGCAAAGAAGAGAGATAAAGAGAAAGGTGACTGCCCAGAACCGAAGCAGGCGAAAGCTGCACCAGACACGGGAACAATAAAAACGTTACCAATGAGAGAAACTGCTGGAGGGGTTCTAGTCCATGTACCATGGTCTAGAGGTGACATTCTGTCATTTACAAATAACTATCCCAGGTTAAGGGAGAAGCCAATAAAGTGGTACCAGCAGACGGACAGGTTTGTGAAGCTTGCGAAATGTCTTTGGGAAGGCTTGAATACCCTGTTTGAGATCATAGTTCCAGCTGACTTATGGCTTGAGTGCAAGAGGGGTGTGGATTGGCTGACAGAGGAGCCGGCAAGGGACAAGATTACTGGAGCACCGTCTTCTGAAGTAATGAGGTATTACCATAAAGTGATCGAGTTTTTGAAGCAGAAAGTGTCACCGAAGGTTAATGACTGGCAGAAAATTGATCAAACGTCACAGGAGGGCAAAGAGTTGATACATGCTTACTATGAGAGGTTGTTGAAGGCATTCAAACACTACCATGGCACTGAGGTCATAGAACCAAAAGACATGAATCACCTTGTGTTCAGGTTTGTTGAAGGGTGGAGACCAGAGATTAGCCAGATTATTAAGAATCATTTGATCTGTTGGCAAGCGAAGCCGATTGATGAGGTGTTGCAGTATGCAAAATACTGTAGCGATGAGATTGAATTGAAGCAGAGAAAGCTGAAAGAAAAGGTGATGGTGATGCAAATTAAGGCTGCTCAGGCAGGGATGCAGGGAAATGGAGTACAGCAGGTGGTACAACAACAACCGCAAGGAAACAGATTGTTTCAGACGCAACAAAGAGGCAGAGGTCGAGGAGGTTTTGTGAACCGTGGTCCAGATTTGAATACCGTTGTGGTTCAAAATGATGCTCAAGGGATGAAAAAGGTGTTATCATGTCACGCGTGCGGGGCGTGGGACACTGGAAGCGGGAGTGCCCAATGATGGTGCAGGATGGTGTTGTTCAACAAAGCAATGATGTTGGTACATTTCAAAATGTGAGGGGTCCAAGAATGAGGGGTCAAAATCTGAACTTCCAGAATAACATGGTGCAGATGCAGGATCTCCAGCCTATGCAACAAATGCAAATGCCACGTGTTCAACCAGCACAGATGCAGCTGGTACAACAGCAGATTCCCATGGTACCTAGACGGCAAATGCAGTTACCACTAGCTCCAATGGGACAGCAACAGGTGATGCTTCCTCAACAGGTCACAGGTCAAACAATGAGTCAAAATGATACAGTACAACATTTCCCATTGCGTGGTGAGGATGGAATAAACGATGAATGGTCGGATGATTGTTCAGATAGTGAGGAGTGCAGGCTTGCAGCGTCCCTAGAAGTAGATCAGAGGGGACCTTATGTTCAGGGAAAGGTGATGGGTCATAAGGTTTCGTTCCTAGTTGATACAGGAGCTACACACTCTACAATCAGAAGTGCACAGGTTCAGAAATTGCCACTTTCAGGGCGTACCATATGGGTGGTAGGAGTAGCAAATCAGCTCCTGACAAATCCGATTACAGATCCGGTCTAAGTTGCGATTGGTACCTTCCAGGGATTACATAGATTTGTAGTCTGGGACTCGAGTCCCGTAGCCTTACTGGGAAGAGACTTACTGTGTAAGACTAGGTGTTCAATTACCCGTTCTAATGAGGGAATTGAGGTGCAGACAAACAGTGATGATAAAGGGGACGATGGTCAGATCTCAGAGACGGAGACCGTAAGTGAGGAGTACCCTTTGATAACCTTCTTCCCGATGTTCACAGTGACTGATTTACCAGCCGAATTACAGGGGACAGTGACAGAGAAAGTGTGGTACTTGACAGGAAAGGAAGTGGGATTAATAAGAGGAGTAGAGCCAGTCAAGGTAGAAGTGAAGCCAAATGCCGTGTTTCCCCAGGTGCCGCAGTACCACATGGCACAAGATGTTCTTATACAGGTGACGCAGATAATTGCAGACTTTATAAAGCAAGGGGTTCTAAAAGAAGTGATGAACAGTCTGTGTAATTTACCAATAATGGGTCTGAAAAAGCCTTGTGGGAAAGTTTGAATTGTCCAGGACATGAGAAACATTAATGAGATTGTGGTAACATTTTGCCCCATAGTGCCAAATCCAGCCGTGATTATGTTTCAGATTCCGTGTGATGCAGAATGGTTCACATTCGTGGACCTGTCTCAAGCATTCTTTTCGGTGCCTCTTCATAAGGACAGACAATTTTTTTTCAGTTTCAAATTCCTGGACAAGGTTTACATTTGGTGTCGAATCCCTCAAGGGTTTTCTGAATCACCTTCATCTTCAATTAGATATTGAAGAGGGACTTGGAATCATTAGAATTGCCTTTTAGTTTGACTCTAGTACAGTGCATTGATGATTTGTTAATTGCGTCCAAAACGAGAGATAACTGCAGGTACAATACTATTGCCTTACTGAATCATTTGGGAAAGAATGGACATAAAGGTGGTCATTACAACATTGGCGGTAAAAGCCGCTTACCGCCGTGCAGAAGACCGTCAACACACCGCCGCGCCTGCGGAATTCCGCAAAGGCCATTATGACCCAAATGCCGGAATCCACCAAAATCTAGACACCCACACAAGTCCGCCACACCAAAGGTCAGTGATAAACTGGCGATAAGAAATCCTCCACCGTCACGCCAACAGGAATATGCCCACACTATCACGACCCACGAATCCACGTGGCGGTCTTTCAACCGCAGTATTCCATTGGCAGTACGCACCGCCGCGCTCAAAATACACACACTTTTACAAAACACAGCCACATTGGACAATTCGAAATACACACACCTGATACACATACACACACCACTCCCACACACCCAATACAATATAAAACACACACCCACATCACCCACAAACCTCTACGACAACAATTGCAACTGAAGACCAGAGAGAGACACCACCATCGACAAACAAGCATCCACAGGCACTCAACACCATCAACCACATAAGATCCATGCACCTCACAAAACACACCACGAAATATCACCCCACACATCACAACACACACCACCTCACACATCACCCACACCACCCCATGGCATGGCAAAGACGCCCCAGGTTCTCTGAGGAGGAGCTCAGGGTCATGGTGGAGGAAATCATCCGGGTAGAGCCACAGCTATTCGGATCACAGGTGCAACACACCTCCATAGCTAGGAAGATGGAGCCATGGCAAAGAATCGTGGACAGGGTCAACGCAGCGGGACAGCACCCAAGAACACAGGAAATAGGCAGGTGTTGAGTGGGAAAAAGAATTCTGAGCAAGATATAAGCTATGAGAAAGAAAAAACATTTTTGCAACAGCCGCTCTGCCTATCGTGGATAGGGGGAGCCTATTCCAGAATGCTACGAAATGTTCCAGTCCTCTCGCCACTTTCTCCACATTGAAAAGTCTATGAACCTCCTCTGGGTGTGTGACCCATATGCCCAGATATCGGAACCCCTCCAGTTCCCATTGCAGTCCTACATCCAGTAGGTGTTCCAAAATCAAAATCAATCCCCTTGAAGGAAACAACAGCGACTTCCAAGCATTGACCTTAAGCCTGGAGAATCTACCAACTAATGTCAATAGTTGCATCAACTGGTACTTATTCCTCCGGGATCTGAAATAGACCAGGGCCTCATCTGCATATAAACAGATGACATGAATCGACATCCCCCCTCGTGGGAGAGAAAGGGACGGCGTGACGTAGCATGTGGTGGTGGATTGAAAAGGGGCAACAAAAAAATATAATAATTTTTTTTAAACGTACCTTTTTCCTGCGCCACGCTGCTCCGATCCGCTCTGCTCTGCTCCGGTCTTGCATTGCAGTCACAGACTCCCAGCCTACCCTGATTCAAATCCTACCACTGTTGGACAGAGTGCCCAGCGAGGGTGCTCGGAGGCAGAGTGGGAGCATCTGCCTGCTCTTCCCAACCCACAACGCAGTGGCAGGTTGGAGAGAGCCTAGTGCGCATGTATGTTTGGCCGGCCCGAGATGGCCGGCCAACATACATGCCCCTCTGTCCCTGTCACACATGTGGCCCTGCCCCTTTTACAGTAAAAACATACTAGACATAGTTTATTATGTTTTTACTGTAAAAGTTTTGCAGCTGCGACTGCTGGCGATGGGGGGCAGAGCGCTCCTTCGCCATAGTGGAGGAGCCACCTCTGGCTTCTACTGGTGAAGCTTGCATGGTACAATGACAGCATCCATGGGGGTGAATCTTCTGCGATGACTGATGAAGTACTGTAGTACCTCACTGGAAAGCTACACCGACTCTGACGGCAGAAAAACTTTTTTTTAATATTAGTCTCCTTAGAGTGTGCCCCTGAGTCTCTACCCCAACAAATGCCAGAGTGTTAGGATGTTCCTACCCTTTTTTTTACATGGGTAGGGGCATAGAGACTGATCCCCAAGTCCTGTAATGCACAAGCAACATTTTCTTCTGGTTTGTGGTTAGACCATAGGATTGTTTGGTATTGCAAGACCAGGACCGGTCCCACAGTAGTGAAATGCTCAAGAGGAAAAAGATCTCAGAAAACCCTATTTATTTTTAATTGTTATTACCATTGGACTCCTGTGTGACCAACCAGGCTGATATGCCTAACTTTTTAAACCCTTCAAACCCAAACTGAGTAGCTCTTTAAATGCAAATTTCTCAATAATGCTGAACAAATTTACACCAAATTATAATAAGTATTGTTAAAGCCAATAGGTCTGGCATTGGCGACCAGCCTTTTCACAATTCGTTTGTCATGGTTTATGCAAAAATGTATAGTTCAGGAGGCTGTCAGGATCTCATTAAATCTAAAAAAAATGACTAAAGGCAAAGGGTTATTCTAGTCTCAAAAAAGTACATATTACCATGTTACACCCTGCACTGAAGGTAACTACGTTGCTTGTGGATGTGCTCCTTGTGAAAGGGTAGCATGCTGTAACTCATATGGAAGTCAGTCAATGGCTGAAGTGAACTAAAATTACCTCTTGATGCATGCTGGATTAGGTAGAAGAAACGTAAATAACACTGTCACTGACTAATGGATGATGTCTGACTGAAGACCCCTATGAGCAACTATGTTATAAACACTTTTGGTAAACATCTGAAAATATTGGGTGACACAGCCCTAAAAGGCTATTGGTCTGCATTGGTTGCTAACCTCGTCTTTGAGAAAGAAGTCAAGAAGGAAAGGACAAAAGGAAGGAAGAAAGAAGACAAAGGAAGAAAGACAGACAAAAAAGGAAGGAAACAGGGCAAGAAAAAAAGAAAGATGTAATAAGGAAAAACAAAAGAAGGAAAAAGAAAAGAAGGCAAGAAATTAAGATGCAAAAAAAGGAAAGGAAAAAGAAAAGGTGAAAAAGCGAAAGAATGAACAAAAGAATGAAAGAAAGAAAAGAAGAGAAGAGAAGAAAAATGTAATAAAGAAGAAAATAAAAAAATGAATGAAGGAAAGAAAGAAAAAGGAAAGGCAAAGATAAGAGAAAGAGAAAAAAGAAAAGAATGCAAAAAGAAAGGAAGAAAAAAATGAAAGAAAAAAGGAAGAAGGCAAAAGGGAAAGAAAAAAGAAAAGCAAAAAGGAAGGAAGGCAAAAAAGGAAGATGGAAGGTAATGAAAAAAGGAGGCAAAAAATAAAGATGAAAGAAAAAAGGAAAAAGAAAGAAGGAAAACGAATGCACGAAAGACAGAAAGAAAGAAAAGAAAAAGCAAAAGGAAAGGAAAGGAAAAAAAAGGAAAGTAAGGAATGAAAGAAAAAGAAAGAAAAAAGGACAGCAGGTTCACAGTCTAAAACATGGGATTTTAAAATCGAAATTACACCCCACCTATATTTCAATATAACTGCTTAAAGTGTACTTCAGATGAAACAAGCTATAGTGTACTGTGACATAGCAGCAATCCACTTCAAAATAAATTTACAGCAGCATTGGAATGAGACAGGAACTGATAACGCTTGAATGTGCCCTGAACTCATTACAAATGGGTCTTACTATCCCATCAGGCAAAACTGCACTAGGTATCCCCTTGTGTGTGGATGTACAGCTTGTGAAAGAGCACAATGCAGACACTCAAACTGACATTAGCCAAAGGTTTAAGTAGGCTGACCTATTGTTCCATGTTGTACGCTGTAGTTGGTGGAAGTAAAATATAAATAACACAACAACAGACCAAAAGGTGAAGCTAGGTGGCTGAAAACTCCTTTAGGTAAGTGTATTATACATATTATTTTAGTAAAATCAAAAGGTCTTGGCTAACACCAGATCTAAAAAGCACTCTCTCTGAGTAAAGCTCTGTTTGCCAAATTTGGTGTAATTCCATTCAGCCATTTTTTCTGTATTAGAAATCAAATTTTCTTATGGGAATTAGCATGGCAAATCAATGTTTTGGGTCCCACCCTCTCCTCCATTAGCACAGTTAATAAAAAAACAATGCTTATAAGGGGCACGATAATTCAGGTGGGGTGGTTCAATCCATATTGTATTTAAATGTTTGGTTGCTGGGCCAATGTAGCGCACATTAGCACCTAGATGGTATTTAAGTCAAGATCATACATTCAAAGTGCTCCCTTAATGGAATTTATTCCAAAAATTAGCGTATCCTATCTCAGGAAGCGTCTTCTCAGATCTGCAAGGCACGTTCATACCCCTGTTATGCACAGCAAAGACTCAGGTGCCAAATTGCATAAGCGATAAATGTGTGCCCTGTTGCCCACCATCTTACATCAGGAAGCTGCAATAGTCAAAACTTATATCTGACAAAATTGTTTCCGTCAAATATTGCTGCGGTTAGAGCCTAGAATATATATCCTTTAATTTACAGGTAACAAGAATTTTTGGTAGAGCACAGTTTGCCCCACTAACATGTTTCTCTTGAGCATCGTAACTAGACATCTACAGCGGTTGACTTGGCCCATCACTTGGTACTCACTGTTCTATTCCTCTCACTATGGTCAAGCTGAACGGCGGCTTAGGCTTTGGCTGTTATTGAAATGTGATTATTGGCTAAAAAGGATTGACTAGGAGCCGCAGGAGACAAATTTTGAATTCTACAACAAGAGCTCACAAAACTGAGTACTGTTGTTTTCTTTTCTTGTTAATGTTCCTATCTGATTGACAAGGTTTTATTTGGTATGTCATTTAAAGTTCCATTGCCCTATAGCTTTAGGTTGGTGTATTATAGCCGTCAGTGTTTTACCACCTAGCAGGAATAGGTAGCTTATACAGTCATTCTCTAACGCATTGGATTTTTGTCTGACTGCAGTTCCTCTGGAATCTCATGTGATATCCCCTTTTCCAGATCGGGAATGATCACTTCCACTGCTACAAAATACAAAAATTCTCTTTGTCATTTAAAAAATTACTGCTCATTACCAATATCCTACATACCTATTTGGAAGTGAAGTTGGTAATTATGTTTTTCGAACATTCGTATCTTGTGTCAGGTCAGCCAACTGGACTGGGTCTTTCCACTAGTCCAGCTGCTTGCCATAAAAATATAGGTCGTCATTTTTTTGCTCCATTCCTTCCATCCCCTAGAGGTGTGCCCCGGCTTTAACTATTCATTGACTCGTGTAATGGACTATTGGCACTATCCTGAAAAGTTTGGTGCCTTGTTGTCAGAAATGTAGAGCACGTCCATTGCAAGTCGTTCTGTGAGTTAACCACTTACCTTTATGACCAACAGGTCATGGGATCAGACCCTGAGAATGCCAAGACAGCCTGCTTTCCATGTGAGGGTGGGTAATTGGGTACCAATACAATGGCTTAGTACTAACACATTTCGTTGTATATATTTATATATATTTCATTTATAGAAATTAGAAATGGCCGAAGGTTAATTTGAATAGCTGATTAAGAAGACATTCCATTAGCTTAGGGTTGTGATTGGTGTTCTGAGCTGTTGTTAAAAGCTATGAGGAGCATTTAAAGTATTTGTCATCTGTTTTAGGCTTCCTCAGTTCAGTTACCGTGATGGTTTTTGTGAGGGCTTGACCAACTACAGACCAAAAGTGCACTTCAGTCTCATTTGCTTCTTTCACATCCTCAGCTTTTGCTTTCCAATGTAGGTGAAACAGGAAGTGAACAGGGTTGTCAGTATCTATGTGGTATTTCACCTTAAAATTCAGATTTTAAAGTTAAGGCATTGGTTTACCATTTCTTTTGTGTGGATTCGGGTATGAGTTCATACATGTTGGAATAAGGCCGTCTACGTCTATTATCACTGACAAAGGATGTCTATGTAGGAAGTAAAAAAGTCAGCACACTGCAAGTGGACTCATGCTCTATTTGAGAGAACATCTATAAGTACACTCCTCACGTACCTATATTACCTCTGAAAAGAGATGGCCATGTAGGTGGTGGAAAAATAAAGTCAGGAGACACAAATGAGCCAATTAAATATTTTTTCAACAAATATAATTGTCCTCCTGGCGGCATCAGCGAGATGTTGTGCCAGTTTGACAAACACAACACAGAGGTTAGTGTCAATCGCACATAATGTTTGTTTAGATGGGTCAACGAATGCTGTAGTGGTATAATCGATGCAGCATCCTCTTTTGGAATGCCCACGACGTGCATTTAGTGAGAGATACAAACAGTTCCTTCGGATGTTGTGGCATCTTAATCAGGCCAGGGTTAAAACATTCCAAGAATTTCACCATCCTGTTAGACCTGAAAGGTTTGCTGATAAGTGTGGCGGCAATTTTGGCCTTGGTGTCCTTAACTTTTTTAAGGGTCCGCAAAAGTACATCTCAATCTAAAGACATAGCCTGGAGGTTTAATGTTGCTGTAATACATTTAAATTTAAAGTCAGTATATTGTATTTAAAGAACAGCTTCCAGTCTGTTATTATAGTGCTGTAATCTGCTTGCATATATCAAGATATTGTCTCTCATACCGATTGCTCGTTACAGCTCTAATACTATTCTTTTTATTGTGTTTTGGAACATTAATGAGTCTGGGGATATGCCAATACTCGGGCGCCTGCATCTGCTTAGTTCTACGTGTTTTCAGAACGTTATGAACTTGGTGATGAAGCACAAACTCGACCTGAATGCCAGATACTTTACACAAGGCGCTTTCTAAAACCGCAAAAACCTCTCTCTGAAATACAATCACACCTAGTCCATTTTACTCCTCTGTTCATCTCATCATTAAACTGTATGATGCCATAAAGCCCCTACAGTCATCTAATTCCTTTCAGTTTTTTTCAAGGAAACAGAAGTAAAGGCATGGAGTTACTTCCTTGAAAGCACAAGGCTAATCTTAAGAGCCTGTAATCAGGGCCACTGGAATAATGCGATTGTGTGGCTGCGATGATTTTCGTATAATTATAGATTTGCCACATTTGCCATATAATCCATCATCTGATGTATAATCTGCAGTTTTTAATAAAAAAATGTGTGTTCTAGGTCAGATTCAAGGATTCAAGCTAGCCTGGCTGATGAGGGTGTAGGGTATTGGTAGGATGACACAGAAAGATTTCTTCATAAAACGACGAGGAGTTGGTTGTCCAAGTTAGAAGTTTATTAGAGGGTCCACGGCAGACATACATATGACTGAACAGGCTGAAGGTCAGTCTAGAAAATCCCACCCAAGAATCCAGAACCTCAATAATAAATTCTGTCAGCCTAACGGTATAGCATTAACTTACTTGAATATAAACAATAGGTGTAAAGGTAGGAATAAAGTAAGAAACAAAAAGCACAAGCAAATACAAATATAAAACAAGATACCATATGCTACAGAGGGGTGATACCGTGAAACTGGTCCTAGGATGCTTGTGTCCTGTCCAGGGAGGACCTGGCCTGGCAGTTCGGGCTGGACTGTTCCCATGGGGAGCACGGTCAAGACTGACTTGCATGTGGCTGGGTCTAAACTGGGGTGACGTGGCGAGCAAAATAACGATGGATTAAACCCAGATCTGTGACTGGGGGGTGGGTGTTTGAAAAGTTTCAACACTCCATCCATCATTTTATTTTATTTTGTGATGGAACCATGGCATGAAGCAGAAAGATGTGGGAAACAGAATCACATCTGCCTATATTTTTCATACTATTCTTACCTTTATTATTTGGACTCTGTGACTGAGGAGTGAGCAGTCCCTGTTGTGCTTTTGAGTAGGTGTAGGCTGGTAGCCTAGACTAAGAAAGGTCATGACCCATTGAAAATCAACAGACACCATTCTTACATGGTGCACTCAAGCAGAAATGCTCTTACATAAGATGATTAAGCTGTCCCATTCATATATGAATTTATGGGATCCACCCAGGGTTGGAAGTTATATGACAGACAAAAAGAGACATTTTTAAATGAGCCCCAGTGGCACACTGCAGAGTGAAGGTGCAGCAACCCTAAGAAATCAGGTATCTGTTGGGTCCACTCAAGAGCAGAAGATGCTGTGTTAGGACAATCAAGAAACACCACTTTTACGTAGGTACATGAGGTCCATATGGAAGTCAAATGTGGTAACCATAGGAAACTAGTTGACACCACATGTACATGAGCCTCTTGTGCCCACCCTGGAACAGAGTATGCTAAATCCCAGTCTTTTGGTGAGAGCATTATTGAGTAATATTCTTTTTTTGTTAAAGTCGCTAAAGACAGAAAGTCCACGTTGGGACAAAAAGTCCCTTGTATGGCTTTCAAGAGTGTGCTGCACTTCCTTTGTTGTTTTTTCCAGGTGCAGTCTTTTCCTTCAGTGAGCCCAACAATCCGTCAAGATCACTGACCCACCTCCATGTTGCATAGCTTTAGGCACCAGAAAATTGCACTAAAGTTGAGAAAGCACTTACTGTCCAGGCTTTGGAGGATTGGTGGTATTTACAGAATTATTCCTACAGAAGGCACAATCCATTTCCCCTGTTTTTTCAGTGGGGAAGAGGATCAGGCGCATATCAAAATGTTTGCACATGTCTCTTACACATTTATTTACATATTATTTGGATATAAATGATAGAATATGGACACTTTAGAGGAGCTGTGATCCAGGGTTAAAATCTCCCTGGTTACCGCTTTTCTACCAAATTGTGGACTGAGAATGGAACAAGAATCCTGTTGGAAGCCTTTCAAGAAGAACCCTGTCTGTTGTTGAAGAGGGTTATTGGACGCCTTAAAGAGACGAGACGAGCCAGCCTGGAAGCAGCTGAACAGCCTGGCTGCATGAGGACTTGTGGAAGATGCATTTGTGAAGTCTGTGCCACTTCACAATGAAACATCAACTAGGTGATGTACAGGCAAAGCACCTACATCTGTCTGCATCACTCAGGGCCCATGGGAAGGACTAACACTGCAGGAAAGCCAGAGCATGCCTCTCTGTGTCTCCTAGAGCTTTGACAACACCCTCAATTCTGTCTCCTGGCCTGAAATAAATCCAGCGGGTAACACAGTGAGGCCACCCTGAGTCTGTAACTGTATCTATTGCATTGATGCACAGATATCTTGATTTCACCTTCAAATCCCTGTCTCCAGCTCTGTTTTCAATCAAGACGGTGCACATCTGAACCAATGCCCCAATACTCTGGGCATTCTCAACCACTGTTAAAATCCAACTGTGACTCATGGCTTCAAAGGCACAAAGCTGCACATGTGGAAGTTCCCATGTGAAATCCACACTAATGCACTCACATATTTTGCTGAATGTGGGTTGCAATGGAGCCCAATAATTACCCTCAGTGAAAACTTCCTTGAGCAGAATATGCTAGTATGTGGATAGGCTTTGACAACTTGACTTATCCATGGCGAAAAGAATCAGCAAAGTTACAACTGCAGAGAATGATATTTTGTGCAGGATTGGCAAAAGGGTGTCTTGGTGAGATTTCCAGGACTGATTTTTAAAAGTGTTTTTGCTGGAAATGCACTCTGAACATCACTGATGTCATTTAATCAAAATTCATGCTTGGATGTAAAGCAGCGACAATCATTCTAGAGAAACGGAAGTGAGAATGGTGATGCTCTGGCAAATCAAAACACTTGTAGTGAATAGGGTACAGGTGTGCTTTTTTAACTACTTAAGGTTATGAATATGCAGCAACCACTCAAGGTTATGAAGATGCAGCTTCAGCTGCATTGCTACAAGATAATGAGAGTGCAACTGCATTCAATGTACACATTTGACAAAGGAACAGTGTAGAAGGCTGGCTGGTTTGTAGTGGGTACCAAAGGTACTTACACCTTATACCAGGTCCAGTTATCACATGTCAGTGAAATGTAGTCAGTGTCTAGAAGCCAGGCTGTCTAGTGGTACCTGTAGCTGAGCAGCCAAGGCTTATCTACGAGACATGCAAAGCTCATGCAATACCACTGTAGTCATACAGTACTTACACACATGAAAGAAAATACTCAGTGTTACAAAAATAAAGGTACTTTATTTTGGTGACACAATTGCCAAAAATACCCTAGAGACTATACTCCCTTAGGAGGTAAGTAATATACACAGTATATACCCTAGAATTCAGAATTAGCTGTAAAACACTTAGAAAACAGTGCAAATAGTGAAAATCACAATAGTTAGAAACGGGCCTAGGGGAACACAAACCATATACTAAAATAGTGGAATGCGAAAGTCGTTTTTCCACCTAGGCAAGTGTAGTGTGTAGGGGGACGCTGGGATTGTAAGAAAACACCAAAGGTAATTAATAGAACCCACCCCAGAGCCCAGGAAAGCAGGAGTAAATCACAGTAAGTTTCCTAGAACACACAAGAACACGTGATAGAAGATTAAGCAAGAACCAGAAGAGATTGCAAGACACCAAAAATGGATTCCTGTACCTGAAGACCTGTGGAAGAAGGAGACCAAGTCCAAGAAGCACTGAAGAGTCCAGGGAGAACAGGAGCCCCTGCTAACCCAGATGAAGGTGCAAAAGAACCACCGGTGAAGAAGAACAGCCAGTACTGCACCCAAGAAGACTGATGCGGGTTCCTGGTTGGTGCAGAGAATGTCCCACACTGGATGTTAGATCGCAGTCTGGTTTATGTCGCTGGGTTCCGCCAACAAGCCTTGGCACACGCAAGCAGCGGAAAATGGTGCTGCCCGGGACTAGAAGGGACCTGATGGCCTCTACCTAAGAGAAGGAGACAGAGGGGGCTCTCAGCAACTCAGACAGCTCTCAAATAACCAGGCAGCACACACAGGAGTCCCACAGCAAAGGGACAAAGGAGGTGCAAATGGAGGCCCATGTAGCACTACACAAAGTGATCCAACGCTGCTGGAGAACCACTCAGGAAGCTGTGCGTCGCAGGAAGGAGTGCTGGGGACCGGAGCTGTGCTGTGCACGAAGAACTTCGTGGAAGGTTGCACACAAGCCTTAGCAACTGCAAGACATGCGGTGCACAGGGGTACTGTCTTGCATGTGGAGGCAAGCTCTTACCTCCACCAAAGTTGGACAGCTGGACCTTAGGAGCGTCGGGACCTCTTCAGTCCACTACCCGTGTTGCTGGATCCACGCACTTCCTCAGGAGAGGGGAGCCACGCCACCGGTCGTCGCTGCAGAGGAGTGCCTGCTGAAGCAGGGATGTGACTCCTTCACTTCAAGGGAGATTCCTTCGTTCTTCTGGTGTAGGCTGAAGACAGGCAGTTCTCGGAGGATGCACAACCTGGAAACAGTTGCAGTTGCTGGTAGGAGCTGAAGATACAATGTTGCTGAAGTCGTCTTTGCTTCTTTGTTGCAGTTTGTAGAGTTCCTGGAGGGTCCAGATGCAGTTTCGTCAGGTAAGCACCTATCAGGGGAGGACTCTGACGTCACCTGCTGGCACTGGCCACTCAGATACTCCCAGAGTTCCCTGCCAACTTAGAATCCAAGATGGCAAAACCAAGGGACACTCTGAAGGAGCTTTGAGCACCATCCCTGGGGTGGTGATGGGCAAGGGAGTGGTCACTCCCCTTTCCTTTGTCCAGTTTTGCGCCAGAGCAGGGACTGGGGGTCCCTGAAACAGTGTAGACTGGATTATGCTAGGTGGGCACCATTTGTGCCCTTCAAAGCATTTCCACAGGCTCTGGGAAGCTACCCCTCCCATGCCTGTAACACCTATTTCCAAAAGGAGAGGGTGTAACACCCCTCTCCCAAAGGAAAGTCTTTGTTCTGCCTTCCTGGGCTCGAGCTGCTTGAGCAACAGGAGGGCAGACATATGTCTGTGAGGTAGCAGCAGCTGGGGCTGCCTGAAAAACCTCAGAAGGCTGGTATGGCAGTACTGGGGGTCCTCTGTGGAGCCCCCAGAGATCATGGAATTATACAACCAATGTTAGAATCAGCATTGGGGTATAATTCCAAGATGTTAGACACCTTTTGTATTAACCTATGTCCACTGCACACGTAAAATGGCATAGCCGCACTCACAAAGTCTGGGAAAATGGTCCTGATGGCGTGGGGGCACCTCTGCTAGTGCAGGGGTGCCCTCACACACAGATACTCTGCACCCAGCAATCAGGGTTGGAAGGCCTGGTATAAGGGTGACTTATAAGTGACCTGGTACAGTGTAAATGGCTGTGAAATAGTGCATGCATCATTTCACACAGCCTGCAATGGCAGTCCTGTAGAAGCCTTTGCATGGGTCCCAATGGGTGGCAAAAGTAATGCTGCAGCCCATAGGGATCCCCTGGAACCCCAATGCCCTGGACACCTAAGTACCATATACTAGGGACTTATAAGGGGGCACCAGTATGCCAATTATGAGTGGAATACTGTGTTAACAGTATCCAACAACCAAATTTAGAGGGGGGAGAGCATAAGCACTGGGGTCCTAGTTAGCAGGATCTCAGTGACACAGTCAAACACACTGACAAACAGGCCAAAAATGGGGGTAACCATGCTAGAAAGAGGCTACTTTCTCACAAACAATGCAGCTGCAATATTGTTGATTGGTGCGGAAAAGGTGACATAGTAGCATGACAAACAGAATTATACAGGAAACATTGATTAACTTTATTTACAAAACCTAGCCAATGTGGAACTGAAACCCACCTGTGCCGGATCAACACTGGATTGTTTAGAGAAGCCCTCTAAGTGATGTTTAAAGCAAGGGCACAAAAAGGTCTTCTATGTGAACCTTTACCTATATGAGGGGCCTCCAACTTGAGTCTCCAAACTCTGTTACTATCACAACAACAGTCCCTAACTTACAATGCAAGAACAGATGTCCTGGGCTTTAAGCTTTTTGTACTAGATACAATATGGCAACATTCAGTCTGCACCATCCTCTAAATGCACTGAATGAGTTGAGAGCATGATGCATGATACAGAGGTCATGTAGAATTTGAGAGTGCATCAAAGCCTCTGAAAAGTCTAAGAAATCGTAGAAATGTACATAGAAGATGTTGACAAGGACAGGGGGAGAAAGGAAAATGAGATAGGAGGCAAAACATAGAAAAAAGAGAATAATATAAAGAGAAAAGATCCAAAGAATGGATAAGCAATGGAAAAAGACAGAAGAGAGAATGAACAGTGAGGAGGAAATGAGAGAAAAGAAGGCGGTGGGAATAGAAAAGTAAAAGATAACTAGTTACAGGAAAGGAAGATAATGAAAAAGATGAACAAGGTTAGAGATGACAGTGGGTTCAACTGACGTGACTGGTACTTCTTGAAATGGGAAATGTCAGGAGCATGTATTTATTATCTTGCAGTGCTTGATTTATGCTCAGAAAAGCCAGTTCTCTACCTTTGAAATTCAAATGAGTTTGGTATTAAGATTGCTGTGTTCATCTCTTTCTCTCACCTCCCTGCTGCTGCAAGATAACAGTAACTAGTACACCTGCAACACACTCCTTCCCTTACACTATAAATACTCCTGTTTGTCCAGAACCTTTTAAAATTCTATATCTGATGGGACTTAACACCATCACTGTTGCTAGTAGACAGTTTCATGCATTTATCATTCTTCTTCTGTTAGGCTAGTACTGATCATTTTCTGAGTCTAATGCTATGACTTCACACCACATAAAAAAAATGTGAATAACAGATATTTGTTTTTACCAGCCTCACTGGTATTCATTTTACCGACCTCAGAAGAATAAAAGACTGGTCGGGCTTGTTGGAATCTGAACATTTTTACCATAGGGGCAAACATAGATCCCTGCATGAGTCCACCCAACTTCACACAAGAATGCCACTGAAATATACTTATTATGCCATCTGTAAAATTTCCACTGATATAAATTGAAGCTGAATATGAGCAACGTTGCGAAATAGTTTTTTATGAAGTGTATTACTATTTAATAATGTACAGATGCCAGGATGTTTGGGTATATTACGTTTTGACATTTATTCTCTGTTGTGGTGGCAACTTGGATAAACACACTTCATAGTCAGTTTCTGTGTTTCCTAAGTGCCTGTACAGCCATCCTCTTCCCAAATGGTCTCATTTTCAGGCCTTGGAAGTGCCTAATGCATATCAAAGAAAAATAATATTTGGTGGCAGCTAAAACTCAGGGATACATTTTAGAATGATGGAAATACAGATTCAACATTCTGTGTGTTACAAACCCCCCAAAAAAGGTATTTTTCCGCTTGACTGTAAGAAAGTTGATTCATGTACTAAGGGCTTGATTTAACGTTTGGCAGCAAAGTAGTCTTTCACAAACACAACAGAGTACTTTTCCTGCCAAACCTTTAGTCAGTCTGCCTTCTTTAGAGGCAGATGGACCTCAAGTATTCTGTTGACAGAGCCTCCGTTTGCTCTGTTGATAGAATACATTCTCTGCTGTCTCAATGGAGTATGACAAAACTCTGCAGCTTACCAGGGCTAACGGCTGAATATGTCACACAACAATATGAATTGTGCTACTGTAAATATTATTGTCTTCTTATGCTGAAACCAACAATACTTGCCAGTAAACTTAAAAATGCATTATCAAATATATATCTTTGAGAATAGTGGCAACAGGCATTATGGTATTGTACCAGAAGAGTGAAGGGATCCCCACAAGTAAATTTAATGCACCTCCGTAGGTGGCTCCCACCCCACTTTTCTAACTATAAGCCCATCCCCCAAAGTTTGGTTTTAGTTGTGCCCCTGCCTGCCACCTCACATTATGTTGGAGTGCACTAGAGGAACAACTTTGTTTCCAGGGCACACAGCATTATTTATCCATGCATGGTAGCTTTTTTCCTATGCATGTTGTTTCATTGGAAGTGCGGGCAGATGCCGACATGGGGCTAAGCACTTTGATTGATTTTGGAGAGTGCGCTTAGGATGCAGGAGGATCCATAGCTACCATGACCATGAAAAGATATTTCACACGATTTTCTAAGTATGGTTAATAAGAACTCGAGTGCCATTGTAAATAGGCAGTGGCTCCATGTTATGCATTAAGCATCATGATTATCACACATGAATCTCTCACAGTGATGTGATCACCAGCATGAATTATTATGCCTCACATTTTGAGTGACGTTTATGTGACTGACATTCAATCAGTATTGGATTTAGGCCACTGTATGTCTAAGGGCAGTTTATGTGTTTCAGGAGTCTCAGGTAAGGGCCACTGTTTGGTCAGCTGTTACCTCAGAAATACTGATATTTGATGGCACAAGTGGAAGGTGCAGATGGAACAGGAGTTTCATTTCAGATGAAGGGTTTGATGACTGTGCCAAATGATACTGCAGCCATGGAACCTAGGACTGGCCTTGATTGATATGGTTTACACCCTATACTTCTCATTGGTAAGTTATGCAAGTATACAACATGTCTTTTCTGTCAGCCACTGGGCAACAGATGATAGATACTGATATTTGGTCTGGGTTTCTGTCTCTCCACATATACAGATACGGAGCCAGATGTCTTTTTTTGTCCTGAGGAGACCCCAGCATTCATAAGGGGTTGAAACGTCGACATACCTCCCTTGGTTCCTTGATCAGTCATGATCTACATTGTGCTAGGGTGTATGCACATGTACTAGCAGAACATTTTTGTGTAGAACTATGGAGTATTTATGGTGTCTCTTGTATATAAGTTATGTATTTATGCAGACACTTGAGCACTTCGTCATTTGCACCTTTAGGATATATGTTATATCTGTATATTGGAGGAGAATATAGAGAATCAACAGAAACGTTCTCAGCCTATGTTCTTTGTATATACAGCTCAAGTGTGAACATACCACTAGGTTAGTTTAGTAATACATTTATTGTTGGTTTCCCCAGATAGGTACAGGAATTACCCACTTTTTGGAAAGAGACCCACATTACCCTGATATGAGACAACATTTTGAGAAGACAAACATGCCACTAAAATTCGCTATGATGTCTTCTATCATAAGACTAGTGTGGTCTTCTTGGTTATTGCCCGTTTACTTACCACTCATCTTCATTACTCCGAGTCCAGGTCTTCCTCGCCACAATATTTACACAATGAGCATTAGCTTCTGTAACAGAAACCTGCAAAGCCAAATGTTAGATTACTAGTTTCCCATCTCTCCAAGATGTCTGACTTCCTCTTCCCCTGGACTGTATAAAAGGGAAGTCATTCCCACCCACATCCTGTTTCCAAAAGAATGAAATTAAATAATAGAGCTATCCACCATAGGGTTGGTAGGGATCGCAAGCCATACTGGGCCGAGGAAGACCTGAACTCGGAGTAATGAAAATTTCCAGTAAGTAACCATGGCATTGCCTCCTCATCCATCTTGCTCGTACCAGTATTTTAAACAATGAGCCGATACCAACTCTAGATCAACTTCTTTACAATCTAAAGTGAAAACTTATACTCAAGTATAAATGCACCAATCGTGTTTAATCAAAATCACCTAAATACGTTCCATCACATACAGCAAGGAATATTTGAATTCAGCAGTAGCAAAAGACATAGGATCTCCCCCACCTACCCTCAGCCTATAATGATCCATGAAGGTATAGGGTAACAAGCATGTAGCAGCATTGCACATTTCCTCCATTGACACACTTTGAAATGCAGCCCAAGAAGTGGCCACAGCCCTAGTCGCTCTCCCCTGATTCTGACGTACCACTTATTTATCTTGGTTCTCATAAGCCAACAGAATTATTACCTACTGAATACACCTATTCAATGAAGAATTCAAGGGTTTCAAACCATTCGTCACTGGCCCAACAGTCACAAAAAGGCTGTCAACCTTCCTGAACCTCTTTGTTCTGTAAAGGTAAATCAAAAATGCCCTTTTCACATCTAACAACTGCATCAAAGCCTCCTCTGCAGATGTCGGCTCAGGAAAAAATGCTGGAAGTACTACCTCTGCAGACCTCTGACAATCCGATGCCCCCTTAGGGGGAAAGTAGAAAAAGAACTAGCGGAGCACACAAATCAAAACGTTTTTTATGTGAAAAGCAATGTAAGATGCACAGAATTCCTAGAGTAGTATTCTTGCATTCTCAACACAGGTGTCAGTCCTTTCAGCAACATATACCTATAAAGGAAAGAATATTTTTAAATAGCAAAATATTTATTAATACAAAAAATACAAAATATGAAAAAACATATACTATACAAAAGTTGATACAACTAAACCACATAGACAATGTCTAACAAAACAATCCTAAATAATCTCTTTGGATAATCAAATCTTGGACTATGCGGGTCTAGAAGATGTGCATTGAGCCCACATGAAGCATCAGCCGACACGTATTTCGTCCAAAATTGGACTTCTTCAAGGCTTAGTAATTCATCGGGTCCTCAGATCACAAATCGTTTACTCAAAATTCGTAATGTCCAACGCACCCATAAATTGAAATGGGTTCCAAGAGTAGACTTCGCTCACTAAAATACTCCTTCCACTGTCAGATTCTCAGTTAGTCCCAGAGCACGAATGAATTGACGTATATCCCATCACTAAGAGAAACTGTCACATAGGACTAATTTTCCATACCGTTAATCTCCGGCATCGTAAATCGGCGTCGCGTAAGGTCCCTTGTGTTAGGGGGAAAGTAGGTTTAGATTTCAAAATCATCCCATCTGACAAAATTCTCAAAAAGTGCTCACACCTCAAAAAATAACCTAACTAACCTATTCTTATAGTTGAAGAAATAGCCACCAAAAATACCACTTTAAGTGGCAAGAATTTTAAGTCTACTGACTCCAAAGGTTCAAAAGGAGCCCTTTGTACAGCTTTCAGAACCAACGCTAAGTTCCCTGATAAAGCTGTCGACAAAGGTCTAGGCCATTTTAAAACAGAGGATCGCAAAAGTCACATCACTAGAGGATCTAGATGATTAAACGAAGGACTTTTGAAAGTCCTAAGAGCTGCCCGCTGAGCTCTTATAGTGGACGTAGCCAATCCAAGAGCAAAACAATCTGCCAGAAATCAAAAACTCTAACTGGTTGTAAAGCTTCAGAAACCATCCATTCCTTCCACACCATCTGTCAATGTTTACCCAATGTCTGGCATATGCTTTCAACATAGAAAGGCGCCCAGACTGTTGGATCAAATCAGCTACCACAATGCAACAACCTCTAGATAAAAAATTCACCCTTAAAAGAACCAGGCCTTAAGGTGCCAACTCCACTAACAAGGAAAAAAATGGGTGTTTCTGCCACTCTGGAACAACTAAAATCACGTAAGCCCTGTCCACTCTGATTTTTTTGTAAGACTTTGGGAATCAGAGGAATCAGTGGGAAAGCATACAACAGACTTGTTGGTCACTGGAACAACATGGTGTCCAACTTCCAAGACTCTGGGCAAGTAATAATTGTGCAGAACTGTGTCATCTTGGCATTCTCTTTGAAGTCAAAGAAGTCTACCCTCAGTTGCCCAAATTTCCTCTGCAACTGCAGGAATACTTCCTTTGTCAAGGATAAAGAGCTTATAAGTGGAAAGACTTTTCTCAGCTTGTCCACTACTCAGTTCTCCTTCACTGATAAGAAAATTGCTCTTAAATAACTGAGCTCTGTTTCTGCCCAACTGCAAATTTCCTGATTCAGGTGACTGAGGGACCAACCTCTGCAACCACCCTGGTGATTTAGATATCCCATGACCACTCTGTTGTCTGTCCTGACTTGAACATGATGCTTTGCTAACTGAGGAGCAAATGCAAGGAGACCCAACTGCACTGCCTTCAGTTCCCTGTAATTGGATGAGCATGCAGATTGGACCTTTGGCCATCTCCCCCTACTGACAGATCTTCAAGGGTTGCACCCAAAACCTGCTTGCTGGCATCTGTGGTGACAATGTTTGATGGCACTACATGAAAAAGATGCTCTCCTGTCAGATTCCCCGCCATCCTAACTCATCCCTCAATTGTGCGGTCACCTGAACTCCCTGTGCATAATTCTGAGAACTCAGCTACCAGTGGGACAGTAAATGGTTTATCAGTGGCTACATCTGTAATCGAGCCCAAGGAAGAACCAAAAGGGATGCTGATATCAGACCCTGTAAACGTAACTATTGTCTTACCAGAGGACATAGCTGTTCCTATAACCTCTGGATCTCTACCACCAGAGGCTGATCCCGCTCCATTGGAAGGAAGAATTTCTCCACCAACTTCTTTAAATGTGTCCCAGTGAAAGACAAGTCTTTTGTTGGAGTGAGACACCTTGCAGACCTCCTTGACCTGATGCTCCTCTTTAGAGAAAGCAGAAATCAGTAAGTCATCAGGATAAGAAAAAACCTTAGTCCACTTAATATAACACCTTTGTAAAAACCCTTGGTGAAGAGGCCAATCCATAAGGTAAGACCTTGAACTGATGCTGACCCTGCACACAAAAGTGAAGAAATCGCTGATATTTCTGATGAATTGGCACATGCAGGTCAGCATCCTCTAGGTCCAATGATGCAAGAAAATCCCCTTGATTTATAAAGGGAAGAATTGTTTGTAGGGCAATCATTTTGAATTTCACACGAGGAATGAACTTGTTCAACTATTTCAACCACCAAAGCTCTGAATTCTCCTGAATGCTTTTCCATCAGAAAAAAAATCAAATACACTTCCTTTCCTCTCTGTGAACAACGAACGGGGATAATTGCTTTTTTTTCGAGGAGCTTCTATTTTCCTTCTTGTAAAGCTTGCCTTTTCACTCCATTTACAGGGAACAGAGTTGCCTGAAGAACACTTAGTGGTGAAATCAGAAAACAACTGGAGGCCTTTTTTCACCACTTGCAGTACCCGTTGATCTGACACCGTCTTTTCCCAAACATGGCAGAAAAGAGAAACCTGCCCACCAGTTATAGTTATACTTATCTCAGGAAACTATAACTCATGCCCTAGGGTAACTATAACTTGTGCTCTTGCCATGCACTGCTAAATACCCAACATGTTACATCAGTCCTGATATCTTCTATGACATAATTTATAATATCACTGCACCATTTGCAATAAAGTTATTGATGAGAAAATTGTGCATGGCCGGGGTGCGAGTTATAGTTGTCTTAGGGCACGAGTTATAGTTTCTTGAGAATGTAACATTTGTTTTTTTCAGTGAATTTCCATGGGTTTTTTTAACGCTACTGTTTCATAGACAGAAGCACAAGCTGGGTAAGTTGAAGATACTTGTGGCAGGGAGCACCACCTTCGGCGAAACCTGTTCACAGGAAGTATACCATATTGAAATTTTAGATATAGGGCTCTTGCTTCAGGTGGCTCAATCTTGTCAAGAAACTGTTAAAAAAAAAGCAGGAAACACTTTAAATCAAGGAACTTGTCTGTGAACCTGCCTAAACCGAACTTCATGTAACACTTTTTACTACTGTATGTCTAGTATCTCTTCTTCAGTTGTTCAATCCTCCCCTTGCTATCTTGCAGCCTACATCTAAGGGGCAGATTTAAGAGCCCCTAGGGCCACCTTGGTGCTGCCGTAGCGTCATTTTTTTGACATTTAGGCGGCGCTAAAGTGGCATTACAACATGCCATATTTACAAAGTCGCGCAATACATGCATTGCACCACTTTGCAAACCCTTGCGCCACTTTATGCCCACGCCGTGCATAATGTATGCAAGGGAGGTAGTCCCCAATCACCTGGCTGAAAAAAGGCACGAGGAAATCTAAGAGATTTTGTAGGAAGTTGGCTCTGTATGCACTATTTCAAAGTAAGGAATAGTATGCACAGAGTCCAAGGGTTCCCCTTAGAGGTAAGATAGTGGCAAAAAGAGATAATGCTAATGCTCTATTTTGTGGTAGTGTGGTCAAGCAGTAGGCTTATCAAAGGAGTAGTGTTAAGCATTTGTTGTACACACAAGCTGGCAAACACACACTCAAAGACAATTCCAGGCCAATAGGTTTTTGTATAGAAACATATATTTTCTTAGTTTATTTTAAGAACCACAGGTTCAAGATTTACATGTAATACTTCAAATGAAAGGTATTGCAGGTAGGTACTTTAGGAACTTTGAATTAGCAAAATAGCATATACACTTTTCAAATAAATCACATATAGCTATTTTAAAACTAGACACAGTGCAATTTTCACAGTTCCTAGGGGGAGTAAGAGTTTGTTAGTTTTTGCAGGTAAGTAAACCACCTACGGGTTCAAGTTTGGGTCCAAAGTAGCTCACCGTTGGGGGTTCAGAGCAACCCCAAAGTTACCACACCAGCAGCTCAGGGCCGGTCAGGTGCAGAGGTCAAAGTGGTGCCCAAAACACATAGGCTTAAATGGAGAAGGGGGTGCCCCGGTTCCAGTCTGCCAGCAGGTAAGTACCCGTGTCTTCGGAGGGCAGACCAGGGGGGTTTTGTAGGGCACCGGGGGGGACACAAGTTAGCACAGAAAGTACACCCTCAGCAGCACGGGGGCGGCCGGGTGCAATGTGCAAACACACGTCGGGTTTCCAATAGAAATCAATGGGAGACCAAGGGGTCTCTTCAGCGATGCAGGCAGGCAAGGGGGGGGCTCCTCGGGGTAGCCACCACCTGGGCAAGGGAGAGGGCCTCCTGGGGGTCACTCCTGCACTGGAGTTCCGATCTTTCAGGTCCTGGGGGCTGCAAGTGCAGAGTCTTTACCAGGCGTCGGGATCTGGGAGTCAGGCAATCGCGGTCAGGGGGAGCCTCGTGATTCCCTCTGCAGGCGTCGCTGTGGGGGCAACTCTGGCTACTCACGGTCTCGCAGTCGACGGGGAGTCCTCCCTGAAGTGTTGTTTCTCCACAAGTCGAGCCGGGGGCATCGGGTGCAGAGCAGCAAGTCTCACGCTTCCGGCGGGAAACGCAGTTGTTTTAAAGTTGCTCCTTTGAAACAAAGTTGCAGTCTTGGGTGAACAGGGCCGCTGTCCTCAGGAGTTTCTTGGTCCTTCTAGAGCAGGGCAGTCCTCTGAGGATTCAGAGGTCGCTGGTCCTGGGGAGAGCGTCGCTGGAGCAGTGCCTTTTAGAAGTGGGGAGACAGGCCGGTAGAGCTGGGGCCAAAGCAGTTGGTGTCTCCGTCTTCTCTGCAGGGTTTTTCAGCTTAGCAGTCCTCGTCTTCTTAGGTTGCAGGAATCTGAGTTCCTAGGTTCTGGGGAGCCCTTAAATACTAAATTTAAGGGTGTGTTTAGGTCTGGGGGTTAGTAGCCAATGGCTACTAGCCCTAAGGGTGGGTACACCCTCTTTGTGTCTCCTCCCAAGGGGAGGGGGTCACATTCCTATCCCTTTTGGGGGAATCCTCCATCTGCAAGATGGAGGGTTTCTAAAAGTCAGAGTCCCCTCAGCTCAGGACACCTTAGGGGCTGTCCTGACTGGCCAGTGACTCCTCCTTGTTTTTCTCATTATCTCCTCCGACCTTGCCGCCAAAAGTGGGGCCGTGGCCGGAGGGGACGGGCAACTCCACTAGCTGGAATGCCCTGGGGTGCTGTAACAAAGGGGGTGAGCCTTTGAGGCTCACCGCTAGGTGTTACAGTTCCTGCAAGGGGGAGGTGATAAGCATCTCCACCCAGTACAGGCTTTGTTACTAGCCACAGAGTGACAAAGGCACTCTCCCCATGTGGCCAGCAACATGTCTCGAGTGTGGCAGGCTGCTAAAACCAGTCAGCCTACACGGGTAGTTGGTTAAGGTTTCAGGGGGCACCTCTAAGGTGCCCTCTGGGGTGTATGTTACAATAAAATGTACACTGGCATCAGTGTGCATTTATTGTTCTGAGAAGTTTGATACCAAACTTCCCAGTTTTCAGTGTAGCCATTATGGTGCTGTGGAGTTTGTGTATGACAGACTCCCAGACCATATACTCTTATAGCTACCCTGCACTTACAATGTCTAAGGTTTTACTTAGACACTGTAGGGGCAAAGTGCTCATGCACTTGTGCCCTCACCTATGGAATAGTGCACCCTGCCTTAGGGCTGTAAGGCCTGCTAGAGGGGTGACTTATCTATACTGCATAGGCAGTATGAGGTTGGCATGGCACCCTGAGGGGAGAGCCATGTCGACGTACTCGTTTTGTCCTCACCAGCACACACAAGCTGGCAAGCAGTGTGTCTGTGCTGAGGGAGGGGTCCCCAGGGTGGCATAAGACATGCTGCATCCCTTAGAGACCTTCCCTGGCATCAGGGCCCTTGGTACCAGGGGTACCAGTTACAAGGGACTTACCTGGATGCCAGGGTGTGCCAATTGTGAAAACAAAAGTACAGGTTAGGGAAAGAACACTGGTGCTGGGGCCTGGTTAGCAGGCCTCAGCACACTTTCAAATCAAAACTTAGCATCAGCAAAGGCAAAAAGTCAGGGGGTAACCATGCCAAGGAGGCATTTCCTTACACAACCCCCCCCCCCCAAACGAAAGAGGATGAGACTAACCTTTCCCAAGAGAGTCTTCATTTTCTAAGTGGAAGAACCTGGAAAGGCCATCTGCATTGGCATGGGCAGTCCCAGGTCTGTGTTCCACTATAAAGTCCATTCCCTGTAGGGAGATGGACCACCTTAACAGTTTTGGATTTTCACCTTTCATTTGCATCAGCCATCTGAGAGGTCTGTGGTCAGTTTGAACTACAAAGTGAGTACCAAAGAGGTATGGTCTCAGCTTCTTCAGGGACCAAACCACAGCAAAGGCCTCCCTCTCAATGGCACTCCAACGCTGCTCCCTGGGGAGTAACCTCCTGCTAATGAAAGCAACAGGCTGGTCAAGGCCATCATAATTTGTTTGGGACAAAACTGCCCCTATCCCATGTTCAGAGGCATCTGTCTGCACAATTAACTGCTTGGAGTAATCTGGAGCTTTTAGAACTGGTACTGTGCACATTGCTTGTTTCAGGGTGTCAAAGGCCTGTTGGCATTCTACAGTCCAGTTTACCTTCTTGGGCATTTTCTTGGAGGTAAGTTCTGTGAGGGCTGTCACTATGGATCCATATCCCTTCACAAACCTCCTGTAGTACCCAGTCAAGCCAAGGAATGCCCTGACTTGAGTCTGGGTTTTTGGAGCTGCCCAGTCCAGAATAGTCTGGATCTTAGGCTGGAGTGGCTGAACTTGGCCTCCACCTACAAGGTGTCCCAAGTAAACCACAGTTCCCTGCCCTATCTGGCATTTGGATGCCTTGATAGAGAGGCCTGCTGATTGCAGAGCCTTCAAAACCTTCTTCAGGTGGACCAGGTGATCCTGCCAGCTGGAGCTAAAGACAGCAATATCGTCAAGATAAGCTGCAATAAAGGACTCCAAATCAGCAAGGACTTGATTCAGCAACCTTTGGAAGGTGGCAGGGGCATTCTTTAAACCAAAGGGCATAACAGTAAACTGATAATGCCCATCAGGTGTGGAGAATGCTGTCTTTTCTTTTGCTTCTGGTGCCATTTTGATTTGCCAGTACCCTGCTGTTAAGTCAAAGGTACTTAAGAATTTGGCAGCACCTAATTTATCAATCAGTTCATCAGCCCTTGGAATGGGATGGGCATCTGTCTTGGTGACAGAATTAAGTCCTCTGTAGTCCACACAAAACCTCATCTCTCTCTTTCCATCTTTGGTGTGAGGTTTGGGGACTAAGACCACTGGGCTAGCCCAGGGGCTGTTAGAGTGCTCAATGACTCCCAATTCCAGCATCTTGTGGACTTCCACTTTGATGCTTTCCTTAACTTGGTCAGAATGTCTGAATATTTTGTTTTTGACAGGCATGCTGTCTCCTGTGTCCATATCATGGGTACACAGGTGTGTCTGACCAGGGGTTAGGGAAAAGAGCTCAGCAAACTGTTGCAGGACCCTCCTACAATCAGATTGCTGTTGGCTAGAGAGGGTGTCTGAGTAGATCACTCCATCAACTGAGCCATCCTTAGGGTTTGTGGAGAGGAGATCAGGGAGAGGTTCACTCTCAGCTTCCTGGTCCTCATCTGTTACCATCAACAGATTCACATCAGCCCTATCATGGAAGAGCTTAAGGCGGTTCACATGGATCACCCTCTTGGGGCTCCTGCTAGTGCCTAGGTCCACCAGGAAGGTGACCTGACTCTTCTTCTCTAGCACTGGGTAAGGGCCACTCCATTTGTCCTGAAGTGCCCTGGTTGCCACAGGCTCCAGAACCCAGACTTTCTGCCCTGGTTGAAATTCAACCATTGCAGCTTTTTGGTCATACCAAAACTTCTGGAGCTGTTGGCTGGCCTCAAGGTTTTTACTTGCCTTTTCCATGTACTCTGCCATCCTTGAACGTAGGCCAAGTACATAGTCCACTATGTCTTGTTTAGGCTCATGAAGAGGTCTCTCCCAGCCTTCTTTCACAAGAGCTAGTGGTCCCCTTACAGGGTGGCCAAACAGAAGTTCAAAGGGTGAGAACCCTACTCCCTTCTGAGGTACCTCTCTGTAAGCGAAAAGCAGACATGGCAAGAGAACATCCCATCTCCTTTTGAGTTTTTCAGGGAGCCCCATGATCATGCCTTTTAATGTCTTGTTGAATCTCTCAACAAGGCCATTAGTTTGTGGATGGTATGGTGTAGTGAATTTGTAAGTCACTCCACACTCATTCCACATGTGTTTCAGGTATGCTGACATGAAGTTGGTACCTCTGTCAGACACCACCTCCTTAGGAAAACCCACTCTGGTAAAAATACCAATGAGGGCCTTGGCTACTGCAGGGGCAGTAGTCGACCTAAGGGGAATAGCTTCAGGGTATCTAGCAGCATGATCCACTACTACTAGGATGCACATGTTCCCTGAGGCTGTGGGAGGTTCAAGTGGACCCACTATGTCCACACCCACTCTTTCAAAGGGGACCCCCACCACTGGAAGTGGAATGAGGGGGGCCTTTGGGTGTCCACCTGTCTTTCCACTGGCATGACAGGTGGTACAGGAGACACAAAACTCCTTGACTTTCTGGGACATGTTGGGCCAGTAGAAGTGGTTGACTAGTCTCTCCCACGTCTTGGTTTGTCCCAAATGCCAAGCAAGAGGAATATCATGGGCTAAGGTCAGTATGAACTCTCTAAACTCCTGAGGCACTACCACTCTCCTAGTGGCACAAGGTTTGGGATCTCTTGCCTCAGTGTAAAGGAGTCCATCTTCCCAATAGACCCTATGTGTTCTAGTTTTCTTGCCATTAGACTCTTCAGCAGCTTGCTGCCTAAGGCCCTTAAGAGAGGGACAGGTTTCTTGCCCCTTACACAACTGCTCCCTGGAGGGTCCCCCTGGGCCTAAGAGCTCAACCTGATAAGGTTCTAACTCCATAGGCTCAGTTCCCTCAGAGGGCAGAACTTCTTCCTGAGAAGAGAGGTTCTCTTTTTGTTGTTGTGTTGCAGCTGGTTTCCCAGTTGTCTTTCCTTTCCTCTTGGTAGGCTGGGCCCTTTTTCCAGGCTCCAACTCTACTTTTTCACCCTGAGCCTTGCACTGTGCCCTTGTCTTGACACACACCAGTTCAGGGATACCCAGCATGGCTGCATGGGTTTTCAATTCTACCTCAGCCCATGCTGAGGACTCCAGGTCATTTCCAAGCAAACAGTCTACTGGGATATTTGAGGAGACCACCACCTGTTTCAGGCCATTGACCCCTCCCCACTCTAAAGTTACCATAGCCATGGGATGTACTTTAGTCTGATTGTCAGCGTTGGTGACTGGATAAGTTTGTCCAGCCAGGTATTGACCAGGGGAAACCAGTTTCTCTGTCACCATGGTGACACTGACACCTGTATCCCTCAGGCCATCTACACTCGTCCCATTAATTAAGAGCTGCTGCCTGTATTTTTGCATATTAGGAGGCCAGGCAGCCAGTGTGGCTAAATACACCCCACCCTCAGAGACTAATGTAGCTTCAGTGTGACACCTGATTTGCTCTGGGCACACTGTTGATCCCACTTGGAGACTAGCCATTCCAGTGTTAGCTGGAGTGGAGTTAGAAGTGGTACTTTTCTTGGGACAGGCCTTGTCTCCAGTTTGGTGTCCAGGCTGATTACAGCTTCGACACTAGGCCTTTTTGGGATCAAAGTTTTTACCATTGTACCCAAAATTGTTTTGTGAAGAGGCTCTGGGCCCACCCTCCTGTGCAGGTTTTTGGGGGCCTGTAGAATACTCTTTACTATTTTTGTTTTTGGATTTCTCAATACTCTTCCCCTGGGGAGGCTTTGTGACCCCTTTCTTTTGGTCAACCCTGTGGAAGTCTTGGTCACCCTAGTCTTGACCCAATGGTCCGCCTTCTTTTCCAGTTCTTGGGGAAAAATTGGTCCTAGGTCTACCAGATGCTGATGCAGTTTATCATTTGAACAATTACTTAACAGGTGTTCTTTCACAAATAAATTGTACAGCCCATCATAATCACTTACACCACTGCCTTGAATCCAACCATCCAGTGTTTTAACTGAGTAGTCCACAAAATCAACCCAGGTCTGGCTCGAGGTTTTTTGAGCCCCCCTGAATCTAATTCTATACTCCTCAGTGGAGAATCCAAAGCCCTCAATCAGGGTACCCTTCATGAGGTCATAAGATTCTGCATCTTTTCCAGAGAGTGTGAGGAGTCTATCCCTACACTTTCCAGTGAACATTTCCCAAAGGAGAGCACCCCAGTGAGATCTGTTTACTTTTCTGGTTGCACAAGCCCTCTCAAAAGCTGTGAACCATTTGGTGATGTCATCACCATCTTCATATTTAGTTACAATCCCTTTAGGGATTTTCAACATGTCAGGAGAATCTCTGACCCTATTTATGTTGCTGCCACCATGGATGGGACCAAAACCCATCTCTTGTCTTTTCCTTTCTATGGCTAGGAGCTGTCTCTCCAAAGCCAATCTTTTCGCCATCCTGGCTAACAGGAGGTCATCTTCACTGAGTCTATCCTCAGTGATTTCAGAGGTGCTGGCCCCTCCTGTGCGGGAAGCAGCATCTCTGACTATCACAGTTGGAATCAGGGATTCCCTGATCTCCCTAGTTGGGACTGGAAGGGGGGAATTCTCCTCCAAGTCACTAACATCATCCTCTGGGGTGTCATCCTCAGAGGGGTTGGCTTTTTCAAACTCTGCCAAAAGCTCCTGGAGCTGTTGTTTGGAGGGTCTTAAGCCAACTGGGATTTTCTTTATTTTGCAGAGAGACCTTAGCTCCCTCATCTTAAGATGGAGGTAAGGTGTGAGGTCGAGTTCCACCACATTCTCTTCTGCACCAGGCATTATGGGGGTCATTACAACATTGGTGGTATAAGGTGCTTACCGCCGTGCAGAAGACTGCCAACACACCGCCGCCGCGGCGGGAGCCCGCCACAGCTATTATGACACACATCACGGAATCCGCTGAAATTCAGACACCCACACAATCCCGCCACACCAAAGGTCAGCGATAAACATGCGGAAACAAATCCTCCACCTCCACGCCAACAGAAACACGCCCATGCTATTACGACCCATGAATCCACGCGGCGGTCTTTCAAACGCGGTATTCCATTGGCGGTACACACGGCTGCGCTCAAAATACACACACAGCTCCAAAACACCACCACATTGGACAATTCCAAATACACACACCTGATACACATACAAACAACACTCCCACACACCCAACACAATATAAAACACACACCCACATCACCCACAAACCCCTACGACCCAAAATTAGAGAGAAGCCCAGAGAGAGACAGCACAGAATAGAGAACCCCATCACACAGAGGCGCACTACACCATCACCCACAAAACATCCACGCACAAAACACCACATACCACTACACTCACCACACTCATCACCACATACACCACCTCACACATCACACACACCACCCCACGGCACGCCAAAGACACCCCCGCTTTTCCGAAGAGGAGCTCAGGGTCATGGTGGAGGAAATCCTACGGGTAGAGCCACAGCTATTTGGCTCACAGGTACAGCACACATCCATAGCCATGAAGATGGAGCTATGGCAAAGAATAGTCGACAGGGTCAACGCTTTGGGACAGCATCCAAGAAATAGGGAGGACATCAGGAAGAGGTGGAACGACCTACGGGGGAAGGTGCGTTCCACGGTATCCAGGCACCACATCGCGGTTCAGTGGACTGGCGGCGGACCCCCACCTCCTCCCCCACAACTAACAACGTGGGAGGAGCAAGTCTTGTCCATCTTGCATCCTGAGGGCCTCGCAGGAGTCGTTGGCGGAACGGACACTGGTAAGTCAAATCTTAACAATCATATCCCCCACCTTACCTGCATGCTATCACACCCCCCCACCCTCACACCCTCCCCTATCACCCTAACTCCTCACTAATGTACCCATAACACCAACCACCCATCCCAACCCCAAGACCTGCATGACACAACTAAGCATGGATACCCATCACTAAAACATGCCCACTGCACATACCCAGAACACCCCCCAACCATCAGCACACAAGCCCCCACACAGGAATGCCTGCACTGGTGTACACGCACACCCAACCATTGCACACCATGAAACACACACATGCAATAATCATGTACTTATACCCCCGCAGGAACCCGAAGGAACGTCACCACACCAGAGGGTCCAGACAACACCACTCCACCCCCAGAAGAGGCCCACAGTGACGACAGCAGCTCTGCCCTACTGGATCTTGATGACCAGCCTGGACCATCGTGGGCCTCAGGACAGTCGGTTCCCCTTGCCCCGCCACGGCCCAACACCGAACTTCCTCCCTCTGGTAACACCAGCACAGCACCCACCCAGCGGGCCCATACCTCCCTACCCAGGACAGGTCATTCAGCGGTGTGTCCACCACTACAGGGCACCCAGGCTAACCCAACACCCCAACAACAACAGGAACCTGGGGGCAGTGGTAGTGGGCACACGGTCCAGGGGACGGAGGCACAGGAACACAGGGGAACTGGGAGGGCTGCTGTGCGACAGAGGGAGGACAGGCCAAGAGAACCTACTCTCAACGAGGCCCTCTCCTCCATCATGGGAGCATACCACCACTCCCATGAGACGATGGCAACGGTCCTGGACAAGTTGCAGGAGACCCTGCGTCTGCAGGAGGAGCAGTATTTGGGGTTCAGGGAGGAGCTCAGGACCATCGGCTCTGCCCTGGGCACCATTGTAGGGGTGCTGACGGACATTCAAAAGACCTTGAGGGACACCGTGGCACTCCAAGGGGCCCCTGACACTAGCCAGGACGATGAAATGCCCACCACCTCCGCCGGCGCTAGTGGACAGGACGCCCCGCCACAGGACCAACACACCAGCACCCCACCCCCTGCAGATGGACAACCACCACAAAAGCGGTCCCTGAGATCCAGGAGCAGGACAGAGCAAGATGGCAAGACACCCGGCAGGAAATAAGACCACCCTGATTGTCCCCCCACTGTACCACTTTGTTACTCTGTCCAAATCGGAACTGCCCCAACTCCACTTCCAATGGCCAGATGTGCAATGTACCTGTGAGACTAATAGACTGGACTCTGCAATGGACATTCTTCCACCATAACCCATCCCCATTTCACAACCCCCCTTCATTGTTATGCACTTAAATAAACACCCTTGAAACACTAATAAAACTGGAGTCAGTCAATGATTTTTAACTTTGTATTGTCAATTACAGTGTCAAAAATGGTTACCCATTGGAAGGCCAACATACCAATGTCACACATCCCAAGCCTTTCAAGGGTGCAAGCTGTTGACACGTAGGTTACCACATTTGTGAAACTGAAATGGAAGGGGACAACTCAGTTAACAAATAGTGAGTGAAATGTAGGTACAGGATAGAGGTAGACGTGTGAAAGTTAATGTTATGTTAAACCTGAAAATGTACTCACCTGTGTCTCACTGGAAATATTGCTGTATGACTGACTCTCTGTTGTCGTTTTCTTCTTCATCAGCTTCATCCTCATCACTGTCCACAGGCTCCACAGGCTCCACCGCTGCTACAACACCGTCATCTGGAACATCCTCCTGCAGAAAAGGCACCTGGCGTCGCAATGCCAAATTATGGAGCATGGAGCAGGCGATGATGATGTCGCACACCTTCTTCGGTGAGTAGAATAGGGACCCACCTGTCATATGGAGGCACCTGAACCTGGCCTTCAGGAGGCCGAAGGTGCGTTCGATCACCCTCCTAGTCCGCCCATGGGCCTCATTGTACCGTTCCTCTGCCCTGGTCCTGGGATTCCTCACTGGGGTCAATAGCCAGGACAGGTTGGGGTAACCAGAGTCCCCCAATAGCCATACACGGTGCCTCTGGAGTTGACCCATCATATCAGGGATGCTGCTATTCCACAGGATGTAGGCGTCATGCACTGAGGCAGGGAACATAGCATTTACCTGCGAGATGTACTGGTCTGCCAAACAGACCATCTGGACATTCATCGAATGATAACTCTTCCTGTTCCTGTACACCTGTTCACTTCTGCTGGGTGGGACCAGAGCTACACGGGTCCCATCAATGGCACCTATGACGTTCGGGATATGTCCAAGGGCATATAAGTCACCTTTCACTGTAGGCAAATCCTCCACCTCAGGGAAAATGATGTATCTCCTTACGTGTTTCAGCAGGGCAGACAACACTCTGGACAACATGTTTGAAGACATAGGCTGGGACATCCCTGATGCCATGGCCACAGTAGTCTGAAATTACCCACTTGCAAGGAAATGGGGCACTGACACCACCTGAACATCAGGGGGGATTCCAGTCGGATGGCGGATTGGTGACATCAGGTCTGGCTCCAACTGTGTACATAGTTCCTGGATTGTGGCACGGTCGAACCGGTAGGTCACGATCAAATGTCTCTCTTCCATTGTCAACAGGTCCACCAGCGGTCGGTACACCGGCGGATTCCGCCATCTTCCAATATGTCCCAACTGACGGTGCCTAAGAAGGACAACAGCGAAGAAACTGTCACCATTCCTCCAGGTATGTACCCACAGTCACACACAAGACTACAACAGACAATTAACCCATCTGGGAAATGTTTTGAGTGTAGGCCTCGGTATGTGTGATGCAGTAGTAAATGAAGCCATGTGGGCCCCTGAAATGGCGGCTGCCTGACCTCTAAACTGGTACACTGGAATTGTGGGGTAACTGCGCTGGTGTTGGACACCGTCACAGTAGACGGTCGTAGAGCGCGGCGCAATGCTGCATTGGTTAACATTGGACCCTATGGGTCCCAGGAGCCAATGAACAGGTGCGCTGGCGGTGATGATGCGCCCCGCCGCGGACGTCACCACCATTTTCTACCTCTTCAATCACTAGATACCTGACCTTCGACAGGAGAGGACCTACACTGCTAGTGCTGCTGTGACCTCGGTCTGGAAGCGACGATGGCTGCTGCGTCTGGGGAAAGGGCCCCTGCCTTCACTGCACAGGAGTTGGAGAAACTTGTGGATGGGGTCCTCCCCCAGTACATGCTACTCTACGGTCCTCCAGACCAACAGGTTAGTACACAGGGAGCACGTTGGATGGGCTAGGCCTGGGTGGACAGGGCTGGGTGGGAGAGGGAAGGGGGCAGAGTTCTTACAACAGAAATGCATGGGGATGAATGGGCCACATGGACAGAGTCAGGAGGGGGCCACTCACATTGACGGTGCAGTAGGTAATGACTGTTCCTCTTTCCTTGTGCATGTCATGTAGGTCAGCGCCCACCAGAAGAGGGACATTTGGCGTGCCATCGCCAAGGAAGTCCGGACCCTGGGGGGCCACCAGAGACGGGGCAACCACTGCCGTAAGAGATGGGAGGACATTCGCTGCTGCAGCAAGAAGACGGCGGAGGCTCAGCTGGGGATGGCCTCCCAACGTGGGAGGGGTGCCCGTCGCACCATGACCCTCCTGATGTTCCGGATCCTGGCGGTGGCCTACCCGGAGTTGGATGGGCGCTTAAGGACATCACAGCAGACACAAGGGGGTGAGTACAACCTCATTCTGTGGACTTTGCCTGCAGTGGAGGTGTCTGGGTGGGGGAGGTGGGCTGTGGGTGTCCCTAGGCCAGGGCGAGTTAGTAGGCAAGGCCCCTCCGTAATGTAGGCCATGTGGGACTCTACCCCAGCTCAGAACAGAGGCAAGTTGATGTATAGTTGCCCCTTTGCCATCCATGTGCGCAGATTTCTACCATTGCCAGTAGGCCATATCCCAGAAATTGCATGTGCAGAGGGCAGGAGCACGGCGTAATGCATGGGGCTGCTGCGTCTGTCTTGTCCGCCAACAGTAGCGGTATGCCATGCACTAAAACTCTCTTTCTTCTGTCTCCCCCCCTTTTCCTGCTCTCCCTGTCCTTTTGTACATCAGCATCATCAGGCGGAGGTACAGTGGCACCGGAGCACGAGGGAGCTGCATCCCACATGGCCATGGAGGGCCACACCACAGACTCTGTGGGACGGAGAGCGAGGGGAGCTTCACGTCAGCCACAGGATCACCAACCAGCGACACGGACTCGTCCGCCGATGTGAGCTCCCCTGTGGTGCCGGCACCATCTGTGCGCCCCACTTCTACAGGTACAGCCGCCACCTCCCCTACCAGCACTGCCCTCCCAGCAGCCCCTCAGCGTTCGCCCCGTGCCCGCTCACCCAGGAGGGTGGGCATCACCTTCGCCCCAGGCACCTCAGGCCCTGCCCCAGTTACCCCTGCTGCCCTCAGTGAGGAGGCCATTGACCTCCTCAGGTCACTCACTGTTGGGCAGTCTACCATTGTGAATGCCATCCAGGGTGTAGAACGAGAGTTACAACACGGTAATGCATTCCTGGAAGGCATTCATTCTGGTCAGGCGGTCCTTCAGCGAACCCTGCAATCTCTGGCCTCAGCACTGATGGCAGCCATTGTCCCTGTGTCCAGCCTCCCCCTCCAACTTCCTCCACCCAGACCCAATCCCCTGTACCCCCGCCCATCCCAAGCACACCTACAGACCAGCATGCACACAAGTCAACACCCAAAAGTAGCTCAAGCAAACATAGGCACCACACACACCACAGGCACTCACACAAGCATCACACCCATACAGACACAGCAACATCCACTGTCTCCACTGTGTCCCCCTCCTCCTCTTCTCCCTCCTCCCTCCCAGTGTCGTCTACACACACACCTGCATGCACCACATCTACAGGCTCTAGGACTCGCACCAGGACACCAAGCACCACAAGCCGCTCACCTGCACTCACCACCTCCACTGCATTTACACGTCCCCTGTGTCCTCTCCCAGTGTGTCTGTGACGCCCCCTCCCAAAGTACCCAAACACCGGCAATCACTCACCCAACATCCATCCACCTCACGACAGCCTCCAGTACCTGCACCTGCACCCAAAACACCTAAAGTGACACCTCCTACAACCACCTCCTCTACCTCCACTCCCAGACCCCCTCCAGCTACCCATCCCAGTGTCCGTCAGAAACTGTCCCTCTGTCAAATTGACCTGTTTGCCCCCACCCCCCCCTCCAGTTCATCAGTCCCGTCGTAGCGCCTCAGCCAAAAAGCCTCCAGTGCCAGTGGTGCGTGTTCCAGGTTTTTGGAGTGCACCGTCCACCAGGGCAGGCAGTAGGACCCGGAGCCAAGGCACTGGCAGCCCACCCCCTGTAAAGGCTCTGAAATTGGAGAGTGGACGACGGGACCGTGTCAAGACTCCTGGTGGGACAACAACTGAAATGGGATCGAAGGCGATTGGTGAGTCAGCTGTAACTCCAAAGAAGGTGGGGAAGGTCCCGAGGAAGTCTGCCCAGCCTGTTGTGAGTGTCACGGCGGAGAAGTGCGCCATCATTTCTGGCAGTTGAGACACAACCGCCAGCACTGTCGTTACTGGTCAGGAGACCACCGCCGGAGTCACAGCCCAGGAGGGCCCAAGTCTCGTTACTGGTCAGGAGACCACCGCCAGAGTCACAGCCCAGGAGGGCCCAAGTATAGTTACTGGTCAGGAGGCCACCGCCAGAGTCACAGCCCAGGAGGGCCCAAGTATCGTTACTGGTCAGGAGACCACCGCCAGAGTCACAGCCCAGGAGGGCCCAAGTCTTGTTACTGGTCAGGAGACCACCGCCAGAGTCACAGCCCAGGAGGGCCCAAGTCTCGTTACTGGTCAGGAGACCACCGCCAGAGTCACAGCCCAGGAGGGCCCAAGTCTCGTTACTGGTCAGGAGACCACCGCCAGAGTCACAGCCCAGGAGGGCCCAAGTATTGTTACTGGTCAGGAGACCACCGCCAGAGTCACAGCCCAGGAGGGCCCAAATATCGTTACTGGACATGAGACCACCGCCAGAGTCACAGCCCAGGAGGGCCAGAGACCACCGCCAGAGTCCCAGCCCAGGAGGGCCCAAGTATTGTTACTGGTCAGGAGACCACCGCCGGAGTCCCAGCCCAGGAGGGACCAGGATCCCACAGCCCGCTGGGCAATGATGGAACGTCAAGCCACACACCAATGTCCAGTGTGGAGATCGTCATGCCACACACCAATGTCCAGTGTGGAGATTGTCATGCCACACACCAATGTCCAGTGTAGAGATCGTCATGCCACACACCAATGTCCAGTGTAGAGATCGTCATGCCACATACCAATGTCTAGTGTGGAGAGCGTCATGCCACACACCAATGTCCAGTGGAGAGATCGTCATGCCACACACCAATGTCCAGTGTAGAGATCGTCATGCCACACACCAATGTCCAGTGTGGGGATCGTCATGCCACACACCAATGTCAGTATCCGAACCGCCATGTCAGATCACCGCTGAACAGTCCATAGACCGCCATGGCTAAGCACTGCTGAACAGGGCAAAGACCGCCATGTCAAAGCACCGCTGAACAGGGCAAAGACCGCCATGGCTAAGCACCGCTGAACAGGGCAAAGACTGCCATGGTGAAGACCGCTGAACAGGGCAAAGACCGCCATGGCTAAGCACCGCTGAACAGGGCAAAGACTGCCATGGTGAAGACCGCTGAACAGGGCAAAGACCGCCATGGTGAAGACCGCTGAACAGGGCAAAGACCGCCATGGTGAAGACCGCTGAACAGGGCAAAGACTGCCATGGTGAAGACTGCTGAACAAGGCAAACACAGTGTGGGTATGAATAGGCCTCCACATCAGGCATCCGTATCCCATGTGCAGCTGTGACAGTGACAGGACATGAACTTTCACGGGGAGACTCATCCTGTCTGGGCACCAGTCCCACCCAGTACCAGTAGAGAACTGCAGATACTAGCGAAAATGTGGCTTTGCACTCCCCAGGATGTAACAATGGGCAACCCACCCACTGTAGAGACTTGTGAGACTGTGGCTTTGCACTCCCCAGGATGTAACAGTGGGCAACCCACCCACTGTAGAGACTTGTGAGACTGTGGCTTTGCACTCCCCAGGATGTAACAGTGGGCAACCCACCCACTGTAAAGACTTGTGAGACTGTGGCTTTGCACTCCCCAGGATGGCACAGTGGGCAAGCCACCCACTTGTGAGACTTGTGAGACTGTGGCTTTGCACTCCCCAGGATGGCACAGTGGGCAACCCACCCACTTGTGAGACTTGAGAGACTGTGGATTTGCACTTCCCAGGATGGCACAGTGGGCAACCCACCCACTTGTGAGACTTGAGAGACTGTGGCTTTGCACTCCCCAGGATACATCAATAGGCATGGAGCCCCGTCGTGGATCTGGCTTCGCATTCATCTGGCTGAGGTGCCCCCCCTTCCCTACCCCCTGAGGTGCCTGTAGTGTTTCTATCTGATGCCCCGGCAGTGTTCTCTCCGATTTTGGTCAGGTATCTATTGTGGGCCTCGCCCATGCATTTTTGGACTGTTGGTGCACGGACATTGTTGTGTATATATCTGCACTACTTCTTGTATTGTATATATAATTATGACAGATTTCGAGATATATATCAGTATTTTTTTGTATGACATGTATATTGGCACATTACAATGTTTGACTGAAATTCGCTTTCTCTTTGCATTCTTCCGGGGGGATTGTGGGTTGTTCATGTGATATTTTTCACTGCATTGGTGTGTATGTTGTGATATGGGAGGGTGGGGGTGGGGGTGTTTGGTGGGTGTCCCCCTAACTTTTGCCTCCCCCCTCCCCCGTGTCGTAGATGCAGTACTCACCGATATCTTCTGTGCCTACGTCGCTGTTGGTTGTAGAGGAGCAGAAAGACAAAGGCAGGTAGGATTTGGAGTTCCGGCTCCATGGAGTCGTTGTTCCTCGTGGAGTGTGTTAAGGTGAGCGTTTTCCCATAGCAAAAGCTGTTTCCGCCGTGTTTTTATCCACGGAGAATCCGCCCCGGAAAAGGTGGCGGATTGGCCTGTCATAATAGTGTGGGCGGTACATTGTCTCCCGCCTGTCTGTTGGCGGTGACCGCCGTGCTGCTTGTCTGTACCGCCGTGGCGGGCGATGTGTTAAAGTGGCTGTCTTTGTTGGCGGTTTCCGCCAGGGTCATAATTTCCTTTTTTTGTCCGCCGGCCTGTTTGCGGTATTTCCGCAGCTTTAACACCGTCCGCCAGGGTTGTAATGACCACCTATGTTTCTAAAAGTTGGAATACTTTTTAAGAATCTAAAACTATTTCTAGAACTTAATTCAAACTTTCACAAAACTTTTAAACTCTAAAAGAAATGCTAACAGGGACTAACACAAGGCCCTAGCAGGACTTTTAACAATTTAGAAAAATAGCATAAATTTCAAAAATCAGTTTCTAATGACAATTTTTGGAATTTAGTCGTGTGATCGGGTATTGGCTGAGTAGTCCAGCAAATGCAAAGTCTTGTACCCCACCGCTGATCCACCAATGTAGGATGTTGGCTCTGTATGCACTATTTCAAAGTAAGGAATAGTATGCACAGAGTCCAAGGGTTCCCCTTAGAGTTAAGATAGTGGCAAAAAGAGATAATACTAATGCTCTATTTTGTGGTAGTGTGGTCGAGCAGTAGGCTTATCAAAGGAGTAGTGTTAAGCATTTGTTGTACACACACAGGCAATAAATGAGGAACACACACTGAAAGACAATTCCAGGCCAATAGGTTTTTGAATAGAAAAATATATTTTCTTAGTTTATTTTAAGAACCACAGGTTCAAGATTTACATGTAATACTTCAAATGAAAGGTATTGCAGGTAGGTACTTTAGGAACTTTGAATTAGCAAAATAGCATATACACTTTTCAAATAAATCACATATAGCTATTTTAAAACTAGACAGTGCAATTTTCACAGTTCCTAGGGGGAGTAAGAGTTTATTAGTTTTTGCAGGTAAGTAAACCACCTACGGGGTTCAAGTTTGGGTCCAAAGTAGCCCACCATTGGGGGTTCAGAGCAACCCCAAAGTTACCACACCAGCAGCTCAGGGCAGGTCAGGTGCAGAGGTCAAAGTGGTGCCCAAAACACTTAGGCTTCAATGGAAATGGTGGTGCCCTGGTTCCAGTCTGCCAGCAGGTAAGTACCCACGTCTTCGGAGGGCAGACCAGGGGGGTTTTGTAGGGCACCGGGGGGGACACAAGTTAGCACAGAAAGTACACCCTCAGCAGCACGGGCGGCCGGGTGCAGTGTGCAAACACGCGTCAGGTTTCCAATAGAAATCAATGGGAGACCAAGGGGTCTCTTCAGCGATGCAGGCAGGCAAGGGGGGGGGGCTCCTCTGGGTAGCCACCACCTGGGCAAGGGAGAGGGCCTCCTGGGGGTCACTCCTGCACTGGAGTTCCGATCTTTCAGGTCCTGGGGGCTGCAAGTGCAGAGTCTTTACCAGGCGTCGGGATCTGGGAGTCAGGCAATCGCGGTCAGGGGGAGCCTCGGGATTCCCTCTGCAGGCGTCGCTGTGGGGGCTCAGGTGGGGCAACTCTGGCTACTCACGGTTTCACAGTCGCCGGGGAGTCCTCCCTGAAGTGTTGTTTCTCCACAAGTCGAGCCGGGGGCGTCGGGTGCAGAGCAGCAAGTCTCACGCTTCCGGCGGGAAACGCAGTTGTTTTAAAGTTGCTCCTTTGAAACAAAGTTGCAGTCTTGGGTGAACAGGGCCGCTGTCCTCAGGAGTTTCTTGGTCCTTCTAGAGCAGGGCAGTCCTCTGAGGATTCAGAGGTCGCTGGTCCTGGGGAGAGCGTCGCTGGAGCAGTGCCTTTTAGAAGTGGGGAGACAGGCCGGTAGAGCTGGGGCCAAAGCAGTTGGTGTCTCCGTCTTCTCTGCAGGGTTTTTCAGCTTAGCAGTCCTCTTCTTCTTAGGTTGCAGGAATCTGAGTTCCTAGGTTCTGGGGAGCCCTTAAATACTAAATTTAAGGGCGTGTTTAGGTCTGGGGGTTAGTAGCCAATGGCTACTAGCCCTGAGGGTGGGTACACCCTCTTTGTGTCTCCTCCCAAGGGGAGGGGGTCACATTCCTATCCCTATTGGGGGAATCCTCCATCTGCAAGATGGAGGGTTTCTAAAAGTCAGAGTCACCTCAGCTCAGGACACCTTAGGGGCTGTCCTGACTGGCCAGTGACTCCTCCTTGTTTTTCTCATTATCTCCTCCGGCCTTTCTGCCAAAAGTGGGTCCGTGGCCGGAGGGGACGGGCAACTCCACTAGCTGGAATGCCCTGGGGTGCTGTAACAAAGGGGGTGAGCCTTTGAGGCTCACCGCAGGTGTTACAGTTCCTGCAAGGGGGAGGTGATAAGCATCTCCACTCAGTACAGGCTTTGTTACTAGCCACAGAGTGACAAAGGCACTCTCCCCATGTGGCCAGCAACATGTCTTGAGTGTGGCAGGCTGCTAAAACCAGTCAGCCTACACGGGTAGTTGGTTAAGGTTTCAGGGGGCACCTCTAAGGTGCCCTCTGGGGTGTATGTTACAATAAAATGTACACTGGCATCAGTGTGCATTTATTGTTCTGAGAAGTTTGATACCAAAGTTCCCAGTTTTCAGTGTAGCCATTATGGTGCTGTGGAGTTCTTGTATGACAGACTCCCAGGCCATATAGTCTTATGGCTATCCTGCACTTACAATGTCTAAGGTTTTGCTTAGACATTGTAGGGGCAAAGTGCTCATGCACTTGTGCCCTCACCTATGGTATAGTGCACCCTGCCTTAGGGCTGTAAGGCCTGCTAGAGGGGTGACTTATCTATACTGCATAGGCAGTGTGAGGTTGGCGTGGCACCCTGAGGGGAGTGCCATGTCGACTTACTTGTTTTGTCCTCACCAGCACACACAAGCTGGCAAGCAGTGTGTCTGTGCTGAGTGAGGGGTCCCCAGGGTGGCATAAGACATGCTGCATCCCTTAGAGACCTTCCCTGGCATCAGGGCCCTTGGTACCAGGGGTACCAGCTACAAGGGACTTACCTGGATGCCAGGGTGTGCCAATTGTGAAAACAAAAGTACAGGTTAGGGAAAGAACACTGGTGCTGGGGCCTGGTTAGCAGGCCTCAGCACACTTTCAAATCAAAACTTAGCATCAGCAAAGGCAAAAAGTCAGGGGGTAACCATGCCAAGGAGGCATTTCCTTACAGATTTCCTTCCACAATTTGTTTTTGCACTTTTAACACCTGCTCAAAGCAGACGTTAATAGTGGGTATACCATTACCTATGATTACCTACGTACTCTGCAGGAGTAGCGCCAACATTTTGGCATTTCTCCAGTAGAGTACATCAATAACGTTAGAAAAATGACGCTATTGCCCCCTAGCCTGCGCCATGGTATGCCATATTTTAAATATGGCGCACACATGATGGCGGTAAAGGGGCACTAAGGGGCACAAGGAAAGTGGCGCTGTACTAGGTGCAGCTCTACTTTTCTTAAATCTGCCCCTAAGTGTTTTAGTTCAATAAAAGTAATCTTGTACTGGTCTAATTGTTTGCTAATTCTTTGCTCGACCATAACCTTATCCAGTACGAGAGGTTTAAAATTAGCAGTGTGCATGATATATTGTTGCACCGGGTCTAAACGTAAAGGAATTAAGAAGGCATCTTCTGTAAGATCAGGGAGAGATTGAATAAATCTGCTTTCAATTATTGACAGTTGGGATAAATTGGCAAAGTACCAAATGTCAGAACCATAAATCACTTCACTCACTGCTTTGACTCAATAAATCTCCAAAGTTGTTGATAATGGGCTCAATACAGCTCCCTTTCTGTGTTGTAAAAATACCTTACTTTTCTTGTACCTTTATTCCCCCAACAGGGATGCCCTGAATATGTATCTTCCCTCTGAAAGACCTGTGGGGGTTTGTTAGACTTTTCATCCTTGGCATGGTCTCCCTTAACTTTTTGCCTCTGTTCCCCACGTTGTTGATGTGTGCTGGACTCTGATTTTGCTGTTTTTGTTACTCTGGGCACTTTACCACTGCTAACCAGTGCTAAAGTTCAAGTTCTCCTTTACAAAATGTGTATGTGATTGGCTTATCCATGATTGGCATATTTGATTTACTAGTGAGTCCCTAGTAAAATGCACTGGAGGTGCCGGGCCTGTAAATCAAATGCTACTAGTGGGCCTGCAGCACTGGTTGTGCCACCCACATTAGTAGTTCTTTAATCATGTCTCAGACTTGCCATTGCAGTGTCTGTGTGTGCAGTTTTAACTGTAAATTCGACTTGGCAAGTGTACCCACTAGCCAGGCCTGAACCTTTCCTTTGCTTACAAGTAAGGCACCCCTAAGGTAGGCCCTAAGTAGCCCCAAGGGCAGGGTGCAGTGTATGGTTAAGGTACGACATATAGTAATATGTGTTATATGTCCTGACAGTGAAATATTGCTAAATTTGCTTTTCACTGTTGCAAGGCCTGTCCCTCTCATAGGTTAACATGGGGGTTACCTTTAAATCTGATTAAAGTGTAGATTCCCTTTGGGAGCGGATGGACATGTGAAGTTTGAGGTCTCTGAGCTCACAATTTAAAAATACATCTTTTAGTAAAGTTGATTTTAAGATTGGGTGTGAGCATTTTCTTGCTTATACCATTTCTGTGACTCTGCCTGCTTGTGGATTCCCTGTCTGGGTCAGTTTGACAGTTGGGCTGGTTGCACCTCACACTAGACAGTGACACAAAGGGAGCTGGGGTGTAGTCTGCATTTCCTGATGAGCCATCTGTGCTAGGAAGAGGGGAGGAGTGGTTACTTACACCTGAAAGGGCTGTGCCTGTCCTCACACAATGCAGTCTCTGACCCCCTGCTGAGTGTCTGGGGCCTGGACTGGGCAAGGCAGGATTTCACATTCAAAAGATACTTTACTTTGAAGTAGGCCTACTTCAAAGGCGAAATTGGGTATAAGAAGGGCACCCAAAACCACAGACTTTAGAAACACTTCTGGAAACAAGAGGAACCTCTGCCTGGAGAAGAGCTGAAGAGCCCTAGAAGATGGGCTGCCCTGCCTGTGACTGTGCTTTGTGGAGCTATCCTGAAGTTGCTGCTTCTGCCAGAGTAAGAGAGCAAAGACTGGACTTTGTGTGCCTTCCATCTTGTGAAGATCTCCAAGGGCTTGATTTAGAGCTTGCCTCCTGTTGTTTGAAGTCTCAGGGACAGCAAAGACTTCTCTCTGCCAGCACCTGGAGTCTCTGGAGAGACTCCTGCTCCGAGGAGTGGTGCCCTATCCATTCCCTGGGCCCTTGAAAGGAAAGCTGGTGAAAATCTAAGGAAATCGACTTCGGACGACTTCGGACCGACGCCGCTGCTGAATCTGGTGACGTCGCCTGCAACCGACTCCGTGATCTTCGCTGGAACGTGACGACCTTCGCAGGCCTGACATCCCTGCAGCCCTGCCGAAGTCCGTGACTCCATGGAAGTCACCGCACCATGTCGTGACCGATGCTGCTCCAAGTGCGCGGATTCAACGTTTCGCACAGACGCCGCGATCCCCTACTTCGCGCATTGGCTTGTTTTCACTCTTCACCAAAGGTACTGTACCTGGTGGTCTAAGTGACTCCGCGTCCGGCGCCGCTGGTGTCAGATTGTTGGGAACGACTCCGAGTCGACGCCGGGTTAACACCTCATCTAAGCATTTTGTGTTTCTAAGCGCTATTTTTGAGTTTAATCTTTAAAAATTCATGACTTGTGGATTTTTGTCATTTTTATCTTGTTTTGTTTAGATAAATATTTCTTATTTTCTAAACCTGTGTGGTGTCATTTTGTAGTGTTTTCATTAAGTTACTGTGTGTGTGGGTACAAATACTTTACACCTAGCACTCTGAAGTTAAGCCTACTGCTCTGCCAAGCTACCAAGGGGGTACGCAGGAGTTAGCTGAGGGTGATTCTCTTTTACCCTGACTAGAGTGAGGGTCCTTGCTTGAACAGGGTTAACCTGACTGTCAACCATTTCTAACATTGGTGATCAGCGGTTGGGATTTGGACTTGTATTTGTACTTGACATACAGTGAATAAGTGTACACTACTATTTTGAGTGCAGACCACTATGTGACAACATACTACTTGTTTGGTGATCTTAGATTTTTCTCTTTTGCTTGGATATTTCCTTACATCCATTTTTGTGGTAATCTTTGATTGACTTCTGAACTTCATTAGGGAACTTTTCTGCTTTTTGGAACTTTGCAGTTTTGTTGACTTTTCATCATGTCTCAATCTGGAGATGCATCAGTTGGAGCTGCTTTTGACCTGGAGAAATTGGATAGCTATACCAAGGCCCAGTTAAAAGAGTTCTGTAAAAGCTTTAACTGTCTCATTAAGAGCTCATCTAAGAATGGGGAGCTGCAAAAGGCGTTGAGGGCCTGGGTGACAGCTAAGAGCACTGGAGGGCACACAGAGGATGAAGAAGAGGAAGTACAATCCATGGTATTGTGGGTAGGCCTGTTATGTCCAGGGAGAGGGCCTCCAGGGCAGGTAGCAGTGTCTCATCTAAGGGTCTGACCCCTGAAGAATTGCAGGACAGACAGACAGAGAGGGAGCAGCAGAGAGAGTTGGAGAACATGAGGATGGCACTAGAAGAGAAAAATATTTTGTTGGCTCATGAGCGTAGCTTGAAAGAGTTGGATCAGAGGAGCCAGTCTAGTAGGGATGGTGGCAGCCACATCACAGTGCAGCCCGAAAGGAGGGTGCACATTCCTAAAGATCTTGTGAAGGATTATAAAAGGGAGGACGACATATACTTGTGGTTTAAGGGGTATGAGTCTGCTCTCCATATGAATCTGGTCCCTGAAGCTCATTTGGGGGCGGGTCTGTGGAAGCACTTTGAGGTAGAGGGGAGGGATACACTGACAGCCTTAGGGGATGCTCAGAATCTCAACTACTATAGCATGAAGGACGCCTTGCTTACAAGGTATGGTCTTACCACTAAGCAGTACAAGCATAAGTTTAGATCCTACAAGAAGAAGGAATCCCAAACATGGTTGAAATGTGTTGACTCTTATTGCAGGTCACTGCATGGTTGGGTGAAGGGCAGTAAGGTAACTACATATGAGGGGCTTGACAATCTGATTGCTTGGGAGCACTTGTACAGTTTATGTTTTCCAGAGCTGCGCCAGCACTCGATTGATAGCAAGCTGACTGACCCCAGGAAGCTTGCCCATGAAGCGGACTGCTGGGAGAGCACCATGGTCCAGAAGAGGTTTGGGGGAGACCACGCCAAGGGTGGGCAGGGTCCCTCTCAGAAGAAAGGGGGGGTAAGTGTAAACAGGGGGAGTTCTCTGAAGGGCCCCAAACTGATTCTCAGGGTAAGGATTCCCAACCCCCAGTGAAAAGAAGCCATAGTTCTCCAAAGGGAAGCCAGTGGCAGGTGGTCCTCCACGTAAGTGCTATGCATGTGACCAGGTGGGTCATGTGAGGTGGGGGGACCCCAAATGCCCCAAAATTACACCGGCAGCCACTGGTGCGACGTCCCAGGGTTTGGCCAGTGTAGCGCTTGGGGAAGAGTTGGTTTCAGGAGGGTGCGAACCAGCTAAGATGACCCTTGTCTCACTAGGGGACAGTGAGATGGTCCAGAGAATGCTAGTGCCTGAAAACACTAAGAAGTACAGGCTGTGGGTGACCATTAATGGACAGAGGGTGGAGGCTCTGAGAGACACAGGAGCCAGTGTGACTACAGTGAGGAGTCAGCTGGTGTCTGAAGAGCAGATTGATCCCCGGGTACTTCACCAAGTAGTTTCAGTGGACAACTCAGAGTGTCTGTGCAGAGTGGCGCAGGTTCCCTTTGAATGGGGGGGGTCTCAGGTTCCTTGAAGGTAGCTGTGAGTCCAACCATGCCTGTTGATTGTTTGCTAGGCAATGACCAGGAGGATTCCCCTTGGAAGGAGGTGGAACACAGGTCTCACTTGGAGATGTTGAGTCTGCCTGGGTGGGTATGCATATCCACCCGGTCAATGGCAGCCCGTCAGGGTAATCAAGAGCCCCTGGAGCCTGAAACAGTGGCCAAGGGGACCGCCAAGAAGAGGAAGGGCAGGGGGCGTGAGAAACCAGACCCAGAAGTTCCCATGAACTGGGAGGAGGTGGAGCCTGAGGGTGAAGCCCCGGAGCCTACAGGGGAACAGGTGGCTGAACTGGGGGAGGTCCCTGACCTGTTGCAGTGGCAGCAGGAAGGGGGGCCCACCGGGGAAGCATTCTGTGCAGCACAGAAGACATGCCCTACTTTGGAGGGTTTGCGGCAGCAGGCTGAAGACCAGGCAGCTGGCAAGGAGCCAGGATCACACCTTATTTGTTTGGAGGATGACCTCCTGTATAGCGAGCCTAAGGTTCCTGAGCCTGGGTCAGCCCGTGTGCTAGTGGTACCCCAGTGCTTCAGGACCTTCCTATTGGGGTTGGCTCATGACGTGCCTTTAGCTGGACATTTGGGGCAGGACAAGACCTTTGAGAGGCTTGTCACCCACTTTTACTGGCCCCTAATGCGCAGCCACTCAGATGCACATTGCAGGTCTTGTCAGACTTGTCAGGCAAGTGGCAAGAGTGGGAGGAAATGTAAGGCTCCCCTAAAGCCTTTGCCTGCTGTCAATACTCCCTTTGAGAGGGTAGGCATTGACATTCTGGGGCCTCTGGATCCCAAGACAGCCATGGACAACAGGTTTATCCTGGTCATGGTGGAGCATGCCACCCGCTACCCAGAAGCCATTCCTTTGAGATCAATCACTTCCCCTGTGGTGGGTCGTGCTTTGATGGGGTTTTTTACCCGCATGGGGTTCCCCAAGGAATTGGTATCTGATAAGGGTACCAACTTCAAATCCACGTATATGAAGTCTCTGTGGAAGGAACATGGGGTAACCTACAAGTTCACCACCCCTTACCACCCCCAAAGTAATGGTCTGGTTGAGAGATTCAACCACACCTTGAAATGCATGATCATGGGCCTGTCAAAGCCCTTGAGGCGGAAGTGGGTCGTCCTCGTGTCATGCCCTCTGTTCGCCTACAGGGAGGTGCCTCAAAAGGGACTTGGGTTTAGACCCTTTGAGCTGATCTATGGCCACTCTGTGAGGGGACCTTTGAGTCTGGTTAAGGAAGCTTTGGAAAAAGCTCCTAGTAACCCCCCCCCCCCAAAATGTATTCAGTTACATGCTGGCTCTGAGAAAACAGACTGCCCGCTTCAGGAGTCTAGCTCAGGAGAACCTGGAAGCAAGTCAGGAGGACATGAAACGCTGGTATGACCAGAATGCCAGTCTGGTCGAGTTTCAACCTGGACAAAAAGTGTGGGTGATGGCACAAGTGGAGCCTAGGGTGCTTCAGGATAAGTGGACTGGGCCATTTGAGGTGGTGGAACGCAAGAGTGAAGTCACCTACCTGGTGGACTTGTGGTCTCCAAGGAGACCTTTAAGAGTCCTGCAAGTCAACCGCCTCAAACCTAACTTTGAACGGACTGAACTGTCCATGCTCCTTGCGACAGATGATGGGGTAAAGGAGGGAAGTGAGCCTCTTCCTGACCTCCTGTCTACAGGAGAAAAAGATGGGTCAGTGGAGGGAGTGATCCTCTCCTCCTCTCTGACTTAGGAGCAGCAAGGTGACTGTTGCCACGTATTGGGACAGTTTTCCTCACTGTTTTCCCTGATCCCAGGAGTCACACACTTGTGCACACTTGATGTGGACACTGGGGACAGTACACCCATTAAACAGAAGGTTTACAGGGTGACTGGCAGGGTAGGGCATGCATTAAGGATGAGGTATCCAAACTGCTTGCCCTAGGGGTTATTGAGCACTCCAGCAGTCCTTGGGCCAGCCCAGTGGTATTGGTACCAAAGGCTGCTGCACCTGGTGCCACTCCAGAACTCAGGTTCTGTGTGGACTTCTGGGGACTCAATGCGTTCAGCAAGACTGTCGCACACCCCATCCCCCGAGCTGATGAGCTCATTGACCGGTTAGGGGCTACCAAGTACCTCAGTACATTTGATTTAACAACTGGGTACTGGCAGATTGCCTTAACTGAGGGGGCCAAGGAGAGGTCCGCATTTTCCACCCCAGATGGGCACTTTCAGTTTAAAGTTATGCCATTCGGGATGAAGAATGCCCCTGCCACCTTTCAGAGGTTGGTCAACCAGGAGTTGGCAGGACTGGATGAGTTCAGTGACGCCTACCTGGATGACATTGCTGTGTTTAGTTCCACATGGGAGGAACACCTGCAACACCTCTGGAGAGTGTTAGAGGCCCTGCAGAAGGCAGACCTCACTATTAAGGCGAGCAAGTGCCAAATAGGGCAGGGTTCTGTGGTGTACTTGGGACACCAGGTGGGGAGTGGCCAGGTGGCGCCCCTACAGCCTAAGATTGATACCATTCTGGATTGGGAGCCTCCCAAGACTGAGACTGAAGTGAGAGCCTTTTTAGGTCTCACAGGATACTACAGGAGGTTTGTTAAAGGATATAGTATCATTGTTACCCCCTTAACTGAGTTGACGTTTAAGAAGCAACCCAGGAAAGTGATCTGGACAGAGGCTTGCCAGAACGCTTTTGATGCCCTGAAGGCTGCCATGTGCACAGCACCTGTGATGAAGGCACCTGACTACTCCAAGGAGTTTGTGGTGCAAACAGACGCCTCAGAGCATGGTATTGGAGCAGTACTCTCACAGCTTAATGAAGAGGGCCTAGATCAACCCTTAGCCTTTATTAGCAGGAGGTTAAAACCCAGGGAACGTAGGTGGAGTGCCATAGAACGCAAAGCATTTTCTGTGGTCTGGGCCCTGAAGAAGTTAAGACCCTACTTGTTTGGGACTCACTTCCGACTTCAGACCGACCACAGGCCCCTCAGAGGGTTAATGCAGATGAAGGGTGAGAATCCAAAGCTGTTGAGGTGGTCCTTTTCCCTACAGGGGATGGACTTTACGGTGGAACCCCGTCCTGGTACAGAGCATGCCAATGCTGATGGTCTGTCCAGGTTCTTCCACCTTAGTGATGAGAACTCCCATGAGGTTGGGTAGTTACTCCCCACTTTCAGCTGGGGGGGGACAGGTGTTAGACTTTTCATCCTTGGCATGGTCTCCCTTAACTTGTTGCCTCTGTTCCCCAGGTTGTTGATGTGTGCTGGACTCTGATTTTGCTGTTTTTGTTACTCTGGGCACTTTAGCACTGCTAACCAGTGCTAAAGTTCAAGTTCTCCTTTACAAAATGTGTATGTGATTGGCTTATCCATGATTGGCATATTTGATTTACTAGTGAGTCCCTAGTAAAATGCACTGGAGGTGCCGGGCCTGTAAATCAAATTCTACTAGTGGGCCTGCAGCACTGGTTGTACCACCCACATTAGTAGTTCTGTAATCATGTCTCAGACTTGCCATTGCAGTGTCTGTGTGTGCAGTTTTAACTGTAAATTCGACTTGGCAAGTGTACCCACTAGCCAGGCCTATACCTTTCCTTTTCTTACATGTAAGGCACCCCTAAGGTAGGCCCTAGGTAGCCCCAAGGGCAGGGTGCAGTGTATGGTTAAGGTAGGACATATAGGGGGTCATTCTAACCCTGGCGGTCCGAGACCGCTAGGGCTAAAATGACTGAAGCACCTCCAACAGGCTGGCGGTGCTTCATTGCCCATTCGGAAAACCGGGTCCGTCAGTTTCCCGCCGTATTTCCCCCGGCTGGGCGAATCCTCCATGGCGGCATGGGGATTCCGACCCCCTTCCCGCCAGCCTGTTTCTGGCGGTTTTCACCACCAGGAACAGGATGGCGGGAACGGGTGTCCTGGGGCCCCTGGGGGCCCCTGCACTGCCCATGCCACTGGCATGGGCAGTGCAGGGGCCCCCTAACAGGGCCCCAGTATGCTTTTCACTGTCTGCCTAGCAGACAGTGAAAAGCGCGACGGGTGCAACTGCACCCGTCGCACACCTGCAACACCGCCGGCTCCATTCGGAGCCGGCTTCAGTGTTGCAGGCCTCTTTCCCGCTGGGACAGTGGGCGCTATTTTGGCTAGCGTCCGCCGGCCCAGCAGGAAAGTTAGAATGGCCCCAGCGGTCTTTTGACCGCGGGGTGGCCAAATGGCGGTTCCCTCCAGGCGGGCGGCGACCACCGTCCGCCGGAGTTGGAATGGGGCCCATAGTAATGTTTTATATGTCCTGACAGTGAAATATTGCTAAATTCATTTTTCACTGTTGCAAGGCCTGTACCTCTCATAAATTAACATGGGGGCTACCTTTAAATCTGATTAACGTGTAGATTCCCTTTGGAAGTGGATGGACATGTGGAGTTTGGGTTCTTGAGCTCACAATGTAAAAATACATCTTTTAGTAAAATTTATTTTAAGATTGTGTGTTTAAAAATGCCACTTTTAGAAAGTGAGCATTTTCTTGCTTATACCATTTCTGTGACTCTGCTCGTTTGTGGATTCCCTGTCTGGGTCAGTTTGACAGTTGGGCTGGTTGCACCTCACACTAGACAGTGACACAAAGGGAGCAGGGGTGCAGTCTGCATTTCCTGATGAGCCATCTGTGCTAGGAAGAGGGGAGGAGTGGTTACTTACACCTGAAAGGGCTGTGCCTGTCCTCACACAATGCAGTCTCCGACCCCCTGCTGAGTGTCTGGGGCCTGGACTGGGCAAGGCAGGATTTCACATTCAAAAGATACTTTACTTTGAAGTAGGCCTACTTCAAAGGCGAAATTGGGTATAAGAAGGGCACCCAAAACCACAGACTTTAGAAACACTTCTGGAAACAAGAGGAACCTCTGCCTGGAGAAGAGCTGAAGAGCCCTAGAAGATGGGCTGCCCTGCCTGTGACTGTGCTTTGTGGAGCTATCCTGAAGTTGCTGCTTCTGCCAGAGTAAGAGAGCAAAGACTGGACTTTGTGTGCCTTCCATCTTGTGAAGATCTCCAAGGGCTTGATTTAGAGCTTGCCTCCTGTTGTTTGAAGTCTCAGGGACAGCAAAGACTTCTCTCAGCCAGCACCTGGAGTCTCTGAAGAGACTCCTGCTCCGAGGAGTGGTGCCCTATCCATTCCCTGGGCCCTTGAAAGGAAAGCTGGTGAAAATCTAAAGAAATCGACTTCGGACGACTTCGGACCGCCGCTGCTGCTGAATCTGGTGACGTCGCCTGCAACCGACTCCGTGATCTTCGCTGGAACGTGACGACCTTCGCAGGCCTGACATCCCTGCAGCCCTGCCGAAGTCCGTGACTCCATGGAAGTCACCGCACCATGTCGTGACCGATGCTGCTCCAAGTGTGCGGATTCAACGTTTCGCACAGACGCCGCGATCCCCTACTTCGCGCATTGGCTTGTTTTCACTCTTCACCAAAGGTACTGTACCTGGTGGTCTAAGTGACTCCGCGTCCGGCGCCGCTGGTGTCAGATTGTTGGGAACGACTCCGAGTCGACGCCGGGTTAACACCTCATCTAAGCATTTTGTGTTTCTAAGCGCTATTTTTGAGTTTAATCTTTAAAAATTCATGACTTGTGGATTTTTGTCATTTTTATCTTGTTTTGTTTAGATAAATATTTCTTATTTTCTAAACCTGTGTGGTGTCATTTTGTAGTGTTTTCATTAAGTTACTGTGTGTGTGGGTACAAATACTTTACACCTAGCACTCTGAAGTTAAGCCTACTGCTCTGCCAAGCTACCAAGGGGGTACGCAGGGGTTAGCTGAGGGTGATTCTCTTTTACCCTGACTAGAGTGAGGGTCCTTGCTTGAACAGGGTTAACCTGACTGTCAACCATTTCTAACATTGGTGATCAGCGGTTGGGATTTGGACTTGTATTTGTACTTGACATACAGTGAATAAGTGTACACTACTATTTTGAGTGCAGACCACTATGTGACAACATACTACTTGTTTGGTGATCTTAGATTTTTCTCTTTTGCTTGGATATTTCCTTACATCCATTTTTGTGGTAATCTTTGATTGACTTCTGAACTTCATTAGGGAACTTTTCTGCTTTTTGGAACTTTGCAGTTTTGTTGACTTTTCATCATGTCTCAATCTGGAGATGCATCAGTTGGAGCTGCTTTTGACCTGGAGAAATTGGATAGCTATACCAAGGCCCAGTTAAAAGAGTTCTGTAAAAGCTTTAACTGTCTCATTAAGAGCTCATCTAAGAATGGGGAGCTGCAAAAGGCGTTGAGGGCCTGGGTGACAGCTAAGAGCACTGGAGGGCACACAGAGGATGAAGAAGAGGAAGTACAATCCATGGTATTGTGGGTAGGCCTGTTATGTCCAGGGAGAGGGCCTCCAGGGCAGGTAGCAGTGTCTCATCTAAGGGTCTGACCCCTGAAGAATTGCAGGACAGACAGACAGAGAGGGAGCAGCAGAGAGAGTTGGAGAAAATGAGGATGGCACTAGAAGAGAAAAATATTTTGTTGGCTCATGAGCGTAGCTTGAAAGAGTTGGATCAGAGGAGCCAGTCTAGTAGGGATGGTGGCAGCCACATCACAGTGCAGCCCGAAAGGAGGGTGCACATTCCTAAAGATCTTGTGAAGGATTATAAAAGGGAGGACGACATATACTTGTGGTTTAAGGGGTATGAGTCTGCTCTCCATATGAATCTGGTCCCTGAAGCTCATTTGGGGGCGGGTCTGTGGAAGCACTTTGAGGTAGAGGGGAGGGATACACTGACAGCCTTAGGGGATGCTCAGAATCTCAACTACTATAGCATGAAGGACGCCTTGCTTACAAGGTATGGTCTTACCACTAAGCAGTACAAGCATAAGTTTAGATCCTACAAGAAGAAGGAATCCCAAACATGGTTGAAATGTGTTGACTCTTATTGCAGGTCACTGCATGGTTGGGTGAAGGGCAGTAAGGTAACTACATATGAGGGGCTTGACAATCTGATTGCTTGGGAGCACTTGTACAGTTTATGTTTTCCAGAGCTGCGCCAGCACTCGATTGATAGCAAGCTGACTGACCCCAGGAAGCTTGCCCATGAAGCGGACTGCTGGGAGAGCACCATGGTCCAGAAGAGGTTTGGGGGAGACCACGCCAAGGGTGGGCAGGGTCCCTCTCAGAAGAAAGGGGGGGTAAGTGTAAACAGGGGGAGTTCTCTGAAGGGCCCCAAACTGATTCTCAGGGTAAGGATTCCCAACCCCCAGTGAAAAGAAGCCATAGTTCTCCAAAGGGAAGCCAGTGGCAGGTGGTCCTCCACGTAAGTGCTATGCATGTGACCAGGTGGGTCATGTGAGGTGGGGGGACCCCAAATGCCCCAAAATTACACCGGCAGCCACTGGTGCGACGTCCCAGGGTTTGGCCAGTGTAGCGCTTGGGGAAGAGTTGGTTTCAGGTGGGTGGGAACCAGCTAAGATGACCCTTGTCTCACTAGGGGACAGTGAGATGGTCCAGAGAATGCTAGTGCCTGAAAACACTAAGAAGTACAGGCTGTGGGTGACCATTAATGGACAGAGGGTGGAGGCTCTGAGAGACACAGGAGCCAGTGTGACTACAGTGAGGAGTCAGCTGGTGTCTGAAGAGCAGATTGATCCCGGGGTACTTCACCAAGTAGTTTCAGTGGACAACTCAGAGTGTCTGTGCAGAGTGGCGCAGGTTCCCTTTGAATGGGGGGGGGGTCTCAGGTTCCTTGAAGGTAGCTGTGAGTCCAACCATGCCTGTTGATTGTTTGCTAGGCAATGACCAGGAGGATTCCCCTTGGAAGGAGGTGGAACACAGGTCTCACTTGGAGATGTTGAGTCTGCCTGGGTGGGTATGCATATCCACCCGGTCAATGGCAGCCCGTCAGGGTAATCAAGAGCCCCTGGAGCCTGAAACAGTGGCCAAGGGGACCGCCAAGAAGAGGAAGGGCAGGGGGCGTGAGAAACCAGACCCAGAAGTTCCCATGAACTGGGAGGAGGTGGAGCCTGAGGGTGAAGCCCCGGAGCCTACAGGGGAACAGGTGGCTGAACTGGGGGAGGTCCCTGACCTGTTGCAGTGGCAGCAGGAAGGGGGGCCCACCGGGGAAGCATTCTGTGCAGCACAGAAGACATGCACTACTTTGGAGGGTTTGCGGCAGCAGGCTGAAGACCAGGCAGCTGGCAAGGAGCCAGGATCACACCTTATTTGTTGGGAGGATGACCTCCTGTATAGCGAGCCTAAGGTTCCTGAGCCTGGGTCAGCCCGTGTGCTAGTGGTACCCCAGTGCTTCAGGACCTTCCTATTGGGGTTGGCTCATGACGTGCCTTTAGCTGGACATTTGGGGCAGGACAAGACCTTTGAGAGGCTTGTCACCCACTTTTACTGGCCCCTAATGCGCAGCCACTCAGATGCACATTGCAGGTCTTGTCAGACTTGTCAGGCAAGTGGCAAGAGTAGGAGGAAATGTAAGGCTCCCCTAAAGCCTTTGCCTGCTGTCAATACTCCCTTTGAGAGGGTAGGCATTGACATTCTGGGGCCTCTGGATCCCAAGACAGCCATGGACAACAGGTTTATCCTGGTCATGGTGGAGCATGCCACCCGCTACCCAGAAGCCATTCCTTTGAGATCAATCACTTCCCCTGTGGTGGGTCGTGCTTTGATGGGGTTTTTTACCCGCATGGGGTTCCCCAAGGAATTGGTATCTGATAAGGGTACCAACTTCATATCCACGTATATGAAGTCTCTGTGGAAGGAACATGGGGTAACCTACAAGTTCACCACCCCTTACCACCCCCAAAGTAATGGTCTGGTTGAGAGATTCAACCACACCTTGAAATGCATGATCATGGGCCTGTCAAAGCCCTTGAGGCGGAAGTGGGTCGTCCTCGTGTCATGCCCTCTGTTCGCCTACAGGGAGGTGCCTCAAAAGGGACTTGGGTTTAGACCCTTTGAGCTGATCTATGGCCACTCTGTGAGGGGACCTTTGAGTCTGGTTAAGGAAGCTTTGGAAAAAGCTCCTAGTAACCCCCCCCCCCCAAAATGTATTCAGTTACATGCTGGCTCTGAGAAAACAGACTGCCCGCTTCAGGAGTCTAGCTCAGGAGAACCTGGAAGCAAGTCAGGAGGACATGAAACGCTGGTATGACCAGAATGCCAGTCTGGTCGAGTTTCAACCTGGACAAAAAGTGTGGGTGATGGCACAAGTGGAGCCTAGGGTGCTTCAGGATAAGTGGACTGGGCCATTTGAGGTGGTGGAACGCAAGAGTGAAGTCACCTACCTGGTGGACTTGTGGTCTCCAAGGAGACCTTTAAGAGTCCTGCAAGTCAACCGCCTCAAACCTAACTTTGAACGGACTGAACTGTCCATGCTCCTTGCGACAGATGATGGGGTAAAGGAGGGAAGTGAGCCTCTTCCTGACCTCCTGTCTACAGGAGAAAAAGATGGGTCAGTGGAGGGAGTGATCCTCTCCTCCTCTCTGACTTAGGAGCAGCAAGGTGACTGTTGCCACGTATTGGGACAGTTTTCCTCACTGTTTTCCCTGATCCCAGGAGTCACACACTTGTGCACACTTGATGTGGACACTGGGGACAGTATACCCATTAAACAGAAGGTTTACAGGGTGACTGGCAGGGTAGGGTATGCATTAAGGATGAGGTATCCAAACTGCTTGCCCTAGGGGTTATTGAGCACTCCAGCAGTCCTTGGGCCAGCCCAGTGGTATTGGTACCAAAGGCTGCTGCACCTGGTGCCACTCCAGAACTCAGGTTCTGTGTGGACTTCTGGGGACTCAATGCGGTCAGCAAGACTGTCGCACACCCCATCCCCCGAGCTGATGAGCTCATTGACCGGTTAGGGGCTACCAAGTACCTCAGTACATTTGATTTAACAACTGGGTACTGGCAGATTGCCTTAACTGAGGGGGCCAAGGAGAGGTCCGCATTTTCCACCCCAGATGGGCACTTTCAGTTTAAAGTTATGCCATTCGGGATGAAGAATGCCCCTGCCACCTTTCAGAGGTTGGTCAACCAGGAGTTGGCAGGACTGGATGAGTTCAGTGACGCCTACCTGGATGACATTGCTGTGTTTAGTTCCACATGGGAGGAACACCTGCAACACCTCTGGAGAGTGTTAGAGGATCTGCAGAAGGCAGACCTCACTATTAAGGCGAGCAAGTGCCAAATAGGGCAGGGTTCTGTGGTGTACTTGGGACACCAGGTGGGGAGTGGCCAGGTGGCGCCCCTACAGCCTAAGATTGATACCATTCTGGATTGGGAGCCTCCCAAGACTGAGACTGAAGTGAGAGCCTTTTTAGGTCTCACAGGATACTACAGGAGGTTTGTTAAAGGATATAGTATCATTGTTACCCCCTTAACTGAGTTGACGTTTAAGAAGCAACCCAGGAAAGTGATCTGGACAGAGGCTTGCCAGAACGCTTTTGATGCCCTGAAGGCTGCCATGTGCACAGCACCTGTGATGAAGGCACCTGACTACTCCAAGGAGTTTGTGGTGCAAACAGACGCCTCAGAGCATGGTATTGGAGCAGTACTCTCACAGCTTAATGAAGAGGGCCTAGATCAACCCTTAGCCTTTATTAGCAGGAGGTTAAAACCCAGGAAACGTAGGTGGAGTGCCATAGAACGCAAAGCATTTTCTGTGGTCTGGGCCCTGAAGAAGTTAAGACCCTACTTGTTTGGGACTCACTTCCGACTTCAGACCGACCACAGGCCCCTCAGAGGGTTAATGCAGATGAAGGGTGAGAATCCAAAGCTGTTGAGGTGGTCCTTTTCCCTACAGGGGATGGACTTTACGGTGGAACCCCGTCCTGGTACAGAGCATGCCAATGCTGATGGTTTGTCCAGGTTCTTCCACCTTAGTGATGAGAACTCCCATGAGGTTGGGTAGTTACTCCCCACTTTCAGCTGGGGGGGGGACAGGTGTTAGACTTTTCATCCTTGGCATGGTCTCCCTTAACTTGTTGCCTCTGTTCCCCAGGTTGTTGATGTGTGCTGGACTCTGATTTTGCTGTTTTTGTTACTCTGGGCACTTTAGCACTGCTAACCAGTGCTAAAGTTCAAGTTCTCCTTTACAAAATGTGTATGTGATTGGCTTATCCATGATTGGCATAGTTGATTTACTAGTGAGTCCCTAGTAAAATGCACTGGAGGTGCCGGGCCTGTAAATCAAATTCTACTAGTGGGCCTGCAGCACTGGTTGTACCACCCACATTAGTAGTTCTGTAATCATGTCTCAGACTTGCCATTGCAGTGTCTGTGTGTGCAGTTTTAACTGTAAATTCGACTTGGCAAGTGTACCCACTAGCCAGGCCTAAACCTTTCCTTTTCTTACATGTAAGGCACCCCTAAGGTAGGCCCTAGGTAGCCCCAAGGGCAGGGTGCAGTGTATGGTTAAGGTAGGACATATAGGGGGTCATTCTAACCCTGGCGGTCCGAGACCGCTAGGGCTAAAATGACTGAAGCACCTCCAACAGGCTGGCGGTGCTTCATTGCCCATTCGGAAAACCGGGTCCGTCAGTTTCCCGCCGTATTTCCCCCGGCTGGGCGAATCCTCCATGGCGGCATGGGGATTCCGACCCCCTTCCCGCCAGCCTGTTTCTGGCGGTTTTCACCGCCAGGAACAGGATGGCGGGAACGGGTGTCCTGGGGCCCCTGGGGGCCCCTGCACTGCCCATGCCACTGGCATGGGCAGTGCAGGGGCCCCCTAACAGGGCCCCAGTATGCTTTTCACTGTCTGCCTAGCAGACAGTGAAAAGCGCGACGGGTGCAACTGCACCCGTCGCACACCTGCAACACCGCCGGCTCCATTCGGAGCCGGCTTCAGTGTTGCAGGCCTCTTTCCCGCTGGGCCAGCGGGTGCTATTTTGGCTAGCGCCCGCCGGCCCAGCAGGAAAGTTAGAATGGCCCCAGCGGTCTTTTGACCGCGGGGTGGCCAAATGGCGGTTCCCTCCAGGCGGGCGGCGACCACCGTCCGCCGGAGTTGGAATGGGGCCCATAGTAATGTTTTATATGTCCTGACAGTGAAATATTGCTAAATTCATTTTTCACTGTTGCAAGGCCTGTACCTCTCATAAATTAACATGGGGGCTACCTTTAAATCTGATTAACGTGTAGATTCCCTTTGGAAGTGGATGGACATGTGGAGTTTGGGTTCTTGAGCTCACAATGTAAAAATACATCTTTTAGTCAAATTGATTTTAAGATTGTGTGTTTGAAAATGCCACTTTTAGAAAGTGAGCATTTTCTTGCTTATACCATTTCTGTGACTCTGCTCGTTTGTGGATTCCCTGTCTGGGTCAGTTTGACAGTTGGGCTGGTTGCACCTCACACTAGACAGTGACACAAAGGGAGCTGGGGTGTAGTCTGCATTTCCTGATGAGCCATCTGTGCTAGGAGGGAGGGGAGGAGTGGTCACTTACACCTGAAAGGGCTGTGCCTGTCCTCACACAGTGTAGTCTCCGACCCCCTGGTGAGTGTCTGGGGCCTGGCCTGGGCAAGGCAGGATTTCACATTCAAAAGAGACTTTACTTTGAAGTAGGCCTACTTCAAAGGAGAAATTGGGTATGAGAAGGGCACCCAAAACCACAGACTTTAAAAACACTTCTGGAAACAAGAGGAACCTCTGCCTGGAGAAGAAGAGCTGCCCTGCCTGTGACTGTGCTTTGTGCAGTTGCTGCTTCTGCCACAGTAAGAGGGCAAAGACAGGTCTTTGTGTGCCTTCCATCTTGTGACAAAATCTCTAAGGGATTGATTGAGAGCTTGCCTCCTGTTGTTTGAAGTCTCAGGGACAGCAAAGACTTCTCTCTGCCAGCACCTGGAGTCTCTGGAGAGACTCCTGCTCTGACTAGTGGTGCCCTATCCAGTCCCTGCTCCCTTGAAAGGAAAGCTGGTGAAAATCCAAGGAAATCGACTTTGGACGACTTCCAACTGCCATCGCTGCTGAATCCGGTGACGCCACCTGTAACCGACTCCGTGATCTTCACTGGAACGCGACGACCTTCGCAGGCCTGACATCGCTGCAGCCCCGCTGAAGTCCACAACTCTGTGGAAGTCGCCGCACCACGTCGTGAACGATGCCGCTCGAAGTGCGTGGATTCAATGTTTCGCACAGACGCCGCGATCCCCAACTTCGCACATCAGCTTGTTTTCACTCTTCACCAAAGGTACTGTACCTGGTGGTCTACGATACTCCGCGTCCGGTGCCGCTGGTGTCGGATTGTTGGGAACGACTCTGTTATGATGCCGTGTTAACACCTCATCGAAGCATTTTGTGTTTCTAAGCGCTATTTTTCAGTTTAACCTTTAAAAATTCATAACTTGACTTGTGTATTGTGGATTTTTGTCATTTTGGTCTTGTTTTGTTTAGATAAATATGTCTCATTTTTCTAAACCTGTGTTATGTCATTTTGTAGTGTTTTCATCAAGTTACTGTGTGTGTTGGTACAAATACTTTACACCTAGCACTCTGACGTTAAGAAAACTGCTCTGCAAAGCTACCAAGGGGGTAAGCAGGGGTTAGCTGAGGGTGATTCTCTTTTAACCTGACTAGAGTGAGAGTCCTTGCTTGAACAGGGGTTAACCTGACTGTCAGTCAGTCAAAGAACTTTATTCGGCAATTGCCATAAAAGTACAAATTAAGATTAGGTTTCCAAAAGAACAAGCAGACAGAAAAAAAGTAAAACACATCTTACATATGTTACCAAGTAAAAAGGATAACAGAATAATCTTATCCAAGTTCCTTTTTCACAAATATTCCTATGTTCTTATCAAATTGTTTACTAGTTTCGTGCAATATAATTCTAAAAACTCTTTAAATACCCTAAAATATAATAAAAACATTTCTTCCTCTGGAATAAAAGCTATCTTAAACCACATATATAAAGTATAGCATTTTGAACATAAGAATAAGATTTAGAAGTCGGGAGGAAATAAGATTAATAAATTACAGGATATTAATACCGGTTCCTAATAGCAATAGATGATCTAATAAAATTTAAAACCTGAAAACAAATGTTGTCATTTAGTAATTTCTGAAAATATATCAAAGCTTCCTTATAATGGATTGGTCTTAAAGTGTGTAAAATAGGTAAAATGAAAGTATTTCTAGGGGAGGCACAAAGAGAGCAGCAAAAGAGAAAACCATGAGAAGTGCTTTGCTTTGTCCTGGCATCGCAAGGGCAGGGTGGTAAATCTTTTTGCCAAATACACTGCTTGGGAAAGGCCACCTTAAAATGAATCAAATTTAGTCTAAAAAAAGTTGAAAGAGAATATATTTTTGGGCATGAAAACCAAGTCAAATAAGGTTCAATATGTAAAGCTGTAGCAATCTGAATATAAGAATCTAAAGATTTCAAGTTAAAACAGCTATGAAGTCTTATGTGCAAAGTATGCTCAGAGTGACATGCTTTCAACAGGGGCTTTGCAGTTGTAGATAGCATTTTCGGTTCTTCATACATATACCTAAACCCCAGCTTATCAAAAGATGATCGCAAGTACGAAAGCCAGGGGATCCTGTTCGAGTTAGCCAACTGTGTGCATTCAGTAATACATTCCTGCACAAGACTTGCCGCTGGGTTTGTCCAACATCTAATCCACAGCAGACGGGGGCAATAGAGACCGTGTCCTCTAAAAAGCATTGGCCCACCTCCTCGTGGATAATGATGTTTGCTATACACTTAGGTACCATCAATAGGCTGCGCATAAATCTATTCTCAGTACTTTGGAGAGTGGGTATTTTAGTGTAACCCCAGAATCCAGCCCCATATAGGGCTGCTGAAACACACTTGGAGTTATGTAGCGTCATAATCTGAGAGGACGGTCTATGGCCCAGTTTACGGGTAAAACGAAAAATCGCTTCAGTGTTCCTTGACATTTGCTGAGTCTTACATTTAAGGTGATTATTCCATAGCATAGAAGAGCTTATATGTATACCTAGATAACAGAAATCCCTCACCTCATTAATGATATTGCCCCCCCATAGTAAATGATTTAGAGTTTGTATTTCGGGGGCCACATGTCATAACAAATGTCTTAGAATAATTAACTTTTAAGTCTAAGTCCAACATAAAGTCCAAAAAAAGATCCAACAGGCCTAACCTGACTGTCAGCCAAAGACCCCATTTCTAACAGGGTTGAAGGCCATTAATTTCATTTTATTAACTTTTATTTCTAATCCATATAAATCGCTGCAATATGAGAACTTGTCAAGCAAAACTTGCAGGCCTTCGGGGGTTCTTGATAACTATAGGGTATTGTCTACAAATAGAAGAGTGTGAATTTTCTGGTCACCTAATTTAGGGGAGTAATTATTGCAATTTTCACAATTGCTCGATTTCCTCATCAATATAAATAATAAACAAAGTATGGGCCAGAACACAGTCTTGGCGAATGCTCCTTTCCATAGGAATTCTTACTGTCAATTTGTCCCCCTCATCTAACCTGCAGTTAATTGTTGGTATATAAGTGTAGGATTAAGGATAGAAATTATTCAGGCCGTCCCATTTCATGGCGCACACCCCATATCTTCACCCTAGGAACAAGGTCAAAAGCTGGCCTCAGATCCACAAAAACCACTTACAGGTGCTGCTCACACCTTAACCAAACAGTCTTCTAAACCAATAAAGAAAATGGAAGACGAGATCAATCCTGGAGGTCTTTTTCCTAAACGCTGCCTGCATTTGGGATAAAACTCTTGCTTCTTATATCCAGTACTGTTCTCTGGCAAGAATTTATCTACAAAAGATCTTTTCAGTGGAATCAATAAGACTTATTGGTCTATAATTGGCCGAATTGTCCCTGATACCCTTCTTGAAAATTGGAATTATTTCGGCCCCACTCCAAATGACAGGAATATTTCAGCCAGCCACAATCGAATTAGACAATAGATGGATATGGGGTCCCCAAATCGATGGCTCAGAGCGATATAAGGGTTTTAATTTAACCTGGTCACCTTTTCCCATCTTCATGGAGTCAATGGATGTCCGTGTATCTTCGAGAGTAAAAACCATATGTTTGGAATTACCCTCCTCTCCATAGACCCATAAGAGTTCTAGCATGGGGATCAATATCTAGATTAGTTGCCGTTTTCAACTCCTTGAAATTCTTGAACCACACCTCAGGTTGTTTATGGAGCACCTCTCTCTTGATAGGGTCTCTATTACCATGGGCAAATAAATGCAGACATTCCTTATTATCCTTATTTTTCAAAGTAGTGGCCAAATCCCTCCATTTTGACTCCTCCTAATCCCTCTTACCAATGGGTTGGGCAAGCTTATATTCTTTGCTGGCGGCTACTATAGCATATTTGATACCTCCCTTCACTGCCTTAATTAGCTTTGTCTGCTTTCTGTGTCTGAACACTTTTTGGGCGAGACAAGCTTGGAAAAATTATCTTTTAGATGGCCGATCACAATGCTATGGATGAATAATATGGGAATCATGTTAAAAGGAGTATTAGAGTAGGGGTCCAATATTTCAGCTACAGATCCATAAATGGCAGTGTATTTTCTTGGACAATCAATAATACATGGCCATCTGATGCTCCTTCTAATATTGGACTGAAATACCAGTCCAGGTAAAGTGGTAGTCGTCACATTATCTTGAAGAGGGATGTCTGAAAGAATTAGCATTTACCCAAAGTAAATGGCATTGATTTCATGCTAACCTTTAGATAACCTGATCTATGAAGCTGGAAAACTGCCCATTTTTCCTGGAAAAGGTGTATATGAAAGGAGTCAATAAATTCACCCCAGCCTGAGTCCCCAAACTTGGATTTCAATCACGCAACATTCCAAGAAAGTAGTTTAAGTACCTCAGTTCTGGCATGGGCACAGTTACAACAGTGAAATAAAGATTTTGGGAAACACACAATCTTGGCCCAGTATAATTGTTCTCTAAGTTCCCAGATTCCATGATCACCCTCTAAGGGAGTGGGGAATCAACCTCACGATAGTTGAGAAATGAACGGTCCATAGATGGCTGTAAATTATTAATAAGTCAATCTGCTTTTCTTAGTTCTGGACTCAATGGCTGCCCCAGCATTGATGGTAGAGGCTTTACATCCCCATTCCCCAACAGCAAAACTATAGAGGCCTCTTTAAATATCAACAACAACAAGGAAGCCTTACTTTTAATTGAATGCAGGAGCAGTTACTAGAGTTTGTTCATAAATCAAGATCCACTAACCCCTCCACTATCTCCTCTCACACAACTTTATTAACATTGTAATTGTGGGTCATTCTCTGCAGAGACACGCACAACATGAAGGTCTGACCTTATTACAGAGATACATGTTTATGCTGTTTATTCCAGTGGATGACCTTATTCTTTACAGATTCCTTATCTTCTTTTGAGGTGGCTATAACTTGTGTCCAAAGGTAACAATAACATGTGCCCTTACCATGTATTGCTAATTACCCCACGTGCTACACCACTCTTGGCATCTTCTATGACATCATTGATAATATCACTTTAATATTTGCATTTAAATTACTGATGAGAAAACTGCATGGCACGAGTTATAGTGACCTTTGGAAACGACTTATAGTTCCTTGAGATAACTATGACTAGTGATTGTCTGTGATTTTTAGATGTTAACTGAACAGTTCACCTAACTACAGTATAACATTATTTTAACCATATATATATATATATATTTGTATCTTACCTAGTATCGGCCATCAATAGGTAGTTATAGTTAGGACCCAGTTTCTATATAAAAAGTGTTTTTTACTTGACTATATCTTTGGCGCCACTTGTCGAATTGTCAAGAAAAAGCGGTGGGTCCCAAAACATGTTTTCCCCATTCATTTTTCCATTGTGATTTTGAACAGCGATAGTGCCTAAACTACTGGACGCAATTACACCATATTTGGCAGACAGGTAGGTCCTGGTCCAGAAAGCAACTTTTTTTTATTTTGGTGTAATTCCGTTCGGTAGTTTTAGATAAATTAAAGAAAATCCAAATTTGTAAATATAGGGATGTGAAGGATTCGCGACCCCTCCTGATCTCGTGCTGAGATCTGATTGGCTGATAACACTTCAGGAACAGAAACCGTTGAAGTGTTGTCAGCCATCTTGGGACCCCTCCCCCCGCTTCAGGGCTAGAAAGCATTCTTTTTATTTATTTTTCAAACTGAGTCGTCCTGGATCTGCTGTAAAATCAAAAAATACGCGGAAGGGTCTGTGTGCCCCCCCACGGCCCTGGGGACCACCACCTCCCCAGGGCATTACCATAATAACATGCAGGGGAGCCACGTGTCCCCCCCACTTTCCTGGGGACTGCCACCTCCCCAGGGCTTTGATTAAATATGGGGTGCACGCGTGCCCTCCGCCCTGGGGATCATCACCTCCCCGGGGCATTACCCTAATAATATGCAGGGGGCATGCCTGCCCCCCTCTGTGTCAGGGACCACCGCCTCCCCAGGACAGTGATTAAATATGCGGGGGCGTGTGCCCTCTCCTGCTGCTCCGAGGACCACCACCTCCCTGGGGGGAAATGTAATTGGGTTACAGGGGCTGCACACCACGCTGCTGCACTGGTGACCACCACCCACCACCTCCCCTGGGCTATGCATATGTTGGAGGGGGGCCACACGTCCCCAACTCGAGGAGCCTGTGATGGGCCTGGGGACCGCCAACCGACAGGGCTGGCTCCTGCTATGTCCCAGGGTGCCCAACCGAGGCACATAGCTGTTTGCTGCTCTGAAGCTGCAGCCAATCCTCAGCAAACACATCAGTTTTTGACAGTGGGACTTGTCAAACAGGTCTTGCTGTCAACAACTGAAGCTTTCATCTCTGTCCCCTGCACACGTGCTGTCAAAGCAGCTCTGTGCTTGCTGAAGCCATGGCCTCACGAGGGAAGCCTTAAGGCATCCCCACAGTGTCATGTAGCCCATAAGGGCATTTTGTAAAATAAAAACATTAATAAATAAATAAATAAATATGGAGGGACCGTGGGGGAGCCCTTGAGGGCTCCCTATCAGTCCTAGATAGCCCACAAAGGGCTAAAAATATATAACAAAATAAATAAAAAACAATAGCGCAGTGTGAAGGTCACAAACTTTCACACTGAGCATGCAGTATTCGAGTCCAGCAGGACTTGCTTCCCTTTTTTAAAAAAAATTACAAACAATTTTAATTTGTAAAAATGACAGATACATTTTTTATTTTAAATTGTACAGATATATCTGATTCTAAGTAGATCATACATCAACGCCTAAAAAATCTCTAGCTCTCTCCCTCTCGCTATTTTTCTCTCTTTCTCCTTTTCAATCTTTTGCTCCCACTCACACACCCACTCAGACCCTTACGTGCCCACTCTCAGACCCACTCAGACAGTTATGCACCCACTCACAGACCCACTCAGACTCTCACACACCCACTGACAGCCTCATGCACCCACTCACAGGCCTGCACACACACTGACACACCTGCTAAAACACCAATGTATGCACTCTCACACCCAGACAGACACTCTCACAGCCACTCTCACTCCTGGATACATCCTCTCTCACCTATTCTGACCCCCAGAGAGGCCACAACCAACTTTCGCTGTGCTTGGCCAAAGGGCTGTGCACAGCATAGGTTGGGGGCTAGGGGGACTGGCCGCAGGGTCTGGCTGCAGCCCAAGTCTTGCATGCAACCTCCGCTGTGCGCAAGTCGAAGGCCGTATATAGTGCAAGGTTGGGTGCTTATAGAGGGTTGGCCTTCCAACCGCCACCACGCATGGCCTTTGGTAGTTGGATAAATGTATAGTAATGAAAATCCTAGAAATTCACTGAAAAAAACAAAGGTTACAGGGCCCTTATACTTAGGAAATAGATGTTTTTTTTAACCCTAGAAATTCACTTAAAAAACAAAGGCCCATATTTAAGAAAACTTAGCTCTGCCTTTGCACTATTTTTCCTGATGCAAAAGCGGCGCTAACCTAGCTCCATATTTATATTTTGACGCGAAACCTGTCTAGCTGCAAAATTTCAGAGTTAGCATCATTTTTTGAGAGTGCCTCCCCACCTTGTGTCGTTTAGCGACAATAATATGCAAGGTAAGCATCCCCTTCCCAAATAATGATGCTAGCCCTCAAGTGCTATATTTACTGCCCAATGCAAAAACACGCATGTAAAGGAACCAGACCAAAAAAATGACTCTAAATCTGATTAGCGTCAAAATTTAACTCCTGGTCAGGCCGTGCGTTAAAATGAGGCCCACGCACTACCACTTAAGGAAAACACACAGAAGAAGAATTGCCAACCCCCTGGACAACAAGGATCTGTTATTGCCCCAGCTTGATACACACCGTAGATGACAGCGACGACAACATGTCTTACCAGCACCTCCACAGCAACCCCAAAAACCACCACAGCAGCCACACATCCTTCTCAGCCTTCCTTCCAAAGGTTCTGGACGCAATCATCCGCCTCACACCCCACCACCCAGCAACTGCAGCAGGAGACCAAGAATCGCTGGGTTCCCGTATGTGTTGGATGCAATGGACTGCACCCAAGTCCAACTTGTGCCACCTGCTACAACGAAAAACACCTCTACAGGAACTGCAAACACACCCATTCCATAATTATGCAGGCCACTGTGGACCACTGTGGGCTCTTCACAAACATCCTAGCCAAATATCCCGGCAGCGTCCATGATGCCTACGTATTCCGGCACTCCATCATCAACGAACAGTTCCAGGATGAGCAATATGGCAATGGGCTACTTGTAGGTAAGCCACCATACCAATTATTACACAGACAACACAACAAACTTGTAGGATAAACACTACATACACCCCACTAAACACACATGTACAGGGGAACACAGATGTACAGAGAACATAATATATGCTACATGCCACAAAACACAGCATTCATTTACACATCACACACACACATAAACTCATGTACATAATACAGGCACAGCCTGACTGACACCATGTGAAGGACAGGTGGATCTATGTCTCCTTTGCATACAGAAGCTGGACCCAAACCACTACAAATGTCCACAGGTTGATAACTAAATACAGATACCTCACACATAACACCTAACAAGGACTAGCTCAGCTATGTGAATGGCACTGGCCTTGTCAATGCAAAGAAAGTCACATATGGGCACTGCCCCACATTTTTCATGGTATGGAAGCCGCCAGCGGCACCAATATCAAATGCCATCCAAGTGTTTCCATCACCAACTACATATCACCAAAACATACTAGGCATACCTATTGTGTTCACCTTCAGCTGTCTGGTGCATTGTGCTGCACACATATCAATACAACATCTCCAGCCATGAAAGACCATGTATAGGGATGGACACCTCACAGCACCTACAATCATACCTGGTAATTCCACAGCTCCCTAACATGATACAAGGGTACCAACAGGGGACTGTGGCAGCTGGCCTACTGACAATGTACTAGGAGAGGTAAGAGATGCATGTAAACGAGGAGACATGGGGCTTAGCAGGACTGGTCATGTGATGCAGGGCATTGCAGAAAACCACAGCCTTCCCTCTCCTGTCACACATGTGTCTGAAAACTCATCAATACATCACAAAATATACAATACAACTGTGCCCTTGATCCACATGCATATACGTATGCCAACCAGCAATTGGCAACATAAACACTTTGTGCAAGGGAGATTTTCCAAGGAAAAAGGGGTGGGATTCACATGCAACACACAGGGCACAACACCTGTGTCAGGGCACACAACACACAAAATAGGTTCAAAGTCTCAGAACATCACTGTTCTGAAGGTCTAAAGTGGAGAGACTGAAAGCCACATGTCAGGAAAGTGGTGCAGCATCGGAAACAGCGCCACTGTTATTGTACCCCTTTGCCGCAAAGTACTGCCACCATGTGGGCACCGTATACAATATATGGCACACCATGGCGCAGAGTAGGTGCAATAGTGTCAAGATAATGGATGCCATTTATGGACTCTGCAGGAGTACTGACAGCATACCTGACCATTTCATGCACAGTACAAAAGGACCCATTCAAATAAATGGTGGGCCCCTGTGACGGGTCGACCGGGACGGAGGTGTCCCAGCCGTACCCCTGGGGCGCCAGTGCTGCCAGCTTCTCTGACCCGGATGCAGTTCTGTCATGGGCCTATACGACTCAACATCCAGGTAACGAGGTGCTTCGTAAAGGTTTTCCCGACGTGCCAGGGTCAGGAACAGCAGGAGAGGCGGAAGAGAGAGCGGTCACAGCGGAGGAGCGACAGACCACGACCATACCCGTAGTGACGATGGCGGAAGGAGTGGAGATGGTGGTATCTTCCTGGAAGAAGACGGCAGAAAAAAGGACAGCGACAGCAGAGGACGGGAAAACAACGGAAGCCCAAGAAGGAGAGGCGGCAAGAGAAGGAGTCCTCGGAGACCGTGGACAAGACGCCCAGGTTCAACCCGGTTTAGCCGACGCCAGAGGCCAGGAGGCAGGAAACCTGGGATCCGGCCATGCTCTTGGGAGAGCGTGGCCTCGGCAGGTATGAAGACCATGGTCTAAAGCACAGTCATTTGATACGAGTGGGGGGCGGGAAGGGGAAAAGACAGTTACCCACCAAAGTATAAGTGCCTCGGGGAAGGGGGGGAAGTGAACCGATATTGCCAGTTGTGTTGTTTTTTTCCTTTCTATTTTTCCTTTTTGTTTTGTTGTTCCATTTTTGTGCATTTTCCATCCTACTCTGGAAACTGCAGGAGCAAAGATTTATCAGAGTCTAGAATAAGATAATAGACCCCCTTGTCACCAAACCATGAACCGCCATAGACAGAGAAGGAGAAAAGACAGAAGAATGTCTATAAACGGTTCTATTGGCCGGGGGTCTATGGGGATATTAGAAAACATTGCCAGATATGCCCAAAATGCCAACTAATAAACCCGTCCCACGATCAAACTGTACCCCTACAACCTCTACCTATAATTGATGTTCCCTTCACTAGGGTAGGAATGGATTTAGTGGGACCCCTAATCCCGTCAGTAAAAGGACACGGATATTTGTTAGTTATAGTAGACTATGCTACAAGATATCCAGAGGCCATTCCGCCAGCCGCATGAAAACTAAGACCATAGCTCAGGCCATGATTGAGTTTTTTGCATGCGTAGGGTTTCCCAAAGAGATCCTTACAGATCACTGTACTCCCTTAATGTCAAAACTAATGTCTGAAGCATGTCAAACACTAGGGGTAAAACAAAGTCGGACCTCGGTCTACCACCCACAAACAGATGGTCTGGTAGACACTATAATAAGACTAATAAAACCCTGTTAAGGAAAGTCATAAGTGACCCTGGAAGAGATTGGGAAAATAAATTACCCCTAGTCCTATACGCGTTACGAACCCATATACAGTCCTCTACCAGACACAGTCCCTTTGAGCTTTTGTTTGGCAGGCAGACACATACTTTATTAGAAATGATGGCTGAGCAATGGGAGGAGTCAGAGGATGATCTAAAGGACATTCTCACCTAAACAAAAGACCTCAAAGAAAACTCACATACCATATGGGAAGAAGCACATACATTTTCACGAGAAGCTCAAGAGAAGCAAAAAGCATATTGTGATGCACACAGTAGCCCACGTAGCTTGACCATAGGACACAAAGTCTTCGTACTCTTACCTTCTACCGAGAATAAACTACTGGCCCGGTGGCAAAGACCATACAAGGTCCTAGGCCAGATCTCTCCTACAACATATAAGATTGAAATACCCTTTGGGTCGGGTAGGGAACACATTTATCACATTAATCTGCTTAAAACATGGTATGAAAATAATGAGCTCAATATGGATATGTGTATAACTACTGGAAGTGAGGGCGACATTCCCGTATATCCTACAAACGTAACCACACCCATGGAGATACAGATGCCTCAACTGAGTGAGAGACTCTCGGTAGAACAAAGGACCCAGCTAAATGAATTAGTCCACACTAGCTTGGACGTTTTTTCCAAAGAAATAGGCAGAACCCACATGATTCAGCACCATAGACGTACAATTGGGGATAGAGTAGCCCGACAAAGGCCATATAGAATACCAGAAGTAAAATGACAGGTGGTGGAACAGGAAGTCAGGGATATGCTAGACGCTGGTATTATTGAACCCTCTTCCAGCCCTCGGTGTTCCCCCATAGTTTTAGTATCAAAGCCAGATGGGACCACTAGATTTTGCATTGATTTTAGACAAGTAAATGCTCTGTCCCACTTTGATTCTTATCCAATGCCCCGGATTGATGAGTTATTGGAACATTTAGGGCAAGCAAAATATATGACCACCTTGGATTTAACCAAGGGTTACTGGCAAATACCCCTGAAGGAAGAAGATAGAGACAAAATGGCCTTTGCCACCCCCTCAGGTCTTTATCAGTTCACTCTCCTACCATTTGGGCTCCACGGGACACCAGCTACTTTCTAACATCTCATAGACATGGTATTACGTCCTTTTCAGGCATTTGCGGCCACTTATTTGGATGATATAGTCATCTATAGTTCTACCTGGGAGGAACATATTGACCATTTAAAACGAGTATTGCAGGTTCTTCGCACAGCCAAACTTACGGCCAACCCTGGGAAATGTAAGTTGGGCCATAGTTCCATTAAGTATCTTGAGTACAGTATAGGAGAAGGGAATGTATGACCCCAGGTTTAGAAAGTACAAGCCATCACACTCCTTCCTCTTCTGACTCAGAAAAAAGACATTAGGGCCTTTCTTGGAATGGTGGGGTATTACAGGCGATTCATACCCCATTTCTCTGAGATTGCTGCCCCTCTCACGGACTTGTTGGGAAAAAGCAAACCCAACCATAGTTCCACCCTCTCTGATGTTGCGAAACACAGCTTTGAGCAGCTAACAACTCTTTTGACCTCCGAACCAGTCCTCTGTTGTCCTGATTTCAGTAAACCATTCCAGGTATAAACAGATGCCTCTGATCTGGGGTTGGGTGCATTCTTATCTCAAACGGATGGGGATGGGTCTTATCATCCCATTGTCTATTTAAGCTGTAAACTGTTGCCCCACAAGGGGCATTATTCCTACTCTTGAGAAGGAGTGTCTGGCAATCAAGTGGGCTGACGAGTACCTCCGCCCCTTCACCCTGCTTACTGATCACGCTCTCTTAGCCTGGTTGGCCCGTCATAAGGATACTAAGGCCCGTGTCCTCCGATGGTTTCTGTCACTCCAATCTTTCTCCTTTCAGGTTCACCATTCTCCTGGTTCACGGCTGACTAATGCTGATTACCTGTCATACTATGCCTCCGCTGGGTGGCTTTATCAGCCACAGCCTAGAGGGAGTGAATGTGACGGGTCGACCGGGATGGAGGTGTCCCAGCCGTACCCCTGGTGCACCAGTGCTGCCAGCTTCTCTGACCCGGATGCAGTTCTGTCATGGGCCTATCCGACTCAACATCTGGGTAACGAGGAGCTTCGTAAAGGTTTTCCTGAAGTACCAGGGTCAGGAACGGCGGGAGAGGTGGAAGAGAGAGCGGACACAGCGGAGGAACGAAGGACCACGAGCATACCCGTAGCGACGAGGGTGGAAGGAGGAGAGACGGTGGTATCCCTCTGGAAGAAGATGGCAGAAAAAATGGAAGCGACAGCACAGGACGGGCAAACAGCGGAAGCCCAAGAAGGAGAGGCAGCAAGAGAAGGAGTCCTCGGAGACTGTGGACAAGACGCCCAGGTTCAACCCGGTTTAGCCGACGCCAGAGGCCAGGAAGCAGGAAACCCAGGTTCCGGCCACGCTCTTGGGAGAGCGTGGCCTCGGCAGGTATGAAGACCATGGTCTAATGCACAGTCATTTGATACTAGTGGGAGGCGGGAAGGGAAAAAGACAGTTACCCACCAAATTATAAGTGCCTCGGGGAAGGGGGGGAAGTAAACAGATATTGCCAGTTGTGTTGTTTTTTTCCCTTTCTATTTTTCCCTTTTGTTTTGATGTTCCATTTTTGTGCATTTTCCATCCTACTGTGGAAACTGCAGGAGCAAAGATTTATCAGAGTCTAGAAAAAGATAATAGACCTCCTTGTCACCAAACCATGAACCACCATATACAGAGAAGGAGAAAAGACAGAAGAATGTCTGCAGTTTTCAGTTCATAGAGAGGAAAAAGAAAAAAGAAGGAACTGCAGCGATAAACCAAGAGAAGAAAAGAAAGGGGATGAGACAGTCACTAAATCTTAGTGAAGAAGCTAGACGAAAGCAAGGGAAAGACAGATACAGAGAGAGAGAGAGAGAGAGAGAGAGAGAGAGAGAAACCAAAAGAGAGAGAAGTATAGGCAAAAATAAGAAACAGTACAGGGAAACACAATAGAAAACCACACCTTTACCAGATCACTCATTGTGTCTATATCTGCTTCGTCTCACATGTGCCTCCTGACACCCCATCTGGAAGAAAGAAGCAGAGGAAGAAAATAAACACCCTGTAAAGCCAAAAGACAAAAGACCACGTCTATCAAATACACCATAAACTTGATTGCACTCAGTAAAGACAATTATTTGCCCATTATACCGCTGGCTGCGAGTCATCATTACGGTATCCCCTGTCACAGCCCCCTCCTAATGCCTGCTCTGTGCAGGTGCTGAAAGTATCTGCAAAACATCACGCCTAGGAACCATGGAGAATCTTCTGCACCAATTTTGTAAGTCCTCCTATTGTGTGAATCCCCCCTTGTACACATGATGCCTGGCAAAGGCATAATCTGCCAAAAAAGGGCCACTAAGTGTTGCAGCACAAGAGTAGTGCAACATGGAAACATGGTGGCCTGTGTTTGATCTTGTAGGGCTACCATAGTGTCAATACAAATGACGCTATTGTGGTGCAATGACTGACACATGTTCTAGCATTCCTCTGCAGCTAACTAAGGGTACGGCATCCAGCCATAGGTGATGACCCCTTTCGGGAACCCGACAACAGAGGCATTTTGGGGATACAGTGAAGGCCACGGAAGGACACAAAATGTGGTGGAGAGGACATTTGGGCTCTTGAAGTCAAGGTTCAGGTGTCTGACTCTGACAGCAGGAAGCCTGTTGTATGCACCATCACTGTTATGCAAGATAATCTTTGTATGTGCAAACTTGCATAACATTTGTATTCGGACTAATGTCCCCTGGGATGAACTGGTAGATGTCCCCAATGAGGAGGAGGATGACAATGGTGCAGCACAGGTGGAGGGGGAATAACAAAATACTGCTGCAGGAGACAACAAATTGTACTGAACTTCTTCACCTAAACACCGTACAACAAAAATCACTCTGTAAATATCACCATTATATCACTTTGCACTAGAGTGTCCATAGCATACTCATTATCTGCTTCATATACCATTGGCAAGTTGACCAAACTTCAGAGAGCAGGAACAAAACACAATAGTTGCAAAGAATGTTGGAACATAGGTTGTGATTTAAGAGAGTCTAGTGCCTCCATGCCACACATCAGCATCACATAACTCACGCTAATGTGGCTCTCCAAAGGCCTAGATCCAACCAACAGAAATACTAAGTGGCGGTGTGTATGCATTGCGCCAATTCCGAGCCCTTGCACCACATTATGCCTACGTCAGGCAAGATGTATACAAAGCCGGCATACATACGGTAGGGGGTGTTTCAAAATTGTGTACTTGAAAATAAGGAACTAAACTGTGTCACATCTCAGGTGGGTAGCTGTAATGCCAGCACTGAGCAGGTGTGACTAGTGGGAACGCCATTGGTATAAATAGACCATTATGTGCTGGTCAGGGTTAGGGCCAAAAGTGTGTCCCTAACCCTGCACAGTATATCAGTGGTGTTACATACCGTGATCGCTATTGGCCCCAACCCTGCCACATGGTGTGCTGTCTCTCAAGTATAGCTCACACATGTTGGCTGTGGAGTGCGCTAAGGGCCGCAAGACAAGTGGAGCAGCAATGGGTGCTGCTCCACTCTCCACACATATGTCCCATAGCCAGGAATGATTAATAAAATGGGAGAATGCACCACTGCATGAATGTGTGGCTGGAATGTAGGCATAGCACTTCCAATGTACATTCTTAGACATGTCACAAAATTGTGCTGTCCTGACATATACCTGCAGCTAATCTATAATACATGTGAAGACTGATGTACCAGTGTATGGCCTAGGTAGGAAAGGGTTCGCGATTAACTACAATGGTTGGTTTGTGTCTACAAGGTAACCCAGTAAAGTGTATATGACACTATCACACATGACATATGAGAGCATACCTCTTAATAACACTCACATGTCTGACCAAATGAAAGTGACATACTAGGAATAAAACCCAAAAATATCTAGGTCTCCCACAGCCAACCCTGTTTGGGATGTGCATGTAAGTCTAGCAATGTCCAAACATGTCACAGACCCATCCAAAATTGTATGAGTGAAGAAGGAGACAGAAATGTTGCATGTGGCATTTCGCATAATCATAGCTGAGATGACTCAACACACTAACAAGATACACTCATGGTTAAGGTGACATAGGTTGTGGAATGCAGATGTGAGTGCATGCCCATGAACATCAAAGGATGTGGAATAACAGCTGAGTGATCCCTCAGACAACTGGTGATACAACATGGGGAGGGCACTCTGACACTACACAAGTGCTGTGACTGGAGTACTGTAGTGTGTGGAAGTCATGTAATCTAGCACAGCCTTGAAATGGGAGGGACACTATCACTTAGCCAGTAGAAGGAGATGTGTTCATCTACAAAGTACACCAGTCTCACATAGCATCCTGTCCATGTATGACCGGAACAATGTTGCAGTAGAAGTGTACAAAGGGTAAGCAGTCTAAAGAATGTAGGACCAAATCCATTCCAAACAAGATATACCGTTATGGTTGGAGAAGGAACACATATAGACCAACACTGACTGCACAACACAATAATTTTACCATGTGATCACCAGACATATATTAACAGAGGATGTCTAGGTCAGTATGTAACCCATTCATGTTGGCAACAACTATGTACTTGCCCATCGCAAACTAATTTGACAGAAGGCGGTGACAGATGGTATTATTTGTCCCCTGGGTCAGAAAACATAAGCAAGTTACACAAGATACACATGCCCTAACCAAGCATCATATGGAAAATCCAAACTATGTATAACCAGTTGTATCAAATCATGCCAAATGAGGGGACATGTCCTACACGAACAAGCAGCCAGTCCCCCATACATGCTAGGGCATTCCAGACATCAAGTAACCCAAAGGGAAACAAAACATGCTAAGCCAATGGATCACATTTGTGCAGGTGTCTGTCTGCAGGGGACTATGCAATGCGCTGCTGAAGAGCGATCATGATGAAGGTAGATCCCCTCCCTACATCCCCTAACTCCCCTGCTGAGGCTACATTGACTCTTGACAAAGTCAGGGGCCTGCTGCTTGTGCACAGTGGACTAAGCTGAGTGGAGCACCGTCAACCTGTGTCAATACATGCAACTGTGGGTCTGTGTGGGCACAAAAAGTGCCACAGGAGTAATAATAACTAGGGTGCCATCACTGACTGATAGCAACCTGCAATACAGTTGTATGCCATTGTATGTAACAATCAAAACAAACATGATTTGTTCGATTGTATGTACCAAGTGTGTGCCTTTCAGACATATGTCTGAATTCTCAGCACACATGTATGACTTAGATGGCTCAGTCTTGGTATTGTGTATTGGAGTATGCACTAAAGTCAACTTTCCACTAATGAAAATGTATAAATGTATCACATGATCATACATAGACTTAAATGACCTTCAGATATGTTCCCACATAGGGAAACATAGGTGGCACAGATATGAATGCAAAGCCATGAAGCAATGACCAACATATGTCCATGCTGGAAGATAGATTTGGGAGGTGTTGTATCCCATGAACACACCGCTTTGGCATTGATTACAAATATTACACAAAACATATCATACCAAACACACATCACATACAGACCTTCATTGACACATGTCAGTACACCATCTCCTGCATCATATATTATGGGACCATATGTTACACATGTAGCATTGCATCATGAACCCTGAGCCATACAACACACCACAGTGTGGACACACATGTACTCACATTGCCAAGGGTTACGTGAAATCAACCCAGCAGTAGCCCACAGCATTATTTGTGTACGATTTATCAAGGGTGTTACATCCATGAACATGTATTAGGCATAGCCCATCATATCTAAAGCAGTGTTGTCAACCGTAGATTTGGAAATCAGACATGACAATCTGGTAGACCCACAAATATGTGGTACATTACATATGTACACTCCCAGTATACATGTGGTAACATGTATGTGGAGAAAATCTACCAACACATGCACATATGTAAACGGTATCAGTCCACGCATCAACACACACACATACAAACATATGGGAGCACATTCCGATGTAACTGTTACATATATGAATGCACATGCACACATGCATAGCTATTACATACTGACTACATAGATGCATAGCCCCTGTTAGAAGGAATGTGAATCTGGGTGCACTGTGAGTCGTTCCTACAAAATCCACGCATTCCTGTTATGCGTCACATTTTTTGACGGAAACAGCAATTCTCCATATACCGCAAATCAGGAGAATGATGCCTGGCCCCTGCCGTTAATCGCAAATCTACAAGTCTTGTCACCCTTCAGGGAAAAAAAAACATGCATGACCATCATACATAAAAAAAAAAACAGCTCATATCAGAAAAGTTGACGCACACACCCTAAAGTGATGAAACAAGACTTCCTTGCTGCAAATATTGTACAGGGATTTCCCTTTCACTTTTACTTTACAGTTTTTTAGTCTGTGATTGTGAGAGGTTGTGTGGAGGTGCTGCTGTTTGAGGAGTGGTGTGTTTTTGCTGTCTTCTCACTTTTGTCAGTTTTGTAAGTTTTGTGTATTGTTTTTGTCCTATCATAGTATTTGTTTCGTCGGGTGTTTGTCTTGGGGTAGCATAGTCTGTTGGGGTATTTGGAGTTAGGTGGGGTAGTGGTAAGTAGTTTTTGGGGTAATATATTTTCAGTGGAGGGAAACTGCAATCTGTCAGGGAAGGGGAGAGCCCAACGCCTGAGTGGAGATGAACTAGGAGGGCTCATCTGGTTGGTGAAGCACTACTTCCCCATGATGTTGAATGTGGGTGGCCGGGTCATCCAGGGCTACCCAATGGAGGCACGGAAGCTGCCGCGGGTCAAGGTGCTCCACCACCTACTGGATCTTTGGTGTCATGCGGGCGGACCACCAACTCAAACACCGATGGGCAGACCTCATTGCGAGAGAGTGAGATCTCCTGGATCACCTTGTGATTCGGATTGGCGGACAAGTTGGTAAGTACCCATTCTGCATTACAACATCCTCATTTGCATGTGAAAGACAGGAGGACCCAAGGTTGAATGCAACATGTTTTGTCAAGGGTCAGGACAGGAAGTTTAGTGTCTAAACCAAACGGCATTTAAAAGAGCTTAGCAACGCATCGTTTGCAGACAAATTGCACCTTCTTCTTTGTATACTTTGTGTATCACATATATACCATAAAGTGCCAAATATCAGACACACATGCGCTGTGGTGCAAGGGTACATGTTTCTCATGCAAAAAATTACATGTCCATCATGGTCATTACAACTGTGTAAATGGGGTAAATAATGTTAAAGTGATGGGAACATGACGCAGGAGTATTGTCAGTCATGGGTGTGTGTGTGTCTAGAGTCATGTATGTGCAGAGTGACATGAGAGTTACACAAATGCAAGAAGAAGTGATTTCCTCATGATGCAACATCTGTGTTTAATTTTTTGAAGGTGATGTTGACAATGGAGGCAATTGCTACCTAACCATAGGTCAATTTTTGACAAGTTCAAGCATCGTGACAGTGTGAAAGGCTGGTGCCCCATGATGGCAGAACAACGCCTGAGGAATGCAAGCTGTGTATTTCTATCATACGTGGCACCCAAAAATATAGGCTTACCATCAACTTGGTTACACTGTTCCTTTATTGGCGTCAACTCATATTTCTGCCTAAGTCTGGTTGATTACCTGACTGTTCCCTTGTCATCAAAAAGCCAGTTTCCACTTTGCACGTGTAGCATACTTATGTATGATGCTAAACATGCCAAGTCAACCATACTGATAGGGTTCCCAACATCAGTGTCCTGACATCTGCCATTGTGTGCCATATGTTACATGTACATGTGTTGAAGTCTCAAGGGGGCTTATCAAGGAGACACTTCCACCACCGGTGCCTCACTGCTCTTCTGAAATGAAGTGAGGCAGCGGCCATGCAAAGAGCCTTATTGTGCTCGGCAACAGTCATTTGAGTACAAATCGAGATTTTAGCTCTGCTCTAGATGGATGTGGGTCTTGTGTACAGATTGTATCAAACAAGATGTGTGCAGATTAACCTACATGATCTACCCATCATGATAATTGTGAGTGAGCTTGGTCACATCATATGTATAGAATGTATATGGTGAGTGTTTATCTGGTACTTAAGAGATGTAAAACATGCATGTGCACAGGTAGTTCAATAATATAGAAAACTATTGCTGCACCCAGTGCAGCGCTACTCTTCCTGTGCTCCTTGTGCCCTTTGGGGCACCCCTACCACCATCATGTCTACGCCACATAAGAAATTTTGCACACCATGCCACAGGGTAGGGGGCAATAGGTACAAAATCTGTAGACAATATAGATGTAACTCTGAACTGTACATAGGGGCCCATTGTAAGCAATGGTCTTCCCCTTCTGTAACGCCTGCTCTGAGCAGGTGTTAACTGAAGGAAACATAAATGATGCATTGGAATCTCTTAGTATTTTCGGTGCCATTTTCCTGCCCCCATACCGGGTGAATCCCACCTTACATCCATGATTCCTGACCAAGGCATAATGTAGCGCAAGGGGTGTCAAAGTGGTGGGATGCATGCATTGCGCCACCTAGTGCCTTTGGGACAGGGATTTGGGACTTGTTGGGCCACTTGATCCTCACAAGTATGATGATGCAAATATGGCGCAAGGAGGCCCTAGTCCAACTTACCTCTGGGCCCTGATGATCAACGATGGGTAGCCGTTAACCCTATGATATGAACATGATACTGTAGATGGCTGGTAGGAAGTTTAGTCTGAATTTCATAATTGACACTGATGTGGAATGTCTAGTGGACAGCATGTGTCATCTGATGAAGTGTACATTGCATGGTTGTTTAACCTCTACCCATTGCAGTATTTGATGTCATGTTCTCCTCATGTTTTAGCTGCCACTATGACTCCAGCACAGAAGAGGGCCGAGCGTTTCTGCCATATCATGGCGGTACAAGCAGGGTACAGAAAGATGTCAAGGAGATATCGGTGGGAGAAGTCATCAGGTGTTTGGCTTGCCCTCCCACATGGAGGATCTCCTAAACAGGCCACAAAAGGGCAGAGCACATCACACACCACATCAAGAGTCAGGGGTGCCTCAGCTCGTCCAACCCCGTCCATGTCCACAGCACCAATGGCAACACAAGCACTTCAATAGCCACCTGCAGCAGCCACATCCTCCAGCTTTGAGGTTGACATGAGGAGGGACATGGCAGCTATTATGGCCAGGTTGAACAGACTTAAGCAGGACAATGCTCGCAATTTGAAACTCTTAAAGTATTGCTAAAAAAAGCTGTAATCCAGGATATACACAGCCTCCCAGTTCCTTCCCTTCTCCTGTTGTAATTTGTGTTTAGTTTTAGTGGGTTTTAAGGGGGTAGTAATAGGTGAGATAGCACAGATTAAGTTAGTTGTAGGATAGAGTAGGTATAGTTGGATGGGTTGGTTTTATTTTCATTTTTTGTTGCGGGGGTTATGTATAGGGCACTATGTTCAAAATATAAAAAATACAAAAAAAATGAAAAATATCCATAATTAAAAAATATATATATTTGTTTAGGATATAGGTTAAATTAGTATAAGTGTCGATTTAGTTTATGTTGTCCTAATATTATCTTGTATCTGAAGGGCGTGGGGAGAAAATGTTTAGTGTGTGGCGTTACATTTATAAGATAAGTTTAAATTAGGATAGATAGCTGTAGGGGTAAGTTTAGATACGTTAGTATAGGTTAGCTTAGTGAAGTATAGTGTTTAGTTTAGGTTTTTGTAAGGTGTTGTTTTTAAGTGCTAGTAAATCCTGTTAGTTGTAGACAATTAGGTCTCCACGATGACTGAGTGTCTGGGTGTTCTCATGTGTGCACTGGCCATGTTAGAGGAATGCCTTAGGGCATGCTTTCCTTATTGATTTACATGTATGACTATGTGTACTCCCAATGACCAAGGAGCTGTTTGATTGGCTGCAATATGACATCAGCTACTCAACATATTTTTCATCCCCAGTTCCTGACAATCACATCGTATATGTATGCAAAATCTTTGACAGGTAAGAATGGAACATCAACTGCCATCTCTGATGTCTATCACCATTATTCTTGTAAAGTGTAGCACATTTTACTTCACCTTATTTGGGGTATATATCCTGGCACACTGACAGCTGCCCGCCACTGATCAACTTTGGCACTTCTGTTCCATACATATTTGTTGTACTAGTGCTATCATTAGGGAAAATTCCAGACACTTTCTGACCCATACATCCCATATGTCAACTTGCATGGATATCTGTTCAATACATGCTTTTAAGGCTATGTAAGTTGGTTGTAGTCCACAAAACTATCAGTCACCTTTTTCACGTTAGAGTCCTAGTGTTTGGCTTTGTGTCTGACAGTAAGCCACTCATGTAATTAGGTTATGTTATAATTGTTATCGCTTCACCCAATGCATACATTTAGATGAGTTGATGGATCACAATAAAAGATGGCATGTTACATGTGAATATGGAGATTTATTGACACGTTCAAGTTTATTTTCCAATGCAGTACAGTGTCCAGTTCACTGACCCCCATGAGAGATCCTGAGCCATTTGTGTACATTCAGAGTCCAAGGGTGAGGGAAATGTTATGAGAGTTTGGTAGGAGAAATGTGCCTTAGTGAGGAGGTGTCCAAATTGACAATCAGTAGGAATTGAGGCAATGACCGTCCATAGCAGATAAGTCAACAGTGGTTGAGTGAAGAGGGCACATTTCCTACTGTCACAACACTGGCATGATCTTAAACACAGAACTAAGGAGATACTGTCCATGTGGCACAGACTGGTGCTACCGGGTGGTTTTACATGTGAATGTTGTTCCTTCCACATCTTCATCCTCTGATGTGTGTGGTGCCTCCTGTTCCATGGGTGGTGAAGTTGAGGGTGCCACACACACAAATCAGGGGATAGAGATGTGCAATCAAAGGTCCTGGCAGCTGCCATTTGTGGGAACACATAAGGCATCACTGCAGCAAGGAGGAACTGCTGATTTCTCAACATCAATTCACAGTGGTAGGCAGCCATGTTTTCCCTGAGGGAGGCCACTTCCTGTTGTGTGGACTCCAGGGCATTTTGTATTGCCCTAGCCTGTTATCTGTCATGCTGCTGCCACTTTGGAAGGGCATTTGTTGAAGCCTCTGCCTCATGAGAGCAGCAATGTCAGCCAGGAACTGCTGAAGTCCACGTAGCAGTGAGTGGGTGCCCCTGATGGCAACTGAGTTCTTATTTGTACTGAAGCACCTCTGCAATCCGTCTCGGTGCCTGCCATGGTCTCCATCCCCACCCACACCTGCTAGTTCAGCTTTCGCTGGACTCCTCCTGCTGTCCTCTGAAAGCTGATCTTCTGGGCCCTCAGAGTCCAGGGCTGAGGCCGGACTTGCTGGTGCTATGTGTTGGTAGTTGGGTGGTTCATGTGGAGACCCGGCAATGCTGTCTGTCCTCCCTGTGACTTGAGGTGGTGTCTGGAAGGAACCTAGGACATTCTGGAGTGTCTCTTAATTGATAGTCGTTAGCTGGTCATCCATGCCATCTGTAAAATCCAGGACAGGCAGGTCGGCAGGAGGTAAGGCATCATCCTCTGTAATGGGATAGTGAAATGTCAATCTATAACTGTAGTGGCTGTTGACATGGCTCATCATTTACTTGCTACTGGTGGCTCAGTGACATGTTACAGACCCCAGGATGTAGTTGTTTATTATGTGTTGCATTGTGCATCACACTTGGGGCAAATTTTCAAAGTATTTTATGCATTGATCCCACACAACCATATTCCTTGCAGGCCCCTTGTCCCAGCCACTGACACCATCGTAGCACGCCATTTACATGCCTATTCACCAGGTTGGACATTCCTATGGTAGTGTAATAAGTGTTTTCATGATTTTGGTGCTTTACTACATTGGCACCATGAATGATGTCACTAATGCAGCAGAGCACAGGGAGGTCCATTGCTTCTGATGCTTGTGTAACTTTGTCATCTACCTTTAGTAGGCCCCACACGTGCTAATTGGATGGCACAGTGCAAGCTTTATGGATTTTTTAGCCCCATTAGTTCATCCCTCCCTAAATTAGAAGCATTTCCTTGCACACAGCATGTCTGCCACAGGCATATCTTGGTGTAAAGAGGTACAATGTGGCTCAATGCATGCACTTTGAGAGTTTGTTAATTTGGCACAAGCTTGGATCAACATTTGCAACTATTTGTATGATGATACTGTTGCATTACGGGCTAGTGACATTGTACCCGTAGTGCAACATTGATGCCACTTGTGCCTGTTCTTATGCCTGAAGGTGTCCCTTTATGCACAACGCCAATCATTCCCACAACACAGGTGTACTTGTTACATGGTGAAAAGGGAGCCACTTGTACAGCAGCACAAATGATGATCACAGACATGCCCCATATGTTGTATATGTTCACTTTTCTGCCCATTGCCAAATGGTGCATAAGGGTGTGTGAGAGTTCTTGTTGGGCCACCCTGCGCCAGTTGTGTAGGACATGTTGCACACTGAGGTCCTGATTTTTTTTTAAGTGGGGCAGCAGCAAAATTGCTGCACTGCACTGCACCACTTTTGAAATACAGGGATGCATCGTGTTTACAGGAATACGGTGCACCACCACTGTGTTTCCCCCTGCGTCTGTGCAGAATTAAGCTCTCTGCATCAACACAGGCATCCTTACACCATAGTGCAAGGGTGCCTGCGTTAAAGGAATAGATTGTTTATACGCAGGAAGGTGCCCCTTCCTGCACATAAACAATGTACTATGGCGATTTGGCATTTCTATTTGTGCTGCAGGGTGCAGCACACATAAAGACAATGACACGAGGAAGAAGGAAAGCATTTTACCTTGTTGCGCCATCCTAACACCACCCCTGGAGTGGTGTTGACTTTAGTCACAGCCTCAGGTTAACATGTAGTCTTGTATCTGGGGCAACAACAATATGCAGTGGGTGTTGTTGTGGCACAACCACAGCCACACTGATTGCACACCCCTTCCCAGCAAAATGCTGTGTGTGTATGGGCCATATTTACAAGGTTGTGTAAAGGCACTGTAAGTGGCCTAACACCACATTGTGTATGTATCGGACTGCAGAGTGCCACCAGAGCATCACTAAAAGTGAGGCTCCGGTGGCAATGGGGCCTTTTGATTCTGGCTTTGTGTCCCAATGAAACCATTTGGCATGCATTCAGTTTGTCCTATGTGCCTCCCCCTTCTGCCATTTGTCAAATTCCAGATAGTCCCCCCTACAACTTGCCATGCTTTTGTGGTACTTCTTGGTAGTCTGCTCTGTCCTGTCTTGCGATTCCAGTGACTAGTGCCTCTGGGATGACCGCTGCCACCATCTCCTCCAGCTCACCCAGGTCCTCCTGGGGTGTAGCACTTACACCTCCAGCCTGCAGTGCTGCCTTTCAATTCCTGGCAGTTTCTCCTTAGTTCTGCGCTTGCAATCATGCCAGTGCTTCTTACACTCAGTGACAGATCTCTGGGGTCTCTCCTGGCCTGCATTCTCTATCTTGTCTCCCAATTGTTTTTTCTTGCTCATGTGCTTTTTTTTTTTTTACGCTAATGCTATTATATATGGGGCTCACACGTCTAGCTTTAAAAAAATGTGTCGCTAATCATGCTAATGTCACTTTTGCAGCATTAGTGTCATTTTTACTTATGGCATGTCGCAAAGGCTAGTATCACTTTTTTTTTATTCTAACCACTCCCTAGCCCCATTGTGTATCATTTTATAAATATGGCGCACAGATGGCGCTAAGGTATGGCTTTAGCTAGGGGTAATATTTTTGACGCACAACTGTGCATAGCATGGGAACAAGTTCTAGTTACCTTAGGGCACGAGTTATAGTTACTTGAGGTAACTGTAACTATAACGGTTGAATTTCTATGGTTTTGTACGTTTAAAATGTGAGCTTAACTATAATGTCCCTGTACGAAAGTGCCCCTTTTGACATGGTTACCCCCCCCCACATTTTGCCTGATATTAATGCTGACTTGACTGAGATTGTGGTGGGATCCTGCTAACCAGGACCCAGCACCAGTGTTCTTTCCCTAAAAATGTACCATTGCTTCCACATTTGGCACACCCCTGGCACACAGTTAAGTCCCATGTAAAAGGTACCCATGGTACCAAGGGCCCTGTGGCCAGGGAAGGTCCCCAAGGGCTGCAGCCTGTATTATGCCACCCTGGGGGACCCCTAACCAAACCCATGCACATTGCCCTTGCAACTGGTGTGTGCTGGTACCATGCCCACAAACCACTGCCTATGGCATGGATACTTGCAAACATTTTCCCAGGGGCCAAAAAGTTTGGTCTGTGATGTGCCTGGGGGCCGCATTGATGCCAGGGCAGTGGCGGTTGGGTGAGGTGGCTGGGGGGATTGGTGGCAAGGTGGTGTAGGAGAAGCAAATGACATATATCCTGTGGCTGAAATAAACAACGGGAACCCAGAAAACCTGGAATTAATCCTAGCTTACCCACTTTTCCAAATTGTGTGATCCTAGGCAATTGTTCAGTCTTGCTTTTCCTCCCTTTTCTGCATTATCACATTTAGGGTGACCTCGAAATACATGATTCATGGTGTGCGCTGCACAAAACCTGCTTCTATGTCTGATTTAATAAACTATAATGTTGTTCATGTATGATAGGAACCCAGGCTACCCATAAAGTGCACATATCAAGTGACTTGCCTCTTTAATTTACTATTGGTGGTGTTCTCAGGGTAAGGGAAATAAATAATGTTTCCAAATTTATGTTTCCAAATTTATGTTTGAAAACTATCACTTTCAAATGAATACACCTCAATGCACTGATAAAATAAATTGTACGAAGGAGAAAAGGTTCTGCATGTTAACCAAATACACTTTTTTTATTTTGAAGAGACTGTCTTAGTTTTACACTTGTGCTGCAAGATGTCTTTAAAAATGAAGGCGTTTCTAAAGTTAAGTGCAGGAGTCCCTAGTTACCTCCTTTTTTTAACACCAATTAAGTTTGAAATAAATGATTGTGTGTGTATTTAATATTTTTATTGTTAGTGCGGAGCCCAGTGCTCCTGTTACCCAAGGGGCCGCATGTAAAGGTCAGAGGGTGCGCATGAGGCCCGCGGGCTGTACTTTGAGTATCCATGGCCTATGGCATTGGTAAGTCACCCCTCAAGCATGCCTTACAGCCCTAAGGTATGGTGCATTATACCACTGGTGAGGGCATAGCTGTTTGACCTATATGCCCCTACAGTGTCTAAGTCCATTCTTAGACATTGTAAGTGCAGTGTGGCCATTTAAAGTGTATGAGCTGGGAGTTTGTCATTACGAACTCCACAGCTCCATAATGGCTTCACTGAAGTCTGGGAAGATTGGTATCAAACGTCCCAGCACAATAAACTCACACTGACGCCAGTGTTGGATTTAATGAAAAATACACCCAGTGGGCATCTTTGAGATGCCCCCTTTATTTAAGCCAAACTTCCAGTGCAGGACTGACCAGTCTGTGCCAGCCTGCCACTTCCAGACGAGTTTCTGACTTCATGTGGTGAGGGCCTTTGTGCTCTCTGTGGCCAGAAACAAAGCCTGCACTGGGTGGAGGTGCTTCACACCTCCCCCTTGCAGAACTGTAATACCTGGCGGTGAGCCTCAAAGGCTCAGGCGTCCTGTTACAGTGCTAGTGGAGATGCTTGCTCCCCCGCACAAAGCCCCACTTCTGGCGGCAAGTCCAGCGGGAAAATTAGGGAAAACATGGAGGAGTGACCACTTCAGCTGGGACTGATACCTGATCACCCAACTAAATTCCAAAATTACCTTTAAAAACTGATTTTTGAATTCAGCAAATTTTTCTAAATTTTTAAAAGTCTTGCTCGGGCCTTGGTTAAGTCCGCTTTAGCATTTCTTTTTTAGATTTAAAATTCATTAGAAGTTAGGGGTAAGTAACTAGAAGTAGTTTTTAGTCCCCAACTTTAGTAACATAATGAGCAGCTCAGAGGAAATAGTTGTGGATATCATGCTCACCCCTTACCACCATCTAGGGATGGGAGAGTTAAGGTCCCTCTACAGACTGAAAAAGATTAAAACAGTGTCCAACTCTACCAAGTTTAAGCTATAGGAGCTCTTGGCAGAGTATACAAGGGACTACCCTACTGAGGAGGAAGACCTCCCCTCAGATAGGGAAGATGTTAGAGATGAGGAGGATGAACTCCCCTTTCCTTACCTAACTAGGGAGATCAGTGCCCCAAGGCCTCTATCTCAAAGGAAAGTGCTCACATGATCTGGATCTTCCACATGGAAGTCCAGTTCCTGTGCGAACATTGAGGGCAGCCTCAATGAAGAGGACCTCCTTTAAGCAAGGATGGCAAAAAGATTAGCTTTGGAGCAACAGCTCCTAGCCATAGAGAGGAGAGGGAGAGAGCAGAAATGGGCTTAGCACCCATTATTGGTGGCAGGAACTTAAATAGGGCCAGAGAGCATTCTGCTGTCCTAAAGATCACAAAGGGATTGTCCCTAAATATGAAGAAGGTGATGACATCAACAAGTGGTTTACAGCTTTTGAGAGACCTTGTGCAACCAGAAAACTAAACAGATCTCATTGGGGAACTCTCCTTTGAGAACTGTTTACTGGTAACTGTAGGGATAGACTCCTCACACTCACTGGTGCAGATGCTGAATCCTATGACCACATGAAAGGTATCCTTATTGAGGGCTTTGGATTCACCACTGAGGAGTATAGAATTAGGTTCGAGGGCTCACAAAACCGCGAGCCGGTCTTGGGTTGATTTTGCAGACTACTTAGTGAAAACATTAGATGGTTGGATAACTGGCAGTGGAGTGCATGACTATGATGTGCTTTATAATTTGTTTATGAAAGAACATCTTTTAAGTAACTGCTTCAATGACAAGTTGCATCAATATCTGATAGACCTAGGTCCAATTTCGCGCCAGGAATTGGGAAAGAAGGCACACCATTGGATCAAGAGTAGGGTGACCAAGAGTTACACTTTGGGTGTCCAAAAGAAAGGGATTACAAAGCCTTTCCAACGGAAGAGTGGTGAGACATCTAAGGGCAAAAACAAAGAGTCTTCACAAGGGCCCAAAAACCTGCACAGGAAGGTGGGCCCGAGCCTCTTCACAGTCCTCACATGGGTACAAGGGTAAAAACTTTGATCCCAAAAAGGCCTAGTGTCACACATGTAAACAGCATGGGCACCAAACTGGAGACTTGGCCTGTCCCAAAAAGAATCCCCCTAGCACTGCTCTAGTTAGGTCTGGTATAGCCAGTCTCCTGGTGGGATCATCAGTGTGCCCAGAGCAAATCAGGGCCCACGCTGAAGGTACTTTAGTCTCTGAGGGTGGGGTAGATGTTGCCACACTTGCTGTCTGCCTCCATAACATGCAAAAATACAGACAACACCTCTTGATTAATGGGACAAAGGTAGAAGCCCTGAGGGATACAGGTGCCAGTGTAACCATGGTGACAAAGAAACTGGTTTCCCCAGGACGGCATTTGGCTGGACAAACATATCAAGTTACCAGTGCTGACAATGTGACTAAGGTCCATCCCATGGCTATGGTGACCTTAGAAGGGGGAGGGGTTACTGGCCTGAAACATGTAGTGGCCTCTCTGCAATCCCAATGGAATGCTTGATAGGTAATGATCTGGAGTCCTCAGCTTGGGCTGAGGTAGAACTCAAAACCAATGTAGCCATGGTGGGAATCCCTGAACTGATGTGTGTACAAACAAAAGCACAGAGCAAGCACAGGGAGTAAAAGAAGTGTTGGAGCCTGGAATAATGGCCCATCCTTCCAAGAGAAAAGGTGAGAAGACTGGGGGACCAGCTTCTGGACAGCAAAAGAAACAAGACCTCTCTTCTCAGGAAAAAGTCTTATCCTCAGAGAGAACTGAGTTCATGGAGCTGGATCCTTACCAGGTAGAGCACTTGGGCCCAGGAGGACCCTCAAGGAAATAGCTGTGCCAGGGACAAAAGACATGTCCCACTCTTGAAGGCCTGAGGGAGCAAGCAGCTGCAAGGAAAAGGGAGATGTCAGTGCCTCCCACAGGATCTATTGGGAAGATGGGCTCCTTTTCTCTGAGGCCAGAGACCCCAAACCTGGTGCAATCAGGAGAGTGGTAGTGTCTCAGCAGTTTAGGGAGTTTCTCCTAACTTTGGCCCATGACATCCCCCTGGCTGGGCATCTGGGACAAACAAAAACATGGAGTAGGCTTCTCAGCTACTTCTATTGGCCCAATATGTCCAAGAAGGTGAAGGAGGTTTGTAACTCCTGTGTCACCTGCCAAGCCAGTGGTAAGGCAGGTGGCCACCAAAAGGCCCCTCTCATTCCACTTCTTGTGGTGGGGATTCCCTTTGAAAGGGTTGGTGTGGACATTCTGGGTTCACTTGAGCCACCCACAGCCTCAGGGAATCAGTACATACTGGTAGTAGTAGATCATGCTACCAGATACCCTGAAGCAATTCCCCTTAGGTCTTCTACAGCTCCTACAGTAGCCAAGCCAAGACCCTTATTGGTATTTTCTTTTACCAGAGTAGGGTTTCCTAAGTAGGTGGTTTCTTACAGAGGTACCATCTTCATGTCAACCTACCTAAAACACATGTGGAATGAGTGTGGGGTGACTTAAAAGTTCACCGCACCGTACCATCCACAAACCAATGGACTTGTTGATTCAACAAGACATTGAAGGGCATGACCATGGGGCTCCCTGAAAAACTCAAAAGGAGATGGGAAGTCCTCCTGCCATGCTTGCTTTTCGCTTACAGAGAGATGCCTCAGACGGGAGTAGGGTTTCCCCCTTTGAACTTCTGTTTGGCCACCCTGTAAGGGGACCACTTGCACTTGTAAAAGAAGGCTGGGAGATACCTCTCCATGAGCCCAAACAAGATGTGGTGAACTATGTGCTTGGCCTCCTCTCAAGGTTGGCTGAGTACATGGAAAAGGCATCTAAAAACCTTGAGGCTAGCCAACAGCTCCAGAAGTAGCGGTATGATCAAAAGGCTGCACTGGTAGAATTCAAACCATGGCAGAAGGTATGGGTTCTGGAGCCTGTGGCTCCCAGGGCACTTCAGGACAGATGGAGTGGCCCTTACTCTATCCTAGAAAAAAAGAGTGAGGTCACCTACTTGGTAGACCTAAGCAGGGGGGTACAGGCAATGGCACCTATCTGCGTCACAGCAGACATTGGCACATCAACTGACTTACGAGTTCACATACTGTTTCTGTAAAGCAACATTTGCATATTAATGTGAAAATATGTTTGGATATGACCTTCTGCTCAACTTTTTTCACCCTAGAGTTCAACCACTGAGGATGAATCGGAGATGGAGACATCCCCCCATGTACAGACCCCTAGTGGACCTGGCGACAAAGGAGGACAGGTTCATTATCCTGACCTACAGACTTGATAGGGCCACAATCCAAGAACTATGTGCCCAATTGGAGCCAGACCTGATATCAGCTATCCGCCACCCCACAGGTATCCTCCCTCTAGTTTAGGTCCTGTCAGTGCTTCATTTCCTGGCAGGGGGTTCCTTCCAAGCGACAGTGGCCATGGCATCAGGGATGTCCCAGCCTATGTTCTCAAACGTGCTGACCAGAGTGTTGTCTGCCCTGATGAAACACATGCGCAGCTACATCGTTTTCCCCCAGGTGGAGGATTTGGCACAGTGAAGGCTGACTTCTATGCACTGGGACATATCCCCAACATAATTGGTGCCATTGATGGTACACATACTGCATTTGTCCCCCCCGGAGAAATGAACAAGTGTTCAGAAATAGAAAAAGCTTTCACTCTCTGAATGTGCAGATGGTGTGTTTGGCGGACCAGTACATCTCCCATGTAAATGCAAAGTATCCTGGCTCTGTGCATAATGCCTTTATCTTGAGGAATAGCAGCATCCCATATGTGATGTCTCAACTCCAGAGGCACAGGGTGTGGCTAATAGGTGATCCCATGGTCCCCACCTAGTTGATGTAGGTATATGGGTGTGGGTTTGTCCCTAAAGGTGAGTGTGTGGGTAACAGGTATCTCTCGATATTTGCAGGTGACTCTGGTTACCCCAACCTCTCATGGCTACTGACCCCAGTGAGGAATGCCATGACAAGGGCAGAGGAGCGTTACAATGAGGCACATGGGCGAACAAGGAGGACCATTGAGCAAACCTTTGGCCTCCTGAAGGCCAGATTCCAGTGCCTCCATTTGACAGGTGGATCCCTGTACTACTCACCCAAGAAGGTGTTCCAGATCATCGTTGCATGTTGCATGTTATACAACCTGGCCTTGAGACGCCAGGTGCCTTTTCTGCAGGAGGATGAGCCTGGGGATGGTCGTGTGGCAGCGGTGGAGCCTGTGGACACTGACTAAGAGGAGGCAGAGGAAGAGGATGTGGACAACAGAGCTGCACTAATTCAACAGTACTTCCAGTGACACACAGGTAAGACACTGTAACTTCACCTTCCATTGCAGTTTTGTGTTGGACATTGAACATGGCAGCCTGATTTCCCTATTTCTACGGCCACTTATTGTACCCTTTGGCATCTCTATTTTCAGATCTCTGTGCCCCACTCTGGCTCCTGGTGTGTTTACTGCTGCCCACTACAGGTCATAACTATGTAAATATTACAGTACATTTGAATTGCAATGTTTACAGTTTGTTAAACTAATACATATGCCAAACAATTGACAGACTCCATACTTGTAATAGTTCAAGGGTGTTTATTTCAGTGTTGAACAGTAAATGGGGATGTACAATGGGCTGGGTTGATGATGGAGCAAAGTCTATGACAGAGTTCAGTCTATTTGTACCACAGGTGCATTGTCCAAGGGGGCATAGGAAGTAGAGCATTGGCTGTTCAAGGTGGACAGGGTGACAGAGTGGGACAGAAGGGTGACAATCAGGAGAGTCTTATTTCCTGGCGGGGTCGTGGCAATGTTCCCTAACATCTGCCTGGATAGCAGGGACCATTTGCGGGGTGGTTCTACTTCTGCAGGGGGTGGGGTGCTAGTGGCCTGTTGTTTCTGTGGCAGGGCCTCCTGTCCACTAGCGTCGGCAGAGGTGGAGGGCTGTTCTTCGTGTGGCTAGTGTCAGGGGCCCATTGGTGTGCCACTGCCTCCCTCATGGTGTTGGCCATGTCTGCCAGCACCCCTGCAATGGTGGCCAGGGTGGTGTGGATGTCCCTCAGGTAGTCCCTGATCCCCAGGTACTGTCCCTCCTGCAGCCGCTGGGTCTCCTGCAGCTTGGCCAGGATCTGGCCCATGGTCTCCTAGGAATGGTGAATGCGCCCAGGATGTTGGTGAGTGCCTCGTGGAGAGTCAGTTCCCTAGGCCTGTCTTCCCGAGTCGCACAGCAATCCTCCCAGCTTCCCCGTTGTCCTGTGCCTCTGTCCCCTGAACCATGTGCCCACTGCCACTGACCCCAGGTCCCTGATTGTCCTGTGTTTGTGGGGTTGCCTGGGTTCCCTGTAGTGGTGGACACACTGGTGATTGACGTGTCCTGGGGACAGAAGGATGGGCCCGCTGGGTGGGTGCCGTGGTGGTGTTTCCTGAGGGGGAAGCTCTGTGGTGGGTTGGGACTGTGCCTGGGTAACCTCCTGTCCAGAGGTCCCTGATGGGCCAGGTTGGTCATCGTGATCCAGGCATGCAGAGCTGCTGTCATCACTGTGGGCCTCTTCTGGGGGGGGGGCTGGATGTGCCTGGCACCACCTCTCCGGTGATGTTGAGTGGGGGTCCTGTGGGGATGTGAATGCAGTGTTATTGTTTCTGCATGTGCCATCTTGTGCATGGGTATGTTTCCCTCATGGTTGTTATTAGCAAGGCAGCTTTGGCTTGTGTGAGTTGTGATTTGTTTGGCTAAGTGATTGCCACTAGTGTGAGTGCTGTGGTGATTGGTGTCCATGCAGGTCTGTGACGGGGGTTCATGCATTGGTGTTGCATGCAGGGTTTGGTATTGGGAAGGGTGGGTTGTTATTGTGGGGTATATGTGAGGTGGTGGGGTGATGGGGGTGAGTGTAGGGGTTGTTGTTTGTGATGGCATGCAGTTAGGGCGGGGGATAAAGTAGTAAGGATTTGACTTACCAGAGTCCAGTCCTCCTGCTACTCCTGCCAGGCCCTCAGGATGCATGATCGGCAAGACTTGCTCCTCCCATGTTGTTAGTTGTGGGGGAGGAGGTGAGGGTCCACTGCCAGTCCTCTGTGCAGCTATCTGGTGTCTTGCAACCACAGAACGTACCTTCCCCCGTAGGTCGTTCCACCTCTTCCTGATGTCATCCGTTGTTCTTGGGTGTTGTCCCATGGCGTAGACCCTGTCCACGACTCTCCGCCATAGCTCCATCTTTCTTGCAATAGATGTCTGCTGCACCTGTGATCCAAATAGCTGTGGCTCTACCCGGATGATTTACTCCACCAGGACCCCTAGCTCCTCCTCTGAGAACCTGGGGTGTCTTTGTGGTGCCATGGGTGTAGTGTGAGTGGTGTGTTTGAAGGTGTGTGGGGTGATGTGTAGGGGTGTGTGCTGTAAGGTGAGTGTATGGTGTATGGGTGATGTTGTTTTGTGGCTCAGATTCAATGGGTGCTCCTGGCTTGTCTCTCTCTCACTTGTCAAAATCTTTGGGTCGTAAAGGGTTGTGGGTAGTGTGGGTGTGTGTTTTATATTGGTGTGGGTGTGTGGGTGTGTACGTGTGCCAGGTGTTTGTATTTTGAACTGTCCAATGTGCTGTACTTTTGTATGTGTGTGTGTGTGTGAATTTTGAGCGCAACGGTCTGTACTGCCAATGGTTTACCGCGGTTGAATGACCGCCGCAGTGATTCTTGGCTCATGATGCTGTGGGCGTATTTCTGCTGGCGTAACGGTGTGGGTTTTGGTACCTCCAGTTTATCACTGACCTTTGAGCTGGCAATCTTGTGTGTGTGTCTGTATAGTGGTGGATTTCTGTGTGTGGGTCATAATACAGATAGTGGTATACTGCTGCGGTCGCGGTATGTTGATGGCAATCAGCATGGCGGTAAGTGCCACTTACCGCCAATGTTGTAATGAGGGCCTATATCTCATTTTGACATAGTATATACAGAGCCAGCTTTCTGCAGTTCCTGTAAATGATTATATAGACACACACACACATATACAGTATATATATATATATATATATATAATTTCTATAGGAAAAGTGCTTTTTGTTTTGCCAATAACTTTGGCGCCATTTGAACATTTTTCACTACCTAGTACACCACTCACTTCAGCTGCTGTCTTGAAAGTTTAAGGGTGATTCACCAAGCGGGGCATGAGAAAAAGGGGGGTCACAATATGCTTTTTTCCCATGCAATTTCCATAGGGATTTTTAGACACTACTAGAGCCCAAACTTCTGGACGGAATTATACCAAATTGCAGAAGGCTAACTCTTGGTCCAGAAAGCACCCTTTTTGTTATTTGGTGTAAATCTGTTCAGTAGTTCCAAAACATTTAAAGTTTGAAAAAAATGTAGGTATCTAGGGACGTGGATCCTACATGGATGTGGTAGTCCCCGTGCTGATATCTGATTGGCTGCCAACACTTCAACCAGGAAGTGATGCCAGCCATTTTGATACTCAAACTCAGCTTTTAAAAATAAAGAAAAGGGGGCAGGATTGAAATACCCGACACCCTAGCCCTTGCTGGGGTCCCCCAGGGACCCCACCAGAACCTAAAATATTTTGTTTTAACAGCTCCTGAGCTTGTTCCTCTTTCAGCCCCTGGGTGGGCCAGGTCCTGAGGGCATATTTAAATATAAATAATGGGGAGGGGGTGTTTGTGGCCCCCGTCCCCATGGCCAGTTCGGACCCTGGGGACCGACACCTCCCCAGGACTTCATGAAGTGAATTAAGATGAGGGGGCAGTGGGGCCCCCTTCGTAGGTCTTTTAAGGCCCCGGGGACTGCCACCTCCTTGGGGCTTGGGCTGGTAATAAGAGGGGGGCTGTGCTCACCCCACTCCTGATTTTAAAATTGCCCTGGGACCCCCACTTCCCCAAGGCATAGTAATCATTAAAGGGGGAGAGGGGTCGTAGGCTCCCCTTTAAGCTGATTTCTGCCTCAGGAGCTACCACCTCCTCAGGGCTGGCTGGCTGTATGCTAAAAAAAGGAAGGGGGCCTCCACTTGGAGACATTAATGGGCCTGGGGACCAGCACCTCCCAGGTTCCTGGCTCCCAAAATGCCAGGGCATAGTAGTTTGCTGTTGCTTGGTGGTAGCTATCTTAGCTCCATCTAAGGGAGAGCAAACTGTAAGTCTGCTCCCAGAGGGCAGGAGCAGGAAAACTGCTTCCCCTCGCTGGGAACGGACTTTTCATCCTTTTTTCCTGCCTGCTGGTAAGCAAGCTGGAAAACAGATGAAACAATCGCTCCTGCACGGAGGGAGCAGCATTTCATGCTGCCCCCTGCGTGCAGGAGCAGTGAGACTGCAGGGGAATTGAGGTTCAAGTCATGGTCTTTAGCAGCACAAGTTAAAGTAGGAAGATGTTTGAGGAACAGTCATATTGCCAAAATTACACCAGACATGGTCACTGGAGACATTACCTTGTCGTCCTTTATGCAGTAGGAGCCTAGAATGTGCACTGTATATTTACCCAACAAGGTAGCACTTACTAGTTAGCCAGAAGAAAGTATTCCAGTTGGGTAGACATTGTTCAGAAAACTGTGGACTCTTCTTAGAAAAATAAGCAGGTGAAGATCCATTCTGGCACCAATGCTCATTTCTCAGAAGTTAAACAGGAAGCACTTACAAATATAAACATAGCAGGTGCCCCAGTTGAAGCTCTGCTTCTGTAAAGAACAAATCCTCTGACCTTATTAAACTTATCCAAAGCAAAGCAAGGGTGTTTTCTCTGCAATTCAACATTGAAAAAACAACAGTGACCAACCCCGCATTGCTGGTTGGATGCATGGGGGGTTGTGGTTGGCCACAGCGTCAACCTCATTCCACGCAAGTCTGAAGGCAGTGCGTGGGCCAGGGGTGGGTGCTTAGAGGGTGTTCCTGCAGGCCCTGCGGCCATCGCCCACAGTGCATGGCCAAAGGCCATGCGTGAAGCGGCGGTGGATGGATATGGGGAGTTTGGCCAGAGGCCCTGTGGCCAACCGCTGCCATGCAAGGCCAAAGGCCATGCACAGCAAGGGTTCAATTAATGTAAAGTAGCTTAATACTCCTTAACATTAAAACAACCTGTTAAGTTCACTGTAAGGACTGTACTTGGTGTCTGCTCCCGCTTTTGGGGGAGATTTGAAAATACTCCTGTCAAGGGAGAGCAAACACAACCAGTGAGCTGGCCCTGTGGGATGGAGTTCCCCAGGGCCGTTAATGGCCATCCCTTCAATGAATCAGGCCCCTGGGGTGAGCACCCTGGGGTATTTCCAGGCTCTGGGAGAAAAGCAGTGTGGCCCCCTATCCAGGGCTGTGCTGCCCCCTCCATTAAATATTATCAATCCCAGGGGTGGGCTCCCCTGGGCCTCTAATGGCTTGAGGAAGGGCCCGCGTAGCTCCTCGTCTTTCTAAACACAGCCCTCGTATAATTTAATGTGGCCTGGTCTCCATTTTTTTTGATCCAGCAAGAGTCTTGCTGGATTGCTGCACTTTTTCTCCGTTTTTTTTCTTTTTTGCCCCAGGGAGGGTCCCTTTAGGTCCTCCCCATCGGAGGTCAGGTTATCCCTACTCTGGCCTCATATATCTTTTTTTTCTATAAAACTTTATGTTCATGTTGCTGGCAGCCAATCATAAGCCTAGCTCTCGCAGGAGTCTCACTCCCATGGGATCAAGGTGGTCCAGGGAATTAAAGCTCCCTGGGCCAATCAGAATTCTCTTATTTTTTAAATTTGTGCTCCTGCGAGAATCTCAGAGACTCTTGCGAGCCCAACTGCCAAAATATACAATTATTTTTTACCCTTAATTTCACAAAAACTACTGAACGGATTTGCACCAAATCACAGAAAGCACAATCTGCGGCTCAAGATCTAGTTTCCTGATGAATTTGGTGTAATGCCGTTCAGCAGTTTTTGCTGTAACCCTGTCTAAAGGAGTTGATGGAAATTGCATGGAGATTTTTCATTTTGGGACCGTCCTTTTTTCTTGGCCCCCGCTTGATGGATCATCTCAAAACTCTCTAGGAGGGAGTTGAGGTAGATGAACGTTTAAAAAAAAGTTTTGTGAAGATTTATCAAATGGGCCCAAAGTTACTTGCAAACCAACACATGTTCTTTCTATGGAAAAGCAGATCTAAATATGACTATCCCGTGGTGACAATATATAGCAGTTATAGCTAGATCCTAGTTTTCCTAGAAAAAGCATTTTTTGTTTTGTCATCAACTTTGGTGCAGTTGGATAAATCTTCACAAAATGTTCAAAATTAGTACGCCACTCGTTACAGCTGATGCCTTGCACGTTTTAAGGTGATTTGTTAAGCAGAGGCTGAGGAAAAGGAGAGGCCCCAAAATGCTTGACGGTGGATCCGTGGATCCGTGCACCAAAGCATAGCCCAGATTGGCTGTTCGCAACCTGAGAGAAAAGTTGCAGCTGACATTTTATGTATCGGGGAAACAGTCCCACAGCTGAAAAGTAGTGTATGATTTACTAGAAGGGGTCAGGGTAGAGGTTCCCTGACCCAATGTTTGTGTTAGAGAGGTGACAAAAGTAAGTATAATGAGCAGAAAATTGCCTAAAAATGTTTTTCCCATGTGTGAGATTCGTGGATCCACTGCAGCGCCCAGTGGGGCCCCCCAGGAAATCTGCGATGGATCCTGGGATCCCACTGCAAATTAAAAAATAATATATACATTCACACACCCACACACTCTTACGCTCACTCTCAGACCCACAGAGTCTCAGACCCACTCACAGTTCCACTCAGGTACTCTCACACCCACTCACAGGCCCATGGAGACAGGCTTCTACCTACTCACAATCCCACTCAGACACTCTCACAGCCACTCACAGACCCACACACTCACACATCCACTCACAGACCCACATAGACACTCACACACCCAGTCACAGAACCACAGAAACGCTCACACACCCACTCACAGACCCATACAGACACACACACACTTACAGACCCATTCACTCTCATACACATCCACAGACCCACTCAGACACTCACACCCACTCACAGACCCACTCAGATGCTCTCACACTCCCTCACAGACCCATCCAGACACTATCACACCCACTCACAGACCCACCCAGGCACTCTCACTCCCAGTCACAGACCCATACAGACATTCACACACACCCTCATAGACCCACATGCACACACCCACTCACAGTCCCACTCAGACACTCACAGCCAGCCACTCACAGACCCACATAGACACTTACACACCCACTCACAGAGACACTCACACACCCACTTACAGACCCATACACTCTCATTCCCACTGACAGACCCACTCAGACACTCACATCCATTCACAGATCCACTCAGATGCTCTCACCCTCACTCACAGACCCATCCAGACACTCTCACACCCACTCACACATACACACACACACAGACATTGACACACCCACTCACAGATCCATTAAGTCACTCACACACCCACTCACAGACCCATATAGACAATCGCATACCCACTCAGACACTCACGCCCACTCACAGACCCACTCAGACACCCACTCACAGACCCATCCAGACACTCTCACACCCACTCACAGACACACACCCACTCACAGACCCGCAGACATTCAGACACCCACTCACAAATCCATACATTCATTCTCACACCCATTCACAGACACACATAGACACACTCACAGACCCATTCAGATGCTCTAACACCCACTCACAGACCCACTCAGACACTCTCACACCACTCACAGACCCACTCTGACACATCCACTCGCAGATCCACACAGACACTCACACACCCACTCACAGACCAATAAAGACACACACATCCACTCACAGACCCCTACAGCCACTCACACAACCACTCACAGGCCGTTACAGACATTCACACACCCACTCACAGACACACATGGACACTCCCACCCTCTGAATGACCTACTCAGACATTCTCATACCCACTCAGAGATCCACTCAGACACTCACACCCACTCACAGAACCACTCAGACACTCTCAAACCCACTCACAGTCCTATCCTGACATTTACTCACCTACTCACAGACCCATATGGACACTTGCAGACTAACTCAGACACTCTCACACTCACTCACAGGTCCACTCAACCACTCTCACACCCACTCACAGATCCACAGACACACACACACACACTCACAGACCCACTCAGACACTCACCCAGCCACTCATAGTCCAATACGGGCACCCACTCACAGACCCATACAAATACTCACAGACCCACTCGACACTGTCACAAGCACTCACTGACCCACTTATCAACTGACACAGCTAGTGATACACTGATAAAACCACTAACACATCTACTGACACATCCTTCAGTGTTGCTGGTGTGTATTGCATGAGTGCTTTTGGTTTGTGAGTCCGCGATGGATCAGCGGATCCACATGAGGATTACAAAAATAGTAATTAAAAAATAAATATGCCTTTAGTAAAAGGATTGGCTCTGAAAAGAGCCTTTGAGTTTATGATGTGTAGATGATAACTACTCATAAAAGAGGATGCAGTGTTTCAAGTTCTGGAGGAACACTCTGTTGCCTTTTTCTGTCAAATGAACTCCATCATTTCTATATATACTATCCATATCAAAGTGTAAATTGTTGTGGTATGTGTAGAGCCCATATTGTAGTCTCTGAGTAATGCAGAAACAGTTGTATTCACGTTTCCTGGATTTGTCACTCCGTGGACAGAATTCAGTTGACCACTTACACTTCTGCCTTTAGAAAATGTTAGAAAACACCAGGTCAGAGTCTGGTAAAAGTGCCATTAATTTATCAAAGGTGTTTTTCATCAGGATGTCCAGTCCTACCCCAATAGTTGTGCCTAGGTCATTGCCATCACATCGCACGATCATAAGGTCTGGATGTTGGCAATTCATAATGCATTCAACCAATGGCAGCAGTTGATGCCACATTAACCCTTTGGTCAACCCAAGTACTATCCACATTAGGTAAACAAAAGTCCCTGTCAATGCCATTCTTTCTAGCACTGTCTCTGACCCAAAACACAAAACTTTAACCCACAATCCACATGCTGAGCATTCTAGAGGGAAGCTGGAGTAGCGGACAGGGGAAGGTTGTAGATGAATGAGACATTTAAAATGAAAGGCAGTTAAAATGGAGGATAGCACTTAAAAAAAATTAAAATCAATTTTGATTGTAAATATGCTGGTTGGTAAAACTAGGGAGTGATTGTGAGCTAAAAGTAAGTACGTGTGTGATTGGCTTCGGAGAAATAGCAACAAAGTAATTGTTTTTAGGCTTATGCTTATAATTCTAACCTCTTAACCACACCTCCTACAGTTGATTTTGAAGCTAGTATGCTCCTGTCAGAACTGTTCTGAACTTTGACCCGGTGGTAGCAGAGAGTGTTTCAATCTTGGTTCCCAAGGAAACGGAGCTATAGGAGTATGGGGGAAATGGAACAAAAAAGACTAGACTGTTGTCATGACATGATAGTGGTATTAAAATGAAAGGCTTAATAAGGAGTGTTTGGGTTCAAATTTACTTATTGACACCACATTTTCAGTGAGAAGAGATTCTAACTGATTCTGATCAAATAAATTATAGACCAAACAAACCCAATTAACAGGTATGTGAATTAGGATGTACTTTTATGATGTATACAAAAGTAAAAGAGAATATAAAAGGGAGGGTACATGATGATAATAAGGAAAACTACAGTGACTAGCAAAGGAGGAAGAAATATTTGCCAAGAGTATCAAAAGTTATTTTATTAAGGTGCTAAAGAATTATGGCTTTCATAATGACTTTGGCAGTCTTTACCGAAGACCTCCACCTCCGCCCCCACAGTTGACAACATGGAAGGAGAAAGTCTTGGTTATCCTGCATCCCGAGGGCCTCACTGGAATCACTGAAGGGCTGGACACTGGTAAGTCAGTATTATTGCATTACATTACTTCCCCACTACCACCTACAGCTGCATAGCATGTCTCCCCATCATCCTATCTCCCTTCACCCCACTCCATCCCAAACAGAGAACCACTCCTATAACCAATCTCAACAATTTACCCCTGCATGCCCCACCCACTTTAAGCACACCTCTCCGGGGTCAGCATTCACACACATCAGTAATACGTGGGAAGCATTTAGCACTGCCAATCCCACAATGCATCAATATGTACAAACCTAAAGTGGAAAAAACCACACCCATCCCATAGGGAAACCCAGAAATGTAGAATATGTATCTGAGAATAAATATAACAAATATACATGTACACAGGTACCCCAGCCAATATCGGCTGGCAGCGTGTGCCATGTCAACCCAGTCCTCCACCAGAAGAAGGTCCCAGTGATGACAGCAACTCTGGATGTCTGGATCTGGAAGATCTCCCTGTCCCATCTGGTACCGCTGGTCAGTCAGACACCGCAGGCAACACCCATTCCACCCCGGAGCACCCCACATCAGACTCCTCTACCACAGCGGCCCCCAACATCCCCAGACCTCTGTTCCCAGGACATATCAATCTACAGTGTTCCCTCCTGTATAGGGACCCGAGTCTGCACCTCTCAAGCAAGACAAAGAAGATCCTGGTGTCAGTGAGAGTGTGCACACAGTTCAGGGGACACAGGGAGCCAGGGCCAGTGGGAGCATATCTCTGCGCCAAGGGGTGGGCCAACCCCTGGAACCGACTGCCCAGGAGGCACTGTCACATGTCCTGGGAGCATACCAGAAATCCCAGGACAGGATGGGTCAGGTACTTACCATCTTGCAGGAGAACCAGGGCCTGCAGGGGGAACACCACCAGGAGGTCATGCAGCAGTCCAGTTGCAGGCCTTCGTGCCACTATGGCCTCCATTGCAGGGGTGCTCAGTGATATGGCTACCATCATGCGTGAGGACACAACACACCAGCGGGCCCCTTCCACTAGCCAGTGTACTGGCTAGCCCTCCACATCTGCTGCAGCTAGTGGGCAGGAGGACCTGCCACAGGACTCACAGACCACCACCACCCCTCCCTCTGCAGCAGAAGAACCACCCCAAAAACGTTCCTTGCAACCCAGACAGCCACCAGAGACTGTAGCCTAGACCCAAACCACTGCCAGGAAGTGAGCCTCTCCTACATGTCTCCATTGTGTGCCACTGAGACACTTTGTTTACTTTGGACTGCCAATGCTCCTTTTCCTATGGCCCAATGGATACTGGACCGGTGCTACAAACTAACTGGGCCACTACACTGAAGATTTCATTCACCATCACCCCACTCTGTTGCACTATCCCTTCCATTTTGTCATTTCAATAAACACACTTAAACACAACTGAAGGAATTGTGCTTTAATTTCATTATGCAATGTCCTAACCTTTATTAACCTGTGCAAATGTAATGTAAAGTGTGAATCCAGCCAATGTACAGTCAGCTTGGGGTACACATAACCAGTGTAAGAGCATGCTACAAGTCACCATCCACCAAACTGTGTGAAATCAGTCTGTAGGCATTACATGAGTTCACAGTAGTGACGACACCAACATCTGTAAAAAGGGAAACCATTAGTGACATTCAAATGAGAAGTTAAAGGTAGTAAAGCAACATGAGCCCCCGTAACATAACAGCCTACATTCAGCTGGTCACATCAACTCAGACCTTTGCACTGCAATTGACTCCAAATACCAGAAGTGAAGAGAAACAACTCATTTAAGGCCCTCAGACAAGATACCACAGTATTAGCTATGCCATATTGTCAGTATGTCAATCCCTCCTCTGGACCACGTAGTCTAGGCCAAACTGTCAGGGACAATGAAATAACAGAGTGGTTGTTACTCACATAACATTCCCAGCAACAAATGATAAGTACTGTATGGAATGAGGACACAGTTTGATGTGGGCATGTATTTGAAAATGCAAAACTGATACATTACATAGGCTGACTAAGCTTTATCACTATCATCATACCACTGGCACGACTGACCACAGATGGAAGTGTCATGTTACAAAATGCACACATTTGTGCTTGGTACATCATAGCTGCCACACAGCTTTTAATTGTAATGATGGTGTGAACAGAAGTACAGTCTTACCTGAGTGTCATTGGAAGTACTGATGTATCAGATGTGTCCTGTTGTCCTTATCCTCCTCCTCCCCAACTTCATCACTGTCATCAGTGTCCTCTGCAGCCACAGGTGCATTGTCTCCCTCCTCCTCCTGCAGGAATGGCACATGCCATCTGAGGGTCGAATTGTGAAGCATGCAGCGGGTCACCACTATCATCGATTCTCTGCCCCTGTCCTCAGGTTTCTCACTGGTGTCAACAGCCAGGATAGATTTGGGTAGCCGGTGTCACCTGGAAATAGTGAGAAACACACATTACTTGTGTACAATAGCACAGAGGACAACTCCAGGTGGCATACAGTGACATAAATAGTGTGAAAGATCAAGCTTACCAATGAGCCAGACTCTCTCTCTCTCTGTAATTGTGCCAGCATCTGTGAGACACTGCTGGTCCTCAATACGTAGGCATCATGCACAGATCCTGGAAACATGGCTATAACGTGGCAAATATACTGATCAGCAAGGCATACCATCTTTACATATATTTCTGTACACCTGCTCATTTTTCCTGGGAGGGACCAAAGCAATATGGGTCCCATCAATGGCTCCAATCACATGTGGAACGTGTCCCATTGTGTAGAAAGCAGCCTTCACAGTGGGCAAATCATCACTATGGGTGAATGAGATGCAGCTGCTCATGTGTTTCAGCAATGCAGTCAAGACTCTACTCAGCACATTAGAAAACATTGGCTGTGACATACCTGCAGCCAAACCCACAGTCACCTAAGATGATCCATTGGTCAGGAAGTGGAGCACTGACAGCACCTGTACTGTAGAAGGTATTGCGGTAGAACTATGAATAGCAGGAATGAGATCTGGTTCCAATTGTGCACACAGTTTAATGACTGTGGCCCTGTGCAGATAATAGGTGAGTATAATATGGCGTTCCTGCAGTGTAGCCAAGTTGACTGGGGGTCTGTACATGGGTGCATTCCTCCTCCTCCTCTGCAGTGGTTGGTATCTAAACAAACGAAACCTCACAAGTGTGTGGCAGCAGGAAGGATAGACACACACCATCACAGTAAACAGAGCTGCCTCATACATTTCAGGCAACCAAAGATTTGAATCTGCACTGGTGTACTCTACATGCAAACGGACTTCTGAAACCATACGTTCCTATTCATTTGCCATAGTGCTTCACAGATGTTGTCGAAGTCATGTGACGTTATTTGTAGCATCACATTTTACATGTTTTGTCAACTACTCTTCTGCAAGCAGTGCACTGGTATGAGATCTTATTGAAGAGCCAGAGTCTCCCACCAAAACAAAATATGTGGACGGCTTGGACGTGACTGCCATGTTCAGCAGTCCATGTCACTTGACTCCTGACTCTCACCCTATCATCGCCTCTACTGTGTGAGCTGCTGTGTCCTGTGTCTGGAACCCACAATGGCCCATGCTACAGGAGATAGGGCCCCAGCTTTCACATCTGAAGAACTGGAGAAGCTTGTGGATAGGGTCCTTCTCTTGCATGGACAGTTGTATGGGCCTCCAGATCAACAGGCGAGCACCTTTTGGGTATTTTAGATGTGGCATGGCTGTGTGTAGATGTATGTGTGCGCAGGCAGTGCATCCTTTAGGGAGTGCTTTTTTGCTGCATGCTGTATGTACGCAGAGGTACGAGTTACGTGTAAGATGAATATGGGATCAATGCAGTATGTAGTCCATTGCTGTGACAGAATGTAGTGTGTAGTTATTGGTGTCCTTCTATCTGAGTTTCCTATGCAGGTCAGCGGCCATCAGAAGAAAGGGTTATGGCGTGCCAGCGGCAAGGACGTGGGGACCCTGGGGGTCCACAGCCGGCAGAGCACCCACTGCAGAAAGAGGTGGGAGGACCTGCGACGCTGGGTTTGGAAGACTGCAGAGGTCCAGCTAGGGATGTCCTCATAACGAGGGAGGGGTGCCCGTTGTACCCTGACCCCCCTAATGGCACGCATACTGGCGGTGGCCAACCCAGAGTTGGATAGGCGCTTGAGGGCAGCACAGCAGCCACAAGGGTGTGAGTACACACTATGTTAAATGAATCCCTGATGCCTGCCATGGTGTTTGGATGCAAGGTAGTAGTCAGTGTATGCCTCAATATGCTTCTTTAGGTTATGTTGTCAAGTTCTGCATAGCTATAGTAAGTGGTATGTACAATTAGTATTGGTAATTTGCTGTTATTCCAGCTTCAGTAAGGGCATAATCCTAACTCACCAGTGTTGGAGTGATGCTCTGATGTCCACTGCCTAGGTGGTGTGACCTGGCAATTGCACATTGTGTAGTCACTTTGTCAGAGTAGTGTAGCTGTGCCTTTGTAAACAGGCAAACATGGATTAGTGAGTCTCAGAAGGAGTGCAGATGATTGTGTCTGCTGAGTTCATTTCAGCTGTTGTTCCCAAGCAATGGTGTGGTATTGTGGTTGTTACTGCATAGTGTAATTACCAGTGAGTCATTGTGATGTGTATGCCATATGTGCGCTGTGGTTGTTGTTTCTGACCCTGTGCTCTCTTTCTTTCACCCCACCCCACCCTCCCTCCTTTTCTGCTCATGTCCTCATGTGCATTAGAATCATCTGGCGAAGGAGTAGGGGCACTGACGCGTGGGGCAGCTGCAGCCCACTGGGCCCAGGAGGCAGTGTCCACCAACACCGAGGGGACCAGTGGGTTTGAGGGCGAGGGGAGCACCACGGGGAAGATAGGAGCTACAACAACAGACTCTGATTCCTCCTCTGATGGACGCTCCATGGTGGTAGCGGACCCCTCTGGCACCACCCCAGCATTGTCATCTTCTGCCACCCCCATACCAGCACTGCCCTCTGAGTATCCCCCCACCCAGTTGCTTTTGCCCACTCACCCAGGAGGGTAGGTGTCTCCTTTGCTGCAGGCATCTTAGCCCTTGCCCCAGTCAGCCCTGCTGCCCTCACTGAGGAGGCTATTGACCTCCTGAGATCCATCTCTGTAGTTCAGTCAACTATAGTGAATGCCATCCAGGGATTGGCATCCCAGATGCAGCAATGCAATGCCTACCTGGAGGGCATTCACAGTGGCCTGGCTGGCCTACAGAGATCGTTTCAGGCTCTGGCCTTCTCTTTGAAAGCAGCCAGTGTCCCTAGTTCTTCCGTCCCCCCTCCAACTACCTGTACCAAGTCCCAGAGCCCTCTCCCCCCACCCATCCAAAGCACACAATCAGACGAGCATGCACCCAAGACAACAGACAGGACTTGCAAAGACAAGCACCACAGATCACTCCACAAGTATACATACAGCCAACACACAGAAGCACACACAACAACAGCCACTGCTTCCACTGTCTCCCCCTTCACCTCCTCACATCAGCACTTACACCTGCAAGCACTGTATCCTCAGCTCCAGAACCTGCCACCTGTTCAGCCTTGCCCACAGTCACCACAACAGCAGACAAGCAGACTAGCATCCTATTCACCACATGCCTAGTCACCACCACCACCATCACAACCACATGCAGCACACCCACCTCACTTGCAGACACCATCCCAACATACATGTACATGGCCTGTTTGTTCTCTCCCTCCCTCCCTGCCCCCCTCCAAGAACACAAAAACGCTCCCACTCAGACACTCGACAGCCATCCGCATCACACATGCACACTTCACATGCACCTACAACCCAGTCCAGCACACCTACACCTCCTACAACCACTCCCTCTACCTCCTCTCCCAAACCTCCTCCCACACTCCGCCCCACTGTACCTAAGAAACCTTTCCTTTCCCGCCTTGACCTCTTCTCTCCTCGTGACCCACCCGTGTTGTCCCGAAATGGAAGGTCCCGCTCCCCCAGCTCAGTCCCTCCAGCTCCCAGTCCTCTCATGGCCTCCCTAGTGTTACACATGCCCCTGCTAAAAAACCTGCCACTACAGAGCACCGGGCAGCCACTCTGACACCCCCCTGCTCCAGGCCCACTCCTCCACCCCCTAAACAACGGAGCAAACCAAAATCCAAAGACCCTCCTTTCAAACCCCTCCCACCCCTGAGGTGCCTGCCTTCCACGTTGATGTCCCTGCCCAGTGGAGTCACTTGGGCAGTCAGGAGTCAAGTTGGGCCTCTCACGTTGCCCTGTGTAGTGACATGGACACTTTTGGACTGGCCAATGGTCCTTTGTGTATATAGTTCCGATAATTTCATGTGGTCGCTATTCCCACCGGTATACAGTGCTTGAATCAAAGGTATTTGTCCCGGATTTATTTACTTCTGGCTTACATTGTTGTTGTAGTTTTCTGCAGATTGTGCTCTGTGTGTGGTATGTGTGTACGGTGTGTGTTGTGTGTCACTCTCCCTTCCCTCCCTTGTGTGCTAAGCAGCTGTACTCACCGTCGTTGTCTTGGTCAACGTCACTGCTCCTGGACTTCCATCGCGTGGTACAGCATCAGCAGTACTTCCAGTTCGGGTTCCATGGCGGCCGCAGACTCCTCTGTGTCCCTGGAGGGGAGCATCTCCTTTTATATGGGTTGTTTCTGCCAGGCTTTTCGTGGCGATGGTCCCACTCCAGAAATCGTGGTGGTCTGCTATGTTGTAATATGGGGGGCGCTGAATGGTGTTCCACCAGCCTTAAGATGGCAACCACTGTGGTCGGTGGCCGGACCGCACTGGCGGTTCAGGCGGTGCACTGGCTGTAAATGGGAGAGATCACCGCTGTGGTCATAATTTGTCAGTCTCTGCCACCAGCCTAGCAGCGGTACTACCGTCATCGCTGGCGTGGTGGCCAGCTGACCGCCAAAGTCATAATGAAGGTCTATGTGTTTTGGAAGTACACCGACTTACTTAGAAATGCAGTGACATAGCCACAGAGGCAATTATACAGTTACCTAGATATGTACTCGAGTACTTAGACTGCTAGTCACTTATCCATACCATAGCTTATAAACACGTCTATAAATTCAATAAACTCCAAAGTGACAGACGTACAGTGTATGTTGCACACTGTATAACCGCTGCACTTATACATCCAGTTATATTTTCATAAAAGTGGTTATGAACAAAAAAGTGATATAACTAGACAGTAACTGATGCAAGGAGAAAGACACTAAGAAAACTATTTGCACAGCTATTTCCTTTTTTTAAACATCTTTTTATTGTTTCCTGCACATTTATTGACAACAGTTGTAGCTTTGTCATAGTAGAATTGAGCTGGTCCAAGATAACATATAACGTAAATGACAACTTAGGTCTAATCACAATCCACAGTATTTGTTTTCTACAGTGCGTGACTGAGTCATAAGTTATAACTAGAACTATAATTAACAGTTGACGGAAAACATCATTTATTTTACATCTTTCGTGTGTGCGTGCCAGAGTTCGAAATACAATAGCATCTGCTGTAGTGTATGCTCCAATTGTATGTTTGTTACTTCCTTGTGGAGCGCCTGTGGCCCGTGCGTGGCTGTGTGTGGAATGTTTACTGTCTACGTTTTCGTGGTGCTAACAGGTTTCATGGTGGGTGCTCATCGTTTTTAACCTCCAATTTGGTGAGAAATGTTTCCCAGGCATCACACCCAATGTGCGGCTGACCTTCGTCTAATAACTTGCGTAATACCTGATACTCTGTGCGTGCCCAGCGCAATGTTAAAGCACACCACGTTTTCAGATCTCGCACTTTAGGGGCTTTCCAGTTCATAGCAATCAACCTTTTGTACATTATGAAAGCTAGGTCTGCAAACCTGTGTATGTATCTGTGCTTTTTTTCCCTTATCCTAAATTCCAGTAGACAGGAGCCGGGCTCTGGCGTGAATACAAGGTCCGTTATATCTGAAATGTCAGCCACTACTCCCCGCCATTCCATGTCCAGGGGACCGCATTCCCAGACCATATGATAGAAATGGGCTGACGGGGAGCCACAGCGAGGGCAATGAAAGTCCGCCCCAGGTAACATGCGCTTCAGCTGCGCAGGTGCGAGGTATGTTTGGTGTGTGTAATTGAATTGGGTGTACCGAAATCTGGGGTTTCTTGACACTCTGCGGGTGTGATTTAGGGCATGTGACCACTCTTCAGATGTTAGCTGGTTTGGTAGAACAGTATTCCATTGAGTTCTAATGTTTGCTAATCCATTTACGGGGAATGTGTTTAAAACTTTATATGTATTTGTTATGACTTTAGTTTGATTGTCGTATAACAACATATGGTGCAGCGCTGGAGAGATAATTGGTTCCTGGTCACCCGATGACCACGACTTCTTAATTAAATGGCATATAGAATAATATGCTATAAATTGTCCCGTTCCCACTGAAGTGAGGTTTTTTATGGATTCAAACGACATTAGCACTCCTTCCTCAAAGCAGTCTCCCACTGTTAGTATGCCCGCCTCTGCCCAAACTGTGGTAGAATACAGTCCAGCTATACTCCCCCTTCCTGGGATTTGTCCCAGGGGGATAAGGGGGGAGTATGGAATCCCCGTTAGGCCCTTTTGTATATACTGTGTCCAGCATTCGTGTGCAGCTATCATTAATGGGTTACCGGAGGGCCCTCTTGCTAAAATATTCGACAGCCATGTGATCAGTGGCATGCCATGTAGCTGTTTCATGATCCATGTGGATTCAGCCGACTCGTGTCTGTGTATCCAGTTTAGTATCCATTGCAGTTGTGCAGCAGCAAAGTACAATTCAAAGTTTGGGGCTCCCAGTCCGCCCTCGCTTAATGGACACTGTAGGGTGGCAAGAGCCACTCGAGTTCTGCCCCCTCCCCATATAGATTTCACAGAAGAAACTTTTAGGCACTACCACCGGCAATGCCGCAAAAAAGTAAAGAAGTCTGGGAAGTATTAGCATGTTCTCTATCGCCACTCTGCCTAGTGGCGACAGTGGCAATGCACACCAGAAACGCAAGGACCCCTTCATAGAATTCAACACACGGCCCAAGTTGCCATCCCTCAGGTCGCCAGGCTTGTGGTATATATGAACTCCCAGGTACTTGAAGGTGTCAAAGCACCATTTCAAGCGCCCCACTGGTGCAGACTCCCTATTCTCAGTAGGCCATTCAGTCAGCGGTAACACACTACTTATCCCAGTTCACCATCAATCCCGATATCCTTCCATACTCCTCTAGTAGGGATATCACCAAAGGCATGGTTTCACTTCCCCTTCTCACGTATATCAGGGCATCATCTGCATATAACGAGACTATATGGCGGGTTCCCTCACTGAGCACTCCCCAGCGCTCCCCCTCCGCGCGCAACCTAGATGCCAGTGGTTCCATCGCGATGGCGAACAATAAGGGAGATAGTGTGCACCCCTGTCTGGTACCCCTTTCAATGGGGAAGCTGTTTGATACGATGCCTCCTGTCTTCACTCTGGCCCTGGGTTCTGCATATAGGGCCTGATTACGACCCTGGCGGTAAAAACCGCCAGGGCCGTGGTCCGCGGGAGCACCGCCAACAGGCTGGCGGTGCTCCTTTGGGCATTCTGACCGCGGCGGTACAGCCGCGGCCAGAAACGGAAAGTCGGCGGTGTACCGCCGACTTTCCGCTGCCCAGGGGAATCCTCCATGGCGGCGCAGCTTGCTGCGCCACCATGGGGATTCCGACCCCCATACCGCCATCCTGTTCCTGGCGGTTTCGGCCGCCAGGAACAGGATGGCGGTATGGGGTGTCATGGGGCCCCTGGGGGCCCCTGCAGTGCCCATGCCAATGGCATGGGCACTGCAGGGGCCTCCGTAAGAGGGCCCCACTTTGAATTTCAGTGTCTGCTTAGCAGACACTGAAATTCGCGACGGGTGCTACTGCACCCGTCGCACCCCTTCCACTCCGCCGGCTCCATTCGGAGCCGGCTTCCTCCTGGAAGGGTGTTTCCCACTGGGCTGGCGGGCGGCCTTTTGGCGGTCGCCCGCCAGCCCAGTGGGAAACCCAGAATGACCGCCGCAGTCTTTTGACCGCGGTACGGTCTTCTGGCGGTTCCCGCTTGGCGGGCGGCTCCCGCCGCCCGCCAAGCTTAGAATCAGGCCCATAGTGTCTTCACCCAGCGTGTGTAACTAGGTCCAAACCCCATACTCTGCATAGTAACAAATAGGTAGTCCCACCCCAGTGTGTCGAATGCTTTCTTGATGTCCAATGATATTGCCACATTTTCATGTCCCTCCGGTGGAATGTCCCCTATTATACTCAGCAGCCTGCGAATATTCAAAAATGTGTTGCGTTTTGTGATGAAGCTGTTCTGGTCTTCGTGTACTAAGGTGTGCATTATGGGAGCTAACCTATTTGCCAGGATTTTGCCCAATATTTTGCAATCTAAATTTAGTAGCAAGAGTGGTCTCTATGACTTAACATCTGTAATGTCATGACCCAGTTTAGGCAGGACCACTATCAATGCTTCCCGTTGTGTAGGCGGGCGTAATTTGCGGGACCACAACTCTTCAAACACCGCCAGCAAGTGTGATTTCAAGTGTTTTGAGTAGGTGGTGTAATATTCTATTGGCAAGCCATCTATTCCTGCCACTTTATTTCTGGACATCTGTGCTATAGCCGCCTATAGCTCTTCTCTTGTCAAAGGAGCCTCTAATGTCTCTTTATCTGCTTGTGACAATTGTGCTAAGTTCTCTCCTCCAAGAAAAGTCCCCAATTGCTGAGTAGTGCATGTTGCCTGTCCCTTCTATAAGCCTGTTTAGTACTCTTCAACCGCTTTATTGATTGCTTCCTGACTGGTGGCCATAGTTCCATCAGCCAGTCGTATAGCCCCTATAGGAGCTTGCTGGCGATCCTCTCGGAGTAGCCATGCCAGCAGTCTCCCTGATCTATCTCCTTCTGTTTGTAGTTGCATTAAGTAATAATTGTAATCATGCCTGCGGAGATTTAAATCTGCCTCGTTATATTTTGAACGTATGTTCCCAAGTTCTTCCTGTGGTGCCCCATTTTGCACTACTGTGATTTCCAGCTTTCTCATCTCTTTTTCCAATTTGGTAACCTCAACATGTAGCGAGCGCCTGACCCCCTAGCTGGCAGATAAACAGTGCCCCAGAACAATGACTTTGTGTGTGTCCCACTCCATCGCTCTTGTATCTGTGGAGCTCTTGTTTATTTCTCAATAGTTTCTTATTGTTGTATTTGATTCCTCCCTGAAAGCCTGATCTAGGAGAGCCTCCCCCTGTAGGCGCCAAGTGGAGATAGCGGATCGTCTCCTTCCCCATTGCAGCGTTAGCCTAAGTGGAGAGTAATCAGATAGCGTTTTGGCCAGGTATTCAGCGTCCTTAACTAGGTAACATATTTTGTGAGTTCCCCACATAATGTCTATCCTGGTGTGTACTTTGTGGGGTACTGAATAGAAAGAGTATTCTCGTTGCATTAGGTGGCTTATGCGCCGGAGATCGTGTAGTCTCATGTCTCCCGCCCATGTCAACAGTGGACCAGTAGTGCTCCCGTGTGGTAGCCCTCTCGGGGGTGGGATTGATCGATCAAGTGTCATATCTGGTGTGCTGTTAAAATCTCCTCCCCACACTGCTGGTGCTTCGGTATTGACTAGCAAGGCTGGTGTCAGTGTACGCAAGAATTCAGGCAGTGCGCTATTAGGGGTGTAAATACCTATTATCGTGAGTTGTCTACCATCCAACTGCCCCTTTATTACCCCATATCTGCCCCCTTGAGCTATTCTATGTGTATGTTGGCCATACGGTACCCCCTGAGCTATCCACACCAGTACCCCCCTGGCATAGGCCAGTATGATGTGCCTATGATCTGTCCTCCCCAGCGCCCACTTAATACTTTCAGATCGGCCTCCAGTAAGTGTGTCTCCTGCAGGATGGCAATATGTATCCCCTGGCGCTTACAGCGGGCGTGAATGTGGTGTCTTTTACCCTGCGACGCAATTTCCCGCACGGTCCACGTAATTATATTGTATTCACGCATAACGTGGTTTGAAATCTACACCATATAATTTTGTAAAGAATTTGTGTATGTGCCCTGAACTGGTCTGCCACCCCACCCCCAGCTATTTCTTTCCGTTTCTTGCTTGTAATATAAACTAACAGCTGCACCAATATATCTTGTTGTTTGAGAAGACCTAATAAACATAAGTAAATACATTCCCACCCGCCACCCACCCCAACTAATCCCCAACAACCATGCTGAACTTGCCTAGTTCCAGCCGCCATCTGTATAAACAAAATGCACAACACACTTCTAATAACGAAAAGCTGTATCCATGCGGATACCTTCTGGGGAGGCATATTAGCATTAGGAGGTGACCCTTATAAGGGGCCCCCACCTTTAACCAAAAAACAAAATAATATTTACGTGTGTCGGCGCCCCCAGAGTGCACCGGCCCCACCAAATCCACGAGTGCAATATTATTGCTTACTCATAAATAAATTGAGCGAGCTATCCAGCTAATACTTATATGCAAAGGCCGTGTCCTACTTGAGCAGCCTGGTCCCTCTGTGCCAGCGTTCCATGATTGTACCACAGAGTCCAGTGAGGGATAATACCAATCCACCCCTCCTTCCTCTTATCATCACAATGCATTCGCTGATCTGGGTGTTAACTTCGGACCTCTTAGCGCCTCCAGTATCGTCAAATCAGAACTAGCTGAATCCGAGTCTGTGTGGTTGTTTACATTAGTGCACAGCGCACTGTAGGGGTTTTGTGTGTGCAAAGTCGTCTCCTTCAACACCTTTGCTCTCTCAGCCGCTGCTTGTTTTTCGGAGGGTTGTGACTTAGAGCGTTTCCTGGTTCTCCTCTGTGCCGGTGACGTGATCCATTCGCCACTATCTCCCGTGCCCGCCTGGGGTTGTGCCAACCCCTTGGCATGCAACCATGTCCACGCATCTTCTGGGGTGGGGAAGATGTGTGTTCTATCATCTGAAATCACTCGTAATTTAGCAGGGAACATGAGGGCATACTTAGTGCTATGCTCCCGAGGTCGTTGTTTGATTTTCATAAAGGAATTGTGTTGTCTCTGTACTTCTTGGGTGAAGGCGGGTAGGCAGTGATGAATGAGCCCTTATATTGAATAGGGCCTTTGTTGCGAAAGTGTTGCAGTATTGCGTCTCTGTCCCTGTAATTTAGAAATCTTGCTATCAGTGGTCTAGGCTGCATCTTTGGAGCCGGTTGTCTCCCCGGGACTCTGTGTGCTCTTTCCACAGAAAAAAACTTTGATGGGGCACCAAGCATTACTTCTTTGATTAGCCATTGTTCCAAAAATAATTCTGAGTTTTGTCCTTCCAATCGTTCGGGAAACCCCAAAAATCAGACATTATTGCGCCGGGATCTGCCCTTTGCCTCTTCTGTCCGTCGCCATAGGACCTTCATCTCGGATTCCAAGCGTCGGATTTGTTTCTGATTTTCTAGTGCTAATGGGTTGAGCCCGCTCAGCGTGTCCTCCACTGTTCCAACTCTTTCCGTCAAGTTACGATGATCCACTCTTAGCTGATGGAGGTCCTGGGACACTGCATCAATTCTATTTTCTAGTGAGGATTTGGTGTCCATTATCGCCTGCAGGATTTTCTCAAATTGAGTCGAATGGGCCTGCAACGTGTTTTCCAGGGATAATAGACTGGGCGTTGTTTGCTGTTCACCTGATGTTATCCTGAGCGTGGACTGCTCCTGGGCTTTGGCTGCCTTGGATTTCCCTGCCATATCCGCCATTTTGTGTCACTCCGCCGTGATTTAGTTTAACGTTTCAATATGGGTAGTGCACATTAATTTCCATAGGACACGTGTTTCTTCAGGCCGACGTAGAGCCGCTCCCTGTGCGGGCCTTCCTGCTATGCGTTAAGAGAAGTCTCTGCAATTTATGGGGGGTTCCTGTCACAACAGTTCCCCTGCTGCCCTTTGCAGCCCTCTCCCTGTTCTCACCAGGTAGAAGCAGCAGCCAGTTCAGAAGCCAACATCACTGTTGGGCTGTTCGCTTGTGTGTTTGGTTTGTGGCGTTGAGGGGGACAGCGTTCCAGTTCAATAACCAGGTCCCTATTTTCTGCACCTGCCAAGGCCCAACCGTTTATCTCCTGCAGCCCGTCGCTTCAACTTTGGGCCCCTGGTCCGGTACTTGTGTTTCCGACAAGCTCCCCTCTTCGAACAAGGGGCGAGGGGTGTGGAAGATAAAGGTCCTCGACTCCACCGACTCCTTGCTAGTCTTTCCCCCCCACTCCAATGGGGCCACTATAGGATCACATCTGGCATCGTTTCGCTCCCTCAGAGAAAGCGAGGGGAAGCAGATGGGGAGGGAGGGAGAGGGAGGCCCACTCTATTTACTTGGTCTTTTCACCGGTGGGCCTCCCCTCACCACACCTCGCCCCCAATTAAGGTCCACCCGGGCCTGTTCTAGGCACTAGGAGCCTCCATATTCAGCTTCCTCAGCATCCTCGGTAAGAGCTGGTACTTCACTCCAGCAAGCGGCAGGGTTTCATCCGCGCAGGGGGCCTGCTTAAAACACGCTGTTCATCCCCCAGCTGTCCTACTTTTCCTGGTGGCTTTGCTCGGGCCTCCAAAGAGGGGGGGACGAGGAGGGAGTGAGAGAACGGGGGGGCCACTTGAGTAGTGTCGACCCCCCTCTGACCCCCACCGTCCACTCACCGCGCCCGCTGTGATCTGCCGGGTTCGGCTGGCCCGAGCGCTACCGTGTGAGTGGACCCGCCTCTCGGTCCTCCCTGCGAAGCGAGGTCCAGGATCCTGCTTCTGGAGAGGCCGCACAAGTCCTGCGAGCCGCCAGGGGTTGCTCACCTTTCCCCGAGTCCTCTCCGCCGCACCGTCAGCACTCCTGAGACTCAGGAGGACAGCGCCTGACCTTAAGAAGTGCCTCCAGGGGCGCCGACCAGGATTTTTGGTGGGCCCGGGACAGAGCCTACATTTCAGGCATCCGTCACGGCCGCCATCTTGGCCACTCCCCAACAACGTAAACCGCACACCTATTTACTTAACTTACCCATCCACTAATATACTAATTGACAACAATGCAGCCACTGACACAGTAATGTATACATTGATACTGTTGTAGGCACTGACACACCCAGTCACATACCAATGTAGATATTGATCACATAGACACAGGCACACGCTGATACAGTCACTGACACACCTAGTAAAACATTAATGCAGCCAGTGAGACACCCAGGCACACACTGATACAGACACTGACATGTCCAAACAACCACCAAAAGAGTTAGCAACACAGCCATCCATACATCAATATAGTTGACACAGCGCTGCACACACCAATACAGACTAGTACACCCAGACCCACACAGATGCGGACACTGACACATCCAACCAAATGCTAATGCATCCAGTAACACACCCAGCCAAACACTGATGCAGCCACTGACAGACCCATGCACACACTGATGTAAACACTGACACACTCAGCCAAACACTAATACAACCAGTGACACACAGGCAGACTACGATGCAGACACTGACACACACTGACTCATCCAAGCACACACTGATATAGCCACTGACGAACCCAGCCAAATGCAAATGCAGATGCTGAGACACCCAGGTACACACTAGTGCAGGCATGACACACCCAGGCACACACTGATACAGCTACCAACACACACAGCCACACACTGATAGAGCTACCGACACACCCAGCCACACACCAAATGCAAACACTGACACCAAGCCAAACACTAATGCAGCCACTCACACAGCTGCGTACTCACTGATAGGGACACTGACATACTCAGCCAAACTGTAATACAGCCACTGGCACAGAGGCACACTCTGATGCAGGCACTCACACACCCAGGCACACACTCACACAACAAAAGACACACCCGGCCAAACACTAATACAGCTAGTTATACACCCAGGCACACATTGATGCAGACAGTTACACATCCAGTCAAACAGTAATGTACCCACTGACACACACATACAACCACTGATGCATAGACTGATACAGCCAGCCAAATACTGATGCAGACACTGACACAACCAGGCACACATTGATACAGACACAGAGACACACAACCAAACACTAATGCAGCTACTAACATACTGAGACTAACACAGATAGAGACACTGACACACCCATACATACAATTAGAGGCACTCACACAGCCACTGAGTCACCATATAGCCACTCACACACCCAATCAGTCACTCATAGACATGCATTCAGTCACTCAAACAGTCACTCACTCACCCATACACTCACTGACACACCCAGTCACTCACTCATACAGCCCCTCACACAACCAGTAACTCACCCATACAGCCACTCACAAAGCCACTCACTCACTCATAGAGTCACTCACACAAACTAACACAGAGCGGCTGTTAGATAGTGACATAAGTACTTACGTAACTACTTAATTGCTTGAACCATGTAAATTTTTAGTATGTAATCTGAAGTTAAATGTACTAAATTTTGCTGTTCAGACATCTACTTGTATTTACAAAGAAAGATAATGCCAAAAAAGACAGAGGCAAGAAAGTAACAGAAGAAGGTATAGTATCTCCTTACAACTTAGAATGAAAAGAGATGTCATGCGAGAATGTGTTAAAAGAGAAAAGAGCTGCTGGTAAGAAAACTAAGAAGTTTCTTAAAACATTATGTGGAAGAATGCAAATATTGGTTTTAATTCCAGAAGAATTTTGAGATTTAAATATTTATGAACCAAAACTGATACAATCTATAACAATGACAAAGCTACAGAAAGGCTTCAATCAGTCAATCAATCAGGTTTCGTAAAGCGCAGTTACTCACCCATGAGGGTTTCAAGGCATTGGGGGATGGGGGCCTCATCCAAAGAGCCACGCCTTGAGGTTCTTCCTGAAGATGGTGAGCGATGAGCTTTGTCTGAAGTGCAGGGAGAGGTTGTTCCAGCTCTTTGCTGCGATGTAGCTGAAGGATCGTTCCTCCAGCAGTGGTTTTATGAATGCGAGGGATGGTGGCCAGGGCCTGCTGGGTGGAGTGAAGGGATCTGGCAGGGGTGTGGAAGGAGACGTGGTGGTTCAGGTAGGCTGGTCCTGCATTGTTTATGGCCTTGTACGTGTGGATGAATAGCTTGAAGGTTATTTGTTTCCGGACCGGGAGCCAGTGGAGGGTCCTCAGGTGTTGGGAGATATGTTCTTGGCAAGGGTGGTCCAGGATGAGTCTGGATGAGTTGTAGTTTTTTGATGTTTCTAGTTGAGGTTCTGGCATAGAAGGCGTTGCCATAGTTGAGCTTGCTTGTGACTAAGGCGTGGTTGACTGTCCTACGGCAGTCTGCTGGGATCCATTGAAGATTTTCCAAAGTTTGCGGAGTACGTGCCAGCAGGAGGAGGCTACTCAGTTTACTTGGTGGGTCATGGATAGGGAGAAGTCGAGGATGATGCTTAGGTTGTGAGCGTCCTCAGTCGGTGCAGGGGGGGCGCTGTGGGATGTGGGCCACCAGGAGTAGTCCCAAGCTGAGATGGCGTTTCCGAAGATGATGAGCTCAGTCTTGTCAGAGTTGAGCTTGAGGCTGCTTTCTTTCATCCCGGTGGCAACGGCTTCCATTCCTGGGTGGAAGTTCCTTTAGGCTGTGTCCAGGTCTTCAGTGAGGGAAATGATGAGTTGTGTGTCATCGACATATGACACGATGTTCATTCCATGGCTTCTGACGATGGTTGCAAGATGGGTCATGTATACATTGAACAGTGTGGGACTCAGTGAGGATCCCTGGGGGACTCCGCATTTGACTCCTGTGGGTCTGGATGTGTATGATGGGAGTCTAACCCTCTGAGTCCTCCCGGAGAGGAAGGAGTGGATCCATTCCAGGGCTCATCCGTGGATTCTCATGGAGTCTGGTGCATGGAGTGCTGTGGGAGACAGTGTCGAAGGCTGCTGAGAGGTCGAGGAGTATGAGCACTGCGTGGTGTGGCCGTGGCCTAGGAGTAATTGAATGTTGTCGGTGGCTGCCAGGATGGCTGTCTCTATTCTGTGGTTGCTGCGGAAACTGGACTGGGAGCTGTCCAGGGAGTTGTTGGCCTTGATGAAATTCCATAGTTGTGCGTTGATTGCTTTCTCCAGTACTTTGGCGGGGTAGGGTAGCAGTGAGATGGGCTGGAAATTCTTTAGTTCTGATGGGTTGGCAGAGGGTTTCTTCAGGAGAGGGCATATTTTGGCATGTTTCCAGTCCTCATGGAAGGTGCCAGTGTTAATGGCGCAGTTCATCGTGTTTCTGAGCTCGTGCGATGGATATGCTGGCTCTGATGTGTATGTGGTGCGGTTAGGGGTCCGTGGAGGCTCCGGAGTGCGTGCTGTTTATGATGCTGACTGTTCCCTCCGTGGTGAGTGTGGACCAGCTGTGGATGGTCTCTTGGGTCGGTCGCAGGTTCCAGTGTCAGGTTTTTCTGGGAGGAAGCTGTTGTAGATGTCCTGGATCTTGCAGTAGAAAAAGGTGGTGAGTTTGTCTCAGCGGTCCTGTGACAGGGGGATGCTGGTGGCTTCGGAGGGGGGATATGTGAACTCATTGATGACTGAGAAGAGTTCCTTAGAGTTGTGTGCGGAGGAGTTGATGCGATTCCGGAGTGCATCGTTCTTTGCGTTCTTGATGTTTCGGCGATGCATGGCGGTTGCGGCTCTGATGGATGCGAGGTCGTCACTGGTTTGGCTGTTCCTCCATTTTGTCTCTAAGTGTCTGTGGGTGCGCTTTGATTATTGGAGTTCGGAGGTGAACCAGCTCTCTTTCTTAGGTACACATTTGGCGATGTCAGATGGACGGGGGCTAGAGTGTCAGCACATTTGGTGATCCATGCGTTGAGATTGCGCGCTGCTGTGTTGGCGTCATCGGAGGGAGGGATTTGGCGAGAGTTGAGGTGCGTTGCTCGTTGGTTATTTCATTCCATTTCCTGTGGGGGGGTCCTGGGTGTGAAGCTGCTGCTGGGTGTGGTGATTGTGAAATGTATGCAGCGGTGGTTGGTCCCGTCTGGGGTGGAGATGGTCTTGATGGTGATTCAGTTGCTTGAGGTGAAGATAGGGTCCAGTGTGTGTCCTGCGATATGTGTGGGTGTGGAGGCCAGCTGTCTGAGGCCAAGGGTGGCAAGCTTGTCAAGTAGAGCAGTGGTCTTTGGGTCGGCGTGGTCCTCGAGGTGGAAATTCAGGTCGCTGAGGAGGAGGTAGTCGTCTGACGCCAGGGTCTAGGAGGGTAGCGATGTCTACAATGTTTTCTATGAATCGTGGGCGGGGGCTGGGAAGCCTGTACACCAGGATGCCACGGATGGAGGAGTTGTGGTTGGAGTGGACCAGGAAGTGAAGGTGTTTCTTGGTGGCGCATTGTTCTTCTGGGACAGCCTTAACATGTAGTGAGGACTTCTGTACGAGGGCGAGTGAGTCGACCACCCGGGCGGGAGGGCCAGTCCTTTCTTAATATGCTGTATCCATCGGGAATGGTGATGTGATGTCTGGTCCCGAGGTGGGGTTAGTCCAGGTCTTGGTAAAGAAGGTGATGCCCGCTCGGGCGGTGTCAATCAAATCCCAAAGTTGGATTGCGTGTTTGTGGAGGGAGTGGATGTTGAGGAGGAGGCAGTTGATGGGGTTGTGGAGGGTATTGGTATCTCTGTGTGTGGAGAGTACCTTCAGCTCTTCAGCTTGTTGAGGCCGGCACTGAAGGTGCAGTTCCTGCAGGTGAAAGGTCAGTGGGTGTCCTTGGGGGAGATGGTGCAGCAGATGCTGAGATGTCCGGTGTTAAGGCAGTGGAGGGTCTCTGTGTCATAGAGGAGGCTGGCCAGGGGGTGGCTTAACGGATATCCAAGGTTCCTGGCACTTGGCACGGTCCGGGTGCAGATGGGCACAGATGGGCTTGCCTTTGGTGGGCCATCAGCGAGCCATCAGTGTGGCTGCCATTAGGAAGGGGAGGGGGCAGGGGGAGCGGTCAGCTGAGAGGCGGAAGGGTAGCAAAAGTGCTTCACGCTGGGAGGGGCCACAGCCGCCAGAGCAGAGTGGAAGGGAGGCAGGGACAGCAGGGGAGATAAAAGGAAAATAGATGGAAAAAACAGAAGTAAAATGAAAACGAGTGAAAAAGGCAGAAAAAAGAGAGACAGAGAGAAGGTACTTAATGATGGCCCCTAGACCACCAGGGATGAGGCTCAGGGATGAGCCTGCGGGTGGAGGAGGGCCTCAAACTGAGAGTTGGGATGCACTCAGTTCGTCCCAGGCAACGGCAGAGGCAGCAGCAGCCAGAGGAGCTGGGGAGGGCAGGAGACGCTGACCGGGAGGTCAGTGCAGTTGCCCCCTCACAGCGCTGCAGCCGCTATTAAGGAGGAAGGGGACCGGTGTGCTAGGATGCAGGAGGGTGGGAAAGATGCTCCATTGGGGGTGGGGCCGCAGGCACCAGAGCAGCATGGGAGGGAGGCAGGGACAGCAGGGGAGAAAAAAGGAAAAGAGATGGAGAAAACAGAAGTAAAATGAAAATGAGTGAAAAAGGCAGAAAAAAGCAAGAGGGAAAGAGAGATAGAGAGAAGATCCTTAGTTGTTGTTGGGCACTAGACCACCAGGGATGAGGCACAGTGACAAGCCTGCGGGCAGAGGAGGTTTCGAACTGAGAATCGGGAGGCTCTAGGTTCGTCCCAGGCAAGGGTAGAGGCAGCAGCAGCCAGAGAAGCTTACAGGTAGAGTTGTCCACTTACCTAACAGAATATTTAAATTGTGGATATAGAGAGAGATGTAGATGAACCACTTATCATTCTAGTAAATGGTGTGCCTACCAAAAACAAAAAAATCTGGCAAGAGCTAGAGGATGTTAATAAAGTAAAAACACTACATAATACCTGAAAGAAAATATCTATTACAAAGACGTAGATGTTGTTGGACATGAAAGTTATATGGAGGATGAAATGTTACCATCAAGTGGACAGAACTAAATCAGAAGAATTATATAAACAATATAGTATTCATCCGCTCCATTCAAAAGAAGTTATTGATGATGCTATTGATCTTTTTCAAATAAAACAAGCGAAAGGACCTTCAGTGGGTGTGTAGGAGAAAGGTTCAGAGACTTGCTTTTTTCCACAGCTATTTCCAACTGGAGTATTCATTCTAATACCAGCAGCTGAATACCGATTAGCCAGATTATTTTCAGAGGACCCTAGATTTTGTCAATGCATTCCATGTATATTCGATCTGTTGTTTGAGAGTGATTTATCTGGACTATCATATGCTGTAAACCACATACTAAAGACAGGAGTTAATCTACAAAATCTCTCTGAAAAACAATTTATTGACAAAGTTGATAGAAAGGATGAAATGTTGGAATAATTTGATGGCCTGTCAACATGGGTCCAATAGGTATTATTATCATTGTCATGGTAAACTGAAATGTATGTTGCGGAATTTAAGTGCACCTACTTGATTTGTCAAACTAAATTGTGAAGAGTATGCGTGGGATGACTTACTTGACTTTTTCAAAAAAGCAAACTCAAACATTAAGGACATCAATTTGAAGTTCCAGGAGATTTTTTCTCTTTGGATCCTTGTTAGAAATGGCCCTGTCTACAAGGTCACACCCAAAATGTTTGCCTACTCCTTTTTGCTAGATTTTTGCTTGCTGACCTTAGGACTCTGTGCGCTTTACCGCTTTTTACCAACCCTAAACAGTGCTAACATGCTTGTGTTCTCTCCCCTAAACTTGGTTTGATTGACATATACCAGATTTGCCTATTTAATTTAAATGTAAGTCCCTTGTAGAGTGGAATACCATATACCCAGGGCCTGAAAATTAAATGCTTCCAGTGGGCCTGCATCCCTTATTGTGCCACCCACTTAAGTAGCACCCCTAAACCTGTCCCAGGCCTGCCATTACAGCCTGAAGGCAGTGTTCAACTGCCATGTCAACTGGCCATTCGAAACCCCTTGCCAAGCCTTAAACTCCCCTTTCGTTACATATATGTCACCCCTAAGGTGGGGCCTAGGTAACCCAAAGGACAGGGCACTGTGTAATTAAAAGGAGCACATGTACTTCTCTAGCATATGCTGTGACTAGTCATAAATCTCAATGATCTATGTTTAGGTGCAGCATGTATTAATATTGGGAGTACTGAGTTTAAGGAAGGTATGTCATATGTAGCCTTATCATAAGATAGAACAATGTCCGGTTTGTTTCTTGTACAGTTTGCCAGTCGATGCCAGTCCAATTTGTGTGAAAGTGTACAACCGATTGAGAAGTGTTTATGCTGCTCATTTAGGACAATATCTGGTTTATGAAAAACATGCCATCTGCCCGAGGCGAAAACTTTCAAAAGATTGTAGTGTTGATGTTGTTTAGAAGAAGGTAAAGAAAGCAAAAAAATAAGTGAGTTTTTTTTTTTTTAAACAACAAAGATATTGTGGGTTACCAGTTGTTAAACCCCATTTGTGTCAACTGCTATGCTAAGGTGGTTCTCAACGCACTGTTTACATTACCTCTAGTTGTTCATGCAATTGAACACAAAAAACAGAAGACATGCTCCACATCTTCTGTGCAGTGATAGAAGTAAAACCCATTCTGCGTCACACATTCAAGACCTTGTAGATGTTTAACTGGATCTGTGCAGTTTACACAAAACACTGAAGAAGATGTACAGGAGTTTCTAATGGTGATGTTTGGAATTTTTGAGGAAGAGGCGGTACCTATTGATGAGGTATTTGGACTTAGTTACTCATGAAACCATGAGTGTGAAAATTGTTCTTTGACATCAAGTACAAAAATAGATTCAGAGCGATTTATTTATTTATTTAACACTAATTTTTCAAAACTGCTAATTTTGAAAGACTGTTTAAAGAAGCTTCACAGAACAATGCCTGCAGAAATTGTCACTCAGATAGTATGTCAACTTTACGTATACAAAGAAGTGGCAAGTATCCAACTGTAATGCTAGAGCGATGCAGAACAGATGGGAGCAAACTGGAAACGTAAATTACAAATTTTGAAGTAGGACAAATATCTATTTTAGGAAAAACATAGACCACTATGCAGGGGTGCATAATTAAATTAAAAAATCTACTTGTCCATGGGCCAGGTTGCTTCCTAAATCTACGTGTTCTGTAAAAAAATCTACTTGTCCCTTTGGTGACATGCAGTGTGGCGACAAATTATGGCAGCAATCTCATTACGTAAGAGCTCTGATAATTGCCTTTCTGATTATGCCTAGACTAATACTATAGTAGGGCTTGAATACTAGTAATTCCAAATCCTACTAGAGCAATCTTCTTATTTTGTCACCTTTCCGCATATCTACATACTGGGGTTGGAGTAAGCAGAAAGCAATAGTTCCACTGCTTGAATGCCTTTGAGTCTGTGCAAACCTACTAACTTGCATGTTTTAAGGAGTTTCACCAGCTCTTCTCTAATCTTTTCCCATATCGAGAAAGGTTGGAAATTTACCCCTGACAAGGGCAGTAGTAGAAGTTCTTCTAGGGTTGAGAAAAAAGTGGTTGGAGAGAAAGTGAACTTATAAACACTCAATTGATTTTTGCATGAGCAGATCTATCCATGAATATTTGCTCATGCTAAACCACAGTTCACAAATATTGTCTAGGAGTAAGATATCTTGGTCTATGTCTGTAAATTCTTGCTTCATGAAAGCCCCTAATCCAAAGAAATATGCCATGGGTGCACTTTTGTGACTTTCTTTAAGGATTGGGCCCCTAATTATGCCTGGTGTTAACCAAGACATTTTGTTTTTATTAACATTATATTTCCCTCTCTATTGGCTGGCTTTACTGTGAGTGATAGCATTCTGCTCTTCCACAACGAGCATATTAGCCCACAAAGTAGTTTTGTTCAGTGTCAAGAACTACTGTGGCAAAGTGTGCTTTTCAAGACCAAAAAACCTTTACTGTGTTTGTTACAATACTGAGGGCCTGGCAGCTCCTACAAACATAAATGTTACAAAAGCAAGGTCAAAACAAGACACACATTGACAACACCTAAATACTGACACTCAATGTTGAATCAGTTGGCTTTGCCAGTGCTTGTTTATTTTCATGTTTCCCATAATCTTGTTGGAACCGGCTACACTGATTTTCCATTATGAATATTTTTGGGAGATAGTAGCACGCACCAACATGTTTTACTAAATGATGCTTCAAAGAAATAGTACCTAACATTTCACAGTAATTTAGCAAAACTTTTCTTTCTTTACCTGCATTTTTTCAGAACATTTTATTATGAAAGCAAAAAATCCTCAATCTTGCTTACAAGCTTCTGCAAACATTTGCATCTAATCAGAAACACTGATACACCCAGGCAAACACTGATGCATACACATACACACCCAGGCACACACTGAGGCATACGCCAGCACACCCAGGCACAAACTGAAAACATACACGTACACACCCAGACATACACGTACACACCCAGGCACACACTGATGCGTACATCAACACACCCATGCACACACTGAATCATACACAAAGACATCTAGGCACACACTGATGTAAACACCGACACAACCAGGCACACATTAAAGCATACACAGAGACACACAGGGACACCATGATGCACATACTAGCACACCCAGGTACAAACACTAATGCATACACAGGCACACAGTGATACATATGCTGACACACCAAGGCACACATTTATCCATACACTGAGACACCAAGACACACACTGATACATACACTTACACATCCAGGCACACACTTATGCATACAGTGACACACCCAGACACACGCTGATGCATACAATGACACACCAAGCCAAACACTGATGAATACACTGACACAGACAGACAATGATTCATGCATACACTGACACACCGATGCACTCACTGATGCATGCACTAATACACCCAGGCACACACTGATGCATACACAGAGACACCCAGGCACACACTGATGCATACACTAACACACCCAGGCACAGACCGATCTATACACTGACACACCCAGGAACACACTGATCAATACACTGACACACTTACCTAACACTAATACAGTCACTGACACACCCAGGCACACACTGATGTATACACTGAGAACACCCATGCACAAACTGATACCTACAGTAACACACCCAGGCACACACTCATGCATACACTCACACAGCCAGGCAGACGGGAGGTGAAATTTAGAGCTTTCTGATGTTAATTTCCATAGGAAAATTTGAACAGTGATAGCACAAAAAAACACTGGACGGAATTACACCAAATTCGGCATAAAGGTAGCTCTTGATCCAGAAAGAGCCCCTTTTGTTATTTGCTGTAAATCCATTCAATAGTTTTTGGCACATTTAAGAAAATCCAAATTTGTATATATAGGGATGTGAAGGAATCGAGACCCCTAACGGATCTTGTGCAGAAATCTGATTGGCTGATAACACTTCAACAACAGAAGTGTTGTCAGCCGTCTTGGGACTCAGCGGAAGCCGAGTCCCAGAAAAAAATATAAAGAAATACAAAAGTGGCCAGGGTACGAACATCCTGACCCCTTAGCTCTGGTGATGGGATCCCAAAGGGACTCCCACAAGGCTAAAAAACATATATATATTTTTTTATTTTATGGTCGGATCTGCAGATTGGCCGTAATTGTTTTTTTTAAAAGCGCAGTCTCCTGCGGTCCATTATTATAAAGCCCCCGGATGGGCCAAGTCCCGGGGACACTTTTTTAGAAATGCAGGGGGGCTCCTGGTCCCCTCCAGCTGCCCCGGGAACTGCCACCTCGTCGGGGCTTATATTGTTTATACGGATGGGCCGGGGCAGCTAAGAAATAATATGCGGGGGCCTGTGCCCCCCCTCCCCAGGGGACCTCCCTGGGACAAATATTAATAAAAAAGAAAAGGAGATCCCTTTGGGACCCCATTAGACCTTGGGCCCACCACCCCCAGGGGCTACATTGAATTTTGAGCGGGGGCATGCCACCCCCACCCCCACATGCCCAAGGGACCACCACCCCTGGGGTAATTTTTTTTTTTTAAAGGGAGTCCCTATGGGACCCCCAAACCTGGGGACCACCACCCCGTAAATTCTATATAGATATATGCTGGGGGGGACCACCACATCTGGGGCAAACAGAAAACAATTGCAAGGAGGTCCATTTTGGACTCCCAGACCCTGGGAATCACCACCCCTGGAGCTATCTTCAAATTGGAGGGGGGCACGCCCCACCCACCTCTTGGAGCCTCTGATGGCCCTGGAGACTGCCACCCCTTATGGCCGGCTCCTGCTGTGTCCCGGCAGTGTCCACCCTGGGAAATAGCTGTTTGCTGTGGCTTGGCTGCAGCACTGCAGATGCAGCCAAGCCAGAGCAAACACTTAAAGCAGTTCCTGCCATCAAACAGCAGAGCTTTCATCTCTATCTCCTGCACGCATGCAGGGGACAAATGAAATGCTTCAGCAAGCACAGAGCTGCAGTCAAAGCAGCTCCAAGCTTGCCGAAGCAATGGCACTGCAGGGAAAGCCTTAAGGCTTCCCCTGCAGTGTCAGGTAGCCAGTAAAAGACATTTTATTAAAAATGAAATAAAAAAAAAATACATAAAGAAATAAGGAGGAACCAGGAGAGCCCTTGAGGGCTACCTTGTGGTCCCAGAAAGCCCATAAAGGGCTAAAAACAATAATAATTTTTTTTTTTTAAACCAAGCTTAGTGTGATGGTCGCTAGACCACTCAGCAGGTCACACCCTCGACCCCGTCTTCTCGGCAGGGAACAACATCATCATCTCTCACATCTCCGAACACCACTGGACCGACCACGGACACGTCCACTTTGCTTTCACGAAGACCACCGCACTCTATCACACCCCCTGCCCCCATGGCAGAAGCTGGGGCAAAGTCACGAAAGCGCAACACACTGATGCACTCAGCCACTCCCCCTGCTGGAGACTGTGAACGCAAATGACTCAGCGCACAACCTGCACCACTGGATCACAGAATGCACCAATAGTATAGCCCCCTCACGAAAACCCACCAGAAACTAGCACTGTAAGAAACCAAGCTGAGAAACAACAAAACAACTGAATACCACACAGCTTACAAAAACACAGCCACCATGCACCACCATCTCATCAGAGCCTCCAAGAAAGCTGACATTCAAAAACACATCAGTACCAATGCACACAACAGCCAGGAGCTATTTACCATAGTCAAGGAATTCATGAACCCCGAAACAGACACCTCAAACATCTCCTCCTCTCAAGACCTCTGCGATGGCCTCGCCACCTTTTTTCACTGGAAAATCCAGGACATATACGAAGGATTCAAGAACCAAATACCAGCCCCCACCGCCCATCAGCATCACCACGGATCCAATGCCGCACCAGACCCTAAACCATTGGGCCCCTATCTCGGTAGCAGACAACCAGAAACTCATGAACTCCATCCAATCAGTGGCACCCTCAGACCCGTGCCCACATCACATTTTCAACCTGTCCAGTGCCACCATTGCAAAAGAGTTCTGCTGGACTATCAACCTCTCCATCAAGACCACCAGCTTCCCATCCAACTGGAAGCATGCACCGAGCAACCAACTCCTCAAAAAAACCTCCACCGACCTAAGGGAGATGAAGAATTACAGACCCATCTTTCTGATCCCCTTCCCAGCTAAGGTAACTTAAAAGGCCATCAATATACAACTCGTGGAGTTCCTCGAAGCAAACCAGATCCTAGACCCCTCCCAGTCCAGATTCAAGAGCAACCAAAGTCCCAAAACAGCCCTCCTCACCACTGACATCCGTGCCATGGTGGACCATCGAGACATGGCCACCCTCATCCGCCTCGAACTCTCTGCCATGTTCGACATAGTCTTCCACTCCACTCTCTGCGCCAGACTCCATGACGCCGGCATCCATGGTAAAGCACCGGAATGTATTAATTCCTTCCTCACCTGAAGGACCCAGAGTGTCAGACTCCTGCCTTTTACCCGGCACCCAAAGAAACTTGATGTGGAGTACCACAGAGATCCTCACTAAGCCTGACCCTCTTCCACATCTACATGGCCCGCTCACCAAAATCGTCTGACATAACGGCCCAAGTGTCGTCTTCTACGCCAACGACATCCAACTGATCCTCTCCTTGACCGACGACCCATCAACAGCCAAGAGAAATTTCCAAAACTGAATGAAGGCAGTTGCTGCCTGGATGGAAAACAGCGGCTTTAAACTCAACTCAGGCAAGACAGAGATCCTCGTAATCCACTCCACCCCCTCCACTAGGGATAACTCCTGGTGGCCAACCGCCCTAGGAAATGACCCCACGGACCACACACGCAATCTGGGCATCGTCCTGGACTCCCCTCTGTCCATGACCCTTCAACTCAACACCATCTTATTGTCGTACTGCACACCCTTTGCCTCCTTCGGTAGATATTCAAGTGGATACCCACTGAGAAAAGAAGGATGGTCACCCACGCGCTTGTCAGCAGCAAACTGGATTACGGCAACACACTCTATGCTAGCATCACAAAGAAACTTCAAACAAGACTACAGAGAATCCAGATCACAGCAGCCAGACTCATCCTGGACATTCCCTGTCACAACCACATCTCTGCTCACCTCAGAAACCTGCATTGGCTCCGGAGCGACAAACACATCACTTACAAGCTACTGACACACACCTACAAGGCACTGCACAACAACGGGCCAGCCTACCTCAACCACCGCCGGTCCTTCTACACCCCCAACAGGCAGCTCTGATCCTCCCAACTCACCCTCACCGTCATCCCCAGAATCAGGAAGAGCACAGCTGAAGACAGATCCTTCTCCTACCTCGCATCCCGGACATGGAACAAGCTCTGACTCAACCTCAGACAAACTGCCTCACTGAAGCAGTTCAGCAAGGACCTCAAGACCTGGCTCTTCGAGTGAATAGCACACCTGCAACAGCGCCTTGAGACCCCATGGGTGATAAGCTGTGCTATACAATTGCCTGATTGATTGATTGATTGAATGCTCAAGCGGCACCAAAGTTATAGGCAAAACAAAAAATGCTCCATCTGTGGAAACTAGGTCCTAACTATAAATACTTAATGGGAACTGCCACTAGCTTATATATATGTAGGAAGGGAACAGGGAGCTGCTGCTCTATTCAGAATCTCCTTGGATACAGACAGGCTGAATCCACACTTCCAAACTAGCAGAGTCTACTTTCCAGGTCCCTCATAGCACAGGCATGCTGCAGCGCAGCCACTCTGAGAGGTGTTCAACAAGGGTGCCAGTTGTCACAGCGGCGGCAGGGACAGCACCAGCAGTGGATGCTGACATCACTTCCTGCCTCTCCCTATGTGTCCAGCCTGCTGCAGAGGAGGAAGGACCCCCTGTCTGTGCAGTTATCTTCATCTTCAGACCCTCCCTGACCCCTGTCAAACCCCAAATCTGCACCTGCCCCCCCCCAAGCCCCAGGAGGAGGAGAGAGCCTGGAAATGTCTGCACAGGTTTCTGCTCAGGATGAATTTGAATCTCCACCCTATTTGGACATGCGGTGCTTTTTGTAATAACTGGTTGTAAAAAAAATTGGATCAATTGCTATGGACTATTAATAAGAGGAAAAAAGTCTCGAATGCACAAAATGATGATGAATAATGAAGATAATACTTTAACTCTGCAAGACAACTGTCAGAAATAACGAGGACCCGTATACAGGAAAACATCAGTGCAGTCGGTAACAGAGGAACCTGAACATAAACTGACAGATCCTGGAAGAAGCAGTCAAGGGCTATTCATTGAATGTAAGAGTCTGAGTTGTGCACCTCTACACCACAGGACTAAGAAGTGACCTTCTAGGGGACGCACTAGCAACTTTGAAGGGACTACATATCCCAGACTGCTTTGAGGCCCCAGGAGGCGGCCATTTTCCACTGCACCCACTTGACCAGATCAACGAGCGCTATAAAGCGCACAGGGGCACTTTGCAGCGCGGGACGCGCTAGCAACTTTAAAGGGACTACATATCCCAGACTGCTTTGAGGCCCCAGAAGGTGGCCATTTTCCAAAGCACCTGCACCCCCTTGACCAGACCAATGAGCGCTATAAAGCGGGTGGGGAAACTTCGCAGCGCAGGATGCGCTAGCAACTTTGAAGGGACTACATATCCCAGCCTGCTTTGAGGCCCCAGGAGGCGGCCATTTTCCACAGCACCTGCACCCACTTGACCAGACCAACGAGTGCTATATAGCGCGTGCAGGCACTTTGCAATGCGGGCTGTGCCCGGGCCAAGACTGGCCCATCTTTACCCGGCAGAGTCCGGCAGAGGCTGGGCTGAGTCCATACTCTTTACACTTTAACTTTTTGATGCATATATTTGGGTTATTACTGTCGTAGGCATTTTTAGATCTTGGTAGCCTGTTCCCTAGTGACCTGTGGCATACTGGAGAAAAGGAAGGTGACCACAAGCTCCACGTCCACTACACAACCTCATTCCCGGTCCTACATTGATAACTTTCTGGTATGTGCAATGGATTTGGTTTCAAATGAAATTAAGTTGGCAGAGTGCCACCTTTCTTTAGTGGCAGAGGATATTGAATCTAGGCTCCCTAGCAAGCCCTTGAGCCCTGCTGCCATATGCAACATTAGTTCTGCAAAAAATATGCCACTTGATACTCCACCCCCGGTCCCTGTTACTCAAACCCTTTGCGCGGACCTGGAAGGGGTGTTTCGGATAACATAGCTGGGGATGTAGATGTGAGTACTGTTGATTGTTCCGGTGTGCCAGATGTTCTGTGTGGCTCCTTTGACTCCAGCCCATTACCAAAAATGCGAAGGAGGATTGCTAAATCAAAAATGATGGGGGGTCATTACGACCTTGGCGGGCGGCTACCGCCGGCCGCCAATGCGGCCGCACTCACGCGGCCCCCATTATGACATTCCCGCTGGGCGGGCGGGCGCAAACCAAGTTTGCGCCCGCCGGCCCAGCGGGAATGAGGCCGCAACATAGGAGCCAGCTCCTAATGGAGCCGGCGGTGTTGCGGCCGTGCGACGGGTGCAGTTGCATCCGTCGCGCTTTCGGCCAGGGCCCTGTTAGGGGGCCCCTGCACTGCCCATGCCAGTGGCATGGGCAGTGCAGGGGCCCCCAGGGGCCCCAGGACACCCCTTACCGCCAGCCTCTTCCTGGCGGTGCAAACCGCCAGAAACAGGCTGGCGGTAGGGGGGTCATAATCCCCAGGGCAGCGCTGCTTGCAGCGCTGCCCTCGCGGAATATCACCGCCGGGGCTAAAACGGCGGTAAACCGCCGGCCCCGGCGGTGCGACCGCGGAGCTACTGCTGTGGTCGTAATAAGGGCCTCCGTACCGCCAGCCTGTTGGCGGTACGGACGCCACATTACCCCTGGCGGTCTCTGACCGCCAGGGTCGTAATGACCACCTAAATCTGCCCCAAAGTCACAGCCCTTGACTGAAGATACTCTCATTAGTTTTGTGCCTTCACCCCCCCCCCCCTCAAATGTTGACCCTTGGGCCTCGCTGAAGATTTGGTTCAATGATTTATTGGATTCTAAGCTGCAACTAATCCATACTCGACTAGCAACACTAGAATCTAGTTTGGGTAATTTAGTCTCAATGTCGGTGAAGGACCCCCTGCAAGTACGGTCAGTATCATCTCAGTCAGGGATCCTCAATTGCCCCTCTGTTAGGGGGATGGTTTTGAGACCTAATCACCTTCCTAGAGTAGTCACACAAATCTCTACAGGCTTACAGAATGGGGGTAGAGAAGATAGCTCAATTGACCAGCTGGCCACACTTCCTGTAAATTCACATACACAGGAGTTAATCCTCAAATTGTAAATAGTACTCCATCCCTTGGTAGCCAGCATGAACAACAGGAGGCTGTCCATCCCCTACCCCAGTACCCAGTTATAAATCTTCCACCAGCCTCTTGCCCATATATGGTCATTCTGGATAATGTCCCTAAGCTTCAAGGCCCCATAAAGGAATCTACCTCAGTCCTTAAAAACAAAGTTATTTTTTGGTTAAATACAACTGTATGTTGTAAGTGGGACCTTTTTAAAAAGATCCTGTTTGTCCTTCGGGTGGGTGGTATAGGCTCAGTGAGGAGACAATCACTTGAAAACCTCATGATTGTCAACTCCCGAGATCCGAATGTTGCCAGGGAAATTTTAGCGCTCGCTGATGCCAGTATGGTGAGGCTGAAACAGATTAGAATTCTATTGTTGGGTTATTTTTATAAACATCTAGCCCCCACGAGATGCTCAGAACACTGAGAACACCCAGACTTTCTATCAAGCCTCTATATGGGGCTCAGGGAGCCGCTCCCTTCCAAGCCACCTTCCACTTAGCAATCACTACTCAGTTTTGAGTGAACTGGAAGAGTTGGATCGACTACCACTGGCAGTCAAAATTGAGCCTAGTAGAACTACTGGGAGGGGACTTCTGGGGAGAAGGGACATATTGTCACCAAGCAGATTGTATCTGAAGTTAATCCACCTGTAAATGTTCCAGGGGAACTGGCTGCTTTGCCATCCAAGAGGTGTCCATCAACTGATAAAACTCAACACTGGAAACTCCTTAGTTGGAATGTGGCCGGTTTGGCTTCAAATTTAGAGGTCAAGGGTTGGTGATTTATATAAAATGTTGATATTATGTTTATGCAGGAAACCTGGGCTGTTTCAGAATTGGATATTGGTGGATACACTAGCTTTAGTAAGTTTGCCACCCCCTCACCTTCAGATCGCGCTAAAGGGGGCCTAGTGGCCTGGTTTATGGTCAGTCTTGGTTACAAGGTCTTATCAATAACAGGGGACTCAGATGGAATTCAAGCGTTTGAAGTTCACTGGGTGGCAAGTTAAGAATTTATCTGGTGAATTACTACAACAATAACTTTGCATCTACTAACAACTCTTCCTTTCTTGACCTCTCTCTAGCTATCAGTTGTTTGGCTTATAGGGCTTACGTGAGTGGCAGGCCCGTTAATGCACTTTTGGCAGGGATTTCAATGACAAACTGAGAGATATATCCACCTCAGTGGATTCCCCTTTCCAATCCGCTAGTAGGGAAGTGGATCAAACGGGGCTGAACCCAAAGGGACGACACCTATATGCCCTCCTTCAGGCGCACAACTTGGTTAGTCCCAAATCCTGCCCAGATATGCAGTGGCACCAACATTTATTGGCTGGGGCTGCAGCTCCACAATTGATTACATATTCGTTTCCCAGAAGCTCTTACCCCTGACCAATGGGCTTGAAGTGATTTCCTCAGTTTTCAGTGACCACAGCCCCTTGGTTATTCAACTTAAAGTGCCCTCCCAGACTAAACCAAGAGAACTTGGTCCCAGAATTAAACTAAGGACAAAGGACAATGGTAGGAGGGTAGTCTGGCGCTCAGCAAATCTGTTGTTTATTATGGACCAGGTGCAAACCTGCCCCCATCACTGCAAACATCAAGTCAAATAAACAGTGGGAACCCTGCCATTTGCCTAACAGGTTTTGCTGAGCTCACGTCTTATATTAGGGAACTCATGAGTAGACCAATTAAAAATGTCCCTTTGACTGGCTGCCTGTGATTTGCTAGATCATGTAGGGTAGCCAATGCCTCTCTGCGCCAGGCGCTTAACCAAAATCTTAGAGACACAGCCACTGGCATTGCTTGTAGAAAGGCACTGCCAGAAGCAATTACAACGTATATCCCCCCAATGCTTGGGTTGGCCATTTTTCAGGTATCTATTGGGCCAATGAGGTAACAGTTCAGTCTGTACAGATAACTTTGCCCTTGAATCCTGTCTCCCTCTTTTTAGAGAGTGAGTTCCTGAAGGCGATTTGTGATAGTCTCCCAAATATGGCCCCGGTCCGGATGGGATGCGGATGGACCTTTTCATAAAATACCCAGAGTTTTGGGCCCCTTTGTTGACCAGGATTTTTATTATGGTGTACCTGAACCTTTACCTTCTTAAGTCCAAGTACAAGTATGTGAAAGGTGGTCCATTCACTTGGCCTTTATAGACCTGCCTAGAACGCTTGATTATGTTAATAGGGAAAAGCTCTGGGCAGTTCTTCTAAACATGGGTCTTGATGATGGCCTGGTAGATCTCTTGAGACTCCTTCACCAGGGCCAGAGGACAAAAATAAGGTATGGGTTGAATGGCGAGACCACCTCCCATTTTGGTGTAAGTCGGGGTGTTCACCAGGGGTGTGTCCTCATCCCCATTCTATTTCTTTTATACATTAATGACCTAGAGAAAACCTTGTTTTTTACAGGAGCTTATGTGCCCCGCATATACAATAACACCATTCCAGCCCTACTGTGTACGGATGATGCAGTCTTACTGGCGAGGACTGCAAATGGGCTCAAACTGCTAGTGGATAGTTTTGTTGAGTTCATGAAAAATGTAGGCCTTGAAACCAACTGCTCGAAGACTTTTGTAATGGCTTGTGGCCCTAAAAGTTCCAAGATGCACCCTATGCGAATAGGAGAACGAACGTTAACAAAAGTAAGTTCCTTCTCGTATCTGGGGCTAGAATTTGACGAAGCATGTAGTTGGCGTCCCTGCTTAAAAAACAGGATTTTACACATGGTGCGTATACTGGGTATTACCCACTCCCTGGCCGCCAATATAGGATGGAAGCCAGCTGCCCCCATATTGCAGTTTTATAAGAGAAAATGTCTGCAGGCTATGACCTATGGCATGGGGTTCTGGGGGTATAAAGATGTTTGGAACCTTCAGGTGGAGAAAAGTCGATTCTGTCGCCGGTTGTTGGGTGTCCCGCCCTCTACTCCCCATTTTTCTGTCCACCAGGAATTGGGTCTTGAATACTTACAGGATAGAATTAGCGTTGCCTCGTTGTGGTGTGTAATTTGGCTTAATAAAGAAGCCGTCCTCAACCAGCTGATAATTCAGGGTTGCCTTCAAAGTGATCCCGCTTGTTCAATCCCATGGCTGAAATATATCAAAGGACTTCTGAATGAAGTGGGTTGTCCACATTTGTTTAAAAATCCGCATTTGATTACTAAAAAAGACAAAATGTGGATATGTGACTGCTTCCTTGAGTTAAGGCGGGCGGCTCGTGAATCAAATGAAGTAGTCAAGGTAACTGTCAAAGATTACTGTATGGCACACATGTGCCCTGGCCCAGCCCCTAATTTATTGGTTGTACATAATGTGTATGAGAGATTGCGTTTAACCCACTTCAGACTAGGGTCCCTTCATTGGTTACTGTCCTTTCCTCAAAGACAGTTCTCCTCCAGCACTATTTGTATCTGCCCTTGTGATGAGCAGTCACCACAAACACTGCTACTTTTTATGTTCTTCTGTAAATACTATGCACCTCGAAGAAAATTGCACTTGGTATCTCTGTTACAACATTATAGCTTCACCAATTGCAGGGCTGCTTTGCTTTTTCTTCACTAGTTAAATGATTATGAGGTATATAGCTCCGTGGGCCATTTTTTTAAAGGAGCCGTGGTCTGGCGTAAGAGGATGCTGTTTTAAAACAGTTGGGTGATTTGTTCGTACGCGATGACCTGTAAGTGATTTTAATACTTTCTATGTTTTTACATTTCATGTGATAGGTGTTTGTTTGAATTGCATACAGGGGAGGACCTGTAAGTGTTATTTATATTTTATATGCCTTCTTATCTCGCGTGAATTTTAGTATCTTGAACTTATGCATGGTCTCAGTGATTTGCTTGTATGTTTTTATTGGTGTTTCTTTTGTGGATATTATTATATCTGAATAAAGATTTTACTACTATTATGTATATAAAACCACCTGGAATGCAGCGGCTATGACGTGGCAGTCCAGGCAGGGGTATGGTGGCCCAAACATTAAACAGTATTCCTTTTATACAAGGAATACCTGTACACCTTTGTATTACAGCGAATTATTTTACTCAGGAAGAAAGCTTGCCCTCCAACATGTAGCGGCCATAGTCTCGATCAAGGAGGTAGTGGGCATAGCAAACACATTCTAAATAATAACAGACATAAAAAAAGGACAAAAGGCGTAGTGTAAGTAAAAAAAATCAAAATACAGCGGCCATATTTAAATTGCAATGTTATCTATTATAATTAATTTTCCCAATCCCTGAGAGATGTCTTTCAATTCTTCATTGCAGTATCTAATACTGTGATGTTGTACCCTGCATTAAGTGTTCAAAACCCAGAGCTATGTCAAATATTTTGGGGACCCAAAATCTTCGCAACAGACACAGAATACAATCTCAAGATATTAAACTTATAACAGAGAAACTCGTAAATCACAACAATTCAGCCAAGTGGCCATGCATTGTAAATTCACATATCTGAAAAAAGCTGCTGTCTAGTACATAAATAATGGTCAAATACTTGTAGAAAGTTCTGCTGTGCAGGATAATGTCAATTCCCATATAATCTCCACCAATGTGCAAATAAAAAACAAAACATCATTGAAACAACACTAAACCTATGAATGTGTCAATAAAAGCAATGCATTAGTACCTAAAACATCTTCACATAGATGCTTTTCACACATAAATGATATCAAAGCTGTCTATCCCAAGTGAACACTAATTTCTTCACTTGAATTTAACGGAGAGGGGGCCAACGTATTGAGGTTCACTATGTATTTAGAATCTAATGTTCGCAACATATGTTCCCTATCTCCACCACATCTGTTAAACTTAACCTGATCAATCACGAGAAACCATAATAGATTTTCATTGCCCTGGTGGAATACGTGAAAATGTCTCACTAGAGGATAATTTTGGTCATGAGATTGAAATGTCCTCCTGGCTTCCAGCACCCTCTTTTTAGCAAGGTGAACCATGCTACCTACATAGATCTTCTCACATGGACATATCATACAATACATGCAAAAGTCAGTATTGCAATTGTAATGCCCTCTAATATGGTAATCTCTTTGACTACTGCTCAATTTCAACCTACTGCACTGTTCCTACAGGCTCTACATTGAATACAACAATAGAACCCCACCGGTCCAGTTCTGGTTTTAACAGAATCATTAGAGCATGTTATCATATTGTGGCTAAGGTCATCTCTTAGAGATTTGCTTTTCTTAAATGTAATCAGGGATGTGTCAAGGATGTAGCTGTTTAATTCAGGGACTGTCTGCAAAATATGCCAACTTTTAGCAAAGATTTTCCTTACATTGTAAGATTGTTTGCAATATGATGTAATAAACCTCACTTTCTCAGAATCCTCCTAGCACACGTTAACTTTATGGAGTAAACTCTCTCTAGAAATTCTATCACCCTTCTGCGTCGTCTGCAAGAGGACATCATTGTCATAACCCCTCTCCTTAAAACCTTTCAGACATGATCTTACTCTCTTGTAAATAGTCTCCTGTGGTGCTGCAAATCCATCTAGCTCGCAACAATTCTCCTTAAGGAAAGCTCCTTAGCAAACTCGGATGAAGTGCACTTTGCGCATTCAAGGCTATTTCCAGCTGTCAGTTTCCTACACAACATAGTAATCAAAACATCATTGCTGACCACAACCTGAGCATCTAAAAATTCAATATGATTTCTACTATGATGTTTGACAAGATGTAGATTATAGTCCTTCTTATTCAGAGTGGTCACCAAATTCATAGCTGATGCTTCATCCCCCCTTCCAAATCACAAAGATGTCATCAATGTAGCGACACCACAAAAACACTGTCTCCTCAAAGTCAGTGACCTCAACATAGACCTGTGCCTCCCACCAGCCCATTAACAAATTCACATTGCTGGGCGTAAAGCAAGTGCCAATTGCTGTCCCCTGAAGCTGTCTATAAACTTGATTGTCAAAGAGAAAGAAGTTCTTAAGATAGTACCCAATCGTGTCACATATCATCTCGGTATGGAGCAATAATGAGATATCTTGCTCTCATGTAGTGTCTGACTGCTTTCAAAACCAATTCATGTTGGATACAGGTATACAAGCTGGTGACATCAAGTGTCAACAGGATTTAATCATCTTCCCATTGTATGCCTACATTTTTTTTTTTAAATGTGTGGTATCTTTCATATACAATGGTAACGTGTCTTCAAACGATCGATGATAATGATCAATGTATTTTGAAGTGTTGTCTAGCAATGAGCCCATCGCAGATACAATAGGTCTGCCAGGAGGATCCATTTTATCTTTATGAAGTTTTAGCAAAAAGATATAACACTGGAGTTTTCGGATGTTCACATTTCAAAAATAAATATTCCTCGCACTCAAGCAGGCTGCTTTCTTTCCACTCCAATAATAACTCATAATTTCTTTAATTGACTAACTTCACATCCTCTCTATTGGATTTCACATAACAGTTAGGATCCCCTAACTGTCTCTCCCGTTCAGCCAGATTTTGTCTAGGATTACTATGTTGCCCCGTTTATCTGACTGTTGTATCACAATGCTGAAGTCTTTCTTCAAATGTTCGAATTACATTAATTGGAATGTAGAAATATTATTATTCCTAAAACTAATGGGCTTGTGTCTAATCTTTATAAGTTGTTTAGTCACATCTCTTTCAAATACTACTATTGCATGAAACTGCTGGTAAAATAGTAGATTTGGGTCTGAATGGACTAGGACAGATTTTATCTACCTTAATACCCAAAACACCTAAATTCAGAAAAGGGTAATTGTGTGCATCCAAATCATCATGCAAGGCTGTAATTGTATGTAAAATGTCTACATCGAAAATGCACAATTTGCTAAGCTCAGGTCTTTTAGTCATATGTACCTTTTCAGTCACTTTCGTGGTTTGAACATAATTGAAACCAATAGTAGGATAAAATGAGAGGCCTAGGGATAAAGGTTTCTGTTCTTCAACTGACAACAGTTTACTAGAGAGATTACCCACAGTCATTGTGTTATCTTTCGAGCCCTTGTTGTCACTCCCACTGGCCTTTGATCCTCCCTTACGCCTTCTTTTCTTTCCTTTTCGATTCCTCTTTCTCTTCCTCTCAGTCCTATCCCTCTGCCTCTCTGAAAAAATGACTCCTTGCGTTGGTCTGTCCTCCCCTGATTTAAGAGTTGAAACTGCTTTTAAAAATTAGATCTGTTTGCATTTTTATCGATTGCTAAACCTCTTGCTAGAATGGTGTCCGATACATTAGAAAGGTTACTGTGAAACATCACTTTCCTCTGGCTCCCTTGCCAACAAATCTTTATCTCTCACAACCAGAGGTAATTGGTCTTCAGGTTCCTCTGTGTACATATGATCGTATTTCTGATTGAAGGTCAAAATCCTTCCTGTTTGATAATCTTTAAAACCCCAAATACATTTTCTTTGTTTCTTGTTGGTAATCTCCTCCTCAAATTTCAAATGTTTTTTTCTCCAAATTACTCATAAATTCATTAAAAAAAACCTGGGAAGTTAGCTTCAACAGTTCTGAAGTAGTTCTGCCTATTTCCTAAAATTTTAGTCCTGTCCTTTAGAGCATATTTTATTAAAATCCTCATTTATTTAGGGAACTTTCTTTGCAGTTTTCTGCCCATTCCCCCAACATCTCAGGGTCTGGATCTTCATATGTTGGAACCATATAGATCCGCAGACCTCTGAGCACTCTCTCAACCTGAGTTGAGTTCAAAATAAATTTTCTGCCCATTCTCCCAATATCTCAGGGTCTGGATCTTCATATGTTGGAACCGTATAGATTCGCAGACCTCTGAGCACTCTCTCAACCTCAATATACCTCTGAAGAGACTGAATCTCCCACCACTTAGAAAGCTCCTTCCTCTGAAGTTTCTCCAATTTGCCATATAAAACGTGTGACTTTAATGCAGTTCCTTTATTAGTATCACCTTGCTGATCAGTCTGTACACTCCCCAACTGGGTAAAGAACAGTTTACTAGATTTTTTCTTACTTCGAGCCCCTAAGGAGGAAGCCATCTCAACTCCTGAAGTGTTTGCTCTATGTATGCAGTTTTCCGAATGTGCGTGCGAAGGTACTTCTGTCTCCCATATAACCCATTCTACTACTGCAGGTAATCACAAATGGACACTGCCACAAACTGATAAATGTGAAAGAATGGATGAATAAATAATCCCAGGAGGGAGCACTTACCACCTACGCAGCGGAGTAATCCACCGTTTTATCCAATTTGGTGATTCCCCTTTTAATATAAGTGCCACCAATTCCTAACCATAGGTGTCAAGAACATCCACTCTATTGTAATTACAGTATCTGGCCTTGTATTACTGTGGATCCCAGAATGAACCTCTAAAGAGGAAGCCACATGTTATGGAATATGGTGTCGTTAAATTCTGACTTCCAGTTCTTCCAAAACAGCGGGTCACTTGCAAATAGGATTTCTGCCACCTTGTACTATAGATACTGCGACTTGCACTTCCAGTGTCTTCCTCTTGTCACCGCTGTAGAAAATATAACAAGGCAAACCTGACGGCACGTACGCACTCAGAACCAAAAGTCAGACTCTCCGAATTGCGTTTATTTCTAATTCATGCAGCCATCACTTGATCTGTGTACAGTTTTTTTTTTTTTTTTTAGTTTATTCGGTCTAGGATTAGACAATAAAAAAGCATAAAAATGAACCATACATACAGAGAAAAAAAAAATCATAACCATCACGAAAAGAAGAAAACAATAACAATTAATGCACTGCTTGTCCAACGGACCAAATGTTAAATAATACTCCTCAGTTGATGCCTCCTAGCTTATTGAATACCATTTACCAAGACAGTTTAAAAGAGAAACATATAGTATACCAAATATTTTCTAATGTTACCTATAAAGACTATTCTAAAGCAAGTTATACATAAAAAATGGTTCATAATACTTCGTAAAATACTTCGTGCTTGCGAAAATTAAAAACCAGACATTTAAAAGGGTACCATAGAGTTAGCCTCATGTCTTAAGTAAATTATTCAGGGGAATTAAATCTTACCATTTGCAAAGTGCCATATGCTACGATACTATGAATCGGTTTAAATGAGGAGACCAGATAAAAAACACAGACAAGAATAAAATCTAATATCATGAATAAACCAGCACAGATAATTGTATTTGAGTTCCCTAACTGTCTAAAATCCTCATCCACTAGCTGCTGGACCTCTCTTCAGCCAGTAGACTAGGGTCTAAAATAGTCCTGCTACGAATTGTCCATGCTGCTGACAGATATTTAGAAACAGAGCTTACTATCAACGTGGAAGTATCAAATTTGCATAATCTGTAGGCACTGGTTCGGTTATGTAATAGCAATACCTTGCACAAGGGAATAATCCACTTTCCTCTAGGACATTTATACAAGGGGCAGAAAAATAAAACATGCTCAGGAGTTTCCTTACATGAGTGGCAGTTTATGCATTTATCAGACATGGAACTGTTAGTCGGCCAACGGGCCGTAAAGCTATTAACTGCTAATGTTCCGTATCTGAGCTGAAGGAATAAGGCTCGGGCACGTGCTGGTATAGGGAGATCCAGGAAATTTTCGGGCCGGGGTTCATGTTTGACCAGCAGGAACTCTGCTGTCAGCCGACCTGGTCCATTACAATGAAGAGACTCATTGTAGATTTTTCCCCAGTATCGTTCTTTGATCAGCAATCTGGCATTAGCAGGAATCATCTCAGGATTTACCCAATAATGGGAGAAGCCCAGCTTAACCCAGGCTGATTTCATCTCCCTCAACCAACAAACTTTTTCCCATCCCTGGAAAGGTGGTATAAGGTCTTTGATTGCTGTCCTGAAGGGCTCAAGTTCTTCCGTTTTCCATAGTCGAACCCAGTATAGAAGTGGCCTTAAGCATACTGTGTCTTTAATGATATTTATACCCAGGTCTAATCTTAGGGGAATCATCGGCGTGCCCTTCCCTAGCCTGGATATGTGTCTGAAGAAGTTATTTTCTTTGGTTTGGAGGGTATCCAATTGTCTGTATGAACTCCAGAGTTCCGCTCCGTACAGGGCAGCAGCACGGATTTGGACTTTATAGATTTCGGAAATAGGAATCAGAGGGGGGCTTGCTACGGTATTAGCCTTTCGTTCTAGCACTCCACTTCTTTGGCTGATAATAAGTGCCCCTTTTCTTATGGCTGCATCCCAACTGCCCTTATCCGATAGTCTAATGCCCAGATAATTGTACTCCGTTACCCTCTCCAAAAGGACTGAATCCATCATTATATTTGCTTTTAACTTCTTGTTTGGGGAACTATATATCATAAGTTTTGTTTTCTTGGCATTGATATCCAGCCCGTAATCTCTGCAAAATACACAAAACTGATTAACCAGATTTTGGATTCCCATGGATGTTTTGGCCAGCAGAATAGTGTCATCCGCATAAAGCAGGCATGGCACTTTATTCCCGGCCAGCTTAGGGGAGTCTTTGGTGCAGTTTGCTAGATAATTAATGCAATTGTTCATATATAGGAGGAAAAGGATAGGGGCTAAGACACAACCCTGTCTGACTCCTCTTTCGATGGCAACTGGATCTGTTAAATCGCCATCCTTGCCACTCCTAATTTGTGCACATGTCTTCTCATGTAGTCGGACCATAAGTTTCAGAAGACCATTGGGGATGCCCATGTTAGCTAATGTCAGCCATAGCTGGTTCCTGGGGACCAGATCAAATGCGGCTCTAAGGTCAATGAAGACCACAAACAGGTTACCCCCTCCTACTTCCACAGTCTTCCATTTGATTGTTAGGAATCTTAAGACTTGATCTATGGTGCGAACTGCTGGCCTAAACCCTGCTTGCAAATTGGAGATGGCATTGGTTTCTAGAATCCATTCTTCGAGATGAAACAGGACTTGCTTTGCAAAAATATTTTGAAAATTGTCAAGTAAGGAAATTGGATGGTAATTGGCAGGGTCAGAGGGGCTGCCTTTTTTAAAAATAGGAATTATCTCCGCTCCCTTCCAGGAGTTCGGGACAGGCGCTCCTGCAGCTACTGCATTAGAAACCAAGTTCAGGTATGGGGCCCATATATCCGGACTTGTCTTGTACAGGTCACCTGGGATTTTATCAAGGCCTGGGGCCTTTCCCCATTTCAGTGAAACAATCGCAGCCTTGGTTTCTGCCAGGGTGAATTTGATTGGGGAGGCCTCAAAGGTCATAATATGGTTCAGTTCCCTGGTAGTAACATCTGTAGGCCCTGAATATAATCAGCCAAAGTGATCTGTCCACTCTACGGGGAGTATTGAGGCACCAGGCAGGCGGTTAGGTTCTTCACTAGCGTCGGCCACCAGTTTCCAGAATCTCGAAGTATCATTAACTTTTGCAGACTCCAGAAGGGAAGCCCATCTAAACTCATCCCATCTCCTGCGGGCCCTACTAAGTTCCTGTTTAAAATCTTTCCTTGCTTGCCTTATATGCTCTGTCTGGCCCCCTCTTAGAGCTCTCAGTAGTTTATGCTGTGCTTCCCTGCATGCGGCACTAAACCACCTTGCATTACACTTTTTTTTTGCTTTACTAGCAATCTCTTTGGTGAAAAGGTATTTTAAAGAATTAAATAATTGTGTGTGGGCTGCTATAAGCCCTTCACCATCTTCTAAAAGCAGGGGCATACGCTCCATATGGTCAGCCAACTGGCTATACAAGGATGTCATAGAACCTGAGTCAGTGCTCACAAATTCCCATTTGACATTTTGTCTATTGTTTGTCAGTGCGAGCTGCTGTTCGTACATCTTAGGGCAAGGAGCTTCAAGTAGAGGTAATAGACCCCTAACTGATAAAATCAGTGGCTCATGATCACTTTCCTCATGTTCTAAAATCTTCATGTCAGCCATATGACCCCACAACCGAATGTCAAGCAAAATATAATCTATCTGGCTCTTCTGGGCTCCACGCCTGAATGTAGGATGAAGATCAACGTCCGAGTGGGAACGACCGTTACAGGCCCGAAGACCATGTGCCAGGGTAATGTCCACGACTTGGTGTGTTAATCTGTTCATTCTCGGTCTTTTGCTTGACACCAATTGAGGGATACCCCAATATGCGTCCTCTTCTTTATATAGTTCCTGGGCCAGCGAGTAGGGCTCAAAGGTAACATTAAAATCCCCTGCGATAAGAATAAAGTGGGAGGAGGTTTTGCAGGAAAGAAAACTGTCCAAAATAGTCAAAGCGTCTGACTCATATTTACTACCCAGGCTCCTGTTGTAGATGTTAATTATTAGGAGCGGTTTCTCCTTAAGGAATGGTATTGTTGAACCCATCTGATCGGGACAGCCCGTATCTACTGTTTCAACCCGGCATTTGAGGGAGCAGCTGAGCCATATGAGCAGCCCGTCTGAAGGTCTCCCGGAGGTCGCCTTGCTTGCTGGGACCCAATAGCTTTTGAAACCAATTCTATATTTGGGCTCCAATGCCCACGTTTCTTGAAAAAGGCATATTTTGTGTTCATCTATAAATTTGCCCCATTCAGGGATACCCATTTTATTCTCCAGCCCTGCAATGTTCCAGCTAAGAACTGTGTCTAAACCGTCTGTTTTATCTTGGAAAGCTTTGGCCGTAAAGTACCCTCTTGCAGATGAAGTGCCATGGGGAGATTTGGTACCCCTTTCAATCATAGCTAGACTAGCCTCAGTTAGATTTTACGCTACATTATCACCCAAGGTGTTACTCGCCCCATTTAGATCGGGGCCTGGCATAGTCGGTTCAAGTGCCCGGATAGATGGAGTGGACCGACGATTACTGGAACCTATTGGTTCCGGGGCTGGGTTGATCTCATAAGCCTTGCCCTCCTTACTAGCTCCCCAAATACAGGTCTCCATACTCTGATCACAGAGGGAAAGAGGGAGGCTATTTTCCATCCTAGAGAGTTCTATCTGGACTGGTGAGAGGATTAGTGTGGGGCCTCTGATGTCGACAGTAAGAGTCTGATCAGCCTCAGGACTGCCTATTCCTATTCCTTGTGTTCCAATAGTTCTGGTTACAAGATAATTCTTATTCCAATTTCTAGTTCCTTGAGGCTTAGGTGGGCCATACGCGGGGCTAATTTTTAGTCAATCAATCTCAGAAAGAGAGGGTGAAAGGGAGCTACATCCTGTCTGGGGGGCAGGCTGCCTCTGAGAACTAGTAGAACCTCTGAGTGGCATTGGCACCCCCTTAATCGCTGATGAAACTATATGAGGGTAGAAAGCCTGGAGTCTACACAAAGATACTTCTCCACCTAGAGGATTGGATTTGCACACGTTCAGAGAGAGCTGCTGGACAAGGGTGGGTGAATCAAAATTGATAACAATACAGTCCCCCATGCCGGGGTTCTTGAATGGAACCACCCAACCCACCCTCCTCACCATTATTATTGAGGGTACCATATGGAATGGAAATCTGGCGTTGCTATGTAACCAATGTATGACCTTATTTTTCAGTTCTGTGAAGGATTCGGGAATATTGGTTTTAAGTTTAGGGACCCTCGTGATAACAAGAACGTATGGGCAGGATTCCGGCGGTAGATGTAAAGTTCTCAGGTTGGTTCCTTCACCCCTATACATCTGATCTGTTGGTGAGTAGTTCTGATCAGGGGTATCTTTGTAGGATTTTGTTTCCATATTATTGGAAGATGCAGCTCCTCCATTCCCCCTCGAAAAGGGGGTGGGAGTCTTAGAACACTTTTCCTTTGAGGCGGTAGCCAGCCTGGCAGTTAAAACCCTCACTGGTTGGTACAGAGGATCAGGGCAATTCATTGAAGGGTTGTGATCCATACCCGATGGTAGGGGGAGGTTACTGGCGCTATTGCCTAGTAGGCTCGAGGGGAGAATTTGGTGGGGAAACTGCAAGTCCGGTGAGAGGGGGGTAATCATCTGCTTGGACTTGATAAGACCTTCCAGTTTCTCCTCAATGGCTTGTAGGCGAGTTGCTATAGGTTGTAGCCTTTTGGGAAACTCATCTTTCATGTGTTCTATTATATAGTCAATTGCTGGACGATCATCAATAGATGCTTGAGCTAATATATGGTCCTTGTTCCGAGTTGGTGTGCTATGATTGGGGGAGCTCAAAATACGGGCCCGTTTGTTCCTTAGATTTACCTCACCTCGTTTTCTTTTACCCTTTGTGTTGTACTCTGGATTGGGTACGGACCTGTCTAAGAGTGGCTGTGTAAGTTCTGGTGGTTGTGTGGCATTATCCTGGGTCTCCACAATTGACTCTTGGGTAGTTAGAGGTGAGATAGCCAGGGCAGACTGTAAATCGGGTGGGTGGAGGGGTTGTGTTGGAATTTGCGGTGGGGATAAGGATGGGCGATTAACTACCATCAGTGGGGGGGCAGTTAGACGGCGCTCCACCAGTTCAATTTCCTTTTCTAATGCTCCAACCGCTTTTTGGAGAAATCCATCTAGGGTCTTGTTGTTACCGGCCTTTTCCTAGGGTGCTCCCCCTTCCGTCTGCCCATCTTGTCTCTTTTGACTCATTTTATCCAGCAGGTATTTTTTGGTCAGCCTTTTACTATAGGCACTTGCCTCCCCTGTTCCCACCCTGTTTCCACCCCACTGGGGCCTTGTTGAAAAGACTAAAACGTCAGAAAAGTACAACTACTGCTCACCTATAGCGGTGTGTTATCCTCACAACTGCGGTGGGTTCGACCGCTGGTCACCAACCCCAGTACCAAGAAGAAAATAGTATGGCCCAGCCTCCTCCGGTCGCCGACGGGCGCGCAAACGTTTTTGAAGGGGCCTTGTCCCGCCCCTGCCGCCGTCACCAAGCGCGTCCCGCCGGGAAGCGGGCGCGCAAAAGTTTTTGAAGGGGCCTTGCCCCGCCCCTGCCGCTGTCACCAAGCGCATCCCGCCGGGAAGCAGGCGCGCAAATGTTTTTGAAGGGGCCTTGTCCCACCCCTGCCGCCGTCACCAAGCGCGTCTTTGTACAATTGTTACCTGATAGCTTAGTATCCCTCACATCTACATGAGTGCGGTTGTGACAAGGCATATCAGAACAACATGTATATTGTCAAAACGATAATAGCAAAATAAATGTCCTAGGCCAGAAAAAGAAGGGGGAGAACAAGGCGAGAGTTCAGATATTGAGGCGGATGATGAATATGAGGGTGCCTCAAGGCACTAGAAGAAAACTGTGGTAAGAAAATAAGGATAGTGGTAGAAAGACATAAATTCTTTTCTAGAACACAAGAGCAGGGAGAAACAATAGAACAGTAGGTAGTGGCTTTGAGATGCTTGGCTGTAACCTGTATGTTCAGAGATTTTAGAGATGAACTAATAAGAGATCAACTAATCAGTAGGATGAATAACATGAACATTCAGGAAAAAATGTTTGGTCTAAAAGATATAACATTAAACAAAACTATTGAAGTGGCTAGCCTTGTGGAGAATACATCTAGGTATGTTAAGGATTTGGGCGGAGCTGGAGACAAAAGAAATGGTGATATGGATGCAGCAAATAATGTAACTACTGTTAGAAAGAATGGGAGGAAAAGCTATGTGGGAAGTAAAATTAAAACAAATGTTCAAGAGATGTAAAAAAATAAAACATGTTTTAGTTGTAGTAGTACAAGGCACACAGCTGATGCAAGGGATTGTCCTGCAGCGAGAAATAAGTGTTGTAAGTGCAAAAAATTGGGTCACTTCTCAAGTATGTAAGATGTCAAATATTATGATGCTGAAAAAGTGAATTTAGTGGACAAATACAAAACTTTAGAGGGTGAAGCTGAATCTGGCCCAAGTGAGGTGGATGATGTTGAAGTTTTGGTAGTATGTGGAATGGAACTACAAAAAGTAGGTAAACAAACCAAAGGAAAGGTGAATGCATATCGCCCTCCAAAGTGTGTAGTAAAGGTAAATGGTAAGGAAATTCAAGTTTGGGTGGATTAGTGTTCTCCGTATACTTTGATAGATAAAAACATTTGCAGAAAGTTCAAAGTAGGAGAACTCAATTCCCCAGATGTGGAACCCGAAGGGTACTATGGGATCAAACTAGCAAATATGGGGTATTTTGTGCAGAAATAACATTTCCAGAAAGGAAAACAAAAGGAAAATAATTGGTAGTGGAGAAAGGGAGGTCCTTGTTGAGTGGGAAGAACAAAGTGCCTTAGTTAAAATATTGAACCCAAACCATCCCAAAGTAATACTTACAGAGTCTGAGGAGATGAATGAATGGGTCAATTTGTTTTCAAATTTGGTCAGAAGACAATTAGGCTGTTTGAAACAATTTGAATACTGAATCGTACTAAAGGAATGGATGGTTCCAAAAGTTCACAAAGTGCAGAATGTTCCATTATGCCTCAGAGGATTACTAAAAGAAGAACTGCAAAGCTTATGCATTATTGAACCAATAGAGGCCTCAGATTGGCTAAGTCATCGCTAAAAACCTAATGGGAAAATGTGCATGTTTGTAAACCTCAGGGATCAAAACAAATGTATTTGGATTTACCGTAATCCTCTTCAATATGATTACATTTCTATCAGGAGTAAAGAATAAAAATGCTGATTCCATGTCTAGATTACCATTAAAGAACAACACATAAAATTAGGAAAATGAATGGAAGGTGGCTGTTGGATGTGTGTAGTGCCATTGGAGAGGAAGAGTGGAAAAGGGCAGTGGTGGAAGATCCAGTACTAGTAAATTTGATCAGCCCAAAAATAATAAATGGTGGCAGACCTGGGCATGTTTAAGAATGTGTGGCATAAACTGTCAATTGAAGAAGTAGTTTCAAGAAGAGCTGATAGACGATAGACTGGTGGTGCCTAGAGGTTTAATAGAAAAGCTGTTAAAATTGCTACAGGAGGGACATGGAGAAATGTCAGCAATGAAAAGGAAGGCAAGGATGGACTTTTGGTGGCCGGTGTTGGACAGACAGACAGAAAATGTTGCCAGAGAAGGCATAGCGTGTACCTGTAGTGACATATCACACCAGTTACAGGAATCCACCATTTGTCCGATAGCTTTCCCAAAGCGAGCTTTGGAAAAGGTAGCTATTGATATTTGTGGTCCATTTGATTGTGTAGGTGTGAATGAAAGGTTTGCAGTTCTAATAATGATTTACTTTTTAAAGTGGCCTGAGGTAGCATTTATGAAAGAAGTGAAGTCCATTAACACAATAGTTTTTTGCAACTGATATTTTCCATAGAGAAGGATGTCTAGGAGCAATTATAGGTGACAACGGTCCACATTTCATTTCTGAGGAATTTGGATTTTATTTGAAGAAATAGGGAAAAAAGCATTGTAGGACTCTTGTGTACCATCCAAGGGGAAATAGTATGATTGAACGCTTCAACTGAGTATTGGGTGAGAGCATACAATTGGCCAAGTCAGATGATTATAGCTGGAAAAACCAAGTTAGGAACATGTTATGGAATTATAGAACCACCCCATATTCAGTGACTGGCGAGACACTATTTTCTTTCATGAAAGAGAGAGTACTATTTACAGTAGCAGTACCAAACTGGATGGCAAGAGCAGGTCAATCCAAAGTTGACTATAGTAAATTGAGTGAGATTTGTTTGGAAAGGTAGCACAATTTGTACAAGGAGAGACATAATAAGAGAATCCAGAAAAAAGAAAAAAATTGGACAAGAGAATGGGGGTGAGAGTGCATGTAGGAAACGTGGTGAGAAAAGGATTTTCCAAATTGTCAGAACAAAGAGAAATAGTGAAAGTAAAAGGAAACACATTGAGATTATCTGATGGTAAGTGGCGGAATGTAAGAAAAGTGATTAATTGCAGTGATATGGAAAACAAAAATGGTTAGAAACAAGAATAAGAAATGCAGGTGGAGAAGTCACAAAGAAACCAGTTGAAGATGAAGAGAATGGAGTAAGAGAACTAAATGTTTGTTTAAGAATCAGACCCAGAAAGTTGAAAGATTACATATGCTCATTATATGTACATATTGGGACTTATTGAAAAGATATGATTGTAGGTTATTGAACAATTCTTGTATTATAGCTTAATTAAAAGTCTACACAAGGAAAGGGGATGTGTTGTATTCTATGTATTATGTCTGTGGTCCAATGAAGTGTTGTTAGGCAACTGTGATGCTTGGTTCCTCTCCAGAATGTCACATGTTGCTCCTGGAGCTGGGAGGAGTTGCTGAGGATCATAGATTGACCATAGGTAATTCCATATATCTTAAGTAAACCCTAAATTAGATTGATCAAGCCATGCAAGGCCACTAGGGTGGCTTGATAAATCTAGAGTAACACAACACAGCGCAAATAGCTGCATTGCGTTACTCTGCCCTACAAAGATGTCCATGGGCATCCACCCAGGGATTTTGGCGCATTCCCAGATTTACCATTACTGGTAGACCTGGGAATGTGTCAAAATGCCATGCCTCACCAGGTAAGGTGTAACAAGGAGCAATATCTTTATTTCTCCTTGTTATTTTCCTCTTTCTAGGTGTGCCACACTCTGCAGTACACAGAAGGAGGAAAATACATCCAAGGATTGTTTTCATGCAGGAAGCCCCCCCCCCATGCAGGAAAACATTCCTGACTGCAATGCAGGTAGCTCTGCACCATGTGTCAAGGGTGCCTGTTTCGGTGCTAGGCAACCAAAATGGAGCCAGTGCAAGGATAGGACAGGCATGTGTTGTATTACGTTAAATACCGCATATTCCTGCTCTTTTAAGCAGCACAGCGAGGTGACTTGTTGTGCAACTTTAAATATTGATGAATATACCCCCATATGTCAAATAGCAAGGATGCTAATGTGTATAAGATGGACTGGACCTACTATTCTTTAGGAAAAAAACTCAAACTTCAGTTCACTTGAATTGACTTTGTTATAAGAAAATAACAAATAAATCTGAATTTAACAACTCATTCCAAACTGTTCTCTTTTACCGTCATTGCTGATCTTTGCTGATCATTGTTCTTACTTCGACTCGTCAAAACTCAACTTTCTAACATGAGTTTCACTTCCTATCTTCCAACTATCATCTTCTTTTATGCTCTATTTACAGTGCTCTCTGATTAGCAAAAGCAGTTCTGATTGTTCACTAGGTTTCACACAATGTATAGATAATCATGTTCACCTCTAAAACTGGATTATGGTATTTTGTTACAGTAACCATCATGTTGATTGTAAGACAGAGTCACTCATACTTTTCTATGAGATGTAAAGCTCTGATACTTCTTGGTCTTGCTATGCTATGAAATATATATATATATATGTACATATATATATATATCTATATAAACATAATTTTAAATAAAAATGAAACCATCTGGCTTAAACATCTTTGGCTACAGTCCTGGAGTGGTGATTCATTTCTTGAAAGAGAGCAAGTGTGATTTGATATAATGCACAAGAGGTACACTGTGAACCAGCACTCGCACAATGGGGGGATGGGACCAGCTTGTATGCAGCAATGGATTTAAGGGATACAAATTAAAATAGCGAACTGAATAAATAAATAAATAAATGTAATATCCTCACCTTGCTTGAGTGTAATTGGGCAATAGTTTGTGTGTATATGTTGTCTCTATGTGGTCACAGAATCTGATGCAGCTGATTATTTCAGTTTAAATTATGTTGACATGACCTGAGAAACTAAACAATCCATTGATTTGCATCCATGCATACATTTTGTCACCACCATTACTAAGTTAAGAAAGCATTGTGGGTATAATGAACTGCACTTATAACTGCATGTATAGTGTTTGTGGAACAACATTTCAGCGCAGCCTTGCAGCGGTGAACTGAGTACATTTTTCATTGTCCGTTCGGCCCGTCTTGTTTTTTCCTATAAAGAAATACTGAAGACATGTGACGAACAATCTTGCACTCAGATTCAAATGCACATTTACCCTTTCTGCATGTCATTCTGAATGAGACTACCTTTTCGTCCTATAGGTCCTCAGAAACAAGAAGTTACAAGCAAGTGTCCACACCAGGGTGCACACATATTTGGAATGTTTTTAAATTAGCAAATTGAGTCTTTTTCAAACATAATGGGGCTAGATTATACAGAAATGGGGAGTCACCAGAAGGGATGCAGGTGTTGAAAGTGTTAAGGAGAGAATGGAGAGACTCTCTTGGTGGTGTTGCGATCATAGATGATGCGAGATGGTCTTTGTCTTTTGTGGTAGCTTTTTGGTTAGAGAAATGTTGGGAAAATCATCCAGGGTGACTGAAAGGAGTGCCTTGCAGTAGGGCTGCACTTAGGAACTGTGTGCATCTGTGAAGGTTATTGGCTAGCTTAATGTGTTATCCAGTAATGTTGATTTTATTAAAGAAGCTGGGTGCAGCATTTAATGGCTCTGAAGTAGGCTCTAATCTCAATTTAGGCTAGAGAAATTGTCTGGATAGAGTAGCCAAACACACTTTCTGTGCTTGATTTCAGGCTGTGTGAGCAGCTTTTAGTGTGGCCAAGTCTAACAGGAAACAAAGTTATGCCAAAATGTCTTAAGCTGATGCTTTGATCTGAGTAGTACCAATAAATGGTTGTGGGCGTTCTGTTCAGTGGTTTTAGTTGCTGAGCATTTTTTGTCCTATGAGTACATATATAAAGCACAGCATGGCCTCTTTTTGCAGAAAAGCCTGCCTGCAGTACAGTTGTGCTATCAAAGGTCCAGCAGCTTAACCACAGAAACTAATAGACGTATTTAGAATTTGATGGACGGATACTCCATCATACACATGACAAACATCCCACACATATTCTAATGCTCTTGAAATAAGATAGACAAGCAATCTGTCATATTGTGATAGAATAATCAGTTTACTAAACTGTGAATCAGGCTGTAAGTCCTTTAATTTTGCTCAGGAGTAAGCAAAAACCATTGAAAGAAGCAGTCTAATGTGACTCCTTAAAATCACAATTGATCAGTTCAGTTTCTGATGCCCGAATGTTTTACCCCTCCATTAGGCCTTTCTCTGACAATGCTGAAGATCTTAAAACTTCATTAGACAAGAATTTAATGCATGGGGAGGGACCAGATAAGGTTTTTGGCAGCTCCATTTGAGCCCCAAAAGACCTCCCTTTTACTTATCTTCTAATGATATCTGTGTTTCAAGAACAAAATTAAATTGCTTAAGATATTCAGATTAAACAAAAGAGGTTTTTACTACACAGTGAAATTTATTGGACAATGTTCAGTCTGATTTTTTCAGGAATTCCATTAATTTGATATTTAGGCGGTAAGGGGTATGGAAAAGATGGTGGGGTACATTGCTACATTAGAATGTCCCTAAAATGGTTCTTCCTATTGTAAAACTAAATCTTTTTTTGTGTTGTGGAACAGAATCAAATGAGTTGGTTTTTTAGTGATCCAATTTTGATGGATGTGCTTTAGGAACATTGGCGAGGGAACCTAGGAACATTTCATTTAAAAAAGTGTATACTTAGAAGGCATTATGGATTACCCTTGTCCTGGTCAAGTGCAACCAGATGATTGTGGTGGGACCCTAATGCTTTTTGATGCTATTTTCATTTAAAGGTTTGAAGCTGTGAATGGTGCTTAATGCTTTTAGAGCTGTTTTCAGTTAAAAGTTTAAAAATTCATATCTCTGTTTCCCCTTGGAAATTTGAAGTTTGGTGTCATTTTATTAATTAAGTTACTCTCTATTTTTACAAACAAGTGTGATTTTTATTGTGTTGTGTTTTTGAACTTTTAACTGTTGTGGTAATTCTACTTTATACATTTTCTTTACACCTTTTCTTAAGTTAAGCACATTTGATCCTTACCATGGATACCAGGGTTTGAGCTTGGGTTTAAATTACTGAAACCTTAACTGGACCTACTACGAATAGTGATATTATTACATGTGGCGGTCTGCCATCCACCCCAACAAATAATCCACTTTCTCACATTGGTGTTCAGTGGTGGGATCCAAACCATACGGTTAGCAGAACCACTCAGCTATTAGGTTGGAACATGAAAATACCTAAATTGAATTGAAAGCAAAGATTGATTTTTCATTTTTAATGGCCATTGGTCATTTTTTATTTCTCAAATAATTTGTAATCTAATATTTACACATTTTAAAAGTCTGAGAGAACCTTGGATTTAAATTTGGCTATGCTGACAACTCTCACAGTAATGGGGATGAAGTCCCTATGCATAGAAAGGAAATTGAAGTTGGGCCATATTGCCAAGAAGGCAAATTATGAAAGGACCCTTAAGGCCTGGCAGAACCCCATCAATGACAAGTCCCCTCTGAGGATGAAGAAGTAGATGCAGAGCCAGAGGATGAAGAGGATGAATAAATTGTCACATGTACCATAAAGGGCTGGGAACAAAACAGGCTGTCAGAACAGGCCCTTCTGAACAGTTCATCTACCAGTTGGAGCTCAGTGACAAGCAATAAGCAAGGGAGCTGCAGACCAAACTGGTAGCCATAGCCCTGGAGGAGAAGAAACTTGCAATGGAGGAAAAGAGGCTGGCTTTGGAGAAGAAGGAGGACAGCGTAGGACTGTTGAGGTCCAAAGATGATAGTGGCAGCAATGATGAAGTGTCTACGGGGGTAGGAGGAACAGCATATACCCTGTTTGCCCGTTGGCATTGTGCATAGCTTTGTGGTGGGGAACAACATTGCCAAATGATTTACCTCATATGAAAGAGCATTGAGAACGTTCAGCGTGGGTCAACAGCACTGGGAAGCCTTACTGTGTGGGTTAGAACCACAGTGGAGGGGGGGTACACTCCTGACTCTTGAAAAGTGGGTAGCAGGGGGTACCCTCACATAAAGGTTGCTCTTGTACAGATGGTCTCGTACCTGAAGAATACCAGAAGAAGTTCTGGGGCGCACACAAAGATGCACAACAATGTTGGCTTGTCTGTGTAGATGTCTCAATAAAAGCCTAGAGGGCTGGGTAAAAGGCAATACTGTTACTAAATATAATGGGCTATATAATCTATCATGAATGAGCACATCCTGAGTAATTGTCATTCAGAGGTACACCACCATCTAGTGGATTCCAAGTTGTCTGCCTCCAGGCAGCATGGTAATGCAGCTGATGTGTGTGTGTGCATACTGTGGTTTCTAAAAAAAAAAGTCTCGGGGGTCTGATCCCAAGAAAGACAGTTTAGACCTCCCAGGGGAAAGAGGGCAGCAACAAGTATAAAAATAAGTTATCCTAAGGGCCTTAAAAGTCTACTCAGAAGAGGGGTCCTATGCCTTTTCAAAACCCAAGTGAGTAGGGTAGAAAGTGAGGAAAATCTTTGACCCTGTGAAGGTTGGGGTGTGCCTAGACTGTCACAAGCCAGGCCTTAAAAAAGGAAACTCAGTCTGTTCCAAGATGTCCCACACAGGTAGGCAGTCTTTAGTCTGGATGAGGTGGATGTTGGTGGATGTTGAAGCCCTGTCCACCTTACCTTCCAGTCCAGTTTAAGTACAGGCAATTGCCAATCATCAACTAAACCAAGTTAGAGGCTCTGAGGGATATAGGAGCCAGCACGGCCATGGTGGTGGACCGATTGGTTTCCTTAGATCAGATTATTCCAGATGTTCTCCAGAAAGTAGTCAACACTGACAATGAGGTTAAATTTCATCCCATAGCCATGTTCACCTTTGAGTGGTGAGGCGTTACTATTCTGAAGCAGGTAGCTGTAAGCATTGCATTCCAGTGGACTTTCTTTTGGGAAACAACCATCTGCATGGGTTGAGGTGAAAGGAAGACTCATGCAAAAATGTTGGGTCTGTTTGAGTAGGTATGTGGTCACAAGGGCTCAGACGGTCTGTCAGGGAAGTCAAGGGAGCCTGGAGTCCAGAACAATGTCCTAGGTTCCTAAAACCAAAAAGAAGGCCCAAAGACAAACAAGCCTTGATACTTCCCATGCCCCAGAATTAATTTGGCCCCCCAGGTGGAAGATCTGGAGCCTAAAGGAGAAGAGGAGCCTAGCTCTGAGAGATCTGTCAGAAGTTGCATGGACAGGAGAATCTTCCAGAGAGGAATTCTGCCAAATGCAGAAAGAGTGGCCAATACTAGAAGGCCTTCTGAGCCAGGCTGAAGTTTAGGAGCAGGGGGATATCAGTGGAACCCACAAGATCTTCTGGGAAGAGGGTGTTTTATACAGTGAGGCTAGGGACCCAATACCTGGAGCAAGCAGGAGATTGGTGGTCCCCCAGCGGCATAAAGATTGCTTTTAAACATAGCCCATGATATCCCATTGGCTGGGCATTTGAGGCATACTGAAACCTGGGACCTCTCCCTGACCCCCCTCCCCCTATCCAACAGTGCCAAGGATATCTTAGTAGAAGGAGTAGTGCTCTTTCCTGCAGACTGTCACCCATTGTTGGGACAGTTTATTGGATGGTTCTTCCTGACACTTGGACATACCCAGTGGTGTGCTTATTACATAGACACTGGTGACAGCTTACCCGTCAATACAAAATATACAGGATGTCAGACAAAATAAGGGCCAGCACTGAGGATAAAGTTTCCAAAATGTTATCCGAGGGGTGACTGAGCCCTCAAGCAGTCCCTGGGCCAGCTCAGTGACTGGTGCCCAAGGCCAACCTGAAAAGGGAACCCCAGAACTACAGATGACTAAATGCTGTCACCAAGATTGACACAACCTATTCTGAGAACGTATGAGCTTATCGACTGGTTATGTGTTGCTAAGTATCTAAGCACATTTGATTTGATTTCAGGATACTGGCTGATTCCCTTGAGTGAGGGAGCAAAGGAGAGATCAGCTTTCTCAACTCCTGAGGACCACTTACAATTTAAAGTAATGCCCTCTAGGTTGCACAATGCCCCTGCCACCCCCCAGAGGCTGATAAAGAGGGTACTTTTTGGGCTGGAGACCTCTAGTGCAGCATATTCAGATAATATTGCTGTCTTTAGAATCACCTGGCAGGGACACCTGACTTACCTCAGAGAAGTGCTTCAGGCCCTCCAATAGGTAGAACTGACTATAAAGGTCAGCAAGTGCCAGGATAGGGCAGGAGTCCGTAGTGAACCTAGGCCACCAAGTTGACAGGAGACATGTGCAGCCTCTCCATCCCAAAATCCCGACAATTATGACTTGGGAACCTCCCAAAACCCTTGGGTTAAACTTTCAGCTAATATGGCTTGGCAGCCCCACGCAGACAAAATGACGATAAAGCACAGGCAAACAACTGGTGCTCTGTTGAAAGAGCACAAGACATCTATTAGTGGAGCCTGTGCTAGCTGTGCGGCATATTTATGATTTAAAGGCTGTAGAAACAGCTCTATATGGGGTTGATCTATGGGGCTTTACTAATATGGCAGTGCTGTCTAGGACAGAACACATTCCTAAGAAACCTAGAGCACATACCGCCTAGCACTCCTTTCTGTCCTCTAAAACTTGAGAGGGACAGAAAATACATTGAAGATAAAGCAGGATCCACCCATTATTATACTGGAGGAGGTTGATGTCCACTCAAGAACTGTCCTCCTATGCTGTGGCATTCCAGGAAGTAGACGGATCTGATTGTTTTCATAAAACTGCCTGGTTTACTAATGTTAAGAAGCTGCTAACATCCCTGGGCTTCAAAGCAGTGTGGAATACATCCATCTGGAAGCTTATTTTCTCTAACACCCTATAGAAGAAGCGTTATTGGGCCAGTGTTGGGCAGAATGAGCTATCATTCTCCCCTGGTCCCCACCACCAATTGGTTCTTAGCAAGTATGTTTTTAGAGTTCAAAATCGTTAGTGTACTTGAGCCCCCCTGATCCTTCTTACTTTCCCTATGGATAGGAAAATGTATAACCAGTTTAGGTTTGGCTCAATCCTTCTTAAAACATTCTTAGCCAAACGGTTGACAAGCCGAGTAGCATCAACTCTGTGTCCTGGTTGTAAATCTGCTGATGAAACTGTTGCTCAAGTTTTATTTAAATACTCAGGTCTGCGTTCAAGGTGGATAAAACCAGTGTGCAGACAACTGGGTACACGTTGTCACTCAACTGCATTGAGGATATTAAAAACTGACTCTAGTCCCTTATACACATGCTCCATTGTTAAATTCTAAGGGAGTATGTGGATTATCAGACAGAAGGCCCTCAAGAATGGATATTGTTGCCTTAATTATATCTGAAACTGTTTTGAATGTTTTTTGCTTATTAGGTACGATCTTGAGCATAAAAAGAAAAAAAAGAAAAAAACAAAACCATATATCTCTCTGTTCCATTGCATCTTTTTATCATATGGTTTTACCATTTTATTTATGTATGTCTTTGTATATACTTGTGCACTTTATGGCACTGGTTGCCGATATAAAGTATTGACTGACAAAAAACAGCCTCTGCTCAGAGCTTTCCTGGTTCTGACAGGTCACTACTGAAGATTTGTAAAGGAGAATGGCGACATTGTAGCCGCCCTAACATACCTGATTTCAGCGAAGCAGCCAAAAAAGGTTATATGAAATAAGGAGCGTCAGAAGGTCTTTAACGCATATAAGAAGACACTGTGTACAGCACAAATACTCAAGGTACCTGATTTCAGCAAGACATATGCACATTACAGTGGAGCACAGACCTGGTAATGACTATGCCAATGCAGATGGCCCTTCTAGGTAATTGTGCTTAGATGATGAGATCTGGCACAGGAATTATTGAGTTGCTCTTCACCTTTCACCTGGAGTGGGCCAGGCAGAACAACGTATCTTTCTGCATGATCACCTCCATTCTTTTTGACTGATGCTGCTGGTGTTTTGACTCTATGCACTGGGACTTTGATAACCAGGCCCCAATACATGTGCTCTGATCCCTAAAACATGTAAACATGGGATATACACCCTATAGGCATATTCAATACATATAAGTCCCTAGTATATGGTACAAAGTGTACCCAGGGCCTGTAAGTTAATTTTCACTAGTGGACTGCAGCACACATCGTACCACCACAAAACATGACTGCAGGCTTACCACTGCAGCCTGTTTTCAAAACTGCAATGTCGACCTGCCAAATAATCTGTTTTGACAGGCTTAAGCCGTCCTTTTAAATATTAGTAAATCACACTAAGTTGGCCTTAAATGTTCAAAAGACAAATTAATAATTTAAAAAAGCCTTTGTCAAAGCTGAGGGCCTGATTTATACTTTTTAGCGCTGCATTTGCGTCATTTTTTGACGCAAAAGTGGCACAAAGGTACAAAAATCAATTATATTTTGTATGTTTGTGCCGTTATTGCGTCAAAAATGACGCAAATGCGGTGTTAAAAAAGTATAAATCAGGCCCTAAGTTCTTGTGCTATACCTACTTTGGCTTTATTTGAGAGTTCTTCAAAATCATTGGTCAACGTTCTCTTCCCCCATCACACACACATAGTTGCCAAAAAAACACATACACTAGTTAATTCCTTTTCATGTGGCTTGATATTATTACACTCAATTTGATTTAGAAAGGCGGCTGACAATACTGGGATAATAAGCAAAATTCACCAAAAAGAAGCTAGAATACACTATTAGAAAAAAATCATATTTGGGGAAAACTTGTTTCATATGCTTAATGTCTACATGACTCTGAGGTGTGCTCTTGTGTGAGACGCTAAGGTGCCATGTTTATTGTGGTCCCTCTTTCTTCACAGTTTTCAAGGAGGCCGAAAAAAATTTTGTGTGTGCTCTGATTGTGTTTTTACTGATGACCTTTCAGAAGGAAATAGAAATGGCATTATTGTAAAAAGGCAATACGGTACTAATTCCTTGTGGAATGCTGGAACTAAAGCATCTTCTATGTATGTCAATGATGTGAAAAAAATGTAAACTGCTTTGTAATATAATCGTTGCTTCTGTAAAAACACCAATCGAGTTCAGTTCACACTGTACAAAATTGCAAAAGAAATATATTATAAATAGCTATTTGAGGAGTTTGCCAACACTGTTACTTGGTTGTAACATTTATTTTCAGATCTGAAACCTCAAATAAATGTAGACAATGATGAACTACTCCACATTATCCGATTACAAGGGGATGTTCAATAGGCAGTATATTAAAGGCTTTTACTGCTAAAGTCGTGCTGATTACAATCTGAGTGATGCCATGGGATCAACAGCAGTAAAGATATAAAATATCCTGTAAGGTACCCCCCTTCAAAAAGAAAGAACTGATGGAAATGGTAGTTCAGGACGCCCTCTCCGAAATGTAGTAGGAGCAAAGTCTATTCGAGCAAATATTTTAGATGTTTTCTTTTTATTCTGAGTGAACATTGCAAAATATTCAGGTATAAAATTTGCTAAGACAACTTTTGACAATGAAGTTAAATGGAGAAAATAGTTATATGTTTGAGTGGGGTGAGTCTATTTGTCTAGCTTAATTAATGGACATTGCTCGGTAAGTTTTTGGACGGAAGAATATCATTACTTTAAAAAAAACAGGAGCACAGCAGGCATGTCAGCTGGCTTTCTGCACCCCGGTCACCCTGATATTATATAGGGGCAACAGATGCTTATGCAGCCCCTTCTGTAATGCCTGTAGAACCCGACGGACATATAGCGCGGGGTGCAAGGAGTGTTCTCTCATTTCCCTCATTTAACAAGGGGTGTTCCCTTATTTGCAAGGTAAACAGTTTGCCTCTGCGGCTACACAATATTATGGATGTGACCCCAGTACAGCATCCATTTTAGGACATCCTCACTCCTCATCCCTACTTCTCATCCATCATCCCTAATTCTCATCCTTCATACATCATCCCTACTTCTCTTCCATCATCCCTATTTCTCATCCCTGCGGCTCATCCTTGCTTATCATCCATTATCCCTACTTCTCATACATCATACATCATCCCTACTTCTCATTCATCAACCCTGCTTCTATTCCATCACCCCTACTTCTCATCCATCATCCCTAATGCTCATCCTTCATCCCTACTTCTCATCCATCATACATCGTTCCTACGTCTCATCCAACATCCCTACTTCTCATCCATCATACATCATCCCTACGTCTCATCCAACATCCCTACTTCTCATCCCTCATCCCTATTTGTCATTCATCATACATCATCCCTTCTTTTCATCCACCATCCTTACTTCTCTTCCATCATCCCTACTTATCATCCCTCATCCCTGCTTCTCATCCATACTTCTTTTCCATCATTCCTACTTCTCTTCCATCTTTCCTACTTCTCATCCCTCATCCCTGCTTCGCATCCCTATTTCTCATCCATTTTCCATCATTCCTACTTCCCATGCCTCAAACATCATCCCTACTCCTTTTCTATCATCCCTACTCCTCATTCCCATCCCTCAGTCATACCAACACATTTTCAGTTTTGTGAAAAACACCTTCACACTGATTGGCTGGCAACAGCCAATCAGAGTTATGAGAGAGGCCTGCATTCTATCTCACTGAAAAGCAGCCTTCTCATTGCATGTGCTGGGTGAAGATGGAGGAGAGGAAATGCAACTGTGTGTTTGTTTCCAGTGAATTCAAGGCTGTACAACATTTCATTTTATTCAACTAAGTGTTTTTCTGTTTACACGGGCTCTGCTGGTTTGGGAAATACAAGGAGCCCACAGCTTGGGCCATAAGTCAGCTCCTGAAGAAAGAGTTATACAGTTCATCTACAGTTCAATGTAAACCTTTCTGGTTTCAGAAAAGAAAAAAAAACAGCTCTCACAGATAAAAGTAGCCTCAGATTTAAACATTTTATTTGTTACAAATAACAATGAAACCAGAAAAGGTTTGTATGAATGAAAAAAAATTCGAGCTTACGCATCAAGAATTTTCAATTCTATTAAGAACACGGAGGCGACGATTATGCTTCTCTCTCTGTACTGCAATAAAACACAGCAGCCAACAAAACTTCAGAAACTACATTTCCCATGAAACCATGTAGCCCAAGTCTACCAGTCATAGGGAAGACCCCTGTATATCAGTCTCTGTCAAACACAGTCCTTCCTCTTTCTTTGCAATAAAACCAAATAAGTACATGACTCATTGGAACTGGAAACTCCCTGAACGAACCGAACTCTGGAATGGCCTCCATTTTCCTCTTGACAAGAACCGAACCTCAACTCTTTGTTCGTCTCCATGACACAGAACAGGAACTTTAGATAACCGTACTCCAACTTGCTCTTCATGACCAAGACACTGATCAGGCACCTTTGCTTTCTGTACCTAGAAAAGAAATATGCAAATGATAATAGCCTTCTTTGGCATAATATCCCAATACAATGTAACAAACGGGTGGGTAAATATTCATGTAATTACAGTGTTTTAGCAGAAATACACTCATGAAACATATATATTACAGTCATTTCTTACTGGGTGGGATAATCCTCGCCTCTGTGTCCTGAATAGAATTGAAAAATCTTGACTTGTAAACTAGAATTCTTTTTATTCTATATCAGGACCGGAGGCTTCGGATTATGCTAGTTCAAAGCCGATTCACAACAGTCGTAACCACATCTACAATCAGTTTATGATAAAATGTGTCTAAACGTGGAATCTGATGACCAATCAGCCGCTCTCATAATGTCCTCCAAACGAGAACCAACAGAGAATGACTTAGAAGCAATGGCTCCTCTGACTGAATGTGCTCCAAACATAGAAACATCTATACCAGCTTCCTCTAAAATCCATCAAACCCAACGTGCTAAAGTAGCAACAGAGACAGGGCCAAAAGGTTTTTGTAGAGAAATCAACAATTGACCTTGAAAATCTCCACAAATCTCTCTAGCACATTCCTCATAAGTTTTTAAACATTTTACAACACACAATTTCTGATGGTGAGGAAAAGCTGGATATGAAACACTTCTGGAAGTCGTCTTAGTACGGTTGGAGATAGTAAAAGAAACTCCAGAAGGAGTAAATACTCTACATGCTAGATCTAGAGCCCATACATCTGACACTCTCCGACAAGACAATAAACACAATAATATAGTTAATTTCGTCGAAAGCTGCTTTCGAGAAAAATCCTCATTGCACGGCCAAGATTTCAAAAACTTTAAAACAATATCCACATCCCAAAGGGAAGAATATTTAGGCTGAGGCGGCTTAACCATGCGAACTTCACAAAGGAGTTTACAAACCAGTGGATGTTCTCCCACCGGTTTCCCTTCTTGTGATGGTGACCCGCTGAGATCGCCGATCGGAAATTATTGATGGTTCTGTAAGCGAAACCTTGAGCTGCTAGGTAAGAAAGAAAATTGACAATCATAATAATGGAGGATCCCAAGGGATGGATACTTTGTTCACTACACCAACACACCCATCTTTTCCAGGAAGATTGATATCGCTTGTGAGTGGAAGGAGCCCTAGATTGGGACAAGAAAAACATTACGCTGTCCGAAACTCCAGGCACTTGCCAACGTCTCTGGAAATTCTCCATGCCATGAGGGACAATTGCCCCATCCATATCAGAGGGTGAGGAGACCCCACTGGGCCTAATAGCAGATGAGGGTCCTGCGGAATTGCCATTGGACGATCGGACGACATTGAAATCGCCACTGGAAACCATGGCTGTGCTTTCCAAATGGGAGTCACTAGAATGAATTCGGCTTTCTGACTCCTCACATGAGAAGTACTATCTGAATCATGACAAAAGGAGTGAACGCATAAAGAATCACCCTCTCCCACGACTGTAGAAAAGCATCCGATGTCAAGGGTTCCGGTCTCCAGCTGAAAAATTGAGTCAACTGAGCATTGAGTCTCGAGGCAAATAAATCTATCATACAAGGACCCCATTGAGTGTTCAATTTGCTGAAGATCTGAGGGTTCAGTCTCCAATCGCTGCCATCTCTGAGAAAGCGAGAGTTCCAATCTGCGATCAGATTGGCTCGACCCAGAATATATTTCGCAGTCACTGAAATGTGGTGATGTAGGCAAAACTGCCAAAACTCCTTCGCGATTTCCACTAATACACAGGACCTGGTCCCCCCCAGGCGGTTGATATTCTGTGCCGCTGAAATGTTGTCCATCCGAAGAAGAATGCAACATTTTGCCTGCTGAGGAGCGAATTGTAAAAGCTCCTACCAATAATTCCAGGCAGTTGATATGAAAATTCAACTATTCCTGGAACCACCTACCACCCGTCTGAACCGGGCCACAACTAGCATCCCTCCCCTAACGGCTGGCATCTGACTCTATAATCACTTCCGGGCTCGATGCAAAGATAGCCCTGCCATTCCATGCATCCATGTGAGCCAACCACCAATCGATCTTGGCTCTGGCCTTGTTCAGCAGAACAATCTGTTCCGCATAAGCTAAGCCTTTGCGAAGATGTAGGATCTTCAGTCGCTGTAAGGATCGATAATGAAGTGGACCTGGAAAAATTGCCTGGATGGAGGAAGCTAAAAGCCCCACTAGGCGTGCAAGGTTCTTCAACGATATAGTCTGAGAGGCAAGGGCTCTCCTCAATTCTTTCTTGATGGCACTCCTCTTTGTCAGAGGCAACAACAATTGGGCTTTGACGGAATCTACTTGAAAGCCTAAGAATTCTATGATCCTGGAAGGGGTCATCACTGACTTGTCTAGATTGATAAGAAACCCCAGATCCTGAAGAAGTTGAATTGTCCAGGAAAGATGAAGAAGAACTGACTCTTCTGTTTGAGCCATGATCAAAATATCGTCCAGATAGATAATGAGGCGGACCCCTTTTTCCCTGAGAAGATGAACCACTGGTCTTAAAAGCTTGGTACAACACCAAGGAGCGGACAAAAGACCGAAAGGAGGGACGGCAAATTTATACCAAAGCCCTTGCCAACAAAACTGAAGATAACGGGTTGAGGTTCGAAGTTAGGGACTGTAAGATAGGCGTCCTTGAGATCTAAACGCACTAAGAACCCTCCTTCTAGAAGGGGGTCTCTTAAAAGATGGATGTCTTCCATCTTGAAATGTCTGTAAATGATCCAAGAATTGAATTCTCTCAGATTGAGGACCAAGCGAGAGCCGCCCCCTTTTTTCTAAACCAGAAAAATCGAACTGACGAAACCCGCCGAATGACGGTTTGATCGGAAGATGGCGCATTTTCGGCGAAGAATCGGCGAAGAATCGCTATCTCGTCATCCATAAAAGAGCATTCTGTCTGGGAAAAAAGGAAGGGACGAGGGAGCAACCTCTGATGAAGAGGGGCGTAAAATTCAATCTTTTATCCTCGCACCATCTGGAGAATCCATGGGTCTTGGGACACCCGCTCCCAGGCTACCACGTGATCTTTCAACCTCCCCCCTAGAAAAACTTCCAAAAACGGAATATTTCTCACCTGCGGAAGTCCCCTCGGAGGAGTTGAAACCACCTCTGTTGTTGCGGTAGCCACAGCCTCTGCCTCTATGGGCTCTCGCTGGGTAGAAGCTTGATCTGGGATAGTAACCTTGATCCTGCTGGTTGTAATTTCCATGAGGCCTGGGAGAATCCACGGCCTGACGCTCAACCTCTGTAGCATCCGGTCCTGATAAAAAGGGCCCTGCTAAACATTTTCTTCATAGAGTATTGAGCTTTGTCTAAGGTGGAGAAAATGGCAACGTACTTTCCTAAATCTTTGACAAATTTGTCGCCAAAAAGTAAACCATTTGCTAATGAGCCTGCGTCATTGGGGGCCAATTCAGCTAATTTTGGCTCAATCCTCATCAAAAATGAACGTCTGCGTTCTGTCGACATGGCACAGTTCGCATTGCCTAATAAACAAATGGCACGTTGCGCCCATTCGAAAACTGTCTGAGGATCCAATGGGGAATCAGATTTTTTGGCCTGAACAGCCAATTCTAGAATCTTTGTGATAGGGCCCGAGATATCCAATAACTTATCTTAGCAACCTTTCCATGCTCGGTCCAGCCCCTTCTTAGGATCTTTGGAAAATGTCTTCATTGATTTTTATTTTGGGAAGCGAGGACAGCGCATGCGTGTTCAAGAACATAAAAAGAGGACTAGTCCTCTGAACGCTGTCGGTCTAGGAGTCGGAACGACTCCTAAGCTAATGCGGGCCACATCCGCCGTCAGTTCACCAGCAATACCACTTCAAATAAGAGTGGATTGCAATAGAAGTCAGAACGATTGTGAGAAAAAACGATCGACCGAGAAAGTGGTAACCAAGCAGCACAGCAACGCTTAAAGAGCCCGCTCCACGCTGTGAAAATTGAAATATTTTGTATATACAAAGTAAGTCAGCAAGTAAAATATAAATGACTTATCTGTGGCTACAGCAGCAAAGAAAGAGGAAGGACTGTGTTTGACAGAGACTGATATACAGGGGTCTTCCCTATGATTGATAGACTTAGACTACATGGTTTCATGGGAAATTTTTTTTTTTTTTTAGTTTCTGAAGTTTCATTGGCTGCTGTGTTTTATTGCAGCAAAGAGAGAGAAGCATAATCCTCGCCTTCGGTCCTGACATAGAATTGGATTGCACCATCACCAAAGCTGATTTTAAACATTTTCTTTCTACATATGAAACTGAAACCAGAAAGGTTTTTGGTTGAACTGTAGATTAACTCTATAACCCTTTCTCCAAGAGCTGTATTTCCCATACTAGCAGAGCTTTCTGCACAGACCTGTGTAAACAGAAAAACACTTAGGTAAATAAAATGAAATTTTGTACAGCCTTGAATTCGCTGGAAACAAACACACAGTTGCATTTCCCCTCCTCTGTGCTTTTCAGTGAGATTGAATGCAGGCCTCCTCTCTCATAACTCTGATTGGCTGTTGCCAACCAATCAGTGTGAAGGTGTGTTTCACAAAACTGAAAATGTGTGGTTATGACTGAGGGATGAGGAATGAGGAGTAGGGATGAGAAGTAGGGATTATGGAAGAGAAGTAGGGGTGATGGAAGAGAAGTAAGGATGAGAAGCAGGGATGAGGGATGAGACATAGGGATGATGGAAGAGAAGTAAGGATGTTGGATGAGAAGTAGGGATGATGTACAACGGATGAGAAGTAGGGATGATGGGTGAGAAGTAGAGATGAGGTATGATGGGTGAGAAGTAGGGATAATGGAAGAAAAGAAGGGATGATGAATGAGAAGTAGGGATGATGTATGATGGATGAGAAGTAGGGATGATGGATGAGAAGCATGGATGAGAAGTAGGGATGATGGATGACAAGCAGGGATGAGACGCAGGGATGAGAAGTAGGGATGATGGAAGAGAAGTAGGGATGATGGAAGAGAAGTGGGGATGATGTATGATGGATGAAAATTAGGGATGATAGATGAGAAGTAGGGATGATGTATGATGGATGAGAAGTAGGGATGATGGATGAATAGTAGAGATGAGAAGCAGGGTTGAGAAGCAGGGATGATGTATGATGGATGAGATGTAGGGATGATGGAAGTGAAGTAAGGATGATGGATGAGAGGTAAGAATGATGGACGATGGATGAGAAGTAGGGATGATGGATAAGAAATAAGGATGATGGAAGAGAAGCAGGGATGATGAATGAGAAGTAGGGATGATGTATGATGGATTGAGAAGTAGGGGTAATGGATAAGAAGTAGGGATGATGGGGAGAAGCAGGGATGAGACGCAGGGATGAGGCGCAGGGATGAGAAGTAAGGATGATGGAAAAGAAGTAGGGATGATGTATGATGGATGAGAAGTAGGGATGATGTATGATGGATGAGAAGTAGGGATGATGGATGAGAAGTAGGGGTGATGGAAGAGAAGCAAGGATGATGAATGAGAAGTAGGGATGATGTATGATGAATGAGAAGTAGGGATGATATATGAGAAGCATGGATGAGTAGTAGGGATGATAGATGAGAAGCAGGAATGAGACGTAGGGATGAGAAGTAGGGATGATGGAAGAGAAGTAGGGATGATGTATGATGGATGAGAAGTAGGGATGGTGGATGAGAAGTAGGGATGAGAAGCAAGGATGAGAAGTAGGGATGAGATGTGAGGATGTCCTAAAATGGATGCTGTACCCCAGAGGCAAGTAAACCAACAGGAGGTAAACTGACTGCGTACCACAAAGAGATGTCTGTTCCGAGGGAGTCCCTCTTGATGGGTGAAAGGGGGCCCCATGGACCCCCCCCCAGACCTCCCTCTGGAGACAGGTGAAGTCACTCACTGCACCCGCCTGCAGAGGATCTCTATCTCTCTTGAAAGTCCAGGGTGGGTGCTGCAAGCACTGCGAAAAGCAGACCAGCTGCTTCAGCCATCCATTTTGCCTTTCACTAATGTGGTGCCTGCAGGCTGCAGGTCTTCACGGCTGCCCTGGGGGCAGAGAATATTATCATTAATAGGGTACACTGCTCCTGTTTGCACTTGGTTCAATGAGTTTAAGGTGCACTGAGACACAAACAGGGACAGTGCATCCTATTGTAATACTGCCCTGGGTGTATTACAGTCCATGATGGATTTCTTGATATTTAGGACTGGCTAGCTGGATCAGGCACGTACTGTTTCTAGATTTGTAATACTGCCCTCGGTGTATTACGGTCTATGATGGATTTCTTGATATTTAGGACTGGCTAGTTGGATCAGGCACGTACTGTTTCTAGCTTTGACAGGAATCACTCTTTGAAGCTTCAGCTAACATTGTTGTACTGTTAAAAGGGTCCGCCTCCATTAGTTGTCTGTATACAGAAGAACTTATTATCCAGGATTTTTAAACAAACCGTAGTTCAATAGAACAGAGTTAGGTAGAATATAGTGTTCCAGAAAAACCTGCTACCCTTGTGCAGAGCAGAGGAAAAAGTGAGTTTAGTTGCAGCATACGCAGCCTAGTAGACTCTTTGTTGTATAAATGGTGTAAGCAACTTAAAATATAACAAGCAAAAAATACGACAACAGTATTTGATTGTGGTATGGTATTCATATTTATAAATAACTTAGTACAACTCAAAAGGCACTGATGCGCTTTTGCAGATACGTAGCATGGTACTATGGATGCTCAGAACAATAACGAATGCTATGCATAAGGAATTCGATTTTTATTCTTTTAAGGTTGCCGTCCCGATCGTAAACATGCCGCCAGTTCCTCCTTAATTTAATTATTTATGAATGGTGGAAACTGTTATGCAATTTGCATTGTACATGATTTCTTTATAATGTTAAGCCTTTTATGTAAGATTTGAAACAATGGACCTTTTAAAACGTGAAACCTGAGTTCTTTCTATTTAGGTACATTATCAAAATATTGTGCTGTTATTAGCATAAGAATTACTGTTTTTTAATTACCATTTGATTGCACTCTCGAACTGCTGGTTCGGTTGCTTCATTATAAACTGTTAACCGATAACCTGCATTTGTCAACTGAGGTGAAGTGCCAAGTTGATTGCGATAAACCAAACATTATTGATTGCCCTTTGGGTGCATGAGCGAGGTTCGATCATTGCGTCTACACCGTCAGCGAAGCATTTCATTGTCAAGAAATAGGGAATCTGTTCGATTTGAAAACCACATTAAAAAATCACTGAGAGCTATCTCTTTGTTCACACAAATATTTATGCAGGGGATAATCTATATGTATACAGCCCTGTATAATAAATACGTTGTCGCATTTTCGGCAAAAGAGCCCGCAGTTTTAACGGAGAGTAAAGCGCTACTCACAGTTGTGTGCGGAGCCCTTCCAGGTACTAGATCCTCAGTTAGAATAACAGATAATTGTCCAACAGCCGATGAAAGAACACTTTTTACAGCATCCGTTAATCCCTCGTGCCATAGCTAAGTGTTGATGAGGGCTCTACCTATTGAACTGGTGCTCGGGGACCTCGCATGCGGCCAATGTTTCCAGCAGGTAATGAACAGGTTATCAGCAGATAAGGTTTCTGTTGACTTGCAAGGATTGACCAATAGTGATGCGATAGCACGGATCCAAGCATCAGCTAGAAGAGGTTGCTTACGTCATCCAGGCCTGTCGCAGGAATACATCCGTTATGTAATCCTTGATAGGAGAGCCTGACATTTTACATGGCTAGAGTGATGCGAGAAATAAAGTGGACTTTTAGTGTAGGCGTGTGGTTAATAACCCAAGTTAGTCTAAACATCTCTACCTGGTGAGTCAGCGATGGTTATTATATCTTCCTAGTGAGTCAGTGGTGGTTAAGATCTCTTCCAGGTGTGTCAGTGATGGTTTACGTTGGTCCTTTTGAAAGCACCACTCTGATGATTATGATTACTTTCTTAGCGACAACCACCATTTCCAGCAGATTCAGCCACCCGGTTTGGAGGGTGTGTTTGCTGTGTACAGGTTTTTAAGCTGATGTGATAAGACAACAGTGCTGAAGCTTTTGCACGACAGGTTTTTACTCTTTCCCTGAAAGAGGTTGGATCCATATTTGATCACATCACCAGGTCTGGTGCAATTTGATATATATGCACACATCCAGTTTCAGTGCCAGTGCTTTAAATGGAAAAATAGAAGTGCAGGTACTCTGTGATAGAGTACCTGCTTGTTTCTGAGAAGTGCCGGTACTCTCCAATTAAAAGTATTACGTTTATCTTGAGATATGCTGTACTCTCCCTCCCAAAATAAAAAAGTGCTGGTACTCAGTACCGGAGAGTACCGGCCCATTTAAAGCACTAGTGATTGCTCCAATATACTTACGTCCTCATTTCCTGAATGGAAACGCGTATGCCTCAACTACTCTTTGGATTAAATACAGATCTTCAACATTCGTTACAAACTGGAACTCGAGCTTCACTTGTCACCTCTGTACATACGTCAACGGGGCATCATACGATTAGAGTGACCACCCAACTGTAAATTTCACGGATTATCTGTAATTTCGCCCTATCGTCCGTTGTCCGTGATGAAAAGTTTAACGGAGGGTATTTGTCCGTAACTTTAGCCTTTCACCAAAAGGACAACGAACAGCAGGGCGAAATTATGGGCAGATTATTTTGTCCAGCTGGATAGAAAGGCAGGGAGTCTACTGTGCTTGGAGGGAGGGTAGGGACAGACAGATAAGAAAAGGCCTTCTTGCCAGGGTGTCTCCTTCCATAAAGAAATGGAAATGTGTGCAACTGGTAAATCTGCAAATGCAAAGGGGCTTGAAATCCTGCATTGACTTTAATAAAATGAGTCACTTGAAGCTTTCTGATGGCAAAGATATTTTCTTTTAGAAAGGTACTGTAATGGTGTTCCCAGGTGACCTGTGGAGTGTGTGGTTTTAATGGAGTGTTAAAAAAATGTTAGTGCTAGGTATAAACTGTATATTATTCAAATCTGTATTTCGAAAGCACTTTTTTTATTTAACAGAAATGTATTTGCGCATTTTGTGGCAGCCTACATTATGATGTATGTTTACAATAAGGACTTACACATTCACAGTACTTTAAGGGACCTCTGTACCTCATAGTACTAACAAACATTGGCAAAGCCAATAGGTCTCGTCTACGCAGGAGTTATTGGCAATGTGTTTTAGCCATGTAATACACTAGAGTGGCTGCTGTTCATGGCTAAGTTAGTGGCATAGTGGTATGGAGCGGAGTAGAGTGGCATAGGAGCAGTGGCACAGTGGTGCAGAGTACAGTGCAGTGGGGTACAGTGCAGTTGTTTAGAGTGCATTGGAGTAGAATGCAGTGGTTTAGAGTGCAGCGGCGTACAATGCAGTGGTTTAGAGTGGAGTGGTGTGGGGCAGAGTAGAGTGGCATAGAGCGCAGTGAAATAGAGTGGCATACAATAGAGTGGCAGAGAGTGCAGTAGTGTAGAGTGATGCAGTGGCATAGAGTGCAGGATAGACTCACGTCGCAGAGAGTGCAGTGGCGTAGAGTGGAGTAGTGTAGAGTAGTGTAGTGCAGAGTAGAGTATAGTGCTGTAGAGTGCAGTTGCGTAGAGGGGAGTGATGCAGAATAGAGTGGCATAGAGTGCAGTGGCATAGAGTGCAGTGGCATGGAATGCAGTAGTACAGAGTAGATTGGTGTGCAGTACAGTGGCGGAGAATGCAATGCAGAGTAGAGTGTCAGTGCAGTGATATAGTGTGGAGTACAGTGGTGCAGAGAAGAGGGCAGTGGTGTACAGTGCAATTGTTTAGAGTGCATTAGTGCAGAGTGCAGTGGCATGGGGTAGAGTAGCATAGATTGCAGTGGAGTAGAGTAGCATACAATAGAGTGGCAGGGAGTGCAGTAATGCAGAGTGGTGCAGTGTCATAGAGTGACATAGATTGAAATGACCATTACATTTGCACAGACATACAGTTTTTCAAATCAAACTATATTGTACACAGAAGATGATGTGTGGAAATTGCATCACCCAATGCAATGATTTGTTTTAATCATATAAAGGTATTTTTTTCCAGCACAGTTCAGAATTAACAAAAATGTGCTTCATTTGTACTCATAATTCTGATATATTCTGAAGTTTTTTTTAAATGGTATCATGTGATAGAAAAAAACTCTTTCCTAACCCCATTATCCAGCAAGATTGTCGCATAAATCCTCTCACTTTGAAGTCAAAGAAAGAAAACACTGAGGCCCATATTTATACTTTTTGATGCAAAACTGCGCCAACGCAGTTTTGCGTCAAAAATATTACCGCCGGCTAACGCCATTACTGTGCGCCGAGCGGGCATCAAATATATACTTTGACGCACGGTGGCGCAAACCACAGGTGTAAGTCATTTTTTTTTTAAGCACACCGCAGCGTCACATCGTAAAGGAAAACAATGTTAACACGGCGGAAATGACTGTGAGCCGATTTACGACACTGCAAACCGGACATGCAGCGTTTTTTGACACAATAGCGTCAAAAATCCCTGCAAACACAGCCATTACAGCATAGGAGAGACAACATGGATTCCAGGTGCCTGTACAGACCCCAGGAAGATGACAGCAGACCAGGAACCAGCCAGGATGTCCCACACAAGAACCAGGACACTTTTAAGAAGAAAAGAAAGTGTCGCTTTAGTGCAGAGGAGCAGGAAATTCTGGTTAAAGAGGTGACGGAACACAAGCACCAACTGTTTGTCACCTCAAAGTTGCCAATCAGTAGCGGAGAGGCTATATGGCAACAAATTGTCGACAAGATTAACAGTGTGGCTGAAGTGCGCAGAACTGTCACCGAGTGCAAGAAACGCTGGCATGACTGCAAGCGCAGGACCAAGGAAAAGATGGCCAGGAACAGGAAGGCAGCACTGCAGACTGGAGGGGGGAGCCCAGCACACCAGGAGGCCCTGGACCACATGGAGGAGATGGTCGCAGCCGTCATCCCTGAGGAGATCGTCACAGGGATTGAAGGACAGTACAGCGCAGACTACCAGGAGACAACGCACATGCAGGGTAAGTCGAATGGGGAATTAAAATGCAATAATGTCATCTACACCCGGGGGGGGGATACCAACCACTAAATGCATGGAAGTCATCTAATACATCGAGTGGCATGGGTAAAGTGGCACGGCAGGGGGGCATGGCCTATTCTGAGAAGACCTGGGGCACACCATTACACAACACCAACAACAGTCCCATGGGGGCATGCTGTCATGCCAACAATGGATCAAAGGGAAAGCCACGCAAGGAGGGAAGGCCACTACGTCAAACTGACATCCCGGCACACGTCAGCCAACATACCCCCTACATTAACTAGTGCCCTAATAACCTCAGCCATACCGACAACTGGAATGTAACTGCGGCAACAGTTGCCACTACAACCTCTGCTCTGTGTGCAGCTCAAGTAGCCCATGGCAGTAACCTCCCCATGGATCATACACACCTAAATTAGGGGGTGAGGATGACAACTGCAACAATCCCCAGAAACAAGACACAAGCCCCAGTACTCTCAAATGTCAATACCCATAGTTCTCGCAAACATCAACCAATGTAAACAACAATAGGAGCTGCACAGCACTAAGGACACACCCATGCTGCATATGTCAGGGTCCATCCTGTGCCTGGGTAACAATGCAATATCCCAAATGTCACACTGCTCAGACAACAGCATTGAGGAGGGGACACATGTAACTGGTCACTGAAATACACCTGCACAGTCAGAGGAGGAAATAGGACACTGATATGTTTATCAGGGCAATCCAATGTAACACACATTCCCCAACATCAGCAGGACACATTACCAATGTCAACATCCATATCGGATCATAACCTTGCCATGCATAGGATATGCCACATGTCAATTACATTTAAGTGGATGTGAAAGATCAGAGATTGGGGCAGGTCCAGATTGTTAAGTGTGCTGCCAGGGCCATCAGTACACCCACAGCCAGTGAAAGGTCTCACCATGAGAATGGATGTACACAGAGGGTTGAGTAGGAAAAGAAGGTGGCAATTCTCTATTTGGCATAAATCAACACCTAGAGGCGATGAGGCTGACAAGTCTGATAACTCAATAATATACATGTGACACACAGGTGGGCTATAGGTCTGGAAGAATGACCATCTGAAGGACTGGAGAAATGAATACAAAACAAGATCACAAAGTGAATTCATCAAAAGTCAGGCACGTTATATCAAAATTGCCACAAAACAGACACTTATTGTACCCTGTTTCATTGCAGAGGAAGATGGATCTCCTGCCGATATGCCTGTCCCAGACTTCCCTGATGACATGGATGACGAGCCGATAAACATTCCCAGGAGACTATCCAAAAGGTCCTTGACACCCTCCAGACTCCACCTTCAGTCACAAGGAGGAGCACAGAACAAGCAGCCATCGCAGAGGATCCACCCACCACCCCATTTGTAAGACCTGCCAGCTCCAATACAGCTGAGGACTCAGACGACACTGGCACCAGCTTTGAGAGAACTGTAGTTGGAGTACAGCGGGAGCTGGCCAAGGAGGTGCGGGTGGGGATGCAAAATATGTCAGCCAGCCTTGAGGAGATGCGTTCGTGCATGATGTCATCTGCAGATCAGGCAGCAGCTATGCAAGACCTAACATCCATACTGCAAGGACTACAAGAAACTGTCAAGGAATTCACCACTGCAGTAAGGGAGTTGCCACAACACCTCGCACCCCAAACCTTCCACTGCATGAACGAATGCAATCATGACTCCCTCAGGGCCGACCTGGCTGCCTACCATCGTGATGTGGCTGCTATTCTCAAGAACCAGCAGGCCCTCCTTGTTGCAGTACTGCCCTTAAGACCTTCACAGGGAGCAGCGACCGGGATGTCTGACTCTACGTCTTCTAACACTGAGGTGTGTGTTGCCCCTTCACAACCAACAACAACAAGGACAAAGCAGGCAACAAACACATCAGAAGAAGAAGACATGGAACAAATCACATTCACAAGAAAAATGACCCGGAAACACTAGTTCCTGCCACATTGCCCACATTTACCAAGGTCCTGCGCATTGTAACTTGCCAGTCTTGCAACAACTTTGCTCGAGCACTGTTCTGCAAACCACTGTATATCTTGTCACCTAGCCCAGTGACTGTCTCTCTCCTACTCATTGCCAAATCCTGTCCCTCTGCACTGTCTGAAACATCAACCCCAGCATGTCAAAAGCATTTCCGTAACCCCTTGTGTTGGATCACAATTTAAGATGTCACTATAATGGACTCACAATCATGGACAATGTACAGATAGCACTACAGCACGTTTCAATAAATAGCACTTACACAACAAATCTGTCTCTGGGTAATGTGACATATCAACTGTGAAGTAGATAACTGAAATGTGCCTTCTGTCAAATTACGTAGCTTATCAATACAACCGTCCTGATAATATGTAGTCAGAGAATTCTGCACAGTGCCCATGATTGCATCATACTCTGCCCATCCTGAGGGACAAATCTGATGAAGTGAGAAACCATACACCACCATGCTGTGTTGGACAGAAGAATGCTTCCTCAGAGGATAACTAAGTCATCAAATAGTGGCCTCAAAATGTTGTAAACATGCAAAAATAACACAAGAAACATGCCACACTAATCTAAGTAAACACTAAAAAATCTGCATAAATGAAGGTGTCTGAGTTAACATACAAATAGGTAATCATGCCGAACTGTGTCACAAATGATGTATGAAGGTCATGAAGACAAGAATACAAGATTGTCAATGAGAACTCATCTTATAAGGGTGTGCATGATCATCACATTGCAGTCAGACCTAAAACTGTTTCCCCAATACCAAGTCTGGAAGCACTGTTAGTGACTTTGAAAGCACACTTAGGGATCCATATTAACTGTGATTGGTGGTTGCAACGAAGGGTCGACACTTTGCAAGGTAGCTCTGGGCTAACTGCCAATCGTACAGCTCAGTTGGGATTTGTTTGTAGCATAGGACACAGATGTTATAGTACAAAATTGATGTACACTGAATCCAAACCCACGATCAAGTACCATTCAACACATACAATTAAGGGGTAACCAAATATTTATTAAATTTTAATCTACCCTGACTACTCATTACCCACAACTGTCCCTAACTAACCTAAGCTACACTTACTTATCACATGTAACAAAGCGTTCTAAACATCTACCCCCCACCCCCCTTATGAGACGGGACACATGGAGGACAACACATAATAACCTAAACACATACTATACTATCCTATACAAATATATATTTTTTGTATTTCGAAAATTGTTTGTTTTTTTTTTGGATTTTTTTTTTTTTAACACACAAGAACCCCAACATAGCCATACACATGTAATAAGTAAAAATAGAAACAAGCAGCCCCCCCCACCCCACACCCACTAACACTAACTAAACTAACAGCCTATACTAACCTAACACTAAGCCCCCTAAGCCCACTAACTATAAGAACAAGGAAAGAGGAAGTAGGGGAGGGAATCATGTCCATCAAAATGTGTCTAGAGGTTGGCCCTCCGGAGGGTTCTCTTAATGGACTCAACCCGCTGGTTAATGTACCGCACATCCCGGCTCAGGTGGCTCAACTTGCGCAGCACTTTGTCCATCTTATGATCCATTTGGTTGAAGGCTGCAGGGTCAACAGATGGAGCAGTGGCAGTCTGGGTACCGGTGGAGGAGGTCTGTGTGGGTGTGGTGCCAGGCCTAGTGGGCTGTCCTGCACCAGTGGCAATGCTGGGGCCTGGAAGTCCAGCAGATGTCGGACCAACAGTGGCAGCTGTGGGTGGGGCCACCTGGCTCGTATTGGTGGTTGTGCTGGTGGTGGCTGTGGTGGGCAAAGTAGGTCCACCCTGTGGGAAGGCTCTCCATGCCCCGGAGGCCCGTTCATGGCGATATCCCCAGGCCATCCTCCGGAACCCCGACTCCACCAGTAGGATGTGCTGATATCGCATGGCCCAGCAGTGAAATTCACAGACCTGGTCTGGAGTCATGTTAGCAGCTGTGAAGACAAATGCAGATATTCTACATTAGTAACTGCATTGTGTGAAATGGCACAGCAAGTTTATCAGACATTACATCTACTGTACTTGTAACAGCTCATGTCACAATACAGAGCACTGAATGTCCCTGAGGAAGTACATGGCAGGCCTGACTACAAAGGTCACATCACACAAAGCACATCCATAACCTACAAGATGGGTAATAACTGGCGTTGACTTGCAATCTGAGTTCTGTCAGTTATCAGCTAAGAATCATGCTGCATATCCTCCGTCAAGACCTGGGCTACAAATGTCAGTGTACGGAAAGCAAAACTAAAGCCACATGGTCTGCAAGTTGTAACTGGACTTGCCAGTATAGTACCAAGTGCCAAACCTGAGTGTGTATACTAGTTTGCAACCAAACCGTCACTTATTCACATGTATGTGTAACATACTGGTAGCATCAGTACTAGGTACTCCATTCACAAACCCATTGTCATGTTTGGGGGGGGGGGGGGTGGATACACAACTATAATTTGCCAACAACATGTACACCGAGGAGTGTATAGGAAACTCCACACATGTTTGTCTCTACAGACACACCACAGGTAAGGTCTATCTACAATTAGGAGTCAGCAAACCCTAGAGCACCCATAGTGTCAGACATGTCAGGAAATGCAGAACTTGGTACACAACATATACTTCCAGTGAGGCCTGACTTACATCAGACACAGAGTTGCTAGAACACCCATGATCATGAATTGCATGCACACCTAGGCCATTGCACTCAGGTTCCACAGACTTGTTGCACTACATGTGGAAGTACATGCTGCTAGGAGGTTCTACCTACTGTTTCAAAATAACGTAGGTAAATAGGGAAGCAAATGTCTATTGGAAAGCTATTTGCTGTACCAATCTTAGAGAATGTGGGTCTGACAGGCTGACTAAATTGGGGCTGACTTCCATTGCGACTCTTGGTGATACAAGTGTCATACACATGACTAACCCCTGTACTCACAGTGGGGCCTACAGGGATGTCCTACAATCCCTGCATGATACCACTTGATACGCATTGGCCACTCAAAACATGTGAGAAATGCATTCCCACTCATGGAACAAGAGAAAAGCTTGCCCAACGCATCACATCTTGCTACGAGTCCAACTCACACAAGTCCATAACCACCAGAGTGGTCGGGGTCCTCAAATGTCACCACCTCTCCCACAGTGTAGGGTGCCGGTCCATCTGTAAGGTAGGGAAGGAAGAAATGTGCTCAAAATCTGTGCACAGTGCAACAATTTCATAAACATATACAATGTATAGGCTGAATAAGGAAATGGCAGCCATTCAGATATGATGGTACTGCATCTGATATATCACGGCCAACTTATACATAGTATGGGTCTCCTGTGACAGTTACACACATATCTGCACACATACATTGGCCCTAACTATCATGTGGTTGCAAATATGCCCCGTAATTGGTGAGCAGTAAAAAATATGGAGTGTAATCGTCTCATCATGTGCATCCAAGAGAGACATCCAAAGCCTGGTTACTTGAGGACTGCATTACCAGTCAAACATGCCTTGTGGCCATGACACATTTATTGCACATAGGTCCAATGTACAGAGGGAGGGGCAGGGACTTTTGTAAGCCATCCTGTTGTTACAGTTTATTCAACTGATGTGGCCCAGCTATGGTGATTTGCACCAACCATGGAGATGTGAGGTCATGTGCATACACTTGGACTGCCATCGATATTTGGATTGTGGCTCAACTAATTCCAACAAACATCTTAAGATGTTAGCTGAGGGCACCTTACACATTTTCATGATGTTTTCAAATCAAGAACTGACATGTGTCAAAAAAGATCAAGGAACACAATAATCCCACACATTCATAGTACTTCTGTGAACACTTTCCTTCCACACTCACCAGACTCACATGAGACATATGTCTGAGCCACTTTGCTATTATCAATTGAAGTGAAGGCAGCACTCATTTTCTGCATCATGTAGTGATTCTAAAGTCAGTCTAGCAATTGCATCAACATAGTTGGCCTAAATGTTGGTACATCTGTACTTCTCTGTCAATAGTACCCTACATAGACATGATTGGCTCATATTTTGTTAGCTTTTCTGACAAAAAGGCCGCACCAATTTCCTTCATGGAAAAGTTACCTGTAAGTTTGCTGAGCACGTGCTACCTGACAGCTAGCAATTGTGATCCTTGCCATAATGCATCAATGATCCCTTTATATTTCCCCAGCATTACACACAGTCAGCAAGTTAGATGGTAGACATTGTACTAATCGCCTGATGTCACTACAGAGCATTTAATCGTGCACATTAACATAATTCATACTCACCAACAGTGCCACCAATCATGATTGCCAGGTGGTCCAAGAGATCCTGCTCCCTGGTGATGAGGTCAGCCCACCAGTGCTTCAGCTGGTGTTCACTCCTCTGGCTGGCATACACACGCTGCAGGTGATGCAGCACCTTTTCCCACCGGATTCTGCGCGCCTCTGTCAGATACCCCTGGATCACCCTGCCACCTGCCTGGATCATGAGCAGCAAGAAATGCGTCACAAGCCAGATAAACCCCCCAACTCCTCTTCCCCCATCCTGCCAAGACGTGGCCTACCAGACATACTTAGAAGTGAAATGGAATAGGGGTAAAAGAAATAGAAAGGGGAAAAGGGGGAAAGTAGGGGTACAAAGACAGAAAAATAGTAAACCTAAACAAAAGAGCCCAACTATCCCCAAACTAACACTACCCACAACAGACTCCCACAAACAAGAAAAACACAAGATAAATGGACAAATGGACAAATGTAGACAAAACACAGTAGTACAGTATGTAGGAGGCTGGCCTGGTTTGCAGTGGTACCAAGGGGTACTTACACTCTGCACCAGGTCCAGTTATCCCTTATTAGTGTAGAAGAGGTGTCTAGCAGCTTAGGCTGATAGAAAAGGTAGCTTAGCAGAGCAGCTTAGGCTGAACTAGGAGACGTGTGAATACCCTCAGTATGAGGATAGCAAATATACACAAGATATATGTACACAATACCAAAATTATGCAGTAATAGCAATAGAAAACAGTGCAAGCAATGTACAGTCACAATGGATTGCAATGAGAGCACATAGGTATAGGGGCAACACAAACCATATACTCTAGAAGTGGAATGCGAACCATGAATGGACCCCAAACCTATGTGAGCTTGTAGAGGGTCTCTGGGACTGTAAGAAAACAGTGAGGGTTAGAAAAATAGCCCACCCTAAGACCCTGAAAAGTGGGTGCAAAGTGCACCTAATTTCCCCAGAGAGCACAGAAGTCGTGATAGGGGAATTCTGCAAGGAAGACCAACACCAGCAATGCAACAACAATGGATTTCCAGACGAGAGTACCTGTGGAACAAGGGGACCAAGTCCAAGAGTCACACTCAAGTCGGGAGTGGGCAGATGCCCAGGAAATGCCAGCTGTGGGTGCAAAGAAGCTGCCTTTGGTTGGTAGAAGCTGTGGATTCTGCAAGAACGAAGAGGGCTAGAAACTTCCCCTTTGGAGGATGGATGTCCCACGTTGTGAAGAAGCTTACAGAGGTGTTTCCGTGCAGAAAGACACGCCTTGCTAGCTGCAAGGGTCACGGTTAGGGTTTTTGGATGCTGCTGTGGCCCCGGAGGGACCAGGATGTCACCAATTGCGTGAGGAGACAGAAGGGGCATCCAGCAAGACAAAGAGCCCACTCAAAAGCAAGCAGCATCTGCAGAAGTGCCGGAACAGGCACTACGAAGAAGAGTGAACCAGAGCTCACCCGAAGTCACAAAAGAAGGTCCCACGACGTCGGAGGACAACTCAGAAGGTTGTGCACTGCAGGTTAGAGTGTCGGGGACCCAGGATTGGCTGTGCACAAAGGAAATCTTGGAAGAGTGCACAGGAGCCGGAGCAGCTGCAAATCACGTGGTACCCAGCAATGCAGTCTAGCGTGGGGAGGCAAGGGCTTACCTCCACCAAACTTGGACTGAAGAGTCACTGGACTGTGGAAGTCACTTGGACAGAGTTGCTGAGTTCCAGGGACCACGCTCGTCATGCTGAGAGGGGACCCAGAGGACCGGTGATGCAGTCTTTTGGTGCCTGCGGTTGCAGGGGGAAGATTCAGTCGACCCACGGGAGATTTCTTCGGAGCTTCTAGTGCAGAGAGGAGGCAGACTACCCCCACAGCATGCACCACCAGGAAAACAGTCGAGAAGGCCGCAGGATTAGCGATACAAGGTTGCAGTAGTCGTCTTTGCTACTTTGTTGTGGTTTTGCAGGCGTCCAGAGCAGTCAGCGGTCGATTCCTTGGCAGAAGGTGAAGAGAGAGATGCAGAGGAACTCTGATGAGCTCTTGTATTCGTTATCTAAAGAATTCCCCACAGCAGAGACCCTAAATAGCCAGAAAAGGAGGTTTGGCTACTTAGGAAGGAGGATAGGCTAGCAACACAGCTAAGAGCCTATCAGAAGGAGTCTCTGACGTCACCTGCTGGCCCTGGCCACTCAGAGCAGTCCAGTGTGCCAGCAGCACCTCTGTTTCCAAGATGGCAGAGGTCTTGAGCACACTGGAGGAGCTCTGGGCACCTCCCAGGGGAGGTGCAGGTCAGGGGAGTGGTCACTCCCCTTTCCTTTGTCCAGTTTCGCGCCAGAGCAGGGCTGGGGGATCCCTAAACCGGTGTAGACTGGCTTATGCAGAGATGGGTACCATCTGTGCCCATCAAAGCATTTCCAGAGGCTGGGGGAGGCTACTCCTCCCCAGCCCTGACACCTTTTTCCAAAGGGAGAGGGTGTAACACCCTCTCTCTGAGGAAGTCCTTTGTTCTGCCTTAATAGGCCAAGCCTGGCTGGACCCCAGGAGGGCAGAAACCTGTCTGAGGGGTTGGCAGCAGCAGCAGCTGCAGTGAAACCCCGGGAAAGGTAGTTTGGCAGTACCCGGGTCTGAGCTAGAGACTCGGGGGATCATGAAATTGTCTCCCCAATGCCAGAATGGCTTTGGGGTGACAATTCCATGATCTTAGACATGTTACATGGCCATGTTCGGAGTTACCATTGTGACGCTATACATATGTCGTGACATATGTATAGTGCACACGTGTAATGGTGTCCCCGCACTCACAAAGTCTGGGGAATTTGCCCTGAACAATGTGGGGGCACCTTGGCTAGTGCCAGGGTGCCCACACACTAAGTAACTTAGCACCCAACCTTTACCAGGTAAAGGTTAGACATATAGGTGACTTATAAGTGACTTAAGTGCAGTGGTAAATGGCTGTGAAATAACGTGGACGTTATTTCACTCAGGCTGCAGTGGCAGGCCTGTGTAAGAATTGTCAGAGCTCCCTATGGGTGGCACAAGAAATGGTGCAGCCCATAGGGATCTCCTGGAACCCCAATACCCTGGGTACCTCAGTACCATATACTAGGGAATTATAATGATGTTCCAGTATGCCAATGTAAATTGGTTAAATTGGTCACCAGCCTGTTCGTGACAATTTGGAAAGAAATGAGAGAGCATAACCACTGAGGTTCTGGTTAGCAGAGCCTCAGTGAGACAGTTAGTCATAACACAGGTAACACATACAGGGCACACTTATGAGCACTGGGGCCCTGGCTGGCAGGGTCCCAGTGACACATACAACTAAAACGAACACATACACAGTGAAATATGGGGGTAACATGCCAGGCAAGATGGTACTTTCCTACACCCCCCCCCCCCCCCAAATGAAGGACAATAAGACTAGCCATGCCCTGATGAGTCTTCATTGTCTAAGTGGAAATATCTGGAGAGTCCATCTGCATTGGAGTGGGTACTCCCAGGTCTATGTTCCACTGTATAGTCCATTCCCTGTAGGGATATGGACCACCTCATCAATTTAGGGTTTTCACCTTTCATTTGTTTTAGCCAAAGTAGAGGTTTGTGGTCTGTCTGAACAGTGAAGTAAGTGCCAAACAGGTATGGCCTCAACTTCTTCAGTGCCCAGACCACAGCAAAGGCCTCCCTCTCTATGGCAGACCAACGCTTTTCTCTAGGGGTCAACCTCCTGCTGATAAAAGCAACAGGTTGATCCTGGCCCTCAGAATTAAGTTGTGATAAGACTGCCCCTACCCCTAATTCAGATGCATCAGTTTGAACAATGAATTTTTGGGAGTTACAGGGGTTTTTCAGGACAGGTGCAGAGCACATGGCCTGCTTCAGCTCCTCAAAAGCTTTCTTACAGTTTGCTGTCCATAATACCTTTTTAGGAATTTTCTTTGAATTAGGTCATTAAGAGGGGCTGCTATGGAGCCATAGTTCTTTATGAACCTCCTGTAGTACCCAGTGAGGCCTAAAAAGGCTCTCACTTGAGTCTGAGTTGTAGGGGGAACCCAATCTATGATAGTATGGATTTTCCCCTGAAGTGGTGTAATCTGTTCTCCACCTACCAGGTGTCCCAGATAAACCACTTTCCCCTGCCCTATCTGGCACTTTGAAGCCTTGATAGTGAGGCCTGCTTTTTGCATGGCCTCCAAAACTTTCCATAGGTGGACCAGGTGATCATCCCAGCTGGAGCTAAAGACAGCTATATCATCTAGATATGCTGCACTAAAAGTCTCCAGCCCTTGCAGGACTGTATTCACCAACCTCTGAAAAGTGGCAGGTGCATTTTTCAAACCAAAGGGCATTACTGTGAATTGGTAGTGCCCTCCAATGGTAGAAAATGCAGTTTTTGCTTTAGCATCCTCTGATAATTTGATCTGCCAATACCTTGCAGTCAAATCAAAGGTGCTTAGATACTTGGCGGATGCCAGTGTATCTATTAGCTCATCTGCCCTGGGTATAGGGTGAGAATCAGTTTTAGTTACCTGGTTGAGACCTCTGTAGTCAACACAAAATCTCATTTCCCTTTTTCCATCTTTGGAATGAGGCTTTGGTACAAGTACCACAGGAGAGGCCCATGGACTTTCAGAGTGCTCAACCACTCCCAGTTCAAGCATTTTCTGAACCTCTTGTTTTATGCAGTCTCTGACATGGTCAGGCTGCCTATAGATCTTACTTTTGACAGGCAAGCTGTCTCCAGTATCTATAGTGTGCTCACACCAAGAAGTGGTGCCTGGCACAGTAGAAAAGAGTTCAGAAAACTGACCCAGGAGATTTATGCAGTGGTCTTTCTGCTCAGCAGTAAGACAATCTGCCAGAACTACGCCTTCCACTAGAGCATCTTGTTCTGTGGAAGGGAAGAGCTCAGGGAGAGGGTCACTCTCCTCTTCCTCTCCTTCATCTGTTGCCATGAGCAGGGTGAGATCAGCCCTGTCATAGTAGGGTTTCGGGCGATTGACATTGAGCACCCTAAGGGGACTCCTGGCAGTGCCTAAGTCAACTAAGTAGGTGCCTTCTCCCTTTTTCTCAACAATAATGTGGGGTCCACTCCATTTGTCTTGGAGTGCTCTTGGGGCCACAGGCTCCAAGACCCACACTTTCTGCCCTGGTTGGTACTGAATCAGAACAGCCTTCTGGTCATGCCATTGCTTTTGGAGCTCTTGGCTGGCCTGAAGGTTTTTACTGGCCTTTTTCATGTACTCAGCCATCCTAGATCTTAGGCCAAGTACATAGTCCACTATGTCTTGCTTAGGAGCTTTTAAAGGTTGTTCCCAACCCTCCTTCACAAGTGTTAGAGGCCCTCTTACAGGGTGTCCAAATAGGAGTTCAAAGGGGCTGAAGCCCACTCCTTTTTGGGGTACCTCTCTGTAAGCAAAACGGAGGCAAGGTAACAGGACATCCCATCTCCTCCGGAGTTTTTCAGGGAGTCCCATTATCATTCCTTTGAGAGTTTTATTAAACTTCTCAACCAGTCCATTTGTTTGTAGATGATAGGGTGTGGTGAACTGGTATGTCACACCACATTCCTTCCACATGGCCTTTAAGTAAGCAGACATGAAATTGCTTCCCCTGTCTGATACCACCTCTTTTGGAAAGCCCACCCTGGAAAAGATTCCCAGGAGGGCCTTTGCCACTGCAAGAGCTGTAGTGGTCCTTAGAGGAATTGCTTCAGGATATCTGGTGGCATGGTCCACTACCACCAAGATAAACCTATTGCCTGAAGCAGTAGGAGGGTCAAGAGGGCCAACTATGTCAACCCCTACCCTTTCAAAGGGAACCCCAACCACAGGCAGTGGAATAAGAGGTGCCTTTGGGGTGCCACCTGTTTTGCCACTGGCTTGACAGGTGACACAGGACTTACAAAAATATTTTGTGTCCCCTGACATTCTTGGCCAATGAAACAAGGGAACAAGCCTGTCCCAAGTTTTCATTTGTCCCAAATGTCCAGCCAAGGGAATGTCGTGGGCTAGAGTTAAGAGGAACTCTCTGTATTGCAAGGGAATGACCAATCTCCTGGCTGCTCCAGATTTAGGGTCCCTTGCCTCAGTATACAAGAGGTTGTCCTCCCAGTAAACTCTGTGAGAGTCACTGACATCCCCATTTTGCTGTTTGACAGCTTGCTGTCTTAGACCCTCTCGTGTGGGACAGGTCTGCTGTGCCACACTCAGCTCCTCCCTGGCAGGCCCCCCTCCACCCAAAAGCTCAGCAGTGTCTCCTTCATGCTCCTCTGGTGTAGGTTCTGCACAGGGTGGAAATTCTCCTTCCTCAGAAGTTGAATCCACTGTAGAGGGAGGGATAGTAGGTAGTGTTTTACCTTTAATAACCCTAGCTTTAGGGAGCACTTGGTCCATTGTTCCAGGATCCAAGTCACCCTGTCCTTTTTGCTTTTTGGCCTGAGCCCTTGTCAAAGCAAAAATATGCCCAGGAATGCCCAGCATTGCTGCATGAGCCTCCAACTCCACTTCTGCCCAAGCTGATGTCTCTAAATCGTTCCCTAGTAGACAGTCTACAGGTAAATCTGAGGCAACCATAACTTTCTTTGGACAAGTAAACCCCCCCCAGTTGCAATTCACAACAGCCATGGGGTGGCTAAGAGTGTTGTTATGAGCATCAGTCACTTGGTACTGGTGACCAAGTAGGTGTTGTTCAGGGTGGACCAGTTTCTCTATTACCATGGTAACACTGGCACCTGATTCCCTGTAGGCCTGAACCTCAACACCATTTATTAGGGGAAGTTGGTTGTACTTATCCATATTAAGGGGACAAGCAACCAAGGTGGCTAAATCAATGCCCCCCTCAGAGACTAACACAGCCTCTGTGGTCTCCCTAACAAGACCAACCCCAACTAAATTACCAAAAGTGAGCCCTGCTACTCCCTTGGATTGGCTATTAGTAGGTTTGCTCCCACCACCACTGCTATTACTAGGGGCACTAGGTGTAGCAGCAGGGGTTGTAGTGGTAGGAGGCTTGGTGCTTTTCTTTGGACAACTGGGATCAGTTGTCCAATGGCCTTTTACTTTACATAAATAGCACCATGGTTTCTTTACTTGATTTGAAGAGGATTTGGGCCCACCACCCCCACCAGAGTGTTCCTGTAGGCCTGATGAAGACTCATTTTTAGATTTGCCCCCACCCTTGTCTGAAGACTTACCATCCTTTTTCTTGCCATCCTTGTCACCCCCTGTATGAACTTTTCTGTTCACCCTTGTTCTGACCCATTTGTCTGCCTTCTTTCCCAATTCTTGGGGAGAGGTCAGATCTGAGTCCACTAGGTACTGGTGCAACAAATCAGACACACAATTATTAAGAATATGCTCTCTCAGGATTAAGTTATACAGGCTTTCATAGTCAGAACCTTTACTGCCATGTAACCACCCCTCCAAGGCCTTCACTGAATGGTCAACAAAGTCTACCCAGTCTTGTGAAGACTCCTTTTTGGTTTCTCTGAACTTGATCCTGTACTGTTCAGTGGTTAAGCCATAACCATCTAGGAGTGCATTCTTAAGAACTGTAAAATTATTGGCACCACTTTCCTTAACAGTAAGGAGCCTATCCCTACCCTTTCCACTGAAAGATAGCCATAGGATAGCAGCCCACTGCCTTTGAGGGACCCCCTGTACAACACAGGCCCTCTCAAGTGCAGCAAACCACTTGTTAATGTCATCCCCCTCCTTGTAAGGGGGAACTATCTTGTGCAGATTCCTAGAATCATGCTCTTTTACAGGATTACTATCTGTAATACTGCTGCTGCCACCATGGGGTCCAAACCCCAACCTCTGTCTTTTTTTTTCTAAGTCAAATGCTTCCCTGTCTAGATCCAGCTGTTGCTTTTTCAGCTTCAGCCTGGACTCTTCCACTCTCAATCTATTGAGTTCCCTTTCTAACACTCTGTCTTCAGGGAGGGTGGGTTGGGCATGCCTTGACACAGAAGAATGGTGTGAATGAACAGAGGGAGACCTGTCCCTAACAGATGGCACTCTAACAACCTGGCCTAAAGGAGTAACCTCTATGATGATGAGAACTCACATCAGTACCAGCCCTGCTAGGTGGCCTGCTAAGGGGCAGGTTGGAAAGGTTCCCTTCTACCAGTTTTACTGGGGGTGCCCCAGAATCAGAGTGTGAACCATCAGCTAATCTCTCACCAGATGTGCCAGCTATGGTCTTATCATGTTTAATGAGCATATTAACTAACAATTCTCTAGCGGGATTCTTCCCTACCCCTAAACCTCTATCAATGCAGAGACTCCTTACACCTTTCCAGTTAAGGTGGTCATAAGCTGTGTTGGCCAGATCCAGAGTTTGACCTGTACCAGACATGATAGAAAAGGTTTAAGGGACAGAAAAAGAAAGAAAAAGTTTCAGAACTTTTTAAGGAACAGAAAAAAAACTTTTAAAACTTTTTTAGAACTTTTTGAAAGTTTTAGAGGTACTTTCCAGCACTTAGCAGTACAGTAAGAGAAGAAAAGCAAAACTTTTTGGTTAGGTGTACATACACTGAACTTGTTTTGTATATTTTTCTCTTATGAAAAGTACAAAATGACAAAGTGGTAAGTAGTGCAAGTACTTATCCCACCGCTGCACAACCAATGTAGGAGGCTGGCCTGGTTTGTAGTGGTACCAAGGGGTACTTACACTCTGCACCAGGTCCAGTTATCCCTTATTAGTGTAGAAGAGGTGTCTAGCAGCTTAGGCTGATAGAAAAGGTAGCTTAGCAGAGCAGCTTAGGCTGAACTAGGAGACGTGTGAAGCTCCTACTATACCACTGGTGTCACATGCACAATATCATAAGAAAACACAATACACAGATATACTAAAAATAAAGGTCCTTTATTTTTATGACAATATGCCAAAGTATCTCAGTGAATACCCTCAGTATGAGGATAGCAAATATACACAAGATATATGTACACAATACCAACATTATGCAGTAATAGCAATAGAAAATAGTGCAAGCAATGTACAGTCACAATGGATTGCAATGAGAGCACATAGGTATAGGGGCAACACAAACCATATACTCTAGAAGTGGAATGCGAACCACAAATGGACCCCAAACCTATGTGAGCTTGTAGAGGGTCACTGGGACTGTAAGAAAACAGTGAGGGTTAGAAAAATAGCCCCCCCAAGACCCTGAAAAGTGGGTGCAAAGTGCAACTAAGTTCCCCAGAGAGCACAGAAGTCGTGATAGGGGAATTCTGCAAGGAAGACCAACACCAGCAATGCAACAACGATGGATTTCCAGACGAGAGTACCTGTGGAACAAGGGGACCAAGTCCAAGAGTCACACTCAAGTCGGGAGTGGGCAGATGCCCAGGAAATGCCAGCTGTGGGTGCAAAGAAGCTGCCACCGGATGGTAGAAGCTGTGGCTTCTGCAAGAACGAAGAGGGCTAGAAACTTCCCCTTTGGAGGACGGATGTCCCACATTGTGAAGAAGCTTGCAGAGGTGTTTCCGTGCAGAAAGACCGCAAACAAGCCTTGCTAGCTGCAAGGGTCGCGGTTAGGGTTTTTGGATGCTGCTGTGGCCCAGGAGGGACCAGGATATCGCCAATTACGTGAGGAGACAGAGGGGGTGTCCAGCAAGACAAAGAGCCCACTCAGAAGCAAGCAGCACCCGCAGAAGTGCCGGAACAGGCACTACGAAGAAGAGTGAACCGGAGCTCGCCCAAAGTCACAAAAGAAGGTCCTATGACGCCGGAGGACAACTCAGGAGGTCGTGCACTGCAGGTTAGAGTGTCGGGGACCCAGGTTTGGCTGTGCACAAAGGAAATCTTGGAAGAGTGCACAGGAGCCGGAGCAGCTGCAAATCATGCGGTACCCAGCAATGCAGTCTAGCGTGGGAGACTTACCTCCACCAAACTTAAACTGAAGAGTCACTGGACTGTGGGAGTCACTTGGACAGAGTTGCTGAGTTCCAGGGACCACGCTCGTCGTGCTGAGAGGGGACCCAGAGGACCGGTGATGCAGTCTTTTGGTGCCTGCGGTTGCAGGGGGAAGATTCCGTCGACCCACAGGAGATTTCTTCGGAGCTTCTAGTGCAGAGAGGAGGCAGACTACCCCCACAGCATGCACCACCAGGAAAACAGTCGAGAAGGCTGCAGGATCAGCGATACAAGGTTGCAGTAGTCGTCTTTGCTACTTTGTTGCGGTTTTGCAGGCGTCCAGAGCAGTCAGCGGTCGATTCCTTGGCAGAAGGTGAAGAGAGAGATGCAGAGGAACTCTGATGAGCTCTTGCATTCGTTATCTAAAGAATTCCCCAAGGCAGAGACCCTAAATAGCCAGAAAAGGAGGTTTGGCTAGTTCGGAAGGACGATAGGCTAGCAACACAGGTAAGAGCCTATCAGAAGGAGTCTCTGACGTCACCTTCTGGCCCTGGCCACTCAGAGCAGTCCAGTGTGCCAGCAGCACCTCTGTTTCCAAGATGGCAGAGGTCTGGAGCACACTGGAGGAGCTCTGGGCACCTCCCAGGGGAGGTGCAGGTCAGGGGAGTGGTCACTCCCCTTTCCTTTGTCCAGTTTCGCGCCAGAGCAGGGCTGGGGGATCCCTGAACCGGTGTAGACTGGCTTATACAGAGATGGGCACCATCTGCGCCCATCAAAGCATTTCTAGAGGCTGGGGGAGGCTACTCCTCCCCAGCCCTGACACCTTTTTCCAAAGGGAGAGGGTGTAACACCCTCTCTCTGAGGAAGTCCTTTGTTCTGCCTTCCTGGGCCAAACCTGTCTGGACCCCAGGAGGGCAGAAACCTGTCTGAGGGGTTGGCAGCAGCAGCAGCTGCAGTAAAACCCCGGGAAAGGTAGTTTGGCAGTACCTGGGTCTGAGCTAGAGACTCGGGGGATCATGGAATTGTCTCCCCAATGCCAGAATGGCATTGGGGTGACAATTCCATGATCTTAGACATGTTACATGGCCATGTTCGGAGTTACCATTGTGACGCTATACATATGTTGGGACATATGTATAGTGCACGCGTGTAATGGTGTCCCCGCACTCACAAAGTCCGGGGAATTTGCCCTGAACAATGTGGGGGCATCTTGGCTAGTGCCAGGATGCCCACACACTAAGTAACTTAGCACCCAACCTTTACCAGGTAAAGGTTAGACATATAGGTGACTTATAAGTGACTTAAGTGCAGTGGTAAATGGCTGTGAAATAACGTGGACATTATTTCACTCAGGCTGCAGTGGCAGGCCTGTGTAAGAATTGTCAGAGCTCCCTATGGGTGGCACAAGAAATGCTGCAGCCCATAGGGATCTCCTGGAACCCCAAAACCCTGGGTACCTCAGTACCATATACTAGGGAATTATAATGATGTTCCAGTATGCCAATGTAAATTGGTGAAATTGGTCACTAGCCTGTTAGTGACAATTTGGAAAGAAATGAGAGAGCATAACCACTGAGGTTGTGGTTAGCAGAGCCTCAGTGAGACAGTTAGTCATAACACAGGTAACACATACAGGGCACACTTATGAGCACTGGGGCCCTGGCTGGCAGGGTCCCAGTGACACATACAACTAAAACAAGATATATACAGTGAAATATGGGGGTAACATGTCAAGCAAGATGGTACTTTCCTACACAGTATACACCGGACCAATTTATTTCACAAATTGACAATACAGATAGCACACAGCACAAAAACAGCACAAAATCTCAGGACAACACTCTCTACACAGCCACACGGTCTAGAAGGATCATAGACTGCAAAGTGAAAGTGAAAGTACACCCACTGTACATGATCTGTAAACAGGATATCCTATTACATCACTTCCTGTATGAAAAGTCCCACCTTTTTCGCCTTATGCGTCATTTTTTGTTTACCAAAACTGTATTTGCGTCATTTTTTTTAACACACAGAACTGAAAATTAACCCGCATCCACATAATAGTACATGGACTGTACAAATATCTGGATCCGGGCTAAATTTCACTCCTGTGCCTCAAAAAAAATGACGCAAATACAGTTTTGGTAGTAAAAAAATGACGCATAACGCTAGGGACGTCAAAATTACAGTGCATTAACTGGTTTGGGGCATTTTTACTTGTTTTTTGGTTATGTTACATTTGGGACACATCAGAGATTGGCTAATTGAAGACAGTATGGTGTTGATGGTGTATGTTCACATGTGTGACATCATACTGCAGCGAAACATGATCCACTACTCCCTTCACAGTATTTTTACAGTTGGCTGACGCAATAGATGGTCATAAGTGTGGCCTACATATATGTGTTGCACAAATTGGGCATGTTTGGCATAAGGAGAGGATAGCAATGTGACGCACATATGTACAATACCTAAATGCCTTTGGCTCAAATTGTGTGCTTTTGCAACTAATGTGTTGGTTGACCAAGTGTGTGTGTATCACATGAAGCATAATTGTACATATGGTTGTATGAATGTGACGTCCATGTGTCCAATCCTTAGATGCAAGTCATATTGGAAATGAGCGAGGGCATGTGTTAGTCATACATGTAACAACACCCGTAAAGTGTACTTCCAAGTTTTAGGGTCACGTAGACACCACATGTGACATAGCATGAGCCAGATGGATGGCAGACGCTTGTTCATGTCAATGGTCCAAATTTTCGACATCCTATGTCCTAGAGTATTGGTAAGAACTTCCTAGGCACTACTTGGAGAATCCCACAGTGAGTCATACACATGCATTAAGGAAGTGGGTACCATGTTGTTTGCACAGACTGACAAGGGTGAATCTCAAATGTATGATGACACCACAGCTGAGGCCGTAGAAGTGAGCCCCAACTATCAAGTGGCTGTGGTGGACCAGCATACAAGACAGCACGTGTCCACTTATTTCCAGTGATCAATTGCACATAGGTGTCTTGTTCATGTGTGTGGTCCAATGATGATCCTGTATATTTTTTGGGGTGTAATTTGTCACAGTTCGGTCCAGGACTCATCATGAGTCAGTGGCAGCTATTCCTGTATCTACTGAGTATCCTTGGTTGATCAATGTGAGTAAAGTGGATGTGGACATGTGAACCAACATGTGGATGGTTCCACCCTGTCACTAAAGTCGTGTAATGAGACAGTCAACAGGGCAACCTTGGTGTGCTGAGTGAGATATTGTCTCAGGTGTCATGTTCCGGCAGGTGTCATTACAACATTTGTACACAGGTTGGCCTCTGCACTTCCCACTGCATCTGGGAACATCATAGCCTCTCTGCTGATTATTCTCGCAGCTATTCACCACACACGGCCCATCACTATGTTGTGCGCACTGTGATTCTGTGTGTGAACTGTCATGGTCCTGACATTTGTGTATTATTCATGGACATTACCAGAGGTTGCTGGTTGTGCTGAAAGCCCGTGCCCAATCCCTGCCTACGGCCCTGGGACACTGTCACACTTTGTCATTCATGCATAAATGCAACCCAGACAAGGGATGGGCCATGAATTTTGATTTTCCAAGAGGATGTAACTCAAATGGTACAGTTAAAAGGCAGATGATGCTATACAATGTATTTTTGTATGCATGGAAGAAGCCCATGCCCAATGCCCCCTGATGAATGAGAGGTTTGCTAACGCAAGTGTGGTACATATGTGGACACAGGGATACTTTAGTGTGATACACAGACAGTTGCCAGTCAGGCTGACAGAATGCAAGGTGATTCAGGATCCAGCTACTTGACAAGTTACGTAATCAGTGGTCTGACTGAGACTGTTTGGAGGACAAACTAGACAGTTGACATGTAAAACTGTGTATGTCCTGTGTTTTTTATGGTGACAAATGAACCCAGTGTCTGTGTTACACAGCTTAATTAGTATCAATGCTTAACGGTGTATTTGACATAATGGCAACTCCTATGCTGTTCCAGGCATCATCAGGGGCAGTGCTTTTTGAAATGGGTGGTGTGCATGGAGGTGATCACAGGTGTGGGCTGCATCTGTTTCTCACCAGTCCTGTAGGTGAGACTTGCATTCTAAGGGCCAACAGACATTTTCACACGGGAAGCAATCTACATGTGCTAACAGGGCTTTGAAACTAGAAGGCAGTGTATAAATTGACCTGACGTCCTTGCAGTCAGATGTTCTATGACAATGGCATACCATAGGAAAGGGTGTAGCACACTGGATTGCTAATGTTGGTGTGTGTGTGTAGAGGAGGTAATATCAGGGTACACATCTTAGTATTCCAGGGACCTCTTCCGACAGATGGGTTGTGACCAGGTGCATGGGTGTGTCAGGAGTTAGGAAATGGGCTGACATGTACATGGAATGTCATATGTGCAATGCTGATCATATGTGTGGCACTTGTGCTGTCTCTGTTCTGCTTCTATGGGACTCTGGTCACAGATATTACTTGCAAATATTGGATGCAGTTGGACTTACTGCTGTCAAGGGTCTGGTTAGGCATTCCTGTTACTGATGCCAAAGCACATTGACTGCCTCATGTATGAGGCTTGTTTTCCCCTTATTGAGTGATGGTGTCTTAGTTGTGTGCCATATGCTGCGTTGGACCTTGATTTCAACATGTATGTGTGAAATAGTTGTGGTCCTCTGCTATTGGCCTTCAAAGGAGAAATGTACATGATATATGTCATTAAGAGTGTGTGTGTATGTGACCATTGTATGTTAGGCATTACATTAGCTCTGGGATGTTCTGTGTCCTACTCAGTATCTCAGCAATGTTCCATGAGGCAACACTCTCATTCTGATAAGTAGAGATGAAGGTGTGCAAAAAGGAATAGCCAGACCATGATATGGTGATTAGAATAGGTGTTTATTTAAATTTGTTAACTAAAGTGGTGAAGGTGATCATATTCAAAAACAATTATTGACGATCTGTTGCCGCCTGCGTATACCAGCTGCCGTGTTCTGTAGTTCCCCCTCCTGTTGCAGGCCAGCATCCTCCTCTTCCTCCTCTTCAGGCATGTGTGGCTCTGGTTCCAGGAGGGGAATGATTCTTTTTATATAAATGTTGTGCAATATTGCACATGTGAGGATGATCCTACAGACCATCTCCGGGGAATATAGGAGGCTACCACCAGTGATGTCGAGGCACCAGAACCTTGACTTGAGGATGCCGAAGGTCCGCTCGACAATACTGCATGTCCTCCTATGGGCGTTGTTGTAGGCACGCTCTGCAGCAGTACTTGCTTTGCCAAATGGTGTCATGATCCATGGCTGGATGCCATACCCCTGGTCAGCTGCAAGAGAAAATGGTTGGGATCATGTTGATGTAGCTGGCACTATTGAAATGACCTTTCATGGCAGTAGTTGTCTTGTGTTGTCTGTGACTCTTTTGTGTAATAATGTGGCATCCTATGCTTGTAGGATGTACCATCTGCATTGTGTTGTTTCCATGCACGGTTAAAATTGACAGTGTTGTTAACACGTTCATATCAATGTAACCTGGACATCCCATACTTTTAGACTTAGGCAATGGATTAATGTAAAGGTAATTGGGACACTTACAATTTGCAAGGTGACATTTAGGCAACCACACTCATTGACGTGTTAACATTAGGCTGTACAGTAATTTCCGATGTGTGACAGGTTCAATGGTGACTTAAGAAACATGGCTAGCGATGTCACGACCTCAGTGTGTTCCTGTTCACATGTTGCTGTTGTGGTGTATGTGTTGTGTGTCCTAGAGGGTTGCTATGCAGTGTGCATATAAGTAGGTTTTTGTACTTACCAACAAGTAGTCCATTGCCATACCGTCCATCCTGGAAGTGTTCATTGATGGTGCAGTGACGGAAGATGTATGAGTCATGTACACTCCCAGGATATTAAGCCACGATGTTGATGATCAATCCCTGGTGATCGACTATGGCCTGCACGTTGATGGAATGTGTGTGCTTCCTGTTGCGGTAGAGGTGTTCAGTTGCAGCAGGTGGCACAAGGCGTACATGTGTGCAGTTGATTGCACCAAGGACGTGTGGGAAGCCACTGATGAGGTAGAACCCCTGTTTTGTTTCCTGCTGCTTCTGCAGTGTGTTAGGGAAGCAGATATGGCGGGGTGTCAGTCCAATGATGGCATCCAATACTTTGGGCAAAAAAGCGGAGAATGATGGTTGTGATATTCCGCCAACCAGGGCACCAGTTGTTTGGAAAGAGCCACTTGCCAGCATATGAAGTACAGCAAGCAGCTTTGTTTCTGTTGGGAAGGTGTGGGGTGTCACCAAAGTGGGGGCCAACTGCTGTTCAATGTTGCGCAGCAGCTGCTGAATGGCCTGCCAGTTCAACCGGTATCTCTGGATGATGTTGTGTTCCCTGAGGCCCTGAAGGGTGGTTCTTGGGCGGAATATCCTCTCCTGCCTTCTGCGCTGCCTTTGGGGTCCCTGCTGGTGTTGTGGTAGCTGCTGTTGTTGCTACTGGGCTCTGCGTCTGCGTGCACGCTGGATTAGTATCACCTCCATGGCTCCCTGTTGCTGCTCTGCTGTTTGTTCTCTGTGTTCTGATTAAATAGAGTGTGTTTGCCCCATTTTAAAGCCTGCCCTTACCCAGGCGTTATTTTTTACGCAAATCGGGCTGTGCGTCATTTTCTGGCTCCACCTCTCGGCCGTGCGTCATTTTTGCCCGAAAGCATAAATACGACGCATGGACCTTTAAGCCATTTTTTGGACGGGAACGACTACCTTGCATATAATTAACGCAAGGCGGGTTGCCGCATCCAAAAAATGACGCACACAGTGGAATTTTGTCGTCCGCGGGCTCTGGCATCAAAGTTTAAATACGGAGCAACGTTTGCTCTGATTGTGCGTCAAAATATTTGACGCACAATCGGCGCCGACGGAGTATAAATATGCCCCCAGGTATCAAAAGGTAACTTGTTCCCAGTTCAATCTGAGATCTAATTGTATATGAAGGGGAAAGCAGTACCATATGTTAAAGAAACACTAATTACATTTTAACGTTTACTTTTTGTTTGTGCAATTTACATCCCAAATATTTTGGAGATTCTATATGTACTTGACAATTATGGATAACCCACATCACTAGTTTGGCTTTTGCTCAATTTCAAAACCATTTAAAGACATGGACAATGAGGGCAATTGCCTTGTACAACCTTGCAAGGGGTCTGGCCCCTGTTCACCCTTCACAAGCACAAACAGCGGACCATTGCACCAGAAGAGTTTGCCAAGGTGGATGGGTGCTGCTTGTTCAACCACTTGAGAGCGCCTCTTCTGTTTCTCTTCTGTGTGCAGAGACAACTCCCCAGGTACCCAGTACCTTCCGATAGTCTTGGTGGACCCATCTTGTCTGATTTTAGGAATTATCCCACCTTGTTGTTCTCTTCCTTATTTACCCAGTTCCTAGCAACACTTTGAATCACTTGCTGTGGATCTCTCATTTGATCTTGATTTCATCCTCCTCTTTTATTATCTTTGATTGGTAGTCCGGGCTCCCAGTTCTGAGATAAATGTCCCAGACGTACACTCTAGTGCTGTGAGACTACAGAGAGGTTGTGGGTACCTCACATCCTGACATTAGGTGCGAGACACCCACACCATCTGCTCTGCCTCCTAAAAAACATTTTAGGTTGAAAGTCCATGGGCAGTTGGGGCGAGCCAGATATTTTTGTTCATTTTGTTTAAACTAGCATAAGGTTATTAACCTTCATGTTTCCCAAACTGTTTGCCGGGGGTTTTAAAATGTTCAGAAACATATAAAACATTTGCTGTTTCTTTCTCTTCAAGAAAGCTTGGGTAGATTTGGGTAGGGGTGACAGCCTTGACACAGTGCTGAAGGGCATTAATTTACTACTGAACAAGGAGGTAATGTAACACCTGAATGTAGCATACCAGGAGACAATCACAAGAAGACCACCGTGAATAAATAGCTCTACGTTAAAGAAGAGTAAATAAATCTACTGATAACATAGTGAGGCATGGCCTCTCTAGGGTGTGTCTGTAAAACTGACGTTTGTTCTTGAATTTTTGTCCTGAATTTTGACCCTTTGTCCTGAATTTGTGTCCTGAATGTTGACCCTTTGTCCTGAATTTTTTACAGTCCTGTCCAGAATTTGCCCCAGTGCCAGGTGGTCACCTTACATACAATTTGTTGTGTGATTTTATTATATATGAAAACCCATTTCGTAGATTGTTTGGAGTCAGGTATAATAACCTCTGAGCCACTTTGAAGCACACTAGAAGCTCCTCAATGCATGTCTCCAATCTTGAATACAATTTCTCAGATCTGTTTTGTATTTATCTAAAATGAGGTGGGCAGCACCATTTGTAAAAAGTCAATGATGTAGCACACACAAGTGTTAAGTTGGGATATAATTTGACTAATTGCTGTGTTGATGATTTTGGAGCAACATCAAAGTCCTGCTCTCCCAGCTGGGCTCTGAAGTTCACAAGTGTTGCTAGGAATTTCATGATCAGAGATGCACTACAGAGCATGAATCTTGATTTAGAAGGCTGATCAGCTTCAACCAATGACAACACTGATATCAGTATGAAACGTTGGTCATCTCTTTTGTAATATGTTTGTGTCTGTATTGGCCACTGAGAAGCGATCACTCACTGTAAAAATGGCGATCAATTTGAGATCGCGGTATATAGATCATCATCTCAGGTTTGTATTTTGACCGATATTTACGTGGTAATTGATTTTGTCATCCAGAACACTTTGCCACGATCATGGACTAGAAAGCCCTACGCTTCCACTGGTGTGTTACCTTCACAATTATTTATTGAAATATACCTACATTTACATCGCATTTTTTACAATGCATTGCAATTTCATGTTTATTTTTTAAAACTGCTTGTGTTCATGTGATCAGTTTAGGGTAGGAATATGTTCTGTTTAACTGATTTTCAATAAATATTGTAAAACATAAAAAGATTGTACTTCTAAAGAAATTTCATCCCACACTTTGTCCCTTTAGCACTTTTAAAATTCTATGAAAAACAGAATTGAACTCTTATGAATTAGAAATACTTAAATAAATTACTTCCCACCCTTTGTCCCATAGCACTTTTATAACTCGATTTTAATATGAACAATATTCTTTAATAAATAAATTATAATATTTAAATAAACATTAATTGAATTGAACACATTCCTCCCTTAAGAAGAACACAAACACTTTTAAAAAGTACTGACAGTTAAATCATAAAAACAAAAATAGACATGAAATTACATTGCATCGTAAAAAATGCAATGCAAATGTAAGTCTATGTAAATGTTTTTGATGTAAATATAATTTCCTTAGTGGTACATTACAATGTGATGTAAATGTTAACATTGTAATTGGTGAATTGTAATATACCTCTATAGAAATGTTTGTGTTGTAACGTGTGACAGCCACCTCCAGTACACATCTTTGGCTGGACCTTTCAGCTTGGCTGAGGTTGGGAAGTTTCCTTTTGGGAACTGTGATCCTATTTGGAGGCAAATTGCAATTCCTCCCATTGACACAGCTTTTTCTTACCTCAGTGATTTGTTTTTTCCTGTTACCTGGTATGTTCTCAAGCTTATTACCCTTCCAGTCTCTGATCTATTAGTTAGGCATAACAACACTGTTCTAACTGAGGTACAGTATGGATTAAATAGAGTTGTTCTCTTCTGTCAACTGACTCGGCACCCTCCAGGCTTTGTAGTTGATAGTCTTTTCTGAGAAATGCTTTGCAGCAGTCCAGGCAAGGGGTTTGTTCTTTGGCAGCTAAATCTTAGCAATAGTAGTGGCAACCTATACTCATTCCTCTTCCGCCCTCATCGGTCCACTGCACCTGAATCTAATGTGGAGTTGCATCAGGTGGTCTAAGGTTTCCTCTGTGCAGGGTGTGGAGTTCCAAAGGGACAATGATTCACCCAGCCTTTCCTCAATCATGAAAGCAGAATGTTGCTCCACTTGATCATCCAAGTACTGGGCTTTTTCTGCTTTGCCTCTGGGAGTCTCAGCAGATCTATACAAAACAACAGAAAAGCAGAAAGGTAATCAGCCTCAGTGTCACCTGGGTCACAGGTATGTGGAGGCAAGGATGGAGGTAGTTGTTCCAACAAGGGGTCTAGATTAGCATCAGTGAAGAACAGTGCAAGAGTCCTCCAATCCATGTTAAGTTATGGTATGCAGAACTGTAGAGCGCACTATCAGCCAGGAGGGTATACTGCTGCTGAGTAGGTTTGAGTCTAGCCAAATCTAGGGCCTACTCAAAAAGCCACATTGTCAGCCTCTTGTGGAATTCAAGAAATGAGAAGTGGGCTCAAGTGTATCCATGCTTTATTAGCCATGTAGGAGAAGGCTGAACTGCCGGATCTGGTTTTCCGAATGTGTGGGTGCGTGCAAGTAGAAGACCAGACGAGCAGAAGTGTCTGGAAGATTGTGAATGTAGATTTGATTGTTGAGGACTGCTGCGCCAGTGTTATGTAGTGCCTTGAAAGTATGTGTGAGGAGTCTGAATTGTGCTAATTTGTGTATAGGTAGCCAGTGGAGTTGCTTCAGGTGTGGTGTGATGTGGGTGGGGTGTCAGATATTCAGAGAGTTATACTGGCCACCAAGTTCTGAATGGTCTGCAGCCTTTAGATTAGCCTAGCTTTCTTATGGCAAGGGTTTTTTCTGCTTTGCCTCTGAGAGTCTCAGCAGATCTATACAAAACAACAGAAAAGCAGAAAGGTAATCAGCCTCAGTGTCACCTGGGTCACAGGTATGTGGAGACAAGGATGGAGGTAGTTGTTCCAACAAGGGGTCTAGATTAGCATCAGTGAATAACAGTGCAAGAGTCCTGCAATCATGTTAAGTTATGGTTTTCAGAACTGTAGAGCGCACTATCAGCCAGGAGGGTATATTGGTGCTAAGCAGGTTCGAGTCTAGCCAAATCTAGGGCCTACTCAAAAAGCCACATCATCATACTCTTGTGAAATTCAAGAAATGAGAAGTGGGCTCAGGTGGTACCATGCTTTATTAGCCATGTAGAAGAAGGCTGAACTGCCGGATCTGTTTTTCCGTATGTGGGGGTTCGTGCAAGTAGAAGGCCGGACGAGCAGAAGTGTCTGGAAGGTTTGTGAATGTAGATTTGATTGTTGAGGAATGCTGGGTCAGTGTTATGTAGTGCCTTGAAAGTATGTGTGAGGAGTCTGAATTGTGCTGGTTTGTGTATAGGTAGCCAGTGGAGCTGCTTCAGGTGTGGTGTGATGTGGTTGTGGCATCAGATATTCAGAGAGTTATACTGGCCACCAAGTGCTGAATGGTCTGCAACCTTTAGATTAGTCTAGCTTTCTTGTGACAAGGGTTTGTGTAACGGTTTTCCGGGTGCTGATTTGCAGCCATTTGAAAATCTTCCTCACCATCTCCAGGGAATGGAAGCATGAATCCTCCAGAGGTTCTTTGCGTGGGTGGTGGGGGTGGGCATCAATCCTAGCTCTGTTGGCCACCAGGTGGAGTACCAAAGTGAACTGCTCTTCTCAAACATCATGATGTAGGCCTTGTTGGTGTCCAGCTTCCAACAGTTGGTCTTTATCCAGTGGTCACATTCTGTCATGCAGGAATTGAACTTGACCCAGGTACTGGGCGTTTTGTCCATGAGGGAGAGAAAGAGCTGTGTGTCATTGGCATTGAAGAGAACAATGTTGTGAGATCAGATGATACTGGCCAGATAGATCATGTATGTGTTGAAAAGTTTTGGGCTCACGGAAGATCCTTGTGGCACTCTGAGCTGCGGTTGCTGGCATCTGAGGTACACGATCTCAGGCTAACTGACTGGGTCCTTCCACTCAGGAAGGACCAGATCAATCAGAGTGTGTGTCCTTTGATTAGGATGTTGTGTAGGCGTTAGAAGCATATACAGCATACTTTTAGATACCATAAACCCTCTGGCAAAATTCAGGATCAGACAATTCACCACCTCGAGCCAGGCAATCTGGTGGACTGTAGCACGCTAACCTTCTATACATTAATTAAGGATAATATATATATAAAGCAATGATCAACCATGTGAGACTGCAAGATTATTTATAATATTAGTGATAATATTAGTGAGTTCCTAAGCCTGGTTTCCCATGAACAGACAACTACAAGAAATCTATACCATGTATTAAAAAAGATGTAATAATAAAAAACTATTCCTTAATCTAGTGCAGATTATATGAGTAGATGTAACCATAAAAATAAACAGGCTTTGGTAACCAACCCCTTCCTTCTAGGCCAAGCTAAACTTTGTTAGCACCAAAATGCCAATCTGAGTTTCATAGGTGGCAAGTACCATGTCTACCTTCACTGAATAACAGATTTGTTTGCAATCAGCTATGTTTCCTTGAGAAGGTCACAGTCTGTCTCACCTATGTACATGAGCTGAGAAATATACAGATAAGGGCATGGCTCCACGAAGCAGAAGGCCTTCACTGTTGATATTTGCATTACATAGCTTGAACGAAGCTCCCAGAAAAAACTGAAGATGCCGGAAACTTTCATAGACCCACCATTTTACATGTTGTCACTTGAGTATTAAAAACAATATCTGACTTGGTTAGAGTCAATACCCCAAAAGGTGGTCATGTATTTTTGCAAGTTTAGAAGCATATACAGCATAAATTTAGATAACATAAACCCTCTGGCAAAATTCAGGCTCAGACAATTCACCATCTCGAGTCAGGCAAGCTGGTGGACTGTAGCATGCAAACCTTCTATACATTAATTAAGGATGATATATATATAAAACATTGATCAACCATGTGAGACTGCAAGATTATTTATAATATCAGTGAGTTCCTAAGCCTGGTTTTCCATGGATAGACAACCACAAGAAATTTACACCATGTATTAAAAAAGATGTAATAATAAAAACAATTCCTTAATCTAGTGCAGATTATATGAGTAGTTGTAACCATAAAAATAAACAGGCTTTGGTAACCAACCCCTTCCTTCTAGGCCAAGCTAAACTTTGCTAGCACCAAAATGCCAATCTGAGTTTCATAGGTGGCTACTACCATGTCTACCTTCACTGAATAACAGATTTGTCATCAATCAGCTATGTTTCCTTGAGAAGGTCATAGTCTGTCTCACCTAGGTAAAAGAGCTGAGAAATATACAGATAAGGACGTGGCTCCACAAAGCAGGAGGCCTTCACTGAAGATGTTTGCATTACATAGCTTGAACGAAGCTCCAAGAAAAAACTGAAGATGCCTCTCTCTGAATATATGTCTGTACTAGAACTAAATAGCCTGTTTTGATTATTATAAAAAAGGCTAGAGCTCATGATGAATGACACAATGTGCCAGAATTATCATACAAATTCTGTTGTACATTCAATAAAGTCTACTACCTATAATATTTCACCACAGAGCCCTGGACTGGCTCCCTTCCTTCCTCTCTGGAAGAACCCAGAGAGTCCACCTTCCCCCGTTCCTGTCCAAGGCCACCAAGACAATCTGTGGAGTTCCCCTTGGGATCCTCACTCAGCCCCACCCTCTTCAATGTCTACATGGCTCCGCTCGCCAACATCGTCCGATCCCATGGCCTCAACATCGTCTCCTACGCAGATGACATTCAGCTCATCCTCTCTCTCACGAAGGACCGCACAACCGCTAAGAACAACCTCCGCACCGGACTTCATGACATCGCCAACTGGATGAAAGAAAGCCGCCTCAAGCTAAACTCAGTGAAAACTGAGATCATCATCTTCGGCCCCAACAGATCATCATTGGACGACTCCTGGTGGCCTGCCACCCTGGGGTTGGCTCCAAAGCCTACCACCCATGCACGCATCCTCGGCTTCATACTGGACTCTTCTCTGTCCATGACCCAGCAAGTCAACGCCATCTCATCCTCATGCTACAACACCCTTTGCATGCTCCGCAAGACCTTCAGATGGATCCTCGTGGAAACCAGAAGACCGGTCACCCACGCCCTCGTCAGCAGTAGACTGGACTACGGCAACGCCCTCTACGCAGGAACAGCGGCCAAGCTCCATAAGAAACTCCAGCATATCCAGAACACCTCAGCACGACTCATCCTCAACCTCCCTCGCCACGAACACATCTCAGCCCACCTCAGAGACCTCCACTGGCTCCCCATCAACAAAAAGATCGTCTTCAAGCTCCTGATCCACACTCACAAACATCTTCACGACGCCGGACCAGCCTACCTCAACGAGCGTCTCAACTTCCACATCCCCACATGCCAGCTCCGCTCCGCCAACCTCGCCCACGCAACCGTCCCCCGCATTCACCGTACCACATCCGGCGGTAGATCCTCCTCCCACCTTGCCGCCAAAACCTGGAACTCCCTCGCCGTCAACCTTTATTTGACGCAGGACCTCCTGACCTTCAGGAAGCACCTCAAGACCTGGCTCTTCGAGTAGTAGCACCCCTCTCTTCTCCCCCCAGCGACCTGAGACCCTTCCGGGTGAGTAACGCACTTAACAAATCATTGATTGATTGATTGATTGACACTTATACATGATATAGAAGCATTTCATATGGTATCAATCTATAATAAATCAAATGTTCTATGTTATGCATGTGCTATTAATACTAAATAAAGCACGTTTATAAGTGAGAAAAGTGCACTCAAATACATGAATATATAAAATGCAATGGGGAGCATGTACACAGGAAACACAAAGAACACACCATCTCTAGAATGATAAAACAACAATTCTAGTAAATAGATGTTTATATGAATTTATGCCCCTTGATAAATGAAAAAGAAAGGAAAAGCCTTGTGTCTAATTTGACCTTGCAGTTTGGTGCAAAAAGAAAAAAAAAATAACCCCAAAAGATTAAAAGGCAAAATGTTGGCGCAAGACAACCATAGAGGCAAACAGTAGCAGATACTGATGGTCTTTCTTCTGGTTTTACTGAGTTAATTTCATTCTCAGATGTGAACTTTCCAATCTTTGGAACAGAAGAGAAAATCCACAAATGGAGTTAATGAGGTTCAGCTAATCATGCTTGCATCAGTAAATTCAGAGATATTGGAACTAACTGCAGTAATACTGGTACTTCCTAGCTGGAGATGATGATGAGGTCAGAATGCCAATGAAAGTCAAAGTTGGTAGAAGCTATAGGCGAGTATACTCTATGAAATGACACTAGATACATCCGAGAATGGTGAGCTTGGCAGTCCCACACACTTCTGTTACGACATTTGTGTCAAGAACACAAGCTAAGTTTCAAAAGGAACTGCTTTCATGATGGGCAATTATATTGCAAAACTCCTGATTCTCTCTGATTGGTTGAATCAATTCTGAGTTCAATCATCAGAAGTACAGCTTGTTGTTCCAATGGAATATTCAAGATGGCAGTCTGATAATAGTTCAAGTATTAAAAGATAGGTTTCACATGAGGAGTTTGAAGTTTAAAAAAAAACTAAGGCCCTCATTATGAGTCTAGCAGTCTCACCGCCGAAGACCGCCGTATTACGAGTTGTGGGGTTTGGCTGAAGCCAAACCTACACAACTCCACCTGGCCCGCCGGTGCGGTTGTACTGCCGTGGCCGGCGGTGACCTCCCACAATCCAGCGGTAGGCCTCAGGCCGCCGTCCGGATTACGAGGTTGCACACTCCCAGGCTTTTCGTGGTGGTCTCCCCTCCATCAAAAGCCTGGCGGTCACACACCCAGAGACAGGAATCTTCATTCCTGTCACCGACACACACACACACGTCACCACACATGCACACATCCCCTCCACCCGTCCATACACTCACAGGCACCCCCCCCTCCCCTTCATGCATGCATGCATTCACATACACACCCATTCAGCATACGCATACATACACTCAGACACAACCACTCACTCGCATTCATCCAAACACCCAATACATGCGCACATATACGCACACACACATACACATACACTCGCAGCTACGCATGCATTCAGCACCCCCTCCGCAAACACACACACACCCAAATACACCACCGACCCCCCCTTATCCCCCATTTGGACGCCCACTTACCTCTTCCATTAAGGAGGACGTCCAGGAGGGGATGGGTCCAGGAGGTCTTCCCTCTCCGCCACCACCATGCCAGCAGGAAACCGCCGAGCCGTATTACTGCTCGTAATACGGAGGGTGGACTCATGCTGGCTTGGCGGTGCCGGTGAGGGAACAGCCTCTGCACCACCGACTACCAGAACGAATGATGGCCGCTCTCTGCCTCAAAAATGGCGGTGAGCAGCCACCACTTGTAATATGGCAGTCTGCTGACCTCCAGCACTGGCGGTCGAATGGCGGGTTCGGCTTTGGCAGTCAATGGAATTGACTGCCAAAGTCGTAATGAGGGCCAAAGTCCGTTGTGGCCTCAGATTTAGGCCCAGATCTCTGTATTGGGGGTGAATATTTGACATTGTTCAGCATTCTGTCCCTCATTTGTTCCTTTTGCAATTGTTGCCCTAAGTGGGACAGGTACGCCGAGACGTGGGTCCCATGCTCCTCATGCCACTGGAGTCAAGATAGCCTGGCGGAAGAGGGGTGATACCCTAAAACCAGTCCCTGAATGTTGCTTTCCAGTCTAGGGAAGACCTATCCCTGGCAGTTCGGGCTGGACTGTTCCCATGGGAAGCAGGGTCAAGACTGATTTGCATATGGCTGGGTACCCACTGGAATGTCATGGGTAGCAAAAAAACTATGTATTTAGGCCCAGATCTCTGTATTGGGGTAAATGTTTGACATAGTTCAACATTCAGTCCATCATTTGTTCTTTTTGCTCAGATTCAACAGCAATTCTCCTCCCAGATAGAAAGTAATGGCTTTGTGGCACTGATATTCAATCAGATAGGGTGTGGTGCTACTCATGTTGATCATGACCATTTCAGGAAAACAACCATGAAAAAGACAAAGGTGGTAATTCCAACCCTGGCGGTCCATGACCGCCGGGTTGGAGGACCGCGGGAGCACCGCCGACAGGCCGGCGGTGCTCCAATGGGCATTCCGACCGCGGCGGTAAAGCCGCGGTCGGACCGGCAACACTGGCGGTCTCCCGCCAGTGTACCGCCGCCCATTGGAATCCTCCAAGGCGGCGCAGCTAGCTGCGCCGCCGAGGGGATTCCGACCCCCCCTACCGCCATCCAGTTCCCGGCGGTCCGCCCGCCGGGAACCGGATGGCGGTAGGGGGGGTCGCGGGGCCCCTGGGGGCCCCTGCAGTGCCCATGCCACTGGCATGGGCACTGCAGGGGCCCCCGTAAGAGGGCCCCTAAATGTATTTCACTGTCTGCTGTGCAGACAGTGAAATACGCGACGGGTGCAACTGCACCCGTCGCACAGCTTCCACTCCGCCGGCTCGATTCCGAGCCGGCTTCATCGTGGAAGCCTCTTTCCCGCTGGGCTGGCGGGGCGGCCTGAAGGCGGCCGCCCGCCAGCCCAGCGGGAATGTCAGAATTACCGCCGCGGTCCTTCGACAGCGGAACGGTAACCTGACGGCGGGACTTTGGCGGGCGGCCTCCGCCGCCCGCCAAGGTCAGAATGAGGGCCAAAGTCTGTGATGAAAATATTTGCTGATATTCCACCAAACAGGCTTGAACACAAACAACGAAAAAAGGCAGGAATAGTTCTAAAAATTGAATTAAAGGCAGATTGTCAGCCAGATCCAAATCTGACAACCTGTGTAATGGTAGTTGTGTTCCAGGCATGGATCACAGATCCATGCAGAGGTGAGCAAAGTGATTTGGAAACTGAGTTTGCAAGAGATGTTACATTTCAGAAGAATGGGCTGTTTAGAAAACAAATGGTTTTGCCACAGAAGTCAATGGTACCTCTTTTGTGAGTTAGACTTTCCGTGTGCTTATTGAATTTATCAAAGCGCATACAAATACACAAAACTTTGACCTAGCCCACAAGAGGAATCATTTGTTTGAAATTAATAGTTGCTATTACTTAACATTGTGCGGTTGGAAGAACGGAGGAAGAAGGTTTTGCAAGGAGTTGTCAAGCAAGGCAAGGATTTGAAGGGCTGCAAGCACTGTGGATAGTCATTTCATCATGAAGGAATGAATGTGTTAAAGGAATAGTACATGCAGGTGTACTAATGAAGGTGGGATTTGCGTTGGCCGAGCAATGGAATTCTGAATCAAAACACAAAGCATATTGGAAGAAGACATTAGGAATATGCTTATGCATCTAAGATATGTGTACATGTGACAGCTTTAACAATAACATGTAAAAGCTGCTTCGTTAATTAACGATGAAAGACACTTTATGCGATGTAAATGTTTAAAGTGCCCAATTTAATTGTGTCAGTGCACACATTTGAGCATGTCCATGTTGTATAGAATTCAGATCACTTGGAACAGATTTGCCTCGCTACATGAAAATGCTAGTTCTTCCTTTATATTTGCATAGATTATTGCAGCTATGCTTCTTTTTCTTTTCACAGGATGTGGCCCTAAAGGAAAATCATTCAAATCCATCTCCTCATATATCCTAACATATGTTTTTTCACAGAATTAAGACTGGGTCGTGATAACCACTTCCTACACTATAGGTAGTCACCATCATAGAGAATACACATTATACCTAATATCTGTTCTGTTTGCTAGTGTTCTTATAGCTTAATACAGGAGCTTATACAGACAGATATTAGTATTTGTTTCCCATATGGCCCTCCTGCCAGAAACAAACAATGTAGAAATGTAAGTACCATTCTGAACCATTTCATTCAACCCATTATCAGTATTGTTTTCTTTCTATTACCAGGCAGCAAAGTGTGTCAAATTAATTTTCACAATTTATGGTGAATTCAAATCTAAAAGAGTAGTTTTATTAACAGTTTCATGCAAAACGATAATTTCTACATACTTTAAACAAGGGATCAATTGGTTGAAATTGACAGAATTGTGTTCCGCAAACACTTTACTTATTATTTTTTCCTTTCAATAAGTGTAACCTTGTTCTAGCAATGAATCCAAAACGTTTTGGTGAATATATACAATGTGACGAATAACTCATATTTTTGTAAACGTACATAATAAAATGCAGACGATCTTTTCTGTCATTACTATGGAAATAAAAATATATTTTCTGAAAAGAGAACATCTCATAATGATTAACTGTATCGAGCTAAGGATCTTTATTGTCCAATGAAAAATACAAACCTAAATCGGTAACCAGCTGTTTAACAGTGTACATGCCCCGTGAACCTGCAAAAGGATCTGGTGTGAAGATATCATCCAAAATGATTCTCATAACATATGGAACTTATTAGACAATTCCATCAGATAATAGATAGGAGTGATACTGACTGCATGAAAGTCTCTTTTACCTCTGTTCGATTATTAATGTGATTGAAGTTCCTGTATCACAGGAGATAGTGCCAACCTATCAGGAAGATAGCCTCGATGCACCGTCAACAAAAGAACAGTCAACCTAGTAAGTCACAAAATAAATTATGATATTGCAGCGAAGGGCCAATAGAAGACCCATGGTGCAATTATATTACTGTCACGGCCCCAGCAACATGTAACAATCCATCTGTAGCAATTACTAATTATAGAAGCTGATGTTTCTTGTGTTTCTTGGAGAGATGGAAAACAGCTGAGTTTCAAAACCTGGATAGGGCTCATCTCAGATAACACAATTTCTTATATCTGAGGTAGATTCCTTTGGCTTTGCACATAAGGTTGCAGTTGTAGCAATTTTAGATTAATTTAGAGCACGCTCATTTGTTGAAGATATTGCTTGCACCAAACCAGATCAATACCTGATGATTTGTGTAAAGCCAGAGACATAGCAGGTTTATCGATCCCCAGAATAGGACCAATGATTTAATCTTGGCTGCACTCTTCTTGGGCAACTCCTGAAAAGGGATATGATGTGCTGGACTAGAATCAGCCACACAGTGCTTCTTGATGTGATTGATCAACACCTTACTGTTTTTCTTTGAACAAGGGTTCTGGATTACAGTGCAGGCACCTTGCACCTCAAGAACTGGAGCAGATTGTCTGAAGGACAGTCCACAGACTTGCCTGTCAGGGTGTGCTCCTGAACTTGCCCTCATGCTTTTGGGAGCCACCAGTGAGCAGCAGCTTTTTCTTCAGTGGCAGAGTCAGAGTCTTTCTTATTGGAGAGGTTTTCACTCCGTACTTGCAGATCATGCAACAAATTAAATCACGAGACAGAGTTAGATGAATCAAATGTAAACTCTACTGGTTTTTCAAGGAGAATAAGATCAGGTACATACATTGGAGTGCCAAAGAGCATCTGATATGGGGGTCAGCCATCAATGGCCCCTCTAGGCACGTTATTCAGGGTTTGCTGAGCTCTATACAGTTTATGGAACCACAGCAATCCTGAATCCAATGCATTTGCAGTCAAGGCTTGCTTTAACACACTATTGACTTGCTTCACCATTCTATTCCAGACAAAATGGATACAAGTTTAACAGTCGTATTTTCAAAGCAGATATAGCATCCATAAATACCTTAGCACTGAAAGCACAACTATTGTGTGTTCAAAAAGTATTAACTACTTCATTCTCTTCTAGGCCCTGCATGTTTTTCATGACTACTCTAGCAGTGGTAGCCTTTTGTGATGACAATCGAACAAATCTAGTGCAGGAATTGACCACAACCAATATATACTTATATTAATTGACTGCTAGCAGTGGGGCAACATTGTTGAGGAAAATGACCCTGAAGGGTTTATTGGGTTTCATAATGGGAGCAGGAGCTGATCTTACAGCAGCAGAATGCTCCATTGTTTGGCAAATGCTACATTGCCGGACATATTTCCTTGGCTTCTTTGGACGATATGGTCCCTGGTATTTTTGTTGTAGCGTCAACAGAGTAGGACTGATGCCAGAGTAAGCCATGGATAATCCTTCATCTGCTGTCTAATCTATCTTGCACATTAGACATACTCCTCGACTCAGCCAAGCTATAAAAACCATAGAAACATTGTCTTTGATGGGGTTTTAAGAATATTTGAAATGTAAACCATCAGGGTGCTTTCCCCCTTTCTATGTTGCTTGAATCACCTCCACTTTGTGTCTGCATCAATCTTTATTTGTGATTGAGTCACAACATCAACCTTAAAAGTTTGCACCATAGTTATCTTTGCAAATAAATCAGCATTGCAGTTCCCTTTAGCATTAATTATTTTACGTTAAAAGGCCATTACATTTGTTGCCTTCTCCTGATGGACAGCCACCTTTCCCCAAAGCTATTTTGACTTTTATCATTTTAACTTTTGAATCTGAATCTGTTCACACACCACACACACAGAACAATGAGTCTGACAATGTTAGTGTTGGAACTGAGGGTTCATCTTTCTAAAGGGCAAGTAAGAGGTCAATGATTTTAGCTATTTGTGCTTTGGAATCCCTTAAAACGTTAGTGCGTGTATAAAACACCTTGAATAATCATCAATAAATCCCTGCCCTGGAGCAAAAGCCATGTAGTATAGTACCCAGTGAAGGTAGTACAGAACACGCTTTTATACTCTCATATGTGTAATTCATGCCCATTAGGACACTTGCTTTAATAGTTGCCTCAAGCGTAGGTATCTGGGTAACTATGATATCATGCTTTTCCTGTGCCAGAGGACACTCCTTTAAATTGGTCATCCTAACCATCGCAAAAACTTTTCAGTAGGAGTAAATATTTCCTCTGCAGTTGATATGCTTTAGGGGTTGTCTGTCCCTTATTGTAAACTACATATGTGTATCTACTTACATAGTAGATTTGTTTTTCTTTTCCACGTCTGGAAGAGATATTTCACACGATCCCCTGAAGTTCACATACGAGAGCAGTATACGTATTTGTCCAGTTCATTTAAAACAAAATTCCCAGTCATCAATTCATATAAGGGCTTCTCCTGCTCACCACAGTTGGGCAACTAAGGCCCATATTTATACTTTTTTAGCGCCGCATTTGCGCCACTTTTTGATGCAAAAACGGCGCAAACTTACAAAATACAATTGTATTTTGGAAGTTTGTGCCGTTTTTGCGTAAAAAAATGACACAAATGCGGCGCTAAAAAAGTATAAATTTGGGCCTAAGTTCTTCTAAAGTTCAGGAACCCACAAGGGCTTGCAAGTTTGTCAGTCTACATAGAGGTTGTAAAGTATTGGCACCAGACGTCTGTAGGAAATATGGTGCCAATCCTTTACCCTCAACTGGATATTTTATATCAAAGGAAGATCGTAGTAAGATACACAATCTTAGATGTACAGAACTGTATTTCATATTTTTATCAAGCCAACAGGGTCACTATTCTGTCCACCTAATCTAGATGCTCTGGAAAGTCATCACCTATAATATATCTCATTGATGTATAATAACAGTTCAGGATATTATTGTAAAATTTCCATGGTATTTGCTGCAAAAAGCTCAAGGCTCTACTTATACCTCTTGGGCAATCTTCCATAGGCGTATTGAAATCCGGCAAATGAGAAATAAGTATATCTAAAGTGGTTTTATATTTTTTCAAACTAAATTCGTAATGTATGCAGTACTGTGATCATTTTACACCACATGCATCTGTGTGTGTGTGTGCATTAAAATTTCAATAATCTAACACAATTCTATTTTAGTTGTCTTGTTGTAACACTGGAAAAAAGGGAGCGCTCACTGTAGTGTGACAAGGCACTGTTATACCCTAATACTGCAATTCCAGGACAGCCCTTTTGCTTCACTTCTGGTTTTTGATGGATTTGGCCCAGTCCCTCAGCTTACTCCAGATGCAAGGAATCTGGGTTTCTGGTTACACACTAGCCTTTCTTTTGACAACCAATATTCATTTGTCACTACTTCCTTTCTCTTTCTCTCAAAATGCCCAGGAAAGCTCTTCAAATGTTTCCCTATCGCTGCAGGAAAATTGCACTTTATGCTGTTATAACATCCACACTAGATTATGGCAGCTCATTTAACTTGGGCATTCCTAAATGAAGAATGCTCTAAATCCAAAGGTTCCAAAATGCAACAGCTCTATTAGTCCTCAACCTACCCCCTCCATACTGCATTTCCAGTTTCTTGAAAAATCTTCATTGGCTACCAGTGCAGAAATTATAAGGGTCACTACAACTTTGGCAGTCCCACCACCAAGGCTGCAGGGAGGATGCTGTCATCATGCAGGGAGTGTCCCCCCCCCCTTCGCATTACAATGCTCCTGCCTGGCTGACCGGCGGGAACAATGTATTATGACGTTCCTGCTGGGCTGACCGAACGGGAACAGTGCTGCAATATTGGCCTCAGCTCTCTAAAGGGAGCCCCCATGCCGCAGCACAACAGCACCCTTGGAATGCGCACTGGCTGCACAGCAGACAGTGGGTGTTCCAAGGGTGATGGGCATGGACTACTATCTAAAGGATATATTGGTTTCCTTACTTCCAAGAGATATCTCAACACCTCTCCACCAAACTGTAACGTATTTTCTTCATTAAGTACTCCCTTGCCGGACACAGATCTTATTCCTTTTTTACCTTTAACTTCTGGAATTACCCCCATGTTGAGTTACAATCCACCTCTCAAATAGCTGCTTTATGTTCAAGCTCAAACCATGGCTCTTTCAAGTGTAATTGATGCTTACCTACCTTTCAGACTGTCAGGACTGAAACTAATGCCAAGATGCCCTGGTGCGGTGTGAAAGTGTGCTTTACAAATATTCAAATCAATCAATAAAAAAATCAATCATCAATAAATATTTGGTCTGCACTTGTGGTTTACAGGTAAATACTTCCATTAGCACCTCTTCCTTAGGACGTGATTCCCTTATAATGGATGGAGGCCAATCATGCTCAATGAGAATGATGTCACAGACATGCAATAAATTGGTCAGAATGCAGCTTCTATCTTGCATGATATATCCCTTTCTATCTGTATGCCTACATCATAAACTCTATCACAAGAGTTTACACCTCCATCCAGTGATTCTATCTGAATGTATTTTGCAGTTGGAGTCACCAACAGATGCTCTTTGAGAGTCTGGGGAAATATAGTTACTTCCCCTGTGCTGTACTGAAGTGCTACTGTCCACAATCCATTTTGCAGATGTATTTGCAGTTTCTGAATCATGCTTTTTATTCTTTGTTAGTCTATCCACTTTCCTTTTCTTAAAATGAACTTTTGATTCCAAACCTTTCTCTTCTTTCTTCACTTTAACCCCAATATTAAGCATGTACAGTGCTTAATTTGAGCCAGTGGTTGCCCGGTGGGGTCCATGGGCACTCATTTTTGAGGACCAGCACTTATTTTCACTCATCAGATCTTTCTCAAGAGCAAGATAGGGAAAACACACACGTATGGGAAAAGAGAAGGAAGAGAAAGATGAAGAAATCGTCATTAAAGGAGACAGCAGGAAGAGTGAGAAAGAGGGGCAGGGAGTGTCTGACAGTGAATTAAAGAGGCAGGTGGTGGATTCAGGCCTACATAGCCTTGGTATTCAGTGCACTGATGTTTGATAGTGCCAACTGCGGAAGTCTAGGCACTGCTTCGGGCACCAACACTCATTATTTTTCAAAGTAAGTGCCATATATGTGGTTTTTCTTACTATTTTGTACGGCTTAATCATCTTTACTATGATACTCACGCTTGTCTGCTCCTTTCTGTTCTTTTCTCTCCCCACAGTCATGCAAAGAATGGGAAGTTCAAATATGAGTATAGTGATAATGATCTGGCTTTTTTTTTTTTCACTGTCTTCAAAATATATCTACCCTACCAGACCCCTGGTGTGGAGGAGATCCAGTCCTGTTTTCTGTTTAGTCATCAGCTTTTTCTTAGTTACTGGTTCTTTTTCCTTCACTTAGCCTCCAGACTCATTTTTCAATCTGTGTTGTGGTTTGAGGAAAGATTACCTAAAGTATTTCATCCCAGGCAGAGGTATGTTCTTCCGAAATAATTCTAAATAGTTCACGATCTTGTATTGGAACAAGACCAAAATGTTGGGATATGGCCAATGCTGCAACTTCACCTTGAACACTACTAAGAACAATTGAAGAGAAGGTTTTAAACTTACCAATCAATTTTGTATCAAAATTGACCACCTGAGCAACTCCATGTTCGATGTGTATTTGTTTAAAATAACTATGGTAATACTGCCAATAAAGGATGAGCCGTGGGTGATAGTATGTATAGTTGCAAACATAGATCCCCATGTAGTGCAGTCTTCAACTGGTGATACTTTACCAAGACAAAAATATATATTTAACATTGTATGTTTATAGTGGTAAATAGTGTTAAGGAAGACTGCTTCCAATTGATTAATTTTGCAAGCAGTCCAAAATGGGATCTCATCTCACTTTGTGGGTGCTTTGCTCATAATTGCTTTAATAGTCAGTGGACTAATTGTGCTACAGCATGCACCTTCCCAATAGCTGGAACTAAAGTACTAGTTCCTATCACCTTCATATTGGTGAAGTTGTCTGCTTACAGTCAATATTTCAATTAGTAAATGTCTTAATTCTAGAGCATTCATACTAATTCAATCCGGGAGAAACGTATAACCAGCCAAAACAGGGGAGGTAGTTATTGGAAATCCTAAAGGACCCATTCTAACATCCTCCAATATATGTGGATAGTGCTCACCAAACCAGGATCAAATTCAACCAGTGAGTAAAATGTTTCAAAGTATGCTGCATGTGCTTTAACGACTACCGTTTTCTTTTTTTTATATTTATTTATTGATTTATTGATTTTGAAAATAACAAGCAATTCAAAGCAAAATAATTACAATTTAACATCCCACAAACTACATCTTGCATCTGGTTTGTATAGAGCTATACTCACATTTAAATATCAGTAAGTTCATTGCCCATGCACCTCACCTCCCTTCCTTTATATCCCATTCCGTATGATCCAGCAGAATTACAGAATTACACTTTTTGCTAACGCCCAGGTATAGGTGACACTGGTAGAAGACAGTTCGGGTTTTGGAGTAAGTACATGTTCAATGGTTACCATGTATGCTTAGGATGTGAAGTCGGGGCTGCAATTCTGCATAAACCTCCAGCTGATCCCTACTGTATAGCAAGTCTGATAGCCATTCTTTGAATTTAGGCACCCTTCCTGTCCCCCTTCTGCATGCTACTCTCCGTTTTGCCAGCAAGAGACCAAGGATTGTTTATCTACGGTGTGTACACTCTAACTCTTCTGTGCGTTCCAGCAGAGCTGTCTGTGGTGTTAGAACGAATGGTGAACGAATGGTGTGGAAATCATGAGGGCTATTGCCTGTTCAATATCCCCACAGTACCGCAGTATTGGGGGACACAGCCAGGCCAGGTGTAGAAACCCTGCGCCCTCCATTCCACATCTTGCGCAATTTGCATCTGGCCTTAGATCATAGTTATGGAGCTTGATGGCTGTGTAGTATAACCTGTGTAGGAATTTATACTGTATAATTCTCAACCTGCTACTGGATGTGATCCTGCCAGTCTGCTGACAGCAGTATTCCCATTGGTTGCCTGAAAACTGTATCTGCAGCTCTTTCTCCCATCCCTCCCGTGCCCCCCACTGACCATTGGTTGCTCCTGGTGCGTGTGATGATAGAGTGTAGAGACCAGGTGTTGTGGTGAGTTTGCTTGCAGCAGTGTATGAAATGTGTTTACCTTGGTCAGTTCCAGTGGGAAGGTCGGTGCAATGTCCCTGATGCTCCACTTGAGGCCGATATACAGGAAATTATCCAATGGAGACTACAGCATACTGCCTGAGAGTGCATCTCTTTCTCGAAACCGGGCTTCCTCGTATAGGTCCCCCCATGTGAGAATGTTTAACCTTGTAAGTAATTTTGTACCTGCTGTTTCGCATGTAACTGAGCTCGTCTCTGCCCAGCTAGTTATCTTTTGCCAGGCTCTTTGCGTACAGGCCACCATAGAGTCTCGGGGAGATGTGATCATCATATCTGGCCTCAAATATTCGGAGTAGGGGGGTCGGGCCATGTAACCCTGCTCTATTGCTACATGCACCATGTAAGGGGGTGGTCTGTACCAGTAATGCGCAAAGTGCGCCTGCATGCAGATGTAGTAGGGCTCTAGATCGGGGGTCTCAAAGCCCCCCTTGGAAAACGGTTGGATGAGGACCTCCCATCTCAGCCGCGGCTGCTTCCCCACCCACGCCAGTCTAATCATTTGGGTTTTTAACAGTTTAAAGAAATGATTGGTTGATGGAAACAGTATATTTAAAAATAAGTGCAGTCATTTGGGAAGGATGACCATCTTCATTAGCGAGATGTGGCCTGCTATCGAAGTGGGTAGGGAGACCCAGCGCATGATGCTGGATTGTATACTGTCCAGCGCCGCCCCATAGTTTAACCACATTAATTTTTCCTTATCTCTGGTGAGCTCTATGCCTAAGTAGCGAATATTCGTTTCTAGTCAGATCAGAATCTGGGCATGTGTGCAGTTAATGGGTCGCAATACAGAATCTACTTACATCTGGCCCTAAGCTCTCTGCTGGGTTTCTGAGCTATAATGTTACATTGTCTGAATACAATGAGACTAGTATATGTCTTCTAGGCATGCGGATAGCTAAGTGGTTATGATACTGACAAAGCTTAGCAGCCAGGGGCACCATTGTGATCGCAAACAGCAGCGGTGACTGCGGGCATCCCTGCCTGGTCCCCCTTGCTATGTGGAAGGGTGTCAAGCGGGTTTCGTTGATCTGCAAGGTTGCTAATGGGTTTGTATATAATAATGCGATCCAGTCCCTATATGCGGGCAGGAAACCCATGCGTCTCAGTATAATCAGTTAATAATCCCATTCTAGGTAGTCAAAGGCCTTCGTGGCATCTAGGAATATTGCTGCTGCAAGGAGCTCAGGATCTATGCTGTGCCGCAAGGCAAAGAATGTACGCAGGTTATATGATGTGGACCTGCCCGGCACAAATCCTGATTGGTCTGGCCTAACCAGAAGTGTCATTAATAGACTTAACCGATTGGCTAGTACTTCCACCAGTATCTTATTGTCACAATTAATATGTGACAGTGGATGGTAGGTCTCGCAGCTGGAGGCTGTTTTAGCTGGTTTTAGTAATGATGATCAGGGCTACTCTCATAGAGGGGGGAAGTATCCGTTCCAGTTTAGTCTTATTGTAAACCTCTTGCAGCCACAGGACAATTATAGGCGCATATGTTTTGTCGAAATCCGCTGGTTTGCCGTCCAGTCCCGAAGCCTTGCCTGACTGTAACTGCATTATGGCTTCTCGTATTTCATCTTGCTCTATGTCAGCCACAAGAAGTTCTCTCTGTGAGTCACTTAGCCAAGCCAATGCTACATTCTTTAGATAGTTATCTGTGTCCACGGGTGTTGTCCTAGTGGAGGAGTATAGTTGTTCATAATATGCTACAAATGTCTGAAGTATGTCAGGAGTGTCCCTAAGTGTATGATCAGATGGATCAAGGATCTCCAATATAATGTTGTCTGGGCGCGCTGTGCGGATGGCATTCGCTAGTACCCTGCCTGGCCTCTCCCACTCTCCGTAGAATTGCGCCCGTGCGAATTTAAACCTGAATAGGACTTCCCGCTTTGCCATCTCCTGATAGTTTGGTAATGCTTCCCGTAGTCGCCGAGCCCCTTCAGCAGTATGCATTTCCGCTAGTGCATTTTCTAAATGCTTAATTTCTGTTTCCATGCACATGAGGGTGGACTGGAGATCACGGAGGACTCCAATGCCCTTTTCTAGGCAGCTACCTCTCAGTGTATCCTTGAGGGCCTCCTATTCCATGCCTACTTTGGGTACCGTGCCCTTATTCCTGATGAAGAATTCCACAATCTCCGTCCTGTGTTCTTTGCGGAACTGACCATCCAGCAGTATATTTTGGGATAGCCTTCAGGTGCTAAGTGGGGATGCGACATCTGGTAGTGCTACCTTAAGATTGACCGGAGAGTGGTCAGAGTATGTGTGGGCCAAATGTGTGACTTCTCTTATCCAAGGTGCCATAGATTGGGATATTAACCAATAATCTTGCCTAGACCAGCTGGAGTGCACAGTGGAGTAAAATGTTCCCTCTATCATGCAGATGTAGCCAGCGCCAGCAATCCACCATGTCATACGCTGCTATGTCAGTGTGCAAGCGCTCCGCCTCTCTGTTACGGTAAGATAACGTCCCAGTCCCTCTATCCATGAGGGGGTCTAGGCCAGGTTAAAGTCACCTCCCCATAATAAATATTGCGATCCTATATCCACCACATGGTTCCAGACATTATCAAAGAATGAGGGGTCATCAACGTTTGGCGCGTAACAGTTTACTATAGTGAGGGATCGCTGCGCTAGTCTGCCCACGGAGATAGTGTATCTCCCTTGTGAGTCATTTCTAGCCTCCCGGCAGAAGGCTTGGGTGCCCTTGCATATTAGAATTGCTGTGCCACAGGAGTAAGAGGAGTAGGTGGCATATTGTCTATATGAAACCTGTGTCACAAATGCGACCTGTGCGCTGGGTGCATAATGAGTCTCCTGCAGCAGTGCCAGGTGTGTATTGTGTCTCTCTCAGTCTGCTATTATGTGTCTTTTCTTATGTGGATCTCCCAGTCCCTGCTCGTTCCATGTAATACAATTTAGCGTACGGCCGACTGAGGAGGCTGGGTTCCCGTTCTACATTCTGTGATCTAATGGGGTTGGACATGTCTGGGAAGGCCTTTGCGCACAGTGTGCCAAGTGCATCTGGTGTGTGTAGTTGGGATGTGTGTTGCGTAGCAGTGGGTAACAAATGAACTATCCTCCCCCCCCCTCCAACAATGACAGCCCTATTCCGTCAGGTATGACCCTCCCCTTGAAATCCCAATACCTAATTACCAACTGTTAGACTTTTCATCCTTGGCGTGGTCTCCCTTAACTTTTTGCCTCTGTTCCCCAGGTTGTTGATGTGTGCTGGACTCTGATTTTGCTGTTTTTGTTACTCTGGGCACTTTACCACTGCTAACCAGTGCTAAAGTGCAAGTGCTCCTGTTTAAATTGTATGTCAGTGGTTTATCCATGATTGGCATATTTGATTTACTAGTAAGTCCCTAGTAAGGTGCACTAGAGGTGCCAGGGCCTGTAAATCAAAGGCTTCTAGTGGGCCTGCAGCACTGGTTGTGCCACCCACATAAGTAGCTCTGTAATCATGCCTCAGACCTGCCACTGCAGTGTCTGTATGTGTATTTTTACACTGTAAATTCGACTTGGCAAGTGTACCCACTTGCCAGGCCTAAACCTTCCCTTTCCTTACATGTAAGGCACCCCTAAGGTAGGCCCTAGGTAGCCCCAAGGGCAGGGTGCAGTGTATGGATAAGGTAGGACATATAGTAATGTGGTTTATATGTCCTGACAGTGAAATACTGCCAATTTCGTTTTCACTGTTGCAAGGTCTGTCTCTCTCTCATAGGATAATATGGGGGCTACCTTTAAATATGATTAAAGTGTAGATTCCCCTAGAGAGTAGATGGACATGTGGAGTTTGGGATCCCTGAACTCACAATTTAAAAATACATCTTTTAGTAAAGTTGATTTTAAGATTGTGAGTTTGGAAATGCCACTTTTAGAAGGTGAGCATTTTCTTGCTTAAACCATTCTGTGACTCTGCCTTGTTTGTGGATTCCCTGTCTGGGTCAGTTTGACAGTTGGGTTGTTTTTCACCTCACACCAGACAGTGACACAAAGGGAGCTGGGGTGTGATCTGCATTTCCTGATTAGCCATCTCTGCTAGGAGGGAGGGGTGGAGTGGTCACTCTCATCTGAAAGGACTGTGCCTGCCTCTGACAATGCTGTCTCCAGCCCCCTGGTGTGTGTCTGAGGCCTTGCCTGGGCAAGGCAGGATTTCACAAGGAGGTGTGAGTCCCCTTTGAAGGAAGGTGACTTCAAAGACTAAAATGGGTATAAGAAGGGCACCCAAACTTACAAACTTCAGAAACACTTCTGGAATCAAGGGGAACCTCTGCCTGGAGAAGAGCTGATCGCTGAGGAACAAGTGCTGCCCTGCCTGTGACTGTGCTTTGTGGAGCTTTCCTGCAGTGCTGCTTCTGCCAGAGTAAGAGGGCAAAGACTGGACTTTGTGTGCCTTCCATCTTGAAGAAGAAATCTCCAAGGGCTTGATGTAGAGCTTGCCTCCTGTTGTTGAAGTCTCAGGGATAGCAAAGACTTCTTCCTGCCAGCACCTGGTGTCTCTGGAGAGACCCCTACTCTGCTCTGTGGTGCCCTTCCAGTTCCTGGGACCCTGAAAGGAGAGGCTGGCAGCCTAAGGACAAAAATACACGCACCGAGCACCGTGCGGAGAAAAGATCGACGCGAATCCGATCGCGGCTGAGAAAACGACGCGACGCCGGTTCCGCAGCTGAGAAACGACGCCGCAGGAAACGCGACCGAAAAACCGACGCCCGGAGCAGGAGAAACGACGCGCAGCATCGCTGACGGAGGCTGAGAGATCGCACCCTGCGCCGCGGGACTTTCGGATCGTCGTGTGGCTGGCTTTTTCAACGCGCACCGCCGTGCCGAGTTGTTTTCGACGCACACAGCCGTGCAGGGTTACTTTCGACGCACACCGCCCGTGCGGGGTTATTTTTGACGCAAACCAGGTACATTTACACGCTAGCAGCGCTAGTGTGTTGTTACAACTACCTAAAGACTCTTTTTATTTTAAACCTTTAAAAAATCATAACTTGACTTGTGTATGTTGGATTTTTGTCGTTTTGGTCTTGTTTTGTCTAGATAAATATTTCCTATTTTTCTAAACTGGTGTTGTGTCATTTTGTAGTGTTTTCATTAAGTTACTGTGTGTGTTGGTACAAATACTTTACGCCCAGCACTCTGAGGTTAAGCCTACTGCTCTGCCAAGCTACCAAGGGGGTAAGCAGGGGTTAGCTGAGGGTGATTCTCTTTTATCCTAACTAGAGTGAGGGTCCTTGCTTGAACAGGGGGTAACCTGACTGTCAACCAAAGACCCCATTTCTAACATTGGTGACCAGCGGTCGGGATTTGGACTTGTATTTGTACTTGACATACAGTGATTAAGTGTACACTACTGTTTTGATCTCAGACCACTACGTGACCACATACTACTAGTCTTGTGATTTTTGTTTTTTACTTGGACTGTTTTTCTCTGCATTCAGTTTCTTTTTTTCGCTGATCCCGTGATTGACTTTTCTGAAACTTCATTTGAGAACTTGCTTTTCTGTTTTTGGAACTGTGCATATTTTTTTTAACCTCTCATCATGTCTCAGTCTGGAGATGCCCTAGCTGAAGCTGCTTTTGACTTGGAGAAATTGGAGAGCTACAAAGTGGCTCAGTTGAAGCAGTTTTGTAGTAATGTTGGCTGTCCCATTAAGAGCTCATCCAAGAAGGATGAGCTGCAAAAGGCGCTGAGGGCCTGGGTGACAGCCAAAGCAGCTGAGGGGCACACAGATGAGGAGCCAGAGGGGGAAGAGGAGTTGCAAGTCACTCACACTGATGTAGTGGGTGGGCCTGCTATGTCTCAGGGGGGAATCTCCAGGGCAGGTAGCAGTGTGTCCTCCAAGAGTCTGACACCTGGAGAGTTACAGGACAGACAGGCAGAGAGGGAGTACCAGTTGGAGCTGAAAAAGCTCAGTCTAGAGATGGAACAGAGAAAGCTGGCCCGTGAGGTGGAACAGAGAAAGCTGGACCTTGAGGAAAGGAAGATAAACATGGCTCATGAGCTCAGTTTAAAAGAGATGGATCAGAGGAGTCAGTCCAGTAGGGATGGTGGCAGCAATTCTACAGTGCAGCCTGAGAGAAGGGTACACATCCCAAAAGACCTTGTGAGGGATTATAAGAGGGAGGATGATATCTACTTGTGGTTCAAGGGTTATGAGTCAGCTCTCCACATGAACCTGGTCCCTGAAGCTCATTGGGGGGCAGCCCTGTGGAAGCATTTTGAGGCAGAGGGGAGGGACACACTGACGGCCTTAGGGGATGCTCAGAGTCTCACCTACCCTGCCATGAAGGAGGCCTTACTTACCAGGTATGGTCTCACCCCTGAGCAGTACAAGGAGAAGTTTAGATCCTACAAGAGAAAGGAATCCCAAACATGGTTGGAATGTGTTGATTCTTGTTGCAGGTCACTGGATGGTTGGGTGAAGGGCAGTAAGGTAAACACGTATGAGGGGCTTTACAATTTAATTGCTTGGGAGCACTTGTACAGTTTATGTTTTCCAGAGCTGCGCCAGCACCTCATTGACAGCAAGCTGACTGACCCCAGGAAGCTTGCACAGGAAGCGGACCGCTGGGAGAGCACCAGGGTCCAAAAGAGGTATGGGGGAGACCACGCCAAGGGTGGGCAGGGTCCCTCTCAGACGAAAGGGGGGGGTAAGGGCAAACAGGATGAGTTCTCTAAAGGGCCCCAAACTGATTCCCAGGGTAAGGATTCCCAACCCCCCAGTGAAAAGAAGCCATGGTTCTCCAAAGGGAGACCAATGGCAGGTGGTCCCCTACGTAAGTGCTATTCATGTGACCAGGTGGGTCATGTGAGGGGGGACCCCAAATGCCCCAAAAGTACACCGGCACCCACTGGTGCACCGTCCCAGGGTTTGGCCAGTGTAGCGCTTGGGGAGGAGTTGGTTTCAGGTGGGTGGGAACCAGCAGAAATGACCCTTGTCTCACTAGGGGACAGTGAGATGGTCCAGAGAAACCTAGTGCCTGATAACACTAAGAAGTACAGGCAATGGGTGACCATCAATGGACAGAGGGTGGAGGCTCTAAGAGACACTGGAGCCAGTGTGACTACAGTGAGGAGTCACCTGGTGTCTGAAGAGCAGATTGATCCCCGGGTACTTCACCAAGTAGTTGCAGTAGACAATTCTGAGCGCCTCTGCAGAGTGGCGCAGGTTCCCTTTGAATGGGGGGGGGTCTCAGGTTCCTGGAAAGTAGCTGTGAGTCCAACCATGCCTGTTGATTGTTTGCTAGGCAACGACCTGGAAGATTCCCCTTGGAAGGAGGTGGAACACAGGTCTCACTTGGAGATGTTGGGTCTGCCTGGGTGGGTATGCGTATCCACCCGGTCTATGGCAGCCAATCAGGGTAGTCAAGAGCCCCTGGAGCCTGAAACAGTGGCCCAGGGGACCGCCAAGAAGAGGAAAGGCAGGAGGCGCGGGAAACCCGCCCCAGAAGTTCCCACGGTCCGGGAGGAGGCAGAGCCTGAGGGTGATGCCCCGGAACCTACAGGGGAACAGGTGGCTGAACTGGGGGAGGTCCCCGAGCTGTCGCAGTGGCAGCAGGAAGGGGGACCCACCAGGGAAGTATTCTGCACAGCGCAGAAGGAGTGCCCTACTCTTGAGGGACTGCGGCAGCAGGCTGCAGCCCAGGCGGCTGGCGGGGCGCCAGGTACTCACCTGATTTATTGGGAGGATGGCCTCCTGTATAGTGAGCCTAAGGTTCCTGAGCCGGGGTCAGCTCGTATGCTGGTGGTACCCCAGGGCTTCAGGACCTTCCTACTGGGTTTGGCTCATGATGTGCCTTTGGCAGGACATCTAGGGCAGGACAAGACCTATAAGAGGCTTGTCTCCCACTTTTACTGGCCCTTGATGAACAAGCAGTCAGCTGCTTATTGTAGATCTTGTCAGACTTGTCAGGCAAGTGGCAAGAGTGGGGGGAAATGCAAAGCTCCCCTCCACCCTTTACCGGTAGTCAGTACTCCCTTTGAAAGGGTAGGAATTGACATTGTGGGGCCTCTGGATCCCAAGACAGCCATGGGCAACAGGTTCATCCTGGTCTTGGTGGACCATGCCACACGGTACCCAGAAGCTATTCCTCTAAGGACGGTCACCGCCCCCGTGGTGGGACGTGCCTTGATGGGGGTTTTTACCCGCATGGGGTTCCCCAAGGAGGTAGTATCTGATAGGGGTACCAACTTCATATCCACTTATATGAAGTCTCTGTGGAAGGTGTGTGGGGTAACCTACAAGTTCACCACCCCTTACCACCCCCAAAGTAATGGTCTGGTTGAGAGATTCAACCGCACCTTGAAAGGCATGATTCAGGGCCTGTCAGAGCCCTTGAGGCGTAAGTGGGACGTCCTCTTGCCATGCCTTCTGTTCGCTTACAGGGAGGTGCCTCAAAAGGGACTTGGCTTTAGCCCCTTTGAGCTCATCTATGGCCACCCTGTGAGGGGACCGCTCAGTCTGGTGAAGGAGGCTTTGGAGAAAGCTCCTAGTAAACCACCCCAGGATGTATTTAGCTACATGCTGGCACTAAGAAACCAGACTGCCCGCTTCAGGAGTCTCGCTCAGGAGAACCTGGAAGCAAGCCAGGAGGACATGAAACGGTGGTACGACCAGAATGCCACTCTGGTTGAGTTTCAGCCTGGACAAAAAGTGTGGGTCATGGCACCAGTGGAGCCTAGGGCTCTCCAAGATAAGTGGACTGGGCCTTTTGAGGTGGTGGAAAGAAAGAGCGAGGTCACCTATCTGGTAGACTTGCAATCCCCCAGGAACCCCTTGAGGGTCCTACATGTCAACCGCCTCAAACCACACTTTGAGCGAACTGAGCTATCCATGCTCCTAGCGACAGATGACGGGGTGGAGGAAGAGAGTGAGCCTCTTCCTGACCTCCTGTCTGCAGGAGAGAAAGATGGGTCTGTGGAGGGAGTGATCCTCTCCCCCTCCCTGACTGAGGAACAGCAGAGGGACTGTCGCCACGTGCTGGGACAGTTCGCCTCACTGTTTTCCCTGATCCCAGGAGTCACACACCTGTGCACACATGATGTGGACACTGGGGACAGTACACCTGTTAAACATAAGGTTTACAGGGTGACTGACAGGGTGAGGGCTTGCATTAAGGAGGAAGTCTCCAAAATGTTAGCCCTAAGGGTTATTGAGCACTCCAGCAGTCCTTGGGCCAGCCCAGTGGTCTTGGTCCCAAAGGCTACTGCTCCTGGTGCCACTCCAGAACTTAGGTTCTGTGTGGACTACCGGGGTCTCAATGCGGTCAGCAAGACTGACGCACACCCCATCCCCCGAGCTGATGAGCTCATTGATCGGTTAGGAGCTGCCAAGTACCTCAGTACGTTTGATTTAACATCTGGGTACTGGCAGATTGCCTTAACTGAAGGGGCAAAGGAGAGGTCAGCATTCTCTACCCCCGATGGGCACTTCCACTTCAATGTGATGCCCTTTGGGATGAAGAATGCCCCTGCCACCTTTCAGAGGTTGGTCAACCAGGTGTTGGCAGGACTGGATGAGTTCAGTGCCGCCTACCTGGATGACATTGCTGTGTTTAGTTCCACATGGGAGGAACACCTGCAACACCTCTGGAGAGTGTTAGAGGCCCTGCAGAAGGCAGGCCTCACTATTAAGGCAAGCAAGTGCCAAATAGGGCAGGGTTCTGTTGTGTACTTAGGACACCAGGTGGGGAGTGGCCAGGTGGCACCCCTACAGCCTAAGATTGACACGATTCTGGCTTGGGAGCCTCCCAAGACCCAGACTGAAGTGAGAGCCTTTTTAGGTCTCACAGGATACTATAGGAGGTTCGTTAAGGGATATGGTACCATTGTTACCCCCTTAACTGAGTTGACTTCTAAGAAGCAACCCAAGAAAGTGATCTGGACAGAGGCTTGCCAGAACGCTTTTGATGCCCTGAAGGCTGCCATGTGCACAGCACCTGTGCTGAAGGCACCTAACTACTCCACGGAGTTTGTTGTACAGACAGACGCCTCAGAGCATGGTATTGGAGCAGTACTCTCACAGCTGAATGAAGAGGGCCTAGATCAACCCGTAGCCTTCATTAGCAGGAGGTTACTACCCAGGGAACGTAGGTGGAGTGCCATAGAACGTGAAGCGTTTGCTGTGGTCTGGGCACTGAAGAAGCTAAGACCCTACTTGTTTGGGACTCACTTCCGAGTTCAGACCGACCACAGACCCCTCAGATGGTTAATGCAGATGAGGGGTGAGAACCCAAAACTGTTGAGGTGGTCCATTTCCCTACAGGGGATGGACTTTACGGTGGAACATCGACCCGGTACAGAGCACGCCAATGCTGATGGTCTGTCCAGGTTCCTCCGCCTTAGTGATGAGAACTCCCATGAGGTTGGGTAGTTGCTCCCCACTTTTAGCTGGGGGGGACACGTGTTAGACTTTTCATCCTTGGCGTGGTCTCCCTTAACTTTTTGCCTCTGTTCCCCAGGTTGTTGATGTGTGCTGGACTCTGATTTTGCTGTTTTTGTTACTCTGGGCACTTTACCACTGCTAACCAGTGCTAAAGTGCAAGTGCTCCTGTTTAAATTGTATGTCAGTGGTTTATCCATGATTGGCATATTTGATTTACTAGTAAGTCCCTAGTAAGGTGCACTAGAGGTGCCAGGGCCTGTAAATCAAAGGCTTCTAGTGAGCCTGCAGCACTGGTTGTGCCACCCACATAAGTAGCTCTGTAATCATGCCTCAGACCTGCCACTGCAGTGTCTGTATGTGTATTTTTACACTGTAAATTCGACTTGGCAAGTGTACCCACTTGCCAGGCCTAAACCTTCCCTTTCCTTACATGTAAGGCACCCCTAAGGTAGGCCCTAGGTAGCCCCAAGGGCAGGGTGCAGTGTATGGATAAGGTAGGACATATAGTAATGTGGTTTATATGTCCTGACAGTGAAATACTGCCAATTTCGTTTTCACTGTTGCAAGGTCTGTCTCTCTCTCATAGGATAATATGGGGGCTACCTTTAAATATGATTAAAGTGTAGATTCCCCTAGAGAGTAGATGGACATGTGGAGTTTGGGATCCCTGAACTCACAATTTAAAAATACATCTTTTAGTAAAGTTGATTTTAAGATTGTGAGTTTGGAAATGCCACTTTTAGAAGGTGAGCATTTTCTTGCTTAAACCATTCTGTGACTCTGCCTTGTTTGTGGATTCCCTGTCTGGGTCAGTTTGACAGTTGGGTTGTTTTTCACCTCACACCAGACAGTGACACAAAGGGAGCTGGGGTGTGATCTGCATTTCCTGATTAGCCATCTCTGCTAGGAGGGAGGGGTGGAGTGGTCACTCTCATCTGAAAGGACTGTGCCTGCCTCTGACAATGCTGTCTCCAGCCCCCTGGTGTGTGTCTGAGGCCTTGCCTGGGCAAGGCAGGATTTCACAAGGAGGTGTGAGTCCCCTTTGAAGGAAGGTGACTTCAAAGACTAAAATGGGTATAAGAAGGGCACCCAAACTTACAAACTTCAGAAACACTTCTGGAATCAAGGGGAACCTCTGCCTGGAGAAGAGCTGATCGCTGAGGAACAAGTGCTGCCCTGCCTGTGACTGTGCTTTGTGGAGCTTTCCTGCAGTGCTGCTTCTGCCAGAGTAAGAGGGCAAAGACTGGACTTTGTGTGCCTTCCATCTTGAAGAAGAAATCTCCAAGGGCTTGATGTAGAGCTTGCCTCCTGTTGTTGAAGTCTCAGGGATAGCAAAGACTTCTTCCTGCCAGCACCTGGTGTCTCTGGAGAGACCCCTACTCTGCTCTGTGGTGCCCTTCCAGTTCCTGGGACCCTGAAAGGAGAGGCTGGCAGCCTAAGGACAAAAATACACGCACCGAGCACCGTGCGGAGAAAAGATCGACGCGAATCCGATCGCGGCTGAGAAAACGACGCGACGCCGGTTCCGCAGCTGAGAAACGACGCCGCAGGAAACGCGACCGAAAAACCGACGCCCGGAGCAGGAGAAACGACGCGCAGCATCGCTGACGGAGGCTGAGAGATCGCACCCTGCGCCGCGGGACTTTCGGATCGTCGTGTGGCTGGCTTTTTCAACGCGCACCGCCGTGCCGAGTTGTTTTCGACGCACACAGCCGTGCAGGGTTACTTTCGACGCACACCGCCCGTGCGGGGTTATTTTTGACGCAAACCAGGTACATTTACACGCTAGCAGCGCTAGTGTGTTGTTACAACTACCTAAAGACTCTTTTTATTTTAAACCTTTAAAAAATCATAACTTGACTTGTGTATGTTGGATTTTTGTCGTTTTGGTCTTGTTTTGTCTAGATAAATATTTCCTATTTTTCTAAACTGGTGTTGTGTCATTTTGTAGTGTTTTCATTAAGTTACTGTGTGTGTTGGTACAAATACTTTACGCCCAGCACTCTGAGGTTAAGCCTACTGCTCTGCCAAGCTACCAAGGGGGTAAGCAGGGGTTAGCTGAGGGTGATTCTCTTTTATCCTAACTAGAGTGAGGGTCCTTGCTTGAACAGGGGGTAACCTGACTGTCAACCAAAGACCCCATTTCTAACACCAACTTTAACTGTTGAATCTCTAAGGGTGATGGGGTGCTTCCCACTGTGGGGTCCATCAGAGGGCCACACAGGAACCTCCCTAATGAGAGAGGGTGCACGGTCATCCTGTGTGAGGCCCAATGAAAGCCACATCTGGCTAGCTGACTGTGATCTCCAGTATGCTGTGGTACTTCTAATTTTCCTCACAAGCGACAGTTATTCGCTGTTGGTGTGTACGTAAGTGTGGGTCTTCTCCTTGCCCTTCATACTCAAGCTTCCTCACTTCGTCGGGGCGGTACATGCTGCCAGTGCCCCTCAAGGTTAGTCTTGATCTGACAGGGTCGAAGCTGGACCCAACACTCTCTCTCATGGTTTCATTTCAGGTATTCACTGGCCTGTTGTGGTGTAGCAAAAATGATGTCCTTTGCCTTATGCATAATTTGAAGGCGAGCTGGATACAGCATTGCATAAGGGATTTTTGCTTGCTTCAGTTTCTGCTTGACGGTGGTGTATTTTTTCAGAGCCTCCTGCACTGCTATTGTGAAGTCTGGGTAGATCGATATCTCATTGCCTTTAAATTTCAGAGGGTGCATTTCACGACCTAGTCGTAGCATGGTGTCCCTGTCCCTATTGTTTAGCAGGCGTGCGATTATCGGTCGCGGTGGGCCCCCCGGTGACAGCCTCTTCACAACTAGTATTTTGGAAAATGCCTCTGTGCCAAATAAGGTGGTGAGCAGACGTTCCACGTACTGTTCTATACGTCCAGTATCTGTGGATTCCGGTACACCCACTATGCGCAAGTTGTTCCTTCTGGACCTTGCTTTCAAGTTTTTATTTTTGTTCACAATCATTGTAAAGATTTTTTCCATTTGCAGTAGCTGCTCACTTTTAGCTTGCACTGTGTCTTCCACATTTGTGATACGCTGCTCAGCCTCTGTTATGTGTCTGGCCGGCCTCTCCAGTTTGTTAGTGAGCAAGTCTAGCCTGGCATTCATATTATCCATCTTAGTATCTATAGAAGAGAGGCTAGATTGCATTGTGAGCAGGAGAGCTTTCATTTCTCCCATTTCGGAGGTCTCCCCCAGTGCTGGCTGAATAGATGTTTCATTGTCCATGATTTCTGACTGCAACCTGAACACTTTCTTGGCTGCAAATTGTATTTTTGCTTGCTGGGCATCAGATTTTCCCTTGCCTGCCATTTTGAAAGCCAGGGCCCCACCTGTGTCCTCACCACGGATTAGGGGCAGGGGGCTGAACAGCCACCCCCCTCCGCCTTGTTGTCTTATCTCTTTTGAACCTTGCTATTAGTGTCCTCGGTCTGAGCACACAGTTCCGGGGCCTGTATGTTGTTGAACCTAGTTGTGCTGAGCCCGTGTGCACTTGCCCAGTCTGTCAATCCAAGGCACGAGCGATATTGGGGGCAGCAAGGAGAACCACCACGCAAGCGGTCTCTTTCTCCACCACCACTCGGCCCGAGACCCTCCACGCCTCTCCTTCACCTCACCGCCTCCAGCCAGGGTCCCGCACACTGTGTCCTCACCTTTCGCCTGTCGACTGGGCCCTGCCGTAGATGCGGCTGTGCTCTCGGGTGGACCGTAGAGGCCCCTTGATTCTCATGCAGGTCGGGCCTCACTGCGCCGATGGTGTAGCGCCGGCCGCCCAGCCCGGCCGAAGGGCTCTGAGGTCTGCCCTCTGCCCGAGGCTTCTGCCCTCCTACTCTGCTCTGGAGACTCCTCCTTCTCTGCCCTCTCTAGCGGCAGCCGCACAGGTACCCCGGAGGTCCAGGCACCACCTGCTATGTGCGGGCACCTCAAGACCACACTTCTGCCCACCCATCAGGGCTCCGGCAGCCCTGTCGAGGATTCCCTCAGGCAGTGATTTTTAGTCCTGGGCCGACTTACAGCCTTGCCGCAGCCTGCTGTACCTTGTTTTCCTCCACCAGTCGTGTGGGCCTTTATCTGGGCTGCAAGAGCCTCACGGGAGTGCAGTCATCTTGCTGCTGGCTCTCTAGAGCCCCCCCCCCCCCAAAGACTACTTTTTTCGATTGGAAGAAGAAGGAATTATTGTGTAGTTAGTTAAAACCATTAGAGTTCAAACAGTATACAGAGTTAAAAAGTTCCAAGTCAAGGAGAAATGCAAATTTTTACAATTTGGCACAATGCCAATGCATATGACAGACACATAAGTTAGTTATGGAGGTAAGCCTATGTAACTCTCAAACGTGCGACAATTGACAAAACAGTAGGCCAACCTTAATCTAACAAATGTAAAGTGCAGCATGCAATAAAAAGAGCGGCTGCTTTTGAGAGTCAGGAGGTACATAGAGTCTAATGTCCACTCCTAAACCACTTTAAAGCACATACAAAAGCAATTTATTCAACCTCTAGTTGTTTTGTGTAGGAGTATAGATCAAATTTAGAAAAACATATTCCTTGAGTACTTGAATTAAGAACTGGGATAATATTAATACAGTCATTACTTATGTAATGTTTTAATCTAACAAAGAATCGTTTATATGTGTAATGTTATGATTTAAATGTATGTTTTGAATGCTAGTTAGTGTTTATACAACCATTTTTGTGGTAGCTGTGGGAAGGAGCACAACTGGTTTTGGCTTCCAAAGTCTATGACATGTTGATTTTGAATCTAGTTGTTATAAATTTGTAAAAAATGTAAGACAATAAATCACTGGTCATGCTAATTAAGTTCCATGCCCACTTCACTGAATCGAGTGTGTTGTTAATTAATGCCAGGAAAAGTAACTCTTTTTTCAGGAATATAAAGAGTAGCGGCAGCAGCACCAATAAGGTGCTTGACCAGTGGCTTATGTTGAAAAAGACAGTGTTAAAGTAACAGCAAACTTAGTGCTCATGCTTAAAGCGATTACCTAACAACTACTTAAATTATGTTGCCCTCAGAGGACCTCTGTCAACAGAAGCTTACCAGTTAACCTTATCTCTAATAGGTACTGCCACCATTTTAGCTCAGATTAGGAATATGATTAAAAATGATTAATTTAAAATGCAATAGAATTGGAAAACAATTTGCTAGTAAAGCACCAGAGAACCCCTTCTGCACAGAGGAAGCTCTTGTCTGAACTGAGGTATGTAACCAATATTGCCATGGCCTTCTCTGCATTAGTAACTATTGGTGCAATCTTGTGTGTGTCTCCCAGGGATGCTCAAAGCAATGTCCCAAAATGAGTGCCATGAAAGTTTTTCAAAAATTTTAGATGCACATATGGGTTGGGTTTAGACGCCCTAAATCTTCTGGCACAGAGCAAGCTTACCCAATTTACCAACCCAAGCCAGGGAATCTGGCAGGCTTTAGTCTACAGACCTCCCAGGTATTACTCAACGATGGTGTGTGTAAGACAACAATGAGCCCTGGGTGATTACAGGATTATTTATATTAGTGAGTTCTGAAGTTTATTTTCCCTTGGGTAGAACCCAAAAATCCACACTATAGATTACAAAGTAATTTATTACTACTCTAGTTGCCGATTATATGAATAACTGCAAAAACAAACAAAGCAGGGGCATTTAAAGTGATTAATACACAATATGTTAAGAAGAATTGCAATATTGTGATGGCATTCACTTAATCATAGCATCAAATAATGAAATCCGTATTTTGTAATCACCCCCCCTTCTAGCCCCTAGCTAAATTTTCTTAATGCCAGAGTGCCTATTTTTGATTTTTTTAGGATGCCTATAGCCTGCATACCTTCACTGAATAACAGAGTTTTTTGCAGTCAACCACTGTTCCGCTGAGCTAAGAAATATGCCTGCAAGGGCCTGGCTCTGGGGAGCGAATGGCCTTCACTGAAGATGTTTGGTGAACAGCTTGAACCAGTCCTCGTGATTGATGAATCAAATTTCAAGAATTATCATATGAATTATGTTACACAATCACTAATATCAGAAATGTGTAATTCATACTGCTACAGCATATATGAACAATCAATGTGTCATCATCCTATATTAATATATATGTGCAATTAATGCTAAATAAAGCACAAGTTTATAAATGAGAAATGTACACTCAAATACATGAATTCAATGGGGAACAAATGCAAAGCATACATCTATAGCACTACAAATATTTTGTGGGCAGAGACCCGAAGGCAATTAAGGATGTCTGTAAGGACTATACCAAGATTGGCTGGAACTTCTGATCAATGTTCCAGGATTTCTCAAGCTCAAAGGAGACTGCACCCACCATGGTGTAGGGGGACTTCTATGACCCAGGGATGAGCCTCTGACTGGGTAGCTTCCTATGGGGGGAGGGACCATCACTCCAGAAGACTGCAGTCTTTAGCTGAGTAACTGTCTTGGAAACGGGACGGCTGAGGTGAAATACATGCTTTGAACGTGTCCTTGCAAACAGTCTACCTTGAGGAGAAACCCAGAGAGAGCTGCCTGCTGTGAAGCATTGCTGTGAGCTGTGTCATGAAGTGCTAGATGTACCACCCCAGAAGGAGGCTGCCCATAGGAGCTGAGGTGAGTAGTAGCTATGCCAGCATGCTGGTCAACTGTAGTAGAACTGCTCAATGACTTTGTATCACGTGCTGTAGTGTACCGCGGAAGAATGGAGGCCTTGAACAGAAGAGAGGTGGGACCCACCTATGGTGCCGACATAATTATGCCCCAGTGTGTCTGTGCCAATTGATTTTGTACCTGCTAATGATGCCACCATGATTTCCACCCAACATGCCCGGGTATACTTTGTCATATGAGTGCCCCTAGTGGAACTGACCTCACTGAGACACAGCATGGGTAGAACCTGTGCTGCAGGGCACTTATGTCCTCAGAATCCTCCATACTGGCTTTTATGGAGAAAACCACAGGAGCAATTTGTAGATTAAAATTGGACAGGGGATCAATGTATTAGAAAAAAGGGGTTTAATCAGGTGTCATTAAGTATTTAGATTGACAATGCAAGATAGTTAAAAATCCAGTTTAAGGGTAAATCAATACAAAAATGTAATTATTATTACAAGAGACTTTATCTACCAAAATAATTATTCTATTTTTCAAGTTAAATTTGCATGAGACATAGGCAATGGTAAAAAAGCAATGCAGAAGTGTTCAAAAGTGAGAAGAAGGGTGCTGCCTGATTAAAGTGGTCCACTGTACGTAAGGCAAATTAACAGAATGTTCGAAAGTAGATTATTGATAAGGGCAGGTAAGTACCTACACTTAGCAATAGGCCACAACCCCCCCCCCCCCCCCCCCAGGTCTAGTCAGGATCTCAAAAAATTAATTCCAGCTAAATCCTTGGTAGTTTGGCAACAAGCAGTTAGGCTTCACTTAGGAGACAGGTGTCTAAAGCATTTAAAATCACAAAACAATAAATAAGTAAAACACAAAACAATAAAAATCCAACTTATAAAAATAGATTCTATTTTTATCTTTAAAATGACACTAAAACGACAAAAGTCAATTAAAGGAACCAGGGATATGAATTTTGAAAGATTTTTGAGCGCCTCGCAACTAAAAGTACCAATCTGGGCATCTGTTTGCACTCGACCGGGTCAAAGTCAAAATGTGAGGCCCACTGCAATGGAGCCTAGCTCAGCTACAGTCACCTGGTGGCCTCAGTTAAAGTTTTACCTTTTGACTGGGTCCTTTTCTTGAAGATTTTCTGGACCAGAATGAAGTCACAAGTCGAACCCTACCCCCTGAGCCCTCCTCAGATACACTTTGCAGGAGACCTCAGTCAAGGATTCTACGTGCGGACCTAGATGATTTTTTGTGTCCAGGTTGAAATTGAAGCCTACCTCCCTAGGGCCCTCCTTGGATCCACTGGGCGGGAAGTCTTGGTCAACTTGTTACGTTCGGGCTTAGAAACTTTTTTGAGTCCCCGGTAAGGTCATGGAAGTCATGGAAGTCTGGGGCTCCAGAGCTTTTCAGTCGGACGAACCTGCAAGTTAGGCTGGGTCGCAGTTGACGTAAGCCGGCTTGACTCACTGTGTCAGGTCGGTTCACTTATAGAGCTTTTTTCCAAAGTTGATCCAAACGTCTCCAAACGTCTGGATCTTGTTCCAGGAGGTCTTTGAAGCTTCTTTAGGAATCCACAACTCACCCCAATGTTCTAGAAGCTCTGAGTTGCTCCTTGAGGGTTAGGAGTCCAACTCCTAGAATGCACCTGGCTCAAATCCAAAAATGACCACTGGTCACTGGTCAGCTGGTCAGTTTCTTCAGGGCTTGTTGCAGGAGACCATGGTCAGCTATTTTCTACCTGTAGCATACTTGGAGTCCCTTCTTGAAGCAGTAGAAGCCGAGCAAAGTCCTTTTAGTGGTGAAGCCCAAGTGTGCAGCTTGTGCAGTCCTTCTGAGTGCAGTGCTTCTTCTTATTGTCTTGTTCCTGTAGGGATCGGAGGTGGGGTGCAGCTCTGCTAATTTTATCCTTGCTCCTGAGGTGGAAAGTAGGGGAGGGCTCTGTCCAATAATGTACAGGCCACCACACTCTTGAGTAACCACTTAATGGGAATTGTGGCAAAAATCAATCACAGGGAACAACGTTCCTCCAAAATCAAGATGGCAAAAATTCAATCAGGTCTAGCTGAGCCCACCCACTGGTGTGGCTAAGTTTCCCTTAACACACCCTTCCTTAATCTAATCAAAGGGCACCTAGCTGTCTGGGTTTGCAGGTACTGGGGGGTACAGTCGCCGTCCCAAATGGCCTTCTTTCCTTTGAAGACCAGTTAGGCTGCTCTCCCCCATCCTGTTCTACCATCTGCTGAAGCAGATCTCCCACCAGATGCCTCCTTTGTTTCAGCCGGGGCCACTTCACATCTCATCAAGGCAGCCTGGCTCAGGCTACCAGAGGCTGACCAATCAGAGAAGGGCACTACAGGGCTGAAGTTTGGAACTTTTAGGAAGAGTTCTAAAACTCTTTCTAGTTTACAGGATAAAATAAAAGCAACAGTGTAAAGTTGTTGGATTTATGACAACCTTTAATTTGATACTGAACATGCCATATTTAGCTCCTTCCTATGGAAAATAAGACTTTATTAATTTAACATAAAGTCTCCCCATGTTTGCCTATGGAGCCCATTCACACCAATGGGGAACAACTATTTTAGCCATTTTTCCCTCATCATGGTTTATAAAACAGCTTTTATATAAAGTCCCTGCTTATACCTACATTGCACTCAACTCTGGGGACACCTAGGGCACACCTTAGGGGTGACATATGTGTACAAATAAGGTAGCTTAGGACTTCAGAAGTACTTTTAATTACAAAGTAAAATTTGGGGTTAACTTTAACTTAAAAGCAGCCAGCAAGGAAGGTCTGCTTTTATAATGACACTGGGCACCACAGCAGTGAACAAATGGATGTACCTCCTCTGCTGGGGTCCCTAAACCTACATGCCCTACCATATACTAGGGACTTTTAGGTAGGTTGGTACAGACAATTATAACTAGCCTAATTTGCCTATCTATTTTAATCAGAGCACAGGCCCTGGGACTGTTTAGCAGTACCCATGGCACCATGAGAGTCAGAAAAACACTAGCATAAGTGAACAAATGGTGACAAAAAGTTAGGGGATTTCTACAATCAGCCCATTTTGATCAAGTTGGGAGAAGTAATTACACCTGTAGATGTTGGTGGTATTTCGACCCCTGAAAGAGTTACAGGGTAATAAACTGAGTGCCTTTGTTTATCCCCATTGCAGGGGCAGCTAGGTGATAGGCTCCAGATAGCTCCCAAACATGATTAGACTGTAACAAAAGAGCAGATGATGGCTGATAAAGTGAGGCCTCTTGAAGTGAAAATAATTAGCCCCCCTCAGCCACTACAGGTTGTGCTACAAACGGAAATCAGACAACATGCTTGTGCTGCTGAATGTCTCCATGTGTGAGCACATTTCAAGGGACAAATTCAACATATTTCACTGTGCCGGCCCAAATTCCAGCTTAATAATACCTGTCGGCTGCCACTCATTTCCTTCACTGGCTGGAATGGAAGTTGCACTACAAAAATATAAAAATGCTATCCTTCTGTCTCCCCATACTGATTTTTCAAGTTTACCCACACACCTCGGGCTAGCATGGGTTTGGGGGTCTGGGTGCATTAGAAAAATAGTTGTTGAGATGTTTGTTTACTTTAAAAGGGAACCCCCTACCCCTGCTCCAGGACCTATGCCCCCATGCTTGAGAGAAACCCAATAGAGCGTCTGGTGTGAGTACTTTGAAGGATATTTTGAAAACACAGGCGTGATGAGAGGTGGGATAGGTAGGGGGTTGAATGATGTTTGATGTGTTCAAATCAATCAGTCAGTCAAAAGAACTTTATTTCGGCTACAGGAGCCACAAAAGCACAGCAACAATAAATAATTACAAAGAATTAAATAAAATATATACAATACATGTGATTAAAATAATACAATTAAATAAAATTAAATACCCTCCTAGAGTAGCCAAGTCGGACCTGCAAACTCCCAGCAGTCTACAAGCCGAGGCCAGCCATTTCCTGTGTGAGGCAGTGTATACAGGGAGGTTTTCAATGGGTGCTTTATAAGCTAGGCAGATGGTTGTTTCCTCATGTGACCAGCGGCTAGTAAATAGTCTTAATGGCAGGGTGCCAATACGGAACTGGGAGCACAACTTCCTTTCTCTTGGCACCATGATTATGTCCCAGAAAGCCTCATATTTGCACATCTCTTTTAGGTTGGTGAAGTCACATGATAGTGTAGAGTGAATAGCAACCCTCATGTCTTCAGCGACTACCATATGCCAGTACTATTTTCTAAGATCACTTTTTGAAGGGAAGGAAGTAGTAGTTGGGGAATCCCATAGTTCTCTAAGCCCAAGAGAGTAAAGTAGCCTCTTGATGTGTCTGAACCAGGAGATACTGTGAGAGCGGTCAGCTTCTAAGATGACCTGCAGGGCTATAGTAAAGGAAGCAAGCTCCGGCTTGGTCCAGAGACGCCGCCAATACAAGAGGGGACGCAGGCGGGCTTTGTGGTCAATGCATTTCATGCCTAGGTCTTTAAAAAGGGGAAACAATGGAGTACTTGGTGGGAGGGACACTAGGGCCCATATTTATACTTTTTGACGCAAAAACTGCGCTGGCGCAGTTTTACGTCAAAAATATTACCGCCGGCTAACGCCATTTTGGTGCGCCGTGTGGGCGTCATATTTATACTTTGACGCACGGCGGCGCAAACAACAGGTGGGAGTCATTATTTTTGACGCACACCGCGGCGTCAAATCGTAAAGGAAAATTACGTTAACGCAGCGGAAATGACTGTGGGTCGATTTACGACACCGCAAACCGGATATGCGCCGTTTTTTTTTACGCAATAGCATCAAAAAACACAGCAAACACAGCCATTTCACCAGAGGAGAGCCAAAATGGATCCCAGACTCCACTACAGACCCCAGGAAGATGACAGCAGACCAGGAACCAGCCAGGAGGACCCACACAAGAACCAGGACACTTTTAAGAAGAAAAGAAAGTGTTGCTTTAGTGCAGAGGAGCAGGAAATTCTGGTTAAAGAGGTGACGGAACACCAGCACCAACTGTTTGTCACATTAAAGTTGCCAATCTGTAGGAGAGAGGCTATATGGCAACAAATTGTCGACAAGATTAACAGTGTGGCTGAAGTACGCAGAACAGTCATCGAGTGCAAGAAACGCTGGCATGACTGCAAACGCAGGACCAAGGAAAAGATGGCAAGGAACAGGAAGGCAACACTGCAGACTGGAGGGGGAGTCCAGCACACCAGGAGGCCCTGGAACACATGGAGGAGATGGTTGCAGCCGTCATCCCTGAGGAGATAGTCACAGGGATTCAAGGACAGGACAGCGCAGACTACCAGGAGACAGCGCACATGCAGGGTAAGTCGCATGGGGAATTATAATGCAATAATGTTAACTGCAAGCGGGGGGGATACCAACCACAAAATGCATGGAAGTCAACATGTACATGGAGTGGCATGGGTAAAGGGGCATGGCATTGGGGCATGGCCTGCACAGACAGAAGCTGGGGCACACCATTACACTACAACAACAACAGTCCCAAGGGGGCATGCTGTCATGCCAACGATGGAGCAAAGGGAAAGCCACGCCAAGAGGGAAGGGCACAACGTCAAACTGACATCCTGGCACATGTCAGCCACCATACCCCCTACTTTAACTAGGGCCCTATTAGCAATCCTCTAGCCAAACCGACAACTGCAATGTAACTGAGACAACAGTTGCCACTACCACCTCTGATCTGTGTGCAGCTCAAGTAGCCAATGGCAGTAACCTCCCCATGGATCATACACCCCTAAATTAGGGGGTGAGGATGAATCTGCAACAATCCCCTGAAACAAGAAAAAGGCCCCAGTACACTCAAATGTCAATGCCCATAGTTGTCACAAACATCAGCCAAAGTAAACAACAATAGGAGCGACACAGCACTAAGGACACAACCATGCTGCATATGTCAGGGTCCATCCTGTGCCTGGGTAACAAGGCAACATCCCAAATGTCATACTGCTCAGACAACAGCATAGAGGGGGGAACACATGTAACTGGTCACTGAAATACACCTGCACAGTCAGAGGAGGAAATAGGACACTGATATGACTATCAGGACAATCCAATGTAACACACATTACCCAACATCAGCAGGACCCATTAACAATGTCAACATCCATATCGGATCATAACATTGCCATGCATAGGATATGCCACATGTCAATTACATTTAAGTTGATGTGAACGATCAGGGATTGGGGCAGGTCCAGATTGGTAAGTGTGCTGCCAGGGCCATCAGAACACCCACAGCCAGTGAAAGGTCTCACCATGAGAATGGATGTACACGGAGGGTCGAGTAGGAAAAGAAGGTGGCAATTCTCTATTTGACTAAAATCAACACCTATAGGCGATGAGGCTGACAAGTCTAATAACTCAATTACATACATGTGACACACAGGTGGGCCATAGGCCTGAAACAATGCCCATCTGAAGGACTGCAGATATTAACACAAAACAAGATCACAAAGTGAATTCATCAAAAGGCAGGCATGTCACATCAAAATTGCCACAACACAGACACACTAATTGTACCCTGTTTCATTGCAGAGAAAGATGGATCTCCTGCTGATATGCCTGTCCCAGATTTCCCTGATGACATGGATGACGAGCCAATAAGCATTCCCCAGGAGACCATCCAAAAGGTCCTTGACACCCTCCAGACCCCACCTTTAGTCACAAGGAGGAGCACAGAACAAGCAGCCATCGCAGAGGATCCACCCACCACCCCAATTGTAAGACCTGCCAGCTCCAATACAGCTGAAGACTCAGACGACACTGGCACCAGCTTTGAGAGAACTGTAGTTGGAGTACAGCGGGAGCTGGCCAACGAGGTGTGGGTGGGGATGCAAAATATGGCAGCCATCCTTGAGGGGTTGCGTTCGTGCATGATGTCATTTGCAGATCAGGCAGCAGCTATGCAAGCCCTAACATTTATCTTGCAGGAACGGCAGAAAACCCAGAAGGAAATCAGCACAGCTGTAATACAGTTGACCCAACACCTACAACAGCAATCCTGTCAACGTGTGCACGAATGCAACATTGATCCCATCAGGGCCGACCTGGCTGCCTACCATCGTGATGTGGCTGCTATTCTCAAGAACCAGCAGTCCCTCCTTGCAGCAGTACTACTCTTAAGACCTTCACAGGGAGCAGCGACCGGGATGTCTGACTCCACGTCTTCTAACACTGAGGTGTGTGTTGCCCCTTCACAACCAACAACAACAAGGACAAAGCAGGCAACACACACATCAGAAGAAGAAGACATGGAACAGATCACATTCACAAGGAAAAGTACCCGGAAGCACTAGTCCCTGCCACAGGGCCAACTATTACCAAAGTCCTGCGTTTTGAAACATGACAGTCTTACAACAACTGTACTCAAGCACTGTTCTGCTAACCACTGTATATCTTGTCACCCAGCCCAGTGATTGTCTCTCTCTTACTCATTGGCTAAGTCTGTCCCTCTGCACTGTCTGAAACAGCAACCCCAGCATGACAAAAGCATTTTGGTAAATCCTTGTGTTGGATCACAATGGAAGATATCACTATAATGGACTCACAATCATGGACAATGTACATATAGCACTACAGCACTTTTCAATAAATAGCACTCACACAACAAATCTGTCTCTGGGTAATGTGACATATCAACTGTGCAATAGATAACTGAAATGTGCCTACTGTCAAATTACGTAGCTTGTCAATACAACTGTCCAGATATTATGTAGAGAAATCTGCACAGTGACCATGATTGCATCATACTCTGCCCATCCGGAGGGAATAATCTGATGAAGTGAGAAACCATACACCACCATGCTGTGTAGGACAGAAGAATGCTCCCTCAGGGGATAACTAAGTCATCAAATAGTGCCCGCTAAATGTTGTCAACATGCAAAAATAACACAATAAACATGCCACACTAATCTAAGTAAATACAAAAAAAACCTGCACAAATGAAGGTGTCTGAGTTAACATACAAATAGCTAATCATGCCGAACTGTGTCACAAATGATGTATGAGGGTCATGAAGACAAGGATACAAGATTGCCAATGAGAACTCATCTTATAAGGGTGTGCATGATCATCACACTGCAGTCAGACCTAAAACTGTTTCTCCAATATCAAGTCTGGAAGCACTGTTAGTGACTTTGAAAACACACTTATCAACAGAAACACATTGGGAACCATATTAACTGTGATTGGTGGTTGCAACAAAGGGTAGACACTTTGCAAGGTAGCTCTGGGCTAGCTGCCAATCGCACAGCTCAGTTGGGATTTGTTTGCAGCATAGGGCACAGGTGTTATAGTACAAAATTGATGTACACTGAATCCAAACCCACAATCAAGTACCATTCAACACATACTATTAAGGGGTAACCAAATATTTATTAAAAGCTAACCATAGATGAGGAAACTGAAGGAAAAATTTTACGTACCTTAATCTCCCCTGACTACTCATTACCCACAACTGTCCCTAACTAACCTAAGCTACATTTACTAATCACATGTAACGAAACATTCTAAACATCTACCCCCCACCCCCCTTATGAGACGGGACACATTGAGGACAACACATACTAACCTAAACACATACTATACTATCCTAAACAAATATATATATATATATTATTTTTTTTTTTTTTTTTGGTATCTTGTTTTTTGGGGGTATTTTGTTTTTTTACACACAAGAACCCCAACATAGCCCCCCGCCCACCCACCCACACATGTAATAAGTCAAAAAAGAAACAAGCAGGACTCCCTACCCCCCACCCACTAACACTAACTAAACTAACAGCCTATACTAACCTAACACTAAGCCCCCTAAGCCCACTAACTATAAGAACAAGGAAAGAGGAGGGAGGGGAGGGTATCATGTCCATCAATTCAACTGTCTAGAGGTTGGCCCTCCGGAGGGTGCTCTTTATATCCTTGACCTGCCGTTTAATGTGCCGCACGTCCCGGCTCAGGTGGCTCACCTTGGGCAGCACTTTGTCCATCTTATGTTCAAGTCTATTGAAGGCTGCAGGGTCAACAGCTGGAGCAGTGGCAGTCTGGGTACCGGTGGAGGAGGTCTGGGTGGGCTGTCCTGCACCGGTGGCAATGCTGGGGCCAGGAAGTCCAGCAGAGGTTGGATCAACAGAGGCAGCTCTGGGTGGGGCCACCTGGCTCTGATTGGTGGTTGTTTCTGTGGAGGCTGTGGTGGGCAAAGTAGGCCCACCCTGTGGGAAGGCTCGCCATGCCCCGGAGGCACGTTCATGGCGATATCGCTGGGCCATCCTCCGGAACCCCGACTCCACCAGCAGGATGTGCTGGTATCGCATGGCCTGACGCTGAAATTCACGGACCTGGTCTGGAGTCATGTTAGCTGCTGTGAAGACAAATGCAGATATGCTACATTAGTAACTGCATTGTGTGAAACGGCACAGCAAGTTAATCAGACATTACATCTACTGTACTTGTAACAGCTCATATCACGATACAGAGCATTGAATGTCCCTGAGGAAGTATATGGCAGGCCAGACAACAAAGGTCACATCACACAAAGCACATCCATAACCCACAAGATGGGTAACAACTGGCTTTGACTTGCAATCAGAGTTCTGACAGTTAACATCTAAGAATCATGCTGCATATCCTCCACCAAGAGCTGGGCTACAAATGTCAGTGTACGGAAAGCAAAACTAAAGCCACATGGTCTGCAAGTTGTAACTGGACTTTCCAGTATGGTACCAAGTGCCAAACCTGAGTGTGTATACTACTATGCAACCAAACCATCACTTCTTCACAGGTATGTGTAACATACTGGTAGCATCAATACTAGGTACCCCATTCACAAACCCATGGCCATGTTTGGGGGGGGTGGATACACAACTATAATTTGCCAACATGTTCACCGAGGAGTGTATAGGCTAATCCACACATGTTTGTCTCTACAGACACACCACAGGTAAGGTCTATCTACATTTTGGAGTCAGCAAACCAGAGAGCACTCATAGGGTCAGACATGTCAGGAAATGCAGAACTTGGTACACAACATATACTTCCAGTGAGGCCTGACTTACATCACACACAGAGTTGGTAGAACACCCATGATCATGAATTGCATGCACACCTAGGCCATTACACTCAGGTTCCACAGACTTGATGCACTATATGTGGAAGTACATGCTGCTAGGAGGTTCTACCTACTGTTTCAAACTTACGTAGGTAAATAGTGAAGCAGATGTCTATTGGGAAGCTATTAGCTCCACCAATCTTAGAGAATGTCGGTCTGACAGACTGACTAAATAGGGGCTGACTTCCATTGTGACTCTTGGTGATACAAGTGTCAGACACATGACTATCCCCTGTACGCACAGTGGGGCCTACAGGGATGTCCTACAATCCCTACATGATACCATTGGATACGCATTGGCAAACTCAAAACATGTGAGAACTGCATTCCCACTCATGGAAGAAGTGAAAAACTTGCCCAACGCATCACACCTTGCTATGCGTCCAACTCACACGAGTCTATAACCAGCAAACACAACACATAACAGACATATCAACACTTACTGGAGTGGTCGGGGTCCTCAAATGTCACCACCTCTCCCACAGTGTAGGGTGACGGTCCACCTGTAAGCTATGGAAGGAAGAAATGTGGTCAAAATCTGTGCACAGTGCAACAATTTCATAATCATTTACAACGTGTAGGCTGAATAAGGACATGGCAGCCATTCAGACATGATCGTACTGCATCTGATATTTCACGGCCAACTTGTACATAGCATGGGTCTCCTGTGACAGTTACACACATATCTGCACACATACATTGGCCCTAACTATCATGTTTGCAAACTTGCCCCATAATTGGTGAGCACTAAAAAATATGGAGTGTAATCGTCTCATCATGTGCATCCAAGAGAAACATCCAACGCCTGGTTACTTGAGGACTGCATTACCAGTCAAACATGCCTTGTGGCCATGACACATTTATTGCACATAGGTCCAATGCACAGAGGGAGGGACCGGGACTCCGGTAAGCCATCCTGTTGTTACAGTATAGTCAATTGATGTGGCACAGCTAGGGTGATTTGCACCAACCATGGAGATGTGAAGCCATGTGCATACACTTGGACTGCCATCCATATGTGGATTGTGGCTCAACTAATTCCAACAAACATCTTAAGATGTTAGCTGATGGCACCTTACTCCTTTTCACAATGTTTTCAAATCATGAACTGACATGTATCCAAAAAGATCAAGAAACACAATAATCCCACACATTCATAGTACTTCTGTGAACGCTTTCCTTCCACACTCACCAGACTAACATGAGACCAATGTTTGAGCCACTTTGCTATTATCAATTGACGTGAAGGCAGCACTCATTTTCAGCATCATGTAGTGATTCTAAAGTCAGTCTAGCAATTGCATCAACATAGTTGGCCTAAATGTTGGTACATCTGTACTTCTCTGTCAATAATACCCTATATAGACATGATTGGCTCCTATTTTCTTAACTGTGCTGACAAAAAGGCCGCACCAATTTCCTTCATGGTAAAGTTACCTGTAAGTTTGCTGAGCACGTGCTACCTGACAGCTAGCAATTGTGATCCTTGCCATAGTGCATCAATGATCCCCTTATATTTCCCCAGCATTACACACAGTCATCAAGTTAGCTGGCAGTCATTGTACTAATCCCCTGATGTCACTACAGAGCATTTAATTGTGCACCTTAACAATTGTCGTACTCACCAACAGTGCCACCAATCATGATTCCCAGGTGGTCCAAGAGATCCTGCTCCCTGGTGATGAGGTCAGCCCACCGGTGCTTCAGCTGGTGGTCACTCCTCTGGCTGGCATACACACGCTGCAGGTGATGCAGCACCTTTCCCCACAGGATTCTGCGCGCCTCTGTCGGGTACCCCTGTATGACCCTGCCCCCTGCCTGGATCATGAGCGGCAAGAAATGTGTCACCAGCCAGATGAAGCCCCCCAACTCCTCTTCCCCCATCCTGCTAAGACGTGGCGTACCAGACATACTTATAGTTGAAGATAAGGAATAGGGGTAAAAGAAATAGAAAGGGGAAATGGGTGAAAGTAGGGGTAAAAAGACAGAAAAAAAGTAAACCTAAACGCTAAAAGAGCCCATCTATCCCCAAACTAACACTACCCACAACAGACTCCCACAAACAAGAAATACACAAGATAAATGGACAAATGTAGACAAAACACAGTACTACAGTATACACAAACAATATTTATTTCACAAAAGGACTTTACAGATAGCACACAAGACAAAAACAGCACAAAATCTCAGGACAACACTCTCTACACAGCCACACAGTCTAGAAGGATCATAGACTGCAAAATGAAAGTGAAAGTACACCCACTGTATATGATCTGTAAACAGGATATGCTATTACATCACTTCCTGTATGAAAAGTCCCGCCTTTTTCGCATTATGCGTCATTTTTTGTTGCACAAAACTGTATTTGCGTCATTTCTTTTGACGCACAGACGTGAATATTAACCCGCATCTACATGATACATGGACGGTACAAATATCTGGATGCGGGCTAAATTTCACTCCTGTGCATCAAAACAAAAAATGCCGCACACCGCTAGGGACGTCAAAATTACAGTGCATTAACTGGTTTGGGGCATTTTTACTTGTTTTTTGGTTATTTTACATTTGGAACACATCAGAGATTGGCTAATTGAAGACAGTATGTTGTTGATGGTGCATGTTCACATGTGTGACATCATACTGCAGCGGAACATCATCCACTACACCCTTCACAGTATGTGTACAGTTGGCTGACGTCATAGATGGTCATAAGTGTGGCCTACATATATGGGTGGCACAAATTGTGCATGCTTGTCATAAGGAGAGGATAGCAATGTGACGCACACATGTGTACAATACCTAAATGCCTTTGGCTCAAAGTGTGTGCTTTGACAACTAATGTGTTGGTTGACCAAGTGTGTGTGTATATCACATGAAGCATTATTGTACATATGGTTGTATGAATGTGACGTCCATGTGTCCAGTCCTAAGATGCAAGTCAAATTTGGAATGAGCAAGGGCATGTGTTAGTCATACATGTAACAACACCCGTAAAGTACACTTCCAAGTTTTAGGGTCACGTAGACACCACATGTGACATAGCATGCACCAGATGGATGGCAGACGCATGTTCATGTCAATGGTCCACATTTTCTACATCCTATGTCCTAGAGTATTGGTAAGAGCTTCCTAGGCACTAGTTGATGAATCCCACAGTGAGTCATACACATGCATTGAGGAAGTGGGTACCATGTTGTTTGCACAGACAGACAAGGGTCAATCTTATATGTATGATGACACCACAGTTGAGGCCATAGAAGTAAGCCCCAACTATCAAGTGACTGTGGTGGACCAGCATACAAGACAGCATGTGTCCACATATTTCCAGTGATCAATTGCACATAGGTGTCTTGTTGATGTGTGTGGTCCAATGATGATCCTGTAGATTGTTTGGGGTGTAATTTGTCACAGTTCAGACCAGGACTCATCATGAGTCAGTGGCAGCTATTCCTGTAACTACTGAGTATCCTTGGTTGATCAATGTGAGTAAAGTAGATGTGGACATGTGAACTAACATGTGGATGGTCCCACCCTGTCACTAAAGACGTGTAATGAGACAGTCAACAGGGCAACCTTGGTGTGCTAAGTGAGATAATGTCTCAATTGTCATGTTCCGGCAGGTGTCATTACAACATTTGTACACAGGTTGGCCTCTGCACTTCCCACTGCATCTGGGAATATCATAGCCTCTGTGCTGTTTATTCTCGCAGCTATTCACCACACACGGCCCATCACTATGTTGTGCGCACTATGATGCTGTGTGTGAACTGTCATGGTTCTGACATTTGTGTATTATACATGGACATTATCAGAGGTTGCTGGTTGTGCTGAAAGCCCCGTACCCAATCCCTGCCTATGACCCTGGGACACTGTCACACTTTGTCACTCATGCATAAATGCAACCCAGACAAGGGATGGGCCATGAATTTTGCATTTCCAAGAGGATGTAACTCAAATGGTACAGTTAAAAGACAGATGATGCTATACAATGTATTTGGGTATGCATGGAAGAAGCCCATGCCCAATGCCCCCTGATGAATGGGAGGTTTTCTCATGCACGTGTGGTACATATGTAGACACAGGGATACTTTAGTGTGATGCACAGACAGTTGCCAGTCAGGCTGACAGAATGCAAGGTGATTCAGGAGCCAGCTACTGGACAAGTTACTTAATCAGTGGTCTGACTCAGACTGTTTGGAGGACAAACTAGACAGTTGACATGTCAAACTGTGTACGTCCTGTGTTTTTGAAGGTGACAAATGAACCCAAGGGCTGTGTTACACGGCTTAATTAGTATCAATGCTTGACGGTGTATTTGACATAATGGCAAATCCTATGCTGTTCCAGGCATCATTAGGGGCAGTGCTTTTTGAAATGGGTGGTGTGCATGGAGGTGATCACAGGTGTGGGCTGCATCTGTTTCTCACCAGACCTGTAGGTGAGACTTGCATTCTAAGGGCCAACAGACATTTTCAGAAGGGGAAGCAATCTACATGTGCTAACAGGGCTTTGAAACTAGAAGACAGTGTATAAATTGACCTGACGTCCATTCAGTCAGATGTTCTATGACAATGGCATACCTTAGGAAAGGGTGTAGCACACTGGTTTGCTAATGTTGGTCTGCGTGTGTAGAGGAGGTATTATCAAGGTACACATCTTAGTATTCCAGGGACCTCTTCCGACAGGTGGGTTGTGACCAGGTGCATGGGTCTGTCAGGAGTTAGGAAATGGGCTGGCATGGAATGTCATGTGCGCAATGCATGTCATATGTGTGGCACTTGTGCTGTCTATGTTCTGCTTCTATGGAACTCTAGTCACAGATAGTCCTTGCAAATATTGGATGCAGTTGGACTAACTGCTGTCAAGGGTCTTGTCAGACATTCCTGTTAGTGATGCCAAAGCACATTGACTGCCTCATGTATGAGGCTTGTTTTCCCCTTATTGAGTGATGGTGTCATAGTTGTGTGCCATATGCTGCGTTGGACCTTGCTTTCAACATGTATGTGTGAAATAGTTGTTGTCCTCTGCTATTGGCCTTCAAAGGAGATATGTACATGATATATGTCATTTAGAGTGTGTGTGTATGTGACCACTGTATGTTAGGCATCACATTAGCTCTGGGATGTTCCGTGTCCTACCCAGTATCTCAGCAATGCTCCATGAGGCAACACTCTTATTCTGATAAGTAGAGATGAAGGTGTGGAAAAAGGAATAGCCAGACCACTATATGGTTATTAGAATAGGTGTTTATTTAAATGAGTTAACTAAAGTGGGGAAGGTGAACATATTCAGAAGAAATTATTTACAATCTGTTCCCCCTCCTGTTGCAGGCCAGCATCCTCCTCTTCCTCCTCTTCAGGCATGTGTGGCTCTGGTTCCAGGAGGGGAATGTTTCTTCTGATACAAATGTTGTGCAATATTCCACATGTGAGGATGATCCTACAGACCATCTCGGGGGAATATAGGAGGCTACCACCAGTGATGTCGAGGCAGCGGAACCTTGACTTGAGGATGCCGAAGGTCCGCTCGACAATGCTGCATGTCCTCCTATGGGCCTCGTTGTATGACCACTCTGCAGCTGTACTTGGGTTGCCAAATGGTGTCATAATCCATGGCTGGATGCCATACCCCTGATCAGCTGCAAGAGAAAATGAATGGGATCATGTTGATGTAGCTCGCACTATTGAAAAGACCTTTAATGGCAGTAGTTGTCTTGTGTTGTCTGTGACTCTTTTGTGTACTAATGTGACATCCTATGCTTGTAGGCTGTACCATCTACATTGTGTTGTTTCCTTGGCTGAACGAGTGTGTGTCTGCTGACCGTTTGTCAGCAGTATGTTTTGGGATTTGCAGTCCAGTGTGCCCTCCCTAGCATTGTGACTTGTGATACAGGTGTCCGTGTGTCTTCACTGGGAGTGAGATGATAGTTCCATGAACAGTTAAAATTGAAATTGTTGTAAACACGTTCATATCAAAGTACCCTGGACATCCCATACCTTGAAACTTATGCAATGTATTAATGTAAAGGTCATTGGGACACTTACAATTTGCAAGGTGACATTTAGGCAACCCACTCCACACGTTGTGATCTTTGACATCTTAACATTAGGCTGTACAGTAATTTCAGATGTGTGACAGGTTCACTGCAGACCTAAGAAACATGGCTAGCGATGTCACGACCTCAGTGTGTTCCTGTTCGCATGTTGCTGTTGTGGTGTACGTGTTGTGTGTCCTAGAGGGTTGCTGTGCAGTGTGTATATAAGTAGGTTTTTGTACTTACCAACAAGTAGTCCATTGCCATACCGTTCATCCTGGAAGTGTTCATTGATGGTGCAATGACGGAAGATGTATGAGTCATGTACACTCCCAGGATATTTAGCCACGATGTTGGTGATCAATCCCTGGTGATCGACTATGGCCTGCACGTTGATGGAATGTGTGTGCTTCCTGTTGCGGTAGAGGTGTTCAGTTGCAGCAGGTGGCACAAGGCGTACATGTGTGCAGTCGATTGCACCAAGGACGTGTGGGAAGCCACTGATTGCGTAGAACCCCTGTTTTGTTTCCTGCTACTTCGGCAGTGTGTTAGGGAAGCAGATGTGGCGGGTTGTCAGTCGAATGGTGGCATCCAGTACTTTGGGCAAAAAGGCGGAGAATGATGGTTGTGATATTCCGCCAACCAGGGCACCAGTTGTTTGAAAGGAGCCACTTGCCAGCATGTGAAGTATGGCAAGCAGCTTTGTTTCTGTTGGGATGGTGCGGGGTGTCACCAAAGTGGGGGCCAACTGCTGTTCAATGTTGCGCAGCAGCTGCTGAATGGCCTGCCAGTTCAACCGGTACCTCTGTATGATGTTGTGTTCAATTTCGTTTTAGAGGTATTGATTTCAAGTCCCCGTGTGGAGCAAAATTCCTCAAAACACACAAGGAGTTTAAGTAATCCATTTGGGGTCTTGGATATCAGGAGTGTATCGTCTGCAAAGAGCAGGACCGGAATTTTCTGTGTGCCTAGCAATGTTGCGTCAGCCTCCAGTCTGAGTAAAGAGGGGACAATATCATTTATGTACAGGGAGAACAGGGTGGGGGCAAGTACACACCCTTGCCGCACACCCCTTGACACCTGAATTCTGTCAGTTAGCTGCCCCCTATCGTCCCACCTGACGCGTGCATAGTTACCCACATGGAGCCGAGTTAGTAATACAAGAATGTGCTTGGGGATTCCCATTAGGGAAAGAACTTCCCACAGCTTGTTACAGGGTACTAAATTGAATGCTGATTTCAAGTCCACAAAAGCAACATACATGTTCCCTTTACCAATAAAAATGGTTTTCCAGTATAAGAGCAGAAACCTAATGGCTTGCTCAATGGTAGATATTTTTTTGCGAAAACCTGCTTGGAGGGGACTAAGGATGTTGCGTTCCGTCATCCAGTCTTGAATCTTGCCCAGAAGGCAATGACAGAACACTTTCTGTACACAGTCTATTAAACTAATTGGCCTATAATTACTGGGGAGGCTTCTTTTGCCTTTTTTGAAAGATTGGGACAACAATGGCCCCCTTCCAAGACTCAGGGATTGGCACACCAGATGCTATTGCATTCGCCATGATGGTAATATATCTTGACCAGATTGCTATATCGGTTAAAAATAGGTCTGCTAGAACACCATCCACACCAGGTGCCCTACCAAGCTTTAGAGAGCCGAAAGAGTATGCTATATCTGCTTGGGAAAATAGATGCAACACTGGAGGGGTGGGTGTTAGGGTGTCCTTATGTCAAGAGGTAGAACTATCATGGTTGTGAGAATACAACCCACTAAATGGTGTAATATTAGTTGTGATATTCAATTCACTGTTTGCAGGGCCGCGCGCTGCCAGGGATCAAAATGTGCTGCAATTCCTCTCTTGTGCAGCTTCACTAAGTGCATCCCACCACTTGTCATCTTGTTCACGTTTAGCTTTATCGATAGCTGATTTGTAAGACTTTCTGGCTAAGCTAATTGCATTTACATCCCTAGATTTGATAGCTTGGATTAAATGCTTGCTTGCGGAGCAGCACTCTGTTAAACCAGCGATGCCTACCCTTGAGCCTTTTACTATCAGAGGCTATGTCAGCCGAGAAGAGGGCCGCAATACCCTTGAAACATGAGGTGTGGGTTAAGCTTATTTCATTGTTGGGGACTGCAGAGCCCACCTTTAAGCCCATCAATGTGGTCCTCAAGTTGTTGTTAGCAGAGTCAATGAGTGTAAGTCGACCCAGAACCTGGTTCCACTTTAGGTGGCGTTTGTCATTAACCAGACTGATTCCCTTTGATGGTTTAACTGAGGTGTTGATCATGGACAGGTGATTGCTCAAAGCTGACAAGTGGACTGAGAGAGGATTATGGTCACTTTCAGATCTCTCAATAACCATCATGTCAATGACTAAAGGCCATAATCTTATGTCAACTAGACAATAATAAATTCTACTGGTGTGGTTAACTTTGTTATACGTGTGACAACCCTTTACGTCTGATTTGGTCCTGCCTTTGAGTGCCCTACCTCCAAATTCCATGGTCAATGATTTTACTTGAACAGCAACTTGTGACCACCTTTTAATGGGCGGGATATCCGGGGCGGGGATAGACCATACCTGATCCTCCTCATGGGTGGACCCAAGATCATCCCAGTCAAGAGGTTCAAATGTAACATTAAAGTCACCTGCCACAATAGTTTTGTAATGCCGGGGACAGTTTTGCAGAAATGCCTCCAGAATGCAGAGGGTTTTGGAAACCCGCCCCCCAACCCCTGTGGTATAGATGTTAAAAATGATCACAACTGCATCAGCCCCAAATGATAGGCGAAGACCTAGCAGGTTGGGGGAATCAATGGATAGCTGTGATATATGGCAGTTTAGTGATGTTCTGGTCCAAATGGCTAGACCCCCAGAGGGCCTGCCCCTGGTACTGGGCAGAGCAGAAATATAAAAGTTGGAATAGCCAGTTCGAAAGAGTGAGTTGGTCGACCATCTCTCTTGAAGAAGACATATGTGGTGTTCCTCAATAAAGGAGGTGAAGGACGGGAGGGGGAGGATAGATCTCAGACCTGCCACATTCCATGAGACAAGTTGTACCCCAGAGGTTAAATGGACAGCACTGTCCACTGACATATTTGAGAGTTTGGTTACCAGAGGGTGGTTTAACAGGTGAGGTTACTTGGGAGGAAAGGGGTCGTCATCACTATTGTCCAGTGAATCCTGTATCGAGTAATGATAACTATCTGGGGGACCTGATCTGGTCCTAGGTGCGGTATTCTCATGCTTTGCTATCTGTAATAAGTGAGATTCACCAGGGAAAGAATGTACAATGTTATCACGGCTATGCAATGGATCGCCGGTGGTCTGGTGGGATCTCTAAGGAGAAGAAAAGTGAATGCTTGCGGAGGCAATATTGGGGGCAACAGCCAGACCAGAGACAGTTGTTTCATGTAAGTCAGGGGGAAGTTCAGCATGGATTTCAGACAATGCTTTGAGTCAATCATTCTCGCTAGGAGCAGATGGATTACCTGTTGGGCAGTGAATGTGGCGGGCCCTACAGTATACAGGTGGACTATGATATTTGAACTGGATACAGGATTGCCCTAGAGCACTTGTCCTTGCGTCCAGGGCCACCAAGTTGTCCACCATGCTCCTATCCCTAAGTGTCAACTGTAGAATGTCAAAGTGTGTGCCTACGTCGGGCCTTCTTACTGCATCGATTATATCCTCACGTATTACAGAGTAACAGCCTCTTACTTGGAGAATCCAATGAATTGCCTTATTTCTAATGGTCCTTGTAGATTGGAATCGGTCAATTATGGGTTGTGTAGTGTATTTAGGGACAGTATTGTTTGTGGATTTTGTAGTTTGATAGCAGGCATCAAATGCCTTCCCTGCGCCTAAGCTATTGGGTGGGGGGGCTGATCGCATTTCTTGATCTTTGCATCAGCTAGAGATTGGTCAGCACAACTATTTGCTAGCGTTGTGGGCAATTTCAGCAGGGTACCTGAGTGGTTTGGCATTGGATTGCAGTAATGATTTTTGGAAGTCGTATTGTCTGGAGAAATTAGTTGCTTGACTATTGCAATTAAGGAGTTAACCATAGACTTAAGTTCTGATACCTCCTTCTTTAAATCTTGTATGCATAACATATGCTGTGCATTTGACTGGGCTGAGTGCTCATTTACATCTACATCTACTGAACCACCCACCCTGATGCATGGGTCAGGGTCGTCCTATGAGTCTGAGATATTTATTAAAGCGGTAAAGTGGTTGATACACTGAATAGGGTCGCTGGGATTAGTTGGAGACTTATCCGCTGATAATGGGGGAGTGTGGGTGATGACATCCCTACCCTCCCCCTGCCCTGTGGAGGCTATAGCCTGTTGGCCGGGCCGCTGTCCGGGGGGGAAGTTAAGATTCCTTCACAGTCTTCAAGAAGGTTGTCGATTCTGTCCATAACACAGTTATTGGCCACATGCTTATGTCTCTTCCGCTTAATTTTAACACTGCCCTTGCCCCACCCTCTATTGCTTTCCTTTTGCCCATTGAACAATAATTGATGGATAAATGTTCTATAAAAAGTTAATTCAATGATACACCTACAAGAAGATACAATAGTGGCGAGAGTCAACGGTGCCTGCTTAGACAAAATGTTAGGGGTGTGGCACAGCCCAGCCTCCTCTGGGCTACGACAGGCGTGGACGTTGTGGGCAATTTTGTCATGGTACCTGAGTGGTTTGGCATTGGATTGCAGTAATGATTTATGGAAGTCATTGTGTCTGGAGAAATTAGCTGCTTCACTATTGCAATTAAGGAGTTAACCATAGACCAAGGGCGGGCCTGGGATTCGTCCGTGCCGCAAAGTGCCCCCACGCGCTATAAAGCACTCGTTGGTCTGGTCAAGTGGATGCAGGTGCTGGTAAGATGGCTGCCTCCTGGGGCCACAAGCAGTCTGGGATATGTAGTCCCTTTCAAAGTTCCAGGCGCGTCCCACGCTGTGAAGTGCCCCCACGCGCTGTATAGCACTCGTTGGTCTGGTCAAGTGGATACAGGTGCTGGTAAGATTACCGCCTCCTGGGGCCACAAAGCAGTCTGGGATATGTAGTCCCTTTCAAAGTTCAAGGCGCGTCCCATGCCGCGAAGTGCCCCCAAGCGCTACATAGCACTTGTTGGTCTGGTCAAGTGGATGCAGGTGCTGGTAAGATGGCCGCCTCCTGGGGCCACTAAGCAGTCTGGGATATGTAGTCCCTTTCAAAGTTCCAGGTGCGTCCCCTGAACCAATTATTAATCTGCATTACTATTTTAGAGGGTTAAAGGAGGAAGCTGTTTTTTCACAAAATATAGGCCCTCATTAAGACATTGGCGGTAACTGCAGCCTACCGCCATGGCGACAGCTGGCAACATGCTGTCGCCATGGCTATCAGCCGCCCACCCGCATTATGACCCTTGACGGAATTCCGCCAGAAGGCTGGCCGAATACCGCCGACGGTCATGGCGGCGGATGGCAGTAAGGTGGCGCTGCTGTCAGCAGCAGTGCCACGCCAGCAAATCACTGCCTACTGTATCATGAGCAATGATGCAGCCTGGCAGTGTTTAGCTGGCAGACACTGCTGCTGACAGCAGCGCCGCGTCCCGTCTCCAGCCGGAAGACCCCCTGCACGCAGGTAAGTCGGGTGCTCCTACAAGAGAGGGGGGTGCGGGGTGTTGTGTGCATGTATTGGGGTGTTGTGTATGTTGAGGGGTGTCTGTTGATGACTGTGTGCATGCGGGTGTGAGTGACGTTGAATGAGTGCGTGAGTGCCTGAATATGAGTGTACCTGTATGTTATGTGTTGTGAATGCATGTGAGCGGCAAAGTATGTTGGTGTGTGTTGCGGTCTGGGTATGTATATGTGCATGCGTGGGTGGATGTGGGTATGCGTGTGTGTATGTGTGTGCGCATGTGGATGTGTAAATGTGTGGGGGAGCAGGTGAGGGGGGTTGGTGGGGGAGGACTCTGGGGAGGGGGGGTGAGGAAGACCCCTATCAGTGCCAGGGAAGGAATTCCCTGGCACCAATAGTGCCTACCGCCATGGTTTTCGTGGTAGTACACTTGCCACAAAAACCATGGCGGTAGGCGAGGTCATAATCCAGAGGGTGGGATTGTGACGGACAACGGGCTGGATACTGAAGTCTCCAGCCCAGCGACCGTTACCACCCTGGCGGACGGAGTGGTACATAGGCGGTTTGGCTTGAGCCAAACCGCCAATGTCATAGGGCCTGATTACAACTTTGGAGGAGGTGTTAATCCGTTCCAAAAGTGACGGTAAAGTGACGGATATACCACAAGCTGTATTACGAGTCCATTATATCCTATGGAACTTGTAATACGGCTGGTGGTATATCCGTCTCATTTGGGACGGATTAACACCTCCTCCAAAGTTGTAATCAGGCCCATAATTTGGTAAAAGGTCCCGCCAGCCTGTTGGCTGTACCTTTTCCGTAATTACCACCGACCGTCAGGGTCGTAATGAGGGCCACAGTGTCCCTCTCAGTTGGGGATAAAACAAACAACTCATCTCCCCGTAACAATCCTCAGTATTGCTACCAAATGCACCCATATTGTATAAGACACATTCAGCCAGTCCTAGGCCCATATTTAAACTTTTTTAGCGACGCATTTGCACCACTTTTTGACACAAAAGCGGCGCAAACCTACAAAATACAATGGTATTTTGTAAGTTTGCGCCGGTTTTGCGACAAAAAGCGGCGCAAAAACAGCGCTAAAAAAGTATAAATATGGGCCCTAGTTTCTTAGCCAACATGACATGGCACTCTGGGTCTGGTTTTAACAGGGATTAAAAAGGGTAAATATGACTAAGCCGTTGGATAAAAAGTCTGGACTAACTGAAGGTGTGTGACAAAGAGTCACTTTTACAGTGTGCATTGTTACATTTAGAAGTTGCACTCTAGTAAGAAGACTCACAATTCAGGCAGATACATGAACAGGTATTTTATTGTAGAACATGTTACATTTATGGGAACCTCATCAGGTGTTAAGATATAACTGGTTCAGCGACCAGCCCAGACTCAAACTCAAACTGCCAGAGTACTCTCACACTGCATGACACTCCACAGTCCACATGACTCTCACTATAACACACTAAAGTAAAACAGAGAAAAGGACCAAAAGAAAAAGCACCACACATCTCCTTCACAAAGAACAGTAACACAACAAATTACAAGTACATAGAAGAGCACAAGAAACAGAACAGATAATTTTCAAACCAAAATAAAACAGTGTATTTGACCTCTAACACAAAAATAATTCTTTGCAACAATTAATTAAAAAAAAACTTATAAACCATGTGCTCAATATTCTAGAAATTATCCCAAATCTACCACATGCAATTAATATTTCTGTACGACTGTGTGAGTTGAGGGCATTTGCAATAAGTAAGTGGACAGAGCCCTGTAACCTGACCAGATCAGGCGATTACAGACAGAACTTTCTCTGGTCCTGCCCAGAAAGTCTTGAGACAGTCCACCTATGCTCATGAGGGTGGCTTCAGGTACTAACATAATGATCTCCATCCTGCACAGCAGGGTTAACCAAATTACAAGACAGCAATAGCTGTAAACCTCTACTCTTGACGCTAGACTGCTGCTTAGGTGTGCTAGTGATTGTGTACTCATTGCAATAGTTAACCATAAAAAAAGGCATAGTAAATAAACAGAGAAAGAGTAGTGAATATAGAGGATAGACAGCTGTTTGTGGAGAGAGGCATGCTGCTCAGTATAAATAGATCAGTGTTATCTACAATGATTTTGATTTTTTTAACCGGCAAGCTATTGACTAAAATCGACATCCACATGCATCATTCCATAAAAATTGTCAAATGATCACCAAATGAATCCCTTTGGCTTTGCAGACTTGGTCACGAATCATTGACCATGACTCTGGAATCTATTGAAGGCACTATTTGGAATGGCTTTGCTTGTGTATAATGTTTTAGTATTCTCCATCCTACTGTTGCTTTGGGGAAAAAAACTAGTGAACTGCTCCTGTAAACTGCAAGAAAGTCATCAGGGTCAGGGCCAGAAACATGTAAACTCTGCGGTGGGCAGCATTTCATGTGATATAATTATTTTGGTATAATCAACAGGTCAAGGCCCATGTGATGTAATTTCCTGTGATATCATTGTTATGCTGATTTCTTTAAAATCTGAACATTCCTTTCTTTTTGGCCACAACATGGTGGCAAGTATTCTCTGAAATTACTTACCTAGGGGTGTGTCCAAAACTATTGTCTCAAAGTTTTTTCTTGTTGGTTGGAACCCTCCTACTCACTAGAGCCTATACAAATGTTGTTTTATGGATTGCTGCACATATCATATACCCATGTCCAGGAGTGTGTCATTCAGGACAAGAAAACTGTTGCAATAGTGATGGGGTATTTTCTTTTCTGGGCGGGGCATCTTTGACTTTGACTGTGACTTTTGGAGCCCTTCAGCATTAAGAACCAGGGTAGGTCTCTCTACCAGCCCTAGTGGAGGTAGATTGAGAGTATTACCTCCATGTGGGTTGCTCTTGCATGGTGTAGTTCAATAAAGGGCTCCATGCCCTGTGGAGTACTCAGGGTTACCTCAAGATCTCTTTGTGTAGTTTAGATGATCTTTAAATAATCCCACAATTATCTGAGTCATAAACTCACCCTCAAGGTCAGTTGCTGAGCATCTGTTCAAAGTTAAGATCAATCATCTATAAAACCTTTAGGACAGTTTTTGAATGCCCAACATCACCAATTACCCTATCCACAATTATGATTTTACTGGTGGATGCCTCACCGAAACAGCCTGCTCCGAAGAGGCAGAGCTAGCAAGCCCAGGCAGAAAAGCATAGACAAGCAGGCTCTATGAGGTCTAGAATTTGGCGAGTTTACAGGGCATCAGTTTGCTTAAACAATGTAAGCACCAGTGACCTTTAAAAGTGAAAGGGTGTCATACTTGTCTCAAACAAATTCAAGTGAGCGAGTCTGACTTCTAATCAATGGTTCGGGGGGCTTGCTCACACCCACTTGCACTCAGTCTTGCTCTCTCACTCATTTTCACTCAGTCTCATTCACATTTGCACTCACTTTCACTTACTCTAACCCACTCAGTCTCACTGACTCAGTTAGTCTCACTCAATCTTACTCAGGCTCACCCAGTCTCTCTCACTCAGTCTCACAGTGAGTCACTCATTCTCAAACTCAGTTCCACTCATTCTCACTCTGACTCACATTCCCACTTAGTCTCCCTTTGACTCCTTCAGTCTCCCTGATTCAATCAGTCCTACTCATTCTGCTTCATTCAATCTCATGTTGACTCACTCATTTTCACTTAGACACACTCAATCAGACTTGCCAAAGCTCAATCTAACTCACTCAGTCTCACTCATTCCCAGTCACACTAACTCTGACTCACTCATTCTCTCTGATCCATTCAGTACCACTCATTCTGATCCACTTAGTCTCACTCATTCTCAATCAGTCTAACTGAATCATTCTCACTCATTCTCACTCTAACTATCTCACTCATTCTCTGATTAAGTAAAACGCAGACTGCCACTCAGTCTCACACACAGTAACACTAAGCTACGGTCACTGTCATTCTCCCTCAGTCCCAGCCATTCTCACTTGTACTCACTTTTTCTATCACTCATTATCACTCACTCTGACTCACTCCTACACTGACGCTTTCTTACTTTCACTTATACAATCACACACCCACAGACACACAGACAGGCTCATACATACACACTCTTACTCACAGACACACACTCTCATGCATACACACACAGCATTTAAAAGCTTTTTTACTTACCTTGCTGCCTGTACAGGTCCTGTTTGGACTCCTGCTCCTTTCAGATGACAGCTTCGGAGCATGATGAAACTGAAACCTCACACCTGTGCAGTTGCAGATTCGAGGTTTCAGCATGAACGCTAATTCACCAAAATGCTAGGGGCAGCGGAAGTGACATCACAGGACCTTTGGCCTTCAGTTTCACACACACACGCTTTCATACACACATTTACACTTACCCACATACTCTCTTTAACATAAGCACACACTAACCCGCTAACATGCACATAACATACATTTAAAAGCACTTTTGTTTTTACGTACCTCACCAGCCAGGGAAGGCTATATTCCAGCAAGTTGTACTCTTTTTTCAATACATTGACAATGAATAATGAAAGATTATTCACTATTAGTGTATTAAAAACTGTGAGAGAAAAAAGAGTCTAGCCCCAAATGGGGTCCATAAAGAAGAGCTGCCTCTGTGTTTCTGACACTGATTTTGCCACCTCCGAGGCCAGGAATCCCAAAAACAGTGCCATGGGGTCAAACGTGCACAGTCAAAGATTCAAGCTTTCATTCTCTCTCACCTCACTCTTTCTCAACTCTGTAACAAATGGGGAAAAGGGTGGCAAGACTGATTGGTGTGTAGCCACGGACACAGCAGGGCTTCAGTCTGCAGCGCCCATGTATACCTTTAACTGTAATGCTGGCGCCAAGACCCGAGGCCAGGGCTGGGTGTTTCACCAGCTCTGGCTAATCTACCTGATGGCTGGATCAGGTGCCTCGGTGTGCTTCAGGCCCTTGCTGGATGGTATTTTGTTTTTACCAAGAGTGAATAATAGGTTAATATTCATATAGAATTAATAGAAAATAAAAACTGGCTATGAAACAAGGAAGGTGTAGCTCTGGGGCTCTTAACGGAGAGCCACCCCTCACCGCTTGCATAGTGGAAGCTAATAGCCAAATATCCTGGTCGTACTTCAGTGCTGTGTTTACACAGCATCTGCAATGCTAACAGAGCAATGCTCTTCATTTTTCCAGACGTAATAATCCATCACAGTGCAAAGAAGCCTTTATTTAAGTTTAATATATTTTATTAAGAGGAAGATTAATACAGTACAAATATTCAAGAATAACAGTTCAATAAGACATAAAGTAAAATTGGTAAAACTGTTCATTGCAACTCCAATATAACTTGTACAAATAAAATGTACACATTAATATATGAACTGTATGTTACATAAATTATAACAATGTAAAAATACAAAAGGAATTTTAAATTAAGGAGAAAAGAATGAGAAACAAAGAAAAGAAACAAAGAAAGAAAAATAAGTAAAAACTATGGGCCTGATTACAACTTTTGAGGAGGTGTTAATCCGTCCCAAAAGTGACGGTAAAGGGACGGATATACCACCAGCCGTATTACGAGTCCATTATATCCTATGGAACTCATAATAGGGCTGGTGGTATATCCGTCACATTTGGGACGGATTAACACCTCCTCCAAAGTTGTAATCAGGCCCAAGATATGATAAGTAACAAAATGTATAAAATATTAGTTATATGAAGATAAGTATACCAAAACGTCAAGGTTATAAAAGAATAACATGGCCAAGTATGAAACTATAAAAACACAAATTAAAAAAGCTTTTTTGTATATAAAAAGGAATATTAGACAATATATTTAATAAAATACAACTATAGAGTAACGTAATCAGCTAAGACAAAAAAAAATCCTAATGAAGAATCTTAGCAGTATTTATGGCACACTAAGTTCCACCACTGCAGATAGGAAACATTTTCATTAGACTTCCAGTTGGAACTAATCACCTGGTAAGTGATGGCAATAAGCAGATCTATTAATTTTTGACAACTTTTATTATGGAGCCCAGAGATTACTCAGACTTCCTAAGAAAAGTGCATTGATGGAAAAGGGAACCTGGGAATGGTAGACCAAACATTTTCCCAAAATTGGGTAACCTTGGAGCATGAAAAAATCATATGAATATAGGTTCCGGAACTAGAGTTACAACGCCAACAGGAGTTTGTTTTTAGAATTTTTAGTTTGAAAAGGTGATCTGGTGTATAAAACATTCTATTGTAAAAATTATATAAAGTCTGAGTGAGAGTTGCTGGGTGTGCAGTGGAGTGTAACTTATCCCATATTTGTGCCATAAGGAGATAGGCCAGTCAGAAAGTAGGTTTTGTTCCCATAGCTTTTCTATTTTAAATTTAGGCCTCGCTATTGAAGGAGTTATGAGGGTTTTATATATGAGTGCTGCTTTGAAGTAGGTTGTGATGGGATCTGGGGATGACTGTGAATTAGTTTGATGTAAAGAAGATGAAGAAAACAATGTTATACCATGTGAAAGAAGTAGTTTCAAAATCTGGTATTGCTGAATATGGGGGCCATTACAACATTGGCGGTAAAAGCCGCTTACCGCCGTGCAGAAGACTGCCAACACACCGCCGTGGCCGCAGAAATCCGCCACAGCTATTATGACTCACATCCCAAAATCCAACAAAATTCAGACACCCCCACAAGTTCGCCACACCAAAGGTCAGTGATAAACTGGCGAAAACAAAACCTCCACCGTCACGCCAACAGAAATACGCCCATGCTATCACGACCCACGAATCCAAGCGGCGGTCTTTCAACCGCAGTATTCCATTGGCGGTACACACCGCCGCGCTCAAAATACACACACATCTCCAAAACACCACCACATTGGACAATTCGAAAGACACACACCTGATACACATACACACACCACTCCCACACACTCAATACTATATAAAACACACACCCACATCACCCACAAACCTCTACGACAACAATTGCGACAGAAGGCCAGAGAGAGACACCACCATCCACAAACTAGCAGCCACAGGCACTCAACACCATCACCATCACCATCAACACCATCACCCACACTACTTCCACGCACAAAACACCACAGACCACTACATATCACCACACTTATCACCACATACACCACCCCACACATCACCTACACCACCCCATGGCACAGCAAAGACACCCCAGGTTCTCGGAGGAGGAGCTCAGGGTCATGGTGGAGGAAATCGTATGGGTAGAGCCACAGCTATTTGGATCACAGGTGCAGCACACCTCCATAGCTAGGAAGATGGAGCTATGGCGAAGAATAGTCGACAGGGTCAACGCAGTGGGACAGCACCCAAGAAATCGGGACGACATCAGGAAGAGGAGGAACGACCTACGGAGGAAGGTGCGTTCCGTGGTCTCCAGACACAACATCGCAGTACAGCGGACTGGCGGCGGACCCCCCACCTCCTCCCCCACAACTAACAACATGGGAGGAGCAGGTCTTAACTATTCAGCATCCTGAGGGCCTCGCAGGAGTCGGTGGAGGAATGGACTCTGGTAAGTCAAATCTTAACTATCATATCCCCCACCCTACCTGCATGCTATCACATACCCACACCCGTATCACTCCAACTCCTCACAAATGTACCAATATCACAAACCACCCATCCCAACAACAAGCCCTGCATGACACAACAAAGCATGGACACCCATCACTAAAGCATGCCCACTGCACATACCAATAACACCCCCCTCAACCATCATCACACAAGCCCACACACAGGAATGCTAGCACTGGGGTACACGGTCACCCACCCATTGCACACCGTGGCACACACAGAAGAAATAATCATGTCTTTACACCCCTGCAGGACCACTACCCAACGTCACCAGACAGGAGGGTCCAGGCATCTCCACCCCACCCACAGAAGAGGACCACATTGATGACAGCAGCTCTGTCCACCTGGATCTAGATGACCAGCCCGGACCATCGTGGGCCTCGGGACAGTCGGTTCCCCTCACACAGGCACGGGCCACCTCAGACCTTCCACCCTCTGGTAACACCAGCAGAGCACCCACCCAGCGGGCCCATACCTCAGTCCCCAGGACACATCAATCAGCTGTGTGTCCACCACTACAGGGAACCCAGGATAACCCACCACCCCAACAACAACAGGGACCTGTGGGCAGTGGTAATGGGCACACGGTCCAAGGGACGGAGGCACAGGAACACAGGGGAACTGGGAGGGCTGCTGTGCGACAGGGGGCGGACAGGCCTAGGGAACCCACTCTCCACGAGGCCCTCTCCTCCATCATGGGAGCATACCACCACTCCCAGGAGACGATGGCAACGGTACTGGCCAAGTTTCAGGAGACCCAGCGCCTGCAGGAGGAACAGTATTTGGGCTTCAGGGAGGAACTCAGAACCATCAGCACCGCCCTGGGCACCATCGTAGGGTTGCTGAAGGAGATACTTAACCCCAGGAGGGACACTGTGGCACTCCAAGGGGCCCCTGACACTAGCATGGACGATGAACTGCCCACCACCTCCGCCGGTGCTAGTGGACAGGAGGCACCGCCACAGGACCACCACACCAGCACCCCACGCCCTGCAGACGGAGAACCACCCCGCAAGCGGTCCCTGAGAACCAGGAACAAGACAGAGCACGATACCAAGACCCCCGCCAAGAAATAAGACCACCCTGCTTGTTATCCTACTGTCCCACTTTGTAACCCTGTCCATATTGGAACTGCCCCAGCTCCATTTCCTATGCCCATATGGGCAATGCACCTGTGAGACTAATAGACTGGACTCTGCCATGGACATTCCTCCACCATCACCCCTCACCATTTTACAACCCCCCTCCAATATTTAGCACTTCAATAAACACCCTTGAAGCACAAAACAATCTGGAGTCAGTCTGTGATTTTGAAAATGTGTATTAGCAATGACAGTGACAAAATGCGTTCTCAAATGTAATGTCAACATACCTATGTCACACATCTCAAGTCCATGAGGAAACTAAGCAGATAACACACGTTGGAAACCACACTTGTGAAATCGTAATGGAAATGTACAACTCAGTTACCATATACTGGTTGAAATCGACAGACAGGATAGAGGTAGAAGTGTGAAAGTACTTGTAGTAGGCAGGAATGTATTCTCACCTGTGTGTCACTGGAAATATTGCTGGATAACTGAGTCCCTGTTGTCAATGTCTTCTTCCTCTGCTTCCTCCTCATCACTGTCCACAGGCTCCACAGCTGCCACAACACCGTCATCTGGACCATCCTCCTGCAGAAAAGGCGCCTGTCATCGCAAAGCCAAATTGTGAAGCATACAGCAGGCCATGATGATCTGGCACACCTTCCTTGGTGAGTAGAATAGGGAACCACCTGTCATATGGAGGCACCTGAACCTGGCCTTCAGGAGGCCGAAGGTGCGTTCGATCACCCTCCTAGTCCGCCCATGGGCCTCATTGTAGTATTCCTATGCCCTGGTCCTGGGATTCCTCACTGGTGTCAGTAGCCATGACAGGTTGAGGTAACCAGAGTCTCCTAATAGCCACACCCGGTGCCTCTGGGGTTGACCCATCACATAAGGGAGGCTGCTATTCCGCAGGATGTAGGCGTCATGCACAGAGCCAGGGAACATAGCATTTACCTGGGAGATGTACTGGTCTGCCAAACATACCATCTGTACATTCATCGAATGATGACTCTTCTGGTTCCTGTACACTTGTTCACTCCTGTGGGGGGGGGGCAGAGATACATGGGTCCCATCAATGGCACCTATGATGTTGGGGATATGTCCAAGGGCATAGAAGTCACCTTTCACTGTAGGCAAGTCCTCCACCTGAGGGAAAACGATGTAGCTCCGCATGTGTTTCAGCAGGGCAGACACACTTCTGGACAACACGTTTGAAAACATAGGCTGGGACATCCCTGATGCCATGGCCACTGTTGTTTGAAGTGACCCACTTGCAAGGAAATGGAGCACTGATAGCACCTGCACTTGAGGGGGGATCCCTGTGGGATGGCGGATTGCTGACATCAGGTCTGGCTCCAACTGGGTACACAGTTCCTGGATTATGGCACGGTCAAACCTGTAGGTGATGATCAAATGTCGCTCCTCCATTGTCAACAGGTCCACCAGCGGTCGCTACATCGGAGGATTCCGCCATCTCCTCACATGTCCCAGGGGTCGGTGCCTAGGAAGGACAACAGCGACCACAGAGTCAAACAACTTAGAGGTATGTACCCACAGTCTTCACAGAACACCATTCATACACAGAATCTGGCCTGTATTTGTGTTGTGCGACAAGGCCTAGGTCTGTGTGACGCAGTTGGTAATTAGGCCATGTGGGCCCTTGAAGTGGCGGCTGCCTGACCTCTAAAGTGGGACAATGGGATGTGAGGTAACTGCGCTGGCGTTGTACACCGTCGCGGTAGGCGGTCGAAGACCGCAGCGCAATGCTGCATTGGTTAACATTGGACCCTATTTGTCCCAGGAGCCAATGACTATGTACGCCCGCGGTGATGCTACGCACCGCCGCGGACGTGACCGCCATTTTCTAGCTGTTCAATCACTCAATACCTGATTTTCAACAGGAGAGGACCTACACTGCAAGTGCTGCTGTGACCTCAGTCTGAAAGAGACAATGGCTCCTGCGTCTGGGGAAAGGGCCCCTGCCTTCACTGCAGAGGAGTTGGAGAAGCTTGTGGACGGGGTCCTTCCCCAGTACACGCTACTCTACGGTCCTCCAGACCAACAGGGAGCACGTTGTATGGGCTATGCCTGTGTGGAGAGGGTTGGTTGTAAGAAGGAAGGGGGCAGAGTTCTGCGTGCATGAAGGACTGTGAATGCATGTGCCACATGGCAAGGCTAGGGATGTGGGCCACTCACTTCGACAGTTGCTAATGACTTCTCTTCTTCCCCTGTGCATTTCATGTAGGTCAGCGCCCACCAGAAGAAGGATATTTGGCGTGCCATTGCCAAGGACGTCCAGACCCTGGGGGTCCACCACAGACGGAGCACCCACTGCTGTAAAAGATGGGAGGACATTCGCTGCTGGAGCAAGAAGACGGCGGAAGCTCAGCTGGGGATGGCCCCCAATGTTGGAGGGGTTCCTGTCGAACCATGACCCCCCTGATGTTCCGGATCCTGGCGGTGGCCTACCCTGAGTTGGATGGGCGCTTGAGGGCATCACAGCAGACACAAGGGGGTGAGTACAACATCATTCTGCAGACTTTGCGCGCAGTGAAGGTGTCTGGGTGGGGGAGGAGGGCTGTGGGTTTCCCTAGGCCAGGGTGAGTTCCGTAGGCTAGGCCCCTCCGTAATGCAGGCCATGTGGCACTCCACCCCTCCTCTGTAGAGTGCCAAGTACAGGTATACATGCCCCTTTGTCATCTATGTGTGCAGATGTCGACCATAGCCATGTAGGCCATATCCCAGGAACTGCATCTGTAGAGCCCAATAGCGTGGCGTAGTGCAGGGCGCTGCTGTGTCTGTATTGTCCGCCAACTGTAGCGGTAAGCCATGCACTCAACCTGTTTTTCTTCTGTGGCCCCCCCCTTTTTGTGGTCTCCCTGTTCTTGTGTGCATCAGCATCATCAGGCGGAGGTACAGTGGCACCGGAGCATGAAGGAGCTGCATCCCATATGGCCATGGAGGGCCACACCACAGACTAGGAATACACCAGTGGGACGGAGGGCGAGGGGAGCTTCACGGCGGTCACAGGATCTGCAACCAGCAACACGGACTCGTCCTCCGATGGGAGCTCCCTTGTGGGGGCAGAAAATCTGTGCCCCCCACTTCTACAGGTACAGCCGCCACCCCCCCTACCAGCACCGCCCTCCCAGCAGCCCCTCAGCCTTCGCCCCGTGCCCACTCACCCAGGAGGGTGGGCATCACCGTTGCCCCAGGCACCTCAGCCCCTGCCCCTGTCACCTCTGCTGCCCTCAGTGAGGAGGTCATTGACCTCCTCAGGTCACTCACTGTTGGGCAGTCTACCATTTTGAATGCCATCCAGGGTGTAGAACGGGAATTGCAACACACAAATGCGTTCCTGGAGGGCATTCATTCTGGTCAGGCTGCCCTTCATCGAACCCTGCAAACTCTGGCCTCAGCACTGATGGCAGCCATTGTCCCTGTGTCTAGCCTACCCCCTCCAACTTCCTCCACCCAGACCCAACCCCCTGTACCCCAGCCTTTCCCAAGCACACCATCAGACCAGCATGCACACACCTCACCACACAAGGGAAGGTCAGGCAAACATAAGCACCACACATCCCACATGCACTCACACAAGCATCACACACATACAGACACAGCAACATCCACTGCCTCCACTGTGTCCCCCTCCTCCTCGTCTCCCTCCTCCCTCCCAGTCTCATCTACACTCTCACCTGCATGCACTATCACTACAGCCACTCGGTCCTGCACCAGCACACCCAACACCACACCCCGCTCATGTGCACTCACCACCCCCACTACCATTTACACGTCCCCTGTGTCCTCTCCCAGTGTGTCTGTGACGCCCCCTCCCAAAGTACACAAACGCAGGCACACAACCACCTCACGACAGCCTCCAGCGCATGCACCTGCACCCAAAGCCACAAAAGTTACACCTCCTACAACCACCTCCTCTTCCTCCACTCCCACACCCCCTCCAGCTACCCATCCCAGTGTTCCTAAGAAACTTTTCCTGACCAAGCTTGACCTCTTTCCCACCCCCCCACCCCATCCAATTCATAGGTCCCGTACTAGCACCTCAGCCAAAAAATCTCTGGGACCAGTGGTGCCTGTTGTTACAGGTATGTGGAGTGCACCGGGCACCAGTGCAGCCAGTGTGACACGGAGCCACAGCACAGCCAGTCCCCCCCGTGAAGCACCAGTTGGACAGTGCCCGGCGGGAAAGGGGGAAGACTCCAGCCAGCAAAGCCGCTCACAAGGGTCCCGGGGGGAGTGTCGACTCAGCTGTGACTCCTCCCAAGGTGGGGAAGGGGCAGAAGAAATCGCCAAAGTCTGGGAGGAGCAGCACGGCGGAGAAGTCCGCCATCATCCCCACTGCCCAGGAGGCCACCGCCAGCCCAATCGTCACTGGCCAGGAGGCCACTGCCAGATTCAGTGCCCAGGAGGGCAGCCCGATCGTCACTGGTCAGGAGGCCACCGCCAGAGTCAGTGCCCAGGAGGGAGGCCACCGCCAGAGTCAGTGCCCAGGAGGGCAGTCCGATCGTCACTGGCCAGGAGGCCACCGCCCGAGTCAGTGCCCAGGAGGGCAGCCCGATCGTAACTGGCCAGGAGGCCACCACCAGAGTCACTGCCCAGGAGGCCACCGCCAGCGACAGCCCAGCTGCCCAGGAGGGCCCCGGCAGCCACAGCCCAGCTGCCCAATGAAGGACCACCAGCCCCAGCCCAGCTGGGCAATGAAGGACCGCCATGGCAAGCTCCGCTGAACAGGGCAAAGCACCGCTGAACAGGTCAGAAACTGCAAACTCAAGCTCCGCTGAACAGGGCAAAGACCGCCATGGCAAGCACCGCTGAACAGGGCAAACACCGCTGAACAGGTCAGAAACTGTAAACTCAAGCACCGCTGAACAGGGCAAGGACCGCCTAACAGGTCAGAAACTGCAAACTCAAGCTCCGCTGAACAGGGCAAGCACCGCTGAACAGGTCAGAAACTGCAAACTCAAGCTCCGCTGAACAGGGCAAAGACCGCCATGGCAAGCACCGCAGAACAGTGCAAGCACCGCTGAACAGGTCAGAAATTGCAAACTCAAGCACCGTTGAACAGGGCAAAGACTGCCATGGCAAGCTCCGCTGAACAGGGCAAGGACCGCCAAGTCAAGCACCGCTGAACAAGGCAAGCACCGCCAAGTCAAGCACCGCCGGACAGGGCAAGGACCGCCAACTCAAGCACCGCTAGCCCATGAGCGGTAGGGGCAGTGACGCAACTGGGACCGTCACAGGGTGAGTAATGCACTCTGGGCACCAGGCCCCCTCCTGAACCAGTGGAGACATGCATCCACTACCTCTGTCCTTGACAGGATGAAGCACTCTGGGGACCAGTCCCCCTCCAAAACCAGTGGAGACATGCATCCACTACCTCTGTCCTTGACAGGATGAAGCACTCTGGGCACCAGTCCCCCTCCAGAACCATTGGAGACTGTTATCCACTTGAGAGACTGTGGCTTTGCACTCCCCAGGATGGTACAGTGGGCAAACCACCCACTGTAGAGACTTGAGAGACTGTGGCTTTGCACTCCCCAGGATGGTACAGTGGGCAAACCACCCACTGTAGAGACTTGAGAGACTGTGGCGTTGCACTCCCCAGGATGGTACAGTGGGCAAACCACCCACTGTAGAGACTTGAGAGACTGTGGCTTTGCACTCCCCAGGATGGTACAGTGGGCAAACCACCCACTGTAGAGACTTGAGAGACTGTGGCGTTGCACTCCCCAGGATGGTACAGTGGGCAAACCACCCACTGTAGAGACTTGAGAGACTGTGGCTTTGCACTCCCCAGGATACATCAATGGGCATGGAACCCCCTCGTGGATCTGGCGTGGTGCACTCATCCAGCTGAGGTGCCCCCCCTTCCCTTCCCCCTGAGGTGCCTGTTGTATTTCTATCTGATGCCCCAGCAGTGTTCTCTACGTTTTGATCAGGTATCTAGTGTAGGCCTCGCCCATGCATTTTGGGCCCAGTGGTCCACGGACAATGACTTGTGCATTACCTGCACTACTAATCGTGGTGTATATTTTGTTTAATGTGTATATATATATATATATATATGTAGATATTTGGTTACTGTATTTTGATATATTACAATGGTTCCACTCATTTCCTTTTGTCTTTGCATTCTTCCGGGGGGGGTTGGGGGTTGTTACTGTAATGTTTGGATGTTTATTGGTGTGTGTGTTGTAGTGGGTGAGGGTCAGGGTGGGGGTGTTGCGTGTGTGTGTCCCTGTCTTTTGCCTCCCCCTCCCCTATGTCGTAGGTGCAGTACTCACTGTTGTAATCACCGCCGGCGTTGATGATCGTCGTTTAGGAGCAGGAAGACTAGTGCAGGAAGAATATGGAGTTCAGGCTCCATGGTGCCTTCCTTCCTCGTGGAGTGTGTAGAGGTGAGCGTTTTCCCTTTGAACTGGCTGTTTCCGCCGTGTTTTTATCCGTGGAGAATCCGCCCTGGAAAAGGTGGCGGATTGGTAGGTTGTGATACTGTGGGCGGTACTTTGTCTCCCGCCTGTCTGTTGCCGGTGACAGCCGCGCTGTTTGTCTGTACCGCCATGGCGGTCGGAGTGTTAAAGTGGCTGTCTTTGTTGGCGTTTTCTGCCACGGTCATAATTCCCATTTTTTTACCGCCGGCCTGTTGGCGGTCTTACCGCCGCTTTAACACCGTCCGCCAGGGTTGTAATGACCATCTATGTGTGGGAAGTAGGTCAAAGAAGCCTTTATGAAGAAGGATACACATAAATCCTGCATCATTAATATTCAAAAGGCATTATTTTCCTTTGAATCCTTTAAAATGGCTGCTGCGAACATTGCTACAAAAATAATTGTGCTTTGAAGCCCTTCTCCTAATGTATTACTTTACAGTGCCAATATTGGCCCCTACTGTTTATTAAGTGTAATGCAGCTTTGTTTTACATGTTGAGTCTACTACACATTCAGAATGCCTCCAAAGCAAAAGTATGCAGTAACTTTTTATAAATAGGTGTCCTGTTTCTTCTGATGAATAAGCCCACAGTGGATCACGTTTGTGATCTCTGCACAGAGGTGTCTACTGTGTTCCAAATATGTAGACAATGTCATCTACTTGAATAGCCTTTAGGGAAGCGCTTTAAGTGGAATGGAAAATTACAGTCTCTAAAGCGGTTGTAGCATCAAAAGCATAAGTAAACAACCATTATATGAGGAATGGCCTATGAAACTACAGGTGTGGCCAAATACAAAAGATAGAGGGGCAGATTTATGGAAAGTGGCGCTGCACCGAGTGCAGCGCCACTTTTCCTGCACACCTTAGCACCCCCTACCGCCACCATGGGTGTGCTGTATTTAATATATGGGGCACCATGGCGCAAGGTAGGGGACAATATCGTCATTCTATTTGATGCTATTGATGTACTCTGCAGTAGCGCCAAAATGTTGGCGCTACTCCTACAGAGTACATAGGGGCCGATTCTAAATAATGGAAGCACCCTTTTAAAGCCTGCTCGAACCAGGCATTAAAAGTGCCAAAAAATGGCGTAAGGAAATCTCATAGATTTCCTTGTGCCATTTTTCACCTCCCTAATGGGAGAGCGCCCCCTTTGCATACCTTTTGCCTGGCGCAGGCATAATGTAGCACAAAGCGTTACAAAGTGGTGCAATGCATGCATCGCTCCACTTTGTAAATTTGGTGCAAGTATTTTGGCCTCATTGGGCCACATTAACATAAATAAAATGACGTTAATGTGGCGCAAGATGGCGCTAGGGCCTTATAAATATGCCTCAGAGAATCATGGGTCAGATAAGTTTCTGACTAGAACCTTCGCCTACAGAGAAAATAACACAAATTAGCAGACAGCAGCATATTTAGCTATTTATATACGGGTGTACTGTGTGAAAGGTGTTTGCAAGCAACCACCCAAAATGCAACCCTTATGATAGCAAGTATTGGCAAAGTCAATAGTTCTTACCTTGGCAAGCGTCCATTTAAAAAAAATGTTTTTCTAAACATATACTCTGTCCTATGTGTACACATGTGTTTTCACCATCCTTCATTCACTGGACGAAAGGACTTCCATATCTTTGGATACCTTTGCTTGTAAGAGTTAGGCAGACATGATAAGATATGCCCGTAAATTCCACGCCACTTACAAGAAAACTAGCGTGCTGGAACACACTTTAAATAAGAGGGAAGTCTGGCTGCAGTGATTAGTCAGTCTGACCCGTCTGCTGCACAGTATAACATATCAATTACAGTGCACTTTGATGACAACAAAACAGAGAGCTGACAGCATCTAGCAGTTATCATGCACACACCATTTTTACCTTGACTGAAGAGATATCAATGAACATTTGACAGTTAATATTTAATGAATGCAGGGCATGACATGTTTACAGGCAAAACCAAAATCTTTAAACATGAAATGAACTTAAGACCCCCACTTCAAACAGTGTGTACTGTGAAATAATACAAAAACAACGAGCCAAAAAAAACAACTCCTTCCCATGTTAAATGTAACCACAACTCGAATTTTTATTAAAAGGGCTGAATAGAATGATGGGGGCTATGTGTAAGTCTCCAAGGACCTGAGGCCTAAGCAGAAATTAAAAGAAACCCAGAGAACCCACATAGGAAAATACACACAGGCAATCTACACTGGAAAATCCACACAGAACAAGGTTCAAGTACAAACCATGGAAGTGTATTTAATTTTTTTAAATGGTTGTAAAAGGCAGTGGTCAGTCAATTCCATTCTTAATGTTAAAAATGCAAATAAGTGTGAATCAGCATAGGAAATAAGCCTGTTTAACTCATCACTAGAACCAAATCCGGTTGTGAACAAAACAAATAGTTAATAATTACAGAGCAAATAGTCATAGGGACAGCTGAGCTTAAAGGCAAGAGAGAATCATGAAAATATTCTAAGCTCCAAGTCAAACAACAGTCTGACATGGAGTATGTCTATAGGGGTAGGAGAAAAAGCATTACCACCTATCCCAAATGCAATAGGTTTTATAAGATTTAGCAGCGGAAAGCAAACCCTAACCATGACATGAAGTGGCATGATAGCAACAATACAAGCCAATCATTATTTAGAAGTTTCATTACATGAAACTGCCGGACTTCCGCCACAGGAAGGGCGGAAATCCGGCAGTGATCATACTGGCGGATGGTGGTAAGCTGGCGCTGCTACCACTAGCACTGCCACGCCAGTTGAATGCCGCCAGCCATATCATGACCTGTGATACGGCCTGGCGGTGTTCTGCTGGTGGGCACTGCTGGTGGTAGCAGCGCCCCTTCCCTGCCGTAAGACCCTCTAGAACAAGTTGTCAGGCTTCCGACAGGGGAGGGGGTGTTGTGTGTGTGTGTGCCTGGTTGTGGTCATGAATGTGTGAGTGTGAATGTGTCTGTGTGTGTTGTTTGCGTGGGTGTATGTGTGTGAGTGAATGCATGTAAGAATGGTGAAGCGAGTGCATGTCTTCATGTAAGTGTGGTTGTGTGTAAGGATGTGTGTGAGCATGTCTGGAAGTATGCATGTATGAATGTGTGTATGCCAGTTTGAGTGAATAGGTGTATGCGTGGTGCATGTTTGTGAGTGTGTGTGTGTGTATGGGGAGTGGGGGGAGTGAGAGGATTGGAGGGGGTAGTGTGGATGGAGAGGGAGTGGGGGTGTCAGGTGAGTGTTGGGGGGAAGTTGCCTACCGGTGACAGTAGGGCTTACCGCCATGGTTTTCGTGGCATTGCTATGCCACAAAACCCATGGTGGTAGGTGGGCTCAAAATGCCACCAGGGGTACTATGCTGGCCGCCGGGATGGAGATTGACATCTGGCGGTATGAGTGGAGAAGTGGCGGGTTCGCTGCAGCTTTAACACTCACCGCCGGGGTCATAATGACCCCCTACATGTGTGTGTCCCCAGCAGGACAGCTCCTGTGTGAGCTCATAAATTGCTACAGCAAAATAATTATCTCCACAAAACGGAGCACATTTTTAATATTCAATGAAGTAACTGAAAAACACTGCATGAACAAGAGCATGCACATGGTGTACATCAAAACTTTAAAAGCCACATTTTATAATGTACCCAGGCCAGGCCCAGTACATTCATTTTGTGGCCTACTTATGCCAATTTAAGCAACGTTAGTATGTTAAATACAGTGCATATGCAATATTTGTGACTCATCCATGATAATTGAAACTCACACATATATAAATGCTAATGTCACACTCAAAGCCCCTCCATCGGTCTGATGATTTTAAATCATTACAAACTTGTACATTACAAAATTTCCTTCAAGGCCCTTTCTTTCTTCTTTCTTATCTCTTTTAATTTTTTTAACACATTGTAAATTTCAGATGTTATATTCCCTAACTACTTTTCTTTGTTGTTTTTTTATTTTTTGCACCCACAATTTGCCCCACTCTTGAATCATTACTCCAAAGAACTCTAACATAAGTATTAGGCCAATTATACACAACAACATAATAATGATAGTAGTAAGGAACATAAGTATCATTCCTCCTCCCACATCAACAAATAATTTACCAATTTTTGAAATTCTGTTTCCAGTGTCACTGAAGTATGAGCAAAAAATCTCCAATGCACCATTCTCTTCCAGAGATGTACTTCACTCACAATATTAGTTATTTTGTTAGTATACTGAATAATTAGCTTATTATTATCTAGCACATATAGCCTTCATTCACTAATAGCAATGATTTTGTCATTAATTGTGGGTAATGCACCTGCAGTATTAGTAGAACGCTGACTTATCAATGTTGACAACCTTCTAATCTTGACATCATTCAAAGCAACACCAATAGCAGGAGTTATACATTCCAAAAATATCAATTAACACAAGTCTAAAACCATGTTTCACTCTTCTAAGACCAGTTCCACTCATTTCATTCACATGATTAGCTACCCCCCGAGTTGTGAGGCGAATTAAAATAATCAGTCTTTCTACATCCATATAAAATTCCTCTTAATACATGCCCTCCACCTCATTTACTCACCATCAACCACAAAATTATAACTATATTCACTCTTTCCAATAATTTCAAACAGTTCTGAATTTTGAGGCCTCTCATGCATCATGCATACAACTCGTTTCTTTCTTTTAGTTCTGAGTCTAGGATGTATCTCTGAATTATTAAATCTCGGTTCAGCTTCTTGCTTGTCAGTGTCTCATGCCTCATTTAAAGTTCTTCTGATTCTCACTCTTCTTTCATTAAATTCTCAAACTTTTTCCCCACATCACTCCATCTACACCCACTGTTATTGAAGTTATATTTATGCATTTAACAGATCCAATTTGACTATTAGTAGTATTCATCATTTACATATTTTTGGTTCCAAGAAGTGTTGGCCACAAACAATCGATGGAAAAGCACTACGTGTTAATCAAGAGGAAAGCAGAAGCCAATTGTAGGTTACCCCCTCAGAAACAAAAGATGTCAGGTATGTTTATAGATAGCTGCTGTTCCCAAGCTAGCATAAATATTTTCAGAACAATCTGTAAGGGAAACATCTCTATGATCTAAACCTTTATCCTACATCACAATATTATATTTATGCAATTCAATTTCAGATTTAGGAGAAACATATTCAACTGAGGTGTGACAAATTACGAGGGGACCAATCACAATTATGAATATGAAGATTGTAAATATTATTGTTAAAGCTAAACAATGGTTCTTTTTGATTTGGCCTGGTTACCTCTTTCAGATCAAAATCTACCACTCAAAAAGTATATGAGGGCAGATCTAATGCTAGTCTATGAAAGGAGCAGACCTCACAGTAGTGGAATACAGATTTCAGAGTTTTTCACTACCAGGACATATAAAACACACTGTACATGTCCTGCCTTCTACCTACATAGCACCCTGTCCTATGGGTTACCTAGGGCCTCCCTTAGTGATGACATATGTAGGAAAAGGGGAGTTTAAGGCTTGGAAAGTACTTTCAAATGCTAAGTCGAAGCAGCAGCTTTGAAACTGCACACACAGGCCTCATAATGGCAGGCCTGAGACATGGTTAAGGGACTACTGATGTGGGTGGCACAATTTACAGGCCTTGGGCACATGTAGTGCACTTTACTAGGGACTTATAAGTAAATCAAATATGCCAATTGGGGATGAACTAATGTTACCATGTTTAAGAGTGAGAACATATGCACTTTAGCACTGATTAGCAGTGGTAAAATGCACATAGTCCTAAAACCAGCAGAAACAGTGTCAGAAAGGTGGAGGGAGGCAGGCAAAATGTTTGGGGATGACCACCCTAAGGCTGTCAGGTCTAACACTCATCTTAAACTGTTTGACGTTTGTGAGTTTTCTGAACAGCTCTTTTCCTCATTATGCTATCAGGCATCTATCTTGGATTCAGTTTTCTTCAGATTCACTTATAATAACTGCTACATCTTCATCCTCACTTGCCACTTGATCTGTTCAGTTTTTGCTTGAAACAGCTTGATTTGCTCTGGGATTTTGTGAAAGTCAAACTTTTGCCTTCTGATTAATTTCAAGCTTCTTGAGTTTCTTGTGCTTGTCCTTATCATTGCACACTTTGATCTCCTCCCTCTTCTGGATTCACATAGCTAGCAGAAATTTGACATTGTGGAACTGATTCACAAACTGCAATTTGCAGTAAGTTTTGCAATGCAACATTATGTACTACAAGTTGCAATTCACACTCTACCCGTGATGTTTAATGCTTCTGTGTTGCCTATACGTATGTGTGTGGAGTTTTCTGCCCCGACTGTGCAGACACGGCACACTTAAGTATATGTTTTAGTAGCAAATGTTGGTGGGACAGGAGGGAGTGAGTGGAAAGAGGCATAGTAGTACTACAGGATGAGATGGTATTAGGGAGTTGTAAGAGGGGGTTAGGGAGGGTGAAGGAGGGGATAAGGAGGGATGTCACCCACACATAAAAATAAGGTAATTACATTTCTGTGGGGTTGGAGACATGTAACTTACTTTTGTAGGAAGTTTACACTCTGTGTTTGTGAATACTGAAAGTAGTAAACTTACTCCAAAGTATAAATTTACTCAAAAGTGTAAATTACCTTTGTGAATCAGGTCCTGTGAGTGAGTGGCCCTTGTCACTATTTCTCTGACGGGCACCACATGTCAAAAGACACAAAGGAGTTTTGTCGCTCCTATATCACCTGTCAAGCCAGTGGGAAGACAGGTGGCACTCCAAAGGCCACATTAATTCCACTTCCTGTGGTTATGGTTCCCTTTGAGAGGGTTGGGATAGATATTGTTGGCCCCCTGGACCCTCCAACTTTTTGTGTGAGATGCATGGATGTACTGTGATAAGCCTGCACACTTCACACCAATATTTGTCACAGGAATAACTTGGTAGGGTCCACACTACCTGAGATACAAGCAGCTCTTGTGAACATAGGGGCATATTTATACTCTGCTTGCGCCGGATTTACGTCATTTATTATAAACTAAGACCATATTTATACTTTGACGCCCGACCCCAGCGAATGTCAACATTTCTCAGTGTGTGTCATTTTCTGGATGTGTGAAACCACCTTGCGTTAATGACATGCAAGGTAGGCGTTCCCATCCTAAAAATGACTTAAACACCCATGCGCCATATTTATCCAACTGCGCAAAAAAGGCGGAGTCGAAAAATGACTCACAGCACGATTTGCGTAAAAAATTAACACCTGGGTCAGGGCAGGCGTTAAAATGGGGCAAACACACCAGTAAAGAAAACACACAGAAGCAACATCAGAGCTCCAAAAGGAAGACATGGAGGTGCTATTCATACAGCATGCACAAAGACGCAGAGCACAGGACCAACAGTAGCAGCTTCCACCACACCAGCAGGGACCCCAAAGGCAACACCAAAGGCTGGAGAGAATATTCCGGACCAGGACAACCCTTCAGGGCCTCAGGGAACATGACGTCATCCAAAGGTACACATTAAGCTGGCAAGCCATACAGCAGCTGCTGTGCCACATTGAGCCACAGTTTGAACCCAGCTTGCAGACACCCCACATCATTCCACCAGAGACCAAGCTGCTAGCTGCGCACCACATTTTGGCAAGTGGCTCTTTTCAAACCACTGGTGCCCTGTTTTGCGGGCTCTCACAGCCCTCATTCTCTGCCTTCCTACCCAAGGTACTGGATGCCATCAACTCCCTCACACCCCGCCACATCAGCTTCCCCAACACACAGAAGAAGCAGCAGGAGACCAAACAGGGCTTCTACCAAATCAATGGCTTCCCCCACGTGCTTGGTGCCATTGACTGCACACATGTACCGATTGTGCCACCTGCTGCAACAGAGCATCTATACCGCAACAGGAAGCACACACACTCCACCAATGTGCAGGCCATTGTGGATCACCGGGGATTGATCACCAACATCGTGGCAAAGTATCCTGGGAGTGTACATGATTCATTCATCTTCCGCCACTGTACCATCAATCAACACTTCCAGGATGGATGATATGGAAATGGCCTACTTGTTGGTAAGTACAGAAACCTAGTTATATACACACAGCACAGCAACCCTGTTGGACACACAACACATACACCACTACATTGACACGTGGCCAGGAAGACACTGAGGTTGTGACACTGCTAGTCATGTTTGATATCCTGACCCAATGGGATACACACCTATGGACACATGACAGATGCAAATAACAACAGATGACACTCCAGAGGCACCAGGGACCAATTTAAAACCACACAGTAACAATGACATGGCTTTAACTGGCAGTACAACTTGGAAGATGAACCTTTCAATATCACATCAGTAACACCCAATCACACACCCTTCCAAGCAATACGTACTGTGTAAGGGGTGTGTAGTGTGTTTCGCTGCAAGTCAAACACAATGAGACACATAGCATGATGATGACTCAAATGAAGGTGAAATGTAATCATTAAGGCAGCACCATCATCTCACATCACTCCTGGGGTGACATTGCCTGCTACCAATAAGCAAGTGGACTGTGCTAAGAACACATATTGATGTGATAATATTGCAAAGTGCACATTGCTACACATATGGATTGACACAATTACACATATACACAACAGATGTACAAGCATATGGACCTTCTGAAGCTTAAACCTTCACCCCCACAACGACGTTAGGCAGCTTTCATGGACCAGGTTCAGTAGTGTAGGTGCACGTTTTCACATGAACCAAGTCGGTGAGGGCACAAAAATAGTTCTGCATAGAACGTGCCACACATGGTATATTTGTGCATTGTCAATTGTGAACACCTCAGTGCTGCCAACTTATGGAGATGTGTTGTACATTGTCACCTAGCCAAATCAAAGGGCCTCACTGTTGTTCTTTCACATGCTATTACATCAGTTGAATTGGATGAGATGTTCAGGCTACATAGTGCAACTGTGTTTCCACCACAGTGGAATCAATTCTGTGTGTGGAAGTATCATGTCACCACCAGTGAAGGCACATGGACACTTCTTTCGCATGACAATGCATGGGAGATACACAATGAACTGCAAGTTTACAAATATACCACTGTTATCCGGTCAATCAGCCAAACACCAGTTTAGGTCAATAAACAACCCAATGCACATCGGAGGACACGCACTATGGTAGAGAGGACTTTTGGCATCCTGAAGTCAAGATTCAGGTGCCTCGACATTACCGGAGGCAGCCTCTTATAGTCACCTGAAATGGTCGGCAAGATCATTTTGACCTGTGCCATCCTGCACAACATTTGTGTAAGAAGGAACATTCCCCTCTATGAACCAGGCCCACCAATGCCTGAAGAGGAGGAAGAGGAGGATGCTGCTCGTCAAAATGAGGGGGACCAACTAAACACTGCAGCAGGATTGCATCGGAGACAACACATTGTACAAAACTTCTTTTAACTCTAGTCACCATCACTACTTTCTTACCATATGTAATTAAACACCTCACATCATCACTCAGTCATGGTCTGTGTATTTAGTTATGCATCATATGATCCCTAGGAATCATAATTAGAGTTTAGCCTCATGGAGCATTGCAGAAATTCAGATTAGGATACTGAAAAACTCCCATCACATTTGATGGGTATGAGTGTACAGCCAACACTACACACAGTGGAAATGACATATGTCCTGTCTATTTCACATTTGAAGGCCAAAATCAGAGGACCACAGCTATGAAACACATCCATGTTGCCAACATGGTTCATTGCAGCACATGACAGACAACTAAGACACCATCAATCATAAGGTAAAAGAGTTGTTTCATACATGAGGCAGTGGATGTGCTATTGCATTGGTAACAGGAATGTATGACCAGAACCTTGACAGCAGTAAGTGTGACATCAGCTATCTTTGCAAGGAGCATGTGTGACAAGGAGTCCAACTACGCTGAAAATGGATAGCACGAGTGTCCCAGGTATGACAAGCCTTGCTCACAAGACATGCCCTGCGCAGTCCATCCCAGGTAATAAGTCCTACCACTGCCATGTTTTAAGTCTCTCCCCACCCTTCTCTAGGGGGCCCAGTAAATGGACAATCTGTACCCTGATAACCTCCATCTACACACAATCAGACTCTCAATCTGACTCCTGTGTGCTTCCCTCTTCAGTATGGCATGCCATAGTCATAGTTCATCAGTCTGCATGGACTTCAGGTCCATAATGCACTGCCTGGTAGTCGGTAAGACCTGTAATCAGCTGTCCATTGCTTCCCATATGAAAGGTCCAGTTGGCCTTTTGAACTTGATTCTCAACTACTGGACTTGTGAGAGACTGAAGGTGCAAACACCTGTGAGCACTTCCATTCATACCAGCCATTTGAACCTGCACTGCCACTGCTACTGCCTGGAACTGCTTAGAAGCTGACATTTTCTGAATATCCTTGTTGTGCATTGCCGTATAAATCACTTGTATACCAGAGCCCTTGGTGGATTGTGTAACGTTGCAGCCCACAGCACAAATACAGTTTTTAGTTGCCACAGTGTTGTTCCAGCTTTTCAAAGTCAGAGTCTCCTCATAGTGTATTTGCCTTGTCCATGTTTGTTCCTGACAGAGCCTGCATCCTGTTAGCCTGACTGGTTCCTGTCTTTGCGTTATCCATAGAGATTCCCTGTGGCTACATTTGTCTCATAGTTGCTTTCCATGCCCACTCTTTCCTCCTGGGGTATTGTGTCTGGTAGGTCTGCGATGAATCCTCAAATGTATAGTATAGTTTAATCAGTTTACTTATCGCACTATGGTCTGGGACATGTATTCAAATTGCCTCATCCAGCCCCCATCCCTTGTCAGGGTTTCATGTAGTCATGGGTGCCAAACAGTGACAGTGTACTATGGCTGTATGCATGGATTTGGTACGGTGCCTCCAGCATAACAAACAAGGATTGCTAATGTGTATGAAACAACAAAACATGTTTGTGCCCTGACGGTCCACATGCAGATTCACATTGGCCGCAACCTATTTACGGGGCTTGCGTAGTGACTAGCTGTGAGATTAATCAGCACAGAGGCACTGATGTTCCCTGTGGCAGGAGGAATTTTAGGGGCCACCCTGTGTACAAATGTTATGATGAAACCTGCCTGTTTTCTATTACTGATCCATAAACTTTTCGAGCACACCAAGGTTGCCCTGTCGTCAGCCTTATCAAAGATCTGCAGTGCCATAGCTGGAAAATCCCCATGTGTGTTGTAAATTTATCTTTGGCTTTAGGTCAATTCTGCTTTGAAGGATCTCTGTTAATGCATGGAATGGCTCCACAGACTCATGAGTAGACCTGCACGTAACTGTGACAACATGGAGGCCAATACTGACACAGGGTACACACGTCCACACACTTGAACTGGACACCTTAGTGCAATGAACCAATGGAAATATGTGAACACATGCAGCATGGTCTGCTGGTCCTCCACTGCAACAGGAGAAACATAGGTCATTTATATGACTCAAAGTGTGGTGTACCATAACTTTTTTGGATTGATGTGTTCAAATGCCAGACTCATGGGTAGAATACAAACAAATGACCAAGAAGTGGTATTCAACATTCCTGTACATGTGATGGCTTACCCTTGTAACATTGTCATAATCAACCCTCCTCTATCTATCCTGGGCATAGTTTGTCATGGGAGATGTTTTGTCCCCAAAGTCAGGGAAGTTCACACAGTATAACACGCTATGGGTATATCAAACACATATCCTGACTGATGTACCTCAGTGAATGGCATGTGATGGTTATCCACATTTAAAACACATGCATACAAGCTCAATATGCAAAATACGTATTGTGACATTCACACAGAGGCACAACAACAATTGAAATAGTCAATTCACAGACATATACACACAGGCCATGAGTGAATGTATTAAGTTGCATAGCCATCGACCATTGACGCACCACCTGCTCAAACTTTGGGTTGCTGTTGCGTCAGTTAGGAGTGCTAATCCGGCACAACAACATGAGTATTATGGTCCGCAGTAGTGTGGCCTGCCACATGTGCCCAAACACTGGAACACACACAGCAGGCCCTAACAGCCTATCTCTGTATAGTCAAAGCTTTCATGTACGTAAAAAATTAGAAAAATGACACAAACACAGTTAAAGACAGAAATTTTGATGCACACACGTCAAAAGAGGCACATATGCATAAAATGTTGCTGCATATGCGTTGAAACATGATGCTCGCAGCCATTATGCATCCATTGGTCCCTAGAGGTAACTCCAACACTGCACCCCATGAAATTGGTTATCCACGAAAAATATGTTGTTCTTTGAATGCTGGGGAATTTTTAAGCATTTGCGTCAAAAAATCTTTATGCAAAAGCCATAAGCGTCATAAAATTTTCACGCATAATAATATAAACGCACTGCATTTGAGAGAGGAAGTGATGTAAAAGGATATCCTGTTTACAGAAATTGTACAATGGGTGTACTTTCACTTTCAATTTGCAGTCTGTGATTCTTCTAGACTGTGTGGCTGTGTTGAGAGTTGTGTCTGTCCAAATTGTCTCCTGTGTGCCATTCCAATTGTCATCTGTTGTTTTTGTAATTGTCTCATTAAATCTGTGTAAGTGTTTTATTGTCATTTTTTGTGTCTAATTTTGTCTTTGTACTGTTGGGAGTGTGTAGTGGGTATTGTTAGTTGGGGTATTGTTGGGATGTATGTGGGTTCTTTAAGTTTAATTTTCCTACCTCCTTTCCCTGTATTTACCTATTTACCCTTTCCTATCCCTATTATTTTTGTCATGTTGGGAAGGACACGTCTGCGGAGAATGGGCGAGGAGGAGCTGGGGGCTTTCATTTGGCTTGTGTGCCACTTCCTCCCCCTGATGTTAGAGGCTTGTTACAGGGTGAACAGCCAGCGCAACGACCACCAACTAAAGCATCACTGGGCTGACCTTGTGGCCAAAGAGCAAGACCTGCTGGACCACCTGGGTATAGTGATTGGTGGCCCTGTTGGTGAATACAAATCAGACTATTGTGCACATGTAAATGCTCTGTAGTGACAGTAGCAGATGTGTTTACATGCTGCATGCAATGTTTGTGGACATGTGGTATCAAAGGTAAATATACAGTGGCCCTGATTTGTACAACAGTTACTATACATTACCGTCATTTGTTGATGCAAAAGCTGCACAAACTTACAAAACACAGCTTGATCCTGTAAATTAGTTCTGCTTTGATGTCAATAGATGATGGTAATGCGGCCCATACATATGTTTTATTCATGGCCTGTGAGTGTACCAGGAATGAGATGTATTTCACATGCTAAAGCAAGGAATGAATGTAGTCCCCAATTATTTGGAATACATGTCTGAATTGTATTCATGGCCATACATACAAAGTTCTTCATAACCTCTGGTAATATCTTAGGCTGACACTTTGACTTGGTTTGTGCAGCATGTAAATTAGAAATGGATGCCAAAGTAATACACACAGGATAATATCTAAATGTTTGGTGCTACTTTCCATAGCTGTAGCGTAAAAACATGAAGCTAATGCTACACATTTACAAAAAATAAAATCCTGGCCCTATGTTCATTGTTCTTGTGTGTTTTAATTTGCCTTGGGCATAATTGCTGGTGCAGAGCTGATGCATTTGCCATCTGCGTCACTTTATAGCCAAGCAATGTTCATAAGTTAATGAGTCATCATGGGATCCCTGAACTTGGTGAATGCATGGTCACAAAGTATTTATTTGCATGATGTTGTGTAAGGGACCCCTGACTGCTTACATCATACATTTAAAGAGACAAAATATTTTGCTAGTTTACCTTTGGTACACCCCTGCTGATCTAGTGCAGCATATGTACAATAGTTAACTTCTCAGTATGAAGGCTATCACAGACATGAGTGTATGCTAAGATCAGCAGACCAGCATTTCTGTGACTGCTGCCATTCCCAAGGTGCATACAAATTGAGACCTACCTCATCAAGATTGCCACAGTAGGGCATTTGCTAAACCATGTTTGAATTAGGGGACAATGGCAGTCCGTTGTATAACCACAGATCACCCAACTTGGCTAATGGAAGTTGATAAATGTGGCTACCTGTGGTTTACAATACCTGATATAGGTACACAGGGCCATCAGTAACACATTTCAGATGCAATGACTACACCTGTGCCCATGCATTCTGTCACGGACGTTCAAATTAGACACTGTCTGCATATATTTGTTTGTTGTTTTGATTGAGATAAATGGCAAATCCATGTTGAGCGTAACATTGCCATCAAGTAACACACAGGATCCCTGCCATCATGGTGTCATAGGGGTCAGCTACGGCTCTGAGTACAGTGGCAATGTGGCATATGTTACCTACATACAGCACAGGCCCACATATAATGGATCATAGAAAGCATAATACTTCATGAGCTAAACTCAACCCTCATGAGCATCACACAGTAAATGTTTGTCCCTTGATGCACAAGCCACGATACCTGAGTGACTGGTATTGCAGTGCACCAGGAATGTGGCTTTGCATGTCTCTCATAACAACAAATGAAGAAATGGAGTACCCTCTATGAATAATACAGCACAACATTGAGTAATCATGTTTGTCGCCACATGATTGTTAGGGCCAGTGCATGTGTGCATATGTGTGTCTATCACTCACTGGAGTGACAGGGTCAATACATGTTTGCAGTAGTATGTCTGTTGGGGTGTGTACATGCCTGAGGTGCTGCTCTATCATAGAAAATGTCACACACACAATGATGTGTTGTTCCAAGTTTTATACATTGAGACCATTTCACCCTTCTATGTTTTACAGGTGGACCAGCCCCCTACACAATTGGAGAAGTGGTTCGATTTGCGGACCCAGACATATTGAGTAAGTGTTGATATGTTAGTTCTGTGTTGTATTTGCAGATGTTGTGTGATTGACTCCTGTGTGTTGGACACATAGCAAGGTATGATGTGCTGGCACATGATCTGATATGTGACTTGCCTGGACTTTAAATTTTGTTCCATTTTTTAATAGTACAATCAGTGGCGGAGAGTCATATTTAGGGATTCTAGTGCTGCACTGCAGGCATGGGCAGGAGAACAGGGTGATATTTGTTGCTACATTTATGCCAAAGAAATATTTGGAGGTAGTCATGTTCATGATATAGTCAGCAAGTCATACCCTGATTCACACAGACCAGTGGTGCCAAAGTATTAACCACAGACTTTAGCCTCCCTGTGAATTAATGAACATGTAGGACTCTATGTTTGACTTCCTAGCAGCATCTAGCTCCACATGTTGTGCTACGTTTATGTTGCACTTGAGTAGAATGTCATAGGTGTGCATGCATCTTAAGCCCAGATGGTTGCTTGCATCTGCGTTTTTGTTTTTGAAAAGGCATAAGTGAAATCAAATGATGTTGACAATTGTCCACAATTAGGTACATAAATGTCGATGTGATTCTACAATGTTTGAGTCTTTCCTAGTTGGCAGACCTCCTTACCTGTGGTGGTCTGACTAAACCCATGGACAGCTGTCCAAAGTTTCTTGCCTGTCCTTGATGTTTGAAAGTATGAGTTGCATGTCCATTACCCCCTGAGGCACAGGGTTAGGATAATAAAATATGTGTACCTAGATGTGAGGATCCCAGTGTAGATGACAGACGTCATTCCAACATTCCTTTGTTCCAAATTAGGATACCCCCTCATGATTAGCAACTGCATACCATCCTAGCAATTCCATTTACAAATCACAGATCTTGTGGGCCTTGATTGTCATCTAGAAGTTATTAAATCATTATTTAGCCTGTCACTTGTGGAGCACTTGCAGCATTTGTTATGTGACTAATGGCATAACTATGATGCACACATCATTTAAGTAGGTACACACCGTTTTGAGCATTGGTGTGCTGTTAGATAGGAGATGTGTAGGCTGCGTTGGCATGTAATTCCTCAAGGTCAATCTGTAATCTGTACTGTGATTTGGACTGTTTCAGCTAATTTTGAGGAAGTGTTAGAATGTCATCAGTAGATGTGTCACACAATGATGTCGTTAATGTTTGGCTTTCTCTATTTAGACAGCTGCCAACATGGATGCCAATCAGATCAGAGATTTCCAGAGGCAGGCGATGCTTTACCGCCACATTTTCAATGTGGAATCTGGGTTCCCCAACATGGCTCAGCGTTATCGCCATGAGAGAGCCACAGGGGTCTGGAAGGCATTTGCCCAAGGGGGGCCATCCTTGCTCACAACCAGCACCACGGCTCCAACAACAGTCACACCCAGGATGACAGCCACTGTTGCAGGTCCCTCTACCTCCTCAGTCCCAGGCCCACGGACAGCAGCTCCTGCACCTCCCCCTCCAAGCACAGCACCGGCACTAGCACAACCATCCACTGGTGGCACCCAAACAACCCCTGCTGCAGTCACAGACAATGCAGAATTTATGAACATGAGAAGTGACATGCAATGGATATTGCAGAGGATGGACAGGCTGCAGCAGGAGGTGTCCCGGAATAGCAGGAGACTGCATGGGATAAAGAAGATCCTGCGGAGGGCAAACTTGTAACTTTGTGACCCTCAGCCATGATTCCCTCCCCTCCCTCCTCTTTCCTGGTTTCTATATTTAGTGGGTTTAGGGGGCTTAGTGTTAGGTTAGAATAGGCTGTTAGTTTAGTTAGTAGAATGGATGGATGGTATTATATTTTAACATGTGTATTTTTTTGTGGGTGGGTGGGTGATGATGGTGGGGTTTATGTGTATAAATAATGTTAAAAAAAAAATATATATATATATATATATATATATATATATATATATATATATATGTATATATAAATAAATACCAGAAAAATAGATATTTGTTTAGGATAAGATAGTGTGTGCTTAGTTTAGTATATGTTGTCCTACATGTCTCCCATCATTTAAGGAAGGGGGGTTGATGTTTAGAGTGTTTAGTTAAATGTGATAAGTAAGTTTAGATTAGGGTAGTTACGGCCAGTTGTGGGTAATGTGTAGTTAGGATAGGTTAGGTTAGTTAAGGTTTTCCCCCTAGTTTTAGTATCCTTTTTTACTGTTAATAAATATTTAGGTATTCCTTTACAGTATGTGTCATATGCTTGGGGATCAGGGCCTTGGCATGGGTGAACAGTGTCAATTTATTATTAGCATTTGTGTTCCATCCTGCATCCAAATCCCATTATTGAGTTGGTTATTCCCAATTCCAATTGAGCTGTCACATTGGCAGCTACATCAAAGCTACTTCTCTATGCATCTGCCATCCATTGCACCCACCACTCAAGGTTACTATGGTTCCCAATGTGTTGTTAAGTTTGGATGTGTGTTTTCAATCTGTCATAGTTTGAGACCAGATTTGGAATCTTGAGCACTGTGGTACGTCTGCCTGTAGCCTGATGTTCATGTGAACCCTGCTAAGGTGAGTGATGGTATAATCTTATGTAGTATTGTATACATAACTCACACCTATCATTTCTTACATTGTACTGCCAGGTTACACATTTGTCCATACACTCATACACATCCATTCCTGCTGTTTGGTGTGTGTGAGTAATGAAAGCTTATAGTCAGATGTCACATACATAAAGATTGTCTAGAAGGAAATTTTGAACACATTGATTTTCTGCTTGAACATCCCTTGAAGCAGACTTTTTCAGTCCAACACAGCATTATACTGTTAGTTTTCTATTCACTTCAGAAATAACCCTCAGGAAGCGAAGATGATGATACAATCCAGACCCCAGTGCATAGTTATCAGCCCACAATTTTTCAAGGCAGTTGTATTGACATTCTAAGGCAATTGACATGTGACATACATCACTAAGCTCCTACACGGTTGATATGTCATTACACAGAGACAAAGTGGTTGTGTAAGTGCAATTTATTTCCAAGTGCTGTAGTGCAATATTTACATAGTCCAGGATTGTGAGTTCATTTGTGTGACACCTTCTTTTGTGATACTACACAGGCGCAATGAGACATGTCATTGGACATGCTGGGGTGAAGTGTCATACAGTGCAGAGGAACATGAATTGCCAATGAGGTAGTGTGAGACAATCACAGAGCACAGTGTCAAGGTAAACAGTGAGCTGGAGAACAGTGCATGTGAGCAGCTGTTGCAAGACTGGCATGTTAACAATCACAGGACCTAGGATATGAGTGCCCATTTGGCATGGACTTGTGCTACCGGGTACTCTTACGGGTGAAGGTGATCTGTTCCACATCCTCATCTTCTGATGTGTGTGTTGTCTCCTCTGCCCTTGGTGGTGGTGGGTTTGAAGTGGCAACACACACTTCAGTATTTGAAGACGTGGAGTCAGAAATCCCGGTAGCTGCCAACTGTGGGGCTATTAAGGGCAGTACTGCAACAAGGAGGAGCTGCTGGTTCTTAAGTATAGCAGCTACATCACTGTGGTAGGCAGCCAGGTCGGCCCTGAGGTGGTCATTATTGCATTTGTGCACGCAGTGAAAGGTTTGGTGTGCGAGGTGTTGTGTCAACTCCCTTACTGCAGTGCTGATTTCCTTCACACTTTGTTGAAGTTCTTGCAGGATAGATGTTTGCCCTTGCATGGCTGCTGCCTGTTCTGCAGATGACATCATGCATGAACGCACCCACTCAAGGCTGGCTGCCATATTTTGCATCCTCACCCGCACCTTCTTGGCCAGCTCCCGCTGTACTCCAACAACAGTCCTCTCAAAGCTGCTGCCAGTGTCGTCAGAGTCCTCAGCTGGGTTGGAGCTGGCAGATCGTACAATTGGGGTGGTGGGTGGATCCTCTGTGATGGCTGCTACTTCTGTACTCCTCCTTGAGACGGAAGGAGGGGTCTGGAGGGTTCCAAGGATATCTTGGAGGGTCTGCTGGCTAATGTTTGTCATCTCGTCATACATGTCATCAGGGAATTCCAGGGCAGGCCTATTCCCAGGAGAGCCATCATCCTCTGCAATGATATATTGTACAATTATTGTGTCTGTGTTGTGACATTTGTAATCTGACGTGCCTGACTTCCTATTAGTTGCACATTGTGATCTTGGTTCCTGTTAATTGTTCCTGTCATTAAGATTAGCATTCTCCCAGGCCTATGCCCCACCTGCATGTCATATGTAGTGTGGGCAGTTTGGGGAAATGTCTGTGTCACATCCTCTAGGTGTAGGTTCTGCCCAAATTGTATGTTGCCACCTTCTTGTCCTACTCAACCCTCCCTCTAGTTCCATTATCATGGTGTGGCCTTGCACTGGCTGTGGGTGTTCTGATGGCACTTGCACCAGACTTAACAATCTGGAACTGACCCAGTCTCTGATATTTTACATCCGCCTATATGTTGCTGAGACCTAGCATACACTATGTAAATCATTGGCATGGCACAATACCGGTGTCAGCATTGGTAGTGTGTACTGCTGATGTTGGGGAATGTGTGCTACATTGTATTGCACTGATGGTCCTAGCAGTGTTCCATTTCCTGTTATTACTGTGCAGGTGTGTTTCACTAGCTGGAAACATATGTCCTCCCCCTCAATGCTGTTGTCTTAGCACTATGACGCTTGAAATGTTGCATGTTGGCATTGCAGCTATTGTGACACAGCCACAGGATACACCTTGACATGTGCAACATGGGTATGACATTACTGCTGTGTACCTCATAATGTTACATACAATACCTGATGTTTGTAGCGCCTATAGACATGGGCATTTGACAGGATTTGCACATTTGTATTAATTACAGGGGATTTAATAACGTTGTCATCCTGAACCCTCTAATTTGGGTGTGTTTGATCCATGGGCACGTAACTGCCATTAGCTACTTGACCTGCACACACAGCAGAGGTGGTAGTGCCAACTGTTGTCATTGGTAAATACCACTTCCGGATATGGCCTGAGACTGAAAATTGATCCCTAGTTCATGTTGTGCCAGTACCAGCTGGTGTGTGACAGCAGGCCAGTTTTACTTTGTACCCTACCCTCTTGGACTGGCTTTGCTTTTCCCACATCCTTGGCATGGCAGAGTACCCCCATGTAAAGGTTGTTGGTGTAGTGTTGTGCTGTGCCCCAGGTTTGCCCTGCACAGTCCACGCCCCCGTGCCTTGCCCCTTTACCCTTTCCACTACTTGATTATAATGGCTTACATGCATTGTGTAGTAGGTATGCCCCCCGCTTGCAGTTAACAATTAGTCATTTTTGTTCCCCTTGCCACTTACCCTGCATCTGTGTTGTATCCTGGTAGTCTGCGCTGTCCTGTCCTTGAATCCCTGTGACGATCTCCTCTGGGATGATGGCTGCCACCATCTCCTCCATGTGGTCCAGGGCCCCCTGCGGTGCTGGACTCCCACCTCCAGTCTGCAGTGCTGCCTTCCTGTTCCTTGCCATTTTTCCTTTGTCCTGCCATTGCAGTAATGCCAGCGTTTCTTGCACTTGGTGACTGTTCTCCATTCTACTGCCACACTGTTGATCTTATCGACAGTTTGTTGCCAAATTGCCTTTCTCCTACCAATTGACAATTTAGAGGTGACAAAAAGTTGGTGCTGCTGTTCCGTCACCTCTGTCACAAGTATTTCATGTTCCTCTGCACTGAACCGACACTTCCTTTTCTTCTTCTCCCTCTCCTGGGTCTTGTGTGGGTTCTCCTGGCTGGTTCCTGGTCTGTTGTTTTCTTCCTGGGGTCTCTCATAGCTTCTGGGATCCATTTTGGGGCTCCTTTACACATTTTGCTGTGTTTGTGCCGCTTTTTGACGCTATTGCGTCAAAAAATGGCGCATATCCGGTTTGCGACATCGTAAACCGGATTAAAGTAATTTTCTCTGCGTTAACATTGTTTTTCTTTACGACGTGGCACATCTGTTTGAGTAAAAAAAAATTACTCTAACCAGTGGTTTGCGCCACTGAGCGTCAAAGTATAAATTTGATGCCCGGGTGGTACAAAGAAGTGGTGTTAGCTGGCGTTAAACCTTTTGACGCAAAACTGCGTCAGCGCAGTTTTGCGTCAAAAAGTATAAATATGGCCCATAGTACTTCATTCTCCTTCTTTACCATATCCTCTTTACCAGGTTCCAGGTCATAGCATGGTTTTTCACTTATTGAGGGTGTTTTCATTTTCACCGGATTGGAGATCGAGGATACTATTTGCTATACTCTTGCAATAATCCAGAACAAGATCATCAGAAATGTTCATTAGTGGAAATTCTCATTAGTCTGTCCATCATCCCTTCATGAGGTGAAGGTCCGGATTCTTTAGTCAGTGTACTTCCAAAGCATACTTCTTACGTGTACGTTTTATGCATACCATTACCAGTGGCAGAGTATCTGGCCATTTCAGTGATGCCGAGATACACATCATCAACAGTTTTGACTTGAAGTGTTATTGATGTGTTCCACTACAATGGATGGTTGTTTTCAATAACTGCAAAGAAACATTTGATCGACATCTAGTGCCATACACAATTTCCGTTACGCCACTTTTAAAATGACTTCCCCTATTTGACTCTAGAAAGGTTGGCAAACTAAATCCAGGGATCAGCTCCCCCAGTAAGAGTTTGGCTACATTTAGGATATGATAGTCTCTGGTTCAATACGCTTTGACCCACCTGGAAAAGAGGCAAACAGCAACTAAAATACACTTCAAACCTTTGCAGAGATACCTCTCTGCAAAAACAATCTGTAGCCTAGTTAATAGCCCCTCAGAAAACCCAATATGACTTGAGATCACATCATGTAACTGTTGACAAGTAACACCATGCAGAAGATTCTCAACTACAGCTCTAAAATGTGGATTAAACCAATATTGCTTAAGCAGTCTTTTCATGTTATGACTTCCAACATGAGGAGGTCAATGAATGTGTCGAGACATATACTGTAAAATACAATTCGGCAAAACAAGTCTGCAAATAACAGACTTCCACATTTTACCATTGTCCCTTGTGCAACCTTCTATAACCCAGTTTTTCATTTCTTCCTCAGATTCATTATTTTGCAAGCTTTTCAGGTCACCCAACGTCTGTAATGATTTGTAATCAAACTATATTACTTTTACATGTGTAAGCGCATCCAGTTATGTTACAAAATAGTACTCTCTTTATGGATTCACATTAAGGGGCATATTTATACTCCGTCTACGCCGAATGTGCGTCAAAAATGTTGACGCACATTCAGCGCAAATGTTGCCCCATATTTAAACTTTGACGCCCAAGCCCACAACCGCCAAAATTCCACTGTGTGCGTAATTTTTTGGATGCGGCAACCCGCCTTGCGTTAAACAAGGTAGGCATTCCCGGCCAAAAAATGACTTAAACGGAAGTGCGTCGTATTTATGCTTTCGGGCAAAAATGACGCACGGCCGGGAGGTGGAGCTGGAAAATGACGCACAGCCCGATTTGCGTAAAAAATTAACGCCTGGGTCAGGGCAGGCATTAAAATGGGGCAAACACACACAGAAGCAACAGCAGGCAGCAGAGCAGCAACAGGGAGACATGGAGGTGATTCTAATCCAGCGTGCACGCAGACGCAGAGCCCAGCAGCAACAACAGCAGCTACAACAACACCAGCAGGGACCCCAAAGGCAGCGCAGAAGGCAGGAGAGGATATTCCACCCCAGAACAACCCTTCAGGGCCTAAGGGAACACAACATCATCCAGAGGTACAGGTTGAACTGGCAGGCCTTTCAGCAGCTGCTGCGCCACATTGAACCGCAGTTGGCCCCCACTTTGCTGACACCCCGCACCATCCCAACAGAAATCAAGCTGCTTGCCGTACTTCACCTGCTGGTAAGTGGCTCATTTCAAACAACTGGTGCCCTGGTTGGCGGAATATCACAACCATCATTCTCCGCATTTCTGCCAAAAGTACTGGATGACATCATTGAACTGACACCCGCCACATCTGCTTCCCTAACACACTGCAGAAGCAGCAGGAAACAAAACAGGGGTTCTACGTCCTTGGTGCAATCGACTGCACACATGTACGCCTTGTGCCACCTGCTGCAACAGAACACCTCTACCGCAACAGGAAGCACACACATTCCATCAACGTGCAGGCCATTGTCGATCACCAGGGATTGATCACCAACATCGTGGCTAAATATCCTGGGAGTGTACATGACTCATTCATCTTCCGTCACTGCACCATCAATGAACACTTCCAGGATGAACGGTATGGCAATGGACTATTTGTTTGTAAGTACAAAATCCTACTTATATACACACTGCACAGCAACCCTCTAGGACACACAACACATACCCCACAACAGCAACATGTGGACAGGAACACACTGAGGTCGTGACATCGCTAGCCATGTTTCTTAGGTCACCATTGAACCTGTCACACATCGGAAATTACTGTACAGCCTAATGTGAAGACGTCAATGAGTGTGGTTGCCTAAATGTTACCTTGCAAATTGTAAGTCTCACAATGACCTTTACATTAATACATTGCCTAAGTCTAAAGGTATGGGATGTCCAGGGTACTTCCATATGAACGTGCTAACAACACTTATAAATTAAACTCTACATTGAACTATCTACTCACCCCAAGTGAAGACACAAGGACACCTGTATCACAAGTCACAATGTTAGGGAGGGCACACTGCACTGAAAATCACCAAACATACTGATGACAAACGGTTAGCAGACAAACACGTGCTCAGCCAAGGTAAAAACACAATGCAGATGGTATAGCCTACAAGTATAGGATGTCACATCAGTACACAAAAGAGTCACAGACAACACAAGACAACTACTGCCATGGACGGTCTTTTCAATAATGCAAGCTACATCAACATGATCCCATTCTGTTTTTTTCTTTCAGCTGATCAGGGGTATGGCATCCAGCCATGGCTAATGACACCATTTGGGAACCCGAGTACTGCTGCAGAGCGGGCATACAACGACGCCCATAAGAGGACACGCAGCATTGTTGAGCGGACCTTCGGGATCCTCAAGTCAAGGTTCCGCTGCCTCGAGATCACTGGTGGTAGCCTACTATATTCCCCCGAGATGGTCTGTAGGATCATACTCACATGTGCAATATTGCACAACATTTGTGTCAAAAGGAACATTCCCCTCCTCGAACCTGACCCATACATGCCTGAAGACGAAGAAGAGGAGGATGCTGGCCTGCAACAGGAGGGGGAACAACCAAACACGGCTGCTGGAGTGCGTAGGCGCCAACAGATTGTAAATAATTTATTTTCATAATTATCCCCATCACCACTTAATGCACTATTGTAAATAAACACTGATAACAAACACCACATTATGGTTTGGCCTATTCATTTCTGCCCACCTTTAGCTTGAAATATCAGAAGAAGAATGTTGTCTCATTGAGCAATAATGATATAACAATCAGGACACAGAAAAATACACAACAAATATAATGGCCACCATACAATGGTTACATACACACACAATGTTAATGACAGACATCCCGTACAGTTCACCTTTGAAGGGCAATAGCTGAGGACCACACATATGACACACATACATGTAGGAAACATGGATCATCGCAGCAGATGGCACACAACTAAAAAACCATCACTCAACTAGGGGAAAACAGGCCTCATACATCAGCCAGTTCACATGCTAATGCTTCAGGAACAGGAATGTATTACCAGACTCTTGGCAACAGTAATTCCAACTACTTACTATCTTTGCAATGACTATCTGTCACTAGAGTTACACATAAGCAGAACATACACAGCACAAGTGCTACACCTATGACAAGCATCCAGCACATCACTACCCATCTACATGTCAGCCCTTTTCTAAAAACATTACACACACCTGTGGCTGGTCACACCCCACCTGTCTGAAGAGGTCCCTGGAATGCTGATTTGTGTACACTGAGATTCCCTCATCTACACACACACACACACTCACAAGTGTCATCCAGTGTGCCACACCCTTTCCTATGCCTACCATTGTCATAGTACCATCTCACTGCATGGAACTCAGCTCATATAATACACTGGCTTGGAGTTTTTAAGGCCTGGTATCACCTGTAGATTGATTATCTTGTGAAAGGTACTGTAGGCTAATGTTCAGCAAATCTCATCTGACAGGACTAGTGAGACACTGATGGAGGCCACACCAGTGATCCCCTCCATGCACACCACCCAAATGTACATGCCCCGTCCCTGCTGATGCCTCCTACAGCATAGATATTGGCATTTGGGCAATTACATCATTAAGCATTGCTACTAATGTTGCAGTGTAACACTGTATATGGATTCATGTGTCACCTTCAAAACAACAAAGGACATACACAGTGTGACATGTCAACTGTCTACTCCTCCCTCTGACCAGTCCTAGTCAGAACACTGATCATGTAATTACTGAAAGAACTTGCTCCTGATTGACCCTGCATCCTGTCAGCCTGACTGGCACCTGTCTGTGGGTCACCCTAAAGATACCTGTGGTTCACCTATGGACCACACGTGCTGTCCAAAACCTCTTGTACCTCAGACACTAATTTGTCATTAGCCTCATCAATGTATACTGAAATACATAGTATTGCATCATCTGACTGTTATTTGTATCAGATTTGTGACAGTGCCCTTGAATAGCTAAATCATGGCCCTTCCGTTGTCTGGCCCTCATTAATGCCTAAACTACAAAGTGTGACAGTGGACCTGGACCATAGCGTTTGATGGTGTAAGTGGCCTCCATCCTAACCAGCAACCTCAGATAATGTCCATGAAAAGTCAACACATATGAGGACCCTGACAGTTCACACGCAGAGTTACATTGTTCAAATAATAAAGATGAGTCGTGTGTGCTGAATACCAGCCATTTACTTCTGCAAAGAGGCTATGATGTTTCCTGATACATTACCATCCACAGAGGCCAACTGGAGTACAAATGTTGCAGTGTCACATGCCGGATCCAGACACCTGAGACATTCTATCAGCACACCAAGGTTGCCCAGTTGAAAGTCTCATTACACGTCTTCAGTGACAGGGTGGGACCATCCACGTGTAGGTGACCATGTCCTCAATGACTTTTCTCAAATTTTGCTACAAACGATACTCATTAGATACACGATTAGCTGCCACTAACTCATGAGGAGACCTGGACGTTACAGTGACAACATACACCTTGACAGCTGATACTGGATCAATATTGGACCACACACATGTACATGTACCATCCAATCAACAAAATGGTTGCAAGCAGCCGAGCACAGTAGTGTCCCAGTTGTAACCTAGCAGGAAAAATGAAACATGCCTCTAAACCAGGTAATGCATAAAGGGCCACATACATCAGCAACCTATTTGCTATCATGACATAAGGAACGTTGAGATTTTGCAAAAAATCAATGCAAAATGGTATGTCAGAATTCTCCAAAGAATCAATAGGGCAAACGTCAAATGGGCAAATGGGATTACAGATTAGCAAACAGTGAATCATACCCGATTTGATTCCATGGGCCTGCTGCTGATGGTTTAGCATAACTGAATTTGGGAAACCCTTGGATAAAGTTGCAAGTCTGGAAGAGCAAACCCTAGGAAGCTGGGGGCCTATGCCCACCTCTGCTGCCCCCCAAATATACATTTTTTATGCACATGTGAAGCACACACATGCATAAGCGCATGTGTGCCCTACATGTCAAAAGTGAAACACATTTTAGATAAATTTACTCGTAAATAGGACATGGTTACCCCCCAAAAAAGGTTAGGCGACAATTGCACTACCTAATTGGCCTTTATTTAATTTTGAATAGCTTGATACATGTGGACACAATTTTGCTAAGGAATACATCCTGGTATCCCATTCATATTTTGAAATTAGCAATCAGCAATTACCTACATATGTGTACAATTATAAGTAATATTCATTCTGGCCAATCATTACCATTGCACTGTGAATACCTTCTATACATCCTATAAGGGACATTTGCTATAGCTAACCCCAAAGTTTATCACTTAGCACCGTTTGGTCATGACAAAATTCATTTCTCAATTTGACAAATGAAAGACATATTTGTCATAATGCGTCATATTTCCACGCATACAGCTTGTGCGTCATAATTTTAGACGCACAGGAGTGCAGATAATGCAGAGTCAAAAATATATTTCATAAATAGATATCATAATATCCTGCATAACATGGCCTCCGTTTTTTTCCATTATGCGCCATATTTCCACGCATACAGCTTGTGCGCCAATATTTCTGACGCACATGAGTGCATATAATGCAGAGTCAAAAATATTTTTCATAATTAGATATCATATTTTGCTGCGGCTTACTTTTCAACTCTAGAACTGTAAAATATGCCTCAAACAAATATAATCTACCAATGATTAAACATTTTTTGACTCTGCATTATTTGCACTCCTGTGCGTCAAAAAATATGACGCACAAGCTGTATGCGTGAAAATATGACGCATAGCAGAAAAAAACGGCGGCCATTTTATGCAGGATGTGATGTAATAGGATATCCTGTTTACAGAATCTGTACAGTGGGTGTACTTTCACTTTCACTTTGCAGTCTCAGATTATTCTAGACTGTGTGGCTGTGTGCAAAGTGTTGTCCTGTGTATTAGTGCTTTTGTGTCCAGTGTGCCATCTCAATTGTGCTTTTGTCATCATTGTCTTGTTGTAGAATACTGTCTGAGTCTGTGTTGTGTTAATTTGTCAAGTCCAGTGTTTTATTTATTGTCTGTGGGAGTCTGTTGTGGGTACTGTAATATAGGGAATAGTTGGGCTCTTCTTCTTAAGTTTTCTTTGTATTTCCCCACTCTACCTTTCCCCATTTCCCCCTTTTCCTTTTTCTACTACTTTTTCCCCTTTTTCAGTGCTGACATGTCTGGTAGGCCACGGCTTTCCACGATGGGTGAGGAGGAATTGGGGGGGTTTATATGGCTTGTTTGCCATTTCCTCCCACTCATGCTGGAGGCTGGGGGTAGGGTGATACAGGAGTATCACACGGAGGTCCGTAAAGTCCGGTGGGGGAAGGTGCGCCATCACTTGGTGCGTCTATATGGTAGCCAAAGGAATGACCATCAATTGAAGCAACGCTGGGCGGATCTGATCTCCAGGGAGCAAGATCTGCTGGACCACCTGGGAATCAGGATTGGTGGCCATGTTGGTGAGTACAGATCAATTAAATGTGCACAATTTAAAGCTGTGTAGTGACATGTGATGATTGTTACCCAATCTGCCAGATAAGTAGCTGACTGTGTGTAATGCTAGGGAAACATACTGGGTAATTGATGCACAATGTGAAGGATGACAAATGCTAGCAGTCAGGTAGCACATGTTTTCTACACATACCGGTTGCCTGTAGCAGAATGTAATGTAGTGCCGCCTTTGTGTCAGACAAGCGACACATTAATGACGCAATTAGGACTCTACAGGTCACAATAGCCCGTGAAAAATGAATGTTGAAACATCATACCTACATATGTAGAAGCCATAGCTAGACTGACATTTGTAAACCCTACATGATGCTGAAAATGAGTGCTGCCTCCACGTCAATTGAAGTTAGCAATGTTGTCCACACATATGTCACATGTGTGTCTGGTTGGTGTGTAGGGAAAATGTTTTTGGAAGTGCCATCCCTTGTCGTGATAAATGTGCTCCTTCACATTTAATTGTTACATGCCTGATCTGAGCATGAACCATATTTGTTAAGGACTCAGGTGCCCTCAGCTAACATTTTAGACAGGTATTTATTGTCACTTGTGCCCAAATCAGAATAGGGATGGCAGTCCAAAGGTATGGACTAGGGTACAAACATCTATGTTTGGTGCCAATCACTATTGTTTGGACACATCAATGTATGAAACTGTAACAACATGAGGTATTGCCAAAATACCTGGCCCTCTGTACCATGTACCTATCAGTCACATATGTGCCATGACCACATAGGCTGTTTGAGAGGTCAGGCAGTCCTCAAGTAACCAGCTTTTGGATGTCTCTCTTGGATGCACATGATGAGATGAATGCACACCTATATTGTTGCTGCATACTAATAGAGGTGCATCTTTTCCACCACATGACTGTCCGGGCCACTGCATGTGTGTAGTAGGGTGTGTAACTGTAGCAGGAGACTCATCCGATGTAAATGTTGCGCATGAATAATTCCATGCAGTATGAGCATGTGTGAAAGTGTTTCATTACTCATGTCATATTCTCACATTGTCTTTGTATTTGCAAGTGTTCGCCAGTGCACGGATTCTGAGTATATTCTTCCTTCCATGCTTTACAGGTGGACCTGCACCGTACACAGTGGGAGAGGTGGCTCATTTTGAGGACCCCGACACCTACAGTGAGTGTTGCATGTGTGGTATTTTTTATGTTTGCTGGTGATGCATGATGGACTACTTTGTGTTCAACAGATTGCAAGGTTTGATGCACTGCCCAATCATTAGTATTGTTCCATTATTGGGATTTCAGTTATCACTTCATTTTGAGTTGACCTATACTTATCCATTTGTCTGATTTTGGGTCTGTAGGCCATTTTGTAGGGCCCGCTATGGGGAATGGGGTGAGTCATGTGGAATACACTAGTTAATGTAAGAGTTGCTCTGGGACTCGTCTCGGACTGAGTCTGCATTTCAGACTGACATTCTCCCAGATAGCTTCTGCAAATGGCTTGTCTGAAATCTGCGGCTTCCCTAGTAAACGATGTACTGAGCACACTGTAGGTTGGATCTTCCGGGGGCATGCACTTCCACAAGTTGTACTAGAAGTGTGTGGGACTACAGTGCAAGGGCCTAGGTGTACATGTTATTCATGATCATGGGTGTTCTTGCTCCTCTGTGTCTGTAGAAAAATATGCCTCACTGGTAGTATGTGATGTTGGCCTAGGTCAGTACATTTTGACATGTGTGGGCCTTGGATAGGACAAGGTTTAGCTGACTCCGATTTGTTGATAGCCCTTCACTGGTGGTGTGTGTGTGGAGGCAAAAACATGTTGAGCTTTCTATACACTCCTGGCTGTGCATCGATTTTGGGATTGTTGGATGTTCTTCCCACCCCCCCCTCAAAGTCAGCCATGTGTTTGGGAATAGGGTACCTAGGACTGTAGCAACCAGTATGTTACACATACTTGTGACCATTTGAAACTTTGTTTTGAACCTAGTGTACACACTTGGTTATGGCACATGAGTTCTATACTAGCAAATCCAATTACAAATTGCAGATATTGAGGGTTGTGATTGTTATCACATACACTGACATATGGAGTCCAGGCAATAGGCGGAGGAGGTGCAGCATTAATGTAGGCTGCATTTGTAATTTTTATGATGAGAAGTTTAGGCTGATGTCACCCATCATGTAGATAATTGTATATGCTATGTGTGAGATGACCTTTGTATGCAGGCTTCCCATGTACTTCCTCTGAGACTTTCAATGATCTATATGGTGATATGAGCTGTTACAACTACAGTAAAAGTAATTTCCAATTGACCCATTGTGCTATTCCACACAATGCATTTCCTATGGTAAATAGTTGCCCTTTCTCTTCACAGCTGCAAACATGAGTGCCGTACAGAGGCATGAATTTGAGAGGCGGGCCATGAGGTACCGACACATCCTGCAGGTGCAGTCGGGGTTCTGATGGATGGCCCGAAAACACCAGGCGGATTGAGCCTCCGGAGCATGGTGGGCCTCACCACAGGGTGGCCCAACGTTGCCCACTACAGCCACCACCACCACAACCACAAGTTCTCCCCAAGTGGCCCCAGCAACGGCAGGGACAGTTGTCCCTGCCTCTGCAGCACGACCAGGACCCAGCAATATAAGAGCTGCAGGACAGTGTAGTGGGCTACGCTCAACTCCCACACAGAGCACCTCTGCCGGCACACAGACAGCAGCAGCACCTCCAATTGACCCTGCGGCATTCCAGGCTTTGGACCGCAAAATGGACAAGTTCATTAGGAAGGTGGACAAGCTGAGCCAGGATGTGGCCTACATAAAGAAGCGGGTCAGGTCCATCAGGCGGACCCTCCGGAGGGCCAACCTCTAGGACTGATATGGTCTATTTAAATTTATCCCTCCCCTCCCTCCTCTTTCCTTTTTATCATGATTAGTGGGCTTGGGGGATTAGTGTTAGGTTAGTATAGGTTGTTAGCTTAGTTAGTGTTAGGGAGGAGGGTGGGGGGTCCTTATTCTTTCTACTTTTCATTATTGAGTGTGTGGGTGGGTGGGTGGGGGTCAATGTTGGGGTTCCTGTCTGTTTAGAAAAAAAAAAATATATATATATATAATTTTAAAAAAATACCAAAAAAATATATGATTGTTTAGGATAGTATAGTATGTGTGTAGGTTAGTATGTGTTGTTCTGCATGTGTCCTGTCTCATAATGGTGGGTGGGGGGTTGATGTTTAGATCGATTCGTTATATGTGTAGAGTAAGTTTAGCTTAGGTTAGTTAGGGACAGTTGTGGGTTAGGAGTAGTCAGGTTAGATTAGTGTAGGTATGACTTTTCCCTTAGTTGCCTCTGGTGTGATTACTTATGAATAAATATATAGTTAACCCTTTGCATTATGTGTTAACTGCTACTTTATCATGGCCTTCGCATCAGTGTAGTGATTGTTGTTCTATGACATTTGTGTCCTATGCTACAAACGAAAGAAAAAAGAGGTTTAAAATGGCAGCTACCCCTGTGCTAACTTGGTAAGTATCCGCCATTTGATAGAACCACCATTTGGAGTTTACATGGATCACAAAGGATTTGTGTTGATGAGTATGTTTTCTACATCACAAAGTGTGCTTCCAGACTTGGTATTGTGGGGAAATGTTTAGGTCGGACTGCAGTGTGATGTTCAGGGACATCTTTGTAGATGAGGTGTTGTTAACACTCTTGTCTTCTTGTCTTCATTACTGACAAAGATCATGTGTGCAAAAAATCAGCATGAGTACCTATTTGGAAGTTTACTCAGAAAGGTTGATTGATGCTGTGTTTAGTTGTGTTTGCTTAGATTAGACTGCATAATTCAATGTATTAGTATTGCATGGTGACCACATTTATCAGCCACCATTAGTTGACTTTGATTTTTATTGATGGAGCATTATTCTGTCCAACACAGCATTATTGTGTGTGGTTTCTCCCTTCATCAGTTATTCTCCTCAGGATGGGCAGGCTATGATGCAATCCTGGCCACTGCACCGATGTATCAGACTACATGATGTCAGGACAGTTGTAATGACAAGCTAAATGGTTGTCACACAGGCACTTTTGAGTTATCTACTGCACAGTTGATGTGTCAAATTACACAGAGACATATTAGGTGTGCAAGTGCTATTTATTGATAGGTGCTGTACTGTAATATGTACATTGTCCAGGTTTGCTGAGTCTGTTCTAGTGCAATCTTACATGGTGATCCTACAGAAGGAGTGTGGATGATGCTCTTGACATGCTGGGGTGATGTTACCGACAGTGCAGAGGGACAGGATTTGCCAATTAGTAGGAGAGAGACATTCACTGGCAATGCTGACAAGTTATACAGTGGTTAGCAGAACAGTCATTGAGTATAGTTGTAGTGAGACTGGCAATTGACAAAACGTAGGACCTTGGTCAAAGTAGGCCATGGTGCAGGGACAAGTGCTTCCGGGTACTCTTCCGTGTGAATGTGATCTGTTCCATGTCTTCTTCTTCTGATGTGTGTGTTGCCTGCTTTGTCCTTGTTGTTGTTGGTTGTGAAGGGGCAACACACACCTCAGTGTTAGAAGACGTGGAGTCAGACATCCCGGTGGCTGCTCCCTGTGAAGGTCTTAAGGGCAGTACTGCAGCAAGGAGGGCCTGCTGTTTTTTGAGAATAGCAGCTACATCACGATGGTAGGCAGCCAGGTCAGCCCTGAGGGAGTCATGATTGCATTCGTGCATGCAGTGGAAAGTTTGGGGTGCGAGGTGTTGTGGCAACTCCCTTACCTCAGTGGTAAATTCCTTTACAGTTTCTTGTAGTCCTTGCAGTATGGATGTTAGGGCTTGCATGGCTGCTGCCAGATCTGCAGATGACATCATGCACGAGCGCACCCCCTCAAGGCTGGCTGCCATATTTTGCATCCCCACCCGCACCTCCTTGGCCAGCTCCCGCTGTTCTCCAACTATAGTTCTTTCAAAGCTGGTGCCAGTGTCGACAGAGTCCTCAGCTGTGTAGGAGCTGGCAGGTCTTGCAATTGGGGTGGTGGGTGGTTCTTCTGTGATGGCTGCTTGTTCTGTGCTCCTCCTAGTGACTGAAGGTGGGGTCTGGAGGGTTTCAAGGACCTTTTGGATGGTCTCCTGGGGAATGTTTATGGGCTTGTCATCCATGTCATCAAGGAAATCTGGGACAGGCATATCGACAGGAGATCCATGTTCCTCTGCAATGAAACAGGGTACAAGTAGTGTGTCTGTGTTGTGACAATTTTGACGTAACATGCCAGCCTTTTGATGAATTCACTTTGTGATCTTGTTTGGTATTGGTATCTGCTGTCCTTCATATGGGCATTGTTATAGGCCTATGGCCCACCTGTGTGTCACATGTATGATATTGAGTTATCAGACTTGTCTGCCTACTTGCCTCTAGGTGTTGCTTTATACCAAATAGAGAATAGCCAGCTTTTTGTCCTACTCAACCCTCCGTGTATATCCATTCTCATGGTGAGACCTTTCACTGGCTGTGGGTGTTCTGATGGTCCTGGCAGCACAATTGCCTCTCAGGACCTGCCCCAATCCCTGATTGTTCACATTGACTTAAATGTAATTGACATGTGGCATATCCTATGCATGGCAATGTTATGATGTGATGTGGATGTAGACATTGTTAATGTGTCCTGCTGATGTTGGGTAATGTGTGTTACATTGGATTGCCCTGATTATCGTATCAATGTCCTATTTGGTCCTCTGACTGTGCAGGTGTATTTCAGTGACCAGTTCCATGTGTCCCCTCCTCAATGCTGTTGTCTGAGCAGTATGACATTTGTGATGTAGCCTTGTTTGGCAGGCACGGGAAGGACCCTGACATATGCAGCATGGGTGTGTCCTTAGTGCTGTGTCGCTCCTATTGCTGTTTACTTTGGCTGATGTATGTGACAACTATGGGCATTGACATATGAGTGTACTGGGGCCTTTGTCTTGTTTCAGGGGATTGTTGCAGATGTCATCCTCACCCCCTAATTTAGGTATGTATGTTCCATGGGGAGGTTACTGCCATTGGCTACTATAGCTGCACAGAGATCAGAGGTGGTAGTGTCAACTGTTGTTGCAGTTACATTGCAGTTGTTGTTTTGTCTAGAGGATTGCTGATAGGGCCCTAGTTAATGTAGGAGATATTTTGGCTGACGAGTGCCAGGATGTAAGTTTGACGTAGTGGCCTTCCCTCCTGTCGAGGCTTTCCCTTTGCTCCATTGTTGGCATGACAGGATGCCCCCATGGGACTGTTGTTGGTGTAGTGTTATGTTGTGCCCCAGCTTCTGTATGTGCAGGCCATGCCCCCATGCCATACCCCTTTACCCATGCCACTCCATGTATATGATGACTTACATGCAATGTGCAGTAGGTATTTGCCCCCCTGCTTACAGTCAACATTATTGTATTTTAAATCCCCATGCGACTTACCCTGCATGTGCGTTGTCTCGTGGTAGTCTGCACTGTCCTGTCCTTGAATCCCTGTGACGATCTCCTCGGGGATGACGGCTGCAACCATCTCCTCCATGTGGTCGAGGGCCTCCTGGTGTGCTGGACTCCCACCTCCAGTCTGCAGTGCTGCCTTCCTGTTACTGGCAATTTTTTCCTTTGTCCTACGTTTGCAGTCATGCCAGAGCTTCTTACACTCGGTGACTGTTCTGCGTACTTCAGCCACACTGTTGATCTTGTCAACAATTTGTTGCCATATGGCCTCTCTCCTACTGATTGGCAACTTAGAGGTGATGAACAGTTGGTGCTGGTGTTCTGTCACCTCTTTAACCAGGATTTCCTGCTCCTCTGCACTGAAGCGACACTTTCTTTTTTTCTATATATGTCCTGGTTCTTGTATGGATCATCCTGGCTAGTTCGTGGTCTGCTGTCATCTTCCTGGGGTCTGTAGTGGCATCTGGGATCCATTTTGGCTCTCCTCTGCTGAAAGGGCAGTGTTCACGGGTATTTTTTACGCTATTGCGTAAAAAAAAACGGTGCATATCCGGGTTGCGGTGTCGTAAATCGACCCACAGTCATTTACGCCGTCTTAACGTCATTTTCCTTTACGACTTGACGCCGCGATGTGCGTAAAAAAAAATGACTCCCACCTGTTGCTTGCGCCGCCGTGCGTCAAAGTATAAATTTGACGCCCGCACGGTGCAACGAAATGGCGTTAGCCGGCGGTAAAATGTTTGGTGCAAAAATGCGGCGGTGCAGTTTTGCGTCAAAAAGTATAAATATGGCCCCATATTTTTTTCTGGTCACCAATTACGGGGCATGTTTGCAACCACATGACAGTTAGGGCCAATGTATGTGTGCAGATATGTGTGTAACTGTCACAGGAGACCCATGCTATGTATAAGTTGGCTGTGATATATCAGATTCAGTACCATCATGTCTGAATGGCTGCCATTTCCTTATTCAGCCTACACATTGTATATGTTTATGAAATTGTTGCGCTGTGCACAGATTTTGAGCACATTTCTTCCTTCCATACCTTACAGGTGGACTGGCACCCTACACTGTGGGATAGTGGCTACATTTGAGGACCCCGACCACTCCCGTAAGTGTTGATATGTCTGTTATGTGTTGTGTTTCCTGGTTATGGACTAGTGTGTGTTGAATGCATAGCAAGGTGTGATGCGCTGGGCAATCATTTCTCTTGTTCCATGAGTGGGATTTCAGTTTCTCACATGTTTTGAGTTGGCCAATGCGTATCCAATGGTATTATGTAGGGATTGTAGGCCATTCCTGTAGGCCCCACTGGGGTTAGTCATGTGGATGACACTTGTATCAACAAGAGCCGCACTGGAAGTCAGCTCTGACTTAGTCAGCCTGTCAGACCCACATTCTCCAAGATTGGTACAGCAAATTGCTTTCCAATAGACTTCTGCTTCCCTATTTACCAACGTAATTATGAAACTGTAGGTAGAACCTCCTAGCAGCATGTACTTCCACATATAGTGCTACAAGTATGTGGAACTTGAGTGCAATGGCCTAGATGTGCATGCAATTCATGATCATGGGTGTTCTTGCAACTCTGTGTCTGATGTAAGTAAGGCCTTACTGGAGGTATATGTTGTGTACCAAGTTCTGCATTTCCTGACATGTGTGGCCCTATGATTGGTCTAGGGTTTGCTGAATCCTAATTGTTGATAGACCTTACCTGTGGTGTGTGTGTAGAGCCAAACACGTGTGGAGTTTTCTATACACTCCTCGGTGTACCTGTTGTTGGAAATTGATAGTTGTTTATCCACCCCCCACCATCAAACACAGGCATGGGTTTGTGAATGGGGTATCTAGTACTAATGCTACCAGTATGTTACACATACATGTGAATAAGTGACTGTTTGGTTGGAACCTAGTATACACACTCAGGTTTGCACTTGGTACTATACTGGCAAGTCCAGTTACAACTTGCAGACCATGTGGCTTTATTTTTGCTTTCCGTACACTGACATTTGTAGCCCAGGTCTTGGCGGAGGATATGCAGCATGATTCTTAGCTGATAACTGGCAGAACTCAGATTGCAAGTCAAAGCCAGATGTTACACATCTTGTAGGTTATGGATGTGCTATGTGTGATGTGACCTTTGTAGGCTGGCCTGCCATGTACTTCCTCAGGGACATTCAATGATCTGTATTGTGATATGAGCTGTTACAAGTACAGTAGATGTATTGTCTGATTAACTTCTTGTGCCATTTCACACAATGCAGTTACTAATGTAGAATATTTGCATTTGTCTTCACAGCTGCAAACATGACTCCAGACCAGGTCCGTGAATTCCAGCGCTGGGCCATGAGATACCAGTACATCCTGCTGGTGGAGTCAGGGTTCAGGAGGATGGCCCGGCGATATCGCCATGAACGGGCCTCTGGGGCATGGAGAGCCTTCCCACAGGGTGGCCCTACTTTGCCCACCACAGCCACCACAAGCACAAACACCAATTCAAGCCAGTTGGCCCCACCCACAGCTGGGACTGTTGTGCCTACATTTGCTGGACTTCCAGGCCCCAGCATTGCTACCGGTGCAGGACAGCCCACTGGGCCTGGCACCACACACACACAGACCTCCTCCACCGGTACCCAGACTGCCACTGCTCCATCTATTGACCCTGCAGCCTTCCACAACATGGAAAGGAAGATGGACCGTGTGCTGCGCAAGTTGAGCCACCTGAGCCGGGATGTGCACCACATTAACCGGCGTGTTAAGTCATGATGGACATGATTCCCTCCCCTCCCTCCTCTTTCCTTGTTCTTATAGTTAGTGGGCTTAGGGGGCTTAGTGTTAGGTTAGTATAGGCTGTTAGTTTAGTTAGTGTTAGTGGGTGAGGGGTCCAGAATCTTTATATTTTTACTTAATAAGTGTGTGTGTGGGTGGGTGGGGGGCTATGTTGGGGTTCTTGTATGTTTAAAAAAAAACAATAATATATATATATTTGTTTAGGATAGTATAGTATGTGTTTAGGTTAGTATGTGTTTTCCTCCATGTGTCCCGTCTCATAAGGGGGGTGGGGGTAGATGTTTAGAACGTTTCGTTACATGTGATAAGTAAGTGTAGCTTAGGTTACTTAGGAACAGTTGTGGGTAATGAGTAGTCAGGGTAGATTAGGGTAGGTAAGATTTTTCCCTCAGTTTACTCTTCTGTGATTAGTATTTAATAAATATTTGGTTAACCCTTACTAGTATGTGTTGAATGGTACTTGATCGTGGGTTTGGATTCAGTGTACATACATTTTGTACTATTACATTTGTGTCCTATGCTACAAACAAATTTCAACTGAGGTGTACGATTGGCAGCTAGCCCAGAGCTACCTTGCAAAGTGTCGACCCTTCGTTGCAACCACCAATCACATTTAATATGGATGACAATGTGTTTCTGTTGATAAGTGTGTTTTCAAAGTCACAAACAGTGCTTCCAGACTTGGTATTGGAGAAACAGTTTTAGGTCTGACTGCAGTGTGATGATCAAGGACACCCTTATAAGATGGGTTCTCATTGGCACTCTTGTATTCTTGTCTTCATGACTCTCATACATCATTTGTGACACAGTTCAGCATGATTACCTATTTGTATGTAAACTCAGGCACCTTCATTTATGCAGTTTTTGTAGTGTTTGCTTAGATTAGTGTGCACTGTTATCTGTGTTATTATTGCATGTTGACAACATTTTGCGGCCACTATTTGATGGCTTAGATATCCCCTGAGGAAGCATTCTTCTGTCCAACACAGCATGATGGTGTATGGTTTCCCACTTCATCAGATATGTCCCTCAGGATGGGCAGAGTATGATGCAATCATGGGCACTGTGCAGATTTCTCTGACTACATAATATCAGGACAGTTGTATTGACAAGCTACATAATTTGACAGTAGGCACATTTCAGTTATCTACTGCACAGTTGATATGTCACATTACCCAGAGACAGATTTGTTGTGCTAAGTGCTATTTATTGAAAAGTGCTGTAGTGCTATCTGTACATTGTCCATGATTGTGAGTCCATTATAGTGACATCTTACATTGTGATCCAACACAAGGGTTTACCAAAATGCTTTTGACATGCTGGGGTTGATATTTCAGACAGTGCAGAGGGACAGAATTTGCCAATGAGTAGGAGAGAGACAATCACTGGGCTGTGTGACAAGATATACAGTGGTTTGCAGAACAGTGCTTGAGTACAGTTGTTGCAAGACTGGCAAGTTACAAAGCGCAGGACCTTGGTAATTGTTGGGCATGTGACAGGGACTAGTGCTTCCGGGTCATTTTTCTTGTGAATGTATTCTGCTCCATGTCTTCTTCTTCTGATATGTGTGTTGCCTCCTCTGTCCTTGTTGTTGTTGGTTGTGAATGGGCAATACACACCTCAGTGTTAGAAGACGTGGAGTCAGACATCCCGGTTGCAGCTCCCTGTGAAGGTCTTAAGGGCAGTACTGCAGCAAGGAGTATCTGCTGGTTCTTGAGAATAGCAGCCACATCACAATGGTAGGCAGCCAGGTCGGCCCTGAGGGTTTCAATGTTGCATTCATGCACGCTTTGACAGGATTGCTGTTGTAGGTGTTGGGTCAACTGTATTACAGCTGTGCTGATTTCCTTCTGGGTCTTCTGCAGTTCCTGCAAGTTAGATGTTAGGGCTTGCATAGCTGCTGCCTGATCTGCAGATAACGTCATGCACGAACGCACCCCCTCAAGGATGGCTGCCATATTTTGCATCCCCACCCGCACCTCCTTGGCCAGCTCCCGTTGTACTCCAATATAATTACCTACATAGGACGTACCTTACTCCTCACCGACTGTTCTCTCAAAGCTGGTGCCAGTGTCGTCTGAGTCCTCAGCTGTATTGGAGCTGGCATGTCTTACAATTGGGGTGGTGGGTGGATCCTCTGCGATGTCTTCTTGTTCTGTGCTCCTCCTTGTGACTGAAGGTGGGATCTGGAGGGTTTCAATGACCTTTTGGATAGTCTCCTGGGGAATGTTTATCGGCTCATCATCCATGTCATCAGGGCAATCAGGGACAGGCATATCCGCAGGAGATCCATCTTCCCCTGCAATGAAACAGGGCACAATTAGTGTGTCTGTGTTGTGGCAATTTTGATGTGACATGCCTGCCTTTTGATGAATTCACTTTGTGATCTTGTTTCGTTTTAATTGCTCCAGTCCTTTAGATGGGCATTCTTCCAGGCCTATGGCCCACCAGCATGTCACATGTATGTTATTGAGTTATTATACTTGTCAGCATCATCGCCTCTAGGTGTTGGTTTAGGCCAAATAGAGAATTGCCACCTTCTTGTCCTACTCAAGCCTCCGTCTACATCCATTCTCATGGTGAGACCTTTCACTGGCTGTGGGTATTCTGATGGCCCTGGCAGCACACTTAACAATCTGGACCTGCCCCAATCTCTGAGCTTTCACATCCACTTAAATGTATTTGACATGTGGCATATCCTATGCATAGCAATGTTATGATCCGAGATGGATGTTGACATTGGTAATGTATACTGCTGATGGTGGGGAATGTGTGTTACATTGGATTGCCCTGATAATCTTATCAGTGTCCTATTTCCTCCTCTGACTGTGCAGGTGTATTTCAGTGACCAGTTACATGTGTCCCCCCCTCAATGCTGTTGTCTGAGCAGTACGACATTTGGGATGTTGCATTGTTACCCAGGCACAGGATGGACCCTGACATATGCAGCATGGGTGTGTCCTTAGTGCTGTGTAGCTCCTATTGTTGTTTACATTGGCTGATGTTTGCGACAACTATGGGCATTGAAATTTGACAGTACTGGGGCCTTTGTCTTGTCATCCTCACCCCATAATTTAGGTGTGTATGATCCATGGGGAGGTGACTGCCATTGGCTGCTTGAGCTGCACACAGAGCGGAGGTGGTAGTGACAACTGTTGTCACTGTTACATTCCAGTTGTCGGTATGGCTAGAGGTTGTTAATAGGGCCCTAGTTAATGTAGAGGGTATGGTGGCTGACGTGTCCCGGGATGTCAGTTTGACGTTGTGGCCCTCCCTTGTGGCGTGGCTTTCCCTTTGCTCCATCGTTGGCATGACAGCATGCCCCCATGAGACTGTTGTTGGTGTTGTGTAATGGTGTGCCCCAGGTCTTCTCAGAACGGGCCATGCCCCCGTGCCGTGCCCCTTTACCCATGCCACTCAATGTATAAGATGACTTCCATGCATTTTGTGGTCGGTATCCCACCCCTGCTCACAGTTGACATTATTGCATTATTATTCCCCATGCGACTTACCCTGCATGTGCGTTGTCTCCTGGTAGTCTGCGCTGTCCTGTCCTTGAATCCCTATGACGATCTCCTCAGGGATGACGGCTGCAACCATCTCCTCCATGTGGTCCAGGGCCTCCTGGTGTGCTGGACTCCCACCTCCAGTCTGCAGTGCTGCCTTCCTGTTCCTGGCCATCTTTTCCTTGGTCCTGCACTTGCAGTCATGCCAGCGTTTCTTGCACTCGATGACTGTTCTGCGTACTTCAGCCACACTGTTAATCTTGTCGACAATTTGTTGCCATATAGCCTCTCTCCTACTGATTGGCAACTTTGAGGTGACAAACAGTTGGTGCTGGTGTTCCGTCACCTCTTTAACCAGGATTTCCTGCTCCTCTGCACTAAAGCAACACTTTCTTTTCTTCTTAAAAGTGTCCTGGTTCTTGTGTGGGTCATCCTGGCTGGTTCCTGGTCTGCTGTCATCTTCCTGGGGTCTGTAGTGGCATCTGGGATCCATTTTGGCTCTTCTCTGGTGAAATGGCAGTGTTTGCGTTTTTTTTTTACGCTATTGCGTCAAAAGACGGCGCATATCCGGTTTGCGGGGTCGTATATCGACCCACAGTCATTTCCGCTGCGTTAACGTCGTATTGCTTTACGACTTGACGCTGCGGTGTGCATCAAAAATAATGACTTCCACCTATGGTTTGCGCCGCCGTGCGTCAAAGTATAAATTTGACGCCCGCACAGCGCACCAAAATGGTGTTAGCCGGCGGTAATATTGTTGACGCAAAAAGTATAAATATGGGCCTTAGTATTTAGCACAACAGGCACTCCATGAATAAACCCTCCACGGTAAGATATACCTGACCTCCCACCCTCCCGTCGTGCCCCACAGCTTGTATCACAGTGAGTGCCTCAAATGTAGGTTTTGAGGATCGATAACTATGGTGTCACTAGGTTTCTGTAGGTATTATTATAGTATCTCTTTAAGTTTGACAGTTTCAACATCTCAGGGGTCCCCGTCCTTGCGGATGCAGCCAGGTATCTCAACCAACCCGCTAATGTGATTCCTCTGAAGCCTCCTAAAACGAAGGCTCTGGGAGTGTAAAACTATCTGTCAGCATCTCCCAGGCTCTGGACAATTCAAGTGAGCCCTGTCCTCGGTGAGCTTCTCAGACCAGCACTGCACTTTCATAGCCTAGGGTGTGTTATATTAGACAGTATGATTCTTCAACGATCTAGGCTATTGTGCAACCTGCATATGCAGCTCACAATTTTCCTTGATGGTCTATCAGACAAGAACCATCTACAAATAAAATCTGACAGTTCGATTTGTTCAACTTGAATGTCTGGTCTTGGTTTGGTACACAATTCTATCACTTCAATGCATGGTCAAAATCACTGTCTTCATCGTGAGCACCTTCTCCATCAGGCTCTGGCAAAACTTTAGCAGGATTCAGGGTATTGCAGCATTTAAAAAAAAAAATTGTATATATTTTTATTAACAATTCGCTGTTTTACATTATGCAAGTCCATTTATGGTAACATCTTGTTCTTATCATACACATCGTTTAAAAGATACATATTTATACTAAGCGTTGCATATGTTTTGTGTCACGACTCATTGTTCATTTTGACCATCTCTTGGTCTTCATTTATCCTTAGATCTAATGTTCTAATGTTCCTGTTTCAAGGGGTCCTACGCTCTATAATTCTGTGTTACACTTTTATTTTGTATGTCCGCATAACAGCCTTAACTCAATATTAAACTATATATAAACATGATGGCTTCTTGTGGGTGGTTCCTGTGTTAACTGGGGGAAGTCTCCCACAGGGGACTACACTATGTGGGGGGTAACTGACCATCCTCTTTCACTCTCCTTCGGCATTTATGTGACAGTTCATGACCAACCCTGCCCTGTCCCACATATCCTAGTGCGGCCTGCTGGTATACTAGTCCGTCTGCATTTCTGGTGTCGGGGGCCCTCCCCAAGGGGCGACTCTATTGGGCGCATCGGTTGTCTCATCCTTATACCCACTCAGGGTCCTATTTCTACTGGTACCGCATTGGGAGCTATTGGTCCCTTCATTAGATCATCCCAACTCATCACTAAGTCCTCCCATTCTGGGGCGATGGGAGTTTGACGGATGCCTTTGGCTTCCTCAGCCTTCAGGACCTGTAATTCAGCCCTAGTCCATTTCGTAACGTCGCTTTTCCATTCAGTGAGCGAGGGGTGGCTAGGGGCTTTCCAACCCCTTGTGATCAGCCTTCTATAGAGGGCCAGGGACAGGTCTAAGAAGCGACTCCTGACTTTCCCTCGTGAGGTACAGTTTTTGAGGCCCAGCAGACATATAGCGGGGGTTAATGGCAGTTCCGTGCCAAATAGTCTTGACATGACCGCTGTCATCGCCCTCCAGCCAACCTATAACACTGAGCATTTCCACATCATGTGGTCGAAGTCAGCCTCCCCGTCGCCACATATGGGGCATGTCCTAGGGGCCCCCCAATATATAAGGAACAGTCAGTGAGGAGTAAGGTACGTCCTATGTAGGTAATTATATTGGATGTATCGTAAACAAGTGTTACGTGAGATCGCCCGGGGGTAAGCCAGAGCCCTACTCCACTCCGTCTCGGACAGGTCGCGCCCGATCGTTTTCTCCCACCTCTCCCTCAGGGAATGCAGGGGATCCAGTGCAGCTTCAATCTGGGCCCGATATATATTTTAGCAATCAAATGGGGTTCTTCACCTGATGTCAACAGGAGGTCCCATCCCTCTCAGGTCCACGACTAGGATCGACAACGGCAGCGCTGGGGAGTAAGGTGGGCCCACTCTAACCCTTCTCGTACATCTCTTCCAGCATGTCATCGCAACATTAGTCATTAGGCTGTCTCCAAGGGGGACAATCTTCCTCTCTGCCATACGTGCTACTATTCGAGCTGTGTCCAACTTACCGTGGGAAGTAAACAAATCCAGCTGTCCCCTGCTCACCATCCAGCTGGGCACCCGTTGTAATTGGGACGCCAGATAATATGCCTCGAAGTCAGGAGCCCCCAGTCCACCCATATGCGTCGGCCTGCATATGGTCGTCAGTGCCGTACGTCTGCGACCATCGTCCCATATTAGCTCCCGGAGCAAAGCATTCAATTCACGAAACCACGCCGGAGGGATACATAACGGTAAATTAGCGAAGTAGTAGAGGAGGCGGGGAAGCATAATCATTTTAGACAACGCTACTCTGGCCATTATTGTTAACTTCAGTGATCGCCAGAACCCGACCGAGGACCGTAGGGAGCGGAGCGTCCCACCTAGGTTGCAGTCCCGGAGGTCACCCAGTTCATGGAATATTTGAATGCCCAAATATTTAAAGGTCCGTGGGGCCCAGTTCACGTCCCCTGGGAATGTTTCAGGGTGCAAACAGTCTGGCAGCATGGGAAGTACAAATGTTTTGCCTCGGTTAAGGCGAAGCCCCGACAACCCCCCAAAGTCCTCCAGAATCCTCAGAGCCTACGGGAGACCACTGATTCCATCTCTCACATAAATAAGTATATCATCAGCGTATAGGAAGATAATATGCTCAGTTGGTCCCCATTCAATTCCTTTACCCACTCCCTCCCGTCGCAGCTGGGCCGCCAGAGGCTCAATTGCCAAGGCAAATAGCTGTGGGGACAGGGGGCATCCCTGCCTAGTTCCGCGATATACCAGGTATGTGCTAGATATCGTTCGGCCCGTCTTCACCCTTGCTAGCGGGGATGAGTACAACAGGTCCACCCATTTCACCCAACCCTCCCCTAGTCCCATTTTTAACATCACAGCCCTGAGGTAGTCCCACCTAATCGAGTCGAAGGCCTTCTCGAAATCCACTGCAAGCAAAACCCCCGCTGGGGGCTTCTCCTCTTCTGGCATATGTAAGATAGCGAAAATTCGCCTTAAGTTCAGCGAGGTGCTGGGGCCAGGGACAAAACCATTCTGGTCCGCGTGCAAGAGTGTGGTCATGAGGGAGAGCAACCTGCCAGCCATGACCTTACTAGGGATCTTAAAGTCGCTGTTCAGCATTGATAAAGGACGAAAGTCAGTCACCGGTGCTTCCCTGTTTTTTGTCTTGGGGAGCGGCACCACCAAGGCCTCTCGAAGCGTGCACAGCAGCTCCCCCCGGTGCAAATCCTCCATGTACATTTCCGCTAGCTGGGGAACCAATAGTGTCTTGTATTTTTTTATAAAAGTCCATTGGGAGGCCGTCTGTACCAGGAGTCTTCCCGGAAGCCAATTGCGATATGGCCTCACTTATCTCCTCCGCTGTCACAGAACCCCCCAGGCTATCCCTCTCTTCTGGGTTCAAAGTTGGGAGTGGGATTTGCTGCAGGAGGCCTTCAAAGGCCTCCGCCCCTAGGTCGTTAGGTTTACTATACAGGTGCATATAATATTCCTTAAATGCGTCATTAATTGGGCCTGGACTGAGTCTACGAAATCCCTCTTTATCTTGTACACTCGTGATGGGCTCTCCACCCCCACTCGGGCGCACCAGCCACGCCAGCAGTTTCCCTGATCTACCTTCCTCTGATTGTAATGATGCCAAATATTTTTGCATGCTATGACACCTACGCTGCTCTCAATCCGGGAATCTTCTCTGCAAGCTCGGTTATATTCCTCGTTCTCCTGAGCTTCAGGACCCTGTCTCAACTCCCCTTCATGTATTTCCTTCTCTAAGGCAGACAGTTCCCTTTCAAGTGTGCGCTTCACCCCCACCGACTGACCCAGGCAGAAGCCCCTCTTCACCACCTTAAGGTCAGCATTTATACTTTTTTTGCACCGCATTTGCGTCGTTTTTTGATGCAAAAACGGCACAAACTTGCAAAATACCATTGCAAATGCGGCGCTAAAAAAAGTATAAATACGGTTTTAAGTGTTTCCCATTCTGTGGCCCTGGATGGGGTGGATCCACCATTGATCTCAATATATTCTGCCAGGTGGCATCGAAGGGCGTCTCTATACGCCTGATCTTCCAGCACCGCAGGGGACAGTCTCCATGATGGTATGGGGGGGGCCTATCCTCCAAAACTCTTAGTGTCAGCAGCAAGGGATTATGGTCCAACAGTGTGCAGCCAAGATACTCAGAATGGGTCATGTTACGCGCAAGGCCCGCCGTGCACGTCACTCTATCGATTCTAGTGTGCAGCCGGTGGAGGCCCGAATAATACGAGTAGTCTCTGTCTTTTGGATGTTGCTCCCGCCAGACATCCACCAGCCCCCAGGTGCCCAGCCATTCACATAGCTTTTTGGCTATTCTAGTTGACACTGCCCCCTGCAGCGGTGGGGTTGACCTGTCCATATTTATGTCTAATATTGCATTGAAGTCCCCCCCATTAGCAATTCTCCTGTGCATTGGCGGGTAAGGTGGCTCGATAACCTAGTCAGGAAGGGGATCTGGTCCTGGTTGGGGGCATAAATGCAGCTCATAACTATCGGGGTACCATGTAGCCTCCCCTCCAATATCACAAATCTACCTTCCCGGTCTATGTTAGAAGAGTCTATTATTAGAGGGACCCCGGCCCTGACCCATATCATTACGCCTCTTGCATAAGCTGAGTACTCCGTGGCAAACACCTGTCCCCTCCATCTGCGTCTCAGTTTCTCCACCTCCCCCGCTACTAAATGGGTCTCCTGCAGCATTGCCACTTGCACCCCTCTTCTCTTTAAATAGGAGAGGATTCTCTTTCTTTTAGCCGGTGTGCCCATCCCCCTAACATTCCATGTTAAGAGATTGTAGTCTGCCATTTTAATATAATAGTCTGATAATAGTGCCCTTGGTTCACCCAGGCCTCTGACTTACCGCTTCCCATGTTCAGACCTTTGCTACAGCCGGGCAACGCCACCCACTTTGCCAATTTAACTTGTAACTGTAAACCCCAACTCCCACTCCCACGGGCGCCTACCAAACTGTAGGTAGCCCCGAAAACTATGCAACAGTGCAACTTGTTCAAACATATAACTGCAGTTCTCGCTAGCCTAAATGGACAGGCGAGGTTCTGGACTGGGGGGTGGCCAAGTCCGGAGGGGCCTCACATTCGCCCGTTGTACCATGTCTCCGGGCCCTCCTGTGTTAGGATTATCCGAGTTCGTCAGCCGTTTGCGGTGTCACCCTGGGAGCACGCACTGAGCAGCCCGAGTCCCCGGCCGAGGACACCACTGTATCATCCGACTCCTCTCCTGAACCCTCCGGGGGGACACTCCTCCACTCACTCGGGCCGCCGCCTCTAAGGCCGCCCTCTTGCCTTTTTCTTTTTGTGTTTGCGTTGGCGCCAGCCACGGGCGATTCCCGGGCCTCCACGCCTCGGGCCCGGCGAACTCGACTCCCAGCTGTGCCCTCACCCACAGGTCGCCCCACCTGGGACCCACGTTTCTCGAGCCAATCCCATGCTTCTTCCGGGGACTGGAGGAAAGTGGTCTTCCCTTCCAATATCACTCTCAGTCTGGCTGGGTACAACAGCGAGTATCGAATCCCTTCTTCTCTTAGGGCCCTTTTGACTGCTAGAAATGAAGTTTGCTTGTTCTGAACATCCAATGTATAGTCCGGGAATAGAGTCACCTCTCCGTTTGCTACTTTAAACGGGCCCATCTCTCTAGCCTTCTGTATAAGAATGTCTCTGTCTCTGTAGTGCAGTAACTTGGCAATCACTACACGGGGTGGTCTGCCAGGGGCAAGAGGCCTCGATGGCACCCGGTGCGCGCGCTCCAGCGTGTAGAAGGGGGTCAGGCATCCAGGCGCAACCGTTGTGCTTAACCATTTCTCCAGAAACTCCACCATGTTGGCTCATTCAGCCCCCTCGTGGAGGCCCACCACACGCACATTGTTCCTCCTGTTTCTCCCCTCCGCATCCTCGGCTCTTTGTTCAAGCCGTCCCACTCTGGTAGCAAGGGAAGTCACCTCGGCCGCCAGATCTTTCTGTTTCGGCCAAATGTCTGCCAATGTGGATTCTGTTTCTTTGACTCTGTCCACCAGTTTATGGTGGTCTGCTCTCAGTAGACCCACCTCAACCGCTACTTGGTTGATGTCGCGTTGTAGTGTTGTCTTTGTGTCTTCTATCGCCCCTAATATTTTGTCCAGGGTTTCCTGTACGTTGAACTGTGAGTGGCCTTGTACTTCCATTTCTCTATGCCCAGATGGTGTCGCAGGCTCCATGATTTTATTCTTATGTCGGGCCTTGGGGGGCATCGGTTGGAGAAGGTGGGGGGGTCACACCCCCAGGGCGCAAGCCAGAGTCTTATTGCGAGCTCTCCTCCTTCTGTAGTCCCGCACCTCAGTCACCACAGGACAGGCCACAGTCCCCAGGCGGGCACCAGGCAGGCCCCCCGAGACCACGCCAGCTATCTCCGGCTTTCCGTTAAAGAGTCAGAGGGTTCCGTGCTGTCAGCCCGCGGCTAACCGCTACTCTTTTCTGTTACGTACTTCCCGATCGTTCCTCTGCGCGTTTCGCACCCAGGGTCACGACTCACCCAGTTCCGCCGCAGCGTCACAGGGCCGCTCTCCCAGCGGCTTAGGGGGCTCCCCCGGGGGCCCGCCCCGGTCCAGTAACGCGTCACAGGTCCCAGGCCGGTCACACACTCTCGCAGGGTCGCATTCACCTCCTCGGAGTTCTCACTGCGGTGTTAGCAGCTTGTTTAGGCGCAAGCCGACATAACCCAGATTTCAGCCCCACCTGGTGTACTATCCACAGTGCTACTCACTTCAGGAGTCACCGACGTTCACAGGCTCAAGGGGCGACCAGCGGACTGCTTGTGTCAGGCAGTCTGCCAATTGTGTCCTCTGGTGGGCCCCCCCCCCCGGCAGCCAGCTCCGTCGGTTGCCTTGCTTCCTCCATAGCTTGGGCTATCCAGGAGGTCGGTTCTATCTTTGTGCCAAGATCATCTACCTGGTCCAGTCTACAGCTTCTCCTGCTCGGTGGGGACGCAGGCTCGTTCCAGCCCCAGGTGGGGGCAAGCTTTTGTCCTTTATCCCAGCCTCTTCCAGTCTGGTAATGGCCCCCAGGGGCCCCCAGCCATCGGGGCCCTCCATCGTCCGCGCCAGCCCCAGGGTCGTCCACCTCCTCTTGTTGGCGCGGCAGCCGGTCACCTCCCGGCTCCGGGGCCACGCCATCGGCACTGTGTTAAATGCCCCCACCAGGGCCCCAGCCGTGCGCCCGCCTACCGGCCCAAGCACCATTCAGGGCTGCACCCGCTCCCGAAGCCAGCAGTCTGTTCTATTTTCTCCGTGGGCCCCTCTGCTTCCTCAGGGCCCGGGGCGGCCCCGAACCACTCTCCGCACTCCATGGGGTCCAGTCTCGGGTCCCCGGCGTCTCACCAGCAGGGAGACCCGCCCGGGGCCTCAAACTGGGCTCCGGTCGTCAGTCCAGGCCCAGTCACAGCACTATGGTGCTTAGCCCCTCTGGGGCCTCCCGGACACCGCCGGACTTCTCCGCTCCCCAGGGGACCGGGCGCGGCCCAGCGCCACTCGGACCTCCTCCCGGAGGCAACTCCTGGGCCCCGGCATCGCTCCTTCAGGGAGACCCTCTCCGGCCTCCCTCCAGTCTTCGGCCGTCCCCCCACGCCTGGCGGCCTCTCCCGCAGTCGACAGCCGGGTCCGCGCCGCCACACACTTTGGGGCCAGAACGGGGGCCCGACCTCTTCCAGACCGGCCCCCAGTTCCTCACCTTCACTCGGGCACTGAATTGCCTGGAGATGGCGTGCTTTTCCTACGGATTTGTATCGGCCCCTCCGGAGCAAGGGGATTAAGCGTGCGCCATCGCCAGATCATTGGCCACGCCCCCCTGTATTGCAGCATTTAACTGAAATGTTATCACCTGCAAGAAAAACATACTTTTTCAAGCGACTGCTTTTCAAATGCGGAGTTCATGTACGCGTCAGCAAAATCTCAGCTGAATGTAGAACTAATACAATGATTGTATAGCCCATCACAATCACTTCGCTTTGCTGCCTGGCAAGAGATGTAACATCAATGGACGTCAAGCAGCCCAGAGTCACGGTGGCTATTGTATTTAATGCAGCTGACAAGTAGGCTATTGGACACTTTTCTCTTCCATGTTGTTGAGTAATTACTTAAAGTGAGCACCCTTCCCTATCATGAAAAAATATATAAAAATCTTTTACGTAATTTTGCATTGCAAGAGCTGGTGCAGAACAGAGACAATCTCTGAGCTCCAGGAAGTCATTCATCATCCCGGGCAATGTATCACTCACTTCTCTAGGAGTAAGTCTTTGTAAAGCCTTTGCAATTTGTGAAAAGTTTGGAATCCACTGACAGTAGACAAACATTCCTAAAAAAATCCTTAATCGTTTGGGTTATTGATAGGTTCATTCATAGATTTGGTGACCCAGATAACCAACTTCTTTCTGACAATATTGCAGCTTTGTCAGGGACATTTTATGATTGTTTTCTGCAAAGTGGTTTAGCAGCGCTTTTGTATTATGCTTGCAGTCTTCTTTGTTTTAGTTGCAATCATCAGATTGTCAGTCTATTGTACCAACACTGAATTACAGGGCAGATGCAAAGTCTTTCTTCAGAATCTAGGAGTAAATTGATGGACTTTCAGTATACCTCTGTGGGATTCGGCATTAAATCATTACTCTTTCTATAAATTCAAATGCAAAGAGATGCTGGCTACCTTTATGAAGAGGAATGGAGAAAAATAGCTAACATTAATCTGTTATTGTGTACTACTCTGCATGCCCAGTGATTTAGAATAAAATGTCAGCAGGATTTGGTACAAAGAGACAACAAGGGATCATTATATCATTCATTTTATGCCAATCTTGTACAATTCTCCACTTTCCGCTTGTATTTTAATGCCTATCTTTGGAGAGTTACAAGGCCTTCCTAACACTTCTTTTAAAATGCTTTGCTCAGTAATTTAATCAATGACAAATGCCGTTCCCTCCTCTGCTTCACAAGTAAGTTTGTTTCAAGGAGTACAAGGAAAACACTGTATTCCTTTGTACTTTGATCTGTACTGTCTTTGCGTGTTTTATTAATCAAATTATTTTCTTGTAAATCCCAGACCTTCTCTTTCAATCTTCTTTTATAAGAACCAGGAACAAATGAATTCTTGTCTCTTGTGACTTTAGTTTAAGTCTTCATCTCACGTCAGAATTTCTGCACCATTGGGGGCTGTATCATACAAAGTGCTCTGGGGTGGAACAGGAATGTGCACCCCTGGGGCACTTTGGTGCTACAGAAAGGACCGCAGACTCTTGTGCGGTTCTTTCTGTAATACAGGTAGTGCTGGTGCACATATAGTGCCAGCGCTAACACCAGAGGATGTTTCATCTTCTGCAGGGGGGCGTGGTCTTAAGCAAATGAGGGAATCCCTTTGTCTCTGCTCCCATGCCGTACTATAGACGCAGCATAGAAGCTGTCAGGAAGCACACTAACAGTGAACCACCAAAAGGTGGCACACTGTCAGTGTACCCCCTGATGGCAGCCTTCTGGAGGTGGATGGGGGACTTATGGACACCCCAGATATCCTCTTGCAGGTGGGTTCAATCACTCACTGTACCCACCTGAAAGAGGGTCTCTAATCCCCCCTAAAAGCGTAAGATGGTTGCCGCCTGCACAGTGAAACTCTGAGCATCTGCTTCAAAGTCACTCAAGTTTTTACTTGAATGCACTGCCTCCACAGCAGCGCATTTGTGGCTGCCCTGGAGGCAGCGTATTCAAAATAAGAGAGTGCACTTTCTATGCTTGCGTCCGGCACACCTGTTTTAATGAGCACCGTGGTTCAAACAGAGAAAGTTCACCCTGTGTGTAATAGGGCCTCCTGTGTACAAAAAAATTACATAATTTCTTTTGTACAAGAGATCAAGACCCAACAGATTAACAGGGCTCGTGTCACATATTATGATCTGATGGTCATTCTTGATTGAGACAATTTTTGTCAGGGCCATTTGCTGACACTTTATTAGTGATGAGTTTGTTACTAATGCCTAAAACTTCTAATGAGGGGTAGAGTGGGTACTTCCGTCAGTCTTACTGTTGAGCTAGGTAACACCTACATGGATCAAAATTAATACTAGGTTGCCATTCACCTCACCATCTTCATATGGGCCACTCTGGTCTACCTCTATGACTGACTTGGTCCACTAGAAATTCTGAGAGCTGCTGCAATTGTGGAAATATGTTGCTAGTTATTTTAATGATTTTGTTGAAAACCAAGACTGTGTTGAGATTGTTATATTTTGTCTGCATATTATGATGCATCATTGGCACTAAAGGTGAGTTTCCAGTGAATTGCTTTTCATTGTGTATCTTCTGCACAGCACCCAGTTGGACTGGGGCTGCTGATTGTGACATCCCATTCAGCGTAATTTGATTAATTTTTTGTCCCATTTGAGGAATCATATGTGACTCATTTTGTTCCCTATCTGGATTATACCTACACTCTTGCTTCCAGTGTCCAAACTTCCCCCAAATGTAGCAAAGAGCAGCTCTATTCTGCATGTTAAATGTTAGAAATTATTATGCACAAATTATTGACAAAATGTCCACCTCAACCCTATTGAGAACATTTACAGTTTGCACAAATTGAAGATCATTATTCTGCACCCAACTGCTTGCATGCTTGAATTTACCTTTGCAACAAAATCAGGATCTGACATGTGAAATTTTGTCTGATCACCTTTCTGAAAATACATTGTTTACATTACCATTACGTTTAATGTATTTTCCTTTGTTTCACATCAAAGCAACAACTAAAGTACTTCACAAACTTCAGGATCTCATCTAGAGCTTCTGTCTGGCAATACATTACACTCTGCTGAATATGAGAAATGATTTTGGGGCTGAAACCTAAAACAAATATGCATGTATTTATTATTTAGGACCCTGTGTCACCCTCATCATTTAAGCCAATTTCTTTCTTTCTGTGAAACCTCATTCATCCACTGCTCAGTCACCAATTTATATTTGTCCATTACAAAATGAGATGGATTATTCTGGGGAGCTACTCATAGAAGTTCTGAATCTGGCCAACAATTCCTTTGTCCTCCAACCAGAAATCTTTGGGGATAATAATATCAAATAATGTATTCAAATCAATCAATCAATCTTTTTTAGAGTGCTCTACTCACCCATAGGATGTCAAGGAGCTATAGGGTGCGTCTTCAGGCTTCAGTTGAAAAGCCAGGACTTGAGGTCCTTCCTGAATTGAGGTAGCAATGGCGACTGTCTGAGGAGTCCCAACATATTGCCGCAAGGTAGGTGAATGATCTTTCTCCAGCCGAGGACGTCTTTATGCGGGGTACTGTGGCAAGCGACTGCTGGGAGGAGTTGTCAGGGGAGTCAAAAGTGATGCTGTGATTGAGGTAGCTGGGTCCAAGGCTGTAGAGGGCCCTGTAGGTGTGTACGAGGAGCTTGAAGTTGGTCCTCTTCTCGACTGGAAGCCAGTGGAGATCACTCAGGTATCCTGTGATGTGTTCTCTGCCGGGGATGTTCAGGATGAGTCTGGTGGAGGTGTTCTGGATTTGTTCTAGCTTGCTCAGGTTCTTCTTGGTGGTTCCGGCATAGAGGACATTGCCGTAGTCTAGTCTGCTTTTGATCTGGGCATGTGTCATGGTTTTGCGGCAGTCACTGGGGATCCATCTGAATATCTTCCGTTGGAGTCTGAGGGTGTGGAAACAGGTGGAGGCGACGGAGTTGATCTGTTTTGTCATGGTGAGCACTGAGTGAAGGACGACACTGAGTTTGTGTGCGTGGTCTGTAGGGGTCGGAGGCGGCCAAGTGTTGAGGGCCACTAGGAGTCATCCCAGGCTGGGGAGGAGGGTCCCAGGATGAGGATCTCGCTTTTGTCATTATTCAGCTTTAGGCAGCTCTCCTTCATCCAAGTGGCAACTGCTTCCATCCCATCTAGGAAGTTCTTCTTGGCCGTTAAGGGGTTTTCAGCCAGGGAAATGATCAGCTGGGTGTCATCAGCATAGCAGATGAGGTTCCGTTCATAAATACTGACAACTGTGGCGATCAGGGCCATGTAGATGTTGAACAGCGTGGGACTCAAAGAGGATCCTTGGGGTCCTCCACAGCGGACCTCTGTAGGTTCTGACAGGTGTGGCGGGAGTCTGACTCTGCGTTCTGCCTGTCAGGAAGGAGCGTATCTATCGAAGGACCTTGCCCTGTATGCCTGCTGTGTGGAGTGTGGCACATAGGGTGTGGTGGGACACTGTATCGAAGGCGGCCAATAAGTCTAGTAGGATGAGGGCCGCTGTTTGACCGCAGTCGAAGAGAGAGCGTATGTCATTAGTGGCGGCCGGCAGGGCCTTTTCGGGGCTGTGATTAGTTCTGAATCTTGTTTGGGAGATGTCCAGAATGTTGTTGTCCTTGATGTGTTGGGGGAGCTGAGCATTGATTGCTTTTTCCGAGACTTTGGTTGGGAAAGGCAGCAACGAGATGGGGCAGTAATTCTTGAGATCCATTGGGTCGGCTGTGGGTTTCTTCTAGAGCTGTCAGATCTCGGCGTGCTTCTGGTCCTCAGGGAAGGCGGACAACTCTTGTGGAGCTCGGGTGTGATTGAGGCACTGGCCTTGTTGAAAATGTAGTGGGGGCGAGGGTCGATGGAGGCTCCAGAGTGAATGCTGCTCATGATGGAGCGAGTCTTGTCTGTCATGAGGGGGGGTCCAGGCATGCAGGAACAGTGGGGGTTCTGTGGATCCGGGTTGGGGTGTTCAGAGAATCTTGGGGTCCAAAGCTGTCATAGATATCCTTGATTTTCCGATGGAAGAATGCGGCTAGTCTAGCACAGAGGTCCTGGGGTAGAGGGATGTTAGTGGCCTCAGCTTGTGGTTTGGCGAATTCCTTAATGATGATGAAAACGTCTTTTTTGTTGTGAGTGGTGGTGTTGATGTGGTTCAGCAGAGTGGTTTTCCTGTTGGATCACATGATGCCATAGTGGGTTCTTGTGGTGGATTTGAAGGCCACTAAGTCCGCCAGGGATTTGTTGTTCCTCCATTTCTTCCACAGTTTACTGCAGGTGCGCTTCGATTCCCGGAGTGCAAGGGTGAACCAGCTGGCTTTCTTAGTGGTGTGCCTCCCTGTTGTCGTTCAGAGTGGAGCTAGGGTGTTGGCGCAATTGTTGATCCATTGGCTGAGGTTGCGTGCTGAGGTATTAGCATCTGTTGTGTCAGGGGATGGCGAGTTGCTGAGGGTGTTGAGGAGTTGCGCCTCTGTGGCCTGGTTCCATTTCCTGTGGGGGGGCGAGCAGTGTAGGCATGAGCAGTAGGTGTGGTCAAACATCCTGGGTTCAGTGTGTGGAGGGTTTTGGCGTCGTATCGGTGGATGGTGCGAGAGCCAGAATCTGTGGCACTGGGAACGGTCCAGGTGCAGACAGGGGGAGATGGGCTTGTCTTTAGGGTGCCCTCTGCGCGCTGCCGTGCAGCGGCCACCCTTAAGAAGAGGAGGGATTGGTCAGCTGGGAGGCGGGAGGGTGGTAAAGTGCTTCGAGGGCGGGGAGTGGGCTGCGGTGGCGGTAGGGAGCAGGAAGCTTGGGAAGAATGTAAAAACTAGGCCACCAGGGATGAGGTTCAGGTGGGTGCCTGAAGGTGGAGGTGGGCCTCAAACACAGAACCAGCAGGCTCTGTCAGGCACACCAGCAGCAACAGTGGCCACGCAGGAGACAGCGACGGACACTGGCCAGAAAGGTCAGTGAAGTCGCCCCTCATTGCGCAGCGACCACCCTTATGAAAGGGAGGGAGAGGGGAGTGATTGGTCAGCTGGGAGGTGTGAGGGTGGGTAAGCACTTTGATGGCAGGGGCAGGGCTGTGGGGGCAGCAGGGGCAGGAAAGCGTGGGAACGGGAAGAACGCAAAAACAGAGAGCGCAGAAAAGCAGATAAGAGAAGAAACAGCAAAAACAGCAAAAAAGAGAAAAGACAGACAAACCAGACAGACACAGATTGCCACTAGGCCACCAGGGATGAGGAGCAGGTGGGTGTCTGCAGGTGGAGGCCGGCCTCGCACACAGTACCGGCAGGCTCTGGCAGGCACACAAGCAGCAGCAGTGGCCACACAGGAGGGAGCGATGGACGCTGGCCAGAAAGGTCAGGGAAGTCACCCCTCACTGCGCAGAGGCCACCCTTTAGAAGGGGAGGGGGAGAGTGATTGGTTAGCTGGGAGGTGAGACGGCAGGAAAGCGTTTTGAGGGCAGGGCTTCAGGGGCTGCAGCGGCAGGAAATGGAAAGAAAACAAAAACAGAGAGAGCAGAAAAGCAGATAAGAGTAGCAACAGCAAAAAGAGGAAAAAGAGAAAAGACAGACACAGATGGCCACTACACCACCAGGGAAGAGGCGCAGGTGGGTCCCTGCGAGTGGAGGCGGGGCTCGAACACAGAGTCAGCAGGCTTTGTCAGTCACACCAGAGGCAGCAGCAGTAGCCACACAGGAGAGAGCAACGGACGCTGGCCAGAAAGGTCAAATCGATTCAGAGAACCTAAGAAATTGTTACAATTCTTTCTACCTCTGTATATCAGTGATCTGATTCTTCACTAAGTTTTAGAAATTGTTTGTAAACATCAGAAGATCAGATCTCATCCATAGCATGTGCGCATATGTTTCTCCATGCACTTCTCTCAATGGATATACTGCAACCACTTCACATAAAGAATCACTCACACCTGTTTCTTTTTCCTTCACAGATTTAGACTGTTTTTGTGACTTCCCCCTTTCTTTGACCAATTATCTCTAAATCCTTTCAAACCTTCTAGCTCACCTATAATCTTTAATACATTTCTAACATGTACTCCTAAGCTCACGAGTCCCATTCCATATATTTCGTCATCACTCTTGTTCGTTCTATAATATCTGCGTAGTCTCTTTTTATACAAATCAACATTATGGTCACCCATCAGATCTTCAAGCTTCTCATATGCATCACGTCCATGCCTTGCAGCTTCCTTACTCAGGTATCTCAGTTCTTCCTCATTATATAATAATATTTTTTTCTACACCAACAGTAGGATTAACAATTTCTCCAAATTCAACTTTTAGTTTAAAAATATCAGTTTGTTTTGTTTTGACAGACGCACTAGAAAGCACACTTGACAGTCACACAGTAGCTCTTGCTTCACCCTCATGTAGACTCAACTCCCCAGCTCTGCTCTCCTGCTCTTGAGTCTTATTGCTTATTATATGGAGGTGGTCTTAAATTCGATAATTCGTCTAGAAACCAATCCTCCTCATCAGAATTGCTAGAAAATGATCTAGTGTCCTCTTTTTCAAGTCTAGGCATTGTCATTATTTATTTTCTTTGTGTCGGTTTCTTGTATAATCACGAAAAACACACGTACACCTCCCACTTCTCTCCATGCCTGATTTTGCATAAGCCATCTCAGTTCTAACCAGTGACTCACAGTGTTTCGAATTTGGCCTTTCTTCATTTTCTTATGCTGTTTTTCATTTGCCACATGATCCCATCCATTCAATACCTTGAACTGTGCAGTCCAAGGATGTGGCTTTGCTTCATACATAGCATGCCTTAAGTACTCAATCTGTCTCACCATAAATTTACCATTCAAAGGAAATTACATATTTTTGTCATCAGCTGTTATCATATTCCAATCTTTGAGCCAAGTATGAGTCCTGAATTTAGTAAAAAATTTGGGCCCATCAACCTACAGGTGGAAACCCATCTCCTTCACAAAGAGGGATTTTTGACTTTTTCAAAGCAGAACTCACTTTTACTCAAAGGTTGGGTTGCATGTATATGTATTATCAACACAACAACCAACTAGTTACAATATAATTGCAAAATGAGACCTAAAATGCAAGTCACAAAGAAAATAGTTACCTTGACTTCCTACCAGAATTTGGGATATAAACCAAACTTATCACAAAATAAGGGAAACACTAAAAACAACTTTAATTACACAAAGATAAATGTCGGACCAGCAGCAAGGTACCTCTGAGTCTGTGCATTTATTTCCAGTGCACAAATAAATGAACAACACGACCCTGATTAGTTCAAGCACGACTAGACCATTAGGAATTTATATCAGTCGCTAACCTATACCCTTTAACATGATGCTACACCCCTTCAGCAGACAACCTAAATATTTATCTTGAGATTTTGGATTTATTTGAACACGCTAACCAAAAAATCACAATAAATCACAATATTTTCAACAAACTCAATTTAAAAAAATGAGTAATTCACATAAAGCATTACCAAGCTATTTCGATTTAAAATTCAACATGTTTGTTGCACAACTGCCATATGAAACACAAACCATTGACAAGACACCACTGACATGAGCTCTGTAATGGAGATTGCTACTCCTCAGAACAATTATTCACTCAAAATCACACAAGTTGAGGCACATATAAATCCACATTACCTCTGTGTAAAGCATATGGGGCCAGTTGTATCATCAAGGCCATTTGCGATTCGGAAATAGCGATTTTTAAGAAATTGCAAATGCTATTACCGATTCGCAAATTGTGATACCAGACCCATTCGCACCTATGGGCCTGTTGGCCCATATCTGCGAATTTTTTGCATTTCCAAAATTGCGATTTCTGAACCAGAAATCGCAATTTTGGAAATGCAAAACCCCTCTGCTGCACCCCCAAATTCTTTTTGGGGACATGTAAGGTGCACACATGCCAAAAGGGCATGTGTGTTTCACATGTCCAATTTAAAAATGCATTTTAAATGCATTTTAAAATTTTGCACATGGTTACCACCAAGTTCAACTTGGTGGTAATTAGCGATTCCTAAATGCCAAAATCGCATTTATGAATTGCTTCATACATGTGCCAAAGAATCGCAAATAAGGAATCCTTATTTGTGATTTCTAATTTAGAGAGTCTCAATTTCGACTCTCTAAACAGGGTCGCAATTTTAAGGAATCGCTATTTTAGCGATTCCTTAAAATTGCGTTCAGAATGTATTTCATACATTCTGAAATGGCATTTTACATTCGCAAACGGGCATTCGCACCGTTTGTGAATGCAAAATGCTTTCATACATCTGGCCCTTAGAGGGGACAGAGAGCTATCTTGAATTCAATTTACACAAAGCACAACACATTTTAAATCTAAACTTTAGACTGGGGGCATATTTATGAAAGACTTGTGTTGCCCTTGAATCATGCAACAGGGCGCAAGAACAATGCAACCTCTTAAGTTACATTTGTCAAGCCACACAGGCTTGATAAATGTAGACCAATGCAACACAGCCAGATCTCTATGTTGAGTTAATCTGCCCTGGAAAAGCGTTCCATCCGGATTTACTATTACTGGTAGTCCTGGAAATGCATCAAAATCCTACACCTCCCCGGTAAAGAGTAGCAAGGAGAAATATCTTTATTTCTCCTTGTTACTTCCTCTTTCATGTGTGCTGCATTCTGTAGCACAGATAGAAAGAGGAAAATGTCTCTCAGGATTGTTTTTGCGCTTGCACAAAAAGAATCCTACTTACAATGACGGGCACCCTGCACCATGGTGCATGGGTGTCTGCTCTGGTGCTAGGCAGCACATTGTGCATCAGTGCAGGACAAAGACAAGAACATGGAATACAATGTTAAGTATGGTGCATTTCTATCCTTTACATATCGTGCAGCACTGTGCAGCAAGGTGGCTTGCTGCGTGGCGCTGTGTGTTTTAAAAAAATATATATATAAATGTGACCCTGGGAGTTTTCTACTAGAGTGTATATGTCAATATTTAATTCCAAGCTAGCATCCAGTAAACTTTTTGTCTGTGACTTTGGGGATCATGATACAATATTGAATTTTACAAAATTTTGAACCAAGTCCACAGCTCCTCTTTTTAAGTTGCTAACGTCTTTATTTAAGTGGTTTGCCATATCAGCTACAAAATGCACTTGCACGTTGCTATACTACTGATATTCCATTATTTCATATGAATTAAACGCATTACCTTTGGGCTGCATAGATTACAGTGAGAAGACCACTTTTAGTCTCTGATTCAGGGCTATGAACTGTTGGGGGAGTGCCATTAAAATTTCACTTCCTTGCCATTTTGCACGATGTGAATAACCATGGCTTTCTCCCCTTCCAAGTTTTCTCTTGCTCTAACTTGCACTAAGCACTTTCCTGCTGACCCGATAATTATGTGGTGACAGGACTTGTACATTTGCCACAAGAAAGTCTAAGATGTAGGCTCTGACTCGAAAGGATTAATTGTGTGCTCCCTTGGAATGCAGCTGGAGTTAACCGAATTCCAACCGTACCATGACTGTTGTGACTTTTGAGCTGTTCAGAGCTGTTTTACAGAGTACTGCTTCTATACTTCTATAAGAAAATCGGTCCTGCAGTGTGGAAATTGATCTCCTGTGCTATGTTTACCCTTCCCCTTCTTTTAATTGTCATTTTATCTAATCTGTTTTTTTATTTTTTTTTAGGTGTGTACGTTTTATTCTTGTGTTTGTTATGGCATATTGTTGAAAACAATAATGATGCGTGATTGATTGATACTTACCTAATGCAACTTCAATTGGACCAGTATAGGAGCATAATCCACGATATTCAAGGACTCAAGGCTAAGAGAAGTCTATAACTAACAATTTTGGAAGAGCAAATTCAAATTACAGAATTGCACTGAAACTTTCACAAACCAGTTTATGTAAACAGTCCTCTGCTACCAAAAACTACTGAAACGTTTTACCATTAAAAAGGCCGATTGAAGAGATCATGGCAATATGTAAATCTCAAAGGATGAGAGCCCTAAACACGTTAAACGAAACCCAGAAAACCCATATAGGAAAATTGACACACAAAACCCACACCGTAAAATCTGTACGAGACAAGGTTTATTTACATTTTTGAGATCAAAATAAAAGCCAAGGGTTAGATAATTGATTTAAAAGGCAAATAAATGTGAATCAGCATATGCAATGGAAGCAGAGCCCTATTTAGCTAATACAAAAAAGAATCGATGATGGGCTGAATGCTGAACAATGTCAAACATTCTCCCCCAGTTACAGATTTGTCACTCCAGTTTTGACCTTTTCTTTTTGCTATTTAGTTAATAGAATCAAATATGGTTTATCACAAAGCAAATTATAAACTGAAAGTTAAATTAAAGAGCAATAGTCATAGTCACTGCTCGGTTTCCAGGCAGGTGACAATACAAGCCAATAATCATTTAGAAGTTTCACTCCATAAAACAGGCTCACTCTAAAAACTCCCCCAAAATTAATATTCAGTGAATACATCTAACCTACATACAGGAGGGAAATTACATCATATTTCAAACAATGGATGCATGGAAATAGAACACAGTTCTATTAGTAAGAAATCAACCTTCAATGTTGGAAGCATTGAGGCGGTCATTACAACATTGGCGGTAAAAGCCGCTTACTGCCGTGGAGAAGACCGCCAACACACCGCCGCGCCCGCGGAAATCCGCCACAGCCATTATGACCCACAGCACGGAATCCGCCAATATTCAGACACCCAACCAGGTCTGCCACACTAAAGGTCAGTGATAAACTGGCAAAAACAAATCCTCCACCGTCAGGCCAACAGAAATACGCCCACACTATCACGACCCACGAATCCACACGGCGGTCTTTCAACCGTGGTATTCCATTGGCAATACACACACTTTTACAAAACACAGCCACATTGGACTCTTCGAAACACACACACCTGATACACATACACACACCACTCCCACACACCCAATACAATATAAAACACACACCTACATCACCCACAAACCCCTACGACCACAATTGAGAAAGAAGCACAGAGAGAGACACCACCATCAACAATACTAGCATCCACAGGCACACAACACCATCACCCACATAACTTCCACGCAACTCACACAACACCCCACTACATATCAGCACACTTATCACCACACACACCACCCCACACATCACCCACACCACCCCATGGCACGGCAAAGACACCCCAGGTTCTCGGAGGAGGAGCTCAGGGTCATGGTGGAGGAAATCGTCCGGGTAGAGCCACAGCTATTTGGATCACAGGTGCAGCACACCTCCATTGCAAGGAAGATGGAGCTATGGCGAAGAATAGTGGACAGGTCAACGCAGTGGGACAGCACCCAAGAAATCGGGATGACATCAGGAAGAGGTGGAACGACCTACGGGGGAAGGTGCGTTCCGTGGTCTCAAGACACCACCTTGCGGTTCATCGGACTGGCGGCGGACCCCCACCTCCTCCCCCACAACTAACAACATGGGAGGAGCAGGTCTTGGCGATTCTGCATCCTGAGGGCCACACAGGACTAGATGGAGGAATGGACTCTGGTAAGTCAAATCTTAACTATTACATCCCCCACTCTACCTGCATGCCATCACATGCACCCACCCTCACGCCCATCACTCCTACTCCTCACAAATGTTCCACTATCACAACCCACACACCCCAACACCAAGCCCTGCATGCAACAACAAAGCATGGACACCCATCACTAAAGCATGCCCACTGCACATACCCATACACCCCCCTAAACCATCATCACACAAGGTCCCACACAGGAATGCAAGCACTGGGGTACACGGTCACCCACCCATTGCACACCATGGCACACACAGATGTAATAAACATCATTTTATACCCCTGCAGGACCCCTACCCAACGTCACCGGACAGGAGGGTCCACACATGTCCACACCACCAACAGAAGAGGCCCACAGTGATGACAGCACCTCTGTCCAACTGGATCTAGATGGCCAGCCCGGCCCATCGGGGACCTCGGGACAGTCAGTTCCCATCACACAGTCACAGGCCACTACAGAGCTTCCCCCCTCTGGAAACACCAGCACAGCACCCACCCAGCAGGCCCATACCTCCGTCCCCAGGACACGGCAATCAGCAGTGTGTCCACCACTACAGGGAACCCAGGCTAACCCACCACCCCAACAACAACAGGGACCTAGGGGCAGTGGCAGTGGGCACACAGTCCAGGGGGCGGAGGCCCAGGAACACAGGGGAACTGGGAGGGCTGCTGTGCGACAGGGGGAGGACAGGCCAAGGGAGCCCACTCTCTACGAGGCCCTCTCCAACATCATGGGAGCCTACCACCACTCCCAGGAGACGATGGCAACGGTACTGGCCAAGTTTCAGGAGACCCAGCGCTTGCAGGAGGAACAGTATTTGGGCTTCAGGGAGGAACTCAGAACCATCAATTCCACCCTGGGCACCATCGTAGGGGTGCTGAAGGAAGTACTCAACACCAGGATGGACACTGTGGCACAACAAGGGGCCCCTGACACTAGCATGGACGGTGAACTGCCCACCACCTCCGCCGGTGCTAGTGGACAGGAGGCACCGCCACAGGACCACCACACCAGCACCCCACCCCCTGCAGAGGGAGAACCACCCTGCAAAACGGTCCCTGAGATCCAGGACAAAGACAGAGAACCATGCCAAGACCCCCACCAAGAAATGAGACCAACCTGAATGTCATTCTTCTGTCCCACTTTGTCACCCTGTCCATCCTCAAACTGCCCCAGCTCCACTTCCTAAGCCCATTTGGGCAATGCACCTGTGAGGCTAATAGACTGGACTCTGCCATGGACATTCCTCCACCATCACCCCTCACCATTTTGCTACCCCCTCCAATATTTTGCACTTAAATAAACAACCTTGAAGCACAAAACAATCTGGAGTCAGTCTGTGATTTCGGAATAGTGTATTAGCAATTACAGTGTCAAAAAGCTCTTTCATTTGTAATGTCAACATACCTATGTCACACAGCTCTAGTCCATGAGGAATCAAAGCAGATGTCACACTGTGGGACCCACATCTGTGAAAGCATAAGGGAAAGTGACAACTCAGTGACCATACACTGGGTGAAAACGACAGACAGTAGAGAGGTAGTAGTGTTACATACAGTACATGTAGTAGGTAGGTTTGTATTCTTACCTCTGTCTCACTGGAAATATTGCTGGATCACTGAGTCCCTGTTGTCCATGTCTTCTTCTTCTGCTTCCTCGTCTTCACTGTCCACAGGCTCCACAGCTGCAACAACACCGCCATCTGGACCATCCTCTTGCAGAAAAGGCACCTGTTGTCTCAAAGATAAGTTGTGAAGCATACAGCAGGCCACGATGATCTGGCACACCTTCTTGGGTGAGTAGAATAGGGATTCACCTGTCATATGGAGGCACCTGAACCTGGCCTTCAGGAGGCCGAAGGTCCGCTCGATTATCCCCCGTGTTCGCCCATGGGCCTCATTGTAGCATTCCTCTGCCCTTGTCCTGGGATTCCTCACTGGGGTCAGTAACCATGACAGGTTGGGGTAACCAGAGTCACCTGCAAATGGCGAGGGACAACTGTTAGACACACACTAACCTGCAGGGATAACCCCAGACCCAGACAACCATTCCCACTGTCTTGCTTCCAGGTACTCACCTAATAGCCACACATGGTGCCTCTGGAGTTGACCCATCACATAAAGGATGCTGCTATTCCGCAGGATGTAGGCGTCATGCACTGAGCAAGGGATCTTGGCATTAACATGGGAGATGTACTGGTCGGCCAAACATACCATCTGTACATTCATGGAATGATAACTCTTACGGTTTCTGTACACCTGTTCACTCCTGCGGGGGGACCAAAGCCACATCGGTCCCATCAATGGCACCTATGATGTTGGGGATATGTCCCAGGGCATAGAAGTCTCCTTTCACTGTAGGCAAATCCTCCACCTGAGGGAAAACGATGTAGCTCTGCATGTGTTTCAGCAGGGCTGACAACACTCTGGACAACACGTTGGAAAACATACGCTGGGATATCCCTGATGCAATGGCCACAGTTGTTTGAAATGACCCACTTGCAAGGAAATGGAGCACTGACAGCACCTGCAATTGAGGGGGGATTCCTGTGGGATGGCGGATAGCTGACATCAGGTCTGGCTCCAGCTGGGTACACAGTTCATGGATTCTGGCAAGGTCAAGCCTGTATGTGATGATCACATGTCTTTCCTCCATTGGCAACAGGTCCACCAGTGGTCGGTACACCGGAGGATGCCGCCATCTCCTCACATGTCCCAGTCGACGGTGCCTATGAAGGACAACAGCGAGCACAGAGTCAACCAACTCAGAGGTACGTACCCACAGCTTCCACAGAACACGAATCAGAATGCAAAAAGTGGCCTGTATGTGTGTTGAGTATAGGCCTAGGTATGTGTGACACAGTTAAAAATGAAGCCATGTGGGCCCCTAAAATGGCGGCTGCCTGACCTCTAAAGTGGGACAATGTTGATGTGAGGTAACTGCGCTGGCATTGTACACCGTCGCGGTAGGCGGTCGAAGACCGCGGCGCAATGCTGCATTGGTTAAAATTGGACCCTATGGGTCCCATGAGCCAATGACGATGTACGCCGGCGGTGACGGTACGAACCGCCGCGGACGTGACTACCATTTTCTATCTGTTCAATCACTCGATACCTGATCTTCGACAGGAGAGGACCTACACTGCAAGTGCTGCTGTGACCTCGGTCTGGAAGAGACAATGGCTCGAGTGTCTGGGGAAAGGCCCCCTGCATTCACATCAGAGGAGTTGGAGAAACTCATGGACGGGGTCCTTCCCCAATACACGCTACTCTACGATCCTCCAGACAAACAGGTAACTACACTGGGAGCATGCTGTATGGGCTATGCCTGTGTGGAGTGGGGTCGATGTAAGAAGGGGATGGGGGATATTGCGGCGTGTATGAAATGACAGTGAGTGCATGTGCCACATGGCAAGGGTAGGGATGGGGCCCAATGACTGTGACGGTGCAGTTGCTAATAAGTTTCTCTTCCCCCTGTACAATTCATGTAGGTCAGCGCCCACCAGAAAAAATATATTTGGCATGCCATCACCAAGGACGTCTGGACCCTGGGGGTCTACCACAGACGGAGCACCCACTGCAGGAAAATATGAGAGGACATTCGCCACTGGAACAAGAAGATGGCAGCGACTCAGCTGTGGATGGCCTCCCAACGTGGGAGGGGTGCCCGTCGCACCATGACCCCCCTGATGTTCAGGATCCTGGTGGTGGCGTACCCGGATTTGGATGGGCGCTTGAGGCATCACAGCAGCCACAAGGGGGTGAGTACACTCTCATCCTGCTAATTTAGTGCGCAGTGGAGGGGTCTGGGTGGGGGAGGTGGGCTATGGGTTTCCCTGGGCCAGGGCAAGTTTCGTAGGCAAGGTCCCTCCGTAAGGCAGGCCATGTGGCACCCCACCCCACCTCTGTAGAGTGCCAAGTACACCTAGTCATGCCCCTGTGTCATCCATGTGTGCAGATGTCGTCCATAGCCTAGTAAGCCATTTCCCAGGGATTGAACAGTGGAGCCCAAGAGCGCGGCGTAGTGCAGGGGGCTTCTGTGTCTGTCGTGTCCGACAACGGTAGCGGTAATGCATGCACTCAACATGTCTTTCTTCTGTCGTCCCCCCCTTTTTGTGGTCTCCCTGTTCTTGTGTGCATTAGCATCATCAGGCGGAGGAGCAATGGCACCGGAGCACGAGGGGGCTGCATCCCACATGGCCATGGAGGGCCACACTACGGACTCGGACTTCACCAGTGGGGCAGAGGGCGAGGGGAGCTCCACAGCGGGGACAGGAGCTGAGACCAGCGACACGGACTCGTCCTCTGATGGGAGCTCCCTTGTGGCGGCAACATCTGTGCCCCCCCATCTACAGGCACAGCCGCCATCCCCCCTACCAGCACTGCCCTCCCAGCAGCCCCTCAGCCTGTGCCCCGTGCCCACTCACCCAGGAGGGTGGGCATCACCTTAGCCCCAGGCACCTCAGGCCCTGCCCAAGTCACCCCTGCTGCCCTCAGTGAGGAGGCCATTGACCTCCTCAGGTCCCTCACTGTTGGGCAGTCTACCATTTTGAATGCCATCCAGGGTGTAGAAAGGCAGTTGCAACAAACAAATGTATTCCTGGAGGGCATTCATTCGGTCAGGCGGCCCTTCAGCGAGCTTTTCAGACTCTGCCCCAGCACTGATGGCAGCCATTGTCCCTGTCTCTAGCCTTCCCCCTCCAACTTCCTCCACCCAGATCCAATCCCCTGTACCCCAGCCTATCACAAGCACACCTACAGAACAGCATGCAGACACGTCAACACAAAAGGGAAGCTCTGGCAAACATAAGCACCACACATCCCACAGGCACTCATGCAAGCATCACACACATGCAGACACACCAACATCCACTGCCTCCACTGTGTCCCCCTCCTCCTCGTCTCCCTCCTCCCTCCCAGTCTCGTCTCCACTCACACCTGCATGCACTACATCTACAGCCCCTACTGCCATCACCAGCACACCCACCACCACACCCTGCTCACTTGCAGTCACCACCCCCACTACCATTCACACGTCTCCTGTGTCCTCTCCCAGTGTGTCTGTGACGCCACCTCCCAAGATACACAAATGCAGGCACACACCCACCCAACAGCCATCCACCTCACGACAGCCTCAGCCCATACACCTTCACCCAAAGTCAGCAAACGAACACCTCCTACAACCACAACCTCTTCCTCCACTCCCAAATCCCCTCCAGCTACCCGTCCTAGTGTCTCCCAAAAACTTTTCCTTTCCAACCTTGACCTCTTTCCCACACCTCCCCCACCTCATCCTAGGTCTCGAACTAGCACCTCAGCCACAACATCTCCGGGACCAGTGGTGCCTGTAGTCACCGGAATCTGGAGTGCACCGGCCACCAGGGCAGCCAGTGTGGCACGGAGCCACAGCACGGACAGTCCCCCACCTGTGAAGCATCAAAAGTTGGCCAGTGCCCAGCGGGAGAGGGAGAAGACTCCAGCCACCAAAGCCGCTCCCAGGGGTCCCGGTGGGAGTGTGGAGTCAGCTGCAACACCTTCCAAGGTGGGGAAGGGCCACAAGAAACCAGGAAAGTCTGGGAAGAGCAGCACAGCGGAGGAGACCGTCCTCATCCCCGCTGCCCAGGAGCCCACCGCCATCATCTCCGGTGCCCAGGAGGCCACCGCCATCATCCCCGCTGCCCAGGAGGCCACAGCCATCATCCCCGCTGGGACAGAGAGGACCACCAGCACAAGCCCCGCTGGGCTAGAGAGGACCACCAGCACAAGCCCCGCTGGGCTAGAGAGGACAGCCAGCACAAGCCCCGCTGGGACAGAGAGGACCGCCAGCACAAGCCCCGCTGGGACAGAGAGGACTGCCAGCACAAGCCCCGCTGGGACAGAGAGCAGCTGAGTCACTGCAAAGGAGCCCGCCACCTCAAGCACCGCTGAACAGGGCACCGCCGCTCCAACGACTGAACAGGACACCGCCGCTCCAGCCGCTGAACAGGGCACTTCCGCTCCAAGCACCGCTGAACAGGGCACCGCCGCTCCAAGCACCGCTGAACAGGGCACCGCCGCCTCAAGCACCGCTGAACAGGGCACCTCCGCCTCAAGGACCGCTGAACAGGGCACCGCCGCCTCAAGCACAGCTGAACAGGGCATCGCCGCCTCAAGCACCCCTGGCCCATGAGCGCCAAGGGCACTGACGCTACTGAGTCCGTCACGAGCAGCATGAAGCACTCTGGGCACCATGCTCCCTCAAGAACCAGTGGAGAGATACATCCACTACCTCTGTCCTTAGCAGGATGAAGCACTCTGGGCACCATGCCCCCTCCAGAACCAGTGGAGACTGTCATCCACTTGAGAGACTGTGGATTTGCACTCCCCAGAATTGAACAGTGGGCAGCCCACCCACTGTAGAGACTTGAGAGACTGTGGCTTTGCACTCCCCAGGATTGAACAGTGGGCAACCCACCCACTGTAGAGACTTGAGAGACTGTGGCTTTGTACTCCCCAGGATTGAACAGTGGGCAACCCACCCACTGTAGATACTTAAGAGACTGTGGCTTTGCACTCCCCAGGATTGAACAGTAGGCAACCCACCCACTGTAGAGACTTGTGAGACTGTGGCTTTGCACTCCCCAGGATTGAACAGTGGGCATGTGGCCTTCTCGTAGATTTGGTGTCATGCACTCAACCGGCTGAGGTGTCCCCCCTTTCCCTCCCCCTGAGGTGCCTGTTTTCTTGCTCTCTGATGCCCCTGCAGTGTTCTCTCCGTCATGGTCGGGGATCTTGTGTGGGCCTTGCCCATATCATGTGTACCCAGTGTTCCACAGACTTCATTGGAGCACTACCTGGACTACTAAGCTTGGTGTATATTTTGTTTATGATGTATATATATATTTTTTGCATACTTGATTTTAATATATTACAATGGTTACACTAATTTCCTTTTGTCTTTGCATTCTTTCGGGGGGGTTGGGGGGTGTAACTATAATATATAAATATGTAGTAGTGTGTTGTAGTGGGTGAGGGTGAGGGTGGGGGTGTTGCATGTGTGGGTCCCTGTTTTTTCCCTCCCACCTCCCCTGTGTCGTAGGTGCAGTACTCACCGTGGTCGTCGCCGCCGGCGTTTGTGCTCCTGGTAGAGGAGCAGGAAGACTATCGCAGGGAGAATTTGGAGTTCCAGCTCCATGGTGTCCTGGTTCCTCGTGGGGTGTGTAGAGGTGAGCGTTTTCCCTTCAAAGTCCTATTTCCGCCGTATTTTTATCTGCGGTGAATCTGCCCCGGAAAAGGTGGCGGATTGGTAGGTTGTGATACTGTGGGCAGTACTTTGTCCTCCGCCTGTCTGTTGGCGGTGACCGCCAAACTGTTTGTCTGTACCGCCGTGGCGGTCGGAGTGTTAAAGTGGCTGTCTTTGTTGGCGGTTTTTGCCACGGTCGTAATTCAAATTTTTTTACCACCGGCCTGTTGGCGGTCTTACCGCCGCTTTAACACTGACCGCCACGGTTGTAATGACCACCTATATGTGTGTTCCTCCAGCAAGACAGAAAAGACTCCTCTGCAAGCTCACATATTGTTACAGTAAAATAAAAATCTTCATAGAACAGAGCATGTTTTGATCATTGAATAAAGTAAATGAAAAACATTGTAGGAACAAAATCATGAACCTGGTGTACAGTGCAACTTTTAAAAGCCATGTTTTAAAATGCAACCAGGATAGGTCCAGTAAATTTGTTTTGCAGCCTGTTTATGCTAACTTGAACAACATAATTATGAACATTAAAGTGCAAATGTACTCTTTGCAACCTATCCTTGTTATTTTCAACTCACAATGTTATTAATTCTAATTTCAGTCTCACACAGTTGGTGACAAAAGTATTGCTGGTTGCAGTATTTGAGAAAAATGTGGAACACTTGCTCCATATTTCAGCTCTAAAGGAGTATTCTTAGTCACAAAACCCACTTTATTAAGGTGGTCATGTTAAGAAGTGAAAATATGGGCTGCAAGCGACAGTCACTTGTTCCAAAGGAGATCTCATCATCAATTTTATTATACATTAAAGCAACGCTGGTAATTATAGAAAACTACTTAAAAACCTACCTCAAAAGAGGCAGCATGTGGAGTGTCTTGTGCTTTTTAACTCAAGCAAGAAAATTAAAAAAAGTTCTTACAAGAAAATTTGATAAACAAAGAAATGTCCTTGTCGGAAAGGTATTTTCAGAGGTATGCGTTCCAAAACAGAGATGTCCATATTTTGATTGTGTTCTGCATAGTGATGGCCTATATGCATTGGAGACAAAGGTTCCTAAAGGATTTATTTCATCATAAGATCCTGTATTTTGAAAAAAAAAAAATGTATTGCCTCATTTGTCTCATAAGCCGCCAATTAAGATAGCACAAGTAAAACGCATTCTTGATAAGTTTTCTAAAATGGCTTTGAGGCCAACTTGTGTGTTGCTTTCAAAGGCTAAAATAAAATTATCACTCTGAGAAGGAAAAGCTTTCTCGTAATTGTAGTGAGTGAATTTGTATGCTTACTTATTTGTTCAATATTTAGGGCCTCATTACGACTTTGGTGGTCTAATGGGAAGACCGCTGTGGTGGCGGTTGTCAAAAGGCCGCCATGCTGGTGGTCATCCTACTGCCGTATTAAGAGTCACATTGTGAAGACTGCCACAAAACAGCCAAAAACCAGACACCCCCAAGACACAGGTGCGCGGGAAAGAGTTGGTTTCACCACCAGCGCCGCCAGACCGACACAAAACCACCCACCAGATTACGAGCCACAAATCAGCACATCAGTTCTTCCATTGCGGTAAACCATTGACGGTGTAAACAGCTGCAGTCAAAATCCATTCCTGTCAGAACACAACAGCACATTGGACAGTTTGAATACCCCACACCTGACACACATCGACACACCAGACACACCTGTTCACTGCACTATCTAACACACCCCCACACAAACCACAATCATTTGCAACTAAAACAACATGCACATACACAGAGCATGCAATCACAGAAAGAGAGCACCCTAACAGTATAGGTGCACACACACCACACGCATCACACACCACACACCAGCAAAACTAACACACAACACACATTACAGGCATACACAAATCACCACAAGTGCCCATCACTCACAACGCACCACCCACACCCCATCAATCACCCAACACCGCACCCTTACACACAAAGAACATCCCCATCAAAACAACCATGTCCCCACAAAAGCACCCACGGTTCACAAATGAGGAGTTGAGGGTCGTGGTGGATGAAATTGCCAGGGCAGAGCCACGGCTGTTTGGAGCACAGGTCCAGCAATCGTTGATTGCCAGGAAAATGGAGTTGTGGCAAAGAATAGTCAACAGGGTCAACTCAGTAGGCAACCATCCACGCACAAGGGAGGACATCAGGAAGAGGTGGAACGACTTTAGATGGATGGTACGTTCAATGGCATCACAACACCAGATCGCTGTGAGCAAGACTGGCAGTGGGCCCCCACCTCCTCCCCACAGTTCACATCTTGGGAGGAGAAGGTCTTGGACATTCTGCATCCCATGGGCCTGACTGGAATACCTGGGGGACTGGACTCTGGTAAGTACCCGCAACTTCCATGTGACACAATTGTTGTGTCCTGCATGCTTCCTCACCACCCAAGTACTCCACAAATCACTGTTTGTCTCACTACACCTCTCATCTATTCACCTCATGCCCCTCTCCTACATGCCACACCTCCACCCTGCCCAATTACCCACACAAAACTTGGCGAAGGCACGGATAGCATTGGCTAATACTAGCACTACGACTCCCACAATGCACTTGTCCATGTACGTTAAAACCTGGAATGCACACATCACATCTCCTGCATGTATGACTGTTGTACAAGCTACACCAACTAGATGGTATGACTGAGGACCACTACATGCCAGGCAACAGTGCTGAACAGTCATGTGAAGTATCAGACAGTACCTGAACTCAAATGCAGTGCTATATGTACCAAACCTGAATGACAGCACCCAACATGAAGAATGCAACACGTCACAGATTACTATGTACTAGAAATGGTATGCTGTGCAGCATCTATCATTGTCATAGCTGGGAATGATGTTAAGCCACTGTGCATCTGACAAAGAGATAACCAAACAGACTTCCAAAATTTAACTCTGTGTCTCACTCCATCCACAGGACCCCTGCCAGTACCACCGTGGAGAGGATAGCAGAGACTGCCAGTCCTCTTCCGGATGAAGGCTCCAGTGAGGACAACATGCCGGGATGTCTGGACACTGACGACCTACCTGGCCCATATGGGACACATGGTCTGTCTATGGCTCCCTGCCTCACCCTGCCCTTAGCTATCCCCCCAGCCCTGTAGCTACAACTTCACAGCCAACCCTTCATCCCCAAACCTATGTCCCAAGACTGTTCAAACTATTGTGTACCCACAGTACAGGGACCTGAGCCGACCCCTCACATCCCAGACAATGAAGGTCCTGCTAACACTAAGAGTGGGCACAGGCACCTGGGGACAGGGTGCGTGGGAGGTAAGCTGTGGGCCAGAGCATGGGGCCCTCAAGGGACTTCACTGACCAGGAAACCATCTGGGAGCATACCAACAATCCCAGAACAGGATTGGTCAGATTATCACCATGTTGAGGGAAAACCAGAGGCTGCAGAGGGAATACCACCAGGTGATCATGCAGCAGTGGTAGGCACACAATTACACCATGGTCTCCATTGCAGGGGTACTGATGGACATCAACACCACCCTGCATGCTTCCTTGACCCACCATCAGCCCCCTTCCGCTCGCAACCTCACATCTGAGCCATCTACAACAGAGGCAGCTAGTGGAATGGAGGCCCTGCCATTGAAACCACAGGCCTCGGACACCCATCCCTCTGTAGCCGAAGAACCCCCCGCAAATGTGGACGTCCACGCAGATATCCTGCTGGAGCAGATGCCAAGACCAAGCCCACTGCCAGGTGGTGAACATCACCTGATTTGTCTCCCCTGTGTGCCACTGAGACACCCTATTGACTGTTCAGAGACATTACTCCATTTCCCAATAGCACATGGACACTGGATATGTTAAACCAACTGCTGTAGCAGCCACTCTGATGATTCGATCTACCATGACCTCACTCATCACCTTTTGGATAATTTGAGCACCTTAATGTTGCCTTTCACAATCATAATATGCACCATAAATGCCATTGAACACAGCTACTGTATATGTGTCTTTAATAAAACATCAACAGTTGTGATGCTTGCTAGCTGTGGGGCCAATGGCGATAACCGCTGGTGGTGACGGTCCTGTACGTGGTGGCCATGACCGCCATTTTCTGCAGCTTTTCCCACTTGACTCCTGACACTGTTGCTAGCAAGACCTCCATGAGGTGACCTGCTGTGGACTGCCTCTGGGAGCCATCATGCCAAGTCCTGCAGGTGGTAGGGCCCCTGCCTTCACACCAGAAGAGCTGGAGAAGCTAGTAGAGGAGGCCCTACCCCTGTAAGAACAGCTATATGGGGCACGAGAGGAGTAGCTGAGCCCTATGCCATAGTCACACGTGACAGGGGTTGCGTGTGATGTTGATTGGGGCAAGTGTACTGATTAGGGAGTATATGCATGCCGATGGCATAAAGTGAAGGTGCGTGAGCAGAGAGGATGGGAATGTGTGGGTACTTGCTGTGACAGATGTGTAGTGTCCACTCTTATCGGTATGGTGCATGAGTACATGATTTTCTCCTTTGGTCTGTGTCATCCATGCAGGTGAACGCCCATCAGAAGAAAGGGATCTGGTGTGCTATCGCCAAGCAAGTGCGGACGGTGGAGGTCCACAGCCGGCAGGGCACCCATTGTCACAAGCGGTGGGAAGACCTGAGATGATGGGCCTGGAAGTCCGCCAAGGCCCAGCTGGGGATGTCCTCCCAACGAGGGAGCGGTGCAGATGGGACACTGACCCCCCTTTTTGGCAGTGGCCTAACCCGAGGTGGATGGGCGTTTGAGGGCAGCACAGCAGCCACAAGTGGGTGAGTTCTGACTGTATCCTGGTAATTGGCCCTGGTTATATGGTGTTTGCTGCCTCACTGTAGCTTCTGTAACACTGGAATAAGTGCAGCATGTCTGTAGACCAGCGGACATGTGTAGTTCCCACCTTGCCTGAGTATAAAATGTAGATGAGGCTTCATGGTTTGCTATCAGTAGATTTACATCTCTTGTGTCATAACATCTCCATGTCTGCATGTGGAGATGGTCAAATGACTATGCCATGTGTGTGACTCCATCCTGCCTATTCTTTGAATGCAAGCTTGTGTATCATCCTACCCATCACGAATGACCTAGTCCATCCATCTGCATATGAGCATTAGTGGCTCTAAGGTGTCTGTCCACTCCCATCTGTAATGACAATGTGTATTTGTAACTAGCTGACTTTCATATTTGGTACAGGGACTATATACATCAAGTACTGGTATAGGTATTGACTCCATGTGAGGCAGCAATTCAGTTTACACCACAGATATGGTCTGTGTAGGACTGTACTTATGGCTTGTTAGATGTATCCTCATTGTCTGTTCATCTTCAATCAGTGGGGTATGTGAAGGTAGCAACAGTAGGACAATATGATTTGGGTGCCTGGTTTGGTTAAATTGGACTCCTCATGCATTTCCATGTGCTTGACTTGTGGGGATACTACCTTCAACCCAATGGGACTGTTCTAGAGGTGGCAATTGCCTAGGCAGATCTCGCCTTTGATGCTATGCAGTGTAAATGCCACGTGTGCCAATGCTCTACCAAATTACAGTGTAGTTAGCTTATTTGCTGCCTACATCAGGTCTCAATGGTTACTTGGAGGCACTTCTGATGAAGTGGGACAATGACTGCTACCCTTGGCCTAGCTGATGTGTGTAATTTGGACAGAATAAGGTTGTGTATGACTTATGAGATTGTGATATAAACTTTTCATTGTATCATCATTCCTGAAGCAGCTCTATGTAGTAGTGGGATATGTTGTCAGTGCAGTGGCAGTCGTATAGGTCCATGTGTGCAGTATGTGTGCATGTTGTTTCCGTGAGGGATGGTGGCTTGATCATGTTGTGAAGTCGAACTTCTGTAACTGCATGTCAGGTGGATTGGTATGTGGCCTACAATGTAATATGTGGCCTCCTAAAGTTCATTAGTTGTGACACTGCACTCAGTGATTGACTATAGATGTGTCATATGTGCTATGTAGGCCATTGTGAATGCACTTAGATGTATGAATAGTTGTGGTATATATGTGTTTGGTGTCTACAGATCTTTATCTGTGATAGGGTCAGACTAATCACATGGCTGCACACCAGATTTGTATTCTACACATCAGATGTCACCTGTATGGAGTCCAACTTGTAGTGGATGCATTAGTTATGTTATCGATATTGGCATTTCTGTACAGAGTGTTAGGTCAGCCATGTGACGTGACAGGCAGGTGCTATTTGGTCTGTGAGTGAGTAGTCTTCACTATCAAGGGACATTACAAATGGACATGGATAGATCAGGTGTAATTACAGTACAGGCCTGATGTGTTTTGTTCAGTCACCTGCTCTTCCAATAGGTGATAGGAGTATGGAGAGGTATGATCAGGATTCAGGTAGTCATTTGTACTCCAGCCAGTGCATGATGTGCATGCAGACATGGCTTTGCTGGTGATCATGTTGATTATTCCAGTTGTGCTAACTTACTTTGATTTTGATGTGGGTGTGTAGGTTAGCATACAGGGCTGGCTAGTTGTGACATGTTGTGACATGATGTAAGATATGGATATTGCCACCAGAGATAGCCTAACCAGGACATGTTTACCTGCAGATGTGCATGTTCACATGTGTGTATGTGAGGTATGTGTTAACCCTCTTTCTCCCTCTCACTCTCCCTCCCTCTCTCTCTCTATTTGTGGGCATCAGCAGGCGAAGTAGACGGGGAACAGGCGAGCGGGAATGCTGCAGGCCACAGGACCTGGAATGCTGCTACCAGTGACAGCGGTGGACCCATTGGCATGGAGGGCGATTGGAGTACCTCAGGGGAGACCAGATCTTCAACATCATGTTCGTAATCCTCCTACAGTGGACACTCTCTGGTGGTGGAGGACCCTTCCGGGACCACCCCAGCATCACCTAAGTCTGCCACCCCCCCACTACCACCGCCTTCCACCCAGTTGTCCGTGCCCTCTCACCCAAGAGGGTGGGTGTCTCCTTTGCCGCAGGCACCTCTGCTCCTGCCCCAGTCAGCTCTGCTGCTTCAGTGAGGAGGCTAGTGACCTCCTGAGGTCGACCTCTGTGCGTCGAGTCGACCATTGTGAATGCCATCCAGGGACTGGCAACTCAAGTCTAACAGAGTAATAGGTTCTTGGAGGGCATTCACAGTGCACTGGCTGGCACACAGAGGTAGTTTGAGGCTCACCGTTTGTCTTCCATCCCTGCTCCACCTATCTCATCCCAATCCCAGGCACCTTTTCCCCCTTCCCAGCCAAAGCAGACAGACAGACATGCATGCACCCACCTCAACATCCAGGGCTACAGCTGACAGACACAAGCAGCACAAGATGGACTACCGGCATGCACACAAACAACACCCACCTGCAGACACACCAACATCCACTGCCTGGACAAACTCCTCCCCCAATCCCACCTTCACAGACATCACACACACCTGCAGTCACCACACCAACATTCACCGATCCAGGCACCTCTCCAGTCCTACCCACAGTCAGCACAATAGCAGACCTGCAAATATCCACCCCAGTCACCACATCCGCAGACACAACAACCACTGACACAAAAACATGCAGCACATCCTCCATACCTGCAGACACCACCCCAACAGACAGTCACCATTCCAGCATGGCATCTCCCTGTACCTCCTCCCCTCTTCCTCCCAAGACACATAAACACCCACACTCACCCACTCACCCAACAGACACCCAACACCCACAAGTATACCTCGCACAAACAGACACCCAAGACATCCACCATGACACCTCATACAACCACTCCCTCTACCTTCACTCCCAAACCCTTTTGCCATGACCGTCCCTGTGTGTCTAAAAAGATGTTCCTCTCAGAGTTTTTCCTCTTCCCCACTCCTCTCCCACCCTGTGATACCCCCAAATGGTCTGTTTCCCTCCCTTCGAGCCCTTCCACCTCCAAGTCCTCCCATGCCTCCCTGCTAGTACCCATGCCCCTCCCACTGTCAAGAAGTCCACCCCTCCCAGGTGTTCCCAGCACTCCCCTAAACCTCACCCTAAGACCCCCTCCCAAGCCTAAGCCCAAAGACCCCCCTCCCAAACCGAAGTCCATCCCCGCCCCACCCCCCCTAATCCCTGGGTGCCTGCCTGCCGCCTTGATGCCCCTACACTGTGGAGGTCATTTAGTACTCACAAATCATGTACGGGCACACAGATGTGCTATTTGTGCATTGTGCATATAGTTGTTTGGACTGGCCTATGGCCTTTTATATTGTACATAGTTATGTATTTATTTGCATATTTATTTTGTAATATATCTGGGCCAACCAGTTGTGGGTTCCATGGTCACATATTCGTACTGCCTTTCTTTCCACGTGGCTGTTTTCGTCTTGCCTGCTTTGGTTTGATTGTGTGTGTTGGCTGTGCTGGCAGTTGTATTTGGGCAGTATGTGTGGGTGTTGCCCTAGCATTTGTCGTGCTGTAATGGCTGTGTATTGTATGTTGGGCGTATTTGTGTATGGTAAATGCATGTATGTTGCTATTGTGAGTCTTGTTTGTGTTCACATGTGTTATTGGTAGTGTTGGGTGCCCTTGTGTGGTTGTACTGTGTGCGTGCATGTGTGTGGTGATTGCTGCATCAGAACCGTTGAGTGGTGTGTTTGCACTGTATGGCGTATGCTTCGTTGTATGGCTGTGTGCTTGTGTGTATTGGTTGTCAGGGTTTGTTAGGTATTGTTGCATGTATGTATTGTCAGGTGGAGGTGTGTATTGTGGTTTCTTGGCGAAGCGTTTGAGATGTTGCGGTTGTAATATGGTTGTGTGATTTTGTGGTGTTGTGTATTGTTGTGTTTGACTGTGTCGGTGGTGTGTGTCTGTGGGTTGGTGTGTGTTTTGTAAATGTGTGTTGCCCGTGGTATGTGTACTATGTGTGTGCGTGTCTGTATGTGGCTGTGTGTGAATGTGTGTATCAGTGTGAGGTAACGTGTGTGTCACCCTTGCCACCCATCCCGGATGTGTATGTTGTGTGTGCATGGGTACTTTGCCTTTTCCCTACAGTGTCCGGTAAGTGTGTGTACTCACAGTTGTCATCGCCGTCGCTGTTTCTGGAGTTGTTCAATCAATCAATCAGTGCTTGTAAAGCGCAGCTACTCACCCGCTAGGGTCTCAAGGCTCTGTGGGGGGAGTGTAGCGTATACCGGTGAGGTCATTTAAAAAAGCCATGTCTTCATTTCCTTTGTGAAACTGGTGAGGGAGGTGGTTTGTCTGATGGGGATGGGTAGGGCGGTCCAGGCGGTGGCTGCGAGGTAGGAGAAAGAGTGTCATGTTCTGGTTTTCTTGATGCGGGGTACTCCTGCGAGAGAGAGCTGGGCTGAGCGTAGGGCCCTTTGGGGTATGTGGAAGATTTAGTCACTGGTTCAGGTAGGCTGGTCAGGTGTTGTAGAGGGCTTTGTGTGTGAGGATCTTGAAAGTGATTCTTTTCTCCGTGGGGAGCCAATGCAGTGTACGTAGGTGTTGCGAGATCTAGCAGTGTCGGGATAGGTCGAGGATCAGTCTGGCGGTGGCGTTCTGGCTGTTGCAATTTGCGGGTGAGTTTTTTTGTTGATTCCGGCATAGAGTGCATTGCCGTAGCCTAGTCTGCTGGTGATGAGGGGGTGTGTGACGGTCTTTCTATGTTCTAGGGGAATCCCTTTGAAGGTCTTGCGTAGGAGGCGGAGGGTGCAGAAGCAGGTGGAGGTGACTGAGTTGATTAGATGGTTCATGCCGAGGTCGGGGTGCAGGATGATTTCGAGGTTGCGGGCTTGGCTGGCAGGGGTGTGTGGGTTTCTGAGGGTGGGCGGCCACCAGGAGTCGCTCCATGCATTGGGTTGAGGGTCCATGATGAGTACTTCTGTCTTGTTTGTGTTGAGTTGAAGGCAGCTGTTTCTCATCCAGTTTGCAACTGCTTTCATACCTTCATGGGGCGAGCAGGAGCAGTGGAAGGTCGTGCAGTTCAGGGTCCATAGCGGCTTCAAACAGCTATGTGTTCCAGAAGGTGGGTGTCTCCTTTTCTAGAGTTGGTTTCCACCAGGGTTTTCTTGGTAGAGCAACCGTGGCAGAAACCTTGGCGGTGTGCAGCTTCGTAATGTGTCCGGCAGGAACATGGTGTCCGCCAGCCTGAAGGTGGCTACCACCGTCTGTAGCGAGCTGGAGGCACTGGCAGTGCAGGTGGTTGTTTGGCTGTATTCTGTAGTGAATACCTCCATGGTCATAATTTGGTGGTCTTCTCCCCCGGCCTGTTGTTGGTTCAACCGCCGCAACAAGATAATGACCCCCCTTAGTCTATGTTCTTGGGTCCTTTACTTCATTAGTTCTGTTTAACCCACCCTAAAATCATAGTGCTTGTGGTTTTCCTTAGTCTTTAGAGTTCTTCTTTTGGCAGTTGCTCTCAGACTCTGGATCCCGCCAGTTCTGCTAGTCTTGTGTCACCTTGGTAGAAAATATGTTTTGTCTTTGAGCCACCTATTCCACAATAGTAGTCAAGTGCCGACAAGTTGTTGCTTTTGTTGTGTGAGAAGGCAAGTGACTAAACCATTATTTGGTTAAGGATTTGGACTTCTGCAGGTTGGTCACAACTGTGGGCCATTGTGAACTGTTCAAAAGGCACAAGTGTTGGAATATTATGCACTTCCTTGCTTACTGGAGCCTTGAAACATGCATAGGCAAATGCAGCGCCTGGCATATCTTTGTAATGTCATCTCGTGAAAATGTGTGATGTTATTGCCTTGCCCAGCGTCTTGTGAAATTCACATTGGAGTGCATCACATGGTTCCTGGAAGTCATCAAAATGCTTCATAAATTATCAGGGGTGCGCCAAACAGAAGCAAATCTTTTATTTAGTCTCAATAACTGGGAAGACATTTTAACATGTTCAATATGGAAATGTGCTGCACCTTTTGACTTCCTATGTGCTTCCTCTGATTTCTGCATAATGTAGAGATATTATGCATTTTTATTCTATGTTCTCTAGTTTGGTATTTTGATTTTATGTCCACTCATTATATTGAATACCAAGCACCTGTATTTTTTGTATCTAATTAGGATAATATAGCATATGATCAACAAGTGTTGCAGCCACCACCATTTATACAGAGTGGTATAGGATCTTTGAAAATTACTTGGTACCCACTGATGCAACAAAATTGAATGCAGACAGGAAATCAGCTCTTTTGTATAATCTTCTTGGCCATGCTGGACACCAGGGCCCGTATTTATACTTTTTTAGCGCCGCATTTGCGTCAGTTTTTGACGCAAAAACGGCGCAAACTTGCAAAATACAATTGTATTTAGCAAGTTTGTGCCGTTTTTGCGTCAAACATCGGCGCAAATGCGGCGCTAAAAAAGTATAAATATGGGCCCAGGTGTTTAAAGGTGTTTGACAACTTACCTGAAGTTACAATGAGTACTGCAAGTCTATTACTTGATTAAGAAAGTTTTCAGAACCATGTACAATGCTGGAAAGGCATCATTTTTACATATGCAAACAGACCTTAGATGAAAGCACAGAAGAATATGCTGCTGCGATAACAATTTTTGCAGTGAACAATGTAGACATCTGCATATGTGACCAATTTGTATTTAATTGTTTCTCAAAACAAATTCAAGAAAGACCATTAGAATGCAGAAACCCTACACTGATTACAGTGATTGACATAGCTAACAAACTAGAAAGGTCCATCCTGTTGCCAAAAGCACTTACTTCAGAAGAAGGAACTTTGCCTGTTAGTTTGATTAAAGACTCAACAACTGTTGGTGTAGTTGATCCAAAACCTAAAACCTACTGAAACATAGCAGAATAAAATGTTAGGACCTGTTACAGATATAGATCAAAACTAACAAACCCAGACTTTGTTAAACAGGAAATTACATCCTTGCAAGTGCTTTCAGGTGGAAAACACAAATGATGGACGGAATGCGGAACCAATCAAACATTCACCCCCAATCACAGATCTGGGTTTAATCCATTGTTCTTTTGCTCAATGCCACCCCAGTTTAGACCCATCCATGTGCAAATCAGTCTTGACCCTGTTCCTCATGGGGACAGTCCAGCCCGAACTGCCAGGCCAGGTCCTCCCCGGAACGGAAACAAGCATCCTGGGACCGGTTTCAGGGTTTCACCCTTCATCAGCCAGGCTAGCTTGAATCCAGTGGCATAGTGAGTACGGGACCCACGTCTGGCCATACCTGGAGCACTCATGGCGGCAAAAGCAAAGCAAAACACAAATGATGGATGGAATGCTGAACCAATGAAACATTCACCCCCAATCACAGATCTGGGTTTAATCCATTGTTCTTTTGCTCACCATGCCAACCCAGTTTAGACCCAGCCATGTGCAAATCAGTCTTGACCCTGTTCCTCATGGGAACAGTCCAGCCCGAACTGCCAGGCCAGATCTTCCTTGTGGTGATCTTACTGATTTCTTTGATAAAAAATGATCAGCAAGATCCCAGATAACATTGGCGCCCCATTTCAGCTGACACTCTCTGGTCTGACTACCACAAATAATTCAGATAATGCAACCATAATGAGGGATATTAATAACAAAACAGTAACAACGGCGCTAGGTCCTAATGTGATTCACCATGGGCCAGTTTCTCCTGAGTGTCAGGCTGGAAGAAATGATTTGTTTGATCCTATTTCAGAGGAATGTTTCTGATCAATAGCTAGGTCAACCTCATCGGGTTCTCCCCTCGATCCCTTACCTCCCAGGATATGGAAAGAGCTCGTAGATTAACTCATTCCCCCCACATTGTTACTATATAACCAATCTTTGGAGGTGTGGGATGTACCATGAATATGGAAGAAAGCCATTGTTACCCACCCCACAAAGAAACCTACAGCAGATCCTTCGGCGTTGAGTAATTTCTGACCCACATTGCTTCTTCCGTTTACCTGTGAAAATATTGGAGCAAAATGTGAGCAGGAGGCTGTCCCAATACTTGGAAACTCACTCTCTCTTAGAGGATGAACAGTTTGGGTTCAGACCTGGGCATGGCACTGAGTCGCCCTACTTGTTGCTATGGATGAGTTATGGATGAGGGTGGACAGGGGTCAGTTGACTGTCCCAATTGTGCTGGATTAGTCGGCTGCCTTTGACTCAGTCTACCATAAAATCCTTTTGGACAGATTAGCCACTATTGGAGTGGGAGGAACAGTTTTGAAGTGGATGGATTCCTATCTGTTGGACCAGTGTCAGGCTGTTGCTCTGCCCCCTATATCTCTGATTTCAAAATTCTGTGTCATGTAGTCCCACAGGGCTCAGCACTTAGCCTAGTCCTGTTTAATGTCTATACGAGGCCACTGATTTCTCTGATAAAGGCTCATGACATCAGGCTGGTCAACTGTGGGGCTGATTCACAGTTGATCTTGCCCCTAATAATGACCACCAGGACATGCTGGTAAACAAAGAATATTTAACTCAACAAAAAATTACTAAATTATAGAAAGACATCAACAAATTCAGTAGAGACAAAGTGTATCCTTACATTAAAGATGATTACGAGGTTGACACACACTCACACTCTTCCGACGAGTCGTGTTCCATCTATAGAAAATCCAGAGCTTACAGTAACAGCTCTTCATCTGATGGGTGGAGTACAGATGAAGGTGGACCACAACCTTTCTATAACTCTCCACATTACCCTGTCAACCAACTGTTACCATGGCAACTTTTTTTTCCTTTTTACCAACCACACCCCTTTGTGCCCTTTGTGCCTTTTTTAGGCTGGTGCAGAGGAAGAGGCAGGTGCAGAGGAAGAGGGTGGCATTTGCACTGGGCCAGAGAAGAACCCCAAATGGTGACCAGGAACCAGGGCAAGAAACAGACTCCAAGAATCTAGTAGTTAATTTGTCTTCAAGACAGCTTTCCACAGATGAGCTCGGTGGTTTGAACAAAGGATTGGGCTTTGTTCCCACCCCTCAGGAAGATTTTTTTTGTCTTAACTGTGAAGTTTCCCATTTTTTTAGAAAGATCCGGATACATTTCTTTTTCAAGGACAGGCCTTCTAAACCACGCCAGGAAGACTCCAGCCTGAGCAATCCATCCACCTTTATCCCTCCTATCTCTGCCATGCCCTGCGAACTACTCGCATTCGAGAAGGCGGTTTAAACTGATGTGAAAAAACTTCAACCTAAACACACCTTTATGAATATTTCAGCACGTGTGAGAGAAGCTCTCAAGACCTTGGTGCTTGATCCTAGTATAGTCATCAAGCCAGCAGACAAAGGTGGAGCTATAGTCATCCTTGAGACACAGGCATATAGACAGGAGTGTTTACGCCTCCTGAGTGACTCTACCTATTATTCCCCAATTGCTCAGGACCCCACTGAGAGATTACAACTCAGGATACGCACCATGATCAAAGAAGCTGTAACAAATGCTTGGATTTCTCGTAAGGAGGCTGAGTTTTTAGATGCTCCCGATCCTCGCATGCCATATTTTTACTGCCACCCCAAAATCCATAAGAAATACAACCACCCCCTGGGCCACCTATTATCTCAGGCATTGTTTCTATCCTTGAACCACTATCTATCTTTTGTGATAACTTTTTACAACCTCTTGTGAAGGAGACCTCCGCTTTCCTGAAGGATACAAAAGAAGACCTTAATCTCATCAACCATATAAATGCCACCGAACAGGTGCATGCTTTGATGAGCTTGGATGTGGAGTATACCTTAGGAAGCCACGCTCCGGGTCGTTGAAGACTCATTGGCCAGCAATACATGGACATCGATAGGGAGTACCTTTGCTCCCAGCTTGGCCTGCCTCTATACGTATCATGTTGAGGAACGATTTATACTCAATAGCTCCAACCCATTTGAGAGCAATATCAAATTGTGGCTTAAATATATTGATGATATCTTGATTATATGGCATACCCCAACTCAAATGGTTGGTTATTCACCACTTGGATCAGTGGATTGGACCCTTTTTTAAGGTTTACCTCAACTGTCTCCACCACCCGACTCGCATTCCTTGACCTCATGATTACCATCAGCCATGGTAAACTAGAGACTAGCCCCTATCACAAGAGAACAGACCACAACAATTCACTCCAACATGAAAGTCAGAATCCAAAAGCATTACAAGACAATCTACTTTACGGTCAGTTCTTGTGATTTCGCCGTAGCTGTAGCAACAATTCTACCTTTGAATCACAAGCAGATGACCTCACTCACAAGTTACATGATAGAGTCTATCCACGTCAGACAATCAACTTGGCCCGCAAACGGGCTCATAACAACCATAGAGATACACTACTAATAACAGTACCTAACCATTCAGACCCTCAACTGACATGTGTTTCCACTTATACCCCTCTGTCCAATACGATCAAGAAACTGATCATCAAACGGTGTCCCATTCTCTGTTGTGGTGGTGAGGCCATTCCCAAACCTTTGTTTGCTTTCAAACGGACTAGGCACATCAAAGACCTAGTAGTACATACTCACCCCAGGGCATTGACTTCAGAACCTAGATAGATTACACTGTGGCAAATCCCACCAGTGCAAGGCCACCACCCTTGTGGGAGTTGCAACCTATGTCCTTTGACTTCACAAACTGAAACCTTAGATTTACACCCCCTAGGCACATGGCACCTTCTAAAACACACCAAGTGCGACACCCGTAATAGTATTTACATGATCACATTACCCTGCCAGTTACGTTATGTAGGAATGACTACGAGACCGGTTTAGATTAGAATCAATGAACATCGCAGCAATATTAGATGTAGACGGACAACAACTAAATTGAGTGTTCACTTTCTCGAGACTAATCATACTCCCAATGATTTATGGTGGGTAGTGCTTGAGGCCCCTGACCACTTGACTAATGGCCCCATGAGTCTATTTGACAGAGAGGAACCCTGGGTGTTTAAATTTGGGACCCATATCAACGGGTTAAGTGATGATCGACCATGGTGAGATTTTTGACGGGTTCCTGATCAGTTTAGCCAGTATTGTCTTGCAAACCGTTTCAGCTAGCTATTGACTTCCTAGTACTAATTAGCACTGCTAGTCTCTTGGCATTATATACCCTACAACCAGCTAGGGGCATACTCTGGCGATCTATCTTTTGCCTTGGTCACATTTTGAGATGCTTATATATTTTATATATATATGACTCTTTTGACAGTCTCGCTGGCCTTCTATACAGATGCATTCTCTCATACTAGCGTTTACCAGTGACGGACATTCCCCCCCTTTTTTTCCAACAATAGCACGGCTCGGAAATACATTGACTTATTTATTATCTTTTGATGACAAACGTCTCTGGCTCCCCTCCGAATGCTCATGGGAGTCCTCTCTCTATTGTTGTTGACGGGCGGGGCTGACGACCGTGTGACGTGCCCCTCCTTGTCTAATGTTCTGATTGGTTCTTGCTGAGTGCCATGACCTTTTTCACCTGACGACCGCATTTATCCCAACACTTCCGGGAAATTACGGCCGTCGGGTAGGTCTCCGGCGTTGAACCACGTTCAAGCACACACTACGTTTGTCGAGACTTAGGGTCGCTTGCCCTGTGTTTGATTTAGATGCCGCTCTAACCCTCCCCAGTCTTTCTGGATGTTTCCATGACCCAGGGTCCATTATCGATCTAAATTCTTTAGATTAGAGAATGGTACCGCTTCGATTGAACTGAGACGCATTCCGTCTTGTATATGTACTGAATTAGACGGTTTGACATGCTACTTTAAGATCCTGTTAGCCACACACCTCACTGCTGTTACCGTCTTTTTGCTTTGCCAATTGCTTTTTTACTGACAACATTAACAGGTGACTAGTTGAGATTTCACCTCCACAAATACCTTCTCAAAATCTCTCTTTTTAGGGATTGAAGTTCTTAAGATTCTTAATGTTCCCCTAAATGGACATACTTTTCCCTAATATATGCTACTTAGTATGAAGTATTTCATACTGACTACATACTTACCTGTCTTTAGCCTGTTATTTTTCTGTGTAATGTAATTACTGTGTAATGCATTTTGATGATTCATACTGTACTATAAACATACTCTTTGTGTTGTATTTTCCTTCCCACAGGTTCTCACCTATTTAGGTCATGAGTTGTGTAGCGTTCTATGTAAGTTACTATTTGCCCTTTAGACTTTTACATTTAACTAGGATATGTAGTGTAGCTTAGGAGACATTTGTTTTTGGTCCTGATAAAATGCCTCGCGATCCGTATGGACTTCCAAGGCGTGAAACATGCAGACCTCATATAATAGCTGAAGGGACATTGCCCCATCAGCTCTTTTGTACTGGTAGAGTGGTGGAATATTATTTCTTTGCCACTCCCCTGTGTTTTTAAATTTGACCAAGATCTTCAATGCCTAATAAAAACTATTGGCCCTCTTTACAACCGTGGTGGTAAATGCTGCCTACCGCCGTGCTAATGGCTGCCAGCATACCGTGCCCGTGGCGGTGTTCCGCTACGGGTATTATGACCCACACAGAGAATTCTGCCACAATACAGAAACCCACACAAGTCTGCCAGCCCAAAGGTCAGTGCTAAACTGGCGATAGCCAAACCCACACCGTTACACCAACAGGAATACGCCCACAGTATCACGACCCACGAATCACTGCAGCTGTCTTTCAATCATGGTAAACCATTGGCGGTACGTACCGCGCCGCTCAAAATACACATACATTTACAAAACACCACCAGATTGGACAATTCAAACTACACATACCTGACACACATACACACACAACACCCACACACTCACACCACTATTAAACACACACCCACATTACACACAACCCTTTCAACAAAAAAAAAAAAGATTGTCAACACAGAGAGACACAAGCTAGGAGCACCCACTCAATCAGAGCCACAGAACACCATCACCCATACACCATCCACACACATCACAGCATACACCCCAACACTTCACCCCACACATCACCCCAACCATCCTCACACCATATCACACACACTGCATCCATGGCACCCCAAAGACATCCCAGGTTTTCTGAGGAGGAGCTAAGGGTCATGGTGGAGGAAATCATCCAGGTAGAGCCACAGCTATTCGGATCACAGGTGCATTGCAAGGAAGATGGAGCTATGGCGGAGAATCGTGGACAGGGTGAACGCCGTGGGACAGCACCCAAGAACCAGGGATGACATCAGGAAGAGGTGGAACGACCTACGGGGGAAGGTGCGTTCCGTGGTTGCAAGACACCAGGTAGTGGTACAGAGGACTGGCGGTGGACCCCCACCTCCTCCCCCACAACTAACAACATGGGAGGAGCAAGTCTTGGCAATTATGCATCCTGAGGGCCTCACAGAAGTAGCAGGAGGACTGGACTCTGGTAAGTCAAATCTTTACTACTTTATCCCCCCATTCTACCTGCATGCCATCACAAACTCCTACCTCACACCCATCACTCCAACACCTCACATATACCCCACTATCACAACCCACCCATCCCAATACCAAGCCCTGCATGCAACACGAAAGCATGGACCCCCGGCACAGACCTGCATGGACACCCATCACCACAGCATGCCCAGTAGAGAGACTCACCCAGCCCACAAAATCACCACTCACATAAGGCGAAGCTGACAGGAAATCACAATCATACAGGGAAACACACCCATGCACAAGATGGCACACTCAGATACATTAACACTGCATCTGCATCCCCACAGGATCCATACTCAATGTCACCGGAGAGGAGGTGCCAGCTACATCCAGTCCCCCCCGAAGAGGCCCACAGTGACGACAGCAGCTCTGCACGCCTGGATCAGGATGACCAACCTGGCCCATCAGGGACCTCTGGACAGTTGGGTACTCTGACACAGTCCCAAACCACCACAGAGCCTCCCCCCGCAGGAAACTCCAGCACAGCAGCCACCCAGCAAGCCCATGCCACTGTCCCCAGGACACGCCAATCAGCAGTGTGTCCACCACTACAGGGACCCCAGGCAACCCCACAAACACAGGACGATCAGGGACCTGGGGTCAGTGGGCACACGGTTCAGGGGACAGAGGCACAGGACAACAGGGAAGCTGGAATGACTGCTGTGCAACAGGGGGAGGACAGGCCAAAGGAACCCACTCTCCACGGGGCACTCTCCAACAGCCTGGCAGCATACCACCATTCCCAGGAGACGATGGGCCAGATACTGGCCAAGATGCAGGAGACCCAGCGACTTTAGGAGGGACAGTACCTTGGAATCAGGGATGACCTAACAAACATCTACACCATCCTGGTCACCATTGCAGGGGTGCTGGCTGACATGGCCAAGACCATGAGGGAGGCAGTGGCACAACAACGGGTGCCTGACACTAGCCAAACCGATGAACAGCCTTCCACCTCCGCCAGCGCTAGTGGACAGGAGGTCCCGCCACAGGACCAACAGGCCACCAGCACCCCACCCCCTGCAGAAGGAGAACCACCCCACAAACGGTCCCTGCAATCCAGGCAGAAGCCAGAGAACATTGCCAGGAAATAAGACTCTCCTGATTGTCACCCTTCTGTCCCACTCTGTCACCCTGTCCACCTTGAACTGCCATTACTCCCCTCGTATGCTCCATTGGACAATGCACCTGTGATACCAAGAGACTGGACTCTACCCTGGACTTTCCTCCACCATCAGCTTAGCCCATTGCACATCCCCCTCTACTTATCAGCACCTGAATAAACACCCTTGGAAGAAATACTAATCTGTAGTCTGTCAAATGATTCACAAATGTATTATTACAACATTATCAAAGCATTGCAACTGAAATGTACAGTGAAATATAATTTGGAATGACCTTTGGTGGGCAGCAGTACACATAGCAGGGGCACAGAGATCTGAAAATAGAGATGCCAAAGGTTACAGTCAGTGGCAATAGACATAGGGTGAGAGGCTGCCTTGTACAAAGTCCAACAGATAACTGAAATGTAAACTGAACTGACAGTGTCTTACCTGTGTGTTACTGGAAGTACTGCTGAATTATATTGATTCTGTTGTCCACATCTTCTTCCTCTGCCTCCTCTTCCTCACTGTCCACAGGCTCCACTGCTGTCACAAGACCATCTCCAGGCACATCCTCCTGCAGATAAGGAACCTGGCGTCTCAAGGCCAGGTTGTGCAACATGCAACATGCAACTATGATCTGGCACATCTTCTTGGGTGAGTAGTACAGGGAGCCAACTTTCAGATGGAGGCACTGGAAACTGGCCTTCAGGAGGCCGAATGTCCTTTCAATAATCCTCCTTGTACGCCCATGTGCCTCATTGTAACGTTTCTCTGCCCTTGTCCTGGCATTCCTCACAGGGGTCAGTAGCCATGAGAGGTTGGGGTAACCAGAGTCACCTGCAAATATCGAGGGACATCTGTAAGACACACACTAACGCTTAGGGACAACCCCATACCCAGACACCTACTCATAGTGTGTGGGGACCTTTGGCTCATCCAGTGCCTCTGAAGTTGGTCCATCACATATGGGATGCTGCTATTCCTCAAGATAAAGGCATCATGCACAGAGCCAGGATATTTGACCTTCACATTGGAGATGTACTGGTCCGTTAAACACACCATCTGCACATTCATACAGTGATAGCTTTTTCTATTCCTGAAAACTTGTTCATTTCTCCGGGGGGGGGGCATAAATGCCACATGTGTACCATCAATGGCACTAATGATGTTGGGGATATGACGCAGGGCATAAAAGTCATCTGTGACCAAATCCTCCACCTGAGGGAACACAATGTAGCTGCACATGTGTTTCAGCAGGGCAGACAACACTCTGGTCAACACGTTAGAGAACATTGGCTGAGACATCCCTTATGCCATGGCCACTGTTGTTTGGAAGGAAACACTTGCCAGGAAATGGAGCACTGACAGGACCTGCACTAGAGGGGGGATACCTGTGGGCTGGCGGATAGGTGACATCATGTCTGGCTCCAATTGGGCACACAGTGCTTGGCTTGTGGCCCGATCAAGTCTGTATGCAATGATAATATGCCTGTCCTCCATTATTGCAAGGTCCACCACAGGTCTGAACACCAGAGGGTGCCGCCATCTCATGTTCAGCCTCAACGGTTGAAGCCAATGGAAGAGAACGGTGAGCAGAGGGTCATATTCCCACATCTGTTGCACTAATGATGATTTATTTACTTTACAGAAACAAAATGTGAACCCGAAAATCAGTTGCCGTGCCAATGTCTGCTGTGACGCAGTTAGGTGCCATGCCATGTTCCCCCCTGAAATGGCAGATGCCTGATCTGTGAGGAGGGACAAGTGGAAATGAGGTAATTGCGCTGGTGTTGTGTACTGTCGAGGAAGGCGGTCGATGACCGCCACGCAACTTCGCATTGGTTATCATTGGGCCCTATGGGTTCCAGGAGCCAATGGCGATGTACGCCAGCAGTGACGGTACACACCGCCGCGGACGTCACCTCCATTTTCTATCTATCCACTCACTTGCTACCTGACCTTCAACAGGAGAGGACCTACACTGCAAGTGCTGCTGTGACTTGTGTCTTGAACCGACCATTGCTCATGTGTCTGGGGAAAAAGTCCCTGCCTTCACTGCGGAGGAGTGGGAGAAACTGGTGGATGGGGTCCTACCCCAGTACACGTTACTCTATGGTCCTCCAGACAAACAGGTGAGTACACTGTGAGCATGATGCGTGGGCCATGAATGTATGGAGTGCTGTGTATGTAAGCCACATGTCGGGGGCAGAGGCGTCCTGGCCAGAGTGCAGCATGTAAGGTGGACAATGTATGTGCGTCAGGGGATGGGAGGTATCTGGTGGCCATGAGTCTGACCAGACGGTTGACTAATTCCCTTTTCTGCTGTCTTTTCCCTGCAGGTCAGCGCCCACCAGAAAAAAGGTAATTGGCATGCCATCGCCAAGGAGATGTGGACCCTGGGGGTCTTTGACAGGCGGCAACCCACTGCTGCAAATGGTGGGAGGACCTGCGCCGCTGGGCAAAGAAGATGGCTGAGGCCCACCTGGGGCTTGCCTCCCAACGAGGAAGGGGTGCCCGTCGCACCATGACCCCCCTGATGTTCCGCATCCTGGCGATGGCCTATCTGGAGTTGGATGGGCGCTTGAAGGCATCACAGCAGCCACAAGGGGGTGTGACCAGAATCTGACTGCTAACTTTGCGCGCGTTAAGAGGTCCCTGGGTGGGGAATGTGGGCTATGGGTGCCCCTAGGCCAGGGCAAAGATGGCAGGGTAGGTCCCTTGTTGGGCAGACTCTGAAGCACTCCTGCCCCAATAGGGTTAGTGGGCATCTACTACTTGGCAGGGTCCTGTGGGTTTCTGGTGTGCAGCTGATGGCATTGTACCCCATGGGCTGGTGACTATCTTAGTAACTGGTTGGGCATGGCCTAGTGCATAGGGCTGCTCCCTGTTTGTTGTGTACTCCAACGGTAGTAGGTTTGCTGACATTGACCAAGTGTATCCTCTGTCTCTTCCCCCCTTTTTTGTTTTGTCACCGTGTCCATATGTGGATTAGCATCATCTGGCGGAGGAGCAGAGGCACCGGCGACGGAGGGAGCTGCATCCCACATGGGCCTGGAGTCCAAATCCACCGACGGTGAGGGTACCAGTGGAACGGAGGATGAGGGGAGCACCAAGACGGGAACAGGAGGGGAGACCACAGACAGCGACTCCTCCTCCGATGGAATCTCCCTGGCGGTGGTGGACACCTCTATGCCCACCCCAACAACAGTTACGGACCCACACCTCCCCCCACCAGCACTGCCCTCCCAGCAGCGCCTCAGCGTGTTTCCCGTGCCCGCTTACCCAGGAGGGTGGGCATCTCCTGCGCCCCAGGCACCTCAGGCCCTGCCCCAGTCAGCCTTGCTGCCCTCAGTGAGGAGGCTATTGACCTCCTAAGATCACTCACTGTTGGGCAGTCAACCATTCTGAATGCCATCCAGGGTGTCGAGAGGCATTGCAACAAACAAATGCATACCTGGAGGGCATTCACTCTGGCGTGGCGGCCCAACAGAGAGCATTTCAGGCTCTGGCCAAATCCCTGATGGCAGCCCTTGTCCCTGTGTCTAGCCTCCCCCCTACAACTTCCTCTACCCAGTCACAATCCCCTCAACCACTACCAAACACACCTTCAGAACAGCATTCTCCCAAATCAACACACAGAAGTGGTTCAGGCAAACACAAGCACCACACATCATCCCACGGGCACTCACACAAGCACCATATCTATGCAGACACACCAACATCCACTGCCGCCACTGTGTACCCCTCCTCCTCCTCGTCCACCTCCCTCCCAGTATCGTCTCCACTCACAACTGCATGCACTACATCCTCATTCACTACCTCCATCACCATCACGCCCATCACTACCCACCCCTCACTGGCAGTCACCACCCCCACATCCATGCACCCATCCCCTGTGTCCTCTGCCACTGTGTCTGTGACCCCCTTCTCCCAAAGTAAACAAACGCAAGCACCCACCTCACAACAGCATCCAGCACATGCACCTTCACCCAAACTCAGCAGACAGACACCTCCTACCACCACTCCCTCTTCCTCCACTCCCAAACCCTCTCCCTTTTCCCACCCTAGTGTGCCTAAAAAGATTTTCCTGGCAAACATTGACCTGTTCTCTACCCCTACCCCGTCCCTCCCCTCGGGCCAGGGAGTCCAGAACCCAGGCCAGCACCTCAGCCACCAAGACGACGTCGGCTGTGGTACCTGCAACTCCCAGAGGCTCAAAGAGGGCACCCGTCAGGCCAGCCAGTGTGCTACCAACCCCTGCAAAGGACCAAACCATTCCGCCACCTGCCAAGGTGAAGAAGGGGACAACATGCTGCAAGGGCAAGGAGCATGACCCACCCAGCAAGGCCTCCTCCCAAACTTCAGCTGCCAGGGCCAAGGTCACAACAGCAGTTTGCAGCCTTAGGCACCTCACAATGGAGTCTAGCCCTGCCTCCATGGCCTATCATGCAAGCTGGTCCCTGCAAATCTCGTGCCTCAGACACCCAGGTGAGGGAATGCGTCTGCATCACTCGGCACAAGACCTCCTCCAGAACCAGTGGAGATATGCATCCACTCAGCCCCTCCTTGGCAGTATGAAGCACACTGGGCACCAAGCCCACTCCAGAACCAGTGGAGAAAGGCATCCACTCACACTGTCCTTGGCAGGATAAAGTACACTGGGCACCAAGTCCCCTTCAGAACTAGTGGAAGAAGCCATCCATTTGAGAGACTGTGGCCTTGCACTCCCCAGGACCAAGCAGTGGGCAAAACACCCACTTGAGAGACTGTGGCCTTGCTCTCCCCAGAACCAAGCAGTGGGCAAACCACCCGCTTGATAGACTGTGGCCTTTCACTCCCCAGGTCCAAGCAGTGGGCAAACCACACACTTGAGAGACTAGCCTTGCACTCCCCAGGACCAAGCTGTGGGCAGACCACCCACTTGAGAGACTGTGGCCTTGCACTCCCCAGGACCAAGCAGTGGTCAAACCACCCACTTGAGAAACTGTGGCTTTGCACTCCCCAGGGCCAAGCAGTGGGCAGACCACCCACTTGAGAGACTGTGGCTTTGCACTCCCCAGGACCAAGCAGTGGGCAAACCACCCACTTGAGAGACTGTGGCCTTGCACTCCCCCGGACATCACTGTATGCATGGAGCCCCCTCGAGGAGCAGTGGCGTTTTTCCATAAGTCAAGTGTGGGCTTGGCCGATGATTTTTGGCCCAGTGACCCACAGACATTTGGAAAGGACAATGTACGGCCTTATGTACTTATTTTATATTTTTGAAAATACTGTTTTTATAATCGTTACGTATATCTGCCTATTTCTAAAATATCAATGATTTAACTCTATTCCTTTTGTCCTTGCATTCTTCCAGGGGGTTACGGGGTGTAAATGCAATGTTGCTGCATGTGTTTGTGTGTGTGGTGTTGGGGGTGGGACTGGGGGTGTTGCATGTGTGTGTCACTCTCTTTTTCCTCCACCCCTCCCCTGTGTACAAGGTGCAGTACTCACTGTGGTCGTCGCCGCCGCCTTTGGTATTCCTGGTAGATGAGGAGGTAGACCAGCATGGGCAGGACCTGTAACTCGGGCTCCATGATTTCCTGGTTCTCCGTTGAGTGTCGAGAAGTGAGTGATTTCCCTTCCAAACACTGTTTCCGCTATGCTTTTGATGGCGTTGTTACTGCCCCGTAAAAGTTTGCGGATTAGCGGGTTGTGATGGGGGGGGGGGGGCGGTACATTGTCTTCCGCCTGGCTGTTGGCGGTGACTGCCGTGGTGTTTGTTGCTACCGCCGTTGCGGTTGGAGTGTTAAAGTGGCTGGCTGTGTAGGCGGTTTCCACTGTGGTCATGATCACATGTTTTTTACCGCCGGCCTGTTGTCGGTATTACTGACGCTTTAACACCGACCGCCTGGGTTGAATTGAGGGCCATTGTTTTGGGGCTCTCAAGCCAATTTTAACCTCCCTTCTCTCCTGCTCTTTCCTGAATGTGGGTTTAAATTTATCCCTACCTTAATAATCATGGCACACACTTCAAATTAAGATCTCCGTCAAAGAGCCCCCTAGTGGGGTCCGTCAGACAGTCTGACGAGGAGCTAGCCCTATGATGAAGCATGACATCCAGTGGATGTGTGCGGGCTCTTGTTCCTAATTTTAGAAGTGTCTTTAGGCCCCGTGCTCTTACCTTTTTCTTTTTTTTTGTGGAACAATATACTCTATTGATTTACATGCTGGTATCCCCCCAGAAATGCCTATTGAACGTTATTAACTGGATGAATTTAAATTATCTCAATTAAATGGGGATAAAACTGAATTCCTGTGCTGTTCAGCAAGCAGAATCCCCAAGGAACTTCCCACTAACCTCTGGCCTTTTCCAACAGATAAGGAACTACAACGATCAAGGGCAGTCCACAATCTTGGGGTTTTATTTGATGACAAGCTATCTTTGGAAGGTCATGTCACCAAAGTGGCAGGCATTGTCTTTGCACTTTTGCAGGGTCTCCGGAAGATGCTACCTTTATTACCCACTCAAGCAAAATCTACTATCATGCACAGTATTATACTTACCAGGTTGAACTATTATAACACCCTATAACTTGGAGCCCCGGACTATGGGCCAGATGTACGAAGGTCAGCTTTTGCGACTCACAAATTATGATTTTTATCAACTCGCAATTTGTGAGTTGCGCAAGCTGATGTACAACAGTTTCTCAGACCATGTTTCGATTTGCAAATGGGTTGCAAGGGACCTGCCACATTAATATACGAGGCAGGTCACCATTTGCAACCCATTAGGGAATAACCGCACTCACAGGGATGTGGTCTGCTGGGGTCAGCAGACCACCATGTCTGTGACTGCTTTTTAGATAAAGCAGTTTTTTAAAATGCAGCCCGTTTTCTTTAAAGGAGAATGGGATGCATTTAAAAAATAAAAATGAAACGTTTCAGTTTAATCTTTCAAGAGTAGACAGTAGCCTGTGGGACGACTGCCTGCTTTGTAAAAATGTTGGGTTCGCATTCACAAAGGGTAAGGGGTCCCTTTCGGACCCTTCCCATTTGTAAATGGGTAACCACCAATTTGAAATTGGTAATAACTGCGATTGTTTTGGAACCGCGTTCCCATTGCAAAACAATTATACATCGCCCTGCGATTTGATGTTAGGAAGGGACACCCTTTGCACGCTCCTTCCTAATAGCAAGCCGCAAACCCTATTTTGCGAGTCAGTAATAGATTACAGACTTGCAAAATAGGTTTGGTACATTGTTCAGGCCATTTAGCGGTTGCAAAAGGCAATTTCACTGTTTGCGACCACTACATAGATTTAGCCCTATCTGATTAACAGATTGCACAGAGTCCAAGTGGTGGCCCCTGAACTAGCTCTAAACAGGCCCTGTAGATCCTCAGCATCCAATGCACTGAGAGATTTGCACTTGGTTCCACTGAGGCAAAGGATAATTTTCGAAGCCATGTGTATTGTGTTTAAGGCTCTACATGGGAAAGGTCCAGCACTGTACAATTTAGACAGAAAAGCTATGACATGTGAGCTGTGAGCTGTCTTCGCTCGAGTTCTGCTAACTTTGCATAAACAAATTCCACAACAACAGATAAAGGGGGTCATTCTGACCCTGGCGGCCGGTGGCCGCCAGGGCCACCGACCACGGGAGCACCGCCAACAGGCTGGCGGTGCTCCCACGAGCATTCTGACCGCGGCGGTTCAGCCGCGGTCAGAAGCGGCAAGTCGGCGGGCTCCCGCCGACTTACCGCTGCTCGGGGGAATCCTTCATGGCGGCGGAGCGCGCTCCGCCGCCATGAGGATTCTGACCCCCCCTACCGCCATCCTGTTCATGGCGGGAAAGCCGCCATGAACAGGATGGCGGTAGGGGGGGTCGCGGGGCCCCTGGGGGCCCCTGCCGTGCCCATGCCAATGGCATGGGCACGGCAGGGGCCCCCGTAAGAGGGCCCCGCAAAGTATTTCAGTGTCTGCCTTGCAGACACTGAAATACGCGACGGACCATCCCACTCCGCCGGCTCGATTACGAGCCGGCATCCTCGTGGGAAGGGAGTTTTTCCCTGGGCTGGCGGGCGGTCTTTTGGAGACCGCCCGCCAGCCCAGGGAAAAACTCATAATACCCTCCGCGGTCTTCTGACCGCGGAGCGGTATAATGGGGGTGGAATTCTGGCGGACGGCCTCCGCCGCCCGCCAGAATCAGAATCACCCCCAAAGTGGTTGTGCCTTTGCAGTGAAGGCGGCCTAGTTATGGAACAAATTGCCTTCCAGTCTTAGATCAGCAACTGAGCTATTGCAATTCAGGAAAGCTTTAAAGACCTGGCAATTTTCTGAATAATCTTGTAATCTAGGTAATCTGATGTGCATCTGTTTTTTTCCTTATGTCAGCAATTTGTATCTCTTTAGCTTTCTGTGCCAAGATGTCAGTTTGGTGACAGCTACGCTTTATAAATGAAAGTTGTCAATAAATAAATACATGTAAGAGTTTAGGGTTCGGGCTGAAGATAACAGGGTAGAGGTAGCAGGAAAAATGCAGAAAGAGTTTAGACAATCTTGTTTTAAATGTGCATGACCAAACAGATTTTACAGCTTCACAAAATGACTAATTTGAATGACATGTGGGTATTTGTTGAAATGAAAGATGACTTAGAGTCACCAATCACCATTTTGTCAAACGTGACATTTTCAAAGAACTTGGAGAACAATTTCAAATTATCTTACTTTGATATCAGTCCTAACATTTTTGAAGGTCGTGACATTGAAGTGATACGCTTTTTTGTAAGCAATGTTTGGGTAGACCAACTGTAACTAAGATCTATGTAGCAACCAAAGGAAGGCAGATTTGGCTACACTAGGTTTATATCTTAAACCCGGATCTGACACCACTGCAGTTCTAGAGAATTTCAAAACCAACAATTAAAATCCAGATCCTTGGTAGCTCTGGGACGGGGTGAGAGATTGTATTGGAATATAGGACACATTCCTAGTCTGATACTTCCACAATAAAGGTATCCTGCAACCGTATTTTCTCAGTCAGTTCCCTGACTAACAATCTTGATACCAGTGATGTTGTGTTGTTTTTCTTTGGCTCCTCACATATCCTATTGGTGTCATGCTTCATCATGTGGTCTCATTCTGGTCCCTGTAAACCAGGATGGCCTCTCTCAAATTCCAGAGAGCACTTTTGATAATGTTCCTAACGAAGTCTCCTATAGAATAGATCAAAATACCTAAAGGTCACCTAGGCATTCCTTTGCTACAGTGCCTCTGGTATGGTTAAAAGTACATATTGTATGAGTGTTGAATAAAGACCAATGTATTGTCACATCCTAATCACTAGTAGACTTGTTTCAGCTCTTTATGGTTAGGTCACTATGGACCTGGGCTTCAGTCAGGACTTATATGTAGATGCCTCTACACATAAGTCCTGAGGAAAGCCACAGATGCCCCTACACATAAATCCTAGCAAAAGTCAGGGAACTGCCTGAAATAATACAGTTGTAGAATACCCTTATTGTGGCAGTTTTAGGGAATTTACCTATCTTGAATGTTAAATGTACTAACTTTTTAATTGAATCAGTTTCAAAGAAATTCCCAGATGTCTTCAGTGGATCTTGTAGTACCTTAAAGGGATTTGAGCATTCAATACAATTGGGTCAGTTGCTGTTCAAATATTTCTCAATGTCAGACCTGTTTCCTTACGTATTAGAGATGAGCTCAAACAATTGTCAGATAACGGCTGCTGTAAAAGGATAATCCGACCCAAAGATTTTTCTGAATAGGTTTTCCCAGTAATACCCAAGCAGAAATATTCTGGCAACATACGTCTATGTTGTGACTTACTCAGTTTGAATAGATGTATTCGTGTGGACTGCCATCTTCTAGTAATGCCAAAAAATGTTTGATTACTGATTTATATTAATCTTATTACCAAATTCCCTTGACCAAGAAATTACAGGATTCAACCACATTTGTGATGCTACTAGTGATATTCAGATATTTAGGGTGGATGTGTTGTTGGAAGGAATCCCAGTAGTTCAGGCCTTTGAGGATTGACCATTCTGGGCATTAGTTTAATACAGAGCTTATCTGAGGCAGCACCTCCCAATGACAGAAATGCTTTGTCACCGTTCCTGTATCTTTGAGAACACAAAGCATGATTCATGCAAGGATATGCTCTTGTAGTGCAAGCTTGGAGGCAATATTAAAAAGAGGTCTAAATGTGATCGGTGTGCAGAAGCTAGAAAGCTTTTGTTAATGTTAAAAGTAAAGTTATTAAAGCTTACTCCTTCACTTCTTTTATCTCAGAAGATAGGTGTGCCATAAGCGTTGACACTAGCCTTCTAGGTTTGGGCGATGTTTTGAATCAATGGACTAATGTGGAAGAACACATTATAGTGTTTACCTCAAGAACATTGTGCAGGTGGAGTCCAACAATTGCTAAATCGAAAGAGAAACAAGGGCATGTTTATGGGCTGGAAAGAAATTTAAAAAATATGTTTGGGGAATTGCATTTGATGCGCACACTGATAATAAACCATTTGTTACTTAGTGGCAATGGGGTTGGAAATCTTCTACAATACTGGTTTTGTTACTATCTTGATTGCAAGAATATAATATGACTGTCAAATTTATTCCAGGTGGATTTTTTAAGGGCAGGTTGTTTAACCAGAATGCCTTCAGACTTTGAATCAGATGGTCAAGATTTGTTTTGTGGCAACAGTAGGTACAGTGCTGAGAGTAAAGGTGTGTTTTCTGAAACCGAATGGTGTGAAGCTTGTTCTGAGGACTCTTCTTTGAAAATAGCAGTAAAAAATTAAAACAAAACTATATATATATATAAATATATATTAGAAGTTCACTGAAAAAAACAAAGGTTACAGGGACGTTATATTTAGGGTTTGAAGTCCCTCACACAAAACCATAGACATTCAGCAGTTATAGTTATTGTTAACTCAAGTAACTGTAACTCTTACCCTAAGATAACTATAACTTACACCCCCACCCATGCACCTTTTTTCTCATCAATAATTTTATTGGAAATGTTGCAGTCATAATATCAATGATGCCATAGACGTTGTCATTAATGATGTAATGTGTGGAGAAATTAGCTGTGCATGGCGCAGGAGTAAGTTATAGTTACCTTAGGGTAGGAGTTATAGTTACTCGAGTTTACAGTAACTATAACTGCTGAACTTCTGTACTTTTGTGCAAGGCAATTCAGATCCTAAATATAACACCCCTGTAACCTTTGCTTTTTGCAGTGAATTTCTATGTATTTTTTAGCATGCGCAGATGTAAATATAAGCAGTGCCGCTCATGGCCTTTGGCTGTGCACAGCAGGGGCTGGCTGCAGGGCCCTGCCTATAGCCGTGCCCATCAGCCAACCATTGTGCACACACCCACGCCTTTGGTCGTGTGTAACATGAGTTTGGATGCAGTGGGTGTTGTTTTTTAATTTTTCTCTGGAACCGCAGTTCCACCTATGGATCTGTGGGTCCGGATCCACGATTCCATTCGTGGATCTGCGGTTCCACAGATCGGATGAAAAAAAATATTTGGGCCATTTTTTGCCCATGAGGAGCCCCTAAACGCCCTTCTATCTGTTGTAAAGGTTCAGGATACCGTTATGCCGACCACTTATGTCTTTTTGGACTTTTTCTTTTCCCACCCCGAGCCGATGCAACAAAAGAAATGGTGGCTGCCACTTTTCTGTCAGGCTGCGACTAGCCAATCAGGGCCATGCTTCTACCCCGGATTCGCAAATCTGGAGCCGGAACCATGGGTCTGGATCCCCAGGGAATCCTTGTCCCTATATATCTATATTGTTTGGCCTTAAATAACTCCGAACGGATTCACACAAAATCACAAAAAGGGTGATCTGCAGAACAGAATTCAGCTTCGTGCCAAATCTGTTGTAATTCCATTCAGTGGTTCCGGACTCTAGGCATGTCTAAAAGTCCTAAGGAAAAATGAAGGTGGAAAAAGAGTTGTGGGATGCCCCCTTTTTCTCAGCCTCCACTTGACGGATCACCCCAAAACTTTCAAGATAGAAACTGAACTCAGCAAAGTATGGGTTTTGAAAATTTTGTGAAAATGTGTCAAGCGGAGCCAAAGTTATAGGCAAACAAAAACGCTTTTTCTATAGAAACTATGTTCTAACTATATCTACCAAGGGGCAACTGTCACTAGGTAATATATATATATATATATATACTGAAAAAAACAAAAGTTACAGTGATGTCATAGTTAGCAAATAGAACTAAAAAACCATAGGAATTCAATTAAAAAACAATGGTTACAGGGACGATATAGTTAGGCTCATATTTTACACATACAAAACCATAGAAATTCACATGTTATTGTTACAGTTATTTCAAGTAACTATAACTTGCACCCCAAGGTAACTATAACTCGCGCCCCAGCCATGCAAAAGTTTCTGATTAATAATTTGATCAATAATTTTACTGCAGATTGACATTATCACTGATGTTATCAAAGATGTCATGAGTGTTGTAATTTGTGGGGTAATTAGCGGTGCATGGCAAGGGCTGCCCAACCCCGAGCTACACATAGCCTTCGGGCATGCACAGCAGGGGTTGGCTACAAGGCCTGGCCTACAGCCAGGCCCTGCGGCCAACTCCTATAACCACCCAACTCCACCTTTGCGCAGCAGGGATTTTACATGTATGTAAGTTTGTTTTTGCCTGTCTCACTGGGATCCTGCTAGCCAGGACCCCAATGCTCATAGTTTGTGGCCTGAATGTGTGTACCTGTGTAGTGACTAACTGTCACTGGGGATCTGTTAACCATAACCTCAGTGCTTATGCTCTCTATGCCTTTAAAATTCTCACTATAGGCTAGTGACCATGTTTACCAATTCTGATTGGCACACTGGAACACCCTTATAATTCCCTAGTATATGGTACCTAGGTACCACGGGTATTGGGGTTCCAGGAGATCCCTATGGGCTGCAGCATTTATTTTGCCACCCATAGGGAGCTCAGATAAATCTTACACAGGACTCCCACTGCAGTCTGAGTGAAATAACGCACATGTTATTTCACAGCCATTTTACACTGCACGTAAGTAACTTATAAGTCACCTATATGTCTAACCCTCACTTAGTGAAGGTTGGGTGCAAAGTTACTAAGTGTCAGGGCACCCTTGCACTAGCAAAGGTGCCCCCACATAGTTCAGGGCAATTTCCCCGGGCTTTGTGAGTGCGGGGACACCATTACACATGTACACTACATATAGGTCAATACCTATATGTAGCTTCACAATGGTAGCTCCGAATATGGCCATGTAACATGTGGAAGATCATGGAATTGTCCCCCCATGTCAAATCTGGTATTGGAGTGCCAATCCCTTGCATCCCCGGGGCTCCACTATGGACCCCGGGTGTTGCCAAACCAGCTCTCTGGGGTTTTCTCTGCAGCTACCGCTGCTGCCACCCCAAAGACAGGGTTCTGCCCTCCTGGGGTCTGGGCAGCCCAGTCCCAGAAAGGCAGAACAAAGAATTTCCTCTGAGAGAGGGTGTTACACCCTCTCCCTTTGGAAATAGGTGTTAAGGGCTGAGGAGGAGTAGCCTCCTCCAGCCTCTGGAAATGCTTTAAATGCTTTGAAGGGCACAGATGGTGCCCTCCTTGCATAAGCCAGTCTACACCCGTCCAGGGAACCCCCAGTCCCTGCTCTGGTGCGAAACTGGACAAAGGAAAAGGGAGTAACCACTCCTCTGTCCGTCACCACCACAGGGGTGGTGCCCAGAGCCCCTCCAGTGTGTCTGAGACCTCTGCCATCTTGAATTCAGAGGTGTGAGGGCACATTGGAGGCCTCTGAGTGGCCAGTGCCAGCAGGTGATGTCAGAGACCCCTCCTGATAGGTGCTTACCTGATTAGGTGGCCAATCCTCCTCTGAGGGCTATTTAGGGTCTCTCCAGTGGGCTTTTCCTCAAATAACGACTTACAAGAATTCACCAGAGTTCCTCTGCACCTCTCTCTTCGACTTCTGCCAAAGATCGACCGCTGACTGCTCTAGGACACCGGCAAAACTGCAACAAAGTAGTAAGAAGACTACCAGCGACATTGTAGCGCCAAATCCTGCCGGCTTTCTCAACTGTTTCCTGGTGGTGCATGTTTTGGGGGCTGCCTGCCTTAATCCTGCATTAATTTCTACAACAACATTGAGTTTTCATGCTGAGAGCGACGATTACAATTACAGTTTTAATGTGCCCATAATCACTAGGATGGCAAAATCTACGATAGTGAGACTGTTACTGGGACTTGAAAACTATAAACAACACAGGTTAAAATGGCAGCGCTCTTAGCCAAGTGATTTATGGATGAACTGAAGTCCTTTCACAGTGCTGACTAATATTGAAACTAACAATGAAGGGAAACTATTTAAACAGTTGAATACCAGTGTCTTTTGTTTTTGCTGGCATTTGAGAAAGGCATTTAGCCAAAACACGTCATGCTGGGGAAATGAACTTAGCTGCAAGCCTGGACAGTGCTCCTTTATGGCTTTGAAGTGAAGCCGTTTTTGTTGGTACATATATGAAAAAACCATAGGTTATAGGGATGTTATGTTTAGGTTCTGAATTTACTCGCACAAAACTATTGAAATTCAGCAGTTATAGTTTGGTTAACTCAAGTAACTATAACTCGTGCCGTAAGGTAACTATAACTCGCGCCTTCGCCATGCACAGTTTTCTCATCAATAATATAATTGCAAATGTTGCAGTGATAATATCAAGATTACACAGAAGGTGTCAGTCAGGTAGTCAGTCAAAAATTGTTTATTCGGTCTCGAGAGACCATAAAAGCATAACACATAACACATTTCGTAAAAAAAATCTGATTAATCTAAAATCTTTTCATTCTCGTGAAAGTATGCGCAGCGACAATTAACATCCTTAAGCAAGTACTCGATTATTCAGTAAAATTCTATAAAAAATACAGTTTGTATATAATAATTATTAAGTAAAAGATGAGAATCAGTGCTATAAAGTGCAATATTCTGCTAAAGACAAATTCACTACAAAAAATTACCAATCTAGCTAGAAGGTATGTAAAAAACTATTTCTGATTAAATCCATTTCACGTATAAAGATAGATAATACTTGTAAAATAGTATAATACTTTCAGAGTACATTACTAGCCCTGAGTCTACTTTCTGCGTATAGATCCCCTCCTCAACCGACATCCTGAACAAAATTTGTCAAAAGTAATAAAGAAACAATTTTGTGACCTTGCATAGGATAGTATAATCAAATATGCCCGGTAGGTAATTTCTAAAATACATTCATTGCAGTGAATCACAATAAGGTAACGGGCAGCAAGTTCAAGTTACAATCTTATTTAAGTTCTTTCTGGCAATAATTACGGAACTTAAAAAATTAGCTAAGAGAAGCATATTTCAGTAGACGGAAGCGACTGAAGGTATAAAAACACAGGACGGCATTGACTTATGTGGGAAGATCTTCAAACAGGGATTATGTATTGTTTTCTCTGCCTGTCATACAATTTACAACTAGAACGAGACGTATATGTGCTTTGTTTTGAGACAGAATTACATGGATAGGTCCTTAGTGTCACGCTCCAGTCGTTCATGGTAGGAAAGGTTTCCAGGCGATGGAACGTGTCTAATCTTAAATGAGTAAGAACAAACCAGTGCCTTGTTTTTATTACGTACATTAGGTAAGGCTGCATACCATCCATGGTTGAGATAAGTTGATTATTCATGACACTATGTTTCTGCACATCCACTATCCACCTCAAGTCTGCTAAGTGCTTGAGGGTCAAAGTCCTCAGATCTTTTGTGCTTACTGCGCCCAATAGTTCAGGATTTGCGTAGTATTCTGAGTGTCCCATGTCTTCAAAGAAATTCTTAATATACATCAGCCTTGGAACTCTTAAAGAAAGTCTAGAGGCCATGCAATCCCGCAAAACAGCCCAGTTTAAACCTGCATGTTCTGTGGTCCAAATTTTCTGCCATAATAATATGGGCTGTATCATTATTAGGTCAGCTAGATAAGAGACCCCCAGCTCTGCATGACAGACAAATGAGGAAGTGCCTTTTGGTGCAGATAAGAGGTATCTCAGGAAATCATTTTCTGCTATTTGGAGCGAATTACATTTAGTATACCCCTATACGCTTGCCCCATATGTAGCGGTGGGAATACATTTGGCTCTGCAGACTTTTAGCATATTCTGTGGGGTAATCGTACTTAACCGTTTAAAAAAGGTTCTTCAGAGCCGTATTAGTATTAATAAACTGTAATTTTCTAACTTTTACGCACCGTAACCAGGAGCATACTTTGTCAAACAAAATTCCCAGATATGAGAATGTTGACGTAGTATAAATTTTTATTCCTTGCATGATGATATTGTGGCTCTAAAGTGTCTTTCAACCACATTTCAAAATATAGGTTTTGGAGCGATTGACCTTAAGGCCCAAATTTGACATAACTAACACTGGTTGTCAAAAGTCGCTGGAGGGCTAGTGGGGCCCAGGTCATGAAGACGGTGTTGTCTGCATAGAGTAGGGCCGGAATCGGGCGGTGACCAATTTGGGGAAGATCGTTACACTTATTAATTAGTTCCGATTCCAGCTTATTTATGTATATTTAGAATAAAAAAGGTGCTAATACGCAACCTTGACAAACACCTCTGTGTGTACTGAATGTTCTAGTACATTCCCTCTTACACCATATCTCACCCTTGCCCTGCTTCCTGTGTACAGATCCCTTATGGAATGGATTATTGTCTGGTCTGCTCCTAGATCGTTCAGGATGTTTCATAGTGTATCATTGACTACGCAATCAAATGTTGAGGACAGGTCGATGAAGGCCAGAAATAAGTTACCTTCCTTAATCTTAGTATGTTTCCCAATTATAACACATAGATTCAGTCCCTGTTCAACCGTTCCAATCCCTGGGCTGAATCCGTATTGTAATTCTGCATTTTTGGAACGGCTATCCTATTTCAGCCTTATTGCCTTTTAGAGATTTAACAGTTTAAAATAAGTTATAAAGCCTCTTTCTGCTATTTAGTATTTTTACTCTTTTTACTGTGGGTCTATCTGCTGTTGGGAACTTTTAACCAAAGGACTCAGTTTTCTCAGTCCTCAGGGGTGCTACTTTTATAAATATTGGTTTTGTGGTTTTTACTCTCTTTTTCTGCACCGGTGCCCGGTTTTGGGGGCATCTGGTGCATCTCCTTTTACTTTTTATTCAGCAGCCATTAAGGTTCCATTTTCTGGCAGCCATCTTGGTTGCCGGTCTAGTTGTTGGTGCTGGAGCCAGGTCAGGCCTCCCCCATGCTCTTTTTAAATGTGGGCAGCCACCGGCACCAGTAAGTACACTCTGCATTTTTGGAATGGCTATCCTATTTCAACATTATTGCCTTTTAGAGATTTAACAGTTTAAAATAAGTTGTAAAGCCTCTTTCTGCTATTTAGTATTTTTACTCTTTTTACTGTGGGTCTATCTGCTTTTGGGAACTTTTAACCAAAGGACTCCCTTTTTTCAGTCCTCAGGGGTGCTACTTTTATAAATATTGGTTTTGTGGTTTTTACTCTCTTTTTCTGCACCGGTGCCCGGTTTTGGGGGCATCTGGTGCATCTCCTTTTACTTTTTATTTGGCAGCCATTAAGGTTCCCTTTTCCGGCAGCCATCTTGGTTGCCGGTCTAGTTGTTGGTGCTGGAGCCAGGTCAGGCCTCCCCCATGCGAAGGCAAGCCAGTCTGTGCTCGTCCGCGCCCTGACGAGCCCAGGGCCCAGAGATGCTGCTTGTTTTAGGTATTCAGCTTCACATCTTTATGCGTTTAGAAACACCCAGATATGTTCCACTCCTGTAGGGCCTAACCAGTCGTCTGTGTGTCCCTCCTGTTCTAGTTGTTCTTGGGCTCCCAATTTCATCTCGCCTTCTAATACCTCCTCCCATCAATTAGGTAAGCTATTACTGCTTAACTGCCGCTCCCTAGCGGCTCACTCCTTACATATTCACATGCTCCTTGAAGAGCTAACACCAGATGCCTTGTTTCTCACTGAAACCTGGCTGAATGGAGATTCTTCTGCAGATTTATGCAGTACCTTACCCCCTAACTATTCTATAGTTCATTTAGACAGACTTCATATGAGAGGTGGCGGTATAGCTATTATTCACAAAATCTCCATTAAATGCTCAACATTCCCACTGGAAATTCCAGGATGTGAAAGTATGTTCTTCTCTCTGCGCTTGTCGTCTACTTATACTTTCTCAGGAATCCTTCTCTATCACCCCCCGTCCCGTGTGGAGTCTTTTTAGAAGTTATCCCGGAGGCAGTGGCCAGTTCTATTGGGAAGGCCTCTAACTTAACCGTCCTCGGCGATTTTAATATCCACCTAGACAATCCTAACTGTCCATCGGCTAAATCATTATTAGCCTCTTTTACCTCTATGGGTATGGACCAGCATGTTACTGGTCCAACTCACACGAAAGGCCATACTTTAGACCTTTTTTTTTTAGTAATATCTCTAATTTTACCTTCTCCTCCTCTCTACCTCTACCCTGGACCGATCACTATTTAGTGTCACTTACGTTTCCCTATGATGCTCCTAGAGAGACACAGCCCAGGTGCACCACAATGGGTAGTGCTTGGTTGAAGTTGGTACCTAGCACTTGGCATATGGCACTCTGTGCTTCTCCCTTAGCCAGTGACCATGCCTCCATTAATACGGTGGACCTGTTTAACAAATGGATTTCTACCTCTTTAAACTCAGTTTTGCCTTGCAAACTGAGGGTGAAAAAACCTGATCATAAGTCTAGTCCCTGGTTTTCGTCTTCTCTATTGGACCTTAGAAAGAACTGTAAAAAATTGGAGAGAATTTGGAGAAAAGATTATAATCCTTCTGCTAAAGAAGCCTATAGATCAGCTATTAGATCTTACCATCATAATATTAAGAAAACACAAGCTCTATATTACAGCAGTAGAATAGAGAACTCGTCCACTTCTCAGAAAGAAATCTTTCAGATCTTTAAGGAGCTCACTATACCCTCTATGCCGCCCTCCCCGGTGGAAGCTTCTATTATGCATAGTAATGGATTAGCGGCTCACTTTCAAGACAAGATTAACAAGATATACTCTGGTTTTCCTCCATCTCCCTCTCAGAATAATCTCATGGGGCAGGAGATGAATACTCCTACGGGTATGACCCAGTTAACCAATTTTTCCCCCCTCACAGGTACTCTGATTGGGAATTTTCTTGCTAATATCAAATCGGGTTCTCCCTTGGACCCAGCCCCTCCTTCTATTCTTTTGAAGGCAGCAGATATTGTTGTTGGTCCTTTGACAGAAATACTTAATAATTCCTTGTCCGCTGGTATTCTTCCCAGTTCCCTCAAACATGCAATCATAAAGCCTCTCTTAAAAAACCTAAGCTGGATCCCTCTGTCTTGGATAATTATCGACCCATTGCCCTTCTTCCTATATTGGCAAAAATTCTGGAGAAGCATGTGAACCTGCAATTGACCAGGCATCTTGAGAGCCACGATCATTTACATCCTTCTCAAATGGGTTTCAGAACCCATCACAGTACAGAATCGGCACTCCTTACTGTAACTGAATCTGCTCGGCAACTTCTAGATCAAGGTGGTAATGCTGCTATTATCCTCCTTGATCTTAGTGCAGCATTTGACACTGTCGATCATACTCTTTTCCTTGATAGGCTTTCCAAGATAGGGTTAGGAGGTCCAGACCTTGCCTGGCTCTCCTCCTTCCTCACAGGAAGATCCTTTCAAGTTTTGGATCGCTCTTTTTTGTCTGACGTCAGGTCTTTATCTTGTGGAGTCCCGCAGGGTTCATCTTTAAGCCCCACCTTGTTTAACATCTATCTGTCATCCTTGACCACAGTAGTCGCTCCTTATAACCTCTCTATGGTCACTTATGCTGATGACACGCAATTGGTGGTTTCCCTCTCTAGTAGTAGGGACTCCCCCTCTGCCAACCTGGCAGACTGCATGAAAGATATTGGGGACTGGATGACCCTGTCGAAACTGAAATTTAATGACAGCAAATCAGAGGTAATGATTATAGGTAATGGCGCCCCTACCGCCCCTCTGGCTATGTACTCTGAGGCTTTTAACAGCCTGCCTCCTCCTGTAACACAAGTAAAAAGCCTCAGCTTTCTGCTTGACCCACGCTTAACTATGGAGCCACAAGCTAAAAGAATCTCCTCGATCTGCTTCGGCTTAATTAGAAGTGTCAGGAAGATTCTTGGACGTCTGCCATTCGCTGCCAGAAGAATTCTTGTACAAGCCCTAGTTCTCTCCCGCCTGGACTACGGGAACTCTCTATATCTTAGTTCTCCAGATTATGTAATAAAGAGGCTGCAGGTTACGCAGAACGCAGCAGCTAGACTTCTCATGAATACCCCAAGGCATCTTTCCGCTAAACCAGCACTTGCAGCTCTTCATTGGCTCCCGATTAAGCAGCACATTCAGTATAAAGCTCTGTGTCTTGTTCACAGAGCCTTACACAATAAGGGTCCCCTTTCCCTTAGAAAACAGATCTTTCTTTACTCGCCCCTTAGACCTCTTAGATCTCGTTCTTCTCGACAGGTTTACATCCCTTCGGTCAAGAGATCATGGGGAGGTAATTCGTTCGCCATCAGGGCTGCCCTTTGAATGCCGTCAGGAATCCTCTGAACTTCTCTTTAGGAGGAAGTTGAAAACCATTCTCTTTCCCAGTTAATCTGCTTCCCCTGGCTCTTCCGACATTCATGGTGTACTTTAGCGCTGGGATGCCCCCGGGTAGCCATGCGCTCTACAAATCGATAAACTAAACTAAACTAAACTAATTCTAAGAGGATATTATTTTTTTCTGCCCATTCTTGTAGTCTGTTTAGAATGATTCAACCAGCTATTTTAGCTAGTGAGTCAAGAAGTGAAATAGGTCTATACCATGCTGGGTTAAGGCGATCACCCTTTTTAAATATGGGGATGAAATAGGCTCTCAAGGTATGAGCCCTGAGATGCAACAAGCCCTCAGGATCTGAGTAAACAGGGGGCCCCATAGGTGAATATTAGCCTTGTACGGGAACGCCGTCAGGGCCTGGGGCTTTGTCAGCTTTGCTTGCATTGATGGCCCCAACTACTTCCTCTAAACTGAACGGAGCTGTTATAATCAAATGGGTATTCTTTTGGTTGGGGTCACCAATTGCAGGTTCGTGTGAGTCTGACTCAAGTACAGAGCCATATATTTCGGAAAAGTGACCAATCCAATCCTCCTCCATTATAGCGATCTCCATTCTGGGATCTTGTCTGACTCTCGGCGTTGTAGAATTTATTTTCTTCCGAAAAGGATATTATCGTTTATGAGGCTGGCTTTATGGAGTGATTCCCAATTTTTTTCTTTCAGGCAATCTTTCCTTTTCTTAATTGCTGCCTTATATTCAGGCCTCAGCATACAGACCTCATTCAGACATCCAGTTGGATTGCGTAAGGCCTTCTTTAATCTTTTGAGTGCCTTAGTACAAACAGAATCAAACCAGCCATTATTTTCCCGCTACCCTGACTTTCCCCTATTGTTGGTGAGAGCTCTTTTCACACCTCGAGAAATCGAGAAGGCACAGATGCATTTTTGTGGGTCTACGGTGTCGCTGAGGCATACCGCGAAGTCTGTAGTGTGATCGCTAATTAGTTGTTTCTGGAGTCCTCGTGGTTCTATTTGGGACCAACGTAATGAGTACCCGTTGAGTGAGGCTAATTCAATATCATTAACCAAACAGAATTGCCCTTTTGGGATTATTTGCTAGCTATTAGAGAGATCTGTAGACTCTGTGCGTAGTGGTCACTGATTACCATATCATAAGTTAAATAGTTAGACAGGCAGTGAGCAAAGTGGCTGTACATTAGTACATAGTCTATCACAGTATCAGCACCTCTACCATTAAAGGTGGATTTAAATTGCGGGTCATTACAAAAAATGTCATTTATAAAAGACAAGTCAAATTTATACGCCAATTAATTCATGGCATCTCCTTGTTGATTATGTATAAAGTGTGACCGAGGTCACAAACCTTCACACTGAGCATTCAGGGTTCGAGTTCAGCCAGACTTGTTTCCCTAATATTGTCTTTTTTATAAGAAAGAATATTTAAGGTTCATACTGAAAGGCGATCTTACTCTTTTTAAATAACAAAAATGTTTTTTTTCAAATTGTGCAGAAATATTTCATTCTAAGCTCATACATCAAAACCTAAAACACTTGCTCTTTCTGCCACTCACAGACTCACTGAGGCACTCATGCACCCACTCACAGACCCACTCAGACAGTTATGCACCCACTCACAGACCCACTGACAGCCTCATGCATGCACTCATAAACCCATGCACACACTGACACACTCACTAAAACACTGATGCACGTTCTCTCACACCCAGACAGACACTCTCACAGCCACTATCATCCCCAAGATACACCCACTCACAGCTATTCTGAAACCCAGACAGACCACGGGCAACTTCCGCCATGCCCAGCCAAAGGGCTGTGCACAGCATGGGTTTGGTGGTTAGTGGGGTAGGCCGCAGGGCCTGCTACAGGCCATGTCTTGTGGACAACTTCCACTGCCATGAGTGAAGGCCTTGCATGGTGCTAGGTTGGGTGCTTATAAGGGGTTCGCCTTTGGCCAACTGCCTACATGCATGGCTAAAGGCCATGTGTAGCAGTGGTTGGATTAGCGCATAGTAATGAAAATTACTGTAGGTTAAAAAAGCATAGAAATTCACTGAAAAAAACAAAGGTCACAGGGAAATTATAGTTAGCAAGTAGAATTAAAAAAACAGACATTCACTTTAAAAACTAAAGGTTACAAGGACATTATAGAAAGGGCTAAAGGATTTCTTTCAAAAGGAATTTGAACTGTTCTGGCATAAGGTCATTATTTTAAATAATCTTTAAAACAAAAAAAAGGCATTATGTCCCAATTCCACACACCATCTCAGGAATCTCGGCTTTTGAATTATTGAGAGGTAGGGATCTCTGGTCAAGAATGTATTCTGAGTGGTTAGAACCTTTGCTTTGGCTGGTTAATTGAAGTGTGGCCAGATAACCTTCACAAAAGAAGTTTAAGAAAGTAAATCGGAAATGCTTTGATTAGGGGAATGTTGTTGAATCACGAGCGTTGTATATAGGTGACTAGGTACCTATAAAGACATTTTAGAGTGGTGAAAGGGGAGTTCTCAACACCTGTGATGGTGATCACAATTATTAAAGGCACAGTGTTACTTCAAGGTAAAGAATGGTGGGATAGAAAAAAAACTGGTTTGCATTACTGCTGAACAGGCTGCCATCACTAATGACTCAAAGTAAGAACATGGACAACATGTTACAAATCAGTCTAATTGGGTTGGGGATGAAGACTGTGGTGCATTCAAGACTGAGGTGACACATAATGATAATGCAGATGCTGCTATTGCTTGGATAAGTGTTTTCTGTGCAATCTGAACACAGCGATTCACAATGCCTTATGTCGGTAAATATTGTACAGTGTTTAATACATGATTCAAATGTTCCCACTGAAGAAGTATGCACTTCTTCACAAATCAGTGCTTGCAGTGGTCAACATGTCACTGAAACAGCCAAGCTCTAAGTTATGAGCTGTATTCGTTTGTTCTGTCCTGTATAAAAAAGAAGGTGTTTGTTAGACCTGTTAGCCTTAGGGTGACCTTCCACCAAATGTTTTTCCTTTACCCCCCAATATTTGCTGGCCCTAGGGCTCTGAGCACTTTACCATTGCTAACCAAAGCTAAAGTGTTTGTTCTTTCTCCTTTAAACGTGGTAAAATAGTCTTACACTCAATTGGCCCATTGAATGTACACATACATCCCTAGTAAAATGCTAATACAGGTGCCTAAGGCCTGTAAATGAAATGCTACTAGTGGGCCTTCAGCACTCATTTTGCCAGCCGCTTAAGTAGCCCTGCAAACATGTCTCAGGCCGGCCATTACAGCCTATGTGTGTAGTCTTACACTACCATTTCGACTTTGAAAAATATACTTTTTGCCAGGCTTAAACATTTCTTTTTAAATACACATAAGACACCCCTAGGATAATCCCTGAACAGCCTAGAAGACATAGTGCAGTATATTTAGAAGCTGTAATTTGTACTTTTAGGTTTTACATGTCTTGGAAGTGTAAAACCCAGTTTCTCACCTGTGCAAGGTCTACCTCCCCCTTAGGACATCATTGGGTTACATTAATATATTTACTAGGTGATAACTTTCAATTGAGAGCAGGTAGACAGGTAAGGCTTGGTGTTTATAAAATTGTAATTAAAAGCTCCCTTTAAAAGTAAAGTTGAACCCTTTTTTTTACAAAGCTGGCATTGTCTTGTCCCAACCGTTTTGCATCTGCTGCCTGTGTCCTTGATCACATGATTAGGTGTACTTCGTAGTTGGCCTTTGTGCAGTGCTTCCAGACAGTGAGACAAAGAGAAGCTAGATGTTGGCAGGATAGTCCACACTGCATTAACAAGGAGGAGTAGCTGTCATCTAGCACACGTGCAGAACACAAAGGCCCTGTCTGGGCACTCTCACCAAGGGTTTATCGCTAGTCTGTTGTGACCCTAGACAATCTGGGAAGAGGGAAGGGAAGCAGGAATTTCCAAGCAACTCATGGGTGTTAACTTCTATAAGCTTCTGTTAATTCAAAGTGGTCACCAGGTATAAATATTAAAACTCAACAAATTCTGTACAAACTGGACCTGTGGGAGACTCAGAAAAAGAACTGCTGTGCTGTTCTGCTGCAAGAACGACTGCCAATCTGCTGCCTTACTGCACCGCCCTGTTGTCCTCCTGCCCGGCTGGCCTCCCACCTGAATGAAGAATTGAATGGGCATCTTGATCCCAGAACCACCAGAGTGACTCCAGGGGCTAGTTCGCTGGCCTCCTAATTAGAAGCCTCACGGACATAATAGGCTTTCTCCATCTTCTACACAGCATCTGGAGTTTGCAAGCTGTGAGCCCCACACTCCCAAGTGGTTCCACTCTAGTCCTGGACTCTAGTGAGTGGGCCTGAAGGTGTTCCACCAGCCCCAACTATGGTCCCAGCTGAACCGACACATCAGAGCAGCAGCGTGGCGCACCCTCGATGCAGGCCTTCGCATCGCAAGACCCTCTTTGATTACATCTTAGATGATGATACAGGACTTCACATCTCAAGCCCTGCAGCAGAACCAGCCTTTGAGTGAAGCATCTTGATGCAGTACAGTTCATCATAAGCCCCTTGTCAATGGTAGCCTCGACAACAATGCATAACCTTGCATCACTGCTTTGCAGCTCCTAGGAATAACCACTGCATGTTGCATTCGCAATGTGGGTTTTGCATGGCTCCACAACCAGGATTTGAGGTACTCTTGTTCAGCGGGCCTAACTAGGTCCCTGTAGCCGGCCCACACTCCATCGCAGTCAGCCTGAATCTGTGATTTTTTCCCTGTCTAGTGTGACCGAATATCAACAGTTGAAACTGGGATTTTTGGCTCTATTTTCACTTAAAACTTTAAAACTACATATCTCTAGTTCTAGTCATTGAATTGTGGTCACTTTGGTATTAAAATATTTATTAAAGCATCTAATTTGTCTAAATTAGTGTGGGATTCTTCTCATGTGTGTTTTACTTTAATACTGTTTGAGGACTACATAAATACTGAACACATTGCCTCAAAGTTAAGCCTGACTGCTTTTGTGCCAATTTACCAGGGGATTAAGCACAGAATGATTTAGGGTTCACCTATAACTTCACCCTGACAAAGATTGTGGTTGCTGCTTGAGTACTGTGTCACCACTCCCCACCTCAAACAGGTACCCAATTTCTTACATTGTTGTCCGGCGGTGAGGATTTGCACTTATGTTTGTGAAGTGCCATACAGTGATTTTGTGTTACACTAAAGTCCCAGATAAGTAATCTGAGACCAATATAAGCCTTTTTAAATTCTACCAAGTTTTCTGATTCCTTATTTTTCCATTTTATAAATTTAAGTTCCCAACCTCTTTGTCTCTTACAAGGGAGATGGGGATGCTCAATGGGACAGTCTCAGAAGGGCTGAGCTGCAGAAGCTCTGCAAGGAGAGTCTTAATAAGGATGATCCTGATGAAAGGCAACTTGATTTAGGAGTGGAGGAGGTTCTGCCTATGGCGCTCTCAGAGGAGGGAGACCACCTGCCCACTGAGAAAGAGCCCAGTGTGAGGGCAGGGAGCTGTTGATCTCAAGGAATTTGGCCGCAGAGGAGATGGTAGACAGGAAAGCAGAAAGGGAGTTGAGGCCACAAATGGCCAAGCTTAAAACAGAAGAAAGGCCCCAAGTCTGCCTCAAAGAAAGCTAACCTTGTTGTCAAATTTAGGCTCACCCCTGAGAAGTACGGTCAGAGGTTCAGGGACAGCCAATAACCCCTAAACAAAATTTGGGTAGATTTGTTGGAATATTCCAGTAAAGCACTGAATGGCTAGGTCAGGGGGGACAAAGTTAATGAGTATGAAGGGCTGTGCAACCGGATTTTGAGGGAGATCTTGATCAATATTTGTTTTACAGAGCTGCCCCAGCACCTGATGGACAAGAAGATGACTGATCCTGGGAAGATTGCTAAGGAGGCGGACATCTGGGTCAGTACTAAGGTGTCCACGAAGGCATCCAGGGGCAATCCCAAAAGGGTGGTTAGGGTTATCCCCAGATGAAGGAGGGGGGAATAAAAATAAAAATTCCTCACAAGAATCCCATTCCCAATCTGGCCACCAAATAAAAGGGGCCAGAATAAAGGTTTTGTCGGTCAAAATACCGATAAGTTTGTTTCAACCTGCTACGAGTGATACCAGTAGGGCAAATCAAGGGAGATGCTAAGTGCTATAAGAGGGCACAGACCCCTAGTGGTGGGCAGTCCCAGGGGTTCACCAGTATAGCGCTTGAGGAGGAGGTGGTTCCAGTCAGTGTTGGAGGGGGCTGCTGAGGTTACCTTAGTGCCCTTGGAAAACATTGGGAAATGTTGGGTTGCCTGAGTGGTTCTTCACGACCACATGGTCCAGGCGGAGAGTCAAGAGAGCCCGGAAGGGTGGCTCAGACAGCTGCAAAGAAAGGGAAGGGCAGGAGGCGTGGGAAACCGGCCTCTAAAGACTCCACAGTACAGCTCGATGGGGCACCGAAGGAAGTGGCCTCAGAGCCAACCAGGAATGGCATTACCTCCCTAGGAGACTTGCCTGAACTTGCTGGGTAGCAATTAGGACCTTCCTATTAGGTTTTTCTCATGCGATACCCCTGGCAGGACATCTGGGGCAGGACAAGATTTTCAACCGGCTTGTCAGCCACGTTTATTGGCTCTGGATAAGGACAACCTCAGATGCTTTCTGTATGACTTGTTTCACCTGCCAAACCAGGTGGAAGCAGGGAAGAAGCTCAAGGCTCCACTGACTCCCATGCCTGTTGGCACCCCCTTTGAGAGGGTGGACATCAACACTGTTTGACCTTGGACCCAAAACTGCCTTAGGCAAAATATTTTGCTTTGGTTTTGGCGAATCATGCCACCCAGTATCCAGAGGCAATCCCTTTGAGGACCACAACTGCATCTTTAGTGGCTAGGGCCTTGACAGGGATTTTTACCCAACTGAGTTTTCTCCAGAGGTGGTGTCATGAAGTCCATGTGGATGGAATTGGGCAACCTATAAGTTCTTCACACATTACCACCCCAAGACATATGGGCTTGTTGCATGATGATGGGCCTACTGGAGCCAATGAAGCAGTATTGGGACGTCCTCTTGCCCTTCATACTCTTTGCCCACAGGGAGTTATCACAGAATGCAGAAGGGTCTGGCACTTTTGAACTGCTCTATGGTCCCCCTGTAAAGGAACCTCTCAGTTTGGTGAAAGAGGGGTGCGAGGAAGCTCCCAAGAAGCCCCCTCAGGATGTGGTTAGCTACATGCTAGTAACCTGCACCCAAATCCAGAAGTTCTGGAATAAGACTTCTGAGAACCTAGAAGCTAGCCAGGAGGTGATGAAGCAATGGTATGACCAGACGGCCTCTCCAGCCGAATTTCAGCCTGGCTTGAAGATGTGGATGATGGACCTCGTTGAGCCCAGGACCCTCCAAGATCTTTGGATAGGGCCTATGAGGTGATGGAGAGGAAAGGGGAGACCACTTACCTGCTGGACCACAAGACCACCCCGAAGCTCCCTAGGGGTCCTTCACATCAATCGCCTGAAGCCCCACTATGAAAGAGCTGACATCACCATGTTGTTGGTGATAGATGATGAAGTACAGGAGGAGAGTGACCCTCTTCCTGGTTTGCTGTCATCCAAGAAGAATGATGGGTCAGTTTAGGGTGTCAACCCCACCCCCAGCCTGATTGCAGAGCAGCAGATGGACTGTCACCAAATTTTGGGAAAGTGTGTCTCTCTGTTATCCCTCACCCCTGGCTTACACAGACTAAATACCGCTCTGAGCTCTGCATATCTGCAGCACATGGACATTTGTTAGACTACAGCACTGTGTGGAGATGGTCAGCCTTGGGGGCCAATGGAAGGGGAACAATCTACCATGCCCTCGATAAAAAGTACACCAGGACGTCTTGGGACTTACATTAAGCTACCAGATAGTCTATTGGTCCTAGAGGCAGGTGCAACATGCAGACTCTGGTATTAATTGAGGTATCTCCTCTGCTTCTGTCCAAATTTATTGCAGCAAGATAAGGAGTCTACTCCTACACTCTCCCATAGGCACGGCAGGCTGGGTTGTGTGGGTGTGTCAGGTGTTCTAAGGAGGGGGAGTGCAAGGCACCCGGCAGCAAGCGCCTTTGGTCCCCACAAAAGCTGCACTGAACTCAGTTGTAAGAGCTGCACACAGGCCTTCTGCCACATGCCCTACACAAGCACAACAGGCAGCTGAGACCTTCACCATCTGGGGGAACCACACAGGACCCTACTACTGTCTGCTGGTTCGTCTGGGGACCTGAGGTGGGACCATGGGGGAGGTTCACCTGATCGCCCTCCGCCTCCAGAAGCCCACTGCGACCCAGAACTGCCGGGCCCCCGCGCGGCCCAGATGTGGGAGGACATTTCACTAGGGGCTCATCCGTTGATGACTGTGGGGGAACATCAGCCGGGTCTTTCGTCCCAGCATGCATCCCCTATTGCTAGACTACAATCCCACAGCGATATGCCATGCAGCAAATCACCTAAAGAGGTCCCGGTGACATAGTCCCACATATGGAAATGGATAAGATGGCTATCTCTCTGAATAAGACTGAGGAAACTACAGGAATCATTTTCTACAAGAAATTCGCTCAGAGATATGATCCCTCAGAGCGGATTTTAAGAGATACATCAGGGACATCAAGAAAGATGTGTCAGAAATAGGAGAGCGAGTTGATGATCTGGAGGTCACAGTAGATGCCAGATTGGAGGACCAGGAAATGCTGTGACAGTGAGTTGCAGCTCTTGAGGAACAACACCTCGAATTACAGGCCAAACAGGAATACCTTGAAAACTAGAGCTGCCAGAACAACATCTGAATATGAGGGGTCCCAAAAGAAACAGAAGTAAGCAACAATATGGCATTTAGGCGGCCTTCCTTCAATCAATCAGGGGAGACCTCAATATCCCCTTTCCCATCCTGGATAGAGCACACTGGGCAGCCTCAGCACCAGGCAGAGCGGAAGTGACTCCTGACATACGAACACAGGTCCACTTCTTCACATACAAGGAAGCCATACTTTGTGCTGCCAGGAAGAAAGTTGACCTGGTCTTACGAAGGCACACCATCCAGCTGTACCAAGATCTTTCACCAACAACCTTAAGATGCGGGAGAGAATTCAAACCTGTCATACAAGTTGCATGACATGGACACTAGGTATAAATGGGGGCATCCATTTGCACTACCTTTTACCAGGGAGGGCGAATGGTGTGCTGTATGCTTTTTAACAGAGGCAAAACAACTATTAGGGTTGACATCTCTTGAAGGGGAAGACACTGCCTCCACCTCCCAAACAGTTCCCAGAGAACATCTAAATCCTGCCTGGACCACAGTGAGACACTGGTGATCGGATAAGTGACCTGTGTGAGGAGAGGCCTCTTGTTGACATGGTTAGCACCCCACCTTTTGCCTGATGTATGATGTAGCCTAGAGATTGTAGTGCCCAGGGCTCCTGCTAATCAGGTCTCATGACAAAGCCCTTCCTGGGTCGAGGTGCAAACACACCCTCCCTCAGGAATGTGCACTGCCTTTGAAGCTCGACCTCCAGGCCTACTGGTAGCAGCAGAGGGCCACCCTGTTGCAAACCCCCACTTTTGGTGGGAGCAACGGCAGGAAATTCAAACTTAGTACAGGGGGGTGGCCCTACCTAGCATGCACCACCCCCAAGGTGTTGCATGCGAGATGGATGTTCCATTCCATTTTCCTCCATCCTAGATGGAAGGAAAATAGCCAATCAGGGATAGGGATGTGACCTCTGCCCATCGGACATGGTCACTTAGTGGGTGTAGCCACCATAAGGTAGATGACCCATTGGTCACATTGGTTCCCCCTAAAACTCCCACTAGATACAGTATTTAGTGGGCATCCCTAGACCAAGAGTTCAGATTCAATGGACAAAATAAGTCCAGCAACAAGATCTGAAACAGGAGGACTGTGGGTCTGCTGCATCAAAGAAAAGGCACCAAACCCTGCCTGCTGCACCCAGGACCCGACAATCGCCAGTGACAAATGGATAACTCCACCAAAACCCCAGAGGACCTCCAGGTTTCACCAATCACCTGAGAACTCCCTCCAGAGTGGAGGTACCACTCTACAATCCAAACTAGCCATCAACCCAGTGAGGGTCACTTAACTGACTGGCTGCTAACTCCCGTACTGGATGCCACAGCTAGACCAAACTGCAACCTGATGACTGCAAGTGTACCGAGTTTGGTGGCACTGTGACCTCCAGCAGGCAAACCTTGCCAATACCAGCAGTATTGGTCAGCTCACCTCAGACATCAAGAAAAACAGCCCACCTGGGGCTGCAAAAGGACCAGGAGGAAGCCACAGTCAAGGGACTTCAGGAACACCCTGGACCTCCCGTCAGAGTTCCCCTGTTCTCCTGCAAATGACCCTTGAGCCAACTTACCTCCTGCTCCTTAGGGCATCCTTGAGTACAGCTTCCAGCTCACCGATTCACTCTGCGCCCAGCCACCCTGTGTCCTGCACCGAAGAACTGACTGTGCTCTAAGGGTCCCCCACCCCATGCGACCTCGACAGTCCAAGGGGACCCCCAGGATTCACCATTAAACTTACCTGTGCTTTGCTTTTCCAAGTGGTCCCTTGCAGTGGCCCTGCACCAACCCCAGAGACTTTCTCCTGCTGCTCCCGCCGGAACAGGGAGCTGCTAGAACTTCTACTGCTAGCACAGTGTGCCCACCAACGACTTTGACCAACCAAGATTGATACTGTAAGTACAGCAAAAGGCACTGAATGGTGCCCCTGCTTTACTCCTGACTGCCATGTAACCTCCACAGGTAGGGGCATCAAGGGGCAGGCAGGCACCTCAGAGATTCTTGGAGGTGGTGGTGAGGGGTATGGATTAGGCTTGGGAGGGGGCGTTTGACTTTGGCTTGGGAGGGGGTTGGGCCTTTTTGGGAGGAGTTGATTTCTTCTTGGTGGGGGGAGAGGTTTGGATACTGGCGGGGGTAGGGGAGTCTTTAGAGGTGGAAGGGAGGGCTTTGGTGAGGGAAACAGATCTCTTAGGTGTGTCACAGGGGGAAGAGTAGGGAAAAGGTCAAACACCGAGTGGAAAGTCCTTTTGGACACACTGGGATGGTCATAACAAAAGGGTTTGGGTGTGGAGGGAGAGGGAATGGTTGTATAAGGTGTTGGTGTGGATGTCTTGGGTGCGTGTTTGTGGGAGGTATGCTTGTGGGTGGTGAGTGTCTGTTGGGTGGGTGAGTGAGGGTGGTTATGTGTCTTGGGCTGAGGGGTGGTTGTGCTGCTGGGGGATGCTGTGGTGGGTGGGTGTCTGTCTTCTGGGGTGGTGATTGCAGGTATGGTGGATGTGCTCCATGTTGGCATGTCAGTTGTTGTGGTGTCTGTGGGTGTGGTGACTGGGGTGGAAGTCTGAGGGTCTGCTGGGGTGGTGACTGTGGGTAGGATAGGTGTGGTGGCTAGATATGTGACTGTTGGTGTGGTGTCTGCAGGTGTGTCAGGTAATGTGTCTGATATGCTGGGGTGGTGGGGAGGTCAGGGCAAGTAGTGACTGTTGCTGTGTCTGCAGGTAGATGTCGTTTGTGTGCATGCCGGTGGTGCGTCTTGTGGCGCTTATATTTGTCTGTGTAACCTTGGATGTTGGGATGGATGCATGCCTGTCTGTTTGTGTGCTTTGGCTGGGTGGGGGACGGGGGATTCATATTGGGAAGAGGAAGGTGGAGGGGGACAGTTGAGAAAGGGTGACTGGCTGCCATCAGTGTGGAGGCCAGAGCCTGAAAAGATCTCTGTAGGCCAGCCCGTGCACCTTGAATGCCTTCCAGGAACGTATTGCTCTGTTACATTTGAGTTGACAGTCCCTTGATGGCATTTATGGTGGCCGACTGACCCACAGAGATCGACCTCAGGAGGTCAATAGCCTCCTCACTGAGGGCAGCAGGGCTAGCAGGGGCTGGGGCAGAGGCGCCTGCGCCAAAGGAGACACCCACCCTCTTGGATGGGCAGGCACAGCCTACTGGGTGGGGAGCTACAGGGAGGGTGGTTATAGAAAGGGGGGTGGCAGACAGAGATGGTTCTGGGTGGTCCCAGATGGAACTACCACCACTAGGGAATGACCAGTGTGGAGGAGGATGCCGATGAAGATCTACTGGATCCAGTCTCCCCCCAGCACTCCCCTCGTCCTCTGAGTCAGTGGTGTCATGACTGGAGGTCCCATGGCCAGAAGCTTCCCCGTTTGGCTGGGACCCATCTCCTTTGCCTGCCAGTGCTGATGCTGAAAAACAGAAAGTATGGCATGGTCATCACTTTCACTAGATAACACTTCCATCATACTATACACATAAGTATCATTACATCCAGTTCACCAACACCCCCAGGTAGTACAAGTTAAGTGGCAACATAATGTCACAACATCATACAATGTATCCCTTTCTTTAAAAACATTGTTACACACCAACTAAGCTACCTAAGTCTCACCTACAATGCCATGACATCAGTATACCTATCACATTGTCCATTACATGACAAGGTGACTTTGCCACAAGACCTAGGTTCCCTATCCACAAGAACATAGTCAAGCACCAATCAAGCTATAGTTCAGAAATGTGATATTGATTTCCACAAATCAAATACACAAACTCAACACATACAATTAACCTTGATGTCAAGTACCAGGCATTGAGACATATTGTATAGTAAACTCAAGACAGCCTGATGTAGACAAGCCAAACTCACTTCATGCCACATAGCTAACAATCTGCACAGTGGACATATGCAAAAATGCAACTCCATATATTTGGCATACTTAAATGTTTTGGAGGGGAAATAGTCAGATCACATGAAACACACACATGTACCTATAGTGATGGAAAAAGGATTGCAAATACATTTTGGACCAAGGCATCTAAGTCATTGTCCTCCAGAAAACAAGCTTTATCAGTCATCTAAGGGTCAAATAAGCTCAGAGCAGTGTCTCACACAATAACAAGTTATCAATCATTTGTTTCTAGTAAATGGACTTCTATCATGTTCAGGAAGGTGACAATCAGCCTTAACTAATCATGCAATTATTCTATCAATAGCCCATTTACCGGTTGACCGGATGGCAACATCACTATTCATACATCAGACATGACTAGCCTTACATATGTCTGTGAATTAATCTTAGAGACAAAGCACATGTGATGTCACCGTGACAGGTACATTCACCATGAGGTTAGTCAAATGCCCGAATACATATACTATTCCACTCACATGTGTCTGCGCACTACCACACTTGCACCACATAAGTGCCAATGCAAACAATAGGTTTCCAAACAGCCAGGACTCAGTAGTCATATCCATCACAGCAACAGAAAGTATGTACATAACTATTTACAATGTTGAATCATGACAGAACTTTTCAATTTAGAATGTTGGCAAAAAACTGATAAGATTGTATCTGTGAATAAGCTACCTTTGCCTAAATATCATGCCTACTACAACAGTATGCCTAAGGGCAATGCTGTGTAGCCACTTTCCACCCACATAACATTACTAAGTTACTACCATTCATAGCCCTGAGACCAAGATATGTGAAACGATAGAAATGTTGCAAAACCTCAATGGTTTCAAACATGTATGTTGTCTACTCAGATGAAACATTACAAATGTCTATGTACATCCCTCACTTACCAAGGGGGATCACCTTGTGACAGGTGTGAAGAAGTTAAGCTTGTATGTCATGTGAAATGTCTGATGGACATCACACCCTCACATGATGCTGTCACTCATCAGAGATCATTTGAAAACTAGGAATGACTTGATTATCTCCGACTCAATGTTGCACATAGACATGAACTAAGGGACATTGCAATGGGCAGAAAGAAAGGAACTGGACACCTTAGCATCATGATATTGAGGGGCATATTTATACTCCGTTTGCGCCGAATTTGCGTCGTTTTTTTTAACGCAAATTCGACGCAAAACTAACTCCATATTTATACTTTGGCGTTAGACGCGTCTAGCGCCAAAGTTCATGGAGTTAGCGTCATTTTTTTCCGTGAACACCTTCCTTGCGTTAATGATATGCAAGGTAGGCGTTCCCGTCTTAAAAAATGACTCCGATGCTATTGCGTCGGATTTATACTCCCGGGCAAAAATGACGCCCGGGAGTGGGCAGGACTAAAAAACCCGCATTTGCGCCGGATTTTAGCGCCTGGGTCAGGGCAGGCGTTAAGGGACCTGTGGGCTCAGAATGAGCCCAGAGGTGCCCTCCCAAGCCCCCAGGGACACCCCCTACCACCCTTGCCCACCCCAGGAGGACACCCAAGGCTGGAGGGACCCATCCCAGGGAAGAAAAGGTAAGTTGTGGTAAGTTTAAAAAAAAAAAAAATTTGTGGCATAGGGGAGCCTGATTTGTGCCCCCCTACATGCCACTATGCCCAATGACCATGCCCAGGGGACAGAAGTCCCCTGGGCATGGCCATTGGGCAAGGGGGCATGACTCCTGTCTTTGCTAAGACAGGAGTCATGTTAATGGCGTCTGGGCGCCCCCAAAAAATGGCGCAAATCGGGTTAAGACGATTTTTTTGCCTCAGCCTGACTTGCCCCATTTTGGGACGCCCAAACGCCATTTTTCCCTACGCCGGCGCTGCCTGGTGTACGTGGGTTTTTTTCACGCACACCAGGCAGCGCCGGTCGACTAACGCCGGCTAACGTCATTCAATAAATACGGCGCCCGCATGGCGCTAATTTTTTTGGCGCAAAACTGCGTTAGCGCAGTTTTGCGTCAAAAAGTATAAATATGGCCCTGAGAGTGTTGACATTTAGGTGGACATGAACAACCACCAGGGTATGAAAAGCTGTATATTGGTACAGATGTGGCACAGTGATATGTGCACCATTGTATGCTTTTGTACTGCGGGACAACATAGGTGAGCAACATGGCTCTAAACACATTTGCATGTGCACACATGTGTGCTATTGATGACTACTGTACATCATTGTGTTCATAGCAGAGCCATGACACTGCAGTTACCATATTGTCTTCCGCTGGCAGTCGAGGTCATTTCCTAATGTCCAATACAGTAGGTCAGGCAGCTGCCATTTTAAGGTCCTTAAATGTTCGGAAAAGTCAATTTATAGATGTGTCTCAAGGTCATAATCACACCAGCTGCATAGTATTCATGGCTCGCTTACAGCAACCATGTATCAATAAGTAGTATAAACATACATGTTGTGATATTGACGAGATGAGAGCAATTTTTCATTATTTGCATAGTCTGCAGCATCATGGCAAATGGATAGTTAGTAATAGTGCCTTTGTAATGTGAAAAAGTGGTAGGATGTCATTATTACAGAGACTGTTTGTGACATGTGTATATGTTTTTAACACCATAAGTTGGGAAAGGGGATGACATTGCAGCAATAATCCATTAGTACCCTTGCTATGTACTGTGTACAATGTTTTGACCAGGTCTTATAGCATTTCCGAGCCTTCTGTGTGACATTTGTATTTACAAACTTACAATGGACACAGTGAGTGATAGACATACATTCTTTTTTTCTCTCACATAGTTACCCTGACATGAGAAGAGTCAGAAAACCTCCACTGTATCGTCCACTAGCAGACCTGCAGACCATGGAGAAATGACATGTACCCAGATCTATCACCTGGGCAGGCAGGCAAACATGGATCTCTGTCGTCAGTTGAAGCCAAATCTGATGCCTGCCATTCGTCATCCCAATAGCATACCACGCATTGCACAGATTATGTCAGTGCTGCACTTCCTGGCCACAGGCTCCTTTAGAAATACTGTGGCCTTAACTGCAGGGATGCCTCAGCCTATGTTCAGTCTGGTTTTGAAGGCTGTACTGTCTGCATTGTTGAAACACCTGGACAGCTACAGCCGATTTCCACAACATGAACATTTGGCCCATGTGAAGGCTGATTTTTATGCTTTGGCACACACCCAACAAGTGGTGGAGGTCATTGATGGCACCCATGTAGCCAGTGGTGGCTGGTGACTGAAAGCAGTGGTGGGGCACAAATACAAGACGGAATTGCACCTTGTGAGAGAGCCTCACTACCCACGTATTTCCATTCACCTACTCACCCACTGCCTTTGGTCACCTAGCCATTTACTCATCCACATTGTCATCCACTGCCATTCACACAACTCTTATACACAAACACCCACATTTTCTCAGCCACTCTGTCAAGCCCTGCAAACACATTCAAACAAACACACATTGCCTCACCCATCCAGTATCCAGCAGTTTCAGTGATAAAAGATACATGTTTATTGCAGAAGAAATAAAACAATAACTAGCCATGATAAATTACTGGAACCATTACTGCCTTTGAGAGATGAAATCACCTACAGAGGCAGTGAAAGGAGAGGAGAGCTGAGAAAACAGATTCTTTTCTTATTGTCTGTAAAAAAGATAGAGCTCCAACTTACTTGTGTGCAGGGTTGTCTGTGGCATATTTATGACTTGAGGTCTTCAGGTCACACTCCTGTCTCCCAGAGAGCCCTGGATGGAGTTATTTATTGTATTTATTCCATTTCTCTGCCACAGACTGGGGATTTTCTTTGCGCAATGCCACATTCTTTTAATAAAATGTGACCTCTGGTACGTAGACCCTTCTGATCACACCCCACCATTTGAGTAAATAGGAAAGGGTGGAGAATAGTATCGGAGTGACATGAAGTTTTCAGAAACCCGGGCTGAAAAAAAAAAGGCTCCAGGCTGTTTACAATCAGGGCTTCTGGTGGAGGAGGAGATAAGCCAGGGACGTCACTGCGTTCTGAGAAAACGTAAGGGCTTTGAGCCCTGTCAGCCCTACTGTGCAGCTTTCAGCCACATACAGACACAGGCGAAGTGGGGCTTTTCAAAGTGCACAACTTTCACTCCGAAAATGTTGTGCAGAAAATGTTTTACTTTCATCATGTAATTAAATTTATGCTTCCCCAGAGAGGCCAGAAAAGGCTAGGGGCGCATCCCCTTAGCCCTTGAACACCAGCCGCCACTGCATGTAGCCTTGGTTCCCCCTAATGGCAATGAACAGGTGTATAGAAACAGGAAGAACTTTTACTCCATAAATGACCAAGTAGTCTGTTTGGCGGACCTCTATATTTTACACGTTTCTGCAAGTACCCGGGGTCAGTCCATGATGCCTTTATCATGCGGAACAGCAATATCCCACTGCTGATGACATAACAGTACTCAGAGAGGGCCTGACTGGTTGGTAAGTCATATTTGTCATGTGTGTCAGTAACTTAAATCTGCTACCAAATGTTAGGATGCCCAAGATTGGATTGCACTCTGGTAACTGTCCTTACAGGAAACTCTGGCTACCCAAACCATCCCTGGTTGTTGACACCAGTGAGGTACCCAACCACACCAGGGGAAGTCTGCTTCAAAGAGGCCCACAGAAGGATGAGACGTGTTGTGGAGCGGACGTTTGGGTTCCTAAAGGCCAAATTCTGTAGCATCGATAAGTCTGGTGGATCCCTCCTCTACTCTACTCACCTGCCAAAGTTTGTCAAATTATTGTGGCCTCCTGCATGCTCCACAACCGTGCCCTGAAATGTCAAATCACATGTATAACAAATGAGGGAGAGCCAGCAGTTCCACCAGCTGAGAATGCAGAATTGCTAAATGAGGATGACTGTGCTGGAGACATCCGGGCAGATCTCATCAATCAGTATTTCACCTGACTGTAGGTATGTGACGTTCTGTAATTTGAATAACTCAGTGGGGTACTGGGGGTTAGAAATGCTTGATAAGGTTCTTTGTTGGACCATCAGACTGGTCATAAGAAGCTTAGCAGCACATAGGTCTTATGTGCATGCAGACTAGTACATGGAGTTGTGTGCAGCGTTTTTCATCACCATAGTATAAGTTTGTCACAATGCACAATCAGAGTTCCCATTGTATATAGGACATATCTGTATCATTTGTTACAACCTTTACTGCCTATGCCTTATGTATTAAATTTTTATTTGGCAGATTACTTTACAAGGTCATCTTCATTTTGTAATATCTGTGTTACAAGCTGGTGGGATTTGCGGGCTGACATGTGAAGCGAACATAGATTGACCCAGGTACTGTATGGCATTAGATTTGTGGTGTGTGAGTTCTATGCACAGAATGTCAGGACAGTGGGATGGTCGTGTCCTATTTCATACTTTAGACCTGTTTGCCAAGGGAGGTGGGCCCAGTGGTGCCATGTGAGTGGTTTTGTGTCTTTGACACGTCATCCTGTGCAATCCATAACCTCACCCTTCCTAATGGCTTGATATTGGTAATAACTTACTTGTATGTAGCTGTCACTGTGTTTCCTCATTACAGTCCTCTGTGCATGTGCTTCAAGACTGACATTGGTGAGTAGCATGCCTATAGATACCTGACCATGGTAAGTGGAAGGTTCCATGACTGGGGGCATTTGTACTGACATCTATCTGTTTTATGGGGTATGGTTATTTGGGAGGTATGGTATGGGTACGTGATAAGGCTTTAGCTCATGATACATTGAACCAATCTGTTTGCCTATTCAGATAGAGAAAAACTGACATGTCCCTAACTTCAGTGGTCTGTGTGGTGTTAGTTATTCACACCTCTGTTGAGTCACTAAATTGAGCAACAGTACTTTACTGTGTGATCATTGGTATTTTCCCAACATATGTGCAGGAAAGTGCAATGAATGTGAATAGAAGTTTGTCAATCAATAACATCAACTTCAAATTGCACCCTGGTTAAACAGTACATGTGACATTGGACTTTACAGATTTGCTAAATTTGTGTGTATCATGTATAAGCATGCGGTATAACAGTTAAAAGTTCAAGATTAAAAATGACTCTCAAACATGATCTGTGGGTTAGTAGTGTTTATTAAGAAGTGCACATTAAAATATGGTTATTGATTCAAATCAAAATAATATAAATAGTGAAGGGTTCAGTCATGGTGGATGTAATCATCCATCAGGGTAGCTGCTACAACATTTGGAGTAACAAGTCCAGTGTTCTTGTGCCATTCAAAAATGGAGATTGGTTGTAGAACAGTCGACAGGGTGTATCAGTGACACACAAGGGGAACCAATCAGTAGAGGTTCACTTCCTGGCAGTTGTTGAAGTCTTGGCATCCTCTCCTCCTGGATGTTTTAGTAGATGTCCACATGTGTGTGGGGTGTTCTTCAGCTACAGAGGCTGTGCTGTCTGAGGCTTGTCCTTCTCCTGACATGGCCTCCATTCCACTGTCTGCCACCAGATGTAGAAAGGGCAGATGTTAAATTGCAAGTGGGTGGGGTCAGCTGTTGTGGACATAACCTACTCAGGGTGGAATTCATGTCTCTCAGCACCCTTGAAATAGAAGCCAACTGAGCAATTTGGGCCTCCCAATGTTGCATCACTTAATGGTGGTCACCCCTCCGCAGCTTCTTTATCTCCCCCATCATGGTAAGTACCTAGCCCATCATGCCTTGGGATTGTTGGTAAGCTCCCAAGACTTGGGAGGTGGTGTCCTGGATAGCTGCATCCCTGAGAGCCTCCATCCGCTGACCCACACCATCCCTCCCACGCACCCTACACCCACGTGCCTGAGAACTTGACACAGTTTGCCTACTCCCACTGGCGCCAGGTCCTTCATTGTCTGGGTTTTCTAGTAGTGGCTCAGGTATCTGAACTGGGGGGCACATGATGGTAGAAATTGTCCTTTGAACACATGATTGGGGTGAAAGGTTGCCTGGGACGTACAAACAACAGGGCTGAGGGAAGTCGATGTAGGCAGGGTGAGGCTGACAGTTGTAAACTGACTAGGTGTCCCAGATGGGCCAGAGTTGTCCTCTGTGTCCACACATCCAGTGGTGTTTTCCTCATTGAGGCTCATATTTATACTTTTTGATGCAAAACTGCGCCGACGCCAAAGGTGTGAGTCATTTTCTCTGACGCACACCACAACGTCACGTCGTATAGGAAAACAACGATAATGTGGTGGAAATGACTGCAAGCCAATTTATGGCACTGCAAACTAGGTATGCAGCGTTTTTGGACGCAATAGCGTCAAAACTCGCCGCAAACACAGCAATTTGTGCAGAGGAGAGCGGAAAAGGATCCCAGATGCTTGCACAAACCCCAGGAAGATGACAACAGACCAGGAACCAGCCAGGAGGACCCATACAAGACCCAGGACAAGGAGAAGAAGAAAAGAAAGTGTTGCCTCAGTGCAGAGGAGCAGGAAATTCTGGTTAAAGAGGTGACAGAACACCAGCACCAACTGTTTGTCACCTCATAGTTGCCAATCAGTAGGAGAGAGGCAATATGGCAACAAATTGTTGACAAGATTAACAGTGTGGCAGAAGTACGTAGAACAGTCATCGAGTGCAAGAAACGCTGGCATGACTGCAAGTGCAGGACCAAGGAAAAGATGGCCAGGAACAGGAAGGCAGCACTGCAGACTGGAGGTGGCAGTACAGCACACCAGGAGGCCCTGGACCACATGGAGGAGATGGTCGCAGCCGTCATCCCTGAGGAGATCGTCACAGGGATTCAAGGACAAGACAGTGAAGATTACCAGGAGACAACACACACACAGGGTAAGTCGCATGGGGAATTAAAATGCACAAATGTTAACTGCCACTGGGGGGGAATACCTACTACACAATGCATGTAAGTCATCATATTCGAGGAGTGGCATGGGTAAAGGGGCATGGCACCGGGCCATGGCCCGTTCAGAGGAAACCTGGGGCACACCACTACACAACACCAACAACCTTTCCATGGGTGTATGCTGCCATGCCAACGATGTTGCAAAGTTGAAACCAAGCCAGGAGGGAAGGGCACAACGTCAAACTGGCATCCCGTCACACGTCAGCCACTATACTCCGTACATTAACTAGGGCCCAATTAACAACCTCTAGCCATACCGACAACTGGAATGTAACATTGACAACAGTTGCCACTACTACCTCCGCTGTGTGTGCTGGTCAAGTAGCTAATGGCAGTAATATCCCCATGGATCTAAAACACCCAAATTAGAGGGTTCAGGATGACAATGTTAACAATCCCCTGAAACAAGACAAATGTTCCTGTCCTGTCAAATGTGAATGTCCATAGTTGCCGCAAACATCAGCCAATGTCATCCACATTAGGAGGTACACAGCACTAATGTCATACCCAGGCTGCATATGTCACGGTCCATCCTGTGCCTGGGTCACAATGCAACATCCCAAATGTCATACTGCTCAGACAACAGCATTGAGGGGGAGGACACGTAACTGGTCACAGAAATACACTACACAGTATGAGGAGGAAATAGGACACTGCTACAACTATCAGGGCAATCCAATGTACCACACATTCCCCAACATCAGCAGTACACATTACCAATGCTGACATCCATGTTGTGCCATAACCATGCTATACATAGTATACGCTACATTTCAACTACATATAGGTGGATGTGAAAGATCAGAGACTGGGGCAGGTCCAGATTGTTAAGTGTGGTGCTAATGCCATCAGAGCACCCACAGCCAGTGAAAGGCCTCACCATGAGAATGGAAGTAGACGGAGGGTTGAGTAGGACAAGAAGGTGGCAAATCGCTATTTGGCCAGAACCAACACCTAGAGGAGATGATGCTGACAAGTCCACAAACTGACTACAATACATGTGACATGGAGGTGGGGCATAGGCCTGGGAGAATGCCCATCTGAAAGGCAGGAGCAATGAACAGGAACCAAGATCACAATGTGAAAATAATCACAAGGTAGGCATGTCACATTACAAAGCCCACAACACTGACACACTAATAGTACCATATTTCATTGCAGAGGATGATGGATCTCCTGCAGATACTCCTGTCCAGGACTACCCTGATGACATGGATGACGAACTGACAAACATCAACCAGCAGATCCTACAAGAGGTCCTTGGAACCCTCCAGACCCCACCTTCAGTCACAAGGAGGAGCACAGATACAGCAGCCATCACAGAGGAACCACCCACCATCCCAATTGTACCACGTGCCAGCTACAATACAGCTGGGGACTCTGACGACACTGGCACCAGCTTTGAGAGAACTGTAGTCAGAGTACAACGGGAGCTAGCCAAGGAGGTGCGGGTGGGGATGCAAACTATGGCAGCCAGCCTAGAGGGGGTGCATTTGTGCATGATGTCAACTGAAGAACAGGCAGCAGCTATGCAGGGTGAACAACTATCTTGCAGGAAGTAGAAAAAAGGCTGAAGGAAATCAGCACAGCTGTAATACAGTTGACCCAACACCTACAACAGCAAACCTGTCAACACATGCACGAATGCAACATTAAACCCCTCAGGGCCGACCTGGCTGCCTACTACCGCGATGTGGCTGCTATTCTTAAGAACCAGCAGATCCTCTTTGCAGCAGTACTGGCCTTAAGACCCCCACAGGTAGCAGCTACCGGGATGTCTGACTCCACGTCTACACACACTGAGGTGTGTGTTGCCCCTTCAGAACCACCACCACCAAGGGCAGAGGAGGCAACACACACATCAGAAGATGAAGACCAGGAACAGATCACATTCACACGTAAGAATACCCGGTAGCACTAGTCCCTGCAACATGGCCACCTATTACCAAGGTCCTGCGCTTTGTAACATGCCAGTCGTGCAACAACTGTACTTCAGCACTGTTCTGCAACACACTGTTTATCTTGTCTGCCCTGCGATTGTCTCTCACTAACTCATTGGCAAGTCCTGTCCTTCTGCACTGTCTGACACTTCACCCCACCTTGTCCAATGACATGTCCTTTTCCACTTGTGTAGGATCACAATGGAAGATGTCACTATAATGGACTCACAATCATGGAAAATGTACATGTAGCACTACAGCACTTTAAAATAAATAGCACTTACACAACAACTTTGTCTCTGTGTAATGTGACATATCAACCGTGTAGTAGATCAGTGAATTTTGACTCCTGTCAATTATTATAGATTGTCAATAGAACTGTCCTGAAATAATGTGTGCTGATAACTATGCACTGTGGCCTGGATTGTACCATACTCTGCCCTTCCTGAGGGTTATTTCAGAGGAAAATAGAAACTATACACCATAATGCTCTGTTGGACAGAATTACGCTTCCTCAAGGGATGTAAAATCCAGAAAATAGTGCCTTCAAATTGTTGCTTCAATGCAAAACTAACGTATGTGACATTTCCCACAAATTTACTCTAACACACACCAAACTGCATGAATGGGGGTGTATGAGTTTACATCCAAATAAGTAATCATGCTGAACAGTGTAACAAAAGATCCATGTGAGTTATGTACACTATATTACAAGAGAGCTTACTACCACTCACCTTATAAGGAATTCCATTGGACATGAGACTACAGTCAGACTTAACACAGTGTCCCCAATACTGAATCAGGAAGCACAGTATGTGACATTGAAAACATACATCATGAAAAAGCCACACTTTCGGATCCATAGTAACCGTGATTGGTGGTTGCAATGAATGGCCGAATCTTAGCTAAGTATCTTTGGGGTAGCTGCCAATGTTACAGCTCAGTTGGGATTTGTTTGCAGCATAGGACACAAAATCTAATACAAAAGAGACACTGTTCACTCATGCCAAGGCCCTGATCTACAAGCATTTGACACATACTGTAAATGGTTTCCTAGATATTTATTAAACAGTAAAAATAGAAGTGAAAACTCGGGGAAAGACCTTACCTAACCTAATCTACTCTAACTACTCATTATCCACAACTGTCCCTAACTAACCTAAGCTAAACTTACTTATCCCATTTAACGAAACAATCTAAACATCAGCCCCCCACCCCCCTTATGAGACGGGACACATGGAGGACAACAGATACTAACCTAAACACATACTATTCTATACTAAACAAATATATATATATATATTTTTTTTTTTTGTATTTTTGTTTTTGAAAAACACAAGAACCCCAACATTGCTCCCCACCCACACACATAAAAATAAACAGTAGACATATTCAGAAATCCCCACCCACTAACACTAACTAAACTAACAGCCTATACTAACCTAACACTAAGCTCCCTAAACCCACAAAGTTTAAGAATCAGGAAAGAGGAGAGAGGGGAGGGAAGCATGTCCGTCTATATGTGTACAGGTTGGCCCTCCTCAGGGTCTTCTTGATGGAACGGACCTGCCGGTTGACCAGTGCCACCTCCTGCTGCAGTCTGGTCATCTTTCTAAGGACACGGTCCAATTTCCTTTGCATATGTGAAAAAGCAGCAGGGTCAATGGCTGCAGCAGGGGTGGTCTGGGTGCCAGACGAGGAAGTATGGGCCCATGTTGTGGCAATGGCTGTAGGCTACCCTGCAGGGGGTGCTGTGCTTGGTCCTGAAGCAGTTGCCGTTGATGGTCCCGCAAAGGTCCCAGCTGCTGTTGGTAACACCTGGGTGGTAGTGGTGGTGCTGCCGGTGGTGGCTGTGGTAGACACAGAAGGGCCGCCTTGTGCAAGTGCCTTCCAAGCTCCGGAGGCTCGTTCATGGCGATATCTTCGGGCCATGTTGCGGTACCCAGACTCCACATCAAGTATGTGGTGGTACCTCATTGCCTGCCTTTCAAACTCCCTGACCTGGATGGGAGTCATATTTGCAGCTGTTAAGACAAATAGAAAATCAAACATAAATCAGACAATACATCCAATGTACTTGTAACAGCACATATCATCAAAGAGATCATTGATTGTCCCTGAGGAACTACATGGCAAGCCAGTCTACAAAGGTCCTATCACACATAGCACATCCAAACCCTACAAGATGGGATACAACTGCCATTATTTTGGCATCATAGTTCTGCCAGTTGTCAGCTAAAAATCATTTTGCACATCTTCCACCACTGCAAGGGCAACAAATGTCATTGTACGGGATGGCAATCTAGGGCCACATGATCTGCGAGTTTTAAATGGACTTGCCAGTATAGAAAGCATGTGCTAATCTTGAGTGGGTATACTAGGTTCAGACAAGTGATTCGATGATTTACATGTCTGTGTACCAGACTTGTATCATAATTTCTAGGTACACTATTCACAACCCTATGCCTCTGTGTGGGGGGGGTTGACAATCAACTAATAATTTCTAACAAAACGGACACCCAGGAAGCTTAGGAAAGCTGGACATGGGTTTGGCCTAGCACACACACTACAGGTAAGGAGGATCTCCAAATAGGAGACAGCTAACCCTTGGACAATCCCATCAACACTCATGTTAGGAAATGCAGACCTTTGTCCACATCATTTACTACCAGTAAGCCATGACTTACAACAAACAGAGAGATGCAAGAACACCTCTGGCCATGAGTTGCATGCACACCTATGCCGTTGTACTCAAGTGCCACATACTTGTAGCACTACATGTGGAGCTACATGCTGCTATGAAGTTTAACATACAGTTCAACATGTTCATTAGTGAATAGGGATGCAGACGTCTGTGGGTAAGACTTTGGCATCCTTATTCTGGGAGAATTTGGGTCTGACTGGCGGACTAATTCACTAATATGGTCCTCTGCGACTTTATCGGCACCGCATTTTAGGCAGTAAGTTATGGAATAGGATATCCTGTTTACAGAATAGGTACAGTGGGTGTACTTTCCCTTTCACTTTGCAGTCTGTGATATATCCTGACTGTGTGGCTGTGTCTCGATTTGTCTCTGTGCATTTAGTGAATTTGTCTCCAGTGTGGTCTTTTATTTGTCTTTTTGTGATTAAAAACTGTCTGTGGTATCCTGTCTTGAGTGTTTTTGTGGTCATTTGTGTTGTAAACAATTGTCTTTGTTTTGTTGGGAGTCTGTTGTGGGTAGTGTTAATTTGGGTATAGTTGGGCTGTGTTAGTCGTTTTTTTTTTCTTTTTCCTGTCCTACTTTCCCTCTATTCTCCTTTGTTCCCCTTTATCCCCTATTTCTATTTTTGTACCATTATGTTGGGTAGGCCTCGTCTTGGCAGGATGGGAGAGGATGAGCTGGGTGGGTTCATTTGGCTGGTGTGCCATTTCCTACCCCTCATGATTAAGGCAGGTGGGCATATGATCCAGGGATATCAAACTGAGGCACTGAGGCTCCGGTGGGCAAAGGTGTTGCATCATCTGCCAAGGATTTACAACACACCAAGAAACGACCACCAGCTGAAGCACCGCTGGGCTGACCTTGTCTCCAGGGAGCAAGATCTGCTGGATCACCTGGGGATTGTGATTGGTGGCCCTGTTGGTGAGTACAAATCATGTTAATGTGCACGTTTAAATGCTCTGTAGTGACATTAGCTGATTTTTACAATATCTGCCGGCAATGTTGTTGAGTGTGTGGAATGCTACTGAAACATACAGGGTCATATTTCTACTTTGTTAAGGAACACAATTGCGAGCTGTTTGGAAGCAAGAGCTCCGCAAACGTACTGAATACATTTGTATTATGTAAGTTAGTGCCACCTTAGGGTCATTTTTTGACGCGTATGCGGCAAACGTTTGGGCATTAACTGGGTTTGGGTCATTTTCCCATTTTAATGGTACATTACAGTTGTGACAAGACTGAGATAGGCTGATTGCACCCACTTTGGGCATGACGGTGTATGGGCACATGTGACACATCATACTACTGCGGACCATGATCCGGTACTTCATATACAGGATTTTCACTCTTGACTGACGCAATAGATGGCCAAACGTGTGGCCTACAAATTTGTTGTCAGGAGGTCCAAGTTCTCTGGATCTGCACGATGCTGATAAGGGTCCCACTTCCAGGCAACACCAAAGTCAGATGCTGTTATGGCGCTGAACTTTAGAGGGGCCCGGCCGGGGGAAGAGGTAGTCGGGAAGGTACAGCCAGGAGGGAGATCTGAAAAGGAAAAGGTTAATACAGCACATGCAGTAAATGATATACAACAACAATTCACTGTCTCCCAAAGGTATCACTAATCTCTATTTCTGCCAAAAGAAACAAAATTCTGTATGACTCTTAATCCAGAGTTCCAAAAACGCAGTATATCGAAATACGGCGCAAATATATTGCCTGTATAATTATTAGTCATACAATGACATTAGAATTCTTTAATGACACTCAGGTGAATTGAAATTATAGTATTGACCTTTCTGATGAATTAAACTTACTCAGATCTTGATAAGAAAATGTTAAACCAAACACAATGTCACTTTCTTCAGCTAAGAAATATCACAGAAACCCAAATAATCTTATGACCTTAAATCAGCGGTTTCACAATGTAGGAAAATTACACCTTAGTCTAAATGGAATACACATAAGCAATTGTGTAGCCAACTTTTGCAGAAAATGTCGCAGAGAACATGATTACTTTGAGTTGCACAAAATAAGCGGAATATACACAAGCAATTGTGTATTGTGTATTCAAATTCAAAGGCAAGTGCTACAAGGAAAATTGTTATTTTGAGTAACATGGAAAATAACTGCCAAAAGAAACAATGTTGCAAAGCAACTCGTTCAGAACGTTTTCCTAATCTAAATTAACTCCCATCTCGGAGTTCACTGAGAGGGCAAGAATGCCCTAAAGGAAAGTTCTCACTGCCGCGAGCCGGCCGCTCGCAAATGAAGACAGGCTTGAGAAACCTCAGCCAGAGATGTGAAAGGGACCCGCTCTCCAAAGACGCTCAGAATAGGAAGCGTCGGTTAACCGGGTGTGGCAGGTATTTATAACCTGACCACACCCAAAGTAGTTTTCTGCAGAGGAGGCTGGGAAATGAAGTCTTTCTTGACTTCCCCGTTTCCATGCCCATAACAACGTGCATGTTTTAATGATGAGAGTGCAGATATCTTGCTCTAATGTTCAAGATGGCAAATGTTCACAAAAGCAATGAAACCACCAATGGCCCAAGCGTCTGGGCAGATGACTTTTACCACACAATGTGTGTGGTTTTACAGAGATGGTGGCTTCAACATATGGGCAATTGCGCCAGCGCGCTACAGGAGTCCTGACATTTGTATTACACAAATTGGGCATGTTTGGCGTCAGGAGAGGATAGCAAGGTGATGCAGATAAGTACAATAACTCAATGCCTATGGGTCAATGTGTGTGCTTTGGCTACTAATATTGTTGTTGACCCACTGTGTGACCATCAGAAGATACATTAGAGCAAATATGCTCGTATGCATGTGAAGTCAATGTGTCCAATCCTCAGATGCAAGTCAGTGTGGAAATGAGAGAGGACAGGTGTTAGTCATACATGTAGCAACAACTGCTGTGTGGACTTTCGATTTTTTGGGTAACATTAACACCACAAATGACGAAGCATGCACTGGATAGATAGCAGACGGTTGTTCATGTCAATGGTTCAAAACTTGGCCATCACATGTCCAGGAATTTTGGATACAGCTTCCTAGGCACTTATTGGTGAACCCACCATGAGTCAGACACATGTAAATACTAAGTGGGTACCATGTTTGTGACACGGAGAGCCAAAGATAAACCACAATTGTAATGTCACGCCACAGTTGAGGTCATATAACTGAGCCACAACTCTCCTGTGGCAGTGGAGGACCAGCAGACCAAGCAGCACGTGGCCACATATTTCCAGTCATCAAATGAACAGTGGTGTCTGGTTCATGTGTGTGGGCCAATTTTTAGCCTGTATATTTTTAGGGGTCCATGTTGTCACAGTTACGTCCAGGTCTAGTCATGAGTCTGTGGCGGCTATTCCTGTATCTACTAAGTATCCTTCGGAGATCAATGGAAGTAAAGCCAATGACGATTTGAGAACCCACATGGGGATGGTCCTACCCTGTCACTGCAGATGTGTTATGAGACTGTCAACAGGGCAACCTTGGTGTGCTGAGTAAGATAATATCTCAGGATTCTTGTACCGGCAGGTGTCATCGCAACATTTGTACACAGGTTGGCCTCTAAAATTCCCACTGCATCTGGGAACATCATAGCCTCTGTGCTGATTATTCTCGCAGCTATTCACCACGCAGGGCTCATCAATATGTTGTGAGCAATGTGAATCAGCATGTGGACTGTCAGGGTCCTAACATGGGTGGACTTTTCATGCACATTATCTGCCGTTGCTGGTTCTGCTGGAGGCACCATACCCAATCCCTGTATACGGCCATGGTACTCTGTCACAATTTGTCACTCATGCATACATGAGACCCAGACAAGGGATAGGCCATGATTTCGGTATTTGTAGACAAGTTCCCAACAATGGTACAATACATAAACAGATTATGCTATACATTGTATTTGAATATGCATTTTAGACCCACATGACAAAATACCCCAGGAGGAATGTGAGGGTTGGGAAAGCAACTATGATAGAAATGTAGCTACAAGGAACCTTTAGGGTAACGCACAGACAGGAGCCTAACAGAATGCAGGGTCAAACAGGATCCAGACATTTCACAAGGTACATACTCAGTGGTCTGACTGTGACTGGTCAGAGGAGGAACAAGACAGTTGAAAAGGAAAACTATGTCTGTCCTGTGATTTGGAAGGTGACACATTAACTCAAGGGCTGTGTTACATAGCAGAATTTTATGGCAATGCATAACAGTGTAATCGATAAAATAGCACCTTCTATGCTGTTCAAAGCATCTGCAAGGGCAGTGCATGTTAAAATATCTGGTCTGCATGGAGGTGCTCACAGGTGTGTGCTGCATCAGTCTCTCACAAGTCCTTTAGGTGAGATTCAAGTTCATATGGCCAACAGTACTTTTCACATGGGAAGCAATGTACAGGTGATAACAGGTCTTAGAGACTACAAGCCAGTGCATTATTTAACCTGACCTCCATGCAGACAGAAGTACAATGACTATGGCATACCATACTAAAGGGTGAAGCACACTGGATTAACATTGTGAGTCTGGCTGTGTGTAGAGGAGGGACTATCTGGGTACACATATTACCATTCAGGGACCTCTTAAGACGGATGGAGTGATTCCGGGAACATGGGTGTGTCAGGACTTAGGACATGGGCTGACATGTACATGGAATGTCTTGTGCACAATGCTTGTCATAGCTGTGGCACTTGTGCTATCTATTTTCTGCTTATATGGAATTATAGTCACACATAGTCCTTGCAAAGATAGGTGAAGTAACAGTTACTGCTGTCAAGGGTCTGGTCATACATTACTGTTACTAATTCAATTGCACATCCACTGCCTCATGTGTGATGCTTTTTGTTCCATTATTGACTGATGGTGTCTTAGTTGTGTGCCATATGCTGCAAAGAACCATGTTGCCAACGTGTATGTGTGAAATAGGTGTGGTCCTCTGCTATTGCCCTTCAAATGTGTATAGGATATATGTCATTTATAGTGTGTGTGAATGTGACTGTTGATTCAGACGCATCATTGGCTTTGGAAATTTCTGTGTCCTGATCAGTATATCAGCAATGCTCCATGAGGCTACCCTCTTATTCTGATAGTTGGAGATAAAAGTAAGCAAAAATGATTACCCAGACCATGATATGGTGATTATTGTAGGTGTTAAAACAGTAGTGATGGTGAGTTGAGTCAAAAGAAATTGTTGACAATATGTTGGCACCTACGCAATCCTGCAGCTGTGTTTGGTTGGGCCCCCTCATGTTGATGGCCAGCATCCTCCTCTTCCTCCTCTTCAGGCATTTGTGGCTCTGGTTCTAATAGGGGAATGTTCCTTCGTACACAAATGTTGTGCAGGATGGCACAGGTCTTGCAGGCCATTTCTGGTGAGCATAGGAGGCTGTATCCAGTGATGTCAAGGCACCTGCATCTTGACTTCAGGATGCCAAAGGTCCTCTCGACTATGGTTCGTGCCCTCCTATGTGCCTCATTATAGGCACGCTCTGCTGCAGTGCTTGGGTTGGCAAATGGGGTCATAATCCATGCTGGATCTCATACCCCTGATCATCTGAAAGAGAAAATGATTGAGATCATGTTGATGTAGCTTGCCCCATTAATATCACCTTGCATGGCAGTTGTTATCTAGTGTTGTCTGTGACTCATTTGTGTTTGTGTTATTGTGTCGATTCCTAGGCTTCTAAGATGTACCATCAGCATTGGGTTGTTTCCTCGGCTGAACAAGTGTTTGGTGCTGACCGGATGTCAGCAATATATTTTAAGAGCTGCAGTACAGGGTGTACTCCCTTGCATTGTGACTTGTGATACAGGTGTCCCTGTGTCTTCACTGGGAGTGAGATGATAGTTCAATACACAGAATCAAATCAATAGTGGTGGTAACACGTTTGCATTTATGTACCCTGGACATCCCATATATTTTGACATATGCAATAGATTAATTTAACCATGAGTGATACACTTACATTTTGCAAGGTGACAATTAGCCAAACTTCTCTGTACGTTGTGATCACTGACGTCTTAACATTTGACTGTACACTAATTTCACATGTGTGACAAGTTCACTTCAGACCTATTTCTCTGCCCTTGGCAAAATGACTCAGGTTGTAACGTCTACCTAGACTACTGCACATGGTCTAGTTCACCTGGCTAACTTGGTTGTGAGGTTGTCGTTTTGAGTTTCAGAAGGTCCATATGGCAGTACATCTGTTGTGTGTGTGTTAATTTGTCACAATGCGTATGTGTAGGAATGTGCACTTTCCATATTGTCCCATCAATAGGTGTTCTTCGCACAGTCCACTTGCCTCTTGGTAGGGGGCAATGTGAGAGCAGGAGTGATGTGAGATATTGGAACGGCCTCAATGATTGCATGTGACCTTTATTGTAGTCATCATAATGCTATGTGTGTCATGGTGTTTGACCTGCAGCAAATAACATTCCACACCCCTTACACAGTACGTATTGATTTGAAGGGTGTTTGATTGGGTGTTATTGATGTGTTATTGAAGTTTAATCTTCGCAGATGTACTGACAGTTGGGGCCATGTGTTTGTCATTGTGTTGTTTTACATTTTCTCCTTCTGTCTGTGGAGTGGCCTCAGTTTTTATTTGGAACAGTACTTTGTCCCTAGGCGTGTCTCCCATTGGGTGAGAATCTCAAACATGCCTAGCGGTGTCACAACCTCAGTGTGTTCCTGTCCACATGTCGATGTCGTGGTGTATGTGTCCTAGAGGGTTGCTGTGCAGTGTGTATATAAGTAGGTTTCTGTACTTACCAACAAGTAGTCCATTTCCATATTGTCCATCCTGGAAGTGTTGATTGATGGTGCAGTGACAGAAGATGAATGAATCATGTGCACTCCCAGGATACTTTGCCACGATGCTGGTGATTAATCCCTGGTGATTGACAATGGCCTGCACATTGATGGAGTGTGTGTGCTTCCTGTTGCGGTATAGATGTTCAGTTGCAGCAGGTGGCACAAGGTGTACATGTGTGCAGTCAATGGTACCAAGGACGTGTGGGAATCCATTAATGAGGTAAAACCCGTTTTGTCTCCTGCTGCTTATGCTGTGTGTTGGGGAAGCAGATGTGGCGGGGTGTGAGTGTGATAATGGCATCCAGTACCTTGGGCAGGAAGGCGGAGAATGATGGCTGTGAGATCCCAGTAACCAGGGCGCCAGTGGTTTGAAAGGAGCCACTTGCCAACATGTGTAGTACAGCTAGCAGTTTGGTTTCTGGTGGGATGGTGCGGGGTGTATGCAAGCTGGGTGCCAACTGTGGCTCAGTGTTGTGCAGCAGCTGCTGAATGGCTTGCCAGTTCAACCTGTACCTCTAGATGATGTCATGTTCCCTGAGGCCATGAAGGGTTGTCCTGGTGCGGAATATCCTCTCCTGCCTTCTGCGTTGCCTTTGGGGTCCCTGCTGGTGTTGTGGAAGCTGCTGTTGCTGGTCCTGTGCTCTGAGTCTGCGTGCACGCTGGATGAGAAGCACCTCCATGTCTTCCTTTTGGAGCTCTGCTGTTGCTTCTGTGTCTTTTCATTAAATACAGGTGTGTTTGCCCCATTTTAACGCGTAATTCTTTACGCAAATCGGGCTGTGCGTCATTTTCCGCCTCCGCCTCCCGGCCATGCAGGATTTTTGTGCGGTAACATAAATAAGGCGCACAGGTGTCTGTGTCATTTTTAGGAAGGGAACGCCTACCTTGCATGTCATTAACACAAGGCGGTTTCCCGCATCCAGAAAATGACACTCACGGCGGGATTTTGACGTCCGCGGGCGTCAAAGTTTAAATATGGTGCACGGTTTGCGCCGAATGTGCGCCAAAATGTTTGATGCACATTCAGTGCAGACGGAGTATAAATAGACCCTGAGTGCTTCATCGAGAGGGGAAGGGGTTGTCTCTGGTGTCCTCTCCATGGTCACAATGGCTAGGTTACTTGGAGAAGAAGTAGAACAGACAGTTAAAGATAGTTATGCAACATGTGGTATCAAATTTTGATAGGTAGACATGCTATGTGCCATATATACAGAAAGGCTTTGCTTGATACCCAGATAAGACAGTGGCACCTGCTTCCAAATCTGGAGCACAGCTATATGGGATACAGAGAATTCCTATATCATACACCTTGCTATAGGATATCAGGGTATCTTGATAGTTAGATGTCTCTTCATGGACTCATACCTTGTTTGCTGTGGCGCTTTACATTTTTCACATTATCTCCCAGTTAAGAGTAAAGCATTATTGAGTCAACAGACAGCTGCACAATGTACAGTGGAAACAGACCAGGCCATCAGACTAGGCATGACCATTATACTTGGACTTCTATATGAGTTTACTCCAAGTACATCCAACGTCATATATGTGTGTGTGCCCCCCAGATGAGTTCATTTAAATGTTTTATTGGAGATTTAAAGGCCAGTTTAGCAGAGAACACTGCTGTTGGAGTGTGTTGGATGGTATTGTACTGGCAGATGCCCATTGCATTGCTGTTATTGCCATCGACTGTAAAATTGTGGAGCATTCAGGTGGGTTCAATTGATTGTTAGTTGAACATTTAAGGCAATTTAAATTGTAGTACATTGTTCTGGTTTTCTTACAGTTGAAACAGTGCCTGCTGGGAGTTTTAGTGCTGTCAGTCCCTGTATTACCCACGCCATACAAAGACACCCCCAGGTGAGTTTAGTTGACTTGTGGGATGCCTGAGAGGGGTATTTGGACAGTTGGACATAGGGGTGGTGAGTGGGTTGCCTGTTAAGATGCAATAAGGTGACCAGTGCGCATCTAAGACAAAACCTTTTGGTGACATTATTGGTGTAGTGACTTACCAGACTCCACTCCCCCAGGTATTTCTGTCAGGCTCTCAGGATGCAGAATGTCCAACACCTTCTCCTGCCATGATGTGAAAGGTGGGGGCCCACTACCAGTCTTGAGGACTGCCAGCTGGTGCCTGGCAGCCATGGAACATACCATCCCCCAGAGGTCATTCCACCTGCTCCTGATGTGCTCCCTTGTGTGTGGATAGCTGCCTACAGAATTCACACTGTGGACTATTCTTTACTACATCTCCATTTTCCTGGTATTAGATGTTTGCTGGACCTGGGCTCCAAATAGGTGTGGCTCTACTCTGATGATTTCATCCACCATGACCCTCAAGTCACGATCTGTGAAACGGGCATGCTTTTTGGTGACATGGTAGTGGTGGACGATTAGAAAAGGAGATAATAAAAAAATAGGTGATGAGGTGTGGGTGCTGTGATGTGAGTGGGTGACGGTTGGTGTCTAATGTATGGGGTACTAATTTATATGTAGCGTGTGTTGTGCAGGTGTGGGATAAGTGGTATTTTGAATATGTAGGGGTGCCGATTCTATGGTTTCTAATTTCAGTGTACAACCTCTATCTTGCTGTGTGTGGCGTTGTCGATGCAAAGGATTGTGGGGTATGAAGGGGTGTGTTTTATACTGCATTTTGCAGGTGTGTCAGGTGTGTGGATGTGTGTCAGGTGTGGGCGTTTTAAACTATCCAATGTGGTGTAGTGCATTACTTTGGTGACTGCCGTGGTTCACACCGCCATTGATTTACCGCCATGGAAGAACCACTATTTTGATTTGTGACTCTTAATAGGTCTGAAGTAGTTTTGGCAAGCTTGGGATGCTGATGATGAGACCACCTCTTTTCTCCCCTCCAGAGTTCTGGCAGTTTTGGAATTTTGGTTGGATTTTGGTAGGCTTGGTTGTGCAACTCCGGTCGTATGACCACCAATATGGTGGCCGCCACCAAGGCAGTCTTGCCAAAAACCACCAAGCTCATAATGAGGCCCACAGTGACCTGTGAAGCTGACAATGAAGGTAAGTTTTTTTAAGTTGTAAGTGCACTTTGTGAACAGGGAAACATTCTGTCACTCACAGTGCAGCATGCTAGAAGGTGAAGTAGGCTGGTTCATTGTTTCTACTTTCTGTGGGAGGGGGAAGCAAAATGTATGTATGTGTACGTACACACATATATAGGTATATATACATGTGTGTATGTATATGTATATATTTATTTAAAGATTGTTTGGGGACAAAAAAAAGTAACAAACAATAAATTATTTCTTTACAAAACCAACTTAAACTACACAGACCTTAGAAATTGAAAAGTTATAGTTATAACTTGAACTTATAATTTGCACTCTGAGCAAAACGTACCATAACTCACACACCTCCGTACAGAGTATTGTGAACTCATTAGTCAGACTAAATTAACTATAACTCGTGGCTTCACCATGCTCTGATTATACCCTTTCATATTACTCCACTTATAGCATGTTAAATCATAGCATTCAAAAGAACTTTTTTGATATCCCAAACAACATTATTTATAGTTGAGGCTGAGTTATAGTTAATTTAGATTGACTAGTGAGTTCACTAAACTATATATGGATGTGTGCAAGTTATAGTATATTATAGGTATAACGTTCCAATTTCTAAAGTTTGTGTAGTTTAAGTTGGTTTTGTATAGACATATTAAATTAAGTTTTCCTTACTATAACGAATCCTAAACCTTTTGTTTTTATTGGATATGTTTTTTTATTAAATTTTAATATTATAATGTATTTTATTATGCTATTATTTTTAGTTTTTGTTTTGGTACCACAGTACTTTTGTGGTAGGTCAGAGCTCTGCTTCATCTATGTGATTGCTTTGCTTTCAATAATGGATCATCCATAGTACCAAGGTACCGCCACAAAATGTTTAAATGATACTTACACCAAAGATTTATATAATATGGGTCCAGGCTTTGATGGCTAGTTTTGCTTTTCGGTTATGTTTGAGAACTATAGGGATACTGCATTAGTATTGAGATACTTCTGCAGTACTTTCACATCTATAAAACAGCTTTTCATTGGCTTAGAACTCTGTCATTTGTAGGAAAAAGGATGTGTATACCCTATATCCCTTTTTTTTAGTTTATATCTTCAACGGTGAAGGCTCTGTTCTTTACAAGAGGGAAAACCTTTGTTCGAAAGCCACAATGAAGGTTTTGAAGAACCGCAATGGCTGAAGAAGATGATCCTGTGCTGGTGCAAGAGGATAAAGAAGTGGTGATGCGCATGAAGAAATTGAAGGACTCCATAGTATGGGATTTTTTTTATTTGCCACCTGGAGGGGAAAGTTAATTCTAAACTTGTTACATGCAACCTATGTAACAAAGTTATTTTCCATGAGAACATTAAACAGTACTCCTTTGGTACCAAAGTAATGAGAAAACTCCTGCAGGCAGTCCATTCCACTAGGTTTGCACATGCAGAAAGAAGGTGTCAAAAGAAAGCGGGAACATCAGCAGTGGCCACATCTTCAGTTACTTCAATACCTTCAACGTCTTCTGCTGCATCAGTACTTCCACTATCCCTCTGCATGTCACTCCAGTAGCACCTTCTACTTCTTCTCCACTTGCCACTCCAACAACACCCAGTGCATCTGTGTCTCCACCTGTACCTGCCCATGCTACCATGGTTCCAATACATCTTTTGAGGCAGAACCATGACATTTTAGAGCAATATGGTAGTACATCAACATACTATCTCCTCTTCCATACTGTCATTGTTGCGGGAGAGAGGGATATGACCATCCATCGTGAGTTTGTCATGGCTTACCAATTTTCTACCCAACAGCCTTAGTTTTGATTTTTTTGTAATTTGTTCTCCTTCTGTTTCCTTTTGAAATGTTTATTCTGGTTGGTCATGTTGACTTTGTAAAAAAAATATAACTTCCAGAAAAAGTTTTTAAAAAAAGAAGAAAAAATGAATTTTCAGAAGTAACTAAATGACTAAAAAAACAAAGAGCTTCTACCAATATTAATCATATTTTTCAGTTATCAGAAATACTAAATTATCATTAATATAGAAAGAAATGGTAAGTGTAAGGTTCATGTAACATCTGCCTTATAGTGGCTTTATAGTAGTTGGTAAGTTATTAATAGACTACTACTAAAGTGATATTTGATTGTATTTAATAAACATAACAAAAAGGCAATCCATGATTGTCTGTTTATGTGTTTTCAGACAAAACTACCATTTTTTTTACACTACTATGTCATCATTTAGATTGTGTACATTTCAAGATGATCATATGGTAGTAGCTATCATTAACGTTTGATTTTTGAAGGACCAAGTTACTGGCATATGTCTGTATTTAATTATAAGTATTCCACTTTGTTAAAATGCTCCACACGTAGTAAGTTTGGACAATGGAATTTTATTCCTTTGATGTTATGTGCTGCTAAGCCAGTAGGAGCAGTAACTACACAAGTATAATTAGAGCTAGTAACTTAATGCACATAAGCAGTAGTTACTTTAATGAGAAAGCTAGCCCTGTGCCTGCTTCTCCACTTACATATTGTAAGGTAGGTTAATCTGTTTTACATTCAAATATTCAATTTTTATGTTGACCTCCATGATCTACTGATTCTGTTCTCTATTTGTACATTTCTAGTTCACTATTTAATAGAGATACTAAGTTGTCTAAATTATATATGTCCTAATTGACGTGGTCCATTGTATTTTGAACATCCTCCATGGCAACCACAGCTTCAGTATCAATAATTGGTTCTTTGATTTGGTCAGCAGTCCCGTAAGTACATGTATTATTAGTAGATGGAGTATTGCGTTGAATTTCTGAATTTACTTCTTAAGCATTTATAAGTATGTCTGAAATTAAGGCAATGTAGTGTAATTTTTATAAACATTAAGGGGGTCATTACAACATTGGCGGTAAAAGTCGCTTACTGCCATGCAGAAGACCGCCAACACACCGCCGCGGCCGCGGAATTCCGCCACAGCTATTATGACCCACAGCTCAGAATCCGCCAAAATCTAGACACCCACACAAGTCCGCCACACCAAAGGTCAGTGATAAACTGGCGATAACAAAACCTCCACGCCAACAGGAATACGCCCACACTATCACGATCCACGAATACACACACTCTTACAAAACACTACCACATTGGACAATTCCAAATACACACACCTGATACACATACACACACCACTCCCACACACCCAATACAATATAAAACACCCACCCACATCACCCACAAACCCCTATGACAGCAATTGCGACAGAAGGCCAGAGAGAGACACCACCAGAAACAACACTAGCATCCACAGGCACTCAACACCATCACTCACACAACATCCACGTACCTCACACAACACACCTCTAAATATCACCCCACACATCACAACACACACCACCCCACACATCACCCACACCACCCTATGGCACCGCAAAGACACCCCAGGTTCTCTGAGGAGGAGCTCAGGGTCATGGTGGAGGAAATCATCTGGGTAGAGCCACAGCTATTTGGATCACAGGTGCAGCACACCACCATAGCTAGGAAGATAGAGCTATGGCGCAGAATCGTGGACAGGGTCAACGCAGTAGGACATCACCCAAGAACTAGGGATGACATCAGGAAGAGGTGGAACGACCTACGGGGGAAGGAGCGTTCTGTGATCTCAAGACACCAGATAGCAGTTCAGAGGACTGGCGACGGACCCCCACCTCCTCCCCCAGAACTAACAACATGGGAGGAGCAGGTCTTGGTTATACTGCATCCTGAGGGTCTCGCAGGAGTAGCTGGAGGAATGGACTCTGGTAAGTCAAACCTTTAACTACCATATCCCCTACCCTACCTGCATGCTATCACATACCCCCACCCTCGCCCTCACCCCCATCACTCCAACTCCTCACACATGTCCCACTATCACAAACCACACATCCCAAACCCAAACGCTCCATGCAACACCAAAGCATGGACACCCATCACCAAAGCATGTCCACTGCACATACCCATAGACCCCCCTAAACCATTATCACTGAAGGTCCCACACAAGAATGCAAGCACTGGGGTACAGGGTCACCCACCCATTGCACACCATGGCACACACAGATGCAATAATCATGCCTTTACACCCCTGCAGGACCCCTACCCAACGTCACCGGACAGGAGAGTCCAGACATGTCCACTCCACCCAGAGAAGAGGCCCACAGTGATGACAGCACATCTGTCCAACTGGATCAAGATGACCAGCCTGGCCCATCTGGGACCTCGGGACAGTCAGTTCCCCTCACACTGGCACAGGCCACTACAGAGATTCTCCCCTCTGGAAACACCAGCACAGCACCCACCCACCCACCGGGCCCATACCTCTGTCCCCAAGACACGTCAAGCAGCAGTGTGTCCACCACTACAGGGAACCCAAGCTAACCTACCACTCCAACAACACCAGGGACCTGGGGGCAGTGGTCGTGGGCACACGGTTCAGGGGACAGAGGCCCAGGAACACAGGGGAACTGGGAGGGCTGCTGTGCGACAGGGGGAGGACAGGCCCAGGGAACCCACTCTCCATGAGGCCCGCTCCAACATAATGGGAGCCTACCACCATTCCCAAGAGACAATGGCAACAGTACTGGCCAAGTTTCAGGAGACCCAGCGGCTGCAGGAGGAACAGTATATGGGGTTCAGGGAGGAACTCAAATCCATCAATTCCACCCTGGGCACCATTGTAGGGGTGCTGAAGGAACTCGTCAACACCAGGAGGGATACTGTGACACAACAAGGGGCCCCTGACACTAGCCTGGATGATGAACTGCCCACCTCCTCCGCCGGCGCTAGTGGACAGGAGGCACCGCCACAGGGCCACAACACCAGCACCCCACCCCCTGCAGATGGAGAACCACCGCACAAGCGGTCCCTGAGATCAAGGACAAAGACAGAGAAAAATGCCAAGATCCCCGCCAAGAAATGAGACCACCCTGATTGTCATCTTTCTGTCCCACTTTGTCACCCTGTCCATACTTAAACTGCCCTAGCTCCACTTCCTATGCCCCTTTGGACAATGCACCTGTGAAACTAATAGACTGGACTCTGCCATGGACATTCCTCCACCATCACCCCTGACCATTTTACAACCCCCTCCACTATTTAGCACTTAAATAAACACCCTTAAATCACAAAACAATCTGGAGTCAGTCTGTGCTTTCCAAAAAGTGTATTTGCAATAACTGTGGAAAAATTATATATCCAATGTAATGTCAACATACCTATGTCACACAGCTCTAATCCATGCGGAAACAAAGCAGTGGGACCCACATCTGTGAAATCAAAAGGGAAAGTGACAACTCAGTGTCCATACACTGGGTGAAAATGACGGACAGATGGGAGGTAGAACAATTAAATCAGATGTAGCAGGCAGTGTTGTCTTCTTACCTGTGTCTCACTGGAAGTATTCTGCTTCCTCGTCTTCACTGTCCACAGGCTCCACAGCTGCCACAACACCTCCATCTGGACCATCCTCCTGCAGAAAAGGCACCTGTCATCGCAAAGCCAAGTTGTGAAGCATACAGCAGGCCACGATGATCTGGCACACCTTCTTTGGTGAGTAGAATAGGGAACGACCTGTCATATGGAGGCACCGGAACCCGGCCTTCAGGAGGCCGAAGGTCCTCTCTATAATCCTCCTAGTTCGCCCATGGGTCTCATTGTAGCGTTCCTCTGCCCTTGTCCTGGGATTCCTCACTGAAGTCAGTAGCCATGACAGGTTGGGGTAACCAGAGTCACCTGCAAATGGCGAGGGACAACTGTTAGACACACACTAACTCTTAGGGACATCCCCAGACCCAGACACCTAGTCACACTGTATTGGGTCCATATCCTCACCTAATAGCCACACACGGTGCCTCTGGAGTTGCCCCATCACATGAGGGATGCTGCTATTCCGCAGAATGTAAACGTCATGCACTGAGCCAGGAAACTTGGCATTTACATGGGAGATGTACTGGTCGGCCAAACGCACCATCTGCTCATTCATAGAATGGTAACTCTTCCGGGTTCTGTACACCTGTTCACTGCTGCAGGCGGGACCAAGGCCACATGTGTCCCATCAAAGGCACCTATGATGTTGGGGATATGTCCCAAGGCATAGAAGTCACCTTTCACTGTAGGCAAATCCTCCACCTGAGGGAAAACGATGTAGCTACGCATGTGTTTCAGCAGGGCAGACAACACTCTGGACAACACGTTGGAGAACATAGGCTGGGACATCCCTGATGCAAAGGCCACTGTTGTTTGAAAAGACCCACCTGCTAGGAAATGGAGTACTGACAGGACCTGCACTAGAGGGGGGATTCCTGTGGGATGGCGGATAGCTGACATCAGGTCTGGCTCCAACTGGACACACAGTCCCAGGATTGTGGTACGATCAAGTCTGTATGTAACAATTACATATCGCTCCTCCATTTTGACAGGTCCACCAGCGGTCTATACACCGGAGGATGCCGACATCTCCTCACCTGCCTCAGCAGACGTGCTCTATGGAGGAGAACAGCGAGCAGAGAGTCAACCAACACTGAGGTATGTAAACACAACTTTATAGCAAAATGTTTGAAAATCGATATATAGCTGTATTAGTGTTTAAGCAAGGCCTAGATATGTGTGACGCAGTCAAAATTAATGCCATGTGGCCCCCTGAAATGGTGGCTGCCTGACCTGTAATGTGGGATGAGGGGATATGAGGTAACTGCGCTGGCGTTGTACACCGTCACAGTAGGCGGTCGAAGACTGCGTAGCAATCCTGCATTGGTTCACATTGGACCCTATGGGTCCCAGGAGCCAATGAGGATGTACGCCGGCGGTGACGGTACACACCGCCACGGATGTGACTGCCATTTTCTCTCTGTTCAATCACTTGATACCTACACTGCAAGTGCTGCTGTGACCTCAGTCTGGAAGAGACAATGGCTGATGTGTCTGGGGAAAGGGCCCCTGCCTTCAGCACGGAGGAGTTGGAGAAACTAGTGGATGGGGTCCTCCCCCAGTACACGCTACTCTACGGTCCTCCAGACAAACAGGTAAGTACACTGTGAGCATGCTGAATGGGCAATGCCTGTGTGGAGTGGTGTTGATGAAAGATAGGGGGGGGGGGAATGAGGCGTGCATGATACGACGGTGAGTGCATGTGCGTCAGTCAAGGGTAGGGATGCAGGCCAATGACTGTGACGGTGTGGATGGTTATATCTTCCCCTTTCCCCTGTACTATCTCTGTACTATTCGTGTAGGTCAGCGCCCACCAGAAGAAGGATATTTGGCGTGCCATCGCCAAGGAAGTCCGGACTCTGGGGGTCCACCACAGATGGAGCACCCACTGCCGGAAATGATGGGAGGACATTCGCTGCTAGAGCAAGACGGCGGAGGCCCAACTGGGGATGGCCTCCCAACATGGGAGGGGTGCCCGTCACACCATGACCCCCCTGATGTTCCGGATTCTGGTGGTGGTGTATCTGGAGTTGGATGGGCGCTTGAGGGCATCACATCAGCCACAAGGGGGTGAGTACACTCTCGTTCTGCTGATTCAGCACGCATTGTAGGTGTCTGGGTGGGGGAGGTGGGCTGTGGGTTCCCCTAGACCAGGTCGAGTTTAGTAGGCAAGGTCCCTTCTTAAGGCAGGCCCTGTGGCACCCCACCCCACCTGTGTTCAGAGGCAACTACACTTAGTCAGGCTCCTGTGACTTCCATGTGTGCAGCAATTGGGCATAGGCCTTGTAACCCATGTCCCTGTGATTAATTAGGAAACTCTAAGTGCACGGCTTAGCGCAGGGGGCTTCTGTGTCTGTAGTGTCCGCCAACGGTAGCGGTATTGGATGCACTCAACATGTCTTTCTTCTGTCTTCCCCCCCCCTTTTTGTGGTCTCCCTGTTCTTGCGTGCATTAGCATCATCAGGCAGAGGAGCAGTGCCAGCAGGGCAGGAAGGAGCTGCATCCCACATGGCCCTGGAGGGCGACACAACGGAGTCAGAAGCCACCAGTGGGACGGAGGGCGAGGGGAGCTCCACGGTGGGGACAGGAGCTGAGACCAGCAACACGGACTCCTCCTCTGATAGGAGCTCCCTTGCGGTGGTGGGCCCCTCTGTGCCCACCGCATCTCCAGGTACAGCCGCCACCCCCCCTCCAGCACCGCCCTCTCAGCAGCCCCTCAGCATGTGCCCCGTGGCCGCTCACCCAGGAGAGTGGGCATCTCCTTCGCCCCAGGCACCTCAGCCCCTGCCCCAGTCAGCCCTGCTGCCCTCAGTGAGGAGGCCATTGACCGCCTCAGGTCCCTCACTGTTGGGCAGACTACCATTTTGAATGCCATCCAGGGTGTAGAGTGGCAGTTGCAACAGACCAATGAATTCCTGGAGGGCATTCATTTTGGTCAGGCAGCCCAACAGCAAGCTTTTCAGACTCTGGCCTCAGCACTGATGGCAGCCATTGTCCTTGTCTCTAGCCTCCCCCCTCCAACGTCCTCCACCCAGACCCAAACCCATGTACCTCAGCCTATCCCAAGCACACCATCAGACCAGCATGCATACACGTCAACACATAAGGGAAGCTCAGGCAAACATAAGCACCACACATCCCACAGGTACTCACGCAAGCATCAAACACATGCACACATACCAACATCCACTGCCTCCACTATGTCCCCCTCCCCCTCGTCTCCCTCCTCCCTCCCAGTCTCATCTCCACTCACACCTGCATGCACTACAGCTTCAGCCACTACTTCCATCACCAGCACACCCACCACCACACCCCGCTCACGTGCAGTCACCGCCCCCACTACCATTCACACATCCCCTGTGTCCTCTCCCAGTGTGTCTGTGAGCCCACCTCCCAAGGTATACAAACACAGCCACACACCCACCCAACAGCCATCCACCTCACAACAGCCTCCAGCCCATGCACCTTCACCCTAAATCAGCAAACGTACACCTCCTATAACCACTACCTCTTCCTCCACTCCCAAACCCCCTCCATCTACCCGTCCCAGTGTGTCCAAAAAACTTTTCCTGTCCAACCTTGACCTCTTCTCCTCAACTCCTCCACCCCTTCAGTCTCCTAGGGCCCGCCTTCCCAGGTCCCAACCCAGTACCTCAGCCACAACATCTGCGGGAACTGTGGTGCCAGTAGTAACCAGCTTCTGGAGTGCGACAAACAGCAGGGCAGCCAGTGTGCCAAGTAGCCAGACCACGGACAGACCCCCACCTCAAAAGCACAAAAAGTTGGCCACTGCCCGGCGGGAGAGAGGCAAAACATCTACAATAAAAGCCTCTCCCAGGGGCACAATTGGGAGTGGGAAGACAGCTGCACCACCATCCACGGTGGGGAAGGGGCACAGAAAACCAGGCAAGTCGGCGAAAACCTGCACGGCGGACAAGACCGCCACCAGCACCGCTGCCAAGGACTCCGCCGCCACCAGCACCGCTGCCAAGGACACCGCCGCCACAAGCACCACTGCCAAGGACACCGCCGCCACCAGCACCGCTGCCAAGGACACCGCCGCCACCACCACCGCTGAACAGGACACTGCCACCACCAGCACCGCTGAACAGGACACCGCCGCCACCAGCACCGGCCACCACCGCCACCAGCACCGCTGAATAGGACACCACCAGCACCGCAGGCCAATGAGTGCCAAAGCTTCTGACGCTACTTAGGCTGCCACAAGCAGGATGAATCACTCTGGGCACAAGGCCCCCTCCAGAACCAGTGGAGAAAGGCAACCCCTACCTCTGTCCTTGGCAGGATGAAGCACTCTGGGCACAAAGCCCCCTCCAGAACCAGTGGAGTATCCCATCCACTACCTCTGTGCTTGGCAGGATGAAGCACTCTGGGTACAAAGCCCCCTCCAGAACCAGTGGAGAAAGGCATCCAGTACCTCTGTCCTTGGCAGGATGAAGCACTCTGGGCACAAAGCCCCCTCCAGAACCAGTGGAGTATCCCATCCACTACCTCTGTCTTTGGCAGGATGAAGCACTGGGGGCACAAAGCCCCCTCCAGAACGAGTGGAGAAAGGCATCCAGTACCTCTGTTCTTGGCAGGATGAAGCACTCTGGGCACAAAGCCCCCTCCAGAACCAGTGGAGTATCCCATCCACTACCTCTGTCCTTGGCAGGATGAAGCACTGGGGGCACAAAGCCCCCTCCAGAACCAGTGGAGAAAGGCATCCACTACATCTGTCCTTGGCAGGATGAAGCACTCTGGGCACCAAGCCCCCTCCAGAACCAGTGGAGAAAGGCATCCAGTACCGCTGTCCTTGACAGGATGAAGCACTCTGGGCACAAAGCTCCCTCCAGAATCAGTGGAGTAAGGCATCCACTTGAGAGACTGTGGCTTTGCACTCCCCAGTATGCAGCAGTGGGCAACCCACCCACTGGAACGACTTGTGAGACTGTGGCTTTGCACTCCCCAAGATACAGCAGTGGGCAACCCACCCACTGGAAAGACTTGTGAGACCATGGCTTTGCACTCCCCAGGATAAAGCAGTGGGCAACCCACCCACTGGAAAGACTTGTGAGACTGTGGCTTTGCACTCCCCAGGATACAGCAGTGGGCAACCCACCCACTGGAAAGACTTGTGAGACTGTGGCTTTGCACTCCCCAGGATACAGCAGTGGGCAACCCACCCACTGGAAAGACTTGTGAGACTGTGGCTTTGCACTCCCCAGGATACAGCAGTGGGCATAGAGCCCCCTCGTGGATCTGGCATCGTGCACTTATCCTGCTGAACTGCCCCCCCTTCCCTTCCCCCTGAGGTGCCTGTTGTATTTCTATATGATGCCCCAGTAGTGTTCTCTCCGTTTTGATCGGGTATTGAGTGTGGGCCTTGCCCATGCATGTTGGGCCCAGTGGTCCACGGACTATGATGGTGGAATACCTTGGACTTGTATTCTTGGTGTATATATTTGTTTATAGTGTAAATATTTATATATATATATTTTTGATTACTGTATTTGAATAGATTACAAACGTTTGACTCATTTCCTTTTGTCCTTGCGGTCTTCCAGGGGGGTTGGGGGTTGTAAGTGTAATGTATCTACATGTACTTGTGTGTGTGTTGTAGTGGGTGAGGGTGGGGATGGGAGTGTTGCGTGTTGCGTGTGATTTTTGCCTCCCCTGTGTCGTAGGTGCAGTACTCACCGTGGTCCTCGCCGCCGTCTTTGTTGTTCCTGGTAGAGGAGCAGGAAGATAAAGGCTGGGAGTATCTGGAGCTCAGGTTCCATGGCATCCTGGTTCCTCGTGGGGTGTGTAGAGGTGAGCGTTTTCCCTTCCAAGTCCTGTTTCCGCCGTGTTTTTGTTTGCGGTGAATCCGCCCGGAAAAGGTGGCAGATTGGCCTGTTGTAATACAATGTGCGGTACATTGTGTTCTGCCTGTCTGTTGGTGGTTACCGCTGCGGTATTTGTTTGTACCGCCGTGGCGGTCGGAGTGTTAAACTGGCTGTCTATGTTGGCGGTTTCCGCCACGGTCGTGATTCCATTTTTTTTACCGCCGGCATGTTGGCGGTTTTACCACCGCTTTAACACCGACCACCAGGGTTGTAATGATCACATAAATGTATCTTTATAGCATTGAAAGGGGTGTATAAGTTATCTTTCTTCGTGCCATGGTTTGAATAGTTGAAGAAGTGCTAAATAGTAAAACTCTTTCTTTTCTCCTCTGTCACACCTTTATTTAACAATGATTAAAATGAGTAGGTTTACTGTGATGTATTAAATAGCCATTGGTACCTTCTTCTCAGAATGTACTAGTTTTCATAATATGTATTTGAAGAAGAAACAGAGACCTATTGCTTTCCAACACTCAGCAGTATCAATAGTTTTTGGTGGTATTTACTGGTATTGGGCTGTGTTTATAACCCATTTTGTGTTATTAACCAATCACATTATGCTTTGCTTTGTAGTTTTGTTTCTTATCTAGTCTTTAATTTGTTTTCATTGTCATGTGACCACAAATGAGTGTGGCAAATGCCTTTCCTATACTTGTTAAATATCATTGCTGCAAACTGGTTTATTTTCTAACCTCATTTTGGTTTTTACATTAGTAGCCCAGGTTGTATTTAAGACAATAATTTTCCTCCTTTCAAAATAAAATGTTGGCATGATGCAGTTTCCTAATGGCCAATCACCTAATGGTTTATATATTTGTTTGTCTGCCTCTGTGTCCCTAATTCTTGTATGCCAGTTTACGTGCAAGATGGTTAGGGTTTGGTTTCTTGACCACAGTTTCATTGTTTGGGACAGAAAACATGCTAAGAAAGTAGTTGTTGAAAATGATTTAGGTTTGAAAGGAGTTGAACTAAAATGGATTGATGAAAGAGGTTTGAAATGGAATCAGTTACTTCCTCTACTTTCCACTGTTAGTAAATGTGACTACCCCGACTGTATAGTTATCCACTGTAGTGGAATTGATATTTGACAGTTAGCTGGAGTTAGAATGGAAATTGAGATAAAGGAGGTATTTTCTATCGTAATGTCTATGTTTTTGAACACACATTTGGTATTCTCAAATATCTGTTAGAGACAAAAACTGGAAAGGTCTACTGCAAATGCTAAGATTGAAAAGACTAGAAGACATCTGAACACAGCACTTTCAGCATTCCTTCGCATTCACAAAATGTCTTCGTTTTTCATTTAAATATAAAATATGGGAATGCAGCACTGTATCGTGCTGTTTGTATATATTTTTCAACCTACAGAAACCCTATTTTAATTTCAGACCTAAAAACGTGGCCTGACAAGCATATGTAAATATGTTTTGTAAAACAAAAGTCTCTTTTAGGAGCCATCCTTTATTATGTCTGATTTAATTTTGCCCTATTTATGTATATTTCTTTTTTATTTCAAAAAGTACCACAGTACTTTCTAGAAAATGTTAAGGCAGTACAACAGTACATTATACTAGTCAACAAAAATACTTTCCCCAAACACTACAGACTTTGCTAAACTGCCACATTCCTTCCTAAGTATTCCATAAGGGTAATTAGCAATATTTCACCTTTAAATACATTAGAAAGACAAATTGTGGTCTAAACAATATGGTTGTCTTTTTATTTTGCAAGGGCATTTTGATTACCCAATAATATTGTGTTTTGTAATTGCATTGTGCTGCGGTATCCCACAAAGGTGCCATGGTATACTGTGGACCAACATATCACTAGGTTTTTGTCACTGAAGAAATTTAAATCAAATAACAAAAAGGACGTTTTCCTCACCATAATCTATATTCCTGCCAAATTTCATGCAACTTGATTCAGTCATTTTGCCACAACTCCTGTTTAAAAAGTTTATGGAAAATGCATTTGTGTAAAGTGTGTTTCAGGACCCCCCTTTTTTCTTTGCAACCTTTTATCTAGTCACCACAAACTTTGCATCATAAGCCAAAGTAGAAAAGGATGAGGTCTGCAACATTTTCTGGAGATTCATCAGACAGTGACAGAGTTCTTAGCAAAAAAAAAATCAGAGGAATTCCTAGCTCTTGTAATCCTTACTATAACTCATGAATGGTTACAGCCACTCTGCAATATATGTATGTATGTGTGTGTGTGTTTGTGTGTATATATTACAGAGTGGTGGAAGCCACTCTGTAGTTATAGTTAGGGCGACCAGGAATGGATTTTGGGGGATTTTTTTCACTTCATACCTTTGCCCCATTTGACCAATGTCCACAAAACTTTGCAGGACTGCTGCCCCCATTTCATTGTCAGAGTACTGAATGTTCATGGCATGTTGGTCAAGGGGTAAAATAAAGTCAGTCCCAAAACAGGCTTGAAATTCAATGCATTTTACATAGACTTTTGTATTTCGTGCAGCGCAAAAACAGTCTGTCGGATTTTGCTGAAATTTGGCAGCAATAGGTATAAGAGTGAGCAGATGATTCTTCTGGTTACTGCAGGTAAGTAGAATAAGTGTTTCTTAAATTATAAGGTATTTCAGCCTAGGGCCTCATTATGAGTTTGACAGTCATGAGATTGTCAAACTTATGGTGGCAGTCAGATCGCCAGCTGTGTCAGTCCGACCAACAAAATTACGACTTTGGCGCACTGACCCTACTGAAGACTGCCGTCCCAACCAGGATCATAGATCCTGACCGAGTGATGATGGTCGGTTTTGTAATCAGCCATGGCGGTGATGAACTCAGTGCCATCTGGCTGATTACAACCCCACTTTCTGCCAGCCTTTTCATGGTGGGGACCTGCCATGAAAAGGCTGGTGAAAAGCCAGTGCCTGGGGCTACAGGGGAGTGCCTACACTGCCCATGCCCATTGCATGGGCAGTACAGGGGCCCCACTGTCCAACACCATTGGAATGCACACTGTCTGTGTTAGGATATTGGCCTCAGCTCCCTTAAACAGCTGTCCCTAAAACAGTTCATCTTCATCAGAGCGGAGGTTTCTTCTGTCTGCCTGCCTGCGGAGATGCAGGCAGGCACACAGAGCAAACTACTCTCACAGAGAGGAAGCTGCTAATCAGCTCTCTCTCTGTGACAGCAATGCTGGCTCCCACAGGAAGAAGGGAGCAAACTGGGACAGTAGGAGCCTTCAGGCTCCCCCCACAATCCCCAACATTGAACCTGGGTGCCCCAGATGAAATGGCCATGCCTGGGGTATGTGGACCCCGGGGCCAATATAGGCCCTGGGGAGGAAAATTAAACAATTTGGCTGTGCCCCGGAGAATGGGGACCCCAGGGCCAGGATCGACCTAGGGACCGGGGCTGCAGGGTCCCCTCCCCCCAAAAAACAAAGAAATTAGGCCATGCCTCGGGGATAGGGTCCCCAGGGCTTTGATCAGCCTGGGCAGGGGGCCCACGTGTTTGCCCTCTTCCCAAAAAAATTAAACTTTTTAGGCTGCGCCCCGGGGAATGGGGTCCTGGGGCCAAGATTGGGCTAAGGAGGTGGCAGTGGGCATCCACACGCACCCACTCACAGACCCACCCAGACACTAACGCACCCACTAAAACACTGATGTACATATTCTCACACCCAGAAATACACTCTCACAACCAGACATACACTCTCACACCCACTGTCACCCCCAGATACACCCTCTCACACCTATTCTTATTCCCAGAGAAGCCAGGGCCAATGTGCATGCCCAAATGGCCGTGTGCAGCATAGGGGTGGGTGGTTAAGGGGGGTTGGCTGCAGGGTATGGCTGCAGGCCAGGTCTTGCGGGCAACATTTGCTGTGCACGGGTGAAGGCTGTGCACGGTGCAAGGTTGGATGTTTATAGGGGATTTGCCTCAGGGCCCAGCTGTAGGCCATGCCCTGTGGCCAACCATGGCATGACGCATGGCTAAAGGCTGTGTGCAGTGGTGGTTGGATCAACGTATAGAAATGAAAAATACTATACGTTAAAATAAACACAGAAATTCACAAAAAAAACAAAGGTTACATGGACTTTATAATTATGAAATAGATTTTTTTTTAAACGTAGACGTTCACTTAAAAAAACAAAGGTTACAGGAACGTTACAGTTTTGCTCACATTTTAAATGTTCAAAACCATAACAATTCATTAGAATTACTTCAAGTAACTATAACTTTGCCCTAAGGTAACTATAACCCACGCTCTCGCCATGCGCTGCTAATTAATCAACAACTTACTGCACTCATGACATCTTTGATAGCATAATTGATAATATCAATGTAATACTTGCAGTAAAATTTTTGATCAAAAAGCTGTGCATGGCGGGGTTGCTAGTTATAACTACCCCATTCAAAGGCATAAAGATCAGTTATTGCAGCTGTTAGTGAAGTGTGGAATACAATTTGTTGGATTTGGATTAAATGAAATACATGATGGTGGAACATCCAAGAATTCCTACAATTTATGTTTTGCCAAAAAAACACAACCATTTGAGACCCACCAGGGAGACCCATAATATCAGCCAATGGGTCTTTATTTGAGCCAGTATCAAATTATATAGATCAGTTTTTAGCTCCCTTGGTAATGGATTTAAGATCATATTTGAAAGACACAGGAGATTGTGACACCTTCAGAATGTTTCATGGCAAAGCACATACAAACTGATCACCATAGATGTGGTTTCTCAGTACACCAGTATTGAACATAAGTTTGGATTAGAAGCCTGCAGGTATTTTCTCATGAAAAGAAACATTCAGTATTTTGACCACAGCCACGTATTATTGAGCATGATACAACTTTGTTTGGAAAACAAAATCTTCACATTTAACAGACACATTTTTCAACAAATCAAAGGCACAGCAATTGGCTTTTCGTTCTCACAGAATTTTGCAAATCTAACCATGGGATGGTGGGAACACAAACAAGTGGGGTCATCTTAACATGACACATATGTGAACAAAATCGTAACTCGGCTACAATTTATTGTTGGTCTGTGGTAAAATTGAATGGTCCAAACCACATTGCATGGGAAAAATACAGCAACAAATCCAGTGTTACATGTAAGCAGCTTCTATCAACCATGTTTAAAATGGAGCATTCCATTTGGAGAATTTCTGAGGAGAAGGAGACATTGCTCTCAAGACAATGAGGAATTACGCCACTTGAATAATTCTGTTAACCAGTTCAGAGACGGAGGCTATCCGGCAAAAGTAATTAAGATGTGTTTGGACAAAGCCAAGGCCAAAAAAAGAGTTAATCTCCTACAGAAACAAAAAAAGTCAGTCAGATACATTTTAACATATTGCAATGAAAGTCAGTTAATCCTCAAAATCCTTGAAAAACATTTGGGAATATTGAAAATGGACCTGACATTGAATCCATTCCCTGGGGATCAATCATCCAGAAGTGACATTCAGGAGAGCTTCCAACTTATGAGACAGATCAACACACAGCTACTATGTTGCAAAGAAAGATCAATGGCTGCAGAAACCTGGATTTTACAAATATCATAAATGCAAGACCTGTAAAATTGCAATTAACAGGCAGATGTACCGCATCAATAAGGGACAGGAGAGAGAAAATGAGCAACATCTTACATGTGGAAGTAAATTAACAATTTATGTAATAGAATGCCCGTGTCCATTGAAATATATGGGAAGTAAAATATGTGAGTCCAGGAAAGGAATTTAAATGATATCAAGGCAATGATTCACAAAGACCGCAGTTAAATGGTAGCTAAACACACGGAACTAAAACACAACAGTGACTGGACAAAAATGCATATTATGCAATTGATCAAGTTGAAATGTCTCTGAGGGGCGGCAACAGGGAATGAACCCTGAGACAAAGGTAGTCGAGATACATCTTGTGCTTTCGTAGTATGGCACCTGAAGGCATGAACCAGTATGAGGAACTACATGTACACCTGTAAAACTCGAAGGAAAAAACACTTTTTAATTGAGACTGTGCAGAATTACAGATGTTGTCTCGAATGGTTGCACCGATAATGAATTTAGTAATGGGAGCGTGGTAATTCAGTAAACTGAACATATAGTACTGGGATGCATAACACAAAATGAATTGTTGATCCTGTGTTTGAACTGATGTAGGATCAATGGTGCCTCTTAGTGGTAAATCTATAACATAATAAGTTTGGGCTAATCATTCCAGAGACTCCACATTTTCCCACATGGAACTCTGGCATTCTGGAACTATTGGATTAGTGAAACCGATGTTATGGAGGAGAAAGAAAGATAAAAAAAGAAAAAGGATAAAAAGATTCTGAGCCCTATTGTTTGCAAATTGTGGTGGATCAATGCTGTGCTGCAGACATCTGACACAAAAAACAGGAAATAACACCGCTACCCGTTAGTGATGACAAAGCAGATATTGGAGGGGATATGAATGGCAGATATTACATGGACTTATGAAAGGAAATAAAATAAACCTCCAGCAATGGTAAAACAGTAATAGAGGTGGAGAATGAGTGTTAATTTGGAATCATGCATGAAAACATGGGGCTCTTTATGTAAAAAGAAAAGACTCCAAAGTCAAGAGTACACAGCAGCAATATGCTTAAGAACAATGAATGGACTGTGAAATTCAGAAAATGAGTTGCACTGAGCACGTCCTTGCTTGGTACTTCTTGTTAAGTTTTGACACACCTTTTGATAATCAATTGATGTAAAGTAATTGAAAGTGTATATTTCAAATAAGGTTTATAAAGTGAGTACGCCCCAATGTCTACTGTTGATGGGGTGAAACGAAATGAAGAAATGAAATGGCATGTGCCCAGCCAAGGAGATGCGCACAACCACAGAAAGTGAAAGGCTCAATATGCCATTAGGGCTGCAACATATAGGAGAATAAGTACCCCCCTCGTGCTGCTTGTTTCAAAGGGACTCCAGGTCCCAGGATCCTTGGCTGCTGCCGCTGGTGTTGGAGACCGCCTCTTCATCGCAGATGCTTTAAAGCGCGCAGCGCACCACGGTCAATTGCTGCCCCCTGTGCTGCTTGTTTCAAAGGGACTCCAGGCCCCAAGATCCTTGGCTGCTGCCGCTGGTGCTGGGGACCGCCTCTTCATCGCGGGCGCTTTAAAGCGCGCAGTGCACCACCGCTGCATGTGATGCACGCGGGCCACGCCCGGGCCAAGCGCGGGCCCGTCTTCGCCCGCCAGCGATCGCAAGAGGTCGGACCGGGCCACCCCTCTTTAATTTGTATCAGGAAGCCCCAGTGATTCGGGCCAACTAGCGAAGCGGTGCAGCGCGAGACTTGGGATTATTGAAGGTGAGAAAAGCGGCGAGAGCCAGAAGTGCCTTTGTGAGCCCCTTGCAGACACCTTAGAGGAGGCAGTTGAGGAGGGGAAGAGCAAACAGTGAGGAAAATACACAGAAGGGAGAAGAGAAAAGGAAGTATAAAAGGGTGAGAGATGGGCAGACGGAAGGGGGTGGCACCACAAGATATCCCTAAAATTAATAAAACTTTAGATGGTTTCCTACAAAAGGCAGTTGGTGCCTTGGACAAAGAGATAGAGCTAGTTGAGCGCCGTCTATCCATCTCAACATCCCCAGTCTCCCCAGTCTCCCCCCCCCAGCCTCTACTTTTATCACAAACTTGTTCACAGTCCCTGCACCTCCAGCAGTCTCGATACGCATCCAGCTATGGCATCCCCCCCAGCTGTTCATAGAAAAAATGTTCGGGAGACTACTTCAGTGACCTTGGATAAGACTATTACAGCAGAATCTGTCCAGTTGACTCCAGCTCTCTCAGCTGGAGCATTAGTATCCGATCTAAAGTTTAATCCAAAAGGGAAAAGAAAGCGTGGTGAAGTTAATCTGAGGAACAAACGAGCCCGTATTATGAGTACCAACAATCCGGGTTCTGAAGCTGGGAATGACAGGTCTACAATATCACAAGAAAGTGCCGCCGGCCAACTGGCGCTTGAACGTATAATGGAGCACGTAAGGGAGGAGCTAATAAAGAGATTGCATCCTATTGAAATCTGTCTCCAAGCTATCGAGGAGAAATTAGGAGGGCTTACTAAGCCCTATATGCCTGATATCTCTCTGCAAGGCGACACACAATCTCACTGTCATCCCCTTACTTTGGGTCACTCTTCTGGCACTATCGACAGGACCTCCGTAAACTTAGGTGAGGGTTTTCTGTCACTTAAGGACCGTTGTGACTACCCTCACCAATTAGAGATGGGTCAGATTGCCAGGTCCCATACCAACTTAGATGATAACTGCCTCAAGGCAACAGCTACCATCTCTAGGGGAAATGCAGGAGTAGTTTGAACTACTAATACAGTGACTAACTCCAGCAAAGCTTCCAATGCTTATGAGTATCATCAACACCGCCCCACAGAGATGGACTTGGAGCCTAGCAGAATCAGTTTAGACAATCATGGGGGACAGTCTAGAGTTTTATATCTGCCCCTAGAATCCTGTCCATATGTCCTTGTAATCACTAATGTTCCTAGATCTCGATCAAATAGTCTGGAAACCTATATCGAATTGAAAAATAAGGTCACACACTGGTTGCATGTTAATGCTAATTTTGCCTTTTACATGGTACCTTCTATATTAATGGTGAGGAGGGTGGGATGGGTGGGCCGTTGACTAAGATTGGAACGGGGGACTGTATTGTTGTTAATTTGGACTCACCTGCCTTGGTCCAAGAACTTTTCTCAAATTCATGCAGAACTGGCCCTTCAGTAGGAGGTGCCTCTTTGTGTAGACTTACAGCTTTCTATCCCCCAGCAGCCAAATGTGCTCTAAGTGGGCCAATACCCGATTCCAGAGACCCCCCTCACCCTCCTCACCCCCAAATGCAACATGCTTACCAGTCTGAACGCAGGTATTCATTATCTATCCTTTCAGATGTGGACTGACATAAAGCTAATGTTATACAGGACTCTTCAGAGATTCCGAGGTCTGGATCAACTATTAGGGAATGTACCATCTCCAGTGTCATTGAGCAAGAAAGAACCAGAGTAGGCAACCTAGATGGAACTTCGACCCTAAATGCAGATTCTAGGGGCCCTACCCAAACCATAATGCTAACCCAGAATGACACAAGGTCTCTAGTAACTAAATGGAATACAACAGACCCTGAACTTACTGGGGCGAGTGATAATACTGGAGACAAAGAGGTAGGGGGAGTTATTGAGAGCTGTTCATCAACAGTCGCAATGTGTAAAACGAATCCTACGAGTAACCCATCTATCACTTCTCAAACTTTGACTGACGCATCACAAGTCCAAGATGATATTTCAGAAAAAAACCTTTACTGGAATATAGCTGGGCTCAAGCATAAAATGCGAATCCCTAACTGGGGTCATTTCATAGATGAGCACAAGATATGCTTATTTCACGAGACATGAGCTTTGGAGCCCAAGTATAGATTTGGTTTTAAAAGTTATTGGGTCCCAAGCTGTAAGGTGACTTCTGGGAGACCTTCGGGTGGCTTACTTATATAGGTTAATTGCTCACTTAAGTGCCGGGTTGAAGAAATAGATATGGGCAGCGGTGATCTGCAAGCCTTAATATTATCGACCCATAAGGAAAAACCTCTATTATTAGTAAACATATATAGTAGGAGTGTGGGTAGCAATTGTGAGTCTGATGTTTTGAATGTATTAGACAATATTTTAGCCAGTAAATCAACCACTCATATCATAATTGCAGGGGATTTTAAGGCGACTTTCGAGCCTTACTCAGTGGCCCAAGAACTTTATGAAGAAGAGGACATTTATTGGGGTATTCCGCAATTAACATCGAACAAAAGTTTTAGAATGAGCAGAACAGCCTATCAAATTGTTGACATCACACTTGCATATGGTCTTCGTGCCTGTAATGGCCTCTCTCGCTCAGATGTTAAACCCTGCCCCACTTTTAGGCGAGGAGCTTACAGGAGTCATATTGACTATTTTCTATTGGATATCCGTTTGTGGGGACATATGGTAGATATTATGGTAATGGAACATGAGGAAAGTGACCATGAACCACTAGTTTTATGTACTAGGGGTTTGCTGCCTATATTAGAAGCCACTGACCCTAAGGATTATGTACAGCAGCTAGCCATGACCAATAACAAACGTAACATTAAGTGGAATGCTGTTAATTCCTCACTGTTCTCTCTCACATCAATATATAGCCTTTTAGCAGAATGATTGGGGCATATGCTCCGGCTACCTGAAGATGTGGTTTGGCTTATGGCAGAATATCTAGATTTATTTAACTCTCTCAAAAATCATTTCATTAAAGAGACGGCTGCCAAACAAGGAACAAGCCCAGGGAGAGATGGTTTAACCATTCATCCAGGGAAGCTAAACTCAAGTTATTGAGGGATTTGAGAAGGGGGGCTGGAGAGCCTATAAGGCAATCAAGAGAGAGGTATAAACAGGAACTCATCGAGGCCCGTAGGAGCTGGGAGGAAGCGAGGTGGGCTGCTCTTCTGGATTCTGCAAGAGCAAATGCCACCTCCAAGTTCTGGAAACTGATTTCAAGCGATTGTGGCGACCCCGGCCTCTGCCTGGTACCTCAATCCTCCCTGTAACTTGGGTAAAACATTTTGGGTCTCTTTATACAGAGGCAGATGCATCAAATTTCAGGGAACTGGTCGCAACCAGGAAATCTGCTGTACCCCCAATTAGGTTCACCTTGGCAGAAAACAAGGCAGCAATAATCTCTTTGAAGTGGGGGAAGGCCCCGGGTTTCAACAAAATCCCTGGTGATCTCTACAAATCGAACCTCGAAATCTGGGCCCCTTATCTGAACTCGGTCTGTAATGCAGTTGCTGCAGGAGAAATTATTCCCCGGACATGGAAGGGAGCCGAGATAGTTCCCCTCTTTAAAAAAGGCAGCCCTAGCGATCCCTCTAACTATTGCCCAATATGCCTACTCGATAATCTCCAAAAACTCTTTGGAAAGCAGATCTTGTTCCACTTAGAAGAGTGGATAACAGAGAATGGAGCCATCTCCGACTTACAGGCAGGGTTTAGACCTTTGATTAGTACAATAGACCAGGTCTTGAGGTTCTTAGCAATTAAATGGAAGACAGTGGATGTTGGAGGTGGAAACCTCTATGTGGCTTTTGTTGATCTTAGAGCGGCTTTTGACCTGGTACCTAGGAAAAAACTTTGGCTGACACTATCTAATATGGGTGCCCCTAAAGGCCTTCTAAACCTTCATGACAGTACCTTTGCCCAAATCAGGAGCGGTAGGGATAGTGAATTATCTGACCCAGTTGCTATCGAAAAAGGAGTTAGGCAAGGCTGCCTTTTAGCACCCACCCTCTTCCTTCTAAATAAAAAACTGTATTAAATACTTAACCAACTGTAATAATGATTCGCCCAAGTTGACACACAAGAAAATCCCAGGTCTGCTCTATGCGGAGGACACTATCCTATTAGCCAAACTCCTATTGGATTGCAAAACCTGGCCAACCAATTCTGCTTGTTTTGCAAAGATTTCGGTCTGGAAGTTAACGTCAACAAATCTAAGCTTATGATATGTAGCTACAGGAAAACAAAAGCTGAAGCGACCATAACAATGAATTCTACTCCTTTGGAAAGGGTCACTGAGTACAATTACTTGGGGACCAGATTAATGGATTCGGGCAGTTGGGTTGCAGCCATTTCAAAAGGGGCTCATAAATTATGCCAAAGAGGGGGGCACTAGGATGTAAAGCTAGGACTGTAGCCAGTCCACCTTTGAATCCTATCCTTGAAATATACAAAGTACAAATTTGAGGGGCTGCACTATATGGGGCAGAGTTATGGGGTTCCCAAAGACAGTTGGATGTTCTCCAAATTAAAGAGAATTATTTCTTTAGGTATATAACCAGGTTGGGGAAAGGTACACCGATGATCCCTCTCAGACTTGATCTTGGAATAAATAGTATTAACGATGTAGCGGGTCTGAGACCTCTCTTATATTGGATCCGCATATGGAAAATGAAAGAACTGGAACCTTTTCGAGAGGAAATAAAAGATGTTATAAAGACCCAGAATAGCTGGAAAAAGGTCAGCTGGTTGAGGGAGATGAAATTGGCCTGGGACGAATTGACTTTCCCCCACTTTTGGGAGAGACCCGAGTCGATCCCCACTAATGCTACTTCATTAGTTAAACAGAGATACTGGGAGAAGGCCAATGCGGAGATCTTTCATAGTAAAGGGTTGGGCTGATTAACTTCTGAGTTCCTGCTTGTAAAACAAGAACCATGGCCTGAGCAATTTCTTGATCTTACAATACCTGCTTATGCCCGTGCTCTATTCCTCCAGTTCAGATATGGAACTTTACCAGTCAACAGTTTTGCTGTTCGATGGTCGAAGAACAGTTCAGAGGCAAATAAATGCTCAAAATGCAATATATTGGAGGAATCAATCAAACACGTTTTGTTTTTTTGCCCCCTATATATGAGTCCTAGGGGGAAATGGATTATTCCATTATGTAAAGCATTGCTATTATATGATCAAGCTAATGCCTATAGAATTTGTAAATATGACTCGTCCACATTGGTTGTAAGTGCGGTCACTACATCTTTGACAGTGGCTTGGTCTATACGTAATAGGGCCAATTTTAGTGTCTGACTCCCAATGTTGAGCCGTTAGCAGGTATAGTGGGGAACAAAAGATGGTTATGATTTTTGGATGGTTTGTCCCCTTTTTCTTGTTTCTATTTAATGGTTTTAGAGATTATATTTTTTTCTTTGATCAAATTTTATTATAACTTACAGTGACAATATTACGATGACAACAGTATTTGTTTTTATTACTTTTAGCTTTTATGGTTAGTGGTTGACATAAAGTTCTTAATTGTCAATCTATTCATTGTATAACAGCACACTGCACTTTAGACTGTTATGGTCAGAATAGTTCCTATGATTCATGGCTGAGGTATTGCATTTATTCATAAATTTATTTACTGTATAACAGCACATTGCACTTTAGACTGTTAGTACTTGAATTATTTCAATATGAGTGGTTCTGGTTAAAAAATGTATTTCTTTTTAGGCTAATGGTATACTGAACCTTAGACTAGCAGTCTCAAAATTATTTTTATATATTGAAGTCTTGACTTTACTATGTACTTATGTATGTATTAATGGTTCAAAGCACATCTCATTTTAAATAGCTGTGAATGGGAACCCAATAGCTTCTAGTAGGAGCTTGCTGTAATGTGCTGATGATCGGTTTTTAAGCGGGTAAGGAGGTCTCCTGTTATTTATTTCCCCTAGATTATGAAGAAACCAAAGGTTGTTTCTGTTTTAAGCATTTATGAAGAATCTTTTATTATTCATTTTTACATATTCCTTTTCCGTGTTTCCTTTTTTATGTATTGTTGTATGGTTGATTGTACTCTAATGGTCTAAATTTTGACCGAATAAAGAGAATTGAATTGAATTGAAGTACATATATATTTATATCTATGTGTGTTAGTTTTTTATATAATTCAAATCAGCCTCATTAGCAGTATAGTTTTAGGAGTGGGATGTTAGGGATGTTGGGGTAATGGTTGGGGAACTGTATTAATACAACTGTAATTCCTTGGTATTTATTATGGAATCTATTGAAAACATATTGTATTATTGTTAATGATTGCAAATTCATTTAAAAATAAAAGTTAAAGTTTAAGAATAACAAAATAAAGATTTAGGAGTAGGGTGTAAGGGATATAGTGATGGGGATGTGAAGTAATCCTTAGATATCAACTATGATAACTGGGTATTAATCATCTAATTTAATTAGTCTATATTGTATTATTTTTTAAAATATTAATTCCAAATTAATTTAAATATAAAATCAAAAAGTTTTGGGAGTGGAATGTAAGAGATATAGGGGTAATGGGACGGGAAGTGTATTAGTAGTCAGGTATCAACAATCATATCTGGGCATTAATTATGTAATCCATATAATAAATATTGTAATATTTTTAAAATAATTATTTAAGATATCAAAAAGTTTTAGGAGCAGGATCTAACTGATATGGGGTAATGGGTGGGGAAGTATATCAATAATCAGTTTTCAACTAGGATACCTGGGTATTTATTATGTAATTTATTTAATACATAGGGGGTTATTACAACTTTGGAGGAGGTGTTAATCCGTCCCAAATGTGACGGATATACCACCAGCCGTATTATGAGTTCCATAGGATATAATGGACTCGTAATACGGCTGGTGGTATATCCGTCACTTTACCGTCACTTTTGGGACGGATTAACACCTCCTCCAAAGTTGCAATAACCCCCATAGAGTATTATTGTTTAAATAATTATTGGGAAGTATTTTAGAAATAACAAAATTTAGCTTTAGGAGTAGGATGGAATCGGGCTAATGGGTTAGGAAGTATTTTATACTTAGGTATAAATATTAATACTCAGGCAGACAGACAGATTGCTGATTGCTTACGTGTACGCAGAGAGAGAGGTTGCGTCATTCTGAGTTGCCGCACGGCTGCCGGAGACGCTGGACTCCAGAAGCTGCTGCCAAGGCCAGAGCTGGTGTTTAGGCGAGTGCTTGTCTACGAGACCACGAGACGGAGGGGGACTGCGAGGTGGCAAGAATCCTGCACCCACGGAGGATCCTAGGTCGTGGATCTTCTGACCTCTGAGCTGCCCGCCAGAGACGCCAGGCACCAGGTGCTGCAGCTGGAGCTGGAACCGGAGCTTAACCGAGGGTCGACCGCGAGGACCAAGGGGGCCGAGTGGCAGTAAGGAGCTCACACCCGCACGAGAGAGCGATCTTACCTCTGTCACCGCACTTGGGGAGTGCTGTTCAGCGGCTCTCTGCTGGTTTTGTCCGCCTGTCTCCCTCCTTTCCCCCTCCACCACTTGGCTGCTTTTGACTTTCTGGGCTGTTGCTGCCGGCCTCTGTCTCTCTGACCTGGGCCCGCCTACGCTGGGAGCCTAGGGCCCGGGGGGTTGCGCCAGGGCTCTGCTGGGTCAGCCACTGTTCTTCACCTTGTGACGTGCGGCACCAGGGCGGCTGTTTGAGTGATCTCTGGGCCAATATCGACCTCCCTGGAATTTTCAGGACTGCCTAATCTGCCGGGTGGAGACGCATAGGAGCTACACAGGAGCCTTATTGGAGAACATAAGTGCATTATAGGAGCATTATAGGAGCAACATAAGAACACCGCAAGAGACGGGGGCTCCAGGCAAGTGTTCAATATCTTACAAGCTGCCCTAAGTTGCCCCAAGTGAAGGCGTTTGGCAGCACACAATCCAATTAGGCTGTAGGCATCTGGCTCTGACAGAGGCGGCTGGCGCTGCCAGTGCGGGGTGTCCGGACCGTGCTGCCTGTGTCCCTTGTTTCCTGCCTCCTATTTCAATCAGGACTCCGTTATTTTCTTCACTTTTAGTCTGTTAATCTTTAAGTGGCGCGCTGTCGTCATAAACAAGCGTCGCTTAAGCGCCTCCTCAAGACTTGTCCACCTATGCTGAGCGTTGCTTCCCTCCCTTGAGTGTTTCTTGCTTCAAGGTAAGGACCAGGATCCTGCTGTACTATGAGGTCTGGCAAAATAAGGAAGGAGTACCTAAACCCTCAAAAGCACAAGAAATGCCGCTGCGCCGTTGATACGGGCAACGCCACTCCACCTTCACTGTCAGCCTCACCATCAGCCTCTGCAATTTCAGCAGCACCCCTTTCACCGGCTGCTGATCTAACCAGCTCTGAGATCCCCAAGACTTATCCCTCTGCTGCTCTTACCCCAAATCCACGCTCCTTGAATCTTTGTAAGTCCTCTATGTCATATTTTAAGAAAAAAACTAAATTGGAACTCTTGAACAAGGGTGGGGAGATTAAGCCAGAGCTAGGCCAGAGCACTTTTACGGAGCCTGCAGTCATTGATTCTTTACCTACTGCTCACGGATATTTTACAACTGTGGCACAAGTTTATTGTCCAGCTTCACCCGCTTCACCTGTTTTCTCTCAGTTAGCATCTCAGAGTGAAGTGAGCCATCCACCACCCCCTGAGGGCCAGCGGGGTGCACTTTCGCTAAAACACGAACCCTCTCCAACTATTACCTTCAGTGATCATTTTTCAAATCCAGTGGAGGGGGCGTCTTTCTTAGTGCCATCTCCAGCAGCTTTCCATCAGTTGGCTGAGATGGACGGGCCAACTGTAGACCTCCACGATTCCCTGCAGGACCATGGCATCTTTCTGCTATCTAGCCCCCCGGCAGCTCAATGGATCCTGAACTCAACAGGCAGTATCCGTCCAATATTATCATTAAGGTCCTCTAGTGGGGCCGCTCACAGTTCCCAAACCTAGTTCATCAAAGGCAAACTCAAAGACCAATCACTCAACGACCTCTCCTGTCTTCTATCTGATTCCTTGAGTGGTGCTGTCAAGGAACCTAATCTTGTGCCCCCCACCCTACGCTCACGGAAACCAGCTCTGCCTGGCCCCAGCTTCTGCAAACCCTTCAGTCCACTATGCTTGCTCTGAACTACCACTCTGATAAACTGGATGTCCAAGTTGATCTGCTGAACACACTGGCTTTTTATGTAGCTGGCATTGATCAAAAAATTGAGAACCTCAATCATCTTATTACCAGAGCACAGACAAGCTCTAATTATGTACAACCGTCATGTTGCTGTTCTCCCAATCATCAAAAGTCTGTCATCTCTCCCTACCTTTTAAAGTTCAGTTGTATGTGAAATTAAAAGACTATCTTCAGCGCCTGTAACCTCGTCTCTCCTGTCGAATATAAGCGTTCCTATGGATTTGGTTAGGGGGCCCACCAAACCAAAAACACTGGACAAATTTTGTCCAGTAAAGAGTGTAACTTCGATCAATTCTCCTCGGTCAGCTGTCACCGGACCTCTGGAGTTGGTCACCGAGGCTAAGGGTGCCTCTACGTCTACTCCTTCCCCTGAACTTGAGCCCGCGGTACCTGACTCTTTTCACCCACCCAGCACCTCTGTACAACCTGCTTTAGTTCAACCAATGTCCTCAGGAGTCGACTCTGTGGCTCAACCTCCGTTGAGTAAGAGGGGAAAAAAAAGACTCCGCAAACAACGGAACTGCAGGCGGAGCCAACCATCTCAAAGACCCTCGACTGACGTCCGATTGTCGGCGCGTCCTGAGGTGCAGCTGCGTTTGCAGTTTCAAGGGGCAACTAGGGCGGCTTCACCTCCTAATCCCCTCCAGTCTGTGCCTACTAATGGCCCCCTGGTGGGAACAACTGTACAGGAAACTGACTCTTCCCTCAAGGACTACTTGATTTTGCGTGAGAAAGGCAATCCTGGCAGTGTGTTGGTTTCGGCAGCCCCACACTGGGGTAGCGGAGGTTCTGCTCGTCCTGCTACAACACTGTCTGTAACCAAAACCGCCCATGGGAATATGAAGGGGGATGTTCTGGACCCTGGTTCTTCCAACTTCTCTAAATTGCGCCTGTTAACAGAAGCAGTTCTCCTGCAATCCTGCCACCAAGCCCTCTGGCCGCTTCCGCCGAAAATCCGGTCCTGGGGGGCCGTGCAGGTCCATCGAATGCAGTTGAACAGCCACAGCCTACAGTTTGCACATACCCCTCCATGACCCCAGTGGATCGCTTTACTCTAAAACTTGTGTTTACCCCAGAATATCGCAACAGGGGTCCCCATGACATATTGAATAGGGGGAATATTTTAAGACTCCTTAATGCTATCTTGGATCTCAACGATATTGGTTCTAAGGACATTGTGTCCATTGAATTTTTAGACTCTAGGGGCCCTCACCCAAGTGACTCCACTTTGGTTACACTAATTTCTGCTACAATAGCTCAGTCCATTCTCCTTAGGAGAGATTTATTTTGCTTGTGGGGTATTATAATAACTCCCTTCAAGAAGCCTGGATACCCGGTGTTACTATCAGAATCTCAATGTTTGACGGCTCCCACAGTTTTGAAACCATTTTCAATCTTGAAAAGTGCCCTAGGTGGCTCCGCTACTTTTAATGGTATTCTCCCTACTGGCTCTGGTTTCGAGGGGTCTTCTAACTGAGACTGGCTGCCATCCACTCTCTTGCACGGTCGCCCCCATTGACCCTTACGGGTGGGCTGTTCTGTTCCAACTTCTGGACATCTGTCCCTATGTTCATGGAACATTAATGGGGTTGCGATTAAGTTTGCCTCGGCTGACCTCTTAACATTTTTTAATAGTCACAATGTAATTGCCCTTCAGGAAACCTGGGCTGAGCACAGCTGCCTACTGCCAGGGTACTTAGAAATATGGAAATCTGGTCACAGAACGAGCAAGAATGGCCATGCCAAGGGTGGTCTGGCCATTTATGTGACCGTTAAATTAGATGGGAGTATCCTACCTCTGGCCTGGGAGGATAACTGGATCCAGGGGATTGTCATAAGGAATGGGATTGTGCAGCAGTCCCTCATAATGATTAATGTTTATGTTGCCCCCGGAACCAAGGAAAAAAGGGGTAGGTTGTCACGACTGGTGCAGATTGTAGCCAATCTAGTTGGGGTTTACCCACGTGCGAGTTATCTTATAACTGGTGATTTTAACACAAACCTGTTTCAGGGTACATTGGAGGCTCTTGAGGGTCCAGACTGTGGTAGATGCCAGTTAATTCCCGAACAATTAAGGCCCTAGGGTTGTCTTCACTGCCCGTTGGGAGAGTACTTAGTCATGCATCTTAATAGTAGGGGCTTTAAGGTTCTGAATGGTCGCTTATGTGATGATGCCCCCCATGGTGGACAAGGTCCGATGGTCGAACTCGCTCCTATTTAGATTACACCATCTGTAATATTGAACTGTTTCCTCTCATTGAAAGGTTTCAGATTTACCCTCGGAGTGAGAGCGACCATTGTCCACAAATTGAATTTATCAAATCAAGATTTCCTGTTCATGATGTCATGATGGCTGTGGGTGGTGGCGTTTGTTTCGAATCACTAAAGTGCATAAAATGGAATGCTTCTATTGGCGACACAATATTGATTGAATGTATTAATTTTTTTAACTCTGAGAATTTGGGTTGTGTGTACCCAGTTAAGTCATGGGTTAAACTTCCATGCCTCTTATGGTCAAAGTTTTACCAACCCGCGCACAATTGTGCTCCACCCTGGTCTTTTGTTGTCTCCAGGGAAAACAATCACGGAATAGGCTAGCAAGGGCAATCAGGAAAAGTCCAGATTCTGAGTGTTTATTCATTGAATATAAACAATTAAGGAAAGATTATAGGAAGGCTGTTTATAATGACCATCAGACCTATCTCAGTCAGTTTTGGGTTAAACTTTTAAGCGCAAGCAAAGATCCAAACTCCACGAAATTGTGGTCCCTTATTAATAACCTAAACAGTAATCAAAGGGGAACGGGCGCTGTTGACATTTCAGAAGGAGCATGGGCGTCTTATTTGACCAACCATTTTTCTGATAGCGAGCAGGATGGGGAACCGTTGGATGAGAGGTCCACAGATCTACTCCAGCTTCGCTTAAAACATGTCCCTCATCTACAGGGTCTCTAATCCCCGCGCAGGGAGTAAGGGAGTCCTCCCAATTACGCCTCCCCCACATCATCCCGAGGGCTAAGCAATTTGGAGCCCCCGGTCCCAATGGTCTCCCACAGGCATTATTTAAACAGGATCCTCTCCTTTGGGCTAATCATCTTGCACATTTGTTCGAACACTGCCTCCTAACCTCAACAATACCTGAGTCCTGGCGTGGTGACATCATCCATCTTTTATATAAAAATGCTTCAAGGTCAGATCCAGCTAATTTTCGGATGATAGCCCTGCTGGACAATGAGGCTAAGTTCTATGCCAATCTTTTGCTGCAGGATCTCCGTGCTTGGGCTGAATCGAAGGCCTTATTCCCTATAGTCCAAACGGGGTTCTCTGCTGGCTCAGGTACCTCAACCAATTTATTAGCTCTTTCTATTTTGATTGACAGGGCGATCTCGTCAGGCTTGACACTGAATTGCTGTTTTGTGGACTTCAAGGCAGCATTCGATCGGATCCCCCAGAGTGCCCTAAGGGCCAAATTACAAAGCTGGGGCATCCCACCAGTACTCTTGGGTGCTATTATAGAACTCCATACTAACACCTGGGTCCGTATTAAGCTTGGTGATGGGTGCTCCCTTTCCAGGAAAATTCCGACCACCCGTGGTGTGAAATAGGTTGTATACTCGCTCCTCTTCTTTTCAATCTGTTTATTACTGATATTTCAACATCTCTTGATGCCGTCAATTCTCATCCCCCTAAGATTGATGGCTTTAGGCTTAGTCACCTGCTTTATGCCGATGATCTTGCTTTGTTTAGTTGTACTAAGATCGGCCTTCAACGGTTGCTTAACGAACTTGCAACGTACACTTCCGCAAATCAATTAGAAGTCAACTTGTTTAAAACAAAAGTGGTTCCCTTTGGGAGGAAAAAACATTTGGGCTTTAGCTGGTACTATAAGAACTGCAAACTTGTTTCCGACCAGTCCTACAAATATCTAGGGGTACATTTTGATTTGAGGGGCAGTTTTGTTAAACATAAGAAGGAAATTGAACTTAAAGCTGTGGCTTTGCAGGTGGCCTTTTCCAAATTAGCTAAAGTTTTAAAGGGGCCGACCCTCCTTCCCCTAATGGAAGTTATGAGAGCAAAGATCACCCCTTCGTTGGCCTTTGGTCAAGAAATTCTGTTGGGCAAAGGCTCTTGCCTATTAAATAGGTTGGTTAATAAAATCTATAAGAGAGTTTTTCATGTCCGCACCTGGCTTCACCGGCGCAGGTATGGTTGGAGTTTGGGCTTCTGGATTTGGTGGCAGTTGACGCTGGTGCTTTCTTGAAGTTGTGTCATAAACTGCATCAGGCCTCAGATGGCCATCTAGACGCAGTCCTGTGGCAAGAAATTAGTGAGTTGAAATTGAAGTGCACTTATTCCCAATTTTTGGTTGAATGTAAACAGCGATTGGATGCCGGTGATCTTCGGGAAAGCAATCCCCCCTACTCTTTGTTTAAATCAGAGATTAAAAAGCTTATTCAATTGTATTCTTATCACTCAGACTGTTCTCTTCTTGTCCATCGGAAGCATGCCTAGGCAGTAATTGGCTCCTTTAAGGCAGGTATGTCCTCCAGTTTCTTCCCCTGTACATATGGTTTTGGTTGAAAAAGGCCTTTTTGGCCCTTAGGATGGGTGATTGTTTTTTTTTTTAAACACTTGCCCCAATGGCAGCTACCCCCGGGGATAGTGTGACATGCAGAGGCTGCAGCAACGTGGAGGAAACCATTGACCATGTGGTCTGCCTGTGTCCAGCTTTATTAAAGGAGCGTAGACGTTTGCTCCGGAGCAAATGGAATGAATTAGGAATCCGCTTCTGCCGACAGGCTATTATCCACTCTCTGGACCCAGGCAATCCGATGTTAAATGTGTTACTGATTAAATTTATTAAAATTGCACGATCTAAATTTAATGGCACTGCGAGCAATGAACATGCTTAGTTTGAATTTTCCATGCTCTTGACATTTTGCCAGTTATCGGTTAGGATGAGGAGATCTATTGTTATTTGATGATGTTCAGTGTAATTATTTTTTTATGCACCATGCACTTTAGGGCTGCGCCCATGTATATTGGCTTGTGTTTATGTGGGGCTTCGGGTCAGGTGGCTTTTTTTGTATTTTTTTTGGGGGGGGGAGAAATGTCTTTTAATATGTTGCATGCACAATTTTTGGTGTGCTTTTAGTTTGAACTGAGTTCCTGAGGGTATTTGTTTTTGATTGTTTGTCTCTTTCTTTCTTCCTTTTGCTTTGCTTATTTGTATTGGATTTTATTATCTGTACAATAAATTATTATTTACTTAATAATCTAATATTGCTAATGTTTTACTAACAATTCTTTTTTTGAACATTTATTTTAAAAAATAAATTTCAAAGTAAATATAAAAATAATAGATAACATTTATGAAAGTAAACATAATTAATTTATTTAAAAATCTGTTAATATTAAGTTAAGAGGTGTTTTATACCAGAATAAATAACAATTTTATTTAAAACATGCATTCTGTTTACAAAAAACTAAAATACACTTTATAAAGTACAGTATTCATTTTAGAATGTTTTAAACAAGACTTTTTTAAGAGTTATTAAACATTTTTACATTTTTTACAAAAAACTTTTTCTCACACTTTTCATGTGTTTCAATGGAAGAAATTTTCCTATTTTTATTTTTCTGTTTCTAGGTTGACGTCCTCGGTTTTGCATCCATTTCTGCAGTCAGTCAGATATCCGTCACTTTTGTGATGGAGTAGCTCATCCGCCAAGGTCGTAATTAGGCCCTGAGACTAATGGTAGTAATGTGAAAAGAAGTTTGTATTATGAGTTTTTAACCAGTTTTGGATCCCCAGACAGGTTGTTTTCTTAAGCACACATGGGGGCGACAGTTTTATTTTTAAAATATAGGTTTGAAAAAGAAAATTTAAGGTGATATTTCTTTTTCAGAACCTTTTTTATGAAAATAAAAAATGTTCTTGACTCCAGGAAGCATGAAGTAATTCTGGTCAAAAGAACAAAAGAAGAAAAGGGTATTATTTGGATTTTTGTTTCAACATTTTTTAAAAGGGACGTACATTTTTTTTACAGTGGATTTTTTCAACTAACTTCAGGTTTTTATTTTTTTTATTTTTAGTGTCCAGTTCAGATCACGATTACAGGGAATTAGAGGGTGGATTTGTTTTAAAACATTTTTAACTTAGAAAAGAAAATTTGTTGGATTTCGACATGGATTATTCTTTTTTTCTTTCTCAGATTACTTGTAATTTTTGATGAGTGAAGTTAAGGAAATGACCAAAAGTTGAAAAAAGAAGCCTTCTATAGGTGGGGTTTATACTTCTTAATTTCAACTGAGGCCAATTTGTCCTCATTTTGGGTAAGAAAGTTCTGATTTGAAAAGGGAGGTGTAGAATTGTCCACACATTCAAGAGATACAAAACACAACCCTGTTCGTTTTTTATGTTCACATGCTCATGTATTTTTCAAATATGGATTTTTTTTTTTTTCACCAATATGTCTGGGAAAAGTGAAAGAAACATCCTTGAATTTGAGTATCTGGATAAATCGTATTAATAGTATTTATCATTTGTAATTAAAAGTCACTTACTATTTTCCTACAACTTTTTAAAATTTATTTGGGGGCTCATTACGAGTTTTGGGATGAGGCAGCCGTCAACCCAGCTGCCTCACCCCCATCTTATTACGATCAGATTATTAGGCTGACAGGTGGGAACATCGAATTACAATGTTCCCACCGATCAGCCCGGTGGGAACAGTGCTGTGGTATTGGTCTCAGCATCCTTAAGGGAGCCGGGGCCAATACTGTAGCACTACGGCACCCAAAGCAGACAGTGCACATTCTGAGGGTGCTGGGCAGGGAGGCCCCTGCACTGCCTAGGACATGGTTGTGGGTAGTGCAGGGGACCCCATGTGGCCCCTGGCACTGTGTTTCCACCAGCCTTTTCATGAGGGGGTCTCTGCCATGAAAAGGTTGGTGGACACTGGACTCGTGATCAACACGGCGGCTCTAACTCAGCACTGCCACAACTCCAACTGCTGTCAGTCCACCAAGAACCATGTTCTTGGCGGGGACAGCAGTGCGACCGCCAGGGTCATAATGTGGCAATCGGACTGCCTGGAGTGTGGTGGTCGGACTCCCACTGCAATATTGGCGGGTCTAGGAACCCCAAAGTTGTAAAGAGGCCCTTAGTTTTTAGAACTGAGGAAAATTCACTATATGTTGTGGAATGTTTGCCAGGCAGTAACCTATAAATTAAAAGGATGTAGTGATATGTATACTTGCATGGGCAAATTTGGGCTGTTAATCTAAAAGTTCCATCCATCAGCCAAAGTCTCAAGCATAACGGTACTGAAAGTAAGTGTCCGCTTGAGAGGGTTTTCATAATCATATAGCAGGAAAGGTTTGTGGTTGAAGATTTTAGTAAGTCCAGTAGGAATGTTAATTTCTGTGTAGGTACTGGGGATTACTTTCATGGGATTACTCTCCTGTTCTTTTGTTGTATCATTCTTCTCCAATAATGTTCCTGGATACTTCCTCAAAAACTAAGCCACAAGGTTCATGGAAGGTGGATGCGAGAGTTTTAATATGCTCTACATTTTCTCTAACCTCAGTCTACATTGCAGAGGCAGAGTGGTTATGTTCAGTGGCTCTTTCAACCATATTACCAAGGGTACCTGCTCTGCCTTTGCAATGGGATGAAAAATACTCAGCACATCTCCAATGACTCCTGGGCTCGGTTAATTACAATAAAGGTAACCATTGTATTTTATAACTCAGAATTCTTGGCATGACAGTGCTAGCTTGTCAATGTTCCATCTTCTGAAAAAAAATGTTTTAGTAAATCTTTTTGTAAAGGTTCTACATTAGTTGTTTTGAACATTTGCTGTGTCTATGGTTGTAAAAAATGTTTATTGGGATCAAAAGCCAGTTGGGATTCAAATGTCATAGTTTATTTACTGGACAAAACGAGTCTCCTAAAAAGACGTGTTTTCACATTGTTTGTTTTATGAATAGTAATTACCATTCTTGTAATGAAGGTTTGGTGTGTTCTACTGGAGATTTTTTCACTTTGATTTCTGATTTTGGTTCTCCCATTTAAGATGATTGCTTCAGATTCTGTTACGAGTTGCAGACGGAAAAATAATGTTTACTTTTTAACAATGTAATAGGCAACACATTTATTGTGTTCTTGTGCTGCAGGAAATTGTTTTATTTAATCAGTTCCTCTGGGACTGAATATATATGATAAACTAATGCTATTTAATTTTGGAACTTTGGCGACCTGTGACAGTTTTTCCTCAAAATGTTGTATGCTGGTTTTTCACTGGTTTCTCTTCATGTTGGAGTTGTTTTTCAACTAAGTGAGAGAAAAAAAATGTCTGAATGGTACGTAAATATGAGATGAAAAATGAAATTGTTAAAATTTGCTTCTAAGCATTTTTTACTTATGTTTTATGCTTGTTGGAAAACACTTAAATCTGCTCCTTAGCCACTGTCCACCACCTTCCCTGAGGTAAGCACTTAGCGGAGTTAGAGTAGTAAAAATGCCCCCACCCCAGCCACTGCCCAGCACCTTCCCTGGTGTAAGAACTTGGTGGAGTAGGATCAGTAAATCCACCACCCAGCCACTGTCCAACACCTTCCCTGAAGTAGGCACTTGGTGGAGTTAGAATAGTGCATTTGCCACCCAGCCACTGTTCAGCACCTTCCTTGAGGTAATACTTATTGGAGTGGGAAAAGTTATTGGTTTGCAAATTTTCTGTACAGTTTCTTCTTTGAATACATTTTGTTTGTAAAAAAATAATAGCAAATTATTGTTTTAAATTTAATATGTATTTGTCCTTTTACATGCAGTAATGTTTGTAATTATACTTACTGTGACACCTAGATTGCAGTGTTTTGAATAGGAACTCTGTAATAGTCCTCCTTTCCCCTGTGCGAGTGGTCACTTAGGAAGGCAGTGTATCACCGGTGGACACATGTTTGAAAGCCCAGGAGGGCTCACAAAGTGTTCAGGCACCAACGTCCATTGCGACAGGAGCCACACCTGCCCATCTGCAATACCTTAAGTGCATTTAGAGCGCTATATCTGCAGTGCACATCACCGCAGACCAGGCCAAGAGTGGGATGCCTGCTCCCGTCAGCAACATTTGCTCTGGATGAAAGTAACTTTCTTCCAGCGTTCTGCAGAGTTGATGGCATGAGTACTGGGCTCAGCCCTTATTCATTTGTTAACACAGGCAATCACAAAACAACAAGTGGTTCTGGTGGTGTGCAAACCTCTGTGACTATAGATAGTATGTTGGCTAGGGCAGTGGGGTTTATTTCCAATGAGATTACCATTGTGGACCATAGGCTCTCCTTGGAAAAAGGCAAAGACTCTTCCAGCATTGTTGCTGACAATTTTTCCAACCATCCAAGTATGTGAAACTGGTATTGGGGCATGTGCATTTTCAGTTGCTGTCTAGTGACTCAGCGACTCACATTGTTAACTTGGAGCCCCTCCCATCTGGTGAGGAACTAGTTGTGAAAAGGAAGAAATCCTGCATTCGCCAAATAGAACAGCACTCAAAAAGCCCAGCCCACCAGTCATGGAAGCCAGCAAACCCAGTGGTCCTTTCTCACTAATCAGTTGCACTCAACTCAAATGTCTGTGAACTTGCCCCCGGCAACGCCTAGTCAATTGGTCATGAGTGAGAGGCTCTGTTCAATTCTGGAGAAGAAGCTGCAACCATTACACAGTAGACTGGATCATATTGAGCCCCTCACCACCGTCTATTTAAGGAGCTCCTAATTGCCTTTCGGTAAATATCAACCAGAATGCCACTTTATCTTCTGAAGTGATGTCCACCAGTACTCAGGTGCTATTTTCTTCCAACCTCTGTAAACCCAGGAACCCCTTGCAACAAAAGGGGTCGGACCCAACTGTGGCTATTGTTAAAAAGACTGAAAAGCCGACCCAGGGTTAATGCTATTACAGGGGGAAATGGGGCAGGAAGGCATTTGCAATCCAGATGTTTTGAGCCGACCTCCAGCAGCAAGTCCCTGCATTTTGGTTCCTGCTGGAGTTCCTCCACTTAGGTCGTCAAAAGGAATACTGGGGTCGGCTGCACAATAATACTGGGAACTGGTTGACCAGCATAAATTATATCATCATGGTCAGGAGGGTGGGCTGGGTGGGACCTACACAGAAAAACATCAGAGGTGACTGCATTGTTGTACATTTTAGGGATACCACTAGGGTTCAGAACATAATAGCCTCAAGTGAGTTTGTTAGGCAATTTGAGACTGGTATTATTGCCCTTACCCTTGGCTATTTTTATAGACTGAGAATTTCGTATTCCCATCCACATGCTGACCCAGAGTTGGTGTTTCCCCTACCGAATTCAAACAGGTTTGCTCCCCTGGCTGATCCAGAAGCTTTTGATTGACCACCAAGGTCAGCATGTGGTGATATGACCATGCCTCCCCCCCCCCCCCCCATTTAAGGCCGCCAGTACCCTTCTCATCCCAAACATTCCTCGCTCAGCTTTGGCTTCCATTCTACCACGATTCTTTCCCTTGTGGGTGTTGAGTTAAAACATTGCTGGTTTACAGTCTAAAATCAGCCAACTGGAACGGATCATTTTTATCCTGGGTTTTGACATTTTCTTGCTGCACAAGACATGGGACATTCAGCCCTGCTGGTCTGACGGGTTTCATTGTTTTACTGTTTCAGACACACCTTCTTGGCATGGCGGCCCATCAGGGGAGTGTCAAACTTGGGGGGACATGTCTGCCCATCGACACATAACGATGGCAGTTTTCAACCCATCTTATTAAAAACTAATCTGACCTGTTATTTTGTAATAACTATTATTTCTGAACACCCCAAACACACAGGGCTTTATTTACAAGGCCTTTGCATCACTGTTGCATATTTTTTTTTTATGCTGCTGTGGCACTAAGCAGTGCTTTACACTGCTCCAGATTTACAAACTGACACATTGGACGCAATGTGTCAGTTTGTAAAGCCTTGTATCAGATTATACCTGCACCAGGTATAATGTATGCAAGGGAGGCGTTCCCAGGCAAAAAGTCACGCAGAACTGACGCAGTGAAATTTACAACATTTCATTGCGTCATTCGGCAATTTCACTGTGTCAAAATGTTAACGCCAGCTCAGAGCAGGCATTAAACTGACCAAGGGCTTTTGTCAATGGGAGCCTTCCTCGCATTGCTAGAGTAGCATCATGTTTTATGATGCTAGTCCAGCAATGCATCAGTTTAGTGCCACAGGTGCGTCAGAATTTCTCACAGATCTGTGAAATAGAGCTCTGTATAGTAAACACAGCGCATCCATGGTGTTATTAGGGAATCTTTGGGCAGTGCAAGAAATCGGGCGCATCAGGATTGATGTGTCAGTTACTTGTAAATGAGGCCCCAAGTTTTCTTGAGTATTTCCTGTTATTACATCATTGCTTGACAGAGACATCCTTGCAGGGAGTCACAGCCTTCTCTGTATGTATGGCGATTTCAATGTGAAATTGGAGAGCAAACAGTACATGCAGTTCCCACATACATGCCTGTGTTCTGCCAAATTCAAAAAGCCTGGAATTAGAAGCTTATCTAGCGAGTTGTAATTTGGTGAATGTTATAAATGTAGGAGGTCTAAATGGTTCAATTGTACCTACCTTCAGGAGAAGTGGCCATCCCTCTATACTAGATTTTATTTTCATTTTGCAAAACCTAACTGGGCGACTATTGTACAGAAAGGTAATTGAGCCCAAATTTGGTGACCATAATCCTTTGGAAATGTTCTTCATAGTCAATTGTAAGGACAGTCTAAGGGAAAAGAAAGGAGAGTATGGGTTTCAGGCCTCATTGGACAATCTTTGGTTTTGAAGATGCTTAATCCTGCTCAATTTTTCAAGTTGGTTACTGTGGAGAACATAACCTTGGTGAAAGCATGGCTAGTTGAAACAGCCCCCATTCCTCAGTTGTTGTAACTAGAGGCAGCTGTATTGAAGGATGTTTGATCCTTCTGACTTGAAGCTCAAAAGGCAACCAGTGTCTCCAACTACTTTTCATATTATCAGCAGTACTCGGGAGACCTACTTTGTTGGTGTTTTGCCGCCCCTCTCCCTGAAAATGAGTTTATAGTTAAGCATGATAGCCTAACTAACTTCCGAGCCAGTGTAAGTGAGGTAGTGTCAGCGATAATTCAAAGTAAAGGTGGCAAGGCTTCCAGTCCCGACGGGGTCCCCATTGACCTAATAAAATTTAATATCGACTTCTGGACCCCCCTAATCACAAATGTTTTTAATAACCTGGTATATAATCGGATCCCTCACACTTGGAGTATTTCCATCATAGTTCCATTACTTAAAATAAGCAATTGCTTGCTTCCAAGCTGTTACAGGTCCATCTCCTTGATCGACTCTTTCTTTAAAATTTTGGGAAGGGTCTTATATACCAGAATTAAGGAATGGGCACAAGTGGAATCTGTTTTGCATCTGAGTCAATATAGCTTCAGGTCTGTTATAGGGATGGTCAAGCAGTGCCTTAATCTGACTCATAACCTCTGAAAATATATATGGTGGTCCCTTATATTTAGATTTTATGGACATATCCTCAGCTTTCAACTGTGTTAACCATTCGAAGCTGTGGAATATCCTTTTAGCCCGAGGATTGGATGAAGTACTGTGCACTTCCTGGCCTTTTTACATACGATATGAAGGCCAGAGTCAGGATTAGTTTTGATGGAAAGGTTTTATGTGATGTAGATGTTCAGCAGGGCGTGAGACAAGGGTGCGTGGTAGCCCCTTACTTTTTATATTGTATCTCATTGAGCTTTGTTCTATCTTATCCGCTGTTCCTCCAGACCTGACAAAAATGGAGGGAAAGTTGTTGCCCTCTTTCTTGTACGCAGATGACCCAGTGCTCATGTCACAGACACCAAGAGCCCTGCACATGCTGGTACTTGGTTTTGTGGACTTTATGGCATAGTTAGATTTAAAAAACAACTTTTCCAAATCTCATGTTATGTCCTGTGGTCCGAGGCGCAGGCAGCTTGCCACTCTTACTGTGGGTAGTAATACTCTAAGCAGCATAAATTCTTTCTCCTTCCTAGGGATTATGTTTTCCAATACTGGCTCCTAGCCCCCTAATATTGTTCACGAAAGGGCAAATCTTTCCAGCGCAGTAGGTATTTTATGTAGCCTCTTGCAACCAAAGGATGGGGGGGCTCACTTGCTCCAATTTTGAATATTTATAGCTCACAGTGTGTCTCCATTGCGCAATATGGGGCAGGGATTTGGGGCATAGCGTGCTGCCAGGCAATTCAGAGGGAGGGAAACCGCTTCCCCAGGCTGTTGCATCATCAACCCACAGTTTAATTTTGCATGACAAACTAGGGGTAACTTACTTAGAAGATAGATCACATTAGAGTACAGCCTGCCTTGTTATGGTTAGCCTAATAGAAGGTGAGCCTCTCTAAAGATATTATATTGGACTGCCTTTCATGCAAGGAATGCATACGTACTCCCTGGTTATCACATATGAAATCAGAATTTGCTAAAATTAACATACAACATGCTTTAGATGCACCAGAAAACTATATTGCCACACATAAAAAGCATTGAACAGGCTTAACTAAGCTGGCGGTATTAACAAAGAACCAGCAGAGAAATAAGCAAATTGACTATAATTGAATCATCCAATGCCCCACCAACGCTCCACCTACCTTTTGCAGATGCAAGGTCGCCTGGAACGCTCATTTTTATTCTGCTTGAAGGCAGACACCATTAAGTTTTTGTTGTGATTTCCACTAGGTTATGGGAAAAATCTTGAAGAAATATAGGAGATCATTACAACCTGGGACCGCCGTGCTGAAGACCGCCAGTGCAGGCGGTTTTCCGCTCGACGAATTATGACTGCTGGCAGCCCTCAGTCCTTTTCCGGACGGAGAGCCGCCAGCAGCCATACTGGCGGTCGGCGGGGAAGTGGAGGTTGCTCCACCTCCACCGCCCCGTCAACAGAACACCGCCCACCGATCACGTTCCGTGATTCGGCGTGGGGGTGTTCTGTTGACGGGGTGCTGGTGGCGGAGCAGCCCCCATGGATCCTGTCCCCTCCCGGAGGATCAACGGACCAGGTAAGTTGATCGTCCGTTAGGGGGTGGGGGGGTGTTGTATGTTGTGTGCGTGAATGGAGGTGTGCATGTGAGGATGTAGAGGGGGTGTGTGAGTGCGTATCTGCATGCAGGGGTGTGTGTGTCTGTATGTCTGAATGGGTGTGTGCCAGTTTGTCTGTATGTGGGTGTGCATGTATGACTGTGTGTGTGGCTGTTGGCATGTTTGGTGATATGTATGCGGATATGTGTCTTGGTGGTGTATGCATGCGTGTACGGTGTGTGTCTGGGTTGCGATGTTGGGGGTAAGGGTGGGGAGGGGGGTCCTGCCACCTTTGGGGAGTGGCAGGGGGGTGGCAGGTGTGGGGGGAGGAAGTGGGGGTGGTGGAGACCCCTACCAGTGCCAGGGAAGGAATTCCCTGCCACTGATAGTGCTTACCGCCATGGATTTCATGGCGGTTCCCAACCCCATGAAATCCATGGTGGTCAGCCGGGTCGTGATACCGCCGGCGATCTTGTGGCGGTCGGATTGGAGAAGTGACAGATGACTATGGCGGTAACCGCCATGGTCATAATTCCAATTTTTTTACAGCTAGCCTGTTGCCGGTAAGACCGCCACTTCTCCGCCAACCGCCAGGGTCGTAATGAGGGCCATATTGTCCGTGCTGTGGTATTTGTAGGCAAACCATGTTGCATTTGACCTTTTTCTGTACATTTTATGTCGCTTACATAAAACACTTTTTAATACCACTTTTTAAGACTAAAACACAGTGATTACCTGCATTTTAAATCTGCTTTTATCCTTTTATTGCAATTATCAGACGATGAGACTATTCTACATGTGAGCTCCTGTTTGAGGGCAGCTGTGAAGGCCCGAAGATTAATGTTATGCTAGTCATCCTCCTTATAACGGGAAGGTGGGTTGTTTTATGTATTTTATACAGTATTACTTAATGTGTATAGAATTTGTTTGTATGTTCTTTTATAGATGTTTATTTCAATCGAATAAATATGATAAATTGTATCTTTAGTAAGGTTTAACTACAATTTTTAGCAAAATAATTGTTGTAATCTGTGGTTTTGAGTGGGGAAATACGTGACTAAAAGTATAAGTGTTTTTTATATGTATTTGACCTTCTTCAGAGACTTTGTCTGCCATCTTGGTACGGGACGGTTAAATCTTATGTAGAAATGGAAAAAATATTAATTTTATTTGGGTACTGTGTGATATTTTGTCTGGTTTTGAGTTGTGTTGTTTTCTGTTGCACACATATGTGCTGAGCAACAGTACTTTTTCTATCCCAAAAAAAAGAATTCTGTCTATTTAAATACATTTAGGTAAATATATAAATGTATTTTTTCTACATTTAGATGTACTTTGTTACATAAAGGCATGGCAAAGGCCTGCAAGATAATGGTTACTTTAATGTAATCCTGTATATGTTAGTGGTGAAGGCATGCATGGTAAAGACATTTGTGGCTACCTTATATGCGTTTCTAAAGGCTGCGTGGTAAAGGCATGTGTTGTTCCATCATACATGCATTTTAAATAGGTGGGTGACCCAGTGCCCACCCGGGGCACCCGCCAAGTACATGTTGGGGGTCGTGAGGGGAACTTATGGTCCCAATGACTACATCTGACTCCCTGCATGGTGCGGGGGATGGCATTGCTCTTGCACAGAAGGAGCAGCTACTTATGCTGCTCCCTGTAGGGTGTTTTCAGTGCAGGCAGGAAAAAAGAACAGAAGTCTGCTCCCAGCATGCAGGAGCATTTTTAAAGCTCACACTGGCAAGAGCTGACATAGGGGGTCATTACAAATCTTGCGGTTTTAGGACTGCCATGTTGCTGGTGGGGAAGACCACCAAATTATGACCATGGCAATATTCACAACAGAGTACAGCCAAACCACTGCCGCCCCCTTCATTGTGGTTAGGCCTCCATGGACGACGGTAGCCACCTGCAAGATGGAGGAGACCATGTTTCCGCTGGACAGATTACGATGCTGCACGCCGCCAAGGTTTCCGCTGTGGTCGCACCACCACGTAAACCCAGGCAGAAACCAACTATGTACAAGGAGACACTCACCTTCCGGAAGCCATACTCGTCCGGAGCCGCCATGGAACGAGAACTACACAATTTCCCACTGCTCCTGCTCACCCAACAACTTTGGAATCTGCGATGATGACAGCAACCGTTAGTACACACACTTATCTGTCACTGTTATAAAATGTCAAAGTATCTATGCACACACAACATACCAATCGGGAACGAGTGGCAAGGGCGGCACACATGTAATCTCACACTGACACACACACTCACAGACAGCCACATACATACTCGCACATACACAGTAAACGCACAATGGCCATCACACACACATGTCAAAAACACACACCTACCCCGAGAAACGCAGCACCAGCACAGTCACACACAATACCACCAAATGACACTACAACACCACAACCACAAAACCAGCAAAGCATTGGCAAGCACCCAAAATAGACTCTACCCAATTACAAATCACACATACAACACAACATTCCACCAACAGGGAACGAACACACACTATCACACAACCATACAACGCAGCATTCGACATACTCCGCAAACACACATCACAACGTATCTGACATACCATTCACCACACACCCTCACGCACACAGACCAAGCACACAAAGGAACACAACACTGCAACAAACACATGTCAACACAAACACCACTCAATACCATCACAACATGTCCCCAACATACACATGCCCATCACACAACACACACCCATCACTATTGGACAAATGCACTGCACACAACCTCACATGCTGCCCAGACAAAACAGGTAGCACAACCACCAATGACACACAAATACTCACACACAAATAATGTCAGCCAGGAACAAATCGGCTCTAAGAAAAGAAATGCAGGACAAAGATGTAACGTTGAAACCAACAACTGGTTAGTCCAAATATGTCCCAAGGGAATAAATATTCCAAAAGTGTCCAGAGCCAGAGGCCGGTACAAAAAAACGATGTGCAACATGCACACAATGGACATGTGTGTGTCCCCAACTTGAATCCTGACTAGCATGTAACCTCCACAGGTAGGGGCATCAAGGGGGCAGACAGGCACCTCAGGGATTGGGGTGGGTTGGGCTTTGGATTGGGAGGGGAACCTTTGGGTTTGGACTTAGGGGGGGTTAGGTCTAGGTTTAGGGGAGGGTTGGGAACTCTTGGAAGGGTAGACTTCTTGAAAAGGGAGGGGTGTGGGTGCTTGCAAGAGGGCAGGGGAGGTCTTGGAGATGGAAGGGCTGGACTAGGGGAGGGACACAGATCGTTTAGGGGTATCATGGGGTGAGAGAGGAGTAGGGAAAATGGCGAGCTCCGAAAGGAAAGCTTTTTAAGACACGCAGGGAAGGTCATAGCAAAAGAGGTTGGATGTGGAGGGAGAGAGAGTGGTTGTCTGAGGCATTGGTGTGGATATCTTGGGTGCATTGTTGTGTGAGGTATGCTTGTGGGTGGTGGGTGTCTGTTGGGTGGATAATTGTGGGTGTTTATGTGTCTTGGGAGGAGGGGGTGGAGGTGCTGGGAGATGTCATGTTGGGAGGGTGAGTGTCTGTTGGGGTGGTGACTACAGGTACAGTGGATGTGCTGCATGTAGGCATATCTGTAGTTGTGGTGTCTACGGATGTGGTGACTGGGGTGGATGTCTGAAAGTCTGCTGTTGTGCTGTCTGTGGGTATGATAGGTATAGTGCTGGATCTGTAAATGTTGGTGTGGTGTCTGCAGGTGTGTCTGGTGTTGTGTCTGTGATGCTAGGGGTGATGGGGTGGTGTCAGTGCAGGTTGTGGTTGTTGCTGTGTCTGCAGGTGTGTTCTGTTTTTGTGCATGCTGGTGGTGTCTCTTGTGGTGCTTGTGTTTGTTACAGCTACCCTTGGATGTTGAGGTGGATGCATGCTTATCTGTCTGTGTGCTTTGGCTGGGTCAGCGAAGAGGGGTTTGGGATTGGGAAGAGGAAGGTGAAGGGGGATGGAAAACAAAGGGTGACTGGCTGCCGTCCGCGTGGAGGCCAGAGACTGAAATGGTCTCTGTAGGCCAGCCAGTACACCGTGAATGCCCTCCAGGAATGCATTACTCTGTTGGATTTCATTTGCAAGTCCCTGGATGGCTTTCACGATGGTCGACTGACCCACACAGATAGACCTGAGGTCAGTAGCCTCCTTACTGACGGCAGCAGGGCTGACAGGGGCCGGGGTACCTGCGGCAAATGAGAAGCTCACCCTCTTGGGTGAGGGGGCACGGCCAACTGGGTGGGGAGCTGCAGAGAGGGCGGTGGTAGAAAGGGGGTATAGACAAAGATATTGCTGAGGTGGTCCCAGATGGGTCCACCAGCGCAGGGGGGTCCTCTGGAGGAGGATTCGGAGGATGATGATGTGGATCTTGTCTCCCCGTGGCACTCACCTCGCCTTATGGGCCACTGGGTCCCTCAATGTTGTGGTCTCAGCACTCCGGTTCCTGTGGCAGGCAGCTTCTTCACTCACCTGTGCCCTGTCTCCTTTGCCTGCTGATGCTGAGAGAGAGAGAGAGAGAGAGAGAGGGTCATCACATTCTTCCCACACACAAACATTACAAGATGCACAGCAGTAGCTATACATCTCCTGCTAGGAAAGTCCCAGTTAAAAACCCTTCAGAGCCATCAACATGTCACAAGAAGATACTTCCAACTTTCCGATTTGACAGCAGTCTCACCGACAACATAAGCCAACCATTGACCACAACTGGACCATCCCATCACATCACCTGTAACTCAAAAGCATCATGAACATGATGGATTGGCTAAACCAAAATATTTATCTCCATAGAGCTCATCACTGTCCATCATAACATTAGTCTGAGGAAATGCAGGAGATTGATAACACTATATCATGCCTACTCTGACTCCACACCTGCCCAGTCCATCACCAAAAGTCATGTTTCATGAAAGGAAAGTCATCTCACTTCACATACGACACAGCATCTTGCCTTCCAATCACATGCCTAACTGATCATCCTATACATAACTTACACAATGGCAAGAATCTCTGATAAATACACTACATGTGGCATTCCCATTCAGTGGGCATCACAGATTTACATGACATGTCTGGGAAACATCTATCTCAATACTTGTAAAAGATTCATCGGGGGTTTCAGCACCCACTAATCAGACACATTGTCACATAGACAACAACTCTACGTACTGCAACTGGGGCCTACCTAGCACACAACTATGGACACAATACAATGTGCTGGAAGAGCTCATACCATTCCAATAAGACATGCTGAATAGAAGCCTCTATATGTTAACATAAGACCACCTACATCACTAACAACTGTCCTGACATTTGATTCTCACTACCTAAGTCCAGACCTAACACGTATACAACTGATTACCAATGTACCCATGAATGACACATGCACCTAGAGGAAAGCTAATTTACTGACCAATATTTCACAACACCAACAGGTGTATGTGATGTGGAACATCTGCTACCCCATTAAGTCAGGCAGAAATGAGCAGAACCATAACTGTCCAAACAGCCTTAGATCAGCTAAGGTAAGTCTGGGGAAGAAAGAGGCTACAAAATATAATCAGACACAAAGTATAAATTGACACATGATGTAGGCAGAAAATAGCATATATAGCACTCATGGAGGTATGGCACTGACCTATCTAGCATGGATGGGCTAAGGCTTAAGCAGTCTAGCCACTTGCCTTCTCTCCAGCAAACACATTGGGATACAAGGTATTTGTAGACATGTCAGTGTAATACCATGAAATGTGAAGATCTAACAGACAACATGAGTTCCACATTGTAGGATGCCCACCCTTATCAAACTTCACACTTCCCATTGTATGAATATGACATGACAATGGGAACACCTCTTCAAACCTCATAGGGAGAGTACTAAGTTGGCCATAACAAAAGCCTGATTTGGATGACAGCCTCATATGAAGTGGTCATTTATTTCAGGATTCAGGATTACTTGGCCCTGTAACTCCTCTGTCAGACCTAATATTGCACATAGAGCATATCCAGCGAAATAGGAGTGGTCAGACACCCTAGAGCTACATTACTCACCATTTTGATGAATGGACTTGGAGACACTAGGTAAGAAGGATGACACAGCAGGTAACAAATATATATGACTGAGTAAAGTCACACATATGACTCAGTCACATGTGCATCTCCACACGCAGTCATACTATTTGCTACACAGAGGTGATCAACATGCTTCCTTGCACAATATAATGGCCTCAACTGTGTCTGTATATTGGCAACTGGAGTACCATGTTTTCCCTGAAACACCAACAACGTTGTCATAGCTGCAATACTTAGACAACATACACTTACCCTATTGTGGCTGTTGTGCTGCTCTCAAATGCCCATCCACCTCAGGTTAGGCCACAGCTAAAATGTGGGGAGGTCAAGGTCTGTGAGAAACTGGGACTGATTGCAGAGGCCCCCTAACTTTTTGCCCCCATTTTCCACTTTATGCTGGTGTTTTCCTGACTCTGATGGTGCCCTGGGTACTGCTAACCAGTCCCAGGGCCTGTGCTCTGTTTAAAATGGATATGCAAATTAGGCTAATTATAATTGGCTAAGTTAACCTACCTATAAGTCCCTAGTATATGGTAGGGCATGTAGGTTTAGGGACCACAGCATAGGTGGTGCACACCTAGGTGCATTGCTGAGGTGCCCAGTGTCATTTTAAAAGCAAGCCTGCCTTGCTGGCTGCTTTTAAATTAAAGTTATATGCAAATTCGACTTTGCAATTAAAGGTACTTCCAAAGTCTTAAACTACCTTATTTTTACATATAAGTCACCCCTAAGGTGTGCCCTATGTGCCCCTAGGGCTGGGTGCCATGTAACTATAAGCAGGGACTTTATAAAAATAGATTTATAAGCCCTGGTGAGGTAAAAACAGCCAAATTCGTTTTTCCCTCATTGAAGTAAATGGCCTTCATAGGCTAGAATGGGCAGACTTTATTTTAAATTTTAAAGTCTCCTTAAATGTTACATACCAAGAATTTGGTATCAAATTGATTGTTATAATAAATCCCACAACTTCCAGTTGTTGGATTTAATATAACTAGTGCAGGTAAAAAGTTTAGACTTTACCTAAAAAGTTGCCAATTTCAGCTCTGCATTGTTTTTGCTGCTGTGCTCTGATTGGCCAGCCTGCAGCAGCTTCTGCCAGGCTACTTTAATGAGGTGTGAAGTGGCCTGACTTCACACAAAGGAATGTGCTTGGGGGAGAGAATCTCCCCTCAGCAGATGGTGAGGCAGGAAGGGGGAGGGCTGCCAAACTGGTCTTCAAAGGCAGAGAAGGACATCTGGAGCACCCAGCAACACCCCCACATCCTGCAACCCCAGACAGCTAGGTGCCCCCTTGATTAGATTAGGAGAGGGCAGGAGAGGGGTGTGTTTATGATTTTTAGCCACACCAGTGGGTGGGCTCAGCCAGATCTCTCCTCCAAAAATCAGATTCATCCATTTTGGATTTTTAGAGACTGTTGCCTTCTGGGATGGATTTTTGCCACACTTCCCAGGAAGTGGTCATCACAGGGGGACGACCCTGTCCCTGATTGGAGAACCAGGGCCCCCCTGCTTTTCACCCAGGAGCAAGGATAAAACTGGCAGACCTGCACCCACGCCTCAGATCCCCACCAAATTTCAAGAAGAAAGAACTACAAGGAGAAGAAGGACTGCCCTGCTGGACCCCTGGCCTGCACCTGGACCCTGCACTCAGAAAGACTGCACCAGCTGCACACTTGGGCTTCACCACAAGAAGGACTTTGCCTGGCTTCCACTGGTTCAAGGAGGGACTCCCTGTTTGCTACAGGTGAAAAATTGCTAACCAGAGTCCCCTGCACCAACTCCTGAAAAAGTGACCAGCTGACCACTGTCCAGTGGCCAAAAAGGAGTTTGCGCCAGGTGTATTCTGGGAGTTGAAGTCCGCACTTCCCAAGGACCATCACAGAACTTCTGGACCCTTGGGGTGAGCTGTGGACCCCAAAAGAACCTTAAAAGAACATCTGGGTGAAGCCCCAGAAGTTTGGAAAAGATTGGAGAATTTTTGAAAAAAAGCTCCATAAAGTGACCGACCCGACGCGGAAATTCTAGCCGGCTTGCCTCAACCGCGACCCGGCCTGACTTCGTGGTTCGTCCCGGTAAAGAAAAACATCCAAAAAAGAGACTAAGTCCGAACGTAAAAAGTTGACCGGGACCTCCCAGCCATCGTATCCGAGAAGGGCTCCATGGACGTCGGATCAAGATCCAGGTTTACCCCGGTCGAAGGATTTTCATCTCGAAAAAACGACTAAGTCCGAAGGTAAAAATCACCACCGAGGAAACCGACTTCGCGTATCCGGACAAGGGCTCCAGGAGGTCGGATTCAACTGGCAGGTTCGTCCCGGTGAAGAAAAACTTCAAAATAAAGACTAAGTCAGAAGGTAACTTTTTAACCGAGGCCTCCCGCGACTTGTAGCCGAGCAGGGCTCCATCGCGGTCGGCCTGAAAGTTTGACTTTGCCCCGGTCCTGGTGCAACCAGATGACCCGATTGGCGCTTTTTGTTTCTAAGCGCTAGAAAATAATAATACTTTAAAAATTCATATCTCCGGTTCCCCTGAACCGATTTTAATCGTTTTTGTGTCATTTTAAAGATAAAAATATAAGCTATTTTTATAAATTGGTTTTGGATTTTTAAACTGTTTCCTGTGTTTTATTTAATTACTGTTGTGTGATATTTGAATGCTTTACACTTTGTCTCCTAAGTTAAGCCTTGACGCTCGATGCCAAGCTACCAAGGGTAGAGCTGGGATTAATTTACTGAGACCTAACTGTACTTACGTGGAGGTTTGTGGCTTGTTGCTAGGTGTAGGTACCTACCTGCCCTACCAATAACCCATTTTCCAACAAGGTCCAACGGGCACCCCTCCTTCGTTAGGAGAACATCCCCAGCTGGGCCTCTGCGGTCTTCCGGGCCCAGCGTCTCAGGTCCTCCCACTGCTTCCTACAGTGGGTTCTCCGCCAACTGTGGACACCCAGGATCCACACTTGCTTGGCTATGGCATGCCAGATTCCCTTCTGATGCGAGGTGACTTGCATGGATGACACAGGCAATAGAAGAAAATCATGTCCACATGCACCATACCAATGGTAGTGGACAGAACACATAAGTTACAGCAAATAGGCACGCATTACCATCCTCACAGCTCACACTGCTTCACAATATACCAGCTGCATGTATCACCAACTTCACTAGTTCACATTAACAGTACATCATCATACACCACACCTATCACACATTGGTATGAAATTGGACTCACCTGCACCTCTGGTGCACCATATATCTGTCCATACAGTGCTAGGACCTCCTCCACTTGCTTCTTCAGCTATTCAGGGGTGAAGGCATGGGCCCTATCAACTGCAGGACGTGGCATGATAGCACCCAGAGGCAGTAAACAACAGCTCAGGTCGTGGACGTCTTGCTGGCAGCAGTGTCAGGAGTCAAGGGAGCAATACTGCAGAAGATGGCGGTCACGTCCGCCACGTACATGACCGCCACCACCAGTGGACATTGCCACTGGCAGCAATGAGTTCCAATGGCAATTAAAACCGCAGTTGTGACCGCCTACCACTATGGCGACTTCCGCCTGTAGACTGTGCACTTCCACATGTACAGTACAGTAGGTCAGGCGGCTACCATGTTGAGCACGTTTCATGTATGGAAGTGTTTAATAATCTGTGTCATTAACTATACCCCATATTGTGCTGTACATCTGTAGGCACTGCCCTCATGTTTAGGGGACTTTTTGTGCATTTGTGCTGTAAATGCTGTGTTGTTGGAGAACATGTGGTGATAGCAATGTACAACTACTCTGAGGTCTTATGTGTTTTGAAAATGTTGATAATGTCCAACAATATGTGTAAAACATGTCTAAATGATTGGTGTTACAAACATGTACAATAACAGTTGAATTCATAAGTGTAATCCCATAGTTAGTTAAGGCAATGTGCACCAAGGAGGGTGTCATCGGATGTATAGCTATGTGCTGTACTGTATATGTCAGGGACAGTAGCCATCCTTAACAACTGTTATGTGTGAGTAATTTAACTGTACTTGATGTGTGCATGCTGCATGTCACATACTATGTTAACATCTTTTCACATAGTTACTCTGCCATGAGGAGAGTAAGACATCCACCAGTGTACCATCCACTAATGTACCATCCACTAGTAGACCTGCACACCATGGAAGAAAGACATTGTATATAGACATATCATCTGAATTGTCATAGTATCATGGATCTTTGTAAACAGTTGGAGTCAGATCTGATGCCTGCCATTCACAGTCCCTATAGCATACCTCCCATTGTTAAAGTATTGTCAGTGCTACACATCCTGGACACTGGCTCCTTTCAGAGTACAGTGGCACTAACAGCAGGGATGTTTTAGCCCATTTTCAGTCTGATTTTGAAGGATGTACGGTCTGCTTTGTTGAAAAACTTGGACAGCTACATTAGGTTTCCCCAACAAGCGGATTTGGCCTATGCGAAGGCAGACTTTTATGCTATGGGACACATTCCACATGTGATTGGAGCAGTTGATGGCACCCGTTTAGCCTTGGTTCCCCCCAGTGCCAATGAACAGGTATATAGGAACAAGAAAAATGACCGCTCCATAAACGTTTAAGTGGTGTGTCTGGCAGACCAGTACATTTCACAAGTCACTGCAAAGTATCCAAAATCAGTCCATGATTCCTTCATCATGCAGAAAAAGAATGTCCCACTGATAATGACACAAATCTACACAGAGGAGGCCTGGCTGGTTGGTAAGATACATTTGAACTGTGTGTTTGCAATGTATATCTCCTGCCATAACAGTGTTGCATGTCCCACATACATGTTTGTGTTATTCAACTATTTTGTTCACAGGAGACTCTGGCTATCCAAACCGTCCTTGGCTGTTGACACCAGTGAGGTACCCAACAATGCCGGGGGAATTCCGCTATAATGAGGCCCACTGGAGGACAAGGCGTGTAGCAGAGTGGACTTTTGGGCTCCTGAAGGCAAGATTTAGGTGCTTGAACTTCTCAGGAGAAGCCCTCCTCTACTCGCCCAACAAGGTATGTCAAATAATAATTGCCTGTTGCATGCTCCACAATCTTTCTCTGAGACATCAGACATCATTGATTCCAGGTTGGGGGAGGCAGCAGAACTGTGAATGGAAATGCAGATATGGCAAGTGATGAAGAGGAAGATGAAGCAGGAGACTCTAGGGCTGATCTCATCAATCAGTACTTCAACTGACTAATAGGTATGTGAAGTTGACCTATTGTTGTGATGAAATTGTGCAACCAGATGTTGATGGCTAACATGTCACCTCCTTTCTTTCATCATCTGTGGGGGTGTAGTGAGCTCCAATGCCTATGAGTGAGTTGTGAATGCAGACTGAAAGTTTGTATTGTGTACAGGACAGAGTGGTCTACAGTATCATATATTGTAACAGCAGATGCAAACTTACACTTCCGGACATGGCTTCTCTGTTGTGAGGAATATATTTTGCTATGTCCTATCCCTTTTCCCTTTTAGTTAGAGATGTTTCTCGATCCTGGTTGGCTCAGCAACCTTAGCTAAAGAAAGACAGTGTCAGAAGCAGATGGGAATTGCTGACATGAGAAGTGGACATGACTGAAACCTGGTAATATTAGTGTTGTTTAAGTGGGGTGTAAGCAAAATTGTTATACCATCATGACACTGTGGTGGAATAGGACTTTCCCATATATTTCACCAGTTGGGTACAGGAGGTTGTCAAATTGTGTATTTTGTGTCTGGAGAAGTGTCTGGCTCATGTTTAAATGTTGGATCATAGCCTCTCGCATCACAATGGGTTGAGTTGTTTGTGATCTACATTGGACCTACCTGTCATTGTGTTCTTACTTTGCAGACCAATGCGCATGTCACTGCAGACTGACATAGGTGAGTGACAATCCTACAGGTAGGGGACCAGTGTAAGTGAAAGGTTTCAGTACTGGGTACTTCAGTAATCATCTTTGTATGTTCCATAGGATATGTGATTTTGAAGCAATGGTATAGGTATGTGATAAGGCTATACCAGGTGATACAGAGGATATATCAGTGTGCCTCCTGCTTTGAAGGAAGATTACCATGACCCTGGCTTCTGTAGCTTGTGTTTTTGCATTGTGAGACACCTTAGCACACATCCTGATGCTACTCTCAGTCATGCTCTATGTGCTGTTCGCAATTTTACCTATAAATGTGTGCAGAAGTAGTTTTCAACTTCTTTGAAATCTGTCCTGTTACATGTTTATTGTAATGAGTCTCCTGCTTATGGCGTCCCCGTTTGATGTCCATAACAATGGGTGTACAATCCAGAGGGACATATTCAGACCAGAGTTGTCATGAATAACTATTGTACATGGATGATAAAATACACATACACAGGACCTGTGTTTAAGAGTGATTTATTGTGCATATCGAAAGAATATCTGTGACTATGAAAGGAAAATAAATGAACAAAACAGTGATCGGTTATGTCATGGTGGATGAAATCATCAGGGTAGCTGCTACACCAGTTGGAAACACAAGTCCAGTGTCGTTGCACTATGGGAAAATGGAGATAGGTTTCAGAACAGTCAACAGGGTGTGTCTGGAGCACACAAAGGGAACAATTCAGAAGAGGTTCACTTTCTGGCAGTGGGTTTGGTCGTGGCATCTGCTCCTGCTGGATGTCTGGGTGGATGTCCACATTTGCCAGGGTTTCTTCAGCTACAGAGGGAGGGGTGTCTGAGACATACCCTTCCCCTGGCAAGGCCTCCATTCCATTAGCAGCCACAGATGTGGAAGGGGCTGATGTTTCATTGCTAGTGGAAAGGGCCAGATGTTGGGTACAAAACCTAATCAGGATGGTATTCATGTCCCCCAGCACCCCTGCAATGGAAGCCAGGTGGGAATTTTGTGCCTGCCACTGCGCCATTACTTCCTGGTGGTGGTCCCTCTGCAGCATTTGATTTCCCCCCAACCCTGGTGATGACTTGGCCCATCATGCCTTGGGAACATTGGTAGGCTCCAAAGACTTGGGAGATGGTTTCCTGGTCAGGTGTGTCCCTTTGAGGGCCTATCCTCTGGCCCACGGGATCCATCCCATTCATCCTACCCTCACATGCCTGTGTCCCTGGCCTGGGACAGTCTGCCCACTCCCAGTGGTTGCATGTCCATCATTGTCAGGGTTGGCAAGGGTAGACTTAGGTACCTGTACTGTGGGGCACAATAGGTGATACAGACCTTTGGACACAGATTTGGGGGTGAATGGTTGCCTGTGATGTTGATGCAATCGGCTGGGAGGAGTTGATGTGGGCAGGGTGAGGCTGAGAGTCATTGACTGCCCAGGTGTCCCAGGTGAACCAGGTTCTTCGTCAGTGTACAGACATCCAAGGGTGTTGTCCTCACTGGGGCCTTCATCCAGAGGGTGAGGGACAGTCTTTGGTATCTTCTCCATTGTGGCAATGACAAGGTTACCTGGGAAGGAGGGAGGGAGACACAGAGTTCAGATTAAAATGGTTTTATTGTTGCATTTGTGTGAGAATCAGACAGTGCCTTAACATGATTCCCTGTAATGACATTGACAGCTGCTGCACAGCTTACCTTAGTTGTGCATACAACTCTGTGACTTGATTCCCATACTCTTTGAAAAGAGTTGTTAGACTAGGTTGGTAGTGATTGTACTGCTGATGGCATCTGATATTGTCTGATTATAGGCATGACTGTTCACCTCTGTTACCTAGTCAGGCATGCTAGATGGTACAAATATGAGCTGTACAATGCACAGTGGGGTCTTTGCAGGAATACAGTATGTGAGTAAGCAAAGGACATTGACCTGTATCTGGAGGTACTGCATGTGCATCGACTCAGCCTTCTGACTTTCCTATCCAGGTGAGTATATTTCTAACATTGGATCTTTAATCTGTGGCCATTATAAATGGGCACACAGCTATAGCTGTGTTTTGCTTGGGATGCTAGTATGAGTGAGCCATTGCATTGCTGTCATTGTCATGTACTGTTCCAACTAGAATAATTAAGATGGGGTAGATAGTAAATTAGTCAAACATGCATGACATGATATTTTGTGCACATTCCAGGTTTTCACAATGATGGGATAGTGCATTCTGGGAGTTGTAGTAATATTAGTAGTTCACGTGCCATTTCCAAGGACTGTGAGGCCAGTTGAGTTCAGTGGAGATGTTGCATGCCAGAGAGGGGTATTAGGTGATCTGGACAGAGGTGTAGTGGGTAAACTGTTAATTGGGGTGGGTTTAGGTGGTGAGGGAGCATGCAGGACAAGACAAATGGGGACATGGTAGTGGTTGTGAAGACGGTGTGTGGGAGTGTTGTAAGTGAAAGGGTGCAGCTGGCGTACATCGTCATTGGCTCCTTGGACCCATAGGGCCCAATGTTAACCAATGATGAATTGTGCCGCGGTCTTCGACCGCCCACCGCGACGGTGTACAACGCCAGCGCAGTTACCTCATATCCCCTTGTCCCACCTTATAGGTCAGGCAGCTGGCATTTCAGGGGCCCAAATGGGATGGATAATAACTGTGTCACACCTAACTAGCCCGGGAATACAGACAGATACCAGTACGTTGCAGATTAATAACTTTTCTGCAAATAACACATTGTGATACCTCAGTGTTGGATGACTCTCTGCTCGCTGTTCTCTTCCATAGGGCACGTCTGCTGAGGCAGGTGATGAGATGGCGGCATACTCCGGTGTACAGACCCCTGGTGGACCTGTCAACAATGGAAGAGAGACACATCATTATCACATACAGACTTGATTGTGCAACAATCCCGGAACTGTGTGCCCAGTTGGAGCCAGACCTGATGTCATCTATCCGGCATCACACAGGGATACCCCCTCTAGTGCAGGTCTTTTCTGTACTCCATTTCCTGGCCAGTGGGTCTTTTCAAACAACAGTGGCCATGGCATCAGGGATGTCCCAGCCAATATTCTCTAACGTGTTGTCCAGAGTGTTGTCTGCCCTGCTGAAACACATGCACAGCTACATTGTTTTCCCTCAGGTGGAGGATTTGCCCACAGTGAAAGGTGACTTCTATGCCCTGGGACATATCCCCAACATCATTGGTGCCATTGATGGGACACATGTGGCATTTGTCCTCCCCCGCAGGAATGAACAGGTGTACAGAAACCGGAAGAGCTACCATTCGATGAATGTGCAGATGGTGTGTTTTGCAGACCAGTACATCTCCCATGTCAATGTCAAAGTATCCTGGCTCTGTGTATGACGCTTACATTTTGAGAAACAGCAGCATCCCTTATGTGATGGGGCAACTCCTGAGGCACTGTGTGTGGCTAATAGGTGAGGCCAAGATCCCAATACAGTTGACATAGGTGTCTGGGTATGGGGTTGTCCCTAAGGGTTAGTGTGTATCTAACAGTTGTCCCTCGACATTTGCAGGTGACTCTGGTTACCCCAACCTGTCATGGCTACTGACCCCAGTGAGGAATCCCAGGACAAGGGCAGAGGAACGCTACAATGAGGCACATGGGCGAACTAGCAAGATAATCAAACGCACCTTCGGCCTCCTGAAGGCCAGATTCCGGTGCCTCCATCTGACAGGTGGTTCCCTATACTACTCACCAAAGAAGGTGTGCCAGATCATTGTGGCCTGCTGTATGCTGCACAACTTGGCTTTGGGACGCCAGGTGCCTTTTCTGCAGGAGAATGGGCCAGTTGGTGGTCTTGTGGCAGCTGTGGAGCCTGTGGACAGTGAAGAAGAGAAGGCAGAAGAAGAGGATATCGACAACCGAAACAACATCATCATGCAATACTTCCAGTGAGACACTGGTAAGAAGATGTCACTGCTTCCCACATCTCATACTATTGCTGGAGCTAGCATAGGTCTGTCATTTTCACTCAGTGTATGGACACTGACTTGTAACTTTGACCTTCCATTTCACAGATCTGGGTCCCACTTTGTGCCCTCTGCTATGTTTACTCCTGGCCTACAGCTGTGTAACATTGGTATGTGCACAAGTATATTGACATTGCTATATTTCAGAGATGTTGAAATTACACATTTGTGAAAGCACAGACTGACTCCAGATTGTTTTGTGATTGAAGTGTGTTTATTCCTGTGCAAATAAGTGGAGGGGGTTGTAAAATGGGCTGGGTGATGGTGGAGGTATGTCCATGGCAGAGCCCAGTCTATTTGTTTCACAGGTGCATTGTCCAAAGGGGCATAGGAAGTGGAACAATGGCAGTTTAAGGATGGACAGGGTGACATAGTGGGACAGAAGGGTGACATTCAGGGGGGTCTTATTTCCTGGCGGGGGTCTTGGCAATGTTCTGTCTTGTTCCTGGATCTCAGGGACCGTTTGCGGAGTGGTTCTCCATCTGCAGGGGGTGGGGTGCTGGTGTCCTGGTGTTCCTGTGGCGGTACCTCCTGTCCACTAGCGCCGGCGGAGGTGGAGGGCTGTTCATCGTCCAGGCTAGTGTCAGGGGCCCGTTGGTGTGCCACTGTGTCCCTCCTGGTGTTGAGAAGGTCTGCCAGCACCCCTGCAATGGTGACCAGGGTGGTGTTGATGGACTTCAAGTCTTCCCTGATCCCCAGGTAGTGTTCCTCCTGCAGCCGCTGGGTCTCCTGAAACTTGGCCAGTACCGTGCCCATGGTCTCCTGGGAATGGTGGTAAGCTCCCATGATGTTGGAGAGTGCCTCGTGGAGAGTGGGTTCCCTGGGCCTGTCCTCTCCCGTCGCACAGCAGTCCTCCCAGCATCCCTGTTATCCTGTGCCTCTGTCCCCTGAACCGTGTGCCCACTGCCCCCAGGTCGCTGATCGTCCTGTGTTAGTGGGGTTGCCTGGGTTCCCTGTAGTGGTGAACACACTGCTGATTGACGTGTCCTGGGGACAGAGGGATGGGCCAGCTGGATGGGTGCTGTGCTGGTGTTTCGTGAGGGGGGAGGCTCTGTGGTGGTTTGTGACTTTGTCAGGGGAACCGATTGTCCCGAGGTCCCTGATGGGCCGGGGTGGTCACATTGATCCAGGTGTGCAGAGCTGCTATCATCACTGTTGGTCTCTTACGTGGGGGGACTGGATATGTCTGGCACCTCCTGTCCGGTGACGTTGGGTAGGGGTCCTGTTGGGGTGTAAATGCATAGTTATTGTATCTGTGTGTGCCATCTTGTGCAATGGGTGAGTGACCCTCTACTCCTGTGCTTGCATTATTGGCTTGGTCCTTGTGTGATTGGTGATTTGGGGCATGAGTGAGTCTCTCTACTGGACATGCTTTGGTGATGGGTGTCCATGCATTGGTGTTTCATGCAGGGCTTGGTTTTGGGATGTGTGGGTTGTGTTAGTGGGGTATCTGTGGGTTGTTGGGGTGATGGGTGTGAGGGTAATGGTGGGGGTATGTGATGGCATGCAGGTGGGGTGTGGGGGATAGAGTAGTAAAGATATGTCTTATCAGAGTCCAGTCCTCCTGCTACTCCTGCGAGGCCCTCAGGATGCATAATTGCCAAGACTTGCTCCTCCCATGTTGTTAGTTGTGGGGGTCCACCGCCAGTCCTCTGTACAGCAATCTGGTGTCTGGATACCACGGAACGTACCTTCCCCCGTAGGTCGTTCCACCTCTTCCGGATGTCATCCCGTGTTCTTGGATGCTGTACTACTGCGTTAACCCTGTCGAAAATTCTGCGCGATAGCTCCATCTTCCTAGCAATGGATGTCTGCTGCACCTGTGATCCGAATAGCTGTGGCTCTACCCGGACTATTTCCTCAACCATGGCCCTGACCTCCTCCTCAGAGAACCTGGGGTGTCGTTGAGGTGCCATGATGTGGTGTGTGTGATGTGTGAGGTGCTGTCTGTTGTGATGTCTGAGGGGATGTGTTGGTGTGTGTTGTTTGAGGTGCGTGGATGTTGTGTAAGTGATGGTGTTGTGTGTCTGTGGATGCTGGTGTTGTTTTAGGTAGTCTCTCTCTCTCTGGCCTTCCTTCTAAATTTTGGTTGTAAGGGTTTGTGGGTGATGTTGTTGTGTGCTTTATATTGGTTTGGGTGTGTGGGTGCGGTGTGTGTATGTGTACCAGGTGTGTGTATTTCAAATTGTCCAATGTGGTTGTGTTTTGTAAATGAGTGTGTATTTTGAGGGCGGAGGTGTGTACTTCCAATGGAATACCGCGGTTGAAAGACCGCCGCGTTGATTCGTGGGTCATGATACTGTGGGCGTATTCCTGTTGGCGTGACAGTGGAGGTTTTGGTATCACCAGTTTATCACTGACCTTTGGTGTGGTGGACTTGTGTGGGTGTCTGTATTGTGGCAGATTCCGAGCTGTGGGTCGTAATACCTGTAGCGGAATTCCACAGCCGCAGCGGTATGTTGGCGGTCTTCTGCACGGCAGAAAGCGGGATTTACCACCAGGGTTGTAATGAGGGCCTTTATCTTTAAATTGGCGCTCCCGCAAGACACTTTGAGAAGTTTCTGTGGGTCAATGGGCCAGATATACAAGTATATTGTACCTTTATTTTTTTTTTTTAAACTATTGAAGAGATTTACACAGAATCACAAAAAACACAATCTGTGGACCGCAATCTAGCTTCATGACAAATTTTGTGTAATTCGGCTCACCCGTTGTTTACTGGAGCCCTGACTAAAGAAGTCTATGGAAAAAGCTTGGGAAATTTTGCTTTTTTAACCTTCCCTTGTTTCTCAGCCCCCACTTAACGGATCACCTTGAAACGTTCCAGGAAGGAGCTGAAGGGAATATCTTTTTCTTTTTTGGAAAGTTTTGTGGAGATTTGTCAAAGGAGCACAAACAAAAAACACCTTGTCTGTAAAAAAAAGGTTATCTAACTCGAGCTGCCCAGTGGAGACTGACACTATTGTTGGTTTACTGCAAAACCTGCTAAACAGAATCACATCACACTTGGCAGGAAACTAGATCTTGGTCCCCAGCTTTTGCTTTGTGTGATTTGGTGTAAATCTGTTAAGCAGTTTTTGAGAAATTAAGGTGCAAACATAATTGTAGATCTGGACAGATGGTGTTCAGATATGCTCTGATTGGCCTTTTAAAGAGAGACAGGTTAATCTTGATTGGTTGGTGAAAACCTGAATGTTAGAAATTGGGTTTTTGGTTGGCATTCAGGTTACCCTCTGTCCAAGCAAGAACCGTCACTCTAGTCAGGTTAAGTCACACACAATCCAAATTATCCTGTGCCCACCCTCTGGTAGCTTGGCACTGAGCAGTCAGGCTTAACTTAGAAGGCAATGTGTAAAGCATTTGTGCAATAAATCATACAATAACATAATATAGCACCACATAAATACACCACACAGTGTTTAGAAAAATATATAATATTTATCTGGGTATTTGCAGGTCAAAACGATCAAAGATGCAATATGAATTGGTAAAGATATCACTAAAAAGTGATATGAAGTGTCTTAAGTCTTTAAAAAGTAAACAAAGTCTCTTTCAAGCACAAAGTACCTGGCTTGGAGTGGAAAATCTCTGCAGAGAGCCGCAGAAGAGGAGATGCATGGAAAAATGGTGTGTGCGTCGGTTATGCCCCTTCACACACGGACTTGCGTCGTTATTTTTCACGCGGGGAGACGTGCGTCGTTCTACGGGAGGAAAAATGGTGTGTGCGTCGTTGAGCCCCTTCACACACGGACTTGCGTAGTTATTTTCACTTGGGGGAAGACGTGCGTCGTTTTCCGGCACGCGGACTGTCTCCTTCTATGGATCGCGGGAATACCAGATGTCCCAGGGTCTGTGCGTGGATTCCTCGGCTTCTTATCCGGTTGCACGTCGTTCCGGGAGGCTATGCGCGGAATTTTCTTTCTCACGGCAGGCGGCGCATCGATTTCCTCTCTGGAAGTCGGGCGGCGTTGTCCATGCGAGGCCGTGCGTCAAAGTTCCGGTTGCACCGCAGGCTTCGCGTCTTTCTGTATCGGCGTATGGTGAATTTCTCACCGCGGATCAAATGAAAAAGAGAAGTCTTTTTGGTCCTGAGACTTCAGGGAACAGGAGGCAAGCTCTAACCAAGCCCTTAGAGAGCACTTTTACAGCCAGACAAGAGTTCAGCAAGGCAGCAGACCAACAGCAAGAAAGCAGTCCTTTGTAGAAAAGCAGACAGGTGAGTCATTTGAGCAGCCAGGCAGTTCTTCTTGGCAGGATGTAGGTTCTGGTTCAGGTTTCTTCTCCAGCAAGTGTCTGATGAGGTAGGGCAGAGGCCCTGTTTTATACTAAATTGTGCCTTTGAAGTGGGGGTGACTTCAAAGAGTGGCTAAGAAATGCACCAGGTCCCCTTTCAGTTCAATCCTGTCTGCCAGGGTCCCAGTAGGGGGTGTGGCAGTCCTTTGTGTGAGGGCAGGCCCTCCACCCTCCCAGCCCAGGAAGACCCATTCAAAATGCAGATGTATGCAAGTGAGGCTGAGTTCTCTGTGTTTGGGGGGTGTCTGAGTGAATGCACAAGGAGCTGTCAACTAAACCTAGCCAGACGTGGATTGTAAGGCACAGAAAGATTTAAGTGCAAAGAAATGCTCACTTTCTAAAAGTGGCATTTCTAGAATAGTAATATTAAATCCGACTTCACCAGTCAGCCACATTTTGTATTACAATTCTGGCCATACTAAATATGACCTTCCTGCTCCTTTCAGATCAGCAGCTGCCACTTCAACAATGTATGAGGGCAGCCCCAATGTTTGCCTATGAAGGGAGCAGGCCTCACAGTAGTGTAAAAACTAATTTAGGAGTTTTACACTACCAGGACATATAAACAACATAGGTACATGTCCTGCCTTTTACCCACACATCACCCTGCTCTAGGGGTTACCTAGGGCACACATTAGGGGTGACTTATATGTAGAAAAAGGGGAGTTTTAGGCTTGGCAAGTACTTTTAAATGCCAAATGGAAGTGGCAGTGAAACTGCACACACAGGCCTTGCAATGGCAGGCCTGAGACAAGGTTAAGGGGCTACTGAAGTGGGTGGCACAACCAGTGCTGCAGGCCCACTAGTAGCATTTAATCTACAGGCCCTAGGCACATATAGTGCATGCTACTAGGGTCTTACAAGCAAATTAAATAGCCGATCATGGATAAACCAATCAATAGTACAATTTACACAGAGAGCATATGCACTTTAGCACTGGTTAGCAGTGGTAAAGTGCTCACAGTTCAAAAGCCAACAACAACAGGTCAGAAAAAATAGGAGGAAGGAGGAAAAAAGTTTGGGGATGACCCTGTCAAAAAGCCAGGTCCAACATGACCCCCCACCAGCCTAAAGCCAGGGGAGAACAATCACTATCATGATGTACTTCCATGTTTGAGGCAATAGAACAAGGACCCAGGCCCACAACAGCAGGGGCATGCTCCAGTTCTTCGCCTTCCTGACTCCAATTGGATCCCTCTGTCCATACTCTCAGGGCCCACTAAGCCAACCCGTGGGGAACCTTTCTCCTTACCTGTGGATACCATCTGTGCAGCACCTAACCTTACTTTGCTCACAGACGTATCCCAGGAGCAGGATAGTACCACCAGGACCAACACAGTGGTGTTGCCCACTCTACCCCCGGGGTGTGACACTTGTCCCCTCCCCAGGAATAACTCTGTCCACCCGGACAGCAAGCCACAGTGGTTACTGACAGCTGTCAGGGAGGAGAGCCAGGCCCCAGGCCTGTCAAAGCTCTCTAACCACTGTGGCTGTTGAGAGTGGGGGGCGGTAGCCCCGGTCCTGGGCACCCTTTAACCCCTCTCCCTTCCACCAGGTCAGGGATGACAGCCTGAACCTGGTCCTCCCCTCTGAGGCTCTGTACCCTCCCTCCTGGAGTGGTACCCCCAGAGACCAACATGGTCAGGGTGCTTATAGAAGCCGTCCTGCACCATTCCTCCACCAGTGCAGGGCAGTTAACCTGTAACTGGCACTCCAACCTGGAGTCTGCACCTTCAGGTTGGACTAGAGCCCGGGGTGAGTCTTCCCTCCCCTGCCCTCCCCAACTGGGGTCCAGCACCCTCCAACTAGGAGTGGCCTCCTCAGAAGACAACATGGTAGGGGCACTGTTAACAGTAGCCCCTTCCTCCAGGTCCAGGGGGACACCCTGAACCTGGCCTTCCAGCCCAGGGTCTGTACCCTCAGACTGGATCACTGCCTGGCCAACCAGGACTTTCTGGGGGGCACACCTACCCCCCAACAGGTCAGAGTTTAACCTCTGAACCTGGCCATCCAACCCAGAGTCACCACCCTGAGGTTGAACAATTGCCTGGCATGCCAGGACTTCCTGGGGGCCACCCTCACCCCCCACAAGGGACACACCATCCCCAAGGGCCACACAAGAGTCTGGTTGGCACAGGACTCCTGACCTCTGCCCATCCGGCAGAGTCTGGATCTCCCCCAAACCAGAAACGGTTTCACCTGGGTCATTCCTGGGGGGCTCTGCTCTCAGAGCTGACCCCTGACTCTCCAGGACCTCCACTGGGGTCCGCAACCCCCTCTCAACCTTCTGTCTGGACTTCTTCTCCCCCTCCCTAGGAGTGTTACTGCCAGACACCAGAACTGGTGGGATGCTGGCTACAGTCACCCCCCCAAGTTCTTCTGACACTGCAAGGCCTCCCTCAACAGGTGGCCATATGGTACAGGCTAGGCTTCCCTCCTGGCGTTCCCTCATGGAACCCTCTAGGACCTGGGACCTACCTGGGACACTATAATCCTCTCCCACCTCACTTGGTTGGGAAACACCTAGACTACTCCCTTCAGGAGCAACCCCGAATGCCTCTTCAGACACTCTGGTATTCACCCAGAAGTCTGCCTCCATTGTAAGCTCCCTGGGGTCAGAGAACTCACACTCCACCTGGTGTTGGCGTAGCTCTGGAAAATAAGGACCAGACATATGTTCTCCAGCAATTACATCACTCTGCCCTTCACATGTATTAGCCACAGTACCCTTCACCCGAACCACCAAGTGATTCAGCCTTGAAAAAGCACTCGACTTCACCCTCCTGAGACTGGTGAGACAGTATCTGACTGTCTCTGACACTCAACCCATACTCCTCTGGGATGTCTCCACACTCTATATCCAGGACGTCCACCGGGGGGAACCCTTTTCCCTGTCACTCTTTTCTAGAGCCAGTAAAGTGTCCCTCCCCCCAGTAGGAATATGACTCCCTGTGCCTGTTCCCCAATCCTTCTCAGGGACCCTGTGCATAACGGGAACTACCTCATACTCTTGAACCGCTGGGGTGTGTCAACTCCCTTCTTCAAGTTGGGCACCACATCTCTGGGCTTGTGCCCTTCTTCAGCAGCACTGGATGCAAGATTTTTGCTGCCACCATCTGAAGTGGACGCCGCCCTTCCGGCTTCCAGTTTCAGCTCTTCATAGCTTAGTTCCTGAGCTGCAATCCTTTCTTTTTCCAGGGCTAAGGCTCTTGCTGCCTCAGCCCTTTCAATAAAGTCATCTAGCTCCTCCAGCGACCGCTCTGCCTCTAGGAACCATTCATCTCTCACTGGTTCTCTTTCTTCATCTGAGTAGTCCTCCTCCTCATCTGAGGAGTCCTTAGTCATTTGGTTTTTTGCTGCCTCTTCCTCTGCCCATCTTTCATCCCCCCAGGTTATGTAGATATCTAGCAGTTCCATCTTAGTGGATCTCCCTGACATAGGAAGTCCCCATTTTCTGCAAAGCCTCCTTAGGTCAGCCTTAGTGAGGGATTCAGTAGGCACAAAGTATGACACACGGTAGATACCCATTCTCAATCTGATAAGATACAGGCAAAACCAAAATCCAAAGTCCAAAATATCAATAATATATCCAGGAGGACATCAGAGAACCAAAAGCAAAAAGATGAAAAATCAAGTTGACCTTCAACTGTGGGTAGGTAGTGAAATACTTAGCTACTGTAGGTCACTGCACAAATACAAGTCCTATCCTCACCGCTGATCACCAATGTTGGAAAAGTTTTTTTTGGTTGGCAGTCAGGTTACCCTCTGTTCAAGCAAGAACCCTCACTCTAGTCAGGGTAAGTCACACACAATCAAAATTATCCTGTGCCCACCCTCTGGTAGCTTGGCACTGAGCAGTCAGGCTTAACTTAGAAGGTAATGTGTAAAGCATTTGTGCAATAAATCATACAATAACATAATATAGCACCACAAAAATACACCACACAGTGTTTAGAAAAATATATAATATTTATCTGGGTGTTTGCAGGTCAAAACGATCAAAGATGCAATATGAATTTGTAAAGATATCACTAAAAAGTGATATGAAGTGTCTTAAGTCTTTAAAAAGTAAACAAAGTCTCTTTCAAGCACAAAGTACCTGGTTTGGAGTGGCAAATCTCTGCAGAGGGCCGCAGAAGACGAGATGCGTGGAAAAATGGTGTCTGCGTCGGTTATGCCCCTTCACACAGGGCTTGTGTCGTTATTTTTCACGCGGGGAGACGTGCGCCGTTCTACAGGAGGAAAAATGGTGTGTGCATCGGTTGAGCCCCTTCACACATGGACTTGCGTAGTTATTTTTCACTCTGGGAAGATGTGCGTTGTTTTCCGGCATGCGGACCGTCTCCTTCTATGGATCGCGGGATTACCAGATGTCCCAGGGTCTGTGCATGGATTCCTCAGCTTGTTATCCGGTTGCGCTTCGTTCCGGAAGTCTATGCGTGGAAAATTCTTTCGCACGGCAGGCGTCGCGTCGATTTCCTCTCTGGAAGTCGGGCGGCGTTGTCCATGCGAGGCCGTGCGTCGAAGTTCCGGTCGCACCACAGGCGTCGCGTCTTTCTGTATCGGCGTGCAGTGAATTTCTCACCGTGGATCAAGCTGTGCGTCGAAATTTTCGGCGCACGAAGAGTCCAAATAAAAAAGAGAAGTCTTTTTGGTCATCAGACTTAAGGGAACAGGAGGCAAGCTCTATCCAAGCCCTTGGAGAGCACTTTTACAGCCAGACAAGAGTTCAGCAAGGCAGCAGGCCAACAGCAAGGCAGCAGTCCTTTGTAGAAAAGCAGACAGGTGAGTCCTTTGAGCAGCCAGGCAGTTCTTCTTGGCAGGATGTAGGTTCTGGTTCAGGTTTCTTCTCCAGCAAGTGTCTGATGAGGTAGGGCAGAGGCCCTGTTTTATACTAAATTGTGCCTTTGAAGTGGGGGTGACTTCAAAGAGTGGCTAAGAAATGCACCAGGTCCCCTTTCAGTTCAATCCTGTCTGCCAGGGTCCCAGTATGGGGTGTGGCAGTCCTTTGTGTGAGGGCAGGCCCTCCACCCTCCCAGCCCAGGAAGACCCATTCAAAATACAGATGTATGCAAGTGAGGCTGAGTACCCTGTGTTTGGGGTGTGTCTCAGTGAATGCTGTCAACTAAACCTAGCCAGACGTGGATTGTAAGGCACAGAAATATTTAAGTGCAAAGAAATGCTCACTTTCTAAAAGTGGCATTTCTAGAATAGTAATATTAAATCCGACTTCACCAGTCAGCAGGATTTTGTATTACCATTCTGGCCATACTAAATATGACCTTCCTGCTCCTTTCAGATCAGCAGCTGCCACTTCAACAATGTATGAGGGCAGCCCCAATGTTAGCCTATGAAGGGAGCAGGCCTCACAGTAGTGTAAAAACGAATTTAGGAGTTTTACACTACCAGGACATATAAACTACACAGGTACATGTCCTGCCTTTTACCCACACAGCACCCTGCTCTAGGGGTTACCTAGGGCACACATTAGTGGTGACTTATATGTAGAAAAAGGGGAGTTTTAGGCTTGGCAAGTACTTTTAAATGCCAAGTCGAAGTGGCAGTGAAACTGCACACACAGGCCTTGCAATGGCAGGCCTGAGACAAGGTTAAGGGGCTACTGAAGTGGGTGGCACAACCAGTGCTGCAGGCCCACTAGTAGAATTTAATCTACAGGCCCTAGGCACATATAGTGCACTCTACTATGGTCTTACAAGCAAATTAAATAGCCAATCATGGATAAACCAATCAACAGTACAATTTACACAGAGAGCATATGCACTTTAGCACTGGTTAGCAGTGGTAAAGTGCTCAGCGTTCAAAAGCCAACAACAACAGGTCAGAAAAAATAGGAGGAAGGGGGCAAAAAGTTTGGGGATGACCCTGTCAAAAAGCCAGGTCCAACACTGAACAAACATTTTTTGCCAGACATTACGAGGCTTAGTGACTTGGTCCCTATGTACTGCAAATGAAATAAAAAAATACTGTAAGGGAGCAAGGTGAGCACACCCAGACCCCAAAGGACATGTAGGGGAATGACCAAAGGGGCCACCCTCTTTATTGGCTGGCCATAGCATGAACAACTTACTGTGGTAGCACTTAAAGACTCTGGGACATGGTCCCCATTGAAACGCATTGTAGTGAATGACTGTGTCACGGGCCGACCAACACGGCGTCGACCCTGCAGTACCCCAGGGGCACCTTTGCCTCCAGCCTGCCTGACCTGGAGGCACTGCCGACATCCTCCAATCAGGAGCAACATCCGGGTGACGGTGGGATTCGTAAATCCCTTATCAGCGCGCCCTGGAAGGGACGAAGGAAGAACCAGGAAGACCACTTGGGGAAGCAGCAGGAGGAGGATCGCGAGGAACGCCTGGAGAGGATGGACGAACCGTCCGAGTCAAGAAACCAGCACAGCAGGCTCCTGCCTCCGCAAGCGGCACACGACGACGGCAGTGTTTTCCCCAGGACCGGAGGACCAGGAGGCGGGAACACCGAAAATCCAGCTATGCTCTGGGGAGAGCATGGCCTTGGCAGGTACAGTCCAGCAGTGGACGGGTCAACCTATAGGCAGTGCGTGTGGGAGGCGGGAGGCGGAGAGGCCGGTTGCACACTGAACGCTAGTATTGTAGGATTGGTATTGGGATTTTGTTGTATTGTCGTTTGTTGTTTTATTGTTTTCTGTTCCTCTTTCTATTTTTGTTTAAACATACAAAAGAGGTTTTGGGATGATACAGAAGTGGCCTCACAAACCCTTTTCTTATCAAAACTTACAAAAGAAAACAAACAAAACACAAGACAGAAGGATGTCCAAACTTTAGTTTATTTTTTTCGCTGCACTAAGGATAACAAAGAAAAGCCAAGACGGCTGATTTTTTAAATTTTTTTTATTAGTAACATTGAGAATAACAGCGAGGGGAGCAATACGTCAGGTACAGAGAAAGAAAGAGAGATAAAATTACCTCAGAAGAGTCGAAGCGAGCCAAGAAGAAAAATAAGAAAAGATAGATCCAGAGAAAAAGAGAGCAAGAAAAGAAGAAATCTCAGAAAAGTAGAAGATAGCCAAGTCGAACTTCAGAAAAGATAAGACCCAGAGAAGGAGAGCAGGATTCAAAGAGAAAGAACAGTAGACAAGAAAAGATCAGGGAAAAGATAAAACAGTTTAGAGAAAAAAAAGAGTACAGAGAGAATCTTAACAATCCACCAACTGTTGTGTTTCTCTTCTTCTTTTCCACCAGCGCCTCCTGAGACTCCATCTGGAAAGAAGCAACAGAAAAAGATGAACACTTTGTGAATTCCAAAAGTAACCAAAATTATAAACTGTGCACTATTAGTACTGACTAAGAAAGACAAACTTCACAGCATACTGCTGGCTGCGAGTCGTCCTTACGGTATCCCCTGTCACAGGCTGGTTTTGAGGGTCACAAAAAGAACATATATAAAGGGTGATAACAAATTGTATTTACAATATAAATCATTTGTTAGTGGTACTACACTAATTTTAGGAATTGTGATGTATTTAAGTTGATTTTACCATGTTGATTTTACCATGTGAAAAATGCTGACCCTCTGCTGGGATTTCATGAACCAAATTTGGGAGAAGACTGTTTTCTCTCGTTCTTTTCTCATAGAGATTATGGAAAATGCTCAAGAAGCTAAAATGAGAGCATATTTTCTTTAAGTTTCACACTATCTTCCTCAGTCATGTGAGAGTAAAGTCTGAAACACATGCACTTCTAACAGCAGCAGCCTGTCAAACGATTCCCCTCTGTTTTACTGCAGCCTCCCAGACTGTTCTAAAGAACAGCTAGACCGCTAACAGTCTTACTTATGGCAAAAAAGTGTGGCAGTCCTGAAGTCATCTTGATTGAAACAAACTGGTAAAATGTAAAACAGTTCATTTAGAAAGGAACAAAATGGGTGTTTATTATGTCATAGAAACTATGGTTAGCGCTGTATAAAGCACAATTAGGTCTCATTTTAAATGAGTTCTCAAATATCTTCCTCATCTATTTAATTAACCCCTAGGGTGTTGTGGACGTAACGGTTATGTCCTCCGCTGCAGCACTGCTGTGCGGAGGATATAACCGTTACATCCTGCACCCGTCCCATTGGGGGAGCACTAGCCCACCTACACAAGTGAGGTATCATTTTTATCGGGAGACTGTGGGGAACGTTAGGTGGTAGGATATTTGTGCTAGTGCGGTGACCCAACTCAGAAATATGAGGAAAATTAGATTTTTTTTATACATTTGAGATTTGCTGAGGATTCTGTGTAAGAAAACACTGGGGGATCCATGCAAGTCGCACCTCCCTGGATCCCGTCAGATGTCTAGTTTTCAGTCATGTCTGGGTTTGGTAGGTTTCCCTCAATGGCTGCTTAGCCCAGGGCCAAAAACGCAGATGCCTCCCTTGCAAAAACAGGTAGTTTTGTAATTGATAATTTTGATGTGTCCATGTTGTGTTTTCAACCCTTCCCTGTCGCTTGCCCTAGGCCTACCCACACAAGTGAGGTACCATTTTTATCAGGAGACATGGGGGAATGCTGGGTGGAAGAAATTTGAGGCTCCTCTCAGATTCCAGAACTATACATCACCGAAATGTGAGGAAAACGTATTTTGTTTGCCAAATTTTGAGGTTTGCAAAGGATTCTGGGTGCCAGAACCTGGTGAAAGCCCCACAAGTCACCCCATTCTGAATTTCCCTAGGTGTCTAGTTTTAAAAAATGTAGGTATGCTAGGTTTCCCTAGGTGCCTGCTATGCTAGAGGCCAGAATTCGCAGCTAGGCACTTTGCCAAAAACAGGTCAGTTTTCAATGTAAATCTATGATGTGTCTATGTTGCATTTGGGGTGTTTCCTGTCACAGGCAATAGGCCTACCAACACAAGTGAGGTACCATTTGTATCGGTAGACTTGGGGGAACTCTGGGTGGGAGGAAGTTTGTGCCTCCTCCCAGATTTCAGAACTTTGCAGCACTGAAATGTGAGGGAAAAGTGTATTTTTAGACACATTTTGAGGTTTGCAAAGTATTCTGGGTGCCAGAACCTGGTGAGAGCCCCACAAGTCACCCCATTCTGAATTCCCGAATGTGTCTAGTATTAAAAAATGTAGGTTTGCTAGGTTTCCCTAGGTGCCGGCTGAGCTAGAGGCCAAAATCCGCAACTAGGCACTTTGCAAAAAAACAGGTCAGTTTTAATTGGAAAAATGTGATGTGTCTATGCTGTGTTTCCTGTCTTGGGCACTAGGCCTACCCATACAAGTGAGGTATCGTTTTTATCGAGAGACTTAGGGAAACACAGAATAGAAGAACAGGCGTTATTGCCCCTTATCTTTCTATACATTTTTTCCTTCCAAATTTAAGACAGTGTGTAAGAAAGAAGTTTATTTAAAAAATGCCCTGTAATTCACATGCTAGTATAGGGACCCCCGAGTTCAGAGATGTGCAAATACCCACTGCTTCTCAGCACCTTTTCTTGTGCCTATTTTGGAAATACAAAGGTTTCCTTGATACCTATTTTTCCGTCTTTATATTTTTCCAAATGAATTGCTATATACCTGGTATACAATGAAAACCCATTGCAAGGTGCAGCTCATTTATTGGCTCTGGGTACCTAGGGTTCTTGATGAAACTACAAGCCCTATATAACCCCCCAACCAGAAGACTCCAACACACTTAACGGTATATTGCTTTAAAAAATCTGTCATAGATGGAAAAAGTTACAGAAGACAAGGTGGACAGAAATGGCTGCCAGTTCACTACTACCTACTGCCAGGCCAGATTCCACCGCCGGGCCGACGGTAGGCACTTTCGACCTGGCGATGGAGGCCAGACCAGCGGTGGGATAATGTTCCCTTTTCCACCAGAGATTTTCTGGCGGGATACCCTGCCAGGTAATCCCTGGTGGAAAGCATACGGATGACAGGAATTCTCATTCCTGTCACCTGTATGTGACATGCCAGCCCCCCGTTGCCACAACCCTCCCCCCCAAGCCCTTAGAACTGCCGACCCCCCAAACCCTGGACATCTACCCCCATCCCTCCTCCCTCCAATCTCCCTGTAGGCCCTTTCCAACCCCCTTCACCATCCCCCACCCCCACCTCAATACAGGTCCACCCCAACCCCCCCACATACACATACACCCATTTTCCAACATACACGCAGACACACATCCCCCTTCACAAACACACATGCACACCCCCATGCATGCACGCACTCACTCACTCACTCAGCACACACACCCACACTCCCCTCCCCTTTCCCTCTCAGGCAGAACTTACCTGTTCTGTGACGCTGCTCTGGGAGGGAGCGGGCTCCTAGGATGCTGCTCCGCCGGCATCGTCGCGCCTCCATACACCGCCACGCCTATGACTGCATCATTATAGGCGTGACGGTGCCTAGACTGATTTGGCTGTGAGGTTGGAGAAGCATCCACCCCTACCGCCAGCATGGCACATGGCGGCCCTCACCGCCATCAATGGCGGTGAGGCTCCATGCGTCAGAATATGGCGGGATGCCTGCCACCGCCATTGGCGGTCTTCCATCAACCGTCAGCATGTTCAGCGGGAGGGTATCCCACCATGGTTATGATGAGGGTCTATGTCAGTGACAACATTAATATTTTGAACAAAAAAAAAAGACAGAAATTCACTAGTTATAGTTAGCAGAGCTTGCTACCCTCCATACACTGCTATGATCTCACATATTACATCTCTCATGATATGTTCTATGACATCATTATGACATCACTGATGACATCATCCAAGCTTCTTTTCTACACATAACTCTATAAACTAGTTTGGTATTAGAACCCAGAAAGTAAGTATAAAACAGCTCAGAATAATATAAAGCACCATTAATGCCATCACAGATACAACTCCCTTAGGTGTAGCAAGCATGTGTTATGTGCAACATTGACCCTATATGTTACACCTCATGGGTATCCTAATTCACAATAACAATCAACCAGAGATACATGGGAAACCCTCATTGCACATGGTGTTCAATATGTATACAACTGTTCACAGAAAGCCATGTCAGCTCCCACCAAGCAAAAGCAAAGTCCGGTTTGCAAACAAAGTTGCAGAAAGCAGAGTTTTTATCCCCTTTGGCCGTGCAAGGAGGGAGTTGGCAGTGACCTCTATGGGTGTGAGAATAGGTGTGAGAGGGTGTATCTGGGAGTGAGAGTGGCTGTGAGAGTGTCTGTCTGGGTGTGAGAGTGCATACATCAGTGTTTTAGTGGGTGCATCAGTGTGTGTGCTGGTCTGTGAGTGGGTGCATGAGGGTGTCCTTGGGTCTGTGAGTGGGTGTGTGAAAGTGGGAGTGGGTCTGTGAGTGGGTGTATAACTATCTGAGTGGGTGTGTGAGGGTCTTACTGGGGCTGTGAATAGGTGCATGAGGGTCTGAGAGGGTCTGTGAGTGGGTGTGTGTGTATCTGAGTGGGTCTGTGAGTGGGTGTGTAAGTGTGTGAAGGGGAGAAAGATTGAAAGAAACAGAGCGAGAGAGGGTAAGAGAGTGAGAAGGAGAAAGACAGAGTTTTTTTTAACTTTGATATATGATATACTTAGAATGAGATTTTTCAGGACAAATTGAAAAGAAAAATTTATTTGTCATTTATTAAGAGTAAGATCACCTCAGTGTGAGGCTTAAACATTTGCAGTTTAAAAAAAAGGAGGGAAACGAGTCTGGCTTGCCTCAAACTCTCAACGCTCAGTGTAAAGGTCTGTTTTAAGGAGCAGCTTTGTGGTTGTTGAAGCAAACCTTTCACATATATGCGTGCAGGAAACAGAGATAAAAGCTCCACTTTCTGACAGTAGGACTTGCTTGACAGGTCTCACTGTCAGAAACTAGAGTGTTTGCTGTTACTTGCCTGCAGCTTCAAAACTGCAGCCAAGACACAGCAAACAGCTACATCCCCGGAACATAGTAGGAGACGGCCTTGGGGGATGGCGGACCCCAGGGCCATTAGTGGCTACACAAGGGGGGCTGCAAGGTCCCCCTCCATCATTAAAAAAGCACCAGGAAGGTGTAGTCCCTGGCTTTTGGGGGTCCAAAACAGACCATATTTACATTATTCAGTATTAGCCCCAGGAAGGTGGTCCCCGGAGTTGTGGGGTAGTCTTAGTACCACCCCGCACTCAATTTCTTAAATGCCCCGGGGGGTGGTCTCTGGGGCATGGGGAAGGTCATTGGACCTTCCCCACGCTATAGAAACTTTTTTGCCCCGGGGTGGTCCCCCAGCTCATATTTCATTATAGTCCCAGGAAGTGGTGGTACCCCGGGCTGTGGGGGGAGGCCATCGGGCCAAACCCACATTACAAAAGCATTTTTGCCCTGGGGGTGGTAGTCCCCGGGGAGCAGGAGGCCGTGTAGTTCCCCGCTCATCTTTCATTATTCGCCCAGGTAGGTGGTGGTGGTGCCTGGGGCTGTTAAAAAGAAAAGAGTGCCCCTGAACCTGGCCCACCCAGGGGCTTATTTAAAAACAGGCTCTCTTGTTTTTTAAAAAAAAACTTTTACCCCGTTCACCACCATGTTGCAAATTTGCAGTAACATTTTTTTTTGTAACACTAGAGCTAAGGGGTCAGGGTGTTCATACTTTGGCCCCTTTTGTATTTTTTATTCTTTTTTTCTGGATGGATGCCAATACTTCCTTGTTGAAGTGTTGGCAACCAAATAGATCTCAGCTGAGATCGGGAGGGGTCACAAATCCTTCATCTCCCTAGATATACAAATTTGGATTTCCTTAAATTTCTCTGTTAGACCTGGTATTCTTGGTGTAGTCTCCCCTGTCTTTTTTGCTTATGCTTCCCATGTTTTGACTGTGTGCTGGACTCTGTTTTTGTTGTTTTAGTTACTCTGGACACTTTACCACTGCTGGCCAGTGCTAAAGTGCAAGTGCTCCCTGTGTAAATTGTGTGTGTAATTGGTTTATCCATGATTGGCATATTTGATTTACTAGTAAGTCCCTAGTAAAGTACACTAGAGGTGCCCAGAGCCTGTACATCAAATCCTATTAGTGGGCCTGCAGCACTGATTGTGCCTCACACATGAGTAGCCCTGTAAACATGGCTCAGACCTGCCACTGCAATGTCTGTGTATGCAGTTTCAAACTGCCAATTCGACCTGGCAAGTGTACCCACTTTCCAGGCCTAAACCTTCCTTTTTATACATATAAGCCACTCCTACGGTAGGCTCTAGGTAGCCCCATGGGCAGGGTGCACTGTATGTTAAAGGTGGGACATGTACGGATGTGTTTTACATGTCCTAACAGTGAAATATTGCCAAATCCGTTTTTTGCTGTTGCAAGGCCTATTCCTCTCATAGATTAACATGGGGGCTGCCTTTAAATATCTTCTAAGTGCAGTTTCCCCATAAGAGCAGATAGAGATGGAGTTTGGGGTCCCTGAACTCACAATTTAAAAATACACCTTTTGGTAAAGTTGTTTTATAAACTGTCCGTTTGAAAATGCCACTTTTAGAAAGTGGGTATTTTCTTGCTTAAACCATGTCTGGTCGTGTATTCCCTGTCTGGGTCAGACTGACAGTCGGGCTGTTTGTGAATCCCCTCTAGACAGTAACACAAAGGGAGCTGGGGTGTAGCCTGCATATCCTAATGAGCCATTTGGGCTAGAGTGGAGGGAAGAGTGGTCACTTACACCTGAATGGGCTGTGCCTGCCCTCACACAATGCAGTCTCCAACCCTCTGGTGTGTGTCTGGGGCGAGGCCTGGGCGAGGCAAGATCCAGTGAACAACAGAGACTCTCCTTTGAAGTTTGCCTACTTCAAAGGCAGAAAGGGGTATAAGTAGAGGACCCAAAACCCCAGATTTTCGGATTTGCTTCTGGAACCAAGAGGAACCTCTGCCAAGGAGAAGAGCTAAAGAGCTGAGGAGAAGTGCTGCCCTTGCCTGTCACTTTGCTTTGTTGGGCTATCCTGCAGTTGCTGCTCCTGCCTGTGAAAGGGTGCAAAGACTAGATTTTGTGGTATATACCTGCTTGAGAAGAATCTCCAAGGGCTTGGATTGAGCTTGCCTCCTGTTTTGAAGTCTCAGGGCCATCAAAGACTTCCTCTGCCAGAATCTGGACTCTCTGCTGACTCCTGCCCCGCGAAATCGTGCCCTATCCAGTCCCTGGGCCCTTGAAGGTGAAGCTGGTAGAACAAGGACTGAAATCCACACACAGAAAGGCGTGCAGAGAGAATTTCAATGCATCACCTGCAACGCGGCTGAAAAACAACATGCCACCCACCTCGTGGCTGATTTCAACTGATCACCTGCATCGCAGCTGGAGAAACGACGCAACACCCACTTGCGGGTGCTGAAAACAACACAGACCCCACTCAGCACGGTTTTCCATCACTTTGCGACCAGGATTTCTCATGAATCATTGCTGGGCGTCAAAGTCATTGTCAAACTGCGTGGATCCAAGGTGCCCTGTCCTGAAATCGATGCCTCAATCTCTTGCGGGAGAGAAAAATGTCACATTGCCTACCCGGTCTCAATTGTGTGTAAGGAATCAACGCATCAGTGACTTTTTCGATGCACGCTCGCCCGTGCAGCTTTATTTTTTACGCAAACCAGGTACTTTGTGTAAAAACAACGCTTCCATTATTTTCTATGGAGTAAGACTTTTTACTACATTCATATCTTGACTTGTGAATGTTGGATTTTTGTCATTTTGGTTGTGTTTGATTTAGATAAATATTGGTTATTTTCCTAAACTGGTGTGGTGTCTGTTTTGTTGTGTTTTTACCGTATTACTGTGTGTGTTGGTACAAATACTTTACACATTGACTTTGGGAGAAGCCTGACTGCTTGTGCCAAACTACCAAGGAAGTGAACAGGGGTTATCTAAGTGTGTATCTCCATTGCCCTGACTAGAGTGAGGGTCCCTGATAGGACAGAATGCAAACTGACTGCCAACCAGAGACTGCATTTCTAAAATTCACAAAAAATGAATTAACAGATTTTCACCAAATAACAAAAGGGGTTCTTTCTGGACCAAGAGCTACCTTTCTGCCAAATTTGGTGTAATTAGGTTCAGTGGTTTTTGCGCTATCACTGTTCAATATTTCCTATGGGAATTAACATTGATAACATTCTGAATTCCACCCCCACCCCCTTATCACGTCCCCGCTTGACGGATCACCCCAAAACTTTCCAGACAGCAGCTCATGTGACTGTCAAATTGTTTGGGAAAATTTTGTGAAGATTCATCAAGCGGCGCCAAAGATAAAGGCAAGCACAAAACAGCATTTTCTATAGAAACTAGGTCCTAACTATAACTACCTAGTTTTATATATATATAGAGATTGTTTGTGGGAAAAACAAACGATCTTTTCTAAATACAAACCTAAAAATGAGATAGAAGGAGGTACTTAGCTTCCACAAAAAAACCTGTGTCCCAAAACCTTTCTGTAAAATCACAGCACATCATTCACTGAAGTCATATGGAAAAAAGTATCCTGGCAGGATTTTACATGAATGCTGTACTTTGTAAATGTTGGAACATTGGCTGTGCACTATCAATGGGGTGTGGTTTTCTTTTGGACAGTTTGATTTTAAAAAACAATTCACACTGAGTTGTTTGTGTCAACACTTTGTACTAACAAATTCAAATGCTGATGCATCAGTATTGGGGCTTTGTGAGTCCCAAAGTATGGTTGCCCAAATAAGGAAAATCTTAGCAGGACAATATTCAAAAGACAGAATCATAAAGGTAGGTTTATTCACATTTAACACTCTTCACAGAAGGCATAATGTATTTAGTTAGCCAGATTCGCATCAACATAATTAATGTATAAAAATAAAGTCAATTGGAGAAGTCACAACATAAGGGAGATAGCAAGCCTTAGAAAAGTCTTTAACCATAAATCAATAGGTAGCCTGTCATAGATTCTGCTTTTTTAGAAACAAGCAAAATGTAAATTATGATTTCAGATAACATCCCCAACATGGGAACTGCTGGATATGAATGCAGGTTAAGGTCTAATACACCAGAAAAGGCACATTTTATAGTTTCAGAGAAGTGGTAAACAATGCACTCGACGTGTTGTGAAGTGGTATCATAGGGCTGTACTAACAAAGATACAACAAATAAACCAATCAACATCATAGAAATTGAGCTACATAAAATAGGGTACTCTAAGAAAGACCTGAATCATTAGAAAATGGTATTCCCCTTCAACCTACAAACAAAGGAAATTACATTGCACTATTTAAACGAACTAAACAATGAGCCAGTTTAAATAGAATGGAAATACAGTTGTGGCTCAGGCAGCAACAGCCTTGATTATTGCAACATACAAAAACATCTCGACATGGCTTCCTCCCAAAGCACACAAATATATACAGTACAGGAAAACAACATCATGAAATTAATCTAATTTTGACTATTTAATGAAAAAGAAAAAATCAGCAGAGAAAAAACATGTACACAGGAAACTTGTATGTGCAACTTTGAAAACCACATTTTCCTTGACTGCTTTAAAATGGATGTCAGTGCAAAGAAGCACCAGCCCAGTAAATTAAATCGGAGGCATAGTTATGCCCCTTACACACAAGTAAATAAACATAATCTTCTAATTTATAAAAACTTTATCAAGTCGCCCGTGTTGATTTTTTTAAATCACAAGCTACCCTACGAAACTATACAACAATTCTTCCATAAATTTGGTTTCTTTAGCTTTTTCTTCCCCAAGGCTTTCATTTCCACATAGGCTCAGCCTTTGATATCAACATGTATAGCATCTTCCCGTGTTCTTTTTCTGGTCATCTTCTTCCACAGTCTATATTTCAAGCCTCAATTACAACGGATAATGATGAAAACGTTTAATAAAAGAAACACCGATTAGATTAAAAATAATTATAATAGTAGGAGTTAGTATCCTTTTCAATAAGCTACCACCATATCACTAGACCATTCACTGAATATGGCAATTCCTTTTCCAATGGTTCTGAACCATGAACCAATCATTTCCCATGCAGCCGTCTCTCTTAAGGTTAGATTTCCCTACAAAATATTAGTTATATTATTCATATATTTATTACTTAGCATGCTGTTATCAGGCACAAATGAACAACATTGCTAGACCGTTATTACAAGGCATAAACCTTTTGCAAGTAAAATATTAAAGGGAAGCATACTTTTGTATAACCAGTAGATGAACTGATACTATCTCTCCAATAAGTTTAGTTATTGCACTTAGTATTAGTAGGCAACAAACCACTAAAGTACATGTTGGAGTGGAAACTTTTGATAATGCTTTAGTGACCCAGAAGTCAGTATTAGGTAAGGTAGTATTCACATTTAAAAGCCTAACGTAGAGAAAAAGCTGCCTTAACATGCATTTTAAAAGTGTTCACATTTTATAATTAACGTGGACATTGTGCCCACCGGTACTGACGCTGTGTTAACAAGATTAAATGAATGTTGAAACCATGTTATATATATTTAGAGTAATGATTAGCAGTGAGGAGTCGTGGCTTTGCCAGCCAAGATGGCGGTCGCAAGCTGGAGAGACCCTGTTAATCTGCCAATTATCCGACGACAGAACAGGAATTGAGCGCTGTGGTGAACACGGGAGTGGCGGAGCCCCAGGGACAGGATCAGCGCTGGCTGAGAAGGCCAGCGGTCGAATGCGATTGCCGTGTGAAAGGACGGTGCTGCCTGGGCCTACACGATGGAAGAGGAGGACGCTGAGGGCATCGCTGAAGGCCTGTGCGGAGAACAACCAGACGTGGGCCTGGCTTCACCTTAATTGAAGCCCAGTGGAGGGGAGGGGACCAGAGTGGCCTGCGAATGGGCAGGTGGTGGTGAGTGGGCTTTCGGAGGGGGTAGAGGGCCGCCCCAGCAACCAGGCAGCCTCTGTGCCCCCCTCCCTCCCTTCTGGGCAATGACAGTGGAAGGGTCCCAACGGACGATGAGACAGACTTTGTTCTGGGCTTTGGGCCTGGTGAGGTGGGGCGCAACCAGCCACTCTTCAATGTTGAAAGCCGGCCCACCCAGTTTTCCTCCCAGGGGGTTGTTCTCTCAGAGTGGGCCCGCAGAGGATGATAGAGGTTCTTGGGGGAGCACAGGGGGGCCGCTGCCTTACGGCCTACTGAAATAGAAGAGCCCTACTTGGGCACATCGTCTGACTTAAAGATATTGATGCTGGAGTGGGGCCACTCGTGCTGCTGCACCTTTAGGTATGCACGTCACACATGCAAGCCCCCCCCCCCGGGCCCCAGACTCCTTGAGCGAACTTGGCCTGATCTCTGCTGGATCCTGCTGCCAGCTGCCCCCGCAGCAGAGGACCCCAGGCTACAGCGGAGGAGCATGGAGGTCCTGGTAAACCTACCGCTTTGGGGCCCTTTGAACTGGGAAAGGTGACATAAGACAGATAGAATGGGCCTGAAGCAGCTGCCACAGGAAGAGGGGGGCTGCTCATACTGCAGTGCCTACTGGTGACCATGCCGTGCATGTAAGCGGGGCCCCGCATCCCAGGCCCCCTGTGCTATTAGACTCAACTTTGTGCTGATGTGTGCATGCAAGCAGGAGGCCATGAGACGAAAAGTCCCTAGCAAGATAGAGCCCACTGATTGAAAGACTAGTGGTACAGGGGTCGTTGGAGCCTCAATCATAGTGAGCTAAGGCTGTTGCGCCACGTTGCTGAACACCAGGTAGCTGGAGCTGGGACAGCCAGAGCCTCACAGCCACCAAAATTGGCTGCCTCCATTCTGGGACAGAGAGCGGCTCGCAGGCACTGAGGCCTGAAACCTTGGCCTTAAATAGTCGCAAACTGGATGCAGTGCTGGCAGTGGTAGAACGCATTGGGGCATCTCTCGAACAGATGTGGACATCGCTGGAGAGCAAAATTGATAAAGTGACTAGTAATCTCACTCTTCCACACACAGACCACCGTAAGCTGGCAGAAAAGACTTGCTTGTTGGAGGCTACCTTCCGTGATCTTGCCCCCAGGGCCAGCCAGATGGACAACTCGCTACAGAAATTAACCGATAGGGTTGTAGTGTTTGAGTGCATGCCGGAGGATGCAGAAGGGCACAGCAGGAGGAACAACATACTTGTGGTGTGCCTTTCAGAGGGAGCGGAGGGAGCCGCTGCTGTTACCTATGTGGAGAAATAGATCCAAGAGCTGGTGCCAGCTGGGTCACTCACACAATTTTTCTCAGTAGAACGTGCTCACCATGCCCAAGAAGACCCAGGCCGCCAGGCATGGATCCGAGACCCTTCCTGTTTCGGCTGCTAAACATTGCTGTCAGAGATGCCATCTTGTGAGTGGTGCGATCACTCCCGGCCCTCCAGGTGGACAATGCTAAAGTAATGATGTTCCTGGACTATACTATCACTGTACAGCAACAGAGGCACTCCTTATCAGTGAAACGCAAGTTGTGGGCCCTTGACTGAAGGAACGCTTTTATGAAACCCGAGAGTCTACCTGGGAATGGATGAAATTGGAGGGATTGGCTAACGACAAGAGTCGGCGACACAGCGAAGGGAGCAGTGGAACTCAAAGTCTCATAGACGTCGGAGCCGCCGATGTCATGAAAAGTCCCCTGCGAGACTAAGCCATGCCCCGACCTAGAACAGATTATACAGGAGCGGCGCAGCGCACTACAGACTGCTGTAGCCATCAGAGAACCAACAACTACTTCTATGACTCCGATGTTGAAGATGCGTCTTTTGGTGAAAACCTTTCAGGTGCTGGGTAGGTGACCCTCCCTGCTGTGACACCAAAGATAGCGGATGATGTGATTTCAACCTGTCATGGTGTTGCATGTTAATTTCTTTGATGCCCAATATCATAGCCATAGATAATTGCCTGCTAAGGCTGCGCCACATGCTTGGAGCTGTGCTGCATTGCACAACTTGACTTGCTTCCCCTTAATTAGTTTATTAGTCACCCTGTGGCTGGCACCTGCCCTCCCCCCTCTTCTCTGGATGGTGCTGGGGGTCGGGATGTGTGGGCAGACTGTGGGATGGCTTAGGAGTTCATCACACTGTGTACCCAGCTTCTGTCCGCTGACAAGTGGCAATAGGGGTGTTTGCCATTGGGAGTCCTGAATCTAGCGAACCCCCCCTTTTTTTTCTTTTGTTCTTTTTGCTTAACCTTTCACTTGTGGGTGCCTTCATTCCCTGTGCTGGTTACGCCGGATAGGCAAGTTTAACGGTTTGGGCAGACAGCTGTTGTCCCTTTGCTCAGATGGTATTCTACTGTTTTAATCTTGTGGCTGTTGTCTGTTTTGTGCCACATTGGTCATTGGTTGACTGGAGTTTGAGTCCCCCCCCCATGGATTGTTGGCCTGCTCTGCAGCATTCAGCATTATAGGGAGTGATGAAGTGAAAGACTGTCTTCCACCTAACCACCTATAAATTCCATTAACATTCTCACATGGAATGTGAGGGGTATACACATGCCTAAGTGCAGATACTCCATCTACTTCTATCTTAAGAGACACATGATCTGCATAGCAATGTTCCAGGAAACACACCTCACACCATCAAAAAAATCTAGGTTGCAGCGGCGCTAGCGAGTACAACTGTTCGCAGCTAATTACTCTGCATATGCTAGAAGGGCTCTCATTTGGATGAGACCAGGTACTCCATTTGTGGTGGAGGAAAGTGAGGTGGACACTGATGTGTTTGTGCGCGGATGCCTAGATGGGTGAGCATTACTGTTAGGGTCTATATTTGCACCCAATATGGATCAGGCCTCCTTTTTTCACAGATTGTCTAGTGCTTTCTCTCCCTGGAGTGGGCTCCCATGGCTTGTGTGAGGCGATTTTAACAGTGTCCTAGACCCGGACCTTGACCATTCCTACCAGCCACTGCCTACCGTGCCCACAGTGGCTGCTGCACACTCGTTGCGAGAGTGGCTCCAACACTGGAGACTGTTGGATTCATGGCGATTCCGCAATGCTGGGACAAGAGTCTACTCGTTTTTCTCAGTCTCACACTAATTACATATGAGACTGGACAGAATACTTTGTATGGACAACTTATCCACCATGGTACTGCAGATAGATTACCTTGGCCGCACCCACTCTGATCACAACCCTCAGCTTATGGAGCTGGGATGGTATGTACCCGTCTCTGCTGTTCCCACTTGGCAGTTAAGGCCGGAGATGCTGGAAGATGCACCTTTTAGGGCATCACTTGGTACAACCATTGCTGAATGTTTTTAACATATGAGGGCACTGCCTCATCCGGGGTCCTTGAATGGGCTGCGTTCAAGGTTTATATAGGAGGGCACAGCCTGGGCATGCAATGGAACATGCGCAAGTCCATTGAGCGCGACTTAACTCAAGTGGAGAAAGCTCTATTGCAGCATGAGAAGCATGCTGCTCGGAGGTGCACAAACTTGCAGCCAAGAGGGCGGAGCATGTGTCCCTGGTGGAGAGGCTGCGTTGTCTTAACTATGCAGCCATTCGGCTCGCACGCATGCCGTGGCTGACAGATCAGGCAAACTACTGGCTTGGTTGATCCGCCAGGAACAGTAACGCACCCCTACACTGGAGATGCGCTTAGCGGAAGGTGAAGTACTCTACATACAGGTTACAATACAGCGCTGCATCAGTCGCAGACGAAGGCTGGGCCTGCAGACTATGACGAGTTATTTTCCACGCCACTTCTGCTTTGCAAAATCCCAGGTCTAGATGACCTCCTGTCAGAGTTTTATAAGGCATACACCTCTCTGATCGTGCCACACCTGCTGCAGCTGTTTGAAGAGATTCTGTCAAAAGCATCCCTGACTGAATCGCAACAGGAGGCGATACTGATATCCCTTCCCAAGCCCGGAAAAGATCCAGTGGAACTGGGCTCCCATAGGCCGCTGTCGATGCCTAACACAGATTATAAAATGTTGGCAAAGTTGTTGGCAACACGACTGGCGCCTCAGTTGCCTCAATTGATACACTCTGATCAGAATGGCTTTGTACTGATGCGCAGCACCTCCCTAAATATCAGGCACCTATTCCGGGTCATGAAGTACTCTACGCAAGATTGGGCAGGCGGCTTGGTATTGGACCTGTAAAAGGCCTTCGACTCACTGGAATGGCCCTTTTTGTTTGAGGTGCTGTGCCGGAGGGTTCTAGGCCCCGGCTTATTACATCTAGTTAAATTCTTATATACACATCCTCAACTTAGGATCAGAACAGGCACAACAATATCATGGAGCCCACTGGGGTAGGTAGTGGGAATAGGCAGGGTTGCCACCTTTCTCCGCTGCTGTTTTCACTAGCGATGGAGCCCCTGGCGGTGAACTCAGCAGACAATAGGGGATGTGGAATATCCCACTAGGAGATGGTTGGCATACTGTGTCCCTTTACACAGATTATCTTCTGCTGTATTTTAGAAACATTTCTAACATTCTTGAGAAAGTGGCAGACCTACTGCAGTGCTTATCGGGATTGCGAGTTAATTGGAGGAAATCATGCTTATTTCCTTTTACCCCTGACTGGCCAGGCCACGGTCCTACCCTATCAGGAGTACCCATCCTGTGGCAGTCCAGAACGCTCAGGTACCTGGGCATTAAAGTATATCACACTGTGGAGGATTTGCAGGATTGAAACCTCAAGCGGGCAGTGACATCTATTCGTGCCCAAATGAATTTCTGCCAGACACTGTCGCTCTCTGTAATGGGAAGGATAGCGCTACTGAAAATGGTGGTCCTTCCTCAATTGCTTTACCATTTTGCCAATCAGCCTTTGTATGTCCCAGCTAACTTTTTTTAGGTATTTAGAGTACAGAATTCGAGAATTTATCTGGAATAAAAGCTGCTGCAGGGTGGCACTGTCGAAATTGTACTCACCATTGGATAGGGGTGGCCTGGCGGTGCCAAACATTGAACAATACTACTTGGCCTTCCAGCTGAATTCGGTGGCCAGGTGGCTTTCTGGACTCCAGCTGTTGGACACAGCGGCGGTGACGCAGCCTTGGTCAATGTCTGAGGTGTCACATCTGTTCCACCCAAATGTGTGGACCGGGACTCTGGATTTGCTCCTGGTGAATGTGGCGCATCGCTGCTACCGAAGGATTATGATCCTTACACGCACGGCCACTCCCAATGCTCCGGGGCTCTGGCCATACTAAGTACGCCACGTGGTGCGCAGTGCACGACTTTGGCAGAGCTGGAGCCTTGGCACACTACTGGGCTGCATACACTGGGGGATCTGTACGCTGAGAGCAAGCTACTCCCATTTGAGGCACTGATAGAGGAGACGGGTCTGTCGCCTGGGCAATTCGTGCTGTATACTGTATTCCACAGTTGCATCGTTGACCTGACATTGGGGAGACGTCACTAATGAACCACCAGTGCACCTTTTGGTGCAATACATGCATGTTATGGGACAGGGTAGGCACTTAGTACGTTGGCTCACAGATGCGTTCCAGACACACACAGCTCATGCTTATGCTGCGCTGTGAACCAGCTGGGAAGAAGTTTTAGCCAGGCCCTGTACAGATGCCAAATGGAACGCAGCACTGAAAAGTCACATAAACATTCCGTGTAATTCGTGGTTTCGCCTCATCCAGTTATGTATACTTCATAGGGCCTATTAAGATCAATCGGTACTTTCTTTGCACTGATGCAGCCTTCCCGGCATTGGCGGTGGCAGATTTGCTACATGTTATGGTCCTGCCCTTTGACATGCTCTTACTGGCGGGAGGTGACGGCACAGCTCTCGGCCTGTACGGCAAGTCTACAGTTGAACACTTGGGAAGCATGCATCTTGGGCCTTTCCAGAGCTAAAAAAACATAGAGCTTCCACAAGATTCCTGGACCTAGGCCTTTTGCCGGCTAAGTGACTCATCACCAGGAGATGGGGGTCTGATGAGCCCCCCACAATGGAAGCATGGAGAAGGTCATTTTTGATCTGGGCAGAGGTGAGGGAGTGGCACTGCGGAGGAAAGATGGTCTGGGACTGAGTAAATATCCCCGGGCCTTTGGATGGGATGAGATGTTGCTGGAGCTCCGTGAGCAGGGGCAGAGGCTGGATGCAGAGGCACTACAAGTAGAGGCCATAGTGTCAGGAGATGGTTGAGCAAGTGGTGTGCAGTGGATTACTGCCTCCCCTCTGGGCATTAGACCTGGCCCTTCCTCCCACCAGGGAGGGGTGTTTTGTGGGGCGAGTTGAGGGGAGGCTTAAGGCCATGCGCTGGCATGATCCGATTTGGTGAACCAGCGGAGATGTGGGGACAAGAGGGGGCGAGGTGTGTACTTGGGGAACGGAATCCAGATAAGGATATGGTTTTGTTGTTGTGTTGTTGTATGCAATGTTAAAGCTGAATCTTAGCATCATTATTATATGATACATGTTAGTTGCCTGCCACGAAGATGCACTGGTATATTATGTTATTCATTCTACTAAAATATCCTGCAGGTCGGAGATGAGCGAGGACTTATAATTAAAAAGTACTAATATCTCAAAGTTCTGGTTGTACATCCTAATCGTTAACAGATGAAAGGGATACTGTGAGCCAACATGATTACGCTGAATACTTTTTCATGGAAGTTGTGCCTCCAATTCTCATGCTACAGCTGATGTGCATAATCTGTAATTGTTTCTCTTTCTTTCCATATTTTAACCCCTTCTCTGCCAGGCCTTTTCCCCCTCAGGTGGCAGGCCTTTTTTTGGCTATTTGGGGCAGTTCGTGCGTAGGTCCTCATGACTTTTTGTCCACATAAGCTAACCACACCAAATTTGCGTCCTTTTTTTCCAACATCCTAGGGAGACATTGTGGGTTACCCTGAAGGAGACTAAGAAATTAGCCAAAATACAGCAAAAATTTCGTTTTTTAAAACAAAATGGCAAAAAGGGCTGCAGAAAAAGGCTTGTGGTGTTTTACCTGAAATGGCATCAACAAAGGGTTTGTGGTGCTAAAATCATCATTGTCTCAGCTTTCAGGAACAGGCAGACTTGAATCAGAAAAACACATTTTTCAACAGAATTTTAGCATTTTACTGGAACATTCCCCATTTGTACTATTTGTTTGTGCTTTTAGCCTCCTTCCAGTTAGTAACAGAAATGGGTATGAAACCAATGCTGGATCCCAGAGAGCTAAACATTTCTACAATGTAGACTGAATTCAGCAAGGGGACATTTGTGTAGATCCTACAAGGTTTTCCTCAGAAAATAACAGCTTAAATAAAAAAATATTGAAATTGAACTGAAAAAAAACAGTCATTTTTCTCCACGTTTTACTCTGTAACCTTTTCACGCGCTGGCAGATTTGTGAAAGCAATATACTGTTACGTCTGCTGGACTCTTCTGGTTGCGGGGATATATAGGGCTTGTAGGTTCATCAAGAACCCTAGGTACTCAGAGCCAATAAATGAGCCGTACCTTGCAATGGGTTTTTATTCTAAACCAGGTATGCAGCAATTCATTTGCTGAAATTTTAAGATTGAAAAATAGGTATCAAGGAAACCTTAGTATTTCTGAAATGGGCACAAGATAAGGTCTTGAGAAGCAGTGGTTATTTGCACATTTCTGAATTCGGGGGTCCCCATACTAGCATGTGAATTACAGGGCATTTCTCAAGTAGTAGTCTTTTTTACACACTGTCATACATTTGGAAGGACAAAATGTAGAGAAAGACAAGGGGCAATAACACCTGTTCTACTATTCTGTGTTCCCCCAAGTCTCCTGATAAAAATGGTACCTCACTTTCGTGGGTAGGCCTAATGTTCTCGACAGGAAACGCAACATGGACACACCACATTTTTACATTGAAATCTGATGTGTTTTTTGCAAAGTGCCTAGCTGTAGATTTCGGCCTCTAGCTCAGCCGGCACCTAAGGAAACCTACCAAACCTGTGCATTTTTTAAAACTAGACACATAGGGGAATCCAAGATGGGGTGACTTGTGGGGCTCTCACTAGGTTCTGTTACCCAGAATCCTTTGCAAATCTCAAAATTAGGCCACAAAGCACTTTTTCCTCACATTTTGATGACAGAAAGTTCTGGAATCTGATAGGAGCCACAACGTTCCTTCCACCCAGTGTTCCCCGAAGTTTCCTGATAAAAATGGTACCTCACTTGTGTGGGTAGGTCTAGCACACACAACAGGAAATGCCCCAAAACACAAGGTGAACACATCACATTTTCCCAAAGAAAACAGCTGTTTTTTGGAAAGTGCCTAGCTGTGGATTTTGGCCTCTAGCTCAGCGGCACCTACCGAAACCTAGCAAAGCTGTGCATTTTTTAAAACTAGACACCCAGGGGAATCTAAATTGGGGTGACTTGTGGGGCTCTGACCAGGTTCTGTTACCCAGAATCCTTTGCAAACCTCAACATTTGGCTAAAAAAACACTTTTTCCTCACATTTCGGTGACAGAAAGTTCTGGAATTTGAGAGGAGCCACAAAGTTGCTTCCACCCAGCATTCCCCCAAGTCTCCTGATAAAAATGGTACCTCACTTGTGTGGGTAGGCCTAGTACACCCGAAAGGAAATGCCCCAAAACTCCATCTGGGCACATCAAAATTATCAAATACAAAAACTACCTGTTTTTGTGGGGGCGGTACCTGCGTTTTTCGTCCTAGGCTCAGCAGCCATACAGGGAAACCTACCAAACCCAGACATTTCTGAAAACTGGACACCCGAGGGAGACCAGGGAGGTGTGACTTGCGTGGATCCCCCAGTGTTTTCCTACCCGGAATCCTCAGCAAAACTCAAATTTAGATAAGAAAATCACATTTTTTCCATATTTCTGTGTGTGATCACCGCACTGGGGAACCAAAGCAGGTACAAAAGGGCAGTTTGAAAAAAAAAAATGTTTTGGCTGACAAATGGGGCAGAAGTTTTTATTGGTATAGATGAGACAATGCTGAGTGGTAGGAAGTTTGTGGATTCCTGCAGATTCCATCACAAAAATGTTGAAAAAATGTGTGATTCCCAGCAAAGTTGGAGGTTTGCAGGGCATTGTGGGTAAGAAAATGGTGGGGGGTGCAAGTGAAGCACACCACCCTGGACTCACCCATATGTTTAGTTTTAAGATGTGTCTAGGTCTTGTGGATTTTTCTACCTGGCAGCGTCCCAAAGTCCAAAAAGTGCAGTCCTCACCATTCCAAGTAGGCCGATTTTGAGAGTTAGCCAAGCTCTCATGGCCCAAATCTAAAACCAAACCCCAAAATAATCAAATGTCCTCTTGCTTGCCGTGGGATAAGATGTTTTAGTGTGCGGGGGAGAGCTGAAAGACTTCATATGGGGTGGGGGCATAACCATGCCAATGCTGGTTGGTAGCCACTACCACACTTTTTTTTTTTTTTTAATTCCCTGGCATCTAGTAGACTTTCTGCCCCCCCCCCCCCCCCCCCCTTGGGGTGTGGATCAGGGGTAATTGCCCCATCTGCCCACTGGTGGGCAGAACAACTTTGGCCCCATTTATTTGGGGTGGGGGCATGGTCATTCCTCCACCCTCTTATTTTGCAAAAAACTTTTACCTGGTATCTGGTGGGCTATCTGCCTCCCTTGGGGGCAGATGGGCCTTCCAAAAATAGGCCGTTTGGGCAGATATGGCCAACAGTAATGTGCCATTGTGGGGAGCGGCTCTTGCCCAAGGGGCTGCCCCCCAAACAAAACACACACATACACACACACCAATCCCTGGTGCCTAAGTGGTTGCTGCCCCACCGGGGGCAGATCAGCCTAATAGAAATAGGCTGATCTGACTTGTGTTTCTTTAGTAGAAGTTAGTATGCTGACACCTGCCTGTTTTATTTTTTTAGTTAATTTAACCTAGCTTGAGAGAGATGATTTTGCCAAATTATTTTTGTCTTTTATTTTTGACTTTTGCCTGCATGTGTTAGCCTGTCCCCACACATGCTTGTCTACATTTTTGTCAGTAGTAGGGACAACCCTTGTCCAAAAATTCAAATCTACTAAATCTGTTCAATTTGATTTGACTAATGTCTTTGCAGTCTGATTTGAAATATGTGTCTGTGTATCAGATTATCTCTTCATTAGTATGTATAATTCTTCTTGAATTTTTAATGGTGATGACATTGAGTAGATTAAACTTGTTTCATAGATTTTATCAGCCTCTGTTTTTTTTTTCATCTTTACAATTTGATTCTGCACAAAATGTAAGTGACTTTGGCTTTGTGGTTATAAACCTTTGAAACTTATCTCAGATTGGAGTATTGTTTCAGTGGTCAAATTGGTCATGGTGTTTAAATGTGTTGATTAGGCTTGAATTGATTGTGTATGGTTCCACTCTCCCGATGGTCCAAAGATCCCATCGACCTCCGGGATGCATTTTCAAATTCTGAGAAGGAGGAAAAAACGTGTCCGGTAATCTAGTAGAAGAATGACGCTTTCATCTCATGAGGAGAGGAACCATATAGTTGTGGAATGTTAAGAGTGATAAATGTGGCAGTAAAATTGTTCTTTGGTTAGTTGGAAAGTTTGATGAAATTCCAGAGTTGTATTACAAGTGGATGGTATATGTATAAGTAGGTATTTGCACTTGCAGTGCTTTTGCTATAAATTGCTTTGAAGTGTGATGTTGTGAAGTGTTTGTGGGGTCGTCGTACTCAAAATGGTTGTGGCTCTTTGTGCTTAAAAGGTCCGTGTTTGTTGTTGACTTGCCTGTTGAGGCCTAAGGCTCCGGAGTCAAGCACAAGTGTATGAAGACACTTGGTTAATTTATTGTTTGCTGTGAGGTATTGGTCATGAGGCACCATTGACAGTAGCAGTAGTTTTCCTTGAGTGAGTGTGAAGTGGTGGTTGGTATTAGGTGAATCGGGAGTGATTGTAAGGTTGTATGACACAACCACATATGCCTGAACCACGCATGCCTAAACAATGCAGTCAGAACCACAACCATGTCTTTACCATGCATGCTTTTACAACTAATTTTGTTGTAGGAGCATGATTGATATAGAAATATGCGTGGTAAATTGGACCCTACCAACCCCATCCTGCCCCTAATGCCCGATACTCCAGCCCTGCAATCCACCCCACCCAGCCCTTAAAACTGCCACTTCCCCTCCACCATGAGCCCTAAAACTGACCCCGCCTTGCCCTTGAAACTACCCCAAACCCGATCCTGAGCCGTACAACCGACCCTCCTTGCCCTTAAAACTGCTCCTTCCCCTCTGCCGGCCCTGGGGCCTAAAACCCTGCCCCTCCTTAAAACTACCATGACCCCAGCCCCCTGCCCTAAAACTGACCCCACCCCTGAAAAGTGTTCCTTCCCCACCACCCTGAACCCTAAGCCCCAGCCCTTACAACTACCCACCCCCTACCCTGAACCCTAAAACCCTGTCCTCTGTCAAACAAACAACCCAAACATCCTGTCCTGAGCCCTAAAACCACCTATCTCTAAAAACTATCCCCAAACCTGGCCCCAGACCCACTTACACCTCCCGATCCTTCCTGCTCCTCTCTCCGCTTATCCGCACAGCTAGACCCTCTCTGCGATAACCATTCATATGCGTGGTTCAGGCATATTCGTGGTTAAGGCAGAGATCCAGGAGAGTCGTGGTTCCGGCAAGCTTTGTTACGCTTGCGTTGAAATGGCACACATGGCTTAGCCTGTGTTGTTAAGGCTGTTTCCCTGCATGTGAGGGATCCATATCAACCAGTGTGAGATTTGCTGGTCATGTTTTACTTGCTGTGTAAGTGTGAAAGCCAACAGAAAAACACAAAGTTGAATTAGATAAATCAAAACTCTCAAGAAAAAGTTACAGATTAGAATTTAGTTCCAAAGACATTGCAAGATCATCCGGCATGAGAATACACATTAAAGAATTAATTATGAACATTGAAACATGGGAAGCATTAGATAAATGGGAAGGTAGATGGGCAAAGAAATAAAAAAATCATAAGAAATCAAAGAAGAATTTGTCACCGGCTGGAGCAAATCAAGCTGATGAGAGTGCAAAAAAAGTTGCTAATGAGAGAGATACCAGCTGGAGGTTATGCCCATGTCCCTTGGAGCAGAAGTGACATATTGTCAGTCACAAATGATTACCCGAGATTGAGAGAGAAACCTGTATAGTGGTACAAGCAAGTAAGGTTTGTTAAACTTTCAAAATGCCTATGGGAAGATTTGAATACATTATTTGACATGGTGGTTCCAGTCGATTTGTGGGTTGAATGCAAACAGAGTGTTGATTGGCCGACTCATGAGCCACCGAGAGACCCAGTAACAGGTGCTCCGTCTGAAAAAGTGATGAAAGGGTACTATAAAGTGATTGAAGTTCTGAAAAACAAGGTTTCACCAAATGATGTTAATTGGCAGAAAATTGGCAGGACAGCTCAGGAGACAAAGGAGTGAATTCATGCATATTATGAGAGACTGTTACACGATTTCAAACAGCATAGTGAGTCTGACGTTACTGAAGCGAAAGACATGAGTTATTTTCTGTTCAGATTTGTGCAAGGATTGAAACCTGAAATTGGCAACATGATTCAGAATCATTTGATTTGTTGGCAGAATAAACCAAGTGATGAAGTACTACAAATATGCCACATGCTGTAGTGATGAAATTGAATGAAAACAGAAAAAGCTGAAGTAAAAATTGATGGTGATTATAAATAAGTCAGCACAGACAGGGCCACAGAATCTGCAAATGATGGTGAACACTAATGGGTTACAAAGTGTACAACAGCAGGTTATCAATGTACCTCAGTTCAGAGATAGAGGACTTGGTGTTTGGATAGACCAGAGTGGTAGTATGGTTGATGTGCAGTCAATGAAGAAAATACTTCTGTGTCATGCTTGCGGAAATCTGGGACGTTGGAAGCAGTTGTGTACGTATAGTAATGTGAACAATTTGGTGCAGGCTGGTAGTGTTGCACAGACTGTGAACAGTAGTCAAGTTCAAATTCAGAGTGTCCAAAGATCCTGAATCCAAAATGTGACTGTTCCTATAGGATTACAGCAGATGCAGGTCCCCCAACAGATTCAAGTCCCTCAGCATATGTAGGTTCCACAAGCTCCAATGATGCAGCAGCAAGTGATAATTCCTCAGAAAAACATGAATCAGAGAACAAATGCAAATATGAATCAATTGATCACACAATACCTGTTAATTAATTTCAGTAATGACGAAGTCCTTGAAACATGATAGTGACAGTTCAGATGAGGAAGAATGTGTACTGGCTGCATCCTTAGAGGTGGATCAGCGTTGTCCCTCTGTAAATGCCAATGTTATGAGACATGATGTTTCAATCCTGGTTGACACTGGAGCAACACATTCAACTGTCAGATCCACAGAAGTGCCAAATGTGTCATTAGCAGGAAGAAAGGTACAGGTGGTAGGAGTAGCAAATCAACATTTAACAAACCTGATTGCACAGCATACTCCAGTGAGGGTAGGGTCATTTGAGTATTTGCACCAATTTGTGGTTTACGATTCAAATCCTGTGAGTTTATTAGGATGTGAACTTTTGTTCCAATTAATAGCCCATCAGACAATAGTGATATTGAGAAATCCAGCAAAATTGATCAATTGTATCCTCTCATGTCATTATTCCCATTGATGACAGTTAATGGTTTGCCCAAGGAGCTGCAGGGAACAGTGATGGTGAAGGTTTGGGATTTTTCAGGGAAGAACATAGGCTTGATTAGAGGTGCTGAGCCAACCAAAATAACAGTAAAACCAAATGCAGTGTTTCCAGGGATCCCACCTTATAATATGGCCCCAGAAGTGATTGCAGGAATTACTCCTGTAACTGAACATTTAGTTGAGCAAGGTGTCCTGAAAGAGATCCCTATTATGGGACTGTGGGAGCCCAATGGAAAATACTGCTTAGTACAAGATTTGAGAAAGATGCAAAACATTTTCCTTCCCTGTTGTCCAGTGGTACTGAATCCTGCAGTAATGTTGTTTCAGGTTCCTTGTGAAGCAGAATGGTTCTCTGTCATTGACTTGTGTCAGGCATTCTTTTCCGCTCCACTTCATGAGTACAGTCAGTTTCTTTTTGCCTCTAAATTTAGAACCTGTGTAAATTCCTTGTGTCTTACTCCACAGGGCCATACTGAGTCACCATCCATTTTTAATCGGATCCTAAAAAATAATTTAGAGTCCCTTAAAATGCCATTTTGTTCCATCCTAGTTTGGTATATTGACAATTTGATGGTTGCATCAAATTTGCGTGAAGCCTGTTTGAAGAGATACCATTTGTAGGAAGGTAGCCTCTTTCTAGCCTTGTTACCCCCACTTTTGGCCTGTTTGTGAGTATATTTCAGGGTGTTTTTACTGTCTCACTGGGACCCTGCTAGCCAGGGCCCCAGTGCTCATAATGGAAACCCTATGTTGTCAGTGTGTTTGATATGTGTCACTGGGATCCTGCTAGCCAGGACCCCAGTGTTCATAGGTTTGTGGCCTATATGTGTTCCCCTGTATCACTGAGGCTCTGCTAACCAGAACCTCAGTGTTTATGCTCTGCTTTTAAAATTGTCACTGCAGGCTAATGACAAATTTTACCAATTCTGATTGGCACACTGGAACACCCTTATAATTCCCTAGTATATGGTACCTAGGTACCCAGGGTATTGGGGTTCCAGGGGATCCATATGGGCTGCAGCATTTCTTTTGCCACCCATAGGGAGCTCAAACAATTCTTACACAAGACTGCCACTGCAGCCTGAGTGAAATGACATCCACGTTATTTCACAGCCATTTTACACTGCACTTAAGTAACTTATAAGTCACCTATATGTCTAACTCTCACTTAGTGAAGGTTAGGTGCAAAGTTACTTAGTGTGAGGGCACCCTGGCACTAGCCAAGGTGCCCCTACATTGTTCAGGGCAAATTCCCGGGATTTTGTGAGTGCCGGGACACCATTACACGCGTGCACTACATATAGGTCAATACCTATATGTATCGTCACAATGGTAACTCCGAACATGGCCATGTAACATGTCTAGGATCATGGAATTGTCACCCCAATACCATTCTGGTATTGGGGGGACAATTCCATGCATTCCCGGGGCTCCAGCATAGAGCACGGGTACTGCCAAACTAACTTTCCGGGGTTTTCTCTGCAGCTACCGCTGCTGCCAACCCTCAGACAGGTTTCTGCCCCCCTGGGGCCTAGGCACCCCAGTCCCAGGAAGGTAGAACAAAGGATTTCCTCTGAGAGAGGGTGTTACACCCTCTCCCTTTGGAAATAGGTGTGAAGGGCCTGAGAGGAGTAGCCTCTCCTGGCCTCTGGAGATGCTTTGAAGGGCACAGATGGTGCCCTCCTTGCATAAGCCAGTCTACACTGGTCCAGGGATCCCCCCAGCCCTGCTCTGGCGCGAAACTGGACAAAGGAAAGGGGAGTGACCACTTCCCTGACCAGCACCTCCCAGGGGATGTGCCCAGCGCTCCTCCAGTGTGTCCCAAACCTCTGCCATCTAGGATGCAGAGGTGTGAGGGCACAATGGACACCTCTGAGTGGCCAGTGCCAGCAGGTGACGTCAGAGACCCCTCCTGATAGGTGCTTATTTTTCTCTTTAACCAATCCTCCTCTGAGGGCTTTTTAGGGTCTCTCCTGTGGGTATCTCAAAAGATAACGAATGCAAGAGCTCACCAGAGTTCCTCTGCACTTCCCTCTTTGACTTCTGCCAAGGATCGACCGCTGACTTCTCCAGGACGCCTGCAAAACCGCAACAAAGTAGCAATAAGACTACCAGCAGCATTGTAGTGCCTCCTCCTGCCAGCTTTCTCGACTGTTTCCTGGTGGTGCATGCTCTGACGGCTGTCTGCCTTCATCCTGCACTGGAAGCCAAGAATAAATCTCCTGTGGGTCGACGAATCTTCCCCCTGCCAATGCAGGCACCAAACTTCTGCATCACCGGTCCTCTGGGTCCCCTCTCATCCTGACAAGCGTGGTCCCTGGAACACAGGAACTGGGTCCAAGTGTCCCCGGCAGTCCAGTGGCCCTTCTGTCCAAATTTGGTGGAGGTAAGTCCTTGCTTTCCCACACCAGACAGTAATCCTGTGTACTGTGTGAGCTGCAGTTGCTAGGGCTTCTGTGCACTTTTGCAAGACTTCCTTCGTGCACAGCCTAGCCCAGGTCCCCAGCACTCCGTCCTGCATTGCCCAACTCGCTGAGTTGGACTCTGACTTCGTGGGACTCCCTTTGTTGTGCTGATTTGACTGTTGTGCTCAGATCTTCTGAATGCCTGTTCAGGTGCTTCTGTGGGTGCTGTCTGCTTCTGCATGGGCTCTCTGTGTTGCTGAGCGCCCCCTCTGTCTAATCCTCCAAAAGGCGACCTCCTGGTCCTTCCTTGGCCCTGGCAGCACCCAAAAGCTTCAACTGTCACTCTTGCAGCTAGCAAGGCTTGTTTGTGGTCTTTCTGCATGAAAACAGCTCTGCATCCTCCAGCACGCCGTTGTTGCAGAATTTTCGGCTTCTTCCACCCAGACACAGCCCTTTTGCACCTTCATCCAGGTTTTTAGTGGGCTCCTGCCCCCCTGGACACTTGTGTGACTCTTGGACTTGGTCCCCTTCCTTTGCAGGTCCTCAGGTCCAGGAATCCATCTTCAGTGCTTTGCAGTCAGTTGTTGTCCTTGCAGAATCCCCTATTTCGACTTTACTGTCTTTCTGGGGTAGTTGGGTAACTTTACTCCTACTTTTATGGTCTTGGGGTGGGTTATCTTGGACACCCTTAGGGGGTTATTCTAACTTTGGAGGAGTGTTAATCCGTCCCAAAAGTGACGGTAAAGTGACGGATATACCACCAGCCGTATTACGAGTTCCATAGGATATAATGGACTCGTAATACGGCTGGTGGTAAATCCGTCACTTTTCCGTCACTTTTGGGACGGATTAACACCTCCTCCAAAGTTAGAATAACCCCCTTAGTGTTTTCTTACACTCCCCACGACCCTCTACACACTACACTAGGTCTGGCGTCCATTCGTGGTTCGCATTCCACTTTGGGAGTATATGGTTTGTGTTGCTCCTAGGCCTATTGTCTCCTATTGCATTCTATTGTGTTCTACACTGTTTGCACTACTTTTCTGTTTACTTACCTGATTTTGGTTGTGTGTTTATATTTTGTGTATATTACTAACCTCCTAAGTGAGTATATCCTCTTAGATACTTTTGGCATATTGTCACTAAAATAAAGTACCTTTATTTTTAGTAACTCTGAGTATTGCGTTTTCTTATTATATAGTGCTAAGTGATATAAGTGGTATAGTAGGAGCTTTGCATGTCTCCTAGTTCAGCCTAAGCTGCTCTGCTATAGCTACCTCTATCAGCCTAAGCTGCTAGAACACTTCTAATCTACTAATAAGGGATAACTGGACCTGGCACAAGGTGTATGTACCACAAAGTACCCACTATAAGCCAGGCCAGCCTCCTACACCATAGCCCTGCTAAACCACCTTAGAGAAAATGGCCATTAAGTTTTCCCTGCAAAATTGCAGTATTGTCAAGAAAAGGTGACCTATTTGGGTCATCACATAGAGAAGGGAGCAATAAAGGTGTCCCAAGAGAGAACTGCAGCAATCATGCAAATTAATCCTCTGTGACACAGAGATATACCAGAATGTTCCTGGGAATGGTTTGTTACTGCCGCCAGTGGATCCCGAATTTTTAATTGTTGTCCAAGCCATTGTTGAAATTGACACACAAAGAAGTGTCCGTTCTGGTCCCATTTGATGACACATGTATGAAAGCTTTCTCCAAACTGAGAAAGCCTGTGCGGGACCCCTGCTCTGGGAATGCCTGATTACAATAAATGCCTTTCGTTTTTTATTTATGAACGAGATGGTTGTGCACTTTCTGTTTTGACACAGTTACACAGAGGGTTCAACAGACCAGTGACTTATTTTTCTGCCACACTGGACCTTGTAGCTGTAGCTTTACCTGCCTGTTTTAAAGCAGTTGGTTCTGCAGGTGTCAGCATAGGACAGTGCAAAAGCATTGTCATGGAAGAGGAGATAGTTTTAATGGGAAATGACTTGAAATCTCCCAACAAACCAGGGGAAAAAATGCAGAGGTTAGAAAAAAAACTTGAACACCTGCAACTGATGTTCAAGGTTAATATGGAGGAGAGAGTGCAACAACAGTGGGAGGCAAGTAAGTTAAGGGAATAGGACAAGGGGAGAGCTGTGAAAAACAGCTGGCATGGAAGGCAAGGATGGACAGAACAATAAATACCACTAGGAAGATTAGGTATGAAGAGGAGAATAAAGTGACAGAGAATTTGAAAGCGATAGTATGTGTTTTCCATAAGTTCTTTTAAGACCTTTATCTGGAAACGTTTGAGGTTAATGAGAAACGGCTGGATAGTTGGCTCGTAGATAAGCAGCTACCGAAGCTCTCTTCCGAGCAGCAGTTCCTCTTGAGTAGGGAGATTAGGGGGGATGAAGTTCTGACAGCAGTCAGGAAGCTTAAAAGAGGGAAAGCAGCAGGGCCAGATGGAATCGCGAATGAGTTTTATGTTGTGATTCCAGATGTACTGATCCCTGCCTGGTTTGAGATATTCAACACAATTCTACTGAAGGATTCTCTGTTACCAGAGTCCTGGTATGAGGCAGTTTTCTTCCTGGTTTTGAAGCCAGGCAAGGATCCCATGTAGTGCCAATCATACCAGCCGATATCACTGTTAAACTGCGATTATAGGATTATGGTGAGTATTCTGGCTGCATGTCTGAGTAAGGTAGTGGGGAAATGAATAAATGATCAGTAGGTTTGTTTGCATGGGAGGCAGATAAGAGATCTCACACACTCCCTGATTGGTTCAATACACCTTGCTGTAACACAAGGAGTGCCTTTGGCAGTTGTAACATTATATGCAGCCAACGTCTTTGATTGGGTAAATGGAAAGTATCTTTCAGGCATACTAAAGAGTTTTGGGGTGGGGGAGGAGATGCAAAGTGGTTTAAACAAGCATTACAGAATGCCACAAGCTCAGCTGCTAGTTAATGGCAGCCTCACTTCTCCAGTAAAGATCAGCAGGGGGACCAGGCAAGGTTGTCCTTTGTCCTCTAATGTTTTTGATTTGCATATTGAACCACCTCTGGTGCAAAGTTTGAGGCTAAGCAGTGACATTGAGCCTTTTATGGCGCAAGCTTTCTCAAGGAAACTAGCCTTATATGTAGACGATCTTATATTGTACACCTAAAATTTTGAGAATGTTATACGATGCCTGATGGCAGAGGTGAAGTCTTATGGGAAACTGTCTGAGTATAAAATTAATTACAGTAAGACGCAGATAATGATATGGAATCAGAAGTATCAGGACATTCAGTTAGCAAAGCAATTATGGTACTTGGGGATAATGATATTACATGATCTAGAGAAGATACCTGAGGAGAATTAGCAGAAAGTGTATAAAGAGGTTGATATAAAATTAAAAAGGTGGCAACATTTCCCACTTACTTTGTATGTCAGAGTAAATTTGGTAAATATGTCCATCCTCCCCAAGTCTGCATTTTTGTTTCATAATATTCCATTAAAGTTTAATAAGAAATTCTGCGTCATGGTACAGAGAAGAATAACATCTTTTATTTGGGCCAATAAGGGTGTTAGACTTTCGTGGAAGAAATTGAGGAGGAAGATAAAAAACAGAGGTTTGGGACTGACAGATTTTCAGCTGTACTGTTGTGTGTATCAGCTTAAGAGTAACAGAATGTTGATGATTTATCCAGATGGTTCGCTAGTGGGTCTCATGTATAGTACTATGCTAAATGACTTGTCGGAGGTTGGCTTTATGTACAAATTCGGGCCATCTGAGTTCTTTAAAAAAGTGAGACTGAAGTGCCTGAAAGCTGCATCGAAAAGGTGGTTTGGCGTGAGGTACCTTTTGGGAATTTCGGACTATTGTAAATGGGCTCGAGTATGGGATTCACCTGGGACTCCAGCATGTCTGGCAAGGCCCCTGAGAGAGGCCAGAATGATGTGCTGAGGCGTATGGTTAAAGGGGGTAAGGGTTTGCCTTGGGACGTGTGGAAAGAACTGACTAATGGTACACTTTCCAGGTTTAAGTACTATCAAATATCCGCTGGGCTCAGGAGTCAGGGGTGGTTGGATGTGAAATCAATTCCCATGGAACAGGATCTTCAAGATCCGAAACCAAGGAAGATGGAGGTTGGACATTTGGTGGTGGCTGCAGAAGAAAAAATGAGACCCTTTGCGTCTCATCTGAAAAGAATACTTCCCAAACGCTGAGCTGGAAGAGTTATGGCAAGTATCCATAAGCATGCTTTCCACTGTGGTTAAATCTGCCGCCTTCAGAAAAAATCATCTTTTTACTCTACACAGAGCGTATTTGACTCTAGCATAACTGGCTAAGATGCAAGAAGGTGTGGCTAGCAAGTGAAAGCGATGTGGAGATGAGATGTGCAGATGATGTTCATATGTTTGTTAACTGTAATGTGTTGGAATGTTTCTGGAGATATGTGGGTAAGATGATCTCTGACATCCTAGGCTTCAAAGTGGAGGTAAGATCCCCTCTTATTATGTTTGGTTTGATTCATCATGCTTCAGGATTTAGGGCCCCTACAAAACTTCAAAGCTTGTTGCTATTTTACTTGATCCTCCTGTCAAGGAGAGAGATATGCAAAGTATGGTGTCAACCCTCTTCCCCAACGTGGTGAGAGTGGTGGAACTCAGTGAGATACTTTAGGTAAATGAATGACATGATAAAATGGAATCGGAGTAATGCAGAATTTTGGTCATTTTAGAACTTGATGAAAGGCCATGACGTCCGATGATTATACCTTTTGGTCATTTGTTATTGATGCAAGGTGTTGGGCAATTCCTTGTTTTGGAACACTGACTGATATTGGCCCTGACATAAGCACGAAACGTAGATGGGTCAGTGGGGTGCCTATGTTTATATTTGAGGTGATATAAGGACAAAGGAAAAAAAAGCATTGTCAAGGGTCAGACCCTGAACTTTTTTGTTCCCCAGTCTGTTGAAGTCCTATTGATTAGGACGAAGACCAAGGGCCAGATGAATCATTTTATCCAATAGCGATTACCTAATTGCTATTTTTTGCGAATCGCAATTAAGTAATCGCTATCGGAATGTATGAAACTCCAGGAGTTTCATACTGCGATTTGCAAGCGCTCGCAAATGGACCTTCCTCTTTAATATTCATGAGGTAGGTCTCAATTTGCGAGCCATTGCGAATGTCCACAATCACAGGGATGGTGGACTGCTGGGCTCAGCAGACCACTATATCTGTGATTTCTTTTCTTTAAAGCATTTTTTTTTTTAAAAGCCCGTTTTCCTTAAAGGAAAACAGGATGCGTCTAGCAATGAAAAATGAAAAGTTTTCCTGCTCTTAAAAAATGTTTTCGCATGCATTCACAAAGGGGAACGGGTCCCTTAGGGACCCGTTCCCCTTTGCGAATGGGTTACCACCAATTTGAAATTGGTGGTAACTGAGATTGTTTTGCGACCGCATTCACGGTCACAAAACAATCATACATACCTCTGCGATTTGGTATTAGGAAGGGACGCCCTTAGCAAGTTACCGAATCGCAAATTGGATTTGTTACATACCAAAATGCAGTTTTTGCGATCGCAAACGGCCCTTTGAGCCGTTTGCCATCGCACAACACTTTGATACATCCAGCCCCTAATATGTTACAAATGCACGTTTGACCCATTATGAGTTGGCAATCCTTGGCTCCCAAACATTAACCTAACGATATGCACAATGTTAAATCCTGCAACACTTTTCCCTACTAATGTTGAAAATGCAATTGCTCATGAGAATGAAATGAAGCATGACTTTCTCGATGTGACTGAACTATGCACCAAACCTAGACTAGATATTCAAGATACCCCACTAGAAGAAAATGACTATATCATGTTCATTGATGGCTCCTGCTTAAGGGATAATGAAGGTATTCTGGATCTGGTTATGCAGTTTCCATAGTCTCAGGAGTAATAAAACCTTCATGGCTTCAAGGAGTCATTTCAGCCCAAGTAGCCGAATTGGTGGCTCTTACTAGAGCATGTGTGCTTCTGAAGAGTTTAAAGTGACCATTTTCACTGTTAGTCAATATGGTTTTGGCGTCGTTCACGACTTCAGACAGTTGTGGACCTCTTCAGGATCACCAATCTGAAATGGTGACAGAATTTATCAGTTATTGAAAGCATTACAATTGCCTTTAAAAAGTTGTGAAATGTGCAGCACATCAAAAGTCAAGTGATTACATCTCGTTGGGCGATGCCTGTGCAAACCAAGTGGCCAGGTATTGTGCGCTCCATTGGAATCCTTTAATGAGGAATGGGGTGATGGAAGTAGCACCAATGAGACAAATCAAAGTTTCTTGATGACAGCTATTGATACATGGGAAGAGGTTAGGAGGATGCAGGAAGAAGTTGCAGAAGAGGAACACAGAAGATGGAATAGAGCAGGTAGTGTTCAAAGAGATTAAGATGATGTTTGGCCTTCAAATGAAGGTAAAGTAGTGTTGCCGAACAGTTTATTGCCTTCAATTGTGAGATATTATAATGGTGAGGCACACATCAGCAGATACGCGTGATCAGAACATTTAAACAGACATGGTACAATTCTAGAATCAGACTAGTTGCAGAAGCAGTGTGTCACAGATGTGTAACATGTCAACAGATGAATTTGGAAAATGCAGTGTAGTTGATTTAAAGTCACTTAGGAAGAGCAGAAGGTCCTTTTAACAGGATGCATCTGGATTTCAATCAGGTGCCTGCATGCAATAGACTGAAGTATGTGTTGCTGGTGGTGTGTGTGTTTTCACACTGGATTAAGGCCTATGCAACTTGCAGAAATTATAGTCTCACTGTTGCATGCCCAAAAAATATCCGGGATACTACTACTGTAACCTCGGATGAAGCCATTTCAGCAGACCCAGCCCAGCGGATTTTGGATTCCCCAGCGAGAATATTTGTACCTGACTTAGAGCCTCACCCAAAAGGGAAAAGAAAGAGAGGGGAGGTTAATCCGAGGAACAAACGAGCCCGTACTATGAGTTTGGGCTAAGAAGTCAGGACCTACAGCTCTACAACACAATTAGACAATGCTGATGGCCAAGTGGCGCTCGACCGAATAACAGAGCATATAAGGGAGGAGCTCACTAGGAGATTGCTCCCCATTGAAACTCGTCTTCAAGCTATCGAAGCCAAACTTGGAGGACTCTGTAAGCCCCCTCCCTCTGATAGTGACCTGTGAGATAACATTCAATTAAATAACCAACCCACTATCCTGGGCCATCCTCCTAGTACTAATGCCAGGACCATTCCTAATTCGGTGGAGGAACCCCTGCCACTTAAGGATTGTTGTGACTGTTGTTGTCAACCGGAGGCTGGTCAGAGAGCCAGGTCCCTAGCAAACCCAGTGGTTGACAGTTCTAAATCCATAACGCCCACAGATACATTGAAGGAGCAGTTTTAAATCCTAATATTTGTGTATCAGAGGTGGTCTCGGAATATAGCAGAACTAGTTTGGGGATCCAAGGGGATAAGTTAAATGGTTTACATTTGCCCCCAGAATCCTGCCCATATGTCCTTGTTATTTCAAATGTTCCAAGACTACAATTTAATAGACTGGAATCTGATGAAGAGCTAAAAAAACAAGGTCATACACTGGCTGCATGTTAATGCTAATTTCGAATTTCGTATGGTACCCTCTATTTTAATGGTGAGCAGGGTGGGCTCGTGGGTCTTTTGAATAAGACAGGAATGGGCGATTGTATTGTTGTTAACTTTGATTCTCCTGTACTGGTTCAACAGTTGTTTTTAAATAAGTGTAAACCTGGCCCAGTAGCAGATGGAGTTTCCTTGTGCAGGCTTGCGTCCTTTTATCCCCCAGTAACTAAAGTTGTTCCTAGCAGGACGATACCAGTTTTCAGAGATCCTCCACGCTTTCAACCACAACATACTTGTCACTTAGAGCGCAGGAATTTTTTACCCTCTCTTAATGATGTAGATTGACTTAGAATTTCGCAGGGTCCCCCTGAGGTTCTGAGGAACAGACTAACTATTAGGGAACACACTACTTTTAGTGCTAACGACCAAGGAGGTTTCAGAGCTGGCATCCCAGAGGGAACTCTGATTCCAATTATGGATTCCTCTGATTAAACTCAAACCATAATGTTAACCCAGAATGATGAAAGGCCCCCGGTTACCAGCAGGAAAGATGCCGACTCTGAATTTTCTGGGGAGAGTAATGTTACTAGTGACCATGACCGGGGACTATTGGAGAGTCGTTCTTCGATAGATCAAATGTGTAACATGAATCCTCTGAACCCTTTAAGTAACCCATCTAAGACGCCCCAAGTTATACCGGAAGTCTTGAATGATGTACCTCAAGTTCAATTTGATATCCCAGGGAAAGTTCTGTGCTGGAACATAGCAGGTCTAGAGCGTAAAATGCAAATCCCTGACTGGGAATTTTTCATAGATGGGCACAAGATCTGCTTGTTCCAAGAGACATGGGCTTTGGAGCCCAAGTTTAGGCACGGCTTCAAAAGTTATTGGATCCCAGCCCGTAAGGCAACTTCCGGGAGACCTTCTAGAGGGTTACTGACTTGGGTTAGCTGTTCCCTTAAGTGCCAGATTGAAGAGATGGACACTGTGCGGCTGTGTCGACCTGCAAGGCCTGATATTGACAACTGTTATGGAAAAACCTGCACTACTTTGAAATATATATTGCAAAAGTGTGGGGCGCAACTGCGTGTCTGACGCTTTGAGGGCCTTAGATAACATTTTATTCTGTAAATCTGCTTCTCACTATATTATAAATGCCGGGGATTTTAATACGACTTTTGAGCCTCATCCAATGGCCCAAGAACTTTATGTAGAAGAAGACATTTACTGGGGCATCCCACATCTATCTTTAAATAAAAGTATTAGATTGAGTAGATCAACTTACCAAATAATTGATAGCACACTTGTATACGGTCTCCGTGCTTGTAATGGCCGTTCATGCTCAGATGCCACACCCGCCCTACTTTCAGAGTCAAGAGACATATCGACTATTTCCTACTGGACATTCGCCTGTTGGGACATATGATCGATATGGCAGTAAAAGAACACGAAGAAAGTGACCCCAAACCATTAGTCTTAAGTATTAGGGGTCTGTTGCACTCATTAGATGCCTCTGAACCGCAGGACTATGTGCAACAGCTCTCTATGACTAATAATAAATGTAATGTCAAGTGGGACACCGTAAATTCATCGTTGGGCTCCCTTACATCTATATATAGCCTATTAATAGATCGAATGGAGCATATGCTCCGCTCACCAAAGGACGGTGACAGGCTTTTGGCCGCACATATGGAACTATTTAACTCCCTCAAAAAACACTTTATTAAAGAGTCGGTTGCCAAGCAAAGGAATATAAGTAGTGAGAGATGGTTTAACCACTCACGTAAGGAAGCTAAGCTCAGGTTATTGAGGGATCTGAGAATGGGGATCTGAGAGCCTATCAGACAATCTAGAGAGCGCTACAAGCAGGAGTTTATTAAGGCCCGTAGAAGTTGGGAGGAAGAAAGGTGGGCTGCACTTTTGGACTCTGCCAGAGCAAACGATACCTCTAAGTTCTGGAAGCTGATCTCAAATGATAGCAGAGAATCTCGGCCCCTGCCTGGTACCTCGATCCTCCCTGTAACATGAACAAAACACTTTGGGTCACTTTATGCAGGGGTGGACGTTCCATATTCAGGGGTATTGGTGGAAAACGGGAAACTCGATCCACCTCCAATCCAATTCACCGTAGTGGAAACTAGGACAGCAATAACTTTTTTGAAGTGGGGCAAGGCCCCAGGTCTTGACAAAATTACCGGCGACATTTATAAATCAAACCCTGATATTTGGGCCCCCTATTTGAACCTGGTTTGTAATGCGGTCGTCGCAGGAGCACCCATCCCCTGGACATGGAAGGGAGCTGAGATAGTCCCCCTTTTCTAAAAAGGTAGTCCTAATGACCCCTCTAATTATCGCCCAATCTGTCTTCTGGACAACTTACAAAAACTCTTTGCAAAACAGATTCTGTTTCGCCTTGAAGAGTGGATTATGGAGAACAGGGCTATTTCGGATCTTCAGGCAGGGTTCAGACCAGCGGTTAGCATAATAGATAAGGTTCTGAGGTTTTTAGCAATCAAATGGAAGACGGTGGATGTTGGAGGTGGGAATCTATATGTGATTTTTGTTGATCTGAGAGCGGCTTTTGACTTATTCCCTAGGAATAAACTCTGGCTGACATTATTATCGGATATGGGTGTCCCTGAAGGCCTCTTAGCTCTTATAGCTCGACTTCATGAAAACACTTTTGCTCAGATTAGGTGTGGCAAAGACGGTGAACTAACAGATCCAGTTGATATTGAAAGAGGTGTCAGGCAAGGTTGCGTTTTAGCGCCGACCCTCTTTCTTTTATATATAAATAATTGCAATAAATATTTAAACAACTGTATCAATGATTCACCTAAATTGGCAGGAAAGAAAATTCCAGGTCTGCTTTATGCAGACGACACCATTTTATTAGCCAAAACACCTAAGGGACTGCACAATCTGGCTGACCAATTCTGTCTTTATTGTAGAGATTTTGACTAGGAAGTTAATGTTAAGAAAACCAAGTTGATGATATACAGTCCACAGAAGATTAAAACAAAAGTGACTATTTTAATGAACACTACTCCTCTGGAAAGGGTTGCTGAGTATGATTATCTGGGAATTAGATTAATGGACTCGGGTAGCTGGGATGCGACCGTTAGAAAAGGGAGCCTCACCTTATGTCAAAGAGGAGGGGCCTTAGGTCGCAAAGCAAGAAGTGTAGTTAGTCCACCTTTAAACCCCACTTTCGAAATATATAAAGTTCAAGTTCGAGGTGCAGCACTGTATGGGGAAGAGCTCTGGGGGTTTTATAGACAGTTGGATGTTCTAAAAATCAAGGAAAATCAGTTTATTAGATATATAACTTGGCTGGGGAAGGGCAGGCCGCTGATCCCTCTTAGATTTGACCTTGGAATAAACAGCATTAAAGATATAGTAGGCTTGAAACCCCTCTTATACTGGACACGCATATGGAAAAAAGGAAGAACTGTCTCCCTTTCGACAGGCAATTAAAGATCTTACAAAGTTCCAGTGTAACTGGATTAAGGTTAGCTGGTTAAGGGAGATGAAATTGGCTTGGGACAAACTGTCTCTCCCCCTTTTTTTGGGAGAGGTCGGAGTTGATTCCCACCAATGCCATCCCATTAGTTAAGCAAAGGTATTGGGAGAAGGCCAATGAGGAGACCCTCCTTAGTAAAGGGGTGGGACGATTGACTTCAGAGTTTCTGATGGTCAAGAATGAACCAAGGCCAGAACAGTTTTTGGATACATGCCCAATGCACGTGCCCTATTCCTTCAATTTAGATATGGAACCCTACCAGTTAATAGTTTTACCGCCCATTGGCCGAAAAATAGCTCAGAGGCCAATAAATGTTCATATTGTAATTTACGCGAGGAAACTATCGAACATGTTTTGTTCTTCTGTCCTCTGTATAAAAATCCAAGAGGAAGATGGATTATTCCTCTCTGTAAAGTTTTATCACTACATGACCGAACTAACACCTATAGAATATGTAGATATGACTCCTCCCCACTAGTTGTAAGTGTGGTAACTAAGTTTTTAACATCAGCGTGGTCTATTCACCGTAGGGTTCCCACAGTGCCAGATTTTTAACACCATGAGGAACTGTAGGATCAATGGGGACTTACAGACAGGCATGTCCTTGGGGAGGTTTCCCCTGCGTCAGGTGATTCCATTTTATGGTCTTAATCACACTATTTTTTTAATTAGATTTTATTATTATTTATAGTGCTAAAATCTGAATAATAAGTAGCATCTGTGCAGGGCCTTTGTGCTCGAATAGTTTTATATGCTTACCATATATTTTATTTTAACTAACTACGATTGGTGATCTAATAGTTCATAAAAGGAGATTACAGGAATAAACTGATGATCGGATTTTAGGCTAAGTGCCTTTATGAATCATAGGAAGCTTTCCCTTTCTATATCTATGAATTGCTGTCTGTATGATTGTACTTAATTGGTCTTTATCTGGTTCGACTAAAGAGACTTACTGTAGTTTGCCCTCTTAGGAAGTTGCTTGGAGTATAAACAGTTCTGATCTTCTTGTGGTGCTTTTCGATACTCCGTGTATTACACTATATTTTTATACTATATTTTTGTTCAAGGAGGAGCCATATGAGCCAATTTTAATTTTGCCAAAATGTGAATTTACATGGATGCATTATTCTTATCCAGTAACAGTGCGACTACGGTCCTTTGTGTAGCAGTTTTACTCTGTAGGGTTTGCAGAGATGCCCAAATGTTTTTACTAGGGCTGAGCAGGAATGCACATGAATTTATGAATTTATGAAATTCTGAGTCTATTTGTATTGTATTTGACATGTTTTTAATGTTTTTAATTACTCTTTCTTTTTTGTAGTTCCATGAGTATTTGCTTTTATTATGTGCTTTAATGGCTTGTGAACAGCCGAATAAAGTCTATTTGATGATAGTCTCACTGTTGAAAAGCTTTTGTTGAGGGAGTTAATACCAAGATTCAGATTCCTGACTTCCTTGAAATCAGACATAGGATCTCGTTTTACCAATGAGATCATAAAGTTGTTGTGTGTGGCATTACAAATTGAGCAAAGATTGCACTGCAGTTACAGACCAGAAGCCTCTGGATTGGTCGAGCTGATGAATGGAGCTCTGGAGTCTCGACTGGCAAAGGTATGTGCGTCCACAATATTGAAATTGCCACTTGCATTGCCGCTTGTTCTGATGAGCATGTGTAGCACTCCTGACAGAAAGGCAGGACTGTCCCCTCACAAAATTCTCATGGGACATGCTATGAGGTTGCCATCTGTGCCCGCAAATGCACTTGTGACATTAGAGATGACTTAGTTATGGATTATTGCAAAGCACTAGCTGATGTGGTTCGCTGTTTGTCTCATCAGGTTGAAGAAGCAACAGCTCAACCGTCGCAGGAACAGAGTCACAACATGAGTCCAGGTGATTGAGTTCTGGTGGAGAAGCATATTAGAAACTTAAGCTTAGAACCGCATTAGAAAGGACAGTATCAGATCATTCTAGTAACTACAACAGTTGTGAAGTGTGCTCGTCTGCCGAACTAGGTTCATGCAGGTCACACACACAAAGTTCCATGTCCTCTTGAAGATACATTGCCTGTTCCGCTAGGGGTCCAGGTTAGCCAAAATGTGAGGACTGGACAAATGGCTCTCACAGAACCTTCACAAGCTGGTGAAAATCTGAGCATGTCAAAGGCAATCAAAGGTGCAGGAGGGTCAAGTCAGAGTCAGGCAACCTTTGCTAGCTCAGCCAACGTTGCAACACCAGTTGTGCCTGAAACGAGAACTGTGAGTGGAAACCAGTGGCCCTCAAAATTCCAGTCCCCATAGCAGGTGTGCTTCCAACTATAGCGGAAGTAGCTGAAGAATCTGATCAATGTGACAGTAAAAATTGTGCATCACGGAGATCAAAGAGAAAATTAATATTGTAGGTACTCAGCACTCAAATGGATGTACTTTTCTACAAATGAATGGGAAAAGGAATTGATTGTCTTTTGTTTTGAACATTCAGGCTCAGCTGTACATTCAAGAACATAACATTGCATTAGAAATGAACTCTGAAATCACCTTACCAATTGATGAACAGAGACATTATTTGCCGCAAATACCAATTGGTGATTACAAAATGTATATTATGAGAGACAACTTTTTGAACTCTTTGAGACCTTGTTAGTAGAAACTTCCTTTTTTGGATTTTGCTTTGCTAGCATAGAGAAGTAAAGGACACTTATCAATTCAAGCCTTTTTGCATATATTTATTTAATTTACATTTTTGATTTTAATTTTGTATTTTTGAATTTGATACCTTGGTCTGACTCTAGGGATGTTATAGGTTTGGATCAGGGTAAATGGAGTAGATGTAAATATGTATGTATGTGTTTAGCAATAGTATGCATAACTGTGAGTATTCTGTAAATTGCTGAATTGAGTGTGTCAGTGAAAGACAATTTAGAGAGCACAGCTACACCAGTGCGTAAGGAGTCATTCAAAATAAGCTCCACAGACAGAAGATGAGAGATTGCTTCAATTGGACTGATCAAAGGGAGATTTGTCTTCTAATGTATACTACACATTACTGCACAAATGCATTGAAACTATGGATGTGCATGATTGTTATGTTTGTACACAGATTCCTTCATCTGTGCAGGAAGGAATCACCTATCATAGTCTTAACCTATCAAGAGTTCATAAACCAAGTGGATGACAGAAGTACGGCTATGAAAACAAAAATAGAAAATGGTGTAGTTTCACAAAGCTGGCACAAGGATGAAGCTAATATTACAGACAGTGATAATCAAGGACACTTGGCTTTAGAGTGGCAAAATGTAGGGGAGCTATGTATATTAGACCTCCGTAAAAGGCCGATAATGAGTTTGTAGGTACTAATGAATGTAGACATGTATATTTGTTTAAAAGTGTTTGGAATTTCACAGTAAATGGACAGGACCCTACCATACTAGGGGACAGATTTATGGAAAGTGGTGCTGCACCTCCCTACCATCACCATGTGTGCGCCGTATTTTAAATACGGCGCACCATGGCCCAGGGTAGGGGGCATTAGCATAATTTCTCATTACGCTATTAATGTACTCTGCAGGAGTTGCGCCAACATTATGACACTACTACTGCAGAGTACATAGGGCCCCATTCTATAGAATGGAAACCCCTTTTAACGCCTGCTCTTGAGCAGGCGTTAAAAGTGACGTAAAAAATGGTGCAAGGAAATCTCATACATTTCCCTACGCCATTTTTATGGCTCCCCTAATGGGGGAACACCCCCGCTGCATGCATTATTCCTGGCGCAGGCATAATGTAGCACAAAGGGTTACAGAGTGGCGCAATGTTTGCATTACACCACGGCACAGGGGCTTCAGCCTCGTTGGGCCACATTAACGTCAAAAATGATTATGTTAATGTGACGCAAGGTGGCGCTAAGGCATTATAAATATGCCCCAGGTGTTTATTTAATTTGTGGGAAACATGCCTATTACAAATTGTCAAAAGTGTGATGTGGTGTATGTTATTTAGGGGTAGTTTTTCTAAAAAATCCACAATGTTGAACATTTTGATAATCCAGTCTGGAAGGAGAGACCAAATTCCAGAGTAAAGAGAGGAGCTAATGCAGTTGGGGTAACAGGTGAAATATTTGGTGTCTTCATTCCATCAGTTGGCATGTTTCTGAATGACATAAAGATTAGAAAATTGGCAACAACTGTTGATAAGATGTCTACTGATTATGCTGGAGCAATGTTGTTCATGGGTACAGAGATGGTTGCAGTGGGATCAATGGTGTTAAAAAATTGCCTTGCCTTAGACATATTATTGGCAAAGAAAGATGGAGTCTGTAAAGTTTTGAGTCACAACATTGCTGCCCGTACATGCCAGATAATATCAAGGAGATAAGGAGATTTACATCAATCATGAGAAACATGAAAAATGACTTGAAAGACTTGAAGGACACAACAACTTGGAAAGCTATAGGTAAAGGATTTTCAAACATTGGATCATGATTTCGAGATTTGGGACAGGGAATAGTGAGAATGATCCTAAGACTGCTGATGATTGTGACTATGGGCCAGATGTAGGTAGCCGTTTGCATGGTGCAAACTACGAAAATCGCAGTTTGCGCCATGTAAACAGCCTAAAGCAATGCTCATTCCCAAATTGCAAGTCGGTACCGACTTGCAATTTGGGAATGCGACTCGCAAATAGGAAGGGGTGTTCCCTTCTTATTTGCGACCGTCATCGCAATTCAGAATTGCTGTGTGACCGCGAATGCTGTCGCAAAGCAACTCGTAGTTACCACCAGTGTCACACTGGTAGTAACTCATTCGCAAAAGGGAAGGGGTCCCCATGGGACCTCTTCCCCTTTGTGAATGTCGACATAAATATTTTTTCAGAGCAGGCAGTGGTCCTATGGACCACTGCCTACTCTGAAAAACCGAAACCAAATGGTTTCGGTATTTTTTTTCATTTTGCAACTTGTTTTCCTTTAAGGAAAACGGGCTGCAAAATGAAAAAAAAAAAACTGCTGTATTTAAAATGCAGTCACAGACATGATGGTCTGCTGACTTCAGCAGGCCACCGTCCCTATGAGTGCAGGGACTCGCTATGGGGTCGCAAAATGCGACCCACCTCATGAATATTGATGAGGTGGGTCTTTGCGACCCCATGGTGAGTCGCAGACGGTGTCTGAGACAACATTCTGCATCCGGGATTGCGACTCGGATATTGCACGTCGGACAGACTCGCAATTTCCGAGTCGAAATCTCGGAGTTTCCTACATGTGGCCCTATGTGTGTTATAGTCGCACTTGGATTTTACAAGTTATACAAATGCTGGAAAGTGCAAAGGGCTAAGAGTAAATAGAGGAGGGAAGAGATAGAAATGAGGAAAATGAGGAGCAGTTTTACAAAAACCTGAAGAGAATTGAGCATTTCAGTGGACCAAGCCCCTTACGTTATCAACCAACCAGGCTTTGAGCTGTCTCATTGTAAATAAGAATGTCCTTTTTGTGACAGCATAATTTGCTGTCAGAGGAGGGATTGTTCGAGTGGAAAAGTTTGATTATGCTTTAGTAACACAGAAGTTAGTATTAGGTAATTATGTAGTCACATTTAAAAACCTAACGTACAGAAAAAGCTGCTTTAACACACATTTTAAAAGTATTCACATTTTATGAATATGGTAGACATTGTACCTACCAGAATGTGTTCACAAGATTAAATGAATATTGAAACCATATTATGAATATTTAGAGTAATGATTAGTAGCAAAATTAATTTGATTTACTATGGTTAATGTGATTTATAAGTACATGTGTACATGGAATAAAATGCACTTCTCTGTCATATCTAATGTGATGCTTAAACAAAGATTGCTTATTATGTGTGTTTCATTATTAACAATATTAATGCATTATGGCCCTCATTCTGACCTTGGCGGTCGGCGGAGAGGCGGCGGTCGGACCGCGAACAGACCGGCGGTCAGAAAAATGGCATTCTGACCGCGGCGGTCACCGCCGCGATCGACCGCCACTTCCCCACTCCGACCGCCACGGCGGTCATGACCGCCGGGCTGGAGTTTGCGCACTCCGGCCCGGCGGTCGTCCCAAGACCGCCAACGGTATCATGACCCTGCCTACCGCCACGGTTTCTGGCAGTCGGGAACCGCCATGCGAACCATGGCGGTAAGCACTATCGGGGCCAGGGAATTCCTTCCCTGGCACTGATAGGGGTCTCCCCCACCCCCCACTACCCACCCGAGTCCTCCCCCCACACCATCCACCCCCCTGCCACCCCCCAGAGGTGGTACGAACCCCCTCCCCACCCCCACCCCGACATGCACATACATGCACCCCGACATGCACACACCCCCAGCATGCACATATACACACCCCCTACACACACATACACAACGGGGACACATACCCGCACACATACATGCAGACATGCGCACCTGCCGAACAGCACACATTACCCATAGACACAGCAGCACCCCCGCCCGCATACACGCACTCACACACCCCCTCTACACACTCACACGCACACCCCCATGCACGCCCACATCACACAACACCCCCCCTCCCCCTCCCCTCACGGACGGTCAACTTACCTTGTGCGTTGGTCCTCCGGGAGGCGACGGGAGCCATGGGGAGGTGACCGCCAACAGAACACCGCCAACAGAAGACCGCCACACAGATATGTGGGTCGTAATTCTGTGGGCGGTGTTCTGCTGGCGTGGCGCTGGAGGTTGACCAGTCTCCACTTTTCCGCCGACCGCCAGTGTGGCTGCTGGCGGTTTCCCGGCGGAACGCTCCCAGCGGTCGGAATGCGCACAGCGGCATACCGCTGCGGTCGGCGGTCTTCACCGCGGCGGTAACTCGGCGGTCTCGCGAAAAGACCGCCAAGGTCAGAATGAGGGCCTATATTTCTTATGTTAGCATAACTAGCCCTGAAGATTTCATATTTGCAGTCATGTAAAAGTGTTGAATCATTTATTTTCCTCTAACATGATTTGTTTTTACTATGTTGTCGCTCATGAATAGTAAAGAGACCCTATTTTATTATGTGTACGCTTTGTTTCCCCGTGACCTTGATTTTGTTACCCAGAAACCTGAGGATTGAAAGTTAAAGCAGTGCCATTGTTTAATGGAACTTTTTCTCATGAGAACTGTTGGAATCGTTATGTGCATGGGAACATTTTAGAATGTATCAAGTGATGTACAAAATTGACAGTTATTGCCAGTGTCACATAGAAGAAGAAGTGACTTCATCCTAAGCTTGTGAAACCTGTTCCATGTTGCAAAGTGACATGGGATCACAGTTTGTTTGGATATTATCCCTTTTGTGTGATGTGGACTCATCAAAACTGACCAATCAAATTGTTTGGAGTATTTTTAAGTAAGGGATGGATTTAGTAAGTTTGAAGCAGTCACATTTAGAATCTTGTTCTGTTAACTTTGCCCTTGGATGTTTCCTGATTTCCATGTGCAGTCTGTGCTCTGCACCTTTCCACTGATTATTCCTGTTGGGCTTTGCTGATGATCTACATGCTTTGCTAACAAAACTGAATTGAATGCTGACCCTAGGAGAGGTATATTCTAATGCAAATGTTATTTCCCCCTGTCCTGTGTTTCTGTTGTAGAAGTAAGTATGCTGACACCTGCCTATTTTATTTTCTGACTTAGTTTAACCTAGCCTGAGTTAGATGATTTTGCCAAATTATTTGTGTCTTTTTTTTTTTTTACTTTTTCCCACGTGTTAGCCCATCCCATACATACTTGTCTTAATTTGTGTTCGTAGTAAGGACAACCATTTTCCTAAAATTTGAATCTACTAAATCTGTGCAATTTGATTTAACTAATGTTTTCGCCATCTGATTTGGAATATGTGTCTGTATATCAGATTATCTTTTTATTGGTACATATCATTCTTTTTGGATGTTAAATGATGCTGATATTAAGTAGATTAAACTTTTTGTAGATTTGGTCAGCCTAATGTTTTTCTTTATCTTTGCAGATTGACTCTGTGCACAGTTTGTGTGACTTTGGCTTTATGGTTATAAATAAATCTTTGAAACATTTCTCAGATTGGAGTATTGTTTAAGTGGCCAAATTGGTCATGGTGTTTACATTTGTTGATTGGGTTTGAATTGATTGTATATGGTTACCACACTCCTCACTGGGTACAAAGATTCCATCGACCTCTGTGAAGCGTTTTCGAAACCTGAGAAGGAGGAAAAAACATGTCAGCATACACAACTTTCTAATTTTCACATGATTCAAAGCCATACCAATTAGGGGAATTAACACACCAAATATATCCATGAACACTTGACCATACCCATGTTTCACCTTTTTAAGATGAGTTTCACTCATCTCATTCATGTCATCTACATGATACACTCTTGAAAAAGACTATCTCAAGATAGAAGAAACCTAAATAAGCTGTTTTACCAGAGACATGAACATGTCCCAAAATAATGGGTCATTACCCAAAGTACAATCTCTGTCAAATATATAATTATAACTGCACTCACTTGTCCTAGTCATTTGTGAAGATTCCCATTCATCGTGTTACTTGTGCATCATACATATAACTACATTCTTCTCCTGAGTAACTCTAAGGGCCTCACTGCAAGTTTGGCAGTCAGACCGCAATAGAGGTGGCCACCAAAAGACCACCATGTGGGCGGTCATACAGAATGCCATATTACGTGGTACACAGGCAGGGCTGGCAAAAGCAAGTCAATAAACCACAGAGCTAGTACCGTTGAGGGCGCGAAATATGCAGCCTGTCACCCAACCACCGAATGTATTACAAGTCAAAGTCACAGTGGCGGACAACCATGGCGGTTTGTCAATGGTGGTCTGAACCACGACGGATTGCAGTCAGCAAAGTAACACACAACACCACATTGGATGGATCTGAAAACAACACAACTGACACACGTTGCCACACCTGACACACCTGCAAAGCATACCATAAAACACACCCCTTCACTGACCACAATCCTTTGCATCTACAAAGTCAAACACTCAAGCCAGAGCACATCAAAAACTCACCAAACCGTAGATTAGGCCCCCCAAAACATTCCCTAAGCATATATCCCACACCATCAACACACTCCTATTTCCATTCTCATCCATTTGCACTTCTCAACCCCATTAACGCACCATCTCTTGTTCATATCCCACCACTTATTTTTTAACCACCACCATGTCACCCCAGAAGAATCCCTGTTTTACTGAAGATGAGTTAAGAGTCATGGTGGGTGAAATCATAAGAGTAGAGCCACATTTATTTGGAGCAGAGATCCAGCACACTACTATCCCAAGGAATACGGAAATGTGACAAAGGATAGTTGACAAAGTGAATTTAGTAGGCCCCACCCCACATACAAGGGATGAAATCAGGAAGAGGTGGAACAACCTCAGGGGGAAGGTACGTTCCATGGCATCCAGACACCAGCTGCATGTCCAGAAAACTGGTGGTGGTTCTCCAGTCCTCCCTTACAAATCACATCCTAGGAAGAGAAGGTCTTGGCCATTCTGTATCGTGAGGGCTTAACAGGAATACTTGAGGGAGTGGAGTCTGATAAGTCACAACACAAACATATCACCAAAATATATTGTCATACATGCTCACTGATGATCTTTTGCCACCTTCACCCCACTGACCAGTCCAGTGTCCACCTGTCTATAGATCCCAGTCTGACATCCCAAATGTGAAGTAGACTCACCTGGGGGAACAACATCTCTGTGTAGTGTGTGTAGTACTGCGATTGACTCCACTACAATTCCCAGCATGCACTGTTCTACAATTACAAAAACCAGAACACTGTATGCTGCTCAATATTACCTTGCATGTTAACTCCCCACCGGAGTGTACTCACCTGCGAGGATGACATCTGTATAGTGTGTGTGTAGTACAGGCACTGACAGGACTGATAAGGCAAAGAGGCATTGCTACTGTCACTCCGTTCAGCCAACATGATGTCCTTTGCACTAATGGCCCTTGTCACTGAACTCCCTTTTGAAGGGTACTTACTTTGAAGGATGTCATATGTATAGTGTATGTGTAGTACAGGCATTGATATGACTGCTAAGGCCAAGAGGCACTGATACTGTCACTACAAACACCAGGACAGTGCCCCCTTCCCTGAAGACAACAGTATTTCAAATCTATAATGATTTGTTCTCACAGAGGGAGTTGGCATCTGTCAGGTATTGTGAAGCAGTGGGAGTGACAGGGTTGCAAATCACAATAGGCAATGCTCCCCTAACTACAAACAACAAAACGGTGTCAACCCCCAATATATGCTTGTGTACAAAATCACCACTGAAGTGTATTCACCTGGGAGGAAACTGTCAGCACAGTGTGTGTAACAGTGAGAGTTACATGGCTGCAACTCACTGGAGGCTCCCTTACTTTCACTCTATACACCAGTCCACTGTACACCTGCAAATATACCCTTACTTTGTAAAGGTGCACATGAAGAGTACCCACCTGGGGGGATGACATATAACAAGTGCATGAAGTACATGGAGTGACATGACTGCTAAGTCCAGGAGGTTCTGTCTCCCCAAATCCAAACATAAGCCCAGGGTGCATCTGTCCAAAAATCCTTGTTCGTTAACTTGCAATGGAAGTGTATTCGCCTGAGAGGATGAACTATGTATACTGTGTATATTATTTGGAGTAACATGACTTTAGAATCCAGGAGAGGCAGTCCCTGTAACTCAAATAACGAGGCCAGTGTCCATATGACATTGTGCATCTGTCTAGGAACTCACTAATTAAGTTTACCCATCTGGGAAGAACAAGATACAGATCATGGTAACTCTTTGATGTGGCTAACCACCTACATCCATCTTGAGCAGCAAAGCCAAAATGAAAATATGGTGGAAGTAAGGACAGCTCAACCTCTGTGCAACAAAATAATGAAAAAAGCAAAGGCCTCAAGATGCACCACCTGAATGGTATTGGCAGCAGACACATTCACAATGCATCAACCACATGATGAAAACAATCACATACACAACAAACTCCTGAGTCTGCCTGCATAACAGTCAACTAGGCCAAAAAATGATCAAATCACCATCTGCCCAGTCACTGCTTGCCTGCACTGCTGGCAAGATATAAGCCTGTGACCATCCTCCCAAGTGCTAATGAACTGATACATTCTGCAGCTGGTTGACTGGAAAGGATTGTGTATGTTATTCAAATTCCAGGTCAATACAATTAATAGCATGTGTACCTGTCACATAAGGTAAACCTGCAATCCCAATGTATACATGGCCTTTGTTAAATGCCACCGTAAACTGTTGGAGGTAGATGTCACAATACAACCTGTAACATTGTAGCTCTCACATCAACAGGTGTAGCTGCCACTGGTAACACCAAGCCCACTCAAGAGACTGCTACTTCCCCCAAGGATGAAGCCCTCAGTGAGGATAGCACTCCTGAACATATGGACGTAGCGGATGGTCTGGCCCATCACGGCAACCTTGTCAGATGACACCAGTGAGCCACACAGTGACCACATTGAGTCCTCCCAGCCTGGTTGCATCAACATCACTGGTAGCCATTCGCCCCACAACCTGTGTCCCGAAGACTGTAACAACCACCTCATGCCCCTCAGTCCAGGATCCTGAGTCACAGCAACACACCTCTGATAAACATGGTCCTGGAACCAGTGGTAGGGGGCAAGCTGTGCCAAGGGCACAGGCACATGGGGGTAGGGTGCATGGGAGGGATGTTGTGGGCCGGTGGCATGAGGGTATTGGGGATGGTCCTGACCTCAGAGAAGTCTTGGGAGCCTATCAAGAATCCCAAGGCATGATGGACCAGGTACTTGCTGAACTCAAGGAGATCAAGCAGCTGCAGAGCAGAGGGACTTCCATCGTGAGTCTCTGGAAAAGTGGGAGGCCACCAACACTACCCTGGCCTTCCTATCAGGGATGTTCAGGGAGATCAGCAGTACCCTGATAAGGGACCGTGAGCAACACCACACCCCTTCCTTTGGCCAAACAACACTAATCCTGTCAACATCTGTGGCAGCCACTGGAAGGGAGGCCCTCTTGGTGGAAGGAGCCGCCTAAAACACCCCTGCCTCTGTAGCACCAGAAACCCCCCACAAGCGGGGACGTCCAATCAAGCAACCAGGAGGTATGGATGGCAAGACACCAACCATTGCCAGCAAGTGACCTCTTTCTGAAGGAAATCCTTTGTGTGCCACATATTTACTACTTTCTTTTCCACATTTGATTTTTAAATGTTTAAATGTAAGCCCCTGTGATGTACATGAGGAAGACACATACTGGTAATGGAAGGAGGGATATGTCTAAGGTAGTGTCAGGCTGAGAATTACTTGCAACACAATGATACAAGTGTCTGGTCGCACCAAAAATGTTATTCCACTGTTCAGCACATAGGCTGTTGAAATGTCTAGAATGTTGTAGCCAAGAATGACCGAACCATATTGAGTCAGGCTGGATATTCCAAGGTACCGTCCCCTAGACCACAAAAGAAAGGGCTTTGCCAGACCTCGTCCCGTAGAATAGGATAATAGATTGGTGGATGCTGTCACCAGCTTGAGCCTTATCACATACCAAAACCAGGTCTGCCAACATAACATACACCATGGCACAGACAGAGGGCAGTACAACAGTTGCTGATCATAGGTCCATCCCATTACAATGACCAAGAATCTGGTAGTGTGATACAAACCTATGTCAGTGTTGTGGCACAGGCACTGTGGCCTGCAATGATAAAACACATTTACAGCTACAAAAAGCTCATACTGGATCACTGTCTACACAATGTGAAGGGGGAATGCGTGGATTGCACTTGATGCCAACTTATTTCAAGGCCATATGATCACACACATAAGACAATTGGACCAACACAACATCAAACCAGTGTATTACATAGTTCAGAATTCCACCCACCCACTGTCCATGAGGCATTGGCACCAGACTCATACACCTTAAATCTCTGACCAACATCACCTGGATCAATCAATGTCTACTTCATATGTCAGTACAGCAATATATACCTGTCAATGTCACAACTCTGATATACCCACATGACGATGGCATGGTGAAGGTATCTGGTTAAAAACAATGCAAGGACTTTAGGCAGAAAAGTTGATACCTTTGTCCAAAACCTCATATCAAACATCAGTAGATCCACTTAAATTACAATGAGACTGACACAAACAAAGCAGATAATAAAGGTAATGAAATGGTCAAGTCTGACTTAGCAATCAAACCTTGGCTGTATACTGCAAAGCATAAGATCCCCTGTCTTTTGGAAAAAACCCTACTCAAAACATCCTGACCACCACAGTTCCTCATACAGTCTCATAATCGTATAACATTACATACTTACACTCAAGTAAAGTAATGCTCAATGAGATCTGCCGCAAGTCTTCACCTTCCTCTTCATCACTGTCACCCTATCTTGGCATTTCAGGATTCTCACCTGTGGCACTGCTAGCTCCCCCTCATGTCTGGGATAGCCCTCCGCAGGGCAATGTTGTGGAGCATGCAGCAGGCCACAATGATCTTACAAACTATTTTGGGTCAGTAGAGGAGGGCTCCACCTGTCTTGTCCAGACACCTAAATCTGACCTTCAGGAGCCCAAAAGCCTTTTCCACAACATGCCATGTTTCTCCATGGGCATCACTGAAGCCGACTTCCCCTGGCGTAGTTGGGTTTCACTTCGGCATCAACAACCATGGACGGGCTGGGTATGCAGAATCCCCTGTAATGAAATGGGACATATGTGCAACAATGAGTCCCTCTCATCACAATGTTTGCAGCAGACATTGCACACAAACAAACAGAACTTATGTGACTTACCAACCAGCCAGGCTCTCTCTGGGTACAGTTGTGACATCAGGTGGGGGATTACATTGTTCTGCGTAATGAAGGCATCATGGACTGAACCTGGATAATGGGCACAGACCTGTGAAAGAGGTCCATTAAACAAACGACTTAGACCTTGATGGAATGGAAGCTATTTCTGTTGTTGAACACTTGCTCATTGCCATACGGTGGGACCAAGGCAACATGTGTACCATCAATGGCTCCCACTATATGTGGGATGTGTGCAAAACCCTAAAACTCAGCCTTCAGATGGGCAAAATCCTCACGCTGAAACCAGATGTAGCTGTCCAGGTGTTTCAACATTGCTGAGAGTACATCTTTCAAAACAAGACTGAACATAGGCTGGGGCATTCCAGCAGTTAGGGCCACTGTATTCTGGAAGGATCCTGTGGCCAGGAAATGGAACACTGCCATGACTTGTGCAATGGGTGGTATACTATTTGGATGATGAATGGCAGCCTTCAGATATGGCTCCAACTGATGACATAGATGCATGATTGTTTGCCGATTCAGAGGGTGAATCTGGATGATGTGGCATTCTTCCATGGTCTGAAGTGTAACAGTGGACGATAGACAGGAGGTTGTTTGATCCTCCCCCTCCCTGGGTACCTATGTATGACAAGAAAGGATTTTGGCATCATTCAATGTGTCCCTTGCAACATACATGATGCATGTGAATGACAAACTGTGACAAGGCAAGTCACGTCAATGATAAACAGTACACATCACAACTGTAAATCACACTGAAGAAACATGTTACCCACTTGCTTCGCAATACATGTGTACACATCATCTATCTGGTAATCAACAACTTGTGCATGAAACTTGCAACTCGGACTGTGACTTGATGTCCCAAGCTTTACAATGACCTTTGTTGGGAGAGACCGTGCCCCAAAGCAAGTTGCCATGTGTGCCTAATAATGTACAAACATGGTGTCCTAGTAGTTGAAGCTACATGACAAGACAAGACAGGCACTTATCATTAGAAACGCAACTTTTTTCTGAGTTTTGACACATTTTTCGGAGTTATATAATGCATTTTAGGCCTCTAAAATGGCAGCTACCTGACTAACTCCACTGGACATTGGGAACCATCTGTGACTGCTGATGGAAGTCATAATACCGGTGGCAACCACAGCAGACACAGCCATAGGCTAACATTATTGCCAGTGGTGCTCGCGAGCCAATGGCTATGTCCGCTGCTGAATCCCTCACTTGACTCCTGACACTGCTGTCACCAAGACCTCCACTACCTGAGCTGCTGTGTACCACCTCTGGGAGCAATCATGCCATGTCCAGCAGGTGATGCCCCCCCCTACCTTTTTTCCAGAGGATCTGGAGAGGCTGGTCACAGAGGTACGACCCCTGTAGAGACAGCTCTATGGTGCACCAGAGGAGCAGGTGAGTGCTTCATGTCCACATTTACTTTTCTGTACCTCACCATGTATTCCTTCCTCACAGGCTAGATTGTTCCTATGTGTGCCAGAATGTAAAGTCAAGGGCATGGAGGTGCAGTTGGTGTAGCATCAATGGAAGAGTCAATGTGCATGCATCTGTGTTCAGTGCCAGATGTTGAGTCCTAACACATTGTTGTGTGTGTTTTGAGTGTACCCCGATCTACCTAATATTGGATGCACAAATGTGGGTGGGGTGGCTTCACAGCCATCCCCATACATCTCGTAACACATGGATGTTGTCAATGTGAGACAGCATGCATTTGCTGGATAGCATGAGCTGTGTTGCATGTTGTAAGTGTGAGGTAGGTGTAAAGTGAGCTATGTGTATATTGCCACTAAGATTTCAAACCACATCTGGGCTTGCTAAAATGTTGTCTTGAAGGCATACTCTGACTCACTGTGCCCTTCAGCTTGCCACATACACTTCACATGTCAAATTGCTGCTGGCTGCATGATCTACTATCATGATGGAAGTTTCATGTAGGTTGTGTCTGCTCAGCCTGCAGAGACTGTCAAATGTATCTTACAGTATGGGTCCAAGTCTAGGCTGGTGTTGAGTCACTTTTGCTATACAACTGTGGCACTGTGGCCACTCCCTGTATCCCAGTTGATCCTGTCATGTGGCCAAATCTAGGCTTTGTGTTAATTTGCAGTATATTGAGACCCTTTCCCTGATGAGTATGAAAATGTATTTAGGGGAGAGTTGATGATCTGTGACCACACTGGTCGGCATTTTCTAAGAGTGCTTCATCTGGAGAAGCACAAACATCGTTAAAGTGGTTGCAGTGGTATTTCCTCTTCTGGTGATAGACAGGGGGGATTGGAGGATCGGCGTGCAGGAGCTGTAATTATCCAGCAGACACGGGGCGCTGTGCAGGTAGAGTGAGCGGAGGGGGGTGCTTGTCTAAGTCCGCCTGTCTCTTCTGCTTTTGCACCCGTGTCCTGCTTCATGCCGTCATGGCACGCCTGGTAGGACACTGGCTCAGGTCACCTTAGTGCACGATAGCCTCCTCGCACCAGTCTCCCTGCCAGTCACCCCACCATCCTTCCCGCACCTCCATCTCCCTGTGTTTGGGTCATCCAGGTCACCAAGGACTTCTTGGCTCACTAAGTGACGGCTGGGCAACAGTGAGTAGGAGCCGGAGCAGGCTAGAGGAGAGGCTAGCAGTTATTGACCATAAGCTAGCGATAAGCTAGCCACCAGTCACCAGCACCCATCAGGAGCTCTTCCTTGCTATTGAGTCAATAAATTGAGTTGAAATTCTGGAGAGTAAAATGAGGTGAGCAGAGGTGAGCGGTGACTCGGGTGAGCGCAATGGCTGTAGTCAGCTGCTGCAGGGAGAGTGCCCTGTGAGCCTCGCAGAAGCCGTCTGGCTAGCACTGGATGCAGCTTGTGTATGCCCACTGTGTGCCCCGCTCATACAAAATCTGTCATGCGCTTTGTGCCCGGTGGGCCACAAGGAAATAACAAAGATCTAAGCCAGCTCCTAGATTACAGGACCAGCTGGAAGGTGCTAAGTGAGGGGCATGGAGAACCCGTAAGATTTAAGATTAAGATAATCAACAGTAACATTGAAATGAGATCCAGGAAGGTACGGGGTAGACCACCGGTTGCAAATAAGGGAAAGCGGGAGTCCGCAATAGGAGAGAAGGCAGCAAAAAAACTGACGAAAGACATGAAAGACATCAAACAAGATGATGGTTCTCTGGATAATAGCGGTTTAGATATGGAATATAACCCTGCGGTAGATGCAGTGAATTACACATTATGTAGCAGAACCTTGGGTGCACAGGGAGAGAAACAACCTAGGGAAGGAGTGGGGTTGATAACAGAAACCATAGAAGCCAAGATTCAGTCTGGCCACCAAAAGGCCACCGTAAAACATCAAGGATAACTGTTTTTTTCAGCCACTAATCAGTCATAAAGGTAGATATTATCGAGTGCATCAAGTTGTATAGAGAACACAAAATCGACGGAGACAACTAGAAAAAAGAAATATGATGATCATTCAGTAACCCCAGATCCCTTGTCACCAATAATTATTATCACAAACAAGAAAATGAAAAAGTAGCGGGACTGCTGAACCCTGCTTAGAAGATATGGGACAAGAAGATGCAGCACAGGGTGGTTGGGCTCAGTCTCACAAAACCCTCTTGACGATGGATGTTCAGTTGAATGCACTTACAACTCTTAAATTATTGGAGGTGTTCAGAGATTCTCAGCCTGAACTTTTGCAGAGTAACGAGATGGATAAAGTTGAGGGGCAGGCCCCCTTAGCTCCCTTAGACTGGTTGTACGATGTTCCACAGATCTTCAGAGGGGGCAAAGTAAAGCAAATGTTATGTTATGTTATGTTATACTATTTATAGAGCGCATGGCTACCCTAGGGTTTCCCAGTGCTAAAGGACCAAGACCGAAAATAAAACGGCAGAGCCAGAGCCAGGTCTAAAATAATCTAGTTTTTAGGGCCTTCCGAAAATTGTACTCTTGATTCATTAGCCGTAGCATGGGAGGAAGAGAATTCCACAACTTGGCTCCCAAAAAGGCCAAGGTGTCTCCACCCCATTTGGTTTTCTTTATTTTGGGTAGGGTAGCCAAAGCAAGGGTAGCAGATCTCAAAGCTCTATTGGGTTTATAGAAAGTGGCAATATTCTTCAGAAGAGGGGCACCCTTATCATGAAGGGACCTGTGTATATAGCATAGGGCCTTACATTTTGTCCCCTGTTCGATGGGTGACCAATGTAAAGAAACTAGGCCCGTCTTTACAGATGACCATCTTGGAATGTCCAAAAGCAGCCGGGCAGCGGCATTTTGGACCCTTTGCAATTTCTTTTTAATGTAAGATGGGGAGCCAAGAAAAAGTACGTTACCATAATCAAGTCTCGAAAGGATGGTGGCTTGCACAATAAGTCTCTTAGCCAAGGCTGGTAGGATGGAGAAGACCTTCCTCAGAAGTCTGAGGAGGCTAAAGCAAGTAGAGGATATATGCTTAGTGTGGATATCCAGTGTCAAAAGAGGGTCAAGACAGACCCCCAAACTCTTGATCGATTTCTTAGGGAGCAGAAGATCCCTCAGTGCTGTTGGAAACCTTCGCTGAGTGCCTAATCTAGGTTCTGGGCCCAGAATCATTAGTTCTGTCTTTTCTTCGTTTAATTGCAATTTACTATCAGCCATCCAATCTGAGACAGCTTGTAGGCAGGTGGATAGCATGGCCCCTTCCAAATCCACAGTGGAAGAAAAAGAGACAACCAATTGAGTGTTGTCAGCATATGACACCAACGTTAGCCCAAAAGACTCTACCAGTGTAGCTAGTGTGGACATGTATATACTAAATAAAGTAGGGCTCAAGGAAGAGCCCTGTGGAACACTGCACTTACACTGTAGTTTATCGGACAGATGGGAACGGTCCAGGACGTGGAACGATCTACCTTCTAAGAAGGACGTCAGCCATGCCAGTGCTTGATCCCTGATATCAATGTTCCTCATCCTTCGGATTAACACTTGATGGTCAACCATATCGAAAGCTGCACTCAAGTCCAGCATAATAACTACGGTGGTGTGTCCCTGGTCTATTCACTTCCTAGCTTCTTCCATGACATCTAGAAGTGCTGTTTCTGTACTATGTCCTGGTCTAAAACCCATCTGAGTGGGATGAAGAAGGCTATTAGCTTCGAGAAAAGTGTAAAGCTGTGAGTTGATGTGTTTATCTAAAATCTTAGCGGGAGTAGGTAAAAGAGAGATGGGCCTGTAATTCTTCAACACTGCTGGATCCAAGTTGGATTTTTTCAGCAATGGTTTGACTATCGCATGCTTCCATAGACTGTCCACCGATCCTTTAGTAATGGAAGTGTTGAGGAGTTCTGTGAGGACTGGGCCTATGACCTCGGATCCTTGAGCAAGGATGGCGGGAGGGGCGAGGCCTAGCGGGGATCCCGACTTCAGAGAGGTAAGGAAACCTATGACCTGTGCCTGAGAGAGGGGGGTGAATTGGGAAATGGATGATAAACTAATTTCCATAAGATTTTCCCCCTCTTCATCTATGGGATTAGTGCTACCAAAATTTGAATAGATATCCAAAAATGTTTGTTGAAAGAAATAGGCCAGGACGTTGCTATGTTCTGTGGAGGCTTCCGCAGGAGTCTCCTCCACTGGTACTTGGAGAATCTCTTTTAAGATCTGAAAGACTTCTTTTGGGGAACCGGCAGCTTCATCGATTCTCTGCTGATAGAAGGAGATTTGTGCTAGTTTAATCTCGTTATGGTATCTTCTAATAGCTTTTCTTTCCATGTCCCTATCCTCCAAATCATATGTTTTCCTCCAACTCTTTTCTAACTTTTTGCATTCTTTTTTTAGGAGATACAATTGTGGGGTGAACCACAGGGCATTGGTTTTCCTATGAGGCCCCCCTTTTTTCTTATTGGGAAGAACCGTCTCCAAGCTGTCCATTATCCACTCATTGAAAGCCAAAGCTTCATGATCCATCCTGTCCGAGAACTGGGATTTACGACTTTCCAGGGAAGCTATAAATTTCTCTCTGTTTAGCTTACTCCATTGTCTCCCTACCTGCGTCGTGGGCCTGGACCTAGTTCCCACAGATTCTGACCCGAGCACTAATGGGATTAAAAAATGATCTGACCAGGCAAGAGGAATGGGAGTTTTGCAGGCTAGAGAAGATGTGTTACTGAAAACTAAATCAATAGTGTGTCCCTTTTCATGAGCGGGGCCTTTAACCAATTGAACTAGTCCAAGTGACTCCCTATCCCCCATCATCCGTCTACATTCTAAAAGTTCAAGGTTATCGGCGTGAATATTAAAATCACCTAGGATAGTGAGATTAGGTCTGGAGCATATGATGTCTGTGATGTAGTCTGAAAGAGAGTCCAGAAATGTGTATGATGGGCCAGGGGGCGATATACTAAGATCCCTGAGAAGGTATAGTGGGGATTTAGAACAAGGGAGAAAAACATGCCTTCCCCTTCCACTTAGTGAAGGGGCTGGTACGTTAATTTGAGGAAGTCCCTGTAAATGATTGCAATTCCTCCACCTTTGGAGGTTGTTCTATCCACTCTGGCTGTTGCGTATCCGGTAGGTAAAGCCAAGTTAATATCGGGCGCAGACCCTTCATGCAGCAATGTTTCTGTGAGAAACAAGGCTGTGGGAGCTACATCAGCAAGTCGTAGATTAATATCTAGTTTGTGGGCAGACAAGGACCGGTTTAGTATATAAGATGGAGGTGTAAGAGTTAACCCCAGAAATAGTCATTACCCATTCAGGGAGGGGTGACAGGCAGGGCAGTGCCAGGCTTTAATGTAACCTTGTAGACAGTTCTTACAGTTTTTGTTTCTAGGCAATCTCCAAGAGTGCAGCTGCTCCGAAGTGTAACAGGGGGCAGAGGTAGGGGATCCTGAGAGTGTAGAGGATCTGGGGGGGGCCCTAAGGCCCGGTCTGGCACAGATGGGCTTGCCTTTGGCGCAACGAAGGCGCGCCAGCGGCGCGCCCGCTGCGCGCACGCCACATGACTCCTTAAAAATGATTGTAAGGAGACCCAGTGTCTAGGTTTAGAAAGACTATACCACCTACCCCCTCAAGATTGCGGCAGAGAAAGTGCAAAAAGTGCCAAGTAAAAATGGCGGCCGCACCCAACTTCCCACTAAAACAATGAGGGACTGTGTGGCCACTCAAACACGGGCCCTAACAGTCACAGTCCCCCAAACCATGCACAAATAAAATAAGTATGACAATCCCTTCCAGAGCCACTTGATACTACTTAAAATTCAATATTTAAAAATAGGAGTAACTGAATTTATAAGACAAACAGAATAAAATATTCAAGAGGACCCAGAAAGCTGACAAGGCTCACCGCCTAATCGGCCCAGGTCCGCTTCACGCACGCCGCATGGCTCCTTAAAAATGAGTGTATGGAGAACCGGTGCCTAGGTTTAGGAAGACTAGACCACCGACCCTCTCAAGATGGCAGCAGCGAAAGTGCAAAAAGTGCCAAGAAACAATGGCGGCCGCAACCAACTTCCCACTAAAACAACGAGGGACTGTGTGGCCACTCAAACACGGGCCCTAACAGTCACAGTCCCCCAAACCATGCACAAATAAAACAATGAACAAATAAAATAAGTATGTCAATCCCTTCCAGAGCCCCATGATACTACTTAAAATTTAATATTTAAAAATAGGAGTAACAGAATTTATAAGACAAGCTGAATAAAATATTCTAGAGGACCGAGAAAGCTGACAAGTCTCACCGCCTAATGGGAGAACTGGAGCAGGAAAATGAGGGCAATAGGGATGAGCAATCTACGAGTGATCCTGCCAATATGGCTGGCTATACTAATCTCCATGCAGGCAACAGTTACGGCCATTAGGCATTGTTCAAACAAAATGGAAATTCAAGTGGATTTACTTAATACCATGGCAGTTTTTATTTCTTGAATCAATGAGAAGCTTCAGAAACTAAATCACCAGGGTACAGTCAAATAATTCAAATGACTTTTTTATTTGTGCATGCAAAGAGGTGGTTGACAGATTAGCTCAGCTACCGGTAACCCTGAAAGGAATTTTAAGGGAAATAAAAAAGGCCATAAGGTAGGGGCTCCAGAAGCCTTAGAGCCCTCTGCCCTCTTGCACGGTGGCCATTCTGGCAATAGCTCACCAGCTGAATATGAGATATATGATGATGAACCCGAAAGACTAAACTATCATGAGGACTTAAAGGTAGAAGTGGGCAAGAAGGAGAGAAGTATCAGACAAAGAGTGTTGTGACTACAAGGATCCAGATAATATGTTGTGCCTAAACCAGGTTGAAGTACCCGGCCCTGCTCAGTTGACAAAAAGGGAGCTGAAGCGTGCAAGAAAGAGGAGGAACAGGTCATGCACACACCACGAAGTGATCACAAGAGGCTGTCAAGGACTCGTACATGCAAGTGTAGCCCATTAGGTGGAAGTCTCCTTAGAGGATAATGTTGGGTTGTCTGAATGACCTTTCAAAACAATATATTCAAATAATGGGATGGCACCCGCATCAAGGCCCCAACAATTAAGTAAGTGGGATGTCCACAAATCTGGGGTAGCATGATCCAGTTCTAGGCCGGCTTTACCGGAAGTCTACAATTCCCCAGCTCAGGATAATACTTTGACTGCCATCAATACTATTTCCATAAAACTAAATGTGGATTCGAGTGGTGTAACACCAGGTACAGGTGGCAGTAGGCCTGATATGGAGGAACAGAATTTAAAGGAGGAATCGACTCAAACCCTGCCATTAGTAGTGCAGAATTCTTAGCGCACATGGCTGCAGACATTTAAGACCGGGAATCCTAATCCTGATGAAGGAACATGGTATGGGAATACCGGGATAACACCCTGGATCTCAACGTTGGGAAAAGACCGACTAAGTGCTGGTAGTGGCCCCAACAAGCAGACCACTCTGGGGTATCCAAACGATAAGGAATGTTGGCTCATATGGATCCCAGAATACAAATCAAGGGGCCCACATGATGTTATAAACTGTTCGAGCATCTTAAAATTGACAAAGGCCATACCAGGGCTCGATCATGTCACATCTGAGGATATTCTTGCCATTAAGTTTCTACGAGCAGGAGGGCAACAATAGTTGGATCCCACTTTGGTCACATTTGCTTCCTCAAAACTTGCAGCTTTGATCCTGGAGAAGAAAAAGCTGTTGAAAGCATGGGGCATTGAAGTAACAGCATATCGGGAGGATAGATGCCCCTACCTGTTAGCAGATGAACAGCAGCCCAATAGTACATCCAGTACCATGGTATTGGTCTTAAAAGGGGCAGTAGGAAGTCCAGTTGTCTCTGATCATACTAAAGATGTACCAGCTCAGTACTCTGTAAAGATCCAAATATTAGAAGGTGAGGGATCACTACATCAATGGAAATGCAACTAAATCACGAAACCCAAGGCAACTGGTCTAGGCTGCCATCAGTGTTATCTCAAAGAGGAAGCTATAGAGACTGACCAGCAGCCTTACTCATTGCTTCTGCACTGGAAGGACTAATTCTCTGCTCATGGAATATATATGGGCTGCCGACAAAGGCCGGGGACACCGAGTTTATGCGATTCCTGGGAGCATTCAACATAATAATGCTTCAGGAGACCTGGTTGCAAGATAGTATACCACTAATCGTATTTAAGGAATATATGAAGCCTGCAGAGAAAAGTAGTATCTTTAGCAGGGCAAAGGGTGGCCTGACAACATATATTTGTGCCAACCTGCCATCAGAGAGTATAGAACTTAATATGGATGAACCTGGCCTCCTTGCTGTGCGATTGAAGGGGTGGCCTCAGCTCATGAATATTTGCCCTGAACAGTCGTAAATTGGGTGAAATCCCTTCCATTTGGACACAAGTCTTTGGAAAGTCAGTCTTTTATCTGGATTATATGTTATTGACTTCCCCTAATAAGGATTAATGTAGGATTTTACAACAGTACGTCGTGAGAAGAGTGATCATCACCCCCATGTAGTCAAGCTGGGCATTTCCCCTGGTAGTCACAAGATCTGTCAAGCCATCTAGGATGTGATTATAACTGAAAATATGAGGTGCCTGAAATGGACAGCGAGCTCGGTTAGAGCTCTGTCAGAAGAAGCTGTGACTCATCTGGAAGGTATGGCTGGAATGGACTCTAATCTGGTTTTTACTATGGAAATCTTTTGCAATTGATCTAATTAAAAGGCACCCACCTCATAGGGTTAACAGAGAAGTAAGGGGGTTAGGCTCAGGCCAAGTAAGAAGGTAACAATGCCACAATCTAATCATCATAAAAGGTTGAATATGAATAGACTATTCAGGCAGCTACGGAAAAGGCCAGAGAACAGAAAATTATTAAAAATCCTGCGTAAGGAGAGAGGCCTATTGAAAAAGGAGATTAAGCCATTTAAAAAAAGTCCAAGCAGGAAGAACTTTGGGCCAAATTGTTACACATCTCAAAATCAAATGATTGAAAGGCTTCTGGAAAATAATTAATGAGATTGAAAAGGGCCAAGTGGCACCAATAATCCAAATATAATTGAATCTGGTTGGGCTGAGTATTTGAAATTACACTTTAAAGGAAGCATTAACGACATGAATGGCCAGAATCAATCAGCAAAAGAAGCAATTCAAATTGATTCCTTGATGTATTTGGTGTACACTTCAATTGATGTAAGTAAGACCATTACAAACGCACATACAGACTGTGCTGCAGGACCAAATGGGCTGCCACAGGCTCTTTTTACACATTTCACATTGAGATGGGCAACCTTTCTGGTGGGTATATTTGAACAGGTCTTGGTAAAAGGAGTAATACCCGAAACCTGGGAAGGCTCAATAAAACATCCCATCTATAAAGGAGGTGTGACATCTTCACCAAACAATTAACGTCTGATTGCACTTTTAGATGTTGACCCTGAAGTCTTTTCTACATTGCTCCTACATGATCTGAAGACTTGGGCATTAGAATCATAAGGGGCCAGAGTATATTAACTAACTTAATGGGTTTTATCACTAGTTGTGCAAGAGCCCAAAGTGTACCACTTTAAATGTGCTTTGTTGAATTTAAGGCAGCATTTGACTGCATCCCCTATAACAGGCTTTGGGTCAGACTTCAACAATGGGGAGTGCCATCCCATCTCTTGAGGGCAATCAGGCTGGTGTATTAGATACATGGGTCAAGGTAAAGTTTGGAGATGGTACACACTTATTGATGAAGGTGGAAACATTGGCTGGCCTAAAACAAGGTTGTATTTTAGTGCCTCTGTTATTTAATCTCTATGTATCAGACCTTTCTATAGAATTGGGTGCTCAAACATCGCATGGTCCGAGATTGGGTGGCTAACATTTGTCTAGCATCTTGTACTCTGATGGCTTGTTTCTTCTTAGCAACACCAGAATAGGCTACAGAGACTACTAAACTGTTTGGGATCACATGCAGTGAAGAATGACCTAGAAATAAACCATAAAAAAACAAAACTAATGTTGCTGAATCGTCGGTTATTAAGCAAGCATATGTTGAGAGTTAATGGATACACAATGGACAAAACATCAACTTATAGATACCTGGGGGTGTTAATAGATGCCCGTGCCACTTTCGCACGAATATGCCACTGAACCACTACTGCCTAAACAACGACTGCCTAAACAACGACTGCCCAACACCAAAAATGCCTAACAAATTTTTTAACAACGAAGTCTAAACAACAAAAAAAACGCATAAACTGAATTATGCCTAAACAACGACCTCCTATATAACGAATATGGGAACCACTCCAGTATGAATATTCCACTGAACCACTACTGCCTAAACAACGAATACCTAAACAACAACTACCCAAACCAAGACTGCCCAACACCGAAAACCCCTAATCAACTAATGTTTCTACAACGAAATCTAAACAACGAAAAAAACGTTTAATCTGCATTATACCTAAACAACGACTACCTATATAAGAAATATGGAAACCACTACAGTACTACATCAAAAAAACACCGACATCGACCACAACAATATTTTTCCTACATAAAACAAAAAAAATATTAATAAATGGTTTAAAGCAAACATAAAAAGGGTAGAACACTGAATAAAAAAAACACTTTACAAAACGATAGTCCTACAACAGTTTCTACATCACCCAGGAAGTATTTCTTCTCCTCAACAAACGATGACTAATGGAGAAAAAAAAGAAATTACAATATAAATATACTTCAAAAATATTTATATATTCTATCACAAACAAACACAAAATAAAAAAACACGTCCAAAACATATTTCATTTACAATTATAACACTACTTACAAAAACACATATATAAACCAACGGCCTCCATTTTATATTCACTATCACACCGAACAGCTTACAAAGAGGACGTGTAAACCACAACGGATATAAAATAATCTATATTTTATCCAACAGCACCATCTACTGACATTACAAGTTAAAATGTACTTAAAAAAATATAATTAAATATACAAAGCTATAACACAGCTAAAAAAATAAATAATGAAGGTACTTTTTCACGATTCTATTACAGGCGTATATTTCAGTAAACTCACCCAAAGCTTAACACTACACCTGTGTTATCAAAGGTAAACTAATTCCATTTTTAAAAAACCATTTGACTTAACCATTACCAATTTTATTAAAAAAAAAATCTTAACAAATAACTATGATAATACTACGAAAAAAATTATGATACAAATACAATATATCCATAAAAGAATTCAAGTGCAAAATAGTAAAAAATATTACTTTCTAGATTAAACAAACTAAATCATTAATAATACAAAATAAAAAACAAAATAATACACTCTTTATTATTTCTTTTAGACTGCAAGGAACAAAAAAAACACCACAAGAGGTAAAAAATTGAAAAAATTTAACTTGAAAAAAAAGAAGCTCAGCAAAAAAATTAAAATTTGAAGTAAGTATAACATGATGTGTATAACATGCAATCATATACTCTAATGTGACAACACTAAACAAACAGGCATGGGCAAAGAACCCTGACACGCATGCCAAACACAAATAAAGTCAAGCAAATTAAACATATTTAGAAAACACAATATATATACAGCCAAAACGCACTTAAAAAACATGTGAAAACTAAATAAACAATCGTACACCACAAAACTCAGAGTAAATTATGGGAAACAACCAAACACAGAAAACAAAGCTATAAAACATGCAGTATATAGAGAGTCACAATAAAAAAAAAATAGGTCCCAAAACTGCAAACAGTAACACACAATAACTTCACAAATACTCTACAGCATAGTCACATGCAAAAAAAGAAATGTGCTGACTTCAGACTTCTCCAGCAGAAACCAAACAATAAGAACTGATTTTGAGACCCAGTAATAGTAATTAATTTAATGCTTTAAATCCACCAACACTAAACATATTGGTGGTCATTCCAACCCTGGCGGTCCATGACCGCCGGGTTGGAGGACCGCGGGAGCACCGCCGACAGGCCGGCGGTGCTCCAATGGGCATTCCGACCGCGGCGGTAAAGCCGCGGTCGGACCGGCAACACTGGCGGTCTCCCGCCAGTGTACCGCCGCCCATTGGAATCCTCCAAGGCGGCGCAGCTAGCTGCGCCGCCGAGGGGATTCCGACCCCCCCTACCGCCATCCAGTTCCCGGCGGTCCGCCCGCCGGGAACCGGATGGCGGTAGGGGGGTCGCGGGGCCCCTGGGGGCCCCTGCAGTGCCCATGCCACTGGCATGGGCACTGCAGGGGCCCCCGTAAGAGGGCCCCTAAATGTATTTCACTGTCTGCTGCGCAGACAGTGAAATACGCGACGGGTGCAACTGCACCCGTCGCACAGCTTCCACTCCGCCGGCTCGATTCCGAGCCGGCTTCATCGTGGAAGCCTCTTTCCCGCTGGGCTGGCGGGCGGCCTGAAGGCGGCCGCCCGCCAGCCCAGCGGGAATGTCAGAATTACCGCCGCGGTCTTTCGACCGCGGAACGGTAACCTGACGGCGGGACTTTGGCGGGCGGCCTCCGCCGCCCACCAAGGTCAGAATGAGGGCCATTATCTCTAACACACAGCACATGCACTTTCTACAAGAGATCTAAAAATGTGAAACCAACTAGTTTTGCAAAACTTTTGCTTAAAGCTATCTTTCAAGTTCCCCACATACTTACATGAGAGTATGTGCAAGATAGTCACTATCAAAAAAAAGTTACTATTACAACTCCATCAAATACTTAACTCAAAGCAGGTGCTGGACACTATATAAAACTAAAATTATGAGTCCAACTCCACCAACTACTGACCTCAGAACATATAGCACATATTGAGCATATGCAAATTAATAATTGCAAATTCCACAGATACCTATATTACTGTATGTCCAGGACAGTGACTAAAAAAAAAAAATTACTATTACAACTCCACCAAGTACTTACCTCACAGCAGGGGCTGGACACTAAATAGCACTAAAAATACTATTCCAACTCCACCAAGTACTTACCTCATAGCAAGAGCTGTAAACTAAATAAAACTAAAATTACTATTACAACTCCACCAACCACTAACCTCAAAGCAGATGCTGGACACTAAACAGACCTAAAATTACTCATGCAACTTCACCAAATACTTACCTCAAGACACATACAGGACACTAAATAGAACTAAAATTACTATTGCAAGTCCACCAATTACTTACCTCAGAGCAGATAGCAAATATTAACCACATTTCAATGTAACCATTGCAAAGTCCCCACATACTTACATTACTGAATGTGCGGGATAGAGAATATAAACAAAAAATACTATTACAACTCCACCAAATACTTAATTGAAAGAACGCGCTGGACACTATACATAACTAAAATTACTATTTCATCTCCACCAACTACTTACCTCAGGACAGATGGCACACATTGAGCACATTGCAAATTAATAATTGCAAGTTCCCTACATACTTACATTAGGGTAGATGTTAGACAGTGACTATAAAAAAAAATACTATTACAACTCCACCAAGTACTTATTTCACAGCAGGTGCTGAACAGTAAATAGCACTAAAATTACTATTCCAACTCCACCAACTACTTACCTCATAGCAGATGACAAACATTCAGTATATTCCAAAATAACCATACCAACTTCACTACATACTTACATGAACGTAGGTGCTGACCAGTGACTAAAAGGAAATATACTATTACAACTCCACCAAGTACTTACCTCAGAACACACACTACTCACAGAGTAAATCCACATTTACAAATGAAAATCCACAAATTACTTACCTCAACACAGATAATACACGATCACCAAATTTAAAACCTAATATTCCAGCTACACCAAACACTTACAAAGAGCATGCAGTATATATTAACTAACTTATTATTTTAAAAAGGAATTCCACCACATTACTAAAAATAAAAAAATGAAAAGTTCTTATAATCTATTTTTTAATCTTATTTACAGATATTTCACAAATGGCATTGCAAGGAGAAGCAAGTTAGGTGACCTCAAGAACAGGACAGCAGCTACTAAAGTATGAAGGGTATCTTTATAGCAAAGACAAGGTTGTCAACCTCAGAAGTCTTTGGAGGTGTGTACAATTCTACTCTTCACATTGCAGAGGCAGAGCTGTTACTCTGGAAGACACCGTTGTTAGGACAACGGAGCACAACCACTCTGCCTCAGCAATGGAAATAGAGATTAGAGAAAACGTACAAAAAATAAAACATATTGCACACTCCTCCAATGACTCCTGCGGACAGGTTATAAGGGAGGTAGTACAAAGTATTCCCGTTCAGATTACAGGTAGCATGCCTTCTATACCAAACCTTAGGCGAATGTTTCAACAAGAAAAACTGGCAAGTAACCCCCAACATGTAACACCACGATCCTATGAAGACATTAACATCCCCCCAGAACTAAAAATTACCTTCTCCAAAGAAACTTTTCTCATTCATGACAACTAAAACCCTTGAAAAAGAATTTTAATATTTAGCACAACCCACAATTTACTAATCCTACAAAATAGTGCAATTTAGATGATGGATGGAACATTTAAATCTACACCCCATCCATTCACTCAAAGTTACACTATACATGCCACAAAAAATAACACAACAGTCCCCCTAGTGTATGCATTATTACCTGATAAACATTCCTCTACTTACAGTGAATTTTTATCAACAATCAAAAACAAAACACTAAATAAAACACCTAGAAAAGTGATACTGGATTTCGTATTATCAATGATAAACACAATACAGAAAATATATCCAGAAACCCAAATTCAAGGATGCTTTTTCCACTTTTCACAAGCATATTGGCGTAGAATTCAAAAATCATCCTTAAGTAGAGAATATTTCTCAGACTGCATACTACAATTTGTATTAGAAAAACTCACAGCATTATGCTTTATACCACCTCAAAAAGTAGATGAGTATTACACAACAATAACAGATTCTAACTATTATACAGTAAATGAAGACAAATTAGCACCCTTACTACATTATTCTGAAGAAACCTGGATTGGACTCCTAAACAGATCTGGTCGCAGAAGAAAACCAAGATTTCCAATAGAATGGTGGAACTGCTACCAGACCTGCTTTGAAGGTGGTGCAAAGACTAATAATGCCATAGAGGGATGGCACAACTCCTTCAATAAGCAATAGGGAAACCCCACCCAAACCTGTATCATTTCATGGAAATTTTGAAAAAGGAGCAAAGTTTCCAAGAAATGAGACTTGCTCAATCACTCTCAGGTAGCCTGAACCCAAGCACAAGTCAAAAAAGCAAAGAAATGACAGAAAGAATTTTGACAAAAATACAAGAATTTGATACAATAACAGCATCAGACTACCTCGACAGTCTAGCATACATTCTACATTACTAACAACCACTAATCTACTAAAAAATTACTTGCCAGTTATTTTTTTTAAAAACCTTAATTAAATTGGCATTTTTTAAATTATTTTTACACTAAATTAATCCAACCAAAACTGTTTCTACCTTAGACGTTTTCATCTCTTTATCCAAGTACGTTTTCCTGAAGAAATCTTCTTCATTAATATAGAAGAATCATGTTATACTGCAGAAATAAAAAAAAAACATTAATCATCCATAAAAAAAAAAAAATTGTTGATACAAAAATGGATGATAAATAAACAACTCTGTATACAACAAAAAGTTAAAAAAAGAAAATATAACATCTTACAATCCACAAATTGAAAAAAATAATAAATATTAAAAACACCCCAAAAACTATTTTTACCCAAAAAAGATTTTTTTGTAACCAAATACTTACCAAATCAACAGCATTAAATAAAATATTAATAATCATTAAAAATACATGAAAACTAAATAAAGGACAATAGTAATACAAAAAAAAATAAGTAATTACGAAGGCTGTTACAAGTAACCAAATATTATTTTCAAAACCTGAACAATTGCCTTCCTTAAAAAGCCCTGTACCTAAATAATCACAATGAAAAAGACAATTGTTGGTATTTATTATAAAAACAATACAATTATTGTAAAAATAAAACACTGCTAAACAATTCTTTTTTTTAATACGATACCACTATCGTATATAAAACTGTACGGAAAGAAAAAATTATACATAAAAAAACATTACAAACATCGAAAACCTACTACCTACCTTATAACTACCTCCGACAACTATTTCTGTAATAAAAATACTCTAAAATATACTGTAAAAAATCCACTTACCCGAACGAGGTCTCAGCTTCCGTCCTATCTTGACCGCGACCCTCCTACGACTGAAAACATAAGACGTCAAACAACGTAACCCGGGAAGAGCACTAAAAATAGAGAACGGACTATTTCACTCATAGAGTATAATAGGAAAAAGAAGAAAATATCACAAAAATACTTAAATAAATGTAAATACATTTGTTATACATTTTCAAAAATGTTTAAATATTAAATAAGAAATAAAACAATTATTTTGCATTTTTTTTTAACTCTATTATGTTGAAAATAATTTTTAAAAAATTGTGTTTTTATTATTTACAAATTTTATTTGCATATAAAAATGAGTTTTTCTGTATCAATAAAATTCTAACACCTAAAAGAATAAAAAAACATTTTTAATTAAATAATAAATGTAAATAAAATAATATTAATTTAATTTTATATATATATTTAAAATTATACATCCAAAAATAATATTCTTTTTAAAATAAAAAAATCACATTTTATATCACCAAAAATATTCAAAAAATTGCCAAATAAAAAATAAATAATGTTTTACCAATTTTTAAAAATGATAAAAACAAATTACAATTAATCAAACATAAAAATTATTTAAAATATTAACGTTTTACATATTTACCATCAATGTTCTAATCTACAAAATACTATTAAAATAAACATTTAAATATACATTTTATTACATAAATATTTTGAAACTAAAAAATATAAACATCTTTAACACCAAAAAGTAAAAAAACCAAAAAAAAACAAAACAAAATTAAAAATAAAATCAACTTTATTAATTAAAAAATTTCACTATCAAAACACTCACAAATCATTATCCCCCAATATACAATATACCATGCCTAAAAAAATAAAATAACACCAACAAAACAAATACCCAAATGTATAAATAAATACCTAAGTATTAATACGCTTACCCACCCATAACCCCTACGTCCCCTATATCCCATCCCTAATCCTACTCATATATTTAAGAACATAATAAAAAATTGCTCAATTATATAAAATAATAATACCTGAATATTAATATACTTCCCACCCATAAATCCTAGATACCAAATATCCCAACCATTATACCACAGCTTGTTAGTAAAAAAACAAATACAAAATAACCAAAGTGTACAGATTAATACACAAATACTAAAACACTTCCCCACCTATAACCCCTCCATACAATCTATCCCATCCCTTAACCTACATTTTATTTAAAAAAAATAAATTAAATATTACCCAAGCGAATACAAAAATACCTGGGTATTAATATACTTCCCACACATAACGCCTACATCCCATATATCCCATCTGTTATCCCAAACTTATGCATAAAAAAGCAAATAAAATATTACCCAAACATAAAAATTAATACCCAAAGTACTAATACACTTCCCCACCCATAACCCCTACATCCCATATATCCCACCCCTAAATCCACAACATACATTCCAAAATTTAAAAACAAACAAGTGTATAAATTAATACCTGAGTTTTAATACACTTCCCCACCCATAACGTCCACAACACACACATTCCATCCCTTAATCCACAGCATATCCTTTTTTTTTTTTTAAATACTCAAACTCCTAATAAAATACCCAAGTATTAAAACACTCCCCCAGCCAGATTTCACAAAATAAAAAAATACCCAAATATATAAATTAATACCCAATTACTAATACACTTCCCCAGCCATAACCCCTACATCCCACATATCCCGCCCCTAAATCCACAACATAATTTCCAAAAATTTAAAAAAAACAAGTATATAAATTAATACCTGAGTATTAATACACTTCCCCACCCATAATATGTACAATCCATACATTCCATCCCTTAATGCACAGCATATCCTTAAAAAAAATATTTAAAATATACTCAAAGTCCTAATAAAATACTCAAGTATTAAAACACTCCCCCGCCCAGATTTAAAAAAACAAAAAAATACCCAAGTATATAAATTAATAGCCAATTACTAATACACTTCCCCACCCATAACACCTACATCCCACATATCCCACCCCTAAATCCACAAAAAAAAAAAAAAAAAAAAAAACAAGTATATAAATTTATACCTGGGTATTAATACACTTAACCACCCATAATATACACAATTCATACATTCCATCCCTTAATCCACAGCATAACCTTAAAAATATATTAAAAAATACTCAAAGTCCTAATAAAATACTCAAGTATTAATACACCCCACCCATATTTAAAAAAAAACATAAAAATACCCAAGTATATAAATTAATACCCAATTAATAATACACTTCCCCACCCATAACCCCTACATCCCATGTATCCCGTCCCTTAACCCACAGCATACCACCCCATAAAAAAAAATACTCAAACACATATTTTAATACCTGAGTAATAATACCCCCATCCCTACTCATAACCCCCATCCCACATATACCACCCCTAAATACACAGAATAAATTTTAAAAAATAAAAACAATACCCAAGTATTTACACGCCCCACCCAGATTTAAAAAAAACAAAAAAATACCCAAGTATATAAATTAATACCCAAATAATAATACACTTCCCCACCCATAACCCCTACATCCCACATATCCCGTCCCTTAACCCACAGCATAACACCCCATAAAGAAAATACTCAAACACATATTTTAATACCTGAGTAATAATACCCATCCCTACTCATAACCCCTCCATCCCACATATACCACCCCTAAATACACAGAATGAATTACATTTTTTAAAAACAATACCCAAGTATTTACATTATTACCTAATACCTAAAATATATATATATATATATATATATATATATATATATACATATATACATTAAACTATACAAACACAAACATTAATAAATACAACATATCCAATAATATAAATATTAAATATACATGTATATACATTTAAACACATAATAATTAAAATCAAAACAAATAAAATACCAAACACAAAACTAACCTTAAAATTCATTATTAAAAAAGCACTTACCTTAAAATTAGTTGTTCTGGCATTCGTTGTTAAGGCAAACTCGTTCCTAAGGCAGTAGTTGTTCTGAACTTCGTTGTTAAGACCTAGTAGTTGTTCAGGATTCGTTGTTAAGGCAAGTAGTTCTTCCAACGTAGTTGTTTCCCCTTTCGCACCGCATAGAGAGAAAATCAAAGGAAAGACTCATGCTATCAAACATGCATTTTCAACCCAGGCTATATCCATATGGGGCCATAATCTAAAACCTTTCACTGTAGTAATTAAGGCCAAATTGTTACCCACTCTGTCTTAAGGACAGTGAATAATGTTGGGAGCTGAGTCCACTCTTTTTAATTAAAATTCTGATTAGAGCATATAAACAAGCTTTCCGGTTGCCCAGGTGGGCTTCTCCGGTCCAGGTGAGGATGGAATTTTCACTGTTAAAACAGTTGTTTGCCAGACCTGCTGCATTCTTTAAGAGCTGTCATAAACTGAGGGAAGCTGCTGAGGGAACACTGGATAATTTGATATGGGCTCAAATCAATCTAAAACGAGGGAATGCCAAGTACAAAAATTATCCTGAGGAAAGTATTGAGATGCAACCTCTGAAAATGTAGTATACCTACCTCAGTCTTTAAAAAGGCTGTCAATAAATCTGTGAAACTGCAAAGCATGGCAGCTGAAAAACAACAGCTGGTGAAGCGATCCCCCAGGGGGGTTTCGTGTTTTGAAATCTTACACTGCTATGAAGGGGTCACTCCTTCTGGAAGCCACATATCATTGGAAAATTAAACAGAGATTTTTGACACTAAGATTGGGGGATATTCCTACATTAGAGTTTCGCCGAAATGGAGTCAAGAGGGCCAAAGAGGGGCTCAGAAATGTCATCTATGTTATAAGGTAGACAAATTGTTACAGAATATCATATGTATCTGCTCTGCCCTGGCCATTCAGTGAAAGGGTTTGCTGAAAAATGAATTCAATAATTTAGGGATCAGGTTGTGTAGGATGGCCCTAGTGGAGTCATTGGATACAATGAATATAATGTTGAACATTAGACTGGTACAATTCTTGGAATTTTTAAAATCTTTTACCAAAGCTGCCATATGACAGTAAGTGGGTGGGAGCAAAACGTATGTTTGTTGGCTACAATGCTATGATGGGTTAAGCGTATATGCACCTGATAGGCTGCTAAGGTCCAGGTTGTTTACAAGGCTCCTGTCCCACTAAGTCGAGACATAGCTAGCACACCATTATTATATCCTAGGCACCAATACTAGATTAATGGTCCTCAAATGTTATTATATGCACAATTTGCACATTTCAGTATTAGCAGGTATTTGCATGGGATGAGAGATTTTTATTTATTGTTATGTGATCTGCCGTATAAAGTGTACCTGCTCCTGAAGGGCTGCTAGGCCCTGAACATTTTATAGGCTCCTATCCCACTAGGCCGAGTCATAGCCACCACTCTATTATTATCTCCGAGTTATCAATACTAAATCAAAGGTCCACAAATGTTATCAAATGCTCCATTTGCAAATTTTAGGATTAGCATGTATTTGCAAGGGATAAAGATATTTTTATTTATTGCTATATGATTCGCTCTGCACTTTATGCATTTTGGGCAATGTCCAATATTATGCCTGTAATGTGCACATGTACAAGTATAATTTCTATTGGACTAAGGGGTTTGACTAGCTGGGTCATGTCTGCATCTTAATTGTACTCATTTACTAGCAGGTCAATTGTTTTGTTTTTATATGCATTCAAGTATTTTGGATGTTTCTTATTTATTAGATATCAATTTTATTGCATGTTGTTCAATGCATTTTTAAGCATTTTTGCACATTCTCAACCTTATGCACTTTATGTGTAATCGTGCAAGTTTAATTCTATGTGTTGTGATTGGGAAATGTTTGTAGTCATGTCCTTGTGCTCAATGGCTAGTATGTGCCACACTTGGGCAGTTTGGACAAAAGAAGAATGTTCTTAGCTTTGTGTACTGACATGTATGTGACTCAGCCATTTAGGATGGGAATTGTAGACATAATTTCTTCTCTTATCTTTTGCATCCATGCAGGTCAATGCCCATCAGAAGAAAGGGATTTGGTGAGCCATTGCCAAGAAGGTGCGAACCCTGGGGGCCCACATTCACGGAGCACCCACAGTCGCAAGAAGTGGGAGCACCTGAGACACTAAGCCTGGAAGTTCGCAGAGGCCCAGCTGTGGCTATCCGTCCAACGTTGGCAGGGTGCTGATCAGACAATGAGCCTCCTAATGGCCTACATTCTGGCGGTGGCCCACCCTGAGCTTGATGGGCATTTGAGGGCAACACAGCAGCCACAAGGCGGTGCGTACACAGCAAATTCCTGCCTGTCCCATTGCCAGGTGATTCAGTGAGGTACTGACTGCTCACCCAGACAATTAGGGATGAGCAATGTGTCACACAGTAGATGGGAGATTGTTTGTGTATCAAACTGGTGTGCCTTGCCTTTTGGACCTGGAACCTAGTACAAAACTAAGGGGAATCCTCAAACAACTTGCTCTGCAGGGACCACAAATGGCTGTGTACAGCAATCATTCATGTACTGTTTGTTGTAGTGAGTATAATTTCTAACCTACAGATCACTACCCCTAAATGTTACAGATGAAAAGTTAATAGGTTATGGATCACTGTCCTCTGCTATGTGTCTGGATATATGTGTATATAGACATATGCCACCCAGAAGCTAGTTATCTTTAGTATATGATGGGTTCTGGTGCCTCACTGTGGTCTGTAATGTGTTGGTGTCCATCATACATGTGGCATGGCTTACATGGCTAATTGTTTGCAGATGTAGCAATCTACTTTCCCTTGGTAAGTGGGGAATGTCCTTTGATAAGAATTATGTCCCATGGCTGTTGCCAACATTCCCTGTACCTGCTTCAGCATGTGTCCTTTTCTCTTTAAGAAACATTCTTAATCTGCAATTTCATGCATGTTCTACCCATGTTGATTGGATGATGTCTGTATTATCTCACATACATGATCATGGAAAAGTGTTTGTGGAATAGTACAGTTACAATGGTGGTACATTTCCTATTGTGCCACAGACAGGAGTGTGTCACCATTGTTTATTTGTCTGACAGATAGCTTCATGCATCATAATATATCATTTGGCATGTAGAACTGCAGTAGCAATGAGGGACACAACAGTTAGGCCCAGATTGTGGAACCACTCTGAGTTTACCTATGCCCTTGTTGTCGATTCATGTGTAAAAGTGCACTTTGAATGTGTAATGGTTAAGGATTGTATCCTGACTGTAGGCATGCATCATGGAGTGACTTGCAGTGATGTTGACATCACATGTGTTTGGAAACAGGCATTCATCCACAGACAGACACCAGGGTTGGCATGTCCAAGATGAGGATAGTGACCACAAGTTGAGGTCCTTCTATAAGACATTGCAAGTCCTCCGTGTCTCCAACATGCAAAGGACAGATAGTTACTACAGAAACAGTCAGATAATGTCATTGTAATGGGTGTCAGACATTAGTGGTGACTACCCTTGGGCTTACTGATTCACTGTTTTGTGTATTCTGGAGTCATCTCTCCCTGACATATTTAACCTGACGTCAAAAGTGTTCCTTTCCATTGCACATGTGAGGACTATCTTAGTAACATGGATACTACCTCCTTGACTCTTCTGGGACAGGTTTCACTTGTTGAAGTGTACATTGTTGAAATGCTTCCAGTGTGACATGTGTATTTCCATGTCACCTACTCCAGGATATTGCACTTTTGTTATAAACATAGCAGGATTTCATGGCATTATTTCTAATTGTTGGTACATTATGTGTGTGCCAAATAGATGTGTGCCAGACCTTGTGTGTAAAATGTGGGAATGGACTTTACAATGGGATACCATTAGTTGCCAAAAGTTAACTTAGATCTGCTGCATGTAGCATAGCTTTGAGGATGGAGAGGTCTCCTAATTGTGGTTGCAAGACTTCAGCCATGAAATTGCAGTTGTCTGAGATCCTCATGTTCCTGTGGGCAACTTTAGTAAATCTAGATAGCAAGCATGCACATGTTTTGACACATGTATGTGCCTCTTGGGTGTAAATTTTTGCTAGGGCCCATTTGACATGTTGATACTGTAGTCAATCAGAGATGTGATTGAAGTTTTGTAATGGACATGTTATGACTCTATTTCTCTTTCCTTTTGCAGCATTAGCATCTGCATTCCTGGAAGGCATTCATGGCGCAATGGCTGGCCTACAGAGACCTTTTTAGGCTCTGGCCTCCACACTGATGGAAGTCAGTCATCCCCCCCACCTTCCGTCCCCCCTCCACTACCCTCTTTCCAGTCCAAACCCCCCTTTCTTCTACATTCTCAAAGCACACAAACAGAACCTCAACAGACAAACGGAGTACACACAAACACAAGCAACATAAGACACACTGGCATGCACACAAACAACATCCACCCACAGATGCAGCAACACTCACAACTTCTCCTGATACCCACACCACCCCCAGCATCACCCACACGACATCAAGCATACCTACAGATGGCAATCACAACAGTCACTGACACAACCAGCACTCCCATCCTACCCACAAACACCACCCCAGCAGACCTGCAGCCATCCACCACAAGCACCACACCCAGAAACACCACAACTACAGACAAACATATATCCACCATACCTGCAGTCACCACCCCAACAGACACCCATCTACCCACCACGGCATCCCCCAGCACCTCCACCCCCCAAGTCCAAATCATAGGTGGTCATTATGATTTTGGAGGTGTTTACAGAAGACCGCCGTGCTGGCGGTTGCCAAAAGACCGCCGTAGTGGTGGTAAATCTACCGCCTTACAATGAGTCACAAACACAAAACCACCAGAAAGCAGCCAGAAATCTGACACTGCCAGGCCGAACTACGGCAGGAGAAAGGCTGTCCCACCACCCTCACCGCCACACCAAGAAGAGACTGCCCTCTAAATGATGACCTACAAATCAGCACAGTGGTCATTCATCAGTGGTAAGCCATTAGCAGTGTGGACCACTGCGGTCCCAATACTGACTACCCAACAAAACCACCCCACATTGACCATTTCACATCCACTACACCTGATACACATACAAACATCACACACACTCACAAGTATAGAACACACACCCACACACCCCACAATCCTCTGCAATGGAAAACATTTGCCACACAACTAGGGCCACTCACGACAAGGAACTGCATATATACTGTACAACACAGCTTCCTGTACATCCTAAACACACATCACACAACAGCATTGCACACAAACACGCACTGCACTATTGCACAATAGACCACTAGCACTCAATCCCACATAACCACACACCCTCCAGCTCCCACAAAACACTCCACCCTCTGCACAACCTATTCACCACACACACATCAACATCATCATGTCCCTGCAAAAGCACCCCCATTTCACAGATGATGAGTTGTGTGCCATGGTGGGTGAAATCGTGAGGGTAGAGCCACAGCTGTTCGGTGCAGAGGTGCAGCAGAAGTCCATATCTAGGAAAATGGAGTTATGGCGGAGGATCGTCCAAAAGGTGAACTTAGTGAGAAACTATCCATGCACAAGGGAAGACATAAGGAAGAGGTGGAACGACCTATAGGGGAAGGTGCGATCCAAGGCATCACCACAAGATCGCCATCCACAGGACCGGCGGTGGACCCCCACCTCCTTCCCCAGAGTTAACATCATGGGAGAAGGTCCTGGCTATCCTGCATCCAGAGGGCATGACTGGAATCACCGGACGAATTGAAAGTGGTAAGTCACAAAACATTACACGGTTGGTATTGGGCCCCCCGGAAGCTCCATACTGCGGGGTTACTACATCATGCCTCCTGCTGGAGGTGTCCTCATGTGTGCTGCGATTGACCTTACATTTTGCATGATTGCCCAGCCATACAGCGTTTCTGGCGAGCAGTGGGGGCTACCCTTAGGGAAACACTACGCTTGCCACTTTCCCTTACCCCTCACCATCTCTTACTACACGACGCCAGGGAGCTCCCTAATCTCTCCAGATCACAATGTCGCTTGTTACACACTGCACTAGCCATGGCAAAGATACGTATCCTCAGATATTGGCGAGCGACATTTGTACCCTCCCACGGGGAGTGGATCTCTGCAATGTATCAGACTGCCTCACATGAGCGTCTTATTTAAGATCTACAGGATAAGACAGATGTGTTTCTACAGACATAGGCGCCCTTTCTATCTGGGCCGGTGACCTGATTATCCCCTATGCGGAATATGTCACAGACGTGTTTTCTGTTCTCCCCTCCCCCCCTGGTCACTATTACTATAGTCATTCTTATTACTATTCTCATCATCATTATCATCATCTTCACTATTATTATCATCTTCACATCACCATTATTCCTCTCGTTATCGTGCTCATTTTTATTTTACACCTGTTCCCAGCTTCTGTTCTATTTTTCCTCGTACTTTTTCTTCTGCCTTTGCCTATTCTGTTTCTTTCTTTGATATTTTCCTCCTCTCCCTCTTTTTTCCCTCTAGCTTCCATTTCTCTTTATACAACTTTTGTGGCCTAATTTTGTATATATTCCTATCTTGTCAGATATATTTCCCTTAAATATGACTATATCTATGTCATTGTACATTACTATTCAGAGACATTCATCTCTCCCTTCTATTTGGGTCCCATAGGATATCATGTCCCATCTAAAGTCAGATGTCCCCAGCTTGGAGGTACGAAAATGCTATGTGCCTCTAGTTCCTTCAACACTCAGTTGGGGGTCTTTGTAATTACGGGACCTCTAATGATGGGGCAGGTTGGAGAGGGTGGGTCTATTAGTTCTATTAGGAATACATATACCTGTGTTCTCTTTTGAAGCCTGAAGTAAGGTAGATATTTATAAACGTTTATATATAATTTTAAAATGGTGAAGATTAATTGCTCCTATACACACGTTATGTTATTCTGTTCTATTTTGCTATATCATCGCATCTCCCCATCGTGGTGCGGTGTTTTGGTATTGTATTATAGATACTTCATATTGTATATTTCAGTAGATGTATATTTTAGAAATTATTACTAGATAGTAGACATTTTCGGGAAGCCTTATCTCAATTGCTGGTCTCTATTGTTTCATTTATTTGACATCCCCCTGGTGTGGCCCTTTTAGGCATTCAGCTGTATAATGCATGCGGATGTTAAGGGATTATTGCTAGCTCTCTGTTTCTGTATGCTGTATATTGTTTTGAAAAATGACAATAAAAATATAAAACACAAAAAATAAAGTGGTAAGTCACCTATACTCCCTTACCACTATGAACACCTGTTTTGCATGTGTCCCTGTCACCCTATCACTCTCGAACCCACCCAAACCGACACTGAAACCCACCCCTAACCACCCATATCCATTACCCCTGCGTGTCCACACCACTTAACTAACACCTTCCCAACGTCTGCACTCGCAGTTATTGGTAAAGCATGTTCAGCATGAAGCACTACCAATCCCGCAATGCATCACCCTTCACTGACCTAAAATGCACAACACCCATCCCTTAGGCACACCTACATAGGAAAGGATGACATATACTACTGAATAAGCAGGTCCCAAGAGCAAACCAAGAAATGTCACTGTCAGTAATTCAAAAAAACTGATATGTCATCAGATGTAAACAAATACATTAAACTCCATTAGCCACAAAGCAATTAATAAACTGCCTACTGGCAATACCACACCTGGGGAACCACCATCCAGCACCATGTCCCAGGTTAGGCAATGTGAAAATGTGAAGCAGATGTGAATGTCTCTTGTTCCTGTCCACAGGTACCACTGCTAATGTCAGCTGGCAGCAGATGCCAGGAGCAACCAGTTCTCCACCTGAAGAAGGCCACAGTGATGTCACAAGTCGGGATGTTTGGATCTGGAAGATCTCCCCAGCCCATCTGGCACCTCTGGTCAGTCATACTCCACATGCCTCACCCAGGCCACGCCAGACTCCCTCACTACTGAGGCAGATACAACACCAATCGCCCAACGCCCCCAGACCTGTTTCCCCAGGACACGCCAATCAACAGAGTACCCACCTGTACAGGGACCGGAGTAAACATCTACCAGGCAAGACAATGAAGGACCTGGTGAAAGTGGGAGTGTACAGACAGTTCCGGGGACACATGCCCAGGGGGCGAAGACCAGTGGGAGGTCATCCGTAGGCCAAGGGATGGGACAATCCAGGGAACCGACTGCCCAGGAGACACTGTCACAAGTCCTGGGAGCCTACCAAAAATCCCAAGACAGGATGGGCCTGATACTCACCACTTTGCAGGAGAACCAGAGGCTGCAGAGGGAACACCACCAAAAGGCCATGCAACAGTGGCAGGCCCACAATGCCACCATGTCCTCCATTGCAGGGAGACTTAGGGATATAGCCACCAGTCTGCGTGTGTCCTCCACCCATCAGGAGGCCCCTTCCACTAGCCAGAGTCATGGCCAGCCCTCTACATCTTTTGCAGGTAGTTGCCTGGAGGCCCTGCCAGAGGACTCACAGGCCACCAGCACCCCTCCCTCTGTACCTAAGGAACCCCCCCCCTGCAAACATTCCCTGGAAGTCAGACATCCTACAGAGACCGTAGTGAAGACCAAAACCACTGCCAGGAAATGACCCTCTTCTAACATGTTTCCTTTGTGTGCCACCGACACACCTAGTTGACTTTGGACTACCATTGCTCCCTTTTCCTATGGCCCCATGGATACTGGCCCTGTGCTACCCACTGCTTGGACCACTACACTGAAGACTTCATCAACCATCAGCCCACTGTTTTGCACTATGCCTTCCTTTTTGTACTGAGAATAAAAGCACTTAAACACAGTTGATGTGTTGCAGCTTTCATTTAATCACTATGCAATGTCTGTACTACAATGTGACAGTGTAAATGTTACTTGACATCAGTTTCCATCCAAATTATTGTCAGCTTGTTGTAATGTTTCTCAGTGTAAGTGCTTTTTACCATTCACCATCCACCAATCTCAGTGATAGCAGTCAGCAGCTGTTCCATGGGTAGAGAGTAGTGACCACTGCAAGATCAGTAGAAAAGAGTAAAACATTCATGACATACACATTGGAAATAGATGATTGTCAAAGAACATGATCTAGTGTCAAATACCTTACTAGATTCACAGGCCTCATGACCTACAAATACAACACTGTAATGAACTATTGACATTACTACACACATTGAACAACCTCAGCAATGGTCTTAGAACACACACTAAGAATAGAGACATGCCAATCTTTCTGTATGGCACACTCTCCTGCATGGCAAGGAGTGCTGGGGAAACTGTCAGGGAGACCCAACCACAGAGGTGAAATATGAGGCCTTCAGTACAGCAATTACACTACCAACAGCACTTTCCAACTACTCTGAGTCAAACATATGACTTGTCCAAACCAATCTGAGCAAAATATAGTCGAAACATAGCAAAGGCAGGAGTACAGTAACCCCCTATCTCCCTCCTGTACCACTGACATATACTGAGATAACTGAGGCAGAGCAACCCACATACTACTGAAGTGAACTTGAGAGCTGCCACACTGCACTTCACGGGGTGATTGTAAGAAACTCAACCACAAACCTACCTGACTGTCTTTGGAAGTCCTTCTGAATCAGCTGAATCCTGGTGTCCACATCATCGTCATCATCCCCATCTTCATCACTTTCTTCTGTTCCCTCTGCTGCCTCCAGTGCATTTGAACCCCCTCCTCTTCCAGTAATGGTGCATGCCTTCAGAGGGCCAAATAGTGCAGTATGCAGCAGGCCATGACTGTCTGGCAGACCTTATCAGGGGAGTAGACCAGGGATCCACTGGACATGTTCTGACACCTAAATCTTGCTTTCAGAAGGCCAAAGGTCCCTTCTTTCGCTCTTCCCGGGCCTTCCATGTGCCCCATTGTAGAAATTGTTAGCATCTGTCCTTAGAGTTCTCACAGAGGTCAACAGCCAGGATAGGTTAGGGTAGCCTGAGTCACCTGGGAATAGTGGAATGACACATAACCTATGTACAATAATATAGTGAAGAAGGGAAAGGATAGATGCTGTGACAGTCAGTGAATACAAACTTCATACCCACCAATGAGCCAGCCCCTCTCTGTCTGTAGTTGTGCCATCAGGTGTGGGGCAGTGCTGTTCCCCATAATGTAGGCGTCATGCACACATCCAGGCAACTTCCGTAGTCACTTGTGAGATATACTGACCAGCGAGGCACACCATCGGCACATTAATGGAATGATAACTTTTTCTGTTTCTGAATACCTGCTCATTTATCCTGAGAGGCACCAAAGCAATATGGGTACCATATCAATGGCCCCAATCACATGTGAGATGTGTCCCATTGCATAGAGATCTGCCTTAACAGTGTCCAAATCTGGACCATGTGGGAATTCGATTCAGCTATCAATGTGTTTGAGCAAGGCAGATAGAACATCCTTCAACACTAAACTGAACATGGATTGAGACATACCTGCTGCCAAGGCCACTGCCACCTGAAACAAGCCAGTGGCCAAAAAGTGGAGCACTGAAACCACCTGTACAATAGTAGGAATAGCATTTGGATGATGATTAGCAGGAATGAGATCGGGCTCCAATTGTCACACTATTCAGATGATAGATGAGCAGTACGTCGTACTTCCATTGTAGCCAGGTCAACTACGGGCCGGTACACGGGTGCATGCCTCCACCTCCACATTGGTCGGTATCTACACACAGCAAACAATACAAGTGGAACACAGTAAATACATATTGAGCATCTATCTTATGAATCAATGCTGAAACATCAACCTCACAGGCAACCCATTTGCCATCTGTTCTCTGGTTGCTCCTACATACAGACGGACATAAAATACAACCACCTTTCATTATATTGCATGTCTGCAGCTCAAATGTACAATGAATGGAGATGTGAAGATATGAGTCACAAAACCACATAGTACACCACAGTTCCCTAGGTCAGACAGTTTTCAGCAGAGCATCAATTACAATGCAAAGGTGTAAGGCATCATTTCAGATGGGTAACTTCAAAATGTGTAGGGCCTGGCATGTAGGCCCTCATTTTGAACATGGCGGGATTTGCCACCGTGTTCAGGCTGGCGGTCTTTTCATCGACCGCCAGCCCCCTGGAAAATCTGCCTGCCTTATAATGTTTTCCCCGCCAGGACGGCGGGCGGAGACAGTGTCTCCGCCCTCTGGCCTGGCGGGGAACACTGCCATAACATTGAGGGCGCCAATGTTGGTGTGCGGCGGCGGAAATTGGGCAGTGACATGCGCGACGGGGGCCTTCACGGGGGCCCCTGCACTGCCCATACAAAGTGCATGGGCAGTGCAGGGGCCCCCAGGGGTGCCCCGGGCACACCCTCCGCCAGCCTTTTCCTGGAGGGACATCCCGCCAGGAAAAGGCTGGCGGCATATGAAACATTATCCGCAGGGTAGCGCAGCTACCCTGGCGGATGGTGTTTCATCCCGCCGCCAGGCATGGCGGTGGGTGACGGCTGCTGCTGGCGGCCGTCAACCTGTTCATTATGTGGCGGTTCTGCCCGCCATGCCGGCTGGCGGCTTCAGCCACCACTGCCGGCATGGCTGGCCGAACCGCCATGTTCATAATGACTGCCGTAGTGTGCCAGATTGCGCTATGGTGCACGTATAATTGGGTACAATGGTAAATAACAGTGTAAAATGGCAGCCGCCCGTCCTCGATGCAGAGTACCAATGGAAGTGACCTCATTCCGACGGCCTTATTCGTCATGGTGGTGGATGGTTGGAACTGCTGAGCAACTCCTCATTGGATAACATTGATGACTATGGGGAACAGGGGCCACCATTTTCTAGATGCCATTTTACTTGACTCCTGACTGTCCAGCTATCAAGACCTCCACTGCGAGTGCCATTGTGTCCTGTATCTGGAAGCCCTAATGGCACGTTCTACAGCGGATGGGCCCCAGCCTTCGTACCGGAAGAACTTGGGAAGCTTGTGGATGGGGTCTTACCCCTGTATGGGCAGTTGTATGGGGATGTAGATAAGCAGGTACTTTTCTGTATAGTAGATGCAACATGGTTGCATGTAGTTGCATGTGTGTGCATGCAGTATGTCCTTTCAAGAGTGTTGTGTCGTGCACATTGATACGTGGAGGACCTGGTCTGGCAGTTCGGGCTGGACTGTTCCCATAGGGAACAGGGTGAAGACTGATTTGCATATGGCTGGGTCCAAACTGGAATGGCATGGTGAGCAAAAAAAACTGATGGATTAAACCCAGATCTGTGACTGGGGGTGAATGTTTGATTTGTTCTGCATTCCGTCCATCAACTGTTGTTTTTGCGTTTGTCGCCCCAAGTGGGAAGGGTATGCTCAGACGTGGGTCCCGTGCTCACTATGCCACCAGATTCAAGCTGGCCTGGCTGAAGAGGGGGTGAAACCCCGAAACCGGTCCCAGGATGCTTGTTTCTGGTCCAGGGAGGACCTGGTCTGGCAGTTCGGGCAGGACTGTTCCCATAGGGAACAGGGTCAAGACTGATTTGCATATGGCTGGGTCCAAACTGGAATGGCATGGTGAGCAAAAAAACTGATGGATTAAACCCAGATCTGTGACTGGGGGTGAATATTTTATTTGTTCTGCATTCCGTCCATCAACTGTTGTTTTCACATTGATACGTGCCATGTGTAGCATGACTGTGATATGTATACAGTATGTAGACCAATGCTGTAACTGGTTGAGGAGTCTACATAAATGTGTCCTTATCTCTGTGTCTCCCACGCAGGTAAGCGCCCATCAAAAGAAGGGTTTGTGGTGAGCCATCCCCAAGGAAGTGTGGACCCTAGGGGTCCATCACCAGCAAAGCACCCATTGCAGAAAGAGGTGGAGGACCAGAGACGCAGGGCCCAGAAGAGCGAAAAGGCCCAGCTGGGGATGTCCTCCCAACGAGGGAGGGGTGCCTGTCGGACCCTGACCCCCCCCCCAATGGCCCTTATACTGGCTTTGGCCTACCCAGAGTTGGATGGGCGCTTGAGGGCAGCACAGCAGCCACAAAAGGGTGAGTACTCACAGTGTTCTTCATGTTGGTATTGAGTTGCACAGTGATTGTATGGTTAGCTAATAGCTAGTGGATGCCCAAGTAACCTCTGGTCAGGTTTGTAGCTGAGGTCCTCATTGTAATGCTAATTGGTCTGTCTGATTAGTGGTTGTAAGTAAGAGACATGGCTACATATGTAGAGGGCTACATCCTGGGACTAATGTGAAGATTGGTGACTCTCACATACTGCTGTATGAACTAGCTATTTGGTGTGTCCAGGCAAATGCAAGTTGGGCACACACTGTCATGGGGTTAGTGTGGATGTCCCTCAGTTAACTCCCACACATTGTTTGTTGGGTAGTCACAGTCTGCTGCTGTATCAGTATAGTGTTGTCGATGGAGGATTGTGAGGGCTTCAAAGTGCAAGGTTTTTTGTTGTAAGTAGCCATTCGTTTGGTCTGGTGTTTGGAACAGCATACTGAATATTCCTTGTGTATTGTTGTAAAGTGTGGCTCATATGTGACATAAGTGTGGTTATTGACCCCATGCTCCCTTTCTTTCTCAATCGCCCTCCCTCCTTGTCTTCTGTCCTTGTGTACATTAGCATCATAAAGCAAAGGAGTAGGGGCACCAGCTAGTGGGGAGGCTGCAGGTCCACTGACGCCTAGGGGACCAGTGGGTTGGAGGGTGAGGAGACCACCACGGGGAGACAGGAACTGCTACATCTAACTCTGACTCCTCCTCCGATGGAAGCTCCCTGGTGGTGGTGGACCCCTTTGGGACTGCCACAGCGACTACATCTTCCGCCACCCTATAACCAGCACCGCCCTTCCAGTATCTTGCCTCTGAGTTGCACGTGCCTGCTCACCTAAGAGGGTGGGCATCTCCTTCACCACAGGCACCTCTGCTCCGCCCCAGTCTGCCCTGTACCCTCAATGAGGAGGCTATCGACCCCCTGAGATCCATCTCTTCAGGGCAGTCAACCATGGTGAATGCCATCCAGGGGCTGGCATCCCAGATGTAGCAAAGCAATGCATACATGGAAGGCATTCACATTGCGTTGGCTGGCCTACAGAGATTGTTTCAGGCTCTGGCCTCCTCCTTGACTTCAGCCAGTGTCCCTTCTTCATCCGTCCCCCCTCCATCTACATGTGTTCAGTCCCAGAGCCCTCTCCCCCAACCCATCCCAAGCACACCATCAGACCTGCCTGCACCCAAGACTACAGACAAGATGTGCAAAGACAAACACAAGCGCCACAGGTCACATCACAAGCATGCACACACCATCAAACACAACAACAGCCACCTCCTCCACTGTCTCCCCACCACCTCATCCCTCACAGTCACATCACTACTCACACCTGCCAGCACTGCATCCTCACTCCCAGATCCTGCCACAAGTTCAGCCTTGCCAACAGTCACAACCACAGCAGACACGCAGACATGCACCCCATGCACTACATCCACACTGACCACCACCACCATCACACCCACATGCAGCACACCCACCTTAATTGCAGAAACTACCTCAATGTACATTCTAACAACCTGCCTGTCTTCTCCCAGCCTATCCCCCCTCTTCCCACGACACATAAATGCCCCCACTCACCCACCCAACAGTCATCCACCTCACACATGACACTATGCATGCACCTACATCCAAGTCCAGCACACCTACATGACCTACAACCACTCCCTCTACCTCCACTCCCAAACCTGTTCCTGCAATCCGGCCCACTGCTCCTAAAAATATTTTCCTTGCCCGCCTTGACCTGCCTTCTCCAGCCCAACCCCCATGTTGTCACTAAGCATCACATTTCTTTCCCCAAGCCCAGTCCCTCCTGCTCCCAGTCCTCCCATGGCCCCCCTAATGTTTCCCATGTCCCTCCCCAGCCAAAAAGCCTCCCTTTAAGGCAATGACTGTAGCTACTACCCCCCGCTCCAAGACCACTCCCCTGCCATCTAAAGCTAAGACCAAACCCTCACCCCCCTCCCAAACCAAAGCCCAAGGACCCCCTTTCCAAACATAAACCACTGCCACCACCCTCACCCCCTGACCCCCTAAGGTGCCTGCCATTCCCATTGATGTCCCTGCCCAGTGAAGGCCATGAGGCTGTCAGTAGTCAAGTTGGGCCAACATCATGCCCATGTGTGCATTTTGCACATGTTGCACTGGCCAGAGCCCCATTCCTGCTAGCTTTTCATTGGAACATTTCCAACAAAAACATCTGTGTTGGGAGTGGTGTGTGAGTTTTGGTTGTGCCTGTCTGTGATTTGTGTGTGCTTTTGTGTTTGTGGCTGTGTGTGTGTATTGGGAAAGCTGTTTGTGTACATGTGTATATGTGCATAGCAGACCTTGGCGGGTGTGTGTGTTGCGTGTGAGTGGGTAACTCTCCCCTTCCCTCCCTTGTGTGCTAGACGGCTGTACTCACAGTTGTTGTCTTTGTCGTTGTCGCTGTTCCTGTACTTGGATTTCGTGGTAGAGCATTGGGAAGACTTCCAGCTCTGGTTCCATGTTGGCCTCAGACTCGTCTGTGTCCCTTTAGGTGAGTGTCACCTTATATACTAGTTGTTTCCACTAGGCTTTTCGTGGCGGTCGGTCTGCCCCGAAAATCATGGAGGTCTGCTGACTCATAATATGGTCGGCGGGGATATGCCTTCTGCCGGCCTGAGGATGGCAACCACCGTCGGACAGTACTGGTGGTACTGGTGATGTTGTGGCTATATTTGTGTCAGTTCACCGGCGTGGTCATAATATGGCGGTCTTCACCGCCGGCCTGGCGGCAGACCAACAGCCACCATGGCGGTCAGGTAACTGCCAATATCATAATGTGGTATAAAGAATTGAAAGTTGTCTACTATTGTGGATAACAAGCTGACAATTTTTTCAGGAGTCATGATACTGATCGATACTGAATTGACTGCGGAAATAGCTATGACTCCTCAGAACTGCCTTGTGTTAGACAATCCTTTAGCAAAGGATGGCAGAGTTTGCAAAATGCTTAATTCGTAGCATTGCTGTTGGTTTATTCCTGATAATAGTAAAGAAATTAGAAACTTACTTACTAATCTGACTAATGAAAGTACTGATTTGAAAGAGTTCAAAGAACTAGGTGTTTGTGAGAAAGTTGGCAAAGGATTTGCTTCAGTGGGAAATTGGCTCAGAAACATTGGGAAAGGGCTAGTATTGAAAATATTACAAGGGATATTGATTATTGTTATTTGCATAATTGGAACATGGGGAATATGTAGATTGTGTAAGAGAATAAAATGGAAGAAAATGAAAAATGATCAGAGGAGGGAAGAAATGAAAAGGGAAAATTTGTTTAGAAGGAATTTGAAAAGGGAACAACGATCCGAAGGATTAGAGATGACAGAATTTTAGCTGATGCAAAACTTTGTGTTGGAAGATTTAAAGTGATGCACATTTAGTCATCAGAGGAGGGATTGTTAACACAGATTCCCTCCCTCCTCCTTCCCACCCTCCCTGGTGCGGGTCACGACCAGTGGCCGACACCAGGAAGGGCATTAATAAATCCTCGGGTGCGTCACACCCGAGGATTTTTTTATTTTTTAAAAAATTCCCTCGGGAGACACGGAAGCTTCCGTGTCTCCCCCCGCCCCCCACCCGCCCCTTTGTGACGTCAGTGCGCCGCGAGGTGCGCTGACGTTTCAAAGGTGTTTTCCCCATCAAAGCAGGAAGCAGCCTTGCGGCCTCTTCCTGCTTTGATGGGGAAAACGGCCTTTTACACGTTCGGGAAGGCCTCGTAAGAAAGGGGAGAGTCTCCCCTTTCTTACGAGGCCTTCCTGAAAGTGTTTCCTGGCCCCCGGTCGCAGCTGTGCTGCGATCGGGGGCCAGGAAACACTTTCAGGTTTCCTGGGCCCCCCGATCGCAGCACAGCTGCGATCAGGGGGCCCAGGAAACACTTTGAAAAGGCCTCGTAAGAAAGGGGAGACTCTCCCCTTTCTTACGAGGCCTTCTGAAACTGTTTCACAGCTGCGATCGGGGGCCAGGAAACACCACTAGACACCAGGGATTTCACTTTGGGGGGGCGGCCCCCCGGAAAACGGGCCACCCCCCCCCCCGGCATAATTAAAAAAATAAAATAAAGAAAAATGAAATGACAGGGGGTCGTCCGTGGGCAGGGTGACCCCCTGTGGGGGCAATATTTTTTTTAGATGTTGTAGGGTTTCCCTGGGGGCCATTTTGGCCCCCAAGGAAACCATACAATAACTAAAAAAAATATATATGTATATATAGAACTATATATATCTTTGTAGATATATATATATATATATATATATATATATATATATATATATATATATATATATATATATAGAGAGAGAGATCTATATCAAAGAGATTTATAAAGCGCGCTACTCACCTGTGAGGGTCTCAAGGCGCTGGGGGGGGGACGGGGGGAGGGAAAGGGGCTGGGAGGTTCACTGTTCGAAAAGCCAGGTTTTGAGGCCCTTCCTGAAAAGAAGTAGGTTTTGGGTCTTGCGAAGGTGGGTTGTGAGGGCGTTCCAGGTTTTGGGTGCAAGGTAGGAGAAGGATCTGCCCCCGGTGGTGGTGTGTTTGATGCGGGGGACAGAGGCGAGAGAGAGGTCAGCTGAGCAGACGTTTTGTGTGGGGGTGTGGAAGGTGACTCTCGTTGAGGTAGGCAGGGCCTGTGTTGTGGAGTGATTTGTGTGCGAGGATGAGGATCTTGAAGGTGATCCTTTTGTCAATGGGGAGCCAGAGGAGGGATTTGAGGTGTGGAGAGATGTATTCGTGTCGGCGGAGGTCGAGGATGAGTCGTGCTGCTGAGTTCTGGATGCGTGTAGTTTGCGCTTGAGTTTTAGAGTGGTGCCGGCGTAGAGGGCGTTTCCGTAATCAAGCCTGCTGCTGATGAGTGCGTGAGTGACAGTTTTTCTGGTCTCTGTGGGGATCCATTTGAATGTTGTTCAGTATACGGAGTTTGTTGAAGCATGAGGAGGTAAGAGCGTTGATTTGTTGGGTCATCGAGAGGGAGGAGTCTAGGATGATGCTGAGGTTGCGTGCGTGGTTGGTAGGGGTGGGTGCAGGGCCTAGCGTGGTGGGCCACCATGAGGGGTCCCAGGTGTTTTTGTGTGGGCCAAAGAGGAATATTTCGGTTTTGCTTGAGTTGAGTTTCAGGTGGTTGGCTGTCATATATATATCACTTTTGTCAATATGTGTGTGGTTTCCCTGGGGGGAAAAGGGTCCGACTTGTCTAGTGGCAGTTTTAGTGCCATAAAGAAGCGCAGAAGGTTTATATGCCTACTGCAAAGAGCACATCTGTATTTTATGTAAATAGCTGAGTACATTAGTAAAGTCTATGGAGAGATGAAGGGCACTTTTGCTGGGTGGTAATGAGGGAATCCGAGGAGGAGGGAGTGGGAGCACCAATAATGATTGTTGGACTGGGCGCAGGAGGTGCTAAAGACTGTGACGAATGGTATGTGACAAGGTGTTTTTTGAGTGTCTTGAAAGTACGTGCTGATTGAGGGAAGAAGCGCAGGTAAGGTGGCCTCTACTGTTGCACGTATCTCACACACACCATCGATTTTGTGACTGTCTACGTAGGCTAGTGTTTTAGAGCAACAGTTTAGCCAATAGCAGAGATGGCATCTTGATGGATGACTGCTGCCTGCACTCGGGTTATAGAGGACCGCTCTGACATAGGATCAGAGACTGAGACATCAGATACTGAGACAGCATCTGAGGGATAGGACAATGGCGCAGACTCTGGGAGCGATTTTTCAGTCAGAGGAGTCCCATTGGATAACTCCTGTTCCAGTACATTATGAGGGAGGTGATGAGGACAGTCCTGCTGTCCCTTCGCAAGCTGTTCGTGCAACTGGGTAATGGTGGGTTAGGCCAACCCAGAGAGCAGGTGAATGCGGCGGCAAGCAAAGAGAGAGTGCTCTCTTGGGAGCTCCCCAATTTAGTTCAGCCCCAAATTCCACCACCCAAATCATATTGTGGAGACATCAAAATTGTCTATGGCAAAACAAACTGGTTTTGTAAGGCAGGCACCTGTGTTTTTGGTCCTGGATTTGGCGGCCATATAGAGAAACACACTAAACCCAAACATTTCTGGAAACTAGACATTCGGGGGAGTCCACAGAGGTGTGACTTGTGTGGATTCCCCAAAGTTTTCTTACCCAGAATACCTTGCAAAGCTGAAATGTTGAAAAAAAACCTCAATTTTTCTCGCATTTCTGTCACACAAACTACAGGAATATGCTGGGATCCACAACATTCCTACCACCCAGTGACTCCTCACCTGTCCTGATAAAAACACTACCCCACTTGAGTGCCTACACCTAGTGCCTGTGTCAGGAATGGATCACCCCAGGGTCAACAGCTGCCTCACGTAAGGACCAACATTGACCGTTGTGTGATCTATTCCTGTCGCAGGCACCAGGACTAACCACACAAGTGAGGTATCATATTTATCGGGAGACTTGGGGGAATGCTGGGTGAAAGGAAATTTGTGGCTCCTCTCAGATTCCAGAACTTTCTGTCACCGAAATGTGAGGAAAACGTGTTATTTTAGCCACATTTTGAGGTTTGCACAGGATTCTGGGTAACAGAACCTGGTCCGAGCCCCACAAGTCACCTCATCTTGGATTCCCCTGGGTTTCTAGTTTTCAAAAATGTGCTGGTTTGCTAGGTTTCCCCAGGTGCCGGCTGAGCTAGAGGCCAAAATCCACAGGTAGGCACTGTTTTCTATGAAAAAATGTGATGTGTCCACGTTGTGTTTTGGGGCATTTCCTATCGCGGGCGCTAGGCCTACCCACACAAGTGAGGTATAATTTTTATCGGGAGACTTGGGGGAACGCTGGGTGGAAGGAAATTTGTGGCTCCTCTCAGATTCCAGAACTTTCTGTCACCGAAATGTGAGGAAAACTTGTTCTTTTAGCGACTTTTTGAGGTTTGCAAAGGATTCTGGGTAACAGAACCTGGTCTGAGCCCCGCAAGTCACCCCTCCTTGGATTTCCCTAGGTCTCTAGTTTTCAGAAATGCACAGGTTTGGTAGGTTTCCCTAGGTGCCGGCTGAGCTAAAGGGCAAAATCTACAGGTAGGCACTTCTCAAAAAACATCTCTGTTTTCTTCCAAAAATTTGGATGTGTCCACGTTGCGCTTTGGGGCGTTTCCTGTCACAGGCGCTAGGCCTACCCACACAAGTGAGGTATCATTTTTATCGGGAGACTTGGGGGAACGCCGGGTGGAAGGAAATTTGTGGCTCCTCTCAGATTCCAGAACTTTCTGTCACCGAAATGTGAGGAAAACTTGTTTTTTTAGCCACTTTTTGAGGTTTGCAAAGGATTCTGGGTAACAGAACCTGGTCCGAGCCCCGCAAGTCACCCATCCTTGGATTCCCCTAGGTCTCTAGTTTTCAGAAATGCACAGGTTTGGTAGGTTTCCCTAGGTGCCGGCTGAGCTAGAGGCCAAAATCTACAGGTAGGCACTTCGCAAAAAACACCTCTGTTTTCTTCCAAAAATTTGGATGTGTCAACGTTGCGCTTTGGGGCGTTTTCTGTCACGGGCGCTAGGCCTACCCACACAAGTGAGGTATCATTTTTATCGGGAGACTTGGGGGAACGCTGGGTGGAAGGAAAATTGAGGCTCCTCTCAGATTCCAGAACTTTCTGTCACCGAAATGTTAGGAAAACTTGTTTTTTTAGCCACTTTTGAGGTTTGCAAAGGATTCTGGGTAACAGAACCTGGTCCGAGCCCCGCAAGTCACCCCTCCTTGGATTCCCCTAGGTCTCTAGTTTTCAGAAATGCACAGGTTTGGTAGGTTTCCCTAGGTGCCGGCTGAGCTAGAGGCCAAAATCTACAGGTAGGCACTTCGCAAAAAACACCTCTGTTTTCTTCCAAAAATTTGGATGTGTCAACGTTGCGCTTTGGGGCGTTTCCTGTCGCGGGCGCTAGGCCTACCCACACAAGTGAGGTATCATTTTTATCGGGAGACTTGGGGGAACGCTGGGTGGAAGGAAATTTGAGGCTCCTCTCAGATTCCAGAACTTTATGTCACCGAAATGTTAGGAAAACTTCTTTTTTTAGCCACTTTTTGAGGTTTGCAAAGGATTCTGGGTAACAGAACCTGGTCCGAGCCCCGAAAGTCACCCCTCCTTGGATTCCCCTAGGTCTCTAGTTTCCAGAAATGCACAGGTTTGGTAGGTTTCCCTAGGTGCCGGCTGAGCTAAAGGGCAAAATCTACAGGTAGGCACTTCTCAAAAAACATCTCTGTTTTCTTCCAAAAATTTGGATGTGTCCACGTTGCGCTTTGGGGCGTTTCCTGTCACAGGCGCTAGGCCTACCCACACAAGTGAGGTATCATTTTTATCGGGAGACTTGGGGGAATGCCGGGTGGAAGGAAATTTGTGGCTCCTCTCAGATTCCAGAACTTTCTGTCACCGAAATGTGAGGAAAACTTGTTTTTTTAGCCACTTTTTGAGGTTTGCAAAGGATTCTGGGTAACAGAACCTGGTCCGAGCCCCGCAAGTCACCCATCCTTGGATTCCCCTAGGTCTCTAGTTTTCAGAAATGCACAGGTTTGGTAGGTTTCCCTAGGTGCCGGCTGAGCTAGAGGCCAAAATCTACAGGTAGGCACTTCGCAAAAAACACCTCTGTTTTCTTCCAAAAATGTGGATGTGTCAACGTTGCGCTTTGGGGCGTTTCCTGTCGCGGGCGCTAGGCCTACCCACACAAGTGAGGTATCATTTTTATCGGGAGACTTGGGGGAACGCTGGGTGGAAGGAAAATTGAGGCTCCTCTCAGATTCCAGAACTTTATGTCACCGAAATGTTAGGAAAACTTGTTTTTTTAGCCACTTTTGAGGATTGCAAAGGATTCTGGGTAACAGAACCTGGTCCGAGCCCCGCAAGTCACCCCTCCTTGGATTCCCCTAGGTCTCTAGTTTTCAGAAATGCACAGGTTTGGTAGGTTTCCCTAGGTGCCGGCTGAGCTAGAGGCCAAAATCTACAGGTAGGCACTTCGCAAAAAACACCTCTGTTTTCTTCCAAAAATTTTGATATGTCCACGTTGCGCTTTGGGGCGTTTCCTGTCGCAGGCGCTAGGCCTACCCACACAAGTGAGGTATAATTTTTATCGGGAGACTTGGGGGAACGCCGGGTGGAAGGAAATTTGTGGCTCCTCTCAGATTCCAGAACTTTCTGTCACCGAAATGTGAGGAAAACATGTTTTTTTAGCCACTTTTTGAGGTTTGCAAAGGATTCTGGGTAACAGAACCTGGTCCGAGCCCCGCAAGTCACCCCTCCTTGGATTCCCCTAGGTCTCTAGTTTTCAGAAATGCACAGGTTTGGTAGGTTTCCCTAGGTGCCGGCTGAGCTAGAGGCCAAAATCTACAGGTAGGCACTTCGCAAAAAACACCTCTGTTTTCTTCCAAAAATTTGGATGTGTCCACGTTGCGCTTTGGGGCGTTTCCTGTCGCAGGCGCTAGGCCTACCCACACAAGTGAGGTATCATTTTTATCGGGAGACTTGGGGGAATGCTGGGTGGAAGGAAATTTGAGGCTCCTCTCAGATTCCAGAACTTTATGTCACCGAAATGTTAGGAAAACTTGTTTTTTTAGCCACTTTTTGAGGTTTGCAAAGGATTCTGGGTAACAGAACCTGGTCCGAGCCCCGAAAGTCACCCCTCCTTGGATTCCCCTAGGTCTCTAGTTTCCAGAAATGCACAGGTTTGGTAGGTTTCCCTAGGTGCCGGCTGAGCTAAAGGGCAAAATCTACAGGTAGGCACTTCTCAAAAAACATCTCTGTTTTCTTCCAAAAATTTGGATGTGTCCACGTTGCGCTTTGGGGCGTTTCCTGTCACAGGCGCTAGGCCTACCCACACAAGTGAGGTATCATTTTTATCGGGAGACTTGGGGGAATGCCGGGTGGAAGGAAATTTGTGGCTCCTCTCAGATTCCAGAACTTTCTGTCACCGAAATGTGAGGAAAACTTGTTTTTTTAGCCACTTTTTGAGGTTTGCAAAGGATTCTGGGTAACAGAACCTGGTCCGAGCCCCGCAAGTCACCCATCCTTGGATTCCCCTAGGTCTCTAGTTTTCAGAAATGCACAGGTTTGGTAGGTTTCCCTAGGTGCCGGCTGAGCTAGAGGCCAAAATCTACAGGTAGGCACTTCGCAAAAAACACCTCTGTTTTCTTCCAAAAATTTGGATGTGTCCACGTTGCGCTTTGGGGCGTTTCCTGTCACAGGCGCTAGGCCTACCCACACAAGTGAGGTATCATTTTTATCGGGAGACTTGGGGGAACGCCGGGTGGAAGGAAATTTGTGGCTCCTCTCAGATTCCAGAACTTTCTGTCACCGAAATGTGAGGAAAACTTGTTTTTTTAGCCACTTTTTGAGGTTTGCAAAGGATTCTGGGTAACAGAACCTGGTCCGAGCCCCGCAAGTCACCCATCCTTGGATTCCCCTAGGTCTCTAGTTTTCAGAAATGCACAGGTTTGGTAGGTTTCCCTAGGTGCCGGCTGAGCTAGAGGCCAAAATCTACAGGTAGGCACTTCGCAAAAAACACCTCTGTTTTCTTCCAAAAATTTGGATGTGTCAACGTTGCGCTTTGGGGCGTTTTCTGTCGCGGGCGCTAGGCCTACCCACACAAGTGAGGTATCATTTTTATCGGGAGACTTGGGGGAACGCTGGGTGGAAGGAAAATTGAGGCTCCTCTCAGATTCCAGAACTTTCTGTCACCGAAATGTTAGGAAAACTTGTTTTTTTAGCCACTTTTGAGGTTTGCAAAGGATTCTGGGTAACAGAACCTGGTCCGAGCCCCGCAAGTCACCCCTCCTTGGATTCCCCTAGGTCTCTAGTTTTCAGAAATGCACAGGTTGGTAGGTTTCCCTAGGTGCCGGCTGAGCTAGAGGCCAAAATCTACAGGTAGGCACTTCGCAAAAAACACCTCTGTTTTCTTCCAAAAATTTGGATGTGTCCACGTTGCGCTTTGGGGCGTTTCCTGTCGCAGGCGCTAGGCCTACCCACACAAGTGAGGTATCATTTTTATCGGGAGACTTGGGGGAACGCTGGGTGGAAGGAAATTTGAGGCTCCACTCAGATTCCAGAACTTTATGTCACCGAAATGTTAGGAAAACTTGTTTTTTTAGCCACTTTTTGAGGTTTGCAAAGGATTCTGGGTAACAGAACCTGGTCCGAGCCCCGAAAGTCACCCCTCCTTGGATTCCCCTAGGTCTCTAGTTTCCAGAAATGCACAGGTTTGGTAGGTTTCCCTAGGTGCCGGCTGAGCTAAAGGGCAAAATCTACAGGTAGGCACTTCTCAAAAAACATCTCTGTTTTCTTCCAAAAATTTGGATGTGTCCACGTTGCGCTTTGGGGCGTTTCCTGTCACAGGCGCTAGGCCTACCCACACAAGTGAGGTATCATTTTTATCGGGAGACTTGGGGGAACGCCGGGTGGAAGGAAATTTGTGGCTCCTCTCAGATTCCAGAACTTTCTGTCACCGAAATGTGAGGAAAACTTGTTTTTTTAGCCACTTTTTGAGGTTTGCAAAGGATTCTGGGTAACAGAACCTGGTCCGAGCCCCGCAAGTCACCCATCCTTGGATTCCCCTAGGTCTCTAGTTTTCAGAAATGCACAGGTTTGGTAGGTTTCCCTAGGTGCCGGCTGAGCTAGAGGCCAAAATCTACAGGTAGGCACTTCGCAAAAAACACCTCTGTTTTCTTCCAAAAATTTGGATGTGTCAACGTTGCGCTTTGGGGCGTTTTCTGTCGCGGGCGCTAGGCCTACCCACACAAGTGAGGTATCATTTTTATCGGGAGACTTGGGGGAACGCTGGGTGGAAGGAAAATTGAGGCTCCTCTCAGATTCCAGAACTTTCTGTCACCGAAATGTTTGGAAAACTTGTTTTTTTAGCCACTTTTGAGGTTTGCAAAGGATTCTGGGTAACAGAACCTGGTCCGAGCCCCGCAAGTCACCCCTCCTTGGATTCCCCTAGGTCTCTAGTTTTCAGAAATGCACAGGTTTGGTAGGTTTCCCTAGGTGCCGGCTGAGCTAGAGGCCAAAATCTACAGGTAGGCACTTCGCAAAAAACACCTCTGTTTTCTTCCAAAAATTTGGATGTGTCAACGTTGCGCTTTGGGGCGTTTCCTGTCGCGGGCGCTAGGCCTACCCACACAAGTGAGGTATCATTTTTATCGGGAGACTTTAGGGAACGCTGGGTGGAAGGAAATTTGAGGCTCCTCTCAGATTCCAGAACTTTATGTCACCGAAATGTTAGGAAAACTTGTTTTTTTAGCCACTTTTTGAGGTTTGCAAAGGATTCTGGGTAACAGAACCTGGTCCGAGCCCCGAAAGTCACCCCTCCTTGGATTCCCCTAGGTCTCTAGTTTCCAGAAATGCACAGGTTTGGTAGGTTTCCCTAGGTGCCGGCTGAGCTAAAGGGCAAAATCTACAGGTAGGCACTTCTCAAAAAACATCTCTGTTTTCTTCCAAAAATTTGGATGTGTCCACGTTGCGCTTTGGGGCGTTTCCTGTCACAGGCGCTAGGCCTACCCACACAAGTGAGGTATCATTTTTATCGGGAGACTTGGGGGAATGCCGGGTGGAAGGAAATTTGTGGCTCCTCTCAGATTCCAGAACTTTCTGTCACCGAAATGTGAGGAAAACTTGTTTTTTTAGCCACTTTTTGAGGTTTGCAAAGGATTCTGGGTAACAGAACCTGGTCCGAGCCCCGCAAGTCACCCATCCTTGGATTCCCCTAGGTCTCTAGTTTTCAGAAATGCACAGGTTTGGTAGGTTTCCCTAGGTGCCGGCTGAGCTAGAGGCCAAAATCTACAGGTAGGCACTTCGCAAAAAACACCTCTGTTTTCTTCCAAAAATTTGGATGTGTCAACGTTGCGCTTTGGGGCGTTTCCTGTCGCGGGCGCTAGGCCTACCCACACAAGTGAGGTATCATTTTTATCGGGAGACTTGGGGGAACGCTGGGTGGAAGGAAAATTGAGGCTCCTCTCAGATTCCAGAACTTTCTGTCACCGAAATGTTAGGAAAACTTGTTTTTTTAGCCACTTTTGAGGTTTGCAAAGGATTCTGGGTAACAGAACCTGGTCCGAGCCCCGCAAGTCACCCCTCCTTGGATTCCCCTAGGTCTCTAGTTTTCAGAAATGCACAGGTTTGGTAGGTTTCCCTAGGTGCCGGCTGAGCTAGAGGCCAAAATCTACAGGTAGGCACTTCGCAAAAAACACCTCTGTTTTCTTCCAAAAATTTGGATGTGTCAACGTTGCGCTTTGGGGCGTTTCCTGTCGCGGGCGCTAGGCCTACCCACACAAGTGAGGTATGATTTTTATCGGGAGACTTGGGGGAACGCTGGGTGGAAGGAAAATTGAGGCTCCTCTCAGATTCCAGAACTTTCTGTCACCGAAATGTTAGGAAAACTTGTTTTTTTAGCCACTTTTGAGGTTTGCAAAGGATTCTGGGTAACAGAACCTGGTCCGAGCCCCGCAAGTCACCCCTCCTTGGATTCCCCTAGGACTCTAGTTTTCAGAAATGCACAGGTTTGGTAGGTTTCCCTATGTGCCGGCTGAGCTAGAGGCCAAAATCTACAGGTAGGCACTTTGAAAAAAACAGCTGTGTTTTCTATAAAAAAAATAGGATGTGTCCATGTTGTGTTTTGGGGCATTTCCTGTCGCGGGCACTAGGCCTACCCACACAAGTGAGGTATCATTTTTATCGGGAGACTTGGGGGAACATAGAATAGCAAAACAAGTGTTATTGCCCCTTATCTTTCTCTACATTTTTTCAATCCAAATATAAGAGAGTGTGTAAAAAAGACATCTATTTGAGAAATGCCCTGCAATTCACATGCTAGTATGGGCACCTCGGAATTCAGCGATGTGCAAATAACCACTGCTCCTCAAAACCTTATCTTGATCCCATTTTGGAAATGCAAAGGTTTTCTTGATACCTCTTTTATACTCTTCATATTTCAGCAAATGAATTGCTGTATACCCAGTATAGAATTAAAACCAACTGCAGGGTGCAGCTCATTTATTGGCTCTGGGTACCTAGGGTTCTTGATGAACCTACAAGCCCTTTATATCCCCGCAACCAGAAGAGTCCAGCAGACAAAACGGTATATTGCTTTCAGAAATCTGACATCGCAGGAAAAAGTTACAGAGTAAAACATAAAGAAAAATGGCTGTTGTTTTCAGCTCAATTTCAATATTTTTTTATTTCAGCTGTTATTTTCTGTAGTGAAAACCTTGTAGGATCTACACAAATGACCCCTTGCTGAATTCAGAATTTTATCTAGTTTTCAGAAATGTTTAGCATTCCGGGATCCAGCATTGGTTTCACACCCATTCCTGTCACTAACTGGAAGGAGGCTGAAAGCACCAAATATAGTAGAAATGGGGTATGTCCCAGTAAAATGCCAAATTTGTGTTGAAAAATTTGGTTTTCTGATTCAAGTCTGCCCGTTTCTGAAAGGTGGGAAGATAGTGATTTCAGCACTAGAAACCCTTTGTTGATGGCCTTTTCAGGGAAAAAACCACAAGCCTTCTTCGGCAGCCCTTTTTTCACATTTTTTTGGAAAAAACAAAATTTTCACTGTATTTTGGCTATTTTCTTGGTCTCCTCCAGGGGAAACCACCAACTCTGGGTACCATTAGAATCCCTAGGATGTTGGAAACAAAGGACGCAAATTTGGCGTGGTTAGCTTATGTGGACAAAAAGTTATGAAGCCCTAAGCGCGAACTACCCCAAATAGCCAAAAAAGGGCTCAGCACTGGGGGAGAAAAGGCCCAGCAGCTAAGGGGTTAATACATATTTATGTATCTTGGTGTTCGATTTGCATAGAAAATGTAATAACTTAGAGAAAAATAATGCACGCATTTGAAGGTGTGCCCACCTGAATGGCAGCTAGTGTTCACGAAGGGTACTTATTAATGGCTTATTAATATGAAATGTTAAGCTTATGTTTGATTAATATAGTAGTATGTCATATTAAGGGTTATGCATTATGTATTACCTTTGTTAATCGTAGGCCTTAACTTAGCGAGGTCTTGGCCTAGTTGCATGGCCTCATGTCAAGCTGCACTTCTTAGCTGTTTAATAAAATGTCTGTTTAGAGAATTAAATTGTGATTTTCCACTGTACTGTCCATGTGCTCGTAGCTGAAATCTTTTCTCACGAGAACTGCTTGCTAGAAGATGCTGTACTTGCTAATGCAACAATGTTTAATGTAGGATGTATGAGACTGACTTTCCGAGGAGAAGACAATGGACACTCTGACTGGAATATAAGCTGCAATAATATTGTTACCTGATGAGCCTAATGACGGGAGCGGGATAAGAGGATCCAATCATCAACATGTGAACCATGCACTAGTAAAATTTGTAGATTTGAAGTTTTAGTTTCATTGGGCAAAGTGTGAACATGCGATCCCCTGACCAATTAGGATGTATGAAGTAGTTTTAGGAAATCTAACTTAGCCAGACTGCCCCCTGGAGTAGATGTGCCATTTTCTTTAGAACTGCCCAAAGAGCCACTTTGGCCATTACTTTCTTGACTGTCTTGAGAAGAGACGTGCTTAACTTTATTGCTTAAATACTTTGCCTTTTCTGAACTTTGATGCTGTATCCTGATGCCTTGCTGACCAGACTGATGTCCTCATGACGAAGACTGTCACATCTTGCTGATCCTTATTGAGGAGAGGTATACTGTCTATGATATTGTTTGCTATGTCTGTTTGCTATTGTTTCTAGGTTCCAACCATTATTTTGATAGAGCAGTGGTTAGTTGTTTTTCTAAATTGGTGTTGACTAAATTGTTTTGCATGAAACCCAAACATGCTAATTCTAATCTGGTGTTAGTTAGGGTTCTCACTGATGAAGTTCGCTACATGTAATAACAGCTGATGTCTTTTCTTTGCTGAGTCTAAATGTATGTATTATCGTTTGTGCAGGTATTCTTGCTATTAAGTTGTACTGTAACTTGGAGTGTGTAGTTGCTCAAGCCTTGATTAGATAGCGATAATTTCACCACTGTGGACAGCCAGTATTGTTTCTGTATGTTTATCATTTGATTTTGAGATTAACCAATGTTACTTTAGTGTTGTTAATATAGGGAAATAAATATTCTAACTTTTACATAAAGGTGTGGTTATTCATGACTGTAAGGTCATGGTGTGTGACAATTACTAACTCCTATTGATTGGCTAATGTTATTGCTTGTTATTGGTTATTGATCTGTGCATGTACGGGATATATGGTGGGAAAACCTCAAAGCGAGTCAAAGTTTACTTAATAAGGTCTGACACGCTAAAAGCATCAACTGCCGGCATGGACTTCCCCATGTAATCATGTGCATGAGTACAACCCAGCAAAGCACACACAACAAAGGTGCAGTACTCCACCTCACTGCTCTAAAAGGCTGGGGTTTTAGGTCCAGTACTTATACTAATGTCTGCCTTTGAAATAGGCAAACTTCAAAGGAAAGTCTTCGTAGTGCACAAGACCCTGCCTCTTCCTTGCCCTGTACCAGCCACACTCTAGGGGGTTTGGGCTGTATTGTGAGGGGTCAGGCAAAGTGTTTTCAAGTACAGGTGTCAGATCCTCCCTCCCACTTTAGCCCAGGAAGACTCATCAGGATATGCAAGACACACCTCAGCTCCCTTTGTGTCACTGTCTAGAGTCAATTCACAAACAGCCCAACTGTCGGTCTAACCCAGACGTGGATTCAGCAGCCAAGAAGAGGCTCAGAATGGTTAAGGAAGAAAATACCAACTTTGTAAAAGTGGTGTTTTCAAACAGACAATCTAAAAACCAACATTACAAAAGGATGTGTTTTTCATTTGTGAATTCAGAGACCCCAAACTCCACATCCCTATCTGCTACCAATGGGAAACTGCAATTAAAATAAAGGCAATCCCCATGTTAACCTAGGGGAAGACAGGACTTGCAATAGTGAAAAATAAATTTGGCAGGATTTCACTATCAGGGCATGTAAAATGCATCAGTACATGTCCTACCTTTTAAATATACTGCACCTTGCCCATGGGGCTACCAAGGGCCTACCTTAGGGGTACCTTACAAGTATTAAAAGGGAAGGTTTGGGCCTGGCAAGTGGGCGCACTTGCCAGGCCGACATGGCAGTTTAAAACTGCACACACAGCCACTGCAGTGACATGTATAAGAAAGGTTTACAGGGCTACTCGTGGGTGGCACAAGTAGTGCTACAGGCCCACTAGTAGCGTCTGGTTTACAGGCCCTGGGCACACATAGTGCACTTTAGTTGGGACTTACCATTAAATCAAATATGCCAATCATGGATAAGCCAATCATAATCACAGTTTAGATAGAGAGCACTTGCACGTTAGCACTGGTCAGCAGTGGTAAAGTGCCAAGAGTACAAAAACCAGCAAAAACAAAGTCCTGCACATGGTAAAAAATACAGAAAGCAGAGGTAAAGAGACAAGGAAACCACACCTAGGATGCCAGGTCTAACACCGCATGTATATCTTCCATTTAGGGGGGTGCCTCCAGTTCTGCTGGTTGGACTGAGGTCATTCGGGGTAGTAGGAGCCCCTCGAAAAGTCCCTGGCTCGAAGCAGCAGGGTACCTGTCCACAGCTACATAGATTGATCGACAGCAAAAGCATAAATGATTTCCACCTGTATACTGACCACCGTGCCATCATCCAGCTTAATAGTCCTTATGGGCGAGTAAATCTGGTCCTCCTTAACCAGTCACATCAAGAGCCTACCTGAGTGACCCCTTTCAGCATGAAGAAAGGGAAGGCGATGTCTGTAGTCATGGTGCTTCAAGCAAGTCTCCAGTTTTCTATGGGTCCTGTGCATCTGCCGGAGTCACTCCAGCTTAGCCGCTGCAGGGACATCTCCATCTCAAGTAGTCTCAGCTCACACTCCAGGTCCAGTAGTTCCCTGTTCAGGGTTCTATGGACCCCCATTTAGTTACAATGGCCCAGGATAACTAACTTGTGCCATCCCACTCCAGTGCTCTAGTGGGGGTAGTATCCCTATTAAGCTCAAAGTACTGAATAATATGTGTGGATATGGTCCCTCAAATGGAGGTTCCTGCAGTGCCTTGGTCTGGAGCCGCCCAGTAGATCTATTCAGTTGCACCCTCCACCAGGGTAGCATCAGTAGCACAGGTACTGGTCAGAGAGGGTATGTGCCTAGTACTCCGCCCTATCTATCTGCAGGCCCAGCGGTTCACTGCAAAGAAAAAGATAAAGTCTAATGTGGAAGTCGTGAACCGTGGAATAAAACAAATACTCACTAGCTGCTGGTTGGCACAACCACCAAACATCATACTCTCACCTATGTGCCATCCAGTTGCAAAAGCACTGTGATGCCCAGAAAATCAGGGCACCATTCAGGGGAGGGGTAGAGTGGTCCCAGGTGACATCCGGCACACAAATAAAAGTGCCTCCCCTTGAGCTGGTAGTGTGTGGATCCCGCAAGAGTGACGGGTAGGAGGTCCAAAACAGCAGAGTCATTAGTGTTGCGGGCATAAATGACTAGTGCGTTAGCCTCATCTTTGTGGCCATCCATATGACATCTCTGTCCTCTGTGTCAAATCTGTTTGTTCCTGCCACAAATGGGACCCCTGCGGCAATCCAGATGAGCACCCCCTAGCAGATGCCGATGACATACTTCTGTACACCAGTCCCTTACACTTCACACTAACTTTATGCACCTCTGACTGAGTCAAATGTGTCCCCTGCAGGAAAGTGATATATTCACCCTTATGCTTAAGGTAAGCATGTACCTGGTATCTCTTTCTGAGAGTGGCCATGTCCACAAGTACCTCGTCATCATGGTATAGCGCTGGTGTGCCCATAAAATGTTGTTGTAAATAGTGAGAGGTTGGTGCCCGCAAAGTCAACTCTCCCCAGCCCCAATTGTGGGTCCCCTTACGTGCCCCACCTACATGCTTAGAACTGGTGCAGGAGCAAGCTGTGCCACAGCAATATATACAATACTCTAACTGTGCAGTGACAAACACAATATCATTTGCAAGCCTCCCCCTACCCTGGTTGGGGTTCCACTGAGTACCCAGCCAGAACCAGTCAACAAATAACCAATAACAAAAGAGAAATACACAAAAGGAAACGTGTCCTGTTTGGGAAGCAGTAGGGACGTGGCAAGCACAGACCAAGGCTCATGGGCACCCCGCTCCACTCCAATGAACGGGGCACCCAAACTTTACCCAGGGAGCCTCTGGTCTTCACAGCAGTCATCAGTGAGCAATCCATACCAGTAGTTTCTGAGCAAGAAACAGGCTCCACACCTTACAGCAGATCATCTGCCAGTTACTGGTCTGTGGGCGGCCTCTCCAAAAGAGGCCACAGAGCCACCAGGGGGGGTAACTGCACAGCAGTGGGTACCCCAAGGTCAGGTCTCTGTGGATGATGCAGGATAATGTGCGGGCCCGGGATGGATCCTACATAAACATGTCCATGGTGGCCGCCATCTTGGACAACCCTCCCATCACCTCATAATTTTAAAACACACAACCCCTTGTGCAACTAGCACAGTCTGCAAAAGCATGATTCCAAACCAGACTCTGGCCCAGGAAGGAACTATTTAGCAACAATGTGGCACTCAACTGTCTCCATGAGGTCCATATTGGATGATTAAACATAACCTGACATTAAACTATCCAAAATATAAATCCTCTAATGTGGTAGCTTAGACCTAGAAACCTGCCCCACCGTAGTTAATCAACAAAGGTCCAGAGAGTTTAACTAAAACCCCATCCTGAGGCAAATATCGAAAATTTGGTTCAAAATGCTTCTTCCAGGTAGGTACATCAAGCAGCATACTACCTTCTCTGGCATAGCTACCGGAGGCTACAGACTGTAATTGCCATACAACAGCACCTCCTGACCAAACTCCATATCACACCACTTCATTCTGAATTACACCTCATGAAAATCAAATCAAAGCACATAACACCTCTTCCCATCACAGTACAAATACCACCATAGCACAAAGTTCCTCACCAAAGATTTTAAGACAGCATTATATGTCCACATACAACCTCACACTAAACCAAACACATAATTAAACCTTCTGCGCAGCACTATAAAACAACCTAGGTAGTTTACAGATTTTACATGATTGCTGACGTAACACACCATCTCACAGACCACAAACAACCAAACATTCACCAAGCCACTCACCAACTCTCTTGCATGTCACCTTTTCACCCAAAAAGACTAGTACTTTCACAACTAGCAGTGGCATTATAGACTACCAAGACTACAAAGAGGCAGATATACTAATATTTCACACAATGCAATGCAGGAAGACAACTTGCTGCTCTGCATTGCGTGAAAGGGAGACAACAGAAATGTGCAGTATTTACCAAGATATGGCACATTTCTGCTGCCTCCTTGTGCTGATGCATTGTGTACTGCCTAGCACCAATGCAGGCATCTTTGCACCACAGTGCAAAAGTTCAAGGGTCCGTGCATTATGAGCAGGATTGTTTTTGTACATGAAATGATACCTACCTGTAAACTAAACAGTCCTTAAAGGCATTTTCCTTTTTCTATGGGTGATGCGGAATCCATCAGACATAGAAAAAAAGAAGTAACAAGGAGACATAAAGATATTTCTCCTTATTTCGTCCGGTTCTGGGAGGAGTACCATTTTGACACATTCCCAGTTTTACAACTCTTTGCAAATCTGGGAATGTACCTATATCCAAGGGTGGATGCACATGAACGCCTCTCTGTCGCAAGGTATCTCAAGGCAGGAAAATGCGCTGCCTTGTGTTACCTTGGATTTACTAAACCGGGCGTCATGCAAGGTGGCTTTATGTGGCTTGATAAATCCAGTTAAAGGTTGCATTGTCTTCCGCCATCTTGCATGATGCAAGGACAACATAATCCCTTTCTAAATCTGGTGTAACTTCTTGGCAAAAAGTTGATAAAAGTTGATACAACATAGCTCTTGTGTAGATGGTTAATAGTTGTGTTATCCTTATGTATGTAACTAAACAAACCTTTTTATATGCACAGCACTCTGATACACTCTTTACAAAACTCTCTAAATAAAATAAATAGGGGCACTACATCATCCTAGTATGTTCACACCACATCAGACCAAGACACATCACACAACAACGCACAGCAACTGACAGTGTAAAAGAAAATACCACTCCTGTCTCTGCACCACAATGCGACATACCATCCTGGATCACACACTAAAACTACCTGGCCTTGCCAGGCCACCAAAACCCTCATCTCCTTAACACTGCACACATCACTATACCACTCCATACACCATCCCCACAACATCACACCTAACAGTGCAACAATATCCGTTAGGATTGTAGCTATAGCATGGTCAACAATATCTACTTACAAAAATATCACATCCACTACATCACCTACCATTACATCGTAAAGTTAAGTACATATTTACTGTTCCTAACTCAACTTCTACTACAGCCGATATAGTAAGTAGGCCTATGTAGTTGATGTGATTTTTGTCATACAGTATATCATATGCCTTATAGTGAGTGTGCGCTCACCAAAGACCACTCAAAAGACACCATAGCAAACACCCGAAGCCTACCATTCATACCATAATGAACAGCACTTAATATTCCACAAAAAATCACATTGCAGAACAGCACAGCTCCATCCCAACAAAAACTACAGTGCAAAGCAGGGATACATCTCTCTACCACTCCACACACTCACACACTCACCAGATGACAACTCACCGTACAACATACAACACAAAACTACACAAGCACAGTACTGCCAGATTGCACGGCGTCTTATCATTAAACAGTCACCAATTCAGCATTTGTTTTTATGTTTCGTACAGCATACATCTATAATCCCGCTCTGTTTAAACACACAATACTATCTCTATATCTTTCAATAGCTCTATTTTTCAGCCACAGGTCCCACAATCACAAGTGTGAGCCTAAATATGGCTCTCTCACTAGAATTAGATTGATGGATGGTTTATAACCCTTTGGTTGGGTGCTGGAAGTCAGCTGTGGGCACTTCCCATTTCGATAAGGGATTTTTGTATCTGTTGGAAACTGTTGTTGAGATAAGTTCCAACTCTAACCCTTCTCACAACTTTTGCATACTTGAACATAGAATCTGTGGGCAGTAATCTTTAGGCAGGGGAGTAGACACAATTAAGGTACACCATGAGGTGATAGATGTAGTATGTTAATCAGCGGAGTTCTCTCACCAAACATAGGAAGGCAGCAGTGAGCAACAATTCCTTCATCTCAGCTAAGGCTGAGGGTACACGGTTAACAATGGGCTCTGCCCTTCATAATCTCAGTGGCATTACCCAGCAGATCAGGAGAGAATGGTATCTAATGGATCACACAGCCTAGAATAAGGAGCTACACAAGAGAGAGAGTCTCAGGGGACAGAGAATCAAGGAACCAAGGCCAGGAGTTGTTATCACCAGAAGAAATGTGATACAAACGAGGAAGTACTAAAACATGAGACCTGAGTACTGACGCAGGGAGCAAGAAAACTCTCTTGAAGTGATAGGAGGCCTGGAACAGTAGTAGACCCTGAGAAAGTTGGGGGTAAGCACTAGAGCTCATTGAAATGACACCTGTTGTGGACTGAGTAGCCCATGTTACAAGGAGACAGAAACAAATTAAGAAATTGGTCTTGGTTATAGTATCCTGGAGCACAAACAAAATACAAAGACAAGAATTAATTGGCCTCAAATCTGTGCTATCACTACTCTTACACACACAGTTAGTGGGTGTCCATATAGAAGGGTAATAGATATGTCATACAGATGTCAAAACTTTAACAAATAGGACGGCTGCCGCTGACTCACATTAGTTGGTGACTATAAGACCCACCAAAGGAACACTGCTCTGGGAACAAACCAATTCACCCACACTTACTTGGGTAAGCATACAGCCAAAAGATCCTCCTCAGTCTATTCGCCCCCTCTGACTCTCATTGAGAAAACTTGCTGTTGTAGATCTTGGTTTGCTCTGTGAAATTCTAAAGGGACAAGTATTTGGCACACACTGAAATGAAATAAAAAAAACGTATATAGCATATCAAGGCACTCATCCAGAGTACCCCAAAACCCTATCAGGGAAAACCCACCACTCAAACCTAAGAAGATAAGATAAAAAAGCAGCATCGTAGCCTAGAGAAAGGGAAGGGTCTCTTATCCAATGGACAGAGAACAAATACTGACCTAAGAAGTAAAGAGCCACGTCTTTAAGTGTTTTCTTAAAGAGGCGAAGGAGTTGATCTCTGCGATGAGGGTTGGCATTGTGTTCCATAGCTTGGCAGCGCCAACAGAAAAGGAGTGTGCGCCCCATTTAGACTTTCAAAGTTTTGGGACAGTGACTTTCCTAATTGAAGCTGAACTTGGATACGTAGTTGGTTTGTTACATTGAAAGAATGATCTAATGGCTAATGAGTCCCTATAGTGAAGAGCTAAGTGGACTATGCGAAGTGCCTCAAACATCACCGCTTTCCTGACTGGAAGTCAGTGAAGACTACAAAGGCCTTCGCTCACTGAAAGAAATATGCTCTATGCAAGAGCATCATAGCCTAAAATCAAGGCTTAACATGAAGCACTGGTAAGGAATCTAACTCTCTAAAGCACTTGTGGGAAGGTAGCCTCTTTCTAGCCTTGTTACCCCCACTTTTGGCCTGTTTGTGAGTGTATGTCAGGGTGTTTGTCACTGTTTTCACTGTCTCACTGGGATCCTGATAGCCAGGCCTCAGTGCTCATAGTGAAAACACCATGTTTTCAGTATGGTTGTTATGTGTCACTGGGATCCTGCTGGTCAGGACCCCAGTGCTCATAGGTTTGTGGCCTATATGTATGTGTCACTGGGACCCTGTCACACAGGGCCCCAGTGCTCATAGGTGTGCATGTGTATGTTCCCTGTGTGGTGCCTAACTGTCTCAGTGAGGCTCTGCTAACCAGAACCTCAGTGGTTATGCTCTCTCATTACTTTTAAATTGTCACTAACAGGCTAGTGACCAATTTTTCCAATTCACATTGGCTTACTGGAACACCCTTATAATTCCCTAGTATATGGTACTAAGGTACCCAGGGTATTGGGGTTCCAGGAGATCCCTATGGGCTGCAGCATTTCTTTTGCCACCCATAGGGAGCTCTGACAATTCTTACACAGGCCTGCCACTGCAGCCTGAGTGAAATAACGTCCACGTTATTTCACAGCCATTTTACACTGCACTTAAGTAACTTATAAGTCACCTATATGTCTAACCTTTACCTGGTAAAGGTTGGGTGCAAAGTTACTTAGTGTGAGGGCACCCTGGCACTAGCCAAGGTGCCCCCACATTGTTCAGAGCCAATTCCCTGAACTTTGTGAGTGCGGGGACACCATTACACACGTGCACTACATATAGGTCACTACCTATATGTAGCTTCACAATGGTAACTCCGAATATGGCCATGTAACATGTCTATGATCATGGAATTGCCCCCTCTATGCCATCCTGGCATTGTTGGTACAATTCCATGATCCCAGTGGTCTGTAGCACAGACCCTGGTACTACCAAACTGCCCTTCCTGGGGTTTCACTGCAGCTGCTGCTGCTGCCAACCCCTCAGACAGGCATCTGCCCTCCTGGGGTCCAGCCAGGCCTGGCCCAGGATGGCAGAACAAAGAACTTCCTCTGAGAGAGGGTGTGACACCCTCTCCCTTTGGAAAATGGTGTGAAGGCAGGGGAGGAGTAGCCTCCCCCAGCCTCTGGAAATGCTTTCTTGGGCACAGATGTGCCCAATTCTGCATAAGCCAGTCTACACCGGTTCAGGGACCCCTTAGCCCCTGCTCTGGCGCGAAACTGGACAAAGGAAAGGGGAGTGACCACTCCCCTGACCTGCACCTCCCCTGGGAGGTGTCCAGAGCTCCTCCAGTGTGCTCCAGACCTCTGCCATCTTGGAAACAGAGGTGCTGCTGGCACACTGGACTGCTCTGAGTGGCCAGTGCCACCAGGTGACGTCAGAGACTCCTGCTGATAGGCTCCTTCAGGTGTTAGTAGCCTATCCTCTCTCCTAGGTAGCCAAACCCTCTTTTCTGGCTATTTAGGGTCTCTGTCTCCGGGGAAACTTTAGATAACGAATGCATGAGCTCAGCCGAGTTCCTCTGCATCTCTCTCTTCACCTTCTGATAAGGAATCGACCGCTGACCGCGCTGGAAGCCTGCAAACCTGCAACATAGTAGCAAAGACGACTACTGCAACTCTGTAACGCTGATCCTGCCGCCTTCTCGACTGTTTTCCTGCTTGTGCATGCTGTGGGGGTAGTCTGCCTCCTCTCTGCACCAGAAGCTCCGAAGAAATCTCCCGTGGGTCGACGGAATCTTCCCCCTGCAACCGCAGGCACCAAAAAGCTGCATTACCGGTCCCTTGGGTCTCCTCTCAGCACGACGAGCGAGGTCCCTCGAATCCAGCGACTCTGTCCAAGTAACCCCCACAGTCCAGTGACTCTTCAGCCCAAGTTTGGTGGAGGTAAGTCCTTGCCTCACCTCGCTGGGCTGCATTGCTGGGAACCGCGACTTTGCAGCTACTCCGGCCCCTGTGCACTTCCGGCGGAAATCCTTCGTGCACAGCCAAGCCTGGGTCCACGGCACTCTAACCTGCATTGCACGACTTTCTAAGTTGGTCTCCGGCGACGTGGGACTCCTTTGTGCAACTTCGGCGAGCACCGTTTCACGCATCCTCGTAGTGCCTGTTTCTGGCACTTCTCCGGGTGCTACCTGCTTCAGTGAGGGCTCTTTGTCTTGCTCGACGTCCCTTCTCTCTTCAGGTCTAATTTGCGACCTCCCGGTCTCTCCTGGGCCCCGGCAGCGTCCAAAAACGCCAAATACACGATTTGCGGCTAGCAAGGCTTGTTGGCGTCCTTTCAGTGGGAAAACACTTCTGCACGACTCTCCAAGGCGAGAGAGATCCGTCCACCAAAGGGGAAGTCTCTAGCCTTTTTCGTTCCTGCAGAAACCTCAGCTTCTTCTGTCCAGTCGAAGCTTCTTTGCACCCGCAGCTGGCATTTCCTGGGCATCTGCCCATCTCCGACTTGCTTGTGACTTTTGGACTTGGTCCCCTTGTTCCACAGGTACCCTAGATTGGAAATCCACAGTTGTTGCATTGCTGGTTTGTGTCTTTCCTGCATTATTCCTCTAACACGACTCTTTTGTCCTTAGGGGAACTTTAGTGCACTTTGCACTCACTTTTCAGGGTCTTGGGAGGGTTATTTTTCTAACTCTCACTATTTTCTAATAGTCCCAGCGACCCTCTACAAGGTCACATAGGTTTGGGGTCCATTCGTGGTTCGCATTCCACTTTTGGAGTATATGGTTTGTGTTGCCCCTATCCCTATGTTTCCCCATTGCATCCTATTGTAACTATACATTGTTTGCACTGTTTTCTAAGACTATACTGCATATTTTTGCTATTGTGTATATATATCTTGTGTATATTTCCTATCCTCTCACTGAGGGTACACTCTAAGATACTTTGGCATATTGTCATAAAAATAAAGTACCTTTATTTTTAGTATAACTGTGTATTGTGTTTTCTTATGATATTGTGCATATGACACTAAGTGGTACTGTAGTAGCTTCACACGTCTCCTAGTTCAGCCTAAGCTGCTCTGCTAAGCTACCATTATCTATCAGCCTAAGCTGCTGGACACCCTATACACTAATAAGGGATAACTGGGCCTGGTGCAAGGTGCAAGTACCCCTTGGTACTCACTACAAGCCAGTCCAGCCTCCTACATTGGTTGTGCAGTGGTGGGATAAGTGCTTGAGACTACTTACCACTCTTGTCATTGTACTTTTCATAAGAGAAAAATATACAAAACAAGGTCAGTGTATATACACATAGCCAAAAAGTTTTGCATTTCCTCTTTTCACTCTTTTCTAAGTGCTGAAAAGTACTTCTAAACTTTCAAAAAGTTCTTAAAAGTTTAAAAAGTTTTTTTCTGTCTTTCCAAACAGTTCTGAAAACTTTTTTTCTTTTTTCTATCACTTTAACTCTCTCTAAAAAATGTCTGGCACAGGCCAAAGTGTTGATCTGTCCAAACTTGCATATGACAACCTTAGCTGGAAAAGAGCAAGGAGTCTCTGTATAGAGAGAGGTTTGAGTGTAGGGAAGAATCCTTCCTTGGAACTGTTACTTAACATGCTTAGAGAACAGGATACGGCCATAAGTGCCCCATCTGTTGAAAAAGTACCTAATAGTTCTCAATCTGATTCAGGGACTCCCCCAGGAAAAGATTCAGGAAAGAAACTTCCTAGCCTGCCCATTACTAGACAGTCTAGCATAGATGGTAATGATGATGAGCCACACCATAGAAATAGTGTTGTCTCACATCATAGCAAAAGCATATACTCTCACCATACTGGTAGTAATGTTTCTGTAAACCAAGCTGTTAGGGTGGCTCCTGTAAGGGACAGGTCTCTTTCTGTTCATTCCCATCATAGCTCTGTTTCTAGAAATGTCCCTCCCACCAACCCTGATGACAGAATGTTAGAGAGGGAACTCAATAAGTTGAGGGTGGAACAAACCAGACTGAAGCTTAAAAAGCAACAGCTGGATTTGGATAGACAGTCTTTTGAATTAGAGAAGGAAAGACAGAAGTTGGGTTTAGATACCCATGGTGGCAGCAGCAGTATTCCCCATAGTCATCCTGCAAAAGAGCATGATTCCAGGAATCTGCACAAGATAGTTCCCCCTTATAAGGAGGGGGATGACATTAACAAGTGGTTTGCTGCACTTGAGAGGGCCCGTGTTGTACAGGATGTCCCTCAAAGGCAGTGGGCTGCTATCCTATGGCTATCATTTAGTGGAAAAGGTAGGGATAGGCTCCTTACTGTGAAAGAAAATGATGCTAATAATTTCCAAGTTCTTAAGAATGCACTCCTGGATGGTTATGGCTTAACCACTGAACAGTACAGGATAAAGTTCAGAGAGACCAAAAAGGAGTCTTCACAAGACTGGGTTGATTTCATTGACCATTCAGTAAAGGCCTTGGAGGGGTGGTTACATGGCAGTAAAGTTACTGATTATAAAAGCCTGTATAACACAATCCTGAGAGAGCATATACTTAATAATTGTGTGTCTGATTTGTTGCACCAGTACCTGGTAGACTCTGATTTGACCTCTCCCCAAGAATTGGGAAAGAAGGCAGACAAATGGGTCAGAACAAGGGTGAACAGAAAAGTTCATACAGGGGGTGACAAAGATGGCAATAAGAAGAAAGATGGTGAAAAATCTCAAGATAAGCATGGGGATAAGGGTAAAACCAAAGATCCCACTTCAAATCTTAAACACTCTTCAGAGGGTGGGGATAAAACAAATTCTTCCTCTTCTTCCCAACCTGCACACATTAAAAAGCCTTGGTGCTTTGTGTGTAAAAATAGAGGCCATAGGCCAGGGGATAAGTCCTGTCCAGGTAAACCCCCTGAGCCTACCACCACTAATACATCAAGCTCTAGTGCCCCTAGCAGTAGTGGTACTAGTGGTGGGACTGCTGGCAACAGTCAAGCAAAGGGTGTAGTTGGGTTCACTTATGGGTCCATAGTGGAAACTGATGTAATCAGTCCCAAGACAGTTTCTGTCACACCTAGTGGCACTGGCCTTGCCACACTGGCTGCTTGTCCCCTTACAATGGATAAGTACAGGCAGACAGTTTCAATAAATGGTGTTGAGGCCTTGGCCTACAGGGACACAGGTGCCAGTTTCACTTTGGTGACTGAAAACCTAGTGCCTCCTGAACAACACATCATTGGACAACAGTATAAGATTATTGATGTCCATAACTCCACTAAGTTTCTTCCCTTAGCTATAATTCAGTTTAGTTGGGGTGGAGTTACTGGCCCTAAGCAGGTGGTGGTATCACCTAGCTTACCTGTAGACTGTCTCTTAGGTAATGACCTAGAGGCCTCAGGTTGGGCTGATGTAGAGTTTTATGCCCATGCAGCCATGCTGGGCATCCCTGATGAATTGTTCCCTCTCATTTCAAGTGAAATGAAAAAGCAAAGGAGAGAAGGCCTGAAAACTCAGGATCCCTCTCCATCAACAGGTAAAAAGGGTATCACAGTATCCCCTAACCACCCTACCATTCAGGATACTATTCCTGTGGTGGGAGAAACCTCTCCTGGGGTGGCACCTGTTCCAAGGGAATCATCAGCTGGCAAAGCTGGACTCCCTGAGGTGGAAGTACCTCTCTGTGGGATAACTAACATTGGTGAGAAAAACAGCACCATTTTAGTTAACATGGAGCATCCCTCCAACCCTCCCAGAGAAACTTTAGTGCAGAAACCCTGCACTACCTCACAACACTTAGGACAGCATCCCTGCCCTAGTGTGGAGCTCATAGGACAGCATCCCTGCCCTGCTCCAACTCAAGAGAAACAGCATCCCTGTTCTCTCTTCCAGCCAGATGGACAAAGTTTTTGCCCAGCTATGGCTTTTCTGAGACAGCATCCCTGTCTGGCATTTCCATCACTACAAATAGGTTCAGTGGACAATTCCCACTGCTCTAAACTAAAACTTACTGATAGAAACTCTGAAAATACATCTTCACATTGTTGCTTAGCTAAAAAACTTCAAACAGGGTGGTTTACATCCCCACAGGGAAGTAACCATATAGTGGATGATAAAGGGAGTAACCAGTCTATTGCAGAGCTACTCTCTACTTATCACCACTTAGACAATAAAGTCTCAACTGGCCAAGGTTAGCCTTATTGTCCTTCGTTTGGGGGGGGGTTGTGTGAGAAGGTAGCCTCTTTCTAGCCTTGTTACCCCCACTTTTGGCCTGTTTGTGAGTGTATGTCAGGGTGTTTGTCACTGTTTTCACTGTCTCACTGGGATCCTGATAGCCAGGCCTCAGTGCTCATAGTGAAAACACCATGTTTTCAGTATGGTTGTTATGTGTCACTGGGATCCTGCTGGTCAGGACCCCAGTGCTCATAGGTTTGTGGCCTATATGTATGTGTCACTGGGACCCTGTCACACAGGGCCCCAGTGCTCATAGGTGTGCCTGTGTATGTTCCCTGTGTGGTGCCTAACTGTCTCACTGAGGCTCTGCTAACCAGAACCTCAGTGGTTATGCTCTCTCATTACTTTTAAATTGTCACTAACAGGCTAGTGACCAATTTTTCCAATTCACATTGGCTTACTGGAACACCCTTATAATTCCCTAGTATATGGTACTAAGGTACCCAGGGTATTGGGGTTCCAGGAGATCCCTATGGGCTGCAGCATTTCTTTTGCCACCCATAGGGAGCTCTGACAATTCTTACACAGGCCTGCCACTGCAGCCTGAGTGAAATAACGTCCACGTTATTTCACAGCCATTTTACACTGCACTTAAGTAACTTATAAGTCACCTATATGTCTAACCTTTACCTGGTAAAGGTTGGGTGCAAAGTTACTTAGTGTGAGGGCACCCTGGCACTAGCCAAGGTGCCCCCACATTGTTCAGAGCCAATTCCCTGAACTTTGTGAGTGCGGGGACACCATTACACGCGTGCACTACATATAGGTCACTACCTATATGTAGCTTCACAATGGTAACTCCGAATATGGCCATGTAACATGTCTATGATCATGGAATTGCCCCCTCTATGCCATCCTGGCATTGTTGGTACAATTCCATGATCCCAGTGGTCTGTAGCACAGACCCTGGTACTACCAAACTGCCCTTCCTGGGGTTTCACTGCAGCTGCTGCTGCTGCCAACCCCGCAGACAGGCATCTGCCCTCCTGGGGTCCAGCCAGGCCTGGCCCAGGATGGCAGAACAAAGAACTTCCTCTGAGAGAGGGTGTGACACCCTCTCCCTTTGGAAAATGGTGTGAAGGCAGGGGAGGAGTAGCCTCCCCCAGCCTCTGGAAATGCTTTCTTGGGCACAGATGTGCCCAATTCTGCAAAAGCCAGTCTACACCGGTTCAGGGACCCCTTAGCCCCTGCTCTGGCGCGAAACTGGACAAAGGAAAGGGGAGTGACCACTCCCCTGACCTGCACCTCCCCTGGGAGGTGTCCAGAGCTCCTCCAGTGTGCTCCAGACCTCTGCCATCTTGGAAACAGAGGTGCTGCTGGCACACTGGACTGCTCTGAGTGGCCAGTGCCACCAGGTGACGTCAGAGACTCCTGCTGATAGGCTCCTTCAGGTGTTAGTAGCCTATCCTCTCTCCTAGGTAGCCAAACCCTCTTTTCTGGCTATTTAGGGTCTCTGTCTCCGGGGAAACTTTAGATAACGAATGCATGAGCTCAGCCGAGTTCCTCTGCATCTCTCTCTTCACCTTCTGATAAGGAATCGACCGCTGACCGCGCTGGAAGCCTGCAAACCTGCAACATAGTAGCAAAGACGACTACTGCAACTCTGTAACGCTGATCCTGCCGCCTTCTCGACTGTTTTCCTGCTTGTGCATGCTGTGGGGGTAGTCTGCCTCCTCTCTGCACCAGAAGCTCCGAAGAAATCTCCCGTGGGTCGACGGAATCTTCCCCCTGCAACCGCAGGCACCAAAAAGCTGCATTACCGGTCCCTTGGGTCTCCTCTCAGCACGACGAGCGAGGTCCCTCGAATCCAGCGACTCTGTCCAAGTAACCCCCACAGTCCAGTGACTCTTCAGCCCAAGTTTGGTGGAGGTAAGTCCTTGCCTCACCTCGCTGGGCTGCATTGCTGGGAACCGCGACTTTGCAGCTACTCCGGCCCCTGTGCACTTCCGGCGGAAATCCTTCATGCACAGCCAAGCCTGGTCCATGGCACTCTAACCTGCATTGCACGACTTTCTAAGTTGGTCTCCGGCGATGTGGGACTCCTTTGTGCAATTTCGGCGAGCACCGTTTCACGCATCCTCGTAGTGCCTGTTTCTGGCACTTCTCCGGGTGCTACCTGCTTCAGTGAGGGCTCTTTGTCTTGCTCGACGTCCTCTCTCTCTTCAGGTCCAATTTGCGACCTCCTGGTCCTTCCTGGGCCCCGGCAGCGTCCAAAAACGCCAAATGCACGATTTGCGGCTAGCAAGGCTTGTTGGCGTCCTTTTAGTGGGAAAACACTTCTGCACGACTCTCCAAGGCGAGAGGGATCCGTCCACCAAAGGGGAAGTCTCTAGCCCTTTTCGTTCCTGCAGAAACCTCAGCTTCTTCTGTCCAGTCGAAGCTTCTTTGCACCCGCAGCTGGCATTTCCTGGGCATCTGCCCATCTCCGACTTACTTGTGACTTTTGGACTTGGTCCCCTTGTTCCACAGGTACCCTAGATTGGAAATCCACAGTTGTTGCATTGCTGGTTTGTGTCTTTCCTGCATTATTCCTCTAACACGACTCTTTTGTCCTTAGGGGAACTTTAGTGCACTTTGCACTCACTTTTCAGGGTCTTGGGGAGGGTTATTTTTCTAACTCTCACTATTTTCTAATAGTCCCAGCGACCCTCTACAAGGTCACATAGGTTTGGGGTCCATTCGTGGTTCGCATTCCACTTTTGGAGTATATGGTTTGTGTTGCCCCTATCCCTATGTTTCCCCATTGCATCCTATTGTAACTATACATTGTTTGCACTGTTTTCTAAGACTATACTGCATATTTTTGCTATTGTGTATATATATCTTGTGTATATTTCCTATCCTCTCACTGAGGGTACACTCTAAGATACTTTGGCATATTGTCATAAAAATAAAGTACCTTTATTTTTAGTATAACTGTGTATTGTGTTTTCTTATGATATTGTGCATATGACACTAAGTGGTACTGTAGTAGCTTCACACGTCTCCTAGTTCAGCCTAAGCTGCTCTGCTAAGCTACCATTATCTATCAGCCTAAGCTGCTGGACACCCTATACACTAATAAGGGATAACTGGGCCTGGTGCAAGGTGCAAGTACCCCTTGGTACTCACTACAAGCCAGTCCAGCCTCCTACAGCACTAGAATGCATAAGTTTAAATTCAACTTCACAACGTAATCCATTGTTTTCCTTGTCTAAGACCGCCCTAATGCTGCTATTAAAACTGTGTTTTAAGGGTTTTGGGTGGATGGGTAAGGTAAATGTATCTTTATTGTGAGGCATGCATTTTCTCCCCAAACTAGTTCCACCAGCTACCTTTTTTCCCATCACTACACTTGAATGCCAAGAAGCAGACTAGAGGAAAATTAGAGTAGGGTAGGACATACTGCTTTCAGTTCACCAGTGTAAGCTAACCACTCCCATCATCCATCTGCACAGGAACTGACATCACTGAATTTCGTATCATGCATTTTTACGGGAAGTGACATCACAGATTTTCCGCCAAAGCTGTCTTTATAGAAAAAGTCCAGCAGGAAGACTTCATTTCCATCATCGTTCTGTAAAGGAAGAGACATCACTTGATTTCCCATCATCCAGCTGCACTAGAAGTGACATCACTGGTTTCCCACTAAAACTGTCTTTAAAGAAGAAGGCAAGCAGGAGAACTTCATTACCTATTATCAATCTGCACAGGAAGTGACTGACATCACTGAATTCCCTATGATCCATAAGCACTCGAAGTGCTTTCACTCGTTTCCCATCAAAACCATCTTTAAAGAAGACACGAAGAAAGAGGAATTTATTTCTCATCATCCATCTGCACAGGAAGAGACATCACTGTATTTGCCATTATCCATCTGCACAGGAAGTGACATCACTAGTTTCCCGCCATAACCATATTTAAAGAAGACTTTATTTCCCATCATCCATCTGCACAGGAAGTAACATAACTTACTGCCTTCTCCATACTTCAATCAACTCTTCAGGGCAACCCTTTAATCTGGTGCCCCCAACAAACTGTGAATATAGACAAGGGCATTGCCTGTTTAGGTCTTTTAGGGTCAGATAAGGGCTCGGGTCAGAACTCCTGTCCCTGTGAAACCTACAAGCTACGATTATAATCATGTGTCTCAACTAGCACCCTATACTGCTAATTCCCACAGTCACACTCAGATGCAGACAACCAAGACACTCATAGCATTCACACAATGCATGGACCCAACCTCATACACATGCCTCTAAATACTACACATCGTAAAACTACAGAACAATGCATGCTGAGTAGTACTCAATCTGCAGTACTCAACACACCAGAAATCACAAACCTGATCACCTATCACAAGCTTGATGTCCTCTTCATTACAGAAACATGATTCACACTCACATCTTCATACATCCTTAATGTCTTTTTTTCCGCAGACTACTGCATCCATCTTGTAGACCCTGCACATAAGAAGAGAGGAGACCTTGCTGTCATCCATAAAACCTTCTGGCCTTCATACTAGGCATGTAAGTAACATTCAGTAGCTGCTGGCATGACATTTCCCGCTCTCTGCAACTCAGGCTGCCACTGTCCATCTCAGGCCTCCTGGTCAGAACAAGGACCTCATTGTTGAATTATCAGACATCCTCACCACCTAGTCCATCCATATTTTGTTTTAAACAGATTGTATTGTTATGTTTTGTACAACAACTACACCAGTGTATGGCATGTAATTGTCATAAATCAATTTGCACTTTATACACTATATATCATGTTTGCTCTTTGAAGTTCACAGCATAGTTTGTGTTTTCTGTACAGTGCTATATGGTAATCTGTTACATGAGCCTTACCACTGGTAATACACATTGCAACTACCCCCCCATGCATCCACTTCCTTCAATCTCAATCAAGGTACAGGTTTCATTGAAAGTGACAACAACGTAAAGGTACTACTGTGGGCTCCTTTAAGCAATCCACTAAGTGGTCCCAGGCCCTGGCTTTATCTGGAGTGCACTGCCCTCTCACTACTTCTCGAAGCAGTACCTGCCCCCCCAATTCCCACCAACAACAGCAGGGTTTCTCACCATTTGCCTATACGAGGGCCTCTAGGGGAAGCCTCATACATTTTTGTGCAGGGCGTGTTTGAACATATGGGAAAATGTGGGATTTCTGCCAATTAATGCAGAGGTCCGTAATCGCTCCAGAGCATTCCAATGGAGAGAGATGGCCCCCTTGAGTTCTTCTGCATCCCGGAGGAAGAGGATCATACTGCCAGCCTACAGTGCATCTGGAAGAAGAGGCTCTGGGAGGGGATGAGTCAGCTAATGTCAATTGCAGTGTTACAGCCTGTAACAAAACCTGGTTGTTCAGGTTAGATCAGCTTGGGCAAGGATGGCAGAAGGCAAGCAGCTAGTATTTTACTCGGAATTGTGTAGTCCATATTTAGCATTGATAAAGGCCGGCATGAGCACACCTCTTCAGCTGGGAGTCCTAGTTTTAATAATGGTATGACTATGGCTTCATTTGTGGTGGGGGAGATGGCCCGCCTCCAATGCCGCCACACAAAGGTCTACTAATTTTGGGGAGAGTTCCTCCAAATCTGCTGCATAAAACTCTACCGGAAAACCATCTGCACCCGGTACCTTTCCGTGGGCCATTGCTTTAATGGCTGCTCGGACTGGTAGTGCAATAGGACCACCTAAGTCTGACCCACCCACTATTTGTAATTGTGGGAGGTCCATTTCTTCAAGGAATTAGAACTGATTAGAAGTGAAGCTTTCTCCTGGAGGCACATACAGGGAAGTGTTGTATTCTTCGAATCTAGCATTGATGGCTTCCTGGTGATATAGTCGCCCACAATCAGCAGCTTCTGTTTCCAGAATCAGTGTGTTATGGAGCGTGGGATTTACTAGCCATGCCAGAAGGGTCTTCACCTTATCACGTTCAGCATGCAATCGTGCCATGTAGGCTTGGTAGTCGTGCCATGTAGGCTTGGTAGTCGAAACAACATAGTTTCTCTGTACAGACTGCCACCTCTTCTTTGGCCTCCAAGAGTGCTGGTGTTAAATCTGGATTGCCTGGTCTTTTAAGTTCTATGGCTTGTAAGGCCGCTTCTTTTCTTTCGATATCCTTCACCAGGGTGTGTCGGACTCATACCGTTTCTGCTATACAACTGCCTCAAAATACCGACTTGAAGGCTTCCCATTCAGTATCAAGTAATTAGTGGAGCTAGTATTCTCTAAAAATTAATGTTGGATGGCCTCCCCAATGAAGTGGCGATAAGCTGTATCCTCCAGGGCTTTCACGTTTAACCTCCAGTACGGGATACAAGGTCGCTCCCTATGCCAGGCTAGCAATATCAAAAGAGGATTATGATCTGACACTGTGAGGAACAGGTATCCCACTTTGCAGATGTCAAGAATGTGTTGAGTCGAACATGTAGATCATACAGTCCAGAGTAGAATGCGTAAGCTCTCACATCAGGATGCATTTGCCTCCAAGAATTTATTAGGCCCCAATAATGCCGCCATTCTTGGTAGGTTTTTGCTGTACACATTACATTCGAGCTACCCAATGGAGGATGAGATGTGACAAGGAGGGGATCCAAGACACAGTTATAGTCTCCTCCCAGTGATATCGTATGTGTCAGGAATGGGGCCATTACTCCAGACAGCCCAGCTCAAAAACTCCCCTGGTCGTAATTGGGAGCATATATTCCTTCTATTTTGAGGTCTTGGCCTGCCAAACATCCCGTAGACATAGTGGCCATTGGGGTCTATTAATTCCTTCTTGCCTGTGATGGGACCCCAGGGTGGATCCATATCAAGATCCTCCTGGCAAAAGTAGAATATATGGCATATATCTGCCCACACCATCTCTTTTTTATGGCGTCCTGTTCCGGGGCGATGAGGTGTATTTCCTGAATTAAGGGTGAATGTGCCCCCTCCTTTTCAGGTAAGAGTATACCTTATACTGTTTTGTCATATTATTAAGCCCCCTGACTTTCCAGCTGCTGAAGTTATATGTTTGGGAGTGTGCCCTTGGTTCCTATTAATGTAGGACGTGTAGCGGTGGAGCCAGTGAGGCTGTGCACCCCGTGGATCTAAGGAGGTAGCCAAGGTGTGTGGTAGTGGTGACAGGTATGGGAATGCAAACAAATTTGAATTCCCAAAATCTATTACAAAATCTATTACAAATATTCTAGCAACCCAGCTCCTCTCCTCCAGGATAAGGAGATAAAACCCCTCCATCCAAACCGTCTTGTAAACCTGCAACATTTGTGCACTCTCACAATGCACAACTTTTAAGGGAGTAGCACCCAGCTAGGTTCCTCCCAGCATCAGATCACAGCAACCATAATGTCAGTAGAATAACAGTTTACCAGTTCTACACCACTTCTGAGCCCCCCAGGGATTCCAGTTAGGCAACATATATACTATTTAGACAACGTCATTACATTTTGTGCAGCTCATTCTTGCATGCATTAATGCCGACTCCAAGGTCCTGAAATTGGGGTCTCCCCCATCCCTCCGTTCCTCTCCAGTTCCAATGTATTCTGTCTTTACTTGCCAATCATTTATTATCAGTAGAGCAGCATCATCCTCAATGATTTCCTCAGAGGTGCCAGGGGTTAATACTGGGAGTGGGTCCTGTAGGAGGCTGGCCTGGCTTATAGTGGGTACCTAATGGTACTTACACCTTGTGCCAGGTCCAGTTATCCCTTGTTAGTAGATTAGTAGTGTTCTAGCAGCGTAGGTAGCTATAGCAGAGCAGCCTAGGCTGAACTAGAAGACATGCAAAGCTCCTACTATACCACTTATATCATATAGCACTATATCATAAGAAACACAATACTCAGTTATTAAAAATAAAGGTACTTTATTTTAGTGACAATATGCCAAAAATATCTCAGAGGATATATAGGTAGGTAAGTAATATACACAAAATATACACACAAACCAGAATCAGATAAGTAAACAGTTAGAAAAGTAGTGCAGACACTGTAGAATACAATAAGATGCCATAGGCCTAGGGGCAACACAAACCATATACTCCAAAAGTGGAATGCGAACCACAAATGGACCCCAATCCTAGTGTAGTGTGTAGAGGGTCGCTGAGAGTGTAAGAAAACACTAAGGGTGTCCAAGATGCCCCACCCAAGACCCTGAAAAGTAGGAGTAAAGTTACCTTACTACCCCAGAAAGACAGTAAAGTTGAGATAGGGGATTCTGCAAAGACAACAACTGACTGCAAAGCACTGAAGATGGATTCCTGGACCTGAGGACCTGCAAAGGAAGGGGACCAAGTCCAAGAATCACGCAAGTGTCCAGATGGGGGCAGGAGCCCATTAAACCACGGATGAAGGTGCAAAAGGGCTGCCTCTCGGTGGAAGAAGCCGAAGATTCTGCAACAACGGAAGGTGCCAGGAACTTCTCCTTTGGTCAGAAGATGTCACACGGCTTGCTGGAGGATTCAGAGTTGTTTCAACGTAGAAAGACCGCAAACAAGCCTTGCAAGCTGCAAGAGTCGCGGTTGAAGATAATGGGTGCTGCCCGGTCCCAGGAAGGACCAGGAGGTCGCCCCCTGGATGAGGAGACAGAAGGAGCACTCAGCAACAGAGAGAGCCCACGCAGAAGCAGGCGGCACCCGCAGAAGCACTTGAACAGGCATTCAAGAACTCTGAGCACGGCAGTCGTCTCAACACAACAAAAGAGGGTCCCATGAAGCCAATGGTCAACTCAGCGAGTTGAGCAATGCAGGACATAGTGCTGGGGACCTGGGCTAGGCTGTGCACAAAGGATTCCTTGCAAAAGTGCACAGAAGCCCTAGCAGCTACAGATCACACAGTACACAGGATTACTGTCTGGCGTGGCAAGGCAAGGACTTACCTCCACCAAATTTGGACAGAAGGACCACTGGACTGTCGGGGTCACTTGGATCCAGCTCCTGTGTTCCAGGGACCACGCTCGTCAAGATGAGAGGGAACCCAGAGAACCGATGATGCAGAAGTTTGGTGCCTGCGTTAGCAGGGGAAAGATTCAGTTGACCCACGGGAGATTTCTTCTTGGCTTCCAGTGCAGGGTGAAGGCAGACAGCTCCCAGAGCATGCACCACCAGGAAACAGCTGAGAAAGCCGGCAGGATTAGGCGCTACAATGTTACTGGTAGTCTTCTTGCTACTTTGTTGCGGTTTTGTAGGCGTCCTGGAGCAGTCAGCGGTCGATCCTTGGCAGAAGTTGAAGAGGGAGATGCAGAGGAACTCTGGTGAGCTCTTGCATTCGGTATCTGGTGAGATACCCACAGGAAAGACCCTAAATAGCCCTCAAAGGAGGATTGGCTACAGAGAAAGGTAAGCTCCTATCAGGAGGGGTCTCTGACGTCACCTGCTGGCACTGGCCACTCAGAGGTGTCCATTGTGCCCTCACACCTCTGCATCCAAGATGGCAGAGGTCTGGAACACACTGGAGGACCTCTGGGCACCACCCCTGGGGTGGTGATGGACAGGGGAGTGGTGACTCCCCTTTTCTTTGTCCAGTTTCACACCAGAGCAGGGGCTGGGGGATCCCTGAACCGGTGTATACTGGTTTATGCAAGGAGGGCATCATCTGTGCCCTCAAAGCATTCCCAGAGGCCAGGAGAGGCTACTCCTCTCAGGCCCTTAACACCTATTTCCAAATGGAGAGGGTGTAACACCCTCTCTCAGAGGAAATTCTTTGTTCTGCCTTCCTGGGACTGGGCTGGCCGGACCCCAGGAGGGCAGAAACCTGTCTGAGGGTTGGCAGCAGCGGTAGCTGCAGAGAAAACCCCAGAGAGCTAGTTTGGCAGTACCTGGGGTCCATGCTGGAGCCCCAGGGATGCATGGGATAGGCCCGCCAATACCAGATTTGGCTTGAGGGCACAATTCCATGATCTTAGACATGTTACATAGGCATGTTTGGAGTTACTATTGTGAAGCTACATACAGGTATTGACCTATATGTAGTGCACACGTGTAATGGTGTCCCTGCACTCACAAAGTCCAGGGAGATTGCCCTGAACAATGTGGGGGCACCTTGGCTAGTGCCAGGGTGCCCTCACACTTAGTAACTTTGCACCTAACCTTCACTAGGTGAGGGTTAGACATATAGGTGATTTATAAGTTACTTAAGTGCAGTGTAAAATGGCTGTGAAATAACGTGGATGGTATTTCGCTCAGGCTGCAGTGGCAGTCCTGTGTAAGAATTGTCTGAGCTCCCTGTGGGTGGCAAAAGAAATGCCACAGCCCATAGGGATCTCCTGGAACCCCAATACCCTGGGTACCTAGGTACCATATACTAGGGAATTATAAGGGTGTTCCAGTGTGCCAATCAGAATTGGTGAAATTAGTCACTAGCCTGCAGTGAGAGCATAAACACTGAGGTTCTGGTTAGCAGAGCCTCAGTGATACAGTTAGGCACCACACAGGGAACACATATAGGCCACAAACTATGAGCACTGGGGTCCTGGCTAGCAGGATCCCAGTGACACAGGCAAAAAGAAACTGACACACAAGTAAAAAATGGGGGTAACATGCCAGGCAAGACCTTACTTTCCTACAGGTCCCCGGAATCAGAGGAGGAGATCGATGCACACTCAGATTTTGTGTCTCTTTCAGTAGCATGGTCTAACTCAAGGGGAGGGTTTGAACTTGTCCTGCTGAGAGCTGCCACTATTTACACTGCTTCTTGCTGCTCTTGCAGAGCTTGAGTGCGTGGCACAGATCCTCCTACGTCCAGTTTTTTGTGGGTCCATCATAGATTTCTTGTGTGGGCCAACAGGTTTCCCTTCCACAATGGGAGAATCGACTCCATCCAAACCCAGATCTGTGGAGGAGACATGAAGAAAATGACCTTATTATTATGTGTTACCCTGAGTTTAGTAGGGAAGAGCATAGCATATTGGATCCCCATGGCTCTTTGGCCAATAGTTATACTTTTTAGAGCCGCATTTGCACAGCTTTTTAACGCAAAGGTGGCGCAAACTTTCAAAATCCAATTGTATTTTGTAAGTTTGTGCCGCTTTTGCGTTAAAAAGCTGCACAAATGGGGTGCTAAAAATGTATAAATATGTGTCTTAGTTTCTTTTTAGCATCCATGAATTTAGCCCTCTGCCTCTGAACTTCCCTTGTGAAATCCAGAAAGATCATGACGTAGCGGTTTTCCACAAGTATTTCTCCCCCTAGTCTTGCTTATGCCAAGATGTGTCCCAGACCTTGAAATGCAGCAGCGTGGCAACTTCTGGTCGAGGAGGGTCTCCCAGTAAGGGAGATTTGGAAGGCACTCGGTGTGCTCATTCTAGCACATAATATGGTGAAAGTCCTTCTGGTGCTACATAGTTAGAGGGGACCATTGTTCCAGAAAATCAGTCATATTTGCACCTGGTCTCTCAATTTGTTCCGGTAGGCATATAATCGATATGTTATTCCTCCTGGCCCTGTTCTCCGTGTCTTCCGTGCAAGCTTCCAATGTCTTCACCTTGGTCTCCATCATAAACAGACATTCCCACATGTGCGATTGGTCGTACGACATGTCCTCAAGGGCGCATTCTGGAGATGTGGCTCTGTCCGTGAGTCGCCGATGATCATGTCTTAAGAGACCCAGGTCAGTCACCATTGTGTCTATTTTAGGCTCTAGGGCTTCCCGGGAGGTGGCAATTGCCTGTAGAATGGTGTCAAGTGTCGTCCCATAATAGTGTCCAGGGTAGCAATTGGAGGTTGGTGCCCCTTCTTCTGAGCTCACAGTGCATAAGCGATTTAGCATCCCTGGTTCTGCAGTTTCTTTCCTTGTTACCTGTTTGCCCATGTTGAGAAGGTATGAGGTGGGGAGGTCACTGCTCTATGATACTTAATCAGTCAAGAGAGGACCCCACAAATACAGTTTGCAGCTCTTCTTAGCTCTTTTTTCTCCAGGCCAGATGACAGTTTTATTTCTGAAATTGAGTGCCACACTGATTGCACAGCACCGTCAGTGGGCGAAAGCCTAAGCTGGCCGCAGCTGGTCTGCATTCAGCTCATACTGTCAAGCCACAGTACTGTGTGGTCCTCTCAGGTAAATTGCTACTCAATTTGTCTCTTCCACTGGCTCAGGGATACAGCAGAAGGGGGCAGGGAAAACCGATGTCACAACTATCGCACTGAGATGAGTGTGGGGAACCACAGTTGTCCATGGCAGTAGTGTACCTGTGAGAGAGGCAGGTGTGAAGCCACACTCTTGTCTAGGATTAGTTCACTGTTTGCTCTGGATGTCAGATTATTTAATAATTCGTGGTGGTAAGCATGCAGTGGGCAGTTACGTAAGACTATGCAGGGTATTTGTTGCTGTGCCTATAAATAATGTTGTTCTATATGTTTATTTTAGCTATTCACCTACTACTCTATGAGACAGAATGTTTGCATGTTGCATTCACTCTTTGCCATGAGCCCCTGACCTGTCTCAACACTCCACACTTGGCAGATTTCAATACAGTTTGTTCATTGTGCTGTGTTTCTCAATCTCTGTCTGTAGCAGATGAGAAGGATGTTGCAGGGGGTGGTGTATTCTTTAGTTTAGGGATCACAATAGTTTTAGGCCAAGCACAAGGTACTGGGAGCCCACCCAGCTTGAGGGCACCCCAGCACAGTTGTGCAGATATGAGCAAATATCACCTGGGAGAGGGCGGGGGGGAAGTGCTGTAGCAAGCATCCTGTTCTCCCGAGGGCCTGCCAGGATCAGGGCCCCTGAAAGAGCTAGTAGCTAGACAGTATGGATTTTGATGCCTCAAGCAAACAGTACCTTCTGAGGCCCTGCCACTTCACTATCAGCCTTGCATGCAGTCCTGGCCTGCCTTGACTCGGCAGAGGTCCTCAGCCCGATTTTCGGCTTTCTAGCTACCTGAGATGTTACCTCCTGAAGCGGTGGGGGGGTCATGCAGAACACTACTTTTCTCAGCTTCGGTAAGGGCCCTTCATTAGTGAGGTCCTCAGGTCTCTTGCATCTCTGGTGAGCCCAACAATATTCCGTTGTTGGGGGTGCTGCAGTTTCTCTTTAATTCTCCTCCTTCTCTTCCAGGTAACCGCTAGTGTGTGTTTTTCCTCCTGGTACCATCTATGTAATTTGTGACCCTTGCTCTGTTCTTCCAATTCATACATCTTACTTGGAGCAAGGTTGCATCATAATGGGCTCTGCCATTTTGCTTTCTGTGCTCCCTTATAGGCCCTGCTTGGTGCTCATCTCCCGGGGTGGCATAGAGGCCTAGATATTGCCCCCTCTCTATAGGGGCCAGATGGGGGAGTCCATCACGGGTGTCTGGGGGGCTCTGGTGTCTCAAAGGAATGAAGGATTAGGGTAGAGTCCTGGCGGGAGTGCCACTGTTTGTGTGCTACTACATCTGCACCAAGCCCCGCTTCCCACCTAGTCCATCCAACATGCCCTCACCACCCTCTTAGGTGATTTCAACCTCCTAGGCAACGAAAGCTCAATTCAAGAGACACCCTCTTCAACCTCACTGATGCACTGAACATGGTACAGCATGTCACAGAACCAACTAACACTCCAAAAGCCACATCCTCGATCTTGTCTTTGCAACTTCAGGAACAATCCGATGTAAACCACCCAAATCTCTTGACTGGAATGACCACTCTACCATCCCTATCTTCCTGCTCAGCGTATTGCAAACAAACCCAGATAAACACAAAAGATAAGACCAGACCTTCAGACCCTTCAAAAACTTCTGCATAGGCAGTCTAGTGCTTCAACTCATCTCTTACCCCATCAACTCCATGTCCAATGCAAACACTTCTCTAAACAACTTCAATATTTTTTTGGAAAGCTATGTGAGCGTGCATGCCCCAAATACAACACAGCAAGTTCAAGCCAAAGCCTTCCACATTCCTGGTATTCTAAAGACCTTACTCACAATAAATTATCCATTCTGCAAAGATGACAGAAAATGGAAGAAAAATAGAACTCTTGATACTCAAGAGGTCTGTTTTGGTTCCATTTTCTTTCCTATGTGTGAAGGCCTTCTGAGTTAACACTCAGATAGCTCAACACATCAGCCAAAAGAAAGTATTATACCATTACCATCAATGATGCTACCAACAGAAACAATTGACTGTTCAAGACAATTAAGCACTGCATCAATCCCCTGCCAGGCCACCTATTTCGCACTCTACAAAAAAGTGCAATGCTATCAACCCCTTCTTCAGTAACAAAATACAGAACATCAGGCAGCAAATCAGTTATACCAAGCCTGTTTCATCTTTCAGTCCCACCCCTTCCTACAGAATCCTGCAATGGTCAGTCGTAATAACCCTATTTCTACCAGAACTGGCTGACATATTCAAATCCCTCAAAGCCACTTGTTACAAAGATAATGTTTTACCATAGTGGTCATCAAAGCTCTCTCTGGAGATGCCCTTTTACCCCTAGTTACCATTGTCAATGCCTTCCTCACTCAAGACATCTTCCTGAAGCTCTCAAGCCTGGCCAGATCTTCCCAGTCCTAAACAATTCTATACTAGACGTTGATAGTCTCATCAGCTACCAGCCTATCACTCACATACCATTTATCACCAAGATCATTGTATAATCAACCTACGTTCAGCTTTAAGGTAGCATCACTACAAACTCTCTATGTGTGACCACCAGTCTGGCTTCAGATCATGCTGCAGCACGGACACCACCACCTTACAAGTTGTATACAATTCTATCTTGACTACAGATGAAGATGACCCCAGCCTCCTGATATTGCTCTACCTCTTAGCTACCTTCAACACAGTCAACCATCTCGCTCTCATAATCACCCTTGATTCACAAATGGGATTTAGCAGCAATGTCCTTCATTGGTTCACCTCCTACATTTCCAACTGTCACAATTTTATTCACATGGACACCTTCAAGTCACAAAAGATCTCTACCACATCTGGAATCCCTTAAGGTTCCATACTGTCTCCTGCCATCTTCAACCTTTACATGGAGCCGCTTGGTACTCTTGGGCAGACAACAACCTCAAACAGTATGCAGATGATACCCAACTCTATTTAAAAGTCTCCTCTGCTTCAAACATCCAGTTCTTCAAGCACTGCTTTCCAGAGAGGGAATTCCATGAACCGGCAGTTACTGTTGGAAACCAGTGGATGAGGTCAGCAATAATAAATACTCTAACTTTTGGACACCAGCTCCCTTATATGCCTACACAATTTCATGCTGGTGATGATTACTTGGGCAGAGCAGACCTCAGCACCAGTAAGTCCACTGGCTGCCGATGCGGCATGCAGAATTGGAAAAGAAGTAAGTGGAGGGTTCAGACGCCCTGATGTCAAGGTTAAGAGTGGTTCATTGACTGAAGATCAGGCTCTGTTTGTGTGCACATTGTGATATGTGATATTGGAATATTTAAAAAGAAGAAGTGGCACCTGCTGGCACGCATTGTTTGGATAAACAAGGATGTACCAGCAACAAGGGTAAGCCCAAATGTATCAGGAACCTGGGGTAATACAATATACCAAACAGATAGTGGTTCACTGCGGTTTTATTCTCATGCCAAGAAACTTTGTTCTTCTTGTAAAGTACTATGTTACTCATTGATGGATATACAAATCCCACATATATGTACACACAAATATATAGCCAATTAAAAGTCTCCAATAAATAGATTACTAAGAAATAGATTTCAAAACCCAGTCATTATTAAAAAACAATTAATTTCCAAAGACTTTTAAAAAAATGGCAATATTAACGTATGATCCAGTGCTCACAAATGTGAAAGAGAATGCAGTGGTGAGTGACAAGTGAAACAAGTGCATCATAGATAAAAAGATCCATGACTCCTGACTCCTTCTATTGTTTTTTATGTTTGGGGTCAAAGGGTGGGATCTATATACGTCTATGGCTGACAGCGTTTCAACTTCAGGTCATTAGGAGGTCATGATCAGGACTGCACAGTGAGCACCAAGGGGCAGATTTAAGAAAAGTGGCACTGCATCCAATGCAGCACCACCTTTCTTGCACCCCATAGCACCCACCTAATGCCACCACGTGTACTCCACATTTAGGATATGGCACACCATGGCGATAGCTAGGGAACTAGCGTCAAAATTTCTGGTGCTAGTTTGGCGTTTTGCAGGATTAGGCCCATTATAAATAATGGTGTGCCTCCTTTTAACGCCTGCTTTGTGCAGGCATAAGAAATACCCCAAAAAATGGTGCAAAGGAATCTTTTAGATTTCTTTGTGCGATTCCCCCCAACACCGCTCTTGCACACATTATGCTTGGCGCATGCATAATGTGGTGCACGGGGTTACAAAGTGTCTCAACACAATCATTGTGCCACTTTGTAAATATGGTGTGGCGATTTTTGAAGCCTAACGCCACATTAGTGTGAAAAAATTATGCTAATGTGGCGCTACAGCTTCTTAAATCTGGGCCCAAGTGTCTGTAAACATATATGGAATGATTCACTATTGGAGATGAAAATGACTGGGCTACAACCTGTTTGGAGGATGGTATTAAAATAGAAATTGCACTCCTTTGTGAAGTTGCTGCATGGGAATATTCTGTGGGGCTTCTTCTAATTGGCCCTGTGAAAAGTTGATAAAGTCAGACTTAATTACTGAAAAACCAAGAAAGGAAAATGAGGAGAAAAGGGAAAAAGGTAAGGGAATTATAGAATCTTAGCAAATGAAGAATCCAGAGGACTCCTGCCCCAAAAGGGGCTTCTTTTAATTAGGGCTCTGTAAACATTAATGAGGCCAGGCTTGATCATTGAGATTGAAAAAAAAAGAAAATTAAAGAGGAAGAAATCAAAGGGTATTATGGAATCCTACCCCGTGAAGAATCCAGAGGACTCCAGGTCCAACAATTTATTTCCAGTTACAGCCGCTACAAATTATTGGTAAAATGTTGGCTATTTCTCATCTGGTACTCCTGAGACGGACCTTCTCACACTGATTATTACATAGACCACAAATTGTGTCCTACAGTCAATGTGGGTAGAGATAACATGATAACCAGTGTTACCAAAGTATGAGACGGTCTATGTCAGGAGTACAATCAGGACGTTGTATAACACATTTCTGAACACTTCAGTGCTCTCAAATAGCATGATGAAAAATACCCTACAATATTACATGCATTGAAATATGGTGCCCAAAGTACTCATTTGAGTTTCAAATTTCATGGGATAGACCACATTATGAAGAGCTTAAACTCAGACATTTTTAAGTTTCATAATCCATGTAACTTCACAATGTGGAGCAAGGTTTAAACATTGATAATAAACTACAGTACTTTTTGGGTAAATGATGACCTATGTATTCTGATGTATTCATGTATTTGGCACTACAGAATTCTGTAGGCAATTGCTGATCTGTGGATACACGTGTTACTGCTGTGGGTGGTCTCTTCCTACTCTGTGGGTTTGCTCTCTGTGCCAGCAATAGCAGCTTATTTTGATGATATTAGGGTCTATATCAGTGGTTTTTTTTTAACTTGGATCACTTTTAATGGCTTTGTTTCTGCATACTACCTTTGGATAGGTTTGACACTGAGCTTACATTAATTCTTTACACTCTGACAATTTAGTACCTTCTCTTTATTTTTAATTAATTTTTTTGTTTGCTTTTAAACCCGGACATAACGAGTCCAGAGAAATAATATAACTCAGGCAGTAGCTTTCAATCAGATACATGATTAATATGTATGTTAGAAAAACAGAAAGAATCTTCCTCATTTCCCAACACTCCCCAACATTTTTAAGACACATTCCTTCAATAAGTACGCCTTCCTATAATGTCTTCCCATGTCCCTCTGATCAGCTTCTGTACGGGAGCCCCTTAGGTGTGATGATCTTTCATTGTCTATCCCGTCTGTCCTCTGGTCCTTGGAACTTTCTGAATCTCCAGTGAGTAGTATGTTATCCAATCCCCCCATATCTTTTGAAATTTCTGCGGGCATCCCCTGTTTATATATGTAGTTTTTTCCCCCATCATGAATCCGTCCATCCCTTTTCTCCAAGTATTCAGAGTCGGCCGGGTCTGGGATCCTCACTGTCGAGCTATGTCTCGTTTCGCAACCATCAGTCCAAGTCCGCATAGCAGAAGCTTCCTTCTGGGTAAATCTATGTCATTGGGGATGCCCAAGAGTATGTATTTGGGATCTAGGGGGATCCTCTCGTTCAGCACCCCGAGAGTTCCCCCAATACCCCATCCCAGAACTCCTTCATCACCGGGCATTCGCATATGACGTGTAGGTCTTGCAACAGCATCTAGCACATTTTGGGTGTCTGGTCTTCCCCATTTTGTATAATCTGTATGGGTCATAATAAATGTGCAGTATTTTGAATTGGATCAAGCGAAGTCTTGATCTTATTGCCACCTCCCTTGGGAACATCAATGCAGCCTCCCAGTCAGTCAGTCAGTCAGAGAACTTTATTCGGCAATTGCCATAAAAGTGCATACAAAAGACACATATTACGAATCTATAAATATTATAAAACTCAATAAAAACTGGCATGTAACAGATAAATATACTAAAACATGATTAAAGATCGCAAAACACAGGTTTACGGATATTGTCTCAAAATAGAAATCTCTCACAAACATATAAAGATTAAAATAAAATAGACCTTTTCCTAATACTTAAAGAAGCTGTAGCAAAATGTAGTACATGGTAACAGGTTTGAATATCTGACAGTCTCTGAAAATATAATAAAGCTTTCTTATAATGGATAGGTCTAAGATGACATAAAATGGGTAAGATAAAAAAGTCTTTCTAGGAGTAGCATATAAGGAGCAAAAGAGAAAAAAATGTAAAGTGCTCTGCTCTAACTTAGAATCACAGGGGCAGGGTGGTAGGTCCTTTTTCCAGATACATGGTTCGGGAAAGGCTACCTTAAAATGAATCAGATTAAGGGGGTCATTCCGACCCCGGCGGAAACCGCCCAAACACCGCACCGCGGTCAAATGACCGCGGCGGTGATTCCAACTTTCCCGCTGGGCCGGCGGGCGATCTCAAGAAGATCACCCGCCGGCCCAGCGGGAAAGTCCCTGCAAAGAGGAAGCCGGCTCCGAATGGAGCCGGCGGATTTGTAGGGGTGCGACGGGTGCAGTTGCAAGGCAGACGCAAGGCAGACACTGAAAATCATTATGGGGCCCTGTTAGGGGGCCCCCAGGGGCCCCACGACACCCGTTCCCACCAGCCTCTTCCTGGCGGTGTAAACCGCCAGGAACAGGCTGGCAGGAAAGGGGTCGGAATCCCCATGGAGGATTCCCTTGGGCAGGGGTAAACCGGCGGGAAACCGCTGGTTGCCCTTTTCTGACCACGGCTTTACCGCCGCGGTCAGAATTGCCCATGAAGCACCGCCAGCCTGTTGCCGGTGCTTCCGCGGCCCTCTGACCTGCCGGTTTCAAACCGCCAGGGTCAGAATGAGGGCCTAAGTCTAAAAAAAGTTAGGAGAAAGGATTTTTTAGAACTTGAAAACCAGCTCAAATGAGGTTCAAGACTTGGAACAGTTATAATCCGGGTATATGAATCAAAAGATTTCAAATTTAGGGAGCTATAAAATCTCAACTCTGATATGTGCTCACAATAAATTTACTTCAGGACAGACCTAGAGTTTGTGGTTAACAGATGGGGTTCCTCGAACATATACCTAAGCCCTAGCTTCTCAAAGGAGTTTCGCAGAAACACAAGCCAGGGAATCCTATTTGAATTGTCCAATTGTAAGCAATCAGAGGTACAATCTTGAACAAGTTTTGCCGCAGGATTCAGCCAGCATCTAATCCAGAGCAGTAGAGGAGCAATAGAGACCCTGTCCTCCAAAAAGCGTTGACCAGTTTCTTCATGGCTGATGATGTTTGCTATAAATTTTGGAACCGTCAGTAGTCTACGCAGGAATTTATTTTCGACCCTTTGGAGAGAGGGTATTTTATTGTAGTCCCAAACTCCTGCCCCGTATAAGACTGCTGCAGCACACTTGGAATTATAAAGTGTTTTCATCTGTGCAAGGGGTCTGTGACCTAATTTACTGGCAAAGCGAAAAATCGTTTCATTGTTCCTAGTCAACTGTTGGAACTTAAAATTAATGTGTGTCTTCCAGGACAGAGAGGAACTCATGTACATACCTAAATAACAGAAGTCTTTTACCTTGTTTAAAGTATATCCTCCCATAATAAATTGTTTAGACTTTGTATTACGTGGGCCACATGTCATAACCAAAGTCTTAGGGTAGTTTACTTTCAAATCAAGGTTCGACATAAAATTATGAAATAGGTCCAAACGTCCCTGTAAGCCATTTGCAGTACGGGCGATTAAAACTGCATCATCAGCATATAACAAAACTGGAATCGGTCTCTGGCCCGTCTTTGGTACATCCTTTCCATGTTTTACCAGCGAATCGTAAAGCCCATTGATATATATCAGAAAAAGAAATGGCGCTAAGATACATCCCTGTCTTACGCCCCTTGTTGACGGAATAGAAGGAGTTCTCTGACCATGTAAGCCAGTCGGAACTGAAACCGTTAAATCTGTATGTAGGCGTTTAATAAGCTCCAAAAGGGATGTATTGCAACCTAAAGCTCCCAGAATTTGCCGTAGCTTTGACCTATTAACCATATCAAAAGCACTAGTTAGATCGATAAATGCCATATGAATAGACTCTTTTTTGGCTGTCACGTATTTGCTAAGTATCAGATGCAGATTTAAAACTTGCTCAGTTGTGCCTACACCGGGTCTAAAACCAAATTGAATTGGGGATAAAATCTGGGCCTCAGTCACCCAATCTTCTAGCCGGGATAAAATCACACTTCCGAAAATCTTTGCTGTTGAATCAATAAGAGAGATTGGTCTATAACAGGAGGGATCTACTCTGTTTCCTTTTTTAAATATGGGAACAATGATAGCCGATTTCCATGAAATAGGTATATTACTATTTACCGCACTATTCAACACATTTGTGACTAAAGGACACCAGAGGTCAATTTCAGATTTGAAAAGATCAGTGGGAACCCCGTCAGGGCCAGGAGCCTTTCCCTGCCTTAGCCGATTAATGGCGCTTAAGACCTCATAGAGATCAAAGGTAATGTCCAGGGCCTTGGTATTAGAGTCTGAAATGGAATGTGCAATAAGATTATCTTCTGTATACAGGATATCATTGTCATCATTTCCTGGGCAAAATACTTTCCTAAAATGGGTCACCCATACATCCTCTGTAATAAGATAATCATCGGCCTTAGTGTTGTTATCGGAAAAGTAAGGGTGATTTATCACCTTCCAGAATTTAGAGGTGTCCTTCAGGTCAACGGCAACCAGAAGATCATCCCAAGCCTTAGACCTAATTTCTGATTTCCTTTTTTTCGAGAGCAGCCTTATACTCAGCTCTAGCAAGTTTAACTAATTGGCGGGAAGGGGGAACTGCTTTAAGAGCATCTTTAAGTTTTTTATGAGCAGAAAAGCACGCAGAATCAAACCATCTATGAGCCACTGGCCCCTTCAAGGGCCTGTCCACCACCAAGGCACGCAAGATATTAGTACTTAAAGATTCAAATTCATGAACTATGCATTCAGGTTCTAACTGCTGAGATAGACACTTATTAATAGAATCAGACCTACTTCTTACGATTTCCTGATTAATTTTTAAGTCCAGATTAATGCTGAGGGGATTATGGTCACTGGCGCAGTGAGGCATAATCCTAAATTCTTGAATAAGATGATATTTCTTCCATTTGTCCTATATCTTTCTCCCATTTGCTACGAAGGTTTATTAGTGTATTAGGCATGTTGTTATTGATGGTTTTGTATACCAGCGATGCTGCTCTCTCCGTTATTTCATTTGTTAACAGGCGGTTTTCTAGGGGGGAGTACTCCACAATTTCTTGTCCTGCAAGCCCTTCCTTCCCCCACGCATGTCTCAATCTTATGTATTGGAAGTATTGTGTCTCGTTTAGTGCATATTCTTGTTGTAGAGACTCAAAGGGCATGAGACTGCCGTTTAACATCAGGTCACCAATTTTGGAAATCCCAATCATGTCCAACTCCTGAAGCCCCTGAGCTTTTTGATGTCCTTTTCTAAACATTGACTAGATGAGTTGCCCAGTAATATGCCTCAATGTCAGGCAGCGACAGTCCACCCGCATATTGACAGCGTTGTAGCGTACTTAGAGCAACTTGCAGATGTTTCCCTTCCCATAAGAAAAGCTTAATATCCCTGTCTATGGCCCTGAATTGGCAGTTGGGGATTTGGTAGTATGTGTTTTGTAATGCGTACAGGAACTTTGGTAGGGAGATCATTTTTACCATTGCCACTCGGCCCCTTAACGTCAGGGGAAGTGTTTTCCATCTATCAAAATCGATATCCTCTCTATATTACGTTTGAGGCATCTATTGGCTTCATGGGTTACATATATTCCTAGGTATTTGAATCCTTCCCTCGTTTTTTGTAATTGCATTGGCAGAGGTGGGAGGGATGTCTCTTGTTGTGGTATATACAATACCGATTTGTGCCAGTTAATACAGTATCCCGAATGTCTACCATATTCCTCTATCAGGAGGAACAACCTCGGGAGTGGGATCTCAGGACGCGTGATGTAGAGGAGAACATCATCTGCATATAGCGAAATGCGTTCCTCCTCTTCTCTTTCTGATCGCAATCTAAAACCAGTTATGTCATCGGAGTTTCTAATCTTGCACGCTACGGATTCCAGTGTGAGGGCAAATAACAGGGGGGAAAGAGGGCATCCCTGCCTCGTTACCCTTCCAATGGGGAATTCTGAGGAGACGACTCCATTTACCCTAACCACGCTGTGGGCCCTGTGTAAAGCAGTTGTACCCATTTGATATAGTTTGGGCCGAAACCAAATCGTCTCAGGGTCTCCATCAAGAATGGCCAGTGCAATGCATCGAAAGCCTTTTCCGCATCCAATGCCAGGAATAAGTGGGGCTCTGGACGATTCAGCACCACTGCAAGCTATATGTGTGCTCTCCTTAGATTATGGTGGTCATTACAACCCTGGTGGTCGGTGTTAAAGCTGCGGTAATACCGCAAACAGGCCGGCGGACAAAAAAAGGGAATTACGACCCTGGCGGAAACCGCCTACTAAGACAGCCACTTTAACACATCGCCCGCCACGGCGGTACAGACAAACAGCGCGGCGGTCACCGCCAACAGACAGGCGGAAGACAATGTACCGCCCACACTATCACAACACACCAATCCGCCACCTTTTCCGGGGCGGATTCACCGTGGTTAAAAACACGGCGGAAACAGCTTGTGCTATGGGAAAACGCTCACCTCAACACATCCCACGAGGAACGAGGACACCATGGAGCCGGAACTACAAATCTTACCTGCCCTTGCATTCCTGCTCATCTACGACCAACAGCGACGTAGGCGCAGAACATACCAGTGAGTACAGCACCTACGACACGGGGGAGGGGGGAGGCAAAAGTTACGGGGACACCCACCAAACACCCCCACCCCCACCCTCGCATATTACAACATACACACCAATGCATTCACAAAAATCACAGTAACAACCCACAATCCCCCCGGAAGAATGCAAAGACAAAGCGAATAGCGGTCAAACTTTGTATTGTGCCAATATACTACTCATTAAAAAATATACGGATATATATATCCCGAAATCTGTCAAAAATAAATATACAATACAAGAAGTAGTGCAGAGATGTACACAACAATGTCCGTGCACCAACAGTACAAAAATGCATGGGCGACGCCCACAATAGATACCTGACCAAAATCCGAGAGAACACTGCTGGGGCATCAGATAGAAACAATACAGGCACCTCAGGGGGAAGGGAAGGGGGGGCACCTCAGCCAGATAAATGCGAACCCAGATCCACGACAGGGCTCCATGCCCATTGATGTATCCTGGGGAGTGCAAAGTCACAGTCTCTCAAGTCTCTACAGTGGGTGGTTTGCCCACTGTTCAATCCTGGGGAGTGCAAAGCCACAGTCTCTCAAGTCTCTACAGTGGGTGGGCTGCCCACTGTTCAATCCTGGGGAGTGCAAAGCCACAGTCTCTCAAGTCTCTACAGTGGGTGGGTTGCCCACTGCCTTATCCTGGGGAGTGCAAAGCCACAGTCTCTCAAGTCTCTCCAGTGGGTTGTTTGCCCACTGCTTTATCCTGGGGAGTGCAAAGCCACAGTCTCCCAAGTCTCTACAGTGGGTGGGTTGCCCACTGTTCAATCCTGGGGAGTGCAAAGCCACAGTCTCTCAAGTCTCTAGAGTGGGTGGCTTGCCCACTGCCTTATCCTGGGGAGTGCAAAGCCACAGTCTCTCAAGTCTCTCCAGTGGGTTGTTTGCCCACTGTAACATCCTGGGGAGTACAAAGCCACAGTCTCTCAAGTCTCTCCAGTGGGTTGTTTGCCCACTGCTTTATCCTGGGGAGTGCCAAGCCACAGTCTCTCAAGTCACTTCAGTGGGTGGGTTGCCCACTGTGCCATCCTGGGGAGTGCAAAGCCACAGTCTCTCAAGTCTCTACAGTGGGTGGCTTGCCCACTATTACATCCTGGGGAGTGCAAAGACACATCTTCGCAAGTAGATGCAGTTCTCTACTGGTACTGGGTGGGACTGGTGCCCAGACTGGATGAGTCTCCCCGTGAAAGTACATGTCCTGTCACAGTCCCAGCTGCACATGGGAGAACGATGCCTGATGTGCCGGACTATTCATACCCACACGGTCTTTGCCCTGTTCAGCGGTCTTCACCATGGCGGTCTTTGCCCTGTTCAGCGGTGCTTAGCCATGGCGGTCTTTGCCCTGTTCAGCGGTCTTCACCATGGTGGTCTTTGCCCTGTTCAGCGGTCTTCACCATGGCGGTCTTTGCCCTGTTCAGCGGTCTTCACCATGGCAGTCTTGGCCTTGTTCAGCGGTGCTTAGCCATGGCGGTCTTTGCCCTGTTCAGCGGTCTTCACCATGGCGGTCTTTGCCCTGTTCAGCGGTCTTCACCATGACGGTCTTTGCCCTGTTCAGCGGTCTTCACCATGGCAGTCTTGGCCTTGTTCAGCGGTGCTTAGCCATGGCGGTCTTTGCCCTGTTCAGCGGTCTTCACCATGGCGGTCTTTGCCCTGTTCAGCGGTGCTTTGCCATGGCGGTTCTGGTACGGATATTGGTGTGTGGCATTACGATCTCCACACTGGACATTGGTGTGTGGCATGACGAACTCCACACTGGACATTGGTGTGTGGCATGATGAACTCCACACTGGACATTGGTGTGTGGCATGACGATCTCCACACTGGACATTGGTGTGTGGCATGACGAACTCCACACTGGACATTGGTGTGTGGCATGATGATGTCCATACTGGACATTGGTGTGTGGCATGACGAACTCCATACTGGACATTGGTGTGTGGCATGACTAACTCCACACTGGACATTGGTGTGTGGCATGACGAACTCCATACTGGACATTGGTGTGTGGCATGACGAACTCCACACTGGACCTTGGTGTGTGGCTTGACGTTCCATCATTGCCCAGCGGGGCTGTGGGATTCTGGACCCTCATGGGCTGTGACTCCGGCGGTGGCGGTGGTCTCCTGACCAGTTACGATACTTGGGCCCTCCTGGGCTATGACTCTGGCAGTGGCGGTGGTCTCCTGACCAGTAACAATACTTGGGCCCTCCTGGGCTATGACTCTGGCGGTGGTCTCTGGACCAGTGACGATACTTGGGCCCTCCTGGGCTATGACTCTGGCAGTGGTCTCTGGACCAGTTACGATACTTGAGCCCTCCTGGGCTATGACTCTGGCGGTGGTCTCCTGACCAGTGACGATACTTGAGCCCTCCTGGGCTATGACTCTGGCGGTGGTCTCTGGACCAGTTACGATACTTGAGCCCTCCTGGGCTATGACTCTGGCGGTGGTCTCTGGACCAGTTACGATACTTGAGTCCTCTTGGGCTATGACTCTGGCGGTGGTCTCCTGACCAGTGACGATACTTGAGCCCTCCTGGGCTATGACTCTGGCGGTGGTCTCTGGACCAGTTACGATACTTGAGCCCTCCTGGGCTGTGACTCTGGCGGTGGTCTCCTGACCAGTGACGATACTTGAGCCCTCCTGGGCTAGGACTCTGGCGGTGGTCTCCTGACCAGTAACAACGGTGCTGGCGGTTGTGTCTGGACCGCCGGAAGTGATGGCGCACTTCTCCGCCGTGACACTCACAACAGGTTGGGGAGACTTCCTCTGGACCTTCCCCACCTTCTTTTGAGTTACAGATGACTCACCAATCGCCTTGGATCCCATTTCACTGTTTGTCCCACCAGGAGTCTTGACACGGTCCCGTCGTCCACTCTCCAATTTTGGAGCCTTTACAGGGGGTGGGCTGACAGTGCCTTGGCTCCGGGTCCTACTGCCTGCCCTGGTGGACGGGGCACTCCAAAAACCTGGTACACGCACCACTGGTACTGGAGGCTTTTTGGCTGAGGCGCTACGACAGGACTGATGAATTGGAGGGGGGGTGGGGGCAAAAAGGTCAATTTGACATAGGGACAGTTTCTGACGTACACTGGGATGGGTAGCTGGAGGGGCTCTGGGAGTGGAGGAAGAGGAGGTGGTTGTAGGAGGTGTCACTTTAGATGTTTTGGGTGCAGGTGCAGGTACTGGAGGCTGTCGTGAGGTGGATGGATGTTGGGTGAGTGATTGCCGGCGTTTGTGTACTTTGGGAGGGGGCGTCACAGACACACTGGGAGAGGACACAGGGGACGTGTAAATGGGAGTGGAGGTGGTGAGTGCAGGTGAGCGGCTTGTGGTGCTGGGTGTCCTGGTGTGAGTCCTAGTGCCTGTAGATGTGGGGCATGCAGGTGTGTGTGTGGACGAGACTGGGAGGGAGGAGGGAGAAGAGGAGGAGGGGGAAACAGTGGAGACAGTGGATGTTGCTGTGTCTGTATGGGTCTGATGCTTGTGTGAGTGCCTGTGGTGTGTGAGGTGCCTATGTTTGCTTGAGCTACTTGTGTGTGTTGACTTGTGTGCATGCTGGTCTGTAGGTGTGCCTGGGATGGGCTGGGGTACAGGGGATTGGGTCTGGGTGGAGGAAGTTGGAGGGGGGAGGCTGGACACAGGGACAATGGCTGCCATCAGTCCTGAGGCCAGAGATTGCAGGGTTCGCTGAAGGACAGCCTGACCAGAATGAATGCCTTCCAGGAATGCATTACCGTGTTTCAACTCTCGTTCTACACCCTGGATGGCATTCACAATGGTAGACTGCCCAACAGTGAGTGACCTGAGGAGGTCAATGGCCTCCTCAATGAGGGCAGCTGGGGTGACTGGGGCAGGGCCTGAGGTGCCTGGGGCGAAGGTGATGCCCACCCTCCTGGGTGAGCGGGCACGGGGCGAACGCTGAGGGGCTGCTGGGAGGGCGGTGCTGGTAGGGGAGGTGGCGGCTGTACCTGTCAAAGTGGGGCGCACAGATGGTGCCGCCACCACAGGGGAGCTCCCATCGGCGGACGAGTCCGTGTCGCTGTTTGGTGATCCTGTGGCTGACGTGAAGCTCCCCTCGCCCTCCGTCCCACTGGTGAATTCAGAGTCTGTGGTGTGGCCCTCCATGGCCATGTGGGATGCAGCTCCCTCGTGCTCCGGTGCCACTGTACCTCTGCCTGTTGATGCTGATGTACAGAAGGACAGGGAGAGCAGAAAAAGGGTGGAGACAGAAGAAAGAGAGTTTTAGTGCATGGCATACCGCTACCGTTGGTGGACAGGACAAACGCAGCAGCCCCCTGCATTACGCCGTGCTGCTGCCCTCTGCACATGCAATTTCTGGGATATGGCCTACATGGCAATGGTAGAAATCTGCCCACATGGATGGCAAAGGGGCAACTATACATCAATTTGCCATTTTTTTGAGCTGGGGTAGAGTGCCACATGTCCTACATAACGGAGGGGCCTTGCCTACCTAACTCGCCCTGGCCTAGGGACACCCACAGCCCACCACCCCCACCCAGACAGCTACACTGCATGCAAAGTCCATAGGATGAGGTTGTACTCACCCCCTTGTGTCTGCTGTGATGTCCTTAAGCGCCCATCCAACTCCGGGTAGGCCACCGCCAGGATCCGGAACATCAGGGGGGTCATGGTGCGACGGGCACCCCTCCCACGTTGGGAGGCCATCCCCAGCTGAGCCTCTGCCGTCTTCTTGCTGCAGCAGCGAATGTCCTCCCATCTCTTCCGGCAGTGGGTGCCCCATCTCTGGTGGGCCCCCAGGGTCCGGACTTCCTTGGCGATGGCACGCCAAATGTCCCTCTTCTGGTGGGCGCTGACCTACATGACATGCACAAGGAAAGAGGAACAGTCATTACCCACAGCACCGTCGTTGTAATTGGCTCCCTCCCAACTCTGTCCCTGTGGCCCATTCATCCCCATGCATGACTGTTCTATGTACTCTGCCCCTTCCCTCATCCACCCAGCCCTCTCCACCCAGGCCTAGCCCATACAATGTGCTCCCTGTGTACTAACCTGTTGGTCTGGAGGACCGTAGAGTAGCGTATACAGGGGGAGGACCCTGTCTACCAGTTTCTCCAACTCCTGTGCAGTGAAGGCAGGGGCCCTTTACCCAGAAGCAGCAGCCATCGTCGCTTCCAGGCCGAGGTCACAGCAGCACTAGCAGTGTAGGTCCTCTCCTGTCGAAGGTCAGGTATCTAGTGATTGAACAGATAGAAAATGGTGGTGACGTCTGCGGCGGTGATGTCCGCGGCGGTGCGCATCATCACCGCCAGCGCACCTGTTCATTGGCTCCTGGGACCCATAGGGTCCAATGTTAACCAATGCAGCATTGCGCACCGCTCTACGACCGCCTACCGCGACGGTGTCCAACGCCAGCGCAGTTACCCCACAATTTCAATGTCCCAGTTTAGAGGTCAGGCAGCCGCAATTACGACTGCGTCACACATACCGAGGCCTACACTCAAAACCTTTCCCGGATGGGTTAATTGTCTGGTGTAGTCTTGTGTGTGACTGTGGGTACATACCTGGAGGAATGCTGAGTTTCTTCGCTGTTGTCCTTCTGAGGCACCGTCAGTTGGGACATATTGGAAGATGGTGGAATCCGCCGGTGTACCGACTGCTGGTGGACCTGTTGACAATGGAAGAGCGACATGTCATCGTGACCTACCGGTTTGACCGTGCCATAATCCAGGAACTATGTACCCAGTTGGAGCTAGACCTGATGTCACCAATCCGCCATCCGACTGGAATCCCCCCTGACGTGCAGGTGCTGTCAGTGCTCCATTTCCTTGCAAGTGGGTCTTTTCAGACAACAGTGGCCATGGCATCAGGGATGTCCCAGCCTATGTTTTCCAACGTGTTGTCCAGAGGGTTGTCTGCCCTGCTGAAACACGTAAGGAGATACATCATTTTCCCTGAGGTGGCGGATTTGCCTACAGTGAAAGGTGACTTCTATGCCCTTGGACATATCCCCAACGTCATAGGTGCCAATGATGGGACCCATGTAGCTCTGGTCCCCCCCGCAGGAATGAACAGGTGTAGAGGAACAGGAAGAGTTACCATTCCATGAATGTCCAGATGGTCTGTTTGGCAGACCAGCACATCTCGCAGGTAAATGCAATGTTCCCTGGCTCAGTGCATGACGCCTATATCCTGCGGAATAGCAGCATCCCTGATATGATGGGTGAACTCCAGAGGCACCGTGTATGGCTATTGGGGGACTCTGGTTACCCCAACCTGTCCTGGCTACTGACCCCAGTGAGGAATCCCAGGACCAGGGCAGAGGAACGGTACAATGAGGCCCATGGGCGGACTAGGAGGGTGATCGAGCGGACCTTCGGCCTCCTGAAGGCCAGGTTCAGGTGCCTCCATATGAAAGGTGGGTCCCTATTCTACTCACCGAAGAAGGTGTGCGACATCATCATCGCCTGCTCCATGCTCCATAACTTGGCATTGCGATGCCAGGTGCCTTTTCTGCAGGAGGATGATCCAGATGACGGTGCTGTTGCAGCGGTTGAACCTGTGGACAGTGATGAGGATGAAGCTGATGAAGATGAAAACGACAACAGGGAGTCAGTCATACAGCAATATTTTCAATGAGACACAGGTGAGTACAATTTCATGTTTCACATTATATTACAATTCACACGTCTACCTCTATCCTGTACCTACATTTCACTCCCTATTTGGTAACTGAGTTGTCCCCTTCCATTTCAGTTTCAGTAATGTGGTAACCTACGTGTCAAAAGCTTGCTCCCTTGAAAGGCTTGTGATGTGTGACATTGGTATGTTGACCTTCAAATGGGTAACCTTTTTTAACACTGTAATTGACAATACAAAGTTCACAATCATTGACTGACTCCAATATTATTGAGGTTTCAAGGGTGTTTATTGAAGTGCATAAAAATGTAGGGGGGTTGTGAAATGGGGAGAGGTCATGGTGAAAGAATGTCCATGGCAGAGATCAGTCTATTAGTCTCACAGGTACATTGCACATCTGGCCATTGGAAGTGGAGCTGGGGCAGTTCCAAGCTGGACAGGGTAACAAAGTGGGAGAGTGGGGGGACAATCAGGGTGGTCTTATTTCCTGGCGGGGGTCTTGCCATCTTGCTCTGTCCTGTTCCTGGATCTCAGGGCCCGCTTTCGTGGTGGTTGTCCGTCTGCAGGGGGTGGGGTACTGGTGTGTTGGTCCTGTGGCGTGGCGTCCTGTCCACTAGTGCCGGCGGAGGTGGTGGGCATTTCATCGTCCTGGCTAGTGTCAGGGGCCCCTTGGAGTGCCACGGTGTCCCTCAAGGTCTTTTGAATGTCCGTCAGCACCCCTACGATGGTGCCCAGGGCGGAGCCGATGGTCCTGAGCTCCTCCCTGAACCCCAAATACTGCTCCTCCTGCAGACGCAGGGTCTCCTGCAACTTGTCCAGGACCGTTGCCATCGTCTCCTGGGAGTGGTGGTATGCTCCCATGATGGAGGAGAGGGCCTCGTTGAGAGTAGGTTCCCTTGGCCTGTCCTCCCTCTGTCGCACAGCAGCCCTCCCAGTTCCCCGGTGTTCCTGTGCCTCCGTCCCCTGGACCGTGTGCCCACTACCACTGCCCCCAGGTCCCTGTTATTGTTGGGGTGGTGGGTTACCCTGGGTGCCCTGTAGTGGTGGACACACCGCTGATTGACCTGTCCTGGGTAGGAAGGTATGGGCCCGCTGGGTGGGTGCTGTGCTGGGGTTACCAGAGGGTGTAAGCTCAGTGTTGGGCTGTGGCTGGGCAAGGGGAACCGACTGTCCTGAGGCCCACGTTGGTCCGGGCTGGTCATCAAGATCCAGTAGGGCAGAGCTGCTGTCGCCACTGTGGGCCTCTTCTGGGGGTGGAGTGGTGTTGTCTGGACCCTCTGGTGTGGTGACGTTCCTTCGGGTTCCTGAGGGGGTATAAGTACATGATTATTGCATGTGTGTGTTTCATGGTGTGCAATGGTTGGGTGTGCGTGAACCCCAGTGCAGGCATTCCTGTGTGGGGGCTTGTGTGGTGATGTTTGGGGGGTGTTGTGGGTCTGTGCAGTGGGCATGCTTTAGTGATGGGTGTCCATGCTTAGTTGTGTCATGCAGGTCTTGGGGTTGGGATGGGTGGTTGGTGTTATGGGTAGATTAGTGAGGAGTTAGGGTGATGGGGAGGGTGTGAGGGTGGGGGTGTGTGATAGCATGCAGGTAGGGTGGAGGATATGATAGTGAAGATTTGACTTACCAGTGTCCGTTCCTCCAACGACTCCTGCGAGGCCCTCAGGATGCAGGATGGACAAGACTTGCTCCTCCCATGTTGTTAGTTGTGGGGGAGGAGGTGGGGGTCCGCCGCCAGTCCGATGTACCGCGATGTGGTGCCTGGATACCGTGGAACGCACCTTCCCCCGTAGGTCGTTCCACCTCTTCCTGATGTCCTCCCTATTTCTTGGGTGCTGTCCCACAGCGTTGACCCTGTCGACTATTCTTTGCCATAGCTCCATCTTCCTGGCTATGGATGTGTACTGTACCTGTGAGCCAAATAGCTGTGGCTCTACCCTGATGATTTCCTCAACCATGACCCTGAGCTCCTCCTCGGAGAAGCGGGGTGTCTTTGGCGTGACATGGGGTGGTGTGTGTGATGTGTGGGGTGGTGTATGTGTTGATGAGTGTGGTGAGTGTAGTGGTATGTGGTGTTTTGTGCGTGAATGTTGTGTGGGTGATGGTGTAGTGTGCCTCTGTGTGATGGTGTTATCTATTCTGTGCTGTCTCTCTCTGGCCTTCGTCTCTAATTTGTGGTCGTAGGGGTTTGTGGGTGATGTGGGTGTGTGTTTTATATTGTGTTGGGTGTGTGGGAGTGGTGTGTGTATGTGTATCACGTGTGTGTATTTGTAATTGTCCAATGTGGCGGTGTTTTGGAGGTGTGTGTGTATTTTGAGCGCGGCGGTGTGTACCGCCAATGGAATCCCGCGGTTGAAAGACCGCCGCGTGGATTCGTGGGTCGTAATAGCATGGGCGTGTTTCTGTTGGCGTGGAGGTGGAGGATTAGTTTCCGCATATTTATCGCTGACCTTTGGTGTGGCGGACTTGTGTGGGTGTCTGATTTTTGGCGGAATCCGTGATGTGTGTCATAATAGCTGTGGCGGTCTCCCGCCGCCGCCGCGGTGTATTGGCGGTCTTCTGCACGGCGGTAAGCGGCTTTTACCGCCAATGTTGTAATGACCCCCTATGTCTTGTAGACCTTCCGGGTATGAAGCCGGTTTGGTCCATGTGTATTAGTGAAGGGATGATTCTGATCATCCTGGATGCCACCATACTAGCAAAAGCCTTGACCTCCACGTTTAGCAGGGATATCGGCCTATATGAGGAACATTTATCTTTAGGTCTACCTTCTTTATGTATTACTGCTATTTCAGCCCTTCGTAGGTCTGGGGGAAGCACCCCTGTCTCTCGGGCCTCTAGGTACATATTTAATAGGTGAGGAGCCAGTACTTCTCTGAAGCTTTTAAAGATTTCGGCCGGGAATCCGTTCGGGCGCGGTGCTTTACCCGGTCTTAGTTTCGCCAATGCGGCAGATATCTCCTCAACTGTGATATCTTCCTCTAGCTCTTCTTGGTCTACAGAGTCTAATCTCGCCATGGCTATCCCATTTAAGTATGTAGTAATGGAATCCATTTCTGCCATTGGTCTTGCTTTATAAAAATCTTTATAATAGCATGCGAATGCATCCGCTATGCCGTTATCTTCAGTAGCCCTAGTTCGATTTTGTGTCTCTATTTCTTGGACCCATCTCGCTTCCCTTTCTTTCTTTCCAAGCCATGCCAGAAGCCTCCCAGCTTTGTCTCCTGTTTCATACAATCTACATTGCGTTGCTCTCAGGCGGGCCTTTGTCTCTTTCTCTGCTAGCTCCTTATACTCAACTTTTGTTAGCTCTAGTTGTCTCAGTAATGGGCTTGTGGGCGTATGCGTCGCCTTCTTTTCTATCTCTAGAAGTTTGGCCTCCATATCATCTAATTGATTATTATCTCTCCGTCTTTTTTGGGCAACCAGGTTTTGCGCACTGTCTCTAAGCACTGTCTTGTAGGCTTCCCATAAAATCACTGCTGACTTCACTGACCCTTCATTTTCCTAAACGTACAGGTCAGTGTCCAGTCTTAAACCTCTTGCCACTTCTCGATCTTGCATGTCCATTGGATTCAGTCTCCAGCTCTTTCTTTTCTCAGATTTCCCTCCTACAGTGACCAACAGGGGGGAATGATCTGACAAACCTCTTGCGAGGTATTCCGCTCCTTGTCTCTTACCTATTTCCCCTGCTGGTGCAAAAATGTAGTCCGAGCGAGATAAGACCCTATGGGCTCCCGAGAAGTATGAGTATTTCCTTTCCCCGGGTGTCTCCTTCTCCATATATCTGTCAGTCCTTGGGAGGCTGCAAAGTCATACAATGGGGTGCCCTGACCTACTGTCCGTTTTCCCCCTGATCTGTCTAGTGTTAAGTCCATTACATCTTTGAAATCTCCTCCCAAGATATGTAGGGTGGCGGAGGATATTAATAGTATCTTTGCAATCTTTTCAAGGAGAGGGGCCTGTAATCTCGGAGGAACAACCGTGCTTATGAGCAGGATTTCTCGTCGTCCCCATACCCCTTCTACTCCTACAAAGCACCCGTCTGTATCCTCCCATCTACGTGTGACCTTAAAGGGGGGAGTCTTGTGAATCAGTATTGCCACCCCCCTAGAACCTGACGTGTACCCTGCATGCGCAAGTACTACATAGGGGCCTCTTGTTAGAAAACCACACTTTGTACCTTTCATGTGAGTTTCTTGTAGGAATACTATGTCTGGTTTCTGTCGCTTGATATATTGGGAAACTAGACCTCTTTTTACTTTATCTCTAAGTCCATTGACGTTCCATGTGAGGACGCTAAATCCTTCTTCACTCTCCAGGAGTGTCGCCCTATTCCTTTGTCTGGAGGTCATCTCGTATAATGGATTTTTTCATTATGGGTATTCAACCTATTAGGGTCCCCGGTGTCACCTCCCTGTGTTCTGTAGGGTTTCTCTCTTTTCCTTTGAGATTGAGCTATAACTGCCTGTGTGTTTGAGTTATTTAGTAAACTTAACATAAACAATATGTTGAACAACCATTGAAAACTAAATACCCCTCCCTCCCCCCGCCCTACCTCCCATGGGTCCCTGTGAGCTTGTTCTTCCATGTCCCAACCCCACTAGAGTCCGGAGGTCTGTAGCCCTCCCTTCCGCCCCTTATTGTCCCTTACTATGTATAGCTATGAAAAATGTTCAAACCACCCCTGGATGCGGGGGAGCGTTTTTTATAGGTTCAGAGGAGAGCAGAGACGGCTCTCCATCCTTTAACTTCGCAGATCCTGCAAGTGCCCCTCCGATTCTCTAAGTGTCTGTGGGTCTTTTATCCTGTCTATGTTTTCAGCAGTGGGTGAGGGGAACTCTCCCTCTGACCAGGCCCTCCATTTGGGGTCTGTTGATCGGCGTCATGTTGCTCATTTTGTGACTGGTTCCTTTCATCATAGTTTCCCTCCGAGTCTGTAGTGTCTGCTCTTCCTTCAGCTCTTCTAGGATTTCTCCAGGGTGTATTTCTTCCCGTTCTCTGTCTTCTTCTGCCTTTATGCACCAGGATGGACCACTCCTTTGGTCCCGCCCCCCCAGTTTCTTTAGGTGTCCTGCTGGATTCCGCAGTCTCATCCTTCCTGAGCCTGGGCCGTTCCTCAATCCAGTCCCAGGCATCTTCGGGGGGACTAAAAGAAGAAGGTTTTCCCTTGAAACATAACTTTTAGTTTCGCCGGGAAGAGGAGCATATATCTGAGCTGAAGGCCACGGAGCCTGGCCTTGACCGCTTCAAAGGCACGCCTTTGTTGTTGTACTTCTCTAGTATAGTCCAGGAAAACTAGTATCTTCGAGTTTTCATGCCTAATTTCTCCCATCTTTCGGACTTCCGTTAGGATTGTGTCTCTCTCCTGGTAGTTAAGAAAACAGGCTATCACTGGCCTAGGGGGGGGCAACTTGGGGGGGGGGGGGGAACCACCCAGTGCCCTGTGGGCTCTCTCTATTATGAAGCCTGTCGACAGCTTTTCCAGTGGTAGGATCTTCTTCAGCCATTTCATGAGGAAGCCGTTCATGTCCGTTCCTTCTATCCCTTCAGCAAATCCCACAAAACTGAGGTTATTACGGTGTGCTCTATTTTCTGTGTCCTCGAAGAGCCATATTACATCCTTGTTAATTACTTTGAGCTCCGATACTTCCTTCCTTAGGCTTCTTACACTGTCTTCTACTACTGATATGCGCGGCTCTGCTGTTGTGACCCTTTCAGCTACTTTCCGTAAGTCCTGTCTGAGCAGTGTTACCTCTGAGTGCACCTCACCCATTCGTTCCTGAAGGGCACCCCTAGAGGCCTGTATTGCCAGTAGGAGCGCGTTGTTGTCCGGTGCAGGCGCGGCCTCCGCAGCCGAGACTCGGGGGGTTACCACTTTTGTATATCTGTCCATTTTGCCCTGGCGGGGTGTTTTGGGGTTTTTGTCTCGTGTCATCCAGTGTCCGCTACCGCGCCTTTGGCGAGGCCGTTCTGGGCCGCGGATTCTAGGTCTTGTGCTATCGCTATCCTCCGACACTGTCTATTCAAGACACTACTAAGTGTGTTGCAGCTGAGGCCGCCAGGCCTCTTCAAACTTTGCAGTACATAGTTCGCACCTCTCCCTCCTATTCCTGGGGGCTTTCTCAGGCCTTACTTCTCAGTTATGAGAGGGTCCCACCCGAAGCTGCATCCTCCAAGTCCACCTTTCTCTGACGTCCTAGTCAAGCATTTATGATCGGCTCTCGTAGTCACTTCATACCGAATCTCATGGTGGGGGGGTCCTCTGCCGATCTCACATCAGTCGATCATACATTCCCCGTTGGGAGCATTCTTCACTCACCCCCTTGAGTGGGCATTTTCAAGTTCTGATCAGGGAGGTGGTGCTTCTTCGGTCTTTTCTGGGGCACCTCAACTAACACCATATACTTTTCTGGCCCTCTCTCCCTCCAGGGCCTCCTAGTTGAATCTCTCTTCCATGCCCCAGGATGTCGTAGGGTCCGGTCCGCTGTCCATCCGAAGCGTGGCCACCCTATTCAACCACCGGGGCCGCTGCTCTGCGCCAGCCAGTCGTCGACCCAGGTAGGGTAGGGGGCCCTCTCCGTCACGCCAGGGGCCGTTCGCTTATTCTCCCGTCCTGGGGTCCTCCTCAGTTCCGGGGCCCAGGTCAATTTTGCCTCTCTTCCTCCCTGCTGCCGGAGCCGGTGTCGGCGCCTTGCCCGGCACTGCTTTTGTGATCTCACCTACAGGCCGCTGCGGAACACTCAAAGGCCTTCGAGCCTCCCTCCAGTCCCTTTCCCGTTGGGGGCGTCTCAGAGGTTGTCCCAGGCCCCAGGCGTCGGGATCCGCTATCAATTTTGCTTCTCTTCCTCCCCGCTGCCGGAGCCGATATCTGCGCCTAGCCCGGCACTGCTTTTGCGATCTCACCTTCAAGCCGCCACAGAACACTCAGGGGCCTTCGAGCCTCCCTCTAGTCCCGTTCCCGGTGGGGGCGTCTCGGCGGGTGTCTCAGGACCCAGTCGTCGGGATCTCCAACACCCCCACTCTCGGGCTTCTCCGTTCTGCTCTCTCCTCCCTCTACGGGCCGCTTTAGACAGGCCCAGTCTGTCTTTTCCCCGTTCCTTTTCGAGGGGCCGTTTTCCGTTTCTTGGCCAACCTCGCAGGATCTAAGAGGATCGGAAGGCATAGGGACCCTTCTCTTCTTCGCAGGCAGTCCTGGAGGGGCAATTACTGCATGTAGGATCTCTTTTCCTGGAGGCCGTCTCGGAGCCCCACAAGACGCGTCCGACTGCGGCGCCATCTTGGCTCCTCCCCCCAATTTAGTACCTTTTCAGGCAACATGTTAAGATGCGTGCCTTTTTATGAACATATCTATGGCTACTGTTGGTCTTTGATATGCTTGTAGAGATGGATGCTGTTTTTAATATCATGTCCACCATATTTAAGGTGGATTATGTGACATACTTTTCAGGTGCAACAGTCTTAATAGAGACATTATATTATTGGAGAGACATATGCAATGGAACTCACACGGTTACCCCAATATGACATCATTATCTAACTTTAAAAGAATAGCAGCACAGGATGTATATACTTTCAAGTTAGTTAATATTGATATGCTTCTGGACATGCTTTAAGATGGTGGCTGAAGTACTACTAAGAAGTTTACTGACTCAGCTTGACTATTGCGTATATACTCTTCTGTAAGATGCTTAGTTTTTGATGGGCTGCTGCTAATACTTACAGGCACTACCAGCATTTATGCTGTTACACACTTTCGATTAGAGCAGCTGTGATGTTATTAGTTTAGTTTTTGCATTATTTTGCAGTGTGTTTTGCGTATTATAAGATAGCTGCTAAAGCTACGGGTGGTTTCTGGGACCTTTTCCTGGTAACTTTTTTATTTCAAGTTACACATTATGGAGGGGCGAGGCCACGCCGGCAACTAAGATGACCGCACGGCTGTGAAGCCCTAATTTTCTGCTATGGAGGGGGGTTACATGCAACACTGCACCATCTGCGGGGAGTGCTGTGTGGAGGAGTCCCTGCTGCTGCTGCTGAGCCACTGCTGCGTTAGAGAAACACCACAGCTGACCACTTGCATGCACGCTTGCAGCCTGCGGCCCGGCCTGCCTCAGAGGCCCCACGGTAATCCTGAGGCCAGAGGCTACCGAGCCTCTTGCGAGGCTGCTTAGCCGGACTTCCGGCTGGTCACACCCCAAGTAGTGTGAGGTCTGGTCTGCCGTAACGAATAAACAGCCGGCCTGGTATCAGTGATGCCTCCGTGGGGTGTGTGGCTCGGGCAGAGTGGGACGTGAGATGAGGACTTGGATGGCGGGGTGCCGCCCCCGTCTGTGCACGGGAGTTGGCGGTTCCAGGCTGGCTGGGGTGGCATCTGTTGCTGACCGTGCAGCCTACATGGGATGGACCACTGTTGCTGAACCCAGTGAGGAATGCCATTTGGACGAGCCAGGGAATCTGACTGCAGAAACTTCATGGAGAACGCAGAGGGTGAGTGCAGACGACCCCGGAGACGGCTCCCCACCGGATATGACCACCATCATCATGGAGCTGCAGGCAGGAATCCGGGCCATTGATGCCTGCTTTGATACCCTTAGAACACGCGTTGACCGCAAGGGTGAACAGCTGGACCTCCAAAAAGTGGCCTGGACAGAGCTCAGAAACGCATCTCGTCTCTTGAAGATAACATTTGTAAATGCCTGGAGAAGGTGGAGAAGATCCTCCAGACAGAGGCCATTAAAAAAGAAGACCTCAAGGCACATTCTCGACGTAACAACCATGGACACTGGTTGCATGGACCTATTCATCGAGCGCCTCCTCACTGACCTTTTTGGGCGCGACAGTTTCTCTTCTACGTTCGCAGTGGAGAGTGCAGACAGGGTCTTGGGCCCTAGGCCATCTCCAGGTACCCTGCCTCAGCCCATCATTGAAAGACTGCTCAACTTTCATGACTGTGATGCAGCCCTGAGGCTGGCACGCGAGGTGGGTAAAGTCACTCACCAAGGTATTCAGCTCTCCTTTTTCCCTGACGTTAGACTTACTGTACAAGGTGCTCGTCACAAATTCAATGATGCCAGGGGTGTCCTTCGTAAGCTAAGGCTTTCATTTGCCATGTTGTACCCGATTAGATTGCGGGTCCAGGTGGACGGTAAGAACCATTTCTTTGACAAGCCTGACGACGTGCCTGCCTTCTGTAAGCTGCATCAGAGGGATAAAACCCCAAGCCGCAAGAAGACCCCAACACCATACAACTTGATGCAGCAGATGTCTCAGGAGTCTGACCTGCCAATATGGGCATTTGTAGCAAGCAGGGCGTAGCTCATTACTGCATTGCTGCATGTTGTTAATAATGATTACACGGATGGTGTTTTGTTTTAATTAGTTTCAGATGTAGCGTGACTCATTTTAGAGAGATTTTCTGCCCGTTCGAGTTAGATGTACCGGTTTTCTTCTGCCTTCATTTTGTTTGATTTATGTAACTTATTGTTACCCTGTTGAATTGCCTAGGGCAAGTGACTATTGTGATTACATAAGCAGAAGTTTTTGTACTTTTTTACCTTGATCTGTAGAAGAGAGTGGCCACCTATTGACATGCTTAAGGTAATTATTCAGTTATTTCTAGGTATCTGATGTCTTGTCTGGCACAGAGCAGATGACACATGGTTGCGGGTTGACGGCCTGAATAAAATGAAATTAAGATTTATACAGCACAGTTCATCACCCGTGAGAGTCTCAAGGCAGTGGTCTGTGGGCACAGAGAGACAATGATTTATATATATGTATATATATATATATATATATATATATATATATATATATATATATATATATATATATATATCTTTTACTGGTGGGTGAAGGTACCATGGTGCTGGTTACCTATATTAATTTTTATGTATGGTCATTTATTATTCTATCCCTGAGGAAGTCAGAGGCGCAATTGCCACAACGACGAAACACGTCGAAACGACGAACACATGCTTTAAGTGTATAACCTTTGTACATAAACTATTGTAGGAAAGAAGAAATTAAGGAAGCATTTGTGGATCAAAAAATAAGACAATAGCAACATGACTCCCTGTTGGACGTATTCAGCTGCTTCTCTGCTCTTGAGTGCTCAGGACTATTGATTACATGTACCTACTGAATTCATTATCTTCCCATTGGAGATTGATTTAACCAAAAATGTTTTCCTATTTAATAGAAAGTATAACCTACAATGGAAGGGCGCTTCAATAGGTTGAGTTTTTGGCCCAAATTTTGCGATTCTGTATGTAGATAATTGGATATCAGATAATGATAATTTGGAATCAGGGTACATCTTAAATAGATTTAACCCCTTTTTTAGAACAAACCATCTATGGAAGAGATACATAGATGATGTCTTTATGATCTGGTCGGGCAATGAGGCAGAACTTGAGCAATATGTGATTTGGCTTAACAACTGCCTGTCTGATCTGAAATTCTCCTATCATGCCAGAAAAGGAATACATTGATTATCTAGATCAGTGGTTCCCAACCTTTTGACTTCTGTGGACCCCCAATTTATCATTACTGGAATCCAGGGACCCACACTGAATCCTTTTTGGAATTCAGGGACCTCCCACTGAATCATAACTGAAATCTGGGGACCTAATCTGTTAATATTATTTCATTTTCTAAGCAGTCGCGGACCCCCTGAAGAGGCTTTGTGGACCTCCAGGGGTCCCCAGACCACAGCTTGGGAACCACTGATCTAGATGTTACAGTAAAGACCTCAGACAACCAACACACTTTGTTCTGAAAAACAAGAGAAATGAACATATTACTACAATATTCGAGTTACCACCCTCGAGGTCTAAGAGGAGGTCTTCCTTATGGACAGTTTTTATGCATCCACCGTACTTGTAAGTTGAAAGGATTTCTTTGTAAAGTGACTGACTTAGTGTGTATACTTATTGAACGTGGCTACCCTAAAAGACTAGTGAAATGTTCTTTAAAAAGGGCTTGGTACTCACAGTGGGATATGTCCTTCAACCTAAAACCAAAACATCTCTTAAAACATTATGATTGTCACTACTTTTTGTCCTGCAAGTAATACATTGTGAAAAGTATCAAAACACTGAAATGTACTAATTACCATCAGTCCTTCTTTAGATATCCTTCTGTTTTCTTATAAATGGAGACTAAACCTAAAAGATCACTTGGTAAGGGCCTACAAACGTAAAACTAACAATAAGTCCATTTGTTACTTGGTAAGGGCCTACAAACGTAAAACTAACAATAAGTCCATTTGTTACACATTGAACCTTCCACCAGTTCGGGGACATTTCAAATGTGGTAACTGCATTACTTGTAACTCCACTATTAGACTCCAAAGTAAGTAAATATGTATTGATTGATTACTTAAAACATTTACAATATATGTTAAAAACATTTAAAATCATTAAAATATGTGCCATTAACCACACAACTCACAATACATCAACATTTACATGCAACAAAAGCAGCCTGAAATAAAATAACTTAGTATTTCTGATAATTAAATGTCATAGGACAATTAATGTTCCCCAACACTTATCACAAGGCGACAAGATTAAAATTAAAAGCAAAGACTAAAATAGAATGTTCTATTATTGCTGGTGCTTAAATGACATGGCAAATTAATGTTACCAGTAGTGCTTGAAAAAGGCCCAGGAAAATTAAGCACTTTCATGCCTAACTGAATGACATTAGGTATGGATATTAGGTCCATAAAACCATGAATAGCTACTTCTCTAAACAGGACTCGGCAGATTATCGGCCAGAGACAGGAACTTCACCAAACAACATGTTACCAAGATTGACCTGCCTGATAAACCAAAATTGACAGCTTCCTGGCAGGTTCTCACTTCTGCAGCTAAAAAGAATGGTTTTAGCAACGATCGTTGTGTCTGCAATACATTTGGACAAATACAAACAATGTGAAGCAATGATTTTTTTGTAATCACGAAGTCTGCAGCGGGCTGCTGCCCACTGCTGAGCGCATCTTGGTAAACCTCCTTTTGTAATATATCTACCATGTCTTAGTGGTAGAAACCAGTTTTTTATATGAGCTAAGAAGTGAGCTTTCAAGTAGGGCCGAAACTCAAGCTTTTCGTAGCAGATAACAACAAACCTGCCGTTCCTTTTTACTATCAGGGCATTTTATCCACCTCTAATGATAACTGCGTTGCAGTTCTGATTAGGAAAATTCTTAAGCTTGATCTATTGATTGACTCAAAGCCAGACACTTGATAATCAAAAGTGAGAAGGCACTAAAAAATAAGCTCTCCAGGCAGATGTATCCTGAGAATTCATAATTTCCTGCCAATACAACTTAGCTAAAAAGGCAGCCTGTCTCACTAGTATTTGATTTTGTAAACTAAACTTGAGATAGATTTCTGAGTGGCCTATGTCCTTTTTATCTTTAAAGACCATTTTATAGGCCTTAATGTGTAGCTTTTTTAAAAGTGTTGCATCGCCACCACAAAAAGTAGCTGATCCATTGGCCAGAGCTGGCACCAATTTTGCCTCCATAATTTTGACCAAATGAGCATAGTTCGGACACACAAACTTATTTTGCAAGGTATTAAAAGCATAGATGTTAGTGGCATTTTCAGCACTCAAGTGCTTCAAATGGTCTTTAAACGACACTCTATTGTCAAAAAATAATGCCAAGATATTTGTAAGACCTCACTTTTTTGCTCAAATCTTTTTATTATTTATTCATTTAAGCTTCTTTAATACAATTTTGGTAAGTAAATTCGTTACACAGACACATACTTTGGATATATTATATATCCCTTTGAACTCATTCTAGAAGAGTTAGCAAAATATTATTTGTAGCATATATGAACAGTGGTAGCGGTTAGCCGCAAACTGGGACTGGAGTTGATGTATAGAGCAAATGCAGATGAGGATAAGTCTTGATCAATTTCTACTCAGTCAATGCAGTGAATCTTTCCTCATGGAGCATGTATCCTCTCAAGTTAGCTTCAAAATAAATAACGTTTTCATAGAGCCACTGATAAGCTTGTAGATTCAGCACTGACAGTAAAAAGAACATTATAAAACAGAAGAAATAAAAAAAAAAAAACTTGTCTGGTCTAATTGCCCCTCAACCCATTGCCCGAGGGCTCGCCCAGTATAACTGCATAACTGTCACTCCGCCCGTATCCAGGGTTCATCATTAAAATCATTTATCAGTGGTTTGTATTGACCGTAAATGACATATATAAGTAGGTATGCCATGAAGGGTTCAGATATCAGTCTTAGTATTGCCTATTCCAGTACTATTTCTGTGTTATGCGCATCTGCTTCACTAGTGTCCGTGTCATGTTCCGGTTCTCGTAGATGGGTCAGTATCGCGTCACAGCTAGCAGACAGGGGATACTTGCACAAGCCCAGAGCGTCTTTGCATCTCAGCGCTACTCTCTCAGCTTTCGCCCACACCAGAAAAGAGTTCTCCCACTCCAGCATGGATAGAGGCTCAGTGGCTTTTCATCTCTGAGTGACCAGGCGCTTGGCCGTTAGAGGTCCGAGGTCCAGGAATCTCATGGAAGCTTTATGCCTTTTATCTCTTGGGAAGAGGCCAAGGATACAGGATTCCCAGTGGTCAATAGTGGGCATGATGTGCATACTGATAGACATGATGTTATTCTGTGCCAATTAAAAGGGCAAGAACACAGTATGTGAAGAATATCCGCCCCCACCAGCCTACAGTGGGGGCAAGCGGCGTCCACGTGGTTGAAGTATTTATTAATGCCGGCCGGGGTGCGGTATGCTCCGTGAATAATATAAAATTGGATAAGGCGGAATATGGAGTTGCGGGGGATGTTATTATGATTGGATAGTGCCACTCCCCATGTTTTATCAGTAAAGGGTTCAGATGAGTCGCCCTACCAGTTGGTGTGCAGCGCAGTGTGGGTATATAGCGTGTGCATTCTAAGAGCTTCAGTGAACCACCGTATCAGGTGTCTGCCTTGTCCCATAACTTGTATGTATCGCACTAGGAAGTGTGTTGGGGGTTCAGTTGCCATATCCCCCCACCTGTGCGACAGTGTCCTCACCAATTTATTGTATAGTAAAAATTGTCTTGCCAGGAGACCCCTCTCTGACGTCAGTTCATTAAATGAAGTGAGACTATTTTCGCTGAAGCGGTCGCCCAGTGTGTATATATCAGCAGCGTGCCAAGGCCCCAGTTCAGTAGTGGTCATGATCAGTGTACCGTGCTGTGTACCCAGCAGCGCAAGTGCTGGGGCATAGGGAATGGTTTCGCAAGATGTAGACACCTGCGGTAGCAACGATGTGCCACATTTAAAAAGAGCTCTACAGGTGGTTTCGCTGTTGTGAAGGGATGGGAGAGGTGCATGATTCGCACAAGTGTCGAGGGTGGGGAATTAGTTGCTGTGTCAGATAGCTGAAGGCCCGCCAGCCATCATGCCACCCACTGAAGTTGAGAAGCTAAGTAATACTGTTCCATATTTGGCACCGAGAGGCCGCCATTCGTCAAAGGTAAGTAGAGTTTTTTAATGCCACTCTGCATCGGCCTTTGTTCCAGATAAATTCCCTCATTCTGGGCTCCAACTCATTTAAGAAACTGGCTGGGAGATAGTAGGGTAAGTTGGAGAAGAAATATAATAAGCAAGGGAGCACTACCATTTTCAGGAGGGCGATTCTTCCTGCCACTGAGCGTGCCAGTGTTTGCCAAGAGGTCATTTGGGAGCGAATAGGTGATACTGTGCTTTCGAGGTTCCCATCATGAAGATCCTCCTCCCTGTGGAATATTTGTATACCCAGGTATCGGAACGTCCTGGGTTGCCAAGGAACATTAACTCTGAAGAGACGTAAGCCCGGTGTGGCAGATTTGGATTGAAGGGGAAGAGGCATGATTTCGCCCAGTTAACACCCAGGCCAGATAGGGTGGCAAAGGAGGGATCAATGTCTCTGAAGTACAAAAGAAGTACAAAAGAAGATCATCCGCATATAAAGATATGATATGCGGGCCATCGCCCAGTAGGATGCTCCAGGCCTTTCCTCTCCAGCGAAGCTCCACAGCCAGAGGCTCCATTGCTAGAGAAAACAGTAGCGTAGAGAGGGGGCAGCCCTGTCGAGTACCTCTACCCATCTCAACCGGTTCAGAAACGATCGTGCTGAGCTCGACCCTGACCCGTGGTTGAGTATACAGCAGTTTCACTATACGTAGGAAATGGGGGCCAAGACCAAATCGCTGTAGTGACTCTGTTAGACTTTTCATCCTTGGAGTGGTCTCCCTTAACTTTTTGCCTCTGTTCCCCAGTTTGTTGATGTATGCTGGACTCTGATTTTGCTGTTTTTGTTACTTTGGGCACTTTACCACTGCTAACCAGTGCTAAAGTGCAAGTGCTCCTTTACAAAATAGGTATGTAATTGGCTTATCCATGATTGACATATTTGATTTATTCAAAACTTGATATTTGATTTATTAGTAAGTCCCTAGTACAGTGCACTAGAGGTGCCCAGGGCCTGTAAATCAAATGCTACTAGTTGGCCTGTAGCACTGGTTGTGCCACCCACATAACTAGCTCTGTAATCATGTCTCAGACCTGCCACTGCAGTGTCTGTGCAGTTTTAACTGTAAATTCGACTTGGCAAGTGTACCCACTAGCCAGGCCTAAACCTTCCCTTTCCTTACGTGTCAGGCTCCCCTAAGGTAGGCTGTAGGTAGCCCCAAGGGCAGGGTGCAGTGTATGGTTAAGGTAGGACATATAGGGGGTTATTACAACATTGGCGGTAAAAGCCGCTTACCGCCGTGCAGAATACCGCCAATACACCGCCGCAGAATTCCGCCACAACTATTATGACACACATCTCGGAAACCGCCGATATTCAGACACCCACACAACTCCGCCACACCAAAGGTAAGTGTTAAACTGGCGAAAACAAATCCTCCACCTCCACGGCAACAGAAACACGCCCATGCTATTACGACCCACGAATCCACGCGGCGGTCTTTCAAACGCGGTATTCCATTGGCGGTACACACCGCTGCGCTCAAAATACACACACATCTCCAAAACACCGCCACATTGGACAATTACAAATACACACACCTGATACACATACAAACACCACTCCCACACACACAACACAATATAAAACACACACCCACATCACCCACAAACCCCCTACGACCAGAAATTTGATGAAGGCCAGAGAGACAGCACAGCATAGACAACCCCACCACACAGAGGCACACAACACCATCACCCACACAAATCCACGCACAAAACACCACACACCACTACACATCACCACACACATCAACACTCACACCGCCCCACACATCACACACACCACCCCATGTCACGCCAAAGACACCCCCGCTTTTCCGAGAAGGAGCTCAGGGTCATGGTGGTGGAAATCGTCCGGGTAGAGCCACAGCTATTTGGCTCACAGGTGCAGCACACATCCATAGCCAGGAAGATGGAGCTATGGCGCAGAATAGTCGACAGGGTCAACGCTGTGGGACAGCACCCAAGAAATCGGGAGGACATCAGGAAGAGGTGGAACGACCTACGGGGGAAGGTGTGTTCAACGGTCTCCAGGCACAACATCGCGGTACAGCGGACTGGCGGCGGACCCCCACCTCCTCCCCCACAACTAACAACATGGGAGGAGCAAGTCTTGACCATCATGCATCCAGAGGGCCTCGGAGGAGTTGGTGGAGAAATGGACACTGGTAAGTCAAATCTTAACTATCATATCCCCCACCATACCTGCATGCTATCACACACACACACCCTAACCCCCTCCCCTATCACTCAAACTCCTCACTAATGTACTTATAACACAAACCACCCATCCCAACACCAAGCCTTGCATGACACAACTAAGCATGGTCACCCATCACTAAAGCATGCTCACTGCACATACCCAGAAAAAAAAACCCAACCATCATCACACAAGCCCCCACACAGGAGTGCTTGCACTGGTGTATACGGTGAGCCACCCATTGCACACCATGACACACACACATGCAATAATCATGCACTTATGCCCCTGCAGGATCACGAAGGACCGTCACCACATCGGAGGGTCCAGACATCTCCACTCCACCCACAGAAGAGGCCCACAGTGACGATAGAAGCTCTGCCCTACTGGAGCCTGATGACCAGCCCGGACCATCGTGGGCCTCGGGACAGTCGGTTCCCCTTGGACAGGCACAGCCCAACACTGACCTTCCACCCTCTGGTAACACCAGTACAGCACCCACCCAGCCGGCCCAAACCTCCGTACCCAGGACAGGTCAATCAGCAGTGTGTCCACCACTACAGGGAACCCAGGAGAACCCACCACCCCAACAGCAACAGGGACCTTGGGGCAGTGGTAGTGGGCACACGGTCCAGGGGACGGAGGCACAGGAACACAGGGGAACTGGGAGGGCTGCTGTGCGACAGGGGGCGGACAGGCCAAGGGAACCCACTCTCCACGAGGCCCTCTCTACCATCATGGGAGCATACCACCACTCCCAGGAGACGATGGCGGCGGTCCTGGTCAAGTTTCAGGAGACCCAGCGCCTGCAGGAGGAACAGTATTTAGGGTTCAGGAAGGAGCTCAGGACCATCAGCTCCGCCTTGGGCTCCATCGTAGGGGTGCTGAAGGACATACAGCAGACCTTGAGGGATACCTTGGCACTCCAAGGGGCCCCTGACACTAGCATGGACGATGAACTGCCCACCACCTCCGCCGGCGCTAGTGGACCGCCACAGGACCACCACACCAGCACCCCACCCCCTGCAGACGGAGAACCACCCCGCAAGCAGTCCCTGAGATCCAGGAACAGGACAGAGCAAGTTGGCAAGACCCCCGCCAGGAAATTAGACCACCCTGATTGTCCTCCCACTGTCCCACTTTATTACCCTGTCCATACTTAAACTGCCCCAGCTCCACTTCCTATGCCCATATGGGCAGTGCACCTGTGAGTCTAATAGACTGGACTCTGCCATGGACATTCCTCCACCATCACCCATCACCATTTTACAACCCCCCTCCATTTTTGAGCACTTAAATAAACACCCTTGAACCACAAAACAATCTGGGGTCAGTCTATGATTTGGTCAAATGTATTATCAATGACAGTGTCAAAAAGCGTTTCTAGTTGTAAAGGCAACATACCAATGTCACACATCACAAGTCCTTGAAGGATGCATGCAGATGACACATTGGTAACCACACCTGTGAAACCGTAATGGAAAGAAACAACTCAGTTACCAAATAATCCCATGAAATTACACACAGGATAGAGGAAGACGTGTGACAGTGAATGTAATGGTAAAAATGAAAATGTTCTCACCTGTGAGTCACTGGAAATATTGCTGTATGACTGACTCCCTGTTGTCGTTGTCTTCTTCCTCAGCTTCCTCCTCATCACTGTCCACAGGCTCCACAGGCTCCACAGCTGCCACAACACCGTCATCTGGACCATCCTCCTGCAGAAAAGGCACCTGGCATCGCAAAGCAAGATTGTGAAGCATCGAGCAGGCGATGATGATCTGGCACACCTTCTTCGGTGAGTAGAATAGGAAACCACCTGTCATATGGAGGCACCTGAACTTGGCCTTAAGGAGGCCGAAGGTGCGTTCGATCACCCTCCTAGTCCGCCCATGGGCCTCATTGTAGCGTTCCTCTGTCCTAGTCCTGGGATTCCTCACTGGGTCAATAGCCAGGAAAGATTGGGGTAACCAGAGTCCCCTAATAGCCACACACGATGCCTCTGGAGTTGACCCATCATATCAGGGTTGCTGCTATTCCACAGGATGTAGGCGTCATGCACTGAGCCAGGGAACATAGCATTAACCTGGGAGATGTACTGGTCGGCCAAACATACCATCTGTACATTCATGGAATGATAACTCTTCCTGTTCCTGTACACCTGTTCACTCCTGTGGGTTGGGACCAGAGCTACATGGGTCCCATCAATAGCACCTATGATGTTGGGGATATGTCCAAGGGCACAGAAGTCACCTTTCACTTTAGCCAAATCTTCCACCTCAGGGAAAATAATGTATCTCCTTACGTGTTTCAGCAGGGCAGACAACACTCTGGACAGCACGTTTGAAAACATAGGCTGGGACATACCTGATGCCATGGCCACTATTGTCTGAAAAGAGCCACTTGCAAGGAAATGGAGCGCTGACAGCACCTGCATGTCAGGGGGGATTCCAGTGGGATGGCGGTTTGGTGACATCAGGTCTGGCTCCAACTGGGTACATAGTTCCTGGATAGTGGCACGGTCAAACATGTAGGTGACGATTAAATGTCGCTCCTCCATTGTCAACAGGTCCACCAGCGGTCGGTACACTGGAGGATTCCGCCATCTCCTCACATGTCCCTGCTAACGGGGCCTAGGAAGGACAACAGCGACAATCGAGTCAATTTGTTTCCAGGTATGTACCCACAGTTACACAGCAGACAACACCAAACACAAAACCCTTCCTGTATGTGTTTTGAGTGTAGGCCTAGCTATGTATGACGCAGAAGTAAATTAAGCCATGTGGGCCCCTGAATTGGCGGCTGCCTGACCTCTAAACTGGGACAATGGGATTGTGGGGTAACTGCGTTGCCGTTGCACACCGTCGCGGTAGGCCGTCGTAGGCGCAATGCTGCATTGGTTAACATTGGACCCTATGGGTCCCAGAAGCCAATGAACAAGTGCGCCGCCGGTGATGATACGCACCGCCGCGGACGTCACCTCCGCGGACGTCACCGCCATTTTCTATCTGTTCCATCACTAGATACCTGATCTTCGACAGGAGAGGACCTACACTGCAAGTGCTGCTGTGACCTCGGTCTGGAAGCGACGATGGCTGCTGCGTCTGGGGAAAGGCCCCTGCCTTCACTGCTCAGGAGTTGGAGAAACTGGTAGCTGGGGATGGCCTCCCAACGTGGGAGGGGTGCCCGTCGCACCATGACCCCCCTGATGTTCAGGATCCTGGCGGTGGCCTACCCTGAGTTGGATGGGAGCTTGAGGGCATTACAGCAGACACAAGGGGGTGAGTACAACCTCATTCTGCGGACTTTGCGCGCAGTGGATGGGTCTGGGTGGGGGAGGAGGCCTGTTGGTGTACCTAGGCCAGGGCGAGTTCCGTAGGCTAGGCCCCTCCGTAATGCAGGCCATGTGGCACTCTACCCCACCGCAGTAGAGTGCCAAGTACAGGTATAGATGCCCCTGTGGCATCCATGTGTGCAGATGTCCACCATAGCCATGTAGGCCAGATTCCAGAAATCGCATCTGCAAAGGCCAGGAGCACGGCGTAGTGCAGGCGGCTGCTGTGTCTTTATTGTCTGCCAACGGTAGCGGTATGCCATGCACTCAACCTGTCTTTCTGCTGTCTCCCCCCCCCCTTTTCGTGCTCTCCATGTTCTTTTGTGCATCAGCATCAACAGGCGGAGGTACAGTGGCACCGGGGCACGAGGGAGCTGTATCCCACATGGCCATGGAGGGCCACACCACGGACTCAGAATGCACCAGTGGGACGGAGGGCGAGGGGAGCTTCACGTCGGCCACCGGATCACCAAGCAGCGACGCGGACTCGTCCGCCGATGGGAGCTCCCTTGTGGTGGTGGCACCATCTGTGCGCCCCACTTCTACAGGTACAGCCTCCACCTCCCCTACCAGCACCGCCCTCCCAGCACCCCATCAGCATTCGCCCCATGTCCGCTCACCCAGGAGGGCGGGCATCACCTTCGCTCCAGGCACCTCAGCCCCTGCCCCAGTCACCCCTGCTGCCCTCAGTAAGGAGGCCATTGACCTCCTCAGGTCCCTCACTGTTGGGCAGTCTACCATTGTGAATGCCATCCAGGGTGTAGAAAGGGAGTTGCAACACGGTAATGCATTCCTGGAGGGCATTCATTCTGGTCAGGCTGTCCTTCAGCGAACCCTGCAATCTCTGGCCTCAGCACTGATGGCAGCCATTGTCCCTGTGTCTAGCCTCCCCCTCCAACCTCCTCCACCCAGACCCAATCCCCTGTACCCCAGTCCATCCCAAGCACACCTACAGACCAGCATGCACACACGTCAACACACAAGGGAAGCTCAGGCAAACATAGGCACCACACAACCCACAGGCACACACACAAACATCACACACATGCAGACACAGCAACACCCACTGCCTCCACTGTGTCCCCCTCCTCATCGTCTGCCTCCTCCCTCCCAGTCTCGTCTACACTCTCACCTGCATGCACTACATCTACAGGCACCAGGAGTCGCAGCAGAACACCCTGCACCACACCCCGCTCACCTGCAATCACCACCTCCACTCCCATTTACACATCCCCTGTGTCCTCTCCCAGTGTGTCTGTGACGCCCCCTCCCAAAGTACACAAATGCGGGCACCCACACACCCAACATCCATCCACCTCACGACAGCCTCCAGTGCCTGCACCCAAAACACCTAAAGTGACACCTCCTACAACCACCTCCTCTTCCTCCACTCCCAGACCCCCTCCAACTACCCTTCCCAGTGTTCGTCAGAAACTGTCCCTCTGTAAAGTTGACCTTTTTGCCCCCACCCCACCCCCTCCAATTCATCAGTCCCGTCGTAGCACCTCAGCCAAAAAGCCTCCAATACCAGTGGTGCCTGTTCAAGGTGTGTGGAGTGCACCGGCCACCAGGGCAGGCAGTGTGACCCAAGTATCGTCACTGGTCAGGAGACCACCGCCGGAGTCATTGCCCAGGAGGGCCCAAGTATCGTCACTGGTCAGGAGACCACCGCCTGAGTCATTGCCCAGGAGGGCCCAAGTATTGTCACTGGTCAGGAGACCACCGCCACCGCCGAAATCAGTGCCCAGGAGGGCCCAAGTATTGTCACTGGTCAGGAGACCCCTGCCACCGCCGGAGTCAGTGTCCAGGAGGGCCCAAGTAATGTCACTGGTCCGGAGACCACCACCAGAGTCAGTGCCCAGGAGGGCCCCGGCTGCCACAGGCCCGCTGGGCAATGAGGGAACATTATGCCACACACCAATGCTCAATTCAGAGAACGTCATGCCACACACCAATGCCCAGTCCAGAAAACATTATGCCACACACCAATGCCCAGCCCAGAACCGCCACGGCAAAGCACCGCTGAACAGTCCAGAACCGCCATGGCAAAGCACCGCTGAACAGTCCAGAACCGCCATGGCAAAGCACTGCTGAACAGGGCAAGCACCGCTGAACAGTCCAGAACCGCCATGGCAAAGCACCGCTGAACAGGGCAAAGACCGCCATGGCAAGCACCGCTAGCCCATGAGCGGCAGGGGCAGTGCTGCAACTGGGACCGTCACAGGGAGAGTGATGCACACCTGGCACCAGTGCCCCTCCAGAACCAGTGGAGACTGTTATCCACTTGAGAGACTGTGGCTTTGCACTCCCCAGGATGGTACAGTGGGCAACCCACCTACTGTAGAGACTTGAGAGACTGTGGCTTTGCACTCCCCAGGATGGTACAGTGGGCAACCCACCCACTGTAGAGACTTGAGAGACTGTGCCTTTGCACTCCCCAGGATTGAACAGTGGGCAAACCACCCACTGTAGAGACTTGAGAGACTGTGGCTTTGCACTCCCCAGGATGGTACAGTGGGCAAGCCACCCACTGTAGTGACTTGAGAGACTTTGGCTTTGCACTCCCCAGGATACATCAATGGGCATGGAGCCCCAGCGTGGATCTGGCTTTGCACTCATCCGGCTGAGGTGCCCCCCCTTCCCTTCCCCCTGAGGTGCCTGTAGTATTTCTATCTGATGCCCCGGCAGTGTTCTCTACGTTTGTGGACAGGTATCTTTTGTGGGCCTCGCCCATGCATTTTTGGACTAGTGGTGCACGGACATTGATATGTGCATATCTGCACTACTTCTCGTACTGTATATACTTTTGTATGATTTTATAATATATCTGTATATTTTCGAAACATGTATATTGCTACATTACAATGTTTGAACTGATTTTGTTTTGTCTTTGCATTCTTCCGGGGGGGTTGTGGGTTGTTACTGTGATTTTTGGGAATGCATTGGTGTGTGTGTTGTAATATGCGAGGGTGGGGGTGTTTCGTGTGTATCCCCCTAACTTTTGCCTCCCCCCTTCCCCTATGTCGTAGGTGCAGTACTCACCGTTGTCTTCGGCGGCACCGGCGTTGCTCTTCGTAGATGAGTAGGAATACAAGGGCCGGTAGGATTTGTAATTCGGGCTCGATGGAGTGCTCCTTCCTCGTGGGATGTGTTCAGGTGAGCGTTTTCACATTGCAGTAACTGTTTCCGCCGTGTTTTTATCCACGGTGAATCCGCCCTGGAAAAGGTGGCGGATTGGTAGGTTGTGATACTATGGGCGGTACATTGTCTTCCACCTGTCTGCTGGCGGTGACCGCTGCGCTGCTTGTCTGTACCGCCGTGGGGGGCTGAGTGTTAAAGTGGCTGTCTTTGTTGGCGGTTTCCGCCAGGGTCATGATTCCCTTTTTTTGTCTGCCGGCCTGTTTGCGGTATTACCGCACCTTTAACACCGTCCGCCAGGGTTGTAATGACCACCTTTGTAATGTGGTTTATGTGTCCTGACAGTGAAATATTGCTAAATTCGTTTTTCACTGTTGTAAGCCCTGTCCTTCTCATAGGTTAACATGGGTGCTACCTTTAAATCTGATTAAAGTGTAGATTCCCTTTGGGAGCGGATGGACAAGTGGAGTTTGGGGTCTCTGAGCTCACAATTTAAAAATACACCTTTTAGTAAAGTTGATTTTAAGATTGTGTGTTTGAAAATGCAACTTTTAGAAAGTGAGCATTTTCCTGCTTATACCATTTCTGTGACTCTGCCTGTTTGTGGATTCCCTGTCTGGGTCAGTTTGACAGTTTGGGCTGGTTGCACCTCACACTAGACAGTGACACAAAGGGAGCTGGGGTGTGGTCTGCATATCCTGATGAGCCATCTGTGCTAGGAGGGAGGGGAGGAGTGGTCACTCACACCTGAAAGGGCTGTGCCTGCCCTCACACAATGCAGTCTCCACTCCCCTGGTGAGTGTCTGGGGCCTGGCCTGGGCAAGGCAGGATTTCACATTCCAAAGAGACTTTACTTTAAAGTAAAGGCCTACTTCAAAGGAGAGATTGGGTATAAGAAGGGCACCTAAAACCACAGACTTAAGAAACACTTCTGGAAACAAGAGGAACCTCTGCCTGGAGAAGAGCTGAGGAAGAAGAGCTGCCCTGCCTGTGACTGTGATTTGTGGAGCTATCCTGCAATTGTGGCTTCTGCCAGAGTAAGAGGGCAATGACTGGACTTTGTGTGCCTTCCATCTTGAGAAGAAATCTTCAAGGGCTTGATTTAGAGCTTGCCTCCTGTTGTTTGAAGTCTCAGGAACAGCAAAGACTTCTCTCTGCCAGCACCCGGAGTCTCTGGAGAGACTCCTACTTTGCCCTGTGGTGCCCATCCAGTTCCTGGGACCCTGAAAGGAGAAGCTGGCAGCCTAAAGACAAGGAAATCCACACACAGAGCGCTGTGCGGGGAAAAGATCGATGCAACTCTGATCTACTGCTGAAGAAACGACGCGCCGCCGACTCCGCAACTGAGAATCGACGCTCGCCGGAAACGCGACTGAAGAAACGATGCACGAAGCAGGAGAAACTACGTGCAGCATCGCTGACAGAGACTTGGAGATCCCAACCCGCGCTGCAGGATTTTCAGTTCACCGTGTGGCTGGCTTTCCAACTCAAGTACCTCTGGGCGTGTAAAAACGATGCAAGGCCTGGCTGGACCCGAGAGTGCTGACCGGATCAACACATCGCTCTCCTGCGGAGAGAAGAAACGACGTGCCCGACCTGGCAAAAGAAGAAACAACGCAAGCTCCCGCTCATGAATGGAATCAGCGCATCGCAAGACCTTTTTGACACGCACTTGCCCGTGCGGGGTTATTTTTGATGCACCCAAGGTGCCTTTTCACACTAACAGTGTTAGTTTGTGTTTAAATCTACTTAAAGACTCTTTTTGATTTTTAATTGATAACTTGACTTGTGTATTGTGGATTTTTGTTGTTTTGGTGTTGTTTTGTTTACATAAATATTTCCTATTCTTCTAAACTGGTGTTGTGTCATTTTGTAGTTTTTTCATTAGGTTACTGTGTGTGTTGGTACAAATACTTTACACCTAGCACTCTGAAGTTAAGCCTACTGCTCTGCCAAGCTACCAAGGGGTAAGCAGGGGTTAGCTGAGGGTGACTCTCTTTTACCCTGACTAGATTGAGGGTCCTTGCTTGAACAGTGAGTAACCTGACTGTCAACCAAAGACCCCATTTCTAACAGACTCGAGCAGATAAAACCATTCTAAAGAGTTGAACGCCTTCTCCAAATCGAATACCAGACATCCGGCTCTAGGCCAATGCCATGTCGAATATCTCATGATTCAAAATAGGCATCTGATTTAATGGGAAGTGTACAAAGCCGTTCTGGTGTGGATGAACCAGCTGAGGGACCAGGGGCGCCAATCGCGTTGTCAAGTCTTTGGCCAGGATGTTATAGTCAGTATTGAGCATCGCTAGTGGTCTGTAGGTCCTTGCTGGGCTTGGGGAGCAACACCAGTAGCGCCTCTCATTGCGATGCAGGTAGGGACGCTGTCTGCAGTACCTCCTCTTAGAGACAGAGAAGGCAAGGCGCAAGTGTTGCAAGGAAGGACTTATAAAAGTCAGATGGGAGGCCATCTGGGCCTGGGGTTTTGCCTGCAGACAAAGCATGTATACTATCCTGTACTTCAGGTAGTGTCAGGGGTGCCTCCAGGTCTCCCCGCTGGTCTGTCAGTCGAGGCAAAGTGGTCAAAGAGAAAAATGTGTTGTATTCCGTCAGGTCTGTTGTCACAGTGGAGCGGTAAAGAGGCCCATAGTATCATGAAGGCTCAGAATGGATTTCTTGGGGAGTTTGGAGTATGTTCCCAATTGCTGAGCGGAGTTCCGTGATAGGACTGCGGTCATGATCTTGGCAAATGAGCAAGGCCAACAGTTTGCCCAATCGGTTTGCAGAGGCGTGTGTGCGGGCCGAATGGGCTGGATAATTTAAATAGTGCTGTCTTTCTAGTAGGGATATGTGCTCTGCTTGGGCAGAAGATAGTTGTGGCGTCTCCAAGGAGTGTTGGGCATCGTTCTGTTCGTGTTGCATCAGGGATCGCTCCACTTTAGTCAGGTCGCATTCGATGGATTTACGCAAGTTCCACTGTGTGCCCATGCAATGGCCTCTGATGAAGACTTTAAATGCTTCCCATTCAACAAGGCCAGAAGACTCCATGTCAGTGTTGGGCTTGAAATATTCAGTAATCGCTTTATCTAGCGATGTTTTAAATGCTGTGTACTCTAACAGTTCCCGGCGGAGTCTCCAGGTAGGAACACTTGAGGGAGATCTGTCCCATCCCAATTGCAGAAGTTGCGGATTGTGGTCTGAGTGACTGCGGCGCAAATAGTCAGATCCCAGCACTGCGGGATATAGGTTAGTTGTGCATATTATTCTGTCTAGACGGACATGTAGTTGGTGTGGGACAGAACAAAAACGAGTAGACTCTGGTGTTAGCATTACGTTGGGGCCATATGTCCAATAATTGCCAGTTCTGGAGCCAGTTACTTAAAGCGTGTGCAGCCACCACACCAGCTGCAGTGGGCAATGGTGGGAAAGATTGGTCCAAAAAAGGATCCAGTACACTATTAAAATCACCCCCCAACAGCCAGGGAAGGTCCCTCCAACAAGAAAGAAGGCTGGATAATGTGCGAAAGAATGAGGCCTGATCTGTGTTCAGGGCATATATGGAACCTAGCACCATTGCACGGCCAGCAAGGTGTCCACATACAAGGGCATATTGTCCCTGTGCATCAATGATTTGATATTCTGCTACAAAAGGAATGCCCAGTCTAATCTAGACAAGAGCCCCTTTGACATAGGAGGAGTAACCTGTCACGCAGAGCAGCCCTTTCCAACGCCGTTGTAGTCTAGCTACTTCCGGCTGCGCAAGGTGAGTCTCCTGAAAGAACACTATATGGATTGAGTTTCTTTTAAGATATCAATATATGGAATATCTACATGCTGGCATGTGTATGCCTTGCACATTCCATGTAAGGATGGCAAAGTGGTTCATTGTCGATCATTATGTTGATAGTGTCCCATAGTCCCGCCCTTGGAGACAGGGGATTTTGCGCACCCAGGGATGGGGCCCCCACGGGTCGGCGAGCAAGGGGGTCTCAGGCTTCATTCATATATAAACAGATACAACTCAGGATCACCAAATAGCGGAAGAGGGACACCTTGTATCTGCCCAAACAAAGCAACTTGCCTATTTGGTGTAACAAGTATGACGGAGAGGTCCCTGCAAATAGGGGAGCGGGATGGGCAAGGTGAGTTGTGTTCGACAAAATCTAGGGCAAAACCCCTAGCCCGGCATAAGCGCAAGCAGCCAACAGTATTAGGATATAGCATTATGTATAGGAGACATAAGGCTGTGCTCTGCCCGAGGACAATCTGCCGGCCACAGGAGATGCCAAGGCTGCCACTAATGCCGCTAAGCCGCCTGCGAGATCATAGTGAAGACAGCAAGGACACTTCAAGGATAGAATTGAATTGCAACAAAGTGTGGCCTCCCAGGCGCCACATGCAGCACCACTGTTAACTAAATAATTGTCGGATGTGTGTCAATTTAATAGGTTAAGAGTAGTTTGTCTGCCATCTGCTTTGAGGTAGGAAGCACCTTCACCATTAGAATTTGGAAGCTCCGCTTCTGCAGCTGAGGCGATTGGAAGGACATTAATGGCTGCTGCAGACTGTGGTGCACAACTGCGCTCTTGTATAATTTGTTCCAGATCGGGAGTGTGTTTCACCTCCTTCAAGGTAATCACACATTTTTGTGACTTATCCGTTTGCAGGATTGCAGACCCCGCACAGCTGATCTTTCCACTTTAACATCACATCTGCTGATCAGATCTGTGGATTCCATCCATTCCCAGGCCGCTTCCAGTGTGTCAAAGAAGTGCGTCTTGGCATCAGTTGCTACTCACAGACGGCTTGAAAAAGGAGGCAGTATGACAAGTTAAGGGCACGGAGTTTGCTTTATATTGATAAGAAGGAAGTATGTTCTCCTTGTATGGTAATTGTGTAGTCTGGGAGTAAAATAACTGGGGTGTTGTCCACTTGGATTGTTGTAAGCGATCTGACTATATGAAGGATAATATCTCTGTCCGTGTAGTGTAACAGGTGAAGTAGGAAGGGATGCGGTCCAGTGCCCAGTGGACAGGCCCTGGTAGGGACCCTGTGGGCATGCTCAACTGAAAAGAAAGGTGTCAAGGAACCCTCCAGGACCAGCTTCCGGAGCCAGGTTTCAGAGTAGGCAACCGCGTCCGGGCCCTCCACGCCTTCCGGGAGGCCTATGTCACGGATGTTAGTCCTCCTAGTGCACCCCTCTGCGTCCTCTACACGATGTTCCAGCACCGCTATCCGGTCCAGCGCCTTCTGTAGCGAAATCTCCAGTTGATCTGGGTTGGGTGCCAGGTCTTGGAGATTGTCCTCTAGTGAAAGGGTTTTGCCTGCTAGCTTGCGGTGATCCGCATGGAGCATGGTGAGATCACTGGCCACTTTATCAATCTTGCCCTCTAGCAAGGTCCGAGCTGGTCCAAGGAGGTGCCTATGTGCTCCACAGCCGCCAGCACTTCATCCAATTTGTGGCTGTCTGGGTTGAGGGCTTCTGTCTGCAACTTAGCCCCCAAACAAAGGCGGCCTGCTCCCGCCATTATGTGGTACGAGGGGTCGACGTGCATCAGTGTAGGCCACAGCTGTGGGTGCCAGCTAAGCGCCACTCAGGAGGGGTTCAGGAGGCCTGCTTGCATACGCAGTGTGGTGGGCAAGGCGCAGCAGCACGAGCAGCCACCCTCCCCGCAGAATCTGGGTCTTGGGGAACTTGTCAAGCAGCCACTCCAATGACAAGTGTTAGCAGTGGCCATCTGCTCCAGCGCGAATGAACAGCCCTATGGGGGGGGGGGCAGCCAGATGGAACAGAGTCACTCCCCTCACCTTCAGGTCCACGCACCACGGCACTCAGTTGTGGGTCCAGTGGCAGCCCCCATCTCCGGTATGCCTTCCGCCGTCAGAAATGGGAGCTGGATCGGCAGCCGACCAATGCAAGTGGGTGATTGCCACTCATAGGCCCAGCACTGTTCCACCATCATCCTGTCTAGACCACCGCTGCTCGAGTCACCTCATCCGACACAGCGGCGCGATCACAGGGATCCCGTCACCTCGGGCCTTCTGTGCACGATCGTCCCAGGAAAGGCCGCTCACTCCATGCCGCTCTACAGGCTGGCGGCTCCGACAGCACCCCGCCGCCTCTCCAGTGTGTCCGATCGGCACAGCCAACTCCTGGGGAAATCTGCTCATGAACACATGAGCGTACAGCTAATTGTCAGTCCCCTTGATGCCGTATATTTGATGGATAACCGGGGTATCGCCGCAGAGCTCAGCCAATTTGTGCCCGCCATCTTGGCTGGCAAGCCACGGCCCCCCCTTTGAAAGACCTCACTTGCTCTATGGTCTCACCCCAAACAGTTTTAAGTCCGAGGTTTCGCCTTAGGATGTCCTACTGTGAAGATTTTAGTTTTTTTGATATTCAACTCCAAGCTGTTAACTGATGCATACTCATCAAAAGAGATTATTACCAATGAAATCCTATTGAAGTATTGCTAAGTAATACTGTATCATCAGCATACTGCAAATACTTAATGTTATTACCTGCAAAGGTAGGCGCATGAACATTACATTTTCCACATGATTTGGGAGATCAGCCATGAAAAGATTAAAAAAGCAAGGAGCACGGGCATAGCCTTGCTTCGGAACTCTTAGGGTATTACATTTCCGAGACAATCTTGTCCCATCTCCCAACTTCACCTGTACCCAAGTACGAGTATGCATTAGGATTATAAGGTCAAGGAGAGAGCACAGCACACCCCAGGCTCCAAGTTTTGCCCATAGCTGATCTCTTGAAACATACTCAAAGACAGTAGCCTTCCTGGATACTTTGTCTGCGGTTGATCTGACGGTCAGAAGCTGTAGCAGAGGATGCAGAGGAGTCCTGGTGGAGTCTTAAAAACCGAATCTGAGGAAACACCGAGGAGAGACCCTAAATAGCCCTGAGAGGGGGACTGGCTACCTACCCAGATATTCACCTATCAGGATGGGTCTTTGATGTCACCTGCTGGCACTGGCCACTCAGATGCTTCCAGAGGGTCCCCCCACCTTGGAATCCAAGATGGCTAACACCAGGGACACTCTGGAGGAGCTCTGGGCACCACCCCTGGGCTGGTGATGGACAGGGGAGTGGTCACTCCCCTTTCCTTTGTCCAGTTTCGCACCAGAGCAGGGACTGGGTGTCCCTGAACTGGTGTAGACTGGATAATGCAAGGAGGGCACCGTCTGTGCCCTTCAAAGCATTTCCAGAGGCTCTGGGAGGATACCCCTCCCATGCCTATAACACCTATTTCCAATGGGAGAGGGTGTAAGACCCCTCTCCTAAAGGAAAAGCATTGTTCTGCTTTCCTGGGATTGAGCTGCTCAGTCCACAGGAGGGGAGAAACCTGTCTGTGAGGTGGCAGCAGCTGGGGCTGCAGTGGAAACCTCAGAGAGCTAGTTTGGCAGTACTGGGGTTCCACGGTGGAGCTCCCAGGGTGCACGGAATTGGCCCCCCAATACCAGATTTGGACTTGGGGTTCAATTTCACAATCTTAGACACCTCACATGGCCATATTCGGAGTTACCATTGTGAAGCTAAATATATGTACTGACGTATATGTAGTGCACGCTTTTAATGGTTTCCCGGCACTCACGAAGTCTGGGAAATTGGTCCTGGACAATGTTGGGGCACCTTTGCTAGTGCAAGGGTGCCCTCACACATAGTAACCTTGCACCTAGCCTTCAGTAACTGAAGGTTAGACATATAGGTGACTCATAAGTTACCTTGTGCAGTGAAAATGGCTGTGAGATAGTGTGTGCTCTATTCCACTGCAGTGGCAGTCCTGACGGAGTGTTTCTATGAGCTCCTAATGGGTGGCAAAAGAAATGCTGCAGCCCATAAGGATCTCCTGGAACCCCCAATGCCCTGGGTAGCTAGGTACCATATACTACGGACTTATAAGGGGGTTCCAGTATGCCAATCTGAATTGGGATATAGAGTCACTAAACTATGGGGACAAATTTGGTAAAAAGAGAGAGCATAAGCACTAGAGTTATGGTTAGCAGAGCTCCAGTGACACAGTCAAGCATACTGACAACACATATAGGCCACAAACTATGAGCACTGGGGTCCTGACTAGCAGGATCCCAGTGAGACAGTAAAAACACCACTGGCAAACAGGCAGAAATTGGGGTTAACATGCCAAGAAAGATGGTACTTTCTTACACTGCCCCAGACAGATTCAAGAATATTAGCACTATTGCTCTACACCCACTATTTTGTAAATCATTTACCATTCCCCAAAATGCTTTAGCATTGTTTGTGTTGGTGACATGGAGAAGTTTTGACCACAAGTTCTCATGACTGGCTTTTTTTGCTTTTCATATTGCTTGCTTGTATGACCTTCACAAGGATATAAGCGATTGCATATAGATGTAAATCAATAGATGATTTAAATGCTGAAAAAGAACTCTGGTTGCTTTGCTAAGTGCCTTTTTGTGTTGTTATAAGTCTTATTTGCCATTGATTGTGCTGTTAACTTTAATAATATAATTTGCTGTTCTACAAAGTCTGTTATATCCTGCTGTTTTGTAGAATGCTAAACCAGTCTTCTCAAACTGTAGGAGGTTGACTTGTTGGACGATATTCGCTTTCGGATGATAGTTGGCATCGCACTCCAATGCCATTACCTGCGGATTATGGTCACTTTCAGCGCAGGGTATTATAGAATACCCCCCTACAATTACATTCCAAGACCTAAAAAATGATAGTATAATTAATTATTAAGTGAGACTTGCAATTTTTAAAGGTTGCCACTGACGAAGATTAATTTGCTATTTTATCATTCAGAATTATTAGGCTAAGCCAATGCACTTGGTTCCGACAAAGACAAATGTTAGCGTTGCTTATTTTTCCAGATGCTATTGTAGGAATTAAGCGAGTATTAAAATCCCCAGACACCATTCATTTTAATGCAGGAAATTGGTAAGAAAGAGTTTTAATAATTTCCCAAAGCATAGCCAACATTTTGGTAGACTGCCTTACGCTTAAGTAAACATTCAGTTTTTACAATTTTCTATTGATGACTGTATGAAGGAGCAGATTTTTTAGGAAGTGGCCTGCAAGTAGTGATAGGCACAGCATTACTAAATTATAGGAAGTCTTGCTTGTCACATCGAAGCATAAACATTATTTGTCGGTGATAGGCACACTATTGGTGAAAGTTGTGTCTGGCACATTGACAAATGACATTTGGTGGCACACTGGTAATAAGTGAATGGAAGTTTATTTTTGGTTGTCGAATCGATCCAAGTCTCTTATTCAGTCAACTGTGATAGGCGCATTATCGAAAGAAGTTCTTATTGTCACATCAACAGACGACGCTTGGCAGTTCAGTTAACGGTGGTAGGCACACCATTGAAGGAAGTTCTGATTGCCACATTGACAGAGGCGCTTGGCAGCACATTACTTATATGAGGTGCCTTGTTTTGAAGAGCTTGGTAATTTTGTTGTTTGTCATTCAATTTTGCATGAATAGACTTGGAACGTCATCTAATTTTTGTTGGAAATTTAGAATATCCTTGTGTCTCAAGGTTAATGAACTAAAAGGTTTCTCTGTTGGTACACTGCTTGAGGGTGAAAAGACAAGAGGTATTTGAATGGTCACCAAAATTAAGCGCTGAAGATATGTGTTGTTAAAATAAAGTTAAATGATGTATAAAAAAAAGTATTTTACACTAGTTAACAAAAATAAGCACCATTTTGGAACATTTCCATTTTGGGACGAGGGTTCAATGTGAAAATGAAAGTACAGAGGAGTATGTGAAGAGTATATGGAAACTCGCTGCTACTTGTAAATTCTGGGCACTGTGCAAGAAGCATATTCAATATGAATTCATTCAGAATATTAAGAATGATAGATTGAGGAACTATGGTTGAAAGATGAATCACTGTTGTTTGAGATGTTGATGATTGCAAAACAGGTTGGGCACATGTTGACATGTGTGTCTGAGATACGGAAGGATTCTAGTGTAAAAATTCCATCACAGGTTAGTGTTATAAGAACGAAAGAAAAAGTGTGCACGGAAAGTGAATTGAGTTTAAACAGGAGTGACAGAAAGTTGATGGGTACATGTTTTAGATGTAAACAGCATAGCCACATGGCCAATTGTAAAGAATGTATCGTATTATATTGTATTGCAACATTTATATAACACTTACTACCCCTATGTTGGATGCTGATGTGTTTGCCCAAATGGAAAGCATGCTATACCTTGTAGGGCGCTCGGTTAGAAGGATGTTGTCTTTGTTTTGGAAGTGTTTCCATGTTGTGCATGAGGACCACTGAAGTGTGGTTATCATGTTATGGGACACAATGGTTACCAGTGTGATGGGGAAAGAAATGTGAGAATGAGTGAGAGATAGGAGCGCAGTTTATGGTTTTCAGTAAGCTGGCAACATTGAGCAGCTCTGCAGGTCCCTTTGTGGTATTTGGTATATTCATGGTATATTCATGATCCGTTTAGCTGGTAATTGCACTGGGCTGGCCATTCTGATATATGTTGTTTAAAGTTTATGGTTCGGAGGAGATGTAGGTTAAAGGGAGAAATGCTAGAGAGATCTGCTGGGATGGACTTTGATAATATCACCTCAAACCTGATTGTCACTGTGAAATACCAAGAAGTGGCCGTAGTATGTTTCTGGTAGGAAGATGCAGAATTGGACTAAATTGTAGTCCTCTTGTGGCCAGTGAAACATGGCAGATCTCTTCATTTGTTCTGTGCTTTTTCAGTTGGTGATGGGTGGTTTATTACTGAGGGCTAGCCTAGTAATGGGTGATGGATTTGATCCTTAGCAGTTTTGTCTTATTTGAGTGTAAGAGTGTTATGCAGTAAAAAGGAATTATTAAGCTGCCTGTATGAACTACAATTGACTGTTCGATTGATAAGTGTTATTGCATTAGTTTTAGTGTGTGTTATATATTGCATTGTAATTGTATTATATAGCACTTACTACCCCTGAAGAGGGATTGTTGTGCTTGTATACATGTAAAGCTATGCGTAATAAATGTAGTAAAGAGGGACAATTTATGAATTGTTGTAGGTCATGCACACAAGGAAAACCGATGAGATTAGTGACAGTGGTGGTGAGATTGTTAAACAGCTGTGTAGTACTTCATGTACAAATCCATGTGAACTATTAAAATTGAATGATGTGGATGTGAGAATATTCTATGGTTCTTGTTCCCGATTGACAGTATTATCCCAGGAAAGTTATCGTCATCTGAAAGGTGATGATATGGCTCTATAGATTTTTGATGTAAAGCCTGGTGGTTACAGTAGGCAGGAAATTCCAATGTGTGGTTACTTTTATGCTAATCTGGAGTATAAGGCTAGGATGTCTAAAGAGAAAATGTATATTTCTGGTAGAAGTGATGATATACTGAGTTGGCCTGTGCACAAAGACCTTGGCGTGTATCTTAATCCAAACATGCAACCTCAAGTACAGATACAAGAGGTAGAAGATCATTGTATGAATGTGGTGGGTCACCTTTCAAAACTTTTCCATGCTGAGATTTGGTGTTTACGTCCCTATGTGCATAAACTCAAACTTAAGTGAGGTAAATAACCATTTGCCTCCAAGGTAAGGAGATTACCTGTTGGTATGCTTAATCCAGTGAAAATCAAATTGGATAGGCTGTTTAAGCAAGGTGTGATTGCACTTGTTGAGGCAAGAGAATGGTAGGCCTCTACTGTGGTAGCAAAGAAGCCAAGCGGTAAAGTTTGTCTTTGTGTAGATTTATGAGCACTGAATAAGGCAGTGGGGTTGACCATTTGATATCCAACATGTCTGAGTTGTTGCGCTTGGTGCCTTTGGGTTTGGTTTTGGCTTAGTCTGTTTAAACATTTTTGGATGGTATTGAGGAAAAAAGGTGATATCAAGATGATGTGTTACGGTGTGGGAATACCGCCGGTGGAACACAATGAAAAGGTTGATGCCAGTGCTGTCACGTTTCCATGAAAAAGTTTAAACACTGAGATCTGAAAATATGAAGTGAATGAGATGTATTATTTGGGACCCATATTGTCTGCGGATAGTGTTCAGCCATAAAAGGAAATGGTGGAATGTGGTTAGCAAGATCCCTTTCCCCTTGATCAAAGAGTACTTATTGTCCTATTTTAGACTGATGGAGTTTTATAATTGTTTCATACAAAAGGCTGGCTAAAAGAACTCAGGGTATGCGAACATTGCTTAAAAAAGGAGTTTTGTTTAATTGGTCAGATGAGTATGAGGTTGAATTTTTGGATTCTAAGAAGTGTTTGCAAGAGGTCCCAATCTACAGGCTTTTGTTCCTGAATTAAATACATATGTCATTATGGATACAAGCATAAAAGATGCTGGTACTGTGCTTATGCAGAGGGCACAGAGTGAGGAAATAACAATTGCTTTTGCAATCGGGCCATTGACTGAACAGAAAGTGTGTAATTTGGCCATTCAGAGAAATGCTCTTGCTGTATATTGGCCCTGAAAGAAATTCAGCAGTTTCTTGTGGGATGCCATGTTTGTGGTGACAAGCTTGTTGTTGATCACAAGCCGCTACTAGAGATTTTCATGAAGAAAGGGATTGATTCTGTTTCTTCAAGAATTTGTTGTTGAGTAATTGACTTACACGTGTAATCATTTGAGTTACAATATACTTCTGGAGTGTGCAAACATCCTGCTGTTTTTTGGGATTCGTTTATATTGAACTAAAATATGAGGAAGAGCAAGAAGGATTCATGGACGTAAATGTATGCATGATAACTAAAGGGTAAATTCAGAGAGTGAATAAAAAGAGGAAATGGTTAATGATACGGATTTGAAATATGTGGTGACTAAGTTACGATGAGGGTGGAACAAGTTTGAAACCATTTTAGAATCTACAGCAGGGGTTAAGTGGAAAGGATTTGTTTGTTGTTCAGGGGGTCTCAGCTAATTCCTCCTCAAAGCTTAAGAAATAGGATTTTGGAATTGGCACAAATAGAACACTTAGGCATTGTAAAGATAAAATAATGGATCAGACCGAATTTTTGGTGGCCTGAGCTGAACGTCTTGGTGGAGCAATTGGTGCAGGATTGTCCTGAATGTTGTAATATTGATAAGGTTATTAAGGTTTAAAAAAAAAACAATGCAAAACAAGCACTTACCTGATCCTCATTGGAAAGAGGTTGTAATTGATTTACTCTGATCTATATGAAAGGAGCGTGCCACTATTTACATAATAGTACTAATCAACTTGTGTTCAAAGTGGCATGAAATCAAGTATGTTATGGATATTGCCACTAAGAGTGTAATAAGATTCCTGAAAGAACGGCTTCTGAATAAGGGATATCCCAACTCTTTTCTCTCTGGAAATGGAGGAATTTTTCAATAAACATGGTATTTCGCAAAAATGTTTTACCACCCAAAAATGAATGGTTTAGTTGTGTGGCTTACCAAGGCTTTTAAGGAAGGGAGTCAGATTACATGTGTGAGTGACATGTTGTGAAAAGATGAGCTGAAATAAAGGTGGTTTACATATCACAAGTATCCTCATGCCTAAATTAAATATTCCCCTTTTGAGTTATTTAGGGGAAGAAAGCCAAGCACATGTATTTCACCAGGTTGGATGTCATGGTGTGAAGGGTATGTGGAAAAGTGAAATGATGGATTTTGGGAAAAAAGAGTGAGGCTATTTCAAGATAGGAGAAAGGAACTATATGACAAAGGTGTAGCTACTGTTTTTTCAAGTTTGGTGATAGGAGAGTGGATGAGAGTTAAAACACCAGTTGGGCATGCCCCTTGGTAATTTTCTCTAAGTCAATGCAAGTCATGAAGTTATTTAAGAATGGTGTCAAGAAGAGTGATAACAGAATATGTATTATTAGTAGGATATCCAAGTGTCCTGAACAAAATGTGAGTCAGCAAAATGGTGAAGCTAGTGTTACACCCCTGTTGAGTGGGGCTGTGTCAAGTCATGGGTTGTACCCGGAGGTGTATGGAAGAAGATGTAATAGGAAGACCAAGAGTCCCACATGTTTTAAAGATTGTATACAAGTTAAACGTCTTGTCTGAAAGAATGTACCTTTCCAGTTAAGTTGCTCAGTGTTGAAGTATTGTGTTCACATGTTCTTTTATTAGACTTTTCCTACTGTATATATTTAGCTGCATATACTATATTTGTTTATTTATAGTGTCTTATAAATGCTAATAAGATGAAAAGAAAAGTGTGATGTCTTGGAATGATGGATGGGGTTTAAATCTCAAGAGTGGAGATTCAGGATTCCATGAAGCAGCATTTACTTTTGGAAGCCAGTAGATGAGGTCTGTATTAATAATTGCACTACTTTGGACACCAGCTCCATTGTATGCCAGTGCAATGTTGCACATTCCTGTGTCCATCAGGACCGCCCCAACACTGTTCCACTTTAGGAAAGAGTCAGTCTCACCTCTTTAAAGTACACTACATCACAGTGCATTAACAGTCCACAGTACAGCTTTCTCTCCTATTACTCACTGATTTTTAACTTGTCTTTGACCATAAACAGCACTCTTCTGCTTTTTGTCTGATTTTGTGCTACAAAAATGCCATATATATACACACATCCATACATACACTCCTTTTTATCTGGAAAATGTCAAGGGTAGCCAAAGGGTATGCTAGTTTGGTGGAGTGTGTCTTGAGGCCAAGCCAGGTTGAATGGGAAAGACCTACATGACTAGGGTTGTCATGAAGGACAAACAGAAGGCTACATTTTAATGTCCCTGTGTCCAAGAGATCTCTGAAACCCTAGATTGTTTGACTCACCCTTCACTGGAGCAATAGTTCGAGGAATCCCAAGATAATCAACCCTATACCTCAAAGTGAAAGATTCACCTTTGTTAGACCTATCATCCTTGACATGGATTCCCCTTTTTTTGCCCTCTGACTTCCTGTTTTTCTGACTCATTTTTGCTAGTTTTTAGGATTCTGCACACTTTACCACTGCTGACCAGTGCTAAAGTGTATGTGCTCAGTACTCTAAGCATGGTAACAGTGGTTTATTCACAATTTGCATATTTGATTTACTTGTAAATTTATAGTAAAGTGCACTATATGTGCCCGGGCTTGTAAATCAAGTAATACTAGTGGGCTGCAGGCCTGATTGCGCCACCCACTACAGTAGACTTCAAACATGTCTCAAGCCTGCTACTTTAGAATCTGTGGGTGTAGTTTTATACTGCCATTTTGACTGGGCCAGTGTACACACTTGCCAGGCCCAAACTTTCCATTTTATTACATGTAAGTCAATCCTAAAATAGACCCTGGTTAGCATCAAGGAAAGGGTTCAGTTTATATAAAAAGTTGGACATGTACCTTTTAGTTTAGCATGCCCAAGTAGTGGAAAACTCTTAAATTCAATATCCAGTACGGCAAGGTCTATCTCTCCATAGCTTAACATTGGGGGTCACCTTAAAACATTCTTTTAGCATAATCTCCCATTGGTAAAAGATGGAAATATGGGGGTTGGTGTCTCTGGATGCACAATTTAAAATCACAACTTATTGTGAAGGTGGATTTTACATTTTAAGTTTCAAAAGGCCACTTTTAAAAAGTTGACATTTTCTTACTTTCATCATTCTGTGCCTCTACCTGTCTTTGAATACACATCTGAGGTAGACGACAGCTAGACTTTGTGCATTCCCTCTAAACCAGTGGTCTCCAACATTTTTAGTGCTACGCCCCCCCCCAGTGAAAAAAATAAATCGGGCACCCTCATACATTTGTCACTATTATTCTATTAAATTAGCAATGTTTAAATATGTGGAGACTTACTTAAACATTGCAGTTAAATTCTGTTACTGTTTTAAAAATGGAATCAAATACATGAAGCCAAACATATTATTGCAGGTCAGGCAGGACTTACTAAAGTGTAAAAGTAATCACAGTGTGATTATTAGAAGTAGGGGTGGGGGGTTGAAGAGTAATTGGAGTCTCTTCCCTTTTGACACATGCTCCCAGCTTGGATATTTATGACAAACATGTTAGTGATACCAGATTACCGAGCTGGTTACTGCTGCTCATTTGTTTATTTGGCTTAAAACAGTCGTTATCAGCATAATGCTTCTTTTGGCCACAGTCTGGTGCCCCCAGGGATCACGTGAGCACCCCCCCCAGGTGGGGCCTGCCCTCCAGTTTGAAGACCCCTGCTCTAGACAGTTATGCACAAAGAGCTTAGGTGTGACAACTGCATCCTGATGGTCCATCACCTAGCTGATGGGTCTTCTTGGGCTAGGTGGGAGAGAGGAGCTGACACTTACACCTGAATAGAGCTGCACCGCTCCTCACACAAAGGGCTGCATACCCCCCTTTAGAGTGTCAGAAGCCAGGGAAGAAAGGGAAGGGACCATGTGATCTTCAAAGGCCTCTTTTTCAGCCTCCCCTACTTCAAAGACACATTTTGGCATACCCACTGTACCCTAGACCCTACCAAATCAGTTCACTTTTGGGTCCTGAAAAGACTTTGCCAAGAAGAGGAGCTGTGCTGCCTGGAGGGACTGTCACCTTACTAACTACTCTTTTGTGTTGGCTTGCTGCCTGCTGATTGCTGTGTTGCTAGGAGAGACTGCTACTTTGCAACTAGCTCTGCTGTGTTGGCCTGCTGCCTCTAGAAGTGAGAAGGACTACTCCTGCTCTGCAACCTCAAAGGGCATCTCAAGTAACTGCAAGGGCTTGTTGGCTTGCCCCCTGCTGGAAATCTGTGGACCATCAAAGATTTCAACTTTGCACCAATGGGAACTCTGTCACCCAGTCTTGTGGCAGCGCTTCTCAACGAGGACCCATGTGTCTGACTGCTGCATGTGTGTGACGCACTCCAGCTGACCAGCACTCTTCATTTACCAAGTCAGCGTGTGTCAAGCACTTCTTCATTCACCAAGTCAGTGCGTGCCAACGCTTCTTTGTTTACCAAGTCAGCGTATGTCGGACGCATCTTTCTTTGCCCAGCATGCATATGTAGCGCTCCTTCCTTTACCAGCCCATCACATGTAGTGTTTCCTTGTCTACCAGCCCAGCATGTGTCTAGCTCTTCACAACATTCTGCAATGCTGCCCTGTACCTGGCCCAGCCGCTGCGACTGAGGGCATCTTCACACAGCCATCCAGACACTGACAAGGTACTGTGAGTAAGGGGAGCTGGCTGACTTCTCAGCCTCCATGCATGCATGCCCAGCAAGACCACATGCCACAGCTTCCTAGCACTCCTCTAATTCCCTGAAAGGGTGCGCCCGCATCTTTTTAAGCACTGTGATTTTCAATATTATGCTTGGACCGTATTAACCTATGCAAATGTAATTGGATTTTTGTTGTTTGGGTCTCAGTATACTCAAATACATATTCCCCATTTTTCTAAACTGGTGTGGAGTCCTTTTTTCACTGTGTTACTGTAATTCAAGTGTTGCACAAATACTTTTCACATTGCCTCGTTGGTTAAGCCTGACTGCTCTGTGCCATGCTACAAGAGGGTGAGCACAGGTTAATTTAGGAAATGTAACTGACTTACCCCGACTAGGATTGTGGTCCCTACTTGGACAGGGTGCATACCTCTGCCAACAAGAGACCCAATTTCAAACAACTTTCTCTAATCTTTTGACATTTCAGCAATTTGTTTAAAAATCTTTTGCTGCAGGGGTTTTGAGGAGGCCACTGGGGTAGTTCATATAAATAATCAGCACGGCGTTACTCTGGGCATTAGCATTAGGCTAGTCTACATTTCCCCTTCCCAGGGACTGAGCAGTTATTTGTGACATGTTAACCACAGCTTCACTTTCCAAAGACAATTATGTGAATGGGTAGGCATGATCGTTGTTGCACATCCTAGAAATACAAGAATCACTTTCAGGCTAAACGGGTGCTTCAAGTGCAGCAAATACTGGTTTGGCTCTTCGTAGGCCATGGATGATGTTAGTGTCTTCTATAAAGCTGCCCAAAACACCTAATACTAAGAAGGACGTTTCACATCATTCCAATCAACCTTTGGCCTTTTAGGCCTCTCAAGCTTAGTGACCACCCTGTTCACCTGCCATGCCACCTTTGGGACAATGGCTCCAGGTTCTAGAAATAAGCAATTATTGTCTATGCCAGATCTTTTAAACATCCCGTAACTGGCCATACCAGTGAAGAGAACTGAATCCACAATTGGTCTTTCCTCTCTCATGTCAGTTCCAATTGTCTATGTTAATATTCACATCAATCCACAAATAAACGGCAATGACTTGGCATCCCAGCAAAACAAATGCCTTCACTTTTGAGATTTAGTAGACTCAAAAGATCTCTACAGCTCCCTCTATCTATAAACAGGCTCTAATTTTACTATACCCACCTCCTTTCCCATACATGACAAATAGAAAAGGTTAGTCCTCATGCATCATTGTGGTGAATCTCTCCAAACCATCACAATCAAAGTCTGCTTTTAGCAGAGCTTATGGTCTATGTTTTTGCTATACCTCTCCAGCAAAATTGAAAATACCCCCTTCTCCTTGACCATATTGGGTCCAACTCATTACTCACTCCTTCTGTTTTACTTCTTAAGTAAAGCAACTCTCACAGGTGATTGAAAATATCTAATTGACAATCTACTTGCACACTGTTTGACAACTATTCCTTGACTACCTATTCAACTTTAGTTCTAGCCACAAAATTTTCAAGTAAATATTGAGACTTTCCTTTGAATACATGTGAAAATAAAGTCAGCATATATTGCAACTAGGATTACATTCACACCTATTCTCCCTCACTATACTTACTCACTCTGGGAAGTACAATTCAATTACATGCATGTGCATTAATTTCTAAAAATGACTGGTCATTGCAGCATTGCAAATTAAACCAGCTTTGGCCGCGGTTTTAAGCATAACAGCAAGTAGTTTTCATTCACATGAAGTTGAAGAATGAACGTTACTATTCACTGAATGTTGGGTAGGAAAAGTCTGCTCCCTGACTTAGGAGAGCTTACATTGGGTGCTCAAGTTCTGCACGTAGCTTCTGGTAATTTTTTATTTTTGGCCACAGCATGCATGATAATCATGCATGTGCATGAGGGACCATGTGACATGGTATGTGTCCCAGAGCTGGGCTCTCATCTGCAGGAGCACACCTCATGCACCCCCATTTCTAGGCATGATTTCCATGAGCTCACATGTCTCTGTGGAGGACTCACATTGTTGGCAGCAACTGGATCAGTTTGGCTCTTCTGTATTTACTGTTATACACAAAATAGGGAGAGAACATATCAGACAGCAATGTCAATTGCAGGGCTTCCCCCAAAGCATTCCTGAAGATCTCAGAATTGGACCAGAATCAAGAGCGTGAAGCATAGTGGACAGAGGACCTCTATGAGGTGTAACAACAGGCCTTGCCCCCATCCTGCTCAACTGTTGCCCTAGAGGTGCTCTCCTCAACAGTTTGAAAGATAGCAGACTGAGAAGGCAAACCTCCCCCCAAGTCTTTTTTGTCAAGGATTCTCGTTGACAGGTGGCAGGAGTACAAAAGCAGTGATCTGTGCTCCAGAGTTGGAATTGCTGACTCCTAGCTACCTTTTGCAGGCTCTGGAACAGTGTTACAGCCTGTCAAGAGAAGCTGCGTTCTACTGCCCTGAGGGAAGGAGGCCACTGAGTGCTGGAAATGGTATTAGAGAAATCCTGTACAAAAGAAAGACTGCTTAGAATAGAAAGACCTTGAGGAGCTATGCAGGCCTGTAGTAAATCCTATTTGGTTTTATTGGAATTCAGGAGATAGCTTAGCCTTCTGGCTTGCAGGCCTGTGCCCCTTCACCTAGAGACGTAGCCTGCTCTGTTTTACCACATTTATTTAATTATTTCTTCCAAAATGGCTGTTATGTTTATATTTAGGAAGATGTTTTAATTTCACGTTATCAATGCCACTCTGTGAAGGCGTCACTATCTGCATCAAATATAAGTGATATGCGCATGTATTCACATGTTCTTTCCCAATTACATGTGACAGTAACATAATGTACCTTTTCAGGGAATTGTTTATATAATTGCTGCCCCAAGCATGCCTTCTTATCTATTGTTTGAAAATATATCTGTCAGGGGTCCTACAAGATCTGTATAAATACATCTCACGCAGACATGGTTATCAGAGGGATTCCTACCAGATGGCATCAAGGCTCTCTATGCTACACGTCGCCTTGATGCAGACCCAGCCTTTGTGTACCCATGGAATCTTATCTAGAGACCCCATTCCACGGTAACAAGGGTCGGGAGGCTCTTCTCATGGACATTGTACTGGCAGATTAGGTTTAACACACCTAGCTCTCTTTAGGTTAGAGTTTAGGTTAATCATGCTAGGGTAATTTTGCCTATATGACATCTTATGTTATTGCAAGATGGAGGGTGTCTTTGTATTCATGACTCTTGTTTTTACGATTCTGTTTCTTGCATTGTTCATTACCCTAATCATTGCAGCCCATGCATTTTGTAGTGGATTGCAGTCTTATTAATAAACCTATTGAAAACTTTATTGCATCTCCTTCATTGCCTGTGTATGACTGAGACTTGTTGCTCATGTGAGAAAAGGGTAATCTCAGTTTACCACAACTCACCTGAGATGTTGCACTCTTAAGTCAGTGCTTAAAGGGTGCCACAAATCACCTTTAACTACTCTGATTTTTGGTGAGATACTGCTTGTGAGCCAGGAGGGTTGGGCTGACAGTTGCGACTTGTTGTAGTAATGGCCTAGTCGCCTACAAACAAAAGTGCTGTCATCCCTAGACCAGCAGTCTTGTCTAGAGCAAGAGTCCAACTACGACAGGCCGAACTGAACGGTGTCTCACCATAGCCGAGCAAAAATCAGCACTGTATTTGCCTATGGAAAGGCCTTGTGATCTTGTCCCTCTGTAAGGTTCTCCCAAAGGGATCAAACTCACTCCCTGATTCGGCACTTCTGCTTTCTGGTGGGTTGCACAAAAACTTCTGACTGCGTTCAGTTGCTTAGCCATCAGAAGAAAGAGGATCCACAGCAGCAAGTTGCTACGAGGAAATCACAACTACACTTCAGAGGTTCTGTTCTCTACCCACAGATCTTCACTGCAACGTGGATAGGCTCTTTAGTTTGACGGGTGGTTGGAGGTTGGGTACAAAAATTGTCCATTGAGGAGGATTTCCCTTCTACAGTCGGCAGGAACAATTGCAAGATCTGTTACTTGTACCCATGTTGCCCGTCTTCTCTGGCTCCATAGGTGGATGATGTTTCAGCATAAAATCACCAGGACACCACAGGGGACCTAGGGCGACATGTATGTAACTTTTTGCACCTCGCAAACAGCGAATTTGGCTGTTTGCGGCGTGCAAAAAGCACTTCCCGATGCACAAACCCAGTTTTGCGATTCAGTAACATTGTTAAAGAATTGCAAAACGGGTTTGCAACTCGCAATTAGGAAGGAGTGTTCCATTCCTAATTGCGACTCGCAGTGCGATGTAGTATTGCTTTGTGACCGCGAATGTGGTCACAAAACAATCACAGTTACCACCAGTGTCACACTGGTGGTAACACATTCACAAACGGGAAGGAGTCTCACTGGGATCTCTATCTCTTTGTGAATGTCACACCTGCTGTGAAAAAATGAAACAAAAATGTTTCATTTTTTGTTTTTGTAATGCATTTTGTTTTCCTTTAACATGGACATGGTTGTCTGCTGTCTCCAGCAGGCCACCATCCCTGTGAGGATCGCCATTCCCAAGAGGTTCGCAAATTGCAACCTACCTCATGAATATTTATGAGGTGGGCTTTTGCGACCCCCTTGCAATTAGTGTCAAGGACACTGCCCTACATTCGGATTTGCGAGTCGCAAATTGCGAGACGCTATGACTCGCAATTTGCGAGTCGCAAATCTGAACTTTGCTACATGTGACCCAAAAGCACTGGGATCATGTTAGGCGTTAACATTCACCAGCAAGTGAGGCAGCCATACTCATCAGCCATCATGCCACTCCTACCACAGAAATTACAGCAGGAGAAGCCCAGGTGCCAAGGAATGAAAGGCACAACCAGGGTTGACTTGGCCACAAAGTAATGTGTAGTTAGCACTGCAACAGAAACACCAGTGCTTACACAACCGCTGTAGCTTACCTGCCTAATTTGACTTGGATAGCTGTTGCCATAAGTAAAGAGAAGAAGAAAAATTTATTCAGCTGGGACCTAGAGAGTGGGGCCTGAATGAGTTGCTTGATGAATACTGTAATAATCTCTGGGTAACCACCGAGAAAGATTGACTCCCCAGTGCTTACTGTGCTTCCCATCTTTACCATAGGATTTATTTATTTTTTGTGTTTAGCTGTGTGCTTTGAATAAATGTACTTTTGCTTTTTCAAGTAGATACACTGGCTGGGTTGGAAAGTGTATTTGTTTAATCAAGCTCTGAGTCTGTAACCCCAAATCACTGCCAAGAGTAAGCCATGAACTGCTTGACTTTGCTACTGTTCGAGGCTGGACGCTTACCAGTAAACCAGACCACGTTCTTCCACTGTCTGGGGTAAGGGTGACTTTTTTCCAGAAGCCATCATGTTAGCACACACTGGGATATGTGGCACACAAGTGTCCTTGAGAAGGTGCCATATTCTCAGGATGAAATGCCAAAGGCATGAAAAACCTCCCTACTGGTGAACCTTCACAGAACTGGAGAAAACCAGGAGTCAGGAATGCACACAAGAAAGTACCAAGAAGGAAGAGTCTGGATCCGCAAGTGACAGAAGCAAGAAAACAAGAAAAGGAATACAGCTTTGTTGTGACGCACTCTCTTACCACTCTGAGGCCTTTAAATAGTAAAAGAGCAGTGTAGGAAATTGGGTTGTTGGTTGAGGGGGGTATGTAGCAAACAAGCAGTAGCAAAGTGAAAAGACAGCACATAAAATCCCACTCCAGTTTAGAACAATAGAGTAAAATGTAATAAACTGACACCAAAAAATGACAACAATTCAATCAGTAGAACCAGAGACATGGAGTTTTAAAGATTTAAGTGAGTATAGCCCTTAAAAGCACTTTCACTCACAGTGATCTGGTCATGCAAGACTGGGTGAAATTCACAATCCACAACTGCAATGGAGGATGGGCTGGATACACGGACCAGGTTAGTCCTACCTATAAAGTTACCTTCTAAAGTCCAGCACAGAGAGTTTGGTTTGAATTGGAGGAGGCTGGGAGGAGCAGGGAAAGCATACCAGATGGTCATCGCTGCAACGTGAAGAGCAGGCCAGGGGTCATGGATGGTCGTCACTGTAGGGCAAAGATCCTTTCAACTGTTTTGGACAGTCATTGCTGGAGATTTGTGCTGACCATTACTGTGGTCTGTCGATCAATAAGTGTGAAGTGCAGATCTCTTGTTGCCTGGCAATCACTGTAGCGTGAGAACTCGAGTTCACAGAAGACTCATGTTGGTCGGTCACAAGGTTTTGGCATGAACTGGCCTATTTGGGATCATGAAGACCTCAAAACATCAGATTTTCTCCTTTTCTTTCAGGAGAAGTTCAAATGATGACACAGCAAGGGTCCAGAACCTGAAAAGCACCTCTTGGAAATCAGAAATCCACTACAGCAGAGGCCAGCAGGGCTCTGGCAGGTCCAATTGCAGCAGGTCAGCTGGGCAGTTGCAGACAGGCCTCTGGAGCTTGTTGTATCCCTGCAGCTCAGAACAAGAGGGGAGACAACAGACCCTTGGAATCACTGCAGCCAGGGTTGAAGGTTATAGGTCCAGTCTGCCTTCTCAGGGTGCAGGGCAGGTCTCATACTGCAGGGCAGCAAAGTGTCCTTCGTCTGCAGTATCCACATGTCCAGGAGTGTACCGAAGTGGGGATCTGAGGGTAGTATTTTTACACCTGAAGCCTCCTTTGAAGTGTGAGAAGCTCAGTTCAGTATCTTTTGAAGGTCAAGTGTGGTAGGTGACAGATCCACCCACCCCTCCCCCCGCCAACCACCCAGACCCTCTATTGTGATACTGTCTGGGCAGATTACACAAAGGCCAACTGCCAACTCCACCTTATCATGTGACATGGACTGAAGAGGTAAGAGCTCAAGAATGCTCACTAGCTGGGTAGCCTCTTCAGTGAATGAATATCTGCATCGAACCTCTCAAACTTTGGGAGTCGCAAATCTCACTGACGGTGCATTCTGGTTACCCATCGGCCATGACAGGAGGAAGAGGAGAGATCTAAACAAAAGGATCAGGTTTATAGACTTTAACTTTGAAACCTCCAAGAGTTAGAAAGCCGGAACCAAAGGGCAACTGGATTGCTTTGTTTGGCAGTAACAAAGGACCCAATACTCGAGGACAAACCTGGACCAAACCTTCTCTTCCACCTCAAAGTTTGTAATCGGTCTTAACCTGTCAGTACTAGCCTTAATAGCCGACTGGGGATCCTGAAAATTCCAAGCAATTACTATTCCTTCAGAGTCATGTTGCGCTAGAAAATTAGCGGCAGCAGGCACAAAAGTAGTAAATAGTCGAGAAGAGAGAAAGGAACAATGATAGAAGCCCTGGATGTCATAGAATGTGAACAGTTTATTAGCAAAGTGAACAGAGTTGTTATACAAGAAATCTGCTAAAAACTGTTTTAAGTGGCATTACAGAATGCCTCAGATATTGCTCTGCTCGACCCTTTCTACCTCACCGTTTGACTGTGGGTTTTGACCTGAGGACAGAGCTTGATGGATACCCAGAGTAGAGCAGATTGAATGGCAAAACCTAGGAAATATATCAGTCATGAATTTCGTAGCCATCACACTGGCAGTTGGAAGCCTTCAAAATGAAGAAAAGTGACCCATCTTGGAAAAATGGTCTACTGTGACCATGATCACTTGATTTCCACCTGACAGGGTTAAGTTCACAATAAAGTCTGGGAATTGTGTACCAAGGAGGAGATAAGGGCATAGGCTCAAGAAAACCAAAGCATTTGCCATGGACTACCTAAGACTGTGTGCAGGTAGGACAGGACTGGACACTGAGCTCTACATCTTGGAAACAAGTAGGCCACCAGAAGGAACACAAGACAAGTTCTAATGTTGATGTAACTCCAAAATGGTCTGCAATCGAGGAGTCATGACACATTTCCAGAATGTTGATTTGAAGACTTACTTGGAATTAACAATGTGTTTTGGAAAACATATAGGGCAATATTTATCATTCTTCCATGCAACGCAACACAGCACAGCACCTTGCTGAGCTGCTCTGTGTGAAAGGGACAGAGCAAGAATACATTGTATCTATCAAGATATGGCACTCCTTGCTCTCTCCTTGCCCTGACACACTTTTGCTCTCTCATTGCACTGACACACTTTTGTCTGCCTAGAACCAAAGTAGGCACCCTTACACCATATGGTGCAAGGGTGTCTACATTGCAGGTAGGATTGTTTTCATGCAGGAAGGGACAACTTCTGCACACAAACAATCCTTTGAGGCTTCTACCTCTTTCAATGTGTGCTGCAGGATGCAGCACACATAATGAAAAAATGAGTAGAAATAAAGATATGTCTCCTCATAACACCTCCCCTCAGAAGGCATAACATTTTGGCACATTCCCAGATCGACCACTCTTGGTAAATCTGGGATTGCACCAAAATGCATAGGTGGGTGCGTGGGAATCACCATATTTCTCCAATGGAAAACATCCCTGAGGCAGAGTAGCTCATACTCCAAATTTACCAAGCTAAGCTTGGTACATCTCATTCTAGGTTTTGAGTCACCCTGCGCTGTCTTGCAAGGCTCAAGAGTGAAGCAAAACCTTTGATAAATCTGGCCCATAGGTTCTGACAGTAGACGAAGGGACATGACTTTGCAGAGCTTCATGGTCTTCCGGAGAGATCTAAGCATGTGCGTCCTCACATGGTGTAAGAAGGAACTTGTCAAATAACTTGTCAGGGGGCAAAAGGACAGGTGTTTCAGAGTCCTCATTCAGAATACCCATCTAGATAAGGCATCAACAACAATGTTTTGAGTGCCGGGGATGTGAGTTACAAAAAGTTTCATAATGTGGAAAGAAATAGGCCCCATGATCTTGCTTGCTATTTCTATACTGCATGCACTGCAGAAACTGGAGGTTTTGATGGTCTACCCGAACCACTAAAGGTTCAACTGCTTCAATTAAAAGGTGCTGCCATACAAATGGCATATTAAAGGGCAAAGAGCTTGTGTTTCAGAACACAATACCTTTGTTTACAGGGGTTCAAGACAAAGGAAAAGTAAAACTTGGGATGCTACAGATCTCCTCCTCTTGGACTTGAAACACAACTGCTGACATGCCAAAATTAGAGCCATTGGTTATCACAACTAATTTCCTATGTGAATCTGTGTGCCTGAGAATATGAGAACACTCACTTAGGTGAAAGTTTTCTTGAATTTAATAATGACCCCCCTGGCCTTTTGGTGGCCAAGAAAACCCTTTCATTAAGTTCTCCATCTTCAGAATGGCAGACAATTGACTGGCCATTTCAGCAAAGTTTTTAAATAAACTGCTTATAAAGGTTAGCCAGTCCCAAAGAACTGTGGGTCTCCCTGATAAACTTGTGGGTTGGCCAGTCCAAAATGGAAGAGACCTTAGAAGGGTTCATAGATAATCCACCCTCTGAGAGACTATACCCAGGATACTCCACTGCTGTTCTCTGAATTCCACACTTCTCTGCCTTACAGTATAGATGTTTTTTTTCCAGAAAGAAAGACTGAATGAACATAAACTTGATGCTCCAGAAGGAAAACAGATAACATCAGAATATTGTCCAGATGCACCACAAGAAACTGGTTCAGCATGGCAGAGAATATGCTATTAATGAATCTCTGAAAAACTACTGGAGCATTTGTAAGGCCAAAGGGTATGACCTGATCTTCATAATGTCTGAAGGGTGTCTGAAAAGTAGTCTTCCACTTATCACCTTCCATAATCCTGAGTAGATTGAAACCTCCATGGTGATCTAACCATGATAATCGTTGCAAGGTCTCAGCTCACTGGACAAAGAAAGATGGAGCTCCAGACGGTGATGTAGACTGGAGAAACAGAACATTTTGGAGATTGTCGCCCAAATAATTCCTCAGAACATGTCTCTCATGCTGGGAAAGAGTAAATTCTACAACGGGGTATTATGGCTCTGGATACAGCCAGAATAGCACAATCCTAATTTCTTGTTAATCCATAGGACAAAAAGCCTAATCAATGGTAGCTTGAAACTGGTCTTTAGAAAGTTCTTGTACCACAAGAGCCCAATACCACCCTGTCTGAGTTACAGCTATCTTTGTAGGACTGTGATGAGAGACAAACAATCTTGTGTCCCAGTTGAAATAGAGATTGTATTGTTCCTGCCAGGGCATCGCAAGCACTGTAGCATAGTTAGAAGGCATGCTTAGATCAAAAGCAAACCTTTTGTTATGATTGCCTAAAGACCCTAAGGGCCTCATTTACAAGAAACTGACGCATTGTCATCAATGCCTCAGATTTCTTGCACCTGACGCATTTTCTGTAACGACACCATGGATCCACTGTATTTACAATACAATACAATACAGAGCTCTACAGCGCATGTTTTCACAGATGGGTTAGAGGTTCTGACCCGATTGGCACTAAAGTGACGCATTGCTGGATTTGCGTTGTTAAACTGACCCGACTCCAGCAATGCAAGGAGAGTCCAATTGTAAAAAGCTCTGCGTCCATTTTACGCCAGGTCTGAACAGGCAGTAAAATTCTGATGCAGTGAAGTCATACAGTGACACAGTGAAAAGTTGTACATTTTATTGTGTCAGTTCATGTGTGACTTTTTCTGTGGGAACACCTACCCAGCATTCATTATACCTGGAGGAGCTATAAGGTGACACAGGGCTTTACAAACTGACACATTGGGCCCAATATGTCAGTTTGTAAATATGGAGCAGTGTATTGCACTGCTAGTGCTGTCATCGAGTCAAAACAAAAAATGGTGCAGCGCAAGGGACTTGTAAATAAGGCCCCGGGAGTGGAACTGTGATGAAGTTCACAAGACCTAAAGTCAAAGGAGATCCCTTGATTGTTAGTAAGTGATCCGGCAATTACTTTTTCCTGATTTCAATTTGGAGTATCTGGGCACAACTCAAGTCCTTATACGTACCTGAGGCAGTATAATCTAACAGGGCAGTAACAGAGACAGTCTGGCTAGGATGATCTTGAAGTATCAACTCTAAACATGAACAAGTGTGAATTGGATCTACGGGAGGAACTAAAAACATTAAGGAGAGTGGAATCTCCTGCCCCTTTCTCTCATACAAAGGGCAGGACCTGGTGTTTCACTGTAGGGTCGAATAGTAGTAGAATTACTTAGCAAATGGTTCAGGTTCACACAGTAGACACAACCCCTTATGTATTTCTACTCTTTCAAAGTTGGACAAGATACATATATGTGGAGTTTAAAGTGAGCAAAGGTGCATATGCTTGGAGTTAAGTAAGTTAAAATTATACATACCTATATGAAGTTACCTTCACAATATTTTGGTTCTCAGTACTTTTTTGCTACAGTATTCTGGTAGCACAATATTTTGCAGTGGCCATTAAGATTAAAATACCATCCAGCCACATGCCACAACGAAACAGAGTATAACTTTTGGGTTTCAGCATGACTACTCTATTTAGCACCTAACAATTCTATTTCTTCCATCACTGCCATTTCAGCATACATGTGCTTGTTTCCTGCCTAATGCCTCCCTAATAATAATAATGTGTCCTGAATCAGGGATACTACAGCTTAAGACTTACTGCCCAATGGGGAGAGCTTTGATCTGCCTGGGGAGGCGCAGGTGGGTGAGGAGAAAGGACGTGGCGATGGCGTTCAACCTGGTTCAATCTCATGAATACACGGCCAATCTTAAATTGGTCATGGTCATTTTTCTGGGTCATTGGGTGTCCGTATACTTGTCCCCTGCGTGTGCAATGCACGTGGTGTTCTTTATGTAAAATTGTTCTAGTTTCATTTGGTAGAGTCAGTCACACCAGAATGCAGGGCCAGACTGGTATCAAAAAGCACCCCTGTCATATCTTGATACACCAGCCATCATTTTGTACAGTAAAAGCAGGTGCTGCAAGCTAGACAGACAGCTCAAGGGCAAGGATTTAGTGGATGGAATGGGGAAAAAGAAGCATTTTACAACACATTCTGCTTCATGTACAACCCTTTTCCAATTCCTTCTCCAATCATTCCCCCGTCTTCTGCTTTATTTCTTTCTTTCTCTCTCTACACATGCCATTTCCATGACTATCTTCTTACCTATCTTTTCTTCTGATCCCGGTCTTACTATTATTCCCTCCTTGTGCCCTCCTCATTCTTAAAAATGTTTTGTTCCTTTCTCGTGCCTCTTCACTCTCCCCATCTTCTTTTGTGCGCTGTTCCTTAATTTCTTCCTCGATTTTTGAACCTGTGAATTTCTTTCTTGCCCTCTCTCATCTTTGTAGATCCATATTCCTTTCTCCTCATTTTTTATACCAACCTTTTCGATATCTCTCTTTGTCCCCCATGCTCCTCTCTAGTAGTACTACCTCCACACTTAACCTTTAATCTGCATTCTCCTTATTATTCCATGAATCCTCTCTGACATTACTTCTTTCTCCTCCTCCTCTTTATGAAAGGCTCAGGCAAATAACAACAGAGGTGCTGCCTGTGGGCATGTGCTTTAGTGAGGCAGAATGAAGATGGATACTGTGTAGGGACTGGCAGTTTTGTTTGGCCACCTACATGGTGTAGTCTGTTGTAGCACTAAGAGAGATGTTCTGGATGGCCAGAAAAGCCTTCTAGAACACAGACATGTAAGCAAAACAATTGTTCCTTCTACTCTCTTTAACTAGTGACAATGTGCATAAACTGTTATTTATGTTACCAGGTGCTGGTGTTAAGGCTGAACACAAGGTTCTGGTGACTCTTGAGGTACAGTAACTGTCGACTTTCCCTCTTTCTCCCTTATCTATCCATCTAATCACATGTTGACTACATCTGTGCCTTTTGACCCTGTACAAGAGGAGCAAGTTTGTCAAAAACAGTACTAACATCTGGCCACCGTGTCATGCAGGATTTTATTTCTGAAAACCGAAATGGCCCTGATGCAGATGGAGTTTTCCACATGCACTTGGGGGCCATTTTGTATTTTTCCTGCCTGGATCTGCCTGACCTTTAATGAAAGTCCATGTCAGACAAAATATGCATTGGAAGACCTGACCTAATAGGGCTGGCCTTGCAACTTAGGGTCATATTTATACTCTGTTTGCGCCGAATGTGCGTCAAAAGTTTGGGCGCAAACCGTGCACCATATTTAAACCTTGACGCCCAAGACAAAATTCCTCTGTGTGCGTCATTTTGTGGATGCGGGAAACTGCCTTGCGTTAATGACATGCAAGGTAGACGTTCCCGCCCAAAAAAGGACTTTAAGGCCTGTGTGCCTTATTTATACTCCTGTGCCATTTTGACGTACAAGAGGGGGCGGGCCTTAAAAAACAGCACACAGCCTGATGTGCGCTGTTTTTTAACGCCTGGGTCAGGGCAGGTGTTAAGGGACCTGTGGGCTCACTTCCATGGTCTCTGACCATGGAAGGAGTCCAGAGGTGCCCTTCCCTGCCCCCAGGGACACCCCCTGCCACCCTCGCCCACCCCTGGAGGACACCCATGGATGGGGGGATCCATCCCAGGTAAATACAGGTAAGTTGAGGTAAGTATTTTTTTTTTTTTTAAAGTGGCATAGGGTGGCCTAATTTGGGCCCCCCTACATGCCACTGTGCCCAATGACCATGTCCAGGGGACAGAAGTCCCCTAGGAATGGCCATTGGGCAAGGGGGCATGACTCCTGTCTTTGCTAAGACAGGAGTCATTTCAATGGGGGCTGTGCGTCAAAAAATGGCGCAAGTCCGGTTTGAGGCATGATTTTTGCCTCAAACCTGACTTACACCATTTTTTGATGCACAACCCCCATTCTCCCCTACACCAGCTAACGTCATTCCTTAAATAAGGCACCCGCATGGCGCATAGGAATGGCGTTAGCCGGCGGTAAAATGTTTGACGCAAACCAGCACCGGCGGCGGTTTGCGTCAAAAAGTATAAATATGGGCCTTAATGACTAATAGTGATTCCGTAGTCGGCCCCCGGGTTACAGGTTTCCAATGGCACAGCCAGCTGATGGTGAGCTATTGGAAACCTAGATGTCTCTCTACTTCTAAAATGAGGGGGGAACTGCAGTTATAAAGGGGTAGTAGCCCTACTGATTTATATATGAAGCCCTGATATGCCAAATCATGATTGAGCTCTTTACTCTTTTAATGACTTGTCTTCATATAATGCCTCTTAATTCATGCCATACAATATTAGTTTGTATTCCAATGTCCATGCATGAGCTTCGTTATACGCTGATGTAACTCCTTGCAGGCTGGTAATGAGTGGCAGTGGTAAAGAGATAGATGTTTTGGCTCTTTACTAATGTTACAGGACGGAGTTGTGAAGTACTAAGGAGCATATTTACAAGCCCTAAGCGCCACTGGAGTGCCACTTTTTGTGACGCTTTGGTGGCGCTGTGCACGGCACCGTATTTACAAGGCAGCGCTAAGCCACTTTTTGTGGCTTAACACTGCCTTGAGGATGTGGGCCCCTCAACAGTTTACTGCAGCAGAAGGGCGTGAAATGGGTGTTGTTGTAGGCGTACCCATGCAACACCCATTGCATTTTGACACTGCCCCAGATTTACAAGGAAACCTAAATCTGAGGCAGCACCCAAAACTAACGCCACCCAAGGAGTGGCATTAGCATGGTGCAAAAAGGCGAAATACATTTATTTCTCCTCGTTTTTGCTTTTTCTTTGTGAGCTGCATTCTGCAGCACACAGAGAAAGAGCAAAAGGCCATTATTGATTGTCTATGCGTAGGAAGGTGTCCCTTCCTGCAAAGGAACAATCATTAAATAATGACGACTTGCTACTTCTATGTGTGCTGCATTATGTAGGACACATAGAAGTAACAAATCGCCATTATTGATTGTTAATGTGCAGAAGGGGACACGTTCTTGCACATAGACAATCATCCTCGCAACGCACGCATGGTGCAAGGGTGCGTTGGTGCTAGGCAGCTAAATTTAGAACCAGGGGAAACACAGGGGTGCGCCGTATTTTTGTAAATATGTGGCATCCAATTTCTGAAGTGATGGGGTGCTGCCAATTTTGGCACCTTACTACTCTGGGCCACTTCCTTGTAAATATGCCCATAAGGGTTTTCATTCCATCTCTTGTTATGTCAAGGGAACCAATGCTACATCAAAAAACATGCTTTCATGTAATCAGCTCCTGTGGGTCATGGGTCTCTTCTGAGACTTTTCTAACCACTTTTTGTTTCTTCTGTTTTTTCCTGCTTTCTTACTATCCTTCACTGTTAGTAGAGTGCAGCACATGTAGAAAGAGAAAATAAAGAGGAGAAATAAACATTTCTCTTTGTTACGCCTCTGTAAGTTGGCACAGCATTTTGAAGCAATCCCAGGTTTACTACCATTAGTAAATCTGTGATTGTGGCCTCCCAACCTCATGTTTTCCAAGATTTATTACCTCATGAGCATGCATTGTTTCTTTTTCTTATGCTCCTGTGATGGGTGGAGGGTGGCTTTGTGAGTTAACCCTGCTTGTATTGCATGTGTTATCTAGAAGCCTCTAACATCTCCTTACTGGTCTTACACCTGTTCATAGACCTATGTGACCCTGGGTTTAGGTGCAAATGGCAGAACTGTAAGATGTTATAGAGGGCTGAGGAGTACCAGCGAGAGTGTATTTTATTGCACTACTTTTCACCACTTTTTCATATTTACTGCTGCTTGCTACTTAGCATTTGTCATAGTTATGTTGCTTTCCCACCGACTACATTTTTGCGAGCTAGTGGACTTTAGAATGAGTGTATGGCAGATTAATCTGAAAAAGCAACCAGCTTGTCAGGTCTCTACAGTTTTCTCACTGAATCTAAGGGGGTGAGATTGTTGGACTGGCAGTTGCAGTTAGGCTGATTGTTTTCATCCTGATTGAAATTATCATATAGCCGGAACATTATTCGCAAGTTGCTAGATAAATGCTCAAACTGTATCTTGACAAGCTAGCCTGCTTCAGTCTTGTGATTGTCTCCTGACCCATAACTCGCTCTGCTTTGTTTCCTCCACCTTAATGTCCCTTGGTGCCCCTCACCATCAGAGATTTTTGGCTTTGAATCATTACCAATGGTGCTGCCTTTAGAACCTGCTTTCCTACCAGTGTGGGCTTACAGCACCCCTCAGCCACATGTGGCCATTCTGCATACAGGGCTTATGCCTATCGGCACTGAGAGAGCGTAACCTGGCTGTGCTATTACGTCTCTTAAAACATGAAATGAAGGGGTGGTTTTTTTTCTGTTTAATGTAAGAAATGTTTTCATTTAAACATGGTGCACAGTGAAACAATAGAGTAAAGTGCACAGATGAACGCAATGTTTCATGCATGCTATATTTTTATCATTGTTTTTGAAAGAATGTTTATAGTACAGTGCTTTAAAAATTATTATTCATTATATTCATTATATATTTGATGTAAGATATGTATAGGATTTATTTAACCTGAAAGTGTATTTGTTCTTAATTAGTTTGGCTAGAGTAAAGGCCCATATATTTTTTCTTGTGTTCTAAACTTCAATCTGAAGCTGCAGGTGTCAGAATCCAAGACAAAGCTAAAAGAGAGCTCATTGTTTGGGAGTATAAGAAAAACCTGGTAGAATGCTTATTGAGGACATGAGAATTATCCTGGGCTGGCAGCTGTAACTCTTGTGAAAGTCCAGAGAGCGAGGGTGTACCAAGGTCGACGCCAAAACTTCAGAAGGCTAAATTGTCAATTAGCAACTTATGATTTGTGACTAGGTTTTTTAACTGGTAAAGGTATTTGCCTATGAGATCACCCTTGGGAGAGTCACGATTTAAGTGAGGTTTAGTTAGCGGTAAGGTTCAGATGCCCTCTGCCTTTAGCTGAGAGCTAACTTTACTTAGTTACTTCTCTTGAACTCTAATTTCTATCTGGCTTCATGTCGCCAAACCTTAATGGAAACGTCTCCAGAAGTGCTGACTACTTTCCGGAACCTATAGAATATTAGCATAGTTATGATTTTAAATCAAATGATCAGGCAGAAAAACTTGGATTCGAAGTCAATGCTTTGATTGTTTTTTCTCTTTTTCTGCATTATCGCTGTTGAATTAGTGGTCTTTTACATGTTCAGTTAAATTTCATATTGTGCAGCATTTTGTTCTCCTTTGGGTATTCTGTACATGTATTCTATGTGTGTGAGACTCATATATGTAAGTTTAACTTTGAGTCTAAATAAAGCCTTTTCCCCAGTAAGTTGGTCTCTGTAATTGAATGTATGACCATTGAGCTACACTGTAATGAATTTGAATAATTTGATGTATTAGCTCCTCACCCTTACGAACAGAGAAGAAAAATTAATTGGACCCCAGATTTTAGAAATAGTACCCAGTGCTGGATCAGATGGTAGCGACGAAGATAGTTCTCTTTCTGGAATGAGGAGAACTTGAGTTAGTCACCATTGTTCACTTTAGATGCTCATATCCAGACATAGAAGATTGGTGGAATTGTGGTAATTCTAAGGAGCGTTGTACTGGCAGCGGATGAGTGACTATTAATAGGGTTGCAGATTGCGGCAGTTGCACTCAATTTGTGGTGACTTGGGGAGATGTTTTTGCATGTTGTGTGAGTGTGATGATTTATAAAGAGGTTGAAGAGGTTATCGGGCCCACTGTGGCGTAAGATCCCGGGATTGTTTAAAAGGTGTAGAAAACGCCATATTATATTGTCTGCTCAGAGGTTGTGTTGTGAAATGTCAGCAATGGCATGGTTAAGGTAGAAACTTAATTAGTGTGAATGTGAGGCGATTGGTATAGTGGATCTTAATGCGCAGAGTGAAGCTGTACTGGTCTCAATGACGCCCAGCAGGTCAAGGTTTCATCAGAAGTGATTCTAAAATTAGTTTCTGTGTTTAAAACTATTCATTTTGCGGAGCAGAAAAAGGTTTTGAATTTTGTGTGTGTGTGTGTGTGTGATATTGCTAAGTGAGTATGTGTACAGATTGTGGTAGGTGTAGTGTCACGCTGGTATTGGTGGAAAACATCATATGGTACCATGCTGCAATAGGCAGTTGCATGGGATCAAATAATACTGGATACAACATTATTTTTTATTGAATTGAACTCTTGTAAAAAAATTGTTGAAAAACTAAATGTTTTAAAGTTTTTGTGAGACCTGTTCAGGGGTAATGTTCATATTCTTAGTAGAGAGGGAAAGTGGACCCTCTCAAAGGTACTCCTGGTCCTTATATGGTGATTAATGTAGGACTTCACACATGTGTATGGCCTGGTCAATGGTACAAGATCACAGAAAAGGAAGGCCCATTGAGATTCCCAAAATGTGGCATATTTAATTTGAGAATTATTGGAAATTTGAGAAGAGTGCTGTACGAAGTGAAGCCACCCCCTACACCTGCATAATATGAATCACGTTATGCTTGGGAACATGCTGCTCATGCTAGGGGAAAGGGAGAGATACCAAGGTATGCGTTCTTATGCAGATGCTAGATGGGATGCTGAGCAGAAAAGGTGGAGAACAGATATGATAGAAGGGGGTAAGGGGTTAAGTGTATCTGGCTTAGTCCGCAGATGTGACTGAGGGAGAAGTGGAAAGAATGACAATCAGAAAATAAAAAGTGAAGAAGCAAAAGAGCATGATGACATGAGTGTAGATGGTGACGACGATTCTGGAGATAGTCTTTTCGATTTTTTATTATCATAACTTCCACCCCTGTAAAATGAAGCTAGAGGTGAGGGTGAGAACAATGGTCTTGGAAGCAGTGGCGTCATTTACTTCCCTGCTGCGCTGGGTAGGAAGGCTACTAGTCCTTTGGGACCTATTCCTACTAGCGTGCTTTGCAAACTAAGATGTGAGGGTCTGAGACAATGTGTCCCAGTTGACTCTACCGTGAATACCATTGGTGCTCTCACTGTACAAGTTACTATTGGCTTGGTAGTTCCTATGTATCAATCAGAAGGCTCTGGGAGAAACACGTACAATCTGGCAGTACCTAATAGTGTTGTGGTATCAACTAATGCTCCAAATAATTCAGGTACTAGGGGATTTGTTCCTTTAATTCCTATACATACTAGCACTCAATGTGCAGCAAGTGCAGAGACAACTTTGAATATGTCAGGATGTACTTCAATCAGCACATATCAGAAGATGCCCACTTATTCTACTCCTGTATGGGAACCGCCTTTGAATTTGGGGAATGATGCTCAGTGAAATGATTCCACACCTAAAATTCCTGTAGCAAATCAATCTGTTAGTGCAAAAGAGATAGATAAATGGCTACAATTTTTTAATGGAAGCACTCCCTCTAAATAGAGAACGTGTACAGGAGTGAGTCAGGCAACAATTCCATCGACACCAAGAGAAAGAACTCCGGATGTAGCGAAGTTGACAGTAGAATTGGACAAAATGTTTTTTGGAACTCTTGGCTTAAAACAACTGGAGACTTTTCAAGGGGATGAACTTGTATTTATGTGTAGGGACATCGCTATTCGAGTGGGTCAAGTGCATGATAACTTGGCAGATTTCGCTCAGAAATATGATGTTCACTTAAATAAAACTAGGTCTTGACGGATGTGCTATCAAGTGTCCTTCAGTGAAAAATACATTTCTGATATGGAACTCCTGGGTTCCAAACTCAGATTAAAAAACTAATTTCAAATATTAGGAAATGGAATGAATTAAACATATGGGACACTAAATTGGTTGTAGAAAAAGGAGGTAAAAAAGCCAGCCTCCGGTTAGAGTAGAGGTTGGTGTTGCAAACTTCCTTTTGAGAGAAGTGCCGGTGGAGGTTATGCACATGTGCCATGGAGCAGAAGTGATCTTGCATCATTTATTAATGATTTTCCAAAATTACAAAGAAGCCAGTGGAATGGTATTGAAATGGTTGAAAGATTTGCGAAAATTTCACAGGTGTTGTGGATTGATCTGCATATGTTCTTTGACATTGTTGTTCCCAGTAACCTGTGGACGTAATGTAAGATTGCTATTCAATGGCCTGAGATGGAACCGACTAGAAATACATTGACAAAGGGTCTCTCACTACTGGTAATGAAGAAATATCAGGAGGTCATGATATTCCGAAAAGGGAAAGTGCCTCCTCATGATGTTGAATGGGTCAAAACTGACAGAACGACTCAAGAACCAAAGGAGTTGATTCATGCATACTATGAGAGGTTGTTGCAGGCATTCACACAATACAGTGGCACGGAAACGCTAGAAGCAAAGGATATGCGACATTTAGTGTCAAGGTTTGTGACAAGGTGGAGACCAGAAATGAGCATGATGAGCTAGGAACATTTGATCTGTTGGCAGAATAAGTCTAATTGATGAAATTATGCATTACGCTAAATATTACCATGATGAGATAGAAATGAAGCAGAATTAGCTTAATGAAAAACTGATGGTCACTCAAATGACCTGTCCTATCCGGGTATAGTGATGGATGTAAATAGTCTAAAAAGATCAACACTGTGACACATCTACAACAGAGTGGGACATTGGAAGTGTGAATGTCACTTAAATCCAGCTAATTAGGTCCAAAATGCTGGATTTCTTTCTTCTCAGAATAATAACTCCAATCAGATGCAGGGTATGCAAAAACCTAGAAGTCAAACTTTTGATGTGCTCCACGTTCCAATAATGCAAGTCCCTCAGCCTTCAATGCTACAGCAAAATGCTGTTGGGTCACATCAGAATACAAATCAGTGTTTGAGAATGAATACAAATCTGATGCAGGATAATAATTCATTTCAACAATTTCTGCTGTTCAATTTGATTGATGGAAATGGCTGTGATCAGTTAGCCTTATGGTGCCTGAGGGGGCAGGAAGACTGGGGTAGCCTTAGAGGTGGACCAGAGTGGACCATTTATACACAATGAAGTGGATGGCCATCCTGTGTCATTATTGGTCAATACTGGTATGGCCTGTTCTACTTTGAGAACAGTAATGTCCCAAACCTGCCCCTTTTGGGTAAAACAATCCAAGTTGTTGGTGTAGGGAATAAACAAATGACTGCTCAAGAAACTGCCCCAGTTTAAGTGAAAATAGGATCTTTTGAGGATAAACATGTTTATCATATGTGATCGCTGTCCAGTGAATCTCTTGGGAAGAGACTTACTTTCAAAATTAAATTGTGTTATCTTTTGCCCTCCAGCAGGAATAGAGGAATAGACGATCAACCCATGATGAGGATGCTGTCTTTAAGATGATGAGAATTGAACTGCTGCAAGATGCTGACATTGCTAACATTTGATGGTTTTCCCCCAGACTTGAGAGAAACTATCAAACATGGGGTGTGGGATTTTACGGTTAAGGCTATCAGACTGATTGAAGCCTAATGTTGAATTCTTGAGAACCCCACAGTATAATTTGACACCAGAAATGATTGCTGGAATAACTCCTGTGATCGAATCCATGATACAGCAGGGAATTCTGAAAGAGGTTATGGGAAGTCCTTGTACATCTCCCCTTATGGATCTTCAGAAACCAAGTGGCAAATTTAGGATTGTACAGGACCTGAGGAAAATAAATAACGTTGCTCCTTGTTGGCCCGTGGTACCGAATCCAGTTGTAATACTGTTCCAGATTCCATATGAGGCTGAGTGGTTCACTGTCATTGTCAGGCCTTCTTTTTCATACTGTTAAATTAGGATAGTCAGTTCCTTTTTGCATTCCGCATTGGAAGCAAGCTCTTAACGTGGTGCTGTGTCCCACAAGAGTATACTGAATCTCCATCTATTTTTAATCAGATTTTAAAGAAAAATGTTGAATCCTTATTCATGCCTTGCAGCTCACTCTTAATCCATTACATCAACGACCTAATGGTGGCATCATATGCCCAAGCCACAAGACACTATTGCATTGCTGAACCACCTGGCTGAGAATGTCACCAGGAATGTTACAATATTTCCGAAAAGAAGTCCAATATCTTGAAAACCACATTGAAAAGGGAATGAGGAAAGTGTCACAAGGAAGAATTTCAGTCATACTGAAAATGAGTCTGCCAACTACACAGAGGGAAGTCAGAATATTTTAGGTAATGGTGGGCTACTGTAGACAACTTTTCCATAATGGCAAAGCCTTTACAGAGGCTGACACACAAGGATGTATCTGATCCGGTACCATGGGATAACTGCCTTGTCACGTTTCGAGAGCTGAGAGAATGTCTCTGTCATGCCCCGGCTCTAGGAATGCCTATTTATAACAAATCTTTGGCACTTTTCTCCAGAGAGAAGAAGGGCTGTGCTCTCTCAGTGCTAACTCAAATGCATGGAAATGGTAACAGATCTGTGGACTGTTCTTCCGCCACATTAGATCCTGTTGCTTCTGTATTGCCCGGCTGCCTTAAATTGGTAGCCACAGTCAGCACTAGTATAAAGAGGTGTAAAAATATTGTTATGGGTCATCCATTAATTGTGTACGCCCCACACTCCCTAGAGCTTTTGATTACTAGAACCAGAACACAGCAACTAACAAACAGACATCTTACCAAATACAAGCAGGTGATATTGGCTGCAGAGAATCTAACTATCAAGCGTTGTGGGATTTTGAATTCTGCCACTCTGTTGCCAATATTGGATCAGAAAATTGCTGAAGTTTGCTAAGGAGACCATGATTGTTTTGATGTTACTGAACTGTGCACCAAGGCGAGACCAGACAAGCAAGATGAACCATTACCTGAATCTGATTATGTATCCTATGTTGATGGTTCATGCTTAAGAGACAGTGGAGGGAGTCTTAAAGCAGCTTATGCTGTTTGTGCCCTTATTGGGGTTGTTGAAGCTTTCTGGCTTCAAGGAATAGTCTCTTCCCAAGTAGCTGAATTGGTCGTTCTTACTAGAGCATGTTGTGTTTCCAATTAATTGAAAGTGACAATCTTCACGAACTGTCAGTAGGGCTTTGGTGTCATTCATGACTTCGGACAACTGGGGTCTCAGTGACACTTTATGACTTCTTCTGGATCTCTGATCCAGAATGGAAAACAGGTGAGAAACCTTCCTGACACACTGCAATTGCCCAAGCAGATTGCAGTGGTTAGGTGCCCTGCACAATGTTCTGGAGGTGAGTATGTGACCTTGGGCTATATACACCCTGGAGTGGTTGCCAAATACTGTGCACATAATGTTTGTACCTTCAATGGTGAATTCACAAATGAAGGAATGGATGATACTTATTTTAACCTCTTGTTAATAACAGTTGATACCTGCAATGGAGTGAAGAGGCTTCAGGAGGAAGTGTCTGAGGAGGAACAACAAAGTTGGGTTAGAGCACGCAGGGTTAAGAGAGATGAATACATTTGGATTTCACTGGATGGGCGACCGGTGTTGCCAAATACCTTGTTATCTCCAACGGCTAGACATTTCTATGGTCCAACTTATATTGGAAGGGAAGCTATGGTTAGATTGTTTAGACAGACTTGGCTCAACCCTCAATTTAGGTTGATGGCTGAAGAGTTGTGTCATAGATGGGTTGTGTGTCAACAGAACAATGTTGGGAAAAGAACTGCAATTACACTGAGTCACAAAGGAAGGTCAAGAGGATCTTTTAACAGGAAACAAATTGTGGGAAAACAGGGCTGATTGCAAAGCCCCCCTGCCTTTTTGCCCCCATTTTTCACTTTTTGCTGGTGTTTTCCTGACTCTGAGGGTGCCCTGGGTACTGCTAGCCAGCCCCACGACCTCTACTCTGTATAAAATGAGTATGCAAACTAGACTAATTATAATTGGCTAAGTCAGCTTACCTATAAGCCCCTAGTATATGGTAGGGCATGTAGGTTTAGGGACCCCAGCATAGGTGGTACCCCCATAGGTGCACTCCTGAGATGCCCATGTCATTTTAAAGGTAGGCCTGCTTTGCTGGCTGCTTTTAAATTAAAGTTACATCCAAATTCAACTTTGGAATTAAAAGTACTTCCAAAGTCTTGAACTATCTATTGTTACATATAAGTCACCCCTAAGGTGTGTCTTATATGCCCCTAGGCCTGGGTCCCATGTAACTATAAGCAGGGACCTTATAAAAATAGTTTTATAAGTCCTGGTGAGGTAAAACAGGCAAATTAGTTTTTCCCTCATTGTAGTGAGTGGCCTCTATAGGCTAGAATGGGGAGACTTTATTTTAATATTAAAAGTCCCCTAAAGTAAAAGATACTTCAAGTTTGGTATCAAATTAATTGTTATAATAGATCCCACAACTTCCAGTTGTTGGATTTAATATAACTTGTTCAGGGAAAGAGTTTTAAACTTTACCTGAAAAGTTGCCAACTTCAGCCCTGCGGTGTTTTTGCTGCTTTGCTCTGATTGGCCAGCCTCTGGCAGCCTGGCCAGGTTGCCTTGATGAGGTGTGAAGTGGCCTGGCTCAACACAAAGAGATGTGCCTGGGGAGGAGATCTTCCCTCAGCAGATGGAGAGGCAGGAAGGGGAGGGCTGCCAAACTGGTCTTCAAAGGCAGGGAAGGACATTTGGAGCAACCCTGCACCTCCCTCACATCCTGCAAACCCAGACAATTAGGTGCCCCCTGATTAGATTAGGACAGGGCAGGAGAAGGATGTGTTTAAGATTTTTAGCCACACCAGTGGGTGGGCTCAGCCAGATGTAACCCCCAACAATCACTGTCAGCCAAGATGGATTTTTGAAGAATGTTGCTCCCAGGGATTGATTTTTGCCACTCTTCCCAGGAAGTGGTCATCACAGGGGGAAGGACCCTGCATCTGATTGGAGAACCAGGACCCCCCTGTTTTTTTACCCAGGATAAAACTGGCAGACATGCACCTACACCTCAGATCCCTACCAGATTCCAACAAGGATGAACTACAGAAGAAGAAGGACCAGCTTCAATTTTAGACTGGCAGCACAATGGGAAATTGTGCATACACATTGATCAGAACTATAACAATAAGTTGTTCATAGGGAAGAATGATTGTGACCATATTTTTGATGTCAGGGGGAAGACTGAATTCTTTTTTGATGGAAAGGATCCTGTGATTCCTGGAGGGTATTTTATTTGTGGGTGGACAGTATACATTTTTTTCAAGTTCCTGAAAGGATGGCCTGGTACGTTTTATCTAGCAATACTATTTCCAAAAGATCTAGCATGTGTAGCATCTTGAGGATCCTGTGTGAAAGATGAAACCCAGAACTAGACGAGGAGCTAGTGCTGCAGAAATAGTGGGATATATCTTTGTTGCGTTGATTCAATCAGTGGGAGTGATTTTGAATGATCTGAAGATTAGAAAGCTGTCTACCACAGTGGATAAACTGGCTACTAGCACTGAGATGGTTTTGATAAGATCAATGGTTCTACAAAATCGTCTTGCACTAGATTTGTTGCTCACAAAAGAGGGCGGACTCTGTCAGATGTTGAAGGTTCAACAATGTTGTACCTTTATTCCGGATAAAAGTAAGGATTTGGAGAAGTATGGCCAGAACTTTTCAGGGTTGACGAAGGATTTGAAGGAGTTGCAGGCGACTGGTGCATGGGAAGCAATTGGAAATGGATTTTCTGCTATAGGCAGGTGGTTTGGGTATTTTGAGAAGTGGAATTGTAGGTTTTGTGTTCACACCATTGTTGATTATTTCAATTGTGGGAATAGTTTTGTTGGTTAGATACAAAATCTTGGGGCGTGGCTAGAATGGCAGCCGGAGCGGACGCCTGACTCAGGAGCTCCGCTCACGGCCCATCTAAATCGGCTGTAATCCTTACCCCTGTGTGGCTGGGTTCCCGCGGCCACGAAGGAAGGAGGCCCTCTTCCGAGATAAGGGCGTCCTGAAGATCCTGGTGCACAGTGGCCGATCCTGCGGCGAGTCTCCTGGGGCCGCGAGGGTGAGACGTGGCCGGCGCCTATACCGTTTGGAGCCCACTGCGTACGTCGAGTGGGAGACGGGTGCTGCTCGCCGTTGTCGCGCCTCCCTCGATCCCGTGGCGGCGGACCCCCCTGGGGAGGGGTGTTGCGGTGGCCGCAGCCCATTCTGGGCGCGCTTGGACTGCGGGAGCTGTGGGCGTAGACCCCGACGCAGAGGTGACTGCGAGCTGGGGCTGGGCATTGCGCCTCTGCCTTGCTCTGCCTCCTCCTCCTCCGGGGGGCTCCGTGCCGGGCCTCTCTGGCCTCGCGTCTGGGCATGGGCTGCCGGGGCAGAGCACGGCGCGGGCCGTGGCCTGGTCCGGGCGCGTGGCCCTTGGATAGGCGGCTTGCTCCCTTTCTTTCGATGATTTGGCCCGCCTGGATGGGCTTTGGGCCGGGCAGAGTCGGTGGTTGGGCTGTGCTGGGCGGGCGGCGGCCCGTCTAATGTGGTGCACAGTCGGTGCACTAATTGTAATCAGCTGTTGTGAGGAATACAATTTTTTTTAAAAAAAAGAACATAAAGACTGAAATAAATGGAAGGGGGGGGAAGGAGGGAAAAAAAAGAGAAGGAACCTGAAACACACAAAAAAAAAAAAAAATAGCAATAAAGGACAAAAGGGAGAAAGGATAAAACAAAGATGGGGATCTAGAAAAAAAAAAAATGACGCAGGGTGCAAGAATGCACTGGGGCCATTAAAGAGAAGAGAGGAACACGCATTAAGCTGACGGTGAAAAGAATATAATCAATGATTTAGCACATTGTGATAAACAATTTCAAATTATAGGCATGCATGGCCTCCACAATCCTCCCAGGAACACCACACATGGGCTAATGTAAGGGCTACAACGTGAACTCACAATCTGACAGTGTCTCTCTTTGAGTGCTCCTCCCCTGTCAACGCACTTTGCCGGATATTAAAGCACAACCTCAAAACCCCTCAGACAACGGATGGGGGCGACAAGCAGTAGAGGGACCTGACATAAAGGCGAATTAATTGGCAGGAAGCTCAATTGGTCTTCACAAAACAACCCCGTAACTGAGTATGGTCAAATTACCATCCCAATAAACGTTCAGATGAAGCACATCACGATGATAACTCCCTAGGAATCCAGTGGAGTTGGCTGGGAGTTATTCCACCCCCCTTGTCGTTGGTACTAGCTCACACCAAATCACCGCAGCGGAATTAGACTCTCCTCAGTGGTCTCGCCAAGTCAGATATTGACAATAATAAAAAACAAGTCCTCTGCAACTCACCGGAAGAGCACAGCTACAGGGGCACGCACTGGACCAACCTGTGCCCTCGGGCAGCCCCGACCTAAACCAATCTCAGTGTGCAGCTCAGTGGTAACTACTGCCTTGGGACGCAATGGTCAAGCCAAAACACCCCAAACCGGGGCCCCACATGGATGGTGGCATCCCACCTCCTGCAAGTCTCCCTGACACGCAACTCACAACACTTCTCCAGGTGAGCGAAACACTGCGCTCACACTCCCTTCAATTCGACAAACTCTTGCAAGCAATAATGGACACTAAGTCATCACTAGAAGGAAAAATAAATGCTGCGGCCCTGGAGGTTACGTTACTCCGTGCACACCATCGCAAACTAACGGACAGGGTTAACGACACAGAATCTGCACTAAAAACTGTCCAACCCGAGGTCGCAAGCATGAGAACTGAAATCCAACAAATGGAAATTGAATTAACACAATTGCAATGCAGAGCCAAGGACGCGGAGGGCCGCTCTAGATGTAAAAACATCAGATTCCTGGGCATACCAGAACGTACAGAGTCACTCAAAGCCGAGGAATTCATAGAGGACTGGCTGAAAAACATAATGAAAATACAGGACACCATCAAAGCACCAGTGATAGAGAGAGCTCACAGGATTCCTGGTAGACCCCCGCGTCCCGGCGCTCCACCCCGACCTCTAATAACGCGGTTCTTAAATTATAGAGATAGAGATTTAGGGGGTCATTCTGACCTCGGCGGTAAAAGGCGCTTACCGCCGGTCAGAAGACCGCCATTAAACCGCCGTGGCCACGGTAAACCGCCACGGTCATTCTGACCCACAACTGGCAATCTGCCAAAAACCCGACATCCACGGAAGGCCGCCTCATCAGCGGTCAGTGATAAACTGGAGATGACCAAACCTCCACCGTCACGCCAACACAAACACGCCCATGCCATTACGACCCACGAATCCGCTCAAAATACACACACATTTACAAAACACAGCCACATTGGACAATTCGAAATACACACACCTGATACACATACAAACAACACACCCACACACCCAGTACAATATAAAACACACACCCACATCACCCACAAACCCCTACAAATCGAAATTCTGAGAGAAGGCGCAATACACAGAGAGAGAGAGCACAGGGAACGCAAACCACAACACACACAGGAATCCAACATCATCACCCACACCACATCTACGCACACATCACCACACACCACCACTCACATCACCACAAACACCACCCCACACCTCATCCACACCACCCAATGGCACCCCAAAGACACCCCAGGTTCTCGGACCAAGAACTCAGGGTCATGGTGGAGGAGATAATCAGGGTAGAGGCCCAGCTCTTCGGCACACAGGTGCAGCACACCACAATAGCCAGGAAGGCGGAGCTATGGCAAAGGATCGTCGACAGGGTCAACGCTGTGGGACAGCATCCCAGAAATCGGGAAGACATCCGAAAGCGCTGGAACGACCTACGGGGGAAGGTGCGGTCGATGGTGTCAAGACACAACATCGCTGTGCAGAAGACTGGCGGCGGACCCCCACCCACTCCACCCGAATTCACAGCATGGGAGCAAGAGATCTTTAACATCCTGCATCCTGACGGCCTCGCTGGAGTAGCCGGAGGAATGGACTCTGGTAAGTCGAATCTCAACTACTTCACCCCACCCACCCCCCCCAACCACCAGCATGCAAACCCACACCCCCACCCTCACCCCCAACCCCCCAGCACACATCCTCCCTGCCAATGTCTCACCAGCACAACCCACCCAACCCAACACCAATCCCTGAATGCCAACACAAACCGTGGACACCCATCACCTAAGCATGACCACTTCACATACCCATCACCCCCCCCCCAAACCACCCTCACAACTCCTCCCACAAGGGACTGCCAGCACTGGGGGACAAGGGCACCCACAAATCGCACGCCATGGCACACACAGAAGCAATAACCATACTCTTTTACCCCTGCAGGGCCCGAACGCCAACACACCGGCCAGGAGGGTCCAGATTTGTCCATCCCACCCCCAGAACAGCCCCCCAGTGATGACAGCAGCTCTGTCGACCTAGAACCTGATGACCAGCCCGGACCATCGGGGACCTCTGGACAGTCGGTTACCCTCAGGCAGCCACAGCCCACAGCAGACCTACTCCCCTCTGGGAACACCAGCACAGCACCCACCCAGCGGGCCCATGCCTCTGTCTCCAGGACAGGTCAAGCAGTGGTGTGTCCACCACTACAGGGCACCCAGGGTAACCCACAACCCCAACAACAACAGGGACCTGGGGGCAGTGGTAGTGGGCACACCGTCCAGGGGACAGAGGCCCGGGGAAACAGGGGAACTGGGAGGGCTGCTGTGCGACAGGGGGGGGACAGGCCCAGGGAACCCACTCTCCAAGAGGCCCTCACCACCATCATGGGAGCATACCACCACTCCCAGGAGACGATGGCGACGGTACTGGCCAGGTTCCAGGAAATCCAGGCACAGCAGGAGGAACGGTACATGGGGTTCAGAGACGAACTCAGGAACATCGGGTCCGCAATGGGGACCATCGTCCTGGCCCTCAACCAGATAGTCACCACATTGCGGGACCATGTGGCACCACAAAGGGCCCCTGTCACTAGCCAGGACCAGGAACAGCCTACCACCTCCGCCGGCGCTAGTGGACAGGAAGCCCCCATACAACGACAGGCCACCAGAACCCCACCTCCTGCTGAAGAACAACCACCCCGCAAGCGGAACCTGAGATCTCACAAGAAGACAGAGTAGGATGCCAAGACCCCCGCCAGCATAAGATACCCCCTGAAGTCATCCCACTGTCCCACATTGTCACCCTGTCCACCTTAAACAGCCCCTGCTTCATCCTTCCACAGGCATATGGACAATGCACCTGTGAGACTGAGAACTGGACTCTGCCATGGACATTACTCCACCCCCACCCATCACCGTTTTACTATCATGGACCTATATGTAGCACTTAAAATAAATCACTCATTGCACTTTAAAAAACAGGAGTCTGCTTGTATTCTTAACAAATGTATTACACATAACGGTGCAATTATGTTCAGTTACATTGTGATGACAACATACCAATGTCAATAAGCTTTAGTCCATGGGCAAACAAAGCAGAAGTCACGCAGTGGGTCATACAGCTCTGAAAAGGGAAGGGAAAGTCAAACATCAGTTAATAGGAACTGGGGGGAAACACAGACAGTAGAGATGCAGGAGGCCAGAAGTAAATATAAAATGTCGTGGGTGATTCTTACCTGTGTGCTACTGAAAATACTGTTGTATAACTGTGTCCCTGTTGTCCGTGTCGTCCCCGTCGACTTCTTCCTCTTCACTCTCCACAGGATCCACAGCTGCTACACCACCACCATCTGAACCATCCTCCTGCAGGAAAGGCACCTGGCGTCGCAATGCCAGATTGTGAAGCATACAACAGGCCACGATGATATGGCACACCTTCTTTGGTGAGTACATTAGGGATCCACCTGTCATATGCAGGCACCTAAACCTGGCCTTCAGGAGGCCGAAGGTCCTTTCTATAATCCTCCTAGTTCGCCCATGGGCCTCATTGTACCGTTCCTCTGCCCTGGTCCGGGGATTCCTCACTGGGGTCAATAGCCAAAGCAGGTTGGGGTAACCAGAGTCACCTATCAGCCACACACGGTGTCTCTGTAGCTGTTCCATCACATACGGGATGCTGCTATTTCGCATGATGTACGCGTCATGCACTGACCCAGGGAACTTGGCATTTACATGGGAGATGTACTGGTCAGCCAAACAGACCACCTGGACATTCATCGAATGGTAATTTTTTCGATTTCTGTACACCTGCTCATTGTCTTTTGGGGGGACTAAAGCCACATGGGTCCCATCAATGGCACCAATGATGTTGGGGATATGTCCAAGGGCATAGAAATCACCCTTAACAGTGGCCAAATCACCCTCCTCAGGGAAAACAATATAGCTCCGCATGTATTTCATCAGGGCTGACAACACTCTGGACAAAACCTTAGAAAACATAGGCTGAGACATCCCAGATGACATGGACACTGTTGTCTGAAAAGACCCACTTGCCAAAAAATGGAGTACTGACAGAACCTGCACCAGAGGGGGAATTCCTGTGGGTTGGCGGATGGGGGACATCAGGTCTGGCTCCAGCTGGGCACACAGTTCATGGATAGTGGCTCGGTCAAGTCGGTATCGAAGTATGATGTGTCGTTCTTCCATTGTCGACAGGTCCACCAGCGGTCGGTACACGGGAGGATTCATCCTTCTCCTCGCAAGTCCCAGCGGATGGTGCCTAGGAAGGACAACATGGAGTACAGAGTCAAGCAACCCACAGGTACGTTCACACAGCTTGCTAAGTACACGAATCGCTATGCATAGAAAGGCTTGTATGAGTAGCAATGCAAGGCCTAGGCCTGTGTGACGCAGTAGAAATTAAGCCATGTGTGCCCTTGAAATGGCGGCTGCCTGACCTGAGATGTGTGACAATGGGATGTGAGGTCAACACACTGGCGTGGCACACCGTGGCGGTAGGCGGTCGAAGACCGCGGTGCGAAGCTGCATTGGTTAACATAGAACCCTATGGGTTTCAGGAGCCAATGACGATGTGCGCCGGCGGTCGCGGTACGCACCGCCGTGGCACGCACCGCCGCGGGCGTGACCGCCATTTTCTAGCTGCCTAATCACTCGAGACCTGATCATCCACAGGAGAGGACCTATACTGCAAGTGCTGCTGTGACCTCGGTCTGGAAGAGACAATGGCTGCTGCGACTGGGGAAAGGGCCCTTGCCTTCACTTCTGAAGAGTTGGAGAAACTTGTGGATGTGGTCCTGCCCCAGTATGCGCTACTCTACGGTCCTCCAACCAACAGGTAAGTACACTGGGTGCACGTTGAATGGGCTATGGCTGGGTTGTGTATGGTGGATGTAAGATGGTGGGGAGGGGAGCGAATGAGGAGTGCAAGGCACGACAGATGAGAGCATGTGCCACATGGCAAGGCTGGGGAGGGGGGGCCAATCACATCTAACATGCAGAAAATTTATGATATTTCCTTTCCCACCCTGTACATGTCAAATAGGTCAGCGCCCATCAGAAAGTCGACATTTGGCGTGCCATCGCCAAGGAAGTCCGGGCCCTGGGGGTCCACGACAGACGGGGCACCCACTGCCGAAAGAGGTGGGAGGACATCCGCTGCGGGACCAGGAAGACCGCTGAGTCACTGCTGGGGATGGCCTCCCAACGTAGGAGGGGTGCCAGCCGCCAATTGACCCCCCTGATGTCCCGGATCCTGGCGGTGGCCTACCCCGATTTGGATGGGCGCGTGAGGACATCACAGCAGACACAAGGGGGTGAGTATCAGCACATTCTGCTATCTTTACGTGCAGTGGAGGTGTCTGGGTGGGGGAGGAGGGCTGTGGGTGACATTAGGCCAGGGCGCTTTCTGTAGTGTAGTCCCCTCCTTTAGGCATGGCCCTGTGCCCCCGCCACCCACCTCTGTAGGGTGCGAAGTACAGCAATCCATGGTCCAGCTTCACCCATGTGTGCATTTGTTGTCCGTAGACCTGTAGGCCTAGTCACAAGTACAGAGTAGTGAAACCCGATTGCGCGGCGTAGTGCAGGAGCCTCCTGTGTCTGTCCTCTCCGACAACGGTGTTGACAATGCATGCACTCAACCTGTCTTTATTTCTCCCCCCCCCTTTTTCTTTATCTTCTTGTGCATGTGTGCATTAGCATCATCAGGCGGAGGAGAATTGCCATCGGAGCACGAGGGAGCTGCGACTCACATGGCCCCGGTGGGCCATGCTACAGACACCGAGGTCACCAGTGATACGGAGGGCGAGGGGAGCACCACAACGGGGACCCGTGGTGACACCAGCGACACCGACACGTCCTCGGAAGGGAGCTCCCTAGCGGTGGCGGCAACATCCGTGCCCCCCCGCCTCAACAGGTACAGCAGTCACCCAGCGCACCAGCTCCGCCCTCCCAGCAGCCCCTCAGCCTACGCTCCGTGCCCGCTCCCCCAAGAAGGCGGGCATCTCCTTCGCCCCAGGCACCTCAGGCCCTGCCCCAGTTACCCCTGCTGCCCTCAGTGAGGAGGTCATTGACCTCCTACAGACCATCATTGTTGGGCAGTCTACCCTTTTGAATGCCATCCAGGGGGTAGAGAGGGAGGTGCATCGGAGCAATGCATACATTGAGGGCATTCATTCGGGTCAGGCTGCCCATCAACGATCGTTCAATTCTCTGGCCTCAGCACTGACGGCAGCCATTGCCTATCCCATTCACACCATCAGACCAGCCTGCACACACCTCAACACCCAAGGGCAGCTCATCCAGACATAAGCATCACAGATCCCACAAGCATACACCCAAGCAACATCCAGATGCAGACATGGCAACAGTCACTACCACCTCTGTGTCCCCCTCCTCCTCGTCTCCCTCCTCCCTCCCTGTGACGTCTCCACTCACACCTGCATGCACACCACCATCAGCCAGTACTTCCATCACCACCACACCCTCCAGTACAGTCCGCACACGTGCAGTCACCACCCCCACTACCATTTACACGTCCCCTGTGTCCTCTCCCACTGTGTCTGTCACCCCCTCTTCCAAAACACTCAAACGCAGGCAGCCACCCACCCAACAGCCAACCACCTCACGACAGCCTCCGTCACAAGCACCTGCACCCAAAGACAGCACACCTGACTCTCCTACAACCACATCCTCTTCCTCCACTCCCATACCCACTGCACCTACCCTTCCCATTGCTCCTAAAAAACTTTTCCTCTCCAAAGTTAACCTCTTTGCACCACCTGACCCACCCCCTCCATCTGGTAAGAGTCCGAAGAGCACCTCAGCCACCACCAGCCCTGCATCAAGTCTGACCATTGTGCACAGGTTTTGGAGTCCACCCTTTCCCAGCACTGATACATCGGCCAGCAGCAAGGGGACAGCCAGCCCCCCCCCCCTGGAAAGAGAACCCGCAAAACCAAGGGCCGCCGCGAGAAGGCTGACACGGCTGCCCCCAAGGAGCAAAGTCGTGGGCCGTCACCTGCCACAACATCAAGGGGAGGCAAGGGCCAGAGAGCCTCATCGAAGGAGGGCAAAGGCAGCAGGGCGGAGAAGTCAGCCAGCAGGGGCGCGGACCAGGAGGGCCCCACAAGCCCCATCCCGGGTGTGACCGAGGACACCCACGGGCCCAGGACTCCGTCACAGGAGGGTCCAGCAACTGCACGGTCGGAGGGCGACTAAGCAGGGAGTCCTGGCCAGGTCTGGCTCCCTTGATAGACAAGAAAGGCACCGCTGAACAGGGCCCCGCCGTGAAGATAGGCACCGCTGAACAGGGCCCCGCCGTGAAGATAGGCACCGCTGAACAGGGCTCCGCCGTGAAGATAGGCACCGCTGAACAGGGCCCCACCGTGAAGATAGGCACCGCTGAACAGGGCCCCGCCGTGAAGATAGGCACAGCTGAACAGGGCCCCGCAGTGAAGATAGGCACCGCTGAACAGGGCCCCGCCGTGAACATAGGCACCGCTGAACAGGGCCCCGCCGTGAAGATAGGCACCGCTGAACAGGGCCCCGCCGTGAAGATAGGCACCGCTGAACAGGGCTCCGCCGTGAACATAGGCACCACTCCGCTGGGCCCTTCCTGTCAAGCACCGCTCTGCTGGGCCCTTCATCTCAAGCACCGCTCCGCTGGGCCCTTCATCTCAAGCACCGCTCCGCTGGGCCCTTCCTGTCAAGCACCGCTCCGCTGGGCCCTTCCTGTCAAGCACCGCTCCGCTGGGCCCTTCATCTCAAGCACCGCTCCGCTGGGCCCTTCCTGTCAAGCACCGCTCCGCTGGGCCCTTCATCTCAAGCACCGCTCCGCTGGGCCCTTCATCTCAAGCACCGCTCCGCTGGGCCCTTCCTGTCAAGCACCGCTCCGCTGGGCCCTTCATCTCAAGCACCGCTCCGCTGGGCCCTTCATCTCAAGCACCGCTCCGCTGGGCCCTTCATCTCAAGCACCGCTCCGCTGGGCCCTTCCTGTCAAGCACCGCTCCGCTGGGCCCTTCATCTCAAGCACCGCTCCGCTGGGCCCTTCATCTCAAGCACCGCTCCGCGGGGCCCTTCATCTCAAGCACCGCTCCGCTGGGCCCCTTCATCTCAAGCACCGCTCCGCTGGGCCCTTCATCTCAAGCACTGCTCCGCTGGGCCCTTCATCTCAAGCACCGCTCCGCTGGGCCCTTCCTGTCAAGCACCGCTCCGCTGGGCCCTTCCTGTCAAGCACCGCTCCACTGGGCCCCGCCGTCTCAAGCACCGCTCCGCTGGGCCCTTCCTGTCAAGCACCGCTCCGCTGGGCCCCGCCGTCTCAAGCACCGCTCCGCTGGGCCCCGCCGTCTCAAGCACCGCTCTGCTGGGCCCCGCCGTCTCAAGCACCGCTGGCCCATTGACAGTGCTGGTTCTGTGTCGAGCTACTGTTCACGCTGCACTCTGGGCACCCTGCCTCCTCCATAAATAGTGGAGTCCGTTATCCACTTGAGAGACTGTGGCTTTGCACTCCCCAGGATGGTACAGCGGACAAGCCACCCACTGTAGAGACTTGAGAGACTGTGGCTTTGCACTCCCCAGGATTGGACAGTGGGCAAGCCACCCACTGTAGAGACTTGAGAGACTGTGGCTTTGCACTCCCCAGGATGGTACAGTGGGCAAGCCACCCACTGTAGAGACTTGAGAGACTGTGGCTTTGCACTCCCCAGGATGGCACAGTGGGCATGGTGGCCCCTTCGTGGTTCTGGCGTCGTGGACTCATGTGGCTGAGGTGCCCCCTCTTCCCTTCCCCCTGAGGTGCCTGTCGTTTTGTCATCTGATGCCCCAGCAGTGTTCTCTCCAACGGACTCAGGTCTCCTGTGTGGGCTTTGCCCATGTGTTTGGTGGACATTGGCCCACGGACTGTGGATATTAGAAAAACTGAGCTGGACTTATTGACTTTGTACATAGCTTTCGCACTGTTCATTATGCTTTGATATTTCATTTCGTAAATTTTCCATGACTTCAATGAACCTTATTTTTACATAAATTTAACTTCACATTTTTATTATGTCTTTGCGTTTATCAGGGGGGTTTGGGGGTGTCACTCAGTTGTTGCTCTGCATTGGTTTGTTGATGGTTTGGGGGGGGGGCGTATGTGTGTGCCCGTAACCTTTCGTCCTCCCCCCTCCCCTGTGTCGTAGGTGCAGTACTCACCGTTGTCTTCTGCGCCGTAGTTCGTACTCGTGGTAGATGAGCAGGTAGACAATGGCTGGTAGGATGTTTAATTCGGGCTCCATGCTGTCCTCCGTCCTCGTGGAGTGCGTAGAGGTGAGCGTTTTCCCGTTCGTAGTCTGTTTCCGCCGTGTTTTTATCGGCGGTGCTCCCGCCCCGGAAAAGGTGGCGGATTGGTGAGTTGTGATAGTGTGGGCGGTACATTGTCTGCCGCCTGCCTGTTGGCGGTGACCGCCGCGCTGTTTGTCTGTCCCGCCGTGGCGGTCGGAGTGTTAAAGCGGCGGGCTGTGTTGGCGGTTCCCGCCAGGGTCAGAATTCCATTTTTTGGACCGCCAGCCTGTTGGCAGGTTGGCCGCCGCTTTACCACCGACCGCCAGGGTTGGAATCACCCCCTTAGTTCTTCAACACTTCAGACCCTCAGGAGCAATTAATCTGGAAAATAGGAAAGTAACAGCCTACCAAGACTACACTATGGAAGTACAGCGTAAAAGAGCATCATATGTCAAAATTAAACAATTACTGTGTGAACACAAAATCACTTACTCACTCATGTTCCCAGCTCACCTCCGTATAGTAATCGACGAAAAGACTCTTATGTGCCCCACACCTGAAGATGCATGGACATGGATACATGCCAAGGGCCTGGTCGATTCAACCAGAGATGACGCAGCAAAAGAAGAATGGATCACCCCCAGTTCCAGGAGAAAGAAAAAGACAAACTCAACGACCCGCCCAACAAAGTCGCAGATGGCAGCCGATCAAGCGCAAATCTTAAAGGAAACTAGCACATTTGCTCGATCATTATCAGACTACAGGAGCGAAGCAGACATTAACGACGGTGGCTCTCTGGAAAGTGAGTCCAGTTCTTCCCTATCCCCACTGCTGGTGGGTCCTGTTATTACTCCGCGTCTGGCCGACGAAATATGAGCGTCAGCTGGGGACGCCCTCGGGTGAGTCCTAGGTCCTGAAATAGCTGGAATCGGATTCTCACCCTTTCTGTGAGTGCTAACTGATGAACACGGTCATTCCACGTTAAAGGCCGAACCGACGAGAATCCTGTTAGCCGCGGGAGGCCAGTGCAAGATGGCTTTATCACACCCAGAACTACACAGGGAAGGAAGCATTTTGGAGGTGGGCCAAGCAGGTGCCCGACCACAACCAATCCACGTCCCTCACCACCTGAACTGTACAGACTCTAGTTTAGGCACCGGTTGTGCCACTCCGTTTGAAACTGGGCTTCGCCCAAAATATCCTTTTTTGTTGAATTTTTATATTCCTTTCTTTCTATTCCAGGGCCTATTCCCCTTCTCCAGGGTTGGTGTTGTCCGGCGCGGGGGCTCAGAGCGTGGGGGTGGATTGTTGGGGCGCGCATACGATGGGTGGACGGACGGCGGAGTCGAGATTGGAGTTTCGGCCCGTTGGTTGTGTCCTGTGGATTTAAATAACACCACCCGCTATAATGCACAAGGAGCCTATATATAATATACTAACTTGTAATGTGAAGGGTATGGCGGGAATGTCCAAACGTAATAGGATATATGCGCACCTAAAACGCCATCACATCCACATTGCCATACTACAAGAAACACATGGAGAGGAGATGGGCGGGACAGATGTATGGCTCTGGGACGTCGACTTTTGCCAGAGGAGTACTGATCTGGATAGCCCCAGGGGTCCCATACACAGTGAAACGCAGTACAAAGGACAATGAAGGCAGGTTCATACAATTAGTAGGCTCGCTGGATGGTGGAACGCTAGCGATTAATGGGGTATATGTCCCGAATGTTAGACAGGGCGAATTCCTACGTAAAACGATCTCACACCTATCAAATGACTTAACCATACCTAGGATTTGGGGAGGGGACACGAATTGTGTCCCGAAAATAAATACAGACAGATCACACCCCCCAATGGTAGCCGCCCCAGCAGCGAAAAATTCACAGATGTTACAAACATGGATAACAGACCGCCGCCTGATAGATGTTTGGAGACACTTACACCCTCAAGAAAGGTAATACTCCTACCACTCCCTTGTGCACTTACTACATAGGCGTATAGATCTAATTCTCACCTCGCAGGATTTGTCACATAGAATTACAGGCGCAGAATACACTGCAAAGGTAATATCGGACCACTGCCCACTCATCGCTCACATCAGATGGGGTAGGCCACGTGCTTGCATCCCAACCTGGTGTCTCCAACCGCAATTATTACAAGACCCTCCGTTCAGAGAAGAAATAGCTAAGTACATTTTCTCTTACTTTTCCTTAAATGACGGAACAACGAGCTCTAGAGCAAACAAAAGGGACACACACAAGGTAGTCATAAGGGGTACATGTGTATCAATGACAGTGGGAGTACGACAATCACTGACACAAGAGCTCTGCAAATTAGAACAGGACGTTCGCACTGCAGAATGCAAACAAATAGAGGGCACAGGCACACATGTGGAGCTCACTAGTCTACGAACACAATGGAACGAGGCAGATAGGCGCCGAAGACACTACGACTTTCGTCATTACATGGCCCGTACACACGCGGAAGGGAATAGATCAGGAAAACTACTAGCATGGCTAATAAGGAACGAACGTCAGAATTCCCCCATAGGGGCCATCCGCCTTGACCCTGATAGAAACTCTTAATCGCATGGGCTTCGGTAAGACATATATTAACTGGGTAAGAGTGCTATATGCTTACCCAACAGCGAGGGTCAAGACGGGCGACACTATTTCCGAGAAGTTCGACATAGAAAGAGGCACCAGACAGGGATGTCCACTATCTCCATTGTTGTTTGCCCTAGCCATTGAACCTTTGGCTGCTCGACTTCGCACATTGTCCCCGACGTGGGGTATCCTGGACGGACACACACACCGTATAGTATCACTGTACGCTGATGAGGCATTAATATTCCTGCGAAATCACACAGAATCTATGCCCGACATACTGAGACTGCTGCAACAATTTGGCGAGGCATCCGGATTGAAAGTGAACTGGTCAAAATCATGCCTATTCCCTATGCGCCCCATCCCGGAAACACACCACTTAACTCCCAACCCGGGAGACCTGAAATGGTGTTACACCACCTTCAAATATTTAGGTGTAAATGTGTATCATGATTCCGGGGACCTCAAGGACGGCAATCTTGGACAGGTGATTAGATCTGTTAGAGGCTCCTTGCCCTTTTGATGTTCGCTCCCACTATCGCCCATGGGTAGAGTGGCCACAGCAAAGATGATAATACTACCACGACTATTGTACTTCTTTATGGCCCTCCCTTTGGCAATCCCCTCCTCTTTTTTTAGACCATTGAATAGCATATTAACAGACTTAATATGGGGCAAGGGCCGGCGGCGCGTGGCGCTATCTAAAATACTCCAACCACTTATACTAGGGGGGTTGGGGGCACCAAGATTTGAATTATACTATGCATCCGCCCAGCTGCAATGGATATTTAAACGGCTTGGGAATCCCACGGGGGCAGAAACACAGACAATACTCTCGGACCTAGGCCACACTGATATATTACACCACCTTATGAACCGTGATTGTCCGAAACACCAAGGAACATCTTATTAAATATAGCCCATTGGGCCTGGGGCCGTTTTGCACTAATAGAAGATAAAAAACTGCAGTACTCCCCCAAGATCCTACTATTGGCCATCCCGAAAATTGGCAAGATAGCAGCCAAGGTAGGCCTGAATACATGGCCCGAGAAGGGAATTCAAACTGTGGGCGATATTTACAGCGAAGGGCAACTCCTAACATATGAGGAATTGGCTGACACATTCAATCTGGGACAAGGAAGATTTATAGCTTTCGGCGCAGTACAACACTTAACAAGATTAGCTTGGAATTGTGGAAATAGGGAACCAAAAGTGGCCCCTATATTACACGATCTGTTAGACAACATAGCTGCCTCTATAAATGTATCAAGAACATACAGAATTCTGACCACACATATTGAACACAGGCAGGACCAAGCAAAAAATAGATGGAATCAAGTGCTATCAGAACCACTCCCACAAGAGTCATGGAATCGGGCTATGAAAATGATTTATGAAGTATCACGTAACCCCCGCTTCCGCTATACCCAGTTCAATTATGTGCACCAAGCATATTTATCACCTCATCGCTTAGCACGCATGTTCCCCCAAATATCACAGAGGTGCCCCAGGTGCGGGTCCATATGACATGGGATTGCCCCCCAATTCAAAACACATGGAACGACATAATAAACTTACTAACCGAATGGACTGATACCCCACTGTCTCCAACACCAGAATTATGCCTACTGGGTATAGGGGTAGGCTCTAAGAGTCGGAAACAAACACACAGATGCATAACACTAGCACTAGTGATGTATAGACGTCTTATAGCCATACACTGGAAAGCACTAAGTGCCCCAACTATTAATCAATGGCAAGCCGAGCTGTTGCGTTGGGCTAGGGCGGAGGCGCAGACGTTGCGGTCACTTCAGGAAAAGGGGATTCAGGTCAAAGGCGTGGACACCTGGAACTCTTTCGTGACAATCATGGAAAGCAAAGATGATAACCGACCTCCCTGAATAAATAGCAGGGATAGGTAACAAATAGCATTTACAGGTTGTAATTGTAATATTGTCCCAATTGGCTATCCCAGTATACACAACGAAGTTGTACACTAGTAATTAATAATTGAAACAATCGCAACTGGTAAGAGTCGACATACAGAACATAATTAGTAATAGAAGCTTTCTGGCAATTTACTAAATTAAAAGAGGGAATGCACATGGGCACACTGAACACCCCAGATGGATCTACTGTTGTGGCCTCTCCCTGCCTGGGCGACTGTCCCGCCTTTGCCCCACTGCCGTGCATGGGCGAGTACCGGGCCCCCATGATCGTCCTGGCTCGTGGCCTTAATGCGAGCATATACCGTAATGATCCAGTCTCCATTGGGGGCATTGTTAGCCAGGGGTGCCGGAGTCGCCCACCTCCCCTCCCCTTCGGGCCCCTCCCCCCCCACGCGCCGCCATGATCACAGCCTCATCTCTCTCGTTTTTCAGCCTTTTGTTCATTATTCTTTATGTTATGATGTTATTGCACTCCCTAGGTACAATACGTTCCCCAGGATTCTTTACTTAAATGCATAATAGTATCTACATTGCTAAGTGGACATTAATAAGTGAGGAATCTGTTTTGGAATACGAGGGGAGTAGGAGGGGAGGTAAGAAGAGGGAGAAAAAATTTATATTATCCTGTTATCCTGGAGTGCAACTGTAATCCTTTTATTTTTTCCTTCCCTCTGTTTCTCCTCTTTACTGTTGAAGAAACAATAAAAACATATATAAAAAAAAAAGATACAAATTCATCCAGAAACGGAAGATCCAGAGAGGTCAGAAGATAAAGAGAGCAGAAGTTGAATTGGAAGATAATGTAAATATTATGATGATATGAAGTGTTAGGAGTCAAGGCGAAAACTGTTAAAAACAACCAGGTTTTACAGAGTCTCATTCAAGACTGAAGGGGATTTATGATGAGTCTAAAAGTGATCAGAGGAAGAGTTGAGAGAGCGTAACCTGGCTGTGCCATTACGTCGCTGAAAAACTGAAATAAAGGGGTGGTTGTTTTTCTTTTTAATGTAAGAAATGTTTTCATTTAAGCGTGGTGCATGAAACATACGGGTAAAGTGCACAGATAAATACAATGGTTCATGTATGCTATATTTTACCATCATTTTGAAAGAATGCTTATGTTACAGTGCTTTAGAATTATTATTTTTCATAATCATTATATATTTGACAAAAGAGACATATAGGATATATATTTAACCTCAAAGTGCATTCATGCTCAATTATTTTGGCCAGAGTGAAGGCCCATACATTTTTTTCTTGTGTTCTAACCTTCAATGTGAAGTTTGCTTTTTGAATGCTTTCCTAACACTGCAGGTGTCAGGATCTGAGACCGATTTAATAGGGAGCTCAATATTTGGGTTGATAAGAAAAGCCCAACGGAATTGTTATTGAGGATGTGAGGAGTATCTGGGCTGGCAACTGTAACTCTTGTGAAATTCCAAAGCACAAGGGTATACCGAGGTTGACACTGAATCTTCAGGAAGCTAAAGTGTCAATTAGCAACTTATGATTTGTGGCTAGGTGTTTGAACTGGAAAAGGTATTTGTCTATCAGATCACCCTGGGAAGAATCAAGATTTCAGTGTGGTTTAGTTAGCGGTAAGATTCAGATTCACTCTGCTTATAGCTGAGAGAGGACCTTACTTATATACCTCTTTTGAACTCTAATTTCTATGTGGCTTCATGCTGCCATACCTCTCTTGATGGAAACGTCTCCAGAAGTTCTCTTGTGCTGACTACTTTCCTGAACCTATAGAATATTAGCATAGTTAGGATTTTAGATCAAATGGTTAGGCAGCAAACTTGGATTTGAACACTATGCATCAATTGTTTTTCCTTATTCTCTGCATTATCGCTATTGAATTAGTGTTTTTTTACATGTTAGTCAAATTTCATATTGTGCAACGTTTTGATTATCCTTTGGTTATTCTGAGCATTTATACTCTGATTTTAAGACTCATATATGTAAGTTTAACTTTGAGTCTAAATAAAGCTCTTTGAACTATAAGTTGGTCCTTGGAACTGAATAAGTGACCATCAATACACCGTAATGAATTTGAATAACTTGATGCACTATCTTCTCACCCTTCAGAACAGAGAAGAAAACTTCATCAGACCACCAAATTTAAAAATAGGGCCCAGTGCTGGATCAGCCCCTTTAATTATTCTTCAGAGTTTGCTGTAACGAGCATCATGCATTTCCCTGGAATGATGGGGGCCGCATTTGATACTGGGGACCGGTTTTGTAGCAGTGCAACAGATTTAAAAGCACTGCAGAGTTCCTTGTATATCCAGCTTTTTTGTAAGCAACAATAAAAGTTCCAAGATAACACTGGTGATTAATGTACTTGCCAAAGAGAGATCAGAGTTTTATCTAGTGGCAGTTTTGATTCATCTAAGGTAGTGCAGAGGGTTAATATGCTGCTGCAAAGAATGTGTACTATGCAGATCACAGAACAATATTTTATGTGCTCAATGGGATATTGCTTTTGCCACAGAGCTCCGGCTATTCCTGTGCAGTTCATGACTTACGATCATAATCTAGCTCAGTGAGCTATGAATCGTCATCAGATAGCTGCATGCAAACTGCATGGCACAGGTTAGAAAGTTATGTATTTCCCAGTGTTTGTTTATCCTAAATTTGCTACAAATTGTGTGTTTGGGTGGAAATAAATTGTTCATTGTCTTGGGTAAATTAAAGTGCTCCAACACCCTATGCTGGTAAGAGAGGCACTATAAAACAAATGAAATGCATATGCGAGAAGTGCTATGGAGAGATGAGACACACTGTTAGAGGGTGATGATGAGGGAATCATTGAAGATCCCCAGTAAAGATTGCTGTAACCTGGTTCACTGTAAGGTCATGATGTACTATGCTTTAAAAACTAAAACAATTGAATATAACACTCATGTGCAGATATCCTCTTCCATTAGTTCGACAGAAGAGTCCTTCTGAAGAGTCCTATGTGAACTGTGTGGATGCAGAACATTATTTGCTTATATCTAATATGTCTCAACCAGCTAAACCTATAGAGAGAGCTCTCTGTCCACTCATGACCACTTGTTATCAAGCCACAGGAACAAAAGTTGATCAGAGACAGAAAATAGGCTCAGGCACAAAAATAAGAGTGCCCCCATTGGTAAGTCAAATAGCTAAAAAAATGTCCCATGTTTGCAAACTGGTGCAAATTTTAATTTTTAAAGACACTCTGTGTTAGTGTTCCGCATAGTATGGAGATGTGGATTTGAGCACATACAGGCAATTTGTTTTAATATCAGGGAAATTAATAGTGAAAACCGTCCCAGCTGACCAGAAAACAGGCCCACAAACAGTAAAAAAAACTGGCCCACGCACTGACCTGTCAGGCTAGCTCATTGGACACTGCTTGATTGCCCTACAGAAAGAGGGTAGTAAATGCTCTAACCTGTGTGGTACCTATACAATTATGTCTGCCCCGAAGAAATTCATTTTTCTTTTAAAAGGGCTCTCACCCATTTTTGGTTTTATTAGTGGCATGCTTCATCATCGAGTCCTCACTGATGTCCACATACGTATCTGGGTGGGCTCAATCTTGAAAAATTAGATGGAGCTCTTTTGTGGTAATATTTTTGGGGCCTGCGTGTTAAAATGGTACAGGGGTACACTGACCAGACTCAGTCTTAGTGTTATTAATGATTATGGTAGCTGTACCGCTGGCAAGATTAAAAACAACTAGTGATGTCTGTAGAGTTCTTTGTGTACTCCAACATCATACCTTAGGTCATAAGTTAGCTCTACATGTTTCAGCATTATTGGTGCCAAAATGACTTTCTTCAGGACCAAAATTAACGGTAGACCCCTTATTATGCTGTTGTAGTTTCTACTTCTGAAATTTATGTAGCACCCTATTTTATGTTCCAACATTCATAATTATTCTTTCTCAGATACATGCTACTAAGAAACTCATTTTACTAATCCTGCTTAGGTATTTCCCCAGCATATTCTAGTTAATACCTGCAGGTGATAAATGACATTCATATTAGCCATTCCAGCCTGGTAACATCAGTCTCTGTTCACTCAGGTGTGTATCAGTGAGCACTGCAAACCAAACTGTGAAAGCACACACACGCACTAGGTTAAAAGCACTGTACTATTTATATGGGTCATTCTAGGCTCGACATGTGGGTTAAAAACTCCAGTAACTAATGGTGGGCATGCAACACACTCGAGACCATATTAGATAATCATCAACGTGCGTCTCTTAGTCCCTATTTGGGCCCCATACGGGTAGGTGGGGTGGTTTGGCCTTGTAGTCCCACACTGTGAGAACATAAAATGTACAAACGGTAAGGGAATTCTTTGTATATCAATAGATTGTTGTCATAGGCCCTAACCCAACAGGTCTGCACCCAGAATCAGTCTCCCATTCTATTCTACATACTTCGTCAAAGGTTCCAAACTGACATTAGTGCTTACAGATCCCTGTCTCCCCTCCATCTTATTCTGAGGCTACAGGAACTCCTCTTTTCTATGCTAGGAAATCGATTACATAACAACTGCCATGTGATCAGCATGGTGACATGGACCGCTGAGTGAGTTATGCAGATAGCGGAATAACGGTATGTGTTTCTTCTTATTGTGTAGCCTAACCTCATTGTTGTTTCGAGTGGATGTCAATGTTGGTATTACATAAATAGGCATATAATAAAGCTTATCTCCATCAGTTTATATTGGCCCAAAGTGGTCACACATGTTAGGAGATGGCACTGTGTGCATCTCTCAATTGTTTTGTCAGCCTCATCAATATGTCGAGTAGGTGTCAATACTGATAATATGTGTATAGACGTGGAATAATGCCTATCTCCCGCCGTATGTATATGGTCATATTGTTTATTCTATGGAGCTATTTTGTAAACTCAAAAAGCATCTAGTGATGTTTTTTACCTGACTCTAGAGTCATATAAGAGTTTTTTGCCAAGGAGGCCATGACTTACAGGGCACTACGATGCTTCATTCTGGAGTGTGTAAGATTAGCCCTTACAAAATCAGTTTTGAGTTTGAGGGCACACTTTTTCAACTGGTCCATGAGACATGGTTGGAGAATACGCTTGCTCGAGTATAGCTGGCCTGTATGTGCATAATTTTGAGATAAAATTTATCCTGAGTTCTACTAATCCATATTGTGAAAAGACAAAAAACGGGAGAAGATATATGGATGATATTTTTTAATATGGGAAAATAATTAAGAATCTGTCCCCTTTTTTCATGGCCATATGGTCAGGATGAGTTTTTGAAATTTACCTACACAACTGGTAAAAAGGAACTTACCTTTTTAGATGTAATGATTCTTCCTGAGCTGTGGTCTTTGCAAACTGACATATTTCACAAACCCACACACAAGAATGACTTATTGGAATTGGATAGCTTTCTCCAGAGAACTGTTAGAGAAAATCTCCTCTATAGACAGTTTCTGAGACTGTACAGGAATTGCAGTTGATTAGGGGGTTTGAAAAACCAGGCTGAAGACCTTTTGAATAAACTGAGACACAGAGGTTGCTCAGGAAACACCATCCAGAAATTGTAGAAGAGAGCATGGAATCAGGGCAAGGATGTGATTCTTGAGACTGTTAGGAGGGATGAGAAAAGGGATACTTTAATCTGTGTCATCACATATAACATTGCCTCTATACAGGCACAGAGAATTCTTTAAAAGGATTGGCACCGCTCGAACACGGCTCCATAAATTGTGAAAAACCAGTATTCTCATATAAAAGAACTATGAGCTTAAGGGATGCTTTGCTGCACACATGAGACAAACAACAGGCAGAAAAAATAGACTTAACTCGATCCCTGTGGATCCTCTCAAAGGTAACTGGTCACTCTCAATGTGGTCCTTCAAGCTTATGTGGATTAACCAAACAGTTGGTTTGGATCTAAGTCAAAACAACCCTTGGACATCTGAATTGTAACCCAACAACAACATCCAAATTGTAACTCAACAAATGTGATGTAATTGATCCCATGCCCTTGATGTTTACACTGCATAGGGATAACATGTAGGAAGATCAAGATCCATATTGGGGAACATAGGAGTAACATTAAATGTAAGAAAATGACAACAAGAAAAGGCCAATCATTATATCATGAAAGGCCACACTCCAGGCCATAGAACAACTGGATGACAAAATAAGAAATCCAGAAAGAAAGCAAGGTGAGCTGTCCTGCTGTGCGGGACATATTGGCAGGGACTACGAGTCCCATACCTCTCAGTGCCAGGAGGTGCCAGCTGATCCAAGGGGGAGGAGGATTCCACAGCACCATAAAGCACTTCAAGCTGTCCCACTATGCTGGACATTTTGGCAGGGAATACGAGCCCCATACCTCCCAACACTTGGAGGTGCCAGCTGAATCTAAGGAGGAGTCTAGTACCCACCATAGCACGATAAAGTGCAGCGAGCTCACCCGCTATGCAGGTAATTTTGACAGGGACTACAAGTCCCATACCTCTCAGTGCCAGGAAGCACCAGCTGAATCCAAGTGGGGGAGGAGTCCAGCAACGTGAAGCGGAGTGAGGTCTCCCACTGCGCATGACATTTTGGCAGGGACTATGAGTCCCATACCTCTCAGCGCCAGGAAGTGGCAGTTGAATCCAAGGGGGGAAAGGAGTCCAGCACACCCCACAGTGCCATAAAGGTTGGTGTGTTCATCCACTGCATGGGAAGTGCGTGGGCCACTTCCAGGCAAAGACTGGGCCAAGGGCGGGTCCATCCAAGCAGGGATAAGGTAGGGCAGGACCATCCCCCTTGGAGATCTGAAGCAGATACAAGTTCTGAAGTTCTAAAGTACTGTAGTCCCTATATATATATTTTACTTAATTGTGGTAGCCCATTAGGTAACTAGCTCAGTGTACCTACTTGCATCACTTTTAATCTTGGGTTATTATGGGGAAAAGAAAGGCAACAACCAGCCCTGCAGGTGCTCTTACTCAACTGAAATTTGCAAAACATCCAAAGCATGTGGCCGTGAATTGTGTGGCCAGGGACAGCAACACACTAATCGAAGAGGTGGAAAGTATACTAAAAAGTAGTGCCCCCAACAAAGTGAGAGCCTTTAAAGTGGAGAAGATTGCGGAAATAGTTAGGAAGAAGCCAAGGATGCCGAAAGATCCCATCAATATGTACTCACTCCAACCCAAGGAACGACTGATTCCTCCAAATTCACATACTGGACATATACAAGTAATTCCAAATATAAAGTACTCAACCAGATTTGAAGCCTTGCAACCAGATCACTCCTCAGTCACCCAACTCCAAACTTCTTCCCTGACTTCTCCTACTGATATCCCTATGTGCTGCCCTGGTCCCTCAACCCTCAAAGAAGCAGTTGGTCTTATTAATGCATTGAGGGATGAGATAAATGATTTGAAGCAAATTATGTTAGATGTGGTGGGCACTCTCACCAAATCATCTAGAAGGTTCTCAAGCCTCTCCCTCCCAATGAACATTGGGAATCCAAGACTTACTACTCCATCTCGCACTGAAGTTTCCAATAAACCTAGATCCGACCCTGAAGACTATTGCTGGGTGCACCCCAAATGGTCCACAAGAGGGCATCGAAACTATGAAGATCTGTGTTTCCTGAATATTAATAACACTGGTGTACTTCTGCCCCATCACAGTATCCACATAGGCCCCACCCACGATTATGGCAAATGATTCAGTTTCCTTCCTGCCTCCACGCTTACCAAAGACAGCTGGTATGCTTACCAAGAACCTTATGCTCTATTGCGCAATGACTCTTAAAGCAGTTTCTCACAACAGGGCTCTGAACTTCTCATGACCACAGGTGGGACACACCATGTTTGAGTCATAGGTTCCCAAACTATTGCCTGGTACCATTAAAGGCAGACTCATTACAAATAAGGTCTTACACTGGATCAGAAACATCAGACATTGTTTCTAGAGTGTCTATTTAGTGCATGTGCAATGTTTTACTATGCATGAGGGTCAACAGGATTATATTGAGCTGAAGCTTGTAGCTCATCAACTGGTTGAGGGCCTGATTTCATCACAGCTACGCACCTATGCCACTGTAGGGTATGAAATGTGGTTTGTTTTAAGTTAAGGCTCCCAGATGATGGCAAGGATGGTGCAGTCAGTACCACTACTAGATGCAGCGAAGGCCAGAAGAATACAGTTTATCCAGTCCATCCTGTTGATAATGGTTTGGCCACGGTGAACTGATTGCATAATTCTCCTGTCCCCCTATTGGCTGAAAAAGCCTCTGTAGTTCACATTCCTGATATGCAGCAGACCACCAAGGTTATTGAGGAAATGTTCTGCTTCAATATGGAGGGGAATAATTAGTAATTTGTATGATTCTAGGGACAATACCTCAGTTCTTGAAACTGTTTCTAACATGTTGGATGTTCATTTGAGCATTAATGCTACTCCACAACACTTGGTAACAAACTTACAGCTAGTAAATTGGAATATACCTGGGATTAGCACTAAACTGGCAGATGACGTCTGCAAAGGATTTATTGATAAATTCATTATCTACATTTTCCAAGAGACCTGGACAGTATATAAGGTCTGCAGGCCAGGTTATACAACACACAGTATTGAGGCGATAACACTGAAAGCAGGAAGGCCATCTGAAGGGCTTATCATATCGATTTAAACATCTCTTAACTGTTCAGTCAAGGTAATTGACACTGATTCATAGACCTACTTGCCCTTAGAGTGATTCCAAAGTCAGGGACCACCTAACTTCCGGTCAACATCTACAACAGATTGCCTCCTTGCAATAAGCCCTCCCAATGGGAAGCCATGCTTTGCGAGGATCAGCTGGAAGCAGAAAAAGAAAATATACCAGAGGGTTCTGGCATCGGGTTGCACATGAAAGACAGAGGGGTCATGCTTGCCCTGAGTGTCACATCTCTGTGGGGGAGTGGGCTAAGCATTTTACAGCTCTTTACATAGATCCAATTCTTGAGGAGGGTAGAAGCAGCATCAGGACTTTTCCTACCAACAAGGGCATAGAAGGTGAGCCAGTGGAATTTACAGTGGCAGAATTCCTAAATGTGATTCTTGCCAAAAAGTGAGGAAAGTCTCCAGCCTTGATAGGATCCCCTCTGACTTGTACCGCTTTTAACCTCTTATTTGGGGTTCCTACATAAACTTTCTGTCCAATGCCATAGCTGCAAGCATCCCAATATCCAGCTCTTGGAAAGGGGCTGAAGTTATACCATTTTTCTATAAGAAATACAAGTCCCAGGTAATTAATGGCCTATATGGCTAATTGATAATGTTCAGAAGCTTTACAGCAAGGAACTCCTGACAAAACTGTGGGAGTGGACACTGTCCAAAAACGTGTTTTCGCACTTCCAGGCAGGGTTTAAAGCCAACACAAGTACGGTTGGCAAGGTATTATGGTTTCAGACCATGAACTGGAAAACCATTGCTGTAGGTCAGCGTCGCTATTTGTCGCATTTGTGGGTTTGCAAGCCACTTTCAACCTTGTCCCAAAGGCCAAACTCTGGGAGGTCTTGGGGAAAATACAGGACCCTGCTGGCCTACTGTCTTTGATCCAGCAACTATATACAGATAACTTTGCTAGAGTCAGATGAGGACCGGGTGGGGAAACTACAGAGGATATCACTATTAGAAAAGGTTTTTGCAGGGCTGAGTCCTGGCACCCATACTTTTCCTGTTATTTATCACCTACCTCCTGGATTGAGAGAACAATTACCCCCATATGACTGGACCCAAAGTTCCAGGTCTGTTATATGCAGATGACACACTTCTCCTTTCTAAAACCTTGTGCGGCTTAAGTACCCTTCTGGGGAAGTTCAGTCTCTTGTACAAAGACCATGGCCTGGAAATAAATAGTAGTAAAACAAAATACATGGTATTTAGTCCCCAGAAAAAAAAGAAAAGGGGAATGCAGTTTTAGAAGGTGCCACATATGATAGGGTCCCTAATTTCATCTACTCAAATTGAGACTCAATAATTCTCGTAGATGGCCTGCACTGATTGAAAAAAGCGCAGTGACTTTAAAGCATAGAGCTGGGTCTATTACTAGGTTTGCTAGCCTGGCCTTATCATACCCTATTTCACCAGCCCTGGAGATATAAACGGTTCAAGCATGCGCAGCAGCTGTGTAAGGGGTGGATTTGTGGGGCTACTGCACCTCTAAATCTTTGCAGAGGCTTCCTAATAGTGCTCCACTACTCCCATTAAAGTTCGACGTAAACCTTAGACAAACCTCAGACATAGCTAGCTTAAAACCTATCTTATATTGGGTTAGGCTATGGACGACAGAGGAACTGGCTCTATATAAAGACTTTCTTAATGAGATATTGGCCAGTCATTCGGAATACACAGTCCCCTGGCTATCACATATAAAAGCCTTGTTGTCTAGGTTAGGATTGAGTGAATATTAGTGGCATCCCACTACAATACCAGAATGTGCTTGAAAAATTGTAAAATCCTGCCATTGAAACACTTTCTCATGTGCTACAATATCTTTTGTATCCTCGGGCAGCCTCACTGACTCATATTCGTCCTTCAAATGCGCCCGCAATCTGAAGAATTCAAGGATTATGGCACTTTTGCATTCACAAGAACTGTATTTATCAAATTTAGGATAGGATAGGGATTTTGCCTTTAGCATTCCTTACCTGCTCATGGAACAAAAGTGATAATCTTACTAACCGTTGTACCATGGGCTGTCATGCTGTTGAAAATGAAGAACACATGTATTTTTGTTGTACGTATGCAAATTAGCATGTTCGTTGGATTGCTCCCCTTTGCCAGCTTTTTGAGCTCAAAGACCAGCATAATGCCCTGAGAGTTTGTAAGTCAGATAACAAGATTAGTTTTGTTCACTCGATCTCCAATTATTTGCGCTCTATATGGCACATTATATTGAGGCTTGTTGGTAAAAATCAAAAGAACCGATACAGGTGCGCTTTTAACATGCTGTAATGTACTGTACACTTTAACTCCAACAAAGTTAGCAAAGTGTGTTGAGTTAACCCTTCATTTTGCCAAGACTTAACTTGCACATCTCTCTGGATGGCATAGCAGAACATTTTTGAGTCCATTTTAGGACTCTCCTCGAGGTTTTAGTTTTTCTGGAAACTGTCTTAGCACTGAGGTTCAACATACTGTATTCCTCCTTTTTGTCAATGACTGTATTATGGTTTTAAACTGCTCCAACACATTTAGTACTGCACTGATCTGCGTATTTTAAAGTTGTACACTTTTTAAGTGATTTGTTACTTGTTTCTACTGTGTACGTTTATGGTTCTCTGAAACAAAATAAAGTTGATTGATTGAATCCTGTTTGAAAAGGAAAAGCACTGGATCTATTGCCTTCCCACTCATATTCTGGGAATGAATGATGACATCCTTTGGGCGGCGTTCAATAATAAACAGTGAGAATTAGGCATGTTTCAGAAGCAATTTACAGCACCGGCAGGTCATATTATGTTTGACAAAAAAAAAGAAAAAACCCTTATATGGTCCTAGTGTCAGTTATATTTTGTCACTAGATCCTTGTAAGATTTACAAAAGGTGTATACAGAATAAAAAATATGACCATATACATACAGAGGGAGATGGGCATTATTACATGTCTATACATGTAATATTACTACTGACATCCACTCAACATATTGACGTGGCTGGAGAACACAAATGAGATATGCACGCACTGTCATCCCATAACTTGCATGAACACTTTGGCCCGATATATAAACTGGTGATAGGCTTTACTATATGTCGATACATGTAATACCAACATTGACTTCCACTCGACATAATGATAAGGTTAGGTTACACAATAAGAAGAAAGCCCCAAACACAGCCATTCCACTATGTGCATGGCACACTCAGTGGTCCATGTCACCACGTTAATCAGGCTTGGGGGTCACATGATCGATTTTCTAGAACTGAAAAGACAAAGGGCCAGATGTATGAAACTTTTTTGCAAACGGTGCAAATTGCAAAATTCGGCCGTTTGAGAGTGCAAAAAAGTGGTCTGCGATGCATGAAAGGCATTTGCAGACCAAAAATAAGAAATTGCAAAAATTTCGATTTTTTTGTGTTGCGACCTGGTTTTGTGAGTCACATTTTGCGATTTGGTATTTCCAGTAGGAAATTGCGAGGTGCAAATTGCGAGGCGCAAAATCCAAGTCGCAAAGAGATGCATCAAAAAATCGCAAATTTCGATTTTTCGCAGAATGGCATCTTGCACATGCAAAATACCACTAAGTGAAACCAGGTGGTAACCAGGTGCAATCTATATAAAGAGGCCCAGAATGCCTCAGACTCTTTTCCACAATGGCTGCACTCTCCGTCATGGCGAGGAGGATGAGGATCTTGGCAGGTTTGAGGAGAGGGAGGAGGAGACAAGAGCGTATTTTCAGAGTGCGCATTACACTTTTTAACCTGACAGAGGAGGAAATATATGAGAGGTACAGGTTGAACTCAGGCATGATACTTGATCTGATAACTGAGCTACAACCCATACTGCAGCGCAGAACACTAAGGCCTCACAGCATACCCACCCATGTGCAGGTATTATGCTCCCTCCACCTACTCGCCTCAGGGAGCTATCAAGGGGTCATAGCAGCAGCTGGGGGGTATCACAGAGTACCCTCTCTAGATTTTTCAATGCATTTATCAACGCCATGCTGAGCAGAATACACCAGTACATCAGATTCCCCCACACCCCACAGGAAATACAGCAGACAAAAATTGAATTTTACCAGATAGCACAGTTCCCCCACGTTCTAGGTGCCATAGATGGGACATATGTGGCAATCTGTCCACCATCAGCCACTGAGTATGTGTACCGCAACCGGAAATACCAACATTCAATGAATATACAGGTGATTTGCAATGCTTCCTACATCATAACTGATCTCATGGCCAGGTACCCAGGGAGCACACATGATTCGTACATCTTTCGCCATAGCGGCATACACACAAGACTGCTAGCTGGGGAATTTGGAGAAGGATATCTACTAGGTATTGTCCCTCTATACAATGGTGTGCTGATGTCAGATGGCTCACTTACTCATCATACCCTCTGTCCCTTCCAGGAGACAGTGCCTACGCAGTGCGCACCTACATGATGACGCCCTACCTCAATCCTGCAACACCTGCTGAACGGAGATACAATGCATCACAGAGGGCTACCCGCAACGTGGTGGAGCGCAAATTTGGACTGCTGAAGAGTCGCTTCCGGTGCCTCCACAAAAGTCGAGGGGCACTACAGTACAGTCCAGAGACCATGTAGAAGAGTGGCTACTTGTATAATCTTGCACAATATAGCTACCACCAGGGTCATACCTGTAGAAATATGTGATACTGAATCTGATGAGCATGATGATCCCATACCACCCCTACAGCCAGCAGACAGGACCAGTGCAGCAGAGGGAAGGCAAAGGCGTGCTGTCATCACACACAACCATTTCAGATGTAAGTATCAGTAACACAAATCCACTGACAACTGTACCTGTAGTGAAATAAATGTATTACCTTAATGTCAGGTAATGTTTGTTCGACGAATTGCAAACAAAAAGTACGTGAAAAACTAGAGACAATGAAGGTCCTGAGTAATGCACTATTACATCATAGTGAAAACATTACCTCTCTGGCAGCTACAGTTATTTTTTGCAGCCACGAACACCACTCGGGTGCTCAGTTACCTCACTGGCACCTCTATTGTCTGCCTCAGTGGCAGTGCTGTGCCTGGCACTGCGCCGTCTGGTGTCCAATGCTGGTACAGCTACACTGCTGAAACTGGAACTGTCCTCTGTGTCCCCCAGTGCAAGCTCACTTAATGTGGCTGACGTCTGTCCCATTATGTTATCGATCACATTAGTGATCTGTACCAGTCCATTTGCAAAATCCCTGCTGCTGTTTGCTGCCTCCCCTTGTGCAGCCACTGCACGACGTGCAATCAGTGACGTTACATTTGCCACCCTGTTCGCAGAGCAACAGAAGCCCCCAAACATGTTCATAAGTCTGCGCTCCTGTCTGTGGTGGCTCACCCTCTCATGGCGCAGCTCCTGGCAAAGTTCAAGCACAGCACAAGTGAACTCTCTGGTGTCCTGTGATGCCTGCACCTGTCCCTCATGCAGCAGTTCTATATTAGAATTGAGGCACTCAAGCTGGCGATGCAGGCCCCCCATGTTGCTGTTGTGTTGCTGCATATTTTTTTGTAAACCAAGGATCCTCTTGTTTTGGAGGCGCTGCTGCTGCAACATAGCAGCTTCCAGCCCACCAAAGAAGGAGGGACCCTCACCTGCCTCATGCTGCTGTGCACCGGAATTTGTCGCCATCCTGCGGGGTGCTGTGGTCTGCTGACAACTGTCCTCCTGCATCTGGCTGCACCTGCCTGTTGGTGATGGTGTAATTGGCCATTCCTGCTGCTCATCTAAGTCTTGGCTGAGCTCTGGCAGTGGCAGTGCCCCAGGCCTGCGTCGGACAGGCACAATGGTGAGAGACCTACTTGTGTTCGAATCAGAGGCTGGATGGGTGTCAGTCTCGCCTACGCTTGCTGATGCTGTGGCTGCTGGGCCTGGCCCACCTGCAACAACAATATGCAGCATGTCAGTTATGTTTGTTACAATTACGGTCACACAATGGTAATAAAGGTACAGGTACTTCTCTTCACTGTGTTGTGAGTGTTGTGTTCCTCTGGGTGTCGCTCTACTTAATTACATTGTATGGGCTACTTTCAGCTGTGGGTTGTGGACTGCCACTCCCATAATGCATTGTTGTGCTGCTTCTAAGATGTGGACTGGACTACTTCTCACAATGTTCAACATTACTTGCTAATTCCTAAGGGGCTTTTGTGCATACACATATGGGGTTACAATTCAATATTGCACTTACCTTGGCTGGTACTTGGTGTGCCGGAGGTGTCTATCTCTGTGACCCCAGTCACAGCTTCAGGGTGGAATGTGGACTCCACCAGGTCCTCTACTGGGGTGGATAGTGCCGCTATGGGTGGACCGCCTCCTGTGCCCCTGGCCTCCTGCAGTCTTCTTGCCACCCTCTCCTTCGCACAGGACAGCAGGTCATACCACCTCTTCTTTATCTCGTCGACCGAGCGCTGTGCCACTCCGATTGCGCAGATTTTGGTTTGAATATCTGCCCAGAGTCTTCTTTTCTCACTCTCCGGCACCTGGAGTGAGCTTTTGCCAAAAAGGCAGTCATGGCTCCTGACCACCTCCTCTGTCAACACCTCAAGCTCTTGCTCACTGAATTTGAGCTTCCTCTTTCTCTCTCCCTTCTCCTTTCCTTGGGCTGAGGTGTCCATCCTTGCTCAGGTGTGCTGCCTCCTTCAGAGTGTTGCTCTGTGTGGCTTGGCTGCTCTCTCTCTGGATGCTGGTTTGGGTGTGGCACCTGAAACTGCCTGGGATGACTCACTTCCTGCTTGTGGTGTCATCAGGCTCCAGGTGTGCTGTCTCGAAAATCCTCGCAATTTACGATTTTTTACCGACTCAGTAAAAATTAGCAATTTGCAAAAATGCAAATTATGATTCGGTAAATGGGCCTCGCAAACCACAAATAGCGATTTTTAAGAAATCGCTAATTACGAATCGCAAATTTGTTACATGGCCAATTGCGACTCGGAAATAGCGATTTCTTAAAAATAGCTATTTGCGATTCGCAAGCCCATTTTTTCATACATATGGCCCAAACTCCCATAGCCTCAGATTCAGATGCAGGGGAGATGAGAATCTGTAGCCACGAATGCTGGTTCAGAACCTTTGACAAAGTAAGTTGAGTACAGTGGAGGACTGATTCTGGGTGCATGCCAGTTAAGTTACGGCCTGTGATGAAAATCTATTGATATACACATGATACCCTTCTCATTTGTACAGTTTTGTCCTCGAAATGTGTGCCTATATGGCCGAAACACTCTGCCTACCCCTATGGGGCCCAAATAGGGACTAAGAGGCGTATGTCGATGATTATCTCATAAGATCTGGAGTGTGTTGCATGTACACCATTAATTACTGGAGTTTTTAACCTGCATACGTCGAGCCTAAAATTATGAACAATTACCAATATAAATAGTGAATTGCTTCTGACCCTAGTGCATGGCTGCAATTTTACAGTTTAACTCACCAGATAGGTTTGCTTTACAGTGCTCGTCGATACATACCTGAGTGAACGAAGACTGATGTTACCAGGGTGAAATAACTAATATGAATATATTCTCTTATCCACAGGTATTGCCTAGAATAAATTGTGGAAATACCGAAAGAGGTTTGCTAAAATATGTTCCTGGGCACTGATAACGCGTCCGAACCCTGATAAGTAAACTTACAAGGAGAAACGTCTAGGCCAATGAACCTTTTGACCACGTTTGGAGACTTCCCAGAACGAGATATCCTTTGGCATCACAATCAATATATCAATAACCCCATCAATATTGACAATCACTAATCAATTAACCTAACCAATAACATTTAATATAGCTCAAAACAACAAACGCACCATGACCTTTCAGCCATGAATAACCACACAAATCTTGTAAGTGTTAGGATATTTATTCCCTATTGGTTACAATATAATATCATATTTATTAGTTTCAACATCAACAAGCACATCCAAACCCACTATGACTTGGCAATCATAGCAAAACTTTATCAAAGCATAGATCATGAGCATTTAGGATAAACATGACAGTATTATGAGTCAACTTCAACAGAGTAACATTAGTACATTATTCAACAAAGCAAGATCTTAGTCGTTTGTCTATTTGCTTCCGGTATTTGTGAACTCCTTAACTAACCTCAAATTAGCATCAGCATGTTGGGCTTCATGCAAAACAATTTAGCAACACAAATTTGGAAAACTTCTAACTATAGCCTCTATCAAAAGAACAGTTGGTACCTAGAAAGAAAAGGCAAACAGACAATTACAATTATCATCAGATAGTTACCCCTCCAACGTATCTGCAATCAGCATCAGTCTTCGTCCTCAGGATATCAGTCAATTCACCATCAGCAAAGATAGGACAGGGCAAAGTCTCAGTATGGCATAGCTAAGAATAGGCTCTTCCCTCATAAGGAGGAGAAGTCAGTATCAGGTAAGGATTCAAGAGAGGATGGTTAAGATATCAGAACAACAAAGTCTCAAAGCATAATGGCAAAAGTATAGCTCGGTGGAATGTTCAGTAATGGCCCGTTTCTCCTTTAGTCATGCGATTATATTAAAACAGTCGAACTAGCCCATAATTCCCCATTGGATCACTTTTGGTGCATCATTATCTCTGTACAATCATTTTCCACGTACCTTACTAGAATTTACACCTAACACAGTTCTCATGCAGTTTATTGGTTCCTGTGATTGACGTCTTCATCGGGTGGAATGTCAGGTAAGAAAAGTTACACTTTAAGCTCCAGTCAGTAGTTCCATTGTCTTCTCCTAGTCCAGGCGGCCTTGCACCTGTTGCAAATTACACTGTTGCATTCCACAAGAATGTCTCCTTGAGCAAGTCGGGCCCCATGAGAAAGAATTTACTACAGCTACACACACACACATCTCTAGCTTCTGGAAAAGTACAGCTTTGTGTCCTTCAGGAAAGCAGCACATTGCACGTTAGAAAAACACTGTTAATATGAGACCAGGCAGCTAGGCCCAGACCGTTGCTAACTAAGGCCTAGTGATTAATTTAACAAAACCCAAATACATAACTCTTAATGCTAATACAAAGTCATACACTAGTACATTGTTAATTCATCATTAGTCAGTTTAATTAATCATTGTATACATTGGTGGCCACTCCCCGTGGGCACATTTCAAACGCGTACATTATTTTCTAGGTTAACACATTTTCTATGCAGTTTCACTACACATTATATTGCAAGCTTCTCATGTTAATATTAATTTTAAAGTTACACTCCAACAGTACCAATAATCTAAGAATGAATGATCTACCTTTATTTTTGGTCGTGAAGAAAGTCTCTGACATTTTGGCACTATTAAGGCTGAAACATGTAGAGCTAATTCATGCCCTAAGGTATTTTTTTTTGCAGATTTTATTGAGAAGAACAAAAGAAAAAGAAGGGATACAAAGTGAAATGTCGTAGTCTTACATTAGAAATGATAAGGTTATCACCAGCTGATCTTATTTTACAGAGCTCAAAGTATAACAGCTAGATGTATCACAATTTATCATCGATTTCCGCTTGCTGTTGTTCATAGTTTCATTATTGCTATCTCTTTCATCTGTATTTATTCCGAGCTGGTCTATTCTCTCCCCACCTAGTTAGTAGGTATATGCTCGTAGTGTGGAAAAGAGATCATAATGTGGCTATTCATGATCACTGTGCCCGTCTAATTTAGGAGTCTTGTAGCTCGACCTGTTTGTTGCTGCTCCCCCTCTCCCCCCTTAACTTGCCTCCTGTAGAAGTGATGTATAGTGTCCATTCGTGTGAGGTCATACAAGCTGGGTGAGATCTCCTAGTCTCATTTCTCGGGGTTCCGCTCTGTTTGTTTTGACTGCAATTCGATTCTGCAACTGTGAGGGTGTCAGCTGTCAGATGTATCGATCTGTGTGGGCCCCCTCCCACCAGGGGCCAGTTGTTTCCTCTGTAGCGCTATGGTAATCTGTTCCCAGGCCTCCTTCATCTTAGGGGATCCCCTTCCCTGCTTTAGTTCAGCATGCAGTGCCGATCCTTCGCTATCCGCCCATTTCTTCAGTTCCATTCTCCAGTCCCGGGGGTTTGGGCCACCCGGGCTCTTCCAGTTCCTTGTCAGCTCTCTCTTGGCTATGATAAATGCAAAGTCTTGGAACCTACTAGTGGCCTTGTTTTTGGGTGTGTGGGGGAACCAATGCAGCAAGCATCTAGTGGGTTTGCGTGCAATCTCGACTTCAATGATGTTTGCCACCTCCGCTATCACTGTGTCCCAGTAGGACTCCAGCCAGGGGCAGGACCACAGCATGTGGAGAAAGTCTGCTGTCTCCATGCTGCACCGAGGACAGCCCGCATCCCTTACTCCGAAATGAACTCATAGTCTAAGTGGGGTAAGGTAAGCCCTATGGAGCACATAGAACTGTATGAGCTGAAATCTAGCGTTCCTAGATATTTTGGTGTTCTTTCCAGGATGCAATCCCAGTCCGAATCTGCTATCTGAGTCCCCAGATCTTGTTCCCACCATTTGTTTCAGGTCATTCAAGGGGGTCACTGCTCCAGCCCCAATGATACTGTTGAGTCTGGTGACTGCTTTGTGTGTGCATCCTGTAGATAGCAAGTAGGTGCTGAGGCTGTGAGGGGGGGGGGGGTTTAACTGCTCCCGACCCCCAGAACTGCCCGGTAGAATAAGTGAGTGCGTGATGCAGCAAGAAATGGCCCTGTGGAAGATCATGTTCTTGCCGATAGTCCTCGAAGGGCAATAAATTGCCCTCCTTATGCAAGTTCCCCCATCCGTGTGGCCCCAGCATCTATCCATGTAAGCAGTCCCCTCCACTCTCCCATTTTGGACAGCCAGTGGAGCCAGGACAATGGAATGTCAGGAGAGTGCGGCTCGATCAGGTCTGCCTTCCGGAGGCATCTTCTCCAGCACCGACGGATAACAGTGGCCTCGGCAGCCAGGGCCTGTCTCCCTCCCGCTGCGTTAAAAAAGATCCCCGCCAGTTCGGCTATGGGGGGGAACTGCCAGGCTCTTGATGTTCTCCACAGTGCCGCCGTCTCCCATCCATCGTGCCAGCCATTGCAGCTGTGTGGCGAGGTAATAGGCCTCAAAGTCAGGTACCGCTAGCCCACCTTCCGTCGGAGGTCTCATCAGGGTAGTTAGTGCCACCCTGCGCCTTCCCCCTCCCCATATGAATGCGGTGATCGCCATATCCAGTTCTCTGAAGAGGGCGCATGGCACTCAGAGCAGAAGTGCCTCAAAATAGTACAACAGTCGAGACAGCCCCACCATTTTGAGGAGCGCAACCCGTCCAGCCACCAAGAGCGGGAGCGAACCCCAGAATCCGAAGCTTGACCTCAGAGCTCTGACCGCCTTTCCGATGTTGCCATCTAGGATATCTGAATGGGATTTATATACTTCCACACCAAGGTACGTGATGCAGCATGGCTCCCATGTCACGCCATCTAGCTCTGTCGGCGGTTCACATCCCGGCATCAGCGGAAACAGGAATGATTTTTGCCAATTGACCCGTAATCCTGATAGCCGACGAACTTTGCTAGCACGGCCTGTGCCCCCTTCCTCTCCGGGCCAGTATCCCGTAAAAATAAGAGTAGGTCATCTTCATATAGTGCAATCGCATGATGCCAGTCGCGTCTGGTCGAGCCTCGGTACCAGGTGGCCGCCCTAGCCTGAGCGACCAGTGGCTCCATTGCCAGGGCAAACAACAGTGGTGACAGGGGGCACCCCTGCTCGGTGCCCCTGCCAACCAAGTACTGTTCTGAGATGATTGCGCCCATCCTAACCCTAGCCTTGGGGCTGTGTAAAGCAGCTGTGTCCATTTGATGAATCCTTCCCCAAGACCCATTTGTGCAAGGACAGCGTATAGGTAATCCCACTCCAGACTGTCAAATGCCTTCTCTATGTCTATTACAAGGACTGCTGACCCGAGTTCCAAAGAGGCCGCAGAATTCTTAAGATAAAGCAGCCGGTGTATGTTCTGGGCGGTGCCCCTAGTAGAAATGAATCACAATTGATCTGGGTGAACCAATTGCGTCATATAGGGCAGCAATCTCATCACTAGACTCAGTATTTTATTGTCCAATTTAAGCATGGAGAGGGGCCTGTAAGCCCTGCTATCATCAGGTGGTTTGCCCGGTTTGGGCAACGGCACGATTAGGGCCTCTCCCATCAAGCCCAGTAGGTGTCCCTCCACGCATGCCTCATTAAATAATTGCGCCAGCTTGGGAGTGAGTACCCGTGCATAGGTGGCATAGAACTTGATGTGTAGTCCATCCGTGCCTGGGGTTTTCCCACGAGCTAGCCCCACGATGGCAACCCCAATCTCTGACAACTCGATGTCCCCTCCCAGGGCGCCACGCACTTCGTCGGTTAGGGTCTGGGGTGGTAGTGCCGACAAGAGATCCTGTAGTTCAGATCTTGTCCCGCAGTACGAGCTGGTATAAAGGGTAGGGTAGTATTCGCGGAAGTACGAGTTGATGTCGGCTTGGTGGTAAAGCTTTTCCCCCAAAGGGGTAGTGATCTCCATGATGGGAGTTCCTCATTTGGCGGGCCATGCCCAATAGCACCCCGACTAATCTCTTACGGAATGAGACCTTGCCATATATTGTTTAAAGTCGAAGCACCTTAGCGTCTCAGTATGATCTGTAACCTTATCCCTGGCTTTCCGCTCTTCTCCCTGCAGCTCCGGGTGGTCTGGAGAAAGTTTCTCCAGTGACCTAAGTTCCCTCTCGGCTACAACAATATCCTGCAATAAGGACCCTCTGATCCCAATGGAAGTTGCCATGCAGCGGCCACACACTACCACCTTGAATGCTTCCCAAAGTGTCTGCAGTGAGGGGGCGGTGGGTTCATTGTCTTCGAAGTAGTGTGTTATGTGCGCCGGTAATCTGTTCTCGGAAAGCAGGGTCCGCCAGTGAATCAGGTTTGAGCCTCCAAGTGGGTATGCATGTGGTGATTTGTGTCCATGATAAGTGCAACAGGACTGGATTATGATCGGAAATGGTTTTCCCCAGATATTCCGTTCCCCACGACTGCGCATGCACCTCTGGGGTGCTCAGAAAGGTTTGAAGCCACATATGCAGGTCATGGGCAGCGGAATAGTGAGAGTATTCTCTGGCCATAGGGTTAAGAGTTCTCCAAGTATCTACCAATTGTCACTCTGTCTGCCACTCAGACAATTTTTAAGCTAGCGCGTTTACCGGGGAATCCAGCAGCGATGTGTGGGACCTTTCTATGCTAGGGTTGGCCACACAGTTAAAATCTCCCCCGACTAACGCCGAGTGTAGCATGTGAGGCACCAACATGTTCGATAGTTGGTTGAGGAACGCACCTTGTTCTATGTTAGGAACACATACGTTAATCAGCGTTATGTCCCGTCCTCCCAGGTGGCCAGAGGCCACGACATAGCGCCCGCCGGGGTCCGTCAGTGTACTAGTAACCTGGAACAGGACTCCCGTCCTGACCCATATCAAGGTACCCCTTGCGTATGCTGAGTAGGTTGTGTAGAATAATTGGCCCCTCCATCTCCTTTGCAGTGCTGCACCCTCCGTGGCCGTCAGGTGGGTCTCCTGCAACATTGTTACATGTACCCCTCTTCTACACAGATAGGAATATACCTTGTACTGTTTGTTCATATTGTGCATTCCCCTTATATTCCAGGAGATCACCTTATACCCCTGCGGATCACCCATTAGAAATATCCACTGGCCACCTCCCTTCACACAGCTGCCACCCGATTAGATGACCCAGACCGTCACTTCCAGCGGACACTGTTCTACTACAGGAAAAGCATTTAATAGTTCCCTCTGTAAACAACCAGAACTCCCTTAACTCCCTATCCCCAGGACAGGAGACAAAACTATTCCCCATCCAAACTTTTACAAACTTAAATCAGTTCTGGTTGGGCAGGTGAAAGAGAACGCTCAAGCCAGCCAAGGTGCTGAGCCTGTGGCCCAGAATTAACTTACTTATCGTGCTGCATGGCTCATAATTTGCGTGTCCCAGGAGTCTTGAGACCAGTAAAAGTGCCGAAAGCCGGGGCAGACCGTCAGATAATGCACTTCGAGGTTCCTGGTGTCACCACCGGCAGTTCCAGACTCGTTGCCGTCAAGCTTGCAGACTCCGCTTCCGAGCCCGATCCCTCCGCCTCCCTCATCGTGCCCGTCGAGCGTGGGCTACTGTTTCTTTGACTGAAGGAGGCCGCCGCAGCTCATTGCCTCTTGTGCCTCATCCTGAGTAGGCGCCACAGTCCTCTGTGTTCCCCTCGCACCCAGGCATCTGCTGCGGGGTTTGTAGTCACAGGCAGCCCCCGTCACCGTCGGGCCCCCACGGTCCTCCAGTCAGTCTCTCACCTCTTGTGGTGTGCGAAAGAATCGTGCTCCCCAACCATCCGCCACTCTCAATGTGGAGGGGAACAGAATAGCGTATTGGATATTTAGTTGCCGCAGGCGCTTCTTGATTTCCAAGTACGTTGCTCTCTGTCTCTGCACCTCTTGAGAGAAATCGGGAAAGATACGAATCAGGGAGTTCTCTATCCTTATTTGTCCAGCCTTTCTGGACTGTGCCAAGATATGGTCCCGATCTCTGTATCCAGTAGGAGGACTATTATCGATCGGGGCGCATCCCCCGGAAGGGGGGCCCGCGCGGAGACCCTATGCACCCTCTCGAGGGCAAAGAAGTGTGAGAGGCCCTCTGGCGCAACACTTTCCGAGATCCAACGCTCCAGGTATTCAGGTAAGTTGTGCTGCTCAATTTGTTCGGGGAGACCTAATATGCAAATATTGTTCCTTCTGGATCTGTTTTCCGCATCTTCAGCGCGGGCCAGATCTCTGTTTGCTTCTCCAATTTGGTAATCCGTTCCTCGACCACTGTCAGCCCAGGATTAAGGGTTTCCAGTGATCGCTCCGTCGTCGTCACTCGCTCCGCAAGGCGGCACTGATCCTCCCAGAGAAGCCCCAGGTCTACCACCAATGAGTCAATCTTTGTTTCAAGGCTCTCCCTGGAGAATGTGATTGTTGCATTATGTCTCCCAGCGAGGGTCCTTCCGGCAGGCCCTCATCCTCCCTGGCTCATGGTGTCTTAGTAGGGGGGGACACGTGGCAGCCCCGCTGCGCACCAGCTTCGCCCATTGCGTCCTTTTTCTTTCCCAGTTTGCCCATCCTGTGGGGGAGAGGGGTCCGCAGTCTCAGTTTAGTATCGCCGATCACCCCAGCTATAACCGCCAGGGATAGCTGTGCAGCTCACCTCCTTATGCTGTTGCCCGGCGAGGCAGTCCTAGTCACAAAGTTCAATCTGGTGTCCGTCATCTGCCATCCCCCCAGCTCCAGTCGCCCCCAGGGCCGCAGCAGGGAGCACTCCAGACTGCAGGCCTCACCCTCCGGTGAATATGGAAGGAAGGTGAGTTGCACAGGGACACATGTCTGGCTGGGCTACGCAATACGCTCCTCTCGCCCCCGATGTTTCTCTTGCTCCGCACAGCCCCTTGCGGGTGAGTGGGTCCTCTGATGCTGTTCAGTCAGCCCCCGGGGGCACGCCTCGAGGCAGTGGTCAGCCCAGGCAATCCCGCGTTCATTAGGCCGGACTCGTTGCCAGTTCAAAGGAGCCCAACATGGCCGCCATCTTAGGGTCAGGCGGTCCTATGCTCCAGCCGCCTCCGCTCCTGGCTAACACCCCCACGGCCCGGGGGTCACCCCAGGCCCGGCGGCAGACTCGCCACCTAGCAGGTGGTCGCCCGGTGCCAGCTCACCGAGGGGTAGGATCCTCTTGTTGCAGCGAACCCGCCAACTTGAAGTCTGGCTGTGCGCTGTCGACTCCGTCTTAGCCCACCAAACTCCGCTTTATTGGCAGGCGAGCCCCTCAGAAACCCGGGCTCCTGTCTCCTCGGCCTCTGTGTACGGGAGGCACGGCCGGTGCTTCAGGCGATGCAGAAATAGGGAAGTGGAGAGGGAAACATGGTTAATATGCCGATGCTTGAAGAAACTGTTGTAAACGTTAACTGTAGCAATAGCAGTGAGACCATTCATCACTGTTTCTGACACACATCTACTAATGTAATGTGCAAATAGATTCACAATGATGTACTGATGTGGCATGTATGATATTAAAACTTAAGTTTGCAATAAAACAGTTACAAAAAAGTATGAAAATATATATATATATATATACACACACACACACATACAGATAACATTTCAGGTAAACATGAGGAAATATGAAAAGCTTGTGTAATATAATATGTTATGCAATGACTCGGGAATAAATTATAACACATTCTTTTTCTATAGTGGCGTGTTGCGGTTTCTATAGGATATAATTTACAGCTAACGTATAAACTAGTCCAGCCACCATTCAATCTCTGTGACAGAAGTGCCCCTAATCCAGCTCCTGAGACATCAGTTTGGAAAAAAAGGGTTTAGAAACATCGGGCATGAGAGTACTGACTGAGAGCATATGAAATATTTCAACAGACCAAATGCTTCAATCGCCTCTGAAGTTGGATGTTGAAGATGCTTATTAGATGTGCTTTTTCAAGAATTCAGCTAGAAGGCTAGCTACGTGAAAGAAATTAGGAATAACAGATCTGTAATAGCCTATTAAATTCTTAAAGGGTGTTTTTGGTTTGGGAAAAGAGTACCTGTTGTACTGCTGCAACTCCATCCTCTGTGCTTCAGTCATTCCTTACCCTGAGAACATTCCATTTCTTTTACTTGTTGTGCAGGAAGTATACTTTTTTAGGGTTAAGGAGTAACCGTGCCTTATTAAGTGTTTCCAGCACTGCCCTAAAAAGATTTAAACAATCTTTCCACTAAAGGCTGTATATAACATCATCAATAAGGGCTGATACATGTGGTTTGTTCTTATATAATAAGACATTCATAAACCTCTGAAAAGTGGACAGAGCAACACCAAATGTTAAGACTGTGAATTGATATAGAGTAGAAGGAACTGATATCTATGCAGGTTGAAAAGGTGATCTTCTCTTGATCTGAAGAATTGAGTGGGATTGGTCAGTAAACTACTGTAAAATCAAGGGTATAAATATATTTGGCTTCACTTTATTGCTCAATCATCTCATCAATCCTATGTATTGGAGAACTGTTAAACTGGGATATCTGATTTATATACCTAAAATCAATACAGATGTGTATGCTCCTATCTAGTTTTGGTACTAATACCAGGAAAATATAACCTGCTTCTGGAGGATTTCATAATAGCATTTTAGTAATCTCATCTTCAAAAGCCTTTGTTGAAAACCAGTATATGGTATGGTTTTTGTCTTATCATTTTTCCAGATTCTGTTATAATATAATGATGTAGTGGTTGGTCCTACCTGGTTCTTTAAAAGGACTCATATATCAGAAGTTTGCAATTTCCCCCCAAAAGGGTTTGAGGCCCCGGCACCAACCAACCAAACATGTGGAAGGCATCAGCCTTTAAGTATTGACACCTAGGACAAGAAATACCATTTGTCCTGCCCCAGCTGGCAATTTTCCAGAAAGTATAGTACAGATTGAAGATAGTCTTGTAATGCTGTACCTGCAAGTAAGCAGAAATTAAGTCTGTGCACCCTAATTCCAGTGAGTCACGGAAAGCCTGTTCCGAAGCTCCCAACACATTATGACACTTCTCAATATATTTACCTAAGTCATCCAACATACGTGTCAACATTTCCACATTTGTGAAAACCACTAACTCCACCCTCCTTTCGGCTCAAAAGGTCACTTATCTGTAAGAAAAAAAGTCCCTAAATCTCTCAATACCACCGGCCACCCAGTCCATCAATGGGTAGCCCCTGAAAATGTCTGGTAAAAGTGGGTTGTTCTGGATTAGTATATTATAGTGATAGTGTCCCAGCCCCAACTTCTTACATATGGGACCCCAAACATTGTGGCCCCCCTGTAATGTTTTAAACTGCACTTTCTTGAAGTAACGGGGTTCCAACTGTCTCAACAGGCTCACTCTAGCCGCTTTCCCTAGCGGAAGCTCGATTATACAGGGTATATAGTGCTGCCCATCCGAATAATATAATTTGACATCTGGAACAGCTTAGCCCCCTTGTTCCCTAAGTAAAGTTAAACACCTAAGTGCTTGTCTAGGCTTAGAATAAGCCCAAATAAACTGTGTCTGCACTCTATTCATGGCCAGGAGCCAACGATTTTTGATCTCAAGAGGGATAGCTCGAAAAAAGTTTGGGCAACAAGGTCATCTTAATAATGTTGCACCACCCCATAGTAGAAAGATGCAGATTGTTCAGCCTAATCAAGTGACTTCCTGTCTGTTTAAATATTGGTGCGAAGTTCATTTCAATCAACTGATCCAGGTCTGCTGTAATAGTAACACCAAGCTAAGTTGCTTCCTTTGTTACCCTATTGTCACTAAACCTGACTAATTGATTGCGTACCACATGGGTCTTGCTCTAATTAGGCAAAACACCAGAAAACTGTCCAAATACCTGTGTCACTCCTTATATCTGGGCTAATGCTTCCGCTGGACTAGGGTTGACCTCAGCCACATCATCTGCATAAGCAAGAACTTTGGTATCCCAACCATGGTATTGCATAGAGGTTTTCGAATAACAATGCACATTGCAAATAGCAGCAGGGAGCAGGGACAGCCCTGCCTGGTACGTCCTAGAATCCATATCATACTGGAATGCCCCCTTCACAAGAGCATTTGGGTTTTGGTGTGTAGGCCCTAATGTATCCTGCTCTGATACCATACTGCCCCATGATGTACCATAGGTAGGCCCAGATAACCCGATCAAAAGCCTTTTCTGCGACCAGCAGGATGAAGGCCACGGGGGATCCCAACACTGAAGTTGCATCAAAAAGGGCTATCACAGATATTGACTGAGGCAATAAGTACTTTATCCATCAGCTTTCTGTCCTTCTACGTATCAGTGATCCAGTCCAGTTTCTATGGATACCTCAACCTCTGGCCACGTTGTGTTGTCTTGGTCATGGTGTCTCTAGTTCTGCTTTATCTATTCATGCCCATGTCTACACTCTCATAGTGTGTCTCATCCTACATATAAACCCTGCTGGATCTAAAATGAGTCCCAGGGGAGGTGTACTGTCCCATGAGACTTAGAGCACTGCATAAAGGCTGCGAGGCCCGTGAGAGGGCCCTTAGCAATACAAAGATGAGGTGATGTTCTTCCCTCCACTGGGCTCCCAGTGCTAGATAATGAATGACAGGCCCAGGGACGGGCATCCCATCCACTACGCCTCGCAGCCATGACCTAGTGATACAAGGCCTAGAAGAGAGGGGCCCTTCCACTCATTTCCTCAGCCCTGGACCTGTAAATAAATTAGGAAAATAATTGAAATCTAGCCTTTTTTCATTTTGAAGCATAAATGTTAAAGAGCAAAAACAAGAATAAATCACTTTTAAGGTATATGAGAGTTGTTATATGTTATTGTTCCATGATTTTTAAAACGAACATGGGGATATCTAGCAGAACTTGGTCCTTCTAGAGTATCAAAATGTAAACAAATTACCTTTTGTTTGGAAAGATGGTACCTCTGTTCAACACAGCAGGCTCTGGGAGGGAGGCAACCTAAATTAGGCTTCACAGCCATGAGCCAACATTGTGATGCCCAGGAAAGGTGGCTTCTTGCCTAGGCTTTTTAGCGTTACACCAAAGCTTGAGGCCCAAGGGCCACAAGTGGTTGAGAGTTACCTAATTTTTAAGCAAAAAAAATATACAGGTCATTTGTCTACATTTTAATACTCTGGAGGGACCAAATTCTGCTAGGTGGAAAACAATGTGTGTAAGATCATAATTATTCCATTGTATCATGGCAATTTTCTATATGATTGCTTTTATAGTCATTTGTAAATAATGTAGGACTTCTTACAAATATCTTGTAAGTGTTTTCTTATTTATTGCTCTTTATATTGCAAATTGGAAAAATGCCATATTTTACTGGCTTTTTCAAGTAATGTGCAAGCAATTATATAAAAATACGGATCAGGCTGGTAAAATAATGGCCAGGTGGCATAGGATAGGATCACTAGGCCTACAAGCCATGATCCATTGCTGCAAGGCTTTTGGTGAGTGGGACCTCCTTGTGGCCTTGTACCACTACACCGTTGCTGGGAGGTACAAGGAAGGGGGCCCTCTCCTTGGCCACACAGCCCTGGATTATGGCTGCTATGCCGAAAAGCATGTTTCAAACCACATATGTGTTATGCTTCCAGGATTGTAACAGGATTATATATGAAATCTGTCTGCCATATAAGTGACGCTATTGTGAGAGTTGCTACAAACTATTTTTTGGTATAGCTTCTAACTCCTGAGAGGCATGGTTTATTGAGCAATATAAATGTCTAGAAAGCATCAACACATCAAAATGTTAGCTTCCACACTGATCATTTTTCAAATAATTAATCTAGAAAGCTTTGCCTTGCTTTAAACCAGACTACTGCTTGTTTTTTGGTGTAATGTTTTATACTGAAATTGCATGCCACTGTTATTCGGTTATGATGAGCTGCCTATGGGGCAGCCATACCCAACACATACTTTTCCTCTTCAGTAATGAGCCCTGTCCTTGAGCCACCACCACACAGAACCCTGATACCTAAGTGGGCTGCTCAGTGATCAAGGGAACAACTACAGAAGTCTGCAGAGTAAAATTGTATGTTTTGTGAAATAAAACGTTAATGGGCTAAACTACTTAAAGGAAAGAAAATTATCCTATGTGTTGATGTGAATAGAGCCCCAGAGATACCTTCCATCAAGCATGAGTAGCACGTCCAGTCTTACTGGGCATCTATGACTTCTAGTCCTCCCTAATATTAAAATGCAGAACTAAAAGTATCACAATACAAAGAGACAAAGAGGATTGAGTGGGCCAGCCTTCCTCTTCGAGATGGGACCTGCCCTCGGCCACATCCATTAATTTGCAGCACAACCACTCAACTCTGCACCAACATACCTCATATAAATGGATTCTCTCACCTGCCTACATTCTCCCTTGAGCTACTTGACACAGCACCCACCTTTCCTCCAACCAAGATAATCTAGCCGGGCTCCACAAACTAATATTAGTTAAATGCTGTCTGACTTTTGGCAAATAAATGCTAATTCATGGTGCAAAATTATGAACTATTACAAAGCTACATGAGCTCTGCGAACCCAAAAAGACGGTCTAGCCAACTGTGTTCCGTCCTCCGTATTAAGATGTTACAGTTCTGCAAGAGGATTGAATGGTGACATATTGCTGACAGAGGGAGACGGCAAAAGAACCCAACGGACTTCATACAATGGCAGGGGCTATGGAAGAGAGGGTCCTTAACCATATGCATTCCCCTCCACTACACCCTACACAACACACCACATTCACACATAACACATTGCCATTCCAAAACAACACAACCCAAACATGCTGTAAACACACATTGAGATACATCCATTATACAACATACACACACCCCTGCACCCACACACGATACAACCACAACAACCAACACAACTACACACTCATCTACACAAACACACTCACACACATGCAAAACTACACACATCATGACAATGTCCGCCACACAACAACCACACTCACCTGAATGTGTCACAGGGCAACACAACAACATCAGTGTCACATGCAAGTGACACACATACAGACACAACCACATCACCCACTTCAGCTCCCTCCACCTCAGCCAGCCAATCACATCACACACACACACGTATTGACTCACATGCACAACTTGCAGCACTTCATGACAGGTGTAAGTCCCCTGGCGATATGCATACATGGGCACAGTTGATAGGTGTGAATTTACCATCATTGTGGTGCCAGGATTCATTTGACCATAATGACAGTTGAGTATGTGTGCGATATATGTTGTCTATCAGTGTGTCCCCATCCGTGTCTAACCCACTTATGTACCTGAAATATTCATGTCACAGTGATTGACAAAAAATACTGTGACATGTATATGTCTGCAGTGACCCGGACCTCCCGTACGTTGCCCACACAATGTACCCTGGGAATGCGGCGTCCCTATCTTTGAGTCCGGCGACCGGGTGGAGGGTATTGTGTTTTCTTTGCGTGTCGGTGGTAGAAGCGAAGCAAGATTTTGTCAAGTTGAGACCAGTCGAAGATGGGGGTGAAATGAGGAAAAAAGGTGAATTTGTATCCATTTTCCCCCAATCCACCAAATCAAACATGGAGGTCAGACTGCCACTTTTATCTTGGCGGTAAGGAACATCCAAATCTCCACGGCAGGAAAGGTGTCTAAGTTTCCGCTGTCAGCCACTTTTCCTTGTTTCTTGGCAGAGACGGCAGTTCGAATGTAGGCTTTCGTCTATATGACAACCAACATCTAAAAATGGCTGGTGGACTGTTGCGGCAACAGACAGCTTTTCAGTCAAAAAGTTAACAGCGGGACCATTACCAGCAAAATCTAAATCTGGCCCAAAGTGTTTTAGTGCAGAAATATGAGGAAGACTATTATAAGCATTTGTCTAAACTGTGACTGTGATTAGTTATATTGGCAGAGATGACTGCCCACCATCCCTTGCAGAGGAAGATCCTGGTAGGGCGGGCCTTCAGAGTTAGCTCCCTAACTTGTTGTAGTAGTAGTAGTAATAGTAGTTGTAGTAGTAGTAGTAGTAGTAGTAGTAATAACAGCAGAAATAAAATTAGATAATGTAAATCACAAAGTTTGTTAAACTATACAGTACCCTTTTTTTTATAAATAATCTTAGAAGTTACCATCAAATTCACCCACCCCATTCTAAGCCAATAAAAACCTTCCTACCGCACAGTACACATAAATAAGAAGTCTCCTGGGCTTCACAACGCAGAAACATTGCTAAAAGGCCATGGGGAGGGGGTAGCTATTTGCTGGTAGATGTTATTTTTCAGTTCTAGCCCTGCTGCTCCAGTGCCAGGAAAACCCAAGACTACCCACCTCCTGCATTACTACAACTTCTTTAACTCTATCCCTACAACTCCCAATCTCTGGGTGCTTATCCCTACGCTACCAAGTCACTGCCTGCTTCATCCCTACACAAGGCAGTCTTTCTGCTTGCCTGATCCCAAACTTCCTGACTATTCCTTCCTGTACCAGCCAAAGTCCATGTTTTTCCATATCACCCTTCTGCATCACATTCCTGTTCCAGCAGCATCTTTTTTAAACGCTTAACCACTATACAGTGTTCTGCAGTAAACAACTCTGTTCTAAGCTGTTTGCCATGCTCACTGAGATCCTGGCTGAAGTCTAGCATGTGTTCTTGAGTCCCCACTACCAATTCATTGTGGCACTTGATATAGCAGAAATGTTATTGCTACCCCTGACATCACATTGATCATCTGTACGTGACAATCTTTCCATTTTGTTAATTGAAGTACTAATAGATTTGTTGTAAAGTGGTGCACTGAAACCTATACTAATTTGCATTCATTTTGAGTTATTAAACTAAAGTGTGGTGGTATATCCTTTAAATTTCATGTTTGAACAATTAATTCGATTCTATGTGAATATGTATGATGTTAATTATTAGTTTTCTCTAAAACTACAACAGGTTTTAGAGAAGTAATGTTTAAATGTTACATGCAAAAAGTTGAGATTGCAGCTCTGCACTACAATTAAAGCAATGTATTACTCTACATTTGTTTCAACCCACATAAATGAGCTAAGATGGATGCATTTCACATGTTGGTAATGGGAATCTTTACTGATGTTGCAGTTCCATGTTACACGATTGACTATGATTGGACAACTACACCTTCCAGATCATGTGGAGTAATGGAGGAGAGACTCATCTTGCACTATGGCCTTTAATATACCGTTTCCCAGTGGCACCAGCAGAATTCTTCTGCAGCCTGTTCCTTTCCACCCTTCTTGCTGGATCCCATAGGACACAGAGCGGTACAGACCTTTCCACCCTTATTCTTTACTATGCTTTGCTGAAACTTAGAAATTATTCCCCTGACCCCAAGGAGAAGACTCTTGACTGAGTTTTTGAAATCCTGACGACTTCCCTTTTTACTTGCTTTTTGCCAACTCTGGTTAGTCACCTTTTGCCCCAGATGTAATTTTTCCAAATTGTTTTTGCCCTTTTTCTTTTTACCTTTTAATCCACATGTGTACAGCCCAGCACATGTTGACCTTCGACTTGATAATCTGTAGGGATTTCCCTAGCCCTAGCTAGCTAAGCGTAGAGGACGTTTAATTTGCCTTAAGCTTAAAAGAACTGAACAGCGCTTGTTTTCCACCCATCACATTATTTTGTTGCAGTTTTGTATTTTAAGTGTCAAATGTTTGGTCCTTTTGGTGTTAGTTCGTTTGAATCTTTTCTGTTGCCTTGGTTAATCTATGGTGATTCTGGATCTTTATAACTTTGTTTTGAGAACTGTCTACATTACTATGTGTCTGAGCTTGTAATAAAACCCCTTAACTTTACTTGAGATTGGAGTTTTTCTTGTCTGACCCATGTGATCATACTGTCATTTTAAATTGTGTTGTTTTGAAGTTTTGATTCAACTATTTATCCACCCTTTCACACTGGGTGAAACGTCTTATCAATTTTGTTGTAAAGCACAACCATTAGTAAAAATATGCTTTAACGAACTGAAAAAAATGCTTCTTGAGGAAGTCACCTTAGTGCAGCTTAGATTACCTAAAGAGAGGTATATGTAATTGTTTAACATTGGGCAGTGAAAACTGGAGTAATGATAGCCACTTTTGTGAGACCTGCTTGTAGCATGTACATCCAGTTCGACTAATGTAATCCACTAGGAGAGCTTTAAAATATATGGATTTGTTTTATATGGGGTATTTTGGTTCTTACTCATTATACTGATTTCTGTACCCTATTAGGTGTGTCCTGAAAGTCACTTCAATGATGCATAATAAGAGTAATGGCCCTGTGATCTCACTTCCTTTGATGTCACATCAAATTGCAAGTTAGAGGTGCTTTGTTTGTTCTGTTTTGCCCAGGACCCCAAAAATACTAGGGCCCTGTGTGTGGTTTCCACTTCTGGAATCTGGGCATTTTAAGTCAGATGAATCATAGACTATGCCTAGTGTCACACTTGATCTCCTCTTTCAAGATGACCTTTGCCTAGAAAACTAAGGCACATATTTAACAAAAATGATGCACAACTGTGCTAGCGGAGTTGTGCGTCAAAAATATTACAGCTAGCTAATGCCATTTCTTAGCTCCATCTGTGGTCCACATTTATAAAATGATGCACAATGGCACTATGGAGGGTTAGAGTAAAAAAATAAATATGCTAATGCTGCAAAAGTGGCGTTAGTACGATTAGCCGGCAATTTTTTGACACTATACGTCTTAGCGCCATATTTAATAGCATTAGCATAAAAAAAAACAAGCAAGCAAAAACAAAATTGGGAGACAAGATGGAGAATGCATGCCAGGAGAGACCCCAAGGAGATCCCAATTAGTCAAGTACCAGCCAGGAGGGACCAGCAAAATCCCAGGACAAGGAGAAGAGGAAGTGTTGTTTTAGTGAGGAGAATGACATCTTAGTCAAAGAGGTGATGGAGCACCTACACTAGCTCTTCGTCACCTCCAAATTGCCAATAGGTAGGAGAGAGGCTATATGACAGGCAATAGTAGATAAACTCAACAGCCTGGCAGAGGTGAAGAGGACTGTCACTGATTGTAAGAAGTGCTAGCACAATTGCAAGCGCCGAACTTAGGACAAACTGTCCAGGAACCGAAAGGAAGCACTGCAGACTGGAGGTGGAAGTCCTGCACCTGAGGAGGATCTGGATGAGCTGGAGGAGATGGTGGCAGCAGTCATCCTGGAGGAGCTGGTCACTGGAATCGCAGGACAGGACAGCGCAGACTACCAAGAACTACCACAAATGCATGGTAAGTTGCATAGGGATCTATCTTGAATTTCACAAATGGCAGAAGGGGGAAGCACATAGGACCCACCGAATGCATGCAGATTGGTTGCTTCGGGACACATAGGGCTAGATTCAAAAGACCCAATCGCCACCTGAGCCTCACTTTTATTGACGCTCAGGTAGCGCTATGCACCTCCACATACACTAAACATGGTCTCAAGCCACTTACAGTAGCTTAACACCGGCTTGTACATATGGCCCCTACACACACACATCACTTTGCCTGGAAGGGGTGTGCAATCAGTGTTGCTGTGCGACAACAACAGCCATTGCATATTGTTGTTGCCCCAAATCCAAGACTATATGTTAATCTAAGGCTGTGAGTAAAGTCAGCACCACCCCAGGGGTAGTGTTAGGATGGCGCAACAAGGCAAAATGCTTTCCTTCCTCCTTGTGTGTGGGAAAGTAGCCTCTAACATGGTTACTCCCACTTTTGGCCTGTTTGTCAGTGTGTTTTAACTGTGTCACTGGGATCCTGCTAGCCAGGATCCCAGTGCTCATGGTTTGTGGCCTACTTGTCAGTCTGTTTCACTGTTTTTGTCAGTATGCTTAACTGTGTCACTGTAGAACTCCAGTGCTTATGCTCTCTCTGGTTCCAAATTTGTACTTACATACTGGTAACCCAGTATTTCACTCCAAATTGGCATACTGGACCCTCCCTTATAAGTCCCTAGTATGTGGTACCTAGGTACCCAGGGCATTGGGGTTCCAGGTGATCCATAAGGGCTGCAGCATTTCTTTTGCCACCCATAAGGAGCCCATACAAAGGCTTCTACAGAACTGCCATTGCAACCTGTGTGAAATAGCGCATGCACTTTTTCACAGCCATTTTCACTGCACCATGTCACTTATAAGTCACCTATATGTCAGGCCTTCAGACCCTGAAGGCTGGGCGCAAAGTACCTGTGTGTGAGGGCACCCCTGCACTAGCATAAGTGCCCCTACGCTGTCCAGGCCCATTTTCCTGGACTTCGTGAGTGCGGGACGCCATTTTAAGTGTGCACTGTACATAGGTCAGTACATATTCACAGCTTCACAATGGTAACTCTGAATATGGCCATATAAGGTGTCTAACAACTAGGAATTGTACAGCAATACTGATTCCAGTGTTGGTTGCACAATTCCATGCACTCTGGGGGCTCCACAGTGGACCCCCAGTACTGCCATACCATCCTTCTGAGGGTTTCACTGCAGCCCCAGCTGCTGCCACTTCACAGACAGGCTTCTGCCCTCCTGGGACCCGGGCAGCTCAATTCCAGGAAGGCAGAACAATGCATTTCCTTAAGAAGAGAGGGGTGTTACAACCACCCCCTTTGGAAATAGGTGTATCCTCCCAGAGCCTCTGGAAATGCTTTGAAGGGCACAAATGGTGCCCTCCTTGCATAATCCAGTCTACACCAATTGAGGGACTCCCAGTCCCTGCTCTACCGTTAAACTGAACAAACAAAAGGGGAGTGACTACTCCCCTGTCCATCACCACCCCCGGGGTGGTGCCCAGAGCTCCACCACAATGTCCCTGGGTTTTGCCATCTTGGATTCCAAGGTGGTGGGGCACTCTGGGAGCATCTGAGTGGCCAGTGCCAGCAGGTGACGTCGGAGACCCCTTCTGATAGGTGCTTGCCTGGTTAGGTGACCAATAACCCTCTCAGGGCTATTTAGGGTCTCTCCTCTGGGTGTTTCTTCAGATTCGGATTACAAGTCTCCAGCAGGAATCCTCTGCATCCTTTACTTCATTTTCTACCAACGGATCAACCGCTGACTGCTCCAGGAACTCTACAAAACTGCAACAAAGAAGCAAAGATGACTTCTGCAACATTGTAACTTCAGCTCCTGCCAGCAACTGTAACAATTTCCAGGTCGTGCATCCTCCGAGGACTGCCTGTCTTCAGCCTGCACCAGAAGAACCAAAGGAATGTCCCGTCGAGCAACAGAGTCACTTCCCTGCTTCAGCAGGCACCTCTCTGTAGCGGTGACCAGTTTCTTGGGTCCTCTCTGCAGAGTACAGGTGTGGATCCAGCAACATGCGTGGTAGACTAAAGTGACTCCCACAGTTCCATCGTCCAGCTGCCCAACTTTGGTGGAGGTAAGAGCTTGCCTCCCCAGACAAGGCAGTACCCCCGTGCACCGCATGAGTTGCAGTTGCCAAGACTTGTGTGCGTCCTTCCAAGAAGTTCTTTGTGCACAGCACAGTATAGGCCCCCAGCACCCCATCCTGTGACACACAGCTTCCTGAGTGGTTCTCTGGTGGCGTAGGAATCCTTTGTGTCGCGCTGTGTGGGCCTCCATTTGCACCTCGTTTGTCCCCATGCTGTGGGACACAAAAAATAAAGAATTACTCTCCTACCTAAATACCATACGAAAACATCCTTTGTCGGCTACAAATAAGATATAAACAACTATCCTTTATTATGTATCAAAATGAAATCACACAGACTCAACATCACTCATAATAGACACCGAAGATTCTTATACACCAACAATGACACAATATAGACTCACAGAGACAAAACAATATATGACAACAAATAACAAACTCTATCAAAAAACAGACACATTATAACTCAATATAAGACAAACTAAATCAAATGTAAACATAAATACTCTAACAAAAACAATACAAATTTCAAAATATGTATAAAGAATTTTTTTCCAAATCCTCCATCCGAGATTTTTTTCAATTCGTTGGCACACAGGAACCTTCTAGTTCTCAATAACAGCAAAGGTTCACAATATTGCCTGTTGATGGAAAGATCCAGGTAGACTGATGTACCACTGAAAGTATACCGTTTGGATACTCCATTGTCAACTTTGGTCTTCAATTGCCATCACGCGTTTCGGTGGATTTTGACTTTATAGTATGTAAATAATCCTAAACCACCTTCCTCACGGTTTAAATATAGAAGCACCAAAGGCGAGATTATATGTCTAAATCCAAGAGACAAAAAGTCCTATATATACTTTTCCATAATATAAGCCTTCATGCCATATCTCTGTAGAATCTTATAATAAATAACCTAATATCTTCTCAAAATAACCAAAATGAAAAATAAGTGAATGTGAATACTCAGACCTCTACATCTAAAAAAGCCTATGTGTTAAAACAAGAGAACAAATAAACTTTAGAAAACATAAGCCATGAAACAAATACCCATATATACAAGAACAATAGACCCCCTCACCTACAACTAAAAAGTGAAATACTCCTAAGAAAGGAAAAGATATGAAGAAGATAAATACAAATCGATGAATAAAATAAAAAATACAAAATAAAAACATGGATATCGTGACACTTACCTCCATTACATTCTCCTTGCCAAAATCTTTGGAATATCCTTCTTTTAAGGTATAACAAATATGTTCATGTTTGTTACTCTATAGAAAGTTAAAAAAATTAATTATACATAGACCATATGGTGAATGATAAACTCAAAGAATAAACTAAAGGACTGGTAGCTATACCAATTAAGCATCTGCTCCTTGTCTAAAGAAATACCAACTCAGTTGCGCTAAACCTATAAACCTTTACATTCAAAAGCTCTTGTTTCAGTAGCTTCAAGGTCTAATGTGACCATGTTCACAGAAAATGACAAATTTTCTTCGTATGTTGCGTATCCAAAAGATACCAATTTAGGAACACGAAGAAACTCATAAGGGGAACACTCACCGTATCTAGAAGAAACATTTAATTCTTGTTATGGCTGCATCTCGCCCTTAATGAATGCTACTGCCATTAGCACGCACGTTGTTTTTAAAGGGGCTGAAACCCGGCTCTCCGAGGAACCGAATACAACACAAAGGTAGGACTGTTCACAGGCCAGGACAATGAGATGTCTAAGACGGCGGCCATATTTAAACGGTAAATCCTTCCTCTAACTAATAAGACCTCCGACCATTCACTTAAAAAATATATTTGAGGCAGGTCCTACACAGATGTTAAAGAGAACAATAAACAACCTATAAAAACAAAACAAAATTCCTACAGTGGTGACAACCAAACTTACACCGTAAATACCTTATCAAACTGATGGTAACCAAACACTTCATTAATTTTGGCAAAAAGTCTGAGTGGAGATCACATCCCTTACTTAGATAACATATAATTACCCTAAATACCAGTCAACTAGAAAGTTCAAAAACTATACCCCCCAAAAAAAAGATATGCCCACTTTCACTGAAACATCACAATTCAATTCACTTCCTTATAGGACAGTATTTTGCCACGGAATTTCATCGTTCAATCCTTCCCTTACTGTACCTAAATAGAAAATAAAAAAAAACTCAAGTTTTTTCCTCACCTTATCAGTGTCATAGCCACTTTTAGGGATGATCTTCTCCAAGATCGTCCATCTGATTTCATCCTCTTTATGATTATGTTGCATCCAATGAGCAAAAAGAGGAGCGTTTTGTTTAGGGTAAGTAATTAGTACAAAAAACTGCCCAACCCGCAAAAGGAGACAGACATATCTGAAGCATTAGGAATGACTTGACCTGAATAGCACGGCTATGTCAGTTGCAACAAAAGAACCACATAGTAAAATAGATGGCAAGACAAATAAGAACAGTTATCAACAAAAGGCAGAGTGAGCAGCACAAGTTTGGTTGGTGCGTAATTTATCATTTAATGGTAGCACAAATGTGGTAAGATAGTTGAGTATTACAAGTAATAATACACTGACTTTACAGGACATCAGTCGTTCGTGTATAGATGAGCTCAATGTTCCGTAAGTCTGGGAAGGCAACTGCACCGAAACAATTGGCTGTACCAAAAGCACAGAAAGGGCAGGAATTTGAATCGAGCAGAGCACATACGGTAACTACATGGCCCTCAAAAAAACTGAAAAACGGGAGAGAAAACAAATCAGAAACAAAGAAGAAAGGGTTTCGAGCCTAACTCAAAAACAGGTTTTAGGAATATTAGCTAACGTTATATGCATTGCTGGATTTCTACACAGGCAATAGCAGATACTGCAACTAGTTAACAGGAATGTTGCAAATCAGAGCTGCGACCAGCCATAGTGAATGCACATATATCGAAAAGGCAAAACTCGCATGAAGTCTAGGACATACTAGACCTAACTTGGCTCAGGAGTAAACCAGTGAAAAGCTGGAAGATGGCATGTATACAACACACAATGAAAATAACTCGAAGGGCTCTCGTGAAACTAAGAATGATGCAAACAGAACTCAATTAATCTGGGCACAGAAAATAGTTAGCATAGCCACACACAAAGTGCAACATCCCCTTCTTCCCGGACCTGCAAATCACCGACCAGGTGGCCCTGCTGCAGCTGACCTGGAGCGAGCTCTTCGTGCTCAACGCCGCCCAGTGCGCCATGCCGCTGCACGTGGCCCCGCTTCTGACCGCCGCCGGCCTGCATGCCTCGCCCATGTCCGCCGACCGCGTGGTGGCCTTCATGGACCACATCCGCATCTTCCAGGAGCAGGTGGAAAAGCTCAAGGCCCTGCACGCCGACTCAGCCGAGTACAGCTGCTTCAAGGCCATCGTGCTCTTCACGTCAGGTGAGGAGGCGCCGAGGCTGGGGGTGGATTGTGGGGGCACTGTGGGGTGGCAGGGGTGGAGAGGGAGGGCAATGGGTGATGCAGGGGGTGCTGGGATGGTGTGTTATGGCGTGGGTCAGGGCTGCAGAAAGGGAGTTCTGTGGTGGTGGAGATGATGTGGAGGGTGCTGACGGTGGTGTGTAATAGTGTGGCCACCTAAAGGCTGGCTGTATGAGTGGTGTAAGACATTGCCGTGGTGGTGGTGTGATTGTTTTAGAGAGCTGATGATGGTGGAAAGGCCGGGGGCAAGGCTGGTATTTTCATCACACTAGGAGAATGACCAGGAAAGACAGGGCCACGAACCCACATCAAACCCTCCGGAGTGGTGTTTGGGGTGAAAGGTGAGCGGTAAAGGAGGTCCACCAAGAGGATCCAGGAACAGACCAGACCGGGAGAGGTCTGTCTGAAGAGCAGATCATGTCCTACCCGCAAGACTCACCCTGTGAGAGGCTGCAACCGAGCAAGATGCACCAGAGGAGGTGCAGTGATAGGTCCATGTGACGCAGCATGCGATCTGTGGCACTACGCCACATCGAGGACGAAGAGGAAGATGCACCAGCGAAGGTGCAGTGATAGGTCTGTGTGAATCAGCATGAGACCTGTGGCACGACGCCACGTTGATGACATAGAGGAAGATGTACCAGCAGAGGTGCAGCGCAAGGTCCATGTGCCGCAACATGCGACCTGTGGCACGACGCCACACCAGGGAGAAGAGAGAGTGGCACAATGCCAACAAAAATTAATGAGAGGAGTGTGACAGACCGGTCACACCACAGATCAACTCCATCACAGGTGTGCAAGTGGAAGGAGTATAGTGACACAACTAAGGACTTGTGCGAGCAGATAAGAAGGTACCCATCAGTACAAGACAGTCACCGGGGTGAGCAGACGTCACTGAAGACAGCGATGTGGGTGGTCCCCCACGCTTCGCAGTGCAACTGTCCTGTCACCTGTCACCGGCTGCTTGGCTGCGATGGCGTCCCTGGCGCCGACTGCACAGGCCACACAAGACCCGCCAGTGGCCACGACGTCCATCAAGTGGTCCTTCCACCGACAAAGATGACGCCACCTGGTTTGATCTGCAGAAGGATGGCGAGCGGCTTTGTCCTGGGACGCTCGAAGACTTGGGATCAGTTACTTCTTGAATATAAAAATAAAAGCATTTTAATTTTACCGTGCTCCGCGTTTACATCAGCTTTGTTCACATCATTGTGGCGACGAGGATGGGATATCGGGATGCACATGGCAATGATGGTGCTTACCATTCGGAGACCTGGATGACCAGGGATGTTGCTGGAGTGAGGGTGATTGGAGGGACTTCGCCATAGCTAGAGCAGTCTTTGTTTTCCTCGTGCAGATGCTGGCAGTGATGCCACCTGCTTTAAGCAGCCGGTGACAGGTGGCTTGGATGGTCACACTTTGACGCATGGGGCAAGTACGCGGTTCGCGCATGGCGTCTTACATTTGGTACTCCTGCTGAGCTGTCTCCAGTGACATCACCGCACCCCGGTGGCTGTCTTGTCTGTGGGTGCACTCTTCCTTTGTGGAAGGAGCCCTCCATCTCTCCACCCTGTTGATCTTTCGTTCTTATTCTTCTGTGGTCGTCAGGTGTTGCAGTGTGACAGGTGATGTCACACAGTCTCTTTTTCTGGGCGTCCTACGGTAACGCCTGGCATGTCCCTTTCTTGCCCTGCGGTGATGTCCATCACTGCTGGGGCATGTGGCGTTCTTTCGACGGTGGCGGTGGACGGCTTCCATGGGCTACGCAGGCCATGCGCGCACTCTTCGTACCTCACGTGGCACTCACGTCCATTCCTCATCGTTGCAGCTTGGCTGGGACAGTTGCAGTGTTCTCCTTCCCTTTTCAGCGTTGTCCGCGTCGCTTCCTTCTTCCTCGCTGTTTCCGTCTTCTGCGCCGTTTCCATCCAGGGGTGCACTCTTGGTCTGGAGCAGTCACTTTCTGAAGATGCTGCTGTAGACTTGCCTTCATCCAAGCTTGTTTTCCTTTAAGACAGGAATAGGGTGTAGTACCACCTTTGGCCACTGGATGCCAGTAGTGCACTCCTTTTCCAACTTGAAAGACAGTCTTCCTCCTACCGGCCTCGTTTGTTTTGAAGCAGATGCCGGTGAAACCATGCTGCAAAGCCATGCTACTGAGGAGCTTTCAGGCTGGTGGGGGCTTTTGCTGGTGTCTGGAGCGGCAGGTAAGTGCTGTTTTTCTTTCTTTTATTTTTCTTTTCGTAAAAGTTTTTTTTCCACAGCCTTGTTGAAAGAGGCAGTCAGACAGCACGAAGTTCAGTGGGGGGTTTGGGGGCTCCGGGCACTGTTTTATGTGCGTGCGTGTCAGCACCTCACTTCTTTGTTTTCTTGGAGGTGGGGGTGAGGCCCTAGGCACCTAGTGCTTTGGTGAGTGTCTGCACCTCCATGTTTCAGATTGTTTTTGGTGCGTGTCTGCACCTCCATATTTCAAATTGTTTTTGGTGCGTGTCTGCACCTCCGATTTATTATGCACGCACTTTCCTTTTGGGGGGAGTGTGGCCCGTGGCAATTTACCTTGCACTTGGTGCGTGTTTGCACCTTGTATTTCACACTGTTTTCGGTGCCTGTCTGCACCATTGCTTCTTTTTGGCCTCGGCAGCCTTCCCTGGTGCTGCGGGCCGTGTTGGCGGCATTTTATGTGAGGTGGGGGCGGCCCTGGGCATTTCTTCTTAAAATTTGGTGCGCAAACAACATCATTTCCACTCTGGCGTGGCAGCTTTACTTCATGCTGTCTGGAGCGTTTCTTGTTCTTCTGGTGCCTTTCTTCACGCTGCGGGCCGGCCGTGGATCATTCTTTATTTTCCACGCATTCCACTGCTGCTTCGCTCAGGGGCACTGCTCCTATCTTTTACCGCCGGGCCCGACCCAATCGCCAGGGACAATTTTGTTACTGTGTTTTCCTGCTCCCTGTTGGCATTCCTGCACACCTCCATTCCCTTCCAATAAAGCTTTTAACCAAAACGGTGTCAACTTGGTACCAGGCTTCCGACCATGCATTAACTCAAAAGGCGAAGATACAAGTGTGTTGTTCTCCGTAGTCCGATACGCCCACACTAAATCACTCACGACCTTCCCTACACATAGTCTATTCACCAAGGCTAGTTGAATGGCTCCCCTAACCATCCTATTAGCCCTTTCTACTGTACCGTTACCTTGAGGATTATAAAGAGAAGTGCGTGCATGTTTCACCCCTCACTCACTTAAAAATTGTTTCATACGATGTGACGTAAGTTGAGTACCGTTATCGGTGACAAGACAGTCTGGGTAACCTTCGTCACCAAAGATTTCAGATAATATCTTTATTGTAGAAGCAGTCGTCACTTCCACCATAAACTTCACGACTAGCCACTTGGTATTCAGATCAACCAAGACAAAAGCAAACCTCTGATTGTGATTCACACCTGCAATTGGACCAATAAAATCACTGCAGACTGTGTGCCACGCTATGCCTGGATCCTGCATGGCCCCACACATGGATTGCTTACCCACCTTCAACCTTTTCTCACTTTCAATGCATTCAAAACACCTCTTTACCCAGTTTACTACATCATTGTCCATTCCTGGCCACCAAAACTCATGTGTGGTATCTTGTATTTCCTGTGTTGGTTCATCCCTGGCCCAGGTGTCCCCTCTGACCCTTATCATAACGGGCTCTCCCACCAGGATTCCAGGAGGAGAGCTTAGACTGTTGTGGGAGATCTGAGGGTGACAAGGACTGTGATGTGAGGTGGCTGGGGCGTTGCATTATTAAACTTATCATTTCACTGTCATCGCTTTCCTGTGTGATCATTGGCCATCTCTACACTGGCGACGAGGATGGGATCCTGTGATGCAAAAGAGAACACGCCCCAACACGGCAAGTTGTGAACAGCACATACGAACTGTGAAGAAGGATTAATTGAGCGCTGTGGTCCTGAGACAGATTCCGGTGAGGCAGTGTCTTTTACTTTTCACGGGGGATGGTGAAATTTAAATGTAACCCTGCAGTGTAGAGGTAAAGTCATCGGATGTGAAAGCTTGCATAACGACACAAGTGAACATCTGTCCTTTTAGCCAGCACTCTTGCACTGGAACATTTAGACAGTCTTGACACATTTAATTAAGGGACATTACTATTTCTGTCCAGCTCAGAGTGTGAGGAAAAGTGTAGTGGCTACGAATGTCAACAGTTTGTTACCTGGAAGTCTCTCTATTTAGCAGCTAAATCGTGGAAATAACTCTCCAGCTAAAGATCAGAGGTGTAAAGTGGTTTAAGTCCGAATCGGCTGTGAGGCATGCAGATTATATCAATAATTGTGCCTCAGGGAATTCACCACAAAGGCCAGCAGCTATAAATCTGCAGCACGCTCTGGGCGTTTCATTTAGAATGTTCATATCACCTCAGGGAATTCCTCTCAGCTGAGGCAGAGCGCACGCACTTTGCATGTATAACCAAGGGAGAAACAAATAGTTCAAGGAATCTTCATGCCAATATGACTTAAACAACTGCTGTATTTAAAAAATGTGTAACATTTTATAGAATTGAACCTTAATGAGGGACATCGAGTCATTTTTCTCAAGATACAGCTGCCATTTCTCCATAATAGAATTTATGTGCTATTAGCACATCTAGTGGACAAAATTGAAAGGTGTCAGGCAGCAAGAGAATAACACAGGTTTCAGCAGACCTCTGTGTCTGAATAGAACACATTAGAACAGTGGGCACTAAAGAGATACAGTGATCCACACACTAGAAATATTTAGAGTACAAAGGAAAGAAATGTTTGCATAGTTAACAACAGTTGTGTTACTCAAATTACAAATAATAAGATTGAAGGCACCCTTATGTATTACAATACAATTACATATGCTGGGAAAGTAGCCTCTAACATGGTTACTCCCACTTTTGGCCTGTTTGTCAGTGTGTTTTAACTGTGTCACTGGGATCCTGCTAGCCAGGATCCCAGTGCTCATGGTTTGTGGCCTACTTGTCAGTCTGTTTCACTGTTTTTGTCAGTATGCTTAACTGTGTCACTGTAGAACTCCAGTGCTTATGCTCTCTCTGGTTCCAAATTTGTACTTACATACTGGTAACCCAGTATTTCACTCCAAATTGGCATACTGGACCCTCCCTTATAAGTCCCTAGTATGTGGTACCTAGGTACCCAGGGCATTGGGGTTCCAGGTGATCCATAAGGGCTGCAGCATTTCTTTTGCCACCCATAAGGAGCCCATACAAAGGCTTCTACAGAACTGCCATTGCAACCTGTGTGAAATAGCGCATGCACTTTTTCACAGCCATTTTCACTGCACCATGTCACTTATAAGTCACCTATATGTCAGGCCTTCAGACCCTGAAGGCTGGGCGCAAAGTACCTGTGTGTGAGGGCACCCCTGCACTAGCATAAGTGCCCCTACGCTGTCCAGGCCCATTTTCCTGGACTTCGTGAGTGCGGGACGCCATTTTAAGTGTGCACTGTACATAGGTCAGTACATATTCACAGCTTCACAATGGTAACTCTGAATATGGCCATATAAGGTGTCTAACAACTAGGAATTGTACAGCAATACTGATTCCAGTGTTGGTTGCACAATTCCATGCACTCTGGGGGCTCCACAGTGGACCCCCAGTACTGCCATACCATCCTTCTGAGGGTTTCACTGCAGCCCCAGCTGCTGCCACTTCACAGACAGGCTTCTGCCCTCCTGGGACCCGGGCAGCTCAATTCCAGGAAGGCAGAACAATGCATTTCCTTAAGAAGAGAGGGGTGTTACAACCACCCCCTTTGGAAATAGGTGTATCCTCCCAGAGCCTCTGGAAATGCTTTGAAGGGCACAAATGGTGCCCTCCTTGCATAATCCAGTCTACACCAATTGAGGGACTCCCAGTCCCTGCTCTACCGTTAAACTGAACAAACAAAAGGGGAGTGATTACTCCCCTGTCCATCACCACCCCCGGGGTGGTGCCCAGAGCTCCACCACAATGTCCCTGGGTTTTGCCATCTTGGATTCCAAGGTGGTGGGGCACTCTGGGAGCATCTGAGTGGCCAGTGCCAGCAGGTGACGTCGGAGACCCCTTCTGATAGGTGCTTGCCTGGTTAGGTGACCAATAACCCTCTCAGGGCTATTTAGGGTCTCTCCTCTGGGTGTTTCTTCAGATTCGGATTACAAGTCTCCAGCAGGAATCCTCTGCATCCTTTACTTCATTTTCTACCAACGGATCAACCGCTGACTGCTCCAGGAACTCTACAAAACTGCAACAAAGAAGCAAAGATGACTTCTGCAACATTGTAACTTCAGCTCCTGCCAGCAACTGTAACAATTTCCAGGTCGTGCATCCTCCGAGGACTGCCTGTCTTCAGCCTGCACCAGAAGAACCAAAGGAATGTCCCGTCGAGCAACAGAGTCACTTCCCTGCTTCAGCAGGCACCTCTCTGTAGCGGTGACCAGTTTCTTGGGTCCTCTCTGCAGAGTACAGGTGTGGATCCAGCAACATGCGTGGTAGACTAAAGTGACTCCCACAGTTCCATCGTCCAGCTGCCCAACTTTGGTGGAGGTAAGAGCTTGCCTCCCCAGACAAGACAGTACCCCCGTGCACCGCATGAGTTGCAGTTGCCAAGACTTGTGTGTGTCCTTCCAAGAAGTTCTTTGTGCACAGCACAGTATAGGCCCCCAGCACCCCATCCTGTGACACACAGCTTCCTGAGTGGTTCTCTGGTGGCGTAGGAATCCTTTGTGTCGCGCTGTGTGGGCCTCCATTTGCACCTCGTTTGTCCCCATGCTGTGGGACACAAAAAATAAAGAATTACTCTCCTACCTAAATAACATACGAAAACATCCTTTGTCGGCTACAAATAAGATATAAACAACTATCCTTTATTATGTATCAAAATGAAATCACACAGACTCAACATCACTCATAATAGACACCGAAGATTCTTATACACCAACAATGACACAATATAGACTCACAGAGACAAAACAACATATGACAACAAATAACAAACTCTATCAAAAAACAGACACATTATAACTCAATATAAGACAAACTAAATCAAATGTAAACATAAATACTCTAACAAAAACAATACAAATTTCAAAATATGTATAAAGAATTTTTTTCCAAATCCTCCATCCGAGATTTTTTTCAATTCCTTGGCACACAAGAACCTTCTAGTTCTCAATAACAGCAAAGGTTCACAATATTGCCTGTTGATGGAAAGATCCAGGTAGACTGATGTACCACTGAAAGTATACCGTTTGGATACTCCATTGTCAACTTTGGTCTTCAATTGCCATCACGCGTTTCGGTGGATTTTGACTTTATAGTATGTAAATAATCCTAAACCACCTTCCTCACGGTTTAAATATAGAAGCACCAAAGGCGAGATTATATGTCTAAATCCAAGAGACAAAAATTCCTATATATACTTTTCCATAATATAAGCCTTCATGCCATATCTCTGTAGAATCTTATAATAAATAACCTAATATCTTCTCAAAATAACCAAAATGAAAAATAAGTGAATGTGAATACTCAGACCTCTACATCTAAAAAAGCCTATGTGTTAAAACAAGAGAACAAATAAACTTTAGAAAACATAAGCCATGTAACAAAAACCCATATATACAAGAACAATAGACCCCCTCACCTACAACTAAAAAGTGAAATACTCCTAAGAAAGGAAAAGATATGAAGAAGATAAACACAAATCGATGAATAAAATAAAAAATACAAAATAAAAACATGGATATCGTGACACTTACCTCCATTACATTCTCCTTGCCAAAATCTTTGGAATATCCTTCTTTTAAGGTATAACAAATATGTTCATGTTTGTTACTCTATAGAAAGTTCAAAAAATTAATTATACATAGACCATATGGTGAATGATAAACTCAAAGAATAAACTAAAGGACTGGTAGCTATACCAATTAAGCATCTGCTCCTTGTCTAAAGAAATACCAACTCAGTTGCGCTAAACCTATAAACCTTTACATTCAAAAGCTCTTGTTTCAGTAGCTTCAAGGTCTAATGTGACCATGTTCACAGAAAATGACAAATTTTCTTCGTATGTTGCGTATCCAAAAGATACCAATTTAGGAACACGAAGAAACTCATAAGGAGAACACTCACCGTATCTAGAAGAAAAATTTAATTCTTGTTATGGCTGCATCTCGCCCTTAATGAATGCTACTGCCATTAGCACGCACGTTGTTTTTAAAGGGGCTGAAACCCGGCTCTCCGAGGAACCGAATACAACACAAAGGTAGGACTGTTCACAGGCCAGGACAATGAGATGTCTAAGACGGCGGCCATATTTAAACGGTAAATCCTTCCTCTAACTAATAAGACCTCCGACCATTCACTTAAAAAATATATTTGAGGCAGGTCCTACACAGATGTTAAAGAGAACAATAAACAACCTATAAAAACAAAACAAAATTCCTACAGTGGTGACAACCAAACTTACACCGTAAATACCTTATCAAACTGATGGTAACCAAACACTTCATTAATTTTGGCAAAAAGTCTGAGTGGAGATCACATCCCTTACTTAGATAACATATAATTACCCTAAATACCAGTCAACTAGAAAGTTCAAAAACTATACCCCCCAAAAAAAAGATATGCCCACTTTCACTGAAACATCACAATTCAATTCACTTCCTTATAGGACAGTATTTTGCCACGGAATTTCATCGTTCAATCCTTCCCTTACTGTACCTAAATAGAAAATAAAAAAAAACTCAAGTTTTTTCCTCACCTTATCAGTGTCATAGCCACTTTTAGGGATGATCTTCTCCAAGATCGTCCATCTGATTTCATCCTCTTTATGATTATGTTGCATCCAATGAGCAAAAAGAGGAGCGTTTTGTTTAGGGTAAGTAATTAGTACAAAAAACTGCCCAACCCGCAAAAGGAGACAGACATATCTGAAGCATTAGGAATGACTTGACCTGAATAGCACGGCTATGTCAGTTGCAACAAAAGAACCACATAGTAAAATAGATGGCAAGACAAATAAGAACAGTTATCAACAAAAGGCAGAGTGAGCAGCACAAGTTTGGTTGGTGCGTAATTTATCATTTAATGGTAGCACAAATGTGGTAAGATAGTTGAGTATTACAAGTAATAATACACTGACTTTACAGGACATCAGTCGTTCGTGTATAGATGAGCTCAATGTTCCGTAAGTCTGGGAAGGCAACTGCACCGAAACAATTGGCTGTACCAAAAGCACAGAAAGGGCAGGAATTTGAATCGAGCAGAGCACATACGGTAACTACATGGCCCTCAAAAAAACTGAAAAACGGGAGAGAAAACAAATCAGAAACAAAGAAGAAAGGGTTTCGAGCCTAACTCAAAAACAGGTTTTAGGAATATTAGCTAACGTTATATGCATTGCTGGATTTCTACACAGGCAATAGCAGATACTGCAACTAGTTAACAGGAATGTTGCAAATCAGAGCTGCGACCAGCCATAGTGAATGCACATATATCGAAAAGGCAAAACTCGCATGAAGTCTAGGACATACTAGACCTAACTTGGCTCAGGAGTAAACCAGTGAAAAGCTGGAAGATGGCATGTATACAACACACAATGAAAATAACTCGAAGGGCTCTCGTGAAACTAAGAATGATGCAAACAGAACTCAATTAATCTGGGCACAGAAAATAGTTAGCATAGCCACACACAAAGTGCAACATCCCCTTCTTCCCGGACCTGCAAATCACCGACCAGGTGGCCCTGCTGCAGCTGACCTGGAGCGAGCTCTTCGTGCTCAACGCCGCCCAGTGCGCCATGCCGCTGCACGTGGCCCCGCTTCTGACCGCCGCCGGCCTGCATGCCTCGCCCATGTCCGCCGACCGCGTGGTGGCCTTCATGGACCACATCCGCATCTTCCAGGAGCAGGTGGAAAAGCTCAAGGCCCTGCACGCCGACTCAGCCGAGTACAGCTGCTTCAAGGCCATCGTGCTCTTCACGTCAGGTGAGGAGGCGCCGAGGCTGGGGGTGGATTGTGGGGGCACTGTGGGGTGGCAGGGGTGGAGAGGGAGGGCAATGGGTGATGCAGGGGGTGCTGGGATGGTGTGTTATGGCGTGGGTCAGGGCTGCAGAAAGGGAGTTCTGTGGTGGTGGAGATGATGTGGAGGGTGCTGACGGTGGTGTGTAATAGTGTGGCCACCTAAAGGCTGGCTGTATGAGTGGTGTAAGACATTGCCGTGGTGGTGGTGTGATTGTTTTAGAGAGCTGATGATGGTGGAAAGGCCGGGGGCAAGGCTGGTATTTTCATCACACTAGGAGAATGACCAGGAAAGACAGGGCCACAAACCCACATCAAACCCTCCGGAGTGGTGTTTGGGGTGAAAGGTGAGCGGTAAAGGAGGTCCACCAAGAGGATCCAGGAACAGACCAGACCGGGAGAGGTCTGTCTGAAGAGCAGATCATGTCCTACCCGCAAGACTCACCCTGTGAGAGGCTGCAACCGAGCAAGATGCACCAGAGGAGGTGCAGTGATAGGTCCATGTGACGCAGCATGCGATCTGTGGCACAACGCCACATCGAGGACGAAGAGGAAGATGCACCAGCGAAGGTGCAGTGATAGGTCTGTGTGAATCAGCATGAGACCTGTGGCACGACGCCACGTTGATGACATAGAGGAAGATGTACCAGCAGAGGTGCAGCGCAAGGTCCATGTGCCGCAACATGCGACCTGTGGCACGACGCCACACCAGGGAGAAGAGAGAGTGGCACAATGCCAACAAAAATTAATGAGAGGAGTGTGACAGACCGGTCACACCACAGATCAACTCCATCACAGGTGTGCAAGTGGAAGGAGTAGAGTGACACAACTAAGGACTTGTGCGAGCAGATAAGAAGGTACCCATCAGTACAAGACAGTCACCGGGGTGAGCAGACGTCACTGAAGACAGCGATGTGGGTGGTCCCCCACGCTTCGCAGTGCAACTGTCCTGTCACCTGTCACCGGCTGCTTGGCTGCGATGGCGTCCCTGGCGCCGACTGCACAGGCCACACAAGACCCGCCAGTGGCCACGACGTCCATCAAGTGGTCCTTCCACCGACAAAGATGACGCCACCTGGTTTGATCTGCAGAAGGATGGCGAGCAGCTTTGTCCTGGGACGCTCGAAGACTTGGGATCAGTTACTTCTTGAATATAAAAATAAAAGCATTTTAATTTTACCGTGCTCCGCGTTTACATCAGCTTTGTTCACATCATTGTGGCGACGAGGATGGGATATCGGGATGCACATGGCAATGATGGTGCTTACCATTCGGAGACCTGGATGACCAGGGATGTTGCTGGAGTGAGGGTGATTGGAGGGACTTCGCCATAGCTAGTGCAGTCTTTGTTTTCCTCGTGCAGATGCTGGCAGTGATGCCACCTGCTTTAAGCAGCCGGTGACAGGTGGCTTGGATGGTCACACTTTGACGCATGGGGCAAGTACGCGGTTCGCGCATGGCGTCTTACATTTGGTACTCCTGCTGAGCTGTCTCCAGTGACATCACCGCACCCCGGTGGCTGTCTTGTCTGTGGGTGCACTCTTCCTTTGTGGAAGGAGCCCTCCATCTCTCCACCCTGTTGATCTTTCGTTCTTATTCTTCTGTGGTCGTCAGGTGTTGCAGTGTGACAGGTGATGTCACACAGTCTCTTTTTCTGGGCGTCCTACGGTAACGCCTGGCATGTCCCTTTCTTGCCCTGCGGTGATGTCCATCACTGCTGGGGCATGTGGCGTTCTTTCGACGGTGGCGGTGGACGGCTTCCATGGGCTACGCAGGCCATGCGCGCACTCTTCGTACCTCACGTGGCACTCACGTCCATTCCTCATCGTTGCAGCTTGGCTGGGACAGTTGCAGTGTTCTCCTTCCCTTTTCAGCGTCGTCCGCGTCGCTTCCTTCTTCCTCGCTGTTTCCGTCTTCTGCGCCGTTTCCATCCAGGGGTGCACTCTTGGTCTGGAGCAGTCACTTTCTGAAGATGCTGCTGTAGACTTGCCTTCATCCAAGCTTGTTTTCCTTTAAGACAGGAATAGGGTGTAGTACCACCTTTGGCCACTGGATGCCAGTAGTGCACTCCTTTTCCAACTTGAAAGACAGTCTTCCTCCTACCGGCCTCGTTTGTTTTGAAGCAGATGCCGGTGAAACCATGCTGCAAAGCCATGCTACTGAGGAGCTTTCAGGCTGGTGGGGGCTTTTGCTGGTGTCTGGAGCGGCAGGTAAGTGCTGTTTTTCTTTCTTTTATTTTTCTTTTCGTAAAAGTTTTTTTTCCACAGCCTTGTTGAAAGAGGCAGTCAGACAGCACGAAGTTCAGTGGGGGGTTTGGGGGCTCCGGGCACTGTTTTATGTGCGTGCGTGTCAGCACCTCACTTCTTTGTTTTCTTGGAGGTGGGGGTGAGGCCCTAGGCACCTAGTGCTTTGGTGAGTGTCTGCACCTCCATGTTTCAGATTGTTTTTGGTGCGTGTCTGCACCTCCATATTTCAAATTGTTTTTGGTGCGTGTCTGCACCTCCGATTTATTATGCACGCACTTTCCTTTTGGGGGGAGTGTGGCCCGTGGCAATTTACCTTGCACTTGGTGCGTGTTTGCACCTTGTATTTCACACTGTTTTCGGTGCCTGTCTGCACCATTGCTTCTTTTTGGCCTCGGCAGCCTTCCCTGGTGCTGCGGGCCGTGTTGGCGGCATTTTATGTGAGGTGGGGGCGGCCCTGGGCATTTCTTCTTAAAATTTGGTGCGCAAACAACATCATTTCCACTCTGGCGTGGCAGCTTTACTTCATGCTGTCTGGAGCGTTTCTTGTTCTTCTGGTGCCTTTCTTCACGCTGCGGGCCGGCCGTGGATCATTCTTTATTTTCCACGCATTCCACTGCTGCTTCGCTCAGGGGCACTGCTCCTATCTTTTACCGCCGGGCCCGACCCAATCGCCAGGGACAATTTTGTTACTGTGTTTTCCTGCTCCCTGTTGGCATTCCTGCACACCTCCATTCCCTTCCAATAAAGCTTTTAACCAAAACGGTGTCAACTTGGTACCAGGCTTCCGACCATGCATTAACTCAAAAGGCGAAGATACAAGTGTGTTGTTCTCCGTAGTCCGATACGCCCACACTAAATCACTCACGACCTTCCCTACACATAGTCTATTCACCAAGGCTAGTTGAATGGCTCCCCTAACCATCCTATTAGCCCTTTCTACTGTACCGTTACCTTGAGGATTATAAAGAGAAGTGCGTGCATGTTTCACCCCTCACTCACTTAAAAATTGTTTCATACGATGTGACGTAAGTTGAGTACCGTTATCGGTGACAAGACAGTCTGGGTAACCTTCGTCACCAAAGATTTCAGATAATATCTTTATTGTAGAAGCAGTCGTCACTTCCACCATAAACTTCACGACTAGCCACTTGGTATTCAGATCAACCAAGACAAAAGCAAACCTCTGATTGTGATTCACACCTGCAATTGGACCAATAAAATCACTGCAGACTGTGTGCCACGCTATGCCTGGATCCTGCATGGCCCCACACATGGATTGCTTACCCACCTTCAACCTTTTCTCACTTTCAATGCATTCAAAACACCTCTTTACCCAGTTTACTACATCATTGTCCATTCCTGGCCACCAAAACTCATGTGTGGTATCTTGTATTTCCTGTGTTGGTTCATCCCTGGCCCAGGTGTCCCCTCTGACCCTTATCATAACGGGCTCTCCCACCAGGATTCCAGGAGGAGAGCTTAGACTGTTGTGGGAGATCTGAGGGTGACAAGGACTGTGATGTGAGGTGGCTGGGGCGTTGCATTATTAAACTTATCATTTCACTGTCATCGCTTTCCTGTGTGATCATTGGCCATCTCTACACTGGCGACGAGGATGGGATCCTGTGATGCAAAAGAGAACACGCCCCAACACGGCAAGTTGTGAACAGCACATACGAACTGTGAAGAAGGATTAATTGAGCGCTGTGGTCCTGAGACAGATTCCGGTGAGGCAGTGTCTTTTACTTTTCACGGGGGATGGTGAAATTTAAATGTAACCCTGCAGTGTAGAGGTAAAGTCATCGGATGTGAAAGCTTGCATAACGACACAAGTGAACATCTGTCCTTTTAGCCAGCACTCTTGCACTGGAACATTTAGACAGTCTTGACACATTTAATTAAGGGACATTACTATTTCTGTCCAGCTCAGAGTGTGAGGAAAAGTGTAGTGGCTACGAATGTCAACAGTTTGTTACCTGGAAGTCTCTCTATTTAGCAGCTAAATCGTGGAAATAACTCTCCAGCTAAAGATCAGAGGTGTAAAGTAGTTTAAGTCCGAATCGGCTGTGAGGCATGCAGATTATATCAATAATTGTGCCTCAGGGAATTCACCACAAAGGCCAGCAGCTATAAATCTGCAGCACGCTCTGGGCGTTTCATTTAGAATGTTCATATCACCTCAGGGAATTCCTCTCAGCTGAGGCAGAGCGCACGCACTTTGCATGTATAACCAAGGGAGAAACAAATAGTTCAAGGAATCTTCATGCCAATATGACTTAAACAACTGCTGTATTTAAAAAATGTGTAACATTTTATAGAATTGAACCTTAATGAGGGACATCGAGTCATTTTTCTCAAGATACAGCTGCCATTTCTCCATAATAGAATTTATGTGCTATTAGCACATCTAGTGGACAAAATTGAAAGGTGTCAGGCAGCAAGAGAATAACATAGGTTTCAGCAGACCTCTGTGTCTGAATAGAACACATTAGAACAGTGGGCACTAAAGAGATACAGTGATCCACACACTAGAAATATTTAGAGTACAAAGGAAAGAAATGTTTGCATAGTTAACAACAGTTGTGTTACTCAAATTACAAATAATAAGATTGAAGGCACCCTTATGTATTACAATACAATTACATATGCTGGGAAAGTAGCCTCTAACATGGTTACTCCCACTTTTGGCCTGTTTGTCAGTGTGTTTTAACTGTGTCACTGGGATCCTGCTAGCCAGGATCCCAGTGCTCATGGTTTGTGGCCTACTTGTCAGTCTGTTTCACTGTTTTTGTCAGTATGCTTAACTGTGTCACTGTAGAACTCCAGTGCTTATGCTCTCTCTGGTTCCAAATTTGTACTTACATACTGGTAACCCAGTATTTCACTCCAAATTGGCATACTGGACCCTCCCTTATAAGTCCCTAGTATGTGGTACCTAGGTACCCAGGGCATTGGGGTTCCAGGTGATCCATAAGGGCTGCAGCATTTCTTTTGCCACCCATAAGGAGCCCATACAAAGGCTTCTACAGAACTGCCATTGCAACCTGTGTGAAATAGCGCATGCACTTTTTCACAGCCATTTTCACTGCACCATGTCACTTATAAGTCACCTATATGTCAGGCCTTCAGACCCTGAAGGCTGGGCGCAAAGTACCTGTGTGTGAGGGCACCCCTGCACTAGCATAAGTGCCCCTACGCTGTCCAGGCCCATTTTCCTGGACTTCGTGAGTGCGGGACGCCATTTTAAGTGTGCACTGTACATAGGTCAGTACATATTCACAGCTTCACAATGGTAACTCTGAATATGGCCATATAAGGTGTCTAACAACTAGGAATTGTACAGCAATACTGATTCCAGTGTTGTTTGCACAATTCCATGCACTCTGGGGGCTCCACAGTGGACCCCCAGTACTGCCATACCATCCTTCTGAGGGTTTCACTGCAGCCCCAGCTGCTGCCACTTCACAGACAGGCTTCTGCCCTCCTGGGACCCGGGCAGCTCAATTCCAGGAAGGCAGAACAATGCATTTCCTTAAGAAGAGAGGGGTGTTACAACCACCCCCTTTGGAAATAGGTGTATCCTCCCAGAGCCTCTGGAAATGCTTTGAAGGGCACAAATGGTGCCCTCCTTGCATAATCCAGTCTACACCAATTGAGGGACTCCCAGTCCCTGCTCTACCGTTAAACTGAACAAACAAAAGGGGAGTGATTACTCCCCTGTCCATCACCACCCCCGGGGTGGTGCCCAGAGCTCCACCACAATGTCCCTGGGTTTTGCCATCTTGGATTCCAAGGTGGTGGGGCACTCTGGGAGCATCTGAGTGGCCAGTGCCAGCAGGTGACGTCGGAGACCCCTTCTGATAGGTGCTTGCCTGGTTAGGTGACCAATAACCCTCTCAGGGCTATTTAGGGTCTCTCCTCTGGGTGTTTCTTCAGATTCGGATTACAAGTCTCCAGCAGGAATCCTCTGCATCCTTTACTTCATTTTCTACCAACGGATCAACCGCTGACTGCTCCAGGAACTCTACAAAACTGCAACAAAGAAGCAAAGATGACTTCTGCAACATTGTAACTTCAGCTCCTGCCAGCAACTGTAACAATTTCCAGGTCGTGCATCCTCCGAGGACTGCCTGTCTTCAGCCTGCACCAGAAGAACCAAAGGAATGTCCCGTCGAGCAACAGAGTCACTTCCCTGCTTCAGCAGGCACCTCTCTGTAGCGGTGACCAGTTTCTTGGGTCCTCTCTGCAGAGTACAGGTGTGGATCCAGCAACATGCGTGGTAGACTAAAGTGACTCCCACAGTTCCATCGTCCAGCTGCCCAACTTTGGTGGAGGTAAGAGCTTGCCTCCCCAGACAAGACAGTACCCCCGTGCACCGCATGAGTTGCAGTTGCCAAGACTTGTGTGTGTCCTTCCAAGAAGTTCTTTGTGCACAGCACAGTATAGGCCCCCAGCACCCCATCCTGTGACACACAGCTTCCTGAGTGGTTCTGTCGTGGCGTAGGAATCCTTTGTGTCGCGCTGTGTGGGCCTCCATTTGCACCTCGTTTGTCCCCATGCTGTGGGACACAAAAAATAAAGAATTACTCTCCTACCTAAATAACATACGAAAACATCCTTTGTCGGCTACAAATAAGATATAAACAACTATCCTTTATTATGTATCAAAATGAAATCACACAGACTCAACATCACTCATAATAGACACCGAAGATTCTTATACACCAACAATGACACAATATAGACTCACAGAGACAAAACAACATATGACAACAAATAACAAACTCTATCAAAAAACAGACACATTATAACTCAATATAAGACAAACTAAATCAAATGTAAACATAAATACTCTAACAAAAACAATACAAATTTCAAAATATGTATAAAGAATTTTTTTCCAAATCCTCCATCCGAGATTTTTTTCAATTCCTTGGCACACAAGAACCTTCTAGTTCTCAATAACAGCAAAGGTTCACAATATTGCCTGTTGATGGAAAGATCCAGGTAGACTGATGTACCACTGAAAGTATACCGTTTGGATACTCCATTGTCAACTTTGGTCTTCAATTGCCATCACGCGTTTCGGTGGATTTTGACTTTATAGTATGTAAATAATCCTAAACCACCTTCCTCACGGTTTAAATATAGAAGCACCAAAGGCGAGATTATATGTCTAAATCCAAGAGACAAAAATTCCTATATATACTTTTCCATAATATAAGCCTTCATGCCATATCTCTGTAGAATCTTATAATAAATAACCTAATATCTTCTCAAAATAACCAAAATGAAAAATAAGTGAATGTGAATACTCAGACCTCTACATCTAAAAAAGCCTATGTGTTAAAACAAGAGAACAAATAAACTTTAGAAAACATAAGCCATGTAACAAAAACCCATATATACAAGAACAATAGACCCCCTCACCTACAACTAAAAAGTGAAATACTCCTAAGAAAGGAAAAGATATGAAGAAGATAAACACAAATCGATGAATAAAATAAAAAATACAAAATAAAAACATGGATATCGTGACACTTACCTCCATTACATTCTCCTTGCCAAAATCTTTGGAATATCCTTCTTTTAAGGTATAACAAATATGTTCATGTTTGTTACTCTATAGAAAGTTCAAAAAATTAATTATACATAGACCATATGGTGAATGATAAACTCAAAGAATAAACTAAAGGACTGGTAGCTATACCAATTAAGCATCTGCTCCTTGTCTAAAGAAATACCAACTCAGTTGCGCTAAACCTATAAACCTTTACATTCAAAAACTCTTGTTTCAGTAGCTTCAAGGTCTAATGTGACCATGTTCACAGAAAATGACAAATTTTCTTCGTATGTTGCGTATCCAAAAGATACCAATTTAGGAACACGAAGAAACTCATAAGGGGAACACTCACCGTATCTAGAAGAAAAATTTAATTCTTGTTATGGCTGCATCTCGCCCTTAATGAATGCTACTGCCATTAGCACGCACGTTGTTTTTAAAGGGGCTGAAACCCGGCTCTCCGAGGAACCGAATACAACACAAAGGTAGGACTGTTCACAGGCCAGGACAATGAGATGTCTAAGACGGCGGCCATATTTAAACGGTAAATCCTTCCTCTAACTAATAAGACCTCCGACCATTCACTTAAAAAATATATTTGAGGCAGGTCCTACACAGATGTTAAAGAGAACAATAAACAACCTATAAAAACAAAACAAAATTCCTACAGTGGTGACAACCAAACTTACACCGTAAATACCTTATCAAACTGATGGTAACCAAACACTTCATTAATTTTGGCAAAAAGTCTGAGTGGAGATCACATCCCTTACTTAGATAACATATAATTACCCTAAATACCAGTCAACTAGAAAGTTCAAAAACTATACCCCCCAAAAAAAAGATATGCCCACTTTCACTGAAACATCACAATTCAATTCACTTCCTTATAGGACAGTATTTTGCCACGGAATTTCATCGTTCAATCCTTCCCTTACTGTACCTAAATAGAAAATAAAAAAAAACTCAAGTTTTTTCCTCACCTTATCAGTGTCATAGCCACTTTTAGGGATGATCTTCTCCAAGATCGTCCATCTGATTTCATCCTCTTTATGATTATGTTGCATCCAATGAGCAAAAAGAGGAGCGTTTTGTTTAGGGTAAGTAATTAGTACAAAAAACTGCCCAACCCGCAAAAGGAGACAGACATATCTGAAGCATTAGGAATGACTTGACCTGAATAGCACGGCTATGTCAGTTGCAACAAAAGAACCACATAGTAAAATAGATGGCAAGACAAATAAGAACAGTTATCAACAAAAGGCAGAGTGAGCAGCACAAGTTTGGTTGGTGCGTAATTTATCATTTAATGGTAGCACAAATGTGGTAAGATAGTTGAGTATTACAAGTAAAAATACACTGACTTTACAGGACATCAGTCGTTCGTGTATAGATGAGCTCAATGTTCCGTAAGTCTGGGAAGGCAACTGCACCGAAACAATTGGCTGTACCAAAAGCACAGAAAGGGCAGGAATTTGAATCGAGCAGAGCACATACGGTAACTACATGGCCCTAAAAAAAAACAGAAAAACGGGAGAGAAAACAAATCAGAAACAAAGAAGAAAGGGTTTCGAGCCTAACTCAAAAACAGGTTTTAGGAATATTACCTAACGTTATATGCATTGCTGGATTTCTACACAGGCAATAGCAGATACTGCAACTAGTTAACAGGAATGTTGCAAATCAGAGCTGCGACCAGCCATAGTGAATGCACATATATCGAAAAGGCAAAACTCGCATGAAGTCTAGGACATACTAGACCTAACTTGGCTCAGGAGTAAACCAGTGAAAAGCTGGAAGATGGCATGTATACAACACACAATGAAAATAACTCGAAGGGCTCTCGTGAAACTAAGAATGATGCAAACAGAACTCAATTAATCTGGGCACAGAAAATAGTTAGCATAGCCACACACAAAGTGCAACATCCCCTTCTTCCCGGACCTGCAAATCACCGACCAGGTGGCCCTGCTGCAGCTGACCTGGAGCGAGCTCTTCGTGCTCAACGCCGCCCAGTGCGCCATGCCGCTGCACGTGGCCCCGCTTCTGACCGCCGCCGGCCTGCACGCCTCGCCCATGTCCGCCGACCGCGTGGTGGCCTTCATGGACCACATCCGCATCTTCCAGGAGCAGGTGGAAAAGCTCAAGGCCCTGCACGCCGACTCAGCCGAGTACAGCTGCTTCAAGGCCATCGTGCTCTTCACGTCAGGTGAGGAGGCGCCGAGGCTGGGGGTGGATTGTGGGGGCACTGTGGGGTGGCAGGGGTGGAGAGGGAGGGCAATGGGTGATGCAGGGGGTGCTGGGATGGTGTGTTATGGCGTGGGTCAGGGCTGCAGAAAGGGAGTTCTGTGGTGGTGGAGATGATGTGGAGGGTGCTGACGGTGGTGTGTAATAGTGTGGCCACCTAAAGGCTGGCTGTATGAGTGGTGTAAGACATTGCCGTGGTGGTGGTGTGATTGTTTTAGAGAGCTGATGATGGTGGAAAGGCCGGGGGCAAGGCTGGTATTTTCATCACACTAGGAGAATGACCAGGAAAGACAGGGCCACAAACCCACATCAAACCCTCCGGAGTGGTGTTTGGGGTGAAAGGTGAGCGGTAAAGGAGGTCCACCAAGAGGATCCAGGAACAGACCAGACCGGGAGAGGTCTGTCTGAAGAGCAGATCATGTCCTACCCGCAAGACTCACCCTGTGAGAGGCTGCAACCGAGCAAGATGCACCAGAGGAGGTGCAGTGATAGGTCCATGTGACGCAGCATGCGATCTGTGGCACAACGCCACATCGAGGACGAAGAGGAAGATGCACCAGCGAAGGTGAAGTGATAGGTCTGTGTGAATCAGCATGAGACCTGTGGCACGACGCCACGTTGATGACATAGAGGAAGATGTACCAGCAGAGGTGCAGCGCAAGGTCCATGTGCCGCAACATGCGACCTGTGGCACGACGCCATACCAGGGAGAAGAGAGAGTGGCACAATGCCAACAAAAATTAATGAGAGGAGTGTGACAGACCGGTCACACCACAGATCAACTCCATCACAGGTGTGCAAGTGGAAGGAGTAGAGTGACACAACTAAGGACTTGTGCGAGCAGATAAGAAGGTACCCATCAGTACAAGACAGTCACCGGGGTGAGCAGACGTCACTGAAGACAGCGATGTGGGTGGTCCCCCACGCTTCGCAGTGCAACTGTCCTGTCACCTGTCACCGGCTGCTTGGCTGCGATGGCGTCCCTGGCGCCGACTGCACAGGCCACACAAGACCCGACAGTGGCCACGACGTCCATCAAGTGGTCCTTCCACCGACAAAGATGACGCCACCTGGTTTGATCTGCAGAAGGATGGCGAGCAGCTTTGTCCTGGGACGCTCGAAGACTTGGGATCAGTTACTTCTTGAATATAAAAATAAAAGCATTTTAATTTTACCGTGCTCCGCGTTTACATCAGCTTTGTTCACATCATTGTGGCGACGAGGATGGGATATCGGGATGCACATGGCAATGATGGTGCTTACCATTCGGAGACCTGGATGACCAGGGATGTTGCTGGAGTGAGGGTGATTGGAGGGACTTCGCCATAGCTAGTGCAGTCTTTGTTTTCCTCGTGCAGATGCTGGCAGTGATGCCACCTGCTTTAAGCAGCCGGTGACAGGTGGCTTGGATGGTCACACTTTGACGCATGGGGCAAGTACGCGGTTCGCGCATGGCGTCTTACATTTGGTACTCCTGCTGAGCTGTCTCCAGTGACATCACCGCACCCCGGTGGCTGTCTTGTCTGTGGGTGCACTCTTCCTTTGTGGAAGGAGCCCTCCATCTCTCCACCCTGTTGATCTTTCGTTCTTATTCTTCTGTGGTCGTCAGGTGTTGCAGTGTGACAGGTGATGTCACACAGTCTCTTTTTCTGGGCGTCCTACGGTAACGCCTGGCATGTCCCTTTCTTGCCCTGCGGTGATGTCCATCACTGCTGGGGCATGTGGCGTTCTTTCGACGGTGGCGGTGGACGGCTTCCATGGGCTACGCAGGCCATGCGCGCACTCTTCGTACCTCACGTGGCACTCACGTCCATTCCTCATCGTTGCAGCTTGGCTGGGACAGTTGCAGTGTTCTCCTTCCCTTTTCAGCGTCGTCCGCGTCGCTTCCTTCTTCCTCGCTGTTTCCGTCTTCTGCGCCGTTTCCATCCAGGGGTGCACTCTTGGTCTGGAGCAGTCACTTTCTGAAGATGCTGCTGTAGACTTGCCTTCATCCAAGCTTGTTTTCCTTTAAGACAGGAATAGGGTGTAGTACCACCTTTGGCCACTGGATGCCAGTAGTGCACTCCTTTTCCAACTTGAAAGACAGTCTTCCTCCTACCGGCCTCGTTTGTTTTGAAGCAGATGCCGGTGAAACCATGCTGCAAAGCCATGCTACTGAGGAGCTTTCAGGCTGGTGGGGGCTTTTGCTGGTGTCTGGAGCGGCAGGTAAGTGCTGTTTTTCTTTCTTTTATTTTTCTTTTCGTAAAAGTTTTTTTTCCACAGCCTTGTTGAAAGAGGCAGTCAGACAGCACGAAGTTCAGTGGGGGGTTTGGGGGCTCCGGGCACTGTTTTATGTGCGTGCGTGTCAGCACCTCACTTCTTTGTTTTCTTGGAGGTGGGGGTGAGGCCCTAGGCACCTAGTGCTTTGGTGAGTGTCTGCACCTCCATGTTTCAGATTGTTTTTGGTGCGTGTCTGCACCTCCATATTTCAAATTGTTTTTGGTGCGTGTCTGCACCTCCGATTTATTATGCACGCACTTTCCTTTTGGGGGGAGTGTGGCCCGTGGCAATTTACCTTGCACTTGGTGCGTGTTTGCACCTTGTATTTCACACTGTTTTCGGTGCCTGTCTGCACCATTGCTTCTTTTTGGCCTCGGCAGCCTTCCCTGGTGCTGCGGGCCGTGTTGGCGGCATTTTATGTGAGGTGGGGGCGGCCCTGGGCATTTCTTCTTAAAATTTGGTGCGCAAACAACATCATTTCCACTCTGGCGTGGCAGCTTTACTTCATGCTGTCTGGAGCGTTTCTTGTTCTTCTGGTGCCTTTCTTCACGCTGCGGGCCGGCCGTGGATCATTCTTTATTTTCCACGCATTCCACTGCTGCTTCGCTCAGGGGCACTGCTCCTATCTTTTACCGCCGGGCCCGACCCAATCGCCAGGGACAATTTTGTTACTGTGTTTTCCTGCTCCCTGTTGGCATTCCTGCACACCTCCATTCCCTTCCCATAAAGCTTTTAACCAAAACGGTGTCAACTTGGTACCAGGCTTCCGACCATGCATTAACTCAAAAGGCGAAGATACAAGTGTGTTGTTCTCCGTAGTCCGATACGCCCACACTAAATCACTCACGACCTTCCCTACACATAGTCTATTCACCAAGGCTAGTTGAATGGCTCCCCTAACCATCCTATTAGCCCTTTCTACTGTACCGTTACCTTGAGGATTATAAAGAGAAGTGCGTGCATGTTTCACCCCTCACTCACTTAAAAATTGTTTCATACGATGTGACGTAAGTTGAGTACCGTTATCGGTGACAAGACAGTCTGGGTAACCTTCGTCACCAAAGATTTCAGATAATATCTTTATTGTAGAAGCAGTCGTCACTTCCACCATAAACTTCACGACTAGCCACTTGGTATTCAGATCAACCAAGACAAAAGCAAACCTCTGATTGTGATTCACACCTGCAATTGGACCAATAAAATCACTGCAGACTGTGTGCCACGCTATGCCTGGATCCTGCATGGCCCCACACATGGATTGCTTACCCACCTTCAACCTTTTCTCACTTTCAATGCATTCAAAACACCTCTTTACCCAGTTTACTACATCATTGTCCATTCCTGGCCACCAAAACTCATGTGTGGTATCTTGTATTTCCTGTGTTGGTTCATCCCTGGCCCAGGTGTCCCCTCTGACCCTTATCATAACGGGCTCTCCCACCAGGATTCCAGGAGGAGAGCTTAGACTGTTGTGGGAGATCTGAGGGTGACAAGGACTGTGATGTGAGGTGGCTGGGGCGTTGCATTATTAAACTTATCATTTCACTGTCATCGCTTTCCTGTGTGATCATTGGCCATCTCTACACTGGCGACGAGGATGGGATCCTGTGATGCAAAAGAGAACACGCCCCAACACGGCAAGTTGTGAACAGCACATACGAACTGTGAAGAAGGATTAATTGAGCGCTGTGGTCCTGAGACAGATTCCGGTGAGGCAGTGTCTTTTACTTTTCATGGGGGATGGTGAAATTTAAATGTAACCCTGCAGTGTAGAGGTAAAGTCATCGGATGTGAAAGCTTGCATAACGACACAAGTGAACATCTGTCCTTTTAGCCAGCACTCTTGCACTGGAACATTTAGACAGTCTTGACACATTTAATTAAGGGACATTACTATTTCTGTCCAGCTCAGAGTGTGAGGAAAAGTGTAGAGGCTACGAATGTCAACAGTTTGTTACCTGGAAGTCTCTCTATTTAGCAGCTAAATCGTGGAAATAACTCTCCAGCTAAAGATCAGAGGTGTAAAGTGGTTTAAGTCCGAATCGGCTGTGAGGCATGCAGATTATATCAATAATTGTGCCTCAGGGAATTCACCACAAAGGCCAGCAGCTATAAATCTGCAGCACGCTCTGGGCGTTTCATTTAGAATGTTCATATCACCTCAGGGAATTCCTCTCAGCTGAGGCAGAGCGCACGCACTTTGCATGTATAACCAAGGGAGAAACAAATAGTTCAAGGAATCTTCATGCCAATATGACTTAAACAACTGCTGTATTTAAAAAATGTGTAACATTTTATAGAATTGAACCTTAATGAGGGACATCGAGTCATTTTTCTCAAGATACAGCTGCCATTTCTCCATAATAGAATTTATGTGCTATTAGCACCATCTAGTGGACAAAATTGAAAGGTGTCAGGCAGCAAGAGAATAACATAGGTTTCAGCAGACCTCTGTGTCTGAATCGAACACATTAGAACAGTGGGCACTAAAGAGATACAGTGATCCACACACTAGAAATATTTAGAGTACAAAGGAAAGAAATGTTTGCATAGTTAACAACAGTTGTGTTACTCAAACTACAAATAATAAGATTGAAGGCACCCTTATGTTTACAATACAATTACATATGCTGTGTGTATTGATTACTTCAGAATTTAATAATAGAATATTCATGTGAAGTGCAAATAAATGTAATCAATATATATATTTAAAATCAAGTGAAGAGCTATAATTGGATAAGATATGAGGTTGTAGGTGCATATATGTGTTAAATAGTTTAGTACACAGGGATTTGACCAAGCACATAACTCAAATAGCATCTAACCACATAGGCTTCCACCATGCAAAACATCACGCAACCTCCATTCTTCTTAAACACCCCAGGGGAACCATCAATGACATGGAATAAGTGGAAAAAGGTTTTTAATAACTAACTTATAGTGTGTGGTCCTAATATAAATGTTGAGAGAAAAGTTGCACTACTAGCACACTGCTTGGGAGAGGAAGGACAGGAAGTCTTAGAACACCTTCCAGGTTTGTCATATGAGGAAGGAAACAATTTGAATGCATATGAAATATGTATAAAGAAGCTAGATAAACACTACCTACCCAGGATTAGTACAATTCTAGAGAGGTATAATTTTGGCAAACGCTCACAGAGGGAGGGGGAGAGCATAGAGGACTTTGGGGGTCATTCTGACCTCGGCGGTAAAAGCCGCTTACCGCCGGTCAGAAGCCCGCCACAATACCGCCGCGGCTAGCCGCCACGGACATTGTGACCCACAACTGCCAAACCTCCAAAAATCCGACCTCCACTGCAGTCCGCCACATCAGCGGCCAGTGGTAAACTGGAGATGACCAAACCTCCACCGCCACGCCAACAGAAATACGCCCATGCCATTACGACCCACAAATCCACGCGGCGGTCTTTCAAACGCGGTAGTCCATTGGCGGTACACACCGCCGCGGTTAAAATACACACACCTTTACAAAACACTACCCCATTGGACAATGTGAAAGACACACACCTGAAACACATACACACACCCCTCCCACACACCCATTACAAAATAAAACACACACCCACATCACCCACAAACCTCTACAACCAAAGATCAGAGACGAAGGAGAGAGAGACACATCAGAGAATATAGAGCTATACACACAGAGGCACACTACACCATCACACACACCACATAGAAGCACAAAGCACCACACACCAACACACTCATCACCACATACACCACCCCACACCTCATCCACACCACCCCATGGCACCCCAAAGGCACCCACGGTTTTCAGACCAAGAACTCCGGGTCATGGTGGAGGAAATTATAAGAGTTGAACCACAGCTCTTTGGCACACAGGTGCAGCACACCACTATAGCAAGGAAGGCGGAGCTATGGCAAAGGATCGTGGACAGGGTCAACGCGGTGGGACAGCATCCCAGAAATAGGGACGACATCCGCAAACGCTGGAACGACCCATGGGGGAAGGTGCGCTCGATGGTGTCAAGACACAACATCGCGGTGCAGAAGACTGGCGGCGGACCCCCACCCACCCCACCCGAATTCACAGCATGGGAGCAAGAGGTCATGAACATCCTGCATCCTGACGGCCTCGCTGGAGTACCCGGAGGAATGGACTCTGGTAAGTCGAATCTCAAATACTTCATCCACCCCACCCCACCAGCATGCCAACCCACACCCCCACCCTCACCCCCAACCCCCCAGCACACATCCTCCCTGAGAATGTCTCCCCAGCACAACCCACCCAACCCAACACCAACCCCTGCATGCCACCACAAACAATGGACACCCATCACCTAAGCATGACCACTGCACATATCCATCCCCCCCCCACAAACCACCCTCACAACACCTCCCCCAAAGGAATGCCTGCACTGGGGGATAAGGGCACCCATAAATCGCACGCAATTGCACACACAGAAACAATAACCATACTCTCTCACCCCATGCAGGACCCGAACGCCAACACACCGGTCAGGAGGGTCCAGAAATGTCCATCCCACCCCCGGAACAGGCCCCCAGTGATGACAGCAGCTCTGTCGACCTGGAACCTGATGACCAGCCCGGACCATCGGGGACCTCTGGGCAGTGGGTACCCCACACACAGACACAGGCCACAGCAGACCCAACCCCCTCTGGGAACAACAGCACAGCTCCCACCCAGCGGGCCCATGCCTCTGTCTCTAGGACAGGTCAATCAGCGGTGTGTCTGCCACTACAGGGCACCCAGGCTAACCCACCACCCCAACAACAACAGGGACCTGGGGGCAGTGGTAGTGGGAACACCGTCCAGGGGACAGAGGCCGGGGGAAACAGGGCAACTCAGAGGGCTGCCGTGCGACAGGGGGGGGAGGAGAGGCCCAGGGAACCCACTCTCCAAGAGGCCCTCACCACCATCATGGGAGCATACCACCACTCCCAAGAGACGATGGCGACGGTACTGGCCAGGTTCACGGAGATCCAGGCACAGCAGGAGGAACGCTACATGGGGTTCAGAGACGAGCTTAGGAACATCGGGACCGCAATGGGGACCATCGTCCTGGCCCTCAACAGGATAGAAGACACGTTGCGGGACCATGTGGCACCACACAGGGCCCCTGTCACTAACCAGGACCAGGAACAGCCTACCATCTCCGCCGGCGCTAGTGGACAGGAGGCCCCCACACAACGACAGGCCACCAGAACCCCACCTCCTGCTGAAGAACAACCACCCCGCAAGAGGAGCCTGAGATCCAAAAACAAGACAGAGTAGGATGCCAAGAACCCCGCCAGCATGAGATACCCCTGAAGTCATCCCACTGTCCCACATTGCCACCCTGTCCAACCTTAAACAGCCCCTGCTCCATCCTTCCACAGGCATATGGACAATGCACCTGTCAGACTGAGAACTGCACTCTGCCATGGACATTACTCCACCCCCACCCATCACCGTTTTACTATCATGTACCAATATCTATGCACAAAAAATAAAACACTTATTGCACAGAAAACAGTTTGGAGTCATGCTGTATTCTCAACAAATGTATTACACATAACAGTTCAATATATGTGATGTCAATTAGTGATGACAACATACCACTGTCAATACGCTGTAGTTCATGGGCAAACCAAGCAGAAGTCAGGCTCTGAGTCATAAAGCACTGAGAAGGGAAGGGAAAATAAAAAAGTTAGTTTAAAAGAGCTGGGGGGAAATACAGAAAGTAGAGATGCAGGAGGCTCTAAGTGAATGTGAAATGGCGTGGGTGAATCTTACCTGTGTGCTACTGAAAATACTGTTGTATAACAGTTTCCCTGTTGTCTGTGTTCTCCCCGTCGTCTTCCTCCTCTTCACTCTCCACAGGCTCCACGGCTTCTACAACACCACCATCTGGACCATCCTCCTGCAGGAAAGGCACCTGGCGTCGCAAAGCCAGGTTGTGAAGCATACAGCAGGCCACGATGATATGGCACACCTTCTTTGGTGAGTACATTAGGGATCCACCTGTCATATGCAGGCATCTAAACCTGGCCTTCAGGAGGCCGAAGGTCCTTTCTATGACCCTCCTAGTTCGCCCATGGGCCTCATTGTACCGTTCCTCTGCCCTGGTCCTGGGATTCCTCACTGGGGTCAGTAGCCACGGCAGGTTGGGGTAACCAGAGTCACCTATTAGCCACACACGCTGTCTCTGTAGCTGTTCCATCACATATGGGACGCTGCTATTACGCATGATATACGCGTCATGCACTGACCCAGGGAACATGGCATTAACATGGGAGATGTACTGGTCTGCCAAAGAGACCACCTGGACATTCATAGAATGGTAATTTTTCCTGTTTCTGTACACCTGCTCATCGTCATTTGGGGGTACTAAAGCCACATGGGTCCCATCAATGGCACCAATGATGTTGGGAATATGTCCAAGGGCATAGAAATCACCCTTCACTGTAGGCAAATCATCCTCCTCTGGGAAAATGATGTAGCTCCTCATGAGTTTCATCAGGGCAGACAACACTCTGGACAAAATCTTTGAAAACATAGGCTGAGACATTCCTGATGACATGGCCACTGTTGTCTGGAATGAGCCACTAGCAAAAAAATGGAGGACTGACAGAACCTGCACTAGAGGGGGAATTCCTGTGGGTTGGCGGATGGGGGACATCAGGGCTGGCTCCAGCTGGGCACACAGTTCATGGATAGTGGCACGGTCAAGTCGGTATCGGAGTATAATATGGCGTTCTTCCATTGTCGACAGGTCCACCAGCGGCCGGTACACGCGAGGATTCCTCCTTCTCATCGCAAGTCCCAGCGGACGGTGCCTAGGAAGGAGAATATGGAGCACAGAGTCAATCAACTCACAGGTACGTTCACCACAGCTTGCACAGTACACGAAAAGGTATGGATTGCTATGCTTGTATGTGTGGCAATGCAAGGCCTAGGCCTGTGTGACGCAGTTGAAATTAAGCCATGTGGGCCCTTGAAATGGCGGCTGCCTGACCTGTGAAGTGGGACAATGGGATGTGAGGTCAATGCGCTGGCGTGGCACACCGTGGCGGTAGGCGGCCGAAGACCGCTGTGCGAAGCCGCATTGGTTAACAATGATCCCTATGGGTTTCATGAGCCAATGGCGATGTGTGCCGGCGGTCGCGGTACGCACCGCCGCGGTACGCACCGCCGCGGGCGTGACCGCCATTTTCTATCTGCTTAATCACTCGAGACCTGATCATCCACAGGAGAGGACCTATACTGCAAGTGCTGCTGTGAACTCGGTCTGGAAGTGACAATGGCTGCTGCGACTGGGGAAAGGGCCCCTGCCTTCACGTCTGAAGAGTTGGAGAAACTTGTGGATGGGGTCCTCCCCCAGTATGCGCTACTCTACGGTCCTCCAGACCAACAGGTAAGTACACTGAGTGCACATTGAATGGGTTATGCCTGTGTGGAGTGGGGTGGTTGTAAGTTGGTGGGGTGGGGAGAAAATGAGGAGTGCAACGCACGACAGATGAGAGAATGGGCCACATGGGAAGGTTGGGGAGGGGGGGGCATTTACTTCAAACATGCAGAAAAATCACGTTTTCTCCTTCCCACCCTGTACATGTCAAACAGGTGAGCGCCCATCAGAAAATCGACATTTGGCGTGCCATCGCCAAGGAAGTCCGGGCCCTGGGGGTCTACACCAGACGGGGCACCCACTGCCGCAAGAGGTGGGAGGACATCCGCCGCGGAACCAGAAAGACCGCCGAGTCACTGCTGGGGATGCCCTCCCGACCTAGGAGGGGTGCCAGTCGTACCCTGACCCCCCTGATGTCCCGGATCCTGGCGGTGGCCTACCCTGATTTGTATGGGCGCTTGAGGACATCACAGCAGACACAAGGGGGTGAGTATCTGCACATTCTGCTATCTTTACGCGCAGTTGAGGCGTCTGGGTGGGGGAGGAGGGCTGTGGGTGACAGTAGGCCAGGGCGCTTTCTGTAGTGTAGTCCCCTCCCTTAGACATGGCCCTGTGCCCCCGCCTCCACCTCTGTAGGGTGCCAAGTACAGCTATCCATGGTCCTGCATCACCCATGTGCGCGTCTGTTGTCCCTAGATCTGTTGGCCTAGTCAGGAGTACTGAGTAGTGTACCCCGATTGCGCGGCTTAGTGCATGAGGCACCTGTATCTGTCCTCTCCGCCAACGGTGTTGACAAGGCATGCACCCAACTTGTTTTTATTTCTCCACCCACCCTTATTCTTTGTCTTCTTGTGCATTAGCATCATCAGGCGGAGGAGATTTGGCGTCGGAGCACGAGGGAGCTACAAGTCACAAGGCCCCGGTGGGCACTGGAACAGACACCGAGGGCACCAGTGATCCGGAGGGCGAGGGGAGCACCACAACGGGGACCGGTGAAGACACCAGCGACACGGACATGTCCTCGGTTGGGAGCTCCCTAGCTGTGGCGGCAACATCCGGGCCCCCCGCCTCTACAGGTACAGCCGCCACCCAGCGCACCAGCACCGCCCTCCCTGCAGCCCCTCAGCCTTCGCTCCGTGCCCGCTCGCCCAGGAAGGCGGGCGTCTCCTTCGCCCCAGGCACCTCAGCCCCTGCCCCAGTTACCCCTGCTGCCCTCAGTGAGGAGGTCATTGACCTCCTTCAGACCATCATTGTTGGGCAGACTACCCTTTTGAATGCCAGCCAGGGGGTGAAAAGGGAGGTGCATTGGAGCAATGCCTACCTGGAGGGCATTCATTCGGGTCAGGCTGCCCATCAACGATCGTTCACTGCTCTGGCCTCAGCACTGACGGCAGCCATTGTCCCTGTCTCCAGTCTCCCTCTTCTAACTGCCTCCACCCTTTCTCTGTCTCCTGTTCCTCAGCCTATCCCATCCACACCATCAGACCAGCCTGCACACACCTCAACACCCAAGGCCAGCTCATCCAGACACAAGCACCACAGAACCCACAAACACTCACCCAAGCAACACCCAGATGCAGACATACCAACAGTCACTACCACCTCTGTGTCCCCCTCCTCCTCGTCTCCCTCCTCCCTCCCTGTGACGTCTACACTCACACCTGCATGCACACCACCATCAGCCAGTGCTTCCATCACCAGCACACCCTCCACTACAGTCCGCACATGTGCAGTCACCACCCCCACTGCCATCTACACGTCCCCTGTGTCCTCTCCCACTGTGTCTGTCACCCCCTCTTCCAAGACACATAAACGCAGGCAGCCACCCACCCAACAGCCAACCACCTCACGACAGCCTACGTCTCAGTCACCTGCACCCAAAGACAGCACACCTGACTCTCCTACAACCACATCCTCTTCCTCCACTTCCATCACCACTACTCCTACCCTTTACCTTGGTCCTAAGAAATATTACCTCTCTCATCTTAACCTCTTTCCCTCCCCTGACCCACCCCCTCCATCTGCTAAGAGTCCCAAGAGCACCGCAGCCACCACCAGCCCAGCTTCGAGTGTCCAAGTGGTGCATGGCTTCTGGAGTCCACCCTTTGGCGGCAGTGACACTTCACTGAGCAGCAAGGGGACATCCAGCCCACCCCCAGGCAAGAGGACACGTAAACTGAAGGGCCGCCGTGAGAGGACTGAGACGGCTGCCCCCAAGGAGCTAACAACGGCCACTTCACCTGCCACAACAGCCAGGGGAGGCAAGGGCCCGAGAGCCCCATCTAAGGAGCGAAAGGGCAGCAGGGCGGAGAGGTCAGCCAGCAGGAGCGCGGAGCAGGAGGGCCCCACAAGCCCCATCCCGCCTGCAAGGGACGACAGCAAACGGCCCAGGACTCCGTCCCCGAAGGGGCCTGCCACTGCACGGTCGGAGGGCGAGTGAGCAGGGTGTCCAGCCCAGGTCTGGCTCCCTAGACTTACTGGAAGAGCACCGCTGAACAGGGCCCCGCCGTGCAGAAGAGCACCGCTGAACAGGGCCCCGGCGTGCAGAAGAGCACCGCTGAACAGGGCACCGCCATGAAGACAGGCACCGCTGAACAGGGCACCGCCGTGAAGACAGGCACCGCTGAACAGGACCCCGCCGTGAAGACAGGCACCGCTGAACAGGGCCCCGCCGTGAAGACAGGCACCGCTGAACAGGGCCCCGCCGTGCAGAAGAGCACCGCTGAACAGAGCCCCGCCGTGAAGACAGGCACCGCTGAACAGGGCCCCGCCGTGCAGAAGAGCACCGCTGAACAGGGCCCCGCCGTGAAGACAGGCATCGCTGAACAGGGCCCCGCCATGCAGAAGAGCACCGCTGAACAGGGCCCCGCCGTGCAGAAGAGCACCGCTGAACAGGGCCCCGCCGTGAAGACAGGCACCGCTGAACAGGGCCCCGCCGTGCAGAAGAGCACCGCTGAACAGGGCCCCGCCGTGCAGAAGAGCACCGCTGAACAGGGCCCCGCCGTGCAGAAGAGCACCGCTAAACAGGGCCCCACCGTGAAGACAGGCACCGCTGAACAGGGCCCCGCCCTGAAGACAGGCACCGCTGAACAGGGCCCCGCCGTGAAGACAGGCACCGCTGAACAGGGCCCCGCCATGAAGACAGGCACCGCTGGACAGGGCCCCGCCGTGCAGAAGAGCACCGCTGAACAGGGCCCCGCCGTGCAGAAGAGCACCGCTGAACAGGGCCCCGCCGTGCAGAAGAGCACTGCTGAACGGGGCCCCGCCGTGAAGACAGGCACCGCTGAACAGGGCCCCGCCGTGAAGACAGGCACCGCTGGACAGGGCCCCGCCGTGCAGAAGAGCACCGCTGAACAGGGCCCCGCCGTGCAGAAGAGCACCGCTGAACAGGGACCCGCCGTGTAGAAGAGCACCGCTGAACAGGGCCCCACCGTGAAGACAGGCACCGCTGAACAGGGCCCCGCCGTGAAGACAGGCACTGCTGAACAGGGCCCCGCCGTGAAGACAGGCACCGCTGAACAGGGCCCCGCCGTGCAGAAGAGCACCGCTGAACAGGGCCCCGCCGTGCAGAAGATCACCGCTGAACAGGGCCCCGCCGTGCAGAAGAGCACCGGTGAACAGGGCCCCGCCGTGCAGAAGAGCACCACTGAACAGGGCCCCGCCGTGCAGAAGAGCACCGCTGAACAGGGCCCCGCCGTGCAGAAGAGCACTGCTGAACAGGGCCCCGCCGTCTCAAGCACCGCTCCGCTGGGCCCCTCAACTCAAGCACCGCTCCGCTGGGCCCCTCAACTCAAGCACCGCTCCGCTGGGCCCCTCAAGTCAAGCACCGCTCCGCTGGGCCCCGCCGTCTCAAGCACCGCTCCGCTGGGCCCCTCAACTCAAGCACCGCTCCGCTGGGCCCTTCCTGTCAAGCACCGCTCCGCTGGGCCCCGCCGTCTCAAGCACCGCTCCGCTGGGCCCTTCAACTCAAGCACCGCTCCGCTGGGCCCCTCAACTCAAGCACCGCTCCGCTGGGCCCTTCAACTCAAGCACCGCTCCGCTGGGCCCTTCCTGTCAAGCACTGCTCCGCTGGGCCCCGCCGTCTCAAGCACCGCTCCGCTGGGCCCTTCAACTCAAGCACCGCTCCGCTGGGCCCCTCAACTCAAGCACCGCTCTGCTGGGCCCTTCAACTCAAGCACCGCTCCGCTGGGCCCTTCAACTCAAGCACCGCTCCGCTGGGCCCTTCCTGCAAACACAATTCACGGTTCACTGTGGCCATCATGCATCCTCCTTGACCAGTGGAGCAATTTCTCCACCTGATGGACTGTGGCTTTGCACTCCCCAGGATATTGCAGTGGGCAAGCCACCCACTGTAGAGACATTGAGAGACTGTGGCTTTACACTCCCCAGGATATTGCAGTGGGCAAGCCACCCACTGTAGAGACATTGAGAGACTGTGGCTTTGCACTCCCCAGGATATTGCAGTGGGCAAGCCACCCACTGTAGAGACATTGAGAGACTGTGGCTTTGCACTCCCCAGGATATTGCAGTGGGCATGGTGGGCCCTTCGTGGATCTGGCGTCGTGGACTTATGTGGCTGTGGTGCCCCCCCCTTCCCTTCCCCCTGAGGTGCCTGTAGTTTTGTCATCAGATGCCCCTGCAGTGTTCTCTCCAAAGGACTCAGGTCTCGTGTGTGGGCTTTGCCCTTGTGTTGCTACACTTTGGCCCACGGACAAATCGATAATTCGTAAAATGTGCAGGACTAATTTCTTCAGTTGTCCTCTGCTGTGTATATAGACTTTTTAAATGTAAATATTTTTGCTAGTTGAACAATACTGATCGGAGGCTATTTTGGACATAAATATTTGTTCCCAATTTGAAAATGTCATTGCATTTTTGACGGGGGTTTGGGTGGTGTCACTGTGACTTGTTGCTCTGCATTGGTGTGTACATATTGGGGGGGGGGTCGCATATGTGTGTGCCTGTTAGACTTTTCATCCTTGGCGTGGTCTCCCTTAACTTTTTGCCTCTGTTCCCCAGGTTGTTGATGTGTGCTGGACTCTGATTTTGCTGTTTTTGTTACTCTGGGCACTTTACCACTGCTAACTAGTGCTAAAGTGCAAGTGCTCCTGTTTAAATTGTATGTAAGTGGTTCATCCATGATTGGCATATTTGAATTACTAGTAAGTCCCTAGTAATGTGCACTAGAGGTGCCAGGGCCTGTAAATCAAATGCTACTAGTGGGCCTGCAGCACTGGTTGTGCCACCCACATAAGTAGCTCTGTAATCACGTCTCAGACCTGCCCCTGCAGTGTCTGTATGTGTATTTTTACACTGGAAATTCGACTTGGCAAGTGTACCCACTTGCCAGGCCTAAACCTTCCCTTTCCTTACATGTAAGGCACCCCTAAGGTAGGCCCTAGGTAGCCCCAAGGGCAGGGTGCAGTGTATGGATAAGGTAGGACATATAGTAATGTGGTTTATGTGTCCTGACAGTGAAATACTGCCAATTTCGTTTTCACTGTTGCAAGGTCTGTCTCTCTCTCATAGGATAATATGGGGGCTACCTTTAAACATGATTAAAGTGTAGATTCCCCTAGAGAGTAGATGGACAGGTGGAGTTTGGGATCCCTGAACTCACAATTTAAAAATACATATTTTAGTAAAGTTGATTTTAAGATTGTGAGTTTGGAAATGCCACTTTTAGAAAGTGAGCATTTTCTTGCTTAAACCATTCTGTGACTCTGCCTTGTTTGTGGATTCCCTGTCTGGGTCAGTTTGACAGTTGGGTTGTTTTTCACCTCACACCAGACAGTGACACAAAGGGAGCTGGGGTGTGATCTGCATTTCCTGATTAGCCATCTCTGCTAGGAGGGAGGGGTGGAGTGGTCACTCTCATCTGAAAGGACTGTGCCTGCCTCTGACAATGCTGTCTCCAGCCCCCTGGTGTGTGTCTGAGGCCTTGCCTGGGCAAGGCAGGATTTCACAAGAAGGTGTGAGTCCCCTTTGAAGGAAGGTGACTTCAAAGACTAAAATGGGTATAAGAAGGGCACCCAAACTTACAAACTTTAGAAACACTTCTGGAATCAAGAGGAACCTCTGCCTGGAGAAGAGCTGATCGCTGAGGAACAAGTGCTGCCCTGCCTGTGACTGTGCTTTGTGGAGCTTTCCTGCAGTGCTGCTTCTGCCAGAGTAAGAGGGCAAAGACTGGACTTTGTGTGCCTTCCATCTTGAAGAAGAAATCTCCAAGGGCTTGATGTAGAGCTTGCCTCCTGTTGTTGAAGTCTCAGGGATAGCAAAGACTTCTTCCTGCCAGCACCTGGAGTCTCTGGAGAGACCCCTACTCTGCTCTGTGGTGCCCTTCCAGTTCCTGGGACCCTGAAAGGAGAGGCTGGCAGCCTAAGGACAAAAATACACGCACCGAGCACCGTGCGGAGAAAAGATCGACGCGAATCCGATCGCGGCTGAGAAAACGACGCGACGCCGGTTCCACAGCTGAGAAACGACGCCGCAGGAAACGCGACCGAAAAACCGACGCCCGGAGCAGGAGAAACGACGCGCAGCATCGCTGACGGAGGCTGAGAGATCGCACCCTGCGCCGCGGGACTTTCGGATCGTCGTGTGGCTGGCTTCTTCAACGCGCACCGCCGTGCCGAGTTGTTTTCGACGCACACAGCCGTGCCGGGTTACTTTCGACGCACACCGCCCGTGCGGGGTTATTTTTGACGCAAACCAGGTACATTTTCACGCTAGCAGCGCTAGTGTGGTGTTACAACTACCTAAAGACTCTTTTTATTTTAAACCTTTAAAAAATCATAACTTGACTTGGGTATGTTGGATTTTTGTCGTTTTGGTCTTGTTTTGTCTAGATAAATATTTCCTATTTTTCTAAACTGGTGTTGTGTCATTTTGTAGTGTTTTCATTAAGTTACTGTGTGTGTTGGTACAAATACTTTACGCCCAGCACTCTGAGGTTAAGCCTACTGCTCTGCCAAGCTACCAAGGGGGTAAGCAGGGGTTAGCTGAGGGTGATTCTCTTTTATCCTAACTAGAGTGAGGGTCCTTGCTTGAACAGGGGGTAACCTGACTGTCAACCAAAGACCCCATTTCTAACAGTGCCCGTAACCTTTCGTCCCCCCCCCTCTCGTGTGTCGTAGGTGCAGTACTCACCGTTGACGTCTGCGCCGGAGTTCGTACTCGTGGTAGATGAGCAGGTAGACGAGAGATTCGGGTTCCATGCTGTCCTCCGTGCTCGTGGAGTGCGTAGAGGTGAGCGTTTTCCCGTTCGTAGTCTGTTTCCGCCGTGTTTTTATCGGCGGTGCTCCCGCCCCGAAAAGGTGGCGGATTGGTGGGTCGTGATAGTGTGGGCGGTGCATTGTCTGCCGCCTGCCTGTTGGCTTGACCGCTGCGCTGTTTGTTTGTCCCGCCGTGGCGGTCGGAGTGTTAAAGTGGCGGGCTGTGTTGGCGGTTCCCGCCAGGGTCAGAATTCCATTTTTTGGACCGCCAGATTGTTGGCGGGTTGGCCGCCGCTTTATCACCGACTGCCAGGGTTAGAATCACCCCCATTGTGTCTGAGCTAAGGAGATTGGATCCATCCTGTAAATTTGGTGCAAACTTGGAAGAACGCATTTGTGACCAGTTCTTATTAACATGCAACATTGAGAGGGTCCGTGAAGAGTTATGGCTCAAAGATGACCCCCCCCCTCAATGAGGTATTAATAGTATCAAAACAGGTAGAACATATGCTTTTGTGTTTAAAAGAACTTAGAGTTGAGAGTAGAAGTGCAACATTTGAGAATAAAGCAGAAGTAAACGTGGTGAAAGAGAAGAAGAAGGAAACTCAAAATACACCTGATAAAGAGTTTAGAGGACAGTGTTTCAGATGCGGAATGACAGGTCACATGGCCTACTGGAAAGAGTGCCCAGCATGGAGGGCAGTATGTAAAGGGTGTGGTAAGAAAGGTCATTTTGTCGCATGTTGTAGATATAAGAAAAATGATAAAAGAAATTACACTGTCAAAGTTTCTGAGGTTTATGATGAAATTGTGTTGCAAGTGAACGATTCAGGCGAAGGTAATCCCAAAGACATCATAAAAATAGATAACATTGAGGTTGAAGCAATGTTTGATTCATGTTCACGTCTAACAATCATTTCTGACCAGGTGTTTTGTAGCATTTTTGCAAACAAAGTAAAATTGTATGAAATGGACATACAACCTGGCGGGTATGGGGGTCAGCCAATAGCCATGAGAGGATACTTTTGGGGAACTATTCAATATGGCGAAACAGAAACACAAACTAAAGTCTATGTAGCAGAAAGGGGTGACAACATTTTAAGCTGGCCTGTTCAAAAAAACTTAGGAGTTATCTTGGACCCTAATGCATCACCTCAAATCAAAGTTCAAGAAGTACAAGAAAATTACTTTGTAAATACATTTCCAGATGTGTTCACTGAGAAACTGGGATGCCTCAAAACATACATTCACAAAATAAAACTGAAGCAGAACGCAATCCCAGTTGTTTCTAAAGTCCGACGACTACCAATAAGTATCCTAGATGCTGTGAGGGATGAGTTAGAGAAACTTTGTAAGCAAAATGTCATTGAACCTGTTGAAGCAACGGAGTGGCTTGCTCCGATTGTAGTGGCTCGTAAAGCAGATAATAAAGTGAGATTAGACAATGGAGGAAGACGGTTGGGAGACGGAGCGGCGAGCAGCTTTGTCCGGGAACGCTCGAAGACTTGGGATCAGTTTCTTCTTGAAGATGAAAATAAAAGCGTTTTAATTTTACCTTGCTCCGCGTTTACGTCAGCTTTGTTCACATCATTGTGATGAACTGGCACTGGACATTATAGGGCCCCTACAAGGTGAACAGGCCACACCATATATCATAGTTGTAATCGATTTGTACTCTAGGTGGCCTGAAATAAAAATCACAGCCGACATCAGCTCCAGTAGTGTCATCAAATTTTTAAGTGATCTATTTGCAAGAGAAGGATTACCTTCATCAATACAAACGGACATGGTGTCCAATTCTGCTCAAATGAAATGCAAACATACATGAAAGAGAATGGCATAACACATTGTCGTTCAGCTTTATACCACCCAGAGACCAATGGAGCTGTTGAACGATTTAACAAAACTTCAAAAGAGATCATTCAACTTGCTAAAGTAAATTCCCTCAACTGGAAGATGGAAATAGCCAAAAGAATGATTGAATATCGCCTGACTCCACACCAAAGCACTCGGAAAACACCTTTTGAACTACTTAAAGGGAGAAAGCCCCATTCACAACTACTTCCATCATGGATGAAATGGGGAAAAGGATGGGTCACGATAAACACGAAACAGCCATGGAGACAGCAGGAAATCCGAAAACGGGAGAGGAGAAAGGAGAAATATGACAGAGATAATCACACAAAAGACAATAAGGTTTCGGTAGGTGACTGGGTAAAGGCTCCCACGGTAAGCCCTAAGGACTCGAAATTCACAAGAGCAATGAGAGTGGTCAAATTGTTTTGCAATGCTGTGAAAACTGATGATGGCAGAATATGAAACCTAGGGAGGATAGCTACAATCAAGCCTTCCTCAATTGGATATACAACCCACAATGCCTGTAGAGGAGGATCAAACAAAAACAAACCACGTGGAATTGTGGAATCCTCCTCAACAACGCGTGAAAGTGAAGGCACTTCATGGACATATCCCTGTAGAGTACGAACACGACCCGTTCGACAACCGAAATATTTAATGGACTATATCTGTAACTAAAAAGAACCTCAGATTATTCTCTGATTTGTGCATGGTGTCTATTGTATGTTTTCCTTCATTCTTCATTATATGTTAACAGCCGTGGTTATTTGATGTATTACACATATGGTTAAAAAGCGTCACGTGTTCCTTTTAGATTTAATTAAGTTCTAGTTCTTTCCCCTGTTCACCCCTTTTCCCTACTCTGTGATCATCTGTAACTAACTTGTTTCTGTAATGAAAGAGGGATGTGTGGTATCTTGTATTTCCTGTGTTGGGTCATCCCTGGCACAGGTGTCCCCTCTGACCCTTATCATAATAGGCTCTCCCACCAGGATTCCAGGAGGAGAGCTTAGACTGTTGTGGGAGATCTGAGGGTGACAAGGACTGTGATGTGAGGTGGCTGGGGCGTTGCATTATTAAACTTATCATTTCACTGTCATCGCTTTCCTGTGTGATCATTGGCCATCTCTACAGTTTTGTTTATGGGTCCTCACCGACAATCTGTGTTCATAATACCTCGTTCTGAATTCTCTCGATGTTTTGCCTACATAACCTAAGTTACATGGGCAGATAATCAAATAAACTTCATTCTTGGTTCTACAATTTGACATTGTTTTTCAAATCAATGGAACAGATATGTACACATGCACAATTGGTGTTTCAATTGCCTTATCACTCTGTCACTGGTACTTTCTACAGGAAAGTGTACTCTGAACTTGGGGCTATAGAAAAGTATACCTAGTAGTTGCACTTGCATTCTAAAATTCTAAAAGTTAGAGAAAGTAGTTTTTTTTCTTTCCTTTCCTTTCACTTTACTCTAACTTTTCTATCACTATGTCTTCCTATGAGGCCACCCCTAGGGTTATCAAAACTACTTATGAGAACCTAAACTTTAAAGGTTTGAGGGGGGCTTTGCTTAGAGAGAAGCCTAGAGATTGAGAAGAACCCTAACAAATATTTCCTTTTAAATCTCCTTCTCCAGGATGACCAGGAACAGTCTGGTCACCAGGTAGAGGAGGTAGAGGGGGATTCTAACCAGGTAGAATCAGGAGAGGGTCCTGAGAATGCAGGGGAGGGTCCTTCCCAAGATCTTCCCCCTGGTAAACCATCTAGTGTAGCTGGCAGTGGGAGGGGGGTCACACACAAGTAGAGCTCCCTTTATACCTAGAGGCCAGGTCACTAGGGTTACACAAGTCATGGAAGGATCTGCCTCTGCTCATTCCCATGTGACTTCAGTTTCAGAAGTGTCCCACACATCCAACCCTGAGGACAACTCCCTAGATAGGAAACTCAGAAAGCTGAGGTTGGAGGAGGCCAGACTGAGGCTGCAACAGTTGGCCTTAGATAGGGAAGCCCTAGCTGTGGAGAGGGAAAGACAGGGGTTGGGATTAGTTCCCCATGGTGGCAGCAACATTAGTTTCAGACGTTATGAGGTCAGGGAGGACACCATTAACTCCAGAAACTTACACAAAATTGTTCCCCCATACAAGGTGGGGGATGATATTCAAAAGTGGTTTGCCACACTTGAGAGGGCCTTTAAAGTTCAAAGGGTCACTCAAAGGCAGTGGGCTGCTATTCTTTGGTTGTCCTTCTCTGATAAAGGGAGGAACAGACTCCTCACTGTTAGGGAGGAGGACTCAGACAGTTATAACATTCTGAAAAATGCACTCATTGCACTCACCACTGAGCAATACAGAATCAATTTCAGGGAAACCACGAAAGAATCTTCACAAGATTGGGTTGACTTTGTGGACTGTTCTGTCAAAGCTTTAGAATGTTGGGTACATGACAGCAAAGTGTCTGATTACCAGGGTCTATATAATCTTATTTTGAGAGAGCATATACTGAATAGTTGTGTGTCTGATTTGTTACACCAGTACCTAGTGGACTCTGATCCGACATCTCCCCAAGAATTGAGTAAGGAGGCAGACAAATGGGCCAGAACAAGGGTGAGCAGAAAAGCTCATACAGGGGGTGACAAAGAAAAGAAGAACGATGGTGAAAAATCTCAGGACAAGCACGGGGACAAACATAAACATAAAGATCCTTCTTCAGGTCCACAACACTCTTCTGGGGGTGGGGATTACATCTATTCTTCTTCACTTGCTACACACAATAAAAAGCATTGGTACAATGTGCGCAAAGGTAAAGGCCAGGGCCAGGGGATAAGTCCTGTCCAGATAAAGCCCCTGAGCCTACCACTACTAATACCCCCACTTAAGCTTTTAGTTCTTCTAGGTAAAAGGGTATCAAAGTATCCCTTCCCCACCCTTCTACTAAGGATACCATTCCTGTGGTAGGAGAGACCTCTCCTGGGGTGGACCCCGTACCAAGGGAGCCCACAGCTGCCACAGCTAAACTCCTGGAAGTAAAAGTCCCTCTCTCTGGAACCACTGAAACAGATAAGCAAAACTTCACTGATTTAGTAAATTTGGAGCAACCCTCCAATCCCTCCCAGAAATACTTTAGTGCAGCAGCCCTTCACTACCTCTATACACATAGGACAGCAGCCCGGTCCTGCTCCAACCCAAGGTAAACAGCAACCCTGTTCTCTCTTAGAACCATATGGACAAACTTTTTTCCTTGCTTTGGCCTTGCTAAGGCAGCATCCCTTTCTAGCATTGCAATCCTTAGGATAGCAGCCCTGTCTTGATATAAGATCAGAGGGACAGTCACACTGCCCCACTTTAAACCTCTTACAAATAAAGAATCTCAGAGTACGCACTTGCACTGTTTTCTAGGCAAAATTCTCCAAATAGGACGGTTTACCTCCCCACAGGAAAGTAACCATACAGTGGATGATAAAGGGAGTAACCACTCTGTTGCAGAGCTACTCTCCACTTATCATAACTTCTCAACTGGCCAAGTTTAACCTTATTGTCCTTCATTTGGGGGAGTTATGTGAGAAAGTAGCCTCTTTCTAGCATGGTTACCTCCAGTTTTGTCCTGTTTGTCAGTGTATGTCAGTGTGATTTAACTGTGTCACTGGGTTCCTGCTAGCCAGGACGCCAGTGCTCATGGCTTGTGGCCTACTTGTCAGTCTGTTTCACTGTTTTTGTCAGTATGCTTAGCTGTGTCACTGGAGTCCTGGTAACCAGAACTCCAGTGCTTATGCTCTTGCTGGTTCAAAATGTATACACCCATACTTTTAACCCAGTATTTTACTCCAAATTGGCATACTGGACCTCCCTTATAAGTCCCTAGTATATGGTACCTAGGTACACAGGGCATTGGGGCTCTAGGGGATCCTTATGGGCTGCAGCATTTCTTTTGCCATCCACAAGGAGCCCATACAAAGGCTTCTACAGGACTGCCTTGCACCCTGTGTGAAATAGTGCATGCACTTTTTCACAGCCATTTTCACTGCACAAGGTCACTTATAAGTCACCTATATGTCAGGGCTTCGGACCCTGAAAGCTGGGTACAAAGTATCTGTGTGTGAGGGTACCCCGGCAATAGCAGAGGTGTTCCCACATTGCCCAGGCCCATTTTCCCAGACTTTGTGAGTGGGGGTGCACCATTTTAAGTGTGCACTGTCCATAGGTCAATACCTATGCACAGCTTCACAATGGTAACTCCGAATATCGACATGTAATGTCTCTAACAACTGGGAATTGTACCCAAATACTGATTCCAGTATTGGTTGCACAATTCCATGCTCTCTTGGGGCTCCACAGTGGACCCCCAGTACTGCCATACCAGCCTTCCGAGGGTTTCACTGCAGCCCCAGCGGCTGCCACCTCATAGACAGGCTTCTGCCCTCCTGGGGCTTGAGCAGCTCAATCCCACGAAGGCAGAACAATGTATTTCCTATAGGAGAGGGGTGTTACACTCTCTCCCTTTGGAAATATGGCGTTACAGGCATGGGAGGGGTATCCTCCAGAGCCTCTGGAAATATTTTGAAGGGCACAAATGGTGCCCTCCTTGTATAATCCAGTCTACACCGGTTCAGGGATACCCAGTCCCTGCTCTGGCATGAAACTGGACAAAAGGAAAGGGGAGTGACCACTCCCCTGTCCATCACTACCCCAGGGGTGGTGCCCAGAGCTCCTCCAGAGTGTCCCTTGGTTTTTCCATCTTGGATTCCAAGGTGGTGGGGCACTCTGGGAGCATCTGAGAGGCCAGTGCCAGCAGGTGACATCAGCGACCCCTCCTGATAGATGCTTACCTGATTAGGGGACCAATCGCCCTCTCAGGGCTATTTACAGTCTCTCCTCTGGGTGTCTCTTCAGATTTGGATCGCAAGACTCCAGCAGGAATCCTCTGCATCATTTACTTCATGTTCTACCAAAGAATCAAGGAACTCTACAAAACTGCAACAAAGAAGCAAAGACGACATTTGCAACATTGTAACTTCAGCTCCTGCCAGCAACTGCAACAGTTTCCAGGTCGTGCATCCTCGGAGGACTGCCTGTCTTCAGCCTGCACCAGAAGAACCAAAGGACTCTCCCGTGGAGTGACAGAGTCAGTTCCCTGCTTCAGCAGGCACCTCTCTGCAGTGACGACCAGGTGCTTGGGCCCTCTCTCCAGACGACAGGTGTGGATCCAGCAACACAGGTGGTGGACTAAACTGACTCCGGCAGTCCCAACGTCCAGCTGTAATACTTTGGTGGAGGTAAGAGCTTGCCTCCCAGACAAGACAGAAGCCCAGTGCACTGCGTGACCTGCTGTTGCCAAGGTTTGTGTGTATCTTTCCAAGAAGTTATTCGTGCACAACACAGGTTAGGCCCCCAGCACTCCATCCTGCAACGCACAGCTTCCTGAGTGGTTCTCCGGCAGCATGGGAATCCTTTGTGTTGTGCTGCGTGGGCCTCCATTTGCACTTCCTTTGTAACCATTCTGTGGGACTCCTGTGCATGCTGCCTGGTCTTCTGAGGGCTGAGAGCCCCCTCTGTCTCCCCTTCCTGGGTAGAGGTCACCAGGTCCCTCCTGGTCCCGGGCAGCACTATTTTCTCCCAACCATGTGTTTTGCGTGAGCTAAGGCTTGTTGGGGGAATCCAGCGACGCAAACTAGACTGCATTCATCCATCCTGCGTGGGACATCTTCTGCACCAACCAGGAATCCGCATCTGTCTTCTGTGGTGCAATACTGACTTTGGGCCTCATTCTGAGCTTGGCGGGCGGCGGACACCGCCCGCCAAGCGGAAACCGCCACTTGGCCACTCCGCGGTCAAAAGACAGCGGAGGCCATTCTGGCTTTCCCGCCAAAGGAGCGCCCGCCGGCCCAGCGGGAAAGGCCCTGCAACACTGAAGCCGGCTCCGAATGGAGCCGGCGGAGTTGCAGGGGTGCAACAGGTGCAGTTGCACCCGTTGCGATTTTCACTGTCTGCTATGCAGACAGTGAAAATCTTCATGGGGCCCTGTTAGGGGGCCCCTGCACTGCCATTGCCAGTGGCATGGGCAGTGCAGGGGCCCCCAGGGGCCCCACGACACCTGTTCCCGCCATCCTGTTCCTGGCACAGGATGGTGGGAAGGGGGTCGGAATCTCCATGGTGGCGCTGCTTGCAGCGCCGCCATGGAGATTCAGCCCATGCAGGGGAAATCCGGCGGGAAACCGCCGGATTCCCTTTTCTGACCGCGGCTTTACCGCCGCGGTCAGAATGGGCTGGGAAGCACCGCCAGCCTGTTGGCGGTGCTTCCGTGGTCCCCGGCGGTCTTGGACCACCAGGGTCGGAATGACCCCCTTTGTCTTCTCACGGGTGGTTCTTCTTTTGCACCTTCATCCGGGTTAGCAGGGGCGCCTCTTCTCCCTAGACTCTTCAGTGCTTCTTGGACTTGGTCTCCTTCTTCCACAGGTCTTCAGGTCCAGGAATCCATTGTTGGTGTCTTCCAGTCTCTTCTGGTTCTTGCATTATCTTCTATCACAACTTCTAGTGTGTTTTAGGAAACTTGCTGTGTTTTATTCCTGCTTTCCCGGGGTAGGGTACGTTACTTACCTTTGGTGTTTTCTTACACTCCCAGCACCCCTCTACACACTTCGCCCCCCAAGGTGGGATATTGACTTTAGCATTCCACTATTTTAGTACATGGTCTCTTGGCCCATTGCAACCTATTGTGATTTTCACTATTTGCACTGTTTTCCTACTGTGTACTTACCTGTTTCTGGCTAGTAGTATATATATTGTATAATTTACTTACCTCCTAAGGTAGTATAGTCTCCAAAGTATTTTTGGCATTGTGTGACTAAAATAAAGTACCTTTATTTTTGTATCACTAACTATTGTCTTTCATGTGTGTAAGTACTGTGTGACTACACTGGTATTGCAAGAGATTTGCATGTCTCCTAGTTCAGCTTTGGCTGCTCTGCCTACATCTACCTGACTACATTTCACTGATAAGGGATAACTGGACCTGGTATAAGGTGTAAGTACCTTTGGTACCCACTACAAACCAGGCCAGCCTCCTACATTCTGTCATTGCCCTTCTTATGTGTACTGCATCCTGCAGCACACATGGAAATGCCAAATCGCCATAACAGATTGTTTATGTGCAGGAAGGTACACCTTCCTGCATATAAACAATCTATCCCCTCAACGCAGGCACCCTTGCACTATGGTGCAAGGATGCCTTCGTTGGTGCAGGGAGCTCAGTTCTGTGCTGGGGCAAATGCAGGGGTGTACCATATTCCTGTAAATACGGTGCATCCCCACGTTATAAAAGTGGTGCAGCTCAATGCAGCAGATTTGCACCTGTACAGAGCTGCGCCACTTTGGGCCTCAGTGTGTAACACGTCCTACGCAACTCGCACAGAAGGGCCCAATAACAACTCTTACACACCTCCATGCACCATTTGGGAATGCGCAGAAAAGTGAACATATCCAACATATGGGGCATGTCTTTGATCATCATTTGGTCTGCTGTGGAAGTAGTTCCCATTTCACCATACAACGAATACACCTGTCTTGTGGGAATGGTTGGCGTTGTGCGAAAAGGGACACCTTCATACATAAGAACAGGCACAGGTGACATCAATGTTGCACTACGGGCACAATGTCACTGTCCTGTAATGCAACAGTACCATCATACAAATAGTTGCCAATGTGGATCCAAGATGCCCATTCCCCTCGTGCCACAATGAACAAACTCTCAAAATGCATGCATTGATCCACATTGTACATCCTGACACCAACATCTGCCTGTGGCAGAAATGCTGTGCGCAAGGAAATGTCCCTAATGTAGGGCTGAACAAAATAATGGGGCAGACAATTCATAAAGCTTGCACTGTGACATCGAATTAGCACATGTGTGGGGCCTGCTAAAGGCAGATGACAAAGTTACACAAGCATGTAAATGATGTGCTACCATGGTGTCAGTGGCTGGGGCAAAGGGCCTGCAAGGAATAAGGTGGTGTGGAATCAATGCACAAAATACTTTGAAAGGTTGCCCCATGTGTGGTGCACAATGCAGCAGATAATAAAAAACTTCAACCTGGGGTCTGTAACATGTCACTGTGCCACCAGTAGCAAGTAAATGATGACCCATGTCAACAGCCACTACAGCCATAGATTGACATTTTACTAACTCATTGCAGAAGATGATGCCTTACCTCCTGCCAACCTGCCTGTCCTCGATTTTACAGATGACATTGATGACCAGCTGCCGATCATCAATGGAGAGACTCTCCAGGATGTCCTAGGTTCCTTCCAGACACCACCCCCAGCTGCACGGAGCACACACAACATTGCTGGGTCTCCACATAAACCACCCAGTGCCTTGAGACCCTCACGGGTGAGTAGTTCGCTTTACAAATTCCTGATTGATTGATTGACCCAACTACCAACACACAGCACCAACCAGTCCTGCCACAGCCCTGGCCTCTGAGGACCCGGACATCACCTTTCAGAGAATAGTGGTAGGAGCCCAGCGGGAGCTGGCCAAGCAGGTACGGGTGGGGATGGAGACCATGGCAGGCGGCCTAGAGGGAGTGCAGAGGACAACTCAGCTGCCATCAGAGGCACCCACTCCCTACTACGTAGACTCCAGTTGTGTTTGGCCGACATAGCTGCTGTCATGATGCAGAGGCTTCAACAATTTCCCTCCCAAGATGTCAGCAGCATTATAGTTAACAGGCTGGGGGGGTGATACAAAATGCCCTGGAGTCCATACAGCTGGAAGTGGCTTCCCTCAGGGAAAACATGGCTGCTTACAATAGTGATGTAACTGCGGTGTTGAGAAATCAGTAGTTCCTCTTTGCTGCAGTGATGCCTTATGTGTTCCCACAAATGGCAGCTGCCGGGACTTTGATTCCACATCTCTATCCCCTGATGTGTGTGTGGCCCCTCATCTTCAACAACAACACTACCCGTGGACCAGGAGGCACCACACACATCAGAGGATGAAGATGTGAAAGGAACAACATTCACATGTAAAACCACACAGTAGCACCAGTCTGTGCCACTTGGACAGTATCTCCTTAGTTCTGTGCTTAAGATCATGCCAGTGTTGTAATAGCTGGCAATTTGCCCTCTTCACTCAAACGCTGTTGACATATTTGCTAAGGACTGTCCTTGTCTCAATTCCTACCTATTGTCAACGTGTACACCTCACTAATGCACACTTCTACCGATGTCTCATGATATTTCCCTCACCCTTGGAATCTGAATGTACATCACATGGCTCAGGATCTCTCATGGGGTCAGTGAACTGGACATTGTACTGCATTGGAGAATAAACTTGCACATGTAAATGACTCTCCATATTCACATGTAACATGCCATCTTTTACTGTGATCCATCAACTCATCTAAATGTATGTATTGTGTGAAGCTTTGTCAATGAGAACAGAACCTAATTACATGTGTGTTACTGTCAGACATAAAGCCACACACTAGGACTCTAAAATGAAAAAGATGACTGATAGTGTTGTGGACTACAACCAAGTTACATATCCTTAAAAGCATATATTGAGCAGATATCCATGCAAGTTGATATATGGCATATATGGGTCACAACTCAAGTGTCTGGAATTTTCCCTGATGATAGCACTAGTACAACAAATATATGTGGAACAGAAGAGGCAAAATTGATCATTGACAGGCAGCTGTCAGTGTGCCAGGATGCATATCACAAATACGGTGAAGTAAAATGTGCTACACTTTACAAGAATAATTGTGAGAGACCTCAGCGATCACAGTTGATGTTCCGTTCTTGGATACATACACTATGTGATTGTCAGTAACTGGGGATGAAAAATGTTTTGAGTAGCTGATGTCATATTTTAGCCAATCAGAAAGCTCCCTGGTCATAGGGGATACACATAGGTGGTCATTACAATCCTGGTGGACGGTGTTAAAGCGGCGGTAAGACCACCAACAGGCCGGCGGTAAAACAATTGCAATTACGACCGTGGCGTAAACCGCCAACAAAGACAGCCACTTTAACACTCCGACCGCCACGGCGGAACAAACAAACAGCACGGCGGTCACCGCCAACAGACAGGCGGGAGACAATGTACCGCCCACATTATTATGACAGGCCAATCCGCCACATTTTCCGGGGCAGATTCACTGCGGATAAAAACACGGCGGAAACAGGAATTTCGAAGGGAAAACGCTCACCTCTACACACCCCACGAGGAATGAGGACACCATGAAACCGGAACTCCAAATTCTACCTGGGATAGTCTTCCTGCTCCTCTACCATGAGCACAAACGCCGGTGGCGAAGACCACAGTGAGTACTGCACCTACGACACAGGGGAGGCAAAAAACAGGGACATACACACGCAACACCCCCACCCCCACCTTCACCCACTACAACACACACACTAATACATGTTGATACATTACAGTTACACCCCCCAAGCCCCCAGGAAGAATGCAAAGACAAAAGGAAATGAGTGTAACCATTATAATATATTAAAATCCAGTACTCAAAAATATATATACACTATCAACAAATATGTACACCAATAATACAAGTCCAGGTATTGCACCATTTATAGTCCGTGGACCACTGGGCCCAAAATGCATGGGCGAGGCCCACACTCGATACCCGATCAAAACAGAGAGAACACTGCAGGGGCATCAGATAGAAATACAACAGGCACCTCAGGGGGAAGGGAAGGAGGGGCACCTCAGCCGGATGAGTGCACGATGCCAGATTCACGAGGGGGCTCAATGCCCACTGTTCAATCCTGGGGAGTGCAAAGCCACAGTCTCTCAAGTCTCTCCAGTGGGTGGTTTGCCCACTGCATTATCCTGGGGAGTGCAAAGCCACAGTCTCTCAAGTCTCTCCAGTGGGTGGTTTGCCCACTGCCATATCCTGGGGAGTGCAAAGCCACAGTCTCTCAAGCCTCTCCAGTGGGTGGTTTGCCCACTGCATTATCCTGGGGAGTGCAAAGCCACAGTCTCTCAAGTCTCTCCAGTGGGTGGTTTGCCCACTGCATTATCACAGGGAGTGCAAAGCCACAGTCTCCACTGGTTCTGGAGGGGAACTGGTGCCCAGAGTGCTTCATCCTGTGAAGGACAGAGGTAGTGGATGGATCTCTTGACTGGTTCTGGAGGGGGACTGGTGCCCAGAGTGCTTCATCCTGTGAAGGACAGAGGTAGTGGATGACAGTCTCCACTGGTTCTGGAGGGGGACTGGTGCCCAGAGTACTTCATCCTGTGAAGGACAGAGGTAGTAGATGGATCTCTCCACTGGTTCTGGAGGGAGACTGGTGCCCAGAGTACTTCATCCTGTGAAGGACAGAGGTAGTGGATGCATGTCTCCACTGGTTCTGGAGGGGGACTGGTGCCCAGAGTGCTTCATCCTGTGAAGGACAGAGGTAGTGGATGACAGTCTCCACTGGTTCTGGAGGGGGACTGGTGCCCAGAGTGCATCACTCACCCCGTGACGGTCCCAGTTGCATCAGTGCCCCTGCCGCTCATGGGCTAGCGGTGCTTGAGTTGGCGGTGCCTGGTCCAGCGGTTCTTGATTTGGTGGTGCCTTGTTCAGCGGTGCTTGATTTGGCGGTGCCCTGTTCAGTGGTGCTTGAGTTGGCGGTGCCCTGTTCACCGGTGCTTGAGTTTGCGGTGCCCGGCCCAGGGGTGCTTGATTTGGTGGTGCCCTGTTCAGCGGTGCTTGATTTGACGGTGCCCTGTTCAGCGGTGCTTGAGTTGGCGGTGCCCGGCCCAGCGGTGCTTGAGTTGGTGGTGCCCGGCCCAGCGGTGCTTGTGCTGGCGGTCCTTCATGGCCCAGCGGGGCTTGTGCTGGTGGTGGCCTCCTGGGTAGCTGGGCTGGGGCTGGCAGGGCCCTCCTGGGTAGCTGGGCTGGGGCTGGCGGGGCCCTCCTGGGCAGCTGGGATGGGGCTGGTGGGGCCCTCCTGGGCAGCTGGGCTTGAGCAGCTGGGATGGTGCTGGCGGGGCCCTCCTGGGCAGCTGGGCTGGGACTGGCGGTGGCCTCCTGGGCAGCTGGGCTGGGGCTGGTGGGGCACTCCTGGGCAGCTGGGCTGGGGCTGGTGGGGCCTTCCTGGGCAGCGGGGATGATGGCGGTCTTCTCTGCCGTGCAGCTCTTCCCAGACTTGCCGGGTTTCTTGTGGCCCTGCTGACTCCACACTCCCACGGGACCCCTGGGAGTGACTTTGGTGGCTGGAGTCTTCTCCCTCTCCCACCGGGCACTGGCCAACTTCTGATGCTTCACAAGGGGGGGACTGGCTGTGCTGTGGCTCCGTGCCACACTGGCTGTCCTGGTGGCCGGTGCACTCCACATACCTGTGACAACAAGCACCACTGGTTCCGTAGATGTTGTGGCTGAGGTGCTACTTCGGGACCTATGAGATGGACAGGGTGGGGGAGGTGTGGGAAAAAGGTCAAGGCTGGACAGGAAAATTCTTTTGGACACACTGGGACGGGTAGCTGGAGGGGGTTTGGGAGTGGAGGAAGAGGTGGTGGTAGTAGGAGGTGTACGTTTGGTGACTTTGGGTGCAGGTGCATGCGCTGGAGGCTGTCGTGAGGTGCATGGCTGTTGGGTGGGTGTGTGCCTGCATTAGCGTATCACAGACACACCTGGAGAGGACACAGGGGACATGTGAATGGTAGTGGGGGTGGTGACTGCACATGAGCGGGGTGTGCTGGTGGGTGTGCTGGTGAGGGACGTAGTGGCTGTAGAGGAAGTGCATGCAGGTGTGAGTGTAGACGAGACTGGGAGGGAGGAGGGAGACGACGACGAGGGGGACACAGTGGAGGCAGTGGATGTTGGTGTGTCTGCATGTGTGTGTTGCTTGCGTGAGTGCCTGTGGGATGTGTGGTGCTTATGTCTGCCTGAGCTTCCCTTGTGTGTTGAGGTGTGTGCAGGCTGGTCTGATGGTGTGCTTGGGATAGGCAGAGGTACAGGGGATTGGGTCTGGGTGGAGGAAGTTGGAGGGGGGAGGCTAGAGACGGGGACAATGGCTGCCATCAGTGCTGAGGCCAGAGTTTGAAAAGCTCGGTGAAGGGCCGCCTGACCAGAATGAATGCCCTCCAGGAATGCATTTGTTTGTTGCAATTGCCTTTCTACACCCTGGATGGCATTCAAAATGGTAGACTGCCCAACAGTGAGGGACCTGAGGAGGTCAATGGCCTCCTCAATGAGGGCAGCAGGGGTGACTGGGGCAGGGCCTGAGATGCCTGGGGCGAAGGTGATGCCCACCCTCCTGGGTGAGCAGGCACGGGGCGAAGGCTGAGGGGCTGCTGGGAGGGCAGTGCTGGTAGGGGGGGTGGCGGCTGTACCTGTAGATGCGGGGAGCACAGATGTTGCCGCCACCACAAGGGAGCTCCCATCAAAGGACGAGTCCGTGTCTCTGGTGTCAGCTCCTGTCCCCACCGTGGAGCTCCCCTCGCCCTCCGTCCCACTGGTGAATTCCGACTCTGTAGTCTCGCCCTCCGGGGCCATGTGGGATGCAGCTCCGTCGTGCTCCGGTGACACTGCTCCTCCACCTGATGATGCTAATGCACACAAGAACAGGAAGACCAAAAAAAGGGGGGGGACAGAAGAAAGACATGTTGAGTGCATGGATTACCTCTTCCGTTGGCTGACAAGACAGACACAGAGGCCCCCTGCACTACGCCGCACTCTTGGGCTCCACAGTGCAATTCCTGGGAAATGGCCTACAAGGCTATGGACGACATCTGCACACATAGATGACACAGGGGCATGAATAGCTGTACTTGGCACTCTACAGAGGTGGGGTGGGGGTCCACAGGGCCATGCCTTACGGAGGGGCCTAGCCTACGGAACTCGCCCTGGCCTAGGGAAACCCACAGCCCTCCTCCCCCACCCAGACAACTCCACTGCGCACAAAGTCAGCTGTATGAGAGTGTACTCACCCCCTTGTGTCTGCTGTGATGCCCTCAAGCGCCCATCCAACTCTGGGTAGGCCACCGCCAGGATCCTGAACATCAGGGGGGTCGTGATTCGACGGGCACCCCTCCCACGTTGGGAGGCCATCCCCAGTTGAGCCTCTGCCATCTTCTTGCTCCAGTGGCGAATGTCCTCCCATCTTTTCTGGCAGAGGGTGCTCCGTCTGTGGTAGACCCACAGGGTCCGGACGTCCTTGGCGATGGCACACCAAATATCTTTCTTCTGGTGGGCGCTGACTTACATGAAATGTACAGGGGAAGAAGAGAAGTCATTACCAACTGCACCGTCAAAGTGAGTGGCCCCCATCCCTACCCTTGCCATGTAGCACATGCACTCACTGTCTTACATGCACGCAGCACTCTGCCCCCTTCCTTCTTACATCCAGCCCTCTCCACACAGGCATAGCCCATACAACATGCTCCCTGTGTACTTACCTGTTTGTCTGGAGGACCGTAGAGTAGCGTGTACTGGGGGAGGACCCCATCAACGAGCTTCTCCAACTCCTCCGATGTGAAGGCAAGGGCCCTTTCCCCAGACGCACGAGCCATTGTCTCTTCCAGACTGAGGTCACAGCAGCACTTGCAGTGTAGGTCCTCTCCTGTCGAAGATCAGGTATCGAGTGATTGAAGTGATAGAAAATGGCGGTCAAGTCCACGGCGGTCACGTCCGCGGCGGTGCGTACCATCACTGCCGGCGTACATCGTCATTGGCTCCTGGGACCCATAGGGTCCAATGTTAACCAATGCAGCATTGCGCGGTGGTCTCCGACAGCCTACCACGACGGTGTACAACGCCAGCGCAGTTAGCTCACATCCCATTGTCCCACTTTAGAGGTCAGGCAGCCGCCATTTCAGGGGCCCACATGGCCTCATTTTCAACTGCGTCACACATACCTAGGCCTAGTCTCGACACACATACAGGCCACCTTTTGTGTATGATTGGTGTTCTGTGTAAACTGTGGGTATGTACCTCTGAGTTGTTTGACTCTGTGCTTGCTGTTGTCCTTCATAGGCATCGTCCGCTGGGACATGTGAGGAGATGGTGGCATCCTCCGGTGTTCTGACCGTTGGTGGACCTGTCGACAATGGAGGAGCGACATTTGATAATCACCTACAGGTTTGACCGTGCCACAATACAGGAACTGTGTACCCAGTTGGAGCCAGACCTGATGTCAGCAATCCGCCATCCCACAGGAATCCCCCCTCAAGTGCAGGTGCTGTCAGTGCTCCATTTCCTTGCAAGTGGGTCATTTCAAACAACTGTGGCCATGGCATCAGGGATGTCCCAGCCTATGTTTTCCAACGTTTTGTCCAAAGTGTTGTCTGCCCTTCTAAAACAAATGCAGAGCTATATCGTTTCCCCCAGGTGGACGATTTGCCTACAGTGAAAGGTGATTTCTATGCCCTGGGACATATCCCCAACATCATAGGTGCCATTGATGGGACCCATGTGGCTTTGGTTCTCCCCCCCCCACAGGAGTGAACAGGTGTACAGAAACCGGAGAGTTATCATTCTATGAATGTACAGATGGTATGTTTGGCAGACCAGTACATCTCTCATGTGAATGCCATGTTCCCTGGCTCAGTGCATGACGCCTACATCCTGCGGAATAGCAGCATCCCTTATGTGATGGGTCAACTCCAGAGGCACCGTGTGTGGCTATTAGGTGAGCCCCAGGAAGCAAGACAGTGGGAATGGTTGTCTGGGGTTATCCCAACAGGTTAGTGGGTGTCTAACAGTTGTCCCTCACCATTTGCAGGTGACTCTGGGTACCCCAACCTGTCATGGCTACTGACCCCAGTGAGGAATCCCAGGACCAGGGCAGAGGAACGCTACAATGAGGCCCATGGGCGAGCTAGGAGGGTGATCGAGCGGACCTTCGGCCTCCTGAAGGCCAGGCTCAGGTGCCTCCACATGACAGGTGGATCCCTATTCTACTCACCAAAGAAGGTGTGCCAGATCATCGTGGCCTGCTGTATGCTTCACAACTTGGCTTTGCAACGACAGGTGCCTTTTCTGCAGGAGGATGGTCCAGATGGCGGTGTTGTGGCAGCTGTGGAGTCTGTGGACAGTGATGAGGATGAAGCAGAGGAAGAAGACATGCAGAACAGGGACTCAGTGATCCAGCAATATTTCCAGTGAAACACAGGTGAGAATACAATCCTGCCTACTACATTCACTTTTACACTACTACCTCTATCCTGTCTGTCGTTTTCACCCAGTGTATGGTCACTGAGTTGTCACTTTCCCTTACGGTTTCACAGATGTGGGTCCCACTGTGTGTCATCTGCTTAAATTTCTCATGGACTAGAGCTGTGTGACATAGGTATGTTGACATTACTATTTCAAAAACATTTTGCCACTGTAATTGCAAATACACTATTTCGAAATCACAGACAGACTCCAGATCATTTTGTGCTTTAGGTGTGTTTATTTAAATGCAGAATATTGGAGGAGGAAGTTAAATGGTGAGGGGTGATGGCGGAGGAGTGTCCATGGCAGAGTCCAGTCTATTAGTCTCACAGGTGCATTGCCCATATGGGCATAGGAAGTGGAGCTGGGGCAGTTTAATTATGGACAGGGTGACAAAGTGGGATGACAATCAGGGTAGTCTCATTTATTGGCGGGGTCTTGGCATCGTTCTCTGTCTTGTTCCTGGATCTCAGGGACCATTTGCAGGGTGGTTCTCTGTCTGCAGGGGGTGGGGTGCTGGTGTGGTGGTCCTGTGGCGGGGCGTCCTGTCTACTAGCGGAGGTGGTGGGCAGTTCATCGTCCATGCTAGTGTCAGGGGCCCTTGTAGTGCCACAGTGTCCCTCCTGGTGTTGAGTACTTCCTTCAGCACCCCTATGATGGTGCCCAGGGTGGAGCTGATGGTTCTGAGTTCCTCCCTGAAGCCAAAATACAGTTCCTCCTGCATGCGCTGGGTCTCCTGAAACTTGGCCAGTACCGTTGCCATCATCTCCTGGGAGTGGTGGTATGCTCCCATGATGGAGGAGAGGGCCTCGTGGAGAGTGGGTTCCCTTGGCCTGTCCTCCCTCTGTCGCACAGCAGCCCTCCCAGTTCCCCTGTGTTCCTGGGGCTCCGTCCCCTAGACCGTGTGCCCACTGCCACTGCCCCCAGGTCCCTGTTGTTGTTGGGGTGGTGGGTTAGCCTGGGTTCCCTGTAGTGGTGGACACACAGCTGATTGACGTGTCCTGGGGACAGAGGTATGGGCCCGCTGGGTGGGTGCTGTGCTGGCGTTTCCAGGGGGGGGAAGGTCTGTGGTGGCCTGTGCCTGTGTGAGGGGAACCGACTGTCCAGAGGTCCCCGATGGTCCGGGCTAGTCATCTAGATCCAGTTGGACAGAGCTGCTGTCATCACTGTGGGCCTCTTCTGTGGGTGGAGTGGACATGTCTGGACCCTCCTGTCTGTTGACGTTGGGTAGGGGTCCTGCAGGGGTGGAAAGGAATGATTATTGCATCTGTGTGTGCCATGGTGTGCAATGGGTGGGTGACCGTGTACCCCAGGGCTGGCATTCCTGTGTGGGACCTTGTGTGATGATGGTTTAGGGGGTTGTATGGGTATGTGCAGTGGGCATGCTTTGGTGATGGGTGTCCATGCTTTGTTGTTGCATGCAGGGCTTGGTGTTGGGATGGGTGGTTTGTGATGTTGGGACATATGTGAGGAGTTGGAGTGCTGGGGGTGAGGGTGAGGGTGGGGGTATGTGCTGGCATGCAGGTAGGGTGGGGGATGTAATAGTTAAGATTTGACTTACCAGAGTCCATTCCTCCACCTACTCCTGCGAGGCCCTCAGGATGCAGAATCGCCAAGACCTGCTCCTCCCATGTTATTAGTTGTGGGGGAGGAGATGGGGGTCCGCCGCCAGTCCGCTGAACCGCCAGGTGGTGTCTTGAGACCACGGAACGCACCTTTCCCTGTAGGTCGTTCCACCTTTTCCTGATGTCCTCCCGATTTCTTGGGTGTTGTCCCACTGCGTTGACCCTGTCCACTATTCTTCGCCATAGCTCCATCTTCCTTGCAATTGAGGTGTGCTGCACCTGTGATCCGAATAGCTGTGGCTCTACCCGGACGATTTCCTTCACCATGACCCTGAGCTCCTCCGACGAGAACCTGGGGTGTCTTTGCCGTGCCATGGGGTGGTGTAGGTGATGTGTGGGGTAGAGTGTGTGGTGATAAGTGTGGTGATATGTAGTGGTGTGTTGTGTGAGGTGCGTGGAAGTTCTGTGGGTGATGGTGTTATGTGCCTGTGGATGCTGTTGTACTTGCTGGTGGTGTCTCTCTCTGGCCTTCTTTCTGTATTTTTTGTTGTGGGGGTTTGTGGGTGATGTGGGTGTGTGTTTTATATTGTAATGGGTGTGTGGGAGTGGTGTGTGTATGTGTCTCAGGTGTGTGTATTTTGAATCGTCCAATGTGGCTGTGTTTTGTAAATGTGTATGTATTTTGAGCGCAGCGGTGTGTACCGCCAATGGAATACCGCGGTTGAAAGACCGCCGCATGGATTCGTGTGTCGTGATAGTGTGGGCGTATTTCTGTTGGCGTAACGGTGGAGGTTTTGTTATCGCCGGTTTATTCTCTGACCTTTGGTGTGGCGGACTTGTGTGGGTGTCTGAATTTTGGCGGATTCCGAGATGTGGGTCATAATAGCTGTGGCGGAATTCCGCGGCGGTGTGTTGGTGGTCTTCTGCACGGCGGTAATGGCTTTTACCGCCAATGTTGTAATTAGGGCCATAGTCATACATATAAATCAATACAGAAAGCATACCCTAAGGCATTCCTCAAACTTGGCCAGTGCACACCTGCGAACTCTCAGACACTCAATCATCACGGACACCTAATTGTCTACAACTAACAGGATTTATTTGTACTTAAAAACAACACCTTATAAGAACCTAAAGCAAACACTATCCTGCACTAAGCTAACCTATACTAATGAATCTAAACTTACCCCTACATCTATCGATCATAATCTAAACTTATCTTATACATCTAACACCACACACTAACCATTGACCCCCCAGCCCCTTAAGAGACAAGATACGAGTAGGACAACATAAGCTAAAGCTACACATATACTAACTTAACCTATATCCTAAACAAATATATATTTTTTTGTACGTTTTTAATGGATTTTTTTATTATTGTGTTGTACTTTTTTTTTTTTTAACATAGAGCCCCATACATAGCCCCTACCCACCCCCTAAAAAAATGAAACTAAAACCCACCCCCCCAACTATACTCACTCTATCCTGCAACCAACTTAATCTATGCTATCTTATCTATTACTACCCACCTAAAACCCACTAAAATTAATTACGAAATAGAGCAGGAGAAGGGACCGGAATAGATCAGGTGAAGGGAATCCTGGATTACAGCTTCTTTTTACAGTACTGTAGGGGTTTGGAATTGTGAGCATTGTCCTGCTCCAGTCTCTTCAACCTGGCCATAATAGCTGCCATGTCCCTCCTCCTGTCTGCCTCAAAGTTGGAGGATGTGGCTGCTGCAGGTGGCTGTTGTGATGCTTGTGTTGCCATTGGTGCTGTGGACACGGAGAGGGTTGGACCAGCTGAGGCACCCCTGACCCTTGATGTGGTGCATGATGTGCTCTGCCCTGTTGCAGCCTGTTTTCGAGGTCCCCCATGTGGGAAGGCAAGCCAAACACCTGATTACTTCTCCCTCCGATAACTCCTGGACACCTTCCTGTACCCTGCTTCTATCTCCATGAGGTGGCGGAAACGCATGGCCCTCTTATCAAAAGCAAGCTTCTGTGCTGGGGTCATATTGGCAGCTAAAACATGAGAACATGACATCAAATACTGCATTGGGTAGTGATTGAACAACCATGCAATGTAAACAGCATCAACAGATGACACATGTTGTCCACCAGACATTTCCCAAAAATGTCAATTACCAAATCCAGACTAAACTTCCTAACCGCCATCTACGATATCATGTACATTTCACAGGGTTAACAGCAATCCATCTTTGACCATTAGGGCCCAGAGGTATGTGTAACTAGTGCCTCCTTGCAACACATTTGTATCATCATACTTGTGAGGATCAAGTGGCCCAACAAGTCCCAAATCCCCGTGCCATAGTCACAAACTGGCACAATATATGCATTCAACCACTTTGACACCCCTTGCCTGGCCAGGCATCGTGGATGCATGGTGGGGTTCACCCAGTAGGGGGGCAGGAAAAATGGACCGGGAATTCTAAGAGATTCCAATGCAACAGTTATGTTTCCTTCAGTTAACACCTGCTCAGAGCAGGGGCTACAAGGGGGCACACCATTGCTTACAATGGGTCCCTCTGTACAATTCAGGGTTAGTCACAATATTGTTTGCCCTAAGCCTGAACAGTACATCTATATTGTCTACAGATTTTGTACCTATTGCTCCCTACCCTGTAGCATGGTGGAACAGGAAGAGTGGCTCTGCACTGGGTGCAGCAACAGTAGTCTCTATTTTTACACTACCTGTGCACATGCATGTTTTACATCTCCTAAGTACCAGGTAAATGCACACCATCCATATTCTATACACATGTGATGTGACCAAGCTCACTCACAGTTATCATGTAGGTTAATCTGCACATATCGTGTTTGCTACAATCTGTAGACATGTCCCACATCCATCTGGAGCAGAGCTGAAATCTCAATGTGTACTCAAATGACTGTTGCCCAGCACAATGAGGCTCCTTATACGGCCGCTGCCTTACTTCATTTCAGAAGAGTGGTGATGCTAGTGTTTCATTGATAAGCCCCTTAGAGAACGCAACACATGTACATCATTTCTAACATGTCCTGAGTAAATTGAAGGAATGTGTGGCACACAGTGCTGTAATGTGCTGTGACAAATATGTTGGCAACAGGCATGCTTATCAGATAAATAGCACCTCTGACACATATTGACTGACATCACTGTGTATGAGGGCAGGCTTTCCTTTTGCTAACACCCAAAATAGCATAACAGCAAACATTAGCACTTGTGCAACAATCAACTTAATCTACATCTTCAACATTGCATAAGACATGATGTAATAACGCAAACGCAGATGATGTTATCTTATTGGTCACACATGCCATTTTAACATTGCATTGCACACATCATACCCTCTCACACAAAACCCTGGAATGTACAACTTACATGGATATGCTACAAGTGCAAAGTGGTATTGGCTTTTTGATGACAAGGGAACAGTCAGGTAATCAACTAGCCTTAGGCAGAATTTCTTTTGCCTCCAATAAAGGAACGGTGTAACCAAGTTGATGTTAAGGCTATATTTTTTTAGTTCCACCTCCGGCAGGAATACACAGCTTGCATTCCTCAGGCCTAGTTCTGCCGTCACATGGTACCAGCATTTAACACTGCCACAGTGCTTGCACTTGTCAAAAACAGAGATATGGTTAGGTAGTAGTTGCCTCCATTGTCTACATCACCTTCAAAGAATTAGACACAGATGTTGCATCATGAAGCAGTCACTCCTTTTTACACTTGTGTAACTGTCATGTCACTCTGCAAATACATGACTCTCGGCACACCGACACCCATTACTGACAATATTCCTGCATCATGTTTTCCATCACTTCAACATTACCTACCCCATTACACAGTTGTAATTACCATGATGGACATGTAATTTTGTGTATGGGAAACGTGACCCTTGCATCACTGCACATGTGTGTCTGATATTTGACACTTTAAGGTGTATCTGTGAAACTCAATGTACGTAAAGAGGAATGTACAATTTGTCTGCAACCGGTGCATTGCTAAGCTCTCTTAAATGCGGTTTGGTTTAGACACCAAACTTCCTTTCCTGACCCTTGACAAAACATGCTGCAGTCAAACTTATGTCCTACGGTCATGCACATGCAAATGAGGATGTTGCAATGCAAAAAGGGTACTTACTAACTGGTCCACCAACCCGAATCACCAGGTGATCCAGGAGCTCTCCCTCTCGCGCAATGAGGTCTGCCGACTGGTGTTTGATTTGGTGGTCCGTCTGCATGTCACCAAAGATCCTCTGTAGGTGGTGGACCGCCTTGCCCCACCGCAGCTTCCGGGTCTCCATTGGGTAGCCCTGGATCACTTGGCCACCCATATTCAACATCATGGGGAGGTAATGCTTCACCAAGCAGATGAACCCTCCCAGTTCATCTGCACTCATGCATTGGGCTTTCACCTTCACCGACATATAACACTTTACCTCCACTGCAAATGTGTTACCTTCAACAATAATGCAACACTACCCCACCTAAACCCTCAAATACCCAAACAGACTATGCTACCCCAAGACAAACACCCAAAAAAACAAATACCATAACAGGACAATAACACTACACAAAACTTATAAAAATGACTACATTGACAGGACAGCAACAGGACACAGCAAAAAACTCTGACAAACCACCACTCCTCACACAGCTCCACACAACCTCTCACAATCACAGACAAAAAGACTGTAAAGTGAAAGTGAATTCACTGTGCCATGTTTGCAGAAAGGAAGTCCTGTTTCATCACTTCCTGGGAGTGTGCGTCACGATTTCTGATATGCGTCGTTATTTTTACACATGGCAGTCATGCATGTTTTTTTTTCTATGGAGGCTGACAAGGTCAGCTGACTTGCAATTGACTCGCAGGAGCCAGGCATCATTTTCTTGACTTGCGATGTATCGAGAATTGTCGTTTGCATCAAAATATTTTTGACGCATAACGGGAATACGTGGATTTTGTAGGAAAGGCTGAGAGCGCACCCAGATTCACATTCCTTGTTGTTACAGGGGACATGCATCTATGTAGTCAGTATGTTATGACTACGTGTGTGTGCATGTGCATTCATATATGTAACGGTAACTTTAAAATGTGTTATCATATGTTTGTATGTGTGTGTGATGCATGCAATGACTGCTACTGTTTACATATGTGCATGTGTTCGGGACTTTTTCAACATACATGTTACCACATGTGTACTGGGAGTGTACATATGTGATGTAACATATATATGAGGGTCTAAAACATTGTCATGTCTGATTTCAAAATCTATGTTTGACCACACTGCTTTAGATATGATGGGCTATGTCCAATACATGTTCATGCATGTGACACCCTTGACAAATTGTACACATAGGATGCTGTGGAATATGACTGGCTTGATTTCACATAACCCATGGGAATGTGAGTGCATGTTTGTCCCCCTGTGGTGTGTTGTATGGTTCAGGGTTCATGATGCTATTCTACACGTGTAACAAATGGTTCCCCATGCATATATGATGCAGGAGATGGGGTACTGGCATGTGTCAATGAAGGTTGGTATGTGACGTCTGTGTGTGAAAAGATATGTTTTGTGTAATATGTGTAATGAATGCTAAAGCCGTGTGTTCATGGGATTTGATACCTCACAAATCTGTCTTCTAGCATGGACATATGTTGGCCATTGTTTCATGGCTGTGTATTCTTATCTGTGCCACCTATGTATCCCTATGTGGAAACATATCTGAAGGTCATAGAAGTCTATGTATGATCATGTGATACATATACATTTTCATTAGTGGAACGTTGACATTTGTGCATACTCCAATACACAATATCAAGCCTAAGCCATCGAATTGGAACACGTGTGCAGAGAATTTAGACATATGTGTGAAATGCACACACTTGGCACATAAAATCCACCAAAACATGTTTGTTTTGACTGTTACCTACAATGGCACACAACTGTATTGCAGGGTTGCTGTCAGGCAATGATTGCACCCTGGTCATCTTTGCTCCTGTGGCACTTTGTGTGCCCACACAGACCCATGGTTGCATGTATTGACGCAGGTTGATGGTGCTCCACTCAACTCAATCCATTGTGCACAAGCAACAGGCGCATGAATGTGTCAAGAATCAATGTAGCTTCAGCAGGGGAGTTAGGGTGCGTAGGGTGGGGACCTGCGTTCATCATGATTGCTCTTCAGCTGTGCATTGCACAGTGCCCTGCAGACAGACACCTGCACAAATGTGATCCCATGGTCTAGCATGTTTGGTTTCCTTTGGAGTACTTGATGTCAGGCTTGCCCTATCATGTACAGGGGACTGTCTGCTTGTTCGTGTAGGACATGTCTCATCATTTGGCATAGTTTGACACAAATGGTTATACGTTGTTTGGATTTTCCATATGATGCTTAATTAAGACATTTATATCTTGTGTAACTTGTTTATGTTTTCCGACCCAGGGGACAGATAATGTCATCTGTCACTGCCTTCTGTCACAATAGTATGCGATGGGCACGTACATAGTTGTTGCCAACAGGAATGGGTTATGTACTGATCTGGACATCCTCTGTGAATATATGTTTGGTGATCACATGGTAACATTGTTGTGTTGTGCATTCAGTATTGGTCTATGTGTGTACCTTCTCCAACATTAACAGCATATCTTGTTTGGAATGGATGTGGTCCTACAGTGATGGCATTCTTTAGGATGCTTAACCTTACATCTTCTACTGTAACATTGTCCCGTCATACATAGACAGGATTCCACGTAAGACTTTTTGTAGATGAACACATCTTATTCTACTGGCTAAGTGGTAGTATCCCGCCCATTTCCAGGCTTTGCTAGATTACATGACTTCCGCACACACATTACAGTACGCTAGTCACAGCAGTTGTGTAGTGTCAGAGTGTCCTCCCCATGTTGTATCTCCAAGTATTTGAGGTAGTCTTTCAGCTGTTCTTCCACATCCTTTGGTGTACATGGGGATGGACTCACACCTGTATTTCACAACCCTTGTCACTTTCACCATGAGTGTATCTTGTTAGTGTGTGGAGTCCTCTCAGCTACGATTACTTGAAATGCCACATGCAACATTTGTCTCCTACTTCACCCATAAACTTTTGGATGGGTCTGTCACGTGTTTGGACATTGCTTGACTTACATGCACATCCCAAACAGGATTGGCCGTGAGAGACCTTGACATTTTAGGGTTTTGGTCCCAGTATGTCACTCTCTCTTGGTCAGACATGTGAGTGTCATTGAGAGGTATGTTTTCGTATGTCATGTGTGATAGTGTCATACAGACTTTACTGGGTTGCCTTGCAAACACAAACCAACCATTGTAGGTAATTGCTAACCCTTTCCTACCTAGACCATACACTGGTACAGCAGTCTTCACATGTTTTTCCAGATTAGCTGCAGGCATATGTCAAGACAACACAATTGTGTGACATGTGTCTAAGAATGTACTTTGGAAGTGCTACAGACTATGGCTACATTCCAGCCACACATTCATGTGGTGGTGCATTCTCCCATTTTATTGATCATTCCTTGCTATGGGGCATATGTGTGGAGAGTGGAACAGCACTCATTGCTGCTCTACTTGTCTTGCAGCCCTTAGTGCACCCACAGCCAACATGTGTGTGTAATATTTGAGAGACAGCACACCATGTGGCAGGGATGGGGCCAATAGCGCACACGGTATGTAATGCCATTGATATACTGTGCAGGGTTAGGGACAAACTTTTGGCCCGAACCCAGATCAGTACATAATGGTCCATTGATACCAATGGTGTCCCCCCTTGTCACACCTGCTCAGTGCTGGCCTTACAGCTACCCACCTGAGATGTGACACAGTATAGTTCCTCAGCTTCAACTACACCATTAAGAAATACACCCTACTGCATGTATGCCCCCCTTGCATACATTTTGCCTAGCATAGGCATGATGTGGTGCAAGGGGTTGGAATTTGCACAATGCATACATTACGCCACTTGGTATTTCTGGTGTGTGGATCTAGACCTTAGGGAGCCACATGAGTGTAAGTAACGTGACACTGATGTGCGGCATGGAGGTGCTAGACCCTCTTAAATCACAACCTATGTTCCATTATTCTTTGCAACTGCTGTGTTTTTTCCTGCTCTCTGAGGTATAGGCAACTTACCAATGGTATTAGAACCAGATTATGAGTATGCCATGGACAATCTGGTGCAAAGTGATTTAATGGTGATATTTGCAGGGTGATTTGTATTGTACTGTGTCTAGCTGAAGAAGTTCTGTATAATTTGTTGTCTCCTGCGAACTCCTGCAGCAGTGTTTTTTTGTTCCCTCTATGCTGCACCATTGTCATCCTCCTACTCATTGGGGACATCTACTAGTTAATCCCATGGGGACATTAGTCTGAGTACAAATGTTATGCAAGATTGCACATACAACGATTATCTTGCATACCAGCTGTGGTGCCTACAACAGGCTTCCTCCTGTCAGAGCCAGGTACCTGAACCTTGACTTCAGGAGCCTAAAAGTCCTCTCTACTACATTTTGTGTCCCTATGTAGCCTTCATTGTGTGCCAGCTCTTCCTCCGTTGTCGAGTTGCCAAAGGGGTCATAGTCCATGGCTGAATGCAGTAATATTGGTCAGCTGCAAAGGAATGTCAGAACATGTTTCAGTCATGCATATTTGTGGGTTCATATGTGCCATGGCAGATGTAAGTTTTAGGTGGAGTGGTGACTCAGTCTTGCATCTGGTATCATGTGTGTCCCTGTTTGGTTGAATGGTTGTGCCTCAGGGACCTGATGATTGTCTAATTATTTCTGGACTGACAGTTCGAACATGCCAAATATGTGTTGTGTCCCTATTTGAAGCTGTATCCTAATGTTAGTGGAAACTAGCACCTCCTTGCATCACAATAGTGTCATTTGTATTGACACTATCGTAGCCCTACACGGCCAAACTCAGGACATCATGTTTTCATGTGGCACTGCGCATGCAGTGCAACACTTAGTGACTCTTTGTGTACAAGGGGGAGATTCACACAAAAGGAGTGTTACGTTGCTTCTCATTATCCTAATGAGACTACTGGATTTGGCGGCAGAATCACCTGTACTGCGGGAGACTGATTTTGAACCCAAACCAAGTGACTCCTGTCGGCCCAATCCGGTTTTTTTTCTGGCTAACTAGCAGTACCTCATCTCTACCCAAGAGCAGGGATATTTGGGCAACGACTCCGTAGGGAAATCGTGTTCACTAAGATCTCATCCGTTTCTCTCAGTTACATTAGTCTCACATATGCAAGGACAATCAGAGTATAGTTCAATAAGGTTTATTGAAGTAACATCATCATTGATAATAAAGCATGTATTGCAATAACTAGGGTGATGAAGCACAACAAGATTACAATTTTGACAAGGAGAGTGAAACATAAAAATAACGCTACCATATTGTCACTAAGATCGATAGGAGTAGTTCCTACCTAGGCTATGTTCGAGCACAGCATGTTAAGCTCTAATTCTGCCCTTCAGGTTCCCCCTGGGAATACATCATCCCTCATACCTGAGCAAGAGACCCGTAGACTACATAGGCAGCTGCAGCAAAAGCACTCAGCAATCAGCATTCAGTCGTGGTCATGTGGCTGGAATTCCCTCAAACGTATATGGGTCAAAGTAGTGTTTTTATAATAAAACAGCTGATGTTCCAAGAAAGGATCCCCACGTATGCGTATATGTTTCTATGAACACTGGAGACAAAGTGTACCACTTTTGCCGGCAACGTATCTCACTACAGCCTTGAGAAAGCACAGAGTGAAAAAAATGTCTTGTTTAAGAATGCAGTGCTGACCTAGGCAAAAAACAGCTAGATAGAGAAAAATTAAACAAGACCGCAAATGTGGCTATTGTTAAAAATAAAATAACAAAGCTAGAATAAAACATATCTAGGTTAAAGTGCAAAGCGGCGAGCCTAGTTTACTAAAATAATGTGTCTAAAATTATAGCTAAAATGGCTACACAACACCCTCCCTTGCCGGTTCAAAGGTGGTTTAAAGCCTAATTATATATAAAAACTACTAAAAATCATCCTAAGGCATGTATATGGGAATGTCAATAATGACAAGTTTAAAAGGCACTTGAGCATGTATGAAAAGGACAATTTAAAATGGTAATTGTGGCGTCAGGAAAAGCTACATTTCAAAAGTCAGAGTCAGTTTTAAAGTCGCCAATTGAATCCGGGATAATTGAAGATAGGAAACCTTCCACTTCAGCAGGTGGTAAAGTAGGAAGTTCATCACCAAAGAAAACCAAGGAGCATTTGTGTTCCAAAGCCTGAGCTCCAGCCAAGGCAGAAGCATTCCGTGGTTTGCCCAACAGTCAGTTCAGAGCTGCATGATCCACAAAAGGCAACTCATAAATAGATCCCCATAGCAAATGCACCCTCAACGTGCATGTCTGGTAATGAGCCCTCAGCGAAAACATCAACGGATCAGCGTCCAATGAAAGCAAGCGCTGTGTAGCAAGACAAACTTTCAGTGCACATTCGAAAGAGCACCAGAGGCACCGAAACATGGGCTGCACACAATGCAAAACTGGTCTGAATAACAGAGACCAGTCACATTCCAAATGCTCCAAGAGTGATGTTTCAAAGTACTGCATCATTCGTTCACGACACAGCTGCACTGATGGAAACGCTTTCAGTCCTCCTTGTTGAAACAGATCAGCCATTGTGCACAAAAAGTAGCAATAGCAAAATGCCACCTATTACAGCCAAAGTTATCAGAAATCCCCCCATAACACTGGAGAATATTGAGTGGGTGGCTGAAGATATTAAGCCAAATATAGAGGAGAAGGTGTGAATGAAACCAGAACCAATAGCCTTAAAGAAATGTGTGATTCCAGTAGAAGTGGACGTATTAAATGTCTGTCCCACAAGTTCACCAAAGTGTCTCGTAAAGTTAGTACTTAAAAGTGACTGTATCTCTGCCAATGACCTCGCAACCTGATGCACATAGGTCTTGTGTGCAGATGTGAGCGCCACATGTTTTTGAAACAATAAAGCCTTGCTCAACTTGTCAAAATTCACATTTGAAGTAGTGATATGGGGCCAAATCTCAGCTACTTCCCTCTGTTGTGTAGAAGGAAAAAGTACGTTGCCGCAGCATGTAGCAATTTTAGAGACCAAAACGACATAAACTATTCCGGCTCGCATCCCACAACAGCACTCACTATTGAGGAGAACATAGCTGTCATTCGAGAGCACTTGGAATGCAGGTCTAATCGAGGGGACTGGGACTCCCTTCAGATAACAAGTCAAGTTTGCTGCCGAAGCGTTGCACGCCCTGTGCAAGGACAGCTGTTTATAAACCATCAAATGCCTGACAGAAGCCTCGCACTCGCTACCACTAAGAAAGACCTCTTTCATGCCACTGAGACATTTGTACGAGAAGGGTAGCTCCCACACCTCATAGATGTAACTATCTCCTAGCCATTCATTTCTGCCGACTGGAATGTGTTTTAAGCAGGGCGTGAATTGAAGTGTTGAAGTAGGCAGATTAATGACTCTGTGGATTAACCACTCAGCAGATGGTATTTAAGCCACAGTAAAATGCAACTTTTCTGATTTCTCAATATTTAACATGACATAAGTCGCTTCTTTCTTAGCCATTAGTTGTTGTTTTTGCGTTAAATTAAATGTAGAAAATATGTCCCTCACGCTAACATGTTGCCAGGGAACGCGACCTGCCTTCTGTGTTTGTAGTGTCCAAATTAACTGCATGATGGACCTTAGTTTATTCTGTCCATGCTATAAAGAGTACAAGTCTCTTTGTATTATGTCTATTATAGAAGAAACTATGTTGTTTAAAGTGTATGTTCGGTCGGACAGGGTATTAATCCCATTATCTACAACATCTAATGCCTTCTATAAGTTTTTCTGATCTATTTGCCTTAACTGAGCAGCAGCTTCTTGTGGAGAAAGCTTCCAAATTTAATTACAGACTCCATATAAAAAGTGCTTTCTGCGTTGTTTTCTGGGGCCTAACAGGAAATCCTGAAAGTCAGTGTTATTAGACAGGAGACTGAGGTATTCTTTAACAGCATCTAGTGAGGAACTCTTCAACCATTGCTGGCATAGTTTCCCTTCACTGTATATTATTACTATGCCCGCGTGTTCAGATGACGCATAGCGTGGTCAGGCTTACTTGTTCTACAACCCCCTGTCGAGTTTATAAAACGTTTACGACACCCATTGGTATTTATTGGCCACAATAACCACCCACCCAGAAGTGAAAGTAAAGCATTTAGGGGGTCATTCTGACCCCGGCGGTCATGGACCGCCGGGGCCAGGGTTGGCGGGAGCACCGCCAACAGGCTGGCGGTGCTCCACAGGGTATTTTGACCGCGGCGGTTCAGCCGCGGCCAGAAAGGGAAAACCGGTGGTCTCCCGCCGGTTTTCCGCTGCCCTGTAGAATCCTCCATGGCGGCGCAGCTCGCTGCGCCGCCATGGGGATTCTGACACCCCATACCGCCATCCTGTTCCTGGCGGCAGAGCCGCCAGGAACAGGATGGCGGTATGGGGTGTCGTGGGGCCCCTGGGGGCCCCTGCAGTGCCCATGCCAATGGCATGGGTACTGCAGGGGCCCCCGTAAGAGGGCCCCACAAAGAATTTCAGTGTCTGCTATGCAGACACTGAAATTCGCGACGGGTGCAACTGCACCCGTCGCACCTTCCCACTCCGCCTGCTCCATTCGGAGCCGGCGTCCTCGTGGGAAGGTTGTTTTCCACTGGGCTGGCGGGCGGCCTTTTGGCGGTCGCCCGCCAGCCCAGTGGAAAACCCAGAATAACCGCAGCGGTCTCACGACCGCGGTGCGGTATTCTGGAGGGGGGAACTCTGGCGGGCGGCCTCCGCCACCCGCCAGGGTGAGAATCACCCCCTTAATGTGCTATTTTGGACCCATTCATCGAGCTGATCTTCAGTTGTATTTATATACTTTTGTCATTTGTAAAATTTTGCAGGGGCAGGAATACTAGGCGCATTCAAATCCTTCAATTTTGCTAAGCCTAAACAACTTGTCTGTTGTACAGTTTCATTTAAGAATATCATCTGAACAGATATCAGGCATGCTCTGAACAAAGCTTCCTTTTCCCTCATTTACCAATTTTTTGTTCCCCACACGCTTTTTAAATCAATCAACTTCAACCAATATTCATAGCCTTCTATAGCATACCGGGAAACAAAGGAATCCGAATAAATGAATTTTGTATCTGTCAATAATATATGTACATTTTCCATAAATGGTAATTAAAAATAATATGGCTCAGCGTTTTTAACATTGTGCCCAGAAAAATATGCACATTTTTCGGAATATGTTTTAGAACTCCCTTGTAGTGGAATCGGACAATGTTCCCATTGTGTGTAATTAAAGATAGTCTTTGGGGTACTTGCTCTGTGAATGAAATGGTGTCCATAATAATTATAGCAAAACAGGTCAGCATAATTTTCTTTCGATTGATAAACATCCTCACTTTTAAATACAGTAAAATATTGCAATTCAGTCATCAAAAAATCAACTGTTTTCACATCCCGGTCATCAGAAACAACTCCTTCTAGGCAGATTATTAAGTGCTCTCTGGTCTCCATACGGGTGATTAAGCCAGCTACGACCCGTACCTAATACTCTGGCTGTTAAGGATTGCTTTAAATCTCGGTTTTGTTGCTCCACTGCACTATTTCCCTCGGGATGAAATGGAGATGAGTAATGGAGGTGGACCCATAAGGAAGCCACGGCCGTCCCTGAATGCCCTTGAGGCGAAAGCAGGGCCCTGGTCATAATGGAAAGCCACAACTGCATATGTGCCGATAAAGACTTGCAAATCTTTAATAACAATCTGAGTGTCAGCAGAGCGTTGTGGCCACACCCATAAAAAGCTGGAGCAGGAGTCAACAGCGACTAAGATGTATTTGTATGCACTGTCCGGTGTTAGGGGACCGCAATGGTCCAAGTACACACATTGTAATGGTTTGTTAGAAATGAGGAGGGGTGTCTGCGGTAGGCATTTGACGGTACACCCCTTAATTTGTTGGCAGATATCACAGCAAAGGACCTACTGCTTAGTCTGTTTGTATAGACCTTGCTACCAATAACATGCTTGCAATAATGATATCGTAGCCGCCATACCTGCATCGGCAGAGGCAACCCCCTCATGCGCTGCTTTGATCAACTCTGGTCTTAGGTCTTTATTGGGAATTACTCAAACTCCCACGCCTGGTACTTCTGCGTCTAAGAAGCCTCCCATTCTGTAGGAATATTTAGCAGGAAATGCTTTTGGTAAAGGCGTGCCTTCAGCCGTGGCTTTCACCGCAGCCCATATGTCAGCATCCAGTTTCATTCTAATCAAACCAAATCAAATCAAATCAAATTTTATTATCATAATTTGGAACTCCAAAGAGATCCACATGAATAGCAATACAAAGCCATATAAATATTTAGGTGGTGATTATGAACACGGTGGAAACAACCGCCGTGTTCATGCTGGCGGTCAAAACACTGACTGCCAGCGACCCCGGAACCCCGCTGGCCAAATAATGAACATTTCTGCGGGCTGGCGGGCAGAAACATTGTTTCCGCCCACCGGCTCACAGAAAGGCTCAGCCGGGACATTGTTGGTGGCTCCATCCATACCTCTGTGCGGTAGGTGCAGTTGCACCCGTCGCACAGATCTGCACGACGGGGCTCTGCACCGGGGCCCCTGCACTGCCTATGCAAAGTGCATGGGCAGTGCAGGGGCACCCCCTCTGCCAGCCTTTTCCTGGCGGGATATCCTGCCAGGAAAAGGTTGGCGGGAAATTAAACATTATCCACAGGGTAGCGCCACTACCCTGGCGGATGGTGTTTCAACTCGCCGCCAGGCTGCCTGACGACGGGAGCCTGGCGGTGGGTGAGGGCTGCTGCTGGCAGCCCTCACCCTGTTCAAAATATGGCGTCGCACTGTTTGTGAATGCAAAAAACCTTGATACATCTGGCCCTTAGTGGGCTCCTGCCCCCCCGGACACTTGCGTGACTCTTGGACTTGGTCCCCTTCCTTTACAGGTCCTCAGGTCCAGGAATCCGTCTTCAGTGTTTTGCTGGCAGTTGTTGTTCTTGCAGAATCCCCTATCTCGACTTTGCTGTCTTTCTGGGGTGGTAGGGTAATTTTACTCCTACTTTTCAGGGTCTTCGGGTTGGGTATCTTGGACCCCCTTAGTGTTTTCTAACAGTCCCAGCGACCCTCTACAACCTACCATAGGCCTGGGGTCCACTTGTGATTCGCATTCCACTTTTGGAAAATATAGTTTGTGTTGCCCCTAGGCCTATTTCTACCTATTGCATTCTATTGTGATTCTACATTGTTTGCACTACTTTTCTAACTGTTACTTACCTGTTTTTGGTTTGTGTACATATCATTTGTGTATATTACTTATCTCCTAAAGGAGTGTATCCTCTGAGATTCTTTTGGCATATTGTCACTAAAATAAAGTACCTTTATTTTTAGTAACTCTGAGTATTGTGTTTTTTTGTGATATAGTGCTATATGATATAAGTGGTATAGTAGGAGCTTTGCATGTCTCCTAGTTCAGCTTAAGCTGCTCTGCTATAGCTACCTCTATCAGCCTAAGCTGCTAGAACACCTCTATTCTACTAATAAGGGATAACTGAACCTGGCACAAGGTGTAAGTACCAGAAGGTGCCCACTATAAGCCAGGCCAGCCTCCTACAGCTGGTATCTTAACTTGATAGGCAGACAATAAATACAAAAAGTGGTGTTTACCATTTGCATTGTAGAAAGCCGCCAAACCTTGTGCGTGTGAAATAGCCTTACTAATATTATTACGACTATGATCTTGATCATTTGTTGTGGCGGAAAAGATTTTACCCAAAAAAACGATATTTCCTGAAGTTCACTCCACAGGATTTTCCTGTCCACTCTGTCAAATGCTGTGGAGTAATCAATAAATGCAGCATACAATATTCCCCCCTAGTCTGGACATATTTGTCAAATATTGTTTGCATTGTTAGAATATTATCTAAAGTATTGTGGGCCTTTCTGAAGCCTGCCTGTTCAATTGGAAGAATACCTTTTTCCTCAACCCATTCAGTTAATTGCAATTAGATGCTTTTCGCAAAAATCTTTCACGTTGCATCTAATAAAGCAATTTGTCGATAATTTAATGGTGCCGTTCTGTCTCCCTTTTTATATAAGGGGAGTGTTATGCTACCCGTCCATGATTCCGCGATATTGCATTGAGCATAGCAGGCATAAAATAATGGGTGAAGAAGTCTTGCCCAAAGCAAAGGCTCCCTTTTAATTAGGGTAATCGGAATCTTGTCGGGCCCATGGCACCCGATGAGCACATTGAAATTATAATTCCCTCTAATTCTGCCCCGGTAGTGGCACCCGTATTATCCACTTCTCCCTCTTCGTTTAGTGCTATCACCTCTCTCCCAGGGTCAGTGACCTCGTTTTCAGCATAGAGGACCAGGATGTACAGCTTCCAGTCTTCCGCTGCTATTGGGGGGGGGGGGCGCAAAGGTTTTTACATTTCCTGCAACCCTCAGAGATGATAGCCCAAAATGTACTAGGGTTTCTGTTTGCTGCTGCTTCCCTCAGTGCGATCCACTTGTGATCCGCTTCTTTCCTTCGGGTAGCCAGTTTCATCCGCGATCTTCTTCTCTTAAGTAGGGATATTTTCCTACTCATTTCCATACTTTGTTGCCTTACTTACTTGTTAATTTCTTTATTCAGATTCATAACGGGCAGCTGAGCTTTTTTGATTCAAGTTATACTACGCTCAGGCTGATAACACATAATAATGTGTCTCATTAAATTGGGAAAATATATTAAGTCATCCTTCCCCCAAACCTCCATGTTTCCCACAATATTTTTCAACAATGGCTTTATCAATGTTATTTTAGCTGTCGACCAAAACATTATCCCATTGTTCCCATTAATTCTAAGGTTTACACCTTTTATAGACCAAGGATCTACTGCCCCTAGCTGCATTTTTAAGGTAAGTTTTAGAATCATATGGTCACTATCCGGGGTATCTATTATTTCCATATCCTTGACTCTTTGAACGATATTGTATGAAGTACAAGTATAGTCTATATTGGAATTATTCTTGAGGGACTTCTGAGTATAGGCTGTGTGTGAGTCTGAACAGAAACTCCTATTCAGTATAATACTGTTACAGGACCTCAGACCTTCCAATAAGATTAGTCCTCTCTTGTCTGTCCTAATTCTGGGAGGAAATAGGATAGGTGGAATATTCAGCGCTTTGTCCCTGTCTGGGTCACAAAAAATGTGGAGAGAGGAATTAGAGATTTTGCAATTTAAATCCCCTATTATTATTAAGTCAACAGAATTTCCTAAAACAAAAACTTGATTGAGCAACTGTTGAAGAATGGTGTCACGGACCATATACATGCACGATCAAGTTGATGCCTTTGGAGTAGGTGTGACTACAAGGGGCAACCCCCCTCCGTCAGTTCCCAGACCAGAGGCTAACCGCCTTGTTCGCACTGGGCCATATCCCTTTATTATATCCAGGTAGGCTTATTTTTCTTTGAGCAGTTATCTTTATCAACGAGCATTCAGTTATGCTCCTCACCTTAAGGGATCCTTGACCCTGATGAATGCCCCAGACCTTTACGGCTCTTAGTGCAGGCAGAAACATGTTGGTCCCCATCTTTTAGACACCTTGAGTCATCATACCCAAAGGCGTCCCCATCCCCGTTTTTACTCTTACCTACAAACACCAATATTACATTTCCTAACCAAACAGGTGATTTGTAAGGTAATTTCATCTTTCACTCCTCTTACCTGGATCCCTTGTATTATCCAGCAAAATCAAATCTCAGCACTCCTTCTGAAGTTCTTTTAACAATGAGGTTGAGTCCGCCCAGGTAGTATCATCTTACCTAGGTGGGGCTAGGTGGTGATATGATGAAGCATAACACTATAATGTGTGTGAGACCACCTAGTCCGTAAAGGGAACTCCCTCACAGGTCTAGCCACCCGTCACACCCATACGTCCACATTCACTAAGGCAATCGCGTAACCAGCGTACACTGAGCAGGCCATAAGAGATTTGTTCCCCCCTACACCACCCCACACACTTTGTGTGTCTGCAGTCTCTAGCTTAAACGGGAGTTAGTGTGGGGTTGGGTTACTTCTGATACTCTCTCTTTGGGTTATAATGCATTTACAATAATCAAGGGGAATTTCCCACCCTTCTCCCCACTAACATGTACTCATACTATTTGAAAAAAAATGGTAGTTACAGGGAAGCTAACAAATTCCCAGTTATATCTATCGCTTAAAAGCATAGCTATACCCCCTCTAGCGTGCCCTTTTTTTTAAAGGGAGTGCTTTTTTACTTAAAACCATGTAACCCGGGCACAAGAAGTCATTTAAACACCAGGTCTCTTGAATGCATATCAGGTCGATCTTCAATGAACAAATTACATTTACTTTTCCTAGATGTTTCCCTAATCCTGCAGCATTCCAGGAAAACAGTGAGAGGTCAGTGTTAGTCACTTGACTGTATCAGCTTGCCCTTCGACTGAGACTTGTTCAGGGCGCCTGCTAATCAATTCTAGTTTTCATGGTTAGGACTGGTGCCTTGGTATATTGGACCTTCCAAGACCTTCACTGCCCTTTTACCCTGCAATGAAGAAACTTGCACAATTTCGCCAGAGGATAAAGAACATTTTCCTCCCCGATTCACATTACAATTTGTGGAGTCTAGACCATGAGTAGAATATTGCCCGCCAAGGTGTGTTAAACTGGGATAACGTCTATACCCCTGCGTTGGAGTTGGGCACAGTTGACCAAAATTAATTTCAAAACGGTTTTAGAGGTAAACCATACCTTTGTCTTACATCCCCTTATGCTGTGGTCAAGAAAGACCCTCACAATATCGCTACTCTCAATTAATTTGAGCTCCTCTATTTCCAAAAAGCACGACAGTAGAAAGGAACGATTTAGACTTATATTACAGTCAAATATAGTCAAAAACTCCAAGCTGTCCGGTAACTCCATATGCCAAATAAGGACATTATCCCTTCTGAATTTTTCTCTCACATTCTGAGTAACGAATGGGTTACATCAATGGAATCAAATGTGACACTAGGGATCGCCGGAAAATCTGTCTGTTTGTGATCTTGCGATGAACCCATAGATGGCCTTTGCAGTAAAACTAGAGACGCCTCCTCAGACCCATTCCGGAACATCTTCAATGAGGGGACCTGTTCCAGCGCGCCCGTAAACTCCACCTGCTCCCTTTCCTCAAACTTAACCTTCCTTGCCTTCTTTTTAGAGATTCGCTAGTTCCTTTTTTCCCTGCCTTTTTCCCTGTTGTTTTAGTTGATTTACTGGCCTTTTCCTTCTCGATTTCATTTCTTTCCATCGATTTTGAGGATAAATGATCTTTGGGAAGGAAAATTGGGAATGGAGCCGCTCGGGGATTTAGAGCGGGGTCCTATTTCTGAACATCATGAACCAATGGTGGAATATTACACGTTGAACTCATGCTGGAAAAGAGATTGTCAAGAGAATATACCTCACTCTCTTGGGAGGCCAGATTCGCTAGTGTTGAAACTGCTTTATCCATTTGTGGTTTTCCTGCTTGAGTTCCCTTATTGGACTAGGTGGATATATCACCTATGTTCGTCAGATCTCCAGCAGTTGAGGAGTGCAAACAGGAAGTGTTAGAAATGGGGTCTGTAATTGGCAGCCGGTTTGCACCCTGTCCAAGTTGGGACCCTCACTCTAGTCAGGATAAGGGAGATACCCGCTCAGATAACCCCTGCTCACCCCCTTGGTAGTTTGGCACGAGCAGTCAGGCTTATGTCAGAAGCAATGTGTAAAGCATTTGCAAATAACACACAGTAATAAGTGAAAACACTAGAAAAGGACACCATACCAGTTTTAGAAAAATAAACAGTACCTTGGATTTGCAGGGCGCCGTGATCCTCGCGGTGAGCTCCAGAGAGTGGCGTTGCTGACGTCACTGTGTCGGTTCCGTAGTCGTGCAGAAGTCATCAGGCCCTTGAGGTCACACGCGTTGCAGATCGAACTCCAGGCTGATGAAGTCAGGTGCTCCTGCGTGTATTGTATTGGGGCTGCAGTGTGAAGCGGGCGGTGCGACGTGCGGTGTCCACAGGTCACAGTGCAGGCAGTGCCATCGTCGTTACTGAAGACCTGTCGTTGGTAGACCCAAGCCAGCGGTGCAGGACAGGACGGCGCTTCGTGACCCTCACGAGCGGTGTCCACAGGCCACGGTGCAGGCAGGATGCCTGGTGATGACACAGGAGTTGATGGTGCTGGTGTCAGCAGGTGCTGCGGCATCGGGGATGCCCAGGCTGTGGTGTGAGCAGGTGAGGCCAGAGTGCGGGGCCCACAGGTCACGGTGCGAGCAGCGGCTCGGTGAAGTCGCCCGATGACGGCATCGGGGAGATCAGGGTCGCAGTGCGAAGTGGGCAATGTGACTCTGTGGGGCGTTGGTAGGTCACAGTGCAGACTAGCAGCATCGTTGCCGGTGTCACAGTGGTTTCTCCTCTTGAACAGTACGAAACACACAATTACCAGTGCTGCAGTTCGAGAAAATTGAAGTCTTTGGTGTCCCTGAGACTTCCAACAGGAGGCAAGCTCTACTCCAAGCCCTTGGAGAATTTTCTCAAGCAGGACACACAGCAAAGTTCATCCTTTGCATTCTTTTCAGGCAGAAGCAGCAACTGCAGGCCAGTCCAGCAAAGCAACACAGCAAAGGGACAATACTCCTCCTTCAGTTCTTTAGCTCTTCTCCTGGGCAGAGGTTCCTCTTGGTTCCAGAAAGATTCTAAAAGTCTGGGGTTTTTGATCTTCTTCTTCTACCCAGTTCTGTCTTTGAAGTTGGCAAACTTCAAAGCAAAGTCTCAAGTGTTTGGAAGCTCCTTCCTTGTCCACGGGAGGCTCCAGACGCACACCAGGGGGTCGGAGACTGCTTTGTGGGAGGGCAGGCACAGTCCTTTTCAGGTGTGACGACCACTCCTGCTTCCTCTCTAGCTCAGATGGTGCATCAAGATATTCAGGCTACACCCCGCCCCCTTCTTTGTCACTGTCTAGAGAGGTGAAAAACAGCCCACCTGTCAAACTGACCCAGACAGACAATCCATGCAGAGTCACACAATGGTATAAGCAAGAAAATGCCTACTTTCTAAAAGTGGCATTTTCAAACAGACAATTTAAAAAACAACTTCACTAAAATATGTATTTTTAAATTGTGGGTTCAGAGACCCTAAACTCCATATTTGTATCTGCTCTCAAAGGGAATCTACGCTTTAAGGATATTTAAAGGCAGCACCCAGGTTAACCTATGAGAGAGGTAGGCCTTGCACAGTGAAACCGAATTTGGCAGTATTTCACCTTAAACATACACTGAACCCTGCCCCTAGGGCAAGCTAGGGCCTACCATAGGGGTACCTGAAATGTAGTAGAAGGGAAGGTTTAGCCTGGCAAGTGGGTACACTTGCCAAGTCGAATTGGCAGTTTAAAACTGCAAACACAGACACTGCAATGGCAGGTCTGAGCCATGTTTACATGGCTACTAATGTGGGTAGCACAACCAGTGCTGCAGGCCCACTAGTAGCGTTTGATTTACAGGCCCTGGGCACCTCTAGTGCACTTTACTGGGGACTTACCAGTAAATCAAATAAGCCAGTCATGGATAAACCAATCAACAGTACACTTTACACAGAGAACATATGCACTTTAGCACTGGTTAGCAGTGGTAAAGTGCCCAGAGTACTAAAGCCAACAAAAACAGGTCAGAAAAATAGGAGGAAGGAGGCAAAAAGACTGGGGATGACCCTGCAAAAAGGGCCATTTCCAACAGGAAGCATTTGTGTTTAGTCCCAAACCTTGACATATCTCCTTTACGGTTGTCTTGGCCGACTCATCAGGAGGGTAGCTCACATTTTGTTTTACTAATAAAACCTTTAGAATAGAAACAAGAATATCTTGAGTGTGATCAGAATTTTTTATGGATTTTTCAAGGAGTTCCAAAATAGACGAAATAATTATTTCAAGGCATTTAAAGGAATCAGAAAGGACTATGGCCCTCAGTACAACCGTGGCGGTAAATGCTGCCTATCACCGTGCTGACGGCCACCTACATACAGTGACTGAGGTGGTAATCCACCACGGGTATTATGACCCACACATAGAAATCCACCACTATACAGACACCAACACAAGTCCTCCAGACCAAAGGCCAGTGATAAACTGGCGATAGCAAAACCCACACCGTTACGCCAACAGGAATATGCCCACAGTATAACAACCCACGAATCATGCAGTGGTCTTTCAATCATGGTAAACCATTGGCAGTACATACCGCTGAGCTCAAAATACACACACACTTCCAAAACCACACCACATTGGACAACTCAAACTACACACACCTGACACACATACACACACACCATACCCAGACACACACACCACTATAAAATACACACCCACATTACCCACAACCCCTTGCATGAAAAAAAGGATTGCGAACAGAGACAAGCAAGGATCACCCACTCAATCAGAGGCACAGAACAGCATCACCCATACACCATTCACGCACATCGCAGCATACAACACAACACATCACCCCACACATCACTCCACACATCCTCACACATATCACTCACACCACATCCATGGCACCCCAAAGACACCCCAGGTTTTCTGAGGAGGAGCTAAGGGTAGTGGTGGAGGAAATCATCCGTGTAGAGCCACAGCTATTCAGATCACAGGTGCAGCAGACGTCCATTGCAAGGAAGATGGAGCTATGGCGGAGAATAGTGGACAGGGTCAACACCGTGGGACAGCACCCAAGAACCAGGGATGACATCAGGAAGAGGTAGACTGACCCACGGGGGAAGGTGCGTTCCATGGTAGCAAGACACCAGATTGCTGTACAGAGGACTGGCGGCGGACCCCCACCTCCTCCCCCACAACTAACAACATGGGAGGAACAAGTCTTGGCAATCATGCATCCTGAGGGCCTCGCAGGAGTAGCAGGAGGGCTGGACTCTGGTAAGTCAAATCTGAACTACTTCATCCCCCCACCCTACCTGCATGCCATCACTAACTCCCACCCCTACCCTAACCCAATCACTCCAATACCTCACATATACACCACTATCACAACCCACCCATCCCAATACCAAGCCCTGCATGCCACACCAATGCATGGACCCCCATCACAGACATGCATGGACACCCATCACCCCAGCATGCGCAGTTGCGAGACTCACCCAGCCCACAAAATCACCACTCACACAAGATCAAGCCGACAGGGAAATCACAGTCATAGATGGAAACACACCCATGCACAATATGGCCCATGCAGATACATTAACAATGCATTTGCATCCCAACAGGACCCCTACTCAACGTCACCGGAGAGAAGGTGCCAGCTACATCCAGAGGCCCACAGTGACAACAACAGCTCTGCACACCTGGATCAGGATGACCAACCTGGCCCATCATGGGCCTTTGGACAGTCGGTTCACCTGCCACAGTCCCAACCCACCACAGAGCCTCGCCCCTCAGGAAACACCAGCACAGCACCCACCCAGCAGGCTCATGCCACTGTCCCCAGGACACGTCAATCAGCAGTGTGTCCACCAGTACAGGGACCCCAGGCAATCCCACAAACACAGGACAACCATGGCATTGGGGGCAGTGGCAGTGGGCACACGGTTCAGGGGACAGAGACACGGGACAACAGGGAACAGTACCTGGGGATCAAGGATGACCTAACAAAAATATACGCCATCCTGGTCACCATTGCAGGGGTGCTGGCTGACATGGTCAAGACAATGAGGGAGGCAGTGGCACAACAAAGGGCGTCTGACAGTAGCCAAACTGAGGAACAGCCTTCCACCTCTGCCGACGCTAGTGGACAGGAGGCCCTGCCACAGGACCAACAGGCCACCAGCACCCCACCCCCGCACAAGGAGAACCACCTCCCAAACGGTCCCTGCGATCCAGGCAGAAGACAGAGAACATTGCCAATACCCCCGCCAGGAAATAGGACTCACCTGATAGTCACCCTTCTGCCCCACACTGTTACCCTGTCCACCTTGAACTGCTATTGCTCCCCTTCCTATGCCCCCTTGGACAATGCGCCTGTGATACCAAGAGACTCGACTCTACCCTGGACTTTCCTCCACCATCACCCCAGCCCCTTGCACATACACCTATACTTACTAGCAACTAAATAAACACCCTTGACACAAATACCAATCTGGAGTCAGTCTACTGATTCACAAATGTATTAGTATAACATTATCAAAGCATTGCAACATGTACAGTGAAATATACTAAAGGATGACCTTTGGTGTGCAGCAGTAAATATAGCAGAAGCCAGAATGGGGCACAGAGATCTGAAAATAGAGAAACCAAAGGGAACAGTCAGTGGCCATAGACATAGGGTAAGAGGCTGCCTTGTACAATGTCCAACAGATAACTGAAATGTTAAGTGGAGTTACAGTGTCTTACCTGTGTGTCACTGGAAGTACTGCTGTATTATATTTGTTCTGTTGTCAACATCTTCTTCCTTTGCCTCCTCTTCCTCACTGTCCACAGGCTCCACCGCTGCCACAAGTCCATCTCCAGGCACATCCTCCTGCAGAAAAGGGCATCTGACGTCTCAAGGCCAGGTTGTGCAACATGCAGCATGCAACAATGATCTGGCACACCTTCTTGGGTGAGTAGTACAGGGAGCCACCTGTCAGATGGAGGCACCACAACCTGGCCTTCAGGAGGCCAAAGGTTCTTTCTATAATCCTCCTTGTACGCCCATGTGCCTCATTGTAACGTTCCTCTGCCCTTGTCCTGGCATTCCTCACTAGGTATGAGGGGTTGGGGTAACCAGAGTCACCTGTAAATATAGGGTGACAACTGTTAGACACACACTAACCCTTAGGGGCAATCCCATCCCCAGACATCAACATATACTGTGTGGGGACCTTTGGCTCACCTATTACCCACACCCGGTGCCCCTGGAGTTGGCCCATCACATGTGGGATGCTGCTATTCCTCAAGACAAAGATATCATGCACAGAGCCAGGATATTTGGCATTCACATGGGAGATGTACTGGCCTGCCAGACACACCATCTCCCCATTCATCGAGAGATAGCTTTTTCTATTCCTGTAAACATTTATCAGGGGGGGGGGGGAGCAAATGCTACATGTGTACCATCAATGGCACCAATGATGTTGGGGATATGTCCCAGGGCATAAAAGTCAGTCTTCACTGTGGCCAAATCATCCACCTGGGAGAACACGATGTAGCTGCGCATGTGTTTCAGCAGGGCAGACAACACTCTGGTCAACACGTTGGAGAACATTGGCTGAGACATCCCTGATGCCATGGCCACTGTTGTTTGGAAGAAACCACTTGCCAGGAAATGGAGCACTGACAGGACCTGCACTAGAGGGGGGATTCCTGTGGGCTGGCGGATAGCTGACATCAGGTCTGGCTCCAATTGGGCACACAGTTCTTGGATTGTGGCACGATCAAGTCTGTATGTGATGATAATGTGTTTGTCCTCCATTGTCGCAAGGTCCACTGGGGGTCTGTACACCGGAGGATGCCGCCATCTCATATGGTGCCTCAGCGGCTAAAGCCTATGGAAGAGAACGGTGAGCAGAGGGTCATATTTCCACATCTTTTGCACTAATGTTGAATAATTGACTTTACAGAAGCAGTATGTGAACTTGAGAGTCAGTTGATGTGCTAATGTCTGCTGTGACGCAGTTAGGCGCCATGCCCTGTGCCCCCCTGAAATGGCGGCTGCCTGACTTGTGAGGAGGGACAAATGGAAATGAGGTAATTGCGTTGGCATTGTGCGCCGTCGCGGTAGGCGGTCGATTACAGCTGCGCAACTTCGCATTGGTTATTATTGGGCCCTATGGGTTCCAGGAGCCAATGACGATGTACACCGGTGGTGACGGTACGCACCGCCGCAGACGTGACTGCCATTTTCTAACTATTCATTCACTTGCTACCTGACCTTCAACAGGAGAGGACCTACACTGCAAGTGCTGTTGTGACCTGTGTCTGGAAGGGACAATGGCTCATGTGTCTGGGGAAGGGGCCCCTGCCTTCTCTGCAGAGGAGTTGGAGAAACTGGTGGCTGGGGTCCTACCCCAGTACACATTACTTTACGGTCCTCCAGACAAACAGGTGAGTACACTGTGAGCAGGATGTGTGGGCCATGAATGTATGGAATGCTGTGGATGTAAGCCACATGTTGGGGGGTGCTGTGGCTTCCTGGCCAGAGTGCAGCATGTAAGGTGTCAATGTATGTGCATTAGGGCATGGGTGGGAACTGGTGGGCAATGAGTATGACAGTCCGGACAGGTGAGTGATTTCCTTTTCTGCTGTCTTTTCCCTCCAGGTCAGCGCCCACCAGTAAAAGGGTAGTTGGCTTGCCATCGCCAAGGAGGTGCAGACCCTGGGGGTCTTTCACAGGCGGAGCACCCACTGCCGCAAGAGATGGGAGGACCTGCGCCGCTGGTCAAAGAAGACGGCAGAGGCCCAGCTGGGGCTGGCCTCCCAACATGGAAGGGGTGCTCATTGCACCATGACCCCCCTAATGTTCCGCATCCTGATGGTGGCCTATCCGGAGTTGGATGGGCGCTTGAGGGCATCACAGCAGCCACAAGGGGGTGATTACAGATTCAGAATCATGACTTTGCGCACGTTAAGGTGTTACCTGGGTGGGTGCTGTGGGCTGTGGGTGCCCCTAGGCCAGGGCGAACATGGCAGGGTAGGTCCCTTGTTGGGCAGGTTTCGGAGCACTCCTACCCCAATAGTGTAAATAGCCATTCACTACTGGCCAGGGTCCTGTGGGTTTCTGGTGTGCAGATGCTGGCGTTCGAAATTGTACCCCATGGGTTGGTGACTAGCTGTGTAACTGGTAGTGCATGGCCAAGTGCATAGGGCAGCTCCCTGTGTGTAGTGTACGCCAACAGTGGTGTTGTTGCTGGCATTGACCAAGTGTATCCTCTTCATTCATTGGAATACGCTCCAAGAGGAACTGTCTCTCTGTTATCAGGTCTGATATATGCGAGGTCCATAGATATAATCAGTTAGGGTCGGAATTTGACTATATTTCGATTCTTTTTAATGATAGTAGTCTAGTCAATGATCTCCTGGCCTTTGACACACGGACAGGTACATTAAGTTCAGGTAGGAAATCGAACCTTAGACTTAGTAGTCAGCTGCCTGGGGTCTTGTCATGCAGAGGATGCTGTACATCTGGAACTATTGTAGCTGGGGTTATTCCTTCTTCAGACAACTCTTTAACATCTAAATCTGAGAACCCTTCCCCCTTACTTTCTGAACAGGACTGACTGATTGCCCCCTGCACAGTACTTCCTAAAACAGTAAACGATGAGTGTCAATTTACAGGGACTCCATCTACTGCCTCTCTATTGAGAACTAAGTTAATATCTACGCCTCCCAAAATCAATATTATATCTTGGAATGTTGCAGGAATTAAGTCAAAGTTGGGTGACCCGGAATGGGTAAGCCTTGTTAATAAACAAGATATCTGTCTTTTTCAGGACACTTGGACTGCAGAACAGATATCCATTCCAGGCTTTACAACCTATTTTTCTGCTGCCCAACCTGCTTCTGGTGGATTTGGAAGACAGATAGGAGGGTTAATGATTTTATTGAACAACAAGCTAGAATGTGATCACTCTATGATAAAGTTTAATTCCTATGATCTGCTGGGTGTGCAACTCACATTCCGACCTGGATTTAGGATGATAGTTCTGAATACTTATGCAAGATCCGTTCCCCGTGGGTCGGAATCAATTGTTCTCACCCAGCTGACGGATTATATAGAGCTTTTGGACTCTTCTGATTTTCTGATTATAGCTGGTGACTTTAATTGCTCTTTTGTGTTGGACAATACCATCAGCAATCTGACTACTGAGGAGGACGAATATTGGGGTATTCCCCAATCCAAGGAAATGGCGTCTCTGCCAGCTTCCCGTGTTGCATCTCAATTGTCTTCCCTTTGTCTGAAATATGGCCTGAGAGAATGTAATGGCCGCACTAAATCAGATCCTGAGCGAGTTATTACTTTCAAGCGAGGGCTTTCCTTCAGTACTATTGATTATATACTGGTGGACATTAGGCTATGGTCAAGTTCACTGGACATGGGAATATTACCTCGCCTGGACAGTGATCATAATCCCTTGTGCCTTGTACTGACCAACCATGCATTTTTAAGAGTCCAGCACACAACGATCACTAAAGTCCCACTCCCTTACCTGAATCATAGACGTTCTCGGGTCTGTTGGCCGAAGGTTGAATCCAACCCGTACTTGATTAGGGAAATATATTCATCATTTTTAAAACTTTTTGTAGATTACGAGGAACAAGAAGTCTCTGATATTCCTATTATGGCTATCCACAATAAATTGGTGGATTCCCTACAGGGTATCTTCTATAGGGAAATCCCTTCTAAACCGAGACCTGTTGACATCCCTCGTAGGGATTGGCACAATCAGGATTGTGTGCGAGCAAGATCTAATTTAAACGAGGCTGTAAAAAACTCTACCCAAGTGGTTATTAAAGAGGCTCGACGTAGGTATGTCAATGCCCTGAAACAAGCAAAAAAAGACTGGGATAATGAGATATGGCAGAAGCTGCTTGAAGCAGTTAAACATCAAGATGATAGTTTTCGAGCTGTTGACCTCCAGCTTGAAAAGGGGTAATGATGACATTGGCATGTATATTCAGCCCGAAAGATGGGTGTCCTATTTTTCTGGAATTTATGCTCTGCCTGCACCGCAAGCTCTGGAGGTCCCTGGATATGATGAGTGTTGGGCTGTTACCAAGACTTCAACTGAGAGCATTGTTTTTACCTTAGCCGAAACAACAGCTGCAATTAATTCTCTGAGGCCAGCTAAAGCCCCTGGTCCAGATAAGATTCCAGGGGACCTGTTTAAATCAGAACCAAAGATATGGGCATGGTATATTAACTTATTGTCTAATGCCATAGCAGCTGGTAGCCCTATTCCAGATTCTTGGCGTGGTGCAGAAATAATTCAGATTCATAAAAAGGGTGATGTAGGTTCACCTGCAAATTATCGACCAATCAGCCTTATCGATATCCTTCAGAAGACGTTTGCTAAGCAAGTCTTAGATAGGCTTACTGATTGGATTCAGGATAATCAAATTCTATCCCCCTTACAGGCCGGCTTTCGGCCTAAAACTAACACCATGGACCAAGTTTTCAGGCTGTCATTACTATTTTGGAAGTATGTCACCCTATCTAGGCAAAAACTTTATGTTGCTTTTGTAGATCTAAGATCTGCGTTCGACTTTGTCCCAAGAGAGAAACTATGGGGGGTACCAAACAAAATCGGTATCCCAGGAAACTTAGTGCATTTAATTCAAAGGTTACATGAAAAAACATTTGCACAAGTTAGATGGGGCAATTGGGGGGAACTCACCGACAAAATAGATATTAGGAGAGGAGTGCGCCAGGGCTGTGTTCTTGCCCCAACTCTATTCACATTGTTTATTAACGAGGTGGTGCAAGTCGTTACCAACTGCCAAAATGATGCTCCATCCTTGAATAACCACAAAATTCCAATTTTGCTATTTGCTGACGATTCCCTCCTGATCTCCAGAACTCCTATGGGTCTCCAGGTACTTGTGGATAAGTTTAGTTCGTTTTGTGGTGACTATGGACTTGAACTTAATCATAGCAAAACTAAACTTATGACCCTGGGCTGTGGCCCTACTAAGAGATATTCAATTTTCTATAATGGAACCCCCCTGGGCATGGTAAATTCCATAGATTATTTGGGGGTGAGGATTAGCAACAATCTGCATTGGGGGGCCCAAATCGATAAAAGTTTAGCTCTCTTGGCCCAGAGATCTGGGGCTATTCTACGCTTCCACAAGTCTACCTCTGAGAGAGTGATTACTCCAACCATTAAACTCTATTGAGCTAAGGCACAGAGTGCTGCGGTCTATGGGGCGGAAATCTGGGGGTCCTCGAACACTGGCAAGTTGGCAGTGGGGGAAAACAACTTTGTAAGGTCAACTTTGGCTTGTCCTCGTAATACCCCACTGCTGCCAATGTTCTGGGACCTTGGCCTGTCATGCATCTCAGATGTAATTGCCCTACGACCATTGCTTTACTGGGTCCGTGTATGGACTACCCATGAGCTATCCACATATAAGGAGTCTATTCAAGACATTCTAGATAGACCAAATGTTCTTACCATTCCTTGGTTTAATCACATCTCAAAATGGTTTTATAGATTGGGTCTTAATGAGTTTTGGAGCCATCCAGAAAGTATAAGGAAGGATCAGAAGAACCATTTGAAAACTGTTTACTGGATATATGTAAGGTAAAACTACCTGATGTGCTCAACACACGGCAGATTGACCTCACAATTTTTTTATTTCAAATGGTATCCGTATCTGGAACCATTTATGGATACAATTCTTGACCCATTAAGTAAGAGTTTATACATTCAGTTCAGATATGGTTGCCTGCCTCTTAAATCGTATGGTAGTACACGGAGTCTGACTACAAGATCTGATCCCTGTCCTAGTTGTAATCACACTTCAGAATCTATTGTACATTTTATGTTTATATGCCCTGCATATATGATTGCGCGAAGGAAGTGGTTACGACCTGTGTGTAGAAATATGGGGATAAGACACTGTATGGCTGCCTTGAGGATCATGATGAGGGATACTTCCCTCTCTCTCTCTTGTGCGTTAGCAAGTATATTGTAGCTGCTTGGCATATACGTATCAGTTCCCTGGGGAAAAATGATGATGAGAAACAAATTTTAATTTAAAAGGAAAAAAAATAAAAAAATAAATAAAAAGGAAAGTGTTTTAGCTGCTAAATTTTAACTATGCACCTAAGACTGAAATAAAACCCTATGTTTAATTTAAATGATAGATATTAGGGGCTCAGGTGCATTTTTGATGGAATGTATTTTTATGTGTTTTAAGGCTGAACATATGCTATTCTATTTTATTCTTATCCCTTTTTTAACTAAACTTCTTCTTCTTTTTTATTCAATTGTTGGTTGGTTGCTTTTATGGTTGAAAGTAACCAAATAAAGCTATGTGAACTGAAAGTGTATCCTCTGTCTCGCCCCCCCCTTTTTGTTTTGTCACCCTGTCCTTGTGTGCATTAGCATCATCTGGCGGAGGAGCAGAGGCACCGGCGACGGAGGGAGCTGCATCCCACATGGACCTGGAGGCCGAATCCACCAAGGGTGAAGGCACCAGTGGGACGGAGGGCGAGGGGAGCACCCCGACGGGGACAGGAGGGGAGAATACAGACAGCGACTCCTCCTCTGATGGCAGCTCCTTGGCGGTGGCGGACACCTCTGTGCCCACCCCAACAACAGGTGCAGCCACCACCCCACCTACTTGCAACGCCCTCCCAGCAGCCCCTCAGCACGTTTCCCGTGCCTGCTCACCCAGAAGGGTGGGCATCTCCTTTGCCTCAGGCACCTCAGGCCATGCCCCATTCAGCCCTGCTGCCCTCAGTGAGGAGGCTATTAATCTCCTGAGATTCCTCTCTGTTGGGCAGTCAACCATTCTGAATGCCATCCAGGGTGTCGAGAGGCATTTGCAACAAACAAATGCATCCCTGGAGGACATTCACTCTGGTGTGGCAGCCCAACAGAGAGCATTTCAGGCTCTGGCCTTAGCACTGATAGCAGACATTGTCTCTGTGTCTAGCCTCCCCCCTCCAACTTCCTCTACCCAGTCCCAATCCCCTCAACCTCAGCCTACCCCAAGCACACCTTCAGACGAGCAATCACCCAAATCAACACAGAAAAGTGGCTCAGGCAAACATAAGCACCACACTTCATCTCAAAGGCACTCACACAAGCACCATGCCCATGCACACACACCAACATCCACTGCCTCCACTGTGTCCCCCTCCTCCTCCTCGTCCACCTCCCTCCCAGTACTGTCTCCACTCACACCTGCATACACTACATCCTCATCCACTACCTCCATCACCAGCACACCCATCACTACTCACCCCTCACTGGCAGTCACCACCCCCACATCAATGCACACGTCCCCTGTGTCATCTCCCTGTGTGTCTGTTACCCCTCCTCCCAAAGTACACAAGCGCAAGCACCCACCCACCCAACAGCCATCTACCTCACAACAGCATCCAGCACATGCACCTTCACCCAAACTCAGCATACAGACATTTCCTACAACCACTCCCTCTTCCTCCACTCCAAACCCTCTCCATCTTCCCGTCCCAGTGTGTCAGAATTTGGAAGAAACCCCATTCTGTTAAACCTTGGCGCGGTTGGTCTTCTGTGCGGCAAGATTCATCTGCCTGGAGGCAGTGCTAAATGGTGGCTTCATTGCCCCCATTCAACACACATTGTATCACTGGGACTTCATGTCACAGCAATCTTCAGGAGCAGCCATCTTTAGGGTGTGGCTTCTCTATAAAAGCCAGCCACGCCCAAGTTTCAGTGCTCACTATTTTGGAAACCAGTCCTCGAACGGTTGGTCCCTGGAATCTTCCACTCCTAGGAATCTGAAACAAGCGAGTGGTCGTATTCGCTTCTGGTAAGCTCGTTCTGATGGGGTTTTTCCCCCGCCTGTGCTTATTTAAACAACAACTTTGGCTGCAGTGTTTCATATTTAGGTTCAGTAGAAAATCGAAAGTTCGCTCGCTTCTGAGTTCTGAAAGTTTATTCCCTAGCGATGCTTTTATGAATGCAACTGCTACTTTGTTTCTTTGAACAAACCAGCTGATTTGCGCAACTGTTTGTGTATTTAACAACAGTAGCGTGTTCCGAAGGATTCTTTCGATACTGTGTAACATTTTGACAATCTTGCTGAGAAGGTCACGGACAGAACATTGATGTTTTAATGATAAAAAGATTGTATGTGACATTTTATGTTTATTAGTGAACATTTAATTATGAAAGTGAATTCTCATAGAGTCATATTTTGAGCCCCTGGCATACGCTTGTTTGTTTGGTGAACTTGAATATTGAAGGGTTGCTTCTCATTGAGTTCTAATTTGAGCTACTGGCATATGCTCTCTGATTTTGGTTTTTGGTCTGGAGTGCCAATCTTGTGAATTTGCGTCACTTTGAGAATATTCCTTAGAAAGAAAGAATGCAATATATAATATCAGGACATGTTTGATTAATGATTAATGTTCTTGACGTTTTTCCTGTCTAACCTTTTTCCTTTTCAGATCTCCCTCTAAGCTGTTCCTGCCCTAATCACCCTTCCCCCTGCCTGGCCTCTCCAACTATCAGTGTTATTTTAAAAACCACTGAGTTGGTGCTGCCTGGAGGTGGGCCTCTAATCAGCAACGCACAGATCCCGAGGAATTGGGCCCTGACAGAATAGTGAGCCCACGGGTTTTACATTTCTCTCGGTCTGTGTGGTTGTTGTTCAAGATGGCCACCTTAGATACCGTAATGCAAGCCATTACAGAGTTACAAAAAGAATTATTAGAATCAAAGAACACTACAGCTGCTCTAGTTACTAAAGTAAGTCAATTACAAGCTAAAGTTGATGGCTCAGCCACAATACAACAAGGAGCCACATCTCAACCACGATCATCTCCCATTCCAAGTAACATATCTGTGACTGTACCCACACAAATTCCTCTCGCAGCCCCCGAACGGTTCTCTGGAGACCCTTCAAAAGTACAAGTATTTCTTGCCCAGGTGGAGTTGCATTTTACATGCCGTCCGTCTGCTTTTCCAGAACCACAATCCAGAATAGCCTTCCTCATCTCATATCTATCTAGTGATGCTGCTTCTTGGGCTGTTCCACTGGTACGTTGAGACAGTCGGTTATTATACAAGTAGCGTCTATTCGTTGAAGAATTTGAAAAGGTGTTTGACCGACGCGCAGTTACCATGTCAGCCGATAAAGAACTGTTGGAGTTAAGACAGGGTAATAAAGACCTAATTTCCTACCTATCCCATTTCAACCGTCTGGTTGTAGAAACATTTGGCCGGAAGCGAAAAGATCGGCTCTTTTTTACTAAGGGCTTAAAGAGGAATTGAAAGATATTCTAGCACAAATAGAACCTCAGCTAAGAAATTGTACAGATTTGATTAATCTCACCTTAAGGTTAGACCATAGACTCAATGAAAGAAAAGGAGACAAAAAATGTTCTGAACAAAATTCTTGCCGTACAGACAAATTTAGAAGTACCTTACCTTCCATGTCTTCAGAAAACGCAGGTGAGCCTATGGAAATAGGAACCCTTCGACAACCTTTGACGAAAGAAGAAAAGGATCTCCGTCGCCGCAAAGGACAATGCCTTTACTGTGGACGGAAAGGACATTTTGTAAAGGATTGCATAGCCAAATCAAAGAATAAAACAGAGTTTACAAACACCCAGAAAAGACAAATAGCCACATTGGATAACCCTGAGGAAAACTAGAAGACCCAAGAAAAGGGGAAAGGGACTTCTTGGGTTATTTAAGAATCCCTTCAGTACATTTTAATTCAAGGCAACACATCAGACATTTTCGACTCCCTATACAGATTAGAGTCAGGAAAGTGGCAAAAGGTCCAAGCTTTAATAGATTCTGGTGCAACCAGAAATTTTGTAGATGCAAAAACAACAAAAACACTACAAATCACAGGCATAAAGAAAAGGATACCAGAAATCGTTCAAGCAGTAGATAGGAGTGAGTTATCCGGAGGTCCGATTACCAGATGTACCTCACCCATTTCTGTGATATGTCAGGATATTGATGGTCATGAACATTCAGAGAATATTTTATTTGATATCATCCAGGCTCCCCAATATGGCTTTATATTGGGTATCCCTTGGTTGATGCTGCACAATCCACACATAGATTGGCGAGAAAAAACTTTAAAATTTTTCTCAGCATTTTGTTCAAAGAACTGTGTAGTTTACAAACAAAAGACATTGTCTCAATGCATAGCTACTGTAGCAGAAAAAGCCATTACCCTACCTGACATATATTCTGAATATGCTGATGTCTTTAGTGATCAGGCCGCAAGTACCTTACCCCGCCATAGGTCATATGACTGTCAAATAGACCTTATACCTGGAGCTGCTATACCTAATTGTAGAATGTATGCTCTTTCTGAAAAAGAAAACTTATATCTGAAAGAATATCTTGATCATTGCTTAGAGAATGGTTTGATTCGCCCCTCACGTTCACCAGCAGCTGCTCCATTATTCTTTGTACCAAAGGCGAATGGTGAGTTAAGACCATGTATAGACTATAGAGCCATGAACAAAATCACTGTGAAAAATAAATATCCATTGCCATTAATCCCAGTGTTATTGGATCAAGTCAAGAATGCAGTGATTTATAAAAAGCTTGATACATGCGGAGCCTATCATTTGGTCAGAATACGGGAAGGAGACGAGTGGAAAACTGCTTTCAAGACCCGTTACGGGCTCTTTGAATATCAGGGAATGCCCTTCGGATTGTGTAACGTATCTGCGGCCTTCCAATATTTTCTTAATGATGTGTTAAGAGAATATCTTGATATTTTTGTAATTGTATATATAGATGATATCCTGATTTATTCTGACTCAGAAGATCTGCACAAAGAACATGTTATAAGTGTACTACGTATCTTAAGAAATCATTGTTTATTTTGTAAACTGAGGAAATGTGAATTCCAAGTTCAACTGGTGGAATTCCTGGGAGTCACTTTATCTCCAAAAGGTATGCAAATGAGTGAGCGAAAGATCCAAGCAGTAGTTGACTGGCCTATTTCCAAATCAGTACGAGATGTTCAATGTTTTCTGGGTTTCGCTAATTTTTATCGGCGATTCATAGATCACTTTTCTCAAAAGGTAGCTCCTATCACCAGATTATTACGAAAAAATGTTCCATTCCATTGGTCTACAGAAGCCAATGAAGCGTTCAGCACACTCAAAGAGGCCTTTACTACTGCTCCTATCTTAGCCCACCCAAAAGCTACAGAACCTTTCATTGTAGAAGCAGGTGCTTCTGATGTAGTCGTAGGAGCTATCCTTTCACAGCAACACCCTCACAATGGACAATTACATCCGGTTGCCTATATGTCACGGAAGTTAAATGCCACTGAACAAAACTACACCATTGCCGAAAAAGAATTATTAGCCGTCCGAGGCGCTTTTAAGGAATGGAGACACTATTTATCTGGAACTCAACATAAGATTACAGTATATACTGATCATCGAAACTTACAATTCATGAGTTCAGCTAGAGTGTTAACTCCCCGGCAACTTCAATGGATGTTGTTTTTTGCGGAATATGACTTTGTTGTTACCTTCAGGCCTGGTACGGAGAACAGAAAGGCAGATGCATTAACAAGACAAGATTCTTCTCTTACACACGAGGAAACGAAACCTCAACCCATTATAGACCCTGCAAAGGTTGTATGTTTGATAGACGCTGAAAATTTCCTAGATATCATTCGTTCTCATTTTCACATTACGGAATGGCAAAAATGGTTAAAACAAAACACTAAGCATACTATTCAACAAGGCATTCCATTGTATGAATCTCGAGTTTTCTTACCAACTGAAGATTTAAGACGAACAGCTTTTCATTGGTTGCATCCACATCCAGTAGCAGGACACCCAGGTCCTCAAAAAACTATGGACCTTATGAAAAGATATTTTTGGTGGCCTTCTTTTTCTAAAGATGTTAAATCATTCATACAAGCATGTGAGGTCTGTGCTCATTGTAAAAACATACATGGCAAACCAAAGGGATTACTAATTCCCTTACCAACACCAAATTACTCTTGGAAAAATATTAGTATGGATTTCATTACTGGTCTCCCACAAGTTGATCATTTGAATACCATTCTAGTAGTCATAGATAGTCTCACGAAATATGCACACTTCATAGGATGCAGAAATCTTATCCTTCAAAACATTGTCCGTCTCCATGGAATTCCCAAAAACATCCTATCTGACAGAGGAACACAATTTTCTGCTGATTTTTGGCAAACATGGTGTCAAGCATTACAGATAAATTCTGCCTTATCCACCAGTTACCATCCACAAACAGATGGTCAAATGGAGAGACTCAATCAGTCATTAAAACAATATCTCTGATGTTACGCTTCTGATACTCCAACCACATGGCCTAATCTCCTTTGGCTCGCTGAACTGGCATACAATAACTAATACCACTCATCCATGAAAGAAATTCCTTTCTATGGATTAAATAGTCGACACCCAGAAATATTGCCAGTTACTCTGCTAATCACAACTCAAAAATTACCAGCAGTCCAAGATGCTATATCCCACATGCAAAAAAATCACACACGATTACAAGCTAATCTAAAAAAGGCAAAAACGGCTTACAAACTACAATATGATAAAAAACACCAAACTGGTCCAATCTATAAAGAAAAAGACAAAGTCTGGCTTTCCACCAAGAATTTTAAGTTTAAAGACCACAACACGTTTAATCCTAAATTCATTGGACCATACGAAGTCTTACGACAAATTAATCCAGTAACATACAAATTAAAATTGCCCTCCTCTTTAAAAATACACCCTGTATTTCATACTTCATTGTTAAAACCAGCTAACTCCTCCAGTATATCTCGGCCACCCCCATTATTGGTACAAGGACAATGGGAATATGACGTGCGAGCCATCTCAGATTCACAACGTCGAGGCTCTTCATTATGGTACTTGGTGGCATGGAAATGCTATGGACCTGAAGAGAATTCTTGGGAACCTGCTGCAAACATACACGCACCCCGTTTGATACGACAGTTCCATCTTTTTAATCCCTTGAAACCTAACATTCGACCGCGCTTGGGGAGGGGGTGTAGTGTCAGAATTTGGAAGAAACCCCATTCTGTTAAGCCTTGGCTCGGTTGGCGCGGTCTCAATCCGCTTTCCAACTGTCTTCTGTGCGGCAAGATTCATCTGCCTAGAGGCAGTGCTAAATGGTGGCTTCATTGCCCCCATTCAACACACATTGTATCACTGGAACTTCATGCCCAGCAATCTTCAGGAGCAGCCATCTTTAGGGTGTGGCTTCTCTATAAAAGCCAGCCACACCCAAGTTCCAGTGCTCACTATTTTGGAAACCAGTCCTCGAGAAGTTGGTCCCTGGAATCTTCCAGTCCTAGGAATCTGAAACAAGCGAGTGGTCGTACTCGCTTCTGGTAAGCCCGTTCCGACAGGGTTTTTCCCCCACCAGTGCTTATTTAAACAAAAACTTTGGCTGTAGTGTTTCATATTTTGGTTCAGTAGAAAATCGAACGTTCGCTCGCTTCTGAGTTCTGAAAGTTTATTCCCTAGCAATGCTTTTATGAATGTTACTGCTACTTCCTTTGAACAAACCAGCTGATTTGCGCGACTGTTTGTGTATTTAACAACATTAGCGTGTTCCAAAGGATTCTTTCGATACTGTGTAACATTTTGACAATCTTGCTGAGAAGTTCACGGACAGAAAATTTATGTTTTAGTGATAAAAAGATTGTATGTGACATTTTATGTTTATTGGTGAATATTTAATTATGAAAGTTAATTCTCTTCGAGTCATATTTTGAGCTCCTGGCATATGCTCGTTTTTTATGAACATTTTATTTATGAAAGCATACTATCATTGAATCACACCTTGAGCTCCTGGCATACGCTCGTTTGTTTGGCGAACTTGAATATTGAAGGGTTGCTTCTCATTGAGTTCTAATTTGAGCTACTGGCATATGCTCTCTGATTTTGGTTTTTGGTCTGGAGTGCCAATCTTGTGAATCTGCGTCACTTTGAGAATATTCCTTAGAAAGAAAGATTGCAATATACAATATCAGGACATGCTTGATTAATGATTAATGTTCTTGATGTTTTTCCTGTCTCTAACCTTTTTCCTTTTCAGATCTCCCTCCAAGCTGTTCCTACCCTAATCACCCTTCCCCCGCCTGGCCTCTCCAAATATCAGTGTTATTTTAAAAATCACTGAGTTGGTTTCAGCAACGCACAGATCCCGAGGAATTGGGCCCTGACACAGTGTGTCTAAAAAACTTTTCCTGGCTAACGTTGACCTCTTCCCTACCCTTGCCCCCCGTCCTTCCCCTCGGGCCAGGGTGTCCAGATCCCAGGCCAGCATCTCAGCCACCAAGTCGGCGTCTGCTGTGGTACCTGCGACACCCAGCGGATCAAAGAGGGCACCTGTCAGGCCAGGCAGTGTGCCACCGACCCCTGCAAAGGACCAACCCATTCCGCCACCTGCCAAGGTGAAGAAGGGGCCAGCATGCAGCACTGCCAAGGAGCACGACCCACCCAGCAAGGCCTCCTCCAAAACTCAAGCTGCCAGTGCCAAGATCCCAGCAGCATCTGCCAAGGTGAGGAAGGGGCAGAAAAGCCAAGGCAAGGCATTTCAGGCCTCTGAGGCTCCAGGTGAGGGCCTGGTGCTCACCATCAGAACCGACAGCTCTACCACCTGTACCGCGGCAAGCACCACCACAAGCACCTCCACAAGCACCGCCGCAAGCACTGCCACCTGCACCGCCACCTGCCCCGCCGCTGCCACAACAAATGTCAGCAGCAGCATCCTCAGTGGGCAGCTATCCTAGGCTGCAGGAGACGGGCTGGTGTGCCTCCTTCCACCACTACCAGCACCTGCACCACAGACAGCACCGCCAGCCTCCCCGCCGCAGGCACCACCACCTGCCCCGCCGCTGCCACAACAATAGTCAGCAGCAGCATCCCCAGTGGGCAGCCGTCCGAGGCTGCATGAGACGGCTTGCAGCCTGCCACCACCAATGGAAGCACCCCCACCAGCACCAGCACTACCACCAGTTTGCAGCCTTAGTCACTGCAGGATTGAGTGTGGCCCTGCCTCCATGGACTGCCATGCTACCTGTTCCCTGCAAATCTCGTGCCTCAGACACCCAGGAGAAGGAATGTGAACTGCCACAACCCAAGTGCAGCATCACTCGGCACAAAGCCCCCTCCAGAACCAGTGGAGAAATGCATCCACTCCCCCTATCCTTGGCAGGATGAAGCAGACTGGGAACAAAGCCCCCTCCAGAACCAGTGGAGAAATGCATCCACTTCCCTTATCCTTGGCAGGATGAAGCAGACTGGGCACAAAGCCCCCTCCAGAACCAGTAGAGAAATGCATCCACTCCCCCTATCCTTGGCAGGATGAAGCACACTGGGCACAAAACCCCCTCCAGAGCCAGTGGAGAAATATATCCACTTCCCCTATCCTTGGCAGGATGAAGCAGACTGGGCACAAAGCCCCCTCCAGAACCAGTGGAGATGCCACCCCCTAGAGAGACTGTGGCCTTGCACTCCACAGGAGCAAGCAGTGGGCAACCCATCCACTATAGAGACTGTGGCTTTGCACTCCCCAGGACCAAGCACTAGGCAACCCACCCACTTGAGAGACTGTGGCTCTGCACTCCCCAGGACCAAGTAGTGGGCAACCCACCCACTTGAGAGACTGTGGCTTTGCACGCCCCGGGACCAAGCAGTAGGCAACCCACCCACTTGAGAGACTGTGGCTTTGCACTCTCCAAGAGCAAGCAGTGGGCAACCCACCCGCTTGAGAGACTGTGGCTTTGCACTCCCGAGGACATCGCTGTGGGCATGGAGGCCCCTCGAGGAGCAGTGGCGTAGTACCATCTTCTGGCGGAGGTGCTCCCCCCCTTCCCCTTCCCTCTGAGGTGCCTGTGTGTTTTCAACCTGATGCCCCTGTAGTGTTCTCTCCGTATTGAGGCAGGAGTCAAGTGTAGGCTTGGCCCATGATTTATGGCCCCGTGGGCCACAGACATATGCAAAGGACAGTGTACGGCCTTCGTACATATTGTAAATATTTGTATACACTGTTTTTCTGTTCATTATATCGGCCTATGTCTAAAATACCACTGATCTAACTCAATTCCTTTTGTCCTTGCGTTCTTCCAGGGGGTAACGGGGTGTAAATGTAATGTTGAGGCATGTGTTGGTGTGTATGGTGTTGTGGGTGGGGGGGTGGGGGTGTTGCGTGTGTGTGTCACTCTCTGTTTCTCCCCTCCTCCCCTGTGTGCTAGGTGCAGTACTCACCATGGACTTCGCCGCTGCATCCTTTGATATTCCTCGTGTATGAGGAGGTAGACCAGCATGGGAGGACCTGCAGCTCGGGCTCCATGGCGTCCTGTTTCTTCGTTGATTGTCGGAAGGTGAGTGGTTTCCCCTCGAAAGACTGTTTCCGCTGTGCTTTTGATGGCATTAGTACCGCCCCAGAAAAGCTGGCAGATTGGTGGGTTGTAATAGTGTGGGCGGTACATTGTCTTCCGTCTGTCTGTTGCCGATAATCACCGCGGTGTTTGTTGCTACCGCCATGGCAGTCAGTGTGTTAAAGTGGCTGTTTGTGTTGGCGGTTTCCACTGTGGTCGTGATCCCATTTTTTTTACCGCCAGCCTGTTGGCGGTATTACCGCCGCTTTAAAACCGACCGCCATTGTTGTGTTGAGGGCCTATGTGTTGATCTGGTGGACAGTTGGAAAAGTTCCCCACACACTCCAAATCCGGGGTTTCTGAAGATCTTATATCCAAAAGGAAGTGGTCCGAGAGAGTACTACTAAAAAAGTTTTAGCATAGGGGAACCAGTATTAGATTGGGCTACTACGGGTGTTATTGGGATGGATGTAGGGACAATTCTGTGGCTGGGCACCTCATCCGGATCAATATCGGGAAGGGTGAATTCCATAATTTTGGCTTGATAGGCCCTACTCAGGGGGGAGGCAGAGACAACAGCTAATCGCCCCCTGACAGTAGTGCCATCCTCCATTATATATTTTAAGTCATTACCCTGGACGGAACCTTGAGAGGTATTATTGTTGGTACCAGATGAATTTCCTGCTTTGACCGCCAATTTCTCACATCAATCTTTTTGGAGAAATGGAAGGATAGAGTTCAAACTTTTTGCATTTAGGTGCTGAGCACCCTTTTAGGGGGCTAATTTTGTTCTTTTTACAGGCCCGACTATGAAATGACCTACTCATGCATTTAGAAGTCATTTTTAATAATTCGAATCCTTTTTCTCCTTTTCTACTTTGTTCTTCTTTAATCCTGAGTCCACTATCCCAGCAGACCAATTTTTCTATCAAGTTTTAGCGATCCACCAGGACCTAGTATGAAACTGGATACGATTGTTCCTGCTGCACCCTTCTGATTCACTCTAGAATAAGGGCACCCTCTGGATCTCAAAGAATCTCAATCTGCAACAGTCCACGGACCTCAGGCACCCATTCTGTAACAATTGCAGACAGGTTGTGGATCAACAAAACAGGGCAGAGCAGAGCGAAGCAAAACGAAGCTAGGCCAGAAGAAAAGGAGTAAAGAAAGTGGAGCCAGCAACAAACCACAGTACCTTAATGTCAGAAAACAGGCTCCCCTGAATTCCAGACTCAGCCTTCTCTCAACCGCCCACTGTTCTTCACGACCTGCTGACCTGTATCCTCTGCGCAGCTGGCTCCTAGATGCTTCCTTGAGGCTGTTCAGGCACTTTACTTGAATATTCCGAGGGGGTCTCTCTTCTTCTTCCCCTCTTTCGTGGTCTTTCTCGCCACCAGAACTCCCAAATTCTTCCTGTACCAGGAGTAGGAGAGGGAGAAAGGGGCGAGCGTCATCCCTGCGGTACACCGGCGCTCTCACTACTGCCGCTTTGTCTTTGTCTTTCCTGGAGCGGGAGAAGGGGGCGACCGACCTTCCATGCGGCGCCCCGCAGCATCTCTTTCACGCAATGCTGCTGCTAATCGTGGCTTCTTTTTTGCGGCACTGACGCTATACTTTATACTTCCTGGAGCAGAAGCTGGAGAAGGGAGCAGGCGGCTCCCTATGACTAACGGCGTCCTTTCACAACCGTACTGCTGCCGCAACTCATGGCGCCCATTTCGCGGCACTGCCACTATGTTTTTCCCTTTTGCCCAGATTTTCACCTCCTGGGACGGGAGAAAGGAGCAGGCGGCTCCCTACGACTTGCGGCGTCCTTTCACAAACCACCTGTACTGCTGCTGTGACACGCGCCATCCTTTTCGCCGCACTGTCGATATGATTTTTGCCGCTGTGTTTTTTCCCTTTCACCCAGTTTTTCACCTCCTGGGGCGGGAGAGGGAGAAAGGAGCAAGCGGCTCCCTGTGGCTTGCCCCATGATTTGCGGCGTCCTTTTTGCAGCCGTACCGCTTTGCTCCTTCTGGAGCCTGCCTGCCTGCAAGCTACGCTCCGCCGCTGTGCTCTGCCTCCGCCTCCTCCTCGCGTCTTCGCGTCCTCAACGTCAACGTCTGGAAACTCTTCCGAATCGGATTAGTTCTAGAATGAGTTACTGCAGCAACAGAAGCTGTAGCTACTGCTGGTTTGGCTGCTTCATCAGCCAGCATATTCCTAATAATGTGTATTCCAATGTGCTTGTGTCCAAGTGTATGTACAACACAGACATTTGGTTTCCTTCAGATCCACTACTTTACCCCACAGAAGTCTGTGTTTGATGGTGTCACCTTTAGAATCTCTGAACCCATTCTGGGGCCAGTAATGCAGATATTCATTGAAGTACTGGACACAATAGTAAGAATCACAGACAATCAGTGTCAGCTGTGCAGGATCCGTATATTCCACTGCCATCACCAGAGCCTTTAGCTCTGCTAATTGTGCTGTGCAATCCCCTAGGGTTTGCGTGAAAGTATTTGGTGGATAGAATTTGCCACCCTCCAAATAGCCAGTTAAGACTGCGCAAGCAGCAGAGTATTGATGCTTTGTGCCTATTGCAGGCTGTGCTGAGCCATCGGTGTACATGACTCTTTGATCTTCATCAATAGGCAATGTGTTTGCCGGAACTGGGTATTCTAGTTCATATTGCAAAAATTCTTTATATTGTCAACATCAGTGGCTGTCAGAGATGTTGTCCATTGGATCCAACGTGGATGTAATGATTTAGCGTTGGAACACAGACTTTGGTAACAGCTTCAAGTACTGGGATCGGAGATACGACAATAATGCGTTTCCCCTGGGCTAGTGGTCTTTCTTTAATGACAGCCATCTGAACAGCAGTGAGAAATTTCTCAGTGGGAGCGTAACGTTGTTCTGCTGTTGAATATAGATGTGATTTGTATGCAAATGGGACTGTGTCGCCTTCATTGAATGTTACATAGGTGAAACCAATGGCACCAGCAAATACTCAAATGTCCAGATGTTTTTTATTGTCCCTTGTGTGTAGATGTGCTGCAAGCATGTCTTGTTGCAATGCTCTGCAAATGCGTGTATGTTCGACTGTCCAGAATTTATTGGAAAAGTCAGTGTTAGAAATGGGGTCTTTGGTTGACAGTCAGGTTATCCCCTGTTCAAGCAAGGACCCTCACTCTAGTCAGGGTAAAAGGGAATCACCCTCAGCTAACCCCTGCTTACCCCCTAGGTAGCTTGGCAGAGCAGTAGGCTTACCTTCAGAGTGCTAGGTGTAAAGTATTGTACCAACACACACAGTAACTTAATGAAAACACTACAAAATGACACACCACCAGTTTAGAAAAATAGGAAATATTTATCTAAACAACACAAGACCAAAACGACAAAAATCCAACATACACAAGTCAAGTTATAAATTTTTAAAGATTAAACTCAAAAATAGCGCTTAGAAACAAAAATGCTTTGATGAGTTGTTAACACGGCGTTGTGACGGAGTCGTTCCCAACAAGCTGACACCAGCAGCGCCGGACACGGAGTCGCGTAGACCCCCAACTACAGTACCTTTGGTGAAGAGTGAAAACAAGCCGATGCGCGAAGTCAGGGATCGCGGCGTCTGTGCAAAATGTTGAATCCGCGCACTTCGAGCGGCGTCGGTCACGACGTGGTGCGGCGACTTCCACGGAGTCGCGAACTTCAGCGAGGCTGCAGCGGCGTCGGGCCTGCGAAGAGCATCGCGTTCCAGCGAAGGTCACGGCGTTGGGTGCAGGCGGTGTCACCAGATTCGGCGCCGGTCCGAAGTCGTCCGAAGTCGATTTCCTTGGATTTCCACCAGCTTTCCTTTCCAGGGCCCAGGGACTGGATAGGGCACCACTTGTCAGGGCAGGAGTCTCTCCAGAGACTCCACATGCTGGCAGAGAGAAGTCTTTGCTGTCCCTGAGACTTCAAACAACAGGAGGCAAGCTCTAAATCAAGCCCTTGGAGATTTCTTCAAAAGATGGAAGGCACACAAAGTCCAGTCTTTGCCCTCTTACTCTGGCAGAAGCAGCACTGCAGGAAAGCTCCACAAAGCACAGTCACAGGCAGGGCAGCACTTCTTCCTCAGCTATTCAGCTCTTCTCCAGGCAGAGGTTCCTCTTGGTTCCAGAAGTGTTTCTAAAGTCTGTGGTTTTGGGTGCCCTTCTTATACCCAATTTCTCCTTTGAAGTAGGCCTACTTCAAAGTAAAGTCTCTTCTGAATGTGAAATCCTGCCTTGCCCAGGCCAGGCCCCAGACACTCACCAGGGGGTCGGAGACTGCATTGTGTGAGGACAGGCACAGCCCTTTCAGGTGTAAGTGACCACTCCTCCCCTCCCTCCTAGCACAGATGGCTCATCAGGAAATGCAGACTACATCCCAGCTCCTTTTGTGTCACTGTCTAGTGCGAGGTGCAACCAGCCCAACTGTCAAACTGACCCAGACTGGGAATCCACAAACAGGCAGAGTCACAGAAATGGTTTAAGCAAGAAAATGCTCACTTTCTAAAAGTGGCATTTTCAAACGCACAATCTTAAAATCAACTTTACTAAAAGATGTATTTTTAAATTGTGAGCTCAGAGACCCCAAACTCCACATGTCCATCCGCTCCCAAAGGGAATCTACACTTTAATCAGATTTAAATGTAGCCCCCCACGTTAAACTATGAGAGGGACAGGCATTGCAACAGTGAAAAATGAATTTAGCAATATTTCACTTTGAGGGCATATAAAATGTATTGCTATATGTCCTACCTTAACCATACACTGCACCCTGCCCTTGGGGCTACCTAGGGCCTACCTTAGGGGTGCCTTACATGTAAGAAAAGGGAAGGTTTAGGCCTGGCAAGTGGGCACACTTGCCAAGTCGAATTTACAGTGCACATTTACAAACACAGACACTGCAGTGGCAGGTCTGAGACATGATTACAGGGTTACTTGTGTGGGTGGCACAACCAGTGCTGCAAGCCCACTAGTAACATTTGATTTATAGGCCCTGGGCACTTCTAGTGCACTTCACTAGGGACTTAACAGTAAAACAAATATGCCAATCATGGATAACCAATTACATACACATTTTAAACAGGAGCACTTGCACTTTAGCACTGGTTAGCAGTGGTAAAGTGCCCAGAGTAATAAAAACAGCAAAATCAGAGTCCAGCACACATCAATAACCTGGGGAACAGAGGCAAAAAGTTAAGGGAGACCACGCCAAGGATGAAAAGTCTAACAGTCAGGGCATATTAAGTCATATAAGGGCTTTATGTGTGATGCGTAAACTGGAATGTAAATTCTACCAAAATTTAGAAAACCCAATAAGGATTGGAGTATTTTAATGGTATTTGGAGGTTGTACCTGTGCGCATTTTTCCAAGAATTGTAGCTCTAGACTCTTTACTTAACTTGATAATTCGTATACCAGAAAAAAGACGCTAATGAAGGCTATTTTTGTTTTTTGAAGTTGAATTTATAGCCGAATTCGGCAAATCCCACAATAATGCGGGCTATCTGTAAGGTAGATATCGTCTACATAGGACAATGCCTCAGGGTCAATGTCGTGCAATAAAGTTACACAAGCCGAGAACAGTCCTGGACTGTTCTTATACCCCTGTGGTAAATGACAGAATTTTTTCTGGGAGCCTAGTGAGCGGAAACTTGTAAGGTCTCTAGGATCAGGCTCTATGTTTTGGCAGAAGAAACCATTTGAAATATCCAGTGTTGTTTTGTATTTTTTGCGTACTATGTTGTTCATAAGTGCCGTGCTATGGGAGTTTTGTGTAGCATATGTGCGTGTGTGATTGTTTAAGTGTCTGCAATCTAAGACTTTTCTGTATGAATGGTCTGGTTTAGCTACAGGGAATAAATTATAATTCATTGGTGAGATACAGGGTTCGATTATGCCCTCGTACTCTAGTTGTGTGAGGATTTCCCTCATGGGTGTTTTAGCATTATGTTTTATTGGGGTTGTGGATGATTTTTAATTGGAATTACATGATAGGGGGAATCTTTATCCCACCCTACGTGGTTGCGATATAACGCGGGTGCCTGCGCCAATGCCCAATCAATGGCGTAGGATTCTGCTAGCTCATCAGGAACAAAGGGCGAGAAAGAAGGTTTGATAACCTGTTCCCCATATGGGCAAGTACAGACAAATTCAGGTGGCCAATCCCTTTCGGCCAGTAGAATTTCATATATGTTTACGACGCTGCCCCAAAAGATTGCGTTGATTGTGAGTGCAATGTCTCCTTCTAACTGTAACATTAGTTTGTACACCCTGTCAGGCGTGGAGACACACATGTCTGCAGTTGAAACTTTTAGGAAGTCATCAATTGCTTTCACCTCCAGATGCTCTTGAAGATTCCGGCAAACTATTGTGACCTCTGCTGCGCTGTCTAGCGGAGCTAGTGCCCACCTCTTGTTCTTCAATAGAGCCATCTTCTTGAGTGGCTTGACGAATTGCAACTGCTGCCACTTTTTTCTTTTTAAATTGGAGTTTATGTTGGGGAAGTTTCTCTTCTTTTTTAACAGAAACATCTGTTGAGTGTGGTGATTCCTGTCTCGGTTTCACGCACTCAGTTCTCCGCTCTGACCACCCACCTCTCTCACTGCATTCTTCCGGTGAGTCCTGAAAGGAACGAGATTGGCATGTGTCAGTATAATGTTATCTGTGAGGCGTTTTAATATTATCTCTATTTCTGAGATTATGGGCCTGATTTTAACCTTGGCGGACGGCGGAGGCCGTCCGCCAAGGTTCCGCCGTCAAATGACCGCACCGCGGTCACAAGACCGCGGCGGCCATTCTAACATTTCCTCTGGGCCGGCGGGCGCTCTCCAAAAGAGCGCCCGCCGGCCCAGAGGAAATGCCCCTGCAACGAGGACGCCGGCTCAGAATTGAGCCGGCGTAGTTGCAGGGGTGCGACGGGTGCAGTTTGCACCCGTCGCGTATTTCAGTGTCTGCATGGCAGACACTGAAATACTTTGCGGGGCCCTCTTACGTGGGCCCCTGCAGTGCCCATGCCATGGGCATGGGCACTGCAGGGGCCCCCAGGGGCCCCGCAGCACCCCCTACCGCCATCCTGTTCCTGGCGGGAGACCCGCCAGGAACAGGATGGCGGTAGGGGGTGTCAGAATTCCCATGGCTGCGGAGCGCGCTCCGCAGCCATGGAGGATTCCCCCGAGCAGCAGAAAGTCGGCGGGAGACCGCCGACTTTCCGCTTCTGACCGCGGCTGAACCGCCGCGGTCAGAATGCTCGTGGGAGCACCGCCAGCCTGTTGGCGGTGCTCCCGTGGTCGGTGGCCGCCAGGGTCAGAATGACCCCCTATGTCTATTTTGTGGGGTCTCCGTATGCGGAGATTCTCCCCTTTCTTTTTTAGGTGTTTGTTATTTTTTAATCCCAGCATTTTTTAGAACCCTCAGGAGCTTGCTTGGAGTATCTTTATTAGATTTACCCTGAAAATGTGGTTTTGTGGGTCTGGCCCCCAGACAATCTCGACCAATACTAGAGTAGGTCTCCGCAATAATCTTTGGCAGCTAAGTTTGTGATCCTGTAGAGGAACGTCCTGGAGTCGCATGCGCACTGCTAGTGCAACTGCTTCCCCTTTAAGGTTACTTAATAAAATTTAAGATACAGTGGCAAAATTGCCCATGAGTTGCATCCCTAAGTCCAGGGCCGGGGCAGCCCCGTATTCATCTTGAAATTGCTGTAACACTTCCGGAAGATTGGCAAGTGTTGGTGTACAGTGTGCGGTAGTAAAGAGCGCAGCAAATACCGTTCCCCAAGTATTGCAGTTATCTACTGTGGGAACCATCCCACATGGCAAGAACATAGTTAATAGTCTATGCTTATCCTGAGGTCTCGTATGGTGATATACTGCTTCCAGTGCATTTATTTTTTAAGCTAACGAAAACTGAATCTCTTCTCGTTTGGCGGGTACTTTACCCATGATCGAATGTACAGTCACAGGATTAATACCTGGCGTTACTGCATGTGGTTGCGCCAGAGCAGCAGGTGCTGGGTTTGTATTTAGTGTTTGCATTGCAAACTGTACTAACCGTCGATATATTTCCGTAAGCTCAGCATATAAGCAGCAGACTTCAGCTACCGCCAAGGTTGCTGTATCTGGGTGCGGTGTATATGTCGCCAATAAAGGCCAGTTAGGACCATCATTACTTAGAGGATCTAACTTAATGTGTAGGATTGTATGTGGTAGGGCGCCATCAAGCCAATTATTATGTTCTTGATAAGATAAAGGTATTTCTAGATATGCATATGCTCTATATTGTGCAGGTATGTTTGCAGGTGTATAGTGATGAAATGTATTTGTGTTCCCACAAGCTGCTGGAAGTGTGACCCAAGAATAGAACATTTCTGTTCTATAGGCTGGATGAGCCTCAACAACAAATGTAACAGGGCCCCCCGGGCCGTTAGGCTATGTGCCAATAAATGTGCAGTAAGGGGTGGTCTCATATTGACCACAATTGCTACCCTTTGCGGGTTCGCCATGATGAATGGAAAATTTTGTTCAGAGATAAGCACACCAAATGGGGATTATCCTTTTCGGGTTCAAGCTTGAACCACCTACAGCGTTAGTTAGGTACTCCCTACTTAGCTGAGGAGGAAAATGCTCAATACCACTGACGTCTCCATTTATAGTACTGAGGTGTCTTTGCGTGTAGTGAGACAGAGATACTCAGGAGGACACGAAAATTAGTGCCTGACCAAACGTTAGCTGTGACATGTGAGGTTGGTTCTAATTATCCTAATGAAACTACTGGATTTGGGCGACAGAATCACCTGTACTGCGGAAGACTGAGTCTGAACCTACACCAGGTGACACCTGTGGGCCTAATCCGGGTTTTGTTCCGGCTAACTAGCAGTGCCTCATCTCTGCCCAAGAGCAGGGATGATTGGGCAACTGGGCGCATGACACAAATGACTCCTTAGGGAAATCATGGTCACTCGGATCTCACCCGTTTCTCTCAGTTACATTAGTCTCACGTATGCAAGGACAATCAGAGGCAGAGTATAGTTCAACAAGGTTTACTGAAGTAACTGCATTTTAGATAATAAAGCATGTATTGGAATAACTAGGACGATGAAGCACAACAGGATTCAAATTGTGACAAGGAGTGGGAACATAAAAATAATGCTACCATATTGTCACTAAGATTGTTAGGAGTAGTTCCTACCTAGGCTATGTTACAGCACAGCATGTTAAGCTCTAATTCTGCCCTTCAGGTTCCCCCTGTGAAGACATCATCCCTCATACCAAAGCAAGAGGCATGTAGTCTACATAAGCAACTGCAGCGAAGCACTCAGCAATCAGCATACAGTTGTGGTCATTTGGCTGGAATCTCCTTCTAACCTGCATGGGACAAAGTAGTGTTTTTATAATAAAACAGCTGATGTTCCAAGAAAGGATCCCCACATAAGAGTGTATGTTTCTGTGAACATTGGAGACAAAGCGTACCACTTTAGCTGGCAACCTATCTCACTGCAGCCTTGAGAAAGCACTGTCAACATCAGGACAGTGCGCGCTCTACGGGCGACAAAAATGCAAAAACCCAGCCTTTATGCAAGAGCATAATTCATGCATTGTGTTTATATGCAATATGTTAACCTTTTGATTTGCAGACTTTAACCCTGAAAAACACTATTAATGATGTTTGCAATAACTGTTCATTTGCAAGGTATTGCTGCAGGCTTACTGAGTGTGTTAGGTTGTGGTTCCTTTCTAGGACCTTCTAGGAGCTTTCCCTGCAGCATGACTGGGTGTGGTTTGTGGGCTAGGCCAGATTCTATATAAGGGAGCCAGCCCAGCTCCACGTGCTCACTATTCAGAGGTCCCGGTGCAGAGCAGCAGCAACTTCCTGAGCTCCTGTTCCGGAGGCCTACCTTGACGTTCCAGGCCTGCCCCGCATTGTATTGGTGATCCTTGAGCAGGGAGGTAATGCGGAGGTCGGGCTGGGCCCCGACCCCGTTCTCAAAGACTGTAGAGTTTTAGGCCTACTTGTAAAACTTTCAGAGTGAGCGAGTCATTGCTCTCATGTAAACCTTGATGTTCAGATCGGCAACAGCTTGCGCGATCATTTCATGGCATTTGCATATTCTTGTTCGAATCAGCAGTGAGCGCGATTCATTTCCCGCATGTAAACCTTGATGTTTAGATAGGCAACAGCTTGCACAATCATTTCATGGCATTTGCATATTCTTGTTCGAATCGGCAGTGAGCGCGATTCATTTCCCGCATGTAAACCTTAATGTTCAAATCGGCAACAGCTTGCGCAATCATTTCATGGCATTTGCACATTCTTGCGATTCATTTCCCGCATGTAAACCTTGATGTTCAGATCAGCAACAGCTTGCGCGATCATTTCATGGCATTTGCATATTCTTGTTCGAATCGTCAGTGTGCACGATTCATTTCCCGCATGCAAACCTTGATGTTCAGAGCGGCAACAGCTTGCGTGATCATTTCATGGCATTTGCATATTCTTGTTCGAATCGGAAGTGTGCGCGATTCATTTCCCACATGTAAACCTTGATGTTCAGATCGGCTACAGCTTGCACGATCATTTCATGGCATTTGCATATTCTTGTTCGAATTGGCAGTGAGCGCGATTTATTTCCCACATGTAAACCTTGATGTTCAGATCGGCAACAGCTTGCGCGATCATTTCATGGCATTTGCATATTCTTGTTCGAATCGGCAGTGTGCGTGATTCATTTCCCGCATGCAAACTTTGATGTTCAGATCGGCAACAGCTTGCACGATCATTTCATGGCATTTGCATATTCTTGTTCGAATTGGCAGTGAGCGCGATTTATTTCCCTCATGTAAACCTTGATGTTCAGATCAGCAACAGCTTGCGCGATCATTTCATGGCATTTGCATATTCTTGTTCGAATCGGCAGTGTGCACGATTCATTTCCCGCATGCAAACCTTGATGTTCAGAGCGGCAACAGCTTGCACAATCATTTCATGGAATTTGCATATTTTTGTTCGAATCGGAAGTGTGCGCGATTCACTTCTAGCATGTAAAACTTGATGTTCAGATCAGCTACAGTGTGCACGATCATTTCATGGCAATTGAAACTTTGGTGTGTTGTGTTTGTAGAGGTGCACACATTTATCCTGAGCTTTTGGATTTCCCGTGAAGATGTTTAATTCAAAGTGCGACTTTCTTTGTGCATATTAAGTTCCTAGTACCGTTCCTGTTGTTTCCAGGGAATGTTTCAGATAGTCTTTGTCCTCATGTAAAAATGCAATGTTTGTTCTGAAACATTATTCTAGAAGGTTCTTGTATTCTAGACAGTATGTGATATTTCATGAAAAGCTCATGTAAAACATTGTATTAACCCATTCTTGATTTTGTTCCAGGTACCTAGATTTCTTGAGGTCTAGTTATACTTATGCCTTAGGTTATCCATGGTTACAGTATGAGAACGCTTAGAACCATAGTCTAGTGAATGCCAATGTGATTATATCTTGATATTGTGCTGTTTAACCTTTTGCTTCCTACAGGTCTCCATCCCAGCTGTTCCCTACCTAATCCCCTTTTCCCCCACTTGGACTCTCTCAGGCTCTGTGATATTTCTATCGGAGTTTTGGAGCTGTCTAGTGGTGGACATGTTAGGAACGTGCGCTGGCTCGAGGATCTGGTCTCCCTGACAAGCACAGAGTGAAAGAAATGTCTTGTTTAAGAACGCAGTGCTGACCTAGGCAAAGAACAGCTAGATAGAGAGCAAATGTGGCTATTGCTAAACATAATATAACAAAGCTAGAATAAAACATATCTAGGTTAAAGTGCACAGCGGCGGGCATAGTTTATTAAAATAATGTGTCTAAAACTATAGCTAAAATGGCTACTCAACAGGAGGACTAGCAACATTAGTGCAGAGAATTCTCCTAGGCATGATTTTTTGCAGATACTTTGAACACCTGAATAAACAAATAACAAAATGAGGGTGAATACTATATGAGTAACTGGCGCTCTCTCTCTCACAAATATCCCCTACCTATTCTAGATAAACGGTGCCTCTAACTGGGGCTTCACCTATGGAACAGATTCATTATGGACTTTTTTTGATTTGTGTCAATATTATGTAATTTCTCTATGATATAAACGTGTGCCACTACAAATTGTTATACTTTGAACACCTGCACACAGCAGGCATAAGGAGGGGCCACACCATTTATTTGAATGGGTCCCTACGTACTGTGCATGAAATGGTCAGGCATGCTGTCAGTACTCCCACAGAGTCCATCAATGGCATCCATTATCTTGACACTATTGCACCTACCCTGCACCATGGCGCGCTGTATATTGTATACGGCACTCACATGGTGGTAGTAGGGCGCGGCAAAGGGGCACAATTACAGTGGCACTGCTGTCGTTTCTGCACCACTTTTCTGACATCTGGCCCTCCGTCCCTTCACTTTAGACCTGCAGATGAGTGATGTTCTGGGACTTTATACTTATTTTGTGTGTTGTGTGCCATGACACAGGCGTTGTGCCCAGTGTATAGCATGTGAATCCCACCCCTTTTCCCTTGGAAAAGCTCCCTTGTACTAAGCGTTGCTGTTGCCAATTGCTGGCTGGCATACGTACATGCATGTGGATCACGGGCACAGTGTGACACAGTTGTATGGTATGTTTTGTGATGTATGCATAAGTTTTCAGACACCTGTGTGACAGCAGAGGGAATGATGTGGTTTTCTGCAATGCCATTCATCACATGATCAGTCCTGCCAAGTCCCATATCTCCTCATTCAGATGCATGTCTTGCCACTACCAGTACATTGTCAGTAGTCCAGCTGCCACAGTCCCCAGTTGGTACCCTGGTATGATGTTAGGGAGTTGTGGAATTACGTGGTATTATTGTAGGTGTGCTGTGAGGTGTCCATCCCTACACATGGTCTTTCATGGCTGGTGATGTTGTTTTCCTATGTGTGTGGTACAATGCACCAGACAGGTGAAGGTTAACACAATTGGTACATCTGGTATGTTTTAGTGATATGTAATTGGTAATGGCAAAACTTGGATGGCATCTGATATTGGTGCCGCTGGAGGCTTCTACACCATGACAAATGTGGGGCAGTGCCTAATGTGACTTTCTTTATGTTGACATGGCCAATGCCATTCACATAGCTGAGCTATACCTCGTTAGGTATTATGTGGGGGGGGATCTGTATTTAGTTGTCAACCTGTGGAGATTTGTAGTGGTTTGGGCCCAGCTAATGTATGCAAAGGGGACATAGTTCACCTGTCTTTCACATGGTGTATCAGTCAGCTTGTGCCTGTATTATGTACATATGGGTGTATGTGTGTGTGATGTGCAATGAATGCAGTGTTTGTGGCATATGTGTTGCTGTCTGTACATCTGTGTTCCCCTGTCCATGTGTGTTTTGTGTGGTGTATGTATTGTTTATCCTACAGGTTTGATGTGTTGTCTGTGTAATAATTGGTATGGTGGCTTATCTACGAGTAGCCCATTGCCATATTCTCCATCCTGGAACCGCTCATTGATGGTGGAGTGCTGGAATATGTAGGCATCATGGACGCTGCCGGGATATTTGGCTGAGATGTTTGTGAAGAGCCCACGGTGGTCCACAATGACCTGCATATTCAAGCCTCGAAAAATCATAAAAATGTTACTAGACCTGCAGGTCGAGTAGATTGAATAATCTACTCGACCTAACTGTGTTGTACTTGATCCAGAAACGGGTCTCAAATTGTGTGATCCTAGGCAAATATTGTATTTTACAGTCACCTTTTTCTTGATTCTCACATATGAGTGCACCATCAAATATGTGAGTTCAGCATTTCTGCTGTAAAAGAATCCTCGTTTGTTTGATTAGATACACTTAACGTTTTGCTCAATGTATAATTAATCTAGCCCACATATGGGATACGCATGATCCATGTATGACTTACCTCTTAGGATAGCTTTGCCATCAGGGCAGGAGTGTTTCTTAGTTTATGTTTAAACACTCACTTTTAATAAATATATTACTAAAGCATGATGTATTAGCGCACTGTCATTTACAGACAGTAAATTTCCAAGAAATGTCCAAAAACCTTCCCACTAACTTGCAGCCTTACTGATAAACTATATAGTGTATTAACAATAATCTGTGAAAATTGGGTTTCAGAAAACATTTATCATTTGCACATCACCAAGTAAAGAGCTCTGACTTTTTTTCATCATATTAAAATATTGTTTTCATCACACAGAAGTAGAAAAAATGGTCTTTCACAGCTACTGAAATAAATTTTGAAATGTTTGTAAAGTTGACTTAGTTATATAGATGTTGTGTGTTAGGAAAAACCTGCTATCAAAAGCCTTTCATTTCACATAGGTCAGACAGTTCATCTTACAAAATCCTGGAACTCTGCAGTCACAAGGAAAAGTATTTGCATTGCAAGAAGACAAACAGACTTTTGACCTCTGTCTCTAAACACAGAGCAAATGGGACAAGAATAAGATTTAAAGGCATCTTAATTGCTAATTCAGTTTCTGACTGAACAGAACACCTGTTCTTTGTCCAGCAGCAGAAGTGTTGAGTGGAATCTAAAAATACCTTGACCTCGTAAAATAAAACTCGCCATAGTGAGTGGTCGTGGTCAAGTAGATTTTTTGAGCCCTGATATTTATGGAATGGGTGTGTTTTGCGGTTCCTGTAGAGGTGTTTTGTTGCAGCAGGTGGCAGAAGTTGGACATGGGTGCCGTCCATTGCACCCGGCATATGCGGGAACCCAGCAATTTGATAGAAACCTTGCCTGGTTTCCTGCTCCAGTTGCTGGGTGTTGGGGAACCGGATGTGGTGTGGTGTGAGGTGGATGATTGCAACCAGAACCTTTGAAAGGAAAGCCGAGAAGGATGGCTGGGAGTTACCACCTACTTGTGCCTCAGTTGTCTGGAATGAGCCTGATGCCAGCATATGGAGGACAGCAAGGAGTTTGGTCATGGGTGGAATAGTTGTTGGAGTTTCGACTGTTGCAGTAATGTCTGGAGCAATGTGGTGCAGCAGGCGTAAAATTGACTCCCGCTACAGAGGGTAGAGTCTGATGATATTTTGTTCCCTGTCCACAAGGAGGGTTGTGTGCTGTCAAACTATCCTATCCTGCCTTTGTAGCTGCTGTGGTGGTGTTTGGGGTTGCTGCTGTGGTGCTAGTAGGGCATGTTGTAATCGCTGTCCTCTATGGCGTGTGCCGAGCTGGAGCAATAACAGATCCATGTTGTCCAGGGGGTTGCCAATGCTCCCTCTGTGTGTTTTTCTTATGTAATAGTGTGTGGATCTCATATTAACGCCTGGTGTGACCTGTTGCTAAATTTTGAGACAAATCAGACTTAGTGTAATTTTTTTGGACCAGTTCCATATCATGCGTCGTTTTTACGTTGGGCACTATGCTGCTAGAGGGCTAGCATCATTTTTTGGAAGGGAACTCTTACCTTGCATATCAGTGTCACAAAACGACGCAAGGTGTGGTGGCGCTCCCAAAAAATGAAGCTAACTCTGAAATGTTGTCGCTAGACGGGTCTAGCTACAAAATATAAATATGGAGCTAGGTTAGCACCCCTTTTGCTCCAGAAATAATGGCAAAAAGGCTGCGCTAAGTTTACTTAAACATGGGCCTAAGAGCCTCATTTACAAGGAACTGGCACATGTGCTCTGATGCACCAGTTCCCTTGCATCACCCTGTCCCCCCTTATAATACAGTGCATCATGGCACTCAGCACAACCCCATAAAAATTTTGGACGCAGCTCTGGTGCTTTGCTGGACTAGTGTCAAAAATGTTGATGCTAGCCCAGCAAAGCTCAGGAACGCCCATTGAAAAGAGCCTAGAGTCAGTTTAACGCCTGCCCTGGGCAGGCGTTAAAAAAATGACGCTAGAATGGCACAGTGAAATTTTGTGGATTTCACTGCGCCATTTTGTTGGGCCTCCCTGTGGGGATATGCCTCCCTTGCATACATTATAACTGGTGCATGTATAATGTGGCGCAAGGGTTTACAAATTGGCGCAATGGTGACATTGCGCCAGTTTGTAAATATGGTGTGGGGGTGGGGGGCTGTTTTGCGCTGATGCAAATGAGTCCCTAAGGCCCCTATGCACAATTTCCACATCTATGTGATAGATATACGAATTTCAGAGCCTGATATTTAGACCTTCTGGTAAGGGTTTCAAATGCGTCCTGGCTTGAGGCATAAGGAAGTCATCCAGCACACAAATGTATTAATAAAATATGAAATATTTATAACCGATGGTCACACAATGAAGTCTCTTATATAGAAGGAAATCATCTAAACTAGGGGAAATAAGTAACAATTATAAGGAATGTTATATTTTGCACTTAATTGCTTTCTCCATTAGAGAAGGAGTCTTTGTCCTTCTACAATAATGCTCAAGATGGTTAGTTGTGAATGAATTTTTTTTTTCTAGACAAAGAAAGTATAAAACACTACTTTGGTTGGTCTGTAGGTCCTGTTTGTTACGAAGACTTCTCGTCATGTTGTCTCTCATTCACTTGCTCTCTGGTAGGTTATTTCGTCATTTTTAATACATGTACATTTTACCAAATTTAACAATGCTTTATGTTGTTTTTCTAGCTTTAAGCTGGTACTTTTATCATCGGAATACTAAAACATCGTATCACCGAACTACTTGCCAATGTATCATATTGTCTACGTTAAAGACTCAAGACTTAGTACATCCGATACTCAGGTACCACTTTTTACATTCTTTGCAAGGTCCCTCGATTAATTATCACCTACTAGTTCTCAGAATCATTCAGGAAGTATCAAGAATTCTGTCTGCTGAGAAGTATCTATTTTATGGTGTGAGGCATTCAAGGAACTGCTGTTTGATCGTGGGTAGAGTTCTGCAGTGCGAGCATTCAGTAATTTCAACAAAAAGTTCCTCGAGCATTTTTTAATGCTTTTGTACTTTCTCGTCCACGAGTCAGTGCAAGGCATCAGCCAGAAATTACACATTTTTGAGGGAATCTTATCAAACTCAGATTGCAGCAGCAGTCCAAAATCATTTACGTAGTCTTGCCTCAGATCAAATTTGGAGCAACCTTTTTACTTTGTTGTTTTCTTTATCAGCATGTAGGTGTTCTATTCCTAGGAGAAGCCCACATGCCAAAAAAAGGAAAGAAGAGGGGTGAATTATTACAAATAACACTACCATTCTTAGAAAGACGTTTTCAGGACTATTGTGTCCTATTTTGAAAGATAAATCACTGGAAAAAAACATAAATATGAGAAAATCCAGAGATGAGTAACCCAAATAATTCAGTTTTAAATCACAAATGTACTCAAAAATATTATTCCAGAGGGAAGGAGTTGAGACATAGAAATTCCTGTTGTGATAGACACAGTGCCAGTACACGAGGAGAACGCATTTATACACTTCAGGTGAGCATTCTGCAGGACCATTACACGTTTGTTTAATCGAAAAGACGGTAAATGATGGACACAGCAACCTCTATCTACTGTCACATTCAGGCCCATATTTATACTTTTTGACGCTAAACTGCGCTAGCGCAGTTTAGCGTCAAAAACATTTGCGCCGTCTAACGCCATTCTGAAGCGACATGCGGGCGCCGTATTTATGGAATGGCGTTAGACGGCGCAATCAGACCGGCGCTGCCTGGTGTGCGTGGAAAAAAAACACGTAGACCAGGCAGCGCCGGCGTTGGGAAAAAATGACGTTAGGGCGTCTTAAAATGGCGCAAGTCAGGTTGACGCTAAAAAATCGTCTTAACCCGATTTGCGCCATTTTTTCGACGCCCAGACGCCATTTCATGACTCCTGTCTTAGTAAAGACAGGAGTCATGCCCCCTTGCCCAATGGCCATGCCCAGGGGACTTATGTCCCCTGGGCATGGTCATTGGGCATAGTGGCATGTAGGGGGGCACAAATAAGGCCCCCCTATGCCACAAAAAAATAAAAAAAAATAAAAAAATTATACTTACCTGAACTTACCTGTACTTCACTGGGATGGGTCCCTCCATCCTTGGGTGTCCTCCTGGGGTGGGCAGGGGTGGCAGGGGGGGTCCCTGGGGGCAGGGGAGGGCACCTGTGGGCTCATTCTGAGCCCACAGGTCCCTTAACGCCTACCCTGACCCAGGCGTTAAATTCAGGCGCAAATGCGGTTTTTTTTGACCCGCCACCTCCCGGGCGTGATTTTTGCCCGGGAGTATAAATACGACGCATTTGCGTCGCCATCATTTTTTTAGACGGGAACGCCTTCCTTGCATCTCATTAACGCAAGGAAGGCGTTCACGCTAAAAAATGACGCTCTTTCTTCATACTTTGGCGCTAGACACGTCTAACGCCAAAGTATAAATATGGCGTTAGTTTTGCGCCGAATTTGCGTCGAAAAAAACGACGCTAATTCGGCGCAAACGGAGTATAAATACGGGCCTCTGTTTCTAGTGGGAGAACTGAAATATGCCCTAAACCCCTATTACAATAGCTGTGTCTCTCGTTTGCTTCAGAAAAGGGTGACTATATTGTACAAAAGAAACATGCCCTTTAGCACAAAAAACATAATACATTTTGTGGTGAATTAAATGTGTGACCATAAACCTGACCAGGAATCCTGTATTCTATATAGGCATTTAAGACTGAATAGAATTTATGGAGATGTGAACTGAGACATACTGAGCATAGGCAGGGCTCTGTATTAGTATAGGAGTCTCCCACGGGTAGCATGGGAACTACTGGTTGCTTGCCAGTACCCTAGAAGTAGCTCAAAGAAGTGGAGTTCAGCTAGTACATCATTCAGAATGTCTGCATATTAAGGAGAACACCACTTCTCAACTCAAACCCTTAGCATGACAGCAATGTAAACCAAAGGCAGGTCCTCACACTAAAAAAAACCTACACTGTCTAGACCTAGAAGTTTTGGAACATGATTATCTGTCCCCATCCTCAATCTAGCAAAGTCACAAATTTATTGGTCATGTTGTAGGCTCTGCAAATCACACTTGTGTGAAAAAACTGGCCTAGGAGAGAAAAGTGCTAGCAAGAGTAGGAATCAAAGTTGAGTCACTACTGTGGGGCTGCAGGAGTGAGAGAAAGTTTGTGAGTTGACTGCATCATCAATCCATGAGCTGAGGAAAGCAGAGCCTGGATCAAGAGCTAAGACAATTAAAACACTCATGTCTTTCAGAGAGATGGGTGTTGCGTGTACATTCATGTGTGGATTTGTTTAAGCATTCATATGTCTTTGTGTGTTTGTATATATGTTTACACATTTATGTGTGTTTGGCATTATCTCTCTCTGAAAGTGTTGCTCAGCTCCCAGTTAACTCTGCATGGTTAAGTACTACCACAGGTATATGTTGCATCTGATTATACAGGGATCATCCCTAGCACAACTGTGGCCATACCTGGCCTAATAGTGGTAATTTGTGACATAATTGTGTCATTCTTGATTTAGTAGTGGCATACTTGCAGCCATCATTGATGTATCGCGAGAATGACTGTCAAAGCATCACAGTTCTTGGTAGGATAGGCATCAGTCCATGTGTTAACCATGCATTCAATACCATGAGATAAACTTCATGATCTTGAAGTAACCAGAAGGTCTTGATAGGTGATGGAAATCCTGAGTTATATGTGAATGTGTAACTCTGTTGTTTTGCTACAGTTGCACATCGTAAAGTCATGCCCAACAATAACTTTGATGTCTGTAGCTAATTTTCGATTGGATAACTGCTTGGAAGCCCACATCACTTTGCAAAAGGGAATGCCCCATTACTTGCTGAGTTAATTTAGCAAGATGTGCTAAAGGGTATAAAACCCCTGTGACTTGTGATACTATATGTCAATCACTCATAAAAGGTGTTCTCACACAGCTGTGTTATAAAAACTATTCTACTTTGTAGGAAGCTGGCTCTGTATATACTATATCAAAATGAGATATTGTGTGCACTATCAAAGCTGGCATCAACAAAGGCAAAAGGTTAGGCCAACAGTGGCATTTTTCTACACAACTCCCCCTCCCCCCCCAAACGAAAGAGGATGAGACTAACCTTTCCCAAGAGAGTCTTCATTGTCTAAGTGGAAGAACCTGGAATGGCCATCTGCATTGGCATGGGCAGTCCCAGGTCTGTGTTCCATTACAAAGTCTATTCCCTGTAGGGATATGGACCACCTCAAAAGTTTAGGGTTCTCTCCTTTCATTTGCACGAGTCATCTGAGAGGTCTGTGGTCAGTTTGAACTATAAAGTGAGAACCAAACAAGTATGGTCAAAGCCACAGCAAAGGCCTCCCTCTCAATGGCACTCCAACGCTGCTCCCTGGGGAGTAACCTCCTGCTAATGAAAGCAACAGGCTGGTCTAGGCCATCATCATTGGTTTGCAACAGGACTGCTCCTATCCCATGTTCACAGGCATCAGTCTGCACAGTGAATTGCTTAGAATAATCTGGAGCTTTTAGACCTGGTGCTGAGCATATAGCTTCTTTTAGGGTGTCAAAGGCCTTTTGACAGTCTATGTTCCAGTTAACTTTCTTGGCCATTTTCTTGGAGGTAAGTTCTGTGAGGGGAGTCACTATGGATCCATGTCCCTTCACAAACCTCCTGTAGTATCCAGTCAAGCCAAGAAATGCCCTGACTTGAGTCTGGGTTTTTGGAGATTCCCAGTCCAGAATTGTCTGGATATTGTGTTGTGAGGGTTTCACTTGGGCTCCATGACATGGTGGCCCAAGTATACAATTGACCCCTGCCCTATCTGGCATTTGGATGCCTTGATAGAGAGGCCTGCTGCTTGCAGGGCCTGCAAAACCCCCTTCAGGTGGACCAGGTGATCCTGCCAGCTGAAGCTAAAGACAGCAATATCATCTAGATATGCTGCACTAAAGTCTCCAAGCCAGCAAGGACTTGATTCGCCAACCTTTGGAAGATGCCAGGGGCATTCTTTAAGCCAAAGGGCATAACAGTAAACTGATAATGCCCATCAGGTGTTGAGTATGCTGTTTTCCCTTTTGCTCCAGGTGCCATCCTAATTTGCCACTACCCTGCAGTTAAGTCAAAGGTACTCAGAAATTTGGCTGCACCTAACTTGTCAATCAGCTCATCTGCTCTTGGTGTGGGGTGAGCATCTGTCTTGGTGACAGAATTGAGCCCTCTGTAGTCCACACAAAACCTCAACTCTCTCTTTCCATCTTTAGTGTGAGGTTTGGGGACCAAGACCACTGGGCTAGCCCAGGGACTGTCAGAGTGCCCTATTACCCCTAACTCCGGGAAACATCCTGAACAACTAGGTCTAAACCACTACTTGCCTGAACCACTACTACTAAACAACTAAAAAGTCTCTACAACTAAGTACTGAACAACTACTGTCTAAACAATTGTGCCTGAATAACAATTGCCTGGACACACATTGTCTTTACACACACCAGTTCAGGGATACCCAGAATGGCTGCATGGGTCTTGAGCTCTACCTCAGCCCATGCTGAGGACTCCAGATCATTCCCTAGCAAACACTCTACTGGGATTGCAGAAGAGACTACTACCTGTTTCAGGACAGTAACCCCTCCTCATTCTAAAGTCACCAGTACCATGGGATGGACTTTAGTTTCATTATCAGCATTGGTGACTGGATATGTCTGTCCAGCCAGATACTGTCCTGGGGAAACCAGTTTGTCTGTCACCCTGGTGACACTGGCACCTGTATCCCTCAGGGCTTCTACCTTTGTCCCATTTATCAAGAGCTGCTGCCTGTATTTTTGCATGTTCGGCAGCCAGACAGCTAGTGTGGCTATATCCACCCCACCCTCAGAGACTAAAGAAGCTTCAGTGTGAACCCTGATTTGCTCTGGGCACACTGTTGATCCCACATAGAGACTGGCTATTCCAGTGCTAACTGGAGTAGAAGTTATGGGACTTTTCGTGGGACAGGACTTGTCTCCAGTTTGGTGTCCATGCTGTCTACAGGTGTGACACCAGGCCTTTTTGGGATCAACGTTTTTATCCTTGTACCCCCTTGTGGACTGTGATGAGGCTCGGGGCCCCCCATCCTGAGCAGGTTTTTGGGGCCCTCTCGAAGCCTCTTTAGTTTTGTCCTTGGATGTCTCAACACCCTTTCCCTGGGGAGGCTTTGTGTCCCTTTTCTTTTGGTCACCCCCTGTGGACGTCTTGGTCACCCTTGTTTTGACCCAGTTGTCTACCTTCTTTCCCAATTCTTGGAGAGAAATTGGACCTAGGTCTACCAGATGTTGATGCAACTTTTCATTGAAGCAATTACTTAACAGATGTTCTTTCATATTGGATTGACCTTGGTAGGGTTGGACCCAGTTTTGATTTTTCTTAACTTACAGAGGGACCTTAGCTCTGTCATCCCTAGATGCAGGTAAGGGATGAGGCTGAGTTCCATCACCATCTCCTTGGAGTTACTCATTATGTCTCTAAAAGTTGGGATTACTTTTTAAGAAACTAAAAACTACTTCTAGTAATTAAATCCTAACTTTTACAAAACTTTTAAAATTAAAAAGAGATGCTAACAGGGACTTACACAAGGCCCTAGCAGGACTTTTACAAATTTGGAAAAATAGTCAAAATTCAAAAATCTATTTTCTAATGACAATTTTGGAATTTAGTCGTGTGATCAGGTATTGGCTGAGTAGTCCAGCAAATGCAAAGTCTTAGACCCCACCGCTGATCTACTTATGTAGGAAGCTGGCTCTGTATATACTATATCAAAATGAGATAAAGGCCCTCATTATGATCTCGGCGGTTTTCCGCGCTGCTGGACAATACATGACTGCCAGAGCAACTACCCCCGCCAGCCGTATAATGTTTTCCCTGCTGGGCCAGCTGGCGTAAACAGTGTTTCTGCCTGCCGGCCCAGCGGGGAAACGGGCCGTAACATTGACAGCGGCTTCAAATGGAGCCGCCGCTAATGTTGGTGTGCGGTGGGTGCAGCTGCACCAGATGCGCAGATCCCTGCCCGTAAACCGGGCAGTGACCTACGCAATGGGGCACTGCACAGGGGCCCCTGTACTGCTTATGCCAAGTGCATGGGCATGGCAGGGCCCCCCAGAGCACGCTTTCTGCCAGCCTTTCCCTGGGGGAACCTGCCAGGGAAAGGCTGGTGGGAGAAGGGATCATTATCTGCAGCGCTAACGTGTCGGAAAATGATTCCCTCCACTGTCAGGCTGCCTGTCGGCGGCAGTTCAGTGGTGGAGGAGGGCCGCCTATGGTGGCCCTATCTGTGTTCATAATATGGCGGTTCAGACCGCCATGCCGGTGGCGGTCTTTGCACCCGCCGCCGGCATGGCGGTCTGAACCGCCGGGGTTCATAATGACACCCATGGTGTGCACAGAGTCCAGGGGTTCATCAAGAGGATTGTCAGAGGCAATAATAGATAATACTAATGCTCTAATTGTGGTAGTGTGTTCGAGCGGCTAGGCTTATCAGAGGGTAGTGTTAAGCATTTGTAGTACACACACAGGCAGTAAGTAAGAACACACACTCAAAGACTTAACTCCAGGCCATTAGGTTTCTATATAGAAAAATATTCTTTTGTTAATTTATTTTTAGAACCACAAGATTCAGATTGCAGGTAAGTACATTAAATGTAAGGTACTTTGCAAAGAAATACATAGAACTTTGAACCAAAACAGTAATGTACACAGTTTTTCATAAAACGGCAATTAGCTATTTAAAAAGTGGACACTGCAATTTTCAACAGTTCCTGGTGGAGGTAAGTACAGTTTAGTTAATATGTAAGTAAAGCACTTACAAGTTCAGCCTCCAGGGCATAGGTAGCCCACCGTTGGTGGTTCAAGTCAACCCCAAACACCCAGCGCCAACAACACAGGGCCGGCCAGGTGCAAAGGTCAAAGAGGAGCCAAAATAACATGGGCAACTATGGAGACAGGGGGTGCTCTGGTTCCGGTCTGCTGGCAGGTAAGTACTACGTCCTCTGAGGGCAGACCAGGGGGGTTTAGTAGAGCACTGGGGGGGCCCCAAGTAGGCACACCAAACACATCCTCAGTGGCACAGGGGCAGCCAGGTACAGTGGGCAAAGAGGGCGTCAGGTTTTCAATAGTTTTCAAAATTTAATGGAGGGACCCGGGGGTCACTCAGACGTTGCAGGCAGGGCACAGAGGGGCTTCTCGGGCCAGCCACTGACTGGGCAAGGGTGAAGGACGCCTGCTGGTCACTGCTGCACCGGTGGTCGGATTTCTCATGGGCCTGGGGGCTGTGGGTGCAGTGGTTCTCCAGGCGTCGGATATCTTCGTCCCGGGCAGTCGCGGTCAAGGGGGTCCTTGGAATTCCCTCTCCAGGCGTCGTCGTGGGGGTTCATGGAGGTCATCCCAGGGTGGAGACGACGTTGGAGCCGCCTGGGGACTCTCTCTGAGTCGTTGGTTTCTCTGGACACGGGCCAGGGGCGACGGGTGCAGAGTGGTGGGGACTCATACTTCTGGAGTGAGGTGGGAGTCCCTTTAAAGATGATTTCTTCTTTCTTGGTTGGACAGGTTCGCTGTCCACGGGAGTTCTTGATCCTTCTTAGGTGTAGGGCAGTCCTCTGAGTCAACAGAGGTCGCGGGGCATGCGGGGTGCGTCACTGGTGCATGTTCTCTGAAGGTGGAGACAGGACAGTAGGGCTGGGGCCAAAGCAGCTGTTGTCTTCCTTCTTCTCTGCTGGGTTTTTCAGCTAGGCAGTCCTTCTTCGTTGTAGGTCGTCAGGAATCTAAAATCCTGGGTTCAGGGTTGCTCGTAAATACTGAATTTAGGGCTGTGTTAGGGTCACAGGGCAGTAGCCAATAGCTACTGTCCTTGAGGGTGGCTACACCCTCCTTGTACTCCCTCCCCTAGGGAAGGGAAGCACATCCTTATCCCTATTGGGCTAAATCCTCCGAAACAAGATGGAGGACTTTCCAAGGAGGGTGTCAGGAAGAAGGCCATGCACGGTCCAGGTCTCGCCCGAAACTCCCCTGCGCGACTCTGCAACGCTTTATGCGCACCACTTGTCATCCCCTCTTGTTCCAAAGGTGGCCTTCAGCGTCATCTGCCCTGTGGCAAAGCTCATAGAGCTGCAGGTTCAGGACATTGGTGGTTAAGATGCACTTATCAGTGCTATTCCATGAAGGGACTACAATTCCCTTGTTTTTAGAGGCAGCAGCCATCTTGGGGTGTGGCAGGCCTATAAAGCCCAGCCACACCCAAGCACGTTGCTCACTATTTTGAAGTCTTCGATGCAGCCAGACCTCATGGGGTTTCTCTGGAGAAGAGTAGAGTTCCTGAATGGCAGAGTGTCATCACACCGAAGTATCCTTGTTTCCATGGTGCATTCTAAAACGAGTAGGTCGTACTCGTAGCGGTAAGGCCTTGATGAATCCAAGTTTGGAGGAAGTCGTAACTTCCAAAAGGTAAAGTGCCCCTTAGCATAACGAGCAAAGCGTTTTCAGTTTCTAGAGTACAGAGGCCTTGGCGCAACGATCAAAGGCATTTCAGAGCACAGGCGTAAAGCGCTCTTTGCACGGCAATTCAAGCGCTTCAGTTCACAGATGTAAAGCGCTCTTGGCACGACAATTCAGGCGCTTTAGTTCACAAATGTAAAGCGCTCTTGGCACGGCAATTCAAGCGCTTCAGTTCACAGATGTAAAGCGCTCTTGGCACGGCAATTCAATCGCTTCAGTTCACAGATGTAAAGCGCTCTTGGCCCCAGCAATTCAAGCGCTTCAGTTCACAGATGTAAAGCACTCATGGCACGACAATACAAGCGCTTCAGTTCACTGATGTAAAGCGCTCTTGGCACGACAATTCAAGCGCTTCAGTTCACAGGTGTAAAGTGCTCTTGGCACGACAATTCAAACACTTCAGTTCACAGGACTAAAAGGTTCTTGGCACAACAATCACAGTGATTTTGGCCACTTGAGCAAAAGCTCCCCCTTAGTATAATGAGCGTATCGCTTTAAGGCAAGACAAGTAAAAGCGCTTCCTGGTATTATATGTGAAGCGCTTCAAGTTCAATGAGTAAAAACGTTTCGTTCTTTATAGTTGTGAATCTTAAAGTATTTTTAGAGATGAGCAAATCATAGTTTTCATTGTTCTTTGAAAAGCTTAAGATGAGAAAAGCATATTTAATTATTTGAGATTTTCTAGGTCATGATCAAAGGTTTATGTTGTGAATACAGAGATGTTACAGGATTGATATTCTAAGTGTAATCATAGTCCAAACCTCTTGCCATCTCTTGTTTCTGAGGTCGTAGTTTATTCTTGTTCCATGTTTCAAAGAAGGGGCTGTGCCCTCATTTCAAAAGGGGTCTCCATCTGATATCTCAGAGACGCATTTAGTCAAGAGTCTATTTGATACGTTGCATTTCTATGAATGAGTACATGCATATTTGTTCTAACCTTTTCTTTTCAGATCTCTCTCCCTGCTGTTCCCTATCCTAATTCCCTCCCCCCGACTGGCTTCACCATAACTGTGCTATAATAGCTTTCTGAGTTGGTGACGCCGGAAGGAGGGCCTTTTGTTCAGTGATGTGCAGATCCCGAGGACTGGAAACTGTGACAGAGGGGATCACTTCAGCTCTGATCACCTTAGGGGTGGACCTGGCTGAGGGGGTGACTCATCCTTGTTTTTATCATTACCTCCCCTGACTTGCTGTCAAAAGCAGGGGCTGTGTCCGGGGGGTGGGCATCTTCACTAGCTGGAGTGCCCTGGGGTGCTGTAACTCCAGGCTTGAAGGCTCACCGCCAGGTATTACAGTTCCTGCAGGGGGAGGTGTGAAGCACCTCCACCCAGTGCCATGTCAACTTAGTCTTTTTCTCCCCACCAGCACATACAAGCTATGAGGCAGTGTGCATGTGCTGAGTGAGGGGTCCCCAGGGTGGCATAATACATGCCGCAGCCCTTAGAGACCTTCCCTGGCCACAGGGCCCTTGGTACCAGGGGTACCTTTTACAATGGACTTAACTGTGTGCCAGGGCTGTTCCAATTGTGGAGACAAAGGTATAGTATTAAGGAAAGACACTGGTGCTGGGGCCTGGTTAGCAGGGTCCCAGCACACTTCTAGTCAAAGCTAGCATCAACAAAAGGCAAAAGGTTAGGGGTAACCATGACAACAGTGACATTTTGCTACATATTTTGACTGTAAACTGTGTATTTATTTTATTGTTTAGCCTTCAACATGGGGATCATTCATGGCATTTGTTTGTAATGCCTAGGAATTTGAAGCACAATATTTCCATGTGAGTCATTTGCATATCTTCATAAATCATGCGAATGATCAGCTGATGTTTTGGGACTTTATTTAGTCAATATGGAAACTGGTATTTTGAAAGCAAAGATTATGTTTCTTTCAGAATCAATCTTCCTGTGGGAAATTGAATGTTATTGATAACTCTGCATGGGTTAGTCACTAGTGTAATATAACATTAATTTAATCACCCTTGCACAGTGAATTTTAGTAGTTTTGTATACTTTTCCCTTAGCTAGAAGTAGCTATCAGTATAGAAAATTTCGGAAGCCCCTGTACAAATGGCTGGTTTTGCCTCTTCCTGTGCGGCAGGGTTGTATATGACTAGCTCTCAGTTTAGGGACCTTGAAACAAACAGTGATGAATGACTGGTACTTAATTGGTCAGGAACCATGTGATAGAGCCCACTGCAGATTATGGGCCTGATTACAACTTTGGAGGAGGTGTTAAACCGTCCCAAAAGTGGCGGATATACCACCTACCGTATTACGAGTCCATTATATCCTATGGAACTCGTAATACGGTAGGTGGTATATCCGTCACTTTTGGGACGGTTTAACACCGTCCTCCAAAGTTGTAATCAGGCCCTATATGTATGAAATCTGTGGCAACTTGTGCGTCACCACAAAGTTTGTGCTGGCTGTTGGTGTAAAGACCACATTCTTAGATGCATTACCTAGGCCTGCACAGCTGCAGCCGATCAATTTACAGAAAACCCTACCTGAGGATTACTTTGCCACAAGTTGTTTCAGCCTGCTCAGATTACCTGTTCTGTGTTTTTTCACTTGCTTGGTGGTATCTTTCTGACAAACTCCAGCCCACTGGGAGCTATGATTGCTGCTGGCTACTACAGAACGTGATTAACGCTGTATCTCAATGATTTACATTAAAAGCTGAATGGGCATATGTTCTGGCCTATAGAGGTACATGGTTTACATCGCCTGGAGGCTTTTATTCCTGTGCAGTTTACGAAAAATGTGTAATTTAATCAGTTTCTCATAGAAACTTTCTACAAGGCTTTGGTTAAGTGCCCTTTCCATGGATAGTTAGTTGTTTCCCATGCTCAATGGATGTGCAATGGAATTACTAAAACTTTATTGCAACAGACTGCTGTTTGTGCTTGATTACTGTTGGAGCAAAAGGTTTGATAATGCTTTAGTGGCACAGAAGTCAGCATTATGTGACCTTTATATTCACATTTAAAAGCCTAAACGCAGAAGAAAAAGCTGCATTAAGGAGTGTTGTAAAAGTGTTTACGTTTTAATTTGTGGTGCACATTGTGCCTATTATACCAGGAGTTGTGCCCACCAGAACTGGCAAAGTGCTAATATGATTTACAACAATGTTCAAATATTTTAATCATTAGAATTAATTATCACGAGTAGAAACCAAAATGCTTTTGCAGAATTTGATGATATATTATTAATGATGAATTTGTAGGTTTGCATATTTTGTGTGTTTTATTAATGACAATATCAATGCATTGAATTTCTTGTGTTAGCAGGTCTGAAGTTTTAATATTGTAATAACATGAAATGTCGAGTCATCTTCTTTCCCTCTAACATGAATTTTTTCAATAGGTTGTTTCACGTGACGAGTACAGAGCCCTATTGTATTGTGTGTAAGTTTCATTCCACGGTGTCCTTGATGTTGTTACATCAGAACATGAGGACTGAAAAGTAAAGCAGAACCATTGTTTAACTGTTTGTTCACATGAGAACTATTGGAACTATCTTGAGCCATGGGAAGATGTTGGAACGTATCAAGTGATGTACAGAGTTGCCAGTTATTGCTGGTGTCACACAGGAGAGATGACTTCACACAGACCTGGGGATCTTCATTGTTGTTGCAAATTCAATGTGTCTTAATTTTCATTGGATATTCTCCTTTTTGTGTATTATGGGCTCATCAAAAGGGCCAATCAAACTGTTCAGAGTAAATTCAAGTAGAGAACGGACTCCTAAGTTTAGATCACAGCCCCTTTGATTCTTCAACTATTAACTTTTCCCCTGGATGTTTCCTGATTTCTAAGTGTAGCCCGTGTTCTGCACTTTCCCCTGAGGGTGCCTCTGATGAACTTTGCTGCTGATCCACTGCTTTGCTGACAAATCTGAAGTGTATGCTGATCCCAGGAGAGGTATATTCAAATGCAATGTTAATTGTCCCCTTGTCTTGTTTTTTTTAATTAGATTTAATATGTTGACGCCTGCCTATTTAATTTTTCTAGTTAGACTAATCTAGCCCAACATAGATGACTTTTCCAAATTATGTTTGTCTTTCTTTACTTTTTGCTTGCATGTGTTAGCCTGTCCCCATACATGCTTTTCCTAATTTGTTATAGGAGCAATGTTTTCCTAAAATGTTGTCTACCCACAACAAAGGATTTGAAATCTATTTCTGTTGCTCAAAATGTTTCTTTGCTAGTATGTGTAATTATTTTAGAATGCTTAATGGTGTTGATGCTAAATAGATTTAACTTGTTTTGTAGATTTGGTCAGCCTATGGTTTTTCGTTATCTATATAACTTGATTCTGCACACAATTTGCATTACTTTGGCTTTGTGGTTATAATAAAGCTTTGAAACTTTTCACAGATTTGATTTTTGTTTCTGTGGCCACATTGGTCATGGTGCTTTAATTGATCATTGTATTGATTGAGATTGGAAAGATTGTATACAGTCAACCATTCTCCACACTAGGTCCAAAGATCTCATCGACCTCAGGATAAAACGTGTTAGCAAGATCTTGTAGCAGGGTGATGGTTATGTCCCTTGGGTGACGATAATTTTGTTCAGTCGTAGGATTGACAAATCTGTAATTGGATTGCTGATTGGTAATTTTTCAAAATTGTGCCCACACTGTGTTGTTCTATGGTTACATTCCAGCTTTGTGTTACAAGTTTGTATGAATAGGGTTTTGTGCTTCTGGCGCTTTTGCTAAAATTGCGGAAGTGAATGTTATGTGGTGGTTGTGGAGTTGTACTCGAAGTGATTGCAGCACTTTGTGCATAAAGATTCCTATGGTTGTTGTTGTTGACAGGTCTTTCGTGGCCTAAGACCCCGAGGTAACGCACAAGTGTATGAAGGCACTTGGTTAATTTACTGTCTGCAGTGAGGTATTGGTCCTCAGGTGCCATTGACAATGCCAGTAGTTTCTTTGAGTGAGTGTGAGTTGTTGGTTGGCATTAGGTGAATCCTGTGTGCTTATGGAGGATCCATATCAACCGGGGGGGATTTGCTGGTCAAGTCTTACTTGTGTAAATTACGAAAGCCACAGTCGGATGTGTAAGCTGGACAGCTTTCAAAGCGTTTGAGTCCTAACCGTAGTAAGCAGATAGGTTTTTATTTTTTAGTGCTTACAATATTTTGCTTTTAGTGTATGCGTGAGTAATGTAATAGACGGTTGTGAAGCGACTTGCAGCTGCTGAGTGAAGTGAGTGTGACATCATTTGGTCTGCGCTGGGATTAGTCAGTTAGTGGGAAAGCTGCGCACGTATTGGTGGACAGTACTGTGTTATTGGCTGAGGACAGCTTGTGAAGCAGATTGTGGGATTGGAATTACTTCTTGGTTTCTTTAGAATTCACATTTTTTTATTAAAATTATGTAAAAATGAAATTTTTCAAAGCTTTAAGAAGTCCGTTGAGAGGAGATGTGCTTATTCCAGTTAGGGAGGATGAACAAACACCGCCTGAGGGAACACAGCATATGAAGTGATAGAAGCAAGAGGAGTTTTGCCATGCTTTTGCATCAAAGGATGGTGCAAAATTACAGAGAAGGAGAGTTCATTAGCTTTCCCAATGTTTGTGGAACCTTTAATTTGACAATTTAAAGAATATTTTAGAAGAGTATTGTGCAAACTAAAGCCTCCTCCAAGAACCACACAATTCAAAGTACTTGCTATTTGGGAATTAGTTGCAAGACAGAAGGAAACACTGAGCTTTGAGAATAGAATGAGGAGGGCGGAAATGACACTGGCAGAAGCAAGATGGAATGAGGAACCAAAAAATAAATTGGAGATCAGGTATGCTAGAGGGAGTAAAATGTTTCCAGCCATTACAGAAGAAGGGGATGGTAGTACAAAAACTAAAACAAAAGGAAGCAGACACACAAGACAGAGCAGAAAGCAGATGAGAGTAAAAAGACAGCTGCACAAGAAAGTGACTCAGAAGACAAGTTTATGCGTCGGTTTTTAATGAATTGTCCCCCGCCATATCATTCAGTTGAAAGAATAGTTAGGAACGTAGCCCCAAGTGTGCCTATAGCTCCAGCTATTCAGGTAGTTCCGAGTAACACTGTCAGTTCAGTGATACAGCTGCCCACAATTTATTTAGCAGTTCCTGTTGTTAATGCAACACAGCAAAATATGAGCCCCATTGTTAATCAGGTAATGCTGAGTACAAAAATGATTCAGATTGCCTAATGTGGCAGTATCCACACAACGTTTTTAATCAGAGACAGACAGTGCCCATGTTTTCTCCAGTATCTCTAAATATTGCCCTGAATAAATCAGGACAGACTTACAGTACAGTACTAACAGGTCAAAGTGCAGGGATGATTTTGCAAAATCAGACAAGTTTGAAAGGACTTGAAGCAGTGACAGTCCACATAACCATAGGTCTAGTTGTCCCACTGTATGCTCAAGATAATACTGGGAGTAGCCTACAGATCCCAAATCCCACATCTGAAGGAGTTTCAACATATTCATCTAATTTGGAAATGGAAAGGTTAGCTACATCTTTTCCAGCTATGACACCCATGTGAATTGCATATTTAAACCAGATGTTAGATCAAACAGGTCCAATAACAGATGTCATATGTCCTCCAGGAACCCCTGTTACACACGTCCTCACCAGAACAGATTGTAAGGGCCCCATGTAATACATTGCAGAACATGACACAGGGAAACACTCTTAGGCCCATATTTATACTTTTTGACGCACAACTGCGCCAACGCAGTTGTGCGTCAAAAATGTTACCGCTGGCTGACGCCATTCCAACATGCCATGCGGGCGCCTTATTAATGGAATGACGTTAGCCGGCGCTGCGGACTGGTGTGTGTAAAACAAAATGACTCACACCAGGCAGCGCCGGCGTATGGGAAAATGGGGGTTGTGCGTCAAAAAATGGTGCAAGTCAGGTCAGAGGCAAAATTCAGGCCTCAAACCGGATTTGCACCATTTCTTTTGACGCCCAACCTCCATTGACATGACTCCTGTCTTAGCAAAGACAAGAGTCATGCCCCCTTGCCCAATGGCCATGCCCAGGGGACTTATGTCCCCTGGGCATGGTCATTGGGCATAGTGGCATGTAGGGGGGCCCAAATCAGGCCCCCCTATGCCACAAAAAAAATTGAGAAAAAATACTTACCCGAACTTACCTTTACTTCCCTGGGATGGGTCCCTCCATCCTTGGGTGTCCTCCTGGGGTGCGCAAGGGTGGCAGGGGGTGTCCCTGGGGGCAGGGGAGGGCACCTCTGGGCTCCTTCCGAGCCCACAGGTCCCTTAACGCCTGCCCAGACCCAGGCATTAAAAAACAGCGCACATCAGGCTGTGCCCCGTTTTTTAAGGCCCACCCCCTCCTGTGCGTCAAAATGACCCCAGAGTATAAATATGGGGCACAGGCCTTAAGGTAATTTTTGGGAAGGGAATGCCTACCTTGCATATAATTAACGCAAGGCTGGTTCCCCCTTACAAAAAATGACGCACATGGTGGAATTTTGACGCCGCGGGGTCGGGCGTCAAAGTATAAATATGGGGCAGGGTTTGCGCCGATTGTGCGTCAAAATTTTGGACGCACATTCGGCGCAAACAGAGTATAAATATGCCCCTTAGGTTGCACGGATTTTCAGCACAAAAATTGACTGAGTAGTTACACAGTCTGAGTGAAGCACCAGGTATAGTAATTAATAGTGGTAGAACAGAAAGGACTTCAGAGAGAGATGGGACAGTAAATGTGCCCAGATTAAAATGAGAATTAAATGAATTGAGGGAACACTTGAGCTAGAAAGATTGAATACGTAGAATGAAGAAGAACTGAGCTTCATTTGTAAACATATCACAAATCATTCAGTAAAGATTTATGAGACTTTAGTGGAATTGGCTAAAAAATATGATGTGGATTTAGAGCAAGCAAAGCCTTTAACACTGATTATAATTTAGGTCCAAAGACATTGTAAACATGAGATAAGACGCATGAGAATGCACATTAAAGAATTAATTCTGAACATTCGAACATGGGGAGCATTACATAAATGGGAAGGCAGATGGGCAAAGAGAAGAGATCAGAAGAAAGCAAAGCAGAATTTGACTCAGGCTGGAGCAAATCAAGCTGATAAATAAAAATGCTACCAATGAGAGAAATTCCAGGTGGAGGGTATGTACATGTCCCTTGGAGCAGAAGTGACACATTGTCATTCACAAATGATTATCCAAGATTGAGGGAGAAACCCGTAGAGTGGTATGAGAAAACAGAGAGGTTTGTGAAACTTTCAAAATGCCTGTGGGAAGATTTCAATACATTATTTGACATTGTGGTTCTAGTTGATTTGTGAGTTGAGTGCAAAAGGTGTGTTGATTGGTCAACTTGTGAACAGCTGAGAGATCCGGTAACAGTTGCACTTTCTGACGAGGTGATGAAAGGGTACTACAAAGTGATTGAGTTTTTGAAGGATAAAGCTTCCCCAAAGGATGTTGATTGGCAAAAGACAGACAGGACAGCGCAGGAAATGAAAGAGTCAGTTCATGCCTATTTCGAGAGACTGTTGCAAGCATTCAAACAGCATAGTGGGTCAGAAGTTATTGAACCAAAAGACATGAGTTATTTTGTGTTCAGATTTGTGCAATTATTCAAACCTGAAATTACCAGCATGATTCAGAATCTTTTGATTTGCTGGCAGAATAAACCGATTGATGAAGTGCTACAGTATGCTAGGTAGTGTAGTGATGACATTGAATTGAAGCATAAAAAGTTGAAGGAGAGAGTGATGGTGATGTAAATTAAATGTGCTCAGACAGGCACATAAATCTGCAAGGGATGGTAAACACTAGTGGGATGCAAGGTGGGCAACAGCAGGTTAACAACGTGCCTCAGTTTAAAGGTAGATGACTGGTGTTCAGCTAGATCAGAGTGGTAATGTGGCTGATGTTTAGTCAATGAAGAAGCTGAGCCCATGTCGTGCTTGCTGTAGTTTCGGACACTGGTACGGGGAGTGTCTCTACTGTAATGTGAATAATTTGGTGCAGAATGGTGGTGTTGCACAAACTGTGGACAATAGTCAAGTTCAATCTCAGAGTTCAAAGTCCCCGAATTCAAAATATGACTGTTTCTACTGGATTACAACAGATGCAGGTCCCCCAACAGGTTCAAGTCCCTCAACAAATGCAGGTTTCTCAAGCCCCAAAGCAACAGCAGCAAGTGATGGTCCCTCAGCAAAACATCATTCAAAGAGCAAATGTAAATCAGTTAATCACACAATACTTGTTAATTGATTTCAGTAATGTTGAAATCCCTGAAACATATAACAGTGACAGTTCCGCGTAGGAAGAATGTATATTGGCTGCATCCTTAGAGGCAGATCTGCGTCGTAGCTATGTACATGCCAACATTATAGGGCACAATGTTTAATTCATGGTTGACACTGGAGCAACACGTTTCACTGTCAGAACTGCAGAACTGACAAACGTGCCCTTGTCAGGAGGAAAAGTAGAGGTGGTAGGAGTAGCAAATCAGCATTTAACAAACCTGCTTACAGAACATATTCCAGTTAAAATAGTATCATTTGAGGATTTGCACCAAATTGTTGTTTGTGATTCAAGTCCCGTGAGTCGTGACCTGTTGTGCAAATAAAAAAAATTCTTTAGTTGTAGTCACAATGGAATAGCAATTCAGATAAATATTGATGACGAAACGTCCAGCAAAACTGATGAAATGCATCCTCTCATTTCATAATTCCCAATGATGGTAAATGATTTACCCAAAGGCATGCAAGTAACAGTGATGGTGAAGGTTTGGGATTTTTCACAGAAAGATAGTGGACTCATCAGAAGAGTTGAGCCAGTCAAATAACAAGAAAGCCAAATGCAGTGTTTCCCAGGATCCCCTGGTATTATATGGCCCCAGAAGTGATTGCAGGAATAATTTGAGTGAAAATGGGCACAAAGTTTCTCCCACAAAATTACAATATTGTCAGAGAGAAGTGAAATATTTAGGACATCACATAGAAAAAGGAGCAAGGAAGGTATCTCAAGAGAGAACTGCAGCCATTATGCAAATTAATCCACCCTTGACACAGAGATGTAAGAATGATCTTCGGAATGGTTGGCTACTGCCGACAGTGGATCCCAAATTTGTAAACGATTTCCAAGCCATTGCAAACATTGACACACAAGGAAGTGTCTGAGGCCAGGTACGTCTCCTCGCATCGAGTGGCTCCTCCATTCTGCCCTTGTGTCCCTGACCCCGTCCCTGCTGCCGTTGTGGTAGGAGTATCTCAAATCTTTTATTTCACTGAATCTGTATTTTGTTTTCTGCTTTCAAATTTCAGTCTGCACTGTGTTTTTAATTGTATTTGTGTTCTTTTTGTGCCCCAATTCGTTTTTGCAGCCGTGCCTGCTGCCTTTGTTCTCCCTCCGGCTCTTGCCAGTTCTCCGTCCCTGCCGGTGCGTCCCCTGCGGGCCTGCCCCCTCGCGCTCCCATTGGCCACCCCCTCCCTCCTCCCATCTGCTCCTCCCTCCCACCTCCCCTTCTTAATGGCAGCCGCTGACACACCAGAGGCAAGCCTGTCTGTGCCTGTCTGCGCCTGGACCACGCTCAGCGCTGGTCCCCCTGGCCCTCACTGCCCCAAACCACAGAGGCATCGTTACTCCTCCACCAAACTCCATGCCCTCAATCCAGGACAACATCTCCCCTCTTGCACTCAGGCCACCCCCAAGCACATACACGGACTAATCACATGTCACGCATGCCGCTTCTCCTGCACTTCCACAAACATCAACAACACCTACACGCACCACAACTACAACAGCCACCGCAACCACCTTAACTGCATACTTCTAAACACCCGCTCCGTCCACAAGCATGCCATCGAGCTCTGGGACTTGATCACAACACACTCCCCTGACATCGCCTTCCTCACGGAAACTTGGATGAACTCCTCTTCAGAACCTGACATAGCAATAGCTGTCCCAGAAGGCTACACAATCTCTCGCAGAGACCGCATCAACAAACCAGGAGGAGGCATCGCCATCATACACAGGGGGGACCATCAAGATCACCACCAACACCCTCGACACCCTAGACAACACAGAACACCTACACTTCTTAATTCACATAAACGCCAACACCACCCTCAGAGGAACCCTCATTTACAGACCACCAGGCCCCGCCCCCTTTTCTGTGACACCATCACTGATACCATCAGCTCCCATGCCCTCACCTCCACAGACTATATTTTCCTTGGTGACTTCAGCCTTCACTGGAAAACACCCACGTCCACAACTCCACATCCCTGCTAGACAACCTCATGAACCTAGGACTCAAACAACTAGTCATCTCACCCACTCACTCAGCAGGACACACCCTGGATGCAATCTTCACCTCCAGCAACCACATCACAGTCACTCATACCACCGAACTCCACTGGACCGACCACCACTGCATCCACTTCTCCTTCACGAAACCACCCACCCACTACCGGCAACACACCACCCCCTACCGAATGTGGGACAAGATCCCCATAGAACACCTGAACGCCAAGCTCACACAAACCCCTCCCCCACCAACGACCCCAACATCGCTGCACACAATCCCACGCACTGGCTAACAACCTGCACAGACTCCCTCGCCCCACTGAAAAATAACAACAGCACCCGCAACATCAAGACCGCCCCCTGGTTCACCACTGAACTCCAAGCCTTCAAGCATGAATGCCGCAAAACTGAGAAAGCATGGCGCCAAGACCCCTCCACAAGCAACTTCTCCACCCTCAAAACCACCATACGCAAACATCACCAACTCATCTGGACCCCCAAAAGGGCTTACTACAAAGAATGCATAGATAGTAACTCACATAACAGCAAGGAACTCTTTACCATCATCAAAGAGCTCACCAAACCCAAATCCTGCACCATCGACCCCCCTCCCACACAAAACCTTTGCAACTCCCTCTCCAACTACTTCCACCACAAAATCTTAGACATACACAACAGCTTCACACCATCCGCTCCCACCATCACCACCACCGACATGACCGACAACACAACACTCCCCCACCCCACCCAACTCCTCACCTGGACCCCAACCAATGACGAAGAAACCAAAAGAACCATGAACTCCATCCACTCAGGCTCCCCCACAGACCCCTGCCCCCACCACATCTTCAACAAGGCCAACCCAATCATCGCTCTGCGCCGTAATCAACAGCTCCTTCGACGCCGCAACATTCCAAGACACCTGGAAGCATGCCGAAGTCACTGCACTCCTCAAAAAACCCAAAGCAGACCCGGAAGACCTCACTAACTACCGCCCCATCTCTCTTCTCTCCTTCACCGCGAAGGTCGCTGAGAAGATAGTGAACGCCCAACTGTCTCACTTCCTAGAGGAAAACAATGCACTCGATGCCTCCCAGTCTGGATTTTGCAAGAAGCACAGCACTGAGACCGCTCTCTCATCGCCTCCACGACGACATCAGAACCAGAGTCGACAAGGGCAAGACCGTCGCACTCATCCTCCTGGACCTCTCCGCAGCCTTCGACACTGTCTGTCACCAAATCCTCTGCACGCGCCTTTCCCGGCGCAGGAATCCGGCACAAGGGCCTAGACTGGCTCACCTCCTTCCTCGCCGAAAGAACCCAGAAAGTCCGCCTCCCACCCTTCCAGTCCCCAGCAACCAAGATCATCTGCGGGGTCCTCCCTCAGCCCTACCCTCTTTACTATTTACATGGCCCCGTTTGTCAACATCCTCCGCCCCCACGGAATCACCATCATCTCATACGCAGACGACACCCAGCTCAACATCTCCCTCACCAGGAACCCTTCCACCGCCAAGACAAACCTCCACGCTGGACTCCTCGACACCGTCAAATGGATGACAGCGACCCACCTCAAACTCAACTCCAACAAAACAGAAATCATCATCTTCGGCCCCAACAAGACAGTATGGGATGACTCCTGGTGGCCCACCGCCCTCGGATCACCCCCAACACCCTCCACCCATGCATGCAACCTCGGCATCATCCTAGACTCATCTCTCTCCATGGCCCAGCAAATCAACTCCATATCATCCGCCTGTTTCAACACCCTTCGCATGCTACGGAAGACCTTCAAATGGATTCCTATAGAAACCAGAAAAACCATCACCCTGGCACTCATCAGCAGCAGAATAGACTACGGAAATGCCCTCTAAGCTGTTACCACAGCCAAAGCTTCAGCAGAAACTCCAGCGTATCCAGAACGGAGCCACACGTCTCATCCTCAGCCTCCCACGCCACGAACACATCTCCGCTCACCTCAGATCCTTTCACTGGCTGCCCATCAGAAAAAGGATCACCTTCAAAGTCCTCATCCACGCTCACAAATCCCTCCACAACACTGGACCAGCCTACCTCAACTAACGAGTGAACTTTCATTCACCCACTCGTCTCCTCTGCTCTGCTGACCTCGCCCTCGCCACAGTCCCACGCATCCAACGTACCACCTCCAGAGGCAGATCCTTCTCCTACCTCGCCTCCAAGACCTGGAACTCTCTCCCCACCAACCCTTGCAAGACCCAGGATCTCCTGACTTTCAGAAAGCACCTAAAAACATGGCTTTCTGAACAGTAATACGGCTCCCCCCCCCACAGCGCCTTGATACCCTTTTGGGTGAGTAGCGCGCTTAATACATTTTTTGATTGATTGATTGATTGATTGATCCAGTGCACATTTGATGACAAATGCATAAAAGTCTTCTCCGAGCAGAAAGACTGTGCACTTTCTGTTTTGACGCAGTTACATGGAGGGGTCAACAGGCTAGTGGCTTATTTTTCTGCCACATTGGACCCTATATCTGCTGCTTTTCCCAGCTATTTGAAATCAGTTGGGCAACGGGTGTTAGCATTGCCAAGGCATTATCATGGGTCATCCCCTGAACGTCTATGTACCCCACTCTGTAGAGGTCCTTTAATCTGAACCAAAACCCAATATTTGACCAATGCATGTTTAACCCGTTATGAGTTGGCAATCCTTGGTTCGCCACATGTTAATATTAAAACATGTACAACGTTAAACCCTGCAACGCTATTGCCTGTGAATGTTGATGAAGATGAAATGGAACATGACTGTATCCATGTAACTGAACTATGTACCAAACCTAGACCAGATATTCAGGATACCAAACTAGACGAAAATTACTATGTCAGGTTTGTTGATAGCACCTGTTTGAGAGATAATGAAGGAACCCAGAGAGCTGGGTAAGCAGTTTGCACAGTCTCAGGAGTAATAGAAGCTCCATGGCTTCAAGGAGTTGTTTCAGCCCAAGTAGCCAAATTGGTGGCTCTTACTAGAGCATGCTATTGCTTCTGCACAGCTCAAAGTGACCATTTTCACTGGTTTTCAGTACTGGTTTGGTGTGGTTCACAACTTCGGACACTTGTGGTCCCAGAGAAGTTTTATGAACTTTTCAGGATCACCAATCAGAAATTTGTAAAATAATCTATCAGTTATTGAAAGCATTACAAATTCCAGTAAAAATTGCAGTTGTGAAGTGTACAGCACATCAAAAGTAAAGTGATTATATCTTGTTGGGAAATGCCTATGCTGATCAAGTGGCCAGATACAGTGCGCTCCATTAGATGTACTTTAATGAGGAATGGAGTAACGGAAGTAGGTCCAATCAGATTAACCAACGTTTCTTGATGACAGCCATTGATATCTGGGAAGAGGTTAAGAGATTATAGAAAGAAGTTACTGTAGAGGAACACAGAGGTTGGAGGAGAGCAGGTTGTGTTCAGAGAGATAAAGATAATGTTTGGGTTTCAAATGAAGGTAAAGCAGCCCTCCCAACCAGTTTGATGCCTTCGATGGCGAGGTATCATCATGGTCAGGTACAGTTTGGCAGGGACATTATGATCAGAACATTCAAACAGACATGGTACAATCCCAGATTCAGATTGGTTGCAGAAACTGTCACAGATGTGTAATGTGTCAGAAGATGAATGTTTGGAAATGCACAGTGGTGAACCTAAGTCACATAGATAGATCTGGAGGTCCTTTCAACTGAATGCAACTTGATTTCATAGAGATGCCTTCATGCAAAGGTTGGAAGTATGTGCTGGTGATAATGTGTATATTCTCACACTGGACAGAAGTCTATCCAATTCCCAGAAATGATGGTCTAACTGTTGCAAAGTTGCTTTTGAGGAAATTGATCCCAAGGCTTGGATTTCCAACCTCTTTGGAGTCAGACTGAGGATGTCACTTTAATAATGAGATCATAAAATTGTTGTATACAGCATTACAAACTGAGCAAAGATTGCTCTGCAGTTACAGACCAGAGACATCTGGATTGATTGAGTAGATTCATGGAACTTTAAAGTCTTGATTGGCAAAGGTGTGTGTATCTACGATGTTGAAATGGCATGATGCATTGCCACTTTTTCGGGTGAGCATGCGTAGCACTCCTGACAGGAAGGCAGGACTGTCCCCACATAAGATTCTCATAGGACATGCCATGAGACTACCAGCTGTGCCTGCAAATGCACTTGTGAACCTTACAGATGACGTACTGCTGGATTATTGCAAAGGATTAGCTGATGTGGTTCACTCTTTGTCTAACCAGGTTGAAGAAGCAACAACTCAACAGTCACAGGACCAATGTCACAACTTGAGTCCTGGTGAATGGGTTCTGGTGAAGAAAGATGTAAGAAAAGGAAAGGGCCATATTGAATTGTTCTAGTGACTACAACAGCTGTGAAGTATGCCAGACTGCCAAAACTAGGTTAATGCGAACCCCACACGTAAAGTACCAATTCCTCTTGAAGATAAAGTGCCTGTTCCTATAAGGTTGGAATCCGTGAATTAAGGGGTCCCGGTTAGCCAAACTGTGAGGACTGGACAAGTGGCTGGCGCAGAGCCTGCACAAGCTGGTGAAAATCTGAGTGCATCAAAAGCGATCAAAGGTGCAGAAAAGACCAGTCAGAGTAATTTGAATCCTGCTAGCTCAGCCAACGTTGCAACACCAGTTGTGCCTGAAACGCAAACTGTGAGGGGAGACCAGTGGCCCTTAATAACACCGACCCAATTGCAGATGTGCTATCAACAATTGCTGAAGTATCTGAACAGTCTGATCAAAGTGTTGGTGAAAACAGTGCAGCAAGAAGCTCAAGGAGAAAAAGAATGCCAAGCCACAAGTACTCTGTACCCAAATGGACTTACTTTGCTGCAAACCAAAGGGAGAAAGAGTTTATTGCCTTTTGTTTTGACCCTGCAGATTCAGCTGAATATTCTGGAACTTGAAATCACCTTAGAATTAAACTTTGAAATAACCTTGCCAATTGATGAACAGAGAAACTATTTGATGGAAGTGCTAATCAGTGATTACCAAACAGTGATTTATTAAGGACTTTCCCTTTTGAATTTTTAGAACTTGTTGGTAAAATTTTGATGAACTTTCTAGAAGACCAGGAACTGTTCTAAATTAGTGGAAAAAGGCTTTGAAGTATTTGTGATTTTGTTTCTGCTTTGCTCACGTTAAGAAAAAAATTAAAAGCTGCTTTACATTTTTGAGTTTGTTTTTCATTTTTGAATATGGTGTCTTGGTCTGATCCTAGACAAGTCACAAATCCAGATCAGGGTAAGCGGAGTAAATGTAAATATGTGTGCATTGGTTTAGCAATAGTATGTGCGATTGTGAGCGGATTGGAAATTGCTGGATTGAGTGTGTCAGTGAAGGAAAATTTAGAGAGCACAGTTACACCAGTGCATGGGGAGATATATACAAAACAAGATCAATTGTATGAGGTTGAGAGATTGCTTCATTTGGACAGCTCAAAGGGAGACTTGACTTCTAAAGTTTACTACAGATTACTGTACAAATATATTGAAACTATGGATGCACATGATTAGTATGTTTGTTCACAGATCCCTTCATCAGTACAGGAAGGAATCTCCTATCATAGTTTACCATTGGCTTGTATCATTAGTTGTAGTCTTGTATTAACCAGACTGTATAATCAGGAGTATATACTATATTTGTATTCTAATTTTGACCTAGTTTTTCCTTTGTGCCTATTAACCAGAATTTGAGTAGTATTGCTAAAGCTAACAATATGGACATAGTGTGAGGTTTCCTTGAAACAGCCCTAACCTTTGCCACTGCTTATGTGCACAAGAATAATTTAAATTGCATTCTCACACTAGTGGACAAAGATTTCATTATTCAAGTAGATGACAGGAGAAATGCAATGAAAACCAAAATAGAAAAGGAAGTAGTTTTACAGGATTGGCAGAAGGATGCTACACATCTTGCAGGCTGTGATGTACAAGGACCCTTAGCTTTAGATTGGCAACATGTGGGGAAGCTATGTACATACAGGCCGCAGTCAAAGACTAACAATAAGTTTGTAGGAATGTAGATATGTGTTTTTGTTTAAACGTGTTTGGATTTTCATGTTAAATGGACAGGATCTTTCCATACCAGGCATTTATTTCATTTGTAGGAAAAATGCCAATTACAAGCTGCCGAAAGGCTGGTAGGGTACATGTTACTTAGGACTAGTTTTTCTGAAAATCTACCATGTGGACAATTTTGACAATCTAGTCTGGAAAGGGAAATCTAATTCCAGAGAAAAAGAGGAGCTAGTACAGCAGAGATTACTGGTGACATTTTTGGTGTCTTGATTTCATCAGCAGGTGTGATTCTGAACAATATCAAAATTAGAAAGTTGTCAACTATTGTAGTTAAGATGTCACCTGGTTATGAAGGTGCCATGATTTTGGTAGACACAGAGATGGTTGCTATGAGATCAATGGTTTTGCAAAATTGTCTTGCTTTAGAAAGCTTAATGGCAAAGGAAGGCAAAGTCTACATAGTTTTACAGGTGCAACATAGCTGCGCATTCATCCTTGACAACAGTAAGGAGATAATGAGATTTATATCAAATTTGACAAATCTGCAAAATGATCTCAAAGACCTGGAAGAGACAACAATCAGGGAAGCAATAGGTAAAGGATTTTTGAATGTTGGATCATGGTTTGGAGGTATAGTGAGAATGATCCTGAGACCTTTGTTGATTGTGACTGTGTGTGTTATAGTCACACCTGGATTTTACAAGTCATGCAATTTCTGGAAGATACAGAGAGCTAAGAGTAAACAGAGGAGAGAAGAGATTAAAATGTAGAAAATGAGTGGTAGGTTTTACAAGAACCTGAAGAGAATTAAGAATTTCAGTAGACCAAGGCCCGTACATTAAGAAACAACTAGGCTTTGAATTGTCTCATTGTAAATGAGAATGTCTTTTTTTGTGACTGCATAATTTGCCGTCAGAGGAGGGATTGTTGGAGCGAAAATGTTGATAATGCTTTAGTGGCACAGAAGTTAGCACTAGTCTACTTTTATATTCACATTTTTTAAAAGCCTAAACATAGAAGCAAAAGCTGCAATAACGTCTGTTTTAAAAGTGTTCACGTTTTAATTTGTGGCAGACATTGTACTTATAATGTCAGACGTTGTGCCCACCAGAAGTGACAAAGTGCTAATATGTTTTTGAACAATGTAGACATATTGCAATCATTACAATGAATTATGAGTAGAAATGAGTATGATTTATGATGATTTTTATGATTTGTTAGTTTAAAGTTACGTGTGCAGAAAAATAAATGCCCATCTATTAGACTTAATTTAATGCTTTAACAAAGACTGTTATTATTAATTAAATCGTTTTGCATAATTTGATGTATTATTAATGATGAATTCATAAGTTTGCATAATTTGTGTGTTTTATTAATTACAATATTAATGCATTACATTCCTTATGTTAGCATAACTACGCCTGAAGTTTTCATATAGAAATAACATGAACTGTTGAGTCATCTTCTTTCCCTTCAACATTAATTTTTCCATTGAATTGCTTCACATGAGTAGTATAGAGCCCTATTCTATTGTACGTTTCATCCCACAGTGTCCTTGATATTGTTACATCAGGACTGAGAAGTAAAGCAGTACAATTGTTAAACTGTTCTTTCACATGAGAACTGTTTGAATTATCTTGACCCATGGGAAGATGGTCCAATGTATCAAGTGATGTACAGAATTGCTGGTGTCACATGGAAGGGAGATGACTTGATCCAGACCTGGGACTCTTCATTGTCGTTGCAACTTCAATGTGTGTCTTAATTTTCATTGATATTGTTCTTTTTGCGTATTATGGACTCATCAAATAGACCAATCAAACTGTTTAGAGCAATTTCGAGTTGGTAACGGACTCCTAAGTTTAGGTCAGAGCCTCATTTGAATCTTGAGCTGTTAACTTGTCGCCTGGATGTTTCCTGATTTTTATGTGCAGCAGCTTGTGTTCTGCTCTTTCCCCTGATGGTGCTTCTGATGGACTTTGCTGATGATCTACTGCTTTGCTGAGTAATCTGAATTGTATGCTGATTCTAGGAGAGGTGTATTCAAAGGCAATGCCAATTGTCCCCTTGCCTTGTTTTTTTATTAGTTAGCATGTTGACACCTGCCTATTTTATTTTTCTAGTTAGACTATACTAGCCCGAGATAGATCAGTTTACCATATTATTTTTGTCTTTTTTTTCTTTTTGCTTTTGCCCACGTTTTAGCTCTTCCCCACACATGCTTGTCCTAATTTGTGATAGTATTGGGTTGTCCCTAAACCTTTGTCCACCCAATATGATATATTGATTTGTGAATTAGTTGACTAATGTTATCTACAAACGATTTGCAATCTATTTCTGTTGCACAGATTGTTTCCTTGCTAGTACGTGGAGTTATTTTGGAATGCTTAATGGTGTTGATAGTAAGTAGATTAAACTTGTTCCGTAGATTTGGTCAGTCTAAGTTTTTTCTTTATCTATGTAACTTGATTCTGCACAGAATTTATGTTACTTTGGCTTTGTGGTTATACTAAAGCTTTGAAACTTTTCACAGATTGGAGTTTTGTTTCCCTTGCCACATTGGTCATGATGTTTACATTTATTGATGCATTGATTGATATTGGAATGATTGTATACGGTTAACCACGCTCCTCATTTGGTCCAAAGATCCCATCAACCTCAGGAAAAGCATTTTCAAATCCTGCCCGGTAGGACAAAATGCATTAGCATTATGACTTGTATTCCCCTCCCCACCGTGGCATGAGGTAAAAGACTATAGAACAGTCAAAAAGTGGTGGTGAAAGTGCCCCGACCAATGCAGCTACATCTATTCACGTCCGATGTCACTCAAGCTCTGTGCAAGCAAAAGTCATATCATTTAAAAAATCCTTCCAATTATTGTAAATTGTGGAGCATATTAGTTGTCCTGTATTTCTCTGTATCTGCTTTGAAAAGCTATCCTCTTGAGTCAAGGGTTTTAGCCTTGCAAGTGTACACCTTGGTTCCAGTCATAAGTGTAAGTCGAGATGTAGGAAGGAATGGTAAAGGTCCTCTGGTGCTTAGCTACTATTCATGTTGTCTGCCATCTGAAGGCAGAATCATCACCTAAATATATCCTATTTGATTTGTTACTCACTATCTCTATTGTCTATGAGTTCTTCCTTTGCGTTTATCCATTCAAACAAGTAAAAAAATCTTTGCATAAGGTTGGTGGTGCTGAAGCAGATGTCTTAATTAGAAATTTGTTAATGAGTGTTTATGTATTTTGAATAATGAATTTTGTAGAAAATGAATAATGTAGAAAAATAATGTGCACGTTTTAAATTGTGACCTCGAAGAATGGCCACCAGTGTTCACGAAATGTACTCTTTGAAGATTAATACTTATGAAATATTGAAAATGTATTAGAATAATGTAGTAATATGTCATATTAAGGGTTATGAAGTATGCTTTAGCTTATGAACTGTAGGCCTTAAACTTAGTGAGTGTCTTGGCTTAGTTTTGCCAGGCCTCATGCAGAAGCTGTATTTCTTAGCGTTTAAGAAAAAAAATGCTGACAGAGTGAACTAACTGTGAAAAGTTAATTGTATAATAAAATGCTTAGCAGAAGCTTTCCATGAGAACTGACTAACAGGAGACAGTGTCCGTAAAATGTGTTTCGGACTGTACGCAATGTGTGCTAGAGGTTCTTTCCCAGGACGCAAACAATGAAGACATTGATTGGAGACGAAGATGCAACAAATTCGATACCTGACGAGCCGGATGATGAGAACATTGTAAAGTGGGCCAATCAACGTTGTGTGAAAGGCAAAAAATCTGAATTCTTAGATTTGGTATAGAATCACTATTGGGTAGAGTAATAATGTACGATTAATTGACAAATTGGAAATTAGGGGTTCGTTTGGGTGACTTTGATATAACAACGTGACAGAGGGAAGAGCAGATCAGATTTAGGCAGATCTTACTCTGTTATGAGATATTGAGAAGAAGAGATTTGAGATTATGCCATTGGGCTAATACTGTCTGACTGAGAGCCTGATGTGTTGCTGATCGGTTGATGACCTGAGGACGAAGACTGATTCTGTTTTGCTGACCCATACTGTGGATAGTTAGATATGACAATATGACTGAAATGCATTTTTATGCCTTGTCTTTCTAGGTACCAACTGCGCTGTTTTGTTAATATTCTTTAGCTAGATAATTCTAAATTCACATTCTAAATTGTTTTGCATGAAGCCCCACATACTGATGTTAATCTGGATTAGTTGAGGTTATCTACATGACTATCGACAAACTACAGAGACAAATTATTGACAAACTATTTTGCTGAATTGCATGGATTATGTAGCATTATTGAAGCTAACCTTTCTGATGATTTTCACTAATGCTTTAGAATGTATTGTGATTCAATCTTTGATTAGGTTGTGTTTCTTGCGTCTTTTTGGTTAATCAATATTATTCTTATAAATGCGTTCTGATCTGATTTCGAGATGTTCAACATGACTTTAGCATTGTTAATATACGGGAAATAAACTTCCTAAACGTTTACTAAAGGTGTGGCTATTCATGGCTGAAAAGTCATGGTGTGTGAAAATTACTGACTCTATTGATTACTGATTACTGATTTGCCTAATGATTTTTGATTACTGTATATTGATTACTGATTCTGTTCTGGAGCTATGGTAAGAACATCTTAAACGAGTCAAAAGGTTCCTCGACCTACATGCGTACCCTTATAAGTTTACTTATTAAGGATCGACTTTCTAGCAGTTATGGTAGTAGACTGATGGTTTAGTCTCTTTGAGAGCTTGCCATGGGTGTCCACAATGGAGTGACAGGTGTTAATTGTCATGGTATAGGGACTGATGGTTTGTCTCTTTAAAAGCTTGCCATAAGTGTTCGGTATAGGGTGTTAACAATTGTGGTAGAGATTGATGGTTCGTCTCTTTAAATGACAGGTGTTGACAGTCATTAATAATTCAGTATTTTTGAGATATGGATTTTATTTTGCAAAACGATAATTGGAGACAAAATTAATTTCCCTTAAGCCCGGAAATGACTTTCCCAGATCCTGTATCCTGCTAGTAGTGTTGGGTATGTTCTGGCGTTTTAGTGATACAGCGAGTGAGATAGGTTGCGCTTGCATAGCTCATGCAAATCGCAGGTGAATTGTGACATATGTGAGGATTTAGGGAGTTTGCATACTCCAGATGAAGTTTTAGTAGGAGTGTGCGTACTGCGCAGTATGAGAGTAGGGAAGTCGTCAAGCTTCACATGTGTGTGGCGCTTTGTGCTAAAAAATTGTCCACGTGGTTGTTGTTGTACGGACCCTGCGTGGTCTAAGACTCCGGGGTACATTGGAAAAGTGTATGAGACACTTAGTTATATGTTGTAATCTGTCTGGTTTAGTAGATTGATCTGGCGTGGTCAACGAGTCAGTGTGACAGTTAAAGTGGCCAAGAGAAAATTTTGACTGAGATTTGGCGAGTCCAAAGTTCACCAGGACAGACTCATTGATCAGTTGAGAGTAAAATTTGCAGATCAAATTTTGCTTGCGAATCTGGGAGACTGAGAAAGAGGAATAGCTGCAGGAGCAAAAGGTCCCCCAGTGAAAATCCGTAAGGTTTCTGAAGCAATTGTGTTACCTTCCTGTAGTAAACCAGCAGTTTGTTTTTGTTTTTTGTTTTTTGAATAGTGCTTGCAATATCATGCATTAGTTTTGTGTGTATTGGAGTCTAGGAGGACGAGCCGCAAGACTTTGTCAGCTGCAGTACGTGTGAGTGTGACGTCATTGGAGCCAAGATAGGATAGGTTGGCTAGTGGGAAGGGTCACGCACGGACTAGCAGCTGTCCGTGTGAGGCAATTGGTTAAGAACGTGGGTGAAAGCAATCTTGGGAGTAAAAGTCATTTCCTGATTTGATTTTGAATAAACAGAAATAGAAAAGATGAAGTTTTTCAAGGCATTGAAAAGCGTCCTAAAGGGGAGATATGTACATTAAAGCTAATGTAGGAGAGCCTACACCGGCCGGAAAATACACCGGCTTACATTGTAATGGAGGAGTGAGGTGTCACGGCATGTCTTTGGTTAAAGCAATGGTGCAAGTTAGAGAAAAATGGAAGCTTAACTTTTCTGAGGATGAGGTGTTCAATTTGAGAATTTTGGAGCAATTGCAGATGGTGCTCTATAAATTGAAACCCCTTCTGAGACCAGCACAGTTTGAGGCATTAGCAGTTTGGGAGCTGGTAGCTAGGCATCAACAGCAACTGAAATTCAATAGGAGAGTAAGAAAAGTAGAGAAGTCTTTAGCGGGCAAGATGGGATCGGGAACAGAGGAAGTGGAGATCAGTGACATTGCAGGATGTTAAATTGTTTCCAGCAATTACGCAGGAAGATGAGACAGAAGGAAAGAAAGCAACTAAAAGAAATAATAAGAGAGGTGTCCGGGACTAAGGAAACAAGAAAGTCTTCCATAGTGGAGGAAGAATCAGATACTGAGGATCTTGTTACGCAGATACTGAGAGACTGAGCACCACCGTATGCGGTGCATGAAAGTGGTCCGAGTACTAGTGCTGATCCAACAGCACAGGCACAGGCAAGGGGGACCGTGAGTCCAGTACAGGTTAATACTAGCCAAACACAGGGTGTGGTGCAAGGACCTAATGTGCTGACTGCTCCAGTAGTTCAGGCACAGATGCATCCGCCACCCATACAAAGAATCTATCCTGATGTGACTATTTTGGAGATGACTTCAAACTTAGTTGTGCCTACAGAACAAGTTGTACCGAGACAATTGTTGGTTCAGACTGAACTAACTCCGATTTTGTTCCCCCAAGTGCAGTCGCAAGGGATGCCGAGGTTTAAACCAATGGCATGAACACAGTCAGACTTGACACCAGTTATGAATCAGAGTATGAGAGTTACTCTCCCACAGTGTACAGGTGCCAGAGCAGCCCCAGATACAATATCGCTGCCCATTACTGTTGGTCCAGTGGTACCATTATTTGTGCAAAATAAACCAATTATGGCTAAACAGGGATAGATGTTTCAAAGTTTAATAAGGAGGGGACCAAATGAGCAAATTCAAGTTGTCCCTTCCATGGGTCAGACCTTTGATGGATTGAGGTCATTGTTAGATCTCAGTCCACTTGTTGCACTTCCAGATAACGTGAATGGACCTAGTGGCGGTCAGAGCTTGAAGTTATTGACACCAGAGACACCGAATGCAGTGGTACAACAGGTGACACTGGTGAACGTGAGTAACATTTCAGTACAAGGGTTGACAGCTCAACAGTTGACTGAATGGTTAGATAAGCTGAATACCCCACAGAATGCTTCCATGGGTGAGGAGCAGATCAATTGTGTCAGATTGAGCATCGAAGAGGGTGAATTAGTTGAGGGAACAATGGGGGTGAATAGATTAGAATCCTAAACAGAGGCCGAGTTGGGGTACTTATGCCCAAGAATCAGAAGAGAGGTGGGCAAGGTACACCAGAGATTGGGAGATTTCGAGAAAACGAAGCATTTGAAGAGAAGTTACAGATTAGATTTCGAGGCAAAGGATTTTGAACACATGAGGTCTGCTGGAATGAAGGCGCACCTTAAAGAATTATTGCAGAGTGCTCACATTTGGGCAGCATTAGAGACGTGGGAAGGCAGATGGGTAAAGAAAAGAGACAAAAGGAAACAAGATTCTCTAGAAGTGACCAAAATCGTACAACAGGACAAGGATCTGGTGAAGATTTTACCAATGAGAGAAATCCCAGGGGACATTTTGTTCATGTTCCCTGGAGTAGGAGTGACATTCTATAGTTTATGAATGATTATCCAAAACTGAGAGAGAAGCCAGTAGAGTGGTATCAGCAGATGGACAGGTTTGTGAAGCTCACGAAGTGTTTGTGGGAAGACTTGAACACATTACTAGAGATAGTGGTTCCAGCTGACTTGTGGGTTGAGTGTAAAAGAGCTGTAGATTAGCCAACAAGTGAACCAGAGAGCGATAAGAGTACAGGTGCACCATCTCCTGAGGTAATGAAATATTACTACAAGGTGATTGAGTTCCTGAAGATGAGGATTTTGCCCCAAAACATTGATTGGCAGAGGATTGATAGGACGGTGCAAGAAGTAAAAGAGTCGATACACGCTTACTATGAGAGATGTTGAAGGCGTTTAAAGAGTACAGTGGCAAAAAAGCAATTGAGCTGAAAGACATGCTGCATTTTGTGTTCAGATTTGTGGAAGGACTGAGACCTGAAATAGGTCAGATGATTAGGTCACTTGATTTTCTGGCAGGCAAAGTCAATTGATGAGGTGTTGCAGTAAGCAAAATATTGTAGTGATGAGATTGAGTTGAATCAGAAAAAGTTGAAAGAGAAGGCAATGGTGATGAGATTAAGGAAGCTCAAACAGGAGTCCAATGAAATTTTGTGCAGCAGATACCATTGCAGCAAGGAAATGTAATGTTTCAGCCTCAGATGAGGGATAAAGGCTGTGGAGGTAATATGAATCATGGTCCGGATTACAATACTGTAGTGATTCAAAATGTAGTGCAGGGAATAAAGAAGCTGTTACTGTGTCACATTTGTGGAGCCATGGGACACTGGAAGTGGGAGTGTCCGATAATGGTGCAAGAGGGTGTTGTTCAGCAAGGTAACGATGTCAACACATTTCAAAATGTGAGAGGACCAAGAATGAGAGGTCCAAATCCAAATTTTCAGAATATTGTGAATCCAGTGCAGAATTTCCAGCCCATGCAGCAAGTGCAAATACCCTGTGCACAGGTGTCACAGTTGGAGCAGATGTAGCAGCAGGTTCCCATGGTACCTAGACAGCAAATGCAGATACCTCAAGCCCTGATGGAGCAGCAACACATGATGCTTTCTCAACAGGTCACAGGTCAGAGACAAGACAGAAGTAATAACGCAGTACACCAATTCCCATTACACAGTGAGAATTAAATAAATAGAGAATGGATGAGTGACAGTTCAGAAGAGGAGCCATGTGTGCTTGCAACTTCTTTAGAAGTAGATCAGAGGGGACCTTATGTGAGAGGAACAGTGATAGGTCACAGAGTCTCATTTTTGCTTGACACAGAAGCTACACGCTCTACTGTGAGAAGTACAGAAGTTCTGAATTTGTCCCTTTCAGGAAGAACAGTTCAGGTTGTGGGGGTAGCGAATCAGTGTGTGACAAATCTGATCACAGACCCAGTGCAGGTCGAGATTGGCAATTTCCAGGGACTGCATAGGTTTGTGGTCTGCGAATCGAGTCCGGTATCCCTATTGGGAAGGGACTTGTTGTGCAAGACAAAGGCCCTCAATATGACATTGGCGGTAAGTGCCGCTTACCGCCATGCTGACTGCCGCCAACATACCGCGACTGCAGTGGTATACCGCTAACCGTATTATGACCCACACATAGAAATCTGCCACTATACAGACACACACACAAGTCCACCAGCCCAAAGGTCAGTGATAAACTGGCGGTACCAAAACCCACACCGTTAGGCCAACAAAAATACCCCCATAGCATCATGACCCACGAATCATCGCGGCGGCCATTCAACCGCGGTAAACCATTAGCGGTACAGACTGCTGCGCTCAACATATACACACACATACAAAACTACAGCACATTGGACAATTCAAAATACACACATACACCCACCACACCCACACACCCACACCAATATAAAATACACACCCACACTACCCACAACCCTTTACGACCCAAAGATTTTGGCAAGTGAGAGAGAGAGACAAGCAAGGAGCACTCACTGTATCTGAGCCACAAAACACCATCACCCATACACCATCCATGCACCTCACAGCACACACCCCAACACATCACCCCACACACCCTCACACACACACTCACACTACACCCATGGCACCACAAAGACACCCTAGGTTCTCAGAGAAGGAGCTAAGGGTCATGGTGGAGAAAATCATCAGGGGAGCCACAGCTATTCGGATCACAGGAGACATCTATTGCAAAGAAGATGGAGCTATGGCGGAGAGTCGTGGACAGGGTCAACGCTGTGGGACAGCACCCCAGAACAAGGGATGACATCAGGAAGAGGTGGAACGACTTACGGGTGAAGGTATGTTCCGTGGTTGCAAGACACCAGATAGCTGTACAGAGGACTGGTGGTGGACCCCTACCTCCTCCCCCACAACTAACAACATGGGAGGAGCAAGTCTTGGAGATCATCCATCCTGAGGGCCTGGCAGGAGTAGCAGGAGGACTGGACTCTGGTAAGTCAAAGCTTTACTACTTTATCCCACACCCTAGCTGCATGCCATCACAAACGAACAACCCCTACCCTCACCCCCATCACCCCACCACCTCACATATACCCCACCATCACAACCCACCTATCCCAATACCAAGCCCTGCATTCAACACCACTGCGTGGACCCCCATCAGAGACCTGCATGGACACCCATTACCACAGCATGCACACTAGTGACAATCACTTAGCCAAACAAATCACAATTCACACAAGCCAAAGCTGCCTTGCTAATAACAACCATAGAGGGAAACATACTCATGCACAAGATGGCACACGCAGAAACAATAACACTGCATTTACATCCCCACAAGACCCCCACTCAACGTCACGAGAGAGGAGGTGCCAGCCACATCCAGTCCCCCCCCCCAGAAGAGGCCCACAGTGATGACAGCAGCTCTGCACGCCTGGATCACAATGACCAACCTGGCCCTTCAGGGACCTCTGGACAGTCGGTTACCCAGGCACAGTCCCAACCCACCACAGAGCCTCCCCCCTCAGGAAACACCACCACAGCACCGACCCAGCGGGCACATCCTTCTGTCCCCAGGACACGTCAATCAGCAGTGTGTCCACCACTACAGGGAACCAAGGTAACCCCACAAACACAGGACAATCAGGGACCTGGGGTCAGTGGCAGTGGGCACACGGGTCAGGGGACAGAGGCACAGGACAACAGGGAAGCTGAGAAGACTGCTGTGCGACAGGGGTAGGACAGGCCCAGGGAACTGACTCTCCATGAGGCACTCACCAACATCCTGGGAGCATGCCACCATTCCCAGGAGACCATGGGCCAGATCCTGGGCAAGCTGCAGGAGACCCAGCGGCTGCAGAAGGGACAGTACCTGGGGATCAGGGAGGACCTGAGGGACATCCACACCACCCTGGTCACCATTGAAGGGGTGCTGGCAGACATGGCCAACACCATGAGGGAGGCAGTGGCACACCAACAGGACCCTGACACTAGCCACACCGAAGAACAGCCCTCCAACTTCGCCGACGCTAGTGGACAGGAGGCCCCACCAGAGGAACAACAGGCCACCAGCACCCCACCCCCTGCACAAGGAGAACCACCCCGCAAAAGGTCCCTGCGATCCAGGCAGAAGCCAGAGAACATTGCTGTGACCCCAGCCAGGAAATAAGACTCTCCTGATTGTCACCCTTCTGTCCCACTCTTTCACCCTGTCCACCTTGAACTGCCATTGCTCGGCTTCCTATGCCCCCTTGGACAATGCACCTGTGATACAAATAGACTGAACTCTATCCTGGGCTTTTCTCCATCATCAACCCAGCCCATTACACGTCCCCATTTACATTTCAGCACTGAAATAAACACCCTTGGAACTATTACAAGTATGGAGTCTGTCAATTGTTTGACATATGTATTAGTTTAACAAACTGTAAACATTGCAATTCAAATGTATTGTAATATTTACATAAGTATGACCTGTAGTGGGCAGCAGTAAACACACCGGGAGCCAGAGTGGGGCACAGAGATCTGAAAATAGAGATGCCAAAAGGTACAGTAAGTGGGCATAGAAATAGGTAAATCAGGCTGCCATGTTCAATGTCTAACACAAAACTGCAATGGAAGGTGAAGTTACAGTGTTTTACCTGTGTGTCACTGGAAGTACTGTTGAATTAGTGTAGTTCTGTTGTCCACATCCTCTTCCTCTGCCTCCTCTTAATCACTGTCCACAGGCTCCACCGCTGCCACACGACCATCCCCAGGTTCATCCTCCTGCAGAAAAGGCACCTGGCGTCTCAAGGCCAGGTTGTGCAACATGCAACATGCAACAATGATCTGGCACACCTTCTTGGGTGAGTATTACAGGGATCCACGTGTCAAATGGAGGCACCAGAATCTGGCCTTCAGGAGGCCAAAGGTTCACTGAATGATCCTCCTTCTTCGCCCATGTGCCTCATTGGAATATTCCTCTGCTCTTGTCCTGGCATTCCTCACTGGGGTCAGTAGCCATGAGAGGTTGGGGAACCAGTCACCTGCAAATATCAAGGGATACCTGCTGGCCACACACTCACCCTTACGGCCAAACCCACACCCATATACCTACATCAACTGGGTGGGGACCATGGGCTCACCTATTAGCCACACCCTGTGCCTCTGGAGTTGAGACATCACATATGGGATGCTGCTATTCCTCAAGATAAAGGCATCATGCACAGAGCCAGGATACTTAGCATTGACATGGGAGATGTACTGGTCCGTCAAACAACACCATCTGCACATTCGGAGAGTGAAAGCTTTTTCTATTTCTGAACACTTGTTCATTTCTCCGGGGGGGGGGGACAAATGCAATATGTGTACCATCAATGGCACCAATGATGTTGGGGATATGTCCCAGTGCATAGAAGTCAGCCTTCACTGTGGCCAAATCCTCAGCCTGGAGGAAAACGATGTAGCTGCGCATGTGTTTCATCAGGCAGACAACACTCTGGTCAGCATGTTTGAGAACATAGGCTGTGACATCCCTGTTGCTTGGAAGGAAGCACTTGCCAGGAAATGGAGCACTGACAGGACCTGCGGGGTGGCGGATAGCTGATATCAGGTCTGGCTCCAATTGGGCACACAGTTCTTGGATTGTGGCCCTATCAAGTCTGTAGGTTAGGGTAATGTGCCTGTCCTCCATTGTCGCCAGGTCCATCAGGGGTCTATACATTGGGGATGTCTCCATCTCCTATTCATCCTCAGTTGAACTCTAGGGTGAAAAACGGTTAGCAGAAGGTCATATTCAAACATATTTTCACATTAATATTCAATTTTTGCTTTACAGAAACATTATGTGAACTCGTAAGTCAGTTGATGTGCCAATGTCTGCTGTGACGCAGTTAGGTGCCATGGCCTGTATCCCCCGAAATGGTGGCTGCCTGACCTATGAGGAGGGACTAGTGGAAATGAGGTAATCCCGCTGGCGTTGTGCGCCATTGCGGTCCGCGGTCGATGACCACTGTGCAACACCGCATTGGTTATCATTGGGGCTATGGGTTCCAGGAGCCAATGGTGATGTACGCCAGTGGTGACGGTACGCACCGCCGTGGACATGACTGACATTTTCTGTCTGTTCACTCACTTGCTACCTGACCTTCAACAGGAAAGGACCTACACTGCAATTGCTGCTGTGACGTGTCTGGAAGCAACAATGGCTCGAGTGTCTGGGGAAAGGGCCCCTGCCTTCAATTCGGAGGAGTTGGCGAGACTTGTGGATGGGGCCCTACCCTAGGACCCTTTACTCTATGGTCCTCCAGACAAACAGGTGAGTACACTGTGAGCATGATGCGTGGGGCATGAATGTATGGATTACTGTGTGTGTAAGCCTCGTGTAGGGGTGGGTCTGAGGGGTCCTGGGCAGAGTGCTGCATGTATGGTGGTCAATGTATGTGCTTAAGGGGATGGGGGGATATGGTGGGCCTTGAGTATAACAGTCCGGACGGTATGACTAACACCTTTTCTGCAGGTCAGCGCCCATCAGAAAAAGGGTATTTGGCGTGCCATCGCCAAGGAGGTGCGGACCCTGGCGGTCTTTGACAGGTGGAGCACCCACTGCCGCAAATGGTGGGAGGACCTGCGCCGCCGGGCAAGGAAGACGGTGGAGGCCCAGCTGGGGCTGGCCTCCCAACGAGGAAGGGGTGCCCGTTGTACCATACCCCCCTGACTTTCCGCATCCTGGCAGTGGCCTATCCAGAGTTGGATGAGCACTTGAAGACATCACAGCAGCCACAAGGGAGTGAGTACATATTCAGAATCATGACTTTGCACGCGTTAACGTATTACCTGAGTGGTGGATGGGGGCTGTGGGTGCCACTAGGCCAGGGTGAACATGGCAGGGTATGTTCAATGATGGGCAAGCTCAGATGCACTCCAACCCCAATAATGTTAGTGGGCATCTACTACTGGGCAGGGTCCTGTGGGTTTCAGGTGTGCAGCTAGTGGCGCTAGGCATTGTACCCAGTGGCATGGTGACTAGCATTGTAACTGGTTGTTCATGGCCTAGTGCATAGGGCTGTTCCCTGTGAGTTGTGTACGCCAACGGAAGTGTTGTAGCTGGCACTGACCAAGTGTATCCTCCATCTCTCCCCCCTTTTTTGTTTTGTCTCCCTGTCCTTGTGTGTATTAGCATCATCTGGCGGAGGAGGGAGCTGCATCCCACATGGGCGTGGAGGCCGAATCCACCGATGGTGTGGGCATCAGTGGGACAGAGGGCGAGGGGAGCACCACGACGGAGACAGGAGGGGACAGTACCAACAGCAACACCTCCTCCCATGGAAGCTCCCTGGTGGTGGCGGACACCTCTGTGCCCACCCTAACTACAGGCACAGCCGCCAACCCCTGTACCAACACTGCCCTCCCAGCATCCCCTCGGTGTGTTTCCCGTGCCCACTCACCCAGGAGGGTGGGCATCTCCTTCGCCCCAGGCACCTCAGGCCCTGCCCCAGTCAGCCCTGCTGCCCTCAGTGTGGAGGCTATTGACCTCCTGAGATTCCTCTCTGTTGGGCAGTCAACCATACTGAATGCCATCCAGGGTCTAGCAGGGCATTTGCAACAAACAAATGCATACCTGAAGGGCATTCACTCTGGCATGGCTGTCCAACAGAGAGCATTCCAGGCTCTGGCCAACTCACCGATGGCAGTCATTGTCCCTGTCTCTAGCCTTCCACCTCCAACTTCCTCTACCCAGTCCCAATCCCCTCAACCCCAGCCTATCCCAAGCACACCTTCAGACCAGCAATCACCTGAATCAACACACAGAAGTGGCTCAGGCAAACAGAAGCACCACACTTCATCTCACAGGCACTCACACAAGCACCATCCAGATGCAGACACACCAACATTCACTGCCTCCACTGTGTCCCCCTCCTCCTCGTCCACCTCCCTCCCAGTAGCGTCTCAACTCACACCTGCATGCACTACATCCTCATCCACTACCTCCATCACCAGCACGCCTATCACTACATGCCCCTCACTGGCAGGCACCACGCCCACATCCATGCACACGTCCCCTGTGTCTTCTCCCACTGTGTCTGTGACCCCTCCTCCCAAAGCACACAAACGCAAGCACTCAGATACCCAACAGCCATCATTCACAACAGCATCCAGCCCATGCACCTGCACCCAAACACAGCAGACTGACACCTCCTATAACCACTCCCTCTTTCTCCACACCCAAACCTTCACCCTCTTCCCACCAGAGTGTCCCTAAGAAGCTTCTCCTCACCACCCTTGACCTATTCCCTACCCCTCCCCCGTCCTTCACTTCGGGCCAGGGTGGCCAGAACCCAGCCCAGCACCTCAGCCACACAGTCCACGTCCACTGTGGTTTCTGCAGCTACTGCAGGTGTGAGAGGCTCCAAGGAGGTACCCGTCAGCCCAGCCAGTGTGCAAGCACCACCTGCCAAGGCCAAGAAGGGTCCGCCACCTAGTAAGGGCAAGAAGGGGACACCAGCCAGCAAGGGGAAGAAGGCACCACCAGCCAGCAAGGGAAAGGAGGCACCACCAGCCAGCAAGGGAAAGGCGGCACCACCAGCCAGCAAGTGCAAGAAAAAGACACCAGCTGGCAGAAGCAAGGAGGCGCAACCATCTGCCAAGGGCAGGAAGGGGAACACAACACCAGCCAAGGCACTTCAGCCGCCCGAGACTGCAGGTGAAGGCTTGGAGGCTACAACTGACAGCACCGCCACCTGCACAGCAGCCAGCACTGCCACCTGCCCCGCTGCCAGCAGCATCACTGGCAGCAGCCCCAGTGAGCAGCTGTCCGAGGCTGCAGGTGAAGGCCTGGAGGCTACCACCACCACTGACAGCACCGCCACCTGCAGCGCAACTGGCATCCACTGAGCAGCCGTCATCACCGGCTCACAGTATATAGTGGTGACTACATGGGCTGCAGTGCGTCCTGTCCCCTGCAACACCTGTCGGTGTGACATCCAGGTGAGAGACTGTGACCCCCATCCAGGATGAAGCACACTGGGCACAAGGCCCCCTCCAGCACCAGTGGAAGAAGGCATCCACTCAGCCCCTCCTTGCCAGGATGAAGCACACTGGACACAAGGCCACCTACAGAACCAGTGGAAGAAGGCATTCACTCAGCCCCTCCTTGCCAGGATGAAGCATACTGGGCACAAGGCCCCCTCCATCACCAGTGGAAGAAGGTATCCCCTCAGCCCCTCCTTGCCAGGATAAAGTACACTGGGCACAATGCCCCCTCCAGAACCAGTGGAAGAAGGCATCCACTTGAGAGACTTGAGAGACTGTGACTTTGCACTCCCCAGGACCAAGCAGTGGGCAAACCACCCACTAGAGAGACTGTGGCTTTGCACTTCCCAGGACCAAGCAGTGGGCAAACCACCCACTTGAGAGACTGTGGCTTTGCACTCCCCAGGACCAGACAGAGGGCAAAACACCCACTTGAGAGACTGTGGCTTTGCACTCCCCCGGACCAAGCAGTGGGAAAATTACCCACTAGGGAGACTGTGGCTTTGAACTCCTCAGGACCAAGCAGTGGGCAAACCACCCACTTGAGGGATTGTTGCTTTGCACTCCCCAGGACCAGGCAGTGGGCAAACCAACCACTAGAGAGACTGCGGCTTTGCACGCCCCAGGACCAGGCAGTGCACTTGAAAGACCGTGGTTTTGCACTCCCCAGGACCAAGCAGTGGGCAAACCACCCACACTCCCCAAGACCAAGCAGTGGGCAAACCACCCACTTGAGAAACTGTGGCTTTGCACTCCCCAGGGCCAAGCAGTGGGCAAACCACCCACTTGCGAGACTGTGGCTTTGCACTCCCCAGGACCAAGCAGTGGGCAAATCACCCACTAAAGAAACTGTGGCTGTGCGCTCCCCAGGACCAAGCAGTGGGCAAACCATCCACTTGAGAGACTGTGGCTTTGCACTCCCCAATGTTAGAAAGTAGCCTCTTTCTAGCATGGTTAGCCCCACTTTTGGCCTGTTTGTGAGTGTGTGTCAGTGTGTTTTTACTGTGTCACTGGGATCCTGCTAGCCAGGACCCCAGTGCTCATAGATAAAAACCTATATGTCAGTATCTTTTGCCTGTCTCACTGGGATCCTTCTAGCCAGGACCCCAGTGCTCATAGTTTATGGCCTAATGTGTATGCTGTTTGGTGCCTAACTGTGTCACTGAGGCTCTGCTAATCAGAACCTCAGTGCTTATGCTCTCTCTGCTTTTAAATTTGTCACTGAAGGCCAGTGACTTCATTTACAAATTTCCATTGACATACTGGACCCCCCCAATAAGTCCCTAGTATATGGTACCTAGGTACCCATGGCATTGGGGTTCTAGGGGATCCATATGGGCTGCAGCATTTCTTTTGGCACCCGTAGGGAGCTCATACAAACCCTTACACAGGACTGCTATTGCAGCCTGTGTGAAATAGTGCACACACTATTTCACAGCCATTTTCGCTGAACTTAAGTAACTTATAAGTCACCTATATGTGTAACCTTGACTTGCTGAAGATTAGGTGCAAAGTTACTAAGTGTGAGGGCACCCTTGCACTAGCAAAGGTGACCCCACATAGTTCAGGGCCATTTTCCCAGACTTTGTGAGTGCGGGGACACCATTACACGCATGAACAACATATAGGCCAATACCTATATATAGCTTCATAATGGTAACTCTGAATACGCCCATGTAACATGTCTAAGATCATGGAATTGTCCCCATTCCAAATCGGGCACTGGGAAGCCAATTCCATGCATCCTGGGGGCTCCACCATGAATTCCCAGTACTGCCAAACCAGCTCTCTGAGTCTTGCACTGCAGCTACAGCTGCTGCCACCTCGCAGACAGGGTTCTGCCCTCCTGGGGTCTGGGCAGCCGAGTCCCAGGAAAGCAGAACAAAGCATTTCCTCTGAGAGCAGGGTGTTACACCCTCTCTCTTTGGAAATAGGTATTACTGGGTTGTTGGCACCTTCCAATATGAAATCTCATCTCCAACGATCTTCACGCCATGGGACATCTTTTGCATCACGCAGGAAACCACTGGCATCTTTCTAGGGTGCATGTCTGCAGTCTTTGACTAACCAGGGACTCTTGTTTTGCATCCTCTTCTGGGTTGGCAGGGGCTCCTGTCCTTCTTGGAACTTCTTTCGACTTCTCGAGTTGGTCCCCTTCCTTTGCAGGTCGTCAGGTCCAATAATCCAGCAGATGTTCTTTGCAGACTTGGTTGGCTGCTGCAAAATCCTCCAAAACGAGGTGTAGTGTGTCCTAAGGAAACTCGCAGTACTTTACTCCTGCTTTTCTGGGCTCTGGAGTGGGGTAATTTTCTTACCTTTATTGTATTCTTACTCTCCCAGCGATTCTGCACACACTACACTTGTCTAGGGGAGAATTTGTGATTCACATTCCACTTTTTTAGTATATGGTTTGTATTGCCCCTAGACCTATTTTCTCCCATTGCATTCTATAGGATTTCCTACTGTTTGCATTGTTCTATGACGATTTATTTGTCAAATTTTGGTGTCTAGGGTATATATTGTGTATAATACTTACTTCCAGAAGAAGTATTGTCTCTAAGATATTTTGGTACTGTGTCACTGTAAGGAAATGCCTCCTTGGCATGGTTGCCCCCTGACTTTTTGCCTTTGCTGATGCTATGTTTACAATTGAAAGTGTGCTGAGGCCTGCTAACCAGGCCCCAGCACCAGTGTTCTTTCCCTAACCTGTACTTTTGTATCCACAATTGGCAGACCCTGGCATCCAGATAAGTCCCTTGTAACTGGTACTTCTAGTACCAAGGGCCCTGATGCCAAGGAAGGTCTCTAAGGGCTGCAGCATGTCTTATGCCACCCTGGAGACCTCTCACTCAGCACAGACACACTGCTTGCCAGCTTGTGTGTGCTAGTGAGGACAAAACGAGTAAGTCGACATGGCACTCCCCTCCGGGTGCCATGCCAGCCTCTCACTGCCTATGCAGTATAGGTAAGACACCCCTCTAGCAGGCCTTACAGCCCTAAGGCAGGGTGCACTATACCATAGGTGAGGGTACCAGTGCATGAGCATGGTACCCCTACAGTGTCTAAATAAAACCTTAGACATTGTAAGTGCAGGGTAGCCATAAGAGTATATGGTCTGGGAGTCTGTCAAACACGAACTCCACAGCACCATAATGGCTACACTGAAAACTGGGAAGTTTGGTATCAAACTTCTCAGCACAATAAATGCACACTGATGCCAGTGTACATTTTATTGTAAAATACACCACAGAGGGCACCTTAGAGGTGCCCCCTGAAACTTAACCGACTATCTGTGTAGGCTGACTAGTTTTAGCAGCCTGCCACAAACCGAGACATGTTGCTGGCCCCATGGGGAGAGTGCCTTTGTCACTCTGAGGCCAGTAACAAAGCCTGCACTGGGTGGAGATGCTAACACCTCTCCCAGGCAGGAATTGTCACACCTGGCGGTGAGCCTCAAAGGCTCACCTCCTTTGTGCCAACCCAGCAGGACACTCCAGCTAGTGGAGTTGCCCGCCCCCTCCGGCCAGGCCCCACTTTTGGCGGCAAGGCCGGAGAAAATAATGAGAATAACAAGGAGGAGTCACTGGCCAGTCAGGACAGCCCCTAAGGTGTCCTGAGCTGAGGTGACTCTAACTTTTAGAAATCCTCCATCTTGCAGATGGAGGATTCCCCCAATAGGGTTAGGATTGTGACCCCCTCCCCTTGGGAGGAGGCACAAAGAGGGTGTACCCACCCTCAGGGCTAGTAGCCATTGGCTACTAACCCCCCAGACCTAAACACGCCCTTAAATTTAGTATTTAAGGGCTACCCTGAACCCTAGAAAATTAGATTCCTGCAACTACAAGAAGAAGGACTGCCTAGCTGAAAACCCCTGCAGAGGAAGACCAGAAGACGACAACTGCCTTGGCTCCAGAAACTCACCGGCCTGTCTCCTGCCTTCCAAAGATCCTGCTCCAGCGACGCCTTCCAAAGGGACCAGCGACCTCGACATCCTCTGAGGACTGCCCCTGCTTCGAAAAGACAAGAAACTCCCGAGGACAGCGGACCTGCTCCAAGAAAAGCTGCAACTTTGTTTCCAGCAGCTTTAAAGAACCCTGCAAGCTCCCCGCAAGAAGCGTGAGACTTGCAACACTGCACCCGGCGACCCCGACTCGGCTGGTGGCGATCCAACACCTCAGGAGGGACCCCAGGACTACTCTGATACTGTGAGTACCAAAACCTGTCCCCCCTGAGCCCCCACAGCGCCGCCTGCAGAGGGAATCCCGAGGCTTCCCCTGACCGCGACTCTTTGAACCTAAAGTCCCGACGCCTGGGAGAGACCCTGCACCCGCAGCCCCCAGGACCTGAAGGACCGGACTTTCACTGGAGAAGTGACCCCCAGGAGTCCCTCTCCCTTGCCCAAGTGGAGGTTTCCCCGAGGAATTCCCCCCTTGCCTGCCTGCAGCGCTGAAGAGATCCCGAGATCTCTCATAGACTAACATTGCGAACCCGACGCCTGTTCCTACACTGCACCCGGCCGCCCCCGCGCTGCTGAGGGTGAAATTTCTGTGTGGACTTGTGTCCCCCCCGGTGCCCTACAAAACCCCCCTGGTCTGCCCTCCGAAGACGCGGGTACTTACCTGCAAGCAGACCGGAACCGGGGCACCCCCTTCTCTCCATTCTAGCCTATGTGTTTTGGGCACCGCTTTGAACTCTGCACCTGACCGGCCCTGAGCTGCTGGTGTGGCGACTTTGGGGTTGCTCTGAACCCCCAACGGTGGGCTACCTTGGACCAAGAACTGAACCCTGTAAGTGTCCTACTTACCTGGTAAAACTAACAAAAACTTACCTCCCCCAGGAACTGTGAAAATTGCACTAAGTGTCCACTTTTAAAACAGCTATTTGTCAATAACTTGAAAAGGATACATGCAATTTTGATGATTTGAAGTTCCTAAAGTACTTACCTGCAATACCTTTCGAATGAGATATTCCATGTAGAATTTGAACCTGTGGTTCTTAAAATAAACTAAGAAAAGATATTTTTCTATATAAAAACCTATTGGCTGGATTTGTCTCTGAGTGTGTGTACCTCATTTATTGTCTTGTGTATGTACAACAAATGCTTAACACTACTCCTTGGATAAGCCTACTGCTCGACCACACTACCACAAAATAGAGCATTAGTATTATCTATTTTTACCACTATTTTACCTCTAAGGGGAACCCTTGGACTCTGTGCATGCTATTCCTTACTTTGAAATAGCACATACAGAGCCAACTTCCTACATTGGTGGATCAGCGGTGGGGTACAAGACTTTGCATTTGCTGGACTACTCAGCCAATACCTGATCACACGACAAATTCCAAAATTGTCATTAGAAATTCATTTTTGCAATTTGAAAAGTTTTCTAAATTCTTAAAAAGACCTGCTAGGGCCTTGTGTTAGATCCTGTTTAGCATTTCTTTTAGAGTTTAAAAGTTTGTTAAAAGTTTGAATTAGATTCTAGAACCAGTTTTAGTTTCTTAAAAAGTATTCCAACTTTTAGAAGCATAATGTCTAGCACAGATGTGAATGTGGTGGAACTCGACACCACACCTTACCTCCATCTACAGATGAGAGAGCTAAGGTCACTCTGTAAACTAAAGAAAATAGCAATGGGCCCCAAACCTACCAAAGTACAGCTCCAGGAGCTTTTGGCAGAGTTTGAAAAGGCCAACCCCTCTGAGGATGGCAACTCAGAGGATGAAGATAGTGACTTGGAGGGAAATTCCCCCCCTCCAGTCCTACTTAGGGAGAGCAGGGCTTCTCAAGCCCTGACTCCACAAATAATAGTCAGAGATGCTGGTTCCCTCACAGGAGGGACCAACAACTCTGAAATCACTGAGGATAACTCCAGTGAAGAGGACATCCAGTTAGCCAGGATGGCCAAAAGATTGGCTTTGGAAAGACAGATCCTAGCCATAGAGAGGGAAAGACAAGAGATGGGCCTAGGACCCATCAATGGTGGCAGCAACATAAATAGGGTCAGAGATTCTCCTGACATGTTGAAAATCCCCAAAGGGATTGTAACTAAATATGAAGATGGTGATGACATCACCAAATGGTTCACAGCTTTTGAGAGGGCTTGTGTAACCAGAAAAGTGAACAGATCTCACTGGGGTGCTCTCCTTTGGGAAATGTTCACAGGAAAGTGTAGGGATAGACTCCTCACACTCTCTGGACAAGATGCAGAATCTTATGACCTCATGAAGGGTACCCTGATTGAGGGCTTTGGATTCTCCACTGAGGAGTACAGGATTAGGTTCAGGGGGGCTCAAAAATCCTCGAGCCAGACCTGGGTTGACTTTGTTGACTACTCAGTGAAAACACTAGATGGTTGGATTCAAGGCAGTGGTGTAAATAATTATGATGGGCTGTACAATTTATTTGTGAAAGAACACCTGTTAAGTAATTGTTTCAATGATAAACTGCATCAGCATCTGGTAGACCTAGGACCAATTTCTCCCCAAGAATTGGGAAAGAAGGCGGACCATTGGGTCAAGACAAGGGTGTCCAAGACTTCAACAGGGGGTGACCAAAAGAAAGGGGTCACAAAGACTCCCCAGGGGAAGGGTGATGAGACAACCAAAACTAAAAATAGTAAAGAGTCTTCTACAGGCCCCCAAAAACCGGCACAGGAGGGTGGGCCCAGAGCCTCTTCACAAAACAATGGGTACAAGGGTAAAAACTTTGATCCCAAAAAGGCCTGGTGTCATAGCTGTAAACAGCATGGACACCAAACTGGAGACAAGGCCTGTCCCAAGAAAGGTTCCACTCCAAACTCCCATCCAGGTAACACTGGTATGGCTAGTCTCCAAGTGGGATCAACAGTGTGCCCAGAGCAAATCAGGGTCCACACTGAAGCTACTCTAGTTTCTGAGGGTGGGGTGGATTTAGCCACACTAGCTGTCTGGCCGCCTAACATGCAAAAATACAGACAGCAACTCTTAATTAATGGGACTAGAATAGAGGGCCTGAGGGATACAGGTGCCAGTGTCACCATGGTGACAGAGAAACTGGTTTCCCCTGGCCAATACCTGACTGGAAAAACTTACACAGTCACCAACGCTGACAATCAGAGAAAAGTACATCCCATGGCAATGGTTACTTTAGAATGGGGAGGGGTCAATGGCCTGAAACAGGTGGTGGTCTCCTCAAATATCCCAGTGGACTGTCTGCTTGGAAATGACCTGGAGTCCTCAGCATGGGCTGAGGTAGAGCTAAAAACCCACGCAGCAATGCTGGGTATCCCTGAACTGGTGTGTGTGAAAACAAGAGCACAATGCAAGGCACAGGGTGAAAAAGTAGAGCTGGAGTCTGGAAAAATGGCCCAGCCTACCAAGAGAACAGGAAAGTCAGTTGGGAAGCCAACTGCAACACAGCAAAAGAAAGGGAACCTCTCTTCTCAGGAAGAAGTTCTGCCCTCTGAGGGAACTGAGCCTTTGGAGCTTGAACCTTATCAGGTTGAGCTCTTAGGCCCAGGGGGACCCTCCAGGGAAGAGCTGTGTAAGGGACAAGAAACCTGTCCCTCTCTTGAAGGCCTTAGGCAGCAAGCTGCTGAAGAGTCCAAAGGCAAGAAAAATGGAACACATAGGGTCTATTGGGAAGATGGGCTCCTGTACACTGAGGCCAGAGACCCCAAACCTGGTGCCACTAGGAGAGTGGTAGTGCCTCAGCTGTTCAGAGAGTTCATCCTAACATTGGCCCATGACATTCCCCTTGCTGGACATTTGGGACAAACCAAGACGTGGGAGAGGTTAGTCAACCACTTCTACTGGCCCAATATGTCCAACATGGTTAAGGAGTTTTGCCTCTCCTGCCCCACCTGTCAAGCCAGTGGTAAGACAGGTGGGCATCCAAAGGCCCCCCTCATTCCACTTCCAGTGGTGGGGGTTCCCTTTGAAAGAGTGGGTGTGGACATAGTTGGTCCACTGGAACCTCCCACAGCCTCAGGAAATATGTATATCCTGGTAGTAGTGGATCATGCTACCAGGTATCCTGAAGCTATTCCCCTTAGGTCGACTACTGCCCCTGCAGTAGCCAAGGCCCTCATTGGTATCTTTACCAGAGTGGGTTTCCCTAAGGAGGTGGTGTCTGACAGAGGTACCAACTTCATGTCAGCATACCTAAAACACATGTGGAATGAGTGTGGAGTGACTTATAAATTCACTACACCATACCATCCACAAACTAATGGCTTGGTTGAGAGATTCAACAAGACATTAAAAGGCATGATCATGGGGCTCCCAGAAAAACTCAAAAGGAGATGGGATGTCCTCTTGCCATGTCTGCTTTTCGCTTACAGAGAGGTGCCACAGAAGGGAGTAGGATTCTCACCCTTTGAACTTCTGTTTGGTCATCCTGTAAGGGGACCACTTGCCCTTGTTAAAGAAGGCTGGGAGAGACCTCTCCATGAGCCTAAACAGGACATAGTGGACTATGTACTTGGCCTTCGCTCTAGAATGGCAGAGTACATGGAAAAGGCAACCAAAAACCTTGAGGCCAGCCAACAGCTCCAGAAGTTTTGGTATGACCAAAAGGCTGCACTGGTTGAGTTCCAACCAGGGCAGAAAGTCTGGGTTCTGGAGCCTGTGGCTCCCAGGGCACTCCAGGACAAATGGAGTGGCCCTTACCCAGTACTAGAGAGGAAGAGTCAGGTCACCTACTTGGTGGACCTGGGCACAAGCAGGAGCCCCAAGAGGGTGATCCATGTAAACCGCCTTAAGCTCTTCCACGACAGGGCTGATGTCAATCTGTTGATGGTAACAGATGAGGATCAGGAGGCAGAGAGTGAACCTCTCCCTGATCTTCTGTCATCAGACCCAAAAGATGGTACAGTAGATGGAGTGATCTACTCAGACACCCTCTCTGGCCAACAGCAAGCTGATTGTAGGAGAGTCCTACAACAGTTTCCTGAACTCTTCTCCTTAACCCCTGGTCAGACACACCTGTGTACCCATGATGTGGACACAGGAGACAGCATGCCTGTCAAGAACAAAATCTTTAGACAGTCTGACCATGTTAAGGAAAGCATCAAGGTGGAAGTCCACAAGATGCTGGAATTGGGAGTAATTGAGCGCTCTGACAGCCCCTGGGCTAGCCCAGTGGTCTTAGTCCCCAAACCTCACACCAAAGATGGAAAGAAAGAGATGAGGTTTTGTGTGGACTACAGAGGGCTCAATTCTGTCACCAAGACAGATGCCCATCCAATTCCAAGAGCTGATGAGCTCATTGATAAATTAGGTGCTGCCAAATTTCTAAGTACCTTTGACTTGACAGCAGGGTACTGGCAAATAAAAATGGCACCTGGAGCAAAAGAAAAGACAGCATTCTCCACACCTGATGGGCATTATCAGTTTACTGTTATGCCCTTTGGTTTAAAGAATGCCCCCGCCACCTTCCAAAGGTTGGTGAATCAAGTCCTTGCTGGCTTGGAGTCCTTTAGCACAGCTTATCTTGATGATATTGCTGTCTTTAGCTCCACCTGGCAGGATCACCTGGTCCACCTGAGGAAGGTTTTGAAGGCTCTGCAATCTGCAGGCCTCTCTATCAAGGCATCCAAATGCCAGATAGGGCAGGGAACTGTGGTTTACTTGGGCCACCTTGTAGGTGGAGGCCAAGTTCAGCCACTCCAACCCAAGATCCAGACTATTCTGGACTGGGTAGCTCCAAAAACCCAGACTCAGGTCAGGGCATTCCTTGGCTTGACTGGGTATTACAGGAGGTTTGTGAAGGGATATGGATCCATTGTGACAGCCCTCACTGAACTCACCTCCAAGAAAATGCCCAAGAAAGTAAACTGGACTGTGGACTGCCAACAGGCCTTTGACACCCTGAAACAGGCAATGTGCTCAGCACCAGTTCTCAAAGCTCCAGATTATTCTAAGCAGTTCATTGTGCAGACTGATGCCTCTGAACATGGGATAGGGGCAGTTTTGTCCCAAACAAATGATGATGGCCTTGACCAGCCTGTTGCTTTCATTAGCAGGAGGTTACTCCCCAGGGAGCAGCGTTGGAGTGCCATTGAGAGGGAGGCCTTTGCTGTGGTTTGGTCCCTGAAGAAGCTGAGACCATACCTCTTTGGGACTCACTTCCTAGTTCAAACTGACCACAGACCTCTCAAATGGCTGATGCAAATGAAAGGTGAAAATCCTAAACTGTTGAGGTGGTCCATCTCCCTACAGGGAATGGACTTTATAGTGGAACACAGACCTGGGACTGCCCATGCCAATGCAGATGGCCTTTCCAGGTTCTTCCACTTAGAAAATGAAGACTCTCTTGGGAAAGGTTAGTCTCATCCTCTTTCGTTTGGGGGGGGGTTGTGTAAGGAAATGCCTCCTTGGCATGGTTGCCCCCTGACTTTTTGCCTTTGCTGATGCTATGTTTACAATTGAAAGTGTGCTGAGGCCTGCTAACCAGGCCCCAGCACCAGTGTTCTTTCCCTAACCTGTACTTTTGTATCCACAATTGGCAGACCCTGGCATCCAGATAAGTCCCTTGTAACTGGTACTTCTAGTACCAAGGGCCCTGATGCCAAGGAAGGTCTCTAAGGGCTGCAGCATGTCTTATGCCACCCTGGAGACCTCTCACTCAGCACAGACACACTGCTTGCCAGCTTGTGTGTGCTAGTGAGGACAAAACGAGTAAGTCGACATGGCACTCCCCTCCGGGTGCCATGCCAGCCTCTCACTGCCTATGCAGTATAGGTAAGACACCCCTCTAGCAGGCCTTACAGCCCTAAGGCAGGGTGCACTATACCATAGGTGAGGGTACCAGTGCATGAGCATGGTACCCCTACAGTGTCTAAATAAAACCTTAGACATTGTAAGTGCAGGGTAGCCATAAGAGTATATGGTCTGGGAGTCTGTCAAACACGAACTCCACAGCACCATAATGGCTACACTGAAAACTGGGAAGTTTGGTATCAAACTTCTCAGCACAATAAATGCACACTGATGCCAGTGTACATTTTATTGTAAAATACACCACAGAGGGCACCTTAGAGGTGCCCCCTGAAACTTAACCGACTATCTGTGTAGGCTGACTAGTTTTAGCAGCCTGCCACAAACCGAGACATGTTGCTGGCCCCATGGGGAGAGTGCCTTTGTCACTCTGAGGCCAGTAACAAAGCCTGCACTGGGTGGAGATGCTAACACCTCTCCCAGGCAGGAATTGTCACACCTGGCGGTGAGCCTCAAAGGCTCACCTCCTTTGTGCCAACCCAGCAGGACACTCCAGCTAGTGGAGTTGCCCGCCCCCTCCGGCCAGGCCCCACTTTTGGCGGCAAGGCCGGAGAAAATAATGAGAATAACAAGGAGGAGTCACTGGCCAGTCAGGACAGCCCCTAAGGTGTCCTGAGCTGAGGTGACTCTAACTTTTAGAAATCCTCCATCTTGCAGATGGAGGATTCCCCCAATAGGGTTAGGATTGTGACCCCCTCCCCTTGGGAGGAGGCACAAAGAGGGTGTACCCACCCTCAGGGCTAGTAGCCATTGGCTACTAACCCCCCAGACCTAAACACGCCCTTAAATTTAGTATTTAAGGGCTACCCTGAACCCTAGAAAATTAGATTCCTGCAACTACAAGAAGAAGGACTGCCTAGCTGAAAACCCCTGCAGAGGAAGACCAGAAGACGACAACTGCCTTGGCTCCAGAAACTCACCGGCCTGTCTCCTGCCTTCCAAAGATCCTGCTCCAGCGACGCCTTCCAAAGGGACCAGCGACCTCGACATCCTCTGAGGACTGCCCCTGCTTCGAAAAGACAAGAAACTCCCGAGGACAGCGGACCTGCTCCAAGAAAAGCTGCAACTTTGTTTCCAGCAGCTTTAAAGAACCCTGCAAGCTCCCCGCAAGAAGCGTGAGACTTGCAACACTGCACCCGGCGACCCCGACTCGGCTGGTGGCGATCCAACACCTCAGGAGGGACCCCAGGACTACTCTGATACTGTGAGTACCAAAACCTGTCCCCCCTGAGCCCCCACAGCGCCGCCTGCAGAGGGAATCCCGAGGCTTCCCCTGACCGCGACTCTTTGAACCTAAAGTCCCGACGCCTGGGAGAGACCCTGCACCCGCAGCCCCCAGGACCTGAAGGACCGGACTTTCACTGGAGAAGTGACCCCCAGGAGTCCCTCTCCCTTGCCCAAGTGGAGGTTTCCCCGAGGAATTCCCCCCTTGCCTGCCTGCAGCGCTGAAGAGATCCCGAGATCTCTCATAGACTAACATTGCGAACCCGACGCCTGTTCCTACACTGCACCCGGCCGCCCCCGCGCTGCTGAGGGTGAAATTTCTGTGTGGACTTGTGTCCCCCCCGGTGCCCTACAAAACCCCCCTGGTCTGCCCTCCGAAGACGCGGGTACTTACCTGCAAGCAGACCGGAACCGGGGCACCCCCTTCTCTCCATTCTAGCCTATGTGTTTTGGGCACCGCTTTGAACTCTGCACCTGACCGGCCCTGAGCTGCTGGTGTGGCGACTTTGGGGTTGCTCTGAACCCCCAACGGTGGGCTACCTTGGACCAAGAACTGAACCCTGTAAGTGTCCTACTTACCTGGTAAAACTAACAAAAACTTACCTCCCCCAGGAACTGTGAAAATTGCACTAAGTGTCCACTTTTAAAACAGCTATTTGTCAATAACTTGAAAAGGATACATGCAATTTTGATGATTTGAAGTTCCTAAAGTACTTACCTGCAATACCTTTCGAATGAGATATTCCATGTAGAATTTGAACCTGTGGTTCTTAAAATAAACTAAGAAAAGATATTTTTCTATATAAAAACCTATTGGCTGGATTTGTCTCTGAGTGTGTGTACCTCATTTATTGTCTTGTGTATGTACAACAAATGCTTAACACTACTCCTTGGATAAGCCTACTGCTCGACCACACTACCACAAAATAGAGCATTAGTATTATCTATTTTTACCACTATTTTACCTCTAAGGGGAACCCTTGGACTCTGTGCATGCTATTCCTTACTTTGAAATAGCACATACAGAGCCAACTTCCTACAGTCACCCAAATAAATACCTTTATTTTTGGTAACACTGAATATTGTTTTTACTTGTGTATAAGTACTGTGTAACTATAAGTGGAATTGCGTGAGCTTTGCATGTCTCCTAGTTCAGCCTAATCTGCTCTGCTATAGCTACCTCTATCAGCCTAAGCTGCTAGAACACTACTACTTCACTAATAAGGGATTACTGGACCTGGTATAAGGTGTAAGTACCCAAGGTACCCACTACAAACCAGGCCAGCCTCCTACATTGCTGGTGCATTGCTGGGATAAGTACTTGCAATTGCTTTACCACTGTGTTACCTGTGCTTTTCACAAGAAAAGCTTGCTCCAGTACTTAGATCATATATAAAATATACCTAGAAACAATTTTCTAACTTTCTGAAGTTATTTAAACTTTGCAAAAGTTTTTGCAAAGTTCAGAAAAGTTTTCTTCTTGTCTCTAAAAAGTTAGCTCTGTTATTCTACTAACGTTTTACTCACTTTCCTAACCTTTTTTCCTTCTTTCAATATGTCTTCTGTAGAAGCTACCCCTAGAGTTGTCAAGACTACTTATGAAAATCTTAATTTTAAAAGTTTGAGGGGTCTCTGTATTGAAAGAAGTTTAGGGATTGGAAGGAACACCAATAAGGAGTTCCTCCTAAATCGTCTCCTCCAAGATGACCAGGGACTCAGCACTGGTCTAGATCAGACAGGGGAAGAGTTAGAGGATAATTCCAACCAGGAAAGCTCAGAGGAGCAAGATGACAATCCTAGGGAGGGTCTTTCCACCAGACCTATCTGTCAACAAGCCCCCTAGTATAACTGGTAGTGGGAAGGGTTCACACTGAAGTACGGCTCCCTTTACCCCTAGAGCCCAGGTCACTAGAGTGGCTCATGTTAGAGATAGGTCTGCCTCTGCACATTCTCATCTTACCTCTGTTTCAGAGGCTTCACATAATTGTAACCCTGAGGACCAGTCCCTAGATAGGGAACTCAGGAAGCTGAAGTTAGAGGAGTACAGACTGAAGCTATTGCAGCAGTAGTTGGCCTTAGACAGGGAATCCCTGGCTGTGGAGAAAGGGAGGCAGGGTTTGGCGTTAGCTCCCCATAATGGAAGCAGGAGTTTTAGGAATAAAAATGTTAGGGAACCTTTATTTGTTTCTAGGAATCTGCACAAAGTTGTCCCTCCTTACAAGGATGGTGATGACATCAACAAGTGGTTTGCTGCACTTGAGAGGGCCTGTAAAGTTTAGAGGGTCCGTCTTGTACAGTGGGCTGCTATCCTTTGGTTATCCTTCTCTGGCAAAGGTAGAGACAGACTTCTTATATCACAGAGGATGATGCGGATAATTACCAGGTTCTTACAAATGCACTCTTAGATGGTCTGGGCTTAACCACTGAACAGTACAGACTTAAGTTCAGAGAGACCAGAAAGGAGTCATCACAGGACTGGACAGACTTTGTGGACTGTTCTGTGAAGGCCCTAGAAGGCTGGTTACATGGCAGTAAGGTGACTGATTATGAAAGCCTATATATCTTGATTCTGAGAGAGCATATCTTGAATAATTGTGTCTGACTTGTTACATCAGTTTCTTGTGGACTCAGCTCTTACCTCTCCCCAAGAATTGGGAAAGAAGGCAGACAGGGGGTCAGAACAAGGTTGAGCAGAAAAACTCATACAGGGGGTGACAAGGGTGGCAAGAAGAAAGATGGTGAAAAATCTCAGGACAAGCATGGGGATAAAATTAAACACAAAGATCCTTCTTCAGGTCCAAAACACTCCTCTGGGGGTGGGGATAAAACTGCTTCATCTTCTTCTAACTCTTCACACAATCAGAAAAAGCCTTGGCGCTACGTGTGTAGAAATAAAGGCCATTGGCCAGGGGATAAATCCTGCACAGGTAAAGCCCCTGAGCCTACCACCACTAAGACATCAGACTCTAGTGCCCCTAGCAGTAGTGATAATAGTGGTGGGTCTACTGGCAATAGTCAAACTAAAGGTGTAAATGGGTTCACTTTTGAGACCATAATAGAAACTGGGGTAGACAGTCCCAAGACAGTTTCTGTCACACCTGGTGGCATTGGCCTTGTCACCTTGGCTGCTTGTCCCCTTAACATGGATAGGAACAGGCAGTTAATCTTAATAAATGGTGTTGAGGCCCAGGCCTACCGGGACACAGGTGCCAGTATCAATTTGGTGACTAAAAACCTCGTGTCACCTGCACAACACTTCCTTAGACAGAAGTACCAAGTTACTGATGTCAATAACTCCACTAAGTCTCTCCCCTTAGCTGTAGTTCAACTTAGTTGGGGTGGAGTTACTGGCCCTAAGAAGGTGGTGGTATCACCTAGCTTACCTGTAGATTGTCTCTTAGGGAATGACCTAGAGGCCTCATGTTGGGGTGACGTAGAGTTTAATACCCATGCATCCATGCTGGGTATCCCTGAGAAATTGCTTCATCTCATTTCTGGTGAATAAAAAAAAAGGAGAGAAAAAGGCCTGAAATCTCAGGATCCCTCCCCACCAACAGGTACAAAGGGTATCAAAGTATCCCTTCCCCACCCTGCCACTAAGGATACCATTCCTGTGGAGGGAGAAACCTCTCCTGGGGTGGAACCTGTACCAAAGGAGCCATTAGCTACCACAGCTGAACTCCTAGAGGTGAAAATACCTCTCTGTGGAACAACTAATCCAGATGTGCAAAACTGCACCATTTTAGTAAATATGGAGCATCCCTCCAGCCCTTCCAGAGAAACTTTAGTGCAGCAACCCTGCACTGCCTCTAAACAGTAGGGTAGCAGGCCTGTTCTGGTATGGAGCTTATAGGACAGCAGCCCTGTCCTTCTCCAACCCAAGAGAAACAGCAACCCTGTTCTCTCTTACAGCCACGTGGACACAGTTTTTGCCCAGCTATGGCTTCACTGAGACAACATCCCTGTCTAGCATTTACTGCATTTGACATAGGCCCAGTGGACCAATCCCACTGCCCAACTTTAAAACATACAAATAGAAACTCTGAGAATTTACACTCACACTGTTGGTTAGGTAAAAATCTCCAAACAGGGTGGTTTACATCCCCACAGGGAAGTAACCATATAGTGGATGATAAAGGGAGTAACCACTCTATTGCAGATCTACTCTCCGCTTATCACCACTTAGACAATAAAGTCTCAACTGGCCAAGGTTAGCCTTATTTTCCTTAGTTTGGGGGAGGGTTGTGTGAGAAAGTAACCACTTTCTAGCATGGTTACCCCCACTTTTGGCCTGTTTGTGAGTGTGTGTCAGTGTGTTTTTACTGTGTCACTGGGATCCTGCTAGCCAGGACCCCAGTGCTCATAGATTAAAACCTAAATGTCAGTATGTGTTTTGCCTGTCTCACTGGGATCCTGCTAGCCAGGATCCCAGTGCTCATAGTTTGTGGCCTAATGTGTATGCCTGTGTAGTGCCTAACTGTGTCCCTGAGGCTCTGCTAATCGGAGCCTCAGTGCTTATGCTCTCTCTGCTTTTAAATTTGTCACTGTAGGCCAGTGACTTCATTTACCAATTTCAATTGGCATACTGGACCCCCATTACAAAGTCCCTAGTAAATGGTACCTAGGTACCCAGGGCATTGGGGTTCTAGGAGATCCATATGGGCTGCAACATTACTTTTGACACCCATAGGGAGCTCAGACAAACCCTTACACAGGACTTCCATTGCAGCCTGCGTGAAATAGTGCACCCACTATTTCACAGCCATTTTCACTGCATTAAGTAATTTATAAGTCACCTATATGTCTAACCTTCACTTGCTGAAGGTTAGGTGCAAAGTTACTACGTGTGCGGGCACCCTCGCACTAGCAAAGGTGCCCCCACATAGTTCAGGGCCATTTCCCCCGACTTTGTGAGAGCGAGGATACCATCACATGCGTGCACTACATATAGGTCAATACCTATATGTAGCTCCACAATGGTAACTCCGAATATGGCCATGTAACATGTCTAAGATCATGGAATTGTCCCTCCATTCCAAATCAGGTATTGGGGAGCCAATTCCATGCATCCTGGGGGCTCCACCATGGACCCCCAGTACTGCCAAACCAGATCTCTGAGGCTTGCACTGCAGCTACAGCTGTTGCCACCTCACAGACAGGGTTCTGCCCTCCTGAGGTGTGGGCAGCCCAGTCCCAGGAAGGCAGAACAAAGTGTTTCCTCTCAGAGTAGGGTGTTACACCCTCTCCCTTTGGAAATAGGTGTTATAGGCTGGGGAAGGGTAGCCTTCACCAGCCTCTGGAAATGCTTTGAACGGCACAGATGGTGCCCTTCTTGCATAAACCAGTCTACACCGGTTCAGGGACCCCTTCTCCCCTGCTCTGGTGGGAAACTGGACAAAGGAAAGGGGAGTGGCCACCCTCCTGTCCATCACCACCCCAGGGGTGGTTCCCAGAGCTTCTCCAGTGTGTCCTAGACTTCAGCCATCTTGCTTTGCAAGGTGTGGGGGCCCTCTGGGAGGGCTCTGAGTGGCCAGTGCCAGCAGGTGATGTCAAAGACCCCTCCTGATAGGTCCACACCTGATAAGGTAGCCAATCCCTTTCTCAGGTCTATTTAGGGTCTCTCCTGTGGGTTCTCTTCAGATTCTGCTTGCAAGTTTCCTTCAGGAATCCTCTGCAACAACTTCAGACTCTTCTGACCTCGGATCAACTGCAACCTGCTCCAAGAAACGCTGTAACTGCAACAAAGTGTCTACAAGAAACACTTTTCTTCAGCAACTTCAGCTCGAAGTCAGCAACTGCAATAGTTTCCACGATGTGCACGCTCTGGGGACTCCCTGTCTTCATCCTGCACCAGAAGAACCGAAGAAATCTCCTGTGGAGAGAAAGAATCACTCCCCTGCTCCAAGCAGACACCTTCCAAGATGACGACCGGTACCCTGGGACTCCTCTCGCAATGACGAGCATGCTCCTAAGGACACAGAGGGTGGACATCATCGACACAGATTGTCCTGAGGTCCTACTGATGCAATTTGGAAGAGGTAAGACCTTGCCTTCCCCGAGAATGACGGTACCCCTGTGTGCTGTGGATTCTTCACCTCCTGAGGCCTCTGTGCAGTCTTTGCAAAATTCCTTCAAGCACAGCCTGGCCCAGGTTCCCAGTACTCCAACCTGCGATGCTCAACTCGCTGAGTTGTTCTCCGGTGGCGTGGGACCTTATTTGGTTGTGCTGCATCTACCACATTTTGCATCTCCTTTGAACCCAGATCCTGCAGCTTCTGGGGGTGCTGGCTGGCATCCTGAGGGCTCTCTAAAGTGCTGAGAGCCCCTTCTTCCTCCTCACACAGAGTTGAGGCCCCCAGGTCCCTCCTGGTCCATCCAGCACCTTTTTGACGAAAAACACACATGTGTTGTAGCCAAGGCTTGTTGGGGCCTTCCAACACGAAATCTCATCTGCAACGATCTTCACGCTGTGGGACATCTTTTGCATCATGCAGGAACTCGCTGGTGTATTCCTAGGGTGCATTTCTGCAGTCTTTGACTAACCAGGGACTCTTCATTTGCACACTCTTCTGGGTTAGCAGGGGTCCTGTTCTTCCTGGAACTTCTTTCGACTTCTCGACTTGGTCCCCTTCCTTTGCAGGTCTTCAGGTCTAGTAATCCAGCAGTTGTTCTTTGCAGACTTGGTTGGCTGCTGCAAAATCCCAAAAACGAGGTGTAGTGTGTCCTAAGGAAACTTGCAGTTCTTTACTCCTGCTTTTCTGGGCTCTGGAGTGGGGTAATTTACTTACCTTTACTGTATTCTTACTTTCCCAGAGATTCTGCACACATTACACTTGTCTAGGGGGGAATTTGTGATTCACATTTCACTTTTTTAGTATATGGTTTGTATTGCCCCTAGACCTATTTTCTCCCATTGCATTCTATAGGATTTCCTACTGTTTGCATTGTTCTATGACGATTTAATTGTCTAATTTTGGTGTCTAGGGTATATATTGTGTATAATACTTACCTCCAGAAGGAAATTTGTTTCTAAAATATTTTTGGTACTGTGTCACCCAAATAAATACCTTTATTTTTGGTAACACTGAGTATTGTCTTTACTTGTGCATAGGTACTGTGTAACTATAAGTGGAATTGCATGAGCTTTGCATGTCTCCTAGTTCAGCCTAATCTGCTCTGCTATAGCTACCTCCATCAGCCTAAGCTGCTAGAACACTACTACTTCACTAATAAGGGATAACTGAACCTGGTATAAGGTGTAAGTACCCAAGGTACCCACTACAAACCAGGCCAGCCTCCTACACCCAGGACCTGGCAGTGGGCACACCACCCAGTTTAGAGACTGTGGCTTTGCACTCCCCAGGACCAAGCAGTGGGCAAACCACTCACTTAAGAGACTGTGGCTTTACACTCCCCAGGACCAAGCAGTGGACATGGAGCCCCCTCCAGGCCAGTGGCGTTGTACCATCTTCCGGCTGAGGTGCCCCCCCATTTCCCGTCCCCCTGAGGTGCCTGTGTTTTTTCGACCTGATGCCCCTGCAGTGTTCTCTCTTTATTGAGGCAGGAGTCAAGTGTGGCCTTGGCCTATGTGTTATGGCCCAGTGGGTCACGGACATTTTGGAGTGGGCATTGTCCCTCCTTTTGTATATATTGTACATACTGTTTATTGTTTAAGGACGTATATATATCTAAAACTGTACTATTACACTCATTCTACTCCATTCCTTTTGTCCTCGCGTTATTCCTGAGTGTTGCGGGGTGTATATGTAATGCTGTTGCATCTGTTTGTGTGTATGGTGTTGGGGATGGGGGTGGGGGTGGGGGTGTTGCATGTGTGTGTCACTCTCTGTTTCCTCCCCCCCTCCCTTGTGTGGTAGGTGCAGTACTCACTGTGGTCCTCTTCGCCGGTGTTTGTGTTCCTGGTGTATGAGAAGGTACCCCAGCATTGGAAAAAAGTGCAGGTCGGGCACCATGGCGTTGTGGTTCTTCCTTGAGTGTTGAGGGGTGAGCCGTTTCCCTTCAGTGTTCTGTTTCCGGCGTGCTTCTGATGGCATTGGCACTGCCCCGGAAAAGCTGGCGGATAGGCCTGTTGTGATGCTGTGGGTGGTACTTTGTCATCCGCCTGGCTGTTGGAGGTTACCGCCGCGATGTTAGTTCCTACTGCCCTGGCGGTCGGGGTGTTAAAGTGGCTGTATGTGCTGGCGGTTTCTGCCGTGGTCATGATTCCATTTTTTTTTTTACCACCGGCCTGTTGGCGGTATTACTGCCAGTTTATCACCGACCGCCAGGGTTGTAATGAGGGCCAAAGTGTTTGATTACTTGCTCGAATTATGGAACTGAGATCCAGACAAATAGTGATGATGAGGAAGATCCAGTGTGAAACTACAAATGAGGAGTATCCCATGATTGCGTTTTCCCCGATTTTAACAGTGAGAGAGCTTCATTCCGATTTGCAGGGAACAGTGCAAGAGAACGTATGGGATTTGACAGGGAAAGAAGTGGGTTTGATCAAAGGAGTGGAGCCGATTAAAGTTACCTTGAAGCCGAATGCAGTTTTTCCGCAGCTTCCACAGTGCAATATGCCACAAGATGTCCTGATGAAAGTGGCTTGGATAATTACAGATTTTGTAAAGCAGGGAGTTTTGAAGGAGGTGTTGAGCAGCCCATGTAATTTACCAATAATGGGTTTGAAGAAACCATGTCGGAAAGTTCAAATTGTTCAGGATTTGAGAAGAATAAATGGCATTGTAGTCAAGTGTTGTGCCATAGTGCCCAATCCAGCTGTAATAATGTTACAGGTTCCATGTGATGCAGAATGGTTCTCAGTGGTTGATTTGTCACAAGCGTTCTTTTCTGTGCCTCTTCATGAGGATAGTCAATTTCTCTTTAGTTTCAAATTATTAGATCAAGTCTACTGCTGGTGTAGACTTCCTCAAGGGTACACAGAGTCACCTTCTTTGTTTAACCAGATCTTGAAAAATAATTTGGAGTCATTAGAATTGGCTTTTCAATAGGCTCTGGTGCAGTACATTGATGATTTATTGATTGTGTCCAAGTGGGGGGACGAGTGTAAGTATGACTCAATAGCACTGTTGAATCATTTGGGAAAGTATGGTCATAAAGTGTCACCACTAAAATTGCACTACTGTCCGAAGGTAGTGAAGTACTTGGGTCACCAAATTGGGAAATGGTTGAGGAAGATATCCAGAGAAAGTATTACAATGATATTGCAGATAAGTCCCCCGACTTCACAGAGAGATGTCAGGATGCTCCTGGGAATGGTGGGCTATTGTCACCTATGGATCCTGAATTTTTCAGACATTTCAAAACCATTGCAGAAGCTGACTCATGAGGATGTCACAGATCCCATAGTGTTGGACCAGGATGAGATGAAAGCATTCACAGAGTTGAGAGAGAGTTTGTGCAGAGCTCCAGCGTTGGGTATGCCTGACTACACAAAGCCATTCACATTGTTTTGCTATGAGCGTGATGCATGTTCATTGTCTGTCTTGACTCAGGTCCATGGAGGTGCTCATCGCCCAGTTGCATATTATTCAGCTACATTGGACCCAGTTGCAGCAGCCTTACCAGGTTGTTTGCGTGCGGTTGCCGCAGTTGGTCAAAGTCTTTCACAGTGTGAAGGGGTAGTGATGGGATATCCCCTGACTGTACAGTGCTGAACCTGGCAACATTACTTCCAAGTGATACTACTGAAATTGAAAAAGAGGAAGATGTTGAACATGATTGTCTCGAAGTAACTGAATTGTGCACAAAACCGAGCTCTGATATTAGAGATACCCGATTGGAAGAAAATGACCAAATTGTTTTTGTTGATGGTTCTTGTCTGAGAGACAGCACAGGGACACTGAGAGCAGGATATGCTGTGTGCACAATTGCAGGTACCTTAGAAGCTTCCTGGCTTCGAGGAGTATATTCTGCTCAGGTAGCGGAATTGGTAGCTCTTACTAGAGCATGCCATGCTTCTGCTCGATTAAGAGTCACCATCTATACAGATAGCCAACACGGATTTTGAAAAGTTTATGATTTTGCTCAATTGTGGTCGCAGAGAGGTTTTCTGACCTCTACTGGATCACCAGTAAGAAATAGTGAGAGAATAAAGGAGTTGTTGTATGCAATTCAACTCCCTGAAGAAATTGCCATGGTGAAATGCAGTGCACATCCAAAGTTGCAGTACTACGTGTTACTGGGGAATTGATATGCGGATCAAGCCGCAAGGTTTTGTGCATTAAACTGCATATCGTTCAAAGACAAATGGGAATTGTTACCTGAAGAAGACACTACCTGTACGAGCTTTGCATTAAAAGTGATTGACACATTAAAAGAGTTAAAAAATCTGCAGAGTAATGTCGACAAAGAAGAGAAAAGGTCATGGAGCAAAATGAAATGTGGCCAAAGACAAGATGAGTTGTGGGTATTTGAGAAGGGTCAAATGGTTTTACCAAATAGTCTGTTGTCCCAGATGGCAAGGTACCGTCATGGTCAGGCACACATTGGAAGGGATGCCATGGTTCGTTTCTTCATAATTGATTTGAATTGGCCCCTCTCACCAACATCCTCCGGCCCCACGGAATCACCATCATCTCATACGCAGACAACACCCAGCTCATCATCTCCCTCACCAGGAACCCAGCCACCGCTAAGATGAACCTGCACGCCGGACTCCTCGACATCACCAAATGGATGACAGCAAGCCACCTCAAACTAAACTCAAACAAAACAGAAATCATCATCTTCAGACCCAACAAGATGGCAAGGAACGACTCTTGGTGATCCACCACCCTCGGACCATCCCCAACACCTACCACCCACGCATGCAACCTTGGCATCGTTCTAGACTCATCTCTCTCCATGACCCAGCAAATCAACGCCATATCATCCTCCTGCTTCAACACCATTCACATACTACGCAAGACTTTCAAATGGATTCCTTTAGAAACAAGAAAACAGTCACCCAAGCCCTCATCAGTAGCAGACTGGACTACAGCAACACCCTCTACGCAGAGACCACAGCCAAGCTTCAAAGGAAACTCCAGCGAATTCAGAACGCAGCCGCACGTCTCACCCTCAACCTCCCCCACCACAAACACTATCCACCCACCTCAGATCCCTACACTGGCTGCCCATCAACAAAAGGATCATTTTCAAAGTCCTTGTCCACGCTCACAAAGCCCTTCACGACACTGGACCGGCCTACCTCAGCGAACAAGTAAACTTCCACCTACCAACTTGACAGCTCCGCCGAACTCGCTCTCGCAACCGTCCCCTGCATCCAATGCACCACCTCCCGTGGCAGATCCTTCTCCCACCTTGCCGCCAAGACCTGGAACTCCCTCCCCACAAACCTATGCAAGCCCCAGGACCTCCTAACCCTCAGAAAGCACCTTAAAACATGGCTTTTTGAGCAGTACCTGGCAACCCCCAGCCCCCACAGCACCTTGAGACCCTAACGGGTGAGTAGTGCGCTTAAGAAATTATTTGATTCATTGGTTGATTGATTGGTTCAACCCCAAGTTAAGGCAAGCAGCTGAAGCAGTATGCCATTTTTGTGTCATTTGTCAGCAATTAAATGCAGGAAAAGGCACAGTGGTGAATTTGAGCCACATTGGAAGAGCAGGAGGTCCATTCAGCAGAATTCAATTGGATTTTATTGAGATGTCTGCGTGTGGAGGTTTGAGATATGTGTTGGTGATTGTGTGCATCTTTAGTCATTGGATTGATGCGTACCCTACACGGAGAAATGATAGCCTCACTGTAGCAAAATTGCTGCTTAGGGAACTGGGATTTCAGATCTCTTTAAAATCAGATAGGGAAACGCACTTCAATAATGAGGTGATTCAATTATTGTGTGCAACACTAAACGTTCAGCAGAAGTTGCATTGTAATTATCGCCCTGAAGCATCAGGATTAGTGGAGCAGATGAATAGTACTCTGAAGTCACAAATTGGAAAAATGTGTGCAGCTACAAATTTGAAATGGCCTGATGCATTGCCTCTGGTGTTGATGTCAATGAGAAACACACATGGCAGAAAGACAGGATTGTCGCCCCATGACTGTCACGAACTGCGCTGGACTTCTCACCTCTGGATTTCGGATTGGCGAATACACCAAGGCTTCTACAGGTCCTGGATACTCCCAGATAAGGGCGACCCCTTCTAGTATCCACGGTGCCACTTGACAGGCTACGCCAAAGCAGACCGTACCCTCCAGAAGGAGTCCCAGAGGGAAAAAAAAACAACACTGGGGAAAAAACCTCTAACAGGAACTCCTGAAGGAAAACATGAAAAAACAGGACTTGACAACAGGAAACAAAAATAGGCAATATCCAGGGTAAAAGGCAGGAAAAAAGGAACAGGCAAAAATATCCCAAGGCAAAAGCAGCAACAAAGAACAGGCAAAAATCTCCCAAGGCAAAAGCAGGAACAAAGAGCAGGCAAAAAATCTCCCAAGGCAAAAAGCAGGAACAAAGAACAGGAGCGAACAGCACAACCAGAAGGAAGTGTTTGCAACGCAAGGAGGAACAAGACAGACTGACTTATATACTGAGAAAAGGGAAGTGACATCACAGGAAAGGGAAGTAACACCATCTTGGATTGGGAAAAGCTCACAGACCAGTATAGAAAAAAGGAAGTAGTATAAAAGAAAAACAGAGCATGCTGGGACAAAAACACGAAGAAGACAAGATAGACACAACATGGATAGAGACAGGCAAGGGGGCCAACAAAAAACCCACCACCAACAACAAAAGAAGAAAAAAGGCTAAAAGTAAGTGTAGCGCGTCTGGGAGCGAAACATATCCTTCCCAGAATGCATAGTCAAAAAACGAGGGGAACGGCGCTCCGATTATTGGTAGCGCGTTCCACCCGCGAGGACAGAAAGAGACGCCGTGTCAGAGCGCAGCATTACAATGACATTCTCATGGGCAGAGCAATGAGGTTGCCAGCAGTTCCAGCAAATGCACTTGTCAACATTTCAAATTATATCGTGTTGGATTACTACAAGGGTCTGGCTGATGTAGTCCGCTCTTTCTCTCAGCAGGTGGAGGCCACCACACTGCCACCGTTCCACGATCCAGGGCACAACCTGAGAGCTGGTGACTGGGTTGTTGTCCGAAAACATGTGCGCAAGATGTGTTTGGAGCCTCCTTGGAAGGGACCATACCAAGTGGTTCTAACAACTACGACAGCTGTGAAGTGTGCTGTGATCCCGAACTGGATTCACGCAAGTCACACGAAGAAAGTGGCATGTCCACTGGATCATGATGAAGCGTTGTTGAGAGTACCAACAACTGTGAGACAAATTGTAGCACCGGAAAAGGAGCAAGAAGGAACTGAAGTCGAACCTGAGCTTGTTGAGGATGGTTCGATCACCCCTGTGAAAGACAAAGGTGGAGATATCCAAGAAGGTGTTGGGGATCCTATCTCAATTGAACCAACAGGAGAGCCTAGTACAGAGGGAGCTCTCCCAGAAGCAGAAAATTCTGAGAAACAAACAGAACAATTGCCAGACCAAGGAGGAGAAGGAGTTGAGCTGGATCAAAGTCAAGGTGATCCGACTCCTCCTGAACCTGATATGCAGGTCCTGAATGGACATATGTAACTACAAATGCATGGCAACAAGAGTTCATGTCTTTTTGTTTTGATAGAGAAGTTCAGAGTCAATATTTTGTGGTGACCTGAAGAAGATCAAGGAGCTGAACTGTTGAAACAATCTGAGAAATATTTTTGAGAAAGAGACCATTGAAAGTAACCAGAAAAGACATTGGTAACCTGATTTGACTTTTCGAAACCTGATTTTGACAAGCTGCTAACTGATTTTTGACAAGGGAGAAGGGTTCCTGGAAGTGAAACTGAACTGTTGAAAGAATTTATTTTTATTTTTGCTGCACGTTTTCTAAATTACTTCTGCTTTCTGATTCTTTATAGATCATGGCTGATTTTGATAAGCAGGTTAGGGATGCTTGGCGCTGTAAATATATGAGCATTGGGTTGGCAATTATGTGTGGGATTTTGTTTATAGTATTGATGTCTGTTCTTGATGCAAAAGGAGCCAGCCATACTTCTGCTTTTGAGACTACCACACTAACAGCTTTAGAGAGGTTTAAGCTAGATGAGAAGTATTTGCATGAATATACTTAAGCACAAGGAGAACTCTCTTCTAACATTTTCTATCAGTTATTGTTGGAGTACGTTGAGACGATGGATGGAAAGGATTGTCTTGTGTGTACGCAGATTCCTTCATCAGTTGAGGAAGGAGTCACCTATCATAGTCTTCCACTAACATATGAGATAAGTTGGAGTCTATTACTAAGAAGGTTCTATAATCAGGAGTACATTCAGAATTTTTATTCCAATCACGACCTCGTGTTTCATCTGTTCCTCTTATTAGGTATTTGAGTGGAATAGCTAAGGATAATGACATAATATTAGTTAGAGGATTCTTTGAGCCTACACTAACGTTTGGCACAGCTTATGCACACAAACATAACCTCACATGCCTGCTTACACCCTTAGAGAGTAGCTTCTTAGACCATACTGATGACAGGAGAGAAAAGCATTGAAAGAGAAATTAGAAAAAGAATTAGAGAAAAGGACTTACGAGAATGATTATGCTTATAGTGCAATTAAAACGCAAGGGAAACTAGCTTTAGATGCATTACACGTAGGGAAGCTTTGTATATATAGGCCAAAGTCGCACACTGACCCTTTATTTGTGGGTACGAGTGAATGTAGGCATGTGTTTTTGTTTCAGAGTAAATGGACATTTATGCTGATTGGCAGGACCCTGCAATTCCGGGGATCTAATATATCTGTGGACTTAATGCCTTTTACCGTCTTCCAAGAGGATGGTATGGAGCATGTTATTTGAGGATAGTATTCCCAAAGATTTGCCAGATGGAGGATTTGAAAATGTTTCCGAAAATGACTGAATTACATCATAAGAGACAGAGGAGAGTCCTCTTCTGCGATAGTGGGAGATATATTTGGTGCGGTGATTCCTTCAGTGGGAGTCATCCTGAATTCGATCAAGATTTGAAAGTTGTCTACTATTGTGGATAACATGCTGACAAATTTTTCAGGGGCTATACTCCTGATAGATACTGAATTAGCTGCAGATAGAGCTATGACTCTTCAAAATCGCCTTGCTTTAGACTTTCTTTTAGCGAAGGAGGGTGGAGTCTGTAAAATGTTTAACTCTAGGCATTGCTGTTCTTACATACCTAACAATAGTAAAGAGGTAAGAGACTTAGGCCCTCATTACGACCCTGGCGGGTGGGGGATAAGTGGTGGTAATATTGCCAACAGGCCGGCAGAAACAAAAATGGAATTATGACCATGGCGGTTACCGCCATGGTCATCTGCTAATTCTCCACTCTGACCACCAGGGCGGTGACGACCGCTGGGCTGGAGACTTCGGTCTCCAGCCCGGCGGCCGTCACCAGACCGCAGGCGGTATCAGGACCCTGCATACCGCCATGGATTTCGGGTGGTTTGGAACCGCCACGAAATCCATGGCGGTAGGCACTATCAGTAGAAAGTAAACCAAAGTTATGAGCTACTTTGGATACAACTAGAAAGATATTCTTCTAAGAACAAAAATGCAATTTAAATCAATATTCATGATAATGTATGTCTTTACTAATATATATATGTTATTACAAAATGACCATATCACACTTTCATATTCAATCTAAAGGATGATTGAATATCTACATTTAAATCTTAGTTAGTGCATGACATCTCTGAATTCTGGTAATATCCATAATATCTGAATTTATTGAAATTATTCACAAAATACAAAATAAGTAACACATGAACTAATATAAGAAAAATACAAACCTAACTCAATCGCCCCTCATTCATACTCTATTAAAACCTCTATTGGAAACAATACAAAACGATTAATAAGTTTAATAATAATGACAATTCCCAAAAATACATATACAAATACAAATCCTAATAAATGTCAATATAAATTTTGTTTGTAAGAGTCCGATATTGTATTGTTGTAACAATACTCTCAAACAGAGATACACAAGGAACCTATAGCATACGCGTGTTTCAGTAATCCTCTTTTCTTGAGGGTACCTTCCTCAGGGCAGTTCCCAATCTTCTAGTCCATTACTGATGTGGATCCAACGACCGGACATTCTGGCAGCATCATATGCCAAAGTGTGGATAAATGCAACGTACATGTATAAAATCTAATATGGACAAACAAATAAATAGCACACTTGAGGACCGGGAGTCTCAAGTTATAAAAATGGAAACTTTTTGGTATTATAAACTCATGTAGGAATAAAAACATCTAACTCTTGTAAGATGACCAAATAGAGTTAGCAAAAAAGAGTGTACCAATATGTATAAAGGTGAAAAAGGTGGTGAATTTCTCAAGCACACAAAAAGTGAGCAAGCATGAATAGATAACACCAAAGTGGCACAAGTTCTCAGGAAAATAGGTAAAATCAGTATTTCTATATATATCAAGAGCATAGAGTGAACACTCCCTTTTAATCAGGAAGACTACAACGGAATCCCTAGGTTCGGTGATATTAGTTATCATGGATTCACCTGTACTGATACCTGTGAGAGGACTCTGTGGTGATTTTTCAAAACGGAAGGTCCACACTAACGGTGACTAAGGTTGTACCTTTTGTTTTAAATCCAGGGGTAAGCCTCGAATAATAAATGGTACTGTTGTCTAAAACGAAAAGTCGGAATGCGACTTAGGTTTATCAGGAAGTCGGATAATTAAACCCATTTAGAAAAGCCCAAGAGAGATAACTTTTGATTAATGTTACATGTACACAATCTAATACATCCTAAGGACAAGACTCTCGTCGGGACTGTAGGATTAGCCACATGTCTTGCATTGTCAAATGGATCTTAAAAGACAGAAAGAATAGACAAATATGTAGAAACTAACGTTCTATATAGCTAAGGATAGTAGTTACTACACTTAGGGGCCAGATGTAGGAAAGGATTTGCGCCTCGCAAACGGCGAAAAACGCTGTTTGCGAGGTGCAAAAGCCTCTCAGCGATGCAGAAATGCATTTTGCGAGTCGGATCCGACTCGCAAAATGCATTTCCGACTCGCAAATAGGAAGGGGTGTTCCCTTCCTATTTGCGACTCGCAACGCTATGCAATTTCATTTGCGACCACGAAAGCAGTCGCAAATGAAATCGCAGTTACCATCCACTTGAAGTGGATGGTAACCCAGTCGCAAATGGGAAGGGGTCCCCATGGGACCCCTTCCCCTTTGTGAATGGAAACAAAAATATTTTTTCACAGCAGGTAGTGGTCCTATGGACCACTGCCTGCTCTGAAAAATACCGAAACAAAAGGTTTTTTTTTTTTTTCTAAGTGCAGCTCGTTTTCCTTTAAGGAAAACGGGCTGCAGATAGAAAAAAAAAACTGCTTTATTAAAAAGCAGTCACGGACATGGTGGTCTGCTGTCTCCAGCAGGCCACCATCCCCATGAGTGCCCATACTCGCAATGGGGTCGCAAACTGGACCCACCTCATTAATATTAATGAGGTGGGTCTTTGCGACCCCATTGCGAGTTGCAGAAGGGGTCTGAGACACCTTTCTGCATAGCAAATTGCGACTTGCAATTTGCGAGTCGCATGGACTCGCAAATTGCAAGTCGCAATTTGCTTTTTTGCTACATCTGGCCCTTACACAGTAGGAACTGAAAAGTGGTAAAAGAAAGTAACAGACCAAGCTAGCGATGCAACTTCTTACCTCGATGTAAAATATGCTGACGCGTATATCCTAATGGAAACGCTGGCCAGATAAGCTCCCTCTTATTAAAACAGTCACGTAAGGCACGTTTAGGTGAAACACTAGACAGTACGCAAGAATGAAAATACGGGCAGTGAAACTGGCCGCCATATTAACATTGAGTGACTAATACAATACCGAATTTGGGGCGGCGAAATAATCCTCACTAGTTGTAACAACGGATAGCCCAATTCCCTATATACTATGTATTACCTACATGCTACATGAGGGGGCTATTACCTACATGCTAAATGAGGGGGCTCAGAATAAATATCTGGGACCCCCAAACTCTCTATATCAATGTGGCAGCCTTCTGATCTACAATAATATCGTACGCACGTGTAAACTACACAGCGGCTACACGCATAAAGCGAGGCCGCCATCTTGGAATGTATATACTACAAAGGTCTAAGATACAGAAATGTAGCTTTAGATAATGGCCTAACAAATCACGAGTACCCCAAAGAATGGAATACATGTCACTTATAGCACACAAAATATAAGATATAGCTGCCACATGAACAAAATAGATAGGAGAAAAATGCAAGTTACCTGAAGGAATACAAATAGATATCTGAAAGGAGTTAGCCAGATCTAAAAAAAGAGTTATATAGGGTCAAATAGTGACATATACTGGTAATAAGCGAAAATTCCAAATGTCTGTAACATTCTTTCCTGATATGTATAAAAGGAAACGTTCTAAGATACATACGGCTACAGAGTATTCCACAAAGTAAAATATTATTTCAGTTAGCCAATAGCGTTCTCCCACAGAATATACTAATTTAAGCCTCTATTACATGTATCTAGAGTAAAGATCCAATACACCTCCCGTTTTTCCCTTACTTTTGTTTCCTCAAGTGTTCCAGACTTCCTAATCTTCTCTAATTTAGTCCATGTCAGGTCTTCTACTTTGTGGCCAACAAGATTCCAATGATGGACTAGGGGAGCTCCCTCCCTATTATTACGCATATTGGACATGTGTTCAAGCATTCTGACCCTAACTTCACGTCCTGTTTCACCTACATATCCCAAAGAATAGGGACAGCATATCAGGTAGACACAATTCATAGTTCTACAATTTGTCATATATACAAGTTTGTGTTTCTGTTGATTCCATTGCAAGGTATCTCCCACAATAGCTCCAGGACAAGCCTTAAAGGTACCACACTTGGGGTTACCGTTTATGGGTTGTTCTCCAGTAATAGATTTCTGACAGAAGTTTTTTTCTCCTTTAGCCAAACATGCTCTAACCAATTTGTTGGAAATATTTCCATTTCTTCTAAAGGCAAATAGAGGACGTTCCAAAGATACAGAATTTTGATCACTGTTAAGTATATGCCAGTTGGACAAAATGATTTTTCTAATCCTTTCATTCAGTTTGGAGTGTTGTATAACACACACCATCTGTGGTTTAGAATTTTTATTCTGTCTCTCAAACATGCTGGCTCTGTTATAATATTTTGCTCTTTTATAGGAGTCCTTTATTATTCTTTTAGGATACCCTTGCAGCAGTAGTTTCTGCTGTAAGATGTCAGCATGATATTCAAACTCACATAAGTTAGTACAATTTCTGCAGATATGCAGGAACTGACTAAAAGGTATTCCTTGTTTTTGGCTTATCGGGTGGAAACTGTCAAAATGGAGTATAGTATTTTTAGCAGTGGGTTTGGTGTACAAAGACATCTCTAGTTGTAGATTATTATGTCCAATCCAGATGTCAAGAAACTCAACCCTTTCTCGACTAGTATGAATGGTAAAGTTTGAATTAGGATTGCAAACATTGATCCATTCACTGAATTCTTTAAGAAGTTCTGCTTGTCCCGTCCAGATGAAAAAAATATCATCAATGTACCAAGACCAGAGCTGTATATTCTCATAGAAGGGAACTATTTCGTTGTAAATATGAGTTTCTTCAAAATTACCCATGTAAATATTAGCTACAATGGGGGCACAGGCCGCTCCCATGCTAACTCATTTCTTTTGTTGGTATATATTGCCATCAAACTAAAAAAAAAAATCTTGGAGAACAATATTTAAACACTGTAGGACAAATAAAAGATGATCCGTCATGCCTTCTCTTTCAAAGAGACGGGCCACTGCTTGCCATGCCTCTTTCTGTGGAATATTTGTGTACAAGGACTCAATATCCATAGTTACTAGGTTCTGAGTAATTGGATTATATGGAGTGCCTTCCAGTTTAGAGATGATATGTCCAGTATCTTTTATAAACGCAGGAAGGCATGCCATTCTGGATTTCAAAAATGTCTCTACATATTTAGATAAGGGTTCAGTAAGAGACCCAACTGTGGACACTATGGGCCGAAGAGGAGGATCTTCCTTATTTTTATGTATCTTAGGTATAGAAAACTGGAATCCTAATCTTCTGTGGATTCAGATATTGAAATTCTTGTTCACAAATCAAACCTTTACTTAGGGCCTCATTGCTCAGCTTCTGTACATCCTGTCTGACACGTATCTGACAACTATTGTTACTTTTTTCATAATATAGTGGCTCATCCAGCATACTCTGTACCTTAGACTTGTATTTTCCAGTGTCCATCAACACTATACCACCCCCTTTGTCACAGGGTTTGACCGTGGTATGTTTGTCTCTTTGTAGCTTAACAAGGACCTGTTGTTCACATATGCTAAGATTGTAGTGAGTTTTAGGAATACATTTAAACATAGTTTTGATTTTTTCCAAGACAACAGTCTCAAAGACCTTCACTTCTGGTCCTACCATATCCAATTGTGGAGTAAACGTGGAAACAGGTTTCAAGCCTGATAGATTCATATCAATAGTATCATTACTCCCTTCCAAGAATCTCTTAAGTCTAATATGCCGAAAAAAGGCGTAAAGATCTGATAACAAACTAAATTGGTTAATAGGAACACTAGGGATAAACAATAGACCTTTCTTTAATAGTGAATCCATGTCTGTGTCCATTGGAGTGGACCTAAGATTAAACACTGGTACAGCATTTAGTCCCTCCCATACTGTTGTCTCCGCGTTTGTAGTACATGTGGCTGATTGTCTGTATTCTGGTATCTCCCTCTCTGATAATTCCTGAATCTGGTCCTGTGTCCTCCTCTAATGGATAAAAAATGGTTAGAACGATTAGGACCCTCATTTTGACCTGCCCTGTTGCCATATTGGTCGAACTGGTTGGAATTTCCCTCTCCTTCTGACTCAGAGGTATCCGAGAATGTGACAATCTTTTTACTAGTCCAGAACTGACGGTCTTGTTCTGATGCATTCTGTTGTTGACTCTGGTAATATTTTTCTGTCAAGTAAGGATAGGCTTGTTCTTTAGAAAAACATCTGATATCTTTCCTTAACTTATCCGTCTTTCTTTTGATAAGATATAGATTCCTTCCCTGGCACTGATAGGGGTCTCCCACCCCCTCTCCCCCAACCCTGAGTCCTTCCCCACACCCTGACCCCCCTACAATCCCCCAAAGGTGGCAGGACCCCCCTCCTCACCCCAACATTAACACACACCCCCTCCCCACCCCCACCCCCAACATTACCACACACACACACCCCTACACGCACACATACACTACAACAACACATATCCACACACATACAAACAGACATACAAACAGACCCCCGCATGCATACACGCACTCACACACCCCCTCTACATACTCACACGCACACCCCCATGCATGCACACAACACACAACACCCCCAGCCCCACTCCCCTAACAGACGATCACCTTACCTTGTCCGGTGATCTTCCGGGAGGGAACGGGATCCATGGGGGCTGCTCCGCCGCCAGCTCCCCGTCACCTGAACACCGCCACACCGAATCCTGGGTTGGGATTCGGTGGGCGATGTTCTGATGACGGGGCGGTGGAGCAGCCTCCACTTCGCTGCCGACCGCCATCTGAAAAAGGATGGAGGGCTGCCAGCAGTCATGATGCGCTGCGTGGAAAACCACCTGCACTGGCGGTCTTCAGCACAGCGGTACCTCGGCGGTATTGGAAAAAGACCGCCAAGGTTGAAATGAGGCCCTTACTTACTAATCTGAGTAACGCAAGTAGTGATTGTAAGGAGTTAAAAGAACAAGGTGTCTGGGAAAAGGTTGGTAAGGGGTTTCCTTCAAGGGAAATTGGCTTAGTAGTATTTGGAATGGGGGTGCTGTTGAAAATAATACAGGGTATATTTTTTGTCGTGGGTTGCCTTTTAGGATTATGGTGGTTATGCAAATTATGCAAAAGAATTAAACTGAATAGGTTTAAAATTAATCAGAGGAGGGAAGAAAGGAAAAGGGAAATAATTTATAGGGAACTTTCAAGGAGAAGACAAAATGTCAAAGAAATAGAATTATAAAATTGTGGGTGGTAAAATTGGTTTGATGACACATTTAGTCATCAGAGGAGGGACTGCTAAAGCAGAAGTTTTAATTAGAAAATTATTAATGAGTGTTTATGTATTTTGAATAATGAATTTTGTAGAAAATGAATAATGTAGAAAAATAATGTGCACGTTTGAAATTGTGACCTTGAAGAATGGCCACCAGTGTTCACGAAATGCACTCATTGATGATTAATACTTACAAAATATTGAAAATGTATTAGATTAATGTAGTAATATGTCATATTAAGGGTTATGAAGTATGCTTTAGGGTATGAACTGTAGGCCTTAAATTTAGCGAGTGTCTTGGCCTAGTTTTGCCAGGCCTCATGCAGAAGCTGTATTTCTTAGCGTTTATTTAAAAAAGAATTGACAGAGTGAATTAACTGTGAAATGTTCATTGTTTAGCAAAATGCTTAGCAGAAGCTTTCCATAAGAAGCGACTAACAGGAGACAGTGTCCTTAAAAATGTATCAGACTGTATGAAATGTGTGCTAGAGGATCTTTCTCAGGACGTGAACAATGAAGACACTGACTGGAGACGAAGATGCAACAAATTCGATACTTGATGAGCCGGATGATGAGAACATTGTAAAGCGGACCATTCAACGTTGTGTGAAAGGCAAAATATTAGAATTCTTAGATTTGGTATAGAATCACTATTGGGTAGAGTAATAATGTATGATTAATTGACCAATTGGAAATTAGGGGTTAGTTTGGGTGACTTTGATATAACAACATGACAGAGGGAAGAGCAGATCAAATTTAGGCAGAACATATCCTGTTATGAGATGCGATATTGAGAAGAAAGAGATTTGAGATTATGTCATTGGGCTCATACTCTCTGACTGAGAGCCTGATGTGCTGCTGATCAATTGATGACCTGAGGACGAAGACTGATTCTGTTTTGCTGACCCATTCTGTGGATAGGTAGATATGACACTATGCCCCTCATTCCAACTTTGGCGGGCGGCGACCCTGCCATTTGGCCGCTAGGCCATTTCGACTTTCCCGCTGGGCCAGCGGACGACCGCCAAGAGAGCGCCCGCCGGCCCAGCGGGAAAGGCCCTGCAACCCAGAACCCGGCTCCGAATGGAGCCGGCGGTGTTGCAGGGGTGCGACGGGTGCAGTTGCACCCGTCGCGATTTTCACTGTCTGCTAAGCAGACAGTGAAAATCATGCTGGGGCCCTGGTAGGGGGCCCCTGCACTGCCCATGCCAGTGGCATGGGCAGTGCAGGGGCCCCCAGGGGCCCCATGACACCCGTTCCCGCCATCCTGTTCCTGGCAATGCCGCCATGGAGATTCAGCCCAGACAGGGGAAATCCGGCGGGAAACCGCCGGATCCCCTTTTCTGACTGCGGCAGAAAGCACCGCCAGCCTGTTGGCAGTGCTTTCCGACGGTCACGGCCCTGGCGGTTTTTACCGCCAGGGTCGGAATGACCCCCTATGACTGAAATTAATTTTTATGCCTTTTCTTTCTAGGTACCAATTGAGCTGTTTTGTTAGTTTTCTTCAGCTAAATGATTCTAAATTCACGTTCTAAATTGTTTTGCATGAAGCCCCACATGCTGATGCTAATCTGGATTAGTTGAGGTTATCTACATGACTATCGACAAACTACAGAGACAAATGGTTGACAAACTATTTTGCTGAACTGCACGGATTATGTAGCATTATTGAAGCTAACTTTTCTTATGATTTGCACTAATGCTTTAGAATGTATTGTGATTCAAGCTTTGATTAGGTTGTATTTCTTGCATCTTTTTGGTTAATCAATATTATTCTTATGTGTGTTCTGACTTGATTTCGAGATAATGTGCATGACTTTAGCATTGTTAATATAAGGAAAATAAACTTACTAAACTTTTACTAAAGGTGTGGTTATTCATGCTGAAAAGTCATGGTGTGTGTAAATTACTGACTCTATTGATTATTGATTTGACTAATGTTTATTGATTACTGTATATTGATTATTGATTCTGTTCTGGTGCTATGGTAAGAACATCTTAAACGAGTCAAAAGGTTCATCTACTTATATGCATCCCCTTATAAGTTTACTTTTTAAGGATTGACGCGCTAGCAGTGGCGAAGGAGGGAGATGTGTTTGCCAATTAAACCATTATCCTGGTTATTTTGTTCTACTCATTTTGCAGAGTTTTATAACAGACTGTGTAACCTTTCCTCACTGTTTAGTTTGTAAAAAAATATATATAAGGCAGTGCCCTGGTAAGATCTTAAAAGGTATTCTTTAGGCAAGGCAATGAAAAGGAGCAGAGTTAGCTGTGTGGTAGTGGTGCTGCAACAATTTCAGAGTTGGGGGTGCTGCTCAGGGCCTGACTTGTCGTAGCAGGCATCAGGTGTTTGCCCGGGAGGTTGAAAGCGTGGGTGCTGGTTTTGCAGCAATAGGGGCCGGTTTTGTTGTGTGTTGCAATATCAGCTTCCAGTAACAAAAGCAGCAGTGCTTCACACTTGCGACCCCCACCTCACCCAGGGGGCAGGTCCGATAAAATTGCCAGGGCTGCTTTGGGTTCCAGTCCGGCCCTGGTGCTGCTGTTAATGTTACTGAAGTTATAGAGTTCTGGAAAAAATCAACTGTCACACAAAGACTAAGGCCCAAATTTATACTTTTTTAGTGCCGCATCTGCATCATTTTTTGAAGCAAAAGTGGCGCAAACGTACAAAATACAATTTAATTTTGTATGTTTGCACTGCTTTTGTGTCAAGAAGCGGTTCAAATGCGGTGCTAAAAAGGTATAAATATGGGCCTAAGTGTAGGACATTAGCAAGGCTGATGAAGCAGATTAGTAGGGGAGCAGAATTGGCCCAGTGGTGCACTTTGGACTACGCTACCCTGAATATATATAACTAAACCATGGTGAGGTAATGTACTGCCATTTACATAGAGTACATTTTACAATGCAATGTCGTCTTGAAATGGCTATTAAATTTGCGCTGTAAATGCAGTTTTCGTGCTAAACCTGTATGCCACAGAAACTTTAACATGTGGACATCGAATTTCTGCGCATTTTCATCATGTGGGTATCACACAAGTAAAGTGTCTTAGTTTTGATCTTTGTTTCCATTACACTCTAGAATTACAAACATAAAATTGTGCCTGTTTTTTTCTTCCCTTGCTGTTATTTTTTGTCCTCCATAAGTTTTAAAACTCTACCTTTGAAGTGGAGTTTAATTGCTCTTTCCCAGAGCACTGACTGCACGTGTTGCTGAATAATGTGTACTTTATCGATGCCCACCCAAGTCTCAGTAGAGACTGTGGACTAATCATTGGACTGTTCTGCTTTTCTCGTGCCAATCAATCAATCAAAAAAATTTATAGAGTGCGCTACTCACCCGTGAGGGTCTCAAGGCGCTTGGGTGGGGGTAAAGGTGGGGACAGGGAGTGTCACTGTTCGAACAACCATATCTTGAGGTTCTTTCTGAAGAGCAGGAGGTATTTGGTTTTGCGTAGGTTGGTGAGGAGGGAGTTCCAGGTTTTGGGGGCGAGGTAGAAGAAGGACCTGCCTTCTATGGTGGTGCGTTGGATGCGGGGGACTGTGGCTAGGGCGAGGTCGGCTGATCGGAGGTTGTGGGTGGGAGTGTGGAAGTTCACTCGGTCATTGAGGTAGGTTGGGCCGGTGTTGTGGAGGGATTTGTGTGCATGGATGAGGATCTTGGATGTGATTCTCTTGTCTATGGGGAGCCAGTGAAGGGATTTGAGGTGTGGTGAGATTTGTTCGTGGCGGGGGAGGCCAAGGGCGAGTTGTGCAGCTGTGTTCTGGATTCTCTGGAGTTTGCGTTTGAGTTTGAGTGTGGTGCCGGCGTAGAGGGCATTACCGTAGTCTAGTCTGCTGATGATGAGTGCATGGGTGACTGTCTTCCTGGTCTCTGGGGGAATCCATTTGAAGGATTTTTTTAGAGTGCAGAGTGTGTGGAAGCAGGAGGAGGTTAGAGCATTGATTTGCTGTGTCATGGAGAGGGAGGGGTCCAGGATGATGCCAAGGTTGCGTGCGTGGTTTGCGGGGGTGGGTGCGGGGCCTAGGGCAGTAGGCCACCAGGAGTCGTCCCACATGGTTTTGTTGGGGCCGAAGATGATGATCTCAGTTTTGTTGGAGTTAAGCTTGAGGTGGTTAATTGTAATCCAGATGGCGGTGTCGAGGAGAGCAGCGTGTAGGTTGGTTTTGGCGGTGGTGGGGTTGCGTGTCAGGGAGAGGATGAGTTGGGTGTCATCTGCGTAGGAGAGGATAGTGATTCCGTGTGATCGGAGGATGTTGGCTAGGGGGATCATGTAAATGTTGAAGAGTGTCAGGCTGAGGGAGGACCCTTGGGGGACTCTGCAGATGATCTTGGTAGCGGTGGAGTGGAAAGGTGGAAGGTGGACTCTCTGGGTCCGGTCGTTGAGGAAGGAGGTGAGCCAGTCTAAGGCTTTGTGGCGAATCCTTATGTTGTGGAGGTGTGTGCGGAGTGTGTGGTGGCAGACAGTGTCAAAGGCTGCGGAGAGGTCTAGGAGGATGAGTGCGACGGTCTCGCCTTTGTCGGCTTTGGTCCTGATGTCATCAGTGCATGCAATGAGGGCGGTTTCCGTGCTGTGGTTCTTGCGGAACCCGGATTGTGAGGGGTCAAGAGTGTCGTTTTCTTCGAGGAAGTGGGATAGGCGGGTGTTGACTAGTTTCTCAGCAACCTTGGTGGGGAAAGGGGGGAGGGAGATGGGGCGATAGTTGGAGAGGGTCTCCAGGTCAGCTTTGTTTTTTTTTAGGAGAGCGGTGATTTCCGTGTTCGCCATATTTTCTCTGCTTAGCAGCATTTGCGCTTGGAGTCTTGGAGTTCGGGGGTGAACCATGGGGTGTTCATGATGTTGCGGATGGCAATGTGTTTTCTGAGGGGGGCTAGTGTGTCTGCGCAGGTAGTGATCCATTTCGAGAGTTTGTGTGCTCTTGCGTTGGGGTCGTTGGTGTGGGGGGGGTTGTGAGCCAGATGGGAGTTCAGGCTTTCTGTGGGGATCTTGTCCCACATGCGGTAGGGTGTGGTGTGTTGATGGTGGTGTGTGGGGGGTTTGGTGAAGGAGAAGTGGACACAGTGGTGGTCAGTCCAGAGGAGTTCGGTGGTGTGGGTTTGGGCTATGTGTTGGCTTGAGGTGAAAATTGCATTGAGCGTGTGTCCTGCTGAGTGGGTGGGTGCGGTGACCATTTGTTTGAGTCCGAGGTTGGTGAGGTTGTCTATGAGGGAGGTAGAGTTGTGGTCTTGTAGGTTCTCCAAGTGAAAGTTGAAATCACCGAGGAGGATGTGGTCTGTGGAGGTAAGGGCGTACGAGCTGATGGTGTCGTCGATGGTGTCGCAGAAGGCGGGGTGTGGTCCTGGTGGTCTGTAGATTAGTGTACCTCTGAGGGTGAGGTTGTTGTTAATGTGGATTAGGAAGTGCATGTGTTCTGTGTTGTCGATAGTGTCTTGGGAGCTGGTGGTGACTTTGATGGTGTCCCTGTGTAGGATGGCGATGCCACCACCTGGCCTGTTGAGGCGGTCTCTGCGTTGGAGTTTGTATCCCTTGGGGGTGGCGATGGCTATGTCGGGTTCCGAGGAGGGGTTGGTCCAGGTTTCCGTGAGGAAGGCGATGTCAGGTGAGTGTGATGTGATGAGGTCTCAGAGTTCTATGGCATGTTTGTGAAGGGAGCGGGTGTTGAGGAGCAGGCAGTTGAAGTGGTTGTGGTGGGTGGTGTTGGTGTGGTGCATGAGGGTGTTGTTGCGGGGTGTGTTCTGGTTGTGGGGTGGTGTGCTGCAGGGCTGGTTAGTGAGGGTGGGGGCAGAGCAGGTGTGTGTTGCGTTGGGGGTGTTGTGTGTGTTGTCGGGGGGTTGCTATGGTTGGTGTGTGGTGTGAGGGATGAGGAGCAGGAGAAATGACAGGTGAGGCAAGTGAAGGGGCCATGAGTGTGTGTGGGGCTGGAAAGGGTGCAGGTGGGGCGAGGGCCTGGGTTGAGTGAGTGGAGTGTGAGGGGGGAGTAGGTTTGTCTGAGAGGGCCAGGGGGACTGGCGCTGGGCACGGTCTTGGTGCGGACGGGTGCAGATGGGCTTGCCTTTGGTGCGTCCATGCTGCGGCTGCCATAAATGGGGGGGAGGGAGGGAGTGGCAGCTGGGAGGAGGGAGGGCTGGACAAATGGGAAGGCTGGGGGGGTGGGGCCGTAGGGGACACAGCGGCTGGGGAATTTGGAAAAGAAAAGGAAACGGACGGTGAGGAGGAGGGGGAGGCGGGAGGGGCCGCAGGGGACGCAGCGGCTGGGGAATTGGGAAAAGAAAAGGAAACTGACGGTGAGGAGGAGGCGGGAGGGGTGGGAGGGGCCACAGGGGACGCAGCGGCTGGGGAATTCTCACAAAACAAGGAAACGGATGGTGGAGAGGTGGCGCTGGTAGGGGGAGCGGCCTGCCTGCAGAAGCAGGATCAAGGGTTGCTCCTCGCTATTGCGCCACTGCTGCCATAAATGGGGGAAGGGAGGGAGTGGCAGCTGGGAGGAGTAAGGGCTGGACAAATGGGAAGGCTGGGGGGGTGGGGCCGCAGGGGATGCAGCGGCTGGGGAATTTGGAAAAGAAAAGGAAACGGACGGTGAGGAGGAGGGGGGATGCGGGAGGGGCCGCAGCGGATGCAGGGGCTGGGGAATTTGGAAAAGAAGAGGAAACAGATGGTGAGGAGAGGGGGGAGGCAGGAGGGGCAGCAGGGGACGCAGCGGCTGGGGAATTCTCACAAAACAAGGAAACGGATGTGGGGAGGTGGTGCTGGGCAGGGGAGCGGGGAGCGACCTGCCTGCAGAAGCAGGGTCAAGGGTTGCTCCCCGGTACCGTGCTGCGGCTGCCATAAATGGGGGGGAGGGAGGGAGTGGCAGCTGGGAGGAGGGAGGGCTGGGCGAATGGAAGGCTGGGGGGGTGGGGCCGCAGGGGACGCAGCAGCTGGGGAATTTGGAAAAGAAAAGGAAACAGACGGTGAGGACGAGGGGGGAGGCGGGAGGGGCCGGAGGGGCCGCAGGGGATGCAGCGGCTGGGGAATTTGGAAAAGAAAAGGAAACAGATGGTGAGGAGTAGAGGGGGGAGGCGGGAGGGGCCGCAGGGGACGCAGCAGCTGGGCAAATTGGAAAAGAAAAGGAAACGGACAGTGAGGAGGAGGGGGGAGGTGGGAGGGGCCGCAGGGGATGCAGCGGCTGGGGAATTTGGAAAAGAAAAGGAAACGGACGGTGAGGAGGAGGGGAGAGGTGGGAGGGGCCGCAGGGGACGCAGCGGTTGGGGAATTCTCACAAAACAAGGAAACGGACGGTGGGGAGGTGGCGCTGGGCGGGGGAGCGGGGAGCAATATGTGTTATGTTTTGATAAGATGCCAAAGACCTTCAGTATTTCTATTCTGCCATGCTAATTCAAGTTTTCTAACATGTCTAGCTGAGGTGATCCAATCCTGTCCCGTGGGCGGCTCGGGTGAGACCCATTTCTTACATATTTCTATTCTTGCTATCTGCACCTAGAAGATCGGAAGGTATTTTTGCCACTTGGCCCATTCACTCGATGTTGCAACAGTCCCAAATAGTGAGCGACTTATTCGTCTCTTGTTTTTGGTATATTTTCAAATAATTATTTATATAATTTTGATGTGTTGTGACTGCCTGCAAAAACATTATGGGAGTGATACAGCACCCCCCACATCCCTACTGCGAGCACCCCTGCTGTGGGGGAGAGCAGGTGGTGAAAGTAAGACACGGAAAAGCAGGCTGTGAGAGGAAAACAGACATGAAGAGATTGAGGAGGGGAAACTGAGGCCCATATTTATACTTTTTTAGCGCTGCATTTGCGTAATTTTTAGTAAATTTGCACTGCTTTTGCGTCAAAAAATGACACAAATGCGGCACTAAAAAAGTATAAATATGTGCTTTAGAGTGGTTTAAGGCGAGGTGATAGCGAAAACAGAGTTGTAGAAGGAATGAAGTAAAAATGGAGAGCCTGTAGGCAGTGAGGGAAGAGGGAGGCTGACAGTTGCAGGGAAGTGTTCAATTATACTACAAGTGGCACTTCTGTGTGTTCAAAAAATAACAAGCATTTGCAATACAGTGGGTCTCATGCTTGCACGTGTTAGAGCTATTAGCGTTGTAAATTCCTACCTGGACGTTTCTTGCCACATAAATTGAAAATGGAAAGTAAAACAGTTGAAATAAGCGAGCAGATTCAAAGCAAAATGGCCGCCCTGAGCGCGGCGGAAAGACAAAATGAAAAAGAAGTTTGCTCACTATCAAACGTACCAGCAAACATGCAATTATCCATGTAGCAGGGTCAGTGGCCAAGGCTGTGACAAAACTGCCCCAGAGAGAGACAAACGTGAAGCATTTATTATCAATGTCATCAAAGGACTTTTAAAAGACAAGCCTACAAAGGAGGGAACGTGATGGGCGTTCGGTGGGCATGGTAAAAGCCTTAATAAATACCAACACGTCGGAAAAGCAGTGCTTGGGTGCTGCTACGCTCTACCTAAAAACTGGCTGGTTTTGGGAGTTTGAGAATCAAGATGTGGTGAGCTCGGAGAGATACTTTCATCATCACTTAGATTTGTCACATTTATGCTGTGTACTTGGGCGTCCAAATTTTATTCTGTGGTGTTGTAGTGGAAGTCACCAGTGCATGTGTTTTTGTGAGCCTTGAAAAGTGTGGTAGAGCAACCCTTCACCCTTTTTCGATCTGCTCTGCTTGTCATTAACTTTATCAGTTTTCACAGCAGATTGCTGCATTCCACCTGTATCGCTCCTGGCTTCTTTAGTTATCTGCACTGAAGGAGGCCCTAGTCCAGGATGCAGGCAGTAGCAGTATCCCTAGCGATCCATTGAAGAACTACTGCATCTTATCTGCTTGTGGAAAGGTAGTCAGTAAAACAGAACACAAGACATGTCTCTAAGCCACTGGTGGCCCTCGTGGAGTAGCACCAGAAGCACATGGTGTACCTAATCAAGGCAGGCAGGATCACATTTGTATGACAGGTGCCCTTTCCAAATCCCACCAAAATGTAAGCTGAAGATGGGATCGGGAGGACGATTGCCAGCAGATTGTGTTTATTCTTTCTCGGTGTCGCTGCTTACATTGCTCTGTTATATGAGATTTTGCAAGAGGATGTCCAGGTGGGGTCCAGGCCTAATCTATCTTTGTCCTTGCCCCTCTTGGGTCCCATCACCACAGCTGGTGAATGTTCCAAGAGGCATTACAGAAAACAAAATTGCAGACTGAACCTTCTCTCACATTTATTTGTCCTTCAGTCTTTCACTGCAAGAGAGTGTTTGTTTGAAACAATACCTAAACCTAAATGTTTGCTTAAAATGCTTTAATTTTGACTTTCTGGCTACATGTGTATATAAGTGCACATATATATATATATATATATATATATATATATATAAATATATATATATATATATAATAATTTGTCAACATTCAACCTCACACACACACACCCCCATCACACACACACACACACACACACACTCACAACTGCTCTTTGCAGGTAGTCCACCAGTTTGATCTGTGCGCCAGTGTGTGTTCCCCCTAAAAATCACTTCCAGAGATCCTGCTGGTCTTTTTATCATGCCATTTTCCCAAAGAATGTTAACTTTAGACCTTTCGCAGTGAGATGCTCACATTTGAATTTGAAAGGCTATATTTGCCCCCTGACCCACTGAGCTGTTTAACCTGTGACTGCCTACAAGAAAAAACAGGCACTGTCAATGTGAATCGGGTTGCTTACCTTTACATGCAAGCGATATCTTTTGGCATTGCCAGTGCTTCTATAAAGTAGTTGTCGATGTGAAGATCTGTGAAACGCAGCCAACTAATATTAAAACCTGGCTCTGTTTGAAATGCTGTAGGAACAATGAGAAATCTACCCGAGGAAACCAAAGAATTGTTGACGGGTCAAACACAGAAAGGCAGGAAAGCATCAAATAGGAGCATGATACCTTAGACTGACACGACAGGTATCCATTTCTAAGCAAGGATTGGCTCTGTAGCGTATGGTATACCATGCTGTCTTTCAACAGACAGCTGGATTTGTCTTTAGCGAGGTCACAAAATGCCAGAAACATATATTTTATTTTGCATTTAACAAGTATGTCAAGTGGCTCCGACATAGGAAGCCACCTAGCATTTCAGCCAACAGTTTGTTTTGTAGCTTTACTTTTAACACTTTTGTTATGGGTTCAAACCCCAAGCATGCAAATAATGTTGGCCAAAGGTGCTATACGTGAATGGAGGGACTTGGCAGCTAAGTGTCAACGTTTTATATGGTTGTCTAGTACATTAAAAAAAAACATATTTCACGCATAAAACAAAAGTAAAATCTGCTCACATATTTCGTGAGGGTTCACTTTTATTCACATAATACAATAAAAACAATGCAATGCCAATTGTTTTCTGTTTAGTGTAATGGAGAGTTTTATATTGAGCATAACAAAACAAAAATGGCTCAAGAAGTGCATCAGCAGTGCAAATTTCCCTAACACCAAGAATGAGTAAAGGACAGATGACAGTAACTGAAGGAACATCAATTGATTGTCTCATGCATAGAGGACCAGTAGAATGCAGGTATTTAATGCACTAAAGTGGGGGTGACAGGAGTTAAAGGACTGTTGAACGTGCTCTATTAACAGACATAAATATACGAGAAGTGCACAACTCCTGGAAAAAAAAGCCAAACCTATTTTGGAAGTATCATACATTCATGTACTGATGGAAAAGATGAACCCTCACCTAACTACTAGTGTGGTATGCTTCATCAATGGGTTTCATATTTAGCTCTGAAAAGCTTCCAACAGTTCTAATGTTAACTTGTTGTGCAGTCTTCTAGTTACGGGTTTCCTAATTTGGGTGAGGTTATGTCCCTTCTGTTGACATTTGTGTTCTACCTTTGTTAAACTGTTAGAACTATATTAGAAATGGTTGGGATTGAACTAAAATTTTTACTTGCTGTCTCCCTTCCACAAGAATAACAAGCATTTACAATGCAACGGGTCTCGCGTTTGCTCATGTTAGAGCTGATTGCGCCGTAAACTCCTAACCCGACTTTTCACCTATCGGGCAAAAGTGCATTTGTGTACACAACCCGAAAAAGTGAAATTAAGTATGTAAAGCGATCGACTTCTGCCAAGCGAGATCGCGCTTGTAAATTAGAGAAAAAGAATTCCACGAGCCCGATGGAAAACAGCGAGCCTCGCATGTTTTCTGTACTTGGTCGCTGCGCTCGAGGAGGGCTAGCCACCGGAAAAGGCATGACGTATGCTTGCCTTCGACTAATGAAAGCAAACAGATTTTATTAGGCAAGCCCACGAACCAATAAAAAACACTGACATGAAGTTGACAGGGCTTCGAGCCCTTTTATAAATATAAAAGCGTCTCGCTGCGATACGCATGCGCGAGCACATGCAACGCAGGCTCGACCCTAAAAATAGAAGGGTCAAGTAAAAGGCCCTGCAGCTCTTTTCAAATCAACAAGTTTTAGTGCTCGAATATTGCGCCTCCAGTGTCGGGTCCCTTCCTCAAAGATAAATGTATTTTATATTAAAAGAAGCAGTTGTTTGATCATAAGGAATGTGTTATAAGTGCCTTCAAAAAAGCCTTTGTTTTATTCATAAAATTTGAGGATAGTACAGAAACGCCAGACATAGAACAGGGAACCTTTGTCCTAAAACAGTGTAAGTTACTTGCCTTCAGAGGACAGGTACAGATAGGGCAGCAGGAGCAGCACATGCTTTCCCCTATCACAGGACAGGTACATATGGGGCAGTAGCAATGCAGTCTTTGCTTCTTTACTGAACAGGTACAGCATGGCAGTAACAAAGCAATCTTCTCTCTCTTATAGAAGGCAGTAATTGCAATCTTCTGAGGCTGCTCCTTATCAGGGGTTTTAGGGTGCATCTTTGTCTCCTGTGAGGCGCCACAATTGATTATTATTTAACTGTACAGTGGTCGTGAAAATACAACTTTCATGTTTTCATGAACACTGCCAGTGCTTAGATCTGATCTCTTGGACTTCTCTCCAGGCTCCTGATGACAGAAGGAGGAGAGTTGAGAAGGAACACACTCCAACTACAGACTGCTGTTTAAAAATCACAGCACTCTGTACATGGACTTCTGGATTGTGCATATCTGAGAGGCATAGCTCAACTAAGATCTCCTCACTCAGGCGCAATCTGTTTTATTTAGCAGACATACTGTACATGCCTCAGGTAGCACACTATGTCCCTGATTATGACAGTGGCGGTAAAAACCGCCTACCGCCGCAGTGACGGCTGCCAAAAGACCGTTGCCGCGGCTACCAGCCATCTGCCGTATTATGACCACAGCCGGATTCCCGCCAAAAGGATAGCGGAAATCCGGCTGTGGCCATACTGGCGAATGGCGGTAAGGTGGCTCTGCTGCCAGCAGCAGCGTCACGCCAGTAGACTGCCGGCAGCCGTATTATGACCAATAAAACGGCCTGGCGGTGTTCTGCTGGCGGACGCTGCTGCTGGCAGCAGCGCCCGTCCTGTCTCCTGCCGAAGGACCCCCTAAACAGAGTAAGTGCGTGCTCTGACAGGGGAGGGGGTGGGGGGTACTGTGTGTGTGTGTGTATGTTTGTGCGTGCGTGTATGCGAGTGGGTGTTCCGTGTTGGATGTGTGTGCATGTATGGAGGTGTGAGTGCATGTAAGTTGTGTTCTGTGAATGCGTGTCTGCTTGTATGTATGAAAGTGTGTACGGATGTGTGTGTGAATGGATGTATGCATGCGTGGATGAATATGGGATTGGGTGTGTGTGTGGGTGTGTGAAGGGGGCGTGAATGTAGGGGGGTTTGGGGAGTAAAGGGGTGGGGGGACTCTGGGGATTGGGGTGAGGGTGGGGGTGACCTCTATCAGTGACAGGGAAGGAATTCCCTGTCACTGATCGTGCCTACCACCATGGTTTTCGTGGCAGTAAGGGAACCACGAAAACCATAGCGGTAGGCAAGGTCATAATCCTGCAGGTGGTACAGTGAAGGCTGCTGGGCTGGAGATTGATATCTCCAGCCTAGCGCCCGTTACCACTGTTGCGGTAGGTGTGGTACATTGGCAGGGTTTGCTTCAGCCCACCCGCCAATGTGATAATATGGTGGAAAGTACCGCCAGCCTGTTGGCAGTACTTTCCACCATATTTCCCCCGACCGCCAGGGTCGTAATGAGGGCCTGTATCTGCTAAAATATGACTGTCAGGCAGCACACAAGGACATCCTTAAGGCCAATGAGAAGCCACACAGTGGAGCAAAGGCAGGATGTCTAGCACTGTTCCATCTTTGTATAGGGCCACACTTCCAGTCCTATCGAAGAGCTGGGGAAGGGAAGAGGTGAGTCTTCCACTTTTCAAACCTGCCTTGCTGCACTGTCTGGCTTCTTGTTGAGAGTAATGGCTCACTGGTTCCAATGTCCAGCACAAGGTCCCTGATCTGGTGTTGCTCTGGAGCCTCAAAGTTAGGCAAAGAAGTAAAATAAGTATAAAATGTATGTTGTGTGTTCATGTATTTGTAAGTTATTGAGAGTGAAAGGGAGAGTGTGTTTGTGTGTGTTTGAGAGTGTCAATAAGAGTGACAGTGATTGAGAATCTGAGCCTAAGAAAGTGTATGAATGAGTAAAAGTGTGTGCACGGGACTGAGTGAAGGACTGTGAGTGCTTTAGAAGAAGTGAGTGAATGGAGATTGTGAGAGGGAGTTTCAGTGAGTCTGGGATTAGCTATCAATAGTGCAGCAGGTACCATTGCACTAGGCCCAGTGTCACTGACTGTGAAAGGGTAAAGTGTGTGAGTGTGTTTGTGAGAGTGAAAACCATTCGGTATAAATTTGTATGTGAGTTAACAGTGAGTGGGAGCGACTATGCATGAGAATGAGTAAGTGAGAGACTGTGAGACCCCCCCCCCAGGAAAAGGTCTTGTACTTGCATACTGGAGGAAATTATTGGCATAGAGAACTTGTGGCAAAATCCTAGTGTTTCCATACTGAAAGTAATTCTTTCCCTCAGAGAGGTCCCCCTTGGCATATTGGGTCTAAGGTGGGTGGGTTTGGTGACCTCAGCACCAGGCAGGAGCATCCATACGGAGACAAACACAAGTGCAGCTACAAAAGCAGTGGGTTGCAGAGCGTCCCGCATTCAGGGCTTATTGGAGAGATAAGGCAGCATATCCTTTGGTGTAGGACTTTACTGTGCCAAAAAAACTGCTATGTTTTTTGTCAAATACAAAGTAAAGATGAAAGCTCACTGCAACACAATGTGGAGTGTGACGGGCTGAATTGGATGTAGAAACAAAGGAGATGCTACAACACCTACGGAAGGTGACCACCCCAACCACATGTAAATAAAATGGGTGCACCATTTGGTGGCCATTTTTGGAGGTTGGGGTCAGGTTTATACAAGCCCAGCCTGTGAAAGAAACAACGAAAAAAACTGCGGCCTTTTTGGAAACAAGCAAATCAGCTATGACACAGTTTAGTGTACAGTGCCCAATTTAAAAGTTTAATAAGTTTGGAGACAAGTAAAGCAGGGATGGCCATACATTTGGTTGGATAACCTTGGTTGGTGTGGGGCAGTTATTGTGTTCATCGTTGATGGGCACACCATTGAGCAAAAGAAGAATATAGGAACATACTGGTCTTGCTGAAAAGAGGTGGAATTGATTTTGTTAACAATTTAAGTAAGGAAAACATTTAAATAATAACTTGGTTGAACAGAAAGAAAGAAATTTGATTGTGCTATTTATCAACGGAAAGCGATTTTGAGATTGTTGTGCATCATTGCTATTTAGAAAATGCAGCATATCATTGCACCTCCACTTTGTTTGCTGTAAACCTGTAGGCACAGGTGAAGGGGTCTAAGTGGAAAAGGACTTTCACATTTGGGTATGTCCAAATACTTAGACAATGAACAAGAAGCTAGTGTTTGGTACACTTTTTGGGGAATGGAAGGACAAGAGGTATTTGAAGGGTTACCAAACTTAAGCACAAAAGAGGTAAATTAGAAATATGTATTAAGAAGCTTGATTTACACAATTTACCAAAAACAAATAAATACTATTTTTGAACAGTTCCATTTTGGTAAACGAGTCCAAGGGGAAAGTGAGAGTGTAGAAGAATATGTGACCAGTCTAAGGAAACTGGCAGCTACCTGTACATTTGGAGCATTGTTTGAAGAACGTATTCGAGACCAGTTCCCTTTGAACTGCATGGATAAAAGGTTGAGGGAAGAGCTGTTGTTAAAGAATGAACCACCTTTGGCTGAAGTATTAATCATAGTAAAATGGGTTGAGCATATGTGAGCATGTGTGTCCAAGATACACAAGCATTCAGGTACAAAAACACAATCACTTGTAAGTATGGTGGATGGATCAAGGAAGGAACAAGGCAAGAGTGACAAGAGACCAAAGGTAAAGGATGGGAAGTTTAAAGTTATGTGTTTTAGTTTCGTCCCCCAGGGACATATGTCTAACTATAAAGATTGTCCGGTTCAAAGACGAACATGCAACAAATGTGGAAAAAAGGGCCATTTTATGGGGTGTTGTAAGTCAATCATGCAGAATAGGAAAACTTTGGAGATATATATTTATTGTAATGAGATAGTTGTGCAATTGTGTTGTTTGTCATGTGGAAATCTGTGAGACTTGGTGAAACTGAATGGGAAAAGTGCGAAAATGTTTTTTGATTCCTGTTCAAGGTTAACAATAATGGGGGTCATTACAACCCTGGCGGAAGGCGGAGAACCGGCGGTAAGACCGCCAACAGGCTGGCAGTCTAACTCTGTGGAATTATGACCATGGCGGTTACCGCCATAGTCATCCGCCGGTTCTCCGTTCCGCCCGCCAGGGCGGAGACGACCGCTGGGCTGGAGACCTGGGTCTCCAGCCCGGCGGCCGTCACTATACCGCCGCCGGAATTTGGACCCGGCTTACCGCTGTGGATTTCCAGCGGTTTGAACAGCCATGAAATCCATGGCAGTAAGCACTATCAGTGCCAGGGAATTCCTTCCCTGGCACTGATAGGGGTCTCCCCCAACCCCCACTCCACCCCGACTCCCTCCTCTATGCCCCCCACCACCCCTGCCACCCCCCAAAGGTGGCAGGGCCCCCTCCCCACCCAGACCCCCAACATCACTTCACCCATACCCACACGACACGCACGCAGGCACCACCTACATACTTACACGCACACATGCCGACATACATGCCTTCATCCACACACACAGTCATACACGCACACCCACATTCAAACATACACGCACACATCCATACAGACATACCCACAGAAATACACGCACTCATTCCCATACACACAACACCCCCGCAAGCATACACGCACTCACACACCCCCTCTACATTCACACACGCACAACCCCATGCACCCACACAACACACAACACCCCCCCTCCCCTCACGGACGATCGACTTACCTGGTCCGACGTTCCTCCGGGAGGGGACGGGAGCCATGGGGGCAGCTCCGCCGACACCACACCGCCAACAGAACACCGCCACGGCGAATCACAGGACGTGATTCGCTGAGCGGTGTTCTGTTGGTGTGGCGGTGGAGGTGGAGCAACCTCCACTTCCCCGCCTCCCGCCAGTATGGCTGTTGGCGGCTCTCCATCCATAAAAGGACGGAGGGCTGCCAACGGTCATAATAGGCCGAGCGGCAAACCGCCACCAATGGCGGTCTTCCGCACAGCGGTCTCCTCGGTGGTCTTCAGAAAAGACCGCTGAGGTCAAAATGACCCCCTAAATCTAAAGAAACATATAACCAACTGAAATTGAAGGAAGTGGATCTAAGCCATTTGAATGTAAAGCATTGTTCCTGTGGTGGACAATATGTGGGTATTTTTATGCATATTTAAAATTTAAAATCAGAATGTCAAAAAGAAAATTTTATGTTGCTGAAAGAGGTGAAGGTACTATGGGTTGCCCTGTACAAAAACACCTTGGTGTGTATCTTGATCCAAACATGCAACCACAGGTACAAATATGAATAGTGGAAGATGGATGTCTCAATGCTGATGACAGTTTTCCAGAAGTGTTCCGTGAGGAGACTAGGGGGGTTATTACAACTTTGGAGGAGGTGGTTATCCGTCCCATAGGATATAATGGACTCGTAATACAGCTGGTGGTATATCCGTCACTTTACCGTCACTTTTGGGACGGATTAACACCTCCTCCAAAGTTGTAATAACCCCCTAGGTGTTTGAAATCATATGTGCACAAAATTAATCTGAAGGATGGTGTTGAACCTGTTGTTTGTAAAATAAGAGGATTACAGTGAGGCATGCATGGCAAGGTGACAGTAGAGGTGAATGAACTTGTAGAACTGGTGTTATTGTGCAAGTAGACATTAGTGGGTTGGCTCCCATTGTGGTGGCAAAGAAACCCAATGGTGAGTTTTGGCTGTCTTTTGACTCAAAGGCCTTCCACACTGCAATGGTTGTGGACCGCCATCCTAAGCCTAATATTTTGGAATTGTTAACTTTGACTGGTGGGGCCAAGTATTATTCATCTTTGGACCTGGCATCTGCTTAAGATCTTGTGCGATTGCATGAAGATTGTCAAGATTTAACAGCATTTATCACTCCCTTTGCTGCGCATACATTTATACGTATGCCTTTTGGGTTGCTTTCAACGTCATTAGAATTCCAAAGGATAATGGAAAGTTTACTGAGTGATATTGGTGGAGGTACATGCTGTCGAGATGATGCTGGAGTGTGGTAATATGTGGAGAGAACATAACAAGAGTTTGAGGCAAGTATTTTTCTGTTTCTGTGAGAAAGGTTTGATGCTGAGAGCTAAAAAATGTAAATTTGAGGAAGTTAAGTTTGTTATGTAGGACACATTGTCAGCAGAGGGAGTTTGGCCAAGGAAAGAAATGGTGCAGGCGATTAACAGGAAGCCCTCACCTGTAAATTAAGAAGAATTGTTGTCCTGTTTTGCAGTGCTTTATTCCAGGATTATCATCAAAGACACAGGAGAGGAGGAAAGTACTTCAGAAAAGAACTTTGCTTGAATGGACGGATAAATGTGAGGCATCATTTTTGGAGACCAAAAATGTTTGCAACAAGTACCAGATCTGAAAACTTTTGTTTGTGGGAAAAGATACAAATGTTGTTACAGATGCAAGCATGAAAGGGGTGCGCACAGTGCTAATGCAGAAAACAAAAGGTGAGAATGTAACAAATTTAATTTGCAAGTCAACCTTTAAAGGATACTGAAGTAAATCATTCAATCATAGAGAGAAAGGTATTTGCTGTAAATTGGTTCTTAAAGAAATTTAGGAATTTTGTACGAGGTGAATTTTTTAAAATGAAAACTGATCACAGGCCATTATGAGAGATTTTTATTAAAAAATGGCTTGACGCTGTATCTTCAAGAATTCATCAAGAGTTCATCAATGGGTAAATGACCTTCAAGAGTTTTCATTTGAAGTGTAATATATTCCTGGTGTATGCTTCTGTGCGATGAGTTGTCAAGACTAGTTAGCACTTAAGAGGAAGATGAGCGTGGTGCAGATTGTTTCATGGATGTGAATGTGTGTGTTGTTGTTGAAGGACTGATCTCAGAAGGGAAATGGAAGGAACAGATGGGTAAGGATAGTGAAATGACAAGTGTAATGATGAAAGTAAAAAAATATTGGCATAAAGGTTATAAAGAAAAAGATGTAGATTGGAAACCATAATGGAAAGTTTGGGAGGAACTAAGTGAGAGGAATGGTCATGACTTGTTACCCCTGAAAGTCTTTGACACAGAATTGTGGAGATGGCACCCACAGGGCATCTGGGAATTGTGAAAACAAAAGAATGGATCCGGCAGGATTTTTGGTGGTCTGGTTTTGATGTTTTGGTGGAGCAACTGGTGCAAGACTGTGTGGAATGATATAAAAATGACAAGGTACTGAAACTTAAAAGACCGCCAATGCAGAAGAGAAGTTTTCTGGAGGGTCCTTGGGAGGAAATTGCAATTGATATCACAGGTCCAATACAAGGGGAACATTCTAAAGCATGTTTTATTGTACTAACTGACTTGTTTTCAAAATGGCCCGAGGTCACATGTGTGATGGGCATTTCTTCAAGAGAATGATCAAATTCTTAGAGGAATTGTTCCTGATGGAAGGGTTCCTAAATCATTACTGAGAATGAGGTACAATTTTGTTAAAAAGAAATGGAGGAATTCCTGGCTTAATATGGTATTTTCCATATTGTGTACTGTATCATCCAGCAACAAATGGTGTAGTTGAGCGTTCTAACAATACCTTAAAGGAAGGTATTCAAATTGCACATGTGAGTTATAAGTCATAGAAAAAAGAGTTGAAGAAGAGAAGTTTTGTGCATTATATATGCCCTCATGCTTCAACAGCGCTTTCTCCTTTTGTGTTGTTTAGGCGAGGAAACAGAACACAAGTTTTACCAGGATGGATGGTGTGATGTAAGGGATATGTAGAAAACTTGAACGAGAGGATCTGGAAGGAAAGAGAAAAAAAAAGAAAAGAGAGGTATGCCATGGAAAAAGCTACTGGTGTGCTGGGAGTGGAGATAGGACACTGGGTAAAAGTAAAGGCAACAGTGAGCCTTGCCTTATGTCCCATATTCTCTAACCCAATGCAAATGGTGAGATTGTTTAAGAACGAGGCAAAGATAAATAACAAAAGAATTAGGCATTTTAATGGGATTTTTTGTGTTGAGAACAATGGGTGAGTCATTTGAATGTTTGTACAGGTGTTACCACGTGGGTGAGTGCTAAAGAGTCATGCCATGTTCCCAGTTTGGATGGTTCTGATGAAAGAAGAAGTAAGGGAAAAGTAAGTCTTGCTTATCTTAAGGATTTAATTCAGAACTCATTATTTTTAGGATAAACGTTTTATGTAGTTCATGTAGAGGTAAGTGAGTATTATTTATTCTGCTATGTTAATAAGAAATTAAGTTAATTGCTTGTGTTTACCCTGTTCAGCGGTCTTCACCATGGCGGTCTTTGCCCTGTTCAGCGGTCTTCACCATGGCGGTCTTGGCCTTGTTCAGCGGTGCTTTGCCATGGCGGTCTATGGACTGTTCAGCGGTGCTCTGACATGGCAGTCTTTGCCCTGTTCAGCGGTCTTCACCATGGCGGTCTTGGCCTTGTTCAGCAGTGCTTTGACATGGCGGTCTATGGACTGTTCAGCGGTGCTTAGCCATGGCAGTCTTTGACCTGTTCAGCGGTCTTCACAATGGCGGTCTTGGCCTTGTTCAGCGGTGCTCTGACATGGCAGTCTTTGCCCTGTTCAGCGGTCTTCACCATGGCGGTCTTTGCATTGTTCAGCAGTGCTTTGCCATGGCGGTCTATAGACTGTTCAGCGGTGCTCTGACATGGCGGTCTATGGACTGTTCAGCGGTGCTTTGCCATGGCGGTCTATGGACTGTTCAGCAGTGCTCTGACATGGCAGTCTTTGCCCTGTTCAGCGGTCTTCACCATGGCGGTCTTGTTCAGCAGTGCTTTGCCATGGCGGTCTATAGACTGTTCAGCAGTGCTCTGACATGGCGGTCTATGGACTGTTCAGCGGTCCTTTGCCATGGCGGTCTATGGACTGTTCAGCGGTGCTCTGACATGGCAGTCTTTGCCCTGTTCAGTGGTCTTCACCATGGCGTTCTTCGCCTTGTTCAGCGGTGCTTTGACATGGCGGTCTATGGACTGTTCCGCGGTGCTTAGCCATGGCAGTCTTTGCCCTGTTCAGCGGTCTTCACCATGGCGGTCTTGGCCTTGTTCAGCGGTGCTCTAACATGGCAGTCTTTGCCCTGTTCAGCGGTCTTCACCATGGCGGTCTTGGCCTTGTTCAGCGGTGCTTTGCCATGGCGGTCTATGGACTGTTCAGCGGTGCTCTGACATGGCAGTCTTTGCCCTGTTCAGCGGTCTTCACCATAGCGGTCTTGGCCTTGTTCAGCGGTGCTCTGACATGACAGTCTTTGCCCTGTTCAGCGGTCTTCACCATGGCGGTCTTGGCCTTGTTCAGCAGTGCTTTGACATGGCGGTCTATGGACTGTTCAGCGGTGCTTAGCCATGGCAGTCTTTGCCCTGTTCAGCGGTCTTCACAATGGCGGTCTTGGCCTTGTTCAGCGGTGCTCTGACATGGCAGTCTTTGCCCTGTTCAGCGGTCTTCACCATGGCGGTCTTGGCATTGTTCAGCAGTGCTTTGCCATGGCGGTCTATAGACTGTTCAGCGGTGCTCTGACATGGCGGTCTATGGACTGTTCAGCGGTGCTTTGCCATGGCGGTCTATGGACTGTTCAGCAGTGCTCTGACATGGCAGTCTTTGCCCTGTTCAGCGGTCTTCACCATGGCGGTCTTGTTCAGCAGTGCTTTGCCATGGCGGTCTATAGACTGTTCAGCAGTGCTCTGACATGGCGGTCTATGGACTGTTCAGCGGTGCTTTGCCATGGCGGTCTATGGACTGTTCAGCGGTGCTCTGACATGGCAGTCTTTGCCCTGTTCAGTGGTCTTCACCATGGCGTTCTTGGCCTTGTTCAGCGGTGCTTTGACATGGCGGTCTATGGACTGTTCCGCGGTGCTTAGCCATGGCAGTCTTTGCCCTGTTCAGCGGTCTTCACCATGGCGGTCTTGGCCTTGTTCAGCGGTGCTCTAACATGGCAGTCTTTGCCCTGTTCAGCGATCTTCACCATGGCGGTCTTGGCCTTGTTCAGCGGTGCTTTGCCATGGCGGTCTATGGACTGTTCAGCGGTGCTCTGACATGGCAGTCTTTGCCCTGTTCAGCGGTCTTCACCATAGCGGTCTTGGCCTTGTTCAGCGGTGCTCTGACATGCAGTCTTTGCCCTGTTCAGCGGTCTTCACCATGGCGGTCTTGGCCTTGTTCAGCGGTGCTTTGCCATGGCGGTCTATGGACTGTTCGGCGGTGCTCTGAAATGGCAGTCTTTGCCCTGTTCAGCGGTCTTCACCATGGCGGTCTTGGCCTTGTTCAGCGGTGCTTTGCCATGGCGGTCTATGGACTGTTCAGCGGTGCTCTGACATGGCGGTCTATGGACTGTTCAGCGGTGCTTTGCCATGACAGTCTATGGACTGTTCAGCGGTGCTCTGACATGGCAGTCTTTGCCCTGTTCAGCGGTCTTCACCATGGCGGTCTTGTTCAGCAGTGCTTTGCCATGGCGGTCTATAGACTGTTCAGCAGTGCTCTGACATGGCGGTCTATGGACTGTTCAGCGGTGCTTTGCCATGGCGGTCTATGGACTGTTCAGCGGTGCTCTGACATGGCAGTCTTTGCCCTGTTCAGTGGTCTTCACCATGGCGTTCTTGGCCTTGTTCAGCGGTGCTTTGACATGGCGGTCTATGGACTGTTCCGCGGTGCTTAGCCATGGCAGTCTTTGTCCTGTTCAGCGGTCTTCACCATGGCGATCTTGGCCTTGTTCAGCGGTGCTCTGACATGGCAGTCTTTGCCCTGTTCAGCGGTCTTCACCATGGCGGTCTTGGCCTTGTTCAGCGGTGCTTTGCCATGGCGGTCTATGGACTGTTCAGCGGTGCTCTGACATGGCAGTCTTTGCCCTGTTCAGCGGTCTTCACCATGGCGGTCTTGGCCTTGTTCAGCGGTGCTTTGACATGGCGGTCTATGGACTGTTCAGCGGTGCTTAGCCATGGCAGTCTTTGCCCTGTTCAGCGGTCTTCACCATGGCGGTCTTGGCCTTGTTCAGCGGTGCTCTGACATGGCAGTCTTTGCCCTCTTCAGCGGTCTTCACCATGGCGGTCTTGGCCTTGTTCAGCGGTGCTTTGCAATGGCGGTCTATGGACTGTTCAGCCTTGCTCTGACATGGCGGTCTATGGACTGTTCAGCGGTGCTTTGCCATGGCAGTCTATGGACTGTTCAGCGGTGCTCTGACATGGCAGTCTTTGCCCTGTTCAGCGGTCTTCACCATGGCGGTCTTGGCCTTGTTCAGCGGTGCTTTGACATGGTGGTCTATGGACTGTTCAGCGGTGCTTAGCCATGGCAGTCTTTGCCCTGTTCAGCGGTCTTCACCATAGCGGTCTTGGCCTTGTTCAGCGGTGCTCTGACATGGCAGTCTTTGCCCTGTTCAGCGGTCTTCACCATGGCGGTCTTGGCCTTGTTCAGCGGTGCTTTGCCATGGCGGTCTATGGACTGTTCGGCGGTGCTCTGAAATGACGGTCTATGGACTGTTCAGCGGTCTTCACCATGGCGGTCTTGGCCTTGTTCAGCGGTGCCCTGACATGGCGGTTCGGATACTGACATTGGTGTGTGGCATGACGAACTCCACACTGGTCATTGGTGTGTGGCATGACGAACTCCACACTTGACATTGGTGTGGCTTGACGTTCCATCATCGCCCAGCGGGCTGTGGGATCCTGGTCCCTCCTGGGCACTGACTCCGGCGGTGGTCTCCTGACCAGTAACGATACTTGGGCCCTCCTGGGCAATGACTCTGGCGGTGGTCTCCTGACTAGTGACGATATTTGGGCCCTCCTGGGCACTGACTCTGGCGGTGGTCTCCTGACCAGTGATGATACTTGGGCCCTACTGGGCACTGACTCTGGTGGTGGTCTCCTGACCAGTGACGATACTTGGGCCCTCCTGGGCACTGACTCTGGCGGTGGTCTCCTGACCAGTGACGATACTTGGGCCCTCCTGGGCACTGACTCCGGCTGTGGTCTCCTGACCAGTAACGACGGTGCTGGCGGTTGTGTCTGGACCGCCGGAAATGATGGCGCACTTCTCTGCCGTGACACTCACAACAGGCTGGGCAGACTTCCTCGGGACCTTCCCCACCTTCTTTGGAGTTACAGCTGACTCACCAATCGCCTTCGATCCCATTTCAGTTGTTGTCCCACCAGGAGTCTTGACACGGTCCCGTCGTTCACTCTCCAATTTCAGAGCCTTTACAGGGGGTGGCCTGCCAGTGCTTGGCTCGGGGTCCTACTGCCTGCCCTAGCGGACGGTGCTCTTCAAAAACCTGGAACACGCACCACTGGCACTGGAGGCTTTTTGGCTGAGGCGCTAAAACAGGACTGATGAACTGGAGGGGGGGGGGGGTGGGGGCAAACAGGTCAATTTGACAGAGGGACAGTTTCTGACGGACACTGGGATGGGTAGCTGGAGGGGGTCTGGGAGTGGAGGTAGAGGAGGTGGTTGTAGGAGGTGTCACTTTAGCTGTTTTGGGTGCAGGTGCAGGTACTGGAGGCTGTCGTGAGGTGGATGGATGTTGGGTGAGTGATTGCCGGCGTTTGGGTACTTTGGGAGGGGGCATCACAGACACACTGGGAGAGGACACAGGGGACGTTTAAATGGCAGTGGAGGTGGTGAGTGCAGGTGAGCCGCTTGTGGTGCTGGGTGTCCTGGTGCGAGTCCTAGTGCCTGTAGATGTGGTGCATGCAGGTGTGTGTGTAGACGAGACTGGGAGGGAGGAGGGAGAAGAGGAGGAGGGGGACACAGTAGAGACAGTGGATGTTGCTGTGTTTGTATGGGTGTGATGCTTGTGTGAGTGCCTGTGGTGTGTGTGGTGCCTATGTTTGCTTGAGCTACTTTTGGGTGTTGACTTGTGTGCCTGCTGGTCTGTAGGTGTGCATGGGATGGGCTGGGGTACAGGGGATTGGGTCTGGGTGGAGGAAGTTGGAGGGGGGAGGCTGGACACAGGGACAATGGCTGCCATCAGTGCTGAGGCCAGAGATTGCAGGGTTCGCGGAGGGACAGCCTGACCAGAATGAATGCCTTCCAGGAATGCATTACCGTGTTTCAACTCTTGTTCTACACCCTGGATGGCATTCACATTGGTAGACTGCCCAACAGTGAGTGACCTGAGGAGGTCAATGGCCTCCTCATTGAGGGCAGCAGGGATGACTGGGGCAGGGCCTGAGGTGCCTGGGGCGAAGGTGATGCCCACCCTCCTGGGTGAGCGGGCACGGGACACACGCTGAAGGGCTGCTGGGAGGGCGGTGCTGGTAGGGGAGGTGGTGGCTGTACCTGTAGAAGTGGGGCGCACAGATGGTGCCGCCACCACAGGGGAGCTCACATCGGCGGACGAGTCCGTGTCGCTGGTTGGTGATCCTGTGGCCGACGTGAAGCTCCCCTCGCCCTCCGTCCCACTGGTGCATTCAGAGTCTGTGGTGTGGCCCTCCATGGCCATGTGGGATGCAGCTCCCTCGTGCTCCGGTGCCACTGTACCTCCGCCTGATGATGCTGATGTACAAAAGGACAGGGAGAGCAGGAAAAGGGGGGGAGACAGAAGAAAGAGAGTTTTAGTGCATGGCATACTGCTACCGTTGGCGGACAAGACAGACGCAGCAGCCCCATGCATTACGCCGTGCTCCTGCCCTATGCACATGCAATTTCTGGGATATGGCCTACATGGCAATGGTAGAAATCTGCGCACATGGATGGCAAAGGGGCAACTATACATCAACTTGCCTCTGTTCTGAGCTGGGGTATAGTCCCACATGGCCTACATTACGTAGGGGCCTTGCCTACCTAACTCGCCCTGGCCTAGGGACACCCACAGCCCACCTCCCCCACCCAGACACCTCCACTGCACGCAAAGTCCACAGAATGAGATTGTAGTCACCCCCTTGTGTCTGCTGTGATGTCCTTAAGTGCCCATCCAACTCTGGGTAGGCCACCACCAGGATCTGGAACATCAGAGGGATCATGGTGCGACGGGCACCCCTCCCACGTTGGGAGGCCATCCCCAGCTGAGCCTCCGCCGTCTTCTTGCTGCAGCGCGAATGTCATCCCATCTCTTACAGCAGTGGGTGCCCCGTCTCTGGTGGGCCCCCAGGGTCCGGACTTCCTTGGCGATGGCACGCCAAATGTCCCTCTTCTGGTGGGCGCTGACCTACATGACATGCACAAGGAAAGAGGAACAGTCATTACCTACTGCACCGTCAATGTGAGTGGCCCCCTCCCAACTCTGTCCATGTGGCCCATTCATCCCCATGCATAACTGTTCTATGTACTCTGCCCCCTTCCCTCTTCCACCCAGCCCTCTCCACCCAGGCCTAGCCCATACAACGTGCTCCCTCAGTACTAACCTGTTGGTCTGGAGGACCGTAGAGTAGCGTGTACTGGGGGAGGACCCCATCCACAAGTTTCTCCAACTCCTGTGCAGTGAAGGCAGGGGCCCTATCCCCAGACGCAGCAGCCATCGTCGCTTCCAGACCGAGGTCACAGCAGCACTAGCAGTGTAGGTCCTCTCCTGTCGAAGGTCAGGTATCTAGTGATTCAACAGATAGAAAATGGTGGTGACGTCCGCGGCGGGGCGCATCATCACCGCCAGCGCACCTGTTCATTGGCTCCTGGGACCCATAGGGTCCAATGTTAACCAATGCAGCATTGCGCCGCGGTCTACGACCGCCTACCGCGACGGTGTCCAACGCCAGCGCAGTTACCCCACAATTCCATTGTCCCAGTTTAGAGGTCAGGCAGCCGCCATTTCAGGGGCCCACATGGCTTCATTTACTACTGGGTCACACATACCGAGGCCTACACTCAAAACATTTCCCGGATGGGTTAATTGTCTGTTGTAGTCTTGTGTGTGACTGTGGGTACATACCTGGAGGAATGCTGACAGTTTCTTCGCTGTTGTCCTTCTTAGGCACCGTCAGTTGGGACATATTGGAAGATGGCGGAATCCGCCGGTGTACCGACCGCTGGTGGACCTGTTGACAATGGAAGAGAGACATTTGATCGTGACCTACCGGTTCGACCGTGCCACAATCCAGGAACTATGTACCCAGTTGGAGCCAGACCTGATGTCACCAATCCGCCATCCGACTGGAATCCCCCCTGACGTGCAGGTGCTGTCAGTGCTCCATTTCCTTGCAAGTGGCTCTTTTCAGACAACAGTGGCCATGGCATCAGGGATTTTTCAACGTGTTGTCCAGAGTGTTGTCTGCCCTGCTGAAACACGTAAGGAGATACATCATTTTCCCTCAGGCGGAGGATTTGCCTACAGTGAAAGGTGACTTCTATGCCCTTGGACATATCCCCAACGTCAAAGGTGCCATTGATGGGACCCATGTAGCTCTGGTCCCCCCCCTGCAGGAGTGAACAGGTGTACAGGAACAGGAAGAGTTATCATTCTATGAATGTCCAGATGGTCTGTTTGGCAGACCAGTACATCTCGCAGGTAAATGCTATGTTCCCTGGCACAGTGCATGACACCTACATCCTGCGGAATAGCAGCATCCCTGATATGATGGGTCAACTCCAGAGGCACCGTGTATGGCTATTGGGGGACTCTGGTTACCCCAACCTTTCCTGGCTATTGACCCCAGTGAGGAATCCCAGGACCAGGGCAGAGGAACGGTACAATGAGGCCCATGGGCGGACTAGGAGGGTGATCGAACGCACCTTCGGCCTCCTGAAGGCCAGGTTCAGGTGTCTCCATATGACAGGTGGATCCCTATTCTACTCACCAAAGAAGGTGTGCGACATCATCATCGCCTGCTCCATAATTTGGCATTGCGACACCAGGTGCCTTTTCTGCAGGAGGATGATCCAGATGACGGTGTTGCAGCAGCGGTGGAGCCTGTGGAGCCTGTGGACAGCGATGAGGATGAAGCTGATGAAGAAGAAAACGACAACAGGGAGTCAGTCATACAGCAATATTTTCAGTGAGACACAGGTGAGTACATTTTCATGTTTTACATAATATTAACTTTCACACGTCTACCTCTATCCTGTACCTACATTTCACTCACTATTTGTTAACTGAGTTGTCCCCTTCCATTTCAGTTTCACTAATGTGGTAACCTATGTGTCAACAGCTTGCACCCTTGAAAGGCTTGTGATGTGTGACATTGGTATGTTGGCCTTCCAATGGGTAACCATTTTTGACACTGTAATTGACTATACAAAGTTCAAAATCATTGACTGACTCAAGTTTTATTAGTGTTTCAAGGGTGTTTATTTAAGTGCATAACAATGAAGGGGGGATGTGAAATGGGGATGGGTTATGGTGGAAGAATGTCCATGGCAGAGTCCAGTCTATTAGTCTCACAGGTACATTGCACATCTGGCCATTGGAAGTGGAGCTGGGGCAGTTCCGATTTGGACAGGGTAACAAAGTGGTACAGTGGGGGGACAATCAGGGTGGTCTTATTTCCTGGCGGGGGTCTTGCCATCTTGCTCTGTCCTGTTCCTGGATCTCAGGGACCGCTTTTGTGGTGGTTGTCCGTCTGCAGGGGATGGGGTGCTGGTGTGTTGGTCCTGTGGTGGGGCGTCCTGTCCACTAGCGCCGGCGGAGGTGGTGGGCATTTCATCGTCCTGGCTAGTGTCAGGGGCCCCTTGGAGTGCCACGGTGTCCCTCAAGGTCTTTTGAATGTCCGTCAGCACCCCTACAATGGTGCCCAGGGCGGAGCCGATGGTCCTGAGCTCCTCCCTGAACCCCAAATACTGCTCCTCCTGCAGACACAGGGTCTCCTGCAACTTGCCCAGTACTGTTGCCATCGTCTCCTGGGAGTGGTGGTATGCTCCCATGATGGAGGAGAGGGCCTCGTGGAGAGTAGGTTCCCTTGGCCTGTCCTCCCTCTGTCGCACAGCAGCCCTCCCAGTTCCCCTGTGTTCCTGTGCCTCCGTCCCCTGGACCGTGTGCCTACTACCACTGCCCCCAGGTCCCTGTTGTTGTTGGGGTGTTGGGTTACCCTGGGTGCCCTGTAGTGGTGGACACACCGCTGATTGACCTGTCCTGGGTAGGGAGGTTTGGGCCCGCTGGGTGGGTGCTGTGCTGGTGTTCCCAGAGGGTGGAAGGTCAGTGTTGGGCTGTGGCTGTGCAAGGGGAACCGACTGTCCTGAGGCCCACGATGGTCCGGGCTGGTCATTAGGATCCAGTAGGGCAGGGCTGCTGTCGTCACTGTGGGCCTCTTCTGGGGGTGGAGTGGTGTTGTCTGGACCCTCTGGTGTGGTGACGTTCCTTCGGGTTCCTGCGGGGGTATGAGTACATGATTATTGCATGTGTGTGTTTCATGGTGTGCAATGGTTGGGTGTGCGTGTGCACCAGTGCAGGCATTCCTGTGTGGGGGCTTGTGTGCTGATGGTTGGGGGTGTTGTGGGTCTGTGCAGTAGGCATGCTTTAGTGATGGGTATCCATGCTTAGTTATGTCATGCAGGTCTTGGGTTTTGGATGGGTGGTTGGTGTCATGGGTAGATTAGTGAGGATTTGGGGTGATAGGGGAGGGTGTGAGGGTGGGGGTGTGTGATAGCATGCAGGTAGGGTGGGGGATATGATAGTTAAGATTTGACTTACCAGTATCCGTTCCTCCAACGACTCCTGCGAGGCCCTCAGGATGCAAGATGGACAAGACTTGCTCCTCCCATGTTGTTAGTTGTGGGGGAGTAGGTGGGGGTCCGCCGCCAGTCCACTGTACCGCGATGTGGTGCCAGGATACCGTGGAACGCACCTTCCCCCGTAGGTCGTTCCACCTCTTCCTGATGTCTTCCCTATTTCTTGGGTGCTGTCCCACAGCGTTGACCCTGTCGACTATTCTTTGCCATAGCTCCATCTTCCTGGCTATGGATGTGTGCTGTACCTGTGAGCCAAATAGCTGTGGCTCTACCCGGATCATTTCCTCCACCATGACCCTGAGCTCCTCCTCTGAGAAGCGGGGGTGTCTTTGGCGTGACATGGGGTGGTGTATGTGAGGTGTTTGGTGGTATATGTGTTGATGAGTGTGGTGAGTGTAGTGGTATGTGGTGTTTTGTGCGTGGGTGTTGTGTGGGTGATGGTGTAGTGTGCCTTTGTGTGATGGGGTTCTCTATTCTGTGCTGTCTCTCTCTGGCCTTCTCTCAGAAATTCTGGTCGTAGGGGTTTGTGTGTGATGTGGGTGTGTGTTTTATATTGTGTTGGGTTTGTGGGATTGGTGTTTGTATGTGTATCAGGTGTGTGTATTTGGAATTGCCCAATGTGGAGCTGTGTGTGTATTTTGAGCGCGGCGGTGTGTACCGCCACTGGAATACCGCGGTTGAAAGACCGCTGCGTGGATTCGTGGGTCGTAATGGCATGGGCGTGTTTCTGTTGGCGTGCAGGTGGAGGATTTGTTTCCGCATGTTTATCGCTGACCTTTGGTGTGGCGGTATTGTGTGGGTGTCTGAATTTCGGCGGATTCCGTGATGTGTGTCATAATAGCTGTGGCGGAATTCCGCGCCCGCGGCGGTGTGTTGGCGGTCTTCTGCACGGCAGTAAGCGCCTTATACCGCCAATGTTGTAATGACCCCCTAAGTCAGCTAAGTGCCCAATAATGGGCTGGCTGTTTTCTACCTGGTTTGTGTATCAGCATAAACAATTGTTAATGGCCTGAATAAATATAAAGTAATGCAAACACCACTTCCACAAATTATGAGACTGAAATACATAGATTTTATTTTTCACCTTCACCTACTTTGCAGTGGACATAAACACACAAGAAATGTATTAAACTATGTCCAGCAGACAGATGAACTTTGGCCTGCAGGACTGTGCCCTAAAAGCAAGTTCCACAATATGTTTTATAACCTTATGATGTCTTGTTAATCTGATCTACTGCCTCTATTCATGGGTTTGTGTTTTTAAAAAATGTGTGTCTTAAAAAGTATCAGTTGCCGCCTTTGACAAAAAACAAATTGAAGACTTTTCATTCTCATATCTTGATCTTCATAGCTGTTTACTTACATGCAGTGCAGGAAATGAGGGGGATCCAGCCAGATCCCAAGTCCGGCACCTATTACTGAGCCAATCCAAGTTGGTCCCAGTAAAATATGCTGAATTTGTCCCATGTAATTTGCAGACACTGAGACACATTCAGCAGCACCTGCATGTTGTCAGCTTTCCATTGGATTGGCAACCTGCAGATGGTAAAGGGACTTTCTAATCTTCACTTATAGTTGGGATCAAGGGTAAGGCCTCATTAAAATTACTAGAAGCCCTCCTTTTGTTTGAGTATTACCCAGCGGAGACCTATCTGATACTAATACCTAGATGCCGATGCAATGGAGGGGAAAGAAAGGCAAACACCTGGTATGACTTCACAATACTTCAGAGAAACTATGATTTGAAGGCAAGTTTTTGACTATGTTCAACCTCTGTATATAAGAGATATGATTGCGTTATAAGAATGTCAGATGTAGCAATCTGTATGACTAATCAGACTAATAATTTAAATACTACTTGCTAATGTTTTTTCTATTTCATTTCTTTTATAATGCTACTCATCCTAATATAGGGTGTCAGAGTGTTTATGTCAACCACAGACACACATACACACACACACACACACACACACACTATCCAGGGACAATAACTCATGCAATTCTGTGAATCAGTGTACAGGAAATGTTACGTAAGGCAATGAATATTACAATATCTAGGAGCCACATATCGTCCATACTGATAGGCATTATTTGCTAAGCGTGAATGGTCTGAATATATCCGAAGTCTGAATTGCATACGTAATATAGAAGTTGGGTTTCTCAGTGCGAATAAGAGCTCATTAGTACCCAGAGGAACTTTTTTTAGCAACCTTAGAATAATGAAGTATTGAGAAATAAAAAAAAGCTCTAAAGCCATGTCTTGCAGTTTACATGCCGCTCATTTACACCAGTGCATAGCTCAATGTCATATAGAAGAAGGATTGCAACTTATGAACTGTAACTAACAGAATAATTTATATTACAAAAGCTGTAGCTAAGTACATAAAATACAAATATGTGATCTGCATGTGTTAGACCTGTCATCCTTGGTATGGTCTCCCCTGTCTTTTTTTCTTCTGCTTCCCATGTTTTGACTGTGTGCTGGATGCTGTTTTTGGTACTCAGGGCTCTTTATCACTGCTGACCAGAGCTAAAGTGCAAGTGCTCCTGTGTAAAGTGTATAATAATTTGCTTTACTATGATTGGCATATTTGATTTACTAGTAAGTCCCTAGTAAAGTGCACTAGAGGTGCCCAGGGCATGCAAATCAAATGTTACTAGAGAGCCTGTTCTGCCACCCACATTAGTAGCCCTGTAACCATGGCTCAGACCTACCACTGCAGAGTCTGTGTGTGCAGTTTTAAACTGCCACTTTGACCTGGCAAGTGTACCCACTTGCCAGGCCCAAATCTTCCCTTTTTATACATGTAAAGCACTCCTAAATTATGCCCTAGGTAGTCCCAGGGGCAGGGGGCGGTGTATGATAAAGATGGGACATGTACTGATGTGTTTCACAAGTCCTAACAGTGAAATAGTACCGAATTTGTTTTTCTATGTTGGAAGACCTATCTCTCTAATAGGTTATCACGAGGGCTGCCTTTAAATATTCTTAAAATGTAGTTTTACTTTGTGAGCAGATAGAAATGTGGAGTTTGGGTTCTCTGAACTCACAATTTAAAAATACATCTGTTAGTGAAGTTGGTTTTTAGATTGTTAGATCTAAAAATTCTAAAAATGCCACTTTTAGAAAGTGGGCGTTTTCTTACTTTAACCATTTTGTGACTCTGCCTGTTTGTGGATTCCCTGTCTAGATCAGACTGACAGTTGGACTGTTTGTGAGTCTCCTCTAGACAGTGACACAAATGGAGCTGGGGTGTAGCCTGGATATCCCGATGAGCCATCTGAGCTAGAGTGGAGGGAGGAGTGGTCACTGGAGTGGTCACTGGATACTGAAGTAAATCATTCAATCATAGAAAGAAAGGTATTTGCTGTAAATTGGTTCTTAAAGAAATTTAGGAATTTTGTATGGGGTGAATTTTTTAAAATGAAAACTGATCACAAGCCATTATGAGAGATTTTTATAAAAAAACGGCTTGACGCTGTATCTTCACGATCTCATCAAGAATTCATCAATGGGTAAATGACCTTCAAGAGTTTTCATTTGAAGTGTAATATATTCCTGGTGTATGCTACTGTGTGATGAGTTGTCTAGACTAGTTAGCTCTTAAGAGGAAGATGAGCGTGGTGCAGATTGTTTCATGGATGTGAATGTGTGTGTTGTTGTTGAAGGAGTGATCTCAGAAGGGAAATGGAAGGAACAGATGGATAAGGATAGTGAAATGACAAGTATAATGATGAAAGTAAAAAAATATTGGCATAAAGGTTATAAAGAAAAAGATGTAGATTGGAAACCATAATGAAAAGTTTGGGAGGAACTAAGTGAGAGGAATGGTCATGACTTGTTACCCCTGAAAGTCTTTGACACAGAATTGTGGAGATGGTACCCACAGGGCATCTGGGAATTGTGAAAACAAAAGAATGGATCCGGCAGGATTTTTGGTGGTCTGGTTTTGATGTTTTGGTGGAGCAACTGGTGCAAGACTGTGTGGAATGATATAAAAATGACAAGGTACTGAAACTTAAAAGACCGTCAATGCAGAAGAGAAGTTTGCTGGAGGGTCCTTGGGAGGAAATTGCAATTGAAATCACGGGTCCAATACAAGGGGAACATTCTAAAGCTTGTGTTATTGTACTAACTGACTTGTTTTCAAAATGGCCCGAGGTCACATGTGTGATGGGCATTTCTTCAAGAGTATGATCAAATTCTTAGAGGAATTGTTCCTGATGGAAGGGGTCCTAAATCATTACTGAGAATGAGGTACAATTTTGTTAAAAAGAAATGGAGGAATTCCTGGCTTAATATGGTATTTTCCATATTGTGTATTGTATCACCCAGCGACAAATAGTGTAGTTGAGCGTTCTAACAATACCTTAAAGGAAGGTATTCAAATTGCACATGTGAGCAATAAGTCATCGAAAAAAGAGTTGAAGAAGAGAAGTTTTGTGCATTATATATGCCCTCATGCTTCAACAGCGCTTTCTCCTTTTGTGTTGTTTAGGCGGGGAAACAGAACACAAGTTTTACCAGGATGGATGGTGTGATGTAAGGGATATGTAGAAAACTTGAATGAGAGGATCTGGAAGGAAAGAGAAAAAATAGAAAAGAGAGGTATGCCATGGAAAAAGCTACTAGTGTGCTGGGAGTGGAGATAGGACACTGGGTAAAAGTAAAGGCACCAGTGAGCCATGCCTTATGTCCCATATTCTCTAACCCAATGCAAATGGTGAGGTTGTTTAAGAACAAGGCAAAGATAAATAACAAAAGAATTAGGCATTTTAATAGGATTTTTTGTGTTGAGAACAATGGGTGAGTCATTTGAATGGCTGTACAGGTGTTACCACGTGGGTGAGTGCTAAAGGGTCATGCCATGTTCCCAGTTTGGTTGGTTCTGATGAAAGAAGAAGTAAGGGAAAAGTAAGTCTTGCTTATCTTAAGGATTTAATTCAGAACTCATTATTTTTAGGATAAACGTTTTATGTAGTTCATTTAGAGGTAAGTGAGTATTATTTATTCTGCTATGTTAATAAGAAATTAAGTTCATTGCTTGTGTTTAAGATTTAAGTGATTGGATCAGCATTGAATAACAATGTTAAAAGTTTGACTGTATAAATGTAACAGAGATACTTTTATATTTATTTGGGGAGTAATGTTTTTAAAGATTAAATGAAAGAGAGGAGTGTGATGTAGGCATGCTACTGAAAGTTGAGGGTAACTAGAACTTTGGAGGAGGGAGATTCTAAGGAATGGCAGTTACTAGAGGAAATCAGTGGATGGGGTCTGTTATCATAAAGATCTTACCTGTTGATTGATTTGTACATTAATTTCATACTAGAAATATTGGAGGAAAATATTGATATATGAACCGCTAGGCAGTGTCAATGGCAAAATGTTGGCACTGGAATACTCCATGTAATTATTGGTATAACAAATTACTGGCATTGGCACAATTAAGATAATGTTTAACATATGTGGAACACTCAAGGCAAATTTTGAAAACAAAGTCTGGCACATATTACACCCCACCACTTTCAAGGTTAACAGCCACCACTTGCAATCTACTATTCCCCATAGAACAGCTCCAACAGGGCAGACTAGTACAAGCTTTTATTGCTGTCAGAACATGTACAGTTAAGGCATGATTGACATGTAGGTTACAGTCAGATCTCTGGATATGGTATGTAAGTAACCAAGAGGAATGCATAATTGGATGAATGAGTGAATGTGAGTTATAAGACCTTTCTAACTAACATGATATTCCATGTCAACATCCTGAAAGTCCTGCTGCTGTCACTCAGAGATCAGATGTATGTGTTGATTCTTTGGTTTTCCAAGTATTGAGAAGAAGTCATCACCCTGTAGGTCATTATTTTTTTGAAGAAGCTTAGCCACAGCCTAGGTCACTATGCTCTACAGAAGCACACAGGTGCCAACCTCTTCAAACATGTTTTGAATGCTTGCACATCAGATACTGTGCAACCCCAGCCTTGGTGCTGTGCCTTTTCAAACTTTTGACGGTTGCCAGTGCACGGCTGTTTTTCTGAATATGCATATGACAATCACAAGGAATTGGGATTTTGGCACCAGGCAGCAGATATGGAATGGAATCCCAGGAATAAAAAGATTCTCAGGACTCCCCTGCTGGATTCCAAGTGTACTTTTTCCTGTGAAGCTTGCCTCTATTGTAGCCTTTGCAGACCTGCCTGGGAGAGATACAAATAGCCACTGACTCACCATGATGTGTCTGTGTTTGTCTGTCTTTTCCCTGCATGAAAATTCACACAAGTTGGAGTTGCGGGCAACACCCAGCAATTGGGTTAGTTATCCGCCAGATTGCCACAAACGTTTTTCATTTTTGATGATTCAGACGACTGGCACTAGGACAAATAAAAACTCTCCTTATCCTTTAAAGAAAGTGCTGTTGGTGCCCTTTGTAGTGTTCTAAGTAGACACCAGCAGCACTACGACCATCACCAGCAGCACCACCACATAAAGGAGTTTCTTTTTTGGTAATGTTACCACCTATGTCTCCGTGTTGCTTTTTACACCAATGCGGGACCTAGGATCTCAAAATTACACACCTGACAAAGTAGAAGCAAAGTGAAAGCAGCGGAACAGAAGCTTATCCAAGTGCAAGAAACAAATGGAGCAGGTGAGGTAAAGATGCTGGTGCAGCACTGAAAAGAGCAGCAGGAGATTACCTTGCATGCCACCTGACACTAAGTCAGTTAAGTGCCCAATAATGGGCTGGCTGTTTTCTACCTGGTTTGTGTATCAGCATAAACAATTGTTAATGGCCTGAATAAATATAAAGCAATGCAAACACCACCTCCATATATTATGAGACTGAAATACATAGATTTTATTTTTCACCTTCACCTACTTTGCAGTGGACATAAACACACAAGAAATGTATTAAAATATGTCCAGTAGACAGGTGAACTTTGGCCTGCAGGACTGTGCCCTAAGAGCAAGTTCCACAATATGTTTTATAACCTTATGATGTCTAGTTATTCTGATCTACTGCCTCTATTCATGGGTTTGTGTTTTTAAAAAATGTGTGTCTTAAAAAGTATCAGTTGCCGCCTTGAACAAAAAACAAATTGAAGACTTTTCATTCTCATATCTTGATCTTCATAGCTGTTTACTTACATGCAGTGCAGGAAATGAGGGGGATCCAGCCAGATCCCAAGTCCGGCAGCTATTACTGAGCCGATTCAAGTTGGTCCCAGTAAAATATGCTGAATTTGTCCCATGTAATTTGCAGACACTGAGACACATTCAGCAGCACCTGCATGTTGTCAGCTTTCCATTGGATTGGCAACCTGCAGATGGTAAAGGGATTTTCTAATCTTCACTTATAGTTGGGATCAAGGGTAAGGCCTCATTAAAATTACTAGAAGCCCTCCTTTTGATTGAGTATTACCCAGCGGAGACCTATCTGATACTAATACCTAGATGCCGATGCAATGGAGTGGGGGAAAGAAAGGCAAACACCTGGTATGACTTCACAATACTTCAGAGAAACTATGATTTGAAGGCAAGTTTTTGACTATGTTCAACCTCTGTATATAATAAGAGATATGATTGTGTTATAAGAAAATCAGATGTAGCTATCTGTATGACTAATCAGACTAATAATTTAAATACTACTTACTAATGTATTTTCTATTTCATTTCTTTTATAATGCTACTCATCCCAATATAGGGTGTCGGCGTGTTTATGTCAACCACAGACACACATACAAACACACACACACACACACACACACACACACACACACTATCCAGGGACAATAACTCATGCAATTCTGTGAATAAGTGTACAGGAAATGTTATTTAAGGCAATGAATATTACAATATCTAGGTGCCACATATCGTCCATACTGATAGGCATTATTTGCTAAGCGTGCATGGTCTGAATATATCCGAAGTCTGAATTGCATACGTAATATAGAAGTTGGCTTTCTCAGTGCGAATAAGAGCTCATTAGTACCCAGAGGAACTCTTTTTAGCAACCTTAGAATAATGAAATATTGAGAAATAAAGAAAGCTCTAAAGCCATGTCTTGCAGTTTACATGCCGCTCATTTATGCCAGTGCATAGCTCACTGTCCTATAGTAGAAGGATTGCAACTTATGAACTGTAACTAACAGAATTATTTCTATTACAAAAGCTGTAGCTAAGTACATAAAATACAAATATGTGATCTGCATGTGTTAGACCTGGCATCCTTGGTATGGTCTCCCCTGTCTTTTTTTCTTCTGCTTCCCATGTTTTGACTGTGTGCTGGACGCTGTTTTTGGTACTCAGGGCACTTTACCACTGCTGACCAGAGCTAAAGTGCAAGTGCTCCTGTGTAAAGTGTATAATAATTGGCTTTACTATGATTGGCATATTTGATTTACTAGTAAGTCCCTAGTAAAGTGCACTAGAGGTGCCCAGGGCATGCAAATCAAATGCTACTAGAGAGCCTGTAGCACTGGTTCTGCCACCCACATTAGTAGCCCTGTAAACATGGCTCAGACCTACCACTGCAGAGTCTGTGTGTGCAGTTTTAAACTGCCAATTCGACCTGGCAAGTGTACCCACTTGCCAGGCCCAAATCTTCCCTTTTTATACATGTAAAGCACTCCTAAGTTATGCCCTAGGTAGTCCCAGGGGCAGGGGGCGGTGTATGATAAAGATGGGACATGTACTGATGTGTTTTACAAGTCCTAACAGTGAAATAGTACCAAATTTGTTTTTCTCTGTTGGAAGACCTATCTCTCTAATAGGTTATCATGAGGGCTGCCTTTAAATATTCTTAAAATGTAGTTTTACTTTGAGAGCAGATAGAAATATGGAGTTTGGGTTCTATGAACTCACAATTTAAAAATACATCTGTTAGTGAAGTTGGTTTTTAGATTGTTAGATTGAAAATGCCACTTTTAGAAAGTGGGCGTTTTCTTACTTTAACCATTTTGTGACTCTGCCTGCTTGTGGATTCCCTGTCTAGATCAGACTGACAGTTGGACTGTTTGTGAATCTCCTCTAGACAGTGACACAAATGGAGCTGGGGTGTAGCCTGGATATCCCGATGAGCCATCTGAGCTAGAGTGGAGGGAGGAGTGGTCACTTACACCTGAATGGGCTGTGTCTGCCCTCAAACAAGGCAGTCTACGACCCCCTGGTGTGTGTCTGGGGCCTGGCCTGGACAAGGCAGGATCCTGTAAACAACAGAGACTTTCCTTTGACGTTTGTCTGCCTCAAAGGCAGAAAGTGGTATAAGTAGTAGATCCAAAACCCCTGACTTTAGATCACTTCTGGAACCAAGAGGGACCTCTGCCAAGGAAAATATCTGAAGAGCTGAGGAGAAGTGCTGCCCCTGCTCGTGACTGTGCTTTGTTGAGCTATCTTGCAGTTGCGGCTTCTGCCTGTAAAAGGGGACAAAGACTGGACATTGTTGTGCATTCCTGCTTGAAGAAGAATCTCTAAGGGCTTGAACTGAGCTTGCCTCCTGTTTTGAAGTCTCAGGGCTATCAAAGCCTTCCTCTGCCAGCACCTGGTCTCTCTGATGAGACTCCTGACCTGTCAAGTGGTACCCTATCCAGTCCCTGGGCCCTTGAAAGGTGAATTTGGCAGAACAAGGACTGAAGCCATTCACAGAACGCCGTGCGGGGAAATGTTTAATGCACCATCTGCAACGTGGCTGATAAACAATGTGCCACCCGCTTCGCAGCTGAAAGTAACGCTCCACCTGCATCGCAGTTGGGAGATCAATGTATTGTGGCTGGAGAAACGACACAACACCCACTTGCAGCTGCTGATAATGACGCAAACCCCACAGAGAGTGGTTTTCTAACACCGTGCGACCAGATTTCTCATGCGGCATCCCTGTGCATCAAAGTCATTGTGAACTTGCGTGAATCTGAGGTGCCCCTTCTGGAAATCGACACATCGCCGACCCAACCAGAGAAGAAAAAACTGACTTTAACCACGCAAGCTCACCCATGCAGCTTTATTTATGATGCAAAACAGGTACTTTGTGTCAAATCAACGCTTCCATTGTTTTCTATGGAGAAAGACTCATTCTTTTGAAAATACATATTTTGACTTGTGTATGATGGATTTTTGTCATTTTGGTCTTGTTTGATTTAGATAAATATTGCCTATTTTCCATGTCCATTTTGTAGTGTTTTCACTGTATTACTGTGTGTGTTGGTACAAATACTTTACACATTGCTTCGGGGATAAGCCTCCCTGCTCATGCCAAGATACCAAAGGGGTGAGTGAGGGTTAACCAGGTGTGTTTGTTCTTTGCCCTGACTAGAGTGAGGGTCCTTGCTTGGACAGGGGGTAACTTGACTGCCAACCAAAGACCCCATTTCTTACAGCATGTTACACAATGTGCTTTGCAGCAGGGACATTAATCCTCTCTGCTACTATATGAGTCAAGACTATGACTAGGCAGGACAACAGAACTCTCCAGCAAGTGCATTAAAAATAGGCCCGGGAGGAGTGTGCGGAGTCTTGCTACAGGGAATTCGACGAAATTGCAATAAAAACTCCACAACACTACTCAGAGTTCGGTGGGCAACAGAATTCCCTGTTGTGCCCATTCACCTTGCGTCTTACATCAAACACAATGAGAAGTGCCTTCTCAGGTTCAAAATGGCATGCAAATGGCACCACGCAGTTCGCATGGGCGCTGCCATCTTGTTTTTCTCTCTGTTTATGGTGCTGTTATTTTCATCTCTTAGTAATGTTTTCAATCATCCACCCTCCCACCACTCATTTTTATTTATTGTATTAGTGTATTTTTGTGTCTGGGTATTTTTTAAGTTTTTTAGAAGAAAAATATTTGTGCTTGTTCTGACATTTTGTATTTTTGTTTATTTGTCCCTTTACTACCTTAGTTATTTCTTCCTTCCTTCTCCTGTTTCTTTTCTTCACCCCACCACCCAGCAGCATGGCAGAGGTATGCGCCTGCAAACAGGGGAGCATTAGCTCCAGGCTACCCTCCTCCCACCTCCTCCCGTGGACAGCCAGCAGCAGCCGTCTGCCATGTGGACGGCAGCACCATCAAGGGGTGCAGCCCCAACCCACCTTTTGTGGGGAGGTGGAAGCACTGTTTTTTATGTGCAGCGCCAACTTCCCTCCATGCTGAAAGCAGGTGGCAGGCCTGGCAGCGGTTATCCTCGTGGGAGCATGAGCAGCGTTGGCCTAGGGTATGCAGGTGTGTTCAGAGCACCACCCAGGTCCAGTGCACCACCCCGCAGCTGATGCACTGCTGGGCAGATATCACTGACCACGAGCAGGGCCGGTTAGGCTTGGTGATTCTGGGACTCAGTAAATATTAACTATATTATTGTGTTTGTGTTCTACAATGCTAACTTTTTTTCTGACTAGCATGCAGCTCACACTCAAAGGTATATTACGTTTAGTTGATGTTAAGAATATTATTTATTATGTGATCCAGGTAGAACTAGGCAGGCGCTCAGTGCTACATCATCGTACTCGTAGGCACTCCCTTTGGCTGATTATTTAAGAAGCCATTGCAACACAGGTTCCTCTGGCCTCCTGTCACCATAGTGAATTAGTGATATCAGTAAGTTAGAATTCCCTGGGACTTTCTATACGTAGCCCGTACAGTCCCAAGCAATTTCACAGTGATGTGTAGTGCTATTATGCATCTATGCATTGCAAAAAAGGGAGACGGAGTTGGTCCAATAGAATCAAAGATCATTCATTGCAATGCATTAGTTCCAATTGTAGCATTTGCTTAGGAAATGTGGAATAGGGATTTTAGGAGTATAGCCAACTCAATGATAGTTGATCATACTAGCAGTCTGATTTAAGTACAGTGTTACTTTGTTTGCCTTTTATATGATAATTATGTGGAGATTAACTGTACTGCTAAACTACTTTTTGATCTTCTTTATTTCTCACATCAGCACCCAAGGGCAAGAAGAGGGGCACCAGAGAGGTGGGTCCAGCAGGAACTGGGGAGGCGCCAACCACTGGCACCAATGCTGAGTGCTCTGCTCATCCCAGTAAGTCCTATTATTTAATATTATTAATATTTCCCTAACTTTTACCTCTGCCCACCAATATACTACTTTTACCTTGGTTACATTTTATACTGTTTCCTTTTTCCCAACTCACCTATCCAATTTCTGCTTAATTCCTGTTATCCCTGCATTATTCTTTTTTTGTTTCTTATTGACCATTTTCATTCTGCCCCTTCATTGCGCTTCAATGATTCGGAGTCATCTCAGACAGACATGGAGAGAGTGGTAGAGATGAGACAAGGGATGTGGCACAACGTAACATAGTCCTTCTGCTTTTGGATCATTGTCCTACACAGTGCTACATAGCAGCCACGGTGTCTTTCTTGCTCCTGCTGCCCCTCTGCTTTGAACAGTGGCATGTCAGCATTCCTCAGAGCCTAGGTCTCCATGCCTCTCAGCCCCCGAGATCCTAGCCATTAAGGAGGTCAAGGTAAGGGTGAAGCGTAGGGGTGGGTGAGGTGCCACATGTGACTTCCTAGGGTCCCTGGATCCCCAGGGACCCCAGAAAGCCTTAGGAGCCTCAGGAGAGGCCTTAAGAACCCTTAAGGTACATTAGGTGGCATCTGCAGGTCTTCAGGACCAGGGATCAGTGATAAGCTGAGATGCTAGGCAACAGGTGTTGGTCTCCCTGTTGCACGATCTTTGCCCCTAATTCTCCAAGGAACACAGAAAGCATGCTCCTGCCTCTCTCTCTGGGCCCAGTGGATCATCCATGTAAAGGGGAGGTGAGGTGGCGCTTAATCAGCTGACAGAGGTGGTGCTGTTGTCAGCTGACAGATTAAGCTACCAGTCAACAGGAGTTGGTCTCTCAGCGTTAAGACTGCCCTCAACCAACCAAGGAACGGAGAAAACATGCTTGTGCCCCTCCCCCTAGGTCCAGTGGACAATCCCTGTTGAGGGGAGGTGAGGCGGCGTTTCCATGAGCTGGTAATTGTTTGGGGGGACTGTGAGCTCATGTAGAACAAGGAAAGAACCCTTAATCTCCCTTACGCACAAGAAGAACCAGTCTTGTTGTTCCAGCCCCACCGGTGGAACTAAGGAGCAATCCCCGCTAGAGCTGGAGCACAGTCAACAACTCTTTCCATCAAGCCTCACTCCAATTGCGATGGACACAGCCCCTGTTAATGTTAAAAGCACAGAACCACTTATGTCTCCTAGTCACGCAGTGACCACTTCTAGGGGCCACAGCAAGATATCTGGATCTTTGGTTCCAGGCGAGTCAACTATCTTGGACTATTCTAAAAAAATCTTCCTGCTGGGGAGAAGGCAGCCAATAGCAGCATCATACCAATGGGCCAAGAGTGCCAGCTCCACAAACTGTAGTTTGGGGTACTCAATAAGAAGACCCTCTATCTTTAAGATTCAAGCTATGGTATATTCCTCCCCCCACCTGAGTCACTCATCTTGGGCCGTATTGGTCCTGCCAGCAGCCAAATGGTAGGGGAGGTGTCCGCTAACCTGGCAGGGTCACAGAACGAGGTTGCTACTTTGGCCATTCTAGCCTTTAATCAACAGCTAGTCTATCCCTCAGATGGGTCTGTCTGGATACAATGTCCCGCCACTAGCTATATTAAGCTGTAGCTCATCTTTTGTCATTGGAGCTGTTACTCCCTTGGAGGAATCGTTTCACCACTACACACACGGCACCCCAACCCGACAACCGCCAGCAGGAAGCAAGTGTGGTTTTGCACTAGCAGTCCTCTAGCTGCTCAATGGACCCGAGCCCCTAAAGGAAGCATTATCCCATTGTCTCCTACCAAATGACCTATTCCAGTGCATCAAGGGAATTCCACACAAGCACTTCAGGGTATGGAGCTTAATGATCAATTTCTTTCAGATCTATTTGTTTTCCGCAGGGAAGCCATAGAGTGCCCAGATGCTCACCCTAAAGCTGCATCTGATTCCGTGACAGACTTGCCTGTCCCAGTTTTGCTACAACCTTTATACACATTATAATCCACAGTTTCTGATCTAAATTATCACTCAGATAAACTGCATGTTCAAGTTGACCTTTTGAACACACTAGCTACTTTTATGGCTGGGAACGTCTATAAGCTCGATAATTTAAATAGGCTGATCATCAGAGCGCAAGTGAGCTCCAACCTAGTTCAATCAGTTTGTAGCTGCTCTCTGATTACTGAAAGTTTGTCCTTGCTTCCAGTGTTTCTGACAGGAATCAAGAGAGCCTCTAATTGCCCATGATACCCTGCCCAGTCGGTGGGTGTGGCTCCTCTATCAGAATCCATTGCAACAAGTGATACAATTCTGGTCAATCATCTCTCTTCCAACAAGGAATTAGAGGGCATGAAGTCGATCTTGAGCCCTCTGGATGCTATCAGGTCCGCCACACAGAGAGCACAAACTAGTCCAGCCAAAGTCAAGTTCAGCATGGATAACAGTTACTAAAGACCCTTTGCCAAACTGTCCCCTCAGTAACAGAGACAGGAAAAGCCTCTGCAAACAGTGCAATCAAAGAACAAGTTACACCCCATCTATAACTTATAACTTGTCCCCTTCGCTTACAAAAACAAAACCACGACCCACTCAATCTGGATCTCAACCCGGCTGCCAGCAGCTGTCATCAACTCTAACATAGAGTGTATTCACGGGCTCACACTCTGTTGGCCCGAATTCACTGCAATGTCCTTGTGGCACTGAGCTAAGTCAACTGCCTGGTTATCCTGGCAAAGGCAAAGGAGTTTCTCCACTGAGGGTCACTCCTGCAGGATTAAGTGTTCTAGGGCAGGTTCAATGTCTCGGTCCGGACACAAAAATAATAATGAATAAAACGTAATGGCAGCTGCTGCAAGCTCGCTAGAAAATAGACAGGCTACCATTCAAGGTCTTTTAAGCGATCAAAATGATCAACCAAATACAGCCTACAAAAACCCTTCCAGTACATAGTCAGATATGCGTCAAGTTGTGGTAACTGTCAATCAGGAGGGTGTCTGCCCTTAACAAGAGCTAGCCTATATTCCTAAGAATTTACACAATGGTTGTCGGGCACAGCATCGACAGGGGACCACAACTGGACCTCTGGGTGCTCTGCCAGCCACACCTTTGCAAAATGTGGATATCGGTTTGCTGTTCTACCCAGAGTATCACTCTCATGGCCCAGATGCTGTCCTTAACCAGGAGAATATTTTAAGACTGTTGAAGGCTAACCCGAACTGAGTGGTGCTGAGTCAAGTGATATCATCTCAATTGAATTTCTTCCACCAGAGGACACCCATACCACAGAATCTACGTTCGCAACATTTGCTTCTCCAATCCTAATGCAGTCAATTCTGGCTAGATCAGAATTATTCTACTCTTGGGGCATTAAGATTACCTCATTCAAGAGGAACCATTATCCTACTCTCTTGGCACAACCACTAACCCCGAAAGTCTCCAGTAGGCAGAAACCATACTCTATTTAGAAAAATGTTCAGAGCAGCATTATTACAAAGCACAGTGAACAGCAGGTTGAAACAGCAGAGCATATGGAGACGAATTGGAACTGGCTACTTGCAGCCTTATCTCATCAGCACTCCGATTGAACAGACCTCTGGGTGCCGCAATACCCCAATTATTCATCGATATCCATGTGTTTTTGGAACATCAATGGCTTGGCCTTGAAATTACAATCTCTGTATTCAATTATGTTTTTAAACTGCCACAAAACTATAGTGTTGCATACAACTTGGGCCAAGGTGAGCTGTGTGATATCAGGATTCACCGAGTTCTGAAAACCAGCTATCAGAGAACACCAAACTAGCAGGTCAAAGGGTAGGTTATCCACTGCAGTTAAGTGAAAAGGGTGTATTGATCAAATATTGTTTATAGAGAACTGGCTGCAAGGGATCAAGATTAGCAACTGGAATCTGCACCATGCTCTTTTGCTAATAAATGTTTACATTAATCCAGCTGCCATGGAAAAGCGATCAAAGTTCAATTGGCAAGTACAAATCTTGGGTGACTTGGCTTGTGATCACCCTCAGGCCTTCTGCGTGATTACAGGGGACTTTAACATAAACCTCTTTCAAGAAAACGTTTAGGATTCTGAGGGGTCTCACTCAAGGAGTGCAATGTTTATGACTGAACAGTCCAACCCAAGAGGCTGTCAACATAGCCTGTTGGTTGACAATCTAGTCCTATAGCTCTGTAGTATAAGCTATAAAGCATTGAATGGTCACCTCCCACAAGATACCTCCCCAAACTGGACACAAACTAATGGGAAGACCCGCCCATTTCTTGATTACACCCTCTGCAATGTAGAAATGTTTCCTCTAATTGAAAAATGTTGTATCTCACCACGGAACGAGAGTGACCATTGTCCACAGATCATCATCATAACATCTAGGGTACTACTTCACACCAAGGCAAGAGTCACTTGCAGAGGAACACAAGATCAAGGATTCTAAGAATGCTCGCTGTAGGGCTTTGAGGAAAAATCTGGGATCAAAGGAAGCACTTAAGGAGTTCAAGCAGGCACAGAAAGTCTATAGGCAGGCAACCTGTGAGGAAAGACACAGGCTCTCAGATCTTCTTTGGTCAAAACTCCTTTGTGCCACTAAAGACTCCAACTCCAGAAATGTCTGGATGCTGGTGAATAAACAAATAAACGGGTCAAGGTGGAGCGGAAATCTTGGAAACAGAATGAGAATGATTTCTTACTGAACATTTTTCTGATTTTTCTGGTGTTGAGGTGGTAGTTAGAGTCCAGGGCATGCAAAGCTCTACTATATCACTAAGCAGGCCTTCTGCCCTAGAATAAATACCCTTGCTTGCTCCAGCTAGGGCCACGCCGGACCTTTCACATTCATTTGAGCACATCATACCCAAAGCAAGATCTGACGGGGCTCCAGGGCTTAATGGGTTGTCCCAGGCACTGTTCAAAAAAGATGCAGCCTACTGGGCAGATCAGCTCACCGTCCTTTTTGATTACTGCCTAGGACATTCAAGCAGTCCCACATCATGCTGTGGTGCAATAATTTACCTGATCTACAAAAGAGGCTCAAGATGTGATCCTCGCAATTATCGGTTAATTGTGCTGCTTGAAAATAAGGCCAAATATTACACTAGCCTTCTTCTAGAGGGCCTTCATCAGTGAGCTGAGGAGAAGAGGTTAATTCCAATGCACCAGACTGGGTTCACGGCCAAGTCTGGCACATTAATCCAACTTAACTGCAGTGCCCATTTTGATTGATAAGGAAATACCATCATGCTGTATACTGTACTGCTGCTTTTTTCACTTCAAGGAAGCATTCACCGGGTCCTAAGGGGGGGGCCTTGAGGGCCAAACTGCAAAAATGGGGAATTCCCTCTGGTCTTTTGGAGGCCTAAATCCAAATACCCACTGATACTTGGATCCTTGTCACGTTGGGAGACAGTGTTTCACTCTCCAGAAAAATTCACACATCCCGGGGTGTGAAGCAAGGATGTGTGCTAGCGCCACAACTTTTTAACTGTTTATTGCGGATCTCTCACTGCTTCTCGATGCATCCAACTGCCACCCCCACCCCCAAGATTAGAGGTTCACAGAATAGTAACCTGCTATATGCTAACAAACTGGTAATGTTTTGCCTCACAAGGGTAGGTCTTCAGCCGCCACTTAATCAATTGTATGCATATATGGGCGCCAACAATCTGGAGGTGAACTTGAAGAAAACAAAGGTCTTCATTTTTGGCAGGAAAAAACGTCTAGGAGGTGGTTGGCACTATAACAGCAGCAAGATTTCCCAAGATTGAACATACAAGTACCTAGAGGTATATGTTTGACCTCAAGGGAAGTTCTGTGAAGCAGAGGAAAGAGGTGGAAGCAAAAGCTTTGACCCTTCAGGTAACTCTGTCAAAACTATCTAAATCACATTGGGGGCCAAGCCTCTCTCCCCTGCTAGAATTCATAAGAGCTAGGATCGCTCCCTCATTGACCTATGGTCGGGAAAGCCAACTTGGCAAATATTGCAGTATGTTGAACAACTTTCGTTACAAAGATGAATAAAAAGGTTTTTCAGCTTCTGAATCTTTCATCTCCAGCCCAGATCAGGTTGGAATTTGGCCTCCCTAACCAGCAGACTGCTGGTGGTGGTTCATAACTTAATCTATGCCACAAGCTACATGGGGCCCAAGTAGGCTACCTGGAAGCACTATTGTGAAGCACTATTGTGGACCACAATCATCAGTGGGTTGAGGTGATCACACCATTGGTTTCCTTAGGACTGCTTGCAGCTACTGAAAGCGGAAGATCTTTGAGCCATTCAACATTTAGAGCAGGCATTAATGCTGTTCGGTTGTGGTAAAATCGTTCAGAGAGAGCCTTATTGGCTAAGCGTAAGCATGCCTGGGCAGTCCCAACATGTACCAGCTAGCCTCCCCAGCGAGTTACCTCGCTTGTACTTATTCTATCAATTTGAAGGTGAGATTAATGACCCTTAGGTCAGGAGATTGGGTACTTTTGAAACATCAACCCAGATGGCGACAGTCTGTGGCTGGATCTGCCTGCAGGGGTTATAGTCACTGTGAAGAATCCCTAAAACATGTTGTGTGTCTGTGTCAAGCATTATTGAAGGACTGCGGAATAAGGGAACAAGCTGGGAGTCCGCATGTGCTGACTAGCCATCATTGTGTCCCTAAACCCATTTTGAATATTTTGTTGACAAAATTTGTAATTACTGCCTTAAACAGGTTTAACTAGTGGGGGGACAACGGGGGGTTTGGCTATGAATTTATGGGGAAATTAGTCAGCTTGTGGCACAACGCGAGTACTACACATGTGTGTTCTTCACTTTAATGTCTTGGGCATACTCTATAATATATTTTTAGATAATGTAATACTAAAGGACCTTAGTGTGATGGAGTTAGTATTGCACTGTGGCGACAAAAGTGAGGCAGTGAATTTAAGGTCCATTTAAACTTGCATTACTAATGAGGACCACATATGTTATTGCTAGTTTAATTCTATCATTTTGCACAACACCCTGCACATGATTTTAGGCTGGTGGCATTGCCTGCGCCTGCCGCTACAATGATTTTAATGATGTGTAAATGAGCATCATTACTTTGCACCAAGAAGTGCATTCCGGCTGCTGCTAGTGTTGTTTCTATATATTCACATTTTAAAGACGTATTTTATCACGAACAGCAATCAGTTTGTACAGTAATCCCCACTTGGTTAAAATGTATATTATGTTGGTACGCTCTTGTTTTCTTAGCTCGCTGATTTTACCAATTAGCTTGGCATTGTTTGCAGTTGTTTACTAAGCACTTGTGCTTTAGGAACCCTTGCTAAACTACCCAAAAAAATTATTTGGGCAGTGACTCTATTACCTTTTAAATATTGATTAAATTGCTGTGCTTATTTCTTGTGTTTTCAGCAGTAATAATGGGCTAGGTATCCAGCATATGGGCAAGGACGGCGTGCTCCTGTCTTCAATGTTCTGCTACTGTATTAATTCATTTTAATGTTTTTTAATAACTGTATACAATTAAGATACAAAATAAAATGATGGATGGAGTGTTGAAACTTTTCAAACACTCACCCCCAGTCACAGATCTGGGTTAAATCCACCAGGTATTTTGCTTGCCATGCCATGCCATTCTAGCTCAGACCCAGCCATATGCAAATCAGTCTTGACCCTGTTCCCCATGGGAACAGTCCAGCCCAAACAGCCAGGCCTGGTCTTCTCTGAAGCAGAAACAAGCATCCTGGGACCGGTTTCAGGGTATCACCCTTCATCAGCCAGGCTAGCTTGAATCTGGTGTCAGAGCAAGCACAGGACTCACGTCTGGGCATACCCTTCCCACTTGGGGTGACAAAAGCAAAAACAACAGAAGATGGACAGAATGCAGAACAAATCAAACATTCACCCCCAGTCACAGATCTGGGTTTAATCTATCCGTTTCTTTGCTTGCCATGCCATTCCAGCTCAGACCCAGCCATTTACAAATCAGTCTTGACCCTGTTCCCCATTGGAACAGTCCAGCCCGAACTGCCAGGCCTGGTCTTCCCTGGACCAGAAACAAGCAGCCCGGGACCGGTTTCAGGGTATCACCCTTCATCAGCCAGGCTAGCTTGAATCTGGTGGCATAGCAAGCACGGGACCCACGACTGGGCATACCTTTCCCACTTGGGGCGACAAATGCAAAAACAACAGAAGATTTTGTTTCCAAAATATATTTAATGGTTTCGCATCACTGACTTATTTTACGCCTGTTCAGATTTTCCCTTTAGACTTTTGTCTATACAGTGACTGAATAAGCCAAAGCGTAGGCACATGAAGAATGGATGAACAGTGACACCCATCTATTCTAAGGCAAAACTCCACCTACCCGCCTAATCCTTCTGCCTTACTGTGCAGTAGAGTAAGTCAAGCTTCCTTTCCTTACTGCCCAATGAATGAATTTGTTGGAAAGAATATGTGGTGGTGGGTGAGGCAAATGAATAAAGTGCCAAATATGATTTCAAGTTTGACGTAGGGGATACTCTGTGACGAACGTGCCAAATACAATCTATATTCCGTTCCTTTCGCTTGTAGTGCAGTGCACCATTTTCCCCATTGTCTACTTAGGGCAGACAGGATAAATATATCTGCATTTTATACATGACTTGTGACGTATCATATTTATTCTTCTGCCTCTTTGGAGTCAGGGTAGAAACTAGTTGAAAGGCATTTGGTGGAAGAGCATGCCCATTGGAATCAATGATAGATAATTGTCAACTACAGCTGCCCGAGCTGCAAACAGTGGCAAAGTACTCGAAGTACTGGCTAGCATGCCTCCATTAATTTAGCACAACAACTTGGCCTTCACAGTGCATAATGTGCATAATGCCTTACTCATAAAATAGAGGTCATTAATTTTTATTTTTCCACTAAATGTGTCTGTTTAGTTACTAGAAAAGCCTTCAAAAGAAAAAAATGAAACCAGTTTTTTTTAATATGGTGTTATTCAGTCTTGATTCTTTTCTAACAGATGGTCAGTGCTTTTTATGTGAGGCGTGTGTGGCTAAACAAATAAAATTGACCCTCTAACTCTCGTAATCATAACCACATCAAATTTCAATGTCCCTAGGGGACCAGCAAGATACTGCTACTCTGCCACATCTAATTACTTTTGAAGAAGTCTTTGTTCAGAGTATTGTTTACAATTTGCCTTTTTATTTTAGTTTTTCTGGATATAGCTACTCCTCCTGAATGACCACCAACCAGGCAGGAGCTAGATGCCCGTCTGGGGCGGCAGAGGCTGAAGAACATCCAGGCCAAATACCGAGGCTGGTGGCCCTAGAAAAGGAAGATGGTTAAATAGCTGCCTCAGAAGCAGCTCAGCAGCACCACAGCCCCAGTCTCCCAGCCACTACATCACTGCACCTCCATCAGCTGTCAGGGTCCCTGACTGCACCTGCTGCCGCCCCATCTCGCTCTGACAGGGCATCAACTGCACCGTTTCCTGCAGCAGATGGACAAATGGATAGCCAGCACACCAGGATCGAGCAGAGCCTGGACCAGCTCTAGACCCATATAGACAATGCTCTCTTCTGAGCCCTGTTTTAATTTTTTGTTTTGGTTGAAGGGGCTTGATGTGGGGGGAGAGTGTGGGAAGGGAGTTGGGACAGGGTTTTCATATTGGACTTTTTGTTGGACTTTTTGGGGACAGGATTATTTGTTTGGGGAGAGGGGTGCGCCTGTTTTGAGGGGAAAGGGTGGGTTTTTGTATTTGCTAAAAATAAAAAGGGGACATTTATTTTACTTGATTTATGCCTCAAATCTTTATTTTGGTGTTTTAGTTTGCCCCACTGCCTTTTAGTGTAGCCTGATTTTTAAATCTGCTAAAAAGGTGTATGTCACTTACTTATATTCTTGCTCTGGTGACCTTTGCAACTATATTGACCACTAGGGGATGACTACCATTGCCTATTTTGCCTGCAAAAACCTAGATACACACAGACAACATCTTCTTCAGTAGGAGTTAATTACTAACTAAACAAGTTCACTTCAATCCATGGTTCTTCTCTTACTTGAATAGATGAAGCAAGGAAACCATCTTAATGCAGTGTTTTCCAGCAGGCTAGTGCGCTAACAAGGAAGAAAGAAAGGATTAATCAAAGGGTTATCCATCACTCTCAACTAGATTGAAAGAAAACAGAGTTAGTGAGTTAATGGGTCATATTATATCATAACTTTAGGAAGACCGAGACCAGACTACCACAAAGACAGTATCAAACACACAACAAAGAAGACCTGATAATATAATAAAAACTAACAATATCAACTTCTTATGAGCAATGGTGGGGAGCTAGTATCTAAAAACTAAAACTAAACTTAGGAAATGAAATCATTGAATCAAGAGAAGTGAGCTTAGAGTCAAGAGTGGTTGGACAAGGTTAAGCATTTACATAACACGCAACACGAGGCATGACTGATGATGTTGTGTGTAATATTGCTCAAGTAATAGAAGGTCATGCATTAAGTTGGCGTCACTCTCACCACATCTGCCCCAGCAAGTGTGTGAGCCATTTAAGGTGTGTACAATTAAGTCACACCTCAATAAGTAAACAGCCTTTGGGAAGAGGGTTAGGGGCTCGAAGAATGGATGGGAAAGGGGACTTGGGGAAAGGTGTGACAAAGACAAACACTACACAAAAGAAACACAACAATATTCATCAGGACGCTGAGAAGCACATCATCATCAATCTGTTGTGGAAAGAAACAATGAAGGAATAAGTATGACACAGTTCGTTTAAATGCATTGCAAACAGTCCTTCAGCCCTAGAGAGACCCAAGATGGTATATCTCTAAATGTTCTGTCTTCTAGGTTTGAAAAATACAAATTATGGAGGACTGAGGTTAACCCACCCAGTTCTTAAAATTATGATTGTTAAAAGGAAAATGATACTGTATTGCCAGATTGGGCGGTGCATCTCCATTCTTCTTGGAATATCCATCACTCTTGGGTGTCTGGCTGAAACTGTCCGGTAAGAAAGCTAATGGGGCCCTAAAAAAAGTATAAATATGGGCCCTAGAGTCTTGAACTTTCAATACAATTTGTTGGTGCAGGAAAGGACTAGAAGGCCTGCATATTTAAAAAAACATTAACTATTATAGAGTAAAGGAGAAGGATAAAAGGAAGCAAGGAAAACTTTATGAGGAGTCAGAGGTGTACAAGGAAGACTTAGAGACAGAGCAAGAACATGTGAGGGATTTTATGTTTGAGCCAGAAATGCAGCAAACACATACTCAGCCTCATTTCTCAAACCAGTGCACTTCTCTACAGTCCACAGAATTGAGTACTAGGCCTCAGAGTCTTCATCATCATCATGGTTTCTTTTTGAAGCCAACAACTTTCTCCATCTAGCTGTTGAGGTAGTTCCGCCCTGAGTCCTTCCTCCCCCTCCTGATTCTAAGTAACTCTGTCCCAGTCCCAAACCGAGCAAGGTACACCTGTGTAGTACACTGCTGTTGAAGAACAAATAGAGAAACAGAAATGTAGTATCTTATATAGACTCGTGTTTGGTAAATAAGTGTCTGGTCTGGTCTAAGGAATGAGAAAAAAGGAGTGGGCCCTGTCGGTAAATTTCACTAAGTTTAAAAGAACCCCAAACATTGCAAATCATCAGAATCAAGTTTACAAATTTGTTGAACTCCCTCCCTCACTGTCAGCCACCGCATACTTCATCAATCATCACTCACAAGCACTCATATATCATCTCTCATTGATGCAATACTTAGTAGTTACCTCTTCCAATCTAAGGACGGCAGTTGAACAAAATATTATGGGGGTCATTACAACACTGGCGGTAAAAGCCACTTACCGCCGTGCAGAAGACCACCAACACACTGACGCGGCAGCAGAAATCCGCCACAGCTATTATGACCCACAGCTCGGAATCCGCCAAAATTCACACCCACACAAGTCCGCCACACCAAAGGTCAGTGATAAACTGGCGAAACCAAAACCTCCACCGTCACGCCAACAGAAATACGCCCACACTATCACGACCCACGAATACACGCGGCGGTCTTTCAACCGCGGTATTCCATTGGCGGTACACACCGACGCGCTCAAAATACACTCACACATAAAAAACACATCCACATTGGACAATTTGAAATATACACACCTGATACACATACACACACCACTCCCACACATCCAATACAATATAAAACACACACCCACATCACCCACAAACCCCTACGACAGAAATCCTGAAAGAAGCCCAGAGAGAGACACCATAATCTATAACCAGGCATCCACAGGCACATAACACCATCACCCACATAACATCCACACACCCCTCACAACACACCACTAAATATCACCCCATACATCACAACACACACCACCCCACAAATCACCCACACCACCCCATGGCACGGCAAAGACACCCCAGGTTCTCTGAGGAGGAGCTCAGGGTCATGGTGGAGAAAATCGTCCGGGTAGAGCCACAGCTATTCGGAGCACAGGTGCAGCACACCTCCATAGCTAGGAAGATGGAGCTATGACGCAGTGGGACAGCACCCAAGAAATAGGGATGACATCAGGAAGAGGTGGAACGACCTACGGGGGAAGGTGCGTTCCGTGGTATCCAGACACCACCTTGCGGTACAGAGAAGTGGCGGCGGACCCCCACCTCCTCCCCCACAACTAACAAAATGAGAGGAGCAAGTCTTGGCAATTCTGCATCCTGAGGGCCTCCAAGGAATAGCTGGAGGAATGGACTCTGGTAAGTCAAACCTTAACTATTACAACCCCCAACCTACCTGCATGCCGTCACATACCCCCACCCTCACCCCCATCACTCCAACTCCTCACACATGTCCCACTATCACAAACCACACATCCCAACACCAAGCCCTGCATGTAACACCAAAGCATGGACACCCATCACCAATGCATGGCCACGGGACATACCCATACACCCCCCTACACCATCATCACACAAGGTCACACACAGGAATGCAAGCACTGGGGTACACGGTCACCCACCCATTGCACACCATGGTACACACAGATGCAATAATCATGCTTTTACACCCCTGCAGGACCCCTACCCAACTTCACCGCACAGGAGGGTCCACACATGTCCACACCACCAACAGAAGAGGCCCACAGTGATGACAGCAGCTCTGTCCAACTGGATCTAGACGACCAGCCTGGCTCATCTGGGACCTCGGGACAGTCGGTTTCCCTCACACAGTCACAGGCCACCACAGAACTTCCCCCTCTGGAAACACCAGAACAGCACCCACCCAGCGGGCCCATACCTCTGTCCCCAGGACACGTCAATCAGCAGTGTGTCCACCACTACAGGGAACCCAGGATAACCCACCACCCCAACAACAACAGGGACCTGGCGGCAGTGGCAGTGGGCACACCGTTCAGGGGACAGAGGCCCAGGAGCACAGGGGAACTGGGAGGGCTGCTGTGCGACAGGGGGAGGACAGGCCCAGGGAACCCACTCTCCACGAGGCCCTCTCCAACATCATGGGAGCTTACCATCATTCCTAGGAGACGATGGCAATGGTACTGGCCAAGTTACAGGAGACCCAGCTGCTGCAGGAGGAACAGGATTGTGGCTTCAGGGAGGAACTCAGATCCATCAATTCCACCCTGGGCACCATCGTAGGGGTGCTGAAGGAAGTCCTCAACACCAGGAGGGACACTGTGGCACAACAAGGGGCCCCTGACACTAGCCTGGACGATGAAGGACGATGAACTGCCACCACCTCTGCCGGCGCTAGTGGACAGGAGGTACCGCCACAGGACCACCACACTAGCACCCCACCCCCTGCAGATGGAGAACCATCCCGCAAACGGTCCCTGAGATCCAGGACAAAGACAGAGAAGGATGCCAAGACCCCCGCCAAGAAATGAGACCGCCCTGAATGTCATCCTTTTGTCCCACCTTGTCCATCCTCAAACTGCCCCAGCTCCACTTCCTATGCCCCTTTGGACAATGCACCTCTGAGACTGATAGACTGGACTCTGCCATGGACATTCCTCCACCATCACCCCTCCCCATTTTACAGCACCCTCCAATATTGAGCACTTAAATAAACACCCTTAAAGCACAAAACAATCTGGAGTCTGTCTGTGATTTCGAAATAGTGTGTTAGCAATTACAGTGACAAAATGCTCTTTCAATTGTAATGTCAACATACCTATGTCACACAGCTCTAGTCCATGAGGAAACAAAGCAGATGTCACACAGAGGGTCCCACATCTGTGAAATCGTAAGGGAAAGTGAAAACTCAGTGACCATACACTGGGTGAAAAGGACAGACAGTAGAGAGGTAATAGTGTTACATTACATGTAGTAGGCAGGTTTGTCTTCTTACCTGTGTCTCACTGGAAGCATTGCAGGATAACCGAGTTCCTGTTCTCGATGTCCTTTTCTTCTGCTTCCTCGTCTTCCCAGTCCACAGGCTCCACAGCTGCCACAACAACTCCATCTGGACCTTCCTCCTGCAGAAAAGGCACCTGTCGTCGCAAAGCTAAGTTGTGAAGCATACAGCAGGCCACGATGATCTGGCACTCCTTTGGTGAGAAGAATAAGGAATCACCTGTCATATGGAGGCACCTGAACCTGGCCTTTAGGAGGCCGAAGGTCCGCTCCATAATCCTCCTAGTTCACCCATGGATAGATCATTAAGAGTGTGCTCAGTCCAAATATGGAATAGTTAGAACCAAGTAATAAGTAAAAAGAGATGATACGTGGGTGCTAAATGGTGAATATGTTCAGACCCTGATGTATTGGAAATCCAAGAAAGTAAAAAAGTAGTCAGTGACATTACAAGTGTGTTCTCAACGTGAAATTGTGGTGGAAAAGAAAAAGCGGTGGGAAATAGGTCAAACAGTCCGTAATTATCTTCTAAGATCCCAAAAGAGAATATAGATTATCAATTATTGGTTATCCCCTAGGTGAGCTTGTGCTCATGAATGAAAAATATAAGTGCTCGGGTGCTAAACAAAGCAAAACCAAAGCAGATAAAAATCCCACACGCGAAAAAGCAGACATGTATTGATTAGAGACTAAAATAGTCCTTTTCTGTAAGGCAACAAATAGTCTATCTGTTGGAACATTCATAGTTTGACAAAAGTATGTTATACAATTTATATTCAATTAATAGAACAGCCTGATTAATTCAAGAGTAAGGGATACACGTAACAGTATTAAAAACCAGTTACATAAGTTGAATTACACATTTTTTATACAGTATAAAATAGAAACGCCATATGATTTAGATTACAGAAAAAAAGCATAACACTAATTCGAGATGAAAAACTCGTCTGTGGATTTTGAACAGAGGAGAAAAAAGAAAAGAAAAGTACTACAAGATGGTTCATTACATGTAGCATGTTAGCCAAAAACAATAAAATTGGGTGGTTAATGTCGATCAATAAACTCATTAAGTTTGCATAGCCCACTTCTCATTATATGTATATCGTAGTTCAGGTACGACAATAGGGTGGTCTCAATATTCAGAATTTAGGTTCTCCTGTTGTAGGTAACAGAGTTACGAATATCAAAAGAGAAAAACGTTCGCTTTGAAAGGCTATTAATCTGAGACCCTTACCTCAATGCTGCAGAGTTAGGATGCCGTGCAAATACGGCCGAGATTCAGAGTGAAGCACGGAGAACAGAACGGGCGCGTCCGCGTCTAGAGTCGCGTTTTAAAACCCATGTCAGAGGGAATGAAGTAAACAGAAAAGAAGGACTCCCATGTTACGCGCTGGGTAGTGCCATTTTGGAAGAGAAAAGACATAGAAAGTAATCATTTCAGTGAGTCAAAAGAATACATAAATATATATATAAGGGTTCCGTCTTGTCAGAAGCTAATTTAGTAGGATCTAGTGTGTGAGCATTATGAGAATATAACAGTGATCCATAGAAAATAAAAGATTGCATGCTCACTACAGGTTGGAAAGAACCATAGTAATAATTCAAAGAAAATACATTTACATTAAGCAAACTCAAATCCGATTTTTGCAAGATGTCAAAAGATTAGATTTTGCTGTAGGGCTTAGAGGACAGTATAATTGCAGGTACATGAGAAGCGGAAAAGCCACAAGATTCCAAATACTTTATGTTAACCAGAAATGCCATTCATAGTCTTTATTGAACCCATTGTTAACAGTATCGTATTTGATTATTAGACGGCTCTCTTCTTGGCGTAATCGCAATGGTGTGTTACCTCCTCTAGGGGAGGGGATAATGCGTCTTAAACCACAGAAGGTAAAAGTACATTGGTGTTGGTGACACTTGTTAAAATGTTCCACCATCGGCGCCTGGGTATCAGATTTGTGTATATTCCGAAAGTGTTCCTGTATTCGAGTTTTTAGAGGCCGTGTCGTACTGCCAATGTAAGTCAAATTACAGGGGAACCAAATGGCATAGATGACAAAGGTGCTGGAACAGTTGATGAAATCAGTGATCCGATAGGTACAATTGTTAATACTTACTGTTTTAGATTTGGATAGGCCTAATTTGCAAATGGAGCATTTACTGCAGGTATAGAAACCTGCAGGTTTGGGTGGAAGAAAAGTAGTGGAAACTTTGCGTTGGAAGAATGAGGGACACAGTTTGTTACGTAGATTCGGTGCTCTCCTGAACCCTATTTGTGGGTAGCTAGAGATGTATTGGTTGATCGAGGAATTATTCACCAGAAGAAACCAAAATTTTTTAAGTGATTTGCGAATGTGCTTATGCCCATTGTGGAAGGCCGTAATGAAACGAATGGTCGTGTTCTTGTTGTTTTTCTTGGGTGTGTTCAGCAGAGAGTTTCGATCCATATTCCTCACTTCCTTCCGGATGGTATTGAGTGAAGCCTGGTTGTATCCCCTAGACACTAATCTCATAGTCATTTCTGAAGATGCTTTGTCATAATCATTTAAGTTGGAGCAGTTTAGTCTAGCACGTCGGAATTCTCCTTTAGGTATATTTCGGATGATGCTAGCCGAATGACAGCTAGTAGCATGAAGAATCGAATTGGCAGATGTTATTTTGCGAAAGAACTTAGTCATAAGTTTGTTATCCTCAACATAAATCAATAGATCTAAGTATTCAATGTAATAATTGGAAATTTGATATGTTACTTCAATCTCCCAGGGATTAGGTGTTAAGGACTGAATAAATTTTTGGAGATGAGCCTCTGAGCCTTGCCAAATAAGCAAAATATCGTCTATGTATCGTCCCCAAAAGATAATATGTTTAATGAATTGATCGGAACGGTCTGACCAGAGCCAATGGTTTTCAACATACTTCTATCAAACACACTGATGGGCTAACAGCAGTGAGCAAATGCTTGTCTACCAGATCAGTTCAATATTTGACACGCAATGCAATGATCTTGGATTTTCTCAAATTCAGTTTGCAAAACAACTATTTTCTTTTTGATGGCAACTATTATCTACAGCTCCAAGGAACTGCGATGGGAGCAAAATTTGCTCCACCCTATGCTTGCATCCTGATGGGAGCTGTTGAAAACCATTGGCTCTGGTCAGACCGTTCCGATCAATTCATTAAACAGATTATCTTTTGGGGACGATACATAGACGATATTTTGCTTATTTGGCAAGGCTCAGAGGCTCCTCTCCAAAAATGTATTCAGTCCTTAACACCTAATCCCTGGGAGATTGAAGTAACATATCAAATTTCCAATTCTTCCATTGAATACTTAGATCTATTGATTTATGTTGAGGATAACAAACTTATGACTAAGTTCTTTCGCAAAATAACATCTGCCAATTCGATTCTTCATGCTACTAGCTGTCATTCGGCTAGCATCATCCGAAATATACCTAAAGGAGAATTCCGACGTGCTAGACTAAACTGCTCCAACTTAAATGATTATGACAAAGCATCTTCAGAAATGACTATGAGATTAGTGTCTAGGGGATACAACCAGGCTTCACTCAATACCATCCGGAAGGAAGTGAGGAATATGGATCGAAACTCTCTGCTGAACACACCCAAGAAAAACAACAAGAACACGACCATTCGTTTCATTACGGCCTTCCACAATGGGCATAAGCACATTCGCAAATCACTTAAAAATTTTTGGTTTCTTCTGGTGAATAATTCCTAGATCAACCAATACATCTCTAGCTACCCACAAATAGGGTTCAGGAGAGCACCGAATCTACGTAACAAACTGTGTCCCTCATTCTTCCAACGCAAAGTTTCCACTACTTTTCTTCCACCCAAACCTGCAGGTTTCTATACCTGCAGTAAATGCTCCATTTGCAAATTAGGCCTATCCAAATCTAAAACAGTAAGTATCAACAATTGTACCTATCGGATCACTGATTTCATCAACTGTTCCAGCACCTTTGTCATCTATGCCATTTGGTGCCCCTGTAATTTGACTTACATTGGCAGTACGACACGGCCTCTAAAAACTCGAATACAGGAACACTTTCGGAATATACACAAATCTGATACCCAGGCGCCGATGGTGGAACATTTTAACAAGTGTCACCAACACCAATGTACTTTTACCTTCTGTGGTTTAAGACGCATTATCCCCTCCCCTAGAGGAGGTAACACACCATTGCGATTACGCCAAGAAGAGAGCCGTCTAATAATCAAATATGATACTGTTAACAATGGGCTCAATAAAGACTATGAATGGCATTTCTGGTTAACATAAAGTATTTGGAATCTTGTGGCTTTTCCGCTTCTCATGTACCTGCAATTATACTGTCCTCTAAGCCCTACAGCAAAATCTAATCTTTTGACATCTTGCAAAAATCGGATTTGAGTTTGCTTAATGTAAATGTATTTTCTTTGAATTATTACTATGGTTCTTTCCAACCTGTAGTGAGCATGCAATCTTTTATTTTCTATGGATCACTGTTATATTCTCATAATGCTCACACACTAGATCCTACTAAATTAGCTTCTGACAAGACGGAACCCTTATATATATATTTATGTATTCTTTTGACTCACTGAAATGATTACTTTCTATGTCTTTTCTCTTCCAAAATGGCACTACCCAGCGCGTAACATGGGAGTCCTTCTTTTCTGTTTACTTCATTCCCTCTGACATGGGTTTTAAAACGCGACTCTAGACGCGGACGCGCCCGTTCTGTTCTCCGTGCTTCACTCTGAATCTCGGCCGTATTTGCACGGCATCCTAACTCTGCAGCATTGAGGTAAGGGTCTCAGATTAATAGCCTTTCAAAGCGAACGTTTTTCTCTTTTGATATTCGTAACTCTGTTACCTACAACAGGAGAACCTAAATTCTGAATATTGAGACCACCCTATTGTCGTACCTGAACTACGATATACATATAATGAGAAGTGGGCTATGCAAACTTAATGAGTTTATTGATCGACATTAACCACCCAATTTTATTGTTTTTGGCTAACATGCTACATGTAATGAACCATCTTGTAGTACTTTTCTTTTCTTTTTTCTCCTCTGTTCAAAATCCACAGACGAGTTTTTCATCTCGAATTAGTGTTATGCTTTTTTTCTGTAATCTAAACCATACGGCGTTTCTATTTTATACTGTATAAAAAATGTGTAATTCAACTTATGTAACTGGTTTTTAATACTGTTACGTGTATCCCTTACTCTTGAATTAATCAGGCTGTTCTATTAATTGAATATAAATTGTATAACATACTTTTGTCAAACTATGAATGTTCCAACAGATAGACTATTTGTTGCCTTACAGAAAAGGACTATTTTAGTCTATAATCAATACATGTCTGCTTTTTCGCGTGTGGTATGTTTATCTGCTTTGGTTTTGCTTTGTTTAGCACCCGAGCACTTATATTTTTCATTCCTGAGCACAAGCTCACCTAGGGGATAACCAATAATTGATAATCTATACTCTCTTTTGGGATCTTAGAAGATAATTATGGACTGTTTGACCTATTTCCCACCGCTTTTTCTTTTCCACCACAATTTCACGTTGAGAACACACTTGTAATGTCACTGATTACTTTTTTACTTTCTTGGATTTCCAATACATCAGGGTCTGACCATAGTCACCATTTAGCACCCACGTATCATCTCTTTTTACTTATTACTTGGTTCTAACTATTCCATATTTGGACTGAGCACACTCTTAATGATCTATGCATGGGACTTCCTATTTTAGCTCACTTTCCCGATGGTGTCTTAATGACATCTCACCCTCTCAAAATGAACAATTTTGAATTGCAACCTGTTATTTTTGTTTATTTTCAGCCTTGAGAAAGCCCCGGCAAATACATAGCCAGAGGGGGCGAAACACGTGTTGGCTGATTCTCCTTTTTTCTTGGCTACTACAAAATGTTTGGACCTTGGACTGCACATCGTGTTTTGCTAACCAGTGACTGATTGTATAACTGGGACTACTTTGTCGGCATAATAATAAAATCAATAACTTTCAAAGTGGGACTCCACCTTTTTTGTATACTGCTTCGACTTAGAGGACGTGGGTCCCTGCCCTCTGGTTAAGTCCCCTACTCCATAAAACAGGCATCTACACAGGATACTAGTGGTTCTAGGGCCCTTCCGTCTTTGGAGCTGCTATTTAGTTCACCCATGGGCCTCATTGTGGCGTTCCTCTGCCCTTGTCCTGGGATTCCTCACTGGGGTCAGTAGCCATGACAGGTTGGGGTAACCAGAGTCACCTGAAAAAGGCGAGGGACAACTGTTAGACACACGCTAACCTGTAGGGATATCCCCAGACCCAGACAACTATTCCCACTGATTTGGTTCCAGGTGCTCACCTAATAGCCACACCCGGTGCCTCTGGAGTTGCCCCATCACATAAGGGATGCTGCTATTCCGCAGGATGTAAGCGTCATGCACTGAGCCAGGGAATTTGGCATTCACATGGGAGATGTACTGGTCTGCCAAACACACCATCTGAACATTCATCGAATGATAACTCTTCCGGTTTCTGTACACCTGTTCACTCCTGCGGGGGGGACCAAGGCCACATGTGTCCCATCAATGGCACCTATGATGTTGGGGATATGTCCCAGGACATAGAAGTCACCTTTCACTGTAGGCAAATCCTCCATCTGAGGGAAAACAATGTAGCTCCGCATGTGTTTCAGCAGGGCAGACAACACTCTGGACAACACGTTGGAAAACATGGGCTGGGACATCCCTGATGCTATGGCCACTGTTGTTTGAAATGACCCACTTGCAAGGAAATGGAGTACTGACAGCACCTTCACTTGAGGGGGATTCCTGTGGGATGGCGGATAGCTGACATCAGGTCTTGCTCCAACTGGGCACACAGCACGATCAAGCCTGTATGTGATGATTACATGTCTTTCCTCCATTGTCGACAGGTCCACCAGCGGTCTGTACACCGGAGGATGCCGCCATCTCCTCACATGTCCCAGCGGACGGTGCCTATGAAGGACAACTGCGAGCACAGAGTCAACAAACTCAGATGTACGTACACACAGCTTACACAGAACACAATTCATAATCCGAAATTAGCATGTATGAGTGTTGAGGCAAGGCCTAGTTATGTGTGACGCAGTTAAAAATAGAGCCATGTGGGACCCTGAAATGGCATCTGTCTGACCTGTAAAGTGGGACAATGGGAAACGAGGTAACTGCACTGGCGTTGTACACCGTCGTGGTAGGCGGTCGAAGACGGCAGCGCAATTCTGCATTGGTTAACATTGGACCCTATGGGTCCCAGGAGCCAATGACGATGTACGCCGACGGTGACGGTATGCACCGCCGTGGACGTCACCATTTTCAATCTGTTCAATCACTCGATACCTGATCTTCGACAGGAGAGGACCTACACTGCTAGTGCTGCTGTGACCTCGGTCTGGAAGCGACGATGGCTGCTGCTTCTGGGGAAAGGGCCCCTGCCTTCAATGCACAGGAGTTGGAGAACTGGTAGACGTGAGTACATGTGCCACATGGCAAGGGTAGGGATGCGGGCCAATGACTGTGACGGTGCAGTTGGTAATAACTTCTCTTTTTACCCTGTACAATTCCTGTAGGTCTGTGCCCACCAGAAGAAGGATATTTGGCGTGCCATCGCCTAGGACGTCCGGACCCTGGGGGTCTATCACAGAAGGAGCACCCACTTCCGTAAGTGATGGAAGGACATTCGCCGCTGGAGCAAGAAGATGGCGGAGGCCCAGCTGGGGATGGCCTCCAAAGGTGGGAGGGGTGCCCGTCGCACCGTGACCCCCCTGATGTTCAGGATCCTGGCGGTGGCGTACCCGAAATTGGATGGGCGCTTGAGGGCATCACAGCAGCAACAAGGGGGTGACTACACTCTCATTCTGCTGATTCAGCGCGCAGTGGAGGTGCCTGGGTGGGGGAGGTGGGCTGTGGGTTCCCCTAGGCCAGGGCGAGTGTGCTAGTTAGGTTTCCTTTTTCAGGCAGGCCCTGTGGCACCCCACCCCACCTGGGTACAGTGCCAACTATACCTAGTCAGGCTCCTGTGACATCCATGTGTGCCGATGTCAGCCATAGCCTTGTAGGCCATGTCCCAGGGATTGAATAGTGGACCCCAAGTGCGCGGCGTAGTGCAGGGGGCTTCTGTGTCTGTCGTGTCCGCCAACGGTAGCGGTAATGCATGCACTCAACATGTCTTTCTTCTGTCGTCCCCCCCTTTTTGTGTTCTCCCTGTTCTTGTGTGCATTAGCATCATCGAGGCGGAGGAGCAGTGGCACCGGAGCAGGAGGGAGCTGCATCCCACATGGCCCTGGAGGGCGACACTACGGAGTCTGATTTCACCAGTGGGACGGAGGGCGAAGGGAGCTCCACTGCGGGGACAGGAGCTGAGACCAGTGATACGGACTCGTCCTCGGATGGGAGCTCCCTTGTGGTGGCGGGCCCATCTGTGCCCCCCTCCATCTACAGGTACAGCCGCCACCTCCCCCTTCCAGCACCGCCCTCCCAGCAGCCCTTTAGCCTTTGCCACGTGCAAGCTCACCCAAGAGGGTGGGCATCTCCTTTGCCCCAGACACCTCAGGCCCTGCCCCAGTCACCCCTGCTGCCCTCAGTGAGGAGGCCATTGACCTCCTCAGGTCACTCACTGTTGGGCAGTCTACCATTTTGAATGCCATCCAGGATGTAGAGAGGCAGTTGCAACAAACTAATGCATTCCTGGAGGGCATTCATTCTGGTCAGGCAGCCCTTCAGCCAGCTTTTCAGACTCTGGCCTCAGCACTGATGGCAGCCACTGTCCCTGTCTCTAGCCTCCCCCTCCAACTTCCTCTACCCAGACCCACACCCCTGTACCTCAGCCTACCTCAAGCACACCATCAGACCAGCATGCACACACCCCAACACACAAAGGAAGCTCAGGCAAACATAAGCACCACTCATCCCACAGGCACTCATGCAAACATCACACACATGCAGACATAGCAACATCCACTGCTTCCACTTTGTCCCCCTCCTCCTCATCTCCCTCCTCCCTCCCTGTCTCGTCTCCACTCACACCTGCATGCACTACATCTACAGCCACTATTTCCATCACCACCACACCCCGCTCACATGCAGTCACCACCCCCACTACAATTCACACATCCCCTGTGTCCTCTCCCGGTGTGTCTGTGATGCCACCTCCCAAGGTACACAAACGCAGGTACACACCCACCCAACAGCCATGCACCTCACGACAGCCTCCAGCACATGCACCTTCACCCAAAGTCACCAAACGTACACCTCCTACAACCACAACCTCTTCCTCCACTCCCAAACCCCCTCCAGCTACCCATCCCAGTGTTCCCAAGAAACTTTTCCTGCTCACCCTTGACCTCTTTCCCTCACCTCCCCCACCACGTCAGTCTCCTAGGGCCCGACTCTCCAGGTCTCAACCTAGCACCTCAGCCACGACATCGGCGGGATCAGTGGTGCTAGTAGTCACCAGATTCTGGAGTGCACCAGGCAGCAGGGCAGCCAGTGTGGCAAGCAGCCACAGCACGGACAGTCCCCCACCTGTCAAGCATCAAAAGTTGGCCAGTGCCCGACGGGAGAGGGGGAAGACACCAGCCACCAAAGCCGCTCCCAGGGGTAAAGGTGGGAGTGTGGAGTCAGCTGCGACACCTTCCAGGGTGGGGAAGGGGCACAAGAAACCCGGCAAGTCTGGGAAGATCAGCACAGCGGAGAAGACCGCCATCAGCCCCGCTGCCCAGGAGGCAACCGCCATCAGCCCCGCTGCCCAGGAGGCGACTGCCATCAGCCCCACTGCCCAGGAGGCGACCGCCATCAGCCCCGCTGCTGAGGAGGCGACCGCCTGCACCAGCCCCGCTGCCCAGGAGGCGACTGCCATCAGCCCCGCTGCCCAGGAGGCGACCGCCATCAGCCCCGCTGCCCAGGGGGCGACCGCCATCAGCCCCGCTGCCCAGGAGGCGACCGCCAGCACCAGCCCCGCTGGCCCAGACAGGACCGCCAGCAACAGCTCCACTGGCCAGGATGCGACCGCCAGCAGCAGCCCTGCTGGCCCAGACAGGACCGCCAGCAGCAGACCAGCAGGCCCACCCGCAGGCCCAGATAGGACCGCCAGCAGCCCCGCAGGCCCAGACAGGACCGCCAGCAGCAGCCCCGCAGGCCCAGACAGGAACACCAGCACCAGCCCCGCAGGCCCAGACAGGACCACCAGCAGCTGGGTCGCTGCCAAGGACAGCGTTGCCACAAGCACCGCTGCAATGGACACCGCTGCCGCAAGCACCGCTGCCAAGGACACCGCCGCCACAAGCACTGCTGCAATGGACGCCGCCGCCACAAGCACTGCTGCCAAGCACACCGCCGCCACAAGCACTGCTCCAAAGGACACCGCCGCCACAAGCACAGCTGCCAAGGACACTGCCGCCACAAGCACCGCTACAAAGGACACCACCGCCACAAGCACCGCTGGCCCATGAGCGCCAAGAGCGCTGACGCTACTGAGTCCGCCACGAGCAGGATGAAGCACTCTGGGCACAAAGCCCCCTCCAAAACCAGTGGAGATTTACATCCACTACCTCTGTCCTTGGGAGGATGAAGCACTCTGGGCACAAAGCCCCCTCCTGAACCAGTGGAGACAGGCATCCACTACCTCTGTCCTTGGCAGGATGAAGCACTCTGGGCACAAAGCCCCCTCCAGAACCAGTGGAGACTGTTATCCACTTGAGAGACTGTGGCTTTGCACTCCCCAGGATTGAACAGTGGGCAAACCACCCACTGTAGAGACTTGAGAGACTGTGGCTTTGCACTCCCCAGGATTGAACAGTGGGCAACCCAGCCACTGTAGAGACTTGAGAGACTGTGGCTTTGCACTCCCCAGGATTGAACGGTGGGCAACCCACCCACTGTAGAGACTTGAGAGACTGTGGCTTTGCACTCCCCAGGATTGAACAGTGGGCAACCCACCCACTGTAGAGACTTGAGAGACTGTGGCTTTGCACTCCCCAGGATTGAACAATGGGCATGTGACCCCCTCGTGGATTTTGCGTCGTGCACTCATCTGGCTGAGGTGCCCCCCCTTTCCCTTCCCGCTGAGGTGCCTGTTTTATTTCTATCTGATGCCCCAGCAGTGTTCTCTCCGTCATGTTCGGCTACATTGTGTGGGCCTCGGCCATGCAGTGTGGGCCCAGTGTTCCCCGGACTTAAATGGAGCAATACCTGGACTTCTATTCTTGGTGTATATATTTGTTAATAGTGTATATATATTTTTTGCGTACTGGATTTTAATAGATTACAATGGTTACACTAATTTCCTTTTGTCTTTGCATTCTTCCGGGGGGGGGGGAAGTTGGGGGTTGTAACTGTGATGTATCAATATGTATTAGTGTGTGTGTTGTCGTGGGTGAGGGTGGGGATGGGGGTGTTGCGTGTTGTGTGTGTGTCCCTGTTTTTTCCCTCCCCCTCCCCTGTGTCGTAGTTGCAGTACTCACCGTGGTCTTCGCCGCCGGCATTCGTGCTCCTGGTAGAGGAGCAAGAAGATGAAGGCTGGTAGAATGTGAAGCTCTGGTTTCATGGCATCCTGGTTCCTCGTGGGGTGTGTTGAGGTGACCGTTTTCCCTTCGAAGTCCTGTTTCCAACGTTTTTTTGTTCACAGTGAATCCGCCCCGGAAAAGTTGGCGGATTGGTAGGTTGTGATACTGTGGGCAGTACATTGTCCTCCGCCTGTCTGTTGGCGGTGACCACCGCTCTGTTTGTTTGTACCGCCGTGGTGGTCGGAGTGTTAAAGTGGCTGTCTATGTTGGCGGTTTCCCCCACGGTCGCAATTCAGTTTTTTTGCCGCCGGCCTGTTGGTGGTCTTACCGCCGCTTTAACACCGACCGCCAGGGTTGTAATGACCACCTATGTCCTTTTTGATGGTAGCAAGTAGCAACACATTGGAATTTTGAAATTTGGCACTGGCACTGATAGTTTTTTAATCAATGATCTTCTGGGGACAATTCTACTAGGTGATGTAAAAAAAGGATAGGCAGGGGCATGCGAGGGAAGCAGGCATCATCTCCAATGTCCTGAAGGAAATGTGGGGGCTTCTTCACTGCACACCGGTCCAACTCCAATTTAGCCATATAATATGAGACTAAAAATTGGTGGGGCAGTGAAAGTCAGACACAAACATTATGTTTGACTAGCAGAAATTCCAATGAGAAATAATTTAAAAGTTCTATGGTGGCACTGGCACACTCAGTCCGGGAAGTAGAGTTTGCAAACACACTTGATTCAAACCAATCACCCTCTTCCTCCTCCTGTTTTGGTAACAGTGCAATCAGGTGGTATAACATGCTGGTTCAGTTTGATCATGGTTAATCTCTCCATGGTTTGAGGTGAGAGAAAGGCAACTACACTAGCTCAACTGAACACAGGTTCAGCAGACATGCTGGCTACAGGACAAGCCAGATACTTTATTGCCAGCCTGCTGAGCTCTAGCCATTGGCCCATCTTCCCGTACCTATACACCAATGAGATTTTATCCACATACACCTCTTTTTGGATCATCCAGATACTCCTAGAACATGCTCTGAAGTGTCACTGATGCTGCCACATGCTCGGTCTCTTTTGCCTTTGCCTCTGTAGTGGACTTAAGACCTTCCACTTGAAACCAAGCCAATGCTGAGGTTGGGTCTAATTCTTCTTATGCTGTTGTTGCTGGTGTTTTTGTTGCCAGTTTTGGCTGCTTTGAGACAAGACTGCCTTCTCAGGAAGTTGATGGCAGCACACCTCGACTGTGGAGTGAGACTCTAAGTTCCAGACGTTCTTCTTCCAGTTCTCCAGATTGCTCAACAATCCACCTCTTGTATTTTGAATCATCCCCGTCAGAAAAAGGAATGAAAGTGTGAAGCATTTTCCTGTAGCATGGATCAAGTTGGGTGGCATAGATGCACTCTTTGGGCGAGATAATGTCATTTTGCAGACTTGTATTACAAGCCAAGTGAAGGATTAAGATCTCAACTAAGGCGCGCTTCTGGGTTTTCGTTTACACCTTCGAGTGTGAACCTTTCAGACACCTTCTTTAGCTGCTCCTATAGCAGATACAACAACGGTATGGCTTGGCTAACTATGCTGTCCTTCTTGCTAACTTCCCGCAAGAAAACCTCAAAAGGGAGCATGATCTGTGTCAGTCATTTCAATAGGCCCCATTTCTCCGCATCCACGGTCACAGTTTTCCCAATTGCATCCCTTCTTAGAATGACATTGTCATTGATCTGTTTGTACTGCTTAAACAGACATTGCAACATATATTAGGTTGGGTTCCAACATGTTGGCACCTTCTGTATCAGGGCTGGTACTCTGTTACCACTCTGAATAATCCGCAACTGCTTCCGGACTTTAAAAGAATAACCAAAGTGAGTGCAGATTCATCTGCAGTATGGTCAGTATGTTGCTGACTATGTCTTCTTTTTTTAGAAAGTCTTGCACAGTCAGGTTGCAGTGCGCCAAACACAGGACCCTGAAATAGCCACCGTCTGCCATGGCCTTGACTATGTTATTGCCATTGTTCGTGGCAACAAATCCAATTTGGCGACCTCTGGGTCGCAGCCATTCAGAACACCTTGCTATTAAATTCATCCAAGATGTTTGCAGCTGTATGTGATTTTTCCATGGCAAACATGGCTATTGTTGCATGCTGTAGATAGCTTTTGCTTTATCCCTGCAAAAGAGATCCAGTGTGCAGTGATGCACATGTAATCAGTTGCCTGGCAACTGGCCCACATGTCTGTCATCAGGTGGATAGTGTGGACAATACTTTGCTGCAAAGCTTGTCCAACCAATTGCAGCACATCATGATGCAGCACTGCCACAGTAACTTGTTCCAAATAGATCTGACTTGGAACCTCCCATTTTGGGATGATGGTTGCCACAAACTCTAAGAATCCCAATCCTTCCACGAAAGAAAAAGGGAGGAGGTCCGGCGCTAACATTTTTGACAGCTTCCCATTGTACAAAAATGTCATTGGCTGGCTTGCGGTCGTAGGGCCCCTCCTGCCTAAACATGCCCGTAATTGTAACCTGGATTTTCTATCTTTTGTGGGAACACTGGTGCAGGCGAGTTTTGAGATGTAGGTGGTGGTAGACTCAATGTGAGCCGTGGTGTAGTCACTGTATACCGTAATATCTCCATCTGACTCTTCCTGTGCCATTATGAGGTTGCTGAGGTGGGTGAATCTGGCACACTGCTGGGGACAGGGTTGCTTTGCATGAGGATGTCACCCTCTTTTTCCTCAACTTTCACCATGATTTAACCAGTTGTAGCTGTTGTTTCCCAACTCCCCTCATCTTCATCACGTCAACCATGTTCAGCAATTTTTAACTGCTCCTCTCACCAGACTGAGTGATATTTTTTCATATGGATCATCTGGCCTCCAGTACCATAATGTGAACCAGGCTAACCTGAACAAACACTTGCAAATGCAGCATATCACAATTTTCTCCTTCTGTTTGCAACTCGTAAAAAAGTCCCACACTGGGGAGAAGTACTTTCTCACTGGGCCACTGCCAGTGCCTGAAGAAGAACTGGAGGTAGGTGGGTGTGTTGATTGTCTTTCTGCAGTGCATACTTCTACTGAGGTACGGGTTGGTGCAGGTCTCTCCTGGGGCCTTACAAATATGGGACCTGGTGGTGCTGCCTGTGCCACATCCCGTAAAGTAGGTTAGATAGTAATATTGGACTTCTTTGTGCCAGCCTCCACAATGACTGGCTCGTCATCCGCCTCATCATCGCCTTCCATGAGTTTAAGGCTTTCTGGAACTTTTCTTTTCCCTTGCCTCTTCTAGCGTCTCCCGGACTCTTGGGGTCCACTCCATGTCCCTATCATCATCATCAGAAGTGGTGCTTGGAGAAGATGGTGAAGTAGTCCTCTTTCTTTTTCTTGATGGAGATCTGGGAGCCGTTGATTCTAAAAAAGGAGATTGTTGCTCGGCAGGAAGCTCGTTCTCCTGTTCTGCTCCTATTTTGGGAAGATTTACTATTGCTGGCTGCGGCTGCTGTCCACTTTGCTCTGTTTCCTGAAACATTTGGAAACTACTTAGGTGAAAGGGACAAATCCAATTCAATGTCACTGCTTTTCCACATCGCCATGATTGCAGTGGCTACCTCACTGACAAACATGGTCGTGGGCTTAGGTTGGGGTGGTGCTGTGGATGCAGGTGTACTGCTCTTAGGTTTCTTCGCCGAGGCCAGTGTGGCAGGCATACATCTCCCGAAAAAGGTTGCGGTCGGCACACACTGATAGAAAGCTGCTTCTTCTCACTGACCACTTTCTTGGGAGCAACTTTATTTGGGGCAAATTTAAAGCTCTGAGTTGGCAGTGGCACTAAGCTGTCAAAGAGATTTGAAGACTTAACTGGACATCTTTCTCTTTGACAGTACTGCGGGTGATGTGACGTATCTTCTCTTCTTCTGCACCTAAAAGCAACCAAACAAAAAAAACATGTAGTTAGTGAAACATGGCATTGTTGTAGTTTGAAATAGTTCAGTCAAATGTAGCTATAGTGCGATTGGTTACTTATGTAATAAATACCAATGTAATCAAACATTGTAAAGTCAAACCACTTCACCACACCATAGAATTTCACTTCAAATCAGGCAGCACACCATGCAGATATAGCTGTTTGCTTAATCTCTATCTGTTTTAAAGGAGACACCTGTGTTAGTCAAAGATAGATGCATGGGTGAATGGAATAATCATTAAAAAAAATAATTATGCTGCAGTGATTTGTCTACAGTGTGCCACAGCCAGATTGTACAGGAAGAAATTGAATTATTGCACACCTAAACAAACTGAATGCTGTAGTGTGGTTGTGCACCTTTGGTGGATGGATGGATGTAGGAATGGTTATAAATGTGGATGGTTGGATGGATCAAGGCAAAATGCAGAATGAAACATTAAAAATATATTTAAAAAAATAAATTAAATTAAAAACAAGATTTTTTTTTTAAATGAAGAAAAAAATGTAATTATAAAATAATAGAATAAAAAAGTTAAATAAATAATCAAAATATAAAATTGAAATAAACAAGTGATCAATAATTAATGATGTTTGTCAGTAGGCCTATGGCAAAGACACACTGGCTGGATGCACAAAGTGGCTAACTGCCACATGTTAAAACAACAACAAGGAGCAAGGAGGCATGGCAAACAAAGAACACATGCAAGCCTTTAGCAAAGGGAGGGACACTGCTTGGATGGACAAAATGGCCACCAGCCACATGGTCAAACAACAACAAAGAGCAAGGAGGTATGTGGAACAAAGAAAGAACACATGAAAGCCTATGGCAAAGGAACACTGGCTGCATGCGCAAAATGGCTGCCAGCCACATGGTCAAACAACAACAACAAGGAGCAAGGAGGCATGGGGAACAAAGAACACATGGAAGCCTATGGCAAAGGGACACAGCACTGAATCACTCAATGGATAACATGGCCATCAGCCACATGGTCAAACAACAACTACAAAGAGCAAGGGGGCATGTGGAACAAAGGAAGAACACATGAAAGCCTATGGCAAAGGAACACTGGCTGCATGCGCAAAATGGCTGCCAGCCACATGGTCAAACAACAACAACAAGGAGCAAGGAGGCATGGGGAACAAAGAACACATGCAAGCCTATGGTAAAGGGATATTGGCTGGATGGACAAAATGCCCATCAGACACATGGTCAAATAACAACAACAAGGAGGAATGGGGAATAAAGAAAGAACACAGGCAAGCCTATGGCAAAGGACCACTGGCTGCATGCACAAATTGGCCACCAGCCACATGATCAAGTAACAACAAGAAGGAGCAAGGAGGCGTGGGGAACAAAGAAAGAACACTTGCAAGGCTATGGCAAAGAAACACTGGTTGCAGGCACAAAATGGATGGCAGCTGCATGGTCAAACAACAACAACAAGGAGCAAGGAGAACAAAGAACACATGTAAGTCTTTGGCAAAGACACCCTGGTTGGATGCAGAAAATGGCCACCAGCCACATGGTCAAACAATAACTGTGAACAAGGAGGTATGGAGAACAAAGAACACATGCAAGCCTATGGACATAGACTACACAAAATGGCCCCTTGCCACACGGCATATAGAACAAAGGCAAATAGTGAACGATGAGAAACACACACACCCACACACACACACATTGGTCATGAGGAGTCATGGTGATACCGCTGAAGAAAACACCAACATCAATTCAGCAATGCAAAACACAAAAATTAACTGAGCTATAAAAAATTCACAATAACAATATACACATTCTTTTATGCCATCAGATATTACCAAACAACATATACACTTTTAGCAAAAAAAATGAAATGCAAAAATTAGCCAGCATATTTAATTTAATCCAATTCCGTCCCTGCCCTTAATGAAGTTTTAAAAACATATACCACTAAAATGTTTATTTCATGCACTGACAACTAGAACTGTGCCTCTAGACTAGATGGCCTTTTGGAAATCTAGGCCACATAGTAAAATAATATTGCGAATGTTACAAACATGTAGAAAGTGACAGATACTGAGCCGTGCTAAATTTTTCCTTTACAAAAAATGAAAAATAAATTAAATGCAAAATAAATAATTAGGGCCATATTTGAACTCCAGGCCATGCACCACTATAAATGTTTAAAATTAAAAAAAAGTACAAAGAAATATTGGTGCGTGACCAAGAAAACAATCAACACCCTTATTCAATAGTTTTGGAACTTACTTGTATGATTTCACAAAAACAAAGTCCCTAAATCCAAAGGTATATCCAGGAGCCAAGAGAATGATCCTTTCACCTCGAACTCCAACACAAAAGTGACCAGGAGGTGGACAAAGCATTGGGAGTAGCCTGCTGGACAGGAACAGGGAGTTGTAGTCTCTGGGGCACTTCCTGTTTAAGAACAAAGGCTTCTTAATGTATAAAACAACTTGACGGGTCCATTGGAGAAGAAACTCCACTCAAAAAACACTTTTTGACTAGATTTTGATGCATCTGGTGTAGAAAATCTACTGCAGGTGCATTGGCACTCGCGGGCTGGATTGTTTTGGCTGCTGTCATGGATGGAAGCAGCACAAGTAACCACAAAGTCCTGTGCAATTGGCTGGGAACAACAGAATTGAACACAAAGTCTTGTGCACACTTGCTAGTGACCTAGGAGTATGGTGGTGCTCGTGACAGAGCACCAAAACCCAACCTCGCTCTTGCAAATGACCTCCGCGCCCGATTGCGGAATTCAGGAACTCTGTGCTACTCTTAGTAGCATGAAGAGGCCGAATTCTGCAAAATCCCCCGGTGGAGCGCAGTTCTACACCTGAGCCTAATTAAAAAACAGAGTTGTTGTAAAGTTACTACAGGTACTGGGCAAGTAAAGAACTCTACAGAGCCGTCTTTACCCTATACAATATGTTACCATACTGCCTCTTTATAACCAATTAACTAAACCAAAACAGATTATCCGTCCCATTTGTCCTTGTTGTCAAGTTCTTTGCAGCAGAGTTTTTAAAAAAACAATGTATAAGTTGACATCAGACTCCATTTGTCATGAACCTGCCCTCGTTCCACAGCTACGCCTCAACCCCCAATTTATGATTTACTGGAGTAAAATTTAGACCAACCTGAACACCTCCCTTCATGGCACGCTTATCTGCAGACCACGCAGACCCGGCCCCAGTTCAGCGAAACCTTCGCCAAACTCCTCACCCCCCCATGTACTCGCCTCCACTGACTACATCCTACTCGGTGACCTCAACTTTCACATTGAAAACCGCAATGATCCTAACACCACATCCCTCCTGGACAACTTCGCCACCCTCGGTCTCAAGCAACTAGTCAACTTCTCCACCGACTCAGCAGATCACACCCTCAACCACGTCTTCTCGGCTGGAAACAACATCACCATCTCGCACATCCCCGAACACCATTGGATCGATCACTGATGCATCCACTTCACCTTTACAAAGACCACCACATGCAACCACGCTCCCCAGGCAGAAACTGGGGAAAAGTCACTGAAGCCCAGCTGACTGATGCCCTCAGCCACTCCCACCCACTGGATGCCAAAACTCGAACAACTTAGCATGCAACCGCCACCACTGGATTACAGAATGCCCCAACACCATAGCCCCCCTTCAAAAAACTCACTGGAAACTAGCACCTAAGGAAACCAAACTGGTTCAGGACAGAACTCCAAGAATTCAAACGCAACTGTGGGCAACTGGAACGAAAATGGAGGAACAGCAAAACAACCACAGACCACACAGCCTACAAAGACGCAGTCACCATGCACCACTAGTGCATTAGATCCACCAAGAAAGCTGCCATTCAAAAACACATCAGCACCAACACATACAACAGCAAGAAGCTATTCCCCATACTCAAGGAATTCATGAACCCTGGATCAGACACCTTGCACATCTCCCCCTCTCAAGACCTCTGCGACAACTATGCCCCCTTTTTCCACCAGAGCATCCAGGACATCTACGAAGGATTCAAGAACCATGACCCAGACCCACCAGCATCACCACGGACCCCACGCTGCAGACCCTGAGCCACTGGACCCCTTTCACCACGGAAGACACCCAGAAACTCATGAACTCCATCTCTCTTAGGGGTACCCACGGACCCATGCCCTCATCACATCTTCAACCCGGCCAGCACCATCATCGCACCAGAGTTTGCTAGACTATCAACGTTCCATCGAAACTGCCACCTTCCCATCTAGCTGGAAACAAGCAGAGATCAACCCGCTCCTAAAGAAACCCTCTGCCGACCCAAAGGAGATGAAAAACCCATCTCTCTGCTCCCCTTCCCAGCCAAGGTAACAGAAAATGCCATCAACATGCAACTGACAGAGTTCCTTGAGTCAAATCACATCCTAGACCCCTCACAGTCCGGTTTCAGGAGTAACCACAGCACCGAGACAGCCCTCCCTGCAGCCACCGATGACATCTGCGCCATACTGGACCACAGTGACACAGCCGTCCTCATCCTCCTCAACCTCTCCGTCGTGTTCGACACAGTCTCCCACTCCACCCTTTGCACTAGACTCCACGACACCAACATCTGCGGCAAAGCACTGGAATAGATTTGTTCCTTCTTGTCCAGAAGAACCCTGAGTGTCAGACTCTCACCATACACTTCGGCACCCAAAAAAAACTCGGACAAGACAGAGATCCTCGTACTCGGCTCCACCGCATCCGCTTGGGTCTACTCCTGGTGGCCAGCCGCTCTAGGAAACACCCCCAACCCCACCGACCACGCACGCAACTTGGGCATCATCCTGGACTTCCACGCTTTTCATGAACCGTCAAGCCAATGCTGTCTCATCAGCCTGCTTCCACACCCTGTGTCTCCTTTGGAAAATCTTCAAGTGAATCTCCACTGAGACTAGAAAGAGACGGTCACCCATGCTGTGGTCAGCAGCAGATTGGACTATGTCAACACACTCTACAGCGGCATCACAAAGAAGCTACAAGCAAAGCTGCAGAGAATCCAGAATGCAGCAGCCAGACTCATCCTGGACATCCCCCGCCACAACTCTGCTAACCTCAGAGACCTCGACTGGCTCCTGATCAACAAACGCATCATCTTCAAGCTTCTGATTTACACCTACAAAGCACTTCACAACATTGGACCAGACTATCTCAAACAATTCCTGACCTTCTACACCCCCTTCAGGCAACTCCGATCCTCCCATCTCGCTGCCATCCCCAGAATCAGTAAAAACACAGCCGAAGGCAGATCCTTCTCCTACCTCGCAGCTCGGCCATGGAATACTCTCCCACTCAACCTCAGACAGGCCGCATCACTGAAGGAATTCAGGAATGAGCTCAAGACCTGGCTATTCGAGTAATCAGCATGTTTACATCAGAGCCTTGAGACCCTACAGGTGATAATCAAGTACTGATTGATTGATTGTTTTTTCTATTTCCAGCTCAGCTTACATACATGTAACTAGAAATATAAATTGACTATGCATTGTTTGTTATATTTGGAACAGAAATCAGCCTTGAACTTGGAAAAACAGAAATAGAAACACAGCAATTCAAAATGGAAAATTGGATGTAACTTTTGTGGCTGAGCTGCAGACTCAGGGCCTAATTACGAGCTAGGCAGACGGGAACACACGTCCGCCAAACTCCCGACAGGGTGGCTGCCACTGTAGTGGCGACATCCCCGCCGGTCCCATTATGACTTTCCCACTGGGCTGATGAAAGTGGTGGCAGTTTTGTCGTAGGCTCGTACTCGAGTTGTGGAGGTCCAGACTGCCATTGTGAGTCTGGCGGTCTAGTGACTGCCAGACTCCTAATTAGGCCCTCACTGGCTGGAGATAGGCTGAACTCAAGGCTTCCTTACTAGGTAAAATTGTATGACCTGCGGTAATTATTGTAGCACTGTACCTCATTGTCCTTAACTGAAAAGTTTGTGAGCAGAAATAAGTTGGTAAATCTAGTGTTAACACCATAAACTGATTAATAATGCGACATCCCACTTTATATATTTGAATAATATTGACTATACCTATATTTTGCACAAAAATGTATATGTATATTTGCAAAAGTCAAGGAAAAGGCGTATGGGCATTCATTAATAGAGGTTTCTTTTGAAACTACTGATAATAAATAATAATGTCACTCAATACAGTAAGGTAATGCCTTAAAAAACAAATATGCCAAAACGAATTCACCTTTTTAAGTTTAAGCCGTTTTATTGTAACATTACATGTTGGAGCATCGAATGGCTCTGTTCCTTCTTAGGCACCCGGCTTTGCTATGGCCAAAACTTTCCTTGTTGAAATTGTATCCTTGTGTAGTATAAACACAGGGACACATGCAGCATGTGCATTCATTGCTTTAGTATGTGTGGCAGTGGGGCTTGGAAGGGCTACCGTTGTTGAGGGCTCCTTTCTCCTGCCAGTGGCCATCTTTAGTACCTTACTTGTCCATGTGTGCCATTTCAGTAATAATGACCCTTTGTAATTCAACAACAAAACGAATCAGTCAAATACGATTCAACTAAATTGTACACATTTATTAATTTCAAGAGAACTAAAAGATGGAGTTAAAATCCGTAAGGAGTATGTTATATCACTACACATCAGCAGGCCTATTTGTGTGTGTGGTGGGAGGATTGCTGCATAAGAGGAGATGAACTTGCAAATCAATAATTTCTGTTGGAAATACACTGCAAATACACCATGATCACAGATTTCAGATATAGCCATCAATACCTCTTACTGTCGAACAGTTTTGTGTTAATACATTTCTTCTATACGGTCATAACGTTATAGAGAAACGTTATTAGTGATTTAGTGAACTCTGGCTGCCATAGGCAAAGGTGTCATACCAGAATCAGCACAAAAGATTTAAAAAAGTGAAGCCGAGTATGGGTTAGACTTCAAATGCTGTGATACTGGCAAACATATTTCCTTGACTTACAAGACTTTCTGTGTTCTCATTACCCACATTCATTTCACCTACGAGGACAGCTTGTTTAGAAAGGTGTTTGCTTTTTCTGGCGGGCCATGGTGTGAAGTAAGCGAACATTCCTACTTTACACTGTCTGTTACCATCCTATGGTGCACAATAAAGACGTTATCATAATGTTCATGCCAACCAAGTGTTGTCATATGCAGTGCAGATGCTTGGACACTCAAGTCTTTCTTGTTTTCATACTACGTAATTGTTTTCCTGTATTTTTGTTTCAAGATTCTTTTTTTCATTACCGTTTGCCACCTTCTGCACTGTGTAGCTTTCCATTCGTCTTTTATCCGCTGAATGTTTGCCGGATCTTCACTCTCCCAGGATCATGCCTTCCTGGGCATGGGTTGGTACAATTATTCGGACTCATTAATCCCTAACTTTATTTCCACCTTTCTCTCTGATGATAAATTTCGTACAATAAATGTAGACGTACTTTCATGTCGAAAAGGTTTTGTATTTTGTATCGTGGTATGCTGGTTTAAAACATGAGAATAAAAGAACGTTCGAAAACTGGATGACTTTTTGTGTATTTGAATAACCACATACGATGACAGGCAGTGGCAGGAGGAGTATTTGTCCTGTCTATCAAAATCAGACAGACACAGCACCTGGGATGATCCGCCGGATGTGCGTATATGACTTTCTGATAGTGACACTGCCATGGTGGGAAACGCCCCGGGGTAGGACGCATTCCTCAGTCAATTTCCGACTCTCTGGGTCCCAGCACAACACTGTAGCAATCACCTCATTTTTCTCGTCCCTCCCACCCGTGATGAAGAGCTTATTGCTGCATGCAGCAATCCCACAGCTGGCCCGCTCATGGCTGAAATGTGTCACTAAGCACCACGTGTCTTCGACAGGACTGTATGAGTAAAGCGCCTTCATTGCACCACCTGAAAGACAACACAGAAAAAAAAGTCAATAGCATCTTCCACCAGAACCAATGCGCACATTCTCACTAAAGCATTATCAAGGGATGCACTCTGGCATGGGCGTACATAAGGTTGTGATCACTTACGTTTAATCTACCTTTGATTTGATAACCTTTCTTTAGTTAGGACGAGATTCGTTATTTTATTTGCGACTATTTTCTTTTTCCTATGTTTAGTTATGTTTAATTCAGATTTGATTGTTAAGTTTAGAAATGTTTTATTAGTTATGTTTAGTTTCCAAATTTTTAGCTAATCTTAGTTAACTTTCCGAATATTAATTCTTAGTTTCGAAGTTTCGTTTAGCCAGATGTAAGTTAGTAATATTTACATGTGTCTGACAAGATATAAACGCTTAGGGTAAAATCCCTGCTTTCACAAGACCCTAAGAGTACAATCTCTCTATAAGCTTCCTGTTAGCATGTAATATTAATGCTCTTTAATTTATTCTCCTCCCCTACACCAGCAGTTATTCTGAATCAGTGGGGCTGTTGCAGCTATAGAAACCAATAAACAGATTAAAAGGCATACATATTTAGCTTTGTAATCTTTACTCAGGTCATGTTTATAGTGTTCATATATAGCTTACCGTTGTTTATTTTAATTATGTGGTGTTCATTATTGTTTTGTTTCCAATGGAAATGGAAGGAAAAAGGCATGCACCGACAACGAAAAATGTATGCTAGAAGGTTTTAATGACAGCTCATTGCACCATGTCATTACAAATAGCAACAAAATAAAGCCTGCCACCTTAGAAACACACATTGCTTCAATGTCCTGTTCAGGATGTCCATCTAGCATTATAGAAGGCAGAAGATGACCATACTGATCCGACACATAGGATGTGATTTGTGAAACATGAAAAACACAGATATATCCACAAGGCAGAAACTAATCAGTTATGCTGTTGTTGAGTAGATGATATCTGTAATGATGAACGGGCCAACGATGTAGCCTGATCTTCACAGGCTGTGTTGTTAACATTCAGCAGTATAGAGTGTTTGAACAGAACCTTTCTTTTTTACCCGTTTGTTTGTCATACTTCGCTTCAGCAATGTCTAGACAAAAACTACACATACGTGTACTGTATATATGCCATTGGACAGAACAGGAACAGGGAACAAGAACCGAACCAGGAAGCGTTTGTGGATGGAGGCCTTTCACACATACAGGTGTAGCCTTGACAGAGATATCAAAAGTGTATTTGGATTAGGCGCTGTGCCCGCCAAGAAACATAAATATTCCCTTTTTTAATATTTACATCATTTGTTAGCATGTCACAAAATAAATCCGACACTCAAGAGTTGGAAAGAATAATTCTACAGGTGAACTGTAATCTTTGAACTGTGTAAAAAAAAAAAAATAGCGTCCCACATGTCATGAAATCAATGGAAAAACACTTCAACACACGAAACGAAACTGAATGGGATGGCAGAAATCATTTGACACTTCAGCTTCCTTCAGAAAGCTACAGGGAGGGAAGTCATAGATACCTTGGGGTTCCATTATGAGACAATACCTTGCAACAGCTCCGCCCACATTCCAGGGCTTGATTACGACAGCTCCACCTGCATTCCTGAGCCTGATTGCATCTGCTGACAACCCTGACAATGCCTTTTTATGGTCACTGCTGCTCCAGCCTTCCCGCCTCCCACCCAGGCCCCTCCCATGTCCCAAGGCATATAATGGAGGCTGCAGCATGGCCGTGCGGAGCGAGCATGCCACCGGCATGCCAAAGGCAAGCCCATCAGTGCTTGGACCATGCCCAGCGCCAGCACCCCAGGTCCTCCCACCCCCCCACCACTACACCACCAAGGAGCTCTAGGCCCTGAATGTCAGACACCCGAGCAACAGCTGCTTCACAGCCTCCCCATGCTCAACCAAAGGACCCTTCACCTGCCTACACTGCTATTTCTCCTGCAATGTGGGGCCACCTGTGCACACTAACGCCTGCAGTGCACCCACATGGAAGACTATGAACAACCAAGCACCACTTCAGCGCACCCTGCTAGAGCCCGCACCTTATTGAAACATGCTATGAATATCTGGAACATCATTACCACTCACAACCCGCACATCGCCTTCATTACCGAAACATGGCTAACACAATCCTTAAACCCATCATTGTCACGGCCACCCTTGACGGCCACAAGATGATACTCAGAGACGCACTAACAAACATGGTGGGGGCATCACATTATCTTCAAGGAAGCCAGCCAATGCACCATCACCAACAATGACCCAGCGAACAAGTTACTTACCTTTGGTAACGCCTTTTCTGGTGGATACACTAGCTACCTGTGGATTCCTCACCTAAAGAATTTTCCCCCATGCACCAGCATTCAACCACAATGATGCCTGGATGATGTCATAAGGCGTTGCGGGGGAGTCGGGCAATTGTGTCATCTTCGACGTGCAGAGCTAGAAGAAAATTTCCGTTGAATGCTGGTGCATGGGGGAAAATTCTTTAGGTGAGGAATCCACAGGTAGTTGTATCCATCAGAAAACCTGCATTGAGCACCTCAACTTTCGACTCCAGACCGATACAAACAGCACGATGCGAGGCATCCTTGCATACAGACCCCCGGGACCATACCCAGCCTTCTGTGATGCCATCACCAACGTCATTGCTCTCCTCGCCATCGACTCCCTCCACTATATCCTACTTGGAGATCTCAAATTCCACCTTAGTGACCTCAACAACACAAACTCCACTTCCCTCAAAGAGAACCTCAGGAACATCGGTTTCACCCAACTGGTCACCACACCCACTCACAAAGCCAGACACACACTGGGCAATATTTTCACTTCTAGCGACAGAATACGTTTCAGCAACGTGACTGTACTAACATGGACCGACCATGCCATGTCTTCTTTACCATCTCCAATTCCCAGCACACCTCCTGCAAGCACCTCAGCACCCCCACTGAAGCTGGTGCAAGGTTATCAAGACCCTAAGGGCACAGACCGTAGGCACAGCATAACAATGAGCCCACTGCAGATCTTGGCCTATCCAAAACCTGGATCACCAAATTCGCCGACAGAGTTGACCTGCTGAAACCAGCTCAAACCAACAAAAACCTCCAAACCAGCGAGATGGTACAATCCGAAGCTCAGAAACTCCAAACGCAGCTGCCACTGACTCGAGAAACAATGGCTCATGACCAAGGACCCCTCCGACAGAGCCACCTGCAAGACAGCCCTCAACAGCAACAACGCAGCTAACCATATGGAAGAACTCTTCAGAATCATCAAGGAATTCTCTAACCCAATAGCCACAGAACCCACTATCCACCCATCCCAGGAACTCTGCGACACTCTCTCAGACTACTTCCACAACAAAATCACCACCATATACAACAATTTTGATGCCGAACCCTCTACATCCAGCCTAGACAACCTCTTTCAAGCAGCGAACACCAGCCACATGAAAAACTCCTGGTCCCTGATTACCACACAGACCACTGCAGCCATCATGTCTCCCATCCACTCCGGGGCACCCTTCCACCCCTGCCCCAACCGGCTTTTCAACTTCGGAGCCAACACTATTAGCAAGGAACTAACATGCATCCCCAACACCACCATCTCCATGGCAACCTTCCCAGGCGAAAGGAAGCACGCAGAGGTCAGACCCCTCCTAAAGAAAGCCTCCGCCGACGCCAGCGTCCTCAAAAACCACGGACTGATCTCCCTGCTCACCTTCCCAACCAAAGTGCTTGAGAAAGCCATCAGCCAACAGCTCACCGACTACTTCGAATGAAATCACCTTCTTGACACCTCACAATCAGGATTCCAGTCAGCAGTTCTGATCCTTCGGAACCACTTTGCATCATTCCATACAGTCTCCCACCACACTCTCCTCAACAGACTCCACAACATAGGCATTCAACAAAAAGCCCTTAAGTGGGTCACCTCTTTCTTATCAGGCCGCACGCAGAGCATCTGCCTTCCTCCCTTCACTTCTACACCCAAGAACATCACCTGAGGCATACCTCGAGGATCCTCCCTCAGCCCCACCCTGTTCAACACCTACCTGACTTCCCTTGCAGACATCATCAGATCTTAGGGTCTCAATATAGTCTCCTATGCCGATGACACTCAACTAATCCTCTCACTCACCAAAGACCCCCACAACACCAAAGCCAACTTCCATAATGCTATGATCGATGTAGCAACATAGATAACAAACAGCTGCCTCAAACTACACACTGTCAAAACAGAAGTCCTGATCTTTGGGAAGAACACCTCCGTATGGGACTACAGTTGGTGGCCAGCAGAACCTGGACCAACATCCTCTCCATCAGACCACACACAAACTCTTCATCATCCTTGACTGACAACTATCCATGAACTGACAAGTAAACTGAGTCACCTCCTCCTGCTTCTACATCCTCCGTATGCTCCACCGAATCTTCAAATGGATCCCTATTGACACAAGAAAGGCAGTCACGCACACCCTGGTCACCAGCCACCTAGACTATGACAACAAACTCTATGCCGGAGTGTCCTCCCAGCTACTTAAAAGACTTCAAACTCTACAGAACGCTGCAGCCAGATTCATCCTCAGCCTTCCCAGGTGCTCAAGCATCACCCCACACCTCAGAAACCTCTGCTTGCTCCCCATCCAGAAGAGATGCCAATTCAAAATCTTCACACTCACATTCAATGCTCTCCACGACCTTGGGCCATCCTACATCAACCATCGACTGATCTTCTACGTCCCAGCAAGACAACTACACTCCACCTTGCTAAACTTCGCACACAGCCCGCACTCATTGTAGGCTCAGCAGAGGCCACTCCTTTTCCTACACAGCAGTCAAGTCCTGGAACAGCCTGCCCCTCCACCTCTGAACAGCTCCCTCCCTGAAAGGCTTCAGAAGGAGACTCAAGATCTGGCTTTTCAACGGAGACATGGCACCCTCAGCACCAAGATACCCTTAGGGGTGATAGTGCTGCACTTTACAAATGCTATGATTGATTGATTGACCGCTAGAGTTGTAGCTGAATCATGTTGATGACATGCATTAGTCAGTGAGTGTAACAAAGTCACTTCAATCGTCCCCGTAGAGCTTCCTTGTTTTTATCGACTGCTTCAAGATTCATAAATCTCTTGTGGGCAAAATGTGCACTCAATTCAGTAGGACTGGTACTTTAGCTGGAGATGGAGTCACCTCTCTAGTGATAGAAATTTCCACGGCATTCTTCATGTTATTACTGCCTGCCGCAATCTGTCATCCAATCAATATCAAATGCATGGCTCTCCAGCTTGGCTTCCATATACAACATTGACATTAAAGCACTCTGTTGGAAAAAAGAGGTCTCATTAATCATTTTTTGCTGCTACCTTCCTCTGCTTTCATTGTAGTATCCACTTTGTGGATCGCCACCTCATCCATGAGAAAACTTCCCACCACAGACACTAACCTCAATTCCACCGCTGTTATTTTAAATTCCAACCTAGCCATGTTCACAGGAAGCCTCTTTAAGTGAATTATCAGGTTCTCTCTTCCTATGATAGGCCTTAAAAGAAGTCAGAGGCCTCTAGATGGTGGCTGTTCCCACCTTATGTGCCATCCTGGTGTTGCTGACAGGGCTGCAAGTGAGGCCTTGTTATGCGGTTCCTAATAAGGTAATAGGACTGCGTATTAGGACTAAGTCCGGCACACCGTCAGAAACTGTTGGCCCAATTCCTGGCTACCTCACAGTGCCTCACCCAAACCCCTGAACCTACTGGGGTGGAGGGTGATTGACATGGAAATAGATCTTACCCTTTCACTGTATTACTCATGCATGCCCAGAAAAGACACAATAGAGATATGTGATAAGTTTTCAATACATTTATTGAAACAATCATAATCTTGCATATAGAGAATGAGCTGCAATTATTAAGCAGATGAAACAAAGAAAAGTGACCAGCATTGTAAAGATAATAAATAATGCAACCATGGTAAACGAGGTTCTAGAGATTCTAGAGGTTCAAACCTAACCTTATGACTTTACTGAGAGCATACCGGGTGTACCCTTCTGCCTGACTCGATCAAAAGGATTAGCGTTAGCCCCATACCTGAAGATTGTATCAGGATTCGCCCTGCAATGTGGATGGCAATCCTTTCATGAAGCTGGTCGATTAGCGCCAGCAGAGCTGCATTTCGAACACACCATTCATCCCAGAATGGTCATGGCTGCAATTCTCTCTGTCCCTTCTGGGTCAGTGCATCATTTATATAATAAACCATTCAGTGTTGGAAGCACAGCTCCAATACAGTGCTACGTCTAGGTGTTAGAAGCTGTTTCCAGAATGGGCAACACAAACTAGAATTTCATGTACAGTGTTCCTGGCCTTGGACAGAAAGTACTAATTACATGTTGTACAAAGGCTAACTAAACAAGCAGCTCGTTCCTTATATTCCTAGAATAAAATCAAGCTAATAAAGTGTGTAAATGTTCAGTGCTAAAAAAGCCATGCTAAAAGCAGTGCAGCAAAAATTTACAAATGTGAAATATAAAACAACGCTAAAAACAGGGGACACCAACTCAGGGCCAACTGGTCCTCATGACACCCTCCCATGGGCAGTGAAAAAGGCAGATGCAAAAACAATACTAAAATCAATGAAGTGGATAAAATATTTATATTTATATATTTAAAAATGAGCCAATTAAAACATGACAATTTTATGTAAAGACAGGGGCTAAACTTTACAAATTCATGGAAGCGTTCATGATGTCATCCTAATTGTCAGTGGGAGAGGAATCAAAGATAGATCCCACATCCGCAGACAACATACCTATTACAGCCTTGGTGATTAATTTGAAGAAACTGATGAGATCAAGTGCCTCAGCTGCCGCTGAGGAAACAGCACCCTGTGCAATGCCAGCAGTGGGTGAGCCGAAAGAAGCAAATCCTGGAACTATAGCATCTATATCCAAATATGATGGCTCATGAAAGGCATCCTAAAGCAATCCTAGCCTCACAGGACAGCTCCTTAAATGTGCTCTCAACTGGAAAATAATCAGATTCATGTCGAAGATAGTACCAACTGTGTTAGGAGATGCACTTTTAGTCCGCACTCGAAAGGGCACAAAAGACAGCGAACACAGGCGGCACGCAATGGAGCCATACTGACTGAAAAGACGGGGACCAGGTTGTCATTTAGTTCCTCCAGCAAGGTTACGCCAATGTTCTGAATCATGCGTTCACGTCACAGCTGGAGGTATGGTTGTTCCATCCATCTGGCTTTGAGATGGGACATCCATTGCAGAGCAGAAAGGGTAATAGCAAAATACCACCAATTAATAATAACACAAAAGGTATACCTCCAAATACACTCCAAAACAAGGAGTGTATAAAGAATGGAATCACTCCGAAAACAGTCTGGAAAGTGTTGACGAAACCAGACCCAATTGTCTTTAAAAAGTGCACAACACCAGTGGTGTTGGAAGCATTAAGGGCCAGATGCATATAAAAAGTGGTTTGCGATTCCCTAATAGCAAATCTTTCTGATTCGCTATTAGGAAATCACAAACTGGGATGTAGTACAGTGTGTTTGACACTGTTTGTGATTCCCAAATGGGTTGCAACTGACTTGCCTCATTCATTTTCATGAGGCAGGTCGCAATTTGCAACCCATGTAGGAATGGCCACAATAACAGGGATGGAGGCCTGCTGGGGGCAGCAGACCACCATGTCTGTGATTGCTTTTAAATAAAGCAGTCTTTTTTTTTGTACTGCAGGCCATTTTCCTTAGGAAAATAACTTTTCATTTTTGAATAGTAGGTAGTGGTCCATGGGACCACTGCCTGCTCTTAAAAAATGTTTGCACCCCCATTCGCAAAGGTGAAGGGTCCCTAGGGAATGGGTTACCACCAACTTGAAGTTGGTGGACCGCATTCACGGTCACAAAGCATTCTTGCATGGCCCTGCGACTCACTTTTAGGAATGGGCGCCCTTGGCACGTCCCTTCCTAATAGCTACTCACAATCCCTATTTTGCGAGTCATGGCCAGAAGCGTTTTACTGGTCTCAAACGGCCCGATGGGCTGTTTGCGAATGGTAAAACTGCTTTATACATCTGGCCCTAAAACTGCGGCTCACAAGTTTTCTGAAGTGCCTTGGCAAGTTTGGCCCTCATCATGACATTGGCGGTAAATCCCGCTTACGGTCAAGGTGACGGTCGCCAACATACCGCCGCGGTGGCGGATATCCGTTCACCATTTTATGACACACACACACACCAATCTGACAGAATAGTGCCACATACCCAAATCCACCAGCCCAAAGGTCAATGTTAAAGTGTTGGTACCAACACCCATACCATTACGCCAACAATACAATGCCCACTACATTATGACCCATGAATCACCACAGCAGACATTCAACGGCTGTAAACCATTGGTGGTACACACCGGCGCGCTCAGAATGGACACCCAAATGCAAAACAACACTACATTGGCCAAAACCGAAATCACACACCTGACACTGAGACACACACCACACCCACCCACAGCACTATAAAACACACACCCACATAACCCACAACCCTTTACGAACAGCAATTATTGCCACCAGACTGTAACCAAGACCAGTGAGACAACTAGACACACACACCACATACACCCATACATCCGTCATGCACACCACATACCACACCCCACCACATTACTCAATACCCTCTCACCAACACACAACACCCATGTACCCACTAATGCACCCCCATTTCACAGATGAGGAGTTGCGGGTAATGGTGGAGGAAATAGTTAGGGTAGAGCCACAGCTGTTTGGACCACAGGTACAACAAATATCCATTGCCAGGAAGATGGAGCTATGGCGGAGAATCGTGGACAGGGTGAACGCCGTGGGACAGCACCCAAGAACAAGGGACGACATCAGGAAGAGGTGGAACGACCAACAGGGGAAGGTACGTTCTGTGGCAGCAAGGCACCAGCTCGCCATCCAGAGGACTGGCGGTGGACCCCCATCTCCTCCCCCACAGCTCACAGCATGGGAGGAGCAAGTCTTGGCAATACTGCATCCTGAGGGACTCACTGGAGTAGCTGGAGGACTGGACACTGGTGAGTCAATATTTACTACTTCTCACCACCAGACCTGCATGCCATCACACCCCCTCACCCTCACTCCCATCACTCCACTCCATCCCACACACTGCACCTGCACATATGACTAACCCCAATGCCAAGCTCTGCATGCTATACCAATGCATGGACAGCCCTCCCAGCCCTGCATGGACACCCATCACAAATGCATGCACAGCATGGAGAACTAACAATCCCACAATACATCACCATACACAAACAAAGGTGGCAGGGTAACAGCAACAATAGAGTGGAAGCTAGGGAAGTAGAGTTTGTCACAGACATGTAGCATAATACATCACTTACATCCCTACATTTGCCCCAGCCAATCTCAGCAGAGAGAAGGTGCCACGTCTAACCAGGCCCCCAACAGAAGATGCCCCCAGTGATGACAGTAACTCTGGGCTTCTGGATCTGGATGAACTACCTGGCCCATCAGAGACCACTGATCAGTCGGCCACCCCAGCCCACTCAGTCCACTACAGAGCCTCCCCCATCAGTATCTAACATCGCAGCACCCACCCAACATCCCCACACCTCTGTCCCCAGGACACGTCAATCAGCAGTGTGCCCACATGTACAAGGACCCCAGTCCACACCTCACCTCCAAGACAATCAGGGACCTGGGGTCAGTGGCAGTGGGCACACCGTTCAGGGGCACAGGGGAACAGGGACACTGGGAGGACCGCTGTGCACCAGGAGGAGGACAGGGCCAGGGAACCGACTCTCCAAGAGGCACTCACCTGTGTCCTGGGGACATACCAACAATCCCAGGACACGATGGGCCGGATCCTTACCAACATGCAGGAGAACAAGTGGCTGCAGGAGGTACACCATCAGGAGATCAGGGAGAATTTGCAGGCCCTTAACACCACCATGATCTCTATAGCAGGGGTGCTGGCAGACATGGCCAACATCATGAGGGAATGGACAGCACACCAGTGGGCCCCTACCACTAGCCAGCCTACTGACCAGCCCTCGACTTCCACTAGTGGGCAGGAGGCCCTGCCACAAGACCCACAGGCCACCAGCACTCCTCCCCCTGCAGCAGGTTAACCACCCCTCAACCCTTCCCTTTGACCCAGACAGAAGCTAGAGACACTTGCCAAGACCAAGACCACCGCCAGGAAATAAGACCCTCCTGAATGTCCCCGTGTCCCACCCTGTCACCTTGTCCACTTTGATTGCCTTTGCTCCCCTTCTAATGGCCCCTTGGAAACTGGACCTGTGATACAAACAGAATGGAACAATACCCTTGACTTTTCTCTACCATCACCCCATTCCATTGCACTTTTCTGTCAATTATTTGTACTACAATAAACACTCTTGAACACAACTTGACTGATAGTGTTTTAAGTGATGAAAATGTGCATTTATGGAAACAGTCACATCATGTGCAAATGATTTAAAAACCGTGATAGCATATAATTAATGACCTGTAGCTGTCTGTAGTCATCACATCAGTACACTGTTGTAAAATCACCAACATCTGCAAAATGAGAAGCCATAGTTGACAGTAAGTTGAGATTCAAAGGAAGTGAATGCCATCCTGCTACAGCCACACAAATAAAACAATAGTCATAGGAATGGTCAGTTACACTGTTTCACCTGTGTGTCATTGGAAATATTGACGTATAACTAATGTTCTGCTGTCCACATCCTCATCCTCTGCCTCCTCATCCTCACTGTCCTCAGGATCCACTGCTGCCACAGGGGCATTTCCAGTCTCCTCCTCCTGCCGATAAGGCACATATTGTCTGAGGGCCAGGTTGTGCAACATGCAGCATGCCACTACTATCTGGCAAACCTTCTCAGGTGAGTAGCACAGGGATCCACCTGTCAGATGCAGGCATCTGAACCTGGCCTTCAGGAGGCCAAAGGTCCTTTTAATAATTCTCCTGGTTCGCTAATGTGCATCATTTTAACGATTCTCAGCCCCTGTCCAGGCATTCCTCACAGGGGTCAGGAGCCACAAGAGGTTTGGGTAGCCTGAGTCACCTGCAAGTATTGAGGGACAAATATTAGCCTTACACAATGGTATGGGGTTAACACCAGAAGGCATACACTGACATACATTGGGTGGGCACTCAGTCTCACCTATTAGCCACACTATGTGCCTCTGTAGTTGTGCCATCACATTTGGGATCCTGCTATTCCTCAGATCAAAGGCGTCATGCACCGACCCAGGATACTTGCCAGTGACGTGGGAGATGTATTGGTCCGCTAGGCACACCATTTGCACACTGAGTGAGTGGAAGCTCTTCCGAATCCTGAACACCTGTTCATTCTGGCGGGGGGACAAACACAATATGTGTTCCGTCAATCACCCTAATAATATTGGGTATATGTCCCTTTTCATAGAATCCTGCCTTCACAGTGGCCAAATCATCCACCTGGGGAAAGCAATGTAGCTGCACATTTGTTTGACCGAGACAGACAGAACCCTTGCCAGCACAACTGAAAACACTGGCTGTGTCATTCCTGCTGCCAAGCCCACTGTCACTTGGAAAGAACCAGTTGTCAGGAAATGGAGCATTGATAGAACTTGCACAAGAGGGGGGATCCCAGTGGGATGACGAATAGCAGATATCAGATCAGGCTCCAATTGGGCACACAGCTCTGTGAATGTGGCCCTGTCCAGTCTATAGGTGAGTATTATGTGCCTATCCTCCAGTGTAGCCAAATCCACAAGGGGTCTGTATATGGTGGCTTGTCTCCTCCTCCTATTCCTCTGCAGTGGTAGGTTTCTAAGTGACACAAGAGTGAGTAGGCAGTCACAATTTGAACAACGGAATCACCACCTCAGTGTACATACAGCAGTAACATGATGGGACATTGGTAATGGCAATGTATGTGCAAATAATAGAAATGACGCAGTTCTAGATTATCTGAGGACCAGAGGTACCAAAACACGGGCTGCATACAATGGAAAACTGGTCTGAATGACAGAGACCAGTCACACTCCAATTGCTCCAGGAGTGATGCTCCAAAGTACTGCATCATGCGTACATGACACAGCTGCGCTGGTAGGGAAGGCTTTCAGTCCTCCTTGTTGCGTAGGGACAGCCATTGCACAGAAAAAGTAGCAATAGCAAGAGGCCACCTATTATAGCCAAAGTTATCTGAAATCCCCTGAAAATACTGGAGAATATTGAGTGGATGGCTGATGGTATTAAAACAAATATAGAGGAGAAGGTGTGAACGAAACCAGAACCACCAGCCTTAAAGAAATTTGCAATTTCAGTAGTACTGTATGCATTAAATATTCATCCCACAAGCTCAGCAAAGTGTCTCGGAAAGTTAATACTTAAAAGGGACTGTATCTCTGCTGATGACCTTGCCACCTGATGCGCATATGTCTTGCGTGCAAATGTGAGCGCCACATGTTTTTGGAACAGTAAAGCCTTGAGTCTGCTCAACTTGTGAAAATTCACATTTGAAGTAGTGATTTGGGGCCAAATCTCAGCTACTTTTCTCAGTTTTGTAGGAGGAAAAAGTAAGTTCCTGCAGCATGTAAAAATCTTAGAGACCGAAACAAAATATACTATTCTGACTCGCATCCCACAACCTTTTTCACTATTGAGGAGAACATATCTGCCATTTGAGAGCACCTGGAAAGCAGGTGTAATCAAGGGGACTGGAACTCCCTTCAGATAACAAGCCAAGTTCGCTGCCGAAGTGTTACTCGCCCCGTGCAAGGACAGCTGTTTACAAACCATTGAATGGCTGAGAGAAGTCTTGCATTCAGCACCACTAAGAAAGACCTCTTTCATGCCACTGAGACATTTGTATGAGAAAGGAAGCTCCCACACCTCATGGATGTAACAATCTCCTAGCCTTTCATATCTGCCTACTGGACTGTGTTTTAAGCAGGACGTGAATTGAAGTGTTGAAATAGGCAGATTAATGACTCAATGTATTAACCACTCAGCACATGGTATTTTGGCAACAGTAAAAGGCAACTTTTATAACTTTTCAATATTTAACATGACATAAGTCGCTTCTTTCTTAGCCACTAGTTGTTGTTGTCTCGTTAGATTAAATGTGGAAAATATATCCCTTGCGCTAACATGTTGCCAGGGAACGTGACCTGCCTTTAATGTTAGTGTCCAACCCAACTGTATAATGGACCTTAGTTGACTCTGTCCCTGGTGTAAAGAAGACATGTCACTTTGTATTATGTCTATTGCAGAAGAAACAATGTTGTTTAAGGCGTATATCTGGTCGGACAGGGTATTAATCCCATTATCTACAACAGCTAAAGCCTTCTGTAAGTTTTCCTGATGTATTTGCCTTAACTGGGAGGCAGATTCTTGTTGGGAAAGCTTCCAAATTTCATCATAGACTACATATAAGAAGCACTTTCTACGTGGTTTTCTGGGGCCTAACTAGAAATCCTGTAAGTCAGTGCTATTAGACAGGAGACGGAGGTGTTCTCTAACAGCATCTAGTGAGGAACTCTTCAACCATTGCGGGCATAGTTTCCCTACACCTTATGTTGTTACTATACCCGCATTTTCAGATGACACATAGCGAGGGTCCGGCCTACCTATTCTACAACCCCCCGTTGAGTTTATGATAAGTTTATGACACCCATTGGTATCTATTGGCCACAATAACCACTCGCCAGGACATGACAGAAAAGCAATAAATGCGGCATTCTGGACCCATTCCTTGAGCTGATCTTTAGTTGCATTTGTATACTTTTGCAATTTGTAAGGTTTTGCAGGGGCAGGAATACTGGGCGCATTCCATTCCTTTTCTAAGCCTAAACAACTTGTCTGTTGTACTGTTTCATTTAAAAATATAATTTGAACAGGCCTGAGGTATGCTCTAAATAAAGCTTCCTTCCCCCATATTTGCCAATTTCTTGTTCCCCACGCACTTTTTAAGTCAATCGACTTCAACAAATATTCATAGCCTTCTATAGCCAACCGGGAAGCAAAGAAAACCGAATAGATGAATTTCGTATATGTCAATAATATATATATATTTTCCATCAATGGCAATTTGAAATAATATGACTCTGAATTTTTAATATTGTGCCCAGAAAAATAATCACATTTTTTAGAAGATGTTTTAGAACTCCCTTGTGGTGGAGTTGGACAATGTTCGCATTGTGTGTAATTAAAAATAGTCTTTGGGGTACTTGCTTTGTGAATGGAATGGTGTCCATAATAATTATAGCAAAAAATGTCACCATAATTCTCTTTAGATTGATAAACATCTTCACTTTCAAATACAGTGAAATACTGCAATTCAATCATCATAGAATCAACTGTTCTCACATCCCAGTCATCAGAAACAACTCTGGCTATTATTACATCATTCATTGAAAGTTTAGACACATATGGTATTTGAATGACCTCCGTGGGGCCGCATATATCAAATGTGACTTTATCCCAATCAATCCCATCAGGAATTGGTATAGGAGAAATGTTCACGACAGACAAGTCTCTGCAGCCCTTGTGAGAAGAAAAATGGGGGTTTAGGACCTCATCCACCAGTTCAACTGTTGATCTTTCAGGAAGAAAATGAATATGTATTAATAGAAAATTTTTTTATGACAAAGCCACTCCAAAGGAGGAAAGCTAATGCAGACAAAGAAAGCCACAGGGAAAATAAAGTAATTTGTTTTAAGATAGTTTATCAGTTTATGTGTTTTTGGCAGTTCAGATGTGGAAGAGGCAAATGAGTACGAGAAAGTGTTGTTGATGTCTGCAAAGTATCCAGAAGCAGTTCGTGCAAAAACTGGAGCTGTATTAGTAGGAGGTGAACTGGTAGGGGTCTCCTGCGGTGGTTCACAGTAAATGACGCCATCCGTGTGTGTTGAAGTTGTGTCAAATCAATCAGTAATTTCTATATCGTTTGTTTTAACAGATGTTAGTGGAACTAATGCAAGATCATTTTCCACCCCCCCCCAAGGTCGGAGAGGTGTCAGCGTTGCTGCTCAAAACTTGTAGGGAGACCTCTTGACTAGTAGTGAGAGGGATTCAGGAACTACTGACTGCTCCTCTTGGTCTGCTGTGCAGGTTCGGCCACCTGGTGTAACTTGACATTGTCAATAGATACAAAGCGATTTTCTTTAGCACCAGCCAACGGTGGTAGAATGACAGTTCTGTTACCGTGTATTCCCAGGACTGGGACAGGTGCACAATAAGAAGGACCAAACACCTTTTTCACAGCAACTTTTTTACGTACTAGATCCCCAACTTTTGGAATCCATTTTATGGATGTTATTGGTACATTCTTAATTCCTGCGGATGCAGCACTGGCAAAAGCATTGTCGTCACAGAACTGTTGTAATTCCTGCAAGACAGTGACACGTTCATTTATGTCAAAAGGTGTTTCTGCCATTTCCACGCCAGGACCATCAAGATCTGGAACATACATTTGAGTTCCAAACAGGCACTCGTATGAAGTACGACCCCCCCAGGGACCTTCTAGGCAGATTATTAAGTGCTCTCTGGACTCCATGCAGGTGAGTAAGCCAACTATGACTGTACCTAATACTTTGACTGTTAAGGACTGCTTTAAATCACGTTTTTTTTGCTCCATGTTGGAAAATGGGTTATTGGTAGGGCAGGTAGGTACCTACACCTAGCAACAAGCCACTAACCTCCACCTAGGTACAGTTAGGTCTCAGTAAATTAATCCGAGCTCAACCCTTGGTAGCTTGGCAACGAGCGTCAAGGCTTAACTTAGGAGACAAAGTGTAAAGCATTCAAATATCACAAAACAGTAATTAAATAAAACACAGGAAACAGCTTAAAAATCCAAAACCAATTTATAAAAATAGTTTATATTTTTATCTTTAAAATGACACAAAAACGATTAAAATCGGTTCAGGGGAACCGGAGATATGAATTTTTAAAGATTATTACTTTTCTAGCGCTTAGAAACAAAAAGCGCCAATCGGGTCATCTGGTTGCACCTCGACCGGGGCAAAGTCAAACTTTCAGGCCGACCGCGATGGAGCCCTGCTCGGCTACAGGTCGCGGGAGGCCTCGGTTAAAAAGTTACCTTCTGACTTAGTCTTTATTTTGAAGTTTTTCTTCACCGGGACGAACCTGCCAGTTGAATCGGACCTCCTGGAGCCCTTGTCCGGATACGCAATGTGGGTTTCCTCGGTGGAGACTTTTACCTTCGGACTTAGTCGTTTTTTCGAGATGAAAATCCTTCGACCGGGGTAAACCTGGATCTTGATCCGACGTCCATGGAGCCCTTCTCGGATACGATGGCTGGGAGGTCCCGGTCAACTTTTTACCTTCGGACTTAGTCTCTTTTTTGGATGTTTTTCTTTACCGGGACGAACCACGAAGTCAGGCCGGGTCGCGGTTGAGGCAAGCCGGATAGAATTTCCGCGGCGGGTTGGTCCCTCTCTGGAGCTTTTTTCCAAAAATTCTCAAATCTTTTCCAAACTTCTGGGGCTTCACCCAGATGTTCTTTTAAGGTTCTTTTGGGGTCCACAGCTCACCCCAAGGGTCCAGAAGTTCTGTGATGGTCCTTGGGGGGTGCGGACTTCAACTCCCAGAATGCACCTGGCGCAAACTCCTTTTTGGCCACTGAACAGTGGTCAGCTGGTCGCTTTCTTCAGGAGTTGGTGCAGGGGACTCTGGTTAGCAATTTTTCACCTGTAGCAAACAGGGAGTCCCTCCTTGAACCAGTTGAAGCCAGGCAAAGTCCTTCTTGTGGTGAAGCCCAAGTGTGCAGCTGGTGCAGTCCTTCTGAGTGCAGGTTCCAGGTGCAGGCCAGGGGTCCAGCAGGGCAGTCCTTCTTCTCCTTAAGTTCTTTCTTCTTGAAATTTGGTGGGGATCTGAGGTGTGGGTGCAGGTCTGCCAGTTTTATCCTTGCTCCTGGGTGAAAAGCAGGGGGGCCCTGGTTCTCCAATCAGGGACAGGGTCGTCCCCCTGTGATGACCACTTCCTGGGAAGTGTGGCAAAATTCCATCCCAGAAGGCAACAGTCTCTAAAAATCCAACATGGATGAATCTGATTTTTGGAGGTTACATCTGGCTGAGCCCACCCACTGGTGTGGCTAAAAATCATAAACACACCCCTCTCCTGCCCTCTCCTAATCTAATCAAGGGGGCACCTAGCTGTCTGGGGTTGCAGGATGTGGGGGTGTTGCTGGGTGCTGCAAATGTCCTTCTCTGCCTTTGAAGACCAGTTTGGCAGCCCTCCCCCTTCCTGCCTCACCATCTGCTGAGGGGAGATTCTCTCCCCCAAGCACATTCCTTTGTGTGAAGCCTGGCCACTTCACACCTCATCAAGGCAGCCTGGCAGAAGCTGCTGCAGGCTGGCCAATCAGAGCACAGCAGCAAAAACAATGCAGAGCTGAAATTGGCAACTTTTTAGGTAAAGTCTAAACTTTTTACCTGAACAAGTTATATTAAATCCAACAACTGGAAGTTGTGGGATTTATTACAACAATTAATTTGATACCAAATTCTTGGTATGTAACATTTAAGGAGACTTTAAAATTTAAAATAAAGTCTGCCCATTCTAGCCTATGAAGGCCATTTACTTCAATTAGGGAAAAACGAATTTGGCTGTTTTTACCTCACCAGGGCTTATAAATCTATTTTTATAAAGTCCCTGCTTATAGTTACATGGCACCCAGCCCTAGGGGCACATAGGGCACACCTTAGGGGTGACTTATATGTAAAAATAAGGTAGTTTAAGACTTTGGAAGTACCTTTAATTCCAAAGTCGAATTTGCATATAACTTTAATTTAAAAGCAGCCAGCAAGGCAGGCTTGCTTTTAAAATGACACTGGGCACCTCAGCAATGCACCTAGGTGTGCACCACCTATGCTGTGGTCCCTAAACCTACATGCCCTACCATATACTAGGGACTTATAGGTAGGTTAACTTAGCCAATTATAATTAGCCTAATTTGCATATCCATTTTACACAGAGCACAGGCCCTGGGACTGGTTAGCAGTACCCAGGGCACCATCAAAGTCAGGAAAACACCAACAAAAAGAGGAAAATGAGGGCAAAAAGTTATGGGGCCTCTGCAATCAGCCCTGTTTTCTCACACAACCCCCCCCCAGCCCACACGCCCAGGAGACTCAGCCCAACCCTGGGAGAGTCTTCCTGGCTTGTTAGGCGAGGAAGACAGTGAAGAAAACTGGCTGTCCCTTTGCAGGGCCTACTCTGCCTTATATCCTCCTGTCAGGGTCACTCCCTATGGGTAGTGAAGCCTTCACAACAGTACAAGTACCCAACTCAAACTGAAACTTCCCTCTAGGGGGGTCTTCCTCCTTTCTCTCTGCCAACTTGGGTAGTGAGGTGCCCACCTCCCCTACTCCAAACTTTGCTAGGGCAACACCTAGCTTACCCAAAGAGGTCACCCAACACTTGAGCAACCCCACCATGACCAATAGGGTCAGGGGGCCTACTTTGCTATTGGCCCTGGGGTCTGCCTCCCAGGCCAAGTACAGTGCTGCCAGGAAGGCTAGCACCCAGCAGAGGCTACTGACAGCTGTCAGTACCCAGAACCACACCCTAAGCTCTCCACTGACAGGTGGCTGAGCTGCTTTAGGGGCAACTTTGGGGTCCTGGCACCCCTCTTGCTGTCTAGAGTGGGGGGCTACCACCTCCTGTGGCAGACACCCTCCTTCCACTCTCCCTTCTGTCAGTGCAGGGGCAACACCTTGCATCTGGACAGCTGCCTGACTACTCAGGACTTCCTTGGGGTCAGGTGAGGCCTCACCAGTGCCAACTCTGGGCTCCCCCCCTACTGGGGCAGAAGGCCCTTGGCTCCCTGGAACTCTCTTTAAGAGTGGCCTACCCTTCCTTTTCTTCTTTCCTTTTCTTGGGAACCCCTGTCTCCTAACTGTAGGGACTGACTCCCCAGGACTTTGGGTTGGGGGGGCACCCTGGGCGACCACCCCATCTGTGACCAGACTCACCTCTGGGAGGTCATTGCCCAGGATACAATCTAGGGGAAGGTCAGCACTGACTACCACCCTATCCCAGTCAAGGATACCCTCCCTCTCTAGGGGCACTATGGCTACAGGTTTGGAGGTGACCTCCCCTGTGGCTATCCTGACTTTCTTTGTCTTTCCTGGGACATACATGTCTGGGGTCACTAACCGGTCACTCACTATAGTGTGACTGGCACAGGTGTCTCTCAGGCCAGTGGTAGGGATCCCATTCACCTGAATGGGGTGGAAGTGCCTACTTCCACCCTCAGGGATCACCAGCTTACCATCTGGTCCTGTCTCCCAGCTCAATGCTAAGAGGACTTCATCATCTGAGGAATCCTCCTCCATGGCTACACTGGACAGCCCAATGCTAACCACCTTCTTTGGACAGGCTGCATCTCCTCTGAAGTGACCTGTCTGCTGACAGTCAAAGCAAGCCCTACTGTCCAAGAGCTTTTTTAACCCTGGGTCTCCCTGTCTCTGCTTGTCAGAGTGGGAGTGGGATTTACTCTCCTCCTTCTTAGGGTTCTGGGGTACAGAGGGAGTCTCTGTGGTGGGCTTACCACCTCCCTCCTTAGGTTTTTGGGGACCTGTCCCCCCCCTTCTTGGAGTCTCCCCCCTGGGACTTGACAACCACCCTGGTTCTCAACCACTCATCAGCTGCCTCCCCTAGCTCTCTAGGGTTGGTCTGCTTAGAGTCCACTAGATGCTGGCGTAACCTTTCTTGGATACAATTGGTCAAGATGTGCTCTCTCATGATCAGATTGTATAACCCCTCATAAGTATCTACTTTGTTACCAATAATCCAGCCCTCTAGTGCCTTTAGTGAAATGTCCACAAAGTCAACCCAAGACTGGGTACTGACCTTCTGGGTGTCCCTGAACTTCATTCTATATTGCTCTGGGGTCAGACCAAACTTCTTGGCTAAGCACCTCTTCATACTAGGGTATGAATCTGCCTCCTCCCCCCTTAAGGTCAGAAGCCTATCCCTCCCTGAGTTGGGGACCAACTCACACAAAAGGGAACCCCAGTATTGAGGCCTAACCCTTCTCATTTGGAGTGCCCTCTCAAAGGCCCCCAGCCACTTATCTATGTCATCCCCCTCTACATAAGCAGGAACTACCCCCTTGGGTAATCTGGGGCAAACTCCCCCACCCATGGACACCTCAGCTTCTTTATCGCTGCTTCCATCCCTTTTCTCTTTGTATGCCCACTTTTTCTTTTCTAGGGCCAGCTTCTCTGCTTCCAAAGCTATGTATGCTAGCTGGGCCTCCAGCTCTCTTTCTCTGATGGATGGGTTCTCTCCTCCTGAAAGGACCCCCTTCCCACCACTAGCTTTGGGTCTGCCCCTAGTGACTGTATTTACTGAGGACCGTTCTTCCTCGTCCTCACTTAGGGTCAGATGCCTTCCCTCCCCTGAGTGGTTAGAGCTTGCATCCTCCCTTCTTTCTCCCTCCTCTGGAGCTTCTTCTGACTCTACCTCTTGGGCCTCAGCCCATGCTGTCAGGGATGTGATCAGGATTTGCTTCCTGAGATCAGTGGTTGCAGGCAACCCTCTTTCAACACACAACCCCCTAAGCTGGACTACTGTCAGTGTGGATAGGCTAGCCAGATCAAGCTCCATGGTTCCCTAGTTTTGTGTCAACAAAAACTTTTTGCAAAAATTGGAAATAAGAATTTAGAAAAATTACAAAAATTCAATAATTGAAATTAATCCAAATTAAAAATTAAAAACAATTTTTGCACTAGGACAATTTAAAGGATTTTTAATTTGTTTTACCTAAAACTGTAACGTGATATTGAACACAAGTACAGGATCCCGTCGCTGCTTCCAATTATGTTGGAAAATGGGTTATTGGTAGGGCAGGTAGGTACCTACACCTAGCAACAAGCCACTAACCTCCACCTAGGTACAGTTAGGTCTCAGTAAATTAATCCCAGCTCAACCCTTGGTAGCTTGGCAACGAGCGTCAAGGCTTAACTTAGGAGACAAAGTGTAAAGCATTCAAATATCACAAAACAGTAATTAAATAAAACACAGGAAACAGCTTAAAAATCCAAAACCAATTTATAAAAATAGTTTATATTTTTATCTTTAAAATGACACAAAAACGATTAAAATCGGTTCAGGGGAACCGGAGATATGAATTTTTAAAGATTATTACTTTTCTAGCGCTTAGAAACAAAAAGCGCCAATTGGGTCATCTGGTTGCACCTCGACCGGGGCAAAGTCAAACTTTCAGGCCGACCGCGATGGAGCCCTGCTCGGCTACAGGTCGCGGGAGGCCTCGGTTAAAAAGTTACCTTCTGACTTAGTCTTTATTTTGAAGTTTTTCTTCACCGGGACGAACCTGCCAGTTGAATCCGACCTCCTGGAGCCCTTGTCCGGATACGCGATGTGGGTTTCCTCGGTGGAGACTTTTACCTTCGGACTTAGTCGTTTTTTCGAGATGAAAATCCTTCGACCGGGGTAAACCTGGATCTTGATCCGACGTCCATGGAGCCCTTCTCGGATACGATGGCTGGGAGGTCCCGGTCAACTTTTTACCTTCGGACTTAGGGCCTGATTCTAACTTTGGAGGACGGTGTTAAACCGTCCCAAAAGTGGCGGATATACCACCTACCGTATTACGAGTTCCATAGGATATAATGGACTCGTAATACGGTAGGTGGTATATCCGCCACTTTTGGGACGGTTTAACACCGTCCTCCAAAGTTAGAATCAGGCCCTTAGTCTCTTTTTTGGATGTTTTTCTTTACCGGGACGAACCACGAAGTCAGGTCGGGTCGCGGTTGAGGCAAGCCGGCTAGAATTTCCGCGGCGGGTCGGTCCCTCTCTGGAGCTTTTTTCCAAAAATTCTCAAATCTTTTCCAAACTTCTGGGGCTTCACCCAGATGTTCTTTTAAGGTTCTTTTGGGGTCCACAGCTCACCCCAAGGGTCCAGAAGTTCTGTGATGGTCCTTGGGGGGTGCGGACTTCAACTCCCAGAATGCACCTGGCGCAAACTCCTTTTTGGCCACTGGACAGTGGTCAGCTGGTCGCTTTCTTCAGGAGTTGGTGCAGGGGACTCTGGTTAGCAATTTTTCACCTGTAGCAAACAGGGAGTCCCTCCTTGAACCAGTTGAAGCCAGGCAAAGTCCTTCTTGTGGTGAAGCCCAAGTGTGCAGCTGGTGCAGTCCTTCTGAGTGCAGGTTCCAGGTGCAGGCCAGGGGTCCAGCAGGGCAGTCCTTCTTCTCCTTAAGTTCTTTCTTCTTGAAATTTGGTGGGCATCTGAGGTGTGGGTGCAGGTCTGCCAGTTTTATCCTTGCTCCTGGGTGAAAAGCAGGGGGGCCCTGGTTCTCCAATCAGGGACAGGGTCGTCCCCCTGTGATGACCACTTCCTGGGAAGTGTGGCAAAAATCCATCCCAGAAGGCAACAGTCTCTAAAAATCCAACATGGATGAATCTGATTTTTGGAGGTTACATCTGGCTGAGCCCACCCACTGGTGTGGCTAAAAATCATAAACACACCCCTCTCCTGCCCTCTCCTAATCTAATCAAGGGGGCACCTAGCTGTCTGGGGTTGCAGGATGTGGGGGTGTTGCTGGGTGCTGCAAATGTCCTTCTCTGCCTTTGAAGACCAGTTTGGCAGCCCTCCCCCTTCCTGCCTCACCATCTGCTGAGGGGAGATTCTCTCCCCCAAGCACATTCCTTTGTGTGAAGCCTGGCCACTTCACACCTCATCAAGGCAGCCTGGCAGAAGCTGCTGCAGGCTGGCCAATCAGAGCACAGCAGCAAAAACAATGCAGAGCTGAAATTGGCAACTTTTTAGGTAAAGTCTAAACTTTTTACCTGAACAAGTTATATTAAATCCAACAACTGGAAGTTGTGGGATTTATTACAACAATTAATTTGATACCAAATTCTTGGTATGTAACATTTAAGGAGACTTTAAAATTTAAAATAAAGTCTGCCCATTCTAGCCTATGAAGGCCATTTACTTCAATTAGGGAAAAACGAATTTGGCTGTTTTTACCTCACCAGGGCTTATAAATCTATTTTTATAAAGTCCCTGCTTATAGTTACATGGCACCCAGCCCTAGGGGCACATAGGGCACACCTTAGGGGTGACTTATATGTACAAATAAGGTAGTTTAAGACTTTGGAAGTACCTTTAATTCCAAAGTCGAATTTGCATATAACTTTAATTTAAAAGCAGCCAGCAAGGCAGGCTTGCTTTTAAAATGACACTGGGCACCTCAGCAATGCACCTAGGTGTGCACCACCTATGCTGTGGTCCCTAAACCTACATGCCCTACCATATACTAGGGACTTATAGGTAGGTTAACTTAGCCAATTATAATTAGCCTAATTTGCATATCCATTTTACACAGAGCACAGGCCCTGGGACTGGTTAGCAGTACCCAGGGCACCATCAAAGTCAGGAAAACACCAGCAAAAAGAGGAAAATTAGGGCAAAAAGTTATGGGGCCTCTGCAATCAGCCCTGTTTTCTCACACTCCACAACACCATTTCCCTTGGGATGAAATGGAGATAAGTAATGGAGTTGGACCCCTAACGAAGCCATGGCGTCCCTGAATGCCCTTGAGGCAAAAGCAGGGCCCTTGTCCGAGTGGAAAGCCACAACTGCATATGTGCAGATAAAGACTTGCAAATCTTTAATAGCAGTCTGAACGTCAGCCGAGCGTTGTGGCCATACCGATAGAAATCTGGAGCAAGAGTCAACAGTGACTAAAATATATTTGTATGCACTGTCAGGTGTTAGGGGACTACAATAGTCCAAGAACACACATTGTAACAGTTTGTTGGAAATTAAGAGGGGTGTCTGCGGTGGGCGTTTGACGGTGGAACCCTTAAATTGTTGGCAGATGTCACAACAAAGGACATACTGCAGGGTCTGTTTGTATAGACCTGGCCACCAATAACGTGCATGCAATAATGATATTGTAGCCGCCACACCAGCATGGGCAGATGCAACCCACTCATGCGCTGCTTTAATCAACTCTGGTCTTATGTCTCTATTGGGAATTACTCGAATATATTAGTATATCTTTTTAACGCTAACATTTGTACTTTTCTGACTTTGTGATTTTTAATCATGTCTAGGATATTTATCTATGTATGTTAAGGGGTTTTAGATTGGATGTTCATCTGGTGCTTCCAGTAATGGTTTTAAAGTTTTATTTTACTATTTATAGATTGGGAAATGTGTCTTGGTTTGTACTTTTATGGCAATTGCCGAATAAAGTTATTTGACTGACTGACTGAATACTCGAACACCCTTGCATGGTATCTTTACTTCAGCATCAAGAAAGCCTTTGGATAGGGTCTGCCTGCAGCCGTAGCTTTCACGGCAGCCCAAATGTCATTGGCCGGTTTCGTTCCAGAACGGGTTACTGCAGCAACAGCAGCCATAGCGACTACTGATTTGGCTGCTTCATCAGCCAGAGTATTTCCGGCAACATGTATTCCAATGCGCTGGTGTCCAGTGTATTTACAACATTGATGTTCTGTAGCATTTCCTTCAGACACGCTACTTTCCCCCACAGAAGTCTATGTTTGATGGTGTTGCCATTAGAATCTCTCAACCCATTCTGGCGCCAGTGGTTCAGGTATTCGCTGAAGGACTGGACACAATAGTTCGAATTGCAAACAATCAATGTTAGCTGTGCAAGAGCCGTATGTTCCAGTGCCATCACCAGAGCCTTTAGCTCTGCTAATTGTGTGGTGCAATCCCCTAGGGTTTGCGTGAATGTATGTTGGAGACAAAATGTGTGATCCTCCATGTAACCACTCACGACTGCACAAGCAGCGGAGTATTGATGTTTTGTGCCTATTGCAGGTTGTGCTGAGTCATCAGTGTCCATGACTCTTTGATATTGATCAATAGGCAGTGTATTTGCTGGAACTGGGTATTCTAGTTCAGATTGCAAAAATTATTGAGTTTGTAACTTAGGGTCGAAAATGTAGTCTACATCGGTGGCTGTCAAAGTTGTTGCCCTTTGAATCCAATGTGGATGTATCGCTTTAGCATTTGGAACGCTGGCTTTGGTAATAGTCTCAAGGACTAGGATTGGAAATGCGACAATGAGCTTTCCCTGGGCCAGGGGTCTTTCTTTAATAACAGCCATCTAAACAGCAGTGAGAATTATCTCAGTGGGTGCAAAGCGTTGTTCTGCTGCTGAATACAAATGTGATTTGTATTTTATCGGTACTGTCTCACCCTCATTGAAAGTTACGTAGGTGAAACCAATGGCACCAGCAATTACTGTGATGACCAGTTGTCTTTTGTTGTCCCTTGTGTGTAAGTGTTGTGCTGCAAGCATGTCTGTTTGCAACGCTCTGAGAATGTGTGTTCGACTGTCCAAAATTTACTGGAAAAGTCAGGACGTATTAAGTCATCTAAAGGTTTTATGCATGATGCGTAATCAGGAATGTAAATTCTGAAAAAAAGTTAGGAAACCCAATAGGGACTGGAGTTTTTTAATTGTATTTGTAGGTTGTAGCTGTGTGCATTTTTCCAAGAATTGTGGCGCTAGGCTCTTTCCTTCAATTGTTAATTCGTATCCCAGAAACAGGACACTAAGGAAGGCTATTTTTCTTTTTTTTTTAATTGAATTTATAGCCATATTTGTCCAATCCTACAACAATGCGGGATACCCATCTTAGATGTTGCAGTAATTCATCATCCGTGAGATAGACATCATGTACATAAGACAATGCTTCAGGGTCAATGTCATGCAATATTGAAGTCACAAGAGCCACAAAGAGTCCTGGACTGTTTTTGTACCCCTGGGGTAAACAACAGAATTGTTTCTGGGAGCCTAGCGCGCTGAAACTTGTTAGTCTCTACTCTCAGGTGCTATATTTTGGCAGAAGAATCCATTGGAAATGCCCAGTGTTGTTTTATATTTTTTGCGCACTGTGTTGTTCATGAGTGCTGTGCTATGTGTGTTTTGTATAGCGTATGTGCGTTTATGACTGTTAAGTGTCTGTAGTCTAAGACTATTCTATACGAATGTCCAGTTTAGCTACTGGGAATAAAGGATTATTCATTGGTGAGACACAGGGTTCGATTACGCCCTGGTACTCTAGTTGTGTGAGGATTTCCCTCATGGGTGCTTTAGCATCATATTTTATTGGATACTGGGGTTGTGGTTGGGGTTGATTTTTAATAGGAGTTACATGAATTTATCCCACGCTACGTGGTTGCGATATAACGTGGGTTCCTGCGCCAATACCCAATTGATGGCATAGGATTCTGCGAGCTCATCAGGAACAATGGGCGAGAAAGAAGGTTTGATAACATCTTCCCCATGTGGGCAAGTATGGACAAATTCAGGTGGGCAATCACTTTCGGCCCGTAGACTATCATATATATTTACGACGTGGTCCCAAAAGATTGCGTCTGTTGTGCGTACAATGTCTCCTTCTAACTGTAACTTTATTTTGTACACCCTATCAGGCGTGGAGACACGCATGTCCACAGTTTCCACTTGCAGGAAGTCATCAGTTACTTTCACCTCCAGATGCTCTAGAAGATCCCGGTGAACTATTATGACCTCTTCCTCACTGTCTAATACCACTAATGCCCACTTCTTGTTCTTCAATAGAGCCCTCTTCTTGAGTGGCATGACGAACTGCAACTGCTGCCACTTTTTTCTTTTTGAATTGGAGTTTTTGTTTGGGAAGTTTCTCTTCTTTTTTAACAAAAATGTCTGTAGAGCGTTGTGATTCCTGTCTCGGTTACAAGTACTCAGTTCTTCGCCCTGAAATTGTGGTTTTGTTGGTCTGGCCCCTAGACTATCTTGACCAATGCTAGAGTAGGTCTCTGCGGTAATCTTTGGCAGCTCATGTTCCTGATCCTGGGGAGGAACATCCCAGAGCTGCATGCGCACTGCTAGTGCAACTGCTTCCCCTTTAAGGTTACTTAATATATTATACTGTGGCAAAATTGCCCATTAGTTGCATCCCCAAGTCCAGAGCCGGGACAGCCCTGTATTCGTCTTGAACTTGTTTCAACACTTCCGGTAAAATTGGCAAGTGTCGGTGTACAGTGTGCAGTAGTATAGAGTGTGGCAAATAACGTGCCCCATGCACTGCAGTTATATATAGTGCCATCCCAAAAACACATAGTTAATATTCAATCCTTATCCTGAGGTCCTGAATGGGGAAATACTGCTTCCAGTGTGTTTATTTTTTGAGCAAACCAAAATGGAATTTCTTCTCATTTGACGGGTACTTTACCCATGATCCAATGTACAGTTGCCGGATTAATACCTGGCATTAGTGCATGTGGTTGCGCCGGAGCAGCACGTGATGGGTTTGTATTTATTTAATGTTTGCATTACAAACTGTACTAATCGTCTGTATATGGCCGTAAGCTCAGCATATAAACAATGGACTTCAGCTGCTGTTAGGTTCGTTGTAGCGGGATTAGGTTTATATGTGGCCAATATAGGCCAGGTAGTACCATCATTACTTAGAGGACCTAACCTAACATGTAGAATTGTATGGGGTAGAGGTACTTCTACATATGCATATGCTCTGTATTGTGCAGGTATATTTGCAGGTGTATAGTGATGAAATGAATTTGTGTTCCCATCAACTGCCGGAAATGTGAACCAATAATAAAACATTTCTGTTCTATAGGCTGGATGAGCCTCAACAACAAATGTGACTGGACCCCCTGGGCCGTTAGGCCGTGTGTCAATAAATGTGCAGTAAGGGGTGGTCGCCTATTAACTGCAATTGCTACCTGTTGCGGATTCTCCATAACGAATGATAAATTCTGTTTAGAGACAAGCACACCAAATGGGGATTATCCTTTTAGAGTTCAAGCTTGAACAACCTACAGCATTAGTTAGGTACTCCCTACTTACCTGAGGAGGAAAATCCTCAATACCACAGACGTCTCCGTATATAGTACTGAGGTGTCTTTGTATGTAGTGAGACAGAGATACTCAGGAGGACCCGAAAATTAGAGCCTGACCAAATGTTGGCGGCACCATGTCACGTAGGCTCTCATTATTCTAATGAGACTACTGGATTTGGGGCAGCAGAATCACTTGCACTGTGGGAAACTGAGTCAGAACCCACTACAGGTGACACCTGTCGGCCTAACCCAGGTTTTGCTCCGGCTAACTAGCAGTTCCTCATCTTTACTCAAGAGCAGGGATGATAGGGCAGCCGAGCGCATGACACAATTGACTCCTCAGGGAAATCGTGGTCACTTATATTGCATCCTTTTCTCTCAGTTACATTAATCTCACATATACAAGGACAATCAGAGGCAGTATATGTTTCAATAAGGTTTTAATGAAGCAACTGCATCTAAGATAATAAAGCATGTACTGCAATAACTAGGACGATGAAGCATGACAGGATTAAAATAGTGATGAGGAGAGTAAAGCATAAAAATAACGCTACCATATTGTTACTAGAATCATAAAAATAATTCCTACCTAGGCTCCGTTAGAGCACAGCATGTTAAGCTCTAATTCTGCCCTTCAGGTTCCCCTGGGAAGTCATCATCCCTCATACCTGAGCAAGACGCCTGTAGTCTAAATAAGCAGCTGTAGCGAAGCGTTCAGCAATCAGCATACAGTCGTGGTCATCTGGCTGGAATCTCCCTCTAACGTACATGGGGCAAAGTAGTATTTTTAAAATAAAACAGCTGATGTTCTAAGAAAGGATTCCTACGTAAGAGTGTGCATGTTTCTATGAACACTAGAGACAAAGCTTTACCACGTTTGCCGGCAACCTGTCTTACTGCAGCCTTGAGAAAAGCACAGAGTGAAAGAAATGTCTTGTTTAAAATTAAAAACGCAGTGCTGACCTAGGCAAAGAACAGCTGATAGAGAGAAATAAAACAAGACCGCAAAATGTGGCTATCGTTAAAATAATAAACAAAGCTAAATAAAATATGTCTAGATGAAAGTGCACAGCGGCAGGCCTAGTTTGCTAAAATAATGTGTATGAAACTATAACTAAAATGGCTGCACAACACAGGAACAGTGGTAATGTCAGTGTACGTGCAATCTTTAGCAATGACGCATTTATGGATTATCTGAATGTTGTCCACCACCATTAAATGGCGACCGCCTGTCCTGTATCTAGGGACAGGTGGAAGGTGGGCTCACACCGCTGTGCAATTCCTCATTGGCTAACATGGGGCTCTATGGAGTACAGTGGCCAATGGGGATCATCGGCGGCGGTGACGGTGTACACCGCCATGGAAGTAACTGCCATTTTCTATTTAAATCCTCACTTGATTCCTGACTTTCCACAGGACAACACCTACACTGCAAGTGCTGCTGTGACCTGTGTCTGGAACCTACCATGGCCCGTGTGACCAGGGAAAGGGCCCCTGCCTTCACTTCAGAGGAATTGGAGCATTTGGTGAGGATGGGATCCTACCCCAGTATGGACTGCTGTATGGGCCTCGAGACCAACAGGTGAGTACACCTTTGGTACGATGCATGTGGCAAGGTTGCATGGAGATGTGTGTGCAAGCATCGTGTCTTATGAGGGGGTGGTAGTATACATGGTGGGCGCCGGGTGATGTGTGTGCCAATGGAGAAGGAAATGAGGTTTGTGGGCCATATGTGTGACAGGCTGGACTGTATGTGTAATGGTGTCTTCCCGTCTGTATTACCTCTGCAGGGCAGTGTCCATCAGAAGAAGGGATTATGGTCAAGGACGTGCAGACCCTGGGGGTCTACAGTAGGCGGGACGACCTGAGACACTGGGCACGGAAGACCATGCAGGCTCAGCTGTGGATGGCCTCCCAAGGAGGAAGGGGTGCCCTTTGGAATCTGACCCCCCTGATGGCCCACATACTGGCTGTGGCCTACCCAGATCTAGATGGGCGCTTGAGGGTATCACAGCAGCCAAAAGGGGGTGAGTGCAGTGGGTGTAACTACAATCATTGGTAGGTGGCATGGGATCCAGGTGGTGAGTGTGAGTCAGTGGGTGCTCCTGAATGCCAGGTCAGACATTGCAGCGTGACCCAGCTCAAGGGCAATGGGTGAATAGGAAATTTTCCATGTCAGACAGGGCTTAGTGGATCCCAGGAGGGCTGCAGTTGGCGGGATTTGGCCCTCATCTTGCTGTGGCACCTAGCCAATTGATTGCCAGTGTGGTGCATGGTACTCAATCCTGAACCCTGTGTGTGATGGTACTGTGTATGCCAACTGTGGTGTTGGTGCTGTAATTGACCCAGTATTCCCTTTCTCTCCCCCCATTTTTTCTTCTGTCATCCTGTCCATGCATGCATTAGCATCATCTGGTGGAGGAGCAGGGTCACAGGCAACAGACGGAGCTAAATCCCCCAGAACCCAGGAGGCAGAGTCCACCGACGCGGAGGGAACCAGTGGGATGGAGGGCGAGGGAAGCACCACAGCGGAGACAGGAAGTGATAACACTGACTCCGATTCCTCCTCCGATGGGGGCTCCCTGGTGGTGGCGGACACCTCAGGAACCACCCCAGCTCCAGTTACAGCTGCCACCCCAGTACCAGCACCATCCTCCTAGTTGCCCCTCACCGAGTTGCCCGTGCCCGCTCACCCAGGAAGGTGGGCATCTCCATGGCTCCAGGCACCTCAGGCACTGCCTCAGTCAGCCCTGCTGCCCTGAGTGAGGAGGCTATTGACCTCCTGAGAACCATCTTTGTAGGGCAGTCAACCATAGTGAATGCCATCCAGGGCCTGGCATCCAAGATGCAGCAATGCAATGCATTCCTGGAGGACATCCACTGGAGATTGGCATCCCAACAGATATCGTTTCACGCTCTGGCCTCTTCTCTGATGGCAGCCACTGTCCCTGTTCCTACCATCCCCCCTCCAGCTACCACTTCCCAGTCTCCTCAACCCCAACTCATTCCATGCACACATACAGACAAGCATGCACACAAAATATCACACAAGAGTAGCACAGTCAATTACAGGCAGCACACTTGAGGCGACAAGCACTTGCACAAACAACAGACAGTTGCACACACAACAACATCTATTGCCTTCAATGTCTCCCCCTCCTCCTCCTCCCTCACAGTCACATCCGCACTCACACCTGCATGCACTGCTTCAATAGCCAGCACCACCATCCCCACACCAATCAGAACACACACCTCACTAGCAGACACCTCCACAACATCCATTCACGCGTCCCCTGTGTCCTCGCCCACCCTGTCTGTCCCCTCCCTCCTAAGGGACACAAACGCACGCACTCAGACACCCAACAGCCATCCATCTCACATAAGCACATTGCCCATGCACCTGCACCCAAGTCCAACAGACATACACTTCCAACAACCACTCCCTCAACCTCCACTCCCATCCCTGCACCCTCATCCCACCCCACCGTCCCTAAGAAGCTTTTCCTCGCCCAACTTGACCTCTTCCCTCCCCCTCCCACCCCCCTCCTGCCCGTAAAGGCAGGGTCACATCAACCAAGCCCAGCACCTCAGCCAAACAGTCCACAGGAACAGTGGAGGCACCTCCTAGTCGGGGAGGCAAGAAAGTGAAGGATCCCACTCCACCAGCCAGAAAAGGGAAGGATCTTACTCCACCAGCCAGGAAAGAGAAGGATCCCACTCCACCAGCCAGGAAAGAGAAGGATCCCACTGTAGCAGCAAGGAAGGGAAAGGTTCCCACTCAACCACCAATGACAGGAACGGTTTTCACTCAACCACCAATGAAAGGAGCGGTTCCCACTCAACCACCAATGAAAGGCAAGAAGCCCTCACCTCCAGCTGTGACACAGCAGCCCTCACCATCAGCAGAGGCTGCCCAAGGGACACCTCCCCCAGCAGAGGCTGCCCAGGGGACTCCTCCCACAGCAGAGACAATGCGTCCCTCACCTCCAGCAGAGGCTGCCTAGGGGACTCCTCCGCCAGCAGAGACAATGCAACCCTCACCTCCAGCAGAGGGCATGTAGGCCACACTTCAGGGACTGTTGTGCAAGGAGCCCCCTCCAGTACCAGTGGGCAAGTTCCCCACCTCAGAGACTGAGACCTTGCACTCCCCAGCATTGGGAAGTGGGCATGGAGCCCCCTTCAGAAGCAGTGGGCGAGTTCCCCACCTCAGAGACTGTGACCTTGCACTCCCCAGCAAAGAGAAATGGGCATGGAGCCTCCGCCAGAACCAGTGGGCAAGTTCCCCACTTCAGCTGAGGTGCCACCCACCTGCCTTCCCCCTGAGGTGCCTACCCACTTCCAACATGTTGCCCCTCTACAGTTTGGTGCAGAGAATGTCATGATCAAGTTGTGGCTTGGACGGTGCCTTTTGGCCATGTGGGCCTTTTGTAATTTGGACTGGGCATTGTCCCTTTCTGGAAAACATTTCATGTATATTTTCTATCAATTCGGTACTTATGGTGGTTGTTGGCATGCAAATACATTTTCAATTCTGCCTTACTTTTGTCCTTGCATTATTATGAACTGTGTCCTATGAGACTGTTTTTTGTCTGCAGCAGGTTGTGTGTATGGTGTGTGTGTGCGAATGGTGTGTGTTGTGCATGTCTGTGTGTCACTCTCCTTTTCCTCCCTCCCTCACTTGTGTGCTAGGTGGCTGTACTCACCATCGTCATCTTCCTCGGCGTTGGTTTTCCAGGTGGAGCATGGTGTAGAAAAGCAATGGGAATTTCCGGTTCCATGGCGGCGTTGATCTTCTCTGTGACTTTGATGGTGAGTATTTGGTCTTCTGTGTTGTGTTTCTGTCAGGCTTTTAGTGGCGTTGGTACTGCCCCAGAAATCGTGGCGGTTTGCTGTGTAATGATATGGTGGGCGGTACCTTGTCTTCTGCCTGGCTGTTGATGGCTACCACCGTAGTGAGTGGTGTTAGCGCCCTGGAAGATTGTGTGGTACATTGGCTGTCTATGGGAGTGATCACCGCCATGGTCTTAATTTGTCTGTAATTACTGCCACTTTATCAATCACCGCCAATGTCATAATAACCACCTTTGTGTTTAAAAGTTAATGTATTTCAGAGGATGACCTTGCAACTTGCAATTCAAATGTTTCATGGACAGGTGTAAGCATCAGGTGTTTCTGGAACAATAGTATTTTTAGTCTGCTCAACTTGTCAAAGTTAACATTATTGGTGGGAATGGAAGGCCACAATCTCACTACTCTAATCTCATGCGTTGGAGGGAAGTACATTGCCACAGCAGGTCACTATCTGAGAAAAAAACCCACATATGGGACACCTTCTCTCATTCCACAACAGCCTTGATCATTCAGCATAAAATAACTTCTGTTAGAAAGTAACTGAAACACTGGACGGATCTGCAGGACGGGAACTCCCTTCAAGTAACATGCCAAATTGACCATGGAGGCATTACATACCCTATGCAATGTCACCTGTTTACAAATCATTGAGTGCCTTTACAGAAGTTTCACAATCACTACCACTAAGAAAAACATTCTTTTCCCCGCTCATCCATTTGAAAATGAAAGGTAATTCCCACACTTTGTGTGTAAAAATGTCCCCTAAAGCCTCAAATGTGCCTACTGGAAAATGTTTCAGACATAATGTAAGCTGAAACGCAAAAATTGCCAGAGAGATAGCGCCATGTATTAGCCATACTGCTAATGATGTTTTGGACACTTAGAAAAGGCAACTTTTCTAAATTATCTATGTTAAGCGTGGTGTATGTTGCATCACCTTATGCCATTGTTTGCTGTTTTTGTGTTTTATTAAAAGATAAAAACAACTCTGTTGAGGTCACATGCTTCCAGGGCACACAGTTCAAATTCAGCACCTGCAAAGCCCAACTCAACTTCATTCTTGATCTAAGCTGACTCTGTCCATGCAGTAAAAAAGACATGTCATTCTGTATGAGGTCAATTGCAGAGTACACAATGTTGTTTGACATGTAAATACGAGTAGACAGTGCATTAATTCCGTTATCAACAACAGCCAATGCTTTGTCTAAATTAGCCTAGTCTATTTGCCTTAAACGTGTGGCAGCTTCCATCTGCGAAAGCTCACATATTTCATTGTAAATGGCATACAAGAATCCTTTGGAGCATAGTGACCCTGGATCTAACAAGAAATATTGTAAATCCATGTCATCAGAGAGGAGAGAGAGATGCTCTTTTACAGCTGATAGATTAGAATGTTGCAACCATTGCAACATAATTTCTCTATGCTGTAATTAGTGACAATCTTTGTGTGCTCAGTCTGGATATAATGAGGGATCAGTCTGCTTGCTTTAAAACCCTGCAACAGGTTTGTAAAACATGCATAACAACCATTTGTGTTCACTGGCCACAATAACTACCCATTGGGGCCTGAAAGTGTAGAATTAAATGTACCATTCTGAACTATACCGTTGAGCTGTTTTTCTGTGTAATTTATCAAACTTTGCCAATTGTCAAATGGTGCAATTGAAGGGATACTGCCCAAAGTAATTTCCTTTATTTTTGCTAGACCTAGGCAAGTAGTCTTCTGAAATGTGTCATTCAGAAAAATCATGTGCAATGTTATTAGACATGTTTTAAATAAGGGATCTATGCCCTGAACATGCCAATCTTTTGTTCCCCAAACTGATTTTAAGTCAATTGTTTCTTTCCAATATTTAAAGCCTTTAATGGCAAGTTGGAAAACAAATTATTTTTAGTAAAGTTAACTTAGTATCGGTCAGCATATTTTTCCGTGCTTTTGTTGAAGTTAGTTTAAAATAATAGGATACAAGATCTGAAGTGTCATGCCCAGACAAATAAGTACACTTGTCTAAAAAATAAATTGAGCTCCCTACAGGTGTAATCGGACAATGATTCCATTGTGTTTAGTTAAAAATTGTAGGTGGAATACTACATATATGTAGGCAATGGATTTGTAAATGCATTTCTTCCTTCGCAGGAATCAACGTTTGACGAGGTCAATGAATCTTCCGACCCAGCATTAGGATGTAGTGGGAAGTCACTAGAATTTATAATAAATAAATTTTCATTACCAAAGTATGACCAATGTGGCCATACAAGGAAATCTCTAGTATGAAATAAAGTCCACCGGTTTATATTACAAGCTTAGACTCAAAGTCATGTAGAGAATTTTGAAAAACAAAGTTATAAAAATACAAAATAACCAAGGGTTGCTCAAGGCGACGGAAAAGATTTAAACAAACTAACATTAACATAACTAAGCATTTGATGAAAACAATACAGAACATCAGAAGAATAACCGGATGTACAGAAAACCAGGGCTGCAATGTTCTAATAAGCATTAAGGCAATTGAAAATCATCAAAGTTTAGCTAGATGGGGCAAGGGAAAATCCTACAGATTAAACAATCAAGGATTAACATATGATGGGCTAAAGGGCTAACACATATAGGCAAAAGACAAAAAGCATAAAAAGAATAAAAAGGAATTTGGAAAAAGGAAATCTGGGACAACAAGCCACTAACTATAGTGGACAAAAGGTAAGAAAAGAGGGAAGGTGTCAGCATCTCAGAAGCGTGGTCCGGGTCTTCTTTGGGTCACGGGGAAATCTCTAACTCTTAGCAAGGCATTTCAAAGGGGCAACGGTAGAGTGGATTATACCTCTCAGAGTCCAAGGGGTCATAGTGTAGCAGAGAATGGGGAAAAAGATTCTCTCAGGAAGGTGCAGGGAGTGCTTGAGGGAGAAGAATGCTGCTACCCCATCTGGGAGACAGTCTATTAAATTTAATAGGACAAGATGATTCATCCATCCATCACTCCATATGCTATTGAAGATGGAACATCCAATAGGAAGCGATCATGCGACTGCAAAATCACTGAAGATTCCCATTACCAATAGGTAGTAAACTTTTCCATCTGGTCACATCCATGCGAATTATAACATTTTTATACGTTGCTAGTCCACAGTCCTGAATGTAGTATACTCAAGGACAACTTCCCCGGCTTACTATGTGTAGAACAATAAAGCATCTATTACCAAGCTAGCATTCTCATGGGAACGAAACCTGAACGAAAGGTTCACATTAGCAAGATGACTAAGCATTTTCTGCACAATCATGAGCACATGGCCTAATAGGCCTCACTCAGGCTAATGCAAGTGAATCAAAAAAGCATATTAAATCACGTAAATAAAGCACAGTTTAATACTCAAACATTATTAAACCTCTATTAGCGTTCATATTACAGTAACTTTTTAATGAAGTAACTCTTGTTCATACATTTCTGTTAATATGGAGGACAACTACATTTCTCCACTGTTGTCTGAATTTAAAATTTTTCCAACATGAAACTTAATATTGTTTTAATGAAGACTATTAGTTTTCATCCTAAAATATAACCTGATGACAAATTAATTCTTTAAACATAAAACTTAAATGTTATACCACATGGGTTTTATCAGTTGACCTAGAGTGAATGCACATTAATATGGTTTTCCAGTACACTACTTTACAAAAAACTATTAGTACTTTGATTAATCTGAAGCGTACATTCTCGCATATAGATGATCACTGTGACATGAGGGACAGGTCGTAAACTTCTCCTACATCAGCCCGGTCACTGATGGCGAATCAAGTCATCACAAAACCCACAATTCTCATTTTCAATGCGACAGCTCAAAAAGTCAGGGGGTTGTTCCAGGCAAGGTCTTCTAGACTCCTCAAACTGCTTGATGTCATTATATGAAATGCTCCTTCTAGTCTTCATCCCAATCTCTTCCTTTCTCCTCCTTTTTGCTCTCATTTCTTTGAGCTTCTTGAACAATGTGTAAGGAGCAACTGCAACTAGGGCAAATAATGCTATTATAATTAGGCTATCAAAATGGTTCCAACAATTTCTCTCCCTAGTCTTCCAAACTATTTTCCAATTGCTGAAAAAACATTCCCTATGGCTCCCCAGGAACCTGTTGCTTCTAACTCCTTCAGGTCCTGCCTCAAGTTTGTCATATTCAATATGTACTTTCTCAGATCCTTACTATTATTAGGTACATGCGTGCAGCACTGTTGAGCTTGCAACATTTTGAAAACTCCACCCTTCTTTGTGAGAAGAATATCTTTTTTTTTTTTTATAACATATTTGTATTGAGTTTTTCAAAAAAACAAACATTGTGCTACATACATGTATTATCGATGACAGGATATTAGTGGTTTAAACAATTTTTTTAAATTAGCACAACTTAAAATAATCAAACAACTAAAACACATTGTGCACTTCCAGGTCCGAGTGGTTTACCCAGTATTTTTGAATTATTGCCTACGCTGATAGCTAGCGTATTTTAATGCGGAGAGACTCCACAGTTACCCAGGATGAAGTCTTAGATTCTGTGCGGGGGGAGGGGGGAAGCGCCGGCTGTTAGGGTGCTAGTGTCAAGTGGTTTGGGTGTACGGGCCAGTGAGTACTGCATGAAGCATGTGCGCATGGAGATTTGGTGTGTTGTCAGTGGGGGTAAGGTGTTGTTGATGAGGTTGTGTGTGTCCCCTAATGGAATGCTGCTTTGTGGCTGGATACATGCCAGTGACTACCTGGGCATTCGCGTTAATTCACAGTTCACTTCTCGTCGTTTTTTGCCTCTAGTTTAGAAACTAGTGTGTTCCATGTTTCGCAACCCGCATGCCGCAGTCCCCCGCATGCTAGTTTCGTAAGTACTTGGTAATCAGCACGGGCCCATCGCAGTGCAAAGGGTGAGCCGGGCTTTCAAGTTGGGTGCATTGGGGGCTTTCCAATTCATAGCTATCAGTCTTTTGTACATTGCATAAGCCAGGTCTACAAACCTATGTAGGTGTTTGTGTTTTTTCGCTCTTGTCCTGAGACCAAGTAGGCAGGACTTGGGATTCAAGTCCAGGGCAAGGCCCGTCATTTCTGCTCATGTTTTTACCACCCCAGCCCATTCCTTTTTTATCCGGGGGCACTCCCAGACCATGTGGTAGAACTGTGCCTCTGGAGCTTTACATCTGGGGCAGGCCGGGTCCGACCCGGGGAACATGCGTTTGATCCTGGCTGGTGCTAAATATGTTTGGTGTATGTAATTGAACTGCGTGTAGCGGAATCTGGGGTTCCTTGAGACCTCACGGGTGTGGCTTAAGGCTTTCAGCCATTCTTCCCATGGGATCGGGGCAGGCAGTACGGCATTCCACCTCTCCCTGGCTTTTGGCAAATTGGGTACTGGGGGCTTATTCAGGAGTTTGTATGAGTTCGAGACTGCTTTTGCTTGGGTGTCGCAGCTCAGCATGTGGTGCAGTGTTGGAGAGGTATCTTGCTCTAGTTCTCCAGCCACCCATGTTTTTCTAATTACGTGACATATAGCGTGATAGGCCAGGAATTGTCCCGGGCTCACCGCTGTGAGGGCTTGCATGGATTCAAAAGACATTAAATTACCTTCCTCAAAGCAATCTCCAACTGTGTGTATGCCCGCATCCGTCCAGGCTGCGGGCGAGTGTAATCCAGTCTCGGCCCATCCGGGAAGCCTTTCTAGTGGGAGGAGCGGCGAGTAGGGAAGTTCTTTTGCGTCTCTTTGAATGTACCTCTTCCAGCATGCGTGAGCCGCCATTTTATTTGCTTATTTGTGAGTCATACGAGCAGGGGAACTCCCTGAAGTCGGGACGTTAGCCAAGTGGATTCCGCCGAGTTGGGCCTATGGATCCAGTTCAGTATCCACTGTAACTGCGCGGCCGCGGAGTAAAGCTCAAAGTTGGGGGCGCCCAGTCCACCCGCGGTGACCGGGCGGTGTAGCGTGGTGAGTGCGACCCGCCTTCTGCCCTCTCCCCACACAAGCTGCAGTAAGACAGTATTGAAGAAACTTTTAGGAATAATGAGCGGCAGGGCCGCGAAGTGGTATAACAATCTAGGTAGTATCAGCATGTTTGCGAAGGCCACCTTGCCCAGTGGTGAGAGTGGTAACTTATTCCAGAATCGCATTGAACCCTTCATGGAGGCCACAGCTCTCCCTAGATTACCATCCTTAAGGTCCTCTGTTCTGTGATAGATGTTAACCCCTAAGTATTTAAATGTGTGAAAGCACCATTTCAGGCGGCCTAGTGGGGCGTTATCTTGTTTTGAGGAGGGCCAGCTGGCTAGTGGGAATATACAGGATTTTCCCCAGTTTACTACTAGGCCAGAGATCCCTCCAAACTCAGATAGCAGCGACATCACCGAGGACAACACTTCTCCACCCCTTCGTATGTATATCAAGGATCTGCCTGTGTATAATGATATGGCGTGTTAGGTCTCGTTCCTGATTACCCCCCACCTCTCCTTCTTCGCGCGGACACGTGCAGCCAGTGGTTCCATTGCCAAGGCAAACAGCAGGGGGGACAGGGGGCATCCCTGTCTTGTGCCCCTGTTAATCGGGAAGCTCCCTGATATGACCCCACTCATCTTCACCCTAGCCTGTGAGTTGGTGTACAATATACGTACCCAGCGTGTGAATTTTGGGCTAATACCCCTTTGCTGCATGGTGGCAAACAAGAAATCCCATTCTAGTGTGTCGAACGCTTTCTCAATATCGAGTGAGATCACCATTTCCTTGTATGCATGCGGGAGAGTGTCGCCCATTATGCTCAGTAGCCTCCGGATGTTAAGAAAAGTGTTGCGTTTCGAGATTAACCCGTTTTGGTCCGGGTGTACCAGGGTGTGCATGTAGGGGGCTAACCTGTTGGCCAGTATTTTACCAAGTATTTTACAGTCTAAATTTAGTAGCGACAGTAATAATAATAATACAATCCAAGTAGTATATAAACATAAATACATAAAATACAATTCAGTTAAAAAATTCCTCAACAATACACAGTGCAGCTGCAACCCCCCCTGCAGTTCTGTAAGAAATACAAATATAGACCACTCGTGATTAAGACACAGTCCTGATAATGGAATTGTGTGTATGCCATGCTGCTAGTAAATACTTGCTGACAGCGTGTATTAAAATCATAGAGTGGTGGCTTTTTAAAATCCTCAAGGCAGAAGCACAGTCTCTTATCCCCATTTCACGGCAAATGTTACAGATCCACTTAGACCTGGGAAAAGAGTAAGAGGGGCAAAAGAACATGAAATGTTCAACTGTTTCAGATTTTACGCCGCAGACAGGGCATATATCTGTATCTGTTTTTTTACCCCATCTGCACACCAAAGACTTTAGCGGCAGCGACCCAAAGCGGAAGCTGGCATATAAGCTTTTGCCTAAAATGTCGGGAATAGTATCTAGATATGGTTCAAATTGTGGATATCACTTAAAATCTGTGAAGAGATTTGTGAAGCAACCATAAGCTGTGTGGGTAATATAATCATTACATACATAGGACCAGTATACACGCTTCAGTAAAATGGAGTGGGCCTTTTCTAGTTTGTGGGTTTTTTCCCAAAAGTGACCGAGTCCTAGTTTATTAAACCATCTAGATACATGTTTGACCCAGGGAATAGTGTTTGAGTTGGAACATTTTAACAGGTCTTGGAGTGAGGTCTTGTAAACATCCAATTCTGGAACAGTCCATTGCCTTATCCAATATATGAGTGGTCTTAAAGTGATTAAATCGGCTATACGTCTCAGGCCCAGATCTAAAACAGTGGTATCAGTGGAGTGCTTGGAGGACAGGCATATAGAGACCTCGCAAAGCTATTCTCGCCAATGGTTAGCCTATTGCAGTCAGAAAAGCCCCAGACCTCTGCACCGTAAGCAGCAGCACCCTGTGCTCTGGCAATGTAAATCTTGATTGCTGGGGAGACAGTTTTTACTGTCGTACCCCTATAGAAACGCAGGAAGGATGCTGCACTATGCTGCAAAAGGGCCACGCTTTTGTTGACCTGTTCTACCCAATTCAGATTGTCAGTGAGCCCTACACCCAGATAATCTATGGAACAAACCTTATCCAGGAGGTTTCCTTCTAAGTGAATGGTATATTTCTTCCGCACTCCTGAACGGAGTGCCATTATCTTAGTTTTCTTGTGATTCAACTCTAAGCCGTAATCTCAACAGAAAGAGTTAAATCTATTGATAAGAATTTGGAGGCCCATGGGAGATTTAGAAATAAGAAGGGAGTAATCTGCAAAGAGAAGAATCTGGATTGTTTGGGCGCATAGGGTAGGGGCGTCATTCTGGCATGTCATTAAAACCTGTACCACCTCGTTAATGAAAATAGAGAATAAAAATGGTGCCAACATACAACCCTGGCGAACACCCCTATTTATGGGGATTTTGTCCGTTAGTTTGCCTAGGTTACCCCATCCCACTTGCGCATATGTATCCTCATGTAGCCGCTTCAGGAGTTGGAGTCCCTATTTTATGTAACACCTCCTACAGCTTTTCCCTCGGAACTAAGTCAAAGGCTGATCTCAAGTCAACAAAAGCAATATATAACGGTTGTTTCGCAAGGGCTGTATATTTCCAGTACAGCACGGCCAGTCTAAAGACATGGTCTACTGTGCTGATCCTCGATTGAAATCCAGCTTGAAGGGGAGAAAGGATGTGCTGGTCCATGGCCCAATGAGTTAATCTGCCTAGAAGTTGCTTGGCAAATATTTTTTGATGATTGTCAATCAGACTGATTGGTCTATAATTTGCCGGGAGGTTTGCGTTACCCTTTTTGTGAATAGGAATGATTTCGGCACCCTTCCATGTCATAGGGATCTGCCCCCCTTCAGTGATTTTATTAGAAAGTGTATTAATATACCATGTCCAAACTGTTGGCTCAGAAGAGTAGAGATCCCCTGGAATTTTGTCTGGGCCTGGAGCTTTCCCAAGTTTTAATGAACGAATAACCTCGTCAGTTTCTTTAATACTGAAGCGGATGTGGCCCTTAGAGTCCTGTAGGCCCCCTTCGAAGGGAGCTAGACCAGGATGCACATCCAAGATAGGGAGGGGGTCTTGGCCCGCTTCCCCTGTGGCGGAGATCGTAGGGGTCTCAATTTTATCATATAGACTTAAAAAAATTTCAACCCATCTTTCTGGCTGTATATGATTACGTACACCAGTCCTGCCCTCTTTCTCTCGCTTGCCTAACAATTCCCATAGGATCTGTAGGATTTAACATCAGTGGGGTCGCGTCCTTGTTTGGGGAGGACCACTATCATTGCTTTCCTCAGCGTTGGGGGTAGGGTCCCACTGGCCCATGCGTCTTCGAATTCTTTCAGGAGATGTGAGTTAAGGCGTGTCGTGAAGGTAGAGTAGTATTCTGATGGAAGGCCGTCTGCGCCTGGTACTTTATTCCTAGGCAATTGCGCAAGGGCCATGTTGAGTTCCCCTAGTGTCAGGGGGGCCTCTAGTGTCTCCCTATCTGCCCGTGTAAGTTGGGGCAGGGGTGAGCCCGCCAGGAAGGACCTAAGTTGTTGGGTGGTGCATGATGTGCATTTGGTGTACAGTATAAGTTTGTATAGTATTCCCTAAACGTGTCGTTTATTTCTTCCTGTGTGATTGCCAATGTGCCTGCGCCTGTCTCTATGGCCCCAATAGGTGAGCGCTGCCGGTCCTCGTGTAAAAGCCACGCGAGTAGCCTGCCCGATCTGTCACCTTCCATTTGAAGTAGCATCAAGTGGTATTTGTGGTCGTGTAGGTTTGTGTGGGGGGGTTTGACCTGTCCAGCGCCGGGTCCGGTATACAATTGAAGTCCCCGCCCCATATGGCGGGTGCTTCAGGATTCACCAATAATGCTGGGGTGAGGCCAGAATTACCCAGAAATTCAGATGACGCGTTATTGGGGGCATATATCCCTATTAGTGATAATTGTCTGCCGTCAAGTTGACCCTCCACTACCACATACCTTCCTCCCTAATCTATCCTGTGCGATGTTTGGAGGGAGGGGATGCCCCCTGCTATCCATATGAGGACCTCCCTCGCGAAGGTCGAGTAGGATGTGCCTATTATCTGTCCCTCCCATTTGCTCCGCAGTTCTTGCAGGTCAGGGTCTTGCAGGTGAGTCTCTTGTAGGATTGCGATGTGTATACCCTGGCGCCTGAGACGTACGTGCACCCGGGACCTTTTACTCGGAGTCCCCAGTTCCCTGACATTCCAGGTGACTATTTCGTATTTATGCGTGCTGTGGACTGCGGATTGAGCCATGTTTTATTTTGCGAGGGTGCACCTGGCACTCTGCCAACAGTTGAGACCCAGCCGGCTCCCCCCACCCCCAGCACGTTGTGATCAGCCCTATCAGTCTCGGCAATGTTCCCTGTGTTATGAACGGACCTGTAGTATACAAACTAACTATTACACCCCTTCCCTCCCCAACTGGATCCCTTCCCCAACTGTGAACTTGTAACAAACTGCGCACCCCATTGGAGTGCGAGCAAAAGTGTGTCCATGTGGATGTCTGTGGGGAGCAATTTTACCAACCGGATGCGGCTCGTTATGGGGCTCACATCCTTCCGCAGACCCGGTCTGCAGATGATTTGGGGCGCTCCCTGGGTAAGCAGTTCCCTCCCCCCCGTGTGTCATCGCCGCCAGCAGTGCGCAGTCTGGGTGTGGGAACAGTTTTCAAGGAACAAAGATACATAGATTCAGATGTGGTAGCCACCCACATCCAGTGGCGCACGCAATGTCCCGCTCTGCTCCTCAGTTGTGGTGCCCAATTCCGGCGGGGTGACTCATCAATACTCTTTCAGAGTGCATCTGCGGTTCTGGGGGTAAACTCTGGGCCTTTTAGCACCTCTGTTAGTGTAGAGTCCGAGCTGATCGAGTCCGACTCTGAGCCTTCCTCGGGGCGCGTCCTGAGAGTCTCAAAGGAGTTCTGTGTCAGCAGGGGGGTTTCTTTCAGGACCTTGGCTCTCTCTTCTGCGGCCTGTTTCTCCGTGGGTTGTCCCCTGGTGCTCCTCTTAGTGCGTTTCCGCGAAGAGGATACTGACCAGTCCTCGTCAGTGCCATCCACTTCTTGGGGGCGAGCGAGCCCCTTGGCGTGGATCCACGTCCAGGCATCCTCCGGAGAGGTGAACACGTGGGTGCGTTCATCTGTTGACACTCTTAGTTTGGCAGGGAATAGTAGTGCGTACTTTATGTCATGTTCACGAAGGCGCTGCTTTATTTTGACGTAGGAGTTGTGTCGTTTTTGCACCTCTTGAGTGAAGTCTGGGTAAGCGCTGACAACTGAGTCCTCGTATCTGAATGGGCCTTTGTTGCGGAACTGCTGCAGTATAGCATGGCGGTCTCTAAAGTTCAGGAACCTGGCTATTAGCGGTCTTGGGGGTTGGCCCGGAGCCGGGGGACGTCCCGGGATCCTGTGCGCTCTTTCTACGGAGAAGAACTTCGATGGGGCTCCATTCAGAACCTCTTTGATTAGCCAGTGTTCCAGCAAGAGTTCTGAGTTTTGATCCAGTGATTTTTCAGGGAATCCCAGGAACCGTACGTTATTACGGCGGGATCTGCCCTCCGCCCCCTCTGCTCTTCTCAGCAGTGTCTTTACTTCTGCGTCTAGGCGGAGAATTTGTTTTTGGTTGTCCGCTCCGTGGGGGTCAGTTCACTTAGCACCTCTTCCGTTGACTTCACTTTTTCGGATAATTTGCGATGGTCTACTCTGAGTAGATTCAGGTCTTGCGATATCGTGTCTATCCTGTTCTCCAGTGAGGATTTAGGCCCTCATTCTGACCTTGGCGGGCGGCGGAGGCCGCCCGCCAAAGTCCCGCCGTCAAGTTACCGTTCCGCGGTCGAAAGACCGCGGCGGTAATTCTGACTTTCCCGCTGGGCTGGCGGGCGGTCGCCTTCAGACCGCCAGCCAGCCCAGCGGGAAAGAGGCTTCCACGATGAAGCCGGCTCGGAATCGAGCCGGCGGAGTGGAAGCTGTGCGACGGGTGCAGTTGCACCCGTCGCGTATTTCACTGTCTGCACAGCAGACAGTGAAATACATGTAGGGGCCCTCTTACGGGGGCCCCTGCAATGCCCATGCCAGTGGCATGGGCACTGCAGGGGCCCCCAGGGGCCCCGCGACCCCCCCTACCGCCATCCGGATCTCGGCGGTCCGACCGCCGGGATCTGGATGGCGGTAGGGGGGGTCGGAATCCCCGCGGCGGTGCAGCAAGCTGCGCCGCCGCGGAGGATTCAATGGGGCCGCGGTACACTGGCGGGACCCCGCCAGTGGTGCCGGTCCGACCGCGGCTTTACCGCCGCGGTCGGAATCCCCATTGGAGCACCGCCGGCCTGTCGGCGGTGCTCCCGCGGTCCTCCGCCCTGGCGGTCAAAGACCGCCAGGGTCAGAATGACCACCGTAGTGTCCATAATTGCCTGTAGCACTTTCTCGAATTGTGAGGAGTGGGCCTTGAGTGTGTTTTCCAGTGACTATAGGGTTGGTATAAGTTATTTATCGCCGGGTGCTGGTCCGTGTATGCTTCGGTCTTGGCTTTTCGCTGATTTGGACGTTACTGCCATTTAACCTGATTTTTAAACGTCCTTTGGGTAGATGTACTGCACCACCAGGTGCAAACCGGGTGGATGACTTCGCTGGTGGCGCACCCGCGCCTCGCTGTTGTGTATCCTCGTCTCGCGCGCACCCACACAGTCATCTGCGTCCTCTGAGCAGGCCGGGCGGGGGCAGCGTGCCCTCACGGGCCACTGCCGATGGGCACTCCACGTTCTGGGACATTGGCCCTCCTGGTGACCTCCGAGGTAGGTTTTGGCCTGGGCGCACAGGGTCCCCCTGCCACTGGGCCCGCCGACCAGCATGGGCAGAAGAGAGGGGGGGGCCAGACCCACGTTGCGTTTGCCGATTCCCCCGCCGACAACATGGTCCAGGTGTTGGATCCTCCGGTGAGATGGGGGAAGATCCCCCCGTGGGCGTGTGCTGAACAAGCTCCGGGTGCACGTGGGATCACCGCCGCGGCCGGGCGCTCTCACGGTGAGGCGGCGCCACAGGCCTTAAACTAGTTCCAGGCCCGGTACGGCCGCGCGTGTGCCCCGCGGGCTATAATGGCGAGTGTTTCTTGCGGCCAGTTGTTGGGGGGGCACACCGAAGGGGCTCGGGCAGCGGGCCGCAGTGTCCGTTCCCCCCCCCACCCGAGCGGGGGGAGGGAGCAATGGTGAGGAGGGGGGGAGTGAGGGGTGGAGCAGGGCCCAGGTCTAGGCCCACCTCCCCTCAATGCGAGCCCCCCTCGCCACCGCGCACCCACCGTGCAGCAGGACCCGCAGGTCGGATCTTGGGACGCCGCCTCTGCAAAGATGGCGGCCGCGGCTCCTCCGAGGCTTCCGATTCTCCGGCGGCCGCGCCCCACGGCCGCACAGCTTCAGTCGGCTCTGCTGGTGGGGAGCCAGGTTCCGCGGGGTAGATCCTGTCTCCACATTCAGGTAATGGCGTCCCGGGAGCGCCCTGCAATTGTTTATTGGCGAGCCCGAGACGGAGCGCTTAACTAAGCGTCCTTGCCGGCCGCCATCTTGGCTCCTCCCCCTGCGAGAAGAATATCTAATGGAAAACCATTGATCTTAAGGCAACCATTTCTGTGCCCATTAGCAAGAAGGCACCTGCTGTGTCTGTAGATAACTTGTCTACTATTGTTGACAACTTCCTTATATTGAGATCATTCCAGATCACTCCTACTGATGGAATTATAGCACCAAAGATATCTCCTACAATCTCTGAAGCACTAGCACTCCTCTTGATTCTGTTGTTAGGTCTCTCATCCCAAACTGGATCATTAAAATAGTCCACAATATATCTGTGGAAACACTTCTCCCAAGTAGCATGTGTTAGCGCATCAGACCTTAACTCGGACTTGAATCAAAGATTACAAATGTATGCAATCCCTGAAAATTGCCAATCTCTACTTGATATGGGTCTGTAATCGGGTTTGTCAGATACTGGTTTGCTACCCACACAACCTGAACTGTTCTACCTGAAAGAGGCAAATTCAGAACCTCTGCACTTCTCACTGTAGAGTGTGTAGCTCCTGTGTCCACCAAGAATGAAACTCTGTGACCCATAACCTTTCCCTTCACATAGGGCCCTCTCTGATCTACTTCTAAAGAAGTCACAAGCACACATGGCTCCTCATCTGAATTGTCACTCGTCCATTCACCATTTATTCCATCCTCTCTGTGTAACGGGAAGTGATTCATTGTGTTACTACTTCTGTTTTGCCTCTATCCTGTGACCTGTTGAGAAAACATCGCCTGTTGCTGCTCCATCGAGGCTTGAGGTATTTGCATTTGCTGTCTAGGTACCATGGGAACCTGCTGCTGCATCGGCTGTAACTGTGACACTTGTGCACGGGGCATTTGTACCTGCTGCATGGGCTGACATTTTGCATTTGTTTCACATTATTCTGGAAATTTGTATTAGGACCCCTTAGTCTTGGTCCTCTCACCTTCTGAAATGAACTGATGTCATTACTCTGCTGAACAACACCTTCCTCCACCATCATCGGACACTCTTGTTTCCAATGTCCCACGGCTCCGCAAATGTGACAAGGCAATAGCTTCTTAATTCCCTGCACATCATTCTGAACCACTACAGTATTCAAATCAGGACCATGATTCATATTACCTCCACAACCTCTACCTCTCATCTGTGGTTGAAACATGATATTTCCCTACTGCTGCGTCATCTGCTGTCAAAACTTCCCTTGCACTCCTGTTTGAGCTGCTTTAATCTGGATTACCATCGCTTTCTCTTTCAGCTTTTTCTGTTTCAACTCAATCTCATCACAACAGTATTTCGCATACTACAACACTTCATCATTCGGCTAAGATTGCCAGCAAATCAAATAATTTCTAATCATCTGGCTAGTTTCAGGTCCCAATCCTTCCACAAATCTGAACAAAAAATGTAGCATGTCTTTCGCCTCAGTTGTTTCTGTACCACTGTAATGCTTGAATGCCTGTAAAAATCTCCCATATTATGCATGTATCGACTCTTTAGCTTCCTGTGCTGTCCTGTCAATTCTCTGCCAATCAATATTTTTGGGTGAAATCCTTGATTTTAGAAACTTGATTACCTTATAGTAATATTTCATTACCTCAGGAGACGGTGCACCTGTATTCTTATCCGGTTCACTTGTTGCCCAGTCTACGCTCCTCTTACACTCGACCCATAAGTCAGCTGGAACCACTATCTCTAGTGATGTGTTCAGGTCTTCCCATAAACACTTCAAAAGTTTCACAAACCTGTATGTCTGCTGATACCATTCTACTGGCTTTTCTCTCAATTTTGGATAATCATTTGTAAATGATAGAATGTCAGTTCTGCTCCAAGGGAAGTGAACAAACTTTCCCCCTGGAATTTCTCTCATTGGTAAAATCTTTACTGTATCTTTATCTGGCTGCACATTTTCAGTCAGCTCCAAAGAATCCTTTTTTCTCTTTCCTTTACCCATCTGCCTTCCCATTTGTCTAATGCTCCCCAAGTCTGAGCACTCTGCAGTAATTCCTTAAGGTCTGCCTTCATTCCAGCCGATCTCATATGTTCAAAATCCTTCACCTTAAAATCCTTTTCAAATGCTTAATTTTCTCAATCTCTATGCCGTACTTCTCTGCCAAGTCTGCCAATCTCTGATGCACTCTGCTCACTTCTCTCGTAATCTTTGGTCACAAATATCTCAACTCTGCTTCTGTGTAGGATTCTAACCTATTCACCCCCATCGTTCCCTCAATGAGTTCACCCGCTTCCATGCTTAGTCTGGCACAATTCAAATACTCCTCTCATTTAGGGGCATTCTGCGGGGTATTCAGCTTGTCTAACCATTCAGTCAACTGCTGAGCTGTCAGTCCCTGTAACGAAATGTTACTCGATTGGACCGGAGGCACCTGCTTTGCCACTACATTCAGAGTCTGCGGTGTGAATAATTTCCAATTCTGGCTAACTTTTGGTCCTGTCATAGCATCTGGAGGTGCAACAATTGGACTAAAATTTAACAATGATCTGGATCCGTCAAAGGTCTGACCCACAGAAGAAACTACCCGAACATGTTCGTTATGTCCTTTCCTCATTTGGCTCTGGGTCATTGCTCCCTGTTTACTCACAATCGGTTTCTTTTGTGCAAATAAGGGTACCCCTGGACCAACAGTAATTGGTAGCGATATAGCATACTGGGCTGGTCTGGCACCTACATTCTGTGGGAGAGTAACTCCCATATTCTGATTCATCATCGGAGTCATGTCTGACTGTGTCCCTGACACTAAAGTAAATCTCGGCATTACCTGCAGCTGCACTTGGGGCAACAAATTCAGAGTCGGCTCAGTCTGAATCAGTACTGGTCTCGGAACCACCTGCTCCGTCAGCACCACTAAGTTTGAAGTCGTTTCTAAAATGGGCACATCAGGAGATATTCTCTGTACCTGTGGTGCCTGCATCTGAGTCTGCACTACAGGAGTAGTTGGCACATTAGGACCACTTTGCACCACATTCTGTGTCAGGTTAGCATTAACCTGTACTGGACTCGTTGTACCATTAACCTGTGTAGGGGCTGTCGGATCAGCACTAGTACTCAGACCACTCTGACATACTCTATTTGGTGGTGGTCGATCTCTCAATAACTGTGTAAGGAATAGTCCGATTCCTCCTCTACTGTTGAAGACTTTCTAGCTCCCTTACTTTCGGACAGACTTCTATTCTTCTTCCTAGTCGCTTTCTTTTGTTCCTTCTCATTTTCCTGCCTAATTGCTGGAAACAACTTAACTCCCTGCAAAGTCTCTGTTCTCCATACCTTCTGATCCCAATCCTATTTAGCCTCCGCTAGAGTCTTTTCTACCCTTCTCATCCTTCTCTCGAATTTCAATTGCTGTTGCTGTCTGGCTACTACCTCCCAAATCACTAATGCCTCAAACTGTGCTGGTCTTGGAAGTGTCTTCGATTCATATAGCGTCATCCGTAAATACTCTAAAACCCTCAAATTGAATGTCCCATTTGTAGGAAACACTAAGTTCCCATCTTTATCTGTCAATTTGCACCAGTGCTTTAACCAAAGACATGGTGCGACACCTCTCTCTTCCATTACAATATAAGCCGGTGTATTCCCTGGTGGTGTAGGCTCGCCTATACTCACTGTAATGTACGTATCTCCCCTTAAGGCACTTCTCAATGCTTTGGAAAACGTCATCTTTTCTACTTTTGTTTATTCAAAATCAAATCAAGAAATGACTTTTAATCCCAAGATTCCTTTCACCCACGTTCTCAACCAATTGCCTCTCACGGACGGCTGCCAATCCGTGCGTGACCCTTCTCACTAACCGACGTATCCCAGAGCGGCTCTAATGATGTCACACTCACACATACTGTAGCTGAGAAAGTCTTGCGGCTTATCCTCCTAAACTCCAATCCACACAAAACTAATGCAAAATATTGCGAGCACTAACCAAAAACAAATCTGCTGGTTTACTAAAGAGAAGGTAACACAAACGCTTCAGAGACCTTACAGATTTTCCCTGCTGGCACTTTCCGCACTTACAGCTATTCCTCTTTCTTGGTTTCCCAGATTTGCAAGCAAAATTCGACCCGCAATTTTACTCTCAACTGATCAATGGGTCTGTCGTGGTCCACATAGAAGTCGCCAAATCTCAGTTAGAAATTTTCTCTCGCCCACTTTAACTCACACACTGACTTGCTGACCACACCCGATCAACCTACTAAACCAGACAAATCGCAATATGTAACCAAGGGCCAGATGTAGCAAGCAGTTTTGACCATTCTGTGTCTATGGGAAAATGTGTTTGTACATATGGCCCCAAGTGTCTCATACACTTTTTCAATATACCCCAGAGTCTTAGACCACGCAGGGTTTGTACATCAACAACCACGTGGACAATTTTTTAGCAGAAAGCGCCACAAACAAATGAAGTTCGACAACTTCCCTACTCACACTGTGGAGTACGAACACTCCTTCTACAACTTCATTTGGAGTACACAAACTCCCTAAAAGCCTCACAAACCTCACAATTCACCTGCTATTTGCATAAACTGCGCAAGCGCGACCTATTTCACTCACTGTATCACTAGAACGCCGGGAACATCCTCAAACAATCATTAGAAGGATCCAGGATCTGGGAAAGTCATTTCTGGGTTTAAGGGAGCATCATTTTCCCTCCACACCTTAAGTAAAAGTTTAGTAAGTTTAGTTCCCTATATTAACAATGCTAAGGTCATGTAGATTAATCTCAATATCAAATGAAACACATACAAAAACAACACTGGTTGTCCAAAGCAGCGGAAAAAACGCAATCTAATCAAAGCTTGAACTAAAACACATTCTAAAGTTACAGTGCAAATCAATAGCATAGTCAGCTGCGTTAACAAGATGTAATACATGTAGTTAAGCAGAGAAATTCATCAAACATTAGTCTTTTTGTCATAAGTCAAAATCCTTAACTAACACCAGATTAGCATCAGCATGTTGGGCTTCATGCAAAACAATTTACTGACACAAATTTGGAAAATATCTTACTATGATAGAGTCTTCGACAAAACAGCACAGTCGGTACCTAGAAAAAAAAAGCAAATATGCATAATAATCACAGTTTGTCACATTATACCTATCCTCAGTATGGCTCAGCAAAGCAGAATCAGTCTTCAACCTCACAACATCAGTCGATCAGCAAGGCATCAGGCTCTCAGTCAGGGAATATGAACCCAATGTTGGAATGAATGTTTCTCTTCTAAAATCTGAAAAGTCTCTCCCTCTCCTAAAGTCTGAAAAATCTAAATAAGTCTAAGGTCTTTTCCCTCTGCGGCGTTATTATATCCAAGTCACCTAAACTATCCCATAATTCCCTATTGGTCAGTTAATCGTATGTTCACACTTTGTCCAATAATATTACTTTGTCAAATCTATGAACTCTAATATTACTGCGTTCTCATACAGTTTGTTGGTTCGCCTTACGATGTTGTCATCATCTGGCTTGTCAGGTAACAATATTGTTGCAGCTTTCTTTTCCAGTCAGTATCTTCATTGTTCTTGTCCTGGGAAAGTCCATCTCACACACATTACACATAAAATGTTGAATTAGCAAGAACATTATGTCCTAGTAGTCGGTTCTCACGAAAAGCTTCTGTTAAGCACATTTAAGAATACAATGGACATTTCACAGTTTAATTCACTTGGTCAGCATTTTTATTAAACGCTACGAAATACAGCTTCTGCATGAGGCCTGGCAAAATAGGACAAGACACTCGCTAAGTTATGGCCTGCAACTAATAAAGCTGAAGCATACTTAATAACCTTTAAAATGACATATTACTGCATTAATCTAATAACTTTCAACATTTTATATGTATTCATCGTTAATTAGTACATTTCGTGAACACTGGTGGCCATTCTTCGAGGTCACATTTTCAAATGCGTGCATTATTTTTCTACGTTAATTCATTTTCTACATAAGCACATTATTCAAAATACATAAACACTCATTAATAACTTTTATTAAAGACACCTGCACTCGCACATGTTCCATACCACCATTTCGGCAACTTATAATAGGCAATTTTCCCACAAATGAAATAGACACCTGGTATGGCAGTGTCTTGTCCAGCTAGCATAAAAGTCTAAACACGTCTACATTCAACAGTCCCTACAAAACATGTCTCAGTCTTTGATTTGGGTCTATATTCACATAACATCCTTAAATGTTGCCAATCTAAAGCCAGAGATCCTTGATTTCCTGCTAATGAATGTGTTTCTTTCTTTCCTCAACTTTGTAGAACAATTACCTTTTGTACTTTAGCTTTCATTGCCTTTCTCCTACTTGTCTGATAAACTCTTTCTCTACTGAGGTAAGAATACAGGTCAAATTATTTTTATGTGCATAAACTGTACCAAATGTCAAGGTGTGCTCAAGGAATTCTCCCACTGTGTCAATGTTTTTCGCCTCTGCAATGTTGCTCATATGTTTCATTATTTGCACAACTAAAAACACAAGAACACAGTTGGAATAATAATATTGGTAATATTCCTGCTGATACAAAAATGTAAACAACAGGCTACAGGAAATTTCATAGGTTAAGGGAAGACTGTGATAGCTAATTCCCTCACTCACTGATGAAGGCAACTGTGTGCACATGTTACAGTCTCTACCTTCCATGGTATCTACATATTTATATAACAAATCATAATATACATGGGCAGATAAATCACCTCTAGAAGCATCGGTATGTAAATATTTCTCTTCAATGTATAAAGGATTTTGATCTGCTATGGGGTTTGCTAAACTCGGGGCAATTGTAGATGTAACCTTCTCCGATTCATTTGGTGTTGGAAGACTCAACCTAATGAATATTAATATGAACATGATAACTATCACGACTACTAAAGCTACACATATGTATTTACACTTACTACCCCTACTTCTATTCGACTTCGTGAGTTCTCTAATTTCAGACCAACAATTCAATTTCCAAAAACCTTTTAATGCAAAAAGGCAAATGTGGCTTAAAATATCAACTGTTTTGGCCCTAGACGCCAGGATGGCATTTGAAAGTGTAGAGTGGGGGTACATGATCGCAACACTGCGGAGGATAGGATTCGGCCCCCAATTCTGCGACAGGGTCAAACTGCTATACCTGGAACCCTTGATGAGGGTGAGAGTGAATGAGTTCATACTCAGGCCTTCGCACTAGAGAGGGGGATGAATCAGGGATGCCCACTGTCCCCAATGCTCTTTGCGCTGGCCCTGTAGCCACTGTTTGCTTCTGTTCACCAAGATCCCCTGATCTGGGCCATTCCAGGTGTGGAGGGCTGGGAGGAGTGCATATCCTTGTACGCAGATTATGTGCTACTCTATGTCACTGACCTGACCCTCTCCGTAGATGGACTTCTGCAAATATCCCATATCTTCGGAGAACACTCAGGATATAAGATAGACTGGGAAAAGTATCTGCTCTACCCGCTAACGCAAGAGATTCCCAAACTCCTTTCCCGAAATGCAATTCCGGTTGAAACAGTAGATTTCCAGTATCTCGGGATATACATCACTCAGGACCCTAACTTCACAACTGGACAGGCTAGGTAGGGACGTGGAACATTGGAGGCACCTGCCACTCATGCTCATGGGCAGAGTGACTTTGTGCAAGATGATAGCTTTGCTTTGTCTCCTGTATGTTTTCCAAAACACATTGATGGCGATTCTGGCCAAGGTCTTCCAGAAGATTGACCAAGCCCTCCGATCACTCCTGTGGGCGGGAGGACTCCCACGCATCATGCTGCGTAAGCTCCAAACGGGGAACTGTCAATTCTGAATGCAAGATTGTAATACTGGGCGACACAGCTAGTATTAATCAACAATGTGGCCTTTGCAGGTCCAACAAAGCCAACCTACTGAGTGGACAGGGTGGCTATGGGCACTAAGGGTCACATGGGAGAGCTATACAGTCAACAGGGAGCTCGGAACCTACCAACATACAAGCAAACATTGCTGCAGGCTTGAAGGGACGCAAATCTTCACTTGGGAGAAAGGTAAAAGCTGTCCATGTGTATCCCGCTAGGAGCAGTGACCTCTTGGGGTAGGTGAGAGGACTGAAGGGATTCTCCAAGTGGGCACTAATAGGCATAGAACACCCGGAGACATCTGGAGAGCCAACACCTTCATACCCTTTTGAGGGTTTACAGTGGGAATATGACATGAAAGGGACAGAATACTATACGTACCTGCAGCTGGGCCATGTGCTCTGGAGGCACATCCCGGAGGGGGAGCAGATCAGAGAGACAACACTGATAGAGGAGAGGCTTCTCACAGGGCCACTACTGGAAAAGGCAATGTCGACAATTTACAGGAAACTGGCTAATAACTCACCTGATCCCAACGGGAGATTGAAGGTGGCGTGGGAGAAAGACTTAGACACACTGAATGACGAGGAATGGGCAGGTGCCCTTAAAAGTGCCCAAGAGGTGGCAATCAATCAATGCTTGTAAAGCTCAACTATTCACCCGTTAGGGCCTCAAGGTGCGGGGGGGAGAGTAGTGTTCACCACTGGTTCTTAAAAAAGCCATGTCTTCAGTTCCTTTGTGAGGAGGGAGGTGGTTTGTCTGATGTGGATAGGAAGGGCATTCCAGGCAGTGGCTGCGTGGTAGGAAAAGGAGCGTCCTCCTGTTCTAGGACCCGCTTCTGCCTCGTGCAACTCAGGCTACAACACAGGTCATATCTCTTCCGAGTGCGGGATGGAGGGAACATTTTAAGATATTCTCTGGGACTTCCCTCAGATTCAGCTGTTCTGGCGTGATGTGGTGAGTGAAATATCTCGGATCCTGGGGGACCCCAGGTGGCTCCTTTTGTCAGTAGCGGGGGGGCTCTTCATGGACAAAATACCAACGCATATGACTGTGGCTGGTGGCCATGGTGACCAAGAGGAATGTGGCCAGGGCCCAGGGAGCTCTCAAGTGCCTAAGAGTGGAGGAGTGGTTCTCAGACATGAACCGATGCCAAGGGGTGGAGAGGATGGTATATCAAAGTCGGGGCTGCCCTACGAGATGGGAGAATTGTTCATCCCTGATTGCTAACACTCAGTGGGTTCTGCACTTGCATGCACACGTATGCACGATATTGTTATATGTCTCCAAATTACTCATTGTATGTCACGCTGTGTTGAATAAAAAGATTTCTAAAAAAAATCAACTGTCTCTTTCAGTCCTTTTTTATTTTGAGCAAAGCAGATATCAAAATCTTCTATTTGAAAAAAAATCTAATTATTCACAAAATGTTCCTGAGCTTCTAGAAAGTTCATCAAGTGTTCCATCTGGCAAATGTTCAAAAGGCTTCTACTAAAAGTTCAAATGTCTCTAACAAAAGCACAGCTCATAACCACTAATAATCACTTCCAAAACGTAATGTCTTTGTTCATCAAGTGGCAGCAAGATTTCAAAGTTCAGTTCCACCGCAATCACAAACTCAAGAAATTTAAACCAAATTTGAATTGTTAGAGCAAAAGGTTACAAATTCCTCTCAGTCTTTGGCAGCAAAATATGTCCATTAAGGTGCTGAGAATTTTCAGCTAGCTACTCTTTTTCTCTTTGATCTTCTATTTACTCAATCCTCAGCATCACTGTCACTTTGACTTGACTCTTCAGTCTCCTCAGCAGTCATCAGAGGCACTTGCATAGCTGGCAGTGCTTGATCAGGTGGCCAATTGTCCTCTAGTACAGCTTTGTTTTCTACAGCAACTGGTCCTTCATCATCATCCGAGCTCGCATGACTCAACTGATTCTGTGTCCACCCATCCTTACTAACCACTGATGTTGACCTGGTCAGACCTCCCTCAGACCGTAATTGTGCTGTAGCAGCCACTCGTCCATCCCCAACAGCTTGACTAACCTGATCCCTTTCGCTCACTGTAACCAACTGTTGGAATTTTTGCCTTACGCAGGGTCATCCCCAGTCTTTTTGCCTCCTTCCTCCTGGTTTTTCTGACCTCTTGTTGTTGGCTCTAGGACTATGAGCACTTTATCACTGCTGACCAGTGCTAAAGTGCAGGTTGGTATGTGTGCGCAGTTTTCTGCCACAGGACCTGGCATCTAAACTTAATTGCCAGGCCCAGAACTCCCCTTTTACTACATGTAAGTCACCCCTAAGGTACGCCCTAACTAGCCCTATGGGCAGGGTGCCATGTATGCAGAAAGGTTGGGGGCGCCAGTTGACAGGGAAGGCCCCAGTGATAGGGAGTCCCTTGCTGGGTCCAGTGTAAGAAGCAGGGCTACCTCTCATTCCTTGACGCCTGATGAGCTAAGAGATAGGAGGGAAGAGAGGGACCTGAAGTTGCAGTTAGTGCGCCTAGCTGTTGAGGAGAGAAGAGCTGAGGTAGAGAAGGCCTTAGTACAGGAGAGAATGGCAGAGAGGGCCTTTGCCAGAGAAAGACTCGCTCTAGAGCGCAGTCTGAAGGTTCTGGACTCACCAGCGCTGCAGGTGGAGTCCAGTGGTGGCAGCAATGTACAGTGATGTAGCAAAGATGTTCCTCACATACCCATAGATCTGGTACCTAGGTTCCAAGAGTGGGGAGACATACGTCAGTGGTTAAAGGAATATGAGAGGGCTCTGGTAGAGCACAGGATCCCTGAGAAAGATTGGGGAACTGGCCTAGGGAGCTTTATTCCTGAGGAGGGGAGGGATGCCCTACTGACTCTAGAAGAGAGTGACAGGAAGGGGTACTCAGCTGTAAAGAATGCACTGATTGTGAAGTATAGTTTTTTCCTGAGGAATACAGAAAAAAGGTTTAGGGGTGGTTAGAAACTGTCCCACCAGTCTTGGGAGGAGTTTGTGAAGGATTGCTGCATTGCACTAGATGGATGGGTGAAGGGTATCACAGTAAACAATTTTGAAGGGCTGTTTAATCTGATTGTCAGAGAGCACCTGCTTCGTTGTTGTTTTTCAGAGTTACGCCAACACTTGTCACTGTGTGAGCTCTCTGACCCCAGGGAGCTTGCAAAGGAGGCAGACTTCTGGTTGCGTACCAGAGGGTCTGGTGTGGCATTAGGGGGTGTTCCTAATGAGAGTGGTCTAGGTGTTTCCCATCCAGGTGTGGTGGGAAAGGCTTGTGTCCCACGTAGGTCCCAGTGTATTGGGGCGGGTAAGGCACCCCATGTCCAGTCTCAGAGGAGAGGGAATGGGGTTGGGCTGAGGCCCAGGGTACCCAAGCTCCAGTACCAGGTCCTGGAGGGTTCCATGAGTGAACGCCAGGAGGTGAGCCTAGTTTGTGCCGTAGGGCCAGCTGTTCAGAAGGATCCCATTTTGTCATTAGGACTTGGGCGGGTGGCTGGTGATAGCGTTCCGCCGGTCCTGGTGTCTGGTACTCTCGCTCTACAGCGAGGGTTGAGAGGGGGCTGCGGGCCCCAGTGGAGAACCTGGAGGGTCAGGGGTCAGCTCTGAGAGTAGAGCCCCCCAGGAATGACCTTGGTGAGACCATTTCTGGGCTGGGAAAATCCAGACTGTATCAGATGGGCAGCAGTCAGGAGACCTGCGCCAGCCAGACTCTTGTGTGGCCCTTGGGGAAGGTGATTCCCTGGTGGGGGGTAGGTGTGCCCCCCAGGAAGTCCTGGTGCGCCAGGAAATGATTGAACCACAGGGTGGTGACTCTGGGTTGGATGATCAGGTTCAGGGGGTAAACTCTGACCTGATGGGGAGTAGGTGTGCTCCCAAGGAAGTCCTGGTGCGCCAGGCAGTGGTTCAACCGCTGGGTAGTGACTCTGGGTTGGATTGCCAGATTCAGGGGGTAAGCTCTGATCTGGTAGGGAGTAGGTGTGCTCCCAAGGAAGTCCTGGTTCGCTGGGCAATGGTCCAGTCTAAGGGTGTCGTCCCTGGACTAGATAGACAGGTTCAGGGGGTAAACTCTGACCTGGTTGGGGGGACGGTAAGTGTGCTCACCTCCCCGTGTGAAACTTCTGGTGGATTCTCCCGAAGTGGGGAGACGCAGGACTCTGGAAGTGGGGTTCAGGGAGGGGGAAGCCCGCACAGGACCCCGGTGCAACCCAAGGATGTCGTCCCTAGGTTGGGTGGTCAGTCACCAGGTAGTGATATTGGGCTGGAGAGAGAGTTGTGCAGGGCTGCTGTACCCAGAACCCTGGCAAGTGTGGATTCTGGTGATACCCCTCCTAGGAGAGGAGGGCAGGATCCTATACGGAGGGGCAGAGGGAGGAGAGCCTCGCCTCCAGCCCCTGTAGAACCTATGGGTGCGGACCCTAGGTTGGTGGATCAGTGCCAGGGTAGAGCCCCTGAACTGATCGGAAATGGAGTGGAGACAGGTTGCATTGCACATGGGGCTACCGCCCCCCACTCGTTATGGTTTCAGAGACCAGAGGCTCCTAGATGGCCTGGAGCCTGGTCTGGCAATTGGCAGCTAGAGAACCCCCGTGGGTTGGTCTAGGCTGCCTGGGAAGCATTGACAGAGAGATCCAAGTGGAGTCAGGAAGGCGTAGAACTGGAACATGCCCCTGCTGTTGTGGGCATGGGTCCTTGTTCTATCCCCCCAATCAGGGAAGTACCTCAAGGTATTGATTGTTCTCCCCTGGCTTTTGGCTGGTAGGGGGTTGTGTTGGACTTTTTGCCTTACGCAGGGTCATCCCCAGTCTTTTTGCCTCCTTCCTCCTGGTTTTTCTGACCTCTCGTTGTTGACCAGTGCTAAAGTGCAGGTGCTCTCCCATCTAAAGTTGGTATGATTGGCTTATACCTAATTGGCATATTTAATTTACCTATAAGTCCCTTGTACAGTGGTATCTCTATAGCCAGGGCTTGTAAATTAAATACTACTAGTGGGCCTGCAGCGCTGCTTGCGCCACCCACTGAAGTAGACTTTCAAAACCTGTCTCAGGCCTGCTAGCGCAGGGCCTGTGTGCTCAGTTTTCTGCCACAGGGACCTGGCATCTAAACTTACTTGCCAGGCCCAGAACTCCCCTTTTACTACATGTAAGTCACCCCTAAGGTACGCCCTAACTAGCCCTATGGGCAGGGTGCCATGTATGTAGAAAGGTAGGACATGTGCCATATTGCATGGCCTGTCCTAGTAGTGACAAACAGCCTAACTTGGTGTCTCACTGCTGTGAGTGCTGCCTTCTCATAGGATTGCATTAGAAATGCCCTACCTTATGTGTAAGGGGTATTGTCTGATTTATGAGGGGTAGCGTAGGCATGTTTGGTATGGTTGTGATGGTGATAATAAATGCTGCTTACTGGTGTGGGTGTATTTTTTATTACTATCACAGAAATGCCACTTCAAGAAAGTGCACATTTATCTGTGCTTATGACTCTGGGGTTTTGCAGCTTGACTCCAATCCACATCTGGGCAGAGTGACAGTTGGGGCTTTGCGCATACTTTTCAGACAGCCTGTACACAGAGAGGGTGGAGGTGTCACAGAGGTGCATCTGCATACTGAATAGTCTTCCTGGGCTGAGAGAAGGGAGAGGTGGGGCACACCTACATTTGTAAATGCTGTGCCCTGGCCTCACACAATAGGGTCGTTAACCCCCCACTGATGTTTGGAGCATGTGCTGAAAGGAGAGAGGGGGCACTCCCAGAGCCAGTTGTAACTGGCTGGAACCTCCTCTCCCTACCATTGTAAAACACTGTAAGAACTGACTATAAGTACAGGGGAATTTTCCCCACAATTTGGAAACTCTTGGAATCATCTTAGAACTGGACACCAAAGGCTGAAAGGACTCACCAGGAACCGCCATGGACTGCTGCTGCTGTGCTGACCTGTGACCTGCCTGGTCACTGTGAAGGACTTGCCACTTGCTGCCTTTCCCTTGTGCTGGCCTGTAACTGGGGCCTCCAACTGAGGACCTTGTCTTAAGATTCTGCTCCCCAGGGGCAGGGTGCTGTGGCCCCTGCATCCATTCCTTCACGAGGGGTGCTTCTCCGTGGTTGCGGCTGCCATAGCGCTGATTGAAGCGCGCTTATGGAGCCTTGGGAGCTCGTAGGCTCCTTGCTGCATTGTACCCCTTTAAATAATATCACCGCAGCAGCCCGGGAAGCTGGAAAAACACTCGCGCACCACATCGGGTGCAGGTGAGTGTCTGCTTGGGCCCCAGGAGGGGTCCGATCTTCTTGTGGCTTCATGGCAGGACCAGGGGAAGGCGCGGGGAGTGCCCCCTTCCCCCTGGCCTCTGCATTAGGAGCAGGACGCTCCTTTTCTGCTGTTAGGTAAAACGGGCATTATTGTGGGCCCCCCCCTTGGTGGAAGGGCCAGTGGAGGCCCGAGGGGGGCCCCAGAGATTGTGGGTCCCTGGAGGGGACTGTCATTAAACTGGAGGGGGTGCGTGGTGCCCCCCTCCTGCCCTAAGTTGTTTTTGCTGGCTTTGGCCCCCATCGTGAGGGCCGGTTGAGGCCCTGGGGGGCCCCCAGTAATCACGGTCCCCAGAGGGGCCTGTCTATAAAAGAGAGGAGGTGCATGTCGCCCTCCTCTGGCCCCAGAGTAAAAGGGAGGCCCGCGTTTTGCGCATAGGAGCGCCGGGGGCCCCATTGTTCGCCTTCTAGGCACTGGAGGTGCCTTCATCCAACCAGGAACTGTTTAAAGGACCAATATAGGTGCAATCCAAAGTTCTTTCTACAGACTTTTTGTTTGATTCATATATTACCTACCTGCGTTTGATGTTTTTACATATGTGTATGCAAATGTTCCTTTTATGGACATGCTTGCTAATATGTTTTTCTAACTTGCCATATGTTCTCTAATGTTCCTACTATGGGCATTTTATGATATTCTTATGACAAGTGCTGTGATGTAATAACGTGTTTTCCTGACTACTGCTTATGTTGCAGAATACTGAGTAACCTGTGTGTTATGTGTGACTACTGCTAGGTTGCAGAGTAACTAATGTGTAACGTTCTGACAACTGCTAAGGTAGCAGGATAGTACTGATATGTGATGTTTGGTCTGATAATTACGTTGTGTACAATACAGTATATTTTCATATAATCTGGTGTTGTGTTTCCTTTGTGGTGGGGATGTTGCGTCACATGTGCTGTGTGTGTTGTGCAAGCGCTTTACACATTGCCTCCGGGTTAAGCCTGACTGCTCGTGCCAAGCTACCAAGGGGGTGAGCAGGGGTTATCTTGGGCGTGTAACTCCCTTGCCCTGACTAGAGTGGGTAAGTTCTGCCTGGCTGAGGTGCATACCCTAGCCAACCAGAAACCCCATTTCTAACACCGACCCTTCAGGGACAGGAGCTGTATCATCTAGGAGACCTGGAACTTTGTGAGTGTGCTAGCATGCACCCAGGTAGGGAGACCCACACACTGCACAGCTGTAGTAGTGGTCAAAACCACCTGACGGGAACCTTTCCAATGAGGTTCCACACTGGTTTTCCTTACATATTTCTTCACCATGACCCAATCACCTGGACACAGATCATGGCAAAACTCCTGCTGCAGCTATACTGTAGCTTCTGCAACCTGATGAGACAAAGAAATACCCACATCAGCCAGTCCTTAGCAATAATCCAGTACCAAGTCATCTGCAAAGCTCACAAGCACATTTGCAGGCACAGCTGGCAATCTCATGGCCCTTCTCATGATAATCTCATGAGGGGACAAACCAGTCTTTCTGTTGCATACTCATCAAGACAAGTGGCAATGCGTCTGACCATTCTAATCAATCAATCAGTTATTTGTAGAGAGCGTTGCTGTCACCCCTGGGAGCATCTGGGCACTGGGTGTGATGCCTCTGTAGAAGGTCCAGGTGTTGAGCTTCTTCCTGAAGTCTGCCAGTGAGGGTGCAGTTAGGAGGGGGTGCAGTAGGATGTTCTAGGGCTTGGCGGCATTGTAGGAAAAAGAGTGGCCGCTACTGAGGCAGTGGCGGATTCTGGGTGTGTGTGCAAGGGCCAGACAGGAAAAGCGCAGGTGTCAGTTGGGTTGGTAAAAGTATAGACGGTGGTTGATGTAGTCCAGTCCTTGATCATGTAGGGCTTTGTATGCATGTGTGAGGAGCTTGACATCTCTTCTGGATGGGGAGCCAGTGGAGGTTTCTGAGGTGGCGGGTGATGTGGGTTCACCTGGGAAGGTCCAGGATGAGTCTGGCGGCAGTGTACTGTATTGTCTGGAGTCTATTTAGAAGCTGTGTGAATATGCCAGCGTCGACTGTGTTACCGTAGTCGAGGCGGCTGGTGACAACGGCTTGGGTGACAGTTTTTCTGGTGTTGGCTGAGTTCCATCTGAAGATTCTGCAGAGCATGCAGAGGGTATGGAAGCAGGAGGAGGCAACTGCGTTGATATGCTGCTTCATGATAAGCTGACTGTTGAGGATGATGTCAAGGTTGCAAGCATGGTCTGTAGGCATGGGGGTGGGTTTGAGTTCGGCTAGCCACCAGCTATGGTCCCATATGGAGGTATTCTACCCAAAGATAAGGACATCCGTCTTGTTGGAGTTGCACTTCAGGCAGTTAGTTTTCATCCACTCGGCTATGGTGGTCATGGCATTGCAGAAGTTGGTTCTGGTGGTGGAGGGGTCTTCAGTAAGTGAGAGGATCAGTTGACTATCATCTGTGTAGGAGATGATGTTGAGTTCATGTGATCTAACAATGTCTGTCAGGTGGCTCATTTAGCTATTGAACAAAGTGGGGCTGAGGGGTGAACATTGGGGTATGTCAAAAATGATGTTCTTGGGTACAGTGGTGAAAGGGGGTAGTTGACTGCTCCGTGTGTCCTGTCAGGAAGGAGGCGATCAATTTGAAGGTGTATTCGATGCTGTGGAGTCTGTTGATGAGTTTTGGTGGGAGATGGTGTAGAATGTAGCTGATATGTCGAGAAGAAGCAAAGCGCCTGTTTCCCCATGGTCGAGGAGTGCTCTGATGTTATTAGTGGCAGTGATGAGTTTTGTCTCTCTGCTGTGGTTGGAATGAAAACCTGACTGAGAGGTGTCCAGTAGATTGTTTTCTTCCAGGTAGCTGGTGGTGCAATGATGTTGCAGAAGGCCGGTCGGGGTCCTGGGGTTCTGTATATGAGTGTTCCTTCTTGAGTACTTTGGTCGGGTAGGGGAGTAGAGAGATGGATTGGTAATTTTGTCCCAAAAAACTGCCAATGTGATGGAGGAGTTGAGGGTGATGGTGAGTTCCGTGCTGATGAGGTTGCTTCCAAGGTCGAACAGGTGGTGGGGGCATAGGTCAGTGGGTGCCCCGGAGTAAATGGAAGACATGATGGCTGAGTTGGATTGAGTGGTGAGGGGTTTCCACGTGGCAATAGTACTGTTGGTGTGCACTGGGGGGTCGAGAGAGCTGAGGTTGGAGATCGTGGGTTGAAGTTGTAAATGGTGATGATCTTGCTTTGGAAGTAGTCTGAGAGGGTGTTGCAGAGTTCTTGGGAGGGGTGGATGGTGTTCTCTGTAGCTGCAGACTTGGAGTATTCCTTGGCTATTTTGAAAAGTTATTTTGTGTGATTGGATGCTGATTTGATGCGGGTCACGATGGCCGCTCTCTTGGCCTCCTTGAGTTGTCAGCTGTAGTTGCTGAGGGCTGCTTTGTGGACTGTTCTATTGTTGGGATTCCTGGTAGATTGCTATCGCTTCTCAAGTTTGTAGCAGCTGCATTTGGTGGCTCTGACCACCTGGGTGTACCAGCTGGCATTTGTAGAGGTTTTGTTGGTTCTGAATGGTTTCAGCAGGCTAATTGAGTCAGTATATTCGGTGGTCCAGGAGAAGTTCAGGATGACCTGTTTAAGGTGAAATGAGGGTTTGAATGACCTGAGGGCCTGCGTCCATTGTAACTCAGTAACTCTGCTCCTGTTGCAGCAGTCAACACTGTTGTTCTAGGTGGTGTTGTGATCGGACTAGGAGAGTTCTGTGATGTGGCTGAATCTGTCTCTGTTGCCGGGGGTAAAGAGGAGGCCAAGATTGTGTCTGACCTTGTGTGTGGGTACGTTGACCAGTTGGGTGAGGTCTATGTTGCTCAAGTTCTCGAGAAGGGTGGTGGAGTTGGGTGTAGTCGATGTGGAAATTGAGGTTGCTGAGTAGAATGTAGTGGTTGGAGTCGATGGCTAGTGGTGTGATGATGTTGCAGAAGGCCAGACAGGGTCCTGGGGGTCTGTATATGAGGGTTCCTCTTGAGGTAGTTTTGGTTCAGTTTGTAGTTGGAAATTGAGGTGCTCCATGAGAGGTGAGGTGTCATCATTGGTTGCAATGCACCGAATGGTGTTCTTGAATATGATGGCGATGACCCCGCCATGTTTGTTGGTGCGGTCCCATGTGTGATCTTGTAGCCCTTTGGTGTAGCGGTGGCGATGTCGGGTTTCGAAGAGGGGTTTAGCCAGGTATCGGTGGTGAAGGCTACATGTGGTGAGAGGGACGTGATGGTGTCCCAGATTTCCATGGCGTGTTTGCAGAGGGATCGGGCTTGAGCAGAATACATCGGAGGAGTACAAGGTTGGCCGTGGCCTTCCAAGTGGGTGTGGAGCGGGGTCCTACGTGGGCTGCTGGCTTGGTGTTGCTGGAGAAGTGTCAGCTTCAGCAAGTGAAGGGTCTTTTGGTAGCACAAGGGGATGCTGTGCAGGCGATCTTGTTGTGGCGCTCAGGGTTCATGGCTCTGAGCTCCTCAGTAGAGTAGCGGTGGGTGGCTGGAGGGCCAGGGTTCCTGGTGCTGGGCATGGTCCAGGCACGGACGTGTGCAAAGGGTTTGCCTTTGGTGCGTCTTTGCTGCACCGGTGGTGCGCCTGCTGCGCCGCTTCGCTGCTGCCTCGATTAAGTAGATCCTGGGGGGAAGGCCGGGTGCTGGGTGGCGGGAGGCGGGACAAGGCGGGAGGAGGGATATGGGGAAGAGAGGATACTGAGCAGAAAAGGCAAGCAGGGTAAAAACGGTTGATACAGATCCTCTATTTGCACTCAGAATTAACTTAATACCAACCAAGCCCACACTCACACAGCTATCTACACTATCAACAGCATCTCATAACAAGCACCTCACTTCAGACAATAAATTAACCAAGGGACTTCTACACTTGTGCATTATCCCAGGAGTTTAGGTCACAAAGGACCCATCAACAACAACAGCAATAACTGCAGAATTTTTTTAGCAACAAGTGTCACAACCACACAACTTCAGAAACTCTGCAAAACAATTCACAATATCACACTTTACTGCAATCTTTAGGCCAAAAGCAATGCAACCGCTAAACTCTGCTGATACTCACACATTTGTCTCCCGCAGAAACAAAGCTGGTACTTCAAGCTTTGGAATGAACCACAGGACAGAATTTGAGGTGGGCAAAGTTTGGAGTGAGCAAATTCCCTCATACTCTGCCCAAATTGTCCCCCCTGGCTCGTGGGGCAAACCAGACTTGTTAACACATTTTTTGCTTCGTGTGTGGGCTCCTTGGGGCCTTTAGAGGCTTGGGGAGATGGCTGGTGTGCTCCCCTACATCTTACAGTCTTTTGGCCCCGGGGATAGGCTCGCCGGTGCCTCTCAAGGCTTGGGGAGAGGGGGATTGTGTCCCTCCTCCTCATACTTAATATGTTGGGTTCCCAGGATAGGCTCTCCAGGGCCTCTGATGGCTTAGAGAACGGGGGGCGATCATCCCCCTCCCCATATACAATGTGTTCAACTCCGGGGGTCTGCAGGTTTGGATAGGGGGGCATGCAGCTCCCTCCTTCATGAAATCACCCCCTTGGGTAAGCTCCCTGAGGTGTATGGATTTAAATGCATCACAGGTGCCATTTCTTTTTTTGATCCCACCAGAGTATCTTGGAATTGCTGCATTTTATACTTTTTTTTCTTTTTGGCCCAGGGGAAAATCCCTCTGGGTTCCCCTCCATGGGGCTGAGACGGTAAGGGAATCCCCCCTTCCCCCTATATATTCTTATTAATTGTATAACTTCAGGACATGAGACTAAGGGGGTGATTCCAACCCTGGCGGTCGGTGTTAAAGCGGCGGCCAACCCGGTCTAAAAAATGGAATTCTGACCCTGGCGGGAACCGCCAACACAGCCCGCCACTTTAACACTCCGACCGCCACGGCAGGACAGACAAACAGCGCGGCGGTCACCGCCAACAGGCAGGCGGCAGACAATGTACCGCCCCCACTATCACAACTCACCAATCCGCCACCTTTTCTGGGGTGGGAGCACCGCGATAAAAACACGGCGGAAACAGACTACGAACGGGAAAACACTCACCTCTACGCACTCCACGAGGACGGAGGACAGCATGGAGCCCGAATTAAACATCCTACCAGCTATTGTCTACCTGCTCATCTACCACGAGTACGAACTCCGGCGCAGAAGACAACGGTGAGTACTGCATTTACGACACAGGGGAGGGGGGAGGAGGAAAGGTTACGAGCACACACATACGCAATACACCCACCCCCCAACCCCACCCCCCCAATACCTACACACCAATGCAGAGCAACAAGTCAGAGTGACACCCCCAAACCCCCCAGAAAAATGCAAAGACATAATAAAAATGGTACGTTAATTTTATGTAAAAATTAGGTTCATTGAAGTCATGGATAATTTACGAAATGAAATATCAAACCATAAATAATGAACAGTGCGAAAGCTATGTACAAAGTCAATAAGTCCAGCTCAGTTTTTCGAATATCCACAGTCCGTGGGCCAATGTCCACCAAACACATGGGCAAAGCCCACACAGGAGACCTGAGTCCGTTGGAGAGAACACTGCTGGGGCATCAGATGACAAAACTACAGGCACCTCAGGGGGAAGGGAAGGGGGGGCACCTCAGCCACATGAGTCCACAACGCCAGAACCACGAAGGGGCCACCATGCCCACTGCCATATCCTGGGGAGTGCAAGGCCACAGTCTCTCAAGTCTCTACAGTGGGTGGGTTGCCCACTGTGCCATCCTGGGGAGTGCAAAGCCACAGTCTCTCAAGTCTCTACACTGGGTGGGTTGCCCACTGTGCCATCCTGGGGAGTGCAAAGCCACAGTCTCTCAAGTCTCTACAGTGGGTGCCTTGCCCACTGTGCCATCCTGGGGAGTGCAAAGCCACAGTCCATCAGGTGGATTACAGACTCCACTGGTTATGGAGGAGGCAGGGTGCCCAGAGTGCAGCGTGAACAATAGCTCGAGACAGAACCGGCACTGTCAATGGGCCAGCGGTGCTTGACAGGAAGGGCCCAGCGGAGCGGTGCTTGAGACGGCGGGGCCCAGCGGAGCGGTGCTTGACAGGAAGGGCCCAGCGGAGCGGTGCTTGAGATGGCGGGGCCCAGCGGAGCGGTGCTTGACAGGAAGGGCAAAGCGGAGCGGTGCTTGACAGGAAGGGCCCAGCGGAGCAGTGCTTGACAGGAAGGGCCCTGTTCAGCGGTGCTTGAGACGGCGGGGCCCAGCGGAGCGGTGCCTTTCTTCACGGCGGGGCCCTCTTCAGCGGTGCCTTTCTTCACGGCGGGGCCCTCTTCAGCGGTGCCTTTCTTCACGGCGGGGCCCTCTTCAGCGGTGCCTTTCTTAACGGCGGGGCCCTCTTCAGCGGTGCCTTTCAGCACGGCGGGGCCCTCTTCAGCGGTGCCTTTCTTCACGGCGGGGCCCTCTTCAGCGGTGCCTTTCTTCACGGCGGGGCCCTCTTCAGCGGTGCCTTTCAGCACGGCGGGGCCCTCTTCAGCGGTGCCTTTCTTCACGACGGGGCCCTATTCAGCGGTGCCTTTCTTCACGGCGGGGCCCTCTTCAGCTGTGCCTTTCTTCACTGCGGGGCCCTCTTCAGCAGTGCCTTTCTTCACGGCGGGGCCCTCTTCAGCGGTGCCTTTCAGCACGGCGGGGCCCTCTTCAGCGGTGCCTTTCTTCACGGCGGGGCCCTATTCAGCGGTGCCTTTCTTCACGGCGGGGCCCTCTTCAGCGGTGCCTTTCTTCACAGCGGGGCCCTCTTCAGCGGTGCCTTTCTTCACGGCGGGGCCCTCTTCAGCGGTGCTTGTTCAGTCATTCAAGGGAGCCAGACCTGGCCAGGACTCCCTGCTTAGTCACCCTCCGACCGTGCAGTTGCTGGACCCTTCTGTGACGGAGTCCTGGGCCCGTGGGTGTCCTCCGTCACACCCGGGATGGGGCTTGTGGGGCCCTCCTGGTCCGCGCCCCTGCTGGCTGACTTCTCCGCCCGGCTGCCCTTGCCCTCCTTCGATGAGGCTCTCTGGCCCTTGCCTCCCCTGGATGTTGTGGCAGGTGACGGCCCAGGACTTTGCTCCTTGGGGGCAGCCATGACAGTCTTCTCGCGGCGGCCCTTGATTTTACGGGTCCTCTTTCCGGGGGGGGGGGCTGGCTGTGCCCTTGCTGCTGGCCGATGTATCAGTGCTATGAAAGGGGGGACTCCAAAACCCGTGCACAATGCTGACACTTGAAGCAGGGCTGGTGGTGGCTGAGGTGCTCAAGGGACTCTTACCAGATGGAGGGGGTGGGTCAGGTGGGGCAAAGAGGTTAAGTTTGGAGAGGTAAAGTTTTTTAGGACCAATGTAAAGGGTAGGTGTAGTGGGAATGGGAGTGGAGGAAGAGGATGTGGTTGTAGGAGAGTCAGGTGTGCTGTCTTTGGGTGCAGGTGCTTGTGACGTAGTCTGTCGTGAGGTGGTTGTCTGTTGGGTGGGTGGCTGCCTGCGTTTGTGTGTCTTGGAAGAGGGGGTGACAGACACAGTGGGAGAGGACACAGGGGACGTGTATATGGCAGTGGGGGTGGTGACTGCACGTGTGCGGACTGTACTGGAGGGTGTGCTGGTGATGGAAGTACTGGCTGATGGTGGTGTGCATGCAGGTGTGAGTGGAGATGTCACAGGGAGGGAGGAGGGAGACGAGGAGGAGGGGGACACAGAGGTGGTAGTGACTGTTGGCATGTCTGCATCTGGGTGTTGCTTGGGTGAATGCTTGTGGGATCTGTGGTGCTTATGTCTGGATGAGCTGCCCTTGGGTGTTGAGGTGTGTGCAGGCTGGTCTGATGGTGTGGATGGGATAGGCTGAGGAACAGGAGACAGAGACAGGGTGGAGGCAGTTAGAAGAGGGAGGCTGGAAACAGGGACAATGGCTGCCGTCAGTGCTGAGGCCAGAGTATTGAACGATCGTTGATGGGCAGCCTGACCTGAATGAATGCCCTCCAGGTATGCATTGCTCCAATGCACCTCCCTCTCTACTCTCTTTATTTAGTCTCCACAGCCCACCCATTGGCAGCAGGCACAGCAGCTGCAATGAGGCCTACTCAGCATACCTGAAGAGGAGTCCAATGTCGCTGGATCAGCAGACAGGAGACTGTGCTTTGCAGGATAAAGTCCTGGGGGCCAGGGCTACACAGAGCCTGAAGATCCCTTGGAGGAGTAGCAAACAAGCATTGGTAGCTACAAGAGTTCCAATGCACAGGGGTACTGTCCTGCAAGGAGTGCAAGGGACTTACTGTCTCCCAAGTTAGACAGCTGGCAGAAAGGACTAAGGGGACCACTCCAGACCACTACCTGTGATTCAAAATCCATGCAGTTCCGGAGGAGAGCAGATCCACGCAACCGGTCATCATTGCAGTTGGTGCCTGCAGATGCAGGGGAGTCCTTCACTCCAAGGGAGATTCCTTCTTATTTCTTATGCAGGCTAAAGACTCACCACCCTCAGAGGATGCACAGCTGGGGAAATGTTGCAGTTGCTGGAAGGAGCCAGAGAAATAATGTTGCAGAGCGGAGTTGTGGCTGAAGTTGCAGATTGTCAGTTCCTGGAGGATCCAGTTGCAGTCCCAGTGGCCAGAAGATGAAGTAAATGATGCAGAGGCGTCCTGCTGGAATCTTGCGTGTCACATTTGAGGAACCACCCAAATTGGAGACCCTAAATAGCCCTGGGAGGGGGATTGGTCACCTAGCAGGGTTCCCACCCATCAGGAGGGGCTGTGACGTCACCTACCTGACCTGGCCACTCAGATGCTCCAAGGGCCTGTGCCCTCCTTGGATTCAAGATGGCAGAATCAAGTGGCCACCTTGAGGAGCTCTGGTCACCACCCATGGGATAGTGATGGACAGGGGCATGGTTACTCCCCTTTCCTTTGTCCAGTTTTGTGCCAGAGCAGGGACCGGGGATCCCTGGACTGCTGCAAACTGATTTATGCAAGGAGGGCACCAAATGTGCCCTTCAAAGCATACCGGTGGCTTGGGGAGGCTACCCCTCCCAAGCTATATAACACCTATTTCCAAGGGGGAAGGGTGTTGCCTCCCTCTCCCACAGGAAATCCTTTGTTCTGCCTTCCCTTCTTGATCTGGTCAAGCAGCAGGAGGGCAGAAACTTATCTGGAGGGTGGCAGCAGTGCAGGCTGCTTACAAAACTCTGAAAGATTAGTAGGAGCAATACTGAGGGGTCCTCTAAGGAGCCCCCAGAGTGCATGGAACCATACAACCAATACTGGCAACAGTATTGGGGTTTGATTGCGACATGTTTGATACCAAACATGCCCAAGTTCGGAGTCACCATTATGTGTCCAGTACACGGGTAAAATGGCTTCCTGGCACTTACAAAGTACAGTAAATACAGTAAAATGGAGCTGGAGTTTGTAGGGGAACATCTGCCCATGCAGGGGTGCCCTGACACACAGTTACCTGCACCCTGCCCTCTGGGCTAGTAGGGCCTACCATAGGGGAGACTTACAGTGACCTTCAGTGAAAGGGGGCATGCACCTTTTCATGCAGGCTGCAATGGCAGGCCTGCAGACAAATATTGCATGGGCTCCCATGGGTGACACAATACAGGCTGCGGCCCATGGGGAGCGCCTGGTGTCCCAATGCCCTGGGTACCTAAGTACCAAATACGAGGGACTTATATGGAGGCACCAGTATGACAGTTGTGGAGTGTGTAAAGTCCTAGGCACCCAAATTTTGAGGGAGAGAGCACAATCACTAGGGTCCTGGTTAGCAGTATCCCAGTGAAAATAGTCAAAGCATACTGACAGCAGGCAAACAGTGGGGGTAACTATGTCAAAATGAATGACTTTCCTGCACATCCCAGCTCCTTAAAAGACTCCAGACTCTACAGAACACTGCAGCCAGACTCATTCTCAACCTCCCCAAGGGCTAAAGCATCACCCCACACCTCAGGGACCTCACGTGACTCCCCGTCTGTAAATTAAAAAACCTCACTTGCATGCAAACCTCTCCACAACCTAGGGCCATCCGACTTCAACCATCGGCTGATCTTCTACGTCCCAGCAAGACAACTATGCTCCGCCTCGCTAAACCTCGCACACACCCCACATCCTTTGCAGCCACAGCGGAAGCCGCTCCTTCTCCTACACAACAGACAAGTCCTGGAACAGCCTGCCCCACCACCACCGATCAGCTCCCTCCTTGGTGAATGACAGAAGGAGACTCAAGATGTGGCTTTTTGAAGGAGACACAGCACCCTCAGCACCCAGATACCCTTGGAGGTGATATTGCTGTGCTTTACAAATGCTATGATTGATTAATTGATTGATGCAACTCCACCATATGCCACTCCACTCTACGTTACTCCACTTTTAACACATTCCACTGTATGCCACTGTACACTACTCCACTGTAAGCTATCCCACTGTATGCTTCTTAACTATATGACATTCTAGTCTATGCCACTGCTCTGTACACCACTACACTGTATGCTACGCTATTCCACTGTTCACACCTGCACTGTATAGTACTCAACTTTACACTATTCCATTCTATGTCACTCCACTCTACTCACTCTAATACGGTACACCACTTTAAGCCACTTCTCTGTACACCACTGCACACTACTCCACTCTCCTGTACCCCTCTCCTCTCTACACCACTCCACTGCACTCCCTCCACTGTGCATCCCTTCCCAGTACACCACAACACTACACTCTTCCATTGTATGCTGCTCACCTCTATGATACTGTAGTCTATGCCACTGCTCTGTATGAAAACTTCTCTATACACCACTAAACTGTATGCCAATCCAGTGTAAACTATTTCACTGTACTGAACTCCACTATACCGCACTTCACTCTATGCCACTCCACTGTACACCACTCAACCCTGTGTCACTCCGATCTAAGCATTTCCACTGTACACCACTAGACTGTACCTCATTCCACTCTATGCCATTCTACCGTACTCTACTTCAGTCAATGCCACTCCCCTCTATGCTATTCCACTCTATGCCACTCCACTCTTTGCCACTCTATTCTGCCCAGCTCCAGTGTAATCTATTCTACTGTATGCCGCTCCAGTGTGTGCCACTCCGCTCTATGCCACTCCACATAAAGCCATTTCACTATACGCTACTACACTTTACCTCAGTCCACTCTATGCCAGTCCACTCTTGAACTCTCCACTGTACACCACTTTCTTCTATGCCATTCCACTGTATGCCACTTCACTCTATGCTATTCCACTGAACACACTAACATGCTCCAATATATGGCACTACACTGTACATCACTACACTATATTCCATACTACAGTATGCTGCTCATCTCTATGACACTTTAGCCTATGCCACTACACTGTACACCAATCCAGTCTACTCTTTTTCACTGTGCACAACTTCACTGTACGGTACTCCATTCTATGCTATTCCACTATACGTCACTCCACGCTATGCTACTTCACCGTACAATTCTCTAGCATATGCTATTCCACTGTATGTCACTGCACCGCTCTACCCTACGCTACTCTACTCCACTCCACTGTGCGCTACTCCATTCTACACCACTCACTCTACCCAATTGCACTCTAACGCACTCAACTGTATGTCACTGCACTGTACACCACTACACTGAACTCTATTCCACTGTATGCTGCTCATCTTTATGACACTCTAATCTATGCCACTGCTATGTATGTCACTACACTGTATGCCACTACACTGTACACCACTACACTGTACACTATTCCACTGTATGTAAGTCCACTCTATGGTACTCAACTCTATGCCACTTCAACTCCACACCACTGCACTGTACACCATTCTACTATACAACATTCCACTGGATGCCACTCTATTATGCCACTGCCCTTCACGCCACTGTACTATATCCAGCTCCACTCTCTACCACTACACCACATTCCACTCCACTCTACACTATTCCACTGTCTGCCACCGCACTCTAACACACTACACTGTACACCACTGCACTGTACAACACTACACCATATGACATTCCACTGTATGCTGCTCTACTCTACAACACTCTAGTCTATGCCACAGCTCCACACACCACTACACTATATGCCAATCCACTCTACACTATTCCACTGTATGCAACTCCACTGTATGGTATTCCACTTTATGTTATTTCACTCTATGCCACTCCACTCTACCCCACTTCACTGTACACCACTCTAATATATGGCATTCCACTTCACTTTATACCACTGCACTCTATGCCACACTACTCTACCCCACTCCACTCTATGCCATTCAACTGTACGCTACTCCAATCTATGCCACACCACTCTACCCAACTCCACTCCCTGTCAATTCACCATACTCCCCTCAACAACACTATACTCTATTCAAGAACAGTCCATGACCCTCCACTGTACCACACTATACACCACTGTATAGAACTACACTGTACAACAATGTAATCCTCTCAAAGTCACTGTAGAACACTCTACCTTATTCTATAGCAGTCTACAGCGGTTAAATAATGGAACCACACATGCCTTTACCATGAAAATGTTTTGCCACACATTTCCCTTTACCATGAAAATTCCTTTGTAAAGGCCTGCATGGTAAACATTTAAGAGGTAAGTGCAACAGTCAAATCACCACTTGCCATAAATTTGAAAACCTGAATAATTCACAAGCATTTGGGTGACGGCAAAAATCTTTCAGCAACGGTTCTGGCACCATCACGATTGAATTCAAAACACAGTCCCACCTGCCGCTTCCAAACTCCTTGGGCCGGTGCCTCTATGTCGTGAGGCTAAGACTCATGTTTCAAATAAAGTTCCAAAAAAATGTGAAGCACTCACTGGGTTGCCAGAATTCTGCATTTTATTCAGACGTGTTTTGGACAAATGCCTTCCTCAGTGTTAAAATGCATATGCTAAATACCCAGCATTGCATCCATTAAATAATGTGCTTCACCCTCATTGGTACATTTGAAATGGTAAATGAAAAAATACTCTGTTCATTGCGGCCGCCATGTTAGCTAGACAATGTCTCCCTGCTCAATTAATTCCGTGTGGAAGGCATGTGCGGTGGTGGTTTGATTAACGTAAAATATTTAAAATTACTTTATATGTTAAAACAAATAGACATTTACTGAAAAAAACAAAGGTTACAGGGACGTTATAGTTAGGAAATAGAATTAAAATATCCATAAAAATGTCCTTAAAAAAAAAAAAGCATACAGGGACATTATAGTTAGGCTGACATTTCAAACAAACAAAACCACAGAAGTACACTATTAGAGTTAGTTCAAGTAACTATAACTCATGTCCTAAGGTAACTATAACTCCTGTCCTCGGCATGCACATATACTGTATATACATACATATATACATATAAAACGTATAACTACCTGTGAAATACTTACATTTACCTGTTAAACTTTTACCGTGCACATCCCTTTACCATTCATGCCTTCACAACAAAATTCATTGTAAAGGCATTTTTATTGTAAAATCCTATGTAGTATAGGCATGCGTGGTAAAGATGCATGCTTAATTTTGGAGATGCGTTCTTAATGCAGAGGAATATGAGCATGTCTTCACCAAACAAAAATGCATATACTACATATAAATAAGAGCAGGGCCGGCTTTAGCGTTGGTGGTGCCCTGTGCAACAGTCTTTTTTGGCGCCCCCCCACCCCATGACCACCTCCTTTGACTCTCTGAATACCACCCGGCAAATGTGCCCCTCACCTCTCCATAGCCCCTCTTTCCCATACATTCATTTGTTTTAAAGCACTTATAAAGGCTGGCTTTACTAATCCACTCAGCTATCCACATAAAATATAGTTCTATTGTTTGAAGCAAGCGCATTAACCCTCTGCGCTACTTTATGGCGAGTCAAAGCTGCCCCTGGCCAAAACTCCCATCTCACTCTTCCTAGCAAGAACATTAATCACAAGAGGTATCTTGACATTTTCAATTGTTTCCTGAAGGCTAGACACACAAGGAACTTTTCAGCAGGTGCTTTTAAATCTCAAGTTTTGTAAGTTATTGCTTAACACAGCGCCCCCTTGAGATCAGTGCCCCCCAAATCCAGGTCAGCACCGCTCACACCGCCCTAAAGCCAGCTCTGAATAATAGTAGATACCCTTGTTTGGAGAAGGTTCTACTCTTTGTAGTCTTGTTACCTTCTCTGCACGTAGATTCATGTTATTGCAGGTTTCTGTATGAAGATGCTCAAAGAACATAACTATAACTCTTCCTCTCACCATGCACAGCTAATTACCCCATATATTACATCTCTCATGACATCTTCTATGGCATCATTGACATTATCACTGCAACATTTGCAATAAAATGATTGAAATGAAAACTGGGCATGGTGGGGGTGCAAGTTATAGTTACCTTAAGGTACAACTGAATATCTAAGGTTTATCCCTATAACCTTTTCTTTTTTACGTGAATATATAGTGAAAAAAATATATATACATATATATATATTATATATGTATGCATATATACATATATTTTTCATATATATATAAATATATATATATATATATATATATATATATATATATATATATATATATATATATATATATATATATATATATATTGTAGAAAAACAGCACTCCCAACAATTGCTGAATAATGATGAGATTTATTTACAAAGCCATTCTACAAGGCTTGTCAAGCCTGGACGCGTTTCGACCATTATGGTCTTTGTCAACAGCCAAAGTCATTATAACAATCTCCCTCCCCTCAACCTTTATAACCTAGTGCATCAACATAAAAGAAATACTATGAAAATTTCATGAAACCAATTTGCACTTCTAAACACACATAACTAACAATGTTACTTCCCCACATGGACTTAACAATCCTTATCAGCATTAATATCATCAAGCAATTATTTATCCATTACCCTAGTAAACATAAAATTATGTATCATACTTCTATGGTTGAAACGCGTCCAGGCTTGACAAGCCTTGTAGAATGGCTTTGTAAATAAATCTCGTCATTATTCAGCAATTGTTGGGAGTGCCGTTTTTCTACAATTCAAATTGAGACATTTAAATATGGGTCCTGCGCCCATAATGGTGCACCAGCTCCGTAAGGCCAGAGTTGGAAGAACAGCAGGAGCAGTTGAAATATATATATATATATATATATATATATATATATATATATATATATATATATATACTTATGCCACTAGGCAGTTATAGTTATGACCTAGTTTCTCTAGAAAAAGCAGTTTTTTGCCTGCCTGTATCTTTGGTGCTGCTTGATGAACCTTCACAAAATTTTCCAAAATAATTTGACAGTCACATGAACTGATGTCTGGAAATTTCAGGGTTATCCGTCAGGTGCGGGCTGAGATAAAGGGGGGGGGGATTTAGAGTTTTGCAAATGTTAATTCCCATAGGAAAAATAGAAGAGCGATGGCGCAAAAACCACTGGATAGATTTACACCAAATTTGGCAGAAAGGTAGCTCTTGGCGAAGAAAGAGCCCTTTTTTGTTATCCGTTCAGTAGTTTTTGAGAAATGTAAAGAAATCTAAATTTGTATATCTAGGGATGGGAAGGATTTTCGACCCCTATGTGAATCCTCGAGGAATACTGTGATTGCTTGGTCACAACCTGTTCAGAAAGCTGTTGCTGTGATTTTATGAACCGGGGAACGGTCCCGGTGGATGAAAATAGGAGCTCATTATAACAGAAGGGGTCAGAGTAGAGGTACTCTGACCCCATGTGAACATTAAAGGATGCATGAGGGCACAGTTTTTGAGTTTAGAAAGAGTAAAACCCTTTTTTTGGGCCATGATCACAGAGTTCCAAATCCATTGTGTCCTTTAGTGCGCCCCCCCTTCCCCCATGTGAAGCCACGATGGAGTGGTTGACTCCAGCAGAATACAAAAAAAAAAGAAAATGAAAGAAATATTATAAACTCTACACACAAATTCTGTGTCAGACACTCTTCTACATCACTAACAGACATAGGGGGTTATTACAACTTTGGAGGAGGTGTTAATCCGTCCCAAAAGTGACGGTAAAGTGACGGATATACCACCAGCCGTATTACGAGTCCATTATATCCTATGGAACTCGTAATACGGCTGGTGGTATATCCGTCACTTTACCGTCAATTTTGGGACGGATTAACACCTCCTCCAAAGTTGTAATAACCCCCATAGATGTATAAGTATAGTAATTCACACACTGGCACTCAGGCTGACAAAACCAGCCTCATACAGCCTTTCACAGACCCACTGAGAAACTCATGCACCCAGTTACATACCAAGTCAGACCCCTATGCACCAACTGACATATCCAGTCAGGTCATCATGCACCCACTCACAGATCCATTCAGACCCTTGTTCACTCAGTAATAGAGCTATTGAGATACTCAAGCACCCGTTCAGAGAGCCACTCAAGCACTCCCTCTCACAGTCTCAGTCAATTATGCTCTCACTCACAGACCCATTTAGATACTCATGCACCCACCCAGAAACCCATTCAGAGAGTCATACACCTATTCACAGACCCATTCTGACATTTATGCACGCATTCAGAGATTCACTCAAACACTTAACAACTATGCAAGCACCTATAGACCCACTCAGCTACTGATGCACCCACTCACACACAGTCAGATACTCATGCACCCATTTACATAGCCATTCAGACATTCATGCAGCTATTCACAGACTCACTCAGACTTTCTTGCAACCACCAAGAGACTCACTTAGACACTGATGCACCCATTCACAGACACTCAGATACTCATGTACCCACTTAGAGACCCATTCAGATACTTACACACCTACTCACAGATCTACTCACAGACTAATACACCCATTCACAGACCCATTCAGGCAGTCATGAACCCAGTGACAGACCCAGTCAGACACTTATGCTCCAGTCCACAGACCCATTGAGACACTCATGCACCCATTCACAGATCCACTAATACACTTGTGCACCCACTCACAGACTCACTCAGATATCATGCTCCCACTCACAGATCCACACAGAAACTGATGCACTTATTCAAAGATCCATTCAGAAACTCATGCAGCCATTCAGACCCATTTAGACACTCATTCACTCACACACAGATCCATTCAGTAACTCATGCACCTATTCAGAGACCCACTCAGATTCTCATGCGCGTACTCAGAGATCCACTGAGACAGTCATGCACCCACTGCAAGATGCACTCACTCATGCACCCACTAATGTACATATTCAGACACTTACACATTCACTGAAAGACACACTAAGACACCCACCAACAGACTCATTGTGTCACTCATGCAGCCACTCACAGACCTATTCAGACACTTACGTACCCACTCACAGACCCACTCAGAGAGTTGTGCACCCAGTCACAAACCTATTCAGACAGTAATGCACCCACTCATAGACCCATGCATACAGTGATGATAAAACTCTCAGATGCAGACACTCAGTCATGGAGTCATTGAAACACTAATACACTTATGAAGTCACTTTGAGACCTACTTTGAAATAGAATGGTTTACATTAACATTGTATGATTGGTTGGTTACAGTGTGTTCTGAAGGTTGTGGGCAGCATTTTCCAAAGCCTGTCATGGTCCTGAGGGGTGAAACTAGGGGTGAAATATATAGAAGGGGCCAGAGTGTATGTGTTGTGACATCATGGGGATACTAAAAGATCTCTGAGGGATTTTTTTTCTACAGTTGCAAAAGGTTTAAAGTGATCTGCAGTCGCAACTCCGTCGGGGGACCAGGACAAAGCCGCAATGGAGTCATGACTCTTAAGTTTCTAAAAAAAAAAAATGGGAAGTAGGTTTTTAAGTAATTAATTACAGTTTAGATATTAAATAGAGGTGTGGCTGTAAGAAGAGCCTTTGTTTTATTTGTTTGTATATTATTGATGGAGATAAGAGCAGAGCAAGAGTTTGAAATTATGCAGAAGCACTCTTGTTTCATTCGTTTGTAAAGTGCATACAATCTCTTCTATATATTGTTTTTATGTCAAAGCATAGATTATAATTGTAAATACAACCCATGTTATAGTCTTTGAGGTATGCTGAAAAGTTTTGTTAACATGTTTCCTAGCTTTGTCAATCTGTGGAGAAAATGTTTTGACCAGTTCCATTTTCATCTCTGGCAGATATTTGAGAACACAAATGTTGTGTTGCAGCAAACTGTCATTATTTGACTAAAGGTATCTTTCATTACGATTTTAATCCTACTCCAGTGAGTGTGCCTAGGTCAACTCCACCACAGTGCACAATCATGAGGTGAGGTGGTTGGCAGTCTCTAATGCTTTCAACCAATGGAAGCAACTGATGCCACTTTACCCTCTCTGGACCAACCCAAGTTATATCCACATTAGGCAACCCCAGGCCTTTATTAATGCCACTGTTTGTCACATACTCAGCAGACCAATAAACATAGCTGTCACCTACAATCCACACTGTCAGCATTTTTAATCGTAGAAGCAGGAGCACTACAGAGAAGGCTGCAGCTGAGTCAAGTAGTTTTCAAAATGTGAGATGGTTGAAAGTGAAGGAAGCAGTAGGTGTTAAAAAAAGGACAAAGTTCATTGGATGTTTAAAATAGATGAGTACATAAAAGTAGGTTGTAATTAACAGTATTACGTTACTGCATCTGTGATTGGGTGACATTTTTGTGTAAAATATGATGGAGTTTTGGATAAGATTACATTTGCAAACAGTCAACCACACCTTATACAAAACAAATTAAAAGCTGCCATGCTCTTTGCAGACAGTGCTGTGACTGTTTGAACTGCTGCTACAGTGGAGTGCTACAAATAAGGTTGCTATAGCAGCTGAAGCAAAAGACAATGTGGGATGGGGGATTGGTTTGAAGGTCAGAGGAATATTTTAATAAAAAATGTATTTTGCCAGTAATAACTGTTAATAGTATATTTAATTTAGTGTTCATTATACCTAATAGAAAAATAAAGCTAAGGATTTATTATTATTTTTTTACGCCTGTTTGGAGTCGCAAATCCAGCACAGTTTTTACAGGGGGTGGGCTGGGGGACGCAAAGGATTTGCAACTCTGTAGTACTGTATAGCACACTGGGCTTCTCTATGGTAGGCAAATGCGGTGTTAACAGATGTTAACCATTAAGATTTTGGGTAATAGAAGAAAAATGTGAAACAAAACTTCTGATTTATTAAGTACCATAATCCCAGTGAGAGCAGGATTTAGTAGGTTGCCATTAAGGTTCCCTTCGTTTGGGAGTATGCTACTATTCTTATGCTGAGGTTTTATAATTATAAAAAGTAAAGAGTACAGAATAATATTGTGAGAGTATTATAACCAACAGTAGCTACTATTTCAGAGGTATGTAAAAAGGAGTATATATATTTTTCTGTATGTATAATTTCAGATATGTGCATAACTAGGATGAGTAAGTAGTTATAAAAGAGAGAGAGTTGTACACTGCATCACATAGAGACAAACAGTTATTACATGCATAACTTAAATGTATAGTAATAGACATATTTGTGTACGATTGCATGGACGAGTGTTTATATTTAATATAAGCACTTTATGTATATGTGAAATCTTTTTAAAGGTGTTTCTATATTTGTATGTGCATCAGAGATGCCAATGTATTATAGGTCATTAGAAGGTGTGCAGAGAGCGTTTGTCTATACTATGATATGTATGTAGGTATTGAGTCAACTGTATAACATTCAGATAAACAGTTGTGCGAGCAGTCATATTTTCAGGTTTAGAGTAATAGAATGAGAGAGATGAATACTAATTAATGAACATATTTTGAAAAGTAATAGCTATAATGATGAAAATGGTGGTCACAGTGAGAAATAGAGAGAGATATTGGTATCTATAGCTGTGTTTATCTATATATACACTGTTTTAGAGACGGCATACAGATGTATTTTCTAATAAAGTGAGATATTCAATGATATAGTAATGCATATAGTGAAGATATGATTTTTACCGTGACAGGAATAATAGCACTGGATGCCATAGTGTGGTTTAAACTTGAAAAGGAAGATATGTATCATGTGCCCCAGACAGTGATTGCTCTGTTTTTAAAATAAAATAAGTGGTTATTATATATTACTGTACAGGATTCCAAGAAAATGTAAAGGTGTTAATGTATTTTTTATTTTTATTTCCAGATATGTGTTTGTATTAAAAGCATACATCTACATGCAAAAGAAAACGGAAAGCTATAAAAAACAGAGGAAAATATATTATCAAAGTGCAAGAGGAAAACAAAACAGTGAGTATGTAGACAAAATAGGAAAAGACAAAGGAACTACTGGTATGAGACTAAACAATTTGTTAAATTTGTTTACAAAAAATTCCAAGGTATGCATAAGGATGTGCATGAAAAGAAAGATTTGAAATCAAGCAAGGATGTAGAAAATCATGAAAAGTAAGCACAAATTAAAGAAAACAGATACCATAAGCAGAAGAAAGCAACAGCTCAAAGAAAAGAGAACATAAGTGCTGAAACAAAATAAATCTGTTGAGGATGTTGTAGATAAGGCATTTTCCATAAAGAAAAAAACGTTTTTTTATTAGTACTTAAAAGAATGAAAGCACTAGACAAAACAGTGTCATGGATGAGGAGATGCAGAAAAAGGAAAAATGTATAAACAGAAGTAATTTTGTGCAAAATTGTTACTGATGAGTGGAAGCTAACCTCCAGTACTGAACCATTCTTTAATGAAGAGGGTTATTTGCAGGACAGCATATTTGTTCATGCAGTAGATTCAACTTGTCATTTTTATGAGATATATAAAGGTACTCCTATAGAAAAAGAAGAGATTGTTTCTAGAGATATGAAAGATGTAATAGCTGAAGAGGTTCAAGGAAGGCTTAGACAGGCCCCTGTTCACAAATGGAATTGTAGCAGTTTTTGTAATATTCTACAAGAATCTATAGATTAATTAAAACTTTTTGACATACTTTCCCATGTAGAAGTCTCAAGCAGAAGATACACATTTTGCAAGATGAGATCCTTGCAAATTAAGAAAGAAGACTAATTTGCAAGGACACTCATTAGCATGACTGTCAAGGAAAGTGCCAAAACACCTTTCATCACTTTAGGATGTTGGCAGTTCACCATTCAAAAATGCGAAGTTTTATAAGGAGCATTTACTTTGTAAAGAGTCCAGCATTATGTTCAGGGGAAATAAACAGAGTACTTTTGTATGGCACCAAAGAAGAGGTAGAGAAGGTTTGTGATGATGTGCAGTTTTCATTTTTTTGGACCTCAAGAGGAGTATAGGGAAAATTAGGATTTTGTAGGTACAGGTATTGAGGAAGAGCGTGGAAATGTACCAACTAAGAATAAAACAATTTGGCAGATAGTAGTTGTTAATAAAGTTAAACAATCAACTTTATACCGGGTACAAAAAAATCTGTATTATGAAAATGTTAATGTTGATCCTGATGTACCAAATGTTGATGATGCCACTTTGTCAGGCAGTGGCCAAATAGAAAAAGTAGATTAATCCCGAGCCGAACACATTTATGAGCATGATACCACCCATTCATAACATTGTAAAGAAGACAGTAAAGATGCTATTGGCCTTTTCCAAATGAAGCAAACTAGGGGAGCTCCAATACGTGTGTGGGACAAACGTTTAGAGGCTCGCTGTTTTCCACAGTTGTTTACCACTAAAGTAGGTTGTCGGTATGATAACCAGCCCATACAAATACCAGCAGCTGAATACAGAACAACATGATTGTATTTAGAAGATCCAAGATTTAGACAGTGTATTCCATATATATTTCATATACTTTTTTAAAGTGACTTGTCTGGTCTCTCATATGCAGTGAATCACATACTAACAACAGGAATTGGTTTTCAAAATATATCTGCAAGAGACTTTGTAAACAGAGTACATGAAAGGATGAGAAATTAGAATGCAACTTGATTAATTTGATGGCATGTCTACAGGGAACCAATGAATATCGGTACCGGCGTCATGGAGATCTGAAGTGTCTGCTTAAGGAACTTAGGTCCACCTACCTGGTTTTTGACATTAAGTTGTGCAGAGTATGCATCGGATGACCTCATTCAGTTCTTAACAGAAGCAAACTCTAATATCAAAGATATTCATTTGAAAACACCTGGAGAACTGTGCTCATTAGATCCTGCTAATGTGTGTAGATATTTCAACCACAGTTTTCAAGCTATTCTTGCTTTTATCTGCAACAAGATGAATCCCCCACTTGAGAAGTAAGGTGGTCATTACAACCCTGGCGGACCCTGTTAAAGCTGCGGTAATACCGCAAACAGGCCGGCGGACAAAAAAAGTGAATTACGACCCTGGCTGAAACTGCCAACTAAGACAGCCACTTTAACACATCGCCCGCCACGGCGGTACAGACAAACAGCGCGGCGGTCACCGCCAACAGACAGGCGGAAGACAATGTACCGCCCACACTATCACAACACACCAATCCGCCACCTTTTCCGGGGCGGATTCACCGTATATAAAAACACGGCGGAAACAGCTTGTGCTATGGGAAAACGCTCACCTCAACACATCCCACGAGGAACGAGGACACCATGGAGCCAGAACTACAAATCTTACCTGCCCTTGCATTCCTGCTCATCTACGACCAACAGCGACGTAGGTGCAGAACATACCGGTGAGTACAGCACCTACGACACGAGGAGGGGGAGGCAAAAGTTACGGGGACACCCACCAAACACCCACACCCTCGCATATTACAACATACACACCAATGCATTCACAAAAATCACAGTAACAACCCACAATCCCCCCGGAAGAATGCAAAGACAAAGCGAATAGCGGTCAAACTTTGTATTGTGCCAATATACTACTCATTAAAAAATGTACGGATATATATATATCACGAAATCTGTCAAAAATAAATGTACAATACAAGAAGTAGTGCAGAGATGTACACAACAATGTCCGTGCACCAACAGTCCAAAAATGCATGGGCGACGCCCACAATAGATACCTGACCAAAATCCGAGAGAACACTGCCGGAGCATCAGATAGAAACAATACAGGCACCTCAGGGGGAAGGGAAGGGGTGGCACCTCAGCCAGATGAATGCGAAGCCAGATCCACGACGGGGTTCCATGTCCATTGATGTATTCTGGGGAGTGCAAAGCCACAGTCTCTCAAGTCTCTACAGTGGGTGGTTTGCCCACTGTTCAATCCTGGGCAGTGCAAAGCCACAGTCTCTCAAGTCTCTACAGTGAGTGAGTTGCCCACTGTTCAATCCTGGGGAGTGCAAAGCCACAGTCTCTCAAGTCTCTACCGTGGGTGGCTTGCCCACTGCCTTATCCTGGGGAGTGCAAAGCCACAGTCTCTCAAGTCTCTCCAGTGGGTTGTTTGCCCACTGCTTTATCCTGGGAAGTGCAAAGCCACAGTCTCTCAAGTCACTTTCATGGGTGGGTTGCCCACTGTGCCATCCTGGGGAGTGCAAAGCCACAGTCTCTCAAGTCTCTACCGTGGGTGGCTTGCCCACTGTTACATCCTGGGGAGTGCAAAGACACATCTTCGCAAGTAGAGGCAGTTCTCTACTGGTACTGGGTGGGACTGGTGCCCAGACTGGATGAGTCTCCCCGTGAAAGTACATGTCCTGTCACAGTCCCAGCTGCACATAGGAGAACGATGCCTGATGTACCGTACTATTCATACCCACACGGTCTTTGCCCTGTTCAGCGGTCTTCACCATGGCAGTCTTGGCCTTGTTCAGCGGTGCTTAGCCATGGTGGTCTTTGCCCTGTTCAGCGGTCTTCACCATGGCGGTCTTTGCCCTGTTCAGCGGTCTTCACCATGGCAGTCTTGGCCTTGTTCAGCGGTGCTTAGCCATGGCGGTCTTTGCCCTGTTCAGCGGTCTTCACCATGGCGCTCTTTGCCCTGTTCAGCGGTCTTCACCATGGCGGTCTTTGCCCTGTTCAGCGGTGCTTAGCCATGGCGGTCTTTGCCCTGTTCAGCGGTCTTCACCATGGCTGTCTTTGCCCTTTTCAGTGGTGCTTTGCCATTGCAGTTCTGGTATGGATATTGGTGTGTGGCATTACGATCTCCACACTGGACATTGGTGTGTGGCATGACGAACTCCACACTGGACATTGGTGTGTGGCATGATGAACTCCATACTGGACATTGGTGTGTGGCATGATGAACTCCACACTGGACATTGGTGTGTGGCATGACGAACTCCATACTGGACATTGGTGTGTGGCATGACGAACTCCACACTGGACGTTGGTGTGTGGCTTGACGTTCCATCATTGTCCAGCAGGGCTGTGGGATTCTGGACCCTCATGGACTGTGACTCCGGCGGTGGCGGTGGTCTCCTGACCAGTAAAGATACTTGGGCCCTCCTGGGCTATGACTCTGGTGGTGGTCTCCTGACCAGTTACGATACTTGAGCCCTCCTGGACTATGACTCTGGCGTTGGTCTCTGGACCAGTTACGATACTTGAGCCCTCCTGGGCTATGACTCTGGCAGTGGTCTCCTGACCAGTGACGATACTTGAGCCCTCCTGGGCTATGACTCTGGCGGTGGTCTCCTGACGAGTGACGATACTTGAGCCCTCCTGGGCTATGACTCTGGCGGTGGTCTCCTGACCAGTAACGACGGTGCTGGCGGTTGTGTCTGGACCGCCGGAAATGATGCCGCACTTCTCCGCCGTGACACTCACAACAGGTTGGGGAGACTTCCTCAGGACCTTCCCCACCTTCTTTTGAGTTACAGATGACTCACCAATCGCCTTGGATCCCATTTCACTGTTTGTCCCACCAGGAGTCTTGACACAGTCCCGTCGTCCACTCTCCAATTTCGGAGCCTTTACAGGGGGTGGGCTGACAGTGCCTTGGCTCCGGGTCCTACTGCTTGCCCTGGTAGACAGAGCACTCCAAAAACCTGGTACACGCACCACTGGTACTGGAGGCTTTTTGGCTGAGGCGCTACGACGGGACTGATGAATTGGACGGGGGTGGGGGCAAAAAGGTAAATTTGACATAGGGACAGTTTCTGACGTACACTGGGATGGGTAGCTGGAGGGGCTCTGGGAGTGGAGGAAGAGGAGGTGGTTGTAGGAGGTGTCACTTTAGCTGTTTTGGGTGAAGGTGCAGGTACTGGAGGCTGTCGTGAGGTGGATGGATGTTGGATGAGTGATTGCCGTCGTTTGTGTACTTTGGGAGGGGGCGTCACAGACACACTGGAAGAGGACACAGGGGACGTGTAAATGGCAGTGGAGGTGGTGAGTGCAGGTGAGCGGCTTGCGGTGCTGGGTGTCCTGGTGCAAGTCCTAGTGCCTGTAGATGTGGTGCATGCAGGTGTGTGTGTAGACAAGACTGGGAGGGAGGAGGGAGAAGAGGAGGAAGGGGACACAGTGGAGACAGTGGATGTTGCTGTGTCTGTATGGGTCTGATGCCTGTGGTGTGTGTGGTGCCTATGTTTGCTTGAGCTATTTGTGTGTGTTGACTTGTGTGCATGCTGGTCTGTAGGTGTGCTTGGGATGGGCTGGGGTACAGGGGATTGGGTCTGGGTGGGGGAAGTTGGAGGGGGAAGGCTGGACACAGGGACAATGGCTGCCATCAGTGCTGAGGCCAGAGATTGCAGGGTTCGCTGAAAGACAGCCTGACCAGAATGAATGCCTTCCATGAATGCATTACTGTGTTTCAACTCTCGTTCTACACCCTGGATGGCATTCACAATGGTAGACAGCTCAACAGTGAGTGACCTGAGGAGGTCAATGGCCTCCTCACTGAGGCCAGCTGGGGTTACTGGGGCAGGGCCTGAGGTGCCTGGGGCGAAGGTGATGCCCACCCTCTTGGGTGAGCGGGCACGGGGCGAACGCTGAGGGGCTGCTGGGAGGGTGGTGCTGGTAGGGGAGGTGGCAGCTGTACCTGTAGAAGTGGTGTGCACAGATGGTGCCGCCACCACAGGGGAGCTCCCATCGGCGGACGAGTCCGTGTCGCTGTTTGGTGATCCTGTGGCCGACGTGAAGCTCCCCTCGCCCTCCGTCCCACTGGTGAATTCAGAGTCTGTGGTGTGGCCCTCCATGGCCATGTGGGATGCAGCTCCCTCGTGCTCCAGTGCCACTGTACCTCCGCCTGTTGATGCTGATGTACAGAAGGACAGGGAGAGCAGAAAAAGGGTGGAGACAGAAGAAAGAGAGTTTTAGTGCATGGCATACCGCTACCGTTGGTGGACAAGACAAACGCAGCAGCCCCCTGCATTACGCCGTGCTCCTGCCCTCTGCACATGCAATTTCTGGGATATGGCCTAGATGGCAATGGTAGAAATCTGCCCACATGGATGGCAAAGGGGCAACTATACATCAATTTGCCATTTTTTTGAGCTGGGGTAGAGTGCCACATGGCCTACATAACGGAGGGGCCTTGCCTACCTAACTCGCCCTGGTCTAGGGACACCCACAGCCCACCACCCCCACCCAGACAGCTCCACTGCACGCAAAGTCCATAGGATGAGGTTGTACTCACCCCCTTGTGTCTGCTGTGATGTCCTTAAGCGCCCATCCAACTCCGGGTAGGCCACCGCCAGGATCCGGAACATCAGAGGGGTCATGGTGCGACGGGCACCCCTCCCACGTTGGGAGGCCATCCCCAGCTGAGCCTCCGCCGTCTTCTTGCTGCAGCGGCGAATGTCCTCCCATCTCTTCCGGCAGTGGGTGCCCCGTCTCTGGTGGGCCCCCAGGGTCCGGACTTCCTTGGCGATGGTACGCCAAATGTCCCTCTTCTGTTGGGCGCTGACCTACATGACATGCACAAGGAAAGAGGAACAGTCATTACCTACAGCACCGTTGTTGTAATTGGCCCCCTCCCAACTCCATCCCTGTGGCCCATTCATCCCCATGCATGACTGTTCTATGTACTCTGCCCCCTTCCCTCATCCACCCAGCCCTCTCCACCCAGGCCTAGCCCATACAACGTGCTCCCTGTTTACTAACCTGTTGGTCTGGAGGACCGTAGAGTAGCGTATACTGGGGGAGGACCCCATCCACAAGTTTCTCCAACTCCTGTGCAGTGAAGGCAGAGGCCCTTTCCCCAGACGCAGCAGCCATTGCTGCTTCCAGACCGAGGTCACAGCAGCACTAGCAGTGTAGGTCCTCTCCTGTCGAAGGTCAGGTATCTAGTGATTGAACAGATAGAAAATGGTGGTGACATCTGCGGCGGTGACATCCGCGGCGGTGCGCATCATCACCGCCAGTGCACCTGTTCATTGGCTCCTGGGACCCATAGGGTCCAATGTTAACCAATGCAGCATTGCGCCGCGCTCTACGACCGCCTACCGCGACGGTGTCCAACGCCAGCGCAGTTACCCCACAATTCCAATGTCCCAGTTTAGAGGTCAGGCAGCCGCCATTTCAGGGGCCCACATGGCTTCAATTACTACTGCGTCACACATACCGAGGCCTACACTCAAAACCTTTCCCGGATGGGTTAATTGTCTGGTGTAGTCTTGTGTGTGACTGTGGGTACATACCTGGAGGAATGTTGAGTTTCTTCGCTGTTGTCCTTCTTAGGCACTGTCAGTTGGGACATATTGGAAGATGGCGGAATCCGCCGGTGTACCGACCGCTGGTGGACCTGTTGACAATGGAAGAGCGACATGTCATCGTGACCTACCGGTTTGACCGTGCCACAATCCAGGAACTATGTACCCAGTTGGAGCCAGACCTGATGTCACCAATCCGCCATCCGACTGGAATCCCCCCTGACGTGCAGGTGCTGTCAGTGCTCCATTTCCTTGCAAGTGGGTCTTTTCAGACAAGAGTGGCCATGGCATCAGGGATGTCCCAGCCTATGTTTTCCAACGTGTTGTCCAGAGTGTTGTCTGCCCTGCTGAAACACGTAAGGAGATACATCATTTTCCCTGTGGTGGCGGATTTGCCTACAGTGAAAAGTGACTTCTATGCCCTTGGACATATCCCTAACGTCATAGGTGCCATTGATGGGACCCATGTAGCTCTGGTCCCCCCCGCAGGAATGAACAGGTGTACAGGAACAGGAAGAGTTATCATTCAATGAATGTCCAGATGGTCTGTTTGGCAGACCGGTACATCTCGCAGGTAAATGCAATGTTCCCTGGCTCAGTGCATGACGCCTACATCCTGCGGAATAGCAGCATCACTGATATGATGGGTAAACTCCAGAGGTACCGTGTATGGCTCTTGGGGGACTATGGTTACCCCAACCTGTCCTGGCTACTGACCCCAGTGAGGAATCACAGGACCAGGGCAGAGGAACGGTACAATGAGGCCCATGGGCGGACTAGGAGGGTGATCGAGGGGACCTTCGGCCTCCTGAAGGCCAGGTTCAGGTGCCTACATATGACATGTGGGTCCCTATTCTACTCACCGAAGAAGGTGTGCGACATCATCATCGCCTGCTCCATAACTTGGCATTGCGACGCCAGGTGCCTTTTCTGCAGGAGGATGATCCAGATGACGGTGTCGTTGCAGCGGTTGAGCCTGTGGAGCCTGTGGACAGTGATGAGGATGAAGCTGATGAAGATGAAAACGACAACAGGGAGTCAGTCATACAGCAATATTTTCAATGAGACACAGGTGAGTACAATTTCATGTTTCACATTATATTACATTTCACACGTCTACCTCTATCCTGTACCTACATTTCACTCCCTATTTGGTAACTGAGTTGTCCCCTTCCATTTCAGTTTCAGTAATGTGGTAACCTACGTGTCAACAGCTTGCACCCTCGAAAGGCTTGTGATGTGTGACATTGGTATGTTGACCTTCCAATGGGTAACCTTTTTTAACACTGTAATTGACAATACAAAGTTCACAATCATTGACTGACTCCAATATTATTGAGGTTTCAAGGGTGTTTATTGAAGTGCATAAAAATGTAGGGGGGTTGTGAAATGGGGAGAGGTCATGGTGGAAGAATGTCCATGGCAGAGTCCAGTCTATTAGTCTCACAGGTACATTGCACATCTGGCCATTGGAAGTGGAGCTGGGGCAGTTCCAAGCTGGACAGGGTAACAAAGTGGGACAGTGGGGGGACAATCAGGGTGGTCTTATTTCCTGGTGGGGGTCTTGCCATCTTGCTCTGTCCTGTTCCTGGATCTCAGGGCCCGCTTTCATGGTGGTTGTCCGTCTGCAGGGGGTGGGGTGCTGGTGTGTTGGTCCTGTGGCGGGGCGTCCTGTCCACTAGCGCCGGCGGAGGTGGTGGGCATTTCATCGTCCTGGCTAGTGTCAGGGGCCCCTTGGAGTGCCACGGTGTCCCTCAAGATCTTTTGAATGTCCGTCAGCACCCCTACGATGGTGCCCAGGGCGGAGCCGATGGTCCTGAGCTCCTCCCTGAACCCCAAATACTGCTCCTCCTGCAGACGCAGGGTCTCCTGCAACTTGTCCAGGACCGTTGCCATTGTCTCCTGGGAGTGGTGGTATGCTCCCATGATGGAGGATAGGGCCTCGTTGAGAGTAGGTTCCCTTGGCCTGTCCTCCCTCTGTCGCACAGCAGCCCTCCCAGTTCCCCGGTGTTCCTGTGCCTCTGTCCCCTGGACCGTGTGCCCACTACCACTGCCCCCAGGTCCCTGTTGTTGTTGGGGTGGTGGGTTACCCTGGGTGCCCTGTAGTGGTGGACACACCGCTGATTGACCTGTCCTGGGTAGGGAGGCATGGGCCCGCTGGGTGGGTGCTGTGCTGGGGTTACCAGAGGGTGTAAGCTTGGTGTTGGGCTGTGGCTGGGCAAGGGGAACCGACTGTCCTGAGGCCCACGATGGTCCGGGCTGGTCATCAAGATCCAGTAGGGCAGAGCTGCTGTCGTCACTGTGGGCCTCTTCTGGGGGTGGAGTGGTGTTGTCTGGACCCTCTGGTGTGGTGACGTTCCTTCGGGTTCCTGCGGGGGTATAAGTACATGATTATTGCATGTGTGTGTTTCATGGTGTGCAATGGTTGGGTGTGCGTGAACCCCAGTGCAGGCATTCCTGTGTGGGGGCTTGTGTGATGTTTGGGGGGTGTTGTGGGCATGCTTTAGTGATGGGTGTCCATGCTTAGTTGTGTCATGCAGGTCTTGGGGTTGGGATGGGTGGTTGGTGTTATGGGTAGATTAGTGAGGAGTTAGGGTGATAGGGGAGGGTGTGAGGGTGGGGGTGTGTGATAGCATGCAGGTAGGGTGGGGGATATGATAGTGAAGATTTGACTTACCAGTGTCCGTTCCTCCAACGACTCCTGCGAGGACCTCAGGATGAGGATGGACAAGACTTGCTCCTCTCATGTTGTTAGTTGTGGGGGAGGAGGTGGGGGTCCGCCGCCAGTCCGCTGTACCGCAATGTGGTGCCTGAATACCGTGGAACGCACCTTCCCCGTAGGTCGTTCCACCTCTTCCTGATGTCCTCCCTATTTCTTGGGTGCTGTCCCACAGCGTTGACCCTGTTGACTATTCTTTGCCAGAGCTCCATCTTCCTGGCTATGGATGTGTACTGTACCTGTGAGCCAAATAGCTGTGGCTCTACCCTGATGATTTCCTCGACCATGACCCTGATCTCCTCCTCGGAGAAGCGGGGGTGTCTTTGGCGTGACATGGGGTGGTGTGTGTGATGTGTGGGGTGGTGTATGTGTTGATGAGTGTGGTGAGTGTAGTGGTATGTGGTGTTTTGTGCGTGGATGTTGTGTGGGTGATGGTGTAGTGTGCCTCTGTGTGATGGTGTTATCTATTCTGTGCTGTCTCTCTCTGGCCTTCGTCTCTAATTAGTGGTCGTAGGGGTTTGTGGGTGAAGTGGGTGTGTGTTTTATATTGTGTTGGGTGTGTGGGAGTGGTGTGTGTATGTGTATCAGGTGTGTGTATTTGTCATTGTCCAATGTGGCGGTGTTTTGGAGGTGTGTGTGTATTTTGAGCGCGGCGGTGTGTACCGCCAATGGATTCCCACGGTTGAAAGACCGCCGCGTGGATTCGTGGGTCATAACAGCATGGGCGTGTTTCTGTTGGCGTGGAGGGTTTGTTTCCGCATATTTATCTCTGACCTTTGGTGTGGCGGACTTGTGTGGGTGTCTGAATTTCGGCGGAATCCGTGATGTGTGTCATAATAGCTGTGGCGGTCTCCTGCGGCGGTGTATTGGCGGTCTTCTGCACGGCGGTAAGCGGCTTTTACCGTCAATGTTGTAATGACCCCCTAAGTGATTTATTTTGGAGGAAAAAGCAAGAGGTGCTCCACATATTCACATTCCCTCCTCTTGCATATTGACCATAATAATTCCTATTTTTAAAAAAGGTAACAGGTAAGATCCAACATGCTAAAGGCCAATTTCCCTTATAGATTCTACCACCAAAATGATAGGAAGGGTGATCCTCTAACGCATGGAGGAGCAGGTGATGGAGCAAAAGATTCTTTCCCCAATGCAGTACGGCTTCCGACCGAGTTTAAGTACAATAGATCAAATCTTAAATTTCCAGCTCATCCTTGACAAATATGTAACAGTAAAAAAGGAGCCATTCATATGGTATACATTGACCTCTCTAGCGCTTTTGACCTGGTAAACCAAGAAGCTCTGGCAAACGTTGGAAATCTTGGACATTGAAACAAATTTGTTGAATTTAATAAAACGTTTACATATAGATTTTAGTGTGTCAGTGTGGTATGGGCCAAATGGAGAGAGAACACACCCAGTACCCTCAAGACGGGGAGTAAGACAGGGTTGTATCTTAGCTCCATTGTTATTTTTAATATATATAAATGGGCTTTACAACTTCCTACTTAGTCATGGCAAGGACTTCCCCAGGAAGGGTTGAAGACAGCTCCCAGTGTTACTATGCAGATGATGCAGTGCTAATCTCGCCCACTGCAAATGGCCTCGACGGCCTGCTCGACATCTTTTTAACTTTTATGCAGGACCGGGACCTGAAGTTAAACTTCGCTAAATCGTATGTAATGACATGTGGGCCCTCAAGACAAAGTCTTATCAATTTAGAATGAGTGGAAATATTCTTAACAACGTGAAGTATTTTTGCTATCTGGGTATGCATTCAAGTGCCTCCATGTCATGGAATTCCCACTTGAAGGTTGAGACCCAACAACTTTCAAGGAATATTGAGGGAATCTTTTGTTTTGCCCGTAAATTAGGCCACAAACCCATACCTCAGATGGCGTGCCTCTATAAATTCAAATGCCTAATGGCAGTTACGAATGGGGCGGGTCTGTGGGGCCACGTTAAAGGGGTGTCTTTACAATGCATGGAGAATACATTTGTACATAGACTGTTGTTGGTTCCCAAGAACGTAGCCAATATAATATGTCATGGGAAATTGGGTCTGCAGCATCTAGAGGACTTATTTGCACTCTCCCTCCTCCTACTGTGGATTAGACACTGGAGAAACCCAGAGGGCAGTTTGGTGCGGGACTGTATGTCTGAATGCTTACAACTGGCAAATATGACTGGGATCGCATGGTTTGCATACTTAAAAATGACCTTTCGAAATCTGGGGCTTGAAAATATGTTTGTAGACCCTAAATCCTTCCAGAAAATGCAAAAGAGGTCATGAAGCAGCGCTTTAGAGAGTATACTGCGATCCTCAGAATACAGAGTGCGCAAAAGCTGAAATCAGTTGAGTCTTATACCCAGATTTCAAGTACAGACTCATTGGAACTTTACTTGGCCTGGTTTGAGAGTCCATCAGTATGCTTTCTCTCTGAACCTTGGTCAGACTAAACTTAATCCACTTCAGAGTGGCTTTTGCTTTGCAGTGTACTTGGAGAAGAGATCTTTCCCCTTGTGCTTGCGACGCAAAGTCCAAGCAGAGAGCTTGTCACTTTATTTTACTTTGTACACAGTATGCTGACCCAAGATCCGTTTTCATACTGCCAGTGTTGCGTAGGGCAAATGTTAGACATTATAAGGAAGCAATGATCTACATACAAAAACTTTTGTGGTTCAAAACTTGCCAATTTATATTAAATGTTATTAGATCTACAACTGATGTTAGGAACCATTATGAACTGGTTGATTTACCTGCACAACTGTATTTGGATATATGCTATGAAATTTCAATTCTGTGCAATCCCCCTTAAGTACTGGGTTAGGGCATGTTTTTAATGATCGATATTCTATAATCTGTTATTTTAGTTTAATTTATGGTACACATACATGATCATGATGTGAAGCCATATGTTTTACAATTTTAACTGTATTTAAATGGTTTTTAAGTGTTTCTATGGCAATTATCGAATAAAGAAAGATTTTGACTGACTGATTGACTGACACATGCTACTGTAGATGAAAGACGCACCAAAATTTGGATCAGAAGTTGATGATTTAGTGTTGTCTTTTATAGAACAATTTGTGACATGTAGCATACCAAAACACTCTGGTGGATAAGGTCTGAAAGAGCAAGTATTGTTTTTTCAAACACATAGATGTGGACAATATTGTTGTCATACATACAGATCCAAAGGAAATGTTTACACAAGATGTCAATTTGAATTTCCACGACCTGTTATTTTAAAAGGAAGAGTAAACAGCTTTTTGTCCTCAGTCAGACATACAGTGACAAGTAAATCTCCAAACAATACATATAATTTAAAAAGAACAGAAGAGTCCAAATACATCATTGATTACAATCCAGTAATTTTAATATGTGGAATTCTAACATGGACATTCAGTTTGTTGCAGACAATTCAATTGCTGTGGCTCGATATGTTCCATCATACATTACAAAATCTAAAATAAATGAAATTAAGGAGATGTGGGAGGAGATTTTTGCAGAGAAGACTCTTAGCAAGAAATTGTATTCCTTCAGCTTGTCCTTCTTTAAAAACAGTACTTCCAATATTAATAAAAGCAGCATCAACACTTAAACTTTGAGACTGGTGGATTGTTACAGCAATGTTAGGCAAACTGGAAACTGTTTTCGTCGCACTTACAAATCTTTTACAAGACCCGTACAACACATCGTCCAATTTGTTTCAAACTGATCAAACTTCCTAGCTAGAAATTCAACTTCAATACGGTTTGGAAAATAAATAAAGTCAACAACTTTATCCATTGCACGATTTACTAAACCCTTTTCAACATTTAAAATAAGTCATAAAATTACAGACTTCTTTTATAATAAAGAAGTATAGCAGCTGAGAATAGTGGAGAAGGGAACATTACAGGTCTACATAATGTATTTAATTATTATACTAAATAGTCAAACTTGTTTGTGTTGTGTTAATATTAATATAATTTCTATTACAAGTTAGCAACTTTTCATATATAATTACTGTATACAACTTTCACTATTTTTTCTCATTTGTCTTTTAATGCAGCTTGAAAGACAATTTTAATACTAATAAAGGTAAATAATTACATGTTGCTTCATCAATATTATACATAATCCACACGTATTGTTATGCGTCCAATCAGGCAGCTATACATTCCGTCACATAGCCAATCATTTATTTATAGAAGTAATAGCGCAGATAGTCACTCACCAATACAGCAACTTATTCATTTATTTGTTCACAATACATACACTCACAGGTGTTTAACTGAATACGGCGCACCCCTGTGATTTTCCCTGTGCTGGCGCTAAATGTAGCTGCCATTGCCAACGCAGGCATCCTTGCACCATCATGCAAGGATGTCTGCGTTGAGGGTTGTAATTGTTTATGTGCGGGAAGGTGTCCCTTCTTGCACATAAACAATCAGTATTGGAGCTTTGGCACTTCTGTGTGTGATGTTCTTTCTATGCGTGCAGCAGAATGCAGCATGCAAACAAAAAGCAAATAACGAGGTGGGATAAAAGTATTCCTTCTCATTGCGCCCTGCTAATGCCACTCCTAGGGGTGGCGTTAGATTTTGGTGTTGCCTTAGGTTTACAACATTTCATAAATCTGAGGCAGCGTCAAAATACAATGGGTGTTTCTGTGGCATGCCCAAAACAACACCCATTACACGCCCCTTTCACGCACAGTGCTGCGTGGGAAGGGGCCGTATTTACAAGGTGGCGTTAAGCCACAAAAAGTGGCTTAACGCCACCTTGTAAATACAGCGCAGTGCTTAGCGCCACAGGAGCGTCACAAAAAGTGCCTATAAAAACGGCCCCTAGAGTCTTATCCATACAACGGCTCATACACACACCCACTCACCCATAATTCTATTTATGCAACCAGACACTCACCCATACAGAAACTCACATACCTAAATACTCACCCTTAGAAGTACTTAAAGGGCTAGTCACTCACACATACAGTCATTCTCACATCCACTAACTCACATACTTTCATGCACTCAAAGTATCACCCATACAGCAACTTCTGCATCCACTCAATTAACCATACGTATACTCATTTACTCAGTCAGTCAATCGTACACCTAGTTATACATGCAGCCAATCACCTATACGACCACTGTTGCCGTAAGGTACTCAGTCAAGCACCCACTTATACATCCAGTTAGATATACACTCACTCAGGCACCCAGTCATTCACCTATTCATCCAGGCATGCAGCCAGACACTCTCACATACACCCACTCATATACCTAGTTACTCACTCATATAGGAACTTACTCCAAAGACTCACCTATACAAACACTTACATAGGCACTCAGTCATCAATATAGGTACTCAAACAACTAATCACCCATACAGCCTCTGCTGCATCCACTAACTTACCTATATAAGCTTTCAGGGACTCATTGCCTTACCAGTAGTGCCAATCACGCAGCTAGACACTCACTTATACAGACATTCACATACCCAGTCATACAGCTACTCACAGAAGAAGTAATTCACCTACATACACATTTATGCACCGTCACTCACCAATGCAAGGGTTCATGCATCCACTCAATAACCTTTACACATATTCACTTACCCAAATATTCACCACTTATATATCCCGTTATGCAGACATACACTCACCGATACCGGGACTTACATAGTGACTCACTAACCGCTATAGGTAGTAATACAGCTACTCACCTACAGAGTTATTTACACATCAAGCCATTCAGTAATACAACCATTTGTGCACCCATTCACTGAGTTTTACAGTCACTCATATACTCAAACACTTTGTTAATGCACAGACATACACAGATGGCCATGCATTGACACACTCAAACACAAACTCACTCACCCATTCAGCTATTCATTCAGTTACTCACTTACACATAGATTCACTCATGCACGAAGACAGTCACCCATACATCCACTCATGCAGGAGATAGTAACCCATTCAGCTACTCAAATACATAGCCATTCACTCATACAAGGGGTAACACATTTACTTAGTCACTTATACAAGCATACACATACATAGTCACTCAGCCATGCAGTAAGTGTTAGAAACTGTCATTCACCTGAACACATACTTTGACACATAGAAGTAACAAACAAACATATAACAGAGAATGAATCTTTCTTTAATTAGTATGCGGGTTCTGAAAAGAACCATTTTTTAACGTTTTTTAACATTTTGAATTTTTTGTGGTTATCGAATCAGTTTGGTAATTGTCTTTCTTTTTTTTTAAGAAAAACAAACACTTTGTAAACAGGAGTGTTATAAAAAATAACATAACACAAACTTTGTTTTAAAGAAAAATGAAAAATCGAGCAGTTGTGTGCTTTGTTGGCATTGATTATGCATTCCACAGACTGTTACCCTGCACACAAGGTGCGTTTGCACTTTATACAACGCTGCTCAACTGTAGCAAAGTCTGGCACTCTAATTGCAAAATTAGAAGGAAGAGCAGTTCCAGATGATGTTCCGGGTTCTTGATCAACACTTGCAGTACATCCTTCAGCAATGTCCCTTTCTCTTTGCACACAGGCCAAACGAACAGTATGCATGCTTTCCAAATGTTTTTTCATGGATGATGTTCCATATGAATACTTTTTATCTGAGCCATGTGACAAAACATTTTTGCAGAGACTGCAAGTTACTTTTTTTAATTTACTTTCCCCCCTTCTTAAATTGTAAAGAAGTGCTAGATGATGCTCTCCTTTCTTCTTCTTGTTTGGTCTTCATCTTCAGAATGACTGCTAGAATTATTCTCTGCAGGTGAAGGAGCTGCCATTCTGCTGTTGTGAAAAAAATGCCTCAAAAAAACAAGAAAAAAATAACCAAAATTGAACACTAAGTCCACAGGTATAAACTACCTGGTGGATGGAAAGAGAATGGAAAATAAAACGGGTGTGGTCTTCCTCTACAAGTAACTGAAATGTCTTCAGCCAATCAGAAAGTTTTTTTTGGGTCACATGGTCTCATCGCGGCTCCGAGAATTAAGAGAAAACGATCATATTATAAACATGTACTTACATTTATAAATTTTGTTTTCTCCAATAGTAAATCCACAAATTCATATTGGAATATACACGTCAAGATATATGTAAACTTATTATGTTAAAAAATGATAGATTTGCATCTCCATCGTGACTTCTCAAATACGTTGCGCTATGGTTGCGTACCCATCGAGACTCCACGAAAAGTAGTAAAATAACAGGAAATATTCATTTTATCCCCTTCTGTGCCCAGGGCGTAACCATTACGTCCTGGGCACAGAGCCCAGAGGGAGCGTTGGCACTCCCTCTGTGGGGTTCCCCCCCACCCACTCAAGGCAGGGATGGAAGGGAAAGCCCTTCCCCTTCCATCCCCGACCCCCCCACCCTCCCTGTGATGTCAGCGCGCGATCGCTCGCTGATTGTCACAGAGGCCTCCTCCCATCGTGCTTTGAAAGCATTTCTTTCTTTGCAAAGCATTTCTCTTCCGATCACGTGGCGGAGGCTGGAGAGGCTTCAAAGGGAAGGAAAGGAATTTCCTTCCCTTTGAAGTCTCTCTGAGCATTTTAAAAGCCGGATTGTAAAGCAATCCGGCTTTTGAGATGCCCACTAGACACCAGGGATTTCTTTCACAAAAGGAAAATGGCATGAGGGGAGCAACCCCTTGGGCAAGGGTCGCTCCCCTAGGGGGCAAATCATATTTAGGGCATTTCTGGGGCAGATTGGCCTATTTTTATGAGGCCAATCTGCTCCCAAGGGGGACAGAAACCACTAGACACCAGGGAGTTTTTTTGTGTGAATTTCACACAAGGGGAGCGACCCCTTAGGCAAGGGTCGCTCCCCTGGAGGCAAATTTATTTAAGTCCATTTCTGCCCCCCTGGGGGACAGATCAGCCTATTTTAATTAGGCCGATCTGCCCCCTAGGGGGGTAGAAACCACTAGACACCGGGGATTTTTGTTGTTGTTGTTGTTGTTTTACAGATGGGGAGTGACCCCTTAGGCAAGGGTCGCTCCCCAGGAGGGACAAATTGTATTTAAGGGGGGCAGAAACCCTAGGCACAGGGGATTTTGTTTTTTGCGCCAATGTCACGCAAGGGGAGCAACCCCGTAGGCAAGGGTCGCTCCCCAGGAGGGACAAATTGTATTTAAGGGGGGCAGAAACCCTAGGCACAGGGGATTTTGTTTTTTGCGCCAATGTCACGCAAGGGGAGCAACCCCGTAGGCAAGGGTCGCTCCCCGGGGAGGTGGAGAGGGCGGGGCAAATTTATTTTAGGCCTTTTCTGCCACCCCCCCCCCGGGTGCAGATTTTTTTTTTGTTTTTGTTTTTGTTTGTTTGTTTTTGTAGAGATGGGGAGCGACCCATTAGGCAAGGGTCACTCCCCTGGGGGGCAAATTGTATTTAGACCATTTCTGCCCCCCTTGGGGGCAGATCGGCCGATTTTAGGTCAATCTGCCCCCAAGGGGGGCAGAAACAACAAGGCACCGGGGATCTTTTTTTTGCGCCAAATTCACGCAAGGGGAGCGACCCTGTAGGCAAGGGTCGCTCCCGGGGGCGGTTGGGGGGCACATTTATTTTATGACAATTTTATTTTTGTGGGGTTTTTTTGTTTGTTTTTTAGAGATGGGGAGCAAACCATTAGGCAAGGGTCCCTCTCCTGGGGGGCAAATTGTATTTATACCATTTCTGCTCCCCTTGGGGGCAGATCAGCCGATTTAGGCCAATCTGCCCCCATGGGTGCAGAAACCACTTAGGCACCAGGGATTGGTGTGTGTGTATGCGTGTGTTTTCTTTAGGGGGGCAGCCCCTTGGGTAAGGGTCGCTCCCCATGGGGGCACATTACTGTTGGCCATATCTGCCCACCGTTGGGGGCAGATGGGCCTATTTTTGGAAAGCCCATCTGCCCCCAAGGGGGGGCAGAAAGCCCACCAGAGGCTAGGGAAGTTGTTTTTTCAAAAATACGAGGGTGGGGGAATGGCCATACCCCCACCCCAAATAAATGGGGCCAAAGTTGTTCTGCCCACCAGTGGGCAGATGGGGCAATTACCCCTGATCCACACCCCGGGGGGAGGCAGAAAGTCTACTAGATGCCAGGGAATTTTAAAAAATATATCTATATTGTGGTGGTGGCTACCAACCAGTATGGGTCTGGTTACGCCCCCACCTCAACTGAAGGGGGTAACAGTCTTTCAGCTCTCCCCCGCACTCTAAAACATCTTATCCCACAGCAAGCAAGAAGACATTTGATTATTTTGGGTTTTAGTTTTACATTTGGGCCATGAGAACTTGGCCTACTCTGAAAATCGTCCCACTTGGAATGGTGAGGGCTGCACTTTATGGATTTTGGGACGCTGCCATGTAGAAAAATCCACAAGACCTAGACACATCTGAAAACTAAACATCTGGGTGATTCCAGGGTGGTGTGTTTCACATGCACCCCGCACCATTTTTGTACCCACAATCCCCTGCAAACCTCCAACTTTGCTGGAAATCACTCATTTTTGTGATGGAACCTTCCGGAATCTGCAGGAATCAACAAAATTCCTACCACCCAGCATTGTCTCATCTATACCGATAAAAATTCTACTGCACTTGTCAGCCTAAAAATGTTTTTTTGCAAACTGCCCTTTTTGGACCCCCTTTGTTCCCCCTCAATATCGACATGTTTTTGGCTCTTCCCTTTCACAAGCACTTGGCCCACCTACACAAATGAGGTATCATTTTTACCTGGAGACTGAGGGGAACATAGGGTGGTATGAAATGTGGCCCAGTGCAGTGATCCCAAAAAGCAATGTGGGAAAAATTTGATTTTTTAGCTAAATTTGAGGTTTGCTGAGGATTCTGGGTAAGAAAACATTGGGGGATCTACGCAAGTCACACCTCACTGGACTCCCTCGGGTGTCTAGTTTTCAGAAATGTCTGGGTTTGGTAGGTTTCCCTAGAAGGCTGCTGAGCCCAGGACCAAAAACGCAGGTGCCCCCCCCTGCAAAAACAGGTAGTTTTGTATTTGATAATTTTGATGTGTCCAGATAGTGTTTTGGGGCATTTCCTTTCGTGGGTGCTAGGCCTACCACACAAGTGAGGTACCATTTTTATCGGGAGACTTGGGGGAACGCTGGGTGGAAGGAATTTTGTGACTCCTCTCAGATTCCAGAACTTTCTGTCAGGAAAAAGTTATTTTTGGTCACATTTTGAGGTTTGCAAAGGATTCTGGGTAACAGAACCTGGTCAGAGCCCCACAAGTCACCCCATCTTGGATTCCCCTAGGTGTCTAGTTTTCATAAATGCACTGGTTTGCTAGGTTCCCCATGTGCCGGCTGAGCTAGACGCCAAAATCCACAGGTAGGCACTTTGTAAAAAAACACCTCTGTTTTCTGTGAAAAAATGTAATGTGTCCACGTTGTGTTTTGGGCCATTTCCTTTCGTGGGCGCTAGGCCTACCCACACAAGTGAGGTACCATTTTTATCAGGAGACTTGGGGGAACGCTGGGTGGAAGGACATTTTTGGCTCCTCTCAGATTCCAGAACTTTCTGTCACCGAAATGAGAGGAAAAAGTGTTTTTTTGGCCAATTTTTGAGGTTTGCAAACGATTCTGGGTAACAGAACCTGGTCAGAGCCCCACAAGTCACCCTATCTTAGATTCCCCTAGGTGTCTAGTTTTCAAAAATGTGCTGGTTTGCTAGGTTTCCCCAGGTGGCAGCTGAACTAGAGGCCAAAATCCACAGGTAGGCACTTTGTAAAAAACACCTCTGTTTTCTGTGAAAAAATGTGATGTGTCCGCGTTGTGTTTTGGGCCATATCCTTTTGTGGGCGCTAGGCCTACCCACACAAGTGAGGTACCATTTTCATTGGGAGACTTGGGGGAACGCTGGGTGGAAGGAATTTTGTGGCTCCGCTCAGATTCAAGAACTTTCTGTCACCGAAATGAGAGGAAAAAGTGTTTTTTTGGCCACATTTTGAGGTTTATAAAGGATTCTGGGTAACATAACCTGGTCAGAGCCCCACAAGTCACCCCATCTTGGACTCCCCTAGGTGTCTAGTTTTCAAACATGCCTGGTTTGCTAGGTTTCCCCAGGAGGCAGCTGAACTAGAGGCCAAAATCCACAGGTAGGCACTTTGTAAAAAACACCTCTGTTTTCTCTGAAAAAATTTGATGTGTCCACGTTGTGTTTTGGGTCATTTCCTTTTGTGGGCGCTAGGCCTACCCACGCAAGTGAGGTACCATTTTTATCGGGAGACTTGGGGGAACAAAGAATAGCAAAACAAGTGTTATTTCCCCTTGTCGTTCTCTACATTTTTTTCTTCCAAATGTAAGGCAGTGTGTAAAAAAGATGTCTATTTGAGAAATGCCCTGTAATTCACATACTAGTATGGGCACTACGGAATTCAGAGATGTGCAAATAACCACTGCTTCTCAACACCTTATCTTGTGGCCATTTTGGAAATACAAAGGTTTTCTTGATACCTATTTTTCACTTTTTATATTTCAGCAAATTAATTGCTGTATACCCGGAATATAATAAAAACCCATTGCAAGGTGCAGCTCATTTATTGGCTCTGAGTACCTAGAGTTCTTGTTCTTAATGAATCTACAAGCCCTATATATCCTCACAACCAGAAGAGTCCAGCTGACGTAATGGTATATTGCTTGCAAAACTCTGACATCGCCGGAAAAAGTTACAGAGTAAAACGTGGAGAAAAATTGCTGTTTTTTTCACCTCAATTTCAATATTTGTTTATTTCAGCTTTTATTTTCTGTAGGAAACACTTGTAGGATCTACACAAATTACCCCTTGCTGAATTCAGAATTTTGTCTACTTTTCAGAAATGTTTAGCTTTCCGGGATCCAGCATTGGTTTCTCACCCATTTTGGTCACTAACTGGAAGGAGGCTGAAAGCACAAAAATAGTAAAAATGGAGTATGTCCCAGTAAAACATCACAATTGTATTGAAAATGGGGTTTTCCATTTCAAATCTGCCTGTTCCTGAAAGCTGGGAAGATGGTGATCTTGCCACCTCAAACCCTTTGTTGATGCCATTTTCAGGGAAAACACCACGAGCTTCCTTCTGCAGCCCTGTTTTCCCATTTTTTTGAAAAAAACAAAATTTTTACTTTATTTTGGCTAATTTCTTGGTCTCCTTCAGGTGAACCCACAAAGTCTGGGTACCTCTAGGATCCCTAGGATGTTGGGAAAAAGGGACGCAAATTTGGCGTGGGTAGCTTATGTGAACAAAAAGTTATGAGGGCCTAACCGCGAACTGCCCCAAATAGCCAAAAAAAGGCTCGGCACAGGAGGGGGAAAAGGCCTGGCAGCGAAGGGGTTAAAATGATTATAACATGTAGTAAATAATCACAAATAAATGGGTAGGTGTCAGTTCAACTTTTAAAAAGTACGATAACACCGTTACTGTGCATGGCAGGGGTATGAGAATACCAGCTCCCCGGGTCTATGTTTCATAAATACGCAGGTGTGTGCGGACCCCCTGGGCCCCAAGGACCACCACCTCCCCAGGGCTACATATTAGAAATGGCTAGGGTGGGGGGCTTGCAGACCCATCTGAGCCCCAGGGCCCACCACCTCCCTGGGGCTATATGGAATATTAAAGAGGGGTTTGTGTGGGACCACCACCTCCCCAGGGTCAATAATTTATTTAAAATTAAGGCAGGAGCCGGGGGCCAGCATATGGTAAACAAAGGAGAGGGGCTGTGTGGCCCCTCCTCAGGGAGCTATTTATGGCCTTGGGGACCGCTGTCCCTCAGATCCATCTCCTACTAGCTCCCAGGGTGCCCACCCTCAGGAGGTAGCTGTTTTCTTTTGCTTGCCAAGAGCTGTGTGACATCTCCCACCAAGCAGAAGCAAACACTCCGCTTCCAGCAAGCGGGAGCTGCCAAATGGCTTCCACTTGCTGGAAGCTGAGTTTTCATCTATTTCCCTGCCTGCAGACAAATAGGCAGGGAAAGAGATGAAAGTATTGCTCCTGCACGCAGGAGTTATGCCGGCTCCCTCAGGAAGCAGGGAGCCGGCTGGTACCACAGGGGCCTTGAGGTTCCCCCCGCAGTCCCCAGTGAATCCTGCCCTGCATATTTATCATAGATAAACATGCAGGGCAGGATTTGTTCTGGCACAAATCGCATTTGACAGAAATTAAAACTTAACGGGAAGCACTTAAACAAAAAAACAAAGCATGTGCCCAAATTGAAGCTCCACTTCTGTAAAGTACTAATCATCCCAACTTTGTGTGCATGACCAAGGCATTTCCACTGTGAAATGTTATCTGCAAACCTTGAAGGAGGTGTTTGCATCCTTCCTTTTTTTGAGCGCATTGTCTCATGTAGTGACTGTGATGAGTTGTGTCTTTCTTGTCATCTGCTGCTGAGACCAAAAATTGTGATATCTCTTTTAAAAAATACAAGTATTTAAAATGTCCTAGAAGTCCCAACCTATTGGCCCGGCCCCATATACATTATTGATATGCAACATCTCCCCCAGCCCCCATTTTTGTTTGAAGGAAGATGGACAGCATGGATATCCCCTGTTACACACAGCCAAAGGCCGTACGTGGCGCAGGGTTGGGTGGTTGTAGGGGCTTGGTTGCAGGGTCTGCCCACACATCAGGACCTGTGGCCAACCCCCACCACGCATTACTGAAGGCTGTGCGTAGTGCGGGGTTGGGTTATTATAGAGGACATGCCGCAGGGCCTGACTATAACACGCATACTCGCCATGCACTGCTAATTATCTCAGCTATTACAGCACTCATTACATCTTTTATAGTATAAATGATAGTATCACTGTGACATTTGCAGTAACATTATTGATGAGAAAACTGTACATGGTGGGGCGCAAGTTATACTTACCTTAGGGCATGAGATATAGTTACTTGAATTAACTAACTATAGCAGCTGAATTTCTATGGCTTTGTACGTTTAAAATGTGAGCCTAACTAAAACGTCCCTGTAACCTTTGGTTTAAAGTGAAGTTCTATGTTTTTTTTTTTTAATTCTGTTTCCTAACTATAACATCCCTGTAACCTTTGTTTTGTCAGTGAAAAAAAAAAATATATATCCCACAAGCTCCGTAGCCTCAGGGCACCAAATGCGGCAGTCCTTGTCGGGTCCCATTAACTCACATGTAATGCTGCTCACATCAAACGATCAAGGAAGTCACTGCTTCGAGTGTGTAAATGTACCTACTCTATAACCGTATATTAAAATAATGGGACGAGAATACTCATACCCTTGCATACACAGAAAGTTATCATAGACACCAAAGGGGGTAATCCCAAATATGTACTGCTGTCAATCTGTGTTGTAAGTGGCAGCATATCAGCATCCACAAGTTTAGGTCATGCAATGTGTAATTCGTCAAGCTTTCGACAAGCTTGATTCACGGCATTGCTAAAAGGTCTCACCAATGTGAACAATTAGCCATACTACACCAGGCAACAGAGCACAGTGCAGTGCTGGGCAAAGCTGTACTCCAAACTCAAAAAAAGTGCAGCAACTGCCTTTGAGACAAAGACAAAACAAGCAATGGTTACAATATTATCTATGTACTAAGTCAATGCTTAAAAATCAACATATCCTTCATTTTACAGAGCAACTTTAATTAATTTCTCTATACGACTACAAACTCAGAAGTCATAAGTGAAAAGAAAAACAGCAAACACAAGACAATACCAGTCTAATACAAATGTACTGTTATTTACTCACTCAAGTTAAGGCCTCCTGCCACTAATGTTTCAAAGTCAACAATGTAATGTGATTCTGAAACACACAGTTTATGTTCTCTGTCACTCCCCTTTATCTTCGGGGTGATAGCATCAATAACGACAAATTTTCATAAATTCTCATTGCCAAAGTGTGATTTGAAAAAGTGGGTCGCGACTGGATACTGTGGTTCATTGTTTCTAATAGCATGTTTATGCTCAGTACTTTCTTTTTCATTCTGTTGTAGTATGGCTAATTGCCCCACATAGGCGAGACCTTTAAGCAATGCCATGAATCACGCCTGTCGAACTTTTGACGACTTACACACTGCATGACCCACACTTGTGGATGCTGATATGCTGCCACTTACAACACACAAGATTGACAGCAATGTAAATTTGGGATTAGCCCCTTTTGTGTCTATGGTATCTTTATGGGCATACAAGGGTATGAGCATTCACATCACGTTGTTTTAATATTCAGTTAAAGAGTAGATACACATAAGACACTCACTATGCATGCCTACTAATACAGAAGTGTGCAATACTAGTTTCACCCAGTGTCATATTGGTGGCCAGATTCCTACATGCATTGCATGTACACCAGGGATGGAGGATTGCTGTGGTACGGAGCATCGAAATGGCCGCCTACATTACCAACAATGCGCTAGCGGGGAAATAACATTTCAGGGGCACGTTACAGTGCCATTAGTGCTTAACTGGGAAAGTCATTCATGGCACATTGATGATGTATTTAACGTATTTCAGCGGACCAGCATTTGTAATGTGAGCTGTGCACAGGTTTATCTAGACAGATGCATCAGTATGTTTTTGGGTGGCACAATATATACAATGAATTGTGTTCAGAACTATGGATGGGCAGTTGGTTTTTACCAGCCTAACGCCGCTAAGAACATTTGATTTTGTATACTATTGTACTTTCAGTCAATCTGATGTCTTGGCCAACAGAAAATACTACACTGTTAAGATGGCGACTGTTCTGAGCATTGCTAGTACTCCCTCAATGCGCTCGGTTTTCTATGTTGGTGTCACTAACTTTTATATGCCACGTCAGTTTCATGGGTGAACTACTGTGATCAAGGCTACGGCTGAAACACATTGGTTGAAGTAACTGGGTGAATAAACCACACTTTGCGTTCATTGAGGCGGGGTCCGTGACTTCCTTGATCTTTGGATGTATAATATATATATATATGCACAAAAGAAGATCGCAGCGTCTTGGCGTCCGCGCGGCAGACGGAGACGGGGTCGCGACCCCCAATATTATAAAAACTCACATCCACAACGTTCGGGGACTGGAAGTGAAGTCCGCCCTGAACATGAATAGACGAGTGTCCGTCACTCCAAGGAGAAGAAATAGAGCATTTATTAGGCGATGTCCCGACGCGTATACAACGGTTTGATGTTAGTTGTATATGATGTTGTGCACTCAGTGTATTTAAGTAAATTGCGAGGAACGGGTCTGTTACCTTTGAACAAGGAAATTGTATTTTCCGAAACGCGTCGGGACATCGCCTAATAAATGCTCTATTTCTCCTCCTTGGAGTGACAGAGACTCGTCTATTCATGTTCAGGGCGGACTTCACTTCCAGTCCCCGAACGTTGTGGATGTGAGTCTTTATATATATATATATATATATATATATATATATATATATATATTTATTTTATATATATATATATATATATATATATATATATATATATATATATATATATATATTGTAGATAGAAAGATAGATGTATCATCCTTTAAGCCCAAATCTAATTCGCCATCAAGCTTGCGTCTAATTGACAGATTCACCAAGCATAATTCTGCCTCAGTCTCAAATGTAATGCTAATAGGTACATCAAATACACCACTAATATACAGAGCATTCTGAAAGTGAACATCAGTTTCACAAACTATGCATCAAACCATTTATGAGTCCCATGACATGTATTAAACTTCTAGAAAAGTACCTTAACCTCCATGAAGCCAGTTTCTGAAAACCCCAATATTTCTGAATCCAATTGTTCAATAAATTAACTAATTGCTAAGGTGCCAGTAAGTTGTTGGGTGTTTTGTGAGACTGGAAATATGTCACTCTGAAAGCATACGAGTAAGGAAGGTTAGCTGAAACATATAAAGGAAATGACCAAAGTAGGAGAATGAAGGAAGTTAGAAAGAAAAAACGATATAGGCAAACGAAAGGAAGATCCACTGATACATTTATTGTAAGTAACTTACCCACAACGTAGATATGATTGTGAAAACTGACAGCATTGATGCATTTGGCCTCAACTGGCATGGGGGCCCTCAGTGTCCATTTATTGATAGAGGGATCATAGCACTGCGTCTTGTCAGTGGCCAGCTTCCCATTGGGTCCTCCTCCAATCACATATAGTTTTCTGTCATAGCTGGCAGCAGCGAATGAACTAACGTTGAATGCGAGAGGTGCAGCCTGGAGAATAAGGAACACTTATAAATGAGGCTTCAGTGGCATGAACATCAAAACGAAGACATGTTTGTGAGGATTAATCTTTTGTAACGTAGTGGCATATCTTGACCGGGGCCATTATTTTCCAAGGAGATAACAACTCCTTGGTGGATCTACTGGCTCCAGAGTCTCATGATCACATAAGACCTGAAATATGATGGTGGCTGTTTTGGTGATGGGCATGCTAGGGGCCCATCTTTTTAGCAAAGTTTATTTCTTGTGTCTGCAAATGTGTTACCATTGTTGTGCGGCCCAAATACTATGAAAAGATACGGATTATGTGAATTACTGTTACGAAAGGCAATGCTGTCACTTCATGGTCTTCTTTTTTTATCTTGTATCTGAAAGCGATAAGACCCCTTGTTTGTGGATCTGGCAGGGGAATAACGTTTTTTATATGGTGCGAGAGTTAACACCACACAACCTTGCTTTTGAAAATAGTGTACAACTTTATGACACAAAAAATAAAACGGATATCCAGAATTATACCAATGGAAAAATCGGCTTAATGGTCTCTGAAGTTTCTCAGAACAGTGTGAATATTAAAACTGGTACTTTTTTTTTACTCTTTGCCCTTGTATTCATTTGTGTTGCTGTACCAGTGTTCTTTGTACCAAAGACAATTCTGAATAAGAGTGTTTTATTCCTGATGTAAGGCATTTTATGATACTTGCTAAACCATTAATTTAATTACACTAACATGCATTCACATATCAATAGAGTGAGTCCATACTTATCAGATTACATCACTGTAAACCAAAAGGTTGCCACATCGTTGTCCTGCTTCTTATGGTATGAGCACTACATTCTTATGTCCCATCTCCTACAGATTCCCTCCATCATGCACAGGGCCGGACTGGAACCCAAAGCAAACCTGGCAATTTTGTCAAAACAGCCCCATGGTCAGGGTGGGGGTGAAGGGGGGCAGAGGACGAAGCACTGCTGCTTTTGTTCTTTTGTTACTGGGGATCGATATGCAGCACTGTTGCAAGAACATCCCACCCACCGCTACAAAACTGGCCCCACCCATTCAGACTACCGGGAAAACGCCCAATGGCCTCTACGGCAAGTCCGGCACTGATCATGCACCTTTATAACATGACTTCTGGACACATTTTCATCCACTATTTTTGCGAGTCCACACTCAGACTGGAGTCTCACATTTTTTAGAGTTCCATATTTAGTCCGGGGACTGTCATTTGGTAAGTGCATATCTCATACTGAGGTATGTCTTCCTTTCTGACAGTTCCATTTTGGGACGTCTGTATGCTGTCCCGACTAAGCACTATTATGCAGAGTCTATGCAATGCCCACTAATAACTGATTGCAACTATCATGTTTAGTCAAACATATGGCAAACGCTTAACTTCGTAAAGGTTTAGTGAAATGGCCACACTATAGTGGTCATGGAGGCACTTGACCGTTCCCCACGTATCCAGAATATTGTGAGACAAAAGGACGCACAACCATTACCTGTGATCCAATACTTCATCTCAGTATTTCAGCTCTATAGATCGAAGTTGTCCTGTGCTTGATTACAAAAAAAAAAAAACTGTTAAGGGCCAAGGCCCAACATTTTCATTAGGAGGTCACTGTCCAATGCCATTGGCCATTTTCATGGCCACTAAGTCCACAACTGGCACCATACACTGGCAGTGCTGATACTGTATTGTACTGTATAGCAACATTTATATAGCGCTTACTACCCCTATTTCAGGCGCTGAAGCACTTGCCTACATGGTTAGCATGCTACACCATGTAGGATGTGTGGTTGGAAGGATGTTGGCTTTGTTTTGATCCTATGTGGGGAGTGTTAACATGTGCGTGAGGACCACCGAGGTGCATTTATCTTGTTGTGGTAGTGTTATTCAAACTAGGATAGTCAGCTAAGTTAATAAAAACATAAAAAAAGCTGCTTAAAACACATTTATCATTAATAAAGCTTTTTTTGCTATCCCATAGAAATATTGTTTTTATCACTTGTGTTGCTAAATCTATTTGCTGCATTAATAACGGCTTTAAAATGGTCATTTGATTTGCTGTCTCTTACCAATAAATACACATAATGGGCCTCACATCAAAAATTTCCACTTACACCCATTTACTCTTCATCACACTATAATGATAGCAACTCTAGCGTACTGTGGGAATTCTTCTGAAACCGCTTCTTATTAACTAATGGAGTGAAACACCCCAAGAAAAGTAAAAACAGTTTACCGACCTTTATGCACGAGGCTTCAAAACAGGGGCCTTGTTTAGCTGTTATCAGCCTATCATGATTTGCAATGATAGGAGGGTCTCCTCACGATCATTTGAACTGTCTACTGGCGCCATGTGCCTCCGTCCAGGGCACTGAGGACCAGAAGAGAAACAAGCAGTGCCCATCTGAAGAGGCATTAGAACTGTAGGGGATTCTTTTTAATGAAATGCAATACTGCTTTACTGTCTTCTTCCTGGTAGTGGAGACAGGCAAGGAAGGTTAGTCTTTGTCGAGTCTTGGATAAGGGCGACAGACCAAAGTATATGCGGTGACTGTGTAGTCAGTTGCCGGTGTACTACCGTGTGCCTTTTGCAGTGCCTCAACCACACAGTGCAGTGGGGCAGTCACTTGGTGACAACAAGAAGCAAGCCTTCTCATGACAAATACAACTGTACCTCTGCACGTCTGCTGGCAAGGGAAGCTGGTCACCGGGAGATGTACCGTGGATTCCGATGAACTACCAGCCTACGCTAGCGCTGGGCTGTGCGTGCAATGGCTGCCGTTCCTGGCCATCCTTGTAATTGTCAGTTGCAGAGGACTAGGCTGTGGCTGTAGCCGTCTTCTGCGCTGCATGCACCACATATGCCCTGCTGTTTTAAGTACCTCTACTTGAAGCCATCTTTGCCCAGCCTCTGTGATTCCTTAAATTGAGGAGTCCAAATATGACCTCTACTAAACACACTCCAGGCTTCCTTGGCCATTTCAGCTATAAAGGCTTCCTTGTCAAGGACCTCCATGGGATTGCAAATGGATGACTGCCATCGCACAAACATTCATCTGGCTAGCTGTCTTGTGCGCTGCTATGCATGCTGGCCTACAGTCTAATCTGAATCTAATTACAGTTGATCTTGTAAGACGTTTATAGTTTTCGTAAACTGCACAAATAACTACTCAGGGGGATTCACTTGACTTTTCAGAGGGGCACGCCGTTCACCATGGGAATGATCTAATAGCTGTGTTTATTGAGGGCTTTAGTTAGAAGATTAACTGATTTTTTTCATCTGGACTCGATCCTGCTATAAACCCTTCTTGTAATGCAGTCACAGCGTTTTCAGCAGAGAAGGGAATTGGCATTTGGCATAAACTGGTGGTTTATTGTCAAAGCAGCAGTTTTACAAGCAACATTCCTAGGTGGGCTGGCTGTAGATTTGGTGGCGCCCCAGTGCGATAATGTTTTTTGTCCCCACATGCGCCCTCTGCTAACAGATTCCCTCACTAATACCCTCTAATGGTGTCCCTCATCTCACCTTAGCCCCTCTGTCACATACATTTATTTTACAGCGCTACTCATCCCAATGTAGTGTCAAAGCACTTTACATCAAAAACATACTATACAATGAGTCATACAAGTAAGTCTTTTTGGTGCCTGAAACTTACAGCAAGGATTTAGACATTGGTCTGGTTGATAACCAATTAACTGATGCTCTAAAAATGGGCCAACCGGACCAAAGGGGGACTGAGTTGGATACCTTCATTCTGGCCTGTGATTTGATTAATATACACAAGGGTGACACTGGCTAGAATGTGACAATGCCGACCTTTTTAGGCTGGGGATGAGCATCAACAATAGACTATATTTTTTGTCATGGGGCGCATGAAATACTATTTGGAAAGTGATATTTTGGATACACACTATGGATCGGTGAACCATATCTTTTTTGCCTCCATTGCCTACTGTATGTACTCTCGCTCAGATTACATACTATCTCCCAAACACAATAAAGTTAGCATGAAATTTGCCTAATCCATGTTCGTTTTTAGATTCCGTGGTAAAAACCAATCTCAGTCTTTTTACGACCTATCTCTCATGCACTGCAGACAGCGATTATATTATGATGGCTTCAATTAATCTGTGCCGTCGCATTAATTCTGGCATTCTCAAGCCCATACCGCAATGTAAGCACTTTCACCTCATTGGCTTGATTTGTCCTGCTGTCTTGCCAGCAAGCGTATGTGCAAAGCCTCGTCAAAAAAACATAGGGGCATATTTTGACTTGTTTTGCGCCGAATTTGCATCTTTTTTTTAACGCAAATTCGGTGCAAAACTAACTCCATATTTATATTTTGGCGCTAGACCCATCAAGCACCAAAGTTATGGAGTTAAAGTCATTTTTTGGACGTGGAAACCTACCTTGCATCAATGAGATGCAAGGTAGACATTCCTGTGCAAAAAATGACTCTATCGTCTTAGCGCCATAGTTATCCCCCCTGTGCTAAAATCACGCACGGGGGGGAGGGGTCAAATAATGGTGCAAAGCTTGCTTTGTATCATTATTTAACAACTGGGTCAGGGCAGGCGTTAGGGGACCTGTGGGCCTATTTCCATGGTGGAACACCATGGAGTAAGCCCAGAGGTGCCCTCCCCAGGCCCCAGGGACATCCCCACCCACACCAGAGGACATCAGAAGATGTGGACATCATTACCAGGTAAGTACAGGTAAGTATTTTTTATTTTTTTAAGTGCCATTGGGGCTCCTGAAATGGACCCCCCTACATGGCACTGGGTGCAATGGCCATGCCTAGGGGACCCTGGTCCTGTGTGCTGGATATTGGGGTGGTGGGCATGACTCCTGTCTTTTCTAAGACAGGAGTCATGTGGTATGGATGGTTTTGCATCATAAAATGACGCTAGGCTGGTTAGAGTAATTTTTTCTCCTCTAACCTGCCTAACGTTATTTTTTGGTGCAAAACCACCTTCTCCCAATCCCTCACCCCCACCCGGCTAAAGTCATTTTTTGTACGCTAGCCTACCCTTTGCGCCAGCTTGCACCATTCCATAAATATGGTGCCCGGTTGGCGCTCAAGAATGGTGCAAGCCGGTGCAAAACCCTTTTTGCACCAAAAAGTATAAATAGGCCCCTCAGAATCTCAGAGAGGGGGATCATAGCTTATTGATTATAAAGAATGCTAAATAAGTGAAAAACTGATATTAGGAACAATAATTAGGAGCGCTTGACAGACGCCTCTAAAAACAAAATCCCAAGATCTTCTGGTAAACAGTCAACTCTAGTAGGGCTGGTGATAGTGCGTGATATATGCTGAAGCCCATATTTATACTTTTTTAGAGAGGCATTTGCATCATTTTGTGACGCTAAAGCGGCACAAAATTACAAAATACAATTATATTTTGTTAGTTTGCAGCGCTTTTGCGGAACAAAATGACACAAATGCGGCGCTAAAAAAGTAAAAATATGGGCCTAAGTACCCATATCACAGCCGACCAATGGGTTTCATATTGTAAAGGTATATATTGTTTTACTGCTGGTGGTGATCTTAATCTAGATGCTAATAGCATTTTAGTTTCAAGCCCTAAATTAAGTTTTGATCATCACAAGATCCTCCTCTCCTTACGACTGAAGCCATCTGGCAGAGCCCCAGGACCCGATGGGGTATCTATGGATTTACTAAAATGCAATTTGGATCTGTAGGCTCCTTTGCTAACTAATATTTTAAATAATTCATGCAATTTTCAGTTGCCCAAATCCTGGTCGATATGTACAATAGCCCCCATTTTTACCAAAGATAATAGATTGGAACCACAATGTGGAAGACCAATTTTTCTTATCGACTTTATAGTGAAAATGTTCGTTAGAAATCTTTTTAATAGAATTCCTGACTGAGTAAATGAGAATAATACTTTAAGACATTGTCAGTACAGTTTTAGGGAACGGCATGGGTACAACGGAACAATGACTAAGGTGGTCATTACAACCCTGGCGGTCGGTGTTAAAGAGGCGGTAAGACCAGCAACAGCCCGGCGGTAACAAATTTGCAATTACGACTGTGGCGGAAACTGCCAACAAAGACAGCCACTTTAACACTCCGACCGCCACAGCGGTACAAACAAACAGCGCTGCGGTCACCGCCAACAGACAGGCGGAGGACAAAGCACCGCCCACAGTATCACAACAGGCTAATCCGCCACCTTTTCCGGGGCGGATTCATCGCCGATAAAACACTGCGGAAACAGGATTCCGAAGGGAAAACGCTCACCTCTACACACACCACGCGGAACTAGGACACCATGGAGCCGGAACTCCAAATTCTCCCTGCGATAGTCTTCCTGCTCCTCTGCCAGGAGCACGAACGCCGGCGGCGAAGACCACTGTGAGTACTGCACCTACGACACACGGTAGGGGGTAGGGGAAAAAACAGGGACACACACACGCAACACCCCCACCCCCACCCTTACCCACTAAAACACACACACAAATACATATTAATACATGATAGTTACACCCCCCAACCCCCCTGGAAGAATGCAAAGACAAAAGCAAATGAGTGTAACCATTGTAATATATTAAAATCAAGTACACAAAAATATATATATACACCATAAACAAAATATACACCAAGCACAGTAGTCCAGGTAGTGCTCCAATGAAGTCCGTGGAACACTGGGCCCACTCAGTATGGGTGAGGCCCACACAAGATCCCCGACCATGATGGAGAGAACACTGCAGGGGCATCAGAGAGCAAGAAAACAGGCAGCTCAGGGGGAGGGAAAGGGGGGGCACCTCAGCCAGTTGAGTGCACAGCGCCAAATCCACGAGAGGGCCACATGCCCACTGTTCAATCCTGGGGAGTGCAAAGCCACAGTCTCCCAAGTCTCTACAGTGGGTGGCTTGCCCACTGTTCAATCCTGGGGAGTGCAAAGCCACAGTCTCTCAAGTCTCTACAGTGGGTGGGTTGCCCACTGTTCAATCCAGGGGAGTGTAAAGCCACAGTCTCTCAAGTCTATACAGTGGGTGGGTTGCCCACTGTTCCATCCTGGGGAGTGCAAAGCCACAGTCTCTCAAGTCTCTACATTGGGTGGGTTGCCCACTGTTCCATCCGGGGGAGTGCAAAGCCACAGTCTCTCAAGTGGATAAGAGTCTCCACTGGTTCTGGAGGGGGCATTGTGCCCAGAGTGCTTCATCCTGCTAAGGACAGAGGTAGTGGATGACAGTCTCCACCGGTTCTGGAGGGGGCATTGTGCCCAGAGTGCTTCATCCTGCTAAGGACAGAGGTAGTGGATGTATCTCCCCACTGGTTCTGGAGGGGGCTTTGTGCCCAGAGTGCTTCATCCTGCAAAGGACAGAGGTAGTGGATGTATCTCTCCACTGGTTCTGGAGGGGGCTTTGTGCCCAGAGTGCTTCATCCTGCCCGTGACAGACTTAGTAGCGTCAGTGCCCTTGGCGCTCATGGGCCAGTGGTGCTTGAGGCGGCGGTGCCCTGTTCAGCGGTGCTTGAAGCGGCGGTGCCCTGTTCAGCGGTGCTTGAGGCGGCAGTGCCCAGTTCAGCAGTGCTTGTGGCGGCAGTGCCCTGTTCAGCAGTGCATGAGGCAGCGGTGCCCTGTTCAGCGGTGCTTGTGGCTGCGGTGCCCTGTTCAGCAGTGCTTGAGGCGGCGGTGCCCTGTTCAGCGGTGCTTGGGGCGGCGGTGCCCTGTTCAGCGGTGCTTGGAGCGGCGGGCTCCTTTGCAGTGACTCAGCTGCTGGCGGTCCTCTCAGTCCCAGTGGGTCTTGTGCTGGCAGTCCTCTCTGGCCCAGCGGGGCTTGTGCTGGCGGTCCTCTCTAGCCCAGCGGGGCTTGTGCTGGCAGTCCTCTCTGGCCCAGCGGGGATGACGGCTGTGGCCTCCTGGGCAGCGGGGATGACGGCTGTGGCCTCCTTGGCAGCGGGGATGATGGTGGTCTCCTCCGCCGTGCTGCTCTTCTCAGACATTCCTGGTTTCTTGTGGTCCTTCCCCACCTTGGAAGGTGTCGCAGCTGACTCCACACTCCCACCGGGACCCCTGGGAGCGGCTTTGGTGGCTGGAGTCTTTCCCCTCTCCCGCCGGGCACTGGCCAACTTTTGATGCTTCACAGGTGGGGGACTGTCTGTGCAGTGGCTCTGTGCCACACTGGCTGCCCTGGTGGCCGGTGCACTCCATATTCCGGGGACTACAGGCACCACTGGTCCCGGAGATGTTGTGGCTGAGGTGCTAGTTTGGGACCTAGGAGACAGACGGGGTGGGGGAGGTGTGGGAAAGAGGTCAAGGTTGGACAGGAAAAGTTTTTGGGAGACACTGGGATGGGTAGCTGGAGGGGGTTTGGGAGTAGAGGAAAAGGTTGTGGTTGTAGGAGGACTTTGGGTGAAGGTGCATGCGCTAGAGGCTGTCGTGAGGTGGATGGCTGTTGGGTGGGTGTGTGCCTGCATTTGTGTATCTTGGGAGGTGGCGTCACAGACACACTGGGAGAGGACACAGGGGACATGTGAATGGTAGTGGGGGTGGTGACTGCACATGAGCGGGGTGTGGTGGTGGGTGTGCTGGTGATGGCAGTAGTTGCTGTAGATGTAGTGCATGCAGGTGTGAGTGTAGACGAGACTGGGAGGGAGGAGGGAGACGAGGAGGATGGGGACACAGTGGAGGCAGTGGATGTTGGTGTGTCTGTATGTCTGTGATGCTTGCGTGAGTGCCTGTGGGATGTGTGGTGCTTATGTCTGCCTGAGCTTCCCTTGTGTGTTGACGTGTGTGCATGCTGGTCTGAAGGTGTGCTTGGGATAGGCTGGGGTACGGGAGATTGGGTCTGGGTGGAGGAAGTTGGAGGGGGGAGGCTGGAGACAGGGACAAAGGCTGCCATCAGTGCTGAGGCCAAAGTCTGAAAAGCTTGATGAAGGGCCGCCTGACCAGAATGAATTCCCTCCAGGAATGCATTTGTTTGTTGCAACTGCCTTTCTACACCCTGGATGGCATTCAGCATGGTAGACTGCCCAACAGTGAGGGACCTGAGGAGGTCAATGGCCTCCTCAATGAGGGCAGCAGGGGTGACTGGGGCAGGGTCTGAGGTGCCTGGGGCGAAGATGATGCCCACCCTACTGGGTGAGCGGGCACAGGGCAAAGGCTGAGGGGCTGCTGGGAGGGTGGTGCTGGTAGGGGGGGGTGGCGGCCGTACCTGTAGATGCGGGGGCACAGATGTTGCCACCACCACAAGGGAGCTCCCATCAGAGGACGAGTCTGTGTCGCTGGTGTCAGCTCCGGTCCCCGCCGTGGAGCTCCCCTCGCCCTCCGTCCCACTGGTGAACTCCGAGTTCGTAGTTTCGCCCACCAGGGCCATGTGGGATGCAGCTCCCTCCTGCTCCGGTGCCACTGCTCCTCCGCCTGATGATGCTAATGCACACAAGAACAGGGAGACCACAAAAAGGGGGGGGGGGGTGACAGAAGAAAGACATGTTGAGTGCATGCATTACCGCTACAGTTTGCGGACACAACAGACACAGAAGCCCCCTGCACTATGCCGCGCTCTTGGGCTCCACTTTTCAATTCCTGGAAAATGGCCTACTAGGCTATGGACGACATCTGCACACATGGATGACACAGGGGCATGACTAGGTGTACTTGGCACTCTACAGAGGTGGGGTGGGGTGCCACATGGCCTGCCTTACGGAGGGACCTTGCCTACTAAACTCGCCCTGGCCTAGGGAAACCCACAGCCCACCTCCCCCCACCCAGACCCCTCCACTGCGTGCAAAATAAGCAGGATGAGATTGTACTCACCCCCTTGTGGCTGCTGTGATTCCTTCAAGCGCCCATTCAACTCTGGGTACGCCACCGCCAGGATCCTGAACATCAGTGGGGTCATGGTGCGACAGGCACCCCTCCCACGTTGGGAGGCCATCCCCAGCTGAACCTCCGCCGTCTTCTTGCTCCAGCGGCGAATGTCCTCCCATCTTTTCAGGCAGTGTGTACTCCGTCTGTGGTAGAACCCCAGGGTCCGGACGTCCTTGCCGATGGCACGCCAAATATCTTTTTTCTGGTGGGCGCTGACCTACATAATTTGTACGGGGAAGTGAAACTTATTACCAACTGCACCATCACAGTCATTGGCCCCCATCCCTACCCTTGGCATGTGGCACATGCACTCACCGTCGTTTCATGCACGCTGCACTCTCCCCCCTTCCTTCTCACCTCCACCCCTCTCCACACAGGCATAGCCCATACAGCATGCTCCCAGTGTAGTTACCTATTTGTCTGTAGGACCGTAGAGTAGCGTGTACTGGGGGAGGACCCCATCCACAAGTTTCTCCAACTCCTCCAATGTGAAGGCAGGGGCCCTTTCCCCAGACACTCGAGCCATTGGCTCTTCCAGACCGAGGTCACAGCAGCACTTGCAGTGTAGGTCCTCTCCTGTCGAAGATCAGGTATCGAGTGATTGAACAGATAGAAAATGGCAGTCACGTCCGCGGTGGTGCGTACCGTCACCGCCGGCGTACATTGTCCTTGGCTCCAGGGACCCATAGGGTCCAATGTGAACCAATGCAGCATTGCCCCGCGGTCTTCGACCGCCTACTGCAACGGTGTACAATGAAAGCACAGTTACCTCACATCCAATTGTCCCACTTTAGAGGTCAGGCAGCCGCCATTTCAGGGGCCCACATGGCTTCATTTTTAACTGCGTCACACATACCTAGGCCTAGACTCAACACACATACAGGCCACTTTTTGGATTATGAATGGTGTTCTGTGTAAGCTGTGGGTACGTACCTCTGAGTTGTTTGACTCTGTGCTCGCTGTTGTCCTTCATAGGCACCGTCCGCTGGGACATGTGAGGAGATGGCGGCATCCTCCGGTGTACCGACCGTTGGTGGACCTGTCAACAATGGAGGAAAGACATATGATCATCACCTACAGGCTTGGCCGTGCCACAATCCTGGAACTGTGTACCCAGCTGGAGCCAGACCTGATGTCAGCTATCCGCCATCCCACAGGAATCCCCCCTCAAGTGCAGGTGCTGTCAGTGCTCCATTTCCTTGCAAGTGGGTAATTTCAAACAACAGTGGCTATAGCATCAGGGATGACCCAGCCTATGTTTTCCAATGTGTTGTCCAGAGTGTTGTCTGCCCTGCTGAAAAACATGCGGAGCTACATTGTTTTCCCTCAGGTGGAGGATTTGCCTATAGTGAAAGGTGATTTCTGTGCCCTGGGACATATCCCCAACATCATAGGTGCCATTGATGGGACCTATGTGGCTTTGGTCCCCCCCCCCACAGGAGTGAACAGGTGTACAGAAACCGGAAGAGTTCTGATTCGATGAATGTAAAGATGGTATGTTTGGCAGACCAGTACATCTCCCATGTGAATGCCAAGTTCCCTGGCTCAGTGCATGACGCCTACATCCTGCGGAATAGCAGCATCCCTTATGTGATGGGTCAACTCCAGAGGCACCATGTGTGGCTATTAGGTGAGCACCTGGAAACAAGACAGTGGGAATGGTTGTCTGGGGATATCCCTACAGGTTAGTGTGTGTCTAACAGTTGTCCCTCGCCATTTGCAGGTGACTCTGGTTACCCCAACCTATCATGGCTATTGACCGTAGTGAGGAATCCCAGGACAAGGGCAGAGGAACGCTACAGTGAGGCCCATGGGCGAACTAGGAGGGTGATCGAACGGACATTCGGCTTCCTGAAGGCCAGGTTCAGGTGCCTCCATATGACAGGTGGATCCCTATTCTACTCACCAAAGAAGGTGTGCCAGATCACCGTGGCCTGCTGTATGCTTCACAACTTGGCTTTGCGACAACAGGTGCCTTTTCTGCAGGAGGATGGTCCAGATGGCGGTGTTGTTGCAGCTGTGGAGCCTGTGGACAGTGAAGACGAGGAAGCAGAAGAAGAAGACATGGAGAACAGGGACTCAGTGATCGAGCAATGTTTCCAGTGAAACACAGGTAAGAATACAAACCTACCTACTATATGTACTTTAACACTACTACCTCTCTACTGTCTGTCGTTTTCACCCAGTGTATGGTCACTGAGTTGTCACTTTCCCTTACGATTTCACAGATGTGGGTCCCAATGTGTGACATCTGCTTTGATTCCTCATGGACTACAGCTGTGTGACATAGGTATATTGACATTACAAATGAAAGAGCTTTTTGCCACACTAATTGCTAATACACTATTCCGAAATCACAGGCTGACTCCAGATTGTTTTGTGCTTTAAGGGTGTTTATTTTAGTGCTCAATATTGGAGGGGGTAGCAAAATGGTGAGGGGTGAGGCGGAGGAATGTCCATGTCAGAGCCCAGTCTATAAGCTTCACAGGTGCATTGTCCAAATGGGCATAGAAAGTGGAGCTGTGGCAGTTTAAGGATGGACAGGGTGACAAAGTGGGACAGAAGGATGACATTCAGGGTGGTCTCATTTCTTGGCGGGGGTCTTGGCATTGTTCTCTGTCTTTGTCCTGGATCTCAGGGACCGTTTGCGAGGTGGTTCTCCATCTGCAGGGGGTGGGGTGCTGGTGTGGTGGTCCAGTGCCTCCTGTCTACTAGCGCCGGCGGAGGTGGTGGGCAGTTCATCGTCCAGGCTAGTGTCAGGGGCCCCTTGTAGTGCCACAGTGTCCCTCCTGGAGTTGAGTACTTCCTTCAGCACTCCTATGATGGTGCCCAGGGTGGAATTGATGGCTCTGAGTTCCTCCCTGAACCCCAAATACTGTTCCTCCTGCAGGCGCTGGGTTTCCTGAAACTTGGGCAGTACCGTTGCCATCGTCTCCTGGGAGTGGTGGTAGGCTCCCATGATATTGGAGAGGGCCTCGTGGAGAGTGGGTTCCCTTGGCCTGCCCTCCCCCTGTCGCAAAGCAGCCCTCCCAGTTCCCCTGTGTTCCTGGGCCTCCGTCCCTTGGACGGTGTGCCCACTACCACTACCCCCAGGTCCCTGTTGTTGTTGGGGTGGTGGGTTAGCCTGGGTTCCCTGTAGTGGTGGACACACTGCTGATTGACGTGTCCTGGGGACGGAGGTATGGGCTCATTGGGTAGGTGCTGTGCTGGTGTTTCCAGAGGGGGGAAGCTTTGTGGTGGCCTGTGACTGGGTGAGGGGAACCAACTGTCCGAGGTCCCCGATGGGCCGGGCTGGTCATCTAGATCCAGTTGGACAGAGGTGCTGTCATCACTTCTGTTGGTGGTGTGGACATGTGTGGACTGTCCGGTGATGTTGGGTAGGGGTCCTGCAGGGGTATAAAAGGATGTTTATTACATCTGTGTGTGCCATGGTGTGCAATGGGTGGGTGACCGTGTACCCCAGGGCTTGCATTCCTGTGTGGGACCTTGTGTGATGATGGTTTAGGGGGGTGTGTGGGTATGTGTAGTGGCCATGCTTTAGTGATGGGTGTCCATGCTTTGTTGTTGCATGCAGGGCTTGGTGTTAGGATGTGTGGTTTGTGATGTTGGGACATTTGTGAGGAGTTGGAGTGATGGGGGTGAGGGTGAGGGTAAGGGTGGGGGTATGTGCTGGCATGCAGGTAGGGTGGGGAATGTAATAGTTAAGATTTAACTTACCAGAGTCCATTCCTCCACCTACTCCTGCGGGGCCCTCAAGATGCAGAATCGCCAAGACCTGCTCCTCCCATGTTGTTAGCTGTGGGGGAGGAGGTGGGGGTCCGCCGCCAGTCCGCTGAACCGCCAGGTGGTGTCTTGAGACCACGGAATGCATCTTCCCCCATAGGTCGTTCCACCTCTTCCTGATGTCCTCCCGATTTCTTGGGTGCTGTCCCACTGCATTGACCCTGTCCACTATTCTTCGCCATAGCTCCATCTTCCTTGCAATTGAGGTGTGCTGCATGTGTGATCCGAATACAGGGAGTGCAGAATTATTAGGCAAGTTGTATTTTTGAGGATTAATTTTATTATTGAACAACAACCATGTTCTCAATGAACCCAAAAAACTCATTAATATCAAAGCTGAATATTTTTGGAAGTAGTTTTTAGTTTGTTTTTAGTTTTAGCTATGTTAGGGGGATATCTGTGTGTGCAGGTGACTATTACTGTGCATAATTATTAGGCAACTTAACAAAAAAAAATATATACCCATTTCAATTATTTATTATTACCAGTGAAACCAATATAACATCTCAACATTCACAAATATACATTTCTGACATTCAAAAACAAAACAAAAACAAATCAGTGACCAATATAGCCACCTTTCTTTGCAAGGACACTCAAAAGCCTGCCATCCATGGATTCTGTCAGTGTTTTGATCTGTTCACCATCAACATTGCGTGCAGCAGCAACCACAGCCTCCCAGACACTGTTCAGAGAGGTGTACTGTTTTCCCTCCTTGTAAATCTCACATTTGATGATGGACCACAGGTTCTCAATGGGGTTCAGATCAGGTGAACAAGGAGGCCATGTCATTAGATTTCCTTCTTTTATACCCTTTCTTGCCAGCCACGCTGTGGAGTACTTGGACGCGTGTGATGGAGCATTGTCCTGCATGAAAATCATGTTTTTCTTGAAGGATGCAGACTTCTTCCTGTACCACTGCTTGAAGAAGGTGTCTTCCAGGAACTGGCAGTAGGACTGGGAGTTGAGCTTGACTCCATCCTCAACCCGAAAAGGCCCCACAAGCTCATCTTTGATGATACCAGCCCAAACCAGTACTCCACCTCCACCTTGCTGGCGTCTGAGTCGGACTGGAGCTCTCTGCCCTTTACCAATCCAGCCACGGGCCCATCCATCTGGCCCATCAGGACTCACTCTCATTTCATCAGTCCATAAAACCTTAGAAAAATCAGTCTTGAGATATTTCTTGGCCCAGTCTTGACGTTTCAGCTTGTGTGTCTTGTTCAGTGGTGGTCGTCTTTCAGCCTTTCTTACCTTGGCCATGTCTCTGAGTATTGCACACCTTGTGCTTTTGGGCACTCCAGTGACGTTGCAGCTCTGAAATATGGCCAAACTGGTGGCAAGTGGCATCGTGGCAGCTGCACGCTTGACTTTTCTCAGTTCATGGGCAGTTATTTTGCGCCTTGGTTTTTCCACACGCTTCTTGCGACCCTGTTGACTATTTTGAATGAAACACTTGATTGTTCGATGATCACGCTTCAGAAGCTTTGCAATTTTAAGAGTGCTGCATCCCTCTGCAAGATATCTCACTATTTTTGACTTTTCTGAGCCTGTCAAGTCCTTCTTTTGACCCATTTTGCCAAAGGAAAGGAAGTTGCCTAATAATTATGCACACCTGATACAGGGTGTTGATGTCATTAGACCACACCCCTTCTCATTACAGAGATGCACATCACCTAATATGCTTAATTGGTAGTAGGCTTTCGAGCCTATACAGCTTGGAGTAAGACAACATGCATAAAGAGGATGATGTGGTCAAAATACTCATTTGCCTAATAATTCTGCACTCCCTGTAGTTGTGGCTCTACCCGGACGATTTCCTCCACCATGACCCTGAGCTCCTCCTCCGAGAACCTGGGGTGTCCTTGCAGTGCCATGGGGTGGTGTAGGTGATGTGTGGGGTGGTGTGTGGGGTGATAAGTGTGCTGATATGTAGTGGTGTGTAGTGTGAGGTGCGTAGAAGTTATGTGGGTGATGGTGTTGTGTGCCTGTGGATGCTAGTATTGTTGATGGCGGTGTCTCTCTCTGGCCTTCTCTCAGTAATTGTGGTCGTAGGGGTTTGTGGGTGATGTGGGTGTGTTTTTTATATTGTATTGGGTGTGTGGGAGTGGTGTGTGTATGTGTATCAGGTGTGTGTATTTCAAATTGTCCAATGTGGCAGTGTTTTGTATGTGTGTGTGTATTTTGAGCGTGGCGGTGTGTACCGCCAATGGAATACCGTGGTTGAAAGACCGCCGCGTGGATTCGTGGGTCGTGATGGTGTGGGCGTATTTCTGTTGGCGTGACGGCGGAGGTTTTGTTTTCGCCAGTTTATCACTGACCTTTGGTGTGGCGGACTTGTGTGGGTGTATGAATATTGGCGGATTCCATGCTGTGGGTCATAATAGCTGTGGCGGAATTCCGCGGCCGCGACAGTGTGTTGGCGGTCTTCTGCACAGCGGTAAGCGGCTTTTACCGCCAATGTTGTAATGACCGCCTAAATCTTCATTTCATAATCATCAATCAAGTATATTATTTCAAAGCAGTGCCCATTACACCTAGTTTTTATGAACTTGGCCTGTGCTTTTGACAGGGTCACCCAGTCACACTTATGGTTTCCTGTATTGGAATTGGGCATTGACTTAGCACTGTTGAACTGTCTTTCTGATTTACATCACTGTTTCTACAACAATGTCAGATTTGGAACTGACAGGGAGAAATCTGGATTTTTTTTGTTTAGAACATGTTGTTCAACAAGGTTGTGTGTTAACCCCTAACTTATTCATTTTAATATAAATAAGCTAAATCTGCATTTGGTCAACAGTTGTTTAGATGTGTCCTTGGTTAACGCAGAAGCCCATACCTGTCCTACATACAGAGGATGTGGTTTTACTGGCTGCCATAGGCCTTGCAAAATTTGGTGGTCAATTTACCCAAATGTATGTCTGATTTACAGCTTGCCACTCATTTCTGAAAGTCCCATATGATGCCTTGCAGTTTAAAGAGCATGAACCATTGGGCTTCTAAAGGTAGGAAACGTTCCCTATTCAGGACTAGTTTCTGAATTCTATGTCAGGACCGGAGGCGAGGATTAGGCATTTCTAATTTATTCTACTCCAGCAGCCATTCAAAGAATTCTACAACAAACAACATTTCCCATGAAGCATAGAGAAAGAAAACGTCATCCAGTCCACCAATCCCAGAGCTCCCATCCCGATAAACTCCTGCGAGGATGCTCTATCCCCTTCTTTCTTCACTGCTCCAGCAGCTAGAGATAAGTGCCTTCTCTTTTTGCTAAGGTAGAATGTGGCAGTTTTGCTGTGTGGCTTTCGTAGCGCGCTTGCACTGTTACTGTGTTTATTCACATATAGCGCTGCCACGTCAGTTTTCTGTCCATGTAGAGTGACGCGACCACAGGGGAGTCTGCCCTTTTGCAGCCATGTCTTCATTTTCCTCATTGCTTTATCCTCAACAAGCTTTTGACAGTAGAGTCAGGGGCTCTGCACGTCATAGCGGCAATGGGAGCGATTAACCCTATGCGGCTGCACTGCCACATTACGGCTCTCAGCGCGGTGCGGTCTTCCAACTGGTAGGGGAACCGCGGTACAGATGACGCATGCAGCGCTTCTGTATCCCTCCGCATGGCCGGTGCATCTTTCACCCATCCTGAGGCTCCATGAAGCGCGCACAGGGGCAGATTTTATTAATTAGTCAATCAATCAATCACGAATTTGGAAAGCGCACTGCTCACCCGTGAGGGTCTCAAGGCGCTGAGCAGGGGAGGGGGGAAAAAGGTGGGGGAGGTGCTGCTACTGCCCGAACAGCCAGGTAATAAGAAGTTTCCTGAAGGTAAGGAGGTCTGTGGTCTGGTGCAGGTGGGTGGGAAGAGTGTTTTCACATTTTGGAGGCGAGGTGCGAGAATTATCTACCTCCGGTTGTAGTTCTGCGGACACGTGGGACGGTTGCGAGGTCAAGGTTGGTGGAGCGGAGATGCCGGGTCAGGGTGTAGAAGGAGAATCGTCTGTTGAGGCATTCTGGCCCGGTGTTGTGCAGTGCTTTGTGAGCGCGGGTGAGGAGTTTGAAGGTGATTTTCTTGTTGACTGGGAGCCAGGGCAGGTTTTTCAGGTGGTCTGTGATGTGGCAGTTTAGTTAACCTTTCTTGCTCAACGAGAGCCCCTGTCTGGAGATTGACACCCATATTTACAGGTAGGTTTCTTTGCACATTGGGACTTGCCCATACAGCGTTAGTTCTCTCAGATTATCAGGGAGTGGTGGTCACAGGCCGTAAGGGTCACAGCAATTAACCTCTTAGGGATCTATTATTATATATGGGACATCCCTAATTCTGTATTCCCCAGATACATCTTATGCGATCTAAAAATGGAGGAGTTGGGTAATTATTGTGAGGAAGAGGAGGTTACCTACCTCCCTACTGATGATCAATTTTGCCAAAAAATAGATGTGTCAATTTTCAAGGCAGTTTCACAGGTGGTCGCTCCTCTGGAGAGGAATATCCAACAACTTCAGGCCCAGTGCCAAAAAACCCTCGGCTTGAGGGAGAAAATGCAAGGGCCTCTGGCCCCGTTCCTCCAGGGCAACCGTCCCCTTCAACCTTAGACCCCAAGCACAAACGCGAGGATGACTGGGGTAGACTTGGATGCGTTTGTTCACCTTAAAAAGGAGCTTATCGATTCCCACACCTCGAGCGCTTTACCTCAGGAATTGGGTCACGTGGGGGACCCCTTGAATGTTCCTCAGGCCCAGCATTCTGGAGATTTGGAGGATTCACCCCATTCTTCCCCTCATACTTCTGACGGGGATGGGGGATTCAGGCAGACCCTGGCGTCCCTCTAGTGCCAAGCTTTCTAAGGGGCCTACGGACCTGGAATCTGCACCTCACAGTTCTGACTGGGATATGTTAAACCTGGATGAACTGGTACACCCTCGCAAGGCAGCGTGCACGCCTGCCCCTAAAGTGGCATCCTATATAGCATCCAAGTTGCGTAAACCCTTGGATAAAGAGGTTCGGAACTGTCTGAAGGATGAATGCCCCAGAGCAGTCTAGGAAGGGAAGGCGGTCCTCACTCCAGAGGTAGATACAAAAATGACAACATTTCTGGCAAAGTTTATCAGAGATCCCAAGAAGGTTATTGATAGGTCCTGGCGGGCGTATCAGAGTAAGTTGCCGGATACCATAGCCCCTTAGCAAAAATCCTGGACCTGGTGGAAGATGCCAAGGCCTCTGGCACTCTAATTTTCCCAGAGGCTCATTGTCGTTGGGCTCAGAGAGCAATCATATTCTTGGGAAATGCGAATTGCGCAATTTCCGCGGAGCAGCGTAGATTACTCCTAATTAAGATAGACCCAAAGTTGGGGGAGCTTTCAACCTCAGAGGCAGGCCCTATTGCAGAAGGCAATCTCTTTGGCGATCCTTTCTTAAAGGAACTGGGCAAATTTGTCAACACTTTTAGCTCACTTGACAAGGCTCAATCGTCAATGAAACACATTTTTACGCCTTGTGTTTTTGCCAGTGCCAGATGTGGCAGTGGCGCTTGGCCGACCATGCTTATCACCAAGCCTCCTTCAAAGGCAATGACTTCCGCAAAGGTCAGTGGCAGTGAAATTTTAGCCATGTTCTGAGCACGTTGTTTTAGGTAACGAGGTCTGCAGCTGTGCACTATCACCCGTCTACATTTTATTCAGCATTGCTTTATTTTTCGAGCAATAGCTTAATTTGCGGAGCTTTTCATTTATCTCTATTTTGTTGTTCTTTCGCCTAGAAAACATTGGGAGTCATTCTGACCATGGCGGTAATTACCGCCATGGCGGAGGTCGGCGGTAGCACCGCCAACAGGCTGGCGGTACACCGCTGGGCATTCTGACCGCGGCGGTTCTGCCGCGGCCAGAAACGGAAAGTCGGCTGTGTTCCGCCGACTTTCCGCTGCCCTTGAGAATCCTCCATGGCGGCGGAGCGCGCTCCGCCGCCATGGGGATTCTGACACCCCCTACCGCCATCCAGTTCCTGGCGGTTCTCCCGCCGGGAACAGGATGGCGGTAGGGGGTGCCGCGGGGCCCCTGGGGGCCCCTGCAGTGCCCATGCCAATGGCATGGGCACTGCAGGGGCCCCCGTAAGAGGGCCCCAAAAAGAATTTCAGTGTCTGCCTAGCAGACACTGAAATTCGCGACGGGTGCAACTGCACCCGTCGCACCTTCCCACACCGCCGGCTCAATTCTGAGCCGGCGTCCTCGTGGGAAGGGTGTTTCCCGCTGGGCTGGCGGGCGGACTTTCGGCGGTCGCCCGCCAGCCCAGTGGGAAAGCCAGAATGACCGCCGCGGTCTTTCGGCGGGAACCGCGTGGCGGGCGGCGACCGCCGTCCGCCGCGGTCAGAATCACCCCCATTGTGTTCTTAGTATGACATATAGTTCAGTTTGTGCTTTCTCCAAGCCTACAGTCAGATAGGGTTGCCGACAAATGTGGTATGCTATGTCTCCAGCATTCACTGAAAAACATACACTCATACGTGGGGACCATTTCTTAGACTGTCAGCTGTTTTTTTATAAAATACCCGTTAGTCCCAAACACGTTAGAGGGAGATTCTATCCAGATGACCACAACTGTATGCTGATTGCTGCAAGCTTTACTACAGCTACCTGCTTAGATGACGGAGCCCTGATCCAGATGGGGACGGTGTCTTTTTAGACCTCAGGCCTCTTTTTCAGGTATGAGGGATGATGTTCTCCCATGGGAAAACCCAAAGGGCAGATTAGGCTTAGTATGCTGTTCTCACACTTAGCGTAGGTGAGGAGCTATAGATCCACACCCCTGTTTAGACAGCATAGTAGGACTGTTCTTGTGTTTTAAATTTTTTTGTCACATGTCTTCTCCTATGGTCTTTCATTATCCTTGTTATTGCTATGCACCTGATTTTATCTAAGATGCAGATATTTTAATAAATGCTTATTTTAATATATTCTGCCTCTGTTGTCTTTGCTTTAGTGAGATCTTAGTAAATAAGAGAACGGGATGAGATCTGATGGACTACGATTCCCTGGGAAATCTATCTTACCATGAGCTCGGTAGCCACAATCATCTCAGTCAGAGATGGGGCGCTGCTAGTTAGCCAGAAACCCCGGATTAGGCTGACAGGTGTCACCAGGTGTGGAACTGTAGTCAGTACCCACCACCTAGGTGATTCTACTGCCCATATCCAGTAGCCTTGTTACCCTAATGAGAACCTACGCAACAGCAGGACCCATCAAAATTCGGAACCTTCTACCAAACAAGACCCTATCCATGTCGGCGAGGGGCTTGAGGAAGAGGCAATGCTGCCTTTGCTTCCCCGCAAGGTGAATGTTCGGAGATCCCATGGAGTACAGATAGGGGGCAGGCTGAGCCTTTTCTTCATAAGGTGGGAGGTTTTAATCTCAGATGCCTGGGTTCTTTAAACGATCAGGGGGTTCCAGATAGAGTTCTACGAGTCCCCCCCACAACCCTCCCACCCCAAACCCCTTCTTTTCAACCCAAATCACATGTCCTTGCTAGACGAGGAGATCTCCAGTCTTTTGCACAAGGAAGCAATTGTTCCGACGCAGATTCATACCAGGGGTTTCCTCAGCAGCATTTTCCTGGTGGAGAAGAGGATTGAGGTTACTGGCCAGTTATCAATATACAGGAATTCAACGGATGGTTGGCATATCGTCACTTCAAGATGGAGGGCATCCATCTTCTCCGGGATTTGCTGCAATCCCAAGATTAGATGGTCTGATTCTACCTCAAAGATGCATATCTTGTGGTGCCGATTTTCCTCCACACAGATGTTTCCTCCAGTTTCAATGGAGGTGTCGGATATTCAAGTTTATCTCTCTGCCTTTTGGTCTATCTTCCACTCCTTGATGTTTCACCAAGGTGATGAGACCAATAGCGGAGCATCTGCGAGCTTTAGGAATCCGATTGATTGTCTATTTGGATGATATTTTGATGCTAAATCAGTGTCCTGTCTGCCTCTCCCTCCAGTTGCAGACTACCATTGACCTGTTAGAGTCCTTGGGGTTTCTGATCAAGGAGAAGAAGTAAGTTCTCTTCCCGTCCCAGAAAATTAAATTTCTGGGCTTTATGCTAGATTCGACCAAGGCCACATTGAGCTTTCCAGCGTCCAAACTTTCCAAGATCAAATGGGAACTGAGATGCTCTCTGTCCAAGCCTACGATATCTTTACGACAGTTGGCCAGAATAGTGGGTCACTTTCGTCCTCGATTCAGTCCATCTCGACAGTGCCCCTTCACTATCGAGCCCTGTAACGTTTGAAGACATTTAATTTCCACAAAGGCCTATCATACTCCCAACTCATTCCTTTGTTGGATGAGGCGAAGGTGGAGAGGCCATTTTCGTCTCTCAACCCGATATAGTGATCGAGCCAGATGCCAGCGGTTCAGGCTGGGGGGCATGCTGCTGGGAGTTCTCCACAGGAGGAAAATGGTCTTCCGAGGAACAAGCTTTGCACATAAATTACCTAGAGTTGTTGTCAGGGTCCTTTGCAGTAAGATGTTGGACCAGGAGCAAGGCCCGATGCTGTTTCTTGCTCAAGATGGACAATGTGGCAGCGGTTCGCTACGTCAACCATTTAGGTGGCACAAAGTCAAACATTCTATCAGACTTGGCTCGCAGTCTTTGGGATTATTGCCTGAGCAATCAGATTTCACTGACAGCAGAGTATCTCCCGGGATCTCCAACCAGATTGTGGATTGGCACACCCGTCATTAGAAGGACAACAGTCTTTGGAAACTCCAACCATCAGTCTTCCAGGCGATACAGAATCTTTGGGGTCCGTTTTCCATTGATCTTTTTGCCTTCCGTCTGGACAACCAGTTGGAAAGGTATTGTAGTCGGCATCAGGATCCCGGGGCAACAGAGGTAGATGTGTTTCTCCAAGATTGGAGTATGGAGAGGGGATCTGTGGTTCCTCCGTTTTCAATGATAACGAGGTTATCCTCCCAAGTCAGGAGACAACAAACAAACCTGATAGTGGTAACCTCAAAATGGTTTCCAGTTCTGATGGAACTTTCTTGGGATTTTCCAATCTGTCTACCCCTGTCTCAAGATCTACTTCTGTATCCTCTAGGGAATTGCCACCCAATGATTCTGTCGGGCTCACTTCGTCTCATGGTATGGCCGATTACAGGGAACGTTGGCAGGTCCCAGACATTTCAACAGAAGCTGCCTTTGTTACTATCCAGGGCCTGGGCAGAGAGTACCAACAAAAGATACTGGTCTGCATGGTCAAGATGGGGCAGTTGGTGCCATCAAGGTGTTCTGCTTTCCTACTTATCTCGTAATCAGAGCTTACAGAACATATCAAGAATGCACTTCTGAGTTCAAAGAAGACTTTTATTGTTGTTAATTCTTCCCCACCCACAAGTTCGTAAGTGACGAATTAATAGATTTCAAGCACACTTTCAATGAAAACAAAATATATTTGCAATGTACACAGCAGGTTATATTTATAAGATATTGAATGCAAAGCAAAACAAATACTTCACCGTGTGAGAAACTATTTACAGCTTCATCTTTCTGGGGTCTGCAAGTTGATGACTCCAGTCAACTGCGAGAAAGAGATTATCTACCCACACGGGAGACTGGCACCAAGTTCCAGCCTGAAGTCAGGCAGATTCGAATCTAATTCTCTGAAGCCCGTGTCATCCGTTACAAAAGCGTGCCCCCTCCTCTCAGACTTAGGAAAACTACGCAAGCCTTTGGAGACTGGCCAGATCTCCTAGACTGCTCCTCTTCCCAAGCTTGAGCATGAAGGAAAAACACCAAATGTACTCTCTCTTATCATGTCTAGTCTACTGTGCGAAGAAAGGAGGAAAGGTTCAGGTTCAGGTCCTGAACTCGCCCCTCACGACCGCAGCACCAACCTGCTGCCTTCTGCCTCTGCCCCACGACCACGCTGCCGTCTGCGTGTTCGAGGCCCTCCTCCACCCGCAGGCATCCTCCTGCGCCTCATCCCTGGTGGCTAGTGGGCTCACTTGACCCGAGTGCCGCTTCCGCCGTCCCGTAAGTTTGTTTTTCAGCTTTTTTCCGCTTTTCTGCGCCTCGCCGCCGGCGCTTTTTGCCCCATTGTGCCCCCCTGATTGCTGTCTCCCCGATCGTATTTAATCCCAGTATTGTGTCCATATTGTGTTTTTTCCTGCATTTGTGACTGTTTTTGCCCGATTTCTGTGCCTTTCGCCCCTTGTGCGCTCCTCGACCCCAGCCGCTGCTTCCCTGCGGCCCCGCCCCCCTCGCGCCCCCATTTGCCGCTCCCTCCCGCCTCCCGCCTCCCAGCTGCTCCTCCCTCCCCCCTCCCCCCTCCCTTCTTAATGGCTGGCGCTGCGCGTCCGCGCCGCTGGCGCGCCGGAGGCGCGCCAGAGGCAAGCCCGTCTGCGCCCGTCCGCGCCTGTACCGCGCCCAGCGCCACCCCCCCTGGTCCTCGCGCCTCCCGCGCCCACTTCTCGGCCGAAGAGCTCCGCGCCCTCAACCCCGGGCCCACCACTGAATGCTTCCGGGCATCCCCGAAGCTCCTCAAGACCTGGCTCTTCGACCGCTAAACAGCCTCTCCACCCCCCCCCCCACCTCAGCGCCTCGAAACCCTAACGGGTACATAGCGCGCTTTATAAATACTATGATAAGAAAACAGCTTGGTTCATCTTGTGGAAAAACACAGCTTGGAAAAATACAGCTTGGATTCTCAACTGCAATGTCTAACTCCACGTTAAAGGCAATAGGCAGCTAACCTAAATATCAAATGTAATGTCTGATGTCATGTCAAAGCCAATAGGCAGCTGAGCTGAATACAAAATGCAATGTCTAATATCATGCCAAAGCCAATAGGCAGCTAAGCTGAATACAAAATGCAATGTATAATATCATGTCAAAGCCAATAGGCAGATAAACTGAATACAAAATGCAATGTATAATATCATGTCAAAGCCAATAGGCAGCTAAACTGAATACATCATGTCAAAGCCAATAGGCAGAATACAGAATGTAATGGCTAATGCAATGTCAAAGCCAGTAGGCGGCTAAACTGGATACAGCATGTCAAAGCCAATAGGCAGAATACAGAATGTAATGGCTAATGCAATGTCAAAGCCAATAGGTGGCTAAACTGGATACAGAAAATAATGGCTAATGCCATGTCAAAGCCAATAGGCGGCTAGGCTGAACAAAACATATAACGTGCTACTGATGAACATTGAGCAACTAATATGCGCAGTGGTGAAACACAAAGTCATTGGTCAAACTTAACTAATAGCATCACACAAGGGCAGATTGATCCGATGGGGGCAGGCATTATTCATGCCTTGAATTTCTTAGCCTCTGGCCTAGGAAGGTTTAGCTTATAGAACTATAAATACATTCAGATCTGCAATTTCGTCAGGCCATTTACCAGTAGAAGGACACCCACTGGGTGAACACCCTCTACCATACAAACTGTTAAGTGGCATTTGTTTGACCGTTCCTCCTGAGCCTCACTACTCTCCTTGATGGGATGTAAATAAGGTGTTGGACAGATCATTTTGGCCGATTATACTCAGGGCCTACAGATGTTATTACCAGGGAATTGAACCATATTATGACCCTTGAGACCTCCCCAATCAAATTCACCCTGGCAGAAACCAAGGCTGCGATTGTTTCACTGAAATGGGGAAAGGCCCCAGGCCTTGACAAAATCCCAGGTGACCTGTACAAGACAAGTCCGGATATATGGGCCCCATACCTGAACTTGGTTTCTAATGCAGTAGCTGCAGGAGCGCCTGTCCCGAGCTCCTGGAAGGGAGCGGAGATAGTTCCTATCTTCAAGAAAGGCAGCCCCTCTGACCCTGCCAACTACCGTCCAATCTCCTTACTTGATAATTTCCAAAAAATGTTTGCAAAGCAAGTCCTATTTCATCTCGAAGAATGGATTCTAGAAACCAACGCCATCTCCAATTTGCAAGCAAGGTTTAGGCCAGCAGTCAGTACCATAGATCAGGTCTTAAGATTTCTAACAATCAAATGGAAGACTGTGGAAATAGGAGGGGGTAAACTGTTTGTGGTCTTCGTTGACCTTAGAGCCGCATTTGATCTGGTCCCCAGGAACCAGTTATGGCTGACATTAGCCAACATGGGCATCCCAAATGGTCTTTTGAAACTTATGGCCCGACTACACGAGAACACCTATGCACAAATTAGGAGTGGTAAGGATGGCGATTTAACAGATCCAGTTGCCATCAAAAGAGGAGTCAACAGGGCTGTGTCCTAGCCCCTATCCTTTTCCTCCTATATATAAACAATTGCATTAACTATCGAGCAAACTGCACTAATGACTCCCCTGAGCTTGCCGGGAATAAAGTGCCATGCCTGATTTATGCGGATGACACTATCTTGCTGGCCAAAACACCCATGGGAATCCAAAATCTGGTTAACCAGTTCTGTGCTTTTTGCAGAGATTACGGGCTGGACATCAATGCCAAGAAAACCAAACATATGATATATAGTACCCCGAACAAGAAGTTCAAAGCAAATATAACGATGGACTCAGTCCCTTTGGAGAGGGTAACAGAGAACGATTATCTGGGCATTAGACTATCAGATAAGGGCAGCTGGGATGCAGCCATAAGAAAAGGGGCACTCATTATCAGACAAAGAAGCGGAGTGTTAGAATGAAAGGCTAATACTGTAGCAAGCCCCCCTCTGATCTCTATCGCCAAAATTTATAAAGTCCAAATCGGTGCTGCGGCCCGGTACGGAGCGGAACTCTGGGGTTCACACAGACAAGTGGATACCCTCCAAACCAAAGAAAACAACTTCTTCAGGTTAGGGAAAAGGCACTCTGATGATTCCCCTAAGATTAGACCTGGGTATAAATAGCATTAAAGATACAGCATGCCTAAGGCCGCTTCTATACTGGGTTCGACTTTGGAAAACGGAAGAACTTGAGCCCTTCAGAACAGCAATCAAAGATCTTATACCACCTTTCCAGGGATGGGAAAAAGTTTGTTGGTTGACGGAGATGAAATCTGCCTGGGTTAAGTTGGGCTTCACCCATTATTGGGAAATCCTGAGATGATTCCTGCTAATGCCAGACTGCTGATCAAAGAACGATATTGGGGAAAAATCCACAAAGAGTTTTTCCATCGTAATGGGCCAGGTCGGCTGACAGCAGAGTTTCTGCTGGTCAAACACGAACCTCGGCCCGAAAATTTCCTGGACCTCCCCATACCAGCACGTGCCCGAACCTTATTTCTTCAGTTCAGATACGGAACGTTAGCAGTGAACAGCTTCACGGACCGCTGGCCGACTAACAGTCCCATGTCTGACAAATGCATAAACTGTCACTCATGCAAGGAAACTCCTGAGCATGTTCTATTTTTCTGCCCCTTGTTTAAATGTCCTAGAGGAAGGTGGATTATTCCCTTGTGTAAGGTACTGCTATTACAAAACCGAACTAGTGCTTACAGACTATGTAACATGACACTACCACACTGATAGTAAGCTCTGTTTCTAAATACCTGTCAGCAGCATGGACAATTCGTAGCAGGACTATTTTAGACCTTAATCTACTGGCTGAAGAGAGGTCCAACAGCTAGTGGACGAGGATTTTTAGGCAGCTGGGGAATCCAATATAGTTATCTGTGTTGATTTATTTATGATACCAGATTTTATTCTTGCCTGTGTTTTTTAGCGGATTTTTTTTATCTAAACCGATTCACAGTATCTTAGCACATAGCACTTTGCAAATGGTAAGATTCAATTCCCCTGACCAATTTATTTAAGACATGAGACTAACTCCATGCTACCTTTTTAAATGCCTGGTTTCTAATTTTCACAAGTACAAAGTATTTTACGTAGTATTATGAATCATTTTTTTGTGAATAACTAGCTCTAGAACAGTCTTTATAGGTATCATTAGTACTGATTTAGTATACTATCTGTTTTAAACTGATTCATAGTATCTTAGCACATAGCACTTTGCAAATGATAAGATTAAATTCCCCTGAATAATTTACTTAAGACATGAGGCTAACCCTATGGTACCTTTTTAAATGTTTGTTTTTAAATTTTCACAAGCCTGAAGTATCTCACAAAGTATTATGAACTACTTTTTAAGTATAATTTGTTCTAGAATAGTCTTTATAGGTAACACTAGGAAAGATTTGGTATACTATCTGTTTCTCTTTTAAACTGTCCTGGTAAATGGTACTCAAACCGAGGAGTACAATTTAACATTCGGTCCGTCGGACAAGCAGTGTATTATTTGTTATTGTTTTTCTCTTTCCGGGATGGCTATGATCTTTGTATTTTGCTGTATGCATGGTTCATTTTTATGCTCTTTAATGGTCTAACTCCAGACCGAATAAACTAATATATATATGGTGTTGGTATTGTTCAAATCCTGGCTGTCCAACAAATATCTTTCCAGGAAACAGTTATCTGCCAAATTGGCTACTCTGCTTTGCTTGATATCAGGCTTAACTTAGAAGGCAATGTGTAAAGTATTTGTGCAATAACTCATACATTCACACAATATAGCACCACAAAAATACACTACACAGTGTTTAGAAAAATATATAATATTTATCTGGGTATTTGCAGGTCAAAACGATCAAAGATGCAATAAGTAAATGTAGAGATATCACTGAAAAGTGATATAAAGTGTCTTACGTCTTTTTAATGCAAACAAAGTCTCTTTCAAGCACAAAGTACCTGGTTCGCATGAAACATCTCCGCAATGGGCCGCAGAGGAGGAGAAGCGTGGAAACAAAGGGGGTGTGCGTCAATTTCTCTGGCCGCACACAGTGATGTGTCATTTAGTTTCCACGCAGGGATGGCTGTGTGTAGATTTCTGGCACTCGGTCGTTGATCCTCTTCTTGCATGCAGAAGGATTGTCAAACAGAACAAACCGGCCCAACTGCTCTAAGTTCTGTGTAACATATATGTTAGATCTGACAGCCTTAGGGTGGTCACCCCTAACTTTTTGCCTGCCTCTCTCCACTTTTTGGACACTGTTTTTGCTGGTTTTAGGACTCTGCGCACTTTACCACTGCTAACCAGTGCTAAAGTGCATATGCTCTCTCCCTTTAAACATGGTATCATTGCTTTACACCCAATTGGCTTATTTAATCTACTTATAAGTCCCCAGTAAAGTGCACTACATGTGCCAGGGCCTGTAGATTAAATGCTACTAGTGGGCCTGCAGCACTGATTGTGCCAACCACATAAGTAGTTCCTTATCCATGACTCAGGCCTGCCATTGCAAGGCCTGTGTGTGCAGTTTCACTGCCAATTCAACTTGGAATTTACAAGTACTTGCCAAGCCTAAACCTCCCCTTTGTATACATATAAGACACCCCTAAGGTATGCCCTAGGTAACCCATAGGGCAGGGTGCTGTGTAGGCAAAAGGCAGTTTGTAGTAGTTTACATGTCCTGGTAGTGTAAAACTCCCAAATTAGTTTTTACACTGCTGTGAGGCCTGCTCCCTTCATAGGCTAACATTGGGGCTGTCCTCATGTATTGTTTGAGTGATAGCTGCGGATCTGAAAGGAGTAGGAAGGTCATATTTAGTATGGCCAGAATGGTTATATAAAATCCTGTTGACTGGTGACGTTGGATTTAATATTAATATTTTAGAAATGTCACTTTTTGAAAGTGAAAATTTTTCTGCACTGAAATCTTTCTGTGACATACAATCCACGTCTGGCTGGGTTAAGTTGACAGCTCCTTGTGCATTCACTCAGACACACCCCAAACACCGGATACTCATTCCTCACTTGCATACATCTGCATTTTGGATGGGTTTTCCTGGGCTGGGAGGGTGGAGGGCCTGCTCTCACACAAAGGACTGCCACACCCCCTACTGGGACCCTGGCAGACAGGATAGACCTGAAAGGGGACCTTGTGCACTTCTAAGCCACTCTTTGAACTCTCCTCCACTTCAAAGGCACATTTGGGTATTTAAACAGGGCCTCTGCCCCTACCAGCTCATACACTTCCTGGAGAAGAGAACCTGAACCAGAACCTGCATCCTGCCAAGAAGACCTGCCTGGCTGCTCAAAGGACTCACCTGTCTGCTTTCTGTGAAGGACTGCTGCCTTGCTGTTGCCCTGCTGCCTTGCTGCTCTACGGCTGTGGTGAAGAAATGCTCTCCAAGGGCTTGGATAGAGCTTGCCTCCAGTTCCCTGAAGTCTCAGGACCAAAAAGACTTTATCGCTACAAGAAGGACTCCTTGTGCGGCGAAATTTGATGCACAGCCTACCAGAAACGACGCACTTCCTGCACCGCAGTGAAAATTTCACCGCACGCCGAAGCGGAACGATGCAGCCCGACTTCACAATGAGAAGATCGGCGCAGCACCAGCGTAGCAACAGGAAATTTTATGCACAGCCTCACCGGATTGACGCAGAGCCGAGCAGGAACGACGGAGCCCGACTTCCATAGAGGAATTGACCCAGTGCCTGCCGTGTGGAAGTAAATTCAACGCAATGCCTACCTGATCCATGCAGCTCCTATGACTTTGTCCTAGGAGCGCCGGACATTGACGCATCATCCCCAGGGTGTCTGAAAACCTCACAACCCGAAAAGGATCCACGACCGAGCACCAGAAATCGATGCACAGCCGTCCCTGCGTGAAAACTAAACAACGCATCGCTGTGTGTGGCCCGAGAAATCGATGCACACCCCTTTGTTTTTTTCACGCATCTCCTCCTCTGTGGTTCTTTGCGGAGATTTTTCACGCAAACCAGGTACTTTGTGCTTGAAAGAGACTTTGTTTTGCTTTTAAAAGACTTAAGACACTTTATATCACTTTTCAGTTATATCTTAACATATACCTATTGCATTTTAATCGTTTTGAGCTGCATCTTATCAGATAAATATTACATATTTTTCTAAACACTGTGTGGTGTATTTTTGTGGTGCTATATTGTGTTATTGTATGATTTATTGCACAAATACTTTACACATTGCCTTCTAAGTTAAGCCTGACTGCTCAGTTCCAAGCTACCAGAGGCTACCAGAGCGTGGGCACAGGATAATTTGGATTGTGTGTGACTTACCCTGACTAGAGTGAGGGTTCTTGCTTGGTTAGGGGGTAACCTGACTGCCAACGAAAGACTCCATTTCCAACACTTATTACTTGATAGATATAATGATGGTATAATTGATGTAATAGGCTAATGGCACATCAGGTTGAAGGTCAAGAAGAGAAAGTGTTTGGCCCAGCTATTTGTAACTAAAAAAAGAATGCATAATCCTCTGGTAAAGACAGCAGTATGATTTAATTATGACTCTTACACCGGTAGCTAGGAACCAAATATGTTGGGGGAAAAACACATCACTATTTGATGGCAGAGTTGGGGACCTAAAATAGTATGATCACAAAATTAAGAGAAAAAATGGACCATTCTCAGTTAGACCTCACCTCCGACAAGTCCAAGTCGTAGTGGAGAAAAACAACAAAGATGAACAGATTGAAACAAGTGAATGGCTTTTACCAGTAGTAATCTACAAGTGAAACAATGGAATGTTTTGCTTCTGTGTATACTTGAGAAGTATAAATACAAATATACAGTTAGATAGCTGTCCATTACTGAATATAAATGAAATGCAAATGACTCTAAAAGGAGTAAAATCTTCAGCATGTGGATTTACAATCAAAATACTATCAAATAAAACTTCACACAGAGGGGGTCATTCTGACTTCGGCGGGCGGCGGAGGCCGCCCGCCAAAGTTCCCCGACAGAATACCGCAGCGCGGTCAAAAGACCGCCGCGGTAATTCTGAGCTTCCCGCTGGGCCGGCGGGTGACCGCTAGAAGGCCGCCCGCCCAGCGGGAAACCCCCTTCCACGAGGATGCCGGCTCCGAATGGAGCCGGCGGAGTGGAAAGGGTGCGACGGGTGCAGTTGCACCCGTCGCGATTTTCAGTGTCTGCTATGCAGACACTGAAAATCTTTGTGGGGCCCTGTTGGGGGGCCCCTGCAGTGCCCATGCCATTGGCCACTGCAGGGGCCCCCAGGGGCCCCACGACACCCGTTCCCGCCAGCCAGGTTCTGGCGGTCAAAACCGCCAGAACCAGGCTGGCGGGAAGGGAGTCGGAATCCCCATGGCGGCGCTGCCTGCAGCGCCACCATGGAGGATTCCTCAGGCCAGGGGAAAACCGGCGGAAAACCGCCGGTTTCCCTTTTCTGACCGCGGCTTTACCGCCGCGGTCAGAATTGGCCTGGATGCACCGCCAGCCTGTTGGCGGTGCATCCGCGGTCCCCGGCCCTGGCGGTCTATGACCACCAGGGTCGGAATGACCCCCAGAAACTCTTCCCCATTCAACAACTCTGCAGTAGGACATACCTACATTCCATATCGGATTCGCTGTAGGTAAGTCTGAACGGGGCCCCAGGTGCTACCCAGATGATCACCGCTCTGGCATGTGAGGAATACAAGGTGGTGTATAGATGTCCACTCCATTTCTTATGCAATTTCGGTGCCTCCTCCATCCCCAAATGCGTCCCCTGTAGGCATACAATATGGACTTTGTGTTGTTTAAGAAAAGCATGAACTCTATACCGTTTAGTGTATCCCCGAAGCCCTCTAACATTCCATGTTATTATATTTCTCAGCCATGAAGATATAATGCCCGACTCTGTCTGCCACCTCCTCAACTATCTCTTCTGTTCACTCCATCACTATGCCCCAAGTGTTCCGCTGTTTTAGGGTGTGCACTACAACATTAACAAACAAAGCCTTTAGAACTTTAGTGACTATAAACAACCCCCCCACCCTGGACATACAGTATAACAACACCATTTCTACTGCAAATCCAATTAATTCTTGCTGTCAAGACTCGCACCCTGTGCACCCCTCCCAACCGGAGCATACCAAACAGACAGGCTATGCTCCCAAGACTTACCCCTTACAATATGTCTCTTCATTAGAAGTATCATTTAGATAGTACATTGTTAACCGGGCTCACAATTTCAGATTCTTAAGATGAATGTATCTGCTACTTCATGTGCTCAATGCTACTGCCTGAGCTCTACATACCTACTGCATGCTTAGTCTCACTACCTGTGGAGTCTTTACCTGCCCAAGTTTCCTTCTGAATCGTCATCTCTTCGTTCATCGATGAAGGGGCATTCGCTGCATTGCTCTGGTCCGAAGCTGCCAGTGCCATGGTTCCATCTGCCTGAATCTCCACTCTGCCATCCTCGACCCTCGCAGGTGACTGCTGGGTAACTGTCTCAGAAATGTCTCCCATGCCTCTGCCATTGTTCACCCTCAGAGCCTGCCCACGTACTCCAGTTCTCCCAGCTGACAGATGTTTCTTCGGCACCTTGTCCCACATTTCCAACCATTGCCACACATCATTGGGTGTATCAAAGATGTATGTCGTACCCCGTGATATGACCTTCATTTGTGCCGGATACAGCAACATATATCGTAGGCTCATGTACCTAAGCTTGGCTATGACCCCTAAGAAAGTTTTTCAAGCTGTTTGAATTTTGGTTGTATAATCAGTGCGTAGGAAATTGATCTCTATGGCCACAGATTCAATCTTGCTTTCCAATGCCTGCTGGGATCCCTGGATGGCCTGCAGCAATTCTGCCCTTGATGGCTCCCCCATTTCTTCGCATTGATCCACCCAGCCAGAAGTATGACGTGTGGCGCACTGTGACGCTGGCGCCAGCCGCACATAGTGATCCATTGTGTTGCCCTGGGGGTCCCATGCAGTTTATTCTTCCCCATCGCGGCTACCACTCATCACTTAGGCCAGCCCAGACATCCCCAGTGCAAGCTTCCTGCACATCTGCAGGTCTTATTTCCAGCGAGGGGTACAGCCCCGGGTCAAGTCTTCCCCTCACAAGTCACAGTCTACGTCGTGGCGACCTCAAACCCACCGTGACCACCACTGCAGCCACCAGTCCGGCATCCGTCTCCCACCACTCAAGCAGCAAGTCTTCGCCGGCACCTACATTCCATCCGATGAGCAGCAGGTCGCGGCCCCTGCTCCGCGCTTTCACCAGCAACCAGGTGCCTGGGCCTCTATTGTCCCCTCCGGCTCCGCTTCCATTCTGCTGCACGTGGCGACCACTGATGGGCTAGCTGTCCGCAAGGCCTGACCGCCGCGCGTGGGCTGCATTAGGCTCAGTACCCGGCCGCGCTCCGGAGCCCACAGCAGGCACCACAGCAGCCCACTCTGACTGACTCCTGTCTGACCAAGCCCAAGACTGAGACCTCCTTCTCCCCTACCCAGACCTCCGACCGGGGGGCCAGCCCCTTCCACTCGGCTCCAGTCACCAGAGTGAACAGCCCACTCTGCTTCAGGACTCACCTGCCACTTCGGTGTCTACTTTCATCTCTGAGTCCATCAAGCATGCACGCTGTGTCAGCGCAGGGCATGTAATCGTGTTTCAGTGTCAGATGTGCCCTTAACTGTCAAGATTGTAAAGGATATTGCGGGGTCAGTCAGGAGCCTCTCAGGCACGCGTCCTGTCAGCCATCTTGTGTGGCCATGCCCCTCGTCTATTACTTTTAAGGATTGCCATTAAATGACGGCTGGGGTGCCTGCGCGCAGGTGAGACAAGTGCTGCACTGCTAAGGGGAAAATCCTATCAAAACTGTGATAAATAATGTTTTAGAAATTGTTTTTAGGCACTGTGTTTAGGTACTGTTTTTAAAATAAGGAACTCATTGCTTACATGTTGCTCCTTGTATTGATCGAGTCCATTTAGAAGAGAGGTCATCAAAGGTAAGTCTAATAACTTTAAGCTTCACAGTAGCTGAGGATGGACAAGCGGGAGCTCCTCTGCTGCCAGGCACTAGATCAACTGTCAGTTTTAACTCTAACTCTATTGCATCATGAGATTCTATTAGTAATAAACCACTGTAAGACTATGCATGTTTTAAGTACTACACATCTCCCCATTCTTCTCAAACATATAACTAATACTCTAATAACTGAAAGAACTTAGAAATATAATACAAATTACACATACACACACACCGATCATCATGTATAAAAAACACTAGGTATGAAACCTGAAAGGTTTAACTATTGTCCTAGAGCTGAAAGGTATAGGCCAATGGTCTCCAACCTTTTCTGTAATAAGAGCTACTTATATCCAATAAAAATCATCCTAAGCTACTAATAGTAGTGATGTAATAGTGACCACTCCACCCAGGATTGTCAGCAGAGTTCACATCAGTACATTAGGCAGGGTTTCCAGCAATAAAGTAAAAAAAGACTTTGACAATTTGAATGAATATACATTGGTAATAATTAAAAGCAAGGTAATATGCTTTTTAATTTTGGTATACATATTAATAATAATAATTCAACCAGCAAAAGCCTCACTATTAGTAGGCTGGGATGCTCCCAAGAGAGATACTTGCAGGTAGCTGGAGAGCTACTGGTAGCTCATGAGCTACTCGGAGACACCTGGTCTAGGGATAGCCTGAGCTTTGTCAGAGTATTGTTTTGTTTCATTAGGCTGAGCACTATTCCTTTCCTGTACGCGATTGTCAGGAGAAACAATCTCATTAGGCTGAGCACTCTCTTTTACCTGTACATGACTGTCAGAAGAAACAGGCATCTTGTTTCTGACTGTTTCACATTCATCATCACTCTTCTTTTTCGTCACAACTTTTGGTAGATTCCACTCGTGCCCCCCAGTGGCTTTGATTGCCTTCCCACAGACCTTTCCCACTTTAACAGGTCTACTGAATTTCCCTTTCCCTTTCTGCACACGTACAGGTGATTTGATAGCAACCGAATCACCCTCCTTCATGGTACCTAGTTTCACACCTTTCTTTTTATCATACTATTTTTTCTGTCTTTCTTGAGTGAGAGACACATTCCTCTTTATGAAATCCATCTGCTGTTCCACATCATACTCACTCTTCAACCACTTTTCCATCCATGCTGGGCAGTAAGTGGTGTTGGCCTTTCTACTCCTCAGTAGTTCAAAATGGGAGATTTTAGTGGTGCAGTGTGGTGTGGTTCTTTTGAACCATAATATTCCCCGCACAGCTTTAACCACATAATGGTTAGTATTTTTAGCCCACTTGATAAAATCACCCACAACTCTGTTCATCCACTCCAAGAGGCCATTAGTTTGGGGATGGTAAAGGGAACTTCTCAGATGACTGACTCCACATGATTTTAAGAATCCTTGCATTTCATTGCTGATTAACTGCTTCCCATTATCTGACACTGGATACTCAGGAAATCCTTCTCTAGAGAAACCCTTTCAGAGAAATTCAACAAGGGTACTCGCGGTGGATTCTTTGACCATCTTGAGTTCTGGCCATTTTGATACATAGTGTACAAGTAGAACAATGAACTTGGTATCATCCGATAGGGAAATCATATTATCCATTGATATCTATACCCAGTTTATTTCATGGCCCTGCAATTAGCTTCAAACTCTTGTCAGTGAACTTGCACACAACACACTCTCCCACCATTTCATCAATTTCATTGTTCATTCTGGGCCACCAAAACGAACCACAGATGTGTTGTTTGGTAAGTGATGACCCTAGGTGCCCCTCATGTGCTTTACTAATTATGTTCTGTCTCATGGAATGTGGGGGAACTAACTTGTCAGATCTTAGCAGCAGACCATACTCAACCGAAATGTCACCCACTTTACTGTATGGTTGCAGCAATGGAGATAAGACTTTCTCCCTTGGCCTACCCCTTTTAACCAAATGAATGACCTGTTGTAAAACCCCATCCCTTTTCACCTCTTTTGTCCATTCTTCCTTGGAGCATACTTTCAAGTCACGGATATCCATAGCAGCCCCCAAACTATCCACGAAATCTTCATCCATCAAATCGGTAAGTCTCACATCACTGTCATAATCTCTTTTGCTCGGAGATCGTGAAAGAAAATCAGCACTAATGCTTTTTCCATGTGGGATGTGAGCCACATCAAACTAATACTGCATCAACTTTGTGGATATTCTGAACAACACTAACTTCTATCCCAACCTAGAATGTATATCAATGGTTTATGGTCAGTCTGTAACTTGAATCGTCTTCCCCACACATGTGTTCAAAATTTCTCTATACCCAACACGTAGGCTAACAACTCTTTCTTTATTATTGAGTAATGCAACTCTCCCTCACGGAGCACTCTTGAAGCAAACCCATTGGTGTTTTCTCTTTCTCCATCATATTATGTGAGAATGGCAACCAACACTACTTTGCTAGCATCAACTATGATGCAATATGGTAAACATGGATAAAATGGCTTAAAGGCTTGACTTTGGCTCCACAACAATTTGGTCTACTGGGAGGCCGCAGAACATCCAGAACACCATTTAAAATGGAACCCTTTTTAACTAAATTGCTAATGGGTTTAATTATGGACACCAAATTTGGAATGAAATGAGAATAGAACTCACACATTCAGAAAAAGGTTTTAACTCCTACCTTGTCAGATGGAGCAGAGGCCTCTACAATGGATTCAACCAGGCCAGATCAGGGTCTCATTCCATCTTATCTGCATAAAAAAATGCTTTTTTTTACCAGTACTCCATGTTCTTAGAAAACTTCTAACACTCTCTGTAGAATGGCATTGCGTTCGACTACGTCTTTAGCAAATACTAGGACATCACCCTGGAAGACTAATGCTCCATGCACTTCATTCAGCAAATTGTACATCAACCGCTGGAACACAGAAGCCACTGATGCCAAGCCAAATGGAATTCAACAGTATTGGAAAGTACCAGTGGGTGAAACAAAAGCAATGAGATGTCTAGAATGATGATAGGTAGAAGACAAATCAAGTTTGGAAAATATCGTGGCCTCAGCTGTGCAGGCAAACAGGTCATTAATTTTAGGTGGTAGATGAGCATTAACCCATATCTCCTTATTAAGAGGTATAAGATTCATGCATAGTCTCAACTGACCACACCTCTTGCATGCTACAAATAAGGGAGACAACCACAGAGACAATTCTGTAGGTTCTATAATACCCTTCTCACACAATATATTAAGCTACCTTTCGAGATCTCTGATGCTAAAAGTTACTCCTCTGAGTTTATGTTTCACAGGTATCGCCTTTTTATTCACCTTGATTTTGTGTTTAATTCCTTTGACTTTGTCTAACTCCTCACCAAACACTGCAGGAAATTTCTTGTTCCATTCTAAGGCTACCTCATCACATTCAACAGCAAGAACTTTGGTTTCCAGTATCATCCCAAATAATCCTTAATGGAACCAACCAAAAATATTGAGACACTTGACAGCAACATGTATCTTACCCTTCATTCTCCTTTCTTTGAAATCCATTATGTCTTCAATGTATCCTACAGGTTCAATTTTGCACCCTTCATACAAAACAGGAGAATGGTCTGGAGGCATCAGGGGTCTGTCACCCCAGGTATCTATAAACAACTGGTTAGTGATCATTGTGATCTTGGCCCCAAAATCCACTAGTAGTTTCAAAACGTTATTGCCTACTGTAATCATAGCTATGGGATCAACACACAGTGTAGGATCACCCTGTTTGGGTTCATCTCTCGTGCACTCATCATCTACTCCAAGAATTTGATTTAACATTTCCCATACTTCAGGTTCAGATTCATCAGTTAAACCAACCACACATGCAACCGATCTGTTGTAGTTCTTTTTTTTCAAACAAACTTTAGCAAAATGCCCAACCTTTTTGCAGAAATTACAGGTGACATTGATTGCTGGACACCTACTTCCCTTGACATGTGGTGGATTTCCACACCTGAAACATATGTTCAAACTTCCTAGCGATGAGTTATGTTCTCTCTTACTTTTGAATCTATCCAGTTTCTTACTTTGATTTCCAAATTTTGGAGGCTTCCCTGTTGATGGTCCTACACAACTGCCCTCCTAGCAGATTTGTCCTCTAGTTCCTTGACAGAAATTTACGAAATTTCTATACTTTTTGCTACTTTGGTAATTTCGTCCAGAGAAGGATTACCTATTATCAATAGTTTCTGTCAAATTTGTTTGGCCTTGCATTGACAAACAAATTGATCTCTTTTGAGCTGATCAATGAAGTTATCAAACTGACATTCAGATATTAATCTGTGTAATACAGAAATTCAAGTATCAACATCCTCATCAGAACCTTGCTTACATTTAAAAAACGTGTGTCTCAACACGTCATCCCACAACAGAGCCCTCTTCAGAGCAGACAGTGTGCATTCCGAGGGTGCAGGCAGGGGCCTCCCTGTGGCCCCCAGCACTGACTTTCCACCAGCCTTTTCTTGTGCACAGTGGACTCATGATCAGCACGGCGGTGCTGCCATGGGCACCGCCGTGGCTGACTACGACTCCGATCACCGCAAACCTGTTGTGATCCGTGATCCTGGTGGTGGCGGCAGTCTGTGCTCCTTCACATTTGTGTGTGTATCACAGTTGGCAACACACAAAGTAACTTCACTGGATATGATTCATAAGAGTGGACTGGTTGACTATGTTTGGAAAGAAAATGTAAAGCTCATCAGCGTACTGTGCACATCACGGATGGTAGTGCATGTTGTTCTGGATAAATATGTTGAAAAGAAAACCGCAGCTTAGACAAAATTGTGTGCACATCAAAGAACATTGCTATGGAGGAATCCGTTCAACTCCTAATGTCTTTATTCCCCCTATGCACAATTGTAATGGGAACAAGTTCAATGTGTTCTAAACATACTGCCAGACTGTAAAATGATAAATGTTGATTTTTTTAATGGAAATAAACAAAATTACTTACAATAGGTTCCTCTGATGGTCAAAAGTAAATTTGCTATGGTTCTATACTCACATAAACCACAATTGCCTAGGTTTTATGAAACTATATTTGGATTCTTGACTTTTAAAATGGCCACCTTGATAGCCTCCTTGAAAACCACTAGACTGCAGCTCCACACGAAAATGGCGCCCTCCTGACTTTGCTTACGTACTGTTGTATAATCTCCTGATGCAAAATGGCTGTCTGGCATAGACGGACCTCCACGTACCTGTCATGCTCCCAAAATAGATGAATGTGAGAGAGCGGAATTTGAATGTATCAATTATTAGAAGTGTAATGCTTATATAAATGCCTAACAATGCTGCATCGAAAACAACAATGAATAGTAACTTGCTTAATGTGCGTTTGAATTATGATTATGTAATGTGAAATTACCAATGTGTACACAAACTAATAACAGTTATGAAAATTATTGCTTGCATCATAATTAATCGAGCTTATATTAACGTTTACAATATTGCATTAAAAAACCCATAGGCCTTAAGTTAGCGTAAGTTGTGAATTTTGCTGCCTAGCTATCATATTAAAAGCTTTTCTCTGTTTTTCAGTGTACTGACTCACAAAGGGCCATGACCCTGCATTTGTTCTTTTCCTTCGTTTTATGCAACTATACTGGTTTAGTTCTCATCCGCATGTTAGCTGCTTTTGTATGGACTTTATACAATTTGAAACAAAGTAGATTAAAAGAAATATTCAAGGACATTCGACCATGGACAGAAGAACTTATGACCCGAGAAACGTGCCAAGATGATGAACTAATCCAGGATGTGCCACCTCCGAAGACGTCAATTATGAAGACCAATCAAAGTGTTGTAAATTATCGTGGAATTATAATTGGGATTACCTAATGTATAATTTGATAGGTTAAAGATAGTGGGTATAGTAGAATTTTGGGGGAAGGTGTTGCAAAAAAGGGATAAAAACTCATGTCACAGAAGGGACGTTAGAACTAGGTAGGGAATGCTATTGATTTCATCCAGAAACTCTGTCACTCTGTTTGATGATCTGAGACTTAATAAATCATCCTTGCCCATAGACTGCCCCTTACACTTCTCCTCTGTATGAGGGAAGTGTCCCCTCTCTCTTAGATGAAGCTAGACTGAAGGCGATCTGACTGATCTCCTGAAGACGAAGACTGATCCTGTGTGCTGATCTATTACTGGAGGGTAATTATGACAATGCAAATTACAATTTGTCAGTTTGCTTTTCCTTTCTAGGTACCAACTGCTGTATTTTTTAATAGAGGCCATAGTTAGATGTTTTCTAAATTTGTGTTCTAAAATGTTTTACATGAAGCCCAACATGCCGATGCTAATTAGGGGCAAGGTTAGGGATTCACTCTGACTGACGCAATTAGACAAATGACTGACGTTACGCCTTGCTAAACTAGATGTAATTGACACTTACTGTGTTTTGATCTATGTTCACTTCGTGTTATATTTTATGTTCATAATCCTTGCATTAGTGAAATCTTACCATAGTTGTCATATTGTGATTATGCTCTTATGTTTCTTGATATTGAGATTAACTCTGCTGCTTGTAGATTGTAATTAATAGGGAATAAAATTCATAAAAGTCTATCAACAGGTGTGGTTATTCATGGCTGAAAGGTCATGGTCGCGTCGACAACCTGATTAATGTCTTATTCCAAATTAAAGTACATTGTGGTAATAAATATTGATGAAATTATTGACATAGTGCTTGACATATTGATCAGTTATCTCATCCTACGGTGTCTCACCACTGGGTCAAAAGATTCATTGGCCTAAAACGAGTCCTAATATATATAGAATTGACATAGAAGGACGCGTTATCAAATGCATAAACTAGTCTGTGTGTGCATGACCAGTGAAAGCTAATGCCTGCGCAGCATCTCACACCGAAAAGCAGACACCACAGGACACCAACTCTCGTATAGGCCCTTCCACAGTTCGCACCTGCCTAGAAGTCGACCTAAGGAGGTAAGCTCAAACAATGGCGAAAAGAATGTGTCTGCTCAGAACTGTACTACATCCCGGAGTGCATAGTGTGTCCAATGACCGGCATAAAGTATGTACGGTGCGGCCTACCTTTGCAATGTCTGCCATGAGTAAATGGTTGCTAGCAGAACCACTGTCCGCTGGGAGGTCTGCTAGTAAAAAACAAAGGCCGGTCACACAACGCGATAAGGGTTCCACTGTGTAGCTTCACACATTGCCAACATTTTTGTAGTGATCGAGTCCATTCAGCAGAGAAGTCAAAGGTCATTTTAATAACTTTAAGCTACATGGTACCAGAGGACGGACACACAGAAGCTCCTCCGCTGACTGCCACCAGATCAACTGTCAGTTTTCTACATTCTATGCTCTATTGCATCATGACATTCTATTAGTAATAAACCACTGTAAGGCTATGCATATGTTAAGTGCTACACGTCTTTTTTACTGAATTTCTGGCTGCTTAGCACTGAGAACGAAGGGGGAGTGGGAAAACTGCCATAAAACTCGGGAGCATTGAATTACAGCATATTCCTGCAATAGAGAAGCCAGTTAGGTCAGTGCTCTAGAGGTTGAATTGCCCTCAGCCTTAAATGACAGCTGGGGCAAGGGCGTGCAGGTGAAACTAGTGCTGCGCCGCTGAAGAGGAAATACTATTAAAACTGTGATGAGTAATGGTTTAGAATCTGTTTTTAGGTGCTGCGTTTAGGTATTGTGTTTTTAAATAAGTAACTAATTTGTTTAATTGTGCCCCTTTGCACTGTTTTGTTTTGGCTATTTAGCACTGATAATGAAGGGGGAGTGGGGAAACTGCCCTAGAGCTCGGGAGCATTGATTACAGTACACTTCTACCATAGAGACGCCAATTAGGTCGGTGATGTAGGGGGTGAATTGCCCTCATCCTTAGATGACGGCTGGGTCGCGGATGCGCTACTGGCGCGCCAAAGGAATGCCAAATGCAAGCCAGTCTTCATCTCTCCGCCCCCGAATTGGACCAGGGGCCAGGTTCCTGCCCAATTTTGTACAAGTCAGGCACTATTTTCCTCCCAGCAGCTACACACTGGCAGACCATCACCCCTCTTACACCTCTGCCCTCCTCTAGACATAGGAAGTGGGGAACTGTCTGGTTCAAAGTGCAACATCTCCCTGTTCACAGCAAAGGAAATTAGTTTAGAACAGCCTATGAAAAATAGTGGCTGAAAGACGCTCCTGATTAACTGTAGGTCCATTCCTCATCATACAATAGAGCTCTCTATGTTGATAGAGGAAGAACTGGCAAATGCCATTTTCCTTATGGAAACTTGGCTTCACGAGAACGCCACTCCTGACATCAACCAAACACTCTCCGCAGGATATTATATCTGCAGGAAATATTGAGCAAATAAAGTGGGCGGAGGCGTTCGAATAATCTTCAAAGATTCCTATACATGTGCATCCAATTCCCCACTCATTCCTGAAAGCGAGAATCTCTCATTCATAGTAGGTTTGTCAGCCACTTTTACCTTCTCAGGAGCATTAATATACAGACCGCCTGGACCCTGTTCTACATTCGCTGAGGACCTCCCAGAGAATTTGGCTAGCCTGGCAAACCAAAAATCACTCTTCTGGGGAACTTCAATATACACTTTGACGAGATCAATCACAGTAGGAATAATACATAACCTTGCCGCTATTCAACTCACACAAAGAGTTGAAGTCCCTGCACACATTAAAGAACACCTTTTTCGACCAGTTTTGAGAAATGGCCATAAAATTAGTGTAAAAAGTCCCCAGCCTATGCCATGGACAGACGCCATGGACAGACCATTTCTTAATCCTTTTCACGCTTGCCAAATATGTGCCTACAACTAGGAATAAACTCACTTCAATAATTGACCGTATATGGGCTAACCTGAATACAGTGGAATGGACTTCGTCCCTAGACTTGACCAAACCTGTACTAGTAGAAAACCCTGATTCAGCCAACATTAAATTCGAAGAGTGGATCACGCAGTCTTTGGGCAAAAATATCCCAATACCAAAGATCAAAAAAGGTCAAAAAGAAAAATCTGCACCCTGGTTTACCTCCCATCTTGTTTCCTTGAAAAAATAATGTAAACAACTTGAAAGAAAATGGAGAAAAAACTCTGAGCACAGCCTTAAAATGGCATATCGGATTGCAATTAGGAATTTTTGCACAGAAATCAAAAAGGCTGAAGCGTCCTACTACAAAACTAAGATAAGCCAGGCATCGAACGCCCCTAGGGAACTTTTTAAAAGAGTGAAATAACTGACCACTCCAACATCTGAAAACACTCTTCCCACTTCCTCGTTAGCATGCTGCAACTAAATGGCAGTGTTCTTTCAGAAAAAAATAGACCATATCTATCTGTGTCTATAAAAGAACAGAATCTTTAATGCACATACATCAGAGAAGTGTATGCCCAACTCATCCCACATTGGCCTGTCTTTCTCCCCCCATCACAGAGGAAGGACTCCTTCCCCTTCTCAGCAAGGTCAAATCAGGGTCCCCCTGCTGGACCCCACATACCCACATATAACTTTACAAGGAGCTCCAGCCACCTTTCCCTTTATATTGGAACTCCTCAATGTGTCCATATCCACCGGAATAGTGCCATCCAAATGGAAACGTGCAGTGTCCAACCTTTGTTAAAAAGAATCAATCTTGACCTGACATGTCCAGGGAACTATAGGCCAATCTCTCCGCTTCCAGTCTTAGGCAAGCTGCTTGAGAACCATGGCAATCAAACACAGTCTACATTCCTTGAAGAAAATGATCTACTGCATACTTCCCAGATGGCATTCGGCACACACCACAGAATGGAAACCACCTTTCTCACAATAACAGAGGAATTAAAAATGCAGCTGGACCAGGAAGGAACAGCTGCTATCATCCTCCTGGATCTTAGTGCAAAGTCCAACACGGTTGACCATGAGATACTTATGTGCAGAATAGGATATCTGGAATAATGATCGCTGCTCTTAATAGGCTCACCTCCTTTTTGAAGGACAGATCTTTCCAAATATGTGAAAATTCGTGCTACTCTGATGTTTTTCCTTTGAATTGTGGGGTACCGCAGGGTTCGGCCCTGAGCACCATACCTTTTAAACTCTACATGTGCCCATTGGCAGATATTGTTCAGGAGTTTGGGTTGTCAATTGTCTAATATGTCAATGACACACAACTGGACATCTCCCTCGCACTGGGGAAAGGCTCTCAGTCCCAACAGCTGTCTTCCTGCTTGGAAAAAGTATTCAAGTGGATGGCAAACTGCTGTTTAAAACTGAATGGGGAAACAACTGAGATGATGATTCAGGGACACAGACCTGGCTCTGATCCATCCATACTTGGGCCAGAATATTTGGGCAATCGACCCAGCCCCTCCTCCTCTATCAAAAGCCTCAGGATGAATGCACAGGCCAAAATTCTTGTGTTAACCTTTTTTGGCACCCTTAGAGCACTCCGTAAAATATTACACGTTATTCTGAGTGTTTCCAGAAGAATTGTGGTCCAATTCTTTGCTCTTTCTCAGTTGGACTACGGGAGCTCTTTGTTTATAATCTCGCCCAAATATGCTATTAAAAGTTGCCAGGTTGTCCAAAACGCTGCTGCCAGGATCCTATACAAGATCCCACAATCTTCCTCAGTAAACCTTGCTCAAGCCTCTCTGCACTGGCTACCCATTGAAGCAAGGATACAATTTAAATCACTTTGCTTGGCACATAGAGGACTAAATGCCAAAGGACCTGCTATGATAAGAGCACTCCTGACCCACTACTTCCCCAGTAGGGCTCTGATCGATCCTTGAAGGTTCCCAGAATTCACAAGCCCAGATGGGGAGGTAGGTTTCTTTCCTATCTCATCCCCAAACTTTGGAAGACTCTTCCCATAGTGCTAAGTACCTTAAACACCGATTCACAGTTCATGAAAATGCTAAAACTACATATTGAAGAAACACTATGGCGGTCATTACAACATTGGCGGTAAAAGCCGCTTACCGCCGTGCAGAAGACCGCCAACACACCACCGCGGCTGCGGAAAACCGCCACAGCTATTATGAGCCACAGCAAGGAATCCACCAAAATTCAGACACCCACACAAGTCCGCCACACCAAAGGTCAATGATAAACTAGCGAAAACAAAACCTCCACCGTCACGCCAACAGAAATACGCCCACACTATCACGACACACGAATCCACGCGGCGGTCTTTCAACCGTGGTATTCCATTGGCGGTACACACCGCAGTGCTCAAAATAAACACTCTTACAAAACACTACCACATTGGACAATTCCAAATACACACACCTGATACACATACACACACCACTCCCACACACCCAATACAATATAAAACACACACCCATATCACCCACAAACCCTTACAACCACAAATCACGAACGAAGGCCAAAGAGAGACACCACCATCAACAATACAAGCATCCACAGGCACACAACGCCATCACCCACATAACTTCCACGCACCGCACACTACACACCACTACATATCAGCACACTTATCACCCCACACACCACCCCACACATCACTTACACCACCCCATGGCATGGCAAAGACACCCCAGGTTCTCAGAGGAGGAGCTCAGGGTCATGGTGGAGGAAATCATCCGGGTAGAGCCACATCTATTTGGATCACAGGTGAGGCACACCTCAATTGCAAGGAAGATGGAGCTTTGGCGAAGAATAGTGGGCATGGTCAACGCAGTGGGACAGCACCCAAGAAATCGGGAGGACATCAGGAAGAGGTGGAATGACCTACGGGGGAAGGTGCGTTCCGTGGTCTCAAGACACCACCTGGCGGTTCAGCGGACTGGCGGCGGACCCCCGCCTCCTCCACCACAACTAACAACATGGGAGGAGCAGGTCTTGGCAATTCTGCCTCCTGAGGGCTTCGCAGGAGTAGGTGGAGGAATGGACTCTGGTAAGTCAAATCTTAACTATTACATCCCCCACCCTACCTGCATGCCAGCACATACCCCCACCTTCACCCTCACCCCCATCACTCTAACTCCTCACAAATGTCCCAACATCACAAACCACACATCCTAACCCCAAGCCCTGCATGCAACTACAAAGCATGGACACCCATCACTAAGGCATGCCCACTACACATACCCATACACCCCCCTAAACCTTCATCACACAAGGTCCCACATAGGAATGCAAGCACTGGGGTACACGGTCACCCACCCATTGCACACCATGGCACACACAGATGAACTAAACATCCTTTTATAGCCCTGCAGGACCCCTACCCAACGTCACTGGACAGGAGGGTCCACACATGTCCACACCACCAACCGAAGAGGCCCACAGTGATGACAGCACCTCTGTCCAACTGGATCTAGATGACCAGCCCGGCCCATCGGGGACCTCGGGACAGTCGGTTCCCCACACCCAGTCACAGGATACCACAGAGCTTCCCCCCTCAGGAAACACCAGCACAGCACCCACCAAGCGGGCCAATACCTCTGTCCCCAGGCCACGTCAATCAGCAGTGTGTCCACCACTACAGGGAACCCAGGCTAACCCACCACCCCAACAACAACAGGGACTTGAGGGCAGTGGTAGTGGGCACACAGTCCAGGGGACGGAGGCCCAGGAACACAGGGGAACTGGGAGGGCTGCTGTGCGACAGGGGGCGGACAGGCCCAGGGAACCCACTCTCCATGAGGCCCTCTCCTCCATCATGGGAGCCTACCACCACTCCCAAGAGACGATGGCAACGGTACTGGCCAAGTTTCAGGAGACCCAGCGCCTGCAGGAGGAACAGTATATGGGCTTCAGGGAGGAACTCAGAACCATCAATTCCACCCTGGGCACCATCATAGGGGTGCTGAAGGAAGTCCTCAACACCAGGAGGGACACTGTGGCACTACAAGGGGCCCCTGACACTAGCCTGGACGATGAACTGCCCACCACCTCTGCCGGCGCTAGTGGACAGGAGGCACCGCCACAGGACCACCACACCAGCACCCCACCCCCTGCAGAGGGAGAACCACCTCGCAAGCAGTCCCTGAGATCCAGGACAAAGACAGAGAATGATGCCACGACTCCCGCCAAGAAATGAGACCACCCTGATTGTCATCCTACTGTCCCACTTTGTCACCCTGTCCATCCTTAAACTGCCCCAGCTCCACTTCCTATGCCCATTTGGGCAATGCACCTGTTAGACTAATAGACTGGACTCTGGCATGGACATTCCTTCGCCATCACCCCTAACCATTTTGCTACCGCCTCCAATTTTGAACACTAAAATAAACACCCTTAAAGCACAAAACAATCTGGAGACAGTCTGTGATTTCGGAATACTGTATTAGCAATAACTGTGGCAAAAAGCTTTTTCAATTGTAATGTCAACATACCTATGTCACACAGCTCTAGTCCATGAGGAATCAAAGCAGATGTCACACTGTGGGACCCACATCTGTGAAATCTTAAGGGAAAGTGACAACTCAGTGACCATACACTGGGTGAAAACAACAGACAGTAGAGAGGCAGTAGTGTTTAAGTACATGTAGTATTCAGGTTTGTATTCTGTGTTTCACTGGAAATATTGCTGGATCACTGAGTCCCTGTTGTCCATGTCTTCTTCCTCTGCTTCCTCGTCTTCACTGTCCACAGGCTCTACAGCTGCAACAACACCGGCATCTGGACCATTCTCCTGCAGAAAAGGCACCTGTCATCGCAAAGCCAAGTTGTGAAGCACACAGCAGGCCACGATGATCTGGCACACCTTCTTTGGTGAGTAGAATAGGGATCCACCTGTCATATGGAGGCACGTGAACCTGGCATTCAGGAGGCCGAAGGTCCGCTTGATCACCCTCCTAGTTCGCCCATGGGCCTCATTGTAGCGTTCCTCTGCCCTTGTCCTGGGATTCCTCACTGGGGTCAGTAGCCATGACAGGTTGGGGTAACCAGAGTCACCTGCAAATGGCGAGGGACAACTGTTAGACAAACACTAACCTGGAGGGATATCCCCAGACCCAGACAACCATTCCCACTGACTAGCTTCTAGGTGCTCACCTAATAGCCACACGCGGTGCCTCTGGATTTGCCCCATCACATAAGGGATGCTGCTATTCCGCAGGATGTAGGCGACATGCACTGAGCCAGGTAACATGGCATTCACATGGGAGATGTACTGGTCTGCCAAACATACCATCTGTACATTCATGGAATGATAACTCTTCTGGTTTCTGTACACCTGTTCCCTCCTGTGGGGGGGTACCAAAGCCACATGTGTCCCATCAATGGCACCTATGATGTTGGGGATATGTCCCAGGGCATAGAAATCACCTTTCACTGTAGGCAAATCCTCCACCTGAGGGAAAACGATGTAGCTCCGCATGTGTTTCAGCAGAACAGACAACACTCCGGACAACACGTTGGAAAACATAGGCTGGGACATCCCTGATGCTATGGCCACTGTAGTTTGAAATGACCCACTTGCAAGGAAATGGAGCACTGACAGCACCTGCACTTGAGAGGGGATTCCTGTGGGATGGCGGATAGCTGACATCAGGTCTGGCTCCAACTGGGTACACAGTTCCTGGATTGTGGCACGGTCAAGACTGTATGTGATGATCACATGTCTTTCCTCCATTGTCGACAGGTCCACCAACGGTCGGTACACTGGAGGATGCCGCCATCTCCTCACATATCCCAGCGGACGGTGCCTATGAAGAACAACAGCGAGCACAGAGTCAAACAACTCAGAGGTACGTACCCACAGCTTACACAGAACACCATTCATAATCTAAAAAGTGGCCTGTATGTGTGTTGAGTCTAGGCCTAGGTATGTGTGACGCAGTTGAAAATGAAGCCACGTGGGCCCCTGAAATGGCGGCTGCCTGACCTGTAAAGTGGGACAATGGGATGTGAGGTAACTGCGCTGGCGTTGTACACCGTCACGGTAGGCGGTCGAAGACCGCGGCGCAATGCTGCATTGGTTAACATTGGACCCTATGGGTTCCATGAGTCAATGACGATGTACGCCGGTGGTGACCGCCATTTTCTATCACTTCAATCACTCAATACCTGATCTTCGACAGGAGAGGACCTACACTGCAAGTGCTGCTGTGACCTCGGTCTGGAAGAGACAATGTTTCGAGTGTCTGGGGAAAGGGCCCCTGCCTTCACATTGGAGGAGTTGGAGAAACTCGTGGATGGGGTCCTCCCCCAGTACATCCTACTCTACGGTCCTCCAGACAAACAGGTAAGTACACTGGGAGCATGCTGTATGGGCTATGCCTGTGTGGAGAGGGGTGGATGTAAGAAGGAAGGGGGGAGAGTGCGGTGTGCATGAAACGACGGTGAGTGCATGTGCCACATGGCAAGGGTAGGGATGGGGGCCAATCACTTTGACGGTGCAGTTGCTAATAAGTTTCTCTTCCCCCTGTACAAATCATGTAGGTCAGCGCCCACCAGAAAAAGTATATTTGGCATGCCATCGGCAAGGACGTCCGGACCCTGTGGGTCTACCACAGACGGAGCACCCACTGCTGGAAAAAATGGGAGGACATTTGCCGCTGGAGCAAGAAGACGGCGGAGGCTCAGCTGGGGATGGCCTCCCAACGTGGGAGGGGTGCCCGTCGCACCATGACCCCCCTGATGTTCAGGATCCTAGCGGTGGCGTACCCGGAGTTGAATGGGCGCTTGAGGGCATCACAGCAGCCACAAGGGGGTGAGTACACTCTCATTCTGCTGATTTTGCGCGCAGTGTAGGGGTCTGGATGGGGGCGGTGGGCTGTGGGTTTCCCTAGGCCAGGGCGAGTTCTGTAGGCAAGGTCCCTCCGTAAGGCAGGCCATATGGCACCCCACCGCACCTCGGTAGAGTGCCAAGTACACCTAGTCATGCCCCTGTGTCATCCATGTGTGCAGATGTCGTCCATAGCCTAGTAGGACATTTCCCAGGAATTGAACAGTGGAGGGAGCCCAAGAGCCGGCGTAGTGCAGGGGGCTTGTGTGTCTGTTGTTTCCTCCAACGGTAGCGGTAATGCATGCACTCAACATGTCTTTCTTGTCGTCCCCCCACTTTTTGTGGTCTCCCTGTTCTTGTGTGCATTAGCATCATCAGGCAGAGGAGATATCATAACCAGCGCTGAGAAGTCTATGAGTAGCCACAGGCTTTAGAAAATTGCATAGCACAGTATTTCGATTAGCAATGGCTGCTTCTGTATTTCAATGACTTATACAAAATTTGTTTAAAGTCCAAAAACATATCTAGTATATCAAGGATGACATTCAGATGTCTTGAGTGGATGAAGCCAAGCATAACAAGACATTAGGCAAAATACTAGAAACTTTGGAAAAAAGCAGACCTTACACGGAAAAGAAAGAGAAAATTGAAAAGCAGGGCTCCCAATAAAGAGAAAGGAAAGTGTTAGTCCGACATAGTATAAGTAGAATCTTTGTAACATGTACCATCAGGCCACGGATTTGAGCCAAAACAAGACTTCTTAAAAGTAATGAGTGACACCTGAGCATCAAAACAAAGAACATTTAGGATCTCTTATGGAAATAACTAAGGGTCACATGTTCGTACCTTTTTTCTCGTCACAAACGGCATTTCAGTTTGTACAGACCCATTTTTGCAATTTGGTAATCTATTTACCGAATCACAAAAAGGGTTTGCAAGTTGCAATTAGGAAGGGGCGTTCCCTTCCTAATTGCGAGTCACAGTCCGATGTATGATTGTTTTGTGACCACAATCGCCGTTAGCACCAGTTTGGTGCTAACCCATTCACAAAAGGGAAGGGGTCCTAATGGGACCCCTTCACCTTTGTGAATGCATGCGGAAAAAAAAAATCAGGGCACTGCCTGGTCTGAAAAAATGGAAAGAAAACTTTTCATTTTTGTTTTTTAAATGTATTCGGTTTTCCTTTAAGGAAAATGGGCTGCATTTAAAAAAAAATAGTGCTTTATTTAAAAGCAGTCACAGACATGGTGGTCTGCAGACCCCAGCAGGCCACCATCCCTGTGAGTGCCCCCATTTCCAATGGGGTCGCAAATTGCGACCTACCTAATGAATATTCATGAGGTAGGTCCTTTGTGTAGACCCCTTTGGGAATCGCACACAGTGTGAAGTACACGTCTGCTGTGGGCGTTTAACGCTGGAACCTTTTATTTGTTGGCAGATGTCACAGCAGTGACACTGTTGTACATAAGGTTTTCGCAAAACTCGGGATTGTACATCTGGCCCTAAGTACTATTCCAAATCCGTGTGTCACTACAGCGCAGTGACCGAAATGTTAAGGCATCTTATGAGGAAGTGTCAAATGTTCCAGTGTGGCGAACAGTAGAAAACAGTATTTCAGAACATAAAGAAACAGATAAATGAAAAGAGACACATAACCAATTCCATGCAAAAAAAAGAATGCAATAATAACTGTTAATACCAATTGCTGTGGATCAGGACCATATTTGCACAAAAGGAGAACATGAAGAGGAAATAATTGTATTTGCAACACTGTTTAAAGAAAACTGTTAACACTGGTGCATGAGGGGCACTTGGGCACAAGGCTGACAAAAGGAAGGGATAGGAGTGGCAGTAAAGGACTGGATAGAATAGTGCCCATGTAAGCAGAGCAAGAAAATGTTCACTTATTATAAGGCACCTTTCAAGAGGGTAACATGGCGGCTTGCAAGGCACAGGTCAGGGGACCCGGGCAGGAGGCTCCACAAGTTCAACCTTCTTAATACAGCATGCGCAATGGGAAGATTTGACTGAACACATAATCAGATCACCTCATTAAAGTGAGGAATGTGGCAAATACAATTTTAATAAAAATGGACTCTAATGTCAGCAGCGCTCTCTGGCTTGTCGGCTCTGCTACGAGTCTCCAACTGCGGCTGTGTGCGCATCTTCACAATGCAGCAGAATCATTATAGCTGGGATTTTCCTCTAAGGCACTGCTGGCAGTGGTCAGGGCAATAAGAAACAGAAAACAAGCATTTGCAATGCAATGGAAATCACATTTGCTCGAATTAGACTTATTAACGTTGTAAACTCCTAACCGCACTTTTCTTGCCACATAAATAGAAAATGAAAAGTAAAACAGCTGCACATAATCAAGCCAATTCACAGAGTCATGGCCGCCATGAGTATCAGCATGAAGAGACGCACAAAAGGAAAAAGAATTTCCCTCGTAGTCAAACTTATTGGCAAAAGTGCAATTAGCCGTGTAACAGGGGCCATGGCCAAGGCGGTGACAAACCCTCCCCAAGGAGGGACAAATGTAAACCATTTACCAATGTCATCTAAGGAGTTTTGAAGGGCAAGCCCACAAAGGAGTGGTAGTGATGGGCATGAGGTGGGCGTTGGTAAAAGCACAGATACATACCAACACTTTGGAAAAGCAGCGCTTGCACACTGCTACGCTCGACCTAATAAGTGATGGTGTGTCCCATGGTTTCCAAACGTGACTAGAAGTGGCAAGTAGCGGGCATCAGTGAGTCGTGGTATTGGCAAATGAGTTCATTCATATGGAGAACTGGTGGCCAGCACAGCTTGAGCTGCAAAACAAAACAAGTGAAAGGGACAAAGGATTTTTGTTTCGGAACCCCACCACAGGCACTGTAGAACACCAGGGTTTCTGAATACCAAGTTTGTCTAGTCTTGATTGCACCTAATGTCTCTTTCTTCCATCACTTTACAATGTCTCTTTACCTCAATCCTGCAGGCTCTTTTTTCACTCAGCTGTCTCCCTTTGTCACTGTTTCCCTATCACTTCATCCTTTCTCTGTGCTCTGCCTTTCTCCATGTTGCTCTGGGTCAAAGACTGATGATGAAAAATAAAGTCCTGGTCCCTAAAAATTAGTGCGGAGCTCACCACCTCCAGGCAATGGTACAAATTAAGCACTAGTGATCAGTGTTGAGTAGGACTGCATAGCTTTAACATATGCCTTAATAAGCCTTTTTCAAGTGATAAAGGGATTTTAAAAAAGGACACTCAAAGTTGCGCCCAGGAAAGGAGAATTATTTTATGGAGTGTATTGAATTCGACAGGAAACGTGCACTGCGAATATTACACATGCATGTGCGTGGGTTTAAAAATCGGAAAAAAAGCATTACAAATTGAAACTAGAGGGTCTAGCTATCTCACATTATTAGAAGCGCTGGTGAGAGGATCCATTTAATTCCAGCAGTGCGAACACGCATTATAAAAGCTGATGGACTGCAAAACGATGTTGTGAAGCATTTGCCTCTGTGGTGCTCCATGTTATATATCCATGTTATATATCCAGCTCTGAAATCATGAGCCGGCATTAATGATAACTTGCATTTGGTAGCGCTTCATACCACACTTTGCCGTTTCGATTGGATGTAGATGATACGTGTTCTTATTGACAATTCAATGATACCCAATTGACGAAACCTGGAAGGAAACCAAGCTTGACAGTAATTCAAATGTGTCACTTGCAGATCACCACATGCACCAGTGTTGTGCGTTTAACCCACTGAGGCCTTCTACTGCCTTAGTGGTATGTGGCAATCATCCCAACACCAACAGGGTACACATAAGAGTAAAACAGGTAAGTAAATGCCAGTGAAAGCGCTGTTGGACACGTATTACGATTGTAGGTGCTAGTGCGTTCTAGTGACCTAAAAAGTGTTGCATGTGGAAACTGTATCATTATTTTAATATCATGGGACACATGAGCTAATTAAGGAAACACCAGGTGCCACATCAGAACTGCTACATTGCATTTACCAGGGAAATTTGGTTCTACGACTGGTTTCCGGACAGGTCTAAAGCATCCGAAAAGAAACCCTAAGAAGTGAAAATAGAAAGCGTTACTGTTACCGAAAAGAAACCACACTCCTGCCATGGAGTGTTAGTAAACAGTATGCTAGTGTGTGTCACTTGCCGGTTTTCTATTACTTCTCATCTTACTGCACCGGGATTTGCCAGTGGCGCATGGAAGCAGCAACCACGGTGACAATTAACGTTGTAAACTCCTAACTGGACTTTTCTTTCCACACAAATTACAAGGAAAACAAGCATTTGGAATGCAATAGTCTTGTGTTTGCTCGAGTTAGAGCTCATAGCGTTGTAAATTACTGACTGGACTTTTATTGCCACACAGACTGAAAATAACAAGAGCAAGAGAGTGAGAGTGAGCTGGTCCCTGGAAATGCCCCCCTCTGATGTTGGTTTATGTTTACAGAGGGAGCTGGTGGGGAGGAGGGACTGAACACAGACCCACAGTGCAAGGCAAACAGGCCAATAAAGAAAGAAAAAGTTCCCTTCAGAAGAGATAAACAGGACATAGCGTAATTACACAGTACTTTGTGCTGCTCCCAAAGTGAAAAAAGGCAGGACAAAGAGGCAGAACTGACCAGTAGCTAGCAAGGATTGTTGAAGGACACAGCAACTAACAAATCACAAAGCTGGAACTCACTCTATTGTATACTTTAGTATGCAGCAGACCGAACGCTAACGCTCAACCTAAAAAAAGAAGCTTAAGCGCCAAAAGACACACAGAGACAGCCCAGCAGGGGCAAAAAAGAAAGAAGGCAGCAAGTTATGGGTTACGGATGACAGAGTAACAGAATCCTATACCTGTCCCTCGGGTAACAAATTGCTCATTAGAAACCGTTGAAGAGACAATTATAGCTAAGCATAAGTCAGTTTGCAGTTACTTGCATCAGAAAGTAAATAGCAGATGGGAAATAGATAGCTCCTCTGTAATGTCACAAACTTATTTATTGATTACACCTGTAGACCCAGGCATAAATAGATACACCCGAGATCTTCTGACATAAAGAGCAAATCTCGAGGGGGCATTAATAAAATGGAAGAGTTCCAGCAGGTAGTGAAGGCTTCCAAAACAGAAACAGCCACAAATTACATTCAAAATGCTTGTAAATCTTACAAATTAAAAGAGAGCTAAGAAAATAATCTGCATACAGTGAGATTAGCAAAAGACCTATCTCCTCCCTAAATTTCTCCTTTAGAATAATGGTGCAAAAAACACAGATACTCAGTTGCAGTGGTACAGCCCCACCACAAAGATACCAGGGAGCAGAGGAGGAAATAGCAAAACATAATAAAATGCTCTACATAAACCCGCTCAGCATGAGCCATCTCAACCATAAGGAAAGTTAAGGGAAACTAATCCCAATCATCCCCATCACAAATAGATTAAAGGCTTGTCAAGGTTTAGAAGAGGAGGCAACTATAGAAGTAGTAAGTTCATACCCTAATAATCATAGAGGGACAAGCATCCGGTTCTGGATGCAAGGAGAAGTCTCCAGGAGAAATCAGTAGGTTTACCTAGAATTCGTTCATTGGACCTTAAAACTGAAATTTGAAATATCAGAAAACACTCAGAGACTCAAGTACCATGGCACATATTAGAGAGTAAATCAGATGACAAATATGTGAGAGTCAAGATATTAGAAAAGAATATGGAAAATGTAAACTCTTAGTTACAAAAGAAAAACTCAAGAGATCAGATTAAAATTGGAAAGCAGGTGTCTGTTAGAGGATATTGAGAGTCTATAGATTCACTCCCAACATAACAGTTCTAAGGATTCCTTATGTATGTGAAGGAGCCGAGGACAGTGACTTGAAAGATTGTATAATTTAGCTCTTGAAGGATTGAGTTTTCAAAGGTAACACAGAGACCAATTTAGAAACAGATTATCAGAGTACATAGAGATCCCTTTAAAAATTACCCCAACCAAACATTCTAGGAAAATGTTAGTGCACTTCCATACCTATACCATCAAGGAACAGATATTAAGTAACACACTGAAAAAAAACAACAACTACTTAATAAGTTTGTGTATCAGTAAGATGATAGCACATCACCAATGGAAGCTGGGAAACAGAATAGAAGAATTACAGAAATTTGGAGTGAACATCCAACTAAAATTTCCAGCTATGCTAAAAATGATGTGGATGAATGAAATGTCTCATTTAAAAAGATCTGAAGAGGATGGTGAATTGATAAGAACAATGAAGGCTGCAACATAGATGTAGATCGTGCATGATAGACAGAGAAGAGAGTAAAGAATGCACACTGTAATTGTATTGAACCATCTCAATAGAGAGATCTCCAAAGGCATGAAAATTATGCCACAGAATAAAGGAAGGATTGTCCAAAGATGGCAGCACTGGGTAGGGGGCATAAGGAAGAAATGAAAAAAAGGTACTCAGTACTTCAGAAAACAGAGAAAAACAAATATTTATAGAAGGTAGATACAAAAAGAAAAAATCGATTAGAGCAACTGAGAAAAATAAGAACACAAAAATATTGATGAAATAATTGAGGTTTGTTACTTGGAACGTAAACAGCCTGCCTACTATGATGATGATGAACGAGATTTGTAAAGTGGACAGATGCTCTGAGGAGTGTCCCGGCGCTACTCTTTACAGGTAAGCATTTACAGCTCTGCACAAAGCAATGTTTTCAGATTCTCCTCAAAGATCTGTCCCACTCTTGCAAGACTGAGGTCCCGAGAAAGTTTATTCCACTCAGAGGGACCACAAAAGGAGAAGGAACAACCACCTGCCCTTGAATGATAGATCCTTGGTACTGTACCTAGGGCCATATTAGAGGACCGGAGCATCCTAGCAGGAAGGTAAAAGTGAATTCTGGTGGCCGGCTACCTGAAGCCTATCTGATGTAATGCTCTATAAATAAGAACTAGCATCTTGATCAAAATACGTTTCCTCATGGGGAGACAATGCAAAATATGGAGATGTGAAGAAACCTGGGTTCTAAAGGGAAGATTGAGAAGCAGCCGTGCTGCAGCATTCTGAACAACCTGTAGCCTTTGAATTACACAGTCTGGCAATCCAAGGTACAGAGCATTAGCGTAATCCAGCCTAGAAGTAATAATGTCCTGAATTACTGTTTTCCTGGCTGGAACAGGCAGAAGTAACAGAATCTTTTTCAGCGTGTGGTGGAGACCAAAACAGGTTCCAACCACAGAACAGACTTGAGGCTGGAATGAGAGCTGATTGCCAAACTTGATCCCTAGGTTCTTAACCACCTCTGTTTGAGGGAGTGCAAGAGGGGCTCCTTCAGGCCAGAAAGCTGACCAGTGAGGGGGTACATCCATGCCACAGAAGAGTATTTCCGTCTTATTGGTACTGCACTTCAGTTGATTCTGAAAAATCCAAGAGAACCCGGAAGTCAGGCACGGCCTCACTAAGTCCGGGGTGATGTTATCACCTTTATTAAAGGACAACACCACCTGATTGTCATCAGGATGCAAATTCATGTAAAGCGCAAGGGGGCATACCGCAGCATGGGACGCGCTAACCAGGAACAGAGGGTAAGGAAAGCTAATGTAGGTGTGCTTTCACAGGGATATTGCACAGGTAGAAGGGAGATAGTAAAGGTAGTACAGATGTACATCATCTACACCTATGGATTCAAACCCATTGGTGCCATCCCAGCACTAAAGGAGAATGACTTGTATAGGTCAGTGTTTGACCTGCTTTTCATGTTCATCCTCCATCAGAACTTAGTAGATGTTCAATTTGCTGTATGATAAATGCATTACCATCACAGCTGCACATAATGTTGGCTGGGACATATGCTACATTCTCATAGACTACCCTGTGTGCCAAACACTACCTTTTTTCATAGCCTATGACCTTCTCTTTAGGAAACATTGCGAGAATTCCCCAGCATGTCTGCCTTAGTTTCAAAGGTAGATATGCTTGCTCAGTTTGAGGAACAGGCTTCGCACGGCATACTCGGACACCCCCAAGTCCCATCCACAAACTGGAAGGAGTTGGATTTAGCATAGTGAGTGCGATAAAGGCGAATTAAAAACATGTCTTCGTGAGCCTCCGGTGGATGTCATGGGATTCATTAGTAAAGGTTTGTTACGTATGCCTTCGGTAATGTTCAGGAAGAAGGAGGCAGTTATTTGACAGGTGGCAAAATGTAGTCAAACTTATTCAGTCATGTGGAGTATGAATGTGATGGGCTCTTGTCTGGAAGCAGTAATTTAATGTGAGTGCAGTGATTGGTTGGATTGGGCACGTGGCCAGTGGTATGAAAGATTTGTTTATTGTGCCTGAAAGGCGTGTGAATGGACCATAAAGTGGTTGGTGTCTTGATGGCCCACCTTCAGAAGGCTTGGTTTCAATATTCAGATACTTTGATAAGTATTCATGCTTTGAAACCATAATTTCTGGAGGTGCTAAAACCAACCAGTGTGAGTGGTGGATTACCTTTAACATACTAGTACAAGGGGAGTCCAGGGGTGCAGGTCTTGCGTGGCGCTCACCATTTTTCCTTCACCCAGAATGCCTTGAACTCACAAACTTTTCTTAAAAAACACTTTTGCCTTGCATCTCAGTGAGGGGAAGTCCTGGAATCTGCAGGCAGCCACAAATTTTCTACCACCCATCGTTCCACTAAGTCTCCAGAGAAAAACAGTGCCTCACTTGTGTGGGTGTGCAAGTGACCACAACAGGGAAGTACACAAAACGGTTTGTGGAAACATCAAAATTACCTACCACACAACAGCCTGGTTCTGTAAGACAGTCACCTGAGTATTTGGTCCTAAGCTCAGTGGCCATATAGGGAACCCTACCAAACCCAGACATTTCTGAAAACTACACACCTGGGGCAGTCCACAGACGTGTGGCATGTTTGGATTTCACAAAGTTTTTTTTCCCAGAATATCTTGAAATGTGAAACATTGGTTAAAAACACTATTTTTCCTTGTTTTTTCATCACAGAAACTACAGGAATGTGCAGGGATCCACCAAATTCCTACCTCCTAGTGTTTCCCCACTTATCCTGATAAAAACACAACCCCACTTGTGTGCCTCTGCCTAGTGCCTGCATCAGGAATCGTTCTCTTCGCGGTTAACAGTAGCCCTCATACAAGGACTATCATTGACTTTTGTGTGATCCATTCCTGCCGCTGCACTAGCATACCCACACAAGTGAGGTACCATTTTTATCGGGGGACCTGGGGAAATGATGGGTGGAAGGACGTTTGTAGCTCCCCTCAGATTCCAGAACTTTCTATCACTGAAATGTGAGGAAAAGGTATTTTTTTGCCAAATTTTGAGGTTTGCAACGAATTCTGGGTGACAGAGCCTGGTAGGAGCCCCACACATCACCCAATCTTGGATTCCCCCAGGGTGTCTAATTTTGAAAAATGTGTGGGTATGGTAGGTTTCCCTATGTGCCTTCTGAGCTACAGCCCAAAAAATCCACAGCTAGGGAATTTCCAAAAAGCCTGTGGGATTTCAATGTAAAAATGTGATGTGTCAATGTTGTGTTTAGGGGCGTTTTCTGTCGTGGGCACTAGGAAACTGTGCATCGCAAGATGGAGTACTGGGGCCCTACGCTGTTCTGTGCACGAAGAACTTATTGAAAGGTCGCACACAAACCTTGGAAACTGCAATTCATGCGGTGCATGGGGGTACAGTCTTGCATGGGGAGGCAAGCTCTTACCTCCACCAAAGCTGGACAGCTGGACGTTGGGACTGTCAGGGTCACTTTAGTCCACCACCCATGTTGCTGCATCTGGAGAGGGGACCCACACCACAGGTCGTCACTGCAGAGAGGTGTCTGGTGAAGCAGGGAAGTGACTCCGTCCCTTCAAGGGAGATTCCTTTGGTTCCTCTGTGCAAGCTGAAAACTGGCAGTCCTCGGAGGATGCACGACCTGGAAACTGTTGCAGTTGCTGGTAGGACCTGAAGTTACAATGTTGCAGAAGTTGTCTTTGCTTCTTTGATGCAGTTTGTAGAGTTCCTGGAGGGTTCACCTGCGGTTCTGTCGGTAGAAGATGAAGTAAAGGATGCAGAGGCTTCCTGCTGGAGTCTTGCAATCTGAATCTGACGAAACACCCAGAGGAGAGACCCTAAATAGCCCTGAAAGGGGGATTGGGCACCTAACCAGGTAAACACCTATCAGGGGAGGTCTCTGACGTCACCTGCTGGCACTGGCCACTCAGATGCTCCCAGAGTGCCCCACCAACTTGGAATCCAAGATGGCAAAACCCAGGACACTCTGGAGGAGCTCTGGGCACCACCCCTGGGGTGGCTATGGACGTTTTTTGTCCACTTTTGTGCCAAATCAGGGACTGGGGGTCCTGAACCAGTGTAGACTGGATTATGCAAGGAGGGCACCATCTGTGCCCTTCAAAGCATTTCCAGAGGCTCTGGGAGGCTACCCCTCCCATGCCTGTAATACCTATATCCAAAGGAAGAGGGTGTAACACCCCTCTCCCAAAGGAAATCCTTTGTTCTGCCTTCCTGAGCTTGAGCTGCTCAAGCAACAGGAGGGCAGAGACCTGTCTGTGAGGTGGCAGCACCTGGGTCTACCTGGAAAACCTCAGAAGACTGGTATGGCAGTACTGGGGTCCACTGTGGAGCCTTCAGAGTACATGGGATTGTGCAATGAATACTGGAATCAGTATTGGGGTACAATTCCCAGTTGTTAGACACCTTACATGGCCGTATTCAGAGTTACCATTGTGAAGCTGGACAGAGGTATTGACCTATGTCCAGTACACGTGTAAAATGGCTCCCTGCACTCACGAAGTATGGGAAAATGGGCCTGGATGACGTGGGGGCACCTCTGCTAGTGCAGAGGTGCCCTCACACACAGGTACTTTGCACCCAGCCTTCAGGGTTGGAAGGCCTAACATATATGTGACTTATAAGTGACCTGGTGCAGTGAAAACGGCTGTGAAATGGTACATGCACTATTTCACACAGGCTGCAAGGATATTCCTGTAGGAGCCTTTGCATGGTCTCCCTATGGGTGGCAAAAGTACTGCTGCAGCCCATAGGGAACCCCTGGAGCCCCAATGCCCTGGGTACCTAGGCATATACTAGGGACTTATAAGGGAGGACTAGTATGCCAATTTGGAGTAAGATTCTGAGTTACCAGTATGTAAGGACAAATTTGGAAACAGAGAGAGCATGAGCACTGGGGTCCTGGTTAGCTGAACTCCAGTGACACCTTAGAAAACAGTGAAAAATACTGACAAGAAGGCCATAAGCACTGGGGTCCTGGCTAGCAGGATCCCAGTGACACAGTCAAACACACTGATAAACAGGCCACAGAAGGGGGTAACCATGCTAGAAAGAGTCTACTTTCTGAATCTCCCCTTAGATTCCAGATCTTTCTATCACCGAAATGTGAGGAAAAAGTGTTTTTTTTGTCAAATGTTGAGGTTTGCAAAGGATTCTGGGGAACAGAACCTGGTGGGAGCCCCACAAGTCACCCCATCTTGATTTCCCCTAGGTGTCTAGTTTTGAAAATCGTGTGGGTTTGGTAGGTTTCCTCAAGTGCCTGCTGAGCTACAGAACAAAATACACAGTTAGTTAGTTTCCCCCAAAAAAAGTCAGTTTTCAATGTAAAAATGTGATGTGTCCATTTTGCGCTTAGGGGTGTTTCCTGTCGTAAACACTATGCCTACCCACACAAGTGAGGTACCATTTTTATTGGGAGACTTGGAATGGTGGGTGGCAGGAAGTTTGTGGCTCACCTCAGTTTCCAGAACTTTCCATCACCGAAATGTGAGGAAAAAGGGGGTCATTTTGACCTCAGCGGTCTTTTTCCAAGACCGCCGAGGGACCGCCGTGCGGAAGACCGCCAGTGGTGGCGGTTTGCCGCTTGGCCTATTATGACCGTTTGGCAGCTCTCCGTCCTTTTACGGACGGAGAGCTGCCAACAGCCATACTGGTGGGAGGCGGGGAAGTGGAGGTTGCTCCACCTCCACCGCCACGCCAACAGAACACCGCCCAGCGAATCATGTCCTGTGATTCGCCATGGCGGTGTTCTGTTGACGGTGAGGTGTCGCCGGAGCAGCCCCCATGGCTCCCGTCTCCTCCCGGAGGATCGTCGGACCAGGTAAGTCGATTGTCCGTGAGGGAGGGGGGTGGGGGGGTGTTGTGTGTTATTTGCGTGCATGGGGGTGTGCGTGTGTGTATGTAGAAGGGGTGTGTGAGTGCGTGTATGCTTGCGGGGGTGTTGTGTGTTTGGGAATGAGTACGTGTATGTCTGTAGGTATGTCTGTATTGATGTGTGCATGTATGTTTGAATGTGGGTGTGCGTGTCTGACTATGTGTGTGGATGTTGGCATGTATGTCGGTGTGTGTGTGCGTGTATGTGTGTTGGTGGTGCCTGCGTGCGTGTCGTGTGTGTATGAATGATGTTATGTTGGGGGTCGGGTTGGGGAGGGGGGTCCTGCCACCTTTGGGGGGTGGCAGGGATGGTGGGGGGGTAGGGGAGGGAGTCGGGGTAGGGTGGGGGGTGGGGGAGACCCCTATCAGTGTCAGGGAAGGAATTCCCTGGCACTGATAGTGCTCACCCCCATGGATTTCATGGCGGTTTCAAACCGCATGAAATCCATGGCGGTCAGCAGGATCCAAATACCACCGGCGGTATAGTGACGGCCGCCGGGCTGGAGACCCAGGTCTCCAGCCCAGCGATTGTCTCCGCCCTGGCGGGCGGAACGGAGAAGCGGCGGTTGACCATGGCGGTAACCGCCATGGTCATAATACAAAAAAAACAGGTCTTACCACCGCTTCTCCGCCTTCCGCCAGGGTCAAAATGACCCCCAAAGTGTTTTGTTTGCCAAATTTTGAGGTTTGCAAAGGATTCTAGGTAATAGAACCTGGTGAGAGCCCACAATTCAACCCATCCTGGGTTTTCCTAGGTGTCTAGTTTTCAAAAAGGCATAGGTTTGGTAGGTTTCCCTAAGTGTGGGCTGAGCTACAGCCCAAAATCCACAGCAAGGCACTTCGCAAAAAACAGGTCAGTTTTCATTAGAAAAATGTGATGTGTTCATGTTGTATTTTGGGGTGTTTCCTGTCAAGGATACTAGGCCTACCTACACAAGTGAGGTACCATTTTTATCAGGAGACTTGGGAGAATGCTGGGTGAAAGGAACTTTGTGGATCCCCTCAGATTCCAGAACTTTCCATCGCCGAAATGTGAGGGAAAAGTGTATTTTTGCCAAATATTGAGGTTTGCAAAGGATTCTGGGGAACAGAACCTGGTGAGAGCCCCACAAGTGACCCCATCTTGATTTCGCCTAGGTGTCTAGTTTTGAAAAATGTGTGGGTTTGGTAGGTTTCCTCAAGTGCCTGCTGAGCTACAGAACAAAATACGCAGTTAGGTAGTTTCCAAAAAAAACCATCAGTTTTCGATGTAAAACTGTGATGTGTCCATTTTGCGTTTAGGGGTGTTTCCTGTCGTAGACACTAGGCCTACCCACACAAGTGAGGTACCATTTTTATTGGGAGACTTTGGGGAATGCTGGGTGGAAGGATGTTTGTGGCTCACCTCAGATTCCAGAACTTTCCATCACCGAAATGTGAGGAAAAGTGTTTTGTTTGCCAAATTTTGAGGTTTGCAAAGGATTCTGGGTAATAGAACCTAGTGAGAGCCCCATAAGTCACCCCATCTTGGGTTTCCCGAGGTGCCTAGTTTTGAAAAATGTGTGGGTTTGGTAGGTTTCCCTAAGTGCCTGCTCAGCTTCAGCCCAAAATCCACAGCTAGGCACTTTCCAAAAAACTGTCAGTTTTCAATGTAAAAATGTGATGTGTCCATGTTGCGTTTAGGGACGTTTCCTGTCGTGGGCACTAGGCCTACCCACACAAGTGAAGTACCATTTTTATCGGAAGACAGAATAGAAGAACAAGTGTCATTGCCCATTGTCTTTCTCTACATTTTTTCCTTCCAAATGTAAGACAGTGTGTAAAAAGAAGTCTATTTGAGAAATGCCCTGTAATTCACATGCTAGTATGGGGACACCTGAATTCAGTGATATGCAAATAACCACCGCTCCTCAAAACGTCATCTTATTTTGTAAATACAAAGGTTTCCTAGATATCTATTTTTCACTCTTTATATTTTACCAAAAGAATTGCTGTGTACCCAGTATACAATGAAAACCCATTGCAAGGTGCATCTCTTTAATTGTCTCTGGATACCTATGGTTCTTGATGAACCTACAAGCCCTATATATCCTCACAAACAGAAAAGTCCAGCAGATGTAACGGTGTATCACTTTCAAAACTCTGTCATAGCTGATAAAAGTTACAGAATAAAATGTAGACAGAAATGGATGTTTTATTTCAACTCAATTTCAATATCTTTTTACTTCACCTGTTACTTTCTGTTGGAAAACCTTGAAGGATCTACACTAATTACCCCTTGCTGAATTCAGAATTTTGTCTACTTTTCAGAAATGTTTATCTGTCTGGGATCCACCATTGGTTTCACACCCATTTCTGTCACTAACTGGAAGTAGACTGAAAGTACAAAAATAGTAAAAATGGGGTATGTCCCAGTATAATGCCAAAACTGTGTTGAAAAATTTGGTTTTCTGATTCAAGTCTGCCTGTTCCTGAATGCTGGGAATATGGTGATATTAGCACCACCAACCCTTTGTTGAAGCCATTTTCAGGGAAATAACAAATAATTACTTCTGCAGCACTTTTTCCCATTTCAAAAAACAAACACATTTTTAGCGTTATTTTGGCTAATTTCTTGGTCTCCTCCAGGGAAACCCACCCTCAAACACTGGGTACCTTTACAATCCCCAGAATGTTGGGAAAAAACAGGATGCAAATTTGTTGTGGATAGCTTATGTGGACAAAAAGTAATGGGGGCATAAGCGCAAACTACCCCAAATAGCCAAAAAAGGTCTCAGCACTGGGGGGTGGGGGAGCAACAGCTAAGGGGTTAATTTATTTTAAAACAAAATAACGACTCCCAAAACCTATTCTTACAGAACTATTTCTCCATTAAAGTGCGATTAGAATATTTTTACTGGAGTTATAGCCAAAAGAGTTACATATATTTTCTGCTCAAGTCCAATCCAGACCAAAAGGGCTTTATACCAGGACAACTTCACAAGCAAATGCACCTTTTGATAGGGTTGTTTGATTTAGAAGAGGCATATAGTACACCATTAGCAATAACCACTTTGGATGCAGCTTTTTAACAGTCAACTGGACATTTGTTAAAGCATTTAGGCTAAGTCAGAATATAATCAATGCCATAAAAGCCTTATACAAGTCTCCACATGCACGAATCCTTAGACATAGTGCATTAAAGGATACATTTTGCATCAAGAGGGACTAGGCAATGTTGCCACTTATCATCACCATTATTTTATCTATCCATCAAGCCATTTGCCCACTTTGTTTGTTAAACATACGTTTATTGGCATTTTGTTACAACAGGCAAAACACTCACATTGTGGGGTCTCTGTAACAAAAGCATTAGCAATGTTATGACATGCACGGTATTTAGAAATCGCTGTCTTGAAGTCTTAGAGTCTTCTGGGGTTGCAGGTTCATCATAAACACTAATCGCCCATTTCTGTTTCATTGTCATTGTCAAACTCCCCTTTTGGATCTGCACTGCCACACCTCAAGAGAGCAAGTCATTACCCACAGCTGCCAGAACAATGTCAGTAATTTCCAAAGTGGTATCAGGCCTCATTCCCAATTAAATTGGTTCATAATCCCAAAGTCACAACGTCAATGGGGATTCCCAGCCAACAGCACATGCATTATCAACCAGCAAATGTAGAAAGTAGACGAATTTAGAAAAGCACTTAATCTGCCTTGCGGGTCAATAACCATTTCACGTATATTCATTCCCTCTGAGACCACCTCCAGATAGCCATTTGCCTACCTAATTCGAACTTTTCAAAACATTTTTCTATTAAAGGCATTAGGTTTGTCTAATAAGATAGCTATATGCTTATTATGTAATCCTCTGTACAGTTGATCTAGTTAATTCCATAAAAAATTGAAGGGCTTCCGAAAGAATTTAGAGAAATTGTAGAATACCAAATTGATAAAGGAAAACCAGAGGTAATGATGTGGAGAATAAGAATTGAGATTAAAAAGAAGATTATATGCCTGAGGTTTCTAATCACCACAAGTTTTGGAAGAATTACTTGTTAAAAACGTAAGTAAGGTCAACAGAGAAACTGAAAGTTTACTGAGGAGATGGGAAAATCTGCTTCTGAAAATTTATGCTAAAATTTATGGTAGAATGAATTTGGTCAAAATGATGATCCTCTCTAAACTACTATTTCGATTCAACTACATTCCTCTTAATTTCTCAAAAGATAGTATTTCTAAAATAGTATTTCTTTATTACAGGGTAAGATCAACAGTTTAATTTGGACACCAAAGGGTATAAGGCTGCCATTGATGAAGCTTAAAAGGAAACTAAAATGAAGAGGTCTGAAATTACCAGACTTCCAACTCTATTGTTATGTCTTTCTATTCATGAACAGCTCAATGCTAATGACCCAACAGGGTAATACACTTAAAGGAAGAATGTATACTGCAATGCAGAGAGATCTATGACAAGATTTTTTTATATATTAGCCCTAGATGTTTTACAGAGGTGCAGCTGAAAGTCTTAAAAGGTACTTTTAAAGTGTGACTACATTAAAGAAAAGCTCATTACTACACACATTTAACCCGATATAGGATTCACTAGGTACACTAGCATGCCTAAATAATAAACTTATTCTTCCACTCAAAAGGAAGGCATTTTAACCTGGGGATACCTTATAGGTGGGCTAAATCCTATCAGCTGAAAAGTAATATTGGATGCAACAAAAGGAGCATTCTTGTGAGTTAAGTATCTCCAGCTTCAATAATGGGGTTCCTCGCAAAAACGGTCTCAGAAGGGCAGCAGGGAAAATGAATAACTAATAGAGGACAAACTAATACTAAAAAGGGATGTTTCAATATGGTACTGGGAATTTAAAAAGCAGAAGATGGAACAATGACAGAACCCTGCATTGTATGGGAAGAATACTTCACAATGCCAGAGCTTGAAGTCTTAAGGCAAGTATATTTGAGTTTGCTTTATGCTGCTTTACTGTAAATTATGCCTCTTTAAGGTAAAAACGTTATCCATCCTTCATAAGATGTACTGGGCTTCTCAAAAACTAGAAACATTTTCACAGGAAACTCACAGATGTAAGAGGTGTGACTAACCCATAGAAAATGATTTACATATGTTTTTATTTACCCAGCACTGAGTAATTTTTGGAAAGAAGTAAGCAAAATGTTAACTGCAATTTTTGGACACAAGATTAAGGTAAAATTCATTTTAACATTAATTGGATGTGATCCATTACTGAATAGTTTTTTTCAACCCTCTACAGAAGAGGCACATATTCTATTTGATGCCGGGCTAATGGGAAAACCTGTAAAGATTGATTTTACCTAATACCCCTACAGTATCAAAGTGGCTACAGTGGCCCAAGTCAATCAAATACAACAGGAGCATTGATATGGAGTGTGACCCCAAGATATTCATAAAGGCCCTCATTATGAGGTACAAGGACTGCCATGGTGGCGATGTTGGTCACATTGCCGCTGGGCCGGCAGAGAAAACAGCGATATTATGCCCATATTATGACGGTCTTTTGAACCGAACACAGCCAATCCACTGCCAGTACCGCCACTGCAGACGGACTGCGCATGATGGCAGTAGGCATCTCCAGGCCTCCGGTGACGATGTTCCCGCCGAGTGTATTGCAAGGTTGTACACTGCCCTGTTGCACCGCAACCAAAACCCTGGCAGAAACGAACCATATGAAAGGAGACACTCACTTTCAGGAACACAGACACACACAGAGCCACCATGGAACCAGAAATTGAAGTCTTCACAATGCTCTTGCTTGCCCTGCATCTTCGGAACCAGCAACGACAAAGAGGACAACAACCGTAAGTACACACACTGAAGGGAAAGGTATTAGAACACACACAACACTCACATCCAGGATGGTTAGCGACGGACACAAACATGCAACCACACACCCATACCAAAACACACACATCTACATACACACACACACACTCACAAACAAAACTCACACACGCACATGAACAATAAACACAACACCCACAACACACACATGCCATACATACACCACCACGCACACACACATCACCGCCACAGGCCAACACACATATACACAACACCACTGAGTCACACAACATCAAAACCGCAGCTACACAAACGCTTGCCAACACATTACACTGCACATTTACACATGACAACACATACCAACAACAACAAGCAAAGGCAACACACAACCAATCAACAACAGCACACATCCACACACCATACCAAATGTCACACCACACCCACACAACACAGATCACACAGCCATCACCACACACGGGCGCACGCAACGTGACTCCTGACTGCAAAATCACCTCCACATGTTTGGGGCATCAAGGGGGCCGGCAGGCACCTCAGGGGTGAGGGGGTGGTGGTCGAGGGGAGGTCTGGCTTGGGAGGGGGGTCCTTGGGTTTGCCCTTGGGTTGGGGGCGTGGCTTGAGTTTTGGTGGAGGGTCTTCAGCATTGGCCTTGGGAGGGGGAACTTTGGGTTGGGGGGGTTGACCTCTTGGCAGGGGGAGGAGCATGGGCAACACCAGGGGGGGCACGGGAGGAGGAAGAGGTGGAAAGGCTGAAACTGGGCAGGGACACAGGGTGCTTAGGGAACTGACCGGGTGGGAGAGGGTCAGGGAGCTGGCATCTGGGTAAACCCCTAAAGGAAACGTTTCTTAGGGACCTAAGGGCGGTCATGGAAAAAGCGTTTGGGAGTGGAGGGAGTGGTAGTGGTTGTCAGATGTGTCTTTGTGTGTGTCATGGGTGCAGGTGGTGAGTGGAAATCCTGTGTGTGCTGGGTGTCTGTTGGGTGGGTGAGTGCAGGCATATAAGTGTCTTGGGAGGAGGGAGGGAGGAGATGCAGGGAATTGCCATGATGTATGGGTGACTGTGTATTAGGGTGGTGGCTGCAGGAAAGGTAGATGTGCTGCATGGGGGGGGGGGTGTCTGTGGTTTTGGTGAGTGAGGTTATGGTGACTGGGGTGGACGTCTGTGGCTCAGCTATTGTGGTGACTGGGTAATATCGGAGTTGTGGTTGGTTCAGGGAGTGTTGATGTCGTGCCAGCAAGTGTGAGTGGTGAAGAGTCTGTGATGGAGGGGTTGGTGGGGGTGTCTGTGCAGGCAGTAGATGTTGTTGTGTCTGCAGGTGGGTGTTGTCTGTGTTCATGTCAGTGGTGGGTCCTGTGGTGCCTGTGTTTGTCATGTGGAACTGTGTCTGTTGTAGTGGATGCATGCATGTGTGAAGATGTGCTCTGGATGGGTGTGGGGACAGGGGATTGGGATTGGGAAAAGGTAGGTGGAGGGGGGACAGTAGACAAGGGAACACTTGCTGCCATCAGGGAGTAGGCCAGAGCCTGAAAGGATCTCTGCAGGTCAGCCATGGCACCGTGAATGTATTCCAGGAACGCATTGCTCTGTTGCACTTGACCCGCCAGTCCCTGGATGGCATTCACAATGGTGGTCTGACCCACACAGGTGGACCTCCGGGGGTCAATAGCCTCCTCACTGAGGGCAACAGGGCTGACTGGGACTGGGGCAGAGGTGCCTGCGGCGAAGGAGATGCCCACCCTCCTGAGTGAGCGGGCACGGCAACTGGGTGAGGAGCTTCAGGGAGGAAGGTGCTAGTAAGGGGAGTGGCAGACAATGATGGTGCTGGGGTGGTCCCAGATGGGTCTGCCACCACAGGGGGCCGTCCACTGGGAGGAATGTGAGGATGATGTAGACGATCCGGTCTCCCCCATTGCTCTCCCCTTACCCCTTCCATCCCACTGGGTCCCTTGGCCTCACTGGAACCAGCTCTGAGTCCTGTGGGCTGCCACTTCCTCTCTTGCCTGCGCCCCTTTTCCTTTGCCAGATGATGCTGATGCACCAAAAGGGAGAGAAAGAGAGGGAGGGAGGAGACGAAAGAGTGGAAAAGGGTCAACACCTAACTTCCAGAAACACATATGAACATGTGCATATCTCACATCACGTCTCATGGCTGGGCATGCCATTGCAGTTGCACTGATAATACCTATTGCCAATGGAAAGCTGTATTGGACAGTTAGCATCAGATGTGCAGGCAAGTACAGATATGGATATGAAGAAGGCACTGACTCACCATTGCAGCAGAGGAATTGGCAGGGACATCTAAAAAATTACATGAATACACAATGTTGGTACTTCAGGGACCTAGCAAGGCACTTACCACATCAAGTACCACCCCATAGTTGTAAGCCCAAGTCTACACAATGATATCTACAATAGCAGCAATTGCTGTACAATCTGCCCTTGTGTAATCTCATGTAGCAGTGTCCCATTGTTGGTTCCTTACACATCCCTACACTCTGAAGGTGACATATGTTTGCATAGACGCCTATCAGGGCAATACTCCTGTCCGATTGAGGCCCTATTTGTGGTGGAATTGTGAAGCCAGACCCACAATCAGTCCATGGCAGCAACTGTACAAACCAAAACATCCTTAGTTCATATAGAAGACTAACACAGATGGGATTCGATTTACACCTCAGATACACCAATGCCAATGGTTGGGGCCAGTCAGACACAATGCTTAGGTTGACAAAACCACCTCAACCTTGTGTAATGTGACATCTCAATCCAGTGACAGCATTGTCTTGTCACACATAAATCATATTTACCCTGGCTGGGTCACTGATACCCATTGTCGTTGTGGGTCTACCATTGTCCACAATCACAGTATTCCAGTAGTAGTCGACCCAATCCCACTCAAGGCCTGACAAGGGCCTGTACTGCCCTCAAGGCCCTCAATACTTCAGGGTAAGCCACCGCCAAACTGCGGGCCATTAGGGGATGTCAGGTTCCGACGGGCACCCCTTCCTCATTGGGAGGTCATCCCCAGCTGGGCCTTTGGAGTCTTCTGGGCCCAGCATCTCAGATCCTCCCATCGCTTCTGACAATGGGTGCTCCGCTGGCTATGGGCCCCCATGGTCCTCAATTGCTTGGCGATGGCACCCCAAATCTCTTTTTTTTCATGGGCACTAACCTGGATGGGTGACACAGACAGGAGGAGAAAACGATTAGGACTGGCACAAAGCAGACAGCATTGGCTTACAAACATCAGACACACTACATCACCATCCACATCCATTCAAACGGATTACACTCCTAATATCCATGCCCCCAGCATGCATGTACTCTGTGGCCAATATGCCTACGCCATTCACAACAACACAGACCCTCTACACACACCACAATGGCATGGGGCTCACCTGCTCCTCTAGGGCCCCATACAGCTGTCCATAAAGGGGTAGGACCCCTTCGACCAGCTTCTCCAGTTCTTCTTGGATGAAGAGTGGGACCCTTCAGGATGTGGCATGATGGCTCCCAGAGATAGTACACAGCAGCTTACGTAGTGGAGGTGTTGCTTGCAGGAGTGTCAGGAGTCAAGTGAGCTAAGCTGTGGAAAATGGTGGCCACAGCTGCCTCGAACATGACCGTCACTGTTGGCGGTGATCATCATTGGCCCCAGTCCCCTGTAGGCAGCAACGTTAACCAATGAGAAGTTGCACGGCCGTTGTGACTGCCTACTGCCATGATGGCATACGGCGGAGGACTTGCATCACTTCCATCTGCCCTGTGCTGCAGCACAGGCACCTGCCATTTTATGTACGTAAATGACTTGTTGTTGAAAAATAAGTGCATCATGGCACTTATATGTCCAGTATGCTGCACAGGCCCATGTTGTACCATCATGCATTGGCACATACATGTCACATTCTACACACAGGGCTGCATGTTCACCTACTACCTGCCTCGTTCGGCGGAGTTTCACCTGAGATCACTGTAACATCTACATACATGGCCCATGCGGGGTCCATATGTGCACACATGGGACATCACACATGTGTTCTGTGGCACCAACATGTGGCAGGGCCAACAATGGCCAGCACAGATGGGGGGAATGGCCCTCATGCATACACAATGTAGTGTGTGACACCTGTGCAGGAATGTATGCATTGTCTGGTGTGTGACATGCCATTTTGTACAGCTAACATTTATGGAGTGCTAATCGCAATCTACAATATCTCCTCTCCATCCTAGATATAATGTAATGAGGAGAATGAGAAATGCACTGGTGTACCGTCTGTTAGTTGACCTCGCTACCTTGAAAGGGAAACACATCGTCCAGACTTGTCTGAATTGTGTCACCATCATGGAGCTCTGTACCCAGTTGGAGTCAGATCTACTGCCTACCATCTGCAATCCCTGTGCCATCCCTCAGACAGTACGAGTCTTGATGGTACTACACTTCCTTGCATCAGGGTCCTTTCAGGTTACAGTGGGCTTGGCTGCAGGGATGTCACAGCCCACGTTCAGTTTAATTTTGAAGGATGTACTGTCTGCTTTCCTAAAACACATGGACAGCTACCTCCAGAGGGGTCTCCAGTGGAAGGGGCCTGCTGCTGAGTGGAGGTGGGACACAGGATGTTGGGGAGGTCACTTAGCATCCCTGCAATGATGGCCATGGAGGCATTGAGTGCCTGCCACTGCTGCATGGCCTCCTGGTGGTATTCCCTCTGCAGCCTTAGGTTTTCACTCAAGATGGTGAGTATTTTGGCCTATCTTGTCCTGGGATTGCTGGTTTGCTCTTAGGGCTTGGGAGATCGAGTCCTGGTGATTGGCTCCCTTGGCTACCCCATCCTCTGGCCCGCAGGTGCCCTCACATGCCCCCTGCCCCATGTGCCTGTGCCACTGACACGGAGTGCCCACTGCCAGTGTCAGCAGGACCTTCATTGTCTTGTGTATGAGGGGTGGACTCTGGTCCTGGTGTTGTGGGGCACACTACTGATTGACCAGTCCATGTGACACAGGATTGGGGATGAGGGGTTGGCTGTGCTGTTATTGCCACAAGATGGGGAGGGGTTGGATGTAGGCTGTGTGAGGCTGGGAGTGGTGGTGTCCCAGGGGCAAGGTGTCCCCGATGGGCCAGGTAAGTTGTCAATGTCCAGACATCCTGAGGCATAGTCGTCACTGGGGCCTTCATCCTGGGGAGGGCTGACATTCTCTGGCACCGACTCCATGGTGGCAGTGCAGGGGTACCTGTGAAGGAGTGGAAGAGTGTTACCTGGTGGAGGTGTGATGGGTTGTCTCTTTGTCTGATGCATACAGTGACTTGACTTGATTTCCAATTATGGCAATGACAGATGCAGCACTGCAGGCATTGTTTGTGGATAGTGCATTGCGGGGAAGGTTCCTTGTTCCACTGGAGTTTGAAGAATGGGGATTGGACTTCTGTCATTTCCTCGTGTTGGTCTTTAGTCGAAGTATCCAGTTGGTGTGACTGGTGCAATAGTTGTACATGCAGGAGTTGCACTGTCCAGTGGACATAGCAGGTTTATTTGTAGATGGCTGGTGCATTGTGGGATTTGTAGTGATTGTTGTTGGCAGTACTATCCATGCACTTGGGAAGGACTGTGTGGGCATTGTTGCTGGATGGTGGCGTGGCATTCAGGTGAGGGGTTTGAGGTGGAGTGGTAGTTAGGGTAACTTGGGGAATTATAGGGTTGTGAGGAAGCATGCTGGGGAGTAGTACTTGTTGCCAAGGAAGTGTTAGTTACTTACCAGACTCCAGTCCTCCGGGTATTCCAGTCAGGTGCTCAGGATGCAGTATTGCCAAGACCTGCTCCTCCCAAGTTGCAAACTCGGGGGTAGAAGGTGGGAGACCACTGCCAGTCTTCTGTGCGACAATTTGGTATTGTGATGACATGGAACGCACCTTCCCCCGTAGGTTGTTCCATCTCTTCCAGATGTCCTCCCTTGTGCATGGATCGTTGGCCACTGAGTTGACCATGTCGACAATTCTCTGCCGTAACTCCATTTTCCTGGCTATGGATGTTTGCTAGACCTGTGCTCCAAACAATTGTGGCTCGACCATGACGATTTCATTGACTATGATCCTCAGCTCATCGTCCGTAAACTGTGAGTGCGTTTGACGTGACATGGTGGTTGTGTTGTGGGTGGTGGTGTGTATTGTGTGCAAGGGTGCAGTGTGGGGTGGTTAGTGGGGTGGGGGGTGTTGTGTGTGCTGCTGTTATCTGGTGTTTGTCCGCAGTGGCGATGTGTGTAATGTGTTGCTGGTGCAGTGTTGTGGTGTGTGATGCGTGTGAAGTGTGATGGTGCCTAAGGTATTGAGGTGCAGTGTCCTCCGTTGGTGTGTTCCTTGCTGTCTGTATTGGTAGTTGTGGCTGCAAAGGAGTGTGGGGGTGTGTGAAGGTGTGTTATATAGTGCAGTGGGCAGGTGTGTGATGTGTTTATGTGTCTCAGGTGTGGGGAACTCATACTGTCCAGTGTGGTGCTGTGTTCTGGTGGAGGTGAGTTTTTGATGGCGGAGGTTTGCACCGCCAATGGTTCTCCTCCGTACAATGACCGGTAGGCTGATTTGTGGTTGTAATCTGGAGGGCGGATTGTGTTCGGCCTGGGGGTGCTGGTGGTGGGACCGCCTCTATCCCGTCCTTGGTTGTCCTGGCAATGTCGGATTTGTGGCTATATTTTGGCAGTCTTCATTGTGGACTCTTTGCACGGCAGGCGGGATACCACCAACACTGACAGTCTTTCGGCACCTGCAACCGCAGCGGTCTTGCCAAAACACCACCAAACTCATAATGAGGGCCAATGTATTGTGATATTATGTCAGTTGGCAGGATAGATCTGAAGTCCAATGATTACAACAATAAATTGCTGAGAAGTTGCTGAAATCGACCAATACCATTTTTCCCTCCAAGATACATCTGCAAAAATATGTCAGTTATCAAGAAAAAACATCCATTATAAAGCACAACAATGGGTGTGTGTAAAGCACATCATGATAGTGATATGAGGACTAATACAAATAAAATGGCACCTTTCACACAATTTAAAGTGCCAGAAAAGTAATGGCAGAAAATAAGTTGACTTCACAAGATCGTGTGTGAAGTTGACTTCACAAAATCAGTAAAAGCCCCGACATTCTGGGAAATCTTGTTATTTATGAAAAAGTGTTTGTACTGCTACCGGTGCCTGTTTACTGTAGGCTCCCTGTGTTTCAGCCAGCATGGCCTTTTTTAAACTGCTGTTTTTTACCGGCGACTGTTTGAAATTTCCCTCCTAGTTTATTGCAAAAGACTGCATAAAGCCAACTGCCACCCCCCTTTTTAAAAATAAAAAAGGCTACATACACCTCAGTGGCTAACCAGATAGTGTTTAGGAGACTGCTTAATTTGCTTCTGTGATTTAAACTGTGTTTAGAAAGTGTCTGCACCACTTGTTTTTGCCTTGAAAAGCCAAATAATCTGATTGCGGGACAAGCAGTATTTCAGTGCTTTTCAATATATCCCTTACCTGGAAAGTAGACTCTGCTAGCTTGGAAGTGTGGATTCTGCCTGGCTGTATCTAAGGAGATTCTGAATAGAGCAGCCCCTCCCTCCTACCTTCCACAGGGGCTTAGGTTTAAGTTAACTTGGCCCTTACATAAGTTTCTATTGGTTGCATATGTTGTTGTGATTGGTTGCTGGGATTCATATTTCTATTAGTTTAAGGATTAGGGTTTGCGTTCTGATTGGTACTAGGGCTAGAGTTCCTATTTGATTGTGGTTTTAGGGCTTCTATTGTGATTGGTATTAGGGCTGGGATTCCTATAGGACTGAAGTTTTAGGGTTACTGTTGAGATTGGTAGTCAGGATTAGGGGTGTGATTGGTTAAAAGGGCTAGGCCTTCCATTGGCTCTAGGCTTTAGGGTCACAAATATGATTGGTTAGGGTTAGGACTAGGTTTCTATTAGCCAATAGGGCTATTTAAGCCTAGGACTCAGAGCATCTCAGCCCGGGCGTCAAGGCTAAGGGCGGAGAGGACAAGGGCAGTTGCCAGTTTGGGCCTGTTCGAGTCTGGCCAGGCCTAGGGCCAGAAATGCTGCCCAATTTTCCATTTACCAGAAAGGACCTTGTTCCCTACACATCCTCCAATATCCAAACACAATATCAGCAATGGAATTCAATTAATGCACCACAAACAGACGTCATACAGATTGCAATGTCTCATCAACTAGCACAAAACCCCACATACTACACCTATACACATATCCACCACAACTACAACATTAAAACACCTTCATTCTCACACCAAACACAACTCTGTTCATTCCCACTAAAATATTCTGCCATCATCCACACAACACAAAATCACATTATACATTATTTTCAGCCTTACAGACACTCACTCCCTGTTCATACAAACCAACAGCACTATACTCTATTTGCTCCTTCCAGACCCCCTTGTATCATGACAGTACCTAAACTCAGCCTTCCATCACACCATCCAGAAACACCCTCCCCCTCTCTTCACCAATTACACACAACCATACAATCCTTACACCCCACTTCACCACACATATTACCTCTTCCAGTGATCAAAACTAACACAAACCCCCCTAACTCTTATCCATCCCCTCTTAAACACCTCATTCACTGTTCTCCAAAACACATCAACACCCCCTGTAATAGTCCAATACCACTCACCAGCACTAATTCAAATACAAATCCTTCACATAAAACTACTATATCAATATATCCTCTCACTATCCCACAAAAAGAAAACAAACTGCACACATTAGCACAAATTAACACAAACGTTCATACTTTTCCCCACACCCACTCCCACCCTCATGATTACAGCATGGATCATCTCTATCTATTATGAAAAAACTACAAGGTATTCAGAACTCAGCTGCCAAGCTACTATTACATGTAAAGCCACAAGCAAACATCTCCCCTGCCTTGAGAGCACTATACTGGTTACCAGCTGCCAGAAGATCCACCTTCAAGCTGCTTTGTATCACCCACAAAGCTATACATGGAACAGGACCTCTTTTCATCAGAAACAAAATAGCCAAGTACATTCAACAAAGAAACCTCTGCTCAAGATTGGCACCTCCGCCTTAAAACACCACCATACAAGCAAAAATACAATAGGCGGTACATCCTTCTCTGTTCCAGGAGCCAAACTATGGAATTCATTACCCCAAAATATAAGATCCACGGATAACTATCTTTTCTTCAGAAGACTACTCAAGAGTTGGCTCTTTCCTTCAGAACCACCATATCCAAACAGCAATGGACTGAATATGTCTGTATTGATAAATATTTTTAATCTGATTATGTGTATATTCTATATATGTATAGTTCTTTAAGAAATATGTATAGTTATTATTTCATAATAATAAATTATACACAGACTCTTTAAGCCTGTTTAACAATGTATATTTTCTCACAGTTAAATATATATATATGTGTGCATGTGTTCTGTGCACGTCTGTATATGTACATGGGTGTGTATATACATATATATGTGTATATTATTCTAAGCTTAAAATGTTTTTAGGTCATTGCATAGCTCCTAGACAAGTTGTTATATTAGATACTTATGAATCCCTGCTTTCTTTTTTATATCACATTGTGTTGCTTCACTCTTCAGAATAACAGAACTATGCACTTCAGGATAGTTTAGGACACAATGTGAAACAATCACTGTCATACACCTTAGTAAGTAGAATAATCAAGTTTATTTATGGGGCAAGTTTTAATATAGCAAAACTGACCACACTAACATATCATGAAAAATAACATGAGAATACCTGCGAGAATATAAACACTCTGTGATATAATGAAAAATAACATGAAAATAATTACAAGAATACGTGCATATTACACACACACACACACAATATGTTTAAATGCTTATAAATTGAAAGACTTCATCGAAAAGAGATTCTGCATCCCTCCTCCGCACACCAATCCGGGGAACCCAAATCGACTGGCGCAGGAACTCTCTTCTGGGTTGGATGCAACACCAGGAGGACTGATTGTCCCGAACGAGACTCCCTTCAATAGCAGATCTATTATCAAATAAGTACAGCAGCCGCAAAATACATCTTTGTTAATTTCACCAATGCAAACAGCAAAGAGATTTAAAAAATTCAAAGTTCACTCAACAAATAAGGAAAAAATCTTCATGAGACTTCCCTAGCCCTACTCTGTGTTCTTCTAAATAACAACCATTTCTCTTCTTCTACTGGGGTCCAGGTATTATTCTTAATTCCCTATCCCAATCAATGTAAATGTTTCTTAGGTTTACACAGACCAAGTTCATCAATGGCAATGAAAATTCAAGATAACAACTCAACTACAATGTTCAATTTGTGGTGATTCAACCTGACCTGTATGTTGATACCAATATTCCCAAAACTCTTTATCTGTGTAATTTGCAAAGTAAGTCCACTCAGGTGAAGAATACCTACGAGAAGGCACTCTTGTTCTTTTTGACCTTCTCACTGTCACACCTTTGTCTTCACTTTTGCTCAAGTCAGATTTCTCAGTCTCGTCAGCAATTGTCAGTGGCACATGTTCTTTAGGCAAATTGACTTTCTCTCTCTCTTTCCATGTAGGCCATCGGTCTCTAGCTTCCAATCACTTCCTCCCAGCCCTAGGTCCTTCGGCAGAGTCAGATTCTGAGTTTAACTCGTTCACCATAGGACAAGACTCAATTGTTTCTGCTTCAGTTTGGATCGTAGCTTGCTCAAGGCCACCTTTAGACTGAGCAAGTGCTTCTTACAGCTTAGTTTGATCCTCGACAGCTTGACTAACCTGGTCCTGTTGCCTTTCTCTCACCACAGGATCTTCTGGAACAGGTGCTGTTGTGTCAACTGGAGAATCAACTCTGCGAGTATGGGAAGCGTGAATCCAGTTAGCGAGACCGCATTACCTGACAGCAATTGTCGTAGCTAGGATTACCTGGTAAGGCCAACGAGGTTTCAGATACCTCTTTGTGACGTGTTTCTTCTTCAAGACCAAGTCACCGGTACTGAGGTCATGGCACTTTTCCTGATGTGAGGGGCGGTGACTGTTCCAACCTGATGAGACACAAAGCTCACTACGTCAGCTAATTCTTTGCAATAATCTGGACCAGATCATCTGTAATATTTACAAGTGCCTTCATAGGATTTGCTGTCAGTCTCATTGCTCTCCCATAATTATTTAGTGGGGAGACTGTGCACTCTTTTGATCAGGTATACTCCAAAGACTGATCAACACAAGAGGCAGAGCATAAGGCCATTTTGTCTAAGTATACACTTTTGCCTATCTTGATTTCATAGTGCCATTTACCCGCTCCACAAGACCGGAGGCCTCAGGTCTATAGCTGCAATGTGATATCTGTTCCATTTGCAATACTGCACACAACAATCTCAGGACCACATTGTTGCAATGAGTTCCTCGACCTGATTCTAAAGAAGTCAGGAAGTCAAATGGTGGAATGAGTTTCATCAGTAAGAGTTTAGCTACAGTGAGACTAACATTTCTTCTAATTGGATATACCTCGACCCAACAGGAAAAGATGCACACCTCAACCAAAATGTACCTCAACCCATTGCACATAGGCATTTAAATAAAATTGAATTGCATCCTATAAAAAGGCCCTCTTGACCTTCCTATGTGCCTCAATGTAAATACAGTTCTCTTCCCAACATTGTTCTATTGACACACAAAGCATCTGTGACACAACCCCTCAGCTGTCAATCTGAATTTAGGATTGAACCAAGTCTCTGCCAACATGAGCTGGACTGTGGAAATGTCTAGCCATCAGAGGAACAGACTATTTGGCAGCACTGGTCTTCCATTCATCAAAACTAAAATGTCATCATCTCTTTTGATACAATCTACTCTGAACCAACTCTGTTGTTCCTCCTCAGACACTTCCTCTTAAAGCTTTTTACTTCATCCCAAGTATCAGCTGTTGTCAACAAAAGGTTAAAGTTAGTCTCCTCCATTACCTCATTTGTGAATTCACCATTAAATGTACAAACATTCTGAGTGCAGTATTATGCAACCTTAGCGGTGTTTCTAATGCCCAAAGTCACATGATCATCTCCAGAACTTGGCCACTACAACTTTCTCAGGCATTTGTAATGCCCTAAGAGGGTTTCTTTCTTGTTCACAATTCCAGATCGGAGATCAAGAGGACATCATAAACCCCCTCTGGGACCACAGTTGTACGAAGTCATGAACAACACCAAAGCTGTACTTACTATTGGTAAAGGTTGTCACCATCTGTTGACACATCATGCTCTATTAAAAGAAATCAGCTCAGTCACTTGGGTGGAAAATATTCCTTGAAGGCAGGAAGCTTCAACAACTCAGCATAGGCTGTTCTCAGACTTCCTCCACTGTCTCTCAAACATGAACCATCAACATAAAGGACAAAATCAGATTGAGGTAATGGTTCATCTTGAATATCTGGTCTTGGCTTGACACACAGCACAGTAACATTGAGACAGTCATGGACCCCTTCACAATCATCATTAATTCCTCTACCCAATATTGGCAACAAAGTAGAAGGATTCAAAACACCACAATGTTTGAAAGTCACATTTTCTGCAGCCAAAATGACCTGCTCATACTTAGTGAGCCAGCTGCTTGTGGGGTTCTGAGCCCTAGTCAACACAATTCAGCAACACGAGGAACGTACACAGTTAATGGGTGACCCATAACAATATTTCACATCTCTCAGTACTAGTGCTGACCGCTGCCACAGCTTTAAGGCAACCAGGCAGTGCTTAAGCTGCAGGATCGTATGTAGCTGAAAAATAAGTCATGGGTTTCTTAGCAGTTCCAAGTGTTAATGTTACCACTGAGAGAGCAAAGCCCTCCTTCTCACTGCAAAAAAGTGCAAAGGATTTGTTATAATCAGCCATCCCTACAGCTGGGGCATGACAGAGACACTCTCTCAGCTCTACGAATGTAATAAGGCACTCGGTATCCCATTGTACCAGATCAGATACATCTTTGTGTGTCAGTCTCTGTGAAGGCTTTGCCACCAGGGAAAAGTTAGATATCCACTGTCTGTAGTAGCCCACCGTTCCCCAAAACATCCTGACTTCTCTCTCTGTGGGTGGCAGACTCATTCTCAGTCTCGATGAAATTCTCTCTTATGATACTTTTCTCAATATAATGTCCAAGGTATGGGACCTCTTTTTGACAATATTGTAACATTCCTAGGAATACTTTATGTCCATTCTCAGCCAATTGGTTCAGTAACGCAATAGTGTCCTGTCGGCAAGCTACCTCAATATTCAATGCCACCATTAGGTCGTCAATGTACTGGATGAGGACTGAGTTATAAGGCATAACCAAAGATTTCAGGTTTTTCTTTATAATCCGGATATAAATAGTACTCCCAGAATACCCTTGTGGGACTCAGCACCATCCCCAAACCCTATATCTGAACCAAAATGCGAAGAAGAATTGACTGTTCTCATGCAACGGTACTGAAAAGAAGGCCTGACACAAATCAATGAAAGTGAACCACTCAGCGTCACATGGAATCTGAGACCATATCACAGCTAGATTCAGTACATGGGGCAACAAGGAACAATGTTAATTTTTTTTCAAAGATCTTGTACAGTCTTGTATTTACCAGTTGTTTTTTGAAGAATCATAATGGGAGAGTTACAAGGACTGCCCATTATTTCCCTAAAAAATCCTTGTTCTATCATTGACTCAGTAGCTAATGTTTCGGGAGTCAGCTTGTATTGTCAGCTTGTGGTGTTCCCTGTAATTCAGCATTTGGTTTGGCAGTAATTTTGGACAGGTTTCCTTTCCCGAAAAATCCCAGACTTCATGTTTGATTGTCTCTCACAATGTGATTAATTTCTGGATAACCTAAAGACAGCATCCTCATCTTGAGTTTGTATTTTAATTACTGTTGTTGTACAAAAGATACCACCGTTCATCTTGGACAGCAAATCTCTCTCCAAGAGAGTCACTGGTCTGCAGTCACATATTATGAACTTGTGCTTATCCTCAAAGAACCCTATTTTCACTGTGACTGGGGCAGTTTCTTGAGTCATTTGTTTATTCTGTACACCAAAATCTGTGACTGTTTTCCAGTGAGGGGTAGGTTTGGAACTTCCACTGTTCTCAGAGTGGTTCGGATATCACTAGTTGTAGGAGGCTGGCCTGGTTTGTAGTAGGGACCTTGGGTACTTACACCTTATACCAGGTCAAGTTATCCCTTATTATTGAAATGTAGTAGTGTTCTAGCTGCTTAGACTGATAGAGGTAGCTATAGCAGAGCAGCTTAGGCTGAACCAGAAGACATGCAAAGCTCCTGCAATACCACTATTAGTTACACAGTACTTATACACAAGTAAAGACAATACTCAGTGTTACCAAAAATAAAGGAGGTTTATTTGGGTGACACAAGACCAAAAATATCTTAGAGGCAATACTCCTTCTGGAAGTAAATATTATACACAATATATACACTAGACACCAAAATAAGGTAAGTAATTAGACATAGGATAGGGCAAACAATAGGAAATTCTATAGAATGCAATGGGAGAAAATAGGTCTAGGGGCAACACAAACCATGTACTAAGAAAGTGGAATGGACTCACAAATTCCCCCCTAGATAAGTGTAGTGTGTAGAGAATCGCTGGGAGAGTAATAATACCACAAAGGTGAGTAAAATACCCCACCTCAGAGCCTAGGAAAGTAGGAGTAAAGTACTGCAAGTTTCCCTAGGACACACTACAAGTTGTGATTACAGTTATTGCAAGAACCAAGCAAGACTGCAAACAACAAATGGTGGATTCCTGGACCTGAAGACCTGCAAAGAGAGGAGACCAAGTCCAGAAGTTGGAAGAAGTTACAGGAAGGCCTGAGCCCCTGCCAACCTAGGAGAGGGTGCAAAAGAAGAGTTCCCGGTTGGACAAAGACTGCAGAAATGCACCAGAGGAAGATGGCTGCAGGTTCCTGCATGATGCAATGGATGTCCCACAAGGAGATGTTGGATGCAGGCGAGTTTTGGCACTGGATTCGTCCAAAATGCCTTGGTTCAAGCAAAGTCGCGTTTTGCATCAAAGTGGCGTTGCCTGGACCCAGGAGGGACCTGGGGACCTCAACTCAGACTGGGGAGCTAGAGGGGGCTCCCAACACTGGAGGGAACCCACAGATGACCAGGCAGCACCTATGGAGGTCCCAGGACACAGGGACAAAGAAGGTGCAAATTGCAGGTGTTGAAGCACTACAAAACAAGGTACCACGCCACCAGAGGTCAACTCAGCGAGTTGAGCGTCACCGGATAGAGTGCTGGGGACCTGGGCCAGGCTGTGCACAGGATTCTGGCAAATAGTGTACAGAGGCCTCAGGAGGTGAAGATGACGCGGTGCACAGGGGTAGTGTCGCAAAAGGGGAATGCAAGCTCTTATCTCTTCCAAATTTGGACAGCATGTCCTCAGGACAGTCTGTGTCAAAGGGATCCACCACCTGTGTTCCAAGGAGCACACTCGTCACCAGGAGAGGAGTCCAAGAGAATCGGTCCTCAACTTAGAAGGTGCCTGCAAGAGCAGGGAAGTGACTCCGTCACTCCACAGAAGATTTCTTCAGTCCTTCTGGTGCTATGTGAAGACAGGGAGTCCCCAGGGCGTGTCTTCATGGAAACTGTTGCAGTTGCTGGCTGAAGCTGAAGTTGCAGAGGAAAAGTAGCCCTTCTGGATACTTTGTTGCTGTTACAGCGGTTCCTGGAGCAGTCTGCGGTCGATCCAAGGTCAGAGGATGAATTAGTAGTTGCAGAGGATTCCTGCTGGAAACTTGCATGTAGAATCTGAAGGGAACCCCACAGGAGAGACCCTAAATAACCCTGAGAGGGGGATTGGCTACCTTATCAGGTATGGAACTATCAGGAGGGGTCTCTGACATCACCTGCTGGCACTGATCACTCAGATAACTCCAGAATGTCTCCATACCTTGGAAAACAAGATGGCTGAAGTCTGGGACACACTGGAGGAGCTATGGGCTCCACCCCTGGGGTGGTGATGGTCAGGGGAGTGGTCACTCCCCTTTCCTTTGTCCAAGTTCGCACCAGAGCAGGGGCTGGGAGTCCCTGAACTGGTATAGACTGGCTTACGCAAGGAGGGTACTACCTGTGCCCTTCAAAGCATTTCCAGAGGCTGGGGGAGGCTACCCCTCCCCATCCTGTAACATCTATTTTCAAAGGGAGAGGGTGTAACACCCTGCTCCCAAAGGAAATGCCTTGTTCTGCTTTCCTGGGACTGGGCTGCTCAGATCCCAGGAGAGCAGAACCCTGTCTGTAAGGTGGCAGCAGCTGTACGTGCAGTGCAAGCCTCAGAGAGCTCGTTTAGAAGTACTCGGGTTTATGATGGAGCCCCCAGGATGCATGGAATTGGCTCCCCAATACCAGATTTGGAATGGGGGGACAATTCCATGATCTTAGACACCTTACATGGCCATATTCAGGGTTACCATTATGAAGCTACATATAGGTATTGACCTATATGTAGTGCACGCATGTAATAGCGTCCCCACACTCATAAAGTTAGGGAAATTGGCCCTGGACTGTGTGGGGCCACCTTTGCTAGTGCAAAGATGCCCTTACAAGTAGTAACTTTGCACCTAGCCTTCAGTAAATGAAGGTTAGACATATAAGTTACTTAAGTGCAGTGAAAATGGCTGTGAAATAATGTATGCACTATTTCACGCAAGCTGCAGTTCTGTGAAAGGGTTTGTCTGAGCTCCTTATGGGTGGCAAAAGAAATGCTGCAGCCCATAAGGATCTCCTGGAACCCCATTGCTCTGGGTACCTAGGTACCATATACTAGGGACTTATAAGTGGAGTCCAGTGTGCCAAATGAAATTGGTAAATGAAGTAACTAGCCTATAATGACAAATTTAAAAGCAGAGATAGCATACGCACTGAGGTTCTGAGTCTCCACCAACTCCCACGATACCATCAACTCCGCCGAGCACCTCCACTTAAAAATCCACATCAATGCCAACAACACACTCAGAGGAACACTGGTCTACAGATCGCAGTTCTGCGACGACATCGCCGACGCCATCAGCTCCCAAGCCCTTGCCTCAACAGACTACAACCTCCTCGGTGACCTAAACTTCCACCTAGAAAATACCAACAATATCAACACCACCAACCTAATCGACAACCTCGCCAACTTCGGCCTCAAGCAACTCGTCACTACACCCACCCACTCCGCAGGCCACACACTCGACCCCATCTTCTCAGCCAGCAACCACGTCTCTATCAGCCACACCACTGAACTCAGCTGTACAGACCACCGCTGCACCCACTTCTCCTACCAGAAACCAGTCACTCACCACCACCACCACCACCACACACAACCCCCGATGCAACTGGAGCAAAATATCAACGGATCAACTGATCTCCACTCTCGCCCGGGCCCCACCCCCTGGAACCCCAGACCCCAACACAGCCACCACCAACCTGCATCGCTGGATAGAAGACTGTGCCAACACCCTCGCACCGCTCAAAACCCCCCCAACCACCTCCCACAGAATCAAGGCCAGCTGGTTCACCCCAGAACTACAGGAATCCAAATGGCTATGTCGCAGAATGGAAAAAACCTGGCACCTTGACCCTACCAACTCCAACCACATCGCTTTCAAGGATGCCCTACACAAACATCACCAACTGATCCCCACCACCAAAAGGACCCACTTCAAAAACCGCATTGACGCCAACGCTCACAACAGTAAAGAGCTCTTCGGCATCGTCAATGAGCTCTCCACCCCCATGACCTGCTCCAACGAACCCCAGCCATCACTGGCAACCCACTTCTGTCGAAAGATAGAAGAAATCCACAATAGCTTTAAACCCCAGACTCACCAGCTGACTACAAACACCCAAGAACCCAATGCTCCGAGCAACACCCACCTCCTCCACACCTGGACCCCCGTCAACATAGAGGACACCGCCACCACCATGGCCTCCATCCACTCAGGATCACCATCGGACCCCTGCCCACACCATATCTTCAATAAGGCAAACATCATCATCGCCCCCCACCTCTGCAAAACCATCAACTGCTCCTTCGAGTCAGCCACCTTCCCAGAAAGATGGAAGCACACAGAAATCAACGTCCTGCTGAAGAAACCAAAAGCAGTCCCAGACGACCCCAAGAACTACCGGCCGATCTCCGCCCCTTCCCAGCCAAGGTCATCGAAAAAATCGTAAACAGCCAACTATCCCGGTTCCTGGAAGACAGCAAGGTACTCGACACCTCCCAATCCGGATTCCGCAGAAACCACAGCACCGAGGCTGCACTCATTGCTGCCACAGACGACATTAGGACCATGCTCGACAAAGGAGAAACAGCAGCACTCATCCTCCTGGACCTGTCCGCAGCTTTCGACACAGTATGTCATCACACTCTCCGCACACGCCTCCACAACGCTGGAATCCGCGACAAGGCACTCGACTGGATCTCGTCATTTCTCTCAGGCAGAACCCAGAGAGTCCGCCTCCCACCGTTCCTGTCAGAAGCCTCCAGAATCATCTGTGGCATTCCCCAAGGATCTTCGCTCAGCCCCACGCTCTTCAACGTTTACATGGCCCCCCTCGCCAACATAGCACGAACCCACCACATCAACATAGTTTCCTAAGCAGACGACACTCAGCTCATCCTCTCCCTCACGAAAGACCCTACAACTGCAAAGAACAACCTTCACAATGGACTTTACGCCATCGCCAGCTGGATGGAATCAAGCCACCTCAAGTTAAACATAGACAAGACAGAAATCCTCATCTTTGGCACCAACCCCTCAACTTGGAATGACTCCTGGTGGCCCACCTCCCTAGGAACCGCGTCCTCATCCGCCACCCACGCAACCTACCTCAGAGACCTTCACTGGCTACAGTATCAAAGAGGATCACCTTCAAACTCCTCATCCACGCACACAAGGCCCTCCACGACACAGGCCCAGCCTACCTCAACAACAGACTCACCTTCCACACCCCCACCCGCAATCTTCGCTCCGCCAGCCTCGCCCTCGTCTCCATCCCCCGCATCCGCCGCACCACTGCGGATGAAGATCCTTATCTCATCTAGCCGCCAAGACCTGGAACTCCCTACCGCTCCACCTTCGCCAGACCCAGGACCTCTTGACATTCAGGAAACACCTCAAGACATGGCTCTACGACCAGTAGCTCCCCCCAGCACCTTGAGACCGTAACAGGTGATTAGTGCGCTCTATAAATCCTTGATTGATTGATTGATTGGTGGAGCCTCAGTAACACAGTTAAGCACTATTCACAACACGCACATTAGGCCACAAATTATGAGCACTGGGGTCCTGACCAGCAGGATCCCATTGAGACAGGCAAAAACATACTGACATACAGGTAAAGATGGGGGTAACATTCCAAGAAAGATGATACTTTCCTATACAACCCCTCCCCTCAAAAGAGGGACAATAAGGCTAACCTTGCCCAGATGAGTCTTCATTGTCTAAGTGGAAATATCTGGAGAGTCCATCTGCACTGGAGTGGGTACTCCCAGGTCTATGTTCCACTGCAAAGTCCATACCCTGTAGGGAAATGGACCACCACAACAATTTAGGGTTTTCACCTTTCATTTGTTTAAGCCATAATAGAGGTTTGTGGTCTGTTTGAACAATGAAGTGAGCCCCAAACAAGTAGGGCATCAGCTTCTTCAAGGCCCAGACCACAGCAAAGGTCTCCCTCTCTATGGCAGACCAATGCTTTTTTCTAGGGGGTCAACCTCCTGCTGATAAAAGCAACCGGTTGATCCTGGCCCTGTGAGTTAGGTTGTGATAGTACTGCCCTTACCCCTGATTCAGAAGCATCTGTTTGGACAATGCATTTTTTGGAGTAGTTTGGGCTTTTCAAGACAGGTGCAGAGCACATAGCCTGCTTAAGCTCCCCAAAAGCGTTCTGACAGCTAGATGTCCACAATACCTTTTTAGGCATCTTCTTTGAAGTGAGGTCATTAAGAGGCTGCATCTTCTTTAAAAGTGAGGTCATTAAGAAGGGCAACAATGGAGCCATAGTTCTTAATGAACCTCCTGTAATACCCAGTGAGACCTAAGAAGGCTCTGACCTGGGTCTGTGTAGTAGGGGGATCCCAGTCCATAATGGTCTGGATCTTCCCCTGTAGTGGTTCAATCTGTTCCCCACCTACCAGGTGGCCCAGATAAACAACTTCCCCTGCCCTATCTGGCACTTTGAAGCCTTGATAGTTAGGCCTGCCTTTTGCAGGGCCTCTAAAACTTTCCAGAGGTGGACCAGGTGGTCATCCCAGGTGGAGCTAAATACAGCTAAGTAGCTAAATATCATCTAAGTATTCTGCACTAAAAGCTTCCAAACCTTGGAAGATGGTTTTCACCAGCCTCTGGAAAGTGGCAGATGCATTTTTCAAAACAAAGGGCATAACAGTGAATTGATAATGCCCTCCTATGGTAGAAAAATACAGTTTTTGTTTCAGCATCCTCTGATAACCTGGTCTGCCAATACCCTGCAGTCAAATCAAAGGTGCTTAGATACTTGGCAGAAGCCAGTGCATCTATTAGCTCATCTGCCTTAGTTATAGGGTGAGCTTCAGTTTTGGTTATTAGGACCCCTATAGTCCACACAAAACTGAATTTCTCTCTTTCCTTCTTTGCTATGCGGTTTGGGGACAAGCACCACTGGGCTGGCCCAGGGGCTATCAGAGGGCTCAATAACTCCCAGATCCAACATTTTCTGTACCTCAGTTTTAATGCAATCTCTAACATGGTCAGGCTGCCTGTAAATTTTACTTTCGACTGGTAAACTGTCTCCAGTATCAATTGAATGTTCACACCAGGTAGTTGTACCAGGTATGAGGGAAAAGAGGTCAGAAACTGTCCTAGGAGATTTTTGCAGTCCTCCCTCTGCTCAGCAGTGAGACAGTATACAAGCACCACTCCTTCCACTAAGCCATCAGCTCAGTGTTGGAGAAGAGGTCAGTGAGAGGGTCACTCTCTTCTTCCTGCCCCTCATCTGTGGCCATGAGCAGGGTTAAGTCAGCCCTGTCATAATAAGGCTTAAGGCTTTTGACATGAAGCTTCCTAAGGGGGCTTCTGGCAGTGCGCAGGTCTACCAGATAGGTGACCTCACCTTTCTTCTCCACAATTAGATGGGGTCCACTCCATTTGTCCTGGAGTGCTCTTGGGGCCATGGGCTCCAATATCCACACCCTCTGTCCTGGTTGGTACTGTTAGGACAGCCTTCTGGTCATGCCATTACTTTTGGAGCTCTTGGCTGGCCTGAAGGTTTTTAGTGGCCTTTTTCATGTACTCAGCCATTCTAGACCTTAGGCCAAGTACATAGTCCACAATGTCTTGTTTATGGGGCTTTAAATTTTGTTCTCATCCCTCCTTCAGAAGAGCAAGGGGACCCCTAACAGGGTGACCAAAGAGGAGCTCAAAGGGGTTGTAGCCCACGCCTTTTTGGGGTACCTCCCTGCAGGCGAAAAGGAGGCATGGCAAGAGGACATCCCATCTCCTTCTGAGTTTCTCAGACAGTCCCATGATCATGCCCTTAAGAGTTTTATTAAACCTCTCAACCAATCCATTTGTTTGTGGATGAAAAGGGGTGGTGAACTTGTAGGTAACACCACACTCCTTCCACATTGCCTTGAGGTATGCAGACATGAAGTTACTACACCTGTCTGATACAACGTCCTTAGGAAAACCCACCTTGGAAAATATTCCCAGGAGGGCTTTTGCCACTGCTGTAGTGGTCCTTAAGGGGATAGCTTCTGGATACCTTGTGACATGGTCCACTACCACCAGGATGAATCTATTGCCAGAAGCTGTTGGGGGTACAGGGGGCCAACTATGTCAACCATTACCCTCTAAAAGGGCCCCCTAACCACTGGCAGTGATATTAAGGGGACCTTTGGGGTGCCACATTTCAGCACACTGTTTACCTTGACACTATGCACTGCAATTGTCTCTCACTACCTCATTGGCAATTCATGTTCCTCTGCACTGTATGACACGTCACCCCAGCATGTCCAATGATATGCCCCTCACCATTGCACTTGTGTTGCATCACAATAGAAGGCGTCACACTAATGGACTTACAATCCTGGTTTATGTAAATATTGCACTACAGCACTTTAAAATAAATAGCATTTACACAGCCACTTTGTCTCTGTGTGATGTGACACATCAACTGTGTAGGAGATTAGTGATATATGTCGCATCTCAATGGCCATAGAATGTCAATCCAACAGTGTTGAAAGAATGTGGACTGATAACTATGCACTGGGGTCTGGATTTTATCATCATCTGTGCTTCCTTAGGCTTATTTCTGAAGTGAAATGAAAACAAACAGTATAATGCTGTGTAGAACAGAAAAAGGCAGCTTCAAAGTATGTATAAACTGAAACTCAATGTGGCCAACATTCCCTTCAAGACAATCTTTATATATGTTACATCTGCCTATAAACTTTTATTATACACACACACCATACAGCTGGAATGGATGGGTATGGGTGTATGGACAAATATGTAACCTTGGAGTACAATGTAAGAAATGATAGGTGTGAGTTATGTATAAAGAACTACATAGGATTATACCATCACTCAGCTTATCAGGATTCACATGAACATCAGGCTACAGGCAGACGTCCCACAGTGCCCAAGATTCCAATTCAAATGATGACAGACTCAAAAACACACCAACCTTCACAACACATTGGGAACCATAGTAACCTTGAGTGGTGGGTGCAATGGATGGCAGATGCATAGAGAAGTAGCTTTGTTGTAGCTGCCAATGTGACAGCTCATTTGGAATTGGGAATAACCATGTCAATCATGGGATTCTAATGCAGGATGGAACAGAAATGCAAATACTAAATTGACACTGTACACCCATGCCAAGGCCCTGATCCCCAAGCATATGACACATACTGTAAAGGAGTACCTAAAACTTTATTTTACAGTAAGAAAGGAAACTTAATCTAGGGGAAACACCTTAACTAACCTAACCTATCCTAACTGTACATTACCCACAACTGGCCCTAACTACCCACATTTAACTGAACACTCTAAACATCAACACCCCACCCCCTTATATGACGGGACACATGTAGAACAACATATACTAACCTAAACACATACTAACTTATCCTAAACAAATATATATTTTTTTGTATTTTTTAAAAATATTTTTTATATTTGTTTTGTATTTTTCTATACACAAAAATCCCAACACCATTCCTCACCCACCCACAAAAAAAACATTTAATAATACAACCCCCTCCACCCCAACCCACTTATACTAACTAAACAAACAGCCTACTCTAACCTAACACTAAGCCCCCTAAACCCGCTAAAGATAAGAACAAGGAAAGAGGAGGGAGGGGAGGGAATCGTGGGTGAGGATCCATTATTTACAAATTGGCCCTCCGCAGGATTTTTTGATACCCCGCAGTCTCCTGCTATTGTGGGACACCTCCTGCTGCAGCCTGTCCACCCTGCGCAACATTCATTGCATGTCACATTTCAGTGTCTGAAATTCCACATTGTCTGTCACAGCAGCTGGGTTTGTCTGTGTACCACTTGTTGATGCCATTGCTGGTGCCGGTGTCGTGGTTGGAGGGGGAGTTGCTGGAAGTGCTGCTTATGGGCCTGGAGCAGATGAAGTTGAGGGATCTGCTACAGTGGCTGTCATCCTTGGGGCCACTGTGGTCTGAGCTGTGGTGGTGGTGGTGGCTGTTGTGAGCAAGGCTGCCCCCCATTGGGCAAATGCCCTCAAGACCCCTGTGGCTGTCTCATGGTGATAACGAAGTGCCATATTGCGGATCCCATCCTCCACATCTAGTATGTGGCGGTAACGCACTGCCCATCTCTGGAATCTCCTGAGCATTCATGTTGGCAGCTGTCAAAATAGAGAAAGCCAAACATTAGTGACATCATTGTGTGATACATCGACAGATGATATTCTAAAACTTCATCAAAAATAGCACATACAGTCCAAATCACAGTACGGATGACAGAATGTCCCTGAGGAATGACATGCTGTTATGCCATTAATTGTGTTTGACCACTGGCTTTGTGTTTCACCACTGTGCATATTAGTTGTTCAACGTTCACCGGTAGCACATTACATGTTGTATTCAGTTTAGCTGACTATTGGCTTTAACGTGGCATTAGAAATTAGATTTTGTGTTTAGGTTAGCTGCCTATTGGCTTTAACGTGGCATTAGACATTACATTCAGTTTTCAGTTCAGCTGCCTACGGGCTTTATCGTGGCGTTAGACATTGCAGTTGAGACATTGCAGATGAGCTGTGTTTTTCCACATGGTAGACCAAGATGTGTTTTTCGTATTTTGTTCACACCGAACCCTAGCGTGATAAGGAAGCGTGTATTATGGTATACGGAGCTTTGGAGACTTGGCCACTCTCCAGCTTGTTCTTTTCCAGCTGTGATTAGAGGAAAGGGCCTGTTAGCAGGCTTTTTCATTATAAGGGGTGTCCCTGGGCAGCAGCGAGGAATAATTTTCCGAGACTTCAGTCAGGAGCGGACATCAGCTGCCTGACCTCCCGGTTGGGTGGAAAATCTCTCTCTCGCAGTTGAACAGGAGTCATCAACTTGCAGGCATGAGAAAGATGAAGAGCAGTGATAGGCCCCACAGTGATGAATTTTAACTTTTATTCTTTGCTTTGAAGTTATGCTATATTATAATCACATATATTTGCTGTGCACATTGTAATTGAGAATCACTTTGATATATTTTCCTTTCATTGCTGTGACTACTTTTAAACATGTGCCTCCAACCTAATAATCTCTTCTCTCATGGACGTTGTGGTGAAATAATAATAAATGTCTTCTTTAAACTAAGAAGTGCATTCCAGAGATTGTTTCCAGCTCGGTCATTTAGGAAAGCAAAACACATGCCAACGGAGCCTACACATCTACTATCTAACAGCACAGCAATGCACAACAATGTGTGTACTTAATTAAATGATCTGTGCATCTTTGTACTGCTATTAGTCACATAACAAATGGTGCAAGTACTCCACATGTGGCTGGCCAATTAATGACTATCTTCTGTATGACAATCAAGGCCCACAAGACCTGTGATTTGTAAATGGAACTGGCTGGATGGTATGCAGTTGGTAATCATGAGGGGGCATCGTAGGTTGGAACACATGAATGTTCGAATTACATGTCTGTCTTCTACACTGGGATCCTCACACCTAGGTACACATATTCCCTAACCCTAACCCTGTGCCCCAGGGGGGGATGGACATGCAACACATACTTTCAAACATCAAGGAGAGACAGGACGCTTTGGACAGCTGTCCATGGGGTTAGTCAGTCCACCAAAGGTAAGGACGGCTGCCAACTAGGATTGACTCAAACATTGGACAATCACATCCACATTTATTTTTCTAATTGCGGACAATTGTCAACATCATTAGATCTCACTGATACCTTTCCAAAAACAAGTGCATTGAGGCCCATCTGGCCTTGACCTGCATGCACGCCTATAACATTTCACTCAAGAGCCACATAAATGGAGCACAACATGTGGAGCTAGATGCTACCGGAAAGTCAAACATATAGTCCTACATGTTCATTACTTAACAGGGATGCTCAAGTCTGTGGGTAAGACTTCGGCATCACTGGTCTATGTGAATCAGTGTATGACTTGCTGACTAAGTTATGAAACTGGCCTCCTCCAAATTAATCATTGGCATACATGTAGCAACAAATCACCCTGTTCACCTGCCCATGCCTATAGCGCAGCACTCGACTCCCAATACATGACTCTCCGCCACAGAATGTCCAACTCGAACATGGAACAAATTGTCAACCTCCAGTCAAAGTTACATATCAGACCATGTGCCAGCACATCATACCTTGCAATGAGTCCAACACGCAGGAGTCAATCACACAACAGCTGCAAACACAACATTGGACAAACATATTAACACTTACTGGATACGTCTGGGTCCGCAAATTGAGCCACTTCACCAATTTTATATGGGCCAGGTTCACCTGTAAAACATGGAAGGGTGAAATGTGCTCAATGTCTGTTCACTGTACAAAATGTGGATCAACAAATTACTGTGAGTGACATTTTATATGATAGAGCAGCACATCAGGCATGTAGACACACCAACAGACATGGTCATGCAAACATGCATTGACACTGTCACTCCAGTGAGTGATAGAGACACATATGCACACATGCACTGGCCCTAACAATCATGTGGTGCCAAACATGAATACACAATGTTGTGCTTAATTATTTCTAGAGTGTACTCCATTTTTATCATTTGTTATTATGAGAGACATGCAAAGCCACATTTCTGGTGCACTGCAATACCAGTGACTCAGGTATTGTGACTTGTGCATCAAGGGACAATGAGTTACTGTGTGATGCTCATGTGGGGTGAGTTTTGTTCAGGATTTATTGTGCTTTCAATGGTCCATTATATGTGTGCCTGTGTTGTACGTATGTTACATATGCCACACTGGCAGTGTACCCAGAGCCTTATATGCCCCTTATGACAACATGATGGCAGGGATCCTGTGTGTTACTTGATGACAATGTTACGCTAAACATGGATTGGCCATTTATCTAATTCAAAACAACAAATACATATATGCTGACAGTGTTTAATTTGATCATCCGTGACAGAATGCATGGGCACAGGTTTAGTCATTGTACCTGAAATATACTCCTCTGGGCCCCGTGTACCTACATCAGGTATTGTAGATCACAGTTTGCCACATTCATTATCTTAGAATTGCCAAGTTGGGTGATCTGTGGTAATACAACCGAACTGACACTGTCCGCTAATTAAAACATAGTTTAGAAAATGTCCTACTTCTGCAATCTTGATGAGGTAGGTCTCTCTTTGTAAGCACTTTGGAAATGGCAGCACTCACAGGAATGCTGGTCTGCTGATCTTAGCATACCACCATATCTGTGATAGCCTTCATACTGAAAAGTTAACAATTGTACATATGCTGCACTATATCAGCAGGGGTGTACCAAATGTAAAGTAGCAAACTATTTTGTCACTTTAAATGTATGATGGAAGCCGTCAGTGGTCCCTTGCACAACATCATGCAAATAAATGATTTGTGACCATGCATTCACAAAGTTCAGGGACCCCAGGAGGACCCATTAACTTTAGAAAATTGCTTGGCTATAAAGTGACACAGATGGCAAATGCACCAGCTCTATACCAGCAATTGTGCCCAAGGCAAAAATGTTGTTGGGCCATGCTACTCTCTGATAGGATTTCTACGCCTACTCCGAAAAGCCATGAGATGAACCTGTTTAGTGCTACTGCAATCTGGTAGAATCCGGGCACAATTAGGTTTGGCCATGTGAAAGATTATCTGTCCAGATGTAAACACACAGAAACAATTAACTTAGGGCCAGATGTTTTTTTTATTTTTATGTATAGCATTTGCTTCATTTGTTTACGTTGACGGTATGGAAAGTAACACAAAATATTTTGATATTATCAAGTGTGCATTACTTTGGCATCCAGAATTAATTTAAATGCTACACAAACAAACTTGAAATATCGGCCTAAGATATTAATAGGGGTTAGGAAGATCTTTGTACGTATGTCCATGAATACTGTTCAGACATGGTTTAAAGAAATTGGGGACTGCATTGGTTCCTTGTATTAGCATGTGAAATACATCCCATTCCTGGTACACTCACAGGCCCTGAATAATAGGTTTGTTTGTGCCGATTTACCATCATCTATTGACGTCAAAGCGGCACTAATTTACAAGATAAAGTTGCCTTTTGTAAGTTTGTGCAGCTTTTGTGTCAACAAATGACTGTAATGTGTAGCAAACATTTTATAAATCAGGGCCATTGTTTGCTCAACTTGCATTCCATATGTCCACAAACATTGCATGCAGCATGTCACAAAATCTGCTACTGTCACTATAGAGCATTTTACTGTATACATTAGTCTAATTTGCACTCACCAACAGGGCCACCAATCACCACACCCAGGTGGTCCAGCAGGTCCTGCTCTCGGGCCACCAGGTCAGCCAGCAATGTTTTAATTAGTGGTCGTTGCACTGGCTGTTGAACAGTCTTCTTAGGTGGAACAGCACCTTTGCCCACCTGAGCCTCCTAACCTCCGTGTAATACCCCTGTATCACCCTGCCACCAGCCTCCAACATCAGGGGGAGGAAGTGGCACGCCAACCACACTGAGGCACCCAGCTCCTCCTATTCACCAATTCTCCCCAGACGTAGCCTTCCAAACATCTCAACAATAATAAGGATAGGAAAGGGTAAAGAGGGAAAAACAGGGAAAGGAGGTATGGAAAAGAAACTTAAAGAACACACAAACAGCTCAACAATACCCCAACTAACAATACCCACTAACACACTCCCAACAGTACAAAGACAAATCTAATCTAAAAAAATGACAAAAACACACTTACACTGATTTACACAGACACTTACAAAAACAACAGATGACAATGGCAATAGCACACAGGAGACAAAAGCCCAATATTCACAGATACAACTCTATACGTAGCCACACAGTCTAGAAGAATCACAGACTGCAAAGTGAAAGTAAAAGTACACCCACTGTCCCATTTCTGTAAACAGGATATCCTATTACATCACTTCCTGTCTCAAATGTGGTGTGTTTTTATTATATTGCGTGAAATTTTATGACGCTTACGGGCTTTGCGTCAATATTTTTTGACGCATATGCATAAAAATTCCCCTGCATTCAAGGATCAATACATTTTTAATGGATAACAGATTTCAGGGGGTGCAGTGTTGGAATTAATGCTAGGGACCAATCGATGTATTATGAGTGTGAGCGTCATTTTTTAACGCATATGTGTCATAGTTTGACGCATATGCGTCTTTTTTACGCTTTTGCGTAAAAAAAATCTGTCTATAACTGTGTTTGTGTCATTTTTCTTTTTTTTAACATACATGAAGCCTATAACTATACAAAGATAGGATGTTATGACCTTCTGTGTGTGTTCTAGTGTTGGGGCACATGTGGCAGACCACACTACTGTGGACCATAATACTCATGTTGTTGTGCCAGATTAGCTCTCTTAACTGATGCAACAGTAACACAAACTTTTGGAATAAAATTGGTATTTCCTAGTTTGAGCAGGTGTTGCATCAATAGAGGATAGCAAGGCTATGCAACTAAACAAATAGACTCATGGCCTGTGTGTTTATGTCTGTGAATTGGCTATTTCAAGTGTTGTTGTGCCTCTGTGTGAATGTCACAAGAACAGTTTTGCATAATGTGCATGTATGAATGTGTTATAATTGTGTATAACCATCAGATGCCATTCATTGAGGTACATCAGTCATGATATGTGTTTGTTTTTATTATTATTTATTTATTATTATTATTATTATTATTATTATTTATTTATTCGGTCTAGAAGTCTAGACCATTTGACGTAATAATAACAATCGGACATAAGAGAAAAGAATGAGGTAAAAACATAGTGACAATATAAAACCAATAATCGTCAGAACATTAGAACAGTAAAAACAGCAAAACAAAGCATTTGATCATAAATATAAATGTAAATGCAATAAATACAACATGAATAGATATAGTAAAAAAGAGAAAAAGATAAAAGCTAGAATAAAAGACTTTTTGTCTAGAGGACCAGTGTGCGCAACCAGGAGACAAAAAGACAAAAATAGAGTTCCCATTTGACTAAAAGAAACATTATCAGAATACCAATAAAAAAAACAACAGTAAAAGCTATATAGGGAAGGACTCTATGAGCTTATGCAAACTCTGGTGATCATATAGAAAGCAACAAGTTCCTAAAGGAGATTTCCTGCTGAAAATAATGCAAAGAAGATAAAAAAGAGCAGATTAAAATCCTTCTAAACACTAATATAAAAATAACTCAGGGGCCTTTAGGTACAATAGACTTACGACGGATGTACCAGGCCTCCGATAAGTATTTAGTGACTGGAATGGCTACCCTGGGAGAGGAATCATGCGTGCAGATTCTAATGGCAGTCACTCTATCCTGAGATGACATATTTTTGCAAAGGGGAATAATCCACCTCTTTCTGGGTATCTTATACAAAGGGCAGAAGAATAATACATGCTCTATTGTTTCTTTACAGTGTTGGCAAAAGATACACCTGTCATTTAAAGCGGTGTTAGATGACCAGTGGGCCGTGAAACCATTGGTAGGCAATGTACCATATCTTAACTGCAGGTATAAAGCGCGAGCATATGGAGGGATAGGGAGGTTCAGGAAATTCTCAGCCCAGGGTTCATGCTTAATTTGAAGAAAATCCATTGTTAACCTACCCGCCCCCTTTTGGTGCAGGGAATATTCGTTAACTTTCTCCCAATATCTGCTTGTAACAAATTTCCTAGCATTATCAGGGATTTGGTCCGGGTATTTCCAATAATGGGGAAGACCCATTTTGTCCCAGGCAATTTTCATCTCTTTCAGCCAGGGGATTTTCTCCAGTGCCTTAGGGGCGGCTATCAACTCTCTTATAGCCAGCCTATATGGTTCAAGTTCAGCAGATTTCCATAATCGGATCCAATAGGAAAGGGGTCTTAAGGCCGCTATGGTTTTGATACTATTTAAACCAAGGTCAAGCCTTAAAGGGGTCATTGGTGTACCTGTACCAAGCCTGGACACCTGCCTAAGGAAAATATTTTCCTTGGTTTGCAGAATGTCCAGGTTTTTGTGGGATCCCCAAATTTCCGCTCCATATAAGGCCGCTGCTCTAATTTGAACGTTATAAATCTCCGCAAGAATGTTCAGAGGGGGGCTCGGAGCCTTTCTAGATCTACGGACTAAGGCCCCACCTCTTTGGCCTATGATTAGAGCTCCTTTGTCAATAGCTGCCTTCCATTTGCCTGATGTAGATAATCTGAAACCCAAATAATCGAACTCTTCTACTTTCTCCAATGGGGTCGAATTCATCTCGATATTAACACGCAATCGTTTTTTGGAGGTAGTGAATATCATAAATTTGGTTTTCTTGATATTTACATCTAGACCATAGTCACAACAGTAAGCACAGAACTGGTTGATCAGATGTTGAATTCCCATTGGCGATTTTGATAGTAGGATCGTATCATCTGCATATAGCAGACAAGGGATTTTTATCCCACCCAGTTTCGGAGAATCATTTAAGCAGTTCTCTAGGTAGAGGATACAATTATTAATGTAGAGCAAAAAAAGAGTAGGTGCCAGAACACAACCTTGTCTAACTCCTTTTTTAATGGCTACGGGATCAGTCAGCTCACCCCCCTGTCCACACCTGATTTGGGCAAAGGTATCTTGATGCAATTGAGCTATAAGTTTCAGGAGGCCAAATGGGACTCCCATATTTAATAATGTTGACCATAGGAGATTCCTGGGGATCAGGTCAAATGCGGCTCTTAGATCTATAAAAACCACATAGAGGTTACCCCTCCCCAGGTCTACATTCTTCCATTTTATTGACATAAATCTTAAAGCTTGGTCAACTGTGCTCACTGCGGGTCTGAAACCCGCTTGTAAATCAGAGAGAGCTTTAGACTCAATAATCCATTCCTCAAGATGGGACAGAAGATGTTTCGCATAGATTTTTTGGAAGTTATCGAGGAGACTAATGGGGCGATAGTTAGCTGGAATGTTTGGATTTCCTTTTTTAAAGATCGGTACAATTTCAGCCCCTTTCCAAGTGGATGGAACTGGAGCACCCGCTGCAATTGCATTGCAGATAGAATTGAGGTAAGGAGCCCATATGTCAGGTCTAGATTTATATAGATCACCTGGGATTTTGTCTGGGCCAGGTGCCTTGCCCCATTTCAGGGAGTCTATTGCTGCTCTAGTTTCGGATAGGGAAAATGAAATTGGAATGATCTCTTGGTTTATTAAATCGTTGGGGGGCCACAAGGAAACTTCAGGCGGACCTCCATAAAGTTGCCCAAAATGCTCTACCCAAGTTGCTGAGAGGATTGTGGAGCCAGGCGCGGCAGGGGAATCACTGTCATTATCAGCTATTAGTTTCCAAAACCTGGATGTATTATTGGATAAGGCAGAATCCAAAATAGTGGCCCATCTAGCCTCCTCCCAGCTTCTACGTGCCTTTAAACATTCCTTCTTATAAGCCCCCCTGGCTGTTCTCAACGTCACAGCATGGCCTTCTTTAATTGCATCCAGGAGAGCAAGTTGTGCTATTCTGCATGATTTATTGAACCAAGGGGCATTGTACTTTTTATTGAAGTTGTTAAGAGTCTCTTTTGTAAAAAGTTGTTTTAAAGCTTGAAACAGATCAGTGTGGGCTATAAGAAGGCTGTCGCCCTCCTCAGACTCAATGAACCGAGTCAAACACTCCATTTGATTTGCGAGCAAACTGTAAATAGATGCCAGGTGTTTTGGAGAGGAGATAACAGATTCCCATTTGAGATTGCGTCTATTATTAGTTAAGGCCAGTTGGGAGGCATTTGTCCTGGAGTGAGACGCTATGAACGAAGGAAAAAGACCTCTGGTTGATAAAATCAGAGGGTCGTGGTCGCTCACGGGCTGCTCATCTACCCTCATATCTACCATGTAACGCCAAAGACGAATATCAAGAAATATGTAGTCAATGCGACTACTATATTCTCCGCGCATAAAAGTGGGACGCAAAATGGCATCCGAGTGTGAGCGGCCATTACAGGCTCGGAGGCCATGGGCTAGTGCAATATCTGCCAATAAGCGCGCAGATTTATTCAATCTTGGTTTTTTGTTGGAGACTAGCTGGGGGATGCCCCAATGGGCATCCTCTTCTTTACAAATTCCTTGGACTAGAGGATTAGGTTCAAAAGTAACATTGAAGTCTCCTCCAATTAAGACAAGGGGGGAGGGATTACTTTTTAAAAAATAGTCCAAATTAGACAGAACGTTCGACTCGGAGTGGGGACTCGCATTCCTGTTATAGATATTAATTAAAAGGAGGGGTTTTCCTTCAGAAATCATTAGCGATAGTACTTGCAGATCCGGACAACCTGTATCTATTTCTTCTATCTTGCACCTGAGAGAAGTATTTAGCCACACAAGCAACCCTCCCGAAGGTCTCCCAGAAGATGACTTACGGGCCGAAACCCAATAGCTTTTGAAACCGAGTCTATATTTGGGTTCTAATGCCCATGTTTCTTGAAAGAGACAGATCAAGTGATCATCAATAAGGTTACCCCAACCTGGACTTTGTAATTTGTTTCCAAACCAGCTATGTTCCAGCTGAGTACCTTATCGATATCCTCCGAGCATGAGGACCCAGCTTTATTCTGGAAATATAGCGTACTAGGGGAGGAACTGTTAAAGACCATGGTACTTCCCTCGGGTGGATTGGGACCAAGAGATTTCTCGCTCTGTATCTTTAAAACCTCGCTGGATGTAACCCCAAGAGCGTTTGAGTTTGGTGAATTGACCATACGGATAGGCCCCAAGGTATAGGGAGCGTTTGACAGATTGGAAATGCATTCCTCAGTTGCTTGGCATATTATATTTTTGGGTGATCCCGGGACAACAAAATCTGCAGAGATAAGGGGGGCAGGAAGAGTAGAGATGTTAAGAACAGTAGGGCAAATGGTCTCAGCTTCACAATTAGACAATACCTCATCCGGAAAAACATCTCCTAGTCAGTCTGCCTCAGAGAGAGAAGATAGAGGACGTCTAGGACCAATTACAGGGGTAGGCAGTGAGTGAATAACCGGACCAGCCCCGTATGATGGTGGCGGTTGAGTACTCCAAGACGACATAAAAGGTGGATAAAACACTTGTAGCCTGCAAAGAGAAGTTTTGCCCGTTGTAGGATAAGGTCTGTTAGCATTTAAAAAAAGTCGTTGGACAAGATCGGGGGAATTAAAATTAATGACAATACAGTCCCCTGGACCGATCTTCGCTAGAGGGCCCACCCACCCTACCCTTCTCACCATCAGTATTGAGGGTGACATGGAAAAAGCGAACCCCGCATTCACGTGCAACCAGTGAATAACCTTGTTTCTGAGTTTGATAAAAGATTCAGAAAAATGAGGTTTGAGTTCAGGAACATTTGATATGATGAGGACGTAAGGGTATGATTCTGGTGGTAAATGGAGCGCTTCTGGTTCTCGGGAGTCCCTGCTCGTAACCTTCTTTTGGTATACTGGATGTGGAAATTCCCTGATAGTGATGCCGTCTCCCGAAATAGTTGCTGGATTGTTCCGTAAGGCGGTCCCTTTAGATAGGGAAGCTAAAGCCATATGAGGTTTGTTCCTCAAGGTACTGGGAGTTTTAGCAGAACTGGGCCAGTCATGATTTAGAATGGGAGGAAAATTTTTGGGTATTTGGCCAGTGTGTCTATTGGCAATAATAGAGTCGTGATTAGATTGAATTTCTACAGGTAAAGAGATTGTTGGTATTTGCCTGGACGTAAGACTTTCAAGTTTGTCCTCGATTATTTGAAGACGGTTGGAAATAGGGAGAAGTAGTTTTGAGAGCTCATCTCTTATGAGATCCCTAATAAACTCGTTTGCATGGGGGATGTTGGTATTGTGTGAGGAAATTGATGCCATATCCTTAATAGAGGGTTGGGCCGAGTTAGAGGGACTCAAGGTCCTAGATCGTTTGTTCTTGAGGACAGGTTCCCTTCGCTTCCTTTTCCCTTTGGTATTAGATTCAGTTAAGGTAAGGGAACCTTCTGTTGAAGGATGCTGGGCCAACAAAAATGGTGCGGCACAAATGGCAGTTGCGATTGAAGTATCGTCTAGGATCTCTTGAGGAATTTTGGACGGAGAAGGGGAAGGGGTAATCGGTACAGACTGAAGCTCTAATCGCGGGTGGGGCTGTGAGACTGGGCTATCATGGGCTAAACTAATAGATGCAGAAGGAGGGGCAGCAAGGCGTTGTTGCACTAATTCTATTTCTCTTTCGAGTTCCCCAACGGCCTTTTGTAAAAAACCATCTAGGGTTTTGTTAGAATGCTGTTTCCCATCTAAGCCCCCCCCACGTCGTCTGCCCATTTTACTAAAAACCAGGGGCCTTTAATAAGCTCCTGATTAATGGTAATACTAAGGCCTTAGGAACCCAACTTCTACCCCAAGCAAGCGTAAAATAAACTTCTCAAACCCAAGTAATTGCTGTTCTCACGGACAGAACTGCAATCAAAGACCCAAATGCATATATATATATGTGGTTTGGCCCAACCACTTATCGTGAGCAAGCAAACACAGGGCGGGAAGTAAATGGTGAGATCCAACCCATTGACCTCCTACCACCCACCAGAAGACATATTTCGGTTAGAGAATATATGGGGAATTAGTAGGAAATTCAACTAGAAACACAGCGGGCGAGCAAAGGCTGAATAATATTGGTAGTTGTCCACTAGCTTGGTGGAGGCCTGGTGCTTGGTGGGAAAAGCTACCCCTACGCAATAAGAATATGCTTGAATTTATCCTTCGGGCAGTCAAAATGCAAAATTGTTTTCTAGGGCCACAGATTGGAGTAGATGTCAGAGGGGTGGCCCTGCCCTGCCTCTTCCTGGCAATGACGGGCAAGGACGGGCGGAGCGGGAGCGCTCGCTGGTCTTTAAAGGGCTCCTGCCCTAATTGGAAAGGCAGCACACAGCTGCAGCCCGCCTCCTCTGTCCCGAAAGGCGATCAGCGCGTCCCGCGGAGCGGGAGCGCTCGCTGGTCTTTAAAGGGCTCCTGCCCTAATTGGAAAGGCAGCACACAGCTGCAGCCCGCCTCCTCTGTCCCGAAAGGCGATCAGCGCGTCCCGCGGAGCGGGAGCGCTCGCTGGTCTTTAATGGGCTCCTGCCCTAATTGGAAAGGCAGCACACAGCTGCAGCCCGCCTCCTCTGTCCCGAAAGGCGATCAGCGCGTCCCGCGGAGCGGGAGCGCTCGCTGGTCTTTAAAGGGCTCCTGCCCTAATTGGAAAGGCAGCACACAGCTGCAGCCCGCCACCTCTGTCCCGAAAGGCGATCAGCGTATGTGTTTGTTATATCTGTTGTGTCTTATGCTGTGTGTACTTCCTTGACTTTGTGGACAAAACATTTCCCATGACAAACTATACACAGGATAGATAGAGGACGGTTGATAATGTCAATGTCAGAAATGTAACACATCACATTTAATGAAATGGTGGATACCACTTCATGGTCACTTGTGTGTAAGCTACCCATGAGTCAGGCATTTGAACATGCTAGGTAGGTACAGTGTTTGTGACACAGAGTCTCAAATCCAATCCAAAAATTGTTATGTACACCACAGTTTGATTCATGTACATGACCTATGTTTCTCCTGTGGCTGTGAAGGACCAGCAGACCATGATGCATGTGTTCACATATTTCCAGTGGTTCATTGCACAAAGGTGTCCAGTTCAAGTGTGTGGCCATGTGTACCCTGTGTCAGTATTGGCCTCCATCTTGTCAGAGTTACGTGCAGGTCTAGTCATGAATCTGTGGAGGCATTCCCTGAATTAACAGAGTATCCTTCAAAGCAGATTTGACCTAAAGACAAAGATTAACTAATGACACACATGGGGATAGTCCAGCTATGGCACTGCAGAACTTTAATAAGGCTGACGACAGGGCAACCTTGGTGTGCTTAAAAACTTTATGGATGAGTAATAGGAAAAAGGCAGCTTTCATCACAACATGTGTACACAGGGTTGGCTTGAGAATTCCCACTGCAACAGGGAACATCAGTGCCTCTGTGCTAATTAATCTCACAGCTAGTCACAAAGTAAGCACCATCAAAAGGTGGCGGCAGAAGTGAATCTGTGTCTGGACCGTCAGGGCACAAACATGTTTTGTCCCCAAATACACATTGGCAAGCCTTGTTTGTTGTAATGGAGGCACCATACCGAATCCATGCATACAGCCATAGCACACTGTCACTGTTTGGCAACAATGAATACATGCAAAACCAGACAAGGGATAGGGGCTGGATTAGGCAATTTGAATACATGTCCCAGAACTGATTATGATGAGTAAAATTATTAAACTATACTATCTATTTGAGGATTCATCATAGACCTACCAAACACAATACCCCAAGAGGAAAGAGAGGGCATGGAAAGCAACTATGAGACAAATGTAGCCACATGGAACCTCTATGGTTAACGCAAAGACAGGAACCAGTCTGGCTTACAGGATTCAGGCTCCGTCAGGAACAAACATGAACAAGGCAAATACACAGTGAGCAGACTCTGACTGGGAAAAGCTGGAACAACACTGTGGGAACTAAAAACAGTTTGTGCTGTGGTCTGCAATGTTACACAATCCCCCAAGGGCTTTGGTACACAAGTGATTTGTACGCCAATGCACAACAAGGAAATTCTGAAAATGGCAGCTTCTAAGCAGTTCCAGGCAGCAGCAAGGGCAGGGCAGAGTCAAATGGCTGGTCTGTATGGTAGTGTTCACAAGTGTGTACAGCTTCAGTCTCTCACAAGTCGTGGAGCTGAGAATCAAGTTCAAAGTGCCAAGTGGACCTTTCACATGGGAAGCAATGGACAGCTGATTACAGGTCTTACTGACTACCAGGCAGTGCATTATTTGACCTGAAGTCCATGCAGACTTATGAACTGTGACTATGGCATGCCATACTGAAGTAGGAAGCACACAGGAGTCAGAATGGGAGTCTGAGTGTGTGTGGAGGAAGATTCTCAGGGTACAGATAGTCCATTTACAGGGCCCCCTAGAGAAGGGTGGGGAGAGACTTAAAACATGGCAGGACTTATTACCTGGGATGGACTGCGCAGGGCATGTCTTGAGAGCAATGCTTGTCATACCTGGGGCACCTGTGCTATCCATTTTCAGCTTAGATGGACTTCTTGTTACACATGCTCCTTGCAGAGATAGCTGATGTCACACTTACTGCTGTCAAGGGTCTGGTCATACATTCCTGTTACCAATGCAATAGCACATCCACTGCCTTATGTATGAGACACTTTTTTACCTTATGATTGATAGTGTCTTAGTTGTGTGTCATTTGCTGCAATGGACCATGTTGGCAACATGGACGTGTCTCTTAGCTGTGGTCCTCTGATATTGCCCTTCACATGTGAAATAGACAGGATATATGTCATTTACACTGTGTGTGATGTTGGTTGTGCATTCATACCCATCAAATGCGATGTGGCTTTTTCAGTATCCTAATCTGTATTTCTGCAATGCTCCATGAGGCTAAACTCTGATTATGATTCCTAGGGATCATGAGATGCATAAAAAATTACCCAGAGCATGATTGAGTGATGAAGTTAGGTGTTTAATGACATATGATAACAAAGTGGTGATGGTGACTATAGTTAGAAGAAGGGTCTGGTTCATGGAGGGTAATGTTCCTCCTTACACAAATGTTGTGCAGGATGACAAAGGTCAAAATGATCTTGCAGACCATTTCAGGTGAATATAGGAGGTTGCCTCCAGTGATGTCCAGGCACCTGAATCTGGACTTCAGAATGCCAAAAGTCTTCTCAACTATGGTGCGTGTCCTACAATGTGCCTCATTATAGGCACGCTCTACTGCTGTGCTTGGGTTGGCAAATGGGGTCATGGTCCATAGCTGGATCCCGTAACCCTGATCAGCTGAAAGAGAAAATGAGGGTAAATATTTGGTTGTTGGTTGCACCTTGATTATCACTTTGCATGGCAGTTGTTATCTTGTGTCGTCTGTGACTCTTCAGTGTTTGTGGTATTCTGTGGGATCCTAGGCTTCTGTGATGTTCTTTCTGCATTGGGTTGTTTAACTATCAAAACTGATGTTTGGCTGATTGACCTGATATCAGTGGTATATTTCGAAACTTGCTGTTCAGTGTGTGTATTTCCCATGCATTATGTAATGTGAAAGAAGTGTCTGTGTGCCTTCACTGGATGTGAGATAATACTTCCACACACACAATCGATTCCACTGTGGTGGTAACACAGTTGCACTTTATGAGCTGAACATCCCTTTCAATTTGACATATGTAATTGCATGTGAAATCCAACAGTGAGACCCTATGATTTGGCTGGGTGACAATGTACAACACCTCTCCATAAGTTGGCAGCACTGAAGTGTTCACAATTGGCAATGCACAATTATCCCATGTGTGACACGTTCTATGCAAACCTATTTTTGTGTCCTCACCGAGTTGGCTCATGTGCAAACATGTACCTACACTACTGAACTTGCTCCAGGTTAGCTGGCTAACTTGGTTGTGGGGGTGAAGGTTTTAGTGTCAGATGGTCCATGTGCCTGTACATTTGTTATGTATATGGGGAATTGTCTCAATCCGTATGTGAAGCAGTGTGCACTGTGCATTAGTGTCACATCCACATTGTTTCATAGCACAGTCCACTTCCTTATTGCTAGCAGGCAATGTCACCTCAGGAGTGATGTGAGATGTTGGTACTGCCTCAATGATTCCATGTCACCTTCATTAGAGTCAGCATCATCATGCTATGTGTCTCATGGTGTTTGACCTGCAGCAAAACACATTACGCACCCCTTACAAAGGACATTGGTTGGAAGGGTGTGTGATTGAGTGTTATTGATGTGATATTGAAAGATTCATCTTCCAAGTTGTACTGCCAGTCAAGGCCATGTCATTGTCACTGTGTGGTTTTAAATTGGTCCAGTGTGGCTCTGGAGTGGCATCTCTTGTTATTTGCATCTGTCATTTGTCCGTAGGTGTGTATCCCATTGGGTCAGGATATCAAACATGACTACCAGTGTCATAACCTCAGTGTCTTCCTGGCCGTGTATCAATGTAGTGGTGTATGTGTTGTGTGTCCTACAGGGTTGCTGTGCTGTGTGTAAATTCCTAGGGTTCTGTACTTACCTACAAGTAGGCCATTGCCATATCGCTCATCCTGGAAGTGCTGATTGATGGTGCTGTGGCGGAAGACGAATGAATCATATACACTTTGCCACAATGTTGGTGATCAATCCCCGGTGATCCACAATGGCCTGCACATTGATGGAGTGTGTGTGCTTCCTGTTGCGGTATAGATGCTCCGTTGCAGCAGGTGGCACAATCCGAACATGTGTGCAGTCAATGGCACCAAGCACGTGCGGGAAGCCATTGATTTGATAAAAGCCCAGGTTGGTCTCCTGCTGCTTCTGCTGTGTGTTGGGGAAGCTGATGTGGCCCAGTGTGAGGGAGATGATGGCATCAAGTACCTTGGGAAGGAAGGCAGAGAATGAGAGCTGTGAGATCCCAGCAACCAGGGCACCAGTGGTTTGAAAAGAGCCACTTGCCAACATGTGCAGGACAGCTAGTAGCTTGGTCTCTGGTGGAATGATGTGGGGTGTCTGCAAGCTGGGTGCCAATAATGGCTCAATGTGGTGCAGCAGCTGCTGTATGGCTTGCCAGTTTAGTCTGTACCTCTGGATGATGTCATGTTCCCTGAGGCCCTGAAGGGTTGTCCTAGTCCTGAATATCCTCTCCTGCCTTCTGCATTGCCTTTGGGGACCCTATTGGTGTGGTGGTAGCTGCTGCTGTTTGCTCCTGTGCTCTGCGTCTTTGTGCATGCTGGATGAATAGCATCCTTTTTAAGCTCTGACGTTGCTAGTGTGAGTTTTCCTTAAGTAGTGATGTGTTTGCCCCATTTTAACGCCTGCCCTGACCCAGGTGTTAAATTTTGATGCAAATCGGGATTCCGCCTACTAGCCGTGCGCCATTTTTGCACGGTTGGATCAATTTGGCACACGGGTGTTTAAGTAATTTTTTAGACGGGAACGCCTACCTTGCATCTAATTGACGTAAGGCGGTCTCACGCATCCAGAAAATGACGCACACTGGGATATTTTGACGTTAGACGGGTATAGCATCAAAGTATAAATATGGTGTTAGCTTTGCACCGAATTTGCGTAAAAAAAATGAAGCTGATCCATCGCAAAGGGAGAATAAATATGGGCCTTAGTAACTTTGCACCTAGCCTTCGGTAAATGAAGGTTAGACATATAGGTGACTTATAAGTTACTTAAGTGCAGTGAAAATAGTTGTGAAATAATGTGTGCAGTATTTCACGCAGGCTGCAGTGGGAGTCCTGTGAAAGGGCTTGTCTGAGCTCCTTATGGGTGGCAAAAGAACTGCCTGCTTCAGCCCATAAGGATCTCCTGGAACCCCAATGCCCTGGATACATAGGTACCATATACTAGGGACTTAAAAGGGAGGTCCAGTGTGCCAATTGAAATTGATAAATGAAGTCACTAGCCTATAGTGACAAATTTAAAAGTAGAGAGAGCATAAGTACTGAGGTTCTGATTAGCAGAGCCTCAGTGACACAGTTAAGCACTATGCACAACACACACATTAGGCCACAAATTATGAGCACTGGGGTCCTGACCAGCAGGATCCTAGTGAGACAGGCAAAAACATAGTGACTTACAGGTAAAAATGGGGGTAACATGCCAAGAAAGATTGTACTTTCCTACACTAGTGTCGACCAAGAATGACACAGGACAGCCATCCACTTCACTATCTTTGAATGGTCCGCTCTGGTCTACCTCCAAGAATGCACCAATTACGCAATCTTCCTTCCCTCTCAGGCACTGTCAGGCTGACTGATCGGTGCCATTCCTCTCGTTTGATTCAAACTAAGGAAACTGTTGGAAAAGGCTATCATCTTGTGTCACATTTGGATATATCCTCAAGCCCTGATTCATATTCTGATGCGACCCAATAGCATTATGCTGTGGCATCGAAGTTTGTGGGACTTGCATCATCAGAGCTCCGGGCACATTACATTTTTGACTTCTGGGTCTTTGTACACTCTGCATCAAATTAGGTCTGCTATTCTGACAGGGCACAAATTGTGCATTTTGGATCTGATTAGCTGGATTCAAATGACACTACTGCTTTAAATGCTCCAGCTTATTGCAGATGTGGCAATGAGTTGACCTTTTTAGGCTATTTATATCATTCCTGTACAAAAGTTAATAGGGACTCCTCAATCTCTACTCTGCATTGGATTTGGTGTTTCCTGATATACACCCTGCATTACACCTACATTATTTACAGCTGGGGGCATCTGGCTAGTTCTTTGAGCTGCTTTCATCTAAGCGACCATCAACTTTATTCTTTAACTTTTTCTGCTGCATCCCAATCTCATCATGGCAGTACTTAGTGTACCACAAAATCTTGTAAATTGACTTTTACTGCCAACAAATCAAAAGTTGCTAGATCATCATACTGATTTCTGGACTCAGTCCATCACAAACCCCGAAACAAAATGTCCCATAGCCTTAGCCTCCAACGCCGCCATACCACTGTACTGTTTGAATGCCTGTAACAATTGTTCATAGTAAGCATTAATTGACTCCTTTGATTCTTGTGTTGTTCTGTCAATTTTGACCCAATCAGCATCTTTGGGAGGCACCTTTCCTTTTAGGAACATCATGACTTGCTGATCCGTATTCATTACTAATGGGGAAGAACCCTTTGTTATTGGATTTCTCTTTAGGTCCGTCTCAGATCACTGGACAGCTATCTTGCACTGTCTACAAATCACTCAGAACAATCTCACACAACATATTCAAATCAACCCACAACACCTGGAATTTTGTACAAATCTTTCAACCTGTCTGTTCCATTCCTCAGGCTTCTCTCTTAATTTTAGGAAATCATTGCTAAATGATGCAAGATCACTTCTGATCCACCACGCACCTCTCTTAAAGGAAAGGTTGCAACACCCCCCTCTGCTACTCCCAGAAGCAGTTTACCCAAATATTTTTAACCTCTTTCTTTTTAGCCCATTTATTCTTCCACTTATGTAATTAATTCCATTTCCTAATATTATGAATTAGTTTCTTAATCTGAGTTTACCGTCCTGGTATTCTCATATATTTAGTATCCCTTTCACAGAAACACACTCAATAGGTTTGATGTAAAGCTTTAGTTTTTATTTAAATGTACTTTCATATTTTTGAGACAATTCGCTAATTTATTGTAATCGTGCACTGGCTGTTTGATGATATCCCTACACATAAATGTGAGTTCATCCTCATGCCAGGTCTCTAATTGGTCTAATCCAACATTTCAAACAATCATTTCTTCCCATTCAATTTTAAGCTTCATCACATCCATAGCTCTTTTCTTTCAGAGATGGTTGAATTGTCCCTTGACTCACCTCTGACTCCACGCTTTCCCTAGATGGTTTACTTTCATTAAAAGCTTTCATCCAACCATCTATTTAGTTTGCACTAAGGGGTTGATATAGTATCATTTCCTTGGGCACCATTTCCATAATTTAAAAGCTGTTCCCATACAGAAGTTGCATGAGGAGGTACTTTCTGATAAGTACTTCTTGACGTGCATCACAACATATTCAAAGTTGTATCTGCACTAGCTCCACATGCTAGCATATGTTGGAATCAAACGGACACACTACCTAACATCTGGACTATTTGGAACTCCATTCTGTCCTCCAACAGTATTTGGTACAGTCAGATTGTAAGCATTTTTCCCGGAACCTTCTGCTTTATACATAGGAACTACTTGGCCAATAGTAACTGGGACCATAAGCGCATCAACAGTACTCACGGTAGGGTCAACTAGGACACTCTCTCGCAAACCCTCACTTCCTGATTCATAAGGTATGCTAGCTGGGATGGCTCCACAGGACTAGGAGTCATTTTGCTTGGGGCAGTGGAAAAGGTAATCTGCCATTGCCCCCAGCACCATTGTTTCCACTCTCACTTCTGGCTTCATTGCATGGGGGTGGACGTTCTGATAGTAATCAATCCAGAAAACTATCCCCCAACTCACTACCACTAGCTTCTGCTGTATCGTTAATTTCTTTTGATTTATTTGATTTTTATTTGCTAATTTTTCTTTGGCCCTCTTCTCCCTCAGCATTTTCACTGGTTATGGTTGGATACAGCCTGACTCTATCTATCATACTCATTCTCCACCTTTTCTGTTCAGCGTCCCACCTAGCATCTGCATAGGTACGTATAGTTTTCCTTGCCCTACTAGTTTGTTTCTCCTGTTTTCTGGCATGAGCAGCACGTTCCCAAGCATTGCATGCTTCATATTGTGCAGGTCTAGGAGGTGGCTCAATGGGCCTTCCTTTTCTGTGATCTTGTGCCACTGACCAAGCCAAACATGTGAGGAGCCCTACGTTAACCGCCATATAATGACCTGGGGTATCTTTGGGAGGCGCCTCTTTGCCCTCCCTGCTGGGAGTATGAACATCACCTCTAAACAAATCTCGTATGAATTTAAAACATTTAATTTTTCTTAATCAATGTTAGCAATTATAACAAAGCTTCGTTTCAGTTCAAAACAATGCCACATCCACAATTCCTTGTTCAGAAACAATCACCGATTGCAGCTCAACTCTTTATGACTCTGTCATCCAATAAAAGTGCGGCACCCCACCACCTGACCTATACCAGTGTGCCACACAGTGACATAGATTTCACTCCTCACATCAGTTCCCCCTCCTTTACAATCTGCATTCACACTCTCTCCGCAATATCACACAAGAATACAAAAAAAACACAACATAATACATTTTGTCTGCTCCACTAAAGAATGAATAGTTTTCAGACACACAAGAAAGTTTCCAAGCACTTTGAATGGCACCTCGACCTGCTGGGTATCATTCAGATCACTACAGCTTCAGAGCATCGAGATCCACTATACCAATCACCTCACGTTCACACAAAGTAAGTCCCTATCTTAACTGTTCTGTTGATGACTCTCACAATGAACACGACCACTTAGCAGATAATTTAATATGGTGTCTTCTGCACCTTTTAATACTATCCCAGAATCTTAGGTAACGTCGGACCCAATAACCACTTCTACTTCTTTATAAATCACCACACTCCCCAAGACACCACCTAATCTCACAATCACTGCAAGCTAAATATGAACTGCTGCAATCTACAATCCTATTAATACTCACACCTCTGCCGCCAGCAGGACTCACTTCCAGGTCTATGCAATTTCACCGCTCCTCCAAATCTGGGCATTAAGGATTAGACTCTGGGGACTAACTACTCTAGAATAGGGTTCAAGTTCTCCTCACTTCGAAAAGAGAACCATCCTTGTTTCCACCATTGTATCCGGTGATTGACACTATTTCTAAATTCTTGGGCCCGATGAATTGTTTCCGAGTTCTGAGGGGTGAGGAGACATGCATCAAATTAATCAACTTTAAATGCAGTGTAACCTATTTGGCCACACATTCAATCTCGGAGACAAACTTAAAGTTTAAAAGGACTTTATTACAGACTCAAAGTCAAACTTACATAAATGAGTCTCAAAAACATGCCATAAATGTAAAGGATCACCAAAGGAGGATTAAAGCGACACACAACATTACATTTTATCAACATATAAAAGTCCAATATTTCAATAGTGGTAATACAGAAAATAAGGAAAATTATAAGATGCTTTGAATTTAAGTTTAAGTTCTCCCGCCTAACCATTTAATCTCAGTGCCAAAAATGTCTATTACCTGTAAGAATTGTAGGGGAAAATGTCAGCACTACAGAAAACTCTGTAGAAGTTTCTGTCAAGAGAGATGTGAACAGCATAAAGCCACTTAGTTGAGTAAAAGAAGAGCAGTCTGTACTCAGAAGTCTGCTCTGATCAATGGGCAAAAGGAATCTGAATCTGCAATTACTAAACAACACTTAAATCTTGATTCTTCCAGAAGCTGACATCAGAGCCAAAACTTTCCACTGAAACAACAGTGTTATAAATCACTTATCAAATAAACATTTTCATTTTTTCAAGTTAAATCTGTACATCCTTGGATCACTCCCATGCTAAGGAATGTGGAGGGGAGTTCAGCTTCATTACTCCTTCTGGCCTTGGTAACATGTCCTCTCAGGCCCCCTTATATAACACCAACAATAGACTTCTTCATTGGTACCATCACATCTGCAGCTTAGGTAAGTATGTAATCAAACAGGCTTCACATTAACCCCTTGGGTGCGGGCGTCGGCGACTGGCCGACACCTGCACTACCTCCCTGGTGCGCGTCATGACCAGTGGCCGACACCATGGAGGGGGTTAATAAATCCCTGGGTGCGTCGCACCCGAGGATTATTATTTTTTTTTTTATCCCCGGGAGACACAGAAGCTTTTCCGTGTCTCCCCCCACCTGCCCCTTTCACGGCGCGCTGACGTCACTTTGTTGATTTCCCCATCGGAGCAGGAAGCGGCCGCATCCTGCTCCAATGGGGAAAACGGCCCTAAACGGCCTTCCCCACTTTCGGGAAGGCCTCGTGAGAAAGGGGAGACTCTCCCCTTTCTTACGAGGTCTTCCTGAAAGTGTTTCCTGGCCCCCGATCGCAGCACAGCTGTGATCGGTGGCCAGGAAACACCACTAGACACCAGGGATTTCACTTGGGGGGGTCGGCCCCCTCAGAAAACGGGACACCCCCCTCCCCCCGGGGCATATTTAAAAAAAGGTAGGTGTCCCCTGGGGGGCTACATTTTATTTTTTTTTAAAAAAGAAAAAGAATAAAAAGAAATGGACAGGGGGTCGCCCGTGGGCAGGGCGACCCCCTGTGGGGGCAATATTTTTTTTTAGTTGTACAACTACTAAAAAAAATATAGATCTATATATATATATATATAGAGAGAGAGAGAGATAGATAGATATATCTATCTACATAGATACAGCTATAGATGGATCTATATATATATATGTATATATATATATATATATACATATATATATATATATATAGATCACTTTTGTCAATACATGTGTGGTTTCCCTGGGGGCTGCGATCGGCCCCCAGGAAAACCAGACCCACATATAAAAGTGATCCATTTATATATATATATATGTTTGCCACCAGTTGTCTTGCAGTTGCAGCTTGCGTCTTCAAAGCAATGCACATAATTCAACTGACGCATTTCAACTGTAGCTTTTAGGCAGCAATAAAAAAGTCAAGTAAGTATTGTGATTATGTTTCTGCTACAAAAGGATCAGACTTTTGTATAGTGGCCGTTTTAGTGCCATAAAGAAGCGCAGAAGGTTTATATGCCTACTGCAAAGAGCACATCTGTATTTTATGTAAATAGCTGAGTACATCAGTAAAGTCAGCCATTACCTGCGCTATAATACAAATGAAATGTATGTGCGGGGTGGGGGGCGGCTATGGAGAGATGAAGGGCACTTTTGCTGGGTGGTAATGAGGGAATCCGAGGAGGAGGGAGTGGGAGCACCAATAATGATTGTTGGACTGGGCGCAGGAAGTGCTAAAGACTGTGACAAATGGTATGTGACAAGGTGTTTTTGGAGTGTCTTAAAAGAACGTGCTGATTGAGGGAAGAAGCGCAGGTAAGGTGGCCTCTACTGTTGCACGTATTTCACATACACCATCGATTTTGTGACTGTCTACGTGGGCTAGTGTTTTAGAGCAACAGTTTAGCCAGTAGCAGAGATGGCATCTTGATGGATGACTGCTGCCGTCACTCGGGTTATAGAGGACAGCTCTGACATAGGATCAGAGACTGAGACATCAGATACTGAGACAGCATCTGAGGGATAGGACAATGGCGCATACTCTGGGAGTGAATTTTCAGTCGGAGGAGTCCCATTCAATAACTCCTCTTCCAGTAAATTATGAGGGAGGTGATGAGGACAGTCCTGCTGTCCCTTCGCAAGCACAGTCTGTGCAACGGGGTAATAGTGAGTTAGCCCAACCCAGAGAGCAGGTGAATGCAGCGGCAAGCAGAAAGAGAGAGTCCTCTCTTGGGAGCTCCCCAATTTAGTTCAGCCCCAAATTCCACCACCCAAATCGTATTGTGGAGACATCAAAATTATCTATCACAAAACAAACTGGTTTTGTAAGGCAGGCACCTGTGTTTTTGGTCCTAGGTTCGGTGGCCATATAGAGAAACATACTAAACCCAAACATTTCTGGAAACTAGACATTCGGGGGAGTCCACAGAGGTGTGACTTGTGTGGATTCCCCAAAGTTTTCTTACCCAGAATACCCTGCAAAGCTGAAATGTTGAATAAAAACTCTATTTTTCTTGCATTTCTGTCACACAAACTACAGGAATATGCTGGGATCCACAAAATTCCTACCACCCAGTGATTCCTCACCTGTCCTGATAAAAACACTACCTGCCTTGAGTACCTAGTGCCTGCGTCAAGAATGGATCACCCCAGGGTCAACAGCTGCCTCATGTAAGGACCAACATTGACGTTGTGTGATCTATTCCTGTTGCGGGCACCAGGCCTACCCACACAAGTGAGGTACCATTTTTATCGGTAGACGTGGGGGAACGCTGTGTGGAAGGAAATTTGTGGCTCCTCTCAGATTCCAGAACTTTCTGTCACTGAAATGTGAGGAAAAAGTGTTTTTTTAGCCACATTTTGAGGTTTGCAAAGGATTCTGGGTAACAGAACCTGGTCAGAGCCCCACAAGTCACCCCATCTTGGATTCCCCTAGGTCTCTAGTTTTCATAAATGCACAGGTTTGGTAGGTTTCCCTAGGTGCCGGCTGAGCTAGAGGCCAAAATCTACAGGTAGGCACTCTGCAAAAAACACCTCTGTTTTCTGTCAAAAAATGGGATGTGTCCACGTTGTGGTTTGGGGCATTTCCTTTCGTGGGCGCTAGGCCTACCCACACAAGTGAGGTATCAATTTTATTGGGAGACTTGGGGAAACGCTGGGTGGAAGGAAATTTGTAGCTCCTTTCAGATTCCAGAACTTTGTGTCACCAAAATGGGAGGAAAATGGGTTTTTTTAGCCACATTTTGAGGTTTGCAAAGGTTTCTGGGTAACAGAACCTGGAAGGGCCCCACAAGTCATCCCATCTTGTATTCCCCTAGGTCTCTAGTTTTCAAAAATGCACAGGTTTGGTAGGTTTCCCTAGGTGCCGGCTGACCTAGAGGCCAAAATCTACAGGTAGGCACTTTGCAAAAAACACCTCTGTTTTCTGTCAAAAAATGGGATGTGTTCACGTTTTGTTTTGGGGCATTTTCTGTCGGGACGCTAGGCCTACCCACACAAGAGAGGTATCAATTGTATCGGGAGACTTGGGGGAACGCTGGGTGGAAGGAAATTTATGGCTCTTCTCAGATTCCAGAACTTTCTGTCACAGAAATGTGAGGAAAATGTGTTTTTTTAGCCAGATTTTGAGGTTTGCAAAGGATTCTGGGTAACAGAACCTGGCCAGAGCCCCACAAGTCACCCCATCCTGGATTCCCCTAGGTGTCTAGTTTTAAAAAATGCCAAGGTATGCTAGGTTTCCCTAGGTGCCGGCGGAGCTAGAGGCCTAAATCCACAGCTAGGCATTTTGTAAAAAACACCTCTGTTTTCTGTGAAAAAATGTGATGTGTCCACGTTGTGTTTTGGGTCATTTCCTTTCGTGGGCGCTAGGCCTACCCACACAAGTGAGGTACCATTTTTATTGGGAGACTTGGTGAACGCTGGGTGGAAGGAAATTTGTGGCTCCTCTAAGATTCCGGAACTTTGTGTCACCGAAATGGGAGGAAAATGTGTTTTTTTAGCCACATTTTGAGGATTGCAAAGGATTCTGGGTAACAGAACCTGGAAGGGCCCCACAAGTCACCCCATCTTGGATTCCCCTAGGTCACTAGTTTTCAAAAATGCACAGGTTTCGTAGGTCTCCCTAGGTGCCGGCTAGAGGCCAAAATCTACAGGTAGGCACTTTGCAAAAAACACCTCTGTTTTCTGTCAAAAAATGGGATGTGTTCACGTTGTGTTTTGGGGCATTTCCTGTTGGGGGCGCTAGGCCTACCCACACAAGTGAGGTATCAGTTTTATTGGGAGACTTGGGGAAACACTGGGTGGAAGGAAATTTGTGGCTCCTCTCAGATTCCAGAACTTTGTGTCACCGAAATGTGAGGAAAATTTGTTTTTTTAGCCTAATTTTGAGGTTTGCAAAGGATTCTGGGTAACAGAACCTGGTAGGGCCCCACAAGTCACCCCATCTTGGATTCCCCTAGGTCTCTAGTTTTCAAAAATGCACAGGTTTGGTAGGTCTCCCTAGGTGCCGGCTGAGCAAGAGGCCAAAATCTACAGGTAGGCACTTTGCAAAAAAACACCTCTGTTTTCTGTCAAAAAATGGGATGTGTTCACGTTGTGTTTTGGGGCATTTCCTGTCGGGGGCGCTAGGCCTACCCACACAAGTGAGGTAGCAATTTTATCGGGAGACTTGGGGGAACCCTAGGTGTAGGTGTAAGGAAATTTATGGCTCCTCTCAGATTCCAGAATTTTCTGTCACCGAAATGTGAGGAAATGTGTTTTTTAGCCTAATTTTGAGGTTTGCAAAGGATTCTGGGTAACAGAACCTGGTGAGAGCCCCACAAGTCACCCCATCCTGGATTCCCCTAGGTGTCTAGTTTTCAAAAATGCAAAGGTTTGGTAGGTCTCCCTAGGTGCCGGCTGAGCTAGAGGCCAAAATCTACAGCTAGGCACTTTGCAATGAAAAAATTTTATGTGTCCATGTTGCGTTTCCTATCGCGAGCATTAGGCCTACCCACACAAGTGAGGTACCATTTTTATCGGGAGACTTGGGGAAACGCAGAATAGCAAAACAAGTGTTATTGCCCCTTGCCTTTCTCTACATTTTTTCCTTCCAAATGTAAGACAGTGTGTAAAAAAGACGTCTATATGAGAAATGCCCTGTAATTCACATGCTAGTATGGGCACCCCGGAATTCAGAAATGTGCAAATAACCACTGCTTCTCAACACCTTATCTTATGCCCATTTTGGAAATACAAAGGTTTTCTTGATACCTATTTTTCACTCTTTATATTTCAGCAAATGAATTGCTGTATACCGGGTATAGAATGAAAACCCATTGCAAGGTGCACCTCATTTATTGGCTCTGGGTACCTAGGGATCTTGTTGAACCTACAAGCCCTATATATCCTCACAACCGGAAGAGTCCAGCACACGTAAAGGTATATTGCTTTAAAAAATCTGACATTGCAGGAAAAAGTTACAGAGTAAAATGTGGAGAAAAATTGCTGTTTTTTTCAGCTCACTTTTAATATTTTTTTATTTCAGCTGTTATTTTCTGTAGGAAAATCTTGTAGGATCTACACAAGTGACCCCTGCTGAATTGAGAATTGTGTCTACTTTTCAGAAATGTTTAGCTTTCCGAGATCCAGCATTGGTGTCAGACCCATTCCTGTCACTATCTGGAAGGAGGCTGAAAGCACCAAAAATAGTAAAAATGGGTTATGTCCCAGTAAAATGCCAAAAGTGTGTTGAAAAATGTGGTTTTCTGATTCAAGTCTGCCCACTTCCTGAAAGATGGTGATTTTAGCACCAGAAACCCTTTGTTGATGCCATTTTCAGGGAAAAAACCACAAGCCTTCTTCGGCAGCTCTTTTTCCCCATTTTCTTGAAAAAAACTAAATTTTAACTGTATTTTGGCTAATTTCTTGGTCTCCTCCAGGGGAAACCACAAACTCTGGGTACCATTATAATCCCTAGTTTGTTGGAAAAAAAGGACGCAAATTTGGCATGGATAGCTTATGTGGACAAAAAATTATGAAGACCTAAGCACGAACTACCCAAAATAGCCAAAAAAGGGCTGAGCACTGGGGGGGGAGAGGGGGGGAGGCCCAGCAGCTAAGAGGTTATAGATTAAAAACACAGAAAGAAATGCAGGCCTTCACTCTGGCCAAGCTAACATAGACATAAATGCACATTTTATTTGAATGACTTGCGATACATTTACTTATAAACGCAATGAATGTAAAATGGTTATGGAAATAACATTTATAAAATACTATAACATAAACATACTTGTAATTGATTAATAAATGCGGTTTACATGAAGCATTTACAGGACTTTACTCATATGTGTACTTTACTAGTATCCATTTCAATGCACCACTTTCATATGAAAGTCATTTACATATGTTACGTAGGAAGCTGGTTACTCCTTTATTTCACGTTTTAGTAAGCATAATGGCATAGCCAAGTTATGGTCTCTCAATAGATTACAAAATCTAATGACCTGAAGGGAAATTTCAAACAGAAATAACAACAAGAATAATGTAATCCTTGGAGGTGGCATTTAGTTTGTTATGTCATAAAAAATGAATGGATACTTGCAATCATCACCATTATCAGGTGCTAAACCAGACCCACATTATCAGACCAACAGGAGAATACTGACCTCTCCCTTCTTGTACATCTCTGATGAATATCCCATCAACAAATGAGATGGTAGGACCGAAAATGAATATGATGCCCCTCTTCCACAATCCCAAGGATGCATTGATTTTGCAGCAGAAAAAATGTACAAGATGTAATTGAATAACAAGGATAAAAGGAAAACACCAATGAGGCAGACAATATCATTTTTAAATACTATCAGCGCTCAAAAACTAGAAACTAAGATAGATGCAGGGGCAACTGTTCTGGGTTTCTTGGGGGAGAACCAACATAAATTGGCCAAGAGAGTATACCACACTGACTGAATCCTCATTACAAGCCCTTCACCCCCTGATGACTAAGATGGAACAACATATCAAAGACCTCACAGAGAAAGTCTGCTTCTTTGAGGGGAGTGTGGAAGAAGCCAAAGAAAGAGCAAGGCAGAGTAATGCTTGTATTGTAAGAGTACTTGATGGTGTAGAAGGCAGAGATATAACTGGTTTTCTTGTGCAATGAATTTCCAACACTGTGGGCCTGCAGTGCTTATTGTACTTCTTTTTGGTGGGAAGGCACCCAGCACATCACATTCCATGACAATATTGTAGATGTCCAGCATCACAGAGCATCATTTGCCAAAGTAACATGAAAACTACACATTATGGGCAAAAATGTGCCTTTCTCTTCCCTGATAAACTAAGAATAATCTCAGGTGAGAAGGTGTTTTGTTCTCTGAACCTGAAATGTCCTGGGATTGGGCAGAGCAAAGATGTACTTCTTGACAAGCAACTGAATCAGGATAGTGGGAATGGTGCAAATGAAGGAAGAGACACAAGAGACAAAAACCAAAGAAGGCAACCAAACAAGACACTTGTCCACCCCCTTTTGAATACAGGTCCTGGGAGTTAAGAGAGGTTGCTTTAGTGACTGCAGCATCTCTCAAACCAGTAATTGCAGACAGCACATCAGATACAGCAGAATCAAGCAACAATGAGGTTCAACGCAATCGTCTATAACACTTTAAAAGAAGAGTTACCTAAAATAACTCCACAATCAGCAGATCTACTGTGCCAGCACAACAGAGGTGCCTCCAAAGGAACCTAAGACTGCAACCAAAGCTTGGGTGGGAGAAGAGCAGGAGGGCAGTGGTCACAGAGACACTCTGAATAGAGGAATTTGCTCTGCCTTGGGTCACCCTGCGTGATGCAAGGACAACGCAGCTCCTTAATAAATCTGGCCCAGAATGTCTAAGGTTTAAGATATGTCACCAAAAGCATCCAGGTTCATTTGTTCATAAAAGACATGCTTCTACAAAAGTTACATCTCACTAGGACAGACAATGAAAAGTTAAAAGGCAGATGTAAAGGACAAACATAATTCACTACCTTTTTGGTATATGCCTGAGGAGTCCTGTTGTGGGTATGACATGGGGTCATATTCATATAAGATAAACTCAGAAGGGAGTTATGTCTGTTACAGGACTTGATGGCAGAAGAATTAATCTGTTAGGCCTCTATTCACCCAAAATGTGTTAGGCAGCATGCTTTGTCTTGATAGCCAACTGGTGCATGCGGTACCAGTCTTACTGGCAGAGCACCTTTAACTGTGTTAAAGACATCACCCAAAAAACATCGCACTACCACTTTTGTGGCCCCACCCGCACTCGAAAATAGTAATAAATAACATATTACACTGCATATCTGGATGTCAGATAGACAGACATATAGATAGATAGATAGATAGATAGATAGATAGATAGATAGATAGATAGATAGATAGATAGATAGATAGATAGATGCTTTTATTGCACATATTGCAGTGGTATAACAACCCACATTTCACAGGCAGCTGTGAAATATAGACAATTATTCACAATTCCATGTGAAATATGAATCTCAACATCATGACAGTCGTCCAACCACTCGGCAGAGCTTTACCACTGTCATCAAAACCAGGATTATGCATCATATATATGTACCTATTCAATGAAAAAAATAGATGTTAAAGGCAATTTATGGTTAGGTTTGTTAAAACACCTCAGAAATTCAATTGAAAAATACAGGTAATGTGCAGTTAAGTAACAAATTAAAACCCCCCCAAAAAAAACTGAAATTCGCAAATGATGGGTAAGAATGTAATCATTACTTGCAGAACATCCATGCAAACCGTAACATTTGAGAATGTGTTGTTATTTAATTACATTGAGTTGTTGCTGGTATAAATATAGTGGGGTGATAAGCACTGCATTTAGTGTGCGAGTTATGGTTTACACGGCCGAAAGGAAATTCAACTTAATTCTATTCTTTGATAAGTAAATTCCCTTTTTGTTGTGAATTTCTGATACTGTAAAGTTCAAATAGACTGCTCTAGATCAAAGATATGATTAACTGGTATCCGAATGAGGTCCAACTGTTGAGGTTTCCCACCTGTCGTTCATCTAGTTATGTCAGAAGCTATCGCCAGAATAGGAAATATAGGCCCTCATTACAACCCTGGCGGTAAATCCCGTTTTCCGCCGTGCAGAAGACCGCCACATACTGCTGCGACCGCGGAATTACGCTACAGGCATTATGCCAGAATACAGCCACCCACACAAGTCCGCCACACCAAAGGTCAGTGCTAAACTGGCGATACCAAAACCGACACCGTCACGCCAACAGGAATACGAGCATACTATCACGACCCACGAATCAATGCGGCGGTCTTTCAACCGTGGTAATCCATTGGCGGTTACACACCGCTGCACTCAAAATACACACACACTTACAAAACACAACCACATTGGACAATTCAAAATACACACACCTGATACACACACCACACCCACACACCCAATCCAATATAAAGCACACACCCACATCACCCACAAACCCTTACTACCAAAATTTAGAAAGAAGGCCAGAGACTACCTAAAACAACACTAGCATCTACAGACACACAACACCATCACTTACACAACATCCACGCACCTCAAACAACACACACCAACACATCCCCTCACACATCACAACAGACACCACCTCACACATCACCCACACCACATCATGGCACCTCAAAGACACCCCAGGTTCTCTGAGGAGGAGCTCAGGGTCATGGTGGAGTAAATCGTCCGGGTAGAGCCACAGCTATTCGGATCACAGGTGCAGCAGACATCCATTGCAAGGAAGATGGAGCTATGGCGCAGAATTGTCGACAGGGTCAACGCAGTGGGACAGCATCTGAGAACACGGGATGACATCAGGAAGAGGTGGAAAGACCTACGGGGGAAGGTACGTTCCGTAGTATCCAGACACCAGATTGCTGTACAGAGGACTGGCGGTGGACCCCCACCTCCTCCCCCACAACTAACAACATGGGAGGAGAAAGTCTTGGCAATTATGCATCCTGAGGGCCTTGCAGGAGTAGCAGGAGCACTGGACTCTGGTAAGGCAAATCTTTACTACTTTATCCCCCACAGCCCACCTCCATGCCATCACATACCGCCACCCTTACCCTCACACCCATCACCCCAACAACCCACAGATGCTCCACTAACACAACCCACACATCCCAAAACCAAGCCCTGCATGTAACACCAATGCATGGACACCCATCACCAAAGCATGTCCAGTACAGAGACTCACTCATGCCCCAAAATCACCAATCACACAAGGATCAAGCCAATAATGCAAGCACAGGAGTAGAGGGTCACTCACCCATTGCACAAGGTGGCACACATACATACAATAACTATGCATTTACACCCCAACAGGGGTCATACCCAACATCACCGGACAGGAGGTGCCAGACATATCCAGTCCCCCCACAGAAGAGACCCACAGTGATGACAGCAGCTCTGCACACCTGGATCAAGATGACCAGCCCGGCCCATCAGGGACCTCGGGACAGTTGGTTCGACTGACACAGTCGCAAACCACCACAGAGCCTCCCCCCTCAGGAAACACCAGCACAGCACCCACCCAGCGGGCCCATCCCTCTGTCCCCAGGAAACGTGAATCAGCAGTGTGTCCACCACTACAAGGAACCCAGGCAAACCCACAAACACAGGGCGATCAGGGACCTGGGGGCAGTTTCAGTGGGCACACGGTTCAGGGGACAGAGGCACAGGATAACAGGGAAGCTGGGAGGACTGCTGTGCGACAGGGGGAGGACAGGCCCAGGGAACCCACTCTCTACGAGGCACTCTCCAACATCATGGGAGCTTACCACCATTCCCAGGAGACGATGGGCACGGTACTGACCGAGTTTCAGGAGACCCAGCGGCTGCAGAAGGAACTCTACCTGGGGATCAGGGAGGACTTGAAGTCCATCAACACCACCCTGGTCACCATTGCAGGGGTGCAGGCAGACTTTCTCAACACCAGGAGGGACACAGTGGCACACCAACGGGCCCCTGACACTAGCCTGGACGATGAACAACCCTCCACCTCCGCCGGCGCTAGTGGCCAGGAGGCACCACCACAGGAACAACAGGACACCAGCACCCCACCCCCTGCAGAAGGAGAACCACCCCGCAAACGGTCCCTGAGATCCAGAAACAAGACAGAACATTGCCAAGACCCCCGCCAGGAAATAAGACCCCCCTGAATGTCACCCTTCTGTCCCACTATGTCACCCTGTCCATCCTTAAACTGCCATTGCTACACTTCCTATGACCCTTTGGTCAATGCACCTGTGAAACAAATAGACTGGATTCTGCCATGGACATACCTCCACCATCACCCCAGCCCATTTTACAACCCCCTCCACTTATTTGCACAGGAATAAACACACTTCAATCACAAAACAACCTGGAGTCAGTCTGTGCTTTCACAAATGTGTAATTGCAATATCTATGGAATATAGCAATGCCAATATACATGTTCACATACCAATGTAACACAGCTGTAGGCCAGGAGTAAACATAGCAGAGGGCACAAAGTGGGAGCCAGATCTGTGAAATGGAAAGTCAAAGTGATAAGTCAGGGTCTATACACTGAGTGAAAATGACAGACTTATGCTAGCTCCAACAATAGTATGAGATGTGGGAAGCAGTGACATCTTCTTACCTGTGTCTCACTGGAAGTATTGCATGATGATGTTGTTTCGGTTGTCGATATCCTCTTCTTCTGCCTCCTCTTCTTCACTCTCCACAGGCTCCACAGCTGCCACAAGACCACCATCTGGCCCATCCTCCTGCAGAAAAGGTACCTGGCGTCGTAAAGCCAGGTTGTGCAGCATACAGCAGGCCACGATTATCTGGCACACCTTCTTTGGTGAGTAGTATAGGGAACCACCTGTCAGATGGAGGCAACGGAATCTGGCCTTCAGGAGGCCGAAGGTGCACTCTATTATCCTCCTAGTTCGCCCATGTGTCTCATTGTAGCATTCCTCTGCCCTTGTTCTGGGATTCCTCACTGCGGTCAGTAGCCATGACAGGTTGGGGTAACCAGAGTCACCTGCAAATGTCGATGGAGAACTGTTAGACACACACTAACCCTCAGGGACAACCCCATACCCAGACACCTATGTCAACTGTGTTGGGACCTTGGCCTCACCTATTAGCCACACAGGGTGCCTCAGGAGTTGCCCCATCACATAAGGGATGCTGCTATTCCTCAAAATGTAAGCGTCATGCACAGAGCCAGGATACTTGGCATTCACATGGGAGACGTACTGGTCTGCCAAACACACCATCTGCACATTCATCGAATGGTAGCTTTTCCAGTTTCTGTACACCTGTTCATTCCTGCGGGGGGGGACAAATTCCTCATGTGTACCATCAATGGCACCAATGATGTTGGGGATATGTCCCAGGGCATAGAAGTCACCTTCCTCTGTGGGCAAATCCTCCACCTGAGGGAAAACGATGTAGCTGTGCATGTGTTTCAGCAGGGCAGACAGCACTCTGGACAACAAGTTAGAGAACATTGGCTGGGACATCCCTGATGCCATGGCCACTGTTGTTTGAAAAGACCCACTGGCCAGGAAATGGAGTACAGACAGGACCTGCACTAGAGCGGGTATCCCTGTGGGATGCCCGATAGCTGACATCAGGTTGGGCTCCAACTGGGCACACAGTTCCAGGATTGTTGCACAATCAAGTCTGTATGTGATTATGATGTGTCTCCATTGTCGACAGGTCCACCAGGGGTCTGTACACCGGAGGATGCCACCATCTCATGACCTGCCCCAGCAGACGTGCCCTATGGAGGAGAACAGTGAGCAGAGAGTTATCCAACACTGAGGTATCACAATGTGTTATTTGCAGAAACATTATTAATCCGCAATGTTCCGGTATCTATCTGTATTCCCGGCCTAGATAGGTGTGACACAGTTTTTATCCATCCCATGTGGCCCCCTGAAATAGCGGCTGCCTGACCTGTAAGGTGGGACAAGGGGATATGAGGTAACTGTGCTGGCGCTGTACACCGTCGCAGTGGGCAGTCGAAGACCTTGGCGCAATTCAGCATTGGTTAACATTGGGCCATATGGGTCCCAGGAGCCAATTACGATGTACACCGGTGGTGACGGTACGTACTGCCGCAGACGTGACCGCAATTTTCTGTCTGTTCCCTCACTTGATACCTGACCTTCAACAGGAGAGGACCTACACTGCAAGTGCTGCTGTGACCTGTGTCTGGAAGCTACAATGGCTACAGTGTCTGGGGAAAGGGCCCCTGCCTTCACTTCGGAGGAGTTGGAGAAACTAGTTGATGGGGTCCTCCCCCAGTACAGGCAACTGTACGGTCCTCCAGACAAACAAGTGAGTACACTGTGAGTATGATGTATGGGCAATGCCTGCTTTGAGTGGTGTGGGTGGAAGATACATGGGGGGGCTGAGGCCTGTATGTGTGGATGGTGAGTGTATGTGCGTCAGGGCATGGGTGGGAACTGGTGGGCAATGAGAATGACGGTCCGGACGGGTGAGTAATTTCCTTTTCCCCTGTACCATTCCTCTAGGTCAGCGCCCACCAGAAGAAGGGTATTTGGCGTGCCATCGCCAAGGACGTCCGGACCCTGGTGGTCTACCACAGACAGAGCACCCACTGCCGTAAAAGATGGGAGGACCTGCGCCGCTGGAGCAAGAAGACGGCGGAGGCCCAGCTGGGGATGGCCTCCAAACGTGGAAGGGGTGCCCGTTGCACCATGACCCCCCTGATGTCCCGGATCCTGGCGATGGCCTATCCAGAGTTGGATGGGCGCCTGAGGGCATCACAGCAGCCACAAGGGGGTGAGTACGCTCTCATTCAGCTGCCTCTGCGCACATAACGAGGTGTCTGGGTGGGCAGTGGGTTCCTCTAGGCCAGGGCGAACTTGGTAGGCAAGGTCCCTTGGGAGGCAGGCTATGTGGCACCCCAACCCCACTAGTGTTAAGAGCCATCTACACCTAGTCAGGCTCCTGTGACTTCCAGGTGTGAAGCAATTGGGCTTAGGCCTCGTACCCTATGGTCAGGTGAAATTTCTAGGAACTGTTAGTGCATTGCGTAGTGCAGAGGGCTGCTCCCTGTGTGTTGTGTCCGCCAACTGTAGTGGTGTTGCATTCACTGAACATGTTTTTCTTCTTTCTTTCCCCCCCTTTTTGTGGTCTCCCTGTTCCTGTGTGCAATAGCATCATCAGGCGGAGAAGCATTGGCACCGGAGCAGGAGAGAGCTGCAACCCACTTGGCCCTGGAGGGTGAAGCAATGGAGTCTGAAGCTACCAGTGGGACAGAGGGTAAGGAGAGGTCCACGGCGGGGACAGGAGCAGACACCAGTGACAGCGGGAGCTCCCCTGCGGTGGCGGGCACCTCTGTGCCCACCGCATCAACAGGTACAGCCGCCACCCCTCCTACCAGCAACGCATGTAAGGCAACGCATCGCAAGTCACTGCTTTGCCTTACACTGCATCAGGGAGGCGTACCATGGGCTATGCTGTGGCTGTTCCCATGCAACATCCATGGGTTTTGATGCATTCCCATATTTACAAAAATCAGTAAACCTGGGAATGCGGCAAGACTGTATGCTTCCCCAGGGCAAGCACAACGAGGAGAAACATCTTTATTTCTCCTTGTTGTTTCCTTTTTCCAAGTGTGCTGGAATACTGCTGACAATGCAGACAGTCTTGCACTTTGGTGCAGGGGTCCCTGAGTTGGCACTACGCTGTAATTTGTGCGCCAGCGCAGGTGGAAAGGACAGAAATGCACTGCATAATACTGTACATTTCTCCCTTTCCCTGTGGCGCAGGGCTGCGCAGTCCTACCTTCACAGGGCTTCTAAATATGTCCTTTAGACTTCAGGTCTAAACTTGGGTTTCAGCTCTAACTTTGCAAATCGGGACTCAGTCTTCTTGCCTTTCTTTTAAAATTTAAACAATGTCTGCCCTTCTATCCACATGTTTGTTTTTGGATTTTTGGTCATTTATTCTCACTCATCTAAAGCACTGTGCATAGGACTCCAGTACACTCCCTCCTGGAAGTCCAGAGACAAGCATACTGCAAGGTTTGCTACCTTTCCAAAACAGCGAGCACTGCTCACCTTTTAATCTACTGCAAAGGCCTGGACACGATAACTAAATAGAACTTTATAGAAACTTGTCAGTTTTTTGCTTTTAACATGTCATTTCTGTCTTTGTTACTTTATCAGTATGGGATCTCTAGAACCTATTTTAAAGTGCTGCGTGGAAAATAAAAAGATAAAGTAATGTAGAAACCAGACTGAAAACATGGAGCCTTGTATGTTTTCAGTAGTTGGCCGGTGCGCTCAAAGAGGGCTAAACACAGGAAAAGGCATGATGTATGCTTGCCTTTCACTAATGAAATCAAGCAGATTTTAAAAGGCAAGCCAACGAACCAATGAAAGTGACATGGGCATGGTTAAAAGCCCAAAGAGAGATTTCAACAGGGACAGAGCTCTTGTGCGCTCGACCCTAAAAATCATTGGTGCCTGCTTGCAAGGGCATCATCAGCATATGACTTATTGCATCTCATGGTTGAGGTCTGCAGGCCTACCCATACCCTTAAACCACAGATCATTCTGTCATGTCTGAGCTGCAAAGTCAGACAGGTAGTGATGTTCCTCTGCACAGCAGGAATTTTCTTCCAGCTCGAAGAACCCTGTCTTAGGTTCTCCCAAAGTCCCAGTTATAGTTTGGCGCATCACGCCAGCTTCTTCAATGAACCACCTGTAGCGGGTGCTCGAGTTTACTCTTGGGGTAACTTAACCCATTTAGGGCCAGATGTATCAAAGGTTTTTAGCCATTCTGTGTCTATGGGAAAAAGTGTTTGTACATATGGCCCTTAATGATTTAGCTCTTTCTAAAGGCACATTTAATCAAGACATTTTTGTCTTTTGCGCATTGAAGAAAAGACACGTATTCAGTCACCCTCCTACTACTGTCTTCTCATGCGTTTAGGATTAAGGACAAGATACACCTGTTTCTCGCAGAGCAATGCCCCTGAGAATGCAGACACCCAATCTGTTTGCACCTCTTTTCACCTCATTATGAATATCATAATCCTCATATAACACCTGCAACAGAGCCCTTTGTTATTTATTATTTTTAAACATTTGTTTTTATATAAAAACAACCTAAACCCTAGGCTGGAGACAGAGACCAACATTTCAGGATAAACAGGGAAATGTGGCATAAGTAGATAAAAGTGTAACATATAAAACCAGATGTTCAATTCAATGCGTATAAAGGAGTGAGCTTTGTAGCATTTGAGAGCTGATGCATTACATTACATGATTTACAGTACACAGATACAAATAGTATAGCTTGAGAACTTAAGCAGCTTGTTTGATGGAGCTGTTGTCTAAGAATCATGTCATGATCAACTAGAGTTCGTAATACATGGCTTTTTAGTCCAATTTGAACTCTGTTAGAGAGGTAGTAAGGCAAATATTGAGAAGGAGTTCCACACCACAGAGGTGATGCCAGCAAAGAAGAGTTTCACTGTGGAGTTTTATTTCTTGATGAACTATTCCTTCCAGAAATCATCACTCTGTGAGACAGGTATCCAAGTGTCCACACGTATGCTGGCTTATATTTGAGGCAGACGGTCCCACATATGCGGCAAGGTTCAAGCTTCAGCCAGTTTGGGGAGGTCAAAAATGGTGCGATATGGTCACATTTCTTAGCTCTTGATATGAGCTGACTAAAGGACACCTTTAAGGGATGTACACCAGAACTTTGGGACCCCTTAAGTGGCACATTGGCATATTTAATCTTCTGGATGACTGGTTTGGACTACAATGCTCAGATCCTTTAAGAAAGTGTCTGACTGTTTTTATGACTCTCAACAGGTAATTTTCTTTTTTAGACGTAGTCAAGAAAGTTTGGATCTGTGGCGAGATACAGGATGTGGTTATGATGGCAATTTCGGATGACATGCTAATGCCACTGAAGAGATCAATACATGTTGTGGGGGACTCACAGCTTTGCTCAGTGAAGAACTCATCAACTTCACCCAAACCTAAGCATAGAGCTGCAGCAGATCAGAATATTTAGACTACCTTTCCTGTCTATTCTCAAGCATAGCTAGGTGTCATCACTAAACCAACAGAACAAGTTTCCAAGTTTACACAGAAAGTTGCCAAATAACTTCTTGTAAAGGTTGTGGAGAACTGGGGCCAGGATTAAGTGTAAAGTTACTCCTATGGGCAAGGGTGAAAGATCAGCTACATATAAGATCTCAGCCAGTTCAGAACATAAGTACTGAAACCGTTGTAGTTATGTAGAAAGAACAGGAGATTGTCATGGTCAGTCTTACCAAAGGCTGATGAGAGATATAGGCCCTCATTTTGATACTGGCGGTAAAAACCACATACCGCCACTGTGACGTCCGCCAAAAAAACGTTGCTGTGGCTACCAGCTGTCCGCCGTATTATGACCACAGCCGGATTTCCGACTGAAGAATGGTGGAAATCCGGCTGTGGCCATGCCGGCGGATGGTGATAAGTTAGTGCTGCTGCGCCATGCAGTAGACCGCCGCCAGCCGTATTATGATCGATAATACGGCTTGCCGGTGTTCTGCTGGTGGCGTGGGGGTGTGTGTGCGTGGATTCGGGTATGTGTTGCGTGTTGAATGCGTGTCTGCATGTATGGAGGTGTGAGTGCGTGTATGTTGTGTTATGTGAATGCGTGTCTGCGTATATGTATGAAAGTGTGTGCGGATGTGTGTATGAATGGATGTATAGATGCGTGGATGCATGTAGGAATGGGTGTGTGTATGTGTTTGTGTGAAGGGGCGTGAATGTAGGTGGTGAGGGGTGGCTTTGGAGCGGTATGGTGGTGGGGGTGGCTAAATGGACAGGGAGGGGGGAGACACCTATCATTGAGAGGGAAGGAATTCCCTCTCACTGATAGTGCCTACCACTATGCTTTTCGTGGCATAAGAAAGCCAAGGAAACCCTGGCTGTAGGTGGGGTCATAATCCTGCAGGCGGAATAGTGATGGTCGCCTGGCTGGAGATGGATATCTTCAGCCCGGCAGCTGTTACCGCCGAGGCGGTTGGAGTGGCACATTGGCGGGTTGGCTTTAGCCAACCCGCCAATGTCATAATATGGCGGTAAGTACCGCCAGCCTTTTGGCAGTACTTACTGCCATATTATCGCCAACCGCTGGGGTCGTAATGACCCCAATAGTATTAATAAGACAATGCTTCTCTTATCAAAGAGCTGGATATTGTCCTAAGGAGGCTAGTTTCTATTCTACCTCCACTTCTGAAGCCTGATTAGGTACAGCCAAGGACTTGATGATAGAAGATGTAGTTACTGAATTGATTGCCTATCCATTTTTCAAGAATTTTATCAAGGAATTTAAAACTTGTGATGAATCAAACGTTTTCAGAAAAGTTCAGGTTGACATCAATCATTTTGAGTAAAAGCTGAATATATACTATTTTGGGAGAATAATCAATTGTAAAATATTCTAAAGTGGTTTAAATTAAGAAAAATTAATAAAAATCATTGCAATTGTACACCATAATGATTAAAAGTCACATGTTGCCATCAATTAAAACAATGCAGTCTAAAAAAGCAGGCTCTAAAGTGCGTTATGAAACAAAAGTTAGTAATTATATGCTAAGTCATGATTTGCAAAGGTGATTGCTGTAGCTGCACAATATAATGCAAGATAGTGCAAAAGGTCTAGTTAACACTCAGTCACTGTTCACCTTACAATAATTAAAAATCACCTGTTGCCATCAATTAAAACAGCACAATATGAAAACATGCTCTAAAGTGCATTATGAAACAAAAAGTTAGTAATTATATGCAAAATCAGCATTTGCGAAAGTGACCGCTATAGCTTATACGCTAATGTGCAAGACAGAGCAGAAGACCAGGTTCACACTCGATCACTGTTCGCCTTAGAGTAAAAAGGCCCACGCTAGGAGTGATTTCAATGAAATTGAGGCATCAGGGGAATGAGGATATTCATTTGCTCCTTGCCCATGTTAGGCTTTGCACAAGACTACAGAGGATTGATATCAATATATGCTGTTTTGATGGTCTGTGATGTGATGGGGAGGACACTGCATTTGGCCTTTCCATTCTTAATGGGAAAGGTCCACTGTCAAATCTCGTTTTGGGAGGGAATATACAGTGTTGTTTCGGAGTGCAGACTTTGTTGGAGAATTAGTGGCACAGTCATTAAATCCGGAGCTATTGATCTGATCCTCACGCTGGGGCTATAGTTGCTTTATAATAGATCTTTTGCTATGTGCAGAATTGCCTTGAAGAATGTGGATTATGCTTTGTGAAGTTGATTGGAGGGTAGGAACAGGGTGGAGAGTGTGAACTACTGTGATAATGTAATCTTCGTAGGGGAAAATGGGAAATAGGGTACAGGGAAAGAGAGAAAAATAAGGGAATCTCACAGGCCTCACCCTTCAGCTGTCGACTGCGTCCTTCATTAATATAGACTCTTATGGCGTTTTGTCTACTGGAAATATGCAATGGATATGAAACTCCTCAAATAAATATCTCTGTGAATAAAGTCATTAGTCATTAATGCGCCTCAATCCCCATTGCCATGAGTAACGTCTGATATGATGCTCTAATAATGACAGTCATAACAACTGAGCTGGTATTGTTAAAACCCACCTGGCTAGGGAGCAAAAGGGAGCAAAAGTCGAGAAACTGCCAGGAGTCAATGAATTCTGGTAAAAATTTGTAAAAACACCACAAAATAAAATGATGGACGGAGTGCTGAAACTTTTCAAACACTCACCCCAGTCAGATCTGGGTTTAATCCATGGTTATTTTGCTCATCATCTCACCCCAGTTTGGGCCCAGTCATATGTAAATCAGTCTTGATCCTGCTCCCCAGGGGAACAGTTCACCCCAAACTGCCAAGTCAGGTCCTCCCTAGACTGGAAACAAGCATCCTGGAACCGGTTTCCTATCCCTAAACACATGTCCAGTACATGTCCTCCATTATTTTCAAGGCCATGAACACGCAGTCCATCACCCCCAGAAAATCTCTAACCCAGATCTTGTTGCCTTGCTGTCAATAACTGGTTTAAACACAAGGGGCCTTAACATGAACCCCACTAAAAGCATACCTGTTCTTTTCTATGACCACTTCCACATCTGGAATGAATTGTTGCAGCCATCCCCTAGGAAGTAGCCACCTTAGTACAAGACCTTAGTGTCCTGGTCAACCATCAACTCACACTTGTGTACTAATTTGGTGTGGCATGAAATCCAAGCTACGTTCACCTAAAGTACATACAAAGGAATTTTTTATGTCTGGATTTCTCAAGCAAGAGAGAGACCATTGTAAGGGCCTCAGTATCCAGCCTCCTGTAGTATTGTAGCAAACTTTATTTGAGCTACTGTACTGTGAAACTAAACTGCTTTCAGTATGTCCACACAGTGACTGTTGCATACTTGCCAGAGTTAGCAAGTGTGAACAAGCATTTACAATGCAATGGGTCTTGCGTTTGCTCGAGTTAGAGCTATTAGCGTTGTAAAATCCTAACTTGACTTTCCTTGCCACATGAATTAAAAATGAAAAGTAAAACAGTTGACATAAGCAAGCCAATTCAAAGCGCCACGGCCGCCATGAGTGTGAATGAGAAGGGGAGACACAAAAGGAAAAAGAAGTTCGCTTGCAGTCAAACATGCACTTATCTATGTAACAGGCTTGATGTCCAAGGTGGTAACAAAACCGCCCCATGGAGAGACAAAGGTAAAGCATTTACCAATGATAACAAAGGATTTTTGAAAGGCAAGCCCATGAATGAGTGATAGTGATGGGCGTGTGGTGGGCGTGGTTAAAAGCCCATAGCTAGATTACAAAACCTCAGACCGCCTGCATGCTCGACCTAAAGAGGGACAAATATAAGGTAATTGTTCTCATCAACAGTAGCTTCTTCGGTCATGACTCCCTAGGAACATATAACTACACCTACCCTACATGTTGCCTGCGTTTGTTTTAGTTTCTCAGCCCCATATTGCATCATGGACAACAAAAGTGTGAAGTGCGCTTTTGCCCTTGTGGTGTAGCATAGAAATTTCTTTCCTATTATATTGTGCAAAATTGAAAACCACCACCTCTCCAGCAGAGCAACCAAAAAATGTTTTCCCCCAAATAATCCACATTTGAATTCTTTGCAAAAGGCCTCCACTCCTCATATTCCTCTGTTGCCCTGAAACAGTGGCAGAACCGTAGAAAAACAGATAAAGAACCAACTATCAACCCAATATATTCCTTTCAAATTCCTTAATAGACTCCTGATTCTGAAGTTACCCGACCCCACCACCTTGTTGGTGCACTCTTTTTCTTACATTTCTGTCTTATATCACTCTATGGGCATTGAAATAGATTGGAGGCAATGCGTAGGTAGCAGAGCTGGGCATGGAAGATGGGAAATAGATCAACACACATTTCGATTTACTGTGGATTTTGGCTATAAAATCAAAATCACATAAGACCACTTAGACTTCCTGTTTTTCTGGTATGATATCCGTTGACCCCGCAGTGGCACACAGTTTGGCATTTATTTTCACAACATATTCTTATTAGAGCAAGATTCAAGAAAAAACTAAACAAAGTTCCCTGCAGTACCTCCGCCCAACAGTTATGGAAAGGATCATATATTTCCACACTGTTGACCCTCTGTATTCCATCAAAGCCTCCGATCACGTACAGCCGGCCTCCAAGGACTGCCATTTTGTGCCGCCATCTACCAAAATTCAAGTACTCGACTTGGATCCATTTGTTGATAGAGGAGTTATATTTCCATACATCATGTTGGGTTTCTTTGCCACCTGTAAAAAACCATAAACAAAGCTTACATATGGTGGACCAAAAACTGTTTCAGAAAATGTGGTTTATAGAGGCACTTCGAGGTCACCAAATGAGGGGAGTGGTAAAACAATCAAAGTATAATCAATAGCACAGTCGATTACAGAACACTGTCTGGAGCCTGCTGAGGAGTCGTCACAATGTATTGCTTCTTCGTAAGAGATTGTCTGATAAAAGTACAAAGTCAATAACAGTGCCCTGAGCGGACATCATGATTTCATTATAAATAGAGCTCACTTAGATGACATGATTAAGATTGCTAGCAAATGTTTTTTTAGGTGTGGATGCAGTCAGTTCTTTGTCAGCACTAGGGCAATATTGTAATCATTATTGTGTTGAGGGGCAAGACTGCACAGTATGATTTACATACTACTTACATATTAAAGTGTGCATCCAAGTTGCAGCACATACCAGTTCAAGCATGGCACACTGATATTACTTTACTTAGTTTGAAGTCACTGCATACGATTGGCTGAAGGACGTCGCCTTTTCTACACAGTGAAGTGTGTCTGTTCTGCAGCCATTTTCAGATGATGGATTTTTCTTTCCATCTGAACACCTCTTCCAAAGAGAATACAAGAGGTCAGCTTTGATTTATTCAACAAACCCCCCAAAAATCATGAATATCAATAAGTAAATGTTGACTTTACCTGCTACTACTCTCTTTAAGGTTTCTGCTCCTCTTTATTTTTAATCCCACCTGCAGGTATTCTTGTCTATTCACTCAATTTCCCAGATACCCTCTAATTTACCCCATATGAAGGATCCCAGGGGAAGTGAAGGGTGTAGCCTAGTCTTCCCCTGGGAATCTTTGTGACAACAGAGGACGGCAGGATAGGTGGTTTGGTGGGTGGGATCTATATTGGTGTTATAAGGAGTTATAAGGAGTCAGGAAAGACGGAATCAGCCGCTTCCTGATTATTCGTAGCATTACTGGGAACGTTTGGCATTTTTGTAGAATTTTGGTAGCGCTGTGGCCTGCACAGACCTCCTCAGGCCCGGTGTTCTGGATGGGGCCTTGGTGGGGATGTGGTGTCCGAGAAGTGCTGCATCGCGGGGTATCGCAGCCACAATTGCTACCCATTCCCCTCCACCGGGAACACCTAGTAAGTGTGGTGGGGAGGAGCCGGAGCACATCTTTGAAGAAGGCTGCGGGAAGGCTTTGTTGCCTCCCCTCATTTTTTGGGCAGCGTCCTCCCTTTTAAAGCCCATTGAAGAGGGAGATGGGCCAGGGCATTAACGCACGGATGCACTTATGGAGGCTGCTGGGGCACAGAGTGATGGCAGGCCCTCGAGGATTAAGGTATCTCTGGACCTCACCAAGAATGTAATGGCAGAGCCAGTTGTTGGCCTGCCGGTAAAACACAGGGCACACAGAAGGACAGGCCGCTAGTGTCAAAAGGAGACAGTGGGCCACTGGTGCAGCAGATGGTGGTTGCTGCCAGCTCAAACAGGCCGGTGGGGCCGGGTCCTTCCTATTTGGTGTGTGAGGACTCACACTGGCCAGAAAGCCCCAGGGGGAGAGGAGTGGCTACTAATACATGGCAGCACATTGATTTTGAGGCCCAAATAAGGGAGGGTCATAGAGGAAACAGAAGGGTGCTGGCAATGCCTATGTGCAGACAAAGTTGTGGCTGTAGAGCAAGGTTACCAGGTTTGGAGAGAGAAGGGAGTGACAGATCCGGAAGAGTTGTGGGCCAGTCCAGGTAATCAGACTAGTGGTGGTTATTGGTTATGGGTGCCAGACAAAGGCCAAGGGGGTTATGCAGAGTCAAGAGCTCATGCTGCTCAAGGGCCCAGTGGTACTGCGGACCTGCCAGGGTGCTGCAGTTAGGTGGTGGAAAGAGCAACAAGGCCAGCAGGTGAGGATGGCAGGCAGTTGGAGTCACCAAAGGGGCACACTATGGCCCTGGGACGTTGGTCTGAAGGCATCAGAGAGTTTCCGGTGGCTCTCCCTACTTAAAGGGTGAAATCTCAAAACACTCAGGCTGAAATATCCTCAATGGAGGACATGTCAGTGCCTGTGGTGCATGGTGGAGAAGTGTCAGACTGAGACTGTGCATGATGCGCACACAGGTGGTGATGAATTTGAACTGGATTATGATGATTGGATGTGATGAGTGGAAGAAAGATGAACTGCATGATGAGGGTGAGGTGAGTGTGCCTGTAGCGCTGGATGCCAGGAGAGGTGTTACAACAGAGACATCAGGTGGTGTTTTTCAGAAGTCAGGAGCTGACGATGGAAGCACCACTGAGCAGCGGAAGGAGGCTTGGGGTAGGCCTCCCAGGGACAGAGGATACCCGAGACACGCACCATCAGGTGAGAAGAAATGATGGCTGTGTGGGATACACCAAGTGGGGCTAGCAAAAAAGTGTGTAAATCAGTGGGAGTGGGCGATGGGATGATTAAGGGTGCAGGAGCACATAAAGAAGTTGCAAAAGGAGGTAATGATCATCTAGACCCAACTAGCAGTAAAGGGTCAGAGGACACGGGAGTCCAGACAGACTCTGGGTCGGGGAAGGATGTGGAGATGGATGACAACAAGGACAGTGGGGGTCATAGGAAACAGCTGCCCTACTCGGGCCTGGCAATGCCCCTTGGGTCACATGTGTCAAACAAGACAAAAAACTGAATATGGAAGCAGAAATATTTAGATGTTTTCAAGCTTTTACATAGGGACATTGAAGCTAAGGAGGGGGGTCCAAGGAAGAGGAATGGAAACTGGCCTGGGGCCCAAGGGTTCCCATTACTATGGAGAACTGAACTTCAGCATTCTTGATTTATGCTAACATCTACTGTGAAAAATATTCAGACAGAGCCATTGTTTTTTTTAAGTACATGGACATTAAAAAGAAGGCTCAGATGCACTTTGGGGGTTATGCCTGGCTTAGTTGTGATGAAGAGTTAGGAGCCAGGGTAAGATTGAACCCGAATAAAACTTGGGGTGATGATGACTCAGAGTTGTGGATGCAATGAATGTCTTCTACGCAATCAATGGCCTCGATCCCATATGGCCTTCCAATCACTTACAAGCCCTTTCAACCCCATCATGCTCAGCATGTAGTGGGTAATGGGTCACGGCCAACAGGCACTAACACAGGGGGCTTGCTGGACCCTTAACAAAGGTTTCTGCTCTAGTCATCACTAAGTTCAAACATGATTGGTCAAAATGTGAGGGGGAGCATCCTGTTATGCAGTGCTTCACACTGGCCAGCCCCTCTTAACAATGGAATGCCTTCAGGAGGAGGGGTCAATAAGGTTCTTCTGGGCCAAAAGGCTCATAAGCCAATTACCGTTGGGTGTTTACTGCCATGGCTGTTGCAAAATACCAGTCAGAGATGGAGCACTGAAACTGGAGTGGGGTTTTCAGGAGGGCTTTCGAGTAGGTTACCAGGGCCCCAGGGGACAGAGGTGGGTTGACAATTTGCGGTCAGCAAAGTCAGCACCAGATGTAGTGGCAGCCAAACTAGAGAAGGAACTTGTTGAGGCAGGATTGTGGGCCCTTTCTTTGACTGCCTTTTAGAAAGCCCAATCATATCACCGCTGGGGGTAGTACCCAAAAAGGCAAAGGGTGAGTTCTGACTGATTTGCCATCTGTTATGGCCAGAGAGTGCTTCTGTTAATTACTTTATTGTACCTGAAGATACCAAGGTGGTGTATGCTTTGGTGGATGATGCAATCAAGTTGGTCAGGGGTTGTGGGTGTGGAGCTGAGGTGGCAAAAGGTGACATTAAGTCAGCTTTTCGGCTGCTGCAGATAAATCCAGAAGCCTTTCCATTACTGGCCATGTGCATGTAACTTGAGGGTAAAATTTATGTTGACAGATTTTTGCCCATGGGCTGTGCTATTTTTTGTGCATTGTTTGAAGCATTAAGCCCGTTTTTGCAATGGGTATTTACTAAATGGAGTGGGCACCAAATGGTGCTGCATTATCTGGATGATTTCCTCTTTGTTGGCAAATTTAGCATGCAGAGTGGTGCGGAGAGGGCAACCTTTTTGCAGAAGATTGGCCCTGGCCATGTCTGGAGCTGTCGGTTGAGGTTTTCCATAGCAGGAAGGGCAAATCTGGTGGTGTGGCGATCTTTTCTGGATTACTTCAGTGGAGTGCCAATGTTGTTTCAGGAAGATGATACAGTCTGGCAGGTTCAGATTTTTTTCTGATGCAGGAGGGCTCATAGTTTTGACCTTTTCTGGAACTTTGAGTGAATATTGAAACTCTTGCTCTGGTCCATTTGCGTCAGGAAAAGCCTATGGCAAATCACATGAAGAAATTGTGTTGAATGTAATTTTGCGCACCTGATAATGTGTCTCACATATCACACATGCTTTCTCTTTCCTTGGTGTGCCAACCATAATAGACGGCAAGTTTCAAAATGCTAGTTGGGGCACACAGATTAATAGGTGCTCAACTGCATCCAATTTTTGAGTGCCCCTTTTAATCATGTCCAAAAAGTCTGCAGTTATCATTTTCACTCATCAGCACTTACCTGACACGTACTAACATACAAACATAGAAAAGTGAGAGAATAGGTCATTAAACTGAAATTAGAGTAATAAGTTTAATTGACCCTGTGCAAGACAGGGAATATCTGTTTATATATTTGTATACAGCTTTATACAGCGTAGACTAAACCCAATGGGGTTCACAGCACTTTACATAGGATCTGTTAAAAATACATGGGCACTTACGATTTATTAAATCAGACTTTGCTGAGGACAAGTTGTTATCAAACATAAATAGTTTAATTTATCCATTTAATGTGAAAAAGGTATCAAGGTGAAAAACTGGATGATGTCTCCCCATCACCATGTGTATCCATTATCATGAAGCCAATGCTAATCCTGCCCTACATAACCTGCTGCATATCCTGCCACAAAGAAAGGCAACCAGGCAGGGTTCAAGTAAAGAGCAGGGGCGTAGCTTAGTCAGTGAGTTCTGGGTGTATGAATCTCAAATTTCCCAAATAAAAAAGCAGTTGGCTGCAGCATGGAGCAGTGAGATGATCAAGGTTCAGAATGGACTGTTTCCACGAGGAACAGGGTCAGAACTAAATTGCATTAATGGGGTCCATGTTTACAGTGGCATGGAGGGCAAAGAAATGATGGATTAAAAGTTTACCCTGAGTGATCGCCACTGGTTAGACTATTATAAAGCATACATCCATTCGTATTTTGCTAGTAGTATGCCTGGAAGCTTGAGACTGGTGCAGATTTCCAAGCCTACAGCTGCCAATGTTTGTGAATTCCAGAAAGTAGTAAATGTTTCCCTATAGTAAACATAGTAATGCTATTGATGCCTCTGTGCTACTTTTTTGGTTAACAGGTCAATGTATATATTAAGGATCCTGGTCCAAAATATAAACAAGTTAACACCTCTTAGGGAAATAACAACAATGAGAAACATGCATTTACAATGCAATGGGTCTCACGTTTGCTTGAGTTAGAGCTATTAGCGTTGTAAATTCCTAACTGGACTTTTCTTACCACTTACATCGAAAATGAAAAGTAAAACAGTTTACATAAGCAAGCAGATTCAAAAAGCCATGGCGTGAAGGAGAGACACAAAAGGAAAAAAGATGTTTGCTCGCAGTCAACCGGTCGGCAAACGTGCAATAATCCGTGTAACAGGGTCGATGTCCAAGGCGGTAACCAAATTACCCCAAGGAGGGACAAACGGAAAGCTTTTACCAATGATAACAAAGGATTTTTTAAACAAGCCCACGAATGAGTGATAGTGATGGGCGTGCGATGGGTGTGGTTTAAACCCTACAAGACTTACAACAGGTCAGAGCTCTTGCAAACTCGACCTAAAAATGGGATAGACAGACTTGACTCAGGACTTCCAGGTACAACAACCAAAACAAAAACACATTTGAGGGGTGTTGCACACCAAACCCCCACCCCATCCATAAGGCCACACTCCTCCTCATCCTACCTCAACCTGGTAATTCTTTCTGGGAACTCTTAAGTATGGTCACGCACAACACAACAGCATGGATTCCCTGTCCTGTAATCATTTATTTTAAATGTATTGTCACTGCACATACTCTTCTTCGTCTCTGCTACAAGAAGCCTTGATGGAAAAGTTGTCAAATTTGTGGATGTAGCCAGGGCTCCATGTTTCTAGTTCTTTCCTTTTACAAATTATTTGACAAGTGACTGACGCCCCATGTACTAAGCCTGCGGCGCAAATAGAGGAGGGTGCACAGGCAAATTAATAGGGTTAGCCAAGACAGAGCTGAGGAATGGGTCTGGCTTGGCACTAACAGTCCGTGTTCACGTTAAGCCATGACATTTTTGGGATGTATGTTTTGCAACAAACGTAATGTAAACATAAGTTACAACCCCTTCATAATTCAAGAAGGTTTATTTCTTTAACACGCAGAAGTGTTTTGCCTTTGTACATCAGATTATATCACTGCTTAGACACATTTATTAAAAGTGATAGTTTTCAAAAACCTAACGGCTCATCCACCAACAACAATGCTAACAGTGAACTAAGAGGCAGATCAGCAGTCATGTAAATCTTAAACATGGCCTAAAGTCTTATTATAGATGGAGCAACATTACAGAATATTAAATCAAATATAAGAGGTACTTGTACAAGCGCACATCCAGAACTCAAGCATTTAAAACTGAGCTCATAACTGATAATAAAGAAAGAAGAGGCTCTATGAAATGAAGTGCTTAGGATCACACAATTTGGATAAGCAGGCAATACAGTATTGATTTCAGGTAATAGAGGTGTTCTGGGACTGCAAATAGTTCTTATTGCTGGAATTTCTTATTTCAATAACATGTTGAAAAGTGAATTTATCATCAGTTACAGAAGCAGCTGTTTATACGGTGTTCCCAGCTTTGTTGAAACAAAACTCAGTAAACTACCAAAATGATCTTAAAGTTCCTCGAGTAATAAGGGAGGAAACATGTAGTGGATGATACAGACAGGGTGCTATTATTACTATTAAACAAAAGTCTAAACTTAGACCAAAAGTCCTACTTTACTATGAGTAAAGTTAGACTTTTTGTCTAAACTTGGACTTTTGGTGTAAACTTAGACGTTTGTTCTAAGTTTACCTTTGCGATTCAGGCGTCAGCTGGTATTGATTTAGGCTAGTGTTTGTTTTGCACCACTGATGCAACTTCCGTTTTGTATTGATACTGAAGCCACTAAGCTGTCTTTCATTGTCATGAGTGCAATCTCAATTTGCTCTGCCCTGCTGTCTGACAGTTCATGCGAGCGAGCCAGCACCAATATATCTTCCAATTTCTTCCCTGGTTCACATAGGATGAGTTGTCCCAGTATGGAAAATCTACTTACATGTATTATTTGTGCTTCCTGTATTGAGGTCATCAGATGTGCACATGCTTGCCATTTCATACAATCGTGGATAGAAATAGTTTCACCTTATCTTTGCCTTAATTGTCATAGTTTAAAGCTTTCATAATCAGGATTCATTTATGGATCATCATGAGCATTGGCAGCTTCGTAGTCCTCATCTGTGCCAGTGTCAGGAAAATTTTCAAACATCTTAAAGACTTCTTCCGTTGCGAAATGTAGCAAGATGGATTTTCTTGACAGTACCTTACATTTCTCCTATGGCTCTAAAATATTTTTTTATCTTGCTGGCGTATGTTTTCTGCCATGTGGGGGTCGTGGTAAGGATCATCAGTTCACTAAATGAGTGTAGGACCCTCCCTAAGGAGTGTGACATGTGATATGTACTTTTCTGGTGTTGAGCTGGAGCGCCTCTCAGCAGAGTGTGGTGCCCTGCGTATGCACACTACCAGGAGCAAGGCAACTGCATGTTGGGGGGACGAGTCAGGCCTAGCCCTGACAATGGTCAGAAGACTGGGAGCCAGGTGGAGTAATTCAGGTCATAGTGGTAAGTAGACCCCACAGCAGTGCTTAATCGAGGCTGCAGGCTCAGCTGGGCACGTGCGGTTCACATTCTCTCCACATGCCCTTTGAAGGAGGCGGCTGATCATCTCTGTTGTTTACATTGCTTGCAAGGCGGGTGGCACTAACATACTCGCAGGCCCTCGATCCTCATCGCAAGTGTAGAAGGTAGGCCACAGGTCTAACATGCATGTACAGTGGAGCTGAAAAAAACTAAGCGCACACCTACGGTTCCCGTCTGGACCGGGCCATGAGCTACAGTTTTCTCTTCTCTGGCTGTCAGATTACTTCTGACAGCGGTGTGTTTTGGATAGCGAGGCGGTAGTGTCATTACTCCATATATTTTGGACTTGTTAAATCGCTGTTTTTTTTGCTTATTGATCTGTGACTCTTTGTCACAGTTGAAGTTGGTTCACATGGTCAGTGCTGTGATGGGCTGCGGATAGCGGTCAAAAGGGTTTGCAGAAATGTGAGCAAGTTTCTTGATCAGTGGGTTTTCTTTTTGATCCAATCCTTTGTAGTGTAAGCATAATCATTTGCATATGTGCGTTTTTCTAGCCCCTTTTCTAATCTTTCTTTCAATGCTTTGCGTCTATCATCAGTGTTATCTAAGAAGCTTTTCTCTACAGGTGTCAATAAGCAATTCAGATTGTTACGGTGTGCTTAAGCTGTTCCAAATGTAAGCGTTGGTTCAATGAAACCTCTAACTAATTTTATACTATGCTCTTTAGCTAGCTTGTTTAGAAACTCAATCATAGGCACAAAAGAAAACACTACATCCAAATTTGAATAGAAGTATTGCACATGCTCTTGATTATAGAATCTTGTTAATAGCAAGCTACAGCTTATCCCGTAAGTTAGTGGCAAGCTATGGTAAGTGACCCCCTCTTGCAGTGATGAAGGAATCTTTGTACACACTTAACAGTTTTTCGCATCCGTGGTCTCAACGTACTCATTCAGCAAGCGATAGAAGACATTAGTGGAAAGTTCTCCTTTTGAGTTAGTTCCATCATGCAAGTGTTTTGCATCCTGTTCAAACTTTTCCCACGGTGTTAGTGTTGTAGTCTCAGGTTTTGAAGCATTGTTAGTCACTTTCTTATCCAACCACGGCATTCCCACAATCACACCTACAATTATTATCGCACACACAATACCTAGTTTAAGACTTAACCAACCACACACCTTACCCTTTTTATTACTACCTCTATTATAAGCCATGTCTGGAAAGAATCAGATAGTAGATCAATAATCAACTTGAGGACGATATAAACTCTCTTTTCTCCGTTTTTTTTTTTTTTTTTTCTAATGTAAAAGTCTCTTTTCTCTCTTCATGTATTCACAACGTTTCACTCACTCCAGGACCCTTTTGTCAAATCAGGTTAGCAGCTTGTCATAATCGGGTTTTCGAAGTCAATTCAGGTTATCAGTGTCACATCCGGTAGTTTATAAGTCTCTTTCTTAGTTTTTCAGCTTTCTATTTTCCTTTTCGAATTTCGGTTTTAACACAGTCTCTTTCTCTGATTTATTTCAGGTACCGTAATATTGGCCTGGTACTTCTCGATCAAAATAGAATGCTAAGAATTCTTGTCGCCATTCAGATGTTGTTGCATATGCCCATTCAGGACCTGCGTACCTTCTGTTTGCAGTTCTTTTCCTTTTCAATCTGCGTTCGCCTTGCAATTCTCCTTCACTTAGATCCTCTATTCGGGATGTATCAGTTTCTTCTGTTATTGTTTCCCCTGGTGCAACTCTTTCTTTCGCAGCCTGGTTTTCTGGCCAATTATCTCCCTTATGCGTCTTTTTCCTGCTTGTTCTTTCAGGATGCTGAACAGCACCCTTCTCTTGTACTATGGTGTTTTCTCTTGATGGACCTGCAACTGGCCCACGGGATGACGGTGTACTTTGATCTCTTTCTACTATTTCCCCTTCTTCTTCTTCTTCTGGATCTGTAACGGGTTCAAGCCCTAACCCGTAGACGTCTTCTTCTGGGAGAACCTCTCCTTGATTTAGTTCTCCTGCTGCCTCTACTGAGATAGGCACACTGTCACCTCTCTCGAACTCGTTTACTGTTTGAGGGACAAGGCTGTTCTCAGTGGGCTCTCCTGCAGTCTCAGTTCTCTCTTGGCTATTTTCAGGCCCTGAGACTTCCCTCTCTGGAACTGCTGAGTCGCAAACTTCAAGTTCCTCATCAGTTGGACACGTTACCTTCTTTGTGTGACTGGCATGTATCCAGTTTGGAACGCCTGCACATTTCACAGCAGTGGTTGTTGTTAATATTACTTGATATGGCTCCTTCCAGCGTGGCTCCAAACACGATTTTCTCACGTGCTTCTTGACAACCACCCAGTCACCTGCCTGCAGGGTGTGACCTGGATCACAGATCGGGGGCAATGTGTTAGCTTCCACCTGGTAAGAAAAAGAGCGAACCACATCAGCCAAACCTTTGCAGTAGTCCAACACCATATCATCCGTAATATTCACAAGAGCATTTGCAGGTGCTTTGGGCAGCCTCATAGCTCTACCCATAAGGATCTTGTGGGGTGATAGTCCTGTCTTCTTATCAGGGGTGTTCCTCATCGACATCAGTACTAAGGGCAATGCATCTGCCCATTTCATATTGGTAGCTGCGCACATCTTCGCCATTCTTGATTTTAAGGTACCATTCATTTGTTCTACTAGTCCTGATGCTTCAGGACGGTAGCTACAATGCAGCTTCTGTTCAATGTCTAGTGCGGCACATAAGAGCTTAATCACCTCATTGTCGAAGTGTCTACCCCTGTCTGATTCTATAGAGACCGGAAACCCAAACCTGGGTATTAGTGCTCTAAGCAGCAGCTTTGCAACTGTGAGACTGTCATTTCTACGTGTGGGGTAAGCTTCAATCCAGTGGCTGAAAACACACACAATCACCAACACGTACTTCAATCCTCCACAAACAGGCATCTCAATGAAATCCATTTGCATCTTGCTAAATGGACCACCAGCTCTCCCTATGTGGCTCAAAGTTACCACAGTCCCTTTTCTGGCATTCATCTGTTGACAGATGATGCACCTGTGACAGGTAACCTCTGCAGCATGTCTGAATTTTGGGTTAAACCAGTCAATCTTGAAAGACCTGATCAATGCATCTCTCCCAAGATGTGCCTGTCCATGGTAGAGTCTCACAAATTGTGACAGAAGACTTTTTGGCAAAACCAGTTTCCCCTCCTCTGAGACCCATAAGTCGTCTGCTCTTTTTACACATTGCATTCTCTGCCAGGAAAGTTTTTCCTCTTTGCTAGCACGACCCTGTAGTATCTTTAGCTCGTCTAATGTATCAACCACCCTTAATGCAAGGTTCAAACATGTGTCATTCTCAGTTTGCGGTAACAATTCCCAATGATCTTTGAACGATATCCAGTTCAATGCGCAAAATCTTGCGACTTGATCTGCATAGCCGTTTCCCATGGACACAAAGTCTTGCGACTTAACGTGAGCATTGCATTTCACCACAGCAATTTCAAGAGGTAACTGAATCGCATGTAACAAATCCTTAATTTGTTCACCATTTTTCACAGGAGAACCAGAAGAGGTCATGAAACCTCTTTGTGACCACAACTGGCCAAAATCATGTACAATTCCAAATCCGTATCTGCTGTCAGTATAGACAGTGACTCTCAGATTTTCAGCTGCGTGGCATGCCTTAGTAAGGGCAATTAATTCTGCCACTTGTGCGGAATACACTCTCTCGAGCCAGGAAGCTTCGATGATACAAGCTATGGTACATACAGCGTAACCTGCTCTCTGCATTCCGACTGAGTCTCTCAAACAGGATCCATCAACAAACATAATGGAGTCATTTTCCTTTAACTGCGTACCTTGAATATCAGGTCAGGGCTTGGTACATAGTTCTGTCACCTCAAGACAGTCATGCTCTACTCCCTCTTCATTATTAATCTCAGTACTTTCAACAGGAAGTAGAGTTGCTGGGTTTAATACAGTACATCGCTTCAGTGAGACACTAGGCGACCCCAAAATGATTGTCTCATATCGGGTAAGTCGGGCATTTGTCATGTGCTGGGTTTTAGTTCGAGTCAACAAAATTTCAACTGAATGTGGAACCATTACTGTCAAGGGATGTCCCATCACTATGCCTTCACACTGCGTGAGGCTTTGACCAACTGCTGCAACTGCGCGCAAACAACCTGGGAAGGCTGCTGCGACGGAGTCCAAGGTAGCTGAAAAATATGCTACAGGGCGGTTTGCACCTCCATGGACCTGGGTTAAGACAGAAAAAGAACAAGCATCACGTTCATGACAAAACAGTAGAAAAGGTTTCGTGTAATCAGGCATACCCAAAGCTGGTGCCCTGCACATGCACTCTCTCAATTCCATAAATGACTCAAGCTCTTCTTTGGATAGGGTTATGGTGTACGGTTCATTCTTAATCTCTTTACCTGTTAGCTTTATCAATGGTTTTGAGATAATTGAGAAGTTGGGTATCCACTGGCGACAGTAGCCCACCATTCCCCAAAACATCCTGACTTCTCTTTGTTGTTGGGGGGTTCATTTGCAAAATGGCTGTCACCCTTTCTTTCGATATTCTCCTGGACCCTCTCTCAATCAAGTGTCCTAAGTACTTCACCTCTTTCTGACAGTACTGCAGCTTCTTTGGTGACACTTTATGTCCGTTCTTTCCCAAATGATTCAGTAAGGCAATTGTGTCATATTTACAGTCATCTTTTGTCCTGGACGCAATCAGCAAGTCATCAATGTACTGTACTAGAGTCAAATTGAAAGGCAGTACTAGGGATTCTAAGTCTTTTTTCAACATCTGATTGAAGATGGACGGTGATTCAGAAAACCCTTGAGGAATTCTGCACCAACTGTACACCTTGTCCAGGAATTTGAAACTGAATAAAAACTGGCTGTCCTCATGAAGAGGTATCGAAAAGAAAGCTTGTGACAAATCTACAACGGTGAACCATTCAGCATCGCATGGGACCTGAAACATGATCACTGCTGGATTGGGCACTATGGGGCAACACTTCACCACAATCTCGTTTATTTTTCTCAAGTCCTGCACAATTCAATCCTTCCCACAAGGTTTCTTCAGACCCATTATCGGTGAATTACATGGACTGCTCAATACTTCCTTCAGGACTCTCTGTTTTACAAAGTCCGCAATTATTTGTGCCACCTGGATAAGAACATCTTGTGCCACATGGTACTGCGGAACCTGGGGAAACACTGCATTTGGCTTCACTTGAACTTTAACTGGTTCCACTCCTTTTATCAATCCCACTTCTTTTCCTGTCAAGTCCCACACTTTCTCTGTCACCATTCCTTGTAACTCGGTAGGTAAGTCAGTCACTGTGAGCATCGGGAATAATGTTATCAAAGTGTAATCTTCATTTGCGGTTTCTGCTTCCGTCTCTGAGAACTGACCATCATCCCCTTCATCATCACTGTCTGTCTGCTCCTCAATTTCATCATTGGAACAGATAATCGAACATTTTGTCTTGCACAGTAAGTCTCTTCCCAGTAGGGATACCGGACTGGAATCGCAGACTACAAACTTATGCAGTCCCTGGAAGTTGCCAATCTCAACTTGCACTGGATCTGTAATTGGATTCATCAGGTACTGGTTAGCTACTCCGACCACTCTTATGGTACGCCCGAAAGTGGCAATTTCGGAACCTCTGCACTCCTGAATGTAGAGCATGTAGCTCCGGTATCAACCAAGAATGAGACCTTGTGACCCATTACCTTTCCCTCTACATAGGGTCCCTTCTGATCTACCTCTAGGGACGCTGCAAGCCTGCACTCTTCACTGTCTGAACTATCATCTGACTATTCCTCATTCATTCAATCTTCACCACGTAACGGGAATTGCTGTACTGTATTATTTTGGCTCATCACCTGACCTGTGACCTGCTGAGGAAGCATCACCTGTTGCTGTCTCTTTGGAGCCATTGGTAGTTGCATTTGCTGTCTAGGTGCCATGGGAACCTGCTGTTGTGCTGGCTGCATTTACGCTGGCTGAACATGCGACATTTGCATTTGCTGCATGGGCTGTAACCCCAGCATCTGTACCATGTTATTTTGAAAATTCGGGTATTGATTTCTCAATTTTGGACCTCTCATATTTTGTAATGTACCGACATTAGTGCTTTGTTGAATGACACCATCCTGCACCACATTTGGGCATTCCCACTTCCAATGCCCCACGCCCCCGCACGCGTGGCATGGTGACATCTTTTTCATCCCTTGTACATCATTTTGAACTACAACAGTATTCAAATCTGGACCGCGATTCACAAAACCTCGACCTCGGCCTCTCAGTTGTGCCTGAAACACACCCTTCCCTTGCGGTTGCTGCTGTATCATCTACTGAATTCCATTTCCCTGCATTCCTGCCTGTGCAGCCCTTATCTGCATCACCATCACTTTCTCCTTCAACTTTTTCTGCTTCATCTCAATCTAATCACTGCAGTATTTTGCATACTGCAACACCACGTCAATCGGCTTCGCTTGCCAACAGATCAAATGATTTTTAATCATCTGGCTAACCTCTGGTCTCAACCCTTCAACAAATCTTAACACAAGATGACTCATGTCTTTCGGTTCAATGGTCTCAGTACCACTGTAATGTTTGAATGCCTTCAACAACCTCTCATAGTAAGCATGTATTGATTCGTTAACCTCCTGCGAGGTCCGGTCGATTTTCTGCCAATCAGTCACTTTCCGCGACACTTTCTGCTTCAGAAACTCAATTACTTTGTGATAGTACTTCATCACCTCCTCAGAGGGTGCTCCGGTCACCTTATCCCTTGCCGGTTCCTGTGTCGGCCAGTCTACCCCTCATTGCACTCAAGCCATAAATCGGGCGGAACAATGATTTCAAACAAGGTATTCAAATCTTCCCAGAGACACTTTGCAAGCTTCACAAACCTATCTGTTTGTTGGTACCACTCGATCGGTTTCTCCCTCAACCTGGGATAATCATATGTAAAAGATAAGATGTCTCCCCTGGGCCACGGTACATGAATTAAAACCCCACCAGCTGTCTCTCTCATTGGTAGTATTTTTACCGATTCCGTATCTGGTGTAGTTTTAGCTTTACTTGATCCTGGACTGTCACCTTTCTCCTTGTCTCATTTCTTAGCCCATCTGCCTTCCCATTTTTCTAATGCTCCCCAGATTTGCGCACTTTGTAATATTTCTTTTAAATGCGCTTTCATTCAGGCAGCCATCATATGCTCGAAGTCCTTTGAGTCAAGGTCTAACCTGTAACTTCTTTTCAAGTGTTTAGTATTCGCAATATCAATATTGTATTTGTCTGCCAAATTAGCTAATTTCTGATGTACCTTGCCTACTTCTTTAGTAATCTTAGGGCACAGGTATCTCAATTCTGCTTCTGTGTATGACTCTAATCTGTTTACCCCCATTGTTCTGTCCACTAATTCAGCAGCTTCCACGCCCAGTCTCACAAAATTCAGGTAATCATCTCTCTCTGCCGTTATTGCAGCAAGTTGTGAAGGTTCATTATTTCCCAGCCACTCGTTTAGTTGCTGCACAGAAAAACCTTGCAACAAGATATTTCCTGCTTGCATTATTGGAGTCTGTGGTGTTTCCACACTCATTGTCTGAGGGGCTAACAGACTTGACCCTGCTTGTCTTATCGCCTCAATAGGAGCCCCAGTTGGACTAAGCCTTAACAGAGACCTGAGGTGTTCAGCTGTTTGTGATCTTAGCGAAATTGATCGAAGGGTTCCTGTGAATACCCCTCCCATCATTTCCTGGGTCCCCATTCCTTGATCACTTGTCTCAGGTTTACTCTGTGTAGATAGTGAAACAGGTGGACCAACAGTAATTGGCAACGATATGGCAGCTGGTGTCTGACCTGGTCCCAAACCCCGTGGAGCAGCGACTCCAAAGGTCTGATTTTCTGAAGCCGGGGCGGGTATTAATGGAGGACCTGCTGCTGGATTATACCCCGGTATCAGTTGTGGCTGTGGCTGGGGCAACAATTGTGGAGTTGGCTCAATCTGCACTAACCTTGATTTTGTATATATCAGGTCTGGCGGCACTATCAGGTTTGTAGTAGTCTCTAGTACCGGGACATCTGGATAGATTCTCTGTATCTGTGGTGGAGGTTGAATGTCTGGCGCGGTTGGTACGCTGACACCATTCTGTATCAAACCCGTATCACTAGTCTGTACTGTATCAGTAACTCCCTTCTCCTGCGTCTGGTTCCCAGGACCCGCACTAGTGCTTGGAACATTGTCTCTTACCGCATAAGGTGGCAGGCGATCATGTAATATCTGATTCAGGAATTCTTCATCGTCTGAATCATCTTCTTCTTCCCAAGGTCTCTTAGTTTCTTTAGGCTTACTAGAGTCTTTGTCTGTTTTACAGGTGGCTTTCTTTCCCTGCGTCTCATCTCCCTGTGTTATAGCTGGGAACAATTTTAATCCGTCAACTATTCCCAGTCTCCACATTTTGCTCTCATTATCCCACCTAGCTTCTGCATATGTCTTTTCTGCCCTTTTTATTCTTCTTTGGAATTTCTCTTGTCTCTGTTTAAGAGCCATTAAATCCCAAATCGCTAAAGCCTCATAATGAGCTGGCCTCGGAGGTGGTTTCTGTACACTTAACATCCACCTTAGATTCTCTAGAACTCTCGTATTGAACGTCCCATGTTCTGGGAACGCCAAACATCCCTCTTTTTCTTTCAATTTGCACCACTGTTTCATCCATTAACAAGGCGCGACTCCTTTTTCCTCCATGACTATGTAAGCTGGAGTTCCCTCAGGCGGTGTAGGTTCCCCTTCACTCGCCATAATGTATGCATCGCCTTTCAGAGCACTCTTAAAAGCTTTGACAAAATTCATCTTTGCATCTTTTCTTTTGTTGTATTTAATCAGAGAGTGACTTTAATTCCCAGGACACTCTTCACCCACCTTTCTCAGCCTATTGCCTCTCACGGACGGCAGCCAATCCGTGCGCGACCCCTCTCGACAACTGACCTATCTCAGCGCGGCACCACTGATGTCACACTCATCCACTGCAGCTGACAAAGTCTTGCGGCTCGTCCGCCCCTCACTGGATTCACACCAAACTAATGCAAAATTACTGTGAGCACCTTTAACAGCAACACTAATTTGCCGGTTTACTACAGGAAGGGTAACACATTCGCTTCAGAACTTTACAGAGATTTCACTTGAAGCCTCGGCCGCTACTCTCTCCTTCTCAGTTCCCGCACCTGCAAGCAGAATTCGACCCGCAAATCCTACTCTCGACTTGTCAATGGTTCGTTCTAGTGCACTTTAGAACTTGCCAAATCTCCATAGAAGGTTTTGTACATACAATTTGACTCAAACTCAACTTGTCAACCACGCCCGACTGACCTACTTAAACCGCACAAATTACAACATAAATCCAAGTGTCTCCTACACTTATCAATTTACTCCGGAGTCTTAGACCACGATGGGTCCGTACATGAACAACCAACCATGTGGATAATTTTGAGCACAAAGCGCCACACTCATATGAAGTACGCTAACTTCCCTACTCTCATACTGCGGAGTACGCCCACTCCTACTAAAACAACATTTACCTGGCTTAGATACACACAAACTTCACAATTCACCTGCGAAATGCATATGCTGAGCAAGCGCAAATTCTACACCACACATGCTATGACGCCGAGAACATTCCCAACTCACTGAGGCAGGTTCCGAGATCCCGGGAAAGTCATGGTGAGTTTTGAAACACATCATACCTCCAATTTGCATTATCTCAGAAAAACAATTTAAACAATGATTCTCCGTCCTAGGGCCCCAAAGGGCCAAACCGTCGCGCTGCTACCAGAACTGATAACGTGTCCCTTTATGATATTTTATTACACATCAGGACTCTTTTTAGGCCAATGAATCTTTTGACCCATTTGAGAGACACCTTAGGACGAGATAGCTGATCAATATATCAATCAAGACATCAATAACGTCGTCAATATTTATCACGACAATGCATTTCACTTTAGTAAAAGTCATTAATCAATTTCAAACTCTACCATGACCTTGTAGCAATGAATAACCACACCAGTTTAGTAGAATTTTATGAGTTTTATTCCCTATTGCTTACAATTCTAATATCAGATACGTCAATCTCAAAACCAAGAAACATAATAGCATAGTCACGATATGGCAACTTTGATAAGATTTCATTAAAGCGAGAATCACAAACATCAGAACATAACACGGCCTGAACATAGATCAAGTTTAGCAGAGTGTCAATATCACGTCAGTTCAACAAAGCATAGACTCAGTCGTTTGTCTATTTGCGTCAGTTTTTGTGAACACCTATCCTAACCACTGATTAGCATTAGCATGTTGGGCTTCATGCAAAACAATTTAGAACACCAATTTGGAACACATCTAACTAAGGTCTCTGTCAAAAGTAAGCATTTGGTACCTAGAAAGGAAAAGCAAACAGACAAATCACAATTTCATTGTCATAATTACCCTCCAAAGTTTAGGTCAGCACACAGGTTCAGCCTTCATCCTCAGGACATCAGTCAATTCGCTATCAGTCATGATTCAGCTCCGGGGCAAAAGGGCACTTCCCTCATAAGGAGGTAAAGTGTAAAATTGGACAATCTAAGGGCAAGGATGGTTTTAGTAAAATATCAAGTCACCAAACAGAGTGACAGAGCTTCTGGATCAAATCAATAGCATTCCCTAACTCACCTCCCTGACTCCCTGTGACATGGGTTTTTATCCCTTTTCCATTGTACATTCCCCCAAAATAGTAATGGTCATCTGCTATACCCCACTATCTTTAACCTATCATACAACACATTAGGTAATCTAACTCTTCACCCCATATTGTTTTACAAGTTTTTGTTTGGTCTTCATAATTGACGTCTTCAGAGGTGGCATGTCCGGTATGATTTCATCTTTCTGTAATTCTTTGCACATCTTTTGGTCAGCAGTTCCATTGTCTTCGCCGGTTTGAATGAACTTGTACATAACATTAATCTACACTGTTTCAATTTACTTTTAACATTTATTCTGAAAACAAGAGAAACGGTGATAACGGATCTAATATGGTTACATTCGTCTTCTAATTTGAAGAAAAAGAACACGGAGGGTCACGTCCCTTTGTGAGTCAGCATACTGAAAAATAGAAAAAGGCATTTAATATGAGAGCCAAGGCAGCTAAGCTTCGGTTCATGCTAACTTAAGGCCTATGAGGATTTCAGTACAGATTTAATAACGCAATCAATAGTATAAACTTATTTAAACATTTTGGTCATTATTATTAGTCTACGTATACATTGGTGGCCACTCCCCGTGGTCATAATTCAAGTGCACATCTAAGAAAAATTACTATCATTATAGTTTCTATGCAGCATTATCACACGTTGATTCATAAACATTTCATGTTAATATATATGTGATAAAGCTACGCTCTCTTAGTGGCATTCAGGGTTAATGTGTTATCTGCAAAGCACATCATGTGACATGCCAAAGACAGATTTTTATTTTATGTAGACAGATAAGTGGGTTACTGCTTTTAACACAGAGATACTTTTGTTACTTGCAGTTCATAAACTGTATTCCTTCTAATATAGCACAGTGATCTATGAAGTATTTGTGAAGGGCTAACAAGCTGTGAACCTTTGTTTCCCTCCACTGCATTTACTAGATGTTAGACTCCAGATAGGTGCGAGGCAGGATACTTCAACTAAAGGAAGCCTGAAGGCCCCTTAAATTTGGCCTTTGCAAGGGGCCCGGCTGCAGCTTCAATTATGAAAGCGTCCTCCTGCCTGCAAGTTGTTGCTCGGATCAAAAGCAGACAACGTGCAGACACTGCTGAATGTGTCCCGAAATCTGGAAATTACACAGAGACACATTTAGCATTTTACATTCGGGCCCAACGTCTTCTTGGCAGGGTGGACGGCGTCCACCCTGTGAAAATAGTGGGTGGACACCGTCTACCCATGTGTACCCCCGACTTGTGCCCTTTTGAGATCACACATGCATAATAAAATTTCAACCCAGCCAAGATGTAACATCTGTTCTGAATTACAGAGAGTTGTATTTGTAGGCTCCCAATTCCTTCCAGTGTCAGTGGTCAGGTTTAAAATATGTAATCCTTACATTCTCATCAACGATAGTAGGATTCAGACGGTAATGGGAACCACGCCAAAACAGAGAGATGGCAAGTTCACTCTGAGTACCATGAATGAGGTGTTCAAAATTATCTTGGTCATTAGTGGGTAAAAGTGATAAACTTTTCATCTCTGAGGGATGAAAGGCTACACAGGATGGAGATAGTATTTACATCTTGAACTTTGATGCCAGAGAGGCCACAGCCCTGAGAACAATATTGACAACTTTCAGAAGACAATCCACATGTACATTCAACTTCATGTCATGTGCATTCATTTTCTTTTTTTACTTTTTTATTATAGTTACTGGATATGGAATTAGCAATGCATAAAAATCAAATTTCTGAAACTACAACAGCCCAATTAACAAAAAATACAGCAGCTAATTATGACTCACAATTGGCTTAATAAGTCCAACAGAAATAAATCGTTCAAAGAGGAGTACATGTCCCTGTACTCTATAAAGTAGCATAATATAAATTTCTACTGCTTATGCTCAAACATGGGGAATGGATTTGTTAGGTGCCTCAAGCCAAAATTAATTCAGCTGTTAATATGGAATGAAAAACATGTGTTACTCAAACAGAGTAAAATATCCTAGCTCAGCGTGATATGTTTTACAGGAAATTAAAACTGTGCTTCCACACATAGGCCCTCATTCTGACCCTGGCGGTCTTTGACCGCCAGGGCGGAGGACCGCGGGAGCACCGCCGACAGGCCGGCGGTGCTCCAATGGGGATTCCGACCGCGGCGGTAAAGCCGCGGTCGGACCGGCACCACTGGCGGGGTCTCGCCAGTGTACCGCGGCCCCATTGAATCCTCCGCGGCGGCGCAGCTTGCTGCACCGCCGCGGGGATTCCGACCCCCACTACCGCCATCCAGATCCCGGCGGTCGGACCGCCGAGATCCGGATGGCGGTAGGGGGGGTCGCGGGGCCCCTGGGGGCCCCTGCAGTGCCCATGCCACTGGCATGGGCATTGCAGGGGCCCCCGTAAGAGGGCCCCTACATGTATTTCACTGTCTGCTGCGCAGACAGTGAAATACGCGACGGGTGCAACTGCACCCGTCGCACAGCTTCCACTCCGCCGGCTCGATTCCGAGCCGGCTTCATCGTGGAAGCCTCTTTCCCGCTGGGCTGGCTGGCGGTCTGAAGGCGACCGCCCGCCAGCCCAGCGGGAATGTCAGAATTACCGCCGCGGTCTTTCGACCGCGGAACGGTAACCTGACGCCGGGACTTTGGCGGACGGCCTCCGCCGCCCGCCAAGGTCAGAATGAGGGCCATAGTTAGCTATATAGCTGTTGCCCCAACCCACCATGCTCAGCCCTTTATTGGCTATTTGGGGTAGCTTGTGAGTAGACCTTCCTAATTTTTGGCCCACATGAAGTATCAACACCGAATGTGTGTCCTTTTATTACAACATCCTGGGGATCCTAAAGGCACTCACAGTTTGTGGATTCTCCTGGAGGGGACCAAGAAAATAGCCACAATATAGCTAAATTTTGAGTTTTGTTAGGACAAATAGGAAAAAGATGCTCTGAAAAAAAAGTGATTGTTTTTACATAAATATTGCATCAACGAACAGTTTGTTGTATTATAGTCACCATCTACCCAGCTTTCAGGTACGCACACAGCAGAATCAAAAAATATATTTTTTACCACAGTTTTGGCATTTGTCAAAGAGATAGCCCGTTATTTCTATTGTTTGTGCTTTCAACCTACTTCTAGTTGTGGTGGAAAGTAGTGTCAAAACCCCTGGATTATCCAGGGAAGCTATATACTCAGTTTGATCTGTTCATGTTGTGGGCACTAGGCCCAACCGCACACGTGTTACAGCATTGTTATTAGCACAAGTGGGGCATGCTGGTAGTTACACATTTTGTGGATTCCTGGAGATCCTGTAAGATTCCATCACAGAAATGTGAGGAAAATGCATGAGTTCAGGCAAACTTGAGGTTTGAAGGGCATTGTGGGTAAGAAAACCTTGTGAGGTTCACGGAAGACACACCACCCTGAATTTCCCTGGTTGTCTGTTTTTCAAAAATGTCTGTGGTTGGTAGGTTTTCATGAGTGGCAGGCCAGCACATCCCCAAATCTTGCGACTACCGCTATTGCTGATCTCTCCACATAGCACTTTAAGACCTTTTGTATCAAGGTCTCTTGGCCCACCCACACAAGTGAGTATTGTGATACTTGGGGGAATGTTGTGTGGTAGGAAAAATGTGACTCCCCGCAGATTCCAGAAGTTATTGTCACAGAAATGTGTATTTAGTTAAGGGTTTAAGGTTTGCAGGGCATTGTGGGTAAGAAAATGATGTGAGATGCATGCAAAGTATAGCACCCTGGACTCCCTCAGATGTCTAGTTTTCAGAACTGTCTGAGTCTGTAGGTTTTTCCAGTGGCAGCCTACTCAAGCCCCAAAAAGTGCAACTGTTCACCATTGCAAAAGGGACAATATTGGGAGTTAGCCACACTTTCCTGGCCCATATGTAAAAACAACAACCAAAATAATCAAATGTCCTCTCATTTGCCATTAGGATGGGGTGCTTTCGCCACAAGGGAGCAGAAAGACTATTGAGGGTTTTAGAGGTGAGGGTAGGGCCTGATGTGAGGATGGGCAAAAATGCTTTCAATTGGGTTCGAGTGGGCTTCCTGCCCTCCCCGACGGGAGCAGATCGGGGGTAATTACCCCCATCTGTCCCCAGGTGTTTAGAAAAACTCCTGCATCAGTTACGTGGGGTGAAGGCAAAGCCATGCCCATGCTGTGCAGACCCTCCCCTATATTTAAAAAACACATCTCTGGCATTGAGTGGGCTTTTTGCCCCTCTGAAGGGGCAGATCAAGGGTAATTACCCCAGCAGAAACACTTAAATATAAATATTGCCAATGGGAAGCACAAGCCCTTGCCCAGTGGGCCACTCTGCCTTTCCCTGGTTGGCAGTGGGTGGATTTGTGCTTGGGGATCAATTTCCTGTGGTGATTCCACAAGCAGGGATCCACTGGGCAGAGATCAGATTTGAAAGGGGAGATTCCCCCCTTTCCAACGATACCTCTCCCATTAGAATCAGTGCTTGAGGGGGATTCATATATGTCTCGAGCACTGATATAGTAAAAGTAAAGCAAGCTCATAGGCTCATTTTTCTTTCACTTTCACAAAAAAACAAAAAAAACAAAGACAATCAGGCTAATTGAGAAGCTCATCCTGAGCAACCTAATGAAAAAAAGGACTCCCAGTGTCGACCAATGGTCAACAATTGAACTGATGGCCACACCCAAGAGGTTAAAAAGATACCTACTCAGATACCTATTTAGGAACAGAAACTTCTTAAAGATACGTATAGCCCAAATACGTGATTGAGAATGGGCCCTTTTTAAGCACACCAGTAATATATCAAGATTTCCTTAATTTACAAGGAATGCATTGCATCCAAATTGTAGCCTGGCTCCTTGAATTTCACATGGTACATTTCTGTCCAGTGCCAATCATAGTCAGAACTTTGAATGCCAATCAGAACATGTCCCTCCAATAACTTTGATCTGCACCTGAACTCTATCACATACATCTAACCTTTAGGCCTTTATTTTTTACTTTCTCTGGGTTTACATGTTTTTCTTCTCACAAATATCACAATGACCTGGTGGCTGCAGTGACCAAGTGGGGCGGACTAGTATGGTGATGGCACATGTATATCCAAAGAGCTGGAGAGTTGGTGAGCACACCCTAGAAAAATGAAGTGTTGGTATTTGTAGGAGGCTGGCCTGGCTCATAGTGGGTACCTTGTGGTACTTACACCTTGTGCCAGGTCCAGTTATCCCTTATTAGTAGATTAGTAGTGTTCTAGCAGCTTAGGCTGATGGAGGTAGCTATAGCAGAGCAGCTTAGGCTGAACTAGGAGACATGCAAAGCTCCTACTATACCACTTATCTCATATAGCACTATACCATAAGAAACACAATACTATTTTCAGTGACAATATGTCAAAAGTATCTCAGAGGATATACTCCCTTAGGAGGTAAGTAAAATACACAGAATATACACAAAAACCAAAATCAGGTAAGTAAAACACTTAGAAAAGTAGTGCAAACACTGTAGAACACAATAGAATGCAATAGGAGACAATAGGCCTAGGGGCAACACAAACCATATACTCCAAAAGTGGAATGCGAACCGCGAATGGACACCAGGCCTAGTGTAGTGTGTAGAGGGTGGCTGGGAGTGTAAGAAAACACTAATGGTGTCCAAGATACCCCACCCAAAGACCATGAAAAGTAGGAGTAAAGTTACCCTACTACCTCAGAAAGACAGTAAAGTCGAGATAGGGGATTCTGTAAAGGCAACAACTGACTTCAAAGCACTGAAGACGGATGCCTGGACCTGAGGACCTGGAAAGGAAGGGGACCAAGTCCAAGAGTCACTTAAGTGTCCGGGGGGGCAGGAGCCCACTAAACACCCCGGATGAAGGTGCAAAAGGGCTGCCTCCGGGTGGAAGAAGCTGAAGATTCTGCAATTGCAGAAGGTGCCAGGAACTTCTCCTTTGGCCAGAAGATGTCCCACAGCGTGCTGGAGGATGCAGAGTTGCTTCCATGCAGAAAGACCACAAACAAGCCTTGCCAGCTGCAAGAGTCACAGTTGAAGATTATGGGTGCTGCCAGGGCCCAGAAAGGACCAGGAGGTCGCCCCCTGCAGGAGGAGACAGAGGGGGCGCTCAGCAATACAGAGAGCCCACGCAGAAGCAGGCAGCACCCGCAGAAGCACTTGAACAGGCGTTCAAGAAATCTGAGCACGGCGGTCATCTCAACACAACAAAAGAGCATCCCACGAAGCCAGAGGTCAACTCACCGAGTTGGGCAATACAGGACGGAGTGCTGGGGACCTGGGCTGTGCTGTTCACGAAGGAAGTCTTGCAAAAGTACACATAAGCCCTAGCAGCTGCAGATCACGCAGCACACAGGATTACTGTCTGGCGTGGGGAGGCAAGGACTTACCTCCACCAAATTTGAACAGAAGGACCACTGGACTGTCGGGGTCACTTGGATCCAGCTCCTGTGTTCCAGGGACCACGCTGGTCAAGATGAGAGGGGACCCAGAGGACCGGTGATGCAGAAGTTTGGTGCCTGCGTTAGCAAGGGGAGGATTCCGTCGACCCACGGGAGATTTCTTCTTGGCTTTCAGTGCAGGGTGAAGGCAGACAGCCCTCAGAACATGCACCACCAGGAAACAGTCGAGAAAGCTGGCAGGATGGTGCTACAATGTTGCTGGTAGTCGTCTTGCTACTTTGTTGCGGTTTTGTAGGCATCCTGGAGCAGTCAGCGGTCGATCCTTGGCAAAAGTGGAAGATAGAAGTGCAGAGGAACTCTGGTGAGCTCTTGCATTGGTTATCTGAAGAGAAACCCACAGGAGAGACCCTAAATACCCCTCAGAGGAGGATTGGCTGCCTAACCAAGGAAGAGCCTATCAGGAGGGGTCTCTGACGTCACCTGCTGGCACTGGCCACTCAGAGGTCTCCATTGTGCCCTCACACCTCTGCATTCAAGATTGCAGAGGTCTGGGACACACTGGAGGAGCTCTGGGTACCATCCCTGGGGTAGTGATGGACAGGGGAGTAATCACCCCCCTTTCCTTTGTCCAGTTTTGCGCCAGAGCAGGGGCTGGGGGCTGCCTGAACCGGTGTACACTGGTTTATGCAAGAAGGGCACCATCTGTGCCCTTCAAAGCATTTCCAGAGGCACGGGGAGGCTACTCCTCCCCCTCTCAGAGGAAATCCTTTGTTCTACCTTCCTGGGACTGGGTTGCCCAGACCCCAGGAGGGCAGAAACCTGTCTGAGGGTTGGCAGCAGGGGTAGCTGCAGAGAATACCCCAGAGAGCTAGTTTGGCAGTAACCGGGGTCCATGCTAGAGCCCCGGGGATGCATGGGATTGGCACCCCAATACCAGATTTGGCTTGGGGGGACAATTCCATGATCTTAGACATGTTACATGGCCATGTTCGGAGTTACCATTGTGAAGTTACACATAGGTATTGACCTATATATATTTCACACATGTAATGGTGTCCCCGCACTCACAAAGTCCAGGGAACTTGCCCTGAACAATGTGGGGGCACCTTTGCTATTGCCAGGGTGCCCTCACACTTAGTAACTTTGCACCTAACCTTCACCAAGTGAGGGTTAGACATAAAGGTGACTTATAAGTTACTTAAGTGCCGTGTAAAATGGCTGTGAAATAACGTGGACGTCATTTCACTCAGGCTGCAGTGGTAGTCCTGTGTAAGAATTGTCTGAACTCCCTATGGGTGGCAAAAGAAATGCTGTAGCCCATAGGGATCTCCTGGAACCCCAATACCCTAGGTACCATATACTGGGGAGTTATAAGGGTGTTCCAGTGTGCCAATAAAAATTGGAGAAAATAGTCACTAGCCTGGAATGACAATTTTAAAAGCAGAGAGAGCATAAACACTGAGGTTCTGGTTAGCAGAGCCTCAGTGACACAGTTAGGCACCACACAGGGAACACATACAGGCCACAATTATGAGCACTGGGGTCCTGGCTAGCAGGATCCCAGTGACACAGGGAAAAACAAACTGACATATAAGTAAAAAATCGGGTAACATGCCAGGCAAGATGGTACTTTCCTACAGTATTTAATCTTACATAAATCAATATATGTCCATCACTTTGTTGCACTGTTGTTTCACATCAATGCTCAAAATTTTACTAATCTTCCTCGTGAATTTAGTGGTATCCTAAAATGATCTGCAGCCAGCAGGGTGTCATCTTATGATGAGTGAGTCCTAGTGTCTCTGTGTATTGCTGGAAGTCCTAACATCAATATTCTCCTAGTCCCAGGATACTATAAATAGCCCTCAATATATACAAGCAGGTATTTTCCATCAGATAATTAGCAGCACTTCGGTGGGGCCTCAGAGGACTATCGATTAGATGGCTCCCTAACTCTGAAACACTGTTTACTCACCACTAAAATGCAGTAATATTCTACTTTTTCTGATTTAAAAAAACATGATGGGTACTGACAGTGTAGAAACTGAGCCACCTCAATCTAAAATAAAAATTGTCTCTTTGTGACAATTTTTTATGAGAACATCATGTGAGGTACATCTGGCTGATCAGCTGTGACTGGTAGAGTTCTGATGAATAGATGAAAAATGGGGAGGGGCTAAGAGATGCTGCTGACAGTGTTGGTGACCCATCTGGTCTTCCAAATGAACATGTCAACTTCATTTTTAGAATTTTCCAAAAACATTTTTGAATCTCCTCTTCTTCCTTTCTTTTAGGGTGTACCCTGACATGTCTTGGTGAATCCTGTTTAAACAATTCTCAGGGTCGAAATGCTGACAGTCTTGTTTGGGTTGAATTATTCACAAAATGTTGTTGAATAGGCTATAGACTGATCCCATTATCCTACTTGATTCGTTCTATGATTGGCAGTCAAGTCTACCTGTTTTGTTTAAAGCTGTGTATTTTCTGTCTCTTGGTCATGCTTATTTGCACTGTTCTATCTTACGTTTTATTCTTTGAAGCACTGAACGCAGGGATATATTCGAACATATATATATATATATATATATATATATATATATATATATATATACACACACATACATACAAACAAACATACATCATTTACTACCTGCTGGACTGTGATCGTGTATTTTGGATGCATTCCACTTGAGGAGGAAGTTAAGGCTCTCAAAAGATGTTCTTAGTTTAATATTAACAAATACCTATGAACCATTGTTTATCTTACTGCACATATTACCAAGGGTCTGAGGAATATAAGATCAGCCCACTACGTATAACTGTTGATTTCATACTTGTTACTCTGAAGCAGGAATTCAGAATCCAGCTAGTTCAGCGGCTCATAGTCTCTTCACCTATTTAAGTTTGAAGCCCTTTCGCACACTGTTCTTGAGAAAGCAGCACACCTGCTAACTCCTACTGTCTACGTTTCAGTTTCTGTCACAATAAATTTCCTTCTGCTGCCTATGTGAAGAAAATGTATAAAAGTGGACAAATCTAGGGAGGAGTTAGCATTATATGCTCGCTACCTTTGGGGAGGCGAGCTCTTTTTTTTTGCGATATCACTATTTTGCTTATTTTTGCATAATAAACGTGTTGCAGACTTCATGTAGGCTCAGAGCTACTGTTTTCTTTCACAAAATTATGCATGTCTGGATGTGTATCATGTGTGGTAAATGTATATTGTGTTTGAGTGAGTCAATATAATGGAGGCTTGTGAGCTCCATCTTGGATACCCTACACATTGGAGCTGAGGAATGTTTTCCTAGACTGGGGTGAAAGGAGGGATGGGGAGGGAGGAGACTATGCATTTAAGTGATGCGAGTGGAGAACGGGCTCCTTTACAAAATGGATTAAGCCTTTGTTTGGAAAAGAGGTGCTGATTAGCTTTCCTCAATACTATCATGTGGTAGACAGTAAAAGAGTGGGGTGCCACTGTTGATTCTATTGTTCAAGGCGGACGGAACCTTTAAGTGCACCTTGTCTTTTTTCACTCCCTGATTACACTTTAATTAGCTGATGATAGCCAGGTGCAGAGATATCACTCTTTTTTGTTCCTTCCATTGTGGATCACACAGTTTTGAGGCTCTGCTTCTGTGGGAAGTGTCTCTGTACACAAATGCTGAGAGTAGAAAGCACAGTTTAAAAAGAACCATCCAAACCAGTTCTGAAGCTGCAGACAGTTAATGCACATACCCTTTCTGATTTCTGTATACGAAAGTGGAACTCTCTACCCCAAATTGTTGGTCTAGTTCAAAGTCCTACGTAGCCAAGGAATGCAGTACTCCACTGAGTATTCAGAAGACAGCAGCACAAACTGTACAATAGCTTCACAAAGGTTAGGGGGCATCACCTGTGTTTGATATTTGGCTGGAAGGGCTGTGTATCTGTCCTGAACTGCATAGGAACCAGTTTGCCTTCTGAGAGAGGGAAGGTGTCTGCCAGACCTGAAGGTCGAATGTCTACGCAGGAGGAGCAAGGTGCACAATTTTCCATGTATCTGTGGAAAATCCAGAAGAAGAATACAGCTGAGGAGAGCAATCTGTGGACCCTTGTGTCTGGGGGCCAATTGTCCCTCCACATTGGTTCATGGGGAACCCATGAAGATTGAGACTGCGACTACAGAGGACTAGTTAGGACTGTGACCATCACTCAGAGAACTTAATATTTGTATGAATTCAGCCTGTGTGTGGCTGCATCATACCCAGAGAATTGGCCTCAGCGTAACTGCATCATGTCCAAAGAACTGGCGTGTGCATGGCTGCGTCATGACCACAGGACTGGCCTGTTTGTGGCTGCATCCTGCACAGCGGACTGGTCTGTGTGCAGCCACATTGTTGTAGAAAGCTGGCCTGGTGTGTGGTGAATACCCAGGGTATTATCACCTTATACCAGGTCCAGGTATCCCCTTATTAGTGAAGTGTAGGCAGTGTCTAGAAGCCAGTCTCTCTAGAGGTAACTGTGGATGAGCAACCAAGGCTAATCTAGGAGACATGCAAAGATCATGCAATACCACTGCAGTCACAAAGCACTTACACACATGAAAGAACCTCACAGTGTTACGAAAATAAAGGTGCATTATTTTAGTGACACAAGTACTAGAATACTAGATAGTTTCTCCAATAGGAAGTAAGTAAACACACTATATATGTACAGTAACAATCAGGAAACAGGCATAAAAAGTAATAGAAAACAGTGAAAAACAATTGGCAATACTGAAGGCCTAGGGGGAGACCAAACCATATACTAAGTAAGTGGAATGCAAAGGTCAGGTCCCCACCCAAGGAATTGAAATCTGTAGAGGGGAGCTGGAGGTACTAAGAGGTACTTAGAAACCCCAAAGGTAAGTACTATAGTACCCCCCAGCATCCAGGAGGAAAGTTACTGGTTCTACCCAAACCAACCCTCAGAACTTCAGAGAAGGATATTGCAAGACCCAGACAAGACTGCAAGAAACCAAAGGTGGATCCTGGAAGAAGAAGACCTGGAAAAGAAGGGGACCAAGTCCAGTTCCAGTTGGAGTGTCCGTTGGTGGCAGGGGCTACTACCCACCCGCTTGTGGTTGCAGGAGTTGGTCGATGGGGAGACAAAGATGGTCAGCAATGCAGCCCTGGAGCTGATAAAGAGTTCCTGGATTATGCAGTCACCGTCCTTTGCCAGTTGAAGGATTGCAGTCAGTCAGTGGTCTGGAAAAACCACCAGCAAGCCTTGGCAAAGGCAAATGTCGCAGTTGAAGAAAAGTGGAGGTGCAGGGGACCGGCAAGGTCCAAATGGGACTCAACCCATGAGTGGAATCCCAGGTGACCCTCAGCAGTGCAGAGAGTCCAAGGAAGAAGAGGCAGCCCCCACAGAAGACCCACAGGCAAGGAGCCCAGGAGTGGCAGAGAGGCCTATGCAGCACACCTGAGGAGAAGTCCCACGTCGCAGGAGAAGCACGCAGAGGGCTGTGCATCGCAGAGAAGAGTGCTGGGCGCTGGGGCTATACATGGAGCCTGAAGATCCCTTGGTGGAGATGCCAACAAGTCTTGGTAGCGGTGCACGGGGTACTGTCATGCGTGGGAAGGCAAGGGCTTACCTTCACCAAAGTTGGACAGCCGGCAGAGAGGACCAAGGTGACCATTCCAGACCACCATCCGTGATGCAGGATCCACACAGCTCAGGATGAGAGTGCATCCACGCAGCCGGTCGCCATTGCATTTGGTAACTGCGGATGCAGGGGGGTGACTCCTTCACTTCAAGGGAGATTCCTTCTTGCTTCTTGTGCTGACTGAAGACTTGCTGCCCTTAGAGGATGCACAGCCAGGGAGATGTTGCGGTTGCTGAAAGGAGCTGGAGAAACAATGTTGCAGGTCGAAGTCATCGCTGTTGCTGCAGATTGTAGGTTCCTGTGGAGTTCAGTTGCGATTCCAGCAGCCAGAAGTCGAAGTAAGTGGTGCCGAGGAGTCTTGTTGGAGTCTTGCACATCAAATCTGAGGACCCACTCAAGAGGGAAACCATAAATGGACCTGGAAGGGGGATTGGTCACCTAGCCAGGTGACCACCTATCAGGAAGGGGCTCTGACGTCACCTGCCTAACCTGGCCACTCAGGAGCTCCCAGAGGCCTCTGCCCACCTTGGATTCAAGATGGCAGAATCAAGATGGACAGGGGACTGGTCACTCCCCTTTCCATTGTCAGTTTTGTACCAGAGCAGGGACTGAAGGTCCCTGAACCGGTGCAGACTGGATTATGGAAGGAGGGCACCAAATATGCCCTTCAAATCATACCAGTGGCTTTGGGATGCTACCCTTCCCAAGCCATGTAACACCTATGTCCAAAGGAAGAGGGTGTTACCTCCCTCTCCCAACGGAAATCCTTTGTTCTGCCTTCCTGGGCTTGAGCTGTTCAAGTGGCAGGAGGGCAGAAACCTGCCTGAGGGGTGGCTGCCCGGAAAACCCCAGAAATCTGGTAGGAGCAATGCTGGAGGTTCTCTAAGGAGCCCCCAGAGTGCATGGAATCGTACAATCAATACTGGAAACAGTATTAGGGTATGATTCCGACATGTTTGATACCAAACATGCCGAAGTTCAGAGTTACCATTATGTAGCTGGACATAGGTAGTCACCTATGTCCAGTACACGTGTAAAATGGCGTACCTGCACCCTACCCTCTGGGCTAGGAGGACCTACCATAGGTATGACTTACAGTGACCTGGTGTAGTGACCTCTAGTGAAAAGGATGCATTCACACTTGCTGCAATGGGAGGCCTGCAGATACACTTTGCATGGGCTCCCCATGGTTGGCATAATACATGCTGCAGCCCATGGGGAACCTCTGGTGCTCAAAGCCCTGGGTACCATATACTAGGGACTTGTAAGGGGACACCAGTATGCTAAATGTGGGGTGCTTGTGGTCCAAGCAACCAAGTTTAAAGGGAGAGAGCACAGTCACTGAGGTCCTGGTTAGCAGGATCCCCATGAACACAGTCAAAACATACTGCCAACAGACAAAAACTGGGGGTAGCCATGCCAGAAAGCCAGTACTTTCCTACAAATGTGCCCAGTGAAATTACCTGTGCATGGCAAGTCTGCTCCGAGAAACCAGTCTCTGCAAGGCTGTAACAGCCAACCCATATATGCAGGGCCACAACTATCTACGTTGTGATGAGCCTTGACCTGCGATCCTCATCAAGACAACTTGACTACTGCAACATACTTTGGAGGTTCACTCAGGATCACAACCAACTAGAACTGCCACCTGCTCGTCTTCTGGGTGGGTGGCTAAGCAGCCATCACAAAACACATAGACAAAGTTGATGGTTGTGACACCAACTGTCAGGAGAGGGACGAGGTGCTGAGGAACGAGCCAGGCAGCTGCACCAAAGACTGATTCACTGTGTGCGGCAAGATAACCATTGAAACTGACCTGTAAAGAGTGCAGACAAGCATCTTAGGAGTTAAAGGTGCACCTGAACCAAAATCATAGCAACACCTCTTACCCCAGGGTGGGACCACCTAGACTAGTGTAGCAGGATGGGGAGTAGTGAACAGAAGCACAGCACTGCCTGATTACACCCAAGGACATTCACACACTTTTCTTCCATAAAAAGATAAGCACTAGGTTGGACAGTCATTTATTGTGCACTTTATGATTGTTGTACTCTAAGCTCTTGCCCCCAGATTATCACAACCAAAAGGTTTGGGTTGTCTGTTAGGTTTAATAGGTTTTATAAACGAGAAGAGATGATGGAAAATATTGAACCTGAAACAGGATAACAAAAACCAATGGTGAGCATTTGAAAGCAGCCCCAAATACGGCTCCTTAAAAAAAAAAGAATTGCAAGATGGTGTAAGCTCTAGCTTGAGGTTTAATCAACCCCTTCTGTTCCTCAATGAGTTTCTCCACCTGAAGTAATTGGCACAATCCACGGTAGGCGCTTTCACTATCTTAATTTGGTTCTCAAAACGCTTGCTTCGCCCCAGCTGAGAACATCAGTGGCCCACATACTTCAACCATGGAATTAAATGCCATCTGTCTCTCTCTTGAGAGAGAGAGACAATCTTTCAGGACCAATCTATTCAATTTACACTCTGGTTTGATCCAAATGGTACACCACCTAATAAGGGGACACAGACCAATAATGTCACTCAAAAACAGTAGTCCTAATTCTTTACTAACTATGTAAGAAGGTGTGCATTGTGGGATGCTCAACAGTCTTTGGCAAAATTTAACTTCAATAACTTTATGTGAACTTGCTCCCATACATCCCCATACACCACTTACATAAACTGAAACTGGGACTAATGTAGCCTGGTACATTTTTATCATAACCCCTGGAGGTTTGTTGCTGAGCCTAGAAACAAACCCACCAATGGCCCCGATCGTCCTCAGCAGGGTGAACTTCTTGTTCATCGAAAGGGGAAATCAAGTACGTGTACACGATCAAAAATAACCGCAAGATAAGAGAAAGAGGGGACACTCTCCAAAACATGATAATTAGTGGAACACTGCAAGGATCTCTTGGACTTGGGGCCCATTGTCATCATGCATGATTTACTATAGGTGGTAGACAAATCTAAATCTGCCATAAAAGTGTCAAATTAATCTATTAGTAGCACATTCCTAGACAACGGGATTGCGCCCTCAGCCTAAAGTAAGTTAGGTATAGCCATTGACCCCACCACAGGCAAATCTGCATTCCCTGACAAAAATGGATTCCAACTTTTAATGTATAAAGTAAAAAGGAATGGAGCTAGGATAGAATCCTGGAACATTTCCTGCCTAACTTTAAACAACTTTGTCCAGGAACCATCCATATTGTTGCTCACCATTGATGACATAAAGAAATATCCTGGTGCTGATCACTTAAAAGTATACTATATTTACATCCAACCCAAATAGAAAAAATACATGGCCATAGTTTAGCCCTATTTACTCTGTCTCAGGCAGATGTAATGTCCATTAATGCAAGGTGATGTTGACCTAACCTTGCATTCCCATATTTGCTTATAATCTAGTGCAAGTTCAGGCAGTGGTCACTGGTACTAAGACCCGGTCTAAAACCGAATTGCAAGTAAGAGAGGACCCCATTTTTCTCCGCCCAGGACAACAGTCTACTAAGAATCATTCTCCCCACTACTTTAACAACTATGACTATTAGGGAAATGGGACGATAACAGTAGGGAGCCGCCCCTTCACTCTTTTTTATAATGGTGTATATCAAGTTTTAGGTGGGCCTACCACCACCGCCATGTTGATACAACAAACCATAATCCGGGTCCACAAGGTAGCGTCACTCAGAAATAAATCAGCCCGGATCCCATTGGGCCTCGTGCCTTGTTTCTAGAGAGCATCAGAACAGCATTTTTTAACCTCCTCCAACTCACAGACAAGGTCCTAATGCTCCACTCTGGTTATTGGCTCTTCATGTAAGGCCTCATTGCCTAAACTGTAGACCACTTCAAAATGAGTTGCCCATTGCTCTGGTGGGATATGGGAAGGAACTGAGCCCATGTCTAAGGTGTTAAGAAAAGACTGATTAACAACTTGCCAGAATTCAGAGCTATTTTGTGATGAGGAAGCTAAAAGTAGATCCTGACAGGCCTCCTCCTTGCTCTCTCTTTTCCTCCTAAATATCTGGGCTTTGTAATCCCTCCTGCAATTAGAAACCAATCCATGGAATTAGTTCTCAGTGCCTGGCAAAGTGTTCTATGCAGCGTGGTGGAATATTTGTAATACCATCTATGTGTTACACGGGGACCCACCTGAATGGGATTTATAAGCAACGAGCGAACCGTCTTCGCAGTCATGGACAAAGTCCCTTAAACCTTAAGATGGTTATTATTGAATCTCTTGGACGTTATTCTAATTTCTAAGTACAAGTTTGCCTTAAGTATTGTGAAAAGAGAACAGGATCACATTCAACCTTCTTAGTCTTCAGCCTTGATTATTAAGTATTATGCTTATTAAAGTGTTACCAATGGCCCTTTCTTACTGGAGGGCCCACCTCAATCATAAGGACATGAAAATTTGGTAGGTAAAACCCAAAGGGTGTATCATCACACCCTCTAAATCACTGAACAGGTTGCCTGAGGCCTGGATAAAACCAATATCTGTTGAACAGCCTGTACCATCTACCCATGAAAGCGGGAGGTAGAAATGTTGGGTTCTGCAGACCAAACACATCTAAGAGTCAAGTACTGAAGGGGTTGGGCTTGGCCTAGATTGCAGAGCCTGGAACATCAGAGGCAAAGAACTTCAACCCCCATGGTTGCGGTCCAGTAGCCCCCGTTTGCCCATGGCCCACCAAATTATTTGCCAGTATTAAGATGTCAACATTTTTGTTTATCATTGCTTGTGGACTAAGACTTCTTTGATGACATTCTGTAATACTTTGTAAAAGGGTAGCACCACATAGACTTGCTTATCCTTTTTCACTTGCACAGCTTAAGATCAGTAAAACATGTCTTTTTGCCACACTACTTAGGGTGTCACTGTACTGTAGCTGTGGTAGCTATTATTTAATTTGAGTTTTTAGAGATATTTGTCTACAGGGAAGCAGGCTAGGGTATCCATTGATGGACCTGATATGTTTCTCCTCCTTGATGGCCATTTGGGTAACAAAGGTTACAGGGACGTTTCAGTTAGGTTTTGAATTTCTGTATTTATTCGCACAAAACCATAGACATTCAGCAGTTATAGTTAGAGTTCTTTTAAGTAACCATAACTTGCGCCCTAAGGTAACTATAACTCGCCCCCTTGCTATGCACAGTTTTCTTATCAATAATGTTAATGCAAATGTTGCAGTGATATCGAAGATGCCATTCAAGATCTCATCAATGACATAATATTTGTAGTAATTAGCTGTGCATGGCAAAGGCGGGAGTTATAGTTACCTTAGGGCGCAAGTTATAGTTACTTGAAAGAACCTAACTCTAAAGTCCCTGTAACCTATGGTTTTTTCAGTGTATTTTCGTGATTTTTGAAGGTAAAGTAATTTTATTTACTATATGTTATTGCAACCCTGGGTGTACACATCCTTTGGCCATGTGTGGTGGGGGTTAGTCCCAAGGCTTGGCCTTTCAGCCAATACCTTATAACACCCAACCTGTGCCATGCATGGCTTCTGGCCTTGTGCAGCCAGTTTGGCAACAAGGCCTGTCTCTGTCAGTGGATGTGTGAGTGGGTACGTGAGTGTCTCAGTGGCCTGAAAGTGGGTGTGTGAGTCTATGAGTGGGTCGGAGTGGGTACATGAGTGTCTGAGTGGGTGTGTGAGTGGACACATGAGCGTATGAGTGCATGTATGAGTGAATTAATTGGTGTATGAATGACTCAATGGTTTTCCTTTCAAACTTTTCCATAATTAGGAATATTTTGCAAATAAATTGTGGAAAATTCACACATTTTTGAAAATATTGCGTGCAGTGACGCAAAACTATATTAAACCTATAATTTGCCCCAAAACACATCTATATTACACCCCTGTGGTCAGGGTACCCTCACCATGACCCCTTATGCCACTTTCAATTTCAATTTTCACCCCCGGGGACTGTGTCCTGTGAAATAAAATGGCAGTCACAGCTTTCTAGACAGGTTGCGGTCAGCCAATTGCAACGCTTCTTTTCACACGTGTATTCATGAAACTTCATGGAGTTCACGATTAATCGCAGCCAGAGAGATACATTTGCCCTTAAATATCTCCTAAACTACTCAACAGATTTGCATCAAATAACAAAAAGCAAAAATCACAATCTGTATACCAGAAGCTACCTTTCTTCCAAAATTGGTGTAATTCAGTCCAGTGGTTCAGGCTATAGACATGTTGACAGGTCCTACGGTATTAACATGGGAAGCGCAACATTTTTTTAGACCCTTTTTTCTCGGTCCCCGCTTGACGGTTTACCCCAAAACTTCCTGTGTGCAACAAGAATCAATGGTCCACTTTTTTGAAATATTTTTTGAAGATTTGTCAAACGGTGTCAAAGATATAGGCAAGAAAAAAGCCTCTTTTTCTATGAAAACATGGTCCTAACTATAACTACCTACTGGTGACTGCCAGTAGGTGTAAATATAGATATATGTTCAATCCACACAGTGAGTTAATTCACTGAAGCAGCCACACCAACGTAGAGGGAAAGCAGTCAAAGATTCCAAACGCTGTGTGTAATGAACATCTCATTTATTAGGGTATAATTGAACACAGTACACCATACAAGAGCAGGACGCCAATGCGTTTTGGCACAGGCCTTCAACTGGGCAACCCGCATCCCACCACTCATGCAATTATATAGTTGTATAATCAATCCATCCTTAGTTGCACTGCCTCTCAGTCCTGCACACTAGACAGCTGTTGTTGAACCTGGCCCTTTTTGCGGGTTCATCCCCAGGCTTTTTGCCTCTTCCTCCTATTTTTTTCTGACCTCTTGCTGTTGGCTCAAGGACTCTGAGCACTTTATCACTGCTGATCAGTGCTAAAGTGCAGGTGCTCTCCCTTCTAAAGTTGGTATGACTGGCTTATACCTAAATGGTACATTTAATTTACCTCTAAGTCCCTTGTACAGTGGTATCTCTATACCTATGGCCTGTAAATCAAATGCTACTGGTGGGCCTTCAGTGCTGCTTGCGCCATCCACTGAAGTAGCCTCTCAAACCTGTCTCAGGCCTGCTAGCGAACGGCCTGCATGCGCAGTTTACTGCCACAGGGACCTGGCATCTAAATTTACTTGCCAGGCCCAGAACGCCCCTTTTACTACATGTAAGTCACCCATAAGGTAGGCCCTAGCTAGCCCTATGGGCAGGGTGCTAAGTATGTAGAAGGCAGGACATGTGCCTGGTTGCATGGCCTGTTCTGGTAGTGACAAACAGCCTATTTGGTTTCTCACTGCTGTGGGTGCTGCCTTGCTCATAGAACTGCACTGGAAATGCCCTGCCTTATGACTAGGGGGTATTTTCTGATTTATGAGGGGTAGCATAGGCATGTTTGGTATGGTTACTGGTGTAGGTGGATTTGTTATTACCATTATAGAAATGCCACTAGAAAGTGAGCATTTCCCTGTGCTTATGACTCTGGTGTTTTGCAGCTTGCCTCCAATTCATGTCTGGGGGAGAGTGACAGTTGGGCTTTGTGCATACTTTTCAGACAGCCTGCACACAGGGAGGGTGGATGTGTCACAGAGGTGCATCTACATTTTGAATGGTCTTCCTGGGCTGAGAGAAGGTGATGGCGGGGCACACTTGCATTTGTAATGGCTGTGCCTTGGCCTCACACTAAGGGCTTGTTTACCCCAACTGATGTCTGGAGCCTGTGCTAGAGAAGAGAGGGAACACTCCTGGAACCAGTTGTAACTGGTTGAAACCTCCTCTTCCCCTCTTTGTTAGTCTTGTACAAAACAGAGTATAAGTACAGGGGGTTTTCCCCCATGTAAGAGGGACACTTGTTACATACTTGGAACTGGACACAGAATGCTGCTGGATGGACTCACAAGGAACCATCTTGGACTGCTGTGCTGACCTGTGACCTGCTTGGTCACCTGGAGGAACTGCCACTGTCTGCATCCCCTTTGTGCTGCCTGTTGCTGGGCCCTGCCGCTCTGTGTTCCACTTTGGTGTCCCCAGGGCCTGGATGCTGTGGCCCCTGACCCCTGCACTTGCCTGTTTGAAGTGCATGGGGAGAGCCCCATTTTTATTACATAGTGCCTTGAGATCGCTTTCTTTTTATGATTACAGCACTGGGAGAATCGCTTTATTTGCTGCCTTGATGCCTTGAGAGCACCTTCTTTTGCAAACATCGTGCCTTGAGTGCATTCGCTGAAAAGTCACTGCCGCGACCCAGGCGGCTTGTGGAGTGGAGTGCATCTGAATCGCGCTCCTGCAGTTGCCCCCAGGACATGTGAAAATGAAGAACGGAGTGAGCAAGCTCCTTGCGGTGCCCCTGGGGTGACAAGCACTGAACCAAGTGCCCTCCAGAGGCACCAGTAGGCGCTCACTTTAGACAATTCACTGCTGCAGCCTGGGGATTGCGAAGGACATTCTCGCACCAGGTCGGGTGTGGGTGAGTGTGAGAGAGCAGCTCCAGGAGAGAGGAAAACCTCATCTGAGGTCCCCCTACTCCCAGGGCCACCCCAGTGCCCATGACGTTGCCAGGACCCGCTCGGGGGGAGATGTATGGCCCCCAGAGCGTGGGAGGTGGCCAGACCCTCTCCTCTCGGGCAGCAGGATAACCTTTATAGGTGGTCCCGCCCAGCAGGGAGGTTATGCCAAGTGCCCCCTGGCTCAGAGGGGGCCCCAGAGAAGCAGGACACGGGGTGATTCCCCCTCCCCGGTCACTGCATTAGGAGCGTGGACGCTCCCACAGTGCTTATGGCCCCAGCGAGAGTCGGGTGAGGCCCGTCCAGTTTGGCCCCTCAGATCAATAAGCAGGCCGTGGTGGTGACCCTCGACGGAGGTCCCCGGCCTGCCCAAGGTTCTCCCAGCCAGGCAAAGCCTTCTTCTGCCTGGGTGCCTTGCCTAAATTTAGGGTGCCGGTAGGATCCTATTTTCGCTCATGCATTCTATGATGGGGTTTGGTCCCCCGTGCTGAGATATTTCTCATGCCATGTGCATTTTTGTTAAGGATGTTGCCTCTCTGGTACATATGTGATAATGTCCTGACCTTGCTTTATTAGGACCTTTTGCATTTATGATGAGGCGTCCTTATGACTTGCAATGTGTTTTTTCTAATGTTCCTGTTATGGGCATTTACGCTAATATGTTCTTGTGACTTGCCACGTGATTCCTAATGTTCCTGGTATGGACATTTATGAGGATCTTGTAACGTGCATTATTGTAGTAATTTTTTTCCTGGTTACTGCTTATGTTGCAGAATAATGAGTAACCTGTGTGTTATATGTGACTACTGCTGATTTTTGCAGAGTAACAGTACTGTGTAATGTTCTGACAACTGCTTGGGTAGCAGGATATTACCGACATGTTGTGTTTGGTCTAATAATGTTGTGTACAATACAGTTTATTTTTATATAACTTGATGTTGTGTTTTCTTTGTGATTAGGATAGTGCAACAAGTGTGTTGTGTGTGTTGTGCAAACGCTTTACACATTACCACTGGGATAGGCTTAACTGCTGGTGCCAAGCTACCAAGGGGGAGAGCAGGGGTTATCTTGGGTGTGTATCTCCCTTGCCCTGACTAGTGTGGGTGAGTTCTTGCTGGCTTCGGTGCATACCCTAGCCAACCAGAAACCCCATTTCTTACAGCTGCCTGATAACCCTAAAGGCTCCTTTCAGGCGCCATGATTTCACACTCTTAGAAATATTTCTATGAATGGACATGCTGTCTCACAACAGAGCACCATATGCCAAATTCACTATCATATTGTTGCCATACGTGTGCATAAATGTAGAAAAGAGTGACAATCCCATGCATATGTAAACACATCTTAAGAGTCGACATTATAGCTAGCCAATGGGAATTAAAGCAGAACACAATTATCTAGAGCTCAAATTGTAGAATATTATATCTGTAGATGCACAATAATTCAGTTTAGTCCCACGCAATGCCATATCTTCTTTTTGCTTATTGAATTCACATGATATATTAAGGTTCCTTTTATGGCAACTTCCTAAATAATCTGTTGGTGTGCAATAATTTGCACATACATCACCATAAAACCAGCTAAAAGAGAACACATTAATAAATCCAGTCATTGCATTTAGGCCGTGGAGACTGATTTTGAATACAATTCTCAGGAGCCTAAATCCAGAAAAGATGTATATATGTGCCTATGCACAATGGTTCAATCAATTCCCATACAGAAACCAATCATATTTGCATATTGCGATTGACATTGCGCAAGGAGGCCGCTATAATAGCAGCATCATGGATAAAGTGTCTGCGTGCAACCAACAAATTAGATTACAATACAACAGCCTGTAACACTGTCACTTAAAAACCCCTGGAATAAGGAGATAAAAATATATGATAAAGGCAGTTAAGCAATTGGTTCTGCACCATCAATCAACCCAATCCTACAAATGACCACAAGTGAATCCCTAGCAGCATCTAAGCAATTAAAGTGACAAGGTGCATTGCATCTAACCATGTCTATAGCATTAAATCAGGAGTAAAATTCATGGCAACATACAGAAACGAATGTGTCTTAGTGCACCAGCGCAATGTTCATTATCTATAGCAGCATAACCGGAGTCAAATTGTGGCATTTTTTTTTTTAAGAAATAGAGGCTTATTGTTCACCAGTTAAATAGCCAGTAATATATGCGAATATGTGCACGCACAAAAGGTCAATCAAGTCCTACACAGTAGTCTATGAAGTGTGCATGCTAAATTGACATTGTGCAAAGATGTCACTAATTAGTAGCATCATGTATAAAGTGTCAATGTGCAATAAACAGATTGAATTAACCTGCATCAAACTATGTCCCGCAATTGCCCAAAACATCTCTGAAATAATGAGATACTAATCCATTATAGTGACAATGAGACAAACGAAGTTGCACCCTCAGTCGACCCGGTTTCACGATTAGCTAGAGCTGAATCCATAACAGTATCCAGGTAAATAAAGTGACAAGGTGCAAACCATCTAACCATATTTATATCAGCATCTCTGGAGTCACAGTTATGGCAACATATATGCAATAAAGTGTCTTTGTACACCGGTACAATAATCCATAACTATGACAACAAATCCAGAGTCTCAAATATATATGCACATTTTAGATCATATTGTTCACTAGTCAGAAGGTCGCTGCATCAACCTACCAAACCTGGACATACAATTGTCTACTGAGTATGAAAAGAATACCTCACAGCTGGAAACACGTGGTATCTGTAAATGCATCATTACACTGCAATTATGCCAAACCACCTGTTGGCATAATTAAATCTAATATGCCATATTGATGTTGTCATACTATCCAAATTTGAAATGCTCTAGCAGCGTAAGTAAAATAAAGTGTCACAGTGTACAATCCTTCTGACTCACAAGTCAAATCATCAGAGTCCTAAAGGATGACTATTGACCTAAACCAAGACAAAATAAATAAAATCGCCACCATCAATGCAGTTGGAGGGCATCCAGGATAAGTGCAACATGATAGCCAATGCAAAACAAAATAAAAAATATTAGAAATTGGTTAAAAACAAAACTCATGTTTAAACCTCCTATATGCTCCATTTTCTTGTAGTCTCCTTATCCAGGGGCTCATGAGCGCAGCAATTAACATTCACGTTCCGAGCAGAATACTCTCCCTCTTACGGTTCATCAGCTTTAACCATACATTATTGGATATCAAAATAGCCTCAACCTCCAATGAACATTATTCAGTCGATCAACAACCCTGACATGCTTGACACAACTTAGCAGTCATATGTGAACATGTAACTCTGCACCAAGATCGTGTCCCCATGGCCTTTCAGTTTCTATTAAGATTATCATTTTGGATTCGTGTCTATGCATTTGACCTCCACATGGATGAGACTTGATGTGTTTGATCCCATAAAATATTATACAGTTGATATTCTCATCGTGCACCTCCCAAAGATGTTTGGCCATAGGATAGTTTCTGACTTGATTTTTTATTGCTCTGAGGTGCTGCAATATACAAGTCTTAACTTTATGGATAGTGCTTCCAACATAACTCTTATGGCACTCACATTCCAAAACATGTACAACAAATTATGTCTCATATGTAATTCTCTCTCTTATGGAATATACTCCGCCCTCCAATGTTTCATAAGTGTGTTTACTGACACCATAGCTACAAGCCTTGCAGTAGTCACATTTTCAAAAGACTAAATTCTTGTTGGTTAGCCAGTTTGTTCTTGTATTGTTGATAAACATACTTATTTTCAAAACATCACCTAGTGATCTGGCCTTGCTGAAAGCAATCTGCGGACATTGACCTACTGTTGTTGTAATGTGTTGGTCATACTGCAAGAAATGCTGACTGAGCGTGAGGACAGATCTGTTTGCCTGATGTTCCCACTTATATTCCACAAAGAATTGCATTTATGATTGATCAGAGTTTGTATCATTGTTCTTGTCAGACCCACTCTGTTTTCGATCTTACTCTTAGATAGGCTTCCTTTAAGATTCTCTGTGGGTAACCCACTTCATTGAAACCGTTCCATCATGGCTTCTGCCTCAGATTCAAACAAACTCTCGGTCAAACAAATCCTAGATCCTTCAATACTGGTCGATATGGGATGGTCAATTTAACTGATTTGGGATGCCCACTGTTCCCATGTAGAATGGAATTGCATGCCATTGTTAGACGTGGCATCTTTTGGTGTGATTTCCCCTGACATTTTGCTTTCTGACCTCCTGTTTTGACTGTGTGCTGAACTTAATTTTTGCTGGTTTATGCCACTGCTATACCTGTGCTAAGGTGCATGTGCTCTGTGTCTAAAACATGGAAGCATTGACTTCTGCATGATTGGCATATTTGATTTACCATTAAGTCCCTAGTAAAGTGCACTATGTGTACCTAGGGCCTGTAAATCAAATACTACTTGTGAGCCTGCAGCACTGGTTGTGACACCCAGTACAGTAGCCTTTCAAACATGTCTCAGGCCTGCCATTGCAGAGCCTATGCATGCAGTTAAACTGCCTGTTGGAAAATGGGTTATTGGTAAGGGCAGGTAAATACCTACACTTAGCAATAGGCCACTAACCTCCACTTAGGTCCAGTTAGGTCTCAGTAAATTAAACCCAGCTCAACCCTTGGTAGCTTGGCAACGAGCGACAAGGCTTAACTTAGGAGACAGAGTGTAAAGCATTCAAATATCACAAAACAGTAATTAAATAAAACACAGGAAACAGTTTAAAAATCCCAAACCAATTTATTAAAATAAATTATATTTTTATCTTTACAATGACACAAACACAAATAAAATCGGATAAGGGGAACCGGAGATTTGAATTTTTAAAGAATGAAGGTTTTCTAGTGCATAGAAGCAACTAGCGCTCAAAGGATTAAAAAAGGTCACACTGGAAAGGAACAAAGTCCAGAGTTCAGGCCACCCACGAGGTAACACTGTCACACTTACTTACAGAAGTGTTTGATTCAGGAAAGTGGTCCACAGCATCAGCCAAGGGTTCAGAGGCTCTGGTGTGCCTCTTGGGGTCTGGGACTACAACTCCCACAATGCACCTCTTCAACTTATGGAGTTGCTCCAAACGTTTTCAAACTTCTGCATCTTCTTCCATAGGTCCTTTTTGTGTCCTTGAAGTGTCTACAACTTGATCCAAGGTTCCAGAAGCTCTGATTTGCTCCTTGGGAGTTGGGACTACAATTACCAGAATGCACCTGGTCAGAATCCTCAAATTGCCACTGGATGCTGGTGAGCTGGGCTCTGCTTCCAGGGCTTGATGCAGGGGACTCTGGGCAGCTCCTTTGTACCTGTAGCAAACAGGGAGTCCCTTCTTGAAGGAGTAGAAGACAGGTAAAGTCCTTTTAGTGGTGAAGCCCAAGTGTGCAGCTGGTGCAGTCCTCCTGAGTGCAGTGTCCAGTTGCAGGTCAGGGGTCCAGCAGGGCAGTCCTTCTTATCCTGTAGTTCTTCCTTGAATCTGATACGGATCTGAGGTGTGGGTGCAGGTCTGCCAGTTTTATCCTTGCTCCTGGGTGAAAAACAGGGGGGTCCTGATTCTCCAATCAGGTGCAGGGTCCTTTCCCCTGTGATGACCATTTCCTGGGAAGTGTGGCAAAAATCAATCCCAGGAGGCAACATTCTTCACAAATCCATCATGGCTGAATCTGATATTTGGAGGTTACATCTGGCTGAATCATAAACACACCCCTCTCCTGCCCTCTCCTAATCTAATCAAGGGGGCACCTAGTTGTCTGGAGTTGCAGGATGTGGGGGTGTTGCTGGGTTGTTCCAAATGTCTTTCTCTGAATTTCGCTGAAATTGGCAACTTTTCAGGTAACGTTTAAAATTATTTACCTGAACAAGTTATATTAAATCCCACAACTGGAAGTTGTGGGATTTGTTATAACATTTAATTTGATACCAAAATCTTGGTATCCATCATTTAAGGGGACCTTAAAAATTAAAATAAAGTTTCCCCATTCTAGCCTATGAAGGCCATTTGCTACAATCAGGGGAAACACAAATTTGGCTGTTTTTACCTCACCAGGGCGTATAAAACCATTTTTATAAGGTCCCTGCTTATAGTTACATGGCACCCAGCCCTAGGGGCACATAGGGCACACCTTAGGGGTGACTTACATGTAAACATAAGGTAGTTTAAGACTTTGGAACTACTTTTAATTCCAAAAGTCGAATTTGCATATAACTGTATTTTAAAAGCAGCCAGCAAGGCGGGCCTGCCTTTAAAATTACACTGGGCACCTCAGCAGTGCACCTATGGCTGCACTACCTATGCTGTGATCCCTAAACCTACATGCCCTACCATATACTAGGGACTTATAGGTAGGTTAACTTAGCCAATTATAATTAGCCTAATTTGCATATCCACTTTACACAGAGCACTGGCCCTGGGACTGGTAAGCAGTACCCAGGGCACAGCCAAGAGTCAGTAACCACCAGTACCTGTCCAAAAAGTGTGGGGGTGACCAGGGCAAAAAGGAAGACTTTCCTACACTGCCATTCCGACCTGGCAAGTTTATCCATTCACCAGGCCCAAACCTTCCTTTTTATTACAGGTAAGTCACCCCTATGCTAGGCCCTGGTTAGCCCCAAGGGCATTCTCTCTGGATGGCCACAAACAAGAAGGGCTGGGTGTGGCATGCGATCTATCTCCATACTAATAGTTGTCCTGGGCAAGGAGAGGGATGGGCAGTTCACACATACATCTGAATAGCCTGGGTCCTGCCCTCACAGAAAGGGCTGATTACCCCGTCCTGGGAGTCTGGAGCAAGGGCTGGGTTGAAAGGGAACCTTGTGTACTTCAGAGAATTCTTTTGAGGGTACACCTACATCAAAGGCCTTTTTAGGTATACGTACTGGGCCTCTGACACTATATACTCAGAACAATTCTGGACTAAAGACATTCTACCAGGAAGAAGAATATTTGTGCGTTCAGGAGGGACAGGCACTTTTCTATTTGCTCTGCTGTGTTGGCTTGCTGACTACTACTTCTTGCCTGGGAGTGAGAGTACTGGATCTAACTCTCTACATCCTGCAATCTAAAGTTTCTCTTGGGGCCTGACTGAGCCTCCTGTTTCTGAAGGTTCAAGGATATCAAAGACTTCACCTGCATCTTGCTACCAGCACCTGGGCTCCTCTGCTGTGAGTCCTGCTCTGCCAAGTGGGGCCAAATCCAGTCCTGGTCCCTTGGGGGTGAGTATGGTCCTGCAACGAAAGAACTGATACGACGACACCGGCGCTTCAATTGGAAACGATGCATCCCACTGCAGAAATGCTGCTTTGCGGCTGCCTGCACTGAAACTGTGGACACCGCTCGCCAATGGCGCAACAACCCTGACTTACAACGCAGTCTCAGCTTGGCTGACGCAGCACTGACGCATTGGAACCAGTACTCATCCCTTCTGGACACTGACGCATCAAGGACATTGCCCGATCAGGCAACGATGCATCGCCTGCAAGCGTGAGGCATCCACTCCACTGGTTCAACGCATCATCACCGAGCATCTTGCAACAAAGGCACTGTCAGTCGGAGAATGTCCCTCTCGTTGTAATTATCTGACAACTTTAAGTCAGTATCACCCCTTTCTAAATCCTGTAATGCCAATAAATCAGGAATATCCCCATTACACTTTTCGATGTGGAGACTACTGGCTTGTTGTCATGTCCTTCACATGGCATAAAATTTGCATAGTGTCAACTTCCTCACAAATCGGTAGGCTTCAGTCCAGAGACTGACAATGTCTAGACCAGACATGAGGCAATATCGCTGTCCATAATTCAAAATTATTTCTTGCTCTTTAGTCAGAGGTGTACTGAAGATGTTAATCATCCTTGAATTTGAAACATGGACATCTTCCTTTCCCATAACTAATGTCATGCATTGGCGGGCTTTCCTCTTCCCCCTCCTTGTTTTGTGCCACTGCGTCCTCAAACTCTCCCTCTGGTGCACTGTGGCATGGCCATTCTTGGAAGTCGCAACTCCCTGTGAAAATCCAGTGAATCCTTTAGGCCTTAGTCAGCTGATGATCCCAGATACAAACTCACTTCAGTGTCACTATGTCCTTTGTTGGTACAACCAAATGCATTCATTCGTTCCTTGGCTCACAATGGTTCAAACTTCTTAGCAAAAGTGTCTATCCTACTGGATTGGTAATCTATTTTATCTCTAATAAATTTATGTGCCTTCCTGTTTGGTGATGCGTTCTTGTTTCACATGCCTAATAAGAGCACCCATCAGCTTCATGAAACATTTGGCTGTATGTAACCGCCATTCCTCAAATAGGTCTGGGTCCATGTCACCAAATGCTGGCATCACCAACATTTGTAATCCACATGCAACTCTACTACAATCCACATATTTGGTTAATGATATAATCTCCCACAATTTATTAAACTCAGAAATGCGGACCTTTTCTAATTCTCTGATTTTTTGAGTCTCTGTCCGTTGGTCCATACCATTTTCTTGTGGTTCCTCATGTGCTATAACATTGTCTTCAAAAACTTCCTTAGCTGCCCTTTCCCATTGGGTTTTTTGTTCCGCCATTGTAGTAATTGTATCAAAAAGCAGATTTGGGGTAGAGTGGTCAGTACAAAAACCAGCTCTGGTACTTTATCATGTAATCCCAATCTTGTATATTTCCATCACACATAGTTACCATGGAACATCTTGTCGGTGTGTTCACATATCTTTTGTGTATATAAATCTTCAGTGTCCCTTCTGAAGTTCCCTTGTGTTTACTACACTGTTGTGATTCAGTCAAACTCTAAGTGCCGGTCTTTCCTCACCCACACTGCACATCGCCTGTGGGTGACCGGGCTGAAATGCCAAATTAGATGCTTTGGTTGGGGAAACTGTGAAACCCACCTTCCTTAGTCCCCTCTGACCCCCACTCAACAGTGTCACTTATCTCAATTTCGTCCTTACAGGTCCATTTCTCATGGGTTTTGTCAGGGGGAGTGCTGCTTCAACAATTCCATTCACTGTGTCCCAAAAATAACTTAGAACGCGCAACGGCGTGTGAACATCTTTCTAGATGGAGGGACGCCAATGGACACTTGGTTTCAAATAAATATACGATCAAGACACTAAAACAAGTACACTGGCGCACCCAAAGGGCACAAGTAAATAAATAAGACGCCTATCGCCAGACAACTTAAGCTCTATGCCTTGACTGTCCCTCTTTATGGTATACCCATGACCTTTTGCTCTACTAATCAGGAGACAGTTTCCCCAACCCTAGCACCTGAATGGCCCCATTCCGCGCACATGGGCTGGCTCTCTCAGTCCCAGTCCCCTTCCGACCATCAATATTCGGCGCAACCATCCACCAGCGTCAAGGCCCTCTCCTATACCTCCCCAAACGATGCCTCTGACGTTTCCTCATCCCACTATGATTCAGACAGTGAGTCACAACCCTACAAACGATGCAGACACTCCTTTGACAGACAGCGTGGTCCCACGCCTTCTGAAGCCTCCGGCCCTTCCTCTGCCCTCAATTTTAACCCTGACGACATCATTCATTCCAGGTCCTCAGACTGGATTCCCCTTCTGGCAGTGATAGATTATGCCCATTCCCACATCAGGAAACCCCTGGACAAAGACATCCGGAGTCGTCTCCGGTCTGAATGTCCACATCCCGACATCCCCGACAAGGTGGCTCTGACACTAGAGCTGGACCCAAATTTAGCGACTTTCCTGAAACGCTCTGTAAAGGACCCCAAAAAAGGTCTTGATAGGTCCTGGAGGTCCTGCCAGGACAAGGTCCTGGACCTCTCTTGTCCACTATGTAAGATCTTGGACTTAGCGGTAGCAGCGAAGGAGTCCATCTCACAGGTGGACCCACACACTCTGACTGGCTGGGTGCAGCGTGCACTCTGCTTATTGGGCAACACCAACTGCGCCATCTCTATAGAATGGAGGAAATCCATCCTGCTTCGGATCGACCCGAAGCTAGCAGATCTTGCCAGCGCAGAACTTGGACCCCTTGCAGATGGCTTCTTATTCGGCAACAAATTAGTCAAGGATCTGGGCAAGTTTGTTTATACATTCACTGCGCTGAATAAGGCACAAACCTCGATGAACAAGGTCTTTCGAAATCGAGTTTTTGCCAGGGCCGGCAGACTTCGAGGGCGCCTGTCCGGCCTCGTTGTCTCCAATAGCCCTCAGCCCTCCTACAATACGATGGGCAAGGGATTCTTGGCTCCCTGAGACACCTTCTACCCAGCCAGAGCCCGAGCAGGTCGTGCCCACTTCAACAGAGGCAGTTTTAAGCCCAACTACAGCTCCGGCTCCAACACTCAAGGTAAGCTTGATTTCACCTGCCCAGGGAGGACCAGGTTTTTCCTAAACAACTGGGCGGCATTGACATCGGACCAATGGGTTCTAGAGACGGTTGTAGGTTTCCACCTAGAATTCTTTGGGGTACCCCAACATCGGTCTTTGCCACCTCCTATCCATTTTCCCAACTCAAGCTAACTTTTATTCAGCAATAAGTCCAACAGTTGTTACTCAAGGACGCAATTGCTCAGTGTAAGTCAGATCCTTCCGGCTACTGCAGCAATATATTTACGGTAAACAAGAAGGTGGAGGGTCGTGCCTCATGATCAATCTGAAGGAGTTCAGTTCCTGGGTTCTATATCGACATTTCAAGATGGAAGAGATACATCTGCTCAGAGACATTCTGAGGGAGGGCGACTGGATGGTTCGCCTCGACCTGAAAGATGCTTATCTCGCAATCCCGATATTTTCCCCTCACAGGAAATACCTGCAATTCCAGTTCGACGATCAATGGTTCCACTTCAAAGTTCTCCCGTTTGGCCTTTCTTCGGTGCCCTGGTGATTCACTAAGGTTATGCGTCCCATGGTGGAGAGTCTTCGAGACAACGGGGTCACGATGATGATCGTCTATCTCAACGATATGCTGCTAACGGCACAAGATGCTCATCTCCTCATGCAGCACTTAAATTGGACCATTCAGTCGCTTCAAGAGCTAGGATTTCTGATCAATGTTAAGAAATCCTCTCTGACATCATCCCACCAGATGGAGTTTCTAGGTTTCCAGATCAACTTTATTTCTTCTCTCCTATCTCTTCCGGCCCTGAAGTTACAATCAATTTGGAAAGAGATAAGGTCTAAGCTCCAGAAAGACAGGATATCCCTACGAGTTCTAGCCAGGATAGTAGGGCTTTTAGCGTCTTCTATACAAACCATATTTCCAGCACCCCTACATTACACGGCGCTACAGTAGCTAAAAATTTGTCACCTCCAAAAGGGTCTTGCGTACACAGAACTTCTCATTCTCACTCAGGAGACGCGGTGCGAGCTTCAATGGTGGCTCGACCACATGGCAGCGTGGAACAGCAGGGCCATTTTCGGTACTCGCCCAGATATAATTCTGGAGTCTGGAGCTTTTGGCAGGTTCTTTTGCCATAAAACCTCTGGCCCCTCGCTCCAATTGTTGCGTTCTGCTGCGCATGGACAACCTTTCAGCAGTACGATACGTCAACAAGCTAGGCTGGACGAGGTCACGGTCCTAGCAGAGATAGCAAAGGCGTTTTGGCATTATTGTCTGCAGAATCTGATCTCAGTGACAGCAGAGTATCTGCCAGGCCAGAGCAATATGATAGCGGACTGGAATTCCAGATTCCCCAGGGACTCCAGCGAGTGGGAACTCCATCCCTGGGTATTTCGGGCCCTCCAAGCCAGATGGGGTCAGTGTCACATAGACCTCTTTGTGTCTTGCCTCTCCTACCAGTTGCAACGGTTCTATTCATAGAGACAAGATCCACTGGCAATGGCCACAGATGCCTTTCTCCAACAGTGGACAGGGCCACTCCTGTATGCCTTCCTCCCCTTTGGGATAATACCCAGGGTGACGTCTCAGGTGATCAAGCAGAAAGCAGAATTGATTATGATTACCCCCCTTTTGGCGAGCTCAGCCATGGTTCCCAGTTCTCCTGGAAATGTCTAGAGAGTGTCCAGTCCAAATTCCCCTATCCCGAAATTATTGCTGGATCCAGCGGGGCAGACACATCCTCTTTTGATCCAGGGCAAATTGCATCTCATGGCTTAGGCGAATGTCAGGCAACATTGGCGTCTGCCAGGCCTTTAGGAGCAATCTAATTCCTTCATATCAGCGACTTGGTCAGACTCCACCCATAGACTGTATGCCTCTGCCTGGCTCCAATGGGTGGGTTGGTGCAACTCTCTGGGTTTGGATCCCTTGGTGGCCCTAGTTGTTACTGTAGTCAATTTCTTGGCGGAACTAGCATCAGAAGGCCTAGGTTTTTGCAAGGTAAACAATTATAGATCTGCTATATCAGCGGGTCATGTATTTCTTGATGGAAAACCAGTAGGGGAGCATCCTCTTGTGTCTCGGGTCATGAAAGGTATTCATTTGGCTAACCCCCCTCAACCGAAGTATACACACCTGTGGGATGTAAATGTCATCCTCAATTTCTTGCGACTCTGGCCTTGTAATGCGGATTTATCCTGAAAACTGTTATCAGCCAAATTGACTATCTTATTGTGTTTGGTATCATGCAAAGGGTGTCTGATGCGAGTACTTTTGATATTTGGGGTCGGGTGTTCCTCCCACACGGCTAACATTTTCGATTTCCATAAGAACGAAGACTGGTTCAAGGCAAGTAACCTATCCTAGTTATCTAGACGATTCTAAACTATGGGGTCATTACGATCTCGGCGGGGAAACCCACTGAGATCGGCGCTGACGGTCAACAGAAGACCGCCAGAGCGCTGAACCCCCCGCTGGCCACATAAGAAACATCCATCTGGGCCAGTGGGCGGAAACAGTGTTTACGCAAGCCGGCCCAGCTGGATGCAGGGCCTGACAATTGACGCCAACTCCAAATGGAGCCGGCGGCAATGTAGCAGTGCGGCGGGTGCAGTGGCACCCATCGCGCATTTCACTGCCGTAAATCGGGCAGTGAAATGCGCGATGGGGATGTGCATTGGGGCCCCTGCACTGCCCATGCCAAGTGCATGGGCAGTGCAGGGGCCCCCAGGGGGGCCCCGACCCACTCATTCCACCAGCCTTTCCCTAGCGGTGCAAACCACCATGGAATGGCTGGTAGAATCGGACTCATTGTCCAGCCGGCAGCGCTGCTTGCACCACTGCCCAGTCAGATCAGAAACACTGCCACCTTCAGGCTGCCTGGTGGCAGAAGCCTGGCGGTGGCGGCGTTTCAAACATGGCGGTTCAGCCACGTTCATTATATGGCGGTCTGGATCGCCATGCCGTTGGCGGCAATTACCGCTGCCGCCGGCATGGCTGTCCATACCATGTTCTAAATGAGGGCCTATGGGCGGTATATTGTTTAAAAGAGAATGAAGACCGCACCAGGGTGTTTCATTGACCTCCTAGGGGTCAATTGCTAATTGCACTTCAGAAACTCTTTCACCCAGCATCTTCTGCAACCTTAGCTCACTGGGTGAGGTGGATTCTGTGTGAGGCAGGAATAGATACCTCTGTTTTTGGAGCCCACTCAGTGAGGGGTGCCATGGCATCAAAATCCTTTTCTCTCAGTTCTCAATTACAAGAGATAATGAGGGCCGCAGACTGGTCTTCCGATTCTACATTCAAGACTTTTTATCATAAACCAGTGTTGGATGTAGCATCTGTTGTTTTTCAACAGCTTTAAACAAGCATAATCCGAGCCTCTGGTCCTGCTATAGAATGAAAACGTTTCAATTCTATTAAGGACACGGGCGAGGATTATCCCACCCAATGGATGTACTTTACCCTCCCAGTCATATTATATCAGTTTGGTGTTCAATATGGTTCCATGTGATTCAATGCCATTCTGATATCATGGTCTTGTGACTCTCGATATATTTGATGCAACGTACATTTTCTTGTTCTACTACTGCATGGTATATTCAATGGATTCACGCAATTATTCAACTGTGTATTACATATACGTTTTCTTCTATTTCTAGCATCCGATCGGAAGTCCTTATGATGCGATTAAGGTGGAATACCTCTTCTTTCTGCTATGGCGCCCTGTTATTGTGAAGAAGTGATTGATTCCTTGTTGGATCCAATGCCAAGTTGTTTTGTTAAGACTCTCTTATTTACCACTTGGAGACTTTTGTTTTCTCACTGCAAAGAAACAGGAGGAAGTATGGCGGCTGGAACAGATATGTGGCAGTACGGTCGCCCATTGGTAGTGAGGAACGACGTCAAGTTCATGGGAGTTGTAGTTTTCTTGTAAAGGTATTTTTGATTGGCTGCTGTGATTTTGCAAATAATAAACAGTAAAGAAGGAGAAGCATAATCCTCGCCTCCGTGACCTTAATAGAATTGAAAATTCTTATTGCGTATGCTCAAAAGTTTTTCATCCCACCACCCATGCATCTACATAGATTTATAATCAGTCCGTCCTTAGTTGCACTTCCCCTCAGCCCTGCATACTAGACTGCTGTCTGATAACCTTCAAGTCTCCTTTCGGTTTAGCTCTCTGAACTATTTCTATGAATGGACATGGTGTCCCACAATAAAGCTCTATATGCCAAATGCACTATGATATTGCTGCCATATGTGTACATAAATGTTGATACGAGTGACATACACATGCATATGTAAACACACCTTAAGATTAAAACACTACAGTCAGCCAATGGGAATTACAGCTGAACACAATTATCCAGAGCTCAATTTGTAGAATAATATATGTGCGTGAGTGTAGATGTACAATAATTCAGTTAGGTCTCATGCAATGGTGTATCTTATTTTTGCATACTGAATTCACATTATATATTAAGGTCCCTTTTATGGTATATTTTTCTGGCCTCTCCCATTAACTTGATGATTATTAAAACCCTAGCATTGGATCTTGCATCTTTTCGGTGATATAGGCCTGTCCAGTTTTCTCGATTCAGTCTCCAGTCAACTAAGTCTTATCTTTCTCCTTCATGATGTAAATATTATTACCTTAAGCCACAAAGCCATAGGATGTTCAGCACTGATGTGGGGCTTCAGTGACTTTTTGTGAGGGATCCTTGCCAACGAACAAGAGCTCAAACACTTCTAGTATTTTCTTTAGACGACAGGTTTGGATTCAAACGTATAACTTTTAAGTTGCAATCATTTTGGCACTGGTGCAACTACGAAGTAGTCCTGTCCCCATCTCATTCACAAAAACTTTGGCAATGGCATCTCTACTGTTACGACATTCTAGATGGAAATCAGCCGTTCAGTGGAATGAGGCTTGTTTTTCCAAACATGAACAGTTTAGGTGGCGGTCCACTTCATTTTGTATTAATTTTCAAAACTGCTATGTCACCATGTAAATGACAGTGTCAATGATTTCAAGTCACATCACTTACATTGTGCTTTTAAACCTTGATCTTCTCGATTTACTATGATAAGTTCTACCGAATTCTTCAGAGCTCGACAAGATCATCAGCCTCCACTATTTTGAAACACCTTTCTGCACGTTACTTGAATGCTGTTTGATTTCTAGAAGAATTGTAGGGCCCAGCTCAACCAATGTGCAATGATTTAATTTTCTACATGGTGGTACATCTGACTATTTGTTCGGCATGCCACAAGAGGGATACCCCTTGCAGCTATCTGTCTGCTGTTATCAGTGTGTACGAATTTCTTTTCCCAGACTAGCTTTGTCCACTTTTTGAAGCCTCATTACTAAAGCAACATGCTCCTGCCTGAAGGCTGACTTTTCTACACAATGCACGTGTTCGCCAGCTCGTGCACTTTCCATAAATACAGAATGCAGGACATAGAGAATCCTGTTTTCACCGAGTGTTTCCTGACCTTCACCTACCTGTACATTTGAATCACTTGTTCCTTCATCTTATGAGTTGTGTCAACCTAGGTGCATGAGTACTTTAGGTCTTGCAGCTTTGCATTTAACACATCAATTGATTCTCTTAGCTGTTATTTCACTTACCCCTACATATATGGCTCATGGTGTGCACTGACCTGAGGTCAACATATGCAATGAAAACAGGCAAAGCAGTGCCATAAGTCATGTTGCCAACTATTCTATCTAGCTTATTAGTTTGAAAATAGTTATTTGAACCTCCCACCCACAGCACTTACCTAGGTTCTTCTAAGGTGTGTGCCATATATACTTTACATTTCTTTAAACCAGCTGTCTGCAAAGAGCACAATGTCACCACCTCTCTATGCAACTGGCCAATAAGCATGGCCCAAGAGGCAATCAGCTACATAAATTATTATAAACTATAATTTTGTCACCAGTCTCCCTAATGGGCTGTACCATGTGCCCAAATTTCTCTGAGTTGGAGGCAAGGTTACCCTTCTCCCACAAACCCACTATTACAGGTGGACAAAAGCAATAAGGAGGTGGATTGAGGCTGTCCTCCAAGAATCCAAAGAAGGTTCACCACAAAAGATCCAAATGGTGTATTATTAAAGTGCTTATTTCTTATAAAAGGGTAGGCAAAACTGCTACATTCAGAGCCTTAGTGAAATAATAACTGACAAAGCTTTTAGTATTGGCATTTTATAGTTAAATGTATTTTCTATCACGCCAGACACAGAACAGGTACAACTTATCAGGGACTTGGGAGTGGATCCTCATACTATATGTTATCCAGCTACTCTAGTAGGATGGCCAAGGATGACTGGCTACAGAAACTCCTGCATGTGAAGGAGGTGTAAGACATGGCTGAGGAGCTCATTAAACTTAACATGTCTGCAAAGTTTCATGTATTTCTCGGTAATAGAACCCATTTTTATCCAGCGTGAAGCATTTGCACTGTGAAGTAAGCCTAGGCTCACTCTGTGGATTGGCAGTACGAAGAGTGAATTTCAGAGAGAAGTGAATTAAGGCCCATATTTATACTCTGTTTGCGCTGGATTTGCAGCATTTTTTTTTATGCAAATCCAGTGCAAACTTAACTCCACATCTATAGTTTGACGCTAGACACGTCAAAAATACAGAGTTAATGTCATTTTTAGGATGCGTGAAACCACCTTGTGTTAATGAGATGCAAGGTAGGCATTCCTGTCCAAAAAATTGCCTCAAACACCCTAGCGCCATATTTATCCAACAGGGCAAAAATGATGCACGGGGGAGGCAAACCCCAAAAATTACGCTAACCCCCGATTTGCATCAAATTTTAAAGCCTGGGTCAGGGCAGGAATTAAAATGAGGCAAACAAACCACTACTTAAGGAAAACACACACAAGCAACATTACAGACCAACAGGACAACATGGAGGTGCTACTGATGCAGCTTGCAAGACAACGTCAAGCGCAGGACCAATGGCGGCAGCCACCACCACCCCAACGCGGCCCACAAAGACAACGCAGAAGGCAGGAGAGACTTTTCAGAAACAGGACAACCCTTCATGACCTCAGGGAACAGGACATCATTCGGAGTTATTGACTCAACTGGCAAGCCATACAGCAGCTGCTCCGCCATATTGAGCCACAACGAACAGCTAGCCTGCAGACACCATACAACATACCACCGGTGACCAAGATGCTAGCTGTCCTGCATATGTTGGCAAGTGGCTACTTCCAGACAAAGGGTGCCCTGGTCACTGGGGTATCACAACCCTCATTCTTACCTTTCCTGCCCCAGGTGTTAGATGCCATAATCTCCCTCACACCCTGCAACATCAGCTTCCCCAACACCCAACAGAAGCAGCAGGAGATAAAACAGGGGTTTTATCAAATCCCTGGCTTCCCGCATGTGCTTGGTGCAATTGACTGCACCCATGTCCGGATCGTCCCACCTGCAGCAACAGAGCACCTATTCAGGAACAGAAAGCACATTAATTCTATTAATGTTCAGGCCATAGTTGACCACCAGGGATTGTTCACAAACATCTTGGCCAAGTATCCTGGCAGTGTCCATGACTCATTCATATTCCGGCACAGCAGGATCAATCAGCACTTCCAGGATGGGCAATATGGCAATGGCCTTCTTGTCGGTAAGTCAATAAACCTAGCAATATGCACACAGTACAACAACCCTGTAGGACACACAAGAAATACACCACTACATTGACACGTGGGCAGGGTGACACTGAGGTGTGACACTGGTAGTTATGTTGTACACCCTGACACAATGGGATACACACCTCTGGGCGAATGACGGCTGCCACAAACATTAGCTGCCACTCTAGAGCACCAAGAGACCAATGTCAAAGCCAACAGTGACAATGACATGGCCTGCACTGTAAGTACAACTTGGAATGTGAACCATTCACAATTACATTAGGCCACATAGTCAATAAGCCACCCTCCCATTTGTGTGAGGATGAACATCCCGTTATATGAACCGGAGCAAGAACTGCCTGTGGAGGAGGAGGAGGAGAATGGTGGCAGGAAAAATTAAGGAGAACAGCAGAACACAGCTGCAGGAATGCGGCACAGATAGTAAGTTGTTCACAACTTTTTCATTTAATAGTCACTCTACACACCTTGTTAACATATATAAATAAACACCTTACTTGATCACACAATCCTGCTCTGGTGTCTTCATTCTCCATCACATGTACCTTAGGAATGTGAGTATTACCTCAGGGAGCATGTTACAAATACAAATCTGGCTACTTCTGATTCAACATCACAGGTGATGCGTATGATTGTACAGCAACCATCACACACATGTTAAAAAGACGCATCTCTTGAATGTCACAAATGAAGGACACAATCAATGGACCACAACATATGAGTCACATCCATGTTGCCAACACGGTCAACTGTAGCACATGACACACAACTATGACATCTCCAATCATAAGGTAAATAAAGGCCCCATACATGAGGCAGTGGATATGAAATATCAGAAGTACAGGAATGTATGAACAGACCCCTGACATTACTAAGTGTGACATTTGCAATGTCTGCAAGGAGCTTGTGTGACCAGGGGGGCATCATTTGTGACAATGGATAGCATGATTGTCCCAGGTATGACAAGCAATGTTCACAACACATGCCCTGTGCAGTACATCCCTGGAAAGCAGTCTTGGCACTGCCATGGAGCCCAAACCTGACACAGGGTACACAAGCCCACACACTTGGACTGGACACTTCTGTGGAATTTGTAGGAGGCTGGCCTGGCTTGTAGTGGGTACCAGAGGTACTTACACCTTGTTGCAGGTCCAGTTATCCCTTATTAGTGTAGAAGAGGTGTTTATAGCAGCTTAGGCTGATAGAAGGTAGCTATAGCAAAGCAGCTTAGGCTTAACTAGGAGACATGTAAAGCTCCTACTATACCACTGGTGTTATATGCACAATATCATAAGAAAACACAATACACAGCAGTACTAAAAATAAAGGTACTTTATTTTTATGACAATATGCCAAAAGTATCTCAGTGAGTACCCTCAGTATGAGGATAAGTTACATACACACGATATATGTACACAAACCAAAATTATGTAAGTAATAGCAAGAAAAGTAATGCAAGCAGTGTAAAGTTACAATAGATTGCAATAGGAACACATAGGTATAGGGGCAACACAAACCATATACTCCAAAAGTGGAATGCGAACCACGAATGGACCCCAAACCTATGTGAGCTTGTAGAGGGTTGCTGGGACTGTAAGAAAACAGTGAGGGTTAGAACAATAGCCCACCCCAAGACCCTGAAAGGTAGGTGTAAAGTGCACCTACTACCCCCAGAGAACACAGAAGTCGTGATAGGGGGATTCTGCAGGAAGAACAAATACCAGCAATGCAACAACAGTGGATTTCCGGACCTGAGTACCTGTAAGACAAGGGGACCAAGTCCAAGAGTCGGGACAGTGTCGAGAGTGGGCAGGAGCCCAGGAAATGCCAGCTGAGGGTGCAAGGAAGCTGCCACCTGTTGGAAGAAGCTTGGAGTTCTGCAAGAAAGAAGAGGACTAGGAACTTCTCTGTCGGAGGATGGATGTCCCACGTCGCAATGAAGCTTGCAGAGGTGTTCCCATGCAGAAAGACCCCAAACAAGCCTTGCTAGCTGCAAGGGTCACGGTAAAGGTTTTTGGGTGCTGCTGTGGCCCAGGAGGGACCAGGGTGTCGCCACTTGGAGGAGAAGACAGAGGGGGTGCCCAGCAAGACAGGGAGCCCTCACAGAAGCAGGCAGCACCCGCAGAAGAACCTGTACAGGCACTTGGAAGAAGAGTGAACCGGAGTTCATGCGAAGTCACAAAAGGGAGTCCCAGGATGCCGGAGGACAACTCAGAAGGTTGTGCACTGCAGGTTAGAGTGTCGGGGACCAGGCTTGGCTGTGCACAAAGGAAATCCTGGAAGAGTCCACAGGAGCCAGAGCTGCTGCAAATCACGTGGTATTCAGCAATGCAGTCTAGCGTGGGGAGACAAGGACTTACCCCCACCAAACCTGGACTGAAGAGTCACTGGACTGTGGGAGTCACTTGGACAGAGTTGCTGAGTTCCAGGGACCACCCTTGTTGTGCTGAGAGGGGACCCAGAGGACCAGTGATGCAGTCTTTTGGTGCCTGCGGTTGCAGGGGGAAGATTCCGTCAACCCACAGGAGATTTCTTCAGAGCTCCTGGTGCAGGGAGGAGGCAGGCTACCCCCAGAGCATGCACCACCTGGAAATAGTTGAGAAAGCCAGCAGGATGAAGCAATACAAGGTTGCTAGTAGTCGTCTTGCTACTTAGTTGCGGTTTTGCAGGCGTCCTGAGCAGTCAGCGGTCGATCCTTTGGCAGAAGGTGAAGAGGGAGATGCAGAGGAACTCTAATGAGCTCTTGCATTCGTTATCTGGTGAGATCCCCAAAGCAGAGACCCTAAATAGCCAGAAAAGGAGGTTTGGCTACGTAGGAAGGAGGATTGGCTACCAAGAGAGGTAAGAGCCTATCAGAAGGAGCCTCTGACGTCACCTGCTGGCACTGGCCACTCAGAGCAGTCCAATGTGCCACAACCACCTCTGTTTCCAAGATGTCAGAGGTCTGGGACACACTGGAGGAGCTCTGGGCACCTCCCCTGGGAGGTGCAGGTCAGGGGAGTGGTCACTCCCCTTTCCTTTGTCCAGTTTTGCGCCAGAGCAGGGCTGGGGGATCCCTGAACCGGTGTAGACTGGCTTATGCAGAGATGGGCACCATCTGTGCCCATCAAAGCATTTCCAGAGGCTGGGGGAGGTTACTCCTCCCCAGCCCTCACACCTATTTCCAAAGGGAGAGAGTGTTACACCCTCTCTCAGAGTAAGTCCTTTGTTATGCCTTCCTGGGCCAGGGCTGCCTGGACCCCAGGAGGGCAGAAACCTGTCTGAGGGGTTGGCAGCAGCTGCAGTGGAGACCCCGGAAAGGCAGTTTGGCAGTACCCGGGTTCTGTGCTAGAGACCCGGGGGATCATGGAATTGTCCCCCCAATGCCAGAATGGCATTGCGGGGACAATTCTATGATCTTAGACATGTTACATGGCCATGTTCGGAGTTACCATTGTGACACTGCACATAGGTAGTGACCTATGTACAGTGCACGCGTGTAATGGTGTCCCCGCACTCACAAAGTCCAGGGAATTTGCCCTGAACGATGTGGGGGCACCTTGGCTAGTGCCAGGGTGCCCACACACTAAGTAACTTTGCACCCAACCTTCACCAGGTGAAGGTTAGACATATAGGTGACTTATAAGTTACTTAAGTGCAGTGGTAAATGGCTGTGAAATAACGTGGATGTTATTTCACGCAGGCTGCAGTGGCAGGCCTGTGGAATAATTGTCAGAGCTCCCTATGGGTGGCAAAAGAATTGCTGCAGCCCATAGGGATCTCCTGGAACCCCAATACCCTGGGTACCTCAGTACCATATACTAGGGAATTATATGGGTGTACCAGTATGCCAATGTGAATTGGTAAATTTAGTCACTAGCCTGTTAGTGACAAATTTGGAGAGCAGAGAGCATAACCACTGAGGTTCTGGTTAGCAGAGCCTCAGTGAGACAGTTAGGCATCACACAGGGAACACATACAGGGCACATACTTATGAGCACTGGGGCCCTGCCTGGCAAGGTCCCAGTGACACATAGACTAAAACAACATATATACAGTGAAATATGGGGGTAACATGCCAGGCAAGATGGTATTTTTTTACAGAATGCACATCTGAAAATATTTGAACACATGCAGCTATGGCATCAGGTCTACAACAGCAACACGAATAATTTAGCTAATTGTAATGAGTCAAACTGACGTGTACAAAACATTTTATGGGTGGAATTTAGGCACAATGTTTCAAGCACAGTATGTACCAAACATGTACACATGTCATAGATTTGTGTAGTCCACACAGAAGTCTCCATGAACTCATAACCAACAATTAGTGGCATATGAGGGGTAACATATCCTACATAGCACTCATCAACCATCCTCAATGATGCCTGAGTTGTGTTTGTCATCTGATATGTAGTGAAGTGTTGTGTGAGTGACTCTTGTGTGTTGCACTCATTGGAATATATGATGAGCTGGCACGTGATCAGATATCATAGTAGGCTGGATGGTGACTTAGTGTCCTGTGCAAGGGTTACCCATTCACAAGCAGAGAGTCATATCTTGGGAGTCTTCTGCTGAGCAATAGGCAGCAGCGTGTGAACAAGGTGATTAGTAGCCACATGTAGGCCCACCAGTGGCAGTATATTGGCACTGGGTCATACCGTCATTCTCACAACAGAGTGATGCATCAGTTATCCACACAAATTGGTGCATCCCTGTATTGTAACATACATGTAGGACTGGATGGGTAACTGTCCCCCAGCATGTAGCCCCATAAGATGTACTCCATTTATGTGACACTTATGTGGTATGCAATAGGCGTGCATGCAGGTCAGGGCCAGACGTGTGCTGGCTTTAATGTGGGTGTCCACACCAGGACACATGAATGTAGATGTGAATGACCTATGGATACCTTATTCCTAGGTAGCAGCCCTCCTCACCTGTGTTCCACTCACTAAATCCATGTATAAGTGGGCATGCCTTTGTGGTTGTTCTCAACAGTTATGATGATGTATTGCATGCCCCCCTAAGGGACAGGGGTAGGGGAACAACATGTATGTAGGTAGATGTGATGGTCACAGTGTAGATGACAGTCATATCATTCAGGCTGCATGTGTCCCAATCAACACTGACCCCATATGATTAGCAACTGCATAACATACTCCCAATTACATCTACTAGTCACTGGTGCTGGTTGCTTTGAAGTTGACTCAGATGATAAAAATTAGTGGGCCTGGCTCATGTGAAGTAGTTGCTGCCTTTGCATTGTGACACATTGCACTAAAACAATGCACAGACTACTTTATTTGGTCGAACTCTTGTTGTGCTTTGCTTTGGTGTAAATGGCATGATGGGTAGGCAGCGTTGCCATATCATTCATCTGGGACATTGTATTACCTGGACTGTGATTCGGACTGCATGTGGAAATCAAGGAAGACTGTTAGAGTATCATCTGTACATACATCACACAATGATGACACTGATGGCTGCCTGTCTCAACTTTACAGCTGCCAACATGGATGTTGCGGAACTCAGGGCGTTCCAGAAGAGTGCAGTGCGATATCGCCACATATTGGATGTGGAGTGTGGGTACCGAAAGATGGCACAATGCTATAGAAAAGAGCGAGCCACTGGGGAATGGCGAGCATTCAGCCAAGGGGGACCCGCATTGGCCACAAAGAGTGGACCGAGCACCACACCTACACAGGGGACTACTGCAACCACCGTCACATCTGTCCCACCTGCAGCATCATCAACATCAGCACCACAGCCCACCATGCCTGCTGCAATGGACATGTCAGCAATGAAGGAGCTCCAGAGGTACATGAAACAGGTCCTCAAAAAGCCCACAGAAGGAGGAGGACCGCAAAACAAAGAGACTGAATGCCATCAAGAGGACACTCAAGAGGGCCAACCTCTGAAATGATGCCTCCCTTCACCCCTAGTTTAGTCTCCTTCCTCCTCATTCCTCATCATGTTTTGTAGTGGGTTCAAGGGGGTTAGTGATAGGTTAGAGTAGGGTAGTTGTTTAGATAGGATAAGTAGGTTTGGGGGGGTGGGTTTTCATATTATTACATGTTAGTTTGCAGGTAGGTGGGTAGGGGTAATGTTGGGGCATTTGTGTATAAAAAAAATTAAATAAAATAAAAATATATATCATAAAAAAAAGAAAAAGAAAAAATATATACATATATATATTTGTTTAGGATTATATATATTATATGTTTAGGTTAATATATGTTGTCCTGCATGTGTCTTGTGATATAAGGGGGCGAGGGAGCCAATGTTTAGAGTGTGTTGTTAAATGTGGTAAGTAAGGTTAGCATAGGGTAGTTAGGGCCAGTTGTGGGTAATGTATAGGTAGGATAGATTAGGTTAGTATAGGTGTTTAACATTGTTTTAAGTTCAGTTTTCTACATATATAATACAACTTTAGGTACTCCCTCACTGCATGTGTCATATGCTTGGGGCTCAGGGTCTTAGCATGAGTGTACAGTGCCAATTGTCTGTTCGCCTGGGGATTCTGTCCTGCATCCAGATCCCTCTCTAGATATGTTAATTCCCATTTCCAACTGATCTGTCACATTGGCAGTTACAACAAATCTACTTCTCAATGCATCTGCCATCCAATGTACCCGCCACTCAAGGTGACTATGGTTCCCATGTATTGGACAGGTTGGTGTGCTTTTTAAGCTGTCATTGGTTGGGTCCTGTGTCGGGATGTTGGGCACTGTGGGATGTCTGGCTGCAGCCTGAAGTTTATGTCAACATCGCTAAACTGAGCAGTGCCAAATTCAGATGAGGTCATGTATAACTATTTCACACCAATGTGTTTCACTTGTACTCCCAGCTGACGTTATTGGTCGAGCACTCTTACATAGCCATTCCTGCTGTATGTAGTGGGTGAGGCATATATGTGTTAAACAAATGTCACATACACAGTGACTTGCTTGTAGGAGATGTGGCCAGCATTGACGTTCATCATGTAGGTACCTTGTGCGTAGATATCCGCCCACAATATTTCTGCACTCTTGTACTGACATTCTGTGACTATAGACATGTTACACGCATCACAAATCTCCAGCAAAGTAGATGTGTCACATTACACAGTGGTGTTGTAGGTGCTGTTTATTTTAAAGTGCTGTAGTGCAATATTTACATTGTCCATGTCTGTGACCCCAATAGTGTAAACCATTCTATTGTGACACAACACAAATGCAGGGTTGAGGGACTGTCATTGGACATGCTGGGGTGAAGTGTTGTTCAGTGCATGGGAACATGAATTGCCAGTGGAGTAGTGAGAGACAATTGCAGTCCATACTGGAAAGGTTAACAGTGTGCCTGTGAAGAGTGCATGTCACCAACTGTGGCAACACTGGCATGTTGTCAAGCACAGGACAAAGGGAAATCACTGCCCATGTGGCATGGGTTGGTGCTACTGGGTACTCCTACGGGTGAAGATGATCTGTTCCACATCTTCATCCTCTGATGTGTGTGTTGTCTCCTCCGACCTTGATGGTGGTGATGGTGGGATTGAGGGGGCCACACACACTTCAGTTGGTTGGAGAGGTGGGCACCAAATTCCCGGCAGCTGCCATCTGTGGAACTATATGTGGCATTACTGTAGCAAGGAGGAGCTGCTGATTATTGAGCATTGCAGAAACATCCCTGTGGTAGGCAGCCATGTCTGCCCTGAGGAAGGCCAGTTCCTGGTGCATGGAGTCCTTCTAGTTGTCATGCATGCAGCATCAAGGTTGGGAGGGCAGGTGTTGTGGCTACTCCCTCACAGCAGTGGTTAGGTCCCTCACACACTGTTGGACTCCATGCAGTGGGGATTGTGTGCCTTCTTTGGCTGTTGTCTGTTCAGTGGCCGTTGTGATGCACATGTGCATACCTCAAGGCTGGTTGCCATAGTTTGCATCCCCACTGCACCTCCTTGGCCAGCTCCCGCTAGACTCCCACTACTGTCCTCTCGAAGGTGGTCCCTGTGTCATCAGAGTCCTCAGCTATGTTTGAGCTGGCAGGTCGTACTATTGGGGTGGTGGGTGTTTCTTCTGGGATGGCTGCTACATGGATGCTCCTCCTTGTAACTGGAGGTGGTATCTGGAGGGATCCCAGGACATCTTGGAGGGTTTCCTGGCTGATGGTTGTCAGCTGGTCTTCCAGGTCATCAGGGTAGTCCAGGACAGGCAGATCCACAGGAGAGCCATCATCCTCTGAAATTAGATATTGTACAATTAGTGTGTCTGTGTTGTGCCAGTTGTAATGTGAAGTCACTGACTTCCTATTGGTGGTACATTGTCATCTTGGCTCCCATGCATGTTCCTGTCCTTAATTTTTGCAGTCTCTCGGCCCTATGCCCCACCTGCATGTCACATGTAGTGAAGGGCAGTTTGCACAATTGTCTGCGTCACATCTTCTAGGTGTGGGTTCTGTCCAATTTGTGGATTGGCACCTTCTTGTCCTCATCAACCCTCCCTCTGCTTCCATTTGCATGGTGAGGCCTTGCAATGAATGTTGGTGTGCTGATGCCACAGCACCAGACACGACAATATGGCCCTGTCCCAGTCTTTCATTTTTCACATACACCTATGCGGTGCTGAGACCTAGCACCACCCCATGCATGGCATTGGCAGGAGACAATGCAGTTGTTACCATTGGTAGTTCCTCATGTTGATGTTTGAGTATGTGTGCTACTTTGCATTGAACTGATGGACCTGGCAGAGTTCCGTTTTCTCTTGTGACTTTGCTGGTGTGTTCGCCTTCCTACACACATATGTCCTCCCCCTCAATGCAGTTGTCTTTGCACTATGATACCTGAGATGTGGCGTGGTGGCATTGCAGCCAATGTGACAAGGGGCACAGGGCTAAACCCAGGGATGGCCAGCATGGGTATGAGATTACTGCTGTGTACATCATTATGTATGTGACAGTGCCTGATGGTTATTGAGTCTATGGACATGACCAGTTGACAGGAGTTGCACTTGGATAGGGATTGATGGGGATTGATCTTGTAGTCATACTGAACCCTCATTTCGAGTGTGTTTGTTCTATGGGCACCTAACTGCCATTTCCTAATTGGCCAGCACAAACAGCACAGGTAGTAGTGGCAACTGTTGTCAATGGGGAATGCCCCTTGGGCTAATGGCCTGACACTGGGCATTTTCCTATAGTTTACATTCTGACAATACCAGCTGTCCTGTGACACCAGACCAGTTTTACGTTCTACCCTACCCTCCTGGTCTGCTTCAGTGTTTCCACCAGCCTTGGCATGACAGTGTACCCCCATGCAAAGGTTGTTGGTGTTGTGTTGTGCTGTGCCCCGGATGCCCCTTCATAGCCCATGCACTTGGCATGGGCAGTGCAGGTGGTCCTATGCCCTGCCTCCTTGTCCTTTCCACTGCTGATTTGCAGGGCTAACATGCATTGTGTAGTAGCTATATGCCTCCCCCTTCTTGCTCTTGACATTTTGGCATTTTTGTCCCCCATGCAACTTACCCTGCATATGTGTTGTTTCCTGCTAGTCTGTGCTGTCCTGCGATACAGTGACGATTTCCTCTGGGATGACTGCTGCAACCATCTCCTCCATCTCGTCCAGGTCCTCTTGTGGTGCTGGACTCCCACTTCCGGTCTGCAGTGCTGCCTTCCTGCTCTTTGCCATTTTCTCCTTTGTCCTCCACTTGCCGTCATGCCAGCGTTTCTTGCACTCAGTGACAGTTCTCCTGACCTCCTCCACACTGTTAATCTTGTCCACAATCTGCTGCCAAACTGGCTCTCTCCTTCCAATTGCCAATTTAGAGGCGATGAAGAGTTGATATTGGTGCTCCGTCACCTCTCTCAGAATATTTTATGCTCCTCTGTGCTGAAGCAACACTTCCTCTTTTTCTTGTCTTTCCCCTGGGTCTTGTCAATGTCCTCCTGGCTGGTTCCTGGTCGTCTGGGGTCTCCCTGGGGTCTCTCCTGGGTTTGTGGATCCATCTTGCCTCTCCTTTGCACTGTTTGCTCCGTTAGTGTCACTTTTTGACACTATTGTGGGCAAAAATGGCACATTTCTGTTTTGTGACGTGTTTACATGTCGTAAACCGGATTAGAGTCATTGTTCCTGCGTTAACGTCATTTTGCCGTACGACAAGGCCCAATGGTTAGTGTCAGTATAAATATGATGCACGAGTGATGTTAAAAAATGGCGTTAGACGCAAAACTACATTTGCGCAGTTTTGCGTCAAAAAGAATAAATCTGGCCCTAGGTGTATTATGTACCTTTTTCTACTTTTCAAGGACTTTGTGCATTGCTTTTTTATTTAAAGCTTATTTATTTCTTGTCTTCATCAACATCACAGCATACATTTTTATGCAAATGACAGCAGCATCTGGCATTGCATAGCCAAGTATTGCATCACATTTATTATCATTTGTTACCACACATATTTATATATCGCTGAGATATCCAATGTCACTATTACGAGCAAGATGACACATTAAGGACTGATGAGTTGGTGACATCAGATGCATTTGTTTTAATTTTAAACTTCACAAACAGTGCTTTAACATCAAGCCTTATCATTTGTACGGGTCTTGTTCAAGCTATTTAAAACTCCTCAAATAATTAAAGGTAACCATCACTCCCTAAGTACTGTTAATTTGATCTTTAGAAGAATGTTGCCACATACTAGCTCTTAACTACTGTAGTGCATAATTTTAAGGTTTGGTGCATCCCCGCTGGAGGCCCTAAGGGTCAAGTGATGTTCCAAATTGCCATTTGAGTCCTGTTTCGTATTCAAATCCTGCGAAAATCTCTCTCAATTTCTCTGCCATGGGGTACCTTCTAATGCCCTATCGCTCTTCCTATATCAGGATTACGTCCTCACTTATCACCCACCTGCTGACATCATTCTTCCACCTTACTAATGCTCATGTCCTTCTAATACATTGCAATGCACCTCATAGATAATACAAAGGCTAGATCAATAAATCGGGCATTAGTTCTATGTGTTTTTGTTTTCGTGAATATTCTCAGTAAACATGCTTCTGGGGTGCACTGAAGGCCCCTGTACATGGCTACTTTCAGTTTATTCACAACCTGTTCCCAAAATGCCACAGTGCCACGCCGTGTAAGGGAAATCAGCATCTTGAATACCACATCTGGGACACTTAAGAATATGCCCTCCAAGCATTAAATGTAAACATCGAGTGGTAAGATACACCAAATAAAAATAATTAAATTGCATGTACGTAAGTCTTGCATTTCTGGAGAACCTGTGTTTCTGTTCCTTCATTTTCTCCCACTCTTTGTCTGTGAATGCCGAGCAAGTTTCCCATCTGTTCTTAGATACCTGCACGTCCTCCTTAGTCATGTGTATAAGTGATTTCTAAAACCGGGATATCAGTTTACTGACATTCCCCACTGTGAATAGAAGTTGTAATGTTTTCATGCGTTTGAAGTTCTGTCTCGCTGGGGCCCCACTTCTCTCTTATTATACTTCTCAGGTTGCCATATGTTAAGGATTGTGTGCGTGGCAGTCCTAGCTCTGCAACCATCTCCTACGTCGTGAGGAGTTTTCCTTCCATATAGTTATCCACAATGGTAATCTTCCCTATTACACAAACAATCCACCTGTTCTGTTGACCAAGCCTAAACCAGGCCCTCAATGGGAAAGGTAGGGGCATATGTGGAGTGACTGTAAGGCCCAACTCCATTCTAAGTAGCCCGAGGCTCCATTTTCTGTATTTATGCAGAATCATCAACATCTGCCTTTGACACAGATGCCACCTGTGCTTATCTTTCCAAGAACTGTGAAAGTGTCAAGTTATTTAGATATGGACATCAACAAAACCCCAAGTGTGGCATCAGTCTGGGACAGGTGCTTCTTTCAAGGTCAAATATCAATCATAACCCAATTAATGTAGTCTATGAAGACATATTTGTACCTTATAGTACATCCACTGATCTATATGACTGTGTCACAACATTCTTAAGGTGGCATTGCAAACTCCATCTTAGATAATATACAATATATAAGGACTACCACGTGACCACCTAATGAGGAGAGAAAATTCATGCAGGTCACAGACGCAGATGAGCATGGCTCAGATTCCATCTCAATTGAAAAAGCCACCAGCAAGATTCTCTGAGGCTCTATGAGTTATCCCATTCAGTCTCACAAACTGGTGCCAGGATTGTGTTCTCACTTAGAAGCAATCGCTTATCTCTTAGCCTTGTGCTCGAAATAGCTGTTGTCCAGGTATGTGCACTGGCTCTGAAACTCAAGTTTATTATTTATTCATTTGCCATATTTAGCATAGCACTTAGATATAGCACAGTGAGGGTGCTAAGGGCTATAAATTGTGATGTTACAATTTTCCCTGTTTTCACTGTTATTGAAGCGCTTAGCTAGTTTTTATTTTCTGTGATATTGCCAATATTATGTGCACTAGATCCCAGCATTTTAAAATAACTATATAAAAATAAATATGTTTAAATACGTATTCTGTTTCTAGTGATCTTGAGTGTGTAAATGATAGATGAAAAATCATTTGGATTACCACTGCTCCCGGTTAGAAACCCAAAAACACTGACACCACCTCAATTATGTACAGGGGTGGCGTTTTGCGGGGCTATAATAACCTGTCTTTCACAATCAGCGCTGGTACAGTGGACTAAGTTCAGTCATGCCACTTGTGAGTGTGAAAATAAACATTGTAGAATGAGCCAAACCAAAGGCTCAGTTTATTCAACACTACGTGTTAGTGCATCTGGTCCAATAACACTACCAGTGTCTTCTGGGATCGCACATGCCTTCTCTCAATTAGAGAGGAGTCCAGAGAACTGTCCAAATTCCTCTAGTAGTGGTAACATCAGCTCTAGATCTGTGGCACCCTTTCTGAATTATATTAACATGTTATATTACAATGATATAGAATGTACCCCATCTGACCGCGGTATACCTCTAGTCACATGCTCCTGATGCATTACTGAGGCAAAGGGTTCCACCACAAATGCAAACAGTATTGGTTATTGAGTATAATAACTTAATCCACTTTATCCAGGATTCAACCATATTTATGTGTCTAAGCACTGCTTGCAAGGTCCTACAACTATGACTGTCAAAGCCTTTTCAAGATTAATGAGCAAACTCAGGGCCACTGCCTTATTTGCCACTGCCATTTCTTGAAGAATACATAATAATCGTCTAATATTTACTGAGGTATTTCTTCTGGGTATAAACCCTTTTTATTGTCTCCTTGATACAGTGTCCCTTACAACTGTCTTGAATGGCCCTCATTCAATTAGTTCAGATGAGGTGTTGCCAAGATTATCTTTAAAGTAATTACTAACAACTTTTCATATCCCATCACAGAATAGCATATATAGAATCCCACCCTGAAGCCACCAAGTAGATATCATTACTGCTGGCATGCCACATTGAATCTGTAGCAATAAAGGGTTATGGGCTGATAAAGTGCATCCTAAATATTCTGACCGGTGATGCATAAAGGGGCATCTTGGGAATCCATAAATATGTCAAGACAGGCGTGTAGGTCGTGTGGTGTGGAACAGAATGAATATTCTTGCTCCCTCATAGAGTGAATAAGACACACGTCTAAGATCTGCCAGTCATGCATCCACTTTGTGATAGCTTGAGCTATTCTGGCTGCAGGAGTACTTGGCAACTGTGGGTATGAGCAATACTAGCACACATCTGCACCCCCCTAATATCATAGATGAAAGTGATCACTAGTTTTGCTGTCAGCCTTTCAAGACACATTTGATCAACATTGGGAGCATATACCTCACCCAATTTAATGTCTTTGCATCCAGTTTGCCAGAGACCAAAACATATCTCCCTTCACTGCCTACATCTATAGAGGTGGAAGCTAACAACACACTAGGATATATTCATATATATACCCCTCTGGCAAACAAAGAATAAAGAGTTTCATATATTTGCCCCCTATGCCTGTTGCATATATCTGTCTTCCCTGCCTTATTTGGAGTTTGGTAACCTCAGTCATTGTTAAGTGTATCTCCTATAAAAACACCACATACACCTCTCTTCTCTGTAGGTAAATATGAACCTGATAGCACTTAACTGAAATGTTCAAATGTGGACTTACCTTAAAGAAATTAAAGACAAGAGGTGCTTGGCAAAACAGGAACAGCTAGTCTAGTTAAATGCAGCAGCCAGGAGAGCAAAACAGAGTTGGGGTCTGTCTCAAAGCATCTTTGTTCTGAGCTCCCTTATATACATTTCTTGAAGCATCATAAAACTGTATGCATTCTTTGTAGAAAGGTATCTAGGTCTAGTCACAGAGTCAATAATCTGAACATCTGATAAAGTGTGCAGGTGGGTCTTGACCTTACATGAACATCATGCATCCAGACGTCTGGCATGGGGAGCGCGTGATCATTGTGTGTTGTGTTCTGATTGGCTGAGTATTTCTAACTTAAGTGTGGCGTCTAACTTTTATGGTGTTTTGGAAACGTGCACCCCCTTAGCCAAATGTGTTTTATTGGGGGCCAATGTCCTAGGACCCTTATGGTGCCGCTGCCTATCTGATGGATCGATCTAGGTTCTTCCTGTTTGTGCATTTGTCTAGCGGCTATCTATCACCCCATCTGTGATATGTCAGTCAATCTATTGCTTCAGGCCTAGGTCACAGGGCTTGCCTGACCATGTATTTCTGACTCAGGTTAATGAGGAGGTCACAGCGGGTGGATTTGACAACAGTGATATGGGTTTGCTGTTTCGTGTACACATACCATGCCATACAATTACATAATTTTTATCAATATGAACAACCACAAAGTCCAAACCTTATGTAATGAATCCTAGTTCATTTTAATGGGATAACAGGAGTTAGCTTAGCCTCTGGCTTGCAGACTCGTGCCCCTGTCACCTAGTGACTTTTAACCTACTGAGCTTGCTCTGTCTTAGCCTATTTAATTATTTAATTCTTCTGAGATGGCTGCCTTGTTTATAGTTAGGCCACTTGTTATGCTTTGCATTATCAGTGCCACTGCGTTAAGGTGTCAAGATCAAGCAACAAAGACAAACAAAAAGTAGTTGTTTACACTTTGGGATTTTCCCTCTCTATACTTTCGAGGGATTGTTTATATTAATTGCCGTCCCAAACATGTCTGTTATCTATTGTTTGGGAACACACCTACGTCAGGGGTCCTGGTAGATCTGTATAAATACATTGCACTTTAGACAGATAATCAGAGGGATTCCGACCAGAGGGCATCGCCACCATCGCTGATACCGATGCTGCAGTCGTCTTGACGCTGACCCAGTCTTCGTGTCCCTGCGGAGACTGAGATAGAGACCTCATTCCAAGGTAACAAGGGTTGGGGGCTCCTCTCATGGACATGGCATTGGCAGATTAGGTTTAGCAAACCCAGCTCTCCTTTAGGTAGGAGGTTAGGCCACTCACATTAGGGTATTAGGGCATATTACATCGCATATGTCTTTTCTATGCATTGCAGAATGGTGGGAGTCTTTGTAATAATGACTCTCGTCTTCACAATTCTGTTTCTTGCATTATTCATTATCCTGATCATTGCATTGTGTGAGGATGAACATCCCGTTATATGAACCGGAGCAAGAACTGCCTGTGGAGGAGGAGGAGGAGAATGGTGGCAGGAAAAATTAAGGAGAACAGCAGAACACAGCTGCAGGAATGCGGCACAGATAGTAAGTTGTTCACAACTTTTTCATTTAATAGTCACTCTACACACCTTGTTAACATATATAAATAAACACCTTACTTGATCACACAATCCTGCTCTGGTGTCTTCATTCTCCATCACATGTACCTTAGGAATGTGAGTATTACCTCAGGGAGCATGTTACAAATACAAATCTGGCTACTTCTGATTCAACATCACAGGTGATGCGTATGATTGTACAGCAACCATCACACACATGTTAAAAAGACGCATCTCTTGAATGTCACAAATGAAGGACACAATCAATGGACCACAACATATGAGTCACATCCATGTTGCCAACACGGTCAACTGTAGCACATGACACACAACTATGACATCTCCAATCATAAGGTAAATAAAGGCCCCATACATGAGGCAGTGGATATGAAATATCAGAAGTACAGGAATGTATGAACAGACCCCTGACATTACTAAGTGTGACATTTGCAATGTCTGCAAGGAGCTTGTGTGACCAGGGGGGCATCATTTGTGACAATGGATAGCATGATTGTCCCAGGTATGACAAGCAATGTTCACAACACATGCCCTGTGCAGTACATCCCTGGAAAGCAGTCTTGGCACTGCCATGGAGCCCAAACCTGACACAGGGTACACAAGCCCACACACTTGGACTGGACACTTCTGTGGAATTTGTAGGAGGCTGGCCTGGCTTGTAGTGGGTACCAGAGGTACTTACACCTTGTTGCAGGTCCAGTTATCCCTTATTAGTGTAGAAGAGGTGTTTATAGCAGCTTAGGCTGATAGAAGGTAGCTATAGCAAAGCAGCTTAGGCTTAACTAGGAGACATGTAAAGCTCCTACTATACCACTGGTGTTATATGCACAATATCATAAGAAAACACAATACACAGCAGTACTAAAAATAAAGGTACTTTATTTTTATGACAATATGCCAAAAGTATCTCAGTGAGTACCCTCAGTATGAGGATAAGTTACATACACACGATATATGTACACAAACCAAAATTATGTAAGTAATAGCAAGAAAAGTAATGCAAGCAGTGTAAAGTTACAATAGATTGCAATAGGAGCACATAGGTATAGGGGCAACACAAACCATATACTCCAAAAGTGGAATGCGAACCACGAATGGACCCCAAACCTATGTGAGCTTGTAGAGGGTTGCTGGGACTGTAAGAAAACAGTGAGGGTTAGAACAATAGCCCACCCCAAGACCCTGAAAGGTAGGTGTAAAGTGCACCTACTACCCCCAGAGAACACAGAAGTCGTGATAGGGGGATTCTGCAGGAAGAACAAATACCAGCAATGCAACAACAGTGGATTTCCGGACCTGAGTACCTGTAAGACAAGGGGACCAAGTCCAAGAGTCGCGACAGTGTCGAGAGTGGGCAGGAGCCCAGGAAATGCCAGCTGAGGGTTCAAGGAAGCTGCCACCTGTTGGAAGAAGCTTGGAGTTCTGCAAGAAAGAAGAGGACTAGGAACTTCTCTGTCGGAGGATGGATGTCCCACGTCGCAATGAAGCTTGCAGAGGTGTTCCCATGCAGAAAGACCCCAAACAAGCCTTGCTAGCTGCAAGGGTCACGGTAAAGGTTTTTGGGTGCTGCTGTGGCCCAGGAGGGACCAGGGTGTCGCCACTTGGAGGAGAAGACAGAGGGGGTGCCCAGCAAGACAGGGAGCCCTCACAGAAGCAGGCAGCACCCGCAGAAGAACCTGTACAGGCACTTGGAAGAAGAGTGAACCGGAGTTCATGCGAAGTCACAAAAGGGAGTCCCAGGATGCCGGAGGACAACTCAGAAGGTTGTGCACTGCAGGTTAGAGTGTCGGGGACCAGGCTTGGCTGTGCACAAAGGAAATCCTGGAAGAGTGCACAGGAGCCAGAGCTGCTGCAAATCACGTGGTATTCAGCAATGCAGTCTAGCGTGGGGAGACAAGGACTTACCCCCACCAAACCTGGACTGAAGAGTCACTGGACTGTGGGAGTCACTTGGACAGAGTTGCTGAGTTCCAGGGACCACCCTTGTTGTGCTGAGAGGGGACCCAGAGGACCAGTGATGCAGTCTTTTGGTGCCTGCGGTTGCAGGGGGAAGATTCCGTCAACCCACAGGAGATTTCTTCAGAGCTCCTGGTGCAGGGAGGAGGCAGGCTACCCCCAGAGCATGCACCACCTGGAAATAGTTGAGAAAGCCAGCAGGATGAAGCAATACAAGGTTGCTAGTAGTCGTCTTGCTACTTAGTTGCGGTTTTGCAGGCGTCCTGAGCAGTCAGCGGTCGATCCTTTGGCAGAAGGTGAAGAGGGAGATGCAGAGGAACTCTAATGAGCTCTTGCATTCGTTATCTGGTGAGATCCCCAAAGCAGAGACCCTAAATAGCCAGAAAAGGAGGTTTGGCTACGTAGGAAGGAGGATTGGCTACCAAGAGAGGTAAGAGCCTATCAGAAGGAGCCTCTGACGTCACCTGCTGGCACTGGCCACTCAGAGCAGTCCAATGTGCCACAACCACCTCTGTTTCCAAGATGTCAGAGGTCTGGGACACACTGGAGGAGCTCTGGGCACCTCCCCTGGGAGGTGCAGGTCAGGGGAGTGGTCACTCCCCTTTCCTTTGTCCAGTTTTGCGCCAGAGCAGGGCTGGGGGATCCCTGAACCGGTGTAGACTGGCTTATGCAGAGATGGGCACCATCTGTGCCCATCAAAGCATTTCCAGAGGCTGGGGGAGGTTACTCCTCCCCAGCCCTCACACCTATTTCCAAAGGGAGAGAGTGTTACACCCTCTCTCAGAGTAAGTCCTTTGTTATGCCTTCCTGGGCCAGGGCTGCCTGGACCCCAGGAGGGCAGAAACCTGTCTGAGGGGTTGGCAGCAGCTGCAGTGGAGACCCCGGAAAGGCAGTTTGGCAGTACCCGGGTTCTGTGCTAGAGACCCGGGGGATCATGGAATTGTCCCCCCAATGCCAGAATGGCATTGCGGGGACAATTCTATGATCTTAGACATGTTACATGGCCATGTTCGGAGTTACCATTGTGACACTGCACATAGGTAGTGACCTATGTACAGTGCACGCGTGTAATGGTGTCCCCGCACTCACAAAGTCCAGGGAATTTGCCCTGAACGATGTGGGGGCACCTTGGCTAGTGCCAGGGTGCCCACACACTAAGTAACTTTGCACCCAACCTTCACCAGGTGAAGGTTAGACATATAGGTGACTTATAAGTTACTTAAGTGCAGTGGTAAATGGCTGTGAAATAACGTGGATGTTATTTCACGCAGGCTGCAGTGGCAGGCCTGTGGAATAATTGTCAGAGCTCCCTATGGGTGGCAAAAGAATTGCTGCAGCCCATAGGGATCTCCTGGAACCCCAATACCCTGGGTACCTCAGTACCATATACTAGGGAATTATATGGGTGTACCAGTATGCCAATGTGAATTGGTAAATTTAGTCACTAGCCTGTTAGTGACAAATTTGGAGAGCAGAGAGCATAACCACTGAGGTTCTGGTTAGCAGAGCCTCAGTGAGACAGTTAGGCATCACACAGGGAACACATACAGGGCACATACTTATGAGCACTGGGGCCCTGCCTGGCAAGGTCCCAGTGACACATAGACTAAAACAACATATATACAGTGAAATATGGGGGTAACATGCCAGGCAAGATGGTATTTTTTTACAGAATGCACATCTGAAAATATTTGAACACATGCAGCTATGGCATCAGGTCTACAACAGCAACACGAATAATTTAGCTAATTGTAATGAGTCAAACTGACGTGTACAAAACATTTTATGGGTGGAATTTAGGCACAATGTTTCAAGCACAGTATGTACCAAACATGTACACATGTCATAGATTTGTGTAGTCCACACAGAAGTCTCCATGAACTCATAACCAACAATTAGTGGCATATGAGGGGTAACATATCCTACATAGCACTCATCAACCATCCTCAATGATGCCTGAGTTGTGTTTGTCATCTGATATGTAGTGAAGTGTTGTGTGAGTGACTCTTGTGTGTTGCACTCATTGGAATATATGATGAGCTGGCACGTGATCAGATATCATAGTAGGCTGGATGGTGACTTAGTGTCCTGTGCAAGGGTTACCCATTCACAAGCAGAGAGTCATATCTTGGGAGTCTTCTGCTGAGCAATAGGCAGCAGCGTGTGAACAAGGTGATTAGTAGCCACATGTAGGCCCACCAGTGGCAGTATATTGGCACTGGGTCATACCGTCATTCTCACAACAGAGTGATGCATCAGTTATCCACACAAATTGGTGCATCCCTGTATTGTAACATACATGTAGGACTGGATGGGTAACTGTCCCCCAGCATGTAGCCCCATAAGATGTACTCCATTTATGTGACACTTATGTGGTATGCAATAGGCGTGCATGCAGGTCAGGGCCAGACGTGTGCTGGCTTTAATGTGGGTGTCCACACCAGGACACATGAATGTAGATGTGAATGACCTATGGATACCTTATTCCTAGGTAGCAGCCCTCCTCACCTGTGTTCCACTCACTAAATCCATGTATAAGTGGGCATGCCTTTGTGGTTGTTCTCAACAGTTATGATGATGTATTGCATGCCCCCCTAAGGGACAGGGGTAGGGGAACAACATGTATGTAGGTAGATGTGATGGTCACAGTGCAGATGACAGTCATATCATTCAGGCTGCATGTGTCCCAATCAACACTGACCCCATATGATTAGCAACTGCATAACATACTCCCAATTACATCTACTAGTCACTGGTGCTGGTTGCTTTGAAGTTGACTCAGATGATAAAAATTAGTGGGCCTGGCTCATGTGAAGTAGTTGCTGCCTTTGCATTGTGACACATTGCACTAAAACAATGCACAGATTACTTTATTTGGTCGAACTCTTGTTGTGCTTTGCTTTGGTGTAAATGGCATGATGGGTAGGCAGCGTTGCCATATCATTCATCTGGGACATTGTATTACCTGGACTGTGATTCGGACTGCATGTGGAAATCAAGGAAGACTGTTAGAGTATCATCTGTACATACATCACACAATGATGACACTGATGGCTGCCTGTCTCAACTTTACAGCTGCCAACATGGATGTTGCGGAACTCAGGGCGTTCCAGAAGAGTGCAGTGCGATATCGCCACATATTGGATGTGGAGTGTGGGTACCGAAAGATGGCACAATGCTATAGAAAAGAGCGAGCCACTGGGGAATGGCGAGCATTCAGCCAAGGGGGACCCGCATTGGCCACAAAGAGTGGACCGAGCACCACACCTACACAGGGGACTACTGCAACCACCGTCACATCTGTCCCACCTGCAGCATCATCAACATCAGCACCACAGCCCACCATGCCTGCTGCAATGGACATGTCAGCAATGAAGGAGCTCCAGAGGTACATGAAACAGGTCCTCAAAAAGCCCACAGAAGGAGGAGGACCGCAATACAAAGAGACTGAATGCCATCAAGAGGACACTCAAGAGGGCCAACCTCTGAAATGATGCCTCCCTTCACCCCTAGTTTAGTCTCCTTCCTCCTCATTCCTCATCATGTTTTGTAGTGGGTTCAAGGGGGTTAGTGATAGGTTAGAGTAGGGTAGTTGTTTAGATAGGATAAGTAGGTTTGGGGGGGTGGGTTTTCATATTATTACATGTTAGTTTGCAGGTAGGTGGGTAGGGGTAATGTTGGGGCATTTGTGTATAAAAAAATTAAAATAAAATAAAAATATATATCATAAAAAAAAGAAAAAGAAAAAATATATACATATATATATTTGTTTAGGATTATATATATTATATGTTTAGGTTAATATATGTTGTCCTGCATGTGTCTTGTGATATAAGGGGGCGAGGGAGCCAATGTTTAGAGTGTGTTGTTAAATGTGGTAAGTAAGGTTAGCATAGGGTAGTTAGGGCCAGTTGTGGGTAATGTATAGGTAGGATAGATTAGGTTAGTATAGGTGTTTAACATTGTTTTAAGTTCAGTTTTCTACATATATAATACAACTTTAGGTACTCCCTCACTGCATGTGTCATATGCTTGGGGCTCAGGGTCTTAGCATGAGTGTACAGTGCCAATTGTCTGTTCGCCTGGGGATTCTGTCCTGCATCCAGATCCCTCTCTAGATATGTTAATTCCCACTTCCAACTGATCTGTCACATTGGCAGTTACAACAAATCTACTTCTCAATGCATCTGCCATCCAATGTACCCGCCACTCAAGGTGACTATGGTTCCCATGTATTGGACAGGTTGGTGTGCTTTTTAAGCTGTCATTGGTTGGGTCCTGTGTCGGGATGTTGGGCACTGTGGGATGTCTGGCTGCAGCCTGAAGTTTATGTCAACATCGCTAAACTGAGCAGTGCCAAATTCAGATGAGGTCATGTATAACTATTTCACACCAATGTGTTTCACTTGTACTCCCAGCTGACGTTATTGGTCGAGCACTCTTACATAGCCATTCCTGCTGTATGTAGTGGGTGAGGCATATATGTGTTAAACAAATGTCACATACACAGTGACTTGCTTGTAGGAGATGTGGCCAGCATTGACGTTCATCATGTAGGTACCTTGTGCGTAGATATCCGCCCACAATATTTCTGCACTCTTGTACTGACATTCTGTGACTATAGACATGTTACACGCATCACAAATCTCCAGCAAAGTAGATGTGTCACATTACACAATGGTGTTGTAGGTGCTGTTTATTTTAAAGTGCTGTAGTGCAATATTTACATTGTCCATGTCTGTGACCCCAATAGTGTAAACCATTCTATTGTGACACAACACAAATGCAGGGTTGAGGGACTGTCATTGGACATGCTGGGGTGAAGTGTTGTTCAGTGCATGGGAACATGAATTGCCAGTGGAGTAGTGAGAGACAATTGCAGTCCATACTGGAAAGGTTAACAGTGTGCCTGTGAAGAGTGCATGTCACCAACTGTGGCAACACTGGCATGTTGTCAAGCACAGGACAAAGGGAAATCACTGCCCATGTGGCATGGGTTGGTGCTACTGGGTACTCCTACGGGTGAAGATGATCTGTTCCACATCTTCATCCTCTGATGTGTGTGTTGTCTCCTCCGACCTTGATGGTGGTGATGGTGGGATTGAGGGGGCCACACACACTTCAGTTGGTTGGAGAGGTGGGCACCAAATTCCCGGCAGCTGCCATCTGTGGAACTATATGTGGCATTACTGTAGCAAGGAGGAGCTGCTGATTATTGAGCATTGCAGAAACATCCCTGTGGTAGGCAGCCATGTCTGCCCTGAGGAAGGCCAGTTCCTGGTGCATGGAGTCCTTCTAGTTGTCATGCATGCAGCATCAAGGTTGGGAGGGCAGGTGTTGTGGCTACTCCCTCACAGCAGTGGTTAGGTCCCTCACACACTGTTGGACTCCATGCAGTGGGGATTGTGTGCCTTCTTTGGCTGTTGTCTGTTCAGTGGCCGTTGTGATGCACATGTGCATACCTCAAGGCTGGTTGCCATAGTTTGCATCCCCACTGCACCTCCTTGGCCAGCTCCCGCTAGACTCCCACTACTGTCCTCTCGAAGGTGGTCCCTGTGTCATCAGAGTCCTCAGCTATGTTTGAGCTGGCAGGTCGTACTATTGGGGTGGTGGGTGTTTCTTCTGGGATGGCTGCTACATGGATGCTCCTCCTTGTAACTGGAGGTGGTATCTGGAGGGATCCCAGGACATCTTGGAGGGTTTCCTGGCTGATGGTTGTCAGCTGGTCTTCCAGGTCATCAGGGTAGTCCAGGACAGGCAGATCCACAGGAGAGCCATCATCCTCTGAAATTAGATATTGTACAATTAGTGTGTCTGTGTTGTGCCAGTTGTAATGTGAAGTCACTGACTTCCTATTGGTGGTACATTGTCATCTTGGCTCCCATGCATGTTCCTGTCCTTAATTTTTGCAGTCTCTCGGCCCTATGCCCCACCTGCATGTCACATGTAGTGAAGGGCAGTTTGCACAATTGTCTGCGTCACATCTTCTAGGTGTGGGTTCTGTCCAATTTGTGGATTGGCACCTTCTTGTCCTCATCAACCCTCCCTCTGCTTCCATTTGCATGGTGAGGCCTTGCAATGAATGTTGGTGTGCTGATGCCACAGCACCAGACACGACAATATGGCCCTGTCCCAGTCTTTCATTTTTCACATACACCTATGCGGTGCTGAGACCTAGCACCACCCCATGCATGGCATTGGCAGGAGACAATGCAGTTGTTACCATTGGTAGTTCCTCATGTTGATGTTTGAGTATGTGTGCTACTTTGCATTGAACTGATGGACCTGGCAGAGTTCCGTTTTCTCTTGTGACTTTGCTGGTGTGTTCGCCTTCCTACACACATATGTCCTCCCCCTCAATGCAGTTGTCTTTGCACTATGATACCTGAGATGTGGCGTGGTGGCATTGCAGCCAATGTGACAAGGGGCACAGGGCTAAACCCAGGGATGGCCAGCATGGGTATGAGATTACTGCTGTGTACATCATTATGTATGTGACAGTGCCTGATGGTTATTGAGTCTATGGACATGACCAGTTGACAGGAGTTGCACTTGGATAGGGATTGATGGGGATTGATCTTGTAGTCATACTGAACCCTCATTTCGAGTGTGTTTGTTCTATGGGCACCTAACTGCCATTTCCTAATTGGCCAGCACAAACAGCACAGGTAGTAGTGGCAACTGTTGTCAATGGGGAATGCCCCTTGGGCTAATGGCCTGACACTGGGCATTTTCCTATAGTTTACATTCTGACAATACCAGCTGTCCTGTGACACCAGACCAGTTTTACATTCTACCCTACCCTCCTGGTCTGCTTCAGTGTTTCCACCAGCCTTGGCATGACAGTGTACCCCCATGCAAAGGTTGTTGGTGTTGTGTTGTGCTGTGCCCCGGATGCCCCTTCATAGCCCATGCACTTGGCATGGGCAGTGCAGGTGGTCCTATGCCCTGCCTCCTTGTCCTTTCCACTGCTGATTTGCAGGGCTAACATGCATTGTGTAGTAGCTATATGCCTCCCCCTTCTTGCTCTTGACATTTTGGCATTTTTGTCCCCCATGCAACTTACCCTGCATATGTGTTGTTTCCTGCTAGTCTGTGCTGTCCTGCGATACAGTGACGATTTCCTCTGGGATGACTGCTGCAACCATCTCCTCCATCTCGTCCAGGTCCTCTTGTGGTGCTGGACTCCCACTTCCGGTCTGCAGTGCTGCCTTCCTGCTCTTTGCCATTTTCTCCTTTGTCCTCCACTTGCCGTCATGCCAGCGTTTCTTGCACTCAGTGACAGTTCTCCTGACCTCCTCCACACTGTTAATCTTGTCCACAATCTGCTGCCAAACTGGCTCTCTCCTTCCAATTGCCAATTTAGAGGCGATGAAGAGTTGATATTGGTGCTCCGTCACCTCTCTCAGAATATTTTATGCTCCTCTGTGCTGAAGCAACACTTCCTCTTTTTCTTGTCTTTCCCCTGGGTCTTGTCAATGTCCTCCTGGCTGGTTCCTGGTCGTCTGGGGTCTCCCTGGGGTCTCTCCTGGGTTTGTGGATCCATCTTGCCTCTCCTTTGCACTGTTTGCTCCGTTAGTGTCACTTTTTGACACTATTGTGGGCAAAAATGGCACATTTCTGTTTTGTGACGTGTTTACATGTCGTAAACCGGATTAGAGTCATTGTTCCTGCGTTAACGTCATTTTGCCGTACGACAAGGCCCAATGGTTAGTGTCAGTATAAATATGATGCACGAGTGATGTTAAAAAATGGCGTTAGACGCAAAACTACATTTGCGCAGTTTTGCGTCAAAAAGAATAAATCTGGCCCTAGGTGTGTTATGTACCTTTTTCTACTTTTCAAGGACTTTGTGCATTGCTTTTTTATTTAAAGCTTGTTTATTTCTTGTCTTCATCAACATCACAGCATACATTTTTATGCAAATGACAGCAGCATCTGGCATTGCATAGCCAAGTATTGCATCACATTTATTATCATTTGTTACCACACATATTTATATATCGCTGAGATATCCAATGTCACTATTACGAGCAAGATGACACATTAAGGACTGATGAGTTGGTGACATCAGATGCATTTGTTTTCATTTTAAACTTCACAAACAGTGCTTTAACATCAAGCCTTATCATTTGTACGGGTCTTGTTCAAGCTATTTAAAACTCCTCAAATAATTAAAGGTAACCATCACTCCCTAAGTACTGTTAATTTGATCTTTAGAAGAATGTTGCCACATACTAGCTCTTAACTACTGTAGTGCATAATTTTAAGGTTTGGTGCATCCCCGCTGGAGGCCCTAAGGGTCAAGTGATGTTCCAAATTGCCATTTGAGTCCTGTTTCGTATTCAAATCCTGCGAAAATCTCTCTCAATTTCTCTGCCATGGGGTACCTTCTAATGCCCTATCGCTCTTCCTATATCAGGATTACGTCCTCACTTATCACCCACCTGCTGACATCATTCTTCCACCTTACTAATGCTCATGTCCTTCTAATACATTGCAATGCACCTCATAGATAATACAAAGGCTAGATCAATAAATCTGGCATTAGTTCTATGTGTTTTTGTTTTCGTGAATATTCTCAGTAAACATGCTTCTGGGGTGCACTGAAGGCCCCTGTACATGGCTACTTTCAGTTTATTCACAACCTGTTCCCAAAATGCCACAGTGCCACGCCGTGTAAGGGAAATCAGCATCTTGAATACCACATCTGGGACACTTAAGAATATGCCCTCCAAGCATTAAATGTAAACATCGAGTGGTAAGATACACCAAATAAAAATAATTAAATTGCATGTACGTAAGTCTTGCATTTCTGGAGAACCTGTGTTTCTGTTCCTTCATTTTCTCCCACTCTTTGTCTGTGAATGCCGAGCAAGTTTCCCATCTGTTCTTAGATACCTGCACGTCCTCCTTAGTCATGTGTATAAGTGATTTCTAAAACCGGGATATCAGTTTACTGACATTCCCCACTGTGAATAGAAGTTGTAATGTTTTCATGCGTTTGAAGTTCTGTCTCGCTGGGGCCCCACTTCTCTCTTATTATACTTCTCAGGTTGCCATATGTTAAGGATTGTGTGCGTGGCAGTCCTAGCTCTGCAACCATCTCCTACGTCGCGAGGAGTTTTCCTTCCATATAGTTATCCACAATGGTAATCTTCCCTATTACACAAACAATCCACCTGTTCTGTTGACCAAGCCTAAACCAGGCCCTCAATGGGAAAGGTAGGGGCATATGTGGAGTGACTGTAAGGCCCAACTCCATTCTAAGTAGCCCGAGGCTCCATTTTCTGTATTTATGCAGAATCATCAACATCTGCCTTTGACACAGATGCCACCTGTGCTTATCTTTCCAAGAACTGTGAAAGTGTCAAGTTATTTAGATATGGACATCAACAAAACCCCAAGTGTGGCATCAGTCTGGGACAGGTGCTTCTTTCAAGGTCAAATATCAATCATAACCCAATTAATGTAGTCTATGAAGACATATTTGTACCTTATAGTACATCCACTGATCTATATGACTGTGTCACAACATTCTTAAGGTGGCATTGCAAACTCCATCTTAGATAATATACAATATATAAGGACTACCACGTGACCACCTAATGAGGAGAGAAAATTCATGCAGGTCACAGACGCAGATGAGCATGGCTCAGATTCCATCTCAATTGAAAAAGCCACCAGCAAGATTCTCTGAGGCTCTATGAGTTATCCCATTCAGTCTCACAAACTGGTGCCAGGATTGTGTTCTCACTTAGAAGCAATCGCTTATCTCTTAGCCTTGTGCTCGAAATAGCTGTTGTCCAGGTATGTGCACTGGCTCTGAAACTCAAGTTTATTATTTATTCATTTGCCATATTTAGCATAGCACTTAGATATAGCACAGTGAGGGTGCTAAGGGCTATAAATTGTGATGTTACAATTTTCCCTGTTTTCACTGTTATTGAAGCGCTTAGCTAGTTTTTATTTTCTGTGATATTGCCAATATTATGTGCACTAGATCCCAGCATTTTAAAATAACTATATAAAAATAAATATGTTTAAATACGTATTCTGTTTCTAGTGATCTTGAGTGTGTAAATGATAGATGAAAAATCATTTGGATTACCACTGCTCCCGGTTAGAAACCCAAAAACACTGACACCACCTCAATTATGTACAGGGGTGGCGTTTTGCGGGGCTATAATAACCTGTCTTTCACAATCAGCGCTGGTACAGTGGACTAAGTTCAGTCATGCCACTTGTGAGTGTGAAAATAAACATTGTAGAATGAGCCAAACCAAAGGCTCAGTTTATTCAACACTACGTGTTAGTGCATCTGGTCCAATAACACTACCAGTGTCTTCTGGGATCGCACATGCCTTCTCTCAATTAGAGAGGAGTCCAGAGAACTGTCCAAATTCCTCTAGTAGTGGTAACATCAGCTCTAGATCTGTGGCACCCTTTCTGAATTATATTAACATGTTATATTACAATGATATAGAATGTACCCCATCTGACCGCGGTATACCTCTAGTCACATGCTCCTGATGCATTACTGAGGCAAAGGGTTCCACCACAAATGCAAACAGTATTGGTTATTGAGTATAATAACTTAATCCACTTTATCCAGGATTCAACCATATTTATGTGTCTAAGCACTGCTTGCAAGGTCCTACAACTATGACTGTCAAAGCCTTTTCAAGATTAATGAGCAAACTCAGGGCCACTGCCTTATTTGCCACTGCCATTTCTTGAAGAATACATAATAATCGTCTAATATTTACTGAGGTATTTCTTCTGGGTATAAACCCTTTTTATTGTCTCCTTGATACAGTGTCCCTTACAACTGTCTTGAATGGCCCTCATTCAATTAGTTCAGATGAGGTGTTGCCAAGATTATCTTTAAAGTAATTACTAACAACTTTTCATATCCCATCACAGAATAGCATATATAGAATCCCACCCTGAAGCCACCAAGTAGATATCATTACTGCTGGCATGCCACATTGAATCTGTAGCAATAAAGGGTTATGGGCTGATAAAGTGCATCCTAAATATTCTGACCGGTGATGCATAAAGGGGCATCTTGGGAATCCATAAATATGTCAAGACAGGCGTGTAGGTCGTGTGGTGTGGAACAGAATGAATATTCTTGCTCCCTCATAGAGTGAATAAGACACACGTCTAAGAGCTGCCAGTCATGCATCCACTTTGTGATAGCTTGAGCTATTCTGGCTGCAGGAGTACTTGGCAACTGTGGGTATGAGCAATACTAGCACACATCTGCACCCCCCTAATATCATAGATGAAAGTGATCACTAGTTTTGCTGTCAGCCTTTCAAGACACATTTGATCAACATTGGGAGCATATACCTCACCCAATTTAATGTCTTTGCATCCAGTTTGCCAGAGACCAAAACATATCTCCCTTCACTGCCTACATCTATAGAGGTGGAAGCTAACAACACACTAGGATATATTCATATATATACCCCTCTGGCAAACAAAGAATAAAGAGTTTCATATATTTGCCCCCTATGCCTGTTGCATATATCTGTCTCCCCTGCCTTATTTGGAGTTTGGTAACCTCAGTCATTGTTAAGTGTATCTCCTATAAAAACACCACATACACCTCTCTTCTCTGTAGGTAAATATGAACCTGATAGCACTTAACTGAAATGTTCAAATGTGGACTTACCTTAAAGAAATTAAAGACAAGAGGTGCTTGGCAAAACAGGAACAGCTAGTCTAGTTAAATGCAGCAGCCAGGAGAGCAAAACAGAGTTGGGGTCTGTCTCAAAGCATCTTTGTTCTGAGCTCCCTTATATACATTTCTTGAAGCATCATAAAACTGTATGCATTCTTTGTAGAAAGGTATCTAGGTCTAGTCACAGAGTCAATAATCTGAACATCTGATAAAGTGTGCAGGTGGGTCTTGACCTTACATGAACATCATGCATCCAGACGTCTGGCATGGGGAGCGCGTGATCATTGTGTGTTGTGTTCTGATTGGCTGAGTATTTCTAACTTAAGTGTGGCGTCTAACTTTTATGGTGTTTTGGAAACGTGCACCCCCTTAGCCAAATGTGTTTTATTGGGGGCCAATGTCCTAGGACCCTTATGGTGCCGCTGCCTATCTGATGGATCGATCTAGGTTCTTCCTGTTTGTGCATTTGTCTAGCGGCTATCTATCACCCCATCTGTGATATGTCAGTCAATCTATTGCTTCAGGCCTAGGTCACAGGGCTTGCCTGACCATGTATTTCTGACTCAGGTTAATGAGGAGGTCACAGCGGGTGGATTTGACAACAGTGATATGGGTTTGCTGTTTCGTGTACACATACCATGCCATACAATTACATAATTTTAATCAATATGAACAACCACAAAGTCCAAACCTTATGTAATGAATCCTAGTTCATTTTAATGGGATAACAGGAGTTAGCTTAGCCTCTGGCTTGCAGACTCGTGCCCCTGTCACCTAGTGACTTTTAACCTACTGAGCTTGCTCTGTCTTAGCCTATTTAATTATTTAATTCTTCTGAGATGGCTGCCTTGTTTATAGTTAGGCCACTTGTTATGCTTTGCATTATCAGTGCCACTGCGTTAAGGTGTCAAGATCAAGCAACAAAGACAAACAAAAAGTAGTTGTTCACACTTTGGGATTTTCCCTCTCTATACTTTCGAGGGATTGTTTATATTAATTGCCGTCCCAAACATGTCTGTTATCTATTGTTTGGGAACACACCTGCGTCAGGGGTCCTGGTAGATCTGTATAAATACATTGCACTTTAGACAGATAATCAGAGGGATTCCGACCAGAGGGCATCGCCACCATCGCTGATACCGATGCTGCAGTCGTCTTGACGCTGACCCAGTCTTCGTGTCCCTGCGGAGACTGAGATAGAGACCTCATTCCAAGGTAACAAGGGTTGGGGGCTCCTCTCATGGACATGGCATTGGCAGATTAGGTTTAGCAAACCCAGCTCTCCTTTAGGTAGGAGGTTAGGCCACTCACATTAGGGTATTAGGGCATATTACATCGCATATGTCTTTTCTATGCATTGCAGAATGGTGGGAGTCTTTGTAATAATGACTCTCGTCTTCACAATTCTGTTTCTTGCATTATTCATTATCCTGATCATTGCATTGTGTGAGGATGAACATCCCGTTATATGAACCGGAGCAAGAACTGCCTGTGGAGGAGGAGGAGGAGAATGGTGGCAGGAAAAATTAAGGAGAACAGCAGAACACAGCTGCAGGAATGCGGCACAGATAGTAAGTTGTTCACAACTTTTTCATTTAATAGTCACTCTACACACCTTGTTAACATATATAAATAAACACCTTACTTGATCACACAATCCTGCTCTGGTGTCTTCATTCTCCATCACATGTACCTTAGGAATGTGAGTATTACCTCAGGGAGCATGTTACAAATACAAATCTGGCTACTTCTGATTCAACATCACAGGTGATGCGTATGATTGTACAGCAACCATCACACACATGTTAAAAAGACGCATCTCTTGAATGTCACAAATGAAGGACACAATCAATGGACCACAACATATGAGTCACATCCATGTTGCCAACACGGTCAACTGTAGCACATGACACACAACTATGACATCTCCAATCATAAGGTAAATAAAGGCCCCATACATGAGGCAGTGGATATGAAATATCAGAAGTACAGGAATGTATGAACAGACCCCTGACATTACTAAGTGTGACATTTGCAATGTCTGCAAGGAGCTTGTGTGACCAGGGGGGCATCATTTGTGACAATGGATAGCATGATTGTCCCAGGTATGACAAGCAATGTTCACAACACATGCCCTGTGCAGTACATCCCTGGAAAGCAGTCTTGGCACTGCCATGGAGCCCAAACCTGACACAGGGTACACAAGCCCACACACTTGGACTGGACACTTCTGTGGAATTTGTAGGAGGCTGGCCTGGCTTGTAGTGGGTACCAGAGGTACTTACACCTTGTTGCAGGTCCAGTTATCCCTTATTAGTGTAGAAGAGGTGTTTATAGCAGCTTAGGCTGATAGAAGGTAGCTATAGCAAAGCAGCTTAGGCTTAACTAGGAGACATGTAAAGCTCCTACTATACCACTGGTGTTATATGCACAATATCATAAGAAAACACAATACACAGCAGTACTAAAAATAAAGGTACTTTATTTTTATGACAATATGCCAAAAGTATCTCAGTGAGTACCCTCAGTATGAGGATAAGTTACATACACACGATATATGTACACAAACCAAAATTATGTAAGTAATAGCAAGAAAAGTAATGCAAGCAGTGTAAAGTTACAATAGATTGCAATAGGAGCACATAGGTATAGGGGCAACACAAACCATATACTCCAAAAGTGGAATGCGAACCACGAATGGACCCCAAACCTATGTGAGCTTGTAGAGGGTTGCTGGGACTGTAAGAAAACAGTGAGGGTTAGAACAATAGCCCACCCCAAGACCCTGAAAGGTAGGTGTAAAGTGCACCTACTACCCCCAGAGAACACAGAAGTCGTGATAGGGGGATTCTGCAGGAAGAACAAATACCAGCAATGCAACAACAGTGGATTTCCGGACCTGAGTACCTGTAAGACAAGGGGACCAAGTCCAAGAGTCGCGACAGTGTCGAGAGTGGGCAGGAGCCCAGGAAATGCCAGCTGAGGGTGCAAGGAAGCTGCCACCTGTTGGAAGAAGCTTGGAGTTCTGCAAGAAAGAAGAGGACTAGGAACTTCTCTGTCGGAGGATGGATGTCCCACGTCGCAATGAAGCTTGCAGAGGTGTTCCCATGCAGAAAGACCCCAAACAAGCCTTGCTAGCTGCAAGGGTCACGGTAAAGGTTTTTGGGTGCTGCTGTGGCCCAGGAGGGACCAGGGTGTCGCCACTTGGAGGAGAAGACAGAGGGGGTGCCCAGCAAGACAGGGAGCCCTCACAGAAGCAGGCAGCACCCGCAGAAGAACCTGTACAGGGACTTGGAAGAAGAGTGAACCGGAGTTCATGCGAAGTCACAAAAGGGAGTCCCAGGATGCCGGAGGACAACTCAGAAGGTTGTGCACTGCAGGTTAGAGTGTCGGGGACCAGGCTTGGCTGTGCACAAAGGAAATCCTGGAAGAGTGCACAGGAGCCAGAGCTGCTGCAAATCACGTGGTATTCAGCAATGCAGTCTAGCGTGGGGAGACAAGGACTTACCCCCACCAAACCTGGACTGAAGAGTCACTGGACTGTGGGAGTCACTTGGACAGAGTTGCTGAGTTCCAGGGACCACCCTTGTTGTGCTGAGAGGGGACCCAGAGGACCAGTGATGCAGTCTTTTGGTGCCTGCGGTTGCAGGGGGAAGATTCCGTCAACCCACAGGAGATTTCTTCAGAGCTCCTGGTGCAGGGAGGAGGCAGGCTACCCCCAGAGCATGCACCACCTGGAAACAGTTGAGAAAGCCAGCAGGATGAAGCAATACAAGGTTGCTAGTAGTCGTCTTGCTACTTAGTTGCGGTTTTGCAGGCGTCCTGAGCAGTCAGCGGTCGATCCTTTGGCAGAAGGTGAAGAGGGAGATGCAGAGGAACTCTAATGAGCTCTTGCATTCGTTATCTGGTGAGATCCCCAAAGCAGAGACCCTAAATAGCCAGAAAAGGAGGTTTGGCTACGTAGGAAGGAGGATTGGCTACCAAGAGAGGTAAGAGCCTATCAGAAGGAGCCTCTGACGTCACCTGCTGGCACTGGCCACTCAGAGCAGTCCAATGTGCCACAACCACCTCTGTTTCCAAGATGTCAGAGGTCTGGGACACACTGGAGGAGCTCTGGGCACCTCCCCTGGGAGGTGCAGGTCAGGGGAGTGGTCACTCCCCTTTCCTTTGTCCAGTTTTGCGCCAGAGCAGGGCTGGGGGATCCCTGAACCGGTGTAGACTGGCTTATGCAGAGATGGGCACCATCTGTGCCCATCAAAGCATTTCCAGAGGCTGGGGGAGGTTACTCCTCCCCAGCCCTCACACCTATTTCCAAAGGGAGAGAGTGTTACACCCTCTCTCAGAGTAAGTCCTTTGTTATGCCTTCCTGGGCCAGGGCTGCCTGGACCCCAGGAGGGCAGAAACCTGTCTGAGGGGTTGGCAGCAGCTGCAGTGGAGACCCCGGAAAGGCAGTTTGGCAGTACCCGGGTTCTGTGCTAGAGACCCGGGGGATCATGGAATTGTCCCCCCAATGCCAGAATGGCATTGCGGGGACAATTCTATGATCTTAGACATGTTACATGGCCATGTTCGGAGTTACCATTGTGACACTGCACATAGGTAGTGACCTATGTACAGTGCACGCGTGTAATGGTGTCCCCGCACTCACAAAGTCCAGGGAATTTGCCCTGAACGATGTGGGGGCACCTTGGCTAGTGCCAGGGTGCCCACACACTAAGTAACTTTGCACCCAACCTTCACCAGGTGAAGGTTAGACATATAGGTGACTTATAAGTTACTTAAGTGCAGTGGTAAATGGCTGTGAAATAACGTGGATGTTATTTCACGCAGGCTGCAGTGGCAGGCCTGTGGAATAATTGTCAGAGCTCCCTATGGGTGGCAAAAGAATTGCTGCAGCCCATAGGGATCTCCTGGAACCCCAATACCCTGGGTACCTCAGTACCATATACTAGGGAATTATATGGGTGTACCAGTATGCCAATGTGAATTGGTAAATTTAGTCACTAGCCTGTTAGTGACAAATTTGGAGAGCAGAGAGCATAACCACTGAGGTTCTGGTTAGCAGAGCCTCAGTGAGACAGTTAGGCATCACACAGGGAACACATACAGGGCACATACTTATGAGCACTGGGGCCCTGCCTGGCAAGGTCCCAGTGACACATAGACTAAAACAACATATATACAGTGAAATATGGGGGTAACATGCCAGGCAAGATGGTATTTTTTTACAGAATGCACATCTGAAAATATTTGAACACATGCAGCTATGGCATCAGGTCTACCACAGCAACACGAATAATTTAGCTAATTGTAATGAGTCAAACTGACGTGTACAAAACATTTTATGGGTGGAATTTAGGCACAATGTTTCAAGCACAGTATGTACCAAACATGTACACATGTCATAGATTTGTGTAGTCCACACAGAAGTCTCCATGAACTCATAACCAACAATTAGTGGCATATGAGGGGTAACATATCCTACATAGCACTCATCAACCATCCTCAATGATGCCTGAGTTGTGTTTGTCATCTGATATGTAGTGAAGTGTTGTGTGAGTGACTCTTGTGTGTTGCACTCATTGGAATATATGATGAGCTGGCACGTGATCAGATATCATAGTAGGCTGGATGGTGACTTAGTGTCCTGTGCAAGGGTTACCCATTCACAAGCAGAGAGTCATATCTTGGGAGTCTTCTGCTGAGCAATAGGCAGCAGCGTGTGAACAAGGTGATTAGTAGCCACATGTAGGCCCACCAGTGGCAGTATATTGGCACTGGGTCATACCGTCATTCTCACAACAGAGTGATGCATCAGTTATCCACACAAATTGGTGCATCCCTGTATTGTAACATACATGTAGGACTGGATGGGTAACTGTCCCCCAGCATGTAGCCCCATAAGATGTACTCCATTTATGTGACACTTATGTGGTATGCAATAGGCGTGCATGCAGGTCAGGGCCAGACGTGTGCTGGCTTTAATGTGGGTGTCCACACCAGGACACATGAATGTAGATGTGAATGACCTATGGATACCTTATTCCTAGGTAGCAGCCCTCCTCACCTGTGTTCCACTCACTAAATCCATGTATAAGTGGGCATGCCTTTGTGGTTGTTCTCAACAGTTATGATGATGTATTGCATGCCCCCCTAAGGGACAGGGGTAGGGGAACAACATGTATGTAGGTAGATGTGATGGTCACAGTGTAGATGACAGTCATATCATTCAGGCTGCATGTGTCCCAATCAACACTGACCCCATATGATTAGCAACTGCATAACATACTCCCAATTACATCTACTAGTCACTGGTGCTGGTTGCTTTGAAGTTGACTCAGATGATAAAAATTAGTGGGCCTGGCTCATGTGAAGTAGTTGCTGCCTTTGCATTGTGACACATTGCACTAAAACAATGCACAGATTACTTTATTTGGTCGAACTCTTGTTGTGCTTTGCTTTGGTGTAAATGGCATGATGGGTAGGCAGCGTTGCCATATCATTCATCTGGGACATTGTATTACCTGGACTGTGATTCGGACTGCATGTGGAAATCAAGGAAGACTGTTAGAGTATCATCTGTACATACATCACACAATGATGACACTGATGGCTGCCTGTCTCAACTTTACAGCTGCCAACATGGATGTTGCGGAACTCAGGGCGTTCCAGAAGAGTGCAGTGCGATATCGCCACATATTGGATGTGGAGTGTGGGTACCGAAATATGGCACAATGCTATAGAAAAGAGCGAGCCACTGGGGAATGGCGAGCATTCAGCCAAGGGGGACCCGCATTGGCCACAAAGAGTGGACCGAGCACCACACCTACACAGGGGACTACTGCAACCACCGTCACATCTGTCCCACCTGCAGCATCATCAACATCAGCACCACAGCCCACCATGCCTGCTGCAATGGACATGTCAGCAATGAAGGAGCTCCAGAGGTACATGAAACAGGTCCTCAAAAAGCCCACAGAAGGAGGAGGCCCGCAATACAAAGAGACTGAATGCCATCAAGAGGACACTCAAGAGGGCCAACCTCTGAAATGATGCCTCCCTTCACCCCTAGTTTAGTCTCCTTCCTCCTCATTCCTCATCATGTTTTGTAGTGGGTTCAAGGGGGTTAGTGATAGGTTAGAGTAGGGTAGTTGTTTAGATAGGATAAGTAGGTTTGGGGGGGTGGGTTTTCATATTATTACATGTTAGTTTGCAGGTAGGTGGGTAGGGGTAATGTTGGGGCATTTGTGTATAAAAAAATTAAAATAAAATAAAAATATATATCATAAAAAAAAGAAAAAGAAAAAATATATACATATATATATTTGTTTAGGATTATATATATTATATGTTTAGGTTAATATATGTTGTCCTGCATGTGTCTTGTGATATAAGGGGGCGAGGGAGCCAATGTTTAGAGTGTGTTGTTAAATGTGGTAAGTAAGGTTAGCATAGGGTAGTTAGGGCCAGTTGTGGGTAATGTATAGGTAGGATAGATTAGGTTAGTATAGGTGTTTAACATTGTTTTAAGTTCAGTTTTCTACATATATAATACAACTTTAGGTACTCCCTCACTGCATGTGTCATATGCTTGGGGCTCAGGGTCTTAGCATGAGTGTACAGTGCCAATTGTCTGTTCGCCTGGGGATTCTGTCCTGCATCCAGATCCCTCTCTAGATATGTTAATTCCCACTTCCAACTGATCTGTCACATTGGCAGTTACAACAAATCTACTTCTCAATGCATCTGCCATCCAATGTACCCGCCACTCAAGGTGACTATGGTTCCCATGTATTGGACAGGTTGGTGTGCTTTTTAAGCTGTCATTGGTTGGGTCCTGTGTCGGGATGTTGGGCACTGTGGGATGTCTGGCTGCAGTCTGAAGTTTATGTCAACATCGCTAAACTGAGCAGTGCCAAATTCAGATGAGGTCATGTATAACTATTTCACACCAATGTGTTTCACTTGTACTCCCAGCTGACGTTATTGGTCGAGCACTCTTACATAGCCATTCCTGCTGTATGTAGTGGGTGAGGCATATATGTGTTAAACAAATGTCACATACACAGTGACTTGCTTGTAGGAGATGTGGCCAGCATTGACGTTCATCATGTAGGTACCTTGTGCGTAGATATCCGCCCACAATATTTCTGCACTCTTGTACTGACATTCTGTGACTATAGACATGTTACACGCATCACAAATCTCCAGCAAAGTAGATGTGTCACATTACACAGTGGTGTTGTAGGTGCTGTTTATTTTAAAGTGCTGTAGTGCAATATTTACATTGTCCATGTCTGTGACCCCAATAGTGTAAACCATTCTATTGTGACACAACACAAATGCAGGGTTGTGGGACTGTCATTGGACATGCTGGGGTGAAGTGTTGTTCAGTGCATGGGAACATGAATTGCCAGTGGAGTAGTGAGAGACAATTGCAGTCCATACTGGAAAGGTTAACAGTGTGCCTGTGAAGAGTGCATGTCACCAACTGTGGCAACACTGGCATGTTGTCAAGCACAGGACAAAGGGAAATCACTGCCCATGTGGCATGGGTTGGTGCTACTGGGTACTCCTACGGGTGAAGATGATCTGTTCCACATCTTCATCCTCTGATGTGTGTGTTGTCTCCTCCGACCTTGATGGTGGTGATGGTGGGATTGAGGGGGCCACACACACTTCAGTTGGTTGGAGAGGTGGGCACCAAATTCCCGGCAGCTGCCATCTGTGGAACTATATGTGGCATTACTGTAGCAAGGAGGAGCTGCTGATTATTGAGCATTGCAGAAACATCCCTGTGGTAGGCAGCCATGTCTGCCCTGAGGAAGGCCAGTTCCTGGTGCATGGAGTCCTTCTAGTTGTCATGCATGCAGCATCAAGGTTGGGAGGGCAGGTGTTGTGGCTACTCCCTCACAGCAGTGGTTAGGTCCCTCACACACTGTTGGACTCCATGCAGTGGGGATTGTGTGCCTTCTTTGGCTGTTGTCTGTTTCAGTGGCCGTTGTGATGCACATGTGCATACCTCAAGGCTGGTTGCCATAGTTTGCATCCCCACTGCACCTCCTTGGCCAGCTCCCGCTAGACTCCCACTACTGTCCTCTCGAAGGTGGTCCCTGTGTCATCAGAGTCCTCAGCTATGTTTGAGCTGGCAGGTCGTACTATTGGGGTGGTGGGTGTTTCTTCTGGGATGGCTGCTACATGGATGCTCCTCCTTGTAACTGGAGGTGGTATCTGGAGGGATCCCAGGACATCTTGGAGGGTTTCCTGGCTGATGGTTGTCAGCTGGTCTTCCAGGTCATCAGGGTAGTCCAGGACAAGGCAGATCCACAGGAGAGCCATCATCCTCTGAAATTAGATATTGTACAATTAGTGTGTCTGTGTTGTGCCAGTTGTAATGTGAAGTCACTGACTTCCTATTGGTGGTACATTGTCATCTTGGCCCATGCATGTTCCTGTCCTTAATTTTTGCAGTCTCTCGGCCCTATGCCCCACCTGCATGTCACATGTAGTGAAGGGCAGTTTGCACAATTGTCTGCGTCACATCTTCTAGGTGTGGGTTCTGTCCAATTTGTGGATTGGCACCTTCTTGTCCTCATCAACCCTCCCTCTGCTTCCATTTGCATGGTGAGGCCTTGCAATGAATGTTGGTGTGCTGATGCCACAGCACCAGACACGACAATATGGCCCTGTCCCAGTCTTTCATTTTTCACATACACCTATGCGGTGCTGAGACCTAGCACCACCCCATGCATGGCATTGGCAGGAGACAATGCAGTTGTTACCATTGGTAGTTCCTCATGTTGATGTTTGAGTATGTGTGCTACTTTGCATTGAACTGATGGACCTGGCAGAGTTCCGTTTTCTCTTGTGACTTTGCTGGTGTGTTCGCCTTCCTACACACATATGTCCTCCCCCTCAATGCAGTTGTCTTTGCACTATGATACCTGAGATGTGGCGTGGTGGCATTGCAGCCAATGTGACAAGGGGCACAGGGCTAAACCCAGGGATGGCCAGCATGGGTATGAGATTACTGCTGTGTACATCATTATGTATGTGACAGTGCCTGATGGTTATTGAGTCTATGGACATGACCAGTTGACAGGAGTTGCACTTGGATAGGGATTGATGGGGATTGATCTTGTAGTCATACTGAACCCTCATTTCGAGTGTGTTTGTTCTATGGGCACCTAACTGCCATTTCCTAATTGGCCAGCACAAACAGCACAGGTAGTAGTGGCAACTGTTGTCAATGGGGAATGCCCCTTGGGCTAATGGCCTGACACTGGGCATTTTCCTATAGTTTACATTCTGACAATACCAGCTGTCCTGTGACACCAGACCAGTTTTACGTTCTACCCTACCCTCCTGGTCTGCTTCAGTGTTTCCACCAGCCTTGGCATGACAGTGTACCCCCATGCAAAGGTTGTTGGTGTTGTGTTGTGCTGTGCCCCGGATGCCCCTTCATAGCCCATGCACTTGGCATGGGCAGTGCAGGTGGTCCTATGCCCTGCCTCCTTGTCCTTTCCACTGCTGATTTGCAGGGCTAACATGCATTGTGTAGTAGCTATATGCCTCCCCCTTCTTGCTCTTGACATTTTGGCATTTTTGTCCCCCATGCAACTTACCCTGCATATGTGTTGTTTCCTGCTAGTCTGTGCTGTCCTGCGATACAGTGACGATTTCCTCTGGGATGACTGCTGCAACCATCTCCTCCATCTCGTCCAGGTCCTCTTGTGGTGCTGGACTCCCACTTCCGGTCTGCAGTGCTGCCTTCCTGCTCTTTGCCATTTTCTCCTTTGTCCTCCACTTGCCGTCATGCCAGCGTTTCTTGCACTCAGTGACAGTTCTCCTGACCTCCTCCACACTGTTAATCTTGTCCACAATCTGCTGCCAAACTGGCTCTCTCCTTCCAATTGCCAATTTAGAGGCGATGAAGAGTTGATATTGGTGCTCCGTCACCTCTCTCAGAATATTTTATGCTCCTCTGTGCTGAAGCAACACTTCCTCTTTTTCTTGTCTTTCCCCTGGGTCTTGTCAATGTCCTCCTGGCTGGTTCCTGGTCGTCTGGGGTCTCCCTGGGGTCTCTCCTGGGTTTGTGGATCCATCTTGCCTCTCCTTTGCACTGTTTGCTCCGTTAGTGTCACTTTTTGACACTATTGTGGGCAAAAATGGCACATTTCTGTTTTGTGACGTGTTTACATGTCGTAAACCGGATTAGAGTCATTGTTCCTGCGTTAACGTCATTTTGCCGTACGACAAGGCCCAATGGTTAGTGTCAGTATAAATATGATGCACGAGTGATGTTAAAAAATGGCGTTAGACGCAAAACTACATTTGCGCAGTTTTGCGTCAAAAAGAATAAATCTGGCACTAGGTGTGTTATGTACCTTTTTCTACTTTTCAAGGACTTTGTGCATTGCTTTTTTATTTAAAGCTTGTTTATTTCTTGTCTTCATCAACATCACAGCATACATTTTTATGCAAATGACAGCAGCATCTGGCATTGCATAGCCAAGTATTGCATCACATTTATTATCATTTGTTACCACACATATTTATATATCGCTGAGATATCCAATGTCACTATTACGAGCAAGATGACACATTAAGGACTGATGAGTTGGTGACATCAGATGCATTTGTTTTCATTTTAAACTTCACAAACAGTGCTTTAACATCAAGCCTTATCATTTGTACGGGTCTTGTTCAAGCTATTTAAAACTCCTCAAATAATTAAAGGTAACCATCACTCCCTAAGTACTGTTAATTTGATCTTTAGAAGAATGTTGCCACATACTAGCTCTTAACTACTGTAGTGCATAATTTTAAGGTTTGGTGCATCCCCGCTGGAGGCCCTAAGGGTCAAGTGATGTTCCAAATTGCCATTTGAGTCCTGTTTCGTATTCAAATCCTGCGAAAATCTCTCTCAATTTCTCTGCCATGGGGTACCTTCTAATGCCCTATCGCTCTTCCTATATCAGGATTACGTCCTCACTTATCACCCACCTGCTGACATCATTCTTCCACCTTACTAATGCTCATGTCCTTCTAATACATTGCAATGCACCTCATAGATAATACAAAGGCTAGATCAATAAATCTGGTATTAGTTCTATGTGTTTTTGTTTTCGTGAATATTCTCAGTAAACATGCTTCTGGGGTGCACTGAAGGCCCCTGTACATGGCTACTTTCAGTTTATTCACAACCTGTTCCCAAAATGCCACAGTGCCACGCCGTGTAAGGGAAATCAGCATCTTGAATACCACATCTGGGACACTTAAGAATATGCCCTCCAAGCATTAAATGTAAACATCGAGTGGTAAGATACACCAAATAAAAATAATTAAATTGCATGTACGTAAGTCTTGCATTTCTGGAGAACCTGTGTTTCTGTTCCTTCATTTTCTCCCACTCTTTGTCTGTGAATGCCGAGCAAGTTTCCCATCTGTTCTTAGATACCTGCACGTCCTCCTTAGTCATGTGTATAAGTGATTTCTAAAACCGGGATATCAGTTTACTGACATTCCCCACTGTGAATAGAAGTTGTAATGTTTTCATGCGTTTGAAGTTCTGTCTCGCTGGGGCCCCACTTCTCTCTTATTATACTTCTCAGGTTGCCATATGTTAAGGATTGTGTGCGTGGCAGTCCTAGCTCTGCAACCATCTCCTACGTCGTGAGGAGTTTTCCTTCCATATAGTTATCCACAATGGTAATCTTCCCTATTACACAAACAATCCACCTGTTCTGTTGACCAAGCCTAAACCAGGCCCCCAATGGGAAAGGTAGGGGCATATGTGGAGTGACTGTAAGGCCCAACTCCATTCTAAGTAGCCCGAGGCTCCATTTTCTGTATTTATGCAGAATCATCAACATCTGCCTTTGACACAGATGCCACCTGTGCTTATCTTTCCAAGAACTGTGAAAGTGTCAAGTTATTTAGACATGGACATCAACAAAACCCCAAGTGTGGCATCAGTCTGGGACAGGTGCTTCTTTCAAGGTCAAATATCAATCATAACCCAATTAATGTAGTCTATGAAGACATATTTGTACCTTATAGTACATCCACTGATCTATATGACTGTGTCACAACATTCTTAAGGTGGCATTGCAAACTCCATCTTAGATAATATACAATATATAAGGACTACCACGTGACCACCTAATGAGGAGAGAAAATTCATGCAGGTCACAGACGCAGATGAGCATGGCTCAGATTCCATCTCAGTTGAAAAAGCCACCAGCAAGATTCTCTGAGGCTCTATGAGTTATCCCATTCAGTCTCACAAACTGGTGCCAGGATTGTGTTCTCACTTAGAAGCAATCGCTTATCTCTTAGCCTTGTGCTCGAAATAGCTGTTGTCCAGGTATGTGCACTGGCTCTGAAACTCAAGTTTATTATTTATTCATTTGCCATATTTAGCATAGCACTTAGATATAGCACAGTGAGGGTGCTAAGGGCTATAAATTGTGATGTTACAATTTTCCCTGTTTTCACTGTTATTGAAGCGCTTAGCTAGTTTTTATTTTCTGTGATATTGCCAATATTATGTGCACTAGATCCCAGCATTTTAAAATAACTATATAAAAATAAATATGTTTAAATACGTATTCTGTTTCTAGTGATCTTGAGTGTGTAAATGATAGATGAAAAATCATTTGGATTACCACTGCTCCCGGTTAGAAACCCAAAAACACTGACACCACCTCAATTATGTACAGGGGTGGCGTTTTGCGGGGCTATAATAACCTGTCTTTCACAATCAGCGCTGGTACAGTGGACTAAGTTCAGTCATGCCACTTGTGAGTGTGAAAATAAACATTGTAGAATGAGCCAAACCAAAGGCTCAGTTTATTCAACACTACGTGTTAGTGCATCTGGTCCAATAACACTACCAGTGTCTTCTGGGATCGCACATGCCTTCTCTCAATTAGAGAGGAGTCCAGAGAACTGTCCAAATTCCTCTAGTAGTGGTAACATCAGCTCTAGATCTGTGGCACCCTTTCTGAATTATATTAACATGTTATATTACAATGATATAGAATGTACCCCATCTGACCGCGGTATACCTCTAGTCACATGCTCCTGATGCATTACTGAGGCAAAGGGTTCCACCACAAATGCAAACAGTATTGGTTATTGAGTATAATAACTTAATCCACTTTATCCAGGATTCAACCATATTTATGTGTCTAAGCACTGCTTGCAAGGTCCTACAACTATGACTGTCAAAGCCTTTTCAAGATTAATGAGCAAACTCAGGGCCACTGCCTTATTTGCCACTGCCATTTCTTGAAGAATACATAATAATCGTCTAATATTTACTGAGGTATTTCTTCTGGGTATAAACCCTTTTTATTGTCTCCTTGATACAGTGTCCCTTACAACTGTCTTGAATGGCCCTCATTCAATTAGTTCAGATGAGGTGTTGCCAAGATTATCTTTAAAGTAATTACTAACAACTTTTCATATCCCATCACAGAATAGCATATATAGAATCCCACCCTGAAGCCACCAAGTAGATATCATTACTGCTGGCATGCCACATTGAATCTGTAGCAATAAAGGGTTATGGGCTGATAAAGTGCATCCTAAATATTCTGACCGGTGATGCATAAAGGGGCATCTTGGGAATCCATAAATATGTCAAGACAGGCGTGTAGGTCGTGTGGTGTGGAACAGAATGAATATTCTTGCTCCCTCATAGAGTGAATAAGACACACGTCTAAGAGCTGCCAGTCATGCATCCACTTTGTGATAGCTTGAGCTATTCTGGCTGCAGGAGTACTTGGCAACTGTGGGTATGAGCAATACTAGCACACATCTGCACCCCCCTAATATCATAGATGAAAGTGATCACTAGTTTTGCTGTCAGCCTTTCAAGACACATTTGATCAACATTGGGAGCATATACCTCACCCAATTTAATGTCTTTGCATCCAGTTTGCCAGAGACCAAAACATATCTCCCTTCACTGCCTACATCTATAGAGGTGGAAGCTAACAACACACTAGGATATATTCATATCTATACCCCTCTGGCAAACAAAGAATAAAGAGTTTCATATATTTGCCCCCTATGCCTGTTGCATATATCTGTCTCCCCTGCCTTATTTGGAGTTTGGTAACCTCAGTCATTGTTAAGTGTATCTCCTATAAAAACACCACATACACCTCTCTTCTCTGTAGGTAAATATGAACCTGATAGCACTTAACTGAAATGTTCAAATGTGGACTTACCTTAAAGAAATTAAAGACAAGAGGTGCATGGCAAAACAGGAACAGCTAGTCTAGTTAAATGCAGCAGCCAGGAGAGCAAAACAGAGTTGGGGTCTGTCTCAAAGCATCTTTGTTCTGAGCTCCCTTATATACATTTCTTGAAGCATCATAAAACTGTATGCATTCTTTGTAGAAAGGTATCTAGGTCTAGTCACAGAGTCAATAATCTGAACATCTGATAAAGTGTGCAGGTGGGTCTTGACCTTACATGAACATCATGCATCCAGACGTCTGGCATGGGGAGCGCGTGATCATTGTGTGTTGTGTTCTGATTGGCTGAGTATTTCTAACTTAAGTGTGGCGTCTAACTTTTATGGTGTTTTGGAAACGTGCACCCCCTTAGCCAAATGTGTTTTATTGGGGGCCAATGTCCTAGGACCCTTATGGTGCCGCTGCCTATCTGATGGATCGATCTAGGTTCTTCCTGTTTGTGCATTTGTCTAGCGGCTATCTATCACCCCATCTGTGATATGTCAGTCAATCTATTGCTTCAGGCCTAGGTCACAGGGCTTGCCTGACCATGTATTTCTGACTCAGGTTAATGAGGAGGTCACAGCGGGTGGATTTGACAACAGTGATATGGGTTTGCTGTTTCGTGTACACATACCATGCCATACAATTACATAATTTTTATCAATATGAACAACCACAAAGTCCAAACCTTATGTAATGAATCCTAGTTCATTTTAATGGGATAACAGGAGTTAGCTTAGCCTCTGGCTTGCAGACTCGTGCCCCTGTCACCTAGTGACTTTTAACCTACTGAGCTTGCTCTGTCTTAGCCTATTTAATTATTTAATTCTTCTGAGATGGCTGCCTTGTTTATAGTTAGGCCACTTGTTATGCTTTGCATTATCAGTGCCACTGCGTTAAGGTGTCAAGATCAAGCAACAAAGACAAACAAAAAGTAGTTGTTCACACTTTGGGATTTTCCCTCTCTATACTTTCGAGGGATTGTTTATATTAATTGCCGTCCCAAACATGTCTGTTATCTATTGTTTGGGAACACACCTGCGTCAGGGGTCCTGGTAGATCTGTATAAATACATTGCACTTTAGACAGATAATCAGAGGGATTCCGACCAGAGGGCATCGCCAGCATCGCTGATACCGATGCTGCAGTCGTCTTGACGCTGACCCAGTCTTCGTGTCCCTGCGGAGACTGAGATAGAGACCTCATTCCAAGGTAACAAGGGTTGGGGGCTCCTCTCATGGACATGGCATTGGCAGATTAGGTTTAGCAAACCCAGCTCTCCTTTAGGTAGGAGGTTAGGCCACTCACATTAGGGTATTAGGGCATATTACATCGCATATGTCTTTTCTATGCATTGCAGAATGGTGGGAGTCTTTGTAATAATGACTCTCGTCTTCACAATTCTGTTTCTTGCATTATTCATTATCCTGATCATTGCAGCCCATGCAACTTATCGCAAATTGCAAATTGCAGTTGTGTTAAATAAAAACTATTGAAACTCTACTGCATCTTTGTCATTGCCTGTGTTTGTATGAGACATGATATATCTGTGAGAAAGGGGTAATCTCCATGTAACCACGACACTCCCTGAGATGTCTTATTCTCGAGTCCATGCGAACAGGCTGCCACAAATCACCTTTTACTGTTGTTTTTCTGGTGAGGTGCTGCTAGTGAGCCAGTAAGGTTGGGACAACAGTTGCGAATTGTTGTAGGATAGGCATAGTCGCCTACAAACAAAAGTACTGTCATCCTTTAACCAGCAGTCTTGCCTAAAGCAAGAGTCCAAAATACGACATGGCGCCACCAATGATGGTGTTTAGGCACTAATTTACGGATACCCCGACTATCACTGTCTCACAGACAACAGGTACCCTAAGTACCATTATACGGAGATGTCCGTGGTGTTTGGGAAAATCCTCCTCAGCTAAAAAGGTATCACCTAATTAAGCTGTAGGTTGTTCGAGCTCGAACTCATAAAAGGACTAATGCTCCCCATTTTGGTGTTCCGTTTTTTCTAAACAAAAATGGCTGCTGCCATAGACATTCCTGAAAATGCTAGACATGCACTAACACAACATTTATTAACGCATGGCCGTACAGATGAGGGCGGGGATGTTGCTCTTATAATAGAAGCTAATGAGGCATACCAAACAGAAACATTTTACTGTTGGGTCACCTTTCCTGAGGTAGACCAAAGAACACATACATTCCACACATATGAAATTGCAAACATACCTTTACGGTAACGAGCATACCAGTATCATATAATATATCGCACACAACCAAGAGCATCAGAACTGGTTTGAAGGCGCCCTACCACATGTAAAAATGTTTTACAAAGAGTGAGGCTAGGTCCCTTAAGTAATGACGGACCAACATGGCCTATGTTTGCCACATACACCCCTCACCCAGGCATACAAAATATGCCAATAGCAGATCTGCAAGATTTATATAATGAATTAGTGACATTATATAGACGACTAGTTCAGTTCGTAATGCGAACATTGAACACAACACCAGCGCGTCCAGCACCGCCAGTACATGGCGGTTACCAACTGGCTACTGGGATTAATCCACAAACAGTGCACACTATCATGGGTAAAGTTCCCGCGGAACGGGAAAAAATACCGTTCTGGATTGCCCAGAAAACTAATCAGCTGGAAGCTGTGAATCCCCATACGGGACCACAGGAAAAGTATAGACTCCTCATTATGTGCTTGCCCTATGGGATGGTTCCCTCTGTGGATGACTGCGCCACATGGGGTACAGTCTTCACTGCAATATACACTACCATACATGGTACCCCGACACTTGCCAATTTACCGGAAGTGTTAAAACAAATACAAAATGAGCACGGGGCTGCACCGGCCTTGGATTTGGGGATGAAATTAATGTGTAACTTTGACTCGGTTTCGTCAATAATACTCAGTAATATTAAAGGGGAAGCAGTAGCACTGGCGATACGCCAGAGTCTCCGGGAAACTCCACACCAGGAACAAGAGAGACAGCTACCGAAAATTATTTCCGATACCTATACTAGTATAGAGCGGGATAGTTTGGGAGCCAAGCCAAAGAAATTAGAGTTACAAGGTACCACCCATAAGGAAGGTACTAAGCAGGCACGAGAGGGCCCTAAGAAGTGCTGGGACAAACAAAAAGATTTTAAAGATAGAAGAAATAAGAGAGCTGATTCTCCACACCCGGAGAACTCCGAAAGGAGATACAATCTCAGAAATAGGGAGAATATTAAAACTCCTGACAGATATACTGATTCACGTCCCTCTCGTTCCTTTCAGGACGCACCAGATAGACATAGCGAGAGAGGGGGCCGCCTAGATCGACGCCCGGAATACGTGAAAGAAAAGAAAGACTCGCAGCAGTCTACCATTAAAAAAGAAGAAAAGACTCCTCAGCAAAAGCCACAGTTTAAAAAGAAAAAGGTGTCAGCACTGACAGCAAAAAATGCCAGTATACTTGAGAACACTGTTGAGGAACAAGACGTGGGCAGTGACTCTGTTAGACAGCGCAGCAGAGGTCACGATATGTAGCCAGAGTCTGAAAGATCATCTGGATGTGACAGCAACTAGCGATTTAATCGCAGTTGAAACAGCGGACGGCGCGTTCTCACCCCCGACAGGGTTTATGATTTAAAAATTCAGATAGAGGGAGACGTGGAGCGCACCATTAGTGTGATATTTTGGGATTAACTTACTAGTGATATCCTACTAGCCGAAAGAGATTGGCCACCTAAACACGTCCGTAAGCTCCAGCAAGGGGAAAATGTCATTTTGGCTTCTTTCTCCGGTATTGTTCCGGAAGCAGAAAAAGAAGCCTATGCTGCTGAATAGGCTTTAGCGCAGGCACCTGCGCCATATCGCAATCATGTAGGTTGGGACAAGGTGTCTCCTTGTCATGTTGTTCCCATTAGGTCTACACCCCAACCACAGCCACAATATCCTGTCAAACATGAAGCGAAAGCTCCGGTGAGGGAAATCCTCACCCAGCTTGAATACCAGGGAGTAATTGAGCCCTGTACATCTGCAATGAATAATCCGTTATTCCCCGTTGCAAAGCCGGACCATTCATATAGAATAGTCATTGATTATAGACATTTAAAAAGTCATACACGCACATACGCTATACAAAATTCACACAGCAGAGCACTAATAAACAACATAGGGCCAGATGTAGCAAACTAAAAATTTGCGACTCAGATGGAATGCAGGCAAAAAAAACGTGCAGAAATAGCGACTCGCACCCGGACTCGCAACGCAGTGTGCGAGTCCGCCGATTGCGAGGTCGCTTTTTGCGAGTGTGCAAAAAACGAACTCGCAATTAGCGAGTGGATGTCGCAATTTGCGATTAACTTGTAAATTGATTACAGGTGCAGCAGAACACTCCAGAAACCACTCCAGAACACTCTGGAAACACTTCCTGGCACATGATGATGACATCACAGCCAGGAAGTTTACTAATACACCTGGGAGGAGGGAGGACCACACCCTTTTATAACTGCTGAACTACACACAGGACAAACAGCAGCTGCCATGGAGGGAACACCAAGGAAGAGGAAGCTGAAATTCTCTGAGAGGGAGCTGGAGGTGCTGACAGGCGAATGCTGTCAGCACTATCATGACTTGTTTGGAAAATCAGCCCTCAATGTTCCTGAAGCCACCAAGAAACAGCTGTGGCAGGACATACAGGACAAGATAAATTCCCTGGGGGTGAGCCATAGGACCATAGATGACATAAAGAAAAGGTGGTATGACCTCCGCTCCCGGACCAAGGAGAGGGTGGCTGAAAGGCTCCGGGAGATGAGAGGCACAGGAGGGGGACCATCGTCTGTGCCACCACCCACACCCCTGGAAGAAAGGGTGGAGGAAACCTTGGAGCAGGAGGCAGTGTCTGGATTTGGGGACCTGGACACCTCAGAACCCAGCACATCAACCGGTGAGTACCATGTGACATGCCTGTACCCCTATCAATGCCATACCCCCACCCACCATGTACACAGGGGCATGCACAACCAAGATAGCTCCATTTCAGGGTAGCAAATGCCAGAATGATGCATTATGGGAAATGTAGTCAAGTAGGCAGTTCATAGGCAAATGTTTATTATGAAGTGTGCAACAGATAGTAGACACTGACAGTCTGTTCCCCATGTCCCACAAGTCTCCAACAAGACACCACCACTACTCCAATCAGCCAGCCCCATGAGGACACCTCAGGACCCGCCAGCACCCCCACCTGCATGGTCAACAGCATCCCTGCAGTAGCCACACCTGCTGCAACAGTATCACAAGAGGCTGCCCCAGCAACAGGCAGGGATGAGACAGGGGAAATCACAGGGCAGCCACCGCTGCGCAGGCGTCGCAGGTCCAAGACATCAGGGCTGCAGTCTGCATCCGGGCAACTTCCTCCCAGAACCAGTGAGGCACATCTGCTGCATGGTCAGCGCCTACAAAATCGAATTTTAGGGAGGATTAGTGGTGTGCTGCACCGCTTCATGCGCAATAACCATGCCAGCATGCAGCACCTGAACTCAAGGATGGACATGATCTGCACTAACACTGGGGACCTTGCCCTTGCCATGAGGGAACTGGCGGGAGGACTACTGGCCCAGGCCGAGGGTGGGCGGCGCAGGGACCGTCAGCTCCTGCACAGACTGGACAGGATGGCCACATCCATCAGCAGGCTCGCCATGAACACCACAGGCCTGTCGAGGAGGACAGTTGGGCTGCAGGTGGAAATGGGCCATTTCGCTGGGGATGTGGCTAGGGGCCTGGGACGTCTGACCCACATCATTGACTTTATGGAGACACGGAATATGTCTAGGGGCACAGGGGAAACACCCCAGGACAGTGAGGAGGGCTCGACAGTGAGCAGTGTCTCTGTCACTGACAGCAGGGTGCTCAGGAGTAGCAGGCAGAGCACCACGGAAGCACCAGGGACCAGCCAGGCTGGCAGGAGGGGCAGAAGGTCATAGAGATCACCCTGGACCATTAGAAGTGGCACATGACGTCAATGTGCCACATGCCTGGTTTGCATTTTCATGCCCATGGACATTCAGTACTTGTAAATAGTTTCATTTCTGCACTAATAAAATAGTTATTTTTGTTCCACTTAACAAATGGAGTTTTTGGACAATAGGTGAGTATGGTTGGAGTTGACACGTACCTTCCAAAATATTGTGTTGCGATGTGTTCCCGTCTCAGTCTGCCTTGATTAGCTATCCTCCTATCCCCATGATGGCGATGTGGTTGTTCTTGCTCTTCATCATCAGGATCTGGGTCTGCAGGGGTGAGAGGTAGCCCACCTCGGGTGGCTATGTTGTGGAGGATGGCGCAAGCGACCACAATTTTGAATGCGGTAATGGGGGTATATTGGAGGGCACCTCCACTGCGGTGGAGGCATCTGAATCTTGCTTTCAGGTGTCCGAAGGTGCGCTCCATAAGGTTCCTGGTCCTCTTATGTGCATTGTTGTATTGCCTCTCACATTCATTGCTGGGTGTTAAAAACGGAGTCATGATCCATGGCCTTAGAGCATATGCACTGTCACCTGTTGGGCACAAAAAGTACACTGTTAGGAAGTCCTGATTGTTGTGCACAGTGACCTGTGTGTATGTCTGCAAAGTGTCTGTAGCTCTACCTAGGAGTTAACTGTCTCCGAATTCCCCACGTTCCAGGCGTTGATGTATCCCACTATGCCTAAACATGTATGAGTCATGGGTACTGCCTGGAAACTTAGCTACAATGTCCGTGATGACATAATGGGCGTCACAAACAACCTGAATATTGAGTGAGTGGGTACACTTTCTGTTGCGGAAAAGGTGTTCCAGATTTGCAGGGGGGCATATTTGAATGTGTGTCCCATCTACACACCCTATGACATGGGGAAAGTGGGCAATGCGGTAAAAGTCCAGCTTGGTGCTGTTCATTTCTGCCTCATTCCATGGTAGGTATATGAAGTGAGACATATGCGTGACTAAGGCATCTAGGAAGGCCCTGAGGAACCTTGACACTGCACTTTGGGATACCCCACCTGCCACAGCAATGACCCCCTGATAGCTCCCTGAGGCCAAGAGGTGCAGTGAGCATAGCACTTGCACATGCGTAGGGATGGCGCAGCCATGCAGAGTCTGGTGTTCTAGCTGTGGTTTCAGTAAATCAATGAATTCTAGGATGGCTGCGCTGCTAAGGCGGTATTTATCGTATATCTCATCCTCAGTTTGCTGAAAAAGAGTCTGCCTTGTTCTATATATCTTCTCCTGTCTGTGGCCCCTCCTCCTCCTCTGCTGGGCTGCGTGGACTCTCATTCTCACTGCTATCAGGTATATCTCCGCCATCTTGAGTAACCCAGGTGCCTTCTGGGTCTCCTTTTATACTTTGGTAATGGTTACCACCTGCTCTGAGTTAGTGGTAAATGGGACGTGCAAAATGGGCTTTTTGCGACTAGTCGCAATTTGCGAGTTGCAATTGCATAGGGTTTGCGACTCGCAAATTGCGACTTGCTATTTGCGGGTCGCAAAATGGGGTCGCAACTGATGCGACTCGCAAACGGGTCCCATCGCTTTTTGCAAGTCGGAAATGGGCTTTTTGCATCCCGTTTCCAATTTTGCACTGTCGCAAATAGCGAATCGGCCCATTTGCGACTCGCAAAAATTTGCTACATCTGGCCCTTAGTGCGTAAAAAATATAAAACAACATTAGACATATCTAATGGCTTTTTCTGCAAGAATTTAGCACATGAAAGTCGGGACCTGAGTGCATTCTCATTTGGCTCTCAGAAACGCTTTTGTCGTTTACCTCAAGGCTATAAAAGTAGCCCGGGGTTATTTTCAGCCCGTGTAACATCAATATTACATGATATTGATTCCAAGGCGTTATCCTACGTGGATGACATATATCTTACAGACAACAACCTCGACATTCATCTTGCAAGGGTTGATCGGATCATTTTGGGATTTGCAGGCCTCGGTTACAAATTCAACTTTAAGAAAAGCAAGATCGCCTTTTCAGTGTATTATTCCTGGGATATGAGCTATCAAACGAGGGAAAGAGCCTAGTCCCACACTTTCTGGAGAAATGTGCTCAACTGCACCCTCCTAACACACTTAAGAAACTACAGTCATTACTCGGTTTCTTTAATTTTGCAGAACGTACACTCCAGATTATGCACAACATATCAAGCCACTTTATGACTTGGTTCAGCCCAATTTTTCTAGCAGACGCTGGACGGTTGAACACACACGCATCCTTAGGGAGATGCAACAGGACATGCTAGCAGCTAAACACTTGCACACACAAGACAATAAAACAAATTTGGTCATCAGAATAATTGCTGGTGCCATTGGTTTTACTTATGTCACCTTCAATGAGGGTGACACGGTGCCCATAGCATATAAGTCACATTTATACTCCAATGCAGAACAGAGTTTTGCTAGGTCTAAACCACTACTTGCCTGAACCACTACTGCTAAACAACTAAAACGTCTCTCCAACTAAGTACTGAACAACTACTGTCTAAACAACAATTGTGCCTGAACAACAATTGCCTGAACAACTAATTTTAAGGTAAGGTTTTCTTTTTGGTTTTTATGGTTTATTAGTTGTTTAGAATATATATGTATATATTAGTTGTTCAGGCAATTGTTATTAAGGCACAATTGTTGTTTAGACAGTAGTTGTTCAGTACTTAGTTGTAGAGACTGTTTAGTTGTTTAGCAGTAGTGGTTTAGGCTATAGTTGTTTAGGACCTAGTTGTTCTGTCACATATTCTGATGGAAGATGGAGTCTTCCACCCTCACAATACCTACACGCAGACCTTAGGGGACTGCACAGCCCAGTTGGCTGAACTTAAAGTTCTAATACTAGCGCTCGACCATACCGAGCCAGGAAGCCTGACTTTAATAGTCTGTGACTCATACTACTGCGTTCAGTCATACACCGATTATCTTAATCATTGGGAGCTGAACGGGTTTAGAGATTCTAAAGGGAACACCATTAAATATTGTGGGGGAGGGTGGCTGATCTTATGGATAAGCTACCGTGTGTCCATGTAGTACATACATTGGGCCACCATCGTGTAGGAGTACACGTTACCGGTAATACATTGGCTGATGAAGCGGCCAAGGCAGCAGTAGCTATGGCTTCTGTGGCTGCAGTGACTCGTTCACAGACAAGATTGGATAATGAAACATTGACTGCCATGAAAGCTTCGGCTGCAGGCAAGCCCCTTCCGAAGGGGTACCATACGAACTATACTTACCATATCAGTGCTCAGAATGTTTCCTACTAAACAATTCTTGGGGTTGGAGATAGAGTGATCCCCAACGAAGACCAGAGATTAGACCTAGTAAAAGCAGCGCATGAGGGTGTTGCTTCTGCACATGCTGGTATATCAGCCACAATATCACTGTTACAGAAACGCTTTTGGTGGCCTGGTCTATGCAAACAAACAAAAAAGTATGTCCTAAATGGCTATAATATTAAACACCCACCTCAGACATCCCTCTTAGTGTCCAATAGGCCACTACAGTGTGTGTACCTGGACCATTGTGGTCCCTTACAGCCTGATGGTGCACACAGATACATTCTAGTCGCTGTAGATTCTTGTTCTAGATTCCTGTGGGTATGGCCACAGCGTTCGGCTGACGCTCGAACTGTTATAAAAGACTTGCTGATCTTTATCGGTACATAACGGTTGCAGCATTCCATTCGGACCAAGGCCCTGCATTTGCCTCTAAGGCATTCAGGGACACCATGGGGAGGATGGGTGTTGAACTCCATTACTCCTCACCATACCATCCCGAGGGAAATTCGGTCGTGGAGAGGCGGAATTGTGATCTAAAGCAGTCCTTAACAGCTCGAGTATTAGGTTCAGGCCGCAGCTGGTTACATCACCTATATGGGGTCCAGAGAGCACTGAATAATCTGCCAAGACGGTCCTTGGGGGGACGCACTCCATATGAGGTTCTCTTTGGGATACCTATGTATGCCCCAGATCTTGATGCCCCTGGTATGGTGGCAGCAGAAACACCGTTTGACATAAATGAACGTCTCACTGTTTTACAGGAGCTTCAGCAATTTCGTGATGATAAATCATCTGCAAGTGCTGCCACCTTAGGAATAAGGGATTTAGCGAAAACTTTGACTGGCTGGATTCCTAAAATTGGGGATCTAGTTTGTGAAAAGATCGCTGTGAAGAAGGAATTCAGTCCATCATACAGAGCACCTGTACCAGTCTTGGGAATCCAAGGTACCACGACTGTCATCTTACCACCGCTGTCCGGCTCTAGAACGAACAGATTTTTCTCTATTGATGACATCAAACTACACCATGTGGCCGATCCTTCACAGTAGACCAAGCGGTCCCTTGGGTGGTTCCCGATCCCCTCTTACTACCCAACTGGACATACATCTACATAGTAGGATGAACAACACTACTATAGACTATGCAACAATGTCCAATGCTGTTCCAGACACCTCCTCGACCATGGGGATGAACTTTTGCTAGTTCCAGTCACCACTTCGATGACCACTCCTGTCCAAGATTTGGCTGTTTTTTACACAAACACCTCACAGACTAATGACACCATCTGCCAAGAGCCTCCACGCGAAGAGGACCAAAGTACGAGTAATGCATCGGTTTCCGTGTTTGCAGAGACTGCCTCTGGCTATTTCATTGACATTGATGACTTTTCTTCAGACTCATCCACTACTGTGATTGACAATGTTTCAAAACAGAGTAAGCTGTATCAATGGCTTAAAAAAACTATTTGATATACCCCTAGAACTATTTATGGCTCTATTTGACATTTTTTGCATTATTTTTATGGATTGGGTTTGTGACTGTTTTCTTTTTGCTTATAAATGGGCACTATATTCCTGATCGCTCCTCTGTTGAGCCGGTTGAAGAATTTTTAACTCCATATCATTCCTCACATAAGGTCCGAAGAGACTTGTCCCCTGTAAATGTTACAGCAATACCGATTTCTGATGGGATTGTGTGGGACAAAGTTCCATTTTAAATATACGGGCCTACCGAAATTATTCAAATACCATACATGTTAAAAATATCTATGACAGATGTAATTACACCTGATGTTGTCTCTGATGATTGGGATGTCCAAACAGTTGACTCTATGCTAACTGAAATGAAGGACTACTCCGCTTTTGAAAGTGAGGATGTATATAAACATACAATGAATTATGGGGAAATGTTCTGCTATAACAATTGGGGACATTACTACCTACACCGTGCCACTAGATACAGGCCAGTATTAAACTACACACAGTAGGAACACTGTTCTACACCACCGGTGGGGAGCTCAAAATACTATAGTGATAAATTTACATATTTTTCTGGGCATGACACAAAAAAAGCAGAGTTGTATTATTTTAAAATACCTCCAGCACAAATTAGGAAAATTTTGCTAACTGACACAAAACTTATTTATTCAGATCCCTTTATTTCCCGGCTCACAGTTGACGGTTACGAATACTGGAAGATCACTATTGACTTGAAAAGTGTATGGGGAGCACAGTATTGGCAGATACAGGGTAGGGAAGCTTTATTTCGAGCATGCCTGATTCCTGTGCAAATTAATTTTTTAAATGACACTATTCAGCAGACATCCTGTCTAGGGTTAGCAAAAATAAAAGACATGAACACGGCCAGTATCCCCACTCCGGCAAGGTTGAAAGATTGGCAATACTTCCTTAATGTCACTGAGGAAAGGCTAGATGCAATGGTTAAGGCTGGTACCTATACTTCTTCACTTTCCAGTCCAGGCGGGTGGTTAATATGGCACACTGACACTAATGAGTGTCAAAAGCGTTTCTTGAACTCTTCAGGGGGTTTTCAATTAACAGGCCAGACCCTCGCTTTATATCGGGTCAACATACAGGTATAATTACGAAATGCAGTGTGGGTAAACTGTGCCAACAATGGGTGCAGGCCAACATGTTTGCCGCAGTTAAGAAACACCTGAAAACTCTTTCTGAAGACGTAGACTTGCAGGATTTTCTGCTGGGTCCTAGAAGGAAGCGCTCGAAAAAGGTTTCTATATGCTATGTACAATTAAATTTAGAAACTTTCACAGATTGAGGCACCTGCGCGTTTAAGGCAATTGGATAAGGAAAATTTAGAAAAGACATTAGCGGTTGTCGACAATGGCATGAATACTCTGTCCAACAGGATTTATTCCCTATCAAAAATAGTGTTGTCTGCTATTGATATCACTCAGACAGACTTGTCCCGGTTATATCATGGGCAAACACTGCTACGTTCCATCATGCAGCTTAGTTGGACTTCTCAGACACTAAAAATGGCAGCGTTCCATGGAGGTATATTAACGGGAGTGAATTCTTCACTGCTTTTAATTTTTCCAGAGAACAACAGACAATGGTTAAAAGGGAGGCTAGTTTCACCATGCTTCACGTAGAAAAATTAGATAAGTTGCCCTTCACGGTAGCAGAGAGTCCTTCAACTATTTGGCTCTTACATGGCATAATTAATTTACCCATTTCGACCTTTCGTTTATCAAGCTGCCTAAAAAATATTGCAATGGGAAGGTACGAGCAACTAGGAGATAGCTATATTAAGGAAGAGTGGGAGTTGCCCTTTGATTATAAGTGTCTGAACAGCGAAACAGAGGTCTTTCTTAGCGGAAGAGAATGTGAGACTGCTGTTAGTCATTCCATGATATGTAAGCAGGTGTCCCTTCATGGTCTTTGCAATGAGAGGTCGCAAATTTGGCCTGTTTACTAAAGGGTACTTCCGTCCCTTTGATTCACCCGGTATTTCATGTACTTTCCAATGGAAGTTATGTGGTACTGAACGATCAAAGTTGTTGCGGCATGCGACCAGGAATTGTCTACGCAATCTCGGTCTCGAAAGTCGTTACGTGTTGTGGACATGTTTTGTTCCCCCCCACACGAGAGATAAAAGTATCTGACATGTGGCCCCACATAGATACTATTAATGTGAACTATGACAAGCTGAGCAGGCTAAAGGTGCTATTTTTTCAAAAACAAGTCGCCTTGATATACTCAAAGGAGACGTATGTTCTCCAGATTGAGAGATCATCAGCCGAGATACAATCCTATTAAATACCAACTTCCCCAAGCTCTTTGGAGAACTGGTATCCAGAATATTCAATGTTTCATGCACCACTGGGATTGTTCATTTCTTTAAGGCTGTCGGGTATGGTTTTGTGTCCATCTTCCAGACTGTCTTTGGAGTCATCCCGTCAGCCATCCACTCGCTCTTCTCAAGCGTGTTTGGTGGCTTTCCAATTATTTTGCCTTTGATTGGCAGACTACTACTGCTATTTCTTCTGATTCGCAGTGGGTGTTTCTTTCCAGCTACGCAGAGCAATGGAGCCGCTCCCATCAACATCACTGTGTCAAAAATAGTGTTGTCTGCTATTGATATCACTCAGACAGACTTGTCCCGGTTATATCATGGGCAAACACTGCTACGTTCCATCATGCAGCTTAGTTGGACTTCTCAGACACTGAAAAATGGCCGCGTTCCATGGAGGTATATTAACGGGAGTGAATTCTTCACTGCTTTTAATTTTTCCAGAGAACAACAGACAATGGCTAAAAGGGAGGCTAGTTTCACCATGCTTCACATAGAAAAATTAGATAAGTTGCCCTTCACGGTAGCAGAGAGTCCTTCAACTATTTGGCTCTTACGTGGCATAATTATTTACCCATTTCGACCTTTCGTTTCTCAAGCTGCCTAAAAAATATTGCAATGGGAAGGTACGAGCAACTAGGCGATAGCTATATTAAGGAAGAGTGGGAGTTGCCCTTTGATTATAAGTGTCTGAACAGCGAAACAGAGGTCTTTCTTAGCGGAAGAGAATGTGAGACTGCTGTTAGTCATTCCATGATATGTAAGCAGGTGTCCCTTCATGGTCTTTTCAATGAGAGGTCGCAAATTTGGCCTGTTTACTGAAGGGTACTTCCGTCCCTTTGATTCGCCCGGTATTTCATGTACTTTCCAATGGAAGTTATGTGGTACTGAACGATCAAAGTTGTTGCGGCATGCGACCAGGAATTGTCTACGCAATCTCGGTCTCGAAGGTCGTTACGTGTTGTGGACATGTTTTTTTCCCCCCCACACGAGAGATGAAAGTATCTGACATGTGGCCCCACATAGATACTATTAATGTGAACTATGACAAGCTGAGCAGGCTAAAGGTGCTATTTTTTCAAAAACAGGTCGCCTTGATATACTCAAAGGAGACGTATGTTCTCCAGATTGCGAGATCATAAGCCGAGATACAATCCTATTAAATACCAACTTCCCCAAGCTCTTTGGAGAACTGGTATCCAGAATATTCAATGTTTCATGCACCACTGGGATTGTTCATTTCTTTAAGGCTGTCGGGTCTGGTTTTGTGTCCATCTTCCAGACTGTCTTTGGAGTCATCCCGTCAGCCATCCACTCGCTCTTCTCAAGCGTGTTTGGTGGCTTTCCAATTATTTTGCGTTTGATTGGCAGACTACTACTGCTATTTCTTCTGATTCGCAGTGGTTGTTTCTTTCCAGCTACGCAGAGCAATGGAGCCGCTCCCATCAACTCCACTGTGTCAAAAATAGTGTTGTCTGCTATTGATATCACTCAGACAGACTTGTCCCGGTTATATCATGGGCAAACACTGCTACGTTCCATCATGCAGCTTAGTTGGACTTCTCAGACACTGAAAAATGGCCGCGTTCCATGGAGGTATATTAACAGGAGTGAATTCTTCACTACTTTTAATTTTTCCAGAGAACAACAGACAATGGCTAAAAGGAAGGCTAGTTTCACCATGCTTCACGTAGAAAAATTAAATAAGTTGCCCTTCACGGTAGCAGAGAGTCCTTCAACTATTTGGCTCTTACATGGCATAATTAATTTACCCATTTCGACCTTTCGTTTCTCAAGCTGCCTAAAAAATATTGCAATGGGAAGGTACGAGCAACTAGGAGATAGCTATATTAAGGAAGAGTGGGAGTTGCCCTTTGATTATAAGTGTATGAACAGCGAAACAGAGGTCTTTCTTAGCGGAAGAGAATGTGAGACTGCTGTTAGTCATTCCATGATATGTAAGCAGGTGTCCCTTCATGGTCTTTGCAATGAGAGGTCGCAAATTTGGCCTGTTTACTGAAGGGTACTTCCGTCCCTTTGATTCGCCCAGTATTCCATGTACTTTCCAATGGAAGTTATGTGGTACTGAACAATGAAAGTTGTTGCGGCATGCGAACAGGAATTGTCTACGCAATCTCAGTCTCGAAGGTCGTTACGTGTTGTGGACATGTTTTGTTCCCCCGCACACAAGAGATAAAAGTGTCTGACATGTGGCCCCACATAGATACTATTAATGTGAACTATGACAAGCTGAGCAGGATAAAGGTGCTATTTTTTCAAAAACAGGTCGCCTTGACATCCTCAAAGGAGACGTATGTTCTCCAGATTGCGAGATCATCAGCCGAGATACAATCCCTATTAAATACCAACTTCCCCAAGCTCTTTGGAGAACTGGTATCCAGAATATTCAATGCTTCAAGCACCAGTGGGATCGTTCATTTCTTTAAGGCTGTTGGGTCTGGTTTTGTGTCCATCTTCCAGACTGTCTTTGGAGTCATCCCGTCAGCCATCCACTCGCTCTTCTCAAGCGTGTTTGGTGGCTTTCCAATTATTTTGCCTTTGATTGGCAGACTACTACTGCTATTTCTTCTGATTCTAAGTGGTTGTTTCTTTCCAGCTACGCAGAGCAATGGAGCCGCTCCCATCAACTTCACTGTGCCGTGAACGCATGGTTCAGATCTTCGTTGCACCCTTGCTGGTGGAACTGGATCACGACTGGTCATTGTAATTTCGGCCCCTTCTCTGGTGCGTACAACCAGTCTTCCGCTGCATATGGTGCCTCTTTGAACATCTGCCTATGGTCTGTCTTGCTGTTGCATCGACATCTCCTGTGGACCCCGAACTGCTGATGTCCCCGATGAGGGTTCATACACTGTCATGCCCCTTGAGACTGAGGTTGCTCCGCGAGGCCACCAATGAGCCTTCAGTTTTGAGATCTACCATGGACGAGGGCACTGCAACAAATGATGTTACACTAGAAAGTACTGCTCACTACTGCTCTGTGGATCCGTTTGTCCGCCCAGCACTCGATTTAACCCCTTCGCTGCCAGGCCTTTTCCCCCTCCTGTGCCAGGCCTTTTTTTGCCTATTTGGGGCAGTTCGCGCTTAGGCCCTCATAACTTTTTGTCCACATAAGATAACCAAGCCAAATTTGCGTCCTTTTTTTCCAACATCCTAGGGATTCTAGAGGTACCCAGACTTTGTGGGTTCCCTTGAAGGAGGCCAAGAAATTGGCCAAAATACAGTGAAAATTTCGTTTTTTTCAAAACAATTGGAAAAAGTGGCTGCAGAAGAAGGCTTGTGGATTTCCCCCTGAAAATGGCATCAACAAAGGGTTTGCAGTGCTAAACTCAGCAGCTTCCTAGCTTTCAGGAACAGGCAGACTTGAGTCAGAAAACCCAATTTTTCAACACAATTTTGGCATTTTACTGGGGCATACCCCATTTTTGCAATTTTTTGTGCTTTCAGCCTCCTTCCAGTCAGTGACAGGAATGGGCATGAAACCAATGCTGGATCCCAGAAACCTAACCATTTCTGAAAAGTAGACAACATTCTGAATTCAGCAAGGGGTCATTTGTGTAGATCCTACAAGGGTTTCCTACAGAAAATAACAGCTGAAAAAGAAAAATATTGAAATTGAGGTGAAAAAAACATCAATTTTTCTCTACGTTTTACTCTGTAACTTTTCCCTGCAATGTCAGATTATGGAAAGCAATATACTGTTACGTCTGCTGGACTCCTCTGGTTGCGGGGATATATAGGGCTTGTAGGTTCATCAAGAACCCGAGGAACCCAGAGCCAATAAATGAGCTGCACCCTGCAGTGCGTTTTCATTCTATACCGGGTATACAGCAATTCATTTGCTGAAATATAAAGAGTAAAAAATTGCTATCAAGAAAACCTTTGCATTTCCAAAAAGGGCACAAGATAAGGTGCTGAGGAGCAGTGGTTATTTGCACATCTCTGAATTCCGGGGTGACCATACAAGCATGTGAATTATAGGGAATTTCTCAAATAGATGTCTTTTTTACACACTCTCCTATATTTGGAAGGAAAAAATGTAGAGAAAGACAAGGGGCAATAGCACTTGTTTTGCTAATCTATTTCCTGTCGCCGGCGCTAGGCCTACCCACGCAAGTGAGGTATAATTTTTATCGGGAGACTTGGGGGAACTCTGGGTGGAAGGAAATTTGTAGCTCCTCTCAGATTCCAGAACTTTCTGCCACAGAAATGTGAGGAACATGTGTTTTTTTAGCCAAATTTTGAGGTTTGCAAAGGATTCTGGGTAACAGAACCTGGTCCGAGCCCCGCAAGTCACCCCTCCTTGGATTCCCCTAGGTCTCTAGTTTTCAGAAATGCACAGGTTTGGTAGGTTTCCCTAGGTGCCGGCTGAGCTAGAGGCCAAAATCTACGGGTAGGCACTTCGCAAAAAACACCTCTGTTTTTTTCCAAAATTTAGGATGTGTCCACGTTGCGCTTTGGGGGTGTTTCCAGTCGCCGGCGCTAGGCCTACCCACGCAAGTGAGGTATCATTTTTATCAGGGAGACTTGGGGGAACGCTGGGTGGAAGGAAATTTGTAGCTCCTCTCAGATTCCAGAACTTTCTGCCACAGAAATGTGAGGAACATGTGTTTTTTTAGCCAAATTTTGAGGTTTGCAAAGGATTCTGGGTAACAGAACCTGGTCCGAGCCCCGCAAGTCACCCCTCCTTCGATTCCCCTAGGTCTCTAGTTTTCAGAAATGCACAGGTTTGGTAGGTTTCCCTAGGTGCCGGCTGAGCTAGAGGCCAAAATCTACAGGTAGGCACTTCGCAAAAAACACCTCTGTTTTCTCCCAAAATTTAGGATGTGTCCACGTTGCGCTTTGGGGTGTTTCCTGTCGCCGGCGCTAGGCCTACCCACGCAAGTGAGGTATCATTTTTATCGGGAGACTTGGGGGAACGCTGGGTGGAAGGAAATTTGTAGCTCCTCTCAGATTCCAGAACTTTCTGCCACAGAAATGTGAGGAACATGTGTTTTTTTAGCCAAATTTTCAGGTTTGCAAAGGATTCTGGGTAACAGAACCTCGTCCGAGCCCTGCAAGTCACCCCTCCTTGGATTCCCCTAGGTCTCTAGTTTTCAGAAATGCACAGGTTTGGTAGGTTTCCCTAGGTGCCGGCTGTGCTAGAGGCCAAAATCTACGGGTAGGCACTTCGCAAAAAACACCTCTGTTTTTTTCCAAAATTTAGGATGTGTCCACGTTGCGCTTTGGGGTGTTTCCTGTCGCCGGCACTAGGCCTACCCACGCAAGTGAGGTATCATTTTTATCGGGAGACTTGGGGGAACGCTGGGTGGAAGGAAATTTGTAGCTCCTCTCAGATTCCAGAACTTTCTGCCACAGAAATGTGAGGAACATGTGTTTTTTTAGCCAAATTTTGAGGTTTGCAAAGGATTCTGGGTAACAGAACCTGGTCCGAGCCCCGCAAGTCACCCCTCCTTGGATTCCCCTAGGTCTCTAGTTTTCAGAAATGCACAGGTTTGGTAAGTTTCCCTAGGTGCCGGCTGAGCTAGAGGCCAAAATCTACAGGTAGGCACTTCGCAAAGAACACCTCTGTTTTCTCCCAAAATTTAGGATGTGTCCACGTTGCGCTTTGGGGTGTTTCCTGTCGCCGGCGCTAGGCCTACCCACGCAAGTGAGGTATCATTTTTATCGGGAGACTTGGGGGAACGCTGGGTGGAAGGAAATTTGTAGCTCCTCTCAGATTCCAGAACTTTCTGCCACAGAAATGTGAGGAACATGTGTTTTTTTAGCCAAATTTTGAGGTTTGCAAAGGATTCTGGGTAACAGAACCTGGTCCGAGCCCCGCAAGTCACCCCTCCTTGGATTCCCCTAGGTCTCTAGTTTTCAGAAATGCACAGGTTTGGTAGGTTTCCCTAGGTGGCGGCTGAGCTAGAGGCCAAAATCTACAGGTAGGCACTTCGCAAAAAACACCTCTGTTTTCTCCCAAAATGTAGGATGTGTCCACGTTGCGCTTTGGGGTGTTTCCTGTCGCCGGCGCTAGGCCTACCCACACAAGTGAGGTATCATTTTTATCGGGAGACTTGGGGCAACGCTGGGTGGAAGGAAATTTGTAGCTCCTCTCAGATTCCAGAACTTTCTGCCACAGAAATGTGAGGAACATGTGTTTTTTTAACCAAATTTTGAGGTTTGCAAAGGATTCTGGGTAACAGAACCTGGTCCGAGCCCCGCAAATCACCCCTCCTTGGATTCCCCTAGGTCTCTAGTTTTCAGAAATGCACAGGTTTGGTAGGTTTCCCTAGGTGCCGGCTGAGCTAGAGGCCAAAATCTACAGGTAGGCACTTCGCAAAAAACACCTCTGTTTTCTCCCAAAATGTAGGATGTGTCCACGTTGCGCTTTGGGGTGTTTCCTGTCGCCGGCGCTAGGCCTACCCACACAAGTGAGGTATCATTTTTATCGGGAGACTTGGGGGAACGCTGGGTGGAAGGAAATTTGTAGCTCCTCTCAGATTCCAGAACTTTCTGCCACAGAAATGTGAGGAACATGTGTTTTTTTAACCAAATTTTGAGGTTTGCAAAGGATTCTGGGTAACAGAACCTGGTCCGAGCCCCGCAAGTCACCCCTCCTTGGATTCCCCTAGGTCTCTAGTTTTCAGAAATGCACAGGTTTGGTAGGTTTCCCTAGGTGGCGGCTGAGCTAGAGGCCAAAATCTACAGGTAGGCACTTCGCAAAAAACACCTCTGTTTTCTCCCAAAATGTAGGATGTGTCCACGTTGCGCTTTGGGGTGTTTCCTGTCGCCGGCGCTAGGCCTACCCACACAAGTGAGGTATCATTTTTATCGGGAGACTTGGGGCAACGCTGGGTGGAAGGAAATTTGTAGCTCCTCTCAGATTCCAGAACTTTCTGCCACAGAAATGTGAGGAACATGTGTTTTTTTAACCAAATTTTGAGGTTTGCAAAGGATTCTGGGTAACAGAACCTGGTCCGAGCCCCGCAAATCACCCCTCCTTGGATTCCCCTAGGTCTCTAGTTTTCAGAAATGCACAGGTTTGGTAGGTTTCCCTAGGTGCCGGCTGAGCTAGAGGCCAAAATCTACAGGTAGGCACTTCGCAAAAAACACCTCTGTTTTCTCCCAAAATGTAGGATGTGTCCACGTTGCGCTTTGGGGTGTTTCCTGTCGCCGGCGCTAGGCCTACCCACACAAGTGAGGTATCATTTTTATCGGGAGACTTGGGGGAACGCTGGGTGGAAGGAAATTTGTAGCTCCTCTCAGATTCCAGAACTTTCTGCCACAGAAATGTGAGGAACATGTGTTTTTTTAACCAAATTTTGAGGTTTGCAAAGGATTCTGGGTAACAGAACCTGGTCCGAGCCCCGCAAATCACCCCTCCTTGGATTCCCCTAGGTCTCTAGTTTTCAGAAATGCACAGGTTTGGTAGGTTTCCCTAGGTGCCGGCTGAGCTAGAGGCCAAAATCTACAGGTAGGCACTTCGCAAAAAACACCTCTGTTTTCTCCCAAAATTTAGGATGTGTCCACGTTGCGCTTTGGGGTGTTTCCTGTCGCCGGCGCTAGGCCTACCCACGCAAGTGAGGTATCATTTTTATCGGGAGACTTGGGGGAACGCTGGGTGGAAGGAAATTTGTAGCTCCTCTCAGATTACAGAACTTTCTGCCACAGAAATGTGAGGAACATGTGTTTTTTTAGCCAAATTTTGAGGTTTGCAAAGGATTCTGGGTAACAGAACCTGGTCCGAGCCCTGCAAGTCACCCCTCCTTGGATTCCCCTAGGTCTCTAGTTTTCAGAAATGCACAGGTTTGGTAGGTTTCCCTAGGTGCCGGCTGTGCTAGAGGCCAAAATCTACGGGTAGGCACTTCGCAAAAAACACCTCTGTTTTTTTCCAAAATTTAGGATGTGTCCACGTTGCGCTTTGGGGTGTTTCCTGTCGCCGGCGCTAGGCCTACCCACGCAAGTGAGGTATCATTTTTATCGGGAGACTTGGGGGAACGCTGGGTGGAAGGAAATTTGTAGCTCCTCTCAGATTCCAGAACTTTCTGCCACAGAAATGTGAGGAACATGTGTTTTTTTAGCCAAATTTTGAGGTTTGCAAAGGATTCTGGGTAACAGAACCTGGTCCGAGCCCCGCAAGTCACCCCTCCTTGGATTCCCCTAGGTCTCTAGTTTTCAGAAATGCACAGGTTTGGTAGGTTTCCCTAGGTGCCGGCTGTGCTAGAGGCCAAAATCTACAGGTAGGCACTTCGCAAAGAACACCTCTGTTTTCTCCCAAAATTTAGGATGTGTCCACGTTGCGCTTTGGGGTGTTTCCTGTCGCCGGCGCTAGGCCTACCCACGCAAGTGAGGTATCATTTTTATCGGGAGACTTGGGGGAACGCTGGGTGGAAGGAAATTTGTAGCTCCTCTCAGATTCCAGAACTTTCTGCCACAGAAATGTGAGGAACATGTGTTTTATTAGCCAAATTTTGAGGTTTGCAAAGGATTCTGGGTAACAGAACCTGGTCCGAGCCCCGCAAGTCACCCCTCCTTGGATTCCCCTAGGTCTCTAGTTTTCAGAAATGCACAGGTTTGGTAGGTTTCCCTAGGTGCCGGCTGAGCTAGAGGCCAAAATCTACAGGTAGGCACTTTGCAAAAAACACCTCTGTTTTCTCCCAAAATTTAGGATGTGTCCACGTTGCGCTTTGGGGTGTTTCCTGTCGCCGGCGCTAGGCCTACCCACGCAAGTGAGGAATCATTTTTATCGGGAGACTTGGGGGAACGCTGGGTGGAAGGAAATTTGTAGCTCCTCTCAGATTCCAGAACTTTCTGCCACAGAAATGTGAGGAACATGTGTTTTTTTAGCCAAATTTTGAGGTTTGCAAAGGATTCTGGGTAACAGAACCTGGTCCGAGCCCCGCAAGTCACCCCTCCTTGGATTCCCCTAGGTCTCTAGTTTTCAGAAATGCACAGGTTTGGTAGGTTTCCCTAGGTGCCGGCTGAGCTAGAGGCCAAAATCTACAGGTAGGCACTTTGCAAAAAACACCTCTGTTTTCTCCCAAAATTTAGGATGTGTCCACCTTGCGCTTTGGGGTGTTTCCTGTCGCCGGCGCTAGGCCTACCCACGCAAGTGAGGTATCATTTTTATCGGGAGACTTGGGGGAACGCTGGGTGGAAGGAAATTTGTAGCTCCTCTCAGATTCCAGAACTTTCTGCCACAGAAATGTGAGGAACATGTGTTTTTTTAACCAAATTTTGAGGTTTGCAAAGGATTCTGGGTAACAGAACCTGGTCCGAGCCCCGCAAGTCACCCCTCCTTGGATTCCCCTAGGTCTCTAGTTTTCAGAAATGCACAGGTTTGGTAGGTTTCCCTAGGTGCCGGCTGAGCTAGAGGCCAAAATCTACAGGTAGGCACTTCGCAAAAAACACCTCTGTTTTCTCCCAAAATTTAGGATGTGTCCACGTTGCGCTTTGGGGTATTTCCTGTCGCCGGCGCTAGGCCTACCCACGCAAGTGAGGTATCATTTTTATCGGGAGACTTGGGGGAACGCTGGGTGGAAGGAAATTTGTAGCTCCTCTCAGATTCCAGAACTTTCTGCCACAGAAATGTGAGGAACATGTGTTTTTTTAGCCAAATTTTGAGGTTTGCAAAGGATTCTGGGTAACAGAACCTGGTCCGAGCCCTGCAAGTCACCCCTCCTTGGATTCCCCTAGGTCTCTAGTTTTCAGAAATGCACAGGTTTGGTAGGTTTCCCTAGGTGCCGGCTGTGCTAGAGGCCAAAATCTACGGGTAGGCACTTCGCAAAAAACACCTCTGTTTTTTTCCAAAATTTAGGATGTGTCCACGTTGCGCTTTGGGGTGTTTCCTGTCGCCGGCGCTAGGCCTACCCACGCAAGTGAGGTATCATTTTTTTCGGGAGATTTGGGGGAACGCTGGGTGGAAGGAAATTTGTAGCTCCTCTCAGATTCCAGAACTTTCTGCCACAGAAATGTGAGGAACATGTGTTTTTTTAGCCAAATTTTTAGGTTTGCAAAGGATTCTGGGTAACAGAACCTGGTCCGAGCCCCGCAAGTCACCCCTCCTTGGATTCCCCTAGGTCTCTAGTTTTCAGAAATGCACAGGTTTGGTAAGTTTCCCTAGGTGCCGGCTGTGCTAGAGGCCAAAATCTACGGGTAGGCACTTCGCAAAAAACACCTCTGTTTTCTCCCAAAATTTAGGATGTGCCCACGTTGCGCTTTGGGGTGTTTCCTGTCGCCGGCGCTATGCCTACCCACACAAGTGAGGTATCATTTTTATCGGGAGACTTGGGGGAACGCTGGGTGGAAGGAAATTTGTAGCTCCTCTCAGATTCCAGAACTTTCTGCCACAGAAATGTGAGGAACATGTGTTTTTTTAACCAAATTTTGAGGTTTGCAAAGGATTCTGGGTAACAGAACCTGGTCCGAGCCCCGCAAGTCACCCCTCCTTGGATTCCCCTAGGTCTCTAGTTTTCAGAAATGCACAGGTTTGGTAGGTTTCCCTAGGTGCCGGCTGAGCTAGAGGCCAAAATCTACAGGTAGGCACTTCGCAAAAAACACCTCTGTTTTCTCCCAAAATTTAGGATGTGTCCACGTTGCGCTTTGGGGTGTTTCCTGTCGCCGGCGCTAGGCCTACCCACGCAAGTGAGGTATCATTTTTATCGGGAGACTTGGGGGAACGCTGGGTGGAAGGAAATTTGTAGCTCCTCTCAGATTCCAGAACTTTCTGCCACAGAAATGTGAGGAACATGTGTTTTTTTAGCCAAATTTTGAGGTTTGCAAAGGATTCTGGGTAACAGAACCTGGTCCGAGCCCTGCAAGTCACCCCTCCTTGGATTCCCCTAGGTCTCTAGTTTTCAGAAATGCACAGGTTTGGTAGGTTTCCCTAGGTGCCGGCTGTGCTAGAGGCCAAAATCTACGGGTAGGCACTTCGCAAAAAACACCTCTGTTTTTTTCCAAAATTTAGGATGTGTCCACGTTGCGCTTTGGGGTGTTTCCTGTCGCCGGCGCTAGGCCTACCCACGCAAGTGAGGTATCATTTTTATCGGGAGACTTGGGGGAACGCTGGGTGGAAGGAAATTTGTAGCTCCTCTCAGATTCCAGAACTTTCTGCCACAGAAATGTGAGGAACATGTGTTTTTTTAGTCAAATTTTGAGGTTTGCAAAGGATTCTGGGTAACAGAACCTGGTCCGAGCCCCGCAAGTCACCCCTCCTTGGATTCCCCTAGGTCTCTAGTTTTCAGAAATGCACAGGTTTGGTAGGTTTCCCTAGGTGCCGGCTGTGCTAGAGGCCAAAATCTACAGGTAGGCACTTCGCAAAGAACACCTCTGTTTTCTCCCAAAATTTAGGATGTGTCCACGTTGCGCTTTGGGGTGTTTCCTGTCGCCGGCGCTAGGCCTACCCACGCAAGTGAGGAATCATTTTTATCGGGAGACTTGGGGGAACGCTGGGTGGAAGGAAATTTGTAGCTCCTCTCAGATTCCAGAACTTTCTGCCACAGAAATGTGAGGAACATGTGTTTTTTTAGCCAAATTTTGAGGTTTGCAAAGGATTCTGGGTAACAGAACCTGGTCCGAGCCCCGCAAGTCACCCCTCCTTGGATTCCCCTAGGTCTCTAGTTTTCAGAAATGCACAGGTTTGGTAGGTTTCCCTAGGTGCCGGCTGAGCTAGAGGCCAAAATCTACAGGTAGGCACTTTGCAAAAAACACCTCTGTTTTCTCCCAAAATTTAGGATGTGTCCACCTTGCGCTTTGGGGTGTTTCCTGTCGCCGGCGCTAGGCCTACCCACGCAAGTGAGGTATCATTTTTATCGGGAGACTTGGGGGAACGCTGGGTGGAAGGAAATTTGTAGCTCCTCTCAGATTCCAGAACTTTCTGCCACAGAAATGTGAGGAACATGTGTTTTTAACCAAATTTTGAGGTTTGCAAAGGATTCTGGGTAACAGAACCTGGTCCGAGCCCCGCAAGTCACCCCTCCTTGGATTCCCCTAGGTCTCTAGTTTTCAGAAATGCACAGGTTTGGTAGGTTTCCCTAGGTGCCGGCTGAGCTAGAGGCCAAAATCTACAGGTAGGCACTTCGCAAAAAACACCTCTGTTTTCTCCCAAAATTTAGGATGTGTCCACGTTGCGCTTTGGGGTATTTCCTGTCGCCGGCGCTAGGCCTACCCACGCAAGTGAGGTATCATTTTTATCGGGAGACTTGGGGGAACGCTGGGTGGAAGGAAATTTGTAGCTCCTCTCAGATTCCAGAACTTTCTGCCACAGAAATGTGAGGAACATGTGTTTTTTTAGCCAAATTCTGAGGTTTGCAAAGGATTCTGGGTAACAGAACCTGGTCCGAGCCCTGCAAGTCACCCCTCCTTGGATTCCCCTAGGTCTCTAGTTTTCAGAAATGCACAGGTTTGGTAGGTTTCCCTAGGTGCCGGCTCTGCTAGAGGCCAAAATCTACGGGTAGGCACTTAGCAAAAAACACCTCTGTTTTTTTCCAAAATTTAGGATGTGTCCACGTTGCGCTTTGGGGTGTTTCCTGTCGCCGGCGCTAGGCCTACCCACGCAAGTGAGGTATCATTTTTATCGGGAGACTTGGGGGAACGCTGGGTGGAAGGAAATTTGTAGCTCCTCTCAGATTCCAGAACTTTCTGCCACAGAAATGTGAGGAACATGTGTTTTTTTAGCCAAATTTTGAGGTTTGCAAAGGATTCTGGGTAACAGAACCTGGTCCGAGCCCCGCAAGTCACCCCTCCTTGGATTCCCCTAGGTCTCTAGTTTTCAGAAATTCACAGGTTTGGTAGGTTTCCCTAGGTGCCGGCTGTGCTAGAGGCCAAAATCTACAGGTAGGCACTTCGCAAAGAACACCTCTGTTTTCTCCCAAAATTTAGGATGTGTCCACGTTGCGCTTTGGGGTGTTTCCTGTCGCCGGCGCTAGGCCTACCCACGCAAGTGAGGTATCATTTTTATCGGGAGACTTGGGGGAACGCTGGGTGGAAGGAAATTTGTAGCTCCTCTCAGATTCCAGAACTTTCTGCCACAGAAATATGAGGAACATGTGTTTTTTTAGCCAAATTTTGAGGTTTGCAAAGGATTCTGGGTAACAGAACCTGGTCCGAGCCCTGCAAGTCACCCCTCCTTGGATTCCCCTAGGTCTCTAGTTTTCAGAAATGCACAGGTTTGGTAGGTTTCCCTAGGTGCCGGCTGTGCTAGAGGCCAAAATCTACGGGTAGGCACTTCGCAAAAAACACCTCTGTTTTTTTCCAAAATTTAGGATGTGTCCACGTTGCGCTTTGGGGTGTTTCCTGTCGCCGGCGCTAGGCCTACCCACGCAAGTGAGGTATCATTTTTATCGGGAGACTTGGGGGAACGCTGGGTGGAAGGAAATTTGTAGCTCCTCTCAGATTCCAGAACTTTCTGCCACAGAAATGTGAGGAACATGTGTTTTTTTAGCCAAATTTTGAGGTTTGCAAAGGATTCTGGGTAACAGAACCTGGTCCGAGCCCCGCAAGTCACCCCTCCTTGGATTCCCCTAGGTCTCTAGTTTTCAGAAATGCACAGGTTTGGTAGGTTTCCCTAGGTGCCGGCTGTGCTAGAGGCCAAAATCTACAGGTAGGCACTTCGCAAAGAACACCTCTGTTTTCTCCCAAAATTTAGGATGTGTCCACGTTGCGCTTTGGGGTGTTTCCTGTCGCCGGCGCTAGGCCTACCCACGCAAGTGAGGAATCATTTTTATCGGGAGACTTGGGGGAACGCTGGGTGGAAGGAAATTTGTAGCTCCTCTCAGATTCCAGAACTTTCTGCCACAGAAATGTGAGGAACATGTGTTTTTTTAGCCAAATTTTGAGGTTTGCAAAGGATTCTGGGTAACAGAACCTGGTCCGAGCCCCGCAAGTCACCCCTCCTTGGATTCCCCTAGGTCTCTAGTTTTCAGAAATGCACAGGTTTGGTAGGTTTCCCTAGGTGCCGGCTGAGCTAGAGGCCAAAATCTACAGGTAGGCACTTTGCAAAAAACACCTCTGTTTTCTCCCAAAATTTAGGATGTGTCCACCTTGCGCTTTGGGGTGTTTCCTGTCGCCGGCGCTAGGCCTACCCACGCAAGTGAGGTATCATTTTTATCGGGAGACTTGGGGGAACGCTGGGTGGAAGGAAATTTGTAGCTCCTCTCAGATTCCAGAACTTTCTGCCACAGAAATGTGAGGAACATGTGTTTTTTTAACCAAATTTTGAGGTTTGCAAAGGATTCTGGGTAACAGAACCTGGTCCGAGCCCCGCAAGTCACCCCTCCTTGGATTCCCCTAGGTCTCTAGTTTTCAGAAATGCACAGGTTTGGTAGGTTTCCCTAGGTGCCGGCTGAGCTAGAGGCCAAAATCTACAGGTAGGCACTTCGCAAAAAACACCTCTGTTTTCTCCCAAAATTTAGGATGTGTCCACGTTGCGCTTTGGGGTATTTCCTGTCGCCGGCGCTAGGCCTACCCACGCAAGTGAGGTATCATTTTTATCGGGAGACTTGGGGGAACGCTGGGTGGAAGGAAATTTGTAGCTCCTCTCAGATTCCAGAACTTTCTGCCACAGAAATGTGAGGAACATGTGTTTTTTTAGCCAAATTTTGAGGTTTGCAAAGGATTCTGGGTAACAGAACCTGGTCCGAGCCCTGCAAGTCACCCCTCCTTGGATTCCCCTAGGTCTCTAGTTTTCAGAAATGCACAGGTTTGGTAGGTTTCCCTAGGTGCCGGCTCTGCTAGAGGCCAAAATCTACGGGTAGGCACTTAGCAAAAAACACCTCTGTTTTTTTCCAAAATTTAGGATGTGTCCACGTTGCGCTTTGGGGTGTTTCCTGTCGCCGGCGCTAGGCCTACCCACGCAAGTGAGGTATCATTTTTATCGGGAGACTTGGGGGAACGCTGGGTGGAAGGAAATTTGTAGCTCCTCTCAGATTCCAGAACTTTCTGCCACAGAAATGTGAGGAACATGTGTTTTTTTAGCCAAATTTTGAGGTTTGCAAAGGATTCTGGGTAACAGAACCTGGTCCGAGCCCCGCAAGTCACCCCTCCTTGGATTCCCCTAGGTCTCTAGTTTTCAGAAATTCACAGGTTTGGTAGGTTTCCCTAGGTGCCGGCTGTGCTAGAGGCCAAAATCTACAGGTAGGCACTTCGCAAAGAACACCTCTGTTTTCTCCCAAAATTTAGGATGTGTCCACGTTGCGCTTTGGGGTGTTTCCTGTCGCCGGCGCTAGGCCTACCCACGCAAGTGAGGTATCATTTTTATCGGGAGACTTGGGGGAACGCTGGGTGGAAGGAAATTTGTAGCTCCTCTCAGATTCCAGAACTTTCTGCCACAGAAATGTGAGGAACATGTGTTTTATTAGCCAAATTTTGAGGTTTGCAAAGGATTCTGGGTAACAGAACCTGGTCCGAGCCCCGCAAGTCACCCCTCCTTGGATTCCCCTAGGTCTCTAGTTTTCAGAAATGCACAGGTTTGGTAGGTTTCACTAGGTGCCGGCTGAGCTAGAGGCCAAAATCTACAGGTAGGCACTTTGCAAAAAACACCTCTGTTTTCTCCCAAAATTTAGGATGTGTCCACGTTGCGCTTTGGGGTGTTTCCTGTCGCCGGCGCTAGGCCTACCCACGCAAGTGAGGAATCATTTTTATCGGGAGACTTGGGGGAACGCTGGGTGGAAGGAAATTTGTAGCTCCTCTCAGATTCCAGAACTTTCTGCCACAGAAATGTGAGGAACATGTGTTTTTTTAACCAAATTTTGAGGTTTGCAAAGGATTCTGGGTAACAGAACCTGGTCCGAGCCCCGCAAGTCACCCCTCCTTGGATTCCCCTAGGTCTCTAGTTTTCAGAAATGCACAGGTTTGGTAGGTTTCCCTAGGTGCCGGCTGTGCTAGAGGCCAAAATCTACGGGTAGGCACTTCGCAAAAAAACACCTCTGTTTTTTTCCAAAATTTAGGATGTGTCCACGTTGCGCTTTGGGGTGTTTCCTGTCGCCGGCGCTAGGCCTACCCACGCAAGTGAGGTATCATTTTTATCGGGAGACTTGGGGGAACGCTGGGTGGAAGGAAATTTGTAGCTCCTCTCAGATTCCGGAACTTTCTGCCACAGAAATGTGAGGAACATGTGTTTTTTTAGCCAAATTTTGAGGTTTGCAAAGGATTCTGGGTAACAGAACCTGGTCCGTTCCCCCAAGTCTCCCGATAAAAATGATACCTCACTTGCGTGGATAGGCCTAGCGCCGGCGACAGGAAACACCCCAAAGCGCAACGTGGACACATCCTAAATTTTGGAAAAAAACAGAGGTGTTTTTTGCGAAGTGCCTACCCGTAGATTTTGGCCTCTAGCTCAGCCGGCACCTAGGGAAACCTACCAAACCTGTGCATTTCTGAAAACTAGAGACCTAGGGGAATCCAAGGAGGGGTGACTTGCAGGGCTCGGACCAGGTTCTGTTACCCAGAATCCTTTGCAAACCTCAAAATTTGGCTAAAAAAACACATGTTCCTCACATTTCTGTGGCAGAAAGTTCTGGAATCTGAGAGGAGCTACAAATTTCCTTCCACCCAGCGTTCCCCCAAGTCTCCCGATAAAAATGATGCCTCACTTGCGTGGGTAGGCCTAGCGCCGGCGACAGGAAACACCCCAAAGCGCAACGTGGACACATCCTAAATTTTGGAAAAAAACAGAGGTGCTTTTTGCGAAGTGCCTACCTGTAGACTTTGGCCTCTAGCTCAGCCGGCACCTAGGGAAACCTACCAAACCTGTGCATTTCTGAAAACTAGAGACCTAGGGGAATCCAAGGAGGGGTGACTTGCGGGGCTCGGACCAGGTTCTGTTACCCAGAATCCTTTGCAAACCTCAAAATTTGGCTACAAAAACACATGTTCCTCATATTTCTGTGGCAGAAAGTTCTGGAATCTGAGAGGAGCTACAAATTTCCTTCCACCCAGCGTTCCCCCAAGTCTCCCGATAAAAATGATACCTCACTTGCGTGGGTAGGCCTAGCGCCGGCGACAGGAAACACCCCAAAGCGCAACGTGGACACATCCTAAATTTTGGGAGAAAACAGAGGTGTTTTTTGCGAAGTGCCTGCCTGTAGATTTTGGCCTCTAGCTCAGCCGGCACCTAGGGAAACCTACCAAACCTGTGCATTTCTGAAAACTAGAGACCTAGGGGAATCAAAGGAGGGGTGATTTGCGGGGCTCGGACCAGGTTCTGTTACCCAGAATCCTTTGCAAACCTCAAAATTTGGTTAAAAAAACACATGTTCCTCACATTTCTGTGGCAGAAAGTTCTGGAATCTGAGAGGAGCTACAAATTTCCTTCCACCCAGCGTTCCCCCAAGTCTCCCGATAAAAATGATACCTCACTTGCGTGGGTAGGCCTAGCGCCGGCGACAGGAAACACCCCAAAGCGCAACGTGGACACATCCTAAATTTTGGAAAAAAACAGAGGTGTTTTTTGCGAAGTGCCTACCCGTAGATTTTGGCCTCTAGCTCAGCCGGCACCTAGGGAAACCTACCAAACCTGTGCATTTCTGAAAACTAGAGACCTAGGGGAATCCAAGGAGGGGTGACTTGCAGGGCTCGGACCAGGTTCTGTTACCCAGAATCCTTTGCAAACCTCAAAATATGGCTAAAAAAACACATGTTCCTCACATTTCTGTGGCAGAAAGTTCCGGAATCTGAGAGGAGCTACAAATTTCCTTCCACCCAGCGTTCCCCCAAGTCTCCCGATAAAAATGATACCTCACTTGCGTGGGTAGGCCTAGCGCCGGCGACAGGAAACACCCCAAAGCGCACCGTGGACACATCCTAAATTTTGGAAAAAAACAGAGGTGTTTTTTGCGAAGTGCCTACCTGTAGATTTTGGCCTCTAGCTCAGCCGGCACCTAGGGAAACCTACCAAACCTGTGCATTTCTGAAAACTAGAGACCTAGGGGAATCCAAGGAGGGGTGACTTGCGGGGCTCGGACCAGGTTCTATTACCCAGAATCCTTTGCAAACCTCAAAATTTGGCTAAAAAAACACATGTCCCTCACATTTCTGTGGCAGAAAGTTCTGGAATCTGAGAGGAGCTACAAATTTCCTTCCACCCAGCGTTCCCCCAAGTCTCCCGCTAAAAATGATACCTCACTTGCGTGGGTAGGCCTAGCGCCGGCGACAGGAAACACCCCAAAGCGCAACGTGGACACATCCTAAATTTTGGAAAAAAACAGAGGTGTTTTTTGCGAAGTGCCTACCTGTAGATTTTGACCTCTAGCTCAGCCGACACCTAGGGAAACCTACAAACCTGTGCATTTCTGAAAACTAGAGACCTAGGGGAATCCAAGGAGGGGTGACTTGCGGGGCTCGGACCAGGTTCTGTTACCCAGAATCCTTTGCAAACCTCAAAATTTGGCTAAAAAAACACATGTTCCTCACATTTCTGTATCAGAAAGTTCTGGAATCTGAGAGGAGCTACAAATTTCCTTCCACCCAGCGTTCCCCCAAGTCTCCCGATAAAAATTATACCTCACTTGCGTGGGTAGGCCTAGCGCCGGCGACAGGAAACACCCCAAAGCGCAACGTGGACACATCCTAAATTTTTGAAAAAAACAGAGGTGCTTTTTGCGAAGTGCCTACCTGTAGACTTTGGCCTCTAGCTCAGCCGGCACCTAGGGAAACCTACCAAATCTGTGCATTTCTGAAAACTAGAGACCTAGGGGAATCCAAGGAGGGGTGACTTGCGGGGCTCGGACCAGGTTCTGTTACCCAGAATCCTTTGCAAACCTCAAAATTTGGCTAAAAAAACACATGTTCCTCACATTTCTGTGGCAGAAAGTTCTGGAATCTGAGAGGAGCTACAAATTTCCTTCCACCCAGCGTTCCCCCAAGTCTCCCGATAAAAATGATACCTCACTTGCGTGGGTAGGCCTAGCGCCGGCGACAGGAAACACCCCAAAGCGCAACGTGGACACATCCTAAATTTTGGAAAAAAACAGAGGTGTTTTTTGCGAAGTGCCTACCCGTAGATTTTGGCCTCTAGCTCAGCCGGCACCTAGGGAAACCTACCAAACCTGTGCATTTCTGAAAACTAGAGACCTAGGGGAATCCAAGGAGGGGTGACTTGCAGGGCTCGGACCAGGTTCTGTTACCCAGAATCCTTTGCAAACCTCAAAATTTGGCTAAAAAAACACATGTTCCTCACATTTCTGTGGCAGAAAGTTCTGGAATCTGAGAGGAGCTACAAATTTCCTTCCACCCAGCGTTCCCCCAAGTCTCCCGATAAAAATGATACCTCACTTGCGTGGGTAGGCCTAGCGCCGGCGACAGGAAACACCCCAAAGCGCACCGTGGACACATCCTAAATTTTGGAAAAAAACAGAGGTGTTTTTTGCGAAGTGCCTACCTGTAGATTTTGGCCTCTAGCTCAGCCGGCACCTAGGGAAACCTACCAAACCTGTGCATTTCTGAAAACTAGAGACCTAGGGGAATCCAAGGAGGGGTGACTTGCGGGGCTCGGACCAGGTTCTATTACCCAGAATCCTTTGCAAACCTCAAAATTTGGCTAAAAAAACACATGTCCCTCACATTTCTGTGGCAGAAAGTTCTGGAATCTGAGAGGAGCTACAAATTTCCTTCCACCCAGCGTTCCCCCAAGTCTCCCGCTAAAAATGATACCTCACTTGCGTGGGTAGGCCTAGCGCCGGCGACAGGAAACACCCCAAAGCGCAACGTGGACACATCCTAAATTTTGGAAAAAAACAGAGGTGTTCTTTGCGAAGTGCCTACCTGTAGATTTTGGCCTCTAGCTCAGCCGACACCTAGGGAAACCTACAAACCTGTGCATTTCTGAAAACTAGAGACCTAGGGGAATCCAAGGAGGGGTGACTTGCGGGGCTCGGACCAGGTTCTGTTACCCAGAATCCTTTGCAAACCTCAAAATTTGGCTAAAAAAACACATGTTCCTCACATTTCTGTATCAGAAAGTTCTGGAATCTGAGAGGAGCTACAAATTTCCTTCCACCCAGCGTTCCCCCAAGTCTCCCGATAAAAATTATACCTCACTTGCGTGGGTAGGCCTAGCGCCGGCGACAGGAAACACCCCAAAGCGCAACGTGGACACATCCTAAATTTTTGAAAAAAACAGAGGTGCTTTTTGCGAAGTGCCTACCTGTAGACTTTGGCCTCTAGCTCAGCCGGCACCTAGGGAAACCTACCAAACCTGTGCATTTCTGAAAACTAGAGACCTAGGGGAATCCAAGGAGGGTTGACTTGCGGGGCTCGGACCAGGTTCTGTTACCCAGAATCCTTTGCAAACCTCAAAATTTGGCTAAAAAAACACATGTTCCTCACATTTCTGTGGCAGAAAGTTCTGGAATCTGAGAGGAGCTACAAATTTCTTTCCACCCAGCGTTCCCCCAAGTCTCCCGATAAAAATGATACCTCACTTGCGTGGGTAGGCCTAGCGCCGGCGACAGGAAACACCCCAAAGCGCAACGTGGACACATCCTAAATTTTGGAAAAAAACAGAGGTGTTTTTTGCGAAGTGCCTACCTGTAGATTTTGGCCTCTAGCTCAGCCGGCACCTAGGGAAACCTACCAAACCTGTGCATTTCTGAAAACTAGAGACCTAGGGGAATCCAAGGAGGGGTGACTTGCGGGGCTCGCACCAGGTTCTGTTACCCAGAATCCTTTGCAAACCTCAAAATTTGGCTAAAAAAACACATGTTCCTCACATTTCTGTGGCAGAAAGTTCTGGAATCTGAGAGGAGCTACAAATTTCCTTCCACCCAGCGTTCCCCCAAGTCTCCCGATAAAAATGATACCTCAGTTGCGTGGGTAGGCCTAGCGCCGGCGACAGGAAACACCCCAAAGCGCAACGTGGACACATCCTAAATTTTGGGAGAAAACAGAGGTGTTTTTTGCGAAGTGCCTGCCTGTAGATTTTGGCCTCTAGCTCAGCCGGCACCTAGGGAAACCTACCAAACCTGTGCATTTCTGAAAACTAGAGACCTAGGGGAATCCAAGGAGGGGTGACTTGCGGGGCTCGGACCAGGTTCTGTTTCCCAGAATCCTTTGCAAACCTCAAAATTTGGCTAAAAAAACACATGCTCCTCACATTTTTGTGGCAGAAAGTTCTGGAATCTGAGAGGAGCTACAAATTTCCTTCCACCCAGCGTTCCCCCAAGTCTCCCGATAAAAATGATACCTCACTTGCGTGGGTAGGCCTAGCGCCCGCAACAGGAAACGCCCCAAAACGCAACGTGGACACATCTCATTTTTTGAAAGAAAACAGTGCCTACCTGTGGATTTTGGCCTGTAGCTCACCCGGCACCTTGGGAAACCTACCAAACCTGTGCATTTCTGAAAACTAGAGACCTAGGGGAATCCAAGATGGGGTGACTTGCGGGGCTCGGACCAGGTTCTGTTACCCAGAATCCTTTGCAAACCTCAAAATGTGGCTAAAAAAACACATGTTCCTCACATTTCTGTGGCAGAAAGTTCTGGAATCTGAGAGGAGCCACAAATTTCCTTCCACCCAGCGTTCCCCTAAGTCTCTCAATAAAAATGGTACCTCACTTCTGTGGGTAGGCCTAGCGCCCACGAAAGGAAATGGCCCAAAACACAACGTGGACAGAACATATTTTTTCACAGAAAACAGAGGTGTTTTTTGCAAAGTGCCTACCTGTGGAGTTTGGCCTCTAGCTCAGCCGGCCCCGGGAGGGGGGGGGGCAGAAATGCCCTAAAAAAAATTTGCCCCCCCCAGCCCCCACCCCCCCCGGGAGCGACACTTGCCTGCGTGACATTGGCGCCAAAAAACAAATCCCAGGTGCCTAGTGGTTTCTGCCCCCTTGGGGGCAGATTGACCTAAAATCTGCCAATCTGCCCCCAAGGGGGGCAGAAATGGCCTAAATACAATTTGCCCCCCAGGGGAGCGACCCTTGCCTGATGGGTCGCTCCCCATCTCGAAAAAAACAAACAAACAAAAAAAAAAACACAACAAAAAAATTTGCCCTGGTGCCCTGAGGGTTCTGCCCCCCCCCCTGGGGGCAGTTCGGCCTAATAATAGGCCGATCTGCCCCAGGGGGGGCAGAAATGGCCTAAAATAAATTGCTCTCCCCCCCAGGGAGCGACCCTTGCCTAAGGGGTCGCTCCCTTTGCGTGAAATTCACGCAAAGAAAAAATTCCCTGGTGTCTAGTGGTTTCTACCCCCCTTGGGTGCAGATTGGCCTCATCAAAATAGGCCAATCTGCCCCCAAGGGGGGCAGAAATGGCCAAAATATAATTTTCCCCCAAGGGGAGCGACCCTCGCCTAAGGGTCGCTCCCCACCAAAAAAAAAAGAAATGAAACATAAGAAAAAAAAAAAAAAATGGTCCCTGGTGCCTAGAGGTTTCTGCCCCCCCTGGGGGCAGAAAAGGCCTTCTCAAAAAAATGCACCCCCTGGGAGCGACCCTTGCCCAAGGGGTCGCTCCCTTTTGTGTGTTTCAATAAAAAAAAAAAAAATCCCTGGTGTCTAGTGGGGTTTCAAAAGCCGGATTGCAAGCAATCCGGCTTTTGAAACCCTCAGAGGGACTTCAAAGGGAAGGAAATACTTTTCCTTCCCTTTGAAGCCCCTCCGGGCCTCCCAAGTGTTTGAAAAAGAAATGCTTTTGCATTTCTTTTTCAAGCGCGCTGGAAGCAGAGCTTCCAGCGCGACTAGGGAGGCCCCTGTGACAAATCAGCGCGCGCTCGCGCGCTGACGTCCCAGGGGGGGGTGGGGGGGTTGGGGGTGGAAGGGGAAGGTCTTCCCCTTCCATCCCGACTTGGGGGGAGGAGGGGGGTGCACGGGGGGGCGCGCTAGCGCGCCCCCAAGTTCCCCTGTGCCTAGGACGAGATGATCTCGTCCAAGGCACAGGGGAACTGTAGCCTTGGACGAGATCATCTCGTCCAAGGCACAGAAGGGGTTAACATCAGATGATGTTGACTCATTTTTGAGGTCATTGGTTGGTGACTTCGATGACAGGCTTCAATATCATGCATACTGCAAATAATTTGATGAATTGACTTGCCATTCCTGATTAAAAATTATGCATTTACATTGGCTTGCTTTGGCACGCTGTGCTTGTCATGGTTGACATTAACATCTCTGTATGTATTTTAGCGGAACTGTTTTTATGACCTTTTTAACACATTTTAAAGATTTTTTTAGCTGGTTTTCATGCTTTTAGCTTTTTAGATCAGAGCAATTTTAGCGCTTGGGTTCCTGTACCTTCGTCATGCCTGTTATGGCAATGGGGAGGGTGTAGTGAATCCTAGTTCGTTTTAATGGGATAACAGGGGTTAGCTTAGCCTCTGGCTTGCAGACTCGTGCTGCTGTCACCTAGTGACTTTTAACCTACTTAGCTTGCTCTGTCTTAGCCCATTTAATTATTTAATTCTTCTAAGATGGCTGCCTTGTTTATAGTTAGGCCACTTGTTATGCTTTGTATTATCAGTGTCACCGCGCTAAGGCGTCAAGATCAAGCAACTAAGACAAACAAACAGTAGGTGTTCACACTTCGGGATTTTCCCTCTCTATACTTTCGAGGGATTGTTTATATTAATTGCCGTCCCAAACATGTCTGTTATCTATTGTTTGGGAACACACCTATGTCAGGGGTCATAGTAGATCTGTATAAATACATCGCACTTTAGACAGATAATCAGAGGCATTCCGACCAGAGGGCATCGCCACCATCGCTGATACCGATGCTGCAGTTGTCTTGACGCTGACCTAGTCTTCGTGTCCCTGCGAAGTCTGAGATAGAGACCTCATTCCAAGGCAACAAGGGTTGGGGCTCCTCTCATGGACATGGCATTGGCAGATTAGGTTTAGCAAACCCAGCTCTCCTTTAGGTAGGAGGTTAGGCCTCTCACATTAGGGTATTAGGGCATGTTACATTGCGTATGTCTTTTCTATGCATTGCAAGATGGTGGGGGTAATGTAATAATGACTCTCGTCTACACAATTCTGTTTCTTGCATTATTCTGATAATTGCAGCCCATGCAACTTATCGCAAATTACAGTTGTGTTAAATAAAAACTATTGAAACTCTACTGCATCTTTGTCATTGCCTGTGTTTGTATGAGACATGATATATCTGTGAGAAAGGGGTAATCTCTGTTTAACCACGACACTCCCTGAGATGCCTTATTCTCGAGTCCATGCGTACAGGCTGCCACAAATCACCTTTTACTATTGTGTTTCTGGTGAGGTGCTGCTAGTGAGCCGGTAAGGTTGGGACAACAGTAGCGACTTGTTGTAGGGTAGGCATGGTCGCCTACAAGCATAAGTACTGTCAACCTTTAACCAGCAGTCTTGCCTAAAGCAAGAGTCCAAACTACGACACTTTAACATTCAATTAGTTTAAGGTGAATTTATCTAGGCTTGCCATGTTCATAATCAATTTCCTCTGTCCATGCAAGCACCCTGCAATGAGACACACCATGTACCATCCCAAACAACTATTTTGGGAGCTCTTGTACCTGACCTAGATAATTGTCCTTTCCCAATGGCAGTGAATGTATCTTAGTGTAACAACAACATTCCCCGCCTGCCAATCCCCAGGGCCAGTGGCAACCGACCACCTGTCCTTTAACACAACTTCTCACAACTTGGTGCATCCTGCTACTTCTCACTATATTAATAGGAAGAGTTGGGGGTGCTAAATTACCTCAGTGATAGATATCCTGTTTCCTGATGAGCTGGTCCTGCCGGAAAATGAAAAAAAAATCAAAACAATCCCATCTTATGTACTATATGTTGGTGATCACCATCCTAAAAGACTACAAGTCATCTTCCACCATGAGATTAAGGACAGGTGGGATGTCTCCCTCTAATGTCGCCATTTCAAGTTCAGACTCCTCGCCCTAGGCTTCAGGGGTCGTTCCATCAGCCCCTGAACTTTTTGCATGGCCACCCAACGCCCCTGCTACAACCAGAGATGCTTCCCTGCTCTCCTACTCCTGCACTCTTGGAAGTTTCTTGGTATCTCTGCATTAGGGGAAGTGTCTGACTGGGTACCTGATGTGCTCTGTGTAAGGCAAAAATATTATCAACTCTTGTGAGACCCTCCACTTCCCTCTTCCAGGTCTCTAAGTGCCAGATCATTTCTGTGCATCTCCATCCACTCAGGCAGCCTTATAATGCGAACATCGTTCCTCCTGTTGCAACCTTCAGCGTTATCAAATCTTCTTTCCAAAATGCACAATTCGCCAGTAAGGTCCATTTCCTTCTTGTCTAAGGTGGCAACTGTTGGGGACAAGTCACTTAGTCATGTTTCATTTGTATGAACTCTGTCTATTAATTTTCTGTAATGGTTGCGTAGTATGCCCAAGTCCACCACAACTCAACAATCTTTGCCTCGAGGCCCCCCGAGATGATGCTATGGCTTCAGGAACTGTGTCTAATTTTGTTGCCTCAGTACTTACAGCCTATTCTTCAAACTTTTGGTCCCGGCCGTCCCCTCTCAAATGATTATTCTGTTTGGATACTTTAACATTGTGTTAGTCTTTTACAATGTTGTTTCGATTCCTAGCACTCATTTGGACAATGTGATGTGGGTCCCACAGGGATCAGTTCCTATACGCATCCAGTGCAAAGTTTATATTCACTATGTCACAAAGGGCAGAGTAAGTCTATTCTAGTCACCAGCCTAGGCCAGCAACAAAGCCCTTCCCCACAGGTTCTTGCGCTCTCACCCAAACACCTGTAGAGACTATAGGTGTCATTATGACCTCAGTGGTGAGTGTTAATGTGGCGGTATGACCGCCAATAGGCTGGTGGTACATACCGCCACATAATGAGAATGGCGGGTTGGCTGCAGCCAGCCCGCCACTTCACCGCACAAACCACCATGGCGGTATGAGTGGCCGGGCCGGAGTGGCTGGCATAGTACCGCCAGCGGCATTATGAGCCTGCCTACCATCATGGTTGTTGTGGCTTTAACAATGCCACGGAAAACATGGCAGTAGGCCCTACCGGTGACAGGGAATTCCTTCCTTGTCACCGGTAGGCGGCTCCCCCAGCCACCAACACTCACCTGACAACCTGACAAACACTCCCATCCCCTCCGATCCTCAGACACCCCTGTATTCCCTCTGATCCTCAGACACCCCCCCTCCCACCATACACGCGCACACCCGCAGACACGCACCATGCATACACCCAGTCACTCACACTGGCATACACGCATTCATACACACACTGGCATACAAGCATTCATACACACACACTGGCATGCATGCATACATCCAAACATGCTCACACGCATTCTTACAGTGATCACACTGAAATGCAAACACGCACTCACTTCACTTTTCTTACACGTATATAACCATGCAAACAACACAACACACATACCGACGCATTCACACACACACTCACACATTCATGCACACACTCAGGCACACAAACACAACACCCCACACCCCACACCCTCCCGCTCCCTTCCCTGTCGGAAGCCTGACTTACCTTGAGCGAGGAGGTCTTCCGTCAGGGAACGGGAGGGGGCGCTGCTACCATCAGCAGTTCCCCACCAGCAGAACACCGCCAGGCCTTATTAATTGTCAGAATATGGCTGGCGGCTGGCGGCTTTCGACTGGCATGGCGGTGCTGGTGGTAGCAGCGCCACCTTACCACCGTCTACCATCATGAACACTGAAGGATTTCTACCCTTCTTGTGGCAGAAGTCCAGCAGTGCTCATAATATGTCGGACGGATGGTGGCCGCAGAGGCGGTATTTTGGCAGCCGTCACCGCTGCGGTAGGCGTTTTTTACCACCAATGTCATAATGACCACCTATATCATGTAAAATGCAGAATGTGTGCAAGCACCTTATGTTATATGTGGTGTGTTAGCCTGTCCGTTGGCCAGGTCATCGTGAAAACGTATGGGGAGAGCATGCTGTTGAATAGAATCTAGGGATCAACTCTCCCAGTTCCTAACCCCCCCATCCCCAGTACTCTTCTAGAGCCCCTCTGTGCACAGCAATTTAATCACTTCCGATAGCTACCATATCTTCTGGCAATACTGTTGACTCTTGCGTTGGGTCCAGCCTATAAAACCAGTACTGTTAATGTAATTCACTACTACAGGTGGGCTTCTACTCTTATTGCCCCAGCCTCGGATCTCCCCATGTATGACAGCCCTCTCAGCACAGCACAAACTATCGCAGGCTCGAGACTGCTGTACACTGCTCCAGCACTGGCTACTTCATCAGGCCCCCTCACATTTCGGCAGCGTCATGCAGTTGACTGCTTTAACATTAGTGCCCCTAGCTCCCATCTCTGCAGCCTCCTGCCATTCACCAACCCAACTCTGCTAGTGCTAATGAGAGATACGGAGCTCCAATTGGCATTCACACTTATAGCTGCTCCAATGCTCACTCCCAGCTCTGCACCATGGTGGGTCTGTGCCAGGTCACCTCACAGAGCTTTGTCAATCTGATGTTCTGCTCTGCATACAGCTCTGCAAATTATGTCAATGGCTGCTCTATGTCAATACTAGTACAGTGTCATCTAGAATTTTGGCAAGGGGCTGCTGTAAATAACTAAAAGACTGGCCAGCCAGACAGGAGCATGGAGCCACAGGTTTTACTCCATGCGGGCCTGCCATGCCCTCTCCTTCTTGTATTCGTTCTTGTGAAAAGATCCTGTCCGCTGCCTTCTGCAGACCCCCCCCAACTCACACAGTGCCACCGTGTGTCGCACGATCCCTTCACACAGACACCCGGTGAGGAGCTGAAATCACAATGTGGCAAGAAAAACTAGCTGGAAACCACTGCACAGAGCGGCTTTTCTGCCTGTTCTCAGAGGATGGAAGAAGCGATGGCCTAAGTGACCCTTTGCTTTTTTTGAAGCAGAGGCAGTTGGGGGCATAGTGGAAGGTTTTGTTTGGGGGAGTAGGTAGTGGGGTTGGTGAGGAGAAAGAGCCTCCAGGTGGCTCTCGGCATGAGGCCCCACCCTTCTTTTCACACAGTGATGGGTCTTTAGAAGTTTGCAGGGACGCCTCTGCACATTACTTTGGTTAATTGTAGTAATAAATTTCTATCACATTTTCATGTTTCTATTGATAAGAATAACAAGGCACTAGTGATATCACCGAATGAGAGGCCAAAGGAGGAGCAAGCTCTGTATTCTTTTTTTAAAAAACATTTACAATTTTTGCTTAGCCCAAACCTCACAAATGTTCTGTCAGAATTAAAAAATTCTGAGGTAATTAAATATAATTAGACAGCTCAGGTGAGGAACCTAGCTAGACAGTCATAGTAAAGCCATGGTATTTGCCATGAAACTACATGCATTGTGATATCAAGACTAAATGACACCAGTCATTTAAACTATTATTGAACCCTTATGTGCTGCAAAATAAATGCTGTTTAACTTTGTCCTAATGAAAAAAACATTTGAAGCAAAGTCGCACTGGCAAAATTGTAATTCTTCCCAGACACAAATTTGCATAATGTACATGCACTTACATATAATTTTACTTAAAACAAATTGGCAATCTGAGAAAAGTTTAGTAGCAATTGCCCATTATAGCACCATGGATCGGAAGTGGAGGACAACATGAACACTTCCTCTCTCTATGCCCTCATTACTCTTCTCTGAGTTACAATTTCTTATGGTCCTTTTACATTGAGGCCAGTATTATGTTAAGAGCAGACTCTTCAATGATGTAATTTAGAAGTCACCGGGGTAGCAGCTTCTGTCCCAGGCCTAGCTTTTGGTTCTCCTGGGCCTGCTATGTGACCACAGGCCTCAAATGTTCCAGTGGCAAAGTACAATGAAATTAAGATAAACAGGGCTCTAAAAGCCCTTTACCTTTTACAGTGCAAACAGATGTGTGCAAACAGATGTGTGGTTGGGCTCAAGGTGACAATTGTTAGCTCATCTCCTTGTACTGTTGCTGGCTGGGAGGCTGTTTCTTGCACATGCTCCATTCTTCATGGTTCTGGGTGCAGGCATGCACTCCTGAGCTCTCACAGAACAGCATGCACAAACATTCAAAACATGTTTTAAAAGATGGTGTTCCGTGAGGGCATCTTTTAATGAACAATGTGCTGTGCGAGTGAAGATTGCGCGAACTAGTCTTGCCCTTGCCTTGGCTAGAAGTAGAATAAGGAAAGACTTTTACTCATCAATCTCAGAAGTGACAGTTGCCCGCCCCGAATGTGACGTCACATCCCTTCCTGGGACTTCAAGTCTCCTGAGAGCCCGCTCCGAAACTGACGTAGGTGTAGGTTAGCCACGTGGGTTGTGACATCATGTGATAACATGTTAGTCACGTGGCATGGTCCTTGCCATAGTGTTCCGGCCGTCACAGTCGTGCAGCTGTAGTGTGCCTCCTCAGACGGAAGAGCAGTGGAAATATACAGCCCACCATCCACCCTCCCCAAGTGTTGCATAACCGAGAGGGATTATATGAAGGTGACCATTTTGCTCTGAAAAAATAAGAATCTTCAATCACCACACATACAGAAAGGGTCTACAAGGATGTATATGGCCATAGAGCATGACATTTAAAAACGCAAGCCATAGTTGTCTTAATGACTGTGTGTAAGGGGCAGAAAAGTGAGGCCTGACCGTCCACAAGGGGGTCTTCATGCAATACGTATTTTCTAAAGGAGTTGCTACCCACCACACCTATTACTTTAGCTGGACTACTTGTTACTGCTTACTTCAAACAATGAACTTTCAACATCGTTTTTTTGCAAGTCATAGGGTCCCATACCTGATTAGCAGATGTCAAAGCAGAAAGTGACAGCCCCCTAGATGACACAATGAACGGTTGAAGCATTCCTATGTTATTGAAATGTAACCATAAAGCATAATATATTTCTGAGCCACCCCACCTCAAAGCCTGTGCATTATTAGCATGTCATAGCAAGAATAAAAGCCCCCCAAGGGGATCAGACACACAACCACATCACAAGACTTTTTTCATGAGCTACATATTGAAGTTTGCGGAGAGCTGGGCTACCAAGGACATCAAGGAGAAAAATATGAAGGACAGAGCACAAACTGGTAATGCAAACCAGCTTCTACTGAAGGAAAATAACTATGGCCTGTTTGTATATGTTCTAATGTAATTTCAACTAGCCGCTGTCTCCAGGCCCTTTCCCTATGTACCGAGAGGGTAATGTGTGCTTTAGACTTTGATCATCTGCATGGCATGGGGTGCCAAGCACATGGCTTGCTGCCCCCATGCCCCGAACCAGCCAAGTACACCGCTCCGGGGGCTGAAAGACGCCTTCCAGTCCCCCGGACCTCACAGCAGCTTGAGGCAGAGGCAGCAGGCCTTCTGCTCGGCATTCCCCGCCTGCTTTAGCCTTGATGGCAGGGGACACCGGGCTCGGGAATTGCAGCCCCACCACCTACCACCCAAAGATGTTGCTCCAACGGAGGGGTGCCGGAGGACGCTGAGCACAAGGCTAACGCCCTCCAGTCCCCGAGACCTCAAAGAACCTTGAGGTGGGGGCTGCGGGGCCATGGGGCCTCGTGCTCAGCATTCCCCCTGTGCCAGAGGGTTTCAGCCTTCGTGGCAGGGTGTGCCAAGTGTGTGGCTCACAGCCCCCTGACTTCCAACCAGCCAAGTGCGTCGCTCCAGGGGCTGGGGGACGGCAAGCACGAAGCTCGGGCCCTCCAGTCACCAGACTTTACAGCACCTCAGGGCGGAGGTCTGAATCCTCATGCTCGGTGTCCCCCATGCCTCAAGGCTCTAGCCCTTCACAGTCAGGGCTGGCGAGCATTTGGCTCGCAGTACCTGCCTCAGAGCCCCGGATTTCACAAACGGTTAGGGCCAGGGTCCCCGAGCATGAGGCTCGGGTCCCCGGGCCCACTAGCCACATTTAAAAAAAAATGTTTTAAAAAAACAAAAAACGCTTCACTGGGGGCGGAGGGCACAAGGTTTGCGTCCTCTGCCATGTAGTCCTCCTTCCCTGCCACACATCAGTTTAATGGTGGGTGCGCTGATTGCCCAGTTCGAGCCCCCCAACCCCAAATGCACTCACATTGGGATAGGTCCTGACTTCCAGGAGGCGCTGAGCACAAAGCTTGGGCCCCCCATACTCCCTTCCTCAGCCTACAGTTGTTCAATGGCTTTGGAGGCGGGCGATGAATACACATGTCTGTGGTGTACAAAGGCCCTGCCTGTCTGCTTCCACCCTCTAGGCTGGGGTTTAGGGAGAGCCCCACCTCCAGTAAAGGGGAGAACATGGTAGAGAGTGGAAACAGGACTGGATGCAGTCCAGGTTTTGTGTGTGTGTGTATATATATATATATATATGGGCTGGTTTGAACAAAGAATTGCTTGGTCTGAAGAAAAAGATGAATTCCAACGGAAAGTGATTCGTTGGTTTAGATTCATCGATGATCTATTTCTAATTTGGGATGGCACAGAAATGGAGTTCAAAGAGTATTTTGAGATCCTAAATAACACCTCGGCAAAATTGCAATTCACATATGAAATCAGTACTATGAGAGTGACCTTTCTGGGCACAGAAATGTATATAAAAGAAGGTGCAATACAAACCACATTACACAGAAAGACCACAGCAACCAATTCTGTGTTACATGCCAACAGTTTTCATCCTCCTAACACGAAATGGAGCATACCATATGGTGAATTCTTACGCATCAAGAGAATTTGCTCAGAATCAGGAGAATTTGAAAAACATCTGAAAGCCTCAGAAGAAAGGTTTATTGCTAGACAGTATCCAATTAAATATATCAACAAGGCAAACCAGAGAGTTGCAGAGGTTTCGAGAGAGGAATTAGTTCAGAAAACAAAACCTCGACACAAAAGAGAATCAGATACACAATTACGATTCATCACAACATATTCCAGCAGTGCCTCTCAAATACGTAAAATCATTGTAAAACATTGGCCTCTCCTTCAAATGGACCCCCCAATAAGAGAAATTATGGGAGATTATCCTAAAGTGACCTTTAGGAGAGCACCAAACCTAAGCGATAAAATAACACAAAGCCATTTTAGGTCCAAGAAAAAGGGGAATTGGTTACAAAAATCAGGTTTCTGGAAATGTGGAAATTGTAAAGCATGCAGGATTGCCCAAAACACAAAAGAGTATACTATAGGTAATGGTGGTAAAGATTTTATCAAAACCATATCACATGTAAGAGTCGATTCACGGTATTTGTCATTGAATGCCCCTGTGGTTTGAAATATGTAGGGAGTACCATCTGTGAGACCAAGAAATGGATACTGGAACACATTCGTGCAACCATTAATATAGACAGAAGCTATGCCAGGGCCAAACACATGGAACAAGCACATGGCAGTCAACGGGAAACTATGACATTTTATGCAATCGATCAAGTACCCATTAATGAACGAGGAGGGGACAGGGAAAGGAAATTACGACAGTTAGAGTCAAGATACATTCTAGAGATTCGCACCTTGACCCATTGGGGAATGAATCTGGACGAAGAATTATTTGTACATTTGTGAATGGTCATACAATTTCTAGCCAATAACATAGACTCCATTTATTTTTATTTTTACCTTGATACGTGTGTTTTTTCACATATAGTCTTTTTGATATAGGTTTTTATGCATAGTGTACAATGGACCCTTATAGCCATAAAACATGTCAGATACGGTGAAAATTACCCCAAAAAATGCAGTGGATATCTCCCTTTTGTGAAATAATATTGCGAAATATAACAAAGGTGTTATTGATAACAAGCGCATGAAGAAATTTGGGGTAAAAGATAAACAGAAACACATAAACATAGCTTATGGGTGGCAACTACTAAATCCACAATGCAATGGGAAACACAATGCTCACTCATGGTTAATTTTGATTTGTTATTACATGTTTTTTAGGGTTTAGAAAGCAATTTATTTGCCTAATGTGTAGTCTATAAATGTGCATATGCAAATTTAGGTTGAAAAGAGGAGTGTTGAGCATGTTTAAATTCGAAATTGTGGATATAAAAACGGAAGTAAGGGGCCATAACCGGAAATGTCTGTGAACAAGGTCTTGGCAGACCGAAACGCGTAAGGCAGCATTAATTGCATGTAATCGAATTGAAGCTCAGAAAATAAAGAAGCAGCACATACGGCAACTTTGGAGTGCGGTTTATTCCTTCAATTTGATAAAGGAATCTGTGTTTCATATATATATATATATATATATATATATATATATATATACACACACACACACACACAGATGCAAGGTTTTTAAACTGTTATGCTGTATTATTGTGACAATGCAGCAATTATGAGTGACACTTTTTGAGCAAAAAGTAAAATAATGCCATCTGGACCCCGGACCCATGGGTGCACACTGTCCACCTGTCAACGCCGCAGAAGGTAGAAGGGTGCGCTAAAAAGGTGGTCCAACACTGAAGTCTACAGCGCCTAAAGAAATACCCCCTATAAAGAAAGGAGCCTCACAAAGGAACACATCGGGTGTATTTTACAAAATGTAGAGCCAAAAAATCCTAACCTCTTTCTCTCTCTCAAGCAGCTTTTTCCTCCAGGATATAGCGGTTATAGCAATACTTAATATGTATTTTTTATATTTACATCGCAGATCTGTCACAAAAGATCTCAGGAAATTCCACCATAAGGCTAAGTGTTCATCGTCGCCTTTAAAGGACATCACAGGGACCCTTCAAAACACAAAGTAGTCAACAGCCGGCGAGATCAATGCAGGGCATCAGGATAAACCATGTGCTGGCTCTGCAGATGGCCATCACAGACCAAGTACAGTCCGTAACCACTGCATCACTTTACAAATAAACCCTACAAACAGTACACTTAACACTTCTACAGAAACCCCATTTTTGCAACGGCTTGGACACACAGGGGGTGGAGCACTTACAACCGCAGACACACATCAGCAGGGAGTGTGTAAAACCACTGAAGGGGATCTCAAGCAGTGCAGAAGCGGCCCATGAGCTACAAACAGTTCCTTTAGATCTATCATTTTAAAACACAGTTACGCCTCAGGCAGGACCCCATAATCCGCAAAGGCCTAAGGCCCATGTTTATACTTTTTTTTGTGCTGCATTTGCGCCGCTTTTTGACGCAAAAGTGGCGCAAATGCGGCGCAAAAAAAAGTATAAATATGGGCCTAAATGTTTAATGTCTGATGTGCCTAATGTAGATGTGCTTCCCAGAGGACTGGTTCCCAAAACCGCCTATAACTATTTTGCGTAGTCTTTTGGACTCTTGGTTTGAAAATGATCACTCCATAGAGGTACCTTATTCTGGATGTATTGGGCTTCTCAGAACACTGGCGGTGGAGAGTTCTGAAACAACAGCAGCCACCAAGCACAACGAATCTTCTGCCCAGAGGCACAGCAATTTGCTGGTCAGCAATCACCTATTCCCAGCCCCATGCTCATCCTACATCTCTGGGGCCCTAACCTATTATGACCACCATTATATTTCCCCATATCCGGTGTCACCGATAAAACCACCGGGAGCATAGGATCCCACCAGCCCCCCATTGAGTGTATACCTGCCATACCCAAACTCACCATACCCAGACAGTAGTATAGGAGGTTGCAAAATCTGAGTTTTGGAACACTCTCTAGTGAGGAACAGTCCTCTGAGGCACTGGGACCCTAGTTTTTTTGACCCATCCTGGTCCTACCCTTCAGAAGGGGTTATTGATATTAACCGGGGAACTGTAGTAGATACAACTAGTGGTAATATCCACTCCTACCCTGTTGCCTCTAGTAATGCCCCAATATATGATGTTTTGGACCAAAACCCGCCACGAGAGACACTTATGAAAGAAATACTGCGGGCAGTTAGAAAGTTAAAATCCAAAGTGAACTCCAAAACTCTAAAACTGGAGAAGGCTGGGAGAGGAACCGTGTCCTTCAGGGGCCCCCCGAGGGAGATAATTCAGAGGTTGGGAAGGTGTAAAGGGAGTCAATACAATCTTGTGAATCAGCTGCTGCAGACATAGGCATTATACCAGCATGACTAGGCCTGAGGCGCACCCTAAAGAGTGCCGGATCTGCATTTATTAACAATGTTGTTCAGAGATCAAAATATAAAAACAAGGTCCGAGATGTTCTCACTAAATCCCTGCGGTTCTTAGGCATGCTAAAAAACAAAAACCCGCTAGAACCCCGCAACACAGCATTAAAAACCCCAAATACAGTTACTGCAACATATAAAACAACCCCTGCTAGGCATCAAAACACAAATTTAGGAGAGAACATCACAAGCATTGGGTGTTTTAGACTCTCACGGTGTAAAGTTCAGAGATTGTAATACCAGGAACACCCAGATAGTTACGCTGCTGGGGTCACAGTAGGTGAAGCTGCATGGACACAGCTCACAAATACAACAACAATTGTTCAAACAGGCTGAGGACGGTTGCCCAAAAACAGGTGGGTATGTAAGAAACAGAAGTGAGCTAATAGCGCTAGGCAGTGTAGGCATTAAGGAGGCTTAAAAATACATCCACCTAGACCCTTAGGAAGCCACCCCGAAATGATTCCCATGAGAGCGCACCGTCTAACAACGATGCTCAAGCTGAGGATTCAAAACCTGTTTTATTAGAGTGTTAGAAGGTACAGTAGTACTGTAGAACGGTTTAGTGCTACAGAGCATTACGAGGAATTCAGGTTTGTTAACCTAGAGCACATAAACTCCTCTGATCACAGGGTTTTAGCTATCCACCAAGCCATACAAACTCTCATAGAAGGCCCTCACTATGTGAGTCCTAATGATTTCTTCCAACTGCGCATCCAGGGGCAGGGCATAAACATCCCTCATTCACCCAACGAACACCCCGCAATGTGTTTGACACTCTGGAATGTCTAGAAAACCTCTCTAACCTGTTAAAGAGTAAGGCAGTAAATAGTAGCATATGGGACCTTCAGAGTCCTCGCCCTCATTGTTCGGAGTGGCGAGAGTGGTGTTTCCAGACCTTTAAAGAGTATTTTGTATAGTAAAATCATTGATAAGAAACAGCGCTGGTTGCTCAACTTTAACAATGGAGCTGTCAGGAAAACTATTACCAGCGTTGTTAAGTTCTTCCCTCAGCAAAAACTATTCCCCTTGTCCTTGTACCCACTTTGGTTGCAGCGGTGTCCTCACAACATGCTCTTAAAGAGAAATGTTTCTCATTACAACATTAGTACATTATTTATAAAAAAAACATGTGCAGGCCTTCCACTCGATGAAGGCCAATAATAAAGGTACATTTTGTGTCAACATTAATTTAATCATTAAAGCATTTCACATATCAGTACATAAGTATGATTGTGTAAAAGATATTTATTTATGCTAATTTTCAGAGCTCACAACCACCAGTCTTATAATCAGGCCCAAAGTCTCTTAATGAGCCAGTAATCGCTGAGTTTTGCGATTGTGAACATGTGGGATGGGAAATCATAATACACTTTGGCCCATATTTATACTTTTTAATCGCTGCATTTGCGCCGCGTTTTGATGCAAAAACGGCACAAACTTACAAAATGCAATTGTATTTTGCAAGTTTGCACCGCTTTTGCGTCAAAAAATGACACAAATGCAGCTCTAAAAAAGTATAAATATGGGCCTTTATGCTTTTTTGGCACAAAGCCTAAAGTCATGCAGCACTAAGTGGCTAGTTCGCTTGTTTAAGCTTTTCTCCTTAACAACTCATATTAATGCCCTGACGCTTGTTACAGAACAGATAACTCTATAATAATTATGCCTGAAGTACGTTATAATAAGGGGTGCATGGCTTATATTGAGAAACTAATTTTGCACAAAAGCTTGAGTTTGTCAAGGTGTGCAGATTAGTGACTTGGTTTGATGTACATCCTGTACTTAATACACATATCGGAAGAAAATACATCCAAGAACTACAAAATACAGCATAATAGACTTTGAATATATTTATCACATGAAGATTCCAATCAGAGATACCGAATGAAAATATTGGACTTTGGAAATTATTTTTGTGATTTATAATCAGTCATGGAGGATAGTTTTTCCATCTAGATGGAACACTTGTTTAACAACACCAAGGCCAACAGTTTACGTACATTTTCTTCTTTTTTATTGGTGAGTGTAAGTTGAGTATGTGGGTATGAATGAGGATTGAAAGACAGTCTTTTTGTGATGTCCAGAATTTTTTAATTATGATATTATATATATGATAACATTTTTTTTAAATGTGGTATTAAATATATCTATATATTTCTATTTGCATTTTTGTATGTACACACTGACTTGCTCAACTTTAATAATATCATTGTAAGGATTCAATTTTTTGAACCTATCTAGGAGGTGGGGAGTTTTTCTTTTTCTGGTTAGCCTTTGTGTTGATTATTGATGACCTTTGAATACTATTATGGTTTCAATTGACTAAAATGTTTTTTTAGTGTAGTGTTTTAAAAGGTCACTAACGTTAGCATTTTAGGAATGATAGGGAGTTCATTCTTTTTATTGTTTGTATGTTATAGCTTATATTGCTGTAAACAATAAAGAAAGACTGTACTTTACAGACAAAATTGGCAAAACCAACAGTTCGGCACACCCATTATAAAAGTGAGACCTACTGGCTATGGCAACACTTGTTTTAACTGTGTTTTTTTCAGTGTATGTACACATACTTAATCGCAAGAGAAGGCACACACTGAATGGCGCACAGTATTGTTCTTTGCCTGAAGGTGGCACCCATGCGCCTTCTTTACAATGTACAATGAAAACCTGCAGCAAAGCAGCTCGTCATAGAAGCATAATTATAACTTGACTTCGTTATACAGCTAGGCCAAGAAGACGGTGTCCCCACACATCCCTCATATCCGCTCACCACAGCTGCACCAGTGATGCCTGTATATATATTGCACAAATGTGATTGTACGTTCAAAGGAACATCCAATTTAAAAAGAGTTTACATCAGCAAATATTTTAATTATTTTTCCATATGTATCTTATATCTTGGGGACCGGTCAGTAGAGAACCAGATAGATGTTAGGGTTTAGAAAGTAGCATCTAATCCAAAAACAAAACAATTGGACATGCTTCAGATATTCTGACCATTACTGCTGAAAACTCCACTCACATGCTCTTTGGTTCCAAAGAATGGTTTTAACAGAAAGCAAATACATTCAGCATTACGTTTGTTCTGTCCCCGGCGCTGGTTATTTTCTTCTCATTTTGTGCCCACACCTGCCCCTAATATCGCCCTCGTGACAATCCGAGCATTACGAGCAGCCATCTGAAACACGACCGTCGGAAAGGATCACATGGCGTGAAGTTGCAGATGGTTTTCTAGTGCGTCAAAGGGGAAGCAGATGCACGACTTTTAGTCGTGAGCGTTTTATATAACTCAAAGCCAAGGGTTTATACATTACGGCGTCAGAAATGAGCCGAAAGAAAAAAAACATATAAAACAGCCTTGTTTTTAAGCCGTCATTATCACTTCTGATAGTCAGAGACGAATCTGAGGGGAGGCCATAAAAGGAAATCCGAAAATAACCCCTGGGGCAGTTGCTTTCTAAGGCTGGATGGGCTGGGGTTGAGCCAGTTACTTATCTGGGGAAATCTCCAGATTTACTTGCACGGCTGTCCAGCTTTAAAGAAGAAAGGCACGGTGAAGGCAAAGGTGTAGCTGTCATAGTTGAATCCCATAACTGTTACCTCGGTTTCTTGTACAGAGACTTCAAAACATTTATTCACTAAGCAACTGTCCAAAAGACTAATCTTTCTCGTATTTGAACTGGTGAATGAGTGGTTCACTGAGTGAATTCGTAAGTGACAATGTGATTGACTAAGTGTTGGAATGTAGGGAGAAGTCAATAGGTGGTCGTTGTGAATTGATGTAAGTAGGTGGATGAGGGAGAATGTATCTGTTCATAGGTGAATGGAAGTGGTAGGGAATCGCTGAGTGAGTGTACGGGTGGCTGCTTGGTAAAAGTCTTGCCAGTGAGTGAACGGCAAAGGAGCAAACAGGCGAGTGACTGAATGGAACTATCCCCTCGACTTGTCTTCCTCATCCCAGTCCCTACATAGTGAGGCATCCTGCCTCCATATTTATTCGCCCTGGGGTGCAATCGTATCGTTTTGTCCTCTTTCTACCTCTAGAAGGTAGAAGAACTTCTCTTTTCATCCCCGCTTCCTGTTTTTGTTCTGTCTTCTGATAGAGGTATGCCCTTTTCTTTGCATATGAATAATTACCACTACATATATGTTTTTAGCAGGTGTCTTTTTATTTTGGTTTCATATAGTGTCAACGTGACCAGAAGGAACTGGATCGCTTTACATGAGCACCAGTTAGGTTACACAAGGACACATTATTTTTTGGTAGGTGCAGGGAGATTAAGCGATTTGCTCAGAATCACAGGATGTTGAGCAACGCCGAGACTCAAACATGGTTCTCCAGCTCCAAAGTTGGCAGCTCTGGTGCTACATCATTCCCTTAAGGCCTTTTTTATCTCACCAGCTGATGATACACACCCCACTTAGTATTGGCGTCAATGAAAAATTTGGCATCTGAAGCCGCCACGCTACAGGATGTAGTAGTCGAAAAGATATAAACTGCTTTTAAGAGGTTGTCTTCTGTAGCACACCTAGCAATCAAAGCATTTTCATATGTGCTGTATGGAACACAAGTCATTTTTAAGGATTTTCAGCTCTTATTTGATTACATACAGACAAATGGCCACACAACCACAAACAAAGTTTCTTTCAAAAGTGTCAGTTGATAACTTATGTGTTGCCACATCGACTTCTGGTGCATCCATTGCTGGCCGTCGCTTCCTTTGGGTGAAATGATGGAAGTTAGAGGCAGCGCAGAGGTCTATTATGCAGAAGCTTCCATTAACTGGTGTTAAGATATTTCGGTCTGATCTGGATGTGATGGTACAAAAGGCATCTGAATAAAAGAGGATCCTATGTTCTTTTAAGCTGGCAATGTGGAAAAAGTATTTCTAACCACCAGGAGAAGCGTCTCTTTTAGGGCCAAGCCCGTGGTCGGGGCGTTGTGCTCGCCAATCAAACTAGATCCATCATTCCACAGGATCTTGGGCAACCACAGAAATGACTATGCCAGAGTGAGGGCGAAATTGACATTATTTTTCCAGCAATGGAAAAAGTGAATAAAGAATGTCTGGGAACATCATCAAGATTGGATATGTTATTACATTTCTGATCAACCTCCCTACACGTTGGTCTTTTACTACCCCATTGCCTAAAGACCCATGCAAACAACAGGCCATGCTTATGGGTGTTCAAGCTTTACTGGAAAAAAGGTACTATTATACCAGCCTCAAAACATCAGAAAGTACAGGGATTTTATTCCATACTGTTTCGCGTACCAAAAATGGGCTCAACATTTTGTCCTGTCCTGAATCTCAAACCTCTGAACAATTACTGCTTGATAGAGACTTTTCAAATGATATCACTTCAGACAATTTTACCGCTGATATTGGAAAGTGACTTCTTGGTGACGATGGACTTGCAAGATGCTCATTTTCATATACCTATTCAGAGAGCCAGAAGTATTTATGGTTGTAGTGGGGACAAAGCATCTCCAGTTTCAAGCACTGCAGTCTGGGCTAGCAAAATCTCCAAGAATGTTCATGAAGGTACTGGTGCCAGTTGTCGTACATCGTCAATTAAAAGGGTGTTCTATTTTTTGATATCTTGCTGACTGGTTATTTTCTGTTTCTTTCTCTAATGCGTAACCAGACATACAGATGGCAACAAACCCCTTACAGAGCCTAGGATTTCTAATCACCTTTCAAAAGAATTCCCCTCCCCCATCAGAAATCAAGCCCGCCATAGACACCCAGTTCAGCACTTTGATGGGATGTTTTCCTACCCTAGACAAGAATTACTGCACTTTAGTCAGCTGTTTCCAAGCTGTTGACTACCTCTGCAATGACAGCTCAAGCATAAGTAAGGGTTCGCATTCTCATGGCAGCAACTACAGTGGTGGTTCACTGAGTGCGTTATCATCTGAAGTGAATAGTATAACATCTCTTTCTCTACTGGTTTTCGAGCTCTTATAATTTTGAATTTTTTGTACCACTCACCTGTCAGATCAAGGAGGCACTGAATTTGTGGTTAGAGAATGCCAGTTTCACGAAAGGAGACCCTCTGCATGTTCCCCCTCCATTACTGATAACTATGGATACTAGCCTTTTGGGTTTCGGGGCAACCTTGGAAGATAAAAGGGAAGTGGCTTTAAGAGGATAATCCTCCAAATTGAGAGAACTGTCTGCAGTTGGATAGGGCTGCACTCTTATTGTTCCCAGTTGGAGGGCACCAATGTGATTGTCAAAGATAACAATTGTTGCTCATTTTTATCTGAAACACCAGGGAGGTACCAGATGCAACAGTCTGAATTATTTGGTGAGACTATTGTTTGCCTGGGCAGAAAAACATCTGTTAACTCTACAAGCAGTGCATTTGTCAGGTGAGAGCAACTTCGGGGACAGCAGTCTAAGTTGCAATCTTCAGTCATCAGTTTCGTACCACCTCACTGTTTCCAAATTCAATTGAATTTGCAGTAGGTTCAGGAATTGTTGGATATACATGTTTGCATCTCCTCAGAATGCAGTGTTACCAGTGTTCTCCTTGGAAGAGTGGTGTCCACAAAGTTGTGTGGTTGATGTGTTCTCAGTTCATGGCCATGAGGGAATCTGTTTGCCTTCCCACTGGTTCCCCTCTTCCCAAAAGTGCCTCAGAGGATTAGGGGGAGAGGACATCTGTGATTGTGTTATCTTTTTGGCAACAATTCCAGTAGTTTAATCATCTGATAGACCTCGCCAAAGGGGAACTGATTCACCTTTCTCTCTCCAGCCTTCCCTTCTCCAGTTCCCATGCCTACCACTGTTTCAATGAAGACACCTCAGAATAAAGGCTTGGAACTTAAAAAGGATAAGCATGCAACACTTTAGCTGTTCAATAGAGGTTACAAAAGATATTCAGGAGTCAAGGAAGCCTTCAACTTTTAACATCTTACAAAAATAAGTGAATTGGAAGTCTTTTCAGAAATGATGTACCCTGAAAGAATGTGATCCTCTGTCACTCAATATCCTTCAAGAAGATGGGATGTCTTTTGCAGGTATTGACACCCTCTACCCTGTTGCCTCAGTAGGCAGCCATTAAAGCTCTTAAAAGGGAATCGATAGGTAAAGATGTAAGCACCTTTGGTGGGAAGACTTAAAAAGCTTCCATTTGAAGAGTCCAGCAGTAGTTATACCACCTCTAACTTGGGACTTGCCTCTGGTTTTGAAAGGTTTGCAATTGTCTCCTTTTGAACTCCTAGAAGAAGTAACTCTGAGTTAGATATCTGCAAAGACAACTTTCCTACTAGCTATGACCTCAGCAGAAAGATTGAGCGAATTGAATGTGTTAGCTGTTTCTTTTCCCTATTTACATTTTTATCAGACAGGATGGGTTTAAGATTGGATCCGAAATTTGTTTCCAAGGTAGCATCTTCATTTCACCTTTCCCAAGAAACAGCTCTCCTTGTCTGGCAGTCAGAGGATGATGTCAATATTCATTCTTCCTTAGATGTAAAATGTGCTTTGTCGTTTTATTTGGCACTTATAAAATAATTTTCTGTCTTTTATGGCTCTGCAAATACGTGTACGAGAGTCACCTCTCAGACACTTTGAAGGTGGGTTAACCAGGCAATCTCACAGGCTTTTAAGTTGGTGTACAAAAACCCTTCATCTTCTACACAAGATCAGTCTACTAAAGCAATTTCTGCCACATGGGTTGAAGCAAGACAGGCCCCATTACAGGAAATATGTTGGGCCACCACATGGTCATCTCAACACACATTTATAAAACATTAAAAATTAGACGTGTCCAATTTGGATGATGGTAATTTTGCTTCTACTATTTTGCATGTTGTAACTGCCAGGATAATAAATTAATATTTCTGCATCAGTGATTGCTGGTACATTATTTCTTGAAGTTCTGTGCAACCTCACTACGTAAGGACTGGGACGAGGAGGACAAGATGAGGGGGTTTCATGTATTTTCCAGTCATCTTCATTACCCCAATTTGTAGTCCTTCTCGTCCCAGTCAACAACCTTCTCTTCCTCCTGTATGGCACATCCAACCTTGGTGTATGTTATGTACAGGAGGCAAGGTGTGGTGAGGGAGGTTCTTCTACCATTCTATCGAGGTAGAAAGAGGACTGTGTCCCAGGGGGTGGAAATACTCTGCCTAGAGGACAGATGCCTCACTAAGAAAGAAACGGGATGAGAAGAACTACGAATCAGGCTATTGAATATTACAGGTAAGTAACTGTAACATTAGATGTGGTTCACATATTGTGGAATTGACACAAACTGAAACGGTTGCCATGAACACGAAAATGGTTGCATCTGTCTGGTGAGACTGGGGTTGGCAATTCTATGTGTGGGAATATATATTTCAAGATGGGTTTTCAAAGTGGAAGTTAAGTAAAAAAATGGACGAAAATTAGGTTTCTAAGGACCTGGTGCGACTTAGAGACAGGTCCCCACTACAGATGTGAATAACATTTTCAGAACTCCTTTTGTTCCAAAAATATTATGAAGAGCTACCAAGATTTGTGTACTGGGGTGTGTTTCTCCACTTTAGATTGGATACAGTAGAAATGTTGACTGTAATACCCTCATGACTGGGCCTGGAAAAAGAAGAGTAAGAATGTAAAACAGTCTGAAAAGTGCCAAATCCGAGCCAGGATTTCAGTATAGCAATAAAACATAATTTTGAATCAAGTACATCTAAGTTGTACTCATCTACAAAGGCAAAGGTTATCCTGGAAATCTGACAAGGATCTAGCCCTCCTGGAAGTATGCCGGACACCCCTGTATTAGAATATGTTTACTGGAGGTGGACACTGATGATTATGTTGTATGCAGTGGTGCTAGAATGAGTGACTATCGCGCCTATGATCTCTGGCTGATTTTATACATGTTTCAATTACTGGAATATAATGATTTTCTAAAATGTGTTAATTCCCAACTGTGAAACCTGTTGGGGGACTACGAGTCTCAGAAAGCTCCTGTGAGGTGGAGAGAGATGGATGGGAGAGGCAAGGCCAAAATTCACATTGTGCTACAAACTGCTTGCTAGAAGTCCACTGGGCGGGACATCTGTGAAGCCTGCTGGGGGACTGCAAGTCCCATGGAGCTCCTGAGAGGTGGAAAGAGATAGCTGGAAGAGGTAGGGCCGAAATTCTCATCTCGCTACAAAAAGCTTGCTAGCAGCCCACTGTGCAGGACACCTGTTAAGCCTGCTGGGGGATTATGATTCCCAGGGAACTCCTGTAAGGTGGAGAGAGATGGCTGGGTGAGGCGGGCAAAAATTTACATCACGCTACAAAGTGCTTACTAATAGCCCACTGTGCAGGACGCACCCAGGTGTCGGCCTCTCGAAGACCCAGCCAAGAGCGCCCGGACGAGGCTGGACTGGGCCCACTCTCTTTGGCCTTAATTGTCAAAGGTATTTCCATCTTTGCTGTTGCCCCAATTTTGCTTGACTTAACTAAAACTTTTACTCTGTTAAGAGAAGAGAGTTTAGAGGTGCCTTCTTCCCTCCTGGTTGGTCTTTATTATTTTTTATGTTATAGTTTGCTGTGGGGAACAGGAAAGTGTCTGGTGCATTGCTGACTCCCACTTCCCCAGTGAAGTGTACCTCAATTGATCAGATGTTGGAGAGGGCAGTGACCAACACTCCAGAGCGATCTCACTGAGGTAATTGCGCCAAATGTTACTGCTCCAGCCATGCTTAAAAGTCTTCCTAGTGAACAACTTTCAATGCCAGCAAGGATGGTCTTATCGTTGCAGGATCTGTTCAACCAATCCCACAGTTTGCCCAAGCTTCAGTGGTGGTTCCAATGGCAGGTGAACCTGTGGTCAAGGGTTCTAACTCTGAATTGCTCTGAAATCACATTATTTTGTACCTAACCCATGTTGTCTGTCTGTACGTTGTGGTTCTGACTAAAGTCCCCCCCTTTATGGAAGAATTGTGAGAAGACACATGGGGAGTTGCGCAATAAGGTGGTGAACTGGTTAGTGCGACACAGGGGCTTCTCTGTGCCCTTACCAACGCAATCTTGTTCCAAAGGATCAACTGCATTGGTCCTGGACCTGTTGCTATTCAATGGGGTTGCGTCATTATCAATTTTAAATCTCCACCAGTGGATCAGGCCATATTGCATGGGAATATGAGCAGGCGTTTTTCATGGAGCTCTATAGTACTGGTCCCACTAAGATTTGCCTACATCCCCCACTTTTGGCCTGCACGTCACCTTTGTAATATGCCAATATCAGCAACACGTGGGAGAAGGATGGGGGTGCCCCGTACATCTGTTACCTCTTCTGTTTCCACTGATGTTTGCTTTAATGTCCTGGTAGGGAACCGTTTTGACATTTTATCTGAAGTTGATTGCCTCTCACAATCCCTTAAAGGAAGTTCGCCTAGTGGTGTGTCTAAGGGGCCAGAAAATATGGAGAAGGGGATTGATGTAGGGTGTGTAAGGCCCAGCTGTTCCTTCTCTCTTGTGAGCTGGAAAGTGGCAGGAATAAAAGATAAGATTTTAAACCCAGAATGGTTGGATTTTATAGATACATTTGACTTTGTTGTTTTGCAGAAAACCTGGGTTATCACTTCAGCCTCATGCAGGGGGTTTTCCTGCTATTCTTGCTTTGCTATACGCTTACCTCATTGTAGAACTAGGGTGGTCTTCCTATATGGGTAAAATGGAATCTCGGGTGGAAGTGACAGCTATTGATTCAGGTAGCCCCGCATACTAGGCTCTGCTTATTAAGGTTAGTCTGGGACCCCTCTATTTTTATGTGGTACATTTTTGTCAAAACAACTTTGCTAACTCTTTTTGCTATTTATTTGAGGACTTTTTTTTAGAATGAGTCTGTAACAAACTGTATCTAGGGCCACACTTCAAACCTACATTCCTGCTATTCTCGGACTTTAATGCTAAACTTGGGGAATACGTTTGAGTAGCTGGGCTCTAGAGGCTCTTTTGCAGAAGTAGGTCCCCTGTATATCAGAGGGAGAGGGTTAAGGATTTTTGAAGTTACAAACGATCATGTGGATGTAATTATTTTTTTCAGCATAGAGGACTGAGTAAACCCACTTTTGTTGGGGTTAGGGGAGGTATGGGGAGGTTTCGATGTTGACTGTTGATTATACATTTTCTCCCAGTAATTTCCTTCAGTGGTGCTCTAGTAGTTCAATATTGAGACTCAAAAGCGGGATCATAATGCGTTGTCTATAGAAGGGGTTCTCTCTGTGGGCAAGGATAAACTGCCTATTGTTGGTACTGTAACCAACCAGCATTTGAGAGATGGGCTCAGATTGGTTTTGTTTTTGAAGGAGCCAAAGGCTAACGTTGCTCTCTTTCTTACCATCTTAGAAGCCATCTATCAGTATTAATGGGGTGCTTGACCGAGGGTTTCGGGGAAGCTTTATTTGCCCGCTATCAATATTTATGCACACGTATTAAGAACCATTTGCTGAAACCTTATTGGCCTGCACACGGTCACCCATGGTGGTTTGATGAGCATTGTTCTGCAGCTAACCTTCAATTGAGGAAGGTTCGCTCAGTCTGCCCAGGAGATGGTGGGAATGTGCAGGAGGCTAGGAGGGCTTAGAAGCTAACTGTTAAGGATAGGAAGAACTTTTTGAAAAAAAAGGACTGGGAAAATCTGGAACTGGCAGCCACACAGAACAATAGTAGTGTTCTAGGATATTGTCAACAGTTTTCGTCAGTAGGATGCCCAACCAACCCAACCCAACCCAACCCAACCAGCTTTCAATCTGTAACATATCTGGTTTAGAGTGGGTCAAGCACTTTACCACTATCTTTCAGGTGTCTGAGGATACGTCTTTAAATGATATGTTAATGGCACATTTTGGAAACTATTTCAGACTTTCCCTTTCGGAAGAAGAGGAAGACATTAGGCAGAAGTCAAGTGGTAAAGCCCCTGGGCCAGATGGGATATGCATGGACCTGCTTAAGAGCAATGTAGCTATTTGGGGTAATTTCCCCCAAAGTTTGTTTCAATAACTCTTTGTGTAGTAGGGTCCCGAGCACCTGGGCACTTTCAATAATAGTCCCAGTTTTTAAAAAAAGTAGAATTGTGGGTCTCCCAAATGCTATAGACCGATATCCCTAATCAACAGTACAGTGAAGATACCGAAGAGGGTTATTTTCAATCGTTTACAGGCTTGGGCAAGGGATAATAACATCTTATCCCCGAGTCACTATGTCTTTCATCCAGGGCTAGGTATAGCGGAACACTTCCTGAACCAACACTTGATCATGAGTAAATATACCATCTCCAGGCGTTGCCCACTGTACCAGGCCTTTATGGACTTATCCACTGCATGTGATTGCGTAGATAAGAACAAGCTATGGTTGATTTTGTTATATTTCGGAGTGTAAGTTCCCCTGGTGAACTTTTTGTACACATTAGGTGAGAATTTGGAGGCCACGGTGCAAACTTCAAATTTTTTCTCCCTAGTCAGCGGGGTACAGCACCTTTTGGCACCTCTGCTTTTGATTATTTTTATTAACAAATTAAGTACCCACTCGTCCGTAACTACCAAAACTTGCTAACTCATTCATCCCAGCTTTAATATACACAGACAATGCTGTTTTAATGGCAGAGATGCCCAGTGCCTTACGTACTTTAGTAGAGTCCTTTGTCTCTTTCATAGGCAGCTTACATTTGTCAACTACTTACAGGAAGTTGCACATAATAGCCTGCGGCCCAGGTAGGAGAAATCTGTCATCTCTCAGGATTAAAGACCAGTCCCTGGGCTCTATGCGGAGTTTTAGTTATCTTGGTAATACTTTTGGTTCTACAGGCTCTTGGCAACCCCAGATTAATGCCACTCATATGAAACTAGGCAGGGTGGTAGGGTCTTGTTCAGAGGGCAGACAGGGGCCTCATCTCCCGCTACATCAAGATCTACAATCTGCAGAGTCCCTACAGTCACACGGAGCTGGGGTGAGGGGTTTTCATAACACTTCCTTCACTCAGCTGAAAGAAAGCAGGACTTGCACGCAGCACTTGAACATTCCGCCGACTAGCTCCCACTTTATCTTATATTCAGAATTAAATCTGTTATATGTTTCCAACTTAATAAAGGCAGCCCGCTTCTGTTCTTGTTTAGTGTGTGGTCAAATGTCAAAGGAGGTTTTAATCAACAGGTTATTTTAAATTGTCTTAGTTTAGACATGAACGTATTTCACCCAGTGGACTGAAAAACCCATTAAGTCCTGCCTGAAATGTTTACAGCCCAGGATACTTTAAAAAATCTGACAATAGGCTGGTAAAGTCCAATGATGAAGAGTTCTGTCTTTTCCAAAGATTGGAGGAAGGTTTTAGTAAGAATTCTATTCGTAATTACCTAATCTTTTTAGCATCAGGAGAGATAGCATTTTATTTATTTTTGGAGCTTTCACGGTGGGAGACAGCTCTTCTTTTTAGATTCAGGACATGCACAGTGTGGCATCTTTTGTGTTTCTCTGATGGGACAAAAGTTTGTGAAAGTAGCATATCTGCCAGCCCTTGTGATGGGTTGGCTGAGCAACCTTTGCCCCATTTTATGTTCTTCTTAAAAAAAAATATAAACAATTCTTTTTATGCTGTCTCAAACATCTTCTGAAACCACTTGCCTTTAAGAAAATAAATGTAGAGATGCATCAATGTATCTTGAAAGGTCCTGATATTTGTTATATTGTATGTTGTTTCCTTAAAATGTCCATAAATTGCATGGAAGGGTCATGTCAGGTTTCTCATTATAGTATAGGGACCTGCTGCCTTCACGTTAGCAGAGGTGTCTCCCTGCTATGTAAATGTACTTTATTGCAGAGATGCTGTTTATTGTACAGAGACACAGCTCTTCCTGATTCATATTAATATTTCAAGTTTTATTCATTTTTGTATTTTATTGTAATGATGAATTGTATTGTGCTCTTTTATGTTTTTTTACGCAAAACCAAATATAAAGATATATATATATTAACTGATTGTGTTTATTCATCAGGTGCACATTTAACCTCTTAGCTGCTGGGCCTTCCACCCCCCTCCCGTGCTGAGCCCTTTTTTGGCTATTTGGGGTAGTTCACGCTTAGGCCTTCATAACTTTTTGTCCACATAAGCTATCCACGCCAAATTTGCGCCCTTGTTTTCCAACATCCTAGGGATTCTAATGGTACCCAGAGTTTGTGGTTTCCCCTGGAGGAGACCAAGAAAATAGTTAAAATACAGTGAAAATTTCGTTTTTTCCCAAAAAATGGGAAAAAAAGGGCTGCCGAAGAAGGCTTGTGTTTTTTTCCCTGAAAATGCCATCAACAAAGGGTTTCTGGTGCTGAAATCACTATTTTCCCACCTTTCAGAAACGGGCAGACTTGAATCAGAAAACCACATTTTTCAACACAAATTTGGCATTTTACTGGGACATACCCCATTTTTACTATTTTTGGTGCTTTCAGCCTCCTTCCAGTTAGTGACAGGAATGGGTGTGAAATCAATGCTGGATCCCGGACAGCTAAACATTTCCGAAAACTAGACAATATTCTGAATTCAGCAAGGGGTCATTTGTGTAGATCCTACAAGGTTTTCCTACAGAAAATAACAGCTGAAATAAAAAAGAATATTGAAATTGAGCTGAAAACAACAGCCATTTTTCTTTATGTTTTACTCAGTAACTTTTTCCTGCGATGTCAGATTTCTGAAAGAAATATACCGTTTTGTCTGCTGGACTCTTCTGGTTGCGGGGATATAAAGGGCTTGTAGGTTCATCAAGAACCCTAGGTACCCAGAGCCAATAATTGAGCTGTACCCTGCAGTTGGTTTTCATTCTATACTGGGTATACAGCAATTCATTTGCTGAAATATGAAGAGTGAAAAATAGGTATCAAGAAAACCTTTGCATTTCCAAAATGGGCTCAAGATAAGGTTTTGAGGAGCAGTGGCTATTTGCACATCTCTGAATTCCGGGGTGCCCATACTAGCATGTGAATTGCAGGGCATTTCTCAAATAGACGTCTTTTGTACAAACTCTCTTATATTTGGAAGGAAAAAGTGTAGAGAAAGATAAGGGGCAATAACACTAGTTTTGCTATTCCATGTTCCCCCAAGTCTCCCGATAAAAATGATACCTCACTTGTGTGGGTAGGCCTAGCGCCCGCGACAGGAAATGCCCCAAAACACAACGTGGACACATCCCATTTTTTTTTACAAAAAACACAGCTGTTTTTTGCAAATGCCTGCCTGTACATTTTGGCCTCTAGCTCAGCCGGCACCTAGGGAAACCTACCAAACCTGTACCTTTTTGAAAACTAGAGACCTAAGGGAATCCAAGATGGAGTGACTTGTGGGGCTCTGACCAGGTTCTGTTACCCAGAATCCTTTGCAAACCTCAAAACGTGGCAAAAAAAACACGTTTTCCTCTCATTTCAGTGGCAGAAAGTTCTGGAATCTGAGAGGAGCCACAAATTTCCTTCCACCTAGCGTTCCCCTAAGTCTCCCGATAAAAATGATACCTCACTTGTGTGGGTAGGCCTAGCGCCCGCGACAGGAAATGCCCCAAAACACAACGTGGACACATCCCATTTTTTGACAGAAAACACAGCTGTTTTTTGCAAAGTGCCTGCCTGTACATTTTGGCCTCTAGCTCAGTCGGCACCTAGGGAAACCTACCAAACCTGTGCATTTTTGAAAACTAGAGACTTAGGGGAATCCAAGATGGGGTGACTTGTGGGGCTCTGAGCAGGTTCTGTTACCCAGAATCCTTTGCAAACCTCAAAAAGTGGCTAAAAAAACACGTTTCCCTCACATTTCGGTGACAGAAAGTTCTGGAATCTGAGAGGAGCCACAAATTTCCTTCCACCCAGAGTTCCCCCAAGTCTCCCGATAAAAATGATACCTCACTTGTGTGGGTAGGCCTAGCGCCCGCGACAGGAATTGCCCCAAAACACAACGTGGACACCACATTTTTTCATAGAAAACAGTGCCTACCTGTGGATTTTGGCCACTAGCTCAGCCGGCACCTTGGGAAACCTAGCAAACCAGCACATTTTTGAAAACTAGAAACCCAGGGGAATCCAAGATGAGGTGACTTGTGGGGCTCTGACCAGGTTCTGTTACCCAGAATCCTTTGCAAACCTCAAAATGTGGCTAAAATAACACGTTTTCCTCACATTTCGGTGACAGAAAGTTCTGGAATCTGAGAGGAGCCACAAATTTCCTTCCACCCAGCGTTCCCCCAAGTCTCCCGATAAAAATGATACCTCACTTGTGTGGGTAGGCCTGGTGCCCGCGACAGGAATAGATCACACAACGGTCAATGTTGGTCCTTACATGAGGTAGCTGTTGACCCTGGGGTGATCCATTCCTGACGCAGGCACTAGGTGTAGGCACTCAAGTGGGGTAGTGTTTTTATCAGGACAGGTGAGGAGTCACTGGGTGGTAGGAATTTTGTGGATCCCAGCATATTCCTGTAGTTTGTGTGACAGAAATGCAAGAAAAATAGAGTTTTTATTCAACATTTCAGCTTTGCTGGGTATTCTGGGTAACACAAGTCACACCTCTGTGGACTCCCCCGAATGTCTAGTTTCCAGAAATGTTTGGGTTTAGTGTGTTTCTCTATATGGCCACCGAACCCAGGACCAAAAACACAGGTGCCTGCCTTACAACACCAGTTTGTTTTGCCATAGATAATTTTGATGTCTCCACAATACGATTTGGGTGGTGGAATTTGGGGATGAACTAAATTGGGGAGCTCCCAAGAGAGCACTCTCTCTCTCTCTGCTTGCCGCCGCATTCACCTGCTCTCTGGGTTGGGCTAACCCACTATTACCCAGTTGCACAAACAGCTTGCGAAGGGACAGCAGGACTGTCCTCATCACCTCCCTCATAATTTACTGGAAGAGGAGTTAGCGAATGGGACTCCTCCGACTGAAAAATCACTCCCAGAGTCTGCGCCATTGTCCTATCCCTCAGATGCTGTCTCAGTATCTGATGTCTCAGTCTCTGATCCTATGTCAGAGCGGTCCTCTATAACCAGAGTGCAGGCAGCAGTCATCCATCAAGATGCCATCTCTGCTATTGGCTAAACTGTTGCTCTAAAACACTAGCCTACGTAGACAGTCACAAAATCGATGGAGTGTGTGAGATATGTGCAACAGTAGAGGCCACCTTACCTGCGCTTCTTCCCTCAATCAGCACGTTCTTTCAAGACACTCAAAAAACACCTTGTCACATACCATTCGTCACAGTCTTTAGCACCTCCTGCGCCCAGTCCAACAATCATTATTGGTGCTCCCACTCCTTCCTCCTCGGATTCCCTCATTACCACCCAGCAAAAGTGCCCTTCATCTCTCCATAGCCGCCCTCCACCCCGCACATACATTTAATTGGTATTATAGCACAGGTAATGGCTGACTTTACTAATGTACTCAGCTATTTACATAAAATACAGATTTGCTCCTTGCAGTAGGCATATAAACCTTCTGCGCTTCTTTATGGCACTAAAACTGCCACTAGACAAGTCTGACCCTTTCCCCCCCAGGGAAACCACAAACATATTGACAAAAGTGATATATATATGACAGCCAACCACCTGAAACTCAACTCAAGCAAAACCGAAATAATCCTCTTTGGCCCACACAAAAACACCTGGGACCCCTCATGGTGGCCCACCACGCTAGGCCCTGCACCCACCCCCGCCAACCACGCACGCAACCTCGGCATCATCCTAGACTCTTCCCTCTCGATGACCCAACAAATCAACGCTCTCACCTCCTCATGCTTCAACACACTCCGTATACTGAAAAAAACATTCAAATGGATCCCCACAGAGACCAGAAAAACTGTCACTCACACACTCATCAGCAGCAGACTTGATTACGGAAACGCCCTCTATGCCGGCACCACTCTAAAACTCAAGCGCAAACTACACGCATCCAGAACTCAGCAGCACGACTCATCCTCGACCTCCCCCGACACAAACACATCTCTCAACACCTCAAATCCCTCCACTGGCTCCCCATTGACAAAAGGATCACCTTCAAGATCCTCATCCTCGCACACAAATCACTCCACAACACAGGCCCTGCCTACCTCAACGAGAGTCACCTTCCACACCCCCACACGAAACCTCCGCTCAGCTGACCTCTCTCTCGCCTCTGTCCCCCGCATCGAACACACCACCACCGGGGGCAGATCCTTCCCCTACCTTGCACCCAAAACCTGGAACGCCCTCCCAACCCACCTTCGCAAGACCCAAAACCTACTTCTTTTCAGGAAGGGCCTCAAAACCTGGCTTTTCGAACAGTGAACCTCCCAGCCCCTTTCCCTCCTCCCGCCCCCCCCCCCAAGCGCCTTGAGACCCTCACGGGTGAGTAGCGCGCTTTATAAATCTCTTTGATTGATTGATATATATATAGATCTATCTCTATATATATATATATATCTACATAGATATATCTATAGATATATCCATGTACATCAATATATCTACATAGATATATCTATATATATAGATCTATATATAGATCTATTTTTTTTAGTTGTTGTATGGTTTCCTTGGGGGCCAAAATGGCCCCCAGGGAAACCCTACAACATGTAAAAAAAATATTGCCCCCACAGGGGGTCGCCCTGCCCACGGGCGACCCTCGGTCGTTTTTTTTTTTTTTTGAAAAAATAATAATTCCCCGGGGGGGCACCTACCTTTTTTAAATAAAAACACTTTCAGGAAGGCCTCGTGAGAAAGGGGAGACTCTCCCCTTTCTTACGAGGCCTTCCCGAACGTGGGGAAGGCCGTTTTCCCCACAGCTGCTTCCTGCTTCGATGGGGAAAACAACTTTGGAACGTCAGCGCGGGGCGGGTGGAGGGCGGGGGGGAGACACGGAAGCTTCCGTGTCTCCCGGGGCTAGAAAAAAATAATAATAAATCCTCGGGTGCGACGCACCTTTGGATTTATTAACACCCTCCCTGGTGTCGGCCACTGGTCGTGACCCGCACCAGGGAGGTAGTGTGGGCATCGGCCAGTGGCCGACACCCGCATTGAAGGGGTTAAATAAAATTAAAACAAAAGTATGATGTCAGAAGTAATGTAGAAAATGAGAGTGAGTGTGTAAGTCAATCAATCATTGGTTGAGACAGTTAGTAAATAATAGATGGAAAGTAATTCTATGTCATGTGTGACATCCTCATCTACTTATCTAGACCTGCCGTTTTAACCAATATCTCCTGCTAATCTGAGACTTGGGGGTACCTGCTTATGATGAAAAAAGTGAAAGCACAAGGACCAGCCTGCAAAGTGCTATTTGATAAAATGCCAGGGCTGACTGAAGATGATGTACATACAATTGAGTCACCTGATTTTGATGGGAATGGGTGGACGAAGAGATGACTAGTAATCGAGTAAATGGGTGGGGTTGTGAGTGAGGGAGTAAGGGAGCAGGTACTTAGTTAAAGAATGTGTCTTTCTCCCTTGTCAGCTACCAATTGAGCTTTAATGCAGTCTTAAATATACTTTTTTTTAGAGTTCTGTAGGCAGGCCAACAGACCTGTCTCAAGAACAAGAGACAGACCCAAAGAAACTCAGGCAGTGAAGCTCAATTTAACAGCAGCAGTGACTCCCATACTCTATTGTCCACCATTAGTTTAACTTCACAGACATGGAGAGTTCGCAATTGAAAGGTTCAGTTGAATATTCTGAGTAGTCCAGTAATAGTGAGCATCTGGGTTCACAGCAGAACCCTTAGCTAGCCATCTTGAAGGATTCCCTGCTGTCTAGAGATGGAAATAAAAGGCGTAGACCTCAGCTGTGGCTGTCAGCAATGATCCATGGTGGCTGAGCCTTGATGCATGGTAGCAAGCAAGAACTGTACTGTAGTTTTCTATTTATATACCATTTGGTACTTTTTGTTAAGGCCTACAAACATGTAATGGCTCTTTTGGAGCAGTAAAATAAGGCTTGAATAACAAGGGATTCAACTAGCATTGCAACACACAGTTGCAATGTCCAGAGTAGCTACAGGTGCAATATGACAAAGTGGACGTGTGTTAATAGGAATAAGTCAGTCCAGGAGAACAGCGGGCTAGGGCTGGCAAAGAGAGCAGGTAAACTGAGAATGAGTCAGCGCACACCCGAACAGGGTTTTTCTGAACCCCGCTGATGATGACAGGTAAGATAGAGAAATTTAATGGAAAATCAATAAAACATTATAATATAGGGCAGAGGCTGGCAAAAGCTTGCTGGTGGGTCTTAGGCTTCTGACAATTTGGCAGAATAGTTTGAGCCCTTTATTTTAGGGCCATACAGCATCACCCTATAATGAGCTGCCAGGCAAATCTGGGCACTGCCAAAAGAAGGAAGCCTTTAAAAAAAGTTTCAACATAGGAGAACTAAAATCTACCAGCTTGAAAACACCAGTGTTGCAGCAGATATGCTAATATGAGAATATGCTAATGATTTGCGTATACATACTAATGGAGAGAACAATATTAATAAATGAAATAACGTGTAATGTGCAAAATGTGCCCACAGGGAGTGGTCACCATTTGTATTAACAGTACTGAATAAGGTGAAAGTGTTTTAAAATTGTATTAATATATCATAATTAACAATATACTCTATGTTTTGAAATACTATGCGTTCTTAGTTTAGCCAAAGGCCTAGTCAGCTCTGGGCCTTGCCTGCCTAAACATTGAGACGTGATGAACTGTCGCAGATTGGAACTGGAAAGAAGAACCTTGAACTGTACAGAGTTCAACGACGAGTTGTACTAAGAGAAAAACTGCAAACTCACCAGCGAACAGGAGACAATCAGAACAAATTGATACAATTATGTGTAGAGTAGGCTAAATGTACTTTCCCAGGACTTGAACAATGGAGCTACAGACTAAGAGCCGGGAGCAACAATTTAGTTACCTAAAGAACCGGATGATGTTCTCATCGACAGAAGAAGCAATCATGTTAATGGAACTTGACTCTCAAAATAACGTAGACAAGTGGTAAACTAAAATAATAGGTTAGAATCATAACCCCTGATAAGGTTGACCAATGAGCAAATTGTGGGACGGACTGAGAGACCCTAATAAAAAGTCATGAGATGAGGGGAAAAGTCAGAACGGAGAGGCGGAAGTTGATGACGTCAGGAGACGCTGTCCGAAGTGCTGAAACTTGGGCTTGCTTCTTGTGAGCCTGAGTCTTATCAATGACTGATGACCTGAAGACAAAGTCTAACTCGTTGCTGATCTATCTTGGATAGGTAGCTATAACAAGAATGATTTATGAATGCTTTTCTTTCTGGGTACCAACTGCGCTGATTTAAACATTTCTTTACTAGTTAGATTTTTCCAAATTAATGATTTTTGACTAAATTGTTTTAGCATGAAGACCCACATGCTGATGCTAATGTGGAGATAGGTAGGCTGACAAAGGTGACGTAGGGTGACTTAGACTGACTGACTCATATTGATGAATCATTCTATATCTCATGAATTTCTATTGCTTTGATTGAATATTAACAAGATGATGAGAATTTATTGCTTATGTTGTTAATAAAATTTGGAAATCATGATATTGTTGAATAACGGTTTATGATTAGAATTGTAACTAATAGGGAATAAAATGAACTAACTTATATATGAGTGGTGGTGGTTTCTGCTTAAATTAGTTCATGGTATATTTAAGTTGATTGGATTGATTTGTCGATACTGTCTTTTACTCGCTATACTTGACTAGGATACCCTATGCGGTCCAAAAGATTCATCGACCTATACGAATCCCCTTGTAAGTTTACTTACTAAGGACAAGGCGCACCAGCACCAGGCTGAATGTTTCAGCGATCAAGACCTCCCCTTCGATGTCACAACTAGCTGCAGACAATTTTATATCTAGGTAAGCAGGAACAATACTGAAAATCAGTTTCAACAGAGGGCTACAAGGGCTACATTTCATCTGAATCTCACAGCAACTATAATAAAAATGAAAATCAATATGTAGTTTGGTGTGATCAGCAGCACAAAACAATTACAAGACTGCATAGGAAATTAAGTTAGATTACCAACCAGCACAACTCATTCACCCTTTTATAATGGCTCTGCAAATAGATCCCCCCAGAAATATACAGCTCTGTGACTCTGCCTAGGTAAAATATCTTGCTGCATACTATGTGGTCTTCAAGGAAGAACTCTCAATGAGCGTTATGCCTCACAAATTCACAAGTCAGCCCTGCCAAGGCCCGTAGCCAGCAGTATAATGGCCCTCATCTCTCACCAAACATTAAGCTGTGCTCTATAGGTTCATTGTTTCCCAAATACTGGTTCTGCTACTAAATATTGACCCCCAGAATACAGTGATAGAACAATATCAAGGACAGAATAACGAAAGGTAAGTTCATATAGGGTAGTATAAATTTACTCTACCTCCAAATCAAACATACCTTAAAAAAAAAAAAAAATATATATATATATATATATATATATATATATATATATATATATACATATATATATATATATATATATATCTTATAGGTACATATATGTGGAATGAGTTATAGAATATCTATACTTACCTGTTGATATTTTGGATTTCATATTCTGTCTTAGATATTGTGTGCCATCCATTTTGTTGTTTGAATATTCTGGGTGCACACTGTGTAATTCAATATGAAGGAATGCGTGGACTTTTGTAATATATTATTAATCAGATGTGATTTAAAGTAAAGGGATGTAAAGTTGTAAACTATGCTGATTCACAACTTTGTGTATTTTCTAAACTATTCAAGCTTTGTGAAATAAAAAACGTATTATGTTCTGTGTTTTAAAAAAAATAAGCTGACCAAAGCTCAGAGCCCTTCCTCCCACAACCCTCAATTCAGGTGGTGGAACTCCAACTGCCGAAACCTTTCCTCACATAGCTCCTCATTACGAGGCTGGCAGTCATCAGACCGCAAGCCTCCCGTCAGCGGTCTTTCCGCCGCAGACCCGGCGATAAAGACCACTGCATTGCAAGTTGTGGGGTTTGGCCAAAGCCAAACCGCCACATTGCCGCCTGGGCTGCCGGTGCGTTTGTACCAGTGTGGCCAGAGGTGAGCTCCTCCCGGCCGGCAGCAGGCCTCTGCCTGCTGCCCAGATTACAAGGCAGCAGGCCGCCAGGTTTTCCGTGGCGGTCACCCCGCCATGAAAACCACGGCGGTAACGTACCCTCCGACAGGAATTCACATTCCTATCGCCAGCACACAAATGCACACATGTCCCCACAACTACATGCACCCTTCCAGACCCCTCCTTGCACCACCCCACCTATCCACACACTTGCGAACACCTCTCCATCCTACCGCACATATCCATACAAACACCCCCACCCATTCTCACACTAACATACACACCCACCGCTCGCACTCACACACAAGCACCCCACCCGCAATTATTCACACCCTCACCCCCTGCATTCAGGCACACCCCCACCCCTCCACACATGCATACATTCACATACTACCCTCCACATATGCACACTTGAACACACACACCCATCCCCACACTTGCACACTCCCCCATCTGCAGACTTGCACACAGACACCCTCACTCACTCGCACACTTGCACACAGACACCCCCACTAACTCTTGCACTTGCACACAGACATCCCCACTCACTCACAGACTTGCACACATGCAACCTCACTCACATGCATCCCAATGCACACACCTTTTTACTTGCACCCCAACACTCCCCCCTCCCCTCCGCATACATGCAGACACACATAGCCTCCAAGTATCCAACCCCTCCTTTCTTTCGGACGATCAGCTTAACCTTTCCGGCGAGGTGGTTGTCCGGGAGGGGATGGGTCCTGGTGTATTCCACCATCAGCACAGCACCGCCGACAAGACTCCGCCACACTGTATTATGTATCATAATACAGCAGGTGGTGTCTTGTTGCTGTGGCAGTGCTGGTGGTGAAACTGCCTCTTCAACTCCATTGGCCAGGCTGACGGAGTCTGACTTCCGCCCATAGATGGGCAGAAGTCCAAACAGACTCCTAATAAGGCAGTCAACAGACTGCAGGGGCTTCCGCGGTCTGCTTAAAAGATTGCAGAAGTCATAATGAGGAACATTTGATTTCCTGATTTAGATCTTGGTGGATGGGTTACTCTGTCGCAATGATGATGGATATCCCCTCCGCTGAAATCTAAATACTATTGTTTTCTATGGCATTTAGATTTCAGAGGATGGGATATCCTGCATCAGTTCGACAGAGTAACCCCTCCACGAGTTCCTAATCTGGCCCTTAATCTGCTTCGTAAAGTATGGAATTTCTATATTTCGCCCAGCTTCATAAGTGAAAGTTTAATTTAATTCACTATTAATTTGAAATAACATTATAGAAAGCTTGGAGCATATCCATCAAGAACATTTTGGGAAATTGGAGGTGAACAGTGTGTTTTAAACATGTTGGGGCTACAACAATGTTGAAAACTAAATACATTTCAGATGTCATTTTACAAGGGTGGATCCCACAATGAATTCCACTATAAAGTGGTGAAAAAAGATAGATAGTTCAATTACATTTGATCACAACCATCAGTCAAAACTGCATGGACTTGAAGCAGACTCAGTAATTGGCATACACCCCTCATAGCTACAGAGATGTTGTGCGAAGCATGTTGCACAAAAGGAGACCTTTATTAGACATCAACCACTAGACAGGTGGGCATGGTAAAGAAAAGGTGATTGTGTGATCCTGAGATGGGTCCATTTGAGGCCTGTGACCTGGCTGAGGACACTAGTTTCATCTCCAGGTACAGGAGCCATAGATGGACAAGCAGCAGCACTGCCTCTAAAGCCCTGATTTGTGGTTTCAGGGTTTACACCTAGGATACTGCTCTGTGATAATATTGTTTATTGATGCTGCTTACATGGTACCTCCCATTTGGATGCTACAAAGTCCTTCACTTCCGGAATAATGGCCATTCTCCACTCTTTTGCATGCAGTTGACTCTTTGCATAGAAGCCACAAGGTGGCATCCTCTTTGTGACTAACATTGCTTGGAGGAGCATGCACTTTTCAGAGTGGCAAACGTTTAAAGCATTGAAGCTTGATGGTTCCTAAAAACTGAAAATATTTACTTGCAGAGGGATTGTTTTGGCATTACTACAGATGCAGATAAAAGTCAAGCTTCATGCTACATAACAGTAGAAAGTCAGATCACCTCCTTCACAGAACCTGGGCTTCTCAGCAACTAGGTTGTATTTTTCAGTGACCATACCATCAAATGTAGACATGGTTGGTATGCATTAAAAGAGAAGGTGTCAGCACATCTCACCAAGTGCAAATAGTAACAAATAACAAGAGGGTGCAATTGTTAAGCAATTTTCGAAACACAATGTGGATCAAGTAACAATGGTTAAAGTAAAATTGTATATTTAAATCACATGACACCAAATGAATTGGCTAACTCAAGATGAGCTATTAATTCCCGTTTAAATCTCCAATCACCTTTTCTCTACATGTATCTAGCTCTCATTTTGCTCCTTTAAGCTCTCTTGTACTTCCTTAATTATCTCCCGGTCTCTGAACCTCTGCCCCCACTGCCTCTCTCAACCTTTTCCCCACTACCCGTGTTCTGCTTGATGCTCCATCTATATTTCCATTCCTGATTCTCCTGCTTTTTCTATTTACGCTTCTTTCTTTCTCTCAAAATTCTCAGCTTTTCTAGAACATTTTCCTCCCTCTTCCCTTCTCTCTTCTCTGTACTTCTTAATATATTTGATTATCCCTCTAGCCCTATTCTCCATAGATAATGTGTGGCAACTAAAACTTTCTGTTGTCTGTAATTAGCCATAGCAGCACCTGCCACCTTTCTTTGCCGACTGTGCTTTTTGCTGATCCCCAGTACCACAAGCCCACTATTTCGGGACCTTCTGGAACTGGAGAAGTCTCGTACAATCATGGAACAAAGACAGTCAGGAAATGTGGCCATCAAATCCCTGCAGCTTGTTGTCAGTTTTTGTTGGACAGGATATGAGGTTATGTGGATTTGGTGAGTTTTAACTGCTTTAAGACAGATGACCTGTTGACGTCCACCACACTACCTTCATAGCGCAGTGGACTTCAACAGGTCATACACAGTACAGGAAATAAAAATGTTTCTGGTAAAAACACCAGAAACATTTTGTTTTCCAAAATCAAAGTTGGGATGCGAACAAAATGCTTCCCCTGAGCCGGATATTTTGTTTTGCTGTATTGCGCAGCTCACTGAGCATGCTGACATTACGGAACAAAACAAAAGTGACAGCAGACCACGTTAATGGAACCTGCAGGGATCCACAAATGTCCTACCACAAACATTCCTACACTTCTATCAATAACAATCGTACCCCACTTGTGTGACTGTGCCATGGCCCATTAAAGTGAATGCTCTCTAAGCCCCCTAAGACACATGGGAACATCAGGATTTTTGCCTTGCAAATCCACCCATTTTGGCGATCTGGGTAGCTGCATTATTTAGGCCTGGGCTCGGTTCGCACCCAGGGATACCTGCCAGGCCCAGACATTTCTGAAAACAAAGCACCTAGGGAAGTCTGATGTGGTGTGGCTTGCATGGATCCTAATATCTCTTCTTACCCAGAAAACCCTGTAAAACACCAAACATTTGCTAAATCACACATTTTCACAACATTTCTGTGAAGTAAAAATCTAGAATTTATTAGAATCTATTAAATTCCTACCATCCAGTATTCCCACACTTCTTCTAATTACAACACTAATCCAAATGTTCACCAAGTATTATGAATTTTGGGCATTCAGCCTCAGATGCCGTGATTATGTTTTCTGCAGTATTTGGATCAAGCAGATGAATCCTAGCAGGGTTATCTAGATATCAATCTATTTTTGAAAGATAGCTAGTCTATTATATCAGCCCTTTGTGACATGGCAGGCTATGTTGGGTCATTTCAGATTCACACTACTGCTAGTTATGGTATGTGTGGCCCCCTCTGCAGCAGGGGCATTAATCAAACAAACTATCTGGCCCCTGCAAACAAAATAAATATCTCTAGAGCAGATAGATACATTGGGCCTTATTTATACTTTTTGGTGCAAAACTGCACTAAGGCAGTTTTGCCCCAAAAGGTTTTGCACCGGCTTGCACCATTTTTTAGCACCAGCTGGGCACCATATTTATGGAATGGTGCAAGCCAGTGCAAAGGGTAGGCTAGCTTAAAAAAAAATGACGTTAGGCAGTTTTGAGTCAAAATAAATTATTCTGACCAGATTAGCATCATTTTTTTACGCTGAGGGGCATATTTATACTCTGTTTGCACTGAATTAGCATCATTTTTGTTTTACTCTAATTCAGTGTAAAACTAACTCCATATTTATACTTTGGTGCTAGACCCGTCTAGCACCAAATTTATGGAGTTAAAGTCATTTTTTGGAAGTGGAAACCTACCTTGCCTTAATGAGATGCAAGGTAGGCGTTCCTGTGCAAAAAAATGACTATTGCCTTAACACCACATTTATACTCCCATGTAGAAATGGTGCAAGGGAGGGGGGAGGGGTCAAAAAATGGGGCAAAGCTTGCTTTGCCCCATTTTTTAAGACCTGGGTCAGGGCAGGTGTTAGGGGACCTGTGGCCCTATTTCCATGGTGGAACACCATGGAATAAGCCCAGAGGTGCCCTCCCGAGGCCCTAGGGGCACCCCCACCCACACTAGAGGGACTGCAAGGATGGGGGACCCCATCCCAGGTAAGTACAGTTAAGTGCATTTTATTTTTGAAAGTGCCATAGGGGGCCCTGAAATGGGCCCCCATACATGGCACCGGGTGCAATGGCCATGCCCAGGGGACCCCTGTCCTCTGTGCTGGCCACTGGGGTGGTGGGCATGACTCCTGCCTTTTCTAAGGCAGGAGTCATGTGGCATGGTAGGTTTAGCACCATAAAATGACGCTAATCTTGTTAGAGTAATTTTTTTTTACTCTAACCTGCCTAAAGCCATTTTTTGGTGCTAAACCCTCTTCTTCTATACTGCCAGCCCCACCCGACTAAAGTCATTTTTTTAAACTCTAGCCTACCCTTTGCACCAGCTTGCACCATTCCATAAATATGGTGCCCGGCTGGTGTACAGAAATGGTGCAAGCCGGTGCTAAACTTTTTGGTGCAAAACTGAGTTAGTGCAGTTTTGCAGCAAAAAGTATAAATAAGGGCCAATATTTTGTAAGTTTGCGCCACTTTTGTGTCATAAAATGACGTTAATGCGGGGCAAAAAAAGTTTAAATCAGGGCCTTGGTGCTAGATGGGTCTAGCACCAAAGTATAAATATGGAGTTAGTTTTGCACCGAATTAGAGTAAAAAAGAATGACACTAATTCGGTGCAAACAGAGTATAAATATGCCGCAGAGTATAAATATGCCCCTAAATATGGCATTAAGGCCATAGAGTCATTTTTTGCACCGGAACGCCTACCTTGCATCTCATTAAGGCAAAGTAGGACTCCACTTTCAAAAAATGACTTTAACTCCATAAATTTGGTGCTAGAGGGGTCTAGCACTAAAGTATAAATACGGAGTTAGTTTTGCACCGAATTAGAGTAAAAAAAAATGACACTAATTCGGTGCAAACAGAGTATAAATATGCCCCATTGTCTTACTGGGCAACATTTCACAACAGGCCTGTGTAGACTGGAGCACTGTCAGTCAAATGTGAGTTGCGCTTACTTTTGATGATTCTTCCCCAGCCCAATAGTCCAATCAGAGCACTATGCCATATTGGAATCTGGATTTTCCTGAGTAAATTTGCTTCTGAATGGCTTGTAGGTTTAGATTCTGACATCCATTGACATATCAGGAATAGGAAAGGTCATGAAAATTGCTGGCTTAAGAACAACATGACTCAGTGTCCTGTACAGTCCAATCTTTTCACACAGCAAATTCTTATTTTACATACCATATGTGAGAGGTGAGATGGAGTTCAGCTAATGTCCACTGAATTCTTGGCCACTCAGCTGTGACTCTGAACTAGTGCTGGTGCTACCTTTCACATTAGTCCCTCAAACACAACACTGGCATCCCTCAGGAGTCCATCATTTCACCTCTAATATTCAACATCTACCTAATCCTCTTACCAAATCTGATTAATTATTAAATGTCACCTGTTACAACAATGGAGAGGACACCACTACAGTTTCAAAAATGGACGGTCTGGAAGACCTCTACAATTTAAAACTTAATTGGCTGTCTTTGGGTGATAAATACATGCCTGACGAATAACCATCTAAAACTGAGTGCCATAAAGACAGAGATTATGACCAGCTGACAATGGTAAAAATGCCAGCCTACAGCCATGTGGCCTAAGGAACATGTGGCCTCTTCAACAATATCAAGAGAAGTCAGAAACCTAGGAGTAGCCATGGATTCAGACCCAAGGATGATACCATATGTTAATAATGTCAAACAGAGTACATTCAACACAAAGAAAACATTAGATTGCATTCTCTCATACCTTGGATACCAACAGAAACTGCAAGCCATCCTCACACTCATAATATCCAAGCTTGACTACGCCAACAGCCTATACCCTGGCACACCCACGTTCATCATATATAAACTACAACATATCCAAAATGCTGCTGCAAGACTTTTTCTCCACCTTCACCCAATTGAAGCACGCCTCCAGTCCTGCAATCACTTTATTAGCTAACTATAACAAGAAAGGCAATGTTTAAGGCACTTTGTATTGTCCACAGAGCCTCCAAGGTAAATAAACACTATACCTACAGGCTAAATTCAAGCAATGCAAACAAGCTATGACACACAACTCGATACTTGCAACACTTATCATTATTCCACCTTACCCTAAGAAATTCATAGGAGGCACTGCTTTCTCAGTACAATCCGCCAAGCTCTGGAACTCACTACCACCCAACATTCAAAGCATCCAGGAGCATATACACTTCAGAAGACAGTTAAAAACATTACAGCATCACACATTCCACACCTTTGAAAACAGTCACACCCTGAAGCTCATTTTTCATCTTACAATCCACAGATTGGAAACAAGCCATCCAGCAAACTACTTTTTGATAGGCAGGTAAGTTAAGGAGGCGCCCAGTATTTTATAGTTATGTAATTTCATATATAACATTTCTGGCCCACATTAATATTAATACCATGACACTCACAGGTTGACAGCTAACTGTAACTTACACCTCTTACATTGGCATAAGACACATCTGATATGAGGGTTGTTTATCAACAGTATTGTGCAGCTAATAAACCAGCCATCACTAAACAAACAGCCATGAAATAACTGAAGAGATCAGTCATACACTGCAGGTTAATCGTAAGACTTTAATCTAGTCCACAACTGCAGGTCCCTATATATTATAGCCACTTCTTTACATCTCACAATGACACTCAGATATGGGATAATAGTAGACATGCACATTCCAGAAGATCTTTCCACTTCTCTCTTCCTACAACCAAGCCAGCTCAGGTTCTGATTAGGCAATCCAGTGCAGTTACTATCTAAGCAGGTTGTATTCATAAAAAGTAACATAAAGGACCTGCAGAGCTGTTCAAAGCTGCCTACGTACTGAAAAAACATAAACTACACGTCTGTGTCTCTCAAACCTTATCATTCACCACACTGCTGTGTGCTGTGTCCCAAAACAAGGTAATCTCACCTCGGTGGTCAATACGCACAACATGGAAACACTTTCCATATAGGATCACAAAACACAGAGAACAGCCTTCCAACCACACACCCTCCTATATGGCGTAATTTGCTGCCAATGTACCTAAGCGCTTCAGGGCCATAAATGACGTAGTAAGTGCTATACAAATGCTATAATACAATAAAATACAGTATTTAGTATCTTTTGATTCTATTAAAATCATTGTTTCCATCACACTTCAGAATTACAAAACAAAATGTGCTTCATTTGTGCTTCATTACTGCTGATATATGTTGAAATATTTGTACAGTTCATTTACAGGTTATCACATTTTTTTGTGCATTAGAAAATAATTTACATTTACAGTTTTTCTTTCTGCATTATCTGTATGCAGGGCCACTGAAATTATGTGATTCTCTGCATAAATATGTATTTGCCACAGTCTGCAGACGTTTACAAAAAATCTTGTTTCTTCCTCAAACGTAATAAAAGTTACTAAAAATGATGTAACATGTTGCTGTGAAGTTGGGAAGTCCTTCACAAAGATTGACTGGTCACATTTCAGTTTCTTTTTTTTTAGATTTGTATATGAAACTGATATTAATAAAGATAAATTTTTGCCCAGACGGTGCTACTATACAAAAAGTGACAAGAAATGAAGGCATACTATCACAAAATGTGCAGCACTGAACCGCATAATTTGTGACTTCTTGACGTATAATTCAGTTAACCTTGCTGAATATTTGAACCTCCATTGACACATAATTCCAGTGGCCCTGACTGCACCACAGTGATACTGTCACATGGCTCACTTTACAATATCCTCTCACTCTGCTGTCAATGAAAGAAGGGTAAACAGCATCTCCATTCTAAATTTGTCAGGATACATAGCTTGGCATTTAAACTCTTTCTTTGACCATGCAGCAAAGATAACAAGATAAAAAAGGCATTTTTATTGTGTCTTCACCTTCTGAACCGCAACAGTTTATTTTAGTATTAAACTGCATCAATTCAACTGTGAATGCAGTTTGTTTTGTTTCATAAATACTGTGCCAGCTGCCTTGGTGGTTTGGGTGGCAGAAATTAATATGGGATGGCCTGTCACTCAGATGCCTCCGCTATGGCTAGGGCCCTGTCCCTGCTTCTTCTGTATGCCAATGTTCTCTCAACACCTAAGCAGCCTAACGTAAATACACGAAATATTACATCTTCCAACTTTGACAATCATACATCTCAACAACGGATTCATTTAGACTTATTAATGCAGGTCTGGCACTAATAAGTTATCTAATTTATCACACCTCTTTGCTGACACCATAATCTAGTCCCAAGCCATAACCAAAATTTGGTTCGGTCACTCCACCCTCGCTTTTTAGACGGGTATATCACGACTCTGAGATTCAATTTATCATTCAGAAACAGAATAGATACAAATCGGAGAGAGACTTCCCTTATTGCACTTTAGTAGGTGTGTCCATACAGCTGTCGTCAGCGATATATTATGCTGGCCCCCACGTACAAATGCAGAGTAATAACTACGCACAGTGTATCAAAATTCAGGGTTTCAACACTGGACCAAAGACAGCAATAACAGATATGCATAGTCAACCCTTGAAGCAGGCCCTTGTCCAGTGTTCTTGCTCTGGGAGAGCCATAAGCAAGAATGGGTGGGCCACGAAGACGAATGAGAAGTGGTACAAAGTATTGCAGAGATCTGATATCTTAAATAGTGACATCTGGCAGCTTTTGACATTTTAACACAATAACCACCAACCAACAAGGTTCGTAATCCACTTTCCCTATTACGCTGCCTCATGGTCTTGTGCAGCAGCAGAAACACTACTGCTGCCACAAGTCGCTTTCGAGCGTTTCATGTTAAAAAAAAAATTGTAGCTATGCAGAGTGCAAAGCACCGAAGTTTAAAAATGCTGCGCAGTAAGCTATGTGAGTACTTTGCGCACCTCTACCTTAAACTAGAATGCAGGCTTTACCATTATTTATTCTCCCTTTCTATGCACACGTTCACAAAAAAAAATAAAGTTAAAAACCGACTTATGGTTTTCACAAACTGGTAAAACCAAGAAAACTCACCAGTTATGGTAACCAACGCACATACTGCAGGCCAAAAGTCACGTTGCAATCTTTCTCCAACCCCACTCTCTCCTGGGAGTTTCCTCCCATCTATTTTGAGGCTATCCAAGTTTGTTTTCTTAGTCCCTGATTTTTATGCCCATTCTAGCCTCTAGTAGCCATTCCTGCACTATTGACACTTCCAGCACTCGCATCTCCCCTTTAATGAAAAAAGTAACAATATGCTTGAGTTACTAGTATTGAGTTTTCTGGGTGTTTTATAGCATGTATTTGGTGTGCAATGTGTAAATGGCACTTAGGCCCTCATTATGACATTGGCGATAAATCCCACTTACCGCCATGCCGACTTCCGCCAACATAACACCGCAGTGGCGGATAACTGCCAACCATATTATGACACACACATACCAATCTGTCACTATACAGCCACACACACGTCTGCCAGCCCAAAGGTCGGTGATAAACTGGCGGTATCAAAACCCACACCGTTACGCCAACAGAACTACGCCCACAACATTAGGACATTCAATGGCGGTAAACCATTGGCGGTACATGCCGCCACACTCATAATACACACGCATACAAAATAACACCACATTGGTCAATTCAAACTACACACACCTGACACCCATACATACGCACACCACACCCACACCACTATAAAACACACACCCACATTACCCACAACCCTTTATGACTAGAAATAATTGCCAACAGAGGGAGAGAGAGACAGCAAGAGCACCCACACAGGCAGAGCCACATACCCCCATCACCTATACACCACCCACGCACCTTACATCACATACCCTAACACATCACCCCACACACCCTCACCCACATCACTCACACTAAACCCATGGCACCCCAACGACACCCCAGGTTCTCAGAGGAGGAGCTAAAGGTCATGGTGGAGGAAATCATCTGGGTAGAGCCACAGCTATTTGGATCACAGGTGCAGCAGATATCCATTTTTTTATATTTTTTTTATTGATTTTATTATTGTACAATCCTAACAATATAATCAATGTCTCACAACTGAGAGGCCAGTGTTAACAGCACATAAAACGAGCAAAGCATATTTATCAACAACAACATACAACCTTCTCACAGTGTCTGCCAGTCAGGGTTCCGGCTTCACTACTCATAATATAGTACCATCCCCTTCTGGACACTCCCAATGAGCACATTGAAAATCAGGAGAACTTGATAACAACCAGCAGGTACAACCCAGGAAACTAATAAGAAAGAAGGAGTGGATGAGGAAAGAGAGGAATAGAGAAAAGTGAGAGAAAGAAGGGATCAGAACAGTTCTGCCGCCAGCATTGCGTCGATATTCCTACAGACCTTATCAGATAGCGTGGAGGAAAGGGGAACCTTCCAGCACAAGTTATAGGAAACGCCAAGCATCTAATTGCTGCCAAATGTTCAATTTATCAAACAAGCTCACAGGGGGCCCCATATATCTTTGGGAAGCGAGCCCTCCAGCATGAGCTCCCAGTATATCATCAGCTGCTCCTGGCAGTACGAAGCATCCCGCAGCCACTCACGACTCCGAGGCACTCCACCACGTCCCCAGCACATCACAACCCTGTGCTTAGCCAGCAGCAACAGCAGCCCTATCAGTCTTCTGTGAGCAGCAAGGACCCCTCAACATAGCCTAAGAGGGCAAGCTTAGGAGTACACAGCAGCTCAGTATCAGTCATCTCCTCAATAATTCGCAGCACCTCCATCCAATATTCACTCACTCCGGCACAACGCCATGCGAGGTGTAGAAAGTCTGCGTCGGGGGCCCCACATCTTTCACAGCGCACGTCAGCACGCAGCCTCCTGCGTCTCAAGCCGCTAGGTGTATGATACAGCCGATGTAAAAACTTAAAATGAATAAGGTGTAGTTGATAATTAGGGGACAATTCTCTCATATGCGCATAACATCTGTGCCACACCTCATCCGAGATAGTCTCACCAATGTCCACCTCCCAGCGCACTCTCGCCCCATCTCAGTCACAGGCGACTCGCTCTGCATACAGGCATAAAGCTTGGTAATAAGTCTACGCGGGGACCGCGTCTGGTACAGGCGCTCCAGCGCACAACACACCGGCGGCATCGCGGGGAAGCAGGGGTAGCGCGAGCGGAGCATTGCACCTATTCTGAGCACAAATAGCCGGTTTATTGCAGTATCACGCCCATCACTTAACGCCAGCTCTGTTGAGATGACCAGTTCATCAGAAAACCAGGAGCCCAAGGTGGCCAGGCTGGACTCACGAAGAAACTCCTGCACACAAGCATCTCCCGACAGCTGAACATCCGCAACATCCAAAACTGGCATCGTAGGTGCAAACGGCTCACTCATTTTAACACGTCTCAACAGCACGGACCAGGCCCTCGCTGTGCAAGCCACAGTATTGATCACACGCAACCTGGGTCCAACCAGGCTCCCCAGCACACACGGCAGCCGATCAGGCCGTATAGGGTCCGCTACAGGTGCCAGATGTGGCAAATACCGCACAGAGTACAGCCAAAAATGTGCGAAATGGGCCTGCGAACAGTAATAATAAAGCTCTAAATCTGGGGCCACCAAACCATCCATCTCAAACGGAAGTGTCAATCTCTCCCACGAAATTCTAGGCTGTCTACCAGCCCAAACTAACTTCACCAGAGCAGATCTGAGCCTTTTAAAAAAACTCACAGTGAGAACAAGTGGTAGGTTTATAAACAGATTTAGGAACTTTGGCAGAATTACCATCTTTGCAATGGCAAGATGGCCGGTCAGCGACAGCGAGCGCCACATCTTCACCTTTTCTTCCAACCATGCAAGAACTCTACCGTAATTCACTGACCAGAGCATAGTGGCATCTCGGCTCAACCAGACGCCTAAATACTGCACCAGGCCACCAGCCCAGGCAATTGGACATCCAGAGGGAAATTGTGTCATAGCCGCAGAGAGAGGTATCACCACCGACTTAGACCAGTTGATGGTAATCCCAGGGAGCCGTCCAAAGCACACTATTTCATCTAGCAGAACATCAAGATGCCGCTGTGGGTCTCAGACATACAGCGCAATATCATCCGCATACATAGAAATTATTATTGGCCGCTGTCTGAATGCCAAACCTCTATTATTATGATATTGGCACAGTCGGGCAGCCAGCGGCTTCATCGCAATTGCAAAAAGCAGCAGGGACAATGGACATCCCTGACGAGTACCTCTAGCTATCAAAAAAGGGTTAGAAATGGTCGCATTCACTCTCAGCCGGGCAGAAAGTCTCGAATACAGCAATCGAATCAGTTGTATAAACCTGGAGCTCAGCCCCACCCAAGCCAGCACGGTAAACATGTACGGCCACGCAAGAGAGTCAAAAGCCTTGGTAGCATCTAAAAACACCGCTGCCGCGCGTACATCAGGGTCGAGTGCTCCGCAAACCGCAAAGCAGGTACGGAGATTGTGCAATGTGGAACGGCCCTGTATAAAGCCAGACTGGTCCGGCAACACCAGAGATGGGAGCAAAGGCTGCAGCCGTGCAGCAATTAGCTTAGCCAGGATCTTATTATCTAAATTGATTAATGAAAGAGGACGGTAGGAGTCGCAGCTGCACAGATCCTTCCATGGCTTCAAAATAGTCACATTAAGGGCCTCATGCAGTGAGGCAGGGAGAACCCCGGCCTCCAGCACCTTCGCATAAACCTCCAGGTGATGCGGCGCAAGGATATCAGCATATTCCTTATAGAAGGACGACCTTAAGCCGTCCAGCCAAGGGGCTTCATCACCCGGCAAGCTGCGGAACGCCTGAACCACGTCATCCACTGAAAAGGGGACATCTAGGTTTGCCTGGTGCGAATTTTCAAGCCACAACAAACTGATATCCTCGAAATAATCAGTTGACGCAGCTGCGTCAAATCCGGAAGTCTCCGCATACAGATCGGCATAGAATTCAGTGAGAACACGTTTAATCTCATCAGTGCCAGTGTAACGATCGCCAGCTGAATCTGTCAATTCTACAATGTAATTACTTGCCCACGGCTTACGAAGCATGCCTGCTAGCGTACGACCAGCTCTCTCTCCCTCGCCATATCTTCTCGCCACAGTATGTTTCCCCAAAAAACAAACCTCTCTCAACGCAGCCTCCTCGTACTGTGTCATCTTGCTTCTTAAGGTGGCCAGAGTATCTCCCGACCAATCCGCCACTAAGCGTTTTTCCAGATCAACAAGCTGGGCCTCCAGCTCCGCCAGCTCTTTCTTCAGCACCTTCAGAACTCCATGCTGCTTAGCGATGCAGATGTCACAAATCACTACTTTAAATGCCTCCCACACTGTCCCAGCAGAAGTCACCGACCCTCGATTCTCAGCAAAGTAATGCAGGATAGCTTCACGGATCTCATTTCGGAATACCTGATCTCTAAGAGCACCATGAGGGAGTCGCCACATGAAGACCCAGGGGGCCCCTTCCGGTACAGTCAACTCCAGCAGAACTGGAAAATGGTCCTACAAAGTGCATGCCATGTGATTAACCGACCGCGTCCAAAGCCCAACATCCCTGGTAACAAGCCACCTGTCTATGCGGGACCAGCTATTATGAGCATAATTGACACAGGTACCCTCCTTGTCAGTACCATGCATCACTCTCCAAATATCTACCATAGCACCCTCAGTCATCACATGCAAAAGGGCCCTATTGGCTCCCACATGCTGCGGCCAAGTTGAGCTCTCACGGTCTGCCACAGGGTCCAATATCACATTGAAATCCCCACCCCGACAACAAGGTCCCAGATCCCAGCGAGTCAATCAGCCGGCCCACCTCTTGGAAAAAAACAAGGTCATCAGTGTTTGGACCATAAAGCGACACCAGTTTACAGGGCCAATCCAGCAGCGTGCCACGCAGCATAACGTAGCGACCGTCCGGATCCACAATCGTATTTTCGGTGAGCCACTGTAGCCCCTTCCTAATCAGAATCGCCACACCTCTGGCATAGCTCAAATATACAGCAGGATGACACTCGCCAATCCAGCCTTTATCCTATTACGGGTGGTCGCAACCAGGTGGGTCTCCTGAAGCATGCAAATGTCAATCGCATGGCGCTGCATATAGGCAGACAACAGTCTCATCTTGCGCCCATCATTTAGCCCACGTACATTCCAAGTAAGGCAGAGTACAGGCGTCCCACTATTCCCAGCCATACTGAACGGTCATCCAGTCACCCAAACCTCCGCACCCCATATTCAAAACGGCAACAGTATGCAGAAAGGGAAGCAAAAACAGAGAAAATAAGACATAGTAAGAAATCCAGAACAACCCTAACCCCCACCCACGCTGACCCCCCAAACCGGTCTGTGCAGCAGTCCCACCCAACCCCAAATACACCTCCCAAATAACAGTGTTAAACAGTGTCAAGGGTGTGGAACAGGCCATCCGAGACACCATCCCAAGCGGGACGGGTGGCTGGCGAACTCGCAATGCAACAAGTACAATACAGCAGCTGTCTTTTATATTAGAAACATTAACCAAAGCATTTGCAATAAGGCAGCGGGTGAGACCACCATCGCCCGAGCACGGCAGAGACCATTTAGTCATTGTCCCTCAGGGCCCCTCTCTCTTCGCCAGAGTCTCTCGAACCCTCCAACAGCACCTTTTTGGGAACTGATTTTGCGAACTTGGCGGCCAATTTCGGATCAGTAAAGAAATGCAGTTTGCCCCTATGCTGCACACGTAATTTGGCTGGATAAATGAGGGAATATTTGGCGACCGTCTGGCTTAGGGTGCGCTTGACCAGCAGGAAAGCTCGACGGGCAGCCTGCACCCCAGGGTTGTCATCAGGAAAAAAGTTAAGCTCAGTGTTATTGTAAATCACAGGTCTACGCTCTCTGGCCAGTGTAAGCACAGTGTCTCTGTCCCTGTAGTTCAGCAAACGGACCACTATAGGACGCGGTGGAGTTCCCAGCAGTGGGCGAGGACCCAAAGACCTATGGGCCCTCTCCACCACCAAGACTTGGGAGAATTCACCAGGAAATAGCGCCAACAGCATCGTCTCAACATAGTCCTCCATACGGACCATAGCCGTCGACTCAGGGAGGCCAATTATGCATATGTTATTGCGGCGCGACCGGGCCTCCAAATCCTCGTTCTTGTTGTGGATCACCACCAGCATGCGTTCCATGCGTAGCAACTGTCAACGCCGTGGGACAGCACCCAAGAACAAGGGATGACATCAGGAAGAGGTGGAACGACCTACGGGCGAAGGTAAGTTCCATGGCAGCTAGACACCAGCTCGCAGTACAGAGGACTGGCAATGGACCCCCGCCTCCTCCCTCACAACTTAAAACTTGGGAGGAGCAAGTCTTGGGAATACTGCATCCTGAGGGCCTGGGAGGAGTAGGAGGTGGACTGGACTCTGGTAAGTCAACTCTCTATTACTAACACCCCCCACCTGCATGCCATCACATACCCCGACCCTCACCCTCACTCCCATTACTTCACCACCTCCCACATACCCCACCATTACAACCCACTCATCCCAATACCAAGCCCTGCATGCAACACCAATGCATGGACACCCCTCACAGACCTGCATGGACACCTATCACCCCTGCATGCACACTGGAGAGAATCACCTAGCCCACCAAATACCAACTCACACAAGGCAAATCTGCCAGGGCAATAACAACCATAGAGGGCAACTCACCCATGCACAATATGTCACTCGCAGAAACAATAACACTCAAATTACATCACCACAGGTCTCCTAGCCAATGTCATCGGAGAAGAGGTGCCAGCAACATCCAGTCCCCCTACAGAAGAGGGCCACAGTGATGACAGCAGCTCTGCTCACCTGGACCTGGATGACAAACCTAGCCCATCAGGGATCTCCAGACAGTCGGTTAACCAGGCACAGTCTCACACCACCACAGAGCCTCCCCCCTCAGGAAACACCACCACAGCACCCACCCAGCAGGCCCATACCTCTGTCCCCAGGACACGTCAATCAGCAGTGTGTCCACCACTACAGGGACCCCAGGGCACCCCACAAACACAGGCCAATCAGGGACCTGGGGTCAGTGGCAGTGGGCACACGGTTCAGGGGACAGAGGCACAGGACAACAGGGAAGCTGGGAGGGCTGCTGTGCGACAGGGGAAGGACATGCCCAGGGAACCGACTCTCCAGGAGGCACTCACCGTGATCCTGGGAGCATACCAACATTCCCAGGATACGCTGGGCCAGATACTGGACAAGTTGCAGGAGAACATGCGGCTGCAGGAGGGACAGTACCTGGGGATCAGGGAGGACTTGAAGGACATCAATACCACCCTGGTCTCCTTTGCAGGGGTGCTAGCAGACATGGCCAACAGTATAAGGGAGGCAGTGGCACACTACCAGGCCCCTGACACTAACCAAACGGCCAAACAGCACTCCACCTCCGCTGCCGCTAGTGGACAGGAGGCCCAGCCACAGGAACAACAGGTCACCAGCACCCCTACCCCTGCAGAAGGAGAACCACCCCGCAAATATTCCCTGCGATCCAGGCAGAAGCCAGAGACTATTGCCAAGACCCCCGCCAGGAAATAAGACCCTCTTGATTGTCACCCTTGTGTCCTACTCAGTCACCCTGTCCACCTTGAACTGCCATTGCTCCCCTTCCTAAGCCCCCTTGGACAATGCACCTGTGATACAAATAGACTGGAGTCTATCCTGGACTTTCCTCCACCATCACCCCGGCCCATTGCACTTCCCCCTCTACTTCTTGGGACTTAAATAAGTATGGAGTATGTCAAATGATTTAAGTATGTATTCGTTTAACAAAGTTTAAACATTGCAATTGAATTGTACAGTAATGTATACATAGGAAAGACCTGTAGTTGGCTGCAGTGAACACACCAGGAGCGATAGTAGGGCACCAACATCTGCAAAAAGAGTTGCCAACGAGTACAGTAAGTGGCCATAGAAGTGGGAAATCACAGTCTGCCAGTGACAATGTCAAGCACAAAACTGTAAATTAAATGTGAAGTTACATTGTCTTACCTGTGTGTCATTGTAAGTATTGACGAATAATTGCACTTCTGTTGTCCTCACCCTCACCCTCTGCCTCCTCATCTTCACTGTTCACAGGGGCCACTGCTGCCACATGGCCATCTCCAGCCTCCTCCTCCTGCAGAAAAGGCACTTGGCGAAGCAAAAGGCAAGGTTGTGCAACATACAGCATGCCACGATGATCTGGCAGACTTTCTTGGGTGAGTAGCACAGGGATCCACCTGTTAGATGGAGGCAATTAAACCTGGCATTCAGGGGGCCAAAGGACCTCTCTAGAATTCTTTGTGTTCGCCCATGTGCCTCATTGTAATGTTCCTCTGCCCTTGTCCTGGGATTCGTCAGGGGTGAGAAGCCACGAGAGGTTGGGGTAACCAGAGTCACCTGCAAATATCCAGGGACAAGTGTTAGCCACACACTAAGGGGGTCATTCTGACCCCCGCGGGCGGCAGAAGCCGCCCGCCTGGCGGGAACCGCCAGAAGACCGTACTGCGGTCAAAAGACCGCGGCAGTCATTTTGACTTTCCCGCTGGGCTGGCGGGCGACCGCCAAAAGGCCGCCCGCCCGCCCAGCGGGAAAGCCCCAGCAATGAGGAAGCCGGCTCCGAATGGAGCCGGCGGAGTTGCTGGTGTGCGACGGGTGCAGTTGCACCTGTCGCGATTTTCAGTGTCTGCCAAGCAGACACTGAAAATCTTAATAGGGCTCTGTTAGGGGGCCCCACGACACCCGTTCCTGCCATCCTGTTTCTGGCTGTGAAAACCGCCAGAAACAGGATGGCGGGAAGGGGGTCGGAATCCCCATGGCGGCGCTGCTTGCAGCGCCGCCGTGGAGGATTCCCTGGGGCCGCGGGAAACCACTGGTTCCCTTTTCTGACCGCAGCTGTACCGCTGCGGTCAGAATGGCCCCAGAAGCACTGCCAGCCTGTTGGCGGTGCTTCCGCGGTCGTTGGCCCTGGCGGTCAGAATGACCCCCTAACCCTTAGGGCCCACATCATACCCATACACCAACATATACTGGGTGGGAACCAGGGCTCACCTGTTAGCCACACCCTGTGCCTCTGGAGTTGACCCATCACATTTGGGATGCTGCTATTCCTCAGGATAAAGGCATCATGCACAGACCCAGGATACTTTGCATTCACATGGGAGATGTACTGTTTTGCCAGGCACACCATCTGCACATTCATCTAGTGAAAGCTCTTTCAATTTCTGAACACCTGTTCATTTAGCCGGGGGGGGACAAATGCAATATGTGTTCCATCAATTGCCCCAATAATGTTGGGGATATGTCCCATTGCATAGAAATCAGCTTTCACTGTGGCCAAATCCTCCACTGTGGGAAAACGATGTAGCTGCACATGTGTTTAATTAGGGCAGACAACACTCTGGTCAGCACTATTGAGAACATTGGCTGAGACATTCCTGCTGTCAAGCCCACTGCCACTTGGAAGGAGCCAGATGCCAGGAAATGGAGCACTGATAGCACTTGCACAAGAGGGGGGATCCCAGTGGGGTGACGGATAGCAGAGATTAGGTCAGGCTCCAATTGGGCACACAGCTCCGTGATTGTGGCCCTGTCAAGTCTATAGGTGAGGATAATGTGCCTGTCCTCCATTGTTGTCAAGTCCACCAGGGGTCTGTACACGGGGGGATGTCTCCATCTCCTATTCATCCGCAGTGGTTGCAAACTATGGGGTAAAATAGTGAGCAGCTGGTCATTATCTCAACATTCCAACCACTACAGTTCAATGCATGTTGTGATTGTAACAGTATTTTGTTGGAGATGTTCAAATGGTGCATTTGTGTACTGTGACGCAGTTAGGATCCATGGCCTGCACCCCCCCCCATGAAATGGTGTCCGCCTGTCCTGTATGGAGGGACAGGTAGAAATTAAGTGATTCCACTGACGTTGTGCGCCGTTGCGGGAGGCGGTCGAGAACTGCTGTGCAACTCCTCATTGGTTAACATTGGGCCCCATGGGGTACAGTGGCCAATGGTGATGTACGCCGGTGGTGACGGTATGCACCGCCGCGAACGTCACTGCCATTTTCTATCTAATCCCTCACTTGCTACCTGACCTTCAACAGGAGAGGACCTGCACTGCATGTGCTGCTGTGACCTGTGTCTGGAGCTGACCATGGCTCGTGTGACTGGAGAAAGGGCCCCTGCCTTCACCTCGACAGAGCTGGAGCAACTGGTGGACGGGGTCCTACCCCAGTACCGACAGCTGTATGGGCCTCCAGACCAACAGGTGAGTACACCGTGAGTACGATGCATGGGGCGTGAATGCATGGAGTGCTGTGTGTGAAGGCCTCATGTAGGGGGTGGGTGGTGGATAGGCCCTGGGCAGCATGCAGCATGTATGGTGGGCCATGTCTGTGCTAATATGATGGGAAGGGGGATGGTGGGCCATGAGTGTAACAGGCAGGACGGTCCGCCTAATACTTTTCTCTGTGTCTATTTCCCTGCAGGTCAGCGTCCATCAAAAGAATGGTATATGGCGTGTCATTGCCAAGGACATGCGGACCTTGGGGGACTACGGCAGGCGGAGCACCCACTGTCACAAATGGTGGGAGGACCTGAAACGCTGGGCATGGAACAATGCGGAGGCCCAGCTGGAGATGGCCTCCCAATGAGGAAGGGGTGCCTGTCTAACTCTGACCCCCCTGTTGGCCCGCATACTGGCGGTGGCCTATCCGGAGCTAGATGGGCGCTTGGGGGCATCACAGCAGCCACAAGGGGGTGAGTACAGTGCCCTTCATTACTACCTATGCCTAGTGGGGTGGTATCCGGGTGGGGGGTGTGGGCCCTGTGGGTGCCCCTAGCCCAGGCCTGGCATTGCAGGGTAGGTTCCATGTTGGGCAGGGTCCTGATGTGAAAGTACTCCAACCAAGCTAGTAGGCATCCACTACTGGGTAGGGGCCTGTGGGTCTCAGGTATGCTGCAGTTGGCATTAGGTGTCCCTATCCATGGGCTGGTGACTAGCTTTGGGACTGGCAGTGCATTGCCTAGTGCGTAGGGCTGTTCCCTGTGTGTGAGTGTGTCGTGTACACCAACGGTGGTGTTGTTGGCACCACTGATCAAGTGTATCCTTTGTCTCTTCCCCCAACTTTTGTTTTGTCACCCAGTCCTTATGTGCATTAGCATCATCTGGTGGAGGAACAGAGGCACCAGTGACGGAGGGAACTGCATCCCACAGGACCCAGGAGGTCCAATCCACCGACGGTAAGGGCACCAGTGGGACAGAGGGCGAGGGGGGCACCATGGCAGAGACAGGAGGGGACAGTTCGGACACAGATACCTCCTCCGATGGGAGCTCCCTGGGGATGGCGGACACTTTTATGACCACCCCAGCTACAGGTACAATCGTCACCCCCGTACCAGCACCGCCCCCCCAGCATCCCCTCAGGGAGTTTCCAGTCCCCGTTCACCCAGGAGAGTGGGCATCTCCTTCGCCCCAGGTACCTCAGGCCCTGCCCCAGTTAGCCCTGCTGCCTTGAGTGAGGAAGCTATTGACCTCCTGCGGTCCATCACTGTTGGGGAGTCAACCATTGTGAATGCCATCCAGGGGCTGGTAGACCAAATGCAACAGACAAATGCATTCCTGGTGGGCATTCACACAGGCTTGGCAGCCCAACATAGATCAATCCAGGCTCTAGCCTCCTCTTTGATGGCAGCCATTGTCCCTGTTTCCAGCCTCCCCCCTCCAACTTCCTCTTCCCAATCCCATTCCCCTCAACCCAAACCTATCCCAAGCACACTGGCAGACGAGCATGCACCCAGGGCAACAAACAAGAGCGGACATGGCAAACAGAAGCACCACACTTCATCCCACAGGCCCTCACACAAACACCATCCAGAAGCAGACATACCAACATCCATTGCTTCCACTGTGGCCCCCTCCTCCTCGTCGTCCATCTCCCTCCCAGTTGCGTCTCCACTCACACCTGCATGCACTACATCCTCATCCAGTACCACTATCACCAGCACACCTAACAGTACACGCCCCTCACTGGCAGTCACCACCCCCACTTCCATGCACACGTCCCCTGTGTCCTCTCCCACTGTGTCTGTGCCCCCTCCTCCTAAAGTACATAAACGCAAGCACTCAGACACCCAACAGCCATCCACTTCACAACAACATCCAGCCCATGCACCTGCACTCAAACACAGCAGACATACACCTCCTACCACCACTCCCTCTTCCTCCACTGCCACACCAGCTCCCTCTTCCTGCCCCAATTTCCTTAAGAAGCTTTTCCTCTCCACCATTGACCTCTTCCTTACCCCCGTCCCTCATGTCAGGCCAGGGCGGTCAAAACCCAGGCAAGCATCTCAGCAACCCAGTCCACGGGCACAGTAGTGTCCCCAGCTACTCCAGGTGGGAAAGGATCCCGGCCACCAGGCAGCCAGACAGACAGGGTGCTAGCCCCAAGTGCCTCAAGGAAGGGCAAGGAGTCAGCCCCAGCTGCAGGAAGGAAGGGCAAGTAGGCATCCCCAGCTGTAGGATGGAACGGGCAAGGAGGCAGCCCCAGCTGCAGGATGGAAGGGCAAGGAGGCAGCCCCAGCTGCAGGAAGGAGGGGGAAGGGGCCTGCAACAGGAGGTAGTAGAGACAAGGGGCCTGGTGCAGGGACTCAGTCGGAGCCCCCACCACCAACCATGGTGGTGCAGCCACCCGAGGCTACAGAGAATGAGCTGGAGCCTCCCCCCACCACTGCCAGCACCTCCACCAGCACCGCCACTGGCACCGCCACCAGCAGCAGCAGCCCCAGTGGGCAGCTGTCTGAAGCTGCAGGGTTTGGGCTGGAGCCTCCCCCCACCACTGCCAGCACTGCCACCAGAATCACTGCCAGCAGCCCCAGTGAGCAGCCGTCTGAGGCTACAGGGGATGGGCTGGAGCCTCCCCCCACCACTGCCAGCACCGCCACCAGCACCACTGCCAGCAGCAGCAGCCCCAGTGGGAAGCCGTCTGAGGCTGCAGGGGATGGGCTGGATCCTCCACCCACCACCGCCAACACCGCCACCATCACCACTGCCAGCAGCAACAGCCCCAGTTGGCAGCTGTCTGAGGCTGCAGGGGATGGTCTGGAGCCTCCCCCCACCACTGCCAGCACCTCCACCAACACCGCCAGCGGCACCGCCACCAGCAGCAGCAGCCCCAGTGGGCAGCCGTCTGAAGCTGCAGGGGTTGGGCTGGAGCCTCCCACCACCACTGCCAGCACTGCCACCAGCAACACTGCCAGCAGCCCCAGTGAGCAGCCGTCTGAGGTTGCAGGGGATGGGCTGGAGCCTCCCCCCACCACTGCCAGCACCGCCACCAGCACCACTGCCAGCAGTAGCAGCACCAGTGGGCAGCTGTCTGAAGCTGCAGGGGATGGGCTGGAGCCTCCCCCCACCACCGCCAACACCACCACCATCACCACTTCCAGCAGCAGCAGACCCAGTTGGCAGCTGTCTGAGGCTGCAGGGGATGGGCTGGAGCCTACCCCCACCACTGCCTGCACCACCACCAGCACCACTCCCAGCAACAGCAGCCCAACATAGATCAATCCAGGCTCTGGCCCCCTCTCTGATGGCAGCCATTGTCCCTGTTTCCAGCCTCCCCCTCCAACTTCCTCTTCCCAATCCCATTCCCCTCAACCCAAACTTATCCCAAGCACACTGGCAGACGAGCATGCACCAAGGGCCACAAACAAGAGCAGACATGGCAATCAGAAGCACCACACTTCATCCCACAGGTGCTCACACAAACACCATCCAGAAGCAGACATACCAACATCCATTGACTCCACTGTGGCCCTCTCCTCCTCGTCGTCCACCTCCCTCCAAGTTTTGTCTCCACTCACACCTGCATGCACTACATCCTCATCCACCACCACTATCACCAGCACATCTAACAGTACACGCCCCTCACTGGTAGTCACCACCCCCACATCCATGCACACGTCCCTGGTATCCTCTCCCACTGTGTCTGTACCCCCTCCTCCTAAAGTACACAAACGCAAGCACTCTGACACCTAACATCCATCCACCTCACAACAGCATCCAGCCCATGCACCTGCACTCAAACACAGCAGACAGACACCTCCTACCACCACTCCCTCTTCCTCCACTCCCAAACCATCTCCCTCCTCCTGCCCCAATGTCCCTAAGAAGCTTTTCCTCTCCACCATTGACCTCTTCCCTACCCCCCCCCGTCCCTCACGTCAGGCCAGGGCAGTCGAAACCCAGCCCCAGCTGCAGGAAGGAGGGGGAACGGGCCTGCAACAGGAAGTAGTAGAGACAAGGGGCCTTGTGCAGGGACTCAGTCGGAGCCACCACCACCAACCATGGTGGTGCACCCGTCCGAGGCTGTAGGGAATGAGCTGGTGCCTCCCCCCACCACTGCCAGCACCTCCACCAGCACCGCCACCAGCACCACCACTGGCACCGCCACCAGCAGCAGCAGCCCCAGTGGGCAACTGTCTGAAGCTGCAGGGGTTGGGCTGGAGCCTCCCCCCACCATTGCCTGCACTGCCACCAGCATCATTGCCAGCAGCCCCAGTGGGCAGCTGTCTGAGGCTGCAGGGGATGGGCTGGAGCCTCCCCCCACCACTGCCAGCACCGCCACCAGCACCACTGCCTGCAGCAGCAGCCCCAGTGGGCAGCCGTCTGAGACTGCAGGGAATGGGCTGGAGCCTCCCCCCACCACTGCCAGCAGCAGCAGCCCCAGTGGGCAGCCGTCCGAGGCTGCAGGGGATGGGCTAGAGCCCCCCCACCACTGCCAGCTCCACCAGCAGCACCACCACTGAGTAGCCGTCACAGCAGGCGGACAGGGCTGTTGTGCGGCCTGGCCCCCGCAAATCCTGAGGGTCTGACACCCAGTTGAGAGACTGTGACCTGACCTTGCACTCCCCAAGATCTGCATCACAGGGCACAATGCCCCCTCCAGAACCAGTGGAGAAGTCATCCACTCACCCCATCCTCAAAAGGATGAAGCTCACTGGGCACAATGCCCCCTCCAGAACTAGTAGAGAAGCCATCCACTCACCCCATCCTCCACATGATGGAGCTCACTGGGCACAATGCCCCCTCCAGAACCAGTGGAAGAAGCCATCCACTTGAGGGACTGTGACCTTGCACTCCCCAGGACCAAGCACAGGGCATGTTGCCCCCTCCAGAGCATGTGGGCAAGTCACCCACTTGAAAGACTGTGGCCTTGCACTTCCCAGGATTGAGCACAGGGCATATTGCCCCCTCCAGAGCCAGTGGGCAAGTCACCCACTTGAGAGACTGTGGCCTTGCACTCCCCAGGATCAAGCACAGGGCATGTTGCCCCCTCCAGGACCAGTGGCGTTGCACCATCTTCCGGCTAAGGTGTCCCTCATTCCCTGTCCCCCTGAGGTGCCTGGCTATTTTCGACCTGATACCCCTGCAGTGTTCTCTCTGTGTTGTTGCAGGAGTGAGGTGCGGCCTTGGACTATGTGATGTGGCCCTGTGGCCCACGGACATTAAAGACTTGGCAGTGTCCCTACATTTGTAAATATGCATATACTTGTTGATTTAGATGCACATATTTATACTATTTTATCTTATTACACTCACTTTAATCAATTCATTTTGTCCTTGCATTATTCCTGAGGGGCACAGGGTGAATATGTAATGTTATTGCATCTGGTTATGTGTATGGTGTTGCGGGTGGGGGTGTTGTGTGTTGCGTGTGTGTCACTCTCTTTTTGCTCCCCCCCTCCCCTGTGTGCTGGGCTGCAGTACTCACCGTGTTCGTCTTCATTGGCATTGGTGTTCATAGTGGAGCAGAACGTAGAAGAGCATGGGGAACACATGCAACACAGGCTCCCTGGCGGCGTGGTTCTTCCTTGAGTCTCCAGAGCTGAGTCGTTACCCTTCTGTGCAGTGTTTCTGCCAGGCTTTTGATGTCGTTGGTACCAGCCCGGAAAAGGTGGCGGATTGGTGTGTAATAATACAGTGGGTGGAACATTGTCTTCCGCCTGGCTGTAGGCGGTTACCGCCGTGGTGCCTGTTGATTTCGCCCTGGCGGTCGCTCTGTTAAAGTGGCTGTCTGTCTGAGTGATTTCCGCCATGGTCATAATTTCATATTTATTACCGCCGGCCTGTTGGTGGTATTACCACCACTATATCACAGACTGCCATGGTTGTAATGAGGGCCTTAATGTGTACCAAGTAGCAGAACAAGCTTTATTCAGGAAAACAATGCTGATGTGCCCTATACTACACAAGCATGCTCGGACTAGACAACACTCCACTGCGCAGTACAGAGCTCTGCGTAGCCACTAGTTTAATACAAAAGACTTCCATAGGAGTTAAGGGAACGATGAGTCTGCTCTATGAACCTTCCACACATATGAAAATACAAAAACATTAGATAAAGTGTTTTTGAAGAAAAACATAATAGTGTTTTACAAAATGCTTACTTAGTTCTGACTGATCATCACTATCAAGTGATACAAATTTCTGTATAATTTAGTAATACCTAAGATTGTTTGACCAGTGTTCTAGTGCATTTTCTTGTTAAAAACACCTTAATGGATGTGTTTAAGTACTTTGTAAATTCTCTTTGTTATGTGTGTGTTGTAGATTGAAGCATGTGACATTCTAACAGCTATTGAATTTTTTTTTTTTCAATCAAAACATAAATATATAATCACCTGTTTTTATGCGGAATCTACTACCTCATTTTTAGAAATGGGGTCTCTATTTGGCGGAGGTATGCACCCTTGTCCTAGTAGGGACCACAATCCTAGTCAGGGTAAGTCACACGCAATCCAAATTATCCTGTGCCATCCCTCTGGCACTGAGCAGTCAGGCTTAACTTAGAAGGCAATGTGTAAAGTATTTGCGAAATAAATCATACAGTAACACAGAAATACACCACGCGGGTTTAGAAAAGTAGTTTATATCTATCTGGATAAAATAAGGTCAAAACGACAAAGATCTATTAAGTACAAGTTGAGAAATCACTTTTGCAAGTTTAAAAAGACTCTTAAATCTTAGAAACCAACAGTTGTCTCTTGATTACACAAAGTACCTGGATTACGTAAAAATAATAGCGAAGGAGACCGCAGAGGAGGGGATGCGTGGAAAAATAAAGTGTTCCATGGGATTTTCCAACGCGGCACAGACGATGTGTCGTTTCTTTGCTGCAAAGGGCTTGCGTGGTTTTTCGGCACGCGGTCTTGGTTCCTCACTGGGATGCGGGGATGTTTTGATGCCCAGGGATGATGCAGGGAAATCCTGGGCACACTAGAACAAGTCACAGGTGTTGCGTTGATCTGGTATGGTGATGCGTTGAACTTTCAGTCGCACGGCAGGCACTGTGTCAGTTTTGCACTCAAGGAATCAACTGTGTCATTCCGGTTGGGCTGTGCGTCGATCCGGTAGTGCTGTGCTCTTGAATCTTCTGTCGCAAGGCAGCCTCTTTGTTGAATTTCCACTCGGGAAGTCGGGCTGCGTCGTTCCGGATTGGCTGTGCCGCGATTTCTCATCGGAAGGCAGGCTGTGCGTCGTTTCGGGCAGGCTGTGCATCGTTTTTGGACAGACAAGGAGTTTCCTGAGGAAATGAAGTCTTTTTGGCCCTGAGACTTCAGAAAACAGAAGGCAAGCTCAATCCAAGCCCTTGGAGAGCACTTATCAGCAAAGTCAGAGGGCAGCAGGGCAGCAGTCCTTCTCAGCAAAGCAGTCCAGATGGGTAGCAGCCAGGCATTTCCTCTTGACAGGTTGCAGGTTCAGGTCCAGATGTGTCTGATTTGGTGGGGTCAGAAACACAGTTTATATACCCAAAAATGCATTTGAAGCGGGGGAGAATTCAAAGAGTGGTTTTGAAGTGCACAAGTTCCCCTTTCAGTACAGGTCTGTCTGCCAGGGTCACAGTAGGGGGTTTGGCAGTCCTTTGTGTGAGGGCAGGCAACTAGCCTTTGAAATGAAGTGTCAGGTCCTCCACCCTGTCAGCCCAGGAAGACCCATTCAGTATGCAGATGAGCGCAGGTGTGATTGAGTGTCCCGTGTTTGTTGTTGTCTGGGTGAAATGCACCCTGTCCTCTGTGTTACCTAGGGCCTACATTAGAAGTGACTTCTATGTAGAAAAAGGGGAGCTTAGGGCTTGGCAACTACTTTTAAATGGCAGGCACAGTGGCAGTGAAAACAACACACACAGACCATGCAATGGCAGGCCTGAGGCATGGTTAAAGGGATACTTATGTGAGTGGCACAAGCAGTGCTGCAGGCCCACTAGTAGCATTCATTTTATAGGCCCTGGGCACATGTAGTACACTTTACTAGGGACTTACAAGTAAATCAAATATGCCAATTGGCGATGAACCAATGTTACCATGTTTAAGGGAGAGAGCATATGCACTTTAGCACTGGTTAGCAGTGGTAAAGTGTGCAGAGTCCTAAAACCAGCAAAAACAGTGCCAGCAAAGTGGAGGGAGGCAGACAAAAAGTTGGGGGATGACCACCCTAAGGCTGTCAGGGCTAACACTCATTTGTGGCACAAATGCTCCTGTAAGAGACAGACATTTTATTGGCATCATAAGAATGGAACCCTTAGAAGACCCTGATGGGAATCACAGTAGTGTCCTGCTGATTACACATGGTTCCCACACAAAGCACCCTTCTGTCACATGTAACCACCTACATACATATGAAGGTGGTGTGAACTAATGTCATGATGCATAGAATGTTCTTTCTTTGACCCAGTGGCTGGATGAAACATTGCTTTTGTGAGTTTTCCATTAAGTATTTTTCACACAATGCTGCAAGTTAAGAATATCCTCACTGCAGGAAGAACTTAAAACAAACCCCAACTAAAATCTACATCCGAATTGTCTGCACCTTTTCTCCTCAATTTTCTAAAAAAGGAACATCCTTTGCTGAGTGTTTCTGCAATATCTAATTTTTCCGTTACTGGGGTCCTTTCAGGCTCATCTATGTGAGTGAGTAAGCCAGTTCAAGATATCTGTGCTGTTCATTTGCGCATGATCGCAACTACTATTCCTGCTGAAATCACACCTGTCCCCAGGGATAAAAGTAGGCTATGTCTAGGGTCAATTTGGACCAAACAAAAGTGGCCCACATTTGTGGATCGCAACATTTCAGGTGCCTTTGGATACCAACTCATCATCTGGACACCCGATTTCTCTGTTCGCCGTCAGACCCGGTAGCTCTTGTCAATCTTACTTGGAAGCTCCAGGACATCCTAATTTCCTGGAGGACCCGGTTTACCATGAGATTCCACAAAACATACATTTCTGTATGGCTCTTTTGATGTTCTGTTCACCCTAGGGGCATGGGGTGTACCATCACAACCAGAGTGCTGAAGCTCCTACTCATTCTCAATCCTCGCATTGGGCATTGGGGGTGAATGTATGCTTTAGATACACTGCTCAGCTTAGATCCTTGAGCTTGAAGTCCTGAGGTTCATGCTCATCCCAAGTTGCCCAAAACCCTGCTCACTCCGAGGTCTTCAAGACTCCTGCTTGTCCCAGTGGCTCCTGCTCAAGAGGGCTGCTAAGGCTCTTGCTCAGTGTCATTTCATTGTGGCTCCTGGCCATGCATGGGTGCCCAGAGTTTTTTTTCTCAGTGACATTAAACAATGAAGCTCCTATCCAGCTTAGGTCCCTGGGGCCTGCCTTCCCCAAGCTGCTGAATCCCCTTATCAATTTCACATCCCAGAATTACTTGCTTACTGTTCGATCATTGACTTTCCAGATACCGTTGAGGTTTCTTATGCCTCTGCCTACCTCAAATAAGTCAGAAAACCCACTGCTAAACTTCAGGCTTTAGTGGCTGTACACATCCAGGTCTTTCCTGGACCCTTCTGCTTGCAACACAGATGTATCTCTGCGTGTGGTGTGTAAGAGTGTGTAACACAGCTTGGTAGTTCATTACATTTATACTGTGGGAAAAGACATGGTCTGAATCTGCTTGCCCTGCTGCAGGAAACCACTTAAATTACAGCCTTTCTTTTCATTTTCTGTATATTATCTTTGCCCTTGCTCTCTCTTACGCTCACCGACAAGTATGACCAGCCCTTCACTTCTCCTGCTAGTGTTTATCCCTCTCTGTCCCTTCTTTTTTCTCTCATTTCACCTCCACTCTCATATTCTAACCCACCATATGTATTGGATTGTCTATGCTTCTGTGTGTCTGTCCATCTATCATACCAACTTTTCATTCTGTCTCCCTCCCTCTGCTCTTCTCTCATTCTTCAAACCCCTCTATTTGAATCCCCTTCTTTCTCCCTCCAATTCTACTGCCACTCACACTTTTCCATCTCTTTATTGCCTATCTCTCTCTCCTAGTTGCTTTGATTTACCCCATTTCCAAGACCCTGCACTATTTCCTTCTCTCTCTCATAGTCTATAAATTCCACCTCTCTCTCACTCCTCTGTCTCCCATGCAAGATCTAGCCCTCGTTTGTTTTCTACTTCCAATGTCCTCATTCCCCACTCTCTCAATTTCTGTTGTCTCTGAGTTTTATTTACGTTCTTTGTCCTGTCCACATCACTCACCTTCGGGTCTAGACATTGTTTGTCATGCAGCTATTGCTATATTTCGTTGAATACCTGCTTTATCAAACCATGACATTTGCAGAACACCATTCTCTGCAGACATTAAATAGATTCCTGTCTTTGTCCATGCTTTCAGTTCTGTATGCTTCCAAAGGATACTCAGTAAAGCGGAATGGCCTTGTTCTACCTTTAGAAGAGATGAGACCAAAGGCCTGTTTTAGACTTGAGTGGTAAAAGAATACCCACCTATTTCTGTATGAAGTGTTAGAAACAGTGGAGAATCCACAGATGGTATTTATTTTACCATACTATCCCTTTCTTGGGTTTTACTCCAAATTTGGCAGTTCCTCTAGGTATCGCTAATCTCTAATTCAAACTGCAGGCTACTGGAACATCAGAGCTAAAATGTGTGTGTTGAGGCCCTAATCCATCCTTTCCTTATTTATACTCACCAGAAACTTCTAACATCCTCTTTTGCATCCATCCTACACTTTGTCATTCACTGTTCTTTTGCTTTCTTCCCCATAAGCCTCCTCTTCTATCTTGCTTCCTACCATTTAGTCTCTGTATCAGTCTGTTGTTCTACTCTTTCCTCCAGCTAACCTTTTCTCACTTCATCTTTTCCTTGGATGTTTCCCTCTCTCCCCTTCCCCCCCCCCTTGTGCTTATCTAAAATTATTTGCCTCAGCTTTAGCCTCTTTTCCTCTCTTCTCCCATTCAATTATTTCTCTCTTCCCCGCTGCCTCACAGTTTGTCTCTACTCCCCACTCTGTCTATTATATCCTTTTGTCTCTCTCTGTCTGTCTGTCTCTCTCTCTCTCTCTTTCTCTCTTTCGATCTCTCTCTCTCACTTTCCAAATCTCTCCCGGGTCTCCCCTGCTTTCACCTCTCTTTCTTCCCCTACATAGAGGGTGAATTCATTTCTTTTTCTTTTGTACTTGTTTCTAGTAAAAGATTATTTAAATGTAATGTTGCTTTGGTGTTTAGTGTTTTTGACAATCCATCACTCTTGAGTGTACACAGCACCCTCCCCATTCCATAAATGGATTAAATTTCATTAGAATAAAACTCCGAATGTCAATCTGGCATATCCCTGCAGTTTCTAAACCAAGAAGGCTGGCACTATGAACCTATAACATTTTTGTCCGATCCTTGTGGCCTGTTGCGAAGGACTAACGCCAATGTCCCCCACTTAAGACTTATCAATTGTGGGGCTCAAAACCAGCAGCTGTTCCTCCCACCTCCACTCACCTACCCCCTCCAGGACACTATGTTCCCTACTGAAGCCTGGGATGGCAAGAGGTGCACCACCTGCTGTGCCTCCTCAGCTGGCCCATTGGCATCCTGCACATGACAATTAACCGTCCTGCCTCTATGGCTTGCTGAGAGTCACACTCGAGCTATAGCAGCATTTTGGGTTGTACTGCGCTACCGGGAAAGTGAGCCCAGGTATGTGGGCCTGCTTTTCCACTTCTGAATGGCTTGGGTGGGCCAGAATCTTCCTTGGGTGGGCCTGTCCCACCAACCTGACCTGCCTTGAACTCTTCAACAGTGGGGCAAACATCTTAGTTCACCTCTGCAGACCTGTGTGCTGCAAAGGCCACTTCCAAGATGAATTCTAATCTTTGGAATACAACATCATGTGACTGCCTTTCTCTCCAATCTCCTGAACCTTCCATTTCCTTCTCTCTTTGTAGATAGAACTGCGTAGTTTGTAAAATTCATATATGTGTAAATAAGAAGAAATGTATACTCTATAAAATTGTCAGCTCATTTCATATCATAATTTGTTGCCTCTTGAATGCAGTTTTGTTCAATAAACACCTAGCTAACCCAACCTTGAACAAGCTGGTTCCACTGCAGAAGTAAAATGAGCTTGATTAAACCTAGTGTGTATAAAGGCTTCTGGAGAAAATCTGGACTAGCCAAGGACCATGTGCAAAACTGCAAAATATAACACAGTAGTCTCTTTCAAATATATATTGCACACCAACACAAACATGCTTTCACAGTCAACCACGTCCTTCACAAAATCTTTGCAAACATCTTCTGCCTTTCTTCTTCAAAATGTCTTCCTTACGAAGCACAAAACAGGCTCCTCTCCTAAGCCCCCATTTTGAGTGAATGACCAAAATATTGGATTACATTTTTTGGGGTGACATGATTATCGTGTCAAAAATATCATGACTGCCAAAGTACCATGAAGTGAAATACCTGTCCTAAGGTATAAATATTGTGTTTTGTGGTATATAATATTTTTTCTACAAATATTGTTCTATTTAATATTGTGTATTTTAAAATAGTTATAAGAAATACAGTTTTTTAATAATTTAAGATATGTTAATATATTATTTGTAGGTGCTAGTATTGTTAGTAAAATTGGTATTCATTTTTTAAATACAGTTGGTAGTAATGTATTATTTTTATTTATTAAGTAATGTATAAAGCAGTTGCTGGTTATGGGATTTGTACGGGAAAAGGGTAGGAAGTTAATTCAACTATCATGATTTTAATTTTAATGTTAATTATTTGATTGTTAAGCATCAAATTCATTATTAAATATGTAAATTGTTTATGTTATTTTGTTTGATTGAATTTAACTTGTTTTAATTTCTAGGTCAAATGTTTAATTTATGTTAGGAATTCATATTTTAATAGCATGTTGTTAGGTTTGTAGGAGATCAGGGTGGGAAGTTAATTACATTATAATTTATTTAATGTATGTTAATTATTCTCCTTGTAAAGTAATTGAATAATATTTTTAAATTCATTATTATATTGTTATTTATTTAAGTTGTGTAGGAAGTTGGCTCTGTATATATTATTTCAAAGTAAGAAATAGTGTGCACAGAGTCCAAGGGTTCCCCTTAAAGGTAAGATAGTGGCAAAAGTAGATAATTCTAATGCTCTATTTTGTGGTAGTGTGGTCGAGCAGGAGCTTATCAGAGGGTAGTATTAAGCATTTGTTGTACAAACACAGGCAATAAATGAGGAACACACACTCAAAGACTTACTCCAGGCCAATGGGTTTTTATATAGAAAAATATATTTTCTTAGTTTATTTTAAGAACCACAGGTTCAAGATTTGCAGTAAACACTTTAAATGCAAGATACTTCACTTAGATACTTTAGGAACTTTGAATAAAAGCAATATCGTAAACAGTCTTTGTAAAAATAGCAACAAGCTATTTTCAAAGTGGACACAGTGCAAAAATCAACAGTTCCTGGGGGAGGTAAGTAAAGGTTAGTTTGTGAGGTAAGTAAAACACTTACATGTCTCAGTCCTGGGGCATAGGCAGCCCACCATTGGCGGTTCAAGGCAACCCCAAAGTTACCACACCAGCAGCTCAGGGCCGGTCAGGTGCAGAGGTCAAAGAGGTGCCCAAAACACATAGGCGCCTATGGAGAACAGGGGTGCTCCAGTTCCAGTCTGCCAGCAGGTAAGTACCTGCGTCCTCGGGGGGCAGACCAGGGGGGTTTTGTAGAGCACTGGGGGGGACACAAGTAGGCACACAAAACACACCCTCAGCAGCACAGGGGCGGCCGGGTGCAGTGTGCAAAGCAGGCGTCGGGTTTAGTATTGATTTCAATGGAGGGACCCGGGGATCACCCTAGCAGTGCAGGCAGGCACAGGGGGGTCTTCTCGGGACAGACACCACCTGGGCTAGGCAGAGGGTCGCCTTGGGGTCACTCCTGCGCTGAAGTTCGGTTCCTTCAGGTCCTGGGGGCTGTGGGTGCAGTGCTGGTTCCAGGCGTCGGGTCCCTTGTTACAGGCAGTCGCGGTCAGGGGGAGTCTCTGGATTCTCTCTGCAGGCGTCGCTGTGGGGCCTCAGGGGGGTCATCTCTAGTTACTCGCGGCTTGCCATCGTCGGGGAGTCATCCCTGTGGTGTTTGTTCTCTGGATCTTGAGCCGGGGGCGTCGGGTGCAGAGTGTGAAGTCTCACGCTTCCGGCGGGAAACGTGCAGTCTTTGAAAGTTGCTTCTTTGTTTCAAAGAAGTAGCTGGTTTTGAGCAGGGCCACTGCTCACGGGAGTTTCTTGGTCCTTTAGTCCAGGGCAGTCCTCTGAGGCTTCAGAGGTCGCTGGTCCCTGTCAGATGCAGGTTTTCGTAGTTGGAGACAGGCCGCTAGGGCTGGGGCCAAAGCAGTTGTCGTCTTCATCCTTCTCTGCAGGCTTTTAGGTCAGCAGTCCTTCTTGTTTCTTCAGGTTGCAGGAATCTAGTTTCCAAGGTTCTGGGCTGCCCCTAAATACTGAATTTAGGGGTGTGTTTAGGTCTGGGAGGGCAGTAGCCAATGGCTACTGTCCTTGAGGGTGGGTACACCCTCTTTGTACCTCCTCCCTGTGGGGAGGGGGGCACATCCCTAATCCTATTGGGGGAATGCTCCAAAATCAAGATGGAGAATTTCTAAAGGCAGGGGTCACCTCAGCTCAGGACACCTTAGGGGCTGTCCTGACCGGTGGGTGACTCCTCCTTGTTTTTCTCATTATCTCCCCTGGTCTTGCCGCCAAAAGTGGGGACTGTGTCCAGGGGGCGGGCATCTCCACTAGCTGGGATGCCCTGGGGCATTGTAACACAAAGCCTGAGCCTTTGAGGCTCACTGCTAGGTGTTACAGTTCCTGCAGGGGGGAGGTGTGAAGCACCTCCACCCAGAGCAAGCTTTGTTTCTGTCCTCAGAGAGCACAAAGGCTCTCACCCAAGGGGGTCAGAAACGCAGGCTGGCACAGACCAGTCAGTCCTGCACTGAAGGATTGGGTAAAATACAGGGGGCATCTCTAAGATGCCCTCTGTGTGCATTTTTTAATAAATCCAACACTGGCATCAGTGTGGGTTTATTATTCTGAGAAGTTTGATACCAAACTTCCCAGTATTCAGTGTAGCCATTATGGAGCTGTGGAGTTCGTTTTTGACAAACTCCCAGACCATATACTTAATATGGTCACACTGTACTTACAATGTCTAAAAATAGAGTTAGACACTGTAGGAGCATATTGCTAGTGCAGCTATGCCCTCACCTGTGGTATAGTGCACCCTGCCTTAGGGCTGTAAGGCCTGCTAGAGGGGTGACTTACCTAAGCCACAGGCAGTATTTTGTAGGCATGTCATCCTGAGGGGGATGCCATGTCGACTTTGCCTTTTTCTCCCCACCAACACACACAATCTACAATGGCAGTGTGCATGTGTTAGGTGAGGGGTCCCTTAGGGTGGCACAACATATGCTGCAGCCCTTAGGAACCTTTCCTGGTCACAGGGCCCTTGGTACCACTGGTACCTTTTACAAGGGACTTATCTGTGTGCCAGGGGTGTGCCAATTGTGGAAACAATGGTACATTTTAGGTAAAAGAACATTGGTGCTGGGGCCTGGTTAGCAGGGTCCCAGACACTTCTCAGTCAAGTCAGCATCAGTATCCGGCAAAAAGTGGGGGGTAACTGCAACAGGGAGCCATTTTCCTACAAGTTTAATTTGAAAATTATAATTTCAGTAGAAAATTACCAAACCTTGTCTGATCTCCTGGGTTCGTCGTCCACTGGAGACTCTAACAGGAGTCGTCCCGACAAGGTATACTACTGCAATCTATGAGAGAATCCCAGATTGTTATGTTATAAAGTCAGGGGGCGACCCCACAGACCTGAGTTCATATTGGTCCCTCTCCATGCTGGGAGTTGACACTAAGATCCTGTCGAAAGTTCTTGCAACTAGACAGAGAGGAGTTGTGTCCCACAGGGCGCAAGAGGATCAATGCAGCTTCATGCCTGGAAGAGCGACACACATGAACATATGAATGGTCTGCTATGTACTTCACTCTGTGGAGGGCACAGACCTGGAGTCTGAATTCCTTCCCACTGAGAGAGAGAGACAAGGTAGGGATGCCCCTTATCACCTCTCCTTTTAACCTCGGTAAAGGAACCGTTTGTGAATTGGCTACACCGTGACATGGCTAGGTGGGGACTAGTGGTGGGCGGCTGCACCCATGTGGTCTCATTATAGGCAGATAATGCACTGATCTATGTACGCACCCAGAGAGTTCAATAAGCTTGTTGCCGGAGATCATGGCAGAGTTCGGGAAGATATCCAGTTTGCTGGTCAACAGACAGAAGACAGTGCTTTTTCTGATGTTGGACTGGTGAGTGTGGACCCCATTGACCTCCCTGCACAGGGCTCCAATGGGGCATGATCATTTTCGATATCTGGGGATATAGGTGGCACGTACCCTGGAGGCCAGCTATAATCCTAATAATGGCAGGGTGCTTGAAAACCTGGAGACGTCTATCTATTTATGGAACCACCTCCCTCTGTCTATGATGGACAGAGTGGCATTGAGCAAAATGGTGCTGCTACCACAATGCTTATATGTTCTACAGAACTCCCTATGTTGTATACATTGGTCCACTTTTACCAAATTTAACAGCGTCCTGGGCTGGTAAGAGGAGCAGAATCAAACTGGAAATACTGAAGATGTACGCAAAGCAGTAGGGTCTAGGTCTACTATACCTGCAGATGTATTATTTTGTGGGACTGCTGCAATATGTGCCACAGTGGTGTGCAGGCGGCCCGAACAGGAAAAGGCATGGCTGGCAGAATGAGGTGGGGCAGATCACCCTGAGTACCTCATGCAGGGGGCGGGTGTCCCAGGGAACTGCACCTTTTATTGTCTGGCAGGTGGTGTAAGCAAGGGAACAGGCAGTCAAGCGAATACTGTGCAGAGCACCGTATGCCAGGCTCCTGCTTCTTAAGTGGCTGCCGTGCTTCAGACAAATGCAATCTGTGATGGATCTGTTGCAGTGGTTAGGCAGAGGCTGTACCTCTGCTGGCGACCTTTATCTCAATGGCACATTCCTTACAATGGGGAGGCACAGGAGATGTTTCAGCTACAGCAGGGCCAGTTTTTCAGCATGCCAAGATAGTACATACAGCCCTTGAAGTCTGGACATACTTCCCTGTTGAACCGGTTGAGCCGCAGACGCTGGGGCTCTTGCTGGATCTGGGATACACCAGGGGTCTGATTTTTTTTAAACAATATTTTATTATCATTTTATTTTCATACATTGATAATATAACTTTAACTTGTACATTAGTCCGCATCAATTATTACCAACAGTTGTTGTTTTGTTCCAATCTGTGGACAGTGTCTGCGCGAGCGTATTCATGGTCTATGTAACTTCTTAATAGATATTCTCAAGAACTATTTACATAATGGTGGTTACTTGAGGTGAATGTTCATAGTAGGGTGAGTTAAAGGCTAGTCATCTGGGAATGGAGTTCTCCTGTTAAGTCTAATCTTAACTGTCTACTCAGGGGTTATTTGGTCATGTGTGTGGGTGCATGGTATGGCTCCTGATCAGACTTATGCAGTGTCAATTACTCCGAGGTGGTTGCTGCCCTCCTCGGCTACCTTACGGTCGGTGCTAGGTCTATCGATCTTCCCCTTCAGATTGTAGTGCGTGTTTATGTGTTCTTGTGTACTTAATTATTCCTGGCAGGATGGTGTCACAGCTAATCTCCTTGTGTTTCCTTGTCACTATCTCGAGATTCACATCTTCCTAATATTTCCTCCCATAAGGGGGCAATGGGTTTCTGGCGCAGTCCACTCATTTCTTCGCGCTCCAAGACCTGGAGTTCTGCTCTGGCCCATTTCGTAACTTCACGTCGGCAAATTTCCAGTGGGGGGGAACTAGAAGCCTTCCAGTTTAGTGTTATTTGCCTCCTATAGAGTGCCAGGTCTAGAAACCGGGTAGCTACTGCACCTGGTGCCAGTCCCGAGCGCAGTCCCAGCAGGCACAGCGATGGGGTCTGCGCCAGTTTGACACCCAGTGATTTCTCAAGTTCGCCCAGTATCTCCTCCCAGGACCGCCGGATGCCCGGACAGTGCCATAGCATATGGTCCAAGTCTGCATCCAGTTTGTTGCATCTGGGGCATGATCTGGGGTCTCCCCCATGGATGATGTTTAGTCTATGCGGCATGAGATATGTTCTGTGCAAATAATTAAATTGTATATATCTCAAACCTGTGTTCCTAATTACTGTCCTAGGGTATGCCATGGCTTTCTTCCACTCAGCATCTGTCAGAGTATTGTCCAGTGCCCTTTCCCATCTCTCAAGAAGGGCTTGGAGGGGGGTCAGAGTGCACTCATTTTGGGCCCTGTACAGTTTAGCAACCAGGTGGGTGTCCTCGCCCATTGTCAGGAGGATATGCAGGATATTGTGCATCTCTGGTTCTGCATTGATCGTTCCCCAGTGTATTTTAATACGGTGAGTCAGGTGCTGGTAAGTTAAGAACTGCCCAGTCGGTATTTTATTCCTTTCAACTAGATCCGTGAATGATCTCAGTACTCCTCCCTGAAAGAAGTCTCCGAGAGTCCCAACCCCTTTACTCGCCCATATCCCTAGGCCACTGCTAGCCCTAGCCCCGTATGATGGGTCAAACATCAGCCATTCTAATGGAAGAGCCGGGGAATATGCTGTCCCTATTCCCACTCTACGTGAGCATCGCTTCCAGCATTCTAATGCAGTTTTCAGTAATGTACTCTCTACTTTGCGTTTCCCTGCCCGGGCGAGCATGAGCCCAAGCATCCAATTTCCGCCTCTCCCCCGCCAGCAGTGAGTCCCTCCATGCATCCTCTCCCCGCAAGCCATCCAGCCACACCACTGCAACTGACAGGCCAAGTAATAGGATTCGAAATCTGGCACCCCGAGGCCCCCCACGATTGCTGGCCTGCAGAGGACAGGGAGCGAGGCGCGTCTGCGGCCTCCATCCCATTTAAGCTCTCTGAGTATGGTGTTTAACTCGTGGAACCAAGTTGAGGGAATCACTACTGGTAGGTTAGTAAAGAAATACAGGAGGCGTGGGATTATTATTATTTTTTACAGGGATATCCTAGCCGAGATGGTCAGTTTCAGGGATCTCCAAAATCCCACTGAAGAGCGGAGCGCTCAGAGTGCCTTACCTATATTACCCTAGCGCAAGTCTCTTAGGTCGTGGAACCCCCTGATGCCCAGATATTTGAAGGTGTGTGGAGCCCACACAATGTCCGGAGGGCATGTCGATGGGCGCGCTCCGCCCGCTTCCAGCGGGAAAACAAAGGTCTTACTTCTATTTAATCGGAGCCCAGAAAGGGCTCCGAAATTGTCTAATGCCTCTAATGCCCAGGGCAGGCCTGTCTCGCCCTCCCTCAAGTATATTAGGACATCATCTGCGTAGAGTGAGATTATATTTTCAGTTTGTCCTAGCACTATCCCTCTGCCCAAGCCGGCGGAACGGAACTGGGCGACCAGGGGCTCAATAGCCAGGGCAAATAATAGAGGGGACAGAGGACATCCCTGTCTAGTGCCCCAAACTGGATATGCCTCCGAGATCGACTTTCCGGTCCTCACTCTCGCAAGGGGGGATGCATATAACAGATCCACCCAACGCACCCAGTGTGTTCCCAGCCCCATTCGGAGCATCACTGTCCGTAGAAAATCCCATCTTAGGGAGTCAAATGCCTTCTCGAAGTCTATTGCCAGTAGGGTTGCCCCTGTGGGCTTCTCAGTGTGAGGCATGTGTAAAATGGAAAACAGGCGCCTCAGATTCAAGGATGTGTTCCGTGCTGGGATAAATCCATTTTGATCTTGGTGTATCAGATTAGGAATATGTTGAAGGATCCGATTGGCCATAAGTTTACTGAGGATTTTGAAGTCAAAATTTAGCATTGACAATGGGCGGAAGTCGGTCACCGAGAGCTCACCTGTGTCTCGCTTAGGCAGGGGGATTACCAGGGCCTCCCTCATAGAGCCGGGAAGCATACCCTGTTGGAATGCCTCTGTGAATGTTTCTACCAGTCTGGGAGCTAGCAGTGAAGAGTACTTTTTGTGGAAGTCTATCGGCAGCCCATCGGTACCTGGGGTTTTACCAGCTGCTAACTGTGATATGGCTTCTTGCACTTCTTCCAGCAACACCGGGCCCCCAGGACTTCCCTGTCGCTATCTGTCAGTGTGGATGATGGTAATGAGTGTATGTATGCCCGGACCTGTTCTAATTCGATTGGATCTGGCTGCCTGTATAGAAAGGTATAGTACTCTAGGAAGGCCTCATTAACTTCTTTAGGTGAGTGGTGAATCCTCCCCTTCATGTCACGCACATTTACTATAGGCGCCCCTTCGCTTCCCGGTCCCACCAGCAAGGCCAGCATTCTCCCAGATCTACCCTCTTCTGCTTGCACTGAGGCCCAATATCTTCGTGCGCTATGTAATCTTAGCTGTTCTTCAATTTGGGAATGCGAGGACCTTGCTTCTTTTAATCTGTCACCTTCTGTTTCTGTACCATTACTGTTCCTTTCTACTTCATGGATGGTCTTTTCTAGCTCAACCAGTTCCCTTTCTAGTGTGCGCTGGATCCCAGCCGTCTGGCTCATGTAATGGCCTCTCACTGCCACCTTAAGGGTTTCCCATTCTATGCCTCTAGATGTTGCTGATCTAGCATTTAGGGTGACATGTTCTGCGATATGGGAGCAGAGTGACTCTCTGTATGCCAGGTCCTCCAGGGCAGACGGACGCAGTCTCCACAATGGAATGGGGGGCCTAGCCTCAGTTGCCTTCCATACCAGTAATAAGGGGTTATGATCGGACAGGGTGCGTCCTAGGTATTCCGTGTGAGTTACATTTTGTGTAGCCTGTGCAGAGCATAGGATCCTGTCTATCCTATTGTGTAGGCGGTGTAGGCTAGAGTAGTATGAATAGTCCCTGTCTGTCGGGTGTTGGGCGCGCCATGCATCTGTCAGTCCCCAACTCAGCATCCATTCTCGGGAATGGCTGGCTATTTTATGTGTTATCGCCCCCTTAAGTTGCGGGGTGGAGCGGTCCATGTTCATGTCCACCACACTGTTGAAATCTCCTCCGATTAATAATTCCTCCCCGTTTCTACGTGTAAGATGTCCAGACAATTGCTGTAAAAAGGGGATTTGGTCCTGATTAGGGGCGTAAATGCTGCATAGGGTAGTTGGGACTCCATTAAGGAGGCCCCCCACTATCACAAATCTGCCCTCGTGGTCAATATTGGTGGACGTAACCTCAAAAGGAACCCCGCTCTTATCCACACTAGTGCTCCCCTGGCATAGGCTGAATATTTAGTAGCGAAGATCTGACCCCTCCATCTGCGCTTCAATTTATCTATCTCAGTAGCTGTAAGATGGGTTTCTTGCAATAGGCCGACATGTACCCCCCTCCGTTTCAAGTACGAGAGCACACGATGTCTCTTAGAGGGTGAACCCAGTCCCCTGACGTTCCAGGTCAAGAATGAATAACTAGCCATGTTGGTGTGTGGTGAGCCGCCTTATTCCCCCTTCCTTCCCGTGTCTTAGTTCCTCACCCTCCTCGTTAAGCTTAATGTGAGTAAATCGTAACCCCAGTGACACCATCAATAAACTAAGTTGTAAACACCAACGCCGAAACCCCGGGCACCTCTCAAACTATAGGTTGCCCAGTTAACATTGCAACAGTGCAGTAATAATAACAAGTCAGTTTGAGTTCTCGCCATTCCGATTGAATGGCAGAGAAACCGGTTGAGGGGGTGGCTGCGAGGTCGTCGAGGCATCTTCAACAATGCATTCTTATCCTCCAGGGCCAGTCGGGAGGACATCTATGCCAGTTCATCCGATGTTTGGGGAGTCACTCTAGGGGCGTCACCGGGGTAGCTGGAGCCTCCTACTGAAGAGACCGATGCTACGTCCGAGTCTTTTGCACTATTGACCTGCGAGGGCGCACTCCCGCACACCGAGGCCGCCGCATCCAGGGCCTCCATCTTTGCTAACTCTCTCTGGACCCTGGTTGGCCCCATGGGTAGCCGATCTCTATTGCGCTGTCTCCTCTTTCCTCTGTGGGCGGCTCGTCCGGTCTGTCCGTGTCGGCCCGCCGTTAGGCCCCTCGACTCCAACCATTACCATGCTTCCTCTGGCGACTGTAGGAACACCGTTTTGCCGTCCAGGACCACTCGTAGTTTGGCCGGGAAGAGGAGTGAGTACTGGATCCCCTCCTCGCGGAGGGCTTTTTTCACGGAATGAGGCACGTTTCAACTGGACTTCTAAGGTGAAGTCTGGGAATAGCGTCACCGCGCCATTTTCAACCTCAAAGGGTCCAGCTTCTCGGGCTCTACGGAGTAGACAGTCTCTGTCTCTATAATGCATTAACTTCGCCACCACCACTACCCGTGGTGGCCTCCCCAGTGCCAGAGGTCTCGAGGGGACTCGGTGTGCTCTCTCCAGGGAGAAAAAGGCCATAAGGTGGTCCAGCGCCACGACTGTGCGTAGCCATCCTTCGAGGAATTCCACCATGTCGGAACCCTCCACTCCCTCCCGAAGGCCCACCACCCGAATGTTGTTCCTGCGGTTCCTGCCTTCTGCATCTTCCACGCGGTGTTCGAGGCGGTGTACACGGTCTGTCAGCTGTAGGACTGATGCTGCGAGGTTTTCGTGCTTCGGAGTGAGTTCTGATATTGTTGCCTCTGTGGCTTTCACTCTGGTGCCAGCTTGGTGTGGTCTGCCCTCAGTAAACCCAGCTCCACTGCCACTTGGTTGATGTTTTGTCGTAAAGTTATTTTTGTGTCTTCAATGGCCCCTAGGATCTTCTCCAGGGTTGCCTGAACCATTGGTTGCGCGAAATCTCCCATGGTCTCTTTCTGTTGTGTGCTTATAGGATTACGATGCAATGTCTTGCTTCTGGTCTTACCCTTGGATGACATTCGGGACTCGTGTTACTGTGGGCTAGATGTCGAACGAGGCGGTGACCCACTCACCGACTGGGGATGGGTGTATTCATTCTCCTGTCGGGCCCAGTTTATCTGATCTGCGGCCCCCGGACCGGTTGCCAGGATATGCAAGGATGGTTCCAGTTAGTGTGCTCATCAGGTGCGGTTCATATTAGGATATAGATTGCGGTTATTGTCTACATTAATTTCTGGCAACTAGATACACTACAGTTCTACACGTGGACTTGCCCCTCCTAGTGTCTGTGGGCCCTCAGTGTGTCCGGCACCAACCGAATCATCCGTATCCCCACTCCGGTCTAAGAGCGTCTGGCGACCAACTCCCATCCGAGTCCCGCAAACCGGTCCTCCCTCGATCGCCCTGGCCCAGTTCGTCATGCCTGTTACCTTAGGGTATTTGAGAGCTGAAGCGATCTCCCGTTCCGAAGCCGCGATGGAGTAGTCTTTCCTCTAGTATGCTATCTGTCCCCTCGGATAAGCTCGCGCCGTGTCCCTCCTTCGGGCAGGGGAACAGCCTTCCAGCCTCCAATTGTCAGGACCACCGCTGGCCGGTCTCGGACTCGGAGGGGCGGGTCCTCAAGGCCCAGGCCCCCAGGGCCTTCCAGCGTCGGGTCCGCATCGGTGCCCGTTCGCGGCGTCCTCCAGCACGCTTCCTCCTCCTTCGGCCCTCATATTGGACCCCGCCGGGGCCTTCCCGGCAGGCTTCCCTCCGCCGGTCTCGGCAGCTGGGTCGTTGCTCCCCCGGGAGCAACCAGGGGAGTTCCACGTCTCAGCCACAGCAGGCAGCACGTAGCCTCAGCCTCACCCGGAGTCACTTACTGGCGCCCGGCTCTCTTCACCTCTGCCCAACGCTGCTCGCACTTCGTATCTCCGGTCCGGCCTAGCCCGGGTCCACACACGCGCTGGGTCTCGGTCGCCTGGATTTGTCTCTGCAGCTCTTCCTCTCGATCCGGTGGTCTCGACGGCCAACCCGGCTCTGCAGCTTCAAGATCGCGCCCCCGGCTCCCGGGAACATGTCGATTTTCACAGGATTAATTAAGGCCTCGACGGAGCTCTAAAACTAAGCGTCCGCCATGTTGGCCCGATCAGCCATGCCCCTCCACCAGGGGTCCGATATCCCACATTTATAAAGCTCTGAAGGGAAATTGTATGGCAGATATGACAGTGGTCTGTGATAGATGGAAGGGCAACATCTTGGAGCCACTTATGGAGGGAGAATGGAAGAGGGCCTGCCCTCACATTAAGGAGGTAGCCAGTGATGCAAGACTCAAGCTCACTCAGAATTATTATTGACACCACACTTATTTAAACCCACAAAGATGGCATAGGTTTGATGCATCCAGACCAGCCGCGTGTCCCAGATGTGGGATGGAGTTGGCAATGTTCTTGCATATGACATGGGAGTGCAATAAGTCACAGTGTTATTGGGAGGAGGTGCTACGGTCCCAGAGGGAGGCCACACATCAGGATAGATGCCTCGGTCAAACACTGACTGCTGGGTGTGCTCCAGACTCAAAATTCAGGGGCCAAAATGCAGTACAGGTTTGTCCTGCTGGGACTGCCCATGTTCCACAAATGGCTGACGGGTATGCGTGAGCAGGGACTAGCGCAGGACAAGAGCTTAAAACTTGTGCGTACGGATGAGAATGCAGAAAGTGTAATAGAGGTGTGGGGGGTATGCTGGAAACTCTAGTGGCAGAAACGTTGATGAATGATGACTACTCTGGTGCCCCCCCAGGACCCAGGGTTGGGAGAATCCATAGCAGATGCATGCAAGAGGGTTTCCACAATGAGTATGAGAGCACACATGTGATTGGGTGTGTGGCCAGGGGATGGTTCCAGTGACCTCAGGGGAGGCCCCCCACATTTCCTCCCCTTTGTAGCACCCCAGGTGTACCTGACAACTCCTTCCATCCTCCCTGTTGGGAAGTCTAGGGGTGCGGAAAACAACCATGACATCATTAATACCTGCTGATGATCACTGTAGACATTGATAGTTACTTGTAGTATGTTTGTTTTGATGACTGAGGTCATGTAAGCCAAGCTTGCCAGCTGACCTATTGCTGGGCTGTTCGCTAATTGGGAGCCATATAGGCTTCAGACGAACATAACGTGGGATAACTGGTTACTCAACCCCAAGAGGATAGGGAGCAGCAACTCTCTAATCTACATGGGGAGACTGCTAAAACTAAGAAAATCTGTGTTATCGATAACTATACTACGATGATGTGTCAAATGTCATGTTAATCTCAACAGAGACATGTTAAAAAATTATAACTTATATTTTAATTTTTATACTTTTGCTAATAATTCATATTTTGGTAGTGGGTTGGTGGGTTTCTACGGGAATATGGTGAGACTTGAATTTATTTATGTTTTAATTGATCGTTAATATTATTTTTAAACTGATAGTTAAATATGTATATCTTTCATTGTTTATTCTTTTTCTCATTTGGTTGATTTATTTGATCTTTTTATTAATTTATTGTTGCAGGTTTCAATATTAATATTTAGAAAATATGTTTAAATTTAAGTAAATGTTTTCAATTAAATATCTTACATTTATTGATTTTTGGGGGGGGTTGTAGGAAGGTAAGTGAATTTAATTGTAATTAGTTCAATTTTTTAAACTTGATTTTGATTTTTTTAGGTTTATATTATATGCAGTGTTCATATAAAATATGATGTAAAAATGTATTGTTAGGAAATTCAGTGTGTTGGAATGGCACTTTCCCTACTGTTGTGAACATTGATGAGGGAATGGCAAACCTAACCCCTCTGCAGTCTAACACTTTCCCTACTGTTGTTTATCTTGGAATGGGTAATTGTACATACTTACCCCTCCAATGTTCAACACTTTTCCTACTCTTGCTTAGACTGAAGTGGGAGCAGTAAATCAAACCCCTCCGAACTCCAACAATTTCAGTAATGTTGAGTAAAGAGGACTCATATTATTTTTACTTAATTTTCTTGTTTTTTTGTTTCAAGGTTTTGCTTTTTACATGTTTATATTATTATTCAAGAAAATGTAATTATTTTTATATTACTTATATTTCTTGTTATATTTTTATAGCTAGACATAAACGTAAAAAAGAAAATATATATATATACATACATATATATATATATATATATATATATATATATATATAGTCACTTTTAAACAACTAAAGGTTACAGGGATGTTATAGTTAGGCCTATATTTTAAATGTAATTCACCACTTATAGTTAGAGTTTCCTCAAGTAACTATAACTCAAGCCCTAAGGTAACTATAATTCGCACCCTCGCATGCACAGCTTTTTCGTCAAGCATTTTACTGCAAATATTACATTGATATTATCAATGATGTTATCAGAGATGTCATAAGTGCCGTCATTTGTGGGGTCGTAGCAAGGGCGTGACTTATAGTTACCTTAGGGCATGACTTAAAGTTACTTGAAGTAACTCTAACTATAACTGGTGAATTTCTATGGTTTTGTACGTTTAAAATGTGAGCTTAACTATAACGTCCCTCTAACCTTTGTTTTTTTTAAGTGAATTTTTATGTTGTTTTTTTAAATTCTATTTCCTAACTATAACATCCCTGCAACCTTTGCTTTTTTCAGTGAATTACTATTTTTTTTTAACATATGGTAATTTTCATTACTATTTGATAATCCAACCACCACCGCGCAAGGGCTTCGCTTCACGTGCACGGGCCCCTCTGGCCAGGCCATAATACCAACCCCATTTACCACCCAACCTTGCACCCTGCACGTCCTTCACCCATGTGGAGGGGAGGTTGCCCGCAAGACCTGGCCGGCAGCCTGACACTGCCGTCAATCCCCTCCAATCACCCAACCCCATGCTGAGCACAGCCCTTTGGCCGTGCATGGCGGGAGCTGGCCGTGGCCTCTCTGGGTGTGAGAATAGGTGTGAGAGTGGCTGTCAGACTGCCTGTCTGGGTGTGAGAGTGGGTACATCATAGTTTTAGTCGATGCGTCAGTGTGTGTGGGTCTGTGAGTGGGTGTGCATTAGGGTGCCTGTGGGTCAGTGAGTGGATGTGTGTCAGTATGAGTGGGTCTGTGAGTGGATGTGTAACTGTCTGAGTGGATCTGTGAGTGGGTGCTTGAGGGTCTGACTGGGGCTGTGAGTGGGTGCACGAGGGTCTGACTGGGGCTGTGAGAGGGTGGGTGAGTGTTTGAGTGGGTGAGAGACTGAAAGAGATAGAGAGACAGGAAGAGAGCAAGAGGGACAGAGATAGAGAGATGTTTAGGCTTTGATATATGACATACTTGGAATTAGATATTTCTGGACAATTTAAAAAGAAAAAAATATTTGTCATTTGAAAAGAGTAATATTACCTTTCAGTATGAGCCTTAAAGATTTGCAGTAAAAAAAAAAGAGGGAAACAAGTCCGGCTGGACTAGAACCCTCAACGCTCAGTGTGAAGGTCTGCGACCCTCATACTGAGATATTAATTTGTTGTTTTTTATATTATTTTTTTAGCTCTTTATGGGCTTTTAGGGAACACAGGGGAGTGGTCCCTACATGTTTTTTTTGTTATTTTAACACAAGCCCTATAGGGGGGATCTGGCACTGGTGGGAAAGCCCCAAGGCCTCCCCAGCGGTGCCATTGATTAAGCAAGCACAGAGCTTCTTTAACAGCAGCTCCCTGCTTGCTGAAGCATCTTGCAGGGGACAGAGATGAAAGCTTTGGTTTTTGACAGTGGGACCTGCTTTACAGATCCTGCTGTCAAAAACCAAAGTGTTTGCTATGGCTTGGCTGCAGCTCCAAGCCACAGCAAACAGCTATATCCCAGGGGTGGGTACCCTGGGACATAGCCAGAGTGGGCCCTGAGGGGTGGCGGTCCCCAGGGCCAGCAGTGGCTCCATGAGGGGGGGCTCATGACCCCCTCCAACAAGATATAGCCCAGGGGGTGTGGTGATCCCTGAGGCAAAAGGGGATCCGAAACTGATTCCCTGTAATTATTTCTGATATAGCCCTGGGGAGGTGATGATCCCTGGAGCATTGGAAGTGCGCAGCTCCCCCCCCACTAACTATCAAAATATAGCCCCAGGGAGGTGGTGAATCCCTGGGGCTGCGAGGGCAGCACCCCGCTCCTATTGTCATTATAGCCCTGGGGAGGTGGTGATCCACATGGTGTGGGAAGGGCTGCACAGCCCCGCTGATATTTGACTGTAGCTCCGGGGCGGTGGTGATCCTGGGGGCTATGGGTAAGGCCATCAGGCTTCCCCCACGATGTAAAAATATTTTTGCCCCAGGGGGTTGGTGGTCCTCGGGGCGGGTCATGTGGCCCACCAGCTGATATTTCATAATAGCCCTCGGGAGGTGGTGATCCCCAGGGCTGTTGGGAGGGCCAGGAGACCTCCCCCAATTAAAAAGAAGACTGTCCCCAAGACCTTGCCCACCCGGCGGCTTATTTAAAAGCAAGCACAGGAGTCTGCACTTTTTTTTTTTTTTTAACCTTTGATTTGCGATCCCGTCACAAATTTGCTGTAAACATTTTTTTTAATGCTTTTTAGCCCTGCGGGAGGGTCCCTTTGGGACTCCAACACCAGAGCTAAGAGGTTGCGGTGTTCATACCCTGGCCATGGTATTTTTTATTCTTTTTTCTGGGACTCTGCTTCAGCTGAGTCCCAAGATGCCTGCAAACACTTCAATGGCTTAGTTTGTTGAAGTGTTGTCAGCCAATTAAATCTCTACACAAGATCGGGAAGGGTTGTGAATCCTTTGAGTCCCTAGATGTACACATTTGGATTTTCTTTAATTTCTCAAGAACTACTGAACAGATTTACACCAAAACATAAAAAGGTTGCTTTCCGGCAAATTTGGTGTAATTCTGTCCAGTAGTTTCGGCGTTATTGATGTTCAATGTTCCTGTGGAAATATGAATGGGGAAAAAGTTTTTAGGACCCCCTTTTTCTCAGCCCTTGCTGGACAGATCACCCTGCAGCTTTCCAGACAGCAGCTCAAGTTAGCATTGTATTCTCGTGGAAAACTTTGTGACGATTCGTCAAGGGTCGCCAAACTTATTAGCAATACAAAGACTCTCTTTCTATAGAAACTTGGTCCTAACTATAACTACGTAGTACCGACCGCCACTCGGTAATATATACAGTCAAATAAATTATTACAACTATTCATTTATGACTATATTAATTTGTGCAAATTAACTATTTTAAATACATTACTTTAAGGTTGATATATTTTTTTTTTTTTAAACACACACAATATCCTTAATTGTTTCTGGTTCATATTCTCTTCCACAATAATATTGACACAATGGGGTCATTCCAACCCTGGCGGTCCATGACCGCCGGGTTGGAGGACCGCGGGAGCACCGCCGACAGGCCGGCGGTGCTCCAATGGGCATTCCGACCGCGGCGGTAAAGCCGCGGTCGGACCGGCAACACTGGCGGTCTCCCGCCAGTGTACCGCCGCCCATTGGAATCCTCCAAGGCGGCGCAGCTAGCTGCGCCGCCGAGGGGATTCCGACCCCCCTTACCGCCATCCAGTTCCCGGTGGTCCGCCCGCCGGGAACCGGATGGCGGTAGGGGGGGTCGCGGGGCCCCTGGGGGCCCCTGCAGTGCCCATGCCACTGGCATGGGCACTGCAGGGGCCCCCGTAAGAGGGCCCCTAAATGTATTTCACTGTCTGCTGCGCAGACAGTGAAATACGCGACGGGTGCAACTGCACCCGTCGCACAGCTTCCACTCCGCCGGCTCGATTCCGAGCCAGCTTCATCGTGAAAGCCTCTTTCCCGCTGGGCTGGCGGGCGGCCTGAAGGCGGCCGCCCGCCAGCCCAGCGGGAATGTCAGAATTACCGCCACGGTCTTTCGACCGCGGAACGGTAACCTGGCGGCCTCCGCCGCCCGCCAAGGTCAGAATGAGGGCCAATATGTTTGTTGTTCCCTTTATAAATATTGGAGCAAGATCTTATGGCAAAGAATATTTTTCACTGCATAGTTAGGTCTCTAAATACTTTTCTTCACAATATTCTGTCAGACAGCCCCCATTTTCACAAGAGCATCAAATTCATCAGACGTCTTTCTGATTTTTTAAATTCTGTCCTGGAGATATCACTAAAAATTCGAAAAGTCATCAAGTGCATCAATCGCTTCACCAGCTCGGCATAGATTTGAGAACTGTACGGTTTAAAACAAGATTGGTAACTTACTTGTTTTGGATAGCATACTCATAATTAGCTTTATTGAAAGGGATAAATGTATGAAAGTCCTTATGTAAATAAAAAAAAATCTGTCCTCTATAAACCTCCTCCATGAATCATGACTTGCTCAACAACTTCTGACTCATCTTCAATCTTCCCTGAATGACCTGAATAACTAGAATAATGGAAAAACTACAATTCAGACACACAGTCGATTAGACAAACAGCAAGATGCAACTGGACCATTAGCAATTCAGATGTCAGCCCATATGTGGTAGCAAGTTAGCTCACTTGGAAATCAGGTGGGCATTCTAGAAATCGAAAATAACACAACTTGCCATTCCTGGACTCACTTGAGGGCTTAGAATCAGGATTAATATGTTCAACACAACTCTAGAGAGGCTGTAACCAAGAGTCAAGAAAGGCCATAGGTCACCCATTTCTGTTGACATGCAGAGTTTCATAGAGCTCTTCACTTTCTCAAGCCGACTCAACAGTTTACTATGTACTCTTACCATTGTCTGACCCCTTGGCTTCAATTTCACATTAGGTAGATGGTCCACAACTAGGCACCTCTTCTGGGTGTGTTAGCTCAGGTGTGGAGAACATAGCCTGTCACCATTAGAGTTGATTTCCTTATACTTCAAGGCAATTCAGAGAGCCTGATTGCCCACAACAATCTGCACTTGAATGCAAAAAGGCAGAAATAGTTCTCTTCAGCACACCTTGTTCCACTTACTTTTTAGGGTCTAACGCCTTAAGGACAGTACCTATGACAGTGAGGTATATTTGTAACCTTAAAATCATTTGATTTGCCAGCCACCTTTTACCAAGCAAATAAACCAATTGTTGTGAGCAGTAACCATCAATTCAATTTGTCAAGAAACAAAACTTTGTCTTCCCTACCTACATCTTTGACATCACTTGGAAATCCTACATGCATGCCAGATGGTGAGGGCAGGCTGTGACGTACTGCTCTCAGGTTAGTGTTGATGCCCCATTATAACCAAGGGTCTCAGAAGGGACTGTCCTTACAGGGACCTGGCCGAAGGACTACTCAGCCCCTGCCACCCCAACCAGCTACAAAATAATCCTCAGAGACTGACCAACCAGACACGGAGGAGGAGTTGCCATCATCCACAAGGATTCCATCAGACTCACCACCTCCAACAACCTCCACTCACCTGTCATGGAGTACCTCAATTTCCATCTCCAAACCAAGACCCACTCAAACATCAGAGGTAGGCTTGCCTATAGACCACCAGAACCCCGACCCCCCTTCTGCAACTCCATACCCAAAATCATTGCCCTCCTCGCTTTGGACTCCAGACACTACCACTTCCTCTGCAACTTTAATTTCTACCTAGGAGGACCCCCAGACACCAACTCAGTTCACCCTGCCATACTCCATGGATAACCTGGGTCTCAAACAGATGATCGCCAACCCCACACACCCCGGCCACATCCTCGACCCAATCTTCACATCCAGCGACAAAATACAGTTTAGCCACACAACCGAGCTCACCTGGACAGACCACAACATCGTCCACTTCACTATCAATGTAAACCAACAGGCCACCTTCCCCTCTCCCCCGCCGCCTGCCGCAGCTGGAACACCAGCACAAAATCCCAGTGGACAACCACCCTCAACACCACCACCCTCCACACGTCCAACAATGTCAATGAAGCTGCTGCCCACTTTTTGGAATGGCTCACCACCAGCGCCGACTCCATCACACCCATCAAACCCCTGCACAATAGCAGGACTAGCAAACACGTCAACTGGTTCACCCCCAAACTCAAAGCAGAAAAACTGAGATGCAGACCCCTAGAGAACCGCTGGTGCATCAGCAAAAACCCAGAGGACCGCATAGCCTTCAAGACAGCCCTCAAATCCTACCCCCACACCATCAAAGAAGCAAAGAACACTGCACTGACCACCCACCTCCAATCCACTAACTGCACCAAAGAACTATATTAAATCATCAGAGAATTCTCCTCATCAGACCCCATCGAAAACACCATTCAACACTCCCAGGCCTTCTGCAACTATCTCGCTGACTTCTTCCACACAAAGATTGCCAACATCTACAAAAACGTCTAACTCCAATCACAGGAGCCAGACTGCCCAACTCCTCACACCACTTTCCCACCCTACCGCCTGAGCAACTGGACCCTCCTTGACACTGAAACCAAAACATCCATCATGTCCTCCATCCATCCCGGAGCCCCAAAGGACCCCTGCCCTCACCACGCCTTCAACCTCGGACACAAGGTAATCGAACTTCTGCACACAAACATCATCAACTTCTATTTCAAATCCGCTACTTTCTCGGAATCATGGAAACACACCAAAGTAAAACCACTTCTGAAAAAAGCCACAGCTGACCTTTCTGACCTCAATAACTACAGGCCGATCTCACTCCTCCCCTTCCAAACCAAGGTACTGGAGAAAGCCGTCATCCTCCACCCCACGGACTACCTGGAATCAAATCACCTGCTCGACCCCTCCCAATCCGGGTTCAGCACCAACCACAGCACAGAAACCGACCTTCTAGCCACCACTGACAACATAAGAGCCATCTTAGACCATATGGAATCAGCAGCCTGATCCTCCTGGACTTGTCAGCAGCCTTCAACACTGTCTCCCACCACCTCCTCATCCAAAGACTTCACCTCATCTGCATCTGGAGCAACGCACACAAGCTACTAGCCTCCTTCCTCACCTGCCGCACCCAGAAGGTCCACCTCCCACCTTACGTCTCTGACCCCAAGAGCATCATATGCGGTGTACCCCAAGGCTCCTCACTGAGCCCCACTCTTTTCAGCATCTACATGATGCCACTAGCAGCCATCGTCTGCAGCCACAATCTCAACATCATCTCATACGCCATTGACACCCAACTCATACTCTCCCTTTCCAAAGACAGAGACACCACCATAGCAAACTTCCAAAATGCCATGACCGACATTGCCGACTGAATGAGAACCAACTGCCTCAAACTGAACACCGAAAAGACCAAAGTTCTCCTCTTCGGAAGACCTCCCTCACCGTGGGATGACACCTGGTGGCCCTCCACCCTAGGACCAGCACTCTCCCCCCACCACCCATGCCTGTAACCTCTGCATCATACTCAAAAGCGAGCTCTCCATGAGACAACAGGTCAACGTGGTGCCCTCTACCTGCTTCAATACCCTCAGAATGCTCTGCTAAAATCTTCAGATGGATCCCAAAAGACACCAGAAGAACCGTCACACAAGCCCTTATCACCAGCCGTCTTGACTACAGGAACGCCCTTTACGCCGGAACCACCGCCTTTCTTCTCAACCACCTCCATACAATCCAGAACACAACGGCAAGTATCATCCTGGATCTGCCAAGACAATCCCACACCACCCCCCACCTCTGCACCCTGCACTGGCTCCCCATCGAGAAGAGGTGCCACTTCAAACTGCTCATGCATGACTACAAATCCTTCCACAACACAATTAATGAATACTTGAATAACCGACCAGACTTTTAACCACCCCACCAGACACCTGCGCTCAGCCTCCCTGGCCCTCACCACCATCCCCCAAATCCAGCACACTCAAGTCAGAAGATGCGCCTTCTCCCACCTTGCTCCCCATCCACCTCTATACCTCCTCCTCCCTCGCCAAATTCAGGAGCGGCTTCAAGTCCTGTATGTTCGAGTAGCTCTTCCCCACGTAGCACCTGGATACCCCTGCGGTGATTAGCAAGCTGTACAAATACTAATTGATTGATTGATTGATTGACATGTTTTCCACTCTTAAATATTATTCACCTCACAGCAGGGTTCGAACTCATGTTGCCAGGCTACACAGGGTAGGTCAAAAGCCATGTTTTGACTGTCACTGTAGTGGATGGCACAATAGGTGCTGCAAGCTACAAGTGCCATTTAATTTTCCATGTCATGGGTGTATTTTGGCACAATATTTTAAGGCATTATAGAAAAGTTAAATGTGCCAATAAGGGTTTAAGGAACCTTCAACATCTCTTAGGGGACATCAAACATATAATGGGCACTAGATTGTAGTGTCCTATGTTAGAGTTCAATATTACCAGCAGGTTATTCACCCCCAAAAATAAAAAACTGTGAACAATTACCCAACAAGGGATCATTTTGCACATATAATGTTAAGCTTTTTATTTGGCTCTAGCTTCAAAAGAAAGTACATGCACTGCTCTCCAAATAGAAGGAAGCTAAAGAGGATCAATGACACAACAAATGACACTAAAAGGCTATCCTTACTCAAAAAAACTAAATACTGAATTGTTGTTAATAAATGTTTCTTCTACACATCTCATTTCTCCTTACATCTGTGAATGTTGGCACGCTCCTTTATTCCCCAAAGTAAGGCAAAATATTCATTCTATTACATTGGACTAGTAGGTACAAATGGCTACACTTATATTGCACCGTGAGTGCACAGGTCGTTCTCACAGTTTTCACTCTGGGGAAACACAATGATAATGGAGATTGTAGAATATACACTTGTGGATGGAACAGTTGATTAAAATATTCTGCTCCCACCACATACATCTCTCCTACATATGTTTTATGGCAATGGTAGTGTCTGCAGAGCTATTGCAATTTTCAGCTAATTTATTTTGTAGTTAACTTGGTTAGGTAGATGGTCCACCTTGGTACCTAAGGGTGTGCCATCTCTTTCTAGAAAGAGGAGGTATTAGACCACAAATGTCCAGTCTAAATGAATGCTTTGAAGTAGGCTCAATCATATGTAACTCTCTCTATGATTGTACCATGATTTGCCCACAATTGCCTCATTCATCACAGATTGTCATTTGGTGGCTCCTGGCTCTTGTAACACACACAGAAGCATTCCGCGTTGGTGATGGGAATTTCAGTGCAGGTCCCACTGCAGTCATAGCAGTTTTATGCCCACAGATCCACACTTATAGGCACATAGTATTACACAAAAGGGGCATCATATGTGGTAATGGTCCAATAGGTACCTCATCTCCGTTTCTTACAATGCCAGTAAAACCTGTGCAGGGCGTCTTACCACTATCTGTAGTGTATCCCTGGTACTGGTCGGGAATTTTAATGTCATGCCCGTTCTTTTTACAGGTCTGGATTCTGAAGGTTGTTGATGCCACTATGTTGTGTATGTCAGCTAACATGTTTGACTAACCTGTTAATTTGCAGGATGGTAGGATGGATTTTTAGTAATTAAGGCAGAGTTGACAAATGCCCTGACTACACCAGTATGGTGTTTGACCAGAGATGTTTCACGGCATGGGCAAAGTGTGTGACTGCCGAGGGTCCCACCTTCCAGGAGGACCCTGGATAAGTGAACCTTTCTCTATTGTCTGCCTATTTTCCTATCTAAATCTTTAACATATAATTCAATATTGTTTGGCATCCTAGGCCTTAAATTAGTTGAAAAGGGGTCATAAAATTCAAAATTGTTCTGGATATGGGCCCCAAAATATTTTTCCCAGAGGGGTACCCAAATCCTTAGGATGAGACTGTGTTTGGAAAGGTTAAACTGAAGTGTTTTGCTAAGTAGTTTTAGTTGGCGGAAAGACAACTTCATCACTGTCTCGATTTGTGAGTTAAGTATAAGATCAGAATCCTAGAGGATGCTAAGTACATTTACCTTTATTTTGAATGAGACGGTATCCACAAAGAAAGTTGGAGGGTGGCCGAAATAGTAATTTTTATTTAAGAGGAAAGAAGGTCCTAGCACCATGATTTCTGTTTTTTAGCTCTTATGATTGCGGTTCACACGACTCATTCAGGTTTCAGTTGCAGTACAGCCATTAATTCCCTTTGCCTGCACCACTCAAGTATATCTGAGTTTCATGGCATATCAGTGGAGCATTGGTTTGTGAGATCTTGGGAGGTCAATGAGTAGTTTAATATGCACGTTGAAGAGTAAGGGTGATAAAGGGATCAGACACTTCACATGGAGAGGAAAAGAATGTGTCTAATTTGAACTCTTGAGGTTATTTTTCTAGAAAGGACTTTACATTGTGATCATTGACAAGTGCCACTGATTTTAGTCTTTACAAGAGGAGAGTGTGTTGCCCATTATCAAGGACAGCAAACCTGCCAAGGAGGATCAGCATTTAAACCAATACCTGGTCAGCCATCTTGAGCGTGTCATCACACATGACTGTGAAGTGTTTCTTTTACATGTTTTGCCTGCAAATTGGAAACATTGTTAGAGTCAGGATCGGGTAGGAGCTGAGAAGTGCTGCTTTTTTCATGATTCACACCGTCGTTGGTGGTGATGCGGTGTCCTTGCAGCCGCGGTGATGTGGAAGTGATGTGGTAAAGGCGATGTGTTGGTTCGTGCAATAAGGTTAATGCACCGTTATTTGCAGAAGCAGCCAGACAAAAAAGACTTCCAAGGGTCCAGGACTGGGTTTGCACCACTTGGTAGGGCAGGACTCACAGTTGGCAGAGCCCACAGGCTGTAGCAGGATTGTTGGAAGTCTTGTGTGTCCCCGAGACCCTAGAAACCAGGAGGCATGCCAGCAAGCCCTTGAAATCACTTAGGTTCAAGTGATGCAGGTCTAGTCCTCCCCACTCATGCAGGGGGGCAGCAGGCAGCAGGGCAGCTCATCAAGGCAAGAGTCCAGCAAGGTAGGGATCCAGCAGAGTAGCAGTCCTTTAAGCAGCATAGCAGTCCTTCCTTGGCAGAGTCTTCACAGGTCCAGAAGTGTGCTGATTTGGTGGGGTCAGACAGCCAGTATTTATACTCATTTATGCCTTGGGGAGACTTTAAAGAAGGGTCCTTGAAGTGCACAGAGGTTCTTTCATCCCAGCCCTGGCTCCAGACTAGCAGTAGGAGTCAATTGGCCCTTTGTATGGGGAGAGGCACTGCCTATTCATTTGTAAGTGTCAGCCCTCCCCTCCATTCCTACCTAGGAATAGCCATCAGAATGCAGATGAGTGCTTAGGCATTCCTAACCTTGTGGCTGTCTAGCGGGAATGCACAAAGTGTAGCTGTAACCCACCCCAGACGTGTCTTGGAAACAGGCTGCAGGCATACAGAGCTCTATGAGCAGAGAAATGCCCATTTTGTAAAAGTGGCATTTCTAAAATAGTAATGTTAAATCCAATTTTACCAGTAAAGAGGATTTATCATTAGCATTCCAACGATATGAAACATGATTCAGCTACTCCTTCTCAATCAGGAATTACAGTTTAGAAGTATAAGAAGGAATTCTCAACGTTAACCTATGAGAGCGGGTACACCTCACAGTACTGAAAAACGATTTGGGGAGTTTTTCACTACCAGGACATGCATACCTTGAAAGTACATGTCCTACTTACACAGCAGCCTGTCTTATGGGCTAACTACGGCCTACGTTAGGGGTGGCATGTGCCACAAAAGGGGAGCATGAGGCTTGGCAAAGGGTTTTAAATGCCACGTCGAGGTGGCAGTAAATCTGCACACACAGGCTATGCAATGGCAAGCCTGAGCCATTGTTAGAGTGCTACTGGAGTAGGTGTCACAATGAGTGCTACAGGCCCAACAGTAGCATTTAATCTACAGGTCAAGGCACAAGTAGTGCACTTTATCAAGGACTCATAAGTAAATTACATTTGCCAGTTGGGATTAGGCCAATTTTACCATTATTTAGAGGAGAAAGCACATGCACTTTAGCACTGGTTAGCAGTGGTAAAGCGCAAAAACAAGGTCAGAAAATGGAGGGAGGCAGGCAAAAAGATGGGGTGAAGACCAACCTAAGGCTATCAGGTCTAACTGGAACATTGTTTATTAAGCAATCTCTGAGAATACTAGGGGTTCTTACTATTCCTTTGAGGATCCTTCTGGATGGAGATGCATAGCTGTTTGCTGATGCCTGTGTGTATAAAATCTCTAAGATGACTCAGAGGCTTGTTTATGTTAATAGAAAAAGATATTCAGGTATGTTGGTTTGAAGGTCTTGGTGTTTGTTTTTCATTTGTTCAGAAGAATGTTGGCTTGTCCTGGGTTAGTAATACTGAAGCAGATAATGTAGTGGTCTCACCACATACCTGATGAGGTGGGGGGGTCAGAGATCTGTAGGCCATGTTGAACCACTCCCTCTAGGCAATGTCCTTTGATGTGTGTGAGGAACTGAAAGAGAATTCCGAAATTGGAGCTTTCACAGGTGTGGATGGACACTCTAAATAAGGGTATGGTTTGGTCTTCAAGCCAGAAGCTGAGGTCTCCCATTAAAAGGATGTGATTAAATGTGAGGAACAGATGGGTAAACAGAGTACACAATTCACAAACGAAGGATGTGATGTTTCAATCTCATTTTGTCAGTGCTTGATACTGATCATTTCTCTTTACGTGCCTGTGGTTCAAGTTCACTTAGTTGCTAACAGTTTGGGAATTCTCAGGGGTTATTCTCTTTGCAAGGGTGTTACCAAAAGAATTGTATTATTTATATTGATCCCCAATACATAACTACTGATTCTGTTGGTACAGGGCACCGTGGGGTAACTTGCATCACTACTCTCGAGATAGCAGCCTGTAAATTAACAAGTAAGGGGTGAGCACAGGTGGGGGGGGCCTCGGTTATCGCGAGATGCCATCCCAGAGGCTTGGTGGAGTTACAGGGCAATCCTACAGCTTTAAAATTGATTAAAAGGCCTCCAGATGGTGATTCCTGGAGCCAAAAGCTATTCCTCAAGCTACTTGGAGCCTTTACGGCGGGCCTGGGATGACCCGACGGCGCTCCTTAATCCCACAAGGGACAGTTGGAATCCTGAGCAACTGTGGAGACTGGCCGGGGTCTCGCTCTGACTTGTCAGGAGCATGACAAAATTGATAAAGTGGTAAACCACAATAAAGGAACGAGCTGTAAGATGCTAAGCATGTTGGTGCAGAGAACACCAGACGGAACAGCTCTAGCTTTCTCAGGATGGGTGTAGGCCAATGTTTAAGAAACTCATCTCCGACACCGGGATCGCTCGTAAACTAACCCAACCTGTGTAAATAATAAACTTGCGACATATTATACCCACAAATGTTGTCCTAGCATTTATTATGTCGCATGCATGATATTGTGATAAACGCCAATTGCACACTCACTAAGGGACTAGGGGTAGCAGCGCTATGCACACAGCAAATTTGCTTTATTACGTCTAGGTACTTTTGCGCCGTGCTTTTGTTTCTAGATTCCTCCACACCACCAACTTCCCCCAGCCCTCTCAACTTCTCAGTGCTGGCAGCACCCCTTCTCCTCATCCCTTCTGAAGTCTCTGGTCAACCCACTGCGACATGCTTACAGTTTCACTTTCAGCCAAGGGATAAAAATAAGAGCATTCACTGGCTTCCTTTTGAAATTGCGTGCAAGCCAAGTAAACAATCGCGTGACAGAAGATGAAATCACGAGAGCTGGCAGGTTTCCCAGAATGGTCTGTGCTCTGCAATACGCCCTCCTCTCCCCGCGCATGCTTTCAACTTGCCTTGTCTGTGCTAGTAGTTGCCTGGACAGGCTCATGTTCCGGTTTTTGTTGAGTGGGCAATTGTGAAATACATTGTGCAAGAAGACAAGCTGTGTACGCCAAGCTGTAGCTTCAAGACCGGCTACAGAAAATGAGAGGTGCAAGTTGATGACTGATGCAAACATAAAAACAAGTGCAAGAGCCAAACTATCTTCCAAATGTTACAATAGCATACGTTTTCCATGTGTAGGATTTGTTCGGCAGTGGTCTTGGACCAATAACAGCAGTAAAAACAAATTTAGGGAAAGGAAAAATAGGTCAAGTAGATTTCCAAAGGCCTCAGAAACACTTTTAAAAAGTCAATTCACTAAAACGTTCTAGTAGCATATGTAATGAAAGCACGGATTATGATTTAAAGCGTGTCACTACTAGCTAAGCCACATACATGCTTACCTGAAATGTAGACTTCGTTTTTATACGTAATGCATGAAAATTCCACCCATTTCCTGTTTTCACTTTCAGTGTCCTGCTCTGTGATTGGCAGTTTAGCTACTTCCAGACGGCTTCTCCTCAGCGGGTCGAGACAGGTAACTTCAGAGACAAATTTTTCATCTTTTGTGCACCCTCCTATTATCATAAACACTTCAGACTGGAACTCCTGCATCCTTGGCTTTGTTCTTTCTGAAATGATCTAGAATGTAAAGACAATTATGTGAACTTAAGAGTATGCCTGTTTTTATTATGTTAAAGGTGAAAAATACTATATATCTTCAGAAATTATCGAAACAGCATCATATGTCCTGCATTGGTAACATTCACTTTGTACCTTCATCATAAGTCATGCAATGCCAGCAAACGATGCATAAATATATTTCTGTATTCACCCAGATTGTTCTACTTTAAATGTCGAATTCTGCAGTATATGAACGTACAACTCTTTGGCATTAGGGCTTCACAACTGATGTGCATAGTAATTTACGCATGCATTTTTTCAGTAGGCTGGAGTTAATGGGTTTATACGGTTTTTATAATGTAACTCAATCACTACGAGTTGAGTATCTTTAACTGCTGCTAGGAAGATGTGGAGAAGAATGATGGTAACCTGAAGTGTTCCTGATCTATTGAGTGTCCTTTCATAGTAATAACAACCTTACTGGAGTTACCTCACCATGCCAGGTAACCAAAGCTAGACTACATTATTAGGGAACACTGGCAGAGAAGGCATAACAATGTCAGCACATCGGGTGCAGGCGAGGAGATTTGTTAGAATCCTCCGGACACAAAACCGAGGTAGGGCTCATTTGGGAGTTCGGCAGAAGGGTGGCACAACATAATGAGCAGTACGACATCTGGGAATATTGCAGCAGTGTGTAGGAAAGTAGCCTCTTTCTAGCATGGTTACCCCGACTTTTGGCTTGTTTGTGAGTGTGTGTCAGTGTGTTTTTACTGTGTCACTGGGATCCTGCTAGCCAGGACCCCAGGTCTCATAGATAAAAAAAAACTATATGTCAGTGTGTTTGCCTGTCTCACCGGGATCCTGCTAGCCAGGACCACAGTGCTCATAGTTTGTGGCCTAATGTGTATGTGTGTGTAGTGCCTAACTGTGTCACTGAGGCTCTGCTAATCAGAACCTCAGTGCTTATGCTCTCTCTGCTTTTAAATTTGTCACTGTAGGCCAGTGACTTCATTTACCAATTTCAATTAGAATACTGGACCCTCCTTATAAGTCCCTAGTATACGGTACCTAGGTACCCATATGGCATTGGGGTTTCAGGAGCTCCAATATGGGCTGCAGCATTTCTTTTGCCACCCATAGGGTGCTCAGACAAACCCTTACACAGGACTGCCACTGCAGCCTGCGTGAAATAGCGCACACACTATTTCACAGCCATTTTCACTGCACTTAAGTAACTTATGTCTAACCTTCACTTGCTGAAGGTTAGGTGCAAAGTTACTAAGTGTGAGGGCACCCTTGCACTAGCAAAGGTGCCCCCACATAGTTCAGGGCCATTTCCCCAGACTTTGTGAGTGAGGAGACGCCATTACACGCATGCACTACATATAGGTCGGTACCTATATGTAGCTTCACAATGGTAACTCCGAAAATGGCCATGTAAAATGTCTAAAATCATGGAATTGTCCCCCCATTCCAAATCTGGTATGGGGGAGCCAATTGCACGCATCCTTTGGGCTCCACCGTGGACCGCCAGTACTGCCAAACCAGCTAACTGAGGCTTGCACTGAAGCTACAGCTGCTGCCACCTCACAGACAGGGTTCTGCCCTCCAGGGGTCTGGGCAGCCCAGTCCCAGGAAGGCAGAACAAAGCATTTCCTCTGAGAGCAGGGTGTTACACCCTCTCCCTTTGGAAATAGGTGTTACAGGCTGGGGAGGGGTAGCCTTCCTCAGCCTCTGGAAATGCTTTGAAGGACACAGATGGTGCCCTCCTTGCATAAACCAGTCTACACCGGTTCAGGGACCCCTTCTCCCCTGCTCTGGCGGGAAACTGGACAAAGGAAAGGAGAGTGACCACTCCCTTGTCCATCACCACCCCAGGGGTGGTGCCCAGAGCTCCTCCAGTGTGTCCCACACTTCAGCCATCTTGCTTTGCAAGGTGGGGGGGGGCACTCTGGAGGGCTCTGAGTGGCCAGTGCCAGCAGGTGACGTCAGAGGCACCTCCTGATAGGTCCATACCTGATAAGGTAGCCATTCCCTCTCTCAGGGCTATTTTGGGTCTCTCCTGTGGGTTCTCTTCGGGTTCTGTTTGCAAGTTTCCTTCAGGAATCCTCTGCAACAACTTTAGCATCCTATGACCTCGGATCAACCGCAGCCTGCTCCAAGAAACGCTGGAACTGCAACAAAGTGTCTACAAGAGACACTTTTCTTCACCAACCTCAGTGCCAAGTCAGCAACTGCAACAGTTTCCATGGTGTGCGTGCTCTGGAGACTCCCTGTCTTCATCCTGTACCAGAAGGACTGAAAAAATCTCCTGTGGAGTGAAGGTGTCACTCCCCTGCTTCAAGCAGGCACCTTCCAGGGCAACAACCGGTACCCTGGGACTCCTCTCACGACAACAAGCATGCTCCTAAGGACACAGAGGGTGGACATCATCGACATAGACTGTCCTGAGGTCCTGCTGAAGCAATTTGGAGGACGTAAGACCTTGCCTTCCCCGAGAACGATGGTACCCCTGTGTCTTCTTTGCCTCCTGAGGCCTCTGTGCACTCTTTGCAAAATTCCTTCGTTCACAGCCTGGCCCAGGTCCCCAGCACTTCACCCTGCGACGCTCAACTTGCTCAACTTGCTGAGTTGTTCTCCGGTGGCGTGGGACCTTCTTTTGTTGTGCTGCATCAACTGCTTATTGCACCTCCTTTGAACCCGGATCCTGCAGCTTCTGGGGGTACTGGCTGACATCCTGAGGGCTCTCTAAAGTGCTGATAGCCCCCTCTTCCTCCTCACACAGAGTTGAGGCCCCCAGGTCCCTCCTGGGTCCATCCAGCGCCATTTTGATGAAAAACGCATTTTTGCTGTAGCAAAGGCTTGTCGGCGCCGTCCAACACGAAATCTCATCTGCAACGATCTTCACGCCGTGGGGCATCTTTTGCATCATGTAGAAACCTTCTGGAATCTTCCAAAGGGTGCATTTCTGCAGTCTTCAACTAACCAGGGACTCTTCTTTTGCATCCTCTTCTGGGTTGGCAGGGGCTCCTGTCCTTCCTGGAACTTCTTTCGACTTCTGGACTTGGTCCCCTTCCTTTGCAGGTCTTCATGTCCAATAATCCAGCAGTTGTTCTTTGCAGACTTGGTTGACTGCTGCAAAATCCCCAAAACGAGGTGTAGTGTGTCCTAAGGAAACTTTCAGTACTTTATGGCTGCTTTTCTGGGCTCTGGGGTGGGGTAATTTACTTACCTGTACTGTATTCTTACTCTCCCAGCGATTCTGCACACACTACACTTGTCTAGGAGGGAATTTGTGATTCACATTCTACTTTTTTAGTATTATGGTTTGTGTTGCCCCTAGACCTTTTTTCTCCCATTGCATTCTATAGGATTTCCTACTGTTTGCATAGTTCTATGACTATTTACTTGACTAATTTTGGTGTCTATTGTATATATTGTGTATAATACTTACCTCCAGAAGGAGTATTCTCTCTAAGATATTTTTGCTACTGTGTCACCCAAATAAATACCTTTATTTGTGGTAACATTGAGTATTGTATTTACTTGTGTATAGGTACTGTGTAACTATAAGTGGTATTGCATGAGCTTTACATGTCTCCTAGCTTAGCCTAAGCTGCTCTGTTATAGCTACCTCTATCAGCCTAAGCTATTAGAACACTACTACATTCACTAACAAGGGATAACTGGACCTGGTGTAAGGTGTAAGTACCCAAGGTACCCACTACAAACCAGGCCAGCCTCCTACACAGTGTTAGCATAGCATCAGGGAATATGGGGAACTGCATGGGACAACCTAATGGAACACTGTAGTTGGGGATGAAGAAATGACAGGGAATGGTATTTGGGGGGGTAGTACCATGAAACAGATGAAAAGCTGGGAAAACATCAGTCACCGTTGTGTGGGGGGCACTTTACTAGAAACAGTTGTGGATGGTATTGGATACAATTAATGAACACTGAATGAGTAGGGAAACAAGGAAGAAGGTGATTGGGGAGACCACATCTGAGAATCTGGTGAAGGGGTAGCCCTGTATATGGGACCTTTTCTGTATAAAACATTTTATTGGTTTTCTTATTCACATACAACAAATGGTACGTTGAACAAACAGATAAACTAAAAAGGAGCACTCTGCAACAGAAATAGCATAAGGTAATGATGTACAGTTAATCGTTGATCAAAAGATTTCTGTGAGAAATTGAGTTGCTGGTTGACTGGGGTGTGAGCCATGTCAAAAAACAGCCACAGTCCCTTGCAGGGAGCACCACAAAAAGTGACTAAATTAACCTGTGCTTAACCCTGGGTATCTTGACACCAATAGCAGTCAGGCTTAACTTTGGAGGCACCGTGTAAAGTATTTATGCAGCACACAAATGAGTAATAAAGTGAAAACACAACACAAGAACAATCCCAAACCAATTTAGAAAAACAGAGCAAATTTGGATAAATTATCTGACACCATAATGACGAAAAATATGGCCAACTGCGATGGAGCGAAGTTCGGATAAAAAAGTGGATTGGGTCTGGTCAGCACTTAACTTCGGACTTAAAAAAAAAAGTCTTAGAAAAAGGTTCTGAGAAGGTAGAGTTCAGCAGCGCAAGGCTGAAGGAGGTGTCTGAGGAGGGAACATCATTGTTGGGTAGCCTTGGGGCGAAGCTGTGGTGAAGATTTCTACATTCGCACTTAGTCCCTGAGAAGGAAGTTGAAAATCTCCAGTGGGACGAGGCAGAGAGCTGTATGGCCAAAGATAGTTCCACGTCGAGGCCGGATACCCCTTTAGCGAGGGACCGCTGAAAAGAATTGGGTGCTGCAGAGAAGATCGTTACAGGAGAAGTTGTGAAATCAATCCGAATCCGAGCTGTGATGCACCTCTGGCAGATAGGTGAGCAGGTTGGTTCTGGCAGTTTTTAGCCTAAAATCTTTTAAGTCCTCACTTTGGGATTTTGGCTATCTGGGCACTATCAACACCACTTCTAAGGGTTCAGGACTGGAGCTACCCCCCCCCCCTCCCCTCAGCGCCTTGAAACCCTAATGGGTACGTAGCGCGCTTTAGAAATGTAATGATTGATTGATTGATTGAAAGGTCAGGACTTAGTCATGTTGGGTCCAGGTGCAGGTTCAAGATGGAGGAAGCCTTTTGTGTCCCTGTGGCACCGAGGAGGAGGCCAGCAAACTAACCCTTGTGAGTCAATCTGGAGGTCCTGGGACAATTGAAGATTCAGTCCTTGTATCCAGGCAGAAGGTAGCAGAGCAGCAAGACAACAGGGCAACAGTCCAGCATAGTGGCCGTTCTTCCAGCAGCACAGCAGTCTTTCTTCCTGGCGGAGTTTTCACAGATCCAGAAGTGTCAGTCAGTCAGTCAGTCAAATAACTTTATTCGGCAATTGCCATAAAAGTACAAACCAAGACACATTTCCCAATCTATAAATAGTAAAATAAAACTTTAAAACCATTACTGGAAGCACCAGATAAACATCCAATCTGAAACCCCTTGACATACATAGATAAATATACTAGACATGATTAAAAATCACAAAGTCAGAAAAGTACAAATGTTAGCGTTAAAAAGATATACTATACGTACATAAAATATTTAAAAAGGAGTAGGCCTTTTCCTAATACGTAAAGAAGCTGTGACAAAGTCTAATACATGGTGACAAATTTGGATATTAGGCAATCTCTGAAGGTATAGCAGGGCTTCCTTATAATGAATAGGTCTAAAAAGACGTAACGTGGGTAAAATAAAGGCCCCTCTAAGTGCAGCATATAAAGGGCAAAAAAGAAAAAAATGCAAAGTGCTCTGGGTTGATTTGGAGTCACAGGGACAAAGCGGTAAATCCTTTTTCCAGAAACATGGTTCAGGGAAAGCTACCTTAAAATGAATTAGATTAAGTCTAAAAAGTGTTAAAAAGGAAATTATTTTAAAACTTGAAAACCAAGACAAATAGGGTTCAAGGCATGGAACAGTCACAATCCGAGAATAAGAATCGAAAGATTTCAATTTCAGGGAACTATAAAATCTCAGCTCTGATATGTGCTTGGAATAAGTAGACTTCAAAACAGACCTAGAGTTTGTGGTTAATAGATGGGGATCATCAAACATATATCTAAGCCCTAGGTTCTCAAAGGAGTTTTGCAGAAACATAAGCCAGGGAATCCTATTTGAGTATTCCAATTGAAGACAATCAGTGATACAGTCTTGGACCAAACTTGCCATAGGGTTTGACCAACATTTGATCCACAGCAGTAGGGGAGCCATAAAGACCCTGTCCTCCAAAAAGCACTGACCCAGTTCTTCATGGCAGATTATGTTTGCGGTGCATTTTGGAACCAACAATAATCTGCGCAGGAATTTATTTTCTACACTCTGAAGAGACGGTATTTTATTATAGCCCCAGACGCCTGCCCCATAAAGGACTGATGCAGTGCATTTGGAATTATAAAGAGTTTTCAACTGAGCAGGGGGTCTGTGACCTAGTTTATTTGAAAAGCGAAAAATTGCTTCATTGTTCCTTATCAACTGTTGGAGCTTAAAATTAATGTGTATCTTCCAGGACAAAGAAGAACTCATGTACATGCCTAGATAACAAAATTCTTTGACCTTATTAAGAGTGTGCCCTCCCATAGAAAATAGTTTAAACTTTGTATTGCGTGGGCCACAAGTCATAACAAAAGTCTTTGGGTAATTTACTTTCAGATCCAGATTCAGCATAAAATCGTAAAATACATCCAGTAGTCCCTGTAAACCGTTTGCAGTACGGGCAATTAAAACTGCATCGTCAGCGTATAATAAAACTGGAAGGTGTCTCTGACCCATCTTCGGTATGTCCTTTGCATGTTTTAAAAGTGAATCATAGATCCAGAAGTGTACCGAAGAGTTGGTGTCTGATTTCCCCTTTTCTACCCTAGTGCCTCCCCTTCTGGAAGATGGGAGAAGGTTCTAGATAATGGCTTTGAAGGGCATGGAATTTCCTGACTCCCCTGCCTTTCTCCAAGCTGGCTTCAATGATAGTGTGAGGTTGTTAGAACCTTTGCGTGATGGCAGGCACAGGCTATTCAGCTCAAATGGGACTGTGCTGAGCCCACCTCCCAATTTTGCCAGTGGATGACCCATTCAGGTACACTTAATCCCTCTATTGTGTGACTGTCGGGGAGAAATTCACAAAATCTGTTAGTTAAACACAGTTGTGTGACCCAGGCCAGGCTACAGGAACAAAAGGACTAAGGTAGAAAAATTTCAACTTTCTAAAAGTATCATTTGTTAAAAGTAATAATCAAAAAACAGACTTTAACACTATAATGTGTTCAATACAAGGACACCAAAATGATTTAGCTCCTATTTGGAAATTAGGGTTTATGAAATGTATTAAGGAATCCTCAATGTTATCCTATGGGAGGGGTAGGCCTCACAGTACTACCACAACATGTAAAACATAGAAGTACATGTCCAACCTTTTAATTACACTGCACCTGCCTTGTGGTCTACCTAGGGCCTACCTGAGGGGGACCTGCATGTAATAAGGGGCCGTTTAAGGCTTGGCAAGGGGGTTTAATCCAAGTTCACAAGGCAGTTTAAAGCTGCATTCAGGCTGCAACAGTAGGCCTGGGAGATGGTCTGAAGTGCTTCTTAAGTGGCTGACACAATAAGTGCTTCAAGCCCACTGGCAGCATCTAATTTACAGTCCTTGGGTAAATGGTATACCATTCTACAGCTGATGTATAAGTACATTAAATATGTTGATTGTGTGTAAGCCAATGCAACTATGTTTGAGGGAAGTGAGCACAAGTACTTTAGCATTATTTAGCAGTGGTACAGTGCACATTCTTAATGCTAACAAAAATGAGTTCAGAAAAATGGAAGAGGTGAGGCAAAAAGTTTGGGGAAGGCTGACAGGTCTAACAGTGTCCCACTGCAAACCTACCACACATGACAAGACAGCTGTATTACACAGTCTCCCTCCTGCCCCTTTGCCCCCCCCAAGTTTGTGGGTTATAGTAGTGGTTCCGGATTTCCTCACCCAGGGCCTGGTGTGAGTCTACATGTCTCTGAAGAGTGCTACACCTGTGCTCGCACCTGCCCGAATTTTGTAGCGTTTTTGGTGGCAACCCTTAGCCTTACATTATAAATCGAGCTGCCCATAAACATGCTCCTGTCCAGTTCAGACTTCATTTCTCTAGTGATTTGGGTCCCCCTTTTCCAGGCTCCAACTATGTCCCTTTTAACCACCACTAGTCTCGGCCACAGCAGCACAGCCTTATACCTACTGGTGTCTATCTCCTCTGTGATGTGGAACAGTGCCAATTTTTATTCTCGGTATAGGGTCCAGCCCAACACATACTCCAGGCTTCCCATCATTCCTTCCCAGAATGGTTTCAACTTTGCGGATCCCAAAACTGTGTGGAAAAGGACTCTGTTTTCTGTAGTGCACCTTAAACAACATGGTGAGGTGATGGCCCCTATTGTCCACAGACTGTTTTGTGTGTAGTACATCCTAAGGAGGTATTTCAAATCTAAACTTGGAGGCTATGGTCAATTTGTGAGGTGAGACCAAAGCCCCCCTCCAGTCTTCCCCCTCCCAGGCTTTTCATAGACAAGCAAAATGGTCTGGTAAATTTATCACCAGTGATCAGTACTCTTGGGATATTTGTGTTTGGTCAGTGTATTCAGTAGGATTTTAACCTCCAACGGGTTGTACTTTGGTATCGCCTGGAGCTCTGCCACATAAGGTGTAAGAGTGCATCTGAGCTGTAAATATCTATAAAATTGCATGTGCTGTAGGTCAAATATCCCCCAACCTGGAAATGTCAATCATGTCACATGATTTGAATCCCTGTGGGTTGGAAACCTGCTGCATCATAGTCCCGCTACACAGTGGGATTTCTTTTGTTAGGCATCCCCTCCATCCATCTGCTTTATGTCTCTCCAAGTCTAGAGTGCTACAGACCTAGTAGAGACAGGTTATCGGAGAGCGCCCATCGCATGAATCCACTGCAGTCAGGGGATCACTCAGATCATACATTTTTCAGTCACAAAGGTGAGTTTGCGTCTGCATCAAACCACAACTCATTCATTATGATGATGTGTGCCGCCCTGTAGTATGAGGAGGTGTACAGCATTGCAATACCTCCAGTATAAGAAGATTTACAGCATTTACAGAGAGCTACTCTAGGGGTATGGTGGTTCCACAGGAAATGTTGTATAAGAGAGTCTAACTTCCTCATGGTCTGCGGTATGGGAAGTGGGAAGTTCTGCAACTGGTAGAGCAGTTGGGGGAGAGCCACCATTTTGTAGATGGCTGATCGCCCCATCATTGATAATGGTAGTGTTGCCAAAATCCCAGGTCTTTAGTTGAGCAGTTCACTTGGGGTTGAATGTTGCATGTCCAGGCAAGGGGGCCCACTTGTAACGTGCACCCCTAGATATGGGACTCATCTCACAGGACCTGTGGTTTGGTCGCCCAGCAAAGAGCAGTAGATGGGCAAGTCAAAGGATATATCCAGGATTTAGCCCTGTTGCCAGTGAGTTCTGAGAATTTTCTGAAAACGAAGAGAATCTTGAGGACTCTGGGACCAGAGTCTTGTAGATCATCTAAGAATATCAAAACATTATCAGCATATAGGGTATTCTGTCAGAGAAACTCAGCCCTCATTTCAAGCCTTTGACCAAGTCGCCCACCCTTATCCACCCTGCCAGTGGTTGGACGGCAATTGCGAAGAGATAGGGTGACAGAAGGCAGCCCTGTCTTGTTCCTCTGTATATTGGGAATGGGTCTAATAACGTTACCCCCACCCATCCTCTACCTCTCAAGTCTGTATACAACAGCCAGATCCAAAAGAGTACTCAAGGCTCGCGGTACAGTGCTTGTAATAAGCAGAACAAGTAGTCCCATCTTACTGTGTTAAAGGCCTTGTAAAACTCCACTAGGAGAATTGCGTGTGCACCCGGTATGTGATTCGCACGTTTTAAGGCATTGTAGACACGTCTAATAATGTTGTGTGGCCCGCTGGGGCATGAAGCCAGATTGATCTGGATGAATCAAAGTGGCTAGCAGCAGCATCAGCCTGTTTGCCAGGGCTTTAGCCCATATTTTAACTTCTATATTTGAACGAGAGATAGGCCGATAAGATGAGCAGCAACCAGGTGGCAATCTTGGCTTGGGGATGACCACAAACCCTGCTATTTGCTTATCAGGGGATTACACCTATCTGTTGGACATTCATGAAAACCCAATGTAGTGGTTCAAGAAGTAGAGTTCTATATGTTTCAAAGAATTCCATTAGGAATCCATTTGGGCACGGAGTCTTACCAGGTAGAAGTTGAGACAGGGCCTCCCCAACTTCTTCTAATGTAAGGGAACTCTCTAGCAAGTCCCTGTCAGTGTTGGTCAGAGGACGTTTAGGTAGGTCACTTAGAAAGTCTCCAAGGGCAATTGAGTCCATCTCTGGTGGTAGGGCATAAAGAACTGTGTAGTAATAGGCAAATTGTCGAGCGACTGCGGTCTCCCTAGCATGTCTGACACCCATGTCAGTGATACGGCAAATAAGTGTCCCCTGAGTCAAGTTTTGCAGAGTCGATGTAGGATCCTGCCCCCCCAGTGGTAAATGCAGTTTTATGTGTCAAGCCCCAACCTCCATGCTTTGCCAAGGAGCAAACTCTTCAGGGATTGTCTGGTTATATTGAGAGTCCCTGAGTTTGTTGGCGGTCGTAGATCTATCATAGTCTGTCTCCAGCACAAGTATGCGAGTCTGAAGGTCAGTGATCTTACACACCAGTCTCTTATGTGCCCCCGCTATATACCTTATAATGTCCCATCCAATTGGGAGCTCTGAGACCCTCTCTTAGAGTCTCTAGGGATTCAGCAGAGACTATTGATCTTTAAGTAGTCAGCTACGGCGGTCTGTAAGTGTGGTCTGGTCATGACTTCTTGGAGCCGAAAAACATCTAAATGCCACTGAAGGGGTACGACAGCGGTCCAGCTGAATTTGTACTTGAGAGCAGCTTGATAAGCCCCTGGTATTATGGGACTCCGGTTGAGGCAGAAGGAAGTAGGTGAGGCGAGAAAAGGCTCTGTGCACCACTAAATAATATGTGTACTCTTTTTCCTGGGGGTGTAGAGCCTTATTATGAATCTAGCCAAGTGGAGGCCCCCTATTTTGTCTTTACATTTGGGGGTTCTCTATAGTCCCCTATCCATTGTCCCATTAAAATCCCCTCCAAGCATCCCGGGCCCAAACAGGAACCGGTTATGCATTGGAAAAGCAAGCAATGCATTGATTATTTTCCTGCCAGACGGGCGATACAATGCGTTGATTCTTTTTCTGCTAGGTTGGTGAGGCATGAATTATTTTCCTTGCAGGAGTCTATAATTAGAATCCTTACTGCGGTGCAGCATTGATGAAGAAAATGATGCACAGTGGTGATGCATGGAAAATCCAGACACACGGCAAAGATGAATCCGCCCAGAAGCAGGAGATGCGTCAAATCCACAGCTGTGAGACAGGCACTGCGTGGATTTTACAGCTGCAGTACAGGAGCTGCATCAATTTTTCTGCCACAGCGGCTCAATGCATAGATTTTTCTCCAGGTCACCAGCTTTCACTTTCCAGGGCCCAGGGACTGGATTTGGCATTACATGGCAAGTCAGGACTCTCAGCAGAAGAGCCCTGGCACTGGCAGATGAAATCTTTTATGACCTGAGTCTTCTTAACAAGAGGCAAGCTCATTCAAGCCCCCAGAGACCATTGGAAAGCAGGATGTAGAAAGCAGAGTCTAGCCATTTCACTCCCAGGGCAGAAGCAGCAAGAAGCATGCCAGCACAGCAAAGCAACAGGCAGAGTGGTAGTTCCTCATACAACACCCAGCTCTTCTCCCTGGCAGAGTGGGCTCAGTCCTGAAGTGTTCTGAATTTGCGGTCTCGGAGGCCCAATACTTATACTAATTTCTGCCTCTGAAGTAGGCACACTTCAAAGGAAAGCCTTTGTAGTGCACAAGACCCTGCCTTTCCTGCCCTGGTCCCAGGCACACTCCGGGGGGTTGGAGACTGCTTTGTGCAAGTATAGGCACAGCCCTATTCAGGTACAAGTGTCAGCTCCTCCCACCACTCTAGCCCAGGAAAAACCCATCAGGATATGAGGGCACACCTCAGCTCCCTTTGTGTAACTGTCTACAGTGAATTCACAAACAGCCCAACTGTCATCCTGACCAAGATGTGTATTCCACAGATAAACAGAGGCACAGAATGGTTAATCAAGAAAATACCAACTTTCTAAAATTGTCACTTTCAAACTTACAATTTGAAAACCACCTTGACCAAAATATGTATGTTTACATTGTGATTTCAGAGACCCAAAACTCCAACTCTCTATCTGCTCCCTAGGGGAAGTTACACTTAAAAAGATATTTCAAGGCAATCCCCATGTTAACCTATGGGAGAGATACGCCTTGCAACAGTGAAAAACAAATTTGGCAGTATTTCACTATTAGGACATGTGAAACCCATCAGTATATGTCCTGCCTTTTAAATACACTGCACCCTGCCCATGAGGCTGCCTTGGGCCTACCTTAGGGGTGATTCACATGTAGTAAAAGGGAAGGTTTCTGGCAGTTCAAAACTGCACACACAGACACTGCAGTTGCAGGTCTGAGACATGTTTACAGGGCCACCCATGTAGGTGTCACAATCAGAGGTGCAGGCCCATTAGTAAGATTTGATTTACAGGCCCTGGGCACCACTACTGCACTTTACTAGGGACTTACTAGTGAATCAAATATGCCAATCGTGGAGAAGTCAATGTTGACCAATCCAATTTAGACATAGAGCACTTGCACTTTAGCACTGGTCAGCAGTGATAAAGTGCCCAAAGTCCTACAACCAGAAAAAACTGATCAGAAAAAATAGGAGGAAGAAGGCAAAACGTTTTGGGATAACCCGTAAGAAGGTCCATTTCCAACACTGTTGTTAAACTTTCAGTGCGTAGTCTGGGAAGACCATCACTTTCGTTGTGTTACAAAGCAGGATTTCTAGTTTTCACCAGGGATCTATGTGGTCTTTCTACATCAAAGTAAGTTTAATTCCTCCCCCAGAAGCCAAGTCTGCAGCCAGGTCATAACGAACATGGTGGAAGACGATCCCTCTGCCTACTATCTGGATGTTATTCCTCTGCGAGTGTCCCTCTTCATCTTCAGTCCGCATATCCAGGTGATGAATTCATTTCTGAAAGTTAGAAACTGTAATCTGTAAGGTACAAAGCCAGTCTTCAGCCTTGGAAATGTGACTTTCGGCCTCAGCGACCTTGCTACCATGTTGGGCAGATCTTTGTACAGCACTGAAATGTCCACTTTCAGCTCATCTATTTTTCATGTCAGAGAGGATCTGGAGTCCTGTATAGCATGGTGGCTAGAATTTGACATGTTTGAGGGTGAGGGGGCTGTAGAAGGGTTCAGTCTGCCATTGGGGCTGCAGTAGGCCTTGTATATTTGTCAATTCATCCCTGTAGGCCTGTGGCTCCAGTGTGTTTATACTTTCTCATAAAGTGAGACAAGGAGCTACTCAACCAGAGGAGGTGGACTTCCCCAGGTTGGACAGGCAGTGTCAGATTTGAGGCCCTGCCTCACCTCCAGTTATTAAGGCCACTTGGCTGGCTGTTGCTGTGGTTACTCTTATCTGTGGTGCTCCCAAACACCAAGCTGCACAATCCCCCCCAGCCTCCCCACTACCACAGGAATCAGTGCCAGCTGTGTGAAGGGTAGGCCAGTTGTCCTGTGGCTGTGCATGAGCACTTGGTCTTATTGCCACATACTGTTTATGGGGGAAGGTCAGATGTGTGCACTGTTGCATGGAAAGTTGTGGGAACAGTCAGGCCTGCAGGTCCGCCATTACAAAGGGCAAGCATAGCGTTGTTGTGCTCGTGTTGCGATTTAGCCCTACTGCCTCCCTTGGGCCACTTCTGTAACCTTTCACTTGCCGCAGTTCAGCATCATCTCGACAGGGCCCCTGCTGTATCTCCTAGTGCCGAGGATCTGCCCCTCTCGTAGCCATCCCCACACTGCTAAAAGAAGAGCATGGGGGCGTGGCACTCACCATTCCACAGGTCGCTCCACATCCAGGGTCAACTGTCTATGCCTCTGGGAGTCCTTTGTCCAGGGCTCCAACGTAGCTCTCAGGATTAATGGTGGGACTCTGCGGGCAGATGCCTCCACCACCACTGCGGCTTAGGGAGAGCGGAGCCGACCGCTGACACCAGAAAGGCCATGCTCCGGTTCGCAGCCTACTGATTTCTCCTGCTGCAAGTGCGCTCACGGTTTGTGTAATTCTCTATTAAAGGAGAGCTTCGGCTGAGCTAACAAAAAAGTGACGCCATGTATGGCGTTTTAGCCAAGCCCCTCTGTATCTGGGAACTTGATGGAAAGCTGGAATATTATCAGAGAACATATACTGGAGAGTAAAGGAAATTACCAGGATGCATGACACCCTCATTTCTATTGCCCTAGTGTTCGTTTTTTACTTTTGATTCAACCTTTCCATAGGTCCAGCTATTCTCTCCATATTTTTATCATGCTAATTTCCCTCTTCTACCTACATAATTCGTCTTGCCGAGTTACTCTCATTTGTGCATCCTTTCTTTCTCTCTTTGTAAGAAGTTCTGACTTTCCACCCCAAACCATGCTTTTGTTTTTCTTCTTTTTTCCAATTTTGTTGATGTATTCACTATCTCTTTCTTCAGACATTTTTTCTATTATCATTAAAAACTGCACTAATTCTATCTATACCAAATGTACTTCATATCTGTATCTTTGTATCTGAGCAATGTGGACAGTAAACAAGGCAGAGTAATTGGTCATATCATTGTACCTTGCTTCTGATCCTTCCTCATTGATTCCTTTATTTGTTGATAGCTGTGGTAATTCACCAGCTGGTTAGCATGCACATGTGCAGTTCTTGTTACTTTTACTGAACTATAAATCGTAGCATACTCTGTCACCCATGCACATTCCAGGCCTTGGTGACAATATTCAACAAGGACAGCATAAATGTATTTCTTAACTGTTTTATTTCTTTTATGAGGTTGAATGTACACACTAGACATAGGCTGAATAACAAGGACTGGAAACTACTAAACTTCCCCTATTATACAAATCTGTTTAAATATTATCATGCCAATTGCAATTGAGCCCTTACATCTACCATACCTTCTTTGTTTATAAGTTTGAGGAATTGAGCAAATGCTTAGAGGGCCGAGAGAACTCTTCCAACCACAGTATTACTTGGGATTATATGACGGAACACCGAATTAAAAACAACTACTAACCTTAACAACGAGGTCGGAACACCGACCTCGTCCTTACTACTAATGATTTTACCACAAATGCCTTAACAACGATATTTCGTTGTAAAGGCATTCCTGATAAAATCATTAGCAATAGGCACCATTCACCCTACATCCCTCACCCCACCCCCCCAACCCCACCCCAAAACCTAAAACGCCCCACCCCCCCAACCCCACCCCAAAACCTAAAACCCCCTGACCCCCCACCCACTCCCCAAAACCAAAAACGCCCCAACCCCACCCTAAAACCTAAAACCCCCTGACCCCCCACCCACTCCCCAAAACCAAAAACGCCCCACCCCCCCAACCCCACCCCAAAACCTAAAACCTCCTGACCCCCCACCCACTCCCCAAAACCAAAAACGCCCCAACCCCACCCTAAAACCTAAAACACCCTGACCCCCACCCACTCCCCAAAACCAAAAACGCCCCACCCCCCCAACCCCACCCCAAAACCTAAAACCACCTGACCCCCCACCCACTCCCCAAAACCAAAAACACCTCACCCCCCAACCCCACCCCAAAACCTAAAACCCCCTGACCCCCCACCCCTCCCCAAAACCAAAAACGCCCCACCCCCCAACCCCACCCCAAAACCTAAAACCCCCTAACCCCCCACCCCCTCCCCAAAACCAAAAACACCCCACCCCCCCAACCCCACCCCAAAACCTAAAACACCCTAACCCCCCACCCCCTCCCCAAAACCAAAAACGCCCCACCCCCCCAACCCCACCCCAAAACCTAAAACCCCCTGACCCCCACCCCCTCCCCAAAACCAAAAACGCCCCACCCCCCCAACCCCACCCCAAAACCTAAACCCACCACTTACCTTCGCCAACTCCCTTCTTTGTACCTTAACCACGCATGTTCGTTGTTCAGAACATACGTAGTTAAGGCACAAAAATACAAAGTCGTGGTTAAAAAAAGCGTTGTTACGCTTTCGTTAACCACGACTTTCATAATAAAAAAGTCGTAAAAAAGGATGTTTACCATTACTTGGTACTGGGAGACAAGGCTCTACCAACTACAGTATAAAGAATCTCTATTGACATATATCCTTGTGGTGCCACATTTTTTACCCTGCACTGCGAGCCACGCCATATCATGGAAAGCAGGAGGCAGGCCCAAGGGCCCAGTGACTCACAGCCATTCCAGCAGCAGCCTCCGTTCCTCTGTGCCTCGCAGGGCAGCGAGGCCGCAAGGAGGCAGGCAAAGGAGGAGAAGGGAAAAGCAGGAGGTTGGCCCAGTAACTCACAGGCAACCAATTGCAGCCTGGACAGCGTGAGCACGGTCCTCCACAGAAGTGTCCCAGACAGGCCTGGGTGCGACTTGTGGGGGGCAGCTGTGAAACCCGCTCACCACCGGCCCCAACAACAAGCAGCAACACTCTTAGAGGTTGTCCCAGGAGGTACCTAGTTGCCACCGGGGGGGCCACAATCACAAACACACCCACGGGGGCAGGCTCCTTGAAACAGCTACGCAGCTACAGAAACAGCAGGTACCAGCAGCAGCGGCAACAGCAGGTGCAGACAGTAAGCGCATGCGTGGGTCCCCGACCAAGCTTAGCAAGTGCTTAGCATAGTGCGCGTGCAGCAGTCGTAGGCGGCTGCCGCCGAGTGGCCACTCTGGTTCCCCGCAGAAGCAGCCCAGCCAGGCCTGGGTGCGGCTTGCAGGCACCGGTGAGACCCACTCGTTTGACCTTGCTCCCCTCGCTGACGGGGACCGCAAGTCAGGTGAACTCCAGGGGACTCCAGCCTCCCATCTCCTGTCACACTACCCCCACGATTACATGAGGAGAAGTAGGATACCGGGGTGTGTGGAACCGGCGTAGGTTAACCGGTATTGACCGTCCCTAACGAAAATCAGAGTTGATTTCTTTAGCCTGGACTCCCCCGATGTGGCCCTACCATGAATTTTTGGAGGGTTTTTGACTTTCATATTTGTGGAAATTTCCACCATTTAAAGGATTAGGTTTGTTATTAGGTCCTGACGAATCGCATAAGGTAATTCTTCTGTAATAAGCGAGAAACATGTTGACCAATTACATAGAGTAACACAGGGGACCCTGTGTGCTCTGTCTCTTGTATACTATTTCCCTCTAAGAGACATTACAACTACTACTATACCTACCTACATTTCTATGGGGTTTGTGGACATTATCCCACTAACTCCCCGTGTTTTGGTTTTTAATCTTGCCAGAGGCATAAGCACGAGAATTAAAATTATTAGTTCTTACCTCTAGGCATTTTTAATTTTTCTATATACCAATCCTTCACTTCATTGTTTTCGACCGGTTTCTCAATTCTCAAAAGATCTCCGGCAAAGAGCCCCCCTGCGGGGACCATCAGGCATTGCAGCGCCGGCCTGACGAGGAGCTGGCCCTATGATGAAGCGTGTCACCGGATGGTGAGTGAGGGCTCTTGCTTCGAAGAGCTTCGGTTCTCAGCTAATGACCAAACTATTTACTTGAAAGAAACCTACAGTACTAGGTGGAACCGTGTGTAATCTTTTTTGAATTATTGAGAAGTAGGAGTGCCTGCAGACCTCGAAATCCTCAAGGGGGACCAAAAGAAAGTTTTGTGAGAGCATGAGGACCCTCAGCTCCCTCCTCTTAATGGCACATAACACAATACAAAATTTAATGAGGAGAGAAAAGGCTGCACCCAACAAACAGGGGATGTGGGCCAAAGGAGGAAAAACAAAGCATGCCACAAAGCCCCAACTCACGCCACAGGTGTCACTAGAGGAGGCAACAGCCTCAACTGCTCCAAAGGAGGGTTCCCCAGGACCCCAGGAGAAGACACAAAGGGGAACCCAGAGGATGAAGGGTGGAACCAAAGGGATCTCAGAGTACTTTAAGACACTGGAGAAAAACACCAGCCACAGAACCATTCCCGGAGATTTAATCCAGAGATCCCATCCGGGATGGAGATCTTTCAGTGACAGTGCAGTCACCTTGGTAGCTCCTGGGGGGACTTCCCTCCAAGTAATAAAGCTCAAGAATCAATGCCAGAACTTTTACAACCAAGATCCCGGCCCCACTTGGATACCTCACACAACAAAACTGGGCATACTCTCTAGCCACTAAAGCAGCCATTCACTCTATCACCCACCATAGTGGTAACAAACAGAACCATAGTTACTGATGACCTTCCCATCAAAGGGCATTGCATTGAGGAAATTCAAAAAGGCAGCTGGGAAAATCTGGCCTCAAAATTATCAACCCTAAGGTCAAATTTTCCCAACCACCCCGGTGAGGCCTCTCAAACACAGTGACATAGATGAAGGGGACAACCAACTCACACCCACAAACAGGACCAACAACCAACCCCTCACAAACTCACTGCTCACATCAGACACTACACAAAATCAGAGACACATAGACTCTGACCCGCCTCTACTGGCAGAACAGGCCGCTTTAAACAAAACCCTCACAGCCATAACAAACACTACTATTTTCAATACAGACATACTACACATGCAAATTCAAATCTTGCAAAGTTTGGCTACCACAACTACGGCCATTGACAATAAGCTGGACAGATTAAATTTGCTGATCAAAAGAGCTCAAGCACAAAGGAGCTACCCACCCAGGGTTATTATTGCCACTACAGCCCAATCTTGAATAAACTGCAAGAATTGCCATCAATCATGTCTACAATAGTAGTAAACTTAAAACAGAAAGCCGAACAGTGGAAAAATGGCAGACTATGGACACATGATCAACTAACCCCAAAAACATCAAACAGACCACAAATGGGAGTCCCCAACATCGCAACACAGCCCGAAGCATTCCCAGAACACACACTAGGAGCAATAATGGAAAGTCCTGAAAAAACGCACACCAAAGAAGAAGGCCCCTTTCTTCCGGTTCTATCTAGGAAAAACAAGAAACGGCTAAGGAAAATGCAGAATAAACTATCAATGGGCCAAGGAATCAAAGCCCATTTTGCACACAGAAACTGGTGCAATAACCCATTGGGAGGAAACTCAGAAAAAGAGGCAAGCATCAAAGAGGAACTGATAAAACGCTTGCCACCCTCCCAATCGTCAGATATCAAAGGTCTGCCCCTGAGACTACAAGGTGACAGCTATCCTCAAAGGGAGCAGATATAGGAAGGAACTGTCTCTGCTGGAAGCAAGAACCAAGGAATTCCCTGTAACGCAGCAGCACCCGACATGCCCAGTGAACTCTAATCAAACTGTCTCCGGTCAAGCCCCCTTCTGCAGTAGGCGCCCTGCGGCTCTTCCCTTCAGATGTCATCCTCCGAGCCCTGGGTTGAGTCAGAGAGGAACCCGGGCCCCACCACGTCCCAATGGACTCACCCCACATCAACTAATCTAATGGAGCTTCACATGAACCAGGCCCAATTTGATAAATACACAATTTCCACCCAGGCCACCCATCCGGGTGCAGTCCGTGAGAAGACAAGGGATCAATTAAACGTTCCTTCCGCAACAGGTGTTTTTTCCTGGATACCAAGACCCTCAGGGCCCATCACAAAGACCACAGTCCACTCGCCTAACTCAAACTGCATACAGCAAGCACCCACTGATGAACAGCAAATGATAATCACCGATGTTGAAATTGCATTAGCGCTGCACTTTGCAAAGCCCCACACAACTGCACCCAATCCTCTGCAGAACTCAAAGGACATGGGGACTCATACCCCTATCTTTCAACACAAGTACAAATCTCAGGGCCCTTGGGACATCTTAAATAGAGGCAACCTCTTAAGAATCTGCAATGCCATCCCAGGGCTTGAACAACTAAACAGCAAAGATCTTGAGTACGTAGCCTTTCTAGCACCAAGCAAGAGCGGCACAAATGAATGCATGTAGTGTGCCTTAGCAGCTTGGAAAAAGTGCAGCTAATACTATCAAAATCTGAGGCATTTGAACTTTGGGATATAGAACTTAAAGAAGTGAACAAGTATCCAAGTTTCCTAATCTCGCATGGTACCTGGGGAAAATGAGATGGAACTCAGACAGCAAACCACAGGGACTTCACTCAGAGATCAATACTACAACACGCCAAGGGAGCTTCTTCCCTCTTCCCCCTGAGACCCAGAGAATTCTTAATCTCCATCACACAGGAACACCAAGTAATAAGACAAGACCAGGTAATGGACCTGCAAAAAGAGGAAACTAGTTGGAACAAATTTGTCTCTCGACCCTGACACACTCCTGTTCCTCTAGACAGGTGTGGGGACCTAGGAACACTAAATAACATCTCAAACGCCGGATCACAGCCCAAACATGCCCTGGGCAACACAAAAATAATATCTTGTAACGTAGCAGGGTTAACCAAAATCGCCTCAGACTCAAATCTGGATTCCTTTTTTGAGAAACTTCAATATCACCTGCCTACTAGAAACTTGGCGTGTGGAAGAAAATCCATTAGCGGAATTCCAAGAATTCTTTAGCCCAGCAACAAAAGCAAAAAGCAAGGGACACCCTAAGGACACCCTTTCTACCTATATAACCACAAGTAAAACATTAAAGGCAAGAAAAATCGACCAGCTTCGTGCCTACATGTTAACTGTCTTAATTGAAAACTGGGTTTTAGACCAGGAATCAACCTTGGTCATAATATTAAACATGTATATCAACCCCAATGCAATCCACAAATTGGAGTTATTAGCCACTACGGAAAACGAACTGCAATCTCTAAATGCCTCGTACGGGAGTACATCCTAGCTAATCACAGGCAATTTCAACCTAAGCATGGCCAACCATAGGTACAGGAGTCCAGAGAAGGAGCCTCAGATCAACGCCTGGGCATTCCACAGCAAGTATCACACTACATTGACATGGACAAATGCGATCACCCACTGGTCAGAGCCATGGAGGCTTTAGGGTTGAGGGCCTTGAATGGTCGCTTCCCCACAGACAACCCAATGAATGCAACACACATATCAAAGAAATCAGCTAGTACCCTGGATTACACATTTACATCCGTAACATTCTTCAAATACATTCAAGTTTTTAGCATAGAAGTAAGATGCAAAAGTGATCATCACCCGCAAATCATGGAACTCACGAACAACAATCATTACATGGCACAAATGCACAACATTAGGGCACAGGATCTAAGTAGCCATCTCCACCGAATAAGATGGTCAAACCTGTGCATGGGAAAATATGAGGCTTAGAAATCGAGCTTATCATCGAACCGATGGACCCAGACAGATATAATCATCAGATGGGAAGCAATGCTAACTTCACTAAGGGACCTGCTAGCTCCCTTACAATTGCACAGGCTCAGAATCCCACAGAACAAAAACCAATGGTTCACACAATCACTAAAGCAACAAAGGCAACAGCTCAACAAAGCTGCCAGAGCTCTAAAGAAGCAACACATGGACACCAGACACCACGGTCCTTTTCAAGCTTTAAGAAAGAAATACAAAAAGGCAGTCTGGGAAGCAAATCAGGCACACCGAGACCAGGAATGGATCAAAGTTGTGGAGGCATGGAAACAAAAGTACAGCCACCCTCTTTTGGTCTATCGTCAACCAACTGGAACATGAGGTGGTAGGGAACTTAAGCGACACCGTTCCAGAAGCAGAGTGGATCGAGTACATCTCCGAACTATATGACTGTCAGGAAGCGGTGGAACGCAACACGTGCTTAAACCACAACCCAAACTACATAACCTTCGAAGTACAACAGATCAAAGGATACTTCATGCACTGCAGAACCAATGGGGCACCCGGCCCAAATGGCCTCCCAACTGGAGTCCAACCAATTTAGTAATCTGTTCACCTCTTGTGTCCCAGAAAATAAAATCCTTGACTCCTGGAGAGGGGCAATTCTCCATCCAATTTACAAGAAAGTACTGTATGGGAACCCCAACAGCTATCGCTTGATCGCTCTCCTCAACACTGATGCAAATATATTTGCAGAGTGCCTACTAGTTGAGATAAAAGACTGGGCTACCAAACAGAACCTAAGCCCACCAAACCAAACACGTTTCCGTCCCTCATCAGGCACCACTGACAACCTGGTACTACTTGCATTCTTGGCAGAAAAATATACACAAAAGAAAATGGCCTTGTACATCTGCTTTGTGGACATTTCTAAAGCCTTCAACTCTATAGAACAGCATAGGTTGTGGAAAAAAATAGTGGATCTCAATATTCCCCTAAACTTGCTTTAAGGAATTCAGCTCTCATATTCTGACAACTGGGCCAGGGTAAAAGTTGGCTACAATGGAAGAGTCTCAGCAAAATGTCAGATAGGAAGAGGAGTAAAGCAAGGCTGCGTCCTAGCCCTAATGTTATTCAATCTATATCTTGCAGACCTGTGTGCACAGCTGAACTCTGCCAGCTCCCGTCCCCCCAAATTAGGCTACCAACTTCTAACCTCACTTCTTTATGCAGATGACATCGTCCTTTTGAACCTATCAGGCACAGGACTGCAAAAACTGCTAAACTCCCTAGATCAGTATTGCGAATCCAACAAGTTGCTGTTAAACTTGGAGAAAACCAAGGTAGTTATCTTCGGCAAGCGCATAATAAAGAAAAAGCAGTGGCTCTGTGGAAACCAGCTTGTGAGAAGAAGCAATAGCTACAAATATTTGGGAGTCTGGTTGCAGGAAAGGTGATCACCCCTCCTGCATTTAAATACCCTGGAAGCCAGAGTGGAATTACAACTTTCAGCACTTCAAAAACTATTGACGAATCTGCAAAGTCCAACCTGGAGGCTGCTCCTCACGGTGATCAGAGCAAAGTTCCTGCCCTTCCTGGTATACGGCTTAGAAAGGTATTCCGGCAAGTTTAATGATTTCTTGAACATCGCTCAGAGTAAAGTTTTCCGACTTCTCTTCAGCCTACTACATAGTTCCTCACCAACACAAATCAGACTGGAATTCGGGCTACAAGACCAAGCTATGGTACAGAATGAAGCTATCCTCAAATATGCCTCTCTATTAAGACATGCCTTCCTAAACACTATAAAAGCACCAATCAGGAAGGAACAAGGCCTCAACTCGCCTGGGGACTCAAATTCATGGTCCCTACAAAATTGCCTTAGCAATCAAGCAACTTCAGGCAGAAGAGCTGTGGCAAAAGTCACTACCACACAAAATATTTAAGAAGCTAATAAATAAGAAAATCAAACAGCTATCGTGGAGCAAGGACAAAGACAATTTTAGGTCATGGTCCCACTCATGGATGACTATAAACACGTACAAAATACCAACAGCACAGGCATAACTGAGAGAAACTCTAAACAAATTCTTAAAAATAAAGGTGCTGCACGCCAGGTTGGGTCTTCTCCCCTCACTGGACATGGTCCTAAAATGGAGCAATCCCTCACAAAACGGGAAATGCAGGCTATGTGTATATTGGCAGGAAGTCTTTCTACACCTTCTATGCATAAGCCTGGCTCTGTCACCCTGGCGCAAACTGTTCCTCAAAAACATGTTCAACGCAAATAACATTTGATCATGCAGAAAAGCCATCTTATTTTGTGTCAAAGGATTGACACTTCAGCGTATTTGTAGCAAAATGTATATTAAAAGCAGAACTCCTTTTAAAGCATGCGTTAACAGTTTCTGGAAACTGAGGGAGATATTTAGCTCGAGATGAAACAACCAGCCTAGATGCAGAACATTACGGATTGCACAGAATGCGAGAGGCAGTTTTTAAGTTATCATAACCCCTGATGAAACAGCCATCCTTTTAAGTGGACTTCCTAAACCTTGGCTAGGGTCTGTTGTTTTTATTCTGAGTGAGCTAGAAATACCGTTGGTTGTTTCCGGTCTACCAATTTTACCATTTATGTAAATTGCTGACTGCAATGATTTTTATTAATTATGCAATAAAGGTATATCATATCATATCAACTACAGTATTCATTTCTACTGGGAGACTGAGCTCTACCAACTCCAGTAATTATTTGCGATTCCATTGGTGGCCCAAGCCAATTACATTTTTGTGATGTGCCAAATTGGTCCGCGGGTGATTCTTTGAACGAGAATGTACTGGTAACAGAAAAAATGCCACTCGTACAAATATAGCCGTGTAGAGACCACAAAACCTATTTCGCATATTTACATGGAACAATTACTAGTTAAAGGGATATCACACATTACATCTTTTGAAGACACACAACAGGCATACCTTTAAGCTTCAGAATGATCCTTGCTTGTGAATAAGGCATATTTGCCCCTTCTGAGAGATGCTTTCGAACGCCGATTCTAGCCCTGTGTTTGGCCTCACTGACTCCGTTTTGTCCCACTTGCCCAGAGTCATTTTGTTCACGTTCATTGTTTGTTATATAGCTTTGACTGGTTTCCTTATTCTAATTTTTTGTGTGCCTTCTGGCAATAAAAAACTGCCTACAGCGCTAAAACCCTCCTCTCATTCAAAACATCTCTGGGGTACTGTCCTCGATCAGACAACTTAGCATAACATCTTTTCTATTCCAATGTACCAGTGTTACTGCAGTTCAAAAACACAGTCTAAAGATTTATCTATACGAGGAGCATTTGGTCCATTCATTAGGATTGCCTAATCTATTGTGTGAGCAAAAAGCCCAAATCATCACAAGCACCTAATTTTCTCCAGATTCCTGGACCGTTCCCCTGCCTGTAATCTGAACCACTGCTACCACTGTTTGACAATCGGGCTTCCATGTACCGCACTCTGTTGCTTGCTAACAAGGTGTGTGCTAAATAAATACATACAGTATATACATTTACCAAATACCTGAAGTTGTGCTCCTTGGCCCATTTCAGTTCACATGTCAGTCAACTGTTTCCCACTATGTAACCCGGGCCTAAGTTCATTTTTTAACGTGTTGAGGTAGTGGCCATCACACACCTACACATTCCTAAGAAACAATGAAATCACTTACACAGTCATAACAGTACAGTATTGAAATAACACAATACAGGACCAACAAGACAGTAAAACTGTATAACAAAAACAGCAACACAACAGTAACAACACAGCATAATAAATAGTGTAACCACGAAAACGCAGTACAACGATAACACATCATCAACACAAAACACAACTCCGGGTAGGCGGGACTAGACGGCAGTGAGCTGGTCTTGCTCAACACTGGCCTCCGGTGCGGAGAAGCTAGCCCATTGAAATCCTTGGAGTGCAATTTTGTCTTTGCAGTTTCATTTAGCACAAACTCAACTCGAAGGTACTGGAGTAACTTACGTGAGCAGCAGTCATACTACACAAGGACACATTTATTTTTAGGTGTGTCTGTGTGTGTGCTGTTTTGTTGTTTTAGGCAGAGGGAATTAAATTGATTTGCCCACAATTGCAGGCTACTGAACCTTACTGTATACATTTAATAGGAAATATGTTTTTATATTTTTAAGTTACCATCTGTCACTCTCGTTTGTTTTCCTCATTCTTCTAAGACCTGAAGCTGATAACTGTGGTAACTCTTTAGTAGCTTGGTCTATCTAAACATGATGAGTCAAAGTTAGAGTTATTCAACTAAATTGAGGATCAACACTGTTCCTGACAATGACTATTGGCTGCACTTCTCTCATCTGGGCTGCTACTCGCTAGACAGTATCCTATGGTGTGCCTTATTTGATTGTGCCCGACTTCAGACACTGTTCAAAGTGAATGGACTAGGGCTTCTCTCAGTTGTTGTCAAAGGCTTTGCAGGAGCAATGATCTCCGCACGTATACCTTTAGGCTGTCAGCCCCAGCAGCTGAGCAAATTGAGATTTTCCTAGCCTTGGTGTCTGAAAGGCTAGATTTTATTAAAGACACGGAGGCGATTATTATGCAGTCTTTTCTTGCTTTTATTTTTACAGCACCCAAGAAAGAAAAACTACATTTCCCAAGAAAAGGGAGAAGCAAAACTACAAAGTGACATCACAATGGGGCACAGCCAATGGGACATCGAGTACAGCTATTAGTATATTGACTGCGAACAACAAGACCTCTTTTCTTCATGCGAATTAAAGAGGATGATAAGTAACAAATAAAACAGCATAAAATATAGCCATAACAGCGAAAATGTCCACAAAACAATCTTGAAGTTGGTGAAAGGAGAGACGAGCCCAAGAAGGGGAACTGTCGAAGAAGCCATCTTTTCTGAAGGGAGAACATTATGTGGATTAGGCGGAACCAACGCTGGAAGAAGGAGTTGGAACTAAAATAAAGAGACAGGGAAGAGTTAATAAAGTGGAGGGATAATACTCGCCTCCGTGTCTTTAATAAAATCTAGCCTTTCAGACAGCAAGGCTAGGAGAATCAAAATGTTATTACAAGACCGGAGGCTCATATTATGCATGTTCAAAGCATAGCAATAATAGAATCTGAAACATGAGAAAATGGTTTACAATAAAAACATTTAAATGTATTTTAATTGGACCAGTCTGCAGACCTGAGAATATCCTGCAAATGAGGCTCCATCCCAGAAAGCTCGAGAGGCCATAGCTCCCCTAGCAGAATGTGCTCCAAAGGAATCAACATTAATCCCTGCTAAGGACATGATCCATCTGACCCACCGGGCTAAAGTAGAGGCAGAAACAGTTTTATGAGGCTTTTGAAAAGAAATGAGTAACTGGGATGCAAAGGAGGGTCTCAGGTCTGCAGTACAATTCACATAATTCTTTAAACAGTTTGCAACACATAATTTGGGTTGAGAGGGAAAATACGGATAATGAACAGAGGCAAGGTTAGTTTTAGTACGCCTTCGGACCTGAGAAGAAACACCAAGAGGAGAAAAGAAAAAGGAGGACACATCCAAAGCTTTAACATCTGAAACATGTTTAAGGGAAATCAGACATAAAAGAATAGTCAGACAGTTGATTAAGGGACAGGAAAGCATTATCCGGCCAACCAATGAGGAATCTTAATAACACATTAACATCCCACATTATATTATACTTAGGAGATGGAGGAAAAACATATCTTACTCCCTTCAAAAGCTGACAAACGAGAGGATACTCACCAATTGGTCTCCCATTGACTCTAGAGTGTTCAGCATAAATAGCCGATCTGTAAGTATTAATAGTATGGTAAGCTTTACCCTGGGAAGCCAGAGAATCAAGGAAATTCACAAGCAATACTACATCAGCTGAAAGGGGATCTGAATCCCTGTCCATACACCAGCTGCACCAAACGGCCCTTGCAGATTTATAGGCCTTGGTGGTACAAGGGGCTCTAGATTGTTGGATGATTGCGAGAGCCTCTTCCGAAACTCCTGTGGTTCTCCATGACAACCCAAAATCTTCCAAGCTATGAGAAAGAAGGAGCCGCCGAGGACCATGTTGTGGCAATGGCCCTGGGGATCCAGCAATAAGTCGGGCCGCTAGTTCCAAGAGAGTTAGATACCAAGGCTGAGCCTGCCAGAAGGGGGTTATGAGAACCAGAGAGGATTGCTGTCTGCGTGCCTGTGCAAGGACTCGTGGAGTCAAAAGGAAAGGAGGAAAACCGTAAAGAAGGGATGATGGCCAGATCTGAAGGAAAGCATCCGTGGCGAGAGCCTGCAGATCCGGTCTACAGCTGAAAAAGGAAGGGAGATGAGAACTGAGGCGTGAAGCAAAGAGATCTATGGAAAGGTCGCCAAAGATGGAAATAAAAACGATTGAACACTGAAGGATGCAGCTGCCAATCGCTTCAGTCCTGAAAATGTCTGGATCACCAGTCTGCAACTGTATTCAATTTGCCTGGCAGATAAACAGCTCTGACTGAGATGTTTCGAGGCAGACAATATTCCCACAGATGTTTTGCTAGGGTTGATGAAATCCTGGACCTGGTGCCCCCTAAATGATTGATGTACCTGACGGCAGTAGGGTTGTCCATTCGGAGAAGGATGGTACAACTTACCTTGTCTTTTGTATAGGAACGGATGGCAAAGGAACCTGCAAGCATCTCTAAACTGTTGATGTGCAAGAAGGACTCCTTCTGAGACCATGCGCCTCCAGTCTAGAACTGACCACATCTTGCGCCCCAACCAATCTGACTTGCATCAGATTCTAATGCAAGATCTGGGGCGGCAGAGAAGATAGTTCTCCCATTCCAAGCATCTAGATGCGTCAGCCACCAAAGTAGTTCCGCTCTGGACTCGGGTTCTAGAGCAAGAGGATCGGAATAAGTAAGGCTGTTGTGAAGGTGGCGAATCTTCAAACGTTGAAGGGCACGGTAATGCAGAGGACCTGGGAAGATAGCCTGAATCGAAGAAGCAAGAAGCCCTACTAGGCGAGCCAGAGTTTTGAGGGAGACAAGGGGAAGAGATAAAGATTGATGAATTTCCTTTTTGATTATTGAAACCTTGTGCTGGGGAAGTTGAAGAATAGAAAGAGTAGTGTCTATAAGACAACCGAGGAATTCCAGTTTTTGAGAAGGAACAATGGCAGATTTTTGAAGATTGATAAGGAACCCCAACTTGAGGAGAAGATTTTGACAAAGCTGCAAGTGGGAAAGAAGCACATCTCTGTCTTGAGCCATAAGGAGAAAATCGTCTAAATAAAGGATGAGGCGGACACCGTGAGATCTGAGGAAAACTGCTACGGGCTTGAGAATCTTGGTGAAACACCAAGGGGCCAAAGAGAGGCCGAAAGGCAGAACCTTGAATTAATAAAAGGAGTCTCCTCATTGAAATTGGAGATATTTCCTGTGAGAGGGATGAATTGGAACCGAACGGTAAGCATCTTGAAGATCTAATCTGACCAACCAATCGTTTTGTAGAAGAATTTCCCTGAGATGGAGGATAGTCTCCATTTTGAAATGGCGATAGATTATGAAATTGTTGAAATTCTTGAGATTTAGAACTAGTCGAAACTTCTTTTTTTTCTTTTGGACCAAGAAAATGGTGCTGAGAAAACCGGAAGAGTCGAGCTGAACTGGCTCTATGGCTTGTTTGGAAAGGAGAGATTGAATCTCGTCGTGGAGGAGTTGGTGTTGTTCTTGAGAAAAAACTAAGAGAAGAGGGAAAGAAGATTGGAATGAGGGGTGATAAAACTCTAAGAGGTAACCCTGAATGGACTGAATCACCCAAGGATCTGATGTGAGAAGCAACCATGAATTTACAAACAAAGCTAACCTGCCTCCTACTGGAGGTAGGCCAGAATTGAAAACACTTACCAGACAATTGTTCTCCTTTATTGGAGTATCCTCTGCTCCGGTAACCTCTTGAACGGCAGGGGTAGAAGCGAGGCTTATATCCTGAGTAGGAATCAGGCTGGTACTGCTGGGAGTAGGAGTCTCGGTTGGGGAAAACCTGTGAGGAAAAAATCTTCTTCAACGAAAGTTGAGCCTTATCGAGAGTGGCAAAGGTGGAGACATACTTGCCAAGTTCCTTTATAAAGGAATCTTCAAAATAAATGCCATTAGCCAAAGGGCCCTCTTCCTTAGAAGCCAACGATGCCAACTTGGGCCCAATCTTAAGCAGTAGACTCTTCCTTCTTTTGATGGATAACTGGGTGTTAGCATTGCCCTGAATACAAATAGCACGTTGTGCCCAATTAGAAAGAACCACGGGGTCTATCGGAGACTGCTCCATTTTTGCCTCTTCTGCCAAATCGAGAATTCTGGTTAGAGGACCCACTAAGTCCAACAGCTTATCCTGGCAACCAGACCAGGCTCTATCCACTCCCTTCTTGGGATCTTTGCCATACTTTGTAAAAAACATAAGCATGTTCGGGTCAATTGCAGGAGTAGCTGTAGCATTGGTAGATAAGGAAGGGCGGGGACACTCGGACTTTAGTTTATTCCTGGTCACCTTGTCTAAGGAATGACTTAAATAAAAAAAAACATATTCTTGGACGTGGTCAGTGGGAAACTACTCTTTAGAGTTGGCATGAACCATGAAGGTAGGGTCGAACATGGGTTCACCAGAATGGTCCGCTAAAATTTGAGACACAGGGTGAGCGGCACCACCGTCTGAAGGAGAAATTTTCCACCTTTTCTCCAGAGGCCCATAAACATATTGATCCACAGATCTATGCACATCATCATTATATAGGGAATTATTGTCATCATCATTATCCGTGTCTCTCAAATGGGTAATGTGGATGGGGGATGAAGGCAGCCCTGATTTTGTAACCTCTCGGGTGGAAGGACCAGTAGAAACACCTTTTGGGGGCCCCGGAAGGGAGGCTGCATGTTTCTTGCCTTTGGTAGAAGGCACTTCAGTAGAAGAAATTATTTTTGAAAAAGAAGCTTCCAAAGTCTTTGACAAATCCAATATTGAGACAGACACAGCCTGCTGAACAGAATCTTTTATACAAAATTTAAGGATTCTTGGAAAAACTGAGTGTCTTCCTCCTCAGTCATAATGAAATAACACCAAAATAATTATAAAACTGAATAGAAAAACTGGTAACTAAAGTTATCCAGGAAAAACAGGGTTAAAATCTAACCTAGGAGGGCAGGGTGGCCTGGGGCTAGAGGCGTGTCGAAATACCAAAGCTCAGTCCTACTGCAACAAGAAGAGGCGGTAACCTGGAAGCCAAACCCATCCCAGGGGAGAAAGAACCAGGAAACGAGCGAAAACGGAAGATTAATTGCCGTCGGGAAGCGAGCGGAGCAGTCAGTCATGAGACTGAGGAACGTTATGAAGCGTTTCCAACGGCCAAAGACGACCGTTGGAGGACGTGAGGCCACAGAATGGCACGCGCGCAGTAACACTAGCACGAGGAATACACAGCAAATACAATAAGGTATTCAATGGCATATAAAAAATAAAAAACGATTAATAAATACAAGAAACACTGTAATATGAAAGGATAAGAGCAATGAGTACTTATCTTGACTACGAGCAGCAAGAAAATAGGTCTTGTTGTTCGCAGTCAATATACTAATAGCTGTACTCAATGTACCATTGGTTGTTACCCATTGTGATGGCACTTTGTAGTTTTTCTTTTCCCTTTTCTTGGGAAATGTAGTTTTTCTTTTTTGGCTGCTGTTAAAATAAAAGCAAGAAAAGACTGCATAATATGAGCCTCCGGTCTTGTAATAAAATCTTAATCTAAAGTCCCCTAATCTTGATAAAGTGAAGCGCAGAAGAATGAACTCAGAAAGGTCATGGTAGAAGACTCAGAGGATCTCAAAGGGCACAAGTGTCTCAATTAAGTTAGGTTGGAGGTTGGGGGGGAAGAAAGTAAATAAAGCAATACAAGCCAATGTCCGACTTACTGAGACTTATCCATAGGTTGCTTCTAAGATGAAGATTCTGATTAGTAGTATCTCCAAAAATTGTCTTCTCTATGGTTCAGGCTGATTAAAATCTGAGCTAGTTTGTAATGGAGGTTGTGTGTACCTCGAGGCAATGGACCTGGTCTTCTGAGCAGTGTAGTCCACTTGCCACCCTTTGGAGTTAGTGCAGCTGTAGCCACTCACTGAGTGGTACTGCGGGAGGCGACCACAAGATTACAGTCGGGAACACACTGACAAAAGTGAGTAGAGCCACGCTCATGCCATCCAGGTTTGCAGGCATTCAGAAGGTGCCCCAGAGCAAATGTCAATCAAGGCTAAAGTCAGGCCTTGTATCCATCTCAGGCTGTCCCCAGCCTCAGTCTTTGTCTAGAGTAATGCTCTTCATGGCAGGCTGGAGCACCCATATTAGAGGCACAAAGAGGTGTTAGCAGTCTGCATCTGAATATCAACTGCCACACTTGATAGTGATCAGGAAGAGTGACAAAGTGTTTCCCCTTTTCTAAAGTACAAATGGCGCTCTCAGAAAGGATACTGCAGTCCTCTATATCAGAAAGTACTTAATCAAATTTCCAAGAGAAAGCCAGCGTCCTCTTTCCCCACTTCGTGTCTGGGTTCCCTCCCTCCAGTCTAAGGAATGCCAGCGATGCACTTCCACCATCTGTACACATGAACAGGCAAGGTCTTCCAAAATAGAGCCCACAAACCTGTGTCATTCTGGCTCAGGCACTCAAGCAACGCATACAAAACTCCAAGTAATATACATAACACGTCCAGACAAACTGGATCTCATATTTAGGATTTTTAGTTCACTGTCAGCAGGGTAACTTTAGATAAATGGGCTAGTAGGCTTCCATTCACATGACACAGATAAAAGGCCTTATTACACTATAATCTGTACAAAACACAGTATGCTGCCACCTCCGCTTTATGTGTGAACCAGTTACAGTGACAGCAGTCCTCTTGTCACCACAGAGGGCTTGGTGCATCCCTCTAGGTCCAGGTCTACTACAGGACCACTCGTAAGTCAGGGGCAGGCCTAGGTTTTTGCACACGTCCTTCATACTTGTCCATGGGGCAGGTTGCTTCATGAATCTACTTGTCCTGTAAACAAATCTACTTGGCCCTTTGGTGCCATGTAGTGCGGTGACAAATTATGGCAGCAATCTCATTACAGAAAAGCTCTCATAATAGCTTCTCTGATTATGGCAGGACTACTACTATAGTAGGACTTAAATGCTAGCAATTTCCTTACTATGCCACCTTTTCGCAGATCTACATATTGGGGCTAGAGGTAGCAGAAAATAATAGTTTCAGGGATAGAATGCACTTCTGAGTCTGTGCAAACCTAATAACTTGCATGCATTAAGGATTTTCACCAGTTCTTCTCTAAGTTTTTCCTACACTGAGAAAGGTTTGAAATTTACTCCTGACAAGAGCAGAAATAAAAGTATTCCAGGGTCGGGGATTAAGTGGTTGGAGGGAAAATGAACTTGTAAACACTCAGCAGATGTTTGCATGGGTAAACTGCATGTACATATTTCTAGGAGTACGATTTCCTGCTCTAGTTCTGTAAATTCTTGTGAATTCACGAAAAATGTAATTCTGCTCTAATGCAAAGACATATACCATGGTTGCACTTTTGTGACCTTCTTCAAGAATTGGGCACTAATTAGGTATGGCGTTAACCAAGACCTTTTGGTTTTATTAAAACTCTATCTCTCTCTCTATCCATCTGTCGTCTGACTTCAGCGTGAGTGAAAGCATTCTGCTCTTTCACAAGGAGCATATCAGCACACAAAGTCGTTTTGTTCAGTTCTAGGAACCATTGTGGCAATGTGTGCTTTTTCAGACCAAAATATTTGTGCTTTTCGCCAATGTTTGTTCCAGTGGTGAGGGCCCAGCTGCTCCCACAACAATAACGTTTTACAAAAGCCATGTCAAAACAAGGCACACATTGACAAAATCAAATGACTGCCCACCAATGTTAGACCTATTGGCTTAGCCAATGCTTGTGTATTTTAATGGTTTCCATAATCTTGTTGAAAGTGGATAACTGATTTTTCATTATGGATATTTTTTGTAAATAATAGCATGCATCAGCACATTTTACTAAGTGATGCCTCAGAGAAATGGTACCTAAAATTTCACAGCAGTTTAGCAAAACATTTTTTTCCTAGTTGCATTTTTTCTTAACATTTCATTTTGAAAACAAAGAATCATCAATCCTGCTCTCAAGTTGCTGAAGTTTGCATTTTATCAGAGAGCCTTCTGGGAAGATTATAAGTAGCTTCATATTGTTAAACTTTGCAGACCTGTGTACACATTTTTTTTTAACTGGAACCACTGTCAGTAGTGCAGTCCAGGCTCACAACATTTATTTAGAACGCTCACCCGGATACTAAAGGCTTTGCATTATTGAACCATAAATACAAGTTGAAACATCACAATTGTATGGACCCAAACACTACCTCAACTGCAGACAATATTCCATTCCCTGCTCCATAGTGTGGTACTGTGAATTGGCAAACAAAGAGTCTCTGCTGTAGGGGGTCGAGCCTACTTGCCCCAGGGACAAAATAAACAGGAAAACTTGTTCTCCTTGACCCTAAAAAATATGTCCTGAGCGTCGGGCTATAGGAATTCAGCACACTTGCAGATGGATAAAATAAAATGGTGTTGGAAATATGCTTTATCCCATTATCTTAGCAAGAGGCCAGAGTAGTAATGAGCTGCATATTGTACCACTCCCTAACATTATTAATCAGGGCGGTAAGATTCTGTCAAAATTGATGGCAACTTGACCACAAAAGATACTAGAAGGCTTGATAAATGTAGATTAACAGAGATTTTTGTAATGAATCAATATTTGGATCTAAATATTACAGCTTTTGTATAATGTATTAACTAAGCAACTACTTCTCCCCCTCCATTTATGGCAGTTAGTCAACACCAAAAAAGCTTCTGATCTTGTTAGATGGGATGAGCTAGGATCTGGATTTAGACGATAAAACAAGGTCCATTTTATGGCTTCCAGAGAGGCAGAAAGATAACCTAATCTCCCAGATCAATCTGGAAGAGGGAAAGAAGGTTATTGGGCTAAAGGAAGGTAAGAAAGAAACACACCACACCAGTGAAAGTCCTGCTACACTAGAGAACCTCCATGCCTAGAAAATTGCCAGACACCATCTTGCTAGTTCGTGGCCCTTTTATAGTGACCAAGAGGTGCTGTGCTCTCTCTAATGGCCCTGACCTGGAAATATTTGTTCTTAGCCCTCGGCTTGTGAGCCAGCTGCCAAGTGCCATTAGACCACAATCTTCAATCGTGTCTGGTGTCTTCTTTTCTTCTTTCCCCTGTCAAGCCAAACTTGCACTTCTGTCTCTTTCTAGTGTGTTCCTCAATGAAATCCTGACAGGTACCCACTTGGAAGGTTTGGTTTCCTGAGGAAATGTGTTTGAGGCATTCAGGATTTTTATAATGAACCTACTGCCCTAGTTATAACTAACAGGATTTTAAATTATACATTTGAAATAGGATGTGGTACCAAACTTAGTGCAATGACAACATCATAACCACACAACACAAATAGAACACAGGAATGCATCACAGCGAAAACTCAACATTAGTACCAGACAACATCTATTACCTACTTATCTCCACCACTCACCCACCACTGACCACTAAGTTCATGGTATATTTACTAATGTAAATTCCCATACAGGGCAAGTGTAGATTGTGAGCTGAAGAAATATGCATTTGGGGTTTTCAAACAAAAAATGTGGATTCCAATTAATGTGCATAGGACACTTCTACTTGCTAAAAGGAGACTACAGTGCTCACAAGTCCCTTAGCCTGTCCAAATCCCTTGTCAGTCCATATAACGAAAGTGACCTCTCAAGAAGTTCCTAGCTTTAGACTACGTAGCTATGCTTCATGTATATAACCTCAAAATACACATTATTTGTGGTGAATATGATACTTTCAATGCCTCCGGTTAGACCAGGTGCTGTACTGTTTGTTACTTTGCCTTGTTCATAAATGTATCATTTTGTTTTTTCAGTTTTATTTGCAGAACTATATACTTGGATATATCGCTCCTCTTGCTTCATCTGTTCAGCTTATTTCACTGCAGCTACCAACTGCAGAACATTTGCCTGCACACAATTAAAGGCAAATATACACTCCAGTTTCTCAAAACCAAGAGTCCAAATCCGTTAGGTCTGGTGTTTCCCACTAGCCTTTTGGCTGTGTCACTTTTATTGTTTGTTTGTCATTGTTTTTGTAAACTTGTATTGCTGTAGAATGAGCCCTCCTTAATTTATAAAAAATGCATTGCCTAAAATCAAAAAAAGCATTTTGGTCTCAAAAAGCACACACTGGCATAGTGGTCTATGACATTGAACTATTGTGTATGCAGATGTGCTGCTTATGAAAGGGCAGAATGCTGTCACTCACAGTCCAGTCAGTTAATGGCTGAAGTAAGCTGACCCATTGCCCCAAACTGTAGTCATCAAAAGAAAAATGTGAATGACAAAATAACACATCAATAGATGAAGAGGGCTGCCTGAAAGCCCCCCCCCCAAATATATTATACATTCACTTTCGGTAGAATCAAAAGGTCTTGGCTAACGCCAGACCTAAATATGAAACGTGCACGTTTCACCCTGGAGGCCAAAGTTAAATTTGACCAGGACAGGCGCAGCTGAATGTATCTCTACAAATAAGCAACTGCCCAATGTCTTTCTTTTCGTGATTTAGGAAACTGGTAAATTTATTCATCGTAATTTCAATGTAAAGAAAACAAACACGCTTTTTGTAATACGACATAGTACATAATGTACAGAAAGGGGGCAAGTGAGAAGGGAAGTTGTTGTATGGTGGCAACGGGGATTACTTGAAATGTATGAACAATACAATTCCTTCTTCAAACAATGTATTTTACACACCGTAAAGCACAACATGTGGCAATGCGCAAATGTATTTAGTTCAACCAAGAAACAACTGTTGCTGCTGTTGCACTTCCCACTCACACCCAGTAAACATTCATAGGATACTCCCTAGTCGAACCTTCAGTGTCAAAATATTGAACAGAGTTTTGCAATTCACAGATTTCCAAATCCGAAGCACTACCCTCCCTGCCACTAGCTCATAACTAAAGGTCTCTTTTACACTAGCCCAAGCACACCAAAATAAATACTTTTACGAGCACGTAAGTTCTTCCCAGTCTGTGTTAAAATACATTTATCACTTCCAGTATGTCAGTGTAGTTTCAAAAACTCATTGCACTGAGCCCCACTCTTCTTTTCTCCTTTTGCTGGTTCTCAACCAATTATCTAGAGGCAATCCAAGCAGGTAGACTGCATATAAAGGACTTTCTTTCCAGGAATCTCCGGCCCAGACTATGACAGAAAAGTGTATATCAAAGCCTGATAGATGTCCTAGGAGTATTAGAGATGGACAGTTGGTCTTGGTTTGATGATGGCAATACCATTTTGTCCCTCATAATTGTCGCCATCTGTAAACAATGAGGAAATCACTGGCAATATGACTACCACAAAAGTATTTAGATGATTTGCAAGCATTCCGCTCGTCACTTTTTGTGTGTTTTCACCAACGTTTAAGGCATGAGGCCAAAGAACTGCAACAAAACAACGTTTAGAAACAAAAACATCAATATTTTAACAGCGCCCAATATAGCTCTGATAAAGCACACTACGGAGGTCTCTCCACCGTCAAGGCTGAAGTGGCATATGAAGGTATGAAGCATCAGCAATTTTGAAACATCGCTGCCGTAGTCTAAGAGGCAGCATTTCGCAGGTAACATGCCTAGTACATCACAAGAAAACTGCATGCGTACCTTCACACAAGTTAACTCTAGTGTGACACATCCTCAGATTAAGGTTACCCGGAATGGCTTTCTAACCTAATGACCCATACCACAGGGGACACACAACGCATCAGATAATTGGAATGATGCATTCCCAACCAAAGGATATACACTGTTATTTCGTGGCCAGAATGGTGACCCAATGTTATGTCAGTAAAATCAGGTCCCAAGTTATATACATTTCAGGGGTACTACTAACGAAGCAGTACTACATAAAATCCAGAATCTTCTAGGGGCTCCCAAACGAGGGTGTTTTCACCTAGCATAGCACCAAGCAGCAACAAGCATTGGCAAAGCTAATATGTCTTGTATCTTCGAGAGGAGAGCTATTAGTTTAGTCTATTTTAGCTGTGTTGTACAGCAGTGTTGTTGTACAGTATGTTTTAAAATTTATTATAAACTACTATGAAATGGCCATTATTGTTTTGTTATTTATTAAGGCGTGAGTGATGGTGTAACTTACGAATTTAAATGTGAAGGGTCCAGTAGAGTAGAGTGGTACAGAGTAGACTGGCAGAGAGTGGAGTAGCGTAGACTGGAGTGGTGCAGAGTTGAGTGAAGTGGCGTAGAGTGCATTGGCATAGAGAACATTGGTGCAGAGGAGAGAGGTGCAGAGTTTAGTGGCATACAGTAGAGTGGCACAAAGTGCGACATGACGCACTAAATAGAAATTCATAATTGTTCCTCAGTATTAAGCGCACACACTGTAATTTATACATTTTGGGCCAGATGTACGAAAATGCAATGTTACATTTCCTAAATAGCGTCTACATAGAAATCGCTATTTAAGAAATGCAAAATGCAATTTATTAAAATACCGATTTCCTAATAGCGATTCCAACAAAGGTGGAATCGCTATTCGGAAATGCTATTAAGAAATCCCATTGCATTTGAGTCAGTGGGCCGGTTTTGCATTTTCTAAATAGCGATTTCTTATTAGGAAATCACTATTTAGGAAATGCAAAACCATGGATGGCAATAGGCAAAAGATAGCCCTTGGGGCGCCCCGAAAATAAGGGTGCACCTGTAGAGCACACGTATGCCTAAGGTATATGTGTGTGCTCTATTGAAATAAAAAAAAGCACTTTGGGATGCTTTTTAGGTCGAGCGTAAGCATATGAACTCTTGTATACTTTTAAGTATACTTATGCTGTGGGCTTAAAGCGATTTAATTTGTTGGTTGCAGTGTTCTTTACAAATCCTTGCTCGCAAGTGGTCAGTTCTGCCTCTTTGTCCCTCCTTTTTCTCTCAGAGCAATGACCAACTACTGTATAATTACACTCTGTCCTGTTTATCTCTTTTGTAGGGGACTTTTTTCAGTTTTTGCCTGCTCGCCTTACACTGTGAGTGTGTGTTTCAGAGCAGCCACGCTTCCTCGGCCAAGTCCTCAAGCAGGTCCCCCTTCTTCCCCATCCCAGCTCCCTACGCAAACATAGAACAACAGCAGGAGGGGGCGTTTCCAGGGCCAGCTCGACCTCCCTCTCTTTGTCTTGTTTAAGTGGCTTCTTCAGGGAGTGGCTTGTCTGAGGAGTGCGCGGTGAGTAAAGATCATGTTGCAGCTTGTTGTATGGGCCACTCGAGAGCTGGCAAGTCACGTGTGTTGGAGTGCGACTTTTAAAATCAATATTAACATGAAAAGCTTGCAATATATTCTGTAATGAAGCGGCATGGAAAATGTGTTAACATAGAAAATAATGTATGCGTTTGAAATGTGCCCACGGGGTTTGGCCACCAATGTATACAATGACTAATGAAACTGATTAATGATAAATTAGTAATGTACTAACGTGTGACTTTGTATTAGCATTAAGAGTTATGTATTAGGTTTTGCTAAATTAATCACTAGGCCTTAGTTAGGGAAGATCTGGGCCTAGCTGCCTGGTCTCATTAACTGTGTTTTTGTAACATGCAATGTGTTGGTTTCGCCGAAGGACACTAAGCTGTACTTTTCCAGAAGCTAGAGATGTGTGTGCAGCAATAGTAAATTCTCTCTCATGGGACCCGACTTGCTCAATGAGACATTCTTGCCAAATGTAACAGTGTAATTCGCAACAGGTGCAAGGCCGCCTGGACTAGAAGAAGACAATGGAACTACTGACTGGAGCGTAAAGTGTAACTTTTCTTACCTGACATTCCACCCGATGAAGACGTCAATCACAGGAGCCAATCAACTGCATGAGAACTGTGTTAGGGGGAAATTCTAGTAAGGTGTGTGAAGGATTATTGGACAGAGATAATGATGCACCGAAATTGATCCAATGAGGAATTAAGGGCTAGTTTGACAGTTTTGATATAACGGCGTGACCGGAGGAGAACTTTGCCATTTTTTTCACCATTCTTCTTCACCAACCCTTGCCACTCGGAGAGACTTTGGTGGTCATTACAACCCTGGCAGACTGTGTTAAAGCTGCGGAAATACCGCAAACAGGCCGGCGGACAAAAAAAGGGAATCACGACCCTGGCGGAAACCGCCAACAAAGACAGCCACTTTAATACATCGCCCGCCACGGCGGTACAGACAAACAGCGCGGCGGTTTCCGCCAACAGACATGCGGGAGACAATGTACTACCCACAGTATCACAACAGGCCAATCTGCCACCTTTTCCGGGGCGGATTCACCGTGGATAAAAACACGGCGGAAACAGCTTTTGCTATGGGAAAACGCTCACCTTAACATATCCCACGAGGAACGATGACTCCATGGAGCCGGAACTCCAAATCCTACCTGCCTTTGTCTTTCTGCTCCTCTACGACCAACAGCGACGTAGGCACAGAAGATACCGGTGAGTACTGCATCTACGACACGTGGGAGGGGGGAGGCAAAAGTTAGGGGGACACCCACCAAACACCCCCACCCTCGCATATCACAACATACACACCAATGCATTTACAAAAATCACATGAACAACCTACAATCACCCCGGAAGAATGCAAAGAGAAAGCGAATTTCGGTCAAACATTGTAATGTGCCAATATACATGTCATACAAAAAAATACTGATATATATGTCGAAATCTGTCATAATTATATATACAATACAAGAAGTAGTGCAGATATGTACACAACAATGTCCGTGCACCAACAGTCCAAAAATGCATGGGCGAGGCCCACAATAGATACCTGACCAAAATCCGAGAGAACACTGCCGGGGAATCAGATAGAAACACTACAGGCACCTCAGGGGGAAGGCAAGGGGGGGCACCTCAGCCAGATGAATGCGAAGCCAGATCCACGACGGGGCTCCATGCCCATTGATGTATCCTGGGGAGTGCAAAGCCACAGTCTCTCAAGTCTCTACAGTGGGTGGGTTGCCCACTGTTACATCCTGGGGAGTGCAAAGCCACAGTCTCACAAGTCTTTACAGTGGGTGGGTTGCCCACTGTTACATCCTGGGGAGTGCAAAGCCACAGTCTCACAAGTCTTTACAGTGGGTGGGTTGCCCACTGTTACATCCTGGGGAGTGCAAAGCTACATTTTCACAAGTATCTGCAGTTCTCTACTGGTACTGGGTGGGACTGGCGCCCAGACAGGATGAGTATCCCCATGAAAGTTCATGTCCTGTCACTGTCCCAGCTGCACATGGGATAAGGATGCCTAATGTGGCGGCCTATTCATACCCACACAGTGTTTGCCTTGTTCAGCGGTCTTCACCATAGCGGTCTTTGCCCTGTTCAGCGGTGCTTAGCCATGGCAGTCTTTGCCCTGTTCAGCGGTGCTTAGCCATGGCGGTCTTTGCCCTGTTCAGCGGTCTTCACCATGGCGGTCTTTGCCCTGTTCAGCAGTGCTTAGCCATGGCGGTCTTTGCCCTGTTCAGCGGTGCTTAGCCATGGCAGTCTTTGCCCTGTTCAGCGGTGCTTAGCCAAGGCAGTCTTTGCCCTGTTCAGCGGTGCTTAGCCATGGCAGTCTTTGCCCTCTTCAGCGGTGCTTAGCCATGGCGGTCTTTGCCCTGTTCAGCGGTGCTTAGCCATGGCAGTCTTTGCCCTGTTCAGCGGTCTTCACCATGGCGGTCTTTGCCCTGTTCAGCGGTGCTTAGCCATGGCGGTCTTTGCCCTATTCAGCGGTGCTTAGCCATGGCAGTCTTTGCCCTGTTCAGCGGTCTTCACCATGGCGGTCTTTGCCCTGTTCAGCGGTGCTTAGCCATGGCGGTCTTTGCCCTGTTCAGCGGTGCTTAGCCATGGCAGTCTTTGCCCTGTTCAGCGGTCTTCACCATGGCGGTCTTTGCCCTGTTCAGCGGTGCTTAGCCATGGCAGTCTTTGCCCTGTTCAGCGGTGCTTAGCCATGGCGGTCTTTGCCCTGTTCAGCGGTCTTCACCATGGCGGTCTTGGCCCTGTTCAGCGGTGCTTAGCCATGGCAGTCTTTGCCCTGTTCAGCGGTGCTTAGCCATGGCGGTCTTTGCCCTGTTTAGCGGTCTTCACCATGACGGTCTTTGCCCTATTCAGCGGTGCTCTGACATGGCGGTTCGGATACTGACATTGGTGTGTGGCATGACGATCTCCACACTGGACATTGGTGTGTGGCATGACGATCTCCACACTGGACATTGGTGTGTGGCATGATGATCTCCACACTGGACATTGGTGTGTGGCTTGACGTTCCATCATTGCCCAGCGGGGCTGTGGGATCCTGGTCCCTCCTGGGCTGTGACTCTGGCGGTGGTCTCCTGACCAGTAACGATACTTGGGCCCTCCTGGGCTGTGACTCCGGCGGTGGTCTCCTGACCAGTAACGATACTTGGGCCCTCCTGGGCTGTGACTCTGGCGGTGGTCTCCTGACCAGTAACGATACTTGGGCCCTCCTGGGCTGTGACTCTGGCAGTGGTCTCCTGACCAGTAACGACGGTGCTTGCGGGTGTGTCTCGACCGCCGGAAATGATGGCGCACTTCTCCGCCATGACACTCACAACAGGCTGTGCAGACTTCCTCGGGACCTTCCCCACCTTCTTTGGAGTTACAGCTGACTCACCAATCGCCTTCGATACCATTTCACTTGTTGTCCCACCAGGAGTCTTGACACAGTCCACTCTTCAATTTCAGAGCCTTTACAGGGGGTGGGCTGCCAGTGCCTTGGCTCCGGGTCCTACTGCCTGCCCTGGTGGACGGTGCACTCCAAAAACCTGGAACACGCACCACTGGCACTGGAGGCTTTTTGGCTGAGGCGCTACGACGGGACTGATGAACTGGAGGGGGGGGTGGGGGCAAACAGGTCATTTTGACATAGGGACAGTTTCTGACGGACACTGGGATGGGTAGCTGGAGGGGGTCTGGGAGTGGAGGTAGAGGAGGTGGTTGTAGGAGGTGTCATTTTAGGTGGTTTGGGTGCAGGTGCAGGTACTGGAGGCTGTCGTGAGGTGGATGGATGTTTAGTGAGTGATTGCCGGCGTTTGGGTACTTTGGGAGGGGGCGTCACAGACACACTGGGAGAGGACACAGGGGACGTGTAAATGGCAGTGGAGGTGGTGAGTGCAGGTGAGCGGCTTGTGGTGCTGGGTGTCCTGGTGCGAGTCCTAATGCCTGTAGATGTGGTGCATGCAGGTGTGTGTGTAGACGACACTGGGAGGGAGGAGGGAGAAGAGGAGGAGGGGGACACAGTGGAGACAGTGGATGTTGCTGTGTCTGTATGGGTGTGATGCTTGTGTGAGTGCCTGTGGTGTGTGTGGTGCCTATATTTGCTTGAGCTACTTTTGGGTGTTGACTTGTGTGCCTGCTGGTCTGTAGGTGTGCTTGGGATGGGCTGGGGTACAGGGGATTGGGTCTGGGTGGAGGAAGTTGGAGGGGGGAGGCTGGACACAGGGACAATGGCTGCCATCAGTGCTGAGGCCAGAGATTGCAGGGTTCGCTGAAGGACAGCCTGACCAGAATGAATTCCTTCCAGGAATGCATTACCGTGTTGCAACTCTCGTTCTACACCCTGGATGGCATTCACAATGGTAGACTGCCCAACATTGAGTGATCTGAGGAGGTCAATGGCCTCCTCACTGAGAGCAGCAGGGGTGACTGGGGCAGGGCCTGAGGTGCCTGGGGCGAAGGTGATGCCCACCCTCCTGGGTGAGCGGGCACGGGGCGAACGCTGAGGGGCTGCTGGGAGGGCGGGGCTGGTAGGGGAGGTGGCGGCTGTACCTGTAGAAGTGGGGCGCACAGATAGTGCCGCCACCACAGGGGAGCTCACATCGGCGGATGAGTCCGTGTCGCTGGTTGGTGATCCTGTGGCCGACGTGAAGCTCCCCTCGCCCTCCGTCCCACTGGTGCATTCAGAGTCTGTGGTGTGGCCCTCCATGGCCATGTGGGATGCATCTCCCTCGTGCTCCGGTGCCACTGTGCCTCCGCCTGATGATTCTGATGTACAAAAGGACAGGGAGAGCAGGAAAAGGGGGGGAGACAGAAGAAAGAGAGTTTTAGTGCATGGCATACCGCTACCGTTGGCGGACAAGACAGACGCAGCAGCCCCATGCATTACGCCGTGCTCCTGCCCTCTGCACATGCAATTTCTGGGATATGGCCTACATGGCAATGGTCGAAATCTACGCACATGGATGGCAAAGGGGCAACTATACATCAACTTGCCTCTGTTCTGAGCTGGGGTAGAGTCCCACATGGCCTACATTACGGAGGGGCCTTGCCTACCTAACTCGCCCTGGCCTCGGGACACCCACAGCCCACCTCCCCCACCCAGACACCTCCACTGCACGCAAAGTCCACAGAATGAGGTTGTACTCACCCCCTTGTGTCTGCTGTGATGTCCTTAAGCGCCCATCCAACTCCGGGTAGGCCACCGCCAGGATCCGGAACATCAGGGGGGTCATGGTGCGACGGGCACCCCTCCCACGTTGGGAGGCCATCCCCAGCTGAGCCTCCGCCGTCTTCTTGCTGCAGCGGCAAATGTCCTCCCATCTCTTCTGGCAGTGGGTGCCCCGTCTCTGGTGGGCCCCCAGGGTCCGGACTTCCTTGGCGATGGCACGCCAAATGTCCCTCTTCTGGTGGGCGCTGACCTACATGACATGCACAAGGAAAGAGGAACAGTCATTACCTACTGCACCGTCAATGTGAGTGGTCCCCTCCCAACTCTGTCCATGTGGCCCATTCATCCCCATGCATTTCTCTTGTAAGAACTTTGCCCCCTTCCCTCTCCCACCCAGCCCTGTCCACCCAGGCCTAGCCCATCCAACGTGCTCCCTGTGTACTAACCTGTTGGTCTGAAGGACCGTAGAGTAGCATGTACTGGGGGAGGACCCCATCCACAAGTTTCTCCAACTCCTGTGCAGTGAAGTCAGGGGCCCTTTCCCCAGACGCAGCAGCCATCGTCGCTTCCAGACCGAGGTCACAGCAGCACTAGCAGTGTAGGTCCTCTCCTGTCAAAGGTCAGGTATCTAGTGATTGAAGAGATAGAAAATAGCGGTGACGTCCGCGGCGGTGACGTCCGCGGAGGGGTGCATCATCACCGCCAGCGCACCTGTTCATTGGCTCCTGGGACCCATAGGGTCCAATGTTAACCAATGCAGCATTGCGCCGCGCTGTACGACCGCCTACCGCGACGGTGTCCAAAGCCAGTGCAGTTACCCCACAATTCCATTGTCCCAGTTTAGAGGTCAGGCAGCCGCCATTTCAGGGGCCCACATGGCTTCATTTACTACTGTGTCACACATACCGAGGCCTACACTCAAAACATTTCCCGGATGGGTTAATTGTCTGTTGTAGTCTTGTGTGTGACTGTGGGTACATACCTGGAGGAATGGTGACAGTTTCTTCGCTGTTGTCCTTCTTAGGCACCGTCAGTTGGGACATATTGGAAGATGGCGGAATCCGCTGGTGTTCCGACCGCTGGTGGACCTGTTGACAATGGAAGAGAGACATTTGATCGTGACCTACCGGTTCGACCGTGCCACAATCCAGGAACTATGTACCCAGTTGGAGCCAGACCTGATGTCACCAATCCGCCATCCGACTGGAATCCCCCCTGACGTTTAGGTGCTGTCAGTGCTCCATTTCCTTGCAAGTGGGTCATTTCAGACTACTGTGGCCATGTCATCAGGGATGTCCCAGCCTATGTTTTCCAACGTGTTGTCCAGAGTGTTGTCTGCCCTGCTGAAACACGTAAGGAGATACATCATTTTCCCTGAGGTGGAGGATTTGCCTACAGTGAAAGGTGACTTCTATGCCCTTGGACATATCCCGAACGTCATAGGTGCCATTGATGGGACCCATGTAGCTCTGGTCCCCCCCGCAGGAGTGAACAGGTGTACAGGAACAGGAAGAGTTATCATTCCATGAATGTCCAGATGGTCTGTTTGGCAGACCAGTACATCTTGCAGGTAAATGCTATGTTCCCTGGCTCAGTGCATGACGCCTACATCCTGCGGAATAGCACCATCCCTGATATGATGGGTCAACTCCAGAGGCACCGTGTATGGCTATTGGGGGACTCTGGTTACCCCAACCTGTCCTGGCTATTGACCCCAGTGAGGAATCCCAGGACCAGGGCAGAGGAACGCTACAATGAGGCCCATGGGCGGACTAGGAGGGTGATCGAACGCACCTTCGGCCTCCTGAAGGCGAGGTTCAGGTGCCTCCATATGACAGGTGGGTCCCTCTTCTACTCACCGAAGAAGGTGTGCGACATCATCATCGCCTGCTCCATGCTCCATAATTTGGCATTGGGACGCCAGGTGCCTTTTCTGCAGGAGGATGATCCAGATGACGGTGTTGTAGCAGCGGTGGAGCCTGTGGAGCCTGTGGACAGTGATGAGGATGAAGCTGATGAAGAAGAAAAAGACAACAGGGAGTCAGTCATACAGCAATATTTCCAGTGAGACACAGGTGAGTACATTTTCAGGTTTAACATAACATTAACTTTCACACGTCTACCTCTATCCTGTACCTACATTTCACTCACTATTTGTTAACTGAGTTGTCCCCTTCCATTTCAGTTTCATAAATGTGGTAACCTACGTGTCAACAGCTTGCACCCTTGAAAGGCTTGTGATGTGTGACATTGGTATGTTGGACTTCCAATGGGTAACAATTTTTGACACTGTAATTGACTATACAAAGTTCAAAATCATTGACTGACTCCAGTTTTATTAGTGTTTCAAGGGTGTTTATTTAAGTGCATAACAATGAAGGGGGGTTGTGAAATGGGGATGGGTTATGGTGGAAGAATGTCCATGGCAGAGTCCAGTCCATTAGTCTCACAGGTACATTGCACATCTGGCCATTGGAAGTGGAGCTGGGGCAGTTCCGATTTGGACAGGGTAACAAAGTGGTACAGTGGGGGGACAATCAGGGTGGTCTTATTTCCTGGCGGGGGTCTTGCCATCTTGCTCTGTCCTGTTCCTGGATCTCAGGGACTGCTTCCGTGGTGGTTGTCCGTCTGCAGGGGGTGGGGTGCTGGTGTGTTGGTCCTGTGGCAGGGCGTCCTGTCCACTAGCGCCGGCGGAGGTGTTGGGCATTTCATCATCCTGGCTAGTGTCCCCTTGGAGTGCCACGGTGTCCCTCAAGGTCTTTTGAATGTCCGTCAGCACCCCTACGATGGTGCCCAGGGCCGAGCCGATGGTCCTGAGCTCCTCCCTGAACCCCAAATAGTGTTCCTCCTGCAGATGCAGGGTCTCCTGCAACTTGTCCAGGACCGTTGCCATCGTCTCCTGGGAGTGGTGGTATGCTCCCATGATGGAGGAGAGGGCCTCGTTGAGATTAGGTTCCCTTGGCCTGTCCTCCCTCTGTCGCACAGCAGCCCTCCCAGTTCCCCTGTGATCCTGTGCCTCCGTCCCCTGGACTGTGTGCCCACTACCACTGCCCCCAGGTCCCTGTTGTTGTTGGGGTGGTGAGTTAGCCTGGGTGCCCTGTAGTGGTGGACACACCGCTGATTGACCTGTCCTGGGTAGGGAGGTATGGGCCCGCTGGGTGGGTGCTGTGCTGGTGTTACCAGAGGGTGGAAGTTCGGTGTTGGGCTGTGGCTGGGCAAGGGGAACCGACTGTCCTGAGGCTCACGATGGTCCAGGCTGGTCATCAAGATCCAGTAGGGCAGAACTGTGGGCCTCTTCTGGGGGTGGAGTGGTGTTGTCTGGACCCTCTGGTGTGGTGACGTTCCTTCGGGTTCCTGCGGGGGTATAAGTACATGATTATTGCATGTGTGTGTTTCATGGTGTGCAATGGTTGGGTGTGCGTGTACACCAGTGCAGGCATTCCTGTGTGGGGGCTTGTGTGCTGATGGTTGGGGGGGGTTCTGGGTATGTGCAGTGGGCATGCTTTAGTGATGGGTATCCATGCTTAGTTGGGATGGGTGGTTGGTGTTATGGGTATATTAGTGAGGAGTGAGGGTGATAGGGGAGGGTGTGAGGGTGAGGGTGTGTGATAGCATGCAGGTAAGGTGGGGGATATGATAGTTAAGATTTGACTTACCAGTGTCCGTTCCTCCAACGACTCCTGCGAGGCCCTCAGGATGCAAGATGGACAAGACTTGCTCCTCCCATGTTGTTAGTTGTGGGGGAGGAGGTGGGGGTCCGCCGCCAGTCCGCTGAACCGCGATGTGGTGCCTGGATACCGTGAAACGCATCTTCCCCCGTAGGTCGTTCCACCTCTTCCTGATGTCCTCCCTATTTCTTGGATGCTGTCCCACAGCGTTGACCCTGTCGACTATTCTTTGCCATAGCTCCATCTTCCTGGCTATGGATGTGTGCTGTACCTGTGAGCCAAATAGCTGTGGCTCTACCCGTACGATCTCCTCCACCATGACCCTGAGCTCCTCTTCGGAAAAACGGGGGTGTCTTTGGCGTGCCATGGGGTGGTGTGTGTGATGTTTGAGGTGGTGTATGTGGTGATGAGTGTGGTGATTGTAGTGGTATGTGGTGTTTTGTGCGTGGATGTTGTGTGGGTGATGCTGTAGTGTGCCTCTGTGTGATGGGGTTCTCTATTCTGTGCTGTCTCTCTCTGGCCTTCGTGACTAATTTTTGGTCATAGGGGTTTGTGGGTGATGTGGGTGTGTGTTTTATATTGTGTTGGGTGTGTGGGAGTGGTGTGTGTATGTGTATCAGGTGTGTGTATTTGTAATTGTCCAATGTGGCGGTGTTTTGTATATGTGTGTGTATTTTGAGCGCAGTGGTGTGTACCGCCAATGGAATACCGCGGTTGAAAGACCGCCGCGTGGATTCGTGGGTCGTAATAGCATGGGCGTGTTTCAGTTGGCGTGGAGGTGGAGGATTTGTTTCCGCATGTTTATCGCTGACCTTTGGTGTGGCGGGATTGTGTGGGTGTCTGAATTTCGGCGGATTCCGTGATGTGTGTCATAATAGCTGTGGCGGTCTACCGCGGGCGCGACGGTGTATTGGCGGTCTTCTGCACGGTGGTAAGCGCCTTATACCGCCAATGTTGTAATGACCTCCTTTGTCTTTAACCGCCTGATACTTTGCCTAATACTTACTTCCGCTCCTTATGAGGGAAGAGCCTTATTCTTTAGCTATGCCCTACTGAGACTTGCCCTGTTCTATCCTTGCTGATGGCAAATCGACTGATGTCCTGAGGACGAAGACTAACGCTGATTGCTGATTGACTGGAGGGGTAACTATCTGATGATAATTGTAATTGTCTGTTTGCCTTTTCTTTCTAGGTACCAACTGCTCTTTTGATAGAGGCCATAGTTAGATGTTTTTCCAAATTTGTGTTTGCCAAATTGTGTTGCATGAAGCCCAACATGCTGATGCTAATTCGAGTTAGTTAAGGAGTTCACTAATATCAGATGCAAATAGGCAAATGGCAAGATTCTTGCTTTGTTGACTAATGTACTAATGATACTCTGCTAAAGTTGATTCATATTAATGTCGTGCTTCATTCTAAATGTTCATGATCTATGCTTTGATAAAGTTTTGCTCTGATTGCCAAGTTATAGTGGTTTTGACGTGCTTGTTGATATTGAAACTAATAAATATGATATTAGATTGTAACTAATAGGGAATAAATATCCTAACACTTACTAGATTTGTGTGTTTTTTCATGGCTGAAAGGTCATGGTGATTTAATTGTATTGATCTATATCAAATGTTATTGATTAGCTTGATCAATTAGTTATTGTGAATATTGAAGGAGTTATTGACCTGTTGATTGTGATGTCAAAAAGATATCTCGTTCTGCGAAGTCTCCAAACGTGGTAAAAAGGTTCATTGGCCTAGACGTGTCTCCTTGTAAGTTTACTTATCAAGGTTCTGACGCGTTATCAGTTTTGGTAGCAGAGGATGGTTAGGCCCTTTGGGGCCCCAGGACGAGGGACCACTGTTTGAAAATTGTTTTAAAATGATGCAAATTGGAGAGATGATGTGCCCCTAAGTCCCAAATGACTTTCCCGGAATCTCGGAGCTTGCTGAAGTGAGTTGGGTATGTTCTCGGCGTCCTAGTGATAGTGTGAATGAAACAGATTTTTGCGCTTGCACAGCTTATGCATACCGCAGTTGAATTGTGAGGTTTGTGAGAATTTTAGGTCAGATGATGTTTTAGTAGGAGTGTGCGTACTCCGCAGTATGAGAGTAGGGAAGTCGGCGAACTTCATGTGCGTGTGGAGCTTTGTGCTCAAAAACGTTGTCCACATGGTTGTTGGTGATGTAGGGACCCTGTGTGGTATAAGACTCCAGAGTATATTGATAAGTGTATGAGACACTTGGTTTATATTGAAATTTGCACAGTTTAAAAGGTCAATCTGGCGTGGTTGACGAGTCAAGTTTGAGTCAAAGTGAGTGAATGAAAACTTCAATGGAGATTTGGTGAGTTCTAAAGTGCACTAGAACAACCCATTGACAAGTCAAGAGTAGAATTTGCGGGTCAAATTTTGCTTGCAAGTGCGGGATCTGAGGAGGAGAGAGTAGCGGCTGAGGCTAAGCAAAATCTCTGTAAAGTTCTGAAGTGACTGTGTTACCCTTTCCTGTAGTAAACCGGAACATTTGAGTTTTATATTGCTCGCAATATAGTGCACTAGTTTTGAGAGAGTTGAGAGCGAGGGAGACGAGCCGCAAGACTTTGTCAGCCGCAGTGTGTGAGTGTGATGTCATTGGAGCTGTACTGGGATAGGTCGGTTAGTGAGAAGGGTCGCGCACGGATTGGCAGCCATCCGGGAGAGACAGTTGGTTGAGAAGGTGAGCAAAGAGAGTTTTGGGAATTAAAGTCACTTCCTGATTCGATTGTTAACAAAATAAAAGACGCAAAAATGAAGTTTTTCAAGGCTTTAAACAGTGCTTTGAGTGGAGATGTGTACATTACCGCGAGTGTAGGGGACCCTACACAGCCAGAAGATACACTGGCTTATGCCATAATGGAGAAGAGGGGTTTTGCGCCATGTCTTTGGCTAAAGCAATGGTGCAAAGCGACAGAGAAAGAAGAGTGTTTGGCGTTTCCGGAGCACGGAACGTTCAATGTAAGGATTTTGGAAAATTTGCGGAGTGTGTTAAATGAGCTAAAGCCACCTCCGAGGCCAGCACAGTTTGAGGCGCTAGCAATTTGGGAACTGATGGCAGTACGACAACAACAACAGAAATTCGAGAGGAGAATGAGGAAAGCAGAGAAGACACTAGCGGAGGCTAGGTGGGATAGCACACATAGGGTTTGTAGGAGAGAAACAATAGACGGAGTTAGGATGTTTCCAGCAATAACTCAAGAAAGTGAAGCCCAAAGGGGGAAAGGCACTTGTAAGACTGACAAGGGTTCTAGCAAAGAAAAGGAGACTAAAAAGTACTGGGCAGAGGCAGATGACTCAGATGATGATGAGTTCCTTAATCAGTTGCTAAATGACCGACCACTGCCATATGCCCTAGATGACAATAGACCAAGTACGAGTGTAGGTCCTATGAATTCGACTCAAAACCAGGGGACAACAAACACGGTACAGGTTAACACTGTTGCGACACCAGTTCCGGTGCAGAATAGTGTCAGTGTGTCCACTGCTCCAGAGATGCAACCTCAGCTACAGCCACCACAGGTTCAGAGACTACACCCTGAGGTCCTAGTACTAGAGGCTACCACAAATTAGATGGTGCCGTCCGATCCGGCATATACGAGACCGAAGCTGATACAGACTGAGCCAACTCCACTTTTACTGCCTCAGGTACAGCAACAGAAGGTTCCGAATTACACTTCGGTCACAGGACTGCAGTCAGCCATGACACCGATAATGAATCAGAATATGGTAGTTAATGCTCCACAGGTTTTGGGAAATAGGCAGATGCCCGCTGCAGTATCCTTGCCCATTACAGTTGGTCCACCAGTACCATTGTATGCGCAGGCGAAGCCTAGTGTATGTGATCAGGGAGTAATGACCCAAGAGATGACAAGAGGAGGGTTCGTAGGGAGCTCTCAAGGGGTGACTCCAGTGGAACCGACATTCGAAAGACCTAGATCTTTGTTAGACTTCAGTCCGATTGGGGCTCCTCCAGATACCATGAGACAATCAGGTTTGGGACTGCTGACTCCGCAGATCTCAAGTGCGAACATGCCGCAAACGCCGATAGTGCAGGCTGGAAATATCTCCTTGCAAGGTTTAACTGCGCAACAACTGAATGAATGGCTAGACAAGTTAAATTCACCACAGACCACTCCTACAACAGCAGAGCGGTCGGAAAGAGAAGAGTACCTGAATTTTGTGAGGTTGGTTATGGAGGCAAATGAACTAGTTGAAGGGAGCATGGAGTGAACAGACTAGAGTCGTATACTGAAGCAGAATTTAGGTATTTGTGCCCAAAAATAACCAAAGAAGTGATCAGGGTGCACCAGAGGTTGGCAAACCTGGCAGATAAATATGCATAGATTTAGACAACACTAAACATCTGAAGAGGAGTTACAGTTTAGACTTTGAGCCGAAGGATTTTGAACACATGAGGACTACTGGGATGAAGGCACACCTTAAAGAAATACTGCAGATTGCACAAGTTTGGGGAGCCTTAGAGAAGTGGGAAGACAGATGGGTGAAGAAAAGAGACAAAAGGAAGAGTGACAGCCTAGAGCAGCAGGCGAAAGCCGTGCCGGATACCGGTACAATAAAGATGTTACCAATTAGAGAAATGGCCGGAGGGGTTCTTGTCCATGTACCGTGGACCAGAGGTGATATTTTGTCATCCACAAATGACTTTCCCAGGATGGGGGAGAAGCAGATAGAGTGGTCTCAGCAGACGGACAGGTTTGTGAAGCTTGCAAAATGTCTCTGGGAAGACCTGAATACTCTCTTTGAGATTATAGTTCCAACTGATTTGTGGCTTGAGTGCAAGAGAAGTGTGGATTTCCCAGCTGCGGAACCGGCAAGGAATAGAGTCACAGGAGCACCATCTCCTGAGGTGATGAAGTACTACTATAAGGTGATTGAGTTCTTGAAACAGAGCTATTCGGTGCAAAATATTGACTGGCAAAAGATTGATCGAACTGCGCAGGAGGCCAAGGAGTCGATACATGCCTACTATGAGAGGTTGTTGAAGGCGTTCAAGCACTACAGCGGTACAGAGGCTATAGAGGCGGAGGATATGAATCACCTTGTGTTCAGATTTGTTGAGGGATTGAGACCTGAGATTAGTCAGATGATTAAGAATCACTTGATCTGTTGGCAAGCGAAGCCGATCGTCGAGGTGTTGCAGTATGCGAAGTACTGTAGTGACGAAATTGAGTTGAAGGAGAAAGTGATGGTGATGCAAATTAAGGCAGCACAGTCAGGGATGCAGTGAGGTTGCATACAGCAGATGGTGCAACAGCCACAGGGAAACAGGATGTTTCAGGCGCAAGTAAGAGGCAGAGGTCGAGGAGGTTTTGTGAACCGTGGTCCAGATTTGAATACCATAGTAGTTCAAAACGATTTGCAGGGGATGAAGAAGGTGTTACCTTGTCATGCTTGCTGGGGCGTTGGACATTGGAAGTGGGAATGCCAAATGATGGTGCAGGAGGGTGGTGTTCAACAAAGCAATGATGTCAATGCATTCCAAAAAGTTAAAGGACCAAGGATGAGAGGTCATAATCCGAACATTCAGAATAACATTGTTCAGATACAGGGTCTCCAACCCATGCAACAAGTGCAAATCCCACGTGTACAACTGATGTAGATGCAGCAAATGCAGCAGCAGGTTCCTCTGGTACCTAGACAGCAAATGCAATTGCCCTTAGCGCCAATGGAACAGCAACAGGTGATGCTTCCTCAACAGGTCACAGGCCAAAGAATGAGTCAAAATAACACAGTGCAACAGTTCCCATTGCGTGGTGAAAATGGAATAAACGAAGAATGGTCGGATGAGAGTTCAGACAGTGAGGAGTGTAGGCTTGCAGCGTCCTTAGAGGTAGATCAAAGGGGACCCTATGTGCAAGGGAAAGTGATGGGTCACAAGGTTTCATTCTTGGTCGACACAGGAGCTACACGCTCTACGGTCAGAAGTGCAGAAGTTCCGAAGTTGCCTCTTTTGGGATGTACAGTCAGGGTGGTAGGAGTGGCAAATCAACTCCTGACTTACCCAATAACAGATCCGGTTCAGGGTGAGCTAAGTACTTTTCACGGATTGCACCGATTTGTAGTTTGTGATTCGAGTCCCGTGTCCCTACTGGGAAGAGACTTACTGTGCAAAACAAGGTGCTCGACCACCTGTTCCAATGTAGGAATTGAGGTGCAGACAAACAGTGATGATGAAGGAGATGAGGGGCAGGTTTCAGAGCCTGAAACGGAGACCACAGATGAGGAGTATCCTCTGATTAATTTCTTCCCAATGTTCACAGTGACTGGTCTGCCAGCATATTTGCAGGGGACAGTCAAAGAGAAAGTGTGGGACTTGAGAGGGAAAGAAGTAGGACTGATAAAAGGAGTGGAACCAGTCAAAGTCAATGTGAAGCCAAATGCTGTGTTCCCCCAGGTACTGCAGTACCACATGGCGCAACATGTCCTTTCAAAGGTAGCACAATTAATTGCAGGTTTTGTGAAACAGGGAGTTTTGAAAGAGGTGATGAGCAGTCAGTGTAATTCACCAATAATGGGGCTGAGAAAGCCCTGTGGAAAAGTTCACATTGTCCAAGACTTGAGAAAGATCAATGACATAGTGGTGAAGTGTTGCCCAGAAGTGCCAAATCCAGCTGTGATCATGTTCCAAGTTCCATGTGATGCAAAGTGGTTCACAGTGGTTGATCTGCCCCAAGCGTTCTTTTCTGTGCCTCTTCAGGAGAACAGCCAATTACTCTTCAGTTTCAAATTCCTGGATAAGGTTTACAATTGGTGCCGAATTCCCCAAGGGTTTTCGGAATCACCTTCCATCTTCAATCAGATATTGAAGAAGGATTTGAAGTCAATGGAGTTGCCTTTTCAATCGACTTTAGTGCAGTACATTGACGATTTGTTGATCGCTTCCAAAACGAGGGATGACTGCAAGTATGATTCCATTGCCTTACTGAACCACTTGGGAAAGAACGGGCATAACGTGTCCTCAAGGAAGCTACAATACTGCCAGAGAGAGGTGAAATATTTGGGTCATCAAATTGAGAAAGGGTCAAGGAAGTTGTCCAGGGAAAGAGTGACTGCCCTGCTACAGATGAATCCCCCAACGACACAGAGAGATGTTAGGATGTTTCTGGGAATGGTGGGCTACTGTCGTCAGTGGATCCCAAATTTCTCAGTCATCTCCAAGCCATTGGTGAGACTGACGGTTAAGGATGGGCCAGATGTCATAATACTGTCAGAAGAGGAAATGAAGGCGTTTACTGAGCTAAGGGAGTGTATGTGCAGGGCTCCAGCTCTAGGTATGCCTAATTACACAAAGCATTTTGTTTTGTTTGGTCATGAACGTGATGCTTGTTCTTTGTCTGTCCTGACACAGGTCCATGGAGGTGTAAACCGACCAGTAGCATATTTTTCAGCTACTTTGGACCCAGTTGCAGCAGCCTTACCTGGTTGTCTGCGTGCAGTAGCAGCAGTTGGTCAGAGCCTGGCACAATGTGAAGGCACAGTGATGGGACATCCTTTAACAGTCATGGTCCCACACTCATTTGAGATCTTGCTAACCCGTATAAAAACGCAACACATGACAAATGCAAGACTGACGAAATATGAAACGATTATATTGGGGTCACCAAATGTAACGTTGAAAAGATGTACAGTGCTGAACCCGGCAACTTTGCTTCCAAATGAAAACACAGAAGTTGAGGATGCTGAATGTGTAGAACATGATTGTCTTGAGGTAACAGAAATGTGCACCAAACCGAGGCCTGATATTAAAGATACCCAATTGGAAGAAAATTACAAAATTATCTTTGTTGATGGCTCATGTTTAAGAGACTCAGTAGGAGTGCTGAGAGTTGGATATGCTGTATGTACGATCTCTGGTATGCAGGAAAAGTGTCTTGGCTTGAAAGAGTATATTCTGCTCAAGTGGCTGAATTGGTGGCTCTTACTAGAGCTTACCATGCTGCTGCCCAGTTGAGAGTGACTATCTATTCTGACAGCAGATACGGATTTGGAATTGTTCATGATTTTGGCCAGCTATGATCACAAAGGGGTTTCCTGACCTCTTCTGGTTCTCCAGTGAAAAATGGTGAAAGAATTAAGGAGTTGTTGCACGCGATTCAGTTACCTCATGAAATTGCCATGGTGAAGTGCAGTGCTCATCTGAAATCACAAGACTTTGTTTCAATGGGAAATGGATATGTGGATCAAGTCACAAGGTTTTGCGCATTGAACTTTATATTGTTTAAGGATCAGTGGGAATTGTTACCTGAAATAGAAAACGAGACATGCACAGGTTATACACATTAAGGGTGGTTGACGCGTTGGAGGAATTGAGATTGTTGCAAGGACGTGCCAGCAAAGATGAAAATTGTTCTTGGGTTAGAATGCAATGTGTACAAAGACCAGATGACTTGTGGGTTTCAGATGAGGGGAAAATGGTCCTACCGAACAGTCTCCTGTCACAGTTTGCAAGGTTTTACAATGGTCAAGCACATATTGGGAGAGATGCCATGATCAGGCTGTTCAAAATTGACTGCAGTAGTGATCTGTCATAGGTGTATCATCTGTCAACAGATGAATGAGGGGAAAGGGACAGTGGTGAATTTGAGCCACATTGGGAGAGATGGAGGTCCATTTAGCAGAATACAATTGGATTTTGTTGAGATGCCTGTGTGTGGAGATTTGAGATACGTGTTGGTGATTGTGTGCATCTTTAGTCACTGGATTGAAGCTTACCCTAGACGCAGGAATGACAGTCTCACAGTAGCGAAGCTGCTGCTTAGGGAATTGATATAGCGTTTCGGGTTTCCGATCTCTTTAGAATCAGATAGAGGAAGTCACTTCAACAATGAGGTGGTTAAGTTATTGTGTGCAGCACTAAACATTGAACAGAAGTTGCATTGTAGTTACCGACCTGAAGCACTAGTAGAGCAGATGAATGATACCCTGAAGTCGAGACTGGCAAAAATGTGTGCAGCCACGAATTTGAAATGGCCCAATGCATTGCCTTTGGTGTTAATGTCAATGAGAAATACGCCCAACAAGAAAACAGGACTGTCTCCTCATGAAATTCTCATGGGCTGAGCTATGGGACTGCCCGCAGTGCCTGCAAATGCTCTTGTGAATATCACGGATGATGTGGTGCTGGACTACTGCAAGGGTCTGGCTGACGTGGTCTGCTCTTTCTCCCACCAGGTGAAAGCTACCACACTGCCACCGATAAATGATCCAGGTCACAACTTGAAAGCTGGCGACTGGGTTGTCATCAAGAGACACGTGAGGAAGTCGTGTTTGGAGCCACGTTGGAAGGGGCCATATCAAGTAATACTGACAACTACTACTGCTGTGAAGTGTGCAGGAATTCCGAACTGGATCTATGCCAGTCACACGAAAAGGTGACGTGTCCAACTGATGAGAAAGTTGAGTTGTTGAAAATACCATGTTGTTGAAAGTTGTCTACTATTGTGGATAACATGCTGACAAATTTTACAGGGGCTATACTCCTGATGGATACTGAACTTGCTGCGGAGAGGGCTATGACTCTTCAAAACAGGCTTGCTTTAGACATTCTTGAAAAATGGCAGAGTCTGTAAGATGATTAATGAGCGCCATTGTTGTGCTTATATACTTGACAATAGTAATGAGATTAGAAGTATGTTTACTAACCTATCTAGAGATAGTACAGATTTGAAGGAACTGAAGGAGCCAGGTGTTTGGGAAAAGGTTGGAAAAGGACTTGCTAAGGTGGGAAATTGGTTTAGTTGTATTTGGCATGGGATATTGGCAAAAATAATACAGGGAATATTGATTGTTATAGCTTGCATATTTGGATTATGGCTGTCATGCAAAATTAGTAAAAGAATTAAATTGAAATTGGCGAAAAATAACAAAAGGAGGGAAGAAAAGAAAAGGGAAAAATTACTCAGGGCAAAATCACAAGGGGAACGATTGAGAGAAGAAATTAAAATGAGGGAATTCTAGGATGCAGGTTGTAAGGGAAAAGGTTTTTGTGATGACAAGAGTCATCAGAGAAGGGATTGTTGGAGTGCGACTTTTAAAATCAGTATTAACATGAAAAGCTTGCAATATATTCTTAAGTAAGCAGCGTAGAAAATGTGTTAACATCGAAAATAATGTATGCGTTTGAAATGTGCCCACGGGGAGTGGCCACCAATGTATATGATGACTAATGAAACTGATTAATGATAAATTAGTAATGTACTAATGTGTGACTTTGTATTAGCATTAAGAGTTATGTATTAGGTTTTGCTAAATTAATCACTAGGCCTTAGTTAGCGAAGGTCTGGGCCAAGCTGCCTGGTCTCATATTATCGTGTTTTTCTAACATGCAATGTGTTAGTTTCGCTGAAGGAAACTAAGCTGTACTTTTCCAGAAGCTAGAGATGTGTGGGCAGCCGTAGTAATTTCTTTCTCATGGGGCCCGACTTTCTCAAGGAGACATTCTTGCCAAATGCAACAGTGTAATTCGCAACAGGTGCAAGGCCGCCTGGACTAGAAGAAGACAATGGAACTACTGACTGGAGAGTAAAGTGTAACTTTTCTTACCTGACATTCCACCCGATGAAGACGTCAATCACAGGAGCCAATCGACTGCATAAGAACTGTGTTAGGTGGAAATTCCAGTAAGGTGTGTGAAGGATTATTGGACAGAGATAATGATGCACCAAAATTGATCCAATGGCGAATTAAGGGCTAGTTCGACAGTTTTGATATAACGGCGTGACCGGAGGAGAAATTAGACATTTTTTTCGCCATTCTTCTTCACCAACCCTTGCCACTCAGAGAGACTTTGGCCCTCATTTCAACCAAGTTGAAACCACCGGGTGGCTGCCAATGGAAACCTGGTTTCCGCTCGCCGGTACAGCGGGGATCTCGGCCGCAACGCGGGAGCCGGCTCCAAATGGAGCCGGCGGTGTTGCGGCTGTGCGACGGGTGCAGTTGCACCCGTTGCGCTTTTCACTGTCTGCTATGCAGACAGTGAAAAGCTGCATGGGACCGTGGCAGGGGGCCCATGCACTACCCATGCCAGAGGCATGGGCAGTGCAGGGGCCCCCAGGGGCCCGCAACTCCCCTTTCCGCCAGCCTTTTCTTGGTGGTTCAAACCGCCATGTAAAGGCTGGCGGGAGGGGGGACTCGTATTCCCCTGGGCAGCGCTGCAAACAGCGCTACCCTGGGGGATTTAAACCGCCGGGAAAAAATTGCCGGGAAACCGCCTGTCCCGGCGGTGCGACCGCGGCACTTTCGCTGCGGTTGTAATTCCCAAGGAAGCACCGCCAGCATGTTGGCTGTGCTTCCGACAAAACAGCCCTGGCGTTCAAAGACCGCCAGGGCTGTAATGACCCCCTTTGTCTTTAACCGCCTGATACTTTAAACCATCCTCAGCTTATTCCTTGCCTAATACTTACTTCTCCTCCTTATGAGGGAAGAGCCTTATTCTTTAGCTATGCCCTACTGAGACTTTCCCTGTTCTATCCTTGCTGATGGGGAATCGACTCATGTCCTGAGGACGAAGACTGACGCTGATTGCTGGTTCACTGGAGGGATTACTATCTGATGATAATTGTAATTGTCTGTTTGCCTTTTCTTTCTAGGTACCAACTGCTCTTTTGATAGAGGCCATAGTTAGATGTTTTTCTAAATTTGTGTGTGCCAAATTGTTTTGCATGAAGCCCAACATACTGATGCTAATTCGAAGTTAGTTAAGGAGTTCACTAATATCGGATGCAAATAGGCAAATGGCAAGATTCTTGCTTTGTTGAATAATTTACTAGTGATACTCTGCTAAAATTGATTCATATTAATGTCGTGCTTCATTCTAAATGTTCATGATCTATGCTTTGATAAAGTTTTGCTCTGATTGCCAAGTTATAGTGGTTTTGATGTGCTTGTTGATATTGAAACTAATAAATATGATATTAGATTGTAACTAATAGGGAATAAATATCCTAACACTTACTAGATTTGTGTGTTTTTTCATGGCTAAAAAGGTCATGGTGCGTTCGTGGTATTGATCTATATAAAATGTTATTGATTAGCTTGATCGATTAGTTATTGTGAATATTGAAGGAGTTATTGACCTGTTGATTGTGGTGTCAAAAAGATATCTCGTTCTGGGAAGTCTCCAAACGTGGTCAGAAGGTTCATTGGCCTAGACGTGTCTCCTTGTAAGTTTACTTATCAAGGTTCTGACGCGTTATCACGTGACAGGGTAGACAATTTCAGCATGCGCATTGCCCCAACTGGAACACCTGAGTGTTCCAACACAGTGATTAATCTGTTGTGAGGGAATGATAATACTAGGCATTGCACGGAAAACTGGGTTAAGCAAGAGTTGGCCGCTGGGTAAAGTGGTCACCAAAATGGATAGAAAGATTCCCATAGTTTCGCTTTTTTGTTTCTGTATTGTTTCACTTCTTCACCGACAGTGTTTTTCTATGTATCTGGCCGGAACACTCACTATGTTTTACTAGCATAGTATACCTGATTTCCCTATCACCCCCTTAAAGAAACATTCTAACCCGAACTTGGTTCCGGATTAATCACCCATCACCCCGACCTCTATGTATCCCAGTTTCCTTTCAGAGCTACACCCGCGCTCTAGAAGCCTTCTAAATTAGTTTATAGTCGGCCTGCCCCTGTAAATACGTCATCATGCCTGTGCCAACGGAAGATAATATTTCTTACAAATCTCTTTATAGCCCGGAAGTGTCTGAATGTGCATATCTCTGGTGCTTTGCCTGTTAATTGAATGCTATCCCATTGACACATACTGGATGAAATGGGCACTAGTACCTGAGTAGCACAAATGATCGATGCTTGTAGCCAGTTTTTGCAGGCAGTTTTCTTGTAGGCATTACTTTAGGTCTGTGGTGAAAAATTACTCCCGGGTACTGTGACATGCCATAAATATTGGAATGTTTGACCTGTTCCTCTGCTGCCATTTCTGCAAAAGCCACAGCTTTTAGCCAAAATATCTGAAAAAAGGTACTACAAATTGTGAGTTTTTTTCAAAAGCAATTCTGGGGGTGTACCTGTTGTCTGTTTTGTGCAGTACAACGTGGGTCTGCTGGTATGCTCTTTTCTCCCGAGGTAGCTTTGTGTTTCAGTTCAGCCCTGGCAGCTCTTTAATTTTAAACAACTGTAGTTAGAATGTTTGAGTAGGTGTGGTGGCAGCCAGGGTATGTGTTTACATTCTGCCCAGATTAGGAACTTTGTGCACCCACCACACAATTGTGCTACAGGAGGGCATGCCTCTTTGACAAATGAAGCAGAATATTCTGTGCAGGAGAATGTCTGCAAGGGCAAGGATGCCTTGAAAGTCTGTATTTACACAGCTTGACTTTTCAAGTTGTCCAATTTCTTAGTTTGGGTAGTAGCACTTGTCAACTTGACCTAATGTAACAACCTCCAAAGGATGTAAGTTTGATTTGGCCCTGTTGCCCAGATGTCAGAAACAAGATCAAATTTCAGAGGAACACATTTTGTAGAGCGGAATTATGTGATGAAGAGTGGAGTAGAATTATGTGATGTGGAGTGGAAATATGTGGAGTGGAATTGTGTGATTTGGTGTAGAATTGTGTGGTATCAAATTGTCTGGCGTGGATTTGTGGTAATGAATGGAGTAGAATTATGTGGCGTGCAGTGAAAATATGTTGGGCATACTGGAATGTTGTTGCATGGAGTGGAATTATATGGTGTGGATTTATGTATAGTGTATTTGAATTATGTGGCATTGAGTGGAGTGGGATTGTTTTGAGGAATTACATGTAATTGAATTATGTGGAATGGCCTGGAATTTTGTGGTGTGGAATTAAATGACGTGGTATTGTGTTGGGTTTCGTGGATTGGCATTTTGTGAATAAGAATTATGTGGCATGAAATGTAGTGGAATATTGTTGAATGGGTGGAATGTGGCTTGTATGGAATTATGTGGTTTGCAGTGGAATTGTGCGGAGTGGAAATATGTGGCATGGAATTGTGGTGTGGCGTGGATTTGTGCTATCTTGAGTGGAGTGCCCTTATGTGTAGAAGAGTGGAATTATGTTGGGTGGATTGAAATTGTCTTGCGTGGAGTGGATTTATATGTAGTGTTGTAAAATTACGTGGCATGAATTATGTGGCGTGACATGAAATTATTTTGCTTGGAATTTGTAGTTCAGTATTGTGTTTAGTGGATTTGGAGTGGAATTATGTGCCATAGAATGTAGTGGAAGTATGTTGAATGGGTGGAATTATGTGGCATGGCCTGGATTTATATCACATGGAGTGGAATAATGTCCCACGGAGTGGAAATGTATAGTTGAATTATACAGGGTGGAATTATGTGGCATCAGATGGAGTTGTGTGGCGGAACTGTGTTGCATGGCTCGGATTTGTTGTTGTGTGGCTAGATTTGTGTGGCATGGAATTGTGAGATGTGGAATTGTGTTGCATGGAGCGCAATTGTGTTGAATTATGTGGCTTGGAGCTGAATTATTTGGCATGGAGTGGAATTATTTTGCATGCGGTGGAATTAGGTGGTATGTTGTGGAATTAGGTGGTATGTTGTGGAATTATGTGATGTGGAGTAGAATTATGTGTGGTGGATTTATGTATAATGAAATTGAATTATGTAGCATGGAGTGGATTCAAATTATGTGGGGTGGAATTAGGTGCCATGGAGGGAGATTATATGGGGTGGCATAGAATTATTTGGTGTGGAATTGCGTGGAGTGGCATTTTGCAGAGTGGAATTGTGGAGCCGTGCAACTGCATGTTGTGGAATGAAATTGTGTGGTATGGAGCTGGATTATGTGGGCTAGAACTGTGTTGTATTAAATTGTGTTGCATTGATTGGAGTTTAATTATGTGGCATGGATTTGAATGAAATTAGTTGGAGTGGAGTTTAATTATGTGGCATGATTGTAGTCGACTTATGTATACTTGGCCTCAGAACGTTCTATGTGCAGGCTCAGCCAGCCGTCTGAAAATGCAGAACAAAAAGGAGAAGCATCATTATTTCAAGTGTCTTGGGTGTTTTATAGGGTAGTTTTTATAATATTAGCCTCTAGTTGAATATTGCTGTTTGTGTCCTGGATTGTACAGGTGGGTGAAAACATCTATAAATCGGGCGATTTTGTTTTTTTTGTGCCAAAAGGGAGATTAATTATTTCGATGGTTGCTAGGTCGACTTGTAATGGGAATAGTTAGGAGGACACGGGGAGGAGTCACAAAGTGTTTGCCTGTCCTCACACTTTTCCTTTTTGTTGTGAATTGCATAAGCAAGGCATATCAGTTCTGACAGGGATGCAGTGTGCAGTTTGACAACCAATTGTGGATGTTGTATTTCTCTTCATTGTTGGCTATATAGCTGTGAGCCTTTTTTTTTGTTTAGAAATTTACAATGGTCATTTGGATGCACCCTGCAATAAAACGCCGTACGCTCTTTTTCCTGTTAGAAAGCACTGTGTAAATAAATGCAGTGTGTAAAAAACATTCCCCCAATGCAGCTGCTGAAGCGATGTATTCCTATAAGAGATTCCGTTGTGGTTTCACAGCACCTATGTTGTGTTTGTACCCAAAAAGGAAAGCAAACTAAAAAAAGCTCAATTATGTATTATTGTAGCTTTTTGTACAGCGTATCTGGAAAATATTAATTTGCGGTAGAACTATGGGAAGCCGTTCATGTCAAAATTACAGCTCCCCATATTGGACATCTCCTGAAATGCATAGCGTGCTGCAAAATGAATATGACACACACCAGAATGAATGTGCTATGTGTCAAAATAATTATGATACCTGGCAGAGTGAATCTGAAATGAACCAAAACAAATATGAAACCTGGCAGAATGAATATGCTACTTAGTGATTAATATGAATAACACACACACCAAATTGAATAAGAAATATATTAAAATATATATAAATCATACTGAAATTAATATGGCCCTTACTGTAAACAATAAAGCAATCACTGAAAGGAATACAATATTCACCAAAAAGAATGGGGCATTTCTTGAAATGATTGACTTATGCCAAGAGAAATACGACACACATTGAAATGAATATGGCTAATTGGAAATAATATAAAGTATTCAAATGAATATATTATATTCTGAAAAGAAAACCATGCACATTGAAACTAATACAATGTACATTGAAATGAACATTAAACCTGTTACAATGAATTTGAATTGTGTTGAAATCAATATTACCGAGATGACAATGATTATGAGACACACAGAAATGAATAGGAGATGATTGAAAATGAATATGGCTTGTGTTGAAATTAATGCAATCCCATTGAATTGAAGTTGACATGCCTTCAAATGAGTACGACCACAGCTGAAGTTCACATGAGATTTATTAAAATGAATATGGCACACCTTGAAATTAATATGACACATATTCAAATTAATATGATACATATTCAAATGAATATGATATATGTTAAAATTGATAAGTTGCATCTTAAAATTAATATGACACGTGTTAATATGAATATGACATCCATTGAAATAAACTTAACATTGATTGAAAAGAATATAAAACATGTTAAAATGGATATGACAGGAGCTGAAATGAATATGACCTTCATTGAAATTAATTTGGCATGTTTTAAAATTAATACGAGTAACGTGAAAATGATCATGACATGTATCACAATGAATATGGCTTGCATTGAAGGTGATATAATTTACATTGACATGATTATGATATATGTTGCAATGGATATGATTCATGTTAAAATTAAGATGTGTTAATATGAATGAAGCATCCATTGAAAGAAATATGACACATGCTAAGATGAATATGACATGTATTGAAACAAATATGAGCTCCACCTAAATGAATTCAACATGTCTTCAACTGAATATGACCAATGCTGAAATAAAAATGAAACTTGTCAAAATGAATATGTTGTGCTTTGAAATAGATATGATACACAGCAAAATAAATACTGCATATATTGAAATTAATATGACCTATGTTGAAATGGATATGACCTGTGTTAAAATTATTATGACAGGTGTTAAGGTGAATATGACATCCATTGAAATGAATGACATTCATAGAAAGAAATATGACACATGTTAAGATGAATATGAGCCACTTTGAAACGAATATGACACCTGGTGAAATTTATATGGCCTACATCAAAAGTAATATGACATTCTGTAACATGAATATCACACTTTTGTAACATGCTTTGAAATGAATTAGGCAAATATTGAAATGAACACAAGCCATGTTTAAATGAATATGACTGCTGTTTAAATTAATATGCTTGCTCTGAACTTATGTTGATTTGCTTTAAAACTAATATTACATATTGAAATCAATGTTACATATTCTCAAAGGGTCGCATTACGGGTTTGGTGGTTTGTACACCACCATGGCGGCTGTGTGACCACCATCTGCTTGGCAGTCAGACCACAGTATTACGATGCTGGCAGTCCCATAAGGAAAGACTGCCGCAGTCCCTCCAGCACCACCAGGCAGCGCAGACCACCGCGGTGGTGAGGCAGGCCAAAAAGGCCAACTGAGCCATTGATTTGGATGGAAACATTATGATGTTGTCTACCGCCAGCATGACCGTGGCAGTCCAACCACCACACCCCAGCAGGTGGAAACGGAAAGCAGAAAGGAAGCAACTCACCTGCAGGCAGTGTTACATGACCTGTGTCACCATGGAGCCCATCACACACACGTCCTGCCGCAGGTGCTGCTCATCGATGGACCCACACAGCAGCCACATTGCAACACAATAGAAGGTCAATGGGATGCACACTAGGTTGTGAAACACATATCCAAAGCTCACAATGCAAACAATACCTGCATAATAGTGATGGTGACATCAGGAACATTCATGGGCACATTTCACTTTGCACATGCCACTAAAACAGCATTTGACCCTTCATATATCTCAGGGACAAACAATATTTGAGCCAAATGATATGCCTATCTGCCAAATGTGTAAGCGCAAGTCAAGAAAGCACATACAACGGCAACAGCATGGTCCAGACATCTAGATGATGTAGCTGTAAGGTACAAACATCAAACTGGACACATGGTCAGTCAAATCCAAAGAAAGCTACCACAATTTAACACCCTCCATGTGTGGACAAACAAAACTCTAGCTCCCGCACATGAGACGAAAGTACAGTCTATATCAGGGGACAAATCTACACCATACATGCTGACATTGGCCAACAAAAGATGAAATACTTACCCTAGCAAGCATACCACAATGCAATGACACCCCAATTGGATCAACACCCATATATCCATACAGTGAACATCTACCCTTGTCTTGGGTGACCAACACTTCCCACAAAGTCAGATATTGAAAAACAACACAAATGTGGTGGATGTGTCTGTGGGTGCTGTGATGGTGTCTGGGGGTATGGTGACTGAGGTGTGTGGGGCTGTGGATTGTGAGCTGTTGTAGGAGGCTGGCCTGGCTTGCAGTGGGTACCTTAGGTACTTACACCTTATACCAGGTCCAGTTATCCCTTATTAGTGAAATGTAGTAGTGTTCTAGCAGATTAGGCTGATAGAGGTAGCTGTAGCAGAGCAGCTTATGCTGAACTAGGAGACATGCAAAGCTCCTGCAATACCACTTATAGTTACACCGTACTTATACACAATAAAAGACAATACTCAGTGTTACCAAAAATAAAGGTACTTTATTTTAGTGACACAAGGCCAAAATTATCTTAGAAGCAATACTCCTTCTGAAGGTAAGTATTATACACAATATATACACTAGACACCAAAATCAGGTAAGTAAATAGTCATGGGATAGTGCAAACAATAGAAAATACCATAGAATGCAATAGGAAGAAATAGGCCATGGGGCAACACAAACCATATATTAAGAAAGTGGAATGCGAATCACAAATTCCCCCCTAGGCAAGTGTAGTGTGTAGTGTGTAGAGGGTCACTGGGAGTGTAAGAAAAGGTTGGTAAAATACCCCACCCCAGAGCCCAGGAAAGTAGGAGTAGGGTACTGCAAGTTTCCTCAGGACACACTACAAGTTGTGAATAGAGTTATTGCAAGAACCAAGCAACAAATGGTAGATTCCTGGACCTAAAGACCTGTAAAGAGAGGAGACCAAGTCCAGAAGTCACAGAAGATTCCAGGAAGGACAGGAGCCCCTGCCAACCTAGAAGATGGTGCAAAAGAGGATTCTCCGGTTGGAAGAAGCCTGCAGGAGAGCACCAAAGAAGATGGCTGTGCGTTCCTGCGTGATGCAAAGGATGTCCCACGTGGAGATGTTGGATGGAGGTGAGTTGTTGCACTGGATTAGTCCTCAACTCGGACTAAGGAGGCAAAGGGGGCTCCCAACACTGGAGGGAACCCACAGATGACCAGGCAGCACCCACAGAGGTCCCAGGACATGGGGACAAAGAAGGGGCAAATTCCGGTTGAGGTAGCACTACAAAAGAAGGTCCCACCCCACCGGAGAACAACTCAGCGAGTTGAGCATCACAGGATACAGTGCTGGGGACCTGGGCCAGGCTGTGCATGAAGGATTCTTGCAAATAGTGCACAGAGGCCTCAGGAGGTGAAGATGATGTGGTGCATAGGGGTACTGTCGCAAACGGGGAAGGCAAGCTCTTACCTCCTCCAAATTTGGACAGCTGGACCTTAGGACAGTCTGTGTCGAAGGCGTCCACCACCTGTGTTCCAAGGAGCACAGTCGTTATCAGGAGAGGAGAGAACCGGTCGTCATCTTAGAAGGTGCCTGCTGGAGCAGGGAAGTGACTCTGTCACTCCACAGGAGCTTTCTTCGGTCCTTCTGGTGCAGGGTGAAGACAGTGAGTCCCCAGAGTGTGCACACCATGGAAACTGTTGCAGTTGCTGGCTGGAGCTGAAGTTGCAGAGTCACAGTAGCCTTTCAGGATACTTTGTTGCAGTTACAGCGGTTCCTGGAGCAGTCTGCGGTTGATCCGAGGTCAGAGGATGAAACAAGAGTTGCAGAGGATTCCTGGTGGAAACTTGCAAGCCAAATCTGAAGAGGAACCCACAGGAGAGACCCTAAATAGCCATGAGAGGAGGATTGGCTACCTACCCAGGTATGCACCTATCCGGAGGGGTCTCTGATGTCACCTGTTGGCACTGGCCACTCAGAGATCTCCAGAGTGTCCCCACACCTTGGAAAACAAGATTTCTAATGCCAGGGACACAATGCAGGAGCTCTGGGCACCACCCCGGGAGTGGCGATGGACAGGGGAGTGGTCACTCCCCTTTCCTTTGTACAGTTTCACGCCAGAGCAAGGGACAAGGGGTCCCTGAACCAGGGTAGACTGGTTTATGCAAGGAGGGCACCACCTGTGCCCTTCAAAGCATTTCCAGAGGCTGGGGGAGGCTACCCCTCCCCAGCCTGTAACATCTATTTCCAAAGGGAGAGGGTGTAACACTCTGCTCTCAGAGGAAATGCTTTGTTCTGCTTTCCTGGGACTGAGCTGCTCAGACCCCAGGAGGGCAGAACCCTGCGTGTGAGGTGGCAGCAGCTGTAGCTGTAGTGCAAGCCTCAGAGAGCTGCTTTGGCAGTACTGGGTTCCATGCTGGAGCCTCCAGGATAAATGGAATTGGCTTCCCAATACCAGATTTGGAATGGGGGGACAATTCCATGATCTTAGACATGTTACATGGCCGTATTCGAATTTACCATTGTGAAGCTACATTTAGGTATTGACCTATATGTAGTGCACGTGTGTAATGGAGTCCCAGGTAATGGCCCTGAACTATGTGGGGTCACCTTTGCTAGTGCAAGGGTGCCCTCACACTTAGTAACTTTGCACCTAACCTTCAGCAAGTGAAGGTAAGACATATAGGTGACTTATAAGTTACTTAAGTGCAGTGAAAATGGCTGTGAAATAGTGTGTGCACTATTTCACGTAGGCTGCAATGGCAGGCCTGTGCAAGGGTTTGTCTGAGCTCCCTATGGGTGGCAAAAGAAATGCTGCAGCCCATATTGATCTCCTGGAACCCCAATGCCCTGGGTACCTAGGTATCATATACTAGGGACTTATAAGGGGGGTCCAGTGTGCCAATTGAAATTGGTAAATTAAGTCACTAGCCTACAGTGGCAAATTTAAAAGCAGAGAGAGCATAAGCACTGAGGTTCTGATTAGCAGAGCCTCAGTGACACAGTCAAGCACTATACAGACACACACATTAGGCCATAAACTATGCACACTGGGGTCCTGGCCAGCAGGATCCCAGTGAGACAGGCAAAAACATTCTGACATACAGGCAAAAATGGGGGCAACATGCCAAGGAAGATGGTACTTTCCTACAGCAGTATTTCATTATCAGGACATGTAAAATTCCCCTGTATATGTCCTACCTTTTAAATACACTGCACCCTGCCCATGGGGCTGTCTTGGGCCTACCTTAGGGGTACCTGTAGTATTGTAAAATGGGTAACTTCAGGTTTAATATTTGTATTTATTATTATTATGTTTTGTGTATTTTGCTTATCTATTATTGTATGTTGCATATGGTATCTCCCATCTCTCCGTTTTGGTCTGCTGACTGTTCCACTGTCCGGAATGTGAGGATCACATTCTCTGCTGGACATTTGGAGGCATTCTGCGAGGCTTAGGAGAAGGTTTGAGTTCCTATTTACTTGAGAAGATTCACTGGATTAAACTTTAAGGCAATCATCCTTTGGAGTGTGGACTCCATTCTTCCGATTGGTTTCCCCCACTTCACATGGCGACGAGGATGGGATGTGAAATCTATGTTCTGTAGTGCCAACAGAGGAACTCCAACCAAGAGTGACATAAAGGACTCAAAAAGGATTATTTGTTTTTCCCTTCATTCCAACCGTGAAGATACTGTTAGGCGGTGTTTTTTTTTTTGGGGGGGGGGAGGGGATGGTGTAGTATTGTAAAATGGGTAACTTCAGGTTTCATATTTGTATTTATTATTAATATGTTTTGTGTATTTCGCTTATCTATTATTGTATGTTGTATATGCTATCTCCCATCTCTCCCCTTTGGTCTGCTGACTGTTTCACTGTCCGAAATGTGAGGATCACATTCTCTGCTGGACAGTTGGAGGCATTCTGCGAGGCTTAGGAGAAGGTTGGAGTTCCTATTTACTTGAGAAGATTCACTGGATTAAACTTTAAGGAAATCATCCTTTGGAGTGTGGACTCCATTCTTCCGATTGGTTTCCCCCAGTTCAGTACCTTACATGTAGTAAAAGGGAAGGTTTGGGCCTGGCAAGTGGGTGCACTTGCAGGTTGAAATGGCAGTTTAAAACTGCACATAGACACTGCAGTAGCAGGTCTGAAACATGTTTACAGGGCTACTCATGTGGGTGGCACAACCAGTGCTGCAAGCCCAATAGTAGCATTTGATTTACAGGTCCTGGGCACACATGTTGCACTATACTAGGGACTTACTAGTAAAACAAATTTGCCAATCATGGATAAACCAATCATCAGGTCAATTTAGAAAGAGAGCACTTGCACGTTAACACTGGTCAGCAGTGGTAAAGTGCTCAGGGTCCGAAAGCCGGCAAAAACTAAATGTAGCACATAGTCAAAAACATATATTTATTTTTGTTAATTAATTTGTGTTCATATCATATCCTTTTAGAATATGTCAGATTAATATTGTTCTTTTTAAAGCAAATCACATCGATTCAAGGCAAGCCATATTTAGACAGTGAGCATTTTAATTTACACATGGCTTGTGTTCATTTCGATATGTGCTTTATTCATTTCAAAGCATGCTAAATTTATCTCATATAGTTTCAGATCCATTTTAATAAGTGCCATATTAATTTTAATGAATGTCATATTAATTTTGATATGGGTCATATCAACTTCATTAGATGTCATAATCATTTGAAAATGGTTCATTTAAATCTTAACATGGGTCAGACTGCTTTAAATGAATGGTATATTCGCGTCAGTGGATGTCAAATTCATCTTAACACCTGACATTATCATTTTAACATGGGTCATATCCATTTCAACATAGGTCAAATTCATTTCAATATATGCAATATCATGTCGATGTGTATCATATTGATTTCAAAGCATAACATTCATTATGACAAGTTTCATTTTAAAGTCAGCATTGATTATATTCAGTTTAAGGCATGTTGGATTAATTTCAAAAGGGCTCATATTCATTTCATGTCATATTCATCTTAGCATGTGCCATATTCCTTTCAATAGATGTCTCATTCATATTTACGCATGATATTGATGTTAACATGACTCATACCAATTGCAACACATATCATAATCATGTCAATGTGTGTCATATCACTTTCAATGCAAATCATATTCATTTTTTTATAAATGTAATGTTCATTGCACATTATGGGGTCATTCCTAGATTGGCGGGCGGCGGTCGCCGCCTGCCAAGCGGGAACCGCCAGAAGACCGTACCGCGGTCAAAAGACCGCGGCGGTCATTCTGAGTTTCCCGCTGGGCTGGCGGGCAACCGCCAGAAGGCCGCCCGCCCGCCCAGAGGGAAACCCCCTTTCACGAGGATACCGGCTCCGAATGGAGTGGAAGGGGTGCGACGGGTGCAGTGGCACCCGTCGCGATTTTCAGTGTCTGCATAGCAGACACTGAAAATCTTAATGGGGCCCTGTTAGGGGGCCCCTGCACTGCCCATGCCAGTGGCATGGACAGTGCAGGGGCCCCCAGGGGCACCACAACACCCGTTCCCGCCATCCTGTTCCTGGCGGTGAAAACCGCCAGGAACAGGATGGCGGTAAGGGGGTCGGAACCCCCAGCGCCGCCGTGGAGGATTCCCTGGGGCAGCGGGAAACCAGCGGGACACCGCCGGTTTCCCGTTTCTGACCACGGCTTTACCGCCGCGGTCAGAATGCCCCCGGAAGCACCGCCAGCCTGTTGGCGGTGCTTCCTCCGTCACCTACCCTGGAGGTCATAGACCGCCAGGGTAGGAATGACCCCCTCTATTCCTTTCAGAATAATGCATTTCCATTTCAGTACCTTATCCTCATTTCAAGCTGTCATATTCATTCCAATGTGTGTCATATTCCTCTTTGCATATGTCAGTAATTTCAACAAATGTTGCATTCTTTTTTACAAACATTGTATGTGTTTCAGGGATTGCTTTATTGTTTACAGTGAGGGCCATATTTATTTCAGTATGATTGATATATATTTCAGTATATCTCTTATTCAATTCTGAGTGTGAGTTATTCATAATAATCACTAAGTATCATATTCACTTTGCCTGGTTTCATATTTGTTTTGGTTCAAGTCAGATTCACTCTGCCAGCTATCATATTTATTTTGACACATAGTACATTCATTCTGGTGTATGTCATATTCATTTTGCAACACGCTGTGCATTCCAGGAGGTGTCCTATATAGGGAGCTGTAATTTTGACATGAACGGCTTCCCATATAGAACCCAGTAATGAAAAATTATTTACTGTTCCTCAGCATCAAGCAAGCGCACAATTAAATTTACAAGCTGTGTGGATTATTAAAAGAATCAAGTTTATATATATAATGCAGATAACTGATAGATGTAAGCAAAATATTGCATTGTATGTCGTTATTCATTTGTGAAGCATAGTTAAATTAGTGCTGCTTTTAAATACTGCTGGCACAGTAGGAAATTTAGAGATGTGCCCAGAATCTCACAGGGTGATATAGTATGAAATAGTAAATCACAAGTTGTCCAGACATACACAGGACATGGAAGTCCAATTACAAAACAGTGTGGGAATCCAACCTAATGCGTGAGGTGGGAACTGGGATCAGAGAATAGTTAAAACAGATCCTAGACAGTGATACTTATATGCCTATAGTGAAGTGGAGGGAGTGAGATGAATACACAATGTTCCACTTTAGTAATGCTAGCACCACTGTTGCTGTTAATTATCTGCTTATTACACTTTCTGGAACACTGGCCTTTTGTAGATGCGGTGCACGAGGAGGGGTGAAGCAGAGGGTAGAAGTGGGTCCTGAAGTGGCACCAATCATTTCGGCTATCTTGAGCACATTGTACTGCAAAGTACTCACACATGGTTGGCCATGTATTTGGGTGTTTCAGGTTGGAGTCTGCCCTGCTACGAGGAGTATCAGTAATCAAAAACTGTGTTGGTAGGCCGCCTGGTTTTTCTTATCAATGAGTAATTGATCTTTTAAGGACTACAATTTTCAAAAGGAATTAAGGTGCAAAGGTAGTCACTCCTGTAAAAAAGCAAAACACCATACTCTTGTGCCCCCGGTGCTCCGAAAGCATCTATGCTGTTAACATCGGAATGTGAAATTAAATCTCACCCTTTCCATGCAGTCTTTCTTTGTAGTAATGAAAAATAAATAAATAAAGACATCTCGAAAGATAATCGAGGTGCATTAGGAAACACTTACATTACAGGATGTTTTTGAGCTTTAATAAAAGCAGAAAGTAAAGCTGTCACATGCTGCTTGTATAAAGGAATGTGGGTAAGATGCATTCACAAACACTTCAATCAATCAGTCCGTATTTATATGTGCTGCTGTGTCAGTTGAACAGCCAGGTTTTGAGTCCCTTTCTCTGGGGTATGGAGGTGGAGGACGTTCCAGGACTTGGTGTGCGGAAGCGTTGGATGAGTGGTATCTGGCAGAAGTCTTGATAAGAGGAACGCAGGTTTCTGGGGAATCAGTGGAAGTTCAGGTGATGGTTGAAGTAGGAGGGTCCTAGGTTGTGCAGAGCTATGTAGATGTGGGTCACGAACTTGAATAGACATATTTTCTGAATGGGGAGCCTGTGGAGGTTTTTGAGGTGATGGGTGATATGGGTCCTCCTGGACAGGTTGAGGATGAGTCTGGCTGCTCCGTTTTGGATCGCCTGGAGTCTTCTCATGAGTGTGGTGGTGGTGCTGGCCTGTAGTGCGCTGCTGTAGTCCAATCTACTGGTGATAAGTGCCTGCGTCACTGTTTTCCTGGTGCTGAGGAGGAGCCACTTGAAGATTTTGCAGAAGATGCGGAAAATGTGGAAACATGATGAAGCGACCACGTTGATGTGGCGTTTCATGGAGAGTTCACTGTCCATGATGATGCCGAGGTTGTGGGCATGGTCTTTGTGAGTGGGGGTGGGTCCTAGTTCTAATGTTCCACCAAGAGTCTTTCCAGAGGGAGGTGTCTTGGCCGAAAATCAGTACTTCGGTTTTGTCCGTTTTGACCTTTAGGCACTTGTTCCGCATCCAGGTTGAGATGAATCGCATGCAGTTATAGAAGTTGGTCTTTGTTGTGCTGGGATTCGCTGAGAGGATGAGCTGGGTGTCATCTGTGTTGGAGTTCATGTTGAGGTTGTGTTTTCTGACGATGTCCGCAAGTGGTGTCATGTACATATTGCAGAGGGTTGGACTGAAGGAGGAGCCTTGAGGGACACTGCAGACGGCGTGCTTGGGTTGAGAGGTGGATTCTCTGGATGCATCCTGAGAGAAAGGAAGTGATCCATTTGAGCACATCATTGTTGATTCCTATCTGTCGCAGTGGGTGCGAGACAGTGTTAAAAGCTGCAGAGAGGTCGAGCAAGATTAGGGTGACTGATTCTCTTCTGTTGAATAGGGCACAAACCAAAGAAAAAGATAGCACCCACAAAAAAAAAACAGTGGAAAGGCCCAGGTAATTGGGCTATGCTCAGTGGGAGAGTACAATACACAAAAAGGAGGGCAATCTAGCACACACTGAAAAATATGAATGCAAGCGTTTAAAACTGGCACTCAACACAACAAATAAGAAGCAATGGATGGGCTCTAAGCCCACTAACTGTAAACAAAATGTCTTGAAGAGACAGTGCGCGCTGCCTAGGCGCGACCTAAAAAGGATTCATATGTCTGTTATGTGGAAGGCTGTTTGGATTGTTGGAGAGACCAAGGCAGTTTATTTAAAAAATCCTCAATAATCAACCTCTACTGCCCAGTCTCCAAAGTAGGAGCTATACACAGATTAGTGTCTGACTCATTATGGGTCATTTTAGTTGAAGAAGCCATTCCAGAGTGTTTGTTGACTTGTATAAGAAACAGGACTGAGACACACTGAAAAGCTCCTAAGTTGCAGACCAGAGACATATGAACAGTACAATGTAAAACTGATATTGTCACCCATCTATTGTGAACCCTTGGCAACACCAATACAGATTGAAGTGTATATAAAAGGAAGAACAGTCTTAATCGATTCATAGTTCAATGAGAGAGATTATACAACTTTGTTTGCTCTCTTCGGGTTGAGAACATGCTGAAGCTCACAGTCACAAAGACCTTCATAGAAAGAAGTAGGATTAAGTAAAATGAAGCACACATCCACTTGTCAGGCAGTAAAAAATATGGCGGTATCATTCCTAATGAAAGTATCTTTGACTTTCTTGGATTTGTGAGAAGTAAAGTTTCCAAGGTTCCTAATTGTAGGGAGTAGAACTCTTTCACGTATCTGTGATGTACAACCACCATAATAAGAAGGTCAGAAACAGATCCTTCCCAGCAGACAAAAAAATAGCTTGGCTGGTACTCCAACTTGGACCTGGATTTCAAATCTCACATGGATAATTACAATGACTGATGCACCTGTAGCACTGGAATGGTAGATGGCAATCTGCTCGTGCAAATGCACAACACCTCTATCTCCCTCTGTGAGGTCTACCACACTACAAGAGGGCATACTGAAGAGCCTTGAGATGCTGAAATCTAGTCTGCTGGAATAATCAGTCTGACACAAAGAGGGAATGTCGGCTTTCTGTCCTCAGTTGTGTGTTTCATTCATTCATCTGTCATCTACAAATTCTGTCTAGGAATGGCAGTCCAAGCAGAGGAGAGATCTGGGCTAGATCCACTGTGAGAGAGCAGGAATCAACTGGAATCTTGCAACCACAATGAATGCTGATAAAGACTTTATATTGCACATCAGTTGTCTCATAACAGTAGTCCTTGCTTTTCCAGCAAAATGAACACTAAACATTATTCTGAAAGAGAATAAACTGCCTGCCACAAGTGAGGAAATCACCTAGGAGCAACACCATTGAGTACACTGCACACATTTTAATTATAATGGAGAAACTAAATGAGATAGAAGTCTATATCAGTGTTGCCTTTACTGTTTTGTCAGTGTGGCTTGATCAGGAGTCATCTTCTTATCCTGCTTCTACATTTCACACGGGGTGGGGGTGTCTCCTGGATCCTGCTCCTAGCTCAGGCAAGGGCTGGTGATACAGAAAGGAACTGGGGCCAAATGCACTCGTATGTGCTACTTTATTACATCTGGGGGGGTTTGTGTTTTGCTATTTGCGGCCGACACCACACTCTAGCCTTCTCACTTACCAACTTTAATACTGCAGTGCTTCTCTTTGTCTTACTGGGAGACCATGCTCTGGGACTTAAAGGCTTAGAAACGATCAAAATGGAGATGGCCACTTGTTCTGCCTTTGGTTCCAGCCCAGGTGGACTTAATGGTATTAAAAGTAGCTGAATTGTGCACTATTGTCAGGCCAGTTCAAGGGGATAAAGGGCTGACAAGTGCTACTGGGCCCAAACCTTCGTAGTTTGTCATTGGTGTCTATGGGCCCATCCTGTTATGGCTTAGCAAACTGGGCTGAGTATATTCCGTTCTGCACATTACTCTTAGGTATTGAATCAAACCGTCACGGGCTTTTCAGGGAGGTAACATGTGGTGCTGTCAGGCTCAGTATACTTACATGGGAGCAGAATGATACTGCATAATCAAGGGGAAGGGGATAGGAATGTGACGGCAGGGAGTAGATTCTGTTGACAGTCTAACAGATTAGATTCAGTTCATTCTTTCATAGATCTCATTCAGTCAATAAGTAAAATGTGTGTCTCCTACCTGAGTTTTAGGTAGTAAAAGGGTCAACAACAACCAACCTTGCCCAAAACCTTAGCCTGCGGTCTTGGGAAAGAGACTCTTTTGGGAGCCCAGGTGAACTGAGCCTCTGTAAAGCAATGTACAGTTAGTTCACTTAGTTCTTTCCGAACTGGTGCAGCAATTAAACTTCCTTGTCTCGAGCATCCCAGTTATCTTACAAACCCACATACATGCATAGGCCTCCTTGTGCCTTGTTGTTTGCAGTCCTCCACACCCTTGTCTTCAGGGAGAGTAGTTTAAGCAGTTAGCTAAATCACCCAAGCTCCCTTTACTCTATGTATTATAAATTTGAACACAACAGTGTTAGAATCACTTTCACTCTCTAGTCTTTCACAGAACTATTTTGGAGCTTTGCATGCAGTTCCATAGACCAAAGACAACTGTGGTCCCACTGGCACCGCCAGGCAGCGCAAACCGCAGCGGCCGAGCTAGAGGCCGATGCTGCAGTCAGAGCCACGGTTTCTGCCGGACAGATTATGTAGTTACATTCCGACAACATGACTGTGGTGGTCCAACCACCACATCCCACCTGGTGGAACGGAGGTATAAAAGGCAAGAACTCAACTGTAGGCAGCTGTAGGCAGCATCACACATCCTATGCTTCCCTGGACCTGATCCTTCACGTTCTGTTTCTGCAGCCACTGATACATGGAGCCTAAAATCAATGCCACAGTGGATGCAACCAACGGTAAGACAAAACACCTACCTGTGCCCCCAAGCACCAAAACAAATTAGTGTGCCACTATCATCCTGGTATGGGGCCTGTACTGCGTGAATCTAGTATGATTTTGTGTGTCATGGGTCAGAGTTGAACACAACGTATGACCCAATCACAGCAACATGACGCACCTTTGGGCAGGTCACTGACACTGCAGCACCACACTCCACAAAACCACACATCTGCACATCCATTTTCAGGGACAGTGAAGTGTGCATTACATTGTGTCACACAACAGCAAAACCAAATCAATGTCACATCCTACTTTTTGAACTGACACTCTCACATTGCACACATGCAATGGATTGTTGCCATATTGAAGACACATATTTATAGATGTGTCAATTAGCCCAAACCCCCCTTTTATTCAAATTCCCTGTAATGGACCACACATATCACCCACATTGCAAAATAATGAAAGTTATATGGGATGCACAATATTGTGGGAGAAAATTCTCGAAAGCTTACAATATAAACAATACATTTAGAATAGGGATGGCAGCATCAGGGAAGCCCAAGGAACGATGCAGTCCTGGGACACATATCACTTTGCACATGCCCATAAAACTCTATTTTCACAGCAATTGGGCCTTCATATTTCACAGGGACAACCAATTGTAAAACCAAGTGCCATGCCCATGTACCAGTTGTGTCAGTGCAAGTCAAGAAAGCAAATACAACAGCAACAGCATGAGTCACACACGTAGATGAAGTAGCTGGAAGCTACATACATGAAAATGGACACATGGCTAGTCAAATGTAAAGAAAGGTAGCACAATTCTACACCCTCCATGTGTGGACAATTAAAACTCTAGCTTGCACACATGATGCAAATGTTCAGTCTACATCAAAGGGACAAATCTAACACAATATGTGTTGACATTGGCCAAGCCAAGATTAAATACTTACTGTATCAAACCAAACACAATGCAGTTCCACACCAGTTGGACTATCACCCACATATCCATCCAGTGAACATCTACCCTGGTCCTGGTTAACACCAGCACTGCCCCCAAAATCAGATCTTAACAACCACAGCAAATGAAACAGCAATCAGGGTGAATCATACACAACTGTAGGCATACATCACAAATTACTCAAGAACAGCAAAAATTTAGGGAAATAATGGCAGGACAATGTGTACCCAAAATCACCTTTGGTTTATTAACTCCATAGTAATGAGAAATAAAGGGCATTGGCCAGTCCATTAGAAAGTCTCTGCACAGTGCTGTCCACCAGCTTGACTCTGATCAGTGCCAAAGAACCTCCACGGAAAGGACATCAAATGGGTACGCATGCGCCTCAGGGATCTTCCTTGGATGGGGTTGGATTTGGGATGGGTGGGTTTGGGGTGGATGGGCTTAACTTTGGGAGGGGTGTGCTTAACCTTTGGAGGGGTGGGCTTCTTCAGGGAGGGAGGGATATGACTGGTTTCAGGGGGGGCAGGTGCAACAGGGGAGGACTTGGATGTGGAAGGGATTGGTCGGGATGTATGTGGCCTCCTTTTGGTTTTGGGAGGTGGTAGGAATTAAACCAATATGGGCAACGTAAAAAAGGAAACTTTCTTTGGGAACACAGGTAGGGACTTCAGAAGGGATTAGGAGTTGTGAGGGTGAGGAACTGGTTGTGTCGGCTGTGGGTGTTGATGCGGTTGGTGTGTGCATGTCTGAGGCATGCTTGGGTTTGGGTGGGGTCTGTTGCATGTGTGAGTGTGGGCATTTCTGGGGAGCTGTGAGGTGGAGGTGCTGGATAATGTGGGAGTGGTGGCTATGTGTGTGGGTGTTGGGGTAGTGTTGAGGTATGGTGTGTGTTGTGTGGGTCTATGGGTGTTGGGGTGGTACCTGGGAGTATTGTGTCTGTGGTGTGTGGATATTGATGTGGTGTCTGGGGAATGGTATGTGTTGGGGTGGCTGTGGGTGTTGGGGTGGTGTCTGTGGGTATGGTGTCTGTTTGTGGTTCTGTGGTATTGGGCTGGTGTCTGGGGGTATGGTGGGTGTTGTGTGTGGGTTGGGGGGGGTGGTATCTGTGGGAATGGTGGGTGTTGTGGAGTGTGTGTGAGTGACTGTTGATACTTGTGTGCCGGTGTGTCTTGTGGTGCTAGTGTTTATGTGTAATGAGGTGGCTGTGTGCAGATGTGTGTCTGGACAGGTAGGAGAATAGGGGAATTGTATGGGGAAGTGGTAGGTGGTGGGGGAAGGATTGTGGGGGTGGAAGTCTGCCTCAATGAGGAGGCCAGAGCCTGAAAAGATGTCTGCAGGCCAGACATGGAACTATGAATGCCTTCCTGGTACGCAACCATCTGCTAGAGCTGGCTGCCCTGCACCTGGATGGCATTCAGAATGGCAGTCTGACCCACAGACATACTCCTCAGGAGGTCAATAGCCTTCTCACTCAGGGCAGCAGGGGTGGTAGGAGCAGTTGTGAGGTGCCTGGGGTGAAGGAGATGCAAACCCTCTTCGGTGAGAAGGCACAGCCAACTGGGTGGGGAGCAACATGTAGGGTGGAGATGGAACTAGGGGTGGCGGCTAAGGATGGAACGGGGCAGGTCCTAATGGGTCCACCACCACTAGGCAGTGGTCACTGGAGGAAGAATCTGAAGGTGATGATGTGGATCCTGTGTCCTCCATGGCACTCCCCTCACCCTACGGGGCACTGGGTCCCTCCATGTTGCATGTCTGATGACTGGAAGTACTGGGGCCAGCTGCTTCCCCACTTGGTTCAACCCTGTTTCCTCCAGATGCATGTGCTGATGCTGTAATTACAAAGACACATAAGGTCACTACATGTGCCTGACCACACTTGAACTACAGCTGTGATTACCAAGCATTGCCATAATGCACACTAGCCCCAGCCACAAGCTGCAGCAAAGTGGCTCCAACATTTGCAGCACCATATGCATGCATGCTACATGAACTGTGAACAGTTGCCCAGGAGTAGTGCAATCACAATCTCCATGGAGCAAGTAGACCTTATCACCTTGAATGGTTTGGTATATGTACCATCCATCAGTAACCTGTTGTCACAAAATAGTATGGCAATGCCAAGTACAGTCTCTCAGATCCCATGCAAGGTCATGCATCCAGCTAATCTTCATATTCTCATTACCACATCATGATGAAATAATGACCAAATAGTCCAGCCATGTTGCTTAAAGAAGTACAGTAGTTGGAAGAAGGTGGCATGGAAAATCCCATGTCACATTGGAAAAAATCACCAACGATCACTTCACTATATGTTCATTGTCTAAATAGACTAATGGAGGTTGTACTAACGTTGCTCAGATAGATTACACATTGTGCACAGAAATGTACACTGGAGACAAATTGGTAAAAAAAACTGAGAGATTTGTCTACAAATATCCACACCTCAATGATTCAGCTATCCCTAGGGAAATCATCTCTGTTGATTGGTAGTCCTGGGAATACCCTATTCAGATTGCATAAGTAAAAACAAATAATCCTTTGAATGTTGTAGAAGCCCAGGGATACTCAAGTACCTGAAGAAGGTCCTTAACATGTTGCTCAATGGAAAGGCACATCACTCTTCCTTTTTGTCATGCAAACACAGATTCCCTTGGATGAATCGTTAAACACAACCACATATGATTCCCACATTACTGCAAGTCGCTCCCTGATGCGTGTCAACAGTAGTTAGGAAATCAACCTTCACCATTTAACATGTGCTAAGCACTTTGCTAATCGGTTCTACGTCAATGGCGTGGAAATGTGTAAAAATGAGTAAAAAGAGTAGTCCTACCTGTCATGTCCTTCTTTGCTTCTGCAATTCTACATGTCAAATTACATGGAATGATGGCTGACGGTATGTATGAGCCACCAGTCAGTGGTGACACACTCTTGTCTGTGGCACTACATGAACTGTAGCCCCATCACATATGTCCAATTCAAAACACATGTTGGCATGCACACATATGTGAGGGAATCAGACATCATCCCATGAAGACAGGTAGACCATGCACGAAACAGCAGTGAAGTGATATGGCAAAAATTAAGGGTACACATACTAACATGGAGGCACAAGGAACGATAGCAACAGGGATGTCAACAGGGATGTCACCAAAATCATGTCACTGAACAATCACTACTTAGCAAGGGAAATTATTTATCTGCGACTGCACCCAAAGGGCAATGTATGCTCTGTTATTTGTATGATGGCCACCTTCACATGACAGACAGTAGGGAGGCATGAGCACTCTTCACACACTGAAGGCAAGTGGCCTGGGCAGGACAGATGCCAATAGACTCACTTCATGTTGATTTGGCTGACACACTGAAGACTAGTGGACGGTTGGGTACAAATGACACCCACAGCAACAAACAACATTACCTGATTGATCACTGTACTCAGCCATGTTTTGGCTTTGGAGAGTTGATTGGTTGTGGACTGTACTTTGTTGTGTCCTAGGTCACTGGTCCAATAGGCAAAGCAGATCAGCATGCACGAGCTACCATAACTACACCAACAATTACTCATTTTGTGTGTCACACACATGGCCTATCTCCAATCTTCAGGAATAGATGGCAGACTCTAACACATCAACTTGGCAATGTCACAGGCAGGAATATGCACAGGACTCACCCCCTTATAGCTTCTGTGCTTCCCTCAAATGCTCATAAAGCTCAGGGTAGGCCACAACCAGAAAGCAGGTAATTAGGTGTTCAGACTCCAACATGCGCCCCCCCACGTTGGGAGGACAGCCCCAGGTGGACCTCTGCGATCTTCGGGCCCAATGGCTCAGGTCCTCCCACCTCCTCTGACAGTGGGCACTTTCTGGGCAATGGCTCTCCAAATCTGTTTTATTTATGGGTGTCGACCTGTATGAATGCAAGAGACAAATCAAAAGGTTACAAATCTATTTTTTGGCCAGATTGTTGTGTCACACACATTTCAGAAACACCAAGCACAAAACATTGTAATTGTCAACACACCACAAGTGTAACTACACACTTTTAGAGTCATCTGCAGACTAACCCACTACCCTGCTCATGGCCTACACCGACTAAGCAAGTCTACTGACATCAGGTAGCCCAGGCTCATGCAACATGCTCTGTGATGTAAGCCACAATAAAACACAAACACCATTGTGGCCTTACACAGGGTAAAGTCCTTGGACCTAACTGGACAGACACATATACATCCAGCCACATTGACTCAATACATACAGTCCCTATAGGCAACTACCATAGTGCACTCTTCACCCTAACACGTACGTGACAATGAAAGCCCTGCCATGGGTAGCACAGAAAGTCTCTTCCTTGTGCATGTGTGGACATGTGAGGATACCCAATGTAAACTCATACTACTTCAGGGTGGGTATGTGTGGTATGTACTTGTAGCACAGAACACAAATTTTACCATATGTGGCAATCCTAAAGAAATGGCATCCAACATACTAAGGTATGTTTTATTCTGATTGGTTGCATGTAACCAAGCTAATGAGTCACATGTCATGCCCTCCCTGGACTCAACCAACTATCTGCACTATTGGTTTGGCACCTGTGCAATAAGCCTGTACTGGACAAATATAACTTATGTGAAGGTGACTACAGAGCTGTGGGAGTAAGGGGCCTGTCATAAGTCAACAACAGATTGACAAAGAGTCAAAATTAACAAATATACTAGGTCAGGGAGTTACCTCAGTCCCCATTCTTAATGTAGTCAATGGACAAAGGCCTTCAGGCCAAATCTTGCCACTGGAAGCTCATTTTGGCCACATGCCAGGACCTGCAAGTCTACATGGAGTGGGCCTGGTGCCACAGTTGAATAGCCACAGTAACTCTACCCCAGCCTGGCCTATGTCCCATACTGGGAGGTACACTTGACAGGCCCTGGTCTCTGCAAGCTGAGCATACAGAACCTACAAGACACACAACTTTCCATCACTTCCACTTATGACAGTACATTATGGGGGTCATTACAACCTTGGCGGTCTTTTTACAAGACCGCCGAGGGACCGCCGTGCTGAAGACCGCCAGTGGTGGTGGTTTTCCGCTCGGCGTATTATGACTGTTGGCAGCTCTCCGTCGTTTTTTCGACGGAGAGCCGCCAACAGCCATAGTGACGAGCGGCGGGGAAGTGGAGGTTGCTCCACCTCCACCGCCACGGCAACAGAACACCGCCCCGCGAATCACGTCCTGTGATTCGGCGCGGCGGTGTTCTGTTGGCGGTGTGGTGTCGGCGGAGCTGCCCCCATGGCTCCCGTCCCCTCCCGGAGGATCGACGGAACAGGTAAGTCGATCATCCGTTAGGGGAGGGGGGTGGGGGGGTGTTGTGTGGGTGCATGGGGGTGTGCGTCTGTGTATGTAGAGTGGGTGTGTGAGTGCATGTATGCTTGCGGGGGTGTTGCGTGTTTTGGGAATGAGTGCGTGTATGTCTGTAGGTATATCTGTATGGATGTGTGCGTGTATGTTTGAATGTGGGTGTCTGACTGTGTGTGTGGATGTTGGCATGTATGTCGGTGTGTGTGCGTGTATGTGTGTTGGTGGTGCCTGCGTGCGTGTTGGGTGTGTATGTGTAAGGTAATGTCGGGGGTCGGGGTGGCGAGGGGGTCCTACCACCTTTGGGGGGTGGCAGGGGTGATGGGGGGTGTAGGGGAGGGAGTCAGGGAGGGGGTGGGGGGTGGGGGGTGGTGGAGACCCCTATCATTTCCAGGGAAGGAATTCCCTGGCACTGATAGTGCTTACCGCCATGGATTTCATGGCGGTTCCTACCGCTGGAAATCCACGGTGGTAAGCTGGGTCAAAATACCGACCGCCATGGTCATAATCCTCAAAAAAAGACCGCCAGCCTGTTGGCGGTCTTACCGCAGCTTTAACACCGTCCGCCAGGGTTGTAATGACCCCCTATGTGCCCATTATGTGCCCATCCTCTATGTGGGTTGAGGCTTGTGTGGCACTCTGAAGGGCACAGTGATTTTTAAATGGTTCTCATACAACAGTTTCGCAAGGCCAGAGGTGGGCTGAGTGCTCTGTGGCACTATACACATTGTTTACAAGACACTCAAACAGTATACATACACAGCTCATGCAGTGATGCACATATGTCATTTAACATTTACAACCATCATATCCAAAGATATGTCGTTGTACGGCTGTAAAGTCTACTTGCTTAGATATATGAATGCAACACAAGTAGGATCTAGGCCTTATCACACATCACACAACACACTGTTAATATGAAATACACAGAGTACATTTCTTCACTATCTGCACCATGTACATTCCATGCATGGCACACAAAATGTGACAACAGGCACCCAAAACGTCTCACTGGCACACAGAGGCACATTGTAGCCTAAGAGGAAGGAAAGGATGGTGTTGAACAGATTCAAATATGCCTATGAAGTTCTAACTTGCTTCTCTGGTAAGCCATAGACCTTACCATACAGGAGAAGGACCTCCTCAATGAGCCTCTAAAGCTCCTCAGGAAAGAAGGCAGGGGCCCTTTCGCTTGCTTGGCTTAGCATGACTGTTCCCAAAGGCAGCACACAGCAGCTGAAGTGGTGGAGGTGCTGATGGCAGCAGTGTCACAAGTCAAATTAGTGAATTTGCAAAATGCGGCGTACATGCACACCACGCATGCAGTCATCACCGCTGACAGCCACATCCATTGGCCCCGACTGTCACAGCTAACAATGTTAGCCTATGGCTGTGTCTGCAGTGGTTAGAACTGCCCACTGTGCGGTCAACTTCCTCTGGCAGCTGTGAGCGGTTCCTAATGTCCAGTGAAGTAGGTCAGGCATCTGACATTTTAGCAGTTGGAAATACACTATTGGGCCCTGATAAATGCGTCACAACACCAATATATGTGTTGAATCATCACAAATGTTCTAGCCTTATGGTGTAGGTTCTACTACACTATCACCAGTGTAGTGTGTTGCTGGGCACAGATGGCATATTATGGTGGTGCCCTGTCCACCGCCGCTGATGGTATTTTTGGTGGTAGGATTTTTGGTGGTAGGAATAGACTATTAAATTTCAAGGAGCAGATAGTTAGGTGTTGCTAAAATCCACATTGTGGACACATGTGTAGACAGCCATGGGGGTCACATTTGACCATTGTGTAGTTGACAGCTGTGATGTGTACTGGGTGCAATGTATTTCCAGTCCGAAATGCTTTGCCTCATGATTTTGATTCAATACGCCATGTATGTTAGTGTGGCCACACTGACTAATGCTCCAACTCATGTATTTTTACAAATGAGTGCCTGGGAGAGGGAGGAGGCAACAACCTCCAGTGTACTGTCCATTGCCAGACCTTCAAACCATGGAAGAATGTCACATCATCAAACAGTACCATCTGAATAGGCAAACAACTGGGAATTTATGTTGTCTGTTGGAGCCAGATCTGATGCCTGAAAACACAAATCCAACATGCATACCACCCATTGTTCAACTCGTGGCAGTATTACACTTCCTGGCCACAGGGTCCTTCCAATATATAGTGGCCATATCTGGTGGTATGTCCCAGCCTGTGTTAAGAGATGTCCTATCAGCAATGATGAAACACATTGACAGCTATATCAGGTTCCCCACATGTGAGGATTTAGCCAGTGTGAAGGCTGGCTTCGATGGTTTTGCTCTCATCCCACATCTGGTGGGAGCAACTGATGGCACACATGTTGCCTTGGTTCCACTGCAGACAAATGAACAAGTCTATCGTAACAGGAAGCACTTCCATTCTATCAACGTGCGAGTTGTCTGCTTGGCGGATCTCTACATCTCAAACCTCTGTGCCCAATTCCCAGGTTCAGCCCATGGTTTCTTTGTAATGCAGACAGCACCATACCACCGCTGATGTCACAACTGCAACCAGAGAGGGCCTGGCTGGTTGTTAAGTCATGCGTCCTGATTTTGTGTGTGCAATGTCAGGTGCTACAGTCATGAAGTGAGGGACTTATTGTTGCACTTATGTTTAATTCCTAAACAGGAGACTCAGCATATCCAAATCGTCCTTGGTGATTGACGCCGCTGAGCAATCCAACTGTGCCAGGAGATGTCCATTTCAATGATGCCCAGGAAAGAACACAGCAGGCAGTGGTGTGGGCTTTTGATCTCCTGAAGGCCAGATGTTGCTTTCTGGATAGGACCGGGAGTGTCCTCCTCTACTCACCGGGAAAATGTGTCAGATCACTGTGGCATGCTGCCTGCTCCATAACATTCTGTACATCCGAGAGGAGGAAGAGCCTGCGGTGCCACTAGGTGAGAATCCTGAAATGCCAAATGAAGATGATAGTGGTGAAGAGGAAGGAGCTGACTTGTGACAAGATCTCAGCCACCGCTTCTTCTTATGAGTGTATGTCATGAGATGTCATGACTTTGACTGTACAATGAACTGTAGTTGTGATAATGTGTGGAGTTAATTTTTGGAAATAGTTAGGGAGCTGATGCTCAGGAAAAATTAGCCAAAGGGTGTTTGATGAGGTAGCTTTTGACATATCCATATCTTGATGATGTTGCTTTGTTTGTGTCAGATTTATTGTAATGTACTTTGTTCTCCAGATGCTTTGCTGAGTGACTTGTGTCATATGTATGGTTTTCATACCTATACTCCTTGTTTTGTTCTTTGTTCAGGGACCGTCACCATGGCATCTTCATGTGGGCATTTCAAAGTTGTGACAATGGCAGGTATGTGATGCTGTTCGAACATATGAATTGGACATTGATTGTTCCTGGGAATGTATTCCACAGACTTCGGGTGTACAAGACCTGTGCCAAGACATCTTGCACAGTGATAGGATAGAAGTTTGTATGACTCAATTGGACTTATTCCTTGCCATGTGGTGGTTCTGATGCATCATGTGGTCACAAGATATGTAGTCCTAGGCCAAACTCATGGTAGTTTCTCTTGACATTGGCTAGTCCTATTTTGTATCAACTGTGTGCAGCTGTTGATGTGTTTCATCATTGTAGACCAAAGGGCCTGTGACACATCACTGACATTTATTTGTGTCATACCACCAGATGGCGAAGAACTTGATTGTAATGACCCTGTGATCAGTAACTGTTGTACTGCCATCTGTCTGAGTCTTGCATTATATGATGCTGGATTACTTTTGTGTGGTAGGCGATATGGCTCCAGCTGATGACATCAACCACTTTAATGTTTGCCTATTCTACAGGACTGTGTCTGATAAATCCCTTCCTTCCATGGTCTGGAGATCTGTATCTGTAAATGTGATCATTTACCCAGTATGATTCAATCATGTATGATTTACTATGTTTCAGATAAAATGGCAGACTATTTGTGGAACAATGTAATAACATTTCTTATTTGACAAGACACTTATGTAGGTGTTTGTGTGGAATGTTTGTAATCCTGAGCTGGACACTGTGTAGTTGCAAGATATCCCTGCTTGCACCAGTTCCTTGGATCTTCCACATATGGTTCACATGGTCTGACTTATCTACATGGCTAAATATGAAACATGATAGCAGACAATGAGTTGTGATGGTTGGATTTATTGCAATGCTACTACATACAAAAATATTTGTGACAGAAATAAAAATGTAAAGTGAAGGGGTCAGTCATGGTGAATGAAATCTTCGGAATAGATGCAACACCTTTGGAAGCCCAAAGTCCAGAGTACGCCTCCCATTGGAAAAGGAATGTGGTTAAGGATCAGTCCACAGAGTGTATGTGTGACACACAAAAGAGGACATAAAGGAAGAGGTTATTGCTTGCAGTGGTTAGTGTCTTACCATCTGTGCCTCCTGGATTCTTGCATGGACGTCCCTGCTTGCAGGGGTTTGGGGGGCGAATCAGCTGCTTCAGAGGCATGGGTGCCTGTGGGTAGTTGTGCCTCTGGCAGGGCCTCCCTTCCGGTAGCTGGCATCAATGTGCTTGAGCCTGGTGTAGTTGACCCAAAGGAAGGGGAAGATTGGGTTGTAAAAGCCCTACTAAGGGTTGTATAAATTTTCCTCAGCCCCCTGTTAGGGAGCCCATGTTGTAACTGTGGGCCTCCACTTGTCCACACATGTCCCTATGAATGTCCCTCTGCAGCTGCTTCATTTCCAAGAGATCAGTCAATACCTGGCTCATCACGCCTTGGGACTCCTGATAGACCTTCAAGCATTGGCTGATGGTATCCTGGTTGTGAGTGGCCACAGTGGCCTCACTTTGCCAACTCACAGCATCCCTCCCACTGACCCCACCCCCACGAGTCTGTGTCCTTGGTACAGGGTGCCCTCTACCACTGGGTCCTGGAACCACAGTGTCAGTAGTGTTGGACCTTAGGATCCAGGACTGGGGGGGGCACAAGATGGTGGAAACTGTGCTATGTACACAGGTTGTGCGGCATGTTGTTGCCCGTGATGTCGATGCAGGGAGGTGTAGTTGTGGACACAGTGAGACTCACTGTTGCCATGTGACTAGGTTGCCCAGATGTGCCAGGACCATCGTCCACAAGTCCAAGATTGCTGTCATCACTGAGGGCTTCATTCAGGGGTGGAGTAGTATTCTGGTGAGTGGAAGAGGTCTTCCCAGGGGCTATGCCAGCTCTACTTGTTGAGTAAGAGAGTACATTGTTATTGGTGTAGGTGTGCCATCTACCTCCAAAAGTTTTGTGTCACAGTAAGTGGAGACATTGAACATTCTTAAATTGTAGGGTAGCCCACTGTGCCATGTTACCAGGGTATAGGAGTACTTGACATGATGTGTGAAGCTTGCCTAGGCTATTGGACTCAACCAGCTTTGTAGATGTGCTGAACGTGTGCAGTGTGGATGAGGGAGGGAATGAAAATGACATCTTACCAACAGTGTAGCCAACACAGTGGAGAGGCAACATGTGCATTTGACCATTTGGAGGCCCTGTTGAGTGTGATACAGGCAAACATACAACTGTGATGTATCTGTATCTGCTGTCATCATGTGTGCAGTGGTGTGGCAGTGTGTTTGCTGCTGCTACTGATCTGCTGATGCAGCTTAAGGCCTCAGGAATACTTGGTGTCCTAACTTGGTAAGCTGTAATTCATGCACTCACTAGTTTTATTTTGGAATGCCAAGTCAAGATGGAGATACTTAGACAGACTATTCTCTGAGTTGAGCATGATATGTATATTGCTCACTCCCAGGTGAGTAAACATCATTTGAGACTTCACTAACAGATAGATTTGGGCAAGTGAACACTGGGCTGATGGTTGGAGATGGAGAAACACAGCCTATTGGGCTTTGCAGTCAGGTCAATCCCTCTACTTCCCAACGCTTGACAAATGACATACTACCAGGTAAGGAAACTTAATTTGAGAGTTCACTAACCTGTATTTGGCAAGTGAACACTGGGCTGGTGTTTGGAGTTAGAGAAACAGGGCCTCCTTGGAGTTGTAGTCAGGTCCCTCCCCCTCCTTCCCAACACTTGACAAATGGCAAACACCCAGACGAGTAAACTTCATTTGAGAGTTCACTAACACATGGATTTGGGCAAGTGCACACTCGGCTTTGGGCTTTGCAATCAGCTCAGTTCTTCTACTTACCAACACTTGACAAATGGCATACTACCAAGTGAGTGAACTTCATTTGAGAGTTCACTAACATGTATTTGGGCAGGTGAATACTGGGCTGGTGTTTGGAGTTTAGAGAAACAGGGCCTCCTGGGAGTTGTAGTCAGATCACTCCCTCTTCTTCCCAACACTTGACAAATGTTGGGTATTACATGTCTGTTGCCAGACTGCATTTCGGTTGTATCATACATTTACAAGTTGAGACATTCCATGAGTACTGGGATTAATTTTTGTTATTAAAACACTTACCTGCACCATTCCAGCTTATGGCATTTGATGGGCCTTGGAAGCTGTGATGTTAGGTCCAACAATACACATTGACAGTCTTATATCTCAGATACTATGGGTATTTAATGTTGTTAGAGTCACTGAACATCTCTAGGGCAAAAGGTCAGCTGCTAGCATGCATGACATTGCAGTTTAGCAAGAGTTTTTGTGTTGTAACTTACCAGAGTCTGCTCCCACATGTATTCCTGTCAAGCCCTCAGGATGCAGGATGACCAAGGCCTTCTCCTCCCAGGGAAAGAGTTGTAATGGGCCACTGGGAGGGCCACCACCAGTCTTGTTGGCCTCCATATGTTGCCTGGAGGCCAGGGAACACACCTTACCCTCAGGTCATTCTACCTCTTCCTAATGACCTCCTTTGTGCAAAGGGTGGTGCCTACAGCAGTCACTCTTTCAAAGATCCTTTACCACAGTTCAGTTTTCCTACTGAGATGTGTGTGCTGGACTTGGACTCCAAACAATTATGGTGCTACTCCTATGATTTCCTCCACTATGACTTTCAGCTCATCCTCTGAAAAATTTGGATTTTTGATGTATGACATGACTGAAAATAAAGTGGTTGACAGTGACAAAGTAAACAAGGCAAGTGATATTTGGGTCAAAAAATAAAAAAATAATATAAGTGTGAGACCGCCATTGGCTAACCTCCTCAAGGAGACCGCCACAGTGACTGTGTGTTTGTAAACGGCTCTGTGGTTGGCTACAGTGCTGATGGCACCTGAGCACGGACTGCAACGATAGCAGCGCTGTGCCGCTGGCTGTCTGCACTTTGGCTTGGTGAGTGGAGGTTCTGCCTGTATACATCGTGATAGGGCGGTCTGGAGACCACCGGCGCAGCAGTTTTGTTTGGTTCAACCACCAAATTCCTAATCAGGCCCTTCATTTTTTTCGAGAATCTCTCCCAACTCCATGAAGACTTGGGCATGATTTAGAGTTTAGGGAATGGGATACTCTGCCACAAACATGATGGATATCCCATCTGCAGTATTACAACTGCCATAGGAAATAATGCACTTTTAATAAGTCGAACGGTTAACTGTCACATCTGTGATGGAGTATTCCATCTGCTGAACTGGCCCACGATCTCTTCTTAAAGTCACTCTTTCCCTTCTTGTAGCTTAAATATACATGTCTGTCTTTACATCCAAATGTATTATGCACACAGAAACATTCTCCTACCTGGGTTTCAATAAGACGTGGTTTGCTTTTCCAACTCAGATATGCTTTGCCACACTCTCAATAACTAGCTGTGAGGTATGGGTGGGACTTGATTTGTAGGCAGCCCCAGCCAAGATCTATGATGGCCACCAACTCTCGCAAGATTTTCTCACATGCGCCACTAAGGAGTGCATGCAGCCAGTAACATCCTGTGACACAGTTTCATGCTCCGATGCTGCATTCAGTGATGTCAAAAGCCACTCTGGGGCCTAGAACAAACTATTGTCCCAACAATTTGTGGCTACAGGAAGGAGTTTCAAGGTCTCCTAATGTTTATTCCCCTTCACTGCAGGCAGCAATGGGGTAAAGGCTGTAAACCCCTGTATTGATTCTGGTGGGAAGGAATCTCCAAGATTCGATTCCAGACAGATGCCCAAGCTAAGTCCACAACAGTTAACCCACAAACACAATAACTTGAACGTCCAACCTAGCCCTGATGTTTTTAGAAGACATTGGTCCTGGTTCCAATCCTCCCCTGTGGTTCTACATCTGATGACTCACCTCAAGCTAATGTCTCCTGGGAGATGATTGGTACACTTGTGCCCCCGAGCAATTAGGGTAAAACCATGAGTGAGGCTTAAGTGTAGTTTTGTGATGCTTCACAGGACAAATGCACCCTCAGTTCACATGTTTCAAATGTTTTTACCCCTGGTAGTGTCATGGGCAATGAGTTATTATGTTGAATTCATCCAGTGTGGATCTAGCGGCCACCCACTGCATTTGCAGGCAGCCTTAGGGGCTGCTGAGGAAGGTGAATTGCTGGCGCCTGGGCTAAGTTGAGCAGTGGCCCAGGCACTTGTGAGCGGGTGCAGGTCCTACTGCTGTAGCCCATCAGGTCACGGAAAATTGTGCTAGCCCCAGCTGAACTAATTTACTGGTGCCAAAGCAGGTACATGCACTGAAAGGGCCATGATAGCCACCATGGCACTTGCAGTCCCGATTGGGCCAACACAGTCATAGCCCTAATCGGGATTGCTACCCTGCTTGGGCCATCACAGTCACCACAGCAGCTCCAGCCCTAGCTGGGCTGGCACAGTCTCAACAGCAGTTTCAGCTCGTTCATGCCGTCGTTGTTACAAAGGTTTGTAGCAGTTCGTACAAGGAACTTTCTTTAAAGATGCAGCTTTGCTGACAGTCTGCTTTCTCTGAGAGCAGTGGTGCTGGAATAATTAGGTGAGGATGCTGCCATCAATGTTACATTACTGAAGTCACAGTGACTGTAAAAAATCAAAGTGTCACACAAAGAACAAGTGTAAATGAGACCCATCCTTTAAGCCTTAGACTAATAAGGGTGCAGTATGGAGCTTGTTTTGCATTTTGGAGCACACAGTTGCAAATATATCACTTAAGAATGGTGTGGTAGTGCACTGCCATTTACAGATAGCAAGTTTATTATTGAATGGGCCACTCTATTTGCACAGATGCATGGTTTTACTCATAAAACTATAGAATGCACATATAACAATAAACAGAAATCGTGTTTCAGCAAATAGATATCATTTGTGCATCACCAAGATAAGTATTTTGATTTGTTTTGATCCTATTAAAACTTTTGTTTTTATCACACTTCAGAATTACCAAAAAAAGTCACGTGGTTTCTAATGGATGACATATTGTGAAATATTTGCACAGTTCATTTGCAGGTAGCTAAATGTTGATGTGTGTTAGAATAAAATTGCAATCCTACTGCCTTTTCTTTCACATTTCCTGTACTCCAATATGACTGTCACACATTTCATTTACAAACTCTTCTTACTTTCGACTCGGAGAAAGAAAAATAAACACCATTCTATTCATTAAAAGAATAAGCATAAATTTGTCAGAAAACATTGCCTGACATTTGACCTTTAACTCTGAATGTACAACAAATGTGACAAGATTAAAACAAAGTGTTAAAACCTCTTTATTTATCATTCACCTTCTGAACTCCAGCATGGTTATAATGTGGTTGCTGCAGCACCCCCACATCCCTACTTCCAGCACCCATATCTGGGGTCCCTTAGTCATTGGGACATGCTCGACCCTTCCTCCTGCAAAGATAGACAGTCACCACTAATATAGCAGGCAAGCAGAACGTGCAGATTTAATTTCCCTTTCTCTTGGGAAAGTGTCTGCAAGGCAGGCACTAGCAGTATCAGAGCACTCTATTCCTTAGTCATGAAGGACTTGGAACTGAAAAAAGGCGGGGTGGTTTGGGTCCTACTTTTGTACACATTTTCCTAGACATGAATGTAAATCCACTGTCTCAAACTTCAGAAACAGGTTAGTGGTTCTTTTTTCAAACATTCTTCTCTGGCAGTTCTCCAGTCATCGCCTTTGTGTAGCGAAATATTTCTAAAAGCAAGTAGAACTGAGGCTGTCTCTAAACTATAGAACTCATAACACAGGCACAATGAAGAGTGTGGTTTCTGCCTTTGGCTATCATTAGCCTCTCTCAAGCATTAATCAGGGCTAGACCAAAGGGAAGGCCTGACCTAGAAATGTCATTACCTAATTAAAAAAAAATCAGACCTATCCCTTACCCCTTGCTTCAACCAAATGGCAATGCTAAGGAAGAATAAGGCGGCCACCCCCTGCTAACAAAAGTCCTCATTCAATTTCTTAAAGTAGCCCTGTCGCCATTGATGAAGCAGAAAATGAAGGTTTTCATTTATTGACGCTTAAACGTAGTGCTGCAATAATCATGTGTGACTTTAACCAAACTAATAAAGATTGTACGGGGACAAAATGTGCCCTCAGAGTAGTTTGCCAACATTTATAAGCGTGCTTTATATAACGTGGTGTATTAAAATTGCATTAATCCAACATAATCATAAACGTGTGCTACGATTTGCTTGTTTGAAATGTTTTAGCTTAGCATTACTTTAGTGCAGGCTTCGGCCTAGTTGCCTGGTCTCACGGTTTAGATGCTCGTATTTTTCCAATGTGCTAATAAACGTGTATTTTTGCTTGAAGCTGTACTTTTCCACTGAGATCGTTCACATGCTTATCTTAAGGTTTCGTGCCAGCCTGGCATACTTCTCTCTTTACTCCAAGGTCAATCTGCAGGTGCGGACAATGGAAGCTCTGAAAGTGAGTTAATTGGTATAAAATGTTGCAACTTGCGTACTCGTCTCCAAGGATAATGTATGCTTAAGTAAAAGCTTGAGAACTGTTGTTTTTGATTGGACAATTTGAAGCTAACCTATGAACCCTCCAATGGAAGACCCTACTGGATTTGAACTGTTGTCTATAAAAACCAGGTGCACGAGAGGAAAGCAGCCATTTATTGGACATCGCCCATACCCGCCATTTTGCAGGACATTGCAGCTATTATGGCCCACTTTGCTGCGACGCCATTTTGAAAGAGACTTTGATGCTTTCTCTAATCGAGAGAAAGAGACTTTAAATGATTCTTGCCCTAGAGACTTTAACTTTAATCCCTTGCATGAAGTGGTAGTTTTACCTTGCCGCCGTGAGGCAATTGCCCCGTCCACCTTACCCCTTTGCCCCGTCCCATGCTGATCGAGAAACGGTACCTGTGAGACGAAGACTTCCTTGTATGCTGATCGTAATTGATAAATATGAAAGGAAATTGTACAATTGCATTGTGTTTCTTTTAGGTAACCAACTGCTGATTTTGATAAGATCCCTAGTTAGGAGTTTTTCTAAATTAATGTTGCTAAATTGTTTCGCATGAAGCCCCACATGCGATGCTAATTTGAGGTTAGATGAGGATTCCTTTGTTGCACGATGCAATTTGAGACCTTGTTATGCTGACTAAATGTATGCTATTAGTTCATTACAGATTATCGTATTAGTGATTTGCATTGCTATTATCGAATGCCTTGTTATTCAAATGCTACATAGATTGCACCTGTTTCGCCGCTATGGACAGCTATTAATGTTCATTTATGTTTATCATTTGGTGTTGAGACACATCTATATTGTGCTAGCTTTGTTAATATAGGGAAATAAATTCACTAACTTTGCATAAACTGGTGTGGTTATTCCTGACTGAAAGGTCAGGGTTCGCCGAAATGTATTCTGGATTAATTGTTAAGTGTTATGTTGATCAGGGTATTGCCTATGTTCGTTATTGATTATTGATTTAATGAAGTTGACTGATTAAGAGTAAGGAGAGTCCCACTTAGTCAAAAGATTCATCGGCCTAAAGAGCGTCCAAATACAGGTAAATTATTAGTACGGACCGCTCTATCAGTAGATGGTAGCAGAGGACGGTTTCGTCTTTTGGGACCCTGTACTCTTAAAGTACATGGTGTCGAATTAACGGTTTCGTCTTTTGGGACCCCGTACTCTTAAAGTACGTGGTGTTGAATTGACGGTTACGCCCTTTGAGACCCCGTTCGAGAAGTTGAATTAGATTTTTCTTGGGTAAAATAGATTGACAGAATGATGATGGGCTAGGTCCACCGCGACTTTCCCGGGATCTCGGAGCTTGCGAATGGAGAGAATGGAGGTGTGGAATCGGCGTTGGCGGTACTGGTGATGGTATGAGTGAAATTAGGATTTTGCGCTTGCACAGCTTATTGCCGCAGAGTGTGTGAAAAGGTTGCGAGGATTTTTCTTTTAGAGGATAGCGGAGGTGCGACTCCGAGTGTAGAAGTAGAGAAGTCGTCGAACTTCATAGAAATAGCAGAGGTGCGACTCCGAGTGTGAGAGTAGGGAAGTCGTCGAACTTCACGTGCATGTGGCGCTTCGTACATAAAAAGGTCCACGTGGTTGTTGTTGTTGAGACGGGCCCTGCGAGGTCAAGAGACTCCGGAGTATGTTGTTTTATGTTGTGGTCTGGGCGGTTTAGTAGGTTGATCGGGCGTGGTCAACGAGTCGGTACGTGTGTAAAGGAGTGAAAGAAACTTCGACTTCGGGCTTTGACAAATTCTAAGTGCACTAGAATAGATCATTGACAAGTTGAGAGTAGGTCTGCGGGTCAGATTTGCTTGCGAAAGTGGGGACCGAGAAAGATGGAATAACTGCCGAGGCAAGTGAAAAATCCCTAAGGTCCTGAAGCGATTGTGTTACCCTTCCTGTAGTAAACCGACAGATCTGTTTTATATTTTTGGTAGCTCGCGATACATGCAAGAAGTTGTTACGAAAAGAGCTGAGTGAAGGAGGACTAGCCGCGAGGCTTTGTCAGCCGCAGTGTGTGTGAGTGTGACGTCACTAGGAGCCGCGCTGAGATAGGTTGGTTGCAGAGAAGGGTCGTGCACGGATTGGACGCAGTCCGTGGGCTCGATTGGAAGGGGAAAGGCAAGCGAAGAGTATTCCGGGAATTAAAGTCACCTATTGATTACAAACTTTGTGAAATAAAAGACGAGAAAATGAAATTTTTTAAAGCATTCAAGAGTGCGATGAAGGGGGAGTCTTACATTAAAGCGAGCGTAGGAGAGGAGACGCCGCCCGAAGGCACACCAGTTTACATTGTAATGGAGGAAAAGGGGGTAGCCCCGTGCCTTTGGCTAAAGCAATGGCACAAGTTGACAGAGAAACATGGGAGCGTAGCATTCCTGATCCATGGAACATTCAATATAAGGATTCTAGAGAATTTGAGATTCGCGATGTACGACATGAAGGTACTAGCAATTTGGGAACTAATGGCTAGACAGCAACAGCAACAGCAAAATAAGTTCGAGACTAGGATAAGGAAGGTAGAAAAGACACTAGCGGACGCTAGGTGGGATAATGCACAGAAGGTGTGGAGGTCAGATGTATTGCAGGGGATAAAATTGTTTCCCGCAATTACTAAGGAAGAAGAGGAGACAGGTAAGAAAGCTACCTGTAAGACAAACAGGAGGTGTTCCAAGGATAGAGAGGACGAGGAAAAGTTGAGAAGAGAAGAGGAGTTAGAGGATGAGGAGTTAATCATGCAATTGCTGAACGACCGTCCACCACCTTATGCAGAGAGTGGACAAGGTCCAAGTACCAGTTCTGCCCCTCCGGCACCGGTACAGAACAGTGAAACTCAGAGTTCAGGGGCATCATCGGGGTCTAAGGACCCGAGTTTACTGTTCACCCCGCAGATACCGCAGGTTAGGAGAATATATCCAGATGTGCCCATGTTGAAACCAGCAGAAAATTATCAGCCGCAGATCCCAAGGTACTACAGCAGTGACAATAGTACGGGAATGATTCTAGATCCAGCCGCAATGGGAGGACAGAATGGTCACAACCCGACATTGGCACAAGCCGAATCAACCCAGTTTTTGATGCCTCAAAAGCAGATGCAGGGGGGAAACGCACATGCTCAGATGACGGGGAGTCAGATGGGCATGCCGGCAATGATGACCCATAGTGTGGGAATGAATATGTCTCAGAACATGGGAAATGGACAAAACCCAGACGCGATATCGCTACCCATTACTGTAGGTCCACCGGTACCTTTGTACAGTCAGCCTAATTTAGGTATGAGCGGTCAGGGATCAATGCTGCAGAATGGGACAGAAAGGAGGTGCATAGAAAACACTCCAGGGATAACTCCGATAGCGGCTCAGCCAACTGGATCTGGGTCCTTGATAGAGTTTAGTCCCATATGTGCTCAGTCGACAGTGGTGAGGTCGAGCCCCCCACTGATAATACCTCTAACATCGAACACTGAAAAGTTGCCGCAACCATCAATGGCAGTCGATGTGAACGCTACACTGATGGGGTTGAATGCTCAACAGCTGACACAGTGGTTCAACAGTCTGAATTCCACACAAAGCTCAGCCAGTGGGAAGGGAGAAGACTATCTGAATAGGGTCAGGTTGAACATGGAAGCACAAGAATTGGTGGAAGGGACTATGGGTGTGAATAGGTTAGAGTCCTACTCGGAAGAAGAGCTGAGGTATCTATGTCCCAGGATTACGAAGGAAGTGAACAAGGTACATAGAAGCTTGCAAGAAATAGCTGACAAAAACGGGGTTGATATAGACAAGACAAAACACTTGAGCAGGAGCTACAGATTGGATTTTGGGACCACAGATTTTGAACACATGAGGTCAGCAGGCATGAAGGCCCACCTTAGAGAATTGTTGCAGAGTGCACAAGTGTGGAGGTGCTTAGACAAATGGGAAAGCAGATGGGTAAAGAGAAAGGAAAAGAGGAAAGACAGTGTCCCAGAGATCAACGAGAAAAGACCGCAGAGTAGTGATGCAGTAACCATGTTACCAATGAGGGAGACAGCAGGGGGAAAATTAATACATGTACCATGGCACAGAAGCGACATTCAGTCTTTTACGGATGATTTTCCCAAACTGAGAGAGAAACCGATTGAATGGTATCAACAGACTGACAGGTTTGTGAAGCTTGCAAAATGTCTTTGGGAAGATCTGAACACTCTCTTTGAGATTGTGGTTCCGGCAGATTTGTGGGAGGATTGCAAAAGAGCTGTAGGTTGGCCGACAAGTGAACCAGAAAGAGACAGGGAGACGGGTGCACCATCGCCTATGGTGATGAGCCTGTACTATAAGGTGATTGAGCATTTGAAGACGAAGGTGGCCGCGAAAAATGTGGATTGGCAGAAGATCGATCGAACTGCCCAAGAGGCTAAAGAGTCGATTCATAGTTACTATGAGAGGTTGTTGAAGGCGTTTAAGAACTACAGCGGCACGGAAACAATAGAGGCGAAGGACATGCTTCATTTTGTGTTTAGATTTGTGGAAGGGCTGAGACCAGAGATAAGCCAGATGATAAAGTCGCATTTGATTTGTTGGCAGTCGAAACCTATTGATGAGGTGTTGAATTATGCGAAATACTGTAGCGACGAAATTGAAGTGAAACAGAAAAAGTTGAAGGAGAAAGTGATGATGATGCAACTTAAAGCAGCTCAGACAGGTCTGCAAGGTTTGCAAGGGTTGCAAGGGTTCCAACAGCAGGTACCGCAACCGCAGCCGCAGTTGCAGGGAAACATGGCGTTTCAGCCACAGGCCAGAGGCAGAGGAAGTTTTGTGAATAATGGTCCGGATTTGAACACTGTTGTGAATGGTGTGCAGGCAATGAAGAAGGTGATGCCGTGTCACGTGTGCGGAATTGTCGGTCATTGGAAACGCGAGTGCCCGATGGTGGTGCAGGAAGGTGCAGGTGTTGGTCAGCAAAACAATGATGTCAATACATTTCAGACAATGAGGGGACCGAAAATGAGAGGTCCAAACCCAAATTTTCAGACCGTAAATCAGTTGCAGGGATTACAACCTATGCAGCCGCAGCAGATGCAGATGCCTCGTATGCAGGTGACGCAAATGCAGCCAATGCAACAGCAGTTTCCCATGGTACCTAATCAGCAAATGCAAATACCTTTGGCACCAATGAGTCAGCAGCAAGTGATGGTTCCTCCACAGGTCTCGGGTCAGGTAATGAGTACAAATGGCACCGTACAACAGTTCCCACTACACAGTGAGAGTGGAATAAACAATGTGTGGGAGAGTGAAAGTTCAGGAGAAGAAGGAGATTGTGTGCTTGCAGCATCCTTGGAAGTTGATCAAAAGGGTCCGTACGTGGAGGGAAGAGTAATGGGTCATCGTGTCTCATTCCTGGTTGACACAGGAGCAACACGTTCAACTGTTAAGAGCATTGAAGTACCAAATTTGCCACTCTCAGGGAGGACAGTTCAAGTGGTGGGAGTAGCAAACAGGCACCTGACAAACCCAATTACAGATCCGGTACCAGTCAGCATCGGTAACTATCAAGGGGTACATCAGTTTGTGGTATGTGACTCAAGCCCGATAGCACTGTTAGGGAGAGACTTGTTGTGCAAATTGGGTTGTTCGATTATGTGTTCGAACGAGGGAATTAAAATTCAGACGAGCAGTGATGGGGAAGAAGAGGACAGTGTAGAGGGGGATGAGATGGAAACTGTCGATGAAGAGTATCCTCTGATTTGCCTTTTCCCGATGATAACTGAAGAAGATATTCCAGCCGAATTACGGGAAACAGTCGGAAAGGAAGTGTGGGATATGACAGGGAAAGAGGTGGGATTGATGAAGGGAGTGGAACCAGTGAAAGTGACTGTAAAGCCCAATGCAACTTTTCCCCAGACCCCACAATACCACATGGCACAAGACACCCTCATGAAAGTTGCCCAACTTATTGACAAATTTGTAAAACAGGGAGTACTGAAAGAAGTGTTGAGCAGTCCATGTAATTCACCAATCATGGGACTAATAAAGCCGAGTGGAAAGGTCCGAATTGTGCAGGACTTGAGGAAAATAAATGACATCATAGTCAAGTGTTGCCCTGTCGTACCAAATCCAGCTGTGATAATGTTTCAAGTCCCTTGCGATGCCGAGTGGTTCTCAGTCATCGACTTGTCACAAGCATTCTTTTCGGTGCCTCTTCATGAGGACAGCCAATTCCTCTTTTGTTTCAAATTCTTAGACAGAGTGTACAGTTGGTGTCGAATACCTCAAGGGTTTTCTGAGTCACCGTCAATCTTCAATCAGATTCTAAAGAAAGATTTGGAAGCATTAGAATTGCCATTCGAGTCAACTCTAGTACAGTACATTGATGACTTACTGATTGCATCAAAGACAGAAAGTGGCTGCACAGCCGATACCATTGCTCTGTTGAACCATTTGGGAAGGAATGGACATAAGGTGTCTCCTTCCAAATTGCAGTTCTGTCAGAAGAAAGTGAAATACTTGGGTCACCAGATAGAGAAAGGGTCACGGAGAATAATGAAGGAAAGAATAACGAGTGTACTTCAGATGAGTCCACCAAAGACAAGGAGGGAGGTGAGGAAGTTTTTGGGAATGGTGGGCTACTGTCGTCAGTGGATCCCCAACTTCTCGACTCTAGCAAAGCCTTTACTGAAGCTGACCCAGAAGGATGCCTTGGATCAAATTGAGCTGAAAGGAGATGAGATGGATGCTTTTATTGAATTAAAAGAATGCATGTGCAGGGCTCCAGCTTTAGGTATGCCTGACTACACAAAGCCTTTCACATTGTTTTGTCATGAACGTGATGCATGTTCTTTGTCTGTCTTGACTCAAGCCCATGGTGGCATAAATAGACCAGTAGCGTATTTTTCAGCTACTTTGGATCCGGTCGCAGCAGCACTTCCTGGGTGTTTGCGCGCCGTAGCAGCAGTTGGTATCAGCCTCACTCAGAGTGAAGGAATAGTGATGGGACACCCAGTAACAGTCATGGTCCCTCACTCAGTTGAGATACTTTTGACCCGCTCCCGAACGCAACACATGACTGGAGCAAGACTCACAAGGTATGAAACGAAAATTCTGGGCTCACCGAATGTGCAGCTGAAAAGGTGCACTACGTTGAATCCAGCAACCTTGCTTCCTGGAGAAAATGCTGAAATTGAGAACGCTGAAGACGTCGAGCATGACTGCCTTCAGGTGACTGAATTTTGCACAAAACCTCGACCTGACATTAAGGATACTAAGCTTGATGAAAATGACCAAATTGTTTTCGTTGATGGTTCATGTCTAAGAGATGGGATGGGAATTTTGAAAGCAGGATATGCTGTATGTACTGTAACAGGTGTCTTGGAGGCGGGGTGGCTTCAAGGAGTCTATTCTGCACAAGTAGCAGAACTTGTAGCCCTTACAAGAGCATGTCAACTGTCTGCATTGATGAAAGTCACCATTTACACTGATAGTCAGTACGGGTTTGGGATTGTGCACGACTTTGGACAACTATGGTCACAGAGAGGTTTCCTGACTTCTTCAGGATCCCCAGTGAAAAATGGGGAAAGGATAAGGGAATTGTTACACGCCATTCAAATGCCAGCCGAAGTTGCAGTGGTAAAGTGTAGTGCTCATACAAAAGGACAGGACTATGTTTCTCTGGGAAATGCATATGCGGATCAAGTCGCAAGATTTTGTGCCTTGAACTGTATATTACTCAGAGATGAATGGAATTTGATAAGTGAACCAGAACTCGAACCAGCTGAAGCATTTGCCTTGAAGGTCGTAGATACAATAGATGAATTAAAAGCATTACAGAATAACGTCAGGGAGGATGAAAGAGATTCCTGGATTAAATCACAATGTATAAAGAGACCAGACGAGTTATGGGTTTCAAATGAGGGAAAATTTGTTTTGGCAAATAGTCTCTTATCACAGCTTGCGCGGTTCTATCCTGGGCAAGCTCACCTAGGGAGAGATGCCATGATAAGATTGTTCAAAACTGATTGGTTTAACCCCAGATTTCGTCAAGCTGCAGAAGCAGTTTGCCATCGATGTGTCACTTGCCAGCAGATGAACCCAGGAAAGGGAACAGTTGTGAACGCGAGCCACATTGGCAGGGCCAGCGGCCCATTTAGTCGAATGCAGATGGACTTCATTGAGATGCCTGTGCATGGAGGTCTGAAGTATGTGTTGGTGATTGTGTGCATTTTTAGTCACTGGATTGAGGCATACCCCACACGTAGAAATGATAGCCTTACAGTTGCAAAGCTATTGTTGAGGGAGTTAATACCACGTTTCGGATTCCCGATCTCTTTAGAATCAGATAGGGGAAGTCACTTCAATAACGAGGTGATAAAGTTACTTTGCGAAGCGCTGAACATTGAGCAAAAGCTACATTGTAGCTATCGCCCTGAAGCATCAGGACTGGTGGAGCAGATGAATGGTACACTGAAATCAAGAATGGTGAAAATATGTGCATCGACAAATTTGAAATGGCCTGACGCATTGCCCTTAGTGCTAATGTCAATGAGAAACACCCCTGATAGAAAGACTGGATTGTCTCCGCACGAAATTCTCATGGGCAGGGCTATGAGACTTCCTGCAGTTCCCGCAAACGCGCTCTTGAATATTACAGATGATATGGTGTTAGACTACTGCAAGGGTCTGGCTGACGTGGTTCGCTCTTTCTCTCACCAGGTGGAAGCAACCACCTTGCCACCGATCCAAGGTCCAGGACACGCACTGAAAGCAGGTGACTGGGTCGTGGTAAAGAAGCACGTGAGGAAGTTGTGTCTGGAACCCCGTTGGAAAGGCCCTTTCCAAGTGATCCTGACGACAACTACCGCTGTGAAGTGTGCGGGGGTTCCCAACTGGATTCACGCCAGTCACACAAAGAAAGTGTTGTGTCCCACAGATGAGGAAGTTGAAGCGCTAAAACTGCCAGTGCCTGATAAAACAGTGCTGAGTGCTGAGACAGAGCAAAACCGAACTGAAAGCGAACAGGCAGGAACGGAAGAGAGAGAGATATTCTCTGAGGACGAAGAGACCAACTCACTTGGGGAAGACCAAGGAGAAAGTTCAGACAGCGACGAAGCAGCTGAAGGTGACAAAGAGCCTGAAGCAGCTGAGGGTAGCAAAGAGCCTGAAGCAGCTGAAGGTGAAAAGGAACCTGAAGCAGCTGAAAGTGATAAAGAGCCTGAAGAAAGTAACGGTGACGAAGGGCTCGAAAAAGGTGAAAAAGCAGGAGAGCCTGATCAGAGGAGGGCTTTCCCAGAAGCAGACGATACAGAAAAAGAAAAAGAGAACGTGATTGATTCCCCAAAAGGAGGGGACAAGGCAGAACAGAACGAAAAGGTTCAAGCTTCCTCAGAAAAGATCGCAGGTCCATCAAATGGACATGGTGCAAAGAGGAGACTAAGTATATCACCAACAAAACAAAGGACTGAAGAAAGTTTGAACGACGGAGAAAGGCCAAAAGTGAAAGAGAAAAGAAAAGAAGTAACTGTCGTGGTACCATCCCCGAGTGAAGAAAAAGACTTGACAAAAGTGGAAAGTACCAGCGAAGTAGAATCGAAAAGAGAAGCAAAATTGAAAAGGAAAAGGATACCGAACAGAAGATATTCCGGTCCTGAATGGGCATATGTAGTTCATGACGATTGGACTGACGAGTTTGCATCTCTAAGCCTCGAGAACGAAGAAGAAGAGATACCAATAGAAAAGAAAAGTTTTATGGACTCTGTCGATTGAAAGGGTAATAAATGATATTGCTTGCTACAATCCAACGTGATACAAACAACCAGCTGAGACATTGCTAAACCGGATGAGACTTTTGCTGAACTGATAAAGACTGAGTTATTGCCGAATTGAGACAAATGCTGCTAACCAATAAGTGACTGGCCTCCTGAAGAAGACGGTGTGAACATTGCGCTCGTTCAGCTTTGTAACTGAATTACTAAATAGTTTTCTTTATAGGTGCTTCTAGCTCTCTGATTCTATACAGATCATGACGCAAAACAGTAGAAAGAAATATTGTAAATATGTGTGTGTAGGCTTGGTAATTGCATGTGTACTAATAATAATGGCAATTGTGCTTGGAATGCATGGAAAGGGTGAGAATGAGAAAATTGATGCTTCTACTTTTGCTCCTGTTACTGTCACTGAACTAACTGCACTGAAAAGACTAGAATTAGATGAGAGACACTTGCATGATAAGAAAGAGCTTTCATATAATGTTTTCTATCGCTTGCTAACAGAATATGTTGAGACTATGGATGCGAAAGATTGTTATGTGTGTACACAGATACCGACATCAGTAAAGGAAGGGGTGACTTATCACCACATGCCTCTTACATACGGGATTACATGTAGTATAGTAATGTCTAGGTTTTATGGTCAAACTAACATACAGTATTTTTACTCAAATTATGATGTTACCTTTGCATATGTTCCTATAATAGCGCAGCTAAGCCAGATTGCTAAAGATTGGGATGCTAAAATAATGAGGGAATTTTTCGAGCCAATGCAACCTTTTGAAACGGCTCACGCTCATAGGGAAAACCTTACCTGCTCGCTCTCTGCAGTAGAAATAAGCTTTTTAGATCGCACAGATGATAGAAGGGCACAAATGAAGGCGAAATTAGAAAAAGAGCTACATAAGAGGACTTCAGTAGACAATTATGATTTTGCCGCAATAAAGACACAAGGGAGAATAGCTTTAGATGCTTGGCATGTAGGGAAATTTTGTATATATCGAGGTGAATCCTATTATGATAAAATTTTCGTAGGAGCGAGTGAGTGTAAACATACGTTTATCTTTAAGGCCAAATGGACATTCATGATGAACGGACTTGACCCTGTCATACCAGGTGTATATTACATTTGTGGGTATAATGCCTATTATCGTCTTCCAAAGGGATGGTGGGGAAGATGTTATTTGGGTATAGTGTTCCCAAAGGTTTATCAACTGGATGACCTATCGATGATTCCAAAGACATCTGGATCCAATCGTATCCAGAAAAGAGAAACCGCAGCTGCTGTGGTAGGAGATATATTTGGAGCCATGATTCCTTCGTTGGGAGTTGTGCTGAATTCCATCAAAATAAGAAAGTTGTCTACTATAGTGGATAACATGTTGACAAAGTTTTCAGGTGCTATAATCCTGATAGATGCTGAACTTGCAGCGGAAAGAGCTATGACTCTTCAAAACAGGCTTGCCTTAGACATTCTTTTAGCAAAGGATGGCGGCGTTTGCAAAATGCTTGGTGCACGACACTGTTGTATGTATATTCCAGACAATAGTGTGAAGATTAAAACTATGCTTGCTAATCTAACAAAAGAGAGTGCAGATTTGAAGGAACTGAAAGAACCAGGAGTGTGGGAGAAGGTTGGAAAAGGACTTGCTTCAGTGGGAAATTGGATTGGGGGCATTTGGAATGGAATATTGCTAAAAATAATACAGGGAATTCTAATAGTTCTAATTTGCATTTTTGGAATTTGGGGAATAAAAAGGGGAATAATAATGATAATGGAAAGAATTAGAAGAAGGAAGGAAGAGAAAATGATGAAAAGAATGGCAGAAGAATACAAAGCGAAAACTAGGGCAATTAAAAGGAAAAGAGAACTGACAGAATTTTAATGGAATAAAATTTGTGGGCATGATTTGGTGTGATGACAAGTAGTCATCAGAGGAGGGATTGATGAAGCAGAAAATGAAGGTTTTCATTTATTGACGCTTAAAAGTAGTGCTGCAATAATCATGTGTGACTTTAACCAAACTAATAAAGATTGTACGGGGACAAAATGTGCCCTCAGAGTAGTTTGCCAACATTTATAAGCGTGCTTTATATAACGTGGTGTATTAAAATTGCATTAATCCAACATAATCATAAACGTGTGCTACGATTTGCTTGTTTGAAATGTTTTAGCTTAGCATTACTTTAGTGCAGGCTTCGGCCTAGTTGCCTGGTCTCACGGTTTAGATGCTCGTATTTTTCCAATGTGCTAATAAACGTGTATTTTTGCTTGAAGCTGTACTTTTCCACTGAGATCGTTCACATGCTTATCTTAAGGTTTCGTGCCAGCCTGGCATACTTCTCTCTTTACTCCAAGGTCAATCTGCAGGTGCGGACAATGGAAGCTCTGAAAGTGAGTTAATTGGTATAAAATGTTGCAACTTGCGTACTCGTCTCCAAGGATAATGTATGCTTAAGTAAAAGCTTGAGAACTGTTGTTTTTGATTGGACAATTTGAAGCTAACCTATGAACCCTCCAATGGAAGACCCTACTGGATTTGAACTGTTGTCTATAAAAACTAGGTGCACGAGAGGAAAGCAGCCATTTATTTGACATCGCCCATACCCGCCATTTTGCAGGACATTGCAGCTATTATGGCCCACTTTGCTGCGACGCCATTTTGAAAGAGACTTTGATGCTTTCTCTAATCGAGAGAAAGAGACTTTAAATGATTCTTGCCCTAGAGACTTTAACTTTAATCCCTTGCATGAAGTGATAGTTTTACCTTGCCGCCGTGAGGCAATTGCCCCGTCCACCTTACCCCTTTGCCCCGTCCCATGCTGATCGAGAAACGGTACCTGTGAGACGAAGACTTCCTTGTATGCTGATCGTAATTGGTAAATATGAAAGGAAATTGTACAATTGCATTGTGTTTCTTTTAGGTAACCAACTGCTGATTTTGATAAGATCCCTAGTTAGGAGTTTTTCTAAATTAATGTTGCTAAATTGTTTCGCATGAAGCCCCACATGCCGATGCTAATTTGAGGTTAGATGAGGATTCCTTTGTTGCACGATGCAATTTGAGACCTTGTTATGCTGACTAAATGTATGCTATTAGTTCATTACAGATTATCGTATTAGTGATTTGCATTGCTATTATCGAATGCCTTGTTATTCAAATGCTACATAGATTGCACCTGTTTCGCCGCTATGGACAGCTATTAATGTTCATTTATGTTTATCATTTGGTGTTGAGACACATCTATATTGTGCTAGCTTTGTTAATATAGGGAAATAAATTCACTAACTTTGCATAAACTGGTGTGGTTATTATCCACCCTCAAGGCACACAAATGCAGGCATTACACTTCTACTCTCTAGAGAAGTTGTCCTTATCCTCCATCATGTGCAATGCCAAAACAGCAAAGCAAGGGCCTCCAAATGGATCTCACTGGCTTCAGTAGTCAGGCTCTCTGTTACTACACATGTGCTACATGCACACTACACAGGCATATGCACTTGACATACAAGCAGGATGATAGCAGAAGGTTCAGGGCATTTGCATAATAATTCAAACATATACAAGAGCGTGAAGGCCTCATTCTCAGTGACACAGATAAAAGGTGAGGTCACACTATCCATTCCTAAACACTGTATGCTGCTACCACTGCCTCAAGTGCTCTAACCAAGACAGGGACCATAGGCTTCTGTGCACCGAGGACATGATTGATATGCTCCTCTATGTCACTATGTTCCAGGACCTCACATAAGGACAGGCCGAAGCACATGCTGAGATTAGTGTGACGCTAGAGCGAAAATAAAAGTTAGACTACGAGATACACATGAAGTGGTGCACTTAGGGAAGGGGTACACATCTATACACAATGCAGGGAGAATTCTTGTTCCAAAACCTACTTTGTTAGCTCCAGAGAGTTTGTGTTTTGCCATATGCCTTAATCGCCGGAAGCCACTGAGTATGTTCACCTAAAGACTTTAGTGCTGCAGTGCTGCACTCCTTATCGTGTGGAGACCTGCCAAGGATTTAAAACCCTTTAGACAGCACGTGGCCCCTACTACTTACCCTTAACTCCAGCTCAGGGCCTGGAGGTACAAAAAGAAGCTGGACTGTCTGCACCTCTTTGTACTACTTTGTTACCTCCTGGTGGAGTTGTGGTTTGTCATTTGACTGGGCTGTTGGCTTTCACTCCCGCTTGCTCACATAGGCTACGATCCATCTTTCTGGGAAACCGTATCATGGGACTTCAAGTCCCATAAACAATTAGAGAGGTAGGGACTCCAATCTTCCACTCCTTATTCCAGCTCCCCTTCTTAGCCTAGTAGTAACAAGCACTGGCAAACCCAATAGGTCTCGCCTATGGGTGCGCAATTGGCTTTGTCAGTCCGGTGGGGGTGGTGAATGGGAAGGTGGGTAAATTTGTGGAGAGCAGGATGGTTAAAAAAAGGGGAAAAAAAAGCTAAGCAGCAGCCAGCGCTGGCCATGTCATAGTGTTTTTTTTCTTTTGCCTGTAGGGAGGAGAAGAAGAAATGGACGGGGTGGGTGTGGGGAGGAGAAGAAACAGTGACAGAGTGGGAGGGGCTAGGTGAAACAGAGACTGGGTGGGGGGCTTCTATACCAAACAGCTGTCTGGCAAAAGTTGCTTTCTCAGTGAAAAATGATAATAACAGCAAGAAAATACGCACCCAGACGAAATTCAAGAAAAGAAAACCATTACTTACCTTATTGGTGCAGCTAAAAGCAATGAAAGCACAATAAGCTTATGTAAAATGACGTAGTAACATTCCACAAAAAAAAACTACAATAAGTGGTTCTGTGCCAATGTCTTCAGGTCCAGGAATCCATCATTTGTTGCTTGCAGTCTTGCTTGGTTCTTGCAAAATCTCTTATCACGACTTGTAGTGTGTCCTGAGGAAACTTGCTGTACTTTACTCCTGCTTTCCTGGGCTCTGGGGTGGGGTACTTTACTTACCTTTGGTGTTTTCCTACACTCCTAGCGCCCCTCTACACACTACACTTGCCTAGGAGAGAATTTATTATTCACATTCCACTATTTTAGTATATGTTCTGTGTTTACCCTAGACTCATTGCAATCTATTGTATTTTCTACTGCTTGCACTATTCTATGACTGTTTACTTAGCTGATTTTAGTTACTAGTGTATATATTGTGTATAATACTTACCTCCCAAAGGAGTATTACCTTGGTAACACTGAGTATTGTCTTTTATTGTGTATAAGTACTGTGTGACTATAGTGGTATTGTAGGAGCTTTGCATGTCTTCTAGTTCAGCCTAAGCTGCTCTGCTACAGCTACCTCTAGACAGCCTAAGCTGCTAGAACACTGCCTACATTTCACTAATAATAGATAACTGGACCTGGTATAAGGTGTAAGTACCTTAGGTACCCACTACAAACCAGGCCAGCCTCCTACAGACATGCTTTCCTGGATTGCAACGACCCGACGCCAATGAGAAGGATGTGGTGTGTGGTGTTATGGGCAGTGAAGGCAGACAGGACACCGGCTGTTGAACTGAGGAACCAGATTCGAGTATCAGCGTTGTCTCAACAGCCTGTGGTTCTGGTCAAATCACTTCATCTCCCCGCCTTCAAAAATAAAAGTGAATGAACTTGTGTAATACTGGTGTTCATATAGTGCGTCCCATACGTTCATGTAGAGTACAGTTTCTGTTGTTTTAAAAAACAGACATAAGTACCTCATTCACAGCGTGGAGGAAGACTGTTTAAGCTGAATGAATCTGTACTTGGTCCATGCGCCACACAGAGAGAAAGAAGTGACAACATTGCACAGGCAGCCAAATTAGAAGGCAGGAAACAAGAATGGTGATAGTACCAACAAATGTTAAGTGAGGGCAGGCTAAAATCCCCTTTTTGGAGAGTTTTTTTGTCAGATACAAAAGATCGTCGCCTTAGCAACAGTGCATATGCACTGCCTGCAGGCTCAACCTAAAAAAGGAGCAAGATGGCAAGCACCGGTGTATGTTATTTTCTTACCTTCTGGGAAGGTTTGTGTGTTGTCATTTGCCTGGGTCTGCGGACACTTACCCCAACATGCTCACCTTTGGACTTTAGCTCTACAATGCTGGTTGAACCTGTCCGGGGGCTTAAAGTAATAGAAATAATCAGAGAAGGTGGTAGTCACTAACTCACATTCTTTGATTCCAACTCAAGGTGAGTCCTGTTTGTATAAAAGAAGCTGGACTCGGCACAGTAGGCTGCTTATGGACATTGCACAGACCAAGAATGGGCTTGTCAGTGGCCTGTTAGAAGCCAGAAGAGGCTGGTGTGGGGCTCCCTCTCTTGACCTTCAGTACTGTATTTTCAAGGTTATGTAAACTATTGAGTCTTATTGATTGACTATTACCTGATAAGGAACCTTGCAGGCTCAAGCACCCTACAGAAACATCGGACCTCGTTTACCTGGGTGCAGACTATTCGGCAGCAGATACTGGAGAAGAACGACTGGACATGGAACCTTCTTTTAGACAACCTGCCAATGATGAACTGTTTCCAAGACCTCCGCCCAAAAAAATCTCTACCTGTGCCCTGACTCCTTCCACACGCATAGAAAGCAATATCATCCCAGGGAAAACCCAGACAATTGATAAGCCCCCGTGGGCCAGGCTAAAACAATGCGTAAAGATTATTTCTCATTTTTATTTTGGAATGTGGCTGGCCTCCGATCTAAGCTGGAGAATGAGGTCTGGCGAGAATATATCCAGCGTTTTCCCTGGGTTTGCTTTCAAGAGACCTTGTCTGTGAACCCGATTCACATAAATGGCTATAGGACACTACATACTCCCGCCGTTCCTTCTGCACGGGGCAGGGCTAAGGGCGGTTTGAGTACCTTTATATCCAATAAGTGTGACATAATCAAGGACATTGCTTTAACATCTAATATGTTTTATCAAGTGATTACATGTGACCTAAAAAATATTGCACAACTGGTGGTCATTAATTTTTATAATAATGTACCTTTTCAAGATCTCCGATCAGTACTTAACCTCCTCCAGGACGATATAGATCGAGCATGTGATTCCTCAAATAATCAGTCTTATATTGTGTGGGGAGGCGATTTTAACATATACCTGTGACCTAGATCGGCTAAGGGCTACTGCCCTTATGCCCCTGATGGTGATGATGATTCACTACACTTCATACACAATAATCCAGGTAATTTGCTGAATGAAGTTCTATTTAGCCTTGACCTTATCCCGTGCAACTGCCTGATCCATGGCAGACCACAATTGAAACCCACTTTTAACGGTAGGCAAAGCCAACACGACAATTGATTTTATTTTACTATCCAATAATCTTCTCCCTTATTTACTTGATTACGACATTCAAGATACCATACTCAGCGACTATAACCCTCAAATTGTAAGTCTCAAATTTCCCCAACACGTTCTTATACATAGGGAAATGGAAGAGATAGTAGAAAATATTGAACTGGGAGCAAGAAATGGTTACACCATCCGGTGGTCAGGCATTGAGCCTACAGGTTTTATGAAACGATTAGTGACTAATTATGCTAAAGAATTTAATACTTGCCTTGCAGATAACAGGAGCTCACGAGACTGTAGTGAGGCCTTCACCGTAATTACGGCTGGTATAAAACAGTCTCTTAAGGCAAGTTTTAGGAAATCGAGATTGAAGGAGGATAAAGGTTGGTTCAATGCAGAATGCACACAAGCTCATAAGAACCTAAAATGCTATTTACATCTACAAAACCCGGATAAACGCCAATTAAGTTTAAAGAGGAAGGAGTATAAAAATGCCATAAAGAAAAGAAAACAGAACTTAAAAAATGAGGCATGGCAATCCCTCCACGATGCAAGCCTCCAGAATGATAATGTCAAATTCTGGAAAATTGTGAACTCCCCGCTTCTACGTGATGAAGAAACACCAAAAATTGAAATTGCCATCACTGAAGAAGAGTGGGTTGCCTACTTTTCTGCCATATACTCCCCAGAAGATTCGGCACTGGAAATAAATCTCCCTGAACTAGACTCTCATGACCTCATCTCACCATTTACTCTAAATGAGGTAATTGACGCTATTAATGCAAGTAAAAGCGTAAAAGCCCCAGGCCCAGATGGAGTTCCAGTTGACATCTATAAATCTAATGTCCCTCTCTGGGGTCCACTATTGACCCAGGTGCTACGTGCCTGCTGCTCAACTACTTTCATCCCGACCTGGGCTGAGTCTATAATTATTCCAATCTATAAAAAGGGAGATCGCCATAATCCCGCATGTTATCGCCCCATCTCATTGCTTGACACGCTTGCAAAGATCACGGGACGTATCATTTTAAACAAACTACAAGATTGGACAGAGGAAAATCATATCCTCTCTGATCTACAATACGGGTTTAGGGCTGGCATAGGGTAAACGGAACAGGCCCTTAACCTAGAGATTATACTTGGCAAATATACAAAGGCCAAGTCCGGAGCCCTATATCTTGCATTTGTCGATTTAACCTCTGCATTCAACTGTGTTATGCATTCAAAACTGTGGCCCATTTTGTTGGACATGGGGGTTGACACTACCATAGTTCACTTTCTTAGGGAATTGTACGCTGGGGCAAATGCCAAGGTCCGTTATGGGCATCAAGGGGAATGCACTTCACCTTTCCCCATTGAACGAGGGGTGCGTCAAGGCTGTGTATTAGCTCCCTTACTGTTTGCTTTATATATTAATAGCCTAGAGGGGACCCTTTCCGATGCCTGCGGTGATCTCCCACAAGTAGGCTCTCGGAAGATCCCGGCGCTCCTGTATGCAGATGACGCTGTCCTGATGGCCCGCACCCCAGTCACTCTGCAAAGATTAGTAACAACCTTCGATCATTGCATGGATGCCTTGGGCCTTAAAATTAATCACACCAAAACATTCTCCATGACATACTCCAGAAGCCGCACAAAGAATTACCATATAGATTTAAAAGGCGCAAAATTAGCCGACACAGGGACATTTTCGTATTTAGGCATCGTGTTCGATGACAAAGGTACATGGGAACAAGCCATAAAAACAAGAAAACTGTTGCTCAAAAAAAACGTTATGGCGATAAAAAACTTTTCTAAAAGGGTGGGGAGAGCAACTCCCAAAGATATGATGACTCTTTACAATGTGAAATGCATCTCAGTAGCACTGTACGGGGCTGGACTCTGGGGCTACCGGGACTGCACTACCTTACCGCTGATTGAAAATGCTCTCCTTAAAACAGTCCTAAGCGTCCCGCAATCAACGTCAACAGTAGTATGCCATTCAGAAATGGGAGTAACATACCTTACAGATCTCATTCGTGTTCAACCAATTTTACTTTGGCATAAAGTATGGACCTCGGACCCTGCGAGGTTGAATAGGGCTATCATAGCAGATGCCCTAGCACTTACTTATTCGTCTAAAATCCCATGGCTAAATTACATAAAGCACTTTTTATTCAAATTAGGCCACCCTGAGTTGTATTTTACTCCAGAAGTATTGAAAACAATTTCCAGGAAAGACCTGAAAAACACTTGCCTCACCCACCTGGCCGAATTGAGATGGGATGCGGAGGCAAATAAATATAGTGTCAGGAGAAACCACATGATACAGCAAGCGAACGGCATGAAACCATACTTATGTAATGTTTTGAACCCAAGACACCGGTTTGTCCTTACGCGTTTGAGACTAGAGTCTTTTCATCGCCTCGTTAGTTTTCCCCTGATTAATGATTGGTCTCTACAACTGGAAAAATGCCCCTGTGATAACGTCTCCGACCAAAACACAATGCATATACTTTTTTAAAAAAATATATTATTCAACTTTTAGGAAAATGTTTGTGATACCACTTTTAAAATTAATGCATTTTAAACAATGTCGTCCAACTTTCTTGTACCTTTTGTCCCTCCCGTCTATCATGGTCTGCAATGGATTAGCCTTGTTTCTGTGTTCAGTGATTAAGGCCAGAACATGTTTTTGAGGCAAATGAGCGAGATTTTTAAGCGTCATATTTGATACTACTTTACCTGTCTTAATCAAACTGTTTATTAACTTTTACCACTTTTTTATTCTCTTATCTGTTTGTATTTATATTTATATACATTTTACTATTGCACTTCTTTTTTTCATTTTTCTCTGAAAATTGTTTTATGCATAATGACTTTTATGATTGTTAAAACCAATCGAATAAAGTTTCTTTGATGATGAGTCAATAGTCAAATCCTTCTTGAAAATCGTCAAGCTGTCAGTGTGCAGGACTCTGTGTTGTTTGGGTGTGTCAACACTATAGACTCCCACACCACGCACACTTGTTTGACCTTGAATATTTCATTTCTAGTAACTTTTAAGCAGAATCAATGTAAGCAATTGTTTGAGCAGAAAAAACAGACACACTTAGTTGTATTTGATTTGTGATTCTTCTTTTTACTATTAAGATCCATGTGGAAGCACACTTAGGACAACATATGCAACATTCGGAATGCTCCAGTATCTTAGATTAGCTATAGTGGCTACTTTTGGTCGCCTTCTCTAAGGATGTACAACAAATGTAACAGTGTCTACACTGGGGAAAGGGAGAGAGAAAATTTCTAGAAAGTGAAAAAAAGGATTCTAAAAGTCATAGAACTAGTCCAGTTTCAAAGCCCAAAAGTTCTACTCTGAAGTTCAAACTGATTGAAAAATCAGGTGAAAAAACACAACTATCAGTGTATTATGGACATAAATATTATGTCAAACTATTATGATGCCAAAATCACATTGAACTGAATATTTAAGGTAAGAATATTTTTTTGGTATATAATATTGTAAGAATATTGCTGTATTTAACTTTGTTTACTTTAAAATAGTTGTAATAGTTATTGTTTTTTAATAGTTTAGTTAATATTATTATATTAATTTTAGGTGTTACTATAACAGTTGTTAATTTTTAAAATGTAGTTGGTAATTCTAATTGTGTAATTTACTTTTTTAATTTAATTAGTAACGTATAATGTAGTACTGAATTGTTGGGTTTGTAGGGGAATAGGGTAGGAAGTTAGTTACATTTGAAGTAATTTAATGCTATTGTTATTTTATAGTAATTAAATATATAATGCATTAATCATATTTTTATATTGCTTTTTTATTATTTATTTTTTGTTTAAATTTTTAAACTAGAATGTAAATTTTAATTTTCATACTTTTGTTAGCAATTTCTATTTTAATAGTGGGTTTTTGGGTGTAGCGGAGTGGGCAGGAAATTATTGAAATTGTTTTCTTAATTCGTTTATAATTCATTATATATTATTATATATATTATTATATTTTTACTGTTTGTTATGTTAATTATTTGTTTTATTTTAAATATATATTCATTTATTGTTACCTGTTTTCAATAATAATATTTGAAAAATATATTTTAATTTGTTTTAAATTGTATTGAATCATTTTTTATTTATTTATTTTTCAGTTATTTTTGTGGTGTTAGTTTTTTGGGTTTGAGGGTAGAGAGTGAATTCAATTTTACCTAATTACTTTTTTTTAATAATTTAGAATTTTTTAGTTTTGTAACGTTATATTGCATGTTTGTATTGTTTGTTTATATTGTTTTAATTTAAGTATGCTTTAGAAATTCACTGTTGTTAGGTATTTAAATGTTTTCTAGAACATAACTGAGTTGGAATGTTTTTTTGTAATCCTTCTAAAGTTCAACACTTTATTTACTGTTGCATACGTTGGAGTGGGGGTGGTAAAGTTAACCACTTCGAAGTCCACACTTTCCCTACTGTTGCTTACACATGCGTAAGCATAATAAATCTAAACCCTCTGAAGTCCAGTACTTTCTCCACTGTTGCGTAGACTGCAGTAGGAATAGTAAATCTAAGCCCTCCGAAGTCACACTTTCCATACTGTTTCATATATTGGAAAGGGAATAGTAAATATAACTTCTCTGAAGTTCAACACTTTCCAACTGCTGATTAGATTGTAATTGGATTAGTAGATATAACCCCTCCCAAGTCTATCACATTCCCTATTATTGCTTAGAGTTGGATTACGAATAGTATATTTAGTACCTGAAATTCCAAGGCTTTCCCTACTGGTGATTAGATTGAACTGACAATAGTAAACCTAACCCCTTGGAAGGTCACTGATTTCCCCACTGTTACTTAGATTGGGGTGTGATTAGTTAATCTAACCCCTCCAAAGTTCAACGCCTTCCCTACTGTTGTGTAAATTGGAGTGGGAATAATAAATCAGACCCCGTCAAAGTTCTACAGTTTCCCTAATGTTGGTTAGACGGGATGTTTATTATTTTGTATTCTATTGTTTAAATTTGTTTTGTTTTTAATTTTTTCATTTTTAGTATTTTGGTTTTTGAATTTTTTAATGTATTTTTCTTTTATTAGTACATTTGTACATTTTCTGAATTGTTAAAATATTGTTAGTTGTATATTTAGTGTAAAATAGCAAATACAACTATCTTATATGTTTATTTTTAATATTTATATAGGTCACATATGTTTGTTGTGCAAACGTTTGCTGCGTATCACTTCATTTTTCTTGTACTATTTAAAAATAAATATATTTTAAAAATGTTTACAAAGTAATTGACTACATTTATTTATTTAAACATTAAAATATTTGTAACTATTTAACTGTTTAAGTAAATTATTTTAACATCAATATTTTAAAAAAATGATATCCATACATGCTTTCTGGCCGATATTCTCTTCCACAGTATTTTTGACACAATATTTATGTCACACGATATCTGTGCTAATGATGTTTTGTTATACAACTGAGAACACTCAAATACAAATACAGCACAGACAAACATTCAAGGATCGTGAGGAGAGGAACCTCAAACTATGGGCCATGCAACCCTTCAGCAATCCTATTTATATTATTACATTACTTGTGCAAATTCCAAAGCACTCCCATACAGAGAAGCCAGGGGTGATGGGTGAGTACATTTGGTGGAGTCAGCTGCAAGGGTTGGCGGTCAGGACAGAAAGGAGGGAGGTAAAAAAGCTGATTATTTGTCAGCTAAAGCTCATAGCAAATGTCCCCCATCATGTGACCTGAGCTAACGTTATCAGTCAAGAAGCTGTATCTAGTGAAGAAATGGTGAATATCAAAACAGTATAATTTATTAACCTTCATCAAACCATACAAATGGTAAGGGACAGGATTGCCAAATTGGAATAAAGAGCAAACAACCTCATTAGTGAAGGGGCTAATAAAGTCATGGTAAAACAAATTAACAGGTACTACAAAATAAAGATGATTACGAATAACAAAATATAAATGAAGGAAATTGACAAAAATGATAGGACTACAATAATGACAATACTGAGGTAATCAGTCATCATATTGAAGCCCGCTCCCCTCTTACTCTTAAGGGCTCAGGTAGCTATAAACCACATACATAAGAACATGTGGGCATATTTTCTAAAGCAAGCTAACCCAATAGGAGAAGGCAGTCTATTAGAACAGTCTAGGAAAGGCTCTAGTGAAAGCTATCGGGCCATAATCATCAAAATCAAACAAATCTAGTAAGAATGGTTAGTCTGCTAGAACACTCTAGATAAGCATCAGCAAAGCTAGACCAGTGAGCTAGTGAGAATGCTCATTCGGTGATTATGGTATGTGTACCAAAACATTTTAGTATGTCACACTATTAAGACCATGAGGCCTGATTCATAGATCGATTCATTGGATACACCATGTTAGACACTGTTATTCAGTCTTACATAATGACATAAGTAGTGCAGAAAGATTATTTTGCAAGATGGGATAGATGACTACATTGATTTACAGATGAGAAATGTGGCTTTAGAAGATGCGTAACAGAGTGTGGATTATAGATCTGACTCTCCCACCTGTACCAAAATTTAGTTGAAAAGAAACTCACATCAATATAGGCCTCAGTCAGTAGGTGTGCAATCCCACTGAAATCTATATAAGAAGCCCAACTACTGATAATAAAGATAGAAAAGACAGGGGACAAACTTATATTCTGTTAAACTGAGACCTCCATTCCCAGAATCTAAGGCAATTTTGATCTAGTTAAATGACTGCATCCAGAAAGTGAAAAGTAGAAAGGTAATTTCCTAGGTGAATTAGCAATACATGCTCCAGGTTCAATGTGGGGAGTCTTGGCGGTGGGGGGACAAGTACTTTGAAAACGTTTGGTACCACTGTGAATAAGGACAGCAATGGTCCTGTTCCAATAAGATTGTGGACAGAAGTGAGCAGACCCTATATCTCTTGAGTATATCATGACACATCAGACTCTGCAGTCCTATAGGGTTTCAAAAACTATAACTTCAGCGAGAACTCCTGATGATCTCACATCACTGAAGTCCCTGCACGCAACTCAACTCTCATCACATTAGCGAAAGCTTGCTAGTATATGTACACCATAAATTAATCCCTACACTGCCAGACCTCTCCCCTCTCCTGTGCCCAGCCTTTTTTGGCTATTTGGGGTAGTTCGCGCTTAGGCCCTCATGACTTTTTGTCTACATAAGCTATCCACTTGTTTTACCAATGCTTGTTTGCTAATGTGAGCAGGTGTAGGCATGTTCTTCTAATTGGGTGTGGTGTAGACATGTGCTTCTAATTGGGTGTGGTGACTCATCCACATGTGGAAACTCAACTGCTTTCCTGATTGGCTAAAATTACAGAGTGAAGCATGCCTCCCTGCTTGGCTTTGTTTTGCTTCCTGATCTCAGCATCTGTTTTAGCAGTCCAGCCCCTGCTGTCATCCTCGTATTCAGGACTTTTGAGGCAATTCTTTTTTTCGTTCCTGTACCAGCTGACACCAGGCATTCCTCCTGCACTCCGGAAAAGACTGCAGCCAAGTGACTAGTATTCTCCAGGGAGTTTGTTCTTTGAGTGCCGCGCTTTCCTAGAACAGGTGGTGTATTTCAGACCTCGTATTTTGGCAGAGTGCTTATCTTGAAGAGACAAATGCATTTCTGAACATTCTACAATATTATTGTAGTTACTTGCCTAAATGTGCTTCAGGAAATCTGCTCAAGTACTACAAAAAGTGACAGTACAATTTTAAAAGAGCATTTACGTGACTTTTATTTCTCTAATAGCAAAACTCTTGGATTTAAATTGTGTCATTCATACCTTTGTTTCAGGTTTAAGGAATTTGCTTTTGCAGAGTTTTTCACACACACAATGAAACCAAACCAAACTGTGCCCCCCTAACTGTTTAAACCCAGAGTGGACATTTGTATTTCTTGGATTGTTTTTGTTCCTTTTAGTTTAACCCTATGCATACAGGAGAGTTATACGTGATATAATTAATGCCCTTGTTTGCCTTTCTTGTGCATTATAAGTGCAACCGCAGTTCTAATTGTAGTGTGCAACAGTGAATCTCTGTGAAGCCAGCCCTAATGTTGCAGTACTTTTTGTTATGGTACTCAGTTTGGGTTTTTGGTAATGCAGTGTTAGTAATTGTGCCAACAGTTATTATTATCCAAGAAAAGTGCTGGAGCATCCCAGTGTTCTTCTACCGCTCCGTGCCCATATCAGAAAGAGAGATTCAGTTTCAAGGAAGTTGAGTGCACTAATTCTACTATCACTCTGTCAACAACGACCTGCCCCCCCGAAGATACAGGTGCCTGGCTGGACCTTGGGGATTCCTGATAGTCCTCCCCACCAAGGACCCTCTCAAAGGGCGGGGTTTGGAAGGGTGCAGGAGATTAAATCTATTAGTAAGCTGTGGATGGCTCAGAATTGTCCTCTGGGCTTATCGCTTATCAAACAACACTCTTGTCCATGCTTTGTGCAAACAACCATACAGAACATATTCAGTTTGACCTCATAGATACCCCTGTATTTGGTGCCATTTTGTGGATACCCTGGCTTCAGTTACACAATCCCAAAATTGACTAGGCAGCTAGGACAGTGACATTAGACTCTAAACATTGCAAGCACTCCTTTACCAAGACAAACCATTACAAGTGACACCCTTGCATTGTGGGTCCACACATAGTACGGCTATCAAGCCGGACGACACACTGGCCATTCCTGCACCGTATAAAGACTTCCATGAAGTCTTCAGTGAACAGAAGGCCACCCAGCTGCCGCCACATAGGTCATACGATTGTCGTATAGACTTGATTCCAGTGGAACGCTACCAGGTAGTAGGGTATATGCTCTTTCTGAGCCTCAGAATTGATACCTGCGAGACTACCTGGATGATCTATTGGCTAAGGGTTTCATTTGTCATTCAATGTCACCAGTATCGTCGTCTTTGTTCTTCGTGGCAAAAAAAGAATCGCGAGCTGCGCACCTATATAGATTTTTGCGCAATGACAAAGTGACCATAAAAAATCGGTATCCACTTCCTTTGATCCCGGTACTTTTAGATCAGGTACGTCAGTTGACCATTTATACTAAACTCGACCTCTAGGGCGCCTACCACTTGATCCGAGTGATGGATGGGGATGAGTGGAAGACGGCGTTCCAAACTAAATTCTGACTCTTCGAGTACACAGTGATGCCCTTTGGGTTGTGTAACGCTCCTTCAGCGTTTCAATTTTTCATTTATGAAGTGCTGCAGGAGTTTCTGAATATCTGTGTAGTGGTATACATAGACGACATTTTGATCTATTCGTCTTCCACTGAGCAACATAGAGGGCATGTAAGAGCGGTTTTACAATGGCTTTGTGAGAATAATCTCTTCGCCAAGCTGGAAAAATTTGTTTTTCACACTGCAACTGTAGAATTCCTGGGATATGTGATCACTCCCGATGGAATTTCCATGGATAGGTCCAAGGTACAGGCCATCCTGGATTGGGTAACCCCAAGATCCATCAAGGAAGTGCAAATGTTTTTGGGCTTTGCAAATTTTTATCAGAGATTTATACCCCACTTTTCTACTGTGGTATCTCCCATAGCTCGTCTCGTACAAAAGGGAGTTAAGTTCCTAAGGGATGCAGAAGCTGAGAAAGCCTTCCAACATCTTAAAAACACATTCACTGAAGCACCCATTCTCCATCATCTCGACCCGGCTCAGCCATTTTTCATGGAAGTAGACGCTTCCCAAATGGCAGTGGGTGGTGTCTTGTCCCAACAAGATCCTGAGTCTGGGCATTTCCATCCAGTAGCTTACTTCTCAAAGAAATTGCTACCCGCAGAGCAAAATTACACGGTGGCGGAGCGGGAACTTCTGGCCATCAAGCTTGCCTTCCAGGAATGGCGTCACCACCTACTAGGAGCTAGACACAACATAACTATTTACACAGATCACCGTAATTTACAGTTTTTTCAAGCGACCAAGGCCCTGACACCTCGTCAATTACGCTGGCTTCTATTCTTTAAAGAGTTTGACTTCGTAATCACCTATAGGCACGGTACTACACAACAAAAGACAGACATGTTGTCTAGGATGGGTTTCTCCTCTGATGTTGCGCTAGAATAGGTCAGAAGCATTACACCCCCAGAAAAAATTGTGGCTGTGTGCACTTCCCAAGATTTCCTTGAGAAAATACAGGTAACACAACACAAGGTTCCCTATTCAACTGATGGTTACTATACCAGTTGTACGTCCCTACCAAAGAATTACGGGATACAGTGTTACATTGGGGACATGATTCTGTCCTTGCAAGTCTCCCGGGTGAGAAATAAATGTTAGATCTCTGTCAAAGATGGTTTTGGTGGCCCACAATTGTGCAGGATTTCAGAAGCTACGTCCAGACTTGTTCCACCTTTGTTCGGGCTAAAACCCCACATACTCTAGCCACAGGATTGTTACTTCCCATGCCAATTCTGGTGGCCCCATGGCATACCATAAGTATAGATTTTATTTCTTATCTCCCAGCTTCCAATGGACACACTGTCATATGGGTGGTTGTAGATTACCTAACTAAAATGGCTCATTTTGTTCAATTGAAATGCTTCCAACGGCTTCCGAGCTCTCTGATTTGTTTGTCCAACACATTGTACAGCCTAATGGGTGGCCCACCACAAATGTTTCCGATCGTGACCCCCAATTTATATCACAGTTTTGTCATATCTTCTGTTCCTCTGTCAGTATGGACGTCCGCTTGTCCTCTGCATACCATCCACACACGGATGGGCAGACGGAATGTCCCATCCAATCGGTGGAGCAAATCCTGAGATGTTACATTGACACATGGTATACTGAGTGGGATAAGGCTTTACCTCTTGTTGAATTTGTATATAAAAGCAGTGTCCACATGGCTACAGGAGTATCCTCATTTTACTGTTTGTTTGGTCTGCACCCAAGAATGCTACATATAACTGGGTCCCAAACATCCACAAGGGTCCCATCAGTACAGAAACACCATAAAGAGTTACAGGAGTTTCAAAAACAAGTACAACACCATTTAAAACTCTACCAGACTCAAGTAAAAAAACAAGCAGACAAAAGAAGGTGATCTGCTCCCTCTTATCAGATAGAAAACCAGGGGCAAGATGTAGCAAAGTTTTATGAGTCGCAAATGGGCCGAATCGTTATTTGCAACCTTGCAAAATCCGAAATGGGATGCAAAAATCTAATTTCCAAATAACAACTAGGGATGCGACACAGCACCGACTCGCAAAAATTGCGACCTGATTTTGCGACCCGCAAACAGGAAGTCGCAAATTGCAAATCGCAAACCATATGCAAAAGCCAGTCGCAAATTGCGACTAGTGGCAAAAAGCCCGTTTTGCACATCTAGATTACCACTGATTCAGAGCAGGTGGTAACCAGAACCAAAGTATAAAATGAGACCCAGAAGGCATCTGGGTGACTCAAAATGGCTGAACTGTATGTGATAGCATGGAGGAGAAGAGTCCAGGCCGCCCAGCAGAGGAGGAGGAGGCAGAGACAGGAGAGGATATACCGAACCAGGCAGACACTATTTCAACAAGCTGAGGAGGAGATATATGACAAATATGGACTGAGCAGTGCTGTAATCTTAGAATAATTGAAATGCTGAATCCTCAGCTTGAACGACAGACAATGCGCGGCAGCACCATCCCTACACATGTGTAAGTGCTATGCTCACTGCACCTCTTGGCCTCGGTTAGCTATCAGGGTGTGATTGCTGTGGCAGGTGGGGTATCCCAAAGTGCACTATCACGATTCTTCAGATGTTTCCTAGATGCCATACTCACACACATGGCCAGATATCTATAACTACCCAGGAATGAGGCAGAAATTAACAGCACCAAGTTGGACTTCTATAGAATTGCCAACTTCTCCCACGTAATAGGGGGTGTGGACGGGACACATATACAAATTTGCCCACCTGCAAATCTGGAATATGTGTTCCGCAATAGGAAATGTACCCACTCACTAAACATCCAGGTGGTATGTGACTCCCATAATGTCATTACTGACATTGTAGCTAAATATCCAGGGAGTGCACATGACTCATACATATTCAGGCACAGTGGGATACACCAACGCTTAGAACGTGGGAGTTTGGACACTGATATCTATTAGGTATTGCTGAGTACACTCTGAAGCCATACATACAGGTCACTGTGTAACCCATTGATGCCCTGCTAAATTTGCCTTTTTTGTCAAACAGGTGACAGTGCATATGCCCTGAGACCATGGATACTCACCCCATATCTAACACCTGGCAATCAGAATGAGAGGCGATATAACAGTGCACATCGGCGGACCAGAACTGTGGCTGAGAGGACCTTTGGCTTGTTAAAGGCAAGATTCAGATGCCTCCACAAAAGTGGAGGTGCACTCCAGTATGCCCCAGAAACAGCATGCAAGATAGTTGCTGCCTGTGCCATCCTACACAACATTGCCGCCAGACGTAGGCTACATCTCACCCCCAAACACGGCGGATGAGGAGCAAGAGCTACCACACCGACAGCCTGGGGATAGAAGCATCTCAAATTAGGGCAGACAGAGACGGAACCACATTGCAACCCAATACTTTGGCAGGTACGTGGCAACCGTGACCACACTCACTACTGTCAGACACACATAGCCCAGTTGTGTAGTCAAACAAACAAAACCTTTTTATTTCTAAACTATGAAAAAATTAGAATTGTGCTGTATGCCACAGTCTTAAATTGTAAAAAGTCATATCAGACACATTAACTGCATGTGCCTTAGTAATAGTACATTTTGGTGGCTCACTGCCTTCTCCTACTGCGGCCACCATGGCTCACTCCTGGTGGGTCCCCTGACCCCTGCCGTGCACTGCTACTCCGCAGCACACGGGAATCGGTGGCAGACACAATGCTGATGGTCGAGCCCTCCTCGCTGTCCTGCGGGGTATCCCCTGTGCCCCTTGCAGCCTGCCTGGTCTCCATTATGTCTACCGCATGGCTGCTGCGGCCAAGTCCCCGTGCCACATTCCCTGCGAAATGACCTAGTTCAACCTGCAGGCTGACAGTACGCCTTGAGAGGCAGGTGGTGTTTGTGGCCAGGCGCCCAATCGATGCTGAGAGTCTGTCAAACCGGGCGGCAGTGTTGCGCTCCCTGTGCCGTGCCTGTGCCCTGTCTGCCACGAGTTCCCTGACCAAATGTTCGATGGCCTGTGTCAGGTTCCCCAGATGTGTGTTCATGTGTTGGAACTGACTGTCCACATTTGCCATCCCATGGGTCATAGTGGTCTGCAGTCTATTAAGGTTTCTGTTTATTGACTGCAACTGTCTGTTTTGCAGGCATTGACCCTGTACCAGTGATGCCTCCAGTCCCGCAAACTCAACGTTTGCGACATCATCCCTGTGCACAGACTGCACTCTGTGCCGGCATCTGCGCATTGCTCCTGCTGCTGGCTGTGTGTGCCTCTCTGTGGGGCTGGGCCCTGGTGCTACCCCTGCTGCCTCCATGTCTTGTGCAGGATCTTCCATGGACTCTGGTGGCATTTCCATGGGTGGTGGCGTCCTGCTGGGCCCTGCTGTGTCACTGGCAGCCTCCTGCTGTGGGTCTGGCCCATGTTCCTCTCCCTCCATGTGTTCGCTGATGGGGGTGCCTTGTGGGAGACCTGTGGGACATAGGGGATACACTGTCAGTCTTGCACATCTGTTTTATGCCTCATAATAAACATTTGCCTATATTTGAACCACTGTACTACATTGCCCATAACGCACAATTCTAGGGGTTGCTAGAATGGAATGGAGCTAGTCTGGTGGTGCCTGCTGCTGTGTACTGGGATAGCGTGTATACTGCATTTGTGGGTGTCAAAGCATATATCATGGTACTCACTTTTGGATGTTCCAGGCGCTGAACTGTCCACTTCTCCTATGCCCAGTACTGCCTCCGGCTCCAGTGTCATCTCCACCATGGTTTCCAGGGCTGTAGGTGGTGGAACGGTGGATGGGCCTCCTCCGGTGCCCCTCATTTCCCTCAACCCTCTCCTTGGTCCTGGAGCGAAGGTCATACCGACATTTCCGGATTTCCTCTAGTGTGCGGTGGCTTACCCCAATGGCATTGATTTTTTCTTGTATTTCTAGCCAAATTCTTTACTTCTGAGTGTCAGGGACACTCATTGCTGCCTTGCCGAAGAGTTGGTCATGATGCAGGCAGCACTCCTCCGTTAGGACCTCCAAGTCCTTGTCTGAGAATTTTAGTTTTCTCCTCCTGCCAGCACTGCCTGTCTCCTCCATGATTGCTGCAGCTCCTCTCACATGGGTGTGGCTCTGCAGTTTGGGCTGGGTGTGCTCCTCCCTCCTCCCAGTTCTATTTGGTGACTTCCTGGTTCTGATGTCATCACCAAGAGCCAGGAAGTGGGTTTCCCAACTGTTATGTTGCACCTGCAGGCAATTTGCGAGGCAGTTGCAATTTGCGACATCGCTAAAAACGGAGGTCGCAAAATGCGGTGCGACACATCTGCGACTGGCAATTTGGTATCGCGAGTCTTTCTTGCATTTTGTTTTGCGAGTCGGAAATAGCGATTCGCATGGAGTTGCATTTTCCAATTCACAAATTTTAACGTACCTACATCTGGCCCCAGGTGTGGCTCTCATAAAAAAATCTCCATCTTGCATGATCCAGAAAATGAAATCCCCAATTTCTAGGCCCCTTTCCTATTGCCAAAATCATCAATCCTGTGGTAGTAGAACTGACATTGCCAGATGATTTCAAGGTACACCCAGTGTTTCATGTGTCGTTACTCCGTCCCTATTCTCCTGATACCCGCAACCCCCCACCACCTCCCCGGGTAAAAGTACACGGGCAATGGGAACTTGAAGTGGCCACAATTCTTGACTCCAGGTACGTCCGTGATGTTCTACACTATTTATTGGCTTGGAAAGGCTATGGGCCTGAGGACAATTCCTGGGAACCCGAGTCCACAGTTCATGTTCCACGTCTTACTAAAAAAGAGAGAGGGTCCTTGGTGGGGAGGACTGTCAGGAATCCCTAAGGTGCCTCCTCCGTTATCTGTCAGCATTCCCAGGGATTAGGGTTAAATCATATCTCTGTTCTTGGTTAAACCTTCATGTTTCTAAGTAAACATAATATGCTGTGTGACACAATTGGTTTTATCAGTGCTTGTTTTACCAATGTTTGTTTGCTAATGTGAGCAGGTGTAGACATGTGCTTCTAATTGGGTGTGGTGTAGACATGTGCTTCTAATTGGGTATGGTGACTCATCCACATGTGGAAACTCAAATGCTTTCCTGATTGGCTATAAATAGCACAGTGAAGCATGCCTCCCTGCTTGGTTTTGTTTTGCTTCCTGATCTTAGCATCTGATTTGGCAGTCCAGCCCCTGCTGTCATCCTCATATTCAGGACTTTTGAGGCAATTCTTTTCTTTGTTTCCTGTACCAGCTGACACCAGGAATTCCTCATGCACTCCGGAAAAGACAGCAGCTAAGTGACTAGTATTCTCCAGGGAGTTTGTTCTTTGAGCACCGCACTTTCCTAGAACAGCTGGTGTAGTTCAGACCTCATATTTTGGCAGAGTGCTTATCTTGAAGAGACAAATGTATTTCTGAAGATTCTACATTATTATTGTAGTTACTTGCCTAAATGTGTTTTTCTGGAAATCTGCTTGGGCTCAAGTAATACAAAAAGTGACAGTGCAATTTTAAAAGAGCATTTACATGACTTTTCCTTCTCTAATAGCATAACTCTTGGATTTAAATTGTGTCATTCATGTCTGTGTTTCAGGTTTGAGGAATTTGCTTTTGAAGTGGTTTTCACACACACAGTGAAGCCAAACCAAACTGTGCCACCCTAACTGTTTAAACCCAGAGTGGACATTTGTATTTCTTGGATTGTTTTGGTTCCTTTTAGTTTAACCCTATGCATGCAGGAAAGTTATACATAATATAATTAATGCCCTTGTTTGTCTTTCTTGTGCATTATAAGTGCAACCACAGTTCTAATTGTACTGTGCAACAGTGAATCTCTGCGAAACCAGCCCTAGTGTCGTAGTACTTATTGTTATGGTACTCAGTTTGGGTTTTTGGTAATGCAGCGTTAGTAATTGTGCCAACAGTTATTATTATCCAAGAAAAGTGCTGGAGCAGCCTGGTGTTGTTCTACCACGCCAGTGCCCATATCAGAAAGAGAGATTCAGTTTCAAGGAAGTTGAGTGCACTAACGCTACTATCACTCTGTCAACAAGGAACTGCCCCCCTCTCGAAGATACAGGGTGCCTGGCTGGATCAGCAAGACGAGAGAGTGTTTTGTCTCTTTCTCTTCTACTCCCCTTTTTCCTTTGGGGCCAGGATTTCTGTGTCCACCAGGAAGTGCTGAGAGGTGTTCCAGGAGGTCAGGGTCATACCATCGCACCTGCAGACATCCTGCTTTTCAGGTGAGTGGCCCCGTCTCCACAGTACCCGGGGTTTGTGGTTTCCCCTAGGGGAGACTAAGCCAAAATAAGCTAAAATGTTGTTTTTTCCAACAAAAATGGGAACAAGTGCTGCAGAAGAAAGCATCTGTTTTTTTTCCCTGCAAATGGCATTAACAAAGGGTTTGTGGTGCTAAAAGCACCATCTTCCCATCTTTCTGGAACAGGCAAACTTGAATCAGAAAACCAAATTTTTCAACCCAATTTTGGCATTTTACTGGGACATACCCCATTTTTACTATGTTTTGTGCTTTCAATCTCCTTCCAGTTAGTGACAGACATGGGTGTGAAACCAATAGTGGACCCCAGGCAGCTAAACATTTCTGCAAAGTAGACAAAATTCTGAAATCAGCAAGGGGTCATTTGTGTAGATCCTTCAAGGTTTTCCTGCAGAAAGTAGCAGCTGAAATAAAAAACAATATATTGAAATTGAGTTAAAAAACAGCTATTTCTGTCCACATTTTCTTCTGTAATTTTTCCCAACTATAGCAGATTTTTGAAAGCAATATACTGTTACGTCTGCTAGACTCTTATGGTTGCAGGGATATGTAGGGCTTGTAGGTTCATCAAGAACCCTAGGTATCTAGAGCCAATAAATGGGCTGGACCTTGCAATGGGTTTTCATTGTCAACCGGGTATACAGAAATTCATTTGGCAAAATATAAAGAGTGAAAAATAGATATCAAGGAAATCTTTGTACTATCAAAATGCGCACAAGATGAGGTGTTGAGAAGCAGTGGTTATTTGCATATCTTTGAATTCGAGGGTCGCCACACTAGTATGTGAATTACAGGGCATTTCTCAAATAGACTTCTTTCTTACACACTGTCTTACATTTGGAAGGAAAAAATGTAGAGAACGACAATGGGCAATAACACTTGTTCTTCTATTCTGTGTTCCCCCATGTCTCTCAATAAAAATGGTACCTCACTTGTGTGGGTAGGTCTAGTGCCCGCGAAAGGGAAACGCCCCGAAACGCAACATGGAAACATCACAGTTTTACATTGAAATCTGACGTGTTTTTCAGAAAGTGCCTAGCAGTGGATTTTGTCCTCTAGCTCAGCCGGCACCCAGGGAAACCTAGCAAACCTGTGCATTTTTAAAAACTAGACAGCTAGGGGAATCCAGGACGGGGTGGCTTTTGGGGCTCTCACCAGGTTCAGTTACCCAGAATCCTTTGCAAACCTCAAATTTTGGCAAAAAACACTTTTTCCTCACATTTTGGCGATGGAAAGCTCTGAAATCTGAGGTAAGCCACAAACTTTCTTCCACCCAGCATTCCCCCAAGTCTCCCAATAACAATTGGACCTCACTTGTGTGGGTAGGCCTAGTGCTTGTTATAGGAATTGCCCCACAACACAACGTGAACACATTGGGCACATCACATTTTCCCAAAGAAAATGAACATGTTCTTTGCAAAGTGCCTAGCTGTGGATTTTAGCCTCTAGCTCAGCCGGCACCTAGGGAAACCTAGCAAACCTATACATTTTTTAAAACTGGACACAGAGGGAACTCAGAATGGGATGACTTGTGGGGCTCTCACTAGGTTCTGTTATCCAGAATCCTTTGCAAACCTCAAAATATGTCTAAAAAAAACATTTTCCCCATCACATTACGGTGCTGAAAAGTTCTGGAATCTGAGGGGAGCCACAAACTTCCTTCCACCTAGCATTCCCCGATATAAATGGTACCTCACTTGTGTGGGTAGGCCTAGTGCCCGTGATAGGGAAGGGTCCAAAACCCAACATGGACACTTCAAATGTATCTATTACAAAACTACCTGTTTTTGCAAGGGGGCACCTGTGTTGTTGGTTCTAGGCTCAGTAGCCATCTAGGGAAACCTACCAAACGCAGACATTTCTGAAAACTAGCTATCCAAGGGAGTCCAGGGAGGTGCGACTTGCGTGGATTTCCCCAGTGTTTTCTTACTCAATATCCTCAGCAAACCTCAAATTTGGCTAAGAAAGCAAATTTTCCTCACATTTCTGTGTGGGATCACTGCACCGGCACAAATGTCCTACCACCCAACATTCCTGTCAGTCTCCCGATAAAAATTATACCTCATGTGTCGGTGGGCCAAGTGCCTGTGACAGGGAAGGGCCAAAAACATGTTGAAGTTGAGAGGGAACCAAAGCAGGTCCATAAGGGCAGTTTGAAAAAAAAAACATTTTTAGGCTGACAAGTGGGGTAGGATTTTTATCGGTATAGATGCGTCTATGCTGGGTGGTAGGAATTTTGTGGATTCCTGCAGATTCCGGAAGGTTCCATCACAAAAATGTAGGGAAAATGCATGATTTCAAGCCAAATTTGGAGGTGTGCAGGGCATTGTGGGTAAGAAAATGGTGTGGGGTGCATGTGAAGCACACCACTCTGGACTCACGCAGGTGTTTAATTTTCAGATGTGTCTAGGTCTGGTAGATTTTTCTAGGTGGCAGTGTCCCAAAGTCCAAAAGGTGTAGCCGCTCACCATTCCAAGTGGGACGATATTGAGAGTTAGCCAAGCTCTCTTAGCCAAAATGTAAAATCAGCCCCCCTCTATTTTTTTTGATTCCCTGACTTCTAGGAGGCTTTTTGCCCCCCCCCCTCACCAGGGAGTGGACCAGGGGTAATTGCCTCATCTGCCCACCGGTGGGCAGAACAATTTTGTCCCCATTTATTTAAAATAAATTCTTGTCTAGTGGGCTTTTTGCCCCCTTTGGAGGCAGATGAGCCTTACAAAAATAGAAATGGCCAAAAGTTTTGTGCCCCCCTTGGGGGGCAACCCTTGCCCAAGGGGCCACCCTCCCCCACAAAAAAATGAGAACAAAATAATCCCTGGTGCCTTAGGGGGATTGTGCCCCCCTTCAGGGCAGGTGGGCCTAAAAAAATAGGTAGATCTGCCCCCAAGGGGGGCAGAAATGGCCAACAGTTGTGTCCCCCCTTTGGGGAGCGATCTTGCCCAAGGGGTCGCCCCCAACAAACAAAAAACAACCACACAGATCCCTGGCACCTAGTGGGTTTTGACCCCATGGGGGCCAGATCGGCAGATCTAGCCCTGGGGGGCAAAACATCGAAAAATATATTACTCCCAGGGCAGCGACCCTTGACCAAGAGGTCGCTGCCCTAAAACTAAAATATACTAAATCCCTGGTGCCTAGTGGGCTGAAAAAATGTCCGATCTAGCACCCGGGAGGGGCCAAAACATGATTCCAATATTGCCCCCAGGGGGGTGACCCTCGCCTAAAGGATCGCTCCCCTAAATCAACAAAAGAAAATCCCTGGTGTGAGCACGTCGACGTCACCAGATTGCCGAGGGAAGGGACGGCGGTGGAAGGGGAAGTGCTTCCCCTGCCATCCCTGACTATGGGTGTGGATGGGCCCAGTTCAGGACAAGCTGGTCTCATCCTTCACACACAAGCACTGTAGCCGAGGACTAGACCTGGTGGTCCGCGGCACCAAAGGGGTTAAGCTGCCAACAGAGCAAAACGCTCTGGAAGACAATCAAGCATCAACCCCAATGTCATCAACTTCTTCTTCAGTGAAGAAATATGTTATGTGTATTTGTAAAGTGCACTATTGCCCGGTAGGGAATCCTTGTGCTGAGCAGGTGTGTGTGTGTCTAGCCCTGCCTATGGTCCCTTGGTTAGTTGAAAAGCCAGGTCTTCAGCCTCTTGCAGAATTCAAGAGGAGAAGAGGAGGAGGCTCTGATGTGCAATGGGAGTCTGTTACATGCATTAGGAGCGATGTAAGAGAACACCCATCCTCCTGATCTGGTTCTTTGTATAGGTTATGTGTGCAAATAGGAGTATTGCAGAACGTAGGTGTCTAGGTGGTTGGTGGATGGAGATGCAGCTGTTCAGGTAGGTGGGGCTTAAGTTGTGTATTGCCTTTGATGTGTGTGTGAGGAGTTTAAAATGAACATGTTTCTGTATTGAGAGTCAGTGGAGTTCCCTGAGGTGTGGTGTGATGTGAGTTCTGTGTGGTAGGTTTAGGATGAGTCTGGCTTCCAAGTTCTGGGTGGTTTATGGTCTTCTAGTGAGTTCCTTGGTGATCCCGGCATAGAGGGTTCCCCCATAATCCAACTTGCTTGTTGCTAGGGCCTGAGTAACCGTTTTTCTAGTGTTGCTTGGGTGCCATTTGAAGAGCTTCCTCAGAATCTTCAGGGTGTGGAAGCTGGATGCAGTGATGGTGTTGACTTGTATGGTCATGTCCAGTTTGCTGTCAGTAATTAATCCAAGGTTTCTGGTGTGGGTGCTGAGTGTGGATCTGTGTTCAGATGGCCACCAGCTGGAATCCCATGGTGAAGTGTTTGTGCCAAAGATCGCTACTTCTGTCTTGTTATTGTTGAGTTTGAGACAGATGACTTTCATCCAGTTAGCGACATTGGTCATGCAGGTGAAGAACTTGTTTCTTGTGTTGGGTGTCTTAGAGAGTATGAGCTCTGTGTCATAACCATAGGAGAGGATGTTGCTGTTGTGTGTGTGTGGATTATGTTGACCAGAGGGATCAAATATGCATTAAAGATGGTTGGGCTAAGCAATGAACCTTGAGGCATTCTGCAGAACAGTGTGTAGGCTTGTGAGGAGTAAGGTGCAAGGCTAGCAGCTTATGTTCTGTCTGTTAAGAAGGAGCAGATCCAGAGGAGAGCGGGGCCTTGAATGCTAATCTCATGCAGGTGCCTGGTAAGGATGGGATGGGAGACCATGTCAAATGATGCAGAGAGGTCAAGGGAAAGGCATTGGTTGACTAGTTTATCCAATACATTTGACACATATGGCAGGAGGGAGAAATATAGGAGCGCTGACAGCTCCTTGAAAACACATAGACTGCCTCATCTCTTAGTCCCACCACTTTTCGTAGCATACACTATATAATAATTGCACGTATTGGAACAAATGACAAAAAGATAAAAGCCTGTTTGATTCATGGCTAGCAAGCAAACTCCAACTGTGGGGTTGGAATTCGCCGAAAATCTATAAAAATCAAACAGCAATGAACCAGTCCAAAATTAAAAAGTGATAGTACATAAAAATGTCTGCAGCATCTAGTGTCCCAGTCACCTCATGTTAGGGTATGCTCTTCGACTAAAGTGCTGCCAGTTAGACTTTTATAATCAGAGAATACATACACAATGATTAGGCATAAGATGCTAGTGTTTATAGTATGAACGTGGAATTTCCCTGAACAAAAGTTCATTAATACAATGTACAGCCCAAGCGGTAAAAAAGATCCCACTGTCCACAAATTAATGTTAACGAGGAAACCAGATAAAATCGCCATGAGCTAATGCATGCGTGATACCATGATGAGTTTCCCAATATGGAGCAACTCCCAGTGGAAACCCTGACCCCCTTGCTAATCAATTTCTATGCTCTTCCAGCAGTTTGAAAACATAAGTGAAGAACACCATTGCTTTGCAGGACAGTTCGACTGAGTTCCCATTTGGTAGAACAACCACTGGCAGACGGCATGACCTAACTTGAGGAGCTCTTAAAGCATGCAGTAGACGTTTTTGCCTATGGGCTAGAAGGGTCAGGCACATGCAGAGCAGATGGAGCAAAGGTTCATGGATATAGCTGCATAAATGACAGTGGTTGTTGAACCAAGATTGCTTCCAGATGGGGACCTGGCCCTTTGAAGGGAAAAACACTGAGCAGAATGACCAACAAAGCATGTTTCCTTGCAGTAGAAAAGTGAGGACTCATATATTGCTGAGTGCCCCAGGCCGCGGAAGATGACAGACCTGCCTACACATGGCATTTGTGAGCAAGTTCAGCCTTGTGTAAGGTTTGTGATAAAAGCATGGCTGCTGTGTTGGTAAACCACTTGAAAGCTGCATATTCCATGGTTGTTTTCCAGGCATCCTCTAACTACAAGGCTTTGATCAATTGTTGTAGACCAAGATGCCATGAGACCTTGCTGTGGGGCTGTTTGTCAATTTCCTGCTAGCACAGGCGGGCAACTGTGTCAGGTGTGGCAGATCTCAGCCTCCAGGGCAGTTTGACAAGGGCCCCATTCCTTACTGGACCTTGGTGGAGGAGGACAAACTCTAACCTGACTCTGGCTTGCAAGACCAGCTGTGTAACCACAAACAGCTTTTTGAAGAGGTTTGACTGAACTCTATTTAAAGAAGGCACATCTTTCCCTTTCAACAGTTCAGCCCCATAAGTGATCATTAGCATGAACTTTGCAATAATGACTTGAAAGAGATGATGTGTTGAGGTGTTGCAAAACATTTTAGTAGTGTTTTGAATGCAAACAAAGGTTGTTCACTGTTGCTCTTCTGGATGCTATTTGAGCTTTAAATGGTAAGTGGGAATCCAAATAGAAGCTGAGGTACTTGTAAGATTTTGCCTATTCTAAAGCTCATCCATTTGCCCAGCAAGTAAATTTTGGCTCTGATTTAGCAGCGGGATGCGAAAAGCAAACCACCTTAGTTTTGCTTTGGTTCAGTTTCAAGCAGAGGTTTTTAGTATATTTGCTCAATTGATCAATTAGGTGCTGTAGGCCAGGTGTTGGTGTATAGATTGATGATTACGTCCAGTAGTTTCGGTGGCACGCCGGAGCGGACCATTTTGTCCCCACAGCCATTCCTTTGGGACCCTGTTGAAAGCTGACTTTAGATTGACAAAGCAGAAGAAGCTTCTTAGATTTTGCTTTTGCATTTTTTGCAAGGAACATGATTGACAGAGAATTGTGTATTGTGATTATGGCTGCTGTGAAGCTCGTCTGTGTTTTTGGGATAATACTTGCCTTATTGACACAGACAACCAAATCTAAGATCAGTTTTGAAGCATAAGGCTTTAATGTGCATGAACCCAAGGCTTAGAGTGCACTGCTGCATTCCTTGCTGTGCTGGTCTGTTGTGACATGGTTACTGATTTACTGCGGAATTTGGGAGAGAGACTTCTTGAGTTGATCTTGTAGGAAATACATATTGAAATCTCCAGACAGCATCATATGAGCGTGTGGATTGATACCTTGGAGGGTTTTAAGTAGGCCGATCAAAGTCTCAATCTTTGCAGGCTTATTCTTCTTGCCTGAATGGATGTATAAATTCAAAATTAATAATCTGAACTACTGCTTTTCGGGAAGGGTGCAGAAAGGTTAACACATTGAATCAAGGATAAGCCCAGGTCTAAATGTTCTTCATAACACAAGAGGTATGTGGCAATATAAAGCAAGACTCTCCCTCTCGCCCTTCCTGACTAGCAGGCTTTACTGGCTTTGTTATGATGTGCTTTGAAGCCTACAAGGGGTGTCACTGTCTCTGTCTTGGTTTCCTTTAACAGCAGGAGGTTAAAATGGCATAGAAACGTTGTGAATTCGTTATCCTCCACCTTGCTGCTGAGCCTGGTACATGAGCAAAATGTAAGTGGCAGAGCCATAGAGGTGGGTTTGTGCTTTTGGACTCATGCGTTCCTTAGGGCCCTGGCACTGGAATACAGGACTCTGGCATTTTCTATTAGTTGTATTCCAAAACCTGACTGTTCAGATCTGGTGATTTGTATGCCCTCCCTAGATAATACTGGGTATGCAGGACCAATGGCCTCCTTTAAGAACCCCTGATGTGCACTAAAACTATCTGGCATACTGACATACTCAACTTCCTCAAAGCCACCTTCTATGAAGACGTGGTCTTACTCTTGTTCTTTATCAAAGCTCTCTGCAGAGAAACTCTTTTACTCAAATCATCTTTCCAGAAGCTCTGAAGAGAGGTCAAGTTCTCCCACTCCTAAAGAAACCTTGTCCAGATCATGAAGGTCTCATGAATTACTGGCTCATGACTCACCTAACCTTTATGAGCAAGAGCCTTGAAAAAGCTTTTAATTCTCAACTCCAAGATAACATCAGTCTTGACTATCTTATGCACGACTACCTATCTGGCTACTTTATACACCACAGATGATGTCCTTCTGACTATATGTGAAGATGACCCCTGCCTTCTATTATTGCTAAAACTCTCTGATGCATTCAAGAACATTTAACATTCCACCCTCATTTATAACCTTATCAATACCATGAAGTCTTGATTAGGATTCACTGGCAACACCTTTTATTGGTTATCCTCATATCTGTTTGAACAATAGGTTCAATGTGTTCTATATAATAGCAAGGGATTGTATTCTTTTCAAATGAGGCCAGCTGTACCGATAAGTTCAGATAGGGAAGAGCTGAAGGCTAAGTGCCTTCCTAATAGCCTTCAATTACAATCAGCGATATGATTCTGTATGGCCTGTCCCACTGTCACCTAGCATGAAGGACCCTTCTCTCATTGTGCATAGCTTTTATAACATTATTTAACTGATAAAGAAATGTTCAGAATAAACCATTAGCAGAGAGTGATCTTTTCACCTATTTTTATAATGCAAAATGGCATTCTTTATTCTTTTGAACAACAACAATAAACAAGACACAGAGGGCCTGAATACGATCATGGGAGATGGAATTCTCCGTCACAAACATGATATCCCGTCCACCATATTACGATATCCATAGGATATAATAGATATTCTGCATCTACATGAAGCTCAACTCCACCAGGACCGAATTCTTGTTATTTACCAAGTGCAATAATCGCGAAATACTACATACCTGGCTTCATGTCATGAACCGTGACAGCGTCAAACATCAACTTTCACCCAATACTAAGTCACTTGGATTCAACCTGTACACCATCCTCACAATCAAGGAACGCATTGACAAGAAAACAAATAAAACGTGGTACTAGCTCCTGGTGCTGAAGATACTGAGACTGTGCTCCCCAAAAAAGCAACTTCAGAACTTCAGTTCAAAGCTATCGTACTCCTGCATCACAATGGTGGAAACAACTGGCTCCATATCCTTCAGACTCCACCCTGGCCTGAGCAAGAGCATCATACGCACTACAGCACGTCATCCTGTGTTTCATCCATGGGCACATAACTCCTATTCTCATGTAACTCCATTGGCTCCCTTTGCTTACCTGCTGCATCTTTAAAACCAGCTGCATCGTTTAGAAAGACATCATGACCTGCACCCTTGCCTATCTGGCCGACAACCTCACTACATGTAGTGGCTCTCAGCAAATCCGCAGCCCAGAAACCATCAGACAGGAGACAAAGAGAAATAAGAAAGATAAAACAAGGCAATAGGCTTTTTCCATTGATGCAGACAGTGTCTATAACACTCCCATATTCACCAGACTGCCCCTGTTCCAATTCAGGAAAAAGGTGAACAATGCGTGCACAATCTGTCTTCCTATAGGTGAGAGTCTTTAAAAAAATTACATAGTGCTGTAGTAACAGTCCACAAACCAGCTACTTCCCTATTCACATATTGACTGTATCTTTACCTTTGATCTGAAACAGCGAACACGCAAAACAAATATCAGAGATTTACATATATACACAACTACAAGCAAAGCCCTTCAGGAGGGTCAACAGTATAGCTTAGTATGAGTTTCGATTGTAATGTAAGAAGTCTACCAACCTAATGTGCTGATAAGCAGGAGTTACAACTTTCTGTTTCTTCTGATCATAGACTGTTAATTTGGGATGTATATTGCAGATGCCTCCGTTGTTAGAGAGTTAATGGGGAAGTTTACAATGGCCACCCTAGACGACTTGCTGTGCAACTAAAAATGCAAGAATGAATGGTTTGAGATGTACCTTGGTAGTCATTGGTGATTTTAATATCTCTGAGAAACCGATTAGAGAATATTCAGAACCACTGGAGGAAGAAGTCTGTGCTGGGAGGTGATTTTGTTTTCATCGCCTATTTTTAAATATCTCCCACTAGGGCCTCACCAAGTAATGTTATTAACCATAAAACATGGCTGGCATGCACGCAACAACAGAATAATGTCTGGTGTATCAAACAACAGAAGAAGGCTGAAATGGGATAATATTCTAAGAGAATCTGTTGCGCCTCGCCCCTTCAATACAAACATCCTCTGATTCTCAACTCCCTTTTTAATGATACCTTGAATTTGAAAATTTGTTTGCATCATGACATGGCTGGAGCCAGAACATATTTTGTCACAAAACCGTGTAATAGCAATAGAGGTTAGAGGGTAATTACCAGTGGTATAATCCAGAGTGCAGATTATTAAAAAGTTGTCCATTGTGGCTAAAGAAAAATCCAGAAAAATTATCTTTGAATATCTCCTAAATTACTGAATGGATTTATGCCAAATAACAAAAAGCACAATCTGCATACCAGCTGATGGCTTTCTGCCAAATTTGGTGTAACTCTGTCCAGTGGTTAGCGCTGTAGACGTGTTGACAGGCCCTATGTAAATTAACATGGGAAACGTTTTTTGCGTCTCCTTTGTCTTGGCCCCCCACTTGACGGATCACCCCGAAGCTTCCCGTGCACAACAAGAATAACTGGACAATTTAGTGAAAATTCGTTAAACAGTGCCAAATATATTGGCAAGTCAAAAAACGTTTTTTCTATGGAAACATAGTCCTAACTATAAACACCTACTGGTGACTGCCAGTAGGTTATTAGGTTATGTACATATATATCTATATATATATATATATATATATATATATATATATATATATCATGCAGAAAGAAATTTTGCTTTGCTAAGCATTCTTAAAATGTGCTTGTTAGATAATTTAGTCACTCGATTTACTCAGGAGCGGCTCGCGGTGGTAACAGGGGGCGGGGCTGCACGTGGGGGTGATTTTTTTTAAAAAAAAAACATATCTTCATCATCGCCACCGTCACCGCTGTGGTGCTCCTCTAATGCAGGAAGGCACAGGCTCCCAGTCTGCCCTGTGCCCAATCCTGACGCTGTCTGCTGTTCTGAGAAAGAGTGATGACAAGCTGCGTGTCAGCTGCATATGAGATGATGATAAACCCATAGCACTTAATGACCTCAGCCTGGGGGTAGACATAGATATTAAAAAGGGTAGAGTTAAGATAAGAGCCCTGCGGCACTCTATGCTGCAAAGAACACATATTGAATAGAATGGGTTTTGGGAGACCTGAAAGTTACGCTCTTCTAGAAATTAGCAAGCCAAAGCAGTCTTTTACCACCTATACCACAGCTCCAGAGCTTCTCAATCAAGTTGTTATGAGATACGGTATCAAATGTGGCACTGAGGCCCAACATTAGGACTACCACAGTGTTGCCACTGGCCATAATCCAACAAGCTGACTTGGAAGCGAGCAATAGGGTGTATTTAGTGCTTCAGGAGGGACGGAAGCCTGATTGTGACCTATGAAGGTCATTGTCCCCCATGAAACTCAAAAACTGCCCATTCTCATGCTTCTCTATAATCTTAGAGAAGAGTGGTAGCAATGAGATTGGACACTTCTTTTCAGGCTTTGAGGGGTTGAGTAGAGGTTTTTTTAGGAGCGGAACTAGCATGGCAGGCTTCCAATGCTGAGGAATGCAGCTGGAGGACAGTGTGAATTAATAATTCACACTGGACAGGTTGAATTATCTCCCAGCCCTCCTCCAGGATATAAGGAGATATTAACTCTCATTATGACATTGGCAGTGACTATTGAAGTGGCGGTAATACCGTCAACAGGCTGGCGGTAATTCCTGCCAAATTATGACCATGGCAGTGAGACCTTCCATAGACTGCCAATGTACCAAACCAACCGCAATAGCGTTAACACCACTGACCACGGCGGTAGTCATCAACAGCCAGGTGGAAGACAAGGTACCGCCCACCATATTATGACATAGTAAACCACCAGGATTTCGGGGGCGGTATCAACACCATCAAAAGCCTGGTGGAAACACTTCACAGACAATGAAAGACTCACCAACAGGTACACAGAGGACACCTCTGCCGCCATGGAACTGGAACTTCAAGTCTTCCCGATGCTATTCTACGGCATGGCTGTCCTGGAACACCAATGCAGACGAAGATGATCACTGTGAGTACAGCCGCCTAGCACACAAGGGAGGGATGGAGGAAAAGGAGAGTGACACACACACAAGCACCACACACACGATTCACGCATACACCATACACAGAACCAGCTGCAGAGTTAAACCAATGTCACAGGACACACGTTAAAATAAAACAAGGACAACTATGAGAATCAGCAAACACTGTAATTTGATGCCAACAGTCACCACATTGTCCATTTGATTCCAAATGCAGGTGACAATGTTCAGAATGGGCCAATGGCCAGTCCAAAGTACAAAAGGGCCACATTGCCACAGGGCACAGTCCAAGGCCAACTTGATTCCTGACACATTCCGAAATCCACTGTTCAGGGGCATCATGTTGGAAATGGGCAGGCACCTTAAGGGGAAGTTGGGAGGGGTGGGGCACCTCAGCTGAAGTGGGGAACATGCCCATTTGTCTTTGCTGAGGAGTACAAGGCCACAGTCTCTGAAGTGGGGAACTTGCACACTGGTTCTGGAGGGGTCTCCATGCCCATTTGTCTTTGCTGGAGAGTGCAAGGACACTGTCTCTGAAGTGGGGAACTTGCACACTGGTTCTGGAGGGGGCTCCATGCCCATTTGTCTTTGCTGGGGAGTGCAAGGCCACAGTCTCTGAAGTGGGGAACATGCCCACTGGTTCTGGAGGGGCTCCATGCCCATTTATCATTGCTGGGGAGTGCAAGGTCACAGTCTCTGAAGTGGCGAACTTGTTCTGGAGAGCGCTCCTTGTACAACAGTCCTTGGAGGGTGGCCTACATGCCCTCTGCTGGAAGTGAGGGCTGCTGTGTCTCTGCTGGAGGTGAGGCCTGCTGTGTCTCTGCTGGAGTTGAGGCCTGCTGTGTCTCTGTTGGAGGTGAGGTCTGCTGTGTCTCTGCTGGAGGTGAGGCCTGCTGTGTCTCTGCTGGAGGTGAGGCCTGCTGTGTCTCTGCTGGAGGTGAGGCCTGCTTTGTCTGTGCTGGAGGTGGAGGCTCCTTGCCCTCTGCTGTTCGAGTGGGCCTCTTGCCTTTCATTGGTGGTTGAGTGGGAACCTTCACTTTCATTGGTGGTTGAGTGGGAACCTTCACTTTTGTTGGTGGTTGAGTGGGAACCTTCACTTTTGTTGGTGGTTGAGTGGGAACCTTCACTTTCATTGGTGGTTGAGAGGGAACCTTAACTTTTGTTGGTGGTTGAGTGGGAACCTTCACTTTCTTTGCTGGTGGAGAGGGATTGATGTGTTTCCTCTTGTGACGGGTCCCCTTGGCCTCAGACATGTCACTTGTGTCCTTGCCTCCAGGACCAGGGGGTGCCTCCACTGTCCCTGTTTCACGTCCCTTGCTTCTCACCACCCTAGTCCTCTCTTTCTGAGCCGGAGGTGTGCTCTCAGTAGGAGTGGCAGCTGTCACACTCTGGGACCCCTTTGTGCCAGCAGCTGATGATTTGATGGGAGGCGTAGCAGACTGTTTGGCTGTAGTGCTGGGCTGAGTCGTTGGGACCCTGCTCTTATGGGCAGGATGGGGTGTGAAGGGGGAGGAAAGAGGTCAAGACGCGCAAGGAAAAGCTTCTTGGGGGCTTTGGGGGGGATGTGGGAGGAGGTATGGGAGTGGAGGTTGAGGGAGTGGTTGTCGGAGGTGTACATCTACTGTACTTGGGTGCAGGTGCATGGACAGTGTGCATGTGTGAGGTGGATGACTGTTGGGGGTCTATGTACGTGTGTTTGTGTCTCTGGGCAGACAGGGTGGGAGAGGACAAAGGGGATGTGTGGATGGATGATGTGGAAGTCTCTGCAAGTGAGGTGTGGGTGCTGCATGATGTGATGGTGGTGGTGGCTCTTGATGCAGTGCATGCAGGTGTGAGTGCGGATGTGACTGTGAGGAAGGAGGAGGAGGGGGAGACAGCTGAGGCAGTGGATGTGGTTGTGTGTGCAACTGTCTGTTTGTGTGAGTGCATGTAGCCTCAAGTGTGATGCCTGTGTTTGACTGTGCTGCTCCTGTGTGATGTTTTGTTTGCATGCTTGTCTGTATCAGTGCCTTGGATGGGTTGGGATTGAGGAGACTGGGAGTGGGAAGTGGTAGTTGGAGGGGGGAACGGTAGGAACAGAGACACTGGCTGCCATCAAAGAGGAGGCCAGAGCCTGAAACAATCTCTCTAGGGCCGCCAACCCACTGTGGATACCCTCCCGGTATGCATTGCATTGCTGCATCTGGGATAGCATTCACAATGGTTGACTGCCCTTCAGAGATGGATCTTAGGAGGTCAAGAGCCCCTCACTGAGGGCAGCAGGGCTCACTTGGGCAGGGCCTGAGGTGCCTGGGGCGAAGGAGATGCCCACCCTCCTGGGTGAACAGGCACCGGCAACTCAGTGGGGGGCTACTGGGAGGGCGGTGCTGGTACGGGGGTGGCAGCTGTACCTGTAGCTAGGTTGGTTCCAGTGGTGCCCTCCCCACCATGGAGGTCTCATCAGAGGAGAAATCAGAGTCAGTGTTGTCACCTCCTGTCTCCGTCATTGTGCTCCCCTCGCCCTCCCATTCCACTGGTCCCCTCAGCATAGGTGGACTGTGCCTCTTGGGTCCTGTGGGATGCAGCTTCCTCAGTCACTGGGGCCCCTGCTCCTCCGCCAGATGATGCTAATGCACATATGGACAGGTTGACAAAAGATAATGGGGGTGACAGAAAGGGAGCACTGGGTCAATTACTGCAACAACACCACAGTTTACATGCACATTACCATCACACACAAGGATCAGGATTGAGCACTATACACTGGCATTACATAGGCTAAGTGCCACAGCATGATGAGAGCCAACCACCGCCAATTGCACCCCTCCTGGGACCCACTAAGCCCTGTCTGACATGGAATGCAACCTATCTAGGTTACCAGATTTTGCTATACACCCATTTATCTTGATCTGGATCACGCAGCAATGGCTGAGCTGGCATTAAGGGTCACCCACTAACTGAAACCCACCACCAGGATCCCATGCTCACTGTACTCACCCCCTTGTGGCTGCTGTGCTGCCCTGAAGCGCCCATCCAGCTCTGGGTTGACCACCACCAGTATGCAGGCCATCAGAGGGGGCACGTTCCTACGGGCACCCGGCCCTCGTTAGGAGGCCATTTCCAGCTGGGACTCCATGATCTTCCAGGCCCAGCGTCTCAGGCCCTCCCACCTTTTCCTAAAATGGGTGCTCTGCCTGCTATAGACCCCCAGGGTCCGCACATCCTTGTCGATGGTACGCCACAATCCCTTCTTCTGATGGGCGCTGACCTGCAGAGGTAACACAGACAGGAGGACACCACTAACCATATAATCCAGCCAGTCACACATATGGCCCAAAAATTCCATTTCCATCTTCATTGGCACACGCATCACCCGGAGCACTGCATGTACCCTACCACCAGACACACCCCCCTCCCAAATTAAACACTGCTGGCACACACATCTCCATGCAACCTTGTCACATGCATCATGTTCATGGTGCACTCACCTGTTGGTATGGAGGCCCATGCAGCTGTCCATTCAGGGGTAGGACCCCATCCACCAGGCGCTCTAACTCCTTCGAGGTGAAGGCAGGGGCCCTGTCACACGGGCCATGGCAGGATCCAGACACAGGTCACAGCAGCACACGCAGTGAAGGTGTTGTCCTGTGGAAAGTCAGGAATCAAGTGAGGCTTTAGACAGAAAATGTCAGTCACGTCTGCGGCGGTGTACACCACTGCCAATGATCCCCGTTGGACACTGTACTCCATAGAGCCCCATTTTAACCAATGAGGAATAGCACGGTGGTGCAAGAACGCCTTCTGCCATGATGCCCAACGCCGGCAGAGTTACATCACTTCCACCTGTCCATACTTACAGGACAGGCAGTCGCCATTTTATGGTAGTGGCCAACATTCAGAAATTGGAAATTGCGTAATTGCTATAAATTGCACATACTTTGCCATTCACCAATTTCCGATTACATACATGCTCTATGTACACTGAGGTGGTGGTTCCATTGTTCGGATTGTGACACCCTACTCACTCTTATGTCCCCTAAATACCTACCACTGCGGAGAATTAGGAGGAGACAAGAGCCGGTGTACAGACCCCTTGTGGACTTGGCTACACTGGAGGACAGGCACATAATACTGACCTATAGGCTGGAGAGGGCCACAATCACAGAGCTGTGTACTCAATTGGAGCCTGATCTGATATCAGTTGTCCGTCATCCCACTGGGATCCCCCCTCTTGTGCAAGTTCTATCAGTGCTCCATTACCTGGCAACTGGCTCTTTCCAAGTGACAGTGGGCTTGCAGCAGGAATGTCACAGCCAATGTTCTCAATAGTGCTGGCAAGGGTTTTTTCTGCCTTGCTCAAACACATGAGCAGCTACATTGCATATACCAAATATTATTGGTGCAATTGATGGCACATATATTGCATTTGTCTCCTTCTGGCACAATGAACAGGTATTCAGGAATCGGAAGAGTTTCCACTCACTCAATGTGCAAATGGTGTGCCTGGCTGACCAACACATCTTGCACGTCACTGCCAAGTATCCAGAGTCGGTGCATGACGCCTTCGTCCTGAGGAATAGCAGCATCCCAAGTGTGATGGCACAACTACAGAGGCACAGGGTGTGGCTAATAGGTGAGCCAGAGTCCCCACCCACTGTATGTCAGAGTATTCCTTCAGGAGTCATTCCCCCATACCATTGTGTAAGGCTAATGTTTGTCCCTCAGTACTTGCAGGTGACTCTGGCTACCCAACCCTATTGTGGCTCCTGACCCCTGTGAGGAATGCCAGGACAGGAGCTGAGAATAGGTATAATGATGCACATGGTTGAACCAGGTGGATCATAGAATGTACCTTCGGACTCCTGAAGGCCAGGTTCAGATGCCTCCATCTGACAGGTGGATCCCTGTGCTACTTTCCTGAGAAGGTTTGCCAGATAGTTGTCACATGCTGCATGATGCACAACCTGGCCCTCAGAAAACATGTACCTTATCTGCTGGTTTGCGTCAAAAAACTTTCCGCCGGCTAACGCCATTTCTACGCACCATGCGGGCACCTTATTTAAGGATTGACGTTAGCCAGCCCTGCGGCTGGTCAGAGTAAAAAAAAAAGACTCAAACCAGGCAGCGCCGGCGGAGGGGAAAATGGGGGTTGTGCGTCAAAAAATCGTGCATGTCAGGTTTGAGGAAAAAACCTGACTTGTGCCATTTTTTGACGCACAACCCCCATTGAAATGACTCCTGTCTTAGCAAAGACAGGAGTCATGCCCCCCCTGCCCAATGGCCATGCCCAAGGGACTTCTGTCCCCTGGGCATGGTCATTGGGCACAGTGGCATGTAGGGGGGTCCAGATTGGGCTCCCCTATGCCACTTAAAAAAAAAATACTTAACTCAACTTACCTGTACTTACCTGGCATGGGTCCCCCCATCCATGGTTGTCCTCCAGGGGTGGGTGGGGGAGGCAGGGGGTGTCCCTGGGGGCAGGGAAGGGCACCTGTGGACTGCTTCCATGGTCAGAGACCATGGAAGTGAGCACACAGGTCCCTTAATACCTGCCCTCACCCAGGCGTTAAATAACGGCGCACATCAGGCTGGGCGCCATTTTTTAAGGCCCGCCCCCTCCTGTGCGCCAAAATGACGCGGGAGTATAAATAAGGCGAACAGGCCGTAAAGTCATTTTTTGGACGGGAACACCTACCTTGCATGTCATTAACGCAAGGCGGTTTCCCGTGTCCAAAAAATGACGCACACAGAGGATTTTTGACATCCGCGGGGTCGGGCGTCAAAGTATAAATATGGGGCAAGGTTTGCGCCAAATGTGTGTCAAAATAAATGTATAAATATGCCCCTTAGTCTCCCTGTGCATTTCCGGAGAAGCAATCCAGCTCCATGTCAGCAGACAACCGACTTATCAAGTCTTTAACCCGAAATGGATTTGCACTGTATTAACTCTGGAAAAAAAGGTTCTTGAATTGACTGGGCTCACCACCATAGAAAAAACAAACATGGAAGCAGTTACTGGAAGCAAACCAACGCTTACACTTTAAGATCATCTTTGTTAATTTATTTGCTTTTCGATAAGGACTATTGTGACGACTGTGAAACTGGCTTTCTACTGTGTAAAAGTCCAATATGTGACAGCTGCGAGTAAGGATTTTTCTCATCCACGTAAACCATTGGTGACATTCAAATTATTTGGTTTCTCATTTACCCCATAAAGGATGTTAGGTTATCTAAGGTGAACCTAACAAAAGGTGAAATGTGTCTTAGACTGCATGCCTTGAGGGCTGCCATGCCTTTGTGGATTTTTTAAACGGTGGGTGTTCCCTTAGAAGACTTTAATTTTATTAGAGCTGTGCTGGCTATTTTCCAAGTACACAGGCAAGGCAGCAACCGACAAAGATTTTCAGTTCCATAAGACAGCAGCAAATAAATAAAAGTGTTGTTAGATAAGTTAACCTTGTTTTATTGAATCTTTCTTCTATCAGGCCATATTTCCATTATGAGGCACTAAAGATTACTAGATCAGAAAAAATAACCGGGCATTTATTTCTGGAATCCTCCTTAGAAAATTAATCATTCGTTCAGTAATAGCGATCCTGTATCAAAATTAGTGTGTTTTATTATGTGGTTTATATCTCAGAACAGACACTAATGTAGAGGCAATCGGAAAGATCATAGAAGGAGACCCATCCCTTCCCTGCCTGAGGAAAGAACGTTGGGCACCTCCTGTGCCCCTCCGTGAAGAATGACTGGTATTGTTTGGTTTAGGATGAGACCAGATTGTTTGTGTTCTCCATAAAACTTTAGTTGTCTGGCTCTGTAAACAATATATTTTATCTCCAAGCAGAAAATGTCCGCATTTGTCACAGTTCAGTCATATTTTGTGATAATTTCTGGGGTGACTGTGAAACGAGTTGTGGTCTCCAATCCTGGTCCTAGGATAATAATTGTCACTAAGTTCTCCGGGGTACAGTTTTACTATTTCTTGACACCAACATTACAACCGGTGACCTGGCTCAGCTTTATGGTTGAAAGACTACAAATATTTTGGTGCTTAGATTTAAAAAAATTAAAACAGTGAGTGGAATTTGAAAGGTAAGGTAGGACATTACCACGTTTGTGGATGACCTTTGAAAATGCTAGTATTTTAACTTCATTTGTAGTTGCCTTTTGAGGGACCATTCTGTGAACTGGAAAATATCCATTTCCTTTTAGTTGGTCTTGCATCATCAATAAGGGTTCTGTGGAAGTCAGGTGTATTGGGAAGTCGGGGAGAGACATAGGCCGATATTTACAAGTAAATGGTGCAGCATGGCACCGCAAGCCAGCATGCTGCGCCATGCTGCGTCGTTAAGAGAGTGCAAGGATGCATCGTATTTACAGAAATACAACGCTTCCCTGTACTTACTTTTGCACTAGCGCACAACTGGCTACCTACCGCCAACGTAGGTAGCCTTGCACCATGGTGCAAGGGTGCCTGTGTTGCAGGGATGATTGTTTATGTATAGGAAGGGACACCTTCCTGCACATAAACAATCATCAATGGCATTTGCCTCCTTCTGTGTGTGATGCACATATAGAAAGGCAAAATAACAAGGAGAAATAAAGGTATTTCTCCTCATAGCGCCACTTTTACGCCACCCTTGGGGTGACATAGGAATCTGATGCATTCCCAGGTTTACGAAACTTTGTAAATCTGGGAATGCATCAGATTCCATGGGTGTTGCATGGGAGCACCCACAGCAACACCCTTGGAACTCTTCTTTTATGCAGAGTAATGCTTGACAGGGAGCCATATTTACAAGGCCATGAAAAGCACAGCAAGGTGGCTTCACGTGGCCTTGTAAATATGTGCGGGTAACTGAGCCACCGGAGCGTCACAAAGTGAGGCTCCAGCAGTGTTCTTGTGCTGCAGTGGCCTTCTAAATATGCCCCCCAATGTGAAAACCAGGCACAGCCCCTCCGCGATGGCGGAGGAGCGTCTCCCCATGCTGAAAGGCAACAGAAAAATAAAATGACAATCAAAGTATTTTATTATCATTTTATTTTTCCACTTAGCTAGGGCAGGACGGCCTGCACCCTCTGCGTCAGCAGGGAGGAGGAGGAGTGGTAGGTGCACTCTAAGGGGCATATTTATACTTTTGAATGCAAAACTACACTAACACAGTTTTCAAATGTGAATACTCGTTCTTTTAAAAGAAGCAGTGTTAGGTTGGTATATAGTGGCCTAAGGCAGGCCCCTGTCGCCCCTGTTGTGTATGGGAGGCCCCAGTCTTCAAGGTTTCCCTTGTCAACCCACAGCTATCTGTATAATTTGAATATTAACTCAGAGCCGGCCTTAGTAGTGGTGGTGCCCTGTGTATCAATATTTTTGGGGATCCCACCCCCCATGACACCCTCTTCGGATTCCCGCACTATCACCCGGCAAACATGCCCCTCATCTCTCCATAGGCCCTCTCTCACATACATTGTTTTAAAGCTCTGGTAAAGGCTAACTTTACTAATCCATGCAGCCATCCACATAAAATACAGATTTGTCCTTTGCAGCAGGCATATTAACCTTCTGCTGTACTTTATGGGGAGTCAAAACTGCTTCTGGACAAAACTCGGATCTCTGTCAGGAGCATTAATCACAACTGTTATCTTGACATTTTTATTGCTGCCTGACAGCTGAACGCACAAGGAGCTCTGCAGCACGTGCTTTTAAATCGTGAGTTATTGCTAAGCACAACACCCTCTCCCCTGAGGTCAGCGCGTTCCCCCCCCTCCAGGTTACAAAGGTCGCACCCCCACCTAAAGTTGGCCCTGGGTAAACTCATAACATTTATAGCAAAAACTGAAAAAGTAACAGTTTTTAATGGTAGATCGTGTGCTTCTCTTGTTCATTTTTTCGCTGCTGTTCTCATGTCAAGAGGTGTGTCCACACCATGGAGCCAGGCACTGCATTACCTACCTAAAGAAAAGAAAAGTAAACTCCTCCCCTCCAGGTGTTCCTTTGAAGGCCCGCTCTATCCATCAACCACTTGTTTTGCTTGTGGTTTGGGAGGCAGTAACCTGGTGACTCCAGGTTAGTTTTTGTGAGTAGAGCCTCCTTCTCTGTATGGGCTTGCTCCTTGAAGTTTGGTGCCCTGTCCTTGTGGTCATGTTTGGGGTGTAGTAGCATTTTTGTGTGGCTCTAACTATTTTACTGGCTCTGTCTGTGTCTTGGCTTTGGGGTTCATGCCTGGTCTCTCTCATTGCTTCCCGTGGACCTGTCTATGGGTGTCCTTGTTCTTGCGAATGGGTGTTTTTATCCTCTGTATATTGGACACTTGCTTCCCTTGTGCACTGTGTTGTTGGCCCCTGCAATGCACAGTTCTGGCTGATCCTTCATCTAAATCTAGTACCCTGCATGAACTGCCCCTGGTCCTACAGTATGCTGGGATTGGGATGTTGGTGCAATCTCTGTGGGCATTGTCTTCCACATCTGTGGTGCCTGCCTGGTCTTTACTGCAGGTGTTCACTTCTCATGCTGCTCCACTACCATAATTCGGATGGGTCCTCCTTTTATGGCCTAGTGTGGCTGCTTTTGGGCTCTGCAGGTTTTACATGCCTATTGGAATTTGGAGCTTAGGACATGGGATGCCCTGGTAGTGTGTCTTCTTGTTTCAGTGTCCTGTTATGTTGGACCTGTAGCTCTGGATTCTAGTGGTTTCTCTCCCTGTCTCTCGTTTTTGTAGTGGGAACTTGACCTTCATTGGGAATGCTTTGCCAACTGTTGGGTTCCTTCTTGTCGGGGCTTTCGGATCACTCTCCTTTTTTTGGTGGGGTGGTCTAGCTAAGCACTTTACCCAGTGCTAACCACTGAACAGTGCATTGGGGCTGAATCTCCTCTTAGCTGTTGCTGTGGTTCTTTGCTTCAGGTGCTTCAGTATTACACCGCCCAGTTTACTTGTAATGTAGTGGGCCTGCACTTGTCTGGCCTCAACTGTGCTCTGTTGCGGGTAGATGTGCTTTGCTGTGTTGTTGATGACTGTTAGTTCTGCTCCTGTCTTCTCCTTTATTTTGACTTTGTTGCCTTGAATGAGCTGATGTGGTCACCTGCCCTGTTCTGGGTGTAGCTTAATGCCTGTTTGTATCTCTCCCATGTGAGCTCAAGAATACCTAAGATTCTGTTTCGTTTTGGGAGACTGTGTCCTGCCTAGGATATGGGCCTTCATTTTGGACCTTACTGTTCCTGCTTACAACTGCTTTGTGGGGTTTGGAGACTTTTATTTCCTTGGGCTCTCATCTAAGATAGAGGGGGTGCTCACTCTGTTTTATAGTCTATGTGCCAGTGTCATTTGGTCCCTGCTTTCTATTTCTCTGCTTTGCTGAGTATGGCCTAGTGCTCCTTTCTTTAGATTTGCTGGCTCTCTTGTCCCTTGTGGGTTGCTATTGCAGGAGCCCCCTAAACGTAGCCCCTGCTTCTTTGCATGTACTAATTGTGCCGTCTGCCTTTTGGGTTGCAGTACTTGTTGACCTGCTTTGGCATTGTTACTAGGGCACTTTATGATCTTTTCAGCTTGCTTCTTTCTTGTTTCTTATGCACTTTTCCCTTTCTGGGCTGGCTACCTCGGTGTGTGATAGATACTGGTCCTGCTTGATTTGGTATATCCTCATGCCAAATAATGTGAGGAGGAACTGGTGAGAAAGTATTGCTTTGATTACTTAGCATTAATCCCTTTACTCTGATTAGGTTTCCTCATCCCAATTGCTACCTCTCACCTTTTTGTGTGCCCAGCTTCAATTGGAGTTTGCTGCGCTGCTGTGGTAGTCATATCAGAAGGTTTCTGAGTAGAGAGGTGGTCCTTTAAAGGCACACGTGGAGGGGTTGCTTTTGCATTAGTTTCGTTTAGGTAGACTGTCTTCAGGGTGTGGAATCAACCCATGCAGCAATGACTGGGATGAGGAAGTAGCATCAGAGAATGGGATTCGAGGTAATTAATAGAAGTATGGCTGGAGTTGGGTGTTACGTGGTATGCTGTCCTTTCCATGCCATCAAGACAGATCTATTCTGCTGGTACCTGTAACTACAGTTTGGAAATAAATAATGTAGGCCTAGCAAAAGCTGCCCATTTCACTGTGTCGATTCACCAATCTCCAAACAATCCCATTGTGGCCCTCAATCCGAGATGACGAGTAAATGGAGGGGGAGAAATCAGGAGTGGAATTAATGATTCTGAACAGTCTTTGTCCCCCACCACCGCACACCATTTACCGGCAATTACAGGTTTTCAGCCCCAGAATGGGGAGTAACACGGTTGACCTGAAAATAGTGCGTCCTTTATCATATGCATATTTTGAGTCTCTTGCCTTTTCCACATACATTTTCCACCTGCTTTCAGTAAGGTGCTAGTCTTCCCAAGTGCTTCATGTAAATTTCCAAATGGGGGGAGCCGGTTTCGCTCCCTCTCCACTCCCCCATTCCCTATAGTAATGCACTACTTGACTCATAATTAGGTAATTAGAATTGTACGGTTATTGTAAAATTATGAATATAGACCAATCTTTCCATCTTTGTGCATAAGTGTAGTAACAGCAGGAAATGACTGCGTGGAAGTTCAGTGAGTAGTGATTCTGCTAGAAAAACCTACTGGTTGATAGAAAGCGACACATATTTATGTTGCAAATCCCAGAAAAAACTCAATTGAAATGTGTGCAGACAGTTTTCACTGCATGAAAGAAGGTGGTACTGGCAACCTGGTTGACATAACTGTGAAATAATTAGAAAACACTACTGTTCTACTATGGAAGCAGTACCATATTTTGCGGCTCTCCATCACCTACCCCCGAAGCTCCTCAACGTGAAGCAGGGAAATAGAAAGCAGCAGGCTGAGGGCCGTATTGTAACTGAATATTTTCTTGCATGATGTCTGATCATGAAAGTATTTCAGAAGTTAGTGCAAACATCTCTGCAAAAGCCTTCACTGATGGCACTAAGTTTGAATTATGAGTACCTTCGTTGTTTGGTCTGTGAATGAGGAGAGCACTCACCTGAAATAGGACTATTTGGAAATGAGAGGAGCATGTCATTGTGTGTGAAGCTGTCGGGGAATAAAGTATCATTCTGACGGACAGTTTGCCAGATTAGAATGTCAGGTAAGATGCTGTTGTGCGATCAGGGCCGGCTTTAGCACTTGTGGCGCTCGGTGCAACAGTGTTTGTTGACACCCCCAATGACCACCTTCACCACATATTCCATCACTACAACCCTCCAACAGTGCTGCTCATCTCTCCATAGCCCCCCTCTCTCTCTCTCATTCATTGCTTTTTTTCAATAACGCTATTCAGTGTAGGGTTATAGAGGCCTTTACATCACACATACATGTTATAATTAGACAATAGATCATACATGTGTAAATCAGTGAATGCTGTGCGGTCCATTACAGACATTTAGCAAGATGAATACATTGGGACCTGGCAGGATGTGAATTTCTTTATCTAGTGTCTGGCATTATCAATGAAATGTTTTTATTCTAGAACACACCAGGCCGGTTGGATAGGTCGTTTCCTAGTAGGTTTTAAAAATGATTACAAAATATTTGAGCATCCTGCCCCCAAAGGAATTTTAGAAAAATAGTGGCAAACAGCACAATTCATGTAAAAATATTTTTTAAAGAAATGTCATACTGCACCTGTGAGCGCTGAAATTAAGGGTTAATAATTTTTACATGTATCCCTGTATTTGAATTAACATATAAGATGTATTAGCATAAAAAATAACATGAGACTCATAATGTGCCTATTTGATTGGCCACCATCATGTATGGGATTAATAACTAATAATGTATTAATATGTATTAAGAGTTTATAGATGCCTGAAAAATACATTACTCTGTCATACTTGCTGCTAAATATTATGAACTGAATTTGTGCCAACTAAAAAGGCCTCAAGTTTAACAAGGCCATGACTAAATTGAACATCTGCCAAAACATTGGACGTTGAAACGTTAGTAGAACGTTCTCATGTCCACTGTATAACAAATTCTTTGTCTAAATCTCAAACTTGTTCAGAGCTTGTATTAATAAAATGTATTTCTTATGAGGAAATGGTGTGTAACTCAAGAATGTTTCTACATCACTGTAACTGTTGATTTGAAGCGTATTAAAAATTAGATGAACAATAAACCCACTGATAATGGACGGAAGATTTCCTTAAGTTGATACTTATTGTATCAACTGAATGTACGCAAATGGAGAAGAACCAATCATTGATGTAGAGATGTCTGTCTAGCATATTTTTCTGATATGTAGTAAATCTGTAATTGGACAATCTTCATTGCAAGATGTTTCTGACCAGTGGACATCGTGGGACAATCTTGTCTTAACGACTCTGCACTTGAAGCGCAGGGCCAATCTTTCTTTGCCAATGTGCAGAGCCGCATCTTTACTGATTTACGAGTCACTTTGACTCTTGCCAGCCTGTCTACTGACGTTATGGTATTTTATTATGTTTGAGTTATTTCTCATCCTCCATGCAATGATGCTGGTGCTCACTTTAGCGCTTGATGCTTTAAATTAAAGTGCTTGGCTGCCTGCCTTAGATATTAACTTGATGGTTTAGAGAACTTAGAGCCATATGTATGAACACATTTTCCCATAGACACAAAATGGGTAAAACCCTTTGCTACATCTGGCCCTTGGAGCCTAAACTCTGATCCAATCCCCCTTTCCCAAATCCCCTCTGTCCTGATGTCCCCCTGATGAAGACACCAATTGCTGATCCTTAAGGATATGTATAAATTGCAATGTTTACTATTGTTTGTCTTTTGTTTTCCAGGTACCAACTGCTGTTTTGATAGAGCTATAGCTAGATGTTTTCTAAATTCATGTTACTAAACTTTTGCTCGAAGTCCAACATGCTGACAATAATATGGAGTTAGTGAGGTGTTTTCTTTTATTCGTTTGCTTTCGACTTCGAACTGACAACATTTAGTTGCTGATCCAATGTATGTTATTACCCTTGCTCAATTACTATTAATGTGGATTTGTACTGTCACTATTGAGGTCATAGTTGTAGCTCTGATAAACCTAAGATTCTTTAGACGTTTTGGACAGCCTGTACAGTTTTTATACTTTTACCATATGTTTTTGAGACATATTTTTGTGATCTGAGCATTGTTAATACAGGGAAAAAAACATTTGAACTGATATCACAGGTGTGGTAATTTGTGGCCAAATGGGTCCTGGTGCGTTCTTTACTGACTCTCTAATGATTTGAATTGTTTAATTTGATGTCTTTGATGTGCTAATTAGGGTATGATCATCTTAAACAAGTCAAAAGGTTAATTGGCCTTAAGGACATGTCTGCTTATTAGTTACTATAACTAAACAAATAAGCCTGGGCGCGCTCACAAGTTTTGGTAGCAGAGTTTGATGGCTATGTCTCCTTAAGAGCATATCCTACGTAGTTGATTTGATTACAATTTTTTTTACTTTAATGATGCAAAATAAAGAGAAGATGTGTTCCTAAACACCCAAGGTAACTTTCCCCGGTCCTTGGAGTTTGCCTATGTTTGATGGAAGTTTTCTCAGCTTTCTATTGAGAGAGAGAATGAAGTAGATTATGCGTTTGCACAGCTTTTGAAAACCGCAGGTGAATTAAGTTGTTTGTGAGAGTTTAGGGAGTTTTCATATTCCAAATGATGGTGTGGAAGGAGTGTGCGTACTCTGAAGTGTAAGAGTAGGGAAGTCAGCGAACTTCACATGTGTGTGGCGCTTTGTGCTAAAAAATTGTCCATGTGGTTGTTGGTATACAGGCCCTGCGAGGTCTAAGACTCCGGAGGATATTGAAAAGTGTATGAGACACTTGGTTTTTGTTGTAATCTGTCAGTTTAGTAGGTCGATCGGGCATGGTCGACATGTCTAAGTGTGAGTCAAAGTGAGTGGATGAACTTTCTGACTGATATTTGGTGATTTCTTTGTGCACCAGGACAAACCCATTGATCAGATTGAGAGTAAAATTTGCGCGTCACATTTTTCTTGCAAATCTGGGGAACTGAGAAAGAAAGAATGGCTGCTAGAACGAAAGCCATCAGTGAAAGATCCGTAAGGTTCCTGAAGCGATTGTGATCTTCCCTCCCTATAGTGAATGGACAGATTTGTTTTATTGGTTTTGTTGAAGTGCTCGCAATAATTTTGCATCAGCTGAGTGTGAATCTGAGTTTAGGAGGACAAGCCGCAAGACTTTGTCATCCGCTGTGTGTGAGTGTGACATCATTGGAGCCGTGTTGGAATAGGTTGGTTAGTAAGAAGGGTCAAGCAGGGATTGGTGGACAATCGAGAAGAGTGATTGAGAAGATAGACGAAGAGGATTGTGGGATTAAAAGTAATTTCCTGATTATCAATTTTTTAAATAAATTTGTGAAAATTACGTTTTTCAAGGCTCTAAAAAGCGCATTTAGGGGAGATGAATATGATCCAGCTAGGGTAGGAGTAGTTTGCCCGCCAGAAGGTAATCCGGCATATATTGTAATTGAGAAGAAAGGTACCGGAGCATGCCTTTGGTTAAAACATTGGTGCAAAATCACAGAAAAGGAAGGGATTCTAGCATTTCTTGAAATTTTTTATTTGAGACAAGAAATGTATGGTTTAAAACCTCCGCCAAGACCAGCTCAGTTCGAAGCATTAGCGATCTGGGAGCTAGTAGCCAGACAACAACAAGTGATGATATTTGAAAGAAAAATTAGAAGAGCAGAGAAAACTATAGCGGAAGCTAGGTGGCATAATGAGCAGAGACACTGGAGATTAGATACCCTACAGGGAATTAGAATGTTTCCTGCAATTTCACAGAACAGTGAGAAGGAAGCAAAGACAGCTTCTAGATAATCAAACAGGAGCCCACCTGAGGATGGAGAGCAGAATTCAAAGGAAACCAGGAAGTCTTTGACACCTGAGGAAGAGTCAGACGATGATGAGTTTATTTTACAGTTATTGAGAAATCGTCCATTACCATATGTGGCACAAGAAAACGGTCCAAGCACTAGTGTGAATCCTTCTGCACTGACACTGGTTAACATGTCACAGAGTTCTATGCAGAGTAATCTTAACATGACTGAGAGTTTCGTAAAGGTTAATCCTAACATGACACAGAGCTCAGTGGATACTAGTCCTCACTTAGTACAGGTACCAATGCAGAGCAGTTTTTACCTACCTACTCTGTCTGCAGTACAAATTCAGATGCTACAACTGAATATTCCTAGGAATTATTCAGATGTGCCTATTGTAGATGCAGCAACGAACCTAATAATGCAGACAGGACAGGTTTATCAGAAGCCAATGGTGATTCAGCCAGAGCCAACTCCACTCTTACTGCCCCAAATGCAGCCACAGGTTGTTCCGAAGTATACTCCTATAACAGGGACACAAACAGATATGTCTGTATTGATGAGTCAGAATACAGGAGTGATGCACCCTCAGAATACAAGTGCTAGACCAAGTCCAGACACTGTGTCTGTACCTATCACTATTGGTCTAGTGATACAATTATTTGCTTGGGGAAAGAATGCTACAAATGGTCAGGGAATCCTGAGTCAGAGTCGAGTGGGAAGAGTACTCAATGAAAATGCCAGAATAGTCTCTCCGGTGGGACAGACTTTTAATGGAACAGGGTAATTGTTAGATTTAAGTCCTTTGAGAGATCCTCTGAATACTGAAGCAGGGTCATATATTGATCCCAACTTGAAGTTAATGACACCCCAACTTCTGAACTTGACTGTACAAGAGTTATCAGGCACTCAGCCTAATAACATTTCACTACAAGGTTTTACAGCTCAACAATTGACCGAATGGTTAGAAAAGCTGAACAGTCCACAATGTGATTCCAAGGGAGAGGAATATTTGAACTATACTATGCTTTCAATGGAAGCAGGTGAACTTGTTGAAGGGACTATGCATGTAAATCGCCTTGAGTCCTATACAGAAGCAGAATTGAGATATTTGTGTCCGAAGATTACAAAAGAAGCAGGTGAGGTACATCGAAGGCTAGCAGACCTAACAGAGAAATACGACATAGACATCGAGAAAACAAAATATTTGAAGAGGAATTACAGGTTAGAATTAAATGCAAAAGATTATGAACACCTGAGAACTGCAGGAATGAAAATGCATCTTAAAGAGTTATTTCAAAGCATTCAGACATGGAGAGTACTAGACAAGTAGGAAGGCAGATGGGTAAAGGAACGGGAGAAAGGGAAGAAGGATTTTGACATACCCCCTGCAAATATGCAGCAGGTTGGGGATCCAGTGAAAATTCTACCAATGCGAGAGATTCCAGTAGGGAATGTTTTGTGCATGTCCCCTGGAGAAGAAGTGACATTTTGTCATTCACAAATGATTACCCCATGCTAAGGGAGAAACCTGTAGAATGGTATCAGCAGACGGATAGGTTTTTAAAACTTGCAAAATGCCTGTGGGAGGATTTGAATACTAGTAGTTCCAGCAGATTTGTGAATTGAATGCAAAAGAAGTGTAGATTGGCCAACAAAGGAACCGCTGAGAGATCCAGAAACAGATGCACCGTCTCCTGAAGTAATGAAATATTACTATAAAGTAAAGTGATTGAATATTTGAAAATGAGAATTTTGTCCAAGAACATTGATTGACAGTGCATAGATAGGACAGCTCAGGATGCAAAAGAGTCAATTCACGTGTACTATGAGAGATTGTTGCAGGCGTTAAAGCATTATAGACATGCAGAAACAATTGAGCTGAAAGACATGATTCATTTTTTGTTCAGATTTGTTGAAGGACTGAGACCAGAAATTAGGCAGATGATTAAGAGCCATTTGATTTGCTGGCAAGCAAAGCCGATTGATGAAGTCTTGCAGTATGCAAAATACTGTAGTGATGAGATTGAGTTGAAACAAACAAAGTTGAGGGAGAAGGTCATGCAGATCAAAGCTGCACAGATAGGGATTCAGGGAAGTTTTCCATTTCAGCAGCAGCAGGGAAACATGCCGTTTCTGAATGTAGGCAGAGGTAAAGGTTGAGGAGAAATGGGAAGTGTAAACCGTGGTCTTGATTTGAATACAGTGGTGGCACAAGGTGAAGCACAAGGGATGAAAAGGATGTTGCCATGTCACGCTTGCTGAGGACTCGGACATCAGAAACAGGAGTGTCCAATGGTAAATCAGGGAGGTATTGTTCAGCAAGTAAATTATGTCAATTCTTTCCAGAACATGCGAGGGTCAAGAATTGTCACGTACTGCGCTGGACTTCTCACCTGTGGATTTCTGATTGGCGGATACACCAAGTCTTCTACAGGTCCTGGATACTCCCAGATAAGGGCGACCCCTTCTAGTAGCCACGGTGCCGCTTGACAGGCTACGCCAAAGCAGACCGTACCCTCCAGAAGGAGTCCCAGAGGGAAAAAACCCCAACACTGGGGAAAAAACCTCTAACAGGAACTCCTGAAGGAAAACAAGAAAAAACAGGACTTGACAACAGGAAACAAAAATAGGCAGTATCCAGGGTAAAAGGCAGGAAAAAAAGGAACAGGTAAAAATCTCCCAAGGCAAAATCAGGAACAAAGAACAGGCAAAAATCTCCCAAGGCAAAAGCAGGAACAAGGAACAGGCAAAAATCTCCCAAGGCAAAAAAGCAGGAACAAGGAACAGGAGCGAACAGCACAACCAGAAGGAAGTGTTTGCAACGCAAGGAGGAACAAGACTGACTGACTTATATACTGAGAAAAGGGAAGTGACATCACAGGAAAGGGAAGTAACACCATCTTGGATTGGGAAAAGCCCATAGACCAGTATAGGAAAAATGAAGTAGTATAAAAGAAAAACAGAGCATGCTGGGACAAAAACATGAAGAAGACAAGATGGACACAACATGGATAGAGACAGGCAAAAGGACCAACAAAAAACCCACCACCAACAACAAAAGAAGAAAAAAGGCTACAAGTAAGTGTAGCGCGTCCGGAAGCGAAATATATGCTTCCCAGAAAGCATAGTAAAAAAACGGGGGGAAATGCGCTCCGAATATCGGTAGCGCGTTCCACCTGTGAGGACAGAAAGAGACGCCGCGTCAGAGCGCGGCGTTACAGTAGGTCCCCTCCCCGAGGCACCAGGTTTGTCAGGATGATTGTCAAAAAACAGGCGAACCAAACGGGGAGCATGGACGGAGGAAGCATCCTCCCAAGAACAGTCACTGAGGGGGTATCCTTTCCAATGGACCAAAAACTGTAGCTTGCGTCTAAAAATTCTGGAATCACAGATCTCCTGGACTTCATACTCAGGCTGTCCGTTGATAGACAGAGGAGGTGGACATTGGAACTGACGATGGTAAGGATCAGGAACAAAGGGTTTTAACTGGGACACATGGAAAACAGGATGAACCCTCCAGGTATGAGGTAAGCGGAGACGCACAACTACAGGATTCAGGATGTGCGAAATTCGAAAGGGTCCATAAAAACGTGGTTTGAACTTATTGGTGGAAAACCGGGATGGTAGATATCTGGAAGAAAGCCATACCTTGTGGCCCACTTGATACAAAGGTGCGGCTTGCCGATAACGATCCGCCTTTCGCTTCATAGCTTGTTTCGAAGCTAGGAGAGTTGCGTGAAGTAGGCCCTGGATTCGACGGATCTGTCGTGAAAAAGAAGTGACTGCAGGCACAGAAGAGGATGTTCAAGAAACAGTAGTGAAAGTCCTCGGATGAAATCAATAAGTACAATAAAAGGGTGTGGTCTTGGTCGCACTATGTATTGTGTTGTTATAGGAGAACTCGGCAAGAGTAAGATATTCTGACCGATTGCTTTGTGTGGCATTACAGTAACATCTCAGATACTGCTGAAGTTCTTGATTCACTCGTTCAGTTTGCCCATTCGTTTGTGGATGGAAACCCGAAGATAAAGAAATCTCAATGTTAAAGAAGGCACAGAAGGCTCTCCAGAAACGTGATACATATTGAGGTCCTCTGTCCAAAATGACCTCTTGAGGAAGACCATGGAGGCGAAAAATATCCCGTAGAAAAATGCGACTCATTTCTGGGGCCGTTGGTAGTTTCTTCAAGGCTGAAAAATGGGCCATCTTGGTGGATGAATCTACGGTCACCATGATTACTTGGTTACCAGAGGAGGTAGGTAGAGAGCATATGAAATCCGTGGATAGAGTACACCAAGGAGCGGAAGGAACCGGTAAAGGTCTTAATAAACCTGCCACCTTAGTTCGGGGTGTCTTAGTCTGGGCACAGACTGGGCATGCTGACACATAGGTTTCAGTGTCTGTCTTTAGCGAAGGCCACCAAAAAGATCGCTGAAGCAGCTCCTGGGTCTTGCTGATACCCCGATGACCGGCTATAGGAGAATCATGGCACATTTTCAGGGCTTCTGTCTGCACTTTCTTGGTAGGTAGGAAAAGAGCATGTTGATGATAGAAGTAGTTGTCCTTCTTCTGCAAAAAAGGAGTCACTTTATCCCATTCTGAAGCAGACAGAAACTGGTACTCAGATTGAATGCGTTCTTGAAAAGATTGAGTAGCTCCGATGATCCTGCTAGCCTCAATAAGATGTGGAGAGGAGTTCTGGGCTATGTCAGGATATCTGCGGGATAAGGCATCTGCCACTAAATTCTGGGAACCAGGTATGTACGTGATCAATAAATCGTACTGGCTAAAGAAGAAAGCCCATCGAGCCTGACGACTGTGGCGACACTGAAAGCTCCGAAGACACTGGAGATTACGGTGATCAGTCCTAGCTTCAAAAGGCTCTCTGGAACCCATCAGGAAATGCCTCCATTCCTTACAAGCTACTTTGAGAGCGAGTAGTTCACGTTCCAGTACGGAATCATTTTGTTCAGCCTCTGATAGAATATGAGACAGATAAAAGATAGGATGTTCCAATCCATCATTGTCTTGCTTCTGCAGCAGAACTGCTCCAATAGCTCTGTCTGAGGCATCAGTCTCGACGATAAATTTCTTGGTATTGTCAGGATAACGCAACACGGGTGCTTGGGTAAAGGCTGTCTTTAATTCTTGCAACGCGCGTTCAGCCTCCTTGGTCGAAATGAAACCCTTCTTCAGGTTCTCTTTCTTAATTGTTTGTGTTATGAAACTTTGTAGGTGGGCAAAGTTATGAATAAACTGACGATAAAAGTTTGATAAACCAAGAAAACATTGCGTTTCTTTAATAGACGTTGGAGAAGGCCAATCTAATATGGCACTGACCTTGTCAGAATCCATGGATATTCCGTGTTGATTAATACAAAACCCGAGATACCTTACTTCAGATTTATGGAACTCACACTTCTCAGGTTTACAAAACAATTGGTTCTTCTTGAGTCTTTCCAGGACTTGCAGGACATGATCTACATGGTGCTCAGGATCACGGGAATATATCAAGATATCATCCAAATAAATGACCACATATTGATTGAGTACATCAGAGAACACTGAATCCATAAATCGTTGAAAAACAGAAGGGGCATTGGTCAGTCCAAAGGGCATAACACGATACTCATAGTGCCCAAAAGGAGTACAGAACGCAGTCTTCCATTCATCTCATTCCTTGATCCAAAGGAGATGATAGGCACCCCGTAAGTCTAACTTAGTAAATATCTTGGCTCCTTGAATGGCATCCAATATATCTCTGATTAAAGGCAGTGGATATCGATCCTTAATCGTTATTCTGTTGAGCTCACGAAAGTCCACAGGAGGACGCAGATCCTTAGTCTTCTTTGGGACGAAGAAGAGAGGAGCCCCAGCGGGGGATGTGGAAGGAGCAACCAAACCATTGTGTAATTTGTCGTCTAAATATTCCCTTAGCACCTTCTTTTCTTGGTCTGTCAGAGAATACATTCGACCGAAGGGGACGACTTCATCAGGAATCAAAGGAATAGCACAGTCATAACTGCGATGAGGTGGCAAAATAGGATTACTAGGTTTCTGAAAAATCCTGATATATTCCTGATAACAATCTGGAACCCCCTGGATAATATTGATAGAATTAGTGTTATCCTTTGTTGACTGACAGGACCTCTTTGGAGTCCAATAAGAAGTAGTTGAATAACAATTCTGTTGACAAAATGAAGACGTTAGGGATATAGTTCGTGTTTCCCAATTGATATAGGGGTTGTGTCGGGCTAACCAGGGAATTCCCAAAATCATGATGTGATTTGGTGAGGCTATGAGATCAAAGGCAACGTGTTCTTGATGGCCCCCAAACGTCAAACAAAGAGTAGGAGTTGAGGCCACCACAGGTCCTGAGGTTAACGGAGAGCCATCCACCGTGTGAACCTGTTCAGGAGTTTCTTTAGGAATGCAGGGAATTCCTTTACTCGTAGCCAAGGTCTCATCCAGATAGAGTCCACTGGCTCCACAGTCAAGGAGAGCCAGTAGATGTTCTTCTTGATCTTGTGAACTTTGTAACTTGACCGAGAGGATAAACAGGGTGGACATGCTTTCTTTGGAGGAACATATTGATGGTACTTCAGCTCCTCCCGTCTCCTTCCTCCTTACAGGGGACGGGAGCTGGCGTTTCCCGCAGACCTTGAGGGACGTACCGGACAACTACGGATCAGGTGGCCAGCCTTACAACAGTATAGGCAAAGTCCCCTTTGTCGTCGTTCCTCCCTTTCTGACTCCGTCAATGGCCCACGAACCAGATCTATCTGCATGGGCTCTTCATGGGGAGGTGGAGAGGCTTCAGATGGACTATCTTCCGTTCGCCGACTGCTAACACGGAAGGTACCGGACTGGTATGGAGCTCTAGTTCTACGTCTTTCCATCTTGCGCTCTCGAAGTCTATACTCGATGTTCATAGATTGATCCATTAATTCTTTCAAAGAACAAGCTGGAGAAGAGTGTACAAGCTCATCTTTAATTTCTTCACGCAGGCCTCGGCGGAAAAGGGTTACGAAGGTGCGTTCTACCCAGGAGGTTTCAGCTGCCAGCTGTTTGAAGCGGGTTATATACTGCAGTACATCCTGATTACCCTGCTGAATGTCACATAAGGCTTCTTCAGCTGCTGCTTCTACCCCAGGTCTCTCAAACATTTGTTTGAAAACAGTCAGGAAAGTCGAATAGTTAGCCAGGACTGGGTCATCTGCAGAAACCAGAGGAGTCGCCCAAGCAAGCGCTGGACCAGACAAGGCGCTGATCAGGTAGCCCACCTTAGCCTTATCCGAAGAAAACTGGAGTGGACGAAAAGCAAAGAAAACCGCCAGGGCGTCCAAAAATTCCTTCATCTTTAAAGGATCTCCGGAATATCAAGGAATAGTAGCAGATACGGGTGGTATGTCCATTGATCGGGAAGACAAGACCTGTCGTAGCGCAGTGTTCTCTGCCCGTAACTGTTGTAACTCTTGGGCTTGTTGTTGAACAGTCTGTAACATGGCTTGAGCATTTTCTGACGCCTCTCCCTGTGGATCTTCCATGGCGCTTTCGCAACGCAGAATCTTTTGGCGTTGCAATCTGTCACGTACTGCGCTGGACTTCTCACCTCTGGATTTCGGATTGGCGAATACACCAAGTCTTCTACAGGTCCTGGATACTCCCAGAAAAGGGCGACCCCTTCTAGTAGCCATGGTGCCGCTTGACAGGCTACGCCAAAGCAGACCGTACCCTCCAGAAGGAGTCCCAGAGGGAAAAAACCCCAACACTGGGAAAAAAACCTCTAACAGGAACTCCTGAAGGAAAACAAGAAAAAACAGGACTTGACAACAGGAAACAAAAATAGGCAGTATCCAGGGTAAAAGGCAGGAAAAAAGGAACAGGTAAAAATCTCCCAAGGCAAAAGCAGGAACAAAGAACAGGCAAAAATCTCCCAAGGCAAAAGCAGGAACAAGGAACAGGCAAAAATCTCCCAAGGCAAAAAAGCAGGAACAAGGAACAGGAGCGAACAGCACAACCAGAAGGAAGTGTTTGCAACGCAAGAAGGAACAAGACTGACTGACTTATATACTGAGAAAAGGGAAGTGACATCACAGGAAAGGGAAGTAACACCATCTTGGATTGGGAAAAGCCCATAGACCAGTATAGGAAAAAGGAAGTAGTATAAAAGAAAAACAGAGCATACTGGGACAAAAACACGAAGAAGACAAGATGGACACAACATGGATAGAGACAGGCAAAAGGACCAACAAAAAACCCACCACCAACAACAAAAGAAGAAAAAAGGCTACAAGTAAGTGTAGCGCGTCCGGAAGCGAAATATATGCTTCCCAGAAAGCATAGTCAAAAAACACGGGGAACGGCGCTCCGAATATCGGTAGCGCGTTCCACCCGTGAGGACAGAAAGAGGCGCCGCATCAGAGCGCGGCGTTAAGGTAATGAGAGGTTGAAATCCAAATTTTCTAAATAATGTGAATCTGATGCAGGGTTTCCAGCCTATGCAGCCCATGCAACCCGTACAACCATTACAGGTACAAGTGCCCCAGATGCAGCAGATCTAACCTCAGGTGCAAATGGCGCCTCAGCAACAAATTCAAATACCTCAAGCCCCTATGGACCAGCAGCAAGTGATGCTTTTTTAGATGGTCAAAGGTCAAAGATCGAACCAGAGTAATAATTCTGTACACCAATACCCTCTACATAGTGAGAATGGAATAAACGATGATTGGGTGAATGAGGGTTCAGGTGAGGGAGAATGTGTGTTAGCTGCTTCGTTAGAAGTAGATCAGAAAGGTCCCTATGTTAAAGGAAAAGTGAATGGTCCCAAAGTCTGATTTTTGGTCAACACTGGAGCCCACTGCAGAAGTTCCAGACCTGCCCTTATCAGCAAAGACAGTTCAGATTGTAGGAGTTGCAAATCAATATTTGACAAACCCAATTACAGAACCAGCTAGAGTTCAAATTGGCAATTGTAAAACATTGCACAAATTTGTAGTCTGTGATTCAAGTCCTGTGTCCATACTGGGAAGGGATTTATTGTGCAAAACAAAATGCTTGATTACCTGTTCAAACTATAATATTGAGATTCAGACAAACAGTGATTATGATGGTTGATGACCCGATACTTAATGTTGACAATGACACAGTGAATGAAGAATTTCCTCAGATCAGTTTCTTTCCAGTTTTTGCTGTGAAAGACCTCCCTCTGATTTACAGAAATCAGTTGTGTCAAAGGTATGGGATCTTTCATGAAAAGACATTGCTTTAATAAAGGGGTTGAGCCAGTCAGAGTCACAGTTAAGGCTAATACAGCTTTCCCTCACACTCCACAATACCACATGCCAAAAGATGCTATTGAGAGTGTGGAACTGATAATAGCAGAATTTGCAGACAAAGGAATTTTAAAAGAAGTTTTGAGCAGCCCGTGTAATTCACCAATAATGGGACTGCGCAAGCCCTGTGGGAAAATTCAAGTTGTTCAGGATTTGAGGAAAATAAATGACATTGCGGTCAAATGTTGCCCAGTAGTGCCAAATCCAGCTGTGATTATGTTTCAGATCCCATGCGATGCTGAATGGTTCACCATAGTGGACCTGTGTCAAGTGTTCCTTTTCTGTGCCTCTTTATGAGGACAGCAGATATCTCTTCTGTTTCAAATTCCTAAACAGGGTCAACTGTGTAGAATTCCACAAGGGTTTTCAGAGTCATCATCCATTTTCAACCAGATCTTAAAAAAGAATTTAGGGCCACATGTACGAAGGCTTTTGCACGTCGCAAATAGAGAATCGGACTGTTTGTGACTTGCAAAATGCACTTCCCCATGTGCCAACCCATTTTTGCGATTCGGTAAACTATTTACTGAATCGCAAAAGGGGATTGTGACTCGCAATTAGGAAGGGGCGTTCCCTTCCTAATTGCGACTCGCAGTCGCATGTATGATTGTTTTGTGACCGCGAATTGTGGTCGCAAAACAATTGCAGTTAGCACCAGTGTCACAGTGGTGCTAACCCACTGGCAAATGGGAAGGGGTCCCCATGTGACCCTTTCCCCTTTGTGAATGTCAGTGAAAACATTTCTTTCATATTTTGATTTTGAAATGAATCTCATTTTCCCTTAAGAAAAACGGGCTGCATTTTAAAAAAAACAGCAGTCACAGACATGGTGGTCTGCTGTCTCCAGCAGGCCACCATCGCTGTGAGGGCCGCCATTCCGAAGGGGGTTGCAAATTGCGACCTACCTCATGAATAATCATGAGGTGGGCATTTGCGACCCCTTTGCAAATCACTAATAGTGTTATTGACACTATACAACATTCGGTTTTGCGACTCGCAAATTGCGAGTCGCAAAACCAAGCATTGGTACATGTAAGCCCAAGAATCCTTGGTGATAACATACCAGTCAACATTGGTGCAGTATACTGATGATCTACTGATCGCGTCCAAAACGAGAGATGGGTGTAAATACAATACAATTACATTGCTGAATTACTTGGGAGACAATGATCATAAAGTGTCCCTGGCTAAAGTGCAGTATTCTCAGAAAGAAGTTAAATATTTAGGTCATTTGATTGAGAAAGGAATCAGGAAAATCTCATGAAAGAGGGTTGCAACCATATTCCAGATGCCAGCCCCCAACTACCTAGAAACATGTGAGGATGTTTTTGGGAATGGCGAGCTACTGTCGACAATGGATCCCAAATTTTTTCAGTTATTTCAAAGCCTTTGCAAAACTCACAAGAATGTTTCTGATCCTTTGGTGTTACATCAGGACTGTATAAAATTATTTACTAATTTGAAAGAGAGTTTGTGCCAAGCTCCAGCTTTGGGTATGCCTGATTACACAAAACCTTTTCTGTTGTTTTGTCATGAATGTGATGCAGGTTCTTTGTCTGTGTTGACTCAAACTCATGGTGGTGTGAATCGCCCAGTGGCATATTGTTTTGCCACTTTGGAACCAGTTGCAGCATCTTTACCAGGTTGTTTGCTATCCATTGCAGCAGTTGAGCAGAGCCTCACTCAGACAGAGAGTATTGGGATGGGTCATCCCCTCACCATCATGGTTCCCCGTTCTATTGAAGTCTTTCTCACTAGGTCCAAGACACAGTACTTGATCAGTGCCAGACTTACTCGATATGAGACCACAATCCTGGGATCACATAATGTGACAATTAAGAGATGTACAGTGCTTAAGCCGGCAACTTTGCTTCCAAATGAAAATGTTAACATTGATAAAATGAATGACATAGAGCATGATAGTCTATAAATAACTGAATTGTGCACAAAACCAATAGCCAATGTTAGAAATACTTGTTTGGAAGAAAATAACCAAATCAATTTTGTTGATGGTTCCTGTCTGAGGGATAATATGGCCACACTGAGAGCAGGATACGAAGTATGTACCATCTCTGGCATATTGGAAGCTTCATGACTTCAAGGAGTGTTTTCTGCACAAGTGGCAGAATTGGTGGCTCTTAGTAGAGCATGCCATATTTCAATCCATCTGAGAGTTACCATTTACACAGACAGCCAATATGGTTTCGGCATTGTGCATGGTTTTGGCCAATTGTGGGCACAGAGAGGGTTTCTGACCTCATCTGGCTCACCGGTAAGAAACGGTTGAAGAATACATGAATTGTTACAGGCGATTCCGTTGCCCGAAAAAGTTGCTGTGGTGAAATGCAGTGCACATCCGAGATCACAGGATTATGTGTCATTGGTTAATGAATATGCGGATCAAGTTGCATGAACGGTATATCATTCAAGGATAAATGGGAATTGTTACCTGAGAATGGTGATATCTATGCAAATTATGCAATGCACATTATAGACACATTAGAAGACTTACATTTGAAATGGCCTGATGCATTATCACTAGTTCGATGTTAATGAGAAGTACACCTGACAAGAAAACAGGATTATCGCCTCATGAAATCCTCATGGGAAGAGCCATGAGATTACCACCAGTCCCTGCGAATGTTCTTGTGAACTTTACAGATGATATGGTATTGGACTACTGCAAAGGTCTGGCTGATGTGGTTTACTCTTTCTCTCATCAGGTGGAGGCTACCACATTGCAAATGTCTCAAGACCAAGGACACAACCTAAGCGCAGGTGACTGGGTTGGGATCCGAAAGCACGTGAGAAACTCGTGATTGGAGCCTCGGTGGAAAGGTCCTTACCAGGTGGTATTAATCACTACCACGGCTGTGAAGTGTGCTGGACTTCTGAACTGGATCCACGCCAGCCACATTCGAAACATACCAAATCCTACAGAGCAAGAAGAGTTGTTGAGAGTACCAACAACGTCCAGACATACTCCAGGTTTGGAGAAAAGAGGAATCAAACTGGAAACGGTGCCTGAGCATTCTTCAACTGATTTGCCCACTCCTGTGAGAGAGGAAGTGGAGGACATACAGGAGAGAGAGAAAGTTGCTGAGGAAAAAAATAGGTCAAATGGTTCTGGGATGGGCAGTGGCCCCTCCCTCTCCATCCCTCACATACATAGCCCTTTCTTTCCCCTTATACATCTTCAGCCTGCCTCCTTTGGGTACAGATGTGGATGCGAAAGGGCCCAGTCACTTGTTTTCGCCTGCAGAGGCCCAGAGTTATCCATTACTAGGCATAATGAGAAGTCTTATTGAGAATGATTCTAAAATGAGTTGATGATAGAACATGCTATTGTAGTGCCAACCATTAAACTTTGGTGCCTTGGTGTGTGTGTAATTATTTCAGGGAGTGTGTCTAATGTGTTAGTTGTTGTAAGGCAAGGTAGAAAGGTAGCAATGTGGCTATCTTGGTAAGGTGGCAATGCTCAGCCATATGGGTGACTCTGGTGTGTTGTGTGAGTGATAACGTGCTTTCAATAAAGAATGGCAGGCTTTAGAACTTACAAGTGAGACAATGTTTACCACCCAATAAATTACCCAAACCAAAGCACAAAATTGTCCCTTAAAGGAAATTTGGCCAGCAATACTGATCTAATAATCATTGTGTGAGATCTTAAAAAAACACACTGAACTGATCAGAGGATCTTACCCAAGCACACTGTTTCATAGTTGGTACCACATTCTTGATTTTACAGTACTTTAGGTCTACGTCACAAGTAAAAACTTGACAAATCTTTAAGATACTTAGGGGCATATTTATACTCTGTTTGCACTGAATTAGCATAATTTATTTTACTCTAATTCGATGCAAAACTAACACCATATTTTTACTTTGGTGCCCATCTAGCACCAAATTTATGGAGTTAAAGTCATTTTGTGGAAGTGGAAACCTACCTTGCCTTAATGAGATGCAAGGTAGGTGTTCCCGTGCAAAAAATGACTCTATGGCCTTAACGCCATATTTATACTCCTGTGCAAAAATGGTGCACAGGAGTGAGGAGGGGTCAAAAAATGGTGCAGGCATTAGGGGACCTGTGGGCCTATTTCCATGGTGGAACACCATGGAATAAGCCCGCAGGTGTCCTCCACAGGCGCCAGGGGCACCCACACCAGAGGAACTGCAGATGATAGGGGACCCCATCCCAGGTAAGTACAGATAAGTACAGGTAAGTATTGCATTTTATTTCTTAAAATGCCATAGGGTGCACTGTAATGGGCCCCCATACATGGCACAGGGTGCAATGGCCATGCCCAGGGGACCCTTGTACCGTGTGCTGGCCATTGGGGTGGTGGCATGACTCCTGCCTTTTCTAAGGCAGGAGTCATGTGGCATGGTAGGTTTAGCACCATAGCATGATGCTAATCTGGTTAGAGTAATTTCTTGTTACTCTAACCTGCCTAAAGTCATTTTTTGGGTGCTAAACCCCCTTCTTCTAAACCGCCAGCCCCACCCGACTAAAGTCATTTTTTTTTACTCTAGCCTACTGTAAGGAAATGCCTCCTTGGCATGGTTACCCCCTAACTTTTTGCCTTTGCTGATGCTAAGTTTTGATTGAAAATGTGCTGGGACCCTTCTAACCAGGCCCCAGCACCAGTGTTCTTTCCCTAAACTGTACCTTTGCTGCCACAACTGGCACAGCCCTAGCATTCAGATAAGTCCCTTGTAACTGGTGCCCCTGGTACCAAGGGCCCTGATGCCAGGGAAGGTCTCTAAGGGCTGCAGCATGTCTTATGCCACCCTGGGGACCCCTCACTCAGCACATGCACACTGCCTCACAGCTTGTGTGTGCTGGTCGGGAGAAAAAGACTAAGTCACATGGCACTCCCTCAGAGTGCCATGCCAACCTCACACTGCCTTTGGCATTTGTAAGTCACCCCTCTAGCAGGCTTTACAGCCCTAAGGCAGGGTGCACTATACCACAGGTGAGGGCATATGTGCATGAGCACTATGCCCCTACAGTGTCTAAGCAAAACCTTAGACATTGTAGGTGCAGGGTAGTCATAATAGTATATGGTCTGGGAGTTTGTCAAACACGAACTCCACAGTTCCATAATGGCTACACTGAAATCTGGGAAGTTTGGTATCAAACTTCTCAGCACAATAAATGTACACTGATGCCAGTGTGCAATTTATTTTAACATACACCCAGAGGGCATCTTAGAGATGCCCCCTGAATACCAATCCGACTTCTAGTGTAGGCTGACCCTTTCTTGCCAGCCTGCCACACACCAGGCATGTTGCTGGCCACATGGGGAGAGGGCCTTTGACACTGTGTGGCCAGGAACAAAGCCTGTACTGGGTGGAGGTGCTTCTCACCTCCCCCTGCAGGGAATGTAGCACCTGGCTGTGAGCCTCAAAGGCTCACCCCTTTTGTAACAGCGCCCCAGGGCATCCCAGCTAGTGGAGATGCCTGCCCCTCTGGCCACTGCCCCCACTTTTGTCAGGAAGGCTGGAGGAGATAATGAGAAAAACAAGGAGGAGTCACCCACCAGTCAGGACAGCCCCTAAGGTGTCCTGAGCTGAGGTGACCCCTGCCTGTAGAAATCCTCCATTTTAGTTTTGGAGGATTCACCCAATAAGATTAGGGATGTGCCCCCCCTCCACAGAGGGAGGAGGCACAAATAGGGTGTAGCCACCCTTAAGGACAGTAGCCATTGGCTACTGCCCTCCCAGACCTAAAATCCCCCCTAAATCTAGTATTAAGGGGCACCCCAGAACCCAGGAAATCTGATTCCTGCAACCTGAGGAAACAAGAAGGACTGCTGACCTACAAGCCTGCAAAGAAGACGGAAGACAACAACTGCTTTGGCCCCAGCCCTACCGGCCTGTCTCCTGACTCGACAACCTGCAACCAGCGACGCACCTGGCAGGGACCAGCGACCTCTAAAGCCTCAGAGGACTGCCCTGGACTAAAGGACCAAGAAACTCCTGTGAGCAGCGGCTCTGCTCAACAACAGCAACTTCTTTGCAACAAAGAAGCAACTTTTAAAGACTTCACGTTTCCTGCCGGAAGCGTGAGACTTCCCACTCTGCATCCGACACCCCCAGCTGGAGAGCCAGAGAACAAACACCACAGGGAGGACTCCCCAGCGACTGCAACTCCGTGAGTAGCCCAAGACGACCCCCGAGCCCCCACATCGACGCCTGCAGAGAGAATCCAGAGGCTCCCCCTGACCGCGACTACCTGTAACAAGGGACCTGACGCCTGGAACCAGCACTGCACCCGTAGCCCCCAGGACCTGAAGGAACTGAACCTCAGTGCAGGAGTGGCCCCCAGGTGAGCCTCTGCCTAGCCCAGGTGGTGGCTGTCCCGAGAAGCCCCCCCGTGCCTGCCTGCACCACTAGAGTGACCCCGGGTCCCTCCATTGTTTTCTATCTGAAACCCAACACCTGCTTTGCACACTGCACCCTGCCGCCCCTGTGCCGCTAAGGGTGTGTTTTTTGTGCCTACTAGTGTCCCCCCCCAGTGCTCTACAAATCCCCCGGTCTGCCCCCCGAGGACGCGGGTACTTACCTGCTGGCAGACTGAAACCGGAGCACCCCTGTTCTCCATAGGCGCCTATGTGTTTTGGGCACCTCTTTGACCTCTGCACCTGACCGGCCCTGAGCTGCTGGTGTGGTAACTTTGGGGTTACCTTGAGCCCCCAACAGTGGGCTGCCTATGCCCAGGAACTGAGACTTGTAAGTGTCTTACTTACCTCACAAACTAACCTTTACTTACCTCCCCCAGGAACTGTTGATTTTCGCAGTGTCCACTTTTAAAAAAGCTTATTGACATTTTAACAAAGACTGTATATGATATTGCTTTTATTTAAAGTTCTTAACTTACCTGTGTGAAGTACCTTGCATTTTATGTGTTTACTTCAAATCTTGAGCCTGTGGTTCTTAAAATAAACTAAGAAAATATATTTTTCTATATAAAAACCTATTGGCCTGGAGTAAGTCTTTGAGTGTGTGTTCCTCATTTATTGCCTGTGTGTGTACAACAAATGCTTAACACTACTCTGTGATAAGCCTACTGCTCGACCACACTACCACAAAATAGAGCATTAGAATTATCTAATTTTGCCACTATCTTAACTCTAAGTGGAACCCTGGGACTCTGTGCACACTGTTTCTTACTTTGAAATAGTATATACAGAGCCAACTTCCTACACCTACCCTTTGCACCGGCTTGCACCATTCCATAAATATGGTGTCCGGCTGGTGCACAGAAATGGTGCAAGCCGGTGCTAAACTTTTTGGTGCAAAACTGCTTTAGTGCAGTTTTGTACCAAAAAGTATAAATAAGGGCCTTAATTGGTGCTTGTAATAAATATTGACCCATTGTGGATCCAGATGGGTGGTTTGCTGTGCCTCTTAGCGAAAAGGCTGTCCCTTTCTTATCAGCTGGACCAACTATATCTCATTGACATTCTCACTTTCTTCTTTACCACTTCTCTAGCTCTCCTTTCTCCTAATTCTCCTACTCTCTTCACCATTGTTCCCTCTCTGTTTGAAGTGTCTTCTCTTCTTCTTTCTGCCTACTTTCTCTTCCTATTGCTTGCCTTCTTTATTCAGTCTGTTTTTCTAAAACTGTTTCTATATCGCTGTTTGCCTTAATTTTCTCCCTTCCGTTACTTCACTATCTGTTTTATTACTCATTCCTTCTTACCCCTCCACTTCTCTTGCTGCTTCCTTTTCTCTTCACTTTCTGTCCCTTTTCCTCTCATCTCGCTTTCTCATCACTCTTCTGTTTCTTCCCAACTTTCTGCCAGTAGCTCTATTTTTTCTTTTCTATCTCCTTTTATCTGACATTTTCTCTCTCCTTTCTCCTTTTACACTTTCCAAATGCCCCCATGTTCCTACCCCTTTTTCCCTGTATCTCTGCTTTCTTTCACTTTTGTTTTTTGCCTTTCTGTTTTTACCCTGATTTCTTCCACTCTCCAAAGTATTCTCTTATCACCCTTTGTCTGCTCTTTTGTTCTTGTCTTCTCTTATTTTTTCTTTCATTCTCCTTTCTTAACATCTCATCACTCTCCTCATTTTTCAACTTTCTCTCCTTTCTATCTTTTCAATATAACTTTAACTCTTTCTTCTATCATACTCTCCTGTCTCTTGCTCTTCTTCTGTCCTCCTCTGTTTTCTGTTTCTTAACCTCTTTTCTATCAATCGCCACCGTTTTCTAGGCTATTCACTTTGAATATACTTCATAATAATGCTATACAAAGCTCTAATTCTGAATGTTCACCATGCACCAGAAACAGATGCCATGAGAATGCATAATTATTTTAAAAGCACTTTATCTGATATATTTCTATTCTTATGAAACATTTTATTTTTTTAAGTCTGGTTTTAGCCATGACCTTTTGATTTTACTAAAATGTATGTATAATACACTTTAGACATGGCTTTCAGACATCTCTTTTCACCTATAGGTCTCTTGTTTCAGTCTCATTTCTTCTGCTCACAATAGCATAGAGAATGGAACAATGGGTCAGCCTACTTTAGCTGCTGGCTAGCTACACTGTGAGTGGCGGCATTCTGCTCTTTCACATGGAGAACATTGCCCATAAAGTAGTTCCATTGAGTGCCAGTGGTATAGAAAAGGGTACTTTTGAGGCCAAAGATATTAGCTGCGAACCAATTATTTTATATATTGGTGATGACCCAGCAACTCCCCCAACAAATGATTCACAAAACAATGACAAAGCAAACCAAGCATTGATAAACTCAGGAGGCTGATGGTCAGCACCAAACCTATTGGCCTTGCCAATGCTTGTTATGTGCTGTACTTTGTTCCTGTTGTAAACTTAACTTCCACAGAAACATGTTTCTCGATTATGGTGACTTGTGCTTTATGTAGCACTTTCTCCAGCAGATTTCTGCAGTCTGCTCATTGACACACATTTTCTAAATTTAAGAAGGATGAAAGGCTGTGATGTCCCTGCTGGAATTCATACTTGTGCCCTATAGTGTAGACACTGATTTTTGCAAAAGTCGAAATAGTGGCGCCTAAACTCACTTTAAGCCTCTGCAGCATTTTCGTTACATAGATGAACTTTTGTGAAATTCACATATTTTGTGTTACGCACATTTTGAAACATTTCTTGCCATTTCTTGAGTGCAAATATTTGCTTAATTGTACCCACCGGACACAAACCCAAACACAACTGGTCTTACCAGAACAGCATAACCACCGTAGAGGCACATTTTATCCTCAAATCAGTCTCCTACTGGATTCTCGTGTGGCTCTTTTATATAAGGCATGCCCTCACGTCTAATTTTTACTCAAGATAATGGACCAACTATACACAAACATTACATGCATTTAAACAAAGGCAATTTTGGTATCTCCTAACCTACATATAACATCGTACTCTGTATACTAAATAAAACCCAATGCAGGATGTAAAATATCTTTTGTACAGTTAAAGCTAAAATAGTACCCCATATTAGAATTGTCCTCGCATTACTAAAAAATACAGACTACTATCAAGATTTGTTTTCTAATATGACATACACTATTCTTTGTCTTTTTAAAGCAACCCTTTTTTCAGAATATTACAATCGATTGCCTTGTCATAATTTCATTCTGCTTCCCTCTATTGCTTTTGTTGTAAATGGTAGCATGCAAGGCACAATACACCTGCTGTTTATTTGACAGTTGCGTACACTGCTGCTTTGAACTTATCTACAGGTGAGTGTTTATTAATATGAAAGTGAAACAGTGACAAGCAATGAACACAAAAATAAATAAACAGAGGCCAGTAAAACTAGAAATGCCTCATTTACACACTGCAGATACCACCCAAACCCTAGCATGCCTCTGACATGCACACACCAGCAGCATCAACACCCATAGCCGACACAACCAGTTCCTCAACCTCCCAACTCCTAATCCCTCCTGAAGTCCCTACACATTTTCCAAAGAAAGTTTCCTTTGTTGACCTTGTCATTATCCCTATGATCCCCAACCCCCCTCCCAAAACCAAAAGTACCTCACCCAAATCATGATCCACCCCTTCCACATCCAAGTCCTCCCCGTCACATCTGCCTCCCTGAAACCAGCCATACCCCTCCCCTACCAGAAGAAGAAGCCCACCACTCCAAGCTTTAAGCCCACCCCTCCCAAAGAGAAGCCCACCCCTCCCAAACCCAAACCCACCCATCCCAAATCCAATCCCACCACATCCAAGGATGATTCCTGGGGTTCCTGCATGACCACTTAGGGGGTCATTCCTACATTGGCGGGTGGCGGTCGCCGCCCGCCAAGCGGGAACCGCCGAATGACCGCACCGCGGTCAAAAGACCGCGGCGGCCATTCTGGCTTTCCTGCTGGGCCGGCGGGCGACCGCCAGAAGGCCGCCCGCCGGCCCAGCGGGAAACCCCCTTCTACGAGGATGCCGGCTCCGAATGGAGCCGGCGGAGTCGAAGGGGTGCGACGGGTGCAGTGGCACCCGTTGCGATTTTCAGTGTCTGCTTTGCAGACACTGAAAATCTTAGTGGGGCCCTGTTAGGGGGCCCCTGCAGTGCCCATGCCAGTGGTATGGGCACTGCAGGGGCCCCCAGGGGCCCCACGACACCCGTTACCGCCATCCTGTTCCTGGCGGTGAAAAGCACCAGGAACAGGATGGCGGTAAGGGGGTCGGAATCCCCATGGCGGCGCTGCAAGTAGCACCGCCATGGAGGATTCCCTGGGCCAGGGGTAAACCGGCGGGAAACCGCCGGTTGCCCTTTTCTGACCGCGGCGGTCAGAATGGCCAAGGAAGCACCGCCAGCCTGTTGGCAGTGCTCCCGTCATTTTAGCCCTGGCGGTCGCCGACCGCCAGGGTTAGAATGACCCCCTTAATGTCCCTTGCTGTGGTGGTTCTTTGGCAGTGATCATAGCCAAGCTGGTCCACAGCACTGTGCCGAGACTTTCTAATGGACTGGCCAATGGCCTTTGATTCTCATTACTATTAAGTTAAAAAACCTAAGGTGTTTTTTGGGTACACTTTTGCCCTGCCATTACTTTTCTACCTTTTTGCTGTTCTTTATTAATTTGTGATGTATGCCTACAGTTGTGTATGATTCACCCTGACTGTTGTTTCATTTGTGGTTGTTGGCACGATCTGACTTTGGGGGCAGTGCTGGTGTCAACCAGGACAAGGGTAGATGTTCACTGGATGGATATGTGAATGGTAATCCAATTGGAGTGTCACTGCATTGTGTTTTGTTTGATATGGTAAGTATTTTATCTTGGCTTGGCCAGTGTCAACATGTATTGTGTTAGATTTATCCCCCTGATGTAGACTGGACATTTGTATCATGTGTGTAGGCTAAAGTTTTGTTTCTCCACACACGGAGGGTGTACAATTGTAATACCTTCCTATACAATTGACTGACCATGTGTCCATTTTCATGTGTGTAGCTTCAAGCTACTTCATCTTCATGTGTGACCCACGCTTTTGTTGTTGTATTTGCTTTCTTGACTTGCACTTAGGCATGGCACTTGGTTCTATAATTGATTGTCCCTGTGATACATGACGTCGCAGTCCCTGTGCAAATGGTGTTTTGTGGGCATTGGCAAAGTGACATGTGTCCCAGGGCTGCATCCTTCCTGAGTTCCCCCTCGTTCTGCTATCCCTATTCTAAATGTATTGCTTACATTGTGAGCTTCGGATAATTTTCTCCCAAAATATTGTGCATCCCATTTACCTTACATTCTATTGCAATGTGGGTGATAAGGCACTTCACAAGATCGGACCAGACTACCTCAACCACTCCCTGACCTTCTACAACCCCACAGGCAACTCCGATCTTCTCACCTCGCTCTTGCTGCCATCCCCAGAATCAGGAAAAGCACAGCTTGAGGCAGATCCTTCTCCTACATCGCAGCCCGAACATGGAATATTCTCCCACTTAACCTCAGACAGGCTGAATCACTGAAGCAATGGAGGAAGGATCTCAAGAACTGGCTCTTCAAGTGATCAGCATGCCCACAACAGCACCTTGAGTCCCACAGGTGATAAGCCGTGCTCTACAAGTACTAATTGATTGATATGTGTGGGACCATTATAGGGATTTGGATGCAAAGGGTGTTTGGGGTCAATGACACAGTCATACATGTGTGTCTTCAATATGTTGACAATCCATGGCATGTGTGCAATGTGAGGGTATCAGTTAAAATAGTAGGATGTGATATTGATGGGGTTTTGCTGCTGTTTAACACAATGTAATGTACACTTAACTGTCCCTGAAACTAGGATGTGCACACATGTCTGGTTTTGTGGAGTGTGGCGGTACAGTGTCAGTGACCTGTCCAAAGGGGGTGTCATGTTGCTGTGATTGGTTCATGCTTTGTGTTCGACTCTGACCTGGGACACACAAAATCATACTAGGTTCACAGAGCACAGCCCCCATACTAGGACAATGGCAGCGCATCCATTTGCTGTTGATTGTGGGAACACAGCTAGGCGTTTTGTCCATCTATCAGTAGCAGCAATGGCAGAACGTGAAGGATCGGCTCCATGACAGCACAGGATGTGTGGTGCTGCCTGCAGGTGAGACCTTGCCTTTTATGCATTTGTTTCCACCAGCTGTAACGTGGTGGTTGGAGCGCCACAGTCAAGTCAGCAGAAGGCAACATCATAATCTATCTGGCAGAAACCGTGGCTCCGACAGCCTCATTGGCCTATCTCAGTCGCGACAGTCTGTACTGCCTAGCGATGTCGGCGAGACCACAGCGGTCTTTGGTCTATGGAAACACATGCATTGTAATATGGTGGTCCAACCCACCGCGATGGCTGTCCACGGACCACCAAACATAATCAGGCCCTAAATATACTAAACCTGCATTACTGCAAGAACAAGGCTCAGAGGTAATGGAGCCATTAATAGTGATCTCCCTTGATGCCAAAAATGCTTTTGATTCCATTGAGTGGCAGTTCCTGTTCGTTATACTGGAAAAGATGGGGGTAACTACAGCAGCTGGGTTAGACTGCTCTATACAGCACCATTGCTGATGGTGAAGGTGAATGGGGCAATCTATGAACATTTCCAGCTGAAGAGGAGCTTTCCTGGTCTCTGATCTTATCTACCCTGGCAATAGAGCTTCTGGCTTGCTGGATGGGTAGCAACCCTGTCATAACAGAATTCAGACAGCATGAGGGTGGGAAGGACCACAACTCTTTTTATGCAGATGTCCAGAATAAAGAGTCTGGCTTGATGAGAAGAAGGCTGTGCAGTGCAGGAAGAGCACTGTGGATGTTCATCGCTGTAGTGGAAGGAGAAGGCCTGGCAGTGTGGATGGTTGTGGCTGTAGCGTGAAGATCATATTGAGCGTCACAGGCAGCCGTTCCTGGAGCTGCGCATAGGTGGTCACTGTGGGCTGTTGATGCTGTAGTGCTAAGTGCATATTTTGCGTTGCTGGTCATCACTAGGAGTCGGTTCACAGAAGCTTCACATTGCTGGTCGCCATAGACGGCAAGATCCTGGTGCAAACAAGCCCAATCCCATTCACTAGGAGCCCAAAACTTCAGGATTTCTCCTTTTCTTCTAGGAGGATCTCAACTGATGCCACTCCAATGGTACTGGCAGATCCAGTGCAGCAGGTCAGCTAGTCAGTTACAGAGAGATCTCTAGAGCTTGTTGTGTCCCTATAGCTCAGAACAGTAGGCCAGCTAACTAGCTCTTGCAGTCACTAAGGTAACCTAGGATGAAGGGTGCATGTCCAATATTCCGCCTCAGACAAGAGGGCTAGACTCAAACAGCAGGGCAGTCCTTTTTCTGTAGTATTCGCACATCCAAGAATGGGCCCTGGAGTCCTATCTTTATTTCTGGTGGAAGCTTTGAAATGGGAGACGCTTCTGGAGATCCCCCCACCCACAGAGGTGTCTGGAATTTCCTGTCTCCCTGCCATGGTGGCAGTCTGTCTGCAGTCACATTAGGCTAGTGTGAAGTTCTCTGCATGTGAGCTGAGGCAGTGTCTTTGAAGTGCAAGTAGAGCTGTGCAGAGCCTTGCCCTTACATTCTGCCTCCAATGGCCCATCCTGACAACATTGAGCCTTCAATTCTGTGGCTGTCTGGGAAGAACGCACAAAAAGCAACATCATTTAGTCAAGTGACCCAGGAAACAGGTTGCAAGCACCAAATGGCTAGGACAAGAAAATGCCAACTTTCTAGAAGTAGTATTTTCAGAATTATGACTTAAAATCCAACTTTGCCAGTAAAGAAGGTTTTAGATTACAATTCCTCAGACACCAAACATGATATTCCCACTTGCACCAAAGCAAATACTATCCCTTATTAAATGTTATAAGGTATACTATTATTAACCTATGGCAGAGGCGAGCCTTGGAATAGTGAAACACAAATATGAGAGTTTTTCACTATCAGGAAATGTAAATTTTAAAAGTACATGATCAGCCATTTAAATACAATGCACACTGCCCTATGGGCTGTTTAGACCCTACCCTAGGGGCAACTGATATGTATTCAAAAAGAGAGTTCAGGCCTAGCAAAAGGTTTATTTTTGCCAGGTAGAAATGGCAATACTGTACATGCAAGCTGCAATGACTGGCCATTGACACGTTTTAAAGGGCTACGTAAGTGAGTGGCACAATGGGTGCTGCAGGCCCTCTAGTGGCATTTAATTTGCAGGCCCTTGATACACATAGCACCACCTTACTAGGAAATTATAAGTAAATAAAATGTGCCAATTTGTTGTAAACCTCAGCACTAGTTTTAAAGGAGAAAGTGCAAGCACTTAAGCACTGATTAGCAGTGGTAAGGTACATACAGTCCTAAAAAGCAACAAAAACTAGTTTAGAGAACAGGAGGGGTGAATGCAAATGTTTAGGGGTGAAACAGCAGAGGGGGCCAGGTCAAATATGGCCCCTCTCAAGCCTGAAGCCAAGGTAGAATTGTCAAAACCATAATAGGCTTCCCTGCTTGAGCAGGAGAAGATAAACAGTGGCCCTCAACTGCACGGACCATTATTTGTTCGATATCCTTATGGGCTCAGTTGGATCCGTCTGTCCACACTATTTTGAACCACTTGATTGACCCATGGGGAACACTTTTCCTCACTTGTAGACCCCATCAGTGAAACTCCTAACCTTAACTTGCTGACTGATGGATTCATCTCAATAGGCAGACAGTACCACCATGGTCAACAAAGTGATGTGTCCTATTCCACCCCTCGGATCAGACATATGTCTCCTCCCTAAGGAAAACTCTGCCTAGAAAAACAGAAGCCAAGAGAGGCCACTGACAGCTGTCAATTTCAAGTGCCAGGTCCCAAACCATCTAGGGTTTTCTGACCTCTGGAGGTTTTCAGATTGGGGGCAACAGCCCCAAGAGTAACATACACTACTTCCACTCTCACAGCCAGAGACTGGTATCTCAGCCCAGAGTCTGAACCCTGAGGCTAAACAGGTGCCTGGCAAGCCAAGAGTTCTAACTGTAAACCACCACCCCCTCAAGAGTGCCCCACTTTTATCAGTGTCATGCAGGAATCTGCCTGGTGCAGGTCCTCAAATCTCTGTCTATGTGACAGCACAGGGAGCATCTCCAGGTCAGACGTGTCCTCACCAGGGTCAGTCTTGGGGATCTCTGTTCCCACAGTGCTGGCAAACCCTGATCCACTTTTCCTCCCACAGTGGGGCGCCCTTTGCCATTGTCCACCAGAACCTCCTCCCTGTTTCTCAGAAGGGGCATGGGAACCTGCAATAAATGCCATGTCTGGGAACAGACAGTCTTTGACAAAGTAAGGGAGTTTTGCAAGTATTTATTGAGATATGTATCTTGTCCCACAGATTATTCCCAGCTCCTGGTGGGGTGTCCTATCTTTGGTTTTCCCCAGGTGCAGTCATCCACTGGGGACAGCAGTCATACAGCGGTCCTAAAACAAACAAAGTGCAGGTGTCATATTAGTGAGTCTTCCATATAAACTATATATGGCTACTTTACCCATTATTAACACCAATGGTGTTCGTTGTAGAGTTGAATTTCATCATGCAACACCCGGCGACTTAGTGCTCAAGTCCTGGTTCATGCTTTGTGCGTGTACCATGCACTCTCTTCCCCACTCTAGTGCAACCAGCACCCACAAGTCGTCACGAGGAACGTCTACACAGTACCTCACATTCTCTCCCACCATCTCTGTAAAATGCTTTCATCTGTTTCTGGTACTTGTCTGGCTACGACTCTCCCGGGTTGCAGTGTTTGGTGCTGCAGTATTCGCCTGTTCCCCTGTACAGCTGGGCTAAAGTGCTCTGTCCAGGTTCTGCTCTCTGGGCTTCCCTACTAGCTTCCCATGCTCCTTCACGGTGCTCCTCGGCTCATCCTCTGGACCTCCTTCTCCTTCGCAGTGTTGCACGTCCCTGGCTATCATCACTGCTCTGCTCCTTCCAGTCCTGCTGAACTCCGCTGTTGATCCCAACTCTTCCTCTTCAATCTCCTTCCTGATTGCTGATACATCCCTTTGATCTGTTAATGGGATGATGTCACTGAGAACCTCTGAACTGCAGTTGTGTCCCAGACCCGCTCCCAACTTAGCATCCATGCTGGAGAGTCCGGGGAGCCTAGTCACCGGACTACAGAACCCTTACTCTCAGCTTTACTCTGGGACCAATAAGTTTCACCTTGGACCTCCCCCTTACTCTGCTGGACCGAAATGACAGTTCATTATGCACACTCAGGCTTCAATGAAATGCCTGAAACATGTTTTAAAAGGGATGCTTAATTGGGTTTCACAACAAGTGCTGCAGGCCCACTAGTGCCATTAAATTTACAGGCCTTGGGTACATGTAGTACCACCATACTAGGGACTTATAAGTAAATTGAATGTTACCATGTTTAAAGTAGAGAGCACAAGCACTTTAGCACTGGTTAGCAGTGGTAAACTGCTCAGAGTCTTCAAAGCCAACAAAAATAGGTTCAGAAAACAGGAGGCGTGAAGGCAAAAGGTTTGGAGGTGAGCCTGCTGAGAGCGCCAGGGGGGAATATATAATGTAAATCACATTGTCAGGTTTGCAGAAATGCTATTGTACCTCGCATCTCATAGTAATAAAGTGTTGGGTTTTTACTCAGGTAGGTGAACTTCAAGTTCCCATATGTAAATATAAGATATGGAATAGGGGAAATGTTTGATAATAATTGGGTCATTTTTTGTGTGTTATTCTCAGCATTCCTAGAAAGATACCACATTGAAGCAACTTCTTGGGATGTACTCATAAGGATTCTGCAATCGTGCCCCATTTTAAACAGGCTGCATAAGCAGAGTTCAGCTATACCCTCAAAGAAGAGTGGTAAAAAAAGATGTCTGAAGATAAAGTATGCATTACAGTTGAGAAATGTAAAAGGCATAAGCACCAAAATATTGCCAGAGTAGATACTTCTGATTATCAGCCAGTATTTTCAGCATAGCAGTAAGAATCTGTGTGAGAGACCCACTTTACATTGTGAACCATAATATGTTATCAGACAGCAAAGTACAACAAACGACCTTGCAAAGGGGGATTAGTAAATATCCTGCCATAAAGACAAACAGGGCATGTTTCCTAAACAAAAAAGTAATAAACCTGCATTTAAAATGCTATCATGTCAGTAAAGTGTACACATCAAACAAAAACACTGGCTCTGAATGAAAAGCCACATTATCTTGTTTCTCCATTCTAATAAATCGACTGCTTAATGCTATCACAAATGATAACGCAAATGAGCCAATGTAACTATCCGCAAGATTCGAAGGCCTTAATGGATGGCCTTTCCTAGCAACAGCAACCCTCAAAAACTCATGGCTGAAGGGGGGTCATTCGTTCTGTACCATTTCTTACATATATTTTTATGGTCTGGCTTGGCAGCACAGTTGTCACCACACAATTATATGAGAATAGCCCAGAGAGAGGGTCATTTGCACCACCCACATGTTTTAATTGGGCAGAAGTTGACTGCTTTCACAAAAAAGGGCTTACCCTCAACATAGCTAAGATCACTTTATTTTTTTTATCCAGCTGCCTGAGCTTGACCTTTCAGGTTCACACACATGATATTATAGTGTTATTAAACTGTCTTAGATAACTAGATAATTTATGGTGTTTTTCTCTGACAGCAGCACAGATGGGAGGAGGACAGTCATCAACCTACCCGAATTTTTAGGTCTGGCTTAACAGGGAAACTGTTATCTGATTTTTTAACCTACACCAGTATTATTCTACAGTTCTTTTCTTCCACATAATGCATACCCATTTCCGTGCTAACTATTTGGAATGCCTCACATTGCCATACAACATTCCTTTAAAGCCAGACCTATTGGCATAGCCAATGCTCGTTTGAAGTATTGGTAATATGGGGTCTTTCAGACACCTTGGCGGTCATTTTGACCCTGGCGATACGGGACCGCCCGGGCTAAAACGACAGAAGCACCGCCAACAGGCTGGCGGTGCTTCCAGGCGTATTACGACCGCGGCAGACGCGCTGCGGTCGCACCACCGGGGCCGGCGGTATTCCGCCACTTTTGCCCCGGCTGTGATAATCCGCCTGGGCAGCGCTGCTAGCAGCGCTGCCCAGGGGATTACGAGCCCCGACCGCCAGCCTTTTTCTGGCGGTATGAACCACCAGGGAAAGGCTGGCGGTACGGGGAGTCGTGGGGCCCCTGGGGGCCCCTGCACTGCCCATGCTACTGGCATGGGCAGTGCAGGGGTCCCCTGACAGGGCCCCATGTGGCTTTACACTGTCTGCTATGCAGACAGTGAAAAGCGCGACGGGTGCAACTGCACCCGTCGCACGGCCGCAACACCGCCGGCTCCATTTCGGCGCAGCGGGGATGTCCAAATGGGCACCGCGGGAGTGCGGACGCATTGGCGGCCACCCAGCGGTTACCGCCGCCCGCCAAAGCTGTAATAACCCCCTAAATCTGTCCAGACTTATAAACAAGTTCCAACCATATATATTACTACATTTTCTTTCCATTTTGAATCAGAAGGAGTAATTCATTCTTACCCTACAATGAAGAAAGTAAATGCTTTATATTTTCAATAAGTTTTGATTCTGTGCCTCTAAGGAATGAATACCCACTTGTTTCTCAATCATAGTACATTACTGCATAACCTCCCTGACCTTTATGACATGGGTGATAGAAAAATGTTGACTGACTTTGAAAGTGTTATTTTTGTTAATCTTCCTTTCTGTAAACACTATGAGGCCAACAGTGTGATGTTCAACTTACTTGCTGGTATCAACTCACTCAAGCTTCAAAGATGAGGTATAGTTGTTATGAGGGCTCGTGTACAGTGAGAAACAGTTATAGAGAAGATACTGAAAGGGCGCCTCCTTCACTAGAAAAGTCCAGTTCGAGGATATGGCTACCCATAAATCAAACACATTTCCTGATTAAACAACAAGCAGGATTCTAGATGGCTCTTCAATACATGGGTTCCGAGCTTCACTGACACATTTTCTCTCGGTGAAACCAAGTGGGACAAAGATATAACAGCATTTGATTTCAGCTCCTAGCTTCATATGTGTGATTGGAGAATGACAAACATGTTATAAACCCCTCCTACTGAGAGAATTAAAAGGTGCACTCCACTCCCAAGAGAGACAGAGGGAATCCTGGGCAAAAGAAGAGAAGACGGACTTAAGGGTCGCATAATTATTGTGTAGATTGCTGTGGCAGCAGGAATCGTGATTTCACAATTTAGCTGTAACGAATTATTACAGTGATGTCTTCTATATCTTACACAATAGTAACGTCATCACAAGGGCGCATTAAGAAAATAAGATTCAGGTTTTTATACATCTGTAATAATGCACATCATAAAACATTGATTTATTTCTTTAATGCAAAGTGAGCTGGTAGAACACATCTGCTTTTTAAAGACATTGGAAACTCACTGAGAAGTCCCGAATACACTGCACCGGGAAAAAATGTCTTTTTAGAAAGAGTATTAACTAGTTCTATATGGCCAAGCCTTATAATGCAGATACTGTAAATATGCTTAAATGTTATAAGTAAGTGATAATAAAATATTTAAAATGGTTCTGGATAATAGCGACAAGTACTCAATAAGATTAGACAATGTCATACCATAATACATCAAGAAACGTTTTGTAAGCATTGGCAGTTTTTATTTGTTCACAGATACACAAAATAAACCCCTACATTACTTTTCCTTATATTGCAAAACTACAACATCGCTCAACCCTTCTTAAACTCCAGACGGTAACTCAAATTACTTTTTAAAGATGTCTCCTTATTGGCAAGCTAGTTTTTCTACCATTTGTCAGAGCATGCTTGCAGCTCCTATTAAGACTCCTGGAGAGAGAACCATAAGTTCTCAAGCAATATAAAAAGCACCAAATGATAATTCAGATTCAGAGGTCATGTCATGTAAGGTCATGGTACATTACGTTGCGCTAGCTGCATTTATAGTTATTTATGCTGCCCGTAGGTTGAGTGGACTGATAGGGGCAGGATATTCAAGCTAGTGTTGCAGGTCTTTGTAGGGATGAATCAGGAGACACTGTGGTAGGAGGCCGTTTCTTCTTTATTACATTACCTAGGTAGAGCATAATCTCCAAACATCAAGTCACGGCTTAACCCAACTCCAACTATAACAACTGCCATTCTTTCCCTGGGCCCATGCAAGACAGCCATCTGTGCATCATAGTATTTTCCTGCCTCAATACGAAGGGGCTGACTTTGAGTTTCAAGAGACTCACATTTCTTAAGGACAAGTTCGATTTGAATCTTTAGACTTTCGTTTTCGTCCATTACCTCTATGCTTCATAATAATTGGATTTAAAGACATTTCAGGCGAACATTTGGTGAAGAACGAATTATTTCCTTAACTATCGTCTATATTGTTCGGGTAAATGCTTTGACTAATAAAAGGGCCTTGCAGTCTATTTGGTTTTGTTGAACTCTTCCCATCACCAGCTGTAGCATTTTCAACATGCCTGTGACTTAAAGATAAGGATATTTTTGTGAACTCAATGGTGGGCACATTAAGTATATTCTTTCAATTCGGCACTGTTCAAGTTAGGAACTGTTTCCACCTCAAAGCAAACCCCTACTTTAAAACTTCTTCACCGATATCTGCGCGATCACAGTCTGCTAGTACAACCACAATGTTATCTTTATGGGGCACAGTTATTTGCCTTTCCTTAATCATATTAGCTAAGCATGTTGTTGTACCCTGTTCTAACACAGATATATCCTGATCAGAAAGCTGCAATCCCTACAGTCGATATTTACGGGGTAATCCTGGGAACTGCAAGTCCTCTGGGAGTTCAACAAGACTTGATCTTTTCAGCACCTCTGAGTTTCCATAGTCAATATAGGTCACGTGGCAAAATGTGTCATTAATTACCTTTTGTAGTTTCCTCTATATCAATAGTTGTCTTGAGAAAACACCCCACCGTATATCTTTTGTACTTCAGGATTCCTGAAGATGGAGCCTTTCAGGGGGCAATACCAGCTGGTTCTTCCCATAACTGTGGAATATTGTGAGCTCTATCCACACACTGGGCCCAGAAGGTCACAGTGTCTTCTATGTGACTGACAAACACCTGCTCAACCCTTCCAAATCTTGACATTCGTCCATACTGAAAATCTAGCAGTGCCACAAGGTTTGAGAGGCTAGCAATCCTTTAGCGCCACACACACCACACAGCAGCTTAACCTCACTTATTGGCACACGTGCAGATTCATGAGCTACATGTCTGTCACCAGAACACCAATCAATGTCTCTATCCATCTTGCGCCTGCAGAGTTCCACTCCTGAGCATGCATACTCACAGTATTAGCCCCCACGCTCTTCTTTATTAATGGTGTCAGTAATGCACTTACGGGTTGAACTCATTATTCCTCCAAATCAAATGATATGTCAATTCCAGACCCGCACTTTGCTGATGATACCGTTCTAATCTCACATACCCCAATGGGTCTCCAGAACCTGTTAGAAAGATTTTAACATTTCTGTGATTCTAAGGGCCTCAAAATTTACTTACATCACTTTGAATGTGCACAAGACCATTAGGGGGAGACCGAGGATGGAGGGTATCTGTATGGATAAGTATCCACATATGATTATTTAGGTATTAGGGTTGATAGTAGCTTATCCTGGAAACTTCATATTGAGAAGAGCAGGGCTCTTTTGCTTCATAGAGGTGCAGCGATCCTAAAGATTCATAGAGCTTCTTCCACCAAACCCACGCCTCCCGCTGTTGAGATTCACAGAGCGAAGGTCCAAGTAGCCTCTCTCTATGGAGCGGAGATCTGGAGATTTGACAACGATAACGTACTGGCCATACGGGAGAATATATTTGCTAGATCACTAGGTAATTTACCTCAAAGTACACCCTTGTTATACTGGATATGACTGTACGCAACACCTGAGCTTGCTGCCTACAGGGATGTCCTTTAGGAGATTTTGAGGTTGGGCCCATTGGTACCTTACCCTGGCTTTGCCATGTGTGGGTCTGGTTGGGTGTTCTAGGACTGGAAACCATGAAACCATGTGTTCGGACACACCTTCTGTATCAGTGTCTTCCAAAGTTTAATTAACAGAGCAATATTGGGGTTACATTGTGTGTCTTAGTCAAAAGAACACCCTTATGGGCAGCTTATCAGAAACATTTATGGATGTGAAACCAGTACATTCTTTTGAATCATATTTACATGAGATGTCACTGATTCAGGCTAAAACTCTCTTTACTAAGTTTTGGTGTGGTACTTTAGGAATCAAACATTTTACGAATGAATTGAATTAAGGTACCATGCCGAGTAAACTCTGCAATATGTGCAATGAAAGTGTTGTGAAAAATATTGGTAAGGTACTATTCATTTGCACTGCATATCCTAATGCTTGTCGGAAATGGATCCACCCTCTAGGCCTTTCTCAAGGCTTCAGGAACTATTTGCTGGCGCTAATAACCTTCCAGAGCGATAAGTCACCTTTTATTGTGTTTTCTTTGAGCAAATCTTTATATTGTGTGTGGGTAAAGAAGAGGTTAGGTATGGATCTCTAAAGACACATATATAGTTTTAAGATAAAATAATTATTTTTACTTGTATTTTAGAAACTTGTAAAATATTGCTTTTATTGTGTTTTATGGAGTTTATTTCCAGAATGAACATATTGATTGATTGATTGTTTGGATGCCTTATAATATTCTCTCAGCCTCTCACTATGCTTAGCATTTCAGACACAGTACACTCTAACACTCTCATGGCCAAACACTATGACGTACCTTTCATTAGACAAAGAAATGGACAAAGCACACCCTCCCTCGGTCTCAAACACTGTTCATCCACCTTTATCTTGAAAAACAACAAACATTATATCTTCCACATTGTAAGGAAAACAGTGAAATACTGCTACCCCTCTCTTGGTCTCTCATAATTGGCAAGAAATAATAAACCATTTGAAAGGCTAACACAACAACACACACTCGCTACAGCTCATCAGTGAGACTTCCTAAGGCCCCAGATATAGGAGGGCTTGCAAACAGCACTCAACAACCACACTTTATGGACGGAGAACACAAGGCCACTGACCCATCAGGTTCACATAGAATACTGCCCATTCACAATCCACTCAGGTGGAACCCTCTAATATGCATACACGCTCCCACATTCCTGCCAGCTAATCAGTCAAACCTCCATTTTCAATCATGCACTTGACTACAAATCAACACATTCCATGCATCATCAAGTTCTCTGATGCACATTCTCCATCCGAGGAGCAGAATACTTAGAGAAACTGAGTCCAAAATACCATAAAGGATAGATGGAAAGGAAGGATCAGGAGAGATGAAAAAAAAGAAATTTTAATAGTGACAAAGAAGGCACGTTGTGAAGACAATGTTCATCATTAGAACATTTGTATCTCACCACCAGAATAATTCAGCATTGTGGGACCCAACCTTAGACATTTGTTGCCAATGAAAGAGCAGTAAAAACAAAATAAGTGATTAAGTGATATGGAAACATCCAACATATCATATAACATGTAGAGAACAGGAGAGGATAAATAAATGCTTTTTGTTTGTGACAATGTAAGGATTTAGGACAAGGCAGAGAGTAGAACTCATGATATACTGTAAACCAAGGAAAGCTCGAGGACACAAGAAGGCACCCCACTCAAACTTGTCTTCAGCTACTACCTCTTCCTTTGTGTTACATCTAGCTGTAAATCCAGTGCCAAAAAAGGGACTAGAGTGGAGTGAGTAAGAAATTAGGGGTTATCAGTTGTGCAGGATGTGAGTCCTCTTCAGGTAACAGGTCCACAATTTTCTCCTTACTGGGAAACAAGTGCCCTATTGTAGCACTTGACTCTCAGCATAGAGAAGCAGAGCAGTCCAAGGCCACTCAGGGGAGGTGGAGTGGGCTAGTAATCTCCATCCACTGGTACGCCATAAATTACTGTACAGTCATTGCTTTATCTTTTAAAAAGGGAAAGTACATTAATGACACAGGCCACAAACAAGTACATCAGGTGACTCCTTGGTGACTCCCTGAAATCACATTTCCTCCTTAGTAGGTGCTAAATCCCATAATCACAATGCCCTTCACTGATACCAGATATAACATCATATTGTAAGAGGGTGTCATGGCAAGTAAGGCAGGCCTATTGGCTTTGTCAAGAGGTCACCACATAATTGAAACAATATACATATATTCAGATTCATTATGAAAACCAGAGGAGTGAGACACCATATTCAAATGTATTTATTATTAATATTAAAAGTACTGCATTGTTAACCAATAACTATTGCCAATAAAAGCGCACTTATCTTAAAAGGCAGACGCTGGCGGTAAACACGTTCAGTGCAGTTCCACAAAATTACAGTGAGTGAGACTCAGGTAGTGAGACTCATCCACAGTAAAGGTCCAAAAACGGTGAGATCAAAAGTGAAAAATCCTGAAGGACTAAATGAGTGTACCCCATTTGCAACTGAGTGACACCTAGGGGAGATATAATCTGGCATTCACCTAGTCTAGTTCAAGCGCTCTAGGCTGTTTGAAGTATGGGACGCTAGGGGTGCACAGAGGATGAGCATGCACTTTTCACTCCAGAAGTTCAGGGCAACTGCAGAAATACTGATTTGAAAAGATGGGGGCCTTACTGATTAAGAGCAAGTGGCACAACTGTGAGAAAGGCTGGTTTTAGGACATCTGGAACCCATGCACAGCACATTGACATGATAGGGCAGTTTCCTGGCCAATGCTCTTTCATTTCAGAGTATGAGACACAGTTAGCACCACATTTGTTTGGTTACTGACAAAGAAGGGGGAGTGGCATGGGCAGTCAAATGTACATATTTATCAACTATTTTTGGAATTAATTGTGGTGTCCCAAAGAGGTTTGAACTGACATTTATTTATTTATTAGAATATAGTTGATCAAAATGATTCAGTGGTCATTAGCAAATAAGTTCTGTTTCATTTAAATTTTTGATAGACGTTAAACATTTTGCTCCTGGTGAAGGGATTATGATGTTCCAAAATACAGAGAAGACATATTTGAGAATCGTGAAAATATATTGATGATATATTTGAAAATTATCTGAAAACATACGAATATAGGAAAGCATTATTAAGAAATCTAGAAAAATATTTTCTTTTTACTAAAAGTAGTGATATATCCCATGAAAGCTATATATATGTATATATATAGCTCGGGAAGCCAAAATACAAGTGAATGATCACCTGTCTAACATTTATAGCTATTCTCATATTGATTTTGGCAATCATTTCAAAAAGGTCCTCAGACTCTTTGCATGACCAAGGTATGGCCAGAATTGTTAAATTTACTTGTGTCTCTCTTTGTGAAAAGTTAAGAGTTTCCACTTTCAGGAAGGGATTCAAAGCCTTCAAAGCTGTTGCTGTTGTAGATCGGTGTACGTGTATATTGAGCAAAACCAAAATAAACAGCTTGAAACCATAAAGCTGTAATGATGATCATATGGCACCCTAATAAAATGCTAAAATATAATTACCAAACTATAACTTTGCACCAAAAATCTCACTATTCTTGACCTGTCAGTCAGTCAGTCAAAAATCTTTATTTGGAATATTGCCATAAAAGTGCACGTGCATACATATATATCATCATAAAAATACAATACTTATTACTTAATCCGGAAGGCCAATTTCTTTGATTTGCTAATTTACAATTTACAAAACTAAAAATCTAAACATATCCCTTAGCCCTTCTAAGTCAATAGTTAATACTTATAAAATCATATACAACAATAAAACAGCATTTAAAATTACATTAACAAATAGTCACATCAACTAGTTCATATCGATTTCTGATGGTAATAGCTGATTTGATAAAAGTTAAAATAGAGCTGCACATTTGTTTGGATGAAAGGCTTTGAATACCAATCAGTCCTTCCTTAAAAGAACGAGTATGTAGATTGCACAAAATTGGTAATATAAAAGTTTTCCTAGGAACTGAATAAAGTGAACAAAATAAAATAAAGTGACAAGTGCTTTGTTTCGAGAAATTGTCACAAGGGCATGGCGGTAATATTTTTTCCCACACGCATTTTGTTGGAAACGCCACTCTAAAATGAATCATATTAAATCTAAAGAGTACAAGTAAAGAATATAGGGAGGGAAACGGAAACCAGACAAAATAAGGTTCTATCGAATTTGAAGAAGAAATATGTACATATAACTCAAAAGATTTCAGTTTCTCTGCCACTTGGTATCTATAATTCGCAGCGTACTCCATATAACGGAATTTAACAATTTCCTTTGTGTTGACAGGCATAAGCTCCGGTTTAAGATACATAAACTCCAAGTCCAATTTTCGAAAACAATTTTGAATAAAATTTAACCATGGAATTTTGTTGTTGTTTGCTAACGAAATGCAGTCTTATGCACAATCCTGTATTAAAGTAGCCGCCAGGTTTGACCATACTTTTATCCATAACAAAAGGGGGGCAATATCTATCAAGTCTGTAACGTAGCGGATTCCCAACTCCTCATGGCATATAATATTCGCTACATTCTTAGGTACCATAAGTAGCCGATGGAGAAATTTATTTTCCGCCCGTTGTAATGTGGTTGAGCTGGTATATCCCCAAAGGCCCCTCCCCCCATAAATCGCCACCGAAACACATTTGGATTTATGGAGAGTAATGATCTGATGAACTGGTCTGTGCCCTAGTCTACGGGCAAAACGAAAAATCGCTTCCACATTTCTTTCCATTTGTTGAAGCTTAAAATTCAAGTGGGATTTCCATGACAGAGAGGAACTTAGGTGCAAACCTAAATAACAAAAATCTTTCACCTTTGTTAAGGTGTTCCCCCCCATTATAAAACATTTAGTACGTGTATTTCTAGGACACAGATCATAACATGTGACTTTTTAAAATTGACTTTCAGCTCAAGCTCTTGTGTATACGTTAAAAAAAGATCCAAAAGGGTCTGTAGACCATTGGCCGTACGAGCAATTAAAACGGCATCATCAGAATACAATAAAATCGGCAATTGTCTAAAACCCATCCTTGGGAAATCCTTACCATTTTGAGCTAAATAACTATACAAGCCGTTAGTGTATAACAAAAAAAAAAAAAACCAAAGTGCAACCCTGTCTAACACCCCGACTGGATGCAAGTGGATGGGACCTTTCGCCATGTTGACCAAACTGAATTGAGATAGTAAAATCAGAGTATAAACGTTTGATCAGGTCCAACAAATCTTGCTCTACCCCCATTGTGTCCATTAGTGCCCACAATTTCACTCTGTTAACCATATCAAATGCATTGTATAGATCTATAAAGGCTAAGTGGATAGATTCCCTTTTGGCAGGAACATATTTGCTAAGAATAAGGTGCAAGTTTAGGGCCTGATCCACTGTGCCTAATCCAGGCCTAAAACCATATTGAATTGGCGATAAGATATTTGTCCTTGTCACCCATTCCTCCAGCCGATTCAAGATGACACTACCCAGGATCTTTGCCGTAGAGTCAATGAGAGAAATGGGTCTGTAACAAAAGGGGTCAAGCCTATTACCTTTTTTAAATATCGGGGCAATTATTGCCGTTAGCCATGAGGAAGGTATAGAGCTTTGGATGGCACTATTCAAAACATTTGTGATTAGCGGGACCCACAAATCAGGTAAAGATTTGAATAAGTCCACTGGACTAAGTGTTCTACCCAGACCCCCTTTGGTATCAGACAGTCATCCTCCCTATTATCCTGTCCTGAAAAATAAGGGTGATTGACCACCTTCCAAAATTGTGTGGGGTCCCTCATTTCCATGGCTGCCATGAGATCTTCCCATGCTCTAGAACGTACTTCATTCTTCCAATCCTCAAGGACTAACTTATATCGACCCCTAGCCTGTTTAACTAAATCACGGCTAAATGGAATAGTTTTGATAGCTATTTTTAGATCTCTGTGGGCAGCCGTGCAGGCCGAATTAAACCAGCGTTGAGGTTTTACACCTTTAGAATGTTCGGCACACGTCAGTGCCTCAGAAATAGCATGACTTAAAGACTCATAAGCAGCTACAAGATGGGCACAAATAGGTTGCAGAGACAAACAATTATTAATGTGAACCTTATTTTGTGTTATGATATCCTCATGAAAGGTGTTAGAATTTACTCTCTCCCACTTCATACGGGGGCAAAATTTATTTTAAAAACCACTTTCCCCTTGCATTCTATCATAGGTAAAATTACACTAGTTTTAAGGGCTAGTTTTATACTCAAGGGATTATGGTCACTGGCACAGTGGGATATAATCTTAAAATCCACAATTAAACGTGAAAGTGAGGGACAGATAAGGATAAAATCAATAATGCTACCATTTGTACTCGCTGTATAGGTGGGTATTTTTCTTATCTGACTATTTGTCATATCCCTTGCAAAAACAAGATCAAATTTATAGATAAGAGTATTCAGAGCGTTACCTAGATTAGAGTGAATAAAATGTGTAAGTGACTCTCTGCCTTCTATGGAGGCACCACATATATGGAGTAATTCATGATTACATAACTGAACATTAAAATCTCCGATCCAAATCATATCAAATTCCCTGTCCTGGAGTTTTCCTGCAGAGTCTAGAAAGTCTGTTAGCTCTTTGAGGCTTCCTAACAAGACATTGCACGGAATGTTGTTATAAAAATTTAGAAGTCAAATATCCTTGCGCCCAGCCATTGATAATAGGACCACCATAAAAAAGGCAGAAGACCAAATCAAAGAAACCTCAATTTTTGGAAGTAATAAGGACACGAGTACCAGGAGCCCACCGCTTGCTCTGCCCGCTGTGGATGGAAGAGCTGGCTGAAACACGGAATAACAACCATCCAAATAAAAAGGGGCCATAGACCAAGTTTCTTGGAGACAAATAATATCATAAGTAGATACAAACTCCAACCATTCTAAGTTTTCGACTTTCGATCAAAGCCCTGAGATATTCCAGCTAATTAAGGATAAAGATTCGGTGCTTTCCTGGGACATATTCCTTGGCTCCTAAATTATAGCAATATCTGTTATATTCTGTGATAAAATAACTGACTCATCAGACCCTGTCAATGATGCCAAAGACATATGCCCTCCCACCATCTCAATTTCCTGCGGAGTACCAATAAAAAAACACATCCCCTCCACTTGTCAATCATTAACATCAAGAGATGACAGATTTCGATTACCTTCAAAGTCGAATATGGGGTTCTGTGAAGGTACCTTTGACAAAGCTGCATTTAATCCGTAGGGAACCTTCGTAAAGGGAATTGTTAAAACAGTCGGCTCATAGAAAAAACTTAAAGGGTGAATTTTAATCCCACCATCCCCCTTCGCACACAATGGCATGGTCACCAACAAATAGTTAACCAAATAAGGGTTGGCAAAATGAATCACTATACAATCACCTTCATATGCTTTTTTGGACAGACCTACCCACTTCACCCTTCTTGCCATAATTGTTCTACTATTTAGATCGTCTTGATGTCTAAGCTTTTGCCTCATCCAATATGCACATTTCCTTATTAGAGACCGAGTATCTTCCTTCTGGGTACAGTCAAGAGGGGGCACGTTAGCTAAGACTAGAACATATGGCATACTGTCCGGCGGAAGCTGTAAAACCTCCTTTGGAGTGATTAAAGGTCTAGGCCTAAAGGCTGTATCAGATTTCAACAAGGTAGTCGTACTGCCAATCAGAGTAGGCAAAGGATCTGCTGGTGAATCATCATGAAAGCCGCGAGTGGATATACAGTGGGCCGAGGTTTGATCATAGTCCGTTAGACAATTGACTTGCTGTAAATCTTTGGGATCAGACGCAGTTTCATGGATAAGAGAAGCCGCGGGTTTTATATCAGTTTTTATGGTGGACAGTTGAGACAAAGATTTAGAAACAGTTTCTTGTAACTGCTTGAATTTAGTATTAATTAATAATATTAGTTTCTCCTCTAAAGCCACAAAGAGCGGTTTGAGCATTAGGTCCAGATTGGACAGATGGTTATCATTTAAATTTCTACTTTCTGAACCTAATACTCCTGATGGTAAACTTGCCGTGGAAAAATGTTCAACTGGGGCATCCAATGATGAAGAAATCGATTCCTTTACCTTCGGCGCTTGTTTTAACAACTTGGTACACTTGCGATGACCTCCTGCTTTCCTTTTTTTAGGAGGAGGAGGAATAGCAACCAAATGTTCAGTGATAGCTTCATTGCATACATTAGGAGACTGTAAGGAGTGCAAAACATTAATATTGTCTTTAGGTTGAGGCGAACCAAAATTACAAGGGGCAATTAGAAGATCTGTAGACTGAATATGAACCTGTAAGCAAAGACTACGGAAGCGTTGACAGCGTCACAACCACAGGAGATGCAGGAAGACTTAAGCTGAGGATCACTAGAGCTCTGGAGGAATCCGGCCGACTCAGGAGTTGAGTCCAGGGATGATGCTTAGTCAGGACAGGAATGAGGCCAAGCACTGGCTGAAGCTTTGGGTGTTGTTTAAATACTCTATGGATGTAGCTGACTCCTGAAAGGCACGTGGCTCACATGGGAGACAGGAAGGTTCCAATGGGCCCTGGGAGAGAACACCTGTCACACTAATGGTTTTGACCTTTAATGCAAGCAGTGTCAATCAATTAACATTAGCAGGTGAACTCAATGGGTCATGGTAGTTGGAACCAATAAACTAGAAACATATGTCTATTTCATGCAAGTGTTCAAACCGAAAATAAATTGACAATGGTACCAGAATGTTCTAATCATCTGGGAAGAGGCATGCCAAAGGATTAAGTGTAGTGGGACCATGGGACCCGAGGGGTGGTTATCCTGGTGTCGCAGGAGGCCATGAGGTGCCACAGGGAAAATTCAACATGAGCCCTGTGCACCAGACCCACTATACAGAGGGCACAAGAAGTTGCCATGACATTGGATCCGGTCCTGTCTGCAGGGACAACCCCAATCTTTTCGCCTTTTCCCCTCCAATTCTTGCTGAATTCATTTTTGTTGAAAATTTAGGACTTTGTGCACTTTACCACTGCTAACCAGTGCTAACATGCTTATGCTCTCTCTCCTGTAAATATGGTTTAATTGGCTCATACCCAATTGACATATTTAATTTACTTGTAAGTCTTTTGTAGAGTAGTGTACCATATACCCAGGACCTGTAGATTAAATGCTGCTAGTAGGCCTGCAGCACTTACTGTACAAACCACTTACTTAGCACCTTAAAAGATGTTCCAGGCCTGCCATTTTAGCCTGAATGCAGTATTAAACTGCCATGTTGACTTGGCATTAAAGTCCCCTTGTCAAGTCTTAAACTTCCCATTTATTACATATAGGTCACCCCTAAGGTAGGCCCTAGATATCCTGTAGGGCAGTGTACTTAAAAGGCTGAACATGCTCCTTCAGGTTTTGCATGTCCTGTAGTGAAAAACTTCTAAATTCATGTTTCACTACTGTGAGGCCTACCCCACACTTAGGATAACATTGGGGATTACTTATTACATTTAATAAGCTGTAATTTCCAAATGGGAGCGGGTAGCTATTTCAAGTTTGGTGTCTATGAAATTCTAATGTTAAACCCTCTTTAATGGTAAAGTCATATTTTTCATTACAATTTTGAAAATGACACCTTTATACCATTGCCATTTTCCTACCTTTATCACTTTTGTCTGTCTTAAAAGAGGGCCTGGGAACCCTTTAAGGTCCAGCATGCATGCTCCTACTCTGTAACTTGAACCTAAAGAGTATGCATTTCCAATTTTGATATGGTTCAAGGGTTTAGATCCAAGAAGAAATAAGGCAAGAGAGAAAAAGAGATTGGACTGTCGGTAATAAGGAGAGCTCCATGACCATGGATGTCCTGTTGCTCAGAAGCAAGAGCCCTCACACATCCATTTCAGTGTCATGCTTTATCCTTGGGCTAGCTCCTCGTTGGGCTAGTGTTGCAATACCCAACTAGCCCCTCGGGGGCACTTTGCCAGCGATCTTTTTAAATTTGCAGAGAATAAAGTAGATGGTGCACTATTCTAATGCCACTTCTGATCACTGCATCAATCAGCGGTCCCATTTTTTTGTTTTTAATCAAAACAAGGGAGCCCACTCATTAAATTTAGTTTTGGGTCATTTCTTAGTTATTTTTATTTTTATTTTCACTTTAAATTACCAATCTACATCTCAATCACCTGTCCCATCTACTTCATTATTAAAATGTATTCTAGTTTTTTTTAAAATAGGTTTGGGATTTTTCTTGTGTTTTAAATTGTTACTGTCTGAGTGCTGCACATATACTTACACATTGCCTCTCAGTTAAGCCTGACTGCTCTTTGTGCCAAGCTACCTAGGGTTATTTCTGTGTACTGGGGAAGGGGAGTTGGGTAGTTTGCATTATGGTTGTGTTGTTTGAGAGCTGTTCTAGCCATGCATCTGCACACTCACTACCACTCATATATGGCCTAACTGCATCAAGGCCAAGATGGTGGACCCATTCACACCACCCTCGGTCCTGCTGGTCTCTAACCTCTAACTTTATCTGCTGGAATTTGAGGGGACTCAACAGCATGGCAAAATGGTACAAGATATACTCAGACCTGAAGAGGTTTGATCCAAGAGACCCACCTTACTGTCCCGGAACATGACGCACTTAAGAGACAGTGGCATGGCCAGCTATATGCTATAACTTATTCTGCGCTTGCCAGAGGAGTTCTAATATGGGTTCATCCAGGGGACTCTTTTCAGGTTACGAAAGAACTGACTGATCCAGATGGACACTATGGGGGTCATTCCGACCCTGGTGGTCCATGACCGCCAGGGCCGGGGACCAGGGAAGCACCGCCAACAGGCTGGCGGTGCTTCCAGGGCCATTCTGACCGCGGCGGTAAAGCCGCGGTCAGAAAAGGGGAACCAGCGGTTTCCCGACGGTTTTCCCCTGGCCCAGGGAATCCTCCATGGGGATTCCGACCCCCTTCCTGCCACTTTGTTTCTGGCAGTTCTTACCGCCAGGAACAGGATGGCGGGAAGGGGTGTCGTGGGGCCCCTGGGGGCCCCTGCACTGCCCATGGCACTGGAATGGGCAGTGCAGGGGCCCCCTAACAGGGCCCCATGAAGATTTTCACTGTCTGCTTTGCAGACAGTGAAAATCGCGACGGGTGCAACTGCACCCGTCGCACCCCTGCAACTCCGACGGCTCCATTCGGAGCCGGCTTCCTCGTTGCAGGGCCTTTCCCGCTGGGCCGGCGGGTGCCCTTTTGGCGGTCGCCCGCCGGCCCAGCGGGAAAGCCAGAATGGCATCCGCCATTTGGCGGTGACCGCATGGCGGGCGGCGACCGCCGCCCGCCGCGGTCAGAATGACCACCTATGTCCTAATGTACGGACAATGGGCAGGGCAGGACCTCACAATAGTGGGAATATATGTACACAATTAAGACCAGGGAGCCTTCTTCACTAGGCTTTCTGGGATTATGGCCCCCTTTTTGACACTACAATAATCCTAGGAGGAGATTATAACTGTATATCAGATACTTGCCTTAACAGGTCACACCCTCCTTAGGGTACCTCCCCAGTGCAGTGTATGACCTCCATGTTAGGCTTGACACATTCCTGTTTACTCTAGATGTCCACAGTATGTTTCAGTCATCAAAGTATTTATATCCGACACTATCTGATCACAACCCCCTATTGTTATCACTAGAGTGACACAGAGATTGCCCCCGTATACCGACTTGGCGTCTAAAAATAGAAAACTTGGACAATAGAGTATTTTGCCAGACTATTGGAGAAGCCATCCATAGCTACTTCTTGGAGAACACAGCGTCCACCCCGCCCGGAAAACAGAATAGGAAGCCTTTAAAACAGTAATCAGCGGCAGGTGCATAGCAGAGGTAGTGGGAGACAGGCGTACTCTGGTTCAGGGAATTAGAACAAGGAAAAGGATTGGAATGTGAGAGGCCAAATGACCTTGCCATTGGGCCGCGATTGCTGGAGGCTAAGGAGGAGATGGCAGCTTCAGCAGAGAGGCTACAATGCTTTGACTATAAAGCCTATATGACACAAGCACACACCAAAATTGACAAGGCTGGAACCATATAAGCATGGTTGGTGAACCCTACCCCCAATAACTACCTGAAGTTAGAAAATGAGGCCACAAATGGTGCACAGTTGTATCATCAGACCAATATTAATACTAGATTTGCACTGTATTACACCTCCTTATATGCACAAGCGGGGCTGGCCTTCCTCCCTCCCACCTGAAGCTTCTCACCTCTCACACCTCCCAGAGGAGGCTGAGCAGGGCCTAGGGGGACCAATAACCATTCCTGAGATCAGGGCAGCTATGGCTAGAGGTAAAATGCCGGTTGTAGCTGGCCTCCAAGTGGAGATCCATGCCACATACTGAACCACCTCCTAGATTGGTGGAGCTTTATACAGAGAAACTGGGGATAGGTCTTCTCCCCCCTATGACGAGAGAGATCTTACTCATACTGTTACTAAAGCCGGGCAAACCAACTACAGAGTTGCAGTCATACCACCCATTATCCATGCTGAATATGGATTGCAAAATCCTGAGTTGAATCCTGGCTACAGGCCTTCTCTCACACATGCCTAAACTGGTCCACCCAGATCAAACTGGCTTCATCCCAGGCTGTAACACAGCCACCAACCTTAAACACCTTATCTCCCTTCTGTGCCCTATGCACCCAGAGACGGAGGGAGCGGTGGTAATGGCAACGGTGATAATGGCAATCAACATAGAAAAGACTGAGATGGGACTATCTGTCTCGGGCTATGGAGAAGTTGGGACTGGGACATGGGTTCATCAGATGGACCAAACTACTATGCACAGCGCCAACGGCCTACATTAAAATGAGTAGAACAATTTCAGAATCATATATAGTGAGTAGGGGTACAAGACAAGGTTGCCCCCTTCCCCCCTTGTATTTGCAGTGGCGGTGGAGCCCCTAGCACATGCAGCCAGGGTTGGGAATCACTACGATGGATTAATAGTATATTAGTACCCACATAAAATAGCGTTATAAGTGGATGACATGATCCTTTTCCTCCGTAAAGCTGATTCACACCTACGGGGAGCCATCACACTACTCGAATGATTTGGGAATCTGTCGAGCCTCCGAAAAAACTGGCAAAACTCCCTCATTTTCCTACTCCACCTTCACTTCCCCCCACCACACGACTTACAGGGTTAGAAATGGGAAGAGTCCATGTTTAGATATCTTGCAGTGCAAATTTATCACAAACCCTATGACTTACAGGAGGGAAATGTGGGTGCAGGTATCAGGAAACTCAGAGGAAATGTGACATTCTGGAGGTTGCTTCTGCTATCAGTGGCAGGCCGCATAGCGGTAGCTAAAATGGTGGCATTACCAAGGCTACTTTACTTCTTTACTACACAACCAATCTTCCTTCCATGATCCCTCTTCCGGGAACTATATACAATAATACTTGAACACATTGAGGGAAGGGTGGGCAGACATGGAAATATATTATCTGGCAGGTCAAACCCAGTGGTTTGCACAATGGATCCATGCATGGCAGCAGAACTCCACAATGTTACACCCTACCTCGTACTACTCCACGTCCTAATGGCACCTACACAAGCTCACCCTGGCGATTCAGCAGAATTACAAGTAATAAAACGCTGCTGATTGTGTGGTCTGCAGCACACTCGGACAACATCCCCATACGCCCCTGAACTCCCACTGAGATTCCTAGTAACCCTGCCAGGAGGACAGGCCTTAAGTGGGATTTCAGGATGGGCAGAACACAATATTACAACCCTGGGAGACCTTTATAGGAATGGGAAGCTTATGCCCTTTGATGTCCTGACAGACAACTATGGACTACCACAAGGACAATTCCTACTACATAGAACGCTACTCACCAGAATTTGGCAGTATTGAAGAAAGGGGCCTATAGAACACCAGGTTCATTTGGGCTGCCAGAATCTATGTACCGTAACCGGTAAGGTTAGCGCAGTCACGCAACTGCACAATGCCTTAGGTGCAGACACATTATTCCCACTAGATGCCTTGCACCTTAAATGGGAAACAATCTTGGCCTCCCTATAGACGACACAAAATGGTCCAACATCTTATCACACACAAGTACAATATCCAGGAAAGCCTGCTTTAAATTAATACATTTCTTTATACTGCTCTGGGCTTATCTCAAACCTAATAGAATAGCACAAATGTTTAACACAGATGATACCCTTTGCTCTCATTGCTCAGAACAGAAAGCCAACTTTTTTCACATGATGTGGTCCTGCCTGCAGCTGATGGACTTTTGGGAGGGAGTATTCCACTGTATAGCGGAGGTGATGGAGAGGCGGATCCCGGCCACTCCTATGAATGGCCTACTGGAAGGTTTTTTGTGCCCCCACTCACTAAAACTGACTACGAAATTTATAGATGTGGCTTTCATACTAGCTAAAACAATGCACTGGAAAGCTTCCAAGAGCCCTTGTTTAGACCAATGGAAAAAACCTTGTTGCTGTGGGCGGACATAGAAGGACGAGTGTTATATTTAAAAGCTGCGAAAGTGCATTATACTGCAAATAAATCCAGGGACTAGGACCTACTGGTTGACTGTTGAAAGGATCCTGATTTGTCTGCCCCTGACACCTCCTTATCACCTTCACACCATGCGGACACTGAAGAAGCAGGGACCACAGAAGTACTATTACATTAGTGTGAATCATTTCATTGGACAAGATACATGGATGGGGCCGTTTCATATGCTTGCTATGTCGCAGATGCAGAGCAGTGTGTAAGTTAACGATGTTAGATTGTTCTTCACCGAGTGGGTTGTATGCATCACATGACACACATAATTGTGCAGATGACGACTACTGTATAACAAATGTATGCGTCCTTCTGTTTGGTGTGTTTTACTTGAAATGCCAATAAAATTGGTTTAAAAAAAAGCTACCTAGGGTTAAGCACTGGTTAATTTAGTGACTTTAAAGGTTAAGCACAAGTTAATTTAGTGACTTTCTGTGGTTCACCCTGCCAGGGATTGTGGCTGCTGCTTAGCCAGGGCTCACACCCCAGTCAACTAACAACCCAGTTTCTAGCAGCCTGATACCCTGATCCCAGGTCCTGACTTGCACCAAGAGGAAGTTAACGTATCAGGTATTTGATTTGTTTTCCTGATAATTATTTTTATTTATATAGTTAGTTGCTTTGAATTCATTTCTCACTTATGACCTCCTCAGAGTGAATTGTCAACATGTTTCAAACATGAACTATTCCCTCGGCCTCCTCAGGACAATGACAAGGACATGATTGTTTTGCTCTAAAACACATAAACAAATTACTATCAAGATCTACTCAGTAGATATTTCACATATATATTATCCCCTGTTTAGCTACCTGTCTCCTCACAACTCTATATGTAAATTCTACCATATTTGACCATATTTGTCTAGCCATATCAAAATAACCTCAAATACACTTTCATCATGACTTAAGTTTTCTTTTCCTGAAACTGTATTATTTTCTCCTATTTAGACCTGTTGTCTACCATTATGTCAAGCGCGCTCCCCCTGGAAATCGGCCATGACTCCCTAAGAGTCATAGCCAACTCAAAACTGTCATTGATGTCATAGAATAAGAGAGTTGTCAATGTCTCTTTCTTTCAATTTTGCATTGTTTCTTTTCTTTCATTGTCCCACTAAGTCACTGCAAAGAATGCATTTTTGTTGTCTTCCTATATGGACTGTTAGAATACAGTATTCCATGTTCTCCCCACTTGCTCCATTGCATGTCTAAGTGAGTTCAGAACATTTCAGTTGTTTGACCATATTCTGCAGTTCCTGCACTAGCCTCTGATGCATAAAACAATGCACATTCACATCTCCTTTTGCAGTCCTTGGAACCTTTATATAATCTGGGCCACTGTTTCTTTTGCCTAAATTACAAAAATACTCTATGAGACAATGCCTGAGATCCCTTGCCAGTTTCCTCACTGCATTTACTTTATATAGCAAATAACAACTCATTTAGAGTGCATGTTACACTTGTTTGGAACTCTCTCCCCATTTCTCTTGTAATAGAACATTACCATCTGAATGTCTGGAGAACAAATTGGGCTCCTCATCATCAACAAAGCATCTTACACATCCCTGTACATTGTTTACATTATAATGAGACCACGTTTGGAGATGGTGTACGTCCTAAGTTCATATAACCTACCTTTCCACAAAACAATACAGATATCCGCACATACATACATATTGCTTGCCGAGATCCCATCTCAAGTTTCCTCTTTTATAAAGACCACCGGTATGGCGTAGTTTGCTAAAGCAATTTTTGCTGCATCTCGTTGGAGTGAAGGGCTTAGTATGACGCCTCACTTACCCATTACAAGCATAATTACATTTCAAGCAGTACAAAAGTAATTCCTTTGGCAATATCAGTAAGTATGACAAAATGTTTAGTATTAGCATCATCATCACACAGTTTTATTCGATCAACAGACCATCAAAGCAATACAGCAATAAATATCATCATAGATAAAAATGAATACAAACCCATTAAAACCATTACTAATAAGAATGTAAAAGACAATTGCCCATCAAAACGTCCAATCCCGTCTTCCTTAAAATTCATTTTACATAAAAGTGATGTACACACCATGCTGCCACTAAAAACCTACTAACAGCATAAATTAATACATTAGAGTTATGACTTTTTAAAATCCTCAAGGCTAGGTTGCATTTCCCTATTCCCATTTCCCGACAAATTACGGATCCATTTTGTCCTAGCAGATGAGTAGGCAGGGCAAAAAAACATAAAGTGCTCAACTGTTTCGGGGATAACACTGCACACAAGACATATATCAGTTGCAACATTTGATCCCCATCTACTCGTCAAGGACTTCAATGGCAATGGCCCAAAACGAAATCTAGCATATAATCCCTTACCTAATATGTTTGGTATTATATCTAGATACGATTCAAACCGTGGGTACCATTTAAAATCAATAAAAAGATTGGTTAAACGACCATGGGATTTGCGGATGATTTAATCATTTCTAACGTATGACCAATATGTACACTTCAATACTTTTGTATGTGATTTCTGAAGTTTATGAGGACTCTCCCAAAAGTCGCCTAGGCCCAAGGTGAAAAACCAGCTAGATACATGTTTAACCCATGGAATAGTAGGTTGGACACTTTAGCAGTTCAAGGAGTGAAGTGTTATAAACGTCCAATTCGGGAACTGTCCAAAGCCTTACCCAGTATAGTAGGGGTATTAAGATGATTAAATCAGCTATCCGTTTAGGACCCAAATCAAGAAATAATGGAATCAATGGGGTACTGAGAGGACACACACATAGGGCCCTTGCGAAGTTGTTTTCCCCAGCGGTTAGCCTATTACTGTCAAAGAAACCCCATACCTCAGCTCCGTAAACTGCGGCTCCCTGCACCTTGGCCACATATATCTTAATTGCTGGGGATACAGCTTTGGCCTTCGTACTCCTATAAAAGCGCAGTATAGATGCTGCGCAATGCTGAAGAAGTCCAACACTTTTGCTGACCTGTTCTTCCCAGTGCAATTTGTCTGTAAGCCTCACACCCAGGTAATCAATGGAGCTGACCTTATCCAAAAGATTACCATCTAAACTAATAGTACATTTCTTTCACAGTCCAGGACGGAGTACCATCAGTTTAGTTTTCGTGAAATTCAGCTCCAACCCATAATTCTGACAAAATAGATTGAATCTGTCAAGTAGGATTTGGAGGCCTATAGGGGTCTTTGTAATAAGAAGTTAATCACCTGCAAAGAGAAGGATAGGGATTTTCTGACCATTCAAGATAGGAGCATCATTTTGGCATGCCATCAAAACCCACACCACCTCATTAATAAAGAGAGAGAACTAGAGGGGGGCCAACACACAACCCTGGCGAACTCCCCTATTTATAGGGATTTTGTCAGTCAGCTCCCCTTGGTTGCCCCATCTCACTTGCGTGTAGGTATCTTCATGCAAGCTCTTTAAAATGTGAATTATGCTTCCCATAACGTCTCTCTTGGAACCAAATCAAAAGCCGATCTCAAGTCTACAAATACAACATATAAAGGTTGCTTTGCGAGAATTGCGTATTTCCAATATAAAACAGCCAACCTAAAAACCTGGTCCACTGTGCTAATTCTCGGTCGAAACCCCGCCTGGAAGGGAGAAAGGATCTGATGGTCAGTGACCCAAATTGTTAATCTCCCCAAAAGTTGTTTGGCAAAGATCTTTTGTAAATTATCAATGAGACTAATCGGTCTGTAATTTATTGGGAGGTTTGCATTACTCTTTTTTATAAATAGGAATGATTTCAGCTCCCTTCCACATGGCGGGAATCTGACCCCCTTCGGCAATTTTATTTGAAAGTGTATTAATGTACCAGCTCCATATAACTGGCTCGGATCTATAAAGATTACCTGGAATTTTGTCCGGTCCTGGAGCTTTACCAGGTTTTAAGGAATATATTTCTTCGATGGTTTCTTCAATGGAAAAGCAAATATGGAACTCAGAATTATATAAACCCCCACCCATGGGGGTAATTGATGAATTCACATCTAACAAAGATGAGGGATCTTGCGCCACATCATCAATGTCGAGGGCCACAGGAATATCAATTCTGTCATATAGGCATGAAAAATGTTCAACCCAACTCTCAGGTTGAATACGGTTTCTTATATTATTCCTACCCCCTTTTTCTCGTTTGGACAACAATTCCCAAAACAGTGTATTATTGTTGGATTCCATAGCATCCAACAATTCCTGCCAAATGGAGTCTTCCCAAGATTTCTTTGCTCGTAGGGTGGTCTCCTTATAAATGTGTCTGGCATGTAGTATTTCCCCCAGAGTCCCATTCGAAATGGCATTTTTCAACCCAGACTTGGCCTTGGAACATAGATTATTGAACCATCTATTGTTTGCCGGACCCCCACCTTGCGATCTTGACCCAACCTTTTTGCAAAATATACTTTGCAACTTTACAATCATAGTTTCATGTATACAAAGGAGCGGAATATCAACAAGGTCGTGATCTTCATAGGTAACCAGGTTATCTATAAATGCTTGATAGATCTCGCATAACAAGTAGGGATTCTACATCACCTTAGGCCACCCAACCCTCCTAGATGAATTAGTCAGGATAGGGGAAGGAACCAGGGTGTGTTGCAAGTCCAAAGTTCTTCCAAAGGCATCCCCAGAGAGTGATAGAAGCAAGGGATATTTGTCACTCTCACATCTCAGGTCCACCCTCATATCCCTCAACAGGGGCCATAATCTCACATCTACTAAAAAATAATCAATAACACTTGTCGTTGTACCTCATTTGAATGTGGGTGCAATATTTATATCGGAGGGAATGCGACCATTGCAGGCCCTGAGGTCGTACTTTAAGCATAAGGAAACCAACTGAGCAGCCACTCAAGAGTATGGGCAAAAACGGTCACTATTCAGCTGGGAGATCCCCCATAATTCCTCCTCCCCCTCTGTTAGTCCACTAAGCAGCATGGAAGGTTCGAAAGTGCAATTTACATCCCCAGCAAAAATTACATTGAATGTTGGGGGTAAGGTATCTAAAAAATTAGATAGCAGGTTTAAGGTCTGAGATTCAGATCCTCGTGGGACAGATCGGGCATAAACATTAATAAGAATTACACTAAAACTCTGTTGAAGCGAAATTTGCATTCCCATCAAATCAGCACAATCAAATTTTTAAATCTTAAAATCACATTGCAATTTTTTGTTTAAAAGGATTAAAAGCCCCCTTTTGCACAACCTGCAAGCTTCTCTGATGGTTGGGCTGGAGTATTAAAAGAAAGAAACCCATCAATATTAATTCTATCTTCCGCCCAGGTTTCCTGGAAGAGGCATATGTCTTGGGTGTTTATGTATGTAAACCAATCTAGATCATCCAATTTCCTGCAAGGCCAGCCAGATTCCAAGTCATTATTGATAGGCCATTATTGTCTAACTTAGATCCAAATGGCTGGAGACTAACATCCTCTGAGACTATCTCATTTGTAGTTGTCCCAACAGATTCATCCTTGTGTGGCTCCTCTAAACTATCCCTAACCTACGGCTGACCCGAGCGACCTGAAAAACTTCCGCCCCATCTCTCTTCTGCCTTTCCCAGCCAAAGTAATAGAGAAGACCGTCAACAAACAGCTGACCACCTTCCTGGAAGACAACAACCTGCTCGACCTCTCACAAACCGGATTCCGAACCAACCACAGCACTGAAACCGCCCTCATCTCAGTCACAGACGACATCAGAACCCTGATGGACAACGGTGAAACAGTCGCCCTCATTCTTCTCGACCTCTCGGCTGCCTTTGACACCGTCTGTCACCGCACCCTAATCACCCGCCTCCGCTCCACCGGGATCCAAGGCCAGGCCCTGGACTGGATCGTCTCCTTCCTCGCAAACCTTTCCCAAAGAGTTTACCTCCCTCCGTTTCACTCAGAACCCACCGAGATCATCTGCGGCGTACCTCAAGGCTCATCGCTCAGCCCGACACTCTTCAATGTCTACATGAGCCCCCTCGCCAACATCGTACGCAAGCACAACTTCATCATAACCTCCTACGCCGACGACACCCAACTTATACTCTCCCTCACCAAGGACCCCGCCAGCGCCAAGACCAACCTACAAGAGGGTATGAAGGACGTCGCAGATTGGATGAGGCTCAGCCGCCTAAAGCTGAACTCTGAAAAAACGGAAGTCCTCATCCTCGGCAACACCCCGTCCGCCTGGGACGACTCCTGGTGGCCCACGGCCCTCGGCACCGCACCGACCCCCACAGACCACGCCCGCAACCTCAGCTTCATCTTGGACCCTCTTCTCACCATGACCAAGCAAGTCAACGCTGTGTCCTCCGCCTGCTTCCTCACCCACCGCATGCTCCGCAAGATCTTCCGCTGGATCCCCGCCGACACCAGAAAAAACGTGACCCACGCCCTCGTCACAAGCCGCCTGGACTACGGCAACACCCTCTATGCCAGGACCACAGCCAAACTCCAAAATCGCCTGCAACGCATTCAAAACGCCTCGGCCCACCTCATCCTCGACGTACCCCGCAGCAGCCACATCTCCGCACACCTGAGACACCTGCATTGGCTCCCAGTCAGCAAAAGGATCACCTTCCGACTTCTCACCCACGCACACAAAGCCCTCCACGACAAGGGACCGGAATACCTCAACAGACGCCTCAGCTTCTACGTCCCCACCCGCCTCCTCCGCTCCTCTGGCCTCGCACTCGCTGCTGTCCCTCGCATCCGCCGCTCCACGGCGGGTGGGAAATCTTTCTCCTTCCTGGCGGCCAAGACCTGGAACTCCCTCCCCACCAGCCTCAGGACCACCCAGGACCACTCCGCTTTCCGGAGACTCCTAAAGACCTGGCTGTTCGAGCAGCGATAACCCCCCTTTTTCCCCTAGCGCCTTGAGACCCGCATGGGTGAGTAGCGCGCTTTATAAATGTTAATGATTTGATTTGATTTGACTTAAAGGTGCTTCCTGAGCCAAAGACAGTCATACAGATTCGCACCGCGTGGTTCCAGCAAGCACCAGGGGATCCCTCCAGGTATTGTGAGCCAACTGGCCACATATGAGAGCCTGGGTTACATTATCTAGGTCCAACACTAGGGTGATACCTCCCGTTTCTAGCCCCTTAAACTGACAAGTACGTGAATCAAAGGCAATAAGTTGGTCCACCAGAGGCTTATAAAAAAACTCAATTGAAATAATATAATTGTTTGGCCCCAATGGACACCATCTCTTTGCTTTAGAAATGTCCGAACGTATAACCGAAAGGCATTTCCATCAAAAACGTAGCCAATGTATAACCTTATTGATCCGTGACTCATGGTCCTCAATAACTCCTGGAGGCAACTTTGGCACGTAGTTCTGGTGGAGGGTGTTATTCCTGCCCTGGGTGCCTAAATTAGTTGGCAATGTAATTGGGCCACTGGGATCTCTATAAGAGAGAGTATCAGAAGTGGAATCATAAATAGGAGGTTGTACAAATAGCCTATCTATATCAAGTGAGGAACCAGACCCCTTACCAACTGATTTAGTAATGGTTTTGCACCTCCTGGGTAATTGGCTACTCTGGGGGACAGCGGGGCAAGCAATATTGGCAAAAGAATTCTCCAAGGAGGCCCCTTGCGTAAAAATACTATTAGAGCCCAACCGCTCAATTGTGGGGTAATCTACGGGATATGATTGATTGGCCTCTATATCAGCCATATGAACCCCCTTACTATGGGGGAGGTTAATTAATCCCCCATGTACAGTGGGGATAGGTGGAATTGGTTCAACCATCTTAATTCCTCCCTTCCCAAATGCCTCTGTCTGTTTGCATCTACATACGCATTGGAACATCGTTTTCACCTGCAGAATTTTAACTAGTTGCAATATCAGGTTCCTGTTCCGAACCAATAATGGTAGCAGGAATATTCGGAAGAACGGCAGCCTCTAAGCTTTGCTCAACCATAAAATGTTTGTGAGCTATGTGTAAGTCGTCTTCCTCAGACAAGGGGCCAAACCGATTTTTGCAAGGTATATTGGAAACCAACCTTATCTCAGGGCTCAGTGGGTACGGTATACTTATTACATCTTCTGCTTGGGGAATCCCCTGGCCAGACGAAGAATTAGTGGCACCGCCCGCAGTTCCCTGGGGTGGGGGATGAGTAGTGTCATTTAAGTTAGGCAGGATCCCTCCTCCCTCAGCCTGAGTAACAGGATCAGGGGTTTGACCCCTCCTCTTCTTTTTATTAAAATATTCTTGAATCCTCTTGGGTTGTGGCAAGGCCTTCTTTAGGGGTAGGGCTCCATTGGTACCCATTTCGCTATTCAAAATGGCCTCCACTTCCTCAAAGAGCAGGTCTATTTCTTCGAGAGGTTTGGGGCCACATCCTATAACCGTATTACCTAATTTCCTGGGGCACTTTTTCAGTTTCTTTGTATCGTTCAAGGGGACCGGCAGCTCAGCGGCCTTCCTCTTCCCCATTGAGCCAATAATAATAAGAGGCAACCCAAGATAATAAATAATAGGTAATATACAACTCTTACTTGCTGGATGTGTCCACTGCAAAGAGAATGGGCCCGGCCTTAATCGGGCGATCACGACTGTTTCTTAAGGAAGATGGCCAGCTTCATTCTTGTCACATGGAGAGAGAGGAGGGCGAAAGGAAAGGTCGGTCAATTGCCCAATCCAAGCGTGCGAACGACATTCAGATTCCCTGTCTACTATGAAAAGTCTGTTTATGAATGCTGCTCAAACACGCGGCGGTCGAATGGCTCAAATCCCACTACGTAAATGTGCTTTCCAGAGAAAAGTAAACACAGGGCATGACTTCCTCTCTCTTTTTTCATAGAAGGTTTGTTTACACTGGCTGATCACTTATTTTCCCTCCAAATCGAGGCTGTCGGGGATGTGCTAGCAGGAGGCACAAGATCGAGATTTAGCGCGATTGATGACTGTTTCACAACATCTTGTTTACAGGACGGTCTGTACTGTACTCACCGTACCCTCCAACGTGAGAAATCTTCGCCAAGTAGGGCCACTACCTTTCTGCTTCGGGACAGGAGGGGCTGCTACAACATGTCAGGCAGGTTTACTCTGGCACTGAGTTAAATATGGTAGCAAATTACACCCAGTTCTTCTAGATTAAAGAAAGATAACAGTTTTGCGCAACGTCCCTGTTTTCCTCCTCTGCTTTTTATTGGCACTGAATAACATATTTTTGAGTGGGGGCCTGGGGACACTTTTGTGATAAAGACAAGTTGAACTATAGCGTTCAGGGCTGAAAGAAAGACAGAAGGAAGAAAGATGTCAAAGAAAAAGAAAGAGGGAACAAAATAGGGTGGGAAAAATAGGAGGAGGGGTAAGAGATAAGCTTGGGGAAGGAATGAGAGAGTTAAAGAAGTGAAGAAAGAATTGATCGTGAGAAAGAAAGGCAAAAGAGAAACAAGATATAAGATGAGAAAGCGGCAAGACCTGAGAAATGAAGAGGGAAAGAGGTAAGAGATGAAAACGGAAGGAGGAGATAAAGCTAGGGATAGAATAAAAAAGCATAGAGAGAGAAAGATCAGAAATTAGCTAAGAGGAAAGAGGTGAAGATAAAAAAGAAAAGGAGAAGAGGTGAGAGGTAAAGGGTGAGAAAGGACAGAGGGAATAAAGGTAGGATCTGTTAAATGAACAAGGGAAGTAGGAGCTGTTAAATGAACAAGGGAAGGGATGTAACTGGTGAAAAAGGAAGAAGGTAAGAAAGGAAAGAAGTGAGAAAGGGACGTATGAAAGGGTAAAGATGAAGGGCAGGAGAAAGAGTGGAAGAATAAAATTATGGATTGAAGTAGCTATTAGAATGAAATATTCAATCGTACTCTGAAACCCAATGAATATGCCCTCTGGTGCTACATAACCCCCCCCCCCACTAAACATTAAGGGCCATATGTACGAACACTTTTTCCCATAGACACAGAATGGGTAAAAACCTTTGCTACATCTGGCCCTAAGTTGCCAAAGCATTGCAACCCCAACATAACGTCCCTTATCACACAACCTTTTCTCACAGCTCCAAGAGCTCATAGTAGTCAGACTACAGCACATCCTCAGACACACAACATGGTACCAAAGCCATATACTTGGCATAGCATTATGAACACATTCTTCACTCAACAACACCTGGTAGACAGTCGCTAACCATACCACCCATCCATGCGCAACACACACAGTGCTGTTGCAAGATAACTGGCAAGCTATGTCATTTAACACCGTTACCACTTCGGCCTATGCAATGGACAACCATTCAAACTCATGGTTTGGATCAGTCTGCAGAGTCCTACTGCATGTGCACCCAAGCACAGAGGTCTCCACCAATAAACAACAAATTTAAGAGGCAATTCCTCCATTTGCTGACATCCCACAACCATGTGGAATAGGTGGCTAGTTTAGAAAAAACACCAGATTTACATACAAAGGGTTGCAATGCCCTATAAAAACGAGATTACCATTTTATTTAATTTGGGTAAACATCACTTTACTATAGAGGAAATAGAATTAGCATACAGATGCAGTCACTCTGTCCCTTCTTTTACGTATGATTGAGCTAACTTGTAGCAAAGAATGTCGGAACACCTCTGATGCCTAGCTGGCATGTATGTCTCAGAATTAAAAAACATGCACACTAAGGGCCAGATTTAAAAGCCCCTTGCGCCCCTTAGTGCCACATTTGCAGCAACATTTTCGCACAAATGTGGTGCTAATGGGCCACTACCATAGCGCAATATTTACAAGAGTGGTGCAAACTAGGTTTGCGCCACATCATGCATAATATATGCATGATGTATGCAAAAGGGATGTTACCTCGTTAGAGGGTCGGTACAAATGCAGCCATGGAATCTACAAGTTTCCATTGCGCCATTTCTAGCATCATTTTTAACACCTGCTTGAAGAAGGCAATAAAATGAGGCTCCCATTAATCTCAATGGTCCTCTTAACACTATACTGGATTAGCATCATTTTTTTAATGCTAATCCAGTGTAGCGTTACAATAGCGTCATAAAAACTGACGCTATTACCCCTAACATGCGCCACATTGCACCATATTGTAAATACCGCGCTACCGTGGTGACATTAGGGGCACAAGGGGGCCACAAGAAAAGTGGCGCATCAATAGTGAAGCGCCACTTTCTTGTAAATATGGCCCTGTGTGTATTCTTCTACAGATTAATAGTTCTAACCCAATAGTATTGAGTAAAAGCAACAAAAAAAAAACCTTTCGGAGGATGGGTCCATTAAAGCTTGTCCTTAAAAGCATACCTAACTGGCCCCTGAATTGATGGACTGCCAAGAGGTGCAAGCAACCAATACTTAACTAAGTTTTGGGCACACACCCAATAATTAGTTATGAGTGGAAGACAAAGAGGCACACACACTGCCTTATCACAACTCATAGGTCCAACTTGTAAATAGGGTACATGATTGTTGTGGAGAGGGACACCACTGCACTCTATGCCAGTTCACTCTGCACCCATGCACTCTTTGCTTCTCTACTCAACACCAATGCACTCTATGCCACTCTACTGTGGACCACTGCACTTTATGCCACTCTATTCCGCACCACTGCAGCCCACGCCAATGCACTCTACTATGCAGCACCCTAATCTATGCCACTGAATTCTATGATGCTGCTTTGTGCGCTGTTGAATTCTATGCCACTTTACTCTATATGACTGCACTCAACTCCACTACAATCTGCAACACTCTGTGCCAACGCACTGTATACCAGTCCACTCTACTCTATGCCACTCGACATGACTCCTCTCGATGTCTCTCCAATACACTCCACTCTTCACTGTTCCACTCTATAGCACTCCACGCCCCTCTCCTATATGTCACCAACGTTTAGCCATGCTGAACAGCAGTCACTCTAATGTACGACACATTATACATTATAACACATTGCCAAAGTCAATAGCTCTTGCATAGGCAAGACCTATTGGCTTTGCCAATACTTGTTTATATTTGCCTGTCACTTGTCAATACAGCATGTGCTGGATTACCCACAGCCTGATTATTAGTATCAACATTTAAATTACTGAAGAATATAAACACCTAACGAATGAAGTCTGTCCTTTAGCAGGAGCTCTGAGCTAGTTTGGTCTTACAAAAAAACTTTGTGAAGCGTGTTAAGAATTCAGAATTCATGCCCATAGAGGAGGAAGCAACAGCTGTTAATTATTCTCCTTGCAGGTGTGGTCCCAAGCTGCGGAAGAGGGCCCTACCAAGGGGAGGGTAATAAACAGCCATTAGTGTCTCACAGTTAAGGGCAATAAGGCTATTAGCACCTCCCAAAAAATGTGGGATTGTTGCAGGAGTAGAAGCTGTCTCTCACTTGAAAGAGAGGTTAAAAAAGAGCTCCATTCTCCTATGGCCCTCCCTCAGTCTCTTATGAAGCAACCACTTGAGTGAAGGCATTAGAGACTCCTTCCTTGCTTTTGCTAAAAAAGAATCAGCCAAAGAAACAGAAAAACATAAACAAACTAGTTCTCTACTTTATTAGTTGATTATGATTCCCTCTCGCCAAAATTAAAAGGATGAATTGGACGGCTGTATTTCAATGACTGTTTTAGAAGAAGAGGCTGAGGAAGGGCCAGAAGTGAAAGGCACCTTTTTTTTCGAACTACTTTTCAGGTAAGAGGCAGCTACTGCTCCCTCAGTACTGATAGCGCTCACAGCATACCAAAGAGACTTTGGAAGACCTTGGGAGGCCTGCAAATAGAAGGCTCTTTGAAGATCTGTAACGGCAGCCACAGATCGCGAAGTGAGGATTCTGGCTGGCTAGTCAGCGCCTAATCTTCCATTAAGGCTGCTTATAAAAGTGAGTTGAGTAAACATAGCCATTGTAGTATCTTCCCCAGCCCTGGAGCATGCAAATAGATTACGTCACACACAGGAGCTGGGGTTTATTCTCCAACATCCATTCACACACATACCTTACGTCATATTTCCCAGATCCACACCCTGACACCTCCCTGCATATCACATGGTTCCTGTGTAGAGTCCACCCAAACCCACAAAGGTCCTAAGGTGCATAGTTTCAATATGCTACATCTCCCCTTTGTTAAAAAAAAAAAGGTGGCAGGCATAATTTGAAATCACATCTCCTCAATCAGTCTGTGAGGAGCTTGTACTGGTGTGCCAGCTCTGGTAATCTGAGGCGATCAGGGTCAAACTATATCAGGCAACGATGGTACAGGCTCAGGAGCCGGACCTGAGGGTGTGGTTGCTTCCAATGTGGTTGCAGAAGCTGACGAGTGTCGAGGTAGGTGTTTAAAGTGCGAGGTGTCCCGAATGATGGACTTTCCAGGATGTGTGCAGTCACCCTGTGTCCCTTGCATACCACCACTTATAAAGGGTTAGTGGTGAAAGGGGTGCCCATCTTTCATTTCTGTCTCTGCTTTACCAGCACCCAGTCTCCTTTGTTAAAGACCATTTCCTGGGTGTGTCATCACTGCATATACTTTTGTTTTGCTCTTATAAGAAGTCTCAGTGTCATAAAGTTTGTCAGCATTCACTGATCAATCAGATGCCTATTGAGGTAGTTTTGTTCTGATGGCACTCCCAATCAATAAGGTAGGTGGGATATCACACGTGGTGGAGTGAAGAATTGATCGATAAGCCCGGAGGGCCTGACACATAGCTTCGCTCAAAGCAATTCCTTCCATGGATACTTGTTCAATTACTCTCTTGAGGGTGCCTATAAATCTTTTGACTACACAATTGGCTCAGGCCAAAGGGGTATACTCTTTGGGTGTTTGATGTTTAGTTGTACAATAAACTCTTTTAACTCTTTGCTGTTGAAGGGTGGGCCATTATCAGATTTGAGGATCTCATGGATACTCCATGTTGCAAAGATGTTGTCAAGTCTTTCTATGACTTTATCATGAGTTGTCGAGGACAGTGTTTCCACCGATGGAAAAGAGGAATATTCATGTACGACTACCATGTGATGCTGTCTGTTTCTTAATGGTCCAAAAAAGTCAACTGCAACTCTGTCCTAGGCATGAGCAGGATTGTTAGACATAGTCACTGGGTGCTGTGTAACTTTAGGGGACAGGCAATTACTCTTACTCTTTCTACTCTCTCATCTAATAGAGGGAACCACACTCTGTCTAAATTCTCTTTTGGTGGCTACAATTCCACAATGTCCTTCATGGGCCATCTTGATGGTCCATTGTCTTAGGCTCTCAGGTAGGATGATTCTCAAGTCTCTCAGTATTGTGCCTTCTTGGGTGACTGCTAATTCATCCTGAACATTTTTGAGCTTTTGAATATAGTATCATCAGCCAAATGCTGGGCATGTCGTCTTCATGATTGTGTCTGAATGAGCTCTTTGACAATAGTCATGTCACGATCAGTGTTGGTGGCAGCAATAATTTGATCCACAGAAAGAGTTGCTGGTGTGCTGGATTTTACAATAAAATTGAGGTATTCTTCGGCCATCCCGGATGTCGAACTAGGAGGATGTAGCAGCGCTCATGAAAAGTATTCTGCTGGATTCTGGTCCTTCCCTGGATTGTATTCTTGCAGCCTCAATGCGAGGAGGCAATTTGGCCTTCGGGTTTCTGAAAATAGTGAGCAATGCCTGGTGGTCTGTGATGACAGTAAATCGTTTCCCATAAAGGAATATATGAAAAAGTTTGCAGGCTCACCCCACAGCTAGACTCTCCTCCTCGGCTGAGAGTAGGCACATTCTGTTTCAGACAGGCTTCGACTGGCATAGGCCACAATGTGTCTCTGCGCATTCAGATATCTGTTGTGTTGAGCAATGTATTGCCACCAGCCCCACTGGGCTTGCATCTACTGTGACCCTGGTATGCAGCTAGGGTTGAAGTAGGCCATTTTAGTTGCATTCTCAATTGCACGTTCAAAATAGACACACCTTTACAAAACACAGCCACATTGGACAATTCGAAATACACACACCTGATACACATACAAACACCACTCCCACACACCCATCACCATATAAAACCCACACCCACATCACCCACAAACCCCCACAAAGCGAATTTCAGAGACAAGGCGCAACACAGAGAGAGAGAGCACAGGGAACGCAAACCACAACACACACAGGAACCCAACATCATCACCCACACCACATCTACGCACAAAACACCACACACCACTACACTCATCACCACAAACACCACCCCACACCTCATCCACACCACCCCATGGCACCCCAAAGACACCCCAGGTTCACGGACCAAGAACTCAGGGTCATGGTGGAGGAAATAATCAGGGTAGAGCCCCAGCTCTTCGGCACACAGGTGCAGCACACCACAATAGCCAGGAAGGCGGAGCTATGGCAAAGGATCGTCGACAGGGTCAACGCTGTGGGACAGCATCCCAGAAATCGGGAAGACATCCAAAAGCGCTGGAACGACCTACGGGGGAAGGTGCGGGCGATGGTGTCAAGATACAACATCGCTGTGTAGAAGACTGGCGGCGGACCCCCACCCACTCCACCCGAATTCACAGCATGGGAGCAAGAGGTCTTGAACATCCTGCATCCTGAGGGCCTCGCTGGAGTAGGCGGAGGAATGGACTCTGGTAAGTCTAATCTCAACTACTCCACCCCCCCAACCACCAGCATGCCAACCCACACCCCCACCCTCACCCCTAACCCCCCAGCACACATACTCCCTGTTAATGTCTCACCAGCACAACCCACCCAACCCAACCCAAACCCCTGAATGCCAACACAAACCATGGACACCCATCACCTAAGCATGACCACTGCACATACCCATCCCCCCCCACAAACCACCCTCACAACTCCTCCCACATGGGACTGCCAGCACTGGGGGACAAGGGCACCCACAAATCACACGCCACGGCACACACAAAATCAATAACCATATTATTTTACCCCTGCAGGGCCCTAACGCCAACACACCGGCCAGGAGGGTCCAGATTTGTCCATCCCACCCCCAGAACAGGCCCCCAGTGATGACAGCAGCTCTGTCGACCTAGAACCTGATGACCAGCCCGGACCATCTGGGACCTCTGGACAGTCGGTTACCCTCAGTCAGCCCCAGGCCACAGCAGACCTACCCCCCTCAGGAAACACCAGCACAGCACCCACCCAGCGGGCCCATGCTTCTGTCTCCAGGACAGGTCAAGCAGCGGTGTGTCTACCAGTACAGGGCACCCAGGGTAACCCACAACCCCAACAACAACAGGGACCTGGGGGCACTGGTAGTGGGCACACCGTCCAGGGGACAGAGGCCCAGGAACAAAGAGGCACTGGGAGGGCTGCTGTGCGACAGAGGGAGGACAGGCCTAGGGAACCCACTGTCCAAGAGGCCCTCACCACCATCATGGGAGCGTACCACCACTCCCAAGAGACGATGGCGACGGTCCTGGCCAGGTTCCAGGAGATCCAGGCCATGCAGGAGGGCCAGTACATGGGGTTCCGGGAAGAACTGCGCACCGTCAGTTCCGCAATGGGTACAATCGTGGTGGCACTCAACCAGATTGTCACCACATTGCGGGACCATGTGGCACCCCAAAGGGCCCCTGCCACTAGCATGGAGGAAGAACAGCCCACCACCTCCGCCGGCGCTAGTGGTCAGGAGGCCCCGACACAACAGCAACGGCCCTCCCGGACCCCACCCCCTGCAGAACAAGAACCACCCAGCAAGAAAGGCCTGAGAGCGAGGAAGAAGACAGAGTAAGATGTCAAGACCCCCGCCATGCACGGAAACCCCCGGATGTCATCCCACTGTCCCACTTGTTTGCCCTGTCCAACCTTGAACTGCCCCTGCTCCACCTTCCACAGGCATATGGACAATGGACCTGTAGGAACGACAGTCTGGACACTGCCATGGACATGCCTCCACCATCACCCTGTTTGAACTATACACCTATTTTAAAACTTCAATAAACACAATTATTGCACATTAACCAACTGGATTCTGCTATCTATTTATTTATACCAAATGTATTCGATATAACCAACAAAACATTTCTAGTTACATTGTGATGACAACATACCAGTGTCACACAGCGGTAGTCCATGGGGAAAAAAACCAGAGGGCACTCCGTGGGGATCAGATCACTGAAATAGGAAGTGATATACACAACTAAGTTACCATTCATTGGGGTGAAAGGTCAGACAGTAGAGAGCCACAACAGTTACAGAGATAATACAATGCTGGAGTAGATTATTACCTGTGTGTCACTGGAAATACTGCAGTATCACTCTGTCCCTGTTGTCTGTGTCGTCCTCTTCGTCTTCCTCCTCTTCACTCTCCGCAGGCTCCACAGTGGCCACAACACCACCATCTGGACCATCCTCCTGCAGGAAAGGCACCTGGCGTCGCAAAGCCAGGTTGTGAAGCATGCAGCAGGCCACGATGATATGACACACCTTCCTTGGTGAGTACATTAGGGATCCACCAGTCATATGCAGGCACCTAAACCTGGCCTTCAGGAGGCCGAAGGTCCGCTCAATCACCCTCCTAGTCCGCCTATGGGCCTCATTGTACCGTTCCTCTGCCCTGGTCCTGGGATTCCTCACTGGTGTCAATAGCCAAGGCAGGTTTGGGTAACCAGAGTCACCAATTAGCCACACACGGTGTCTCTGTAGCTGTTCCATCACATAAGGGATGCTGCTATTTCGCATGATGTACGCGTCATGCACTGACCCTGGGAACTTGGCATTTAAATGGGAGATGTACTGGTCAGCCAAACAGACCACCTGGACATTCATCGAATGATACATTTTATGGTTCCTGTACACCTGCTCATCGTCTTTTGGGGGAACCAAAGCCACATGGGTACCATCAATGGCACCAATGATATTGGGAATGTGTCCAAGGGCATAGAAATCACCCTTCACTGTAGGCAAGTCACCCACCTCAGGGAAAATGATGTAGCTCCGCATGTATTTCATCAGGGCAGACAACACTCTGGACAACACCTTTATAAACATAGGCTGAGACATCCCAGATGAAATGGCCACGGTAGTTTGAAATGATCCACTTGCCAAAAAATGCAGTACTGACAGCACCTGCACTAGAGGCGGAATCCCTGTGGGTTGCCGGATGGGTGACATCAGGTCTGGCTCCAGCTGGGCACACAGTTCCTGGATAGTGGCACGGTTGAGTCTGTAGGTGAGTATGACGTGTCTTTCTTCCATTGTCGACAGGTCCACCAGCGGTCTGTACACGGGAAGGTTCCTCCGTCTCCTCGCAAGTCCCAGCGGACGATGCCTAGGAAGGACAACATGGAGCACAGAGTCAAGCAACCCACAGGTAAGTGCCCACAGCATGGCCAGTACACGAATCTCTCGGGATTGAATGGCTAGTATGATTGTCGGTGCAAGGCCTAGCCATGTGTGACGCAGTAGGAATGAAGCCATGTGGGCCCTTGAAATGGCGGCTGCCTGACCTGTGAAGTGTGACAATGTGAAGTGAGGTCATTGCGCAAGCGTGGCACACCGTGCCAGTAGGCGGTCGCAGTCCGCGGCGCAAAGCCGCATTGGACAACATTGAACCCTATGGGTTTGAGGAGCCAATGGCGGTGAGCGCCGGCGGTCGCGGTACGCACCGCCGCGGCCGTAACCGCCATTTTCTCTCTGCTTAATCACACGAGACCTGAGCATCCACAGGAGAGGACCTATACTGCAAGTGCTGCTGTGACCTCGGTCTGGAAGTGACAATGGCTGCTGCGACTGGGGAAAGGGCCCCCGCCTTCAGTTCTGAGGAGTTGGAGAAGCTCGTGGACGGGGTCCTCCCCCAGTATGCGCTACTCTATGGGCCTCCAGACCAACAGGTGAGTACACAGGGGCAATGCATAGTGCCCAATGCCTGGGCTGAGTGGGGAGGATGTACGATGGAGGGGAGGGCAGCAAATGACGAATGCATGGCACAACAGATGAGAGCATGTGCCACATGGCAAGGTTGGGGAGGGGGGGCCACTCACATCGAGCATGCAGAAAAGTGATGATGTTTCTCTTCCCCCCCTGTACATGTCACATAGGTCAGCGCCCATCAGAAGATTGACATTTGGCGTGCCATCGCCAAGGACGTCCGGGCCCTGGGGGTCCACACCAGAAGGGGCACCCACTGCCGCAAGAGGTGGGAGGACATCCGCCGCGGGAGCAGGAAGACCGCGGAGGCTCTGCTGGGGATGGCCTCCCAACCTAGGAGGGGTGCCAGTCGTACCTTGACCCCCCTGATGTCCCGGATCCTGGCGGTGGCCTACCCCGATTTAGATGGGCGCTTGAGGACATCACAGCAGACACAAGGGGGTGAGTACCAGCACATTCAGCTATTTTGCGCGCAGTGGAGGTGCCTGGGTGGGGGAGGAGGGCTGTGGGTATCCCTAGGCCAAGGCGATTTCTGTAGGATAGGCCCGTCTGTGAAGTATGGTCCTGTGCCCCCGCCCCCCACCTCTGTAGGGTGCCTAGTAACGCGATTCATGGAACGGTGTATACTGTGTGGGCAGTTGTCGCCCATAGGCTTGTAGGGCATGTCCCATTGAATGAGTAGTGTACCCCAAGTGCGCAGCGTAGTGCAGGGGGCTTCTGTGTCTGTCCTCTCCGCCAACGGTGTCCCCAATGCATGCACTCAACTTGTCTTTATGTTTTCCACCCCCCCCCCATTTTCTTTGTTTTTCTGTGAATGTGTGCATTAGCATCATCAGGCGGAGGAGAAGTGGCATCGGCGCAAGAGGGAGCTGCATCTCACATGGCCCCGGAGGGCCATGCAACGGACTCCGACATGACCAGTGAGACGGAGGGCGAGGGGGGCTCCACCACGGGGACCCGTGGAGACGGCAGCGACACGACACGTCCTCGGAAGGGAGCTCCCTTGCGGTGGCGGCAACATCCGTGCCCACCGCTCCTACAGGTACAGCCGCCACCCAGCGCACCAGCTCCGCCCTCCCAGCAGCCCCTCGGCCTTCGGCCCGTACCCGCAAGGCCAGGAAGCCGGCCATCTCCTTCGCCCCAGGCACCTCATGCCCTGCCCCAGTCACCCCTGCTGCCCTCAGTGAGGAGGTCATTGACCTCCTGAGGACCATCATTGTTGGGCAGTCTACCCTTTTGAATGCCATCCAGGGTGTGGAGAGGGAGGTGCATCAAAGCAATGCATACCTGGAGGGCCTTCATTCGGGTCAGGCTGCCCATCAACAATCGTTCAACGCTCTGGCCTCAGCACTGACGGCAGCGATTGTCCCTGTCTCCAGCCTCCCTCTTCTGACTCCCTCCACCCAGTCCCACTCCCCTGTTCCTCTGCCTATCCCATCCACACCTACAGACCAGCCTGCACACACCTCAACACCCAAGGGCAGGTCATCCAGACATAAGCACCACAGGACACACAAGCATTCACCCAAGCAACATCCAGATGCAGACATGCCAACAGCCACTACCTCCTCTGTGTCCCCCACCTCCTTGTCTCCCTCCTCCATCCCTGTGACGTCTCCACACACACCTGCAAGCACACCACCATCAGCCATTGCACCCATCACCAGCACACCCTCCACACCAGTCCGCACACGTGCAATCACCACCCCCACTGCCATGTACACGTCCCCTGTGTCCTCTCCCAGTGTGTCTGTCACCCCCGCTTCCCAACCACACAAACGCAGGAAGGCACCCAAACAACAGCCATCCACCTCACGTCAGCCTCCTGCCCAAGCACCTGCACCCAAAGACAGCACACTTGACTCTCCTACAACCACATCCTCTTCCTCCACTCCCATACCCACTCCAGCCACCCTTCCCATGGCTCCAAAGAAAATTTTCCTCTCAAAAGTGGACCTCTTTTCCTCACCTGACCCACCCCCTCCATCCCGTAAGAGTTCCACAAACACCTCAGCCACCACCAGCCCAGCAACTCCAAAGAACGTCGTGCCTGGTTTTTGGAGTCCGCCCTTTCCTTGGGCTGGGACATCGTCCAGCAGCAAAGGCACAGCCAGCCCCCCCCCCTGGGAAGAGGACCAAAAAACTGAAGGGCAGGCGCGACAGGCCTGATACGCCTGCCCCCAAGGAGGGCAGCCTTGCACCGTCACCTGCCACATCGGGTAAGGGAGCCAAGGGCCACGGACAGTCTGCCAAGGAGGGCAAGGGCAGCAAGGAGCAAAAGGCAGGGAGCAGCCGACCTGGCCATGAGGGCCCCACCAGCCCCATTCCGGGGGTATCGAAGGAGAGCCAGGGCCCCAGGACTCCATCACAGGAGGGCCCCGCAATGGAAAGGTCCGATGCAGAGTGAGCGGCAAGTATTGGCCAGGTGTGGTTCACTGGAAACACAAGACAGGCACCGCTGAACAGGGCCCCGCAGTGAGGAGCACCGCTGAACAGGGCCCCGCCGTGAGGAGCACCGTTGAACAGGGCCCCGCCGTGAGGAGCACCGCTGAACAGGGCCCCGCAGTGACCAGAACCGCTGAACAGGGCCCGCCGTGAGGAGCACCGCTGAACAGGGCCCTGCCGTGAGGAGCACCGCTGAACAGGGCCCCGCCGTGCCCAGAACCGCTGAACAGGGCCCCGCCGTGACCAGAACCGCTGAACAGGGCCCCGCCGTGAGAAGCACCGCTGAACAGGGCCCCGCCGTGAGGAGCACTGCTGAACAGGGCCCCGCCGGGAGGAGCACCGCTGAACAGGGCCCGCCGTGACCAGAACCGCTGAACAGGGCCCCGCCGTGAGGAGCACCGCTGAACAGGGCCCCGCCGTGAGGAGCACCGCTGAACAGGGCCCCGCCGTGAGGAGCACCGCTGAACAGGGCCCCGCCGTGAGGAGCACCGCTGAACAGGGCCCCGCCGTGCCCAGAACCGCTGAACAGGGCCCCGCCGTGACCAGAACCGCTGAACAGGGCCCCGCCGTGAGAAGCACCGCTGAACAGGGCCCTGCCGTGACCAGAACCGCTGAACAGGGCCCCGCCGTGAGAAGCACCGCTGAACAGGGCCCCGCCGTGAGGAGCACCGCTGAACAGGGCCCCGCCGTCACCAGAACCGCTGAACAGGGCCCCGCCTTGAGGAGCACCGCTGAACAGGGCCCCGCCGGGAGGAGCACCGCTGAACAGGGCCCCGCCGTGACCAGAACCGCTGAATAGGGCCCCGCCGTGAGGAGCACCTCTGAACAGGGACCCGCCGTGAGGAGCACCGCTGAACAGGGCCCCGCCGTGCCCAGAACCGCTGAACAGGGCCCCGCCGTGACCAGAACAGCTGAACAGGGCCCCGCCATGAGAAGCACCGCTGAACAGGGCCCGCCGTGACCAGAACCGCTGAACAGGGCCCGCCGTGACCAGAACCGCTGAACAGGGCTCCGCCGTGACCAGAACCGCTGAACAGGGCCCTTCCTCTCAAGCACCGCTCCGCTGGGCCCTTCCTGTCAAGCACCACTCCGCTGGGCCCTTCCTGTCAAGCACCGCTCCGCTGGGCCCTTCCTGTCAAGCACCGCTCCGCTGGGCCCTTCATCTCAAGCACCGCTCCTCTGGGCCCTTCATATCAAGCACCGCTCCGCTGGGCCCTTCCTGTCAAGCACCGCTCCGCTGGGCCCTTCCTGTCAAGCGCCGCTGGCCCATTGACAGTCCCGGTTCTGTGTCGGGCAGGCCTTCACGACGCACTCTGCCCACCATGCCTCCTCCATGACCAGTGGTCTCTGTAATCCACCTGATGGACTGTGGCTTTGCACTCCCCAGGATGTAACAGTGGGCTATCCACCCACTGTAGAGACTTGTGAGACTGTGGCTTTGCACTCCCCAGGATGGCACAGTGGGCAACCCACCCACTGTAGAGACTTGTGAGACTGTGGCTTTGCACTCCCCAGGATGGCACAGTGGGCAATCCCCCCACTGTAGAGACTTGTGAGACTGTGGCTTTGCACTCCCCAGGATGGCACAGTGGGCAATCCACCCACTGTAGAGACTTGTGAGACTGTGGCTTTGCACTCCCCAGGATGGCACAGTGGGCAATCCACCCACTGTAGATACTTGTGAGACTGTGGCTTTGCACTCCCCAGGATGGCACAGTGGGCATGGAGGCCCTTCGTAGTTCTGGCGTCGTGGACTCATGTGGCTGAGGTGCCCCCCCTTCCCTTCCCCCTGAGGTGCCTGTCTTTTTATTTTAGTGATGCCCCAGCAGTGTTCTCTCCAATGGACTGGATCTCGTGTGTGGGCTTTGCCCATGTGTTGCTGCACATTGGCCCACGAACCTTTGGACTTTGATTGACTGGGCCAGACTTTTGCTGCTTGTATGGATAGAGTTCTGGATGTGTATTCATTCTTCATATATTGCTAAGGTCGCTATACTTTATTTTTGCAATTATATGGTTCTACTTTTACATTCATTGGCTTTTGTCTTTGTTTTTTTGGGGGGGTGGGGGTGTCACTCTGACTTTTTTATCTGCATAGGTGTGTAGGTATTTCGGTGGGGGTGAGGGTGGGGGTGGGTGTGTGGCGTATGTGTGTGCCCGTAACCTTTCCTCCTCCCCCCTCCTCTGTGTCGTAGGTGCAGTACTCACCGTTGTCGTCTGCGGCGAGGTTCGTGATCCTGGAAGAAGAGCAGGAAGGCAATGGCTGGGAGGATGTGGAGTTCGGGTTCCATGCTGTTCCGATTCCGCGTGGAGTGTGTTGAGGTAAGCGTTTTCCATTGGAGATGTCTGTTTCCGCCGTGTTTTTATCGGCGGGGCTCCCGCCCCGGAAAAGGTGGCGGATTGGTGGGTCGTGATAGGGTGGGCGGTACATTGTCTGCCGCCTGCCTGTTGGCGGTGACCGCCACGCTGTTTGTTTGTACCGCCGTGGCTGTCGGAGTGTTAAAGCGGCGGCCTGTGTTGGCGGTTCCCGCCAGGGTCACAATTCATATTTTTGGGCCGCCAGCCTGTTGGCGGGTTGGCCGCCGCTTTAACACTGACCGCCAGGGTCAGAATGACCCCCTAAGTGTGCACGCTGTCTTTTGATAGACATCAGTAGTACGCACCCATCATCTTCGCTGGTACTTGATAACAACATGGATGAACCTTTGTACAATGAACTTGATGACTGCTGATTTTAACTAGTCTCCACTTGTCATAGTTGATGTTGCTTTTTGGTTTTGTGGGTTTGATGAGAGTGATTCCTGTACGTTCTCACCTCCATTCTCTCTTTCCATCGTGACACACTTGATTTTTCCATAGCTCGATACACTGCTACAAAGTGGTTCTCTTTCCCACAACCTTTGCAGATTTGTCCTAGGGCTGGACATTTACCTTCATGGGAAAACAACAATCCACATCAGCAGCATAATTTTGTCTTCTTTGCTAACATTGACTTTCGTGCATCTGTTTGCTGCTTATGCTTGCTTTCCTTTGTTAGCGCTGATTAATTGTGCGCTATCCCTTCATCCATGTCAGCAGCTTGTTGTTCTGCTAATTTCTCTGCTCTTGCAGCCATCAGCATTTTCTTTAGACTAATTGTCTCTCTCAATATACACCTTCTAAAAGAGTCTAACAGGCAGCCATCAATGATTCTGAGGAGCATGGCTTCATCACTAAAGTCAAAGAATTAAAATATCATAGCCATAGCTGTTTTGTTATTTTTATAAACAGGTATTGAGTGAAAAATAACCCCAACATTATACAACGGGGAAAGGTTCTATGAAAATTATACACATTTTGTAGACACTATTAGAAAAGTCCTTCACAACAATTAGTGATTTTGTTTTGCATGGAAGCAGAAGAACACCATTTTCTTACTACTGCCCATTATACATCATACAGTAAAACTATTTCTCTAAAACAATATTTGTTCTGCCTCAGCAAAAAACAAACCTAAATTTACACACTTCTTGTAATGAAAGTTGTGCCTATGGTATTCTTACGATCCCAGGTTTGTTTTAAAGACCGGCTCCTGGAGTTTAATTTCAGACTTATTCTGAGTTCCTCTGGAACTGCCTCTTTTAAGAAGAAACAGCACTAAAGAAAAATATTATGCACTGCAATGCAAGTCTGTCACAAGGAGTTATTTTGAGATTCCAGTCATTCAGACATTAAGACAAAAGGCAATATTTTTGTTAAACTCTTAAGTGTCCCTTTGAAATAACGGTTGGTTTGATAAAAATCAAACACAAATTTGCATGAACCATGACTCAAAACTTTTTCATGACAAAAGGGGCCATTCCTTTCATCATATTTAAATTGCAGTTACACATCTTTGAAATTTGTTTGCTGTTGTAGACAAAATCACTCAGGTCTGTCCATCAGCAGGGTAATACTAAAACAACCTGAGAAAAATCTTGAATTCATTTCTTAGCTGAGTGCATACATCAAAAGGTAAAAGGTGATCAGTAACATGTTGCAAAGTATTGGGAACGGTATTGCATGCCTAAAAGCCTTTTGTGACAACTATTCTGGGGCGCCTCCTCCGTTAGGGCGGAGGAGCATCACCCCCCACCAGCAGTAGGAGCTGCAAACCTTTAGAAACAAAACTACAATAAACGCTGTTTATTGTTGTTTCATTTCTAATGGGTCGTGCAGGGGGTGAAGAGCATGGAAGGGAGTGCACAGAGCACTCCCCTCAGTGCACATGTATGTTTGGCCTGCTGTCTTGGGCTGGCCAAACATACATGCGCATAAGGGCTCTCTCCTACCTGGCACTGTGTAGCCGAGTTGGAGAGAGCCGGCATCCAACCAATCATAACGATGCACTGAGCAGTGTCATGATTGGCGCAGGGCTCGTTGGGAGCCTATGCCTGTAGTGGACGAGGTATATATATATATATATTTTTTTTTTTGTTGCCTCCCCCCGCCCCGCCACTATGCCAAGTTGCCAGCTGGGACTGCAACTATTGATCCATGTGCATTAGAAACACTTTTGTGAAAATCTACAAATTATGCATCAGATACTGGATCTTGGGGCTAGTGAAGCAGACCAATAGTTACGAAATCTGAATGGCAGAATTACGGAGGCCCTGATTATAAAAGCTAAGTGGGTGTGGAACTGATTACTTGATCATTATCAAAAGGTGAGCAGCATTATCATCAATTGATTGATTAATAATTTCCACATTTGTTTGAATTAATGCTCAGGATAAAATGTGATTCATGCAGAACTAGAAACTTCAGTCAAGTGGTAAAATTTAATGGTATGGTACCAAGCTATTGCTGGTTTAACATCTTCCTGCAAAAATATCATATCCAGAATATAGATTGCCCAAACCTAAAGGTAAGTATATTTAGGCAAGCATATGTTTTCTACACTTAACTACAGATATATATTTTGAAAGTGGGTATATATATAGAGACAGAGCAGGTGAACCCTCTAGTACCTGCAGTAACAGCGGGAAAGCAGCCACAACAGTTGCCATTATGTTGTGCCAAGTGTGCTTGAATACTGACACTATCCCAGACCAGTTATAAAGGTACAAGAGTTTCCCTTTAGTGAAGTTGTTTTTTCTCAAGGACCTTATTCAAAGTTGTGTGTAAATTGAAAATCCTGTTAATTCTATAGGAAATGTTTAATGCAGAGAAGAATACACTAGTGGAATTTCTACGGTCATTTTAACCCTGTGGCGGAAGAAAATGTACCAGTGGATTCTCAACCACATCTACCACTTTCTCCAAAATCACAGGATTTCCACTACCGTGTCCCCAAATCATTCTTTGCATTTCTGCCTCATGGTGCCCAGGTGCTTTTTCCCTACCAAGGGAGAATCTAGCTAGATAAGACCATAATAGATTCAGCTAAACTAAAAAAAGCCATTGTATGAGGTTGTAACTTACTACTTAAAGGTCCACTACCTTAAGGTACATCTGCATTTATGGCACCACTACATTATTAAAGTAAGTTTTTAAATGTATTTTACAACTGTTTTGACTCCACCACCCTACCTTAAAATTGCATCAACTTTTTATATTTAAAAATGGCATTTAATCAACCTAATCCTAAACTTAATTATGCCTTTATTCTTGAATAGGATACAATTCATTTAATTCTAATTACTCATCTTATTTTACCATATACCAGCACTAATCCTGTTCATTAATTTGTGTAAATTATGTTAAACTACATTAAACAATTACCTTAGGCTAACTCTATCACAGACCATATACCTTTATTTGCTCACATTAAATAATTATCCTTATCCTAAACCCAATATCAAACTGAAGCCTAATGCCTTAAATATTTAAAGTAAATTGAAATCATTTAAATTATTGTATTTAATGTAAATTACTACACATCTTAAAGTTCAATTAAACTAACGTGGAATAAATTAAATTAAATTATCCTTAAACTAACCCTAATACTCATCCCACTCATAATTAGTTTTGCATAGACACATTTACTTGAATAAATGTCCATAACTTAATGATAACACTAACCCCAATTTGTTTTGTGTAATTAATTTAATAAATCAATCATCAATCAAAGGATCACAATAACTTTATTCAGTTCATGAAAACAGACCATAAAAGCACATAAAACATTAAAATTGTTAACATTTATGCTAAATAAGTTCAAATTTGGAAAAAAGACCTAATTCATAGCACACATTTTCCTGGTGTTTCAAACATTTTCTGTAATAAATTGAGTGATTATGAAAGGAAAGTATGGCACAGGGTATTTGAATATCTTCCACTTTACATAAGTATAACAAGCTGATTTATAACCAGGAAATCTTTACTCAACATTTTATTGGAGTTGTGCCCAATTTACAAGAAAATGCAAAGTGCAAAGTCAACTGTTTTGTCCTTGCATTAAATAGACAATTCACTCCTTCTTTACTCCAGGTCCCTATTTTAGGGAATGCTACCATATGATAGACTAAGCCTAGCCTAAAACATGTCAACCTCTAACAGTGCCTTGAGTTATGTAGAGAGTTGAAAGGTATTGTGGGATATCATAATTTTAAGTAAATGACATACATAAATGTACTGCATATTTCTTAGTTTCTAATATTCTTCTGTGATCTAATTTATAATCCAAAAATAAACATTTTATTTCACTACTCCTGAGTGACACTATAGGCTCTGGATTATCAAACCAGATGCAAGATTATTAAAGTCTAGACTCCTTTAGATATAAGCCATCCACAGATTTTTGTAGGGTGTATTCCAAGACTAAGGTGGTCATTGACAACATCCCTAGTGAGCAAAATTTCACGCTTTGACTGAATTGCACGCCAAAGGAGCACTGGCTTTACATGGATATTGTCTTCCAAACATAGAATACCCAATTCCTTATGGGTGACAAGCATTGAGACAGATTGTGTACATTTAATAATCTTTTTATAAAAGTATTCTCTTTCTTTTACAGAAAACTAATGCCAGAAATACCCCATATACCTGTCCCATATGTTATAGCAGAGTCAGATTTATTCCTATAAATACCAACATTTCCTCTATCGTCTTGTTGTCTGCCGTTATTGCAAATCTAAACACGGTCTCATTTAAACCAATAAACAGTACATTGCTAGCATTTCTATAAATCCCCCAGCTGCCAGCGGCATCAAGCGAGATACCCAGTTATGAAAACTCATTTATTCTCTTTATATGTTCTCCATTTATTCTGAGGGTTTGAGTGTTGGGTCTCTCCTGCCCACAAGTCACAGTGAAAGATTTTTTTAGATTACTTCATTTTTAATGTCCCTTTCTTCCATGTATACTGTGAACAGATCAATCAAGCTCTGTAAGCTATTTACAGTCCTAGATAATAACACTGCTTTATCTGCATACAATATAATTGGAATCTGCTGCAATCCAATTCAGGTGATTCCAAATTTCCTGTCTGCATTGTCTTGTCAATACCATTAATGTATAATGAAAAGAGGAAGGGGCCAACACACATCCCTTCCTTACCGCTCTCATCACCTTGAAAGGCTTAGTGCATTTTCTGGTTGGTCCATAATGGACTCTGGCTGTGACCCTTTCATCCAGCCTGGCCAGAACTGATAATATTTTTATTAGGGTCCCAAGAAATGTTATAATCTCCCATAATTTGGCAAGATTGACAAGGTCAAAAGCACTGCTTAAATCCATGAAACATAGATGTAAATGACCCAGCTATGACTTGGTGTACTTGCCAATGAACAAGTTCAAATGTATACACTGTTCCACAATACTCATACGCTTCCTGAACCCATACTGTATATTGATAAGTTTAACGTTGTCTTCTGCCCACGCTTCCAGACTGTCCAATAATACCTCTACCAAGTAACTTCAAATCTGAGCCCTGAAGAGATATGGGTCAGTAGCATTTGTGATCACTCCTACTTCAAGTTTAAAAATTGGCACAATGATTGATTTGTTTAATCAAAAATATATCTTAACATAAGTTTAATGCTAACTCTAACCCTTAGTCAATTATAATTAAATTAACTTAAATTTAAATTAAATTGGTCAAACAATAACAAAAACAGTTATGTTTTAATAAATCATATTACAATAACACAGGCCCCTTAGGGAATCACTGATCTAATATTGATGCATGCAATATCGAAATACCAAAATATCGGAAAATAAGTGTTGTTAACAAAAATATCGCAGTTCCATACCTAAGTAATAAAACCATATCAAGAACATAAATATCGTTGTTAAGAATATCGAGTTTTACTTATATTGAAAACAAAGATGTCGAAAGCAAAAATATTGGAACCTTTAAGGAAACATATCATTTGTCAAAAATATTTCCTCACACAATACTGCCTATAATAATATCACCAAAATAACTACATTGTCATTAATAAGCATACAAATAACTACTTCTTACATTAAACAAATAATTATAATAGACTTTAAACAATATATACACGTTTTAACAAAAACAATTATATTACAACACCAGAATAACAATAATTCACCACCCCAAAAATAACTAAACAATATGAGCAACAAATATATTTACATAAATTATAGATATAAAATATTATTCAAAAGTATCAAACTACATAATATGCATTTTAAATTAAACATAAGTTAGAGGTTTATTATAGAAAGGCATAACTGATAAAAAGAAATTCAAACTGAAACTAAATTAACCAATAAAAATCAAACCATAAACAAACGTCACCAATAAAATCATACAAACAATTAAATCAACAATATAAAAGGCACACACATTTTATCGACTTAGTACCGCAAAAATGAAAGAAGCTGAAAAATGTGGAAACTCTGCCAGGTTCTCTGAAATGACCCTGAAACAAGAAACACACCTTGCAAAACAAGTAAAACTTATATGGGGAAATATGTAAAAGCTAGGAGAGGTTTGCTCTATATGGCATTCGTGGTTCTCTCTCGTGTCTTTGATCTGATGGATAGGGGAGGCTCTGGACCTTGATGGAAAGGGTGGGTATCAAGCTCCCTCTGATTGGCCACCTCAGGCGTCTGTATGGGGGGATGAACACCCAAGTCAGTCTTTTTTTAGGGCTAACTGCAGAGTCATACAGGGTTGTATCTTGCCCCTTTTTATTTATTTTTTATATTAATTCTTTGGACTCATTTTTAGTAACAAAGGTGAAGAATTTACCAAAAGTTGGCAGTCGCTCAGTCCCTGTTTTACTGTGTGTGGACGACTTAGTCCTTTTGACCCGCACCTCCAATGGTCTGCACCTTTTACTTAACCTTTTTAATAAATTCATGGTAGCACACCTTAGGACTCTGTGTATGTTTCTGGGGCCAGCTTTCATTGTCTGCTTCTGCTGTAACCACAGAGCATTTTCAAGGAAACCAGAACTGTTACCAGGACACAACTTGGAGAAAACCAGTGTGCTTGCTCACTCCGCCGCTGGGGACTCAATATCCCAAAAAACCCTGTGCTACACACCTGTGCCTGATTTCACCAGCATCTCTTACGACGTGCTGCAGTCCGCTTGTTGGGAGACGCGCCGGAGGAATCTGTGTATGTTTCTGGGGCCAGCATTCATTGACTGCTTCTGCTTCAAGGAGACCAGCACTACTCCAGCACTCCTCTGCTGTAACTTCAGGACACTTTTGGGGAAAGCGCTGTGCTTACTAATGCTGCAACTGGGGACTCAATATCCCAAAATCCCCTCTGCAACACACCTGTGCCTGGTTTCACCAGCATCTCTTAAGACAAGTTGCAGTCCAGCAGTATGATGCATGCGGGCCACGCCCGGACGCACCCTGTGCCAAGGGTGGGCCCATCCACACCCGCCAGAGCCTGGAGGAAGCTGGGCTGGGCCACCTTGTTAACATTTGCTCAGCTAACTTTAAGGTACTATTGCTTGTTACCTGATTAATCCCCCGTTTGTTGCTATTTCTACTCTTAATCAGAGGTGGGACTGCTCTTTGAATACTTTGCCCACCCAGCTGCTTAGCCCCTTTTTGCTTGGCTGCACTGACTTTTGTATTGTTGTCACACTGTGTTCCACGCTGTCCTGTCTGTGGTATATTTTCAGTTGTAGATGGGGAAGAGGAAGACTATGGAGGGGGGAGGACAGGAGAGACAAAAAAGAAAGTTAAAAAAGCCTAAAAACATGCTCACAGTAATTGCATGTTAGACAGAATTGGCAATTTATTGGTTGAATGTGAAGAGATACTAGCCCCAGACCCATTTGCTTTGCTTCCTTGCCTTTCAAAATCCCTGAGTTCTCCTTCTTGTGCCAGCTCAAGCAAGCAAAAATGTATTCCTGGAATGATTAATAGATCCAGCAACCAAGCACAGGAACCCCCCCCCCCCTTCCATTAGCTCCAACTACACAGAGAATAGTATCCCACCCAAAGCAGACCTCAAGTTCAGAATATTCCATGTAGTAACTGCTTTTCACCTTTACAAGACATCCCTGAAATCTCTATGATCACTGAGGGACCAGAGAGGGGGGGATGCCCATTCAACCATATCTCCACCCTTAAATAAAACATTCCTTGAATGTTTCAGCAAATTCAGGGAGGAGATATATGCACTTAGGACCTTGGTAGGATCTCTCACAGGAATGGATAAACAACTAGCCAAAGGCAGGGGGGGGGTTCAACTCAAGGAACCATGTTGAACCTTTATGTATATGTAGAAAAAGGGGAGTTTAAGGCTTGGCAAGTACTTTTAAATGCCAAGTCAAAGTGGCAGTGAAACTGCACACACAGGCCATGCAATGGTAGGCCTGAGGCATGGTTAAGATCCTACTGAAGTGGGTAGCACAATCAGTGCTGCAGGCCCACTAGTAGCATTTAGGGGCATATTTATACTCCGTTTGCGCCGAATTTGTGTCGTTTTTTTTCGACGCAAAACTAACTCCATATTTATACTTTGGCGTTAGACGCGTCTAGCGCCAAAGTTCATGGAGTTAGCGTCATTTTTTGGCGTGAACACCTTCCTTGCGTTAATGATATGCAAGGTAGGCGTTCCCGTCTAAAGAAATGACTCCCAGGCATGTGCGTGGTATTTATACTCCCGGGCAAAAATGACGCCCGGGAGTGGGCGGGGCAAAAAACCCCGCATTTGACCTGAATTTAACGCCTGGGTCAGGGCAGGCGTTAAGGGACCTGTGGGCTCAGAATGAGCCCAGAGGTGCCCTCCCCTGCCCCCAGGGACACCCCCTGCCACCCTTGCCCACCCCAGGAGGACACCCAAGGATGGAGGGACCCACCCCAGGGACATTAAGGTAAGTTCCTGTAAGTATTTTTTTTTTTTTTTTTTTGTGGCATAGGGGGGCCTGATTTGTGCCCCCCTACATGCCACTATGCCCAATGACCATGCCCAGGGGACAGAAGTCCCCTGGGCATGGCCATTGGGCAAGGGGGCATGACTCCTGTCTTTGCTAAGACAGGAGTCATGTTAATGGGGGATGGGCGTTGTAAAAAAATGGCGCAAATCGGGTTGAGGCGATTTTTTTGACTCAACCTGACTTGCCCCATTTTGAGACGCCCATACGCCATTTTCCCCTACGCCGGCGCTGCCTGGTGTACGTGGTTTTTTTTCACGCACACCAGGCAGCGCCGGTCGGCTAACGCCGGCTAACGCCATTCTATAAATACGGCGCCGCATGGCGCTTCAGAATGGCGTTAGACGGCGCTAATTTTTTTTACGCTAAACTGCGTTAGCGCAGTTTAGCGTCAAAAAGTATAAATACGGGCCTTAATCTACAGGCCCAGGGCACCTGTAGTGCACTTTACTGGGGTCTTATAAGTAGATTAAATAAGCCAATTGGGTATTAACCAATGTCACTGTGTTTGAAGGGAGAGAGCATATGCACTTTTGCACTGGTTAGCAGTAGTAAAGTGCGCAGAGTCCTAAAACCAGCAAAAACAGTGTCCAAAAAGTGGAGGGAGGTAGGCAAAAATGTAGGGGTGACCACCCTAAGGCTATCAGGTCTAACATGTGTCCCCCCAGCTGAAACTGGGGAGAGCTACCAAACCTCCTGGGAGCTCTCATCGCTAAGGCGGAAGTATCTGGAGAGACCATCAGCATTTGCGTGGTAAATCCACGGGCGATGCTCCATCGTAAAGTCCATCCCCTGTAGGGAAATGGACCACCTCAAGAGTTTAAGATTCTTGCCTCTCATCTGCATGAGCCATCTGAGGGGCCTGTGGTCTGTCTGAACCCGGAAGTGAGTCCCAAACAGGTTTGGTCTCAGCTTCTTCAGTGCCCAGACCACAGCAAATGCTTCCCTCTCAATAGCACTCCACCTCTGTTCCTGTGGTAATAGTATTCTGCTAATAAAGATTACTAGTTGGTCTAGGCCCCCCTCCTTTAGCTGTGCTAGAACTGCCCCTCAGCCATGCTCTGAAGCGTCTGTCTGCACAATAAATTATTTGGAGTAGTCAGGTGCCTTGAGCATGGGCTGTGCACATGGCTTCCTACAGGGAGTCAAAGGTTTTCTGGCAAGCCTCTGTCCAATTCAACAACCTAGCTTGTTTCTTTGATGTCAGTTCTGTCAAGGGTGACACAATGGTTCCATAGCCCTTGACAAACCTCCAGTAATAACCAGTGAGGCCCAAGAAGGCCCTCACCTTGGTTAGGGCTCTAGGTGGTTGCCAGGCCTTAATAGTTTCAATCTTAGCCTGAAGGGGCTGCACCTTGCCACCACCTAATAGGTGTCCTAAGTACACCACGGAACACCGCCCAATCTGGCACTTACTGGCCTTGATGGTCAGGCCTGCCTGTTGCAGGGCCTGAAGCACCAACTTGAGGTGGAGCAGGTGTTCCTCCCAGCTGGATCTATAGACTGCAACGTCATCTAGGTAGGCTGTGCTGAAGGCATCCTTGCCAGCTAGGACCCCGTTACGCACCCGTTGGAAGGTAGCAGGGGCATTTTTCAACTCAAAGGGCATCACCCTGAATTGTTAATGGCCCTCCGGCGTGGAAAATGCAGAACTCTCTTTAGCCCCCTCAGTCAAGGCAATCTGCCAGTACCCTGATGTGTGATCAAAAGTACTGAGGAATTTGGCAGCGCCTAGCCTGTTTACGAGCTCATCAGCTTGGGGGATGGGGTGAGCGTCAGTCCATGTGACTGAGTTGAGACCCTGGTAGTCCACGCAGAACTGGAGTTCTGGCTTGGCACCGGGTACAGCAGCCTTGGGTACCAGCACCACAGGGCTAGCCCAGGGACTACTGGACTTCTCAATAACCCCTAGGGCCAGCATATTGGCTACTCCTTGATGCTGGCCTTCACCCTGTCTGACAACCTGTACATTTTGCTTTTTACAGGGGGACTGTCTTCTGTGTCAATATCATGGACACACAGGTATGTGAGTCCAGGGGTGAGGTAAAACAGAGAGGAGTACTGTTCCAGTGACTGGTAGCAGTCCCCTCGCTGGCCCAGGGTTAGGGAGTCAGAGAGATTAACACTCTCCACTGACCCAATACCTTCCTTGGCAGAAAGGAGGTCGGGAGGGGTTCACTCTCCTCCTCCATACCCTCATCTGTCACCAGAAGCATGTTGACCTCCGTCCTCTCAAAATGGGGCTTCAGTCGATTGACATGGAGCACCCTTAGGGGGATCCTAGGAGATTGGAGGTCCACTAAGTTAAGTGGCCTCCCCTTTTCGCTCCTTGACTTCAAATGGGCCAGACCAGCGATCCTGGAGAGCTCTAGGCTCCACTGGCTCCATTACCCACACTTTGTCTCCAGGTTGAAACTCCACCAGGGTGGTCTTCTGGTCATACCAGCGTTTCATTACCTCTCGACTGGCCTCAAGGTTACTTTTAGCAGTCTTCCAGAAGCAGTGCATATGGTTGCGGAGGGCCAACCTGTAGCTGACCACATCCTGAGGGGGTGCCTTGGGAGCTTTCTCCCACCCCTCCTTGACAATGTTTAAGAGTCCCCTAACAGGGTACCCATAGAGAAGCTCAAAGGGACTGAACCCCTACCCCCTTCTGGGGTACCTATCTGTAAGCAAAGAGAAGGCATGGTAAGAGGACGTCCCACTTACGCCTCAGGGCCTCAGGGAGGAATGTGATCATGCCTTTCAAGGTCTTGTTGAATCTCTCCACAAGACCATTGCATTAGGGGAAATAGGGTGTGGTGAACTTGTAGGTTACCCCACACGCATCCCACATGGACTTCATGTATGCAGACATGAAGTTAGTGCCTCTGTCAGACGCAATCTCCGTTGGGAATCCTACACGGGTAAATATCCCCATCAGAGTTTTGGTCACCACCGGTACAGTCACCGTCCTCAGAGGGATTGCCTCTGGATAACGGGTGGCATGGTCCACCAAAACCAGGATAAACATATTGCTTAGGGCAGTTTTGGGGTCCAATGGACCAACAATGTCGATGCCCACCCTTTCAAAGGGGGTGCCAATGACAGGGAGTTGGATCAGGGGGGCTCTTAGCCTTTTCCCTGTTTCACCACTGGCCTGGGAGGTAAGACAGGACATACGTAACGCATCTGAGTTTGCCCTCATCCGGGGCCAATAGAAGTGGGTGACAAGCCTGGTAAAAGTCTTGTCTTGCCCCAAATGTCCAGTCAGGGGAATGTCGTGAGCCAGACCCAGTAGGAAGGCCCAGTAACACTGGGGGACCACCAGCACACATGCTGCCCCAGCCTCAGGGACCTTAGGCTCCCTGTAAAGGAGATCATACTCCCAATAGTTCAGGTGATCACCAGAGGCTCCACCTGCTGCTTGGGCTGAGGCCTGTTGCCTCAAGCCCACAAGAGTGGGACACTCTTTCGGTGCCTTGCCAAATTCCTTCCTGGTGGGCCTACCCTCAACTTGCCATCCAGAAAGCTCAGGTAGCTCACCCAGGGCGGCAATGTCTTCCCCAGTTTGCTCAGGGGCCTCCTCCTCGAGAAGCCAGTCAACCACAGGAGGAATTTCTGTGATTGGTTTCCCGCGCCTCTTGCCTTTCTCCTTGGCAGCTGTCTGGACCATTCTTACAGGCTCCAGGCGCCCTTGACTTCCCTCCCGGGCAGCCACGGACCGTGCGGTCATGCAGACCCACTCAGGCAATCCTAACATTTCCAAGTGAGATCTTAGCTCTACCTCCTTCCAGACAGTGTGCTCAAGGTAGTAGCCTACCAGACAATCTACAGGCATGGCAAGACTCACAGCTACTTTTAGACTACCAGACCCCCCTCGACTCAGAGGGAACCAGAGCTACCGGTAGGTGGCTCTCATGATTGTCAGCGACTATGACTTGGTGGAATGTATTAGGGAGGACCTGCTCTGCTGACACCAGCTGACCCTTGACAGTGATCATGCTGGTTCCTGTGTCACGCAGAGCCTCCACCTGTTGCCCATTGATGGTGACCCACTGGCTATACTTGGAAGTATTGGTAGACATGTGGTTTTGTCACCATCTCTGCATCTCCCAGGGATACTAGGGTTACCTCAATCTGTTCCCCAAAACTAACTGGGACTCTCTGAGTGCTACATTAGCCAACCCAGGTGTCTGCCCTCCAGTGGGGGGATGTGCCCTCTTGGATCACTTGGAGTCGCCCTTAGAGTGACCATACTTAGTGCACTCTAAGCATTGGGGTACAAACCTCGCTGTCTTATGGTCAGTCAACTCTTTCCTTTTGGAATCAGACTTGGACTGGTTACCACTATTCCCTTGGGAGCTATTTTGGGGACCTTTTGAGAACTCCTTGTTTTTAACTTTTTCTCCCCCCTCTTTCTTCTGATGGGAACCCAGACCACCTTTGTGGGTGTTAGCTCTGGTGCTAGTCCAGAGGTCCGACTCCTCAGCAAGCTTCCAAGGATCAGTCATCTTACTGTCTACTAGGTGCTGTCGCAACTCTGTGGAACAAATACTGAGCATATGCTCTTTCAGAATCAAATTATACAATCCTGTTTAAACATTTATTTTGCAGCCCCATAGCCATCCATTCATTGCCTTTCTGGAAAAGTCAAAAAAATCTACCAACGTTTGTGTGGACTGTTTGGTGCTGTCCCTGAACCTCTGATGGTATTTTTCAGGGGTCAGCCCAAACTTGGCAAGTAAACTGGCTTTCATGTGTGAGTATGTGTTCTGATCCCTTGGGTCTAATGTAAGGAGTGTGTCCCTCCCAATGGCTGGCACATATCCCCACATGGCTGTCCCCCATTGCTCTTAAGGAACCCCATGAGCCCTTAGTGCAACTTCATAAGCAGCTAGCCATTTATCAATGTCATCTCCCACCACAAAACTGGGCACTACATTTTTGGGTATACGTACTTTCCTTTCCCCAGCAGGTCCTGCATGTATGCTGCCACCATCACTGCTGGACTCAGACTGTCTTGCCTTGATATCCTGCTCCTTGAGACTCAGTTCATGAGCCAACAAAAGTTTCTTTTCTGCCAAGGCTCTCTCAGGTTCTCTCTCTGCTTGCCTCTCATCTGCTTCCATGTTTAACTTTGCCATCTGAAATCCTCCCTCCTCCGACCTTTCCTCTGCGGTCAGGCCATGGCTAGAGACACTGCTCCCTGGTTTTGCAGGGGGCACAATTACAGGGGTAACATCCACCGCTACTGGCATGAAATCTTCTGCGGGGCCATCATCTGGACCCTCCTCCTCAACATTCTTATCAGAATGGGCTTCTGCCCAGGCCCTCAGCGCCTTCTGGAATTCCTCCTTTCTGGAGGCACCCTGGGTTGGTACTCCCATATCCTTGCAGAACCCCTTCAGCTGTTTACCAGTATATGTCTCCAGCTTGGCTAGGTCAAAATCTTCAGCTCCTGCTTGAGACCTAGCCAGAGACATGTTGAATGAGGATTTAGGTAAAATGTAGGCAGAAATATGAAATTCTAGAAAAAGATAAAAAATCAAGTTGACCTTCAACCGTGAGTAGGTAGTGAACACTTAGCTATTGTATGTCACTGCACAAATACAAGTCCTATCCCACCCCTGCCACCAATGTTAGAAATGGGGTATTTGGTAGGCAGTCAGGTTAACCCCTCTTAAAGCAAGGACCCTCACTCTAGTTTTGGTAAGTCACACAAAATCCAAATTATCGTGTGCCCACCCTCTGGTAGCTTGGCACTGTGCAGTCAGGCTTCACTTAGAAGGCAATGTGTAAAGTATTTGTGCAATAAATCATGCAATAACACAGTAGAACACCACAAAAATACACCACACTGTGTTTAGAAAAATATATAATATTTATCTGATAACATGCAGGTCAAAGATCAAGATGCAATCAGTATACGTTGAAATATAACTGTAAAGATGATATAAAGTATATTTAGGGGGTTATTACAACTTTGGAGGAGGTGTTAATCCGTACCAAAAGTGACGGTAAAGTGACGGATATACCACCAGCCGTATTACGAGTCCATTATATCCTATGGAACTCGTAATACGGCTGGTGGTATATCCGTCACTTTACCGTCACTTTTAGGACGGATTAACACCTCCTCCAAAGTTGTAATAACCCCCTTAGTCTCTTAAAAAGCAACAAGTGTCTCTTGCAAGCACAAAGTACCTGGTTTGCGTTTCAATTCTCCGCAAGGGACCGCAGAGGAGGAGATGCGTGGAAAACGGGGAGGTGTGCGTCGATATTTCCGTCGCACACAGATGATGCGTCATGGAGTTTTCACGCGGGGCAGGCTTTGGCCCTCATTCTGACCCTGGCGGTCCTAAACCGCCAGGGCCACGGGCAACAGAAGCACCGCCAACAGGCTGGCGGTGCTTCAGTGCCCATTCTGACCGCGGCGGTAAAGCCGCGGTCAGAAAAGGGGATCCGGCGGTTTCCCGCCAGATTTCCCCTGGCTGGGCTGAATCTCCATGGCGGCGCTGCAAGCAGCGCCGCCATGGAGATTCCGACCCCCTTCCCGCCACCCTGTTTCTGGCGGTTTTTACCGCCAGGAACAGGATGGCGGGAACGGGTGTCGTGGGGCCCCTGCACTACCCATGCCACTGGCATGGGCAGTGCAGGGGCCCCCTCACAGGGCCCCAGCATGATTTTCACTGTCTGCATAGCAGACAGTGAAAATCGCGACGGGTGCAACTGCACCCGTCGCACCCCTGCCATTCGGAGCTGGCTTCTGTGTTGCAGGGCCTTTCCCGCTGGGCTGGCGGGTGCTCCCTTGGCGGGCGCCCGCCAGCCCAGCGGGAAAGTCTGAATGGCCCCCGCAGTCTTATGACCGCGGAGCGGTCATTCGGGGAGTAAGTTTGGCGGGCGCAAACTCAGAATGACCCCCTTTGTGTTGATTTCCGCCCCGTAAACTGGGATCCTCTTCGGGTTGTGGGGTTTTCAGACACCAGGGAACAATGCGTTGAAATCCGGCACTTGCAGGACAAAGGGGGTCATTCCGACTCCCGCCGGCCCCACGACACCCGTTACCGCCATCCTGTTCCCGGCGGTGAAAACCGCCAGGAACAGGATGGCGGTAAGGGGGTCGGAATCCCCATGGCGGCGCTGCAAGCAGCGCCGCCGTGGAGGATTCCCTGGGGCAGCGGGAAACCGGCGGGACACCGCCGGTTTCCCGTTTCTGACCGCGGCTGTACCGCCGCGGTCAGAATGCCCATGGAAGCACCGCCAGCCTGTTGGCGGTGCTTCCGCGGTTGTGGCCCTGGCGGTCGGTGACCGCCAGGGTCAGAATGACCCCCAAAGTCATAGGGGCTGTGTCGATCCGGTGGGCATTGTGGGGAAATTTCTACCGCACGGCAGGCGCTGCGTCGATTCCTCTCAGGAAGTTGGGCTATGTCGTTTTGGCTCGGCTTTGCGTCGATCCAGTGGGCCGTGCATTGAATTTCCGGTCGCTAGGCTGGCGCTGTGGTGATCTTCTCCTTGAAAATTCGGGCTGCGTCATTCTGGGTTGGCGTGCAGGGATTTTCTCACCGCGATGCAGGCTGTGCGATGTTTCGTGTAGACTGTGCGTCGATTTTCGCCACACAGGGAGTTCTCTTGTAGGAATTAAGGGGGTCATTACAACTCTGGCGGACGGTGTTAAAGCGGCGGTAATACCGCAAACAGGGCGGCAGAAAAAAAAGGGAATTATGACCGTGGCGGAAACCACCAACATAGACAGCCATTTAACACTACGACCGCCACAGCGGTACAGACAAGCAGCGCGACGGTCACCGTCAACAGACAGGCGGAAGACAATGTACCGCCCACAGTATCACAACCCGCCAATCCGCCACCTTTTCTGGGGCGGATTCACCGTGGATAAAAACACTGCGGAAACAGCCATTTCAATGGGAGAACGCTCACCTCGACACACTCCACGAGGAAGGAGGCCACCATGGAGCCGGAACTACAAATTCTCCCTGCGCTTGTCTTCCTGCTCCTCTACGAACACCAGCAACGGCGGCGCCGAAGACAACGGTGAGTACTGCACCTACGACATAGGGGAGGGGGGAGGCAAAAGTCAGGGGGACACACACGCAACACCCCCACCCCCATCCCGACCCTCGCACACTACAACACACACACCAATGCATTTCCAAATATCACAGTAACAACCCCCAACCCCCCCGGAAGAATGCAAAGACAAAAGGAAATGAGTTCAACCATTGTAATGTATCAAAATACAGTAACCAAATATATACAGATATATATAAACATTCTAAACATTATACATCACGATTAGTACTGCAGGTACGCACATATCAATGTCCATGGACCACTGGGCCCACAAAGCATGGGCAAGGCCCACACTAGATACCTGTCCACAAACGGAGAGAACACTGCAGGGGCATCAGACAGAAATACAACAGGCACCTCAGGGGGAAGGGAAGGGGGGGCACCTCAGCCGGATTACAGCACCACACCAGATCCACGACGGGGCTCCATGCCCATTGATGTATCCTGGGGAGTGCAAAGCCACAGTCTCTTAAGTCACTCCAGTGGGTGGTTTGCCCAATGCTTTATCCTGGGGAGTGCAAAGCCACAGTCTCTCAAGTCACTCCATTGGGTGGTTTGCCCACTGCTTTATCCTGGGGAGTGCAAAGCCACAGTCTCTCAAGTCACTCCAGTGGGTGGTTTGCCCACTGTACCATCCTGGGGAGTGCAAAGCCACAGTCTCTCAAGTGGATAACAGTCTCCACTGGTTCTGCAGGGGGACTGGTGCCCAGAGTGCTTAATCCTGTGAAGGACAGACGGAGTGGATGCTGTTCTCCACTGGTTCTGGAGGGGGACTGGTGCCCAGAGTGGACTGGCAGTGCTTTGGCTACTATGGGACCTATGAATTGGAGGGGTGGGGGTGGTGGCACAGAGGTCAACGTTGCTCAGGAAAAGTTTCTGACGAACACTGGGATGGGTAGCTGGAGGGGGTCTGGGAGTGGAGGAAGAGGAGGTGGTTGTAGGAGGTGTAACTTTAGGTGATTTGGGTGCAGGTGCAGGTACTGGAGGCTGTTGTGAGGTGGATGGATGTTGGGTGTGTGGGTGCCCGCGTTTGTGTACTTTGGGAGGGGGCGTCACAGACACACTGGAAGTGGACACAGGGGACGTATAAATGGTAGTGGGGGTGGTGAGTGCAGGTGAGCGGGTTGTGGTGCTGGGTGTTTTGGTGCGAGTCCTATTGCCTGTAGATTTAGTGCATGCAGGTGAGAGTGTAGACGACACTGGGAGGGAGGAGGGAGACGATGAGGAGGGGGACACAGTGGAGGCAGTGGATGTTGCTGTGTCTTTATGTGGGTGATGCTTGTGTGAGTGCCTGTGGTATGTGTGGTGCCTATGTTTGCCTGAGCTACTTTTGTGTGTTGAGGTGTGTGCATGCTTGTCTGATGGTGTGGTTGGGATAGGCTGGGGTACAGGGGATTGGGTCTGGGTGGAGGAAGTTGGAGGGGGGAGGCTAGACACAGGGACAATAGCTGCCATCAGTGCTGAGGCCAGAGATTGCAGGGTTCGATGATGGGCAGCCTGACCAGAATGAATGCCCTCCAGGAATGCATTAGTGTGTTGCAACTCCCTTTCTACACCCTGGATGGCATTCACAATGGTAGACTGCCCAACAGTGAGTGACCTGAGGAGGTCAATGGCCTCCTCACTGAGGGCAGCAGGGGTGACAGGGGCAGGGGCTGAGGTGCCTGGGGCGAAGGTCATGCCCACCCTCCTGGGTGAGCGGGCACGGAGCGAAGGCTGAGAGGCTGCTGGGAGGGCGGTGCTGGTAGGGGGGGTGGCGGCTGTACCTGTAGAAGTGGGGGGCACAGATGGTGGCGCCACCACAAGGGAGCACCCATCGGCGGACGAGTCCGTGTCGCTGTTTGCTGATCCGGGGACCGACGTGAAGCTCCCCTCGCCCTCCGTCCCACTGGTGTATCCAGAGTCCGTGGTGTGGCCCTCCATGGCCATGTGGGATGCAGCTCCCTCGTGCTCTGGTGCCACTGTACGTCCGCCTGATGATGCTGATGCACAAAAGAACAGGGAGAGCACAAAAAGGGGGACGACAACAGAAGAAAGACAGGTTGAGTGCATGGCTTACCGCTATCGTTGGCGGACAATACAGACACAGCAGCCCCCTGCACTACACCGTGCTCTTGGCCTCTACAGATGCAATTCCTGGGATATGGCCTACATGGCTATGAGTGTCATCTGTCGACATAGATGACACAGGGGCATGTCTACCTGTACTTGGCAGTCTACAGAGGTGGGGTGGAGTGGCACATGGCCTGCATTCTGGAGGGGCCAGCCTACGTAACTCGCCCTGGCCTAGGGAAACCCACAGCCCTCCTCCCCCACCCAGACCCCTCCACTGCGCGCAAAGTCCGCTGAATGAGAGTGTACTCACCCCCTTGTGTCTGCTGTGATCCCCTCAAGCGCCCATCCAACTCAGGGTAGGCCACCGCCAGGATCCGGAACATCAGGGGGGTCATGGTGCGATGGGCACCCCTCCCACGTTGGGAGGCCATCCCCAGCTGAGCCTCCGCCGTCTTCTTGCTTCAGCAGCGAATGTCCTCCCGTCTTATCCGGCAGTGGGTGCTCCGTCTCTGGTGGACCCCCAGGGTCCGGACGTCCTTGGCGATGGCACACCAAATGTTCTTCTTCTGGTGGGTGCTGACCTACATGACATGTACAGGGGAAGAAGAGGAGTCATTACCAACTGCACAGTCGAAGTGAGTGGCCCCCATCCCTACCCTTGCCATTTGGCACATGCATTCACAGTCCTTCATGCTCACAGAACTCTGCCCCCTTCCTACTGACATCCAGCCCTCTCCACCCAGGCATAGCCCATACAACGTGCTCCCTGTGTACTTACCTGTTGGTCTGAAGGACCGTAGAGTAGCGTGTACTGGGGAAGGACCGCGTCCACGAGCTTCTCCAACTCCTGAGCAGTGAAGGCAGGGGCCCTTTCCCCAGATGCAGCAGCCATTGTCTCTTCCAGACCGAGGTCACAGCAGCACTTGCATTGTAGGTCCTCTCCTGTCGAAGATCAGGTATCGAGTGATTGTACAGATAGAAAATGGCGGTCACGTCCGCGGCGGTCACGTCCGTGGCGGTGCGTATCATCACTGCCGGCGCACTTCATCATTGGCTCCTGGGACCCATAGGCTCCAATGTTAACCAATGCAGCATTGCGCTGCGGTCTACGACCGCCTACCGCGACGGTGTACAACGCCAGCGCAGTTACCTCACATCCCATTGTCCCAGTTTAGAGGTCAGGCAGCCACCATTTCAGGGGCCCACATGGCTTCATTTACTACTGCGTCACACATACCTAGGCCTACACTCAACACACATACAGGAAGGGTTTTGTATTTGGTGTCGTGTTCTGTGTAGCTGTGGGTACATACCTGAGAATTTGTTGACTCTGTGGTCGCTGTTGTCCTTCTTAGGCACCGTCAGCTGGGACATTTGAGGAGATGGCGGAATCCTCTGGTGTACCGACCGCTGGTGGACCTGTTAACAATGGAGGAGCGACATTTGATCATCACCTACAGGTTTGACCGTGCCACAATCCAGGAACTGTGTACCCAGTTGGAGCCAGACCTGATCTCACCAATCCGCCATCCCACAGGAATACCCCCTGAAGTGCAGGTGCTATCAGTGCTCCATTTCCTTGCAAGTGGATCATTACAAACAACAGTGGCCATGGCATCAGGGATGTCCCAGCCTATGTTTTCCAACGTGTTGTCCAGAGTGTTGTCTGCCCTGCTGAAACACGTGAGGAGCTACATCGTTTTCCCTCAGGTGGAGGATTTGGCTACAGTTAAAGGTGACTTCTATGCCCTTGGACATATCCCCAACATCATAGGTGCCATTGATGGGACCCATGTGGCTCTGGTCCCCCCCCACAGGAGTGAACATGTGTACAGGAACCGGAAGAGTTATCATTCCATGAATGTACAGATGGTATGTTTGGCAGACCAGTACATCTCCCAGGTAAATGCTATGTTCCCTGGCTCAGTGCATGACGCCTACATCTTGCGGAATAGCAGCATCCTGTATGTGATGGGTCAACTCCAGAGGCACCGGGTGTGGCTATTAGGGGACTCTGGTTACCCCAACCTGTCCTGGCTACTGACCCCAGTGAGGAATCCCAGGGCAGAGGAACGCTACAATGAGGCCCATGGGCGGACTAGGAGGGTGATCGAACGCACCTTCGGCCTCCTGAAGACCAGGTTCAGGTGCCTCCATATGACAGGTGGTTCCCTATTCTACTCACCAAGGAAGGTGTGCCAGATCATCATCGCCTGCTCGATGCTTCACAATCTTGCTTTGCGACGCCAGGTGCCTTTTCTGCAGGAGGATGGTCCAGATGACAGTGTTGTGGCAGCTGTGGAGCCTGTGGACAGTGATGAGGAGGAAGCTGAGGAAGAAGACATTGACAACAGGGAGTCAGTCATACAGCAATATTTCCAGTGACACACAGGTGAGAACAATTTTTTTACTATTACATTCACTTTCACACTTCTACCTCTATCCTGTCTGTCAATTTGAAGCAGTATTTGGTAACTGAGTTGTACATTTCCATTACGGTTTCACAGGTGTGGTTACCAACGTGTGTCATCTGCTTGTATCCTTCATGGACTTGTGATGTGTGACATAGGTATGTTGACATTACATTTGAAAACGCATTTTGTCACTGTCATTGCTAATACACATTTTCAAAATCACAGACTGACTCCAGATTGTTTTGTGGTTCAAGGGTGTTTATTGAAGTGCTAATTATTGGAGGGGGTGGTAAAATGGTGATGGGTGATGGTGGAGGAATGTCCATGGCAGAGTCCAGTCTATTAGTCTCACAGGTGCACTGCCCACATGGGCATAGGAAGTGGAGCTGGGGCAGTTCCAATCTGGACAGGGTAACAAGGTGGGACAGTGGGAGGACAATCAGGGTGGTCTCATTTCCTGGCAGGGGTCTTGCCATCTTGCTCTGTCCTGTTCCTGGATCTCAGGGACTGCTTGCGGGGTGGTTCTCCGTCTGCAGGGGGTGGGGTGCTGGTGTGGTAGTCCTGTGGCAGGGCGTCCTGTCCACTAGCGCCGGCAGAGGTGGTGGGCAGTTCTTAGTCCAGGCTAGTGTCAGGGGCCCCTTGGAGTGCCACGGTGTCCCTTATGGTCCTTTGTATGTCCTTCAGCACCCCTACGATGGTGCCCAGGGTGGAGCTGATGGTTCTGAGCTCCTCCCTGAAGCCCAAATACTGTTCGTCCTGCAGGCGCTGGGTCTCCTGAAACTTAGCCAGGACCGTAGCCATCGTCTCCTGGGAGTGGTGGTATGCTCCCATGATGGAGGAGAGGGCCTTGTGGAGAGTGGTCTTGGCCTGTCCACCCCCTGTCGCACAGCATCCCTCCCAGTTCCCCTGTGTTCCTGTGCCTCCGTCCCCTGGACCGTGTGCCCACTGCCCCCAGGTCCCTGTTGTTGTTGGGGTGGTGGGTTATCCTGGGTTCCCTGTAGTGGTGGACACACAGCTGATTGACCTGTCCTGGGGACGGAGGTATGGGCCCACTGGGTGGGTGCTGTGCTGGTGTTACCAGAGGGTGGAAGGTCAGTGTTGGGCTGTGCCTGTGCAAGGGGAATCGACTGTCCCGAGGCCCACGATGGTCCGGGCTGGTCATCTGGATCCAGTTGGCCAGAGCTGCTGTTGTCACTGTGGGCCTCTTCTGTGGGTGGAGTGGAGATGTCTGGACCCTCCTGTCTGGTGACGTTACTTAGTGGTCCTGCAGGGGTATAAGAGCATGATTATTGCATGTGTGTGTGTCATGGTGTGCAATGGGTGGGTGTACGTGTACCCCAGTGCAAGCATTCCTGTGTGGGGGCTTCTGTGATGATGGTTGGGGGGGTGTTATGGGTATGTGCAGTGAGCATGCTTTAGTGAGGGGTGACCATGCTTAGTTGTGTCATGCAGGGCTTGGTGTTGGGATGGGTGTTTTGTGTTATTAATACATTAGTGAGGATTTGGAGTGATAGGGGAGGGGGTGAAGGTGGGGGTGTGTGATAGCATGCAGGTACGATGGGGGATATGATAGTTAAGATTTGACTTACCAGTGTCCATTCCTCCACCGACTCCCCCGAGGCCCTCTGGATGCATGATGGTCAAGACCTCCTCCTCCAATGTTGTTAGTTGTGGGGGAGGAGGTGGGGGTCCGCCGCCAGTCCGCTGAACCGCGATGTTGTGCCTGGAGACCACTGAACGCACCTTCCCCCGTAGGTCGTTCCACCTCTTCCTGATGTCCTCACGATTTCTTGGATGCTGTCCCACAGCGTTGAACCTGTCCACGATTCTTCGCCATAGCTCCATCTTCCTGGCTATGGAGGTGTGCTGCACCTGTGATCCAAATAGTTGTGGCTCTACCCAGACGATTTCCTCCACCATGACCCTGAGCTCCTCCTCGGAAAACCTTGGGTGTCTTTGGCGTGACATGGAGTGGTCTAGGTGATGTGTGGGGTGGTGTATGTGTTGATGAGTGTGGTGATGTGTGGTGGTGTGAGGTGTTTTGTGCGTGGATGTTGTATGGGTATTGGTGTTGTGTGCCTCTGTGTGGTGGGGCTGTCTATTGCTGTGCTCTCTCTGTCGCCTTCGTCTCTGATTTTGGGTTGTAGGGGTTTATGGGTGATGTGGGTGTGTGTTTTATATTGTGTTGGGTGTGTGGGAGTGGTGTTTGTAAGTGTATTAAGTGTGTGTATTTTGAATTGTCCAATGTGGCGGTGTTTTGGAGATGTGTGTGTATTTTGAGCGCGGCGGTGTGTACCGCCAATGGAATACCGCGGTTGAAAGACTGCTGCGTGGATTCGCGGGTCGTAATAGCATGGCCGTGTTTCTGTTGGCATGAAGGTGGAGGATTTGTTTTTGCCAGTTTATCACTGACCTTTGGTGTGGCGGACTTGTGTGGGTGTCTGAATTTCGGCGGATTCCGAGATGTGGGTCATAACAGCAGTGGCGGAATTCCGCGGCCGCGGTGGTGTGTTGGCGGTCTTCTGCACGGCAGTAAGCGGCTTTTACCGCCAATGTTGTAATGACCCCCTAAGTAGTTTTGGTCCTGAGACTTCAGGGAACAGGAGGCAAGCTCTATCCAAGCCCTTGGAGATCACTTCTCAGCACAGCCAGAGAGCAGCAAAGCAGCAGGGCAACAGCAAGGCAGCGGTCCTTCTCAGAAAAGCACTCAGGTGAGTCCTTTGGGCAGCCAGGCAGTTATTCCTGGCAGGTTGCAGGTTCTGGTTCAGGTTCTCTTCTCCAGGAAGTGTCTGAGTTGGTGGGGTCAGAGACCCTGCTCAAATACCTAAATGTGTCTTTGAAGTGGGGAAGACTTCAAAGAGTGGCTTAGAAGTGCACAAGGTCCCCTTTCAGTTCCATCCTGTCTGCCAGGGTCCCAGCAGGGGGTGTGCTAGTCCTTTGTGTGAGGGCAAGGTACTGTCCTTTGACATGTAAGTGTCAGGCCCTCCACCCTCTCAGCCCAGGAAGACCCATTCAGTATGCAGATGTATGCAAGTGTAACTGAGCATCCTGTGTTTGGGGTTTGTCTGAGTGAATGCACAAGGGAGCTGTCAACTAAACCTAACCAGATGTGGATTGGAAGGCACAGAAGGATTTAAGTGCAGAGAAATGCTCACTTTCTAAAAGTGGCATTTCTAAAATAGTAATATTAAATCCAACTTCACTAGTCAGCAGGAGTTTGTATTACCATTCTGGCCATACTAAATATGACCTTGTTATTCCTTTCAGATCAGAATCTACCACTCAAACAGTATATGAGGGTAGCCTTAATGTTAGCCTATGAAAGGAGCAGGCCTCACAGTAGTGCAAAAGCGAATTTAGGAGTTTTACACTACCAGGACATATAAACTGCACAGGTACATGCCCTGCCTTTTAGCTACATAGCACCTTGCCCTATGGGTTACTTAGGGCCTACCTTAGGGGTGACTTATATGAACAACAAGGGGCGTTTAAGGCTTGGCAAGTATTTCTGAATTCCATGTGAAACTGCACACACAGGCCTTGCAATGGCAGGCCTTAGACATGGTTAAAGGCTACTGATGTGGGTGGCACAATCAGTGCTGCAGGCCCACTAGTAGCATTTAATCTACAGGCCCTGGTCACCTGTAGTGCACTTTACTGGGGTCTTACAAGAAGAATCACAGCACAGAACAAACGCCCCTCCCTCACCCCTGAATCCAGATCAGGGGGGGCCCACGAAGACCCTAAGGTATTCCAGCAACACTTCGGAAAGGCTGTGAGTCCAGGGGCGGGAGGCAGTAACAGCCGCCATTCTCAGGGAAGCAGAGGATGGGCCCGTGAAGATCCCCTGGGGCAGAAGGCAAACAAAACTCAATAAACAGGGACCCCCCCACGGATGCAGATTGAAGGGGGCTCATGAAGATTTTTTGAGACACCGCCCATAAAGACTCTAAGAACACCGGCACTGCCCGAGACGGTGGCGAATCCAGAGGCGGGAGGAGGCCGAAACCACCACCATGTCCTAGAGTGTGGAGATGGGGTGGAGGAGCGCCCAGGGGCACAAAGTCACCAGGGGGGAGCGGCACAGTCCTGGTATGAGGGGCTGCAAAAGCCGGAGACGCAACGTCATGCTCGGGGAGCCATAGTATAGGAGGTTCCCCGAGCTTGTGCACAAAAACGGAAAATAACAGAGACAGAAGGGAAAGAAAATACCACCTCCATATATCGCAGGGCCGGCAAGGTAAAACGAGCAAAGAAGGTACCCTGAGACACTGAATAGAGGAGTGGTGCGATGAGCCCAAAGCGAGGGCACGCAGGACCTAGAAGTTGGGGACACAGCCTGTGGCCCATAAAGTTTCAGGACACCGGAGGGTGGAGGAGAGCTGGACAACTGGAGGGCCATGGATGGCCACAGTCGCCAAGATGGCACAGGAGAAATTGAAGCACCCTGCTAACCAGCCAGCAAGTTGGAGGCCGGGAACAGCGGTAGTTAAGGCTGCAGAAGTGAAGCACAATAAAGGGACATGGGGAAACAAACACAGTGCGCTGGAGCAGGTGGGAGAGAGAGAGAACACCCTCACGCACTGCAGCTGAAACGGTACCGATAAGTGACCGAGTAGCAACAACGGAACGACTGTGGCACGGAGACCCCGGGATGATCACCTGCCCACCTCCTCTCAGATGAAGATGGGGAAACAAAGGACTGGGAAAGACATGACAACTGAGCCCTCCACAAGGGATGCTACAAGAGAGACGGCCGGAGGGGCTGAAGCGCCAATGCAACACACCTAGGTGATCCTGGCGGCTATACAGGAATCCAAAATGGCCTTGGAGAATCAAATTGCAATGCTGGCGGGGGAGGTAGGTCTCCAGTATGATGACCCTAACAAGTTGAAGGATCGCGTTAAAGCAACAGAAGATATGAAGGGCGAGACGGCCCGCAGGTGAAAGCACTCACGCAGAAACTCGCACTCATAAACAATGAAATGAGAACACTAGCCATTAAAGTGGAGGGTGTCGAAAGCCGGCCTCAGCGACACAATATACACCTGGTGGGAGTCCCGGAAAATATGGAGGGCCCATCACTAGAACTTTACATAGAGACATGGCTGAGCGACGTAGTGCTGGGGAGAACACCCACTAAATTCTTCTCGGTGGAACGGGCCCACAGGATCCCTGCGACTCCTCCACCGCCGGGGGCATATCCAAAACCAATAATAGTGCGATTAATGAACTTCAGGGACAGAGATGTGATCCTCCAGGAGACAAGAAAAAGCTGAAGGAAAAAAGATAAACATCTACCCAGACTACACGAATATGGTGCAGGAACAACGTGCAGCATTCGCCGCAGTCAAAAAGATCCTCTGCCACAATGACATAAAAATACGCACTGCTATACCCGGAGAAACTTCGGATCGAACATGAGAAAAAACACACTTCCTGGGATCGCCTCCAGGGGCCTGGGAATGAATAGAGATGCAGGGTCTTCGTCATGGCAATGGAATCTGAAAGGAGGGCACCAAGTCTTTGACTATGGGAAAAAAGAAACACAACACAGGAACTAATTAAGGCTGTGCAAATGAAGGCCCTTAGGGGGACAACTGGGATTCGGTTGAGTGACAGATGGAGGGAACTAGCTGTGGACACCGGAGGAACTAGAACAGAACAATCAGGGTCGGGAACAGAATCGGAGACGGATCAGCCGCCTCAGGTGACCCCAATGACAGCAGACTTGTTAGGCTAACAGATAATTTTTCAAAAACAAATCAGTAAAACTATGACTATGGCTCAGCGGGAACGGACAGGAAGGAGGTGAGGGAGGGCGTCAGCATGGCTTCTGGGCCTCCTTTTCCATTTCTCTCCCATAATAAACCCCTCAGAGATGGGAGGGCAGAAAACAAACAACGAACAGTGTAAGACAAACTACGATAATTGCAATGATCCACGCCTCAGAAAGACATACAATGTGGATCGAGGATCTCCAGTCGGGATTCGGGCAAACACATATCATGAATTGAGGGGGTGGTTAGTTCTACAGGGTGGGGGTAGTTGGGGGAATGGTTTACAGTTCAGTTCAAAATGAGGGGGGAATGGAATTCGATATTGGTACAAAGGACATGCAGAATAAATGGTAGGTCAATCCCACAAATACAAACAGACTACCCTTTCTGAAAACATTACCATGGGTAACAAGAAACTGTCCCTCCTCACATGGAATGTGAATGGATTAGGAAATAAATATAAGCGGAGCCTAGTACATAAAGCCATATCTAGATATAAATCAGACATAATGTTCTTGAAAGAACCCCACCTTGTAGATACACAACATAAATCTATGGAGAGGGGAAAATACAAATTAGTGGGGCACACGCAATTTACATCCGGTTCTAGAGGGGCCATGATACGTATTAAAAAGCCCTTCCATTTCACACCACCTGCACCTGGGCAGACCCACACGGCTGTTACATAGCAATACTAGGTGAGGGAAAGTACCATCTTTCTTGGCATGTTACCCCCAATTTTACATGTATGTCAGAATGTTTTTGCCTGTCTCACTGGGATCCTGCTAGCCAGGCCCCCAGTGTTCATAGAGTGTGGCCTAGATGTGTATGCCTGTGTAGTGCCTAACTGTGTCACTGAGGTTCTGCTGATCAGAACCTCAATGCTCATGCTCTCTCTGCCTTTAAATTTGTCACTATAGGCTAGTGACTACAATTACCAATTCTAATTGGCACAAGGGAACCCCCTTATAAGTCCCTAGTATATGGTACCTAGGTACCCAGGGCATTGGGGTTCCAAGAGATCCTTATGGGCTGCAGCATTACTTTTGCCACCCATAAGGAGCTCAGTCAAAACGTTCACAGGACTGCCATGGCAGCCTGAGTAAAATAGTGTCCACGCTATTTTACAGCCATTTTACACTGCACTTAAGTAACTTATAAGTCACCTATATGTCCAACTCTGGATAGGTGCAAAGTTACTAAGTGTGAGGGCTCCCCTGCACTAGCAGGGGTGCCACCACATTGTTCAGGGCCATTTCCCCAAATTTTGTGAGTGCAGGGACACCATTTTACGCGTGCATGACATATAGGTCACCACCTATATGTAGCTTCACAATGGTAACTCCGAATATGGCCATGTGAGGTGTCTAAGATCATGGAATTGTCCCCCCATTCCAGATCTGGTATGGGGGGCAATCCCATGCACCCTGGGGGCTCCACTATGGACCCCCAGTACTGCCAAACCAGCTCTCTGGGGTATTCTCTGCAGCTACAGTTGCTGCCACCCCACAGACAGGGTTCTGCCCTCCTAAGGTCTGAGCAGCTCAGTCCCAGGAAGACATAACAATGTATTTCCTTTGGGAGGAGGGTGTTACACCCTTCTTGCATAAGTCAGTCTACACTGGTTTGGGGAACCCCAGTCCCTGCTCTGGCACGAAACTGGACAAAGGAAAGGGGAGTGACCACTCCCCTGTCCATCACCACCCCAGGGGTGGTACCCAGAGCTCCTCCAGTGTGTCTCAGACCACTGCCATCTTGTTTTCAGAGGTGTGGGGACATTCTGGAGGCCTCTGAGTGGCCAGTGCCAGCAGCTGACATCAGAGACCCCTCCTGATAGGTGCATACCTGGGTAAGTAGCCAATCCTCCTCTCAGGGCTAGTTAGGGTCTCTCCTGTGGGTTCCACTTCAGATTGTGACTTGCAAGAATCCACCAGGACTCCTCTGCACTTCTCTCTTCGACTTCTGCCAAGGATCGACCGCTGACTGCTCCAGGACACTTGCAAAACTGCAACAAAGTAGCCAGAAGGCTACCAGCAACATTGTAGCACCTAATCCTGCTGGCTTTCTCGACTGTTTCCTGGTGGGACATGCTCTGAGGGCTGTCTGCCTTCACCCTGCACTGGAAGCCACGAAGAAATCTCCTGTGGGTTGACGGAGTCTTCCCCCTGCTCCAGCAGGCACCAAACTACAGCCTCACCTGTACTCTGGGTCCCCTCTCATCCTGACAAGCTTGGTCCCTGGAACACAGGTGGTGAACCCAAGTGACCCGACTGTCCAGAGGTCCAACTGTCTGAATTTGGAGGAGGTAAGTCCTTGCCTCCCCTCCCTAGACAGTACCACTGTGCACCATGTGATCTGCCGCTACAAGGGCTTCTGTGCACATTTCCAAGAAATCCTGCATGCGCAGCCGAGCCTAGGTCCCCAGCACTCCATCCTGCAATGCTCAGCTCCCTAAGTTGACCTCCGGCGTCGTGGGACCTCTTTGTGCGATGTTGAGATGTAGCAGTGTTCAGTCTTCTTGCACCCATGTTCAAGGATTCCTGCGGGTGCTTCCCTTTTTCCAGTGGGCTCCCAACATTGCTGAGGGCCCCCTCTGCCTCCCCATCCTGAGTGGCGACATCCTGGCCGTTCCTGGGACAGTGCAGCACCCTTTTCCTTCAACCGCGACTCTTGCGTGTAGCAAGGCTTGTTTGTGGTACTTTGCCAAGGAAACCCCCCTGCATCTGCCCACACGTCATAGGACATCTTCTGCAAAAAGCAGAACCTCCTACCTCACTCCGTTGGTGCCGAACCAGCATCTCCGGAGGTAGCCATTTTGCACCTTGATCCAGAGTTTAGTGGGCTCCTGCCCCCCTGAGACACTTTAGCGAATCATGGATGTGGTCCCCTTCCTCTACAGGTCTTCAGGTCCAGGAATCCGTCTTCAGTGTGTTGAAGACTTGTTTGGTCCTTGCAAAATCCTTTATCACAACTTTAGTGTGTTTTGGGCGAAATCGTAGTACTTTACTCCTGCTTTCCTGGGTCCTGCGGTGGGGTCTCCTCTGTACCCTTGGTGTTTTCTGACACTCCCAGTGACCCTCTACACACTACACTTGCCTAGGGGTGCATTTGTGGTTCGCATTCCACTTTCTTAGTATATGGTTTGTGTTACCCCAGGCCTATTGCATTCTATTGTGTTCTACAGTGTTTGCACTATTTTCTGACTGTTTTACTTACCTGATTTAGTTATTTGTGTATATTTGTGTATGTTACTTACCTCCCAAGGGAGTATATCCACTGAGATATTTTTGGCACATTGACACTAAAATAAAGTACCTTTATTTTGAGTAACTCTGAGTATTGTCTTTCTTATGGTATTGTACCTGTATGATATAGTGATATTGCAGGAGCTTTGCATGTCTCCTAGTTCAGCCTTGGCTGCTCTGCTATAGCTACCTCTATCAGCCTAAGCTGCAATAATACTTCTACACTCTATTAATAAGGGATACATGGACCTGGTATAAGGTGTAAGTCCCATTGGTACCCACTACAAACCAGGGCATATAAAAACACACCTATACTATTAGTCAATGTGTACCTACCCCGGGTCTACAGGGAGAGGTGCTCCCAAAAATTGGTACAATATTCACGACTTCCCCACCAGCATCAATAAACATTGGGAGGTGATTTAAATATGGTGATGGATGCGGAAGTGGATGGGGCTAGTAAATAGAAGAAAGGATGCCCAACCAGAGGCAAACTAGCGGGCTTCACACATGCAATGGGCCTATGTGATGCATGGAGATCTCTCTACGGACAGGAAAAGGATATTCATATTATTCAGCTGTCCACAACACTCACTCCAGAGCGAGTTATTTCTTAATCACAGCAGACTTGCTACCAAGAATTAAAGATGCAAAATATCTGGCTAGGGGGATTAGTGATCATGCCCCTCTACATATGATGCGGTTTCTGGGACCTCGACCACCAGGAAAAGTATGGCGGATGCAGACATGGCCACTAAAAAATACAACAGTGGTTGAAGACCTAGAACGAGCCGCTCAGCACTATTTTACTGAAAAAGAAGGGTCGGTTCAAAGCCCGGTAACCCTGTGGATAGGCCTATATAGCTACTATCAGAGGGGAGATCATAGCGGGAGAAGTAGGTGAAATATAGCAAAGGGAGAAAATAATGGTACACTAGGAACTGAACTTATAACATTGGAATAGAGATACGCAACACAACCGACACAAGACAATAAAAAAACGATGATACAAAAAAGGGAGGAATACAATATAGTAAAAGGCTATATGAGGGTGGGAATAAAGCAGGCAAACTGCTAGCATGGTTGGACAAGAAGGAACAAAGTGACTCCCTTATTAGAGACATTTGGACAGCACAAGGGGAGCTAATAAGGGATCCTAAAGAGATAATGGAGGAAATGGCAGCCCAAATGGAGGATTTTTATAAATCCTGCATAGCCATTCCAGAGACAGAAATAGATAGCTTTATAGCTGACTGCCCCATGACACACCTATCCCCGCAGCATATTGCGGTACTAGAAGAGGAGATCACTGAGGAAGAAATGATGGCAGTGCTAGGACAACTACAGAAAGGGAAATCACCGGGGCCCAATGAAGTCCCTGTCATTTTTCTTCAGAAGCTCGGAAAGGGGCAGATACCACACCTTCATGCGGCATTACAACAAGCTTTTGAAATCGGACAACTTCCACCCAATATGAGAACTGCGACGATTATCCTTCTACCCAAACCAAACAAACCCAGAGACCGGGGGGATTCCTATCACCCGATCTCGTTGTTAAATGTCGATGCCAAAATACTGGCAAAGACACTGGCATTTAGACTGAGAAAGGTGATGACGACCTTGATCCATCCAGATCAAACTGGGTTTATACCTGGCTGCTCTTCAGCCCTGAACTTCAGAAGGCTCCTTAACAATATGGCCCTGATAACACATTTAACTAAAGGAAGAGCAATTCTCTCCCTAGATGCCAATAATGCATTTGATTCGGTAGACTGGAGGTATATGTTTGGCATACTGACCAAGATGTGGTTTGGCCCGAAATTTCGGAGATGGATTGCGTTACTATATAAAAGGCCCACCGCGAAAAATTAGAGTAAATAGATACACATCACAAGAGTTCGACCTTCACAGGGGGACAAGACAGGGGTGTCCTCTATCACTGATGCTTTTTGCGTTGGTGATCGAGGGACTGGTTAACTGGATAAGAATAGACACACTGATTAGAGGATGGCCCACCAATAGCAATAAGGAGGAACGGATCTCGTTCTGTGCAGACAACATCTTATTATATTTGACTCGGACATCCTCTTCACTGGGCCGCCTGGAGACATTTTTCAGGCTTTCGGGGAAGTATCACGATTCGGAATAAACTGGGGTAAATCTTTACTGTTCCCAGTAGTGGCATGGGAGACAGATCAAACAACAACGCTACCAGTTAGAGTGGAACTAGAGAAGTTCAAATACCTAGGCATCTGGATATCCGGCAACACCTCCACTACAGCACCAATCTACAACCCATATTGCAGAGATTCGAACTGGAGGTCAAGCATTGGCAAACATTCCTGATTTCATTGATCGGTAGAGCAGCACTTTTCAAGATGGTGGCTCTACCTCGCTTCCTCTATGTTTTACACAACGCCCCATAACCAATTCCAGATACATTCTTTCACAAAACGGACTCTCTAGAACGCACTTTGCTGTAGTCAGGGTGGAAACCTAGAATCAAACTGCACACCCTACAAAGATCAAAATATGAGGGGGGCATTGCCCTGGCAAATATCCAGAAGTACTACGAGGCGGCACTGCTCAGCACAATAAATCACTGGGCCTATGCCTCACGAGATTTACAGTTACCTGCACTGGCTATACAGGGGTAAATTGAACCCAGCATTCAGCCCACCAACAAAAACGGTCATACAAACATGGAAAAGACTCACTAGAGAAATGCGATGGGCCACACGCTTGACCCCCAAAACACCCATATGGGAAGGGACCAGACTACCCAAGATAAATTCCTTAACGGGCTATAAAGTCTGGGACAATATTGGGATAACGTATTTAGCTGACATATGGGATGCAATCGGGGTGGCACCCTTTTCACACCTCAAAACAGAATACCAAATGTCAGACACACAATGGTTACAATACGCCCACCTGCAGGGAGCCCTGAAACATAGCATCCCCGCAGAAAAAGAAACACAGGAAAATGCCCCATTAGAAACTAAACTTCTAGAGGGGGAGATACAAAGGAAAGTAATATCAGAGACCTATGGTAGAATTATGAGACATACGCAACCGTCACTATCTAATTTATGGGAGAGATGGAAAAGAGACTGTAAGCAACTGGAGGAGGAGGACTGGACAAAGGCACTAATGAGTGGCCATTCAAGCATCCCTCAAACTAATACAAATTAAAATACTACATAGGGTATATTATAAGAGGTCTCTGCTCTATAAGAAAGGGAGGGCAACAAATGATAAATGTCTACGGGGATGTGGGAATGAGGGCACATTCTACCATGTGTTGTGGACCTGCACCCGGGGCTCCTGATTCTGAGAGGAAGTCCCTGGAACATGCAATGGGGATTAATATAGAAGTGACACCGAAGTCAATGATACTGGGGGTTCGAGGACAAACCGACCACACAAGATATTAAAAACTACTGAATAATTTAGGTAGTATGATTGCAAAAAGGGACATAGCCAGAAGATGGGGTTCGGGGATAGCACCAGGCCACAATGAATGGTGGGACGGTATGGATAGATGCTGAATACTAGAAAGAGAAATATACAGAGATAGAGGCAATGAAAAAACATTTGAGAAGATATGGGGGAAATGGGAGACGTGATAGGCCAAAGTGGACTCCGAGGAACAACTATGGTCTCAGATAATTAGTGATGGAAGGTGGGAAGAGAGCCAGGACAACCCAGCAAAGCTAAATGGAGGCTCAGAATGAACAGATAGGGAAAGACAGGAATGTTATGTATTACCAACACAGTAAAGGACAGAGAAAGGGAAATCTTATGATAAGAAATGTACCAAAGAGGGGGAGGGGAAGTTTTCTAGTGAATGTTATCATTACATATTCACTATAGCTAATATGTTGTTTGAGATGTAAGCAAAGTACTATTGCAGTTTATTGTAGCACACACGAAAACAACAATAAAATGTGTTTAAAAAAAAGAGGTGCCTTCAGCAATTATTAAAAAAGTTTGAGGAATTTTGCAACTTGCGTGGCCTAGTGATAAATACTCCAAAAACGAAATAGCTGAGGATCAATCCTCACAGGGAGAGGCCCACACTTGGTGAGGTTGCACTTGAAAGGGTCAATACCTCTCAGTACTTGGGTGTAAAACTCTCAGCTAGAATGTCTTGGAAACCCCTTGTGGAAAAGATGACTATGAAGCATAGAGAAATCGTAAGGACCTTGCTAAGCCTTAGTCTGAAGGTCAACCAACAGAAATCCTTTGTCATGAGTTGTAGCCCGAGAAATACACATTAAAGAAATGACACCTTAGCAGCAACTACAATAGTGAAGGTACAGAAATCCAGTTTTTATAATGTATTTAATTCCTTTCACACTGTGCTTTTTATTATCTGTTTTTAATAGTAATTTGCTGATTTAAGTGACAATATGTTTATGGTGATTTGCTGAATAAAAGCTTTTGATGATGTTGATGATGATGATGAATTAAAACATATTTTAAACTAAAACTTACTCTTTATTAAAATTAAAATTCTAAAATAATAAATAATTAACAAAACACACTCTAACTTCTATCTCTTTACATGTACTTACTAAAACAAAATACTACAATTTCGAGAAAGTGTTAACCTGCCGAAAAATAACATTGATCACAAACCAGAAAAAAAAAAAAGAGAGAAAAGTAAGTGTAGGTAAATTATTATGAAATAGAATTTCACCCCAAAACTGAATAAAACAAAACCTAACAACCTCAATCTGTACAAACAGCAAACAAATAAACATTTATAATGACACTGATGCCTTTTTTCTTCCACAAGAAAAGGAAGCACCTGCTCCACATTACAACACCCCCAATGGAAATGCTGCAAAAAGTCTGAAACATCTAAGAGCGTACATATAAATATAAATAATAACGGTAGCTGCATAATTTTTTGTGTAAATAACAAACATATAAACATTTTAAAATTGTAATTCCTTATACAATTGCTCTATTTTCAGACATAATGGCAGAAAGAGCAAGATGCACAACTTCCTAGAAAGAAAAACAATTACTAAGGGCCCAATTACGAGTTTTGCAGAAAATTATGCTGTCGAGTTTTTGGCGGTCTATCCGATTGCAAACTTGCCATTTTGCCTGCCCAATTACGATCCTGTCTGAAACTCTGGTACAAAACAACCGCAGGACCGCCTCCACTACCAAGACTCCTTCTACTGCATGGACAGTGGTAAAGCCAGAGGCAACTCTGGGAGGCAGTCCCGCCAGGGTCAACCCTGTCCAGATTACGCTCTGTCCTTCCGCAGAGCTCTTCCTCACGGGGACATCGTCATGCAAAAGGCAGCGAAAAGCAGAAAAAGAGGTAAGAACTCACCTTTTTTTGGGGTTCCACTGTGGAGTCTGTTTATCCAGGTCCCTCCTGTGCTTGTGCTGCTGCCACCTGACCACGATGCTCTGTAACCCTGTTGTCACCGGAATCAAAGGTAGGATACACCATCACTTCTCCAATGTAAAGCATAATAACACTCCATCGTAATAAACAAACAACAAATACAGTACACATGACTACATACACAGAACAACACATACACAACATATACATGTGTTTTCTTAGGCACACACATTGTACTTACCTTTCTTTACTGCAGCAAAAAGTCACCCCGTCGGGACTCCACTGCATCATAGACTGCCTGCCCATCAGGAACACCGTAATATGGTGGGCGGAAGACCATCGACTGAGCAGTCTTTTTTGGACTGCCTCCACAACGGTATGGCCTTCCCACCACCAAATTCGTAATCGGGCAGTAAGTCACATGCGCTACACCTCCCACCAAGAAACTATGTCAGTGGGAAATGTGAATTGTAAATGTACTAAATATTATTGTGATGCATGCTATGTGAGCTTTACTACAAAAGATTATGTTGTGATTGATAAAAGGGAATGCCACCACCCCCCAAATGTGACAGAAGTATAAGAAAGGGAGGTACTGGTGGATTTAAGTCAGACAAGCACTAGGTCCCTAAAGTTCCAGAACACATCACTGGCCAACTACCACCTATACCCATTTTAAGGGGTTTAATTGCACATACTAAAAAAGCCACCAGCAATGCGCCTCCTGCCCCTAGAAGATTCCAAGATATTGAGCGCAGGGTGATGCCTACAGCAGTCACTCTGTCAACTATCTTGTCCCACATTTCCATTTTCCTACTGAGAGGAGTGCGCTGGACTTGAACTCCAAACAATTGTGGCTCTACTCTGATGATTTCATCTACCATGACTCCCATCTCATCCTCAGAAATACATGGATTTTTAGAATGTGACATGGTGGAATTTAAAAAATGAATATATGACAGTGACTTACTAAAGAGGATACATGTAAAAGGGTGTGGCTGGCAAAGGTGTGTGCTTGGTGTGAAAAGAGATGGTGAGAAAAGAGTGATGCCTAGTAACTGTGCTGCTGTGTTCAATAATTAGCTCTGGCTTCTGTGTATTGTGTTGATGATGCAGAGGATTGTGGTGTGTGAAGTGGTGTTTTTTTATAGTGTCCTTTGCAGGTGTGTCCAGTGTGGCAATGTGTCAGCTGTGTTGTTTCCAAATCCATCCAATACGCCGTTGTGTATTACTTTGGTGGCCACAGACCACTGTGGTTTGGACTGCCATTGGCTGACTGCCATGCGTGCCTACCACTGCGACTTTGGGCTTGCAATACGGTCAGTGTTGTCGGGCTTGAGGTCAGACCGCCTGTTTCTGGGCATTCATGCTGCTGCCTGTCTGCCTTTTTTGCTTGGCAATCAGTGGTCTTGCCTGTATATAACTCATAATACAGCCATCAGAAAGACCACCAACATGACAGTCTTTTTAGGACCACCAACATGGCAGGCTGATGGTTCAATCTCCAAATTTGTAATGAGGCCCTAAGGGTGGATTTTGCTACAAACAATGAATTTGCCTTTCAAATAAAATAGTGATTGTACTAACCTTGGTCCCTGTCTCTAAGGTAGCTAACCACTACCATATACTGATAGAAAGCCGTTTCTACCAAGAAAATCAACATAAACTAAGCACCTTAATGGAGTATTTCGAAGGTACTCAGGTTGGTAGACTACATCACTCTAGACATATACGCCATCCCAAATTCCAGAAACAGAGTTGGGATGTTATCACATGACCTTGGCACAGGAAGCTAAAACAAACAACGCAGAGAAGGATGGCACAATGAATTTCAAAACACACTAGGCAAAACCCAACCTACACTCTATACATTTATTGAAGCATTACAAAAAGAGCAAAACTATCAACAGCTACGAATGGAGCAACCTGTAACCCAAATTATGCCTAAACTTATTCAAACAAGCCAACATATTGTATGACATGCTACAATGTAAAGTAAAACTGTTCATAAAAAGCAAAGAAGTAGATAACTTAGCAATGATATCCAAAAGCATATTATAAAATATATACTAACCTATAATACTCCCCAAAAAGTATAGCATAATCTTAACCAAAATTAAAATCATTTTTGTATAAATAATAAACATAATATTTTAGCAGTCAAAACAATAAATAAAACTCCAAACTTAAATCACACTGATATAATAACATAATAAATACATTGTTTATATAAACAATCTAAACCTCATCAATCAAAATCCTCAAAGAACAAGCACAATCCATTATAGCCTTAGAACCCGCCATAGTGGTCTCTACTGGCCATTAAAGACCCGCTCCCGCATTAAAGGCCTGAACCTTTCTGCAGGGGCAGAATGTTCTATTAAATAAAACAAATACCTCACGAAGCCCAAGGGGATTAAAATCCCTTTGGGCTCTGTGGGACTTTGGTCACAGCAGTTGCTGTGAACAAAGAGAACATTGGAATGTTGGCTCTGGGCTTTTACCGGCCAGTAAAAGCCCAGAGCTCTCCATTGTCTGCAATAGAGATCCAAACATTCCAATGTTCTAATATTTACTATAATTGCAACAAATAAGATACACAATTCCAAATAACAATCATAAACCAATTCCACATAGGTAACACATAGGTAATAAAATGTAACTTTCCCCACCTAAAACAGATACATTCAATTTGACTTACTGTTCTGTAGATGCAGATCATCAGCTATTCCCACATAATCAAAAAGTATAATCCACCAAAAGTGGGGAAAATAAAGTCCAACAAGCCAAAAAAAATGCAAAAATGAAACCAATCAAATCGAGATCCATCAAAGCAATCTAAAGTATCCAGGAAACAGAAAAGACCTGAAAAAGTGTTAAAAAAAGAAATTCTCCTGAAAACCTGGAAAATTAAATCAAATAAACCAAAAGAGATATCCTTTTTAAAAAAAAATTATAAATCCAAATGTCCATTGGACACAGTCAAACATTTAAAACCTGAAAAGTAAAACAGAAAACCCACCCGCAATAAACATTACATTCCCAAAAGTACATATATATTACCCTTAAGTACATATATATTTCTCTTAAACTTCAAAAAGCAAGTAACATAACACAATATCATGTAAAAGACTGAAACATCACTAAAGCACTGAATGGAAATGTAAACCAGCAAACTAGTTAAAATATTACTATTAATACATCTAAATGAACAGAAAACCCACAAACAACACTATACCTAACCTCTATACCTCTTGTTACATCCCCCTACTGTCACAACCCTAAAGAAACTTTAAAAAGGGACTTACCTTTTCCGATGACCAACAGCATCTTACCACAAACTGGATCCCAGAAAACAGACTTAAAATATGACAAACAGACTACACAAGAGAGGATAGCAGTAAAACAAATTGCAGCTAAATGCAAGTCAAAAAAGATCCCATAGAATTGAATGGGAAAATAAGTTAAACTGTGGAATGTAAAACATGTCCAAAAATGTTGTAAACAATTGTAAAGTCTACATTAGATGATGGTATAACAATATACAATTATTTATTATGTATAGTAAAGATGTATGTTAAAATTATGTTAAGAAAATGTGTATGAAACCATTTAATAATAGTTTAAAAAAATGTTAAACAGCCAGAAAACCAGAAAAACCTGGAAAACGTACAGCATACAATACTATTTAAATATGATTTATATTGTTTATTTAATAGTAATGTGTATTAAACATCATATATATATATATATATATATATATATATATATATATATATATATATATATATATATATATATATATATATATATCAATTAAAACAGTTTCCTCAATCCAGGAAAAGGAAACCGGACACCATGGCAGTGCAATCTTATTTAATTGACGCGTTTCAGCCGTAGCCTTGTTCACAATACCATTCCAATTCATTCTAATCTCATATATACACAAATATAAAGAACATGGACAAAGGACCAACTTCGAAAACAGATTCCCCAGGACAGACTAGTACGGCAGTAATTTTGGAGTGTAGCTTTTCACATAGCAAGCCAATTAAAGATAGCATGTTTTTCTCAACATGTCGTCATGAAACATTATGCCATTGCGCTCATATCAACTTATTGATTTAAAATTATTCATTTTTAGAGTCCAAATGCAATACTGTACTTTCAATAGTGTTTCTAAATCTTGAGTTGAAAATATTCTAATTACCTTAATGCTTCTTTATAGGCTTTCAACTCATCCACTGTGCCTATTTTTCAAATTGTCACCTGAAAAGAATGTCTTCTAATTGGATCCCGAGACGTCTACTCATACTGATTTTTTATTTTTTTAAATACATTTTTTTTTACAATAAAAACAAATCCCAAAGTGTAAAAATTTCAAAGTGTAAAAATTACAAAGTGTAAAACTTTTTGCCAAAATATTATAACCCTAAAACTCACTAAGTATCGACCCATATATATCTATCCTACCTATCTCATCATTGTATTATTCCATTATTTCAACATCATGTCCCGGCAATCTACTCTTAATATACTATCCAAATTGCGTATAAATATCGACACATGAATAAATATGTATGAATATGTATATAAGTATATAAATACATTAGTAAATCTAAGAATAAATAACTATACAAATAGGTCAATTATATCATAAAACACCAGTGCTGTAAATGCTTACAAAAAAACTATATAAAACTCATGTTCATTACTAACCCCACCGTCCCACAATGAGATACATATATACATACACTTGTATACAAATAATAATTCGCTAATCTAAAGTCATATCAAACTGGAACATGATTTCAACTCATCTTATTTTCTCAAATGTACAGCTAGTTCCTCACTCAAGTTTAATCCTTGTGGAGCAAGGGTTTCAAAATCAATAATGTATTTAGACTCCAAAATCCTCAATTTTACAACTCTGTCACCACCACGTGGATCCTTTTTCACCTGATCAATCACTAAGAATTTTAGCTTTTTCTCATCTCAATTATGCATAGTATGAAAGTATCTTGCCACCGGGTACTTCTGATCATTATGTCTGATGGCTCTCATATGTTCAAGAACCTTCTTTTTTGCTCGGTGGATTGTGCTGCCAACATACAATTTACCACATGGGCAAACTAGGCAATATACACAATAATCAGTGTTACAGTTAAAGAGGCCTCTGATCTTAAAGTGTCTATCCCCTATCACAAGGGTATTGCAATTTTCACTTTTGCCACATGCCTTGCAATTCAGGCAACATACAAAGACTGTACTGTTGTTCCCACTTACACAAACATTTGATGTAATCATATTGCGGCTCAAATTATCTCGCAAGGACTTACTCTTCCTAAATGTGATTTGCAGTGTCTCATGTACATATTGTGTCAACACAGAATCTGTTTGAAGAATATGCCAACTTTTGCTTAATATAGATCTGACTTTGTTTGATTGTTTAGAAAAAGTGGTAATAAATCTTATATTCTCATCCTCCATGGGTATAGTGTTACGGGTATCGAACAGCAGGCTTTCTCTTGTAATTAGACTAACTTTATCTATAGCTTGAGCAACCAGCTGTTCACTATATCCTCGTTCTTTAAATCTTTTACACATACTTCTCTGTTTCTGCTCAGAATCTTGCGCAGTACTACATATACGTTTTGCCCGTAGAAGTTCCCCATATGGGATACTACGTATAAGACTACCCGGATGTGCACTCTGTGCACTGAGGAGACTATTCCCCTGCTGTTTTTTTCCTGTACAGCTTTGTGGTAAGTCCCTCTTCAGGTACAACAATCTTCACATCCAAAAATTCAATACCAGTATTGCTAACTGCTCCACTGAAAGCCAAATTGCAATTGTTCACATTCAACTTCGATATAAATTTGTCTGCTGAGATCTTGTCACCCCTCCAGATGACAAATACGTCATCAATATACCTACACCATAGGACTACATGTTTCTCAAAGTCGGGCAAACTGATGGACATCTGCTCCTCCCACCAGCCCATGAATAAATTTGCGTAGCTGGGGGCGAAACAGGTGCCCATCGCTGTCCCTTGTAGTTGTCTGTAAACATTATTGTCAAACAAAAAGAAATTATTCTTTAGACAAAAATCGATCATATCTAATATCATCTCAGTATGTAACAGGTAGGAGATTGGTCCCGCTCTCATGTGATGTCTTGTAGCGGCCAAACCCGCATCATGTTTAATGCACGTATAGAGGCTGGCCTTCAACTGTCACAATTGTTTAATTACATCTTTTTCAAATACTTCTATGGAATCACATTGGATTGTGGGTAAAAAACTAGATTTAGCTTTAAATGGTCCAGGACATGATTTGTCTACGTCCACCCCCAAAATATCAAGGTTAATCAAAGGATCTTGATGAGCTGCTGTATCTTCCTGGACCATTTAAAGCTAAATCTCAGTTCAATTAGAAAACATTTCAAAATATTTGTAAATAAATGTAAAGACAGATGTATTTTTTTCCAACAAATTATCAATGTCATTATAGTTTTCAACATTTAAAATAATCCATAAAAATAGTTTACAATTGAATTTTTTTTAATTAAAACAAATATTTAAAAAATCAAATAAAAGTAAATTTACAAAATATTTTACGTTAATAAATTCAAATTTGCTACATTTTCATTTTGACCATGATTTTTATAATTAAAATATTATTTTCATGTTTACATTAGCATACTTTTGATTTCATATAATGAATACGTTCAAAATATTTGACATTTTATTTTGATTTATATGATTCATTTGATTCATATGATTTATATTGTTTATTTAATAATAAAACATATTGACAATTGTTTTATCAATATATATTTTAAAGAAAGTGTTAGATACTAAAGGGGTGACGTTTACTAGTCCCACTCCAATTTAAACCAATTTTGCGAAGGTGTTGGACACTAAAGGGGTGACATTTACTATTCCCACTCCAATTTAAATCAATTTGAAGAAGATGCTGGACACTAAAGAGTGATAATTACTATTCCCACTCCAATCTAAAACAATTTGGGGAAGGTGGTGGACAGTAAAGGGGTGGCATTTACTATTCCTTCTCCAATTGACAAACAATTTGGAGAAAATTTTGGACATTAAAGGGGTGAAATGTATTATTCCTTCTCCAATCGAAACCAATCTGGGGAAGGTGTTGGACACTAAAGCGGGGAAATGTATTATTTCAACTACAATCTAAAGCATTTTAGCATGGTGATGGACACTAAAAAAATGTAGATACACAATCAATATTCAATACTCACACAATTTTTGTTGTATAAAATAAAAATTACTTAAACAACACAATAACTCAAACAGAAAACATATATATGTAAAATGAAACATTAACATATAAAATAATACGTTAATCACTTCTTATAATGAATGCATTTTATTAACATTCATTAATATTCCTAAACTTTGAAACATAACATACAAAAGTATTAAACCAAAATTGAAAATCATACAATTTAAATAGAACATGTGAAATTAAATTTCAAATTATATATAAAAATAATTTAATTACATTGAAATTAATAAATTGCAATATATGTGTATATATATATATGTATATATATATATATATATATATATATATATATGTTCCCAACAACAGAACTTATGGCAGTAATAAAAATAATAAAAATGTCATCAGTACATTTTTGTTTAATAGGTTATAAATAACGCATGGCCTGATTAGGAGTCTGGCGGTCAGACCACCAGAACTCCAATCCGGTGGCCTCCCTACCACCATATTACGATAACCCTGCCGGGCCGGTGGACACAGTACAGCGGCATTGGCTTCAGCTTTAAGGAGAGCTGAAGCCAAAGCCGCCGTACTATGTGCATTGGCAGCACACTCGGAATACGCACTGTCTGCCATGGTAGACAGTGCACATTCTCAGTGTGTTGAGAGAGGGGCCTCTGCAAAGGCAGTGTAGGGGCCCCCCTGTGGTCTCATCCCTGCCCTTCCACCGGCCTTTCAATGGAACGGTCCCTGCCATAGAAAGGCTGGCAGAAAGGCAAGTTATAATCAGCACTGCAGCTTGCACCGTGGCTAACCCATCGGGATGTCTGATCCTGGCGAGGGCAGTCGTGTGCTGGTGGTCCAACCACCAGCATCGTAATGTGGAGGTCAGGCCAGCAAGGTTGCAGCAGTCCGATCACCACCATGGGTATGGCGGTCCATGGACCGCTATATTTTTAATGAGGACTTAACCAATAACATATAAATATTCAACAAAATCTTAACTTATGCAGAATAAATAATACATATGTACTCTATTTCCACAATTAAGTTATACATTTCAGTTTTTTAAAAATAAACATAAAAATAATTGTAATTTGTTTCCAATAATTTAACAATTACATTATAATGTTCAACATTAAAAACATGATCAAATATTTTACAAGCTCAAAAAAACATTTGATACATTTTAATTTTCACAACTATTTCTACAATTAAAATAATTATGTCCATGTTTACATTAATATATTTTAAATTTAATATAATTTATCAATACATTCAAAATATTTATGAAATATTTTGAAATATTAATGTAACAAAGCTAATTTATACATTTTACAAAATTGATGTGAATATCATTGAGATGAATAACATTATAGTTACATTATAACATTTACTTTTAAAAAAATCTTCCCACCCCCAACCCAACAACCTGCCATTAAAAAAAATTATATGGAGATTATGGCTGTCCTGTGCCGGGAGTGCTGGCAAGAGCCATATAGAGAGTGAGTCACTGCACTATTCAAAAGCATGAGGTGAGAAAAAGCAGGTTTTGGTCCCGCTGCCACCAAGCTGCTGAACTAACATAACGGATCGCCCAAGGCTTCCCGGCACATGTGGACCAAGTCTGTGCACTACGATCATCAACAATATGTTTAACTCTACTTTTTTGTGCGGCATCTCTTTTTGACATCTTCCCAGCCCTTTAGCCACAAAAGTGCATTGATCTGGGTGCTCCGAAACATCATAACCTTTGCCTGACTTAGACTTTGGCCTGGTCTCAGCCTGCTTGCTCCTACTCTAAGAAGACCTGTGGGGCCTCAGGGTGCTGAACTGACCCCCCCTTCCTTCTTTGGGTAGCACTTCCAGAAACTGCATTATCAATGGGGCTCACTGACATTAAACAGAACAAAACTTACATTTGACCCTACCTGTGGCCCCAGGAGACCTCTTTCCCAATCAGACACTGTGATTTCCCATGCACTGATGCTGTGGCTACGTCCCCCGATTGGGGCCTCCGCAGTTGTTGCCAAACTTCATGCAGGCTTTAAGTCCATAGACTGCCACTTGGATACTCTGCAGTTAGCTTGAGCACATGAATGAGGCCCTGGACCGCGATAGAGCTCGGGTTGAGGGCGCAGAGGGAAGAATTTTAGGTATCGAATATGACACTGTGGACATCAGAAAGTGCTTTGACAAAGTTGAGTGCATGCTTAAATCTGCCATTTCCAAAAATGAGGATCTCGAAGCGCGTGATATTCTTGGCTGAAACCACAAACATCGGGCGCTATAATGAGTTTGTGGAGAAATTACTTCTTGACCTTTACAGTAGCCAAGACTTCACCTCTACGTTTGTGGTCGAAAGAGCCCACAGGTCACTGGGACCATGCCCATCCCCTGGTGCACCGCTGTGCACCATCATAGCATAGCTTATAAACTTTAGGGACAGGGAACTGGTGCTGTGCCTCACCAATGAGCGAGGTTTCGTCCATTACCAAGGCACAGCAACTTCACTGTTTCTGGATTTCACCCTGGCAGTCCAAGAGGCCCATTGCAAATATGCAGATGTCTAAAACACCTTGAAGAAGCTAGGCCTCAAATATAATATGCTTTACCCGGCATGTCTTCGAGTGGAGGTGAACGGCAAATACCTAATCTTCAATGGCCCTGCTGTTGTAGCCCACTTTTACAAGCAGCACGGAGGAGGACTTGGTTCTCCACTCCAGGCGGCGCGGAACTGCTCCCTGGCTCTATCTGTTTCCCCTCCTCAGGCCAGTCAGCCATCTTTATAGACTTGGAGCGACAGAGTTTGAACCCCCAAATGGCTCTAATGACCTTTGCACAGACTCAGGTCCACCAATGAGTACAGTATTCCCTCTCCTCATCTCATGTGGTATGGTCTGCTGATTCAGAAACCTATGACTCCATACCCTGCAATCACAATGGGCACTGACAGCTGCAGGGTTGCCACACCCCTCCCCCTGAGGTCTTCAACATAGTGTTAATGTTTTTCTTTGTTGTGTTTCTTCTTGTGGGGATTCTCCTGATGCTGGCGGCACTGGTGTGGGTGGTGGGCGGGATTTGTTTTGATCTGTTAGTGGCTTTTCTGTTTGATGCACTACTGCTAATCACCAATGGTCCTCTGCTATGACTTATATCTCACACATAGGTATGTCCTGGTGCCACATATGGCTACCCCGCTGAGACACAGTGGTAGATAGCATAGACATATCTAGCATTACTTGGAACATCCAAGGCTTAAACAACCCCAGGAAAGAGTAACAAGTTCTCTCCTATCTGAATATATGTGGCATTAGGCATTTCTCCAAGAGACTCACCTCTCCCTCGAAACAACTGCCCTTATGGCTCTATATGGGAACCTAACCACTTTTTGACCCATTATAGCTCATATTCCCGTGGGGTTTGCAATTTTAATCCACAAAAGCATTCCCTTTCAATGCCACGAACAGTTCGCTGATACAGAAGATTGTTATATTATTGTCTCTGGTACACTTGTAACTGAATTTTATCACAACTTATCAATGTTATTGGGCTGCCCACAGGTCGACTTTATGCTCTTGTGGGTGATTTCAACATGACATATAACCCACTGATAGATTCCACTGGTGCCCCTATAATCTTGAAGATGCCCTTGCACCACGCCTTGCACGACCTTCTTGATACTTACCAACTCTCAGATTCTTGACAAGCCCATCACCCTCTCGACAAAGGTTAAAGATTTTACTCAGCCCCACACAATGTATGGATGTGCATAGACATTGCTTTGTATCCTGAGGCTCCCTACTATGGATGACTGATATCACCCACCTGCTCTGCACTCTCTCAGATCATGGGCAGATCAAAATAACATTGTGTATTTCATTTCTGAGCTACACAGCCAGGCAATGGCGTTTCCCAGAATACACCCTATGTGATGCAGCATTGAAGTCTGAACTATGTGATGCTATCAATGAATATTTCACGATTATGGATGGGTCTGTGGATTGACATGACACACTTTTGGGAGGCCTTTAAGGTCTATATCCAAAGTATTTGCATCTCTAAACATGCTGGAGTTCTGCGCAGCATTCGTACTGACTTGTCCAGGGTGGAAAGAGAACTGAGAGTGAGAGCTGACCCACAAAACATGCAAATTCATAGGCACTCTGTGCTGTTGCAGGAGTTCCGTGACGTTGCTGAATGTGAGTGTGTCCTCCTGTGAAAATATTCCTGAGCTCGTCAATACGGAGAGAAAGAAAGGCTGGGCTGCAATCTGGCCTGATTGCTGAGCCCCAGCTACCACTTCAATTACGTGAAGGACCTCCTCACTGAAGACGGTGTGTCTGTCTGTGATAAAACCAGCATCACACAAAGTTTATTGACTTACTATCAACAGCTATATGCATTGCGTGCTGCTTTTGCCCTGGAGGCTACTGCTGAATATTTGGCGAAGGTGGCCATGGCATTGCTCACTAGGGGACACCAGCAATCTTTATCTGTGCCTGTCACATCTGAGGAAATAGCTCAGGCGACTGACACACTGATTGGCTCCAAGACCTCTGGGTTAGATGGCCTCGCTGGCCACTTCTATGAAGCTCATAAACATATTTTGGCCCCCACCTGCTGAAGATCTAAACGGAGGCCCTACATGAGGGAGTTCTCCCCATACCCTATGAGAAGCCGTCATCACTCTCCTACTGATACCCACTAAACCAGCTTACCCTCTGTATGTCAAACCACTCTTTGCCCTTATTGAACTATGACAATAAAATGTAGGCCAAGGTTATTGCTAAGTGCCTTGGCTTTCTAATGGAGCAGATAATCTCCCCAATGCAGACTGGTTTTGTCCTGCTCTGTTCCACAGCCCTCAACTGATGCACCTTATTTGCGGTTCTGAATCAAATTTCACCAAACCTCCCTGCTGCCGCCCTCTTTGATGCCAAGAGGGCATTTTATTTGCTAGAGTGCAGGCAACTTTGGTTAAGTTGGGAGTGCCTCAGCGCTTTCAAGATCTCATCATACTTCTATACACAAACCCCTTAGCCCGCTTGAAAATAAATGGCACCTTCACCTAGGCCTTCCCTATATCCAGGGGTAAAAGACAGGAATGCCCCCTTTCCCCACTCCTATTCATCTTCCCGCTGCACCTGCTAGCCCATCACCTGCAGAAACTACACCTGCACAGAGGCCTCTGCTTTCAACACAGCATCTCTGTATACTGATGATATACTGTTGTTCGTCATAGATCCAGCCACACATCTTCTACTTATTAATAACTAAATCATACAACGTGGGCTACTGTCTGGCCTCTCCATCAGTTGGAACAAATCCAAACTAATCCTTCTGGCGGATGTCACCACCCCTGGTGACCTGACCCACACCTTGCACTGGTGCCCAGACTCTACCCGATATCTAGGAATCATAATACATAGAAAAAGGGCTGAAGTTATCTGTCAAAATTACAGAACCACCATTATAAAAGGGTGCTACACAGGTGGAGAAGTGGATTAAGTTGCTGCTATCTATAGCAGAATGGATAGCCAAATTTAAGATGGTGGTCCTCCTGCACTTTCTATACCTTTTTGTTAATATTCTCATTGACTTAAATTTTTTTTGCTACACAACGCAGCCTTCTGCTGCACCTTATTTGGGTGGACACGCACCCCAGAATCCGATGGGAGACACTGAGGGCCTGATTTAGAGTTTTTGATGGTATAACATGTCCGCCATGTTACAATCTCCATAGGCTATTATGGGATCCCAATACAGCGGACGGAATATCCATCATGTTTGTGACTGAGGAACCCCCTCCACCAAATTCTAAATTAGGCCCTGACTCTTCCATATGAGCATGGTAGATTCAGAATTCCTGATTTCAAGCTCTATTATTTAGTGGCACAATGTCACTTTACCTATTACTGGTATTACCTGGACGGCAGGCTTCCTATCCTAAACCTGAGCAACATCAAGTGCACAACACTCCTCTATCCTCCCTTCTCCTCTGGGGACAAGCTCTTGCTACAACCTGCTGGGCGTGGTTGCGACTCAGATGATATTTAGATGATGGGATCCTCTACTCTCCTAACCTACCCTTCCCGAACAATCCTTGCACCACCTAACCCAAGAACGCCTAGTTCAGAGGACACTGGAATCTCACCACCTGCACACAACTGGAGATCTCTTCACAAATGAAAGAGTCACTGGCCCACCCACACCCGCCCCTCCTGGGAGACACTCCACTATGGATCACTTTATATTCCACTGCTTACAAAGTATGATACGGGAAACTATACTCACCCAAAGAACTATCTGATTTCCTCCCTGACATTAGTTATCGCCACTGCTGGCAACACCTGACTAATCTCCATCCTATATGATACTGGCGTTACTTTGAAACTTGCCGGGCAAGGGAAAGCTACGCAGGATGGGGGCATGACTTAGGCTTTTCTATATCCGATAAGACTTGTCAGTACTGCTGCATGCAAACAAAACTGGTATCCCCGAATCACAGACACAATTTGCTCCAGTATAAACATCTACACGATGCCTATACCACACATAAAGCCTTGGAGCACCTTAAACCCATTAGATCACATCAGTGTCCCAAATGAGCTACTGATTATGCTGATTCTGCACATTTTACTTGAAGCTGTCTTGTAATAGACGAGTATTAGGAAACAGTGTTTACCTTAATTTCGACCATGTTTGAACAAACAATTGACCCAGACCCCATGATGGCCCTCTTGGGATATGTTAAGCCACTACTGCTTTGGCTCAGATTTGTTGTAGCTATTGTTCTATTGCTGACCAAAAAGCCAATAGACCTGTATTGGGGCAGCACCTGAGCCCCCACCACTGATGCTTGGCTAAAAGACATGTTGTTCTGTGATACAACATGCGAGCTGTATGCTTATCTTCAACCCCCATCCCACAGGCCCAAAGACATCTGCCCACCTCTCCAAGACTATTTTTTATCCCTAGAATCTGATTCTGCTGATGGCTGTGACACCTGATTCGTTATTTCATGCTATGGATGTTCCCCGCTGTACTGTCCACCATTGCTGGATTGCAAGTCTTTTATACATCTGCTTTTTACTCTGTGCAGTAATGTTTGTATTGTTTAAAAAAATGCAATAAATACATTTAAAAAAAGAATTTCAGAATAATAAATCGTCTCACTAAACACACAAATAAAAAACGTATTACTCATATAAAATCAAACACACTACTATAAAATACTTACAAAAAACACAAACGATATCATGTGTCACAAGATTTTCTAAACTGATATTTTTTTTCAACAATATTAAAAACAACATTTTAAATGATATTCTCGCCTTCTGTATTCCTGTTGAAGATATTTTTGACACAATATTTTTGCATCACAATATTTTTTATTCAATTTTTTGACCAAACAGTCCCCTTAATTAGAGCATAGCACCTCAGAATAAAGTGAAATGCTATTATACTTAACTATAAGGATCTAGTGGCTGCCTCTGTACTGGAAATCTCTGTAGTGGTCACATCAGCGTATTTGCATAAATGTAGTGGAGGTGCACCTAGCGGGAGCCTCATGGTGTGTGTTAATGACAGTCTTGTAGCATTCTTAAGAAGCAAAAAAGTAACACGCCTTTCTAACTAGAGTACTTACAGGGGAGTAATAAAACATTTCTGTTTTTATTGTAACACTTACTTTCTTTGCTAGTAGTGATTCATGGAAATGGAAAGCTGTTTTTTCCATCTTGAAAGCAGTGGCGTCTGGTTGTAATTATGGCAGGGAGGGTCAGGGGGATTACAATAATAACAATTACCAAAAAAAGGTCACTTACCTGCAGGCGTCTTCCTCACAGCATCCTGCTGCTCCTGGAAGCTCCAACGTGTGAGCAGGAAACACCACTAACAAATCCTGATTCTGCTTTCAAGCTGGTTACCAGCATGAAAGCAGAGTCTATATTGGTCTGAGCACCTCGGACTGCCGCTTAGACACAACTATAAGGTCTGTGCAGTTTCTTCAGCCAGGCTGTGTAGACAGCAGGGTTGGAGAAACCTAAGTGCCTAAAACGGCAGGCCAAACACACATGTGCACTTAGGTGCACTTTCTCCTAATCCTCCCTCCCACCTCCTGTGGCCTAGCCCAGCCCTCCCTACACTGCTGGCTGAGCCAGCAGATAAAAAATAAAACGATAATGAGCTATCATTTTATTTTTTTTCACCTCCTGTCCCTTAACCAGGGGGTGATGATGCCCCTCCGCCATTGCAGAGGAGCCGCCCCTGCTTGAAAGCCTTTTCCAGATCAGCAACACTAACAGAGCTCCTATAGTCCCAAGATGATGTTATTAAATGTACTGGCTGACTTTAGGGAAACATTTATCAGAAGCCATGCTTGAGGTGTATCTTCCCTAACAATTATTAGTTACATTTGCTTTCAACATCTTAAAGGTTTAAGACAATACCCTTCGTTTTTCCAGGTTTCCGCTTCCACCGTTTTTTGTACTGTTTATCTGCAACTTACCTCATTACCGGATAAGTGATACATCCTTGCTTCCTGCAGAAGTGGGAAGACCTCAGGGCACTGTCTAATGAGCTCATTGGCTTCGACTGTCTCTACAAAATACCAAGGATCCAAAAGAGGAAGGCGGACTTTCTCCAGAACGTAAGGGAGGAATGCAAGCCTCTCTGACTGTCTGTAATGCACCCAGCTCATGACGGTCTCAAACACCTGCGCTTCTTCCGTCACACACAGGTCGTCACTTTTTAAGATGCAATATAGGATGTCTACAGGAAGTTCCATGAATTCCTCATGGTTAGAAACCTGAACAAAGTTCTGGATGATGAAATTCTGCACTCTGTGTTTCAAAGATCCTAGAGCATGAGCGTCAGCCAGTCTCAAAATTCCCACACAGTTCTCTGGGTGAAGTGCTTCACTGAGAAAGCTTGCACAGGCATCGACCATCCGTAGAAACTAAAAAAAAAGACAAAAAAGAAGGTTGGACCAAGAGTTCAATTTATAGAGAGTCAAACTGATGCATTGCCACAGAGATAAATACATCTTTATGTTCAATAGTTGCACACACGCAGGTGTTAAAATCCCAATTTTATGGTTATCATTTATAATAATAATAATGAACATTATTATATCATTTTCTGTTGTATTGCAGAGGACCCACAAGTTTAGCAATCATCAAGAAACAAGAAGGAGAATGTGGTCAGAAATACATGTCTAAGCAGCCGAGCGCTTTGCGCTACAAAAAATCTGCTATTTTGCTACTATTTTTAGCTATTTATACCTTTATAGCTAGAATTTTCGAAAATCTCTCGTTCCATTGATACAGTCAATATCCCATGCTTAATAACTAATATGGAATTCTGTTGGTTCCAGACATTCAACTACCAGATTTGGTTTACTTAAAAATGAAATGGTAATCAAACTTCTCGTACTTTTGAGACATGCAGTGTATAGCATCAACTGCTTTTATGGCATAAAACTAAACACAGGGACACGCTATTGAGAAGTTCAGGGCCGGGTTACAAGCCCCACTGTGCCTTGGGCCTGAAAGAATGAGGGAGGCCGAAATCGCACCAGTCGGGCGCTTAAAAGACTGCTTCCTGCCCCCACAGCGCGGGACGCACTATTAAGAAGATTGGAGGCAAACTACAAGCCCCACTGTACCTTGGGCCTGAAAGGAGGAGGGAGGCTGAAATTGCGCCAGTCGGGCACTTAAAAGGCTCTTTCCTGCCCCGTAGCGTAGGGTGCGCCCGGGTGCGTGCAAAGACAATTCCAAGTCATTGGCCAGAAGAGGCAGGGCCAGGGCACCTCACTTGTCTCATTTCAAGTTTTACTTATTATGGGGAAAAGGAAAATGGCCCTTTCGACGGTCAAAAGCAGCTGGCAACCTCCCTTTTAGTCAACAATTACAAATGATATATCTACAGTAATGGGGCTTATAACAAGAGAGCTGGAGCAAATTGAAGAAAGAATCGTGCAGCACATAACTTGGCATAAATCACCCCCTAGGAGCCAACTGTGACCATTGGAAAACAGTCAGCGGCAAACCCATCTAAACCCTCCGACAAGTGTACATGATAATAGCAATCTGTCCAAAGTGCCCAACACTAAATGAAGTTCTTCAATCTCAGGGACACTCAAAGGGCAATATTGAAGACATTTTAAAGGGAGAGACTTCTTTGTTAACAAGTTGTGCCACACCAAAAAAAAGAAAGGCGGTCAAGAATAAACGAAAAAAAACTGCAGTCAAAAAAGGAGTAAAACTAGTCATCCCAAAGGCTCTAAGCAAATCCAACACCACAGTATTACATAGCCATACGATCCTGGGGAGAGAGTTATTGGAAGATTTCCTTTCTAAAATGGATGAATTACTAAACGAGTTCTGTAGGAAAATGGAAGGAAATATTACATTATTTAAAGTTGAGCTGGTGCAAACCATCAGTAATCCCTCCCAGGTCTCTCATGTAAAAACAGGTATTTTCCATGAAGTGGAATCAATAAAGCTACCCGGGGAAGTCTCCTCAAATAAATTAACCAACCATAAAGTGCACACAGCACCTAGAGGACAAATATAGTATACGGCTGCCCGCAAGAACATTGAAATTTGGGGGCTAGCCTCATGGTCAAGCCTAGGGCAAGGGGCTCTGATCGTGCTAATGACCTAGTAGGCAAGCATAAATTAACTCTGCAATTGCCACCCGAGTGCACTCCGTATGTGGTGATACTTAAAAAAATGCCCCACCCCCATCCTCGGGGGAAAAGTGAAGACACTGAGGAATTTATGTATAAGGCTGCACATTGGTTATGTTTAAAATCTATACTACAGTCCGAGATGGTGCCCGAACGGTAGCGGATCCTCAGAGCTCCACCGTCGGCTTGGTAACACCGGCAGAGATCAGGCCATCTATGCGCTAGTGACCACACGCACGGCCCTTAGACCAAGGTGGGAAGATGGGGGCACCTCTACACACTAGTGACACGAGCCTTGTGTTCCAGCTCCGAGGCTCGGAGGACACGCTGCACGGCTTGCCTGACATTAAAATTACAACCTCTTGGAGCTAACTGTGGATGGTCCTATCTGCTATATGAGAGACTGCGCACCGGAGTTACCTACACCAGAGGCCTCTACACTCCTGAAGATCAGAGCCGTCCCTCAGAGTCTCTGGCTATATCTGAGGGATACGACTGATGCCCGACAACGGGGCCCTGCTGTTTGAAGAGGCGAAGCGGCCTGCCCTGGGGGACATTAGTGGGGCACAACGCGCAAAAGCCTGATTGGAGGTTCCCCCCTGAGGACCAAAGGGGACAGATGCAGCTATAAAGTACTGCAGCACCCGGACGGACTGGGGCACTACATACTCTTCACTGGGTGGTGCACTTACATCTGATGGAGACAACAGTGCGGCCCCTCCCTCTGCTTTGCATCCTATGGGCCCACCTTGCTATGGTGGTGGATGGTGACTCCCTGGGGGTGTGGTAGGCAGTCCTGAAAACCCTGGAGATGAGTGCTGACAGATTGCGAGCTGCACACTCCAGATTCGCCGCGATCATTGACTTGGACTCAAGCATAACTGGAGGGATCAGGCCTCCTGGCGTGGCCTGACAAAAATCTGCATAATCATTCTCGGAGTACCTGGAACTTCGTGTTATCATAGGAATACACATAGTGGTAGATAGCAATCAGTGGCTGATGGAACAACCCCTGTGGTGCCATGGGAGTGGCGGACACAGAGATCCATACATGCCTAATCTGGGGAGCACGGCAGGTTCACAGAGATCCATACATGCCTAATCTGGGGAGCACGGCAGGTTCACACACTCATAAGAAAAACACCTCCATTAGAGATTTACTTACCAAGCCAATGGGCAAAAAAGTGGACCACCATGAGGAAGCTACCCCCCTGGCACTCCCAGCAACAGATGGAGTGTCTGACAGTGGCAAGCCCATCATGCATGCCTTCCTGGAGACCATCTTTGGAGCCATGCACGTGGATATCGCACAACAAATACGGACATTACAGGGGACATCAAAGGCATCACGAAAGAAATTGGGACATCGGGTGTCCAGCCTTGAACAAAATAGCAATGCACATGGAGAAGAATTGGATGCCTATTGCTGTGAAATATCGGACTTGCGAGACAAAAACACAGAGTTATGCTATCAGGTGGAAGACCTCAAAAATAGGTCCAGAAGGGCCAACATAAGAATCAAAGGGGTCCTGATGCAAGCTGCTGGAGGGAATTTGAAGGAATACATCCGCAAACTCTTCCACCATGTTGTACCAGATCTTGCACCCCAAGATGTTGTATTGGACAGCACTCATACAGCAGGGAGGCCTGCTACATCCCCTGGACAACCCGAAGTCATCTTAGCCGGCTTCCACTACTATCAGCAAAAAGAAACCATTATGGTAGCAGTGTGGAATTGCACATACATAGACTTTGAAGGCAACTGGGTCTGTTTATATCAAGATCTCTCACCTACTACTTTGCAACGTTGCTGCCAATTGCGATCTGCTACAGAACTCCTATGAAAGAAAGTTGTGTGATATCGATGTGGTCACCCCTTCCACCTTATATTCCTCTGGGACAATTAGACATGCAGTGTGTGCACCTTGGAAAAGGACGCATCTCACTCGCCTATGCAGAGCTCCTTACACTCGTCTGTGACTCTCAGGTGCTCTGCGGGGAAGAAGAAGGTGAAAATGGTCGGACCCACTAAAACGGAGAGCCGGAGCGAAAAAGCAGCCCTTCTTCATCAGCTTCACCCCTGTGATTGGGCTTCCGATCCAGAAAACGATTAATAACAGCCATGGTGGTACTGAAGGCCTCAACACTGCTATAAATTACCGCTCCCTACGTTACATAGAAGGATAGCCCACTCTGGCACCATCTAAATTGCTCGGGAATTATATATACGTACAGCGGGAATGATACATACGTACAGCTCCATAGAAGTGATCTCTGCTCTGTCTGTGATGCTCCGACATGGACCCTAACTTGATTGTTTGAAGTGGTGCTGGGAGAGACCGCTTGGTTGTATTCCTTCTTCTTATTTCTGGAATTCTTTGCTACCTCTCTCCCTCCTTTTCCTTACTTATCATTTAAGGCAAGAAATAGATGGTGTAAATATTCGACTTCAAAGTGCTAGTTGGTCATACTCAGACAACCCATGGTCTGCTTCACAAACACACATCTCCACGCCATTCTTCCAACGATAAAAATTACTTGTTATAATGTACAGGGACTTAATGCTCCCACAAAACGTCTAGCATTTTTGTCTCCTCTCTGAGAGTCCAAATGTTATAGCTATCAGGTGCAGGAGACACACCTCCTATAGGCAGATTGAAATTGTCTATAATTCAAGTGGTTTGATCAACAGTACTTTTCCTCTGTTATGAGGAAAAAGGCAGGGGTGACCATTCTCCTGGTCTCCCACTTCCCTGGCAAAGTGGTTCAGGCACAGGCTGATATCCCTGGGAGGCTTTTATCACTCCGCCTCACAATGCAACAATATACCTTTACACTCGCTACCCTCTACTCACCTAATGAGCAACAACAGGCTTTTATCCTAAAGGCATTGGGTTAGGTGATGGCCACCACAGATAAGGACGTATTAATTGGAGGGGACTTCAACTTTGTACCCAATACAGGGCTGGACAGATCTGTGCAATGGGTGGGACAAACAAGGGCGTTCTCCACACACAGTTGGAACAGCTGACTAAATATGGGCTCACAGATATCTGGCACAGTCGTCACCACACAGAGAGAGGCTACACTTCCTGTTCGGCAGCCCACCAGATGTATGCACACATAGATCTTTATCTAGCCATGCCCCAGCTCTTGACATCCACCACTTATGTAGATATAGAGACAGCAGCACTTTCAGACCACGCTCCCCTTCACCTCACCATACATTTATTTTTCAGGCCTATTCCCTCACTACACCACCTGGCGCCTTAATCATAGACTCCTAACTAGCGAAGCGCATGCCAAAGAGTTAACAGGTGCAATGGCAGAGTTTTTGCCACACAATGATCACACAGACTCATCCATTGCAACGCTCTGGGACGTATTGAAATTGGTCCTTCACAGCCACATGAATGCCCTGGCAACACACCTTAACAGAGAAAGAAGGGATAAAAGGGCTATGTCATATCTAACGCACACACCGTTAGATCATTTACCCTTATCAGAAACTCTGCATTTAGACAAGGATACAGTAAGGTAAAGTGCTGTCCGCGATTTTCATTTTGCAACCCGGTAAGGCACCCAAACATGATGGTTACACCTCAGAATTTTATACACTTTTCACTGACCAATTGGCCCTGTACTCACTCACCTTTATAACTCCTTCAGCACCGCAGGCACCCTTACGGATGCTATGATTAATTGCCACTATAATGGTAGTGCCCAAGCCTGATAAAAACCCAACACACTGCTCCTCCTACCGGCCGATCTTATTACTAAACATGGACGTCAAGATATTTATCTCTATCATAATGAACCAGCTAGCCCCTTATATGCAAGGCCTTATCGACCCCAACCAGGCGGGTTTTATTCCAGAGCGCAGCTGCAGTGATAATTGGAAACGCATATGCCACCTGCTGGATAAGATTCAGCTCTCCCGGACACCAGCTCTGCTGTAATCTGTTGATGCTGAAAAGGCATTTGACCGGGTGCATTGGCCTAATTTGTATGCAGAGCTCTGGAAGGTAGGCTTTGGCGAATGGTTCATCAGCTGCGGACAGTGTAGTTACAGTGGTCCTAAGGCGGCGATTCGGGTGATTGGGCTCACATCATCCCCCTTCCAGGTTGCTCGGGGACCTAGACAAGGCTGCCTCTTATTCCCACTACTTATAGCTCTATACATGGAGCCCCTGGCAGAATTTATCAGTTGAAACCCCACAATAACGGGCATTCATATGAGGGGAAGGGATCACAAGTTAGCTCTATATGCAGACAATGTCATGGTGGCCCTGATGCATCCCCTTTAGTCTTTGCCCCCACTAGTGAACGAGTTGGTGGCTTTTGGAAGGGCCTCTGGGTTTAAGGTGAACCTACACAAATCTCAAATTCTGAACCTGACAGTTCTGGCGACAGATCAAAGTTTTCTACCACGCCGCTTTCCCTTCTCCTAGGCTACACAGGGAATGGTGTACTTGGGAATTTGCATTTACTCCACTATGGTTCAAACTGCAATATCTAACTATGGTGCCTTACTGTCCAACGCGTGCTCGGACCTTCACTCCTGGAAGGCCTATGCACTCTCTTAGCTGGGTCATATTACAGCGGTTAAGATGATACTACTGTCCAAAATTCTATGCATCATACAGACGTTACCTTTGCCCCCCCACATACTGACTAAGTTACAACGTTACATTGAGGTTTGCATTTGTGGGGGTAAAAAAGCATGCATAGCCAAGAAACAGACTTACCTGTCTACAGGGGTGGGTGGCCTTGGAATCCCTCACCTTACGCATTACTACCAGGCACTTCAAATGAGGTATCTATCGGAGTGGACCAGGCCCCTCACTGAAAAACACTGGTGCTTCATTGACCAAGCCGTTGCAGTCATACACATCTGAAAGATACCTTGGCTACCTAAACCGCATAGACCGCCAGGAATCTATATTTCCCCAATCCTTAAAGCCACAATGGAAGTCTGGGACAGAGTACAGATGGGCAGACACCTTTCCAATCTAATCTCTTCTCTAACTCCGATCATAGTTAATACAGACATCCCATCCGCTTATCGGGGATCCAGTTATGTGTTATGGTAGCAGGCCAATTGCAAAAGGATAGGCGCCTTGTTGGATGAATCAGGGCTTTTAACCTTTGCTCAGATCAAAAAACAATATGGCAATTCGGACGCTGCTCTTTGGCATCATTTAGCCCTCTGCCACTGGGTCAATCAGCCTTCCATACGGCCACACGCTAGCCATTCTCTATTAGCATTCAAGTAATGGCTTCTGACTAGAGATTCTGATAAACACCTACTCTCAGACATTTATACCTTTATTAACACAGTACAGTCCACACCTCTATCCTCAGCACAGAGGCATTGGGAGAGGGAGTACGAGCGTTCCTTCACATCTAAGGAGTGGTGGTTAATCTTCAAATGGTCTAATTCATCAGCACGTTGCACCTCGGGTAAAGAGACCCTTCTTAGGACGGTCCACTATTGGTATTACAGACCGGCATCTATCGCCTGATAGAAGAGGGATGGGAATGTCTACTGCTGGTGGGGCTGTAGTCAGGAGAGGACCTTGATACACCTCCTTTGGAGATGCTTGAAACTCCAACGATATTGGTCTCAAGTCTTGGACACCATAGACAAAATGTTTGACACAGCGATTCCTAGGTTTCTCAGCTATATCCTTTTAGGCCTCCCAGATGCTTTAAACTACCCCCTGAAATCTCTATAGGAACGGGCAATCACACTGCCAAAGGCCTTTTTTGCCTTTAAAAAAATTATGAACCGCATAGCGAAGATGAAATCAGTGCTCATGGACAAGAACTTGTTAGCAGTCAGATCGCATTCATGGATGGTAATCAATGAATAAAAAACTCTAAAATGCCAACCATATTTGGAGGCTGGATGGTCAAAAGCCGATAAAAATTAATTTATTAAATATCGATTTGGCTTAATTCCTGGTGGCACCCACCTAGCACCCAGGGAACGAACCAAATTAAATTTTAAGTGTAGGCCGTGAAGGTGCGGCGTGGAGGATGTTACTCACCTGATTTGTATTTGTAAGGGGTTACTGAATGAGCATAGGTCTTTATTAAAGGTAGCCTTTAAACAGAGGGGCATATGGTCTTGTAGAGAAGTGGTGATCGCTTGCTTCAAACCTTCCGACTATACCATGAATGCAAGATTTACAAAGTTTTTACGTTTGGTATCCAAAAAACTATCATGTGCTCACTAATTAAGATAATTATGATAAAAAAAAGATACCTCTTAATAACTAGCCTATGCAGAGAGTGATAGACTGTGACTCATAATTATTAATGTGGTAAAAAGACTTGCGGACAAGAACAAGGCAATAGACCAAATATTACATCTTACACTCCCAAATGGAACACGGTGGGTTAAGAGCTGTCAAATTTAAGGGGGAATCTTTTTAGTAAACATAAGAAATCAGGCTTATTCCCCAATATGTACGGCCCTTGGCCCCAACATTTTTTGTCGGCTATGAAATGTGATTTCGCATATGACATTATCGCTTATGGATTTTGTAAACTATTGAAGAGATGAGATGATTCACAGGTGGATAAAAAATGTTGTAATCTTGTGGTATCTAAGGATATCCCGATACCTCGTACATAATATCAGATTGAGAAATTGGCCGCAGAGTAGCACCATAAATATGAGAGTACTGGCTCTAATGCATACATACTAGAGAGGTAGATCACTACAACAGAGATAAATAATAGCCGCTCATATTTAAATTATATGTAAAAGAAGTATATTTGGTTGATATATATGCTTTTTTATTGAGTTTTCTATGTAATAATTTATTATGAAGGATTTTTTTAATATCATAAGGATGGTTTTATTTGCATGGAATTATTAATTGATTTCTTTTATATGTGATTTAGTGTGTATGAAAGTACCACCTTTCTTGGCATGTTACCCCCATTTTTACCTGTATGGCAGTATGTTTTTGCCTGTCTCACTGGGATCCTGCTGGTCAGGACCTCAGTACTCATAGTTTATGGCCTAATGTGTGTGTGTGTACAGTGCTTAACTGTGTCACCGAGGTTCTGCTAACCAGAACCTCAGTGCTTATGCTCTCTCTGCTTTTAAATTTGTCACTATAGGCTAGTGACTCCATTTACCAATTTCAATTGGCACACTAGACCTCTCTTATAAGTCTCTAGTATATGGTGCCTAGGTACACAGGGCATTGGGGTTCCAGGAGATCCTTATGGGCTGCAGCATTTCTTTTGCCACCCATAAGGAGCTCTGACAAACCCTTTCACAGGACTGCCACATTATTTCACAGCCATTTTCCCTTATAAGTCACCTATATGTCTAACCTTCATTTAATGAAGGCTAGGTGTAAAGTTACTAAGTGTGAGGGAACCCTTGCACTATTAAAGGTGCCCCCACATAGTTCAGGGCCAATTCCCGGAACTTTGTGAGTGCAGGGACGTCATTACACGTGTGCACTACATATAGGTCAATACCTATATGTAGCTTCACAATGGTAACCCCGAATATGGCCATGTAAGGTGTCTAAGGTCATGGAATTGTCCCCCATTCCAACTCTGGTATTGGGGAGCCAATTCCATGCATCCTGGGGGCTCCACTATGGACCCCCATTACTGCCAAACCAGCTCTTTGAGGCTTGCAATGCAGCTACAGCTGCTGCCACCACACAGACAGGGGTTTTCCCTCCTGGGGTCTGAGCAGCTCAGTCCCAGACAGGTAGAACAAAGCATTTCCTATGGGAGCAGGGTGTTACACCCTCTCCCTTTGGAAATAGGTGTTACAGGCTGGGGAGGGGTAGCCTCCCCCAGCCTCTGGAAATGCTTTGAAGGGCACAGATGGTGCCCTCCCTGCATAAGCCAGTCTACACCGGTTCACGGACCCCAGTCCCTGCTCTTGCGTGAAACTGGACAAAGGAAAGGGGAGTGACCACTCCCCTGTCTATCACCACCCTAGGGGTGCTGGCCAGTGCTCCTCCAGTGTGTCCCATACTTCGGCCATCTTGCTTTGCCTCTGAGTGGCCAGTGTCAGCAGGTGACATCAGAGACCCCTCCTGATAGGTCCATACCTGATAAGGTGGCCAATCCCCCTCTCAGGGCTATTTAGGGTCTATCCTGTGGGTTCTCTTCAGATTCTACTTGCATGTTTCCAGCAGGAATCCTCTACAAATACTACTTCATCTTCTGACCTCGGATCAACCGCAGACTGCTCCAGGAACCGCTGTCACAGCAACAACGTACCCAGAAGGGCTACTTTTCCTCTGTAACTTCAGCTCCAGCCAGCATCTGCAACAGTTTCCATGGTGTGCAGACTCTGAGGACTCCCTGTCTTCACCCCGCACCAGAAGGACCAAAGAAATCTCCTGTGGAGCGACAGAGTCACTCCCCTGTTAAAGCAGGCACATTCTAAGTTGATGACCGGTTCTCTTGGAGTCCTCTCCTGGCAACGAGCATGCTCCTTGAAACACAGAGGGGGTTATTACAACTTTGGAGGAGGTGTTAATCCGTCCCAAATGTGACGGATATACCACCAGCCGTATTACGAGTTCCATAGGATATAATGGACTCGTAATACAGCTGGTGGTATATCCATCACTTTACCGCCACTTTTTGGACGGATTAACACCTCCTCCAAAGCTGTAATAACCCCCAGAGTGTAGACCTCATTGACACAGACTGTCCTGAGGTCCTGCTGTCTCAATTTGGAGGAGGTAGGACCTTGCCTTCCCCGAGAACGACAGTACCCCTGTACACTGTGTTTCTTGATCTCCTGAGGCCTCTGTGAACTATTTGCAAAATTCCTTCGTGCACAGCCTGGCCCAGGTCCCCAGCACTCTAACCTGCAATGCTCAACCCGCTGAGTTGTTCTCCGGCGGTGTGGGACCTACCTTTGTAGTGCTGCACCAACCGCATTTTTCACCTTCTTTGTCCCCGTGTCCTGGGACTCCCGTGGGTGCTATTTGGTGTTCTGAGGGCTCTCTGAAGTGCTGAGAGCCCCCTATTCCTCCTCACTCAGAGTTGAGGCCCCAGGTCCCTCCTGGGTCCAGATAGTGCCAACTTGACGCAAAACACAACTTTGCCAGAACCAAGGCTTGTTGGAGGAATCCAGCACCAAAACTCACCTGCATCCAACTGCTCTCTGTGGGATATCCAGTGCATCATGCAGGAACCCACTGACATCTTCCTGGGGTGTATTTCTGCAGTCTTCGTCCAACTGGGGACTCTTCTTTTGCACCCTCTTCTGAGTTGGCAGGGCCTCCTGTCCTTCCTGGAACTTCTTTCGACTTCTGGACTTGGTCTCCTTCCTTTGTAGGTCTTCAGGTCGAGGAATCCACCATTTGTTTTTTCCAGTCTTGCTTGGTTCTTGCAATACCTCTAATCACAAGTTGTAGTGTGTCCTAAGGAAACTTGCAGTACTTTACTCCTGCTTTTCTGGGCTCTAGGGTGGGGTAATTTACTTACCTTTACTGTATTCTTACTCTCTCAGTGATTCTGCACACACTACACTTGTCTAGGGGGGAATTTGTGATTTGCATTCCACTTTCTTAGTATATGGTTTGTGTTGCCCCTAGACCTATTTTCTCCCATTGCATTCTATAGCATTTCCTATTGCTTGCACTTAGCTATGTCTAATTACTTACCTTATTTTGGTGTCTAGTGTATATATTGTGTATAATACTTATCTCCAGAAGGAGTATAGTCTCTAAGATATTTTTGGCCTTGTGTCACCCAAATAAACTACCTTTATTTTTGGTAACACTGAGTATTGTCTTTACTTGTGTATAAGTACTGTGTAACTATAAGTGGTATTGCAGGAGCTTTGCATGTCTCCTAGTTCAGCCTAAGCTGCTCTGTTATAGGTACCCCTATCAGCCTACGCTGCTAGAACACTACTACATTTCACTAATAAGGGATAACTGGACCTGGTATAACGTGTAAGTACCCAAGGTACCCACTACAAACCAGGCCAGCCTCCTACATTGGTGGCAGCGGTGGGATAAGTACTTGCAATTGCTTTACCACTTTGTTACTAGTGCTTTTCACAAGAAAAGCTTGCTCCAATACTTAGAGCATACATGGTATATACCTAGAAGTAATTTTCTAACTTTCTAAAAAGTTATTTAAACTTTGCAAAAGTTTTACAAAGTTCTGAAAGGTTTTCTTTTTTTCTCTAAAAAGTTAGCTCTGTTAGTCTACTAACTTTTTTCTCACTTTCCTAAATTTTTTCTCTTTTAATATGTCTTCTGTAGAAGCTACCCCTGAGTTGTAAAAACTACCTATGAGAATTTAAATTTTAAAAGTTTGAGGGGTCTCTGTGTTGAAAGAAGTTTAGGGATTGGGAAGGACCCCAATAAGGAGTTCCTCTTAAATCTTCTCCTCCGTACAGCCGAGACAAGATGGCGGGCGCGAGTTCCTAGCGGCCGGAGGCTCCCTCTCCCCTCACGGCTCCTGTTTGGCGTTCGTGCCTCCTGCCCTCTAACAGAAGTAGATTATGCGGGAGGTGAGCGACGCTGCAACCGGGGATATTTCTGCCGCAATTTTTCGTGGCTGTGCTTCCCGCAGCTGCCCGGTGATCCGTGTCGGCAGTGCGAGCTGCTTTAGTCGCAGCTGTCGCAACAGCGGTTTCTTGGAGGTTTTTTTCTTTTTTTCCTTCTCCTCCTCCTCTCGACTCGGCCAACAGGAGTTAATGGCCCGGAGACTGTGAGTGGCAGCTGGCCAAAGCTCAGGCCGCAGGACCAGCGACCTTCCCACCCCGCTCCCTTCCGGGGGGGGTTTATCCAGGAGCAGCAGCGCTGGCCATGCTGGGAGGCAGGCTACTCTAAGAGCCCCGGGGGCCCGAGGATAAACAACCAGCTCCAGGGCCATCTCCAGCTCTGGACCAGAACTGTAAGTCGAAAAGTGATGTTAACCTGGCTGGAGCATATGGGGAAGGGTTGACTATACCCGTAATGTTCAAAACCCCTCAAAACCTAGCTCTTTCATTGGGCAGCATGCCCACAGAGCCTGACTAACTTTGAATGCCCCCGGGATCTGGCAGCAGTGGTGGCTGAGGTGGGCGTCGGTGGCATTGATTCAGCATCTCTTGCACCTTTCTCATATAATAGGACGTCGCTCCAGGTTGATGTTGGCGCTGATGGTAATGGGCCCTTGGACACAAGCAATCTTGCTGGGGGCCTTTCCATGACATCTTTACACCTTTCCGCTCCTAGTTCTAGTGGAGATGGCCAGCTAGCATCGCTTGAGAGAAAGACCTGTCAGCTGCCACAAGGCTTCGTCCCTCTGGGCAATGTAAGTCCCGTTCAAGACCCTGAGATAGAGCACTGCGACCGGGCAGCGGCAATACATCCACTGGCAGGTGCAGACTTGTTGGCCCCTGTTTGCATTCTTGGGGCCACTCGCAATTCCCAGTAGACTTAGAGACTTGTAACAGTTCCACTGCCCTCTTGACCCCTACCTCCATGCTGAGGCGTACTGCAATCAAATGTCATGAAAGGCGAGGGGCCCAACCTGGACAAGTTTATGGAGCCCAATGAGAAAAAGAAAAGAAAGAAAAAGGCACGTGGGGTGAGAGCAATGTCGTGGGACTATACAGGTACACAACAACTGCAGCACAGCCTGGATGATCTCTCGGTGGGCCTAGTTGGCTCTGAGATTGTTGCTGCGAGGACAGAGGCTCCTCCCCCTTCATTGTGCCTTATTTACCAAACCATTATGGCACAACATAAACAGACTCAAGGTGATAGCAAGAAAGCCAGGGAAGCAACTACAAGTAGCAGTTTGTAAGATTGCAAAGACTTGCTCAGAAATTGGGGAGCGGATTGCTACAATCGAGACTCGGGCCGATGTGTTAGAAACAGACTTGGGGGCGGTGGTACAACAAACTGCCATACATGATACTCAACTCTCCGATATCCAGTGGAAAATAGAGAATTTTGAAAATCAGCAACGCGTAAAAATTTGCACTTATTGGGGATACAAGAAGGAGTAGAAGGGCAGGACCCAAGGGCCTTAATAATTAGATTGTTTAATGCAGCATTTCCGGAGTAGACTGGATGGGATTGGGAGAAAGAGATACAAAGAGCCCATTGGTTCCCATTGTACCTGAAGAAGCAACAACTGGCAGGAGTACCCAGGACAAATCCACAGCAGCCCAGGGCCTTTATTGTTTATTTTGGCAACTACCTGTTACGCCAAATACTTTTTTAGAAAGCCCGCCCAACTCTAAGATTAGCTGTGAGGGCTGTACTTTTTTTTCTCGCCCTGACTTTTGCCATGCTACAGTAGAGAGACGTTGGCGCTTGACACAATTGATTATCCCCTTTCAAAAGAAGGGAGCTGAAGCTTATCTACTGTCCCCTGCTCGACTTAAGACAATATATAAAGGCACAGTTTGCATGTTCTCGTCCAAGATAAAGGCCAAAGAGTATTTGCAATCTCTGACTTAACTGTCTTCAAGAGGTTTTAAAAAAAAAAGGGGGGGAGGATTGGGGAAGGTGGAGAAGAGGGGGTTGAAGGAGGGGGGAGTGAAAGGGAAAGGAAAAAGAAGAGAAGGTAAAAGAAAAGAAAAGAAAAGAGGGGGAAAAAATTCTTAATATCATATTGGTTTAGTAGCTTAATAGCCAGGTGTTTCCTGGCGTGGTTGGAGTTTATTATTTTGGTTTCTCTTTGTGGCTTGTTTTTGGGGCTATCGGGGGGGTTCTTTTTTTTGGTTTCTTTTTTAGGGGGGCCATGTTGCTGCTTACTTGGTTTTACCTAGGTGCCGTTGTTGGAGCCCCCGAGGGGAGGGGCCTTGTCCATCTTACAGACCTTCAGTCTGGCTGTCTCATTTTGTAGGGTGTGGGGGAGGAGGGGGGGTGACGCGGGTTTTGGTTTGGGGGGTTGGTGGTTGGCGGGTGGGGCTGTAGGTTGGGGCAGTGCTAAAGCAAGGAATATGCACAGAAAGATGAACAGGAAGGTATTGAAGATTTTCTTTGTATGTATGATTAGGTTTGGCTTAACTTTGGTTGTATTTGTTAGAGCTTTAAATGGGGTACTGTAATACTCTCCGTATACCCATGTTAAATATATGCGGGCTAAATGATCTTAGGAAAAGGCGCCTTGCCACTCATGGCTTAAAAAGATTAAAGGCAGATGTAATCTGCTTACAGGAGACGCATGTTATCCCAACAAAAAAACATTTAGTGGATTTTCCTGGCTTCCAACTATTGGCTTACACCACTCAAGGAACCACAACAAAAGGAGTTGCAGTACTTGCACAGCGTGACTTCTTTACAGTGGCTAAGAAAAGGGTTGATAATCTGGGCCGCTAGGTTTTATTAGAGTGAATAACGGGGCAATTTAACTTTACTTTGTGCTTAATTTATGGCTCTAACTTTGATGATCCGGATAGTATCAATATCTTGAATGTGGAGCTTGCTGCTTGGCCTTTACCGCTTATTGTGTGTGGTGATCTGAATATACATATTGGGACTAGTATTCCCTTGCAGAATCAGGATTCATATTCAGATAGAAAACCAAAGGTGTTTCGAGCTCTACAAACTCTAGTGCAGAGCCATGGCCCTGTGGATGCTTGGCAGTATTGTGCGCCTGCTGATCCTGGGTATACCTTTTTTTCCTATCCACACAGGAAGTCTGTTTGATTAGATTATTTTTTTTGTCAGCCCCACTGTGTGAAGGGCTTTCTGTTGAAAAGTTTCCCAGGGTCATGTCTGATCATAATCCTTTGGTAGCACAATTTTCTGTCTTACGCAAAGAGCAACATCTTAAACCCTGGTCTTTTGATCCGGGACTATTGCTAGACTCTGCGTATGTGTCACGCCTGAAAAAATGGATACCGGAGTTTATGAGCTTTAATAGGGGCACAGCTCCTCCTGGGATGCTTTGGGATGCCCTAAAAGCAGCAGTTTGTGGGGAAACCCCGGGTTATGCCCTAAACTGGGAAAAACAACGTACTTCAGTCATATCTGCGGCCCAGATGGAGCTGGCCTCTTTGGAACGGCAGATAGTGAGGCTGACAATTAATAATCTTCCTATACAGGATACTTTAGATCAGATCGCCGCTATGAAAGCCAGGATTACCCAGATGTATTTAGATCAAGATATTATTAAAGCCCAGACTCGTAGACAGGAGTGCTATGATTTTAGCAAGAAGGTGGGCAAGTTGCTTGCATACAATACTAGACAGAAGGCGATTCGGGATGCCATTATCGCTACTAAGAATAGCCAGGGGCAGATAGTACGGGGGGATCTGGCAGTATTAAAGGTTTTTAAGGATTATTATTCTGTTTTGTACAAGCAGGAAAACCATCCCCTATGTGATTTAGAAGAAAAGATTAGCCAGTACTTGAGTGAAACACCAGGTCCAAGGCTATTGGCAGACGAGAGCCGCCAACTGGCTCCTCCTATTATGTTGGATGAGATCATAGCAACATTAGCTTCTCTACCTAATGGGAAAACTACTGGGCCAGATATGATCCCAATAGAATTGTTTAAGACCTTTTTTGAGGAATTGAAAGACGACATCCTGGCGCTGTTTATGTCAATGCAGGATGGAGTGCAGGCGCCGGGTTCATGGCTAGATGGTAATATTATCGTATTCTTAAAGAAGGAGAAGGATCCATTATTACCAGGCTCCTATCGCCCTATCTCATTAATAAATGCAGATGCCAAGCTGTATGCTAAAATGCTTATGACTAAAATGAGCTGAGTAAATAGCTGACTTGTTTCCCCATGGCAGCATGGGTTTATCCCTGGGCGGGGGACCGCCCACCATGTGAGGCAGGTCATTGCCATGCTAGATGCATCCCAGGCCATGGTGGCCCCTATGTCATTAATTTTATTAGATGCCGAAAAGGCCTTTGACTGGGTGAGCTGGGAGTATCTTTGGACAGTGCTCTTTAAAGCTAATGTAGGTCCTGGCTTTATTAGGGCTATACAGGGTTTGTATCAGAAACCCACTGCTCGAATTCAATCGTCCGAGCCAGCCCCTGACCCTATTTTCATTACAAGGGGCACCAGACAGGGCTGTCCCTGCTCGCCTTTAATTTTTGCACTCTATATTGATCCTTTAATTAGAAGGCCTCTTCAAAGTAATTTGATCCTCCAAGATGACCGGGGAATCAGCACTGGTCCAGATCAGACAGAGGTGGGGGGAGGTAGAGGAAGATTCAACCAGGCAGGCTCAGAGGAGAAAACTGATAATCCTGGAGAGGGTCCTTCCACTGATCTATCTGTTAACAAACCCCTTAGTACAACTGGGAGTGGGAAGGATTCACACACTAGTGGGGCTCCCTTCACACCTAGAGGCCAGGTCACTACGGTGGCTCCAGTTAGGGATAGATCAGCCTCTGCACATTCCCATGTTACTTCTGTCTTAGAAGTATCCCACACTTCTAACCCTGAGGACCAGTCCCTAGATAGGGAACTCAGAGAGCTGAGGTTAGAGGAGGCCGGACTGAGGCTACAGCGGCAACAGATGGCCTTAGACAGGGAATCCCTGGCTGTGGCAAGGGAAAGGCAGGGTGTGTGTTAGTTCCCCATGGTGGCAGCAGCAGTTTGAGAAATTCAAATGTTAGGGAACCCTCATTTGACTCTAGGAAGCTGCATAAAGTTGTCCCTCCTTACAAGGATGGAAATTACATCTATAAGTGGTTTGCTGCACTTGAGAGGGCCTGTAAAGTTTGGAGGGTCCCTCATGTTCAGTGGGCTGCCATCCTGTGGCTATCCTTCTCTGGAAAAGGGAGAGACAGACTTCATATTGTCAGAGAGGATGATGTAGATAACTATCAAATTCTTAAAAGTGCACTCTTAGATGGTCTGGGCTTAACCACTGAACAATACAGGATAAAGTTCAGAGAGACCAGAAAGGCGTCATCACAGGATTGGACAGACTTTGTAGACTGTTCAGTAAAGACCCCAGAAGGTTGGTTAAATGGCAGTAAGGTGACTGATCATGAAAGCCTATATAACCTATTTCTGAGAGAGCATATATTGAATAATTGTGTGTCTGACTTGTTGCATCAGTATCTTGTGGACTTAGAATTGACCTCTCACCCAAGAATTTGGAAAGAAGGCAGACAAATGGGTCAGAACAAGGGTGAGCAGACAAGCTCATACACGGGGTGACAAGGATGGCAAGAAGAAGGATGGTAAGTCACATGACAAGGGTGGGGACAAAGATAAAAAGTAATCAAAGTCTTCATCAGGCCAACAAAAATCCTCTTGGGGGGTCCGAATCCTCTTCTCACAATCAGAAAAAGTCATGGTGTTATCTTTGTAAAGCCAAAGCTCATTGGGCAAGTGATCCCACTTGTCCAAAAAGAAACACCAAACCTCCCACCACCACAACCCCTACTGCAACCACTAGTGCCCCTAGTAATAGCAGTGGGGGTGGGAAGAGCACTACTAATAGCCAATCAAAGGGTGTAGCTGGGCTCACCATTGGTAATGTAGTTGGGGTTGGTCTAGTTAGGGATATCACTGTGGCTATTTTAGTCTCTGATGGTAGCATTGACCTCGCCACCGTAGTTGCTTGTCCCCTTAATATGGATAAGTACAAGCAACTACCCCTGATTAATGGTGTTCAGGTTGAGGCCTGGAGGGACACAGGTGCCAGTGTCACAATGGTGATGGAGAAACTGGTTTCCCCTGAGCAGCACCTACTTGGTCATCAGTACCAAGTGACAGACGCCCATAGCAACACTGTTAGCCACCCCATTGCTGTTGTGAATTTCAACTGGTGGGGGTTACTGGTCCAAAGAAAGTTGTGGTAGCCACTGACTTACCTGTAGAATGTCTGCTAGGCAATGATTTGGAGACTTCAGCTTGGGCTGAAGTGGAGTTGGAGGCCCAAACAGCAATGCTGGGCATTCCTGGGCATATCTGCTCTTACCAGGGCTAAGACCAAGAAGCAAAGAGGACAGGGAAACTTGGATCCTGGAATAATGGAGCAAGTGCTCCCAAAAACTAGGGGTAAGAAGGGCAAACCCTTGTCCACTATCCCTCCCTCCAAAGATGATTCCCCTTTTGAGGAAGAGGAATCCTCTCCCTGTGCAGAACATACAGCAGAGGAGCTGAAAGCTGAAACAGCTGAGCTTTTGGGTGCAGGGGGGCCTGCCAGGAAAGAGCTGAGTGTGGCACAGCAACCTTGTCCCACACTGGAGGGTTTCAGACAGCAAGCTGTCAAACAGCAGAATGGGGATGTCAATGACAGCCACAGAGTTTACTGAGAGAATAATCCCCTCTATACTGAAGCAAGGGACCCTAAACCTGTTCCACCAGGAGACTGGTCATCCCCCTTCAGTACAGGGAATTCCTCCTAACTCTAGCTCATGACATTTCCTTGGCTGGGCATTTAGGCCAGAGTAAAACATGGGACAGACTTGTTCCACATTTTCACTGGCCCCATATGTCAGAAGACACAAAGGAGTTTTGTCGCTCCTGTGTCACCTACCAAGCCAGTGGCAAGACTGGTGGCACCCCAAAGGCCCCCTCAATCCTACTGACAGTGGTTGGGGTGTCCTTTGAAACGGCAATGGTTGCCATTGTTGTCCCCGTTGACCCTCCAACAGCTTCTGGCAATAGATTTATCCTTGTGGTAGTGGACCATGCCACAAAGTATCCAGAAGCTATCCCCCTAAAGACCACTACAGCCCTGCAGTAGCAAAAGTCCTCCTGGGATTCTTTTCCAGGGTGGGTTTTCCTAAGGAAGTTGTATCAGACAAAGGTAGTAACCTCATGTCTGCATACCTCAAAGAAATGTGGAAGGAGTGTGGTGTTACCTACAAGTTCACCACCCCTTATCATCCACAAACAAATGGATTGGTTGAGAGGTTTAATAAAACTCTCAAAGGAATGATCATGGGACTCTCTGAAAAACTCAGAAGGAGATTGGATGTCCTCTTCCCATGCCTCCTTTTCGCCTACACGGGGGTACCCCAAAAAGGATTTGGCTACAGCCCCTTTGAACTCCTATTTGGTCACCCTGGAAGGGGCCCCCTTGCTCTTGTTAAGGTGGTTGGGAACAACCTTTCAAACCTCCAAAGCAAGACATTGTGGACTATGTGCTTGGCCTAAGATCTAGGATGGCTGAGTACATGAAAAAGGGCACTAAAAACATTCAGGCCAGCCAAGAGCTCCAAAAGCAATGGCATGACCAGAAGGCTCTCCTGACAGAGTACCACCTAGGACAGAAGGTGTGGGTATTGGAGCCTGTGGCCCCAAGAGCACTCCAGGACAAATGGAGTGGGCCCCATCTCATCGTGGAAAAGAAAGGTGAGGTCACCTATCTGGTGGACCTAGGCTCTGCGAGAAGCCCCCTTAGGGTGCTTCATGTCAACTGCCTAAAAAAACGTACTATGACAGGGCTGACTTAACCCTGCTGATGACCACAGATGAGGGGCAGGAGGAAGAGAGTGACCCTCTCCCTGACCTCTTCTCCAACACTGAAGCTGATGGCTTAGTGGAAGGAGTGGTTCTGGTAGACTGCCTTACTGCTGAGCAGAAGGAAGACTGCAAAAATCTCCTAGGACAGTTTTCTGACCTCTTCTCCCTCATAGCTGGTACAACTACCTGGTGTGAACATACAATTGACACTGGAGATAGTTTACCTATAAAAAGTAACATTTACAGGCAGCCTGACCGTGTCAGAGAGTGCATAAAAACTGAGGTCCAGAAAATGTTAGATCTAGGAGTTATTGAAGCTTCTGAAAGCCCCTGGGCCAGCCCAGTGGTGCTTGTCCCCGAACCACATAGCAAAGATGGAAAGAGAGAAATGCATTTTTGTGTAGACTATAGGGGTCTTAATACTGTAACCAAAACGGATGCTCACCCTATACCTAGGGCAGATGAGCTAATAGATACATTGGCATCTGCCAAATATCGAAGCACCTTTGATTTGACTGCAGGGTATTGGCAGAGGATGCTAAACCAAAAACTGCATTTTCAACCATAGGGGGGCATTATCAATTCACTGTTATGCCCCTTGGTTTGAAAAATGTATCTGCCACTTTTCAGAGGCTGGTGAATACACTCCTCCAAGGTTTGGAAGCTTTCAGTGCAGCACACTTAGATGATATTGCTGTATTTAGCTCCACCTGGGATGACCACCTGGTCTACCTCTGGAAAGTTTTTAGCGGCGCTGCAAAAGGCAGGCCTTACTATCATGGCTTCAAAGTGCCAGAAAGGGCAGGTGAAAGTGGTTTATCTGGGCCACCTGGGATGGTGGGGAACAGATTGAACCACTTCAGGGGAAGACTCAGACCATTATGGACTGGGCTCCCCCTACTGCATATACCCAGGTCAGACCCTTCTTAGGTCTCACTGGGTTTTATAGGAGGTTCATTAAGAACTATGGCACCATTGTAGCCTCTCTTAATGACCTCACCAGTAAGAAGATGCCTAAAAAGGTATTGTGGACAGTTATCTGTCAGAACGCTTTTGAGGAGCTTAAGCAGGCACTGTGCTCTGCACCTGTCTTGAAGAGCCCAAACTACTCCAAAAAATGCATTGTCCAAGCAGATGTTTCTGAATTAGGGTTAGGGGCTGTACTATCACAGATTAACTCAGAGGGCCAGGATCAACCTGTTGCTTTTATCAGCAGGAGGTTGAACCCCAGAGAAAAGCGTTGGTCTGCCATGGAGAGGGAGGCCTTTGCTGTGGGCTGGGCCTTGAAGAAGCTGAGACCCTACTTGTTTGTGACTCACTTCATTTCAGACCACAAACCTCTATTATGGCTTAAATAAATGAAAGGTGAAAACCCTAAATGGATGATGTGGTCCATTTCCCTATAGGGTATGGACTTTACAATGGAACATAGACCTGGGAGTACCCACTCCAAAGCAGATGGACTCTCCAGATATTTCCACTTAGACAATGAAGACTCATCTGGGCAAGGTTAGCCTTAGTGTCCCTCGTTTGGGGGGGGGCGGGGTTGTGTAGGAAAGTACCATCTTTCTTGGCATGTTACCCCCATTTTTACCTGTATGTCAGTATGTTTTTGCCTGTCTCACTGGGATCCTGCTGGTCAGGACTCCAGTGCTCATAGTTTATGGCCTAATGTGTGTGTGTGTATGTATAGTGCTTAACTGTGTTACTGAGGCTCTGCTAACCAGAACCTCAGTGCTTATGCTCTCTCTGCTTTTAGATTTGGCACAATAGGCTAGTGACTTCATTTACCAATTTCAAAGGGCACATTGGACCCCTGAGTAAGTCCCTAGTATATGGTATCTAGGTACCCAGGGCATTGGGGTTCCAGGAGATCCTTATGGGCTGCAGCATTTAGTTTGCCACCCATAAGGAGCTCAGACAAACTTTTCACAGGACTGCCACTGCAGCCTGTGTGAAATAGTGCACACATTATTTCACAGCCATTTTCACTGCAGTTAAGTGACTTATGTCACCTATATGTTTAACCTTCATTTAATGAAGGCTAGGTGCAAAGTTATTAAGTGTGAGGGCACCCTTGCACTAGCAAAGATGCCCCCACATAGTTCAGGGCCAATTCCCGGAACTTCGTGAGTACGGGGGCGCCATTACACATGTGCACTACATATAGGTCAATACCTATATGTAGCTTCACAATAGTAACCCCGAATATGGCCATGTAAGGTGTCTAAGATCATTGAATTGCCCCCCCATTCCAAATCTGGCATTGGGGAGCCAATTCCATTCATCCTGGGGACTCCACCATGGACCCACAGTACTGCCAAATCAGCTCTCTGAGGCTTGCAATGCCGCTACAGCTGCTGCCACCTCACAGACAGGATTCTACCCTCCTGGAGTCTGAGCAGCTCAGTCCCAGGAAGGCATTTAGACATAGGTGTTACAGGCTGGGGAAGGGTAGCCTCCCCCAGCCTCTGGAAATGCTTTGAAGGGCACAGATGGTTCCCTCCCTGCATAAGCCAGTCTACACCGGTTCAGGGACCCCCAGTCCCTCCTCTGGCACGGCAATGGACAAAGGAAAGGGAGTGGCCACTCCCCTGTTCATCACCATCCTAGGGGTGGTGCCCAGAGCTCTTCCAGTGTGTCCCAGACTTCAGCCATCTTGCTTTGCAAGGTGTGGGGACACTCTGGAGGCCTCTGAGTGGCCAGTGCCAGCAGGTGATGTCAGACACCCCTCCTAATAGGTCCATACCTCACAAGAGAGCAAATCCCCATCTCAGGACTATTTAGGGTCTATCCTGTTGGTTCTCTTCAGATTCTACTTGCAAGTTTCCAGCAGGAATCCTCTAAAACTACTACTTCATCCTCTGACCTCGGATCAACCGCAGACTGCTCCAGGAACTGCTGTAACAGCAACAGATTATCCAGAAGGGCTACTTTTTCCCTGCAACTTCAGCTCCAACCAGAAACTGCAACAGTTTCCATGGTGTGCACGCTCTGGGGTCTCCCTGTCTTCACCCTGCACGAGATGGACCGAAAAAATATCCCGTGGAGTGACGGAGTCATTCCCCTGCTAAAGCAGGCACCTTCTAAGTTGATGACCGGTTCTCTTGGACTCCCTTTCCTGGTGGTGAGCATGCTCCTTGGAACACAGAGGGTGGACCTCATCGACATAGACTGTCCTGAGGTCCTGCTGTCCCAATTTGGATGAGGTAAGACCTTGCCTTCCCCGATAATGACAGTACCGCTTTGCACTGCGTCTTCTTCTTCTCCTGAGGCCTCTGTGCACTATTTGCAAAATTCCTTCGTGCACAGTCTGGCCCAGGTCCCCCACACTCTATCCTGTGACACTCAACTCGCTGAGTTGTTTTCCGACGGTGTGGCACCTTCCTTTGTAGTGCTGCACCAACCGCATTTTGCACCTCATTTGTCCCCGTGTCCTGGGACTCCCCTGGGTGCTATCTGGTGTTCTGAGGGCTCTCTGAAGTGCTGAGAGCCCCCTCTTCCTCCTCACACAGAGTTGAGGCCCCCAGGTCTCTCCTGGGTCCAGATAGCGCCAACGTGACACAAAACGCGACTTTGCCAAAACTCGCCTGAATCCGACTGCTCTCCGTGGTACATCCAGTGCATCATGCAGAACCATGAACCTGCTGATATCTTCCTAGGGTGCATTTCTGCAGTCTTCGTCCAATCGGGGACTCTTCTTTTGCACCCTCTTCTGGGTTGGCATGGGGCTCCTGTCCTTCCTGGAACTTCTTTCGACTTCTGGACTTGGTCTCCTTTCTTTGCAGGTCTTCAGGTCCAGGAATACACCATTTGTTGTTTGCAGTCTTGCTTGGTTCTTGCAATAACTCTAATCACGACTTATAGTATGTCCTAAGGGAACTTGCAGTACTTTACCCCTGCTTTTCTGGGCTCTGGGGTGGGGTAATTTACTTACCTTTACTGTATTCTTACTCTCCCATCAATTCTTCACACACTACGCTTGTCTAGGAGGGAATTTGTGATTCACATTCCACTTTCTTAGTATATGGTTTGTATTGCCCCTAGACCTATTTTCCCCCATTGCATTCTATAGCATTTCCTATTGCCTGCACTATCCTATGTCTAATTACTTACCTTATTTTGGTGTCTAGTGTATATATTGTGTATAATACTTACCTCCAGAAGGAGTATTGCCTCTAAGATATTTTTGGCCTTGTGACACCCAAATAAACTACCTTAATTTTTGGTAACACTGAGTATTGTCTTTACTTGTGTATAAGTACTGTGTAACTATAAGTGTTATTGCAGGAGCTTTGCCTGTCTCCTAGTTCAGCCTAAGCTGCTCTGTTATAGCTACCTTTATCAGCCTAAGTTGCTAGAACACTACTACATTTCACTAATAAGGGTAACTTAACCTGGTACAAGGTGTAAGTACCCAGGGTACCCACTACATACCAGGCCAGACACCTACATATTGGTTTTAATTAACTATGCATTTAATAAACTTATTTACTTAAGTCATGTAAGCACAATGGAGCACTGACAATATACCCACACAATTGGATAGGCTATACAAACTCTGGGATTTGCTGGGTATGGGGAAACTGACGGCCACGGTCGAACAAAAATTCAATTTGATAAAGTAAGGGGCCATGTTTGCAATATCTTTCGCAGGAATTCTTGGAACTCACATGCCCTGCTTATTCACAAGTTCTCTATCTCACACCTACAGACTCTTTGCTGGCTTAATTCTATATAATGGTGTGGGGCGTCTTGGCTTGATCAATCAACATCATGCTCTGCACCTCAGTTTTATCATGCTCTGCACTTCAGTCACCTACTCAGCGGTATAATTACTTATTACCCTCTCCCATGTTTCTCTATCCTTCTCTATCCTTTATTTCTATTGTTCCTCATCGGCCAGTGGTTGTAGGTGAGATGTTTTGTACTGTTTCATATCTATCTCAAAACACAAGAAAAAGATTTAAGCCTAAAATCTAGGTCACAGGGAGATGTGAACAATAAAGTCCTGTATGTTCAAAGGGTGAGGAAAACCTCAAAGGGATACTGTATAGTGATTAACTTTAAAGATCCCAGTTTTGCTCAATTTTTGCTACAACACTTGAACTGTTTAACAATAAATCATGAGGGAATCAGTGGTCAGCCTCTTGGTTTCTTTTACAACCATCCATGTCTCAGTCAGGTGAACTCCCCAATTGCTGACAACATGCAAGTCCAGTATCAGCCACACGTACCTGTCACTAATCGGTTCAAGCCACTGAGTGACCTAGCCATGATCGAATGACTCCCTTCAGCCATTGAGTCTAAAGACCCGAAACAAAGACATGGAGGATACATTTCTTACCTCCATATGGACCCAGCAGCAACAATCATATCCCAGTTTGGACACTTTGGGGGTTATTACAACTTTGGAGGAGGTGTTAATCCGTCCCAAAAGTGACGGTAAAGTGACGGATATACCACCAGCCGTATTACGAGTCCATTATATCCTATGGAACTCGTAATACGGCTGGTGGTATATCCGTCACTTTACCGTCACTTTTGGGACGGATTAACACCTCCTCCAAAGTTGTAATAACCCCCTTTATCTTCTAGCTCAGATGTGGATCCTAAGGAGCATCAAAAAGGTTTGACTCCGTTCTTATGGAATATCGCGGGCGCTCGTACAAAGGTAAAAATCCCAGATTGGATGAGTTTTGTGTCCACCTTTGATATTATATGTGTTTAGGAAACCTGGATGACTGAGCCTTTTTACATAGATGGTTATTACGCTCTGTTCCAACCAGCATTTGAAACAGTAGCCAATAGGGCTAGGGGTGGCCTTGGCATTAGTGTCTCCACCAAAAATACCTACTGCTCAAATATCACTTAAATGGTGTCCTCCATATTTTCTGGTTTCTCTATCGTTTGCTAGGGAGCATTATATTTTATTGATTATTTTTTATATTAATAACTTTAACTAATGTGTGTGTGTGTGATATGATAGATGACCTGGCTAATTTCCTGGAGTATTGTTTTTTGTACTTGAGTAAGGAGGCTGTTTTATTGTAGGCGAGATTTTAATATTTCACTATGCCTTCTTGGAGACAGACAACTATGTGGTTTTCCTATGGAAAATGGTGTAATAGGACAAATTATAAAATACAACGCTGGGGGATGCCCTAAATACTCTAAAATTAAAATATGATTTAATTTATTTTATTATTATTTATTGGATTTTAAAATTGTCCCAAAATGCTTCAGTGACCACAATCCATTGACCATCACACTAAAAAGGTATTTAAAGCTAACCTCTGAGGACAAAGGCCGTAAGTCAGTATAATAAAAAAAATAAAGGGCTGCGAGTTAAGTGGGACTAAGTTGGTTCTGAAAATTATAATCAATTTTTTTTTTTAAAGAAACATCAAATCTATATTGTCCTGCTTATCTGATAATTCAAATCATCCTATCATATTAATGGAACTCAACCTTTTATGTAGATCATAAAGGCCTAAACCACTGCCCATATGCACCTGAAATCCACTCTCAAATCAAATTCTCGATCTTTATGTGATATCCAAAGCACTAGATGCCAATATAAAAACACAATAGAAGAAAGGAAAAGGGAGATAAGAACCAAAACTTGGGAGTATTAACTAGCCGCAGCAACACTAAATTACAGCACTAAGTTCTGGGAGGTAATCAATCACACCTTTTTTCCTATCATGATGGCCCAAAGGTGGAATCTTTGATTCCAGAAGATGAATGGGTATAAGTATTCCAGCTAAATGAAAGATGCCTACAGGCTAGTGATGATTCTAGTAGGATTTCTACATTAGATTTAACCTTACTGACCTTTGGTCCCCCCATACATATAAATGAAGTAGTTATGGCTATTAATCAATCTGCTCCAGGGAAAGCACCAGGCCTAGACTACCAATAGACCTGTTCAATTCAAAAGTCCAATTATGAGCCCCAGTCCTAATAAATGTTTTACGGAGCGCTGTGGCTGGTTCTATTTCTGAGTCTTGGAAATTGGCCATTAGAGTCCCTAACTTTAAAAAGGAGACAAACTTATTCCAGCTTGTTATAGACCACTCTCCCTTATCGACTCAACTTTAAAAATTCTGGGGCGCATAATTTTAACTAGATTGGACCCTTGGGCAAAAGATAATAATATTTTGTCAACAGTCCAGTTCGGTTTTAGACCTGGTTAGGTATGGTTGAGCAAGTGTTAAATCTCCATCTCATCCAGTGACGGCCACTTGTCAAAGGGGGTGGCGGGGCGGGGGAGGGGTGTATAAACTTTTTTTTTTTAAAAATGTACCTTCATGTTGGGAGAGATGATTGCGTTTCTCCTTCCTCCTCGGACTCCCAGAAGCACAAGGCTTCCAGACTCCTTTCCAATCACGAAACAGCATGAAAGCAGCATTGTGATTGGTCTGAGCGCCCTGCTTCATGCTCAGACAGGGAGTAGGGCCGGTGCACTTTCTCCTCCCGGCTGTTCAATACACCCGGGTGGAGAAATGCAAAGTGAGCATAACTGTTTGGCCGGCCGAAGTGTCATATGCACTTATGTGCACATAGCCGAGACCAGCCACACCTTATCCTAATCTTGCTCCAGAGGTAAAATAAAATGATAATAATGTTATGTTGTTATAATTTTATTTTTCCCTTTGGTTCACTGCATAAAGCAGTGTGGCAATGCTCCTCCGCCTTAGCAGAGGAGCTGCCGCTGATCTCATCGTAAGTAAATATGTGACAGAAAAAAAGGGGTCTTTACATATGGTTTTCATTGATGTGATGAGTGCACTCAATCTAGTCAGCCATGAAAACTCATGGGAAATAATGCAGAATATGGGAATCAATATAGAACGCCTCAGTTTAATATGGCGTTTACATCATGACCTAAAAGTAACAGTGCGCTCTGGCTCACAGGGTGAAACAACACCATATATAGACTCATTAAGAGGAGAGAGACAGGGATGCAGCCTATTCCTGTTCTTCTTGTTGCTCTTTATAAATGGAATAACAAAACATTTAACAAGTCTAGGAAGGGATTTGCCAAGAAAAGGAATTCAGTCAATACCAATTCTTCCATAGGCACATGATGCAGTTTCGCCCACACAGCAAATGAACTACAGGAGTTATTGGATCATTTTCTGGATTTCATGGATGATTTGAACTTAAAAGTAAATTACTGGAAGTCTTAGATAATGACATGTGGCTCCTCTTGTACTTAAACAAGGCACTTTAAAAGAGGAGGGAATTTCAGGAAAAGACAAATAATTTTAACTATTTAGGGTTAACATTTAGTTAATCTTTTTCGTGCAAATCCCTTCCTTTTGCAAAAACCCAACAATTTGGCAGGAACATTGAAGCAATCTTCCGTTTTGTTCAGAAACTATAACATAAACTGATAGCTGAGCTGTTACCCTTTTATAAATCTAAATGCATTTTGACAGCCCTCTATGGTGTGGGAGTGTGTAGGTTTTGCAAAGCGGGTGTTCTTCAAAGTACGGAGAATAGCTTTACACACAAGATGCTTGCTATTCCAAAAATCTCTGCCGATTGTATCGGTCATGAGGAACAGAGTTTGTCTTATGTGGAGGATCTGATAGGAGTAGCCCCATGTCTTCTGTGGATTAGGGGGGTCATTCCGACCCCGGCGGGCACCGCCCGCCGGGCAGAAGCCGCCAAAAGACCGCACTGCGGTCAAATGACTGCGGCGGTCATTCTAACTTTCCCGCTGGGCCGGCGGGCGATCTTCAAAAGATCGCCCGCCGGCCCAGCGGCAAAGCCCCTGCAAAGAGGAAGCCGGCTCCGAATGAAGCCGGCGGAGTTGCAGAGGTGCGACGGGTGCAGTGGCACCCGTCGCAATTTTCAGTGTCTGCAACGCAGACACTGAAAATCTTTGTGGGGCCCTGTTAGGGGGCCCCACGACACCCGTTCCCGCCAGCCTGGTTCTGGCGGTGTAAACCGCCAGAAACAGGCTGGCGGGAAGGGGGTCGGAATCCCCATGGCGGCGCTGCAAGCAGCGCCACCATGGAGGATTCCCTGGGCCAGGGGTAAACCGGCGGGAAACCGCCGGTTCCCCTTTTCTGACCGCGGCTTTACCGCCGCGGTCAGAATGGCCCAGGAAGCACCGCAAGCCTGTTGGCGGTGCTTCCTCTGCCCTCTGCCCTGGCGGTTTCAAACCGCCAGGGTCAGAATGAGGGCCTAAATGTTGGCAGAATCCAGAGGCAGGGCTGGTAAGGATATGCATTTGTGAATGTTTAGCCCTAGATAATGTAAACTTCGCACTTGTATAGTACACTACTCACCCATTAGGGTCTCTAAGCACTGAGGAACCCCTCCTAGCTTTTCCCTGTGAGGGAGCCACTCCTGGGCAACCCCCAGGGTGAAACCAAGCATCCAAGCACTGTCAGGGCTGTTGTGGAGATTAAGCAAGCTATTGCCCAGAGTTACAGAGTGGGACCCATTAATTAGACTAGGCGCCAAGGCAAGAATTGAACTGAACCCTGGTCCCAGGTCAGATTTCTGCACCAGGGACTGCCGCTCTAACCATTGTGCCACACTTCTCCACTGTAAGACACTATGGGGGTCATTCCGACCCTGGCGGTCCATGACCGCCAGGGCCGGGGACCACGGAAGCACCGCCAACAGGCTGGTGGTGCTTCCAGGGCCATTCTGACCGCGGCGGTAAAGCCGCGGTCAGAAAAGGGGAACCAGCGGTTTCCCGACGGTTTTCCCCTGGCCCAGGGAATCCTCCATGGCGGCGCTGCTTGCAGCGCCGCCATGGGGATTCCGACCCCCTTCCCGCCAGCCTGTTTCTGGCGGTTTTCACCGCCAGAAACAGGATGGCGGGAACGGGTGTCGTGGGGCCCCTGGGGGCCCCTGCACTAGATTTTCACTGTCTGCTTTGCAGACAGTGAAAATCGCGACGGGTGCCACTGCACCCGTCGCACCCCTGCAACTCCGCCGGCTCCATTCGGAGCCGGCTTCCTTGTTGCAGGGTCTTTCCCGCTGGGCCGGCGGGCGCCCTTTTGGCGGTCGCCCGCCAGCCCAGTGGGAAAGCCAGAATGGCATCCACGGTCTTATGACCGCGGAGCGGTCATTTGGCGGTTCCCGCCAAACGGGCAGCGCCCGCCGCCCGCCAATATTGGAATGAGGCCCTATGTAAGTAAGTATCTTACTTACAATGTAAATAAGATACCCTGGTTTGCATATTTAAAAACATACTTTAAAAAATTGGGTCTAAAAGAAATGTTTTCCAATCCACAAAACTTTGGGGAAAATGCCAAGGAGATTGTGACCCAAAGATATTTTAGGCCCGTCTGGGCGAAAGACTAATGAAGGGCAGATTGATGAAGGGGTAGGGAATGCATGGGGATAGTAGGAAAGTGTGCAGTTTCTGAGTGCAGCAGGATCTGCTTCCTGGGCGGTGCCATTAAGGAAACTTGTAAGGCCTACTTGAAAGGAATATTTCCCATTGAGACTGTTTGCCAAGACCTCTCCTGCTTCATTCAAGAATTTTGTCACAGACCAAAACACAGGCAGAAGCTGTGGTATCACGCTTTTTTGCCTTCCGCCATTCAAAGCAATAGTTGAGATTAACATCATGTTGCTATAGGAGGGGACGGACTACAAACCCCAGAGGTACTTGCAATGGGGATGCTGCTCACAGCTCTTTGGTTCCCGGAGGCGCCTATGTAAAGCCTTCTTCGTGCTTCCGCACACATGAAGAGATTGGTGCAGGTGAAGGGCCACAGAATAAAGGCCCCAGAAAACTTACGATGAGTAGGCCAACCACAGCTCTTTTCCACCCGGAGGTGCTTGTGGAAAGTCTGCTTCGTGCTCCCGCAGGGTGGAAGGAGATTGGTGCAGTTGGTGGGCCGCGGACTAGAAGGCCCAGAGGAATTTGCAGTGGGGAGGCCGCCTGCAGCTCTTTTGCACACAGAGGCACTTGCGTAAAGCCTGTCTTGTGCTTCTCTACCAATTTGAACTTAAAAGTGATTAACTCAAAGTCATACAGAATTATGTGGCCCCTTTTGTACTAAAACAAAGCACTTTACAATGGGGGAATTTCTCAGGAAAGGACAACAAATGTTAACTATTTAGGGTTAACATTTATTTTATCTCTTTCATGGAAATTCCTTCTTTTAACGAAAACCCAACAACTTGGCAGTAACATTGAAGCCATCTTCCATTTTGTTTGGAAACTAGAACATAAACCGATGCTGAGCTGATGACCCTTCAAGAATCTAATGCATTTCGGTACCCCTCTTTGGTGCGAGAGTGTGGGGATTTTGCGAGGCAGATGTTCTTCAACGTACAGAAAATGTAATTACAAGCGGGCCAAAAAACGATTAAAATTTTATCTGACATTAGTGACTGGGTCAGCCTTTTGTGGCGGATCTGATAGGAGTGGCCACACTTCTTCTGTGGATTAAATGTTGCATAATCCAGAGAAGGGGCTAGTAAGGATATACATTTCTGATTATTTATCTCTAAATAATGTAAGTAAGATACCCTGTTTTACATAGTTAAAAACATCCTTTCAAAAATTGGGTCTAAAGGAAATGTTTTCCAAACCACAAAACCTTGGCGCAAATGCTAAGGAGATTGTGAGCCAATGTTTCTTTGAGGCCCATCTGGATGAAAGACTAGTAATGGACAGGTTTCTGAAGGGGCAGGGATTGCATGGGGACAGTAGGAAAGTGAGCAGTTTCTGAGCACAACTAGATCTGCTTCCCGGGCAGTGCACCAAGGAATCCTGTAAGGCCTACTTGAAAGAAGTATTTCCCATTGAGATGGTTTGCCAAGACCTCTCCTGCTTCTTTCAAGAATTTTGTCGCACGCAAGCAGAAGCTGCGGTATTACGCTTTTTTGCCTTCTGCCACTCAAAGACAAAGTTTAGAATAACGTCATGTTGGTGCAGACAGGGGGCCACGGACTGCAGGCCCCAGAGGATATTGTGGTGGGGAGGCCACCCACAGCTCTTTTGTGACCAGGGGCAATTGTGTAAAGCCCACTTTGTGCTCCCACAGAGGGGGAAGAGATTGGTGCATGCTTGGGGCCGTGGACTACAGGCCCCAGAGGAACTTACAGTGGGGAGGCCACCCATAGCTTCTTTGCACCCAGTGGTGCTTGTGTAAGGCCTGGTTCGTGCTCTTGCAGCACAGGAAGAGATCGGTGCAGGCGGGGGTTGGTGGACTACAGGCCCCAGAGGAACGTGTGGCGGGGAGATCACCCATAACTCTTTCTTGCCAGAGGGGCTTTTGTAAAGGCCTATAACTCCTGCACTTGTCTCACTCTACTACCTTTTACATAGCCCATTTTTACCCCGCAACCAGCATTCAAAGCAACCAAACAATGCACAACCATCTATCTGTGGCTATAACTTGGTCGCTTTTATTACATAGAAACATATACGATTGCCCATAAGCATTAATAATCATTGTTCTGGCAAGGCATCAATTTCTATCACATAGCCCTCATAATCACTGCTATCATAAGCACATTTTTATTGTTACATCATCACCAGCTGCTGGTGGCCTCATAAATCAAATCAATCAAAATCAAAATCAACCGTTCAGTTCTTAAATCCAGAGTAAAAGTGATTGATTGGCCTTTGAGTCCTGGCCTCTGCAAGTCATGTCTTCTTGACACTTTTACCTGTAGGCAATCCCACATTTCGTCTTGGAGAGGCTCACACCATAGTGTTCGTTCTACCATGTTTCTCTGAGGCGGTAGCCTCTTGTTTTTTGGATTAGGCCCAACTCGCTACCTTGCGTGTCTCTGTGCCCTGCCATATGTCCTGGTGGGTCTGGGCGAGTGCCGTGTTCCGCTTACTCCCCTTTGCTGGCCCATTTTCACCCTGCCTTAAGGCATCCCCAGATATGTGGCCTTCCATTAGCACACCGCCTTACAAGGTGTGATTACAGTCAATTACTTTAAAACCTCCTTTAATTACCGCTTGCCCCTTTTGACTGTCCGGTACCATGACTAGATGCTGTATTGTAGGGGCTGAGGGGAGGTTTTCTTCCGCACCTGCGTGCGCGCTGTCCCAGGTCATCTGTCTGCCCTTCGAGGGGACAGGGCGCTATTAATTCTGCCTCCCTGGCCCCCTGCTGGTGTCCCCTTGCTTCCTCGTTGGGGGGTTTGAATGACTCAAACACCCCCATTGGCCTCGTATGTGTTCATTGCGCCTCCCCCCCAACTTGGTGCCTGGTGGGGAGGCATCCAAGGGTGAGGGCGCAACCGGCACCCAAAAAAACTGTGCGACCGGTCCCTTCTGGGTCCAAGGTGGCCGTTAGGGTGCTGGCCGTTCATGCCCCCTTCAGGGGCGGCCTTTGCTATTCATGCTCCTGCAGCCCAAAAAAGAGATTGTTGCAGGTGGTGGGCCACGGACCACAGGCCCCAGAGGAACTTGCAACGGGAGGCCTGCCTCAGCTCTTTTATGCCCAGAGTCACGTGCGAAAAGTCTGTTTTGTGCTCCCACAATGCGGGACATGCCAGGGTATGTGCCCGGATGAAGACCGGGTCATTTGAGGGCCCGTCTGCGCCTGTCCACAGCCAACTGACTCTAGGCTGCCACCTCCGACATGGGCCATCTTGTGTAATCAAAGTGCTCTGAGCACCCCGGGTGAGTTGTTTAATTGATTATCACAACATGGTAAAACGCACGTCCATGGGAATTCTCACTGCCTCCACTGTATGACCAGCATAGACACTATGCTCAAACAAGCAATGGGGGTCGTTTCAAATGGAATTGCTCTATCTGAGCACAGACTATCCTTGAAGCAAGGGAATGGCCCTCCCTGAGGTGGATGGTGAATCCAGCAAAGGTAGGGCCATACCCCGAGGGAAAGAACCCATGATTATCGCTATGCCTGGGTTGAGTGATTCTGACTGCAAAACTATTCTGTGCGCCCCAACTGGTACACAATAAATTGTGAGCTTCAGCTTGGGTTTGCATAGCTTAATGAGCCCTAACTCTGCCTTGTTGATCTAGTTGTTGAAGCGTAAAAAAGCCCAGGAGATGAGCACACCAGCCAATGCCACAACCAAGGCTGGTGAAAGCTTGTAAAGAGGCTGATGAACCTAGCTTGGGCCCTTGCAGTATAGAGGAGTTATGCAAAAAAATTGCTATTATCCTACATGAGCAACTCGGCCCAATCAGGGAGAGACTGGCCACCATGATGACTCAGTTAGTGGGCTTAATTAAAACCACCTTGTCGGCCACCACTCCAATGAAAGTCACCAGTCTTAATGACATGAATGCCAGCAATTTTGGTCCTGAGGAAAGGAGAGGAGCAAATTACGCCTGTCAAACTGCAATTTAGAAAACAAAACCTTTCCTGACTAGTGTGACACTTAACTAACTTGCATACCATAGCCCCCACTATTCTGAGAAAGCTACTGGCAGATGTGATACTAATACCCATAAGGATCCCCCACCAAACTTACCTACTGGATGTAGGAAAGTACCCTCTTTTTGGCATGTTGCCCCCAATTGTTGCCTGATGTCAGTGTGTTTTGACTGTGTCACTAGGACCCTGCTAGTCAGAACCCCAGTGCTTATGGTTTATGGCCTGCTTGTCAGTGTGTTTCACTGTTTTCTAAATTGTCACTGGAGTCCTGCTGACCAGAACTCCAGTGCTCATGCTCTCTCTGTTTCTAAATTTGTCACTACAGTTTAGTGACTCCATATTTCACTATAAATTGGGACACTGATCCCCCCTTATAAGTCCCTAGTATATGGTACATAGGTACCCAGGGCATTGTGGTTCCTAGGGATCCTTATGGGCTGCAGCATTTCTTTTGCCACCCATAAGGAGCCCTGTAGGAAAGTATCATCTTGCCTGGCATGTTACCCCCATTTTTACATGTATGTAAGTTTGTTTTTGCCTGTCTCACTGGGATCCTGCTAGCCAGGACCCCAGTGCTCATAGTTTGTGGCCTGAATGTGTGTACCTGTGTAGTGACTAACTGTGTCACTGGGGCTCTGCAAACCAGAACCTCAGTGCTTATGCTCTCTCTGCATTTAAAATTGTCACTATAGGCTAGTGACCATTTTCACCACTTCTAATTGGCACACTGGAACACCCTCATAATTCCCTAGTATATCGTACCTAGGTACCCAGGGTATTGGGGTTCCAGGAGATCCCTATGGGCGGCAGCATTTATTTGCCACTCATAGGGTGCTCAGACAAATCTTACACAGGACTACCACTGCCGCCTGAGTAAAATAACGCACATGTTATTTCACAGCCATTTTACACTGCACTTAAGTAACTTATAAGTCACCTATATGTCTAACCTTCACTTAGTGAAGGTTAGGCGCAAAGTTTATAAGTGTGAGGGCACCCTGACACCAGCCAAGGTGCCCCCACATAGTTCAGGGCAATTTCCCTGGACTTTGTGAGTGCGGGGACACCATTACACGCGTGCACTACATATAGGTCAATACCTATATGTAGGTTTACAATGGTAACTCCCAATATGGCCATGGAACATGTCTAAGATCATGGAATTGTCCCCCCATGCCAAATAAATCAGGTATTGGGGTGCCAATCCCATGCATCCCCAGGGCTCCACTATGGACCCCAGGTACTGCCAAACCAGCTCTCTGGGGTTTTCTCTGCAGCTACCGCTGCTGTCAACCCACAGATAGGGTTCTGCCCTCCTGGGGTCTGGGCAGCCCAGTCCCAGGAAGGTAGAACAAATAATTTCCTCTGAGAGAGGGTGTTGCACCCTCTCCCTTTGGAAATAGGTGTTAAGGGCTGGGGAGGAGTAGCCTCCCCCAGCCTCTGGAAATGCTTTAAAGGACACAAATGGTGCCCTCCTTGCATGAGCCAGTCTACACCAGTTCAGGTAACCCCCAGTCCCTGCTGGTGCGAAACTGGACAAAGGAAAGGGGAGTGACCACTCCACTGTCCATCACCACCCCAGGGGTGGTGCCCAGAGCTCCTCCAGTGTGTCCCAGACCTCTGCCATCTTGAATCCAGAGGTGTGAGGGCACAATGGAGGCCTATGAGTGGCCAGTGCCAGCAGGTGACGTCAGAGACCCCTCCTGATAGGTGCTTACCTCACTAGGTGGCAAGTCCTCTATGAATCCCTGCTCTCATCTTATCACACTTATCTACCCATCATCATATGTCATGCCTCTATCAATCTATCCTCCATTCCCACTCTGACTCATCCCAAATCCATTCTACTACTTTCATCTCCTAAATAACTCTGCCTAAGCTCTTCCCTCCGCTTCCACATCTAACTCACCAAACCTCACTCTACTACCATGACCTCCCAAACAACCCTACTAAATTCTCCCTCATTTATCTCTCCCTGCTACTATGATCTCCCTAACCCTTCCACAGACTATTCCCTCCTCCATCCCCCTTTACTCATCCCAAGCCTTTGGGATGAGTAAATGAGGGATATACTCCCAACTAACACTTCTGGATTTCTTTCCTCCTCCACCCCTCCATTACTCCAGTCAATCTAACTAACAAACTCTCATATCTGCGGCTCAAATTAACTCATAATAATACTAAAAATGTACTCATATTTCCCGATACTAATCCATCACTAATTCTTGGTGGGTTCCGCAGTAGCGTGCTACTCGACGAAAAGTGCTTTGACGCCTCGTCAGGGGTAGTAAGCGCTATATAAATACTATTACAATACAATACAATACAATCTGAGTGGCCAGTGTCAGCAGGTGACGTCAGAGACCCCTCCTGATAGGTGCTTACCTGGTTAGGTGACCAATCGCCCTCCCAGGGCTATTTATGGTCTCTTCTGTGAGTGTTTTTTCAGATTCGCATTGCAAGACTCCAGAAGGAATCCTCTGCATCCTCCACTTCATCCTCTACCACGGATCAAACGCTGTCTGCTCCAGGAACTCTACAAAACTTCAACAAAGAAGCAAAGATGACTTCTGCAACCTTGTAACTTCAGCTCCTACCAGCAACTGCAACAGTTTCCAGTTTGTGCATCCTACCAGGACTGCCTGTCTTCAGCCTGCACCAGAAGAACCAAAGGAATCTCATGTGGAGTGACGGAGTCACTTCCCTTCTTCAGCAGGGACCACTCTGCAATGATGACCGGTGGCTTGGACTCCCTCTCCAGATGACAGGTATGGATCCAGCAACACAGGTGGTGGACTAAAGTGACTCCGGCAGTCCCACTGTCTAGTTGTCCAACTTTGGTGACAGTAAGAGATTGCCTCTCCACGCAAGACAGTACCCCCATGCACCACGTGACTTGCAGTTGCTAAGGCTTGTGTGCGACCATCCACAAAGTTCTTTGTGCACAGCACAGCTTAGGCCCCCAGCACTTCATCCTGTGACGCACAGCTTCCTGAGTGGTTCTCCGGCGGTGTGGGAATCCTTTGTATCATGCTGTGTGGGCCTCCTTTTGCACTTCCTTTGTCCCTGTGCTGTGGGATTCTTGTGTGGGCTGCCTGGTCTTCTGAGAGCTTTATCAATTGCTGAGAGCCCCCTCGGCCTCCCTCTCCTGGGTAAAGGCCACCAGGTCCCTCCTGGTCCCGTGCAGCACCATTTTCTGCTAACTGCGAGCTTTGCGGTAGCAAGGTTTGTTTGCGGAAACCACTAACGCAAACCAGACTGCATTCATACATCTGGCATGGGACATCTTCTGCACCAACCAGGAACCTGCATCTGTCTTTTTTGGTGCAATACTGACTTTGTCTTCTCACTGGTGGTTCCACTTTTGTACCTTCATCCGGGTTAGCAGGGGCTCCTGTTCCCCCTGGTCTCTTCAGGGCTTCTTGGACTTGGTCCTCTTCTTCCACAGCTCTTCAGGTCCAAGCATCCATTGTTTGTGTCTTGCAGTCTCTTCTGGTTCTTGCATTATCTTCTATCACGACTTCAAGTGTGTTATAGGAAACTTTCTGTGTTTTACTCTTGCTTTCCTGGGCTCTGGGGTGAGGTATTTTACTTACCTTTGGTGTTTTCTTGCACTCCCAGCGCCCTTCTATACACTACACTTGCCTAGGTGGGAAACCAACTTTCGCATTCCACTATTTTAGTATATTGTTTTCCCACTGTGCACGTACCTGTTTCTGGTTACTAGTGTATACATTGTGTGATTTACTTACCTCCTAAGGGAGTATAGCCTAAAAAGTATGTTTGGCATTGTGTGACTAAAATAACATACCTTTATTTTTGTAACACTGAGTATTGTCTTTCATGTGCGTAAGTACTGTGTGACTACGGTGGTACTGCAAGAGCTTTGCATGTCTCCTAGTTCAGCATTGGCTGCTCTACCTACATCTAACTCTAGACAGCCTAACTTCTAGACATTGCCTACATTTCACTAATAAGGGATAACTGGACCTGGTGTAATGTGTAAGTACCTTAGGTACTCACTACAAACCAGGCCAGCCTCCTACACTGGACAAGATTGCAGGGCCCTAGCTAATAACACGAAAAATGGTTCAGCTGCTAACCCAAATGCTCTGGTTTTAAATTTACCCCCTGCAGCATGCTCATATATTTTGATATTAGCAGAAGTGCCTCATTAAAGCACAATCAGTCAGAAAGTTAGGAGCAGCTGCACAATAAGGTTACCCACTGGCTCAGTAGTCATAAAAAAATCAGTGTGTCAGAAAGTAATATAATTATAATGGCCTGCATGATTAGCTGGTTGTGACCCTCATTAAAAAATATAGAGAGTGATTGTATTGTTGTGAATTTCAGTCAACCAACCAGTGTCAGGAAACTACTGGTGGCTCATGAGGAGATCTGTTTTGTTACAACAAGCATAGATTCCTCAAATGTATTCTGTGGGGGACTTGGTGTCATACCCCAGAGACACAGTAGACTCCCATCCTGCTGTAGCTGTGACTTTACACTAAGTTACAGCTGCAATACAGCATAGCACAGGGGGAAAGGCATGTAGTCCAGGTGTGCCCATCGATCTAATAAAGTGTAATATAAATCTTTGAGCTACCTTGATGACCAATGTCTACAATAAATTGAAATATGCACCCTTACCTGACTCTTGTGCTTCTTCTATCATTGTGCGGATTGTTAAGAAGGGATATCGAACTTTACCCAGCTGTTATCGCCTCAGTTCCTTGATAGATATCCCCGCCAACAACTTTGGGAGGGTCCTATATAATAAGATTGTTGAGTGGGTGGAGGACAACACAATTATAAATACATGCCAATATGGCTTTCGAGCCACATATGTATTTTGGAGTGGTGTCTAAATCTCAACTTGATACTTGCTAAATATACAGGCCCTCATACAATACTGGCGGTTGGTGTTAAAGCAGCGGTAATACGGCCAATAGGCCGGCGGAAAAAAATGGAATTACTATCATGGCGGAAACCGCCAACACAGACAACCACTTTAACACACCGACCGCCCCGGCAGTAGAAACAAACACTGCAGCGGTAACCGCCAACAGACAGGCGGAAGACAATGTACCGCCCACTGTATTACAAGGCACCAATCCGCCAGCTTTTCCGGGGCAGTACCAACACCAACAAAAGCACAGAAGAAACAGTACTTGGAAGGGAAACCACTCACCTCTCGAAACCCAACGAGGAACCAGGACGCCATGGAGCCCGAACTACAGGTGTTACCAATGTTGGTTTACCTCCTCTTCTACCAGGAACATAAAAAACGGCGGCGATGACCACAGTGAGTACTGCACCTAGCACATAGGGGAGGGGGGGAGGAAAAAGGAAGTGACACACATACGCAACATGCAACACCCCCACCCTCACCCCCAACACCATACACACAAAGACATGCATCAACATTACATATACACCCGTAACCCTCTGGAAGAATGCAAGGACCAAATGAAATGATTGTAAGAAGTGTAATCATCAAAAATGCAGATAGGGCAACAGGTCTGTAAAAGATCAATATATGCAAATATGTACAGCAACACAAATCCGGATGGTGTTCCATTCATTGTCCGTGGACCAGTGGTCCCAAAATGCATGAGCGAAGGCCACACATGATACCTGCCTCAAAACGGAGAGAACACTGCGGGGCATCAGGTCGAAAAAAACAGGCACGTCAGGGGGAAGAGGAGGAGGGGCACCTCAGCCGGATGATGGAACGACGCCACTGCTCCACGAGGGGGCTCCATGCCCACTGCTTGCTCCTGGGGAGTGCAAAGCCACAGTCTCACAAGTCTCTCAAGTGGGTGGTTTGCCCACTGATTGGACCTGTGGAATGCAAAGCCACAGTCTCTCAAGTCTCTCAAGTGGGTGGTTTGCCCACTGATTGCTCCTGTGGAGTGCAATGCCACAGTCTCTCAAGTCTCTCAATGGGTGGTTTGCCCACTGATTGTTCCTGGGGAATGCAATGCCACAGTCTCACAAGTTTCTCAAGTGGGTGGTTTGCCCACTGCTTGGTCCTGGGGAGTGCAATACCACAGTCTCTCTAGTGGATGCTTTTCTCCACTGGTTCTGGAGGGGACTTGGTGCCCAGAGTGCTTCATCCTGCTAAGGACTAGGGTAGTGGATGCTTTTCTCCACTGGTTCTGGAGTGGGCTTTGTGCCCAGAGTGCTTCATCCTGCCAAGGACTGGGGTAGTGGATGCTTTTCTCCACTGGTTCTGGAGGGGGCTTTGTGCCCAGAGTGCTTCCTCCTGCCAAGGACTGGGTTAGTGGATGCTTTTCTCCACTGGTTCAGGAGGGGGCTTGGTGCCCAGAGGGCTGCACACGCTGTGTGGCAGTTCCCATTCCCTCACCTGGGTGTCAGAGCCACAAGATTTTCTGGGAACAGGTAGCATGATACTCCATGGAGGCAGAGACACTCCACCCTGCGGCGACTTTCCCTGCCAACTGCTGGTACTGCCAGTGCTGGTTGTGGTGCCTCATGTAGTGTGTGCAGGGCCCAGGACGTCTGTTGCAGCCTCAGAAGACTGGCCACTGGGGATGATGTTCATGTCGGCTGTGGTGGCACTGCCTGAGCACGTCGCAGGGCAGGTGGCGGTAGTTGTGGCGGTGTCTGCGGCGGAGATGCTGCCGGTGGTGCATGTGTCAGGATCTGTGGAGGGAGACAGCAGGACGTCTCCTGCAGCCTCGGACGGCTGCCCACTGGGGATGATGCTGGGGGCTGTAGCAGAGGCAGCAGACGTGCAGGTGGCGGTGCAGGTGGCGGTGGCCACCGCCGTACAGGTTGCTGTTCTGTCTTGCAGAAGGCGTGCCCTGAGCTGACTTCCCTTTAGCCTTGTGTCCCTTCCCCACCTTGGAAGTCACTCCTGGGAACTTGGCACTGTCCTCTTTTGTCTTGGAGGAGGCCTTGCTGTGTGGTTGGTGCGGCTTTTCCTTATGGCATGTGAGCCCCTTCTTCACCTTGGCAGGTGGCGGAATAGGGTGATCCTTGGCCTCACTAGGTGGCACACTGGCAGCCGAGATGGGTGCCGCCCGCGATGTTACTGGACTTGCAGGGACCAGAGTGCTCGAGAATTTCGTGGCAGAGGTGCTGGGCTGGGATCTGGACATCCTGGCCCTAGGGTAAGGACAGGGGGGGAGGTGTAGGGAAGAGGTCAATGTTAGTGAGGAAAAGTTTTTTAGACACACTGGGACGGAAAGATGGAGGGGGTTTGGGAGTGGAGGAAGAGGTAGTGGTTGTAGGAGGTGTACGTCTGCTGAGTTTGGGTGAGGGTGCATGGGCTGGAGGCTGTTGTGAGGTGGATAGCTGTTGAGTGGGTGTGTGCCTGCGTTTGTGTACTTTGGGAGGAGGGTTCACAGACACACTGGGAGAGGACACAGGGGACGTGTGAATGGTAGTGGGGGGGTGATTGCACATGAGAGGTGTGTGGTGATGGGCGTGCTGGTGATGTAGGTAGTGGCTGAGGATATAGTGCATGCAGGTGTGAGTGGAGACGGGACTGGGAGGGAGGAGGAGGACGTGGAGGAGGGGGACAGAGTGGTTGCAGTGGATGTTGGTGTCTCTGCATGGGGATGGTGCTTGTGTGAGTGCCTGTGGGATGTGTGGTGCTTTTGTTTGCCATGTCCACGCTTGTGTGTTGATGAGTGTGCATGCTGGTCTGATGGTGTGCTTGGGATAGGCTGAGGAAGAGGGAATTGGGTCTGGGTAGTGGAAGTTGGAGGGGGGCGCAGGACACAGGGACAATGGCTGCCATCAGTGCTGAGGCCAGCGCCTGAAATGCTCTCTGCTGGGCTGCCACGCCAGAATGAATACCCTCCATTTGTTTGCTGCAAATGCCTCTCAAAACCCTGGATGGCATTCAGAATGGTTGATTTCCCAACAGTGAGCGATCTCAGGAGGTCAATAGCCTCCTCACCGAGGGCATCTGGGCTGACTGGGGCAGGACCTGAGGTGCCTGGGGCGAAGGAGATGCCCACCCTCCTGGATGAGCAGGCACGGGAAAGATGTTGAGGGGCTGCTGGGAGGGCGATGCTGGTAGGGGGGGTGGCGGCTGTACCTGTTGATGCGGTGGGCACAGAGGTGCCCGCCACCGCAGGTGAGCTCCCATCAGAGGAGGAGTCGCTGTCACTGGTGTCTCCTCCTGTCCCCTGGGCCATGTGGGTTGCAGCTCCCTCCTGCTCCGGTGCCAATGCTCCTCCGCCAGATGATGCTAATGCACACAAGGACAGGGTGACAAAACAAAAAGGGGAGGAAAGACAGAAGAGACACATGGTCAATGCCTGCAACAACACTACCGTTGGCGGACACAACACACGGAGCAGCCCTATGCACTAGGCCATGCACTAACAGTTCAGGGGAAAATCACATACCCATGGGGGACGGTGCCTAGACCCATTTGATGCACACCTGGAACCCACAGGAGCCTGACTAGGTGTAGATGGCCACTACCACTTTTGGGGTTGGAGTGCCACTGAGCCTACCTAACAATGGATCTACCCTGGCATGTTTGCCCTGGCCTAGGGGGAACCCACAGCCCACTTCCTCCACCCAGAAACCTCATAAAGCATGCAGAGTCAGCTGAATGAGACTTTACTCACCCCCTTGTGGCTGCTGGGATGCCCTCAAGCACCCATCCAACTCAGGATATGCCACCGCCAGGATCCGGTACATCAGGGGGTCATGGTGCGACGGGCACCCCTTCCACGTTGGGAGGCCATCCCCAACTGGGCCTCCGCCATCTTCTTGCTCCAGCGGCGCAGGTCCTCCCATCTTTTGCGGCAGTGGGTGCTCCGTCTATGATAGACCCCCAGGTTCCGCACTTCTTTGGCGATGGCACGCCAAATACCCTTCTTCTGGCGTGCGCTGACCTAGAGGAAAAGTGAAGTAAGAATGGATTTTACTCCCCCGTCCGGTTCTTCTTACTTATTGGCCACAACTTCCCACCCTGGCCCAGAAACACATACACTGACCATCCTAACTTGCTGGCCTCTGCCCACACCCTGTATCTTCCATCCACGCCACTCCATACATTCATGTCCCGTCCATCATGCTCACAGTGTACTCATCTGTTTGTCTGGAGGACCGTAGAGTAGCGTGTACTGGGGGAGGACCCCAGCCACCAGGTTGTCCAACTCCTCCGCGGTGAAGGCAGGGGCCCTTTCCCCAGACAGTGTAGCCATTTCCGCTTCCAGACTCAGGTCACAGCAGCACTTGCAGTGTAGGTCCTCTCTTGTTGAAGGTCAGATATCAAGTGAGTGAACAGATCTAAAATGGCAGTCATGTCCGCAGTGGTGCATACCGTCACCGCCGGCGTACATCATCATTGGTTCCTGGAACCCATAGGGGCCAATCATAACCAATGCTGAATTGCGCCACAGTCTTCGTCCGCCTACTGAGATGCTGCACAATTCCAGCACTGTTACCTCATTTCCCCTTGTCCCTCCTTACAGGTCAGGCAGCCGCCATTTCAGGGGGCCACATGGCAGGGCAACTAACTGCGTCACATGACTTTTGTGCAGGAATACGGACAGACAGCACAGTACACCGCTTACATCACAATTGTTCAAAACACCCCTGTGAAACCTATGTGGTGTATGACCCTCTGCTCACCCTAGGGCACGTCCGCTGGGGCAGATGATGAGATGGCATAATCCTCCGGTATACAGACCCCTGGTGGACCTGTCGACAATTGAAGACAGACACATCATTATCTCCTACAGACTTGATCGTGCCACAATCCATGAACTGTGTGCCCAGTTGGAGCCAGACCTGATGTCAGCTATCTGCCATCCCACAGGAATCCCCCCTCTAGTGCAGGTCCTGTCAGTACTCCATTTCCTGGCCAGTGGGTCCTTTCAAACAACAGTGGCCATGGCATCAGGGATGTCACAGCCAATGTTCTCTAACGTGTTGTGCAGAGTGTTGTCTGCCCTGCTGAAATACATGCGCAGCTACATCGTTTTCCCGCAGGTGGAGGATTTGCCTACAGTGAAAGGTGACTTCTATGCCCTGGGACATACCCCCAACATCATTGGTGCAATTGATGGTACACATATGGCATTTGTCCCCCCATGCAGGAATGAACAGGTGTACAGAAACCGCAAAAGCTACCATTCCAGGAATGTGCAGATGGTGTGTTTGGCTGACCAGTACATCTCCCATGTGAATGCCAAGTATCCTGGCTCTGTGTGTGACGCTTACATTTTGAGGAATAGCAGCATCCCTTATGTGATGGGGCAACTCCAGAGGCACCGTGTGTGTCTAATAGGTGAGCCCAAGTTCCCCAAACAGTTTAAGAGGGTGTCTGGGTATGGAAGAGTCCCTAAAGGTTGGTGTGTGCCTAACAGTTGTCCCTCGATATTTGCAGGTGACTCTGGTTACCCCAACCTGTTGTGGCTACTGGCCCCAGTGAGGAATCACAGGACAAGGGCAGAGGAACGCTACAATGAGGCACATGGGCGAACTAGGAGGATAATAGCACAGACTTTCGGCCTCCTGAAGGCCAGGTTCTGGTGCCTCCATTTAACAGGTGGCTCCCTATACTACCCACTGAAGAAGGTGTGCCAGATCATCGTGGCATGGTGTATGTTGCACAACCTGGCTTTGCGATGCCAGGTGCCTTTTCTGCAGGAAGATGGGCCTGATGTTGGTCTTGTGGCAGCTGAGGAGCCTGTGGACAGTGAAGAAGTGGGGGCAGACGAAGATATAGATAACCGAAACAACATCATCATGCAATACTTCCAGTGAGACACAGGTAAGAGACTGGCACTGCTCCTCTCATATCAGACTACTGTAGGACATTGCATGATTCTGCCTTTTTACCTCTGTGTATGGACCCTGACAGTTCACTTTGGCTTTCCATTTCACAGATCTGGGAACCACTTTCTGCCTTCTGCTATGTTTACTGCTGCCCAACAACTGTCGAACATTGGTATGTGAAAATGAACATTGACATTGCTATTTTCTGAGAGGTCGCAATAACACATTTGTGAAAGTACAGACTGACTCCAGATTGATTTGTGATTCAAGGGTGTTTATTTCTGTGCTAATAAGTGGAGGGGGCTGTGCATGGGCTGGGGTGATGGTGGAGGAATGTCCATGGTGGAGTCCAGTCTATTGGTATCACTGGTGCATTGTCCAAGGGGGCATAGGAAGTGGAGTAATGGCCGTTCAAGGTTGTCAGGGTGACATAGTGGGACATAAGGGTGACAATCAGGAGAGTCTTATTTCCTGGTGGGGTCTTGGCAATGTTCTCTGTCTTGTTCCTGGATCTCAGGGACCGTTTGTGGGCTGGTTCTCCTTCTGCAGGGGGTTGGGTGCTGGTGGCCTGTTTGTCCTGTGGCAGGACCTCCTGTTCACTAGCGCCGGAGGAGGTGGAGGGCTGCTCATCATTCAGGCTAGTGTCAGGGGCCCGTTGGTGTGCCACTGTGTCCCTCATGGTGTTGCCCATGTCTGCCAGCACCTCTGCAATGGTGACGAGGGTGTTGTTAATGGACTTCAAGTCCTCCCTGATCCCCAGGTACGGTTTCTCCTGCAGCCGCTGATTCTCCTGAAACTTTTGCCAGTACAGTGCCCATGGTCTCCTGGAAATGGTGGTATGTTCCCATGATGTTGGAGAGTGCCTCGTGGAGAGTGGGTTCCCTGGGCCTGTCCTCCCCCTGTTGCACAGCAGTCCTCCCAGCTTCCCTGTTATCCTGTGCCTCTGTCCCCTGAACCGTGTGCCCACTGCCACTGACCCCAGGACCCTGATTGTCTTGGGTTAGTGGGTTTGCCTGGGGTCCCTGTAGTGGTGGACACACTGCTGATTGACGTGTACTGGGGACGGAGGGATGGGCCCGCTGGGTGGGTGCTGTGGTGGTGTTTCCTGAGGGGGGAGGTTCAGTGGTGGTTTGTGACACTGGCAGGGAAACCGACTGTCCAGAGGTCCCTGATGGGCCGGGCTGGTCATCTTGATCCAGGCGTGCAGAGCTGCTGTTGTCACTGTGGGCCTCTTCTGTGTGGGGACTGGATATGTCTGGCACCTCCTGTCCAGTGACGTTGGGTAGGGGTCCTGTTGGGGTGTAAATGCATAATTATTTTATCTGTGTGTGCCATCTTGTGCAATGTGTGAGTTACCCTCTACTACTGTGCTTGGCCTATTGTATTTGCCCTTGTGTGATTGGTGATTTGGGGGCCTGGGTGAGTATCTGTACTGGACATGCTTTGGTAATGGGTGTCCATGCATTGGTGTAACATGCAGGCCTTTCTTTTTGGGATGTGTGGATTGTAATAGTGGGGTGTTGGGGTGATGGGTGTGAGGGTTGGGCTAGGAGTTTGTGATAGCATGCATGTAGGGTGGAGGGATATAGTAGTAAAGATATGACTTATCAGACTCCAGTCCTCCTGCTACTCCTGCAAGGCCCTTAGGATGCATGATCGCCAAGACTTGCGCCTGCCATGTTGTTAGTTGTGGAGGAGGAAGTGGGGGTCCACTGCCACTCCTCTGTACTGCTACCTGGTGTCTGGATACCACGGAACACACCTTCCCCCGTAGGTCGTTCCACCTCTTCCTGATGTCATCTCATGCTCTTGGATGCTGTCCCACTGCGTTGACCCTGTCGACAATTCTCTGCCATAGCTCCATCTTCCTTGCAATGGATGTCTGCTGCACCTGTCATCCGAATAGCTGTGGCTCTACCCGGATGATTTCCTCCACGATGACCCTGAGCTCCTCCTCAGAAAACCTGGAGTGTCTTTGAGGTGCTATAATATGGTGTCAGTGATGTGTAAGGTGATGTTTGTTGTGCTGTGTGATGTGTTGCGTTGGTGTGTGTTCTTTGAGGTACGTGGATGTTGTATAAGTGATAGTGTTGTGTGCCTCTGGATGCTGGTGTTATTTTTGCTATTCTCTCTCTCTCTGCTTCTTCCCAAAAAATCATTGTAAGGGGTTGTGGGTAATGTGGGTGTGTGTTTTATAGTGGTGTGAGTGTGTGGTTGTGGTGTGTGTATGTGTATCAGGTGTGTGTATTTTGATTTCTCCAATGTGGTTGTGTTTTGTAAATGTGTGTGTATTTTGAGCGCGGCGGTGTGAACCACCAATGGATTACTGCAGTTGAATGTCTGCCGCGTTGATTCGTGGGTCGTGATAGTGTGGGCATATTCCTGTTGGCGTGACGGTGTAGGTTTTGTTATCGCCAGTTTATCACTGACCTTTGGTGTGGCGGACTTGTGTGGGTGTCTGTATTGTGGCGGATTACGAGATGTGGGTCGTAATACCTGTAGCGGATTTCCGCCGCGGCCATGGGATCTTGGCGGTCGTCTGCACAGTGGTAAGCGGGATTTATCGCCAAGGTTGTTATGAGGGCCACAGTGCCTAAGCGCACCCCATTATACCTAGCTTTCATGGACCTCTCCATACCCTTTGATTGTGTAAACTTGTCAAAGCTATGGCATCTTTTACTGGACATGGGATGGAGACATCGCTAGTCCACCTCCTGGCATCTATGCGTGAGAACACAAAGGTCAGAGTCAGATTTGGTCAAAATAGAGAACTATCCAATAAGATACAAATTGGGTGTGGGGTGCAGCAAGGGTACATTAATAAACTTGACTCACATCTAAAATCCTGCAATTCAGAAATTCCTATGATTCAAGGTGCCTGTTAGAAATTGGGTCTCTAGTTGGCAGAGGTAAGCACCCTGTCCTAGTAGGGACCACATACCTAGTCAGAGTAAATCAGGTACACTCCCTAAATTAACCTGTGCTTACCCTCTTGTAGGTTGGCACTGTGTAAAGTATTTGTGCAACACACTTAAAATACAGTAACTCAATGAAGACACCACAAAAAGACTACACACACTTTAGACGAATAGAGAATATTTATCTGAGTAAAACAAGCCCAAACCTACAAACATCCAATCAGTAGAAGCAGAGATATGAATTTTGAAAGATTAAGGCCCTCATTGTAGGAGGCTGGCCTGGTTTGTAGTGGGTACCTAATGTCTTTACACCTTATACCAGGTCCAGTTATCCCTTACTAGTGAAATGTAGACAGTGTTCTAGCAGCTTAGGCTGTCTAGAGGTAGCTGTAGCAGAGCAGCTTAGGCTGAACTAGGAGACATGCAAAGCTCCTGCAATACCACTATAATTACACAGTACTTATACACAATAAAAGACAATACTCAGTGTTACCAAGAATAAAAGGTACGAGGCAATGCTCCTTCTGGAGGTAAGTATTATACACAATATATACACTAGCGATCAACATCAGGTAAGTAAACAGTTAAAGAATAGTACAAACAGTAGAAAATACAATTGATTGCAATGGACCTAGGAGCAACGCAAACCATATACTAAAATATTGGAATGCAAATGTAAAATCCCCCCCTAGGCAAGTGTAGTGTGGGGCTAGAGCTGGGAGTGTAAGAAAAAACCAAAGGTAAGTAAAGTACCCGACCCCAGAGCCCAGGAAAGCAGCAGTAAAGTACAGCAAGTTTCCTGAAGACACTACAAGTGGTGATAAAGGATCTTTCAAGAACCAAGCAAGACTACAAGCAACAAACAATGAATTCCTCGATCTGAAGACCTTTGGAGAGGGGAGACCAAGTCCAGAAGTCTAAGAGGAGTTCAGGAAGGACAGGAGCCCCTGCCAACCTAGAAGAAGGTGCAAACGTGGATTTTCCAGTCAGAAGAAAAGTACAGAAGAGCACCAAAGAAGATGGCTGCGGGTTCCTGCGTGGTTCAGATGATGTCTCATGTCCAGTTGTTGGATGCAGGCTGTTTGCATAGCTGGATTCTGCCAACAAGCCTTGGATCAAGCAATTACGCAGTTTGTGTCAAAAAGGAACTGCCTGGACCCAGGAGGGACCTGGGGGTCTCATCCCAGACTGAGGAGAAAGAAAGGGCTCTCAGCACTTCAGAGAGCCCTCAGAAGACCAAGCATCACCCACGGGAGTCCCAAAACACAGGGACAAAGAAGATGCAAAGTGCAGTTGTCGCCGGACACTACACTTGAAGGTCCCACGCCGCTGGAGAACAACTCAGGGAGCTGTGGGTCTCAGGATGGAGTGTTGGGGACCTAGGCTACGTTATGCACAAAGGATTCTTGGAAGAAGTGCACAGAAGGAAAGGAGCTGCAGAAGACACGATGCACAGGGGTACTGTCTCAACACGGGGAGGCAAGCTCTTACCTCCACCAAATTTGGACAGCTGGACCTTTGGACAGTCTGGGTCACTTCAGTCCACCACCGGTGTTCCAGGGAGCACGCGCGTCATCAGGAGAGGAGTCCCAGAGGGTGCCTGCAGAAGCAGGGAAGTGACTCTGTCACTCCACTGGATATTCCTTTGGTTCTTCCGGTGCAGGGTGAAGACAGGCAGTCCCCAGAGCGTGCACATCTTGGAAACTGTTGCAAAAGCTGGCTGGGGCTGAAGTTGCAGGTCACAGGAGTCGTCCTGTGTACTTTGTTGCAGTTACAGTGGTTCCTGGAGCAGTCTGCAGTTGATCCGAAGTTCAGAAGCTGAAGCAGAGGATGCAGAGGAGTCCAGGAGGAATCTTGCAAGCCGAATCCAAGGAAACAACCAGAGGAGAGACCCTAAATAGCCCTGAGAGGGGGATTGGCTACCTACCCAGGTATGCACCTATCATGAGGGGTCTCTGACGTCACCTGCTGGCACTGGCCACTCAGAGGTCTTAAGAGGGTCCCCACACCTTGGAATTCAAGATGGCTAACACCAGGGATACTCTAGAGGAACTCTGAGCACCACCCTTGGGGTGGTGATGGACAGGGGAGTGGTCACTCCCCTTTCCTTTGTCCAGTTTCGCGCCAGAGCAGGGACTGGGGCCCCTGAACTGGTGTAGACTGGATTATGCAAGGAGGGCACTGTTTGTGCCCTTCAAAGCATTTCCAGAGGCTCTGGGAGGCTACCCCTCCCAAGCCTGTAACACCTATTTCCAAAGGGAGAGGGTGTAACACCCTCCTCCCAAAGGAAATGTATTGTTCTGCCTTCCTGGGATTGAGCTGCACAGTCCCCAGGAGGGCAGAAACCTGTCTGTGAGGTGGGAGCAGCTGGGGCTGCAGTGGAAACCTCAGAGAGCTGGTTTGGCAGTACGGTGGTCCATGGTGGAGCCCCCAGGGTGCATGGGTTTGGCCCCCCAATACCAGATTTGGATAGGGTGGACAATTCCATGATCTTAGACAACTCACATGGCCATATTCGGAGTTACCATTGTGAAGCTGCATATATGTAATGACATATATGTAGTGCACGCTTATAATGGTGTCCTCACACTCACGAAGTCTGGGGAATTTGTTCTGGACAACATGGGGGCACCTTTTCCAGTGCAGGGTGCCCTCACACACAGTAACTTTGCACCTAGCCTTCAGTAAATGAAGGTTAGACATATAGGTGACTTATAAGTTACCTTAGTGCAGTGAAAATGGCCGTGAAATAGTGTGTGCACGATTTCACTCAGGCTGCAGTGGCAGTCCTGATGAAAGGTATGTATGAGCTCCTTACGGGTGGCAAAAGAAATGCTGCAGCCCATAAGGATCTCCTGGAACCCCAATGCCCTGGGTACGAAGGTACCATATGCTAGGGTCTTATAAGGGGGGTCCAGTGTGCCAATCAGAATTGGAATATGGAGTCGCTAAAATGTAGTCACTAATTTGGTAAGTAGAGAGGGCATAAGCACTAGTGTTCAGTGACACAGTTAAGTATGCTGACAACACACATCTGCCACAAACTATGAGCACTGGGGTCCTGGTTAGCAGGATCCCAGTGAGACAGGCAAAACACACTGAAAATAGGCAGAAATTGGGGTTAACATGCCAAGAAAGATGGTACTTTCCTGCACTCGTTATGAGGCTGCCAGTCCAAGGACCATGAGCCTCGCGGTGACGGACGGACCGCCGCAACTGTGGTAGTCTGACTGCCATAATACGTCCCTGGCAGTCAGACCAGTAGGGACCGATGTCCCCACCGGGAACATTGTTCCTGATGGTCTGACAGCGGTCTGAGTTGTACTCAGCCATGGCGGCACTGAGTTTAGTGTCGCCGGGCTGATTACAACTCTACTTACTGGCTATCTGACGGCCATGGAAAGGCTGGCGGTAAGCCAGTTCTGGGGGCCAGAGGGGGCCCCTGCACTCCCTATGCCCATGTCATGGACAGTGCAGGGCCCCCCTGCCCAGCACCCTTGGACTGTGTGCATACCGAGGGTGCTGTGGCCCTTTTTGCGATGGCATTTGCCTCAGCTCCATGTGGAGCTGAGACCAATGCCACCACACAGTTTCCACTGATCCAACCAGCAGAAACCTTGGTTTCCGCCGGTAATCCTAGGGAAAACCTTGGAATGGGGTTTGTGGAGAGACCACCAGCTCTGCAACGGTCGCCTCAACGTGAGTCTGGCAGTTAGCTTGTCCAACCACCAGACTCATAATGAGGCCCTGAATGTGAAGCAGTGCTTAGAAGTCACTAGCAGTCAAAAAGTTACTTGAGGTCGCGAGGGACTGGTACAAATTCAAAATCCAAGCTGACTACGATGGAGGGTGGGTTGGCTACAGAACCCACACATGGTCTGCTGAAACAGTACCTTTGATGATAAAAAGCACTGACATTGAGGGCACAATGCATTTTTATTTTACATGCAGTCGGATGGCTGCGCCCTTGTCAGGCTCTATTGAAGTGGATGTGATGTGTTGTCTTCGAGCCACGGTATGTCGTTGGGCCACGCAGGCTCTGAATGTGTCAGCATCAAGGAAGTGATGTGTGAGAATATCTCCCGCACTCAAGGCGATGCATCAATTTTTGCAGAAATCAGCTGCAGAACCCACTTCTGAGGCCTAGGACTGGAGTTGGGAACCTCAGGCAATGCTACTACGCACAGATGGCAGAGTCCAGCAGCGCCAGGAGAGCTGCAAGCTGTCTTTGATGTCCATGAAACTGAAAAAGAACAGGGGGCAAGCCAGCAAGTCCTTGAAGTCACTCTGGTCAGCAAGATGGGTGCAGTCTTTGTCCTCAGCATGGTAGAGATCAGCCGGCAGCATGTTACAGCACATCAGTTTTTACTCCAGGAGAGTACTTCCCAAGTCCAGTGGTGATCTGATTTCAGGGTGTCCAAGCCCCAGTACTTATACCCAAAAGTGCAATTGATGTTGAGTATGACTTCAAAGGATCTCTCTGAAGTGCACAGGTCCCCCTTTCATCCCAGCCCTGGCTTCGGACTATCAGTTGGAGGTAATCATCTGCCCTTTGTGTGGCACTCAGGCCACTACCATTTAAAGTGTGAGTGTGGGCCCTTACCATCCTCCCTGCCCCGGAAGACCCATCAGTATGCAGATGAATGCAGATGAGTGTCCTGTATTGTGGGTGTCTGGAGGGAATGCACAAAGGTAGCTGTCGCCCAGACTAGACGTGTATTGTAGACAGACTGTCAGGCACATAGAGCAGTGAGAGCAGAGAAATTCCCACTTTCTAAAAGTGGTGTTTCTAAAGTAGTAATAATAAATTCGACTTTACCAGTAAAGAGGAGTTATCATTACCATTCCAATTATATGAAACATGATGCAGCTACTCCTTTCAGATCATGAATTACTGCTTAAAAGAATCCCCAATTCTGGCCTATCAGAGGAGCAGGCCTCACAGTAATCAAAAATGACTTTGGGAGTTTTACATCACCAGGACATGTAAAACTTAAAAGTACATGTTTTGCCTTTTACTTACATGGCACCGTTCCCTGTGGGCTACTTAGAGCCTACCTTTGGGGTGGATTATATGTAAGAAAAGGGGAGTTTAAGGCTTGGCAAGAGGTTTAAAATGCCTAGTGGAAGCACCAGTGAAACTGCACACACAGGCTCTGCAATGGCTGGTCTGAGACCTGTTTAGAGATAATAAATTGGGTGGCACAATCAGTGCCACAGGTCCACTCCACTAGGAGCATTTAATTTACAGGCCCTGGGCATTGGGTATGCCACTTTACAAGGAACTTAAAAGTAAATTAAATATACCAATTATGAATATACCAATGTTACCATATTTAGGGGAGAAGAACATGCACTTTAGCACTGGTTAGCAGTGGTAAAGTGCTCAGAGTCCTAATGCCAACAAAACAATACAGCAAAAAACAGGAGGTGAATGGTAAAAAGACTGGGGTGAGACCACCCTAAGGATGCCAGGACTAACACATGTCCTCCCCCCAGCTGAAAATTGGGAGAGCTCCCAACCGCTAGGGAATTCTCATCACTAAGGACTAAAAACCTAGCTAGACCATTGGTATTAGTGTGCTCTACACCAGGTCTGTGTTTCACCCTGACGTTCAACAACTGTGAGTGGACCATCTCAACAGTTTCAGATTTTTGTCCCTCATTTGCAGGAGCCACCTGAGGGGCCTGTGGTCAGTCTGAATAAGGAAATGAGAGCCAAACAGGTAAGGCCTAAACATCTTCAGGGCCCAAACCACAACAAAAGCTTCTCTCTCAATAGCACTCTACCTCTGTTCCCTGAGAAATAACCTCCTAGAGATGAGGGCTACAGGTTGGTGCAGGCCTTCTTCATTGAGCTGTCATAAAACTGCCCTTATGCCATGCCCAAGGGTATCTGTTTGAATGATACACTCCTTGGAGATGTCAGGGGCCTTGAGCACAGGGGCTGTGCACATGGCTTGCTTCAGGGAATCAATTGCTTTTTGGCATGCCTCTGTACAAAACACGTTTCTGGGCTGCTTCTCAGAATCAGCTCAGTCAAGGGGGCAACAATTGTGCCATATCCCTTGGCAACCCTCCTATAGTACCCAGTGAAGCCCAGGAATGCTCTGACCTCATTCTAGGTTTTGAGGGGTTTCCTGGCCATGATAGTTTTGAACTCGGCCTGGAGTGGCTGCACCTTACCCCCGCCCACCAGGTGTTGCAAGTACACCACCGACCCTTGCCCTATCTGGCACTTACTGGCCTTGATAGACTTGCCTGTTGCATGGCTTGTAGCACTTCCCAGAGGTAAAAGAGGGGGCCCTTCCAGCTGTTACTGATGACAGCAATGTCATCTAGGTAGGCAGCTGGGAATGCCTCCAATCCAGCAAGGACCTGATTCATCACCTTCTGGAATTTGGTGGAACATTCTTTAATCCAAATGGCATCACTCTAAACTGATAGTGGCCCTCTGGAGTGGAAAAATCTGACCTCTCCTTGTCTCCTTCTGGTAGGGCGATCTGCCAGTACCCTGATGTAAGATCAAAGGTACTTAAGTACTAGGCAACACCTAACCTGTCAATGAGCTCATTCCCCCGAGGGACAGGGTGAGCATCAGTCTTTATTATAGAGTTTATCCCTGTATCATCCACACAGAACTTCAGTTCAGATGTGGTGCCCGTCTGTGGTGGCTTTTGAGAACCACAGGACTGGACCCCGTCTACTAGAGGGTTTTATCAATTCCAGCATCTCAAAGACTTCACTGTTGATGCTGGTCCTCACCTTATCTGACAACCTGTAAGATTTGATCTTGACGGGGAGGTTGTCCCCTGTGTCCACATCATGGATACACAGATGTGTAATCCAAGGAGTAAGGAAAAAAAGTGAAGAGTACTGTTCCAACACTTGGTGAAGTCCCTCTGCTGTTCATGAGTCAAAGTGTTTGAAAGGATTACTCCTTCCACAGACCCATCCTTCTCCTTGAAGGCTAAGAGGTCAGGGAGAAGTTCACCCTCCTCCTCCTCAGCTTCATCAGTCACCAACAGAGTGGTGAGTTTCATTTTGGGGAAGATACAATAAAATATTTATTATGTTTCCCGCTAGGCTTCAAGAGAAACCTAGAATCATGTTGATGCCCTTGCAATGAGTCTACGCTACATTTGATCTTTTTCTCAAAAATATCTAAATCATTTATAATCCCTTTCATGAAATTCTAGAAATTTGAGGCACTGTGCTCAAGCATTCTATTTTTTGAAGCAGCTTCATGAAGAAGAGACTTGTTTTTATGTAAGGTATTTTTTATGTGCTGCAGTACATTCCGAAAGCACAAAGCACTTTGAGTAGGATGTTTTTATGCATTGCTTTTATCGTTTATGATACATCTGTATAGTGAAATGACTCATTATTATCTTGAGAAGAGTGATGTATGATAATTTAATACTTTTGCATCTGGATATATGTGTATTTATTGCTAATTTAGCACTTTTATGGTTGCTTTGCAACCAAATAAAGAATTCTTGATTCTCTAACCAATGAAAGTGCAGAAAATGCAGACGGTTGAGAACTATTTACAAGCTTTAACCATCAAACACGTAGAACCATATTTAATATGGAATGAAATTTCTATTTGGAGATCTTATCTCATGGTTTTTAGACTTAATTCAATTCACTTTAAAGTCTCATTTCCAATTGACTTCAGACAGTCATTACCATTAAGGAAAAGTTCCATGCCCAAAGAGGAGGGGGGTTCCCAGATGACGATTATCCAGACATAAATGTAACACTACCAAAGGCAACAAAACACATCTACAGAATAAGAAAACGCACTATAAATGCACAGATTAGGATGACCACATTCTTAGAGGTCATTATAGGCAATGGGCCTGATTTCAAATTTGGTGGTTGGCATATCCTCTTCCAGGGTGATGCAGAAAATTACTACATCACCCTGGGGGAGTTGCAGATGGCAAAAAATTTAAATGTCCATCGGCCCGGCATCTGAAGCATTGACGGAAACTGCCATCAAGGTGGTTCGTGCCAATGCACTGCAACTTTTCTGGACGGCTAACAGAGCCATACGGCAAAGTTACAATTCTTTTTTATTTTCAAAAAGAAAAACCCAAAGCAGAATTTCCTTTTGGAAAAAAAGAACAATGCCGACCCAGTGAGGGAATTTTCTGTTGCAATGGAGTTTCTTCTCCGCCAAGAATTAAATCATCCCACTATTTCCAGTCCTCAACTTTCGTGGATCACTAATTCATTTTGAATGTTGTAGCCTTGCTATGCTTCCACTGACTGAAGTTGACTAAAAGGCCTGAAAACAATGATTTGTTGCTAGTACACAGGGGTTACGATGCTGATTCTATTTTTTGCATACTTTGCACGCTGTGCACACAATGTCTAGGAGCAACCTACAAACTCAATGACCATTCTGAAAACCCTGATACCATAAACCATGGAAACATACCCACCCTTGAAGAACATGGCTACTGGGTGAGTACGTGTCTTAAGCCCCCTTGCCCAGCCCCTATACACCATTGATAGCCCCCAATGGTACACACAACAGCAAATAAACTTATGTTACAAGAAGGTAGAGAGGTAAAAGATTGTCAGTAACTGCCATACAGGTATATAAGAAACATACTGACAATGATTAGGATACTTGTTATAGGATATCAATGTTCACATCAACAGTTCATAAGAATGTTCTTTTAGTGCAAAATAAAAGAGGTTAGATCATCGTAAAGCATACATTAGGTTGGTTGATTGGCCTACGCAGCTGGAGCTGTGTGCATCGTCACTCTCCCATGCAGCATAGAATATAATTTCTGTATTAGGCAATATGTGCCTATGGAAGATGACACTTCACATAAGGGCCTAGAAGATAATGAGGATGGCTCACAGCCACCTTTAGAATAGGGCAATCACCTGGCAAGAAGGCAAATTCTGGACAGTGAAGTAAAAATTAAAAACAAAGGGGCAAAATTCAGGACAAAGGCTATTTTCATGGACACATCTGAGAACACTGCACAATTATAAAATAGAAAGCTGGAAAAAGTGCAAGCTAAAATAGGTTTATGTTCTTTAGTATATATTACACTTTGGAGTATTGAGCAAAGTTATACACTGCAAGCAAAATATTACAGGCAACATAAGAGGTGGTTTTCACAGCTATACCCCGTACCATGAATGATAGTGTCAGATGCAGCAGTCTGTTGCTGAACACTGACTTTGAATTCAGAGTCAGTAGCACTACTAGAGAGTGTAAAACACAGAGAGAAATATGATGGTGGGAAAGGAGAAGAGCAGGCTATATACAGAGAGAGACAGAAGTTTGAAACAATGGGACTGAATAGTAAGAGTAGAGGAAAGCAAGCAAGGATCTGTCAGTCGAGAGAGAAAAAGAACAGATGGAGAAAAGAGGATCACATAAGAAGGTGGGGGAGAGAAAGTAGCAAAAAAAGTTACAGAAAGGTGCCGAGGGTGACAGAGAAAATGTTAAAAAAGAAAAAAAGGGTAGAGGGGGCATGTAAAAGTTGAGGTAGAGGGAACCAAAAGAAAGTATGTGGGAGAGAGGCAGAGACAAATCGGAAAGTATAAACTGTAAACTTAACACTTGTATAGCTCATGACTCACCCGTTAGGGTCTCAAGGCGCTGTACGCATACCGCTGTGGAACCCCTCCTGGCTTTTCCCTGTGAGGCACCCACTCCTGGGCAGGAGTACAACCCCCAGGGTGAAGCCTATCATCCAAGCGCTGTCAGGGCCGTTGTGGAGATTAAGCAAGCTATTGCCCAGAGTTACAGAGTGGGACCCATTAATTAGATTAGGCACCAAGGAGAGAATTATCTGTTCCAAGGAAATTGAGCCCAAGACCCGCTGAGGTGGGAATTGAACCCTGGTCCTGGGCCAGATCTCTGCATCAGGGTCTGCCACTATAACCATTGTGCCACACTTCAGCAAGAGGAGAAACACATAGAGGAAAGGTAATAAAGATGAAGAGGTTGAATAGGGAATGTGTACAGAGAGATGATATGAGGGTTCACTTTGTAACTTGCATGTCAAGAGCTTTCATTCTCAATTCTAATGTGCCAATCTTTGAAAATCTAGTGCTGTTCTGCTCGTTTCCTTTGATACAACGCAATGCAGCTGCTTCACTTACTGCCCTGTGTTACGTGAAATGTTAGTGAATATACCCATCAATGATTTTGCACAGGTGTCAGACATACATTTTATAGTGGACCTTGTATATTGCCCTGCTGCCTTTTCCCTAGAGCCCCACAACAGAAAAAAACATACATACATACAGACAGAAAATCACTCCTTGTTAAGAAAAGGCTATTTTTCAAAGAAAGATGAGGAAATCAATCCAAGATTCCAGTATGGAGCATTTGTCTGGCAGATTGTGGTGTGGCACTAGCAGATTTGAATATTAGTTCAAACAGGACATATTATTTTAGGCATTTCTAATTGTGCTGTTTGTTCTCCATTAACTGGAAATGTTGAGAAAAACTTTACAAAAAAAGGATTACAATAAAATCAAATCATCGACTTATGGACAATGCCTCCTTACCAGTTCGTCCTACAATCCTCTCTTGTAGTGCTTTTGTCTCAGGGTCTGGCACACTGCACAGGCTGCAGGAATGATAGCTACACATAGAGGTGGGTGAGCCAACAAATTAACAGGGTGAGTCAAGCCAGAGCCAAGCTAAGGACCTTGCTAGGCTCTTACAGCCAGTGCACATGCCGATCTCTGGAAATCTTTGCCATCTAAATCATATTGCAAATATGCAAAATATGATAAAGTCTCTTCATAAATCAAAAGGTTTTTCTTTAACACATGGAAGTTTTCACATGAATATGTTGCACTGTAGCACTGCACTGCGAAGTACTTAATGAAAGTGATGGTTTTTAAACATGAACTTAGAACCACTCCTTCCCCTTCCCCTGCCCACACCCCGACTCTGGCGACAGTGCTGTCAGTGAAGTAAGAGGCAAGGCAGTTGCCATGTGAACCCCATATGTGGCCTAGATGTTTATGGATAGCAATGTTATAGTCAGTAACACTGTAATTATGCAATTGTACGGCTGCTGTGTTTTTCTCATAATTATGGATTTGCCGCATTTCCCACATAATCCATGATCTGCTGCATAAATCTGTAACAAAAAAATGTTCTTGCTAGCTCAGACGGTTCAAAAGTTACTAAAAACCTGTTGGACGTGCTACCACACAGTGGAAGGCCCTTTGCAAAGGTTGATGTAGGAAAGTACCATCTTCCTTGGCATTTTACCCCCATTTTTTACCTGTATGTTAGTATGTTTTTGCCTGTCTCACTGGGATCCTGCTGGCCAGGACCCCAGTGCTCATAGTTTATGTCCTAATGTGTGTGTCTATATAGTACTTTAAAGTTGTCACTGTAGGCCAGTCACTTCATTTACCAATTTCAATTGGCACACTGGACCCCCTTATAAGTCCCTAGTATAGGGTACCTAGGTACTCAGGGCATTGGGGTTCCAGGAGATCAATATGGGCTGCAGCATTTCTTTTGCCACCCATAGGGAGCTCAGACAAACCCTTGCACAGGCCTGCCATTGCAGCCTGCTTGAAATAACGCACATGTTATTTCACAGCCATTTTCACTGCACTTAAGTAACTTACAAGTCACCTACATATCTAACCTTCACCTGCTGAAGGTTAGGTGCAAAGTTACTAAGTGTGAGGGCACCCTTGCACTAGCAAAGGTGCCCCCACATAGTTCAGGGCCATTTCCCGGGACTTTGTGAGTGCGGGAACGCCATTACACCCGTGCAGTACATACAGGTCAATACCTATATGTAGCTTCACAATGGTAACTCCAAATATGGCCATGTAACATGTCTAAGATCATGGAATTGTCCCCCATTCCAAATATGGTATTGGGGTGCCAATTCCATGCATCCTGGGGGCTCCACCATGGACCCCCAGTCCGGCCAAACCAGCTCTCTGAGTCTTGCAATGCAGCTACAGCTGCTGCAGCCTCACAGGCAGGGCTCTGCCCTCCTGGGGTCTGGGCAGCCCAGTCCCAGGAAGGCAGAACAAAGCATTTCCTCTGAGAGGAGGGTGTTACACCCTCTACCTTTGGAAATAGGTGTTACAGGCTGGGGAGGGGTAGCCTCCCCCAGCTTCTGGAAATGCTTTGAAGGGCATAGATGGTGCCCTCCTTTCATAAGCCAGTCTGTACCGGTTCAGGGACCCCTTCTCCCCTGCTCTGGTGTGAAACTCGACAAAGGAAAGGGGAGTGACCACTCCCCTGTCCATTACCACCCTCGGGGCGGTGCCCAGAACTCCTCCAGTGTGTCCCAGACTTCAGCCATCTTGCTTTGCAAGGTGTGGGGGCACTCTGGAGGGCTCGGAGTGGCCAGTGCCAGCGAGTGCCTTTAGAAACCCCTCCTGATAGGTCCATACCTGATAAGGTGGCCAATCCCCCTCTCAGGGCTATTTAGGGTCTCTCCTGTGGGTTCTCTTCAGATTCTGCTTGCAAGTTTCCTTCAGGAATCCTCTGCAACTACTTCAGCATCCTCTGACGTCGGATCAACCGCAGCCTGCTCCAAGAAACGCTGTAACTACAACAAAGTATCCCCAGGCACCTTCCAAGATGAGGACCGGTACCCTTGGACTCCTCTCACAGCAACGAGCGTGCTCCTAAGGACACAGAGGGTGGACATCATCAGAATAGACTGTCCTGAGGTCATGCTGATGCAATTTGGAGGAGGTAAGACCTTGCCTTCCTAGAGAGCTACGGTATCCCTGTGTACTGCGTCTTCTTCACATCCAGAGGCCTCTGTTCACTATTTGCAAAATTCCCTTGTGCACAGCCTGGCCCAGGTCCCCAGCACTCCATCCTGCGACGCTCAACTCGCTGAGTTGTTCTATTGTTGTGCTGCATCAACTGCGTTTTGCACCTACTTTGTCCCCGTGTCCTGGGACCTCTGGGGGTGCTGGCTGGCATCCTTAGGGCTCTCTGAAGTGCTGAGAGCCCCATCTTCCTTCTCACACAGAGGTGAGGCCCCAAGGTCCCTCCTGGGTCCATCCAGTGCCATTTTGATGCAAAACGCACTTTTGTCATAGCCAAGGCTTGTTGGCGACTTCCAACACGAAATCACATTTGCAACGATCTTCACGTCGTGGGACATCCTTTGCATCATGCAGGGCCCCACTGGCATCTTCCTAGGGTGCATTCTGGCAGTCTTCGACTAACCGGGGACTCCTCTTTTGCACCCTCTTCTGGGTTGGCAGGGGCTCCTGTCCTTCCTAGAACTTCTTTTGACTTCTGGATTTGGTCCCCTTCCTTGCAGGTCTTCAGGTCCAGGAATCCAGCAGTTATTCTTTTCAGACTTGGTTGGTTGCTGCAAAATCCCAATCAGGAGGTATAGTGTGTCCTAAGGAAACTTGCAGTAATTTACTCCTGGTTTTCTGGGCTCTGGGTGGGGTAATTTACTTACCTTTACTCTAGTCTTACTCTCCCAGTGATTCTGCACACACTACACTTGTCTAGGGGGGAATTTGTGATTCGCATTCCACTTTCTTAATATATGGTTTGTGTTGCCCCTAGGCCTATTTTCTCCCATTGCATTCTATAGCATTTCCTATTGTTTGCATTGTTCTATGACTATTTACTCTAATTCTTGTGTCTAGTGTATATATTTTGTATGATACTTACCTCCAGAAGGAGTATTGTCTCGAATATATGTTTGGTACTGTGTCACCCAAATAAATACCTTTATTTTTGGTAACTCAGAGTATTGTCTTTACTTGTGTTTAAGTACTGTGTAACTATAAGTGGTATTGCATGAGCTTTGCATGTCTCCTAGTTCAGCCTAAGCTGCTCTGCTGTAGCTACCTTTATCAGCCTAAGCTACCAGAACACTACTACATTTCACTAATAAGGGATAACTGGATCTGGTATAAGGTTTAAGTACCCAAAGTACCTACTACAAACCTGGCCAGCCTCCTACATTGGTGGTGCAGTGGTGGGATAAGTACTTGCAATTGCTTTACCACTTTGTTACCTATACTTTTCTCAAGAAAAACTTGCTCCAATACTTAGAGCATATGTAATATATACATAGAAACAATTTTCTAACTTTCTGAAAAGTTATTTAAACTTTGCAAACGTTTTTACAAAGTTCTGAAAAGTTTTCTTCTTTTCTCTAAAAAGTTAGCTCTGTTATTCTACTAACTTTTTACTCACTTTCCTAAACTTTTTTCTTTCAATATGTCTTCTGTAGAAGCTACCCCTAGAGTTGTCAAGACTACCTATGAGAATCTAAACTTTAAAAGTTTGAGGGGTCTCTGTATTGAAAGAAGTTTAGGGATTGGGAAGAACCCCAAAAAGGAGTTCCTCTTAAATCTTCTCCTCCAAGATGACCGGGGACTCAGCATTGGTCCAGATCAGGCAGGGGAAGAGGTAGAGGAGGACTCCAGCCAGGAATGCTCAGAGGAGCAAGATGACATTCCTGGGGAGGGTCCTTCCACAGACCTATCTGTCAACAAGCCCCCTAGTATAACTGGTAATGGGAAGAGTTCACGCACAAATAGTTCTCCCTTCACCCCTTAAGGCCAGGTCATTAGAGTGGCCTCTGTTAGAGATAGGTCTGCCTCTGCACACTCTTATGTTACCTCTGTTTCAGAGGCTTCACATATTTGTAACCCTGAGGACCAGTCCCTAGATAGGGAACTCAGAAAGCTGAGGTTAGAGGAGGCCAGACTGAGGCTAATGCAGCAGCAGTTGGCCTTAGACAGGGAATCCCTGGCTGTGGAGAGAGAGAGTCAGGGTTTGAGGTTAGTTCCCCATGGTGGCAGCATCAGTTTTAGAAATACAAATGTTAGGGAACCTTCATTTGATTCTAGGAATCTGCACAAAGTTGTCCCTCCTTACAAGGATGTGATGACATCAATAAGTGGTTTGCTGCAATTGAGAGGGCCTGTAAAATTCAGAGGGTCCCTCATGTACAGTGGGCTGCTATCCTTTGGTTTTTCTTCTCTGGCAAGGGGAGAGACAGACTTCTTATTGTCAGATAGGATGATTACCAAATCCTTAAAAATGTACTCTTGGATGGTCTGGGCTTAACCACTGAACAGTATAGACTTAAGTTCAGAGACACCAGAAATGAGTCATCACAGGACTTTACAGACTTTGTAGACTGTTCTGTGAAGGCCCTAGAAGGTTGCTTACATGGCAGTGAGGTGACTGATTATGAAAGCCTATATAACATGATTCTGAGAGAGCATATCTTGAGTAATTGTGTGTCTGACTTGTTCCATTAGTATCTTGTGGACTCAGATCTGACCTCTCCCCAAGAATTTGGAAAGAAGGCAGACAAATGGGTCCAAACAAGGGTGAGCAGACAATCTCATACAGGGGGTGACAAGGATGGCAAGAAGAAGGATGGTAAGTCACATGACAAGGGTGGGGACAAAGATTAAAACAAATCAGAGTCTTCATCAGGCCCACAAAAATCCTTTGGGGGTGGTGGGTCCAAATCCTCTTCTCACAAAGATAAGAAAACTTGGTATTATATGTGTAAAGCCAAAGGCCATTGGGAAACTGACAGTCATTGTCCAAATAAAAACACCAAACCGCCCACCACAACCCCAACTGCAACCACTAGTGCCCCTAGTACTAGCAGTGGTGGTGGGAAGAACACTACTAATAGCTTGTCAAAGGGTGTAGCTGGGCTTACCATTTGTAATGTAGTTGAGATTGGTCTAGTTAGGGAGATCACTGTGGCTGTTATAGTCTCTGATGGTGGCATTGATCTAGCCACTGTAGTTGCTTGTCCCCTATAAAATGGATACGTACAAGCAGCTACCCCTGATTAATGTTGTTCAGGTTGAGGCCTACAGGGACACAGGTGCCAGTGTCCCCATGGTGATGGACAAACTGGTTGCCCCTGAGCAACACCTACTTGGTCGCCAGTACCAAGTGACAGACACCCATACCAACACTGTAAGCCACCCCATGGCAGTTGTGAATCTCAACTGGGGGAGGGGGGTTTACTGGTCCAAAGAAAGTTGTGGTAGCCACTGATTTACCTGTAGAATGTCTGCTAGGCAATGACTTGGAGACTTCAGCTTGGGCTGAAGTGGAGTTGGAGCCCCATGCAGCAATGCTGGACATTCCTGGGCATATCATTGCTCTTACCAGGCTCAGACCAAGAAGCAAAGAGTACAGGGGAACTTGGATCCTGAAACAATGGTACAGGTGCTCCCAAAACTAGGGGTAGGAAGGGCAAACCCTTTTCCACTATCCCTCCTTCCACAGATGAGTCCCCTTTTGAGGAAGAGGAATTCTCTCCTTGTGCAGCACCTACACCAGAGGAGCTGGAAGCTGATACAGCTGAGCTTTTGGGTGCAGGCGGCCTGCCAGGGAAGAGCTGAGTGTGGCACAGCAAACCTGTCCCACATTGGAGGACCTCAGACAGCAAGGTGTCAAGCAGCAAAATGGTGATGCCACTGACACACAAAGAGTTTACTGGGAGAATAATCTCCTTTATACTGAAGCAAGGGACCCTAAACCTGGTGCCACCAGGAGACTGATCATCCCCCTTCAGTACAGGGAATTCCTCGTAACTCTGGCTCTGATATCCCTTTAGCTGGGCATTTAGGCCAGAGTAAAACATGGGACAGACTTGTTCCACATTTTCACTGGCCCCATATGTGAGAAGACACAAAGGAGTTTTGTCACTCCTGTGTCACCTGCCAAGCCAGTGGCAAGACTGGTGGCACCCCTAAGGCCCCAATAATGCCACTACCATTGGTTGGGGTGCACTTTGAAAGGGTAGGGGTTGATATTGTTGGCCCCCTTGCCCCTCCAACAGTGTCTGGCAATAGATTTATCTTTGTGGTGGTGGACCCTGTCACAAGCTACCCAGAAGCAATCCCCTCAAGGACCAAAACAGCTGCTGCAGTGGCAAAGGCCCTCCTGGAAATCTTTTCCAGAGTGGGCTTCGCTAAGGAAGTGGTGTCAGACAGAGGTAGTAACTTCATGTCTGCATACCTAAAAGCAATGTGGAAGGAGTGTGGTATTACCTACAAGTTCACCACCCTTTATCATCCACAAACTAATGGATTGGTTGAGAGGTTTAATAAAACTCCCAAAGGTATGATTATGGGACTCTCTGAAAAACTCAGAAGGAGATGGGATGTCCTATTACCATGCCTCGTTTTCGCCTACAGGGAGGTACCCAAAAAGGAATGGGCTATAGCCCAGTTGAACTCCTCTTTGGTCACCCTGTTAGGGGTCTCCTTGTTCTTGTTAAGGAGGGTTGGGGACAACCTTTAAAACCTCCAAAGCAAGACATTCTGGACTTTGTGCTTGGCCTAAGTTCTAGGATGGCTGAGTACATGAAAAAGGGCACTAAAAACATTCAGGTCAGCCAAGAGCTCCAAAAGCAATGGCATGACCAGAAGGCTCTCCTGACAGAGTACCACCCAGGACAGAAGGTGTGGGTATTGGAGCCTGTGGCCCCAAGAGTACTCCAGGACAAATGGAGTGGGCCCCATCTCATCGTAGAAAAGAAAGGTGAGGTCACCTATCTGGTGGACCTAGGTACTGCAAGAAGCCCCCTTAGGGTGCTTCATGTCAACTGCCTAAAAAACCTTACTATGACAGGGCTGACTTAACCCTGCTGATGACCACAGAGGAGGGGCAGGAGGAAGAAAATGACCCTCTCCCTGACCTCTTCTCCAACACTGAAGCTGATGGCTTAGTGGAAGGAGTGGTTCTGGCAGACTGCCTTACTGCTGAGCAGATGGAAGACTGCATAAATCTCCTATGACAGTTTTCTGACCTCTTCTCTCTCATAGCTGGTACAACTCCTTGGTGCGAACATACAATTGACGCTGGAGATAGTTTACCTAGCAAAAGTAAAGCTTACAGGCAGCCTGACCGTGTCAGAGATTACATAAAAACTGAGGACCAGAAAATGTTAGATCTAGGAGTTATTGAAGCTTCTGAAAGCCCCTGGGCCAGCCCAGTGGTGCTTGTCCCCGAACCACTTAGCAAAGATGGAAAGAGAGAAATGCAGTTTTGTGTAGACTATAGAGGTCTTAATACTGTAACCAAAATTGATGCTCACCCTATACCCAGCGCAGATGAGCTAATAGATACATTGGCATCTGCCAAGTATCTAAGCACCTTTGATTTGACTGCAGGGTATTGGCAGATCAAATTGGCAGATGATGCTGAACCAAAAACTGCATTTTCAACCATAAGGGGGCATTATCAATTCACTGTTATGCCCTTTGGTTTGAAAAATGTACCTGCCACTTTTCAGAGGCTGGTGAATACACTCTTCCAAGGTTTGGAAGCTTTCAGTGCAGCATACTTAGATGATACTGCTGTATTTAGCTCCACCTGGGATGACCACCTGGTCTACCTCTGGAAAGTTTTAGAGGCGCTGCAAAAGACAGGCCTCACTATCATGGCTTCAAAGTGCCAGAAAGGGCAGGGGAAAGTGGTTTATCTGGGCCACCTGGGATGGTGGGGAACAGATTGAAACACTTCAGGGGAAGACTCAGACCATTATGGACTGGGCTCCCCCTACTGCACATACCCAGGACAGACCCTTCTTAGGTCTCACTGGGTTTTGTAGGAGGTTCATTAAGAACTATTGCACCCTTGTAGCCTCTTTTAATGACCTCACCAGTACAAAGTTGCCTAAAAAGGTATTGTGGACAGTTAGCTGTCAGAAAGCGTTTGAGGAGCTTAAGCAGGTAATGTGCTCTGCACCTGTCTTGAAGAGCCCAAATTACTCCAAAAAATGCATTGTCCAAGCAGATGCTTCTGAATTAGGGGTAGGGGCTGTACTATCACAGATTAACTCAGAGGGCCAGGATCAACCTGTTGCTTTTATCAGCAGGATGTAGACCCCCAGAGAAAAGCGTTGGTCTGCCATAGAGAGGGAGGCCTTTGCTGTGGGCTGGGCCTTGAAGAAGCTGAGACCCTACTTGTTTGTGCTCACTTCATTTTTCAAACAGACCACAAACCTCTATTATGGCTTAAATAAATGAAAGGTGAAAACCCTAAATTGATGAGGTGGTCCATTTCCCTACATGGTATGGACTTTACAATGGAACATAGACCTGGGAGTACCCACTCCAAAGCAGATGGACTCGCCAGATATTTCCACTTAGACAATGAAGACTCATCTGGGCAAGGTTAGCCTTATTGTCCCTCGTTTGGGGGGGGGGTTGTGTAGGAAAGTACCATCTTTCTTGGCATGTTACCCCCATTTTTACCTGTATGTCAGTATGTTTTTGCCTGTCTCACTAGGATCCTGCTGGTCAGGACCCCAGTGCTCATAGTTAATGGCCTAATGTGTGTTTGTATAGTGCTTAACTGTGTTACTGAGGCTCTGCTAACCAGCTTATGCTCTTTCTGGTTTTAGATTGTCACAATAGGCTAGTGACTTCATTTACCAATTTCAAAGGGCACACTGGACCCCCCTTATAAGTCCCTAGTATATGGTACCTAGGTACCCAGGGCATTGGGGTTCCAGGAGATCCTTATGGGCTGCAGCATTTCGTTTGCCACCCATAAGGAGCTCTGACAAACCTTTCACAGGACTGCCACTGCAGCCTGCGTGAAATAGTGCACACTTTATTTCACAGCCATTTTCACTGCAGTTAAGTAACTTATAAGTCACCTATATGTTTAACCTTCATTTAATGAAAGCTAGGTGCAAAGTTACTAAGTGTGAGGGCACCCTTGCATTAGCAAAGGTGCCCCCACATAGTTCATGGTCAATTCCCGGAACTTTGTGAGTACGGGGGCGCCATTACACGCGTGCACTACATATAGGTCAATACCTATATGTAGCTTCACAATAGTAACTCCGAATATGGCAATGTAAGGTGTCTAAGATCATGGAATTACCCCCCATTCCAAATCTGGCATTGGGGAGTCAATTCCATGCATCCTGGGGGCTCCCCCATGGACCCACAGTACTGCCAAATCAGCTTTCTGAGGCTTGCAATGCCGCTACAGCTGCTGCCACCTCACAGACAGGATTCTACCCTCCTGGAGTCTGAGCAGCTCAATCCCAGGAAGGTAAAACAAAGCATTTCCTTTGGGGGCAGGGTGTTACACCCTCTCCCTTTGGAAATAGATGTTACAGGCTGGGGAAGGGTAGCCTCCCCCAGCCTCTGGAAATGCTTTGAAGGGCACAGATGGTGCCCTCCCTGCATAATCCAGTCTACAACGGTTCAGGGACCCCCAGTCCCTGCTCTGGCAGGCACTGGACAAAGGAAAGGGGAGTGACCACTCCCCTGTTCATCACCATCCTAGGGGTGGTGCCCAGAGCTCTTCCAGTGTGTCCCAGACTTCGGCCATCTTGCTTTGCAAGGTGTGGGGACACTCTGGAGGCCTCTGAGTGGCCAGTGCCAGCAGGTGAAATCAGAGACCCCTTCTGATAGGTCCATACCTCATAAGAGAACAAATCCCCATCTCAGGGCTCTTTAGGGTCTATCCTGTGGGTTCTCTTCAGATTCTACTTCCAAGTTTCCAGCAGGAATCCTCTACAAATACTACTTCATCCTCTGACTTCGGATCAACCGCAGACTGCTCCAGGAACTGCTGTAACAGCAACAGAGTATCCAGAAGGGCTACTTTTTCTCTGCAACTTCAGCTCCAACCAGCAACTGCAACAGTTTCCGTGGTGTGCACGCTCTGGGGTCTCCCTGTCTTCACCCTGCACCAGAAGGACCGAAGAAATATCCTGTGGAGTGACGGAGTCATTCCCCTGCTCAAGCAGGCACCTTCTAAGTCGATGACCGGTTCTCTTGGACTCCCTTTCTTGGCGATGAGCATGCTCCTTGGAACACAGAGGGTGGACCTCAATGACACAGACGGTCCTGAGGTCCTGCTGTCCCAATTTGGAGGAGGTAAGACCTTGCCTTCCCCGATAACGACAGTACCGCTTTGCACCGCGTCTTCTTCACCTCCTGATGCCTCTGTGCACTATTTGTAAAATTCCTTCGTGCACAGTCTGGCCCAGGTCCCCCACACTCTATCCTGTGATGCTCAACTCGCTGATTTGTTCTCCGACGGCATGGCACCTTACTTTGTAGTGCTGCACCAACCGCATTTTGCATCTCCTTTGCCCCCGTGTCCTGGGACTCCCATGGGTGCTATCTGATGTTCTGAGGGCTCTCTGAAGTGCTGAGAGCCCCCTCTTCCTCCTCATACAGAGTTGAGGTCCCCAGGTCCCTCCTGGGTCCAGATAGTGCCAACCTGTTGCAAAATGCGACTTTGCCAGAACCAAGGCTTATTGGAGGAATCCAGCGCCAAAACTCACCTGAATCCAACTGCTCTCTGTGGTACATCCAGTGCATCATGCAGGACCCTGCTGATATCTTCTTAGGATGAATTTCTGCAGTCTTCGTCCAACCGGGGACTCTTTTTTTGCACCCTCTTCTGGGTTGGCCTGTGGCTCCTGTCCTTCCTGGAACTTCTTTCGACTTCTGGACTTGGTCTCCTTTCTTTGCAGGTCTTCAGGTCCAGGAATACAATATTTGTTGTTTGCAGTCTTGCTTGGTTCTTGCAATAACTCTAATCACGACTTGCAGTGTCTCCTAAGGAAACCTGCAGTACTTTACAGCTGCTTTTCTGGGCTCTGGTAATTTACTTACCTTTACTGTATTCTTACTCTCCCAGCAATTCTTCACACACTACACTTGTCTAGAAGGGAATTTGTGATTCGCATTCAACTTTCTTAGTATATGGTTTGTGTTTCCCCTAGACCTATTTTCTCCCATTGCATTCTATAACATTTCCTATTGCCTGCACTATCCTATGTCTAATTACTTACCTTATTTTGGTGTCTAGTGTATATATTGTGTATAATACTTACCTCCAGAAGGAGTATTGCCTCTAAGATATTTTTGGCCTTGTGTCACCCAAATAAACTACCTTTATTTTTGGTAACACTGAGTATTGTCTTTACTTGTGTATAAGTACTGTGTAACTATAAGTGTTATTGCAGGAACTTTGCCTGTCTCCTAGTTCAGCCTAAGCTGCTCTGCTATAGCTACCTCTATCAGCCTAAGCTGCTAGAATTAATCTACTAATAAGGGATAACTGAATCTGGCACAAGATGTAAGTACCATCAGGTACCCACTATAAGCCAGGCCAGCCTCCTACAAGCCCATACAAAGGCTTCGTCAGGACTGCCATTGCAGCCCGTGTGAAATAGTGTAAACACTTTCACAACCATAGACACTGCACCAGGTCACTTATAAGTCACCTATATATCAAGTCTTCCAAACCTGAAGGTTGGGTGCTAAGTACCTGTTTGTGAGGGCACCCCTGGACTAGCAGAGGTGCCCCCAAAACGTCCAGGCCCATTTTCCCGGAGTTCATGAGTGCGGGGACGCCATTTTAGGCGTGCACTACAGATATGTCATTATCTATATGTAGCTTCACAATGGTAACTCAGAATATGGCCATGTAAGGTGTCTAACAACTGGAAATGTTACCCCAATACTGATTCCAGTGTGGGTTTTACAATCCCATGCACTCTGGGGGGTCCACCTTGGACCCCCCAGTACTGCCAAACCAGCCTACTGAGGTTTTCACTGTAGCCCCAGATGCTGCCACCTCACAGACAGGCTTATGCCCATCTGGGGCTTGAGTAGCTCAATCCCAGGAAGGCAGAACAATGCATTTCCTTTAGGAGAGGAGTCTCACACACTCTCCCTTTGGAAATAGGTATTAGAGGCATGGGAGAGGTATCCCCCCAGAGCCTCTGGAAATGCTTTGAAGGGCACAGATGGTGCCCTCCTTGCATAATCCAGTCTACACTGGTTCAAGGACCCCAGTCCCTGCACTGGCGCGAAACTGGACAAAGGAAAGGGGACTGACCATTACCTTGTCCAACACCACCCCAGGGGTGGTGCCCAGAGCTCCTCCAGAGTGTCCCTGGATTCTGCCATCTTGTTTTCAGGATGGCCAGGGAACTCTGGGAGCATCTGCACTACTTCTCTTGGGCCTCTCGGATGCCTTTGATACGGTTGACCATGAAACCCTAATTCAAAGACTCCACGAAGCCGGCATACAAGGGACTACTCTTGACTGGATTACTTCCTATCTTCAAAAAAGATCTAATATCATCTACTCGCCCCCCTTCTCGTCCAAACCCTACCTCCCAAAAGCAGGGTTCCCCCAAGGATCAATCATCTCACCTTTGCTTTTCAACATCTACATGATATCATTACCAGAACTGATCAATGATTTCCATCTCACATGCTACAACTTTGCAGATGACACACAAATACTACTTAAATTAGAATGCCCAAAAAACATTGAAAACTCAGAAATCTTCAGTTGCCTCAGAGCCGTTGAACAATGGATGACCTGGAGCCATCTCAACTAAATACCTCCAAAACAAAAATACTCATATGTGGTGACTGGAAAAGTTATGACCCTCTGTGCGTCTGGCCTGACAATCTCGTACCACCTCCTCAATTATCCAAGGAAGTTAAAAACCTTGGAATCACCATGGATTCCAAGTTAACTATGAATGCACAAGTGGACAAATTAGCACAAACAAGCTTCATCACCTTGAAGACTCTACGACGCATCTTCCCCGACCTCGGATTTCCACACAAGGTGCAAGCTACTATCTCGCTTGTACTATCCAAACTGGATTATACCAATGGCCTATACCATGGATCATCTCTATCTATTATGAAAAAACTACAACGTATTCAGAACTCCGCAGCCAGGCTACTATTACATGTAAAGCCGCAAGCCCATATCTCCCCTGCCTTGAGAGCACCCCACTGGTCACCTGTTGCCAGAAGATGCACTTTCAAGCTACTTTGTATCACCCACAAAGCTATACATGGAACAGGACCGCTTTTTATCAGAAACAAAATAACTAAATACATCCAACAAAGAAACCTCCGCTCAAGATTGGCACCCCGCCTTAGAACACCACCATACAAGAAAAAGGCTAAAGGTGCTACATCCTTCTCCGTTCAAGCAACCAAACTATAGAATTCATGACCCCAACTATAAGAGCCACAGATAACTTTCTTGTCTTCAGAAAACTGCTCAAGAGTTGTCTCTTTCCTTCATAACCACCATATTCAAACAACTATGGACTGCATATGCCTATGGTGATAAATATTTTTTCTGATTATGTGTCTATTTCTAGTTATGTATAGTTCTTTAGAAAATATGTATTGCTACTATGTTATAAAAATAAAATACACACACACTTTTTAAACCTGTTTGACTAAGCATATTTACCCATGGTTCTAATTATGTATTGTATGTACATATATGTGTGTATTCATGTGTGTATGTATATATATATATATATATATATATATATATATAGATATAGATATATAGGTATGTATGTGTGTATGTTGTTCTGTGCTTGGCATGTTCGTGGGTCATTGCATGGCTCCTGGGTGGGTTGTTATACTAGATATCTATGAATCCCTGCTCTCATCTTATCACACTTATCTACCCATCATCATATGTCATGTCTCTAGCAATCTATCCTCCATTCCCACTCTGACTCATCCCAAATCCATTCTACTACTTTAATCTCCTAAATAACTCTGCCTAAGCTCTTCCCTCCGCTTCCACATCTAACTCACCAAACCTCACTCTACTACCATGACCTCCCAAACAACCCTACTAAATTCTCCCTCATTTATTTCACCCTGCTACTATGATCTCCCTCCATCCCCCTTTACTCATCCCAAGCCTTTGGGATGAGTAAATGAGGGATATACTCCCAACTAACACTTCTGGATTTCTTTCCTCCTCCACTCCTCCGTTACTCCAGTCAGTCTAACTAACAAACTCTCATATCCGCGGCTCAAATGAACTCATAATAATACTAAAACTGTACGCATATTTGCCGATGCTAATCCATCACTAATTCTTGTTGGGTTCCGGAGTAGAGTGCTACTTGCCGAAAAGCGCTTTGACGCCTCGTCAGGGGTAGTAAGCGCTATATAAATACTATTACAATACAATACAATACAACTTGAGTGGCCAGTGTCAGCAGGTGACGTCAGAGACCCCTCCTGATAGGTACTTACCTGGTTAGGTGACCAATCGCCCTCCCAGGGCTATTTAGGGTCTCTCCTGTGGGTGTTTTTTCAATTTCGGATTGCAAGACTCCAGCAGGAATCCTCTGCATCCTCCACTTCATCTTCTACCACAAATCAACCGCTGTCTGCTCCAGGAACTCTACAAAACTTCAACAAAGAAGCAAAGACGACTTCTGGAACCTTGTAACTTCAGCTCCTACCAGCAACTACAACAGTTTCTAGGTCGTGCATCCTACGAGGACTGCCTGTCTTCAGCCTGCACCAGAAGAACCAAAGGAATCTCCTGTGGAGGGACGGAGTCACTTCCCTGCTCCAGCAGGCACCACTCTGCAGTGATGACTGGTGGCTTGGACTCCCTATCCAGATGACAGGCGTGGATCCAGCAACACGGGTGGTGGACTAAAGTGACTCCGGCAGTCCCACTGTCTAGTTGTCCAACTTTGGTGACAGTAAGAGATTGCCTCTCCACGCAAGACAGTACCCCCATGCACCGCGTGACTTGCAGTTGCTAAGGCTTGTGTGCGACCATCCACAAAGTTCTTTGTGCACAGCACAGCTTAGGCCCCCAGCACTTCATCCTGTGACGCACAGCTTCCTGACTGGTTCTCCGGTGGTGTGGGAATCCTTTGTATCATGCTGTGTGGGCCTCCTTTTGCACTTCCTTTGTCCCCGTGCTGTGGGACTCTTGTGTGCTCTGCCTGGTCTTCTGAGAGCTGTATCAGTTGCTGAGAGCCCCCTCGGCCTCCCCCTCCTGGGTAGAGGCCACCAGGTCCCTCCTGGTCCCGTGCAGCACCATTTTCTGCTAACCGCGAGCTTTGCGGCAGCAAGGTTTGTTCGCAGAATCCACTAACGCAAACCAGACTGCATTCATACATCTGGCGTGGGACATCTTCTACACCAACCAGGAACCTGCATCTCTCTTCTTTGGTGCAATATTGACTTTGTCTTCTCACTGGTGGTTCCACTTTTGTACCTTCATCCGGGTTAGCAGGGGCTCCAGTTCTCCCTGGACTCTTCAGTGCTTCTTTGACTTGGTCCTCTTCTTCCACAGGTCTTCAGGTCCAGGAATCCATTGTTTGTGTCTTGCAGTCTCTTCTGGTTCTTGCATTATCTTCTATCACAACTTCAAGTGTGTTATAGGAAACCTGCTGCGTTTTCCTCTTGCTTTCCTGGGCTCTGGGGTAGGGTACTTTACTTACCTTTGGTGTTTTCTTACACTCCCAGCGCCCTTCTATACACTACACTTGCCTAGGTGGGAAACCAACTTTCGCATTTCACTATTTTAGTATATTGTTTGTGTTCCCCCCAGGCCCATTGCAACCTATGGTGTTTTTCACTAACTGCACTGTTTTCCCACTGTGTACGTACCTGTTTCTGGTTACTTGTGTATACATTGTGTGATTTACTTACCTCCTAAGGGAGTATAGCCTACAAAGTATTTTTGGCATTGTGTGACTAAAATAACATACCTTTATTTTTGTAACACTGAGTATTGTCTTTCATGTGCGTAAGTACTGTGTGACTACGGTGGTACTGCAAGAGCTTTGTATGTCTCCTAGTTCAGCCCCTGCTGCTCTGCCTACAGCTAACTCTAGACAGCCTAACTTCTAGACATTGCCTACATTTCACTAATAAGGGATAACTGGACCTGGTGTAATGTGTAAGTACCTTAGGTACTCACTACAAACTAGGCCAGCCTCCTACACTTGACAAGACTGCAGGACCCCAGCTGATAACACGAAAAATGGTTCAGCTGCTAACCCAAATGCTCTGGTTTTAAATTAACCCCCTGCAGCATGCTCAACTGTTTTGATATTGGCAGAAGTGCCTCATTAAAGCACAATCAGTCAGAAAGTTAGGAGCAGCTGCACAATAAGGTTACCCACTGGCTCAATAGCCATAAAAAAATCAGTGTGTCAGAAAGTAATATAATTATAATGGCCTGCATGATTAGCTGGTTGTGACCCTCATTAAAAAATATAGAGGGTGATTGTATTGTTGTGAATTTTAGTCAACCAACTAGTGTAAGGAAATTACTGGTGGCTCATGAGGAGATCTGTTTTGTTACAACAAGCATAGATTCCTCAAATGTATTCTGTGGGGGACTTGGTGTCATACCCCAGAGAGCCAGTAGACTCACATCCCGCTGTAGCTGTGACTTTACACTAAGTTGCAGCTGCAATACAGCACAGCACAGGGGGAAAGGCATGTAGTCCAGGTGTGCCCATCGATCTAATAAAGTGTAATATAAATCTTTGGGCTCCCTTGATAACCTATGTCTACAATAAATTGAAATATGCACCCTAACCTGACTCTTGTGCTTCTTTTATCATTGTGCAGATTGTTAAGAAGGGATATCGAACTTTACCCAGCTGTTATTGCCTCAGTTCCTTGATAGATATCCCCGCCAACAACTTTGGGAGGGTCCTATATAATAAGATTGTTGAGTGGGTGGAGGACAACACAATTATAAATACATGCCAATATGGCATTCGACCCACATATGTATTTTGGAGTGGTGTCTGAATCTCAACTTGATACTTGCTAAATACACAGGCCCTCATACAACCCTGGCGGTCGGTTTTAAAGTGGTGGTAATACCGCCAACAGGCCACCGCCGTACTGGTTGCTGTTCTGTCTTGCAGAAGGGGTGACACCAGTCCCTCACCCGGAGGCTCCGTGCCCTGAGCTGACTTCCCTTTAGCCTTGTGTCCCTTCCCCACCTAGGAAGTCGCTCCTGGGAACTTGGCACAGTCCTATTTTGTCTTGGAGGAGGCCTTGCTGGGTGGTTGGTGCGGCTTTTCCTTATGGCATGTGGGCCCCTTCTTCACCTTGGCAGGTGGCGGAATAGGGTGATCCTTGGCCTCACTAGGTGGCACACTGGCAGCCCGGATGGGTGCCGTCCGCGATGTTACTGGACTTGCAGGGACCACAGTGCTCGAGAATTTTGTGGCAGAGGTGCTGGGCTGAGATCTGGACATCCTGGCCCTAGGGTAAGGATGGGGGGGAGGTGTAGGGAAGAGGTCAATGTTAGCGAGGAAAAGTTTTTTAGACAAACTGGGACGGAAGATGGATGGGGTTTGGGAGTGGAGGAAGAGGTATTGGTTGTAGGAGGTGTACGTCTGCTGAGTTTGGGTGAGGGAGCATGGGCTGGAGGCTGTTGTGAGCTGGATGGCTGTTGAGTGGGTGTGTGCCTGAGTTTGTGTACTTTGGGATGAGGGCTCACAGACACACTGGGAGAGGACACAGGGGACGTGTGAATGGTAGTGGTGATTGCACATGAGCGGTGTGTGGTGATGGGCGTGCTGGTGATGTAGGTAGTGGCTGAGGATATAGTGCATGCAGGTGTGAGTGGAGACGGGACTGGGAGGGAGGAGGAGGACGTGGAGGAGGGGGACACAGTGGAGGCAGTGGATGTTGGTGTGTCTGCATGGGGATGGTGCTTGTGTGAGTGCCTGTGGGATGTGTGGTGCTTTTGTTTGCCATGTCCACTCTTGTGTGTTGATGAGTGTGCATGCTGGTCTGATGGTGTTCTTGGGATAGGCTGAGGTAGAGGGAATTGGGTCTGGGTAGTGGAAGTTGGAGGGGTGAGGCTGGACACAGGGACAATGGCTGCCATCAGTGCTGAGGCCAGAGCCTGAAATGCTCTCTGTTGGGCTGCCACACCAGAATGAATGCCCTCCAGTTATGCATTTGTTTGCTGCAAATGTCTTTCGACACCCTGGATGGCATTCAGAATGGTTGATTGCCCAACAGGGAGCGATCTCAGGAGGTCAATAGCCTCCTCACCGAGGGCAGCAGGGCTGACTGGGGCAGGACCTGAGGTGCCTGGGGCGAAGGAGATGCCCACACTCCTGGGTGTGCTGGCACGGGAAACATGCTGAGGGACTGCTGGGAGGGCGGTGCTGGTAGGGGTGGTGGCGGCTGTACCTGTTGATGCAGTGGGCACAGAGGTGGCCGCCACCGCAAGGGAGCTCCCTTCAGAGGACGAGTCGCTGTCACTGGTGTCTCCTCCATCCTGTCCCCGTCATGGAGCTCACCTCGCCCTCCGTCCCACTGGTGCCTTCAGACTCCGTACATTCACCCTCCTGGTCCATGTGGGTTGCAGCTCCCTCCTGCTCCGGTGCCAATGCTCCTCCGCCAGATTACACTAATGCACACAAGGACAGGGTGACAAAACAAAAAGGGGAGGAAAGACAGAAGAGACACATGGTCAATGCCTGCAACAACACCACCATTGGCGGACACAACACACAGGGAGCAGCCCTATGCACTAGGCCATGCACTAACAGTTCAGGGGAAAATCATATGCCCATGGGGGACGGTGCCTAGACCCATTTGATGCACACCTGGAACCCACAGGAGCCTGACTAGGTGTAGATGGCCTCTACCACTTTTGGGGTTGGAGTACCACTGAGCCTGCCTAACAATGGATCTACCCTGGCACGTTTGCCCTGGCCAAGGGGAACTCACAGCCCACTTCCCCCACCCAGAAACCTCATAAAGCGTACAGAGTCAGCTGAATGAGACTTTACTCACCCCCTTGTGGCTGCTGGGATGCCCTCAAGCGCCCATCCAACTCAGGATATGCCACCACCAGGATCCGGTACATCAGGGGGGCATGGTGCGAAGGGCACCCCTTCCACGTTGGGAGGCCATCCCCAACTGGGCCTCCTCCGTCTTCTTGCTCCAGCGGCGCAGGTCCTCCCTTCTTTTGCAGCAGTGGGTGCTACGTCTATGATAGACCCCCAGGTTCCACACTTCTTTGGCAATGGCACGCCAAATACCCTTCTTCTGGTGTGCGCTGACCTAGAGGAAAAGTAAGAATGGATTTTACTCCCCCGTCCTGTTCTTCTTACTTATTGGCCACAACTTCCCACCCTCGCCCAGAAACACATACACTGACCATCCTCACTTGCTGGCCTCTGCCAAACGCCCGTATCTTCCATCCATGCTACTCCGCCGGCGTACATCGTCATTGGCTCCTTGAACCCATAGGGGCCAATCATAACCAATGCTGAATTGCACCACGGTCTTCGTCCGCCTACCGCGACTCTGCACAATTCCAGTGCTGTTACCCCATTTCCCCTTGTCCCTCCTTACAGGTCAGGCAGCCGCCATTTCAGGGGGCCACATGGCAGGACAACTAACTGCGTCACATGACTTTTGTGCAGGAATACAGACAGACAGCGCAACACACCGATTACATCACAATTGTTCAAAACACCCCTATGAAACCTATGTGGTGTATGACCCTCTGCTCACCCTTCTACTCCATAGGGCACGTCCGCTGGGGCAGATGATGAGATGGCATCATCCTCCGGTATACAGACCCCTGGTGGACCTGAAGACAGACACATCATTATCATCTACAGACTTGATCGTGCCACAATCCATGAACTGTGTGCCCAGTTGGAGCCAGACCTGATGTCAGCTATCCGCCATCCCACAGGAATCCCCCCTCTAGTGCAGGTTCTGTCAGTACTCCATTTCCTGGCCAGTGGGTCCTTTCAAACAACAGTGGCCATGGCATCAGGGATGTCACAGCCAATGTTCTCTAACCTGTTGTCCAGAGTGTTGTCTGCCCTGCTGAAATACATGCACAGCTACATCGTTTTCCCTCCGGTGGAGGATTTGCCCTCAGTGAAATGTGACTTCTATGCCCTGGGTCACATCCCCAACATCATTGGTGCAATTGATGGTACACAAGTGGCATTTGTCCCCCCACGCAGGAATGAACAGGTGTACAGAAACCGCAAAAGCTACCATTCCATGAATGTGCAGATGGTGTGTTTGGCAGACCAGTACATCTCCCATGTGAATGCCAAGTATCCTGGCTCTGTGTGTGACGCTTACATTTTGAGGAATAGCAGCATCCCTTATGTGATGGGGCAACTCCAGAGGCACCATGTGTGGCTCATAGGTGAGCCCAAGTTCCCCACACAGTTTAAAAGGGTGTCTATGTATGGAGAGTCCCTAAGGGTTGGTGTGTGTCTAACAGTTGTCCCTCGATATTTGCAGTTGACTCTGGTTACCCCAACCTGTTGTGGCTACTGTCCCCAGTGAGGAATCCCAGGACAAGGGCAGAGGAACGCTACAATGAGGCACATGGGCGAACTAGGAGGATAATAGAGCGGACTTTTGGCCTCCCGAAGGCCAGGTTCTGGTGCCTCCATTTAACAGGTGGCTCCCTATACTACCCACCGAAGAAGGTGTGCCAGATCATTGTGGCATGCTGTATGTTGCACAACCTGGCTTTACGATGCCAGGTGCCTTTTCTGCAGGAGGATGGGCCTGATGTTGGTCTTGTGGCAGCTGTGGAGCCCGTGGACAGTGAACAAGAGGAGGCAGAAGAAGATATAGACAACCGAACCAACATCATCATGCAATACTTTCAGTGAGACACAGGTAAGAGACTGGCACTGCTCCTCTCATATCAGACTACAGTAGGACATTGCATGATTCTGCCTTTTTACCTCTGTGTATGGACCCTGACAGTTCACTTTGGCTTTCCATTTCACAGATCTTGGAACCACTTTCTGCCTTCTGCTATGTTTACTGCTGCCCTACAACTGTCGAACATTAGTATGTGAAAATGAACATTGACATTGCTATTTTTCTGAGAGGTCGCAATAAAACATTTGTGAAAGTACAGACTGACTCCAGATTAATTTGTGATTCAAGGGTGTTTATTTCTGTGCTAATAAGTGGAGGGGGCTGTGCAATGGGCTGCGGTGATGGTGGAGGAATGTCCATGGTGGAGTCCAGTCTATTGGTATCACAGGTGGATTGTCCAAGGGGGCATAGGAAGTGGAGTAATGGCAGTTAAAGGTTGTCAGGGTGACATAGTGTGACATAAGGGTGACAATCAAGAGAGTCTTATTTCCTGGTGGGGGTCTTGGCAATGCTCTCTGTCTTGTTCCTGGATCTCAGGGACCATTTGCGGGTGGTTCTCCTTCTGCAGGGGGTGGGGTGCTGGTGGCGTGTTGGTCCTGTGGCAGGACCTCCTGTTCAGTAGCGCCGGCGGAGGTGGAGGGCTGTTCATCGTTCAGGCTAGATAAAGGAGGGGCCCGTTGGTGTGCCACTGTGTCCCTCATGGTGTTGCCCATGTCTGCCAGCACCCCTGCAATGGTGTCCAGGGTGGTGTTAATGGACTTCAAGTCCTCCCTGATACCCAGGTACTGTTTCTCCTGCAGCCGCTGGGTCTCCTGAAACTTGGCCAGTACCGTGCCCATGGTCTCCTGGGAATGGTGGTATGTTCCCATGATGTTGGAGAGTGCCTCGTGGAGAGTGGGTTCCCTGGGCCTGTCCTCCCCCTGTTGCACAGCAGTCCTCCCAGCTTCCCTTTTATCCTGTGCCTCTGTCCCCTGAACCGTGTACCCACTGCCATTAACCCCAGGAACCTGATTGTCTTGGGTTAGTGGGTTTGCCTGGGGTCCCTGTAGTGGTGGACACACTGCTGATTGACGTGTACTGGGGACAGAGGGAGGGGCCTGCTGGGTGGGTGCTGTGGTGGTGTTTCCTGAGGGGGGAGGTTCAGTGGTGGTTTGTGACACTGGCAGGGAAACCGACTGTCCAGAGGTCTCTGATGGTCCGGGCTGGTCATCTTGATCCAGGCGTGTAGAGCTGCTCTTGTCAGTGTGGGCCTCTTCTGTGTGGGGACTGGATATATCTGGCACCTCCTGTCCGGTGACGTTGGGTAGGGGTCCTGTTGGGGTGTAAATGCATAGTTATTGTATCTGTGTGTGCCCTCTTGTGCAATGTGTGAGTTACCCTCTACTCCTGTGCTTGGCTTATTGTCTTTGCCCTTGTGTGATTGGTGATGTTGGGGCCTGGGTGAGTATCTGTACTGGACATGCTATGGTGATGGGTGTCCATGCATTGGTGTAACATGCAGGCCTTTCTTGTTGGGATGTGTGGATTGTGATAGGGGGGAGTTGGGGTAATGGGTGTGAGGGTTGGGCTAGGAGTTTGTGATAGCATGCATAAAGGGTGGAGGGATATAGTAGTAGAGATATGACTTACCAGACTCCAGTCCTCCTGCTACTCCTGCAAATCCCTCAGGATGCATGATCGCCAATACTTGCGCCTTTCATGTTGTTAGTTGTGGAGGGAGAGGTGGGGGTCCACCGCCACTCCTCTGTACTGCTACCTGGTGTCTGGATACCACGGAACACACCTTCCCCCGTAGGTCGTTCCACCTCTTCCTGATGTCATCCCATGCTCTTGGATGCTGTCCCACTGCATTGACCCTGTCGACAATTCTCTGCCATAGCTCCATCTTCCTTGCAATGGATGTCTGCTGCACCTGTCATCCGAATAGCTGTGGCTCTACCCAGATAATTTCCTCCACCATGACCCTGAGCTCATCCTCAGAAAACCTGGGGTGTCTTTGAGGTGCTGTAATGTGGTGTCAGTGATGTGTGAGGTGATGTTTGTTGTGGTGTGTGATGTGTTGTGTTGGTGTGTGTTCTTTGAGGTGCGTGGATGTTGTATAAGTGATGGTGTTGTGTGCCTCTGGATGCTGGTGTTATGTTTGCTATTCTCTCTCTCTCTGCTTCTTCCAAAAAAATCATTGTAAGGGGTTGTGGGTAATGTGGGTGTGGGTTTTATAGTGGTGTGAGTGTGGTGTGTGTATGTGTATCAGGTGTGTGTATTTTGAATTGTCCAATGTGGTTGTGTTTTGTAAATGTGTGTGTATTTTGAGCGAGGCGGTGTGAACCGCCAATAGATTACCACGGTTGAATGACCGCCGTGTTGATTCGTGGGTCGTGATAGTGTGGGCATATTCCTGTTAGCGTGACAGTGTAGGTTTTGCTATTGCCAGTTTATCACTGACCTTTGGTGTGGCAGACTTGTGTGGGTGTCTGTATTGTGGCGGATTACGAGATGTGGGTCGTAATACCTGTAGCGGATTTCCGCCACAGTATCTTGACGGCCGTCTGCACGGTGGTAAGCGGGATTTACTGCCAAGGTTGTAATGAGGGCCACAGTGCCTAAGCGCACCCCATTATACCTAGCATTCATGGACCTCTCCATGGCCTTTGATTGTGTAAACCTGTCAAAGCTATGGCATCTTTTACTGGATATAGGATGGAGACATCGCTAATCCACCTCCTGGCATCTATGCAAGAGAACACAAAGGTCAGAGTAAGATTTGGTCAAAACAGAGAACTATCCAATAAGATACAAATTGGGTGTGGGGTGCAGCAGGGGTGCGTACTCACCTCCTTGGAGTTCATCCTGTACATTAAAAAACTTGACTCACATCTAACATCCTGCAATTCAGACATTCCTATGATTCAAGGTGCCTGTTAGAAATTGGGTCTCTAGTTGGCAGAGATAAGCACCCTGTCCAAGTAGGGACCACAAACCTAGTCAGAGTAAATCAGGTACACTCCCTAAATTAACCTGTACTTACCCTCTGGTAGGTTGGCACTGAGCAGTCAGGATTTATTTAAGAGGCAATGTGTAAAGTATTTGTGCAACAAACTTAAAATACAGTAACTCAATGAAGACACCACAAAAAGACTCCACACAGTTTAGATAAATAGAGAATATTTATCTGAGTAAAACAAGCCCAAACCTACAAACATCCAATCAGTAGAAGCAGAGATATGAATTTTGAAAGATTAAGGCCCTCATTGTAGGAGGCTGGCCTGGTTTGTAGTGGGTACCTAAGGTCTTTACACCTTATACCAGGTCCAGTTATCCCTTACTAGTGAAATGTAGACAGTGTTCTAGCAGCTTAGGCTGTCTATAGGTAGCTGTAGCAGAGCAGCTTAGGCTGAACTAGGAGACATGCAAAGCTCCTGCAATACCACTATTATTACACAGTACTTATACACAAGAAAAGACAATACTCAGTGTTACCAAGAATAAAAGGTACGAGGCAATGCTCCTTCTGGAGGTAAATATTATACACAATATATACTAGCGACGAACATCAGGTAAGTAAACAGTTAAAGAATAGTGCAAACAGTAGAAAATACAATTGATTGCAATGGGCCTAGGGGCAACACAAACCATATACTAAAATATTGGAAGGCAAATGTAAAATTCCCCCCTAGGCAAGTGTAGTGTGTAGAGGGGAGCTGGTAGTGTAGGAAAAAACAAAGGTAAGTAAAGTACCCCACCCCAGAGCCCAGGAAAGCAGGAGTAAAGTACAGCATGTTTCCTCAAGACACTACAAGTGGTAATAAAGGATCTTTCAAGAACCAAGCAAGACTGCAAGGAATAAACAATGGATTCCTGGATCTGAAGACCTGTGGAGAGGAGAGACCAAGTCCAGAAGTCGAAGAGGAGTTCAGGAAGGACAGGAGCCCCTGCCAACCTAGAAGAAGGTACAAAAGTGGATTTTCCGGTCAGAAGAAAAGTACAGAAGAGCACCAAAGAAGATGGCTGCGTTCCTGCGTGGTTCAGGTGATGTCTCATGTTGAGTTGTTGGATGCAGGCTGTTTGCGTAGCTGGATTCTGCCAACAATCCTTGGATCAAGCAATTACGCAGTTTGTGTCAAAAAGGAGCTGCCTGGACCCAGGACGGACCTGGGGGTCTCATCTCAGACTGAAGAGACAGAAAGGGCTCTCAGCACTTCAGAGAGCCCTCAGAAGACCAAGCAGCACCCACGGGAGTCCCAAAACACAGGGACAAAGAAGATGCAAAGTGCAGTTGTTGCCGGACACTACACTTGAGGGCCTCACGCTGCCGGAGAACAACTCAGGGAGCTGTGGGTTGCAGGATGGAGTGTTGGGGACCTACCCTACATTATGCACAAAGGATTCTTGGAAGAACTGCACAGAAGCCCAAGGAGCTGCAGAAGACGCAGTGCACAGGGGTACTGTCGCAGCACGGGGAGGCAAGTTCTGACCTCTACCAAATTTGGACGGCTGGACCTTTGGACAGTCTGGGTCACTTCAGTCTACCACCTGTGTTCCAGGGAGCACTCTTGTCATCAGGAGAGGAGTCCCAGAGTACTGGTTGTCGTCTCAGAGGGTGCCTGCAGAAGCAGGGAAGTGACTCTGTCACTCCACAGGATATTCCTTTGGTTCTTCCCGTGCAGGGTGAAGACAGGCAGTCCTCAGAGCGTGCACATCTTGGAAACTATTGCAAAAGCTGGCTGGAGCGGAAGTTGCAGGTCACAGGAGTCGTCCTGTATACTTTGTTGCAGTTACAGTGGTTCCTGGAGCAGTCTGCAGTTGATCCGACGGTCAGAAGCTGAAGCAGAGGATGCAGAGGAGTCCAGGAGGAATCTTGCAAGCCAAATCTGAGGAAACACCCAGAGGAGAGACCCTAAATAACCCTGAGAGGGGGATTGGCTACCTAATCAGGTATGCACCTATCAGGAGGGGTCTCTGACGTCACCTGCTGGGACTGGCCACTCAGAGGTCTCCAGAGGGTCCCCACACCTTGGACTCCAAGATGGCTAACACCAGGGATACTCTAGAGGAACTCTGAGCACCACCCTTGGGGTGGTGATGGACAGGGGAGTGGTCACTCCCCTTTTCTTTGTCCAGTTGCGCACCAGAGCAGGGACTGGGGGCCCCTGAACCTGTGTAGACTGGATTATGCAAGGAGGTCACTGTTTGTGCCGTTCAAAGCATTTCCAGAGGCTCTGGGAGGCTACCCCTCCCAAGCCTGTAACACCTATTTCTAAAGGGAGAGGGTGTAACACCATCCTCCCAAAGGAAATGTATTGTTCTGCCTTCCTGGGATTGAGCTGCTCAGTCCCCAGGAGGGCAGAAACCTGTCTGTGAGGTGGGAGCAGCTGGGGCTGCAGTGAAAACCTCAGAGAGCCGGTTGGCAGTACGGGGGTCCATGGTGGAGCCCCCAGGGTGCATGGGTTTGGACCCCCCAACACCAGATTTGGATTGGGTAGATAATTCCATGATCTTAGACAACTCACATGGCCATATTCAGAGTTACCATTGTGAAGCTACATATATGTATTGACATATATGTAGTGCACGCTTATAATGGTGTCCTCACACTCCCGAAGTCCGGGGAATTTGTTCTGGACAACATGGGGGCACCTTTTCTAGTGCAGGGTGCCCTCACACACAGTAACTTTGCACCTAGCCTTAAATAAATGAAGGTTAGACATATAGGTGACTTATAAGTTACCTTAGTGCAGTGAAAAAGGCTGTGAAATAGTGTGTGCACGATTTCACTCAGGCTGCAGTGGCAGTCCTGATGAAAGGTTTGTATGAGCTCCTTACGGGTGGCAAAAGAAATGCTGCAGCCCATAAGGATCTCCTGGAACCCCAATGCCCTGGGTACCTAGGTACCATATGCTAGGGTCTTATAAGTGGGGGTCCAGTGTGCCAATCATAATTGGAATATGGAGTTGCTTAAATGTAGTCACTAATTTGGTAAGTAGAGAGGGCATAAGCACTGGTGTTCAGTGACACAGTTAAGTATACTGACAACACACATCTGCCACAAACTATGAGCACTGGGGTCCTGGTTAGCAGGATACCAGTGAGACAGGCAAAACACACTGAAAAATAGGCATAAATTGGGGATAACATGCCAAGAAAGATGGTACTTTCCTGCACTCGTTACGAGGCTGGCAGTCCAAGGACCATGAGCCTCGAGGTGACGGTCGAACCGCCGCAACTGTGGTAGTCTGACTGCCATATTATGACCCTGGCAGTCAGACCACCAGGGATCGCTGTCCCCACCGGGAACATTGTTCCTGATTGTCTGACAGCGGTCTGAGTTGTACTCAGCCATTGCGGCACTGAGTTCAGTGTTGCCGGGCTGATTACAACTCTACTTACTGGCTATCTGACGGCCATGGAAAGGCTGGTGGTAAGCCAGTTCTGGGGGCCACAGGGGGCCCCTGCACTCCCCATGCCCATGTCATGGACAGTGCAGGGCCCCCCTGCCCAGCACCCTTGGACTGTGCACTGCTTGCTTTGCAGGCAGTGTGCATACCAAGGGTGCTGGGGCCCTTTTTGCAATGGCATTTGCCTCAGCTCCATGTGGAGCTGAGACCTATGCCACCACACAGTTTCCACTCGTCCAACCAGCAGAAACCTTGGTTTCTGCCGGTAAGCCTAGGGGAAACCTTGTAATGGGGCCTGTAGAGAGACCGCCAGCTCTGCAACGGTCCCCTCAACGTGAGTCTGGCAGTTAGCCTGTCCAACCACCAGACTCATAATGAAGCCCTGAAAGTGAAACAGTGCTTAGAAGTCACTAGCAGTCAAAATGTTACTTGAGGTCGTGAGGGACTGGTACAAATTCAAAATCCAAGCTGACTACGATGGAGGGTGGGTTAGCTACAGAACCCACACATGGTCTGCTGAAACAGTACCTTTGATTATAAAAAGCATTGACATTGAGGGCACAATGCATTTTTTATTTTACATGCAGTCGGGTGACTGCGCCCTTGTGAGGCTCCATTGAAGTGAATGTGATGTGTTGTCTTCGAGCCACGGAGAGTATGTCGTTGGGCCACGCAGGCTCTGAATGTGTCAGCATCAAGAAAGTGATGTGTGAGAATTTCTCCCTCACTCAAGGCGATGCATCAATTTTTGCAGAAATCAGCTGCAGAACCCACTTCTGAGGCCTAGGACTGGAGTGGGGAACCTCAGGCAATGCTACTACTCACAGATGGCAGAGTCCAGCAGCACCAGGCGAGCTGCAAGCTGTCTTTAATGTCCATGAGACTGAAGAAGAACAGGAGGCAAGCCAGCAAGCCCTTGAAGTCACTCTGGTAAGCAAGATGGGTGCAGTCCTTGTCCTCAGCATAGTAGAGATCAGCCGGCAGCATGTTACAGCACATCAGTTTTTACTCCAGGAGAGTACTTCCCAAGTCCAGTGGTGATCTGATTTCAGGGTGTCCAAGCCCCAGTACTTATACCCAAAAGTGCTGTTGATGTTGAGTATGACTTCAAAGGATCTCTCTGAAGTGCACAGGTCCCCCTTTCATCCCAGCCCTGGCTTCGGACTATCAGCTGGAGGTAATCATCTGCCCTTTGTGTGGCGCTCAGGCCACTACCATTTAAAGTGTGATTGTGGGCCCTTACCATCCTCCCTGTCCCGGAAGACCCATCAGTATGCAGATGAATGCAGATTTAGTTGAGTTTGCTGTGTTGTGGGTGTCTGGAAGGAATGCACAAATGTAGCTGTCGCCCAGACTAGACGTGTATTGTAGACAGACTGTCAGGCACATAGAGCAGTGAGAGAAGAGAAATGCCCACTTTCTAAAAGTGGTGTTTCTAAAGTAGTAATAATAAATCCGACTTTACCAGTAAAGAGGAGTTATCATTACCATTCCAATTATATGAAATATGATGCAGCTACTCCTTTCAGATCATGAATTATGGCTTAAAAGAATCCCCAACTCTGGCCTATCAGAGGAGCAGGCCTCACAGTAATCAAAAATGACTTTGGGAGTTTTACATCACCAGGACATGTAAAACTTAAATGTACATGTTTTGCCTTTTACTTACATGGCACAGTGCCCCATGGGCTACTTAGAGCCTAGCTTTGGGGTGAATTATATGTAAGAAAAGGGGAGTTTAAGGCTTGGCAAGAGGTTTTAAATGCCTAGTGGAAGCACCAGTGAAACTGCACACACAGGCTCTGCAATGGCTGGTCTGAGACCTGTTTAGAGATAATAAACTGGGTGGCACAATCAGTGCCACAGGTCCACTCCACTAGTAGCATTTAATTTACATGCCCTGGGCATAGGGTATGCAACTTTACAAAGAACTTAAAAGTAAAATAAATATGCCAATTATGAATACACCAATGTTACCATGTTTAGGGGAGAAGAACATGCACTTTAGCACTGGTTAGCAGTGGTAAAGTGCTCAGAGTCCTAAGGCCAACTAAAACAATACAGCGAAAAACAGGAGGTGAAAGGTAAAAAGACTGGGGTGAGACCACCCTAAGGATGCCAGGACTAACACATGTCCTCCCCCCCAGCTGAAAATTGGGAAAGCTCCTAACCGATAGGGAATTCTCATCACTAAGGTGGAAAAATCTAGCTAGACCATTGGTATTGGTGTGCTCTACACCAGGTCTGTGTTTCACACTGACGTTCAAAAACTGTGAGTGGACCATCTCAACAGTTTCAGATTTTTGTCCCTCATTTGCATGAGCCACCTGAGGGGCCTGTGGTAAGTCTGAATCAGGAAATGAGAGCCAAAAAGGTAAGGCCTAAAATTCAGGGCCCAAACCACAACAAAAGCTTCTCTCTCAATAGCACTCCACCTCTGTTCCCTGAGAAATAACCTCTTAGAGATGAAGGCTACAGGTTGATTCAGGCCTTCTTCATTGAGCTGTGATAAAACTACCCCTATGCCATGCTCTATGGTATCTGTTTGAACAATAAACTCCTTGGAGATGTCAGGGGCCTTGAGCACAGGGGCTGTGCACATGGCTTGCTTCAGGGTGACAATTGCTTTTTGGCATGCCTCTGTCCAAAACAAGTTTCTGGGCTGCTTCTTAGAAGTCAGCTCAATCAAGGGAGCAACAATTGTGCCATATCCCTTGACAACCCTCCTATAGTACCCAGTGAGGCCCAGGAATGCTCTGACCTCATTCTGGGTTTTGAGGGGTTTCCTGGCCATGATAGTTTTGAACTCGGTCTGGAGGGGCTGCACCTTACTCTCGCCCACCAGGCGTCCCAAGTACACCACCGACCCTTGCCCTATCTGGCACTTACTGGCCTTGATAGTCAGACTTGCCTGTTGCATGGCTTGTAGCACTTCCCAGAGGTAAAAGAGGGGCCCCTTCCAGCTGTTACTAAAGACAGCAATGTCATCCAGGTAGGCAGCTGGGAATGCCTCCAATCCAGCAAGGACCTGCTTCATCAACTTCTGGAAGGTGGCAGGAACATTCTTTAATCCAAATGACATCACTCTAAACTGATAGTGGCCCTCTGGAGTGGAAAAGTCTGACCTCTCCTTGTCTCCTTCTGTTAGGGTGATCTGCCAGTACCCTGATGTAAGATCAAAGGTACTTAAGTACTAGGCAGCACCTAACCTGTCAATGAGCTCATTCCCCCGGGGGACAGGGTGAGCATCAGTCTTTATTACAGAGTTTATCCCTCTATCATCCACACAGAACTTCAGTTCAGATGCGTTGCCCGTCTGTGGTGGCTTTTGAGAACCACAGGACTGGACCACGGGCTACTAGAGGGTTTTTATCAACTACAGCATCTCAAAGACTTCACTGTTGATGCTGGCCCTTACCTTATCTGACAACCTGTAAGATTTGATCTTGACAGGGAGGTTGTCCCCTGTGTCCACATCATGGATTCACAGATGTGTAATCCAAGGAGTATGGAAAAATAGTGAGGAGTACTGTTCCAACACTTGGTGAAGTCCCTCTGCTGTTCATGAGTCAAAGTGTGGGAAAGGATTACTCCTCCCACAGACCCATCCTTCTCCTTGAAGGCTAAGAGGTCAGGGAGAGGTTCACCCTCCTCCTCCTCAGCTTCATCAGTCACCAACAGAGTGGTGAGTTTCATTTTAAGAAAGATACAATAAAATATTTATTATGTTTCCAGCTAGGCTTCAAGAGAAACCTAGAATCATGTTGATGCCCTTGCAATGAGTCTACGCTACATTTGATCTTTTTCTCAAAAATGTCTAAATCATTTATAATCCCTTTCATGAAATTCTAGAAATTTGAGGCACTGTGCTCAAGCATTCTATTTTTTGAAGCAGCTTCATGATGAAGAGACTTGTTTTTATGTAAGGTATTTTTTATGTGCTGCAGTACATTCCGAAAGCACAAAGCACTTTGAGTAGGATGTTTTTATGCATTGCTTTTATCGTTTATGATACAGTTGTATAATTAAATGACTCATTATTATCTTGAGAAGAGTGATGTATGATAATGTAATACTTTTGCATCTGGATATATGTGTATTTATTGCTAATTTTGCACTTTTATGGTTGCTTTGCAACCAAATAAAGAATTCTTGATTCTCTAACCAATGAAAGTGCAGAAAATGCAGACAGTTGAGAACTATTTACAAGCTTTAACCATCAAACACGTAGAAACATATTTAATATGGATTGAAAATTCTATTTGGCGATCTTATTTTATGGTTTTTAGACTTAATTTAATTCACTTTAAAGTCGCATTTCCAATTGACTTCAGACAGTCATTACCATTAAGGAAAAGTTCTATGCCCAAAGAGGAGGGGGGTTCCTAGATGGCGATTATACAGACATAAACATAACACTACCAAAGGCAACAAAACACATCTACAGAATAAGAAAACAACGCACTATAAATGCACAGATTAGGATGACCACATTCTTAGAGGTCATTATAGGCAATGGGCCTGATTTCAAATTTGGTGGTTGGCATATCCTCTTCCAGGGTGATGCAGAAATTTACTACATCACCCCGGGGGAGTTGCTGATCGCAAAATTTTTAAATGTCCATCGGCCCGGCATCTGAAGCATTGACAGAAACTGCCATCAAGGTGATTCCTGCCAATGCACTGCAACGTTTCTGGACGGCTCTTCAAAAAATAACAGAGCCATACGGCAAAGTTTTTTTTTAAAAATTATTTTCAAAAAGAAAAACCCAAAGCCGAATTTCCTTTTGGAAAAAAAGAACAATGCCTACCCATGGCAAGGGAGGCATCGAGCACCTTTCAATGCCCTTTCCTGCTAAAAAAAATTCTGGCATTGACGGGCACTGAAGAATGTCTAAATGTCCTCCCATCTCAATTAGCTGGTCGGACATATAGCCAAACCTCTGACGGCCCTTACTCCATTGGGCCGTCAGAGGAGTTTGCCATGGTGTAGTTGAAATAGTCTGCGCTGTCGTCAAACTATGATCCACCCACATTTAAATCTAGCAAGCGAACCATAGTCTTGGCAGTGAGGGAATTTTCTATAGCGATGGAGTTTCTTCTCCGCCAAGAATTAAATCATCCCACTATTTCCAGTCCTCAACTTTCGTGGATCACTAATTCATTTTGAATGTTGTAGCCTTGCTATGCTTCCACTGACTGAAGTTGACTAAAAGGCCTGAAAACAATGATTTGTTGCTAGTACAGAAGGGTTAGGATGCTGATTCTATTTTTTGCATACTTTGCACGCCGTGCACACAATGTCTAGGAGCAACCCATAAACTCAATGACCATTCTGAACAACCTGATACCATAAACCATGGAAACATACCCACCCTTGAAGAACATGGCTACTGGGTGAGTACGTGTCTTAAGCTCCCTTGCCCAACCCTTCTACACCATTGATAGTCCCCAATGGTACACACAACAGAAAATAAACTTATGTTACATGAAGGTAGTGAGGTAAAAGATTGTCAGTAACTGCCATACAGGTATATAACAAACATACTGACAATGATTAGGATACTTATTATAGGATATCAATGTTCACATCAACAGCTCATAAGAATGTTCTTTTAGTGCAAAATAAAAGAGGTTAGATCATCGTAAAGCATACATTAGGTTGGTTGATTGGCCTACGCAGCTGGAGCTGTGTGCATCGTCACTCTCCCATGCAGCATAGAATATAATTTCTGTATTAGGCAATATGTGCCTATGGAAGATGACACTTCACATAAGGGCCTAGAAGATAATGAGGATGGCTCACAGCCACCTTTAGAATAGGGCAATCACCTGGCAAGAAGGCACATTCTGGACAGTGAAGTAAAAATTAAAAACAAAGGGGCAAAATTCAGGACAAAGGCTATTTTCATGGACACATCTGAGAACACTGCACAATTATAAAATAGAAAGCTGGAAAAAGTGCAAGCTAAAATAGGTTTATGTTCTTTAGTATATATTACACTTTGGAGTATTGAGCAAAGTTATACACTGCAAGCAAAATATTACAGGCAACACAAGAGGTGGTTTTCACAGCTATACCCCGTACCATGAATGATAGTGTCAGATGCAGCAGTCTGTTGCTGAACACTGACTTTGAATTCAGAGTCAGTAGCACTACTAGAGAGTGTAAAACACAGAGAGAAATATGATGGTGGGAAAGGAGAAGAGCAGGCTATATACAGAGAGAGACAGAAGTTTGAAACAATGGGACTGAATAGTAAGAGTAGAGGAAAGCAAGCAAGGATCTGTCAGTCGAGAGAGAAAAAGAACAGATGGAGAAAAGAGGATCACATAAGAAGGTGGGGGTGAGAAAGTAGCAAAAAAAGTTACAGAAAGGTGCCGAGGGTGACAGAGAAAATGTTAAAAAAGAAAAAAAGGGTAGAGGGGGCATGTAAAAGTTGAGGTAGAGGGAACCAAAAGAAAGTATGTGGGAGAGAGGCAGAGACAAATCGGAAAGTATAAACTGTAAACTTAACACTTGTATAGCTCATGACTCACCCGTTAGGGTCTCAAGGCGCTGTACGCATACCGCTGTGGAACCCCTCCTGGCTTTTCCCTGTGAGGCACCCACTCCTGGGCAGGAGTACAACCCCCAGGGTGAAGCCTATCATCCAAGCGCTGTCAGGGCCGTTGTGGAGATTAAGCAAGCTGTTGCCCAGAGTTACAGAGTGGGACCCATTAATTAGATTAGGCACCAAGGAGAGAATTATCTGTTCCAAGGGAATTGAGCCCAAGACCCGCTGAGGTGGGAATTGAACCCTGGTCCTGGGCCAGATCTCTGCATCAGGGTCTGCCACTATGACCATTGTGCCACACTTCAGCAAGAGGAGAAACACATAGAGGAAAGGTAATAAAGATGAAGAGGTTGAATAGGGAATGTGTACAGAGAGATGATATGAGGGTTCACTTTGTAACTTGCATGTCAAGAGCTTTCATTCTCAATTCTAATGTGGCAATCTTTGAAAATCTAGTGCTGTTCTGCTTGTTTCCTTTGATACAACGCAGCGCAGCTGCTTCACTTACTGCCCTGTGTTACGTGGAATGTTAGTGAATATACCCCTCAATGATTTTGCACAGGTGTCAGACATACATTTTATAGTGGACCTTGTATATTGCCCTGCTGCCTTTTCCCTAGAGCCCCACAACAGAAAAAACATACATACATACAGACAGAAAATCACTCCTTGTTAAGAAAAGGCTATTTTTCAAAGAAAGATGAGGAAATCAATCCAAGATTCCAGTATGTAGCATTTGTCTGGCAGGTTGTGGTGTGGCACTAGCAGATTTGAAGATTAGATGAAACAGGACATATTATTTTAGGCATTTCTAATTGTGCTGTTTGTTCTCCGTTAACTGGAAATGTTGAAAAAAACTTTACCTAAAAAGGATTACAATAAAATCAAATCATTCGACATATGGACAATGCCTCCTTACCAGTTCGTCCCACAATCCTATCTTGTAGTGCTTTTGTCTCAGGGTCTGGCACACTGCACAGGCTGCAGGAATGATAGCTACACATAGAGGTGGGTAAGCCAACAAATTAACAGGGTGAGTCAAGCCAGAGCCAAGCTAAGGACCTTGCTAGGCTCTTACAGCCAGTGCACATGCCGATCTCTGGAAATCTTTGCCATGTAAATCATATAGCAAATATGCAAAATATGATAAAGTCTCTTCATAATCAAAAAGTTTTTCTTTAACACATGGAAGTTTTCACATGAATATGTTGCACTGTAGCACTGCACTGCGAAGTACTTAATGAAAGTGATGGTTTTTAAACATGAACTTAGAACCACTCCTTCCCCTTCCCCTGCCCACACCCCGACTCTGGCGACAGTGCTGTCAGTGAAGTAAGAGGCAAGGCAGTTGCCATGTGAATCCCATATGTGGCCTAGATGTTTATGGATTGCAATGTTATAGTCAGTAACACTGGAATTATGCAATTGAACGGCTGCTGTTTTTTTCTCATAATTATGGATTTGCCGCATTTCCCACATAATCCATGATCTGCTGCATAAATCTGTAACAAAAAAAATTTCTTTCTAGCTCAGACGGTTCAAAAGTTACTAAAAACGTGTTGGACGTGCTGCCACACAGTGGAAGGCCCTTTGCAAAGGTTGATGTAGGAAAGTACCATCTTCCTTGGCATGTTACCCCCATTTTTTACCTGTGTGGCATTATGTTTTTGCCTGTCTCACTGGGATCCTGCTGGTCAGGACCCCAGTGCTCATAGTTTATGTCCTAATGTGTGTGTCTATATAGTACTTTCAAGTTGTCACTGTAGGACAGTCACTTCATTTACCAATTTCAATTGGCACACTGGACCCCCTTATAAATCCCTAGTATATGGTACCTAGGTACTCAGGGCATTGGGGTTCCAGGAGATCAATATGGGCTGCAGCATTTATTTTGCCACCCATAGGGAGCCCAGACAAACCCTTGCACAGGCCTGCCTTTGCTGCTGCTTGAAATAACGCACGTGTTATTTCACAGCCATTTTCACTGCACTTAAATAACTTATAAGTCACCTACATATCTAACCTTCACCTGCTGAAGGTTAGGTGCAAAGTTACTAATGTGAGGGCACCCTTGCACTAGCAAAGGTGCCCCCACATAGTTCAGCCCCATTTCAGGGGACTTTGTGAGTGCGGGGGACGCCATTACACGTGTGCACTACATACAGGTCAATACCAATATGTAGCTTCACAATGGTAACTCCAAATATGGCCATGTAACATGTCAAAGACCATGGAATTGTCCCTCCATTCCAAATCTGGTATTGGGGAGCCAATTCCATGCATCCTGGGGGCTTCACCATGGACCCCGTAGCACTGCCAAACCAGCTCTCTGAGACTTGCACTGCAGCTACAGCTGCTGCCGCCTCACAGACAGGGCTCTGCCCTCCTGGCATCTGGGCAGCCCAGTCCCAGGAAGACAGAACAAAGCATTTCCTCTGAGAGCAGGGTGTTACGCCCTCTCCCTTTGGAAATAGGTGTTACAGGCTGGGGAGGGGTAGCCTCCCCAGCCTCTGGAAATGCTTTGAAGAGCACAGATGGTGCCCTCCTTGCATAAGCCAGTCTGCACCGGTTCAGGGACCCCTTCTCCCCTGCTCTGGCACGAAACTGGACAAAGGAAAGGGGAGTGACCACTCCCCTGTCTATTACCACCCTAGGGGTGGTGCCCAGAACTCCTCTAGTGTGTCCCAGCCTTCGGCCATCTTGCTTTGCAAGGTGTAGGGGCACTCTGGAGGGCCAGTGCCAGCAGGTGCCTTTGAGACCCCTCCTGATAGATCCATACCTGATAAGGTAGCCAATCCCCCTCTCTGGGCTATTTAAGGTCTCTCCTGTGGGTTCTCTTCAGATTCTGCTTGCAAGTTTCCTTCAGGAATCCTCTGCAACTACTTTAGCATCCTCTGACGTCGGATCAACCGCAGCCTGCTATAAAAAACACTGTAACTGCAACAAAGTATCCCCATTAGATACTTTTCTTCTGCAACCTCAGCTCCAAGTCAGCAACTGCAGCAGTTTCCATGGTGTGCACGCTCTGAGGACTCCCTGTCTTCATCCTGCACCAGAAAGACCGAAGAAATCTCCCGTGGAGTGACGGAGTCACTCCCCTGCTCCAGCAGGCACCTTCCAAGATGACGACCGGTACCCTTGAGCTCCTCTCACAGTGACGAGTGTGCTCCTAAGGATACAGAGGGTGGACATCATCAACATAGACTGCCCTGAGGTCCTGCTGACGCAATTTGGGGGAGGTAAGACCTTGCCTTCCCAGAGAGCGACGGTGCCCCTGTGTACTGCTTCTTCTTCACCTCCTGAGGCTTCTGTGCACTATTTGCAAAATTCCTTCATGCACAGCCTGGCCCAGGTCCCCAGCACTCCATCCTGTGATGCTCAACTCACTGAGTTGTTCTCCAGCGGCGTGGGATCATCTTTTGTTGTGTTGCATCAACCACATTTTGCACCTCCTTTGTCCCCCTGTCCTGGGACCTTCAGGGGTGCTATCTGGCATCCTGAGGGCTCTCTAAAGTGCTGAGAGCCCTCTCTTCCTCCTCACACAGAGTTGAGGCCCCCAGGTCCCTCCTGGGTCCATCCAGTGCCATTTTGATGCAAAACACACTTTTGTCGTGGCCTAGGCTTGTTGCCGACTTCCAACATAAAATCATGTCTGTGATGATCTTCAAGTCGTGGGACATCCTTTACATCATGCAGGAACCCACTGGCATCTTCCTAGGGTGCATTTCCGGCAGTCTTCGACTAACCAGTGACTCTTCTTTTGCACCCTCTTCTGGGTTGGCATGGCCTCTGTCCTTCCTGGAACTTCTTTCCACTTCTCGATTTGGTCCCCTTCCTTTGCAGGTCTTCAGGTCCAGGAATCCAGCAGTTGTTCTTTGCAGACTTGGTTGGTTGCTGCAAAATCCCAATCAGAAGGTGTAGTGTGTCCTAAGGAAACTTGCAGTACTTTACACCTGTTTTCTGGGCTCTGGGGTGGGGTAATTTACTTACCTTTACTGTATTCTTACTGTCCCAGCGATTCTGCACACACTACATTTGTCTAGGGGGGAATTTGTGATTCGCAAATAATACTATCATAAAATGTGCCACATTATGCTGCATATTTTAAAAAAGATCAGTAGAATACATTTTCCCTATTGACATGCATTGAACCAGAGGCAATTTCAGGCGGGAGACAGGTAAAATAAAGGCATTTTTGGCTCACAAAATCAGGAGTATCCCTCCTGAGTCGGGACTGTTGGCACATATGCGGTCAGCGACAGACAACTTGGCAATGAGCTGGCTGATTGTCGGTGGGTCACGAGGGGGCGCTATTGTATTGAGTGGAGGAGTGCAAGCTGGCACCAACAGGGGGTTCTGCAGATCTCAAAGGTTTCTGCAGGAAAGCGGCATAGCTCGCTGCACTCCCCAGAATTACGGACAAAAGGATTCAATAAAATGCATCATCAAGAACAATCAACATGCAACCCAAATAACGGACGGTCCATGAAATTTACCCTAATGGTCACCCTAATATGGGAGGAGAACAACAGCTGCAGGATGGGACTGCTATTGGAATCAGAAATTACCTCACAATTAACCATTTCTAAAGCAATAGTCAAAACAATTAAATTTCCAATAAAAAGCGCATCAGCAAAAGGTCAGTGACAAATTGGAAGTACCAAGAAAAATAGACTTGCATTCCTGAAAACCATGAAACACCACAGACTTGCACATTCACAATATGACACTGTTGGACTTTTTAGCTTATGCAGGGTCATCCCCAATCTTTTTGCCTCCAGCCTCCGATTTTTTCTGACCTGTTGCTGTTGGCTTTTGAACTCTGAGCACTTTACCACTGCTAACCAATGCTAAAGTGCATATGCTCTCTGTGTAAATGGTATGTAATTTGTTTACCCATGATTGGCATATTTGATTTACTAGTAAGTCCCTAGTAAAGTGCACTAGAAGTGCCACGGCCGGTAAATCAAATGCTACTAGTGGGCCTGCAGCACTGGTTGTGCCACCCACATAAGCAGCTCTGTAATCATGTCTCAGACCTGCCACTGCAGTGTCTGTGTGTGCAGTTTTAACTGTAAATTCGACTTGGCAAGTGTACCCAACTGCCAGGCCTAACCCTTCCCTTTTCTTACATGTAAGACACACCTAAGGTAGGCCCTAGGTAGCCCCAAGGGCAGGGTGCAGTGTATGGTTAAGGTAGGACATATAGGTGGTCATTACAACCCTGGCGGTCGGTGTTAAAGCGGCGGTAAAACCGCCAACAGGCCGGCAAAAAAAAAAATTGAATTACGACCGTGGCGGAAACCGCCAACATAGACAGCCACTTTAACACTCCGACCGCCAAGGCGGTACAAACAAACACCGCGGCGGTAACCGCCAACAGACAGGCGGAAGACAATGTACCGCCCACATTATTACAAGCCACCAATCCGCCACCTTTTCCGGGGCGGATACACCGCGAACAAAAACACGGCGGAAACAGGACTTGGAAGGGAAAACGCTCACCTCTACGCATCCCACGAGGAACCAGGACGCCTTGGAACCGGAACTTCAGATACTGCCAGCCCTTATCTTCCTGTTCCTCTATCAGGAGCACGAACGCCGGCGGAGAAGACCACGGTGAGTACTGCACCTACGACACAGGGGAGGTGGGAGGGAAAAAACAGTGACACACACACGCAACACGCAACACTCCCACCCACACCCACGACAACACACACACTAATACATCATGATACATCACAGTTACACCCCCAACCCCCCCGTGGAAGAATGCAAGGACAAAAGGAAATGAGTCGAATGATTGTAATATATACGAAGACAGTAATCAAAAATATATACATATATTAAGATATTCACACTATAGACAAATATATACACCAAGAATACAAGTCCAAGGTATTCCACTATCATAGTCCGTGGACCACTGGGCCCAAAAGGCATGGGCGAGGCCCACACTCAATACCCGAACAAGACAGAGAGAACACTGCAGGGGCATCAGATATAAATAAAACAGGCACCTCAGGGGAAAGGGAAGGGGGGGCACCTCAGCCAGATGAGTGCACAATGCCAGATCCACGAGGGGGCTCCATGCCCACTGTCCAATCCTGGGGAGTGCAAAGCCACAGTCTCTCAAGTCACTCCAGTGGGTGGTTTGCCCACTGCTTTATCCTGGGGAGTGAAAAGCCACAGTCTCTCAAGTCTCTCCAGTGGGTGGTTTGCCCACTGCTTTATCCTGGGGAGTGCAAAGCCACAGTCTCTCAAGTCTTTCCAGTGGGTGGGTTGCCCACTGCTTTATCCTGGGGAGTGCAAAGCCACAGTCTCTCAAGTCTCTCCAGTGGATCGGTTGCCCACTGTTTTATCCTGGGGAGTGCAAAGCCACAGTCTCTCAAGTCTCTCCAGTGGGTGGGTTGCCCACTGCTTTATCCTGGGGAGTGCAAAGCCACAGTCTCTCAAGTGGATAACAGTCTCAACTGGTTCTGGAGGGGGCTTTGTGCCCAGAGTGCTTCATCCTGCCAAGGACTGAGGTAGTGGATGTATCTCTCCACTGGTTCTGAAGGGGGCTTTGTGCCCAGTGTGCTTCATCCTGCCCGTGGCGGCCTCAGTAGCCTTGGAAGCTATGGAGCTTGTTGGCCTGCGGTGCTGCTGGCGGCGGTGTCCTGGGCAGCGGTGCTGCTGGCGGCGGTGTCCTAGGCAGCGGGGATGGTGGCGGCGGTGTCCTGGGCAGCGGTACTGCTTGCGGCGGTGTCCTGGGCAGCGGGGATGGTGGCGGCGGTGTCCTGGGCAGCGGAACTGCTGGCGGCGGTGTCCTGGGCAGCGGTGCTTCTGACGGCGGTGTCCTGGGCAGCGGTGCTGCTGGCTTTCTTGTCCACTGTGCAGATCTTCCCAGACTTGCTGGTTTTACTGTGCCCCTTCCCCACCTTGGATGGTGGCGCAGCTGTCTCCACACCCCCAACTGTACCCCTGGGAGCGGCTTTGGTGGCTGTTTTCTTTCCCCTCTCCTGCCGGGTACTGGCCAACTTTTTTTGCATTTCAGGTGGGGGACTGTCCGTGCTCTGGCTCCTTGCCACACTGGCTGCCCTGCTGCCTGGCGCACTCCAGAAGCCGGTTACTACTGGCACCACTGATCCAGCAGATGTTGTGGCTGAGGTGCTGGGTTGGGACCTGGAGAGTCGGGCCCTAGAAGACTGAAGGGGTGGGGGAGGTGAGGGAAAGAGGTCAAGGTTGCACAGGAAAAGTTTCTTAGGAACACTGGGACAGGTAGATGGAGGGGGTTTGGGAGTGGAGGAAGAGGTAGTGGTTGTAGGAGGTGTACGTTTGGTGACTTTGGGTGAAGGTGCGTGGGCTGGAGGCTGTTGTGAGGTGGATTTCTGTTGGGTGGGTGTGTGGCTGCATTTGTCTACTTTGGGAGGTGGCCTCACAGATACACTGGGAGAGGACACAGGGGACGTGTGAATGGTAGTGGGGGTGGTGAGTGCACGTGAGCGGGGTGTGGTGGTGGTTATGCTGGTGATGGAGGTGGTGGCTGAGGATATAGTGCATGCAGGTGTGAGTGGAGACTAGACAGGGAGGGAGACGAGGAGGAGGGGGACACAGTGGAGGCAGTGGATGTTGGTGTGTCTGCATGTGTGTGATGCTTGCGTGAGTGGCTGTGGGATGTTTGGTGCTGATGTTTGCCTGAGCTTCCCTTGTGTGTTGAGGTGTGTGCATGCTGGTCTGATGGTGTGCTTGGGACAGGCTGAGGTACAGGGGTTTGGGTCTGGGTGGAGGAAGTTAGAGGGGGGAGGCTAGAGACAGGGACAATCGCTGCCATCAGTGCTGAGGCCAGAGTCTAAAAAGCTTGCTGATGGGCTGGCTGACCAGAGTGAATGCCCTCCAGGTATGCATTGGTTTGTTGCAACTGCCTCTTTACACCCTGGATGGCATTCGAAATGGTAGACTGCCCAACAGTGAGGGACCTGAGGAGGTCAATGGCCTCCTCACTGAGGGCAGCAGGGGTGACACGGGCAGGGGCTGAGGTGCCTGGGGCGAAGGTGATGCCCACCCTCCTGGGTGAGCGGGCACAGGGCAAACGCTGAGGGGTTGCTGGGAGGGATGTGCTGGTGGGGGAGTGGCACTGTACCTGTAGATGCGGTGGGCACAGAGGGGCCCGCGACCGCAAGGGAGCTCCCATCAGAGGAGGAGTCCGTATCGCTTGTGTCAGCTCCTGTCCCTGCCGTGCAGCTCCCCTCGCCCTCTGTCCCACTGGTAAATTCTGACTCCGTAGTGTCGCCCTCCAGGGCCATGTAGGATGCAGCTCCCTCCTGCTCCGGTGCCACTGTTCCTTCGCCTGATGATGCTAATGCACACAAGAACAGGGAGACCACAAAAACGGGGGGGGGGGACAGAAGAAAGACATGTTGAGTGTATGCAATACCACTACCGTTGGCGGACACTACAGACACAGAAGCCCCCTGCACTACGCCGCGCACTTGGAGTTCCCTATTCAATCCCAGGGACATGGGTTACAAGGCTATGCCCGATTGCTGGACACATGGATGTCACAGGAGCCTGACTAGGTGTAGTTGGCACTGTACACAGGTGGGGTGGGGTGCCACAGGGCCTGCCTTAAGAAGGGTCCTTGCCTACTAAACTCGCCCTGGCCTAGGGGAACCCACAGCCCACCTCCCCCACCCAGACACCTACAATGTGCGCTGAATCAGCAGAATAAGAGTATACTCATCCCCTTGTGTCTGCTGTGATGGCCTCATGCGCCCATCCAAGTCTGGAACGCCACCGCCAGGATCCTGAACATCAGGGGGGTCATGGTGCGACGGGCACCCCTCCCACGTTGGGAGGCCATCCCCAGCTGAGCCTCCACCGTCTTCTTACTCCAGCGGCGAATGTTCTCCCATCTTTTCTGGCAGTGGGTGCTCCGTCTGTGGTAGACCCCCAAGGTCCGGACGTCCTTGGCGATGGCACGCCAAATATCTTTTTTCTGGTGGGCGCTGACCTACATGAATAGTACAGGGGAAAAAGATAAGTTAGCACCGTCCGCACCATCACAGTCATTGGCCAGCATCCCTACCCTTGCCATGACGCACATGCACTCACCGTTGTTTCATGCACGCCTCATTCTCACCCCCCCATCTTTCATCCACACCACTCCACACAGGCATTGCCCAAACAGCATGCTCACAGTGTACTTACCTGTTTGTCTGCAGGACCGTAGAGTAGCGTGTACTGGGGGAGGACCCCATCCACGAGTTTCTCCAACTCTTCCGTGCTGAAGTCAGGGGCCCTTTCCCCAGACACACGAGCCATTGTCTCTTCCAGACCGAGGTCACAGCAGAACTTGCAGTGTAGGTCCTCTCCTGTCGAAGATCAGGTATCAAGTGATTGAACAGAGAGAAAATGGCGGTCACGTCCGCGGCGGTGCGTACCGTCACCGCCGGCGTACATCGTCATTGGCTCCTGGGACCCAAAGGGTCCAATGTTAACCAATGCAGGATTGCGCCTCCGTCTTCAACCGCCTACCGTGACGGTGTACAATGCCAGCGCAGTTACCTCATATCCATTTGTCCTACATTACAGGTCAGGCAGCCACCATTTCAGGTGGCCACATGGCATTAATTTTAAATATGTCACACATATCTAGGCCTTGCCTAAACACTCATACAGGCATATGTCGATTTGCTAATATTTCTGAGTATGCTGTGTTTACGTAACTCAAAGTTGGTTGACTCTCTGCTCGCTGTTCTCCTCCATAGGCACCATCCGCTGGGGCATGTGAGGAGATGGCGGCATCCTCCAGTGTACAGACCGCTGGTGGACCTGTCGACAATGGGGGAGCGACATGTGATCATCACCTACATACTTGATCGTGCCACAATCCAGGAACTGTGTGCCCAGTTGGAGCCAGACCTGATGTCAGCTATCTGCCATCCCACAGGAATCCCCCCATCAAGTGCAGGTGCTGTCAGTACTCCATTTCCTAGCAAGTGGGTCATTTCAAACTACAGTGGCCATTGCATCAGGGATGTCCGAGCTTATGTTTTCCAACGTGTTGTCCAGAGTGTTGTCTACCCTGCTGAAACACATGCGGAGCTACATCGTTTTCCCTCAGGTGGAGGATTTGCCTACAGTAAAAGGTGATTTCTATGCCCTGGGACATATCCCCAACATCAAAGGTGCCATTGATGGGACACATGTGGCCTTGGTCCCCTCACGCAGGAGTGAACAGGTGTACAGAAACTGGAAGAGTTACCATTCGATGAATGTGCAGATGGTGTGTTTGGCAGACTAGTACATCTCCCATGTGAAGGCCAAATTCCCAGGCTCAGTGCATGACGCTTACATTTTGAGAAATAGCAGCATCCCTTATGTGATGGGGCAACTCCAGAGGCACCGTGTGTGGCTATTAGGTGAGGACATGGACCCAATACAGTGTGAATAGGTGTCTGGGTCTGGGGTTGTCCCTAAGGGTTAGTGTGTGTCTAACAGTTGTCCCTTGACAATTGCATGTGACTCTGGCTACCCCAACCTGTCATGGCTACTAACCCCAGTGAGGAATCCCAGGACAAGGGCAGAGGAATGCTACAATGAGGCCCATGGGCGAACTAGGAGGGTTATAGAGAGGACCTTCGGCCTCCTGAAGGGCAGGTTCAGGTGCCTCCATATGACAGGTGGTTCCCTATTCTACTCACCAAAGAAGGTGTGCCAGATCATCGTGGCCTGCTGTATGCTTCACAACTTGGCTTTGCGATGACAGGTGCCTTTTCTGCAGGAGGCTGGTCCAGATGGAGGTGTTGTGGCATCTGTGTAGCCTGTGGACAGTGAAGACGAGGAAGCAGAAAAAGAGGACACAGACAACAGGAACACAGTGATGCTGCAATACTTCCAGTGAGACACAGGTAAGAAGACAACACAGCCTGCTACATCTGATTTAATTCTAATACCTTTCATCTGTCTATCATTTTCACCCAGTGTATGGTCACTGAGTTGTCCCTTTCCCTTACGATTTCAGAGATGTGGGTCCCACTGTGTGACATCTGCTTTGTTTCCTCATGGACTAGTGCTGTGTGACATAGGTATGTTGACATTACATTTGATATAGCATTTTGCCACTGTTATTGCAAATAAACATTTTCGAAAGCACAGACTGACTCCAGATTGTTGTTTTGATTTGAGGGTGTTTATTTAAGTGCTCAATAGTGGAGGGGGTTGTAAAATGGTCAAGGGTGATGGTGGAGGAATGTCCATGGCAGAGTCTATTAGCCTCACAGGTGCATTGTCCAAAGGGGCATAGGAAGTGGAGCTGGGGCAGTTTAAGTATGGACAGGGTGACAAAGTGGGACAGAAGGATGACAATCAGGGTGGTCTCATTTCTTGGCGGGGGTCTTGGCATTGTTCTCTGTCTTTGTCCTGGATCTCAGGGACCGTTTGCGGGGTGGTTCTCCATCTGCGGGGTGGTTCTCCATCTGCAGGGGGTGGGGTGCTGGTGTGGTGGTCCTGTGGCGGTGCCTCCTGTCCACTAGTGCCGGTGGAGCTGGTGGGCAGTTCATCGTCCAGGCTAGTGTCAGGGGCCCCTTGTTGTTCCACAGTGTCCCTCCTGGTGTTCATGAGTTCCTTCAGCACCCCTACAATGGTACCCAGGGTGGAATTGATGGATTTGAGTTCTTTCCTGAAGCCCAAATACTGTTCCTCCTGCAGCCGCTGGGTCTCCTGAAACTTGGCCAGTACCGTTTCCATCGTCTCCTGGGAATGCTGGTAGGCTCCCATGATGATGGAGAGGGCCTCGTGAAGAGTGGGTTCCCTGGGTCTGTCCTCCACCTGTCGCACAGCAGCCCACCCAGTTCCCCTGTGTTCCTGGGCCTCTGTCCCCTGAACCGTGTGCCCACTACCACTGCCCCCAGGTCCCTGTTGTTGTTGGGGTGGTGGGTTAGCCTGGGTTCCTTGTAGTGGTGGACACACTGCTGATTGACGTGTCCTGGGGACAGAGGTATGGGCCCGCTGGGTGGGTGATGTGCTGGTGTTTCCAGAGGGGCAAGCTCTGTAGTGGCCTGTGCCAGTGTGAGGGGAACCGACTGTCCCGAGGTCCCAGATGGGCCGGGCTGGTCATCTAGATCCAGCTGGACAGAGCTGCTGTCATCACTGTGGGCCTCTTCTGTGGGTGGAGTGGACATATCTGGACCCTCCTGTCCGGTGATGTTGGGTAGGGGTCATGCAGGGGTATAAAGGAATGATTATTGCATCTGTGTGTGCCATGGTGTGCAATGGGTGGGTGACCGTGTACCCCAGTGCTTGCATTCCTGTGTAGGACCTTGTGTGATAATGGTTTAGGGGGGTGTATGGGTATGTGTAGTGGCCATGCATTGGTGATGGGTGTCCATGCTTTGGTGTTGCATGCAGAGCTTGGTGTTGGGATGGGTGGTTTGTGATATTGGGACATACGTGAGGAGTTGGAGTGATGGGGGTGCGGGCGAGGGTGGGAGTATGTGATAGCATGCAGGTGGGTGGGGGGTGTAATAGTTAAAATTTGACTTACCAGAGTCCATTCCTCCTGCTACTCCTGCGAGGCCCTCAGGATGCAGTATAGCCAAGACCTGGTCCTCCCATGTTGTTAGTTCTGGGGGAGGAGATGGGGGTCCGCCGCCAGTCCTCTGTACCGCGATGTGGTGTCTTGGGACCACAGAACGCACCTTCCCCCGTATGTCGTTCCACCTCCTCCTGATGTCATCCCTAGTTCTTGGGTGCTGTCCCATTTCATTGACCCTGTCCACGATTCTGCACCATAGCTCCATCTTCCTAGCTATGGTGGTGTGCAGCACCTGTGAACCGAATAGCTGTGGTTCTACCCGGATGATTTCCTCCACCATGACCCTGAGCTCCTCCTCAGAGAACCTGGGGTGTCTTTGCGGTGCCAGGGGGTGGTGTGGGTGATGTGTGGGGTGGTGTGTGTTGTGATGTGTGGGGTGATATTTAGAGGTGTGTGGTGTTTTGTGCGTGGATGTTGTGTGAGTGATGGTTTTAAGTGTCTGTGGATGCTAGTTTGTAGATGGTGGTGTCTCTCTCTGGCCCTCAGTCGCAATTGTTGTCATAAGGGTTTGTGGGTGATGTGGGTGTGTGTTTTATATTGTATTGGATGTGTGGGAGTGGTGTGTGTATGTGTATCAGGTGTGTGTATTTGGAATTGTCCAATGTGGATGTGTTTTGTAAATGTGTGTGTATTTTGAGCGCGGCGGTGTGTACTGGCAATGGAATACCACGGTTGAAAGACCGCCACGTGGATTCGTGGGTCGTGATAGTGTGGGCTTATTCCTGTTGGCGTGATGGTGGAGGTTTTGTTATCGCCAGTTTATCACTGACCTTTGGTGTGGCGGACTTGTGTGGGTGTCTGGATTTTGGCAGATTCCGAGCTGTGGGTCATAATGACCGTGGTGGAATTCCACGGCCGCTGTGGAATTCCACGGCCGCGGCAGTGTGTTGGCGGTCTTCTGCACGGCAGTAAGTGGCTTTTACAACCAATGTTGTAATGACCCCCATAGTAATGTGTTTTATATGTCCTGACAGTGAAATATTGCTAAATTCGTTTTTCACTGTTGCAAGGCCTGTCCCTCTCAAAGGTTAACATGGGGGCTACCTTTAAATCTGATTAAAGTGTAGATTCTCTTTGGGAGCGGATGGACATATGGAGTTTGGGGTCTCTGAGCTCACAATTTAAAAATACATCTTTTTTGTAAAGTTGATTTTAAGATTGTGTGTTTGAAAATGCCACTTTTAGAAAGTGAGCATTTTCTTGCTTATACCATTTCTGTGACTCTGCCTGTTTGTGGATTCCCTGTCTGGGTCAGTTTGACAGTTGGGCTGGTTGCACCTCACACTAGACAGTGACACAAAGGGAGCTGGGGTGTAGCCTGCATTTCCTGATGGCAGGACCCCCTGGTGAGTGTCTGGGGCCTTGCCTGGGCAAGGCAGGATTTCACATTCAAAAGAGACTTTACTTTGAAGTAGGCCTACTTCAAAGGAGAAATTGGGTATAAGAAGGGCACCCAAAACCACAGACTTTAGAAACACTTCTGGAACCAAGAGGAACCTCTGCATGGAGAAGAGCTGAATAGCTGAGGAAGAAGAGCTGCCCTGCCTGTGACTGTGCTTTGTGGAGCTATCCTGCATTTGCTGCTTCTGCCAGAGTAAGAGGGCAAAGACTGGACTTTGTGTGCTTCCATCTGGAGAAGAAATCTCCAAGGGCTTGATCTAGAGCTTGCCTCCTGTTGTTTGAAGTCTCAGGGAAAGCAAAGACTTCTCTCTGCCAGCACCTGGAGTCTCTGGAGAGACTCCTACTATGCCCTGTGGTGCCCATCCAGTTCCTGGGACCCTGAAAGGAGAAGCTGGCAGCCTAAAGACAAGAAAGAGCGGGGAAAAGATTGACACAAATCCGATCTGTGGCTGAAAAACAACGTGCCACCAGCTCCGCAGCTGAGAAACGACGCTCGCAGGAAACACGACCGAAGAATCGACGCACGGAGCAGGAGAAACGACACGCAGCATCGCTGACTGAGGCTGGGAGATCACAACCTGCGCTGCAGGATTTTCGGATCATACTGCGGCTGGATTTTCGACTCACGTACCGCCGTGCGGAGTTATTTTTGACGCACACCCGCCCGTGCAGATTTATTTTTGACGCGCACCAGGTACATTTTCACTCTAGTAGCGCAAGTGTGTGTTTAAAACTACTTAAAGACTCTTTTTGCATTTTTATTGATAACGTGACTTGTGTATGGTGGATTTTTGTCATTTTGCTCTTGTTTTGTTTAGATAAATATTTCCTATTTTTCTAAACTGGTGTTGTGTCATTTTGTAGTGTTTTCATTAAGTTACTCTGTGTGTTGGTACAAATACTTTACACCTAGCACTCTGAAGTTAAGTCTACTGCTCTGCCAAGCTACCAAGGGGGAAAGCAGCGGTTAGCTGAGGGTGATTCTCTTTTACCCTGACTAGAGGAGTGAGGGTCCTTGCATGAACAGGGGGTAACCTGACTGTCAACCAAAGACCCCATTTCTAACAGACACCCAATGCCCATCAACCATCCCAAATACCACCTAACTTTATTGCTGTAAACTATAGTCCTAGAGAAACAAACTTTGCCCATTGAGACAAACCAACTCTCTAAGCACTACTTATATACAATGTGTAGGAGGCTGGCCTGGCTTGTAGTGGGTACCAGAGGTACTTACACCTTGTGCCAGGTCCAGTTATCCCTTATTAGTGTAGAAGAGGTGTTTCTAGCAGCTTAGGCTGAGAGAAGGTAGCTATGGCAAAGCAGCTTAGGCTGAACTAGGAGACATGTAAAGCTCCTAATATACCACTGGTGTCATATGCACAATATCATAAGAAAACACAATACACAGATGTACTAAAAATAAAGGTACTTTATTTTTATGACAATATGCCAAAAGTATCTCAGTGGGTACCCTCAGTATGAGGATAAGAAATATACACAAGATATATGTACACAAACCAAAATTATGCAGATAAAAGCAAAAGGAAGTAATGCGAGCAATGTAAAGTTACAGTAGATTGCAATAGGAGCACATAGGTATAGGGGCAACACAAACCATATACTCCAAAAGTTGAATGCGAACCACAAATGGACCCCGAACCTTTGTGAGCTTGTAGAGGGTCGCTGGGACTGTAAGAAAACAGTGAGGGTTAGAAAAATAGCCCACCCCAAGACCCTGAAAGGTAGGTGTAAAGTGCACCTACTACCCCCAGAGGGCACAGAAGTCATGATAGGGGGATTCTGCAGGAAGAACAAACACCAGCAATGCAACAACAGTGGATTTCCGGACCTGAGTACCTGTAAGACAAGGGGACCAAGTCCAAGAGTCGCGACAGTGTCGAGAGTGGGCAGGCGCCCAAGAAATGCCAGCTGAGGGTGCAAGGAAGCTGCCACCTGTTGGTAGAAGCTTGGTGTTCTGCAAGAACGAAGAGGACTAGTAACTTCCCCTTTGGAGGATGGATGTCCCACGTCATGACGAAGCTTGCAGAGGTGTTCCTACACAGAAAGACCGCAAACAAGCCTTGCTAGCTGCAAGGGTTGTGGTTAGGGTTTTTGGATGCTGCTGTGGCCCAAGAGAGACCAGGATGTCGCTACTTGGAGGAGGAGACAGAGGGGGCGCCCAGCAAGTCAAGGAGCCCTCACAGAAGCAGGCAGCACCCGCAGAAGTACCTGAACAGGCACTTAGAAGAAAAGTGAACCGGAGTCCACCCGAAGTGACAAAAGGGAGTCCCACGATGCCGGAGGACAACTCAGAAGGTTGTGCACTGCAGGTTAGAGTGTCGGGGACCCAGGATTAGCTGTGTACGAAGGAAATCCTGGAAGAGTGCACAGGAGCCGGAGCAGCTGCAAATCATGCGGTACCCAGCAATGCATTCTAGCGTGGGGAGGCAAGGACTTACCTCCACCAAACTTGGACTGAAGAGTCACTGGACTGTGGGAGTCACTTGGACAGAGTTGCTGAGTTCCAGGGACCACGCTCGTTGTGCTGAGAGGGGACCCAGAGGACCGGTGATGCAGTCTTTTGTTGCCTGCGGTTGCAGGGGGAAGATTCCGTCGACCCACAGGAGATTTCTTTAGAGCTCTTGGTGCGGAGAGGGGGCAGGCTACCCCCAGAGCATGCACGACCTGGAAACAGTCGAGAAAGCCGGCAGGATGAAGCGATACAAGGTTGCAAGTAGTCGTCTTGCTACTTTGTTGCAGTTTTGCAGTCGTCCTGAGCAGTCAGCGGTTGATCCTTTGGCAGAAGGTGAAGAGGGAGATGCAGAGGAACTCTGGTGAGCTCTTACATTCGTTATCTTGTGAGATCCCCAAAGCAGACACCCTAAATAGCCAGAAAAGAAGGTTTGGCTACCTAGGAAGGAGGATTGGCTACCAAGAGAGGTAAGAGTCTATCAGAAGGAGCCTCTGACGTCACCTGCTGGCACTGGCCATGCAGAGCAGTCCAGTGTGCCACAAACACCTCTGTTTCCAAGATGGCAGAGGTCTGGGACACACTGGAGGAACTCTGGGCACCTCCCCTGGGAGGTGCAGGTCAGGGGAGTGGTCACTCCCCTTTCCTTTGTCCAGTTTCACGCCAGAGCAGGCTGGGGGATCCCTGAACCGGTGTAGACTGGCTTATGCAGAGATGGGCACCATCTGTGCCCATCAAAGAATTTCCAGAGGCTACTCCTCCCCAGCCTTCACACCTATTTCCAAAGGGAGAGGGTGTTACACCCTCTCTCAGAGGAAGTCCTTTGTTCTGCCTTCCTGGGCCAGGGCTGCCTGGACCCCAGGAGGGCAGAAACCTGTCTGTGGGGGTGGCAGCAGCAGCAGCTGCAGTGGAGACCCCAGAAAGGCAGTTTGGCAGTACCCGGGTTCTGTGCTAGAGACCCGGGGGATGATGGAATTGTCCCCCCAATGCCAGAATGGCACTGGGGTGACAATTCCATGATCTTAGACATGTTACATGGCCATGTTCAGAGTTACCATTGTGAGGCTGTACATAGGTAGTGACCTATGTACAGTGCACGCGTGTAATGGTGTCCCCGCACTCACAAAGTCCGGGGAATTTGCCCTGAACGATGTGGGGGCACCTTGGCTAGTGCCAGGGTGCCCTCACACTAAGTAACTTTGCACCCAACCTTCACCAGGTGAAGGTTAGACATATAGGTGACTTATAAGTTACTTAAGTGCAGTGGTAAATGGCTGTGAAATAACGTGGACGTTATTTCACTCAGGCTGCACTGGCAGGCCTGTGTAAGAATTGTCAGAGCTCCCTATGGGTGGCAAAAGAAATGCTGCAGCCCATAGGGATCTCCTGGAACCCCAATACCCTGGGTACCTCAGTACCATACACTAGGGAATTATATGGGCGTACCAGTGTGCCAATGTGAATTGGTAAATTTAGTCACTAGCCTGTTAGTGACAAATTTGGAAAGCAGAGAGAGCATAACCACTGAGGTTCTGGTTAGCAGAGCCTCAGTGAGACAGTTAGGCATCACACAGGGAACACATACAGGGCACATACTTATGAGCACTGGGACCCTGCCTGGCAGGGTCCCAGTGACACATAGACTAAAACAACATATATACAGTGAAATATGGGGCTAACTTGCCAGGCAAGATGGTACTTTCCTACACAATGCCTTCATCCTTACCACAGTCTACATACACACATGTAACCTTACCAACAGCAAAGACCATTAAACTAATACAAACCAGTGCTTAATTTGGGCAGGTGGTTTCCGGTGCGGGCATCAGCACTTATGTTTAAGGGGTGGCACTTATTTTTCTGTATCAGGCATTTACAGCGAGCAAAAGACACTAATGGGAAAGACAGAGGAAGAGAAAAACGAAAAAGCGTCACAAAGGGAGAAAGCAGAAAGCTGCAGGAGTGAGCTGAAGGGCAAGGAATGCCTGTAAATGGATTTGAGGCCTGGGATGATTTCAGGATTAGGCTGCCTCAGTATGTTGTGCTCGCACATTTAATTTAAATGCAGCATCCACATGTTTCAGGGGAGAGCTCTGGGTTACCGGCATGTTTTTATTTACAAATAAGCACTGATACAAACCATTACATTTACAGGCAAACAATGCACACTACAACTACACAATTAAAGTGCACTTTCTTGCTGGTGAACAAAAGATGCTTCCGATCCAAATGCATTTTGTTCCATCTTCGCAAGAACATGCCTAGTGTAGCTACGTCTAACACTTGCCTAGTTCCTCTGCTGCTCAGAGAACATGCAGTTCGTGCTTCAATTCTTTTTCTACTAGTGATATCAATGATTGTGTGGACATGTTCCTCAGAGGGGATGAGCTATAGCTCTGGTGAAGTTCATCCTCCTGTCATAAGGCTCTCACTTCTGTGCTTTAAAAGCAAATTCTGTAGACAATGTTTTAAATCGTGAAATCACTCCTTGCAATCTTCAACTGTTCTTGGGTGTGCTGAGACTGGACTTACATTTAATGTGATTTGTTTCCAAATCTTTGCAGTGTTTACAATTGTTTTTCGTAACAAATGACCCAGAAACGGGGTCTCTAATTTTTTAACAATCTCCTCTACCATTGCCTGCAATTCAGAAGGCTTACTAAATTTATACTTCTTGAGTGCTCAGAAGCCGTGGTGTTCACATGGCAGGACAGATGGGATAGTTGGCACTCTATTCTGGGAGACTGCAGTGGATTGTAATCCACAAAACGGCAGACAGGAGGTGTTGAATATCATGTGGTGGTCGCAAAGGATGTTTAGTTTTAATTCTTCAACACTGAGGCCCATATTTAGACTTTTTGACGCAAACCAGCGCCAGCTAACGCCATTCCTACGCGCCATGCGGGCGCCTTATTTAAGGATTGACGTTAGCCAGCGCGGCTGGCTGGTCAGAGGAAAAAAAATGACTCAAACCAGGCAGCGTAGGCGTAGGGGAAAATGGGGGTTGTGCATCAAAAAATGGTGCAAGTCAATTTTGAGTAAAAAATCATGGCTCAAACTGGACTTGCGCAATTTTTTGATGCACAACCCCCATTGAAATGACTCCTGTCTTAGCAAAGACAGGAGTCATGCCCCCCTGCCCAATGGCCATGCCCAGAGGACTTCTGTCCCCTGGGCTTGGTCATTAAGCAGAGTGGCATGTAGGGGGGCCCAAATTAGGCCCCCCTATGGCACTTAAAAAAAAAAAACAATACTTACCTCATCTTACCTGTACTTACCTGGGATGGGTCCCCCAATCCATGGGTGTCCTCCAGGGGTGGGTGGCGGTGGCAGGGGGTGTCTCTGGGGGCAAGGAAGGGCACCTCTGGACGGCTTCCATGGTCAAGTGAGCCCACAGGCCCCTTAACGCCTGCCCTCACCCAGGCGTTAAAAAACGGCGCACAGCCTGATTTTAAGACCCGCCCCCTCCTGTGCGTCAAAATGACGCGGGAGTATAAATAAAGTGCACAGGCCTTAAAGTCATTTTTTAGGTGGGGCGGGAATTTTGACGTCCGCGGGGTCGGGCGTCATAGTATAAATTTGGTGCACAGTTTGCGCCCAATGTGCGTCAACATTTTTGACACACATTCGGCGCAAACTGTGTACAAATATGCCCCTGAATGTGCAGTGAAACTTGATTTAGCACCAGAAAGGTTACATGTTTTTTTGGATATAATGGGGGTCATTACAACATTGGCGGTAAAAGCCGCTTACAGCCGTGCAGAAGACTGCCAATACACCGCCACGGCTGCGGAATTCCGCCACGGGCATTATGACCCACAGCTCGGAATCCGCCAAAATTTAGACATCCACACAAGTCCGCAACACCAAAGGTCAGTGATAAACTGGCGAAAACAAAACCTCCACCGTCACGCCAACAGGAATACGCCCACACTATCACGACCCACGAATCCACGCGGGGGTCTTTCAACCGCGGTAGTCCATTGGCGATACACACCGCCCGCTCAAAATACACACACTCTTACAAAACACATCCACATTGGACAATTCCAAATACACACACCTGATACACATACACGCACCACTCCCACACACCCAATACAATATAAAACACACACCCACAAACCCCTACGACAACAACTGAGACTGAAGGCCACAGAGAGACACCAACATCTACAAACGAGCATCCACAGGCACTCAACACCATCACCCACATAATATCCACGCACCTCACACAACACACCACTAAATATCACCCCACACATCACAACACACACCAACCCACACATCACCCACACCACCCCATGGCACGGCAAAGACACCCCAGGTTCTCTGAGGAGGAGCTCAGGGTCATGGTGGACGAAATCATCCGGGTAGAGCCACAGCTACTCGGATCACAGGTGGAGCACACCTCCATAGCTAGGAAGATGGAGCTTTGGCGAAGAATCGTGGACAGTGTCAACACAGTGGAACAGCACCCAAGAAATAGGGATGACATCAGGAAGAGATGGAACGACCTACGGGGGAAGGTGCGTTCCGTGGTCTCAAGACACCACATCGCAGTACAGAGGACTGGCGGCGGACCCCCACCTCCTCCCCCACTACTAACAACATGGGAGGAGCAGGTCTTAGCTATTCTGCATCCTGAGGGCCTCGCAGGAGTAGCTGGCGGAATGGACTCTGGTAAGGCAAATCTTCACTACTGTATTCTCCACCCTACCTGCATGCCATCACATACCTCCACCCTCGCCCTCACCCCCATCACTCCTACTCCTCACAAATGTCCCAATATCACAAACCACCCATCCCAACACCAAGCCCTGCATGCAACACCAAAGCATGGACACCCATCACCAAAGCATGTCCACTACAGATACCCATACACCCCCCTAAACCATCATCACACAAGGTCCCACACAGGAATGCAAGCACTGGGGTACACGGTCAACCACCCATTGCACACCATGGCACACACAGATGCAATAATCATGCTTTTACACCCCTGCAGGACCCCTACCCAACATCACCGGACAGGAGGGTCCAGACATGTCCACACCACCCACAGAAGAGGCCCACAGTGATGACAGCAGCTCTGTCCAACTGGATCTAGACGACCAGCCCAGCCCATCTGGGACCTCGGGACAGTCGGTTCCTCTCACACAGTCACAGGCCACCACAGAGCTTCCCCCCTCTGGAAACACCAGCACAGCACCCACCCAGCGGGCCCATACCTCTGTCCCCAGGACATGTCAATCAGAAGTGTGTCCACCACTACAGGGAACCCAGGCTAACCCACCACCCCAACAACAACAGGGACCTGGGGGCAGTGGGCACATCGTTCAGGGGACAGAGGCCCAGGGAAACAGAGGAACTGGGGGGGCTGCTGTGCGACAGGGGAAGGACAGGCCGAGGGAACCCACTCTCCACGAGGCACTCTCCAACATCATGGGAGCCTACCATCATTCCCAGGAGACGATGGCAACGGTACTGGCCAAGTTTCAGGAGACCCAGTGGCTGCGGGAGGAACAGTATTTGGCCTTCAGGGAGGAACTCAAATTCATCATTTCCACCCTGTGCACTATTGTAGGGGTGCTGAAGGAAGTCCTCAACACCAGGAGGGACACTGTGGCACAACAAGGGGCCCCTGAAACTAGCCTGGACGATGAAGTGCCCACCACCTCTGCCGGCACTAGTGGACAGGAGGCACCACCACAGGACCACCACACCAGCACCCCACCCCCTCAGATGGAGAACCACCCCACAAACGGTCCCTGAGATCCAGGACAAAGACAGAGAACGATGTCAAGACCCCTGCCAAGAAATAAGACCACCCTGATTTATATCCTTTTGTCCCACCTTGTCACCCTGTCCATCCTCAAACTGCCCCAGCTCCACTTCCTATGCCCCTTTGGACAATGCACCTGTGAGACTAATAGCTTGGACTCTGCCATGGACATTCCTCCACCATCACCCCTCACCATTTTACAACCCTCACCAATATTGGGCACTTAAATAAACACCCTTAAAGCACAAAACAATCTGGAGTCTGTCTGTGATTTCGAATTAGTGTATTAGCAATTACAGTGACAAAATGCTCTTTCAAATGTAATGTCAACATACCTATGTCACACAGCTCTAGTCCATGAGGAAACAAAGCAGATGTCACACAGTGGAACCCAAATCTGTGAAATCGTAAGGGAAAGTGACAACTCAGTGACTATACTCTGGGTGAAAAGGCCAGACAGTAGAGCGGTAGTAGTTTTAAAGTACATGTAGCAGGCAGGTTTGTCTTCTTACCTGTGTCTCACTGGAAGTATTGCAGGATTACCGAGTTCCTGTTGTCGATGTCCTCTTCTTCTGCTTCCTCGTCTTCACTGTCCACAGGCTCCACAGCTGCCACAACACCTCCATCTGGACCATCCTCCTGCAGAAAAGGCACCTGTCATCGCAAACCCAAGTTGTGAAGCAAACAGCAGGCCACGATGATCTGGCACACCTTCTTTGGTGAGTAGAATAGGGAAGCACCTGTCATATGGAGGCACCGGAACCTGGCCTTCAGGAGGCCGAAGGTCTGCTCTATAATCCTCCTAGTTCACCCATGGGCCTCATTGAAGCGTTCCTCTGCCCTTGTCCTGGGATTCCTCACTGGAGTCAGTAGCCATGACAGGTTGAGGTAACCAGAGTCACCTGCAAATGGCGAGGGACAACTGTTAGACACACACTAACTCTTAGGGATATCCCCAGAACCAGACAACTATTCCCACTGATTTGGTTCCAGGTGCTCACCTAATAGTCACACCCGGTGCCTCTGTAGTTGCCCCATCACATAAGGGATGCTGCTATTCCACAGGATGTAGGTGTCATGCACTGAACCTGGGAATTTTGCATTAACATTGGAGATGTACTGGTCTGCCAAACACACCATCTGCACATTCATCGAATGGTAACTCTTCCGGTTTCGATACACCTGTTCACTCCTGCGGTGGGGGAACAAGGCCACATGTGTCCCATCAATGGCACCTATGATGTTGGGGATATGTCCCAGGGCACAGAAGTCACCTTTCACTGTAGGCAAATCCTCCACCTGAGGGAAAATGATGTAGCTGCGCATGTGTTTCAGCAGGGCAGACAACACTCTGGACAACACGTTGGCAAACATAGGCTGGGACATCCCTGATGCTATGGCCACTGTTGTTTGAAATTACCCACTTGCTAGGAAATGGAGTACTGGCAGCACCTGCACTTGAGGGGGGATTCCTGTGGGATGGCGGATAGCTGACATCAGGTCTGGCTCCAACTGGGCACACAGTTCCTGGATTGTGGCACAATCATGTCTGTAGGTAATGATCACATGTCTTTCCTCCATTGTCGACAGGTCCACCAGCGGTCTGTACACCGGAGGATGCCGCCATCTCCTCACATGCCCCAGCGGACGATGCCTATGGAGGAGAACAGCGAGCACAGAGTCAACCAACCCTGAGATACGTAAACACAGCTTACTCCGAAAACTATTCATAAACCGAATTTTGCCTGTATGAGTGTTTAGCCAAGGCCTAGGTATGTGTGACGCAGTCAAAAATAAAGCCATGTGGGCCCCTGAAATGGCGGCTGCCTGACCTGTAAAGTGGGACAATGGGATATAAGGTAACTGCGCTGGCGTTGTACACCGTCGCGGTCGGTGGACGAAGACCGCGGCTTAATTCTGTATTGGTTAACATTGGACCCTATGGGTCCCAGGAGCCAATGACGATGTACGCCGGCGGTGACGGTACGCACCGCCGCGGACGTGACCGCCATTTTCTCACTGTTCAATCACTCGATACCTGATCTTCGACAGGAGAGGACCTACACTGCAAGTGCTGCTGTGACCTCAGTCTGGAAGAGACAATGGGACGTGCGTCTGGGGAAAGGGCCCCTGCCTTCAGCACGGAGGAGTTGGAGAAACTCGTGGATGGGGTCCTCCCCCAGTACACGCTACTCTACGGTCCTCCTAACAAACAGGTAAGTACACCGTTACCATGCTGTATGGGCAATGCCTGTGTGGAGTGGGGTGGATGAAAGATAGGTGGGGGAGAATGAGGTGTGCATGAAACGACAGTGAGTGCATGTGCCACATGGCAAGGGTAGGGATGTGGGCCAATGACTGTGATGGTGTAGTTGGTAATTACTTTTCTTTTTCCCCTGTACAATTCCTGTAGGTCAGCGCCCACCAGAAGAAGGACATTTGGCGTGCCATCGCCAAGGAAGTCTGGACCCTAGGGGTCTACCACAGACGGAGCACCCACTGCCGGAAAAGATGGGAGGACATTCGCCGCTGGAGCAAGAAGACGGCGGAGGCCCAGCTGGGGATGGCCTCCCAATGTGGGAGGGGTGCCCGTCGCACCATGACCTCCCCGATGTTAAGGATCCTGGCGGTGGCATACCCGGAGTTGGATGGGCGCATTAGCAACAAGGGGGTGAGTACACTCTCATTCTGCTGATTCAGTGCGCATTGGAGGTGTCTGGGTGGGGGAGGTGGGCTGTGGGTTCCCTTAGGCCAGGACGAGTTTGCTAGGTCAGTCCCCTTTTTCAGGCAGTCCCTGTGGCACCCCACCTGTGTACAGTGCCAACTACACCTAGTCAGGCTCCTGTGACATCCATGTGTGCCGAAATCGGCCATAGCCTTGTAAGCCATGTCCCAGGGGTTGAATAGTGGACCCCAAGTGCGCGGCGTAGTGCAGAGGGCTTCTGTGTCTGTCGTGTCCGCCAACGGTAGCAGTATTGCATGCACTCAACATGTCTTTCTTCTGTCTCCCCCCCCCCCCCTTTTTGTGGTCTCCCTGTACTTATGTGCATTGTACTTATGTGCATTAGCATCATCAGGCGGAGGAGCAGTAGCACCGGAGCAGGAGGGAGCTGCATCCCACATGGCACTGGAGGGTGACACTACGGACTCCGAATTCACCAGTGGGACGGAGGGCGAGGGGAGCTCCACGGCGGGGACAGGAGCTGACACCAGCCATACGGGCTCCTCCTCTGATGGGTGCTCCCTTCCGGTGGCGGCCCCATCTGTGCCCCCCGCATCTACAGGTACAGCCGCCACCCCCCCCTACCAGCACCGCTCTCCCAGCAGCCGTCAACCTTTGCCCCGTGCCCGCTCACCCAGGAGGGTGGGCATCACCTTCGCCTCAGGCACCTCAGCCCCTGCCCCAGTCACCTCTGCTGCCCTCAGTGAGGAGGCCATTGACCTCCTAAGATCCCTCACTGTTGGGCAGTCTACCATTTTGAATGCTATCCAGGGTGTAGAGAGGCAGTTGCAACAAACCAATGCATTTCTGGAGGGCATTCATTCTGGTCAGGCAGCCCTTCGGCGAGCTTTTCAGACTCTGGCCTCAGCACTGATGGCAGCCATTGTCCCTGTCTCTAGTCTCCCCCCTCCAACTTCCTCCACCCAGACCCACACCCCTGTACCTCAGCCTATCCCAAGCACACCATCAGACCAGCATGCACACAATTCAACACACAAAGGAAGCTCAGGCAAACATAAGCACCTCACATCCCACAGGCACTCACGCAAGCATCACACACATGCAGACACACCAACATCCACTGCCTCCACTGTGTCCCCCTCCTCCTCTTCTCCCTCCTCCCTCCCTGTCTCATCTCCACTCACACCTGCATGCACTACATCTTCGGCCACTACGTCCATCACCTTCACACCCACCACCACACCCCGCTCACGTGCAGTCACCACCCCCACTACCATTCACATATCCCCTGTGTCCTCTCCCAGTGTGTCTGTGAAGCTACCTCCCAAGGTACACAAAAGCAGAAAAACACCCACCCGCCATCCACCTCACGACAGCCTCCAGCCCATGCACCTTCACCCAAAATCAGCAAACGTACACCTCCTATGACCACAACCTCTTCCTCCACTCCCAAACCCCCTCCAGCTACCGTCCCAGTGTTCCTAAGAAACTTTTCCTGTCCAGCCTTGACCTCTTTCCCTCACCTCCCCCACCGTGTCAGTCTCCTAGGGCCCGACTCTCCAAGTCCCAACCTGGCACCTCAGCCACAACATCGGCAGGACCAGTGGTGCCAGTAGTCACCGGATTATGGAGTGCACCAGGCAGCAGGGCAGGCAGTGTGGCAAGGAGCCACAGCACGGACAGTCCCCCACCTGTCTAGCATAAAACGTCGGACAGTGCCCGGCGGGAGAGGGGAAAGACACCAGCCACCAAAGCTGCTCCCATGGGTACAGTTGAGATTGTGGAGACAGCTGCGACACCATCCAAGGTGGGGAAGGGGCACAAGAAAACCGGCAAGTTTGGGAAGATCAGCACAGTGGACAAGACCGCCATCAGCCCCGCTGCCCAGGAGGCAACCGCCAGCAGCCCCACTGCCCCAGACAGGACCGCCAGCAGCAGCCCCGCTGCCCAGGAGGCGACTGCCAGCAGCCACACTGCCCCAGACAGGACCGCCAGCAGCTGTCCCGCTGCCCAGGAGGCGACCGCCAGCAGCCACACTGCCCCAGACAGGACCACCAGCAGCAGCCCTGCTGCCCAGGAGGCAACCGCCAGCAGCCCCACTGCCACAGATAGGACTGCCAGCAGCTGAACCGCTGCCAAGGACACTGCCGCCACAAGCACCGCTGCCAAGGACACCGCCGCCACAAGCACGGCACACTCATGAGCGCAAAAAGCTCTGACGCTACTGAGGCCGCCACGAGCAGGATGAAGCACCCTGGGAGCAAGGCCCCCTCCAGAACCAGTGGAGATTGACATCCACTACCTAGGTCCTTGGCAGGATGAAGCACACTGGGCACAAGGCCCCCTCCAGAACCAGTGGAGATTGACATCCACTACCTCAGTCCTTGGCAGGATGAAGCACTCTGGGCACAAGGCCCCCTCCAGAACCAGTGGAGATTGACATCCACTACCTCAGGCCTTGGCAGGATGAAGCACTCTGGGCACAAGGCCCCCTCCAGAAGCAGTGGAAATTGACATCCACTACCTCAGTCCTTGGCAGGATGAAGCACTCTGCGCACAAGGCACCCTTCTGAATCAGTGGAGATTGACATCCACTTGAGAGACTGTGGCTTTGCACTCCCCAGGATTGCCCACTGTAGAGACTTCAGAGACTGTGGCTTTGCACTCCCCAGGATTGAACACTGGGCATGGGGCCCCCTCGTGGATTTGGCGTTGTGCACTCAACCGGCTGAGGTGCCCCCCCCCTTCCCTTCCCCCTGAGGTGCCTGTTTTACTTCTATTTGATGCCCCTGCAGTGTTCTCTCCATCTTGTTTGGGTATCTTGTGAGGGCCTCGCCCATGCCTTTTGGGCCCAGTAAGCCACGGACTATGATGATGGATTCCCTTGGACTTGTGTTCTTGGTGTATATAATTGTATATAGTATAAATGTATGTATTTGTAAATATTTTTGATGTATGTAATTGAATATATCACAATTATTCGACTCATTTCCTTTTGTCCTTGCATTCTTCCAGGGGGGGTTGGGGGGTGTAACTGTGATGTATCAATATGTATTAGCGTGTGTGTTGTAGTGGGTGAGGGTGGGGGTGTTGCGTGTGTGTGTCACTCTCTTTTCCCTCCCCCCTCCCCTGTGTTGTAGGTGCAGTACTCACCGTTGTCTTCGCCGCCGGCGTTCGTGCTCCTGGTAGAGGAGCAGGAAGATAAAGGCTGGCAGAATCTGGAGCTCGGGTTCCATGGCGTCCTGATTCCTCGTGGGGTGTGTAGAGGTGAGGGTTTTCCCTTCGAAGTCCTGTTTCCGCCGTGTTTTTGTTCGCGGTGAATCCGCCCCGGAAAAGGTGGCGGATTGGTGGGTTGTAATACTGTGGGCGGTACATTGTCTCCCACCTGTCTGTTGGCGGTTACCGCTGCGGTGTTTGTTTGTACCGCCGTGGCGGTCAAAGTGTTAAAGTGGCTGTCTATGTTGGCGGTTTCCGCCATGGTGAATTCCATTTTTTTTACCGCCGGCCTCTTGGTGGTCTTACCGCCGCTTTAACGCCAACCGCCAGGGTTGTAATGACCACCAATATTTCCTGTCAATGCAGCGTTTATGAGCATGGTCAGCTTTTATGGCCCGCAATACAGGCCATTAAAACCGTTTGAGTGGGGAAAAAGCAGGTGTGGTAAAATCAAACTTGGTAATTCCGATTCTGCAGAAACCAGAAAATACTTATAAGAAAGCAAATTTCCTGAGCTCGTATGTGGATTTACCAACCAGTAATGATATTTCAAGTTTGATTTTAACACACTCAATTAACTCCATTGATAATCGGGACTTCAGTGCTTGCCATTTGAGGCACATTACCCATATTTTAATATTGAAGTATCCACCAGTTTTAAGTGAGTTCACCTAATTTTTTTTGTTATTTTATCAAAGGCTGTAAGAGCAAGGTCCAAGCGTAGTATCAGGCTAGCCTTCGGTTTCCTAATAACAAATGAAGGCCCGTATTTATACTTTTTTAGGGCCGCATTTGTGCGCTTTTTGACGCAAAAGCGGCGCAAAGTTACAAAATACTTTTTATGTCTTGTACCCAAACTCAATATTAAGAAAGCTCAAAAATGGCGTAATTGCATTGGTTTTCTATGTAATGTATTAGAATCAAGTTCATGTGCAGGCTTTTGATGTATTACTTTTGGTCAAAGTTAACTTGCTGACATTATAGCGTTGACATGCTCTTCAAAAAGGTATTTCCTTTGATCCTACAAATAACATTGACTTCCTGCCTGACGCCTGATGCATCTGCTGTACTGGAGTGGTGGTGACGCGACGGTCTTGTGGAAGCTGCCACTACACGCCGAAACTGGAAAAATAGGAAAACAAGGAGGCGGAGCAAACAAGGAAGAGGAGAATTAACTCTGTGGAAGTTACTAATGAAGTCTGGTGAATCTGGTCTGGTGAACTCGGTAACATTGGCTACTTTAGCACCTAATCCCCAATTTCTTAGAGTCTATGAAGGGTGTTATAGAGCAGCGGCACACCCCAGGCTGCAGGTTCCCCCTCGGTTAGGAGTGTGCATAATGGTGTCGGCCCCCCACGGGGAGCCGTGGGGAGCGTGGCACGTGGGGGTGTGTGGGCACCAGTGCGGCCTAAGCAGTATAGAGTGGACTGTATGGTGTGGGGAAAGGAAGTAATACCAGACACCCCAAACTGTTATTGATGACAATAAAGACCAAAGATCACCACGAAGGAGAGGGGTGGAGGGGGCAACAGCAAAACAGCGTGATAGCATCTTGGCATCAGTGTGCATGAGGACTGCAGAGGTAAGTGCTCAGTGGGAACACCAAGGGAATATAAAAAACATTGGAGGTGTCAATACCATGGCCTAGAGGGGGTTGGCCGTTGCGAAGGGATAGTGACTATACAGTTCAAGTGAACTGTTGGTGTTTTATGGAAGAATGGCACTGTCAAATGTTAAACAGCGACAAGGTTAGGATAGCTGAACACAGGAGATTCTACCCAGTTTGGAAGAGAATAGGTTCCTACAAGTGAACTTGGTAGTGCCCAAGGGAGGAGCTAAGAAATCAGCACACATGAAGGTGGAAAAACAAGGCTGCCAGGAAAGCCCCTCGCTGAATGAAATGGGGAGGGTGGGGGGGGTCTATCTTTCAGTCTATAAAACATTTTGTGGGCTGACATTTTAAAAGAAAGTTATCTCTCCCTGAAGCAAGTCCAGAAATCCAGATCCCCTGTGATGAGACTCTTAATGGCACGGAAGCTCACCCTCTATATGTTTTTCAGGTTTGTTGAGCAGTAACACACTCTCATTAGACCCCAGGTAATTCTCATCACCCCAGCTTTTTTCATATTTGATAAGAAGGCAATGCAAGAAGGGCCTGTAAATGGCGAATTGGGTCAAATGCAAAGAAACTGGGATGCAACAAGGAACAACGAGGAGCACGAAAAAAATCATTACCGATATCAAAGAGAGACCCAGGAGAATCAGTGCAAAATTCAGATTTAAAATTGGATATATCAGCGGCGTCATCAGCATCAATGTTAGATCTAATGTTGATCTCACAGAAAACATTGCAAGGTTTACTTGAGGTGACGGTCATGAATAATGCTATATTAAAATCCCCCAAAATACAATTATATGTCATCGCTTTAGAACTTAAACAAATAAAATACGATATGCCAACATTAGTAAAACCTGTGGAGCTGGGGAGGCAGCAAAGGGGGAATGAGGCACAGATGTAGGCTGAAGGATGTGACCACCCAGCAGCTAGCCCTCAGAGTGTTTATGTGCCTAAATACCCAATCTTAATAAAAAAGAAAGGAGAGCCAACAAGATATAGGCAGCACATCCTGTGTGCAAAAATGGTAAGGAAAGCAGCAGGTAAGGGAAACCAGGAAAGGCACAAAGGGAAGGAGCTACTCACCCTCTCGAGAGGGTCGATAGAAGTAGATATAAAAATGAAAAAGAAGACCCAGGCGGCCAAATCAAAAGGAGTCAAAAATGAGAATCGTAAAGAAGGAATTGATAGGGAAGCTATGGTTAGCGCAGTACGGAGTGACTCCCTATGGGTAAGCAGACAGGAGTGCGGCCTAGGTGAATAAGGGGTAAGTAAGGGAGAAAAGGAAGGTGTGGGGAAAGGGAGAGTCACGAAGCAGCCTCTGAGAAGGAGAAGGAGAGGTGAGAGCACATAGGAAATTAAAGCAGAAGATGAATGGCACTTATGGATCTACCTTGCGCAAATTCTGAAAGAAAGGAAGAAAGTTAACCCCTCTAAATAGAGCAAAACTACTCTTCCCTTTTTCCAAGTGCCCAGTTTGAAAGAAATAGGGACAACTGACCTAAGGCAAGTAGGGTTTACACAGTGTTAAAGGAGATTAGGTATCTAGGGTCTTATTGTTCTCTGGCCTAGTTAAATCAGCAGAGCAGATGAACTGGTGTGGAAGGAAGGGACTGGATTTGTTTCAGAAAGGGAAATCTGTAAAGCACATCATTTGAACAAACCCTTTCTGGCGAATCAGGCAGGATGCGAAAATGTCACGTTTAGATAAGTTCAAAGAGAGGTTGGAGCAATATGAGATTGTATGCCTTCAACAAACCTGGCTGCGCAATGAAACTCCCATAATCAAAGGGGTTTTGCAGATAAGCAGGGTAGCGAAGAAGGGTCAGCAAGGTCGCCCTTCGGAGGGTCGTTACTAATTTTGGTGTTTACTAAGGCTGCAAAGAATGTCTTACAACTTGAGGTAAAGTGCAACTGGTTGGTAGCCTGCAGATTGTTACTGAACAACCCTGATAGGATTCGGGAAGGTATGTTAATAATAATTCAGGTAGGGAGAGCTGGAAACTACAGTATAGAATAGAATTTAGGAGCTTTAAGGAGGAGCTACACTCCCTGTGTACTAAATGTAAAAATAAAAATATTTGATCATTCTACTGGGAGATTTTAATCACAAATTATACCCTAGGAAATCTGATCCCTCCTTAAAGGACCTATTAACTGCCAATAGTATAAATGTTGCTAGTTTTCCAGCTGCCACGCAAGCATTATGTGACAATAATTTTGCGAAATTCCTGGGCACTAAGGGTTTATTCTGTGTAAACATGTGGTGGGATCAAGATAGACCGCCCCCTCAGACATTTAAGAACCAATCACAACATTGCCCAATCAAATACATTTTTAGCATGCCTGTTTTTCAAGAAAATCAGGAAATTCCAGGCAATGTATGAAGAGGGTAGTGATCATTATCCCTTAAAGATAGAAATCGGGTCGGAAAAACTAGACCCAGGGAAACTTTCTTACATTTACATAATCGAATACCTAAAGCGCCTCACCACAAGAATTTAGGAGGAACATCTGAAAAAACGAGCTAAGTACCAGCAGAATCAGGTGTGGGTTTATGACCAAGTAAATAATATTAAGTGGTACGAAAATACGATCAGCAAGGTAGTACATTGGCTCAGTGCTTAATTTGTAGATACAAAGGGGCCGGTGCCCAAAGCCCTCCTCTTAAACATGCGGCTGCTGTGATTAAATGTGTGAACATGGAATCAGTGGCGTAGCGTGGGTTGTCAGCACCCGGGGCAAGGCAAGTAATTTGCGCCCCTTAACCCGGGGCAAGGCAAGTAATTTGCGCCCCCTAACCCGTGGATTTATTCTCTTCCAAGATATTGCGCCCGGTGCGGCCGGCCCCCCCTGCACCCCCCACGCTACGCCACTGCATGGAATAACGAGGCGGCATAATCCTGAAGCCAACTCGGGCCGCTTCAATTCATATAAAGCCACTCGCTGCCCCTTCAGCTCACTCTTGCAGCTTTTTACTTTCTCTCTCTGTGACGCTTTTCTTTTTTCCCTTCATCCGTCTTTCCTATATGTGTCTTTTGCTCGCAGCAAATGCTTGAGGCATCAGAATAAGCCACGGCCCTCAAAAATAAGTGCCGGTGCTCAGCACCGGAAACAACAAGCAGAAATTAAGCACTGCATTGCCTAAAGATAGAGAGTAACATTAACAGAAAGCTGTGGAAGAGGGGAACGCAAGGAAAGTCAATGATTGGTATGATAACAACTGTAGGAAGTTAAAGGCTCAGATTAGAAAAGGGACCAAGGACCTCAAGAAGGCCAAGCTTGAAAAAGGAATGTATGACAGTCTCCAAAATATGAAGAAAGCGTATCACAAATTAATTAGAGACCGTAAGAGAATGCACAAGGAGAGGTGCTGGGAAAGCTTGCTAGAAGCAATAGAAACCATACATTTAAGGAAATTCTGGGATCCTGTACAGCAAGGTATGGAGAAAGAGGGAGGCAACGAATTGTGTGGTGACAGAAAATGCTTGGGCTGAATATCTAAACGAGGTTTATGGAGGAAGGTCAGAGCCCAAAATTATGAGCATATCTTAATGGTGGGGGGTTGAGGCCGACCTTAGAATGCTGTTCTCGGTGGCTGACATCAAAAATGTTATTTTGTCCATGGTTTTGTCAAGGGCAGCGGGCCTTGATAACATCCCGGCCGCTTTAGTTAAAACTAGCCCTGAATGGTGGACTGAATCTTTTCACCAAGCTTTTCAAATAATTCTTGCAATGGGTCAATCCACAGGCAAGTGGAAAGAAGCTATAATTAGACCTGTACATAAGAGAAGGGACATAGAGGCCCCCCAAAATAGCAGGTTAATCAACCTATTGGATGTGGGTGAAACTCTTTTCGCCAAAATTATATTGGGTAGTCTCAAGGAATGGGCAGAGCTAAATTGTATTGTACCCCCAGAACAAGGGGGAAGTAAAGCACAATCGACCACTGTTTCAGCCCATGGTCCCTAGCATGGAAGTCACTGGAACAAAGGGGTAGTTTATTCTGCTGCTTCATTCACTTACATGCAGCTTTTGATTTGGTGGATCAGAACTATCTGTGGGAAACCTTGAAGAAACAGGGTATTCCCAAGGGGCTCCTGGCTCTGATTCAAGGTATCATTATGGTGAAAAAAGGAGATCACGTATAGTGAATTTAAATGGGAAGGGGGGGTGGGAAAAACTTGCCGGTGATAATTTATAAGGAAATGAATGTGACGCTATGTGCCCAGAATTGGTATGTTGAAGTCTCAAAGAATGAACTTCAAATATTAATAAAGGAGATTTCTAGGGAAGATGATATGCAGTGCCAACAAAGGAAGTCCTCAGTTCTGTATGTATCATATTCCTGGAAAAACAAAGAGTGGTTCCCATATGTGGATGTGTTACCTAACCCGCAGGCTTAGATAGGAATTGTTGTGGCTGGGGCCGGTATTAATCTATGCTTCAGCAGTGATAAGGTAAAAATGGCAATGATGGATGTGCCGGGTGTGAGAAAGTAGCCTCTTTCCAGCATGGTTACCCCCATTTTTGGCCTGTTTGTCAATGTGTTTGACTGTGTCACTGGCATCCTGCTAACCAGGACCCCAGTGCTTATGCTCTCTCCCCTTTAAAGTTGGTTGTTGGATACTGTTAAAACAGTATTGCACTCATAATAGGCATACTGGTGCCCCCTTTAAGTCCTTAGTATATGGTACCTAGGTAACCAGGGCATTGGGGTTCCAGGGGATCCCTATGGGCTTCAGCATTACTTTTGCCACCCATAGGGAGCCCAGGCAAAGGTTTCTACCGGACTGCCGTTGAAGCCTGTGTGAAATGGTGCATGTACCCTTTCACTGCCAGATCACTTATAAGTCACCTATATGTCAGGCCTTCCAACCCTGAAGGCTAGGTGCAAAGTACCTGTGTGCGAGGGCACCCCTGCATTAGCAGAGGTGCCCCCACGTCATCCAGGTCCATTTTGCCGGACTTTGTGAGTGCATAGATACCAGTTTACGCGTGCACTGGACATAGATCAATACCTATGTCCAGCTTCACAATGGTAACTCCGAATATGGGCATGTAAGGTGTCTTAAATCTTGGAATTATACCCCAATGCTGATTCTAACATTGGTTGTATAATTTCATGCACTTGGGGGGCTCCACAGTGGACCCCAAGTACTGCCATACCAGCCAGGTGTTACAGGCATGGGAGGGCTAGCCTCACAGAGCCTCTAGAAATGCTTTGAAGGGCACAGATGGTGTCTTCCTTGCATAATCCAGTCTACACCGGTTCGGGGACCCCCGTCCCTGCTGTGGCGTGAAACTGGAAAAAGGAAAGGGGAGTCACCACTCCCCTGTCCATCACCACCCCAGGGATGGTGCCCAGAGCTCCGCCAGAGTGTTCCTGGATTTTGCCATCTTGGATTCCAAAGTAGTGGGGCACTCTGAAAGCATCTGAATGGCCAGTGCCAGCAGGTGATGTCAGAGCCCTCCCCTGATAGGTGCTTACCTGTGTAGCTGACAAATCCCCCTTTTAGGACTATTTAGGGTCTGTCCTCTGGGTGTTTCCTCAGATTCGGATTGCAAGACTCCAGAAGGAATCCTCTGCATCCTTTACTTCACTTTCTACTGACAAAACTGCATCTGGACCCTCCAGGAACTCTACAAACTGCACCAAAGAAGCAAAGACGGCTTCTTCAACATTGTATCTTTAACTTCAGGCAGCAACTCCAACTGGTTCCAGGTCGTGCATCCTCTGAGGACTGCCTGTCTTCAGCCTGCACCAGAAGAACGAAGGAAGCTCCCTTGAAGTGAAAGAGTCACTTCAGCAGGCGCCCCTCTGCAGCAACAACTGGTGGTGTGGGTCCCCTCTCCTGACAAAGTGCGTGGATTCAGCAACACAGGTGGTGGACTGAAGAGGTCTCGACGGTCCTAAGGCCCAGCTGTCTAATTTTAGTGGAGGTAAGCGCTTGCCTCCCCATGCAAGACAGTACCCCTGTGCACTGCATGTTTTGCAGTTGCCAAGGCTTGTGTGCAACCTTCCATGAAGTTCTTCACGCACAGCACAGCTCCGGCCCCCAGCATTCATTCCTGCGAAGCACAGCTTCCTGAGTGGTTCTCTGGTGGTGTGGGATCCCTTTGTGTAGTTCTGCGTGGGCATCCCTTTGCAACTTCTTTGTCCCCGTGCTGCGGGACTCCTGTGCACACTGCCAGTCTTCTGAGGGCTCTCTGAGTTTCTGGAAGCCCCCTCTGTCTCCCCCTGCTGCTTATAGGCCACCAGGTCTCTCCTGGTCCCGGGATGCGCCATTTTCCATGTGCTTTGCGTGTGCCAAGGCTTGTTAGCAGAATCCAGCAATGCAAACCAGACTGCAGTCATCCATCCAGCACGGGACATCATCTGCACCAACCAGGAACCCGCATCCATCTTCTTGGTTGCAGTACTGACTGTTCTTCTTCACCGGTGGTTCTTCTTTTGCACCTTTATCCAGGTTAGCAGGGGCTCCTGTTCTCCCTGGACTCTTCAGTGCTTCTTGGACTTGGTCCCCTTCTTCCACAGGTCCAGAAATCCATTGTTGGTGTCTTGCAGTCTCCTCCGGTTCTTGCATAATCTTCTATCACTTGTTCTTGTATGTTCTAGGAAACTTACTGTGATTTACTCCTGTTTTCCTGGGCTCTGTGGTGGGTTCTATTACTTACCTTTGGTGTTTTCTTACACTCCCAGCGCCCCTCTACACACTACACTTGCGTAGGTGGGAAACCGACTTTCGCATTACACTATTTTAGTATATGGGTTGTGTTGCCCCAGGCCCATTGCTATCTATTGTGATTACTGCATTCTAGTGTATTTACTGTGTATATTACTTAACTCCTAAGACAGTATAGTTTCTAAGGTATTTTTGGCACTTGTGTCACCCAAAAAAATTACCTTTATTTTTGAACCACTGAGTATTTTCTTTCATGTATGTAAGTACTGTGTAACTACAATTGTATTCCATGAGCTTTGCATGACTCTTAGTTAAGCCTTTGCTGCTCAGCTACAGCTACTCCTAGACAGCCTGGCTTCTAGACACTGACTACATTTCACTAATAAGGGATAACTGGACCTGGTATAAGGTGTAAGTACCTTTGGTACCCACTACAAACCAGGCCAGGTTCCTACATTGGTTGCAGCGGTGGGATAAGTACTTGCAATTGCCTTATCACTCTGTCCCCGGTGCTTTCCTCAGGAAAGTGTACTCTATACCTAGAGCTATACATACTTATACCTAGTACAGGATCTAGTCCCTTGCCTTCCTTTCTAAGAGACTCGGGGTTAGGTAGAGCAGGTCTTTTCTTTTTACTTACACTACTCTAACACTCACTACACTATGTCTACTGCTGGGCCTAGCTCTGAGATTATGGGTACTCCTTGGATCATGGATAATCATGGGCATGACCTTCACAGAACTCAAGGGGCTTTGCTCAGAGAGGAGCTTAGATGTAGGGAAGAACCCTAATACGCATTTTCTTTTGAGTCTCCTTCTTCAGGATGACCAGGAGCAGACTGGTAACCAGGAGGAGGAGGAGGAGGAGGAGGAGGGAGATTCTACCTATTTAGAATCAGGGAATCATCCTGAAGATTCAGGGGAGAGCTCTTCAAAAGATCTTCCTCCTAGTAAACCATCTAGTGTAGCTGGCAGTGGGAGGGGTAGTAACTCTGGGATGGCTTCCTTCACACCTAGAGGTCAGGTTACTAGGGTTGCTATGGTTAGGGAAATATCTACCTCAGCCCACTCTCATGTCACCTCAGTTTCTGAGGGGTCCCATGGTTCAACTCCAGGTGATGACTCCATAGATAGGGTGCTTAGGAAACTGAGACTGGAGGAGGCCTGGCTGAGGCTGCAGCAGCAACAGCTAGCCCTAGATAGGGAGGCCTTGGCTGTGGAGAGAGAAAGGCACAGGTTGGGGTTAGTTCCCCATGGTGGCAGCAGCAGTTTCAGGAATTATGGTGTCAGAGAGGACACCATTGATTCTAGAAACTTACATAACATTTTTCCCCCATACAGGGTGGGGGATGACATCCAGAAGTGGTTTGCTGCACTTGAGAGGACCTGTAAAGTTCACAGGCAGTGGGTTGCTATTCTTTGGTTGTCCTTCACTGATAAGGTGAGGGACAGACTCCTCATTGTCAGGGAGGAGGACTCAGATAACTACAGTATCCTTAAGAATCAACTCAGAGATGGTTTTGGGCTCACCACAGAGCAGTATAGAATTAAATTCAGAGAAACCAAAAAGGAATCCTCACAGGATTGGGTTGACTTTGTGTATTGTTCTGTCAAAGTTTTAGAAGGTTGGTTACATGGCAGCAAAGGTCTGACTACGAGGGTCTAAATAATCTAATCTTGAGAGAGCACATTTTGAATAACTGTGTGTCTGATTTGTTACACCATTACTTGGTAGACTCAGATCTTACCTCTCCCCAAGAATTGGGAAAGAAGGCAGACAAATGGGTCAGAACAAGGATGAGCAGAAAAGCTCATACATGGGGTGACAAAGAAAAGAAGAAAGATGGTGAAAAATCTCAGGACAAGCATGGGAACAAACATAAACATAAATATTCCTCTTCAGGTCCACAACACTCCTCTGGGGGGTGGGGATAAAACGTCTTCTTCTTCCTCTTCTACACTCAATAAAATGCCTTGGTGCAATGTATGCAGAGGTAAAGGCCATAGGCCAGGGGACAAGTCCTGCCCAGGTAAATCTCATGAGCCTACCACCACTACTACACCCACTTCAACTTCTAGTGCCCCTAGTAGTAGTAATAATAGTGATGGGACTACTGGCAATAGTCAAAGCAAAGGTGTGGTTGGGTTCACTTTTGGGTCCATCATAGAAACTGGGGTAGGTGTAGAAATCCCCAAGACAATTTCTGTCTCACCTGGTGGCATTGGCCTTGCCACCTTGGCTGCTTGTCTCATTAACATGGATAAGTACAAGCAGTCAATTGAAATAAATGGTGTTGAGGCCCAGGTCTACAGGGACACAGGTGCCAGTATCACTTTAGTGACTGAAAACTTGGTGTCACCTGCACAACAGCTCCTTGGACAGAAGTACCAAGTTACTGATGTCACACAACCCCACCCAGTCTCTCCTCTTAGCTGTAGTGCAACTTACTTTGGGTGGAGTTACTGGCCCTAAGCATGTGGTGGTGTCACCTAGCTTGCCTGTAGACTGTCTCTTAGGTAATGACCTAGAGGCCTCAGGTTGGGCAGATGTAGAGTTTAGGACCCATGTATTCATGCTGGGTATCCCCAAGCAATTGCCTACTTTAATCTCAGGTGAGAATAAAAAGCAAAGAAGAGAAGGAGCCCTGAAGCCTCAGGATCCTCCTCGCTCCACAGGTAAAAAGGGTATCAAAGAAAAGCATGTGTGGCTTGAGCGCTAAATGCAATATTTTGATCATCCTAGTGGATTGTTAAAAGTTTCACCTCTGCGGAAAACCATTTTAAGACCTTTGTTTTTAAAATATGGTACTTTTAACCATGCGTTAGCAGTCACATCGATAACAGACATGCATTACCTGGATGTCGCTTGTGCATTAGGGAGATGTATGATCGCTGTGAGAGAATATTTAATGGGACTATGAAAGGGATTCTTGTTTTATACTGACTTTCTACCTATATGACAGTGTCACTGGTTGCAAAAAGTTAAGGATGTTTTTAGAAAGACTCATTGTATAGGGCTGATTGTATTACTTTTATTACCAGATCATATGGAGCTTAAATGTTTTAGGGGGGTTTTGTAGTGTGTATTGTAGGATGTTTAAATGTATGTTTTAACTGTTTTAAAGACTATTTGTCGTACTGACTGATAACCTGTCATGAGGAGCTGTGTCTGTTACCCAGCCCAGGAAATCTGTAACCAGCCATAAGCATAGCATGAATGTCCATGCCCCATTTGACACACGGCTGCACCTGACTGTGATCCCCTCCTGAAGAGAAACTGTAAATGTCCACTGTAATTGAATGAGAGCTCAAGTGTCTCCCACACATCTCTGTACATTGGATCACATCCAAGTAGTCTTGTATTGCACTGAAATGAGGATGACTGTCTGCTGCCCGCTCAGATGAGTGTGGGTAGCGTACATCTCTGAGAAGAGTATGATATCTGACTGCGTGACTGTACCTCATTGAAGCCAAAACTGTGCTTTGTCTGTAGCATTTTGTCTATGTAATTTTTAGGTCATAGCCTATTAGACAGTGCAGCTGTCTGGTTTGCTAAAGACATCTTGGGGACATTCAGAAAGTTGACCTAGTGATGTATTTTGCCTGTTGCTTGCCATTGGCTTTTTGATTTGGTACTCACATTTTCATGCTTTCAATTTGCTGGCTTTATTTGTTGTAGGCTATCCAGCTTGAGTTTGATTCTTCCCTTGCCAAAATCTTATTTAAAGTATCCTTCCAAGCACTCCCTTTCTGTAAACAGGTCTTTAAATCTTGCTCTTATCTCATTATATTCGCTGTTTTAAAAAAAACAAGGTCAACTGTCAGGTGCTGTCTTCCAAGGGTGCTTGTTTACTTTTCTTCTTTGACATCAAAGTGAGCGGATTTATGTAACAATCTTGCATTCATACTGGGGGTAGGGAAAAGTTGTTTTGTAGCACATGGCAACATTTAAATGAACTGTGTAAGTATTTCAGAATATAGCAGAATTAGGAACATAAATGAAGCATATTTTTTGTTATTTCTGAAGTGTGTTGGAAACAGATACTTTAATAGGATCAAAACAAATCATTACCCTTGGTGATGCAATTTCCACACATTTTCATCTGTGCACTATATAGATCTATTAGTAAAACTGTATATCTGTGCAAATGTAATGGTCATTTCAATTGAAAATGTGTTGTCTGTAATTGCAGCGTGCTACCACACCTTAAATATTCCACTCTACACTAGTCTACTTTAGTCTGTACCACTTCTTACCACTGCACTCTACTCTGTGCCACTCCACTATACACCACTTCACGTCACTGCACTCTACATCACTCCACTCTACGCAACTGCACTCTATGCCACTTCATGCTGTGCCTCTCTACTCTACCCTGTGCCAATACAAACATTGTCACCCTACTCTACACCACTGCACTTTTTGCCTCTGCACTCTACACTATTTCAGGCTAAGAAACACCAACCTACTCTGCACAACTGCACTCTACCCCGCTGTACTCTACAATACTCTTCAGCACTGCCCTCAATGCCTCTGCACTGTATGCCAATACACTCTACACCAATGCACTTTACTCTGTAACACTGAACTCAATGCCCCTGCACTCCACTGTACACCACTCTGATCTACTCTGCACTACTGCACTCTACACAACTTTACTCCATACCATTACACTCTATGTCACTCTATACAACTGCACTCTACCCTGCACCACTCCACTCTACGCCACTCTCTCTAATCTGAAATAATCTACTCTGCACCACTCTACTCCACTCTGCACCACTCCACTCTATGCCACTGCATTCTATGCCACTCTACTCTTAACCACTGCACTCTACGCCAGTGCACTCTCTACAACTGCACTTTATGTCACTGTGCTCTACAGCACAGCATTCTTTTCTGCATCACTGTACTATACGCCACTGCTCTCTACGTCACTCTACTCCACCACTGAACTCTATGCAACTCTACTCTGCACTACTCCACTCTACACTACTTCATTGCTCTGTTCAGCACTATACTCTACTCTGCACCACTCTATGCCACTGCACTCTGCACCACTCTACTGCGCCACTGCACTCTATGCCACTCAACTCTATTCTGCACCCAATGCCACTGTACTCTATGCCACGACTCAACTCTACACCACTACACTCTCCACTAGTCAACCCCATTTCAATCTACACCACTGTACTCTAATACGCATTGCTCTATTCTCCACCTCTCTACTGCACTATGCACCACTCTAATATACACCACTGCATTTCATGATTGCACAGTATGCCACTGAAGTCAATGCCACTGCACTCAGTCACTGTACTGTATACCACTATACTCTGCAAAACTCTACACCAATGCACTGTACACCAGTCCACTCACCTCTAAGCCACTTCAATGTATGCTACTCTACACAACTCCACACTATCCCACTCTAATACATAACACTCTCTGCCACTCCACTCTATAACAATCTAACCCACTTTTCCCCATTCCATTCTAGGACACTCCATGCCACTCTCCTCTATGCCACTAACTTTTAGCCATACTGAAAAGCAGCCACACTGGTGTACAACATGGCTAAAACACATTGGCAAAGCCAATAGCTCTTGCATAGGTGAGAACTATTGTCTTTGCCAATGCTTGTCTTTAATTACACCTTCATTTCCATTGCTCATATTTTGACAAGGCACATATGTATTTAAAGATCAAATGCAGTACTTGAAGGAAATATGATTTATACAATAAATTATACCGAAATTACTAAACATGTTTCCTTACTTGTAATTAGTCTTATTACAGGCATCAACAGTTTGAACAGGTGCAGCACCAAGAGCAGGGTCGGAACGGCGCATGCGTATGTAAAAGCTTTTCATGGTTATAGGAATGTAGCACTACAATTTGCATGTTCATTTACAATGGATGCTAAAGAAAAGCACACATTTCAGCATTTTTCAAACTTAACCATTAACTTTATTTTGCATCTTTTTTCACAACTAATTATCCATATGACTGTCAAGTTTCAATTTGAAACCATCAATGCATAATGAAACCTATGACATCTAACATAACTCTGAAATTACATATACAAATATATCTGCCCAAAGGCTCTAACACAGTGTAATCATAAACCAATCACCTTTATAGGCATGCTTACTTTAACATGTTTATTTCACAATAAGTCGACCAGGCCTTCTGCTTTTGTCCTACCTTTTCATAATAGGTTGATCATATCCATAGCATATGACAAAATCTTTCTCACTCAACCAATCAAGCCTACGGCTGTTTCTTGCTTATAAGGGGAGCATATTTATAAAAAAGGACGTCTTAGCTGTGAAACTAAATGTAAATATTCTTTAATAAAAGCTGCATTCAAATTCTGAATAGTGGCCTCTATATAGTAGCATTTCCCGGGAAAGGCAATCCCTTGACCTTACCAGCAGAATCAGCACTACCCTAGCTATGGTAGAGTGGGGAGTTGGAAACTAGGAGGCACAATATTTAATCCTCACTTCCCTCTTTAGCCAAATTGGTTGGTCTTGGGCAGTTACTTCCTTTTTTTGCACAAAAATGCTGGGAAAGTTGCGTCACTTGATACAAGCGCTGGGACGCAGTAGTCATGGTCATCGTTTACCACACTGTCAGACCTTTTGCAAATTACACTTTACATGTTCTTGTCTCCACTACCCACTTCATTGTTGTTGGTGCCCTGTGAAACAATGTTTGTTGCACCCCCAATAACCTCATGCTCCACCCATTTGCTCTCTACCGTCCTGCAATGGTGCCTTCCATCTCGCTTTAGCTCTTCTCACATATATTTTTGTATAGAGCTAGGTCTAAAGAAATGAAGGTGCATATTTACAAAGTTTTCATGCAACGCAGTGCAGTAACCAAAGTTATAACACTGCATTGCGTGAAAGTAAGAAAGCATAACAGCACCATATGTACTAAGCTATGGCTTTATTGCTCTTTCCTCTCCAGTGCTGGCATATTTTAGACTATTTTGCACTAAAACACACACCCTTACACCATAGTGAAATTGTGTGTGATGTCAAGCATGAGTTTTGTACTGGAGGGCATCATTCCAGTACAGAATACTATACTTTAAAAACGTTTTACACTTTTTTTATTTGTATGTTTGTTGTACAGTGCAGCACACATGCAAAGTTAGAGACAATAAAATATTTTCTCCATGTTATGCATGCCATGAGGAGACATTATTTTTTATGCAAATTTCTTTCTACCAATGGTAGTGAGGGAAATAGCATGAACAATTTATCAATGGTTGCACAGGAAAGCCCATGTGCCACCCATGGTATGCTCCCTTGATGCAAAGTAGCGCATACCACTACTTTCCAATGGAGACTATTATCTGTACTAGAAAGTAAATCCCAGAACATTATGTGCCAAGAGAGGCACACCGAGTGCAAAGTGTTAGTAATTCTGACCCACAAACTCAAGATTTATAACGCAATGCAGTAGTTAGGGTTGTCTATACTAATAAGAATTCATTACTACCCATAGGAACCCTTTTTAGTAATCTTAGATTAACAAAACATTGAGAAAAATCAATAAAAAACATAAGGTTCTAAGCCTATGCCAGGCAGTGTGCCGGCAGCTTTTTGATGCTACTTCATTGCTCAATGTGCTATATAATGGTTGTAACATATGAACTGCTAGCAAAAAGGACCCCTGAGACAAAAGCAGTAACAGTCTGAGCTAGCTACATAAAGTACAAAGGTTTGATCTGCATGTTAGACATAGTGCTCTGCAGCAGGAGCATTTGCCTTCTATATTATTTTAGGATGAGCCGAAACTAGGACTAGGCAAATCACAGAACTCCTCATCGCTTTCATTAACCACCAGAGTTATCTTGCTGTTGTTGTAATTCCCTGAGAAATACTGGGTAAACAAAGATCTCTGTTGATTATTCGGAAACACCACCCCAGCACTTGAATGGAAACTTCACACCCTCTGTATATTACACCAACCATGCTGATTTTAAGGCCCAGCACAAAAAATGCCAAAGGGAGCAGCACACACATGCATAAAAGTGGGTGAAGATACAAAATGTTGAAACCGGGCCGGTTTTTCATCAGCATCACACACTATTTTAACCCATTTCTGTCCTTATCTGTGTTAGAAATGGGGTCTCTGGTTGGCAGTCAGTATGCACTCTGTCCAAGCAGGGACCCTCACTCTAGTCAGGGTAAGGGAGATACACACCTAGGATATGCCCTGCTCACCCCTTTGGTAGCTTGGCACAAGCAGGCACGCTTATCTCAAAGGCAATGTGTAAAGTATTTGTAAAAACACACACAGTAATACAGTGAAAACAGTACAAAATTGACACAACACCAGAGAAAAATAGCCAATATTTATCTAACTCAAACAAGACCAAACAATGAAAATCCAACGCACACAAGCAAAGTTATAAATGTTTAAAGTTAAAAAGAGTCTCAATCCATAGAAATCAATGGATGCATTGTTTTTACACAAAGTACCTGGGGCCATATTTATACTTTTTAACGCAAAACTGCGCCGGCGCAGTTTTGCGTCAAAAATTTTACCGCCGGCTAACGCCATTTCGTAGCGCCGTGCGGGCATCATATTTATACTTTGACGCACGGCGGCGCAATCAACAGGTGGGAGTCATTATTTTTGACACACACCGCGGCGTGAAGTCGTAAAGGAAAACTACGTTAACGCAGTGGAAATTACTGTGGGTCGATTTACGACGCCGCAACCTGGATATGCGCTGTTTTTTGACGCAATAGCGTAAAAAAAAAACGCGAACACTGCAAGTGCACCAGAGGAGAGCCAAAATGGATCCCAGATGCCACTACAGACCCCAGGAAGATGACAGCAGACCAGGAACCAGCCAGGACGATCCATACAAGAACCAGGACACTTATAGAAAGAAAAGAAAGTGTCGCTTCAGTGCAGAGGAGCAGGAAATCCTGGTTAAAGAGGTGACGGAACACCAGCACCAACTGTTTATCACCTCAAAGTTGCCAATCAGTAGGAGAGAGGCCATATGGCAACAAATTGTTGACAAGATTAACAGTGTGGCTGAAGTACGCAGAACAGCCACCGAGTGTAAGAAACGCTGGCATGACTGCAAACGCAGGACCAAGGAAAAGATGGTCAGGAACAGGAAGGCAGCACTGCAGACTGGAGGTGGGAGTCCAGCACACCAGGAGGCCCTGGACCACATGGAGGAGATGGTCGCAGCCGTCATCCCTGAGGAGATCGTCACAGGGATTCAAGGACAGGACAGCGCTGACTACCACGAGACAACACAATTGCAGGGTAAGTCGCATGGGGAATTAAAATACAATAATGTTGACTGTAAGCAGGGGGGTAAATACCTACTACACATTGCATGTAAGTCATCATATACATGGAGTGGCATGGGTAAAGGGGCACCGCAGGGGGGCAGGGCCTGCACAAACATAAGCTGGGGCACAACATTACACTACACCAACAACAGTCCCATGGGGGCATGCTGTCATGCCAACGATGGAGCAAAGGGAAAGCCTCAACAGGAGGGAAGGCCACTACGTCAACCTTACATCCTGGCACTTGTCAGCCAACATATCTCCTACAGTAACTAGGGCCCTATTAGCAATCCTCTAGCCAAACCGACAACTGCAATGTAACTGCAACAACAGTTGCCACTACCACCTCTGATCTGTGTGCAGCTTAAGTAGCCAATGGCAGTAACCTCCCCATGGAACATACATACCTAAATTAGGGGGTGAGGATGACATCTGCAACAATCTCCTGAAACAAGACAAAGGCCCCAGTACACTCATATGTCAATGCCCATAGGTGTCACAAACATCAGCCAATGTAAACAACAATAGGAGTGACACAGCACTAAGGACACACCCATGCTGCATATGTCAGGGTCCATCCCGTGCCTGGCAAACAAGGCAACATCACAAATGTCATACTGCTCAGACAACAGCATTGAGGAGGGGACACATGGAACTGGTCACTGAAATACACCTGCACAGTCAGAGGACGAAATAGGACACTGATGCGACTATCAGGGCAATCCAATGTAACACACATTACCCAACATCAGCAGGACACATTAACAATATCAACATCCATATCACATCATAACATTGCCATGCATAGGATATGCTACATGTCAATTACAATTAAGTCGATGTGAACGATCAGGGATTGGGGCAGGTCCTGAGAGTCAAGTGTGCTGCCAGGGCCATCAGAACACCCACAGCCAGTGAAAGGTCTCACCATGATAGTGGATATACACAGAGGGTCGAGTAGGACAAAAAGGTGGCTATTCTCTATTTGGCATAAAGCAACACCTAGAGGCGATGAGGCTGACAAGTCGGATAACTCAATAACATACATGTGACACACAGGTGGGCCATAGGCCTGAAACAATGCCCATCTGAAGGACTGCAGATATTAATACAAAACAAGATCACAAAGTGAATTCAACAAAAGGCAGGCATGTCACGTCAAAATTGTCACAACACAGACACACTAATTGTACCCTGTTTCATTGCAGAGGAAGATGGATCTCCTGCCGATATGCCTGTCCCAGATTTCCCTGATGACATGGATGACGAGCCCATAAACATTCCCCAGGAGTCCATCCAAAAGGTCCTTGAAACCCTCCAGACCCCACCTTCAGTTACAAGGAGGAGCACAGAACAAGCAGCCAGCGCAGAGGAACCACCCACCACCCCAATTGCAAGACTTGCCAGCTCCAATACAGCTGAGGACTCATGCGACACTGGCACCAGCTTTGAGAGAACTGTAGTTGGAGTACAGCGGGAGCTGGCCAAGGAGGTGCGGGTGGGGATGCAAACTATGGCAGCCAGCCTTGAGGGGGTGCGTTCGTGCATGATGTCATCTGCAGATCAGGCAGCAGCTATGCAAGCCCTAACATCCATACTGCAAGGACTACAAGAAACTGTCAAGGAATTCACCACTGCAGTAAGGGAGTTGCCACAACACCTCGCACCCCAAACATTCCACTGCATGCACAAATGCAATCATGACTCCCTCAGGGCAGACCTGGCTGCCTACCATCGTGATGTGGCTGCTATTCTTAAAAACCAGCAGACCCTCCTTGCTGCAGTACTGCCCTTAAGACCTTCACAGGGAGCAGCGACCGGGATGTCTGACTCCATGTCTTCTAACACTGAGGTGTGTGTTGCCCCTTCACAACCAACAACAACAAGGACAAAGCAGGCAACACACACATCAGAAGAAGAAGACATGGAACAGATCACATTCACACGGAAGAGTACCCGGAAGTACTAGTTCCTGCACCATGGCCTACTTTGACCAAAGTCCTGCGTTTTGTCAAATGCCAGTCTTACAACAACTATACTCAATGACTGTTCTGCTAACCACTGTATAACTTGTCAGCATGCCCAGTTAATGTCTCTCTCCTACTAATCGGCAAATCCTGTCCCTCTGCACTGTCTGTAACATCACCCCAGCATGTCAGTAGCATTATCTACACCCCTTCTGTAGGATCACCATGTAAGATTTCACTAGAACGGACTCAGCAAACATGGACAATGTACATATTGCACTACAGCACCTATCAATAAATAGCACGTGCACACCAAATATGTCTCTGTGTAATTTGACACATCAACTGTGCAGTAGATAACACAAATGTGCCTGTGTGACAATCATGTAGCTTGTCAATACAACTGTCCTGACATCATGTAGTCAGATCCATCTGTACAGTGGCCAGGATTGCATCATAGCCTGCCCATCCTGAGGAGAATAACTGATGAAGTGAGAAACCACACACCATCATGCTGTGTTGGACAGAATAATGCTTCCTCAAGAGATATCAAAGTCAACTAATAGTGGCTGATAAATGTTGTCACCATGCAATACTAACACATTGAACTGTGCAGTCTAATCTAAGCAAACACTGCAAAACACAGCATCAATCAACCTTTCTGAGTTAACATCCAAATAGGTAATCATGCTGAATTTTTACACAAATGATCTATGTCAGTTATGAAGACAAGAAGACAAGAGTGTTAACAAGACCTCATCTTCGAAGATGTCCCTGAACATCACACTGCGGTCCGACCTAAAAATGTCCCCACAATACCAAGTCTGGAAGCACACTTTGTGACGTAGAAAACATACTCATCGACAAAAATCCTTTGTGATCCATGTCAACTCAGATTGGTGGTTCTAACAAATGGTGGATTCTTACCAAGGTAGCACTGGGGTAGCTGCCATTTTACACCTCAGTTTGTATTTGTTTGTAGCATAGGATACAAATGTCATAGAACAACAATCATATACACTGATGCCAAGGCCATGATCAAGTAGCAGTTAACACATAATGTAAAGGGTTATCTATATATTTATTCAAAACTAATCACACCAGAGGCAACTAAGGGAAAATTAACACCTACCCTAATCTAACCTGACTACTCATTACCCACAACTGTCCCTAACTAACCTAAGCTAAACTTACTCTTCACATATAACGAATCGATCTAAACATCAACCCCCCACCCACCATTATGAGACAGGACACATGGAGGACAACACATACTAACCTACACACATACTATACTATCCTAAACAATCATATATTTTTTTGTAATTTTTTTGATATTTTTGATATATATTTTTTTTCAACCACACAGGAACCCCAACATTGACCCCCACCAACCCACCCACACACTTAATAAGGAAAAGTAGAAAGAATCAGGACCACCCACCCACCTCCCTAACACTAACCAAACTAACAACCTATATTAACCTAACACTAATCCCCCAAGCCCACTGATCATGATAACAAGGAAAGAGGAGGGAGGGGAGGGAATTATGTCCATAGAAAAAATTATTCCTAGAGGTTGGCCCTCCGGAGGGTCCGCCTGATAGACTTGACCCGCTTCTTGATGTAGCCGACATCCTGGATAAGATTGTTCACCTTCCTTAGAACTTTGTCCATCTTACGTTCCAAAGCCAGGAATGCCGCAGGGTCGATTGGTGGTGCTGGTGCCGTTTGTGTCCCGGCAGAGGTGCTCTGTGGGCGTGTGGAGCCTAGCCCACTGGACTGTCCTGCAGCTGTCACACTGCTGGGGCCTAGGTGTGCTGCAGATGTAGGGACAACTGTCCCCGCTGTGGCTGGGGCCATCTGGGGAGAACCGGTGGTTGTGGTGGTGGTGGCTGTAGTGGGCAACCTTGGGCCACCCTGTGGTGAAGCCCACCATGCTCCGGAGGCCCGATCAGACTGGTATTTACGGGCCATCCTTCGGAACCCCGACTGCACCTGCAGGATGTGTCTGTACCTCATGGCCCGCCTCTCAAATTCATGCTTCTGGGCGGGTGCCATGTTTGCAGCTGTGAAGACAAAGGGCAACTATTTACCATAGGAACTGCATTGTGTGGAATAGCACAAGTGGTCAATCTGACAATACATCTACTGTACTTGTAACAGCTCATATCACCATACAGATCATTGAAAGTCTCAGAGGAAGTACATGGAAAGCCTGCCTACAAAGGTCATCTCACACATAGCACATACAAAATCTACATGATGGGTAACAACTGGCAATAACTTGTCATCAAAGTACTGACAGTTGCAGCTAACAATCATGCTGCACCTCCTCCGCCTATTGCCTGGACTACATATGTCAGTGTATGTGATAACAATCACAAACTTCAAGGTCTGCGATTTGTATTGGGATTTGCTAGTATAGTACTCATGTGCCATACCTGAGTGTGTACACTAGGTTCAAAACAATTTTTCAAATAATCACAAGTATGTGTAACATACTGGTTGCTTCAGTCCTAGGTACCCTATTCACAAACCCATGCCTGTGTTTGAGGGGGGGGGAAGAACAACAAACAATTCCAAAATACATGCACAACCGGGAGTGTATAGAAAGCTCAACATGTTTTTGGCTCCACACACACACCACCAGTAAGGGCTATCAACAAATTGGAGTCAGCTAAACCTTGTCCTATCCAAGGCCCACACATGTCAAAATGTACTGACCTAGGTCAACATCACATACTTCCAGTGAGGCATAATTTTCAACAGACACAGAGGAGCAAGAACACCCATGATCATGAATAGCATGCACACCTAGGCCGTTGCACTCTAGTTCCACACCCTTCTAGTACAACTTGTGGAAGTACATGCTCCCAGAAGGTCCAATCTACAGTGTACTCAGTACATCGGTTAATAAGGAAGCAGAAGTCTTCAGAAAAGCCATTTGCAGAAGCTATCTGGGAGAATGTCAGTCTGACATGCAGACTCAGTCCGAGACGAGTCCCAGTGCAACTCTTATTGTAACTAGTGTATTCCACATGACTCACCCCAGTTCTCATAGCGGGCCCTACAGGAATGGCCTACAAACCCAAGATCAGACAAATGGATAAGCATTGGTCAACTCAAAATATTCTAATAACTGAAATCCCACTAATGGAACAAGACTAATGATTGGGCAGCGCATCACACCTTGCAATGTGTTCAACACACAGGAGTCCATCACACATCACCAGCAAACACAAAACATAACACACATGTCAACACTCACTGTAGGTGTCGGGGTCCTCAAAACGAGCCACCTCTCCCACTGTGTACGGTGCAGGTCCACCTGTAAAGCATGGAAGGAAGAATATGCTCAGAATCAGTGCTGTGACAAACAATTTCAAATACAAATACAATGTGTAAGCTGACATGGATAATGAAACACTTTCAGACATGCTCATACTGCATGGAATAATTCCTGGGCAACATTTACATAGGATGGGTCTCCTGCTACAGTTACGTACACTTCTACACACATGCAGTGGCCCTGACTGTCATGTGGTGGCAAACATGCACCTCCATTAGTGTGCAGCAACAATATAGGTGTGTATTCATCTCATCATGTGCATCCAAGAGAGACATCCAAAGGCTGGTTACTTGAGGACTGCATGACCTGTCAAACAGCCTATGTGGTCATGACACATTTGTGACAGATAGGTACATGGTACAGAGGGGCAGGGACTTTGGCAATACCTCATCTTGTAAAAGTTTCATAAATTGATGTGTCCAAACAATGGTGATTGGCACCAAACATAGATGTTTGTACCCTAGTCCATACCTTTGGACTGCCATCTTTAATCGGATTTTGGCACAAGAAACAAAAAATACCTGTCTAAGATGTTAGCTGAGGGCACCTGACTCCTTTCCAAATATGGTTCATGTTCAGATCTGGCATGTATCAATAAAATATGAAGGAGCACATTAATCCCGAATAGGCATAGCACTTCCGTGAACACTTTCCTTACACACTCACCAGACACACATGAGACATATGTCTGGGCCACATTGATATCATCAATTGACGTGAAGGCATCACTCATTTTCTGCATCATGTAGGGTTTCCAATGTCAGTCTAGCTATAGCGTCAACATATGTAGGTATGATGTTACTACATCCATACTTCACTGGCAATTGTGACCTGTAGAGTCCTGATTGCCTCATTAATGTTTCGCTTGTCTGACACAAAGGCGGCACTACATTACATTCAGCAACAAGCAACCTGTAAGTATTCAAAACATGAGCTGCCTGACTGCTAGCATTTGTCATCCTTCACATAGTGCATCAATTACCTTGTATATTTCGTCAGCATTACACACAGTCAGCTACTTATCTGGCAGATTGTGTACCAATCATATCATGTCACTACCCAGCTTTTAATTATGCACATTTACATGATCTGTACTCACCAACATGGCCACCAATCATGATTCCCAGGTGGTCCAGCAGATCTTGCTCCCTGGAGATCAGGTCAGCCCAGCGGTGCTTCAGTTGATCCTCATTGCGTTGGCTCCCATACAGACGCACCAAGTGATGGCGCACCTTCCGCCACCGGACATTTCGGGCCTCAGTGTGATACCCCTGTATCACCCTACCCCCAGCCTCCAGCATCAGTGGGAGGAAATGGCACACCAGCCATATGAACCCCCCCAATTCCTCCTCACCCATCCTGGAAAGATGTGGCCTACCAGACATTTATGCACAGAAATGGGGAAAATGTAGTGGTAAAAAAAGAAGAAAGGGGAAAATGGGGAAAGTTTGAGTGAGGAAATACAAAGTAAACTTAACAAATAGAAGAGCCCAACTATCCCCTATATAACAGTACCCACAACATACTCCCACAGACAATAAATACAACACTGGACTGGACAAATTTAAACAACACACACTCAGACAGTATTCTACAACAATATATTAATGACAAAACAACAAGTAAGATGGCACTCTGGACACAAAAGCACAAATTCACAGGACAACACTTTGCACACAGCCACACAGTCTAGAATAATCAGAGACTGCAAAGTGAAAGTGAAAGTACACCCACTGTACAGATTCTGTAAACAGGATATCCTATTACATCACATCCTGCGTAACATGGCTGCCGTTGTTTTCCATTATGCGTCATATTTTCACGCATACAGCTTGTGCGTCATATTTTTTGACGCACAGGAGTGCAAATGATGCTGAATCAAAATATTTTTAATAATTGGTAAATAATATTTGTTTGCGGCATAATTTACACTTCCAGAGGTGAAAATTAAGCCGCATCCAAATATTATTTACCAATTATTAAAAAATAATTTGACTCAGCATTATTTGCACTCCTGTGCGTCAAAAAATATGACGCACAAGCTGTATGCGTGAAAATATGACGCATAATTACAAATATGTATTTCATATGTCCAAATGAGTCATGGAATTTTCCATTACCAAACGGTGCTAAATGATAAATATTGGGGTTAGCGAAAGCAAATGTGCCTTACAGGATGTATGGAAGGTATTCACAGTGCAATAGTAATGATTGGCCAAAATGGATATTACTCATAATTGCGCACACATGTAGGTAATTGCTGATTGCGACTTTCCAAATATGAAAGAGCTAACAGGATGTCTTTATTAGCTAATTTGTGAGCACATGTATCAAGCTATTCCAAATAGCAAAATGGCCATTTAGGTAATGCAATTGTCGCCTCAACATTTTTTGGGGGTAACCATGTGCTAATTACGAGTTAATGTAGCTAAAATATGTTTCACTATTGACATGTAGGGCACACATGTCCCTTAAGCATGTGTGTGCTTCACGTGTCCGTAAAAAGTGTTTAATTGGGGTGCAGCAGAGGGGGACTTAGGCCCCCAGCACCCTGGGATTTGCTGTTCCTGACTTGCAAATTAATCAACGGTTTTCCCAATTTCAGTAATGCTAAACCATTGGCAGCAGGCCCATAGATGCAAATTGAGTATGATTCTCTTTTTGCCAATCTGTAATACCATTTGCCCATTTGAAGTTTGCCCTATTACTTCTTTAGAGAATTCTGACATACCATTTAGCATTGATTTAATAGCAAATTCTCAAAGTTCCTTATGTCATATTAGCAAATGGGTTTTTGATGTATGTGGCCCTTTATGCATTACCTGGTTTAGTGGCATGTTTCAATCTTCATGCTAGATTACAATTGGGACACAACTGTGATAGGCTGCTTGCAACCACTTTGTTGATTGGATGGTACATGTACATGTGTGTGGTCCAATGTTGATCCTGTATCAACTGTTAAGGTGTATGTGGTCACTGTTGCGTCCAGGTCTCATCATGAGTTAGTGGCAGCTAATCGTGTATCTAATGAGTATCCTTTGGAGCTAAATGTGAGTAAAGTAACCTACATGTGGATGGTCCCACCCTGTCACTGAAGACGTGTAATGAGACTTTCAACTGGGCAACCTTGGTGTGCTGAGTGAGAGAATGTCTCAGGTGTCTGGATCCGGCATGTGTCATTGCAACATTTGTACTCAAGTTGGCCTCTGTGGATGGAAATGCATCTGGGAACATCATAGCCTCTGTGCAGAATAATATGGCTGGTATTCACCACACACGAGCCATCTCTATTATTTGAACAATGTTACTCAGCGTGTGAACTGTCAGGGTCCTCATATGTGTCGACTTTTCATGGACATTATCTGAGGTTGCTGGTTCTGCTGGAGGCCACGTACACCATCAAAGGCTATGGCCCAGGTACACTGTCACACTTTGTAGTTTAGGCATTAATGAGGCCCAGACAACGGATGGGCCATGATTTAGCTATTCAAGGGCACTGTCACAAATATGATACAAATAAAAGTCAGATGATGCGATACAATGTATTCGAGTATACATTGATGAGGCAACTGACAAATTAGCCTCTGAGGAAAGAGAGGTTTTGAACAGCAAGTGTTGTCCATATGTGGCCAACGGGTATCTTTAGGGTGACCCACGGACAGGTGCCAGTCAGGCTGACAGGATGCTGGGTCAATCAGGATCCAGCTCTTTAACAATTGACATGATCAGTGGTCTGACTAAGACTAGTCAGAGGGAGCAGTAGACAGTTGACATGTCACACTGTGTATGTCCTGTGTTGTTTTGAAGGTGACACATGAACCCTGATACGGTGTTACAGGGCAACATTAGTAGCAATGCTTAGCGGTGTAATTGCCAAAATGACAACATCTATGCTGTAGGAGGCATCAGCAGGGACGGTGCATGTAAATTTGGTTGGTGTGCATGGAGGTGATCACTGGTGTGGCCTCCATAAGTGTCTCACAAGTCCTGTCGGATGAGATTTGCTTTCAAATGGCCTACAGCACCTTTCACACGGGAAGCAATCTACAGGTGATACCAGGCCTTAAAAACTCCAAGCCAGTGTATTATTTGAGCTGACTTCATGCAGTGAGATAGTACTATGACAATGGAATACCATAGGAAAGGGTGTGGCACACTGGATGACTCTTGTGAGTGTGTGTGTAGAAGAGGGAATATCAGGGTACACATATTAGTATTCCAGGGACCTCTTCAGACAGGTGGGGTGTGACCAGGCGCATGGGTTTGTCAGGTTTTTAGAAAAGGTCTGACATGTAGATGGGATGTGATGTGCTGGATGCTTGTCATATGTGTGGCACTTGTCCTGTGTATGTTCTGCTTATGTGTAACTCTAGTGACAGATAGTCTTTGCAAAGATTGTATGTAGTTGGAATTACTGCTGCCAAGAGTCTGGTCATACATTCCTGTTCCTGATGCAAAAGCATGTCAACTGCCTGATGTATGAGGCCTGTTTTCCCCTAGTTGAGTGATGGTGTTTTAGTTGTGTGCCATATGCTGCGATGAACCATGTTTCCAACATGTATGTGTGTAATAGGTGTGGTCCTCAGCTATTGCCCTTCAAAGGTGAACTGTACAGGATGTCAGTTATTAACATTGTGTGTGTATGTGAGCGTTGTATGATAGGCATCACATTTGTAGTGGTATTTTCTGTGTCCTGATTGTTATATCATCAATGCTCCACGAGGCGACACTCTTCTTCTGATATTTAGAGCTAAAGGTGTGCAGAAATGAATAGCCAGACCATGATGTGGTGTTTCTTATCAGTGTTTATTTACAATAGTTCATTATGTGGTGATGGTGATAATATTAAAACAAAATTGTTCACAATGTGTTGGCGCCTACGCACTCCAGCAGCCGTGTTTGGTTGTTCCCCCTCATGTTGCCGGGCAGCATCCTCCTCTTCATCGTCTTCAGGCATGTATGAGTCTGGTTCCAGGAGGGGAATGTTCCTTTTGATGCAAATGTTGTGCAGGATGGAACATGTTAGTATGATCTCACAGACCATCTTGGGGGAATATAGTAGGCTACCACCAGTGATGTTGAGCCAGCGGAACCTTGACTTGAGGATGACAAAGGTCTGCTCGACAATGCTGCGTGTCCTCTTATGGGCCTCTTTGTATGCACGCTCTGCAGCAGTACTTGGGTTGCCAAATGGTGTCATTAGCCATGGCTGGATGCCATACCCCTGATCAGCTGAAAGAGAAAAAGAATGGGATCATGTTGATGTAGCTGGCACTATTGAAAAGAACTTTCATGGCAGTAGTTGTCTTGTGTTGTCTGTGACTCTTTTGTGTACTGATGTGACATCCTATACTTGTAGGCTATACCATCTGCATTGTGTTGTTTCCTTGGTTGAGCAAGTGTTTGTCTGCTAACCGTTTGTCATCAGTATGTTTTGGGATTTTCAGTACAGTGTGCCCTCCCTAGCATTGTGACTTGTGATACAGGTGTCCTTGTGTCTTCACTTGGGGTGAGATGATAGTTCAATGTAGAGTTTAAATTGAAAGTGTTGTTAACACGTTCATATCAACGTACCCTGGACATCCCATACCTTTAGACTTATGCAATGTATTAATGTAAAGGTCATTGGGACACTTACAATTTGCAAGGTGACATTTCGGCAACCACACTCATTAATGTCTTCACATTAGGCTGAACAGTAAATTCCGAGGTCTGACAGGTTCAATGGTGACTCAAGAAACATGGCTAGTGATGTAAGGACCTAAGTGTGTTCCTGTCTAGATGTCGCTGTTGTGGTGTATGTGTTGTGTGTCCTAGAGGGTTGCTGTGCAGTGTCTCTATAAGTAGGTTTTTGTACTTACCAACAAGTAGTCCATTGCCATACCGTCCATCCTGGAAGTGTTGGTTGATGGTGCAGTGACGGAAGATGTAAGAGTCATGGACACTCCCAGGATATTTAGCCACGATGTTGGTGAACATTCCTTGGTGATCGACTATGGCCTGCACGTTGATTGAATGTGTGTGCTTCCTGTTGCGGTAGAGGTGTTCAGTTGCAGCAGGTGGCACAAGGCGTACATGTGTGCAGTTGATTGCACCAAGGACGTGTGGGAAGCCACTGATTGCGTAGAACCCCTGTTTAGTTTCCTGCTGCTTCTGCAGTGTGTTAGGGAAGCAGATGTGGCGGGTGTCAGGCGAATGATGGCATCCAGTACTTTGGGCAGAAATGCGGAGAATGATGGTTGTGATATTCCGCCTACCAGGGCACCAGTTGTTTGAAATGAGCCACTTGCCAGCATGTGGAGTACGGCAAGCAGCTTTGTTTCTGTTGGGATGGTGTGGGGTGTCACCAAAGTGGGGGCCAACTGCTGCTCAATGTCGCGTAGCAGCTGCTGAATGGCCTGCCAGTTCAACCGGTACCTCTGTATGATGTCGTGTTCCCTGAGGCCCTGAAGGGTTGTTCTTGGGCGGAATATCCTCTCCTGCCTTCTGCGCAGCCTTTGGGGTCCCTGCTGGTGTTGTTGTAGCTGCTGTTGTTACTGCTGGGCTCTGCGTCTGCGTGCACGCTGGATTAGAATCCCCTCCATGGCTCCCTGTTGCTGCTCTGCTGCTCTGCTGTTTGTTCTGTGTGTTCTGATTAAATACAGGTGTGTTTGTCCTATTTTAACGCCTGCCCTGACCCAGGCGTTAATTTGTGACGCAAATCGGGCTGTGCGTCATTTTCTGGCTCCGCCTCCCGGCCGTGCGTCATTTTTGCCCGAAAGCATAAATACGACGCACGGCCGTTCAAGCCATTTTTTGGACGGGAACACCTACCTTGCATATCATTAACGCAGGGTGGGTTGCCGCATCCCAAAAATTACGCACACGGCGGAATTTTGTCATCCGTGGGCTCGGGCGTCAAAGTTTAAATACGGGGCAACGTTTGCGCTGATTGTGCGTCAAAACCTTTGACGCACAATCGGCGCAAACGGAGTATAAATATGCCCCCTGGTTTTCATAAAAAATAAGGCCGCAGTCACGAGTGTGTGTCTGAAAGGTCAGCAATGCGTTGATTCCTTACTTGCAAGTGAGGCCGTGCGTTGTTTCTTCTCCGGTCGGGTAGGCGATCTGTTGTTTTTCCCACCCGCAGAAGAGCGATGTGTCAATTTCCGGACAGGCAACCTCTGGTCTGCGCAGGTTCTCAATGATTTTGACACCCGGCGACGATACGTGTGAAATTCTGGTGCATGGTTGTGAAGAGCCTTGCTGCATGGGTGATGTGTTGATTTTGGCAGCAGCACACAAGTGTTGAGTCGTTTTCCCAGCCACGATGTATGTGGTACATCCATTGTTCAGCTGCAGAGCAGGTGCTGCGTTGATTTTTCTCCTGCACAGCTCCTGTGCATGGATTTCGGTCTTGGTTTCACCAGCTTCTCCTCTCAATGGCCCAGGAACTGGATTAGGCAACACCTGAACAACCCCTGCCCACACTACATCTTCAACAAGGCCAGTGCCTCGATTGTTCCCGTACTCTGCAAGACCATCACCTGCGCCCTGAAGACTGGAAGCATGCCGAGATTCGCCACTTCTGAAAAAAACCACCACTGACCCGACCGACCTCAAGAACTACAGCCACATCTCACTGCTACCCTTCCCAGCTAAAGTCGCCAAGAAAGCAATCAAACACTCAGCTACACCAACTCATTGAGGACAACAACATCCTGGACATCTCCCAGTCAGGATTCAGAACCAACCACAGTACCGAAACTGCCCTGCTTGCAGCCATAGTTGACATCCGCTCCCTTCTACTGGATCTCTCAGCCGCCTTCAATACAGTGTCCCACCCTACACTATGCTCCAGACTTCATGCGGCAGCCATACGTATCAAGGCCCATTGATGGATACACTCCTTCCTGACAGGTGGAACAGAAAAAGTCAGGCTCATGCGACACCTATTAGAACCCACTGACATCAGCTGTGAAGTACCCCAAGGATCATCATGGAGCCCCACGCTGTTCAGCGTCTACATGATCCCTCTTGCTCCCATCTTCAGGAACTATGGCATGAGGATTGTCTCCTATGCTTATGACACCCAACTGATCCTCTCCCTGACCGAGAACCCCTCAACAGCCATGAAGAATTTCAGCGACGGGATGGAAGCAGTCGCCACCTGGAGGAGGGAGGGCTGCCTAAAGATCAACTCTGACAAAACCGAGATCCTCATCTTGGGACCCTCCCTGTCAGCTTGGGATGACTGTTGGTGGCCTTCTACACTCGGCAGGCTCCCCGCCCCTGCAGACCACACAAGAAACCTCTGCGTCATCCTTGACTCAACGCTCACCATGACCAGGCAGATCAACTCTGTCGCCTACCCCTGCTTCCATAACCTCGGACTCCTCCAAAAGATCTTCAGATTGATACCAATCGACTGCCGGAAAACCGTGACACACCTCCTAATCACAAGCAGAGTCGACTACTGCAACGCTCTCTATGCTGGCACCTCCAAGAAGAAATTGAGCAAGCTGCAACAAATTCAGAACGCCTCTGCCAGACTCGCCCTAGACATCGTCCGCTGAGAATACATCACAGAACACCTGAAAAACCTGGCTAACCAATAAGAAGAGGATACTTTCAAATTCCTTGTGCATGCCTACAGAGCCCTCCCCGACAGCGGACCCAGCTACCTCAACCACGCATCACCTGATACTCCCCTTCCAGACTTCTCCGTTCGTCTCTCCAGTCACTTGCCACATAAAGAAGTCCTCGGCTGGAGGAAGATCTTTCATATACCTGGCAGCGAAAGGATGGAACACCTCACCCCTTCATCTCAGCCTGTCGCCATTGCTGCCTCAGTTCAGGAAGGACCTCAAGGCCTGGCTCTTCATCTGATCTCTGAGGACACACCTCTCAGCGTCTTGGGACCCTGTGGGTGAGTAGTGCGTTTTCAAACTTTTGATTGATTGATTGGGTGTGTGGGTGTGTGGGTGTGTGTGTGTGTGAATATTCCCATTGCATTTGTTTTGGGGCCAATTCAAAAAAGTAATGTAAGAGTATGTCAAAGAGTACTACAGGAGTACAAATGTATGTACTCCAATTTGTCTTCGTGAACAGGCTCCATTGTTTTCACCAATCTAATCTTTGTGTTCAACAAAAGCAGCGTTACTGGTTTTAGGGCCTATAAGTCACCCATCACAAAACAAAGTGTCACCTTCATGAAGGAATGTCATCTGCTCAAACGGTCCTCTTGAAGGAATTGGCTCATTCTATAATAGTTCAGGGTGCAATGATGATTTTGCAGTTATGTTTGCTTTTACCAGATGTTCAAATGTGCTAGGTAATTTTAATACATTAATTGTTTCAATAACAGAACATTTTATGGTATTTAGACCTCAATTGATCTTCTGCATATTCACCAGGGAGGCAGTGGCAATGGCCTCTGTCACCCTTCTAGAGGATCGTTGGCCCTATTAGAGATCCCCTCTTGCCTTGTGGAGATCTCTGTTGTGTCTAAGAAAATGCTGCCGTGGTAGATCCCTTCACAACACTGAAGGTTTGCAATGTGTGTGTTATTTTTAAAGCACCGTCTCTGCAAACATATTTTTTATTGAGAAAATAAACTTCATTAGTGGAGGTTTGCTCTGTCAATGCTAAAGATAAACAGCCTTGACACACAGGGAGTTTTTCTCCCTGTACATGGGAATCATTCAAAGTTTTCCCTAACCATGTCTGTCCTGCTTGATTGGAAGACACAGGTAGGGAAAATTAGTAACTGTTGCCCAGCCTTGACTAGAATGGTGACCAGAGGTTTACATTGGTGGCCCACCGAAAGCTCCACCAGTGTAAATACTGTTTCCCTTGACTTTAAATAGAAAGGGAGAAGTGTAGGTTTGGCAGGAGCACAGCAGATCTATGGCAGTAGTCCCACCATACCTATAACTAAGTGAGGCCCTTAATTTGGTTAGTCTATGCTCTAGAATTACAAGTGGATGTTTAGTACCCTTCCTTGATACTGCCTGTTAGACCTGTCTTTCTTGGAGTGGTTTCCCCTGTCTTTTTACCTCTGCTTCCTGTATTATTTTACTGTGTGCTGGATTCTGTTTTTGCTGTTTTTTTGGTACTCTGGGCACTTTACCACTGCTGACCAGAGCTAGAGTGCAAGTGCTCCCTGTGTAAATTAGGACTATGATTGGTTATCCCTGATTGGCATATTTGATTTACTAGTAAGTCCATAGTAAAGTGCACTTGAGGTGCCCATGGCCTGTAAATTAAATGCTACTAGTGGGCCTGCGGCACTGATTGTGCCACCCACATGAGTAGCCCTGTAAACAAGTCTCAGATCTGCCTCTGCAGTGTCTGTGTGTGAAGTTTTGCACTGTCAATTCGATCTGTAAGTGTACCCACTTGCCAGGCCCAAACCTTCCTTTTACTACATTTAAGTCACCCCTAAGGTTGTCCCTATGTAGCCTAATGGGCAGGGTGAAGTGCATTTAAAAAGGTAGGACATTTACTGGTGGGTTTTACATGTCCTGATAGTGAAATAATGCCAAATTCGTTTTTCACTATTGCAAGGCCTATCTCTCCAATAGGTAAATATGGGGACTGCCTTTAAATATCTTCAGATTCTCATTGGGAGTAGATAGAGCTATAGCATTTGGGGTCCCTGAACTCACAATTTAAAATACTTTTGGTAAATTGGTGTTTAGATTGTCAGTTTGAAAATGCTACTTTTATTAAGTGGGCCTTTTCTTGCTTAACCATTCTGTGCTTCTACGTGGCTGCTGATCCACATCTGGGTGGGACTGACAGTTGGGCCGTTTGTGAATTCACTCTAGACAGTAACAAAAAAGAGAGCTGATGTGTGTCCTGCATTTCCTGATGAATCTTCTTGGGCTAGAGTGGGAGGGAGGAGCTGTCGCCTGCACTTGAAAGGGTTGTGCCTGTCCTCTTACAATACAGTCTCCAACCCCCTAGTCTGTGTCTGGGGCAGGGCAAGGAAGAGGCAGGGTCGTGTGAACTACAAAGACCTTCCTTTGACGTTTGCCTACTTCAAAGGCAGAAATGAGTATAAGTACTGGACAGCTGACTCCACAACTTGAGAACACTTCTGGATCAAGAGGAACCTCTGCAAAGGAGAAGTGCTGAAGAGCTGTGAGAAGGAGTACTGTCCCTTTGCTGTGTGTGCTTTACTGGGTTGGCCTGCAGTTCCTGCTTCTGCCTTAGAGAGGACTAAGAATGGACTTTGCTGTATATCCTGCTTGTGAAGATTATCCAAGGGCTTGGACTGAGCTTGCCTCCTGTTAAGAAGTCTCAGGGGCATCAAAGACTTCATCTGCCAGCACCTGGGCTCTCTTGTTGAGACCCCCTTACTTGCCAAGTGGTGCCACATCCAGAAACAGAGTACAAATCCACGCACCGGAGCCAAGCAGAAGAAAAATTGATGCAGTACCTGCACTGCTTCTGAAAACTGACTCACCACCTGTAAAAACGACACATTGCCAGCTCAGCGCAGAGTAATCGCTACCGTGCATCTGGATTTTCCATGGATCGTTCCTGGGTGTCAAAATCTTTAACATCACCTCACAGACCCAAGGCTGCTTGTCCGGAAATCAATGCATGGCTTACCTGGCGGAGAAACAATTGACGCACAGCCTCACTTGTTGACTTACTAGGAGTATCAGAAGCAAAGATTATTGTATTTTTGTGAGAACTTATTTAGATGCATTATATTAAATACCTTAATAAATTTACAGAGTAGCCAGGTGCTATGCAGCAAGTGCTGAGATGCCTACCGATTTTCAAAGATAATAATGAAACTATATCATACAGTAGACTGTATTGCTGTTTCAGGAAAAGTAGAAAATAAACATGAAAATATAATGCAACAGACATTGTCAGAAAGTGCTTCGCAGATGTATGTAATAAAAGAACACTGCAGGCCCAAATTCAATACTGACCAGAATACAGTGATAAGTTCACTTGAGGATCTACTGAAATGAATAACTTGAAAGAGTTGCAGTTAAAAGCGAACTTGTGTTTCGCTGACATGTAAGTTTCTACACATCTAGGCACACAGGCTCACTGAACTTACTTGGTGTTTCCAAATAGATTATATCTGGATTAGACAATGAGCACAGGAAATCTAATCAATTCAGACTACATGGCGGTCCCAGGGTTACAATTATAAGGCACACATGGTGATAAAGTTGTATTTACTGCAACTATGTATGTATTCTAGAGTGAAGAATGGTTAGTTTGTCGATCATTGTAAAAGCCACAAGTGAAGAATGTGAAGAAGATTAGTCTAGATTTAAGGGGTCACAGGTGTTGGAATGTTTTTCTGTTTCAATCTATGGCTGGCCAGTCAATCATCATTTACTGTTTTGTAGTAAAGCAGTGTGTGATTCCTTATCTGAGAGGTTGTCTGTGCTACAGCAGCTTGAAACCAGCTGCCTGCCTGAATGAGGAGGGTCGATCTCCCTGATGTTACAGTAAAGGGCTGCCTTTATATTGCCAAAGAGGTGTTTGCCTTTCTTTTAAGTTTTTAAGTATTGATTCACCCTGCAGCAGTTCTTGTTTTCACCTGATTACTGATACCGGAGGACTGCCTACCCCCAGCAGCTTAGATTATTGTGCATCTTTGACTGGGTAAGCAGACCATGTGGTTTTGGAATTTCTCGCTGTGTACGGAGGGCTGAGAAAGATTCTGGAGACTGACGTCTTTTAAAGGTGTGGGCAAATGCGGGTTAACATTCCATGCTTTTTAAAAATCTATTATATGACTTATTTTCCACGGCAATGGTAAACACATATGTAGATATATAAGACTATAAAAGACATAAGGGTATTGCATGCAAGATTGTGTACGTGTGTAGCACAATATCAGGAAAGGAGCTCTATAGCTGGTTCACTTGTTGTTCCTAGTGACGAGCTAGAAGTGGTCAAAGTGGGTATTTTGAAATTCGGAGGGAGCTGAATATATGCTTTTTTATGACATAGAGGGACAACTGAAAAGCTGATGTCGCTTGTAGGAAAGTACCATCTTGCCTGGCATGTTACCCCCATTTTTCACTGTATATATGTTGTTTTAGTTGTATGTGTCACTGGGACCCTGGTAACCCAGGGCCCCAGTGCTCATAAGTGTGCCTGAATGTGTTACCTGTGTAGTGACTAACTGTCTCACTGAGGCTCTGCTAATCAGAACCTCAGTGGTTATGCTCTCTCATTTCTTTCCAAATTGTCACTAACAGGCTAGTGACCATTTTTACCAATTTACATTGGCTTACTGGAACACCCTTATAATACCCTAGTATATGGTACTGAGGTACCCAGGGTATTGGGGTTCCAGGAGATCCCTATGGGCTGCAGCATTTCTTTTGCCACCCATAGGGAGCTCTGACAATTCTTACACAGGCCTGCCACTGCAGCCTGAGTGAAATAACGTCCACGTTATTTCACAGCCATTTTACACTGCACTTAAGTAACTTATAAGTCACCTATATGTCTAACCTTTACCTAGTAAAGGTTAGGTGCAAAGTTACTTAGTGTGAGGGCACCCTGGCACTAGCCAAGGTGCCCCCACATTGTTCAGAGCCAATTCCCTGAACTTTGTGAGTGCGGGGACACCATTACACGCGTGCACTACATATAGGTCACTGCCTATATGTAGCTTCACAATGGTAACTCCGAATATGGCCATGTAACATGTCTATGATCATGGAATTGCCCCCTCTATGCCATCCTGGCATAGTTGGCACAATCCCATGATCCCAGTGGTCTGTAGCACAGACCCTGGTACTGCCAAACTGCCCTTCCTGGGGTTTCACTGCAGCTGCTGCTGCTGCCAACCCCTCAGACAGGCAGCTGCCCTCCTGGGGTCCAGCCAGGCCTGGCCCAGGATGGCAGAACAAAGAACTTCCTCTGAGAGAGGGTGTGACACCCTCTCCCTTTGGAAAATGATGTGAAGGCAGGGGAGGAGTAGCCTCCCCCAGCCTCTGGAAATGCTTTCTTCGGCACAGATGTGCCCAATTCTGCATAAGCCAGTCTACACCGGTTCAGGGACCCCTTAGCCCCTGCTCTGGCGCGAAACTGGACAAAGGAAAGGGGAGTGACCACTCCCCTGACCTGCACCTCCCCTGGGAGGTGTCCAGAGCTCCTCCAGTGTGCTCCAGACCTCTGCCATCTTGGAAACAGAGTTGCTGCTGGCACACTGGACTGCTCGGAGTGGCCAGTGCCACCAGTTGACGTCAGAGACTCCTGCTGATAGGCTCCTTCAGGTGTTAGTAGCCTATCCTCTCTCCTAGGTAGCCAAACCCTCTTTTCTGGCTATTTAGGGTCTCTGTCTCTGGGGAAACTTCAGATAACGAATGCAAGAGCTCATCCGAGTTCCTCTGCATCTCTCTCTTCACCTTCTGATAAGGAATCGACTGCTGACCGCGCTGGAAGCCTGCAAACCTGCAACATAGTAGCAAAGACGACTACTGCAACTCTGTAACGCTGATCCTGCCGCCTTCTCGACTGTTTTCCTGCTTGTGCATGCTGTGGGGGTAGCCTGCCTCCTCTCTGCACCAGAAGCTCCGAAGAAATCTCCCGTGGGTCGACGGAATCTTCCCCCTGCAACCGCAGGCACCAAAAAGCTGCATTACCGGTCCCTTGGGTCTCCTCTCAGCACGACGAGCGAGGTCCCTCGAATCCAGCGACTCTGTCCAAGTGACCCCCACAGTCCAGTGACTCTTCAGTCCAAGTTTGGTGGAGGTAAGTCCTTGCCTCACCTCGCTGGGCTGCATTGCTGGGAACCGCGACTTTGCAGCTACTCCGGCCCCTGTGCACTTCCGGCGGAAATCCTTTGTGCACAGCCAAGCCTGGGTCCACGGCACTCTAACCTGCATTGCACGACTTTCTAAGTTGGTCTCCGGCGACGTGGGACTCCTTTGTGCAACTTCGGCGAGCACCGTTTCACGCATCCTCGTAGTGCCTGTTTCTGGCACTTCTCCGGGTGCTACCTGCTTCAGTGAGGGCTCTTTGTCTTGCTCGACGTCCCCTCTCTCTTCAGGTCCAATTTGCGACCTCCTGGTCCCTCCTGGGCCCCAGCAGCGTCCAAAAACCCCAAATGAACGATTTGCAACTAGCAAGGCTTTTTGGCGTTCTTCTGGCAGGAAAACACTTCTGCACGACTCTCCACGGCGAGTGGGATCCGTCAACCAAAGGGGAAGTCTCTAGTCCTTTTCGTTCCTGCAGAAACCTCAGCTTCCTCTGTCCAGTCGAAGCTTCTTTGCACCCGCAGCTGGCATTTCCTGGGCATCTGCCCATCTCCGACTTGCTTGTGACTTTTGGACTTGGTCCCCTTGTTCCACAGGTACCCTAGATTGGAAATCCACAGTTGTTGCATTACTGGTTTGTGTCTTTCCTGCATTATTCCTCTAACACGACTACTTTGTCCTTAGGGGAACTTTAGTGCACTTTGCACTCACTTTTCAGGGTCTTGGGGAGGGTTATTTTTCTAACTCTCACTATTTTCTAATAGTCCCAGCGACCCTCTACAAGGTCACATAGGTTTGGGGTCCATTCGTGGTTCGCATTCCACTTTTGGAGTATATGGTTTGTGTTGCCCCTATCCCTATGTTTCCCCATTGCATCCTATTGTAACTATACATTGTTTGCACTGTTTTCTAAGACTATACTGCATATTTTTGCTATTGTGTATATATATCTTGTGTATATTTCCTATCCTCTCACTGAGGGTACACTCTAAGATACTTTGGCATATTGTCATAAAAATAAAGTACCTTTATTTTTAGTATAACTGTGTATTGTGTTTTCTTATGATATTATGCATATGACACTAAGTGGTACTGTAGTAGCTTCACACGTCTCCTAGTTCAGCCTAAGCTGCTCTGCTAAGCTACCATTATCTATCAGCCTAAGCTGCTAGACACCCTATACACTAATAAGGGATAACTGGGCCTGGTGCAAGGTGCAAGTACCCCTTGGTACTCACTACAAGCCAGTCCAGCCTCCTACATCGCTAAACTTTACCTCCAGATAAGATCTAGAACATTCAGATTACTGTCCTGAACCTAATGTTCGGAAGTCATTCCATGGTCTGAGAGATGTAGGGTTTGAAAAGGTTATCTTCTATGAGCACGGAGAAAAGTGACCTGGGGTGATAAGTTTTACTTATCGTTTAGAGTAGACTATTCCTGATTAGGTGAGCTCTGCATAACTCATTAACTAGTTATTCCTAACAAAGAGTTAGACGTAGTCAATTTGGGTAATTCAAAATTAGGGGTTGCCAATGTATGTCTAATGATTTGACAATAGAGGGACAGCGGGAAGGTTGATGAAGTTGAAATGTACCTCTAAGTACAATCTGGACACTCAAATTACTGCCCTCGATCTAATATCCAGAAGTCATTCTATAGTCTGAGAGACACATAAGCCCATATTTATACTTTTTTTGGTGTCATTTTTGATGCAAAAGTGGCACAAACTTACAAAATATAATTGCATTTTGTAAGTATGTGCCCCTTTTGCGTAAAACAATGATGCAAATGTGGCACAAAAAAAAGTATAAATATGGGCCATAGTTTGAAAAGGTTATCCTCTCGCAGAAGGAAGTGACTAGGGCTGTATTTACTGTTTGGATTTAGAAAAAATGGCGAGCCATACTTAGGAAATAGTTTATGCTGTCATCTGATGTGTAATGTTGCATAGTGTTCTTTATAATGTGTACTGCATAAATGATGACAATAATTGCTACATTTTCCTGCTTTTAAAAGTATTTGTGTAAGTTTTGAAAGAAGAGTAATATTTGTCCAGATAGATACATTTAGACATATTAGGAAGACGAGTAATTATGGCGAACCCCTTAGCACATATGCAGAGGGTTTTTCCCAATAGTCAGATACATTTACAGCAATATTGTTTAGAATGGTTTAAAGCACCCAAAAACATACATATCCCTGGCCAAAAGAATGAGCATTTATTAGAAATGGGCTCTTAGGCTGGTAGTCAGATTACCCCCTGTCCAAGCAGGGACCCTCACTCTAGTCAGGGTGAGTCACACACAATCCAGATTATCCTGTGCCCACCCTCTGGTACCTTGGCACTGAGCAGTCAGGCTTAACTTAGAAGGCAATGTGTAAAGTACTTTATGCAATAAATCATACAATAACACCATACAGCACCACAAAAATACACCATACAGTATTAAGAAAAATATCTAATATTTATCTGGATAAATGCAGGTCAAAACAATTAAAATGCAATATTTATATGTTGAGATATCACTGTAAAAGTGATATCAAGTGTCTTAAGTCTTTTAGAAGCAAAGAAAGTCTCTTTCAAGGAAAAAGTACCTGGTTTGCATGCAAAATCTCCACAAAGAAACGCCGATGCATGGAAACAAAGGGGTGTGCGTCGATTTTCGCACGCTCAGTCGTGGATTCTCTTCGGGTTGGGGGGTTTTCGGATGCCCCGGGGATGATGTTTGGATTTCCTGTGCTGGTAGAACGAAGTCACAGGAGCTGTGTCGATTCGGTGGGCATTGCTGTAGGAAAGTACCATCTTGCCTGGCATGTTACCCCCATTTTTCACTGTATATATGTTGTTTTAGTTGTATGTGTCACTGGGACCCTGGTAACCCAGGGCCCCAGTGCTCATAAGTGTGCCTGAATGTGTTACCTGTGTAGTGACTAACTGTCTCACTGAGGCTCTGCTAATCAGAACCTCAGTGGTTATGCTCTCTCATTTCTTTCTAAATTGTCACTAACAGGCTAGTGACCACTTTTACCAATTTACATTGGCTTACTGGAACACCCTTATAATTCCCTAGTATATGGTACTGAGGTACCCAGGGTATTGGGGTTCCAGGAGATCCCTATGGGCTGCAGCATTTCTTTTGCCACCCATAGGGAGCTCTGACAATTCTTACACAGGCCTGCCACTGCAGCCTGAGTGAAATAACGTCCACGTTATTCCACAGCCATTTTACACTGCACTTAAGTAACTTATAAGTCACCTATATGTCTAACCTTTACCTGGTAAAGGTTAGGTGCAAAGTTACTTAGTGTGAGGGCACCCTGGCACTAGCCAAGGTGCCCCACATTGTTCAGAGCCAATTCACTGAACTTTGTGAGTGCGGGGACACCATTACACGCGTGCACTACATATAGGTCACTACCTATATGTAGCTTCACCATGGTAACTCCGAATATGGCCATGTAACATGTCTATGATCATGGAATTGCCCCCTCTATGCCATCCTGGCATTGTTGGTACAATTCCATGATCCCAGTGGTCTGTAGCACAGACCCTGGTACTGCCAGACTGCCCTTCCTGGGGTTTCACTGCAGCTGCTGCTGCTGCCAACCCCTCAGACAGGCAGCTGCCCTCCTGGGGTCCAGCCAGGCCTGGCCCAGGATGGCAGAACAAAGAACTTCCTCTGAGAGAGGGGGTGACACCCTCTCCCTTTGGAAAATGGTGTGAAGGCAGGGGAGGAGTAGCCTCCCCCAGCCTCTGGAAATGCTTTCTTGGGCACAGATGTGCCCAATTCTGCATAAGCCAGTCTACACCGGTTCAGGGACCCCTTAGCCCCTGCTCTGGCGCGAAACTGGACAAAGGAAAGGGGAGTGACCACTCCCCTGACCTGCACCTCCCCTGGGAGGTGTCCAGAGCTCCTCCAGTGTGCTCCAGACCTCTGCCATCTTGGAAACAGAGGTGCTGCTGGCACACTGGACTGCTCTGAGTGGCCAGTGCCACCAGGTGACGTCAGAGACTCCTTGTGATAGGCTCCTTCAGGTGTTAGTAGCCTTTCCTCTCTCCTAGGTAGCCAAACCCTCTTTTCTGGCTATTTAGGGTCACTGTCTCTGGGGAAACTGTAGATAACGAATGCATGAGCTCAGCCGAGTTCCTCTGCATCTCCCTCTTCACCTTCTGATAAGGAATCGACCGCTGACCGCGCTGGAAGCCTGCAAACCTGCAACATAGTAGCAAAGACGACTACTGCAACTCTGTAACGCTGATCCTGCCGCCTTCTCGACTGTTTTCCTGCTTGTGCATGCTGTGGGGGTAGTCTGCCTCCTCTCTGCACCAGAAGCTCCGAAGAAATCTCCTGTGGGTCGACGGAATCTTCCCCCTGCAACCGCAGGCACCAAAAAGCTGCATTACCGGTCCCTTGGGTCTCCTCTCAGCACGACGAGCGAGGTCCCTCGAATCCAGCGACACCGTCCAAGTGACCCCCACAGTCCAGTGACTCTTCAGCCCAAGTTTGGTGGAGGTAAGTCCTTGCCTCACCTCGCTGGGCTGCATTGCTGGGAACCGCAACTTTGCAAGCTACTCCGGCCCCTGTGCACTTCTGGCGGAAATCCTTCGTGCACAGCCAAGCCTGGGTCCACGGCACTCTAACCTGCATTGCACGACTTTCTAAGTTGGTCTCCGGCGACGTGGGACTCCTTTGTGCAACTTCGGCGAGCACCGTTTCATGCATCCTTGTAGTGCCTGTTTCTGGCACTTCTCCGGGTGCTACCTGCTTCAGTGAGGGCTCTTTGTCTTGCTCGACGTCCCCTCTCTCTGCAGGTCCAATTTGCGACCTCCTGGTCCCTCCTGGGCCCCAGCAGTGTCCAAAAACGCCAAACGCACGATTTACGTGTAGCAAGGCTTGTTGGCGTCCATCCGGCGGGAAAACACTTCTGCACGACTCTCCAAGGCGTGGGGGATCCATCCTCCAAAGGGGAAGTCTCTAGCCCTTGTCGTTCCTGCAGTATTCACAGTTCTTCAGCCTAGTAAGAGCTTCTTTGCACCAACCGCTGGCATTTCTTGGGCATCTGCCCATCTCCGAGTTGCTTGTGACTTTTGGACTTGGTCCCCTTGTTCCACAGGTACCCTCAGTCAGGAATCCATCGTTGTTGCATTGCTGATTTGTGTTTTCCTTGCAGTTTCCCTCTAACACGACTATTTTGTCCTTAGGGGAACTTTAGTGCACTTTGCACTCACTTTTCAGGGTCTTGGGGAGGGTTATTTTGCTAACTCTCACTATTTTCTAATAGTCCCAGCGACCCTCTACAAGGTCACATAGGTTTGGGGTCCATTCGTGGTTCGCATTCCACTTTTGGAGTATATGGTTTGTGTTGCCCCTATCCCTATGTTTCCCCATTGCATCCTATTGTAACTACACATTGTTTGCACTGTTTTCTAAGACTATACTGCATATTTTTGCTATTGTGTATATATATCTTGTGTATATTTCCTATCCTCTCACTGAGGGTACACTCTAAGATACTTTGGCATATTGTCATAAAAATAAAGTACCTTTATTTTTAGTATAACTGTGTATTGTGTTTTCTTATGATATTGTGCATATGACACTAGGTGGTACTGTAGTAGCTTCACACGTCTCCTAGTTCAGCCTAAGCTGCTCTGCTAAGCTACCATTATCTATCAGCCTAAGCTGCTAGACACCCTATACACTAATAAGGGATAACTGGGCCTGGTGCAAGGTGCAAGTACCCCTTGGTACTCACTACAAGCCAGTCCAGCCTCCTACATTGGTTGTGCAGTGGTGGGATAAGTGCTTGAGACTACTTACCACTCTTGTCATTGTACTTTTCATAAGAGAAAAATATACAAAACAAGGTCAGTGTATATACACATAGCCAAAAAGTTTTGCATTTCCTCTTTTCACTCTTTTCTAAGTGCTGAAAAGTACTCCTAAACTTTCAAAAAGTTCTTAAAAGTTTAAAAAGTTTTTTTCTGTCTTTCCAAAAAGTTCTGAAAACTTTTTTCTCTTTTTCTATCACTTTAACTCTCTCTAAAAAATGTCTGGCACAGGAAAAAATGTTGAACTGTCCAAACTTGCATATGATCACCTTAGCTGGAAAGGAGCAAGGAGTCTCTGCATAGAGAGAGGTTTGAGTGTAGGGAAGAATCCTTCCTTAGAACTGTTAATTAATATGCTTAGAGTACAGGATAAGGCCATAAGTGCCCAATCTGTAGAAAAAGTAGCTAATGGTTCTCAATCTGATCCAGGGACTCCCCCAGGAAAAGGTTCAGGAAAGAAACTCCTCAGCCTGCCCATTACTAGACAGTCTAGCATAGTTGGTACAGAGGTTGAATCACATCATACTGATGATGTGCTCTCACATTATGCTGGTAGCCAAGCTGTTAGGGTGCCCTCTGTAAGGGACAGGTCTCCTTCTGTTCATTCCCATCATACCTCTGTATCTAGAAATGTCCCTCCCACCCACCCTGATGACAGATTGTTAAAAGGGAGCTCAATAGATTGAGAGTGGAACAAACCAGACTGAAGCTCAAGAAGCAACAGCTGGATTTGGATAGACAGTCTTTAGAAATAGAGAGGGAAAGACAGAAGTTGGGTTTAGATACCCATGGTGGCAGCAGCAGTATTCCCCATAGTCATCCTGCAAAAGAGCATGATTCCAGGAATCTGCACAAGATAGTTCCCCCTTATAAGGAGGGGGATGACATTAACAAGTGGTTTGCTGCACTTGAGAGGGCCTGTGCTGTACAGGATGTCCCTCAAAAGCAGTGGGCTGCTATCCTATGGCTATCATTTAGTGGAAAAGGTAGGGATAGGCTCCTTACAGTGAAAGAAAATGATGCCAATAATTTCCAAGTTCTTAAGAATGCACTCCTGGATGGTTATGGCTTAACCACTGAACAGTACAGGATAAAGTTCAGAGAGACCAAAAAGGAGTCTTCACAAGACTGGGTTGATTTCATTGACCAGGCAGTGAAGGCCTTGGAGGGGTGGTTACATGGCAGTAAAGTTACTGATTATGACAGCCTGTATAACTTAATCCTGAGAGAGCATATTCTTAATAATTGTGTGTCTGATTTGTTGCACCAGTACTTGGTGGACTCTGATCTGACCTCTCCCCAAGAATTGGGAAAGAAGGCAGACAAATGGGTCAGAACAAGAGTGAACAGAAAAGTTCATACAGGGGGTGACAAAGATGGCAACAAAAAGAAGGATGGTAAGTCTTCTGACAAGGGTGGGGAAAAATCTAAAAATGAGTCTTCATCAGGCCCACAAAAACACTCTGGTGGGGGGTGGTGGGCCCAAATCCTCCTTTAATCAGAACAAGGAAAAGAAACCATGGTGCTATTTATGTAAAATAAAAGGCCATTGGACAACAGATCCCAGTTGTCCAAAGAAAGGCACCACAGCTCCTACCACTACAACCCCTACTGCTACACCTAGTGTCCCTACTAATAGCAGTGGTGGTGGGAGCAAACCTACTAATAGCCAATCCAAGGGAGTAGCTGGGCTCACTTTTGGTAATTTAGTTGGGGTTGGTCTGATTAGGGAGACCACAGAGGCTACTTTAGTCTCTGAAGGGGCTATTGATTTAGCCACTTTGGTTGCTTGCCCCCATAACTTGGAGAAGTACAAGCAACTAACCCTAATAAATGGTGTTGAGGTCCAGGCCTACAGGGACACAGGTGCCAGTGTCACAATGGTGATTGAGAAACTGGTGCACCCTGAACAACACATACTTGGACACCAGTACCAAGTAACCGATGCTCACAACATAACACAAAGCCACCCCATGGCTGTTGTAAATCTCAACTGGGGGGGGGTAACTGGTCCAAAGAAAGTTGTGGTAGCTTCAGATTTACCTGTAGACTGTCTATTAGGGAATGATTTGGAGACATCAGCTTGGTCAGATGTGGAGTTGGAGGCCCATGCAGCAATGCTGGGCATCCCAGGGCATATTTTTGCTTTGACAAGGGCTCAGGCCAAAAAGCAAAAAGGACAGGGAAGCTTGGATCCTGGAACAATGGACCAAGTGCTCCCTAAAGCTAGGGCTAGTAGAAGCAAACCACTTCATACTATCCCTCCCGCTACAGTGGATTCTACTTCTGAGGAAGAAGAATTCCCTCCCTGTGCAGAACCTACACCAGAGGAGCTGGAAGCAGACACTGCTGAGCTTTTGGGTGAAGGGGGGCCTGCCAGAGAGGAGCTGAGTGTGGCACAGCAAACCTGTCCCACATTAGAGGGTCTCAGACAGCAAGCTGTCAAACAGGCTAATGGGGATGTCAGTGACTCTCACAGAGTTTACTGGGAGGACAACCTCTTGTACACTGAGCATAGGGATCCTAAACCTGGAGCTGCCAGGAGATTAGTGATTCCTCAGGAGTACAGAAAGTTCCTCCTAACACTGGCACATGACATTCCCTTAGCTGGGCACCTGGGTCAAATGAAAACTTGGGACAGATTGGTACCATTGTTTCATTAGCCTAGGATGTCTGAGGACACAAAGGAATTTTGTAAGTCCTGTGAAACCTGTCAAGCCAGTGGCAAGACAGGTGGCACTCCAAAGGCACCCCTTATCCCACTGCCTGTGGTTGGGGTTCCCTTTGAAAGGGTAGGGGTTGACATAGTTGGCCCCCTTGACCCTCCTACTGCTTCAGGCAATAGGTTTATCTTGGTGGTAGTGGACCATGCCACAAGATATCCCGAAGCTATTCCTTTAAGGACCACTACAGCTCCTGCAGTGGCAAAGGCCCTCCTGGGTATATTTTCCAGGGTGGGCTTCCCAAAGGAAGTAGTATCAGACAGAGGAAGCAATTTCATGTCTGCATACTTAAAGGCCATGTGGAAGGAGTGTGGTGTAACGTACAAGTTCACAACACCCTATCATCCACAAACAAATGGACTGGTGGAGAGATTTAATAAAACTCTCAAAGGCATGATTATGGGACTCCCTGAAAAACTCCGCAGGAGATGGGATATCCTTCTACCATGCCTCCTTTTTGCCTACAGGGAGGTACCCCAGAAAGGAGTGGGCTTCAGCCCCTTTGAACTTCTTTTTGGACACCCTGTTAGGGGTCCACTCACACTTGTAAAGGAGGGTTGGGAACAACCTTTAAAAACTCCTAAGCAGGATATTGTGGATTATGTACTTGGCCTCAGATCAAGGATGGCTGAGTACATGAAAAAGGCCAGTAAAAACCTTCAGGCCAGCCAAGAGCTCCAGAAGCAATGGCATGATCAGAAGGCTGTTTTGGTTCAGTACCAACCAGGGCAGAAAGTGTGGGTCTTGGAGCCTGTGGCCCCAAGAGCACTCCAAGATAAATGGAGTGGACCCCACACAATTGTTGAAAAGAAGGGTGAAGTCACCTACTTGGTTGACTTAGGCACTGCCAGGAGTCCCCTTAGGGTGCTCCATGTCAACCGCCTGAAACCCTACTATGACAGGGCTGATCTCACCCTGCTCATGGCAACAGATGAGGGACAGGAAGAAGACAGTGATCCTCTACCTGATCTCTTCTCTTCCACAGATCAAGATGCTCTTGTGGAAGGTGTAGTTTTGGCTGATTGTCTTACTGCTGAGCAGAAAGACAATTGCATAAATCTCCTAGGACAATTTTCAGAACTATTCTCTATTGTGCCAGGCACCACTTCTTGGTGTGAGCACACTATAGATACTCGAGACAGTTTACCTGTCAAAAGTAAGATCTATAGGCAGCCTGACCATGTCAGGGACTGCATAAAGCAAGAAGTTCAGAAAATGTTGGAACTAGGAGTGGTTGAGCACTCTGACAGTCCATGGGCTTCTCCTGTGGTACTGGTACCAAAACCCAATTCTAAAGATGGAAAGAAGGAAATGAGGTTTTGTGTAGACTATAGAGGTCTCAACTTGGTAACCAAAACTGATGCTCACCCTATACCCAGGGCAGATGAGCTCATAGATACACTGGCATCTGCCAAGTATCTAAGCACTTTTGATTTGACTGCAGGGTATTGGCAGATCAAATTGTCAGAAGATGCTAAACCTAAGACTGCATTTTCTACCATTGGAGGACATTACCAGTTTACTGTAATGCCTTTTGGTTTGAAAAATGCACCTGCCACTTTTCAGAGGTTGGTGAACACAGTCCTGCAAGGGCTGGAAGCTTTCAGTGCAGCATATTTGGATGATATAGCTGTCTTTAGCTCCAGCTGGGATGATCACCTGGTCCACCTATAGAAAGTTTTGGAGGCCCTGCAAAAGGCAGGCCTCACTATCAAGGCTTCAAAGTGCCAGATAGGGCAGGGTAAGGTGGTTTATCTGGGACACCTTGTTGGTGGGGAACAGATTGCACCACTTCAGGGGAAAATCCAAACTATTATTGATTGGGTTCCCCCTACCACTCAGACTCAGGTGAGAGCCTTCCTAGGCCTCACTGGGTATTACAGGAGGTTCATTAAGAACTATGGCTCCATTGCAGCCCCTCTTAATGACCTCACATCCAAGAAAATGCCTAAAAAGGTATTATGGACAGCAAGCTGTCAGAAAGCTTTTGAGGAGCTGAAGCAGGCCATGTGCTCTGCACCTGTCCTGAAAAGCCCTTGTTACTCTAAAAAATTCTATGTCCAAACTGATGCATCTGAATTAGGAGTAGGGGCAGTCCTATCACAACTTAATTCTGAGGGCCAGGATCAACCTGTTGCTTTTATTAGTAGGAGGTTGACCCCTAGAGAAAAGCGTTGGTCTGCCATTGAGAGGGAGGCCTTTGCTGTGGTCTGGGCTCTGAAGAAGTTGAGGCCATACCTGTTTGGCACTCACTTCATTGTTCAGACAGACCACAAACCTCTACTTTGGCTAAAACAAATGAAAGGTGAAAATCCTAAATTGTTGAGGTGGTCCATATCCCTACAGGGAATGGACTATACAGTGGAACATAGACCTGGGAGTAGCCACTCCAATGCAGATGGACTCTCCAGATATTTCCACTTAGACAATGAAGACTCATCAGGTAATGGCTAGTCTTATTGTCCTTCGTTTGGGGGGGGGTTGTGTAGGAAAGTACCATCTTGCCTGGCATGTTACCCCCATTTTTCACTGTATATATGTTGTTTTAGTTGTATGTGTCACTGGGACCCTGGTAACCCAGGGCCCCAGTGCTCATAAGTGTGCCTGAATGTGTTACCTGTGTAGTGACTAACTGTCTCACTGAGGCTCTGCTAATTAGAACCTCAGTGGTTATGCTCTCTCATTTCTTTCTAAATTGTCACTAACAGGCTAGTGACCACTTTTACCAATTTACATTGGCTTACTGGAACACCCTTATAATTCCCTAGTATATGGTACTGAGGTACCCAGGGTATTGGGGTTCCAGGAGATCCCTATGGGCTGCAGCATTTCTTTTGCCACCCATAGGGAGCTCTGACAATTCTTACACAGGCCTGCCACTGCAGCCTGAGTGAAATAACGTCCACGTTATTCCACAGCCATTTTACACTGCACTTAAGTAACTTATAAGTCACCTATATGTCTAACCTTTACCTGGTAAAGGTTAGGTGCAAAGTTACTTAGTGTGAGGGCACCCTGGCACTAGCCAAGGTGCCCCCACATTGTTCAGAGCCAATTCACTGAACTTTGTGAGTGCGGGGACACCATTACACGCGTGCACTACATATAGGTCACTACCTATATGTAGCTTCACCATGGTAACTCCGAATATGGCCATGTAACATGTCTATGATCATGGAATTGCCCCCTCTATGCCATCCTGGCATTGTTGGTACAATTCCATGATCCCAGTGGTCTGTAGCACAGACCCTGGTACTGCCAGACTGCCCTTCCTGGGGTTTCACTGCAGCTGCTGCTGCTGCCAACCCCTCAGACAGGCAGCTGCCCTCCTGGGGTCCAGCCAGGCCTGGCCCAGGATGGCAGAACAAAGAACTTCCTCTGAGAGAGGGTGTGACACCCTCTCCCTTTGGAAAATGGTGTGAAGGCAGGGGAGGAGTAGCCTCCCCCAGCCTCTGGAAATGCTTTGTTGGGCACAGATGTGCCCAATTCTGCATAAGCCAGTCTACACCGGTTCAGGGACCCCTTAGCCCCTGCTCTGGCGCGAAACTGGACAAAGGAAAGGGGAGTGACCACTCCCCTGACCTGCACCTCCCCTGGGAGGTGTCCAGAGCTCCTCCAGTGTGCTCCAGACCTCTGCCATCTTGGAAACAGAGGTGCTGCTGGCACACTGGACTGCTCTGAGTGGCCAGTGCCACCAGGTGACGTCAGAGACTCCTTGTGATAGGCTCCTTCAGGTGTTAGTAGCCTTTCCTCTCTCCTAGGTAGCCAAACCCTCTTTTCTGGCTATTTAGGGTCTCTGTCTCTGGGGAAACTGTAGATAACGAATGCATGAGCTCAGCCGAGTTCCTCTGCATCTCCCTCTTCACCTTCTGATAAGGAATCGACCGCTGACCGCGCTGGAAGCCTGCAAACCTGCAACATAGTAGCAAAGACGACTACTGCAACTCTGTAACGCTGATCCTGCCGCCTTCTCGACTGTTTTCCTGCTTGTGCATGCTGTGGGGGTAGTCTGCCTCCTCTCTGCACCAGAAGCTCCGAAGAAATCTCCCGTGGGTCGACGGAATCTTCCCCCTGCAACCGCAGGCACCAAAAAGCTGCATTACCGGTCCCTTGGGTCTCCTCTCAGCACGACGAGCGAGGTCCCTCGAATCCAGCGACACCGTCCAAGTGACCCCCACAGTCCAGTGACTCTTCAGCCCAAGTTTGGTGGAGGTAAGTCCTTGCCTCACCTCGCTGGGCTGCATTGCTGGGAACCGCGACTTTGCAAGCTACTCCGGCCCCTGTGCACTTCCGGCAGAAATCCTTCGTGCACAGCCAAGCCTGGGTCCACGGCACTCTAACCTGCATTGCACGACTTTCTAAGTTGGTCTCCGGCGACGTGGGACTCCTTTGTGCAACTTCGGCGAGCACCGTTTCACGCATCCTCGTAGTGCCTGTTTCTGGCACTTCTCCGGGTGCTACCTGCTTCAGTGAGGACTCTTTGTCTTGCTCGACGTCCCCTCTCTCTGCAGGTCCAATTTGCGACCTCCTGGTCCCTCCTGGGCCCCAGCAGCGTCCAAAAACGCCAAACACACGATTTGCGTGTAGCAAGGCTTGTTGGCGTCCATCCGGCGGGAAAACACTTCTGCACGACTCTCCAAGGCGTGGGGGATCCATCCTCCAAAGGGGAAGTCTCTAGCCCTTGTCGTTCCTGCAGTATTCACAGTTCTTCAGCCTAGTAAGAGCTTCTTTGCACCAACCGCTGGCATTTCTTGGGCATCTGCCCATCTCCGAGTTGCTTGTGACTTTTGGACTTGGTCCCCTTGTTCCACAGGTACCCTCAGTCAGGAATCCATCGTTGTTGCATTGCTGATTTGTGTTTTCCTTGCAGTTTCCCTCTAACACGACTATTTTGTCCTTAGGGGAACTTTAGTGCACTTTGCACTCACTTTTCAGGGTCTTGGGGAGGGTTATTTTGCTAACTCTCACTATTTTCTAATAGTCCCAGCGACCCTCTACAAGGTCACATAGGTTTGGGGTCCATTCGTGGTTCGCATTCCACTTTTGGAGTATATGGTTTGTGTTGCCCCTATCCCTATGTTTCCCCATTGCATCCTATTGTAACTACACATTGTTTGCACTGTTTTCTAAGACTATACTGCATATTTTTGCTATTGTGTATATATATCTTGTGTATATTTCCTATCCTCTCACTGAGGGTACACTCTAAGATACTTTGGCATATTGTCATAAAAATAAAGTACCTTTATTTTTAGTATAACTGTGTATTGTTTTTTCTTATGATATTGTGCATATGACACTAGGTGGTACTGTAGTAGCTTCACACGTCTCCTAGTTCAGCCTAAGCTGCTCTGCTAAGCTACCATTATCTATCAGCCTAAGCTGCTAGACACCCTATACACTAATAAGGGATAACTGGGCCTGGTGCAAGGTGCAAGTACCCCTTGGTACTCACTACAAGCCAGTCCAGCCTCCTACAATTGCGTTGAATTTTCTACCGCACGGCAGATTCTGCGTCGATTCCTCTCTGGAAGTCAAGCTGCGTCATTCCGGCTCGGCTGTGCGTCGATCCGGTGGGCCGAGCATTGATCTTCTCGATGCAAAGTCGGGCTGTGTTGTTCCGGTTCGGTGTGCGTTGAATTTTTCACTGTGGTGCAGGCTGTGCCTCGTTTCTGGCAAGCTGTGCGTCTAATTTCAATGCACAAGGAGTCCTTCTTTTAGAGATGAAGCCTTTTTGGTCCAACAGCAAGGCAGCAGTCCTTCAAAGAAGGCAGGCAGGTGAGTTCTTTAGGCAGCCAGGCAGTTCTTCTTGGCAGGATGCAGGTTCTGATTCAAGTTTCTTCTCCTGGAAGTGTCTGAGCTGGTAGGGGCAGAGGCCCTGTTTAAATACCCAAATGTGCCTTTGAAGTGGGGGAGATTTAGAAGTGCATAAGTTCCCCTTTCAGTTCAATCCTGTCTGCCAGGGTCCCAGTAGGGGGTGTGGCAGTCCTTTGTGTGAGGGCAGGCTACTGTCCTTTGACATTCAAGTGTCAGGCCCTCCACCCTCCCAGCCCAGGAAGACCCATTCAAAATGCAGATATATGCAAGTGAGGCTGAGTATCCTGTGTTTGGGGTGTGTCGGGTGAATGCACAAGTGAGCTGTCAACTAAACCCAGCCAGACGTGGATTATAAGGCACAGAAGGATTTAAGTGCAGAGAAATGCGCACTTTCTAAAAGTGGCATTTCTAACATAGTAATATTAAATCCAACTTCACCAGTCAGCAGGATTTCGTATCACCACTCTGGCCATACTAAATATGAACTTCCTACTCCTTTCAGATCATCAGCTACCACTCAAACAATGTATTAGGGCAGCCCCAATGTTAGCCTATGAAGAGAGCAGGCCTCACAGCAGTGTAAAAACAAATGTAGGGGTCTTAGACTACCAGGACATGTAAACTACTCAGGTACATCTCCTGCCTTTTGCCTACAGAGCGCCCTGCCCTATGGGTTACCTAGGGCATACCTTAGGGGTGACCTATATGTAGAAAAAAGGGGAGTTTTAGGCTTGGCAAGTACTTTTAAATGCCAAGTCAAATTGGCAGTGAAACTGCACACACAGGCCTTGCAATGGCAGGCCTGAGACAAGGTTAAGGAGCTACTTAAGTTGGTGGCACAATCAGTACTGCAGGCCCACTAGTAGGATTTAATCTAGAGGCCCTGGGCACACATAGTGCACTTTACTAGGGACTTATAGGCAAAATAAATAATCCAGTTGGGTATGATCCAATGTTACCAAGTTTAAAGGGAGAGAGCATATGCACTTTAGCACTGGATAGCAGTGGTAAAGTGCGCAGAGTCTTAAAAACAGCAAAAACAGTATATAAAAAGTGGAGGGAGGCAGGCAAAAAGTTAGGGGTGACCACCCTAAAGCTGTCAGGTCTATCAACATTCAATGATAAAAATAATTGAGCATATTGTTACATACCTTAGGAGCCAGTATGAGGGAACCAAATTACAAAAAAGAGAAACCGTTCTAGCCTTGTGGCAAGTATTTTGTGAAAAATCGAAAGACCCCTTAAAAATGAATTCCCCTAGTACCTCTTCTGTTTTCCCACCCCCATATGATTCTATAAGTACCTCTCCCAAGGTGCCCAGTAGTTACCCACTGGAGCAGCTACAAAAAGCTGCTGTGGGATTTGACAACCCTGAGATTGAAACCGCTTCAGAATCCCCAAAAGCTACCCCTAATGTTGCTCCACAGATGCCAAAATATGTGAGCACACCTAGGCAGCAAGCAAAGATAAGTGAATCCCAGTTTTCAGGACAAGTAGAAACACAGTTGACCCTAGGTTTAGACCCAGGGTTTCCCGAGGAGGAAAGAAGCCCAGGGGATAGTGATGATCAGTCACACAATTCATCAGCAACATTGCATTTATTGCAGAGGAGAGACACAACGAGAAGGGTAGTTAGGGAACAAATGTCTACCTCACAACGAGAAAATGCAGATGACGTTAGATGGAGTGACTATGTGGCCAGAACTGCTAGTATGGCGCAATGGCCAGTGTCCCAAGAGAAAGATAGGACTAAAAGTAGTCTACCACCTTTGCAGAAGGAGAAGGGATATGTAATAGTTTCACCAGAAAGTGTTCAAGAGAGTTTATTGCAAAGTGAGAGTAGGGGAGATGCAAGGCAAGTGAAGGGAGAAGGATAGCATGATGATTTTTCAGGTCAGATTCAGGGAGATTTTTGGAAAGTAACAAATAGGATAGCGTGGGTGAGCTGCTTCGACATCTAAAAGTTAGGTACTCTATCTGTGATATTGGTATTAAAGAAAGACCCGTTATTGATCTGGATCATTCAAAAAGTGCAAGGGGATTATCCAATTGTGTTGATATTAGAGAGGGAGAACATGAGAAGTTTTCCAGAGTTAGGAAATATCAAGCAACAGAGCTTGAGTAATTGCGATTTCAGGGAACACATCGCCAACCAGACCCAGGGTTGGAATCTTGTGAAGCTATGAGAAGATTGACACTACTGGATAGATCAGTGCAGCAAATGAGTGTTCAGTCAGCTTTGCATAGCACAGATCTCACCCCTAGTGAGATAGTTGCAAAAGAAGAGAATAGCTGGTACAGTACTGTGCCATATGTAGAGAATTTAGTTGATTGAACTGATTGACTAGCATCACAGATGAGTCCACGGCCACAAGAATATGTCTTTGATGACATGATATGGCGAATGCAGAAGATTGCATTCTTTATGGACAGGGATATCCAGACTGGGATTATCCCTACATGCTGATGTGTTTGCATGCACAGCAAAAATATGGTAGACAGCATAATCACCAGCATTCTACCACTCCCTTTCATCAGATGCCCCTGATATGCAAGGGACGTGGGGCATCTCATTATGTTCCATAGAAAATTGTTGCTGCTGTTCTCAGCGGGAACAGGGAAAAGGATTAGAGCTTTTGAAAAACAAACTACAGGCCAGGTAATACCTCAGCAGTAAGGGACATAAAAAGTCTGCTTAGTTCTCTTATAGTAGATGAAAAAGGCATTGTTTTTCAAAAGGCTGGAGTGAGAAATATTATTCTCATTGAAACTAGATGTGATGGGATTCCATTTAATTTACCAATGACAGCGATTTGGGATCAGTTGAGGATCTGATAGGCAAGAAATTGGATCTCTCATGGCTCAATCAATACAGCCAGATGAGGATAACACTTGGTTCCTTAATAGGATGAAAGAGAAGTGGATCCAAGAAGCAGACCATTATTTGATAATGTGGTGAAATAAGGGTTACCCTCTGATGTACAGGATAGCCAGATAATATAGTGCATTAGAAGCCAAGTCCTGGACAGAGATACACATGCACAGAATTAAATTTTGTAAGAAAACAGGAAAAAGAGAGGAACAAACAGGAAGTGAGAGACAAATCAGCAGCTAAACTAGTACAGCAGAAGCTGTCACAGAAAGGAGCAGTAGAAGGAACTGTACCTCAGCCGCCACTCAGATGACTGCAGTGTCTGTGGGATCAGTACCAGGGACCACTCAACAACAATACCCACAGCAATGGGACAATGCAACGATACAGGGAAGTAGTAGAGGAGGATGAGGAGGAATAGGAAGAGGTAGGATTGGTCCTTAAAAATTGGATCAGGTATGGCATTCTTGTCAAAGGTATGGATATTTTATTAGAGATTGTAGAACTAAGAGGTGGGATGAGCAAAATGGAAGGGTAGGAGTTTATAATCAGCCAGGAAACACTGTGGTACAGTCACAACTAAATCCACAAATCATATATGTACGTCAGACGCCATCACAAAATATGCAGCCACCAGTAATACCACAACCACAACAGATGCAGTCTCAGCAAAATAATCAAACACCCCCAACAGTGATTCCACCTCAAAGTGGATAGGAAGGCGTAGTTGTGAGAGGAGGAAATCCTTTTCAGATGAATTCTATGGGAGGATATGCACAATGAAGGTGCCCACAGAGCATGTCGATGTGTCCAGTATTGTCAGTGATGCACAGACCAGATGAGGAACCCATTGCGATGGTAGCTTTTAATGACAAAAGGTGTGCATTCCTCATATAGGAGCAACTAGATCCAGTATTAAAGAGGGGGGCCTTCTGATTTCGAACAGATCAATGGACACACAGGGATTCTCTGGGGAAATAATGAGGCTTTCGGTGGGCATGGAACTAGGAGGGAGGTACATTGATGGCTGTTTATTATTTTCTCCCGTTGCCCCAGCTAATCTATTAGGAAGAGATTTTATGGTCAAATTAAATATGAATATTGATTTTGAATCTGATGGTACCATGACTTGTTCAGCCTCTGGAGTTTCACGTTTCAGGGTGATGGCAGTAACAGTAGATTACTCCGCTGGAGATCAAATCAGAGCATGATCTGTGCCACGAGTGAAGAATGTGTAGAAGATAAGTTTAGAGTTAAGAGAATATGGGGTCACAGGTATTCAAATGTGTTTCTGTTTCAATCTATGACTTGCCAATCAACCATTATTTACTATTTTGTAATAAAGCATTGTGTGATTCTGTATATAAAAGGCTATCTGTGCTACAACAACTTGAGACCGTCTGCCTGCCTGTGTGAGGAGGGTGTCTTTAGATTGCCAAAGAGGAGTTTGTCTTTCTTTTCATTTGCTAAGTTTTGATTCACTCTGTAACATTGCTTATCTCACCCCACACCTGAAAATATTCCAGGATGGACTAGATCAGGTGGCCACTCAGAGGGAAGGCTAGAACCCGTTGTTGTTGGTCAAGAGTTACTAGATGCACAGAGACCTATATCATTAAGGCCAAGATTGTAGGTAAAATAACCATTGAGCTCAGTGAACACTAAAGTGATCTGAGTTTGCAAACTGCCACCTAGAAGGTTTAATCCCGGCACTGCCAATTCAGCCTTCCTTCCTTCCTTCCTTCCTTTCAAGGGTGATAACATAAATAGCACTCAGCTTATTTATAACAGGACCCACTATTTGCCCCTACCCCCCAATGGATATAGCTGTTTGTGATTGTTTTGCTACAGACACCCATTATTATTACAGGGAAATAGTCACACCTCTGTAGTTAAAGTAGACATCTCACCCTTACTACCTTTGCCCTCCTTGATCAATTTGAGTCAAACTTAGGCAGATGAGGATGAAGGAGGCTGGGGACAGCTGAAAGATACCATGATGTACTGCTCACAATAATGAACAATTCAATGGAGCAGGTGTTAACTACCACTGCCTGTCTTGCCCCACACCATTTTATGGACCAAGGAAGACAGGACATACTGGTCATAACTGCAAACATGGCCCTTAACCAGCTGTTAGCTGTACCAGACCTCTATCACATTCACAAGATGAAGGTGAACGAGGTCCTAGATATGGGACAGTTCACTCATCAGCTTGTCTGCAGTAGACAATAAGGTGCTAAGACTAAGACAGATATCAGCTGCCCCAACCTCCTCGCTGTCAACATTTGGAGGTCCAAGGATGCCTAAGATAGGTTTCAGCTGCCTTGGCACCCTCTTTGCACTTGCAAATGTGACATTGGGGTAGCTGTCACCTTTCCCGGGCTTCCTTCAACTTAAGAGAAAGGGTGAAGAAGAGCTACTAGAACTGACTGCTGGAGCACTACCACATTCACAGTATCAAACAATGTACCAAGACATTATGTCAGCTGCCTGGGACCACTTGGCTAGGGGCATAGGTTCATTGGAAATAAATGTATTTCCTTCTAAATAGTTGGGTACAGGTGCTTTCAGCAGTCAGGAGAATGGTTATTTCTCAGTGCTCCTTTAGACCCTCTCATGCACCCCACTTGTCATATAATTTATTTTAACATTATATGCTAGCGCCATTGTTGGGAAATCTGAACCTCACCCCACCCCAAAACTTACCGACCAAGCCACACCTCTGTCCTTGGCCCACACCTGTTTTCAGATCTTGGAGGCCAGGTACAAGCAGCTGATGCCTGGATCACTTTTGCAAATAGGGCATCAGGCTGGTTGTCCCTGTCCCAGGCCTTGTTCTACCTAATGCAAATGTTAGTGAAGGAGGTCTGTAGGTCTAATACAGCTAACAGTTGCCACATCAAACACTTCCCAATAGCGAACAAAGCACAGGGGCAGTAGTCATCAACTAAACCCCTTTAACAAAAACAATAAAATACTCAGAGAAAAACAAAAGTTAAAGGGGAGTTAAGATTTACGGAGGTAGTTACACCACAAAACCTACAATTCATGAAATTCTCAAGTTAAGGTTCGACCTTCGCCTCAGCTTCCACCCTTCCCTTCTATCTTAACCTTAACTCTCAATCCTACCAAACACTCTTTCCAATGCCAAACAAGTTTTCACACTTACAGTAGCACATTACATAGTGAACAATAGCAGGAATTACATTTACATTTATTATATTGATTGCTGAATATACCACTTTGCACAGAAACAAAAGACAGACTGTCCCAAAAAATGCATGGTGTGTGCTGTGGGTTATGGCGTGCATTTTGTGAGTGGCTAAACGTAACTGGTGAATGTGAGTAGCTTTATGCGTTTAGCCTGAATCATAATTCAGTATCTGTCTATCTATCTATCTATCTATCTATCTATCTATCTATCTATCTATCTATCTATCTATCTATCTATCTATCTACTGAAAGATTTAAATTTGGTTACATTTCATTTATATTCATTACTCAACCCTTTTAAACATACACATAACCTTTTCAGGCACTAATAAATCAAAAACTGCTAAATGATTTTACAACAAAGCACAAATTCTGAGTAAAGATCTACACTGATGTGAAGGTCGGTTGTGTATGCCTTCTGTGTTTTTAGCTGTAGGTGTGAGCTAAATTTCCTATGGGACCTAAAATGGTCCGACACATCTTTTGTTACTTCGTATTAAGACCCATATTTAAACTTTTTCACGCACCACCATGGAAATAGGCCCACAGGTCCCCTAATGCCTGCCCTGACCCAGGTGTTAAATAATGGCACTAAGCAAGCTTAGCGCCATTATTTAGGCCCACCTCCCTCCTGTTCCCCATTTTTGCAGGGGAGGATAAATAAGGCGCTAGGGCCTTAGAGTAATTTTTTCCTGGGAACGCCTACCTTGCATCTCATTGATGCAAGGTAGTTTCCTGCTAGCAAAAAAATGACTTTAACTCCAATATTTTGACGTTAGACTAGTCTAGCATGAAAAAAAAAAATGTAGTTAGGTTTGTGCTGAATTAACGTAAGAAAATTACGCTAATTCAGCGCAGAGTATAACTCTGGGCCTTAGACTTATTGCCATGTAAATTAGGGGCTTCTAAGCGGTATCTCTAAGCGGTCTTTAAGGTTTAAGGCTGCAAGCATCAGAGAGCTGTTACAGGACTGAAGTGGCTGAGGCACCTAAAGCAAGCAGAAGCAGTAGATGGAAGAGCTGAATTGTAATTGAGCTGGAAGATTATATATTAAAGCAATGTAAGATAAGTGTTTGAGAACAAAAGGGTACAACCTTGAGTTCATGTTAACAAAATATCAAATACATTGTGATTGAACACACAATAGTCAAAGGTCTTTGGTTTACCAACCCTTTTCTGTTTTGGGCATCTCAGGACTGCTGATCAGCAAAGAAGTGACCAGTGGTGTTCTGGTGCTTTCGTGTACTCAGTGCAGTGATGATGGCTCCGTGGTCAGACGATGTTTGTGCCTGCAGTTGGCAGAGTGGATTCTGCTGTTACCTTTATATGCCCTGTTCATGCAGGGAATTTGTTGTCTGACGTTGGGTATTGGACGCGAACCGCTTGCCTCCAAGTTAATACTCTACAGGTTTTCTTTTATGGAACGCAGTCAGGCACCTGTTTTGTTTTACCACTTGACAAATTGCACTTTGAGATTGACATTTTTAATATGCATTTTAACTTTCTGTGGATTTATGTTTTTTACTAGGGGGAACTTCAAGGAGGAACAGTTTATTTGTATCTCTGATTTGTATTTCTGAATGTGCTACCGCAACTGCACTTTGAGCTCAAACGCCATAATTGGGCTAGTGTGAGATGCCATCTTTGGAGGCGCTCTAGCTATTCTCCTAGTGAGACTAATAAATGAACACTGGCTTAGACGTGCAGCTAGTGAGGCCCGTGCTTCACCACTTGACAATAGGGGCAGCTCCGCCAGCAGCATTTGATTACAAAAACAACAAAGACCCCTAGGAACAATAACTCCAAACCATTCAATCCTCATCCATACAAACACATTGTTACCCTTCATTTATTACAAAAATAATTTATTACAAATACCAAATATATATTTCTTCATACACAATTTATAACATCCCCCATCATATCACAACAAAAAGAAAATAGAAGAGGAACAAGTGCAAAAGATATAAAGTGCTCGTGTTATAGTAAAGAATGAGAAGTGATAGATTTCCCCTCAAACCATTCCAGAAATCATTCTCTTAGGAAACATATACATTATAAAGTACAGCCTGTTGGTTAATCCTTAATCCACATCTAATCATAATCTCATTTCTTCTAACAGAATTATATCCCCCTATTTTCAGTTCTCTTCAAACAGTAAAACCAATTCAGGCTTGAGCAATATCGTTGACAATTCAACCCCCTCACGCTCTTGGGCCAAATACCGGCTCCATATGGGTCTTCAGCAGGACTGATAGATAGGGGAACCTACAATTAACCCAATTAAATAAATCAACCTCCACATCAACAACTTCAGTATCTAGGTAATGCAGCACATGCTACATACTAACCATACTCACCCATATAAGTCCACACTAAATAAAATATCCTTCTTCATCAATAGCCCTTAATTAATCCATCAATCTAAAACACAAAAAACCTTCATAAAATCACATAACTACATCCGCTAACCACCATATAAAAACCTGCAAACACACTCTTACCTTGACTCATATAGTGCACAATCATTTCATTATTCCACAGATTTCATGCTCTTCAATAGACTTCCAACCAATGCCACATCTATTTCTATTTCACAACCGTAAACAAAACAAAATTATGTCATTTTTCAAACATCACATATCCTATTTCTATCAATCCCTCCAACACACTGTTAATATCACTATCTCCTCAAGCCTGCAATACAATGTCCTTTCTTTTCCCTGCTGAGCTATCATATAACTCACTTCAATCCTCAATATTACAACCAAACACACCTAAACAGTAAAATCATTAAGCACAAAAAGTCCTTCAATCATATTTAATCCGTTCACTATAACCTTTCCAAATCACAATATATCAATTTGTCACACAAACTATCCAGAACAATGTCATACCTTCTACTCTGCAGCATCCTTTGCACATCGATCTCTTCGTCAGAAATACATACACGGTGAACTCCGTGTTTAAAAACTCTCGCGTGCGCGCATCCGTATGCATCAGCACGTTCAACACCAAAAGAAATGTGGAAGTCAACACACTGGCCCGCCGTGTGTTCATCATATGTCTCAGTCTGGTGCATGCATGCCTAATACCCAAGAAATCAAGCAGAAATGCGGATGTGATCGCAATCAGCATTCCGTCCATTGCTTAAGGCAAAATTAATACTTCAGACCCTGATCGCAGCCACAATCTTACATCTTCCCACATTTTAATGCCACCACTTTATTATCCATTCTAATCAATCCCTATGTCATTCTGAACCAGACCACCAATCAAATTCACAAACGTTCATACAGGTTATATTCATGTCCTTACTAATCCTCCCTTATATAGATGATATATATAAACACACCAATGTGTCTCCACAAGAGGATTCAATCAATAAAAATATATAATAGAAATATCATGATCAATCAAATTATTTATAATCTTCATGCTGGCAAGAAGCAGACTTAGCCAAGCACTATTTTCAAAGATACATATAAAAATGTAAATCTTTTGGACCAAAGGAACAGCCTACCATAGGTCTATTTACCAGAGTAATAACCAGGATATCTGGATATCCTAACCATTCGATAAACTAGCTGTTTGTCTTGCTATCTCCTCATATTCATTCAGGCCATGGGAAACAGAGTCCAGAACATGGATCAATTGGCATTCCCGTAGGTTAAGATTATCCGAAAGATTCCCCCCTCGTCTATTAACCTTGATTTTTTCTAATACAAACCAACTTAATGATTCATCTGAATGATTCAGTGTGGAAAAATGGTCAACCAAAGGTGCCCCTTGGGTTTTACATTGAATTCGACTACAATGTTGCATAATCCACACCTTCACTTTCTGTTTTGTCTGTCCAACATATAATAAATCACATGGATATTTGATCACATAAATAACATTATTGTTATTGCAATTTGTGTGTTCCCTCAATGTCATTGACAGATGTTTATATTTCAATATTTTTATTTCTAGACATTGTACACACATCTTACATGACCCACATTTAAAATGTCCAACAACCTCTGGTAAATTCAACATCGTTGTTAATGATGGTCTAACCAGTTCCGTCAAAATTGAGCTCACCACCCAGTCTTTAATATTCTTACCCCTTTTGAAAGCATACATCGGAGGATCATTGACTTTGAGTTCATCCGCAATCAAATTCCAGTGATGGTTAATAATCTTTTTAATTTCCATGCTTCTTGTACAAAAAGTGGTAACACATATCATCCTATTGTTATCATTATCAGCACGCCCTTTGGGTTCAAGTAAGAGCTCATGATGGCAGAACCACGCCCTTTTCCGAGCTTTCCTCACCAGCCCCCTAGGGTAGCCTTGCATCTGTAGACGATTCATTAGTTCTTCAGATTCCACAAAATAATCATCTTTTCGATAACAATTCCTGCGGAGACGAAGGAATTGTCCATAAGGTAAATTGTCCCTCAAATTCCGAGGATGGTGACTCGTGTATTGTAAAAGAGAGTTCCTCTCACTCTCCTTCCTCTACAAAGTAGTATACAGATGATTATCCTGTACTCTAATTGTTAGATCCAAAAAATTGATCTCAAGAGCACTATATGGTATGGTAAATTGTATGTCCTCTGTTCTTGTATTTAACCATCAATGAAATCCCAACAATTCATTTTGAGTGCCCGTCCAAATCATCAACACATCATCTATATAACGTTTCTATAAAGTTATATGTGCAAAATATGGTAACGTTTCATCAAAAATGAACTGCATCTCAAAATTATTCATATACAAAATTGCCACATCTGGCGCAAAAGTTGCACCCATCGCTACTACCTTTATTTGTACATAGTACTCCCCTTGGAATAGGAAAATGTTTTTTGTCATTGCTATTTCCAGTAACCTGACAATAAATTCTGTAGGTACTTGAACTGGCTGTATCCTACCCTCCAATGTCTCTCTAATAACCTGTAGGGCATGACCTTGAGGGATATTGTTATATAAGGAAACAATATCCATTGTTACAAGGATTTGATTCCCACAATCAAAATGTACACCATCAAGTAATTTAATAGTATCCATCGAATCTCTCACATAGGCCGCTGTTATTGGTACTAAAGTTTTCAGAAAAAAGTCAATATATTTACAAACAGGTTCAAGTATAGATCCACATCCTGATATGATCGGGTGATCCGGGGGTTTTGTCAAGTTCTTATGTATTTTAGGAAGTGTGTAAATTGTTGGAATACGAGGATTCTTCTTATTCAAATATTCATATTCCAAATGTGACAAAAAAAAACATTTGTTTAATCAAATCTCCCACTTCACTTGTTGGGTCCCTTTCCAGTCTTCTATAGCTCTCATGATCAGACAACTGCATCAAAATCTCATTGTCATAAGCACTCATATTTTGTACCACTATAGCTCCTCCCTTGTCTGCCATTTTGATCACTATCTCCTCATTAGATCCTAAGACGGGTAAGGCTTCCCTTTCTGTCTTTGTAATATTATATTTCACATATCTTCCTTTTGAAATTAAATCCATAGTGTCCCTCATTACTACCTGTTCAAATGTCAACATTTTATGTGACATCAAATGTGCAGGCGGGGTAAAAACCGAGAGTACTCTGAGACCTGTCACCGAGGGTGGTGTCTTAAATGTAGAATGTCTAAAATAATACCTCAATCTCACTTTTTGAAAAAAGTTACGTAATTCCATTTTTAAATTAAAGGAATTGGGTGAATTAGTGGGGACAAAGGATAAACCTTTCGATAGAGCCTGTTCTTCCGATTGCGACAGCTGATAATATAAGATGATAAATTAACCACTGGACTAAACTGTTTCACCACCTGTAATGCTGTCTGTGGGTTTGTATTTCCCAATGCTCCTCCTGTTGGAAGCGCCAGCAGCGGCAGCTGCAAACCTTTTCCACAAAATCAATAATAAACTTTGTTTATTATTGTTGTTGTGGAAAAAGTGTGAGCCACGGTGGTGACGAGCAATGAGGGGGAGTGCTCAGCACTCCCTCTCACTGTGCATGTATGTTTGGCCGACCGTCTCGGGCCAGCCAAACATACATGCGCAGTAGGCTCTCTCAAGCCCGACACAGTTGCTGGGTGCTCCCAGCCAATCCTGACGCTGCTCTGAGCAGCTTCAGGATTGACGCATTGCAGTCTGGGGGCCTGTGCCTGCAGGCAGAGGAGCAGTGCGGTTCAGAAGGCGACGGCATCAACACAGGTACTTTTTTTTATTTTTTTATTCCCCCCTCCCCGCCCCTTCAACGTTGCGTGAGCCGTGACTGCTTGACAAACTGCAGTTTCAGACTGACATTTTTAATGTTGATTTTTAACAGTTTTTTCCTGGGATATTATTTTGTAGTGAGAAGAGACTTCAAAGGGGAACCGTTTATTTGTATCCCTAAACTATATCTCTGAATTTGATTCTGCACCTGCACTTTGAGCTAATTTTGAGCAAGTTTGCATTACCATCATTATTATGGACCGCCTTGGAAGGTTGGTGACCAGTGTCAGATGGTGTCTTTGTAGGCACTGTAGTTTTTCACCTGATTAGATTAATAAATGAACACCAGAGCAGATGTGCACTAGTCAGGCCCGTGTTTTATCACTTGATAAATTTCATTCTGAGATTGACATTTTTAATGTGCATTTTTAACAGTTTTTTTCTTTGTTTTTTTTTGTGGTGGGGGAGACTTCAAAGGGGAACAGTTTATTTGTATCCCTGAACTGTATCTCTGAATTTGATCCTGCACTTTGAGCTCATTTTGAGCTAGTTTACATTGTTATCGACCGGGTTGTTTTGCCGGCCAGATTAGGAAATGAACGCCGAGGAACGGGCCTGCAGCTAGTCAGCCTCGACTTTTACCACGAAACATTTGCACTTTGAGATTTACATTTTTAATGTGCATTTTTGACTGTTTTTTCTGTAGTTTTATTTTGTAGCGGGGAAGACTTCAAACGGGAAACATTTTATAGTATCTCTGAATTTGATCCTGCACTTTGAGGTCATTTTGGGCACTCATTAATAAATGAACGCCGGGGCACGGACAAGCCATTGACATGCCAAAAATGTACCAAAAGCAAGCCTGTTTGAACCCATCTGCGTCCAGACGAGTCCAGGGACCAGGAACCCAAGTTGTCTCTTACAAACCGACATATCATATTCATCTGAACAATCACATAGCCTTAAGCGACACTTACCACGCTGGCCACATCACTCCTTTCATGTGCCGTGCACAGCAGGCAAGTTGGGGTGCAGGAGCGGCAAGATTTTATACAGTGGCTGCCCCTGTGGGAGGCATGAAAATAACCTCGCTGGGGGTATGTGCATGCTTTAAAGTTGCCGTGGGAGGCAACCACTCACTTTCTTCCCTCGCGGTACCGGCCAACCTTCCCATGGAGGCGCGCAGCACTTGCGCTCGTCCTCACTTTACTGTCACACCCTGCATGCAAACTTGAACGGGGGCTTCTCAGTCATTGTGGTGCACTTCAGACAATGTTGGTGTCATGTACTGGCTGTGCCTCAGCGCCCTTAGTCTCGGAGCATGTGGGTGCCGGTGTTTGCACTGGGTGGCCATAATAGCAGTTGTACTGGCAGTGGATGCGGGTGTACCCTTAGACACAGGCATCCCTCCCCCCACAACCAATAGCAGAATTGCTGGCCGCATGCACATGGGGTCAGACCCGCTCGCCGCAATTGTAGTGTTAGGGGACCTGGGCCCTCATGCTAGCATAAGTCAATGACAAACATATAGTTGTGGTTAGTAAAACAGGCCCAGGGCATGTGCACCGGGCCCCTTTTATTAGCAGGGTCACCTGACTGGTGATGCCTGTGTTAAATGGGTTGTGGGGTGAGTGGGAAAGCCAGCTCTCAGTGGAGTCGCTTTTGGAAACACCAGAATGTGTCCAGCAGGACACTACAGTTGCCTACGTTCAATCAATTCTTAGGCAGCCTTATTGGCTTGTGATTCCTGTAATTTAATTCCTGGGTGCAGCACTGCTCCTGTGAAACTATTCCCAAGGAACTTGGGGTGTGGCTGTTGTTTCTGCAAATTGCTAGCATGACATAAATTAGATCTTTTTTATTTGTATTTGATGAGCAGCCAGATTTGGTATTATGTTTGGAAACCTGACTCCGTGGCACTCTGTGCTGAATATAGTGCAGGCTTTACTCATAGGTTGTAATATTACCAAATGAGGCTGTGTAGATAAGGTGGGCGGTGGCATCACTAAAAGGTGCCATCAAGCTATGTTCTCATCCCTCTTACATTACCGGATTGTGAAAGCACCTTAAATTCTATTCAATTTACCCCTACTTTCACCTTTTCCAGGACCTTGCTGAATCATTCCCCTGGCCCTGCCACACAGTTCTCACATCACTGCTGTTCTGCCTAGCCTGGTGCTTAAAAAGACCAACTTAAAATATTAATCTGGTTGACCCCAAAAAGTGCTAATGCAACTAATCTGATCCAGGACCTAGTGCGTTACAACTGGTTCATTAGTTATGGGACCAATGCATAAGACTCAGTATTTACTAACCTTTCCAGTATGTTGGTAACGAGGTCTTTCCCAGGTACTTGATCTGACCATTTTATGATTCCGATCCTTATCCAGGTGGTGAGCAGCCTCTCACCTTTGATAACGAGGATAGACCATTGTTGTTCATAACTAGCTCCTGTTTAACTGAAATGTAGTCTTTTTAATTCCAGGCCCTACTTAGATGATAATATCGCTGAGACAATTTAAAAATTCAATGAATGTATTAAATCAATTTCTCTGTTGGATTCTGCACCACCATACATTTGGACTCATAGGGGAAAGATAATTTAGCCATTACTTCAAGAGGTGTTGAGTCTTGTGAGATGATAATATCGCTGAGACAATTTAAAAATTCAATGAATGTATTAAATCAATTTCTCTGTTGGATTCTGCACCACCATACATTTGGACTCATAGGGGAAAGATCATTTAGCCATTACTTCAAGAGGTGTTGAGTCTCTCTTTCCAGAGTGGTATTGTTCCACCTCCTGGAAACATGCAGTTGTAAAGCCATTATTTAAAAAGCAAAACCTTTCTAGATAACACATTTGCTGAAAATTAGAGACCGATATCTCTGTTTATTGTGGGCAAGACATTGGAAAAGTATGTCAATCAACAAGTATCATGATTTTTGGAAAAAAAACATGTTTCATCCCACTCAAACTGGTTTCCGGCTGGGTACAGAGACAGTGCATTTAGCAGTCTTAGAGGAATTTAAAATGACTCTTGATCAAGGGGGCTTAGCAGCAGTTATACTTTTGAATCTGACTGTTGACTTCAACACTAGATCCCATTCAGTGCTGCTGCAGAGATAAGAGAATGTAGGAGTAACAGATCTAGCACTGAAATGGCTCTCATTATTTTTGGATGACAGGAGTATTCAAGTTTACAACTAACCACTTTACTCAGAGTCTTTTCCTCTGAAGTGTGGGGTGCCACAGGGATCTTCATTAAGCCCCACATTGTTTATTCTGTATGTATGTTCTTTACCTGAAATTGTTCAGTCTTATGGTCTTGTATTGTCTACAATACTCCGACAGTAATCTCTCTATTTCGTGAAAGACATTTTAAAGCCAATCAGCTTAACTCATGCCTGAAAGAGGGAGCAGATTGGATGTCAGCCTGTTTTTTTTAAACTCAACGGGAACAAAACTGAAGTGATGATGGTCGGCAATGATTTTAATTGCTGGTCTGTGGTTTGCCGGCTTAGTTCCCTAAGCAGCCATCCCCGTGCCGAAAGCAACAATAAAAAAACCTAGGCATCTGCTCAAATAGCACACTCACTTTTGAGACACAGGTATGGAAAGTAGTGACTGGCTGCTATGGCATTCTGAGAATATTCAGAAAGATCTTATTTCCTACCTTCCTCCACACAGATGATTGTTGCCCCTACTTTAGTTCTGTCACGCCTTGACCACAGTAATTTTGTCTGCCTCGGATGCCCACAATATGTATTAAGTAGACTGCAGGTCGTTCAAAATGCCTCCCACCTTTTGAGGATTTAGAAGCTTCACTCTCTTGTGAGTTTATTGGCCTCCCGAAATTGGCTACATATCAAATAGAGGATTTAATTTTAAGCTCTCTAATGGCCCATCAAGTATATCACAAAAAGGGCCTTCTGTTGCATCACTTGATACAATCCTATACACCTATTAGGATCCTGAGATCCTCAACTTCATTTCAGATGTGACCCCTGAAAGTGTTGTTGCATCACTTGATACAACCATATACACATATTAGGATCCTGAGATCCTCAACCTCATTTCAGATGTGATCCGAAAGTGCAGAATGTTAGAAGTAGTGGGCGCTCCTTTTCGAATCTTGTTCCTAAATTATGTTATTCCTTGCCAATCAGATGAATGAATGAAGATGAATGATGAGTTGAGTTTCGGGAAGCTGATGGAAACTAGGCTATTTGTTTAATCTGGTTGAATTAAGGCCTTGAACTGTGTCCAGTACTGGGATGCCCGTCTGTTAGCCATGCACTTTACAATTACATAGAATAGAATAGAATAGAATAGATTGTAGTGTCTATGCCCGTGCCTATCTTCAGTGATTCTGATTGGACGCTGATGATTTGGTTCTGGATCTAAAGCCATTTCATTTTGTTAGTTCTATGAAACCTTCCCAACTTAACATGGCTATGATTGCTTGCTGTGATATCTCCTCTAATCTTTGTGCCTCTTTCTATGTAAGGGACTCTGGAATTTGGCTTTTTGTGTCCATGCATCATTCTATGTCTAATATTTTCACTATGGCTCATCTTGTTATTGCTACATCTCCTGGATCTAACAACGCAAGAGAGTTATGTGACTATATAAGCAGGGCCGCAAAGAAGTCAAAAGCTTCCGCAGTTCCCCAGTGACAAGGGTCCCCAGACATGTTACATTTCAGAGGAGTGTTCACAGCCCGAGCTGACCTACACTGAAATTAAATTATTCCAAATAGCAGCTTAAGAGCAGAAGTTGCTGTTGCTCATAGAGTTGACTGAGACAAAATGGATTTATAGCAGAAGTTGGCATTTCTAGGCATTGGGTAGAGGGTGAGCATACATGCCAACACTTTAGAAGAGTAAAGTGGAAAATTTCAAAAACAAAATCGTGAGGATGTACTTTCCTCATTGACTTTCAACTGAAGCAGAGACAGTTTCAGGTGGGAGATAAAATAAAGCAATTTTTTGCTTACAAAATCAGGAGACTCCTGCCTGAATAAAGGCAGTTTGGCATGTATATGTGAGCCCCCCTTTAGAAAAGTGTGAAACCCCTTAGCACTGAAGTGAATTGGACTGGAATATGCAATGTTCATCCTGAAGTCCTGGAAGGCAGGCCTAGCACTGAATCTGAGAGCGGAGACGTGTTGCATGATGAGGCCCACTGTCCCACGCAGAAGGTAACGAGAAGGTGCATACAAGCTTCTGCCTAAGTTTCCTCTCCCACTTTATTTCAATTTTTTTCGTGTGTTTTTCTGTGTACTCAGCCATGAGCAGGGCACTAAGGAAAGCACATATTTTTGCTGGCAAAACAAGCCCCCTGATAGAGGTGAGCTCAGTGGGTCACTGAGGTGTGGAGGGTGGGCGAGGTGCCCCATCGCTGAGATGGATTCCTTCTCTGCCTTTTCTTGAATCCATTCAAAAGATGTAACATCACAGGGGTCCCACTGTTCAGAAGGGCCTCATTTAGTTAATGAGCAAATGAAGCAAAACTCGCTTGACCTTGCCAATTACCCAGAGCTTGTTAGACATTAAATTCCTGGCCATACTTGTTGCCCTGCCAGCGAAGTTGGTGGGGCACTTCCATGTTGAAGACCAGGGAGCAACCCTTCGACGCAGGGGGATCAGTGCAGACCAAGCATTTAGTATTATTTTCTTTGTTGCTGCTGTCAGAGTTCCATGTGAAGAGCTTCTGGAAAACTTGACAAGAGCAGGGACAGAGAATGTTAGAAGGTTTTTTTGGGGGGACATGCTAGCTTTTTGACACAGGGAGTGGTACCGGCAGGTCCCTCGCCATTGTATCGCTAAGGCCTCTGGTTGTCTTTCGACTTTCTACAGTGGTGTGCTATAAGTTAGGCGTTTTCTTTAAATTATCTGGTCTGCAGACCCAGATGAGTGAGAGTCATAGGTGCAACTTTAAAGGTTTCATGGTCCTGGCTACTATTATGATATGCATTTCAAACATGACTAAAATAAAACTAAAGTAAATATTTTTGTATCATTCTAGTATTGAATCCTGAACATTGCTGAGAATTCTTTATGTTAAAGAACACAGAGCTTTAATATACAAGCTTTGTGCTGGGTGAATATGCATTTTTAGATTTTAGATTACAACCCAACTGCATGGCACTTGATGTCCCTGTAAGAACTCTCTGCTCGGTTTTACAGTTTATCACTTCTAATGGTGGTGATTTGGCATATTTTAAATAGGTGTTAAATGCTCATATATATGATGCCTCTAGCCTAACCTAGCATTTTTGACAACATTATTTTGAATTCTGGGGTTCATAGTTTTACTTTTACATACTGTAAACATTGGCTTAAGATTCTTTGTTTGAAAAGGGCTGTTGGATAAAAAGTCAGGACCTGCTGAAAATGTCAGATATGGCATGTAGCAGCTCTGCAGGATGGCATACCAATGCCTTCACTAAGTTTTGGTTTTGCAGCATACCCTTATGTATGTATTTTGTGTGGCAAGCTCTGTTGCGTTCTCAACAAAATATAATGGCAGTCTTTCTGTCCCCACTAAGGGGTAGATGGGGTGTTTACCCCCAATCTGCTCTTGTTGGGGGGGGGGGGGTCAGAAAGCCCACTAGACACCAGGGACCTACAAAAAAAATATAATGGTAGAGGCTACCCGTAATGGTAGAGTGGTCAATATCCCCAATCTGACACCTGTGAGCAGGGGGGGGGGCAGCAAGACCACTAGGCACCAGGGCTTATTTCAAAATAAATATAGGAGTTGGGGCTGCCCACCAATGTTATGGCCATGCCCCTACCTCACAAGTAATGTGTTGACAGTCTTTCTGCACCCCCTCGGGCAGATGGGAATGATTACATTCCAATCTGCCTATATGCGGGGGCAGAACACCCACTAGACACTAAAGACTGCATTCATGCAGTATTTGTTAGGTGTGGTTATGACCTCCCAGGACATGGGCTTGTGCTGTCACCACACTGTGTCCTCTTCTAGACTTTCTGCCCTAGGTAGAGGTTTTCACCCCCAATCTGCCCCGGGAGAGTCAGAAACCCCTCTGAATATTAGGGATTTCAAAACAGCCCCAAAATAAACAAAAGGAAGGGGCGTCCTACCCTAGTATCGAGCTATACCCCTGTCCCAGAAGGGACACTAGTGTCTTCCTGCCCCCCAGGGGGCACATATGTTTGTCCCAATTGTGGAGGTTGCCCCAAATCTGCCCTCTAAGGGGGGCAGAGAGTCCACCTGAAACCAGGGATTTTGATTTTGGAGCAAAAGAAAGTAGTGCAGGTGTTGCACTCTGTCATTGGCCACATCACTACCGCAAAAAGGACAAACTGAGTTTCCACATGTCTCCAGATAAGAATGGTGCCTCACTGGTGTGGTTGAGCCGCAAGACCAGGACACAAAAGACCCTAAAGCGCTAACTGGAGAGTTCAGTGATAGGGGTAGCTGTGAGAATTGGGGCTTACTCAGCTGTCATTCATGATAACCTACCAACAGCAGACATTTTTGAAAACTAGAAAACCAGAGGATTCCAGGGTAGTGTGCCTTGTATGGATCTCACAAGATTTTCTTACCGACAATGACCTGCAAATCTCAAACTTTGCCTGAAATCACGAATTTTCCTTACATTTCTGTGATGGAAACTTCCAGAATACACAGGAATCCACAAACGTCCTATCAGCCATTGTTACCACACTTGTGCTGATAAAAACATTGTGCCACTAGTGTGGCTGGGCCTAGTGCCAGTGACAGGAACAGATCAAACCAAGACCAATGGGAGCCCCATTGCAAGGGCTCTCATTGACCTTAGTTGGATCCAATCCTGTTGTAAGCATTAGTCCTAGCCACACAAGTGGTGCAGCATTTTTATCTGCACAAGTAGGGTAACACTGAGTGGTAGGAATTTTGTTGATTCCTGTGAATTCTGAAAGTTTCCATCAAAGGATCTGTGTGTAGGAAAACCTCATGGGATCCACACAAGCCATACCACCCTGGAATCCCCTTGTTGTCTAGTTTTGAAAAATGTCTGTGGTCCATAGGTCTGCATGGATGGCACCACAACACGGCCCCAAAGACAACAAACCCCCCCTATTGCTTATCTCATTATCTAGACAATTAGGGCCTCTTTGTGTTGTGGTTTTGTGGCACACACACACAAATGTGGTACCATTTTTATCGGGGATAAGTGAGAACTTCGGTTGGTAGAAATATGTGGCTCCCTGCAGATTTCAGAACATGCCATCATAGAAATATGAGAAAAATGTGTTTTTGTCAAATTCAAAGGAATTCTGGGTAAAAAAAAAACTGGTGAGTGTAATGTCCTTTGCGTTAGAGATGACAGGATCCTTTTGGTTATGATGGACTTCGCAGCACTGTGACGTAAGTATTTGGGAGTGGTGAATAAATCTCATTTAGAATGGTGAGTTTGCGGTTACACACAGAGCAATAAAGATGTCTAAGACCAAGCTATGTGTGTGGTGTAGTCATTTATGAGTACCCCGGCTGGGAAGGATGCCACAACTGGTGACAAGGTAGGGGATATGTAATCCAAAGATTGACAGTGCTCTCCCAGAGAGTTTGCCGTGGTCCAGCAAACTGCTCGTGCATTCCACATGTTCCTTAGTCAAGGTGAAGAGCAATGTTTGGCATATGTGTAGTCAAAGCCCCACTCCAGCCGGTGTAAAGATTTTGAAGATAACAAAAGCCTCATTCAGACGTTTATTTATCATTTACTAGAAACTTGCTAGTAAGGCTGTGAAAGAGCTACTGCACCACAATGCCACACTGAGCTATAAATCTTACAAAATGAATACGCTAAAGGCAGTAACAAGCAGGTACACAAAATGCAACAAGCAGTGACAGCCAGGTGCAAGAAAGCGCTGTGAGTAAAAGCAGATAAATGCAAAGAAAAAGTGGAGGTGATGATAATCCGATACATAAAGAATACAATCACGCTTACGAAAAACATGAGGATAGGGAGCCATCCAACCTCAGCACCTGGTGCTGCAACCCAAGCAGAAACACAAGGGTTGAGCGTATGAGGCTAGTGAATCACGTTAGTCCAACTGAAAGGCCTTGATTGGAGGTTGGAATAGAGAACTTTTTCAATGGCTGCTGGAAAAAGAGCAAAAAATGGCGCTGCCACCTTCTTTAAACCACCGCCTCCCTTCGATACGACCAAAAAGCAAAATATTGGTGACAGATGGACTGCCTGGATAGAAATGTTTGATGATTTCATTGATGCACCGGAAGAAACAAACAACAAAAAGATTGTCAAATACCTGAAGAATCTTGCTGGTGAAGAAGTAAAAGAAGTGATAAGAACTGGGTCAAACTGAAGCCGTCACATACCGTCAAATTAAAGAAGAGTTAAATCTCAAATTCAATTCAATCCCGAATGTCAATTACGAAAGATATATTGTCAGTCAGGAATGACAGAAACTAGGTGAAACAATCAACAAACTTGTTGAGAGACTTCGTACTCTTGTCAAACACTGTAAGTTGAATTAATTCAATGCTGAAGAAGAAATACGTCTCCAAATTATTGATGGATGTCTGTCAGATTCATTCAGACGACAAATGCTGAGAGAAACCTTTAGTCTGGAGCGAGTTCTCATTGCTGCCAGAGCTGGGGAACCGACTGAGTGACAAGCTGCTGACATGGAGGTCATAGGTGTCCAAAATGAGTCAGTTATGAATTCAAAAAGTAAGCATATACACAAAGCTGAAGGACACAAAGTGATGTCTCTAAAGATAAAGAAATGGTACATGAGATGTGGATTTTTGATTACACTAAAGGTAAATAGTTGCTCCAAAACGTTCATTATTGACAGTGGTGCGTCGTTAAATATTATGCCTGAGGAGAAATACAATGGACTGTCTCCCTTGCCTCGTCTCACACCATTAAAGACTAAAGTGTATACATGGGCTGCATCTACATCAATAAAGAGTCAAGGTTCATTCGGAGCAGCCGTGAGATGCAAAAAGACAAAAGTACAAGCACTAATTCACGTACTTCAAGGTAATGGGTCATGAGCTTGTTTACTCAGTTTAAATACTGATGCTGAGATAGGACTGATAATTAATGAACTGCAACATGAATGCTCATGACAAAATAGTAAGTCAGTTACCATCATGTTTCATGGATTAGGAAAGCTTACGACCATGAAAGTGAAACTGCATGTCATTGAGGATGTTCGTCCTGTTGTTCAGGGACATAGACAAATTGCATTTAAACTCCAAAAAGCACTTGAGAAAGAGCTTGAGACATTACTAAAGCATGATATCATTGAGCGGTCTACTGGTCCAACTCTGTGGGTTTCGTCCATACTGGTAGTACCCAAAAAGGGCAATGAAGGAGTTGTACACATCTGTGTTGATCTGCTTCAAGCTAACAAGACAATTTAAAGAGAACGACATTCCTGTCTGCACATTGTCGACATAAGCACACAGCTAAATGGTGCTAAAGTCTTCTCTTGCCTTGATCTGACCAAAGGATATTGTCAATTGGAACTCAAAGAAAATTGCAGGTACATTACCACCTTTTCTACCCATATTGGTTTACTCAGATATACATGCTTAAGTTTCATTGTGTCATCAGCTGCAGAACTTTTTCAAGATGTCATTTGACGTATCATACAACCTGTCATAAATGCTTTCAATTACAGTGATGACATATTGGTTTCCCGTGCTACCCAAAAGGAACAGGGTGAAGCTCTTACCCAAGTGTGCTGTTTACTTACTGATGCAGATCTAACTCTGAATGCTGAGAAATGTCAGTTTCACAAAACATAACTCAGATTCTTTTATCATATCTTTTCTGATGGAGGTATGAGGCCTGTTCCAGCTAAAGTGAAAGCTTTGTCACCCACAAGATGTTACCATGTTATTTTCCTTCCTTGGCATGGCCAGTTATTGTTCCAGATACATACTTGACTTGGCCACAGTAAGTGCACCTTCAAGAGACTCAACAAAAAGAAATGCTTCATTTTACTGGTCACACAAATGTGAACAAAGTTTAAAGAATATCAAGCATGAATTGAGAACGACACCGAAATGGCTTACTTTGATTCAAAACATCATACAGATGTTGTTGTTGACATAAGGCCAGTTGGATTGGGTGCGATCCTTGCCAACACAATGGACACCCAAATGCTCAAAAGCATATTGTGGCATATGCAAGCAGACATTTGTCACAAACTGAAAGTGCCTATTCACAACCTGTAAAAGAAGGTTTAGCAGTGGTGTGGGCTTGTGAACTTTTCCACGCATTCTTATACGGAAAACCTTCCACTCTTGTCCCTGATCATCAAGTATTGCTTATCACCTTTGGCAATCCAAAAGCCAAAATAACTCAGAGAATAGAACATTGGGGTTTGCGACTACAGGAATATGACTACACTGTCGGGAAGTGACCAGAGAAAGATCAAAACCCTGCTGACTTAATTTTAACGTTTAGTACTCCTGCTGCTATTTCTCTGGAACAAATTATTACTGCAACAAGTAAAGATAGTGACATGTTGATGCTAAAAGACACTATTGAACATCAGTTCTGGAAACAGCACACTCGACCTCTCATACTCAACCTCTCACGTGACATTGAATATCAGAAGTGCAAAAATGTGAAAGACAAACTGTCCATTACTCAAGAAGTTATTGCCTTATGTGGTTCGAGAATTGTCACACTAGAGAGTCTGCGACAATAAATAACTGAAGTCCATGAAGGACATTGTGGAATTGTTCCCACTAAATGAGCTCTACGAGACAGAGTTTGGTTGCCTCATCTTGACAAGATCATTTGTGCAATTGCTTATCTCCCAAAATCACTCAACATTCCTTAAACATGTTGGATTTACCAAATTGTGTGGGAGAGAATCGTTGTTGATTTCTTTGGTCCCCTAGACAATGGACATCACCTGATGGTGATTATCGATGAATACATCTGTTTTACAATGGTAGAAAATCTCTCATACATTACTCAAGAAAGTGCCATACCAAGGTTAAATGGCATTTTTGCAGTATGGTGTGTTCTTTCAATTCTGAAGTCTGACAATGGCCCTCCTTTTAACAGTGGGGAATTCAGAGACTTTCTTGATCATCTCAATGTGAAGCATCAGAATATCACACCTGTTTGGCAGGAAGCAAATGGTGTTGTCGAACAATTTATGAACATACTAAAAAAAGACTGTCCACGGGCTAAATTGGAGAAACTTGAAGTCAGCTCTCCATGTTACTCTTCGAGCTTATCAGTCAACTCCTCATTGAATGAGAGGTGAAAGTCCTGCCACCCTGATTTTTGGGTGAGCCATGACACCCAAGTTACTAAAACGGTCCAACAAGAGATCTACAACAGTTGGTGAACTTCGTCGAACAGATTTGTGTCATTAACAAAAGATGAAAGTATATTTCAACAAGCGTTGATGTGCCAAGAACATTTCTTTCAATGAAAGAGAGCAAGTATTGGTGCAACAACAGAGAAACACAAATGTGATGCTCAATTTGATGCTGACCCTTTAGAAGTTGTCACTAGCAAGGGACACGTGGTGACTGCTCCCCGTCCTGGAAATTACATTCTGCGAGATTCTTTGTATTTCAGGCATGTGCCTCATCATTCGCCAGTTCCTGATGTCAGAGATGAGACTTGTTCAGTTGGGACTGTAGAGAACCCATTGACTGCATCTCTCCTTACATCACCAGTGCCAGTCATGGATGGATCTCGTCTCTCTTCACAGGCTCAGAGGACACGAGCTGGGTATTTATCCAGAGTTCCACAGTGACTTACAGAGGAGTTGTAATATTTATATATATATCCGTAAAAATGTTATTTTTTTATTTAACAAGGAGGAAGATGTAGTGTCTTGTGAGTTAGAGATAACAGGGCCCTATTGGTTCCTGATGGACTCTGTAGAACTGTGACTTAAGTGTTTAGGTGTGGTGAATAAATTTAATGTTTAGAATGTTGGGTTTGCGGTTACACGCAGAGTAATAAAGACGTTTAAGACCAAGCTCTGTGTGTGGTGGGTATCCTGGCTGGGAAGGACGCTACAGTCAGTGCCACGCAAGTCACAATACTCTGGATTCCCCCAGGTGTCTAGTTTACAAAAATGTGCAAGTTTGCTAGGTTTCCCTAGATGCCAGCTGAGCTAGGGCCCAAAATCCACAGCTACCCATTTTGCAAAAAAGGGGCAGCTTTGAGTATAGAAATGTGATGTATTCATGTTGCATTTTGTGTGACTTCCTATTTCAGGCGTTATGCCTACCAATGCAAGTGAGGTACAATTTTTATCGGAAGACTTGGGGGAATGGCGGGTGGAAGGAAGTTTGCGGCTCCCAGGCTGATTCCAGAACTTTCCATCACAGAAATGTGTTCTTTTAGACAAAGTTTGAAGTTTGCAAGGAGTTCTTGATACACAACCGGGTGTGAGCCATGCAAGTCACTCCTCCCTTGAGTCACCTGAGTGTCTAGTTTTAAAAAATGTGGAGGTTTTCTAGGTTTCCTTAGATCCCAGCTGAGCTAGGGACCAAAATCCACAGCTACCCATTTTTCAACAAAAAAGGATCAGTTTTGAGTGGAAATATGTTATGTATCCATGTTGCCTTTAAGGCCGATCCCTATTGCGGGCACAAGCCCTACCTATGCAATTGAAGTACCATTTTCATTGGGAGACTTGGGGTAATGCTGGGTGGAAAGAAGTTTGTGACTCCCCACAGATTCCAGAACTTTCCATCATAAATGTGAGGACATGTGTTTATTTCTTAATGTTTGAGGTTTGCAAGGGTTTCTGGGTAAACAAATCAGGTGAGAGCCAAGAACGTTATCCCATCCTGGATTCCCCCAAAATCCAAAGCTGCCCAGTTTGCCAAAAAAGGATCAGTTTTGAGTGAAAACATTTGATGTATCCATGTTGCGTTTTGGCCTGTTTTCTGACAGGATACTGGGCCTACCCAGGCAAACTATGTACTGTTTTTATTAGGAGACTTGAGCGAATGCTGGGAGGAAGGAAGTTTGTGGCCCCCCAAAGATTCCAGAACTTTTTATCACAGAAATGTGAGTAAAATGTGTTTTATTAGTCAACGTTTGAGGTTTGCAAGGGATTATGGGTGAAGAAACCGGGCGAGAGCAACACAAGTCATCCCACTCTCGTTTCCCCCAGGTGTCTAGTTTTAAAAGATGTGCAAGCTTGCTAGGTTTCCCTAAGTGCCAGTTGAGTTAGAGCCCAAAATCCACAGCTATCCACCTTGCAAAAAAGGTTCAGTTTTCAGTGGAAAAATGTGATGCATCCATATTGCATTTTGGTCCATTTCACACAAGTGGGGTACCATTTTTATCACAAGACTATCTGGAGCATAGAATACTAGATCATTTGTTATTACTGCTTGGATTTCACTGCATTTGTGCCTTCCAAATGTAAGTTAGTATGTATGAGAAAAGACATTTTGAAAAATGTCCTCTAAATCGTATGCTAATATGAGTACCCACCGATTCACAGCTGTTCAAATAGCCAGTACTTCTAAACTCCAAATCTTGTGCCCATTTAAAAAATACATAGGTTTCCTTGATACAAATTTTTTATTGTACATATTTCACCATATGAATAAGTCTATACTCGGTACACAATAAAAAAACATTGTATGGTACAGCTCAGTTGGTGGCTCTGGGCACTTTGCGTTCTCTGAGACGCCACAAACCCTATATATATCAGCAACCAAAAGGGTCTAGTGGATGTAATGATATATTGCTTTTATAAAGCGGCCATTGTGACAAAATGTTATAGATGAAAACATCACAAATGGCCATTTTTCCCTACTCATGTTCAGTATTTCCTTATTTGAACATGTAGTTTCTTTAGGAAAATGTTGACGGATCTACAGATATGACCCCTTGCTGATTTCAAAATGTTATACTTTCCAGACATCTATAGGTTTCGCTGATCACCCATGGGTTTCACACTGGCTTCCACCACAAACGAAGTAGGCTGAGAGCACAAAAAATGGGAAAAGTGGTCTACCTCTTTGAAAAAATGTCAAAACTGTGGTAAAAAATAGTTTTATTATGCAGTTCTGCATGATCCTGAAGGCTGGGAAGATGGTGACTTTACCACAGCAAACTGTTCGTTGATGCCATTTTTAGGAAATAAACAGACACTTATCCAGAGCACTTTTCCTTGCTTTCCAGAACCCCAGAATTTAGCTATATTTTGCTTGTTAATTTGGACCCCTCCAGGGAGTCCACAAATCCAGGGTACCTTCAGGAACTCCAGGTTGTTGGAAAAAAAGACAAACGGAAGGTGTGGAAAAAAAGATATAGGGCCACATGTAGCAAAGTTCCGATTTGCGACTCGCAAATTGTGAGTCGCAAATCCGAATGTAGGGTAGTGTCCTTGACACTAATTGCGACTCGCAAGGGGGTCGCAATTGCCCACCTCATGAATATTCATGAGGTAGGTCGCAATTTGCGACCCCCTTGGGAATGGCGGCCCTCACAGGAATGGTGGCCTGCTGGTGCATGTAGGACCACTGCCTGCTCTGAAAAAAAAAAATGTGACCTATGGGACCCCTTCCCGTTTGTGAATGTTACCACCAATGTGACACTGGTGGTAACTGCGATTGCTTTGCGACTGCATTCGCGGTCACAAAACAATCCTACATCGCACTGCGAGTCGCAATTAGGAAGGGAACACCTCTTCCTAATTGTGTGTTGCAAACCCGTTTTGCGATTCGGTAACAATTTTACTGAATCGCACAACTGGGTTTGTGCATCGGAAAGTGCTTTGTGCACGTCGCAAACAGCCAGATTCGCTGTTTTGCAAGGTGAAAAAAAGCTTCGTACAACGGGCTCAGCAGTGGATGTAGGGTGGAGATTTGAAAATATGGCCCAGCAGTTAAGGGGCTGGTCATGTTTCTTTATGCTTTGTGCAAAACAGGCTAATACAGCCTCTGCCTTATTTATTTTGCGAGGGTACCTGGGACTGATATCTGAAGTGCTGTACCTACGTACAGGAGACTTGTGCTGCTACTTCCCATGCTCTACGTGTTTACTAAAATGTCAGAGAAACATGCATTGAAGTTCCATATTCTGTGCATATTCTATGTGAAAGATTCTTTCATTGCTACTAGTGCTGAAACTGTGAAGCACGAGGGCCTATTTCACTGCTGCTCCTATACTATCAGATGGAAATCGTATACTCCTGCTTGTGCAACATATGGTTTTGTCTATGCATAATGCTTTCAGTGCTGAGCTGTACTTCTTCCCTCAGAAGAAAGCTTACACTGTTGCTACCTTTACCATTGCTTCCTGTTGCAAACGCTTAAATATTCACTGTGACTCCTGTCCCCCATGCACAGAGATCTGACCTCAGCACTCAGAAGGTTATAAATAACCTTGAGGAGAGAATAGCTGAACAGAGTTGGATGGAGAACTGATCAAATGACTCAGCCTATTTACAGAACAAGACAGTGAAAAGGAGTGATAACAACAACAATTGTATTGATTTATATCTTGACGGAGATCAACAATGTTTATGTAAAGGTTTAAATACCATCATTCACAAATCACAGCGCCCACAATTATTAAGTTTTAAAAAGGATTTAAAAAATGTAAAAAGATTATACCAAATGAACTCATTTGGAAGAGACTTTATCAGACAAATCAATTCATTGGATTTAAAAGTTTTACATTTAAAATACAAGGGCTTTATAAATCGATTTATAGCTTCCAACACCATCACAGATGGACACAGAAAAAGTGCATGGTTTACATCTTGCACATTCATTACAAAAATCACAAATTTGGATTTTCTGAACCCTACCAGCATTTCTTAAAATCATTTAGTGGTGGAATAACCAATCTTAGCACATTTATTAGTAGACTCACATTATGATCCACGGAGAACAATATATATTTTTTAGTTTTTAAAGAGTCATACTATTACCATAGGGCCTACAAGTTTTTAATGTCACACAGTGGCCGACGTCACTAGTGGAACCTAGTCTAATAACGGCATTTTCTAAAAACAGCTGGAGTTGTGCTGGAGTCCACTTCAGGATGTGATCCATTGTACATTGCAATTGAGTAGAGGCAACCATAAGAATATTAATGAAAGTCAAATAATGCATTTTTTCACCAAACATTCCTGTTGGGAAAGATCTCTTAGGGGTCCCTCTCTAACATGTAATAGTCTGTAGGCCCATCTAGCTATTTTTGCCAACAATGTGGGGTATGTACTGGTAAGGGTGAATTCCAGCCGTAATACCTGGACAGGAATTGCCTGACTTAAAGAAGATAACTTCAGAAGAAGCCTACCTTTAAAATGATTCACAAGTGAGCAGTAATGAAGGGGAATGTTCTCAAGAACGTATGTTAGGATGGATGGAATCTTTGCATGATCAACCTGTAGGAGAGCTTTAAAGTGGCACTCACCAGAGAAGTTACAGAATTTTCTTAGAGCACCAAGATGGGCCAATGCTTTTGAACAAGTGTGCGATAGATGAGACATGTATTCCAAAGAGTGAAAAAAGACAGTTCCAAGGTATGTGTACCTTTTTACAACATCTAAATAAATTCCATTTAAAAGAGCAATACTGCCTGTTTCTGCTAAATGACATCACCTTGATCTTAGTTATATTTATCACCCGATAGTTATCCCTCTTATATTTAAAAAGGGCACCTAAATTACTCGGGAGTCCAATTGGTGCGAGATCAAAAATTACAGAATATAATAAAACATACAAGTCTTGTTGTGCTATAGAATTATCAAAGTGGGCAGGAAAATTGCATAAATAAATTAAAAACAAAAGTGGGTCCAGAACACCACCCTGCTTCAAACCGTTGTGTGTTCGAATTTTTAGAGACAGAGCCTCATTTCCCCAAATAGGACTTTACACCAAGTGGACGAGTATAGTGCTATAATTAATCTTAGTAAATCAGAAGGTAGCCCCAATCGAACCAATTTCTTCCAAAGAATGGGTCTATCGACCCTGTCGAATGCAGTTGTAAAATCAACAAATACAGAGTATAAAATCTGAGATTTCGACACCAAATAGTTATCAATGAGAGTCTGAACAATTGTTATATTGTCTATCACTGAGTGATTGGGTCTAAAACCCGATGGGACACTTCAAATCGCCCCAGACAAATATGCCCAATTTTTCAAGATGTTCTAGAATACAGGCTGCAAAGATCTTCCCCGAAGTGTCCAGCAAAGCTACTTGGTGACAACTACTAGACAAAGAACAAGATCTCTGTTTGTGAATCGGCACAACAATGCTCCCTGTCCATGAACTTGGAATTTACCCAGTAGCATAACAAGATGCAAAGTGGGGCACTAGGAATTTACTACATTTCTGTGTCGTTCTTCATCACTGTTATTGGGATCCCATCAGGTCCCATTGCTAACGATGGTCCTACTTTGTTTATTAAATTCACAATCTGTTTTGTGTTCGGGGGAGTTATTCTCCAATTGCACATAATAATTTTTGCTGTAGGTATTGAAAACAAACTTATATTGATTTGAAGCTGTATTTTTTGCATGGAGTTTCCTAAAATAGTCAATCCTTTCAGAGGGAAAAATAAGAATTGCAGAGGGCGCTTGTTTGCTACCTGTGAACTTAGCAACAAGTTGCCAAAAAAGTGTCTTTTTTAACTGTTTCATGAATAGGAGCAAGAATATATAGGCTTTGGTGGAAGAATGAAAGGATATGGGTGGTAGAATGAGAGTAACTGAAGAGAAAGAAAATGAGCAGAACAGTACAACAGGGAGAGAGAAAATAGAGGAAAATAAATAAAAAGAAGACAAGAACAATGGAAGAGAACAAAATTTTGTGAAATACCAACAAGGAGAAAAACAGTACAAAGGAGCGGGAGATTGAATGGAAAAGGAGATGTGATAACAAATAAAACATAAAAAGAGGGATGAGAAAATGACTTAAGGTAAACAAAAGAAATGAAGGAGACCATATTGAAAAGGGAAAACAATTAGAGGGGAAGACAGGAAGAGTAATTGAAGGGAGAGGGAATACATTTACATATGTAAAGTAGAAATTTCAAAGAAAGAGAACACACTAAATTGAAAGAGAAGGGAAAAGGAGAGGACATGAACAGTAGATGGAGTAAGAGAAAGGTGAGTAAATGAGACAAAAGGCATGAGGGGTGGATCATGAGAGAGAAACCTACAGGACAGGAGGTAGAAGGAGAAAGAGTACCACAGGTAAGGATACTCAATCCAAAAGTGATGAGGTAAGAGAGGGTGGGCAGAAGCGTAAACAGATGAGGGGGGAAAACTAAAGGGACAGGATGATGGCAGTAATAGGGAACATGTATGAAGACTGCAAATGAAAAGGAGAGGTGTGAGGGAGCTTGAGTGAGTTATATGGAACATTAGAAGAGAGAGGTGTGCAAAAAGGAGACATATTACAGTGGAATCTTGAGGGAGGAAGATGGAAACTGAAAGAAAAATATGAGATATTGAGAATGGCACTGGCAAGAAAAACCAGAAGAGGTGCAAAAAACAAATGAGATACATGTAAGAAGATTACACAGGCAGAAATGAAGGTGAGAGTGAAACTGAGTGGCAATTGTGAGGCAGAAGATTGTGATTATTTATTTTAGTGGTCAAAAGTACAGATAGGATAGAATTGAGAGTATTGAAGATATATGTATAAGAGAAAAATAGGCAGGAATGGCATAGGTGGAGAATGATATTGGTGGAGGAATAGATCAAAGCTGGAATATACATAGGTGAGATTAACAGCAATGGATTTAGGGGTAGGAGGCAAACTGAAAAGTAGAGTGATCAAATGAGAAGAAAATAGATTGAATAAGCAGTAAAGGTGTGAAGAATCCCAGGATAAATTGTGGTGAAAAATAGTCTTGTGTGAATAAAAGTAAAAAACATGAAGTAGAAATGGATATCAAGCACTGTGGTCCCAAGCATTGCACCAGTGAATGCTCATCTGTGCACTACAAAGTATTTATTTTAAGCCACAGGCCTTAAATATGATTCAGATGTACTTAGAGGTGGGTGACCCATCACCTCTCCAAATTAACATGTTGTGGGTTCAGACAAAGTAACTAAAATTAGATGTTATATGAGTGTAAGTTACCCAAGTATGTTATATGGTCATTGTTTTAAACCATATCAAGTGCATGTTGTGGGACTGTAGAAACACTGATGAACCTTAAATGGGAGCGTCTCCAATTTTGGGGTAATATACAACCTATTACTATTGCAATATCTTTAACTGGACGGATAATCTGCTTCCTGAACTTACATCCTTTCTATTATAATGGTAATCTATGTCAGTATTGTTCCCTTTCAGAGAGATCTGCAAAACCTAGGGATTACACAAACTGTATATTTGAGAAATTGTTTTGCAAAAAGCAACACTGAGGCCCAGGTCTCTAAGAATGGGGTTTCCTCAACATTAACTTCTTATAAGTAGTCTTAATTACTCACTCTGCAGTTCATAGTCCTGGCCCCTTGTTATACCTCCATAAAAAAATGTTGTCCAGAGATTTTCATTTTTGACTTGTGTTTTTGTATCATTAGAGAAGTAATTTAGCTTGGGTAGACACTGCTAATCTGGGCAAATTTTTTCTGGGCGACATTTTTAAAAATGGCGAATCTGTTGCAACGATGATGTAATATTTGAGGAGCCATGAGATCTATATACTTCATTTTGGTGTCAAAACATAGGTTTTGGGGGGTCAAGTAGTCTTATAGGGACAGAAAATAACTCCTCAGAGCTACCCGTTTGCCATTTTAAAAAATGGCAGCTCTTTAATGATGTATTTTAGCCAACATATTGGTAATTTGCTTTAATTTTGTTTTTGTTTCAGGTTTTCTGTTGATTCAAATCCGTAAACATGAGCGGAGCAGGTGCCAGCAGAGGATCTTTACCTGCTGACAGAGTGTTGCTAACTCCAAAACTTGAGGACTCCTTCAACAAAGATAAATGTGTCATATGCCAAACTAATCCGAAAGAAAAGCTAACATCAACTTCGGCTGGACAAAAGGGAGTTTGAGATGCTGCAGAAATGTGTCAAGGCGAAGTTCACAAAAGATTGAAACTGATGGGTAAAAAGGATCAAATATTTTATTATTGTAACAACAAGGGCTACAAGTCATATACAGTGGAAAAAAGCCTGGAAGAAAAATGTTAAAAAATAGCAGAAACCAGTGAATCACAACAAGAATCCTAGTCTTCTGAGAAAGCAATGACAACCAAACCCAATGCCCTTCTACTTAGAAGATCGATGGCTGCCCCTCGTACACCTCCAAAAACTGTTCAGAAAGCAGAAGATCTTCCATGTGTTATCTGTGGTTTAGCCAGAACAAGGGCCAAGGGGCTTGACGAAAGAACAAAGTACAGACTATGTGAGTCTCAAAGGGCAAACATGTTTTTATCTGCAGCTAGCTCTTCCAAGATGAAGTTTTCAGCCAAGTAGCTGATTTAAACAGCGAAGTGAATGTATTTGCAGTGGATTTGTATGCCCACCCGAACTGCATGCATGAATACATTCGAAAATATGAATGTGCACTGAGCTCCCAGCAGCAACGTACCCGCCAGCCTTCAGATACATTTTCATTCTTTGAAAAAGCAAATTAAGTTTTAAAGTCGCTCTTGAGTGTTGGCTACGGGTTCACACTCAGTGAGTTCAAAGAAATAGTGGTCAACATTAATGAAACTGTATTGATCCATACTAATGACATTTTTCAGATTTTTCAGGTGACAAATGTAGGACAGAATTTGTTTTTGTCGGTCTAACAAACAGAATGAGCAACTTATGGTGTTCTCAGCTGATTTGACTCCTGAAGTTCTTGCTGATAAAATAAGATCACATGATGCAGTAAAATCAACAGGAACCATTTTAAGAAATGTCCTGGAAGATTTAGATTTTGGGCTTAAAGACAAATTTTGTGATGTCCCAGAGTTCCGCAAATCATGGGAGTCAACAAGAATGCCTGATGTTGCCTTAACATTTTTTACATCCTTGTTTAATATCATCGAAACAAAACTTTTACAAACTAAGGTTCTTGAGTTCGGAACAGAGGCCAACAACATTGGTGATGGCTTTGAAGCGAAGAAGTGGAAGACAGTCCCAAGAACCGACAGGGTTATGCTGTGCAAATGTACCGTCTTGTCCGAATAATGTTTTATGAATTACATCATGGCAAAAAGAAAACCACTCTAAACATGGTGACCACGCAATCTATGACAAGTGCAAAAGTTGAGAGCTAATCACTTTGATAAAAAGGACAGCAACAAATTATAAAGACATAGGGGGTCATTCTGACTCCGGCAGGCGGCGGGCGCCGCCCGCCAGAAGACCGCGCCGCGGTCAAATGACCGCCGCGTCATTCTGACTTTCCCGCCGGGTGGGCTGGCGACCGCCAAAAGGCCGCCCGCCCGCCCAGCGGGAAAGCCCCAGCAGCGATGAAGCCGGCTCCGAATGGAGCCGGCGGAGTTGCTGGTGTGCGATGGGTGCAGTGGCACCCGTCGCGATTTTCAGTGTCTGCCAGGCAGACACTGAAAATCATTATGGGGCCCTTTTAGGGGGCCCCTGCACTGCCCATTCCTGTGGCATGGGCAGTGCAGGGGCCCCCAGGGGCCCCACGACACCCGTTCCCGCCATCCTGTTCCTGGCGGTTTTTACCGCCAGGACCAGGATGGCGGGAAGGGGGTCGGAATCCCCATGGCGGCGCTGCTTGCAGCGCCGCCGTGGAGGATTCTCTGGGGCAGGGGAAAACCGGCGGGAAACCGCCGGTTCCCCTTTTCTGACCGCGGCTTTACCGCCGCGGTCAGAATTGCCCCTGAAGCACCGCCAGCCTGTTGGCGGTGCTTCCTCCGTCCCCGGCCAATGACCCCCATAGTATGGAGCAGGAACATGTCAGCAGCTCATGCTGTAAAATCTTGTGAATCCGACAGCACACCAGTTCCAAGTCACTTCACCAGGAAAGGTTTTACAAGTGCTGCTCTTGGTCATTTTGATTTTGAAGACAGCTCTTCTTTGTCTGGAACATCCAGCACACGATACTGCCATGGTGCTTTTTCAAGACTCTATCAATTAAGTCGCTGTTGGAAAACCAGCTGTGTCAGCTCTGTGTATAAACAAACGAAGCTGCAAACTTATAGCCCAACTGCTTTGCCAATGTGTGCAAAATCTCTACAAACCATCAACAGGACCCAGTCTACCAGAAAGTTTCAAAGTAGCTGAGGACATGGATCCTCTTCTGCCTGATTCTACGGTCAGCAAAGCTGATTTAACTGAATTTATCATATTGCTTATTTGGTGCAGACTGAAGGATGGAGAAAAGCCAGTTCCTCCCTGGGCTGTAATTCATGTTCTGATCTCCCACAATACCGTCCCACTGAAGAAGGTTCAGTTTGTACCAGTAATACCACCCCCAGTCACAAACTACACAACAGTATACACAGCTCTAAAACATTTCTATAATGTGAGTGCTCAGCTTGAAGACCAGCCTATCCTGCCAATTTTCTGTGATGAAGGGGTTTTCTGTATTGTAGCTGACATTTTTAGGAGCTATTCAGTAGAATTTGGTGATCTTTATCCAGTGACGGGCTTTGTCCACATAACACAAGTTGTGTTGCAGTGTGCAGGAAGTTATCTCAGTGGATGTGGCATAGACAATACACTTATTGAGGCTTAAATTTTCAGAAGCAAAACTGTACAGTCAGTATTGAGCGGAACTCATTACATTAGCTTGTTACAAGGTATGTTTATCATATCTGAGGCTTTGGAAACATTGCTTGAAATACTTTCTGGAAAAAGAATGACAAACTAGGTTTTGCATATTTTATCTCAGAAATGAACAAGTGCATCAAAGAATGTGAAGAAAAATCAGAATATTGCAAGCACTGGGGAAATGCTTTACACATGATAGCTCTAGTGAAAAACATTGGGAGATGCTGATCAGGTAGGTGATTTTGAGCTGCATGTGAAGACTGTGGAGTCACTGATTACTGTGTTGTGCAAATTTGATTACATGAACTACCTGAAATATGGGTCCTGGTATTTGGAAAGAGTGAAGAAGCTAGAGGTGAAAAAACCATACCTCTACAGAAAATGAATCCAAACACATTTTGTGGTGAAAGACAGAGAGGAAAGGTTTAATGCTGGGGCTCCAGATATGAAACTGGAACAGATGATCCAGAGATCACAGAAAAGCTCCAAGGCAATTGTTGGTCAGACACGTAAAAGTGCATATGTTGCTCAATGGCAGCTAGTTTACCATAAAGTCGTTTCTATTTGCAATGTTTTCAGAGAGATGACAAATTCAAAATTAACGTACCGTTGTGAAACTGTTCCTCACCACAAGCTTGTGGGAAAAAGAGGGGAACTTTTTGATAAAACATGTTGACAGCCTTCTTCATTTCATGCAACAGCAAGGAAATCCTTTTGAAATGACTGAGCTTGTGCGACTACACAACTTCATGTCCAAACAATATGTGGATAATGATATAAAGATATGTCTACTACATGTCCTGGAACATGGATTGAAAATATATACGCAGAACTGAAGCAGGAGAGATTTGTATTGAAAGAAAAAAAGCTGTTTGACATAATCACTAAAGCTAAACTTCAATGCTTTATTTTGCCATAGTAAGAGTTTCGTCCAACCAGCCACTACAAAACAGGTTACAAAAAACAACTTTCACAAGCACATAGAGAGAGGGATTTAGCAAAAGAAAGGGGTGAATTTATCAAGGACATTCTGTCGCATGATCGTCAACAAACACATTATTTGATGGAGATGCTGCAACCAAACCAGTGAATCACAAATTTATAGAAGAGCTAAAAAAATAAATTCACCTGAAGAATTTCAGTTCAAAAAGGTGTCCTCATTGAAACTGTTTGTGGACTACATGTCGCAATGGTGAATGGTCAAGATGTCATTCATGCAAAACTTCAGAGAGGTCGATCAGACTGTTCTAAAGATATCAAAGTCAGTGTGCACCTTGCAAGAACTGCACATTGTCTTTGACAGTTATCTTGAACTATCTGTCAAAGTATGTGAGAGAATCAGACAAATGTCTACAAGTGGAACAATTGACCTTGCCTGCCTTGAAATGTTGACACCTATACCTGTGCAACTTGATAAATTCTTGTTATCAACATCGAGCAAGATGAACTTGGAGAGGTTAACTCACCAAAACATTGCTGATGCTTCAGTAAGCACTGAATTATTGCATGTGGAATGATTGTCAATGAGGAGATGGTGCCTTCAGAGATATATTCAAAAGGTACAGGCCATATTGTTCAAGAACTTAACAGCAAATAGGAAATTGGAGGAAGCTGACGTTCGTGTTGTGCCTGATGTTGAATGGACTGTTCAAAATGATTCCAATTGAGTCATTGTACTGTCAAATGACACAGATGTTATTATTGTGCTACTTAGGTTTGTTGCAATGTTCATAGGTCAAGGATTGACAGAGTTATGGATACGTTATGGAATAGGCGAGTAAAGACACTTCATCCAGCTTCATATTCTGTACAAGAATCTTGACCCAGAGATGCCCAGTGACACATATTCTTAAGGGTGATGAAGCCATGAGCAAAATTGGAAAAAAGCTACGAGCTTTAACTGCTGAACCTGTGAAGTTTCTAAAAGGATTTGCTGAGACAGAAGAAGAATGTGATTTTAAAGACATAAGAAAATACCTTGTGCATGTGTGGAAAATGATTTCTGACTGTCACACATTTGACAATCTTTGGTACAGTGAGTTTAAGAGATCAATCCCGCTAAGTGACCTTCCACTAATGCCATATTCTGTTGTGGGCACATTAAAAGAGCGTCCTACTTGATCAGAAGATGTTTAAATGTTTTGGATAATTCATATGTAGAGAAAAAATCTGTGGGAATTTGGTTGGGATTATATTGATGTGGTCCTAGAACCTACAGAAGTTCTAAAACCTCTACTGACAGAATTTACATGTACATGTACTTGCAAAACCTGTCCCTGTTGATATGCTCTTCTCAAATAATCAACATTCTACAACTGTACCACGAACGATTGGCGAGAAAAATAAATGACGTGAACTATGAAAATGTGTCTAAAACAGCAGTGATAAACTTTTTTTTTTCTTATTCAAATCATTAACATTGTTTGGTGCATATATAAAATTATTAAAAAACATTATTATTTGTTTCATTTCTAGACATGTCTCTTCTTTCTCTATTGTAGCCGTCATTTTGGAAAATGGCAAAAGGTGTGCTCTTAGGAGTTATTTTATGTCTCTATAACACTACTGACACCCAAAACCTATATTTCAACACCAAAATGAAGTATATAGGTCTCATGGTTCTTAAAATATTACATCATAATTGCAAAACATCACCATTTTTAAAAATGTCGTCCAAAAAACAATTTGGCCTAGATTAACAATGTCTACCAAAGCTAAATTACTTCTCTAATGATCCAAAAACACAAATCAAAAATGAAGATCTCTGGACAACAATATTTTTTACAGAGGTATATCAGTGGGCTGTGATTAATAAAAGTGTTATTATGTCCCTCTGGCTTCTAATGTACATTGAATCACCTTTAGGCATTCCGACATTTGGAAGATTCAAAGCTCTGGGGCACTGAGATATACTTAACTTGCGAGGATCACACAGTTTGGTGAAGGGGAGCTGGCGTTTGACTCAAAATCTTGTCGGGTATTTAGCTATTAGGCCATATGTTGTTCTGAATGCACACATTTTTCATTAACAGAGTTATGTTATCCACACTACACCAGTTGCTGTAGGAAAGTTGTGGAGGAAGCTCCACACCAGGATAAGGACACCACACTTTTTTCATGGTTGAGAGTAGGGATGATGATCCTTTAATCTTCACTTTTCAGAGAATAGATTTCATTTGCAGTTCTATGTGGCTCACATAGTAAATGTGTGAATAACCTTTACTTAAGGGTTCCATAGATTTAGGTTTTTGTGAAGTCAGGAACACACGCTATCAAACTCTGAACCCCTGTAATTCACTTATGGAAATGTTTTTGGTGTGCTCCGCTGTCACTCTGACTGCACTGTATGCTGATCTCTCATGGTTAACTGTTTTGCCTTATTAGCTACTTGTATCCTGAAACATATGCTAATATTGTTGGGTATGAAGCTGAAGTAAGTTAACTGGGCACAGCTGGTGTGTGTGGAGGGTGGGGGGGCTCTAACCATACCTTGCAAAGTGGCCCTTTAAGACTTTGTTATGCCAGTGACAGGCACAGACATGATTCAGAGCTGGCACAATCTTGAACAATGAACATAGACAACTGTCCCCACTGCAAAGCACTGGAGATGATTGGGCAGCAATTGTGCCTGAGTCATGTGTACACTGGCTGCAAGGGTGGGAGTGCAGGCACGCCTATCAGGCCAGGTAGCTGCAGAATACAGTAATGATTTCATAGACCATTGTTGAGGGTCTTGCTGTTGCAATGTGCATGGTATATTTATCTGAGATAACACTATTCTCTGTGATGGCGATTTTATTTCTATATATTTTTGCATACATGTATTGACATCAACCTGCAGCACATATAAATATACATTGTGAGAAATTCACTTAAAGTTGAGCATAGTTAATGTAGGCCTCAATAAAGTGGCTCACGTCAGTTGTCGTGTTTTTTGTTTGTCATGTGTTTTTCCTCTTTCTCGTTGCAGTAGTTCAAATGGACTTTATTCGGCTGTTCTCGAGCCATTAAAGCACATAATAAAAATGGACACTCATAAAACTACACAAAAAGGGTGAGTGATAAACTTTTTTTTTTCTCATTCAAATCATTAACATTGTTTGGTGCATATATAAAATTATTAAAAATCATTATTATTTGTTTCATTTCTATACATGTCTCTTCTTTCTCTATTGTAGCCGTCATTTTGGAAAATGGCAAAAGGTGTGCTCTTAGGAGTTATTTTATGTCTCTATAACACTACTGACACCCAAAACCTATATTTTGACACCAAAATGAAGTATATAGGTCTCATGGTTCTTAAAATATTACATCATAATTGCAACACATCGCCATTTTTTAAAATGTCATCCAAAAACAATTTGGCCTAGATTAACAATGTCTACCAAAGCTAAATTACTTCTCTAATGATCCAAAAACACAAATCAAAAATGAAGATCTCTGGACAACAATATTTTTTACAGAGGTATATCAGTGGGCTGGGATTAATAAAAGTGTTATTATGTCCCTCTGGCTTCTAATGTACATTGAATCACCTTTAGGCATTCCGACATTTGGAAGATTCAAAGCTCTGGGGCACTGAGATATACTTAACTTGCCAGGATCACACAGTTTGGTGAAGGGGAGCTGGCATTTGACTCAAAATCTTGTCGGGTATTTAGCTATTAGGCCATATGTTGTTCTGAATGCACAGATTTTTCATTAACAGAGTTATGTCATCCACTCTACACCAGTTGCTGTAGGAAAGTTGTGGAGGAAGCTCCACACCAGGATAAAGACACCACACTTTTATTTTCATGGTTGAGAGTAGGGATGATGATCCTTTAATCTTCACTTTTCAGAGAATAGATTTCATTTGCAGTTCTATGTGGCTCACATAGTAAATGTGTGAATAACCTTTACTTAAGGGTTCCATAGATTTAGGTTTTTGTGAAGTCAGGAACACACGCTATCAAACTCTGAACCCCTGTAATTCACTTATGGAAATGTTTTTGGTGTGCTCCGCTGTCACTCTGACTGCACTGCATGCTGATCTCTCATGGTTAACTGTTTTGTCTTATTAGCTACTTGTATCCTGAAACATATGCTAATATTGTTGGGTATGAAGCTGAAGTAAGTTAACTGGGCACAGCTGTAGTGTGTGGAGGGTGGGGGGGCTCTCACCATACCTTGCAAAGTGGCCCTTTAAGACTTTGTTATGCCAGTGGCGGCAGGACAGGCACAGGCATGATTCAGAGCTGGCACAATCTTGAACAATGAACATAGACAACTGTCCCCACTGCAAAGCACTGGAGATGGTTGGGCGGCAATTGTGCCTGAGTCATGTGTACACTGGCTGCAAGGGTGGGAATGCAGGCACGCCTATCAGGCCAGGTAGCTGCAGAATACAGTAATGATTTCATAGACCATTGTTGAGGGTCTTGCTGTTGCAATGTGCATGGTATATTTATCTGAGATAACACTATTCTCTGTGATGGCGATTTTATTTCTATATATTTTTGCATACATGTATTGACATCAACCTGCAGCACATATAAATATACATTGTGTGAAATTCACTTAAAGTTGAGCATAGTTAATGTAGGCCCCATTAAAGCACATAATAAAAATGGACACTCATAAAACTACGCAAAAAGGGTGATAAAAACATTTTGAAACATACCAAGTACAGTACAATGGTCACGAAAATGAGTAAGTTCATAAATTCATGTGCATTCATGCTCAACCCCAATAAAAACATTTGGGCATCTCTGCATAACCCTCAAAGTATGAAACTACTACACAAAAGTCCGGATCGCACAATTTCTAAAAAAGAGTAATACATCCATATAAAATCACATTTTGAGCAAACATTAAAATTAACTGATAAGACACCTCCATAAATGAAAATTATAATATAATGAAATAAAGTATAATGCATGGAGTTTGCCATCAAAAACACCACAAAAAGGTCAAAAGAATTTATACTCCTGGCAACTTCCTTAAGAAGGCACGCTGCAGTAAGTCTCTTTGGTCAAGCCAAATGTAGACCAATTGGGTGCCATCATGCCAACAGCAATACATAGATGTAGGAAGGGAAAACTTTCTGGGGTTCTTGGGGATCCAATCATCAGCTCATTACTACAATCTCCTCTTATGAACTATTAGATTACCAATCATAATTAATAAAAATTGAATATATAAAAAGCATAAAAAACTATTTGAGCACAAAGGCCCAGCACAAGTGCTGTTTGTTATCCTGATTATAACACTATAAATAGTGATAAAATCTGATTTAAAAGTATCATGATTAAAGCCGTGAAATAGAGACACTGAATAGGAAAGAAGCCTCCCCAAGAGCATGCCCAACTATAAGTCCCCAGTGATCCTACAGTCCCGCGTAGTGTTAGAGATCTGGCACTGAGATAGCCCTAAGACGAATAGACCACGCTGATGTTAAAAACGTGGTTACCGCACTTACAACCAGGGTAGACGAATCATATTTACATATTCTGTAAGCAAGATCCATCTTCCCCTTGGGTTTTTATACAGAGGACAGAAAAATAAGACGTGTTTTATAGTTTCCTCACGCGTGTTACAGTTTAAACATTTATTGGTCACTGAACTATTCGGGCAGTAAAACTATTAACTGGTAAAGTTCCATATCTGAATTGAAGGAATAAGGCGCGTGCATGGGCAGGTATGGCAAGATCCAAGAATTGCTCTGGCCTTGGTTCATGTTTGACCATCAGGGACTCTGATGTAAATCATCCCACCCATTACTATGGAGGATCTCCACGTTGGCCTTCTCCCAATACCTTTGCTTAACTAATGGGATGGCATTGGGTGGAATCAACTCCGGCCTCTCCCAAAAAAGGGGGAGAGCCAGTTTGTCCCAAGCCAATTTTATCTCCCTTAACCAGCTAACCTTATTCCAGTTACAATGGGACTTTGTAAGATCTTTAATTGCCTATCGGAAGGGAGCCAGTTCTTCCTTTTTCCATATGCGGATCCAATATAAAAGGGGATTAATTCCTGCTATATCTTTAATGCTGTTTGTTCCAAGATCAAATCTAAGAGGATCAACGGCGTGCCCTTCCCCAGCCTAGTTATATATCCAATAAAATGATTCTCTTTAATTTGTCGGGCATCCATCTGCCTATGAAACCCCCAGGGCTCTGCCCCATACAATGCTGCACCTCGAATTTGAACTTTATATATTTCTAAAGTAGGGTTTAAAGGTGGACTAACTACACTTCTTACTTTGCGACCTAAGGCCCCCCTCTTTGACATAAAGTGAGGCTCCCTTTTCTGATGGCCACATCCCAGCTACCCGAATCCATTAATCTAATTCCCAAATAATTGTACTCAGCAACCCTTTCCAGAGGAGTGGTGTTCATTGAAATAGTCACTTTTGTTTTGATTTTTCGTGGACTGTATATCATCAACTTGGTTTTCTTAACATTAACTTCCAGGTCAAAATCTCTGCAATACAAACAGAATTGGTCAGCCAGATTGTGCAGTCCCTTAGGTGTTTTGGCTAATAAGATGGTGTCATCCGCATAAAGCAGACCTGGGATTTTCTTACCTGCCAGTTTAGGTGAATCTTTGTTACAATGGGTTAAATATTTAATGCAATTATTTATATATAAAAGAAAGAGGGTTGGAGCTAAAACACAGCCTTGCCTAACACCTCTTTCAATAGCAACTGGGTCTGTTAATTCACCATCGTTGCCACACCTAATCTGGGCAAAAGTGCTTTCGTGAAGTCGGACTATAAGATCTAAGAGGCCTTTAGGGACGCCCATATTTGATAATGTCAGCCAGAGTTTATTCCTAGGGACCAGATCAAAAGCTGCTCTCAGATCGACAAAAATCACATATAGATTCCCGCCTCCAACATCCACCGTCTTCCATTTAATTGCTAGTAATCCTCAGAACCTGATCTATTGTGCTAACCGCTGGTCTAAACCCTGCCTGAAGATCCGAAATTTCCCCATTCTCTACAATCCACTCATCAAATTGAAGCAGAATCTGCTTTGCAAGGAGTTTTTGTAAGTTGTCGAGTAGACAAATTGGGCGATAATTTGTGGGGTCACTAGGACTGCCTTTTTTAAAAAGGGGAACTATCTCAGCTCCCTTCAATGTCCGAGGGATGGGTGCTCATGCTGCGCCCGCATTACAAACCAACTTCAAATAGGGGGCCCAGATATCAAGGTTTGATTTGCAGAGGTCGCTGGGAATTTTGTCAAGATCCGGGGCCTTGCCCCACTTCAAAAAAGTTATTGCTGCCTTAGTTTCTGCTACGGTAAATTTGATTCGGGGTAAATCAAATTTCCTGTCATCCACCAATACCCCTGGATATGGACCGTCCACCCCTGTATAAAGTGACCCAAAGTGTTTTGTCCATGTTACAGGAAGGATCGAGGTACCAGGCAAGGGCCAAGGTTCACCACTATCATTAGAGATCAGTATCCAGAACTTAGAGGTATCAGTCGCTCTAGCGGAATCCAGAGGCGCAGCCCACCTTTCTTCCTTCCAGCTTCTGCGGGCCTTAATGAGCTCCTGCTTATAGCCCTCTCTTGATTGTCTTATGGGCTCTCTGATCCCCTTTAGCAGATCCCTCAATAACTTGTGCTTAGCTTCCGTAAATGAATGGTCAAACCATCTCTCGCTGCGTTTATTCCTTGATTTAGCAACAGATTCTTTGATAAAATGTTTTTTAAGGGAGTTAAATAGTTCCACATGTGCGGCCAAAAGCCTATCCCCGTCCTCAGGTGAGCGGAGCATATGCTCCATTCGATCTATTAATAGGCTATATATAGATGTAAGGGAGCCCAACGATGAATTCACAGTGTCCCACTTGATATTGCGTTTGTTGTTTGTCATAACAAGCTGCTGTACAAAGTCCTGCGATTCAGAGGCATCTAATGAGTGCAACAAACCCCTGATACTTAGGACTAATGGTTCGTGGTCACTTTCTTCGTGTTCCTTTACCGCCATGTCGATCATATGTCCCCACAAGCGAATGTCCAGTAGGAAATAGTCGATATGGCTCCTATGGACTCCTCGCCTAAAAGTAGGGTGGGGTATGGCATCTGAGCAGGAACAGCCGTTCCAGGCACGGAGACCGTATGCAAGTGTGATGTCAATTATGTGGTAAGCTGATCTACTCATTCTAATACTTTTATTCAAGGATAGCTGCGGAATACCCCAGTAAATGTCCTCTTCTTCATAGAGTTCCTGGGCTATTGAATGAGGCTCAAAAGTCATGTTAAAATCCCCTGCAGTTATAATATAGTGGGAAGCAGATTTGCAGGATAAAATGTTGTCTAAGGCCATCAAAGCGTCAGACACACAATTACTGCCCGCACTTCTACGATATATGTTTAGTAGTAGTAGGGTTTTTTCCATAGCGGTCGTCAATATCAAGCCTTGCAGTTCGACACAGCCCGTATCCATTTCTTCAATCTGGCACTTAAGGGAGCAACTAACCCAAGTCAGTAACCCTCCAGAAGGTCTCCCGGAAGTCACCTTGCAGGCTGGAACCCAATAACTTTTGAAACCACACCTAAACTTGGGCTCCAAAGCCCATGTCTCTTGGAATAAGCAGATCTTATGCTCATCAATAAAAAGTCCCCAGTCAAGGATTTGCATTTTGCACTCTAGACCTGCTATATTCCAGCAGAGAACTTTCCCTGGAATATCATCTTGAGCTTGAGATGCGTCAATCAAGACTTCTGGTATAATTTGGAGAGTCTTAGATAGGTTACTCGAAGGGTTCAAAGGGTTCGTGTTACACATTTGATCTATCAAAGGACGACTCGCCATTAATCCCTGAGCTTCTTTATCACCAATAACATTACTCTCCCCAGAGAATTCAAAGTCAGTGTCATTCCTTCTAGTAACTAGGGGCCTTTCAATGTACTGGGTTAGCATTGTGGTCTGCATAGGAACCTGAGGGTCCATAATTGAAGTCAGAGTTCCCTCTGGGATACCAGCTCTAAAACCTCCTTGCTTGTTGATGCTGGGAGTAGTACATTCCCTAATAGTTAGTCTGTTCCTCAGAACCTCTGGGGGACCCTGCGGGGTATTCATTATGAGTCAATCTACATCAGTGAGAGAAGGTAAAAGGTGCCTACGTTCTAACTGATGGACGTGTTGTGATTGAGAACGTGGAGGATCTCTGAAAACAGATATTGTCCTGCTAGGAACATCTTTGGTTACTGGGGGGTAAAAGGACGCAACCCTGCATAAAGAAACTCCATCTGCTGCTGGACCAGGTCTGCTCGTATTTAAAAACAGCTGTTGTACCAATACAGGAGATTCAAAGTTAACAACAATACAATCACCCATTCCTATCTTATTCAACAGACCCACCCAGCCCACCCTCCTCACCATTAATAAAGAGGGTACCATACAAAATTCAAATTTAGCATTAACATGCAACCAGTGTATGACCTTATTTTTCAGCTCTTTGTCGGATTCCAGTCTATTAGATTGTAATCTTGGAACATTAGAAATGACAAGAACAGATGGGCAAGATTCTGGGGGCAAATGTAAAACACTGAGCTTATCCCCTTGATTTCCCAAACTAGTTCTGCTGTGTTCCGGGACCACGTCTGACGCACAGGTATTAGAAGTTAAAACTGCTCCTCCAGATCCCCAGTAGAAGTAACTATGGGCATTATGGACTTAGAGCTATTGACCACTGAGTTTATTAGGGACCTGGCTCTCCGACCCACCTCTGGTTGGCAACAATAGTCACTACGGTCCTTAGGTAACGGAGGCCCCTCAACCAGATTAGGGGAGGTCCTGTCATTGGTACCAGGATAATGGCCCAAAATAGAGGATTGGTTATTCGGTAGAATATTATCTTGCGGGTAGTTGTCAGGCAAAGGAGGCTTGAAAAGTCCTCCAAGTTTGTCCTCAATAGCTTGAAGACGAATTTCAATGGGGTGTAATCTCTTAGTGAGCTCCTCCCTTATATGCTCTATTATTCGGTCGAGCACCACGTGGCCAACGTCATTATCTGGTTGCATTGTAGAGCTGTGGTTCCTCACTTTTGAGCCTGAACTCATAGTACGGGCTTGTTTGTTCCTCAGATTAACCTCCCCTCGCTTTCTTTTCCCTTTCGGGTGAGACTCTAAATCAGGTGCAAATGCTCCCGCTGGGTGATCCAGAATCCGCTGAGCTGGGTCTACTGACGTAGCTTTGTCCAAAATTACAGAGGTGGTATCCCAGATATTTTTTGGGCAGGCATCTGGGAATGAAGGCAAAACTAGTTGCATGCTCTGGGGCTGCTGGGGGGAGAGTTGAGGTAAAGGCGTGGTAGGGTGAGTAGGGGCTGTAGAGGCTGGGAACGATGGGATAGATAAACGGCGCTCAGACAGCTACATCTCTTTGTCTAAGGCGCTAACTGCCTTCTGCAAGAAGCCGTCTAAAGTTTGATTAATTTTGCAGTTGACTTGCGGAGCCACCCCCTTCCGCCTGCCCATCCTCACTTTAGGTTCAGCGTTGCCTTGTCTCCCTCCTCTAGAAAACCTACAAGGCAACCCCATTAACTCTTCAATCCCAAGTCACCAGTCGTTTGCCTAACCTCTGGTAAATTCAAGTCAAATCTTCAGACAATGCTGCTTTCCTGTTAAGCCCAATCCTCTGGCGCCTCAAAGCAGAGGCTTAGAGGGGTGGCCCGGCCCGGCCTCTCACGGTCGCTGCCGGGTGAAGGACAGGCCCGCCCTTGGCCCGGGCTTTGCCCAGGCGCATCCCGCGTGGCGGGAAACAGGTCTGCACTTTCAAGCGCTCGTTGGAGGGTGGGGATCCCCCCCTTCTCGGCAAAGCGATCGCGTCTCGTTGCAGTAGGTAAGCTGTACCAGCCAACGTTAATGAAAATATACTTCTTGTTTAATACTTCTTGTTTAGTTTATGTGCAAATTTTTATATGTATATGTGCCTTTGAGAGTGAAATAATGAACCCGCATTTGCAAGTGGGAACGCCTTGAATAAATTGCATCATTCCTCTGCAGATATGCAGCTGAAGGTTATGCAGCCGAGACTTCATTGTCTGGTAGTTGAGGAAGAAGTTTGAAACCCTTATTATCAGAACATGTTCGTGTCTAATTGGTTTCCTTTGTGGGAATCGTAGAGAGTTGTTAAATACGATAGAAGAAATTACTAAAACTAGGCATTGCTGAGTTAGTCAGTTCAGATGTGCTATTTTCACTCTCCTTAAAGGAGTCGTTCTTCTTGATCTCGGCCACAACAGTTAGACTTCTCAGCAAATTCTATTTTCACTTGCTTGACTGAATCGTGATTTGATTCATTTGATTTTTGCGTTTAGAGGCTTTACCTGCTGATACCATCTGTCTGAACCTCCTCAACCTAACTGATTCCTCTAATTTAGCAAATAAGGAAATTTCCCTTCATCGGAAATTGTGCGTGCCTTGATTTACCTCATGGCAATTTTAAACAGTTTGTCTTAGTATTTGTGATTTTAAATTACTTTGAATCACATTGACTAATGGCTTCATGTACTGATTACTGATTTATTACTAACTTGAATGATTTGAGTTTGCAATTTGCTAATCTGTAATAAATCTTCATGCTTTGAAAATCTACCACTCTCCATCACTTGTGTGGGCCAAAATATGCTTCACCTTATTTAATTGTATTTGATTTGTTGTGCTTTGCCTCAGTCCTGGGCTAAAGGTCCATCTACCTGAGTGCAGCTTGTACTTGAGTTTGAACCAGAAATATGCACAGTGTAAATCGGCTGCAACAAAATCTGTCTAGTAGCAGTTCCCACTGAGGTGCAGAGAATTAGAATTAGCCCCAGAGACAGTTAGAATCTGCTCCGACTTAGTCCATGTCCCTGAGTTGTCATGGTCCAGTTCGGAGTGCTTGCTGTTTTCCAGCATTCCTGAAGCAGTTGCAGTGTTCTAGGAGAGTGATTATCAGTATGGTTATGGATCTTTGCTTGTGTGTTGCTGAGCATGGCACCATTGTGGTTTTGATGATATAGATGGGTTCTGTGTTGCAGCTGAAATGCTTTATTCGTGTATGTTATTTGTGCTTATGAAGATAAACCTGCTTGCTGCAAAGAGTAGAAGTTTGGTTTACGGCTTAATCATAATCCACGATCCCAGTGTAGTTAATGAGTTATATTAAGGTCCTAACTTATCTAATAAGTTCAGGTGTTAGACTGTGAAGCTCCATGTGCCGCACCAAGATAGGAATTTACTAAACTTCTACTGTGGGAGTGTACTAACTGAGATTGGTGTCTGATTGATCCTTTGTGCACTGGAGTAGACCGCTCTAGTCAGGATGATTTCCTGATGGTAGAGAATTCACTCTGTTCATGTGATAGCACCAGAAGGCTGTTATTCCCCCTTTTCTTTAGAGTGACTGCTAACTTTGGATTTTTTAACTGAACAGCCAAGAATTATTGTTTTGTTTTTGATATTAGAAATTTTGCTGATGCAAGTTGATCCCCGTAGAGTGAAAGCAGCTGTGAGGTGCTGCGAGTTACATCATAAGGCACTGCACTCGTATTGGTTGGTGTGTGTATCGTACTGGGATTGGTCCCAGTTCCGGGCTGTGAGTGGTCAGTTCAGTAATGATTGTTAGACCTGGCATCCTTGGTGTGTTTTCCCTAACGTGTTTGTCTTCTGGCCTCCTGTTTTCTGACTTTAGGAATATGGGCACTTGACCACTGGTGGCCAGTGGTAAAGTGCATGTGCTCTTTCCCTAACACATGATACCATTGGCTTATCCACAAGTAGTGTATTTAATTTACTTATGTCTATAAGTCTCTAGTAACATGTACTACGTGTGCTCAGGGCCTATACATTAAATGCAACTAATGGGCCTGCAGCCCTGATTGTGCCACCCACATAAGTAGCCCTTAAAGCATGACTCAGGCCTGCCATTGCAGAGCCTGTGTGTGACCCTTACATTTGTTTTTCACTGGGTAGGGTTGGCCAAGGAGGTCAACATGGTGGTCGTGCTTTAGGAGTGCTCCCATCGCCCACCTATATCCTCCAGCATCCTGCCTGACAGTGGTCCATTCTCATTCTCTGGTGCCCCTCCATGCTCCACTCTGGTCGAGGGGCTCCCATTTTGCCCCTCATTTGTCACATAGGCGGTGCTGTAAAACCACAACTGCACGAGGCTGAGGAAATGATGGCCATCATGGAGTGTCTCCGGTGACCAGGTCGGCCTCTGTACGCGGCTCACCCCTAGACATATTGCAACTATGGAGGTGAGTGTGCCTTCTTCTGCTGGCGCCGGCGAGCTGACATGGCCATTGGGGATTGAGCTCCCCGCGGGAATCACCGGCTTCTACACAGACACACAGAGGCCATTGGCTCCGTACCGCTGATTTGGCCTGACCCTATCGCTGCCTCTGCCTGGCGGAGGGAAAGAACTGATCGCAGAGAGACCACTGTGCTTTCCATTGGGAGGCAGTGATTTGGGCCCTTCTACCCCTCCCTGCCCTGATGTGATTTTTATTTGGGAAAAGGGTCCATATGTGCCTAGCTCCTGTCTGCGTGTATTGGTAGTGTTGTGCTACCCCGGGGTGGCAGAAGACACGGGTGCAGGACAAACCCCCCAATAGATACAGTCTGGGAGATGGGTAGCAATGTGGGGACAGAAGGCAGGCATTGTGGCATAAAAAATGTCATGCATCCTCCGCTAGCAGCATTTAATGTACTCTTAAAGGAGTCTACTTATGCTTCCTACGTGTGGCTTCTGAGATGCACCTGCACCTCTTAGAGCTGCCAGTCCCATGCAACCTTGATTCTTTTCAGTAGGACTGTACCCTGTATTCCCTACGTGCAGACCCAAGAGCAACCGCAGACCTGTTGCTCCCAGACCGTAGGCCTGTGATCTCACTGCATGCCCAGGAGCTGTGGCAGGAGTACGGGGGCTCCTGACACAGAGCTCACCCACCGGGAAGTCGAGGTTTCTACTGGCTCCCCTGCGATGCCCCCTTAACTTAACTATTCTTGAGGGACTGCGACCAACCCCCCCCCAAGTGGACCACTGATAGGTGTTGAAGCCATTCACAATCCCTAAAAAGTGACTGGGGTGGCTGTAAACATAGGATTAAGAGAGGGGTATGATGACATCTGGTATGGTGACCTGCATACTTACTCTGCCAACCCACAAATCCACAGTCTATGATTGCAGCAGACTCGGGTCACCTGCATGGTGTCCCTGCCACTGACTGTTTGTGGACTGGGAATGTCTTGCCGACCTTGCCGATCTCAAAGCGGCCACAATGCCCCTGAGTCCCTCTACCTGCTAGTGACTTCGGGGGAGAAGAACATTTTTAGACCCCACAACCCAGAGTGCTACTAAATGGGAGACAGGTATGATTGGCTTGAGGCTCCTCGCTGGCTGCCCTTCTTCTGCTCGACCAGCTGGTGTGCTGTGGTGAGCCTGCCCTGAAGAACTGGGCTTCACTGGAGTGGGCTGCTTCATGCTGCCCTGAGACAAGCGGGCCCACTCCAAACTAGTCCATCATCTCTCATCCTCAGCCAGAGTCCATCTGAAGAGGGGACAAGGTAAACCACCTCCACTGCGACAGCCCAAACCAAAATGGACAAATACACAGTCACAACATCTGAGAACAAACAGACTGCTTAGGTCCCCAAGTCCATGGCTCCACCTCAATCCACTGTAGTTCTGAACACAATCCTTAAGGCAATCCAGGACTCACAGGAGGCAGTTGAAACCAAAGTCGATGGCCTCTGGATAGACCTCTCGCTTTTGCATCAAGACCTGCGCAAAGTGGCCAAAAGGGTGACTGAAGCTGAGGCATAAATCTCCACAACCGAGGATGATACAGTGACACTCAAGCATAAAGTATCCATATTGACAGCTTCAATGGGGGCCCAAGATGAAAGAGCAGAGAATGCTGAGATTCATTCTCATAATTACTTGCACCTCGTCAGGCTTCCTGAGGCAGCTGAGGGCCCAGAATTGGGCGAGCTTTTTAAAAAATGGTTCAGATCATGGGTCCCGGCAGACAAACTGTTTAACTGTTTTGTCACTGAAAGTGCACACCGGGCCCTAACTAAGAAGCCCCCACCAGGGGCCCCACCCCGTCCAGTGATACTGCAGCTCCTTAATTTTCATGATCAAGATGCCATCCTACACAAAGCTCAGAAGAAGCTGGATCTTCAACATTCAAATTCCAAGGTCATGATCTTTCTAGACTATACAAAGGCAGTCCAACAGAAACAACGCTCATTCGAGAAGGCCAAGCAGAAACTCTATGTTCGTAATGTTCGCTGCATGCTTCTCTTTCCAGTCCACCTTAAGGTCATCTTCCAATCCTCAAACTATTTTTTTACACCTCTGAACAGGTTTTTGGAATGGGCTGCTGAAAGAAGATCGGTGCATCCAGCAGACTTAGCAGACTAGGTGGACTTGAGACCGCCCCTACTGCCCCCTGCCCAGGGGCCCGAGAGAAGCACTCCAGATCTCGGAGGTCGAGACCTACCTGAGAAGAGATGGGGACCTCAGCAAACCTGCCACTGGTGGCAGAAACTCCAGGTGGTGGGGGACCTGACAAATCTGTTCAGCCACCCCACAGCTGTTTGGTGTCATGCCAAGGGCTCCCGTGGTGTTGCATAGGCTCTCATTATCCTAATGAGACTACTGGATTTTGAGCGGCAAGATCGTTCACAGTGTGGGGGACTGAGTCTGACCCACGGTGAAGGACACTTGTCAGTCTAAATCCGGGTTTTGCTCCGGCTAACTAGCAGTGCCTCATCTCTCCCAAAGGGAAGAGACAATTGGGAAGCCGAGCGCATGACATCTTAGTACTTCTCAGGGAAGTCGTGGTCACTGAGGTCACAGACGGTTCTCTCATACACAGTGCGGCCTCATATATAAATGACAAAGGCAGTTTAAGTTTTAAAGATCGGTTTAATAAAACGACTGCATTTTAGATAGCAAAGCGTGAGGTGCAATAACCAGAACTGCACAACACAGTAGGATTAAAATAGTACCGATGAAAGTGGAGCACAAGAATAAGGCTATCATAGTGCAACTAGATTAGGTTCTCTCTAAGTTATATTGTGAGCACAGCATGTAAAGCTCTAAGCCTGCCTTTCAGGTTCCCCCGGGAGGACATCAACCCTCATACCTGAGCAAAGGCCTGTAATCTGCATCAGCATCTGCAACGGGGCAGTCAGCATCTAGTTGTAGGTTCCTGGTCGGAATCTCCCTCTGACCTGTACTAGGACTGGAAAGTGTTTTTATAACTGACACACAGATGTTCTAAGAAAATGTCCCTACGTAAGGATGAGTATTTTCTACCAACACTAGAGACTAAACTTCTACCACGTTTACCAGTAATGTACCAGACTGTAGCCTTGACTGAAGCACAGGGTGAGCAAGAATGCATTGTTTGAGAACACAGTGCTGAACTAAGCTAAACAATGTGATAGAAAGAAATAAAACAAGACCGTAAAACTGGTTATTGTAAAATAACAGTGCGAGGCTGAATAAAATGTATCTAGGGCAAAGTGCACAGAGGCCTAATATGTTAACCTAACGTGCATGAAGCTATATTAAAAATGGCTACACTACAGTGGCATCCCCTAGTCGGGCCACAGTGGAGGACGCGATCTGTTTTCTGGGTCGTGGGGCCCGCCGCGCCGTTTTTGCCGACCGCAGCCCATTTTCTTGGCTGCGGCGAGGCCGGAGGCCCAGGTTTGGGAGTCGGATCTCACCACATACAATGCGTGGCGCAGATGTTTTCAGTGGAGTGCCTGCCCCCCCCAGCCCTTTCACTTACCTGGTGCCCTGATCTAGGGCTTTCTCCTCTTCTCTCTTCTTCCTGGGGGAGCCATGATTTTCCTTTCCCAGCATACCATTCTTCTTCCCCTTCCCTGCATGCATCTTTTCTCCTTACCAAAATGGTGTCTTTCCTATCTTCTTCTATAGCCTTTTTCCTAATCCAAGATGGCGTTCCTACTTTTTCATGAATGTCACTTCCTGCTAAGGGGTATATAAGGAGTTAGATTCTTCTTCTCTTTGCGTTGCAACCCTTCTCCTGTGGTGGTCACGCTCTGGCTGGTCTTCTCTTGGATTCCAGTTTTTGCTCCTGTTTTTCCTCTTCGTTTCCAGTGATAATTTCCAGGCATTGAAGTTCTGATTTATCTAGGGCAAAGTGCACAGAGGCCTAATATGTTAACCTAACGTGCATGAAGCTATGTTAAAAATGGCTACACTACACCCTCCCCATGTCGGTAGAAAGTGGTTTAAGCCGAAGCTAAAAATGCCCTAAGCTAAAATATAAGTAAAACCCTATTCAATTTCAACAAGTTAAGAGGACATACAAGCACAGTGATTTTCAATTTAAAAAATGAGCATGCGGCCAAATGCCGAATTCAAAGGATAATGTCAATTTAGAATAAGTCCAAATCAAGCATTGGTCATGGAAAGCAGGAGATTCTCCACTTCGGCAGATGACAAAAGCAGAAAATCCACACCAAAGACTAGCAAGGAGCAGGTGTGTTCCAAAGCCCCAGTGTCAACCAAGGCGGCATCCCGTGCAGTGCCTATGAACGAGTTAATATCAACTTCCTCCAGGAAGGGTATCTTGTAATCAGCCTCTCGAAGCAAAATGCAGCCGCAGCGCGCATGTCTGGTAATGAGCCCTCATCGAGAACATCAACAGATCAGCATCAACCACTGGGGGGCATTGCTGTGAGAGACAAACGTCCAGTGCATGTTCAAAAGAGCACCAACGGCACCCAAACACAGGCTGCACACAATCCAAAACCGGTCTGAATGACAGAGACCACGTACACTCCAAATATTCCAGGAGTGTTGCTCCAAAGTGTTACATCATGCGTTCACGACACAGCTGCGCTGATGGAAGTGCCCACATTCGTCCTTGTTGCGGCAGGACAGCCACTGCGGAAAAACAACAGCAACAGTAAAATGCTGGCTAATAAAGCCAAAGGTATCGGAAATCCCCCAAAAATGGTTCAGAAAATTGAATGAATAGCTGAAGGTATTAAACCGAATATGGAAGAGAAGGTGTGAACGAAACCAACACTAACAGCTTTGAAAAAATGTGCCAATCCAGCCATGCTGGAAGCATTAAATATACGTCCCACGAGCTCACCAAAGTGGCTCGGAAAGTTTGTATTTAACAGGGACTGTATTTCCGCCGATGACCTTGCCACCTGAAGTGCGTAGGTCTCACGTGCAGATGTAAGGGCCACATGCTTCTTAAACAATAAAGCCTTCAGTCTGCTTAACTTGGCAAAATTCACCTTGGAAGTAGCAATGTGAGGCCAAATATCTGCTACCTCCCTAATTTCAGTGGGGGGAAACAACACGTTCCCGCAGCAAGTAGCGACCTTAGTGACCGAAACAACGTAAACTATTCCGGCCTGCATGCCACAAGAGTCTTCACTATTGAGGAGGACGTAGCTGCCGTTTGAAAGCACCTGGAATGTGCGTTTAATCAAGGGGGCTGGAACTCCCTTCAGATAGCAAGCCAAGTTCACAACCAAGGCATTACACACCCCATGCAAGGACAGCTGCTTACAAATTATTGAATGGATGACTGAAGTCTCACATTCACTGCCGCTAAGAAAGACCTCTTTCATGCCATTGAGGCATCTGTACAAGAAGGGAAGCTCCCACACCTCATGGATGTAACTTTCTCCCAATTTTTCATATCTGCCTACCGGAACATGTTTCAAACAAGAAGTGAATTGTAATGTAGAAATAGGCAGATTAATAACCCTGTGTATCAACCACTCTGCTGAGGGAATCTTGGCCACGGTAAATGGCAATCTTTCTAACTTTTCAATGTTGAGCATGACATAAGTCGCCTCCTTCTTAGCCATTATTTGTTGTTGTTGGGTCAAATTAAAGAGAAAAAAAATATTTCCCTGGCACTGATGTGCTGCCACGGAACGCGACCCGCCTTCAATGTCAGAAGCGTCCAACCCAACTGCATAATGGACCTGGTCTGACTCTGTCCATGATATAAAGAAGACATATCCGATCTTATAATGTCTATAGCAGAAGAAACAATGTTGTTAATTGTATATATCCGGTCGGACAAGGTGTGAATTCCATTATCCACAACAGCTAATCAATTTTTCATATTTTCCTGATCTATCTGCCTTAACCGGTCTGCAGCCTCTTGTTGGGAAAGTTTCCATATTTCATTGTATACTTCATACAAGAAATGCTTCTTACGTGGTGTCTTCGGGCCTGACAAGAAATCTTGTAAGTCAGTGTTATTAGACAGGAGAGTGAGATGTGTCTTAACTGCATCTAGCGTGGATGATTTTAGCCATTGCCGGCACAATTTTCCCACACTATATGTCGTAATTATTTCAACATGTTCTGGTGATATATAGCGAGGGTCTGACCTACTCGTCCGGAAACCCCCAGAGGAGGTGACAAAACGTTGATGACACCCATTAGTATCAATTGGCCACAATTACCACCCGCCTGGACGTGTCAGTGAAGCATTAAATGTGCCATTCTGGACCCATTCAGTAAGTCCACTAAAAGTTGCATTTGTGTACTTTTGCCAGTTATCGAATTGAGCAGGGGCAGGGATGGTAGGCAAGTTTAATTCTCTGATTGTAGCCAAGCCTAAGCAACTAGTTTGTTGTATTGTTTCATTTAAAAAAATCATTTGAACGGGAATGAAACATGCTCTAAACAACGTTTCTCTACCCTTAGTTTGCCAATTTTTAGTTCCCCAAACACTTTTCAAATCAAAATTTTGTGACCAATATTCATAACCTTCAATTGATAACCAGGAAACAAAGGAGTCCGAATATATACATTTTGTGTTGGTCAGCAACATTTGTTTATCCTTAGTCGGAGTTAACTTAAAATAATATGACTCACCATTCTTTTGATGATGCCCAGAAAAATATGTAAATTTATCAAAATAAGTTTTAGAACTCCCTTGCGGGGGAGTTGGGCAATGTTCCCATTGCGTATAGTCAAATATCGTTTTTGGACTACTTGCTTTATGTATGAAGTGGTGCCCATAATAATTATAGCAAAACATGTCACCATAATTGTCTCTAAACTGGTAAACATCTTCATTTTCATAGACAGTATAATATTGCAATTCTGTCATCATTGAGTCAACTGTTTTCACATCCCAATCATCAGATACAATGCCTGGTATGACTATATCATTCATAGACAACTTTAGCACATATGGTATTTGAATTATTTCAGTGGGATCGTATATATTAAACATTACTTTATCCCACACAATCCCATTTGGAATTGGCACTGCAGAAATGTTCACAAAGGACAAGTCTCTTCGAACCTTATGTGATGAAAAATGTGGTTTCAACACCTCCTCCACCTGTTCAACCGCTGATCTCTCGGGAAGAAAATGACCATGTATCAACAGAAAAAAATGTAATGACAAACCCATTCCAAAGAAAAAATACTAATATAGTCAATAAAAGCCACAGATAGTTCCATGGAAAAACAAAATACGTATATTTGAGCCAACGCATCAGCTTAAGTGGACCTGACAGGTCAGCAGTCGAAGAGGCAAACGAGTCCGATAGACCATCGTTGTTATCGGTAAAGTAACCAGAGGCAGTTTGTGCAAAAGGCGTTGCCGTAGTCAATGGAGGACTTGGTGTTTCCCGCGGTGGTATACTGTGGACAGCACCATCCGTCACGTTCGTAGTCATGGTGACTTGATCAAATGTTTCTAAGTTGGTCGTTGTTAGTGGAACTAATGCGAGATCATCATCCACCCTCACAAAGCTCGGAGAGTCAACAGTGTTGGTATAGACAACTTGAAGCTGAACTTCTTCTCCAGTAGTGAGAGGGATTCGGGAACTACTGGGCGTTCCTCTTGGTCGGCTGTGTAGAATCGGCCATATGTTGTAACTTGACATTGTGAATAGAAACAAAGCGATTTTCTTTGGCACCTGGCAGCGGGGGTAGAATAACAGTTCTGGCTCCGTGTATCCCCAACACAGGGACTGGTGCACGATAAGAAGGGCCAAATTCTTTTTTCACTGCAACCTTTTCACGCACAAGATCCCCAACCCTGGGAATCCAGCCGGTAGGTGTTACTGGGACATCCTTAATTCCTGTGGAGGCAGCACTTTTAGAAGCGTTATCTTCACGGAACTGCTGTAATTCCTGTAAAACAGTGACACAATCATTTATGTCAAAAGGTGTTTCTGCCGCCTCCACACCAGGACCATCAAGATCCAGAACAAACATTTGTGTTCCGAACAGGCACTCATATGAAGTACTACCCCCCAGGGACCTTCTAGGCAAGTTATTTAGTGCTCTCTGCACTCCATACAGGTGGGTTAGCCAACCACGACCCATACCAAAGACTATGGCTGTTAAGGATTGCTTTAAATCGTGGTTTAATCACTCCACTACAGAATTTCCCTCGGGATGAAATGGAGACGAGTACTGGAGCTGGACCCTCAACGAAGCCATGGTGTCCATGAAAGCCCTTGAGGCAAAAGCAGGGCCCTGGTCCGAATGGAATGCCGCAACTGCATATGTACCGACAAAGACTCGCAAATCTTTAACAGTCCGAGCGTCAGTCGAGCGTTGTGGCCACACCCACACAAGCCTGGAGCAGGAATCAACAGCGACTAGTATATATTTGTATGCACTATGCGGTGTTAATGGACCACAATGATCCAGGTACACACATTGTAATGGTCTGTTTGAGATTATGAGGGGTGTCTGCGGCAGGCGCTTAGCTGGTGAAACTTTAATTTGTTGACAGATGTCACAACAAAGGACATACTGCTTGGTCTCTTTAGAGAGACCAGGCCACCAATAGCGGGCCTGTAATAGCGAAATTGTAGCTGCCACGCCACCATGTGCAGATGCCACTCCCTCATGTGCTGCTTTAATCAATTGTGGTCTTATATCTTTATTGGGGATGTCACGTACGCCTACGCCTGGAATGTTAACTTCAGCGCTCAGCATACTTCCCAACAAGTATTGGTATTCATTAGGAAATCCCTTAGGATAAGGCGTGCCATCAACCGTAGCTTTTATGACAGCCATAATGTCTGTGTCTGGTTTGGAACTCGAACGAGCCACTGCAGCTAGAGTGGCAACTGCCACTGTCGACTTTGCGGCTTCATCATCCAAAGTATTTCCAGCAACGTGGATTCCAACGCGCTTGTGTCCAAGTGTATGCACAACATGGACCTTGGGTAGCATCTCTTTCAGGCCTGCTACCTTCCCCCACAGTAGTCTGTGTTTTATGGTGTTGCCTTTTGAATCTCTGAACCCATTCAAGCGCCAGTAATGCAGGTATTCATTAAAAGACTGGACGCAATAATACGAATTACAAACAACCAGTGTGAACTGTGTCAGATCTGTATGTTCTAGTGCCAGTAGTAGAGCTTTTAGCTCAGCCAATTGTGCTGTACAATCCCCTAAGGTCTGGGTATAGGTATGTTGAGGGCAGAATTTCTCCCCCTCCATACAGCCGCTCACAACAGCACATGCAGCAGAATATTGATGTTTTGTTCCAACCGCTGGTTGCGCAGAGCCATCAGTGTACATGACTACCTTATATTGATCAATAGGCAATGTGTCAGCGGGAACAGGATATTCAACTTCATATTGTAGAAATTCATGAGTTTGTAACTTTGGGTAAAAAATGTAGTCTACATCAGTGGCTGTCAAGGACGTGGCCCATTCTATCCATCTTGGATGGGGTGCCTTTGCGTTCGGAACGCTAGCTTTTGTAACAGCCTCAAGGGCCGGGATAGGAGAAACAACAATAATACATTTTCCCTGGGCCAGACGTCTCTCTTTAATAACAGCCATCTGTACAGCAGTGAGAATTTTCTGTGGGTGCAAATCGTTGTTCAGCAACGGAATAAAAGTGTGACTTGTAGGCAATCGGGACTGTCTCACCTTCATTAAATGTGACATAAGTAAACCTAATGGCCCCAGCTATCACCCTGATGACCAGATGTGTCTTATTGTCACGTGTGTGTAGATGTTTCGCTGCTAGCAAATCTGCTTGTAACTATCGAAGAGTATCTGTATGTTCAATTGTCCAGAATTTGCTTGAAAAATCAGGACGTATTAAATCATATAAAGTTTTTATGCGTGTAGCATAATCCGGAATGTATGTTCTGGCAAAATTTAGAAAGCCCAACAATGATTGGAGTTTCTTAATCGTATTTGGTGGTTGCAATTGTGCACACTTTTCTAAGAATTGTGGCGCTAGGCTCTTCCCTTCATTCGACAGCTCATATCCCAGGAATAGGACGCTGAGGAAGGCAATTTTTGATTTTTAGAAGTTAAATTTGAAGCAGATGTCGGCAAACCCTACAACAATGCGGGCTACCTGTCTTAAATGCTGTAGTAACTCGTCATCCGTGAGATATATATCATCCACATATGACAACGCTTCAGGGTCTAACTCGTGTAAAATTTCAGCCACACGAGCTGCAAACAGTCCTGGGCTGTTCTTATACCCCTGAGGCAAACAACAGATTTTTTTCTGGTAGCCTAGCGCGCTAAAGCTTGTTAAATCTCTGCTTTCAGGTGCTATATTTTGGCAGAAGAATCCATTTGAGATATCCAAAGTCGTTTTATATTTTTTCCGCACAATGTTGCTCATCAGTGCAGTGCTATGTGAATTTTGTATAGCATATGTACGTGTATGTCCGTTCAAATGTCTGTAGTCTACTACTATTCTGTATGAATGGTCCGGTTTTGCTACAGGAAATAAGGGATTATTCATTGGTGAGACACAGGGTTCAATCACACCCTGATGTTCTAATTGTGAAAGTATTTCTCTCACCGGTGCCCTTTCTTCATGTTTTATGGGATACTGCGGTTGTGGCTGAGGTTCACCTTTAATGGGAATTACATGATATGGAGAATCTCTGTCCCACCCTACGTGATTTCCATATAACGCAGGTGCCTGTTGCGACAGCCCATTTTATAGAATAGGACTCAGCGAGTTCCTCTGGAACAAGGGGCGATAAGGAAGGTTTAATAACCTCCTCCCCGCTGGGCAGGTGCAGACAAAATCAGGCGGCCATCTTGTTCAGCCAGCAAAATGTCATATATCTTAACTACACGATCCCAAAAGATTGCGTGTATAGTGCGTTCAATGTCTCCTTCCAATTGTAAGGTTACTCTATACACCATATCGGGTTCGAGACATGCATATCTGCTGTTTCTACTTGTATGAAGTCATCAGTTGCTTTCACCTCCAGATGCTCTAGAAGATTCCGGTGAACTATTGTGACCTCTGCCGTGCTGTCTAGCAGTGCTAGAGCCCATTTCTTGTTCTTCAAGAGAACCCTCTTCCTGAGTGGCATGTCTAACTGAGACGGCTGCCACCTTTTTCTTTTTAAATTGTTGTTTTTGTTGTACCAGTTTCTCTTCCTTCTTGACAGAAACCTCCGAAGAGCGTTGTGATTCCTGTCTCGGTTTCACGTACTCTGTTCTCCGCTCTGACCGCCCACCTCTCTCATTTCTCTTTTCCGATGAGTCCTGAAAGGAACAAGATTGGTGTGTATCAGTATATTGATATCTATCAGGCGTTTTTATATTATCTCTATTTCTGAGATTATACCTATTCTGCGGGGTCTCCGTACGTGGAGATTCTCCCCTCTCTTTTTTAGGTGTTTGTTGATTTTTCTCTCAGCGCTTCTTATTACCCTCAGGTTGCTGTTTAGTATTATCTTTATTCATTTTTCCCTGAAATTTAGGTTTTTGCGGTTTAGCCCCCAGGCTATCCCGACCGATACTGGAATATGTTTCCACTATTATTTTAGGCAGTTCCCGCTCCTGATCTTGTCGGGGAACGTCACAAAGACGCATGCGCACTGCAAGTGCAACTGCTTCCCCTTTAAGATTGCTTAGGATTATAGAAGAAACCGTGGCAAAGTTGCCCATCAGTTGCATTCCTAAATCTAAGGCCGGGGCAGCCCCGTATTCATCTTGAACTTGTTTAAGAACTTCCGGTAGGTTGGCTAGTGTCAGTGTACCGTGTGCCGTTGTATAGACCACGGCAAACACCGTGCCCCATGTATTACAATGTTCCACTGTGGGAACCATCCCAAAGGGTAAACACATAGTAAGTATCCTATGTTTGTCCTGAGGTCCCGCATGGGGAAATACCGCCTCCAGCGTATTAATTTTTTGTCCCAGCCAAAATGGAGTCTCCTCCTGTTTTGCTGGGATTTTACCCATAATAGAGCGTACAGTCCCTAGATTTATACCTGGTGTTACTGCGTGTGGTTGTGCCGGAGCAGCACGCGCTGGGTTTGTATTTATCGTCTGCATCACAAATTGTACTAATCCTCTATATATTGCTGTTAAGCCAGTATATAAGCGTCGAACCTCAGCCACCGCCATATTTGCAGCCTCAGGATGAGGTGTATATGTGGCCAATAAAGGCAAGGTAGGATCATCATTACTTAGTGGACCTAACCTTACTGGTAATATCGTATGGGGTAGGGCACCATCAAGCCAATTATTATGTTCTTGATAAGATAGAGGTATCTCTAAATATGCGTACGCCCTGTATTGTCCAGGCGCGTTCGCTACCGTATATGTATGGAATGTATTTGTGTTCCCATCAACTGCTGGAAATGTGACCCAAGAGTAAAAAAGTTCTGTTCTGTAGGCTGCGTGGGCGTCCACCACAAACGTGGCTGGACCACCCTGGACCGTAAGGCTGTGTGCTAGCACGCTGTGAGCGGTTGGCTCATGTTAAGAGCTATTTGTACAACCTGGGGATTCGCCATTAGAAAAGCACCGAGAATTCAGAGAAGGCACACCAAGATGTTTTTTTTTTCCTTTTAAGGTTCAAGCTTGAACAACCACCTGCTGTAAATAGGATTACCTATACGGCGGCGGTGGAAATCCTCAGTACCACGGACGTCTCCGTATACGGAACTGAGGAATCATTATATTATATGAGACCGAGATATACCGGTGGACCTGAAAATTAAAGCCTGACCAAACGTTGGCGGCGCCATTTCGCGTGGGCTCCCATTATCCTAATGAGACTACTGGATTTTGAGCGGCAAGATCGTTCACAGTGTGGGGGACTGAGTCTGACCCACGGTGAAGGACCCTTGTCACTCTAAATCCGAGTTTTGCTTCGGCTAACTAGCAGTGCCTCATCTCTCCCAAAGGGAAGAGACAATTGGGCAGCCGAGCGCATGACATCTTAGTACTTCTCAGAGAAGTCGTGGTCACTGAGGTCAGAGCCGGTTCTCTCATACACAGTGTGGTCTCATATATAAATGACAAAGGCAGTTTAAGTTTTAAAGATTGGTTTAATAAAACGACTGCATTTTAGATAGCAAAGCGTGAGCTGCAATAACCAGAACTACACAACACAGTAGGCTATCATAGTGCAACTAGATTAGGTTCTCTCTAAGTTATATTGTGAGCACAGCATGTAAAGCTCTAAGCCTGCCTTTCAGGTTCCCCCGGGAGGACATCAACCCTCATACCTGAGCAAAGGCCTGTAATCTGCATCAGCATCTGCAACGGGGCAGTCAGCATCTAGTTCTAGGTTCCTGGCCGAAATCTCCCTCCTGTTTTTATAACTGACACGCAGATGTTCTAAGAAAATGTCCCTACGTAAGGATGAGTATTTTCTATGAACACTAGAGACTAAACGTCTACCACGTTTACCAGCAATGTACCAGACTGTAGCCTTGACTGAAGCACAGGGTGAGCAAGAATGCATTGTTTGAGAACACAGTGCTGAACTAAGCTAAACAGTGTGATAGAAATAAATAAAACAAGACCGTATAACAGGTTATTGTAAAATAACACTGCGAGGCTAAATAAAATGTATCTAGGGCAAAGTGCACAGAGGCCTAATATGTTAACCTAACGTGCATGAAACTATATTAAAAATGGCTACACTACAGTGGCATCCCCTGGTCGGGCCGCAGTGGGGGACGCAATCTGTTTTCTGGGTCGCGGGGCCCGCCGCGCTTCTTTTTCTGACCGCTGCCCATTTTCTTGGCCCGCAGCGAGGCCGGAGGCCCAGGTTTGGGAGTCGGGTCTCACCACATACAATGCGTGGCGCAGAAGATTTCAGTGGTGTGCCTGCTCCCCCTTCAGCCCTTTCACTTACCTGGTGCCCTGATCTAGGGCTTTTTCCTTTCTTCTTCCTGGGGGAGCCATGATTTTCCTTTCCCAGCATATCATTCTTCTTCCCCTTCCCTGCATGCATCTGTTCTCCTTACCAAAATGGTGTATCCCTATCTCTTTCTATAGCCTTTTTCCTAATCCAAGATGGCATTCCTACTTTTTCATGAATGTCACTTCCTGCTAAGGGGTATATAAGGAGTTAGAGTCTTCTTCTCTTTGCGTTGCAACACTTCTCCTGTGGTGGTCACGCTCTGGCTGGTCTTCTCTTGGATTCCAGTTTTTGCTCCTGTTTTTCCTCTGCGTTTCCAGTGATAATTTCCAGGCATTGAAGTTCTGATTTTCTTGTGTCCTCTTTTTCTGTTCCAGGGAGTTCCTGTCTTGAGGTTTTTTTCCCTTCTGGGTTTTTCCTCTGGGACTCCTTCTGGAGGGCACGGTCAGTGGTGGCGTACTACTTTCAGCAGCACCGTGGCTACCGGAAGGGGTCGCTCCTAAATCGGCAAGAGCAGGACCTACAAGAACCAAGGCCGCACATCATCCCCACCTGATCAGGGCAGTAAGCAAAAGGTACATCGTGACATTTGGCTCCCTAGATAGTGTACCAGACTCCTTGGCTTAAACATCCTATCTCACACTGCGCGCCTGGGTAAGGGCGGGGGCCTTTAGTAAGACGAAACTGTCTGCAGGCACTTCAAGTCGTATTGTATACCTCAGTACTTGGCTTCTTAGCTGTGGTGGGGTAGAGGAAGGGGGTTATAAGTGCTGTACCCAAATATCTTTGATACTACATTAATCGGATTATTAGATATATGACTTTCAAATTTACAGCAAGTATCTAGGCACAAAATGCTTAATGCTGTCATGCACAAGATATGATCGATGGGTGATGTACAATGCCATTAGATCCCCCAAGTTTTTTTCTTGTTCCTTTTGTAAGCCATGTTTGTTAATCGGTGACAGATGCTTCAGGGGTAGAAGTGTGGGGTGGGGGAGTTGGCAGGGGGGAGTTGTGTTGGTTCCTGTGGGGCTGTTATTTTGTTATGTTTGTTTTTGCTTTTCAGGTATTCATTTGCAAGCTCTCCAATGTGACGCCTTTGATTCCTTGACTAGACTCTGGGCCAGTGTGCACAGACTGCCTCCCACTGATGGGTTCCCATTCGCTTTGTACCGCCTACATGATTAACATCATCTCTTGGAATGTTAACGGTCTTTTGGACCGTATAAAGAGATCTGCAGTATTATGCTATATTAAGTTAAGCAGTATAGTCCTGATGTGGTCCTGGTAGCAGGAGACACACCTCTCGGGTTTCCAGTGCTCCTTCCTGGGCTGCTTTGGCTATGAGAGAGTCTTCCAGTCTTGCCAGAGGATCACAGGGAATCACCATTCTCCTACACAAGTCCTTACCTTTGACTGTAACTAAGGTGCATGATGAGCCCCAGAGAAGATACGTGGGGATTGAGGGAAGTATGGCCGCCTAACATTACAATTTGTTTTTGTGTTTTGTTACCCCTTAGCTGCTGCAGCCCACCATAGAGGTCCTCCGCTCCCTATTATTGGCCATACACCCAGGACTGCTCTTGTGGGTGGGGACATTATGATGGTTCCTGATCGAGGAAGGGACACTTCATGTGCCGCCTGTACTGGCAGGTGCACATGATTAGCGTGTCTAGTCGCTTGGGCAGACTACATGGGTCTCTGCAACACATTGCATTTATAGCACCCTTCGTAGCGTTCATAGACAGATAAATCCTCAGCCTATAATATTGAATTATGGATTGACCTGCTCTGGTTGCCGGCATTGGATCTCCTGTCGCTGCAGTCTATCCAGATTCTCACCCATGGCATACCTGATCACATCCCCCTCCTTGCAGAATGGTTAATCAACTGCAGATTCAGCGCCCAATCTGGAGGCTCAGCACATGGCACCTAATGGACTCCGAATGTGCCACCTTTGTAGAGAAGGAAATACGGGCCTTTTTTCAAACCAACCAGGGTTCTGTGTCCTCGATGGCAAGGCTGTGGGCAGCAGGTAAACCTACTCTGAGAGGAATACTCAAAGGCTTTTGTGCAGAGGCGCTGTGACAGGAATCATTCAACCTCGACTGTGCCACTGTCATTCCAACAGCAGGACTCCCTATGAGCTGGTGCTCTTCATGCCGCCTGATGTCGCTCATTAATACAGACATTAGGATTGTCACTAATATCCTGGTGACCAGACTAGGCCATATCCTATCCCATCTTATTCATCCAGACCAAAATGGTTTATGCTTGGTAGAAGTACCCACCAGGCTGTAAATTAGCCCTTCTCCTAGTAGATTTTCATAAGGTCTTTGACACGGTCTCCCGGTGTTTCCTGAAACACAGTCCTACTACAAGCAGGTGTAGGCCCGTTATTCAGCAGAATGCTGCTTCTCCTATATAATGTTCCTATAGCTCAAGTCCACATTATTGGAGTTTTATCCCCCTTCTTTCTAATCCGTAAGAGTACATGGCAATGCTGTTCCCCTCTTCCCATTACTATTCACCTTAGCTATTGAAATGTTGGCCCATCTGATATGCTGTGATACTCAAATCTCGAGCTGGAAGTGAAGAAATTATTTAAGGATCAAATAGCTCTTTAAGCTGATGATAATCACCTTTTCCTTGGCAATCCTTTGTACTCTGGATCCCACTGCCAGGATTTCCTTCACCTTTACAGGGAGACCTCTGGCCTACAGGTCAACACACCCACATCCTTCCAGGTGGAGGTGACTGGAGACTTGGTGCACTGGTGCCCTGACATACCTCTGAGGCAGAACTCCTTTATATACCTGGGAACTCATATATTCCCCCTCTCCAACTTGGCCTGGTCCCTTAACTTTCAACCCTTGGCTTCGTCCCTGGACTATGATCTCCGCAGGTAGATCCGACTACCACTGAACCTCATAGGGTGCATCACACTCTTTAAAATTATGTGCCTCCTTCAATATTTATACATTTTGACAAACTTTCCTTATCCGATTCCCCGCGACTGGTTCTGGTCTCTAACCTCCAGACTTACTTCCTTTATATGGGTTGGTAAGTGTCATTGTGTAGTGTTTAACTCAGCACGAAAGTCCCCATTCAGCGGCGGTCTCCGACATTTATGTTTACTATCTAGCACATCTAGTGTCGTAAATGAATGGTTTGCAGGGGGTTGGGATGACCCTGACTAGCGCCTATTGCTCCATCTTCTGAGCTTTGAAGGGCTTCTTGAGCTGCTATACGGAGGCTGAATGGCCCTAACTATACCATACTGCACTCATGTTTTGGAGCTGTGTTGGAGGGCAGTGCTGTGCCTTAACCGCTGAGATCGCCGTATGACAGAAGAGACTCCTCTTTGTGGGGCACCTGACTTCAACAGATGTTCAACCTAGAAGGTTTTTGCCCTATGGGATTGAATTGAATTTACATACCACCAAGAGGGAGTCCTTTCAACACTTGAGAAATCATTATTCTCTATCCCATATTGAATTCTACCACGTCCTTCAGTTATGAAATTCTCTGCAGGCTGACCTTCCCTCAGAAGCCCAGCTCCCTGAATTCAGCCCGCTTGAAGCCAAGATGCTAATGGGATGCTTGGGTAAAGTAGCAGTTTTTGTGATTTACCTCTCCTTGATTATCAATGCTCCTTATGGCTTCTTTTCCCTGAGGCTGAGGTAGGAGGGTTGGGTGGGCCAACTGGATGATGATGGATGATGATGATTGGAGGGATGCACGCCTGGCCCCTAGGGAACTGCCGATCTCTTCATGCCTGCCCATTGTCCAGATCAACTACCTACATGCAACCTACCTGTCCCCACGCCACATACATCGGAGGTCTCCGTCAGCACAAACTGCATGTTCACCCTATGCTCTCCCTGCTGGAAACTTCTACCATGCGGCAAGGGACTGCCCAGCTTTGTACTCCTTCTGGGCTGGATGCGTCAGGAGCTATCAGCAGTGCTGGGCTGCTCGATTGGCCTGGGCCCCAGGAAGGTGTTACTGGTTTTTCTGGAGCGACTGGGGGGACCATGCTGTGTGAGGACGTTTATAGATGTGGCCTGTATGGTAGCCAAAAGAGATGTGCCTGCCTGTGGAACATCACTCACCCTATTCAATGCAATTATGGCGCAAATGAGTTGACAGATGCAGTCACCAAGAGAAACCGATATGAGGCATGTGGCTGTCTCCAGAAATATGATAAAATATGTTGGAAGTGGTGGGCTTATCATGGGATACAGTCATGATGGGACTGTTGCTTGAAATAATTGTTCCATATTTTACTCTACTCTAGGAGTCACTTTGCTATTGATGATTGTATTGCACTGGATGATGCTCTGTAATCTCAATAACATTTGGTAATCAAAAAAATTGTTTTTCAGTATTACAAGGCCTATCTTTTCCAAGGGTTAACATTGGGATTGCCTTTGTTACATCTTTTAAGTGTAATTTCCAATTGGGAAGAGATGTTTCTGGAATCATAATTTAAAATTGCAACTTATGACAAGGTTGGATTTTAAATAGTAATTCTGAAAATGTCACTTTTAGAAAGTTGGCATTTTCTTGCTTTAAATCATCTAGTGCTTTCTGCCTGCTCTGAATACACGTCTAGGTGGATGACAGCTGGGTTCTTGTGCATTCCTTCCAGACAGCCACTCAAAAAGGGAGCTTAGGTGTGACTGAGTGGCCATCTGCATGTTGATGGCCCATCCTGGGCAGGATGGGAGGAAGAAGCTAACACCTACACCTGAATGGGTTGGTCCTGAGCCCTCACAAAGGGCTCCATAAGCCACTGAAGTGTGCCTGGAGCCAAGGCAGGAAGGGCACGGACTGTGTGCACTTCAAAGGCCTCTCTTTGAAGTCTCCTCCACTTCAAAAGCACCACTGGGTATAAGAAATTGACTTTTGACCCTACCAAATCAGTATATTTCTGGATCTGAGGACATTCAATCAATCAATCAATCATAGTATTTATAAAGCGCGCTATGTACCGGTCAGGGTTTCGAGGCGCTGAGGGGGGGGGGGGGGGAGGGGAGCGCTGCTGGTTTATCGGTCGAAGAGCCAGGTCTTGAGGAGCCTTCTGAATGCGAGGAGGTCCTGGGTCTGGCGAAGGGATGTGGGGAGAGAGTTCCAGGTCTTGGCGGCGAGGAAGGAGAAGGATCTGCCGCCGGATGTCTTGCGCTGGATTCGGGGTACGATGGCGAGGGCGAGGTTGGCGGATCGGAGTTGACGTGTTGGGGTGTAGAAGTGAAGTCTTGTGTTGAGGTAGGAGGGTCCGGTGTTGTGAAGTGCCTTGTGAGCGTGGGTCAGGAGTTTGAAGGTGATCCTCTTGTCTACCGGGAGCCAGTGGAGTTCCTTTAGGTGAGGGGAGATGTGACTTCGGCGGGGTATGTTGAGGATCAGTCGGGCGGAGGCATTTTGGATACATTCTGCCAGGGAGAAGAACTGCTAGGTTTTGCTGAAAGTACTGCCACTCTGCTGGACCCTGTTAGACTTCGCTGGACTCCTGCTTTGCTGTGCCTACCCTGCTGCCTGCTGCACTCCTTGCCTGGGAGTGAGAAGCACTGGACCTGTATCTCTACATCCCCAGAACCAACGTGACTCCAAGGGCTTGCTGGCCTGCTTTATGTTCTGAAGTCTCAGGGACATCAAATACCTCACTCCACTCTGCTACAGCATCTGGACTCTGCCATCTGTGAGTCCTATCCTGCCAAGTGTTGCCATCCCAGTCCATGGAAGTGGGTTCTGCAAAACTGCATACATTGTCGCCACTGCGCCGATTGGAACTGCTGCATCTCTCCTCAATGCTGACGCTGAGGACAAAGAAATCCCAGCACCAGCTGTGTGGCTGAGAACCGGTGCATTGCCTTTGCATCGCCGGCTGCATTGCTTGAAAACGGCGCATCACTTTAATCGCAAAGGGTTCCACGTGCACTGCTGCTTGAGGACATCGCTTTGAAGACTGAGCAGCTTGACGGTGACGCATCCCTCACTGCACAGATCAGAACCAGCACATTACTTTCAGATCATTCCCTCTGCTCAGAGCATCAGAACCTTGACATCGATGCAACCCTTCACACTAGATACTTTTGCAGCGGAACAAGGCTAGTCCCTGTAGCTAGCCCGCGCTCCATCGTAATCTGCCCGAAGTTTTGGATTTACTTTGGTCTACCACAAGCAGATAACCCTGGTTGGCGCTTTCAGTTTCTAACCACTGTATTTGTGGTGTTTTCACTGTTGTACTGTTTTAAGTGTTGCACAAATACTCCTAAATTAAGCCTGCAGGCTCTGTGCCAGGCTACCACAGATTCAGCACGGGTTAATTTATGATGTGTATCTGACTTACCCTGACTAGGATTGTGTTCTCGCTTGGACAGGGTACATATCTCTACCAACCATTAACCCAATTTTTAACAGTGACATGCTGGGATTGGATGCTGGTGTTGCCATGTATCACATTGTGATTTGCTTAGACTGCCGGTTATTTCAATTTACGTTTGTTGATTTCATGTTGCACTGCATACGGAGCATAAGATGAAACTGTTCATGAAATTACAAGTTTTGCTTAACAGCAATGTAAATTACCTGTCCTTGAAAGCAAAAAGCCCCACCCCAAAGGCCATGCCTGTGCATTACATGATAACCAAGGTTTGGTTACAAAAGTGTATTTCGTTCAGCCAATGAAGGGTATGTGCAGTTTCCCTCCTATAGTACCTTTAATTTGAGAATACTTTAGAACTTGAGGCCTGTGTTGTATGAGATGAAACCCCTACTAAAACCTGTCCCAATAAAAGGCTTTGAATTCATGGAATCATGCTGAAAATGTGAAAGAGAAGTAGGAATATCAGACCCAAGGAAAGAACAAGGTCGATAGTTTGATTGAAGCAAAGTTGGATGTGAAACGGCTAGAATGAAGAAAGAATATAACTGGGGGCATTGGGATATACCCTGCAATAGAAAGAGGAAAAGCAGAGAGAAAGAAATTATGATAGGGCATGAAAATGAAGAAAAGAGAGAATATATTAATGATAGTGACTTCAGTGATGACTTTTTGGATGATGTATTGACTTGCCTGCCACCTCCATATAACACTCTTCCTCCAGCTGGAGGGAGCCCACAGCCTGTTTAGATGAGGGTGAGTGCACCCATTGATCAGAGTTTTCCTGAAGGAGGCTTATCCCTTGTTAGTCCATGACTGCCTTTAGGGAATCCAAGTACTACTGTTATTATTACTGCGCAGGTATGTCCACGGTTACTACAGCCCCTGGTACATTAGGTGCTGGTATTACTTTACATCTGGGAGCAGGACCTTAAATGGGGGGAACTCCTACTTTTGAGACTGAGGGCAGAATTCAAAGAACTTATTAAAGGAAATCTTGAACTGGGAAGTATAGATGGATGCAATGATGGGGGACGTTTGTTCTTGAGTGAGGAAGCTGCTAGACGTAATTGTGAAACTCATGAGAAATTGGAGGAGTTATCTATAGAGTGTGGAGTTGATTTGTTTAAAAGTCCAAAAAATTTAAACATAATTTAGGTTGCTCATAATTGCAGACACTATCAAGAATATGTAGACAAACATTTCAATTCACATTACTGAAATAATTTCAAGAAATGCAAATGGAATATCAACATAATCATAGCCAATTCCACCTCTACCTTCAACTATGTTATGCCCTCACCCCATATATACGAAACCTCACGACTGTCCCAGAATTCATCCTCCTCGAGGATAGACTCCTCATGGGTGATCTAGAGTCCCATAAAATAACCAAAACATCAAACACCGGTCACCAAGAACACCAACACATTACCCGCCCTTGAGGCGGCACAGGAGGCGGATCTGGCAACATTAGAAAATGAGGACTGGACCTAAGCACTGGGGGCGCCTATGGAGGCAGCAATTTTGGCTTGTCTCCGTTTGATATAATTTAAATACCTTCATAGGGCCTACTACATGAGGCAACGCTTATTGCACATGAGTCTTGTTGCCTCCTCTGTATGCCTTCGTTGTGGGGCGGTGGAGGGTACCTTCTTTCACTCAGTATGGAGCTGGACAGGTTCTGGTGGAGTCTGATCTTCTTCCTGGGTGAGGTCCTCTTATGTAATATTCGATTGGATCCCAATTGAATCCTTCTTCATAGCACAGATAGTATTAGGGGCAACAGATACAAATGAACAATTCTGTTCTTGGACCTCAGCTCTGCCACATGTGATAATGCCAGGACATGGAAGGCAGAGTCCCCACCTCCATTAGCGGTGTCAAAAAGGGGAATGGATCATGTAATGGGGTTGGAAGTTGCTGTTTATCAGGCAAGGGGCTACCCTCAAAAACACTTCACAATCTGGCAAAGGTGGGTAGATAATGGAGGTATTGCACTAGAACCAATCCCCCAATCCCCCTCACTATCTCTTGTATAGATGACGAAATTCGGGGGTATGACTGAGATGTTAGGCGCAATGGCACGTAAGAAAGCGACTAATGGTTTTGTGAAAAGGATGGTTTCGCTGTTGGGGGTTGGGATGGATGGGGCAGCTTGTGCCAGTTGTCTGTTTACTTTATTTGGTATATTGCTTCCATTTTCCAATTTCTCATTCCTGACCAACAAGGCCATCTGTATTCACGAAAACCAAATAAAATTTGTAGTGAAAAAAACAAACATTTGAATGACTTATTTGACAGCATTCAGAAGTGGCATGACATTCAAAGGATTGAGGACAGGTGGTCTCAGAAGGAAGTGAGAAAGACAAAGAAAGAGAATACTGAAGGGCCGGATGGGTAGAATAGTAAAAGTGGCACAGAGGTCAGCACTTATTCATTGAGAGGGGTGCTGGGAGGAGGAATAGGTCTATGCATTTTCTGGTTGTGTGATCTTTTCACATTTGCAAATCAATTTAAGAAGTTGAGAGAAAATCCTGACGTGGTACACCCAAGCCAGCCGAAAGGTCTGTGAAGATTTTCACTGTGCTATCGAACGGTTTGAATGCTTTCTTTGATATTATAGTCCCTTTCGATCTGTGGGCAGAGTGTAAGGTATCTGTACAGTGGATGACTGATCAGTCATTGACAGCTGCTCAAACTAATGCACCTTTTCCTGTTAGAAAAGTGCAAAAAGGTGACTTTCTTTTTGAAGACTAAGGTTACACAGAAAGAGTTTGATTGGTTGACATTTTCAACTGCAGAAAAGTCCAGGCTTTTTATGAGAGGTTAATGCAGGTTTTCAGGCATAACAGTGTTGTCGAAAAACTAGAGAGAGGAAATCTCAGTAACTTTTGTCTCAGTTTTTTCTTGGTTTGCAAATGGAGATTAGCTCTCATATTCACTGTAAATGTAATTTGTTTTCAGTCAAAATGTCTCTGCAAAATCCTGAGGGATGCAAAATATTGAAGTGACAATTTTGAAGTGTGACAGAGGAAGAATAAAGAGAAATTCACATTAGCCCAAGCAAAGTTTGCACAGGTAGGAATTTAGAACAGGTCATATGTGGCACATTCAGGTTATGGTCCTAGTATTTGTGGAGGACAAGGAATGCCTGTTGATCAGAATTCAGGAATGGACATAGCCATGGTATAAAAGACCACTGCATGTTATTATTCTAACAAGGTGGGTCACTGGAAGTGGGAAAGTAGAATGAATGCCAATCAAATGCAAAATATTGTTCAGATTTCGAACATTGATGCAATGCCAATGCAAAATATGCAAATGCAGTGTCCCCAGAGTATATTCCCCTAGCCCCAGTGATGGCTAACCTACGATTTAATGCCATTCTGATCCCTAAGGTTGAGCAAAAACCTTTTTTGGCCCCAACAGTTTCTAGCAGTTCTCGGTTTTCAACAGTTTTCGAAATCCAGGTTCTGATCAATGACAATCATAGTGCATGAGAGGGAATGAAGATTGCATGCTTGGCGCAGTCTTTAAGGTAGACCAAAGAGTCTCATATGATGATGTAGAGATAAATGGCCACCCAGTCTATTTCTTGATCAATACCAGTTCTTCCTGATCTCCTGTTAAAACTGTTGAGTCCCAAACCTACTGCTCTCGGGAAAGCATATCCAAGTTGTAGGTTATCTCAAACAAAGAGGTTGTGAATCCTGTTTCAGCTAAAGTCCCAGTGAAAATAGGTCCTCTTAAAGAGGATCATCAATTTGTGATATGCAATATGAGTCCAGTCAACCCAATTTGGGTAAGGATTTACTCTGCAAACTTAATTGTGTGATCTGTTGCCAACTGGATGGTGCTGAGCTTCAGATGCTCAATGAAGATGCAGACTTCAGTTTGGGCATGCAACAGTCAACTGTTGAACTGTTCCTGATTTAAAAAAAGAAAGATTTACCCTATCACTTAAAAGACACAGCAAAGTAGTAAGTCTGGGGTATTTCTGACAAGGATATTGGTTTAATCAAAATGTTGAACCTGAAAGAATAACCATCAAGCAAAATGCAGAGTATCCCTGGACGCCCCCGTACAACCTCTCACCAGAGGTGGTGGCTGGAATTACTCCTGTGATTACATCTATAATAGAGCAAGGCATTTTCAAGGAGATATTGGGAAGTCCCTGCAATTCACCTGTGATGGGTCTGCAGAAAACAAAAAAAGTGAAGAATCATGCAAGACCTGTGAAAGGTTAATAATATTGTTGTCCAAGGGGCGCTAGAGAGCCAGCGAGTAAGATGGCCGCACTTGCGGCCTGGGCACACAATCCGATATAATCCTGCCCAAAAGGAATGCACTGTTCCCTAATCTGATGTCTGAAGGAGGCCAATAACGGGGATGAAACACTGGAGTCAACCATGCCTGTTGCACGGCGGCGGGGGCCTACCTGGTCGGCCGAGACCTCTGAGTGTCCCCATCCCGGGTTACTACACAAAGTGGCAAGGCGCCAACAACTTCTCCCGGAGTGGGACTTGGGGAACCGCCGTGATCGTCTGTCACCAGTGGGGGTGGTATGCCGGGTCACCAGTACTTAGTGGGCCACAAAGAGCGGCTGGGCCTGGTGTGGGTCCGAGCGCCCGCCTCTAAGGGGGTAGACCAAGTGCTGCGGCTGGGGGCGGCAGAACCGCCGAAGAAGGAGTGGCGGAGACAGACACACACTGTTGTGGCGGGTGAGTGCCGGGGGGCGAAATAGCTGGCAAACCGTGACCCCGTACAGGGCTGGCTGATGTTGAGGTGTCTGGTGTGGGTGGCTGGGCCTGGTGGCGACACACAGAGCTGCCATCGGAGTGGAAGACAGGGGTGCTGTGGCTGGCGTTCCAGAGACCCCCGACGGCACCGCTGATAGAAGCTTGGCAGCAGAGAGCAGCGGTGAGGCTGAGTGCCGGCAGGCAGAATAGACGATGGGCCTGATCACTTACCCAGAGCTGCGGGAACAACAAGCTGAACTTGCAATGACCAGTGTTGTAGGCCGCAGCAGTTAAGCAGTGAGGACCAGAGAGGCTCTCGTCTGTGAACGATACTCCCTGTTACCAGCTGGGAGGACCCCCGTGAAAAGTCGGACATGGGCCGGGTCGTCAGGCATGGCACCAGCATCGGCGAGATAGTAGCAGCAGAGGGGGGTGGGGGTCCTGATTGGGTTCCTGTCCCCCGTGCCACAGCAGGGGCACCATTATGGTTCCCAGCCTTGTCAGCAGCCGGCATGGGGAAATCGGATACCAAGCAGCCAAAGCTTCAGTTTGAAGCCAACAAATCGACCAGCACACCACTAGAAGCCACGGGCAATAATTGCGCCCAACCAACCCAGGGGGAAAACTCAGAAATGGGAGTAATGAAGGCGCCACTGCTTACAATGCAGTCCAGCCTATCCTCGATTGATAGTAAAATGGACAATATGATCACCAGACTGGATCTGCTCACTAATAAGCTGGAAGACTTGTATGCATAGTGGGCATTCTGGAATCCACAAATACTGGGCGCACAAAACAAAATGTGGAGCACATGCTCACCATTCTATTCGGTGAGGAAGCTTTCTCCAAGATGGTGGTAGTGGAGAGAGTGCACAGGGCCCTGAGAGCGAGGCCTCCACCTTGGGCTCTGCCGAGACCAATAATTGCCCGCCTGCTGAGTTATAGGGACAGAGACACCACGCTCAGGCTGGGCCACGAAAGACACCCCCTGCAGTTTGATGGGAATTATATATGGATCTACCCCGATTTCACCATGGCAGTGCAGGAGGCCCACAAAAAATATGTCAACATCAAGCAGAAAATGAGATAAGCAAACATTTCCTATGCAATGTTGTACCCAGCTCGCCTAAAGATCACACATAAAGGGAAAAGCCTAATCTTTGCCACGCCGCAACAAGCCAGTGAATACCTGAAACACATCTGCAGACGGGAGTCGCCGAGGAGACACGACTGCACAGATCCAGAGCAGACTCTTACCCTATCAGACCAAGACTGATTCTATCATGACCTGAAGCTGGGCATTCTTGGCACAAACATCAGCAGCTTCCAATTGATGCCTAGGGAGCAGAGCGCCTCCCCCAAGCACCTCCATACATCCAATAATTGCTGCCTATGAAAGCCAACTGAATGACATGCATCACTCTGGGAACAATGAATAGCTAGCCCAAAGTTGGCTATCCTGGGCACTTTACAAGATGCCCGGGCACCCTCTGTCAACTGAGGGGTTCTCTTGTAGCTTCCTGGCTGGCCCCCCACTGGGAAGTTCCCCGCTACCCTTGGAGATTCAGTGTTTCAAGTTTGTAGTCATGTCTTGGGATTTCAAAGGGTGGGCTATTCTGGGCAGAACTGGGCCGCCAAGATGGGAGGGGGTTGGGAAGGGGAGTTCAACCGTTACCCAGGGTCACATCAATAGATATCCTAACTGCACATGACAAGTATTGCCAACCTTCTGCTTGCCACACTTCCCTCAGAACAAATCCAGCCCATAACAACATCTCTAAATGTTAGTGGTCAGGGGGAAAACCCAATCCACTAGAGGTGGGGACACACTGAATTGCCTGACATGGAACATACGGGGACTGGGTGACTCGTGCAAGAAGCGACACATCCTAGCATAACTAGAGAGACAAAACACACATATCGCACTCCTGCAGGAGATCCACTTTGTGCCGGGGACGCAGGCCGCGTTTGCAACTCAACTGGTCTTCATATCGCCAACATGCACCTATTCCTCCTACTCGCGAGGTACAGCAATCTTAATACGCAGGGGCTCCCCATACGTTCCGCTGGGCGGCAGAAACGATCCACAGGGTAGATACACAATTATCAGGGGCCGAAAAGCGCAACGATCCATCACAATAGTTAACTGCTACATGCCCAATGCAGATGACCCCGCTTTCTTTGCCACCTGGTGGAAGTTGGATCAAAATATCTTGCATGGGGTGAAGACTTCAATCTAGCAATAGACCCCCTTGCGGATAGGAGGGCCGGGGCAGTGCCCCATCACCACAGGGCTGCGGAGTGCTTGAGAGCAGACATCGTGGCGCACAGGGTGGTGGACGGTTGGCACTGGCTGCATCTGCAAGACAGGGAGGGCACATTCTACTCAGCCGTACACTCCAGCTGGTCCAGGCTGGACTATTGTTTCACATCCCAATCCATGGTGCTCTGGCTTAGAGAAGTCACACACCTAGCCCGCACATACTCTGAACACTACCCGGTCGTACTCAAGCTGTCACTGCCTCTGCCTGCCATAGCTGCCCCCTTCGTTGCCAGGTGACTATCCCCAATCATGCTGTTGGATGGCTCCTTTTGCGAGGAACTGAAAAGGGAGATGGTGGACTTATTTGACAGGAACAAGGGTACAGTGGCCAAAGTGGGCGTGACATGGGAGGCCTTCAAGGTCACATTCAGAGGATTTTGCTTGGCCAAGGGCATCGGAATCCTCCGAGACATATGTTCCACACTTGCCTGCCTGGAGTCACAAATCAAAGGCTTGGGAATAGAACAGGCCATTACACACACCGCGGATTGGCACAACGCCTCTGGGTGACATTGACAGACTATCAGGAGACAGTAGAGCGTGAAGTCTTATTTAGGGGAAAATATGCTTGCTCGCGTTCCTGCGGTGAAGGAGAGAGACCAGGTAGGGCTCTAGCCAACACCATCTGTGCAACAAGACCAGAGAACACTGTAATGGAGATCTGCAGCCCCTCTGGCCGCAACCTTAGGGACACCCCTGAAATACTTCAGGCCCTTGTCACATATTATCAGCACCAATACTCCTCTACTAAAGAAACCCCCCCCGGATATAGATGGATACTTAGAAGATGTAGCATTGGCCTGGCTTAGCGACACCCAACGGGAATTCTTTGCTGCTGAACTCGAACATGATGAAATCCATGAAGCCATAAAGCAGCTAAAGTCAGGCAAGGCCCTAGGGCCGATGGTATACCGCCCGACTTTTACAAGACCTTCGCAGACATACTCGTTCTGGCTTAAGGAAGTCTATAATGAAGCCAAACAGGAGGGAGCACTGCCCTCTCCATGAGAGAGGCTCTTCTAATCACTTTACTAAAACCAAATAAAACGCCCAACAATTGCGAATCATCCCCACAGCTGTCGCTTATCAGTTGCAATGTAAAGATTCTGGCGAAGGTGCTTGCCAAACAACTAAGTCTATTGATGACTTTCTTGACTAGGCCGGCCAATCTGGGATTGTCCTTGGTAGATCCACATCGCATAACTTGCGCACCTTCTTCACCATCCAACAAAGCATAGGCCTTGAAACTCCCGCTGTTGCTACCTTCCTAGATGCCAGAAAGGCCTTCGGCACCCTCGAGTGGGATTACCTAATGGTGATACTGAAATGCATGGGGTTCCCACCTGCCTACATGGCTTGGATTGCATTATTGCATTATTATATTCTGGCCACCGTGCATATTAACGGAACTCGATCCACGCCATTTCACATAGCAAGAGGAACCCGGCAGGGATGCCCCTTGTTGCCACTGCTATTTTCCCTGGCGATGGAACCACTGGCGGTCATGCTTGCCCAACATCACAATGACTACGCAGAACATACCCCCAATAGGCATATCCTAATTTCGATCTATGCGGATGACATAATGCTATATCTAAGGAACCCGCCTGAGAGCTTAAATCCCATATTACAGGAATTCATCAAATTTGGCCACATGTCAGGAATCCAAATAAATTGGGGAAAATCACATATATATCCATTAACTGTGAATAAAGCCCTCTGCTGTCCGGACTTCCCCCTTCAATGGACAGACACTAATCTCCGCTACTTAGACATAGAACTTACCCGTAATAAACAAGATCTGATGCGATTAAACTATGGGGTAGTGTTAGATGATATACAATGTAAAGTTACATGCTGGATTGCTCTGCCCCTCTCGATGACAGGCCGCCATTCGCTAATGAAAATGATTGTACTCCCCAAGCTACTCTACTTATTTTTAAATATACCAATCCCACCAACTAGACATTTTTTTTAAATGTTGAAAGCACAGCTGGCATGGCCCGGCAAACAAACACGTCTAAAGTGGGAGATTCTCGTTCAACCTTTTGCAAATGGGGGCTTTGAGTCTACTGATCTAGAATTATACTACCACTGTGCACAAGCACGTTTTGCTAATTACTGGTACCGCACACCTCCACATATGGCACATCTGGCAGTAGAACAGGGATACATGGCCCCAATTCCCCACTCCGCATATCTGAGACAAGATATGGTAATAACCTCCCACCAGGACTCTACGGTGGATTGCACGCAGAGAGCCTGGCCACAAATAGCTAATCGGGCAGGTAGTAACCTATTATACTCACCAGACATGCCACTATTGAAACAAGAGGTAGTATTGATGAAATGCGAATCAGCAGGCGGAAAATTGCTAACGAAGTTGAACCTCCTTAAATGGGGAGATCTCGACATTGATACACACTTCTGGGAACCAGACACATTCCCCACAACGGGCTTCAATCCGCACTAGATACCTTTCTATATCTATGCCTCAAGCGCTCTATCAGAAACATCAGAACATCCTTCCCCTTAGAACCACCTAGGGTGAACACATTCCATGCATTGCTGCAAGAGAACTCACTGCTACACATGTTTTCTGTTCTCTATCACTCTGTGCAGCAAGAACAGCCGATCCTTAATGGGAGAGCATGGGAGGGCTGGGATGAAGCGTTACAGATGCAGTTATCAGATAAACAATGGACATATTGCTTCCAGCAGACTGGTAGAATCACAGCAAGCAGTAGATCGAGAATTATACACTATAATACTTACACCGATTGTACCACACACGCACGAAACGCAGATTTTCTACACCTGTCCTGGTTATGTCCCACAGTGCTCACAATGATGTGCTCTTGAGTCTTGCTCATTGAATAGAGATCATTCATGTTAATCAAAAAGTGATGTTGCCACAAATCTGTTGTTGAACATTGCTGATACTTAGGAGAAGATCAAGAGTTTGCAGGAGGAAGTCCCAAAAAGTGAACATGAGAGGTGGGTTAAAGCAGCATGTGTGCAGAATCAGGATGAGATCTGCGTTTTGCTTTATGAGAGACCTGTCCTACCAAGCACTATGTTGCCCAGCTTGGCTAGACATTTCCATGGCCCTACCCACAAGGGGAGAGATGTGATGTTAATTTCTTTTTAAGATGTATTGCAACTTGATTTTGTGAGATGCCCGTGTGCAGTGGGCTCGCTACATCCTAGTGGTAGTGTGCATCTTTTTGCACTTGTCGGAGGCATACTTGACAAAAAAGACAGTCTCACTGTGGCCAAACTGTTATCAAGGAAGTTGATTCCTCGGTTCAGCTTGCTGGTTTCTCTGGAGTCAGATTGTGGGAAACACTTTGAAAACAAAGTCATGCAAATGCTGCCTGTAGCCCTGCAGATGGACCAGAGGTTCTATTGTAGTTACAGACCAAAGGTGTCTGGCGTTGTCAAAGAAATCAATGAGACACTGGTGTCTCGACTTGCCAAAGTGGGTGTGTCCACATCTCTTAAGTGGCCTGATGCCTTTCCTCTACTACTAATGAGAGGTTGAAGCACTCCTGATCAAGGACCTGACTATTCCACCTTAGGAATCTAATGGGGGAGAGCCATGAGTCTTTTCGTCATGCCTGCAGGTTTTCTTGTGAATACTATAGATGATAAGGTACCGCAAGGGACTGGCTGATGTGGTGCATTCCGCTTTTCACAAGGTTGAGTTGTCGACTCAACTTCCAAGGAAAGAAGAGTGCTATGACCTTAGTCCGGGAGACTGGTTTCTGGTGAAGAAACACATCAGGAAAAATAGCTTGGAGCGCTGGCGGTGTGGCCCCTTTCAAGTTATCCTTGTGATGAATACTGCTATGAAGTGTGGTGGTCTCACAAACCATGTACCTGACTCCTACTCCAAGAGAGTAAGACAAGCTGATGAAGAAGTCTTGACAGCAATCACTGGTTTGCAGAGTAAAACCCCAATGCAACCCTAGTTCAGACGGGGGAAGAAGATTGTACACAAGTATTTCAAAGCCAACACGAGGCAAGTGTATTCAACGGTAGCCACTGTGAAGTAAGCTGAAGAAACTATAAGCAAACACTCTGAGCCTGCAGAAGGGGCAAGCAGTTCAGTGAGAGGGGGCTGAGAAGAGATAGGTGGCCAAGAAAAAGTTAAGGGACAGAAAGAGGTTGTGTCGGAGGAACACATCCTAGAGATAGCCACCAAAGAAACAGAGACAAGTGAGCAAAGCAACACTGATGGTAAACAACCAGTAGACAGGATATTGTCAGTAAAAGGGCTGAAAAGTTGAAAGCACTCAGCTCCTGAATGGATGTACTTTGCTGAGAGTGAGATGACTCTAGAACACGTGATATTGAGAAACAACAGAAAATCTTCTTGACTGACTTGATTCAAATAAACTGTCAAGACAACTAAATACTTTTGCTGAAAAATTGTGAAACCTCTTAAGGCCTGGGCCCCAGCCAATAGAAGAGTAGGATTGTCTTGATTAGAAGAAGCTGATGTAAGGTTAGGGGCAACTTCTGAAGTTAACTGAACTCAGATACTCACTAATCAACATTTCCTGATTTGTACAAGTAGAAAACAACTAACAGATTTTTGCCTTTGGTTTTTTATTTTTGTGCTCTTTTGATCTGACTTGAGAGAAACATGGTGTCTCATTTACCCAACAAGTAATATAGTAATAATAACCATAGTGGGTATTGTCTTAGTTATAATATTGATTGGTCCATTAATGGGGTTATATTCTTCTGTCGAGCTTGCTTCCACTGTTACTAATCATGATTTACCTTATATAGAAGAACAACAAAGATTTAATATGAAGGGTTTACATATAGATGGATAGGAGAGAAATTCTATTGATAAAGGCTTCTTTAATCATTTGCACTAATACCCACAAGTAATGCACACACATGACAGTTACATATGGACCAACCTACCTGCATGTGAAGCATGTGGGGGGTACATATCACCAATTACCTCTCACTTACTGACTGTCATGTAGCATAATTATTAGCCTTAATCATGGGAAAGGTTGATATGGGTATTATTTTGCAAATTATGTCACCGTCTTTGATGAGATGCCTGTGTATAGGAAATTTAAATTCTCATTATTATAACAAATAGATGTATAGAGAAAGTGAATTGCCAATTTAAGCCTCTCACAGAAACTGATTTTGTTCACTTTCTTAAGGAAAGAATAACATGAAAGTTGACCGCCAGGGTCGGAATGACCGCCATTGTCTCTAAGTTTAGCCCGACTGATGTTTGTGTCAAGCTACCCAGGCTAAAGCACAGGTTGAATTAGTGACTTTTCGTGTTGCACCCTGCAAGGGCTTGTGGCTCTTGTTTGACCAGGGTTTACACTCAGGTCACCCTAAAACCCAATTTCTCATAATAACCATATAGCAGCCAATACTGCTTGGACATTAACCACTAGTAATACCAAGCTAGTGTCACTTAGGGAAATAGTTTTACAAACTAGACTTGTTTAGATATCTTAATTACGAAAGGTGATGGAGCCTGTTGTATCTTAAGTTCCAGCAGATGCCCACTTATGTGCCTAATAGGAGTAGAGAGATTAATAAGTGTGTTGCTAAAGTAACAGATGTTTTCAAAGACATGACAACAGGTGCCTCGGAGACAATAGGAGAAGGATTTTCTGCAGTTGGTAGATAGCTCAGTAGCATTGGCAGTGGACATTTGGGAACTATATTAACCCCTCTACTAATCACTGCAATTTCTGTGATATGCTTATTTCTTTCCATAAGGGGAATTAAATTAATGACTGCAAAGAGTTAGTCAAAAGGCAAGAGTGGGGCTTATGTGGCATAGTTGGCAAATGGAATGGGAGAAAAGGAAAGAGAGAAGAGGTGAAGTGACAGGAGTTCCCGAGTCACATTTATGACGAGTTGATGGATTTAGAGGAGTCTAGATGTTAGCAGCAAAGGTCAACAACTGTTATATGAAATACAGTCTTCAATGGATTTATGAATGTAATGTCTGGCATGCTTTTATTTGTGAATGCTTTCACGCACATGTATTTTCATTTTCAGCAGCTTGCATACATATACATTGTGTGATATTCACTTAAAGTTGACCGTAGTTAATGTAGGCCTCAACAAAATGGCTCATGTTAGTTGTGTTTTCTGTCTGTCATGTACGTTTCCTCTTTCTTTTTGCAGGAGGCAAGCTGTACCTGCCAACATTAGTTAAAATGTATTTCTTGCTTAGTTTTCCGTGTGAATGTTTATTTCTGTATGATCCTTGGAGAGTGAAATAATGAGCCTGCAAGTGGAAAAATTCTGACCAAATTGTATCATCCTGCTACAAATATCCAGCTGAAGGTCATGCCATAAAGACTCCATTGTGTGGTAGCCAGGGGAAAAGATTGACATTTCGCTATCAATTGTCCAATACTGATTGGTTCCCTTTGTTCGAATCATAGGGAGATGTCCCATACCGTAGAAGAAATGAGTTAAACTATGCATTGCTGAGTTCAGATGCCTTCTCCTCTCTCCTTAGTGGAGGCACTTTCCTTGATCTCTCCCGAAAGAGGTAGACTCCTGGGAAAATGAACTGTTGTTTGAATAATTTTATTCTACCTTTAGAAGCTTACCTGCTGACATCTTGTGCCTGATTTGTTCCCAACTGTTAGAAATGGGGTTTCTGGTTGGCTAGGGTATGCACCTCAGCCAGGCAGAACTTACCCACTCTAGTCAGGGCAAGGGAGTTACACGTCCAAGATAACCCCTGCTCACCCCCTTGGTAGCTTGGCACGAGCAGTCAGGCTTAACCCGGAGGCAATGTGTAAAGCGTTTGCACAACACACACACACATGTGACGCAATATCCCCACCACAAAGGAAACACAACACCAGATTATATGAAAATATACTGTATTGTACACAACGTAATTATCAGACCAACATCACATAACAGTACTATCCTGCTACCTTAGCAGTTGTCAGAATGTTACACATTAGTTACTCTGCAAACTAGCAGTAGTCACACATAACACACAGGTTACTCAGTATTCTGCAACATAAGCAGTAGTCAGGAAACACGTAATCACATTAGAACACTTTTCATAAGAATATCATAAAACGCCCATAGTAGGAACATTAGAAAACCTATGGCAAGTTAGGGAAACATATTAGCAAGTCATGCCCATAAAAGGAACGTGTGCACACATATGTAAAAGCATCATAGAACAGGTAGGTAATATCACACAATTAATAAAGTCTGTAGCAAGAACTTAAATTATGATGATTTTGGTCCGTTTAACAAGTACCTGTCTTGATGGGGAGGCACTTCCAGTGCCTAAAACAACCAATGGGGCCCCCGGCGCTCCTCTGCGCAAAACGGGGGCCTCCTGTGAATATTTGGGACTAAGAGGGGCGGCACGCCCCCTCTCAGCATTCCTGGCGGGCCCCTCCTGGGACCCGTGATCACTGGGGGCCAGGAATAAAACGCTTCCCAAAGCGCTAAAGCCACCTAAAACTCGGGCTGCGGCGGTGATCTTTCCCAGCTCTTTTAAAAGATAGCACTTTTGCTAAGCGCTTCCGCAAAGCTGTGGAGATCGTGGCAGGGGCCAGGGGCCACAGCACCCTGCCCCTGGGAACGAAAATGCAAGGAAGAGGTACAGGTCTGGTGGGCCCAGCTACAGGCCAGCACAAGGGGTGCAGATGGTGGCAGTTCCTCCTAGTGACCATGCAGGTCACAGGTCAGCACAGCAGCAGCAGTCCAAGGCGGTTTCCTGGTGAGTCCATTCATCAGCGTGTAGGTACCCCCCCCATGGTATTCCCTTTGGAGTGGTAAGTTCGGGCCCTTGGGCCCCTTGGATATCTATCTCTCTCCCTCCTGTAAACTGCTCTCTGTTTTCCCCTCCCCCCTGGCTCAGCTTTCACCCATTTGACCCTTCTCCTCTCCTCCTCTCCCTACCCTTCTTCATGGTATACCCCTTTTCCTTTCCATTTCCTCCTTTTCCTTTTATCCTCTTTCCTCTTCTTTTTACTCTTCTCTCAAGCTTAGCTTTCCCTTTTTCTTCTCCTGCCCCCCCGCCCCCCTTCTTCCCCAATTTTTTCCCCCTTCCCCGTGTTCTCTTTTCTTTTCTTCTTTCTTCTTTCTTCTCTTTCCTTTTTTCTTTCTTTTTTCTTCTTTCTTTTTTCCTTTTTTTTCTCCCTTCCTTTCTTCTTTCCTCTTCTCTTTTTTCCTTTTTTCCTCTTTCTTTGTTCTTTTATTCCTCTCTCCTTCTAGGTTCCATTTCTTTCTGTTGCTTTACTCCCTTGTCCTCTACGTTCAACCCTCAATCTCCTCAGAGTGTGACTACAAGGGAAAACCCCTCCCCCGGCACTAGCCAGACCAGAGGCAAATCGCCCCCAACTACGGGGTAAGTCCTGTTTGCATGTGTGTGTGAATTATCTCCTTACACCATCACTTGTGCTGTGTTGTGTGCAGTGGTTTGCCACTTCTTCACTTTTAGTAATCTGTTGTTTATCTATTAGCTATTTTAGACCTACCCCACCGTGAACTACCTGTTCAGGTAGGCCATACATTTTTTCACTTTAATCACCTCACCTATCGCGTGTGCTCCGACCCTGACGAATGCCCCTGACCTACCAGCACTTAGTGAGGGCAGAAACATGTTGGTCTTACGTATTCCTTTTTAGACTCTAAGAGACATTATCCTCGAACGAGCCTTCTGTTCCCCCTTGTTCTTAACCTTACCAGCATACACCCTCATTAAAACTAGCAGTAGTAATTGGTAACTTGCTTGGTAATTTTATTTCTCGCCCCATCTGGATCTCTGTAATTATCCAGTTAGTTTAATTTCAGCACTCCCTCTGGTTCCTTTAATCAAGAGGTGGAGTCCACTCAAGAAGTATCATCTTACTTGGGTGGGGCTATGTGGTCAAATGATGAAGCAAGACACTATTATGTGTGTGAGACCACCTAGTCCGTAAGGGAACTCCCCCCCTCCACCTGTAGAACTACATAGCACCCCCTGACCTGAATATTCCCTACCTTGACTTCCCCAATTTAGAATCTAAAGCGATTCAAACACAGTGCACTGAGAGAATCAACCCAGGCCCACCCTCAGTTCCTACTACCCCACACCTTTAGTGATGACATTATTGTCATGAACCACATTTGTGTTCATATTTGGAACTTGATTAAAATTCAGTCTAGGACCATCAGCATTCTGTTGTGGCATCAGATGATGTGAGACTTGCATCACTAGAGCTTAGGGAACATTAAAATTTTGACTTCTCAGTCTTAGCACATTCTGCATTTGTACGGGGTTAGCATTCTGAGATTGCACAAGCCCTGAATTTTTGAGCTGATTAGCTGTCACAGGACTTTTACCTTGGGGGTAAGACTGCATAGTTTAGGGCGGCTGTACCACCGAGTGTGGGTGACTGAGTTAGCCCTGCATCGATTGGAAGCTGTCAGTCTGACTTTGTTGGCTAACTGGCAGCACCTCACTCAAACCTAGAAAGTAAAGGTTATTTGTGGCAGCCTAGAAACATGACACTCTGACACTTTAGGGAAGTCGTGGTGGACAGATCATACCCCTTTCTCTCAGTTACACAAGGTCTCACACATGCTAAGGCAGACAAAGAGATGCCGAGAAAGTTTAAATATTTATTGAAGCAATTGCATCCGATGATAAAAACATAAAAAAAGCCCCACATTCCAGATCTAATCATATGATCTAGTGATTCCTACCTGTACCCTAATGTCTAAACCAGAGAGCATAGTAGTGTTAGCCCTTCTGCCTACCCAGTCTATGGGAAGAGCCCCAACCGCAAACGTGAAAGACGGGCAAGGGCCTGCCTGTTGTCTGCTGGCAATCCTCCTGGTTGGCAGGAAAGACAAGGCCAGGATCGGCTAAGCTGTTAATGCAATGGAGTACACTGCCAGACAACCATGGCTGGAATGCCCTCTACCCTCCTTAGGCCTATGCGGTGTTCTAAGAACAGGCCTGATGTGATGATATGTCTTTGATTGAGGGTTAACTCTGTAACTCTTGGAGTGACAATTCGGGGTAAATTTATTGTGTACAGAACAAAGACAGCCTTGAGCATGGCACAGAGTGAAAATGCATTCAAAGGACTGATAAATGTGAAATACGAATAACTATGCCTTCTCAGAAAGGCAGCTGATCAAACTATATAAACAGCAAAGCTCAATGCGAGTTGTGCTAAAATATAATAATATGAATAAAACAAATAAAATATGTATGTATGTGAAACGACACAGGCTATGTGTCAAAAGATAAAATAAGGGTGGCCAATCTAGGCACTAAAGGGAATCCACAACACTGCTTCCAGTATTCCAACTTGTTACACATGTGACAAGGGGTTGTACTTTCCAGACTATTGACATCCATTCCAGTATTAGGATCAATATGGACTCCTCTCCCTCTACCCTGGATTTAGTCCTTCCTGATGCACACCTTGCATAACACCAACATTCCCTTAATAAGGCGAATCTGACTAACTCTCTGAGCTTCTTTCATCTGAGCAACTATTAGTTTTTCCTTTAACTTCATCTGCTTCATCTCAAAGTCGTCGCTACAATGCTAGGCGTGTCTCAAAATGTCATCAACTGACTTATTCTGCCAACAAATTAAATGCTGCTGAATCATCATGCTAATCTCGGGTCTCAATATTGTCACAAACATTGACTCAAAATGTCCCATATCTTTGGTTTCAAGTGTCTTCATTCCACTATACTGCTTTAATGCTGTATAGTAATCATGGATCAATTATTTCAGTTCCTGTGTTGTTCTGTCAATCTTAACCCAATATATGGGCCTGATTTCCCATCCGGTGAAATATAAATACTTTTCCTGTGGGATTTATATTTCGGCGGACGTGATATCCGTCACCATTGTGACGGAGTAACCCTTCTGCCGAAATCTAAACCAGGCCCTATATCTTGGGGTGCTACTTTCGACTTCAAAAATGTCATGACCTGTTAATACTTTTTCATCACCAATGGCGAGGGAACTTTCATCACCGCACTTCTCGTGGCTCTCTCTCAGCCCACTGAGCAGCTACCTTATATTCTGCCTACAAATCAGTTAGAACCACAATGTCAAACAAAGTGTTCAGATAAACCCACAACACCTGAAATATTTTCACAAACCTCTCGACTTGTTTGTACTATTCCACTGGCTTTTCTCTCAGTTTTGGGAAATCATTAGCAAATGATGCAAGATCACTTCTGCTCCAAGGCACATGTACATAACCTTCTCCAGGCACCTCTCGCAACAGTAAGTTTTTCGCACCCCTCTTTTCTACTAAAGGAAGCCATTCTCCTGGAGGTTTCTTTAAATCTTTCTTTTTCACCTGTTTAGCTCCCCACTTATCCAATTCATTCCATTTCTGAATGTTTTGGATTAATTCTCTAATTTGGGTTTTCAATCCCGTAATTCTCTTTTCATTTATGTCCTTTTCATTAAAACACATTTGATAACTCCTCTGTGGAGCTTTGGTCTTATTCTTTTTATCCCTTTATTTCAAATTATTTCAAATCCATAGACAAAAGCACATAATCACAATAAATATAAAAACATACCCAGCTCAGATTTAAAAATTAGTAGCCCAGGGTGGAATATAAACACACAATAAAAACATAAAAACATTATAAAAAGAGATTTCACTCAAGTCATAATAATTGAATTACATTTAACGAATTCAAAACGTTAAAATTATTTAAAATATTGGCTAACTACACAAAGCTCAGGCCCCACTAGTGTCTATTCCTATGCCTAACAGCCCCTGCCAGGAACCTGGCCACATAATCACAGACTGTGGGGGACTAAAACATTTTTAAGTAAATGAAAACACACTTTGCCTGACAAAAACCTTTCCCCCTTAGTAAAGACAGTATATATTGCTGTCTTAAAGTGCAATAATGACCACAGAATAGTGTCCTGGCATTGTGTACTGGGTTGAAAAATTGTCACAAGAGAAAGGGGTCTGAGTATCCCCATTGTAGCGGATCTGGGGATCTGCTAGGAGCCAGTGTAAAAGGTTTAATCTAAACCGTAGTAATAAAAAGCAATTATGTGCCAAGTTCACAATGCAAAGATAGGGCTCCATGCTTAGGTCTATCTTCAGAAGCATATGTGACTTGACCGTAGACTTTTGCACCTCCTTGCTCTCCCTCACACTTTTAGCTCTTTTCATAAAGTGTTGTTTTATCCAAGACACATCTTTTTGCTTGATTCGCTAAGAAGCTGCAAAAAAGTCCAACTCGCACCTTTGGGCTAATTCCACTAGTTTGTCATGAACATGACCTGCACGCTTGGTAATGCCCCTACACGTAAACACAAGTTCAGTCTCATGGTAAGTATCTAGATGCTCCAAACCAAGATTCCCATTAATTAATCATCTCATCCAATTCTAATTTGTGTTAAATCACACCCACTAGATTCTCTCTTGGTAGTGAGTGAATTGTTCCGTGAATCAACTCTGTACTCAGGCTTTCGCTTGGAGAGGTGCCTTCATTACAAATCTTTACCTACTCATCTGTTTTTTTGGCACTAATAGTTCAAGTCACCACAGGAATTTTAGACATATTCTCATTCCCCTGTGCACTGCTACTCTACAATTTAAAGGTGGTTCTCATATAGGGGTTCCAGTAGTCGGCATTTTCTGGTAAGTACCTATAGAAATACATCTAGAGAGATTCAAAGTCGAATCTGCACTTGTCACACATGGAGTATTTCTGTGTGTCAAAACTAAAATAATTAATTCTCTAGTATCAGGACTTGATGGAACACTACTTTGCCCACCAACTGCATTTGGAACAGCTAAATTATAGGTAGTTTTTCCTGGGCCTTCAGAGTTATACATAGGAACCACAGGACCAATAGTAACTGGAACAGTAAGAGCATCAGCAGTATTCGTAATAGGACCAACTGGAGCACATATTCCCAGATCTTCACTTCTTGGATCATAAGGTATATTAGCTGGAGTGACTCCCACACGACTAGGAGTCACATTGTTGGGGCAGTGGCAAACACAATCTTTCCATTACCACCAGCACCATTTCCACCCTCTTCTCTAGCTTCACTGTTTGGGGTGGATGTTCAGACAGAAACACATCCAAAAGACCATCTACAGAATCACTGTCACTGACTTCACTCATTCATCTGGTTTATTTTGTTTTCCCTCTTTCTGTTTCTTAGTCTATTTAATTTCCTTCTCTCCCTCAGCTGCTTCAGTCATTAGGATTGGATATAGTCTAACTCCCTCTATCATATCAGTTCTCCACCTTTTCTGTCTTGAATACCCATCTAGCATCTGCATAGATGCTCACAATTCTTCAGGCTTGACCCTGATATTTCTCTCTCTCTCTCTCTGGCATGGGCAACACGTTCCCATGTATTAAGTGATTCATATTGTGCAGGTCTAGGAGGTGGTCTCATCTCATAAAACACCCTCCTCAAATTCTCAATAATTCTCAACTTAAATGTGCTATATCGTGGAAACCTCAATGCAGCATTTACTTCTGTGATCTTATGCCTTTGACAAAGCCAAACACATGTATGGAGCCCTGTGTTAATCACCATATGATGAACTGAGGTATTTTCAGGAGGTGATTCATCTCCCTCTCTACTAGGTATATGTACATTTCTTCTAGACAAATCTTGCATAACTTTGACGTTTCATTTTCCCCAATCAAATGTCAATAATCACAATAAAATGTTGTTTTAAATCAAAAACAAAATTGTATCCACAATTCCTTGTTTTGCAACAACCACCAATCGCCGCTTGACCCCTTTGGTGTCTTCAGCCAAAAGCAGCATGGTAGCACACCAACTGACCTATGACAGCGTGGCACACTGTGGTGTCAATCTTGCTCCTTGCATCAGTTCACCCTCCTTCACAATATGCATGCACAAACTCTCTTCAACATTGCACACATACAGCAATATACAATACAATATCCTTTATCTGCTCCACTAAAGAATCAACTTTTCCCAAACACTTTGAATGAAACCTTGATCTGTGGGGTATCATCCATACTAGCATAGGTTTATTCTGTGCATTAAGATCCACTATACAAATCGTCTCACATTCACACAAAGATAAATCCCTGTCTCAACTGTGCCATCAATGAGGTCTCATGACGAACAAAACCAAGCCCAGTAGATAATTATAATATGGTGTCTTCTACACCTTTTAAATACTATCCCGGACATGATAACCTCTTCAACTTCATTCCAAACACCTCCATAAGACACCAGCCAAACCTACAAACACAGCAAACTAAACATGAACCACTGCAATTTGCAACCCTATTGATACTCACACCTCCATCGCCTATACAACTCTTTTCCAAATCCCCACAACTCTGGCAATCCTCCAAGGTCTAGACATGGGCACTAAGGACTGAGCTCTGGAACTATCTAATCTAGAAAACAGGTTTTTAGCTCTCCTTGCTTCAGGATCCTAACCATCATCACTCTGCTACCATCAGATCCAGTGTCTGGCTCATTCACTAATTTTCTAGGTCTGAATAATCATTTTAGGAGTTCCTAAGGATACTGAGAGACACATTAATACAGTCCCATCAATTTACAGTGTAACCCATTTGGCCACACATTAAATCTCTGAGACAGTTCAAAAGATTTATTACAGATTCAAAGTCAGACATATGTAAATGAGTCTCACAAACATACAATAAAAGTACAAAGTCACCAAAGACGAGTTTTAGCGTTGAATCAGATTAAATCGCACAAACATAAGGCATACCAAAAGTGCTGTAGTGCCAATGCAAAAGATTAAAAACAAGACTTGGTGATCAAAATCCAAGCTTTGATCTTCCTGTCTAACCCCGAATCTAAAGAAATTTAACTGTTCTAATAAGCTAAAGGAAACCTAAGAATCTTCAAGTTATGGAAATAGGAAATTAATCAAAAGTGTCAGCATCACAGAAAATTCAGTAGAAGCTCTGTAAAAGAGAGATGTGCCTAGCATAAAGCCACATCAGACAACTAAAGGAAAGAGAGGTCTTTATCTCTCTAAGCCTCTAAATGTCCACTCTAGTCACAGGGTAAAAGGATGCTGCCTCTCTGACTAACTAAACACCACTTTAATCACTGAAGAACTTTCCAGTAGCTGACATTATTGCCAGTAACTTTCCATTGTCAGTGCACAGTTGTAAGTTGCAACTGTCATTAGCCTTTCATCTCTCGGACGGAGCATCAGGACGACCTTGGATCACTCCCGTGTCCAGGAACCCAGAGGGGCGTTCTTTCTCATAGCTCCTCGTTAATTCTACTCGTCCTTGGCAATTTGTCTTCCCACACCTCTTTATCTAAGACTAACAATAAACTTTTAATTAATTGGAAACTTGTGCAGAAGCACCTCAAATAAAGAAATATGGAGCAAGAGCAAAAGTCTACGTTGAAGGTTAAACACAGAAAAACATTTCAGGCCTTAACTCCAGCGAACTTAACTTAGAAATCAATCCACATTTGAATACACGATTGTTCACACATTTCTCATAAGCACAATAAATTATGGATAACTATGAAAATATATCTTTTAACTAAGATATCATAGTACCAATACATTTGGATAATATTGAGTACATGTGTATTTCTTCAATCAGTAGATGTCATTAGAGAGCATACATAAGACTTTTCTACATTTCTAATTCGATACATGGCTTTTCAGTGCACCATGTTTACATGAATACCTCTGAGCACACTTTATATATTGTCATTGATTATATTTTCATGTGACGTCTTGAATTCCTAGAGGCACAGCCAAGTTATGCTCTTTCACAGGCCCATCTTTGAAAATCAGACAGTATCAGGGTAAAATTAATCATTTGCCAGGATCGTCTCTCAAAAGCTGGCAGGGCTTGGGCCAGAGCCAGGAGTACTTTGTTTCACCCTCAGAAAGGTGGGCAGGACCGAGAAATAGACTGTCAATTGTCAAAAATGCATCTGAGATGCCGACAGGGCTGTGTAGAAGCCAATCACAAGGTGCATTTTCTTCTAAAAACTTGATAGCGTTGATTCTAATTAGTCACATATCAGATCACTGACTCTCATGAAGGGTTAGTAGATTTGAGCACATGGTTTAAGTCATACACATAGCTGGATCACAATCTGAAATGCAAGCTGGCCTTGGGCTTAGCCGATAACTTATAAATCTTACCCTCATACCTAATTACATTTGTCCCAGCCATACTGCCTTACATAAAGGAAAAAATGTATAAAAATTTTGAAGGTTGTACAGATCCATGATTTGAAAACAAATAATAATTACATAAAATATATTTTCATGTAGCCTTAGAGCCCGCCGAAGCAGGCTATGCCAGCCATTAAAGGTATGCACCAGCGTTAAAGACCCGAGGCGAGGGCCTTTAACAAGGGAGTGGGACTTTAATTGCCAGTATAGCCCAGCTACAAAGGGCTAAAAGGCTATTAGAACTTCTGCCACTAGAGGGCTGAATGTTTTAATAAATAAAAGAAAGTCTTCACGGAGCCCGAGGGGATTAACCCCTTCCCCGACAAGGACGTAACGGTCATATCCTTGGCTGCAGCGCTACCTCCAACTTTGCTTGAAATCACACATTTTTCACATATTTTTACAATGGAACCTTCCGGAATCTGGAGGAATCCACAAAATTACTACCACCGAACATTGACACATCTATACCGATAAAAATTCTGCCCCACTTGTCAGCCTAATAATGTTTTTTTCAAACTGCTGTTCTGGACCTCCTTTGGTTCTCCCTCAATTTCAACATGTTTGTGGCTCTTCCCTGTCACAGGTACTTGGCCGACCTACACAAGTGAGGTATAATTTTTATCGGGACACTGAGGGGAACGTTGGGTTTGTAGGAAATTTGTGCTGGTGAGGTTTGCTGAGGATTTTGGGTAAGAAAAAACTGGGAATCCACGCAAGTCACACCTCCCTGAACTCCCTCGGATGTCTTGTTTTCAGAAATGTCTGGGTTTGGTAGGTTTCACTAGATGGCTGCTAGGCCCAGAACCAAAAACGCAGGTGCTCCCGCAAAAACAAATTGTTCTGTATTTGATCATTTTGATGTGTCCACGTAGTGTTTTGGGGTATTTCCTGTCGCGGGCACTAGGCCTACTCACACAAGTGAGGTACCATTTTTAATGGTGGGGGAATGCTGGGTAGAAGGAAGTTTGTGGCTCCCCTCAGATTCCAGAACTTTGCAGCACCGAAATGTGATGAAAAAGTGTTTTTTTTGCCAAATATTGAGGTTTGCTAAGGATTCTGGGTAACAGAACATGGTGAGAGCGCCACCAGTTACCCCATCATGGGTCCCCCTAGGTGTCTAATTTTCAGAAATGTTCAGCTTTTCATAGGTGCCGGATAAGGTAGAGGCCAAAATCCACAGCTATGCACTTTGCAAAAAACAGGTCAGTTTTCTATTGGAAAATGTGATGTGTCCATGTTGTGTTTTGGGGCATTTCCTGTCGCAGGCACTAGGCATACCCACACAAGTGAGGTACCATTTTTATCAGGAGAATAGGGGGAACACTGGGTAGAAGGAAGTTTGTGGCTTTCCTCAGATTCCAGAACTTTCCATCACCGAAATGTGAGGTAAAAGTGTTTTTGTTGCCAGATTTTGATGTTTGCAAAGGATTATGGGTATCAGAACCTGGTGAGAGCCCCACAAATCACCCCATCCTGCATTCCCCTATGTGTCTAGTTTAAAAAAATGCACAGGTTTGGTAGATTTCTGTAGGTGATGGGTGAGCTAGAGGCCAAAATCCTCAGGTGGCCACTTTCCAAAAAACATGTCAGATTTGAATGTAAAAATGTGATGTGTCCATGTTACTTTTCCTGTCGCAGGCACCAGGCCTACCCACACAAGTGAGGTGCCATTTCTATCGGGAGACCTAGGGGAACACAGAATAGAAGAACAAGTGTTATTGCCCCTTGTCTTTCTCTAAAAAATTTTCTTCCAAATGTAAGACAGTGTGTAAAAACAGACGTCTATTTGAGAAATGCCCTGTAATTCACATGCCAGTATGGGGGCCCTGGAATTCAGAGATGTGCAAATAACCACTGCTTCGCAACACCTTATCTTGTGCCCATTTTGGAAATACAAAGGTTCCCTTGATACCTTGTAGGAAAGTACCCTCTTTCTAGCCATGGTGACCCCATTTTCTGCCTGGTGTCAGTGTCTTGTCTGTGTTCACTGGGATCCTGCTAACCAGGACCCCAGTGATTATGCTCTCTCCCAAAACTCTGTATTTCACTTACAACTAGCATACTGGTGCCCCCTTATAAGTCGCTTGTATATGGTACCTAGGTACCCAGGGCCTTGGGGTTCCAGGGTATCCCTATGGGCAGCAACATATATTTTGCCACCCATGCAAAGGCTTCTGCAGGACTGCAAGCACCCTTTCACTGCCATTTGCACTGCACCAAGTCACTTATACATCACCCCTGTAGCCCTTAGGGCAAGGTGCAAAGTACCTGTGTGTGAGGGCACCCCTGCATTAGCAGAGGTGCCCCACGACCTCTGGGATCATTTTCCTGGACTTCATGTCTGCAGGGATACCATTTAAGGCGTGTACTGGACATAGGTCACTACCTATGACCAGATACATAATGGTAATTTTGACCAAAGCATGTTTGGTATCAAACATGTTGGAATCATACCCCAAGGCTTTTCCGTGCACGGTGGGGGCTCCTTAGAGGACCCCCAGTATTGCCATTTCACCCTTCTGAGGTTTTCCAGGCAGCCCGAGCTGCTGCCTCCTCACAGACAGGTTTCTGCCCTCCTGTTGCTTGAAAAGCTCGAACCCAGTAAGGCAGAACAAAGGATTTCCTTTAGGAGAGGGGTTACACCCTCTTCCTTTAGAAATAGATGTTACAGGCTTAAGAGGGCTACCCTCCCCTAGCCACTGGAAATGCTTTGAATGGCACATTTGGTGCCTTCCTTACATAAACCTGTCTACACCAGTTCAGGACCCCCAGTTCCTGCTCTGGTGCAAAACTGGACAAAGGAAAGGGGAGTGCCCCCATCAATGGTGCTCAGAGCTCCTCCAGACGGTCTCTGGGTTTTGCCATCTTGGATTGAAAGTTGACAGGGAACTCCTCTGGGAGCATCTGAGTGGCCAGTGCCAGCAGGTGACGTCAGAGCCCTCCCCTGATAGGTGCTTACCTGGTTAGGTGATCAATCCCCTTTCAGGGAAATTTAGGGTCTCTTCTTTGGGTGGTTCCGCGGATTCGGATTGCAAGACTCCAGCAGGAATCCTCTGCATCCTCCACTGCAACAAAGAAGCAAGACGCCTTCTGCAACATTGTATCTCTGGCTTCTGCCAGCAACTGCAACTGTTTCCTGGTCGTGTATCCTCTGAAGACAGTCTGTCTTCAGCCTGCATCAGAAGAGCAAAGGAATCTCCCTTGGGGTGAAGGAGTCACTCCCATGCTTCTGCAGGCACCAACTGCAATGACGAATGGCTGTGTGGATCTCTTCTGCTAAGCTGCATGGATCCTGCATCACGGGCGGGGGACTGAAGTGGTCCCGACGGTCCTCTCCTTCAACTGTCCAACTTTGGTGGAGGTAAGAGCATGCCTCTCCACGCAAGACACTATCCCCATGCACCACGTGTTTTGCAGCTGCCAAGGCTTGTTGGCATTCTTCCTCCAAGTCCTTCATGCATCTTGTAGCTCCGGCCCCCAGCTCCTAATCTTGTGACGCACAGTTTCCTGAGTGGTTCTCCAGCAGCATGGTAGCCTTTGTAATAGTGCTGCGTGGGCCTCTTCTGCAACTTTCTTGTCCCTGTGGGACTCCTGAGTCCACTGCCTGGCCTTCTGTGGGCTCACTGAGTTGCTGAGGGCCCCCTTTGACTCTCTCTCCTGGGTAGAGTCCACCTAGTACTTCCTGGTCCCGGGCAGCGCCATTTTCCACTAACCGCGAGCTTTGCGTGTGCCAAGGCTTGTTGGTGGACTCCGACAATGCAAACCCAACTGCAATCCTCCAGCTGGCATGGGACATCACTTGCACCCTCTAGGAACCTGACTTCATCTTCTTGGGTGCAGTACTGACTTTTCTTCTTCACCGGTGGTTCTCCCTTTGCACCTTCATCGGGTTTAGCAGGGGCTCCTGCTCTTCTGTGCTTCTTGGACTTGGTGCCCTTCTTCCGCAGGTCTTCTTGTCCAGGAATCCACTGTTGGTGTCTTGCAGTCTCTTCTGGGTTTTGCATAATTCTTCTAGTTTCTGTGTGTGTTCTGGGAAAGTTACTGTGATTTACTCCTACTTTCATGGTCACTGGGGTGAGTTCTAGTACTTACCTTTGGGGTTTTCTAGTACTTCCAGCCCCCCTCTACACACTGCACTTGCCTAGGTGGGAGGTGGACTTTCGCATTCCACTTTCTTAGTATATGGTTTCTGCTCCCCTTAGCCCTATTTCCAACTCTTGTGATTTTCACTAATTGCACAGTTTTCTGTTTCTATGTCTATGTCTGCATACTAGTGTATATAATTTGTGTATTACTTTCCTCCTAAGGAAGCATAGGGGGTCATTCTGAGTTTGGCGGGCGGCAGTCGCCGCCCGCCAAACTTACCCCGCCGAATGACCGCTCCGTGGTCATTAGACCGCGGGGGCCATTCAGACTTTCCCGCTGGGCCGGCGGGCGCCCGCCAAGGGAGCGCCCACGGCCCAGCGGGAAAGGCCCTGCAACACAGAAGCCGGCTCCGAATGGAGCCGGCGGTGTTGCAGGGGTGCGACAGGTGCAGTTGCACCCATCGCGATTAGCAGACAGTGAAAATCATGCTGGGGCCCTGTGAGGGGGCCCCTGCACTGCCCATGCCAGTGGCATGGGCAGTGCAGGGGCCCCCAGGGGCCCCATGACACCCGTTCCCGCCATCCTGTTCCTGGCGGTAAAAACCGCCAGAAACAGGGTGGCGGGAAGGGGGTCGGAATCTCCATGGCGGCGCTGCTTGCAGCGCCGCCATGGAGATTCAGCCCAGACAGGTGAAATCCGGCGGGAAACCGCCGGATCCCCTTTTCTGACCGCGGCTTTACCTGTGCTTCCGTTGCCCGTGGCCCTGGCGGTCTAGGACCGCCAGGGTCAGAATGAGGGGCATAGTCTCTATGGTATTTATGGCACTTGTGTCACCAAAATAAAGTACCTTTATTTTTGCAACACTGAGTATTTCTTTCATGCGTGTGAGCACTGTGTGACTATAGTGGTATTGCATGAGCTTTGCATGTCTCCTAGATAAGCCTTGGCTGCTCATCCATAGCTACCTCTAGAGATCCTGGCTTCTAGACATGGCTTACATTTCACTAAAAATGGATAACTGGACTTGGTATAAGGTGTAAGTGCCATAGATACCCACTACACACCGGGCCAGGCTCCCACATACCTATTTTTCACTCTTTATATTTTACCAAATAAATTGCTGTATACCCAGTATGCAATGAAAACCCGTTGCAAGGTGCAGTTCATTTATTGGCTCTGGGTAGCTAGGGTTATTGATGAACCTATAAGCCCTATATATCCCTGCAACCAGAAGAGTCCAGCTGACGTAATGGTATATTGCTTTTGAAAATCTGACATCGCGAAAAAAAGTTACAGATTAAAATGTGGATAGAAATGGCTTTTTTTTCACCTCAATTTAAATATTCTTTTTGTTTCAGCTCTTATTTTCTGTAGGAAAACCATGTAGGATCTACACAAATTACCCCTTGCTGAATTCAGGATTTTGTCTACTTTTCACAAATGTTTAGCTGTCTGGGATCCAGCAGTGGTTTGACACCCATTTCTGTCACTAACTGGAAGGAGGCTAAAAGCACAAAAATAGTAAAAATGAGGTACGTCCCAGTAAACTGCCAATATTGCATTGAAAAAAAAATGTGGCTTTCTGATTCAAGCCTACCTGTTCCTGAAAGCTGGGAAGATACTGATTGTAGCACAGCAAACCCTTTGTGAATGCCATTTTCAGGGAAAAATACATATGCTTTCTTCTGCAGCACTTTTTCCCATTTAAAAAAAAACAAGATTTTAGCTATATTTTGGCTAATTTCTTGGTGTCCTCCCCTCCAGGAGAACCCACAAACTCTGGGTACCTCTAGAATCCCTAGGGTGATGGAAAAAAGGACACAAATTTGGTGTGTGTAGCTGTAGGAAAGTACCATCTTGCCTGGCATGTTACCCCCATTTTTACTTGTGTGTCAGATTGTTTTTGCCTGTCTCACTGGGATCCTGCTAGCCAAGACTCCAGTGCTCATAGTTTGTGGCCTGAATGTGTTCCCTGTGTGGTGCCTAACTGTGTCACTGAGGATCTGCTAACCAGAACCTCAGTGCTTATGCTCTCTCTGTCTTTAAAATTGTCACTACAGGCTAGTGACCATTTTTACCAATTCTGATGGCACACTGGAACTCCCTTATACTTCCCTAGTATAGGGTACCTAGGTACCCAGGGTATTGGGGCTCCAGGAGAGCCCTACGGGCTGCAGCATTTCTTTTGCCACCCATAGGGAGCGCAGACCATTCTTACACAGGACTGCCACTGCAGCCTGAATGAAATAACGTCCAGATTATTTCACAGCCATTTTACAGTGCACTTAAGTAACTTATAAGTCACCGATATGTCTAACCTTCACTTAGTGAAGGTTAGGTGCAAAGTTACTAAGTGTGAGGGCACCCTCGCACTAGCCAAGGTCCCCCCACATTGTTCAGGGCAATCTCCCCGGACTTTGTGAGCGTGGGGACACCATTACACGCGTGTACTACATATAGGTCAACACCTATATGTAGCTTCACAATGGTAACTCCGAATATGGCCATGTAACATATCTAAGATCATGGAATTGTCCCCCCATGCCAAATCTGGTATTGGGGTGCCAATACCATGCATCCCTGGGGTTCCAGCATGCACCCTGGGTACTGCCAAACTAGCTCTCTGGGGTTTTCACTGCAGCTACAGCTTCTGCCAACACACAGACAGGTTTCTGCCCTCCTGGGGTCTGGGCAGCCCAGTCCCAGGAAGGCAGAACAAAGGATATCCTCTGAGAGAGGGTGTTACACCCCCTCTCTTTGGAAATAGGTGTTAAGGGCCTGAGAGGAGTAGCCTCTCCTGGCCGCTGGAATTGCTCTGAAGGGCACCAATGGTGCCCTCCTTGTATAAACCAGTCTACACCAGTTCAGGGATCCCCCAGGCCCTGCTCTGGTGCAAAACTGGACAAAGGAAAGGGGAGTGACCACTCCCCTGTCCATCACCACCCCAGGGGTAAGGCCCAGAGCTCCTCCAGTGTGTCCCAGACCTCTGCCGTCTTGAATCCAGAGGTGTGAGGGCACAATGGAGGCCTCTGAGTGGCCAGTGCCAGCAGGTGACATCAGAGACCCCTCCTGATAGGTGCTTGCCTGGTTAGGTGGCCAATCCTCCTCTGAGGGCTATTTAGGGTCTCTCCTGTGGGTTTCTCATCAGATAACGAATGCAAGAGCTCACCAGAGTTCCTCTGTATCTCTCTCTCTTCGACTTCTGCCAAGGATCGACTGCTGACTGCTCCAGGACACCTGCAAAACCACAACAAAGTAGCAAGAAGACTACCAGCAACATTGTAGCTCCTAATCCTGCTGGCTCTCTCGACTGTTTCCTGGTGGTGCATGCTCTGAGGGTTGTCTGCCTTCACCCTGCACTGGAAGCCAAGAAGAAATCTCCTGTGGGTCGATGGAATCTTCCCCCTGCTAACGCAGGCACCAGATCTCTGCATCACCGGTCCTCTGGGTCCCCTCTCATCTCGACGAGCATGGTCCCTGGAACACAGGAGCTGGATCCAAGTGACCCCCGACAATCCAGTGGTCCTTCTGTCCAAATTTGGTGGAGGCAAGTCCTTGCCGCCCCACGCTAGACAGTAATCCTGTGTACAGCGTGAACTGCAGCTGCTAGGGCTTCTGTGCACTTTTGCAAGGAATCCTTCATACACAGCATAGCCCAGGTCCACAGCACTCCGTCCTGCATTGCTCAACTCGCTGAGTTGACCACCAGCTTCATGGGACTCTTCTTTGTAGTGTTGAGATGACTGTTGTGCTCAGATTTCTTGAACCTCTGCTCAAGTGCTTCTGTAGGTGCTGCCTGCTTCTGCATGGGCTCTCTGTACTGCTGAGTGCCCCCTCTGTCTTCTCCTCCAAGGGGCGACCTCCTGGTCATTCCTGGGCCCAAGCAGCACCCATTTTCTTCAACCCCGACCTTTGCAACTAGCAAGGCTTGTTTGCCGTCTTTCTGCATGGAAACAACTCTGCATCCTACAGCACGCTGTGGGACATCTTCTGTGCAAAGGAGAAGTTCCTGGCATCTTCCATTGTTGCAGAATCTTCAGCTTCTTCCACCCAGAGGCAGCCATTTTGCACCTTCATCTGGGGTTTAGCGGGCTCCTGCCCCCCCTGGACACTTTTGTGACTCTTGGACTTGGTCCCCTTCTTTTGCAGGTCCTCAAGTCCAGGAATCCGTCTTCAGTGCTTTGCAGTCAGTTGTTGTCTTTGCAGAATCTCCTATTACGACTTTAGTGTGTTTCTGGGGAAGTAGGGTAACTTTACTCCTACTTTTCAGGGTCTTGGGGTGGGGTATCTTGGACACCCTTAGTGTTTTCTAACACTCCCAGCGACCCCCTACACACTACACTAGGCCTGGGGTCCCTAAGTGGTTCACATTCCACTTTCTTAGTATTTGGTTTGTGTTGCCCCTAGGCCTATTGCATCCTATTGTATTCTACAGTGTTTGCACTACTTTTCTAACTGTTTACTTACCTGATTTTGGTTTGTGTGTAGATTTTGTGTATTTTACTTACGTCCTAAGGGAGTATATCCTCTGAGATATTTTTGGCACATTGTCACGAAAATAAAGTACCTTTATTTTTAGTAACTCTGAGTATTGTGATTCTTATGATATAAGGGGTCATTTTGACCTCGGCGGTCTTTTGTGAAGACCGCCGAGGGACCGCCGTGCAGAAGACCGCCAGTGTTGGCGGTTTGCCGCTCGGCTTATTATGACTGTTGACAGCTCGAGGGACCGCCGTGCAGAAGACCGCCAGTGGTGGCGGTTTGCTGCTCGGCTTATTATGACTGTTGACAGCTCTCTGTCCTTTTTCGGACGGAGAGCTGCCAACAGCCATACTGGCGGGTGGCGGGGAAGTGGAGGTTGCTCCACCTCCACCGCCACGTCAACAGAACACCGCCCACCGAATCACGTCCTGTGATTCGGCGTGGCGGTGTTCTGTTGACTGTGTGGTGTCGGCGGAGCAGCCCCCATGGCTCCCGTCCCCTCCCGGAGGATCGTCGGACCATGTAAGTCGATCGTCCGTGAGGGGAGGGGGGTGGGGGGTTGTTGTGTGTTTTGTGCGTGCATGGGTGTGTGCATGTGTGCATGTAGCGGGGATGTCTGAGTGCCTGTATGCTTGCGGGGGTGTCGTGAGTATGGGAATGAGTGCGTGTATGTCTGTGGGTATATCTGTATGGATGTGTGCGTGTATGTTTGAATGTGGGTGTGCGTGTCAGACTGTGTGTGTGGATGTTTGCATGTATGTTGGTGTGTGTGCATGTATGTGTGTTGGTGGTGCCTGCGTGCGTGTCGTGTGTGAGTGAGTGATGTTTTGTTGGGGTCGGGGTGGGGAGGGAGGCCCTGCCACCTTTGGGGGGTGGCAGGGGTGGTGGGGTGTGTAGGGTTGAGGGTGTCGGGTGGGGGGTATTGGAGACCCCTATCAGTGCCAGGGAAGGAATTCCCTGGCACTGATAGTGCTTACCGCCATGGATTTCATGGCGGTTTCAAACCGCATGAAATCCATGGTGGTCAGCTGGGTCCAAATACCGCCGGCGGTATAGTGACGGCCTCCGGGCTGGAGACCCAGGTCTCCAGCCCGGCGGTCGTCTCCGCCCTGGCGGGCGGAACGGAGAACCAGCGGATGACCATGGCGGTAACTGCCATGGTCATAATTCGAAAAAAAAGACCGCCAGCCTGCTGGCGGTCTTACCGCCGCTTCTCTGCCTTCCGCCAGGGTCATAATGACCCCCATAGTGCTATATGATATAAGTGGTATAGTAGGAGCTTTGCATGTCTCCTAGTTCAGCCTAAGCTGCTCTGCTATAGCTACCTCTATCAGCCTAAGCTGCTAGAACACTACTACTCTACTAACAAGGGATAACTGTACCTGGCACAAGGTGTAAGTACCATCAGGTACAACTATAAGCCAGGCCAGCCTCCTACAGTAGCTTATGTGGACAAAATGTTATAAGGGCCTAAGCACGAAGTATCCCACTTAGCCAAAAAAAGGCTTGGCACAAGAGGGGGAAAAGGCCTGGCAGCGAAGGGGTTAAAATCCTGTTGGGCTCCGTGAGGTCTTTGTTCACATCATTGAAATGATGATGCTCCAGGCTTTTACCAGCCAGTAAAGCCCAGAGCACTCCATTGTCTCCAATGTAGCTCCCAACATTCCACTGTTCTAATCCTATATAAACACACAAAGCCAATTGAAGACATTGGGACACTAGTAATTTCATTAAGTTGCTTGAACCCTGGGCCCTTTCATAATCTATTGATCTTCATGGCTGTAATGTAATAATCTGTCACCAATCAAACATACAATAGTAAAAATCTTATAGTGTACATTAGCCCGCCTCTGAAATCTACCATAGCCCCTATCACAAGTGTTCTAAATTAGGCAGCAAAAAGAGTAAAGAAATAGGATCACATCACCCTTTTCTGAGCGACCTTTACTGGCTTCCATTTGAAGCCAAACCAACTTCACCATGGCATTCATCACACATTAAGACCTCAGTTGAGGCCTCCCAAGTGTGAAAGATATTTATGATTAATAACGAATGTGTGCTTAGTAACATGAATGTTTTAAACAAAAAATAAAAACACTCCACTTTATAAAACAAAATGTTCCTACACTAGACCAAACTAGGTCTGACTCCATTTTATATTTATGAGAGTTCATGCTTTCATTTCTTCTCTCATTGTCCATAGCAAAATGTGCACTAAGGGAATGCTCTGTGTTGACATGCTGTTGTCAATGGACTCTGGAGGAAGCTTTCCTTCCAAATGTAACTGTTCGAGGTCTTCCATGGCCGTGTCTCTGTAGTTCCATTCATTATGTGAGAGTGTCATTGTTTATTGTGTAACTAGATTTGGACGGTCACATCTAATGACATTAGGTCAGGAGAGGTCTAATAATAATTTGCTTAGGGGACATTGTTCAAGATCTGTTGCAGTAATTCTGTATTATGATTGGTTGAGTCTTCATTTTATGCTGACTATGTGATTTCCACTATATATTTTGTTACCAAAAGGCCTTACTTTGAAGGTGAGCCACAAATCATTCCTTGATTCTTAGAGAGCAGACCCCTTTTCAGTCTGTCTTATGTTTAGGACTTAAAATAATGTTTATATTTTCTCTGAGGCTTGACTTTATATCAGACCTTTTGCTACATTTGACCGAGCCTTTTGCTAATTCACTACATTTGATTAATTATGCATTTTTACTAACTTTAAGACTAACCATATTTTGCCTTCTGTGATGCACTTTAATTAGTTAATACACTTTTATGGTACTTACTTAAACTATGTGTCAAGAAGGTATATTTAATTGAATATGCTGATTGTTTTGTTGCCACTTTTGACTTAGTTAGGGACTGATTACCTCATAGATTCTTGAGGCTAAAACCGCCCTCTATTCTGCAAAGGCACTTTATCTTATACATATTATGTATTTATTTAGATCACTGTCTTATTTTATATTATTTTTACATTATTTTTCCATTTTTGAATTAGGTTACACATATGTTTTGGTAATGTATATTTGAGTTAATTTGTAGTTTTAAGTTCTTATATTTAAGTGAATGTATTTTTAAAATGGTTGAATTCATGTTTTTATATTTTTAAAGAATATATATATTTTATTTACATTACTTGTTAAAAGCCCGTAATTTACATTATATTATTATTTTCTAATTTAATATTTTAAATATATTACTTATAATTCAATATATATTATTAATATCATATTCTTACATTTTTGGTCTATTCTGTTTCAGGACATTTTTGAAACAATATTTTGGTAGTTTGCTTACAAAGTATGCAAACTTCATATTTTTGTAGATATTGCTTACACAATATTCTTGTGTCACAATACTTCTTTATACAACCCTCCTACTAGTAGCAGAAAATAGTCAAAAATTATTTATTACGATTGAAACATATACCTGTTTATAACTAGAGAAAAGAAGCGACAAAGAACAAGTGATGGATGGAATGCTAAACAATGTCAAACATTCACCCCCAGTACAGAGATCTGGGCCTAAATTCATTGTTTTTTTGCTACCCAGGCCATTCCAGTTTGGACACAGCCACATGCAAATAATTCACCCTGCTCCCCATGGGAACAGTCTGGTCTGAACTGTTAGGCCAGGTCCTCCCTTGATCAGAAATAAGCTTCCTGGGACTGGTTTTGGGGTAGCGCCCTCATCAGCCAGGGTAGGTTGACTCCAGTGGCATAGGGGGCACGAGACCCACGTCTGGGCATACCTCTCCCACTTAGGGAGACAAATGTAAAAAAGGACAAGCAATAGACAAAACGCTGGACAATGTCAGACATTCATACCCAGTACAGAGATCTGGGCCTAAATCCATTGTTTTCTTGCTATCCATGCCATTCCAGTTTGGACCCAGACATATGCAAATCATTTTTGACCCTGCTCCCCATGGGGACAGAGTCCAGTGCGAACTGCCAGGCCTGGCTCTCCCTGGATCTGAAACAAGCAACCTGGGACCACTTTCGAGGTATCTACCCTAATCAGCCAGTCTAGCTTGACTCTAGTGACATAGGGAGCACAGGACCCACGTCTGGGCATACTTGTCCCACTGACGGTGATAAATACAAAAATGAACAAGTGATGTCTGGAATACAGAACAATGTCAAACTTTCAGCCCCAGTATAGAGATCTGAGCCTAAATCCATTGTTTTTTTTTTGCTAACCGTGCCATTCCAGTTTAGACCCAGCCATACGCAAATCAGTTTCGACCCTGCTCCCCATGGGAACAGTCCAGCCTGAACTGTCTGGCCAAGTCCTCCCTGGACTGGAAACAAGCATTCTGGGAATGGTTTTGGGGTGTCACCCCTCATCAGCCAGGCTAGCTTGACTCTAGTGGCATGGGCAGCACGGGACCCACGCCTGGGATACCCTAACCACTTAGAGTGACATTAGCAACACAAAAGGATGATGGACAGAGTACTGAAACACTCAAACCCGGTCACAGATCTGGTAAGGTGCCTGGAATGCTCCCTCTACCCTGCTGTGGGCAGTGTGAAGTTTTATAAAAACATACATGTTATTCTAAGAACTGCCCTGATGTGACAACACATATCCTTCTGTGTAGGGTAGACAATGTACTCTTTGGACCAGCAGTACCTGGTAAATATCATGTATAGCCTTGGGTTGAGCATAGGATGAAAATGTTGTGCAAAGAAATGAATAACAAAGTCTGCATGGAAGGTTAACTGATAAAAGAATGAAAAACATCTTCTAAAATAAAGCTTTGCTAAAATAATGAAAGAAATAGAAGTGAAATATAATTAGGTGAGAGGGCACAGGCATCAGGCCCAAGCCTAAATAAGGGGCCTGTGTAAATGCTAAAATAACCTCCTGACACTCTCCCCATTTTTGGTTCAAAGGTGCAGAGGTCTGTAATAAAACCTAATACTAAAATGACCTTTCCTATTCACTAAAAACAAGCTAAAATATATTGAATGAGATAAATGGTCCATGTCGACAAGCAAAACAGACCAAATCTGAGCCAAATTAATAATTTCTAAAACTCCAACATCACATTAGGCCAAATGTCAGCAAATCAACAATAATCATGATCTTTTAAAAAATCGCCAACATCATCAATTGTTATGGACTCTAGGAAAGACCCCACATTGGCAGATGATAAAGTAACCAGTTCCTTGACAAGGAACGCGAAGGAGCACTCATGGTCCGCTGCCTCAGCCATAACTTCAACCGAGGCGGCAGTTTCCTATGTAGTGCCAGATGTTGTAGTACCAAGAGCCACTTAATCCATAAAGAGCTGCTCATAGGAAGCTTCCGTAGGAATCACAATCTCATTGTGCATGTCTGTTAATTAGCCCTCATTGAGAACACAAACAGACCAGCGTCCAAACAAGTTATGTGCTGAATGTTGACACACACTTCCGGTGCATGTTCGAATGGGCACCACAAATATCGAAAGACGGGCTGCACACAATTCAGAACCGGTCTGAATGAGAAAGACTAGTTAGACTCCTGTTCTTCCAGTAGTGGTGCTCCAAAATACTGCACCATGCAGTCACAACACAGATGGGCTAGTGGAAGCGCCATCAGTCATCCTTGTTGAGATGGGACAGCCATTGCGAATGAAAAGTAGTAACAACAAAATGCCACCAATTATCGCCAAAGTAACAGGGAATCCCCACAAGATACTTGAAAAAATAAATTGTATGGCTCAAGGTATTAAGCTAACTATAGTGGTTTAGGTGCTGACAAAACCAGAACCACCAGCTTTCAAGAAGTGTACAATCCCAGCGGTTTAAAAATGAGACCTATGAGTACACCGAAATGTCTTGGAAAGTTTGTATTTAAAAGGGAATGTATCTCTATGGATGACCTCACCACTTGGAGAGCATAGGTCTCGCAGGCAAATGTAAGCACCAGCTCAGCTTGTCAAAATTTGCATTTGAAGTAGCAATATGAGGCGAAATTTTTGCTATTTTTATCTCTCGTGTGGGGGGAAAAAGCATATTTCCGCAACATGTAACAATTTTAGAGACCAAAACTACAAAAGCAATTCTGGCTTTCATACCAAAACAGCAGATTTTGTTCATCATCACATAACTTCCATTTGACAGCACGTGGAATGCCAGACGAATCAAAGGGACAGGGACCCCCGTTAGGTAACAGGCTAAATTTGCAGCTGAAGCATTACATGCTCTGTGCAGGGACAGCTGTTTACAAATCATTGAATAAATGACTTACAGAAGTCTCACATTTATTTCCGCTAAGAAAGACCTCCTTCATGCCAATGAAACATTTGTATGTAAGAAGGGTACCTATCACGCCTCATGGATGTAGCTATCTCCTAGCTTTTCAAATCTGCCAACAGCAATGTGCTTCAAACACGAAGTGAATAGAAGTGTTGAGATAGGCAGATTAATAACCCTGTGTATTAACCAAACTGTAGATGGTATTTCCACCACAGTGAAAGGCAGCTTTTTAAACTTTTTGATGTTTAACAAAAAACATGTTGCTTCTTTCTTAGCCATCATTTGTTGCTGTCACATTAGATTAAACATGGCAAACAATTCCCTAGAGATGACATGTTGCTAGGACATCCAACCACTTTTCAGAACTTGTAACGTCTAACCTAACTACATAATGGCATAATGCACCTAAGCTGACTCTGTCCATGTTGTAAAAATGACGTCATTTTGTAGGATGTCATTTGCAGATGAAACAATGTTATTTAGGGTGTAAGTTTTCCTGATCTATTTGCCTTAACCGGACAGTGGTTTCTCTTTGTGAATGTTTGCATATTTTGTTATATATTGCATAAAAGAAACACTTTGTTTGTGGTTTTCTAGGACCTAGCAAGAACTTTTGTAAGTCTGGGTTTTCTGACAGGAGACTAAGGTGTTCTTTAGCGGCTGTTAATGTAGAAGATTTCAACCATTGTTGACATAATTTGCCCATGCTGTACGTGGTGATTATATCAGAGTGTTGTAATGATATATAATGAGGGCCAGGTCGACCCACACTAAAACCCGTGTAGTTTACAAAACACTCATGACAAGCATTTGTGTCCACTGGCCACAATAACAACCCCTTTGGACCTGAAAGTGTTGAGTTAAATTTTCAATTTTGGAGCCACCTGTCGAGCTGTTGTTCAGTAACATTTAAAATCTTTTTTCATTTGTCAAATTTAGCTGGTGAAGGAATACTGGGTGCATTCAATTCCTTAATTTTTGCTAAACCTAAACAACTTGTTTGTTGTACAGTTTCATTTAAGAATATAATTTACAAGAAAATAAGGCAAGCTCTAAACAAAGCTTCCCATCCCTGTATTTTCCAATTTCTAGTTCATAGCCTCCAATAGGCAACTGGGAAACAAATAAATCAGAATCGATTAATTTGATATCTGTTGACAGGAGATTCTGAAACTTCATAGGAGGCAATTTAAAATGATAAGACTCAGCACTTGTGAAAACATGCTCGTAAAAATATGTCGACTTTTCAACATAAGTTTTAGAACTTCCCACTGGTTAAGACGGACTATGTCCCATTGCGTGTAATTGTAGACATTTCTCGGGGTGCTGGCTTTATATAAAAAATAGTGTCTGCAAAGATGGTAACAGAACATTTCCCCATAATTTGCTGTTGTTTGGTAAACATCTTCACTTTAAAACACGGTATAATATTCAAGCTCAGAAAGCATAGAATCAACTATTTTCACATCTCAATCATCAGAAACCACCCCAAGTTTTATTATATTATTCAAAGAGACTTTACATATATATAGAATTTGAATCATCCATTGGTCTGAATATATCAAATGATACTTTATCCCAAATGATCCCATCAAGAATCAGTATAGCAAAAATGTTCAGTAGGGACAAGTCTCTGCAGACCTTATGTGAGGCTTCAAAACCTCATCCACCAGTTCAACAGCAGAGTGACTAGGAAGATAATGCCCATGTATCAGCAGAAAGAAAATGATGACAAAACCAATCCAAAGAAGGAAGGCAAACACAATAAGAGTACCCATAGATAATTCCATGGCCAAATTAGATAGTTAGTTTTAAGCCAATTGAATAGCTTACATGCTCTTCATACAGGTGCAGTGGAAGATGCTGAAGAGTTTGAAGAAGAATTGTTGATGTTGGGAAAATATCCAGAAGCAGTTTGAGCAAACACTGGAGCCGGTGTTGGAGAAGGAGAACTGGCAGCTGTATCCCTTGGTAGTTCATATTAAACAATTCCATCCCTCTGTGTGGAATTTGATTAATATTGCTCAGAACCTTGGACATTTCTTGTCATAGGTTTAGAAACAGTTACTAATGAAAGTTCATTTTTCACCCTTCCCAAGCTCGTCACTGTAGCTTAAATTTGGAAGAGTCACATCCTGATTAGCAGGGAGACAAGTTTGGGAGCTGCTATGGGGTCCTCGTGGCCTACTGTGTAGGACCGGCCACATCGTGTAACTTGATATTGTCAAATGAAACAAAGTGGTTTTCTTTGGAACCAGGCAGCGGTGGTAGAATGACATTTCTGGTACCGTGTATTCCCAGGACTGGAAACAGTGCTTGATATGATGGGTCAAATTCCTTCTTCACAGCAATCTTTTCACGCTCTAGATCCCCAATTTTTGACAGAAGGTGTGTCTGCTGTCATTGCACCACGACCATTAAGATCTGGAACATACATAGGTATGTCATACAGAACCTCATATGGGTTGCGCCCTCCCAAGAACTTTCTGAGCAGAATATTAGGAGCTCTCTGGACTACATACATGTGGTTAAGCCAACTACAGCCTGAACCTAGTACTCTGGCTGTTAAGGATTGCTTTAAGTCCTGGTTCTTCCATTTCATGATAGCGTTTCCCTCTTGATGATGTGGAGACGAGAAATACAGTTGGACCCCCATTGTCACCATAGTGTCCCTGAATGCCCTGGAGGCAAAGATAGGACCCTGGTCCGAGTGGAAAGCCACAACTGCATATGTTCTGATAAAGACATGTAAATCTTTAATAACAGTTTCAGCTTCTACTGAACTTTGTGGCCATACCCATAGAAATCTGGAGCAAAATGTATTTGTATGCATCATCAGGTGTTCCAAGTAAACACAGCATAATGGTATGTTGGAAACTAGGAGGGGTGCCTGCGGTCAGCGTTGACAGATGTCACAACAAAGGACATACTGTTTGGTCTGTTTGAATAGGCCTAGCTACGAATAGCGTTTCTGCAATAATGTGATTGTAGCCACCACACCTTCAGGGCAAAAGCAACCCATTCATGCGCTGCTTTTATTAGGTCTAGTATTTGGTCTTGGTTGGGGATCACACAATCACCGACCCCTGTTAATATTACGAATGCAACATTTTGGGCACTTAAATGGTAGTATTTGGCGAGATATGCTCTTGGCAAGAGTTTGCTGTCATTCGAAGCTTTCACAGCAGCCAGTGTTTCATCACCCAACCTCGTTTTGGAATAAGTAATCGCAGCAACAGAAGCCGTGGCTACTGCTGACTTGGCTGCTTCCTCATCCAAAGAGTTTCCTGCAACGTGTATTCCTACACGTTGATGGCCCATTGTATGTACTACATGGGTATTTGGTAGCGTCTCTTTTAGGTTAGCTACCTTCCCCCAAAGGAGCCTGTCTGAACCCATTCTGGCGCCAGCAATGCAGATATTCATTAAAGGACTGGACACAGTAATACAAATCACACACAATCAGTATTAGAATATCAGGATATGTGTTTACCAGTGCCATGAATAGAGCCTTAAGCTCTGCCAATTGTGGAGTTCAGTCCCCTAAGGTCTGCGTGTATGTGTTTTGGGCGTGGACCTTGCCATCCCTCATGAATCCATTCATGGCCGTGCAAGTGGGGGAGTATTGTTGTTTTGTGCCTACTGCTGGTTGTGCTAAACTATCAGTGTAAATAATCATTAGATATTGATCAAGAGGCAAAATGTTTGTAGATGTTGGATATTCAAGTTCATATTGAAGGAACTCCTGTGTCTGAAGTTTTGGATCAAAAATATAATCAACATCAGTGGCAGTCAGATAGGGGACCCATTGAATCCAACATGGATGTAATGCTTTTGCATTTGAAGCGCTGACTTTCATCACAGCCTTTCTGGACAGTATTAGGGTTGCAACAACAATTCATTTCCCCTGGGCTAGAGTTCTTTCTTTTATGACAGCCATCTGGACAGCAGTCAACATTTTCTCAGTGGGAGCAAAGTGTTGTTCAGCTGTTGAATACAAATGTGATTTGAATGCTATAGGGATGGTATCACCTTAATTGAATTTTACATAGGTGAACCCGATGGGACCAGATATTGTTTTGTTATCATGTGTGTGCAAGTGTTTTGCTTCAGATATGTCCTGTTATAACACTCTAACTGTCCAATATTTGTTTGAAAAATCTAGACATATCAGGCCATAAAGTTTTATGCATTGTGCATAATCTGGAATATGTGTTCTGCCAAAATTGAAAAAGCCCAAAAATGATTGTAGCTTTTTTATAGTGTTTGGTGGCTGTAATTGCGCACACTTTTCTAGAAAGTGAGGCGATAGTCTCTTTCCTTCATGTGATATCGTGTATCCCAACACTGAGAAAGGGAAATTTTGTTTTCTTGAAATTAAATTTGTAGCCTGAGGTGTGACTTGGGGCGTCAAGATGGCGGCAGCACCTTGAGAGTGCTCCGGATCCCTCCATCATTCACCGCCATCCACGCTGTGCCGGGGTCGTCTCCCTGAGCCCCTAGGGCCTGGCTGGGGTCGAGAGAATCCAAGGATTTAAACGGGGAAGCCGGACCGCCGCGACCCAGAGCTCCAGACTTCAAAGATCCTGTCAGGTGGGCACCCAAGGTAGCGGGGGCCCACTGAGCCCAGTGCATCGGCTGACCGCTTGCCGAGCACGGGGCAGCCGTGCGATGAAAGTCTGGAACTACCGCCCGCCTTCCTGGGACTGCCCCGGACAGCTGGAAAGGGGCACCCAGGAGACGGGTGCCTGGTGCAGTCGGCGCAGCAGCTGGATCGCCACTGAGGCTGGGGCCGCAGCACGGTGTGGCCTGGGTCTGGGTCGCCGGCTGAAAGCGGCTGCCCCTGGGATCTTGGCAGGCCTCGGGATCCTGGACCCGTGGAGTGGGATGCGTGCGTCTGGGATGCTGGTGCCCGGTGTGGCGGACGGCAGCCGGGTCGTGGCGTGCGCAGGGCGGCACGGAGGAGGAATGAGCCAGCGCTGGCCCGGTTGGCCGCAGCTGTCTGGCTGGATGGCGACGGCCACAGATCGGTGGCCGGGGGGCAGCGCCTCTGGAGGTTCTGGCGGTGGCCTCCCTAGGCACTGGAAGGGCGGCGGGCTGGTGAGTGGCCTGTGCTCGAAGCGCATTTAGCACTGGGGACCCCGCAGCTGTCTGCCCGCGAGAGGGACAGTGTGGAACCCCCCCCATGCCTGTTCCCTCCTAGGGGTGCCCTGAACCAAGAGGACCATCACCCACTGGGGCATAGAGAGAGTCTCTACAGATTTGCGACCTCTGAGGCCACGTTCGGGTCTGCAGAGGAGAGGAGGGCCCACGCTGAAGGGGGGGCCAGTCTGGCCAGGCTGGCTCCTTGACCCAGAAACGCAGTAGGGCTAGATTGCGGGCTCAGTTTGCCAATTTGGAGAGGTCACTGGGCCTTTGTGGCTGGATTTCATTGGGCCGGACTGGAGCTATGGGGAAAAACAGGCAGGCCAAACCCTCCTCCTCACAATCTCACATTGACAAGTTCACCACTCCGGCCGGGGTGAGCAAGGGTGGGGAAGTGGGGCTTCCGCCCTGGCTGATCAGATCGAAGGGGACACTGACACGATCCTGCGCACCATACAGTCCTCCCAGGCGGTGGTAGAAAATAAAATTGGAGAGGTCAGAGTCGACATGGCACTGTTGCGCCAAGATCTTCAGAACGCCTCAGCGCGACTCTCTGAGGCTGAAACCCGTGTGTCAACAGTGGAGGATGAGGTTCGGGATCTTAAAACAAAGATTTCTTGCCTTCTCACCTGTACACATGAACTACAACAGCGAGCGGAAGATGCAGAAAACCGATTGCGATGGAATAGCCTACGCTTTGTGGGGTTCCCGGAGGCGGTTGAAGTTTCTGATCCCGTGGAGCTCGTAGAGAAATGGATTAAGACATGGGTGCCTTCAGACAAATTGTCTGCCTCGTTTGCCGTTGAGCTTGCCCATAGAGCTCTTTCTGCAAAGCTCCCTCTTGGGGCGGCACCCAGGGCATTGATCACCTGCCTCCTTAACTTTAGGGATCGGGACACCGTGCTCTGGGAGGCCTGTGCTCAACAGGACATTTGCTACTAGAACTCGAGGATCCTGATCTTCCTGCACTATTCTCGAGAGGTCCAGGCGAAGCGGCGCTCCTATGAACAAGTAAAACAGAAACTGCGAGCGCTCAACCTGAAGTACATGCTCCTCTTCCTGGCCCGCCTCAAAGTCCTACATGCCAGCAGGGCGCACTTCTTCGACACACCGGAGGCGGGCTGGTAGTGGGCGCCGGAGGAGCAGCCGCTTCGGGAGGGAACCGGGGGTCCCCCTTCTCATCCTGAAGGATTGCTGGACACGGTACCTGGGGGGTCTCTGGGGGTCCCGGCCGCTCGGGCACCCTCAAACTGGTTCCCGTCGCCAGAGGCATAGGTCCTGAAGGGCCTCCCGGGTCCGTGGAGCAGACACCCCCTCGCCGTCGCCGCCTCGGAGGAGGTGGAAGGACTGAGTCAGACTTGTTTGAGGCCCCTGGGGCGACGATCGGCCCGACATGGCTTACTAATGGAGCGTAGCTGAAATCCGAAGCATTGGAGGGGTCCACCACTCCACACCACTACAGGGGTTACCCTACCTTTCCGTTGACTTGTTGGGGTTTTCTGGGACGACAGATGCTTCTTCAGTTGGGGAGGGGAAGTATAGAGAGGGGGGAGTTGGGAGGTACTGCATGAGTGTATTATTGTGTTGTTGTTTGTTTCTAGTTCTCAGTACCTGGAGACCCCATATGAAGGGACGCATGCAGAACACACAGACACCGGGCGAGTGCAGGGCCCACTGCCCACCGCACCGTTCCCGGCTCCAAGTTTTGACACTCCAGTTGTCCAGGAGATACTGGAGGATGACCTGTTCCAAGACATCACATGACGCACATGACAATAGTCTCCTGGAACGTTAATGGTCTCCTCGATAAGGACGGCAGTACTGCGCTCTGCACAGCACCTCCGACCTTCTATCCTACTTACTGGGGTCCACATGCCCGTTTTTGACCCGCTATGGCCTTGACCGGGCTTACCACTCTGGATACACGTGGGGGGCTCGGGCATGGTGATACTTCTCCACCGGGGATACCCCTTGACAGTGCAGCAGATCTGGGAGGACCCACAGGGGAGATATGTGGCCTTGACGGAAAGGTTAGACGAATGTAACATAAATCTACTGAGCATATATGCCACTCCTGCTGGGCTTGAGGGGTTCTTTGATGCCCTCACCGCCCTCCTCGCCCAAAAGCCTATGGGATTCACTGCCATGGGCGGTGACATGAACGCTGTCCTGGACCTGAATATGGACATTACGGGCACCTTGTCCAATGTCCGCCGTAGATGCTCGCGAGCTGTGACCCAATGGAGAATGAATACGGCACTTACAAATGCCTGGCTAGTGTGGCACCCCCGCCACCGGCAATGCACCCACAGTTCAGCGGCGCAACAGACCGAGGCCCATGATCCTTACACTGGCCACTGACCTCCCCCTAGTCACTCAGATCCAGATACATGCTCGGGGCCTCTCCGATCACGTGCCGATCTCAATGGTTATTAGCCACCCGGAGCAACACCAGAGTCCTGTGTGGTGTCTCAATGCTTGGTTCCTCCAAGACGAGACCTAATCTGCGGACCTCCATAAAGAGATTAAACTCTACTTTAGTGAAAATACTAGCTCGGTCCAATCCCGTATTACTCTCTGGGCAGCAGGTAAGGTCACAGTCCCGGGTCATGCGAAAAGTCTCCTACAAAGAAGGGAGACACAAGACCATATCACATCCCTCGAAGCCCGAGCACTCCTCCTGGAATGCAAGGCACTGGACCCCAGGACGGAGGGACACAGGCGAGCCCTGGAGCTGGTGAGACAAGAAATTAGAGCCCACTCCCTGGAGGAGGCAAAACAGATCTGGCGGGCAACACAGGCCCGATTCTATGGTTGGGGGGACAAAAACAGTAGGGTCCTATATTGGTTGGCCACCGGCCCCCTGAAGAGGCGAGTGATCCCCAAGATAATGTATGAGCCCTGGCAGATACACACGATTCCTCAAGACATAGCTGAGACCTTCGCCCACTATTATGCTGCACTATACAAGGTGGTACTTAGACTTCTTGTCGAACAACAGATGCCGCTACTGAATGAGATAAACATGCCAGTCCTCTCGGCCTCGGTAAGCAGAGGCCTTGATGACCCCATAACCCTACAAGAAATAGGGGAGGCCATTGCCAACCTTCATTCCGGAAAGACCCCGGGCCCAGATGGCTATCCGGCAGAATACTACTCCAGGTTCCGCGACCTCCTGGTGCCCCAGCTTCACGGCCTCTATACGGAGGTCCTGGAGGGGGGCGCCTTCCTTGCCGAACTGGACCAGGCCACAATATTTGTGTTGCCTAAATCTAGGCCGCCCTCCAGGCACTGTGCGGCCTATCACCAGACATCCCTAATCAACACTGAGCTCAAGATTTACCACAATTTATTGACTGGTCGCCTGCAGCTGGTGCTATGGCACTTGATTCACTCAGATCAGTGTGGCTTTATGCCCACCCGTAGTACTAGACACTGCTTACGGAGGCTCCATGTCGCCCTAGCACATAGACATGCACTCCGCACCCCCTTGCCCTCCTCCTAATTGACTGTGAAAAAAGCATTTGAAATGGCAGATTGGACGTACCTGGATCTGGTTCTCCGGAGGACGGGCCTGGGATCCCCTTTTCGGTGCATGGTTCACTTATTATATCAAGCGCCATCGGCCTGAGTCCTCGTGAACGGGAGGCTGTCGGAGGTCCTACAGATTGAGACGGGTACTAGACAGGGGTGCCCCCTGTCCCCCCTCCTCTTTGCCCTCGCCACAGAGCCCCTCACTCAGATGATCCACCAGGATGCCTTCTTGGAGGGATGGCGGTGGGGGGCAGGAGGCGGGGATCGCATTGCACTATATGCATATGACGTATTGCTTTACTTGTCGCACCCGGAAATAGGCGGCCCTCAGTATCTTCAACTGCTACATATCTTTGGTGAGGCGTCTGGCCTCAAAATGATTGCTAGGAAGTCTCTGCTGGTTCCGTTGTCTGAATCCCGAGCATTGGTTGACTGGCAGATGACCATTCTTATCCGACTATTAAGCTTCACATACCTCGGTATAAAAATCGCACTTGATCCCGACATGACCTGGGCCTTTAATCTCAACTTGCTCTCGCGAAGAATGAAGGCGGATCTGGGACGATGGCAGAATCTGCCACTTAACGTTAGGGATGCATAGCACTGTCTAAAATGCTGATCCTACCCTGTTTTCTAAATATCCTCCAGAATCTCCCCATCTGGATCCCCCGGCACTGGTTTTGGGAGATGGATGCAGTGGCCTGTTCCTTTGAGTGGCAGGGGAGCCGGCGCCGCCTCTCCTGGGACTCGTGTTAGTGCAGCGTGTTCAACGGCGGTCTGACTATCTCGAATTTATACCTTTAAAACCTGGAAGTACAGGTACTCACTATTAATGAATGGCTCACCGAGGGTGGGATGACCCAGCCTATTGATTGGAACTGTCAACAATGGGATTCCCACAACTCATTAATCTCCTATCCCCAGGGATACACCTGAAGTCACCAGCCAGGTTCTATATGGATGTCGCAGGCCCAAAAGCTGAAGGGGTGATGGGCTCGGGTCACCCGGCACACCCCGCTCTGGCGGGAACTGTGGATGCATGAGGTTGCTCCTCTCGAGGGCTTTAGGCGATGGGACGACATAGGCATCACGGTAGTGGGAGATGTCTGGGAAGGTGTACACATGATGTTCTTCCAGCCACTCCAGGAGACATTTAACCTGAATCAGACACAATTCCATAAATTCCTACAGCTCCGACATGCACTACATGCCCACATTAGAAATGGCACCCAGATCCCTTACTTCACTCCTAAGGAGGCATAGACAATGATGGGGGCTCTGTGTGAGGGGGATGTCACAGATTTACCGCTGCCTGGTTCTGAACGCCTCTCCGCCCCTCCTGTCCTTGCAGGCCCGCTGGGAGGCCTGGATCGGCCCCCTGGAGGAGGAGGATTGGTGAGATGTGTTGATGGTGCCACGCACTCTTGTGATATCCGCGAAGCTACGAATGGTCCATGTTGGAAATAGGGTCTTTGGCTGGCAGTCAGGTTACCCCCTGTCCAAGCAAGGACCTTGATTCTAGTCAGGGTAAGTCACAGACAATCCAAATTATCCTGTGCCCAACCTCTGGTAGCTTGGCACTGAGCAGTCAGGCTTAACTTAGAAGGCAATGTGTAAAGTATTTGTGCAATAAATCATACAATACCACAATATAGCACCACAAAAATACATCACACAGTGTTTAGAAAAATATTCATATTTATCGGGTTAAATGCAGGTCAAAACAATTAAAGGTGAAATAAGTGTCCTTGAGTTAAAATATTACTGTAAAAGCAATAAAAAGTGTCTTAAGTTATCTTAGAAACAACAAGTGTCTCTTGTAGGGCAAAGTACCTGGTTTGCGTTGAAAAATCCTCGCAAGGGACCGCAGAGGAGGAGAAATGCATGGAAAACAGTGTATGTTGGTTCGTTTTTGCCCCTTCGCACACGGACCTGCTTTGTTATTTTCCACGTGGGGAAGACGTTGAGTCGATTTCAGGCACGCTTTTGGATCCTCTTCGAATTGCGGGGTTTTATAATGCCCCGGGGACGATGCGTGGAATCCTGGGCCTGCAGGGTGAAGTCACAGCGGCTGCGCCAATTCCGGTCGGCGATGCGTGGAATTTTCTTCCGCACGGCAGGCGCTGCGTCAATTCCTCTCAGGAAGTCGGGCGGGGTCGTTCTGAGTCAGCTTGCGTCGATCCAGTAAGGCTGTGCGTTGAAGCTCCGGTTGCGTCGCTGGCGCTGCAGCGTTCTTCTGTTGCGAAGTCGGGCTGCGTCGTTCCGGACTCGGCGTGCTGTGAATTATTTCACCACGAGCAGGCTGTGCGTCGTTCTTGGCAGGCGGTGCGTCTAATTTTTGCCGGACAGGGATTTCAGATGCAGGAGAGAAGTCTTTTTGGTCCTGAGGCTTCAGGGAAAAGGAGGCAAGCTCTATCCAAGTCTTTGGAGAGCACTTCTGCAGCAAAGCAAGAGAGCAGCGAGACAGCAGGGCAACAGCAAGGCAGCAGTTCTCTTCAGAAAGCAGTCAGGTGAGTCCTTAAGGCAGCCACGCAGTTCTTCTTGTCAGGGTGCAGCTTCTGGTTCAGGTTTCTTCTCCAGGAAGTGTCTGAGGTGGTAGGGCAGAGGCCCTGTTTTTATACCCAAATGTGCCTTTGAAGTGGGGGAGAATTCAAACAGTGGCTTAGAAGTGTACCAGGTCCCCTTTCAGTTCAATCCTGTCTGCCAGGGTTCCAGTAAGGGGTGTGGCAGTCCTTTCTGTGAGAGCAGGCCCTCTAGCCTCCCAGCCCAGACGACCCATTCAAAATGCAGATGTATGCAAGTGAGGCTGAGTACTCTGTGTTTGGGGTGTGTCTGAGTGAATGCACCAAGAGCTGTCAACTAAACCCAGCCAGACTTGGATTGTAAGGCACAGAAAGATTTAAGTGCAGAGAAATGCTCACTTTCTAAAAGTGGCATTTCTAAAATAGTAATATTAAATCCAACTTCACCAGTCAGCAGGATTTTGTATTACCATTCTTGCCATACTAAATATGACCTTCCTACTCCTTTCAGATCAGCAGCTCCCAGTCAAACAATGTATGAGGGCAGCCCCAATGTTAGCCTATGAAGGGAGCGGGCCTCACAGTAGTGTAAAAATGAATTTAGGAGTTTTACACTGCCAGGACATGTAAACTACACAGGTACATGTCCTGCCTTTTACCTACACAGCACCCTGCCTTAGGGGTTACCAAGGGCTGACCTTTGGGTGACTTCTATGTAGAAAAAAGGGGAGTTTTAGGCTTGGCCAGTACTTTTAAATGCCAAGTCGAATTGGCAGTGAAACTGCACACACAGCCCTTGCAATGGCAGGCCTGAGACAAGGTTAAGGGGCTACTGAAGTGGGTGGATCAATCAGTGCTGCAGGCCCACTAGTAGCTTTTAATCTACAGGCCCTGGGCACATGTAGTGCACTCTACTAGGGACTTCTAAGTAAATTAAATAGCCCAATTGGATGTGATCCAAGGTTACCATGTTTAAAGGGAGAGAGCATATGCACTTTAGCACTGGTTAGCAGTGGTAAAGTGTGCAGAGTCTGAAAACCAGCAAAAACAGTATCTCAAAAGTGGAGGGAGGCAGTCAAAAAGTTAAGGGTGACCACCCTAAGGCTGTCAGGTCTAACAATCCAGATGTAATTTTTGCATTGTGCTTATCTGACGCCAGCCTGACTGTTCTGTGCCGGACTTAAACCAGACCCCTGGTGTGCTAGATGCTTTCATTCACCAGCGAACTTCTAGTTCGGTCATGCCCCAAGATCCAACGGTACTGGATAGGTGTGCTAGGTGAGCTGTCCACTTTACTAAACCTCGACCTGACAGCCTTCCCCAAGGTAGCCCTACTGGGGGTGATGTAGGGCGCGGGGAGTACCCGGGCGACTCGCACACTAGTGGACACGGCTCTGCTTATTGCCAAAAGGGACACTGCTGGATGTTGGGCATCTGCGAATCCTCCCCTGCTACAACAATGGAGAAGGGGGATGGATTGGTGTGCTCAAATGGAACTCTCCGTCTACCAGGCAAGGGGATGTGAGGGCAAATTTCATAAGATTTGGGATGTCTGGTTGGACACCGCTCACCTATGAATATGTAAACGGTCCTGCATGATGGGTGATCTCACTCGGCAAAGAGTCTGTAAATGAATGTCTCATCGTGTTAATGAATTGTGCCCTTCTTTGCGACCTGTTGTTATACATACAAATAAAAAAACTTGGTTATCAAAGAAAAAAAATGTGTATCCTATTTCAGCAAAACTCACCACAATGCGGGCCACCCAACCTAGGTGTGTGACAAGGTCATCGTCTGTTAGGCATTGTCATCTACATAGGACAACACCTCAGGGTCAATGAGTAGTAGGGATATTACACATGATGAGAACAATCCAGGATTGTTTGTATATCCTTGTGGGAGTCGACAAAGTTTCTTATGTGAGCCTAATGCTCTCAAGGCAGCCAAATGCCTGCTTTCAGGCGCTATATTTTGGCAGAAAAAAATTTGGAAATAGCTACGGTTGTTTTGTATTTTTTGCGCACTAAATTGTTAAGTGCTGTGGTATGAGCATTTTGTATAGCAAATGCGTGTATTAGACTGTTTAAATGTCTGTCGTCTAAGACTATTCTACATGAATGGACCAGTTTAGCCACAAGGAACAAAGGTCTGTTCATTGAATCACACCCTGATACTCAAGTTGTGTGAGTATTTTCCTCACTGGTACTTTAGCTTCATGTTTAATGGGGTGTTGTGTTTGTGGTAATGGTGTTGATCTTACCGGTATTTTGTGGTAGGGTAGTCTTTGTCCCATCCTACATGGTTGCGATAAAGGCACTGGGGCCTGTGCCAATGCCCAATCTACTGCGTAAGCCTGTCTTAAATCTTCAGGCACAAGGACTGAGAAAGATGACATAGTGACATCTTCCCCTAGTGGGAGTTTACGGACAAATTCTGGTGGCCAATCTTTTTCTGCCAATAGGATGTCATAACATAACATGAGTTTTTCCCAGAATGGAACTTTGATTGAGCACTCTATGTCTCTCTCAATTTGTATTTTCATTTTGCAAACCCTGTCTGTGGGGGAGAGTCGCATGTCAGCAGTTTTGATTTCTAAAAAGTCGTTAGTTGCTATTGCCTCCAGAAGCTCTTGAAGATTGCAGCAAAATATTGTGACCTTTTCCGTGCTGTCTAGAAGAGTCTCCTCCCTCACCTGTGAGGCCATTATTTAATAAAATTGTTGTCAGAGGGAGTCCCATGTTTACTGCAGTTATGGCCCTGTTTTGGTCCACCATTTTTTAAAGTGGAATGTAATCATTCAGAGATAAAAACACCAACTGGATAATCCTTCTAGGAGTTCAAGCTTGAACAACCAACAGCATCAAATAGGTACTACCTATCTAGCTGAGGAGAATATTCCCTAATACCACAGACATCTCTGTATAAGGTAGTTAGGGTGGATTTGCATTAAATGAGACAGAGATACCTGGGAGATCCATCAAATCTGTGCCTAACCAACATTAGCAGTGCTGTGTCATAGACTCCCATTACAGGAACAAGACTGCTGGATTTTGGGCGGCAGCACCACCGAGTATGGGAGACTGAGTCTGATCCCACACTGTTTATAAGCTGTTGGCCTACCCCTTCCGGCTAGCTAGCAGCACCTCACCAGTGCCAAAGGTAAGAGTTATTTGTGGCAGCCTATTCCATGACACTTAGGTTCGTATTTATACTTTTTTAGTGACGCATTTGCACTGCTTTTTGACACAAAGGCGGCGCAAACTTACAAAATACAATTGTATTTTGTAAGTTTGCGCCACTTTTGCATAAAAAAATGACGCAAATGCGGTGCTAAAAAAGCATAAATATGGGCCTTAGACTTCACAGTTAATTCATGGTGGAACGGATCGTACACCTTTCTCTTAGTTATACAAGTCTCATACATGCAAAGACAAGCAGGAGCAGGATCTTGGTCCAATATGTATTTTATTGAAGCAACTGCGTTCTATGTCCAAAGGCATGAATTGCAATCATGAGGATAATGAAACACAGTGTTATCACCGCAGTGACCAGGAAAGTAAAACACAAGAAGAGTCCTACCATATTGTCACAATAGTGTCTCTAATATCCCTTCCTACCCTACTAGGCTCCTACATGAGACCAAATAGCAGTGGTAGCCGTACTCCGCTCTTCTGGTCCAAGGACTGAAGCCCAACACGCAAACCTGTGTTCAGAGGTGAAAATGAGGTCTATTAGTCTGCTGGCAGTCCTCCCACATAGACAAAGAGAAACCAAAAGGTTTCTGCAGAAAGAGCGACGACATGCAGCATGAGATGGCAAGCTGGCTGGAATGTCCCCTCTACCCAGGTGTAAGCAGTGTGATGTTTTATGATAACATACCTGTTATTCTAAAAACTGCCCTGACATGACAACATATATTTTTTTGTGTAGAGTAGACAATGAATTCTTTGGACCGGCAATATCTGGTAAACATCATGTACAGCCTTGAGTCGAGCACAGGATGAAAATGTTGTGCAAAGAAATTATTATCAAAAATCTGCATGGAAGGGCAATTGATAAAAGGCTGAAAAACATCTCCAATAAAACAAAACTTTGCTAAAATAATAAAAAGAATAAAACTGAAATGTAACTAGGTGAGAAGTCATCTGCATTAAGCCCACAGCTAAATAATGTGAAAGTGTAAATGCTAAAATAACCTCAGGACAGGAGCAGGGTCAAGACTGATTTGCATATAGCTGGGTTAAAACTGGGGTGTCATGGTGAGCAAAAGAACAATAGATTAAACAAAGATCTGTGAGTGAAACAAATTGGCCACAGCACACAGAATATATTGTCCAATCATGTAGTGAGGATAAGGGATCCCCGGTGGTACGTTGAAGGTTTTGAAGAAGTATAGGTAAAGAGACAATCTTGAGTCTTGTTGCTAGATGGTGTCTTTAATTGTGGAAATGAGAAATCATGATGTCATCAGAGAAATACAGCCAACACGTGTTTCGTCACACAAGTGACTTCATCAAGGCTTATTGTAATAGTAAAACTAAGAGTAGTCACGCTGCCCGAGCAGCGGCAGGAAAGTTGGATGTTGAGCGCGTGGGTTGAAGTATGAGACGCTCTCAGACAACTCACCTCATTTCTACAAACAACGCAGCTCAGGTTTAACTCGAGGCTTATCAGGGCTTCATATACTTCAACCCACGCGCTCAACATCCAACTTTCCTGCCGCTGCTCGGGCAGCGTGACTACTCTTAGTTTTACTATTACAATAAGCCTTGATGAAGTCACTTGTGTGACGAAACACGTGTTGGCTGTATTTCTCTGATGACATCATGATTTCTAATTTCCACAATTAAAGACACCATCTAGCAACAAGACTCAAGATTGTCTCTTTACCTATACTTCTTCAAAACCTTCAACGTACCACCGGGGATCCCTTATCCTCACTACATGATTGGACAATATATTCTGTGTGCTGTGGCCAATTTGTTTCAATTTTGTTCTTGGGTACTTGGATACCCGTGATTGTGCCTCCTGGGTAGTAGGGCACTGGGCCAAGCTGCACCAGACTTTGCTTCATCTCATATACCTGTCTCTAATCATTGTTGTACTGCCTAGAAGTGCGGCTGCAATCACCCCTACTACCCTAGTGTATCTTTACTTTATAAAGATCTGTGAGTGTGGGTGAGTGTTTGAAAAGTTTCAGCACTCTGCCCATAATTCTTTTATGCTGCTAAAGTCGCCCTAACTGGCCAGGGAATGCCCCGACATGGGCCCCTTGCTTACTGTGCCACTGCATTCTAACTAGTCTGGCTGATGAGGGGTGATACCCTGAAACTGGTCCCAGGGTGCTTGAATCTGATCCAGGGAGGACCTGGACTGGCAGTTCCTGCTGGACTGTTCCCATGGGGAGCAAAGTCAAGACTGATTTGCATATGGCTGGGCCAAACCTGGGGTGCAATGATGAGCAAAAGAACAATGGATTAAACCCAAATCTGTGATGGAGGTGAGTGTTTGAAAAGTTTCCACACTCCGTCTGTCCTTCTTTTGTTTTGGTAAAGTCACCCTAAGAGGCCTGGCTATGCCAAGACATGAGTCCCTTGCTCACTGTGCCACTGGATTAAAGATAGCCTGGCTGATAAGGGGTGATACCCTGAAACCGGTCCCAGGATGCTTGTTTCCAAGTCAGGGAGGACATGGCCTGGCAGTTTGGGCTGGACTGTTCCCATGGGCAACAGAGTCAAGACTGCTTTGCATATGGCTGCGTTGAAACTGGGGTGGCATGGTGCGCAAAAGAACGATGGATTAAACCCAGATCTGTGACGGGGTGAGTGTTTGGAACTGTTTCTTTTGTATAACTATAGTAAAGAAGACAAGAAAAATAAATACATGGATGTAATAAGATCAAATTTATCAGCATCTCCTGGTTTACAAATAGACATCTGACCTGGATACAGAAATCACTAAATAATTTCCGCCTCATTCTTTATTTTTAATTTGAATCAATATTTAGCCAAAGCTTATTCCTAAATTTTTCTAATCCTTTACAATGCAACATTATGTGCAATAGGTACACCTCAAGCAGGAATATGAACAAAGCATATACACATGAAGGATGTAAGGGTGGTTGGAATGTAAGAGCCTTTGTTGGTATACAGTAAGGAGCATCTTTACTAATATTTCTGGCAACACAGAGCAGCAAGGCAAGTTGCTGTGTTGCATGGACGGGTAAGAACTGAACAGTGACAAATTTACTGAGATATGGTGCTGTTCAGCTCTGTCTTAGCGTTGGCATACTTGTGGCTGCCTAGCGCTAACACAGGAACCCATGCGCCATGGCACAAGGGTGCCTGTGTTACGGGCAGGATTGTTTTTAAATACCTTCCTGCACAAAAAACATCCTTAGAGGCATATTTATCTTTGTATATGTGCTGCAGAATTCAGCACATGTGGAAAGAGGAACTAACGAGGAGAAAAAAAAAAAATCGCCTTGTTTTGCCTCTGTCAGGTAGGCGCACCATTTCGGCGCAAACCCAGGTTAACAACACTTTGGAAATCTGGGCTTGCATCAAAATACATGGGTGGATGCATTGAAACACACATGATTTAGCCATGTAACATATGCCCGATGCAAAGTAGAGCCAGGCAGCCCTAAACTCTGCCTTGCACTGCTTTGTATTTACTAAACCAGGCATATCCACACAAATTGACTTTGTGTGGCACAGTGAATGGCAAAATGGATTCTTCATCGGTGCTGCACAACAAAAGTAACACAACCCTTCAAAAAAATCCTACTAAATCTGTGCATAAATGTCTTAGTTTATGTATTTTATGTAAGAGTGCATAGAAAGTTTTGATGCTACAGCATTTAAGTAATCCAACAATGACCATGCCCTGGTCAGCTTTATAATGGTGGATTTTCAAACTGTAACTCCTGTTATAGAACCGTGGAATACCTGTTCCACATCCAGTGCTTTCACCTCCCCTTCTTAGAATCTTACATTTTTACCATATGGTTCCACTTTTGATTTATTTAGTCACATTTTATCAATGCTGTGATACTGTCTGCTAGGGTATGGCAGATTGAGAAAAACAGTTGTGCGACCCCACTGAGTAGACCCTGTGCCAACTCCCCCTGCTGCCTGATTGCCTCTGCCAGCCTCTGCTGCCCACCCTGCTGAGTAGGTGCAGGGTCCTGCAGAGCATTTTGCTGCTTTTTCTGCCTTTTTCTCCTGCCCCCAGCCCTCCCTCCCCCGCTGCCTTTCCTGCCATTCTGCCCCCGCTTTTAGACCGCCAACCCCCCTCCCACCCCAGGACCTACCTAATGGTGGTTGCGCACAGCCAAAGGCAACCTGTCTGCACCCGTATCTTGCCTAGCACTAGGAACCCTTGCTCTCTCTCCATCCGCGATGCTCTGCCGTTGAACTCCAGGTCCCGGCCCCCAGGATCACAGACAACAACTGCTGCATCTTCTCCCCCGGATCACAGTCGGACCCTTTTCATGCCTCCATTGCCTCTTCACCTGCAACACAGAGACCCTCACTTTCAACCCCAAACCACCAGCATCGAACACCTACTGACCCCGTCAGAGGACTCCACCAGCTACCACATCACAGACTGGAAGACCCTATCCATCCAGGAAACATGAACTCATGAACTCAACCCACTCCAGCTCACCCAACGACCCTGTTCACATTACATCTTCAACCTAGGCCAGAAGAAAATCAGCAGCATCCTCTTCCTGATCTTAAACACCTCCATCAGAATGGCCACTATCCCTGAAGCAACAAGCAGAGGTCAAGACACTCCTGAAGAAGCCTTCTGCTGACCCCAGCAAACTCAAAAATGACCACCCCATCTCTAAGCTCCCTTTCACAGCCAAGGTCCTGAAAAAAGTCATCAACATACACCTCTCCGAACAGCTGGAAAAACACAACCTACTTGACTTCTCACAATGCTGTTTCCACTCCAACCACAGCACTGAGACCGCCCTTATCACTGCTACAAATGGCATCAGGTCCCTCATTGACAGTGGAGAGAAAGCAGCCCTAATCCTCCTACATCTCTCCACCGTGTTCGACACCATCTCTCACTTCAACCTCACTGCCAGACTCCACCACATCGGAATCCGATGCAACGCACTCAAATGGATCCACACCTTCATCGCAGGCCACATTCAGAGGGTCCATCTCCTACCCTTCACCTCCGAACCTAAGAGCAACATACAGGGCGTCCCCCAGGGAACTTCTCTCAGCCCCACCCTCTTCAACGTTTATGTGACACTGCTGGCCAATATTGTTTGTTCCCATGGACTCAAACTCATCTCTTACGCCAACGACACCCAATTAATACTTTTCATCGCCAAAGACCACGCCACCCCCAGAGACAACTTCAGAAACGCCATGACACATGCCACCAATTGGATGAAATCCAACTGCCTGAAACTGAACACGGACAAGACGCAAGTGATTATCTTTGAAAGCAAGCCCACACCATGGGATGACTCCTGGTGGCCCTCCACACTTGGACAACCCCCATCACCGACATACCACACCCGCAAACTCGGCATCATCATCGACAGCAACCTTACCTTCAAACAATAGATAAATGCAGTGGCCTCTGCCAGCTTCCCCAACATTCACATGCAATGGAAGATCTTCAAATGGATCCCCCTCGAAACCAGGTCACTCAAGCCATCATCACCAGCAGACTTTACTACGGAAATGCCCTCTATACCAGACTTCCTGCCCAGCTCATTCACTGACTCCAGACCATCCTGAATGCAGCTGGAAGACTCTTCTAGACCTTCCAAGAAGAACACAAATCACTCCCCACCTCAGAGGTTTACACTAGCTGCCAGTGCATAAGAGATGCAAATTCAAAGTTCTCACCATCACCTACAAAGCTCTCTACAACATCAGACCCAAGCTAATCAACCGTTGACTCTCCTTCCACCAGCCAACCAGAGAGCTCCGCTAGAGAATGCTCAGCCCGCCCATGTTTCAAGAATCCATTGCAGCCGCCGCAGAGGGTGTTCCTTCTCATACCTAGTTACCAAGAACTGGAACAACCCCCTCCCCCCACCTTCACACCGCCTATACCCTCATCTAAATCAGAAAGAAACTCAAGACATGGCTCTTCGAGGAGTAGCTCGGGCACACATTGAAAACCTTAAGCGCCTGGATACACCCTGGGGTGATGAGTTGCGCTTTACAGAGATGATGATTGATTGAAATATATATATTTACACGGTAGGCAGCAAAATATTGCCGAAATGATATTCTGATATACAACTAGGATAATAGAAGAGGCCATTGACAATGGAATTGATGCTTTGACAATGTCTATTCTATGTAGATCTCGAAGGGTTTGAAACCTTGACCATCTCAAGACTAGACCCTTCCATCTGCCAGTAGCCTCCGAAGAAGTGCTTGATAAAAGAGAGAATTTGACCAGTTTCTTGATTAATTGACAATGAATAGTCAACCAGTCCAGACCTCAAATGCTCTCTGAAGTCCCACAACTGTTTGATCTAATAAAAATAGCTTATCAGCACAGAAAAGTCCTGGAATGCACATCGATCCCAGGTGTTGCGAATTTAAGTTGTCTTTGTTAACTACTGATAAAAAATGCTTACAAAACATTAAATAAATAGGGTACTAAAACACAACCCTGACACACTAGGGTTGAGCAGTATTCCCTATTATGAGTTCTGTTGTGAGGTTCTACTTTAATGGATGCCCAAATATTGTGTGTTTATTGATTTTTGTAAAGGACCTGGGCGTGGTTGTGGCATAAAGTGATCTCCATAGGACCTGACAAACATATTGCACATATTATAAGAATTACATGTTAGTGCTTGGGGAACCATGAAAGATGAAACTGTATTGTCAATCAGCATTGAAAAACACTGGAATGCATATCATGCCCAGGTATAGGGAATTAAAATTGTCTTAATTAAATATTGACTAAATAGGAAGATATCAAATAAATAGGTCGGAACATACAACCCTGGCACCATCCTGGTTAATAATAAATCCTATCACAAATTCTGCTACAAGGGTCTGCTTTCAAGGCCACTAAGGTTTTTAATACATAATTGGGATAATATATGCACCATGTTTATCAGGTTCCTAAATAAATCACCTTATATCATAGCTCTTCTATCCCCCTACATCTCAACCGAAGCGAGATAAAATTTGAATGGAAGTTTAGCATTTAACTGTTGACATCTCCACAGGCCACCAAACTTCATGCTTCTGATATTGCCAATTTTCTCTTCCCCTCTGCCATGGCTCATGTATCCACTAGATAGTCTAATGTTGCTCTCGCAGCTGTGAGGACATTCGCTAGCACCCCCAGCTATCTACATGATACCATGCTACTTTGCTATTTGAGGTTCCGATAGTTGCTAAATCTAGTGTTTTTAATATTGGTTCACTATTACGTATGAACTTCTCCAATGTTTCTTTTGAAACCATGGGCTCACCAATAATGTCCTGGCCATTCCCTTCTTTAGCAGTTTGTTGATTTATACTCTTTTTTCGGTTTGTTTGTGTACCAAGCCATTTTACCGAAACCTAACTAGAGTAAAATTTACGAGAGTTTCATGCGTCTTTGAAGCACATTTCACTACCTTCCCTCTGGATCTTCTTTTAAGCTTGCCTTCATTAGTTTTTCTTCGTCCTTAATTTGAGACTCAGGGCTCACAAAGTTCAATGAGGTCTCTATTGCTTTCCGATCATGAAGAGACTAGCACCCCTCTTCTCTCGCATCAACAGAACTCTGAGGCATGAAGGGTAGACTCTACAAGATTGATGTTGGAAGCTTATGTACAAGTCTACTTGGTGTCAATTCTCATGTAAATATTGACCGGTGATCCCAATAGGAGTTCAATATTTGTGGAATACATTTTATGTTTTATGTCCTAATATGAGGCACATAACATCCTTGTCCTCTTTGTGTGTTGTTATCAACCTCAGTAGGTTATATATATCTGATTGAGTTTCTTGGTCTTCAAAACAAGTATTTATTTGGTTGACTACTTGCTTCAAACACCAGGTAGATTGGTGTTCTTCCTATTCAATTTAGTGTACAGCTCAAACACAGTTCATGAAGGTAGGAACAGAACAAACCGGAGAAGACTATATTGGAAAAAATCAATAAGGAAGTGCCCTCTGAATATAAATTTTACCATGTTTGAAATCTAAAAAAACTAATAATCTACACCCTTAATTTGGCCCTCTTCTGCCAATCTGGAATCACCTACCTGAAGACCAAAATTCTAACCCGCAAATCTTTTTTTCTGACAAACACCTTTATTGATTTGATTGCGTTCAACATCTTTATAGCACGTCACACTGATACCAGTGACACAGCACATTTGATCAATCTTAAAGGCATAGACTTGGTAGGCCCCTTCCCCAAATACATTGCACACTACCAGGGAGTTGATATTAATCTGCCAGCTCTGCAGTCCACATGTCTACTCCATACTTGTCATCACAGTTCCCCTTCATCTCCCCCACACTTTATCATACTTAGCTAGGCATCCTCGTGCCTCATATCCTGGCCCCTCCTGCAGGGTGCACCAATCCACCCCCTACCCTCACTAGGTCAGTGGAGGGGCCTCCTGCAACCTCCAGCTGGCAGCTATATCTCGCTTCGCCACCAGCAATGCTGTCCCCAGGGATGTGCTGTCAGCCCTACTGCTCCCCACTCCCTCAATGACAACCAGCAGGATTGGCAACAGAGCCTCCTCCACTACCACACTCAGCACAGCTGAGAGCTCAGTGACCACTGCACGCCAGTACCGCTCTCTGCATGGGCAGGACCACAACATGTGGAAAAATTAGGCATTGGGCTGTGAGCAACCCAGGCAGTCGGAGTGAGCCCGAAGGCCCATCCTATGCATCCTATCAGGGGTAAGGTATGCACAGTGTAAGCAATATACCCGTACCTGGACTAATCAGAGACGGGAAGATATGGTCAGGACCCTCAGGCCATCAAAGCTTCTCGCCAGTCTTCCTCCTCCATCTGTCCCAGCCAGCCCTTCCACCACCCCATAAGGCTTGCAAGGGGTTCCATTGTATTGATAATCAGAGTGTGGAATATTTGGGACACCCCACCCCTACCCAGGCTCCCCATCAGGACCTTTGCCTCGACCAGACTAAACTTGGGGAGAACTGGGTCAGCCTGGATATGGACCCCCAATGCGTGCCGCAGCTGCAGATATTTGTGGAATCGCATGATGGAGAAGGGAATACTGCTCAAATGACAACATGTGAGAGTCGCTCAAGACGTCCCCCAGGAGTGTAATGCCAATGCTGTCCTATTTGTGAAAAACTTCCAGAACGGAGACCTCCTGAAGCCATGTTCCCTGGCACAGGGGTCTGCATAACCCACTAATCTTATAGACGAACTTAAAACATGCTTTTTTCAAACAACACCTAAAAGTCTAGGAGCATCATTTAGAGTCTATAGGACGGAAACACTGCCATAAATTGGTGGAAATGTGAGGCCTTCTGGCATAAAGGTAGAAATGTGGGTTTACATGGCTCAGCAAATCATAGAAAAAAAGAATAGTATGCTGTCACAAGACAACTAACAACTGCCTGAAGTATAAACTAGGGATGTGTGAGGAGCAATGTTTGGGACATATCTTATATCCACACCTAACTTGTTTTAATGTGAGGTATTCATTTTTATTATAATAATAATTTGTACTTATAATTTACAGAAGAAGAGCATACATTCTATTCATTATAAAATTCCAGCATGTGTTTGTGCACTGATTTCGTGGTGGAGCTTCTGTATCCATTACCTGCTGGAGCAAGTGATTCTCTATCAGGATGATCAGATTCTAAGCATCCCTGAATGGAGTGGAGAAAAACACCTGCTGGTTTTCTTTTTCTCTTTAATGGTCACAATATCCTCCAAGAGATAAGAAAATCGACTGGTGAATTTTTTTGTGCCACCAAAAAAAGGAGAACTAACAATGGCCACAACATGCAGAAAGAAAGCTCACTGTGCCAATGAGTCAATGCTATTTTGTTTTTCAGAAACAAACACCCTTATTTGGATTTTGTTTGTGAAAAAACAAGATTACTGATGATCGAGCCAAAAAAGCATGTTGCCCTGTGCTTCATTACTCTGAGTCTTAAGTGCAGCTCCTTCATCAATAGTTACACCTTGTGATTCCCTGCAGGCAGACGGGTATCTCTAAGTTCAGCAGGTGGTCCACTGCTGAGGGAGCAGATGTGAGGCCTCCATCGAGCCAGTGGCACACCAGCTCTACTTGTCTTTCTGTAGTCCCTCTTATTTATCTGGTGATATGCTGCACATGGGCCGGCCATGGTTATGCATTAAAACAGGAGCCCAGGCTCAGCCCCCCGTCCTGATCTGGTCCTCAAACAAGTCAAGGCCCTTTCGGACCCAGCTCTTCACTGCACCAGCGACCGCTGCTCCCGAATGTGAACACCTCTGCTTGACGTCACCATTGTGATACAAAATTACCCACCTTGACTGCATCAACAAGCACAGGAATCACCATCATACACAAGGATTCCATCCAATGTACCATCACAATGGATGACATTGCCACAGCCATGGGACACCTAAACTTCTGGCTCGAAACTGATGACAAACTACCATCGGGCCAACCTCACCTACTGCCCCCGTGACTATGACCAAGCTTCCATAATATCATCGCCGACTTCATCTTTCCCCTCGACAGACTCCAACTTTCACCTTGACGACTATAATGACACTGTCACCATCAAACTCCCTGACAGCATGCACATCATCGGCCTCACCCAACTCATTCACGACACCATGCACACTGCAGGCCACATGCTAGAAACCACCTTCACCTCCAGTAACCATATCAAGTACAGCCACACCACAGAACTCACCTGAATCGACCACTCCATTATCCACTTCAATGTCACAGGCTCATGGACCCCCCACTCCAATCTTCCCAAGGTCCTCTACCACAGCTGGAGCAAAGTCTCAGAGGACAAATAGATCGACACCCTCAAAACCACCCACCCCAACTCCTCAAATGAGCTACACTGAAACGTCAGAAATGTAAGCGCCTGGATCACAATCTGCGCTGACAGCTTCACTCCCATTGGCAACAGCACAAGCAGACGATCCACCAAGCAGGCAATGTGATATACCGAAGACCTCAGAACTGCTAAATGCCACTGTAAACAACTTGAAAGGAGATGGCGCATGAGCAAGGAAACCACCAACAGGACCTCATCAAGACAGCCCTCAACCTCTACCAACGGCAACTGTGGGAATCAAATAAAAAAGCTCTTACTCCAATCATTGAATCAAGCTCCAACAGCAGCAAAGAACTCTTGAACATTGTCAAGGAATTCCCCAACCACTCAGCTGCAACAAACAACATCACCCTGTCAGAAGAACTCTGCGACAATCTTGCAAACTTCTTCCACAACAATATTGCCAAAATCTACCAGAACTTCAGACCCTAGCCCAAGGCTACCAACTCCTTAAACCAACACAACTGCCCCGCTACCACTTGTGAAAACTGACTGTCCGAATGGAACCAGCTTGCCTCCCAGGATACCACCTCCATCATGAACTCAGTCCATTCTGGGGCCCCCACCGACTTGTGTTCACACCACATCTTAAACCTAGGTGGAGCTAGGATCAGTCACAATCTCACCACCCTAGTCAACACCTCGATAGCCACTGCCACATTCCCAGAAGACTGAAAGCCCTTAGAGGTCAACACCCTACTAAAAAACCATCAGGCGACTCCAGTGGACTCAACAACTACCACCTCAACTCCCTGCTCCTGGCCAAAGTATTAGAAAAACCATCAACCTACAACTCACAACACATCCAGAACAGAACCATCTACTCGATACCTCCCAATCTAAATACCACAGCACCAAAACAGCCCTTATTGTAGCCACCAATGACATCCAAGCCCTCCTTGACCAGGGTGAAACAGCATCACTGTTCCTCCTAGACCTCTCGGAGCATTCAGCATTGTCTCAAACCACATGATCATTGCAAGGCTGCTCAACATCGGGCTCCAAGGAGACACTCTCAGATGGATTGCCTCCTTCCTCTCCGGAAGAACACAAAAAGTCAACCTAACACCATTCACCCCCGAACCCAAAGAAATCATCTGTGGGGTACCTCAAGGATCATTGCTGAGCCCAGCCCTCTTTACATAAATGACATAACTGACCAACATCAACAGAACCCACAGACTCAGCATCATCTCCTATGCCGATGACATCCTCTCCCTCTCTGAGGACACCACCAACACCAAAACCAACTTTCAGAACTGCATAACCAACATTGCCAATTGGATGAGGGACAACTGCCTGAAGCTCAACAGGGACAAGACAGAGGTACTGTTTTTCAGCAAAAAATGGTTCCCATGGGACGCCTCCTAGTGGCCCACTGAAGTCAGATGAACACCAACCCTGTCCAACCATGCTAGAAATCTAGGCATTATCTTGGACAGCAAATTAACCATGACATCCCAAAACAACTCTGTATTCTCCTCCTGCTTCTTCATCCTATGCATCGTTTGCAATACCTTCTAATGGTTACCCCAGAACTCAAGATGCACAATCACTCAGGCCCTCATCTCCAGCCGATTGGACTACGGCAAAGCACTCTATGCAGGGATCACAGCCCTCCTCCTCCAAAGGCTGCAGACCATGCAGAATGCAGCAGGTAGACTCATCCTCTACCTCCCACGATGAACCCACATCACCCCTTACATCGGAGAACTCCACTGGCTCCAAGCACAGAACAGAGGCCAGTTCCAACTACTGACCCACGCACACAGGGCCATACACAACTGTGGACCTGCCAACATGAACCACCACCTGAAGTTTCACCAGCCTATCAGACATCTCCGCTCTACTTCCCTCTCACTAACTTACACCCTTCACATCCGACAAAGCAGGAGTAGAGGACACTCCTACTCCTGCCTAGCAGCAAAGTCTTGGAATGAACTACCCCTACATCTCTGGACCTCCCATCTCTTCCAGAGCTCAGACAGTGATTTAAGACCTGGCTCTTTGGCTGAACCACAGGACCCTGCCTGCACCTGAATACCTTCACAGGTGACAAGTTGCCCTCTACAAATCAACTGACTGAATGATTCAATGATTAAACAGCATATCTGGTATCCAGAAATAAGGGAGGGAGATGGCAGCAAGCATCAGTACTGGTGAGAGAATGGGTTTATGTTGTCACTTCAGAGGAGGAGGGAGTCATTCCTGTATGGTGAGAGAGCGCTTTGATGTCATTGTTGTCAAACTTGAGTCAGAAACATTATGCCACTATGGTCACAGAGAAGAGTGGATTGTGATACTAATGTGGTCAAAGAAGAGATTGTGAGTAAGGGCATCTGGTGCTGTCTCATCAGATTGTGCACGTGGTGACTTTTTAGTGGGGGCTGTGATGTCTCTACAGCAGAAAAGGAAATTGCGATGTCCTTACAGTGTAGGAACAATGCGAGTTCACTGTGGTGACAATGGGGAGTGTAGGGTCATTGCAGTCAATGGAAGACATGGTTGTTTTATCACTGTGCTCAGAACAAGGGATGATGAGGATACTGTGGCTAGCAAGAGGCTTGTGAATAATGTACTGATAGATATGGAATTGCTGTCAGTGGGCTGGCAGATTATAAATGAAGTCAGAGACCTGCTCACAGATGATGCCAAAGTCCTAGAGGGAAATTAGCATCATTTCTTTTAGGTGAGGGACTGTGAAGAATCAGATGTGGCTATGTTTGGAGAGGTGTCTATATCTTTGTACAGCAGAGGGGATGAATAATTAATGGTAATACCTGATATTTAAGGTAATAAGAACAGCACAATCAGGGGCTGTATGAAAAATATACACTGTGGCCTATTCACATGTTAACTTCAATGTGAGTGAGTCTACATATGCATGTTTACTTTTACACTTTGAGTAACTTTTTTTTAACTGTATTTCATTGATTTTGTTTAAACAGTAGAACAACCATTCAGAAGCACACTACTACTCTACAGATATACATGTTATTGACGTCTCCTTACATGAACGCCTTTGAAGTGCCAAATAACTTTACAACAGTACAGAGCATAAATTAAAGGTCAGTTAATGAACCAAGACCACAAGTGACAGGACAATGAGAAAGCATCACATTATTTCACCTGGTCGTCACATGTATCCTTGCAGTTTTAACTCAGTAGCTGATCACTCCTCTACATCTGAATCACTCTCAGATGTTAAATCCACATCCTTGGTGAAGTTATCTAATAACTATGACCACAGTTCGATCTCTCCAGCAGCCCTATCAACAAATCGGGTCATTTTGAGGTGCTGCTCCTCTGCCGCCCCTTCCCCCTCCACTCCAGAACATCCCCCAGCCATTGAGGAACCAGTGGATTATCTTTTCCCACCCAGTGAATGGGCACCTGACATTTTGCTAAAACAAGGGCTAGTTGAGCAAGCTTGTATGGGATCTTCCAACCCTTAGGGCTGCTTTTTGACTCCCAGGGGTGCCAATGGAATTGCCAGTCCTGTGGCTCTCTCAGTGTGTGGCACCACCTGGCTGTAAAAGGACTGGACACCTACACATTCCCATGCTAGGTGTAAGGTGTTGTTTTTTTCCCACAACATGCACACAGAGTACTTTTGGTGGGGTCTATCCAGTTCAACTTGTAAGGTGTGATATAGATGAGGTGTAGGTAGTGGAAATGCAACAACTTAAACCAGTGGTTGCACGACACTGTGCGTACTAGTGCGGATGCTCGTGACCAATCCGTATTATCAATGGGTTCCTCCATGTTAGACCTAGCATCCTTGGTGTGGTTTCCCCTGTCTGATTGCCTCTGCTTCCTGTATTTTTGACGGTGTGCTGGATTTCATTTATGCTGTTTTTTGGTACTCTGGGCACTTTACCACTACTGACTTGTGCTAAAGTGCAAGTGCTTCTTGTATAAATTGTGATTATGATTGGTTATCCATGATTGGCATATTTGATTTACTGCTAAGTCCCTAGTAAAGTGCACCAGAGGTGCTGAGGGCCTCTAAATCAAATGTTACTAGTTGGCCTGCAGCACTGATTGTGCCTCCCACATACGTAGCCCTGTAAACATGTCTCAGACCTGCCACTGCAGTACAACAAACTTTCATATTGCAAATCTGTTATATAACGCCTGCTCTCAGGCCCCACAGCCTAAACCTCAAGTCCTCAAACATTGCCTACCACTTAACGTGGAAAGAAGTCTCTGACCCCATTACAACATGTTGCCATTTCTCATAAGTTAAAACATTAGTCTACGGACACCCCAATAAACAGTGCCCCACACTGATCACCACCCCCAGGAATGGCACACACCCACATCAGTAAGTAGAGCACATGAGCCTAGTTGGCATGGGAAGCAAAGGGTGGTTAGACAGCAATTATAATTGTCAATAAATGGATTGCGGAGTAGTACTTTTCATAGTCAGTTTGCATCCTTAGGATCCCCCTGCGTAGGTCCAGCATCATTTGGCAGAGTTGGCAGGATCGGGGAGGCCAGGACAATGGTCCCATCCTCATGAATGACCTCTCTAGGATGGCCCACCTCCTACGGAGTTTGATCTTGCCCAGATGTCTCCCCCTGCCTGGCCCCCCCAGGAAGGCAACTCGCCCCTGCAGTCCACTAAGATCTGAGGTTCCAGTCTGTGTCTGGGCACCTTGTTCCAGACCTCAGGCGACCTCCACACGTCCACATGGTTATCAAACATTTGGGAGTTTCCTCCGGACAACACTTGCAACTTAGCAGGATACAATGGCAAATAATAGATGCCTAGAGAGTAGAGCTTGGCTTTGACCTCTAAGAAAGTTTTGCATGTCCCTTGAACATTGGTGGTTTTATCTGGGTAGTTAGAGATTTTCTGGTTCTCAAACCTTGCATTGCTCGTGTCCCTGGCAGTGCGAAGGATGCAGTCTCTATCCCTGTAATTTAAGATGTGAGCAATGATAGCCTGCGGCAGGGCCCCCGATGTGGCGGAGCCACCAGGCCCCAAGCGCTCTCTCCACCACAAACATGGGTGACAAATCAGAGGGCTTCAGGATATTCTGAATCCATTGTTCCACAAAGTGTTTGGTTGTCCCCCCGCCACCAGCTCCGGGAACCCCAGGAGGCGGATATTGTTACATCATGTTCTTCCCTCCATGTCCTTCAGCCACACCTCCAGGGCCTCAGACTTGGAGGTGATCAAGGCAATCTGTTTCTTCATGGCAGCCATCTCAGACTGTAACTCTGCAATGGGACCATCTGCTCCTGGGACCTTATTGGCTACAATGCAGGGGTCCACTCATAGAAGGTTGACCTCCAGGGTCACAGTGTCAATCTTTTGTTCCAGTGCTATCACAGAGCCCCGAATAGCACAGAGGAGTTCTGCCCTAGTAGGCAGTTCCCCATTCTGGACTGACTCTCCATAGGTTTAGTGTGTGCACCTCTGGGTTGCAGCATAAGGTGTAGTGTATTGTTCCATAGTGTTTCTCTGATGGGAACCCACCGCTTGTTCCATTTCATAGCTTAGTAGCAGTCAATAGGGCTCCACCTGGGAACTAGGACCCCCACATCGTGGCCCCCATCAAGCAGCACAACTCAATGAATAGGGAACCTGAGCCATTTTGTCAATTTCCCCCCAACGTGGTGGGTGAGAGGACCAACTATTCCCACCCAGTAGAGTGGCCCCTGAAGTGGGGGCTCCAACAGATATACAGTAGGGGACTTGCACTGCAGAGGGGGTGGCCTGAGGTTCCCCACACTCCAAGGGGGCCCCCCACAGAGCCCACAGCAATCCTCCTAGTAATGACTCAGGCCCAGCAGGCAGTTCAGGAGCACATCGGGGGCACTGTACTACTCTCAGGCCCCCTCCCTCTCATCTGTCACCAGGTACCACAGGTATCTTCTCCGGAGGCCTCCTCAGTCACCAGGTGGTTTCAGGCCAGAGGTCCTCCTTGCTTCCAGGCCTGGGAACCGAGCCTCTCCTAGGTGCTGTTCGAGCGCTCCCCCCGCGTGCTTCCTCAGGTGAGGGGGGCAAGGGAGTGGAGTCCAGGCTAGTATTATGGCCCCATGGGGCTGCTACAGTGACCAGCTACATCGCTCTTCAGCGACAACACCGGAGCCTACCTAAGCGGGCCCGACCCCTCGGCCCACACCAGAGGAACACTTGCCCTTGCAGATCCGCTGCTGACGCCAGGCTCCATGAGCTGCCCGGTCCAGCCCGTCCCCAATGTCCTGAGGGGTGACCGCTGGGCCAGCAGGGCAGCTCCAATAACAGGGGAGCCTCCACCCCTGAGACAGTCAGCTTCCAGGAGCAGTCCAGCTGGGTCCGCTGCTCAGGGCCCCCCTGGCCCAACAAGAGGAGTCCAGCCTTTCCTTGGGCTTATCAGCGCCCCAATCAGTCGAACAACTCCTATGGGACGGAGGGCAGTGTAGGGTGAATGCCCCATCCAGTGCGGGGGTCAGTCGCACGATCTAGGGCCAGGATGCTGAAGGATACTGCTGGGGAGATGGGAGCTTCTTAGGTGCGCTTCTTATTGGCCATCTTGCATGGCCACGCCTCCCACAATTTGAGTAACTTTACTGATTTTGGCCTGTCGCCATTTGCGAGTGTAAAGTTACTCAAAAGTCTATATTTATAAGTCCACACTTGCTGAAACAGGGGGTGGAGTCAGTAAAAACAGCATGCATTACTGTAGAGTTACTATTAGTAGTGACTTTATGACCGTATTTTACGTTCTGTATACTTGGAAGAGGCTTCTGCAATCTGGGTGGAGTTCTTCCTATGGTAAATTATATGGAAATTTTGAAAAGGTAAAGTTAAAAAAGTATTGAAATTAGCTGTAAGTTAAAGGTTAAGGTAAAATAATATTATATATTAATTTGTAAATATATAGGGCCTGATTCCGAGTTTGACGGCCAAACGGGAACCGCCACTTGGCCGCTCCGCGGTCAAAAGACCGCGGAGGCCATTCTGGCTTTCCCGCTGGGCCGGCGGGCGCCCGCCAAAGGAGCACCCACCGGCCCAGCGGGAAAGGCCCTGCAACAATGAAGCCGGCTCTGAATGGAGCTGGCGGAGTTGCAGGGGTGCGACGGGTGCAGTTGCACCCGTCGCGATTTTCACTGTCTGCAATGCAGACAGTGAAAATCTTTCTGGGGCCCTGTTAGGGGGCCCCTGCACTGCCCATGCCAGTGGCATGGGCAGTGCAGGGGCCCCCAGGGGCCCCACGACACCCGTTCACGCCATCCTGGTTCTGGCGGTGAAAACCGCCAGAAACAGGCTGGCGGGAAGGGGGTCGGAATCCCCATGGCATGGAGGATTCTCCCAGCCGGGGGTAATCCGGCGGGAAACCGCCGGACCCGGCTGGGCGACCGCGGCTTCACAGCCGCGGTCGGAATACACAAGGAAGCACCGCCAGCCTGTTGGCGGTGCTTCCGTGGTCGTCGACCGTCAGAATGACCCCCATAATCTTTATAAAAATACTACAGCACTATACACAAAATTTTAAATTAAAAATGCAATTAATTTAAGTATACTAACTTAAATTCAAATTATTTTAAAATTAATTTGAAACAATAAATCTCTCCTTAAGTGAAATGTTTTATTTATTTAATATGTGCTAAAAGGTTACTTAAGGTTATGCATAGAATTAATTTCAGTAAGTTTCATTAATTTTTTTGAAAACTGTTACTTTTTTAAATTGAAAACATTTATTAAATATGTTTGATCAAAATAATAATTATTTATAAATTAAATTTTATTTTTTAACATTTAAAAATGTATGAGCATTTTTTTAAAGTTTAAATAAACTAATTTATTTTAACATTATTTTCTATGGGGTTTTATGTTCAGCCCCCACCTCCAATATTTTCTATGGAAGAGTGTTGCTGCTGGAATTACTCCTTCCCTTAGCTGGAGTATATTTGAAACTGTTTAGGATCCTTTTTGACTATAGTAATTATAGATGTACGGTTTGTGAGTGTGAATAGAAAAGGGCTTATTCTTTTGTGGGTGGATGCACATCTCTCCCTAAACACCTCCCTATGTATAGTGTACATGCCCACAGTTGGGGCGGAGATCTCTGCACTTAAAAGATTGAGGAGACAGGGGCAGAGACCTCTGCACATAGGTTTGTGAATACCATTTTGTAGTTCATTAGTTGTACTATTTAAGTACTACTAAATGTTCTACGAAATGCAATTTGTGAATAGGCCCTGTTATTTTTGATAATAAAGGTCATGGATTGATTGAGGTCAGAATTATTATCCATTGCTAGTGTGAACTCTTAACGGAGGCTAGTGTTGATTGTGTAAAGAACTTTTGAACCTGAAATGTAAACTGATCTACAAATATAGATGTAAAATGTAATGTAATGTAAAAACCAGGACCATAGCAGTCTCTCATCTAGTGGCCTAAATGTTTAGCAACCTCAGCTACAAGGCCGCGGATTAAATGGGCACAGATGATGGACTCTCACCTGGTCTGGATAGGAAGGGCTCCGGATTAAACTGATAAACGGGTTGGGTTTCCTTTGATTTCAGTCAAGCGAGTACTCTCTCAACAGAGAAGGCTACAGATCAAGTGGCCAATAAGTGCAGCGCCTCTTTTGTAGTCCTTTAGAGTTTTGCCTTCTTCAGTGTCGCAAGAACAACTGATGAGATTTACAATGATTTCAAGAGGGACGCGTTCTACTCGAGAGACTAGCTTAAAAGCATTGCTTAAACCTTTTGCCCTGCAAAAACAAAATAACTCATCTTTTAGATCATCTGTAGCATCACAATTCTACGGTCTCACAGATTCTCCGATACTTGCAAATGGTAATGAACTCCCATGAGTAGTTGAACATGACACAACAATTAGGCACCCCCTTGACAAGGGTGGTGTTTTGGCATTTTCAGGTTTTGTTGTCGTTCCTCCTTCAACAACAGCACTTTTAATTTTTCACTTTTTTCTTATGGTGTTCTCAGAGTTAATCAGTTTCTTTACTGGCCAGTTTAATGTAATTGGCTCTCTACTGTATTGATTTCTTAGCTTGTGCAGCTGGTTTTTTGTTCATTGTGTCCAGGTGGTCATTGATCAAAGATGATGCTTCTCTATGGCCCTTGGTTCGCACCCCAGAACACATATTTGACATATATTTGACTCACAAAAGATACTTTCTATCTAAATATGTATTCTATTGTTTGCAGTTGTGCCAAACAACAACTAATTGAAAAAACCCTTCAAACAACTACATTAAATGAAAGTGCAGAACAGGATAGCTGTGTCAGCCTCACAATGCATTCCCCACTGTAAAGTATATCTGAACAGCATTCTACAGACCTCTGCGTTTTGGAATAGTGATGGATATAAGAATCAAAGGGGCATATTTATACTCTGTTTGCGCCAAATGTGCGTCAAAAATTTTAACACACATTCAGCGCAAACCTTGCCCCATATTTATACCATGACACCCAACCCCGTGGACGTCAAAATTCCTCTGTGTGCGTCATTTTTTTAATGCGGGAAACCGCCTTGCGTTAATGACATGCAAGGTAGGCGTTCCCCTCCAAAAAATGATTTTAAGGCCTGTGCGCCTTATTTAGCCTGATGTGCGCAGTTTTTTAACTCCTGGGGGAGGCCAGGCATTAAGGGACCTGTGGGCTCACTTCCATGGTCTCTGACCATGGAAGCAGTCCAGAGGTGCCCTTCCCTGCCCCCAGGGGCACCCCCTGCCACCCTCGCCCACCCCTGGAGGACACCCATGGATGGGGGGACCCATCCCAGGGAACTACAGGTAAGTAGAGGTAAGTATACATTTTTATTTTTTTTAAAGTGGCATAGGGGGGCCTAACTTGGGCCCCCCTACATGCCACAGTGCCCAATGGCCATGGCCAGGGGACAGAAGTCCCCTGAGCATGGCCATTTGGCAAGGTGGCATGACTCCTGTCTTTGCTCAGACAGGGGTCATTTCAGTGGGGGTTGTGCGTCAAAAAATGGTGCAAATCCGGTTTGAGCCATGATTTTTGACTCAAACCTGACTTGCACCATTTTTTGACGCACAACCCCCATTTTTCCCTACGCCGGCGATGCCTGGTTTGAGTCTTTTTTTTTTACTCTGACCAGCGCTCGCCTGGCACGTAGGAATGGCGTTAGCCGGCGGTAAATCTTTTTACTCAAACCAGCGCCGGCGCTGGTTTGCGTCAAAAGGTATAAATATGGCCCAAAGTGTCTGGGATATGTGATGGCAGTGTGCATTAGGGGTAGAGCCAACTTAGCTGCAAAATTACTCTATGTCTAGAGTGCAAAATAACTTTGCACCAGGACTTGTGATTGCAGAAGGTTGGTGATGGACGAAGGTTAAAGAGCCAACTCAAGGTAACTTGTGAAGGAGATGAATGAAGGACCAAGCAAGGTGAATTGGTGCCAGGATTCAGGCTAACCCCAAACGCACAATCAGGCATAAGGAGCATGGGGTTGAAGTCTGCAGAGAACAGTCCTAGGGTGCATGGGGTTGGAGTCTGTGGAGAACAGGCCAGTGGAAACTAAAGAGGTTAAGGTTACTAGATCATAAGTATAATGACAAAGTGTTCATTGTACTTGCTTGCTAGTTTTGTTTACACTTCTGGATCATTGGTGGAAGTGTGGTAGTTGAGACAATCCATGCCATGCAGCCTTTGCCTGGCAGTGTGTCATGAGTTGTGAAATGTGTCCGCTCTCGTACCAGTTAGCGTTTATTATCTATCCCCACTTTTGTTGTTTTCTTCCCTTTCGTTTCCCTCTCATCCGGCCTTCCTTTTTCCCTGGTTTCCATGAAAGTTTCTACTATATATAGTATGCACTCACCCAGCTTTATTCCTCTTGTCCCCATTTTCCCCTACAACAAGGTCCGCGAGTTCCCTCCCCTCCAACATCGGGGTAGTGTGATGCCATTCCTCAACTGAGACAATTAAATTCCAATTACTGAGATCTAGTCACTCACTCCCCACCCCTTTGTTCCCCGAGACTTCAGAATGGGTTCCTGTGCTTGAGTGGAAACCTCATCTAGCATGTCAGAGCGTTCTCCAAATAAACAAATTCTTTTTTGTATTCCTCATTTGAAACGCTAACATTATATCCCCCTAGAGAGTTACAATACTCCACATTACAGCAGTCAGTATCTAGTCATATAGAATCACAAGCCCTCATTACCTTCATCATTCCCATAACATCAATCTCTTCCTGTCCAGTGTGAAAGGCAACGGTATCTCCCAGATTAGCACAATATTCCTTGACATGTTGACATCGAGTAGGTGATTTCCAAGATGGAATGGTGACTCCATGTCAGTAATCTTTCAGCCACTTTGTACACACACCATTAGTGCTAGGTCCGTCGTAATTGCAGAAGCGCCCCTGTGGTGTTGCTGGAGGTAAATTTTGTTAGGGGTAGTGGACCTTGAGCCCAGTGGATAGCTATCCTTCCGCTTCGCAAACAGTAAAGCCAAGGCTTTAAAGTTCCTCACTATAGAGGGGTTATATTTCACGTAGCACAGTAGAGTGGTGTGGGGAGTTGTCGGAACAGTGTACCCAATCATCATCATAATCTTTATTTCGGATATCAAAATATTAATAAGAGCAATTATTAAAACATAAATAAAAAACACCCAGATACCACATCTTGATGAGTAAAAATGTGAAATCTACAGTCAATATAACATCCTTAATAAACAATCCACATCATTTCTAATGTTTGCACAGCAATTAAAATATATTTCCAGTATATCACAGACATTTACAATAATCATCTCTCTTCCCTTAGTTGTCTCAGTTTAATCGCCTCATTCAGGAAGAAGACAATTGAGAAACATATAAACTCATTACTCAGTTTTTCTAAAAGGAGCAAGGTAGGCCGTACCTGTCTAGATTCTTAACATTTAAGGCGAGGTTTAATAAATATGTGGCGAAGCAGCCCATAAAAATTACAAACTTTAAAAAATGAAGGGTATTCTAAGGAGACACAGAGTCACAGCCACAGACCTCAAGGTTTTAAACAGAGTTCCATCCTTTAGATACCGTCACAAGGCAATGTATCAAACTCAACCGGAATCTTATTAACAGATAACAATGGTTACTGTCTGGATTCTTAACGTTTAAGGCGGTGTTTAATAAACATATGATGAAGCAGCCTATAAGAATTACAAACATTAAAAAATGAAGGGTATTCTAAGGCGACACAGAGTCGCAGCCACAGGCCCCAATGTTTTTAACAGAGTTCCATCCTTTAGGTACCGCCAAAAGGCAATGTATCAAACTCAACCAGAATCTTATTAACAGATAACAATGGTTACTGCCTGGATTCTTAACGTTTAAGGTGGTGTTTAATAAACATATGATGAAGCAGCCTATAAGAATTACAAACATTAAAAAATGAAGGGTATCCTAAGGCGACACAGAGTCGCAGCCACAGGCCCCAATGTTTTTAACGAGTTCCATCCTTTAGGTACCGCCAAAAGGCAATGTATCAAACTCAACCGGAATCTTATTAACAGATAACGATGGTTACTCTCTGGATTCTTAACGTTGAAGGCGATGTTTAATAAACATAAGATGAAGCAGCCTATAAGAATTACAAACATTAAAAATGAAGGGTATCCTAAGGCGACACAGAGTCGCAGCCACAGGCCCCAATGTTTTTAACAGAGTTCCATCCTTTAGGTACCGCCAAAAGGCAATGTATCAAACTCAACCGGAATCTTATTAACAGATAACAATGGTTACTATCTGTGACAAAAGTAAGATAAAGCTCTATAGAGGGCACTATTAAAAATATAAAACCCAGAACGGTTGATTTTGCTGTTCAGTTCTCTCTAGTGCTGTGTGTCTGAAAGCGAAAAACGCTTTCTTTGTCCATTCCATGTGTACCCAGTGCTTAATTTAAGCCAGTGGTTTCTGGTGCTCAGCACTGGCACTTAATTGTCAACACAGGCGCTATGACAGCCGACACAAGGTGGAGTTGTCTGGCTAAGTTAGAGAAGACCACAACAATAATTATTAATTCTATATACATTAAAAATGACTATTACCTGGGGCCCAAACAATTCTTATAGCTTTAGGGGCCAGGAATAGTCTGAATTGTCACACCTGTAGGAGAGTGATGGTTAGTAGTTGTGTTGTTAATATCACTGGCAGCATGGCAGGGGCAAAGTGTGGTGGAAGCTGCAGTGACCACCTGACAAGAGCTCTGGCACTTATTTTTTTCTTTACAAAATTAAGCACTGTTTGTACCCAATAATTTCTTTGAGAGTCTGTAGTATTTCTGCCCAGTAGCTGGCCACTGCAGGGAAAAGCCACGCCAGGTCTAGCGATACAGCCTCTCTGGCCTTACATCTAGCACATTTAGAGTAATCTCTGAAGCCCAACCTATTTAGTGCTTTCAGGGTATGGTATATCCTATGTGAAACCTTAATGTTGAGAAGTCTAAGTTTATAGTTAGAGGAGGGTGTTCTAAATAGGGAAAAGTAGTGCCTCCAATGCTCATCAGTGATAGGCTCTTCTAAGTCAGCTAGCCATTTCATCATCGCCTGAGAGATACATAATAGTGCTTCCTTCTGCACTGTTGTATATACTTGGTACACTAGTTTTCTACGAGACTCAGAGTCTATCAGTGTCCCCAGCGTGGCAAATGTCTGGGGGGAAGCACGAAATATAGCACTGGTGGCCTTACACATTTCCCTGGGGTCTCAGATACAAAAATATATCTAGTGGAGTATGGTCTGACCTGGATTATATATCTGTCAGTAGGAGAAATGTGTCTCCTGGGTATAAATCTCCGAGGGTAGATAATTTAAGGCGCTGCAGTTGACTACATGCCTTAGGATGTTTTGAAAGAGGAAGTCTTGGATTGTGTGCCTGAGGTATTCCAGGTGCATATAGCAGGTTAAGGTGTTCTCTAGATCATAGCATGTCCCAAGCCTAAACAGTATACCTGACTGTGTTGATCTTGAGAGAGCGTAGCTTCTGTAATCTATATTAACATGAAATGTTTATGAATTAATGTGTGATAATGCTGCATAGAAACTGTAATAGTAATTTTGCTTAGACGTGCACTTGAAATGTGACCACGGGGAGTGGCCGCCAATGTATACGTGGACTAATAATAATGACCAGAATGTTTATATTACGTTTAAATAAGTTTATACTAATGTTTGCATTATTAAATCTGCGCTGAAATCCTCATAGGCATTAAGTTAGCATGAGCCGAAGCTCAATGATGTGTTATGGTTTCTGTGTCTGACATATTGTGCATCTGTGGCTTGCCCTCTTTGGTTTGATTTGCCCTGGGAGCTTTCACTTGTGTACGTTGGTGTATGGTGCGATAGTTAGTTCTCTATAGTGTGCATGCTTTAGTGATGAGTGTCCATGCAGGGCTGTGAGTGGTGTCCAGGCATTATGGGAGCATGCAAGGCTTGGCATTGGGATGAATGAGATGTGATGGTGGGGTGTGTGGGAAGTGGTGGAGTGATGGGAGTGTGGGTGGGGGTTTGTGATGGCATGCAGGTAGGAGGGTAGTAGTAGTAGAGAGTCCTCCTCCTACTCCAGCCAGGCCCTCAGGGTGCTGATTGCCAAGACTTGCTCCTCCCATGCTGTTAGTTGTGGGGGAGGAGGTGGGGGTCCACTGCCAGTTCTCTGTACAGCTAGCTGATGTCTTGCTGCAATGGAACGTACCTTCGCGGTAGGTCGTTCCACCTCTTCCTGATGTCATCCCTAGTTCTTGGGTGCTCTCCCACGGCATTGACCCTGTCCACGATTCTCCGCCATAGCTCCATCTTCCTAGCTATCGATATCTGCTGCACCTGTGCTCCAAATAACTGTGGATCTACCCTGATAATTTCCTCTACCATGCCCCTTAGCTCCTACTCTGTTAAACTCGGGTGTCTTTGTTGTGCCTATAGTGTTGAGTGAGGTGTGCTGGTGAAGGTGTGTTGGGTAATGTGTTGGGGTGTGTGATGTGGAGTGCGTGAGTGGCATTAGATCTGTTCTCAAGCATTCTTCATTGTGTGCAGAGTAAATGTTAAAAAAAAATTGAAACCGTGTAGATTAATGTAATGAACAGGGTCATTCAAACCGGTGAAGACAATGGAACTGCTGACCAAAAGATGTGCAAAGAATTACAGAAAGATGAAATCATACCGGACGTGCCACCTCGGAAGACGTCAATTATGAAGACCAATCAAAGACTTGTAAAATAATATGGGGTGAAGAGTTGGGTTACCTAATGTATTTTCTGATAGGTTAAAGATAGTGGGGTATAACAAATGTCCAATAGAATTTTGGGGGAATGTACAATGGAAAAGGGATAAAAACCCATGTCACAGGGAGTCATTTAGGTGGGTCAGGGAATGCTATTGATTTTATCCAGAAACTCTTTCACTCTGTTTGGTGACTTGGTGGTTTACTTAAAACCATCCATGCCCTTAGATTTGTCCATGTTACACTTTACCTCCTTCTGAGGAAAGTGCCCTTTTGCCCCGATGCTGAGTTTTGACTGATGGCGAATTGACTGATGTCCTGAAGACGAAGACTCAACCTGTGCGCTGACCTAAACCTTGGAGGGTAATTATGACAATGCATTTGTGATTTGTCTGTTTGCTTTTCCTTTCTAGGTACCAACTGCTTACTTTGACAAAGACCTTAGATAGATGTTTTCCAAATTAGTGTTCTAAATTGTTTTGCATGAAGCCCAACATGCGAATGCTAATCAGTGGTTGGGATAGGTGTTCACCAAAACTGACGCAAATAGACAAACGACCGAGACTATGCTTTGTTAAACTGACGCATTATTGAGATGCTGCTAAACTTGATCTATGTTCACGTCATGTTATGTTCTGATGTTTGTGATTCTCGCTTTAATGAAATCTTATCAAAGTTGCCATATTGTGACTATGCTATTATGTTTCTTGGTGTTGATATTAACGCATCTGCTTTTAGACTGTAACCAATAGGGAATAAAACGTATAAAATTCTACTAAACAAGGTGTGGTTATTCATGGCTGAAAGGTCATGGTAGTGTCTTTGAATTGATTAATGACTTTGACTAAAGTGAAATGCATTGTCGTGATAAATATTGATGACATTATTGATGTATTGATTGACATATTGATCAGTTATCTCATCCTAATGTGTCTCTCAACTCGGTCAAAAGATTCATTGGCCTAAAACGAGTCCTGATGTGTAATAAATTATCATAAAGGGACACGTTAACAATCTCAATGGTGGGATGTTGGGATGGTGAGTAGATAACTTTATTTATACAGTATGGGTCAGCTGTGTCATCTTCTATTACAATGTGGGGCTGAAAGGTCACAGAATAATACCAATAGTGTGCATAGCATGCTTGGACCCAAAGATAATACAGTTCAAAATCTGGGGCAAATAGGCCTTCCTGTTTAAAGGGAAGGGTCAGTATCTCCCTTTTTAGAGGCAGCTGCTTTCAGCTCCATGTTAGCTTCACCACATTAGATCTCAATCTGTCAAAGAATCCCCTATTGATGGAGAGTTGAATATATGAAAATAGAGAAATTAGGGTGCCAAGTAATCTTTGCTAGTCTCTCCCAGAGTCATGGGTAACCTGATCCAGCCTGACACTTGTTCCTCTAGTTTAGCTATGGTTATGTTATAGCTTTCATATATAGTAGTCTTAATATCTCTACTAATCATGATGCAGAGTTATTTAACTGCTGCTATCAACTACCTCAGAGAGTAGTCAAAAGGCGATTCAGTCATGGTGCTCATGAAAGGGAAACATACACGACTTAGACCAATCTATCGATATGACAAAGAGGTAGTGAAAGTGGAGAAATTCCTGACTTAGCGGTGCCACATTTATTACAGGGTTTCTGACTAAAAGAAGTATATCGTTGGCATATAATGAAGTGTATTTGAGGCCTTTCTCCCCATGGTGCTGTCTGAGTCCAGCAGGTATGGGATGCATTGCAAAAAATATAGGAGAAATGGGACATACATGAATCGTCCCTCTAGCTATAGATATAAACAGAGACCGCAAGCAGGCCACTTTGCTAGATGCAGTCAGTGGAATTGTGATACAGCAACTTAATCCATCCAGTGAAATTGCTGGTTGAATCTGATTCATTTTTAAAATATGAAATAGGTATTCCCACTATAATAAATCAAATGCCTTAGTGACTTTGAAAAACGCAGCTGCCGCTCTAATTTGATGGTTTAGCTAATGTAGTAAGCAAAGGTAGTGCAAAGATTATGGGGTGTGGATGGTCCAGGTATAAATCAAGACTGGTGTGGTCAGACCATATCTAGTAGCATCTGAAGAATTCTGTTTGCCAGGAGTTTGGCCAGTATTTTCTTTTCTGTGTAGACAATATGTGATAGGATTCTCACTAGTTAGGTGGTTTATGGGGCTTCAATATCATGACAATAAATGCCTCTCGGAGGAAGGGTGGGAGGATACCTACCTCTCTGGACTCTTCATACATTGCCAAAAAGAAGAGAGTCAGAAGCAGAGCATATTCTTTGTAGAACTGCAAACAGGTATTATTCTAAGCACAGTTCAATAGCATGAAAACAAAAGTTTCTACAGTTTATCTTAGGAGTGGCAGCAGGACGTGGGCTGGAGAATTAGGACTGCACCGGCGGCGTGGTGGAGCAGACAGGCCAGAGCTTCCAACATGGCTGCATGTTAACTGGTGTCCTTCACAGTCACAGGGTGGTATAGTTCTCCACATAGAAGCTTCCTGGTCTACAGCACAGAGTCTGCCTATCCTTTAAAAGGACCCCTTGTATTAGCTCTGAGGCTCAGGTCTTTATAAACCTGCTTGTCCTTATTGTGATTACCCTGTCCAGCAGCCATAAAGGCAGACGGTCACTAAGTCCAATGCGCACCAAACTCACTACAGTGAGCACAATGCTCTATGTGGACCATCCTCATGATGTCAGAGTTCTCCTCTGAAAATGGGAACCAATCAGTGTTTAATATTCTTTCCCATGCCTCGTTTCATGAGTAGAAAAGGTGTTAAATTGCATGGTGTGGCATGGTTTTTGTGATATACAGCACTAATTAATCAGCCTCTCATATCCCCTTTTTTCATTTTTTTCCCTTTTTTTCTTTTTCTCCTCTTTTTTCTTTTCTTTCCCCCTTCTGTCTCTCTTTGGTTTTTTAAATAGGTTTTAGCAATATAACTATCTGTGCTTCTCTCAGGCATAACCTTTATGTCCTGATGATGATCCTATTATTCTTGTAAGGGGATTGAAACGTCATCGACAATAATACTTTGACTCTTGATGATATATGTATGAAATGATAGGAGAAACAGTACTGTACAATTGTGACTTCGACTGCCTATTTATATTTTGCAGTCACATACGATATGCCTGAGGATTCACAACTTGGGTTTTGCTTTCTAAAGTTGTTTTGTGTCCCCACTACATTACTTTTTATTGTGATTCAAATAAAAGTCATTTGTTTTATAATTTACTTCTCATAGACCTCCCTGTAGCTCTATGTTATATTAATTTGAAAGCTGTTCTTTCTTGGGGACACATGTGCCTTGAAAATACTCACACCCAGTCCCTTAGTATCTGTGGGCTGTCCCTTGTTTGTTCTAAAATATGTCCTGGAGAAGCATAATTTAGGCTCCATCCTTCGTACGACATGAATATGCATTTCTAAACTCATGTGACATTTATATTCAATGAATGATTTAACTTTATTAACATGTGTGTTACAGGTAAATGAATCAATAGAGCATATTAATTGGAATACTAAAGCTTTATGTATCTGAGTGCTTATGTTATGCAAATTCACTTCAACATTAATTATTGTTTTTATTTTATGTGTACTTCATATTGTAGCCTACATACATTTTGATTCTGAAATTCTTAACTTGACATTAGGCCTTGAATAAAAATGTTTTTTTTAAAGTTGCCTATGTGTTAACCTTTCGATCTGCAAGTGTTTTATCATGCTTCTCGTTAGCTAGCGAAAGACTTATTGTTTGTATTAGAACACTGATAGTGAGCCCAGTGGGGAGGAAGTTGGCAACAAACTTTGAGAAATAATGGGCAAAGGAGTCCTTCTGTTTACTACGTACAAGAATGATGGGGTGTTCAAGGCTAGCAGCTGCAGTCCCAGTCTCAAGGATATGGGAACTTAGGGAGTATGATGATTCCCCTCACGTCCAGCTGTTTGGTTGTTTCTTTTTGGTGAGAAAAAGATATGGATGTTTTTGAAGCTCTTGTTATATTTAATTGTTTTTTCCATAGCTAGCTAGGCAGACGTTCCCTTGACTCTGAGAGGGAACAGATCTCTCTCTCTCTCTCTCTCTCTCTCTCTCGCTTTCCCCTGAGTGTGAAGCTTCATGCTGAATACTTCTCTTATTTTTCCTGAACTTCTATAGAACATCCATTCTATGCTCCCTTGATAGGAATTCCCCTTAGTAAATCCTGTCCTTATCCTATTTTTAGACTTGCTCCCTTGATAGGAATTCCCCTTAGTAAATCCTGTCCTTATCCTATTTTTAGACTTGAAAAGGGAAGTTTCTTTATGGAACACTTTATTGTGATAATCTGCTTCATTTGCATTGTGGCTGTTACTATTCTGCATCTCATTATATTACGATTTAACTTAATGGCACTTTTCAATTTTCAAACTATATTGCTGTGTCTCGTGAATTTAGTTTTACACTGCATATTGTATTTTATTGTATTGTAATAGTATTTATATAGCGCTTACTATCGCTGACGAGGCGTCAATGAGCTTTTTGGCAAGTAGCACGCTACTACGGAACCCAAAAGGAATTAGTGCTGGATTAGTATAGGGAATTATGAGTACAGTTTTAGTATCACTATGAGTTAATTTGAGCCGTGGATATGTGAGTTTGTTAGTTGGATTGACTCGAGTAATGGAGGGGTGGAGGAGGAAAGAATCTAGAAGTGTTAATTGGGAGTTTATGGTAATAGGATTTAGGCTTGGGATGAGTAAAGGGGAGATGGAGGAGGGAAGAGTCTGTGTAAAGGGTTAGGGAGATCATAGTAGCAGGGTGAGATAAATGAGGGAGAATTTAGTAGGGTTTTTTGGGAGATCATGGTAGTAAAGTGAGGTTTTGGGTGAGTTAGATGTGGAAGAAGAGGGAGGAGCTTAGGCAGGGTTATTTAGGAGATTAAAGTAGTAGAATGGATTTGGGATGAGTCAGACTGGGAATGGAGGCTAGATTGATAGAGACATGATATATGGTGGTGGGTAGACAAAGTGTGATATAAAATGAGAGCAGGGATTCATAAATATCTAATATAACAACTTATCTAGGAGTTATGCAATGACCTATGAACATGTTCAGCATAGAATAACATTCACACACACATACATACACACATGAACACACACACATATGCACACATATATGTACATACATATACATATTTAAACCATGAGTAAATATACATTAAACAGGTTTAACGAGTATGTGTGTAGTTTATTGTTATGACATAGTAGCGATACATATTTTCTAAAGAACTATATATAACTAGAATATACACATAAACAGGTAAACAATATTCATCAACATAGGCATATGCAGTCCATAGCTGTTTGAATATGGTGGTTATGAAGGAAAGAGACAACTCTTCAGTAGTTTTCTGAAGACAAGATAGTTATCTGTGGCTCTTATAGTTGGGGTAATGAATTCTATACTTTGGCTGCTTGATCGGAGAAGGATGTACCACCTATAGTATTTTTCTTGTATGGTGGTGTTTTAAGGTTTTAAGGAGGGGTGCCTATCTTGAGCGGAGCTTTCTTTGTTGAATGCATTTGGGTATTTTGTTTCTTAGCTTTGTAGGTGATACAAAGCAGCTTGAAGGTGCATCTTCTGGCAACGGGTAACCAGTGTAGTGCTCTCAAGGCAAGGGAGATGTGGGCTTGTGGCTTTACATGTAATAGTAGCCTGGCTGCGGAGTTCTAAATACGTTGTGGTTTTACCATAATAAATAGAGATGATCCATGGTAGAGGCCATTAGTATAATCCAATTTGGATAGTACAAGCGAGACAGTAGCTTGCACCTTGTGTGGAAATCCGAGGTGGGGGAAGATGCGTCGTGGAGTCTTCAAGGTGATGAAGCTGGTTTGTGCTAACTTGTCCAATTAGGCATTCATTATAAACTTTGAATCCATGGTGATTCCAAGGTTTTTAACTTCCTTGGATAATTGAAGAGGTGGTCCGAGATCGTCAGACCAGGCGCACAGTGGGTCATAATTCTTCCAGTCACCACATATGAGTATTTCTGTTTTGGAGGCATTTAGTTTGAGAGGGCTCCAGGTCATCCACTGATCAACGGCTCTGAGGCAACTGAAGATTAGTGAGTTTCCAATGTTTTTGGAGCACTCTAATATAAGTAGTATTTGTGTGTCATCTGCATAGTTGTAGCTTGTGAGATGAAAATCATTGATCAGTTCTAGTGATGATATCATGTAGATTTTGAAAAGCAAAGGTGAGATGATTGGTCCTTGGGGAACCCCTGCTTTTGTGAGGTAGGGTTTGGACGAGAAGGGGGATGAATAGATTATATTAGTTCTTTTTTTAAGGTAAGATGTAATCCAGTTGAGTGCAGTCCCTTCTATGCCGGCCTCGTGGAGTCTTTGAAATATCCAAAAATAAATCCATTATTTTGAAATCATTGATTGTTGTTCCTTATTGTGGCATCATATCGGCTTTACAAATTGGAAATATGTTTCTGATGCTTACCCCCATACTTCCCTTCAAGTCGACTAACAAAGGTCCATACAACCAATGGGGAAACATATTTGATGATTTTGCCAGGAGACTGAGGTGTAGATACCAGCACTCCATCAGTCCTAATCTTTGGTGATCTCAGGTCAGGGCCTAATCTGACATACAGGAGAGTCACTTTCTCAATACAAGCAACCAGAGCTGAATCAGAGCTTACTTAAGGTCTTTTATGTGATATCAGTGCTGGAGATGTGCACGTCCTGTGCATAAATGAGTCTCAGAGCCACCCTCAACATAGCCTGGACCAAAGAAGGATGGAGAGCTGGCATTTGGCTATTCCTCGATTGCTAAATCAGACTGTTGTTTCGCAGCCTAACCCAATGGTCAGCAGAATTTGGGGTTCTCTGTTGGTCTAAGTTACTTTTTCATCTTCCCCATGGGCCTGCTTGCCCAGTGTGTTTTGGATTCGTTATAAGCAGTAAGTGCCAGTAGTGGCAGATGCCATCATCCCCACACCATAGCAGATAATTGCTGCCCTTGCCTTCCAGTGGCTATTCCTTCCCCTCAGAAAGGGCCTGCAGAGGCACAGAGTGACAGGCTGGTCTTATGTTTTCATCAGCCCTAACCCAACACCACCCCTTGTAAATGTAGTGTTGGAAGAATTGCAGGAGCAGCTTCACCTGACATGGGTGAATGAATAACCGGCAGCTAGGTGTTTTACGTGTTTTATTATTAAAGATTGGTTTTAATGGATGTTGCATAAAAACACACCTCATTAATGTGTACTAGTTCTATCCATTGCAATAATTAATGTTGTTTATGTTACATTGAATGTACGTGACATTGTTCTCTGATGATCCTAATTTTCAAATGGCATGTGTTTGAAACCTGGTGAAATAGATTTAATGCTTCTGTAACAATGAAAAACTTTACTTTAAACAGGCCACGATTATTAACTATTGAACAAAGCAACATACAAATAATTGTTTCTATTGCTTAGGCTTGAGAACTAAAGGCTTGAATATCGTTCTTCGATATTTTGGAACATACATTACATTGCGAGATGAGAATTAGTCTTTCAGACGTATTTCAGACAAGAGCGGCTTTTACCATTGTATGTTGGTATTGAATATTTACCGTTCTTATTTGCATTACGTTAATATTCCAAGATAAGATATCCAGCTCATTGTTTAGGAAACATGTTTTTATTTGGTCATTCTGGGTGTTAGAGAACGTGCAAGTAGCAGCAGATGTGTGAATCTATAAACGGCAAAGTCCATTTGTGATATACAAGGGATACTGATATTTTCATTGTAAAAATATATATAGCCTTTCCCCAAACTAACATTTTGTGGACTATAGGAACTGGCTTGAAAAGTCTCCCTTTCGATTTAACCACGTGCATGTCTACACCCTTCTTGTTTTACTGTATTACTGTTGCCATTGGTAATGTGATCAATAACTACAGTAAACCGTGCACACCTATTTAACCCGTTTGTATGGTTGTGTAATGCAATGAATGTTCATATTGTTTAACTTGTAGTTCAGAAGAAATGTTCCGATCGTCTTCATCAATCGTACATTTTACACACAAACTAGACTGACACCTAGGATGGCCTGGTAGACGTTTTTCCCATGTTACAGACAAATGGTGTGCACTCGGACACGTACAGTACATATAGGCCCTCATTACGAGCCTGGCGGTCTGTGACCGCCAGGCTCGCGGTTGGCGGGAGCACCGCCGACAGCCTGGCGGTGCCCCTTAGGGCATTCTGACCGCGGCGCTTTGGCCGCGGTCAGTGCAGGAAAACCGGCGGTCTCCCGCCGGTTTTCCGCTGCCCGTCAGAATCCTCCAAGGCGGCGCAGCATGCTGCGCCGCCTTGGGGATTCTGACACCCCCTACCGCCATCCTGTTCCTGGCGGTTCGCCCGCCAGGAACAGGATGGCGGTAGGGGGTGTCGCGGGGCCCCTGGGGGCCCCTGCAGTGCCCATGCCAATGGCATGGGCACTGCAGGGGCCCCCGTAAGAGGGCCCCGCTTGTATTTCACTGTCTGCATAGCAGACAGTGAAATACGCGACGGGTGCAGTAGCACCCGTCGCACCTTCCCACTCCGCCGGCTCGATTCCGAGCCGGCGTCCTCGTGGGAAGGTTGTTTCCCGCTGGGCTGGCGGGCGGCCTTAAGGCGGCCGCCCGCCTGCCCAGCGGGAAACTCAGAATGCCGGCCGCGGTCTTCAGACCGCGGTGCGGTATTCCTGCGGCGCAACTTTGGCGGGCGGCCTCCGCCGCCCGTCAAAGTTGTAATGAGGGCCACAGTATGCTGAGGTTAAGAAAATCAAAACACAGAAAGCGCAGATGCTATGCAATGTTTGTTTTGATCTTTTGTTTATTCTTTATTCATTGTTTCGGGCATAACCATTGTTCAAAAAGCCAACTTGTTCCTTTCCCCTTAGGAACTTCTTTGGGTCGTAGAGGACATACAAATATAATTATATATTTATTTCTTTGGGAGTAGAAGGTTGTGACTGTTATAATAATTATACACACGCCAATGCTGCGGGTAGTTGGTCTAGGAGCACACTGAAACACTTATAACTATTATAATGGACACAACCTTATTCTGTCAGAATACTTACAGATAACACTTCTATATATGCCACACAATTTGCTTTCGCTGTCCTGCACTAGCATGCTAACAGCATCGTAACACGTATTTGATCAACATGTACCTTTTACAAAAAGAAACATCCACATTGAGGGCAATTGCATTTCCTTGTTTCTTTGTAATAGACAAATGTATTTGGGGATTTGCAATTCATGGATTATCAGATCCTCCCGTGAAAGAGAGCGACTCAACATCACATATCAACTGTCAAGGACATTTATGTGTGTGATTCACTTTTTACTGGATATCATACCTATTCATGAGGTTAAAGTATAGCAAGGCGACTATAGCAATCTATCTACATTCATGGTATTTTCACACAAGGATTATCCTCTGCACAACTATTTGTGGAATTGTGGAACAATGCGTTAGGACTGGTTGCAATTTCTGTATAGAAGCTAAAAACTGAATTATATAGTTTTACATCTATATTTTACTTTAAAAAATATAATTATTATATTTATGTTGTCTACAGTCCCGAAGAAATTCCCATAGGAAAATAAATACGCTGGCTGTTTGAACAATCGTTATGCATGAAACAAATAATAAAGAATAAACAAAAGATCGAAAAACATACAGCATGTGTGCTTTTTATGTTTGGACCTAGCATACGACCACTATTTTTCTATAACTTGTGACTACTACACAGTCTTGAGCTGACTGCATGGGTAGTGGTTTCTGTGAGTAGCGTTCCCAGTATTTGCACCATACCTTTTACTACATATGAACAGCCACAGAGTGTGGTACTGTAGGAGTCTGGCCAGGCTTGTAGTGGGTACCAGAGGTACTTACACCTTGTGCCAGGTCCAGTTATCCTCCCTTATTAGTGTTGAAGAGGTGTTTCTAGCAGCTTAGGCTGATAGAAGGTAGCTATGGCAAAGCAGCTTAGGCTGAACTAGGAGACATGTAAAGCTCCTACTATGCCACTGGTGTCATATTCACAATGTCATAAGAAAACACAATACACAGAAGTACTAAAGATAAAGGTACTTTATTTTTATGACAATATGCCAAAAGTATCTCAGTGAGTACCCTCAGTATGAGGATAAGATATATACACAAGATATATGCACACAAACCAAAATTATGCAGATAATAGAAAAAGGAAGTAATGCAAGCAATGTAAAATTACAGTAGATTGCAACAGGAGCACATAAGTATAGGGGCAACACAAACCATATACTCCAAAAGTGGAATGCGAACCATGAATGGACCCCAAACCTATGTGAGCTTGTAGAGGGTCGCTGGGACTGTAAGAAAACAGTGAGGGTTAGAAAAATAGCCCACCCCAGGACCCTGAAAGGTAGGTGTAAAGTGCACATACTACCCCAAGAGAGCACAGAAGTCATGATAGGGGGTTTCTGCAGGAAGAACAAACACCAGCAATGCAACAACAGTGGATTTCCAGACCTGAGTACCTGTAAGACAAGGGGACCAAGTCCAATAGTCGCGACAGTGTTGAGAGTGGGCAGGAGCCCAGGAAATGCCAGCTGAGGGTGCAAGGAAGCTGCCACCTGTTGGAAGAAGCTTGGAGTTCTGTAAGAACGAAGAGGACTAGGAACTTTCCCTTTGGAGGATGGATGTCCCACGTCGTGAAGAAGCTTGCAGATGTGTTCCCACGCAGAAAGTCTGCAAACAAGCCTTGCTAGATGAAAGGGTTGCAGTTAGGGTTTTTGGATGCTGCTGTGGCCCAGGAGGGACCAGGATGTCGCCACTTGGATGAGGAGACAGAGGGGGCACCCAGCAAGTCAGGGAGCCCTCACAGAAGCAGGCAGCACCCGCAGAAGTACCTGAACAGGCACTTAGAAGAAAAGTGAACTGGAGTCCTCCCGAAATCACAATAGGGAGTTCAACAACGTCGGAGGACAACTCAGAAGGTTGTGCACTGCAGGTTAGAGTGTCAGGGACCCAGGCTTGGCTGTGCACTAAGGAAATCCTGGAAGAGTGCACAGGAGCCGGAGCAGCTGCAAATCACGCAGTACCCAGCAATGCAGTCTAGCGTGGGGAGGCAAGGACTTACCTCCACCAAACTTGGACTGAAGAGTCACTGGACTGTGGGAGTCACTTGGACAGAGTTGCTGAGTTCCAGGGACCACGCTCGTCGTGCTGAGAGGGGACCCAGAGGTCTGGTGATGCAGTCTTTTGTTGCCTGCGGTTGCAGGGGGAAGATTCCATCGACCCACGGGAGATTTCTTCAGAGCTCCTGGTGCAGAGAGGAGGCAGGCTACCCCCAGAGCATGCACCACCTGGAAACAGTCGAGAAAGTTAGCAGGATGAAGCGATACAAGGTTGCTAGTAGTTGTTTTGCTACTTTGTTGTGGTTTTGCAGGCGTCCTGAGCAGTCAGTGGTTGATCCTTTGGCAGAAGGTGAAGAGGGAGATGCAGAGGAACTCTGGTGAGCTCTTGCATTCGTTATCTGGTGAGATCCTCAAAGCAGAGACCCTAAATAGCCAGAAAAGGAGGTTTGGCTACCTAGGAAGGAGGATTGGCTACCAAGAGAGGTAAGAGCCTATCAGAAGGAGCCTCTGACGTCACCTGCTGGCACTGGCCACTCAGAGCACTCAAGTGTGCCACAAACAGCTCTGTTTCCAAGATGGCAGAGGTCTGGGACACACTGGAGTAGCTCTGGGCACCTCCCCTGGGAGGTGCAGGTCAGGGGAATGGTCACTCCACTTTCCTTTGTCCAGTTTCGTGCCAGAGCAGGGCTGGGGGATCCCTGAACCTGTGTAGACTGGCTTATGCAGAGATGGGCACCATCTGTGCCCATCAAAGCATTTCTAGAGGCTGGGGGAGGCTACTCCTCCCCAGCCCTCACACCTATTTCCAAAGGGAGAGGGTGTTACACCCTCTCTCAGAGGAAGTCCTTTGTTCTGCCTTCCTGGGCCAGGGCTGTCTGGACCCCAGGGGGGCAGAAACCTGTCTGAGGGGTTGGCAGCAGCAGCAGCTGCAGTGCAGACCCTGAAAAGGCAGTTTGGCAGTACCCGGGTTCTGTGCTAGAGACCCGGGGGATCATGGAATTGTCCCCCCAATGCCAGAATGGCATTGGGGTGACAATTCCATGATCTTAGACATGTTACATGGCTATGTTCGGAGTTACCATTGTGACGCTGTACATAGGTAGTGACCTATGTACAGTGCACATGTGTAATGGTGTCCCCGCACTCACAAAGCCCGGGGAATTTGCCCTGAACAATGTGGGGGCACCTTGGCTAGTGCCAGGGTGCCCTCACACTAAGCAACTTTTTACCCAACCTTCACCAGTTGAAGGTTAGACATATAGGTGACTTATACGTTACTTAAGTGCAGTGGTAAATGGCTGTGAAATAACGTGGACGTTATTTCATGCAGGCTGCAGTGGCAGTCCTGTGTAAGAATTGTCAGAGCTCCCTATGGGTGGCAAAAGAAATGCTGCAGCCCATAGGGATCTCCTGTAACCTCAATGCCCTGGGTACCTCAGTACCATATACTAGGGAATTATATGGGTGTACCAGTATGCCAATGTGAATTGGTACATTTAGTCACTAGCCTGTTAGTGACAAATTTGGAAAGCAGAGAGAGCATAACCTCTGAGGTTCTGGTTAGCAGAGCCTCAGTGAGACAGTTAGGCATCAAACAGGGAACACACATAGGCCACAAACTTATGAGCACTGGGGTCCTGGCTAGTAGGGTCCCAGTGACACATAACAAACATACTGACAACATAGAGTTTTCACTATGAGCACTGGGCCCTGGCTAACAAGATCCCAGTGAGACATTGAAAACACCCTGACATATACTCACAAACAGGCCAAAAGTGGGGGTAACAAGGCTAGAAGGAGGCTACTTTCTCACAGGTACTTTGTGTAAGCCAAGTTACTACTATAAATTGTGAAAAGCCCTGCTCATGATACATCTATCGTAATAAGCTGCAGCTGATCCAGCTACAGATAGTTTAGCTGTGATTCGCATGATGGCTTCTGCTGGGTTTAATTCTTCTAGTTTGAGTAGTTATTTCCTAGGTAACAGTATTTTTAGGGCAAAACCTACCAGACAGCGCAGTCGTGTGGTTTGCTAACAACATCTTGGGGACATTCAGAAAGCTTACCTCGGAATGCATTCCACCCATTGCTTACTTTTGGCATTTTGGTCTGTAACTCACATTTGCTTGCTTTCTATTTGCTGGGCTCTATTTGGTTTAGACCGGACAGCTTGAGTGCTTCCCTTCCATTGCCTAAAACCCATATACTTCCACCGGTACTGGATTTAAATCTTGTTCTTATCGTGTCACATTTGCAGTGGATTCAAAGACAGTGTTCATATGTCAAGCTCTGTCTTCCAAGGAGCTTGGTGTTTACTTTTTTGTCTCTAACTTCATAGTGATAGGGCTTATGTGACAATCATCCTGGCTAATGAGACTGTGCTTGAGGAAGGCTATAATTTATTTTATTTTTTTCTCATTTAAATGAGCTGTGCAGGTATTTCAGAATATATCACAAAATGTAAAAAGCACAAATGAAGCACATTGTTTGGTATTTCAAAAGTGGGGTGGAAACAAATATTTGAATATGATCAGAATCAAATCAAATCAAATCATTAACATTTATAAAGCGCGCTACTCACCCGTGCGGGTCTCAAGGCGCTAGGGGGAAGGGGGGGTTACTGCTGCTCGAAAAGCCTGGTCTTGAGGAGTCTCCGGAATGTGGAGTGGTCCTGGGTGGTCCTGAGGCTGGTGGGGAGGGTGTTCCAGGTCTTGGCTGCCAGGAAGGAGAAGGACCTCGCACCCGCCGTGGAGCGGCGGATGCGAGGGACGGCAGCGAGCGCGAGGCCAGAGGAACGGAGGAGACGGGTGGGGGCGTAGAAGCTGAGGCGACGGTTGAGGTATTCCGGTCCCTTGTTGTGGAGGGCTTTGTGTGCGTGGGTGATAAGTCGGAAGGTGATCCTTTTGCTGACTGGGAGCCAATGCAGGTGTCTCAGGTGTGCGGAGATGTGGCTGTTGCGGGGTACGTCGAGGATGAGGCGGGCCGAGGCGTTTTGAATACGTTGCAGGCGTTTTGGGAGTTTAGCGGTGGTCCCAGCATAGAGGGTGTTGCTGTAGTCCAGGCGGCTCGTGACGAGGGCGTGGGTCACGGTTTTTCTAGTGTCGGCGGGGATCCAGCGGAAGATCTTGCGGAGCATGCGGAGGGTGAGGAAGCAGGCGGAGGACACGGCGTTGACTTGCTTGGTCATGGTGAGAAGAGGGTCCAAGATGAAGCCGAGGTTACGGGCGTGGTCTAAGGGGGTCGGTGCGGTGCCAAGGGCCGTGGGCCACCAGGAGTCGTCCCAAGCGGACGGGATGTTGCCGAGGATGAGGACTTCCGTTTTGTCAGAGTTCAGCTTTAGGCGGCTGAGCCTCATCCAATCTGCGACGTCCTTCATGCCCTCTTGTAGGTTGGTTTTGGCGCTGGCGGGGTCCTTAGTGAGGGAGAGTATAAGTTGGGTGTCGTCGGCGTAGGAGGTGTTGATGATGTCATGCTTGCGTACGATGTCGGCGAGGGGGCTCATGTAGACATTGAAGAGTGTCGGGCTGAGCGATGAGCCTTGAGGTACGCCGCAGATGATCTCAGTGGGGTCTGAGCGAAACGGTGGGAGGTAAACTCTTTGAGAGCGGTTTGAGAGAAATGAGGCAATCCAGTCCAGGGCCTGGCCTTGGATCCCGGTGGAGCGGAGGCGGGTTATTAGGGTGCAGTGACAGACGGTGTCGAAGGCAGCCGAGAGGTCGAGGAGGATGAGGGCGACTGTTTCACCGTTGTCCATCAGGGTTCTGATGTCGTCTGTGACTGAGATGAGGGCGGTATCAGTGCTGTGGTTGGTTCGGAATCCGGTTTGTGAAGGGTCGAGCAGGTTGTTGTCTTCCAGGAAGGTGGTAAGCTGTTTGTTGACGGTTTTCTCTATTACCTTGGCGGGGAAGGGGAGGAGCGAGATGGGGCGGAAGTTTTTCAGGTCGCTAGGGTCAGCCATAGGTTTCTTTAGTAGGGCGTTGACATCGGCGTGTTTCCAGCTTTCGGGGAAGGTAGCAGAAGAAAATTAAGAGTTGATGACGGCCTGGAGGTGCGGGGCGATGATGTCGTTGGCTTTATTGAAGATGAAGTGAGGGCAGGGGTCCGATGGGGGGCCGGAGTGGACAGAGTTCATGGTGGTTTTGGTTTCTTCAGTGTTGATGTGGGTCCAGGCGTTGAGGGTGATGGCCGGGGGTGTGGGTTCGGTGATGCTTGGTAGGGTCTGGTGTCCAAAGCTGTCGTGGAGGTCGCTGATCTTGCGATGGAAGAAGGTGGCGAGGGAGTTGCACAAGTCTTGTGAGGGCGTGACGGCGTTGGCGTTGGGGTTGGAGAACTCTTTGACGATGCTGAAAAGTTCTCTACTGTTGTGGCTGTTTTTGTCCAGTCTGTCGGTGAAAAAGTTCCTTTTGGCTGCGCGGATCAGGTGGTGGTGTTCCCGGGTTGCGTTTTTGAGGGCGGTCATGTTGTCGGTGGTGTGGTCCTTGCGCCAGGCCTTCTCGAGGGCGCAACATGTTTTCTTCGATTCTTTGAGGGTGTCAGAGAACCAGAGAGGTTTTTTGGTGATGGCCTGTTGATGCGTGCGTCTGAGGGGAGCAAGGTTGTCTGCGCAGTTGGAGATCCAGTTCGAGAGGCTGAGGGCTGCGTCGTTGGGGTCGGTGGTGAGGGTAGGTTGGTTGACGGCGAGTGCGGAGAAGAGTTGCTCTTCGGGGATTTTATTCCACTGTCGACGAGGGATGGGTTGAGTGCGGAGGTGGCGGGTCTCGCGTCGGAATGTGAAATGGACACAGCTGTGGTCGGTCCAGTGTAGAGCGGAGGTGTGGCTGAAGGAGACGTGTTTGCTGGCGGAGAAGATAGGGTCAAGCGTGTGTCCGGCGATGTGGGTGGCGGTGTTCACCAGTTGCTTGAGGCCGAGGTTGTCGAGGTTGTCGAGCAGGGCGGTGGTGTTGGGGTCGTTGTTTTGTTCCAGATGGAAGTTGAGGTCGCCTAGGAGGATGTAGTCCGACGAGGCGAGGGCGTGCGGGGAGACGAAGTCGGTGATGGAGTCGCTGAAAGGGGCGCGCGGTCCAAAACACATCAATACTTTAGGTGATAGCATTTCCACACATTATTGTTTGAGCACTGTATACTTTTTTTAGCGAAACTGCATGTCTGTGCAAATGTAATGCTCATTTCAATTGAAGATGTGTTCTCTGTAATGGCAGTATGCTACCACACCATTCATACTTCATTTTATCTCACTCTATGCCACTCTAACCTACTCTGCTCTCTATGCCACTGTACTTTACCATGCATCACTCCACTCTATACTGAAACAATCTACTCTATGCCACTGCACACAGTACCACTGCACTGTACTCAGAGCCACTGCACTCTAGTGATCACCATTGCACTCAACACCAATGCACTCTACGCAAGTTTACTCAAAACCAATGCACTCTACGTCAATCTACTCTGCACCACTGCACTCTACCCCACTATACTTTACTCTGTAACACTTTACAACACTACACTAAACACACTGCACTCTACACCACTGTAGTGTATGTCATTGCACTCTAAGCCACTCTGTTCTGTGCACCAGTGTACTCTATGCCACTGCTCTATACCACTATACTTCACTGCACTCCATGCCAATGCACTCTGCTATACACTGCACTCCGCGACAGTCTATTCTGCAACACTGCACTCTCTACCACTAAACCCTATGCCATTTTACTGTATGGTACTCTACTTTATACTACTGTTCCCTACGCCTCTGCACTCTACTCTGAACCACTCCACTCTATGCCACTGCACTCTAAGCCATGCTGCTCTGCAACATTGCACTCTCTGCCACTGAACTCTATGCCAATGTTCTCTGCTCCCTCCACCCTATGCCACTGCACTCTACTCTGCACCACTCTACTTTATTCCACTCTCACTGCACTCTACACCAATGCACTATACACCATTACACTCTACTTCGCAACACTCCACTCTACTCTGCCAGTGCACTGTACTATACACCATTGCACTCTACGCCACTTCACTCTGCACTATATACCAGTACATTCAACATCACTGCACTCCACACCACTCTACTCTGTAACACTGCACTCTACTCTGCGCCACTCTGCCATTCTACTGCACTCTACGCTACTACACTCTATGCCACTCAAATCTACTGTGCACCACTGCACTCTACTACACTGTAGTCTATGCCACTTCACTCTGCCCTTCTCTACTCTGCACCATCCTATTCTATGCCAGCACATTCTAATTCACTCTACTATGCCCCACCTCACTCTATGCAATTACACTATAAACCACGCCAATCTAGGCCAGTCCACTTTACTCTGCACCAATCCACTCTACATCACTTCACTCTATGCCATTCTACTCTGAAACACTGCACTCTATGCTACTGCACTCTATGGAATTGTACTCTATGCCACTGCACTCTACCCTGCACCACTGTACTCCACCTTCCACTGCTCCACTATATACCACTTCTCTCTACACTGAAAGACTCTACTCTATGCCACTGCACCTACCCCAAGCCACTGCCCTCTATGCTACTGCATTCTACACCACTCTACTCTTCACCACTGTGTTCTATGTTACTACTCTATGCCACTGCATTTTACCCTGCACCACTCCTCTCTTTCCTGCACCACTCCACTCTACGTCTCTTCACTCTACTGTGAAATAATCTACTCTGCCCACCACTCTATTCAAACCCCACTTCTTTATGCCACTGTGCCCCGTGCCACTTTACTCTAAACCACTTCACTGTAGGCAAATGCACTGAACACCACATTACTCAAAACCAATGCTCTCTATGCCAGCTATTCTGAACCACTGCTTTCTATGCCATTATACTCTGCTCTGCAACACTCTATGCCACTGCACGTTACACCATTGCGCTCTACATTACTGCACTCTAATTTACTCTGCACCACTATACTCTACACCCCTGTTCTCTGCACCACTCTACTCTAAACAACTTCACTCTACGCCAATGCCCTCAACACCACTTTGCTCAAAAACCAATGCACTCTACACCACTGCACTCTACTCTGCACCACTCAAATCTTCCCCACTCTTCTGCACTCTACGCCAACGCACTCTATGCCACTACACTCTGCATCATTCCACGCCACTCTAATCTACTCTGTTTTACTGCACACCACTGCACTCTACACCACTCAATGCAACTGTAATCTACACAACTCTAAACCTCTGCACTCTACCCTATACCTCTGCATTCTGCCCTGCACCACTTCACTTGACTATTGCCATTCCATTCTACAGAACTTTACTCTACTATGAACAATTTTCTCTACACCACTGCACTCAATGCCACTGCACTTTACATCACTGCACTCTACTCTGCACCACTCTACTCTACAGCACTTTACTCTATACCAATGCACTCTACGCCAGTCTACTCTGCATCACTGCAGTTTACACCACTTCACTTCAGGTCACTCTACAATACTCCACTCTGAGACACCCTACTCCAGTAAACTCTACTCCATTCTGTGACACTCTACTCCACTCTAAAACACTCTGTGGCACAACACTGATCCACTGAACACCCTCTATGCCACTCCATGCCATTTTACTTCACTCTTTTCCACAAACATCTACTCCACTCTACTCCACTACTCTATTGTACGCCACTCCACTCTACACCATTGACTCTACAACACTCAACTCCACTCTATACCATTTCACTCTCCTACACTACTCTACTCCATGCTATTCCACTCTACAACTCTACACTACTCCAGAACACTCTATGCAACACCCCCGAATCCACTCCACTCTGCTCTATACCACTCCGGTCTATGACACTCTACTACACTCAGTGCCACTCAACTCTACTCCACTCTATGCCCTTCCAATCTATTACACTCTACTCCCGATGTGCCTTTCAATAAATGCTGTATTTCAAAATACATGTGTAAATGTGAACAAGAACTACAATTTCTCATGTTAAGGTTAAACATTAGAACTCACGTGTATATATAAGACTCTAGTTTCTACAATGAATGCACCTTCAATTATACGTTTTTATACTTTCTTTTACATTAATAAGGTTAAGCCGCACAGAATACGTGATGCTGATTACATTTTTTAATTACTCCTGTAACGCGTGGGGTGCAGCCAAAATTACGCTGCTCCACAATCTTGGGGTGAAGTTAAATAATAAGTTATCCTTCAGTTCCCAGGTGGACAGTGTAGTAGGAATATGCTTTGTACTTCTCAGATCCTTAAAAAGGTTTTTATTTTTGCTTCTTTCTCATTGCCATAAGATGGTAATCCATGCCCTCATAACCTCTGGGCTGGACTTCGGCAACGATCTGTACTGGGGTCTCCCAGTGCACCAACTTAAGAGATTCCAGTTGGTGGATAACATTGCAGCCTGGCTCCTCCTAAATCTCTGGAAAATTAACCACATTCATCTTCATCTTATTTATTGCATCAGCTGCCAAAACGTGAGAGAGTTCACTTCAAGGGGCTTGTGTTGGTCCATAGAGTCTTATATAAGTCATGTCCTTGTTACCTGGCTAATAGACTCACACACTACCATCCAGCAAGAACTCTGTACTGCCAAAAGTCAAAAGGAAGAAATAGGCACCACTTCTTTCTCTGCTCTTGCTGCCTCTGGCTGGAATGCCCATTCCCTATACCTGTGGGCCACTAAAGATGAAGGTACCTTTAAACGTAGCCTCAAAACTTGTTTTTTCAGTCTGGCTTTCTAATAATTTCTCCTGACCAGTGGTTAATGATCCTTAGATCCAGGACACTCATCCGAGCAGCCGCGTGCTTTTCAAAAATGAAAAATGAAATTCATGAAATGGGTACACCGATTTATTTGTGCTCTAAAAGATGACGAGTTTTGGCTACACAGAATCCTTGGTCAAGTTACATGAATGTTCTCAACTTCCCATTGAAATAGATAGACAGTGAAAACATATTCATTTAATTCCATCTTTGTGAATCGACCCTAGGTGTATCACAGTATTGCAGAGTTCTAAATATGATATTTGAAAATTAGCCATTCATTAAACAATAATCAATCACAATTCAAAATACATGAAATTCATCAATTGTTTAAACACCAGTGAGAATGTTACCATACTTGCACAAGTGGTCACAACAGTAATACAGTTGTATATGAGAAAAACACTCCATATTTGAGACACCTTCTGCCCACCTGGGTATGATTTCTAGCAAGTATTCATGATGCATCTAAATAGTTACTCCTGCTCCTAAAGACCTGCCACTTCCAGAATGACTCGCCTTAATTTCCTCCTCTTGCTCTGTGGTGTGCTAACAGCGCTGGGATGCTTCCGGGTAGCTATGCTCTATATAGAGCTCAACTAGAATAGAATAGATTGCACCTTTATGGGTTATTCTTGGTTACTTTAGCAGACTTCCCTTAATTGGACGTATTTGCATGTCATGTTCCTAATCATTATCAGTGGTCACCTAGGACACACACTATGAGATTTTACCTTGTTACTTTGACATATGTCAGATTATTGATGAGACATTGCCCACTTGGGCGTGTATGGGTTATACACCAACGAGATCCAGGTAGGTTTTGCTTTATCTTTGGAAGCCAAATCAACATGTGGATGTATTTGACTTTGCATCAGCCCCCCTCCATGTTTACATTGGTTTATATGCCTATCATTGTCCTTAGAAGTCCAAAGACCACTAACGTGATACTCAGTATTTGAAGGTCTGGGACACTGTTGCATATGATTAAAAATCTTTATTCCCAAATGTGGAGTAAATATGACTGTATGTATAAGGATCACCAGTATGTGCTACCTAACATTTGGACTTTTTGGGTCGCGTTGCATATTTTTTTATATTATTTACTTTTGGCATTTATTTATTTGGTGTTTATTTTAACTTTTATAATCCAAATAACAACCCGCACTGATGCTGGAATACTGTGCTGATTAGATTTATTACACAGCAATTATGTATTACTATTTGTTTTCAAATGGACCATGTTTTTGTATTGGGCACGGGTCCTCGCAACTAGGCTAGCACTGTGAGCTTCACATTTACTGGCATCATGACTATAATTTCTGCCATTGTGCACATTAATGAAAATTTCACCTTCCAGCAAGTGCATGTTACTGTAGTAAGCTATATTAATTTTGTACTTTATTATCCTTACAAGTACTGGAATTATTATACTCACGAGTCTACATGTGGACAGCATTTCTTGTGCCTTAACGCAGTGCTTATTAACTGATTATACGTTTAACCCAAATTGAATATGTCAAGTGGAGATTACAAAATGGCACCCACTTTCATCATGCCCTTATAGAGTACTGTGCAGCTTTGTCTGTCGTTTATGTTGACTATGTAGTGTTTTTCACTCTGAGTTTAGCTGCACTCATTGACACCGTGATTAACCCTTTTGCTGCTAAGCCTCCATCCCTAACACCCTGAAACCCGTGCTAAGCCTTTTTTTGGCCATTTGGGGTCATTTGCGCTTAGGCTCCCATATCTTTTTGTCCACATAAGCTATCCATGCCAAATTTGTACCCTTTTTCCAACATCCTGAGGATTCTAAACATATCCAGGGTTTAATGATTCCCTTTGAGGGGACTGAGAAATAAGCCAAAATACAGCTAAATTTGGTGGTTTGGGGGTAAATTGGGAAAAAAGTGCTGCAGATGAAAGTATCTGGTTTTTCCCTGCAAAAGGCATCAACGAAGGGTTTGCGGTGCTAAAATCAACATCTTCCTATCTTTCAGGAACAGGCAGACTTGAGCCAGAAAACCAAAACTTTCAACTTTTACTGAGACATAGCCTATTGTTCAAATTTTTGTGCTTCAACCTCTTTCCAGTTAGAGGTAGAAATGGGTATAAAACCAATGGTGGATCCTGGAAAGCTTTACATTTCTGAAAGGTAAACAACATTCTCAATTTATCAAGGGGTCATTTGTATAGCTCCTTTAATGTTTTCCTATAGAAGATAACAGTTGAAATGAAAAAATATTGAAATTGGGTTGAAACAAATAGCCATTTGTGTCTATGTTTTCATCTTTAACTTCTTCTAACTATGGCAGATCTCCGAAACCAATATAGCGTTACTTCCACTGGACCCTTCTGGTTGCAAGGATATGTAGGGCTTGTAGGTTCACCAAGATCCCAAGGTACCCAGAGCCAGTAACTGAGCTGCACCTTGTAATGGTCTTTTCATTGTGCACCTGGTATACAGCAATTCATTTGGCAAAATATAAAGACTGAAAAATAGATATCAAGGAAACCTATGTATTTCCGAAATGTGTGCAAGATATGGAGTTTAAAATCAATAGTTATTTGCATATCTGTCTCTGAATTTTTGGGTACCCATGCTAGCAAGTGAATTAGAGGGCATTTCTAAAAATGACTTATTTTTTACACAGTCTTACATTTGGAAGGGGCAAATGCAGATTAAGATAATTGGCAAAAACACTTGTTCTGCTATTCTGTGTTCCTCCCTGGGCCAAGGGCCTGCAACTGGGAAGAGCCAAAAATGTGAAGGTTGCCCTTTTGGATCCACTTTGGTTCACTCTCAGTTTTTCATTTTATACGTTTTGAGGCTGACTGTGCTTTGGACACCCATACAAGTGAGGTTTACTTTTTATCAGGATACCAAGGTAAACACAGGGTGTTAGGACATTTGTGTCAGTGCAGTGATCCCTCAACTTTCTCACACAGAAATATGAGGAAAATGTAACTTCTTAGCTAAATTTGAAGTGTGCAGAGGATTCTGGGTATGAAAATGCTGGGGGATCCACGCAAGCCACACCGCCAGCCAAGCACCAGGCCATGCACCTCGCCAGCCAAGCGAAAGTCCACACACACCACCAGCAAAATGCCAGTACACACACAGCTATCCAAACGCCAATATATGCAGACCATCAGCCGAATTCCAGGTCACATCACATCCCTGGTATCTAGTGGCTTTCTGCCCCCATAGGGGCAGATGAGCCTAAAACATTGCTTATCTGCCCCCAAGGGGGGCAGAAACAGCCAAATTGTGTGCCCTAGTCTCTGGGGCTGCTCCCTGACATGCCCATAAACATATCCCTGGTGCCTAGTGGGCTTTCTCGACACCTTGGGGGTGGCGGATTGGGTGTAATAACCACCATCTGGCCCCTGGGGGGGCAGAAAAACTGTGCCCATTTTGGGGGGGCATCAGTACCCGACCCCTACACAAAGGAACAAATAGTCCCTGGTGCTTAGTGAGTGTTCAGACCCCCAGGAGGCTTATTATGGGCTGTTGTTCCCATCTGCCCCCCCAGGAGGTGCAGACAGAGTGTGCGGATTTTACTGCGGGGTAGGGGCATTGCAATGTCCATTCTGGGCCACCACCACCCACCCCTAAATGAACTAAAAGAAATCCCTTGTGCCTAGTGGGATTTCTATCCCCTTGAGGGAGCAGATCAGTGGCAATTGCCCACCATCTGCCCCCCCCCTTAAGGCGCAGAAAGAATGGCGCTTTTTGGGAGGAGTGGGGGCATGACAATACCCATTTAGGGCAGCCCCCTCCCCTAGATGTATATAAACAATAAATCTCTAGTTTCTAGTGGGTTTTCTGCCCCCAGTGGGGCAGAAAGACTCAATATGCCCAAAATCAATAGGGGACACAAAAGCCCTTGCCTAAGGGGCCACTCCCCCTCCCTGATGTCTAGTGGGTGGATCTCTGCATAGGGATCGCCCTCATATCCCCAAGCAGGGATCCACTAGGGAGGGATACAAGAGGAAAGGGGAGGTTCTCCCCTTTCCAATGATACCTCTCCCATCTGCCGCAGTGCTCGAGGGGCTGTGATAGCCCCCTGAGCACTAAGGCAGTGAAAGTGGACTGAGCCAATCAGCTCATTTCAGTTTCAGTGAAATTATGTCAGCGTGCTGTGCAGACTGATCATCATTTCAATGAAACAAAAGAAACAGCCTCAGAAGATATGGAAGCTCTCTCCCATCTCCAGAGGCTGTTTCTTTGTAAAGAAGTCCTTCTGGTGCTCACATCAGAAGGATTTCAAGCGTCATGTGCGTGGACAGTCGGGAGCCATCCAAGGCACAAGAGCGCTGTAGCGTCAGATGTCTCCTGACTGTCCGACGCAAAGAACAAGTTAAGGCTATAGCCGAAAAGTGCTGGGAGAAGCCGTTTTGCAAATAAATGGTACTTTGCAATAAACAGGAATGTCTGGACGTATCTTTTGGATTGCGAGGTATATGTGGAATGATTTTATATATATACAGTATATATATATATAATAACAATAATAACAGCAAAAACAAAAATAGCAATTATTATTATTAGAATTGTTATGGATCCCAAGACAGCTGAGGCAAACTATAGCAAGCACCCCCCACCTGTGCTCTAGTAGCCCCGGCTTGGATGAACGGAAGCTGACATTTTTCAGCCTAAGATGACATCCCTTTCAACTTCTCTGCTGGTGAATTTTTTTTAAAATAAATTACAAGATTTAATATCCACTTTAAAAAAGTCTTGGTACCCCTTCCCATATGTCCCTAATTTTTAATGAATGTACAAATCTGTTTTCCAATAGTAGGAGTGTTTCAAATGCAGTTTTTTTTCCTTCTCATCAAATATACTGAATTAGCTACAATCTGTTTGTCTGGATTTCCTCTATTCCAATTAAGTGGTTTTATGACACATGAACATTGCCCTCTAGGAATTTCTAATCACTTGTACCGGATGTCATTAAAGATTTGTCAGTAGCATGTTGGAATGCATGTATTTGAATGTGCTGTTGAAAGGGATAGTTGAACATGGCCTCAATGTCTGGAGGTTTAAAATTAACTTACAGCTCCCAAAGTGGCCCCATGTCCTGTAAAACACCTTCAGGACCTCCTGGTGTTTTAACAGCATTTTGGAGCTTATAGTTCTGTGTTTAACTTTCCAAAGATGGGCACAAGTATCCCAGCATGATATTCCAGCATGCGAAGTGCATTAGGCTAAAAAGCCAGAATGGGCTGATGGTGCCGTATATAGCAGGGGGTAAATAGGTAGCTAGGTATGATAATGTAAAAAACATAAAATGCATGGATTAACATAAGGTTTTGTCAAAATTTCCTGGTTACGCATAAAATTCCTCACACATGTTGGCTCCTTTACTAACAATATTTTATTATAATTTTACATATGGGATTTATTGTACGAATAATGAAACTAAGAACATTGCTTGTGGACTATTCTCTTAAAATGTACCTCGACCCCGTGATCTAAGTTGAAATGTTTGGATGGCTTGCTATGATTTATACTGTATGTATTTATTGTGGTAAACTGAAAAACACTGCTGTGTCACAGTTTTAGCTAGATTGAGTAGAAGGTGCCCCTGCAAGCCTCACTTAGGCCCTCATTACAAGTCTGGTGGTATTCTGACCACCAGACTCATGGTGGCTGTCCCCCTGCCGATGGGATGGGATGTGGACTACCGCTAGGCCAGAAATAAGCATCTCTGACCCAGCGGTCCACCACCGCCACTAAATCCCTGGCAGAAAGTCTACCGGCAACAGGAATTTGCATTCCTGTCACTGGTAGATGACTTCCTCACACCCCCATCCACCCAAGAGTCCCCCACCCCCTTCCCTTACAACATTCCCACCCTGAACCCCAAGTACCCCCACACTCTTGCTCCCAGTAGTAACCCCCACCCCCTCGCATATACATACTTACCTCCCACTCCCGATCCCCGTACCAACCCCCCACCCCTGTCTACACACACGCACCCACAGACACGCACACCCTGACACTCACTCACTCACTCACTCACACTGATAACACCCTTATACTCACACACATGCAACACCCTCCCAAATCCATACACACACTCACACGCACACACACAACACCCCCCTCCTCCACCCTCCCCTTTTGGCCAGTCACCTTACCTGGTCGTCGAGGTGGTCATTAGGAGGGAACGGGTCCTGGAGCTTGCACCACTGCTAGTGCCCCACCAACACAAAACCGCCATGCTGTTTTCCTAATTGAAATACGGCGGGCGGTGTTTTGTTGGCCTGGCGATGTCGGCAGTGCAACCGCCACTAGACCACCGACTGCCCGTATGACTGCTGGCAGTTTTCTGCCTGGAAAATGGCTGAAAGCCACCAGCAGTCGTAATATGGTGGTCTGAGGACTGCTGTGCTGAAGGTCCTTTGATGTTTGACCTGCCTAGAACCCTATATGTGTGTCTGATGCTACCTTTATATAAGAGAAGGGCGTATCTAGAAGACTTTCAAAGACTATGCCTCAACTTTATATAGAAATGGAGAAGATGGTGCAGTGCTCATTGCAGCCAAAAGCATGGAGACGGGGAGCCCCCAATTTAGTTAAGTATTAGAAAGCCACACACTTATGATACCTTATATAGCAGAACTGGAAAGAGAAGGCGGAAGGCTGGTGCACGACTGACCACACATTAGGTGGTGGGCCTGTGTGGAAGGTTCCACAGACCCCCCCAAAGGCTTCTAGAGACCCTAAGTTATACATTCACTAACAAGTGCTGAGAATATACTACGTACGTACGTGATGTCGACTAACAACATATCCACCACAATGAGGTAATAGATGCTTTAGTCCTAGTATGGAGAGGCAAGCCTTTAGAGGTTGGAGATATGTTTTTTTTGTTTATAATGCCTAGAGATATGTTCTGTGGTGGTGGAGGAAATTAAGCATTCAAGCAGGTCAAAGAGGACTTTGGGAGGTTGGAGAATTAAAGATTTAGGAACCTGCATGTATAGCTTTAGGTGCTTCCTCACAGATGAAAGAAGGGGCCATGGACTTTCTCAACCCCTTTGAAAAACTCCATCTCAATAATTACAACTAGAGCTATGCCTTATTGCACATTTATCAAATTCTATATAGCTTGCGGAAGGGAGAATTTCAGAGAGTGTGGGAGATGAAGCTAGGGATCACCCTGAAAGCAGACGACCAAAAGGAAAGCATCCTAACCACAATGAATATTTTTGCGGGTCATGGTGGGAAGAGAAACACTCTTCAAAAGCACACACCACTGGCATTAACACCAACGAGGCAGAGTGATGGGCCATCCATGGAGGCAGATTATGGTGGAGAGGTACACTAACACATGTACTCTTCTTAGAGGCAGCGGGGAGGGTGGTCTCTAGGGCACTGCAGAAGCCACAAGTTCAAAATAAGCACAATGTCCAGAAATCATACTTCAGGGCAGCCCCTCTTGCTATCAAGCTACCCCCTCTGCATTAGAATAGGAAAAAACATATTACACATATTAATGTTGAAAGAGTCCATCCCGGCCTGTTGGGGATCTTACCTGCTTCCCAGAGGGGTCTTGTAGTTACAGAAATGTTGGTGGGTCTTCAGAATGGAAGAGATGACAAAGACAGCTCGGGGAAAAGAAAGGAACTTCAGGAGGCAGTGAAGCAATCTCATAGACTTTCCAAGCAAAGATCTCAAAGACCTATGATGCCCCAAGAGATTTCTAATGATGTGCGTTCTAGAAGAGACTGATGTGGATCTTTAGGCAATGAGAGGGGTTTCGTCACTATATACTAACATGGGAATATTTGATTAGCTTAAACAAGGCAACTCTGGTGAGAAAGGGTGGAAACACCTTGACACTAGTTAATGGTCAGGGAGGGTTTAGGAGGTGGGACTGGAGGGAACGTTACATTTAAAGAGGGAGATAAGCCTGATGATGACAGTTGACTGTATATTATACAAATCAAATAAAAACATATTTAAAGTAAATGCTGTTCCATTGTTCTGCAAAAAAAATCTATGATGTCACTTCAGTGTTAGTTCTGTGTTTTGATGTTACTATAAGTCTGATAGAGGAATGTGTCCATTTGTAATTGATACAAGTAGGAAAGGATCATTCTATGACAAGTGTCTGATTCGCTCACCTGTAGTAGGCTGGCTGCTTCCAGGAGCCTCTGCACATTCTGCTTGGTGATAAGGACTTTGCTTGTGTAAGTGTAGTCAAGTAGTATCTGCATTGTCTCGGAATCCACACCTTTTATCAGGACTTTTTCTTCGTACTTCTCCTTTAAATCGTTGCAGAACATGGCCCTAGAGAAATCAATAGATTCAAAACTTAACAGCAATTCAAAATGGATGACGCAGCCTCCTTTCTAATAAGGGAATTAAGGTGAAGAGTCCACTACACTGAAGTGAAGTCAGTCAGTCTGAGGTATGAGAAATATGGTCTTCGATTAATTCGCTTTGATGCCCATATTAATTCGCTTCAACACCTGTTTGATGTCACTTCTTTTAGACCAAAGTTGTTTCTGACGATCCACACCAGGCATGCGACTGGACAGTCAATCACTGAGCAACTGCATGGCATTACTATTTTCTTCTCACTTTCTAATGCTTATATTGCTTTATGTGATTTAGTAACTGAGTTTTTTATTTGTTTGTTTACATCTTTTTTCTACTGTGTAAAGAGGGATGAAGTGTGTCTGGCCGTTTTACCACAGCTATCAAAATCTGGTAAATGTGAGGACATAAAACAACCTTAGTTCATGATTTAGAAAAAAGACTTGAATAACTACGCCTTGATGTGTTTTCGAAAGTGTCACTATTTCAGACCTTTAGTGGAATAGAATCTCACTAAGAATTCTCTGAGAAGGCTTGATTGAGAGTTTTGGAAAGTATGTAGAAACCACAGGGTCTTTGTCTCCGAGGTTCTTGTAGAACAAAGGACATATTTTGCAAATAGACCTGGTAACATCTGTGAACGTGCATTGTGTATGTCTTGGAGAGTTTGAGTCCCTGTTTGATCCACCTTGCCCCTTTGACTTTAAACTGTGATGGTCTTTCCTTAGCCCCTTTTGAACACTAGGAACGTTAGTGCTAAATGAAAAACAGGGACTCAAATGATTACACACACTCTATTCCCCGACTCAGCATTTAAAGAACCAGCAATTCCACAGTGACCATCTTCCGTTTTGTCAACTAATTTGTCTGTGGACCCACTGTACCTAGTCAGCAACTTTCTCACCTTTAGTCTTTAGAAATTGGTTCTCTAGTGGGCAGCAGTATGTACCCTGTCCAAGTAGGGACCACAGTACTAGTCAGGGCAAGTTAAAATACACAACCTACATTAACCTGTGCTCACCCTCTGGTAGCTTGGCGCAGAGCAGGCAGGCTTAACTTTGAAGGCAATGTGTGAAGTATTTATTCAACATACACAGTAATCCCAGTACGTACACCACAAAAGGACTTCACACAGGTGTAGAAAAATAAATCTTGTTTATCTGCATAAATCAAGACCAATACGACAAAAATCCAATTTGCCAATTATCAGATATTCACTTTATAAGGTTAAGCAAAACAATACTGATAAGTGATTTTGCGATAAAGGGCTGCGGCCCGAGTCTGCATTGTCTCAACAGAATACAGTAATATCTGGGGTGTGTTCTTCTTGGAGAGCAGCTGAGTGTTAGGTTCCACAGTAATTTTTTCCCCTGCTCGGTCACAAGGAAGATGGTGGGACCGTGGGGGAGTTGCAAGGTTGGGGTTGGTGGCACCAGGGGAAGTCACTGCCACAGGCCTCAAACGGTTGAAGCAGTTGACGGTCAGTTGGCCCACTCCATTATCCTTGGTAAATGGCTGGCAGACCACAAGGGAGCCACGCTGGGTTTTGATGAAAGCGGGCAGTAAAGTGATATGAAGCCACTTGGGGTCATGGATGAAAGCAGGCGGCAAAGTGCAACAAAACCTCTCAGGGTTGTTGATGAAAGTGGGTGGCAAAGTACAGCAAAGCCGCTCAGGTTGTTGCTGAAAGTGGGTGGCAAAGTGCAACCATGCAGGTCGGGGTTGTTGATGGAAGCGGGCAACAAAGCACAGCAAAGCTGCTCAGGGCTGTTGATGAAAGCGGACGGCAAAGTGCAACCAAGCCACAAGGTTGTTGATGAAAGCGGGCAGCAAAGTACAGTGATGCTGCTCGGTGTCTTTGATGTCCCAGAGACCCTTTAGTAGAACCAGAGGCAAGTCAGCAAGCCCTTGGAGTCAGTCTGGGGCTGGTGGATGAGTCCTGGGGAATCAGGCAGATATCAGCAGGCAGCACGACAGTACAGTAGGACAGCTGTTCCAGGGAACAGTCAATCCTGGCAGAGTGGCAAGCCTGGCAATAGCAGTCTTTATTCCAGAAACATTTTCTTGAGTCCAGAAAGGTACTACTTTTAGTGGGTTACAGTCCCAGTACTTATACTAAAAATTGCCTTTGATGTGGGGGATGACTTTGAAAGGTTTCTGTGAAGTGCACAGGTCCACTTTTCAGCTTAGCCCCGGCTCCAGACTAACAGTGGGGGTGTAATCAGCCCCTTTGTGTATGCTCTGGCCACTAAGCTTTGAGATGTAAGTGGGAGCCCTTCCCAGCCTCTTCACAGGAAGACCCATCAGTATGCAGATAAATACAGATGCAGCTGAGCATTCTGTGTTGTGGGTGTCAGTAGGGAATGCACAAGTGTAACTGTCACCTAGCCGAGGCCAGACGTGTATTGGAGATAGGGTGTAAGCACACAGGACAGTGAGCGGCAGGGAAATGCCCACTTACTAAAAGTGGCATTTCAAAAATAGTAATGCTAAATCTGACTTTACCAGTAAAGAGGATTGATCCTCATGACTATTCCAATGATACTAAACATGATGCAGCTACTCCTCTCAGATGAAGAATAGCAGCTAAAACGTAATATAAGGAATTCTCAATGCTGGCCTATGAAAAGGGCAGGCCTCAGTAATGAAAACATGACTTTGGGAGTTTTTCATTACCAGGACATGAAAGACTTAAAAGGACATGTCCTGACTTTTACTTGCATGGCATCCTGCCCTATGGACTACCGAGGGCTTACCTTAGGGGCCACTTATATGCAGGAAAAGGGGAGTTTAAGGTTTGGCAAAGGTTTTGAATGCCAAGTTGGGGTAACAGTGAGACTGTACACACAGGCTCTGCTGTAGCAGGCCTGAGACATGTTTACAGGGCTACCTAAGTGTGTGACGCAAGCAGTGCTGCAGGCCCACCAGTAGCATTTAGTTGACAGGCCCTGTGTATATGGTATCCATCTTTACAAGGGACTTAGGTGTAAATTAAATATGCCAGTTGTGGATACACCAATGTTACCATGTTTTAGGGGAGAGGCACATGCACTTTAGCACTGGTTAACAGTGGTAAAGTGCTCAGAAAGCTACGGCCAACAAAACGTTACGTTACAGCAACAAACCAGAAGGTAAAGGCAAAAAGTCTGGGGTAAAAACATCCTAAGAATGCCAGGTCTAACAGTCCATTTGGCAAATCTCCTTCCCCTTGCATATTTGCTACTAATACAAATACTGACACCCCTTATGCCACCCAAGACCTTGACTTTCCATTCTACCATGCCCACAATTCAAAGTTTGCTCTCAAGCTGCTGGACAATCAGTGACTGTCCTCGTAGACACCATAGTTTGCCACCTCTCTGACATTCTCATACAACTAGAGAGTCAGTGGTTTCATTTGTGTACCCTTGCACAAACCTGACCATAATAGAATATTCTGTTATAGACTCTTGAGGTCAGTACTCTGAGCAAATTGGGAATGTGCTGACATCTTAAATAGTGCCTGTCAATATTTTTACTAATGGTGTTGTGAGTCTTTCTTAGCCTAACTTTGGTTTTCGATTTTAGTTTTACACTTTACACGTTTTAGATTGAGTTAGTTTTTTGCAGTTATTTTACTTATTTTTGCTTGCATATTATTCTGAGAATATGCTGTACATACTGCTTGTTTTCAGTAAGCCTTTCTCGTCATGTAATCTGTACACTCTGTTCAAGGCCAGGATCATAGAAGAAGATATATTAGTGCTTGCGTTGTCTGTTTGGAGACAGCTTCTGAATCCTAGGCATATCATTGCTTTGGAGCTGTGCATCTAACACAGAATGGTTTTGATTATGCAAACGGTGCACTGTTCTACATGGGTGAGAGGAGTATTCTGGTCGTGATTGTCCTGGAATGGATACTGTGCTCAATATGCAGCTCTGCTGATGCTGACCTTTCATTTTGCAGAGAAGGATTGCCAGCCTCACCCTAGACCAACTCCCTGGCCTAGCTATCTGGGTATTGGGGACTCAGGTTATTCTTTGAGATCTGGCAGAGGGTACACTTGCAATACTCTCAGACTGTAGACAGTGATAGGTAGGGGTATATAGTAGTAAGATTGCCACAGTTTAATTATTTATTCTGTTCCCCATGTTGGTAATGCAGGTTTCAATACATAGTTTCATCCGCCTAAAAATTGCAGCTCAAGAATACGGTTATTTCAATAAATGGTTGAAAACCTTTATTTGTATCTTTCTTATGTTTGCCCTGGGCACACTTAAGTAAACAATGAAAGGGTAAGATCTGTTTCCATGATTTCCTTGGAAATACGAGTGGTCATGTTGGAGGTTGCCAAAATCAGTTGTTACCCTAGAAAGGTTAGGGGCGAAGGTTAGGGGTTCAGGTGAGGCACTGTGAGCCAGCAAGAAACTGGGCGGACATTTCTTGATGCTGTAGACAGACTGGGTCCCTCCCTCATGAAGCTCTGTCATCCTCATATGCAGTCCTACTTCTTGTGGGAACTGTTTAATAATGGGATTGCTCTTGTTCGCTATCTCCTCTCTCCAGATAACATTTCTGATCATGTCTTGACCTCTCCAAATACACATGCCATATAATTTTACCAGGCACTACTCCCAAATCTTCAAGTCGACCTTCACACTTTTGCTGAGCCTTGTAACATTGTGTCTGTGCTACTGGCCCACTTTGACTCTGGCTAACCATCTGAAAAATGGCCCAGTGGCAGGATTGGACTGCGACAGAAAATAGGACTGGGCACCAAAATAAAAATGGTCCACATTAGTGAAGCATATAGTCAAAAAAGTAGTAGTATGTAGGAAATAAACAGTAAAACCGGCCTATTTGTCCCTAAAACTGCCCTAAAATGGTTAAAAAAAAACAGCCCACACACTGACCTGTCAGAACAGCTCACTGGGCACCACCTGATTGCCCCATAGGCCACTTTGACCCTGCCTAGTGGAAATACTCTGATAACGTTAAGCTCTGCCATGCATAACTAACTCCTGCATCATGACTTTCTTGCTCAACAAACTCTACCTGGCCAGCTCCATTAATGCCTCACCCTTATTCCTAGGAAACCAGAATTCCTGCTTAAAAGTATTCATTTCAGTCACTGGGAATGAGAAGTATGTGTTTGGGCCGTCAGCCCTTCTTTTGCCATTGATACTTCTAGTCTCTATCTGATCATAGGACATCACAAATAAGAAATCATCACAAAATAGTAGATAAATCCCTCTGAACATTTCTCATGCCTGTGCCAGCATTCCAGGAACATGCAGATAGGCTCAAAATAGGCATATGTCCCTTGGTATTTGGTTAGTACTCTATAGTGTGGTTAATTTTGGAGATTTTGGAGGCTGCAGTAAATTGGGTTTTATTGATTTATCTAATTCTGTTATTTGGCTAGATAGGGGCATAAGCCTCTCTGGTTGAAAATTCCCACACACCACAGCCAATACCCTTTGGGCAAGCCATTTATGAGCGATTTTGTGTGGGCCTTTACATAAATTAGTGCTGGAGCATGGAAAGGTCACATTAGCTTTTCTGTGAACATCTTGGCACAGGGCAAGCCTGATATCCCCAGTCTATCAGCTGAAAAGGATTTTTTCTGAATGCTTTTTGGAGTAAAATTTTCTTTGTCGGCTGTTAAGACCATGGGGGTCATTACGACCCTGGCGGTCGGAGACCGCCAGGGGTAATGTAGCGTCCGTACCGCCAACAGGCTGGCGGTACGGAGGCCGTTATTACGACCGCGGCGGTAGCGCCGCGGTCGCACCACCGGGGCCGGCGGTTTCCTGCCATTTTAGCCCCGGCGGTGATAATCCGCCAGGGCAGCGCTGCAAGCAGCGCTGCCCTGGGGATTATGACACCCCTACCGCCAGCCTGTTTCTGGCGGTTTGCACCGCCAGGAAGAGGCTGGCGGTAAGGGGTGTCCTGGGGCCCCTGGGGGCCCTGCACTTCCATGCCACTTGCATGGGCAGTGCAGGGGCCCCCTAACAGGGCCCGGCCAGCTTTTCACTGTCTGCATAGCAGACAGTAAAAAGGGTGACGGGTGCAACTGCACCCGTCGCACGGCCGCAACACCGCCGGCTCCATTAGGAGCCGGCTCCTATGTTGCGGCCTCATCCCCGCTGGGCCGGCAGGCGCAAACTTGGTTTGCGCCCGCCGGCCCAGCGGGGATGTCGTAATGGGGGCCGCGGGAGTGGGGCCGCATTGGCAGCCACACGGCGGTTACCGCCGCCCGCCAAGGTCGTAATGACCCCCCATGTTTGAAACTGTATCAAATTCCACATACAAGAGCTATTACTATCTATATGCGATCTCTAGAACTTTACAAGGTCATGCAGTGGATATAGATAGCAATGCAGATTAAATCAAACATAATGATTGAAAGTATAGGGGGTTATTACAACTTTGGAGGAGGTGTTAATCCGCCCCAAAAGTGACGGTAAAGTGACGGATATACCACCAGCCGTATTACGAGTTCCATAGGATATAATGGACTCGTAATACGGCTGGTGGTATATCCGTCAATTTACCGTCACTTTTGGGACGGATTAACACCTCCTCCAAAGTTGTAATAACCCCCATAGTCCTGCCCCCTTGATATACCTCAGTCAAAAAACTGTTATCCAGAGATTTTCACTTTTGATTTGCGTTTTTGTATCATTAAAGCAGTAATTTAACTTAGGCAGACCTTGTTAATCCGAGCCGATTTTTTCTGGGCGACATTTCTAAAAAATGGCAGATGTCTTGCAGTTATGATGTAGTATTTCAGCAATCATGAGACCTATATACTTAATTTTTGTGTCAAAACTTAGGTTTTGGGAGTCAGTTAGTCTTATTGAGACAGAAAATAACTTCTGAGATCAACCATTCTGCTATTTTCCAAAATGGCGGCTCTATAATGATGTGTATTAGCCATTATATTGGTAATCTATTTTAATATTGTTTTGTATTTCAGATTTTCTGTTGATTCAGATTCGTAAAATTGAGTGAAGCAAGTGGTAGCAGAGGATCTTTACCTCTTGGCAGAGTGTTGCTAACTACAAAATCTGAGGACTACTTCAATAAATAAAAATGTGTAATATGCCAAATTAATCCCAAAGAAAAGCTAACATCAACTATGGCTGGATATAAGAGAGTTCAAGATGCTGCAGAAACACAGCTGATGGGTGAAGAAGATCAAATATTTTATCATTGTAACAACAAGTGCTACAAGTCATATACAGTAGAAATAAGCCTGGAAAAAAATAGGAAAACAAATAACAGAAAACAAGAATGTGAGTCTTCTGGGAAAGCGACGACTACTACTGCTAAACCAAATGTCCACCCACTTAAAAGATCAATGGCTACCCCTCGGAAACCTCAAACAACTGATCAGAAAGCAGAGGATCTTCAATGTGTTATCTATGGTTTAGCCAGAACAAAGGCCAATGGCATTGGTGAAAGAACAAAGTACAGAGTATGTGAGTCTCAAAGGGAAACATGTTTTTATCTGCAGCTAGTTTCTTCTAAGATGAAGTTTTCAGCTGAGTAGCTGATCTAAACAGCGAGGTGTATGTATTTACAGGGGATTTGTATGCCTCCCAAACTGCATGCATGCATGCAAAAATATGAATGTACAATGAGCTCCCAGCAGCAGTGTAACAGCAAGCCTTCAGTTAAGTTTGCACTCTTTGGAAAAGCAAATTAAGATTTTAGTGCTGGCTGCAGGATCACGCTCAGTGAGATCAGAGAAATAATGGTCAACATTGATGAAACTGTATTGATCCATAATAATGAAATTAAGATTTTTCTGGTGAGAATGTACGATGACAGAATTCGTTTTTGTAGGTCTAACAAATAAAAATGAGCCATTTACAGTGTTCTCAACTGATTTGACTCCTGAAGTTCTTGTTGCCAAAATAAAATCACAGTGCATAGTAAAATCAGCAGTAACCATTTTAAGAAATGTCCTGAAAGATTTAGATTTTAGACTTAATGACAAATGTTGTGATGCCCCAGAGGTCCGCAAATCATCGGAGTCAACAAGAATGCCTGATGTCGTCTTAACATTTTTTACATCATTGTTTAATATTAGAAAAGCAAAACTGTTAAAATTAAAGTTCTTGAGTTTGGAACAGAAGCCGACAACATTGGTGATGGCTTTGAAGATATAAGCAAAGAAGTGGAAGACAATGCCATGAACTGACGGGCTTGTGCTGTGCAAATGTACTGTCTTTTCCAAATCATGTTTTATGAATTACACCACAGCAAAACAAAAGCTCTGCTACACATGATGACAGCTCACCTAATCTATGACAAGTGCAAATGTAGAGAGCTAATCACTTCAATGAATAAGATTGGTGTATCAACATATTATAATGACACAGTACGGAGCAGGAACTTGTTAGCAGCTCATACTGTAAAATCTTGTGAATCTGACAGCACACCACTTCCAAGTCACTTTACCAGGAAAGGGTTTACAATTGCTGCTCTTGATAATTTTGAAGACAGCTCTTCTTTGTCTAGAACATCCAGCACACATGATACTGCCATAATGCTTTTTCAAGGCTGTACCAATGAAGTAGCCACTGAAAAACAAGATGTGTCAGCTGCAGGCATAAACAAAGCTGCAAACCTATAACCCAAATGTCTTGCCAACATTGCAAAATCACTATGGGCCTCATTCTGACCCTGGCGGTCTATGACCGCCCGGGTGGAGGCCGGCTGAAGCACCGCCAACAGGCTGGCGGTGCTTCAGTTAGTATTCCGACCGCGGCTTTGAAGCCGCGGTCGCCCAGCCGCCATGGGGATTCCGACCCCCTTCCCGCCAGCCTGTTGAAACAGGATGGCGGGAACGGGTGTCGTGGGGCCCCTGGGGGCCCCTGCACTGCCCATGCCACTGGCATGGGCAGTGCAGGGGCCCCCTAACAGGGCCCCATACAGATTTTCACTGTCTGCTTAGCAGACAGGGAAAATCACGACGGGTGCAACTGCACCCGTCGCACCCCTGCAACTCCGCCGGCTTCCTCGTTGCAGGGCCTTTCCTGCTGGGCCGGCGGGCGCTCTTTTGGCGGTCGCCCGCCGGCCCAGCGGGAAAGCCAGAATGGCATCCGCGGTCTTCTGACCGCGGAGCGGGCATTTGGCGGTTCCCGTTTGACTGGCGGCACCCGCCGCCAGCCAAACTTGGAATGAGGCCCTATAAGCCATCAACACATCCTAGTCTACCAGGAGTTTCAAAGTGACTGAGGACATGGATCTTTTTCTAAATGATGCTGCGTTCTGCAAAGCTAATTTAACTGAATTTATAATATTGCTTATTCTGTGAGGACTGAAGGATGAAGAAAAGCCAGTTCCTCCATGGGCTGGAATGCATGCTCTGAGATCCCATAATACCGTCCCACTGAAGGAGGTTGGGTTTTTACCAGTAATACCATCTCCAGTCACAAACTATGCAACAGTATACACAGCTCTAAAATATTTCCAAAATGTGCATGCTCAGCTTGAGTACCAGCATATCCTGCCAATTTCCTGCAATTAATGTTTTTTCCATATTGGAGCTGACATTTTAACAATCCAGTAAAATCTGATGATCTTTATCCAACGAAGGGCGTTTTCCACATGACAAAAGTTGTGTTTCGGTGTGCACAAAGTTTTCACAAGTGGATGTGGCATAGACGATGCACTTATTGAGGCTGAAATCTTTGGAAGTAAACTGTCCAGTCAGTATTGAGCGGAACACATTATATTAGTTCGTTACAAGGTATGCTCATCATATCTGAGGCTATAGAAACATTGCATTGGAAAACTTTCTGGGACAAGAATGACAAATTAGGTTTTGCATATCTTATCTCATAAGTGAACAAGGCACACGGCGCACTTCATTCAAAAGACATAATACAAAGCTAGGCAATGTTAAATACACTAAGTTAAAAATCAGAAAACCTGAAAACCAAGTTCATAGAGTTTGTGAAAGAATGTGAAGAAAAATCTAAACTTTGCAAGAAATGTTTTACACATCATAGCTCTGCTGAAAAACTTCAAAATTAATGGACCATCGTTAAACTATTCCTCAACACGAACTTATGGGAAAGAGAGGGGAAAGTTTTAATAAACATGTTGACAACTTTCTTAATTTCATGCAGCAGCAAGGAAACCCCTTTGAAATGACTGAGCCTGTATGACTACAGAACCTTGTGACTAAACAGTATGTGGATACCAATATAAAGACACCTCTTCTATATGTCCTGGAACATGGATCAAAACTATACGCAGAACTGAAGCAGGAGAGATATGTATTGAAAGAGAAAAAGCTGTTTGACATAATCACTAAAGCTAAACTTACGACCTTTAATTGCCATAGTAAGAGTTTCATCCAAACAGCCTATACAAAGCAGGTTACAAAAATACAACTTTCCCAAGCCCATAGAGAGATGGATGTAGCAAACAAAAGGGGTGCATTTATCAAGGACATTCTGTTACATGATCTTCTTCCAACAAATGCTTTATTTAATGGAGATGCTGCAGACAAACCAGTGAAGCAAAAACTCATACAAGATCTCAAAAACAAACTTTCACCTGAAGAATTTCAATTTGAAAAGGTGTCCTTCTTGAAACTGCTGTTGTTGTGGACTATATGTCACAATTGCGAATTGTCAACATTTCATTGTTGCAAAACGTAGGAGAGGTTGTTCTACAAGTATCAAAGTCTGTGTGCACCTTGCAAGAACTGGACATCGTCTTTGACAGTTATTTTGAACTATCTGTCAAAGAATGTGAGAGAATCAGATGAATGTCTACAAGTGGAACAATTGACCTTGCCTGCATCAAACATTCAACACCTATACCTGTGCAACTTGATAAGTTCTGATCATCAACATCGAACAAGATGAACTTGGAGATGTTAACTCACCAAAACATTGCTGATGCTTCAGTGAACATTGAAATTCCAATTATTGCAAATGGAATGATAGTCAATGAGGGGCTGGTGCCTGCAGAGATATACTCAAAAGGTACAGGCCATATTGTTCAAGAACTTAACAGCAAATTGGAGGAAGCTGACCTTCATGTTGTGCCACATGTTGAGTGGGCTGTTCGAATTGGTTCCAATTGAGTTATTTTACTGTCAAATGACACAAATGTTATTATTGTGTTAACTAGATTTGCTGCAATGTTCTTAAGTCGAGGATTGTCAGAGCTATGGATACATTATGGAGCAGGAGAGAAAAGACACTTCATCCCGCTTTATATTCTGTACAGAAACTTTACCCAGAGATGCCCAGTGTTCGTGTCAAGGCACGTATTCTTACAGGTGATGACACTATGAGTAAAATTGGAACAAGGCTTGGAGCTTTCATTGCTGAAACTGTGAAGTTTCTAAAATAATTTGCTGAGAGAAAAGAAGAATGTGACTTTAAAGACGTAGAAAAATCACTTGTGGGTGTGTGGAAAATTAGTTCTGACTGTGACACATTTGACAATCTTTGGTACAGTAAGTTCAAGTGATCAATCTGGCTAAGTGACCTTCCACCGCCATCATATTCTGTGCATGGACACATTAAAGGAGCGTTCTACTTGATGAGAAAATCTGTAAATGTTTTTGCTCATGCATATGTAGAAAAAGATCCATGTGAATTTGGCTGGGAAGATATTGATGGGGTGCCTACAAACCTACGAAATTTCTAAAGCCTCTACCCACAGAACTTACACGTACTTTTACTTGCAAAACCTGTACTACAAAAAGGTGTCCCTGCCCATATGCTCTTCTCAAATGTTCAACATTCTGCAAATGTACCATGAGCGATAGCCGAAACAAATAAAGTGAACTATGAAAATGTGTCTAAAACCGTAGTGATAAACGTTCTTTTTTCCATATTCAGATCATAAACATTGTTAGGTGTATACAGAACAGGATTAAAACCATTATTATTTGTTTCATTTATATATATGTCTCTTCTTCCTCTATTATAGCTGCCATTTTGGAAAATGGTTGAAGGGTTGCTCTGAGGAGTTATTTTCTGTCCCTATAAGACTACTTGACCCCCAAAACCCATGTTTTGACACCAAAATGAAATATATAGGTCTCACGGTTTCTGAAATACTACATCATCATTGCAACACATCTGCCAGTTTTATAAATTTTGTCCAGAAAAAAAAAATCAACCAGATTTGCAGTGTCCACCCAAGCTAAATTACCTCTCTAATGATCCTAAAATACAAATAAAAAATGAAAATCTTTGGACAACAATTTTTTATGGAGTTATATCAGGGGGCCGGGAATAGTACTAAAATGTCCAATCTGCAAAGTGTCATGTCTGTAGAAATCGAAGTTCAAAGGTTTTCTGTCTAAATTTCCGGCTTCAAACAATTCTCCCTGACAACGGTTACGGTAAATAAAACAGTAATTGGAGGCAAACATTTCAAGGACTTCTGAATTCTGCAAAACATGTTTCCCTCTTCTAGATTCACAGAATTAAAAGCAGCTAGGAGTGTTCTCACTCTCGTCCATTTAGTGAGGAAGTATTTTTCAAATGTTTCTCAAAGTACCATCTTAAAACTTGTTGGTGCCATAGGTAGGATATATTTTTTGGGGCCCCAGTATGAACAACTTTGAATTTTATGAGTCACTTTCTGCTAATTCAAGTCTACTTGATACCAAACAAAAATGAGTTATAACTTACACTTTCGAAACAATGTCACACAAAAACTGCCATTATATCTTGGATGGGGCTCCAAGGTATTTAAGATGACACTGGGTGGAGAGAGGCAAAGTCAGAGGTAGGCAGGGGAAAGAACACAGGTCGGGAAAGAGAATAAGACAGGGTTAATATAAGGAGAAAGATTACTCTCCTGGGAGGTCCCCATGGAAGATGAGGGGTCTGGGCAATTGCCTACTTTGCTCATGCCCTAAACCGTTTCTAGTTACCACACGGTCAAATACTCCCTCACCACTCCCCTATCTTGTATAATAATCTCTAATGTCTAGTAAGGTATTTCATATCAAACTTACACCCTTTTTGTCTGCTCCCCTTCAGAATTATCTGAAAGACCAGATCATATAAACGTCTCCCTCTTTACTGCCAATGTATATGTTTAAAAGAGGTTCACTGTAGTAGTACCAAAGGAGCAAATGTCCCAAAACATTGCACCAATGCAAAGCAGTGCAAATTCTTGATATGATATTTACTTTCACAGAACGTGTTTGCAATGGACAGCTGTATTTTTTGTAGCACAAATAGCACTTTGCTGCCTTGCTCTACATTGTATCATGAGGGTGTTATTTTTTATGCAAAGCCAGTTCTAACCATCTTTGTAAATCTGGCTTAGCATTAAACACAATGGATGGTTGCAGTAAACTCCTAATGGTTTTTGATGCAAAGCCAGGCCTACAAAGTTTGTCAAGCCTGGCTTGCGATCAAAAATAACTCTTTCGTGAGGCAGGCGCACAGTCAGACAAATGTTTGATTTCTCATAACATTTCAAACATACATGCATGCTACACTACATAGAACACATCCAGTGTGAGAAATGTTATAAAAAAAGTCTAGATGTAGGAATCTGTACTAGAAGGGTGTGCCTCCAGAACAAAACTTAAGCTAGACAGCATGCACACACCTTTTCACTATGGTGCAAATGTGTATGCATGAAGCTAAGAAGCCTTAAGGAATGTCAGCGCAAGGGAAGAAAGCAGCAGCTGGCCATCTTTATGTAATATGGCAAGCTGCTGTCACCCACTAGCACAATGCATTGTAACAACTGTGGTTGCTGTGCTGCGTTGCATTTGTTTTTATAAATCTGACCAAAAGTGTGTTATTCGGAAAGCATAAGCAGCTCCAGGCCTAACTCAGTTCCACCATCACATTTCCAAGTTCCAACCTGGGGTCCTAAAGATGTGTTTTAGACTACAGTGGTAATGGAAAACCCTTCAATTACTGGAGCACAGTGCTAAATACCAGGTAAAATTCACCAGTGCAAGTTCATCTGCCGTAATAGCCCTAAAGGAGAGGAAACTCTACCAGTGGTTTCTGCTCCATATTAAGAACTTCCTCTAGAAATCAGAGGATTTTCCTTCCCAGTCTTATAATTGTTTTCTTTGCATATTTACTTAAAGTACCACTCCAGATAAATGCCATAACACATTTTAGGCCCATGTGCATAGTTCAAAACAATGGAGGTCATTTTGGGGGTCATTTTGACCTCGGCGGTCTTTTGAAAAGACCGCCGAGGGACCGCCGTGCTGAAGACCGCCAGTGGTGGTGGTTTTCCGCTCGGCGTATTATGACTGCTGGCAGCCCTCCATCCTGTTTCGGGCGGAGAGCCGCCAGCAGCCATACTGGGGGGTGGCGGGGAAGTGGAGGTTGCTCCACCTCCACCACCACGTCAACAGAACACGGCCCACCGAATCAAGTCCTGTGATTCGGCGTGGCGGTGTTCTGTCAACGGTGTGGTGGCAGCGGAGCAGCCCCCATGGATCCCGTCCCCTCCCGGAGGATCAACGGACCAGGTAAGTTGATCATCCGTTAGGGGAGGGGGTTGGGGGGTGTTGTGTGTTGTGTGGGTGCATGGGGGTGTGCATGTGTGTATGTAGAGGGGGTGTGTGAGTCCGTGTATGTATGCAGGGGTGTTGTGTGTTTGGAAATGAGTGCGTGTATGTCTGTAAGTATGTCTGTATGGATGTGTGCGTGTATGTCTGAATGTGGGTGTGCGTGTATGACTGTGTGTGTGGCTGTTTGCATGTATGTTGAGGTGTGTGCGGGTATGTGTGTTGGTGGTGCCTGCGTGAATGTCGGGTGTGTATGATTGATGTGATGTTGGGGGTAGGGGTGGGGAGGGGGGTCCTGCCACCTTTGGGGGGTGGCAGGGGTGGTAGGGGGTGTAGGGGAAGGACTCAGGGTGGGGGTGGGGGGTGAGTTAGATCCCTATCAGTGCCAGGGAAGGAATTCCCTGGCACTGATAGTGCTTACCGCCATGGATTTCATGGCGGTTCCAAACCCCATGAAATCCATGGCGGTCAGCCAGGTCATTATACCGCTGGCGGTATTGTGACGACCGCCGGGCTGGAGACCCAGGTCTCCAGCCCAGCGGTCGTCTCTGCCCTGGCGGGTGGAACGGAGAAGTGGCGGAGGACCATGGCGGTAACCGCCATGGTCATAATTGCAAATTTTTTACCGTCAGCCTGTTGGCGGTAAGACCGCCGCTTCTCCGCCGACCGCCAGGGTCGTAATGACCCCCTTTATCTTTTGTAGGAAGCTCCCCAGCCTACCAGCTCACCATTTTGTGTGATCAATGCTTGCCTAGGGGATATCTTACCACATTCAGAGAACTGCTGTGCAGCGAATTAACTCAAGACAAAGCAGTCTGCCGGGTGAGTGCCATGTTTATTTTGCACAGCTTTACATACTTTTTTGCTGTGCAACAAACTTCCAAAGCAGGAGTTTGTGAGAGAAAATCAAAACATGGTCCTGCTGGGTCACTTCTATGTTTTCCAATTTAGGACCCCAGGCTGCTTTTTGGCATCCTCGTGTAGAATGGGCCATTGGTCAAAGGTTTATGATGGCTGAGCCAGCTGAAGTTCCACCACCAGAACCCTGGCCCTTTTTTTAACTGTAAACAAGGATGGGGAACTGAGAGTTTGCTGAATAGGAACACAATCTTGTGTGATAAAAGTGGCTTTCTGAAGAAGAGGAAACAATGATTTGAGGCTGAGAAGACTGATCTTGAAATATATTATTGTACAATGATATCTTTAGATGACCACCTGACATGGATCTAAAGTAGATACCAATCTGCTCCCCAGATGTACTGAGAAAAGCCCATTGCCATAATAAAACAACATGTGGTTATATGAAAGGAAAATACCTCTAGTAGGTCGAAACCCAAGTCCCCCAACTAAGAGACTCTACAATTTGAATATATATGACAATTGTCTCCAATTTATTAGGTCCAATTAAGAGGGCAGATGTTGATTAAGGAACGTTTTGAGGGGGTATACATTTTTTAAAAGACTCCGCAATACAATTACATATCACCAGTTTCTTTGAGGACTTCAGCTCTACCGTCAGCAGGTGCCCAATCTTTTGAAGGAACCTTTGAAGGAATAATGCAATATTTTGGTTCATGGAAGTATTAGAAAAGTATATAAAGCCATTAAAGGGAGAATGAAATACACGTTTGGGGCCAAAATTTGCTTAGTGGAAAATTAAAAAGTTTACTTAACTTGAAAATAGTAAAGAAGATATGTTCATGCCACATTTTAATGTAAATTATTTTTATATATTTACTATAAATGTAGAACAAAATAAGAAATGCTACTGAACAATTAAATAATTCTGAATTAAATCTTCAGTTAGTGGAACTACATTAAATTAAATCAAAACTATTTTTCAGAATCAATAAAATACAAATTCCTACCCAAAGAAAACAAAATGTTTGTAATGTGCATTAATCACTATTAAAATCCATTTGATTTATTCATATTATAAACAAAGTATAATTTATTTTTTATGTTATTATTTTAATTTTTCAATATGTTAATAAAATGTGTCATAATTAAAAATAAATGTGTTCTATTTTATATATTATTTTTAACATTAATGTATATCTATTTATATTTTAACCATTTTTAAATAATTTAATTTAAGATTATATCCTACAAGATGTTATTTTAAAACTATTTTAAATCATTTAATTTAGCATATCCTATAGGGTTTTATATTATTTCCGTACCTCACTTATTTTCTACAGGATGGGTTGTATACAAGTAGTTCACCATATGTAGTGCTGGACTCACTAATTTTTTTCCATTTAATAGTAACTTACACTCGGGTCTGTGAATACTGAAAAGTAGTATATTTACTCAACGATATAAACTCACTCAAAAGTGTAAGCAACCTTTGTGAATCCGTCCTGATTTGACCATATCAATCCACAGGGCAGAGAAGGCCCCCAAAACTGTAGCCAAGAAACAATTTTAGTACAAATAGGAGGAAAAGTATGTAATATCAAAATTATTCCCCTCACACCTTACAATAAAAATTGTGATGACTGAGGATGGATAGCAGGCACACTGGTTCAAGATAGTAGAGTACTTCCCTAAATGACAAGAAACAGGGACAGTGAGTTATATAATACTGATCCGTGCAACAGCAACATTCTTTTGACATCCTCAGTCTCTTTGCTGTCCTAGAATCTAGCATGAATTTATAAACTGCCAGTGGGGGGGGGAATTAGCTGTTCCTTCAAACACATGACATGATATGTATGCAAAAGACTTGATACAAATAAAAAGCCAATGTACACTTCTTATTTTGAAAAAGGTCAATATAACATTATCATAAGGGCCAATTATCGAGTGAGAAAACACATTGTATTTCAACCAGACTAGAATACATAGCACTCCAAATAAGACTTGAATTGTATTATAGCCAAGTTTTAGAGATCCAACTCAGGAGGCCAGTATCAAATCTAAATTTAATCCTATACAATGTCAATATTCCTTCTGACAAGCTTTGGAAACCAAACACCCAGACAGCTCTTCGGAAGTTCTTCAACTGCTATTTAAATGTAGTATAAGCAAAAGAACATCTTCTCACTGTGTACTGCAGTCATGTACTGGAAACTTCCTCATTAAAACTGATTTGGCAGTTGAACTTAACGACCTCTGGGGAATTCCCAACATGACTCCCACTTTTAGTAGAAGAGTCTGAGGCAGTGCCCCCTACTGGCCTCAGATATTTGCCTCAAAAAACGAATACATCTAAATTAGAGGATGTCCACTGATTTCTTTCCACACACCACACATTCTTTTGGGGTTAGGAGTTCAATGCAATCTACACAGATGACTAGGTAATGTTTGTATCTGAGTGGTTATACCAGAACAATAACATAGATCACTGGGAAATTGCCATAGACAAAGCATTTTTATTTTGCAAATAACATTGGCACTAATTGACAAATCTTCATAAACGTTTCTAAACTAGTTTGCAACTCACTTCACCTGCTGTGTGAAAGATTTTGGGTTGATATGTCAAGCTGGGCCCCCCAGGCAATGTCTATTGGGATTTTGCATTTTTCAAACATGAATGCAACCAGAATCGCTGAACCAATTTAAACCAAATTTGGCAAAAGGCTAGATCTTGGTCCAGAAACATCTATTTTTGTTATTTGGTGCAAAACAATTCAGTATTAAAGAAATAAAAAATTATATTTTCAGGGACTGGGATCCTTTGCTGATCTGCGGGTACCTGCGGGGTTCCATAGGGGACCGACAGATCTGAAGCCCAATGGGAAAGAAAAACAATCACCCACTCCCACACCATACTCCAGATGTGCCCAGCCAAAGTCTATGCGCAGAGTGGAGTTGGGTGCATATGGGGGAGTTGGCTCTGGGCCCAGCAGTCAACACCTGCTGTGCATGGTAGTATTATCAAACTGTACTTATATATTACCCTAAGTTAAAGAAAACCTAGAAATTCACTGAAAAAACACAGGTTGCAGGGACTTTATACCGTGGTGATCGCAGCCTATTCCGGATGGGCACGCCAACATGAATACTGTGATGGGCTGGCCACAACCTGATCAGAAAGTTCCAGCCTCCATTTTAGGTTATGAAGGAATTTGAAAAAAGACTATTGGCAATAGAGTGCGATTTCCAGAATAGGGGATATGATGTGGAGATTCTTAAAAAGGCTAAAACTAAAGTTAGAAGTTTGGATAGAAAATTCACTTTGAGAGAAGATTATGAAGAAAAAAAGAAAAATAAGGAAATAAATAAGAGACAAGAGGTACTCTTTATTACAAAATACAGTGTATATATTAATCATATTATTAATGTGCTTAGGAAAAATTGGCACATTTTGGATTCTACTATATTACCGAAAGGAACTTTGCCAAAAAAGCCTAAATTAGTTTATCAAAAGGGCAACACATTAAGAAACATTTGGTGCCCTAGCGATGTCAAAAGTAATTACAACAAATCAACTGTAGGGACATGGTTGCCAAATAAACTTAAAGGCTTTTTTTCTTGTGGAGATTGCTCTGTTTGTAAAATAAAAGTCAATAGAATGAAGAAGTTTAGGTGTAATACTCAGATTGAATATACTACTGAATCATTCATTAATTGCAACATCACTTATGTGGTATTTGTGTTAGGATGCGCATGTGGAAAGCTCTTTCTAGGCAGCAGTGTCCGAAGTCTAAAAACAAGGATAAAAGAACATGTTAGGCCCATAAAAAATGGTGATGAAAGATACCCAGTGGCCATGCGTATACGCTTGGCTCATCCTGGCAACATACAAATGTAGTTTCATGGTCTAGAACATGGGTACTCGCAAACATTTTCCCAGGGGCCAAAATGTTTGGTCTGTGACACGCCTGGGGGCCGCATTGATGCCAGGGCAGTGACGGTCAAGTGGTGTGGCTGGGGGGATTGGTGACAAGGTAGGTGTAGGAGAAGCAAATGATATACATCTAGTGGCTGAAATAAACAATGGGAAACCAGAAAACCTGGAATGAATCCCGGCTTACCCACTTTTCCAAATTGTGTGATCCTAGGCAATTGTTTAGTTTCACTTTCCCTCCTTTTTCTGCATTATCACCTTTAAGATGATCTCAAAGTACATGATTCATGGTGTGCGCTGCACAAAACCTGCTTCTATGTTTGATTTAATAAACTATTATGTTGTTAATGTATGATAGAAACTTAGGCTACCCATAAAGTACACATACCAAGTGACTTGCCTCTTTAAGGGCCAGATGTAGGTAGGTATGAAATTGCGAGTTGCAATTTGCGAGTCCTTCCGACTCGCAAATTGCAACTCGCAATTTGCTATGCAGATCGGTGTCTCAGACACCGTCTGCGAGTCGCTATGGGGTCGCAAAGACCCACCTCATTAATATTAATGAGGTGGGTCGCAATTTGCGACCCCATAGCGACTATGGGCACTCACGGGGATGTAGGCCTGCTGGGAACATCAGACCTCCATGTCCGTGACTGCTTTTAAATAAAGCAGTTTTTTTTTTCCAAGTGTAGCCCGTTTTCCTTAAAGGAAAACGAGCTGCACTTAGAAAAAAAAAACGAAACCTTTAGTTTCGGATTTTTTCAGGGCAGGTAGTGGTCCCTTGGACCACTGTCTGCTCTGAAAAAATATTTTTGGGTCCACTCACAAAGGGGAAGGGGTCCCATGGGGACCCCTTCCAGTTTGCGAGTGGGTTGCCATCCACTTCAAGTGGATGGTAACTGCGACTCCATTTGCGACCGCGTATGCGGTCGCAAATGAAATTGCATACCACTGCGAGTCGCAAATAGGAAAGGAACACCCCTTCCTATTTGCGAGTCGGAAATGCATTTTGCGAGTCGGTTCCGACTCGCAAAATGCATTTCTGCATATCAAACACACGTTTGCGACTCGCAAACGGCGATTTTCGCCGTTTGCGACTCGCAAACAGTTTGCTACATCTGGCCCTAATTTACTATTGGTGGTGTTCTCAGGGTAAGAGAAATAATTAATGTTTCAAAATGTATGTTTCCAAATGTATGTTTAAAAACTATCACTTTTAAAGGAATACATCTCAATGCACTTATAAAATAATTTTTACTAAGGCAAAAAGTTTCTGCATGTTAACTAAATACAGCTTTTTAATTTTGAAGAGACTGTCTTAGTTTTACACTTGTGCTGCAAGATGTCTTTAAAAATGAAGGCGTTTCTGAAGTTAAGTTCAGGTGTCCATAGTTACTTCCTTTCTTTAACACCAATTAAGTTTGAAATAAATGATTGTGTGTGTATTTATTATTTTTATTGTTAGTGCAGAGTCGAGCAAACAGCTGCCCAGTGCTCCTGTTGCCCAAGGGGCCGCATGTAAAGGTCAGAGTGGCCGCATGAGGCCCGCAGGCCGTACTTTGAGTATCCATGGTCTAGAACATGTGACACATCATGAAAGAGGAGGAAATAGGGAGCTCTCGCTTAGACAAGCGGACGCAAGAGAGATATGTCACCTGAGAACAGTCTGTTTGGATTTGAACATCAATAATGAATTTCATCATTTTTTAGGGGTTCGAAAAGATAGATTGTAGACAATGGATTATGGAGAGGTAATTCTCAGAATTAAATATGAAATACAAATAGTGAGCTAAAGATGGCCACTCTTTTTTTGAACTTATGGTGTAATTGCGCATATATTGACATGACATCACCTATATTTTTGTGAATACACACAGTATTTTCAATACAAGTACTTATGATATATATAAACAGACATATATGATCCAAGAGAAGAACCTTAACTATTATAGATACAAATTGCTAGTTAAACATGGCCCCTTTTTATTTTTTGAATTCATAGTGTAATTATGCACAAAGGAAAATACCATTGTCTGCATGCTCTTATTTGTTGTATATATATATATATATAACTCTGATTTGAATGTTAAAGTATTTTACTATACTATTTATTATGGAAATATCATATTTAATACCAATATAATTACTGATAGAGATATCAACAAATGAGTTTCTAAATACATATATATATTTTAAGATGGCCACCAAGTTTGCTATAGATACAAATAACGAGCTTAAGATTTCTGCTCATTTTTTGGAATCTATGGTTTAAGTGTGCATGTAAAATTAATACATCATTTTCACTTTGTGAATGCACATTGGCCCTCATTATGACATTGGCGGTAAATCCCACTTACTGCCACGCTCACAGCGGCCAACTTACAGCGGCGGATATCCGTTCACCATATTATGACACACACACACCAATCCGACAGAATTCAGCAACATACACATATCCGCCAGCCCAAAGGTCAGTGATAAAGTGGTGATCCCAAAACCCACACCGTTAAGCCAACAGAACAACACCCATCACATTATGACCAACGAATCACCATGGCGGACATTCAACAGCGGTAAACCACTGGCGGTACATACCGCCGCGCTCACAATGGACACCCACAGACAAAACAACACCACATTGGACAATTCAAACAACACACACCTGACACCCATACACACACCACACCCACACACCCACACCACTATAAAACACAGACCCACATTACCCACAACCCTTTATGATTACAAAGCATTGCCACCAGAGAGACACCAAGACCACTGACACAACTAGAGCCACACACTACTCACACCTATACACCACTCACCCACTCCACATCATACACCCCAACACATTACCCAACACACCTCACATAACACACATGGCACCACAAAGACACCCCTGTTTCACAGAGGAGGAGCTAAGGGTTATTGTGGAAGAAATTGTCAGGGTAGAGCCACAGCTATTTGGAGCACAGGTGCAGCAGATATCAATAGCTAGGAAGATGGAGCTATGGCAGAGAATCGTGGACAGGGTCAACGCCATGAGACAGCACCTCAGAACTAGGGTTGACATCAGGAAGAGGTGGAATGCCCTACGGGGGAAGGTACATTCCATAGCAGCAAGACACCAGCTCACTACCCAGAGGACTGGCGGTGGACCCCCATCTGCTCCCCCACAACTCGCAGCATGGGAGGAGCAAGTCTTGGCAATACTGCATCCTGAGGGCCTGGCCGAAGTCGGAGGAGGACTGGACTCTGGTAAGTCCACTCTCTACTATTATCACCCCCCTACCTGCATGCCATCACATACCCTCACTCCCATAACTCCACTCCATCCCACACACTCCACCATCACATCTCACTTATCCCAATGGCAAGCCCTGCATGCTGTACCTATGCATGGACACCCCTCACAGCCCTGCATGGACATTCATCACTAAAGTATGCACAGCATAGGGAAACTACCAATCCCACCATACACAAACATACACAAGTGAAAGCTGGCAGGGCAAATCCAACCATAGAGGGGAAGTCACGGATGCACAATATGTCAGACACACTAACAATCACACATCATTTACATCCCCTTAGGTATCCCAGCCAATGTCAGCGGAGAGGAGGTGCCAGCACTATCCAGTCCCCCAAGTAAAGAGGCCCACAGCGATGACAGTAACTCTGGTCTTCAGGATCTGGATGATCTACCTGGCCCATCAGGGACCACTGGACAGCCGGTTACCCAAGCCCAGTCACACACCACCACTGAGCCTCCCCTATCTGGAAGCACCACCACGGCACTCACCCAGCGTAACTACACCTCTGTCCCCAGGACACGTCAATCAGCAGTGTGTCCACCTCTACAGGGACCCCATGCCACACCTCACACACAAGACAATCAGGGCCCTGGGGTCAGTTGCAGTGGGCACACAGTTCAGGAGACAGAGGCACAGGCCAACAGGGAAACTGGGAGGACTGCTGTGCACCAGGGGTAGGACAGGCCCAGGTAACCAACACTCCAGGAGGCACTCTCAGAGATCCTGAGAACCTATCAACATTCCCAGGACACGATGGGCCAGATCCTGGACAACGCAGGCGGCTGCAGGAAGGACAGTACCAGCGGATCAGGGAGAACTTGCAGACCATCAACAAAACCCTGATCTCCATAGCAGGGGTGCTGGCAGACATGGCCAACAATATGAGGGAGGCAGTCTCACACCAGCAGGCCCCTACCACTAGCCAGACATCTGAACAACCTTCCACTTCTGCTGCCGCTAGTGGCCAGGAGGCCCCTCCACAGGACTCACAGGCCACCAGCACCCTTCCCCCTGCAGAAGGTGAACCACCCCGCAAACGTTCCCTGCAATCCAGACAGAAGGCAGAGACACTTGCCAAGACCCCGCTAGGAAATGAGACTCTCCTGATTGTCACCCTTGTGTCCCACTCAGTCACCTTGTCCACCTTGAACTGCCATTGCTCTCCTTCCTGTGACCCTTGGACAATGCACCTGTGCTACAAATAGACTGGAACAATACCCTGGACTTTCCTCCATCATCACCCCATCCCATTGCACTTCCCCTAATATGTTAGCACTTCAATAAACACCCTTTGAAAAAAATCTATTTAGAATATGTCATGTATCTCAAATATGTATTAATTGAAACAGGTACAAACATTGCTAATTAACTGTACATACAATGAGCATAGATTAATGACCTGTAGCTGGCAGTAGTTATCACACCAGGAGCATTTGTCAGATCACCAACATCTGCAAAATGAATTGCCAGAGGGAACAGTAAGTGGGCATAGAAGTGGGGAACATCAGCATGCCATTGCCACACAGATTACAACCAAAGTCATTGAAATGTAAAGTTACACTGTCCTACCTGTGGGTCATTGGAAGTACTGTTGTATAACTGATGTCCTCATCCTCATCCTCTGCCTCCTCATCCTCACTGTCCAAAGGGTCTACTGCTGCCACATTGGCCTCTCCAGTCTCCTCCTCCTTCAGAAAACGGACATGGAGTTTGAGGGCCAGGTTGTGCAACATGCAGCAAGCCACTACTATCTGGCAGACCTTCTTGGGTGAGTAGCACAAGGATCTACCTGTTAGATGGAGGCACCGGAACCTGTCCTTCAGGAGGCCAAAGGTTCTTTTAATGATCCTTCTGGTTCGCCCATGTGCCTCATTATAACGTTCTTCTGCCCTTGTCCTGCCATTCCTCACAGGGGTCAGCAGCCATGATAGGTTTGGGTAACCAGAGTCACCTGCAGATATTGAGCGACAACATTTAGCCGCACACTATCCTATATGGCCCACACCATACCCATACACCAACATCTACTGGGTGTGAACCAGGGCTCACCTATTAGCCACACCCTTTGCCTCTGTAGTTGGCCCATCACATTTGGGATGCTGCTATTCCTTAGGACAAAGGCATCATGCACTGACCCAGGATACTTAGCATTGACGTAGGTGATGTACTGGTCTGCCAAGCACACCATCTGAACATTCATGGAAACCCTTACGATTCCTGAACACCTGTTCATTCTGCCGGGGGGGGGGGGGATAAATGCAATATGTGTACCATCAATTGCCCAAATTATGTTGGGGATATGTCCCATTGCGTAAAACTCGGCCTTCACTGTGGCTAAATCCTCAACCTGTGGGAAAACAATATAGCTGCACATGTGTTTTATCAGGGCAGACAACACTCTTGTCAGCACTATTGAGAACATTGGCTGTGACATTCCTGCTGCCAAGCCCACTGTCACTTGTAAAGAATCAGTTGCCAGGAAATGGAGTACAGATAGCACTTGCACGAGAGGGGGGATCCCAGTGGGGTGACGGATAGCAGATATCAGGTCAGGCTCCAATTGGGCACACAGCTCTGTGATTGTGGCCCTGTCAAGTCTATAGGTGAGGATAATGTGCCTGTCCTCCAGTGTAGCCAAGTCCACCAGGGGTCTGTACACAGGGGTATGTCTCCATCTCCTATTCATCTGCAGTGGTAGGAATCTATGGGACACAAGAGTGAGGAGGCTGTCACAAACTGAACAATGGAGCCACAACAGTAGTTTGCATTCTGTAAACATGTAATGGGTCAGTGTGATTTGTCCAGTATGTGCCAATTTCTCCAGTGACGCAGCATTATTCCATAGGGCTGCCCCCCCCCTGAAATGGCGTCCACCTGTCCTGTGTGGAGGGACAGGTAGAAGTGAGATCATTCTGCCAACATTGTGCACCATGGCGGGAGGTGGTCAGGAACCACCGTGCAATTCCTCATTGGTTAAAATTGGTCCCTATGGGGTACAGTGGCCAATGGTGATCTACGCCGGCGGTGACGGTATGCACCGCCGCGGACGTGATCGCCATTTTCTATCATATTCCTCACTTGTTACCTGACCTTCCATAGGAGAGGACTTACACTGCATGCGCTGCTGTGACCTGTGCCTGGAACCTACCATGGCCTGTGTGACCAGGAAAAGGGCCCCAGCCTTCACTTCGGAGGAGTTGGAGAAACTGGTGGATGGGGTCCTACCCCAGTAAGGACTGCTGTATGGGCCTCCAGACCAACAGGTGAGTAAACTGTAGGCACAATGCATGTGGCATGAATGCAAGGAGTTGTGTGTGTGAAGGTCTCCTGTAAGGGGGGGTGGGTGGATGTCCTCTTTGCGGTGTAAACGCTGTGTGCTGACTATGTGTGTGCCAATGGTGATGCAAACGGGTATGGTGGGCCATATGTGGAACAGGCTGGACTGTTTGTCTAATGGTGTTTTCCTGTGTGTATTGCCTCTGCAGGTCAGCGCCCATCAAAAGAAGGGTATATGGCGTGCCATCGCCAAGGAGGTGCGGACCCTACGGGTCTATGGCAGATGGAGCATCCACTGTCGCAAACGGTGGGAGGGCCTGAGTTGCTGGACATGGACGACGGCGGAGGCCCAGCTGGGGATGGCTTCCCAACGAGGAAGGGGTGCCAGTTAAACCCTGAACCCCCTAATGGCCCGCATACTGGCGGTGGCCTATCCAGAGCTGGATGGGTGCTTGAGGGCATCACAGCAGCCACAAGGGGGTGAGTACAGTGGCTATCATTACAACTTATGGCTGGTGGGGTGGTATCCGGGTGGTGGATGTGTGCCAGGCCTGACATAGCAGCATAGGTCCTCTGGTGGCTAGGGTTCTGAAGGGATAATCCTGCCTACCTAGCTTGTTAGTATTCACTACTGGTCAGGGCTGCGTGGGTCCCATGTGTGCTGAAGTTAGCGGTGGGTGCCCCTCATGCTTTGGTGGCTAGCAATATCAGTGATAGTGCAATTCATAGTGCGTAGGCCTGTTTCGTGTGTGTGAGGGTGCTGTGTACGCTAACGGTGGTGTTGGTGCAGCCACTGACCCAGTGTATCCTTTGTCTCTCTCCCCCCGTTTCTTGTTTTGTCATCCTGTCTTTATGTGCATTATCATCATCTGGCGGAGGAGCAGAGGCACTGGCGACGGAAGGAGCTGCATCCCACGGGACCCAGGAGGCAGAGTCCACCGACACTGAGGGAACCAGTGGGACGGAGGGCGAGGGGAGCACCACAGCGGATGGAAGCTCCCTGGTGGTGGCGGACACTTCTGTGACCAACCAGCTACTGGTACAGTCGCCACCCCCTGTACCAGCACTGCCCTCCCCGCATCCCCTCATCGAGTTGCCCGTGCCTGCTCACCCACAAGGGTGAGCGTTTCCTTCGCCCCAGGTAACTCAGGCCCTGGCCCAGTTAGTCCTGCTGCCCTGAGTAAGAAGGCTATTGACCTCCTGAGATCTATCTCTGTAGGGCAGTCAACCATTCTGAATGCCATCCAGGGGCTGGCAGCCCAGATGCAACAATCTAATGCATTCCTGGAGGGCATTCACAATGGATTGGGGCCAACAGAGCTCGATCCAGGCTCTGGCCTCCTCTCTGATGGCAGCCATTGTCCCTGTTTCTACTGTCCCCCCTCCAACTACCACTTCCCAATCCCATTCTCCTCTACCCCAACCAATCCCAAGCACACAGCCGTCCGAGCATGCACACAGGGCAACACCCAAGAGTATCACAGGCAAACACAAGCACCACACTTCATCCCACAAGCACTCACGCAAACATCATACAGTTGCAGACACTACAACATCCCCTGCCTCCACTGTCTCCCCCTCTTCCCCCTCCACCACCTCCCTCCCAGTCACGTCCACACTCACACCTGCATGCACTACATCAGCATCCACTACCAGCATCACCACACCAACCAGAATACACACCTCACTGGCAGACACCTCCACGACATCCATGCACACATCCCCTGTGTCCTCTCCCACTGTGTCTGTCCCCCCTCCTAAAGTACACAAATGCAAGCGCTCAGACACCCAACAGCCACGCACCGCACAACAGCATACAGCCCATGCACCTTCACCCAAAACCAATCAGACAGACACTTCCAACAACCACTCCCTCATCCTCCACTCCAATTCCTCCCCCTCTTCCCGCCCCAATGTCCCTAAGAAACGTTTCCTATCCACCATTGACCTCTTCCCTACCCCTCCACCCATCCTGCACGTAAGGCCAGGCTATCACGAACCCAGCCAAGCACCTCAGCCATGCAGTCCACGGGCCCAGTTTCATCTGGAAAGTCATGGTGGAAAGGAGTCCAAGCCACATATACTGAAGGGGAAGGAGCCTGCACCAGCAGGCAAGAAGGGCAAGGAGCCTGCACCTGCCACTCAAAAGGGCAAGGAGCCTGCACCAGCAGGCAAGAAGGGCAAGGAGCCTGCACCTGCCACCCGAAAGGGCAAGGAGCCTGCACCAGCAGGCAAGAAGGGCCAGGAGCCTGCACCAGCAGCTGTCACAGAGCCTCCACCACCAACCATGGTTGTGCATCCATCCGAGGGTGCAGGGGATGTGCAGGAGCCTCCCACCACCACCACCAGCACCACCACAGTGCATCCATCCGAGAGTGCAGGGGATGTGCAGGAGCCTCCCACCACCACCACCAGCACAGTGCAGCCGTCACCGCCGGCGGATGCAATGTGATCCTGCTTCCATGGGCTGCTGTGCGGCCTGTATACTCCAGAACCAGTGGGCAAGACACCCACTCGAGGGACTGTGGTCTTCCACTCCCAGGACCAAGCACAGGGCATGTTGCTCCCTCCAGAACCAGGAGGGAAAACACCCACTTGAGAGGCTATGGCCCATCACTCTCCAAGACCAAGCACAGGGCATGTTGCCCCCTCCAGAACCAGTGGGGAAGACACCCATTCGAGAGACTGTGGCCCATCACTCCCCAGGACCAAGCACAGGGCATGTTGCCCCCTCCAGAACCAGTGGGGAAGACACCCACTTGAGAGACTGTGGCCCATCACTCCCCAGAACCAAGCGCAGGGCATGTTGCCACCTCCTCAACCAGTGGGCAATACAACTTCTGGAGAGACTGTGGCCCATCACTCCCCAGGACCAAGAATAGGGCATGCTGTCCCCTCCAGAACCAGTGTGGGAGACACCCACTTGAGAGACTGTGGCCTTGCACTCCCCAGGACCAAGCACAGGGCATGTTGCCTCCTCCAGAACCTGTGGTCTTGTTTCCGCTTCCGGCTGAGGTGCATCCCCTCCCACTGAGGTGCCTGCCTATTCACCAACTGAGGCCCCTGCAGCGTTCTCTCCGTATTGATGAAGGTCACAAGTGGGGCCTTGGACTTTGCCCTGTGGCCATGTGGCCCACGTAAACTAAGGACTGGGCAGTGTCCCTTTTTATTGTACATTTGTAGATATCTGTGACATTGGCTAAGTTATTTTTGCACTGTGTTGATCTTATTACACTCACTTTAGTAAATTTGTTTTGTCCTTGCATTATTCACCCGATTTAGGGGGATTAACTTGATTTATTGTGCATCTGGTTGTGTGTATGGGATGTGTGTATTGGGTGTGTTTGGTGCTTGTGTATGTCACTGTCATTTTCCTTCCTCCCTCCCTTGTGTGCTAGGCAGCTGTACTCACCGTCGTCGTCTTTGCCGGTGTTGGTGTTCGTGGTGGAGCAGAACCTAGAATATCATCGGAAATACATGCAGTTCTGGTTCAATGGCAGTGATAGCGCGTCCAGTCCTTATAAATTACTTATGTTTGGACACGCCGGAGGTCGGTGAACCTTTTGACCGAGTTGAGTCCTCCTCATCCAAAAATAGTCGGATCCCTCAAATCAATAATCAATAATCATTTATTATCAATACCCAATACTCAATTAGTAATCGATCAACAAATCAAAATCAATAGTAATCAGTAATTTGACACACCATGACCTTTCAGTCATGAATAACCACACCTGTTTATTGAAAGTTAATGAATTTATTTCCCTACATTAACAAAGCTAACACAATATAATTAAGTCTCAAAATCAAATGGTATACATATACGAACATTACTAGCTGTCCATAGCGACGGAAGGAACGCAATCTATGCAAAATCTGGATTATAATGCACTCGGTTATAGCAATGCAAATCACTAATAAGAGTAACTGAATTTGACTAATTGCATACATTGGTCAGCATAACAAGATTTCAATTCAGCATGGTGCATCAAGCGAATACCTCAACTATCCTCTGATTAGCATTGGCATGTGGGGCTTCATGCAAAAGAATTTAATCAACATGAATTTAGAAAACATCTAGCTTGGGCTCTGTCAAAATAAGCAGTTGGTACCTAAGAAGGAAAATACAATGAATAACACATTTATCCTTTCATAATTACCAAATAAAATCAGCACTCAAGGTAAGTCTTCGTCCTTCAGGTACCGGTTCGATCAGCATGGGGCAGATTTCAAAGGGGCAAAGTTAAGGCAAGTTTTCCCTGCGGCAGCAAGGAAAATGGGGCAAAAGTTATTGCATGGGCAAGACGGGGTAAAATCAAAGTTAAAGTCTCTAGGGTGAGAATTCGTCAAAGTCTCTTTCTCTGGGATAGAGAAAAGGCATCAAAGTGTCATTTAAAGGCTGTCTTGAATCTGGCTTCAAACTGGCATCAAAGAAAATGGCTGACTTCTCTTTGTCCGGTGGGTTTAAGTAAGAAAACGTTCCAAATTCTTCAGGGTCTTCCATTGGAGGGTTAATAGGGTGGCTTCACTTTGACCAATGAATAGTGTCTTTCTCTTAGTACTCATTTATGCATAAGGTGTCCTTGGAGTTTTGGAACACAAGTAGCAACAAAGTTGCCAATTAATTCTGTATCAGTGTCCTTATTGTCTGCATCTGCAGAAACCGACCTTGCTTCAAAGGGGATGAAACTTGCCTAGCTCAAAACCTTGAGATAAGTGTATTAGTCATTCTAATGGAAAAATACAGTTTTAAAGGTATAATACACATCTTTGTTAATACAAGTGAAAACCACGCAGATAAAATTGAGACCAGGCGACTAGGCCAAAGCCTCTGCTAAATTTAAGCTAAGCATATAACAGTTTAACGAGAAAACCATAGAATATAGCTGCAATTATGACAGATTACTACATTGTCGAATTTTCATGATTAATTAAGCTTGTTTATAATAATGGCGAACTACTTCGTGGGCACATTTTCTACACACATTAGCCCTCATTCTGACCCTGGCGGTCCTAAACCGCCAGGGCCACGGGCAACGGAAGCACCGCCAACAGGCTGGCGTGCTTCAGTGCCCATTCTGACCGCGGCGGTAAAGCCGTGGTCAGAAAAGGGGATCCGGCGGTTTGCCGCCGGATTTCCCCTGGCTGGGCTGAATCTCCATGGAGATTCCGACCCCCTTCCCGCCACCCTGTTTCTGGCGGTTTTTACCGCCAGGAACAGGATGGCGGGAACGGGTGTCGTGGGGCCCCCTCACAGGGCCCCAGCATGATTTTCACTGTCTGCATAGCAGACAGTGAAAATCGCGATGGGTGCAACTGCACCCGTCGCACCCCTGCAACACCGCCGGCTCCATTCGGAGCCGGCTTCTGTGTTGCAGGGCCTTTCCCGCTGGGCCGGCGGGTGCTCCCTTGGCGGGCGCCCGTCGGCCCAGCGGGAAAGTCTGAATGGCCCCCGCGGTCATTCGGAGGGGTAAGTTTGGCGGGCGGCGACCTCCGCCCGCCAAACTCAGAATGACCCCCATTATTTTTTCTTTGCTAAAATCACATTTTCTTATACAATTTTATTACATGATATATAATGTTTGTTAGTCTCTCTTTTCCTGCTTCATCAATCCCTCCTCTGATGACTAATTATGTCATCACATTAAATCTTCCATCACAAATTTTATTTCATTAAAATTCTGTTTTAGTAATTTGATATTTCAGTAAATTCCCTTTTTCTCTTCACTCCTTTTGATTTTTCCCTGTATATTTCTACCATTCTCTTTTGCTCTTTCTTTTCAATTCTTCTCTTGTTTCTTAATTTCAATATTGTAATAGCTTTCCATATCCCCCAAATACCTATTAAACAAATTAATATTATTAATATTCCTTTTTCTATTTTCAATAATAATCCATTCCAAATGTTGCTGAGCCAATTTCCAACGGAAGCAAATCCTTTTCCAACCTTTTCCCATACTCCTGGTTCTTTCAATTCTTTCAAATCTGCACTATTGTTAGTTAAATTTGTAAGCATCTTCCTAATTTGCCCACTGTTGTCTGGTATATATGAACAACAGTGTTGTGCACTAAGCATTTTGCAAACACCGCCATTCTTTGCTAAAAGAATGTCTAAAGCAAGCCGATTTTGAAGAGTCATAGCTCTTTCTGCAGCAAGTTCGGTGTCCATCAGGATCATTGCTCCTGAGAATTTTGTCAGGATGTTATCCACAATAGTAGACAACTTTCGTATTTTGATTGAATTCAATATGACTCCTACTGAAGGAATCATCGCTCCAAATATATCTCCTACCACACCAGAAGCTGTCTCACTTTTCTGAATACGATGTAATTCAGACAGCTTTGGAAATGTCTTTAAGACTTCTAGTTGATAAATCTTTGGAAATACTATTCCCAAATGACATCTCCCATACCATCCCTTTGGAAGACGATAATAGGCGTTGAGTCCACAAATATAATATACTCCTGGAGTAGCTGGATCTAGGCCATTTAACATGAACGTCCATTTACTCTGAAACAAAAAAACACGTGTTTACATTCACCTGTTCCTACAAAGACTGTGTCATAATATGATTTAGGTCTATATATACAAAGCTTCCCTATATGTATTGCGTCTAAAGCTAGTCTCCCTTGTGTCTTTATTGCGGCAAAAGCATAGTTATCTACAGATGACCTTTTGTGTAATTCTTTTTCTAATTTTTCCTTCACCATTTTCCTTCTATCTTCAGTGTGATCTAAAAAGCTTTTCTCTACCGGTGAAAGCAAGCATGTAAGGTTTTCTCTATGAGCTTGAGCTGCGGAAAAAGGTGATAGTGGTTCAAAGAAACCCCTAACTATTTTTATATAATAATCTCTTGCTACTTTACTCAAGTACTCTATTATGGGGACATATGGAAACATGACATCATGATTGGAATAGAAGTATTGAATATACTCCTGGCCATAAAATCTGGTTAGTAACAAACTACATGTTATCCCATATGTAAGAGGCATGCTATGATATGTCACTCCTTCTATTACTGAGGTAGGTACACCCATAACAATCTTTCGAATCCATTGTCTCAACATACTCATTCAGTAAGCGATAGAAGACGTTAGAAGAAAGTTATTTCTTGTCATGTAAATATTTCTCGTCTTGTTCGAGTTTCTTCAAAGGAGTTAATTCAGTAGTAGTTTTAGAAGAAGAAGCATCATTTGTGTCTCTTTCATTCCCTCCATGCATTCCAAGAATTATTGGCATAATTATTAGTACACATGCAATTATTAGACCTATACACATGTATTTACAATATTTCATTTCATGTCCTTGTGTAGTATTGTCTGCCATGATCTATATAGAATCAGAAAGCTGAAGACACGTTATCGAATCAAATTTGCAGATATATATATATGAAGGATGAACGAGATCAAAGTTCACACGGTTATCTTTAGCAGCTTAGGGCCAGATGTAGGTAGGTTGTAAATTGCGAGTTGCAATTTGCGAGTCCTTCCGACTCGCAAATTGCAACTCGCAATTTGCTATGCAGAACGGTGTCTCAGACACCGTCTGCGAGTCGCTATGGGGTCGCAAAGACCCACCTCATTAATATTAATGAGGTGGGTCGCAATTTGTGACCCCATAGCGATTCAGGGCACTCACGGGGATGGAGGCCTGCTGTAGTCAGCAGACCTCCATGTCCGTGACTGCTTTTAAATAAAGCAGTTTTTTTTTTCAAAGTGCAACCCGTTTTCCTTAAAGGAAAACGAGCTGCACTTTGAAAAATAAACCGAAACCTTTAGTTTCGGTATTTTTCAGGGCAGGTAGTGGTCCATTGGACCACTGCCTGCTCTGAAAAAATATTTTTAGTGCCAGACACAAAGGGGAAGGGGTCCCATGGGGACCCCTTCCCGTTTGCGACTGGGTTACCATCCCCTTCAAGTGGATGGTAACTGCGAGTCCATTTGCGACCGCAAATGGAATTACATTGCATTGCGAGTCGCAAATAGGAAGGGAACACCCCTTCTATTTGCGAGTCGGAAATGCATTTTGCGAGTCGGTTCCGACTCGCAAAATGCATCTCAACATAGCAAAGTGGCTTTAGCGACTCGCAAACGGCGATTTTCTCCGTTTGCGAGTCGCTAAAGCTTTGCTACATCTGGTCCATAGTCTCTTATCGGTTTAGCAGCTTTGTCTCAAATCAGGTTATCAATGTCTTATTCGGTTCAGAAGTCAATCAGGTTATCAATGTCTTAATCGGTAATGTTCATGAAATTTCACTTTTTAAGTACCAAAGCGTCGTTCTGCTTCTTCGTTTTCAAGACTAAGAGATAGAAATTCGTCTGACCAATCGTTAGTGGCGGTATATGCCCATTCGGGGCCAGAGTACCTTCTGCTCAATATTCTTTTCCTGTTCAATTTTTCATCTCCTTTCGATTCCCTTTCGCTTATGTCTTGTTCTTTGGCTGTGTCTTTTTCTTCGTTCAATGCTGTTATGAAAGATACTTCCTTTCTTTTCTCCTTTAGCTTCGGCCCTTCATTTTCGTTTAATGTTTCTTTTGTCTTTGATTTCACTGGCGATATGCTTTGTCTCCGTTTCGCGTTGTTTTCACCTGATGGACCTGCAACGGGTTCTGGAAGGTTTGGAACAATTTCGCTTTGCTCTGTCTTGCCTCCTTCCTCAAGGAGGTCAATCAGGTTTTCTCCTTCTTTTCCCGTATCGTCTGCTTCTGGGAAAGCCCTTCTCTTATCAGGCTTTCCTGCCTCTGCACCTGAGATAGGATCTTTGTCACCCTCTGAGGATTCTTCTCTGTTGTCCTCAAAAGGATCGACTTTGTCTTCTTCAGAGAATATTTCTTCTGTTTCAATTTCTTCTTGTTCGCTTTCAGGCTCCTTTCGTTCTTTCTCAGTGCCTGGTACTTTCTTGTCAGTTGTGGGTAATTTCAGTGCTTCAATTTCCTCTTCTGTGGGACACTTCACCCTTTTTGTGTGACTGGTGTGAATCCAGTTGGGAACCCCCGCACACTTCACAGCGGTGGTAGTTGTCAGAATCACTTGAAAAGGTCCTTTCGAGCGGGGTTCCAAGCACGACTTCCTCACGTGCTTCTTTATCACCACCCAGTCGCCTGCTTTCAGGGCTTGTCCTGGACGTTGGATCGGTGGCAAGGTGGTTGCCTCCACCTGGTGAGAAAAAGAGCGGACCACATCAGCCAGACCTTTGCAGTAGTCCAATACCATATCATCTGTAATATTTACAAGAGCATTTGCAGGAACTGCTGGAAGTCTCATGGCTCTGCCCATGAGAATTTCGTGTGGTGATAGTCTAGTTTTTCTATCAGGTGTGTTTCTCATTGACATTAACACCAAGGGCAACACGTCAGGCCATTTCAAATTTGAGGATGCACATATTTTCGCCATTCTTGATTTTAGCGTGCCATTCATTTGTTCCACTAGTCCTGATGCTTCAGGGCGATAGCTACAGTGCAATTTTTCTCAATGTTCCATGCTGCACATAGTAGTTTGATTACTTCGTTATTGAAGTGACTTCCCCTATCTGATTCTAAAGAGATTGGGAATCCGAAACGTGGTATTAGTTCTCTCAAAAGTAGTTTTGCAACTGTGAGACTGTCATTTCTGCGTGTAGGGTATGTTTCAATCCAGTGACTAAAAATGCACACAATCACCAACACATATTTCAAGCCTGCATGCATAGGCATCTCAATGAAATCCATTTGCATCCTGCTGAATGGCCCACCTGCTTTTCCAATGTGGCTCAAATTTACTACGGTTCCCTTCCCTGCGTTCATTTGTTGGCAAATGACGCAACAATCGCAAACTGCTTCAGCAACTTGGCGGAATTTGGGGTTAAACCAATCAATTTTGAATAATCTAATCATGGCATCTCTTCCAATGTGTGCTTGTCCGTGGTACAGACTAGCTATTTGTGTCAAAAGGCTGTCTGGCAAAACTAATCTCCCTTCACTTGAAACCCACAAATCATCTGGTTTATTTACGCATTGTAATTTACTCCATGAGAGTTTCTCATCCTTACTGACAATATTTTGTAGAAATTTCAATTCTTCGATTGTGTCTATGACTTTTAGAGCAAAGGCTTCACTTTGGTTCAAGTTCTGGCTCACTTATCAAATTCCATTAGTCTCTGAGCAGTATACAGTTCAATGCGCAAAACCATGCAACTTGATCTGCATATCCATTTCCCAAAGAAACAAAGTCTTGTGATTTTGAGTGTGCACTGCATTTTACTACTGCTACTTCTCCTGGTAACTGAATAACATGTAACAATTCTCTTATTCTTTCACCATTTTTCACAGGTGATCCTGAAGAGGTCATAAAGCCTCTTTGTGACTACAACTGTCCAAAGTCATGCACTATTCCAAATCCATACTGACTGTCAGTGTAAATGGTGACTTTCATTAATGCGGAAAGTTGGCAAGCTCTAGTAAGGGCTACTAGTTCTGCCACCTGTGCAGAGTAAACTCCCTGAAGCCAAGATGCTTCTAGAACACCAGTTATTGTGCATACAGCATATCCTGCTTTCAATATTCCTAGTGCATCTCTTAAACATGAACCATCAACAAAAATAATTTGATCATTTTCTTCCAACCGAGTATCTTTGATATCAGGTCTTGGTTTAGTACAAAATTCAGTCACCTGAAGACAGTCGTGCTCGATATCTTCGGCGTTCTCAATTTCAACATTTTCACTGGGAAACAAAGTTGCTGGATTCAACGTAGTGCACCTTTTCACTGCACATTAGGTGATCCCAAAATTATTGTCTCGTTCCTTGTAAGCCTAGCACCAGTCATTTGCTGTGTTCAGGAACATGTCCAAAGTATTTCGACTGAGTGAGGGACCATAACTGTTAAAGGATGTCCCATCACTATTCCTTCACTCTGATTTAAGCTTATACCAACTGCTGCTACAGCACGCAAGCATCTTGGTAAGGCTGCTGCGACTGGATCCAAAGTAGCTGAAAAATATGATACTATTCTGTTTACGCCACCATGGGCTTGAGTCAAGACAGACAAGGAACATGCATCACGTTCATGACAAAACAATGTGAAAGGCTTTGTGTAATCAGGCATACCTAAAGCTGGAGCTCTGCACATGCATTCCTTTAATTCAATAAAGGCATCCATTTAATCTCTTTTCAACACTATTTCATCCTGCGCATCTTTCTGGGTCAGTTTCAGTAAAGGTTAGGCTAGAGTTGAGAGATTGGGAATCCATTGGCGACAGTAGCTCACCATTCCCAAAAACTTTCTCACCTCTTTCCTTGTTTTGGGTGCACTCATTTGAAGTACACTCGTTATTCTTCCTTTCATGATTCTTCTCGACCCTTTTTCTATTTGGGGACCCAAATATTTCACTTTCTTTTGGCAGAATTGCAATTTCGAAGGAGACACCTTGTGTCCATTCCTTCCCAAATGGTTCAGTAGAGCAATAGTGTCAACTGTACAGTCATTTTCTGTCTTGGATGCGATCAGTAAATCGGCAATATACTGTACTAAGGTTGATTCAAAAGGTAATTCCAATGATTCCAAATCTTTCTTTAGAATCTGATTGAAAATTGATGTTGACTCCAAAAACCCTTGAGGAATTCGACACCAAATGTAGACTCTGTCCAGGAATTTAAAACAAAAGAGAAATTGGCTGTCCTCATGAAGAGGCACAGAAAAGAATGCTTGTGACAAATCGATAACTGAGAACCACTCTGCATCACAGGGAATTTGAAACATTATTACAGCTGGATTTGGTACTACGGGACAACATTTGACTATTATGTCATTTATTTTTTCTCAAATCTTGAACAATACGGACCTTTCCACTTGTTTTTATTAGTCCCATGATTGGTGAATTACATGGACTACTTAGTACTTCTTTCAGTAGTCCCTGTTTCACAAATTCGTCAATGAGCTGGGCGACTTTCATGAGAGTGTCTTGTGACATATGGTATTGCGAGTCTGAGGAAAACTTACATTAGGATTTACAGTCACTTTCACTGGTTCTGCTCCTTTGACCAATCCTACTTCTTTCCCTGTCATATCCCACACTTCTTTTTCAACTTTTTCCTGTAACTCGGCTGGAATATCTGCTTCAGTGAGCATAGGATAAAGAGTAATCAGGAGATACTCTTCATCTACAGTTTCCATTTCGTCCTCTCCTAAACTGTCCTCTTCTTCCTCATCACTGTTTGTCTGAATTTTAATTCCATTATTTGAGCACATAATCGAGCATCCCAATTTGCACAATAAATCTCTCCCTAATAGGGATATCGGACTTGAGTCACACACCACAAATTTATGTAACCCTTGAAAGTTACCAATTCTGACTTGCACTGGATCTGTAATTGGGTTTGTCAGATACCGATTTGCTACTCCCATTACTTGAACTGTTCTCCCTGAAAGTGGCAAATTTGGTACTTCGATACTTCTGACTATAGAGCGTGTAGCTCCTGTGTCAACAAAAAATGAAACGCTGTGACCCATAACTCTTCCTTCCACATATGGTCCCTTTTGATCAACTTCCAAAGATGCCGCAAGCATACAATTTCCCTCCTCATCTGAACTTTCACTCTCCCATTCATTGTTTATTCCATTCTCACAGTGTAACAGGAATTGGTGTACTGTGTAACTATGATTCATTCCTTGACCTGTGACCTGTTGAGGAACCATTACTTGTTGCTGATTCATTGGTGCTAAGGGTACTTGCATTTGCTGATTAGGTACCATAGGAAACTGCTGTTGCATTGGCTGCAACTGTGCCATTTGTACACGGGCATTTGCACCTGCTGTTGTTGTATAGGTTGTAGACCCTGCATCTGATTTACATTATTTTGGAAATTTGGGTTTGGACCTCTCAATTTTGGCCCTCTCACATTCTGAAAGGCATTGACATCATTGTTCTGCTGACCTACACCTTCCTGCACCAACATTGGGCACTCCCGTTTCCAATGTCCGACGATTCCGCACGTGTAACATGGCATCACCTTCTTCATTGCCTGTATAGCATAAGGAATCACAACAGTATTTAAATCAGGACCGTTATTCACAAAACCTCCTCGGCCTCTGCCTCTCATCTGTGGCTGAAACATAGCATTTCCCTGCTGTTGCTGCTGCGGCAACTGTTGTTGGAAACCTTGCAAACCTGACTGAGATGCTCTAATCTGCATCACCATCACTTTCTCTTTCAACCTTTTCTGCTTTGTCTCAATCTCATCACTGCAGTATTTTGCGTAGTTCAACACTTCATCGATCAATTTTGACTGCCAACAAATCAAATGCATTTTAATCATCTGGCTAATTTCGGGTCTCAATCCTTCCACAAATCTGAATACAAAATGGAGCATGTCCTTTGCCTCAATCGTTTCCGTGCCACTGTAATTTTTAAATGCTTTCAACAATCTCTCACAGTATGCATGTATCAACTCTTTAACTTCTTGTGCTGTTCTGTCAATTCTCTGCCAATCTACATTTTTCGACGCAACTTTTGTTTTCAAATGCTCAATCACCTTATGGTATAAACTCATTACCGTAGGCGATGGTGCACCTGTGTCTCTATCTCTTTCTGGTTCACTTGTTGGCCAACCTACAGCCCTTTTACAATCTTCCCACAAATCTGCCGGAACTACAATTTCGAATAAAGTATTCAGGTCTTCCCAAAGACATTTTGCGAGTTTCACAAATCTATCTGTTTGTTGATACCATTCGATCGGTTTCTCTCTTAACTTAGGGAAATCATCCGTAAAAAATTGAATGTCACACCTGTGCCATGGTACATGGATAGGTTTTCCCCCTGCTGTTTCTCTCATTGGTAACATGGTTATCAGATCATCATTCTGTTGTACTTTCTCATTCCGGTCTGGGGTACTTTCTTTCTTCTTATCCTTTTTCTTAACCCACCTACTTTCCCACTTGTCTAAACATCTCCAAACCTGCGCGCTTTGCAGTATTTCTTTAAGGTGTGTTTTCATTCCTGCAGATCTCATGTGTTCAAAATCTTTTGTCTCAAAGTCCAGCCTGTAACTTCTGCTCAAGTGCTTTGTTTTATTTATGTCTATTTTGTGTCTGTCTGCAATTTCTTGTAACTTCTTATGTATGCTGCTTACTTCTCTTGTAACTCTAGGGCAAATGTATCTCAGCTCTTCTTCTGTGTATGATTCTAACCTGTTCAGACCCATCGTTCCCTCCACTAGTTCATCTACTTCCATGCCCAATCTTATTTTATTCAAATATTCTTCTCCTTTCCCGCTGGGTGTACTCTGTGGGGAATTCAGGCTGTTCAACCATTGTGTTAACTGTTGTGCGTTTAGTCCCATTAATGTGGCATTTACGCCTACTGCTACTGATGGTTTCTGTAACATTTCTGTTTTTGAAGTTAGTGGTGGACTTGACCTTACCACAGTTGACGGAGCACAAATTGGAATTGGGCTAACTTCCAACAAAGACCCAGATCTGTTTGACAGTGTTCCTATAGGAGTCGTTTCTTGGGTATTTTCTATGTATCTTCTTCCTGTCTCATTCTGCGTCATTACACCTTGATCGCATACATTTGGCTTTGCCTGTATATATAATGGTACTGGCGGACCTACAGTGATAGGCAAAGATATTGCGTCCGGATTCTGTCTGTTACCCAAATTCTGTGGCATGTTAATTCCCACATTATGGTTCATCCTTGCTGGCATGTCTAACTGGTTATCTGCTGTTTGAGTGTGCTTCAGCACTTCTTGCATCTGCTTTTGAGGCATCAAAATTTGTGTTGATTCGGTTTGAACCAATGTCGGTCTTTGGTAATTCTGTCCTCCCTGCACCATTAAATTAGAAGTCATTTCCAAATTATGCTCATCATAATAGCGTCTTTGGACCTGTGGCTGATAATCATTAACAGGTTTCAGTTTAGTCATGTCAGGATATATTCTCTGAACTTGTGGTATTTCTGGTGTAAAAGGCATAACGGGACTACTTTGCCTCTGCAATATTCTCAAATTCGGGGTTACAGTGCCCTGTATTGGTTCTGGAGGGGCAGTACTAGTGCTTGGGCCATTTTCGTTTTCCACATATGGTGGTGGACGATCATTTAGCAATTGCAGAATGAACTCCTCATCATCTGATTCATCTGACCTTTTCGAGTTACTCTTGTTTTCTCTATCTCTGGACTGACTCCTGTTTGTTTTATGAGTAGCTTTCCTTCCTTCCGTCTCTGCTTCGTCAGTAATTGCTGGAAACAATTTAATTCCTGCAATATATCTGATCTCCAAACTTTTTGGGTGCTATCCCATCTAGCATCCGCTAGTGTCTTTTCTACTTTTCTCACTCTTGACTCAATTTTGTTTTGTAATTGCCTTCTAGCCACTTGTTCCCAAATTGCTAATGCTTCAAACTGTGCCGGTCTTGGATGTATTTTCATGTCGTATAGCGCAAATCTCAAATTCTCCAAGACTCTTAGGTTAAATGTCCCATGGATGGGAAACGCTACACTTCCATGCTTTTCTGTTAATTTACACCATTGCTTTAACCAAAGACATGGTGCGACACCCTTTTCTTGGATTACGATGTAAGCTGGTGTACCCTCGGGCGGTGTTTCTTCTCCTACATTTGCTTTAATATATACATCTCCCCTCAAGGCACTCCTAAGTGCTTTGAAAAATGTCATCTTTCCGTCTTCTTATTTTCTTAAAATGTAGTCAATAAGTGACTTTAATTCCCAGAATACTCTTTGCTTGCCTTTCCCCACCAGATGCCCTTCACGGACTGCATCCAATCCGTGCGCGACCCTTCTCACCAACCAACCTATCCCAGAGCGGCTCCTAGTGACGTCACACTCACACACTGCGGCTGACAAAGTCTTGCGGCTTGTCCTCCTTCATTCAACTTCACTCAAAACTCATTTCTGGAACATATCGCGAGCACTAAACAAAAAGAAGAAAACAAAATCTGTTGGTTTACTACAGGAATGGTAATACAATCGCTTCAGAAACCTTAGGGATTTTTCACTAGCCTCTGCAGTTACTCCATCTTTCTCGGTTTCCCACTTTCGCAAGCAAAATTTGACATACAGACTTTACTCTCAACTAATCAATGAACTATTCTAGTGCACCTTAGAATTCGTCAAATCTCAAAGTCGAAAATGTTCTTTCATTCCTCAATATTCATACTGACTCGTTGACCACGCCCGATCAACCTATTAAACCGAACAAATTACAACATCAAACAAATGTCTCATACACTTCTCAACATACTCCGGAGTCTCTTGACCTCGCAGGGCCCGTCTCAACATCAACAACCACGTGGAAAATGTTCTTGCACAAAGCGCTACACTCATATGAAGTTCGACGACTTCCCTACTCTCACACTTTGGAGTATCACTCCTCTAAATTTTTGATTAGAGTTCGTAACCCCCTAAAATCCTCACAAACTTCACAACTCATCTGCGGCATAAGCTATGCAAGCGCAAAAACCCTAACTGCACTTATACCGTCACTAGAAACGCCGACAATTTTCTCACACCTCCATTTCCTCCATTCGCAAGCTCCGAGATTCCGGGAAACTCATTGGGGATTTAGGGCATTATCATCTCTCCAACTTGTTTTATTAAAGAAAATTCTAACTTGAATCCGTCTATTGTTCGGATGGGGTCCCACAGGGCGAAACCATCAATCTCTGCTACCATCTACTGATAGCGCGTCCAGTCCTTATAAATTACTTATGTTTGGACACGCCGGAGGTCGGTGAACCTTTTGACCGAGTTGAGTCCTCCTCATCCAAAAATAGTCAGATCCCTCAAATCAATAATCAATAATCATTTATTATCAATACCCAATACTCAATTAGTAATCTATCAACAAATCAAAATCAATAGTAATCAGTAATTTGACACACCATGACCTTTCAGTCATGAATAACCACACCTGTTTATTGAAAGTTAATGAATTTATTTCCCTATATTAACAAATCTAACACAATATAAGTAAGTCTCAAAATCAACTGGTATACATATACAAACATTACTAGCTGTCCATAGCGACGGAAGAAACACAATCTACGCAAAGTCTGGATTATAATGCACTCAGTTATAGCAATGCAAATTACTAATAAGAGTAACTGAATTTGACTAATTACATACATTGGTCAGCATAACAAGATTTCAAGTCAGCATGGTGCATCAAGCGAATACCTCAACTATCCTCTGATTAGCATTGGCATGTGGGGCTTCATGCAAAAGAATTTAATCAACATGAATTTAGAAAACTTCTAGCTTGGGCTCTGTCAAAATAAGCAGTTGGTACCTAAGAAGGAAAATACAATGAATAACACATTTATCCTTTCATAATTACCATATAAAATCAGCACTCAAGGTAAGTCTTCGTCCTTCAGGTACCGGTTCGATCAGCAGGGGGCATATTTCAAAGGGGCAAAGTTAAGGCAAGTTTTCCCTGCGGCAGCAAGGAAAATGGGGCAAAAGTTATTGCATGGGCAAGACGGGGTAAAATCAAAGTTAAAGTCTCTAGGGTGAGAATTCTTCAAAGTCTCTTTCTCTGGGATAGAGAAAAGGCATCAAAGTGTCATTTAAAATGGCGTCTTGAATCTGGCTTCAAACTGGCATCAAAGAAAATGGCTGACTTCTCTTTGTCCATTGGGTTTAAGTAAGAAAACGTTCCAAATTCTTCAGGGTCTTCCATTGGAGGGTTCATAGGGTGGCTTCTCTTTGATCAATGAATAGTGTCTTTCTCTTAGTACTCATTTATGCATAAGGTGTCCTTGGAGTTTTGGAACACAAGTAGCAACAAAGTTGTCAATTAATTCTGTATCAGTGTCCTTATTCTCTGTACCTGCAGAAACTGACCTTGCTCCAAAGGGGATGAAACTTGCCTAGCACGAAACCTTGAAATAAGTGTATTAGTCATTCTACTGGAAAAATACAGTTTTAAAGGTATAAAACACATCTTTGTTAATACAAGTGAAAACCACAGAGTTAAAATTGAGACCAGGCGACTAGGCCAAAGCCTCTGCTAAATTTAAGCTAACCATATAACAGTTTAATGAGAAAATCATAGAATTTAGCTGCAATTATGACGGATTACTACATTGTCCAATTTTCATGATTAATTAAGCTTGTTTATAATAATGGCGAACTACTTCGTGGGCACATTTTCTACACACATTATTTTTTCTTTGCTAAAATCACATTTTCTTATACGATTTTATTAGATGATATATATATCTGTTTGTTAGTCTCTCTTTTCCTGCTTCATCAGCGGCATAGTTGTTCCCTGTGTCTTCAATGGTGAGTCCTTTCTCTTCTGAGCTATGTTTCCGCCAGGCTTTTGATGTCGTTGATACCGCCCCAGAAACGGTGGCGGTTTGCAGGGTCTTAATATGGTGGGTGGAACTTTGACTTCCGCCTGGCTGTAGACGGCTACCGTCGAGGTGCCTGTTGCTTCCACCCTGGCGGTTGGTGTGGTACATTGGCTGTCTTTCAGAGATCTTTCCGCCATGGTCATAACTTGGCAGTACTTACTGCCGGCCTTTTAGCTGTATAACTGCCACTTTATCACCGACCGCCAGGGTCATAATGAGGGCCATAGTCTTTTAAAACGAGCGCTCATAATGTATAAAAATGGACATATACGATCTAAAATAAGCACCCTACAGGCATAGACAGAAGAAGCTAGTCAAAGATGGCCGCCAGTGTTTTTAATTTACAGTGTCGCTGTATATATAAGAACATGACATCGCTCTCACACTGTGAATATATATAGTATAGTATTTTAAAATAAATGCTTTTTAGTAACTTAAACATATGTTATATTATTCTAACACTGACATAAATATTTACAAAGATACAAACATATGACATTCAATATACAAATACACATTTCAAGATGCCCGTTAAGATTGTTAGAGGTATAAATAGTCAGCTAAAGATGACCGTTTGTTTCCCAAACGGGGTTATGCATATGTATATTTGTTTGTTTTGATGCTACACATGAATACACATATCGGTTCATGCTAATTGTTTGGAATTTTTTACCTTACACGTTAATCAAAGAATGGATTTAACAGTGATATGCGCGTTGATGGAGACACGAGTCATTAGAATTAGATACATGCACTCTAAAATGGCTGCCACAACCTCCCTTTTTTTGCGGAAGTATTTGCGAGAATTACAGGTGATAATGATTACTCCAGATCATAAAAGCGAGGAAACAAACGTAGGAATATTTTCAATGGTCTCCACAAGATGGGACGCCGCTGTAGGAATACCAGAAAATGGACATATGAGGTAGGAGTCCATGTGAAGTAGCATAGATTATATAATGCTCTTAAACCTCTTATCCGGTTATTAGATTGTATTTTGTTTGAACATCTTATGTTTTCATATTTGTTCACTTGTTCGTGTCTCCATCAACGCGCATATCACTGTTAAATCCATTCTTTGATTAACGTGTAAGGTAATCCCCAGTCTTTTTGCCTCCTTCCTCCTGGTTTTTCTGACCTCTCGCTGTTGGCTCTAGGACTCTGAGCACTTCATCATTGCTGACCAGTGCTAAAGTGCAGGTGCTCTCCCATCTAAAGTTGGTATGATTGGCTTATACCTAATTGGCATATTTAATTTACCTATAAGTCCCTTGTACAGTGGTATCTCTATACCCAGGGCCTGTAAATTAAATACTACTAGTGGGCCTGCAGCGCTGCTTGCGCCACCCACTGAAGTAGACTTTTAAACCTGTCTCAGGCCTGCTAGCACAGGGCCTGTGTGCGCAGTTTTCTGCCACAGGGACCTGGCATCTAAACTTACTTGCCAGGCCCAGAACTCCCCTTTTACTACATGTAAGTCACCCCTAAGGTACGCCCTAGCTAGCCCTATAGGCAGGGTGCCATGTATGTAGAAAGGCAGGACATGTGCCATATTGCATGGCCTGTCCTAGTAGTGACAAACAGCCTAACTTGGTGTCTCACTGCTGTGAGTGCTGCCTTCTCATAGGATTGCATTACAAATGCCCTGCCTGATGTGTAAATGGTATTGTCTGATTTATGAGGGGTAGCGTAGGCGTGTTTGGTATGGTTGTGATGGTGATAATAAATGCTGCTTACTGGTGTGGGTGTATTTTTTATTACTATCACAGAAATGCCACTTCTAGAAAGTGCGCATTTATCTGTGCTTATGACTCTGGTGTTTTTCAGCTCGACTCCAATCCACGTCTGGGCAGAGTGACAGTTGGGGCTTTGTGCAAACTTTTCAGACAGCCTGTACACAGGGAGGGTGGAGGTGTCGCAGAGGTGCATCTGCATACTGAATAGTCTTCCTGGGCTGAGAGAAGGGAGAGGCGGGGCACACCTGCATTTGTAAAGACTGTGCCCTGGCCTCACACAATAGGGTCATTAACCCCCCACTGATGTTTGGAGCCTGTGCTGAAAGGAGAGAGGGGGCACTCCCAGAACCAGTTGTAACTGGCCGGAACCTCCTCTCCCTACCATTGTAAAACACTGTAAGAACTGACTATAAGTACAGGGGAATTTTCCCCACAATTTGGACACTCTTGGAAATAGAACCTGGACACAAGACGCTGCTGAATGGACTCACCAGGAAACCGCCTTGGACTGCTGCTGCTGTGCTAACCTGTGACCTGCCTGGTCACTAGGAGGAACTGCCATCATCTGCATCCCTTGTGCTGGCCTGTAGCTGGACCCACCAGCCTTGTGCTCCTTCCTGCTTCATTGCTCCCAGGGGCAGGGTGCCGTGGCCCCTGACCCCTGTAACTTTTCCCTGTACAAGGAGTGCTGCCTTGATATCCCCTTTGCGCTGAGAGAGCGCTCTTCTGTGCCCTCAGGCACTTCGAGGCACCTGTTTCATGCTGGAATCACCGCCGCAACCCGGGCTATAAGTATGGCCTTAGCGCTTTGAAAAGCGCTTCCTGGATGGCCCCCAGTAATCCCGGTCCCCGGAGGGGCCCGTCAATAATCTAGAGGAGGTGCGTGCTGCCCTCTTCTCCACAAAAGGATGTCAGAGGCCCCAATTTTGCGCATCGGAGCGCCGGGTGCCCCACTGTTCATCCTCTAGGCACTGGAGGTGCCTTCATCAAGCCAGGTACTGTTAAAGGAACAATATATAGAACATAAGTTCTTATTAGAGACTTCTCCTGATTTATACATTGCCTACCTGTTTTTGATGGTGTGTCATATACATCTGCAAATGTTCCTTTTATGGGCATGACTTGCTAATATGTTTCTCTAACTTGCCATATGTTTTCTAATGTTCCTACTATGGGCGTTTTATGATATTGTTATGACAAGTGTTCTAATGTGATAACGTGTTTCCTGACTACTGCTTATGTTGCAGAATACTAAGTAACCTATGTGTTATGTGTGACTACTGCTAGTTTGCAGAGCAACTAATGTGTAACGTTCTGACAACTGCTAAGGTAGCAGGATAGTACTGATATGTGATGTTTGGTCTGATAATTACGTTGTGTACAATACAGTATATTTTCATATAATCTGGTGTTGGGTTTCCTTTGTGGTGGGGATATTGCGTCACGTGTGTTGTGTGTGTTGTGCAAACACTTTACACATTGCCTCCGGGTTAAGCCTAACTGCTCGTGCCAAGCTACCAAGGTGGTGAGCAGGGGTTATCTTGGACGTGTAACTCCCTTGCCCTGACTAGAGTGGGTAAGTTCTGCCTGGCTGAGGTGCATACCCTAGCCACCCAGAAACCCCATTTCTAACATTCGCAGTATCATTAAGAATTCTAATGACTGCTTTAAAATACAGCAGTATGGGTAAATTCCGTTTAGGAAATACACACATTTCTTTCAGGACGGCTATTATAAACATATATTCCCTTGGAGTAGGTCTGGATAAATATTTTATACGGTAGTAAATATTTTTGAAATACAAAAACGAACGAAGATAGCTGGAAGTAGCTCTAAACATTGTTACTAGATATAATGTCGCAGTAGAAATGCCCCAAAATGAACATGCAAGTCAGGGTTCAATGCAAATTGTTTTAGGTTATATAACCTTTCTTTCCTTTAGTGTCAAATATTTTGCTTCAGGATATTTCTCTCAAAATTTAAGTAGAGTCTGAATTTATAAATTTAATATATTTAATTTGGATATGCTTTGCCATAATACACAAATGTAAAATATAGTCATATCATTCCTTGTCTTTAAAAAAACTATACAATGTAAAAGAGATCAATAGAATGAAATATTGAGCCTGTCTCTTAATCAGTGATTTGAAAACTTAAAATGATATTAAAACTTGGCAGGTCAAATGACTGATATGAATAAATATATCTTTTGAGGGTTCCAAAAAAAAGGCCATTAGTAAACATCTGGTCTCTAATGAGTTTTTTTTGTCGGAAGACAATATTCTATGTGAACATTATAAATAGAATCGTAAATCTTATATATATATTTATAAGTGTGTCTATATATATATGTATTTTTTTTTGGTGAATGATTGTAGCCCTGAATAAGTCCTTATGGATGAAATGCGTTGGCTAACAGGATCACTAAGAACTGGGAAAAACATTTTTTATAGTCATTTTGAACCATAGAAGAAAATTATCATTATAATTCTTTTTTTAATAAAGATTTGTTTCATTAAGAAAGAAGTGTTGGAAATTTGTGCCATCTACTACTCTGGAAATAGACTTTCGTTGAATCACTTGGAACACACATGAGTGCTGAGTCTCATGAAAATGATGACTCATGCAGCCACTGACAGACCCACACACACTCATACACCCGCTCACAGACCCATTCAAACACTGATGCACCCACTCACAGACTCACATGCTGACAAACCTACTCATACACTCACAGACCCACTCAGAGACCCACTGAGACACTGACGCACCCACTCACAGGCCCATTTAGAGACTTATGCACCCATTCAGACCCACTCAGAGACTCACGCATTCACTCACAGACGCACTCAGAGACTTAAGCACTTACTCATAGACCCATTCAAACACTGATACACCCACTCACAGATACACTTACAGACTCACGCACCCACTCACAGACCCACTCAGTCACACACTCAATCACAGATCCACAGTAGCCACTCACAGACATACACAGGCACTGACACAACCACTCACAGAATCACACAGCCACTCACACACCCACTCAGACCCCTTGAGACGCTCACACATTTGCTCACACACCCACTGAGACACTCATGCACCCACTCACACACTCGCTCTCAAAGTTCTGGAGCAGGAAAGGGCGCAGTTTAACACTCGCCTGTGCTTCCTGTGGACTGCCCCTTGGATAGCATTTGACGGTAGCTCTCGCGAGATCTCGCTGTGGGTCAACAGTGCAGGTCGGCGATCTCTACGGTTGCAAGCCCATCTGCAGCTGTGGCATTCCTGGACCCGGATTCCCGCATTCCCGCATTGGACCTTGGCCCTCTCTCTGGTCGGGCATTCAAGCCCGGGGAGTGGCGGGTCAGCTGGTCGGTTGGAGCCGTGGAAGAGCTCGGGAGCCTCGGAAGACACAGAGGCTCTAGGCCTTGACAGCGTGGGCGATTGCGGCGGCTGGGGACTAACAGCCGACTCGGCGTTGTAGTAAGGTGCAGCGTGGCGCCAAGTCTCCTAGGAGCGACGCTGCCCTGGACTGTTGTTGGCAGGTGGACGAAGGGCTGAGACCAGGCTGGAGGCTGGTGATTGCGGGCAGCCAAGTGATTTGTGGTTGCCGGGGAGTGGGTTCCTAGTCCTGAGAACCCTCACCCTCAGCTCAGCTTTGCATTGCACAGCTCCACGCCACCTCACTTACTTTGTTCTTGCTTCATCTTCGCGGATACACAGCTGGAAGCAACGCTGATGCGGATGGGTGAGGACTTCCGTCCTATGTCGTGTTCCCTTTAAGAGTTCCCCCCAGGAGAATCAGACAAGGCAAAACATTGAGAAGTTCAGAACAAAAGTTAATACTGAGACGGGAAGAACACAACGCGCAGCAGCAGCAGGAAGAGACGTACTCAAGTGGACGCACTGAGTGAGACGGGACGCACTGAGTGAGGCGGAGCGAGCGAGACGGAGCCGACGCGCTAACAAGGGCACCGCTGTAGACGCGGACGAGGGCATCCGCTGCCGTTGCGGTCATTGCTGTTGCCGTGAAGGCTACTGAGAGAGGCAGGGTGAGCGCAGCTGTGTCAGTCACAGCAGCGGAGTGAGTGCACCAGGGCCACACGGAAGCGGCCCAGCCAGATCTGGGTGCAGCTTGTGGGCCCTGTGTGCCCTGCTTACCCACCGCACCTCCCAACTGCTCCTCGCTCCCCACCTACCTCCTCACTTATGAAACCTACGAACCTACGAACATTCAGCCCTCGGACTCCCAGCCCACTGCTGTACGTCGTCGTGTGTACTACTTCACCTACTATTATCTAAGCAGAAGGTGTAGTACGCAGGGTCTACAAGGGTCCACCATTCTCTACAGGCAGCAGTGAGCGCAGTAGTTTTTGTAAACTGCTGCAGAGAGAGTACACCGGGGTTACACGGAAGCAGCCCGCTAGGTTGGGTGCAGCTTGTGAATCCCCCGGGTGCCCGCTCACCTGCCGCCGTCAGCCACTGTAATCCTGCAATCCTAAACATCAGGAAAAAGCAAATTGCGCTTCTCTTTCACCAATCCAGGCCAAGAGACAGCCACCATGAGATCGGGGCGAATCAAGATTCTAGCAGAGGGCAAAGTCAAACCTTTAAAACCCCAAAGGAGGACGCAAGGGAAGGGAAAGTGCTCAGCGAAGCACTCAGCGCCATGTCTGCAAAGTAGCAGAGAGGATCAGCTGGTAGCGCCCCTCACTCCTTTTCAGCTCGACTTCAAACAAACAGAACTCACTAACAAGGCTGACTTTTTGAAAGATCCAGAGGCGGCTTTCTTCTCAAATCCTGACACCGACGTGGGCCTTCCAACCCCACTGATTCCGCAACCTCTCATCACGGGGCAGCTGGGGCCCGGGCTGTTAACAAACCCGACACAACAATTAGGGGTAGCCCTCCCCTGTCAGGAAACATCAAAGGTCCAAGCTCCTGAAGAGCTTAGTGATCACCTGCTCCAAGGGCAACAAATCAACTTCAGTTACTTAAGTAGTCCAATAGCGCACAAAAATGCACAAGCAGGTAGAATCGTGACTATGGCTCAGGTACATGCCCAGGAGCGGGAAACTTCTCCAGGTGCGCATCTACAGGTTTAAACGGGCAACCCAAGTAACTCCGAGCTTCCAATCTCTACGGGTAATGCGACAGAGGTACATAATGACACTGGGTATGTGAAAACCCACCAACAATCAACCCCAATCCTGCGGTCAAATTTCAACACCCAGGGGAACAATGAGAGATTGGTCATTGGTTCCGAAGTAATTACAGGGTTGGAAGATTCCTGGTTACAGTCGCTCTCTATAACAAATAACAAAGACCTGGGAGAAGCGCTGGACTTAAAAACTTTTGATCTAGTGAAGCCTAAAGACCAGCTGTCGAGCTATCCTCTGGTGGTAGAAAGCATTAAAAACAGTATTACTACGCATCAACAAGACAGAACTTTTAACCTGATTATTGAACTTTCTAGCGAGATGTCCAAAATACAATCACTCGAGGAATTAATGGTAAAAAGCAACTCGATTGCTTCACCTTCCAATAATATCCCCTCAGAGTCCATTAACAGGGAAATTCTATTCAAAAATCCCGCTCACGCAGGCCACCCTACTTGTGAAATGGGAGATCTAACACGACTACACACCTCATTGCTGAATGCTCTACATACTTCAACAGTGGTTCTTAACATGCAATCAGATAAATTAGACTTACAAATGGATCTAATGAAGGTAATGGCCACATGCATAGCTGGCATCAATCCAAACTGGACTCACTGGCCATTCGTCCAACTGAACAAAATTCCAACCTCCAGCACCTTCCTTGTAATTGTGGCCCAATATTAGATAAACTGTGTACGTTACCACATGTCTTAGTAGAGATTCTGCAGGAAGTTAAAGCAGGGAAAACCAATGAGGCCATCTCCAGGAACCAAGATACATCTGAAAAGACACCAGCCTTTGGGGTAAGCAGCCCAGCAAAAAAAGATGCAAACATTCAGTGCATTAACCCAATGGTCACAGACGGATCAGATAGATCTTCACAGTCGGAACAAACAGCGTCTACCAATTTGAAGAGTATAATTAAACAGCCAGCTCCAGCACTGAAACCCCTAACAAAGAGGCAAAAAAAGCGAGCAAGAAAGGCAAGGAAACAAACACGTGCCAAAGCTATTAATGACAATCTGTATCCCATACTTTCAACGCTTCGGCAACCGCAAAATCGAGCTTTAGGAACCGCAAGCAGCATGCAAATCTCAAATAGCTTCAAAGCCATAAGGGAGGGGGTAGTCACCAGTCCAGAACAACAATTCACTGGAGAACATCGACCTGCTGATTCGCCAATGTCGCTCAAATATAACATGCCACACCCAACATCCCAAGACCAATTGAACGGGCACGCATTGGCCACAAGGTTGGCAGCTCCGTGTCAGGGAGACCTAAGGGCAGGAAATTGCATCTACAAGGATAAATCTGAAATCCATTTAGATGCCCAATTACCAGTGAAGATTCCACCAGAGACACCCTCCTATGCAGCTGTCGCACAAGCCACTTCCTCACTATCTACAATAACCCCTCCGGACAAGACCCAGGCCATCTTGTCGAGTCTCAAAATATCTTCCAGGCAAAGATCGTCCGCCCAGGTCAATGCGGGGCAGTTTATAGCTATCCCCGCAGGCACAAAGAACAATAAATTCACTCCTTTAGCAGACGACTCGCAGTCCAGATTCAATCCTCGCACCAGAAAAATACACCTGTCACTGACCCTAAATCTCAAATATCCTTCTAGGGAGGTCGCAACTACTCATCATGATGGACGAATAAAGACAAAAGTAACGATTCAAAATACTCAAATAGCCGCAAAAGACCTTGAAAACAAAGCCTTTTTAAGCAAACAACCAGGCACGCTCAAAAGGGCCCCAAGTAGAAACTAGTTGGAGGATGGTCAACGGAACAGGCCTATGCCACACAGAATTATAGAGCATTCCCAATCTAGTCATGTTATTGAAAATGATAGGGAATCAAGGCAGGTCATTCTAACCCCAGATTATGACTCACGCGGCCAACAAGATAGCCTGAACAGGGGCAACATTCTGAGGCTTTTGGCAGAGCTTCCTTCAACTAAGAAAATTATGTCCCCAGATTTAATATCACTGAAATTCCTCTCCAACAGCACTCAGAATGACCGGGAACAAACTCTGACTATGTGGAGAACAAGCGAAATCGCTGCTTTAATCATGGCAGTTAAGCAACAGTTTGAAATCTGGGGTATACGGCTATCACAACCAACCAGCCCACGTTATCCTTTTCCCCTATTGTTAAATCTGAAAAATGAACCAATTAAAAAAACGGAATCACAGGCCCGCAAGCGCGGATGGGGCCCGGACGTCGGGGAAGCGGAACAGTGTCAATCCAAATGGGGGGAAAAGATTCAAATACCTCTATTGACCCCCTAATTGTAGGGAATGGAGCACAAGACGAATGGAGATGGATGGCACGTACCCTAAATTCAAGGAGAAGTAATTGACCCACCATACGTAATGCACCAGATACAGATCAAAGGCCGACCGTTACTATTATGTCCTGGAACATTGTGGGAGCAAAAGCAATTATTACAGAAGGATTTACAGTAATGTCCAGTTGCAACTACTCGATAATAGTGCTGCAAGAAACATGGCTGGTAGACCCGATAGAAATAGGAGGCTATTCTCTACACCACATTGGAGCTGAAAAATCAAACAAATCAGGCAGGGCAAGCGGTGGTCTAGCCACATACATCTTTACGGCACTTCAGGTCACAACAGAACAGCTGGCCTTCTCATCAATGGACTTACAGGCAATAAAAATCTATTTTAGTTTCAATCGTCACGCTCCACTAATTATCTTTAATGTCTACGCCCATCCGCGGAAACATCGCAAAGTACTTCTCTTCGAGAAGTTACTACAAAAGGTAGAAGAGATACGGTGCGCTAATCCAGCCCATTTTAGCTAATCCAGCACATTTTAGTAACAGGCGACTTTAACAGCAACCTGATATATACTCCAGAACCGGACGAGCAATTGGCAGCAGAAAACGCAATTTGGTCAGTGCTACCACAGTTACCATCAATACAGATGAAACTGGATATAAGGGGCAAGCAATTGGTCGAGGCCTTAGAACATCTGAGTATGAGGGTGCTAAACGGCAGGGTGAAAGGTGATGTCCCGCCCAGCTTTACTCATCATAGTGCAAAATCAGCAACTACAATTGACTATACTGCCGTCTCTCTTCCCCTGCTGGCACATGTTAAAAAATTCAAAATCATACCTACTCTTCACAGTGACCATTCGCTTCAGCACATAGAATTGGCTTGGAACGCTCTGTGTTTTCTTCTAGCCATAAATGAATTAGGAACAGTAACCTCCTTCAATCTAAACTGCTTGTTTTGGACGGAGTCCTCTTTACCACAGCTGTGCAAAAATATAAAAACCCTGCTTCAATCAACAGCATGCCAAGATCTCTCCGCTGGGGAAGTGTGGGCCAGCTTTCTACAGTTAGTACCATCACTTGGCTCGGCCAGGCGTCAAGCTCCAAATCATAACTGGAGGCCACTAACTATGTCACCAAATATCTTAGAATTAAGAAAGGATCTGAGACGTAAACTCAGATCCACAAAAGATAGACCTCCTACAGAATCTTTATGTGCCCAAATAAAAACCCTTCGGAAAAATTATAAGAAACAGCTATGGCAAATACGAACCCAAAAGGAGGAGGATTTCTAGATCAAATTACTTTTCAACTTAAGAAAGGCTAATACTAGAGAATTCTGGATGTCAGTGAATGAAATAGACAGAAAAGCAAGAGTAATAAACTGTACTTCAATTTCAGAAGATAAATGGGTGGATTACCTGTTAGACATCTTTTTTAAGCCAACCCCTCCTGTAGAAAATCAGCAACTGAAGGCTTCACTAAAACCTACAGACGTTCCTCAGAGTGATATGAAATTCAGTGCCAATAAAGCAGCCCAGGTGATCAGAAGGAGCCGTAGGGATGGGGCTCCCGGCCCCAATGGTCTCCCCCAAGCTATATTTAAGGCGGATCTCGATTATTGGTCAGCCACTCTGTCAATATTATATGCCGAAGTCGAATGTAACAGTACCATTCCTGATAGTTGGAAAGGATCCATCATTAATCCTATATACAAAGGAGGCAGCAGGGCAAACCCAGCTAGCTATAGGCTGATAGCTCTAATTGACAGTGAGGCCAAATACTTTGCCTCTTTAATCCTAGCAGACCTGCTCACCTGGTCCAATTTACATAACTTGGTCCCTATGAATCAAACTGGTTTCTGGAAGGGCTACGGCACAGTGACTAACATTCTTGCGCTAGGAGATATAGCCAACCGAGCAAAGTGCTTAAAGAAAAATTTACACATATGTTTTGTGGACTTCAAAAGTGCTTTTCATTGTGTGGACAGAGCAATTCTCTGGAACAAACTACGGAGTTGGGGTTTGCAAGAAAGTATTTTGAGGTGTATAGAATTGCTGTATGAAAGAACCTGGGTACGAATCAAGGTAGCAGACGGCTCAAAGGTTTCCAGGAGAATACCAACAAATATAGGATTAAAGCAAGGCTGCGTGTTGGCCCCGCACCTCTTTAACCTCTTCATGGCAGATCTCTCTGCAAAACTAGACGCAACCAACTCACATTCTCCAAGGATGAGAAGTCTGGCTATAACACATCTGTCATATGCTGATGACATTGTTCTGTTAAGCCACACAAAAATAGGGTTGCAACGACTGGTCACTGCCTTGGGCGAATTTGCAAAGACAAACAAACTAGAGGTTAACACTTCAAAGACAAAAACAATGTCAATAGGCTGCTCTTTGAATCTTGCAAACAAAATAAAATTAAACGGTTTCACTCTCGATACGATCTGCAGCTACAAATATATTGGATTTACAGTAGACAATAAGATCAATTTTGTGCTGCAAAACCAGTATTTTCTACAGAAGTCCAAAGCCTTGACGTTCGATTTCTGCACTCTTGCTAAAAGATTAAAGGGCCCATCATATAAACCACTAATGTCGGTTATGTCAGGCAAATTCCTTCCAGCAATTACATACGGAAGCGCAGCCCAGTACAGGAAAGATGCTAGCCTCCTGGAAAGGCAGCAAATAAAAATCTATGAGCAAGTCTTCAGTCTTCCTCGCTCTGCGTCCCCTGCACAGATAAGGCTGGAATTTGGTCTAACACAACAGCAGCTTGACAGAAAGGCCCACACAATAAAGATCTGGTACAAAATAAGTAAAAACACTGTCAGCCCGCTAGTAGCGGCACTATGGAGATCAGTAAACGGCAATCCTAATTCAGTATACAATAGATACGTGAACAACTCCTTGCAAGAGACGAAAACAAAGTACCTATGGGATTCCAACATGTCGTATTCCCTTTTGTGTCGAGCGATAAAAAAGGAAATAAGTATCCAATCTTTTCTAGATGATAAAGCTAAACTTGCGCAACTCTCACACGCCTGGCTGGTAATGCACACTTATACCACCATGGCCCCGACAGAAACTTTCGCACTTCACATCAAGCATCGCTTCTTGACTCTGCGTTTGGGAGCATTTCCTCCTAGAGCGGATCAACCATCGTGGAAGAATAGAGGAGAGACTTCCTGCAGGCTATGCAAAGGCCCGAAAGAAGATATGGTTCACCTGATTTGTATTTGTCCAGCCTTAAAAGAAGCCCGCAGACAACTATTAAAACCGCTTTTTATGAGAAATGGGACTCGTTGCTGTCGGTCAGCGGTGATGTCAATGTTTGATCCAAATGATGCACAATCAATATGCAAATTTATCAAATTCTTGACTGCACACACCAAAGACGTAAACCTGCCATCCGGGATGCATACTTAGTCACGCACTTTTTTGCATCTTAGAATTAAGAAACTGATTTTAGATCCTCGCATGGTTTCACGGCCAAGGAATTTAGGGAATTGTATAGAATTTTAGAGATCTTTTATCTTTAAACATGTTGTATTATGAGATGATTGTTATGGTTTTTATTAACTAAACAATAAACATGATATTTCACTCTCAAAGGCTACAGTTAGGAAATAACATTTAAAAAACCCTAGAAATTCACTGAAAAAAACAAAGGTCACAGGGACTTTAAAGATAGGAAATAGAATTTAAAAAAACCTTAGAAATTCACTGATAAAACTAAAGGTTAAAGGGGCGTTATAGTTAGGCTCACATTTCACTCGTACATAACCAAAAATGTCAGCAGTTAAAGTTACCTGAGCTAACTCTATCTTACACTGCTGCAATGCAGTGCCTCCCACCTCACATATTACGTCACTCATAACACGGTCAGTGACATCGCTGATGACATCTCAGATGACATCCCTGTGAGGAGATCGACTGCCCTGAGTTATTTAGGGAGCCGGAATCTTGTGTCTGTCAGTAAGAAGCTTATTAAGTAACCTTACATGATCTGGGCCCAGCTAATAGGAAACAAGGAGGATATTGCAAAACTGTCAGTTAAATGTTATAATGAATTACTCCCTCATGAAGGTCTTCTGATTTATTTATGCCAGATACAGAACATCCAACACAGATTTGCTTTGACTAGACTTCGTGTTAATCTTTTGGCTCCTATGCTTGGTTTCCCTGAAAACTGTTAAATCAGGCGGATTTCCCCTGTGCCCATGTGATAATTATTCGACTATACACATTATGTTTTTTTGCACGTCTTATGGGATCCCAAAAAAGGTTTTAAATTCCCATTCTTAAAAAGTATAGATTAAGACCATGTAGGGAAGCGCTGTTGTTTTAACAAAATTTAGACAACCTGCTAGTTTGTAAGGCTGTAGCCCCATTTGTTTGGCAGGCAATTAAACTCCAGAAAGGGGTTATGTATTAGGACATGGCTTGCACTTATGTTAGAGGCCTCTTCTCAATGCACACTCTATAACCTATTGCTGCTAATTTCTGATATTATTTTTTTTCTATCTGGATGGAATATGGTATGTTTATGGTTCTTTCTTGAATTTTGTACATTTCATGTACTTTTATGCTACAGAAATGCAGTGAAATAAAGATTTTGACTGACTGACTGACATCAATGATTACATCATCCAGTGAGTGTTTTCTAAATGTTTGAGTGTTAGGCATATATATCAAGATACTTCAAAAGTTAAAATAGTATACTTTCTGTACTAGTGAGTGATACTATTTCTAACATATATTATGTGAGTGGCTGTAAGACTGTATATCCGTGTGTGAGTGGGTTTCTGAGTGCCTGTATGGGTGTGTATGTCTGTATGGGTGTATAAGTAGGTATATGAGGAGCTGTATGGGTAAGTGAGTGGCTGTGTGAGTGACTATTGGTGAGTGGCTGTGTCAGTGGCTGTATGGGTAAGAGTGGCTGTGTCAGTGGCTGTATGGGTGAGTGAGTGCCTGTTTGATTGGCTCTTTGTTTAAGTGAGTTGGTGTGTTAGTGGCTGTATTGTAGGGTAACTGTGTGAATGGATGTGTGAGTGAGTGGCTATGTGTGTGCTTGTATGGATGTGGGCATAGGTATGCAAGTTGTTGGGTGGGTGTGTGAGTGAGTGTATGAGTGCTTGAATGGGTGAGAGTGGCTGTGTTGAGAGACTGTATGGTTGAGTAGGAGGGTGTGTGAGTGACTGTATAGGCGAGTAAGTGGGTGTGTAAGTAACTGTATTGGTACGTTTGTGGCTCTGTGAGTGGCTGTATGTATAAGTGACTGGTTGTATGGGTAGCTGTATTGTTGAGTAAGTGGTTGTCTGATTGCCTGTATGAGCGAGTAAGTGGGTGTGTGAGTGACTCTATGGATGAGTGAGTGGTTGTGTGAGCAGTTGTATGGATGTGTCAATGGGTTTGTGAGTGGTTGTGTGGGTGGGTGAGTGGATGTATGATAGGTAGTACAGAGGTGATAGTGGGTGTGTGAGTGCTTCTTTAGATGATGTCTTCAGTGATGTAATTTGAGATATCATCAGTGATGTCACTGACCATGTTATGAGTGATGTAATATGTGAGGTCATAAGCAGTGCATTGCAGGGGTGTAAGTTATAGTTAGCTGAGATAACTATAACTGCTGAATTTCTTTGGTTTGGTACGAGTGAAATGTGAGCCTAGCTTTAATGTCCCTGTAACCTTTGTTTTTTTAATATCCCTGTAACCTTTGGTATTTTTTTCCATGAATGATATATATATATACATATATACATATGTATATATATATATATATATATATATATATATATATATAAATTTTTGGGGTGATTCGTGAAGCGGAGGCTGTGAAAAAGTGAGGGTTTGCAAGTTTTAGACACAGCTCAAGCCCGAACTGCTCAACGGAGTTACACCAGATTTGGCAGAAAGCTAGATCTTGGGTACCAGATTGTGCTTTTTTGGGATTTGGTGTAAATTTGATCAGTGGTTTCAGTTTTTAAGGCAAGAACAATATAGATATCTAAGGACATGGATCCACGGGGGATCTGCGGATCCAGGCCAAAAGGAAGGCCCTGATTGGCTGCTTGCAATCTGAGAGCAAAGTTGTGGCTGCCATTTTGTTTCTCGGTAGGCCCGTGGGGGTGAAGGGGGGTGATTTACACAGGGGGTCAGGATAGAGTTGTCCTGACCCAATTAGGACAAATAGAGGGGTCTCTAAGGGACACCTCAAAGGCAAAAACTGTCCTAATTGGTTTTTTTTGGTCAACCTGTGAATCCACGGATCCACCATGAGGCTCAACAAGGCCCCCAGTGTAAGTTTGCGAAGGCTCCGTAGATTTGAGGCACAATGAAAAAAACGCACCCATTCATCACACACCAAACCCCCTGCCGCGCACTGCCATAGGCCACGCACACTGTGGAGTTGGATGTGTGTGGGGGTGGGCCAAACCCCACCCCGCACGGCCAAAGGCCATGTACACTGTGGTTGTATTGACATACAGTAATTATAGATTACTTTACGTGTAAAAAAACATTCATGAAAAAACAAAGGGTACTGGGACGTTATAGTTAGGTTCACGTTTTACCCATACAAAACCATAGAAATTCAGCAGGTATAGTTATACTTATCTGAAGAAACTATAACTTGTGCTGTTAAGTAACTTTAGACAAAGAGTTAGGCCCTTATTTATACTTTTTTAGCGCCGCATTTGCGCCGCTTTTTGATGCAGAAATGGCGCAAACTTACAAAATACAATTGTATTTTGCACATTTTCGCCATTTTTGCGTCAAAAAATGACGCAAACGCAGCGCTAAAAATGTATAAATATGGGCCTTAGTTTCTTAACATAAGTATAACTAAAACTATAACTGCTGAATTTCTATGGTTTCATATGGGTAAAATGTGAACCTAACAATAATATCGCTGTGAGCGTTTTTTCAGTGAGACTATATATATATATATTGTGTCTGGACAAAGCTAAACCTCTCTGATGAGCTCTAATGAGAGCGAAACACGTGTCAGGGGTTGCTTTTACTCATTCCAGGTTGGCTTGGATGGTATTTTACCAGTCCAAAGCTGTAATACTGTGCCTGGAGTGGTAAATGGCTTTTGTCATTTTACAACTCGGCAAGGTTGACACTGTGTCAAACCTATGCTTAAAGACTTTGCTGTACAAATGGCAAAAGACTTTGTCACTATCTAGCTCGGCGTGGATAGCACTGTGCTGATCCAATGCTTAAAACCTTTGCTAGATAAACAGACATTTGAGGTGAGCAAATCTAGAGTGTCGCTGGTGTTGCAGGGTGCTCCTTACTAGAGCTGCTCTCCACCTAAACTTGGGAACTACCCAGAGTTCTCTATTCTCTTTTTTTGCATAATTTATGCGGCACTCTAACCCTGAAAGGGATTTGTTTTGACTTATACTGGGTGCTCCCTTGTGTCTGGACAAAGCTAAACCTCTCTGATGAGCTCTAATGAGAGCGAAACACGTGTCTGGGGTTGCTTTTACTCATTCCAGGTTGGCTTGGATGGTATTTTACCAGTCCAAAGCTGTAATACTGTGCCTGGAGTGGTAAATGGCTTTTGTCATTTTACAGCTCGGCAAGGTTGACACTGTGTCAAACCTATGCTTAAAGACTTTGCTGTACAAATGGCAAAAGACTTTGTCACTATCTAGCTCGGCGTGGATAGCACTGTGCTGATCCAATGCTTAAAAACTTTGCTAGATAAACAGACATTTGAGGTGAGCAAATCTAGAGTGTCGCTGGTGTTGCAGGGTGCTCCTTACTAGAGCTGCTCTCCACCTAAACTTGGGAACTACTCAGAGTTCTCTAATCTCTCTTTTTTTTTCTTCTATATATATATATGTATATATATATATATATATATGTGTGTATATATATAAATAAATATATATATATATAATCAGTTAAGTTACGTATAACCTGAAAGCAGGTCATAATGATATCACAATTAACATCTTTAGATCTTACTCTTGTTTTTGGTCCCATCTGCTAACATCTCTCTATTCAGTCTATCTGGAAATGCAAATAGTTCCAGATTCTCGAGAGAGACTTGATCCTATCTTCAAAGAATGTGACACGTCTGATCCTAATAACTACAGTATAATCTCCCTACTCAACTCAAGAGCAAAACTTTATGCGAGGATTTTGCTTACAGAACTGGAAACCTGATTGGAGAGGGGGCAACATCTTATCAATATGAATTTGTGTGGCAAAAGGGACTGTTGGTGCTCGGATTTTAAATCTCTCATTAGCAGTAATTGTTTCAAAGTTATACCAAGTAATAGGTACAGGGCAAACAGTGGGAAGGCCGCCCCTCCCACGCCTCCTAAAGCTGGGAAGTAGCCTAGTCTCATTTGTAATTTAAAGATTGTCTGCGCTTTTCGATGATGAGGCTCAGCCGTATGGAATTCAAATCTCATTTTATAATGAGGATATATGATACAACAACGAAGGAAGGCAGCCAACACATCTTGTCACGATGTGTATGTAATATCGTTGACTTCATCAGTGCTGCATCATTATGAGGAAACCTATTATTTCTGTAGCTTTCAGTAATCCCTTCCCACCACGGGTGAACTGCATCTGGCCATAATATATCCATAAGCTACAAGAAAGAAAGGGTATGATAAAGATACACTTTTGCACAACTTGAGTTTGTGTCAGTGCCGCCTGCGAAAGTGAAAAGATCGTGCAGAAACATGGTACACATATCTACGCATGTAATTAAGTGATGTTAATAAAACACAACTGTATTTTCTAACAAATCCATAAATTCACAATACCCGTCACTTTGCAGACAGACGAAAATGTACTCAATAGTGAGAGACACATGGGGGCATATTTATACTCCGTTTGCGCCGAATGTGCGTCAAAAATATTGACGCACTTTCAGCGCAAACGTTGCCCCATATTTAAACCCTGACGCCCGATCCGGTGCACCAGGAAAATGGTGCTATGTGCGCCAGTTTTTGGAAGCGGCACCCCGCCCTGCGTTAATGCCCTGCGTTAAGGGTAGGCGTTCCCGTCCAAAAACAGACGCACATAGCGGTGCGTCGTATTTATGCTTCAGGGCAAAAATCACTCCCGCACGGCAGGCGGCGCAAAAAAATGGCGCAAAGCACGAATATCGTGAAATTTTAACGCCTGGGTCAGGGCAGGCGTTAAAATGGGGCAAACACACCTGTACTTAATCAGAACACACAGAACAAACAACAGAGCAGCAGAGCAGCAGAGCAGCAACAGCGAGACATGGAGGTGCTTTTTCTTCAGCGTGCACGTAGACGCAGAGCCCTGCAGCAACAACAGCAGCCACAACAACAACAGCAGGGACCCCAAAGACAGCGCAGAAGGCAGGAGAGGATATTCCGCCCAAGAACAACCCTGCATGGCCTCAGGGAACGAGACATCATCCAGAGGTACCGGTTGAACTGGCAGGCCATTCAGCAGCTGCTGACAAATATTGAACAGCAATTGGCCCCCACTTTAGTGACTCCACGCACTATCCCAACAGAAACAAAGCTGCTTGCCGTACTTCACATGCTGGCAAGTGGCTCCTTTCAGACAACTGGTGCCCTGGTTGGTGGAATCTCACAACCATCTTTCTCCGCATTCCTGCCTACAGTACTGGATGCCATCATTGGACTGACACCCCGCCACATCTGCTTCCCTAACACAGTGCAGAAGCAGCAGGAAACTAAACAGGGGTTCTACGCCATCAGTGGCTTTCCACACGTCCTTGGTGCAATCGACTGCACACACGTACGCCTTGTGCCACCTGCTGCAAGTGAACACCTCTACCGCAACAGGAAGCACACACATTCCATCAACGTGCAGGCCATAGTCGATCACCAAGGACTGATCAGCAACATTGTGGCTAAATATCCTGGGAGTGTACATGACGCACTCATCTTCCGTCACAGCACCATCAACCAACACTTCCAGGATGGACGGTATGGCAATGGACTACTTGTTGGTAAGGACAAAAATCTACTTATATACTCACTGCACAGAAACCCTCTAGGATAAACAACCCATACACCACAATAGCAACACCTAGACAGGAACACACTGAGGTACTCACATCACTAGCCATGTTTCACAAGTCACCATTGAACCTCTCACACATTGGAATTTACTCTACAGCTTAGTGTGAAGACATTCATGACTGTGGTTGCCTAAATGTCACCTTGCAAATTGGAAGTCTCACAATAACCTGTACACTAATACAATGCATAAGTTTTAAGGGATGGGATGGCCTGGGTATGTTCAATTGAACGTTTCTAATACACTTTCATGTTTCAACTCTGCATGGAACTATCATCACACCCCCAGTGAGGACACACGGACACCTGTGTCACAAGTCACAATGCAAGGGAGGGCACACTGTACTTGAGAAACCGATACATCCTGCTGACAAACAGTTAGCCAACAAACACTTGCTCAGCCAAGGAAAAAAAACAATGCCAAAGTTTCCACCAACAACCATAGGTTGTCACATTAGTACACAAAATAGTCACAGACAACACAACACAACTACTTCCATCAAAGATACGTACAACAGTGCCTCCTACATCTAATTGATACCATTCTGTGTTTCTCTTTCAGCTGATCAGGGGTATGGCATCCAGCCTTGGATAATGACACCATATGGGAACCCAAATACTGCTGCTGAGCGGGCATACAATGACGCCCACAAGAGGACACGCAGCATTGTGGAGCGGACCTTTGGGATCCTAAAGTCAAGGTTCCGCTGCCTTGACATCACTGGCGGAAGCCTACTATACTCCCCAGAGATGGTCTGTAAGATCATACTCACTTGTGCCATATTACACAATATTTGTGTAAAAAGGAACATTCCCCTCCTTGAACCGGACCCAGACATGCCTGAGGATGATGATGAGGAGGATGCTGGCCTGCAACAGGAGGGGGAACAACCTAACACGGCAGCAGGAGTGCGTAGGCGCCAACAGCTTGTGAACAATTTTTTTACTTAAGTTATTATAATCACTTGTATTCCACACTTGTAAATAAACACAGATAACAAACACCACATCATGCTTTGGCCTATTCATTTCTGACCACCTTTAGTTTGAAATAGCTGAAGATGAATGTCGTCTCATTGATCAAGAATGCCATTAAAATTCATCACACCAAAAATAAACATCACAACTGTATGCACAGAGGGTAGGATGTGACATGATACATTACCATACACAGAGCCCAACAAGAGTACAAATGTGACAATTACACATGCCGGATCCAAACAACTGAAACAGTCTCTCATCCAGCCCAAAATTGGAGATCATTTGAAAGTCACATTACACGTGTTCAGAGACTGGGTGGGACCATCCATGTGTACGTGACCATGTCATCAATGGCTTCTCTCAAGTCTGTGATATGAGCAATACACAATAGCTACAACATCAGCTGCAACTAACTCAGGAGGAGACCTTGAAGTTACAGTGACAACATACACCCAGACAGGTGATAGTGGATCCACATTCCCACACACATGTACACATATGTCATACAATCAATCTAATATTTGAAAGTAGACCATCACAGTTGTGTCCCAGTCTGAACCTAGCAGGAAGATTGTAACATGACACTAAACCAGTTTATGCAGAAAGGGACACAGACAACCAAAATATTCTTCTCATTATCACATCGGGAACGCTGAGAGTGTTGCAAACATAGTCATAGGAAAATGGTATGCAAGTTTGCTCCAATTCATCATTACTGCAAACGTCAAATGGGCTAATGAGATCAATGAATGGTCAACAGTCATTCATACCATATGGCCTTACATTAGCCCGCTGCTGCAGGTTTGCCATGATATAATAAATATACTCCATGGATACAGTAGCTATTCTGGATGGTCAAATCCTAGGGTGCTGGGGGCCTAAGTCCACCTCTACCGCCCCCAAAACATACAAGAATCATGTACTTGTGAACTAAACACATGCATAAGGCACATGTGTGGCCTCCATGTCACAAGTCCAACACAAATCTGAAACACAAAATCATAATGGGACATGCTCAGCCCCATAAAAACTGAAAGTGACTCTCCCACTCCCTGTTAGGACTACAGATAAAAGCATCACCATCATAAATGTGGACACATTTTGGAGACGGAATACATAATGGTATCCCATCCATCATTTCAAAATAGCCATCAGCAATTACACAAAATATGTCGTCAAATATGGTCAATACATTAGTTAACGTATCCCAAACATTACAGTGTGAATGCCTTCTATACATAAAACAACGGACATGTGTCATATACAAACACATATGTGTATCACATCGCACCGTTTGACCATGACAAATCACCTTTCCAAAGCTAAAAACATGAAGACATAAGGATAAATTTGCTCCATATTCTACGCATACAGCATGGCCGTCATAATTTGTTCACGTACATGTGTGCACACAATGCAGAGTCAAATACAAATGTATCCAAAAGTGTCTTAATATTTCACATTCAAAGTATAATTTACATCCACAATATTTTTGACTCTGCATCATGTGCACTACTGTACGTGTAAAAAAAAAGACGCCCATGCTGTATGCGTGGTAAAATTGACGCTACATGGACAATATGTTGGTCATCTCATGTACATTATAAATTATTAATATTCATATCATATTTTTTCACTCCGCATCATGTGCACTACTGTACGTGTAAAAAAAATGACGCCCATGCTGTATGCGTGGTAAAATTGACGCTACATGGACAATATGTTGGTCATCTCATGTACATTATAAAATATTAATATTCATATCATATTTTTTCACTCCGCATCATGTGCACTACTGTACATGTAAAAAAAATGACGCCCATGCTGTATGTGTGGTAAAATTGACGCTACATGGACAATATGTTGGTCATCTCATGTACATTATAAAATATTAATATTCATATCATATTTTTTCACTCCGCATCATGTGCACTACTGTACGTGTAAAAAAAATGACGCCCATGCTGTATGCGTGGTAAAATTGACGCTACATGGACAATATGTTGGTCATCTCATGTACATTATAAAATATTAATATTCATATCATATTTTTTCACTCCGCATCATGTGCACTACTGTACGTGTAAAAAAAATGACGCCCATGCTGTATGCGTGGTAAAATTGACGCTACATGGACAATATGTTGGTCATCTCATGTACATTTTGAATTATTAATATTCATATCATATTTTTCACTCCGCATCATGTGCACTGTAATGCGTCAAAAAAAATGACGCACAACTGTGTATGGGTGAAAATATGACGCATAACGGGGAAATAAAAACGGCGGCCATTTTCTGCAGGAAGTGTTGTAATAGGATATCCTGTTTACAAAATCTGTACTGGGAGTTAACTTTCACTTTCACTTTGCAGTCTCAGATTTATCTAGACTGTGTGGTTGTGTGAAAGGTTTTGTCCTGTGTTTTACTGCTTTTGTGTCCTGTGTGCCTTGTATTTTGTCTTAGTGTCAATCTATTATTGTTGTATAACATTGTCTCAGTCTGTTTAGTGTTATTTTGTCTATACCTGTGATAGTTTGTATTGTCAGTGGGAGTCTGTTGTGGGTAGCATAGTTTGGGGAGTTAGTTGGGCTATTTTTCTCCTTCTTCTTTTTCTTTCACACCTCTACCTTTCCCCATTTCCCACTTTTACTTTCATATTTATTTTGTCCAGCATTAGTCCTCTCAATATGTCAGGTAGGCCTCGCCTGTCCAGGATGGGTGAAGACGAATTGGGGGGGTTCATATGGCTAGTAAGCCATTTCCTCCCATTAATGCTGGAAGCTGGGGGCCGTGTGATACAGGGGTATCACACGGAGGCGAGGAAAATCCGGTGGGAGAAGGTGCGCCATCACCTGGTCCGGGTCTACGGGAGTCTGAGAAATGTACACCAACTCAAGCACCGCTGGGCAGATCTGATCACCAGGGAACAGGACCTGCTGGACCACCTGGGACTCCGGATTGGTGGCCATGTTGGTGAGTAAAAATCTATTAAATGGGAATGATAGAAATCTGTGTGTGAACATGTGATGATTGTTAGCCAATCTGCAAAATAAGTAGCTGACTGTGTGTAATGCTAGGGAAACCTAGGCCCATGGTTATACACATAAATCCCCATATTTTGCAACACATGTACACGCAATAACAGCATTAAAATCCAACATCTATTTGTATTTTGCTAAGTCGCCCCCTCTCTGCGTCACAAAATGTTGCAAATGCTGCGCTACAAAGGTATACATATGTGTCCTAATGTGTATTTGTTGCAGAATGTGTATGAAGACCTATGCTACCAGTCCGATGGCTCATTTTTGCAACACATACCAGATGCCTGTAGCTGCATGTAATGTAGTGTTGCATTTGTGTCAGAAAAGCAACACGTGAACTGCTCTATTTGTACTCCACTGGTCATAATGGCCAGTGAGTACGTCATGTAGAAACAACATACCTACATATGCAGACGCCATAGCTAGACAGAAAATTGGAAACACATGATGATGCTATACATGTGTGTTGCCTTCACGTCACATGAAGTTAGTCATGTTGTTCACACATATGTCACATGTGTGTCTGGTTGCTGTGTGTTGAACCTGTCCACATAGCCTGTTTGATTGTGAGTGGTCATGCAATCCTCATGGAACCAGTTTTGGAATGTCTCTCTGGGATGCACATGCTGAGATGTATGGTTAACATTATTGTTGGGGCATACTAATGGAGGATTAACTTGGACGACACATGACTGTCCTAGCCACTGCATGAGTGTAGTAGGGTGTGACACTGGAGCAGGAGACTCATCCAATGATAATGTTGAATACAAAGTCATCCATGCAGGATGAGCATGTGTGAAAGTCTATCATTACCATGTCATATTCACACAGTGTCATTGTAACAGAAATTATTTGTCAGTTCACCCAGTCTGAGTATAATCTTTGTTTCATGCTTTACAGGTGGACCAGCCCCGTACACCGTGGGAGAGGTGGCCCATTTTGACGACCCCGATACCTACAGTGAGTGTCGCCTGAGTGCTATTTACATTGTTTGGTAATGAAGCTTGATGGATTACTGTGTGTTCAAGAAAATTCATAATTTGATGTGCTGGCCGTTCATTGGCTTTGTTGTTTTAGTGTGATATCAAATTTGAATAATGTTTCTGTAAAGCAATACCTAGTCATCTCTCAGATGGAGGGGTTGTAGCCCATTCGATTAGGGCGGCAATTGGGAATGGTATGACTCATTTGGAATACACTGGTCAATGTTAGACTTGGTCAGGGACTTGCCATCAACTGAGTCTGCATATCAGACTGACAGTCTCCCAGATAGCTTAGGCACATGGCTTTGATGACAAGTGTTTCTTCCTAGTTGAGGATGGACTGTGTACACTGTAGGTCGGATCTTCTAGGGCCATGTACTTCCACAAGGTGAACTCGAAGTGTATGTGACTTGAGTGCAATGGCCTAGGTGTTCAGTTGAATCATGTGAATGGGTGTTCTACCTCCTCTGTGTGTGTTGTTAAACATGCCTCACTAATAGTATGTTATGTTGGGCTAAGTCATATCATTTTGACATGTGTGGACCTGGGATGTGACAAGGTTGGGCTGACTACAACGTGTTGCTAGCCCTTCATAGTTGTTGTGTGTGAAGGCACATACTTGTTGAACTTTCTGTACACTCCTGGGTGTGCATTGAACATGGGATTGTTGGTTGTTCTTCCCACACCACCCACAAAGACTGGGATGTTACTGTGAAACAGGGTACCTAGGACTGTAGCAACCAGTATGTTACACGTACTTAGCACCTTTTGTGACTTGAGTTAGTACCTAGGGCCAGAGTGAGAAAAATGTCTACACGTTGCAAATGGCATAAATATATGTTTGTGATTTGCAAACGTCTGTTTCCTATTCCAAAATGTATTTGGTGGTCATGTACATATTAGGAAAATGCTTTTCAAAATGGAAATGATAAAGGGGTTTACCAGACCTACTTGCAAATCACAGTGGTAGGCAATCCCATTTGCAACCGAGTACGTGGTTGCAAAGTGAGTAGCTGTTATCATCCACTTGAAGTGGATGGTAACCAACTTGCTGACTGGAAGGGGTCCTCATTGTAAACCTTCACCTTTGTGAGTGGACCAAAATAATCCTGCACAAAACAGCCAGTGGTCTAAGGGACCAATAATTACAGTGAAAATTTCCTAGTTGAATTGTTGTGTTTTTAAACTAATTGCAGCTCATTTTCCTTTCAGGTAAACGGCCTACACTTGGGGAAAAATTACTTGCTTCATTTAAAAGCAGTCACGTCTATGGATTTCTGCTGGTCCCAGCAGGCCTCCATCCCCGTGAGTGCCCATAGTCGCTACGGTGGGGCAACTTGGAACCCACATCATTGATGTTCATGAGGTGAGTTTTCGGGACCCCATAGCGACTCGCAGACGGTGTCAGAGACACCGTTCTGCTTTGCATAATTGCTAGTTGTTATTTCAAGATTCCTACATCTGACCCCTAGTGTGGACATATGATTCTGGGCCAGGGGTTCAATCTTAGCACACAACTAATTCCAAATGCCATTGAGTGAGGAGTGTGATTGTTATCACATAGAATGACATATGTAGTGAAGTCAGTATGCGGAAGAGCTGGTGCCATAATGTCTCATGCCTTAGGTATGATTTGGTTGAGTAGTTTAGGGTGATGTCATCCATCATGTAGAGACATGTATATGCTAGGTGTGATATGCCCTTAGGTATGCAGGATTCACATGTACTTCCTCTGAGCCTTTCCATGAACTATGTTGTAACAATTGCTGCAAAAAATACATTTCTAGTAATGGACAAATGACCCATGGTGGTATTCAACCCACTGTAAATTCAATGCTCAACATTTCCCTTTTCTCTTCCCATCTGCAAACCTGAGTGCCGCAGAGCGCAACCATTTCGAGCGCCGTGCAATGAGGTACAGCCACATCCTGCAGGTGCAGTGTGGGTATCGGAGGATGGCCCGCAGATATAATTCGGGTCGGGCCTCCGGGGCGTGGTATGCCACACCACAGGCTCCCCCAACGGTGCCACCAACAACCACCGCCACTACATCCACCAGGTCTGCCCAAGGGGACACAGCAACGGACCAGGCATCTTCATCCAGACCTGGACCCAGCCGTGTGTTGGGAGCAGGGCTGTCCCGTGGCCACTCCACTCCAGCAACAACCTCCACCTCCACCGGCACCCAGACCAGCACTGACCCTCCTATTGACCCTGCAGCCTTCCAGGCATTGTCCATAAAATTGGACAGGTTGATCCGCAAGGTTGACAACCTTGCGGAGGACATGAATGAGGTGAAGAAGAAGGTGCGCTCCATCCGGCGCACACTACGGAGGGCAAATCTGTAGTCATTTTGCCCTCCTGAACTTTTACCCCTCCCCTCTCACCTCTTTCCTTTTTCATACTGTTAGTTGGGTTTGGGGGGTTAGTTATAGGATAAGTATAGGAAATTAGCTTAGTTAGTGTTAGGTAAGAGGGTGGGGGGTCCTTATTCTTTCTATCTAATATTTTTGTGTGGGTGGGTGTGTGTTGGGCAATGTTGGGATTCCTGTTTAAAAAAAAATACAAAAAATACAAAAAAATATATGTTTGTTTAGGATAGTATAGTATGTGTGTAGGTTAGTAAGTGTTGTCCTGCATGTGTCTTGTCTCTTAATGGTGGGTGGGGTGTTGATGTTTAGATCGTTTCGTTACATGTGTAGAGTAAGTTTAGCTTAGGTTAGTTAGGGACAGTTGTGGGTTAGTAGTAGTCAGGTTAGATCAGTGTAGGTTTACCTTTCCCTTAGTTGCCTCTTTTATTACTACTTTGAAATAAAAAAATTGTTAACCCTTTACCTGATGCGTTAGTTGCTACCTTTTCATAGCCTTGACATCAGTGTAGCAGAAAGTTTTAGTATGACATTTGTGTTCCATGCTCGCTATCCCCAGGCTAATGAGGTTTAACATGCCAGCTACCCGTGTGCTAACTTGGTAAGTATCACCATGTGGGAGAGCCAACATTGGTAGTGTGCATTGATCATCAAGGTTTGGGGTTGGTATGTATCCTACTTCACAAAGAGTGCTTCCCGACTTGTTATTGTAGGTAAATAGATAGGTCGGACAGCATTGTGAAGTTCTGGGAGAGCTTTGTAGATGAGGATTTGTTCACACTCTTGTCTTGTTGCTGTCATTGCTGACCTACATCATGTGTGTACTGATTCAGCATGACTTTCCTTCATGGAAGTATACGCCGTAAGGGTGATTGATGCAGTGTAATTTGTTTATCATTCCTTTCATTTTACAGCATAATTTCCAATTTTAGTATCGCATGGTGCCTACATTTCTCAGCCACCATTAGTTGTCTAGAATAGCTGTAGATGGTGCATCATTCTGTCCAACACAGCATGATTGTGTGTGCTTAGTCCCTTCATCAGTTATTTTCCTCAGTATAGTAAAGCTATGATGCAATCCTGGCCACTGCACAGATGTTTCAGTATACATGAAATCAGGACAGTAGTATAGAGAATCTACATGGTTGCCACACAGCCACTTTGGAGTTATCTACTGCACAGTTGAAGTGTGAAATGACACAGAGACACAATAGGTGAGCAAGTGATATTTATTTGTAGGTGGTGTAATGCAAAATGTCCATTCACAATGTTAGCTGAGTCCGTTCTGGTGCATTCTTACATGGTGATCCTACAGACGGGGTGTGGATGATGCTCCTGACATGCTGGGGTGAGGTCACAGACGGTGCAGAGGAACATGAATTGCCAAATGGTAGGAGAGAGACATTCACTGGCAATGGGGACAAGTCATACAGTGGATTGCCGAACAGTCATTGAGGGTAGTTGTAGTGAGACTGGCATGTGTCAAAACGTAGGACCTTGGTCAGAGTAGGCCATGGTGCAGGGACTAGGGCTTCCGGGTACTCTTGCGTGTGAATGTTATCTGTTCCATGTCTTCTTCTTCTGATGTGTGTGTTGCCTGGTGTATCCTTGTTGTTGTTGGTTGTGAAGGGGCAACACACACCTCAGTGTTAGAAGACATGGAGGCAGACATCCCGGGGGCTGATCCCTGTTGAGTAATGAAGGGCAGTACTGCAGCAAGGAGGGCCTGCTGGTTTTTCAGAATGGCAGCCACATCCCGATGGTAGGCAGCCAGGTCGGCCCTGAGGGGTTCTATGTTGCATTCGTGCACACGTTGACTGGCTTGCAGTTGGAGTTGTTGTGTCAACTGGATGACAGCTGTGCAGATTTCCTTCTGTGTTTTTAAAAGTTCCTCCAAGAGCGATGTTCTGGCTTGCATTGCAGCTGCCTGATCAGCAGTTGACAACATGCACGAACGCACCCCCTCAAGGCTGGCTGCCATAGTTTACATCCCCACCCGCACCTCCTTGGCCAGCTCCCGCTGGACCCCAACGACAGTTCTTTCGAAGCTGGTGCCAGTGTCGTCAGAGTCCTCAGCTGTGTTGGAGCTGGCAGGTCTTACAATTGGGGTGGCGGGTGGTTCTACTGTGGTGGCTGCTTCTTCTGTGCTCCTCCTTGTGACTGAAGGTGGGGTTTGGAGGCTTTCAAGGACCATGTCAAGGGTCTCTTGTGGGAGGTTGATGGTCTCGTCATCCATGTCATCAGGGAACTCATGGACAGGCATATCGGCAGGAGATCCGTGTTCCTCTGCAATGAAACAGGGTACAATTAGTGTGTCTGTGTTGTGACAATTTTGCTTTAAGATACAAGCCTTTGGATGCCTTAACTTTGTACTCTGTGTTTGTCTTGGTATCTGCTGTCCGTCATAGGGCATTGTTGTAGGCCTATGGCCCACCTGTGTGTCACATGTATGATATGGATCTTTCAGACATGTCTGCCAGGTCGCCTCTAGGTGTTGCTTTGTAATTATTTAGAAATAGGCGTTTTTTTGTCCTACTCCTCACTCGGTGTTTCACTATTGTTATGGAGGGACATTTTGTTGGGTGGGCTCTCATTATCCTACATGTGATTCTTGGCTTTCTAGGCAGCAGGATAGCTAATGGTGTGGGGGACTAAGTTTGACCCACTTGTATATAACTCTGTCACCCAGATATTCAATTTAGCTCAGACTATCTAGCAGTGCCTCTGGTCTCCCACATCAAAGGAATGTTTAGACATCCGAGCGCATGGCATCTTTGGAACTTCTCAGGGAAGTGGTGGTCACTCAGGTCCTACACATTTCTATCTTTTCCGGTATGTTCCCATACACAAATGACAAAGACAGTATTTGTTTGATATGAAGTTTCATTGTACAACTGACTTGTAGGAATTTAGGTGTGAGCCCCAATAACCCAAACAATACACACTGTTAGAATTGAAATAGTCCGCAGGAGACTAATACATTAGTACACAACTATCATGGTGCCTAACAGTTTCTACTCTCCCTCTGCTTGTTCTATGTATAGCACAGCATGTTAAGTTTGGAGCTTGCCTGTCTGAATCACAGGGGAGACATCATCCCTCATATCAGAGGAATGGGCTGGGATCTGGTTGTGCATCAGCAGCAAGGCAGGCAGCATCTAGTTGTGAATTTATGTTTGGAAACTCCCCCATGCGTGTCTTGGGACGAGGAAGTGAATTTAAAAGACATATGTCATGGTGATGACAAGGTTTCCCTACGCAGGAATGCCAGACCTTCAACCCTACCACATCTATCAGCAACGTACCAGACGGTATCCTTGACTGGGGCACAGAGTGAATATGTTCTGGAAAACTCCAGTGCGGAAGTAGGCAAAACAGGGTGATTTGACTAATTAACAACACCCTAGGACTGACTATTTGCTACATTAACTGATAGGAAGGGCAATGAGAATCATTTAGTGCAAAGTGCTCTGAGGCTCTTAGATGTGAGCAAATGAGTATTAGTACATTCAGGGTAAGATGCACAAAGGCCTCCAGCCTGAGGCTAATGCGCAAAGTATACGTTTCACTTGCCACACTACACTTTGACTGACTGTGGGTGTTGTGACTGCCCTGCCAGCACACTTGCCTCTCAGGCCCTGCCCCATACACTTTTTATTCACATTGCATGAACTGTACATGTTACGTGGCATTACCTATGCATGTCAATGTTAGGATGTGGTATGGATGTAAACATTGTTGATGTTTGTATATGATGGGGTATAATGTGTGTCTTACTGAATTGGCCTGTTTATCGTATGAATGTCCTATTTTTTTGTAAGACTGTGCAGATGTGTTTCAGTGACCAGTTGCCTGTGTCCCCTCCTCAATGTTGTTGTCTGAGCAGTATGACATTAGTGATGTAGCCTTGTTTGCCAGGCACGTGAGGGACCCTGACGTATGCAGCATGTGTGTGTCGTTAGTGCTGTGTGGCTCCTATTGCTGTTTACTTAGGGTTATGTATGTGTCAGTTATGGACATTCGGCATTTGAGTGTACTGGTACCTTTGTCTTATTTCTAGGAGTAATTGCAGATGTCATCCTCACCCCCTATTTTAGGTATGTATGTTCCAGGGTGGGGTTCCTGCCATTTTGTGCTATAGCTGCACAGAGATGAGAGGTGTTATTGTTAACTGTGGTGGCAGTTAAGTTGCAGTTGTTGTATTTGCTACAGCATTACAGGTAGGGACCTAGTTGATGGGGAATAGATTTTGCAAGACAAGTGCCTGGATGTGGATTTGAGGTAGTGTCCTTCCCACCTGTCACTGCTTTCCCTTGGCTCTCTTGTTGTAATTACAGGATGTCCCCGTGGGACTGTTGTGGTTGCTGTATTTTGTCGTGCCCCAGCTTCGGTCAGTACTGGGCATGCCCCCCTGCCGTGCCCCTTTCCCCATGCCACTTGATATATGTGCTGACTTACATGCATTGTGTAGTAGGTATCCCCCCCCTGCTTACAATCCTCATTATTGCATTTGAATTCCCCATGCGACTTACCCTGCATGTGCGTTGTGTCGTGGTAGTCTGCGCTGTCCAGTCCTTGAATCCCTGTGACGATCTCCTCCGGGATGACGGCTGTGACCATCTCCTCCATGTGGTCCAGGGCCTCCTGTTGTGCTGGACTCCCCCCTCCAGTCTGCATTGCTGCCTTCCTGTTCCTGGCCATTTTCTCTTTGGTCCTACGTTTGCAGTCATGCCAGCATTTCTTACACTCGGTGACTGTCCGGCGTTCTTCAGCCACACTGTTAATCTTGTCCACAATTTGTTTCCAGATGGCCTCTCTCCTACTGAGTGGCAATTTTGAGGAGATGAAAAGTTCCAAATGGCGTTAGACGGCGCAATTTTTTTTGACGCAAAACTGCGTTGGCGCAGTTTTGCGTCAAAAAGTATAAATATGGCCCATGGTGCATCAATTTCATCGCCTAATGTATATTAATTCTAATATCAATATCTAAGTTCACTATCAGTTTAGGCTAGCATCCAGTGCTGCTTCTCCAAGTCACCCAAAAGCATCAGGGAATTTTGGTTTCACTGTTATTAAACATCTACCATAGGTATATTTGTATCAGTGTTTTAAAGAATACACTCACTGTACCTGCATTCAAGTCACCACCTGAACTAAGCTGAACTAAGCAATCTATTAGAGAGTATCAGACATCATAGTCACTGATTATTATCTGTCCATACAAAACCATAATCATGTCTTCACTAAATATATGGTCATATATCGAACATCTCTGTGTCTCAGAGTAGATTAATGGCTGAGCGGAAAAGTCCACCCATCAGGCTGGCTATAGCCTGGCCAAAGTAACGTGTTATCCTCATGGCAAGTTGAGAGCACATCTCTCCACTTATTGTGTTTGTCATAACACACAGGAAGGAGTGCGTATTTATATACCTTTAGTCTAGCTACTGTCTCGATCGCATAAGTATCCCAAAGTCTGTGTTCATTGCACCAGTTATTGACGTCTCGTTTAAAGTAAGTATTATTATTTATACGTGCTAGTAAAAGCTACATAAATAGCTGCATTTGGAATCAGTATATCTTCACTATTTACTGAATGGAGTAAATGGAGAATATCCACCTAGCTTATCCAGAGATTGGTATCCCTCTGGCAAAAGCATGCGGTAAATCTGATTCTTCAGGTGTCAGTGTGTAACGCAGGCATTATTGTACTTTTTCCAAAGGTTATAACTGCTGCCATCTTGGAGTGGTTAATTATATCGACTAAGCACAACTTATTCACTTTTACCTACGACCTGCACACCTCTCATCTATATGCGGGACTCTTCCTGTCATATGATCGACTAATGTGAGTCTAAGGCCCACATTTATACTTTTTGACGCAAAACTGCGCCAACGCAGTTTTGCGTCAAAAAAATTAGCACCAGCTAACGCCATTCTGAAGCACCATGCGGGCGCCGTATTTATTTAATGACGTTAGCCGGCGTTAGCCGGCGTTAGCCGTCGGCGCCGTCTGGTGTGCGTTAAAAAAAACGACGTACACCAGGCAGCGCCGGCATAGGGGGATATGGAGCTTGGGCATCAAGAAATGGGGCAAGTCAGGTTGAGGCAATTTTTTTCGCCTCAACCCGATTTGCGCCATTTTTTTTCACTCCCAACCCCCATAGAAATGACTCCTGTCTTAGCAAAGACAGGAGTCACGCCCCCTTGCCCAATGGCCATGCCCAGGGGACTTCTGTCCCCTGGGCATGGTCATTGGGCATAGTGGCATGTAGGGGGGGGCACAAATCAGGCCCCCCATGCCACAAAAAAAAACAAAAAACACTTACCTGAACTTACCTTAATGTCCCTGGGATGGGTCCCTCCAGCCTTGGGTGTCCTCCTGGGGTGGGCATGGGTGACAGGGGGTGTCCCTGGGGGCATGGGGGGGCACCTGTGGGCTCCTTCAGAGCCCACAGGTCCCTTAACGCCTGCCTTTAGCAGGCGCTAAAAAACGGCGCAAAAGCGGCCGTACGTCATTTTTTTTGACCCGCCCACTCCCGGGCGTGATTTTTGCCCGGGAGTATAAATCCCACGCACATGCCTCGGAGTCGATTTTTTAGACGGGAACGCCTACCTTGCATATAATTAACGCAAAGTAGGTGTCCACGCTAAAAAATGACGCTAACTCCATGGACTTTGGCGCTAGACGCGTCTAACGCCAAAGTATAAATATGGAGTTAGTTTTGCGTCGAAATTGCGTCAAAAAAAACGACGCAATTTCGGCGCAAACGGAGTATAAATATGCCCCTAAGTACTTAATCAAATAATAAAAATCAGTCTTCGTGTGGGCCTAGTGTCAACTGTAATATAAAAGAACATTAGTCTTCCAATCTCACCAAATAAGTATCACTTAGTCACAAGATTAAACAATTGTAATTGCCTGAGTGAGTATCATCTTCCTTACATATGTAGTAAGTGTTTTTTACAAGTGTGCCCTGACACTGCTAAAAATATTACATCAATATATCCCCTATCAGCTCATATCAATCATATACATTATCATGCATACATTATCAGCTCATATCAACCATATATATTACTAGTAGAACCTCTTCACAAATCACCATCATATTATATTTTCAATATTGTAGTTGTGTGCAACATATATTGTTTTGCATACTAAATTATATTCTTTAAAAACAATCTGATGTTGTAAAAGATTAACTGATGGCATGTCCCTGAATGCTATTGTATATATGACATTTTGTAATCATGAGTCTATCAGTCGATCCTTATGGAAATCAATAAGTTGGCCTCCCTCCCTCCTCATAGTGCTTATCCTGTCCTTATTATAATACTCAATAATATAATGACACTTTTTTTTAGCACATGTATTCACATATAATTGTATATTGTAAGAGGTAGTGTAATAGCGTATTTCATGCGTTCCAGTGCTATTGCACATGTAGTGTATTCGAGTTACAAATCCATGAATCTATCTACACTTAAAAAACTGCATTATATTGGTGACCCTACTCAGACATTATCATGTGATGGTTACAATTAACTGAATAATCGAATAACATTATGCCATTTAGTCATTTACAACTCATTAAAGCAAAAAAGGCAGCGAGCCTATTATAGCACCCCGACTCTATCCCAACGATTTTTCAAAGGCCAACTCCCAAAGTGCAGCCACTATGTACACCCACTGCCCAAGGTTGTCATAGTAAATCTAGAACCCCAAATAATGGTGCACCATCCAAATATTTAAAGAATCAAATAAGAATTTCCAATCATGCAGTTCATCGTTTTATTTCTATCCAGTTCTTCAGATGATAAATGTCCTGTGATTCATATTTTCAACAAGGGCATCATTAAAAAAACAGCCAGCCAATGTGCTTCGTCTACATCAGTAGACTTCTCCAGGGCTGGAACATTAACAAACAAACATAAATATAATACAAAATACATAACATACACATAGACCCTCATTACAACATTGGCGGTAAATGCCGCCTACCGCCGTGCTGACGGCCGCCAAAATACCGTGACTGCGGCAGTATACCGTTATGGGCATTATGACCCACATAGAGAAATCCGCCACTATGCAGACACCTACACAAGTCCGCCAGACCAAAGGTCAGTGATAAACTGGCGTTACCAAAACCCACACCCATTACGCCAACAGAAATACGACCACAGTATCAGGACCCACGAATCACTGTGGCAGTCTTTCAACTGAGGTAAACCATTGGCGGTACACACCTCCGCGCTCAAAATACACACACACTAGCAAAACTACACCACATTGGACAATTCAAACTACACACACCTGACACACATACATACACCACACCCACACTAATATAAAACACACACCCACATTACCCACAACCCTTTCTAAGAAAAAAAAGATTGCTAACTGAGAGAGAGACAAGCCAGGAGCACCCACTCAATCTGCGCCACAGAACACCATCACCCACACACCATCCACTCACCTCATCACACACCCCAACACAGCACCCCCACACACCCTCACACATACCACTCACACCACATCCATGGCACCCCAAAGACACCCCTGGTTTTCAGAGGAGGAGCTAAGGGTTAAGGGATGACATCAGAAAGAGGTGGAACGACCTATGGGGGAAGGTGCGTTCTGTGGTTGCAAGACACCAAGTAGCCGTACAGAGGACTGGCGGTGGACCCCTACTTCCTCCCCAACAACTTACAACTTGGGAGGAGCAAGTCTTGGCAATAATGCATCCTGAGGGCCTCGCAGGAGTATCAGGAGGACTGTACTCTGGTAAGTCAAATCTTTACTATTATATCCCCTCCCTACCTGCATGCCATCACAAACTCCTACCCCTACCCTCACCCCATCACTCCACCACCTCACATATACCCCACTATCACAACCCACCCATCCCAAAACCAAGCCCTGCATGCCACACCAATGCATGGACACCCATCACAGACCTGCCTGGACACCGATCACTAAAGCATGCACATTAGAGAGAATCACCTAGCCCACAAAATCACCACTCACAAAAGGCAAAGTTGACAGGGCAATCACAACAATACAGGGGAACACACTTGTGCACAAGATGGCACATGCAGATACAATAACACCACATTTACATCCCCACAGGACCCCCACTCAACGTCACCGGAGAGGAGGTGCCACCAACATCCAGTCCCCCCCCCAGAAGAGGCCCACAGTGATAACCGCATGTAGAAGGCTGGCCTGGCTTGTAGTGGGAGCCAAAGGTACTTACAGGTGCTGTTATCCCTTATTAGTAGAGAAGGGGTGTTTCTAGCAGCTTAGACTGATAGAAGGTAGCTATGGCAAAGCAGCTTAGGCTGAACTAAGAGACATGCAAAGCTCCTACTATACCACTTATATCATATGCACAATATCATAAGAAAACATCATACACAGAGTTACTAAAAATAAAGGTACTTTATTTTTATGACAATATGCCACAAGTATCTCAGTGAGTACCCTCAGTAAGAAGGTAAGTAATATACACAAGTTATATGTACACAACCCAAAATCAGGTAAGTAAGAGCAAGAAAAGTAATGCAAACAGTGTAGAATTATAATAGGTTGCAATAGGAACACATAGGTATGGGGGCAACACAAACCATATACTCCAAAAGTGGAATGCGAACCACAAATGGACCCCAGACCTATGTGAGCTTGTAGAGGGTCACTGGGACTGTAAGAAAAGAGTGAGGGTTAGAAAAATACCCCACCCCAAGACCCTGAATAGTAGGAGTAAAGTGCACCTACTACCCCCAGAGAGCACAATAGTTGTGATAGGGGGATTCTGCAAGAAGAACAAACACCAGCAGTGCACTGACAATGGATTTCCGGACCTGAGCACCTGCAAGGCAAGGGGACCAAGTCCAATAGTCGCGACAGTGTCCAGGGGGGCAGGAGCCCAGGAAACCCCGCATGAAGATGCAAGGAAGCTGCCTCTGGATGGAAGAAGCTTGGAGTTCTGCAAGAAAGAAGAGGACTAGGAACTTCTCTTTTGGAAGACAGATGTCCCACGTAGCGATGAATCTTGCAGAGGTTTTCCCACGCAGAAATACCGCAAACAAGCCTTGCTAGCTGCAAGGGTCACGGTAGAGGTTTTTGGGTGCTGCTGCGGACCAGGAAGGACCAGGATGTCGCCTTTTGAAGGAGGAGACAGAGGGGGAGCTCAGCAACGCAGACAGCCCTCACAGAAGCAGGCAGCAACTGCAGAAGTACCCCAACAGACACTTAGAAGAAGAGTGAACCGGAGTCCATGTGAATTTATAAAAGGGGGTCCCACGACATCGGAGGACAACTCAGAAGGTTGTGCACTGCAGGTCGGAGTGCTGGGGACCCAGGCTTGGCTGTGCATGAAGGAAATCCTGGAAGAGTGCACAGGAGCCGGAGCAGCTGCAAATCACGCGGTACACAGCTTTGCAGTCTAGCGTGGGGAGGCAAGGACTTACCTCCACCAAACTTGGACTGAAGAGTCACTGGACTATGGGAGGCACTTGGACAGAGTTGCTGAGTTCCAGGGACCACGCTCATCAGGATGAGAGGGAACCCAGAGGACCAGTGATGCAGTCTTTTGGTGCCTTCGTTAGCAGGGGGAAGATTCCGTCGGCCCATGGGAGATTTCTTCGGAGCTTCTGGTGCAGGGTGAAGGCAGGCTACCCCCAGAGCATGCACCACCAGGAAACAGTCAAGAAAGCCGGCAGGATTAGGCGCTACAATGTTGCTGGTAGTCGTCTTGCTACTTTGTTGCAGTTTTGCAGGCGTCCTGGAGCAGTCAGCGGTCGATCCTTGGTAGAAGGTGAAGAGGGAGATGCAGAGGAACTCTGGTGAGCTCTTGCATTCGTTATCTGAAGAATTTCCCAAAGCAGAGACCCTAAATAGACAGAAAAGGAGGTTTGGCTACCAAGTTAGGAGGATTTGCTACCAAGAGAGGTAAGAGCCTATCAGAAGGAGCCTCTGACGTCACCTGCTGGCACTGGCCACTCAGAGTAGTCCAGTGTGCCCCCAGCACCTCTGTTTCCAAGATGGCAGAGGTCTGGGACACACTGTAGGAGCTCTGGGCACCTCCCCAGGGAGGTACTGGTCAGGGGAGTGGTCACTCCCCTTTCCTTTGTCCAGTTTCGCGCCAGAGCAGGGCTGGGGGATCCCTGAACCGGTGTGGACTGGCTTATGCAGAGATGGGCACCATCTGTGCCCATCAAAGCATTTCCAGAGGCTGGGGGAGTCTACTCCTCCCCAGCCCTTCACACCTATTTCCAAAGGGAGAGGGTGTAACACCCTCTCTCAAAGGAAATCATTTGTTCTGCCTTCCTGGGCCAGGGCTGCCTGGACCCCAGGAGGGCAGAAACCTGTCTGAGGGGTTGGCAGCAGCTGCAGTGGAAACCCCGGAAAGGCAGTTTGGCAGTATCCGGGTTCTGTGCTAGAGACCCGGGGGATCATGGGATTGTCCCCCCAATACCGGAATGGTATTGAGGGTGACAATTCCATGACCTTAGACATGTTACATGGCCATGTTAGGAGTTACCATTGTGACGCTATACATAGGTAGTGACCTATGTATAGTGCACGCGTGTAATGGTGTCCCCGCACTCACAAAAGTCTGGGGAATTTGCCCTGAACAATGTGGGGGCACCTTGGCTAGTGCCAGGGTGCCCACACACTAAGTAACTTGGCACCCAATCTTCACCAGGTGAAGGTTAGACATATAGGAGACTTATAAGTTACTTATGTGCAGTGGTAAATGGATGTGAAATAACGTGGACGTTATTTCACTCAGGCTGCAGTGGCAGGCCTGTGTAATAATTGTCAGAGCTCCCTATGGGTGGCAAAAGAAATGCTGCAGCCCATAGGGATCTTCTGGAACCCCAATACCCTGGGTACCTCAGTACCATATACTAGGGAATTATATGGGTGTACCAGTATGCCAATGTGAATTGGTAAATTTAGTCACTAGCCTGTTAGTGACAAATTTGGAAAGCAGAGAGAGCATAACCACTGAGGTTCTGGTTAGCAGAGCCTTAGTGAGACAGTTAGGCATCACACAGGGAACACATACAGGGCACATACTTATGAGCACTGGGGCCCTGCCTGGCAGGGTCCCAGTGACACATAGACTAAAACAACATACATACAGTGAAATATGGAGGTAACATGCCAGGCAAGATGGTACTTTCCTACACCGCAGCTCTGCACGCATGGATCACGATGACCAACCTGGCCCATCAGGGACCTCTCGACAGTTGGGTACCCTGCCACAGTCCCATACCACCACAGAGCCTCCCCCCTCAGGAGACACCAGCACAGCACCCACCCAGCAGGCCAATACCACTGTCCCCAGGACACATCAATCAGCAGTGTGTTCACCACTACAGGGACCCCAGGCAACCCCACAAAACACAGGACGATCAGGGACCTGGGGTCAGTGGCAGTGGGCACACGGTTCAGGGGACAGAGGCACAGGACAACAGGGAAGCTGGGAGGACTGGTGAGCGACGGGGGAGGACAGGCCCAGGGAACCCACTCTCCACAAGGCTCTTGCAGGAATCCTGGGAGCATACCAACATTCCCAGTAGACCTTGGGCCAGATACTGGCCAAGTTGCAGGAGACCCAGCGGCTGCAGGAGGGACAGTACCTGGGGATCAGGGAGGAACTCAAACACATCCACACCATCCTGGTCACCATTGCAGAGGTGCTGGCTGACATGGCCAACACCATGAGGGAGGCAGATGCACACCAACGGGCTCCTGACACTAGCCACACCGAAGATCAGCATTCCACCTCCGCCGGCGCTAGTAGATAGGAGGCCCGCCACAGGCCAACAGGCCACCAGCACCCCACCCCCTGCAGAAGGAGAACCACCATGCAAAAGGTCCCTGCGATCCAGGCACAAGACAGAGAAAATTGTCAAGACCCCCGCCAGGATATAAGACTCTCCTGAATGTCACGCTTGTGTCCTAGTATGTCACCCTGTCCACCTTCAACTGCCATTGCTCCCCTTCCTATGCCCCCTTGGACAATGCCCCTGTGATACCAAGAGACTGGACTCTATCTGGACATTCCCCCACCATCACGGCAGCCCATTGCACATCCCCCTCCACCTCTTAGCACTTAAATAAACACCCTTGGAACAAATACAACTATGGAGTCTGTCAATTGATTGAAATATGTATTAGTTTAACAAGCTGTAAACATTGCAATTCATATGTACAGTTACATATACATTGGTATGACCTGTAGTGGGCCCGCAGTAAACACGCCAGGAGCCAGAGTGGGCCGCAGAGATCTGAAAATAGAGATGCCAAAGGGTACAGAAAGTGGCCATAGACAGAGGGAAATCAGGTTGTCATGTCCAATGTCTACCACAAAACTACAATGGAAAGTGAAGTTACAGTGTCTTACCTGTGTGTCACTGGAAGTACTGTTAAATGAGAGAACTTCTGTTGTCCACATCTTCATCCTCTACCTCCTCTTCGTCACTGTCCACAGGCTCCACTGCTGCCACAAGACCATCTCTAGGCTCATCCTCCTGCAGAAAAGGCACCTGGCATCTCAAGGCCAGGTTGTGCAACATGCAACGATGATCTGGCACACCTTCTTGGGTGAGTAGTACAGGGATCCCACCTGTCAGATGGAGGCACTTGAACCTGGCCTTCAGGACGCCAAAGGTTCTTTCAATGATCCTCCTTATTCGCCCATGTGCCTCATTGTAACGTTCCTCTGCCCTTGTCCTGGCATTCCTCACTGGGGTCAGTAGCCATGAGAAGTTGGGGTAACCAGACTCACCTGCAAATGTCGAGGGATACCTGTTAGCCACACATTCACCCTTAGGGACAACCCCATACCCATACACCAACATATACTGGGTGGGGACCTTGCGCTCACCTATTAGCCACACCCGGTGCCTCTGGAGTTGAGCCATCACATATGGGATGCTGCTATTCCTCATGATAAAGGCATCATGTACAGAGCCAGGATACTTGCCATTCACCCGGGAGATGTACTGGTCCGCCAGACACACCATCTGCACATTCAGAGAGTGAAAGCTTTTTCTATTCCTGAACACTTGTTCATTTCTCCGGGGGGGACAAATGCTACATGTGTACCATCAATGGTACCAATGATGTTGGGGATATGTCCCAGGGCATAAAAGTCAGCCTTCACTGTGGCCAAATCCTCCACCTGGGGGAATACGATGTAGCTGCGCATGTTTTTCAGCAGGGCAGACAACACTCTGGTCAACATGTTGGGGAACATTGGCTGAGGCATCCCGGATGCCATGGCCACTGTCGCTTGGAAGGAAGCACTTGCCAGGGAATGGAGCACTGACAGGACCTGCACTAGAGGAGGGATACCTGTGAGCTGGCGGATAGCTGAAATCAGGGCTGGCTCCAATTGAGCACACAGTTCTTGGATTGTGGCCCTATCAAGTCTGTAGGTAAGGATAATGTGCCTGTCCTCCATAGACGCCAGGTCCACCTCATCCTCAGCGGTTGAACTCTAGGGTGGAAAACGGTGAGTAGAGGGTCATATTCACACATATGTGATAATAAAAATGCATTTCTTCCTTTACAGAAACAGGATGTGAATTCGAAAGTCAGTTGATGTGCCAATGTCAGCTGTGACGCAGTTAGGCACCATGGCCTGTGCCCCCCTGAAATGGGGGCTGCCTGACCTGTGAGGAGAGACAAGTGGAAATTAGGTAATTCCGCTTGCGTCGTGCGCCGTTGCGGTCGATGACCACCGCGCAACTTCACATTGGTTATCATTGGGCCCTATGGGTTCCAGGAGCCAATGGCGATGTATGCCGGCGATGACGGTACGCACCGCCGCGGACGTGACCGCCATTTTCTATCTGTTCCATCACTTGCTACCTGACCTTCAACAGGAGAGGACCTATACTGCAAGTGCTGCTGTGAGCTGTGTCTGGAAGAGACAATGGATCAAGTGTCTGGGGAAAGGGCCCCCACCTTCACTTCGGAGGAGTTAGAGGAGACTGGTGGATTGGGTCCTACCCCAGTATACTTTACTCTATGGTCCTCCAGACAAACAGGTGAGTACAGTGTGAGCATGATGCATGGGCCATGAATGTATGGATTGCTGTGTGTGTAAGCCTCTTCTTGTGGGGGGGGGGGCGAGGGGTCCTGAGCAGAATGCTGCATGTCTGGTGGTCAATGTATGTGCATAAGGAAATGGGAGGGATATGGTGGGCCATGAGTATGACAGTCTGGATGGTACGTCTAATCCTTTTTCTGCTGTCTTTTCCCTGCAGGTCATCACCCATCAGAAAAAGGGTATTTGGCATGCCATCGCCAAGGAGGTATGGACCCTGGGGGTCTTTGACAGGTGGAGCACCCACTGCCGCAAACGGTGGGAGGACCTGCGCTGCTGGGCAAGGAAGACAGCGGAGGCCCAGCTGGGGCTGGCCTCCCAACGAGGAAGGGGTGCCCGTCGTACCGTGACCCCCCTGATGTTCTGCATACTGGCGGCGGCCTATCCGGGGTTGGATGGGAGCTTAAAAGCATCACAGCAGCCACAAGGGGGTGAGTTCAGATTCATGACTTTGCACGTGTTAAGGTTTTACCTGGGTGAGGGATGTGGGCTGTGGGTGTCCCTAGCCCAGGGTGAACATGGCAGTGTAGGTCCCTTGTTGAGCAGGCTCTGAAGCACTCCAATCCCAATAGTGTAAGTGGGTGTCTACTACTGGGTAGGGCCCTGTTTGTTTCAGGTGTGCAGCTGATGGTGTTATGCTATGTACCCCATGGGCTCATGACTATCTTTGCAACTGGTAGTGCATGGCCTAGAGCATTGGGCTGCTCCCTGTGTTGTGTATGCCAACGGTGGTGTTGTTGCTGGCATTGACCAAGTGTATCCTCTGTCTCTCCCCCCTTTTTGTTTTGTCACCCTGTCCTTGTGTGCATTAGCATCATCTGACGGAGGAGCAGAGGCACCGGCGACGGAGGGAGCTACATCCCACATGGTCCTGGAGGCCGAATCCACCAACTGTGAGGGCACAAGTGGGATGGAGGGCAAGGCGAGCACCCCAACGGAGACAGGAGGGGATACTACAGACAGCGACTCCTCCTCCGATGGAAGGTCCCTGGTGGTGGCCACCCCCATACCAGCACTCCCTCCCAGCAGCCCCTCAGCGTGTTTCCCATGCCCGCTCACCCAGGAGGGTTGGCATCTCCTTAGCCCCAGGCACCTCAGACCCTGCGCCAGTCAGCCCTGCTCCCCTCAGTGAGGAGGCTATTGACCTCCTGAGATCCCTCACTGTTGGGCAGTCAACCATACTGAATGCCATCCAGGGTGTCAAAAGGCTTTTGCAACAAACAAATGCATACCTGGAGGGCATTCACTCTGGCGTGGCGGCCCAACAGAGCATTTCAGGCTCTTACCTCCACACTGATAGCAGCCATTGTCCATGTGTCCAGCCTCCCCCCCACACCAACTTCTTCTACCCAGTCCCAATCCCCTCAACCCCAGCCTATCCCAAGCACACCTTCAGACCAGCATTCACCCAAATCAACACACAGAAGTGGCTCAGGCAAACACAAACACAAGCACCACACTTCACCTCACAAGCACTCACACAAGCACCATCCCCATTAAGACACAACATCCACTGCCTCCACTGTGTCCCCCTCCTCCTCCTCGTCCACCTCCCTCCCAGTAGCGTCTTTACTCACACCTGCATGCACTACATACTCATCCACTACCTCCATCACCGGCACACCTATCACTACACACCCCTCACTGGCAGTCACCACCCCCACATCCATGCACACGTCCCCTGTGTCCTCTCCCACTGTCTGTGACCCTCCTCCCAAAGTGCACAAACGCATGAACACAACCACCCAACAACCATCCCCCTCACAATAACATCCAGCTCATGCACCTGCACCCAAACACAGCAGACTCACACCTCCTACAACCACTCCCTCTTCCTCCACTACCAAACCTTCACCTTCTTCACGCCCCAATGTCCCTTTGAAGCTTTTCCTAGCCAACATTGACCTCTTCCCTACACCTCCCCCCAGCCCCCGTCCTTCACCTCATGGCAGGGTGGCCAGAAACCAGCCCAGCACCTCAACCACCAAGTCCACGTCCGCTATGGTTTCTGCAGGGGTCAGAGGGTCTAAGGGGGTGCCCGTCAGCCCAGCCAGTGTGCCACTAACCCCTGCCAAGGCCAAGAAGATACCGCCACCTGGCAAGGTAAAGAAGGGGACAGCATCCAGCAAGGAGAAGGAGCCACAACCACCCAGCAAGCCCACGGCAAAGACTCCAGCTGGCAGACCCAAGGTGACACCACCATCTGCCAAGGGCAGTAAGGGGCACAGAACACCAGCCAAGGCAGTTCAGCCATTCCAACCTGCAGGTGAAGGCCTTGTGGCTACCAGCACAACCGCCAGCTCCGCGGCCAGCACCGCCGAAAGCACCACCACCTGCACCGCCACCTGCACCGCCGCAAGCACCACTACTGTCAGCAGCAGCAGCCCCAGTGGGCAGCCGTCTGAGGCTGCAGGGGAAGGGCTGGAGCCTCCCACCACCACTGGCAGCACCTGCACCGCGGCCAGCACCACCACCTGCCCCGCCGCAAGCACCGCCACCTACACCGCTGAAAGTAGCACCACTGCCACCAGCAGCAGCCCCAGTGGGCAGCCATCCAAGGCTGCAGGGGAAGGGCTGGAGCCTCACCCCACCACTGGCAGCAACCCCACCAACACTAGCACTACCACCACTGTGCAGCCGTAGCCACCGGCGGATGGACTGTAGTACTGCCTCCATGGAGTATCATGCCTCCTGGCCACTGCAAATCTCGTGGCTCGGACACCCAGGTGAGGGACTGTGGCCTGGCACCCCCGAGGTGCTGCATCACTGGGCACAAAGCCCCCTCCAGAACCAGTGGAAGAAGGCATCAACTCACCCAATCCTAGGCAGGATGAATCACACTGTGCAAAAAGCCCCCTCCAGAACCACTGGAAGAAGGCATGCACTCAGCCCCTCCTTGGCAGGATGAAGCACACTGGGCACAAAGCCCCCTCCAGAACCACTGGAAGAAGGCATCCACTCATCCTATCCTTGGCAGGATGAAGCGCTCTGGGCACAAAGCCCCCTCCAGAACCAGTGGACGAAGGCATCCACTAGAGACTGTGGCCTTGCACTCCCCAGGACCAAGCAGTGGGCATGGAGCCTCCTCTAGGAGCAGTGGCTTAGTACCATCTTCCGGCTGAGGTGCCCTCCCTTTCCCCCTGAGGTGCCTGTATGTTTTGGACCTGATGCCCCTGCAGTGTTCTCTCCATTTTAAGGCAGGAGTCAAGTGTGGGCTTGGCCTATATGTTATGAACCAGTGGGCCACGGACTATTTTTGTGTGGACATTGTCCCTCATTTTGTATATATTGTACATACTATTCATTTATGTACTTATTTCTAATATTACACTCATTTGACTCCATTCCTTTTGTCCTTGCATTATTCAAGAGGGTTACAGGGTGTATAGGTAATGTTGTTGCATGTGTTTATGTGTATGGTGTTGGGGGTGGGGATGTTGCGTGTGTCACTCTTTTTCCGCCCCCCTGCCTTATGTGCTAGGTTCAGTACTCACTGTGGTGGTCGTCGCCGGCGTTGGTGCTCCTGGTGTATGAACAGATACACCAGCATGGGGCGGACCTGTAGCTCGGGCTCCATGGCGCTCTGGTTCTTCCTTGAGTGTCGAGAGGTGAGTGGTTTCCCTTCAAATTACTGTTTCCGCCGTGCTTTTCATGGCATTTTTACCGCCCCAGAAAAGCTGGCGGATGGGCGGGTTGAAATTCTGTGGGCGGTACATTGTCTTCTGCCTGGCTGTTGGCGGTTACTGCTGCGGTGTTTGTTGCTACTGCCGTGGTGGTCGGAGTGTCAAATTGGCTGTCTGTGTTGGAGGTTTCTGCCGTGATCATGATTCCATTTTTGTTACTGCTGGCCTGTTGGTGGTATTACCCCCGCTTTAACACCAACCGCCAGGGTTGTAATGAGGGCCATAGTGTTGACATGTTTCTGTGTTTTGCAATCTTTACAAATTGAAATAAACATAGCCAACAGTCACAGCCTATATTAAAAAACAAACCCTACGAGAAACGGAGAACAAGGGAAAGTTATACAAAATGTAGTGGTGATGTAATATAATATCTTCCATAATGCATAACAGTTTTGTTTCTAACAGAAGTTCTAACATCAAGAATAAAAATAAGAACTATATTTGAAAGAGAAAACTGAAGGGATCCAAAGGCAATATGCATAAAACAATATTGCCAATGACATGGTCAAAAACATATATAATAACAGAACTCCATAGCAAAACCTGCAGCATTATTCCTGGCTTACATATTGTGTGCCTAGTCTCAGAAATCCAGACCATTGAGGCCGAAATGAGGCACCTAATGAAATATCATGAACATCAAATAGGCAAATAAAAAAAAGTAAAAAAACAAACTTTGTTGAAGAAAGCAACTTCCAACTTTAACTTTTATTCCCCCATAATACTTCCAATAGATTCAAGTGTCCCAACATCAAGCTGGGCTATGAAAATTACCCTGGCGCCCATCTGTGTTAGCACACAATTAATGCATGTCCATACCCCCAGGGACAATAATAGATGAATATACATCTGTTGAAGTGTGTGGTATCAATCATATTCATACAAAATCCTGACATCTGTGTACCTGCCTTGGTTGTACTCATTGTACCAATATGTAATCCTATATATATAAATAGTATCCCCACTCACTGCTATAGCCAGGATGCAATCCCAATTGGGCCGAACCAACTACTTGTTTGAATTAACAAACATAAAACTCAGCAGTCACAATCAAACTTTGCATTACATTTGTGTTAACTGTAATTGTCACATGTTCATATATATCAAACAATAGCCTCTCTCACTATTAAGGCAAGGACACAATCCCTCAATAGGGCCAAACCAATTATGAAGTACATATTTAAAATACCAACTTAGCCCCCACAGGTCATAAATAAACTGTGGTGCATGCGTATTCACCTTGATTCGTGGCAGAAATTCAAGGGCGGGCCGTAGCCCACACCACCACTTTCAGGGAAAAAGAAACAAGCACCAAATTCAAAGATGCTTAAATAGCGAATGGGTGACCAAAAAATATCTAACACCCGAGCTTACCACCCTAAGGCTGACATGGACTCGGGACATCTCGCACTAGCCGTCTGTAACCTAGCAAGACCATGTTGGCCATCTTCAAATGTATAGGGGCACCACTACTTATGTATACTTAAGAAACTATGGCTTAATGAACAAGTATTACTTGCTAGATTGACTCCAAGTATATTCTACTATTGCGCCACTTCATACGCAATTAGATTGAAAAGGGTGAAAATGATAAATGGCCTCAGTACTGGCCACATTAGCATATGTCAAAAAAAGTGAAAATAGCTTTAATAAAAGCCAATACAAAAAACAATGTGCCATGTTATTAATGTTGCAAAAGGCCACTCACATCGTGCTATGATTGTTCCTTCAATGTACAAACATCTCATATGGGATGAGCTATAGCTCGGCATAATAGTATCGGCCATCTTGAAATATATGAAAACAATGTTACAAGTTCTCACCACAGCCAAGTGTTATACTGTGGCAAATACATGTTAGTCACCAGTGTGGTTCAGTCATGTTATACCATTATATCACTGTGTTCCACTACTCTGCTTTGTCTTTTGGTCTTCTGCTTCATCACGGTCCGCTGTTGAAAGTAAGACGCCTGACTTCCGGCTGACTTGCCTGACTTCCGGTCGGATCCCTCGCCGCCTCCAGCAAAGCCAGCGAAGTCAGGTCTGCGTGCACCAAGCGGCGACACCCGCGGCAGCACCCCATCAGGAGACAAACGTACCCGCAGCCCCTGATTGCTGGGCACCGCGGACTCCCAGACTCACTGCCGGAGCTACGCTGAGAGCCGGGGGCACCTGGCGGAGGGGGGCCGGGAGCCGCCCACAGGAGGAGCCCCCGCCGGACCAGGCTCCGCTCCGCTCCCCGCAGCCACCTTTCTCACAGGCCGGGGCCCAAACGGCCGGCGCCGCGCAGACCCCAGGGCTGCAATTGATGAGCTCTCTCCTTCCCGGTAAGGAACTGATCGCCATTGGCCCCCGCCCCGCGAGATAGAACCCGCTCCCACCCCAGCCAGGGGTGCCTGGGATTGTCCTAAAGGCTGGGCTGTTTTGGGCTCCTTTCCCGAGGCGCAAAGCTCCTTCTCACTGTGAGAGTTGGCAGCGCCGCTCGGTGCTCGGTGCCTTTGCGTGAATTGTGCTCCGAGAGCGGACCGATGAGCCTGCCTCTTCCTCCAGCGCCAGGGGTGGCAGCAAGGATGACATTAACACGTGGAAGGAAAAAAGCAGTAAAGAGACAAAGGCAAGGCTCACCAGGGGAAGGCCAGCACGAGCCAAAAAATGAATCTACAGAAAGGAAAGTACCCCCAAATCCGACACAAACTAAGAAATTGCCTTGCGGATCTCCAAGCAAGGGAAAAAAAGCAGGATACAAAATCACAGACTTCTTGCTCACTAAGAAGGATTCAAATCCCACCTGCGCCTTAATGGGTATAGCTCCCGCCGACGACCCCGAGACAACATGTGTAGCTGACGTGAAGACCACGCAGGACATCGAAAGGACCTGTGCGGACCTGGGAAAAATCAACTTACCAATTCCCCAGCCAAATAAAACCGGCTTAAGGATCAGCGCAGAAATTGACAGATTTTACATAGATGATACTTTTTCCACTTTAAACCTCAGTAACTGGAACAACTGGGGTGAGAGTCTGTGCTGCACTCTTTTTTCCAAACAACCCTCGCAAGTAGAGAACGACACTGACTATATCATAATTGAGGAATTTCCGCTGATAGACCTTTCAGATATGCTCAGATACACCTCAGGGCACTCATCTTGCAAACAACAAAACAAAAATGAGATCTACCTGTAGTACAAGCTCACCACGAAAAGATCTCTCATCTTGTAATACAACAACTACAACAACATTCGACACGCATGTATCCTCAGCTGTCATGGCAACGGAGCAACCAGAGCAACTAGAGGAACTTGAAGTCTCACTAGACCACACAACGGGGGCTAAAGTAAATGTAGAACCATCAACATCTGGAGACTCGTGGAAGGCCTTGCTAGCAACAATGGGCGCGATATCAGCAGCCATCCAATTTCAAGCAGACAAGCAAGACACTCAGGTAGATTTACTCAACATCCTGGCCATCCACATTGTGAGCATCGACAACAAGCTACAATCCTTGAATGATCTGATAAAGAGGGCTCAAACCCACTCATACACTCACCAGGTGACATGTCAGTGCTCCATCACAGGCAATAACTCACAAAGATCCCTGGATATCCTAAACGACATCTTGAAAGAGGTAAAAATCCAGACCCTTAGAACTGAAGAGCATCTTAGTAGTTGTGGCGAGAAGATCCCCAAAAACCAAACGAAGAAGGATAACCCACAAAACGCAAAGATATCCTACGAGGAAAGTAATAATATCAAGGATATTCACTTATCCGGATAGGGAATGTCGCAGAGCAACATAGAGGGCAGATCATGCCTTAGTACACAAGAAATGGGACCCCTCACGGGTGGATCGAAGGACTTAATTCCCAACAATTCAATAGTGGAGGAATCATCCCTTACGAAACGGGAAAAGAAACGAAAAAGGAAGGCACGGAAAAAAACAAAGGGAGTCCAGCTAAGCTGTATATGGAAATCGTTTGCTAAATCAAATGACACGCAGTCCAAGGAATCAGAAAGCACTGAAAACAGAAACAAGATCTGCCAATCTAGACAGATCAGGACAGAACGGCCAGCCAGCGAGGACAATTCTACGGGCGAACCAAGCACTTTTGTTAATCAATCAACATCACAGCAACAGTCTCCGGAAACCCCCCGTTCCAGCAACAAGCAGGGTAGCAGCCTTTTGCATGAGGGACGGCCTTAAGAGAATTCCAGGGAAATAGAACAATCATCAGGCAGTGCCCAGAACAGGGAATTCAGCGGTCTACTGACAGGCAGGAAACTGGCAAACCCTGGGAACATAAACCTCAACGCACAAGCTCTGCACACAACATGACCGTAACAAATCAACCTGCAGGCAACAACAAACAGATTTTAGATCATGGTTACCATCCTTGGTCAGATGATTGCACAAACAGCGCGGCACAAAAAAGAATTCCAGGACACCAGATAACGCAGGACAATACGGCCTCAGAGGAAAATAAATTACTTTTCATGCCTTGCTACAATTTGAAGGGGGCTTTTGACAGTCTAAATAGAGGCACGATACTGAAGATAATAAATTTGATTTTGCCCCTGGCTCACATCTCAACAACAGAATTGATGACTGTGGAGTTCACTTCACATCCACACAATAAAGATAAAGAGGCAACGCTGACATCCTGGGCCACGTCCGCCATTATTGACCAAATTCTAGCACATCAAGATACGTTTAGCGCATGGGGCATCGTCCTGCAAAAACTAGAACCGCCCAGATACCCTAACCTTCTGGTACCACAACAAAAGAAGGGCGGCTCAATCTCAAAAGGGGCCGTGGGAGTAGAAACCTCCCTAAGCAGTTGGGACCACATTACAATTGTAAAGCACCAAAGCACGTTCCGTCCTGGCACGCACCAACAGATCTTCTTTGGTACCCCCTCAACAATCAAACAGGCTGGAAGGCAACATTTAAATGACAACATTTACAAATGGTCCTGACGAAAACCCAGAATATATCCATATTTGCTCCTGAACACTCACGGTTTAAAAAATCTGGTTACCGACAGGGCGGCTCTGAGTTTCCTTCAGCAGTTTGAAATCATCATGTTGCAGGAAACATGGTGCATGGAGCCGATACAAATTTCGGGTTATTCTGGGATAGACGTCTCTGCAAAACAACCTCAAAAACATGGACACCCCAAGGGGGGCCTCACAACGTATTGCTCCACAAAAATCAACTGCGTAATCAAACAGATCGACCTGGGAATTGACTGGCTGCTTCCAATAAAATTCGAACATCGGGCACCATCAGGCAACAACAGAACTTAACTATTGATCAACGTATACATACACCCTAACAAAATCCAAAACAGTGGAAACATTGAAACATTGACCAGTATTCTAAAAATGCTGCAGAAGCAAAATAAGGACACAATCCTCATTTTGTCTGGCGATTTCAACCTTGATTTGAGAAAAGGCAGCACAAAACACCCTAACGGAACATGCACATATATAAAGTTTGGGTTTGCGCTGCCTGACGCCACTCCCTAACGACGCCTCATCCGCACAAGTAACCTTTTCAAGTGGCACAAAAAAATCCAACATCGACTTTACATTAATAAACAATACCGCATTGCCACTGGTTTTAGCATATAGGATCCAACAACTCACAGAGAACGATCACTTTCCACAACTTATTAAGATCCCGAATGAATGGAATCGGCTCCCCACTGCCAATATCATAATTTCAGCCCCAGTGACTCATGATACAAAAAAACTGAAATGGAAGGGGCTGGGCCTCGACAAATTAATGGAAGAAGTGTACCGCAGTGCAGGCACAACTAAAGAGCTCAAAGAATCACTAAGTGCGCAGGAACTAGAAGATCACCCCCAAGGAGAACGAGTGATCGCTTGGATAAACTTGTGTGATTCTTTAATAAATATATTTTCCATCAAAAAACGTCTCCCAATTTCGGTCATAGAGTCAAAAAACAAAGTCAAGAGTTGCAAAGAAGAAAAGCCATGGTTCAACAGGACATCGCGCAATCTGAAAAATCAAGTCTCTAGAGAATCAAAAAAAGTCCTAAAGGACGTACACTGGGGGAGGAAATCTGATGACACAAGGCTTTCTGAATTAAGAGCCAAATATAAGAAAAACTGCTGGATGGCAAAACAACGTTTTCACGAGGATCTGTGGACCAAGCTGCTTATGTCCAACAAACAGAAAAATAACAAAAAGTTCTGGGAACTCTTAAACGGACTAACTGTGGGACAAAATCGACACATGAATGCAGGTATCGATGCAGCCACATGGGAAGCCCACATACAGACAATGTTCTCACTCCCAGAGCACCATGCGAAGGAGGAGGCCTCACAGATAGGCAATGACTTAAGCAAGATTAATTCTGGCTTCAGAGTGACAACGCAAACAGACTAAACTCTAAACGGAAAAAGAAGGAAAGCACGCACTAATGACCATTGACATAGAAATGCTGACAAGCCTTATCAAGAAACTAAAAATGGAAGGGGAAGCTGGTCAGAACGGTATTCCGAATGCCTTGTTTAGAGGAGACCCTTCATTCTGGGCGTATTATTTGGCACTGCTTTTTAACGAGCTCCGAGGCACTACGGGTCTCCCAGATGCATGGAAAGGCAGCATTATTCACCCTATATACAAAGCAGGTAACCCCCCAAATCCTTCAAACTACAGGCTAACAGCATTGATAGACGTGGAAGCAAAACTCTACGCATCCTGCCTACTGCATCAACTAGCAGAATGGATTCATGACAGACAGTTAATTCCACAATGCCAGACAGGCTTCAGAGCTTGTATTGGTGCTTCCACCAACCTGGCAACCCTGGCCCTGCTGGGAAACAAAGCCAGGCTTAAGAAAAAAGGCTACTTGCATGCTTTATTGATCTAAAGGCAGCTTTTGATTGCGTACCAAGAACCCGCCTATGGGAGAAACTGAAAGGGTGGGGCTTACCATGCAGCCTTCTTAGCGCAATGATGGACTTGTAAACAGGTACTTGGGCGCAAGTAAAAATTGGAGAGGGCAGCCACCTCACCAAGAGAATATTAACAGTAAAAGGACTTAAACAGGGGTGTGTATTGGCTCCCACGCTGTTCAACTTATATCTTGCAGACCTAGCCGAGGCTCTAGCTCCCGTAAATAGCCATCCGCCAGTATTGGCCAAGAAAGGAATTGCATGGCTACAGTACGCAGATGACATAGTTCTACTCAGCCAAACACCTGTTGGGCTACAGCATAGCAATGATGCATTTTATACATACATAACAATGCAAGGCCTAGAATTGAATTTGAGTAAAACTAAGGTTGTCCGCCTAGTTGACAGGAAGTTTAAATCTGCTTCATGGTTCATAAACGGATCCCGGGTGGAGGTTGCACCCACATATAAGTACCTGGGATTCACTATGGACCGCCTCCTGACTTTCAAGCCGCAGCTTGCTGTCGCTCAAGCAAAAGCCCTCTCACTGACCTATGGCTTTAAAGTTCTAAACAAAAACTGAGCTGCCCTTCATACACTCACCTGCTTTCTGTCCTGGCAGCGCGGCTAATGCCCACCATCACTTATGGCGCCGAAATTATGCTGGGGAAGGAGGCAGTTTCTTTCACTCAAGTCCAGACGAAGGCCTACAAAACTGTTTTTCGGATACAACGACCAGCATCTCCAGCTCAGGTTTGTTTAGAATTGGGTCTGAAAAACTATGAATTTCAAAGTAGATGTGCCTTCATTAAACTATGCTGGAGGATGGGTGCAGCTGAGACTGGTACTCTATACAACCTATTTTGGATGGAAATTGAGGAGCAACAGCGACACAATGATAAAAGCACTTGGGGTCATCACTTAAAAAAATGCATTAAAGCACTAGGTTTGCTAGTAGCCTGGGACCAGAACCCGGAAAAAAAGGAGTTTTTTCGGAAAGCAAACGCTGTCACTAAGAAGAAGTCTTTAAATTCTGATAAACAAAAACTGGCAAGCAGACAGCACACCTTGACTATAATAACATCACACAAAACTTTACGGGCACAGGAATACCTAGCAGCAAACTTCAACCAGTCGCCGAAACATCGGTTTATGCTTTTCCGCTTTGGGTTGATGGAAACGAAGGATATGGTCCCTTCATGGAGACAGCAGGATCTGACACATTTCTGTTGACTGTGTGGGTACAGACAAGAGTCATTAGAACACATTTTTTGTGTGTGCCCAGCTTTGCTAGGCCTCAGGACATTATATTTGAAAACAAATGTAAGACACTGAACATACGCTCATGCAGACCGGCCATTATAAGCTGGCTTAGCAGACTTTCAATCCCGTTTTCTTGTCGAGGGACTAAATTCATGGTACAGGCTCAGAAAGAATTAGTGAATAAAGCTGAAGCCGAGTGTGCAAGGGCCATCATTTTATGATTAGTAAAGCTCCGAAAGTTTAGTTCCAGCCAGGAAATCAGCCCTAGGTACTACTTAGGATTCTCACTCAGTGTTCGTAAGGGAGCAAGAAAGTCCTAAAGTTAAGTCCAAGACCAAGGTTGGAACTAGTGGAGAACATTTTAGCTATGCACAACTCTTTAACATGATATGTTTTAGTTTCAAATAAGCTTTTATGATTTTATTATGGGTCTCTATTAACATAATGAGTAGGCAAAGTATTTATATTATTATGCATTTTGGAATTGCGATGGTTTTAATTAACCGTGTCAATAAAATTAAACTTGAAACTGCTAAAATAAATACGTCGTAAATAGCCAGAATAATGCTGTATTGTTTGATCGTTGTGCAGCCAATTTCAATGATTCTGTGCTGAGCATGCAACAGTTCAGCATAGACAAGTCAGTCATAAGACGTATCTAAGCAGTGAGTATGGTTACCCCAAGAAGTGATTTTATCAAACCAAAATATTGCTGTAGCAATAGTTCCCGTCACCTCCTCTTGTTCCCATAGGTACATGGTCAATACCATGAAACCAGATTTTTGTTTGCTGGATGATGTTCCATGAAGAGACGGATCATAGGGTGTGCCATGTCTCTATTTTGAAATGCCCGCACTTGTTCCTGGATGCGATGCTTGAGTGATCTTATCGTACTCCCTACATAAATCAGACTCCACTCACATCCAATCATATATGTGACATATTTGGTACTGCAATTTATGAAATGTCTAATTTCATAGGTTCATTTGATATTATAAGAGAACTGTCTTATTTTATTTTTCCCAAATTGACACATTCTGCATTTATTACATGTAAAAAAAAAACAGAAGTAGATGGTAACCATGTTGAAATGCTCCTGATTTCTGTTAAATAGCTGGGACATAATGGATCCCTAATCCAATAAATGTTTACGTAATATTCTGAAAACATCTCCACTCTGCATGGTATACCTGGTGATGAAAGCCAAAGTACTCCGTTTACTTTTCTGCCCTGTTCTCTTAGTCAAAGTGGAGAAATGTGGCACAATGGTTATAGCGGCAGACCCTAAAACAGAGATCTGACTCAGGACCAGGGTTTAAATCCCGCTTCGGCAGGTCTTGGACTCAATTCCCTTGGACCAGATAATTCTCGCCTCGGTGCCTAATCTAATTAATGAGTCCCACTCTGTAACTCTGGGCAATAGCTTACTTAATCTCCACAACGGCCCCAACAGTGCTTGGATGCCTGGGGGTGCCCAGGAGTGGGCACCTCACAGGGAAAAGCCAGGAGGGGTTCCATAGTGGTATGCGTACTGCCCCTTGAGACCCTAACGGGTGAGTAGTGCGCTATACAAGTTTACAGTTTAAAGTGATGGCTCTGTCTACACCATGTATCCTTTACTCTTCCTTTTGCAGTGTCACCCCATCATAGCGCCTAGCTAGGAAGCATTTCTTTGCTGCTTCTTTGTGGCACATGAAAGTCTTCTCCCCACTGCAATTGCATTTTGTATTCTATTTATGTTAATGTTAGAGTCCTGAAGAAGTCTACTGATGTAAATGAATCACGTTGGTTGGCCGTGTTTTAATGCTGCACTTGTTGAAAATAAGGATCACAGAACATCTATCATCTGGACAGTTAGATATAAATAAAAGGATGAACTGCATGATTGCACATTTTTAGTCGATTCTTTAAATATTTGGATGATGCATCGCTATTTGACTTTCTGGATTCATTATAGCAACATACTTGATATTGAAAACAAATATACAAAAAACCTAGATCCACATATCACCTATATTCATATCCTATCTCAAATAATATGTTAAATGTATGATGTCACTTGCAAACTTCACATTTCCAATTGTCATCAGCCTGATACCCTAACTCAATCTCCCGGAAAGAACTGGAATACATATCAACATTAATAGCATCACTCACTGCAAATAACCTCAGTATCCAAACTGCATAAACCCTGCGTAAGCAAAGTTCCCTTTTACCACCCTTGGTGTTAAGTAATACCTGTTGCATTCTGTGAAACTGCACTTTAAACTAATTTATTTCTATATGTTAAGTATTATAGTGTATTGCAAATGGATATCTAGCTTTGTTACAAATTGGCGTAATATGTTCAGCAATTCTATTGCTTACAGGCCTGATACTACTACCAACATAGATTTTATCAGAGCAACACATTAGGACACATACCTCTTGCTCTGACATGATATATGTGTTTGAATGCAATGTGTTTCTCCGGAGTCATACAGACAGAGTACTGGTGTACTACAAATCCACACATACTTTGTTCCTTGCATCTGTGGAACTGTTTGGTGAGTCTAACCAGTTCTTACTAGCTACAGTTCTCATGTAAATGAGGCTAATAATATGTCAAATTGTTTTGCTCTTAGGTATGTAATCCTAGCATGTATAAGAGTATGCTCATTGATAGGATTGTCTGCCATTAGTAGTCATCAATGTTCATTGAGAGTATGGCTCAAACACCCTACTCCATTACAATAAGTATTAATGCATCTAATAATCCTAATATCTTTCTTATCTCTCCTGGTTTTACTGGCATTCAGTGACAAGGTTCTATGTATGGTCTTGACTCTCTTCAGAGCCAAAGTGATCGCATCTTCGTCATGCCCTGGTTACCTGACACTGTTGCATATTGTGCATGTTTTTTGTTGAAATCATGCTCCTCACTGCATTTTCTATGTGCTCTGATCATTTCAGCATAAGGTAATTATTTTATTTGCTTACTTGGGTGTAAGATAGTCCCATGTGATACTTTATTGAATAGTATTTTGTTGCAATATATTCTCTATCCTTTCTCCCTAAATATATGGCTCTTCATCCAAAATTGCAGTATAGCTGGCTCTGCAACTCAAAGTAAATTGCATATTATGTTCATTTTTATTTATTTAGGTAAGCTTGAAATTCCTATAGTTCCTCCTTTGTACCAGACCAAAGCATCACAACATTATCTATATAACGCCTCCAGCTTTATCCGTCCATGAATTCGAGCAGGGACATGAAATCCACTTCCCTCAAGCTATCCCACAAAAAGGTTGGTGGAAGTGTGAGCAAATCAGGTACCCTTCACTGTACTTCTGAACTGCCTATACCGGGAACCTTCAAAAAGCTGATCTTTATTCCTCAGAATACAGACATTCATGTCCAGTTTCATCAAATGTGCTAAGATGTTAGCCTTCTTTTGTTTAAAAAGTGTTCAAGTACATGTACTCTGCATTGGTATTCAATATTTGTCTATACCGAGACATCTAAACTTACTAGTATTGTGTTGCCTACTTATAGAACATTATTCACCATATTTGGCACTTATTAGGTGTTTTTGACATATGACCTTACATTTCTGACAAATAGCTGTAAAAAGGGACTCCATGCTCAGAGTTTCTCTAATGGTGTACCTATCCCAGATATGATTGGTCTTAGGAGGAAAAGTAGACTTTTTAAATCTTGGGTAAGGTGTACAGGCAAAAACATCTTGGTCTATCCACTTTTAAATAGGAAAATGTATCAGCATTGATTAAACCCTTCCCCCGCCAACCTTTTAGCGCTGATTCATCTCTTTACCTATAATGCATACAGGGTTAGTGTCCAGTCTGCAACAGCATTTATAGTCAGACAACTGTGCAAAGATCTCAGTCAGTCAGTCAAAATTTCTTTATTCGCGATTGCCATAAAATCACATTTAAAAATGATACATTCTTAAATAAGTTTAAATCAGTAATTTAAAAATACCCCCTCCCCTAAATAGCCCAAAATAAAATCATGCGCCAATCCAATTTACGAGTATATAGATACATTCATGCTCATAGCATTTCCTTATAGCAAGGGCTGATCTAATAAAGTTTAATATCTGGTGACAAGTTTCCATTGTCAATAGCTTTTGGGCATAGATCAGTGCTTCCTTATAATTTCAGATTTTTGCCAAACGGAGCAGGGGGAGAATAATAGAGGACCTAGGATCAAAGTACAATGTGCAAAATAAGAAAAAATGACAGGTACTCTGCTTAGAGTTGGCATCGCACGGGCAGGGTGGGAGATCTCTATGCCAAATACCCTGCGTGAGAAAAGACACTGTGTGATGAATCAATTTTAATCTAAACAATGTTAGAAGGTAACTGGATGTTGGACTCTCAAGCCAATATAAGTAGAGTTCCATGGCATCTGTAGTTGAGATCAAGATATAGGGATCTAGTGTTTTCAGTTGCAAAGCACCCTGTAGTCTACAACATATGTCATGCTCTTTGAAGTGCTGTTTGACGATCTCCTTTGTCATTGCTTGGCAGCGATTTAGTGTTAGTAAACATAAGGTTGAGCCCCATACTTCTGAATGACCTTTTGGTGTATGAGAGCAATATGATCTTGTTTGTGTTAGCCAGTTGTAGGCACTCAGATATACAGTCTTGTACCAGAGTCACCTCTGGACTGCTCCAGCATCTAATCTATAACAGGAGAGGGGAGACTGCTACTGTTTCCTTTAAGTACTGCAAACCCAGTTCCTTGTGGCATATTATATTTGCAGCACTCTTGGGTGCCCCCAACAATCTGAACACATTTATTTTCCGTACACTGCAGGGAACCAGCATTAACGTAGCCCCATAGGTCCCCCATACATTGCACCAGATGCACATTTTGATTTATATAGGGTCACCATCTGGGGGGCGGGCTTATGACCTAATTTCCAGGCGAAACTAAAAATCGCCTCACTGTTCCTTGCCATTTGCTGGGCCCTGACCTTCAGGTGAGAGGCCCATGATAAGGAAGAGCTTAAATGCATGCCCAGATAACAAAATTCCTTAAGCTTATTGAGGATGTAACCACCCATATGAAATTGTATGGACTTTGTATTTGGGGGTCCACTTGTCATTATGTAAGTTTTGTTAAAATTTACTTTCAAGTCCATGTCCTGCATAAAGGAAAAAGTAAGATCTAGCAGGCTTTGAAGGCTGTTTGCAGTGCATGCAATTAGTACTGCATCATCTGCATATAATAAGCTGGGGAGGTTTCTCTGGATCATCTTGGGAAGATCCTTCCCTGACCTAAGTAAGCAATCATAAAGCCCACTGATATAGAGTAAAAATGTCAGGGGCTAGGATGCATCCCTGCCTCATGCCACACCTAGACGGTATTAGGCGTGTTCTCTCTCCATTAGGGCCATATCGTACTGCTACGCTAAGGTCCGAGTGCAAACAGATAATTAAGTTCAGCAGATTTGGATCAATGCCCATGGCTTACATTTTTAGCCATAACTTCTCTCTGTTCACTATATCAAAGGCGCTAGAGAGGTCGATGAAATCCATTTGAATGGCGCCCTTTTTGTTATTACGTATTTGCTGAGTATAAGCTGCAAGTTTATCACCTGGTCGATAGTACTTAGGCCCTGCCTAAAACCAAACTGGATTGGAGACAGAATATTTCCCTCCATTATCCACTCCTCCAAATCACTAGAGGATTAGTTTATCTATAATTTGGCTGTGGAGTCTATAAGGGAGATAGGCCTATAGCAAGTTGAATCTTGCCTGTTACCTTTCTTAAAAATAGGGACGATTGTAGCCTGTTTCCAGGAGGGGTGGATGTGACTCTCAAATACATTTCTCAAGACATTTGTAACAAGGGGGCCCCATGATTGTGGCAGTGATTTAAAAAGGTCTGCTGGGACCCCATCTGGCCCATGTGCTTTACCTGCCCTGGTGCGATTTACTGCTGTGAGGATCTCCTGCAGATCAATGGGAGGGTCTAGTGGGATTGGGTGGGGGCATAATAAATTTCAGCTTCCCACCTCTCCATAAGGTTGTTTGTTATCCACCCAAAAGACTCTTTTATAATGGCTTAATCGTGCGTCTTCCGTGATCAAGCAGTTGTCTAATTTGGAGCCATACTCTGAGAAGTAAGATTGGTTGATCACCCCCCAGAACTTAGAAGAATCTTACATCTGGGTAGCAACTAGTAGAGTATCCCACCCTTTAGATCTAATTTCAGCTTTCTTCTCTAAGTGTAACCTTGTACTGGCTCCTGGCCATTTTAACTAGTTTGTGTGAGCGCAGGACAGCTTTGAGAGCTTTACGTTTAGGTGGGCAGATGTGCATGCAGAGTTAAACCAACGGTGTGCCACTGGAGTTGTTTTTATATTATCCGTGCTTAAGGCGGCGAATATAGAGCTGCATACCTGCTCGTATTCCTGGACAATATGCTTATGAGTTAAATGATAAGCAAGTATGTCTGCAATCTAGCTTCTCTTTAATGATTTTGTGGTTAAGCGCTGTTTGGTCCACCTTATCCCATTTAATGTGCATACCCATATTTCTTACTAAAAACCAGATCTTCCCCTCCCTTTCCTTTCTGCCTGATTTAGTGTAATAGGCTAGGGAAATGCAAAGGGGGTTATGATCGCTGGCACAGTGAGGAACAATCTGAAAATCACTGAAGTGGGAGTCCTCATAGTTAATAAGAATAAAGTCTATAAGACTTCCTTTAGTTTCCTGTAAATGTTGGGATGCCATAAATATTCTGAGGGATCGCCTCCCTGGCAAATGAGAGATCATATTTGCTGATGAAAAAGTTTAATGTCTACCCTGCTTCTGAGTGCCTGAAGTGAAATGCAGTTTCTCTGCTCTCCTTCAGGGACCTACAGCTGTTAAAATCATCCTCTGAGCATAGGGGCGTGTTAAAGTCACCTACCCAAAGCAGTGTGACTTCATTGCGTTGGAGCCAAACAGAGGAATCAAGGAAGTCCATGGCATCTTTAACATGTTCCTCCTAGGGAACCACGTGGGGCATTATTGTAGAAATTTAGTAGAATAGCTTTCCTCCCTACCCCTAAACCAATACGAACATAAAGTGGGGGGATGCCCATAGTAATGTTGCTCTAGATTTAGCCAGGCCCAGGGAAACAACAGCAAGGCCTCCACTAGCCCTGCCTGCGATGGATGATAGTGCATGTTTGTGTGGAGTAAGAAAGCCATCCAGATAAAACGGATCAACCGACCAGGTCTCCTAGAGACAAATTACGCTGTATGAGGATACACATTTTATTCACTCCGGGTTTTTAAGTTTAGACCGGACTCCAGCAATGTTCCAACTAATCAAAGATAAGGGGGTCCGACCTTCTTCGTCCTCTCAGACTTTCAACCGGGGTGTGGAACAGGTTCCTGTGCTAGGAGGCTCAGGGGGTTCTCCTTCCTGGTGCTCCCCAAGCCAGGAGAGACTCCAGCTTCAGTTGGAGGTTTCACTGTCACACAAGCCACACCATCCAGGGAATTTAGTGGCTCATAACGATTTGCGACAGAGACCCATGACCGGGATTGCAGGGCTGGCGATACATTTGGGCATGCAGTAACTGAGACAGATTGATCATAAAAGTGCCACAGCACGTGGGCTTTAATCCCACCCCTCTTTCCTTCCCTACACTCCAGGGACTCCAACAGGCCCCTCATAACCTGGGAGTCTCTGAAGTTTATCACAATATATTCCCTCTTTGCAGAAGTTGATGAGTGGCCTATTGATTTTCCTCTTCGTGCAAATATGATCATGTGATTTAAATCCACGGGGAAGTTTGTTTTCACCCTCAACCAATGGGCAGACATTCTCATCAAGCCTTTGGTGTCCTTCTTGTTTCCCCCGGTAAGAGGGGGCACATTTTCCAATACAAGGACATATGGGGAACAATCTGGGGGTAGGTGCAGACCACCCTCCGGGATAGAATTTAAGTTGAATCGTGGGGGGGTTTGGGCACCCAGATGGGGCCCGCTTTCCAGAGGCACAGTCTTGCTCAGGTTGGTGATGGCTGTGTTGGGCATGTGTTATAAGGGGACTCCGAGGCCTCAGGACTGGGTTGCATGAAGCAATTCCAGACCCCTCTGTAGATTCAGTACTAAGGGTTCCCCTTAGTGTGGATGGCTCTGGTTTAATTGATTCAGTTACCAAATTTATCACAGTTGCTTGAAAAAGTGCCATCTTCTCTGCGATCAGCTTGGTGAGGTTCACCTCTAAAGATGTACAAAATGATTTCAGTGTAGAGTAAATTTGTGAAATGAGGTCACCCACAACATCATTACCCCTTTGGCGCTTCCTGGTCCTTTCTTCATTCTCCAGGGAACCCCTCTGTTCCTTGGGGTGCATGTTTGGGCCTTTCTTCCCTAGAGTGGTCAAAAGCTTTTTGGGTCCTGCTTTTTTCTTTTTTGAAGGAGGGGAACACACCAGGGAAGAGTCTATAATTGGATCAGCTGGTAGACTTTCCGATAATTTAGGGGGGGATTGGGGGATGATCTATAGGACTAGCCTGGGGAGGAGTGCTAAACAGGGGCCTACTCGAGCAGTGCTCTTTTGGCGGTGGTTATTACGGGAGTCCAGGTGGGAGCTCTGGGACAGATTCTGCACTGCCCCAATCTTGGATTTGACTTGCTCTAACTGACTCAATAATCCCCATAACGGTGGACAAATAGTTTGAAATCGAATTTTGAGCCATGTGAGTTGATCCATTTTTTTCATTGAAAGCACTACTTTTCGTTTTCCCCTTTTACAGACCAATTGCTCACATGCCTATATGCCCCATGAACAACCTATATAGCAGTAAAGGTTGGGCAATGGCAGCCTGGAAGTACTACACACCTTATGTTGCCAGATGTAAGCGGGGTGGCCCAGCCCAGCCTCCTTCGGGCTCCGGGCGTGGGCAGGCCCATCTTTGGCCTGGGCTCTGCCTGGGCACGGCCCGCACGCGTCCCACACTGCGGCGTGCTTCCTATCACTCACTGGTATGGCAAGTGAGGGCAGCTGTGACAGGAATGGCTGCCTCCTGGGGCCAGAGAGTAGTCTGGGATACGTAGTCCCCCTAGCAGAGATAGCGCGTCCTGCGCTGCGGTGTGCTTACTAGTACTTTATAGCGCTCGTTGATGTAACAAGTGGGGGCAGCTGTGACAGAAAATGGCCGCCTCCTAGGGCCAAAGAGCAGTCTGGGATATGTAGGCCCCTTTGCAGATATCGCATCCCGCGCTGCAGTGTGCTTCCTAGCACTTCTTAGCACTTGTTGGTGTGGCAAGTGGGGGCAGCTGTGACAGAAAATGGCTGCTTCCTGGGGCCAAAGAGTAGCCTGGGATATGCAGTCCCACTCGCAGAGATAGCGCGTCCCGTGCTGCAGTGTGCTTCCTAGCACTTTAATTTTACATTAGGTTTCATACTAAAATATTTTTCAGTTTTAACCTCCTTACAAACTTGTATAGGTCAATTTGAATTTTACTGATATCACATTTCACTGTAGGGCAAAACCTCATGTGCTTACTTCCTACACTTGTCATGTGTAAAAGTCTTACCTGAAAGATTAGTCACAAACTTTCTTTATGGCAGATTTACCCAATTCACTTTCATTCTTATTTATTGTTTGTTTCTGGTCGGAACTCCCATTTTTTTCTTTTTCATTGTCCTCTGCTGATCCTCCTCTTTTTTTTGGACTCCTAGGTCTGTACTCCTCTTGCTGTATTTCTGTTTCCTACCCTTATTCGTCTAATTTATTCTAAAAAAAAACGTTGTCTTCACAGTTGACAGTCCTGATGTTGCTTCTACTGCATCTGAATGTCCTCTCCTTCACTGCTAATATAATCACTCAAAGCTGTATCATGAAGTCCTTGTGCTGTTTTTGTCTGTTTAATGTCAAATTTTTTTTTTTTAAGTAGGTAGCAGCTGTGAATGTGCCACATGCCTTTCCTCCCTATTTTAGGAAGGGTCACTGGCCAGTGTGTGCACACATGCCCAATGGTGGTTCAAATACGTGCTGAACCTGCCATAGCAAGCCTGTGTGCGAAGAGTACGTATGCCTAGGGAGTGAAGAAGGCCCATGTGTGTTTCCACTTTCTATGAGGGTTGCTCTACCCATAGGTTAACATGGGGGAAATTTACAATTACTCCTAGCTGCAATAGAGGTTGCAGCAGAGCAGTCTCATAATGTTTCCAATCATTTATTTCATCCTGACAAACCCCTTCCTATGGTAAAGGTGGTTTTATCACTAATAACTTAGAAATGCCACTTCTTGAACGTGGCCATGTCTATGCTCTAAAACACCTATATGTGCCTTTTAAGTTCAAATCTAATACACACTGAAGGCTGGGGAAGCACATCTGTGCATTCCCCAGCAACAGCTATAAACCTTGGGCACCCAACTGGAATGGAAAACTTCTGCCTTTTGAGGGCCTGGCTGGGTAGATTGGAGGGTGAGGTTTTGACACTTGGGGCCTCATTCCGACCCTGGCGGTCAGGGCCGGGGACGGACGAAGCACCGCCAACAGGCTGGCGGTGCTTCTGGGGCAATTCTGACCGTGGCGGTAAAGCCGCGGTCAGAAAAGGGGAATCAGCGGTTTCCCGCCGGTTTTCCCCTGCCCCAGGGAATCCTCCACGGCGGCGCTGCAAGCAGCGCCGCCATGGGGATTCCGACCCCCTTCCCGCCAGCCTGTTCCTGGCGGTTTACACCGCCAGGAAGAGGCTGGCGGGAACGGGTGTCGTGGGGCCCCTGGGGGCCCCTGCAGTGCCCATGCCACTGGCATGGGCACTGCAGGGGCCCCCTAACAGGGCCCCATTCTGATTTTCAGTGTCTGCTTGGCAGACACTGAAAATCGCGACGGGTGCAACTGCACCCGTCGCACCCCAGCAAATCCGCCGCCTCCATTCGGAGCCGGCTTCATCTTTTCTGGGGCTTTCCCGCTGGGCCAGCGGGCGATCTTTTGAAGATCGCCCGCCGGCCCAGTGGGAAAGTTGGAATGCTCCCCGCGGTCATTTGACCGCAGGGCGGTGTTTGGGCGGTTTCCGCCCGGCGGGCGGTGCCCGCCACCCGCCGGGGTCGGAATGACCCCCTTGGTCTCTCGGAGCCAGAACATGGCCCCACTAAAGTTTAAGATCTGCATTTCACAGCCCCATGGAACACAGGACTGAAATTTAGGGGAGGCATCGGTGGTTCCAGGGGGAACCTTCTGAACCTCCCCAAACTTTAAAGGCACACTACACAGTATAACTAGTGGTGCCACACTGTAACAAACTAGATGTACGCTTGTGGGGATGCAGAACTTGGAGATACTGGACTGTGTGATGCACCCTTTCTGAAAAGTGGCCGACCCAGGCTAACTGCCTGCTGCTGTGTGGCACCCCTAAGTGAGCTCTCCAAGGGCTTGTTGACTTTTCGCCTGTTCTCTGGTGGAGGTCTGAGGGACTTCAAAGACCTCCCATGTGGGACCTCCACGTTCTACCTGTGACACCTGGAAAGCAGTGCCCTCTTAAGTACCCACATCATCTGCTGAATCCCACCTGGTAGCTGCGATGTTAGCATGGAAACATGTATTGTGCCTGGAGACAGCATTGCCTGGTGCAGAGCCCCAGAGAAACTGACCACATGCAAGGAGTGTGTCCCTGCATCGTTGAGCCACGACACGCATAAGCATCTTGTTGGAGGTGAGCGGATTCACTGGTTGTTGGCCCCCTCGTGGCCCACTTTCGTAGATTGTGCCGCATTTCACTCATGCAACACGCCAACTGCATGCTCATTGCATGCGGAGTCCAATTCACAGGTTGTGACCCTTCGAGGTGGGGGCTTACCCGTAAGAGTGCCACATTCTACCGTGTGTGGTACTGTTGAATTTGCACCTGTTTGTGTGACCACAGTTGTCTGGTGCGACAAGTCATCATGCACCAGACTTTGTGCCTCATTTCCAGGGAGGTATGGAATTGGTAACTCGTCGATTGTGTGGCCAGAATTGTCTGATGTGACTCAAGTCATAGCACACCAGATGCTGTACCTCATTTCAAAGGAGGCTCAATTGCTGCTCTCCACTCTGTGTGATCAGAACTGTCTAGTGCGAATCCTTCCATCGCAAAGCCAACATTGTGCCTCAATTCCAGGGAGGCGCGGGGAGCAAATTTGTATTCTGGAGTGCCCAGATTGACTGGGTGCGACATGAGTCCTATGGGGCACCTCCTCCTTCTGAGAGGCTCCCCTGCTTCGTCTCTCACTCATTGATTGCTCCTTTTGAAGTCCTAAGTGCATAGACCAACTGCCATCTCTTTACCTGGCCCCAACAACTCCTTGTTACCAGGTTGTACTGATGGAACAGGCATGGGTGGGGAGAGTAAGTGAGTGGGCTACAGAACGTTTCTGAGAAGCAGGTCCCAAGATGTGGTGCCCCCTCCCCCTTGTGCCTCTCAGAACTAGGAAAGTGCCTGGAAGCACGGTGGGGCAACCTTTGATTGAACTTCTCACGATGTGGCCAAATCTCAATTTGTCGACTGCTGCTTGAAACCACCTGTTAACTATCCCCCCACCTTTTCCCCAGGACACTTAATAAATGTGACTCTGGCCTGGATTAACCTAGTTTCCAAGGGGGAAAGGTTTCCTTCAACTCCAGTCTGTGGGGGGTGGGGTCGTTGGGGTTGGCTGAAGGGTGGAGGAGAGTTTTGGGCCACAGGGGTCTGCGAGTATAATAGCTACTGACCTGCCAGATATCTGTGCACCACATTAGGGTGCTGTGTATGCATGTGCATGTGAGTGCGTGCCTTACAAAACTACCTGATATCTGTAGCACCGGGTATCAGTGCTGAGTGAATGTCTGTGATTAACAACACTGCACAGCAGTGTTGCACTACACGTTCATTCTCACCAACTGTGTATTACATTTGACATTGGTTTACCCCATGCAGCCCCCGGCCCACAAAGCTATTCAAAAGTGTTATAAATATCTGTGTTCACATTACCACTAACTTTGCATACTGGAGTGCACCCTCTAATTGTGTGGGATTGAATTAGAATAATTGTTTGGGTGGGTCTTGTGCTCTTAATGTTTTGCACTGCATGAGGGTGTTGGAGGTAAAGAAGGATCTTTCCCAAACTGTACATATTATGAATAGCATTTTAACTCCGATGGGCCTAGTACTGCTAGTGATATATCCAAATGTGATTTATGCTCAAAGATGCATGATGTTCATGTTGTGTTAATGTGTTGAATACACACATTATTTACATACACTTTGTGCAAAGTCTCTTTTGTGATGCTCAGCGTATTTGTTGTGTTTGAGTGCTGTGCCAGTTCTTTACACATTGCCTCAGAGATAAGCCTGACTGTTCAGTGTCAAGCTACCCAAGGGTGAGTACAGGTTATACCGTAAGTTAGGGCCTCGCCTCAGCCAACCAGGGTGTTCCGCCTCCAACATGGGCCCATTGCATGCAATACACAGATGGCACTGTCATCTTAGATGCAAACGTAATTGGACTACAATGGTATCAGAAAGCTTTAAACAAATTACCAAAAGAATGGTTTGATTCTGAACATTAAAAAAAAGCAAACTATTCACCTTTGAGAAAAAGAGCTATCCTTACTTCTGGTAAATATAATCACAAACCGTAGTACAGTTTGATTTGTACAAGTATCTGGTAGTATTGCAAGACCGGAGGATAGGTGTTATCAGACCCCATTCAGAGGCCAGAGTCAGGCAGGTGCTACAGGGACACAGCCATGGAGCTGGGGTAGTTTGCCTGTACTGACTTAGAGTGCGTTCTGCAAAGGATCTTCAAAACTGGGCCAAGTAAAACCCCTTTGGCACTTGCGGTCAGTGTCAGCAATGGCAAACAGTCACAGGCTTGTCAGGGAGAGTAGAGAAGGGGTACGACAGGCTCTGAACTCAACAATGCACCCAGCAGCATGTGATCGTCAACCAGTGCTTCTTTATCACAAAAGAACATTACTTTACACTGCAGGTAAAGCACAATACTACTGGAGCAGAGTAATTTAGGCTCCACCATCTGTCATGAATATACATTTATATGTATGTATGTATGTATGTATGTGTGTATGTATATATATATATCACTTATATTCAACTTTTGACAACTTAATTTGTGTTAAATTTAAACCAGGCTTCTCCAACCAGTAGCTTGTGAGCTACTGATAGCATTTCAGCTACCTATAAGTGGCTCGTCTGTGTGCCACCATTTTACTACATTATAAGCTTTTGCTTGGCTGAATTAATACATCTGTACCAAATTTGAAAAAGATGTAGTGGAGATGATCTGTGTATCTGTGTATTTTCAGAACTCATAAGTTGATATTTTGGAGCAAATTGATTGAATTTACAAAACATATTTAAAGCTGATTTGTCATTGAAAAATCATGTGACATTGGGGAGCTCTACTACTAATATAATTGCCTTGTTGCCACTGGCATTGCAACCACGGCTAATATGTATTACCAACGTCGCCTTTTCTGCATGATAACTGGCAACCATGAAAGATGAACTGTGGTGACCACTGATGGTAATCTTGTATATCGTAGCGTCTTAGTGTAGTCTTGTCTCGTGTAGTCACTATTACAACACTACTATTAGTAGCGCAGAATGAACTTAAGTAGCTCTTATTACAGAAAAGGTTGGAGACCCATGATTTCAACGAATTAACAGTGTGTACCTACTGCAAATGGCAAGGATTTATACATAAATGTATTAACTTGATCAACAGAGTGTTGTAATCATGTTTTTCGTATTCACATTTAACATATATATTTATATATGTATATATATATATATATATATATATATATATATATATACACACATATATATTCACTGACAAAAACAAAGGTTACAGGGACGTTATAGTTAGGCGCATACTTTAAATGTACAAAACCATAGAAATTCTCCAGTTATAGTTAGAGTTACCTCAAATAACTTTAACTCGTGCCCCAAGGTAACTATAACTCACACCCCCGCCATGCACAGTTTTTTCGTTAAAAGTTTTACTGCAAACATTACATTTACATTATCAATGATGTTATCAATGTTGTCATGAGTGCTGCAATTTGTGGAGTAATTAGCAGTGCATGGCAAGGGCACGAGTTATAGTTACTTGAGGTAACTATAAATTGTGAATTTCTATGGTTTTGTACACTTAAAATGTGAGCCTATTTTCTGAACTAAAACATACCTGTAATCTTTGTTTCTTTCAGTGTATTTCTATGTTTTTTTAATGTATAGTAATTTTCATTACTATACATTAATCCAAACACCACCATTGGCCATGCACAGCGGCTGTCAGCCATAGAGCCTGTGGCCACAGAGCCCGTGGCTACCCCCTTTAAGCACCCAACTGCGCTTGGCCTTCAACCGTGTACAGCAGTGGCTACTCATGGGGGGCCAGGAGGTTCCCCTCCAACATGATAGGCCTGGAGAAGTGGTGGTACCTGGGACAGCGGGGGTGAGTGCACCCATGTATTATGTTTAAAGCCCACATGGAAGTGGTGTTTTGCAGGGCTGTGGGGGGGGGGGGGTTGTGAGCCCCTCCACACAATATAAGGATAGCCCCGGGGAGGTGGTGGTCTCCGGGGCTGCAGGTGGCTGTGTGCCCCCACATTAATTATAATTACAGCCCTGGGGGGTCCCCGAACCTGTGGGGGGTCCCCGAAGCTGTGGGGGGACTGGGCACCCCCTGCAGGTCAATAACTTGAAGCACCGGGGAGGTGGTGGTTCCCAGGGTTTTGAGGGCCTCCCCCACACAATAAAAGCATTTTACCCTAGTGGGGTGGTGGACAGCCCTCCGCATATATGACAAATTGCCCCAGGGGGCATTCAAAATCATGAATGCCCCCAGGACATGGCTAACCCGAAGGCTTATTAAAAAACAAACGAGGGAGCCAGTGCTTGTTTTTTTAAAACATTTTTACTGCAAATTTGCGAATAAAAAAAAATACTTTTTTGCTCTGGGAGGTCTCTCTGGGACCCTACCACCAGGGCTAAGGGGTCAGGGTGTCCCTAAACTGGCCCCATGTATTTTTTTTTTTTTAACTTGTTTACTGAAACTTGGCTCAAGCAGAGTCCCAAGATGGCTGCCAACTTGAAGTGCTTGCAGCCAATCAGAGCTATTCATTTCCCTGCCCAAGCTCATCTTTTTTCGTGAGTACTTCACGGCCGGAGATAGACAAATTTGGATTTCCTTAAATTTCTCAAACTACTGAACAGATTTACACCAAGTAAGCGAAAACACAATTTGCGTACCAAAAGCTAGCATTCTGCCAAATTTGGAGTAATTCTGTCCAGCGGTTTGGGCTGTAGTCTGTCTAAAGGTCCTATGGGAATTAATATAGGGAATGCAACATATGACACCCCTTTTGCTCAGCACTCACTTGACACATCACCCCAAAGCTTTTTCAGCTCAACACGAATCACTGTAACGCTTTTTTGGGAAACTTTTCTGACGAATGGTCAAACGGTGCCAAAGCTATGGGCAAGTGAAAAAACATTTTTTCTAAGGAAACATGGTCCTAACTCTAACTATAACTACCTAGTGGCAACTGCAACTAGGTAAAATATATACACACACACACACACACACATACATACACACAACATTGTAACAGGCATTGCTTATTTTAGTCCTGCCAGTGTGTTGATTCTTTCTTCTGCAGTTGTATTATGTTTCTCATTAGTTGGAGAAAAGCTTATTATTTGTATTAGACTACTGATAGTGAGGCCTGCTGCGAGGAAGCTGGTAAGGAACTCAGAGAAATGAAGAGGATAGGAGGACTTCCATTTCTCCATGTACAGCGTACCAGGAGAGCAAGATTCCGAAGGCTACCAGCTGCATACCTAATTCCGAGGAGATGGTAACTTGGGGAGTATGTCGACTCCCTTCACACACAGCAATTTGATTGGTTCTTGGTGGTGGGTGAGAGATGGATTTTTTAAAGCTACTGGTTATATTTAATTGGTGTTTCAATAGTTAGTTAGGCGGCCTTCCCCTTGACTCTGAAAGGGAGCAGATTTCTTTGCTGGGCTTTACTTGAGTGCAGAGCTTCATGCTGAACACTTCTCTTATTTCCTGTATTTCTACAGATGTTCTGTTCTATGCTGACCCTCTATACTCCAGGCTAGAAATCCGCCTTTGAAAATTTGGTCTCAACCTATGTTTAGATTAGTAAAAGTAAGTTTCTTTATGGAACATTGTATTGTAACCATTGCTTTCCTTTACATTGTGGATGTTACCATTCTGTACCTTGTTTTATGATTTAAAGTAGTGGCATATTTCGGCCTATAAACAATATTGCTGTACCTTTTGAATTTATTTCTAATTTGCATATATACTGGATGGATTAGTGTCCTTAAATAAACCCATATATTTGAATTAATTGAATATTGGCCTTCATGTGGACTCACACTAGCTTCACAAATTGGAGAAGTATTTCTGATGTTAACTCGCTTACAACGCTTTAAGTTGACTAACAAAGGTCTGTACAACTAATATGGAAAATCATTTGATTTTACTAACAGATTGAGGTGCAAAACATAGGAGTGCCACGAGATGGTAGCAGTCAGATAGTTAGTCACTGAAGTGAAGGGAGCTAGAAAACCCTTGGATGAAATCTAGAGTTTCCCAAGACAAGTCCAAGCTTTTAAAGTCCATGTCCCAGTTTGGAAAATAGGCGGTGTTCCAGTGGTTCGGAAAGAGTTGCAGCAGCTGAGACTATTATTAGGGTCACACGTTGCAATTGAATATCTCAAGCTTGCTGTATTTTGCTAAGATAATTTTTTGCAGTGTGATGTCATTTGCAGTTGTTGGGTAGGTGTAGATACGCAAATGTTCAGCAGTTGAAGTTGGTATTGGATTAGTCCAAGAGGCTGGGATAGATAAGAATATTATGGTGTAAATTTCTCTGCTACATTATGTGGTGTCAGTTGTGAGGTGCCTCCAACTGCACAACTGAGATAGGGAACTATAGCTTTGCTGTCCGAGTACTAACAGTTACTAGTGTTGGTGGATCCTATTGTGCAAAAGAGAAACTGCATTAGTCAGGGTGATTTCCCGCTTTCATCTGGGTGTGTGGGTAAGTCAGAAAAGTGCTACTCTGCACTATTTTTGTGTGCTTGGTCACTAGGAATTTATAGTGGAGCTGACAAAAGTTTTGTTAATTGTGATTGCTTAGTGTTGCTAGAGGTCATGTTTGCAAAAATTGTAAAGGAGGATGAACCGCTGTGAGGACCGAGTATTGTCATAGTGTGCTGTGCTGGGATTTGATGGTTGGTGTAGGTGCCGTGCTGTTATTGGTTGTTACACTATTGAAAGTTGCGCTCTGGTAGGCTACAGCAGAAGGTGCCATGCTGAGATTTCTTAACAGTGCCATATAATAGTTAATTGTAGATGAGTAAGAATCACCCCTGATGTTACATATAAAAATGTCTGTTTGTGATTGTTGAAATTGTTATTAAAAAATGAAATGCTTCAGAGCTATTAAATCCAGGAATGTGAAGATTCCTGTTCAAGAGGGCAACAAGGCACCACCAGAAGGCACAGCAGGTCAATTTATGGCTGCAAATGTGGGGCTCCATACGTGAATCTGGTTGAGCCAGTGACATAAGATCAGAGAATGAAGGTGCCTAGAGATTTTCTCGCTGGGTGGGAGCATGCTGCCCATGCTAAAGACAAGGAGAGATATTATGGGACTAAACTGGTGCAGTACAGTTATGTTTGTTTCAATGAAGAAGCCATAACGAATATCTGTCTTTCGAGGATGAAACTGCAAATCATGGAACTGATTGGCAGTATTCGGAATTGGAGTGAGTTAGACAAATGGGAAGGCAGATGAGAAAAAAGGAAAGACCAGAAGATGTATCACAGGGAGTAAGGGAGAAACATCCCCAAATTACTGAGATGGAGGGGACACAGAACTACCAGTTGAGGGAGGTGCCAGGTGGAGGTTTTGTACATTTGCCATAGAGTAGGAGTGTTCTTTCATCATTCACAAATGATTTCCCAAAACTATGAAAGATCCTATTTAGTGGTACACTCAAGTTGAAAAGTTTGTTAAAATCTCACGTTTTGTGGCTCAATTGATTAACTTCTGTGATACCCAGTGATCTGTGGCTAAGTGTAAGGTGGCTATTCAGTGGCCGGAGAACGACCCACATAGAAACCTGATAACTCATGTGCCATTGTCAGGGGTGATGAAAAAGTACCAGCAAGTAGTCACATTATTTAAAGCAAAGGTACCTGAAAAAGATATTGATTTGCTAAAGATTGACAGGACCACAAAAGAACCAAAAAAGACAGTGCATGCTTTCTATGAGAGATTGTTGCAGGTGTTCAAACAGCACAGCGGGGTGAAAAAACCTAGAGGGAAGAGACATGGGAAGTTTTGTACCTAGGTGTGTGATGAGACCTTGACCTGAGATTAGCATGATGATCCAGGATGTTGGAATTTCAGACCCATGATGAAGATGTTGATTTCAAATTAGCAAGCCAAGTGACAGCCATTGGATTGTACCCTTTGATGACAATTGATGATTTCCCACCTGATCCTAAGTATACGGCAACACCTGAAGTTTGGGACCTTTCAATAAGACATAGGTCTCATAAAAGGAGTTGAACCAGTCTGTATAAATGTAAAGCCACATGCCGAGTATCCGAGAATGGAATTACCCTAATGATTGAGTCAATGATACAACAAGGCATTTTGAAAGTGATAATGGGAAGTCCATGTAACTCATCTATTATAAACCTGCAGAAACCAAGGGGTAAAGACTGGATCTTGCAGATTCTTAGGAAAGTTAATATTATTGCTGCTCCTTGTTGTCCTATGGTACCCAATCCGGCTGTGTTATTCTTTCAAATTCCACATGAAGCTGATCGGATCAAAGTTATCAATTTGTGTCAGGCTTTCTTCTCTATCCTTTAATGAAGGCAATCAGTACCTTATCGCCTTCTGGTTCCAGAACTGTATTTCGGCATGGTACCACAAGGGTATACAGAGCCCTTCAATTTTCAATCTGATCCTAAAGAATCTTGTGTCCTTGGTAATGCCCTGTAATTCAGTCCTAGTTCAGTATATTGATGACCTGTTGGTGGCATTGGATACCCCAGAATCTTGTAAACAAGGCATCATCATGTCACTGAACCACTTGGCTGAATAAAAATAAAATGTCCTCGAGCAAGTTACAGTACTGTCGAAGGGAAGTCCTGATTAGAGGCCATCATATTGAGAAGGGAGTGGGGAAGGTGTCACAAGAGAGAATGTCTGTGATTCTAAAAAATAATCTGCCAATGCCCCAAAGAGAAGTCAGGATGTTCCTGGGAAATGTGGCCTACTGTCGACAGTGGATACCCAACTTTTTCTTAGTAGCTATGCCTTTACATAGGCTAACACACAAGGGTGTGTCTGATCTGATAATGTGGGACAACACATGTTTGGCTGCACTTCCAGAGCGGAGAGAAAGTGTCTGTCATGCCCCAGCACTTGGAATGCTTGATTACAATCAAATCTTTACACTTTGCTGCAGTGAGAGAGAGGGTTGCACTCTCTGAGTTCTTCCACAAATGCATGGGGATGCACTTATGGCTTATTTTTCTGCTACTCTTGATCCTGGAGCCGCAGGACTGCCTGGTTGCCTAAAAGCTGTAGCAGCTGTAGGTGTCAGCATTGAAAGGTGAGAGAGAATAGTCATGGTACACCCTTTTACTGTCATGGTGCCCTATTCTGTAGAAATACAGCTGATTCATACCCGCACTCATCTTCTGACAAACAGGAGGTTGACTAAATAAGAACAGATTATACTTGCCCAGAAGAACATTACCTGAAACAGTATGCTTCCCTGAATCCTGCTACTCTGTTGTCATTTCCCAAAGATGAGAATGATGATGGGGAGATAGAACGTGACTGTCTGGAAGTCATTGAATTATGCTCCAATCTAAGGCCACATATTCAGAATGAGCCTCTGGTGGAGCCTGATTATATACTATTTGTGGATGGCTCTTACATACGAAATGATGGGGGAACGCTAAGAGCTGCTTATGCAGTCAGTACAGTTAGAGGGGTAGTAGCAGCTTCCTTGGTCTGAGATCTAGCCTCTGCACAAATGGCTGAGCCGATTCCTCTTACCAGAGTCTGCTATGTTTCAGAACAACTAAGAGCGACTATTTTTACTGATAGACAGTACGGCTTAGGTGAGGTCCATGATTTTGGACCATTATGGTCACAGATTTGACATCATCAAGTTCCCCTGTTCGAAATGGAGAATATGTCGTGAAACAGTTGGAAGCATTGCAATTACCTAAAGATATTGTTGTTGTAAAGTGTTTGGCACACAGGAGCGGAACTTACTATTTGACAGTTGGCAAACATTATGCAGATGAAGTTGTAAGGTATAGCGCTTATGGATTATGAACATTAAATGCAGAATATGTCAATTAACCTCAAAATGAGACCAGCTAAAACCTTATTTGACAATGCCTGATACTTGATGAGGTTAAGAGACTGTAAGATGGGGTATCAGAAGCAGAATAGCAGGGTTGGGTCAGAGCTGGCTGTGTCAAGAGGGATGATAGAATCTGGGTATCAATAAATGGAAGACCTGTTTTACGGGCTAGCTTGCTGTCTCCAATGGCAATGCTTTTTCATGTCCTGCCTACTTTGGGGGGCATATTTGGAGGGATGTCATGGTCCGGTTGCTTCAACAGAATTGGTTCAACCCCTGGTTTAGGTTGATGGCTGAGAGCCTGTGTCAGAGATGCACTGTGTGCCAGCAAATTAATGTAGGAAGGTAGACACAAGTGACAATGAGTCACATAGGGAGATCAGGAGGTCCATTTACCAGGATACAACTGGACTTTATCTAAATGCCTATGTGTAACAGACTGAGATATAACCTGGTGATTTTCTCACATAAGCTTGAAACTTACCTGACAAGGATAAATGACAATCTCATTGTAGCTAAACTGTTGTTGCAGGAACTGAACCTCAGGTTCAGTTTCCCAACCGAGGAACTCATTTCAATAATGAGAATCTGAGAATGCTGTGCACAGCATTGCAAGTGGAACAAAGACTGCATTGTAGCTACTGGCCCGAGGCTTCTGCCATTGCAGGGCAAGTGAATGGGACGTTGAAATCCCGGCTAGTCAGTGTGTGCGTCAACATCTCTGAAGTGACTGGATGTTTTGCCTTTGGTGCTGATGAGTCCCCACTGTGCAAATGCTCTTGTGAATATTACATATGATATGATCCTTGACTACTGCAAAGGGCTGGGTGATGTAGTGCATTTTGTGTCTCACAGGGTTGGAGCTGCCACCACCCAACCACATCAGTAGTGCCGTGACTGGGTCCTGGTGAAGAAACATATCTGGAAGATGTGCCTACCTCGTCGTAAGGCACCTTATCAGTTCATTTTAGTATTGAACATTGTCGTCAAATGTGGAAGTCTCCCCAACTAGGTGCATGTATTGCATACCCATAGAGTGCAATGTCCCTTTGAGGTGATGGTGCCCCTTCCTGAAAAACAGCAAAAAATGCAGTGCACCAGGAAAACCCAGTGGGGGGCACAGAAAACAAGCAGGAGAGCAGAGGCTTGCTGATAGTCCAAGAACCTGCAGTAGCACACCCTCAGCCCAAGGGGAGGGTCCTGATGTGTGAGAAGTAGAAGGGTTTTGGTGCAAGTGGAAGCCGACCTTGATTGCTTGCAAAGGGCTTAGTGGTGTGACCAGTTGAGTCAGAGCTGGGGACAAATGGCAAAGAAGGCAGGAGGGGAAGAGATCTAGTTTGCCCGCTGAACGTGTTCCGCATACTGTGTCAGAAGAAACTGGAGTTAACAATTTAAGTGGCAGTGAGAACAAACAGACCAAACTCAGGAAACAGAAAAAAGCACAGGCACCTTGTGAAGGTACTGGGTCCCCGAGTGGACATACTTTGTGACCTATGACATAGATAGTGTTCTGTGGTCTGGAGGATGACTGCAGTGCCAATTGAACCTCCAAGAAGTTGAACTTGTTGTGGAATATTGCTTTTGAACTTGTCTTACCACTGGATGAACTGAACTGAATTGTGTTCGCTGAATCATTGAACTGAACTGAAATTTCTCTGAATTAATGACAATTTAATTAACTTTCTTTAAAAGAAATAGAAAGATTTCCTAGGTCCGAAGCTGCTGAAGGAGCGTAAGAGTGCCACTTTAGAAAAACAGAGTAGGGTTAGGAACGACTCACGAAGATTCATTGTAACAAGTTAATCAAATCTATTGTTGAACTCATCTTTGCCATTTGCACAAGTAGAAACATACAAAGAAAAGTATGCTTGCTGTTATTTTCTACTTAATGGTCTGATTACAGGGAAGTCATTGAAACTAGTAACTATAATAGATGTAGATTTATAGTAGTTGGTGTACCAATAGCAGTTGTTGTAGGGCTGATCATTTTGCTTGTAGGATTATATTCACCAACCCCTTCAAATCTAACTAAACCTAAACCAAAGCATACATCTGGTTTCCCTGCTTCTACAGTACAGGATTTGTATAATTTTAAGACATTACACTTACATGGGAGATTTTTCTACAAATGCTTATTTTAGACTGCTTTGAGTATACTGATACTATACTGCCTGCTTTAATAGCAGAGGGGATTACTTGCCACCTTGCTTAGCCTCTTATATAGACAAGGCCATTTTGAATGTTACTTTTTGAATTATGACTTCGTTTTCTCATGCTTCCCCATGTATAACCACCTCATGCCAGTACTAAACAAATGGACACTATTTGGTGTTTCTTCCAGCCCATTGATAGATTGGATACTGCTTATGCTCATTGGCATAACTTAACTTGTTCCCTGACCAATGTTGAGAAGAAATTTAGAGGCAACAACCCCTTGCCACGACAAACAACTGACATACATTGCACATCCACGCTAAAGATCGCACTGCACAGACATCAGTCATCTGCACACCTCTCACGCATCACGCTTCACTTAAATATTTTACACTCACACACATCACACTCACCGTGTCCTGACAAAAGCACCCCCACGTTTCACCGAAGACGAATTACGGACCATGGTGGATGAAATCATCAGGGAAGAGCCACAAATGTCAATGGCAAAGAAGATGGAGTTATTGAGGAGGATCATCGACAGGGTGAACTCAGTGGGAAGCTACCCATGTATAAAGAACGACATACGCAAGAGGTGGTTCGACCTGAGGGGAAGGTCCAGTCCAAGGCGTCCAGACACCAAATCGCCCTCATGAAGACTGGCGGTGGGCCCCCACCACCTCCCCTGGAGCTCACGTCATGGTAGGAGAAGGTCTTGGCGACCCTGCATCCTCAGAGTCTCAGTGGAATCCCCAGAGGACTGGAAACTGGTAAGTCACCTATAGTCCCCTTGTATGCAGTATACCTGTAATGTATGCATCCCCATCCCTTGCATTCCCACCCTACCCCACTAACACCAATCCCAAAGTTCACACTCCCAAATGCACCCAACGCATTTAGAGCATGAAGCACTACGACTCACACAATGCATCACCCTGTAGCCATCTAACAATGCACATTCCCCTCGCATAACTACACCTGAGTCCAGAAGCATGACACATAGGACTCACTTGCAGCCCCTGTAAAGTACAGCAGGCAGATGTGAATAACAATCCCTATCTTCCACAGGTGCCACTGAGAATGTCGTCAGACAACCAGTGCCACTTACAGCCAGTCCCCCACCTGATGAAGACCCCAATGATGACCGCGACACAAGATGTCTGCAACAGGATGACCTACCTGGCCCCTCTGGGCTGTCTGAGCAGTCCACCTCCACCAGTCGCACCCAGGACACGATGGAGCTCCCCACAACCTCTGCCACCATAACACCTGTCGTCCAATGCCCCCACACAAGTGTCTCAAGACCACGCCAATCCATGGTGTGCACACCTGTACAGGGACCTGACTCAGCACCCACCACACAAGACTATGAAGGGTCCTGCTGTAAGTGGGAGTGGGCACCCCATGCCAGAGACACAGGTACTGGGGGCTAGGGCCAGTGGGAGTGCACATAGGGGTTACATGGCGGGGCACCCCAGAGATCCTCCTGCCCAAGAGGCTATAGCACAAGTCCTGGGAGCATATAACCAATCCCAGATCAAGATGGGCCAGTTATTAGACCTGTTGGGGGAAAACCTGAGCCAGCAGAGGGAGTACAACCAGGAGGCCATGCAGGATTGGCATGCTCTCAATGCCACCATGGCCTCCATGAAAGGCTTGATGCAGGAGCTAGTCACAGTCCTGTATGAGTCCTCCACCCACCACCAGGCCCCTTCCACTAGCCAACCCACTGCTGTGCACCCTACCCACCCTTTGGTATACTCAATAAATGAACTTACACACACAAGTTTTTGTTGTCATGTATTTACTCATTGTAATAGTGCAACAAATGTGTGACATGTCACAGAAATTGAGTCATAAAATACAGTGAAGATATGCAGGTATCATGCTGTCATTCGCCTTCCTGCAGCAAAGTCAGTGTCCACACAACCCTGGGTCTTCAGGTAGCAGACTGGGAAGAGTGATGAAACATCAGCCATAGTACATCTGCAATTGATAGCACAGAATGTTCATCACCCATTATTATGACTGTTGTCAACAGTGTGTGCCTGCACATCATGATGGTTAAACGATTAACACTGTAGGTCCACACACTGATGGACAATCCAATGCTATTGCACACATGACCACAACCCTGTTTAGGTATAATGAGACAAGTTAATGGTTGCATCTAACAGCAATGACCTACATAATAGACGCTCATTGTAGTTGTACCACACAGCTTACACCCTTGGAAGCCAAGTATTGACAGCACTTGAAGTCACAAGAAGCATCAAACTATGCCTATGAAAATGTGATTCCAGAATGAAGAAGTCACAAATATGTGAAGAAGTAGATAGGATGTCAGAACTATACGTAACCCAGAAAGATGGATGAGCTAACATCACAGTGGCACTGTAGGCCTACTTGTCAGACCAATCCTGTATACTCATCTGAAACCCAAGTGGGGTCAACACCTTCTGATATCAGGGATGGATAATGAAGTACACCCAATCTGTACACCAACATGTGACATGTCAAACATAGAGGGGTACCTACCAGAAGCTTAGCTGAAGTACTGCTGGATGATATCCGTCCTTGTGCCTACATCTTCCTCATCCTCATCGCTCATGTTTCCTCCCTCCTCTGCCACCAGATTGTCCCCTCCTCCTACCTCCTCCAGCAATGAGATGTTCCTCCTTAATGCCAGATTGTGGAGCATGCAGCAAGCCACCAGAATCTGGCACACCTTCTATGGTGAGTACTGCAGGTAACCATCAGAGGTATGCAGACATCTGAACCTTGCCTCTAAGAGACCAAGGGGGTGATTCTCACCCTGGCGGGCGGCGGAGGCCACCCGCCAGAGTTCCCCCCTCCAAAATACCGCTCCGCGGTCGAAAGACCGCTGAGGGTATTTTGGGATTTGCACTGGGCTGGCGGGCGACCGCCAAAAGGCCGCCCGCCAGCCCAGTGCAAATCATCCTTCCCACGTGGACACCGGCTCAAAATTGAGCCGGCGGAGTGGGAAGGTGCGACGGGTGCAGTGGCACCCGTCGCGTATTTCAGTGTCTGCAAGGCAGACACTGAAATACAAAGTGGGGCCCTCTTACGGGGGCCCCTGCAGTGCCCATGCCATTGGCATGGGCACTGCAGGGGCCCCCAGGGGCCCCACGACACCCCATACCGCCATCCTGTTCCTGGCGGGCGAACCGCCAGGAACAGGATGGCGGTATGGGGTGTCAGAATCCCCCATGGCGGCGCAGCAAGCTGCGCCGCCATGGGGGATTCCCAGGGCATCGGAAAACCGGCGGGAGACCGCCGGTTTTCCCTTTCTGGCCGCGGCTGAACCACCGCGGTCAGAATACCCTGTGGAGCACCGCCAGCCTGTTGGCGGTGCTCCCTCCAACCCTGGCTCCGGCGGTCCATGACCGCCGGTGTCAGAATGACCCCCCAAATGTCCTTTCGACCACCCTTGTCCTCCCATGAGCCTCATTGTACTGTTCTTCAGCCCTGGTCCTTGGATCCCTCACAGGTGTCAGTAGCCAGGAGAGACTGGGATAACCTGAATCACCTGTGATAGGGTAAACCATCATTTACATTCCACAATATCACATACAGACTGAGTAGTAAGGCTGGGGTACCAGTAATGACATATACAAACATCATACTCGCCGATGAATTAAGCCCTCGCTCTTAGTAGAGGCTCCAACAACCATGGGGCACTGCTATTCCTGTGCATGTACGAATCATGAACAGACCTTGGAAACCTTGCAGTCACCTGGGAGATGTACTGGTCAGTTAAGCAGACCATGTGCACATTCATGGAATGAAAGCCCTTACGGTTCCTGTACACTTGCTCATCAGCCCTGGGTGGTACTAATGCAATGTGTGTGCCATCTATGGCCCCAATCCCATGAGGGATATGTCCCAATGCATAGAAATCAGCTTTCACACTGGGCAAATCTACAGGTTTGAGAAATTGAATGTAGCTAGCCATATGTTTGACTTAGGCGGACAAGACATTCTTCAGCATATTGCTGAACATAGGTTGAGACATGCCTATTGCCATTCCCGCTGTCCCCTGCAATGAGCCAGTGGCCAAGAAATGGAGGACGGATACCACCTGCACAGTTGGAGGAATGGATCTAGGTTGTCGAATGGCTGGCAGCAGATCAGACTCCAACTGAGTACACAGCTCCCTGATTGCAGCACGGTTCAGTAAATATTGGGAGATGATGTGGCGTTCTTCCATCTTTGCCAAGTCAATCAGGGGCTGATACACAGGTGCATGCCTCACCCTCCACAGTGGTCGGCATTTACACATGGCATACAACACAAGTATGTCAATGATTACCATTCATCCTACTGCAAGGTGACAAATGGTGAATCAACATCACATATGCTGCCACTTGTTGCATGCAAAGCAGACTTCAATGTGCTGAGGCGTTGTAATTCCCATGTCAGTTGCACATACTTCTGGGATTTACAATGGATGACAATAAGAGATACTTGTCTGTCACTGCTAGTCTACAGTCACCATCAATATGTAAGTTCATTCCCACAATGTCATGTTGTCATTACCAGAATATGTGCACACTCAAAGTTCATGCTGCCTAATTGTAATTTACAATGTCCCCGGGCGTAACTCATCACATTTCCATGATGGAAATGAGTAGAGACACTATAAATCAATATATTCATTACAGTTGTAGTGCAAAATGGCTGCAGCCTGCCCTGCATGCAGGGGACAGATGTCAGTGAGCTCATTCCTCCGGCATATGCCGTCATGGCGGTAGGTGGTCGGAACCAGCCACACAGCAGCCACAAGGGGGTGAGTGACATAGTACGTCCTGTACAGTTTGCTGTGGACTGGATGGGTGTGTTAGCCATGGGATCAAGGATGTCTACTGTAGGTATGACAGTTAATGTAGGTAGGATACAGTTGTGCTGTGAACTGAAGTAGCTGTGATAGGTGAGCGCCTGAGCACCAGGTTTTCATGGTATTTTTACGTTGCCGCCAATGTCATAATGAGGGCCATAATGAGATTTTCCTGAGTCCAAGATTGTGGAATGTGGCATCCTCATCTGATCAGGTTAACGCCCCTGTCATATTTTGTGTACCCAGGGTTATCAAACATTCCTTATCTCTATTCTTCCATTTCACCCCTTGTTCTTTATTACGGTAAGAACTGGCCCACTTTCTCTTTCATCCTCAGCCACTTTCTCCTTTGAACATGAAATGGACAGCACGCTGTGACGACTGAATGCAGTTTTTTTCAGTATAATCAGTAAAAACACCATTATTCGGAAGAAAACAAAATATTATCAATTATACTGTTACACTCCCTTCCAACATATGTGAATTTAAGGATTGGTTCAGCAGAAAGAGTCAGAAGCAAACTGCAAATTATAATTAAAACGAGGCAGACTAAATACTTCCCCATATAATGAGTGACAAACATGGGATAAGCCTTCTCCCCCAAATATCTACCAGTCCTCAAGAAGCAGGATTTGGGAGAGGACATAATTTTAAATTAGTCACCCACCCATAAAAATGCTACAGGCCTATGCTGACTGTCTACAAACTTAGCTATTTAATTTATCAGCAAGTTAGAAAATTCTGTAATGTGAGGATCAAAATTAATATTATAAAAATGAATTAATTTCTCAGGGAAAGGTATAGAGACCAACAGTAACAGGCCTCCCTTTGCTCTATCAACTCGTGAAAGGATTTCAGCTGTAAGGAATGAACTACATCTACCTATATGTTGTATCTCTACAGCCCAAGTTTCCTGACAACAGATGAGGTCATAGCCTTGTATGAAGCACAACCAGTCTTGGTGATTCAATTTGGACCCTAATCCTGAGATATTCCATGTTACAAACTTAATGAAAGAGTAGCACCCCATTCTTTCAGCATCCCCACAAAATATAGACCTATTGTTTCCGAATGTCAATTGCGGATGTGAACTATCCTTAGGCATATCGCCAATAGTATCTTTCCCTTGGGGCTCATTACCCACATTTATAATTCCCTTCGAGGATGAAGCTGACTCCGTTCTAGATTAAGTCTGAAACTTCACACTGAGCAAAAGGGGCAAACCTATTTGCAAAAAGGGGCACAAAAATGGAGCAAAATATCACCTTCACCGACCAGATGTTCTACATAATTACTCCCACTGCTTGTGGTTTAGGGAGATAAAAGTACCCAAGTGAAGAGATTCAATCCTACTATGATTCTGAAATATGAGGATACATTTGCATACCAAATCTCTAATTACATAGTAATTTCAAAAACTGACCATTGCACAGACACTGATATCATGTTTGGGCATGTTTTCGACCTATGAAAACCTCTGTACCATGGATATATTAGCATGTAAGGGGTAATTAACACTGGTATGTCCAGATATCCAAAGAGCCACCTTGTTGACCAGCTGACCAAGTCTCTCAATCTGGGCCGATCTGAGTTTTGGGACCTCTTTGCAGAACAATGCTATATGGAGTTGCTTCAGAAGGAAGATATAACATTTGAGATTTTTCAAGTGGGGTAATTATCGGTTCAATAAGTAGATTACTCCCCTTTGAAGACCCTGAGGCAGGAATATTTAAAATATTAATTAAACGTTTGAGTTCTGAATAAGGGTGTATGTATTTTGATCAAAAAATGCAGTGCAACCCATAGATGTCGAAGTGGAGGCATCCAATTTATTTGTAGGAACGAAGGCCCATATTTATATTTTTGACGCACAACTGCGCCAACGCAGTTGTGCGTCAAAATTTTTACCGCCGGCTAACGCCATTCCAATGCGCCATGCGGGCGCCTTATTAATGGAATGACGTTAGCCGGCGCTGTGGACTGGTGTGCGTTAAAAAAAATGACTCACACCAGGCAGCGCCGGCGTATGGGATAATGGGGGTTGTGTGTCAAAAAATGGTGCAAGTCAGGTCTGAGGCAAAATTCAGGCCTCAAACCGGATTTACGCCATTTTGTTTTACGCCCAACCTCCATTGACATGACTCCTGTCTTAGCAAAGACAGGAGTCATGCCCCCTTGCCCAATTGCCATGCCCAGGGGACTTATGTCCCCTGGGCATGGTCATTGGGCATAGTGGTATGTAGGGGGGCCCAAATCAGGCCCCCCACATTGCTACAAAAAAAATCATTAAAAAATACTTACCCGAACTTACCTTTACTTCCCTTGGATGAGTCCCTCCATCCTTGGGTGTCCTCCTGGGGTGGGCAAGGGTGGTAGGGGGTGTCCCTGGGGGCAGGGAAGGGCACCTCTGGGCTCCTTCCGAGCCCACAGGTCCATTAACGCCTGCCATGACCCAGGCGTTAAAAAACGGCGCACCCCCTCCTGTGCGTCAAAATGACGCCAGAGTATAAATAAGGGGCACAGGCCTTAAAGTCATTTTTGGGAAGGGAACGCCTACCTTGCATATAATTAACGCAAGGCTGGTTCCCCCTTCCAGAAAATGACGAACATGGTGGAATTTTGACGCCCGCGGGGTCGGACGTCAAAGTATAAATATGGGGCAGGGTTTGCGCCGATTGTGCGTCTAAAATTTGGACGCACATTCGGCGCAAACAGAGTATAAATATGCCCCGAAGTGTGCCTTATTTGTCTGAAACTTCAATATTTGAGATTCAATAGAGCCCAGTTGGCTAATAATAGGGTTCATAAGTCCTGTAAGCTGTCCCACTAGAGCTTACAGTCTGCTCATAACTAAAATCAAGTGCTTTCACTCCATGTAGTCTTTCTCCAGTGTAGGCAGAATATTCTTACTTGTAGGTTCAGCTGTCTCGGACCCAAGTTTCTTTTTTCCCTGCGGAGCGTGTTTAACATCCTTTATCCTTTTAGCTGGTGGGGAAGAGCAGGTCAAATAAGTTCCATTAAGGTTCGAAATTGCATTTCTTGTCTCTGAAATAATCAAGGAACTGTCATGGGACTGAAGAGGGGGGGGGCACCACCACTAGGGCCTTCCTCCTTCTCTTGGGCACATGGTTCTGAGAGTGGTAAGCTTACTGATGTACTCGTAGACTCGCTGAGTATTTTATCGGCCAAAGTTCCTCCATCTAATCGATTTCCTGGTCAATCACATCCATAGCACTTCTAAGAAAAATCATTATCGAATTTGAAATTGATGACTCCTTAGAAGCTGGGGATTTCCTTTTAACCATGATGAAGGATAAAATCAGTCTTCAGACTTGAGCCCCAAATAGGGTCGGCCCAGCCCAGCCTCGCCCGGGATTGGACCTGTTAACGCGTCCCTTTATGTCAATTTTATACACATTAGGACTCGTTTTAGGCCAATGAATCTTTTGACCCAGTGGTGAGACACCGTAGGACGAGATAACTGATCAATATGTCAAGAAATATATCAATGATGTCATCAATATTTATCACCACAATATACTTTACTTTGGAATAAGACATTAATCAAGTTGTCGACGCGACCATGACCTTTCAGTCATGAATAACCACACCTTTTGATAGAATTTTATGAATTTTATTCCCTATTGATTACAATCTACTAGCAAAAGTGTCAATCTCAAAACCAAGAAGCAAAAGAGCATAGTCACAATATGGCAACTGTGATAAGATTTCATTAATGCAAGAATCACAAACATAAGAACATAACACGATGTAAACATAGATCAGAATACAGAGAATATTACGTAAGTCTCAGTTCAGCATAGCGCAATGTCAGTCTCGTCTATTTGTGTCAGTCAGGGTGATCACCTAGCCTAACCACTAATTAGCATCAGCATGTTGGACTTCATGCAAAATAATTTAGAACACCAATTTAGAAAACATCTAACTATGGCCTCTATTCAAAAATACAGCAGTTGGTACCTAGAAAGGAAAAGCAAACAGACAAATTACAATAGCATTGTCATAATTACCCTCCAAGGATTAAGTCAGCACACAGGATCAGTCTTCGTCTTCAGGACATCAGTCAAATTGCCATCAGTCTAACTTCGTCTAAGAGACAGGGGACACAACCCTCATAAGGAGGAGAAGTGTAAGGGCAGTCTATGGGCAAAGATAATTTTATTAAGTCTCCAATCACCAAACAGAGTTACAGAGTTTCTGGATGAAATCAATAGCATTCCCTACCTAGATCTCTCGTCCCTTTGTGACATGAGTTTTTATCCCTTTTTCGCAATACCTTCCCCCAAAATTCTATTGGATATTCACTATACCCCACTATCTTTAACCTATCAAATTATACATTAGGTAATCCAAATTGTCACCCCACGATAATTTATAGCACTTTGATTGGTCTTCATAATTGACGTCTTTGAAGGTGGCACATCCGGGGGTTTCATCACCATCTTGGCACGTTTCTCGGGTCATGAGTTTCTTTGTCCATGGTCAAATGTCCTTGTACATACTTTCGTATACTTTTGTTTCAAAATCTGTATAAAACTTATACTAAGGCAGCTAGCATGCGGATGGGAACAGGATGGAATTGGATACATAAAACGAAGGAAAAGAACAAATGCAGGGTAATGGCCCTTTACGAGTCAGCACACTGAAAAACAGAAAATATGCTTTAATATGAGAGCTAAACAGCTAAATCTTCAACTTACGCTAACTTAAGGCCTAGGAGATTTTCTATACAAATGTAATAACATAAATGTTAATATAAACCATAACATGAACAGTTTTATTAATCATTGTTAGCTTCATGTATATAATTGTGACCACACACGTTATAGTCGAATTTTCTAATGCATATTTAAGCATTATTCTAATTATTGTCGTTTTCTATGCAGCATTATTGATCATTGATATAAGCATTTCACGTTTAGCATATGTAATATTTAAACTACGCTCTCTCAGAACCATGCAGATGGGCCACTCTTGGCTCAGTCTTCACCCGTGCCTGCCTAGGGTGCGGCAACATACTGATACAGCACCAGAAGCAGACACAGCCCCCTCGTGGCCTCTCCTCGCTCCTCCTCCCAATAGGGCAGATGCAGGTTGGTAGCTGTTGCACACTGGTACAGTTTGGAGTCCTGCACAGCGGGTGTGGCAATGCACTGATATAGTTTAAGAAGCAATCAAAGCCCCCTTGTGGCCCCTCCTCCTCCTCCTAATGGGTTAGATGTAGGCTGGTACCTGTAGTTAGCTGGTACAGTTTATAGTCCCATGCCGCAGGTATGGCAATGAGCAAATACAGCGCCAAAAGCAATTGCAGCCCCCTCCTGGCCTCTCCTCCTCCTCCTAATGGGCAGATGCAGGTCGGTACCTGTAGTTAACTGGTACAGTTGAGAGGCTGTTCCACCGCTGGAACAACGCTAATATAGCACCAGAAGCAATCACAGCCCCCTCGTGGCCCCACCTCCTCCTCAGAGCCAGCACTAGGCATCAGCAGTGTGGGCCACTGCCCAGAGCCTCACCCTCAGTTGCAAAACAGGGGGTCCGCTTCACTGTGAAAGGCTACACTTTCACAGTTAGCCCATCTGCTCCTTCAGGATCCCCCACCCCACCTCATCACATTACAAATGAAACATGTCTTGACCTTGCTGATCGGGGCGTTGTGGCATTCCTGGGGGTGCAGTGGTGGAGGGAAGGGCTAAACAGTGTGGGAGAAGATGCAGCAGCTGGGCCAGCAATTATTCTGGCTCAGGCGTCAGGGGCGCAGCAGTGCCTTTGTTAAATACCTGCCATTCTCGAGTGCCCTTTCAACATTTTATTTCTAGATAACTGAGGCCCCCTTAGTTTCCAGGACCAGCCGGACACAGGTAAGGAGAGGTGGGTGAGGAGAAGAGGGAGCAGCCAGATCAGCAGGTTTTTGGTAACTTTTGCCTCGCCCACAGCAAAGGTTTTTTTTCTGTAAGTAGGAATTTTGCATTTGAATTGTATGCAGAACTGCCATGGTAAGGCAGTGTTTTGCGAAGTGCCTTCTTACTGCTTAGAGACTCATGAAAGCGGGCGCCATCCCATGGGCCTCAAAGCACTGGATCAGGCTCCAGGTGTGAGGGCCCCTTTCCTTGGGCCTGGTTGAGTATCTTGAATAAGGCCTCTTTGGGGCCTACAAAATGTATGTAATTTTGAAGCATGAAAAGCACAGTTTTGGAATGCACTCAACTTGCAAGACGTGCATTGGGCGCCAAGCACTGGTTTATCCTACCCTATGAAGAGGCCGGTATATAATTCTGGGCACTTGCAATCAAGAACCTTTCTGTCCCTCATATTTGGTGGCGAGTCAGACCTGTAACTAAACCTGCTTTCCAGTAGATTAACCCTTTCCTACATATCTCCGGGCTATGATATATGCATTATAAATGGTGGCAACCTTTGGAGTGTGGGCCCCACATAAACAGGGCCATTGGAATTATGCAATTTAGCAGCCGCTGTGATTTTCGCATAGTTATAGATTTGCTGCAGTTTCCACCTAATCCATCATCTGCTACATAATTTGTTTTTAGCTCAAACGGTTCAGAAGTGACTAAAAATGCAGCAGCACATCTTGCCGCACCATGTAAGCCCTTTGCATAGCTGGACTGGTCACCTTCCTGTTCCTTATTGTTAAATTTTGGTGTTAAGCTGGTGCTAATGAGGTGCAACCAGTGCCCAGAGAGTGTTATTGAGCTTAAAAATGATAAAATAATGAAGTAATACTGTAGGAAGCCGGCTCTGTATACACTATCTCAAAGTGAGAGATATTGTGCACAGAGTCCAGGGGTTCCCCAAGAGGCTTGACAGAGGCAATAATAGATAATACTAATGCTCTATTTGTGGTAGTGTGGTGGAGCAGTTCCTGCAGGGGGAAGTGTGAAGCACCTCTACCCAGGACAGGCTTTGTTCCTGGTCACAGAGTGCACAAAGGCACTCACTCACCCCATGTGGCCAGAAACTAGTCTGGAAGTGGCTGGCTGGCAGAGACCGGTCAGCCTAGCAGTTGGGCTGGAATGCAGGGGGCATCTCTAAGATGCCCTCTGCTTGCATTTCTCAATAGATCCCACACTGGCATCAGTGTGGATTTATTTGTGCTGAAAAGTTTGATATTAAACTTTCCAGTATTCAGTGTAGCCATTATGGAACTGTGGAGTTCGTGTTTGACAAACTCCCAGACCATATACTCTTTATGGCTACCCTGCACTTACAATGTCTAAGAATTGACTTAGACACATTAGGGGCATAGCGCTCATGCAGCCATGTCCGCATCTGTGGTATAGTGCACCTTGCCTTAGGGCTGTAAGGCCTACTACAGGGGTGACATTCCTATGCCACAGGCAATGGGTTGTGGGCTTGGCACTCTGAGGGAAGTGCCATGTTGACTTAGTCTTTTTCTCCCCACCAGCATACACAAGCCGTGAGGCAGTGTGCATGTGCTGAGTGAGAGGTCCCCAGGGTGGCATCATACATGCTGCAGCCCTTAGAGACCTTCCCTGGCCACAGGGCCCCTGGTACCAGGGGTACCATTTACAAGGGACTTAACTGTGTGCCAGGGCTATGCCAATTGTGGAGACAAAGGTACAGTTTTAGGGAAAGAACGCTGGTGCCGGGGCCTGGTTAGCAGGGTCCCAGCACGCTTTCAATCAAAGTTGGCATCAACAAAAGGCAAAAAGTTAGGGGGTAACCATGCCAACAGTGGCATTTTCCTACAAATACTATTACAAATTGTGCTGCATTATGCCGCATAATTTGCATTCTCTTCTGCATAATTTACTGAATCTTGCCACATAATTTGACCCTCTCCTGCCACATAATTATATTGGTCCTGCACATAAATGCACCTTTTCCCTGTCAGCATTGCATTGTCAGTGATGTATGCCCATGCATGAGGGCTGTTCCATCAAGAAGGAGGTGAGATATGTGCCACATGCCAAAATGATGGCCTCTGCACTTCCTCTGGCTGCAGCAACTAGATAAATGTAATTAGAGACAAACCATGCCTTCTTGGAAAAGATGTCCAGGGACATCCTAAGGATTTTGGGGCCCTGGGCAAAACTTATTTAGGGGTTCCTGTTGGGAACAGATTTGAATTTATGATCCAATATCAGCTTTTGAAGGCAGTGCAGATAAATTCCCATAGCACAGGTGTAGGAGGTGATGCAGCACCCATAAAAACAACTGCTGCAGTTCCATAGTGAAATGCTTTTCTCTTTTCACATTTGCTGTCTGTTGAAGGGCAAAGGTCAAATTTCAAACTATGTATTCAGACAAATTGCTGCAAATGTTTTTACCAAGGAGATTGGTGTTCATTTTTCTTTTTCTTGAGCGCAAAGTGAGAGGATTTTTACATTATGGGACAATCATGCTGGTGAGAAAGGAAAGGCTATAGAATGTTTTTTTTCAACCACACAACAAAATTTAAAGAAATGAAAATGGGCTAAGGGGAGTTAGACCGGGACAGCATGGAGGTTGGTTGATGGTCACTAAGGGGCCAGCAATGCCAACTTTTCTGTCTCTGTGCATGATGTGCTGCTCCAGTACTGTTTTTTTCTGTGAATTCTGGCACTTGTAGTCATGTTTATTCCATGATAGAAGAGGACTACAAATCCCATACTTCAAAGGAAAAAAATCTGGATTGGAGTCGCACATCACGAACTGGCCTAGGAAAGTTGGCAGCTGCAAGGACCTTAAATATTTATGGGTATTAGTAGAGAGCATCTTAAAAATGATGATGGCTGCACAAACGAGTTGAGGACTGACTCCCAGGGAGTACACTGGATCGTAGCCACAGATATTTTAACCATTTTAACTCAGTCTGGGAAAAGCTGGGTGTGTTTGAACTATCTGTTCTGGGCCGGGACCCCTGTTGGTCTAGGACTGATTCTTTCACATGTCCTGCTTGCTTTACTTCCCTAGGAGTGTTAATTTTTTCTGGATTTTAGTTTTTTTGTATTTTTTCCATGCAACATATCAATAGTTTATTGTGCATATTTTGCACCAACTTGCCTATAGGTTTCTCAGTGTAGATTGTTGGTGGGTAATTATAGCAGACTATGAGAGCTCTGGAGTTGAGATTATAGGTAGTGAGAGGTTCTCACAGTAGCTTTCAATGGGTCATAAATGTGTTTAGAATACTGTAGGAAAGTAGCCTCTTTCTAGCATGGTTACCCCCACTTTTGGCCTGTTTGTGAGTGTGTGTCAGTGTTTTTTACAGTGTCACTGGGATCCTGCTACCCAGGACCCCAGTGCTCATAGATAAAAACATATGTCAGTGTGTTTTGCCTATCTCACTGGGATCCTAACTAGCCATGACCCCAGTGCTCATAGTTTGTGGCCTAATGTGTATGCCTGAATAGTGCCTAACTGTGTCACTGAGGCTCTGTTAACCAGAACCTCAGTGCTTATGCTCTCTCTGCTTTTAAATGTCACTGTAGGCCAGTGACTACATTTACCAATTTCAATTGGCATACTGGACCCCCTTATAAGGCCCTAGTATATGGTACCTAGGTACCCAGGGCATTGGGGTTCGAGGAGATCCATATGGGCTGCAGCATTTCTTTTGCCACCCATAGGGAGCTCAGACAAAACCTTACACAGGACTGCCATTGTAGCCCGCGTGAAATAACACACACGTTATTTACAGCCATTTTCACTGCACTTAAGTAACTTATTAGTCACCTATGTGTCTAACCTTCACTTGCTGAAGGTTAGGTGTAAAGTTACTAAGTGTGAGGGCACCCTTGCACTAGCAAAGGTGCCCCCACATAGTTCAGGGCCATTTCCCCGGACTTTGTGAGTGCGGGGACGCCATTACAAGCGTGTACTACATATAGGTCAATACCTATATGTAGCTTCAACTTTGCAACAGTTTCCACGGTGTGCACGCTCTGGGGACTCCCTGTCTTCATCCTGCACCAGAAGGACCAAAGAAATCTCCTGTGGAGTGACGGAGTCACTCCCCTGCTCCAAGCAGGCACCTTCCAAGACGACAACCGGTACCCTAGGACTTCACAACGTGGGGCATCTTTTGCATCATTCAGGAACCCGCTGGCATCTTCCTAGGGTGCATTTCTGCAGTCTTCGGCTAACCAGGGACTCTTCTTTTGCACCCTCTTCGGGGTTGGTAGGGGCTCCTGCCCTTCCTGGAACTTCTTTCGACTTCTGGACTTAGTCCCCCTCCTTTGCAGGTCTTCAGGTCCAATAATCTAGCAGTAGTTCTTTGCAGACTTGGTTGGCTGCTGCAAAATCCCAAAAATGAGGTGTAGTGTGTCCTAAGGAAACTTGCAGTACTTTACTCCTGCTTTTCTGGGCTCTGGGGTGGGGTAATTTACTTACCTTTACTGTATTCTGACTCTCCCAGCGATTCTGCACACACTACACTTGTCTAGGGGGGAATTTGTGGATTCACATTCCACTTTGTAAGCATATGGTTTGTGCTCCCCCAAGACCTATTTTCTCCCATTGCATTCTATAAGTTTTCCTACTTTTTGCATTGTTCTATGACTATTTACTTGTCTAATCTTTGTGTCTAGTTTATATATTGTGTATAATACTTACCTCCAGAAGGAGTATTGTCTCTAAGATATTTTTGGTACTGTGTCACCCAATAAATACCTTTGTTTCTTAAAACTGAGTATTGTGTTTACTTGTGTAGAAGTACTGTGTAACTATAAGTGGTATTGCATGAGCTGTGCATGTCTCCTAGTTCATCCTAAGCTGCTCTGCTATAGCTACCCCTATCAGCCTAAGCTGCTAGAACACTACTAAGGGATAACTGGACCTGGTATAAGGTGTAAGTACCCAAGGTACCCACTACAAACCAGGCCAGCCTCCTACAAATAGTACCTATGGTGTTGTCTAGGTTGATGCATTCCTGCGGTAAATATTTACATTGGTTTCTTTATTTTGCTGTAGAACTCCCCTTATATATAGGTCAAAACTCTACCTGTTGAGAAGGAGCAATCTCACTAACGGTTACTTGCAGATTACTTATATCACTGATATTGGAGTAAGTGCCTGCAGATTGAGTATAGATCTGTGTAGAAAGTCCCAACATATATTAAGGGACCTTCCTCAAACTAGCCTTTTTTATTTTTCAGTTGTTTTCCTTTCTTTTTTCTAGAGTGTAGGCTATGATGGAATGAACTGTGTTTTGGATAAAATGTACAGTATTGTTCAATTGGGTGACAGCAACATATATTGTCCAGTGTTTAGAAATTATGGAGGTATTATAGGAATCATCATATTAAAAGCAATCTCAAGTATGTTTTAGATTGAGCTGGGTACATAATATTTATTGGTAAGCAGTAGGTGATAGGATACCAGATAAACGATTAACTTTTCATGCTTTGATTTGCTATATAAGTAGAAGAGCATCCTGCGTCGAGATCATAAAAACATCACTACCACCACAGCCAGTATAGTCTCCAATTTTGAGTACCTTGATCTGGAACGTGAGCAGCAACTTACAAAAGGACCAGTATCACAGTTACAAGAACAGGAACTGGAGGACCAGCAGCAATAAAAAGCCAGTGACACTTCAGAACCTGTAAGGACAGGTACAAAGGAACTTGCGGGGCAACAGCAAGTTAAGGTCACAATTAATATGCCATCTGAATATTGTGATCCTGGAGTGAAGAACTAGTATGTCCAGCCTCAAATTGATAAAGACTTTCTTATGCTCAACGATGTCCCAGGAGCAACTATCAGGATTGGTCCTTCTTTCAATTGAAGGAGATATTGCAGCAACATTGGAATGCAATCAGTGAAATGTTTGATGCCTTTAGCAGAAGATCAAATTTTAGCAAGTAGTGCAATACATGAGATACTGATTTGTTACAATGAATTTCTTTATTCAATATTATCCTGTTGGAAATAACTCATTACGCTCTTTACTGTGTGGTTTTTCAGAATTCAACTTCTGTTTCTTGTTTTGTTCCTTCTTCAGATTGGGTCGTGAAATTTAGGCTGATGTTTTGTTGCTACTTCTGGTTCCTTTGAAATTTTGGGGGCATATCCTGATGTGCTCAGAGGATCGTCACCGATTAACCATTGAAGGAGCTGGTCAGTGTTGCACTAATTTTGTTGCCTTGTATTTTCCTGTTTGTTATGAATGAACTTTCTGGTAACATGTTATATGTATTTGTTTGTATTAGGAAGTAGGCGAAATGGGATAGATTCTACCAACGACCTCCAGATGCCTACAGGACATGATACGAAGATGGCAATTTTTTTTTTTCCATTCCTACCCATACCCTCCTTTTCCCAAGGTGGACAAACCCTTAAAGTTGGAAATGTATCAACAATGGTGCTGTCTTTTTGGGGAGATTAAGGGATTTATATCAGAATCCAGCCATTCTTCCACTATCACTTCTTTCAGTTCTGACACAAAATCAAAAACCTTAGTTTGAAAGACCTTTGAATCTACAGCATGCCTGCACTTTAAACACCCAGATACTAGACCTTCCCTAACAAATCAGTACCAGGGAGCCACTCAACAAGAATAATCTAGAACATTGGAGTTACTCTATTTATGTTTCACTGGGATTGTATTTTTACGTGCTTATCAATTTACTACTCTCCTCATTGTTCAATTGCACTCTTTCTTTTTAATATGCTTTTCATAAGAATTGTAGATTTGCTCACATTGTTCCATTCCCTTATCACCTTTGAGAAAAAATGTTATTATTCTGTATTCTAAATCCAGAAGCTTTGGTTCTTGGTTTTCTGCTGGCCATTTTTTGTTCTGGCTAGTGATTTACATAGCTTTCAAATAAAAATAAAAAGTACATGTATCTAACCAACTTCATGTTGCTATTTCTTGTTGCATAATTGCATAGTTAACAAAATGCTGACACCTAACATCTCTGTTCAAGAGAGTCAATGTTAAGAAATGCCACTGGGCTGGGCTGCTCCAGGATTCCCAAAAGATAGCTCTAATTTAGGTACATTGGGGACCCAACACCCCAGAGTTCCACTTTCACTGCACCTGTTCCACTAATATTAGGTACACACCTACAAGGGGTCGCACAGTCATGGTCCTGTGATGGGAGGCCTAGCAGTGGAGGAACACGGTTGAGAGACTCAGAGGATGGGGACCTGTTGCATATGGGTGGTACATTGATCCTTGGTGCAAGCAAGGTAATTGTTCCTTCCCAGTCCCTCCGGACACTGAATGGACACTAAATATACAGCCATAATTTGTGTGTATTGGCCTCATAATCCAACAAGGCAACAGTGGCATTACACTTGCTATGCTAGTGATAGCTAAAAACCCTCAGAGCCATGGTCTGCTGCAGGGAGGCGCACGGCAGAAGGCTCCCTTTCTTGGGCCTTTGAGCACTGAACTATGGCTATAAAGTCTATGAGAGGATAGGTGTTTCCTGGTCCTTGCAGCTCTGGGGTGCATGGGAGAAAGGACCAGTGGCATGATGCAAGTAAATGATTCTGTAAAGTGAAACACAGCAATAGTTTGAGTGCACTGTGTCCCTACCATCAATAAACCCCAGTGCCACAGCACCTGCTGCATTATTGATAGTTACACCCATGAGAGAAGCCAGGGATGGTCTAACATCCACAATCCAGTGCCTCAAAGCTCATGGGTGGGCATCCCTTCCCTGGGAAACCAACTATAGCTGAAAGGCCCAGGGCAGAATTTGTCCAAAAGGTCCTTTTCAAAGGTTGACTGGTCATCTTTTAGTTCCTTATTGCTATGTATGGCTGTTAGCTGGAAAGAGAGCTGCTTGTCATTTGAAAGGGTTAGAATTGCAGGGCAGTGGATGCCCTGCAGCCCCTTTTGGTGGGCAGTGGGAGACTGGATCCCCAATTACAGGTGGTGATTATCTTGGGAGAGGCTTTTTCTTCCCTAAGCATGCACTGATGGTGTAGAACTGCGAGAGCAAGGCCTGGGTCAGTGGCAGCTGGTGACATTTGAAAATGGTGGGGCGTAAACGTTGGGTATGACTTAAGTAGAGAGTGAAGTGAACAAGCTTAATGGACAAATGTGAGGTCCAAGGTAAGTCCTCCTCCCAAGAAAAAAATTAAAATAAATTGCCAAATGGTGCATTTGAAAGCAAATGAATTTAGTGAGAAAGCAAGGTTTATAAAGCAGTGGGGACGTGTAGTCTTAAAATACTAAACACATTAAGAACTGCCCCATATCTTACTGCATTAATACGTTCAACAGTTACTTTAATGTGCAAATTGTACGGTGCGACAATTTCAGGTCCTTTAAAGTGTGTACTTGCCCAGTGTCTTGCACTGCATGCAGCATCAACTTTGGAATGCTCTAACCAGGCATTAGGAAGCACCCACAGCTGCTGGCTGCAATCAATCATGCAGAAATATGTGCAAACAGATCTTTAAGTGGGATGAATAAGTGGGGGCTCTCTAAAAGGAGCATATAAAATACATTGTTGTGATTCCCAAAGTGTGCCACCCATCCTGTATTTTGTTTTCCCTCTGAGATGTTATGGCATTCAGAAATATAGCACAACTGACATACACCTAAAACCTGTCAGTACTATTGGCTTTGTCAATGGTTGTTAGTTGTTTAAGCTAAATGAGTAACAACAATAAGTTATAAATAATTAACATTGAAAATGCTTCAATTCTGAAATTGTGAGACTGTGAATTAAATATCATTGAGGCCTATGGAAGGAGTTTGCCCTTCAGCTGTGTGCTTTACGTTAGATATGTTTGCTCCTTTTCTCTTCACACGTCATTCATCACACTTTCAACCTCCTCTCTTTCCTCTTCAGCACCCTCTTTTCTCTCACCCCTGAATGCACTCCCTCGCATCTCCCTCATTTTACCACCCCAAATAATAAACTGCACTCATTCACATTTAAGCACTTTATTTCATGTTGCTTTTTCCTTATAAATATTTTGACCTCTACCCCCCCCTTCACACATTAAAAATGAATTTCATTTGCAACTGGAATACATGGCCATTGCTATGTGTGCTCTGCAGAGAGACCAACCCCCTATCAGGCACTTTGCTATGTCTTCAGCCTCATTACCAGCGCCCTCAAAGCCCCTCATAAGCACCTGGCATAAGTCAAAGTATGGATTATGCAAGTGTAATACAATGCACAGAAACACAGCATGATGAAACAGCTAACTCTCTTAGGGAATGTGACATTAAGTAAAACGTGAAATAGGAGGAACTAAATGGCTGACATCCATTAACACACATTTTAGGATTCATTGTTTGCATATCATTCCATGTTTGTGGCATTAATGTTAAGGGCATGAAGCCAGGGCCAGTTTTAACGCCATACAGCAGATAACTGCCTTTACTGTAAACACATATTTCTCCCATTGTGCTTGACTCCGATATTTGGATCCATTTTGCAAGGGAGCAAGAACCCTACTTGTCTTTTAGAAGAGTTTCATGAGGAATAAATACAGCAGCTCCACTTCTAAAGTAGCCAGCGATCTGCAGCCAGAGCCTGGGGTCTCACATGGGGGAGGTTGGCGTGACAAAGGGTCTCAGTACAATAAAAATAACACAAGATTAGCATTGTAACACTGTTACTGAAGACAAGGCACAGGTGCTTACATCCACTACTACTGCGTGACAAATGGGGAAAAGGTTGGATCTATGCCTGTTAATGACAGGTGGCTGCCCTCACGCAGGGATGAAGATTCTGCAGCCCAAATTTATGGGCCTATAGTAGATACTGCAATAGACCACAATGGAAATGAAGGGCTTTAGAGCAATCAGCCCTGCGTCGTGCATCAGTGTATAAAGTTGATTTACTGCCTGGTGTTCGTCTCGTGCTTTTGGGGGGTGGTTGTCTGGGGGTGCAGCCCCTTGGACAAGGGTTGCCCCCAAAGGGGGGCACAGCACTGTTGGGCAGCTCTGCCCCCCTTGGGGGCAGATCAGCCTATTTTTTTAGGCCCATCTGCCCCCAAGTGTGACAGAAGACACTTAGCGTCAAGGATCTTGTGTGTGTGTGTTTTGTGTTAGGGGTGGCCCCGTGGGCAACGGTCATTCCCCAAGGAGGGCCAATACTATTTACGCCATTTCAGTCTCCCTTGGTGGCAGATCGGCCTATTTTTAGGCCCATCTGCCCCCAAGGGGGCAGAAGCCACTAAGGTGCCTGGGTTTTTTTTTTCTTTTTTTTTTCTGTGTGGGGCGGCCCCTTGGGCATGGGTCACCCCCAAACGGGGCACACAAATGAGTGCCATTTCAGCCCCCTTTGGGGGCATATCGGTCTAGTTTTTTGGGGCTCATCTCCCCCGAGGCGGGAAGAAACCTCCAGACACCAGGAAACATTTCTAAATGCTTGGTGGTGGCGTGTTTGTCAACTGGCGAAGTATTTGCATTTGTGATTAGAACTGTTTATTTCTCCTTTTTGTTCTAGGCCAAAGTGTTAGCTTCCTTTGCTGTGACTCCTTGCAGTTTTGGTAGTCGTTGACCTGCAGTTTGCGTAGTACCATGTTGTAGGTAAGAAAAAACAATTTACCTCAAAGGAGTATTCTTGCCATGCATGAATAACATTTTTGTAAGTGGTGTACTAAATGCAGGATTGTGTGTGGAATTTCCCTTTGATTTGTGCACAATAATTGTTTTTGTCAAATGTCTAATTTTCATTTTTTTAAATTTTCAGTGGGATATCATTGGTGATTGTGTCTATACAGAGTAGTTGCTGGTGAGTCTAGCTTTTTCAGGCAAGTGAGTGGTAAAGTTTTTGAGTACGTAACTCTTTATGATAAAGCCACACTTTGTTTATTACTTATTTTAAACAGTGCTGGTTGTTGTTGGCAATCCATTTGTTGTTAGAAAGGATCATAGCTAGCCGCAGGGTGACCGCTCAGCAGGTTGTTGGTATGCTTTTTGAGTAATCTTCTGATCATAATTATGAGGCAGACTCTGCATCTGAGGCAGAGGAGGAAGAGAGAGATTTTGGAAGTGAATTGTCTGTCTGAGAGGAATCATCTGATGAAGCCACTCAGTGCAGATGAAGGGCCTGTTTTAGAGGAGGACACTGATGTGCCAATAGTGCAGCATCCTGGGGCTGAAAGGTTTCCCATTGGAAGACCTGAACTCTGGGTTGCCCCAAACATGGAGCAGCAAGAGTTGCCTGCCTTTACTGGCTTCCCAGGTTGTAGAGTGAATACAGAAAACTTTTTGCCTGTCAATTTCTTTAAGTTGTTTATGGAAGATGTATTTTATGAAGAGATTGTTGAGCAGACTAATTTGCATGCGCAGCAGTATTTGAGGGACAACGCTGCCAGATTTAGGCCACAGTCTAGAGCTACCCAGTGGATTCCCACAAATCTGGAAGAGATGAAAAAGTCCTTGGGTTTGACTTTTTTGATGGGGTTGATAAGGAAGCCGTCACTGGCTTCTCCTGTTCAAGGGTTGTTTGGTTTTCAGACAGTACATTACTAGCAAGAGGGCACGGTATGGAATTGAAATGTATATGCTGTCTGAAAGTAGTACAGGATGTGTTTATAATTTCCGGGTCTACGCTGGTAGGGATTCCAGTATTGACCCCCCCTGGTTGTCTGCCCACTTTTGGAGTTAGAGAGAAAATTGTATGGGAGCTTGGCAGACAACTGTTTAACAAAGGTCACCACTTGTATGTAGATAACTTCTACACTGGAGTGCAGTTGTTCAAGGAATTGTTCAGAATGGACACTGTTGCTTATGGAATAATCCGCTATAACCGGAAAGGCTATCCAAGGAAGCTGTCTGTAAAAAAAAAACTTGAGCAGGGACAGTGCAGTGCCTTGCAGAATGATGAGCTGATAGCTCTGAAATTTGCAGACAAGAGGGATGTCTACATGCTAACTACCATCCATGATGAGTCCTTCATCTGTGGCTGTTTGGGGTCAGGTTGCTGAAGTGCGCAAACATGTGTGCATTTTAGACTACAGGAAGCACATGGGTGGTGTTGATAGAGTGGATTAGAGGTTGGAACCTTACACTGCTGTACGTAAGTCTTACGTTTGGTATAAAAAGTTGACCATACATTTGTTTAATTTAGCAACTTTTAATACTTTTATTGTGTTCAAGGATTGTTCCCCTGAGTCAAGGATGAAATTTGTCAAACTTCAGGAGTCAGTGATAGAGAGCCTTGTTATGGTGGAACATGCAAGAATTCCTGGAGTAGCAGTGGTGGAGGATGTGGCTAGATTGAAAGATCACCACTTTCCTGATCAGATTCCTCCTACTCCCAAAACAGACTTTCCTGCTAAGAAATGTAGAGTCTGTGCCCGAAGAGGTATCCGGAGGGAGACTCGTATGTACTGCCCCGATTGTCCTTCAAAGCCTGGGCTGTGTGTGGCCGGCTGTTTCAGGAGTTACCACACCCAAAATAATTGTTGGGAACTATTGTGAGCGTAAACTGCCTGTTTTTATATTTTCATATGTTCAGTTTCATGGTTGGCATTACTGTCATGTATTTAGTTAGAGATTTTGTGTTTTTAGTTTTGTACTCATCTATAATTAGTGGTTTCTTTCTTGTTTAAAAAAAAAAAAAATGATGCGGTGTGCATGGAGTGGTGATTGACTGGTGGTATAAATAGTGACTTGCTGTTGGCCACTGCAACACACTGCTAGCCAAACACCAGTCCACAGACTCCTATCAGCTGGTGTGGTTGCTGTGTCAGGCATGTAGGCACATGAAAGTGATGGGCCCTTGAATGGCGCTGTCTGTTGATGTGAGTGTTGTAATGTGCTGGGCCCACAGCTGGCGGCATCAATGATCTTGTGCATGTCATGTATGAAAGGTGTGTGAATGGACTGTAAAGCGGTTAGTGCCTTGTCACGGCTTTACAGCTCACAAGCTGTGAGTCATTGGTTCAGTTTTTTGGCCTTTCAGTTATTAATAGTGCATTTTTATTTTGTGAAATCTTTTGTTAATAAGATTTGATCTGCTGAACCATCACTCACCCTCGTGCCAAATCCAATCAGTATGTGTGGTAAAAATGAAAAAACCTGCTCCTTTATCAGGCTTAGAAGCACACCCGTGACGTGCTAGGTGTCTCAGGTGGAACCCTGATGAAGCATGCCACCAACTTGGCTGCTGGATGAGGGGTCTTTTTAAACATAACGTAAGTGTTTCTTTTCACAGTGTTAGTGTTTGGAACATCACAGAAGGACGTGTACACATCAAAATGATCTACTACAAAACTATCTGTTTTTCCGCTGGGGGCACCTGCCTTTTTGGTCCCAGGTGCAGCAGTCATCTAGGGAAACCTACCAAACCAAGACATTTTTTAAAACTAGACACCTGGTGGAGTCCAGGGAGGTGTGGCTTGCATGGATACCCCAAAAGTTTCTTACCCATACTCGCTTCAAACCTCAATTTGCTTAAAGCATATTTTCCTCACATTTCTTTGTAGGATCACCCCGCCAACACAAATTTCCTATCACCCAGCGTTTCGCTCAGTCTCCTAAGTAAAATGATACCTCAGCCTAAAAATATATTTTAAAAAATTCTGCTTATTAACGCACTGTGCTACCCCCACAATCTCTACACATTTTTACCCTTTTCCTGTTGCAGGCACTAAGGCCACCCACACAAGCGAGGTATCAGTCAGTCAGTCAAAGTTCTTTATTCGGCAATATGCCATAAAAGTACAGATACATTTATATCTAAAAAGAAATAAATAATTTAAATGATATGCAAATAGATTAAAACAGTAATGGCGAAATATTTTCACTAAGCGGGATTACAGAACTGTTTACAGTACCTTTATCAATATTTCCATCAGCCCAAATAAGTAAAATGCAGTAATTTACATATGATAAATTTCTCAGCATCAAAATAAAATCGTATACTTCCAGTTTGTATTAATATACAGCTACTTCCACCAGTTAGTATCGATTCCTAATGGCAATAGCAGATCTAATAAAATTTAGAACAGTATGACACACTTGTATTGATAAAAGTCTTTGGACGCATATCAATGCTTCCTTGTGAGAAGTGGTTTGCAAAAATGAAATCGAAGTTGAAATCTGAACATAAGAATCAAATGTTTTCAGTTTTACTGCCCCCTGATATCTAAGGTTTGAGGATTGTTCAATATATCGAGTTATAACCAATTCCTTAGCATTAGTGGGCAGGGACCGCAGGTTGGTAAACATATTCTCCAGTCCTAAATTCCGAAAGGAATTTTGCAAAACTATAAGCCACGGAATTCTATTAAAATTAGCTGATTGAATACAGTCGATCAGGCAGTCTTGTACCAAACTAGCCGCAGGAATTGACAAGACTTTCAGCCACAACAAAAGTGGGACGACACCAATCAAGTCCCCAATGTGCCATACTCCCAATTCCTCATGGCAGATGTTTGCTACATTCTTGGGTACCAGTAATAACCTATGCAAAAATATTCTCAGCATGTTGTAGGAAAATGGGTTTGGTATAGCCCCACAAGTCCACCCCATAGGTGGCTGCTGTTACACATTTAGACTTATAAAGCATGATGATCTGATGCACTGGTCTAGGTCCCAATTTACGGCGAAACGAAAAATCGCTTCCAGGTTTCTCACCACTTGTGGAGTCTTATAGGTGAGATAGGGGTTGTTATGACTTGTGGCTCCCGAAATACACAAACTAAACTTTTCACTACAGTCGGAAATATTTTTAACAAAGTGAAAGATTTCTGCTATTTAGGTTTGCATTTAAGCTCTTCCTTGTCACGATGCGGTTTGTTTTAATCGCTCGCACAGCGATTAAAACAAACCGCATCGTCCGCATACAGGAGAACTGGAAGCTGTCTTAATCCCATCCTGGGGAAATCTTTACAATTTTTTACTAAAAATCCGTAAAGGCCATTGATATGTAGCAAAAATAAAAACGGTGCTAGGATAAAACCCTGTCTAACTCTTCGTATAGATGGAAAGGGAGAGAACCTCTCACCATGCTGGCCAAACTGAACTGAAATCGTAAGATCAGTATATAAATGTTTAATTAACTCAAGCAGGTTCTGATCAACCCCCAATGATTCCATAATTTACCCGAGCTTCTCTCTATTCACCAAATCAAAAGCACTAGATAAATCGATAATAGTTCGGTGAATAGATTCTCTCCTGGTGGATTAGGTGCAAGTTTAAAGCTTGGTCCACTGTACCTCAGCCAGGTCTTAAACCATATTGGATTGGGGAAAGAATTTTGGTCTTTCCCACCCATTCCTCAAGCCAAGTCAAAATCACACGCCCCAGGATCTTAGCCGTAGAATCTATGAGGGAAATTGGCCTATAGCAAGTTGGATCGTGCCTGTTACCCTTTTTAAAAATAGGAACAATTATTGACGTTTTCCATGAAGAAGGAATATTTCTTTTTACTACGCTGCTCAATACATTTGTAACTAACAGACCTCAAAGGTCTGGAATAGATTTGAAAAGATCAACCGGGACCCCATCCAGGCCAGGTGGTTTCCCTGATCTCAGTCGTTTAATAGCTGTAATTACCTCATTTATCTCAAAGGATAAATCAAGTATATTCAAATTAGGTGCTACAGAATTCAAATTACTGCTGTGCCCCCTTTCAGGTTTAGGATCATTTCCAGGCTGGAAGACCTTTGTAAAATGTTTCACCCAAACCACTTGAGGCATCAGACAGTCATCCTCTTTATTGTTATGTTCCAAAAAATAGGGGTGGTTTACTACATTCCAGAGTTGTGTAGAGACCTTCAGCTCAGTAGCTGCCAGAAGTTCTTCCCATGCTCTAGTTCTAATTTCAGTTCTTCTTTCCACCAGAGCTACCTTATATCGACCCCTTGCCAGTCTGACTGATTCCTGATGAAACGGGGTGGCTTTCAAGGCTAATTTTAAATCTTTGTGGGCTGCTGTATAAGTAGAATTGAACCATTGTCGGGCTTAGGGCCCTGAACAGACCTGCTACTCACCAATACCTCAGAAATAGCATGACTTAAATATTCAAATTCAGATACAAGATTAGCATAAGTTGGCTGTGCCACAAAGATGTGATGATAGAATCAAAATTCTGTTCAATAAATTCCTTATGAAACGTTTTTGAATCTACCCTTTCCCATTTCATGCGGAGGTCAAAATTTGTATTGAAAACAGATTTACCCCTGGATTCTCTGCTAGTTGGAACCAAACTGTTGTTAAAAGCTAAGTTAATACATAAGGGGTTATGGTCACTAGCACAAAGTGTTATTATCTTAAAATCCTAAATTAAGTGGAAATCTGACAAACTAATTAAGATAAAATCAATAATGCATCCTTTGAAGTTCCCTGTATAGGTAGCTATCTTTTGAATATATGTGGCAGCCTTCTCCCTTGCATAAATGAGATCAAATGTGTAAATAAGAGTATTTAAAGCTTTGCCTTGGTTTGTATGAATAAAATGAGTAGACATCTCTCTACCCTCTATAAAAGCACCACACACATGTGAATCTTCCTGGTTAAATAATGACACATTAAAATATCCTACCCAAATTACGGCTAACTCACTGTCCTGGAGCTTTTGAAGAGAATCAATGAAATCTGTTAACTCCTCAAGACTTTCCTTCAAGAGATCACATGGAATATTATTGTAAAAATGTATTAGCAAGAGGCCCTTGTTCCCCTCAGTCAATAATAAAATGACCATAAAATATGCAGAAGACCAGATCAAGGACACCTCCTTTTTAGGAAGTTGCAGTGAGACGAGAACCAGAAGTCCCCCGCATGCCCTACCCGCTAAAGAGGGGGTTGCTGGTTGGAATGCGGAGTAATAACCGTCCAAATGGAGAGTCCTTAGACCAGGTCTCCTGTAAACAAATAACATCATAGGTGGATATGAATTCCAACCACTCTGGATTAATAGCCTTTGACTTAAGCCCCGCGATATTCCAGCTGATCAGTGTTAAAGGTTTGTAATATGGCCCTACCACTGTCTCCTTGTCAGTAACAGCATCTACCAAGACATGAGGAGGGGTAGCTATATCATCAGGCCCTTTCTGTAATAGAAGGGTCTCATGCCCATCAGCCTCCACTGCTTCAATCAGGACTCCTCTTGTAAACCTATCCTTGTCCGCCTGTCAATCATTCTCGTCTAAAGGGGTCGGGTCCTGACAGCAGCTGGAGGTAAGGGTATTTACTTGAACATGTGTTATAGGCAACCCTGTGTTAAAATCACAATGCGTCACTGTGGGACGGGCAGATAAAACAGTTAAGTCATTAAAAAAAAAACTTAATGGGTGAATTTGAATCCCTTCTTCTTTCCTGACACAACATAACGAATCAGCCAACAAGCATTTAACCAAGCAAAGATTAGCAAAGTTGATCACAACACAATCACCATCATATGCTTCCTTTGAGGAGCCTACCCAATTCACTCTACGTGCCATAAGTATCTTATTATTTAAATCATCTTGATAGCTGAGCTTAAATCTCAGCCAATGAGCAAATTTCCTCATTAATGCCTAGGTGCCTCCCCTATGGCAAGGATCAAGAGGGGGGCACATTTGCTAAGACCAAAACATACGGCATACAGTCAGGTGGAAGTTGCAAAGACTCTTTTCGGGAAATAATGGAGTTAATCTGAGAAGCAGGTGGACATCCTAAAGGGGCTCCCATTCTATTTTCCAAGGGGAGGTTAGACTCCGTAGATAAAGTTTCATGTCTAGCTGTAGGATGAACCAAATTTCGACCATTGCCGGTTGGTGGATGGGTTTGCGGTGCTTCTTTAATCACAGGCACTGCCTCCTGCATATGAAAATTACCCATTTTTGGTAAGCTGGAGAATGTTTGAGTAATCAGCTTAATCATGTTAGTATGAAATTGTTCAAGTTTTATAGTTATCAAGGTTACAAGTTTCTCCTCCAGGGCTACACAAAAAGGTTTGAGCATAGAATCAATTATATGTGTATGGTCGACCCAAGAAGCGCTCTTCTCTCTGATGTCAGAATTTGGATCATCAAATGACAGTCCTGGATCTTGTGATTGACAAGCAGGAGAGTCCAGAGGTATATGAATGTTGTCCTTAGGCCCTGAGATCTATTTTGAACTCTTGGGATTTTTAGGACGGCATCCCGCTTTTCACTTTTTCAGTGGTGGGGAGACCACAGAGAAACAATCCACATTAGATTCTCCACATGCATTAGGGGTTTGCAGACAAGGGACGCCAGTTCCAGGCTGGGATATATCATGATTAAGAGCACTCAAGGGAGGGCCCTGATTCCCTTGGTTAGGCATTATAAAGACGGAGGGCTCAAGGGGTACTCTATGAGTAAGTTTATGAGCAGCCCCAATTTTTTCTTCAACCTGCACAATTTTAGTTTCAATGGCCCTGATCACGGATGATAAGTAACTAGTTATGGTTGGTTGGATAGAGGGGCCCTGTGCACCCTCACCCCCTTGTGGGGTAATTTTCCTTTTGCCCATTATATGTAATAAAACTAGGTGTCATATATGTAACTGATCAGGAGGTCCTATCCCTGGAGTGTTAAATAGGACAAGGAGCTACCCAGGTACCAGACCAAATGTTGATCGCACACTGTGCTGCCATAGACGTGAGGCTAGCTGAACGTAAGCATGAGGCTGAATCCAGGCAAAGCAACTTACCTTTCTTCTCCCCAAAATGCAATTGTCAGGGGGATGGCCCAGCCCGGCCTCTACCGGTCGCTGACAGGCGAAGGACAGGCCCGCCCTTGGCCTGCGCACGTCCCGCGGTGCGGGGTTCCAACACCACTTTAGAGTGCGTAGGGGAATGCCTAGCCCCGCCCCCGGCCTTCTTGTGAGTTTTCTGAGACCTGGAGTTCCTGGCAGCAGCGTCCCGTGCGTCCCGTGGGGTGGGGTTCCAACAGCACTTTAGAGCGTGCGGGGGAACGCCTGGCCTGCCCCCTGGCCTCCTCTTGAGTTTTCTGGGACCTGGGGTCCCCGGCAGCAGCGTCCTGTGCGAGGTATCATTTTTATCAGCTGACCGAGGGGAACATTGGGTGGTAGGAAATGTTTACCAGCAGAGTGATCCTACAAAGAAAAGTGTGGAAAATTATTTATTTTTTTAGCTATATTTGGGGTTTGCAGAGGAGTCTGGGTAAAAAATGTTGGGGGATCCACGCAAGCCACACCTACCTGGACTCCTCCGGTGTCTAGTTTTCAAAAATGTCTGGGTTTAGTAGGTTTTCCTAGATGACTGCCACACCTGGGACCAAAAACGCAGGTGCTCCCTACCTGCAAAAACAGGTAGTTTTGTAATAGATCATTTTGAAGTGTCCACGTTGGGTTTTGGGGCGTTTCCTAACACGAGCACTGGGTCTACTCACACAAGTGAAGTACCATTTTTTTCACGAGACTTGTGGGAATGCTGAGTGGAAGGAAATTTGTGGCTCCTCTCGGATTCCTGAACTTTCTATCACCGAAATGTGAGGAAACAGTGTTTTTTTTGTCAAATTTTGAGGTTGGCAAAGGATTCTGGGTAACAGAACCTGGTGAGAGCCCCACAAGTCACCCCATCCTGGATGTGTCTATTTTTAAAAAAATGCACAGGTTTGGTAGGTTTCCCTAGGTGCCGGCTGAGCTAGAGGCCAAAATCCACAGCTAGGCACTTTCCAAAAAACACATCAGATTTCAATGTAAAAATGTGATGTGTCCATGTTGCGTTTCCTTTCGCAGGCCTTAGGCTTACCCACCAAGTGTGGTACCATTGATATCATGAGACTTGGGGGAACACAGAATAGAAGACCAAATGTTATTACCCCCGGTCTTTCTCTATACTTTTTCCTTCCAAATGTAAGACCATGTGTAAAATAGACGTCTGTTTGAGAAATGCCCTGTAATTCACATGCTAGTATGGGGACCCTGGAATTTAGAGATGTGCAAATAGTTACTGCTTCTCATCACCTTATCTTGTGCCTATTTGGGAAATACAAAGGGTTCCCTGATACCTATTTTTGACTCTTTATATTTTACCTAATAAATTGCTGTATACCTAGTAAACAATGAAAACCCATTGCAAGGTGCAGCTAATTTATTGCCTCTAGGTACCTAGGATTCTTGATGAACCTACAAGCCCTATATATCCCCGCAACCAGAAGAGTCCAGCAGACGTAACGGTATATTGCTATTGAAAATCTGACATCGCAAGAAAACGTTACGGAGTAAAACATGGAGAGAAATGGCTGTTTTTTTTCAGCTCATTTTCAATACGTTTATTTCAGCTGTTATTTTCTGTAGGAAAACCTTGTAGGATCTACCCAAATGACCCCTTGCTGAATTCAGAATTTCGTCTACCTTTCAGAAATGTTTGGTTGTCCAAGATCCAGCTTTTGTTTCACACCCATTTCTGTCAGTAACTGGAAGGAAGCTAAAAGCACAAAAAATAGTAAAAATGGGGTATGTCCCAGTAAAATGCCAAAATCGTGTTGAAAAATTGGGTTTTCTGATTTAAGTCTGCCTGTTCCTGAAAGCTGGGAAGATGGTGATTGTAGCACAGCAAACCCTTTGTTAATGCCAATTTCAGGGAAAAAACACGTTTTCTTCTGCAGCACTTTTTTCCTGTTTTTTGCAAAAAAACGAAATGCTTGCTGAATTTTGGCTAATGTCTTGGTCTCCTCCAGGGGAACCCACAAACTGAGTACCTCTAGAATCCCTAGGATGTTGGAAAAAAGGACACACATTTGGTGTGGGTAGCTTATGTGCCAACAGCCAAAAAACAGGCCTGGCATCAAAAGGGGGGGGGGGGGGGGAGCCTGGCATCGAAGGGGTTAAGCACTGTGCTGTCTCCCCCAACGTAGAGGCTCAGTGCGTCATTGTGTTATTATATTTTTTCACAGGAAAGGTCAAAAGAAAGTACCACAAGGCTGCCGGTTGCAGGAGGGAAACAGGAAGGAGTTTAAAATTAGTAGCATTGTATGTTGATTGCTCACTGACAAACTGCGGCCACCGAACAGAAGAGTCTGTTGCTAAAGGAGACAAAAGACTCGCACAGTCTGAGGCGTGTTCCTGTAATCTGAGAAAGCTAGGCTAGTAATGAGAAGCTGAGAGTCTTCGGGTCTTTTGTTTCTCTGACTGCCTTCTTGAAGTACTTGCGTTTGCGAGTTCTGTGCTTTAAGTGTTTTATTCCTTAACGAGCAGAAATCTATTAGGAGAAAGATCAACTGTTAAGCATTAATGAAATGGGCTAACCCCCATAATGTCCTTCCTCCCCAACCCTGCTCTGTTAGATCTCGTTTTGAAGCAGGAACAATTGTCGCCATGTTACCTGCAAAGTGAAGGATGAAAGTGCTGTGCGTCACTCTCAATAAAAATATATCATATTGGAGAACTAAATATATTTTCAACCCTGAGGAGTTGACAACGATTTCACCACCATTAAACAACAATTGAAAGTTAAAGTGCGAGACAGCAGAGCCCAAAGTTCCTTAATACTAATACCAGAATTGCCAAGTTCACCTTTAACTAACATGTATTGGTAAACACATTAGGTTTCGCCTATGTGATTAATAATACGCGTTTTATTTGTTGTAAGTTGTAGCTTGGTGAGCAGCTGTGCAATATAAGTTACTGAAACTCCATTAAAGTGTTATTACATGTTTATTGAGAAAGTCAATATATTGCGCTGGACACACTGGGCCATATTTACAAGAAAGTGATGTGCCCTTTTGTTGCTGCCCCCTTGCATCCCCTAACGCCACCATGGTAGCGCCGTATTTACAATACAGTGCACCATAGCGCATGTTAGAGGCAATAGTGTCATTTTTTTTATGCTGTTGTAACACTATACTGGATAAGCGTTAAAAAAAAAAAAAGACGCTGATCCAGTATAGTGTTAAGCAGCCCTTGGAATCAAGCAGACATTAAAAATGACGCTAGAAATGGCGCAATTAAATCTTGTGGATTCGATTGCGCCATTTGTAGCAACCCTCTAATTAGGGAACTCCTCCTTTGCATACATCATGCATATATTATGCATGATGTGGTGCAAAGGGTTTACAAGGTCGAACAAACCTAGTTTGCGCCACCTTGTAAATTTGGCACTATGGTAATGGCCTGTTAGTGTCACATTTGCAGCAAAAATGTTGCCGCAAATATGGTGCTAAGGAGCGCAAGGGCCTTGTAAATCTGGCCCAATGTGTCTGGAACGGCTGACATCCTGGCCGGGGCGGCTACCATTATTCTATTTGTGGACACATTTATGCCTAATTATGCCAGAGGTGTTCACTGTACTTCCAGCCAGAAATGGCTAGTAATAGGCCAAGGATGTCAACAGTATGTTAGAAATTTGCATTATTATGCCAGGGATGGATCTCTTCATGCCAAGAATGCATAATAACATGTCAAGCATGGCTATTGTTATGCCAAAAATGCACAGTTTATGCCAGAAAGGATTACAATTAGGACTAGAATGCTCTCATTGCTGCATTAAACAAAGTGGAGCTGAGATTAGTCTGCCACAGGGGACAAGAAAGAGGCATCATTGAATCAAAATGGTGGGACCTGATTGTCCATTATGGGCTCTCAATGCAGTTGATTGTTGATTTCTTTAAAAATCAACTTTAAACCATGCATCAGTGGCCACTTTTTCTATATGGGAAAGTCTTCATTACATTACATTGATGTCAAGTTGTTTGGGCAGTTAAACTACGCAGGTAGTATCTCATCAATGTTTCGTACTTAAAAAGAAATTGGAACTCTGGGGGCAGGGCTCAGGGCAGAAAGCAAGCCTTGTAAGTTATGGCATCAAGAGTAAGCACACGCTGAACTACAGGACAGTGTGTGACAGCCAACAGAAATGCAGAAAAAGTAAGCAGCAAGCACACAAACCAATGGAAAGTAAGCGCAGGATGTAAGCCCCTTTTAAGATTTAGGCCCATATTTATACTTTTTTAGTGCCGCATTTGTGTCAATTATATTTTGTAAGTTTTCACCGCTTTTGCATCAAAATACGACACAAATGCGGTGCAAAAAAAGTATAAATATGGGCCTTATACTAAACACAATGGATTTCATAGAGCAAGCACTGTGCAGGCAAAACCTAAAAATAAGTGACATATCAAAAAGTAAAGACAAAACACAGTGAAACTGATATTAGTATCAAAGAAATGTAACAGTGTATCATTCACAATTGCCTTCAAATTAAAAGCTAACCACTTTATTTGTGCACACATTACGTTCACATGAACCAAAGTTCCAAATGACCAAGGGCTGTTTCAGTACAACAGAATGATAGATCCCACAGGCCCCATTTTGGGCTTAGATGCCTTTGGATCAATTTCACAGCATAAAGCAGTATGGGTAAGAATGGTCAGTGCCAAACAAAATACTGAATGATCTTTAGATCTGAAACACTAATTACTGATTAATATGGGGGTTGGTTGGAGTAAACTCTCCAATTTACTCTTCTTTTCTATAGAACTGCTAATTCCAAAACTGGCCATTCTCCTTTATAACTGCTATGAGGCCGCAAATCTAGTTCTTTATCAGCACCTTGGTGGCTGAAAAGGAAAGTAGGTGTACACTATGTTGAAAAAGGCAATATATGAAAATGTAAGGAAGACATGGGACAACTATAAGAGGAAATGAAACAATACATGTTGCTTAAAAGAGAAAAAGCTTTCTGCACTTTTATTCATATAGATTGCTTGGTTTGCGTCCAGTTATTGAGTAATCACATGAAACAATTTGCAATGTGGTCCAATTCTGTCAAGGTTGCCAAAGATTTTAAATGGAGCTTTGAGAGTAGAGGGTGGAGTGGTATAAAATCTGAATAAAGTATCAGTGTGTTGTGGTTGTTTGAGCGGAGGTGTAATGGAGAAACAACTTAGACATCAGCAGCCCCTCCTGGCATACATGACAACTGTAACACTACTGGGCAAGATGCTGGCCCTCACCACATGGAAGTCTGTACCATGGAGGCAGCTGCTTGCACATAGGGTCACCTCTAGGCTCCCCACAGTCTTCAGCCCTTGCTATCCAGCAACAACTTTCATGGCAGCCCCTCCTGGCATTCAGATTCCTTCACCTTGCACAGCACTTTACTCATGGCTTTGTTCACAGTGGACTTCTCCTAGCACACGGGGATCACCAACTCAAATATGCACTGGGGCAATAGCCCAATCGGTGCAGCAGCCATCTCGTCACACCTAGCACCAGGGGTCCAATTGCCTGCACTCCCAACTTGACCTTGTTCTCTCCAATGCCCTCCCCTTCCACACAGGGCACACTGGTCTTGGCAAGCAGACAGGCACTGGTGCTCCAGAATGGGTGGTCTTGGTTTCCCTGGGTGATGTCCCTTCACTCAGCAAGGCCTTGGCCCTTAGTCCAGGTCACAGGCAGAAGTCTTACAGAGCCTCCCCTAATCACACGGCTGTCTGGCTGCTTTGACCATGACACATTTTTGGGGTCTCAATCCCCTTCTTATAGTCCATTTCCAGACACTAAGATGGTCATTCTGACTTTGGCGGTTTTCAAACACCAGGACTGCAGTGGCGGTCTTCACTGCCGGTGGTGAAGACCGCCAGATTACGAGTGGGGCGGTTTGTCCTGTGCCAAAACACCACTTACCCGTTCCTATCGGTAGGGCAGTTGGACCTGTCGGGCCAGAGATGAGGAACTCCAACCCGGCGGTCCACCCTGTATCACGGGTCCATTTTCTGCCAGAGATTTCATGACAGTTGACGACTCCCCCATCTATCCAAGAGCCCCCACCCCCTTCCATTAAAACATTCCCACTACCTCACCTCCCCAAACCCCCCACCCGATCCCCGTACTTACTCTCCACTCCCGCATACAACGCACACCTGACAAGCGCACTCACAACACCCTTACACTCACACACACATGCAACATCCTCCAAATACATACACATACACGCACAATACGCCCACTCACTCCATTCACCCCCATTGACACGTATACACACTCTATCCCACACCCCCTCCTTTCTCAACATACACACACACACAACCTCCACCCCTGTCTACATGCATGCACACAAGCATCACCATATTTACACACAGACACACACATGCACGCACAAAAACTCCCCTCCCACCCCCCCATTCATGACATGCATACACACACACATCCATTCACACACCCCACTCACCTCCCCTTGCGGAGGACACTTACTTCATCCGACGAGGTGCTCCTCCCTGAGGGGACCGGACCCAGTGCCCCCACCGCCGGAAGCACCTTGCCATCAGGACATCACCAGGCCATATTACTGCTCGTAATATGGTTGGCAGAGTCCTTTTGATGGGCTGGGGCCGGCAGTGCAACCGCCTCTGTGCCTCAGGTCGCCAGCACAACTACTGGAGGATTTCCACCCAAATTGTGGTGGTGTACTTGTACTAAGGTGGTCTTCTGGTGTCCGCGGCTTCGACGGTCTACAGAAAAGCCCGCTGAAGTCGGCATGACCACCAAAATGTGATTTAGGTTGGTGGTTTGAAGTTTTATTTTAGGGTTCTGTTTCTTTTGAAATGCACAGTTTTCTTGTCTTTTCTTCCTCTTGAAAGGCTGTTTGTAACAGCAGGAGACACTATAAAGCTGGTAGTCCCACAACACAAGCCATGGAAGTGACTAGAGTTCACACCTGGGTGTCCGCCACAGTGCTATATTAATCTGGGGCTCCCAGCACTACTCTTTATGATTCCCTTCTCAGCCCCATCCCCTACCTGAGATGTGTCGAGGCCCTTTCCCTGTGATTCCTCAATGAATCATGCTCTTTGTACAGGGGAGTTTCTTTCTTTACAGTGTGTCCCACCAAGCTCACAAGAATGCAGCACTACACAAATCTGTCTGGGATAAATCTTCTACACCTCATGTCTTCACCTGGCAGACCTGGGCTTTCCAAAACGGAACCCAGTGTTCTCCATGTAGTGTACCAGTGCAGGCACACTCACTATCGGTGTACATACTGTGCAGCACCCTCACCTCCATTATTTTGCAGCCCCAGGAGCACGTATGTTCAGCACACATAGGCCCTCATGTGGACATTGGTGGTAAAAACTGCCTACTGCCGCAGCGATGGCCGCCAAAAGACCGTTGCTGCGGCTACCATCCGTCCGCTATAATCTGACCATAGCCGGATTTTGACCATAAGAAGGGCAGAAATCTGGCTGTGGCCATTCTGGTGGATGGCGGTAAGGTGGCGCTGCTACCACCAGCAGCGCCACGCCAGTAGACCGCCGCCAGCCGTTTTATGACAAATAATACAGCCTGGCAGTGTTCTGCTGGCGGTAGCAGCGCACCGACCCGTCCCCTGCCTGAAGACCCCCCTGGATCCAGGTAAATCGGGTCTCTGATAGGGGAGAGGGTGGGGGGTGTTGTGGGGGTGCGTGCATGTATGTATGAGTGTGTGCTTGAATGCAAGTGTGTGTGTGGTGTTTGCGTGTGTGGATGAATGTGTGTGAGTGCATGGATGAATGTGTGTGAGTGCATGTATGTATGGTAAGGTGTATGCATGTCGGCATGTATGTTATGATGTGTGTGCGGGTATATGCCTAAATTAATGTATGCATGCGTGTATGTATGTGTGGATGAGTGTGTCTGCGTGAGTGTATGTGTTTTGGGGTAGCATGGATATACGGGGGTGGGGGCATCTGGCGAGTTGTTGGGGGGGGTGGGGCCCTCCTATCTGTGACAGGGAAGGAGATCCCTGTCACTGATAGGGCCTACCACCATGGTTTTTGTGGTGTAACGAACTCCACGAAAACCATGGCGGTAGGTAGGGACATAATACCGCCTGTGGCACAATGACAGCCGCCGGGCTGGAGAGTCTCATCTCCAGCCCAGCGGCTGCTACTGCCATGGCAGTTGGAGTGGTACATTGGCGGGTTGGATAATGTGGCGGTAAGTACCGCCAGCCTATTGGCCATACTACCGCCACATTAGCACCGACCGCCTGGGTCATAATGACCCCCATAATCACTATGTGTACACTGTTCAGTAATGTATTCTTTCTGTACTGTGAAATTAAATCTCCCCTTGGGAATTAAGTGTAAGGGGCCCTCTCTCTTATTGGATTTTCTTTCTATACTGTGCCATGGTGTGCTACATGCAAGCATACCCACTGCTAGTAAACACATTCCCTATGCTCGCACTACATGCTCACAATACAGCACGAAAGTATGTCCCCTCAGATTTAACTTTGACTCAGACAAAGAATGTAGCTGATTGTTGATTCAACAGAGACCCATGCAACAACCAGGAACACTTTGTAGCAGCCCCATTGGTCTTGATGCATATACTGCACATACATGGCGGCCATCATTGGAGGAGGTCTTTTGCTTTTCCTAGAACATGCGCCCACATGTCAAGGTGCAGCTTCTTTTTATCCTTCAAACAAATCATGCTGCATTTTCTATACAGGCTCTCATTCAGTGGAAACTGCTGTTTCCGTCAAGGTATGATTTATGAAGGTTGGAAGCATCTGCTTTTTCCTTATTAAAATTTTTAATTGCTGCTCTTTTTTCATTCCTGGGGATAATTGTAACTGTTTTAGGATCTGTCTTTAGGTGTTCTTAGTTTTACTAGATGAACTAACATACTGACATCATTTCAATCTGACTTGCTGTTACTACCTCATTTTTGCTAACACCTTCACTTACTGTGGGACTTATTTTGCAAATTTTTTGGGGCATCACACAGAGCCTGTTAGATCTTGCATTTTCCTTCATTAGATTAAATTTCACTCAAAACATTATCTATTTTTCTCCTTCTGATGGCCATTTTGATTGGGCCCTGGAGAAAAGCAGGTCAGTGTTCTAGGGCCGACCCTGTCAATGTGCCCAACCACAGATAAAAAAAAAAAAACTAGCCGATGTGCGTCCTGCAGCAGACGTGCCGCCGGCAACAAAGGCAAACCCATCTGCGCCTGTCTGATCCCAGACTACGCTATGCGTTGGAACCCCTGCTCAATTTTTGCCCCAGACAAACTCTAGAGAACAGCTTATTCAGCTTAATAGTTCAGGTAGGAACCTTTTACGTAATGCTCTTAACTTCATAGAGGGTTGGAAGAATTTTAATTGTACCCATTGTCATTGTGTGTGTCACACTAAGTCCACAAAGCAAGATGGAGCTACTTCCCAAACCCCGCAGCAACCTCCTTCACTTCTAAATGTATTGAAGCCTACTTGTACATTGATTAAGACCCAATCAGTTATCAAACATAAATTTGAGTTTTTTAAGTATTTAGATGTACATACATCGGATATAGCTTTTGATGAACTGAAACCTGAGCAGATGAGACCATGATTATTTTCAGATTCTCCGTGAGCCGACAAAAATAATTGACAGTGAGGCAATTATTTTTAGATATAAACTGACAAGTAACTCAACTTTCAATGGACTCCTGATTTATAGACCACCGGGACCCAAAGCTAATTTATTTGCATCCCTCTATTATTATTATTATTATTATTATTAATAATATTATTATTATTATTATTAAAAGAGCTTATAAAGAGGAAGCAGCTACCGACAAAAGGGTTTCCCAGTGCTTGAAGACAGATCTGTCAGTCATATCTAACTACTCAAATAACCAGGTCTTCAGCAATTTCCGAGAGGTTGACAAAGTGCAGCTTATCAAATTTGTTGGAATACTGTTCAAAATCTTGTGGCCCATATTGGCAAATGACCATCCTCTAGAGCAAGTCTATTTTACTCTTGGAATTACGCATTAAGAAAGATCACTGGAGCATAGTGAATGAGTCAGGAGATAAGGTTTCACTAGTCCGTGGAGATAGCAAGGGCCAACTCCTGATCTGGCACGGTGCACAAAGCAAAGAGTTTTAAATTGAATGCCCTTCTCCACCTTAAGCCAGTGCAATTCCTTCAGTAGAGAAGAAGCTGATGCACTTTTTTGGAGTCTGTAAAGTAGCCTGGCTAAATAATTTTGCACCACCTACAACCTTCTTAGAGAGCCTCTATCTGCTCCCAAAAGAGGACATTGCCGTAGTCCAATCTAAATAGAATCAGTGCCTGAATGACTGTCCTTTGACCAGAGAAAGGAAGAATCCAGTGGAATCTTTGCAGCCATTTCAGAACCTCAAAACACATGGCAGCCACCTTCACAACCTGAGGCTTCATGGACAAGTTGTAGTCCTGTCAGAAGCTGAGGGTTTTCATCCTTTGAGCTAGTACAGGAAGTTTGCTTACATTTTGAGGCCAATGCTGTGGGTCCATAGGACCCAGTTTTTTTCCAGTACCAGAACCGCCATCATTTTACCCATTCAGTGTCCAGGCGTGCAAGTTCATCCACAAAGCAACACCGGCCAGGCACAAATTCAAGACCACAGAGGAGTAATCCTGTGTGGAAGACAGAGAAAAGATAATTTGTGTGTCATCCACATAGGAAAATATGGTCAAGCCAAAGCTCTCCACAAGTTCCGCCAAAGGCAGAACATAGATGTTAAACAGGGCTAAACTTAAAGCAGAACTCTGAGGAACCCCTGAAGTAAGAGCATGTCTTGTGGAGGAAACATTAGCTGAGGAGACCTGGAAGGTACGGTCTCTCCAGAAAGTCGGCATCCAAGATAAAGCAATGCCTTTTAGCCCTATAGAACCCAGTCTTTCCAATAGCAGAGCATGCAACACAGTATTGAAAGCAGCACTGAGATCAAATAAAATTAGCTCTGCAGTCCTGCCCTCATCCAGGAGCCACCTGAGATGTTCAGTGACTTCTAAAAGGGCAAATTCTTTACTGTGTCCTGCTCTGAACCCCGACGGAAAGGGGAGTAACAGATTATGGGCCTCATTATAACATTGGCAGTATATACCGCCTACCGCCGCGGCGATGGCCGCCAAAAGACCGTTGCGGTGGCTACCATCCGTCTGCCAAGTTATGACCACAGCTGGATTTCCGACAGAAGGATGGTGGAAATCCGGCTGTGGCCATGACGGTGGACGGCGGTAAGGTGACATTGCTGCCAGCAGTAGCGCCACGCCAGTAGACCACCACAGACCGTATCATTACACATGATACGGCCTGGCGGTGTTCTGCTGGTGGACAGCGCCCGTCCCATCTCCTGCCACAGGACCCCCTCACAAAAGGTAAGTCGGGTGCTCCGACAGGGGAGGGGGTTGGGGGGTGGGCTGTGTGTGTGTGTGGTGGGTGTGTGTGTATATCTGTGCGTGCATGAATGCGGACGTGTGTTGCGTGTTGTGTGTGCATGTATGGATGTGAGTGCGTGTATGTTGTGGTGTTTGTGTGTGCTTGTATGTATGTAAGCGTGTGTGGATATGTGTGTGAATGGATGTCTGCATGCATGCTTGAATGTGAGAATGAGTGTGTGAATGCGTGTGTGAATGAAGGTACATGAATGAAGAGGGGGTGTCTGGAGAGGGAGGGGGGTGGGGGAAAGCTGGACAAGGGGAGGGGAGCGGGGAAGACCCCTATCAGTGACAGGGAAGGAATTCCCTGTCACCGATAGTGCCTACCGTCATGGTTTTCGTGGAGGTACGGAAGCCACGAAAACCATGGTGGTAGGTGGGGTCATAATCCAGCAGGCGGGTTAGTGACGGCCGCTGGGCTGGAGACTGAAGTCTCCAGCCCGGTGGCAATTACCGCCGTGGCGGACGGTGTGGTACATTGCCAGTTTGGCTTGAGCCAAACCGCCAATGTCTTAATATGGAGAAAAGTACTGCCAGCCTGTTGGCAGTACTTTTCTCAATTTTACCGCTGTCCACCGGGGTCATAATGAGGGCCTATGTGTCTCCATAAAGACAGACATTTGTCTGTTGGCATGATTTTCCAAGATTTTACCCATTAGAGGAAGCATCAAAATAGCTCCATATTTGGGTCAATTCAGTAAGGTTTCTTCAGGAGGAGCAAAATCATGGCATGTTTCCATGGTTGAGGAATGCACTCTGCCTGTAAGGAGTAGGTCAGGAGGTTCAGCAATAACTGTAGAATGTTAGTATACAAAGCAAGACGTTTGGCTGGAGGGAGAGGATCTGTGGGAGAGTCAGATTTTATGGACTTTATTAGTGATCTGAGTAATGGCAGATCAACGTATCCCAAGTGTTGAGTTTTTGGCCAGCAAGGGTAGGGTATGTAGAGGTAGGAGTTATGGCCTACCAGATGGGATCCTCCATAGCTGAAGGTGCCATCTTAAGGCATGGCTGAGGCCAAACAGGCCCCTCCAGTTTTAGTGGGAGTAGAATAACTTCTACCATTTTAACAACAAAAAAAGGCCACTTCTTCACACTGAGTTTGGGGATGTAAGGCAGGGAAGCTACCTTGTGGGGGGTCAGAAAGTTGTTGAACTGCCCTAAACAGAGTTTTGTGGCAGTTGTCTGAAAGGTTATGCGGTCCGCATACAAGGTTTTGTGGGCAGTTCTAAAAAGCACATAATAGTGTTTCAGTTCATCTTTATACTTAAGTTTGGTTTCTTTGTCATATTTAGATCTCCATGCTCTCTCTAAACCCTTGCATCTAGTTTTCCCCACATGAAGCACCTTAGTGAACCAAGGAGCCAGAGGATGGGTCCGGACAAAATGAATACGTTTAGAAGGCAGGACCTCAAACAAATGAGTTCTGCAGCCAAGCATCAATTATAGCCTGATTACTCACAGCCACCTGGTCTTAGTTAGGCTTTGTGTTCCTTAGTTGGGAATTAAGGGCTGAGGTATCTAATCACGACCAGGCTCTGAACCTGGCCAGAGATCTCCCTTTCTCCCTACTGGGAGCCAATCGGGTTGAAATAGGAATTGGTACAGTGTGGTGATCTGACCACAGTAGGGGCATCGTAGAAGTAGTGCCAGGTTAGTTAAGTTAGAAGAAATTGGGTCCAGAAGGTGACCTGCTATATGAGTTGGGGTAGTGTCAGGTTCAGTTCTTCTATCAGAGCTTGCCCTGCACCACAAAGACTATCTCCTAGGTGAATATTCAGGTCTACTACTAGAATAAAATGAGCAGATTTTAGAATGAGGGGGGCGGAATATTAGGTAGTCATGTGCAATAATTCCCTGCATAACCCAGGGGCCGAAATATTAATACGCCAGATACAGTAAATTTAGGAGTCAGTTCCAGCATGAAGGAGCCCAATACACAAGCAGGAACAGACAATTCTTGAATTTTGCATGTATATTTTTTCTTAAGCAGAGTAGCGATTCCCCCACCTAATTTGTTTGGTCTATCCCTCCTCATAACGGAATAACCTTGGGGGAGGGCCGCTATAAAATCTGGCATAGAGGCCTCATGAAGCCAGGTTTCTGTAAGAAACATGGCATCAGGTACACGGTCCACCACAAATCGTAGAAAAATTGCTGATGTCTGGGGAGATAGTGCACATTGAGGTTGTAGAAGACAAACCTACTTTTTGCTTCATAATGCAAAACAGGCTTCTCCATATTTCCCCAGGAGTATCCATTTTTGAACTTGGTGAGTTTTTATGATACCGTCATGGGTATTTTTCCATTTTGTTTTTCAGCCTAAGGATGGTTAATTTTATTTTCATTCCTTAATACGTATGGTATCTAATGAGTTACACTCGCGCCCCCACGATGCACAGCTTCTCATCAATAATTTTATTGCAAATGTTAGTGATAATATGCCATAAAAGATGTCATAAATTATGTAACGTGTGGGGTAATTAGCTGTTCATGGCAAAGGTGTGAGTCATAGTTACCTTAGGGTATGAGTTATAGTTACTTGACATAACATGAACAGCTGAATTTCTATGGTTTTGAGCGTCTAAAATTTGAACCTAACTAATGTCCCTGTAACGTTTGTTTTTATAATTGAATTTCTATGTTTATTTGACACAGTGTGGGTTGGGCGAAGAGCCTAGCCTGACGCCCATCTCTGCCTCTAACCCCCCACGTGAATCCAACTTTTGGCGGCTGCAACTTTTCTTTCAGGTTGCAGCCAGCCAATCAGGGCCTTGCTTTGGCACGTAGATCTGTGCCCCTAAATATATAAATGTATTTTTCCTTTAATAACTCCAAAACATACAGAGCAAATTTGCATCAAGTAACATAAAGGGCTCTTTGCAGACCAAGAGCTAGCTTCCTGCCAAATTTGGTGTAATTCTGTCCAGCAGTTCAGGCTGTAGTGATGTCTAAAATCCTTATGTGTGACTGCACAGGGAAAACGTGTTTTGGGACCCCACGTTTTCTCAGCCCCCAATGACAAATCACCCCAAAACTTTCAAGATAGATGCTGAAGTGAGTGGCGTACTACTTTTGAAAATTTTGTGAAGATTCTTTGAACAATGCCAAAGTTATTTGCAAAACAAAACTAGGTCATAACTATAACTACCTACTGGCAACCGCTACTAGGTAATATATATACATATATAGTTTAAAGTACTAAGGACCTCATTACAACCCTGGCGGTCGGTGTTAAAGCGGCAGTAGCACCGTGTAGGAGGCTGGCCTGGCTTATAGTGGGTACCTGATGGTACTTACACCTTGTGCCAGGTCCAGTTATCCCTTATTAGTACATTAGTAGTTTTCTAGCAGCTTAGGCTGATAGAGGTAGCTATAGCACAGCAGCTTAGTCTGAACTAGGAGACATGCAAAGCTCCTATTATACCACTTATATCACATAGCACTATATCATAAGAATCACAATACTCAGAGTTACTAAAAATAAAGGTACTTTATTTTAGTGACAATGTGCCAAAAATATCTCAGAGGATATACTCCCTTAGGAGGTAAGTAAAATACACAAAATATGCACACAAACCAAAATCAGGTAAGTAAACAGTTAGAAAAGTAGTGCAATCACTGCAGAATACATTTGGATGCAATAGGCCTAGGGTCAACACAAACCATATACTCCAAAAGTGGAATGCGAACCCCTGGCCTAGTATAGTGTGTAGAGGGTCGCTGGGAGTGTAAGAAAACACTAAGGCTGTCCAAGATACCCCACCCCAAGACCCTGAAAAGTAGGAGTAAAGTTACCCTACTACCCCAGAAACACAGTAAAGTCGTGATAGGGGATTCTGCAAAGGCACTCAACTGACTGCAAACCACTGAAGACGGATTCCTGGACCTGAGGACCTGTAAAGGAAGGGGACTAAGTCCAAGAGTCACACAAGTGTCCGGGGGGGCAGGAGCCCACTAAACCCGGGATGAAGGTGCAGAAGGGCTGCCTCTGGGTGGAAAAAGCTGAAGATTCTACAACAAAGAAAGATGCCAGGAACTTCTCCTTTGCACAGAAGATGTCCCACGGCGTGCTGGAGGATGCAGAGTTGTTTCCACGCAGAAGACAACAAACAAGCCTTGCTAGCTGCAAGAGTCGCTGTTGAAGAAAATGGGTGCTGCCCGGGCCCAGGTAGGACCAGGAGGTCGCCCCTTGAAGGAGGAGACAGAGGGGGTACTCAGCAGGACAGAGCCCATACAGAAGCAGGCAGCACCCGCAGAAGCACTTGAACAGGCATTCAAGAAATCTGAGCACGGCTGTCGTCTCAACACTAAAAAGGAGGGTCCCACGAAGCCGGTGGTCAACTCAGCGAGTTGAGCAATGCAGGACGGAGTGCTGGGGACCTGGGCTATGCTGTGCACAAAGGATTCATTGCAAAAGTGCACAGAAGCCCTAGCAGCTGCAGTTTACGCAGTACACAGGATTACTGTCTGGCGTGGGAAGGCAAGGACTTACCTCCACCAAATTTGGACAGAAGGACAACTAGAATGTCTGGGTCACTTGGATCCAGCTCCTGTGTTCCAGGGACCACGCTCGTCAAGATGAGAGGGGACCCAGAGGACCGGTGATGCAGAAGTTTGGTGCTTCCGTTAGCAGGGGGAAGATTTCGTCGACCCACTGGAGATTTCTTCTTTGCTTCCAGTGCAGGGTGAAGGCAGACAGCCCTCAGAGCATGCACCACCAGGAAACAGTCGAGAAAGCGGGCAGGATTGGGCACTACAATGTTGCTGGTAGTCGTCTTGCTACTTTGTTGCGGTTTTTCAGGCGCCCTGGAGCAGTCAGCGGTCGATCCTTGGCAGAAGTCGAAGAGGGAGATGCAGAGGAACTCTGGTGAGCTCTTGCATTTGTTATCTGATGAGAAACCCTAAATAGCCCCACAGGAGAGACCCTAAATAGCCCTCAGAGGAGGATTGGCCACCTAACCAGGTAAGCACCTATCAGGAGGGGTCTGTGACGTCACCTGCTGGCACTGACCACTCAGAGGCCTCCATTGTGCCCTCACACCTCTGCATTCAAGATGGCAGAGTTCTGGGACACACTGGAGGAGCTCTGGGCACCATCCCTGGGGTGGTGATGGACAGGGGAGTGGTCACTCCCCTTTCCTTTGTCCAGTTTTGTGCCAGAGTGGGGATGGGGTATCCCTGAACCGGTGTAGACTGGCTTATGCAAGGAGGGCACCATCTGTGCCCTTCAAAGCATTTCCAGAGGCTGGGGGAGGCTACTCCTCCCTAGCCCTTAACACCTATTTCCAAAGGGAGAGGGTGTGACACCCTCTCAGAGGAAATCCTTTGTTCTGCCTTCCTGGGACTGGGCTGCCCAGACCCCAGGAGGGCAGAAGCCTGTCTTTGGGTTGGAAGCAGCGGTAGCTGCAGAGAAAGCCCCAGAGAGCTAGTTTGGCAGTACCAGGGGTCCATGTTGGAGTCCCGGGGATGCATGGGATTGGCACCCCAATACCAGATTTGGCATGGGGGAAAAATTCCATGATCTTAGACATGCTATGTGGACATGTTCGGAGTTACCATTGTGAAACTACATATAGGTATTGACCTATATGTAGTGCATGCGTGCAATGGTGTTCCCGCAATCACAAAGTCTGGGAAAATTGCCCTGAACAATGTGGGGGCACCTTGGCTAGTGCCATGGTGCCCTCACACTTAGTAACTTTGCACCTCACCTTCACTAAGTGAGGGTTAGACATATAGGTGACTTATAAGTTACTTAAGTGCAGTGCAAAATGGCTGTGAAATAACGTGGACGTTATTTCACTCAGGCTGCAGTGGCAGTCCTATGTAAGAATTGCCTGAGCTCCCTATGGGTGGCAAAAGAAATGCAGCAGCCCATAGGGATCTCCTGGAACCCCAATACCCTAGGTACCTAGGTACCATATACTAGGGAATTATAAGGGTGTTCCAGTGTGCCAATCAGAATTGGTGAAAATGGTCACTAGCCTGCAGTGACAATTTTAAAAGCAGAGAGAGCATAAACACTGAGGTTCTGGTTAGCAGAGCCTCAGTGATACAGTTAGGCACCACACAGGGAACACATAAAGGCCACAAACTATGAGCACTGGGGTCCTGGCTAGCAGGATCCCAGTGACACAGGCAAAAACAAACTGACACACGTAAAAATGGGGGTAACATGCCAGGCAAGATGGTACTTTCCTACACACCGCCAACAGGGGGTGGTAAAAAAAAAAATGGAATCATGACCACGGCGGAAACCGCCAACACAGGCATCCACATTAACACCCAGACCACCACGGCGGTAGCAACAAACACACGGCGGTAACCGCCAACAGTCAGGCAGAAGACAAGGTTCCACGCACTGTATTACAACAGGACTATCTGCCACCTTTTCTGGGGCGGTACCAAGGCCCTCAAAAGCACGGCAGAAACAGTGTTCTGAAGGGAAACGACTCACCTCTCGACACTCAAGGAAGAACCAGGATGCCAAGGAGCCCGAGCTGCACGTCCTTCCCATGCTGTTGTATCTGCTCATTTGCCAGGAGTACCAACACCGGCGACGACGACCACAGTGAGTACTGCACCTAGCCAACAGGGGAGGGGGGAGGAAAAAGAGTGACACACACATGCAACACCCCCAACCCCACCCTCACCCCCAACACCATATACACAAACACATACAACAACATTACATATACACCCCGTAACCCTCTGGAATAATGCAAAGACAAAAGGAATGGAGTCAAAGTAGTGTAATATTAGAAATTTAGAGAAATAGGTTAATGAATAAATAAATAGTATGTACAATATATCCAAAATGAGGGACAATGTCCACAGAAAAATAGTCTGTGGCCCACTGGACCATAACACATAGGCCAAACCCACACTTGACTCCTGCCTCAAAACGGAGACAACACTGCAGGGGCATCAGGTTGAAAACACACAGGCACCTCAGGGGGACAGGGAAGGGGGGTACCTCAGCCGGAAGATGGTACTACGCCACTGCTCCTGGAGGGGGCTACATGCCCACTGCTTGGTCCTTGGGAGTGCAAAGCCACAGTGTCTCACGTGGGTACTTTCCCCACTGCTTGGTCCTGGGGAGTGCAAAGCCACAGTCTCTCTAGTGGGTGCTTTGCCCACTGCGTGGTCCTGGGGAGTGCAAAGCCACAGTCTCTCTAGTGGGTGCTTTGCCCACTGCTTGCCCCTGGGGAATGCAAAGCCACAGTCTCTCAAGTGGGTGCTTTGCCCACTGCTTGCTCCTGGGGAGTGCAAAGCCACAGTCTCTCTAGTGGGTGGTTTGCCCACTGCTTGGTCCTAGGGGGTGCAAAGCCACAGTCTCTCTAATGGGTGACTTCTTCCACTGGTTCTGAAGGGGGCCTTGTGCCCAGTGTGCTTCATCCTGCCAAGGATAGGGTGAGTGGATGCCTTCTTTCACTGGTTCTGAAGGGGACCTTGTGTCCAGTGTGCTTCATTCTGCCAAGGATAGGGTGAGTGGATGCCTTCTTCCACTGTTTCTGGAGGGGGCAACGTGCCCAATGATGCAGCACTTGGGGGGTGCCAGGTCACAGTCCCTCACCTGGGTGTCAGAGCCACGAGATTTGCAGTGGCCAGGATGCATGATACTCCATGGAGGCAGGGCTACAGTCCATCCGCCGGCAGCTACGGCTGCACAGTGGTGGTAGTCCTGGTGCTGGTGGGGGTGTTGCCAGTGGTGGGGGAGGCTCCAGTCCTTCTCCTGCAGCCTCAGATGGCTGCCCACTGGGGCTGCTGCTGCTGGCAGTGGTGCTACTGTCGGCGGTGCAGGTAGTGGGGCTTGCGGCGGTGCAGGTGGCAGTGCTGGTCGCGGTGCAGGTGCCTGTGCTGCCAGTGGTGGGGGGGAGGCTCCAGCTCTTTTCCTGCAGCCTCAGACGGCTGCCCACTGGGGCTGCTGCTACTGACAGTAGTGGTGCTTGAGGCGGTGCAGGTGGCGTTGCTTGCGGCAGTGCTGGCTGCGGTGCAGGTGGCGGTGCTGGCGGTTGTGCTGGTAGCCACCAGGCCTTCACCTGCAGGTTCGGACGATTGAAGTGCCTTGGCTGGTGTTTTGTGTCCCATCCTGCCCTTGGCAGATGGTGGTGTGACCTTGGGTCTGGCAGCTAGAGTCTTTGATATGGCCTTCCTGGGTGGTTGTGGCGCCTTCTCCTTGCTGGATGCTGTCCCCTTCTTGAGCTTGCCAGGTGGCAGAATCTTCTTGGCCTTGGCAGGGGTTGGTGGCACACTGGCTGGGCTGACGGGTGCCCCCTTAGAGCCTCTGACAGCTTCAGAAACCACAGCAGACATGGACTTGGTGGCTGAGGTGCTGGGTTGAGTTCTGGCCACCCTGGCCCGAGGTGAAGGACAGGGGAGGGGGAGGGAAGAGGTCAAGGGTGGATAGGAAAAGCTTCTTAGGGACATTGGGGTGGGAAGAGGATGAAGGTTTGGGAGTGGAGGAAGAGGGAGTGGTTGTAGGAGGTGTGAATCTGCTGTGTTTGGGTGCAGGTGCATGAGCTGGAATCTGTTGTGAGGTGGATGGCTGTTGGGGGTGTGTGTGCTTATGTTTGTGCACTTTGGGAGGAGGGGTCACAGATACAGTGGGAGAGGACACAGGGGATGTGTGCATGGATGTGGGGGTGGTGACTGCCAGTGAGGGGTGTGTAGTGATGGGTGTGCTGGTGATGGATGTAGTGGATGAGGATGTAGTGCATGCAGGTGTGAGTGGTGATGCTACTGGGAGGGAGGTGGACGACACGGAGGAGGGGGACACAGTGGAGGCAGTGGATGTTGTTGTGTCTGAATGGGGATGGTGCTTGTGTGAGTGCCTGTGAGATGAAGTGTGGTGCTTGTGTTTGCCTGAGCCACTTCTGTGTGTTGATTTGGGTGAATGCTGGTCTGAAGGTGTGCTTGGGATAGGCTGGGGTTAAGGGGATTGGGACTGGGTAGAGGAAGTTGTAGGGGGGAGGCTGAAGACAGGGACAATGGCTGCCATCAGTGTGGAGGCCAGAGCCTGAAATGCTCTCTGTTGGGCTGCCACGCGAGAGTGAATGCCTTCCAGGTATGTATTTGTTTGTTGCAAATGCCTCTCGACACCCTGGATAGCATTCAGAATGGTTGACTGCCCAACAGTGAGGGATCTCAGGAGGTCAATAGCCTCCTCACTGAGGGCAGCCGGACTGACTTGGGCAGGGCCTGAGGTGCCTGGGGCGAAGGAGAGGCCCACCTTCCTGGGTGAGTGGGCACGGGAAACACGCTGAGGGGCTGCTGGGAGGGCGGTGCTGGTAGGGGGGGTGGCGGCTGTACCAGTTGTTGGGGTGGGCACAGAGGTGTCCGCCACCGCCAGGGAGCTTCCATCGGAGGAGGAGTCACTGTCTGTAGTGTTCCCTCCTGTCTCTGTCGTGGTGCTCCCCTCGTCCTCCGTCCCACTGGTGCCCTCACCGTCGGTGGATTCGGCCTCCAGGCCCATGTGGGATACAGCTCCCTCCGTCACCGGTGCCTCTGCTCCTCTGCCAGATGCTAATGCACACAAGGACATGCTGACAAAACAAAAAAGGAGGGGAGAGACAGAGGATACACTTGGTCAGTGCCAGCAACAACACTACCGTTGGCATACACAACACACAGGGAACAGCCCTATGCACTAGGCCATGCACTACCAGTTACAAAGATAGTCACCAGCCCTTGGGGTACATAGCATAACGCCATCAGCTGCACACCTGAAACCAACAGAGCCCAGACCAGTAGTAGATGCCCACTAACACCATTGGGGTTGGTGTGCTTTAGAGTCTGCCCAACAAGGGACCTACCCTGCCATGTTCGCCCTGGCCTAGGGGCACCCACAGTCCACATCCCCACCCAGGTAAAACCTTAACGCGTGCAAAGGCATGGTTCTGAATCTGTACTCACCCCCTTGTGGCTGCTGTGATGCCTTCTAGCGCCCATCCAACTCCGGATAGGCCACCGGCAGGATGCAGAACATCAGGGGGGTCAGGGTACGACGGGCACCCCTTCCTCGTTGGGTGGCCAGCCCCAGCTGGGCCTCTGCCGTCTTCCTTGTCCAGCGGCCAGGTCGTCCCACCGTTTGCGGCAGTGGGTGCTCTGCCTGTCAAAGACCCCCAGGGTCCGCACCTCCTTGGAGATGGCACACCAAATACCCTTTTTCTGATGGGAGCTGACCTGCAGGAAAAATACAGCAGAAAAGGCATTAGTCATACCATCCGGATTGTCATACTCATGGCCCACCATATCCCTTCCATATCCTTACGCACATACATTGACCACCATACATGCAGCACTCTGTCCAGGACACCTCAGCCCCCCCCCACATGTGGCTTACACACACAGCACTCCATACATTCATGGCCCACGCATCATGCTCACAGTGTACTCACTATGGAGTAAAGTGTACTGGGGGTAGGACCTCATCCACCAGTCTCTCCAACTCCTCCGAAGTGAAGGCAGGGGCCCCCTTTGCCCAGACACATGAGCCATTGTCGCTTCCTGACACAGGTCACAGCAGCACTTGCAGTGTAGGTCCTCTCCTGTAGAAGGTCAGGTTGCAAGTGAGTGAACAGATAGAAAATGGCGGTCACGTCTGTGGCGGTGCGTACCGTTACCACCGGCGTACATCGCCATTGGCTCCGGGAACCCATAGGGCCTAATGTTAACCAATGCGAAGTTGTGTAGCAATCGTCGACCGCTACAGCGCAAAACGCCAGTGGAATTACCTCATTTCCACTTGTCTCTCCTCACAGGTCAGGCAGCCGCCATTTCAGGGGGGCACAGGTCATGGCACTTAATTGCGCCACAGCAGACATTGGCACATCAACTGACTCTCGACTTCCCATACTGGTTCTGTAAATGAAGAGATGCATCATTAATTCAATAGATGTGTCAATATGATCCTCTGCTCACCGTTTTTCTCCCTAGACTTCAACCGCTGAGAATGAATATGATATGGAGACATCCTCCAGTGTACAGAACCCTGGTGAACCTGGCGACAATGGAGGACAGACAAATTATCCTAACCTACAGACTTGATAGGGCCACAGTCCAAGTACTGTGTGCCCAATTGGAGCCAGACCTGATTTCAGCTATCCGCCACCCCACAGGTATCCCCCCTCTAGTGCATGTCCTGTCAGTGCTCCATTTCCTGGCAAGTGGTTCCTTCCAAGCAACAGTGGCCATGTCATCAGGGATGTCACAGCCTATGTTCTCCAATGTGTTGACAAGAGTGTTGTCTGCCCTGCTGAAACACATGCGCAGCTACATCGTATTCCCACAGGTGGAGGATTTGGCAACAGGGAAAGCTGACTTCTATGCCCTGGGACATATCCCCAACATCATTTGTTACATTGATAATACACATGTAGCATTTGTCGTCCCCCCCGGAGGAATGAACAGGTGTTTAGGAATAGAAAAAGCTATCACTCTCTGAATGTGCGGATGGTGTGTTTGGCGGACCAGTACATCGCCCATGTGAATGCCAAGTATCCTGGCTCTGTGCATGATGCCTTCATCTTGAGGAATAGCAGCATTCCATATGTGATGTCTCAACTCCAGAGGCACAGGGTGTGGCTAATAGGTGAGCCCATGGTCCAGTTGATGTAGGTATATGAGTGTGGGGTTGTCCCTAAGGGTGAGTGTATGACTAACAGGTATCCCTTGAATATTTGCAGGTGACTCTGGTTACCCCAACTTCTCATGGCTACTGACCCCAGTGAGGAATGCCAGGACAAGGGCAGAGGAACGTTATACTGAGGCACATGGGCGAACAAGGGGGATCGTTGAAAGAACCTTTGGCCTCCTGAGGGCCAGGTTCCGGTGCCTCCATCTGACAGGTGGATCCCTGTACTACTCACCCAAGAAGGTGTGCCAGATCATCGTTGCATGTTGCATATTGCACAACCTGGCCTTGAGACACCAGGTGCCTTTTCTGCAGGAAGATGGGCCTGGAGATGGTCGTGTGGCAGCGGTGGAGCCTGTGGACAGTGAGGAAGAGGAGGCAGACGAAGAAGATGTGGACATCAGAAGATCACTCATACAACAGTACTTCCAGTGACACACAGGTAAGACACTGTGACTTCACTTTCCATTGCAGTTTTGTGTTGGCAGCCTGATTTTCCATATTGTATGGCTACTTACTGTACCCTTTGGCATCTCTATTTTCAGATCTATGTGCCCCAATCTGGCTCCTTCTCTGTTCCATGCTACCCACTACAGGTCATACCTATGTATACATGACTGTACAGTTGAATTGCAATGTTTACAGCTTGTTACACTAATAAATATTTGAATCAATTGACAGACTCCATATGTGTTAGTTCCAAGGGTGTTTGTTTATGTGCAAATAAGTGGAGGGGGTATTGCAAGGTGCTGGGTTGATGATGGAGTAAAGTCCAGGGTAGAGTCCAGTCTATTTGTATCACAGGTGCATTGTCCAAGGGGACATAGGAAGGGGAGCAATAGCAGTTCAAGTTGGACAGGGAAACAGAGTGGGACAGAAGGGTGACAATCAGGAGAGTCTTATTTCCTGGCGGGGTCTTGGCAATGTTCTCTGGCTTCTGCCTGGATCACAGGGACCATTTGTGGGGTGGTTCTCCTTCTGCAGGGGGTGGGGTGCTGGTGGCCTGTTGGTCCTGTGGTGGGGCCTCCTGTCCACTAGCACCGGATGTGGAGGGCTGTTCATCTGTGTGGCTAGTGTCAGGGGCCTGTTGGTGTGCCACTGCCTCCCTCATGGTGTTGACCATGTCAGCCAGCACCCCTGTAATGGTGACCAGGATGGTGTGGATGTGTTTGAGGTCCTCTCTGATCCCCAGGTACTGTCTCTCCTGCATCCGCTGGGTCTCCTGCAACTTGTACAGTATCTGGCCCAAGGTCTCCTAGGAATGTTGGTATGCTCCCAGGATCCCTGCAAGTGCCTCATGGAGAGTGGGTTCCCTGGGCCGGTCCTCCCCCTGTCACACAGCAGTCCTCCCAGTGTCCCTGTTGTCCTGTGCTTCTGTCCCCTGAACCATGTACCCACTGCCACTGACCCCAGGTCCCTGATCGTCCTGTGTTTGTGGGGTTGCCTGGGGTCCCTGTAGTGGTGGACACACTGCTGATTGACGTGTTCTGGGGACAGAGGAATGGGCCCTCTGGGTAGGTGCTGTGCTGGTGTTTCCTGAGGGGGGAGGCTCTGTGGTGGGTTGGGACTGTGGCAGGGTAACTGACTGTCCAGAGGTCTCTGATGGGCCAGGTTGGTCATCGTGATCCAGGCCTGCCGAGCTGCTGTCATCACTGTGGACCTCTTCAGGTGGGGGGGGACTGGATGTTGGTGGCACCTCTTCTCTGGTGACATTGAGTGGGGTCCTGTTGGGATGTAAATGCAGTGTTAGTGTATCTGCGTGTGCCATCTTGTGCATGGGTGTGTTTCCCTGTATGTTTGTGATTTCCCTGTCTACTTTGCCTTGTGTGAGTGGTGATTTTGTGGGCTAGGTGATTCTCTCTAATGGGCATGCTTTAGTGATGGGTGTCCATGCAGGTCTGTGATGGGTCCCCATGCATTGATGTAGCATGCAGGGCTTGGTTTTGGGATGGGTGGGTTGTGATAGTGGGGTATATGCGAGGTGGTGGAGTGATGGAGGTGAGGGTAGGGGTAGGAGTTTGTGATGGCAGACAAATATGGTGGGGGATATAATAGTAAAGATTTGACTTACCAGAATCCAGTCCTCCTGCTACTCCTGTGAGGCCCTCAGGATTCATGATTGCCAAGACTTGCTCCTCCCATGTTGTTAGTTGTGGGGGAGGAGGTGGGGGTCCACCGCCAGTCCTCTGTACGGCTACCTGGTGTCTTGCAACCACGGAACGCATCTTCCCCCGTAGGCGGTTCCACCTCTTCCTGATGTCATCCCTTTTTCTGGGGTACTGTCCCACGGCATTGACCCTGTCCACGATTCTCTGCCATACCTACATCTTCCTAGCAATGGACGTCTGCTGCACCTGTGATCCGAATAGCTGTGGCTGTACCCAGATGATTTCCTCCACCATGACCCTTAGCTCCTCCTCTGAAAACCTGGGGTGTCTTTGGGGTGCCATGGATGTGGTGTGAATGGTATGTGTGAGGGTGTGTGGGGTGATGTGTTGGGGTGTGTGCTGTGAGGTGCATGGATGGTGTATGGGTGATGTTGTTATGTGGCTCAGATTGAGTGGGTGCTCCTGACTTCTCTCTCTGTTAGCAATTTGTGGGTAATGTGGGTGTGTGTTTTATATTGGTGTGGGTGTGGTGTGTGTATGTGTGTCAGGTGTGTGTATTTTGAATTGTCCAATGTGGTGTAGTTTTGTTAGTGTGTGTGTGTCTATTTTGAGCGCAGCGGTGTGCACCGCCAATGGTTTACCACGGTTGCAAGACCATTGCGGTGATTCGTGGGTCCTGATACCGTGGACGTATTTCTGTTGGCGTAATGGTGTGGGTTTTGGCACCACCAGTTTATCACTGACCTTTGGTCTGGCAGACTTGTGTGGGTGTCTGTATAGTGGTGGATTTCTCAGTGTGGGTCATAATACCCATAGCAGTATACCGCCGCGGTCACGGTATGTTGGCGGCCGTCAGCACGGCAGTAAGCGCCATTTACCGCCAAGGTTGTAATGAGGGCCTAAATCTTAACTATATTAGTATATAACATTAATATATTCTAAATCACATAATTATTTCTTTTTAACAAATGTTTTATTAATTTTCATACACATCTTCCTTAATCCCGCTGCCATTTAGGTGGGGAGGGTGCGATCTAATGCTACCTCTCCTACCCCCCCCTCTCATAGTTTCCAACCATCATGTATGTCTCTGGGGTATGCGCTCCCCCTCCCATCCTCACCCCGCCGCACTGCCTCCTCGCACTCTCCTTTCATAGCTGTTTGGCAGTGGTACATATAAGGAAGTAAACTGGCTTGCTCTCGGCCTCTCCAAATGTTGCTCCTATTGTGAACTCTTACGGTCACTGTGCGCTATCAAGCCCAGGGCAGTCTCTGCCCTGTTGGAGTCGGGGGGAAATATTTAAGGTGAGGTGGAGTAAATGTCCGAGTGCACTGATGCATGTGGGTCCAGTGGTATAGTCAGGGCTTCAAAGGCTGTAGCGTCATCCACCGATCCCTGTCCTCTGTGAGCCTCCTGCCTTTTAATCACTCCCTCATATCCCACCCACTTCAGCATCTCCCACTTACAGCCCTTATAAGTGGGACCCTTGGTGTTCTTCCATAGCCAAATGATTTCCCTCTTGACTACGATGTATGCCAAGTCCTGACACTGACTTGTTAATTTAGTTTTGGAGGTATGGGAAAACCAATGAAGAAGTCAATGTCTCTGAGTACAGGGGATCGCTCAGTCTGTGACTGAGATCATCGTATTGGCAATTCTGCCCCAGTAATCTACTTACTGGGGGCAGGTCTAGAACATGTGTGGGAATTCCGCTTGCAGCTCTCCACAGCTGGGGCACTTTGCATCAATGTACCAACTGATCCTGCCCAGTGTAAGGTAGGCTCAGTGTAGTATATAGAGGTTAATTAACTTAAAGTGCCGCTTTCCCTGTGGCAGCAAAACTGCTTCTTGACACATCATCACACACGGACAACTGAGATGGCAAATCATATTAAAGACCCTACCATCAAGATTCTATAAAAAATGGACTCAACTCCATGGAGGAGTGGTGCACATTTATTGCAGTTATGAACTAATGGCTCACTATCTATTGTATGACCTTGGCCCCCTGAATTCTTGATTTTTTTTGTTTGAGTGTTTGATCTTGACTTTTTTTTACATTCTAGATTCTAGCGCTTCCCAATAGAGACTTGGCTCATCATCAGTATGTTTTGTTTCCTTGTCCTATAATACACACTCTACCTTTGGGTTATTGAGCCCGTTATGAGAGCCTCTCAACCATGCCAATCCCTTTTCCATCCATGGTCATGCTTCTATCATTATTAGGTTTTCTCAGGTACAGGGAGTGCAGAATTATTAGGCAAATTAGTATTTTGACCACATCATCCTCTTTATGCATGTTGTCTTACTCCAAGCTGTATAGGCTCGAAAGCCTACTACCAATTAAGCATATTAGGTGATGTGCATCTCTGTAATGAGAAGGGGTGTGGTCTAATGACATCAACACCCTATATCAGGTGTGCATAATTATTAGGCAACTTCCTTTCCTTTGGCAAAATGGATCAAAAGAAGGACTTGACAGGCTCCGAAAAGTCAAAAATAGTGAGATATCTTGCAGAGGGATGCAGCACTCTTAAAATTGCAAAGCTTCTGAAGCGTGATCATCGAACCATCAAGCGTTTCATTCAAAATAGTCAACAGGGTCGCAAGAAGCGTGTGGAAAAACCAAGGCGCAAAATAACTGCCCATGAACTGAGAAAAGTCAAGCGTTCAGCTGCCACGATGCCACTTGCCACCAGTTTGGCCATATTTCAGAGCTGCAACATCACTGGAGTGCCCAAAAGCACAAGGTGTGCAATACTCAGAGACATGGCCAAGGTAAGAAAGGCTGAAAGACGACCACCACTGAACAAGACACACAAGCTGAAACGTCAAGACTGGGCCAATAAATATCTCAAGACTGATTTTTCTAAGGTTTTATGGACTGATGAAATGAGAGTGAGTCTTGATGGGCCAGATGGATGGGTCCGTGGCTGGATTGGTAAAGGGCAGAGAGCTCCAGTCCGACTCAGACGCCAGCAAGGTGGAGGTGGAGTACTGGTTTGGGCTGGTATCATCAAAGATGAGCTTGTGGGGCCTTTTCGGGTTGAGGATGGAGTCAAGCTCAACTCCCAGTCCTACTGCCAGTTCCCGGAAGACACCTTCTTCAAGCAGTGGTACAGGAAGAAGTCTGCATCCTTCAAGAAAAACATGATTTTCATGCAGGACAATGCTCCATCACACGCGTCCAAGTACTCCACAGCGTGGCTGGCAAGAAAGGGTATAAAAGAAGGAAATCTAATGACATGGCCTCCTTGTTCACCTGATCTGAACCCCATTGAGAACCTGTGGTCCATCATCAAATGTGAGATTTACAAGGAGGGAAAACAGTACACCTCTCTGAACAGTGTCTGGGAGGCTGTGGTTGCTGCTGCACGCAATGTTGATGGTGAACAGATCAAAACACTGACAGAATCCATGGATGGCAGGCTTTTGAGTGTCCTTGCAAAGAAAGGTGGCTATATTGGTCACTGATTTGTTTTTGTTTTGTTTTTGAATGTCAGAAATGTATATTTGTGAATGTTGAGATGTTATATTGGTTTCACTGGTAATAATAAATAATTGAAATGAGTATATATATTTTTTTTGTTAAATTGCCTAATAATTATGCACAGTAATAGTCACCTGCACACACAGATATCCCCCTAACATAGCTAAAACTAAAAACAAACTAAAAACTACTTCCAAAAATATTCAGCTTTGATATTAATGAGTTTTTTGGGTTCATTGAGAACATGGTTGTTGTTCAATAATAAAATTAATCTTCAAAAATACAACTTGCCTAATAATTCTGCACTCCCTGTATTTTTAGAGTTTTTTTGTGCTGCCGCTGCCACCGTTTTTGCTTTGACCCTGGACACTGTGCATTATACAATTTACTATGTTTATTAATGGCTTGCCATTTACGATGTGCTCTCGTATATTCTAATTGCTGCTTTCTGCAATTACATCATACAGGATAACTTCTTTGAGAACTGGACATTGTTGTTTATATGTTATCTTTTTGTATATATTTCAATTTTCCATGTGTGTTATGATATTCTCTCTATTAAGGTATAATACCCTTGCCTCATACAATTACACCATCCAGGTTGATCGCAAACCATGGCTCAGTATGCGCTTTCCAGAGCTTACAGAGCTTCCCCTGACACATCCTCCCAACTTGAGGAGTCCACACATCTCCACAAGGACGTTCCATGTCCCATGCTTCGCTCTGGGATGAGCATCAAATCTGTAGTTTGAGGGCAGTGACCCTGAGCCCCGAGACACTGACGATCGACTACGCTGCTGTCACTGTGATTCTCAGATCACGGCATTTCCTTTTACATTGACACTCCCAGGCTATATTCCTAAACACCGGTATGTGCTTCCCTCTGGGGCTCCTAGCCACACCGAGCATTCTAATGATTCTCGGGTAAGTTTCTTCACCGATCATATTGCAAGGAGTATGTTTAAATACTGTGGGGCTCATTTATAAGCCCCTTGCGCCGCCGTAGTGTCATTTTTTTTACACTATGGTGGGGTAGAACAATACCCCACCCCACACCACGTTTACGAAGTGGCACAATGGCACCATTGCGCCAGTCTGTAAGCCTTCGTGCCACATTGTACCTGCGCCAGGTATAATGTATGTGGCGGAGGCATTCCCCCGCAAAAAGCCCTGCAGGAATGGTGCATTGAAATCTACAAGATTTCACTGCGCCATTCTGCGTCATCACAGTATCATTATTTTAACTCCTGCTCAGGGCAGGTGTTAAAGTGATGCTGTGCTGTTTTCAATGGGCTCCCCTTAGCATTGCTGGACTAGTGTCAAAATGTTTGACGCTAGTCCAGCAATGCTAAGGTTTAGCCCTTGTAAACACTGTGCTCCACGGTGCCCTGTACTATGAATACAGCGCTCACATTGCGTCGTTAGGGGGCGCAGGGCAGCACAAGAAAACTTGTGCATCAATCGCGATGCACCAGTTTCTACTAAATGAGGCCCTGTGTTTGGCCGCTATCTCAAATTGCCCAATTTGATTATTCTTTCAGCCACAACCCTGTGAGTATCATTACATTAATTCCTGCACCTTGGTGTTATCTGATTTACTCGCAGTACTTATTCCCAGAGCATCTGTTCTTCCACATTGTTCTGTGACCTCTTACATAAGCGCTCCTGCACTACTTGTCTGACAGATGATAGCTGCACCTAGCCCAACAGCTTACTTTATCCTTCTTGTCTCCCTATCATTGTTTAGGTGCTGCCCCTGGGAGTACTAATCACATACTGCAGCAAATGTAACTCTGCCATTCTGAAATGACTTTATCTACACAGGAACCGTCTCTTGACTAATTCTCAAACCAGTATGTATATAACACTTCATGCATTCCTTTGGACCCATATGTAATTTCCTCGTGCTAATTTTTCTTCTCTACCCTTATTTCCCAAGATCATCCCCTGTCCTGATGAGACCCTCTTATTCTCCCATAGGGTCAAAACACAGATGATAGCTCACAGACAGACCGTTGTTTGAAAATACCACTATGGGAGTTAAGCCTAGTGGCACTGTATTCTCTAGAAATATATTTTGGATATGGCTGTCTGATAATACCAATGTACCTATTTACACATACTCTATCACAATTTGTCATTTGGTTATGATTCTTTCACTTTGGGTTTTGCGTACTTGTCACAAATGGGTGCAATTCTGCACATTAAAATTGCATTTTCCAGTTTTAAAAAAATACATTTGGATGACTTGATAGTAACTACTTCATACTGGTTTTCATTTTAAGGATTGAATCCTTACAGTTATTTTATGGTCTCATTGTATATTTTGTGCGTATGATTTCCATGTGAATGCCTGTTTAAACTTTGTTTTAGTTCAGTCCTGGGTAGCTGTCCCTCAAGCTTTATCAAAGGGTCAAATGTAAAGCATTAAGAAGTACCAAAACAGTTGAATAAGAAGAAAACGCAAGATAATTAAAATCCAACACCCATTTATAAAAATATTTTTTTATCTTTAAATAGACATCTCGATGACAAGAATCCACTAGAGGGTTCTAGAGATATGAACTTATAAAGAAACAATAAATCATAGCTTTTCACTAAATGCAATAAATCTTTCTAATCTACCACAACTCACGGTTTAGGGTTAGGTTTAGCCACAACAACACAATTTGAAAACAGCTATATAGGCCCTCTTATGGGGACTATCTCCGACAGAGGCAGTCACAGGGATGAGTCAGGTCCAGTTCCACAGCTACCTCTTGGTTCAAGCAGTCTCCTGTCCAGTTCCAGGTCCTATGGGGGAACTGCCATAGAAGACAATGGAGTGGTCCTGATGCAAGGGATGCAGGATGCTGAAGATGCGCAGCGATATTGAGAATGCTGAGCCAGTGTCAGGGATCTTCCTGTGGCCACCCTGAGTACAGGGGTGACTTTGTCCGCAAGGGTCGATGTCCCACGAAGTCTTGGTGATGTCCAACAGAAAACCAATGGCCACTAATCCAATGGTCTCCAGTTACAGTAAAACCAGTTATCCATTAATTCAAAGTAACTTCTGTGCTGACTGACCAAACTTCACTCTGATGGCTCTTCTGGTCCAGCAGAAAAAGGTGAAACTTCTGAGGGTCAGTGTTCCCAGCCTGCACCTCAGCATCCAGTTGTGGTCAAGTGTCTTGGAGCTGGATTCTCAAAGTTCAGGCTTCTCAGCTTTTATGGCCCTGTGACTGTAACAGAGAGTCAACCAACTGACTCTTGGAGTCACCTTTTCTCTCTGGGCCTCGAGTACACCTTTTCTATGAGTGGGACACCAAAGGCACAGTCCTTTCTTTGCTAGCCCATGATACAACAGATACAGTCCAGCCTTTGATGCATCCTCTCCTTTCTGGTTTTCAGGAAACCGCAGGGCAGTACTTCTTCGGTCCCCTCTGCTGTACAGAAGTGATCTGACTTCTGGGTCCCACTTTTATGCCCACTGTGAGTATAGGGGGAAGTGGCAACTAACTAGTGAATGGATTACCAGGTCCCCTCCTGCCTGATGACTTCCTGCAAGTGTGGTACCTAGCTATTCTCCCCACTCCCAACATGGCAGAACCCTTCTCTTGTTGTGTTGAGCTCACTAGCCCAACCAAGAGATGTGGTTACCTGAGGGCTACATACCTTCTGAAAACAAATTGTATGACAATGGCTTCTCCCTCTCTGCCTGAGATGCCAGGCTGTCTGCTAAAACACAAGAGTAGTCCCTTTCATGTTTGGCTATCATGTGCCCTTCAAAGATTCCCTTATGGGCTCACACCCATCTCATACCTCTTCCCTCAACAGGTTCTTTGTTCCTCTTCCTGGGAGTCTTTCTCACCTCTCCACAGGAGGGCAGAAGGCTGTCTTGCAGACGGCTACCGGAAATTGTGGGAAACTAAGTGATTTTTTCTAAAGTTGCCATTTGTACAAAAACTTACAATACAATCAACTTCAGCAACAAGTTGGGTTTAGTATAATGATTCCTTTGATATCTTGAAGTACCATGTTTAGTAGTCTAATTTGGAAGTTAGCACTGCTGATTTGTCAGCGAGTAACACCATTCTCAAGAATGGGGCTACTAGCCTTTCCAAAGTTAAAACAACAATGTGGGATTTTTACTGTCAGGACAAGTAAAGTTAATAGAACATACAACCATCTGTTTGATATAATGTTCCTTGCCTTTGGGGCTCAGTAGGCCTGCATTAGGGGTGATTTATAAATATTAAAATAGAAGGTCTTGACCTTGCCATTGGTTTAAATGGCAAAGTCAAGTTAGCAGTTTAAAAACTGCCCTGCCAGCCAGCAATGGTGGGCTGGGAGTCACGCTTTGCTTTGTCAAACCTGTGGTGGCACAATAAGTGCTGGAGTCCACAAGGGGCACTTAACTTACAGACCCTGGCACCCCTGATACCAAATACTAGGGGCTTACGAGTAAGTTAATTTATGACAATTGAACATACACCCTTTTAAGAGTCAGAGCAGGGGCAGTGAGGTATGGTTGGCAGGACTCAGTTCATTTTCAGAGTCCAAAAACCAGCAGCATCGGTCAAAATACTTGCTGGTGATCATACAAAAAGAGGCATTTCTTTACAGCCCCAAATTGGCTGGGTTCTATTTTAATTTTTTTATTAGAGCTTGCACTTCAGTTTGGGGAACTGGCTATCTGTTCTTCCACAGTATCACCTCGCTGCAGTCCTTTTTCACTAAGAATAGTACTTTTTTGCATCTGACATGCAAAATTATTGGGGCACAGCTGTCGAGATAATCATATGATGGATCGCTGGTTTTGATTCCAGTCTTGTCACAGAGTGACCCCCTTCCCAATCACTGCCTATATATACTGTATACACAGTTTCCTTTTCTGCTTATTAACTCAATTTACCATTCCCATTAAGGCACAAATCGTAGACTCCTAACACTCAACCAATAATTTCAATGTCTCAGGAACATGTTACATCACTTCTAAGGATTGGCTTAAGCCAAGGAATAAATCAACTGACACTTTTTCGTTCTTACTCATCCCCTAAGCAACCCTCTCAGTTACTGGAATCATTTCAAATGCAGAAGAATTTGCTTGTGCATTTTTCTTCCAATCTACTGGTTTTCTGCTGCTATCACATGATTGTGATAACACTATAGTCATTGTAGTTGATATGACACAGTTCTGTTTTCTTCCTTTCATGCAATACAGTGCAGCAACTTCCCTTGCTGTGTACAATTGTGTCAAGGTTTAGTCCTGACCCTTTATCTGAGGTAACAGACTAATATTTTGATCTCATAAACTTTGAATGGTGATAAGATAAATATACTGATCCCCTAGATTAGAAAACATCAGCCTTTATCTTCTATACTAGAATGTGTGGCTCCCAAAACCCTCATTTAACATAAGGGATTCCATCCCTTAATGTACTTAGGAAAGGCAGATTTACTAACATTGGATGCAGCCCAACACAGAAAGACAACTTACTGCTCTGTGTCAAATGGAAAGGGCAGGAATGCACCACATCAACTAGGATTTGGTGCATTCCTGCTCTCTCTCTCTGCACTGGCACACTTGTGGCTGCCAAATGACAATGCAGGCACCTTTGCACCATGGTGCAAGTGTGCCTGTATTACAGTCAGGATTGTTTTTGTGCAGGAAGGGACTACTTCCTGTACAAAACAATCCTCTTTGGTGTTTTACTCTTTCTATGTGTGCTGCAGGGGCTAGGTCTCTCACTGGGGATTATGGGAGCAGTTCAGCCCACAGGAGTCCCAGACTCCACACCGGTAAGATACCACCCTGCCCCAGGTAGGGAATGTGGCCTTGCAAGGTGCCAGGTGCCCTGGACTGTGGGCTCTGTGCCTTCAAGGAGAATGCCATGGCTTTTCCTGCCTCTTACAGGGGATTACATGAGCTGTTTTCCCTGCAGGAGCCTCAGACTCTTTCACTGTCTGATGCCACTCTGGCCCTGGTAGAGAAGGTGGTCCTTCCCGGTGCGTGGAGTTCTCACCTGCTGAGACCCGGCCTCCCAGGCAAAAGCCATGGCTTTGCCTGCCTCTCACGCTAGATTACAGGAGCAGTTCAGCCCACAGGAGCCCTAGGCTTTTTCCTAGTCCAATGCTGCCCTGCCCTAGAATCTGCATGGTGAATTTGCCTTCACGGGGGTTGTGTCCCATTACCACACTCCCTGGGGCGGCACAAGAGTTCTCTCCAGTCCGCAGCACCATGCCCTGGGTAGGGACTGTCATCCCAATCCATCGGTTAAAGGTGCACTAGGCTAGTGCCTTCCACCTTCATAGTGCTCATGCCTGGGGAGCTAAGAAGGGTTAAGTCCCCAGAAACCTCCTCTGCCCCCTTGAACCTGCCAGGAAACAGTTTTTCTTCAACTGTTAATCTAAGAGTGCCCAGACGGCAGTCAACAATGAAGCTACAACTTAGGATACTCCTTCCTAGAGCCACCCACTGGCTTTTTTGCCTCCAGGCTCTGATAGTGCCCCCTCTGACTTAGAGGCTTTAAGTCATAATCCCATAAACTGTAGCTTCACCTTATTAGCTCCTCAGCCAAGCACATATACTAAATGTCTGAATCTGCGGTGCATCTCATACTGAACAGGATTATTATTGCAACAATACATAATAAGTAAGGTAAAACTAACCTGCTTCATAACCATGTTAACCCAGCTCAAATTCCCTGTTAGTAGGTGAATGTTTGGTGTGTTCTGATTCACAATGATAGGAAGAGCCGACTTCAAAGGATATTGAAGAATCAATAAGGGGGTGATTCTAACCCTGGCGGTCGGTGATAAAGCGGCGGCCAACCCGCCAACAGGCCGGCGGTCCAAAAAATTGAATTCTGACCCTGGCGGGAACCGCCAACACAGCCCGCCACATTAACACTCCGACCGCCACGGCGGGACCGACAAACAGCGCGGCGGTCACCGCCAACAGCCAGGCGGCAGACAATGTACCGTCCACACTATCATGACCGGCCAATCCGCCACCTTTTCCAGGGCGGGAGCACCGCCGATAAAAACACGGCGGAAACAGAATACAAACGGGAAAACGCGCACCTCTACGCACTCCACGAGGAAGGAGGACAGCATGGAACACGAATTAAACATCCTACCTGCTCTCGTCTACCTGCTCATCTACCACGAGTACGAACGCCGGCGCAGACGACAATGGTGAGTACTGCACCTACGACACAGGGGAGGACGAAAGGTTACGTGCACACACATACGCGATACACCCACCCCCCCAAACCATGTACACACCAATGCAGAGCAACAAGTCACAGTGAAACCACCCAAACCCCCGTAAAGAAAACAAGGACATAATTAAATATTGACTCGAAATTTATGGGAAATAAAAACCACTGATAAGTCACGGTCAAATAGCAATAACAAATCAAAAATCCAAATTCAATATCCAGTGCATACGAAAAACCGAGGCAATAAGTCCTGCACATCTAACGAGATTCAAAGTGTCCGTGGGCCAAAGCCCACACAGGAGACCTGAGTCCTTTGGAGAGAACACAGCAGGGGCATCTGATGAAAAAACCACAGGCACCTCAGGGGGAAGGGAAGGGGGGGGGCACCACAGCCACATGATTCCACGACACCAGATCCACGAAGGGGCCACCATGCCTACTCGGCCATCCTGGGGAGTGCAAAGCCACAGTCTCTCAAGTCTCTACAGTGGGTGGCTTGGCCACTCGGCCATCCTGGGGAGTGCAAAGCCACAGTTTCTCAAGTCTCTACAGTGGGTGGGTTGCCCACTCGGCCATCCTGGGGAGTGCAAAGCCACAGTCTCTCAAGTCTCTACAGTGGGTGGGTTGGCCACTCGGCCATCCTGGGGATTGCAAAGCCACAGTCCATCAGGTGGATAACAGTCTCCACCGGTCAAGGAGGAGGCATGGTGGGCACAGTGAACCGTGACCAGTAGCTCGAGACAGATCCGGCACTGTCATTGTGCCAGTGGTGCTTGAGATGGCTGGGCCCAGGGGAGCGGTGCTTGAGATGAAGGGCCCAGCGGAGCGGTGCTTGAGATGAAGGGCCCAGCGGAGCGGTGCTTGAGATGAAGGGCCCAGAGGAGCTGTGCTTGAGATGGCGGTGCCCAGCGGAGCGGTGCAGAGACGGCGACGCCCAGCGGAGCGGTGCTTGAGATGAAGGGCCCAGCGGAGCGGTGCTTGAGATGAAGGGCCCAGCGGAGCGGTGCTTGAGATGGCGGTGCCCAGCGGAGCGGTGCAGAGACGGCGGTGCCCAGCGGAGCGGTGCTTGAGATGAAGGGCCCAGCGGAGCGGTGCTTGAGATGGCGGTGCCCAGCGGAGCGGTACAGAGACGGCGGTGCCCAGCGGAGCGGTGCTTGAGATGAAGGGCCCAGCGGAGCGGTGCTTGAGATGGCGGTGCCCAGCGGAGCGGTGCTTGAGATGAAGGGCCCAGCGGGGCGGTGCTTGAGATGAAGGGCCCAGCGGAGCGGTGCTTGAGATGAAGGGCCCAGCGGAGCGGTGCTTGAGATGAAGGGCCCAGCGGAGCGGTGCTTGAGACGGCGGTGCCCAGCGGAGCGGTGCAGAGACGGCGGTGCCCAGCGGAGCGGTGCTTGAGATGAAGGGCCCAGCGGAGCGGTGCTTGAGATGGCGGTACCCAGCGGAGCGGTGCAGAGACGGCGGTGCCCAGCGGAGCGGTGCTTGAGATGAAGGGCCCAGCGGAGCGGTGCTTGAGATGAAGGGCCCAGCGGAGCGGTGCTTGAGATGAAGGGCCCAGCGGAGCGGTGCTTGAGACGGCGGTGCCCAGCGGAGAGGTGCAGAGACGGCGGTGCCCAGCGGAGCGGTGCTTGAGATGAAGGGCCCAGCGGAGCGGTGCTTGAGATGGCGGTGCCCAGCGGAGCGGTGCAGAGACGGCGGTGCCCAGCGGAGCGGTGCTTGAGATGAAGGGCCCAGCGGAGCGGTGCTTGAGATGAAGGGCCCAGCGGAGCGGTGCTTGAGATGAAGGGCCCAGCGGAGCGGTGCTTGAGACGGCGGGCCCTCTTCAGCGGTGCTCTTCTGCACGGCGGGGCCCTGTTCAGCGGTGCTCTTCTGCACGGCGGGGCCCTGTTCAGCGGTGCTCCTCTGCACGGCGGGGCCCTGTTCAGCGGTGCTCTTCTGCACGGCGGGGCCCTGTTCAGCGGTGCTCTTCTGCACGGCGGGGCCCTCTTCAGCGGTGCTCTTCTGCGCGGCGGGGCCCTCTTCAGCGGTGCTCTTCTGCACGGCGGGGCCCTGTTCAGCGGTGCTCGTCCAGTAGGTCAAGGGAGCCCGACCTGGCCTGGACTCCCTGCTCAGTCACCCTCCGACCGTGCTGTTGCTGGACCCTTCGGTGACGGAGTCCTGGGCCCTTTGGTGTCCTTCCTAACACCCGGGATGGGGCTTGTGGGCCCCTCCTGCTCCGCGCTCCTGCTGGCTGACTTTTCCGCCCTGCTGCCCTTTCGCTCCTTAGATGGGGCTCTCGGGCCCTTGCCTCCCCTAGATGTTGTGGCTGGTGAAGTGGGCGAACTTTGCTCCTTGGGGGCAGCCGTGTCAGTCCTCTCACGGCGGCCCTTTAGCTTCCTGGTCTTCTTGCCTGGTGGGGGGCTGGCTGTCCCCTTGCTGCTGATTGAAGTGTCACTGCTGGCAAAGGGTGGGCTCCAGAACCCATGCACCACAGTGACACTTGAAGCTGGGCTGGTGGTGGCTGAGGTGCTCTTGGGACTCTTTGCAGATGGAGGGGGTGGGTCAGTGGAGGGAAAGAGGTCAAGATTAGCAAGGAAAACTTTCTTAGGACCAAGGTAAAAGGTAGGAGAAGTGGTGATGGAAGTGGAGGAAGAGGATGTGGTTGTAGGAGAGTCAGGTGTGCTGTCTTTGGGTGCAGGTGCCTGTGCTGGAGGCTGTCGTGAGGTGGATGGCTGTTGGGTGGGTGTCTGCCTGCGTTTGTGTGTCTTGGAAGAGGGGGTGACAGACACAGTGGGAGAGGACACAGGGGACGTGTAAATGGTAGTGGGGGTGGTGACTGCACGTGTGCGGACTGGACTGGAGGGTGTGCTGGTGATGGAAGCACTGGCTGATGGTGGTGTGCATGCAGGTGTGAGTGTAGACGTCACAGGGAGGGAGGAGGGAGACGAGGAGGAGGGGGACACAGAGGTGGTAGTGACTGTTGGAATGTCTGCATCTGGGTGTTGCTTGCGTGAATGCTTGTGGGTTCTGTGGTGCTTGTGTCTGGATGAGCTGCCCTTGGGTGTTGAGGTGTGTGCAGGCTGGTCTGATGGTGTGGATGGGATAGGCTGAGGAACAGGAGACAGAGACAGGCTGGAGGCAGTCAGAAGAGGGAGGCTGGAAACAGGGACAATGGCTGCCGTCAGTGTTGAGGCCAGAGCATTGAACGATCGTTGATGGGCAGCCTGACCCGAATGAATGCCCTCCAGGTAGGCATTGCTCCGATGCACCTCCCTTTCTACCCCCTGGATGGCATTCAAAAGGGTAGTCTGCCCAACAATGAGTGTCCTGAGGAGATCAATGACCTCCTCACTGAGGGCAGCAGGGGTAACAGGGGCAGGGGCTGAGGTGCCTGGGGCGAAGGAGACGCCCGCCTTCCTGGGTGAGCGGGCACGGAGCGTAGGCTGAGGGGCTGCTGGGAGGGCGGGGCTGGTGCGCTGGGTGGCGGCTGTACCTGTAGAGGCGGGGGGCCCGGATGTTGCCGCCACCGCTAGGGAGCTCCCATCCGAGGACGTGTCGCTGTCGCTGGTGTCACCACCGGTCCCCGTTGTGGTGCTCCCCTCGCCCTCCGGATCACTGGTGCCCTCGGTGTCTGTTCCTGGTCCCACCGGGGCCTTGTGACTTGCAGCTCCCTCGTGCTCCGATGCCAATTCTCCTCTGCCTGATGATGCTAATGCACAGATGCACAAGAAGACGAAGAAGAAGGGTGGGGGGAGAAAAACGAAGACCAGGTTGAGTGCATGCAATGTCAACACCGTTGGCGGAGAGGACAGACACAGGAGCCTCATGCACTAAGCCGCGCATTCGGGGTACACTACTCAGTACTTCTGACTAGGACAACAGGTCTAGAGACGACAAAGGCGCACATGTGTGATGCTGGACCATCGATAGCTGTACTTGTCACCCTACAGAGGTGGGGGCCAGGAGCACAGGGCCATGCCTAAAGGAGAGGACTACACTACAGAAAGCGCCATGGCCTAATGTCACCCCCAACCCTCCTCCCCCACCCAGACGCCTCCACTGCGCAGAGAGATAGCAGAATGTGCTGATACTCACCCCCTTGTGTCTGCTGTGATGTCCTCAAGCGCCCATCCAAATCAGGGTAGGCCACCGCCAGGATCCGGGACATCAGGGGGGTCAGGGTACGACTGGCACCCCTCCTAGGTTGGGAGGCCATCCCCAGCAGTGACTCGGCGGTCTTCCTGGTCCCGCAGCGGATGTCCTCCCACCTCTTGCGGCAGTGGGTGCCCCGTCTGACGTGGACCCCCAGGGCCCGGACTTCCTTGGCGATGGCACGCCATATGTCCACTTTCTGATGGGCGCTGACCTATTTGACATGTACAGGGTGGGAAGGAGAAATCATCATATTTCTGCATGTTAGATGCGATTGGTCCCCCCTCCCCAACCTTGCCATATGGCACATGCTCTCATCTGTCATGCGTTGCACTCCTCATTCGCCCCCCACCCCACCAACTTAGCATCCACCCCACTCCACAAAGGCATAGCCCATTCAATGTGCACCCAGTGTACTTACCTGTTGGTCTGGAGGACCGTAGAGTAACGCATACTGGGGGAGGACCCCATCCACAAGTTTGTCCAACTCCTCAGACGTGAAGGCAGGGGCCCTTTCCCCAGTCGCAGCAGCCATTGTCACTTCCAGACCGAGGTCACAGCAGCACTTGCAGTATAGGTCCTCTCCTGTGGATGATCAGGTCTCGAGTGATTAAGCAGATAGAAAATGGCGGTCACGCCCGCGGCGGTGCGTACCGCGGCGGTGCGTACCGCGACCGCCGGCGCACCTCGTCATTGGCTCCTGAAACCCATAGGCCTCAATGTTAGCCAATGCGGCTTCGTACAGCGGTCTTCGACCGCCTACCGCCACGGTGTGCCACGCCAGCGCATTGACCTCACATCCCATTGTCCCACTTCACAGGTCAGGCAGCCGCCATTTCAAGGGCCCACATGGCATTATTTGTACTGCGTCACACAGGCCTAGGCCTTGCATTGCCACACATACACGCCTTTCAATACATAGATAATCGTGTGCTATGCATGCAGTGGTGAACGTACCTGTGACTTGCTTGACTCTGTGCTCCATGTTGTCCTTCCTAGGCACCGTCCGCTGGGACTTGCGAGGAGAAGGATGAATCCTCGCGTGTACCGACCACTGGTGGACCTGTCGACAATGGAAGAACGCCACATCATACTACGATACCGACTTGACCGAGCCACTATACATGAACTGTGTGCCCAGCTGGAGCCAGCCCTGATGTCCCCCATCCGCCAACCCACAGGAATTCCCCCTCTAGTGCAGGTTCTGTCAGTCCTCCATTTTCTGGCAAGTGGCTCATTCCAGACAACAGTGGCCATGTCATCTGGAATGTCTCAGCCTATGTTTTCAAAAATCTTGTCTAGAGTGTTGTCTGCCCTGACGAAACACATGCAGCGCTACATTGTATTCCCTGAGGAGGTTGATTTGGCCACTGTGAAGGGTGATTTTTATGCCCTTGGACATATCCCCAACATAATTGGTGCCATTGATGGGACCCATGTGGCTTTAGTACCCCCAAAAGACGATGAGCAGGTGTACAGAAACAGGAAAAGTTACCATTCGATGAACGTTCAGGTGGTCTGTTTGGCTGACCAGTACATCTCCCATGTGAATGCCATGTTCCCTGGGTCAGTGCATGACGCGTATGTGATGCAAAATAGCAGCATCCCTTATGTGATGGAACAGCTACAGAGACAACGTGTGTGGCTAATTGGTGACTCTGGTTACCCCAACCTGCCTTGGCTATTGACCCCAGTGAGGAATCCCCGTACCAGGGCAGAGGAACGGTACAATGAGGCCCATGGGCGAACTAGGAGGATCATAGAAAGAACCTTTGGCCTCCTGAAGGCCAGGTTTAGGTGCCTCCATATGACAGGTGGTTCCCTATTCTACTCACCAAAGAAGGTGTGCCAGATCATCGTGGCCTGCTGTATGCTTCACAATCTGGCATTGCGACGTCAGGTGCCCTTCCTGCAGGAGGATGGTCCAGATGGTGGTGTTGAAGCAGCTGTGGAGCCTGCGGAGAGTGAAGAGGAGGAAGACGAAGAGGACGACCCAGACAACAGGGGCAGAGTTATCCAACAGTATTTTCAGTAGCACACAGGTAGGAATCTCCCACGCCATTTAACATTTACTGAATGCCCCCTGCATCTTTACTTTGTGTATTTCCCCCCAGTTCTTTTAAACTGAAGTTTACTTTTCCCTTCCCTTTTCAGTGCTGTATGACCCACTGCGTGACTTCTGCTTGGTTAGCCCATGGACTAATGCTTATTGACATTGGTATGTTGTCCACACATAAATAACAGAACATTATTAATAAGTAATGTGTTATACATTTGTAATTAATACAGGCTGACTCCAGAATGATTTATGTGCAATGAGTGATTTATTTTTAGTGCTATATATTGGTACATGATATTAAAACGGTGATGGGTGATGGTGGAGTTATGTCCATGGCAGAGTCCAGTTCTCGGTCGCACAGGTGCATTGTTCATATGGCTGTGGAAGGATGGAGCAGGGGCAGTTCAAGGTTGGACAGGGTGACACTGTGGGACAGTGGAATGACATCCGGGGGGATATTAGGCTGGCGGGGGTCTTGGCATCCTACTCTGTCTTCCTTTGAGATCTCAGGTTCCTCTTGTGGGGTGGTTGTTCTTCAGCAGGAGGTGGGGTTCTGGTGGCCCGTCGTTCTGTGGGGGCCTCCTGACCACTAGCGCCGGCGGAGGTGGTAGGCTGTTCCTGGCTAGTGACAGGGGCCCTTTGCGGTGCCACATGGTCCCGCAATGTGGTTTATATCCAGGTGAGGGCCTGGACTATGGTCCCCATAGCGGTAGCGATGTCCCGGAGTTCATTGCTGAACCCCATGTACCGTTCCTCCTGCTGTGCCTGGATCTCGGTGAACCTGGCCAGTACCGTCGCCATCGTCTCCTGGGAGTGATGATATGCTCCCATGATGGTGGTGAGGGCCTCTTGGAGAGTCGGTTCCCTGGGCCTGTCCTCCCCCCCCTGTCACACAGCAGCCCTCCCAGCTGCCCTGTTTCCCCGGGCCTCTGTCCCCTGGACGGTGTGCCCGCTACCACTGCCCCCAGGTCCCTGTTGTTGTTGGGGTGTTGGGTCAGCCTGGGTGCCCTGTAGTGGAGGACACACTGCTGATTGACGCGTCCGCGAGACAGAGGCATGGGCCCGCTGGGTGGGAGCTGTGCTGGTGTTCCCAGAGGGGTTTGGGTCTGCTGTGGCCTGTGTCTGTGTGTGGGGAACCGACTGTCCAGAGGTCCCCGATGGTCCGGGCTGGTCGTCAGGTTCTAGGTCGACAGAGCTGCTGTCCTCGCTGGGGGCCTGTTCTGGGGGTGGGATGGACAAATCTGGACCCTCCGTGGCGGTGTGTTGGCGTTCGGGCCCTGCAGGGGTAAAGGAGTATGGTTATTGTTTCTGTGTGTGCCATGGCGTGCATTTTGAGTGCCCTTGTCCCCCAGTGCTGGCATTCCCTTGTGGGAGGTGTTGTGAGGGTTTGGGGGGGGGGTGGGGGCTGTATGGGTATGTGCAATGGTCATGCTTTGGTGGTGGCTGTCTATGGTTTGTGTTGGCATTCAGGGGTTGGTGTTGTTTAGGGTGGGTTGTGCTGGTGAGACATTGGCAGGGAGGTTATGTGCTGGGGGTGATATTGGGGGTGAGAGGGGGGGGTTGGCATGCTGGTGGTTGGGGGGGGTGAAGTAGTTGAGATTCAACTTACCAGAGTCCATTCCTCCGTGTACTCCAGCGAGGCCATCAGGATGCAGGATGTTTACCACCTCTTGCTCCCATGCTGTGAATTGGGGTGGGGTGGGTGGGGGTCCGCCGCCAGTCTTCTGCACAGCGATGTTGTGCCTGGAGATCATCGAGCGCACCTTCCCCCGTAGGTCGTTCCATCGCTTTCTGATATCTTCCCGATTTCTGGGATGCTGTCCCACAGCGTTGACCCTGTCTACGATCCTTTGCCATAGCTCAGCCTTCCTTGCTATGGTGGTGTGCTGCACCTGTGTGCCGAAGAGCTGGGGCTCAACCCTCATGATTTCCTCCACCATGACCCGGAGTTCTTGGTCCGAAAACCTTGGGTGTCTTTGGGGTGCCATGGGGTGGTGTGGATGAGGTGTGGGGTGGTGTTTGTGGTGATGTGCGTGGTGATGTGTGCGTAGATGTGGTGTGGGTGATGAAGTTGGGTTCCTGTGTGTGTTGGGGTTTTCTATTGCTGTGCTCGCTATCTCTATCTCTCTCGCTCTCGCCTTCGCTCCGATTTCCAACTAGTGGGGGTTTGTGGGTGATGTGGGTGTGTGTTTTATAGTTGATTGGATGTGTGGGAGTGTTGTTTGTATGTGTCTCAGGTGTGCGTATTTCAAAATGTCCAATGTGGCAGTGTTTTGGAGCTGGGTGTGTATTTTGAGCGCGGCGGTGTGTACTGCCAATGGAATACCGCGGTTGAAAGACCGCCGCGTGGATTCGTGGGTCAGAATGGCATGGGCGTGTTTGTGTTGGCGTGGCGGTGGAGGTTTGGTCATCTCCAGTTTTCCGCGGCCCGCTGATGTGGCGGCCTTCCTTGGATGTCGGATTTTGGGCGGTTTCACAGTTGGTGGTCAGAATGACCGTGGCGGTTTACCGCGGCCGCGGCGGTAGAATGGTGGACTTCTGACCGGCGGTAAGGGCCTTTTTCCGCCGAGGTCAGAATGACCCCCTAAGTGTTGTTGCTATGAATGCTTGGTCACCACAAACCAGTTATCCCTTTGGTAACTTTTCTGACACCTCCCGCTTGAAACCCAAAGGGCCATATTTATACTTTTTGACGCAAAACTGCGCTAAAGCAGTTTTGCGTCAAAAAAATTAGCGCCGGCTAACGCCATTCTGAAGTGCGATGCGGGCGCCGTATTTAATCAATGACGTTAGCCGGCGTTAGCCGGCGGCGCTGCCTGGTGTGCGTGGAAAAAAACGACGTACACCAGGCAGCGCCGGCGTAGGGGGATATGGAGCTTGGGCGCCAAAAAATGGGGCAAGTGAGGCTGAGGCAAATTTTTCGCCTCAACCCGATTTGCGCCATTTTTTCCGACTCCCAACCCCCATAGAAATGACTCCTGTCTTAGCAAAGACAGGAGTCATGCCCCCTTGCCCAATGGCCATGCCCAGGGGACTTCTGTCCCCTGGGCATGGTCATTGGGCATAGTGGCATGTAGGGGGGCACAAATCAGGCCCCCCTATGCCACAAAAAATAAAATAAAATACTTACCGGAACTTACCTTAATGTCCCTGGGATGGGTCCCTCCAGCCTCGGGTGTCCTCCTGGGGTGGGCAAGGGTGACAGGGGGTGTCCCTGGGGGCATGGGAGGGCACCTCTGGGCTCCTTCCGAGCCCACAGGTCCCTTAACGCCTGCCTTGTCCAGGCGCTAAAAAACGGCGCAAAAGCGGCCGTACGTCATTTTTTTTGACCCGCCCACTCCCGGGCGTGAATTTTGCCCGGGAGTGTAAATACGGCGCACATGCCTCGGAGTAAATTTTTTAGACGGGAACGCCTACCTTGCATATCATTAACGCAAAGTAGGTGTCCACGCTAAAAAATGACGCAAACTCCATGGACTTTGGCGCTAGACGCGTCTATCGCCAAAGTATAAATATGGAGTTAGTTTTGCGTCGGAATTGCATAAAAAAAAACGACGCAATTCCGGCGCAAACAGAGTATAAATATGCCCCAAAAAATCTGAAGGATCGTGAGGTCCCCGCTTTCACAATCGAGATCAGGTGGGCTTTTGCCCTTCAGCTCTTCAGCAAGTCCCTGTCCTCCCAAAGCTCACCTTAGGATGCCTATGTTATCATTTGACATATGTACAACCCAGTCAAACTCCCCATCTGCTACTGTTGCCAGAGTGGGTTGCACCCAGTGAACCAGCTTGAAACCAGAAGCAAAAGCCCCAAGGAGATCCCACCTCACCGGGTAAGTGAAAAAATTATAAGAGTATTTCACCAACAGCCCAAGGGCCTCCCACTTATCCTATTCCTCTTATGTCTTTTGACAGTGTCAGATTAGAGTCAAACTTAACAGGGCCTTCTTTCCCATTGATTCTGCCAAGCCCATTCCCTTGGCTGTGGCTTCCTAGCCAATAGGTTGGGACATTAGGAATCTTGTTCATCCATTTGTGTGCAGCACTAATTAGATTACAAAGAATTTGGCTATTCTTGCACCACAACACAGTGGCTCATTCTGGGTTATTATTGCTACTCATCAGCGTCAAGTTGGCCTTGCTTCCAACAACGCAACAATTGTTCCGGAGTACAGCTATATTTAAAGCTGTCCTCACGGGAACATGAATCAAACATTAGATAGAGATAGTACACCCTCCAGTTCCGCTCTAACAATATAAATTGTCTGTGTCTTACCACACATTTGGATCATATGGATACAAATGTCCTTTGAATAATAAGGTAAGCAGCACTGCAGGAAAGCTCCATAAAGCACAGTCACAGGCAGGGCAGCACTTCTTCCTCAGCTATCAGCTCTTCTCCAGGCAGAGGTTCCTCTTGGTTCCAGAAGTGTTTCTAAAGTCTGTAGATTTGGGTGCCCTTCTTATACTCATTTTAGTCTTTGAAGTCACCTTTCTTCAAAGGGGACTCACACCTACTTGTGAAATCCTGCCTTGCCCAGGCAAGGCCTCAGACATACACCAGGGGGTTGGAGTCTGCATTGTCAGAGGCAGGCACAGTCCTTTCAGATGAGAGTGACCACCCCACCCCTCCCTCCTAGCAGAGATGGCTAATCAGGAAATGCAGGTTACACCCCACCTCCCTTTGTGTCACTGCCTAGTGCAAGGTGAAAAACAACCCAACTGTCCAACCGACTCAGACAGGGAATCCACAAACAAGGCAGAGTCACACAATGGTTTAAGCAAGAAAATGCTCACTTTCTAAAAGTGGCATTTTCAAACGCACAATCTCAAAATCAACTTTACTACAATATGTATTTTTAAATTGTGAGTTCAGGGACCCCAAACCCCACATGTCCATCTACTCTCTAGGGGAATCTAGACTTTAATCATATTTAAAGGTAGCCCCCATTTTATCCTATGAGAGAGACAGGCCTTGCAACAGTGAAAAACGAAGTTGGCAGTATTTTACTGTCAGGACATATAAACCACATTACTATATGTCCTATCTTATCCATACAATGCACCCTGCCTTTGGAGCTACCTAGGGCCTACCTTAGGGGTGCCTTACATGTAAGAAAAGGGAAGGTTTAGGCCTGGCAAGTGGGTACACTTGCCAAATCGAATTTATAGTGTAAAAATACACACACAGACACTGCAGGGGCAGGTCTGAGACATGATTACAGGGTTACTTATGTGAGTGGCACAATCAGTGCTGCAGGCCCACTAGTAACATTTGATTTACAGGCCCTGGGCACCTCTAGTGAACTTTACTAGGGACTTAACAGTAAAACAAATATGCCAATCTTGGAGAACCAATTACGTACACATTTTAAACAGGAGCACTTGCACTTTAGCACTGGTTAGCAATGGTAAAGTGCCCAGAGTAACAAAAACAGTAAAAACAGAGTCCAGCACACATCAACAACCTGGAGAACAGAGGCAAAAAGTTAAGGGAGACCACGCCAAGGATGAAAAGTCTAACAAACAGTTTGTGAGGTTTTTGATTTCTTGTAATAAATCCTGATGGTTGTTCAATTAACTGTGTACGTTTTATATCGAATTGAGACATCAATCACCACAGCAGTATCATCTTTGGTGAACACCATGTCAGGTTTTCGTAATTCACCTTGACTAGTTTTGATATGAAGTTTCCCATATGTCACCCAACCATACTTTTTTAGTCTGTCAATGAGAAGTTTTAGAATTTTATGTCTTTTGAACTTTCTGTCCTTTGTTTGTACCTGATAAGTAAGCAATTGCTTCATATACATTTTTGCAATATCTGCAATTAGTGAATGTTTGATTGCTCCCTCTGGAGATGATTTCTCTGGTATACAAAACATTTGATCTTACCATCAGCACAGTCATGTATCGATTTTCCTTTAATTTTATATGTTTACTAATCTAGAAATTTGAGGTTGGATTATTTTCTAAATATTTACTACCTTTACCTTGTACAGGAAGATTAGATTATCCCTTTTCTCAAATTCTTCTTTTCTCTAGTCAAATGCTGCTAACAATTTCAAATTGTTAGCTTAGAAATCTACTGTTCAATATTTTTAGGTTGTAGGTTTGATCATATTATCAGTTTTATTGCTTATTGTTTATCCTGCATACATGTAAGAGTGAGCAATGTACAAATCTGGAATTTCTCTGAGATATAATATATTGACGATTTTGAGTCCTATTGTTTTATACAACTTTGGTATATTTAGGCTCCCATATGATCTTGTGGCATAGAGGATACTATCGCAGGTGCATGCAGGTAGATGGAGGAAGTGCTTGACATATTTCTTCATTATCTGGTTCAGCTTGATTAAAGTCTTTGCTTCTGAGCTTGTCATTTCTAGTTTAAATGCCAGGTTAGGTATTTAAATACAATTTCAACTTTTTGCTCTGGGCTTGAGTGGTAAAATGTCAAGTGTTTGAGCCCATCCTGTTAGAAATCCATTTATTTTGCAGTTTGCTGTTTGACCATATGAAGATCAAAGTTCAATCCAAGGTATCTCTCACTGTCACCTGGATGTGTGTTTTCAATATTTAGGGGGTTATTACAACTTTGGAGGAGGTGTTAATCCGTCCCAAAAGTGACGGTAAAGTGACGGATATACCACCAGCCGTATTACGAGTCCATTATATCCTATGGAACTCGTAATACGGCTGGTGGTATATCCGTCGCTTTTGGAACGGATTAACACCTCCTCCAAAGTTGTAATAACCTGCTTAGTTTTTAAAGTTGCCATGATGTGAAATTATTCACCAGGATTTTGTCTTTATTATAGCTTATGATAAATCAATGTGTCTTTCTCACACACAGTTTTAGGCCAGTTTTACTGAATTTTTCAATGGTCTTCAAATCAGTACTCATTCCTTCTCATGTGTACTGAGCACTGCTATGTCATTGGCAAAGGCTAGAGCAGTGATCTGTTCAGTAAATGCATCTGATCCAAATATGAAGTCCTTGCCATTTTTCTGAAGATCACATATTATGGGATCCTTGGCAATATTAAACAACATTGGGGATAACAAGTCACCTTGTTTACTCTGGATTTCATTGTTATTTCTGGTGTAGTTTCATTATCTTTACCCTTAAAGAACGTTGGTGAATCTGTACATGTCTTTTATTAGATCTCAGACGTATGGCAGAACTCCATGTTTCGAGACTCCTTATAATAGGACTATGGTTGACAGTCAAAAGCTTTTGAAATGTCTATGAACAACACTACAAGTGAGTGTTTATTCTTTTGTGCTCTTTTCATGATGTTCTGTAACAGTGTCAGGTTTTTGAGACATCCTCTCACTTTCATGAAGCCTTTTTGTCTTGTATTCAAATTAACAAAGTAAGGGGGTCATTACGACCCTGGCGGTCATGGACCGCCAGGGCCGGGGACCGCGGATGCACCGCCAACAGGCTGGCGGTGCATCCAGGCCTATTCTGACTGCGGCGGTAAAGCCGCGGTCAGAAAAGGGAAACCGGCGGTTTCCCGCCGGTTTTCCCCTGGCCTGAGGAATCCTCCATGGCGGCGCTGCAGGCAGCGCCGCCATGGGGATTCTGACCCCCTTACCGCCAGCCTGGTTCTGGCGGTTTTGACCGCCAGAACCTGGTTGGCGGTAACAGGTGTCGTGGGGCTCCTGGGGGTCCCTGCAGTGCCCATTCCAACGGCATGGGCACTGCAGGGGCCCCCTAACAGGGCCCCACCAAGATTTTCAGTGTCTGCATAGCAAACACTGAAAATCGCGACGGGTGCAACTGCACCCGTCACACCCTTTCCACTCCGCCGGCTCCATTCGGAGCCGGCATCCTTGTGGAAGGGGGTTTCCCGCTGGGCTGGCGGGCGGCCTTCTGGCGGTCGCCCGCCAGCCCAGCGGGAAACTCAGAATTACCGCAGCGGTCTTTTGACCGTGCAGCGGTATTCTGACGGCGGTACTTTGGCAAAGTCAGAATGAGGCCCTAAGTCTTTTGGTCAGGATTTTTGTAAATAGCTTCATGATTGCTCTACCAGTTGTAATCAGTCTCCAATTGCTTATTTTGTTTAGCTCATTAATTGGTTCATTCTTTGGAATTAGAATCAAACAGTTCTTTTTTATAGATTCAGGGACATTCTTGGACTCTACTCGTAATTAATCAAGTTGATAATATTTTGGATAGCAGCCTTGGTCTTTTTTTTAAATACAGCATTGTCAGGCTCCACTGCATTGTTTCAGTTAGAGTCTTTGAATGCTTCACTTATTTCAAAAGTGTAATTTCTTTACATAGTCATTCGAAATCCTGTTCTTCCGCTATTCTGTCAATAGAGATGAATTTCATGTTTTTCTTATTCCCTTTTTCAATAATATCTTTGTAGTATTGAAAGATATCATCAGCACTGATTTTGTAAGTGTCATCTTTTGTACCATCAGTGATTATTCTGGCTATTTTCTTTTTGTCTTTCTTGAACATTGCCTGATATTCCTTGGGTTGCACTTTGCTTTTGCGTATCTTTTCTTTTCGTTCTTTTGTGCCTTTTATTTTTCTTATCTTTTTTTGGTATGTTATTTTGGACTGAGACACTTTGATGCTTCTCTTGAGGGGTATTCATAAGTGCATTACCTGTTTAATTTGGATGTTCATTGAGATTGACTGGTTTTGAACTTATATCATTGGTATTTTATGAGGTATAGATCACAATTTCTTCAATCAGATCCATAGCAGCTTTGTGATGCTGTAGATTTTTTAAATACTTTTAAACTTCAAATATTCTGTTAATTAGATCATGAAGGTTAGTGATTTTGGGCGCTTTCTGTTGACAAAGTCTTTATAATAAAGTACCCCTTTATTTTGTTTTTTTCCCACTGATATTTCAAATTCATTGTTAGAGTAATTTTCAGTGTTGTTGGATGCTTGCTGCACATCCTTTGCCAGTTTTTTTATTTTTCCACTTCTATCCCTTCTTTTCTCTGCAATTTCTTTTCTGTTTTTACTGTCAAAATGCAGAACCATGAGCGCTTTTATATTTCTTTTGTTTTCGTACACTTGTTTCAATTCAGCTAGCAGCAGTATTTCTTTTTTTGATCTTAGTTTGGATGGTTTGCTGATTGCTAGAGCTGCGAGTCTAGTATTATTTTGTGCTTTTGGATGTACATATTTTGCATGTTACAACATTCCAATTTCTGTTCCAAATTTGAGGTCACAGAGTCTACAGAGGAATTGTAGCTCTCCTTTCCTTATTTTACCTTTCATTTTCATAGTGGCATGCAATGTTCTGGAATCTGATTTCCGTGTCACATTTTTAGCAACATGTTTTTAGGTAGACTCCTTTGTGATTATTGGAGACAGGTTACCTAAGGTTTTTGGGAGTTCCCTTCATGCCTCCACACAAATCAGTTATATTTTTCTTTGGAATATTTCTATTATGTGCCATTTTTGGTGACATCACTTGGCTTGTTATTGGGTTTATCATTGCCCTCATTAACATTTGTCAGTTTTTCAAATCTTGAGGAAATAGTGTCACTCTTGGCTGATGGATCGGCAAATTTAACACTTTCACTGAGGTCTAAATTTCCTAATTGTCAATTAGTACAGAGGGTGACAGTGTGATTCAATTTGTTTTTATTCATTGTGTTGTTAGATCTAGGTGTAGAATTGAAAAAATCAGTCAGGAGGTTAACGATTTGTGGAAAAGGCAGTACCTCCTTTCCCAATCCTAACAGGGCTTTCAATATCCAGGAACTACTCCATCTAGAAATTAGATTGTTATGCAGGTCATTTATCGCTATCAAGCTCACTGCCATGGTAGAACCTTTTCTGGCCTCTTGCTATAGATTTCCCTTGACTTCCATTCAAAGTGTATAATGGTATAGAAACAGTTACTAGCAGGACCATTTGGAGGTGAAAGCCACTATGACTGACAAGATGTTAAAGAGAGTCATAGTTACCTTCAACTTTTACCCACACTTCATTGAATTTCTTCACTCAGAGCACTGGGCAGAAATCACATTGCATCAACACCTGCCTTGGGCCTTGGTGACTCTTTGTTTTAAATAAACAGGAGAATTCCCCTGGTCTGCACCAGTTCTAAGTCAGCTGCTAGGCACCAGCAGAGGTAGAACATTGACCCCGCACCCTGGAAAGAGGCATGGGGAGAATTGACCGCCGGTATGATCTACAGGAAGGGCCTGGCTCACATATAGATTCATCACCGCCCAGGAAGGCAAGACTTCATCCAGCCGCGATGCACGCTCAGCCCCACTTTGTACCCCAGCCTGACCAACCCAGCCCCTAGTGACAATCCTTATCCCTGACCTTCAGGAAAGAAAAGAGAACGCACTGCAGGGCTCCCAGTGGCTTCTTCGGGATTGTTTGTGCTACTGCACTGGATGCCACGAGGACACCCATCCCTGCCACTCCGGGTTTGGGGATCTGAACCCGACTCCCTTTTGATCAGCCAAGAGCAACAGAAGGGATTGCCTGTCCCTACCGAACAGTGTTCGCCCTTCTCTTAGAACCAAATGACCCATGTTCAACTGCTATTCACATGTGGCTCTTTTCCACTTCGGCCTTCAAATTTCATGTTTGAATATTTGCTACTACATCCAAGATCTGCGCCTGTGGTGGCTCAATCTAGGCCCTCACCCCGGGATTCTGTGTGCACCACAGTAGTCCTTCCATTCGTCATGGCTTAGCCCCCTCAGTTTTCAGTTCCAGCAGGGTATGGGCCTGACACTGCAGCGTCACCCATTTTTGGAGCTTGTTGATTCAGCAGTAGAGCTGTTACACATGCCTTAGTGGATTTCGCAGTTTATAGACACCGACCTGCTGTCTATATCAACCAATACCTTTTCTGGGGTCTGAAGAGCATCGGGCACCTTAACTCGGCGTTCAGCTTTTCTTGCCTGTCAGTTCTGCTTACCAATAGGCAATCATTGTGACCCAAATGAGTGCTTCTGAAAATTAACAATGAACTGGGGAGGGTATGCCGTGGGAGCAGGTGAATGAAGTAGTGGATCAGCAACAATGGGATGGTGACAATTGTGCAAGTGTGTGATAACTCTTGGGTCTTTATTGCTGAGTTGAGGGTGCGGAGGGACTCAACCTATCGGGGTACCAGGGAGGTGGTGCCCACAGGCACTAGGTATGCTCAGTGTGAAGGGAAGGATCACAGGCTAGATCGGAGTAGTGATTACTGGGGTCCACTAGAGTGTGGCAAGGGACCCATGGGTACCTGTGGGGGAGGGATCTGTGTGTGGGGCAACCTGGCAAAATTTGTCAAGTAGTGTGTCCCAGGCATCAGAGATGGGAGTCTTGCATAGCCTACACGTTTCCTCGTAGCAAAGGGCCTCTCCTAACGCCTTCCCCCATTTACAAACTGCCCCATGCCATGCTGCCACTGGTGGCACTAATGGTGCCTTTCAGCTCATAGGGCTCTCTTCACTAGTAAGAGAGCCAAGCTGGCAAAGCGGGCATGTAGCATGTGGCATTACTGGAACGCTTGAAAATGCTCAGCACACAAACCTCCCATGTAGAGGTATTGGAAAGCTCCATAACATCACTTAAAGACACATGTATGAGATGCAAGTACGAGGTGGGGGAGAGACAGAACCAGAGGATATGTAGTAGGGCAGCTGATACTGATTGGCACCAGGGATAGCATAGGTGTGCATTGGGAAAAAGCGATTAATCTGGTTGGTGGGGGGTATACCCAGTGGAGGATGAAGAAATTAATGTTTTTAAACTGACCATTCTGGGAGACTGTCTGGGGAAATTCCAGGGCCTGTTCCCATTCTGTCATGCAATATCTTCCCAATAACATCTTCTCACTTGGTGCGAAGCTCTGTGAGTGGGATCCAAGTATGTTCCCCAATTGCTTTGTATATCCAGGTGATGAGGTGCCGGCCAGCTCACATTTGGAGCAAGGTCTGTAGAACTGCATGGGTTGGGGGTTCATTGTCTACAGTGGACCAAAGAGCATATAGCGTGACATGTCATAGGATGAATGCATGCAATTCCCTCCCAATTGCATCCTCCCACTTGGTGCGAAACTCTGGGAGTGGGATCCTGGTATGCTTCCCAATTGCTTTGTATATCCAGATGATGAGGTGCTGCCCATCTCCCATTTAGAGCAATGTCTGTAGAACTGCAAAGCTTGGGGGTTCTTTGTCTGCAGGGGACCAAAGAGTTCTGCAAGTATTGCGGAGCTGTCCATACGTTAGGAATTTACCTGGGGATATGCCATGGTCTGTTACAAGTTGCTCAAAGGTGAGCAATCGCCCTTCTACAAAGAAATCTCCTATAATGTCCAGGAAGTGCTGATGCCAATGCTGTATATATCATGTAGGGTGTATCCCTAGGGACGCGGGAGGCCCTGCAGTGGGAGTGCTGGAGCTCTGGAGCATATGGCGTGATATGTTGTGTGATAAAATGGACTCTGAACATGCAGTTCCGGGCTATCCTCACCTGCAAAGGCCATGGGGTTGAGGGTGACTGCCTTGGTAGCCATAAAAACCCTAATTGCAGTTACTGTAAGGGTATGTGCCACCTCACCTGTCTCACCTAAGTTCTGCTACAGAGGCCAGTGAGATAGCCACTGTAGCTGGGCTGCCAGAAAATAGACTTCAAAGGAGCTTTTCCTCTGCAATGCGGTGCCGTTTGTCACTCCATAATAACTCTATTAGGAGTGAGCCTGCTTCTCAGAAAAATAATTGCGCAGGTATTAGGGGACGATTAATGAAGTAGTATAGAAGTTGGAGGATGATGACCATCTTTGACAGAGCTATTCTTCCTGTGACAGCTAATGGGAGCTGAAGCGTATTCAAGGGTACAGGTGTGATAGGGCCTTACCCAAATTCCCACTGAAAAAATCAATGGTTGACTGGTAAAAGGGTACCCCAAGATATTGGACCATGGTGTTCAAATAACTCATCTTCGTCTGAGGTGGCCTGCCATTTTTGCACCTCCTCAAAGGCTCAGAGGGCTACCTGGAGATCCATCCAGTTTAGTAGCCTTCTTGTCTGTTTTCAGTCCTTTCTGCTTTCAGTGTTTCAGCAGCTCAACCCTGCTGAGGGTGTAAGAGTTGCATGAATTTAAAAAGGGGTCACTCTTATGCCAAATTATTTTATTGGGATTTTTGTGTAACACAAATCACTGTATGGTATTTCACAAACACCTGTCCTGATCCTACCACTGCCACCAATGTGAAAAATTAGGCTGTTGGTTGACTGGGTTGTGATCCCTGGTCATGTAACAGCCACAGTCCTTTCAGGGAGAACAACAAAAAGTCACTAAATTAACCTGTGCTTCACTCTGGGTAGCTTGGTACAATAAGCAGTCAGGCTTAACTTAGAGGCAATGTGTGAAGAATTTATGCAGCACTCAAAAGTAATGAAGTGGAAACACAACACAAGGAAAATCCCAAACCAATTTAGAAAATAGAGTAAAAATAGTAAATTATTGGACACCAAAAACAACAAAAATCCAATCAGTAGAACTGGAGTTAGGATGTTTTAACAAATAAACTGCAATGTTGCTCTCAAAAGCATAAACTCCCAGTCACAACTATTTGGTCATGCTAGAGTGGGTCAAAGTTAAAGGTTCAGGCCAAGCGTGATGGAGTGTAGTTCAGATACAGTTCTAAATTAGTCCTGCGGAAGGCTTACCTTCTCAAATTTTGTGCCAAGAGTCTCATTCATGTTGGAGAGGGTCACAAGGAGCAAGGAGACAGTCGCAGGTAGAAGTCAGTGTGGCGTGAACAGCAGATCAGGCGTCGCTAAGTTGGAACTTTGCTTTGAAGGTCCCACGCAGACTGAAAATGCTGCTGTGGGCCCACGGTGGCCCACTCTGATTTTGGGTGTGAGCGACACGGTTTCTGGTGTAAATGGGCCAGTTTACAGTCACGAAGAGCCCAAAAGCTTGAATTTAAGAGCTCATGGGCCATACCAAAGGTCGAGGACCTGATGGGCACACTTGGGGGTCAGGAACTTGCTGAAGATGGGTTCAGGAACTGTTGAGGAGCCTGCTATGTCCTTGAGGGTCAGGTCAAGATGCCAGCAGACTAGCACGTTGAGTCACTCTGGGTCTAGTTTTTCCTCCCCAGGCAAGAGGGCAGTAGGCAGCTGGTCAGCACAGCAGGGCAGCAGTTCTTCCAGAGCAGCAGTCCAGCAGAGTGGCAGTGCTTTTAGCAGCACAGCAGTCCTACTTCCTCGCAGAGTATCCACAGGTACAGAAGTGCACTGAAGAGGTGGAGGGAAGGGTCTATTTTTAAACCCTAGTCCACCTCTTCAGGAAGGTGGGAGAAGTGTCTGGAAAGGACCCCTGCGGGCCCAGCCTAGGCCCAGATGGCACCTGGGTGAGAATGACTGGGCAACAAAGGGGTCCCAAGTACCCTGTCCCTCCTATTCTTGAGCAAGGGTTTCCCGGTCATCTGGGCGTGCCATAGAATGCATGGAGCGTGACTAAAAGTTCTGGGGTTCAGAGTGACCAGATGCCTGGGCTTAAATGATGGACATCTGGTTGCACTGTGTCTTATGAAAATGGATTCAGCTCATCCTCGGAGGAGACAGGAACTGGGAGGGCCTGGTTCATGGAACCTGAGCTGGGTATCAGGCACAGGGCTGTGGAGGGCCTCACGTCATTCTGTCCCGGACTTACCTTTTTATACCAGCAAAGCTGAAGGAGCCCTACCAGGACCTGCACGACTATTGGGCCCCGTTCCGGGCCAGAGAAGGGAGCCCAGGACCAGGGGCCTCCACCGCCAGACTCGCCAGAGCTCCAGGCTTAGTGAGAGCTTCTGCTCCTGGGGAAGCAGGGAAAACCTCTCGGTGCCTGTGAGAGGCTGGAGATAGGAGCCAAGGGCTAGAGGCTTCCACCCCTGGACCTGCTGGAGCTCTGACCCGGAGCCCAGTCCAAGCTTCCATGCAAGCAGAGGGGGTATTCCCAGGCCTGTGGGCTGCTGATGCAGTCACTTTGAGGTACAGCAGACTGGGGAATGGGACCCTGGGCCTGGTGCTTCCAACTCAGGGCCCTCCAGGATTCTGACCCAGGGTCCAGTCAGAGCTTCTCATCCCAAGTAAGCAGGGGAGGCCTCCCCAGGCAGTTGGCCCCCATCCTGCGTGTCAAGCAAAACAGCGAGCCAGAAAACGAAGCCCACAGCTGGAGGCTTCCATCTCAGGACAGCCAGAGATCTGATATGGGGTCCTGTCAGAGCTTCTGAACCTGGACAATCAGAGACCTCCTGGGGCCTACGGACCATATCCCAGGCACTTTGCAACATGTAGGGCCGGAGAAGACAGTGAAGGGCTGGGAGCTTCTGGCCCAAGGCCAGCTAGACCTCTGACCCAGGGCCCAGTCAGAGTTTATAACCCCAGACAAGCAGGGGAGATTTTCCGATGCCTGGGGAACCTTGTCAGGGTACTTTGAGACACAATGGGCTGGAGAAGATGGCTTCCACCCACAGGCCAACCAGAGCTCTGACCTGAGGACCGGTCCGAGGTTCTGAACTTGGAAAACCAGGACAGACTTCCCAGTACCTGCATACCCTGCCCTGGCACTTTGCAACACAGTGGGCTGGAGAAGGGTGCTCAGGGCAGGTTGCTTTCACTCAGGTCAGAGCTTCTTATCCCAGGGAAGCAGGGGGACCTCCCCTGGCCTGCAGGTCCCCGTTCTGGACTGCAAGTGGCACGGCAGGCCAGGAAACACGTCCTGGGTCTTCCCAACATTGGGCCTGCCGGAACTCAGACATGGGGCCCAGTCATCAGAACACTTGAACCCAGGCAAGCAGGGGCAACCTCCTTGGGCCTGCAGGAGCTTGTCCTATGTACTTTGCAACACAGTGGGCTGGAAAGGGCTTCTATCCCTGGGCCAGCTAAAGCTCTGACCTAGGCTCCAGTCACAGCTGCTTATAGTAGGCAAGCAGGGGAGGCCTTTCCATGCCTGCAGGTCCCACTCCTGGGCTCCAAGTGACAGGGTGGGCCAAGAGCCAGGGTCCATGGCTTTCCCCTGCCTTCCAGGCTCTCCACAGCTCTGGCCTGGGGCCCAGGCAGAGTTTATTATTCTGAGTAAGCAGTGGAGGCCTTCCCAGGCCTTCCTGTACCCTTCCTCAGCACTTTGAGACACAGCTGGCTGGGAAACTGAGCCCAAGGCCAGGGGCCTCCACTACACAGCCTGACAGGACTCTGAACTGTGGCCAGTCAGAACTTCTTATCCTGGCAAGCAAGGGAACCCTACATGGGCCTGCGGGTCTGTGTCCTGGGCTCCACATGGTATGACAGGATAGAGAATAAAGGCCAGGGCCAAGGGCTTCACCCTGGGCCCCCCAGGCTCTGACCTGGGCCCAGTCTGAGTTTCTTATCCTGGGCAATCAGAAGAGGCTTTCCCTGACCTCGGGTCCTTGTCCCAGGCACTTTAAGACCTGGCAGTCTAAGGAACGGAGCTCAGGATGGAAGGCCCCCGACCCCTCCTGAGACAATCGACTCTCTTACCCGGGGACCAATCAAATATCCTTCACAAAGGCATGCAGGGGATCTGTACATGGGCCTGTGAGTTTCTGTTCTGGACATTTTGCAGCATGGTGGGCAAGGGCACAGAAGCCCAGTCCCCAGGGTCCTGACCCTTGGCCCACCAGACCACTACCTTCATACTTGTCATCCTTTCACACCAGCACACCAAATGACAGAGGGGGGCATTTGAGAGAATGTATCTGGCCTGCTGGAGCCCTGACCGGGCTTGAAGCTTAAAATGAGCCCTCACTGAGACTTCCAGGCAGCTCAGAATTATGAACGCTGAGTCACAGGAAGGAAATTATGGGGGGTCATTACAACGTTGGTGGTAAAAGCTGCTTACCGCAGTGCAGAAGACCGCCAATACACCGCCGCGGAATTCCGCCACAGCTATTATGGCCCACATCTCGGAATCTGCCGAAATTCAGACACCCACACAAGTCCGCCACACCAAAGGTCAGTGATAAACTGGCGAAAACAAAACCTCCACCATCACGCCAAGAGAAACACGCCCATGCTATTACGACCCACGAATCCACGCAGCGGTCTTTCAACCGCGGTACACACTGCCGTGCTCAAAATACACACACACATACAAAACACCGCCACATTAGACAATTCCAAATACACACACCTGATACACATACAAACACCACTCCCACACACCCAACACAATATGAAACACACACCCACATCACCCACAAACCCCTACGACAAAAAATTTGAGACAAAGGCGACAGAGAGAGAGCACAGCAATAGACAACCCCACCACACAGAGGCACACAACACCATCACCCACACAACATCCACGCACAAAACACCCCACACCACTACACATCACCACACTCATCACCATATACACCACCCCACACATCACCTACACCACCCCATGGCACACCAAAGACACCCCAAGTTTTTGGAGGAGGAGCTCAGGGTTATGGTGGAGGAAATTGTACGGGTAGAGCCACAGCTATTTGGATCACAGGTGCAGCATACCTCTATAGCTAGGAAGATGGAGCTATGGCGAAGAATCGTGGACAGGGTCAATGCAGTGGGACAGCACCCAAGAAATCGGGAGGACATCAGGAAGAGGTGGAACGATCTACAGGGAAAGGTGCGTTCTGTGGTCTCCAGGCACCACATTGCGGTTCAGCGGACTGGCGGCGGACCCCCACCTCCTCCCCCACAACTAACAACATGGGAGGAGCAGGTCTTGACCATCATGCATCCTGAGGGCCTCGGAGGAGTCGGTCGAGGAATGGACACTGGTAAGTCAAATCTTAACTATCATATCCCCCACCCTACCTGCATGCTATCACACACCCCCACCCTCACCCCTCCCTTATCACTCCAACTCCTCACTAATGTACTAATAACACAAACCACACATCCCAACACCAAGCCCTGCATGACACAACAAAGCATGGACACCCATCACTACAGCATGCCCACTGCACATACCCATAACACCCCCTAACCATCATCACACAAGCCCCCACACAGGAATGCTAGCACTGGGGTACACGGTCACCCACCCATTGCACACCATGACACACACAGATGCAATAATCATGCTTTTATTCCACTGCAGGACCTCTACCTAACGTCACCAGACAGGAGGGTCCAGACATCTCTACCCCACCCACAGAAGAGGCCCACAGTGATGACAGCAGCTCTGGCCAACTGGATCCAGATGACCAGCCCGGACCATCGTGGGCCTCGGGACAGTCAGTTCCCCTCGCACAGGCACAGCCCAACACTGACCTTCCACCCTCTGGTAACACCAGCACAGCACCCACCCAGCGGGCCCATACCTCCATACCAAGGACACGTCAATCAGCTGTGTGTCCACCACTACAGGGAACCCAGGATAACCCACCACCCCAACAACAACAGGGACCTGGGGGCAGGGGTAGTGGGCACCCGGTCCAGGGGACGGAAGCCCAGGAACACAGGGGAACTGGGAGGGCTGCTGTGCGACAGGGGGCGGACAGGCCAAGGGAACCCACTCTCCACGAGGCCCTCTCCTCCATCCTGGGAGCATACCACCACTCCCAGGAGACGATGGCTACGGTCCTGGCCAAGTTTCAGGAGACCCAGTGGCTGCAGGAGGAACAGTATTTGGGCTTCAGGGAGGAACTCAGAACCATCAGCTCCGCCCTGGGCACCATCATAGGGGTGCTGAAGGACATACAGAACACCATGAGGGACACCGTGGCACTCCAAGGGGCCCCTGACACTAGCCTGGACGATAAACTGCCCACTACCTCCGCCGGCGCTAGTGGACAGGACGCCCCGCCACAGGACCACCACACCAGCACCCCACCCCCTGAAGACGGAGAACCACCCCGCAAGCGGTCCCTGAGATCCTGGAACAGGACAGAGCATGATGGCAAGACCCCCGCCAAGAAATGAGACCACCCTGATTGTCATCCCACTGTCCCACTTTGTTACCCTGTCCATATTCGAACTGCCCCAGCTCCACTTCCTATGCCTATATGGGCAGTGCACCTGTGAGACTAATAGACTGGACTCTGCCATGGACATTCCTCCACCATCACCCATCACCATCTTGCCACCCCCTCCAATAATTAGCACGTCAATAAACACCCTTGAACCACAAAACAATCTGGAGTCAGTCTGTGATTTTGAAAATGTGTATTATCTATGACAATGACAAAATCCTTTCGAAAATTGTAATGTAAACATACCTATGTCACACATCACAAGTCCATGAAGGATGCAAGCAGATGACACACATTGGTACCCACACCTGTGAAACCGTAATTGAAAGGTACAACTCAGTTACCAAATAATGCTTCAAATTGACAGACAGGATAGAGGTAGAAGTGTGAAAGTAAATGTACTAGTAAAGAAATTGTTCTCACCTGTGTGTCACTGGAAATATTGCTGTATGACAGAGTCCCTGTTGTCAATGTCTTCTTCCTCAGCTTCCTCATCATCACTGTTCACAGGCTCCACAGCTGCCACAACACCGTCATCTGGACCATCCTCCTGCAGAAAAGGCACCTGGTGTCGCAAAGCAAGATTGTGAAGCATAGAGCAGGCGATGATGATCTGGCACACCTTCCTTGGTGAGTAGAATAGGGAACCACCAGTCATATGCAGGCACCTGAACCTGGCCTTCAGGAGGCCGAAGGTGCGTTCGATCACCCTCCTAGTCCGCCCATGGGCCTCATTGTACCGTTCCTCTGCCCTGGTCCTGAGATTCCTCACTGGGGTCAGTAGCCATGACAGGTTGGGGTAACCAGAGTCCCCTAATAGCCACACCTGGTGCCTCTGGAGTTGACCCATCACATAAGGGATGCTGCTATTCCGCAGGATGTAGGCGTCATGCACAGAGCCAGGGAACATAGCATTTACCTGCGAGATGTACTGGTCTGCCAAACATACCATCTGTACATTCATCAAATGATAACTTTTCCGGTTCCTGTACACCAGTTCACTCCTGTGGGGGGGACCAGAGCTACATGGGTCCCATCAATGGCACCTATGATGTTAGGGATATGTCCAAGGGCATAGAAGTCACCTTTAACTGTAGCCAAATCCTCCACCTGAGGGTAAACGATGTAGCTCCTCATGTGTTTCAGCAGGGCAGACAACACTCTGGACAACACGTTGGAAAACATAGGCTGGGACATCCCTGATGCCTTGGCCACTGTTGTTTGAAATGACCCACTTGCTAGGAAATGGAGCACTGATAGCACCTGCACTTGATGGGGGCTTCCTGTGGGAAGGCGGATTGGTGACATAAGGTCTGGCTCCAACTGGGTACACAGTTCCTGGATTGAGGCACGGTCAAACCTGTAGGTGATGATTAAATGTCGCTCCTCCATTGTCAACAGGTCCACCAGCGGTCGGTACACCGGAGGATTCCGCCATCTCCTCACATGTCCCAGCTGACGGTGCCTAAGAAGGACAACAGCGACCACAGAGTCAACCAATTCAGAGGTATGTACCCACAGCTACACAGAACATGACACAAAATACAAAAAGCTTTCTGTATGTGTGTTGAGTCCAGGCCTTGGTATGTGTGACGCAGTTGAAAATGAAGCCATGTGGGCCCCTGAAACGCGGTAGGCGGTCGTAGACCGCGGCGCAATGCTGCATTGGTTAACTTTGGTCCCTATGGGTCCCGGGAGCCAATGTCGAAGTGCGCCGGCAGTGATGATACGCACCGCTGCGGACGTCACCGCCACGGACGTCACCGCCATTTTCTATCTGTTGAATCACTCGATACCTGATCTTCGACAGGAGAGGACCTACACTGCAAGTGCTGCTATGACCTCGGTCTGGAAGAGACAATGGCACGTGCGTCTGGGGAAAGGGCCCCTGCCTTCACTGCACAGGAGTTGGAGAAGCTCGTGGACGGGGTCCTCCCCCAGTACACGCTACTCTACGGTCCTCCAGACCAACAGGTGAGTACATAGGGTGCAAGTTGTATGGGCTATGCCTGGGTGGAGAGGGCTGGATGTAAGTAGGAAGGGTGCAGAGTTCTGCGAGCATGAGGGAGTGTGAATGTATGTGCCACATGGTAAGGGCACGGATGTGGGCCGCTCACTTTGACGGTGCAGTTGGTAATGACTTCTCTTCTTCCCCTGTACATGTCATGTAGGTCAGCGCCCACAGAAGAAGGATATTTGGCGTGCCATCGCCAAGGACGTCCGGACCCTGGGGGTCCACCAGAGACAGAGCATCAACTGCCGTAAAAGATGGGAGGACATTCGCCGCTGGAGCAAGAAGACAGCAGAGGCTCAGCTGGGGATGCCCTCCCAACGTGGGAGGGGTGCCTGTCGCACCATGACCCCCCTGATGTTCCGGATCCTGGCGGTGGCGTACCCTGAGTTGGATGGGCGCATGAGGGCATCACAGCAGACACAAGGGGGTGAGTACACTCACATTCTCATGACTTTGCGCGCAGTGGAGGGGTCTTGGTGGGGGAGGAGGGCTTTGGGTTTCCCTAGGCCAGGGCTAGTTCCGTAGGCTAGGCCCCTCCGTAATGCAGGCCATGTGCCACTTCACCCCACCTCTGTAGAGTGCCAAGTACAGGTATACATGCCCCTGTGTCATCTATGTGTGCAGATGTCCATCATAGCCATGTAGGCCATATCCCAGGAACTGCATCTGTAGAGGCCAAGAGCACGGCGTAGTGCAGGGGGCTGCTATGTCTGTATTGTCCGCCAACGGTAGCGGTAAGCCATGCACTCAACCTGTCTTTCTTCTGTTCCCCCCCCCCCCCTTTTTGTGCTCTCCCTGTTCTTTTGTGCATCAGCATAATCAGGCGGAGGTACAGGGGCACCGGAGCACGAGGGTGCTGCATCCCACATGGCCATGGAGGGCCACACCACGGACTCTGAATACACCAGTGGGACAGAGGGCGAGGGGAGCTTCACGGCGGTCACCCGATAAGCAAACAGCAACACGGACTCGTTCTCCGATGGGAGCTCCCTTGTGGTGGCGGCACCATCTGTGCCCGCCACTTCTACAGGTACAGCTGCCACCCCCCTGCCAGCACCGCCCTCCCAGCAGCCCCTCAGCCTTCGCCCCGTGCCCGCTCACCAAGGAGGGTGGGCATCACCTTCGCCCCAGGCACCTCAGTCCCTGCCCCTGTCACCCCTGCTGCCCTCAGTGAGGAGGCCATTGACCTCCTCAGGTCACTCACTGTTGGGCAGTCTACCATTTTGAATGCCACCCAGGGTGTAGAAAGAGAGTTGCAACACACTAATGCATTCCTGGAGGGCATTCATTCTGGTCAGGCTGCCCATCATCGAACCCTGCAATCTCTGGCCTCAGCACTGATGGCAGCCATTGTCCCTGTGTCTAGCCTCCCCCCTCCAACTTCCTCCACCCAGACCCAATCCCCTGTACCTCAGCCTATCCCAAGCACACCATCAGACCAGCCTGCACACACGTCAACACACAAGGGCAGCTCAGGCAAACATAGGCACCACACATCCCACAGGCACTCACACAAGCATCACCCACATACAGACACAGCAACATCCACTGCCTCCACTGTGTCCCCCTCCTCGTCGTCTCCCTCCTCCTCCCAGTGTCGTCTACACTCTCACCTGCATGCACTACCACCACAGCCACTAGGACTTGCACCAGAACACCCAGCACCACACCCGCCCACCTGCACTCACCACCCCCACTACCATTTACACGTCCCCTGTATCCTCTCCCAGTATGTCTGTGATGCCCCCTCCCAAAGTACACAAACGCGGGCACACACACCCCCAACATCCATCCACCTCACGACAGCCTCCAGACCATGCACCTACACCCAAATCATCAAAAGTTACACCTCCTACAACCACCTCCTCTTCCTCCACTCCCAGACCCCCTCCAGCTACCCGTCCCAGTGTTCGTCAGAAACTTTTCCTGAGCAACCTTGACCTCTGTCCCACCCCCCCCTCCAATTCATAGGTCCCGTACTAGCACCTCAACCAAAAAAAGTCCGGTACCAGTGGTGCCTGTTAGAGGTATGTGGAGTGCACCGGGCACCAGAGCAGCCAGTGTGACACGGAGCCAAAGCACTGCCAGTCCACCCCCTGTGAAGCACCAGAAATTGGACAGTGCCTGACGGGAGAGGGTGAAGACTCCTGCCGGAAAAGCCGCTCACAAGGGTCCCGAGGGAGTGTCGAGTCAGCTGTGACTCCTCCCAAGGTGGGGAAGGGCCAGAAGAAGTCGCCAAAGTCTGGGAAGAGCAGCACGGCGGAGAAGGCTGCCATCCTCCCCGCTGCCCAGGATGCCACCGCCAGCCCCATTGTCACTCGTCTGGAGACCACCGCCAGAGTCAGTGCCCAGGAGGGCTGCACAATCGTCACTGGTCAGGAGACCACTGCCAGAGTCAGTGCCCAGGAGGGCAGCACAATCGTCACTGGTCCAGAGACCACCGCCAGAGTCAGTGCCCAGGAGGGCAGCACAATCGTCACTGGTCCGGAGACCACCGCCAGAGTCCATGCCCAGGAGGGCAGCACAATCGTCACTAGTCAGGAGACCACCGCCAGAGTCAGTGCCCAGGAGGGCAGCACAATCATCACTGGTCCGGGGACCACCGCCAGAGTCAGTGCCCAGGAGTGCCCCGGCAGCCACAGCCCCGCTGGGCAATGAGGGACCGCCATGGCACACACCGCTGCACAGGTCAGAGACAGCAAAGTCAAGCACCGCTGAACAGGGCAAGCACCGCTGAACAGGGCAAAGACCGCCATGGCAAGCACCGCTGAACAGGGCAAGCACCGCTGAACAGGGCAAAGACCGCCATGGCAAGCACAGCTGAACAGGCCAAGCACCGCTGAACAGGGCAAAGACCGCCATGGCAAGCACCGCTGAACAGGGCAAGCACCGCCAACTCAAGCATCGTTAGCCCATGTGCGGCAGGGGCAGTGATGGAACTGGGACCGTCACGGGGAGCGTGATGCACTGTGGGCACCAGTCCCCCTCCAGAACCAGTGGAGAACAGCATCCACTACCTGAGTCCTTAACAGGATGAAGCACTCTGGGCACCAGTTCCCCTCAAGAACCAGTGGAGAACAGCATCCACTACCTCAGTCCTTGCCAGGATGTAGCACTCTGGGCACCAGTCCCCCTCCAGAACCAGTGGAGAACAGCATCCACTCCGTCTGTCCTTAACAGGATGAAGCACTCTGGGCACCAGTCCCCCTCCAGAACCAATGGAGACTGTTATCCACTTGGGAGTCTGTGGCTTTGCACTCCCCAGGATGGTACAGTGGGCAAACCACCCACTGCAAAGAATTGTGAGACTGTGGCTTTGCATTCCCCAGGATGGTACAGTGGGCAAACCACCCACTGCAAGGACTTGTGAGACTGTGGCTTTGCACTCCCCAGGATGGTACAGTGGGCAAACCACCCACTGCAAAGAATTGTGAGACTCTGGCTTTGCACTCCCCAGGATGGTACAGTGGGCAAACCACCCACTGCAAAGAATTGTGAGACTGTGGCTTTGCACTCCCCAGGATGGTACAGTGGGCAAACCACCCACTGCAAAGAATTGTGAGACTGTGGCTTTGCACTCCCCAGGATGGTACAGTGGGCAAACCACCCACTGCAAGGACCTGTGAGACTGTGGCTTTGCACCACCCAGGATGGTACAGTGGACAAACCACCCACTGCAAAGAATTGTGAGACTGTGGCTTTGCACTCCCCAGGATGGTACAGTGGGCAAACCACCCCCTGCAAAGAATTGTGAGACTGTGGCTTTGCACTCCCCAGGATGGTACAGTGGGCAAACCACCCACTGCAAGGACTTGTGAGACTGTGGCTTTGCACTCCCCAGGATGGTACAGTGGGCAAACTACACACTGCAAAGAATTGTGAGACTCTGGCTTTGCACTCCCCAGGATGGTACAGTGGGCAAACCACCCACTGCAAGGACTTGTGAGACTGTGGCTTTGCACTCCCCAGGATGGTACAGTGGGCAATCCACCCACTGCAAAGAATTGTGAGACTCTGGCTTTGCACTCCCCAGGATGGTACAGTGGGCAAACTACACACTGCAAAGAATTGTGAGACTCTGGCTTTGCACTCCCCAGGATGGTACAGTGGGCAAACCACCCACTGCAAAGAATTGTGAGACTGTGGCTTTGCACTCCCCAGGATGGCACAGTGGGCAAACCACCCACTGCAAGGACCTGTGAGACTGTGGCTTTGCACCACCCAGGATGGTACAGTGGACAAACCACCCACTGCAAAGAATTGTGAGACTGTGGCTTTGCACTCCCCAGGATGGTACAGTGGGCAAACCACCCCCTGCAAAGAATTGTGAGACTGTGGCTTTGCACTCCCCAGGATGGTACAGTGGGCAAACCACCCACTGCAAGGACTTGTGAGACTGTGGCTTTGCACTCCCCAGGATGGTACAGTGGACAAACCACCCACTGCAAAGATTGTGAGACTGTGGCTTTGCACTCCCCAGGATACATCAATGGACATGGAGCCCCGTCGTGGATGTAGCGTGGTGCTGTCATCCGGCTGAGGTGCCCCCCCTTCCCTTCCCCTGGAGGTGCCCTGCAGTGTTCTCTCCATTTCTGGACAGGTATCGTGTGTGGGCCTCACCCATGCATTTTGGGCCCAGTGGTCCACGGACATTGAAATGTGCATACCTGCACTACTAATCGTGATGTATATGTTTGGAATGTGTATATATTTATGTATATATGAGCTTACTGTATTTTGATACATTACAGTGGTTATACTGAATTCCCTTTTGTCTTTGCATTCTTCCGGGGGGGTTGTTCCTGGGATGTTTGGAAATGCATTGGTGTGTATGTTGTAGTGTGCGAGGTTCGGGGTGGGGTTGTTGCGTGTGTTTGTCCCTGACTTTTGCCTCCCCCCCTATGTCGTAGGTGCAGTACTCACCGTTGTCTTCGGCGCCGCCGTTGCTGATGTTCGTAGAGGAGCAGGAACACAATCGCAGGGAATATTTGGAGTTCCGGCTCCATGGTGCCCTCCATCCTCGTGGAGTGTGTTAAGGTGAGTGTTTTCCCATTGCAAAAGCTGTTTCTGCCGTGTTTTTATCCACGGTGAATCCGCCCTGGAAAAGCTGGCAGATTGGCCTGTTGTAATACTGTGGGCGGTACTTTGTCTTCCGCCTGTCTGTTGGCGGTGACCGCCGCCCTGCTTGTCTGTACCACCGTGGCGGTCGGAGTGTTAAAGTGGCTGTCTATGTTGACGGTTTCCGCCACGGTCATAATTCCCTTTTTTGTTCCGCCGGCCTGTTTGCGGTATTACCACAGCTTTAACACCGTCCGCCAGGGTTGTAATGACCCCCTATGTGTTTTGTTTATTTATTTTAAGTGCAAAAGTCACCAGTGACATTGGCATGACACATTTTAGACCACCCATGTAGGTGTGGTAAATAACCTCTAATTTGAATTACTCCCAGGCCTAATCATAAATGCATTTTGGTTTTGAACATTTCCACTGAACTTGAAACTGCTACTCAGAATATGGAATCTGAATCCACAAATGTAGGAGGTTGGCCTGGTTTGTAGTGGGTACCTACTGTACTTACACCTTATAGTCCAGTTATCCCTTATTAGTGAAATGTAGGCAGTGTCTAGAAGCCAGGCTGTGTAGAGGTAGCTGTAGACAGAGCAGCCAATGCTGAACGAGGAGACATGCAAAGCTCTTGCAATACCACTGTAGTCACACTGTACTCACACACAAAGACAATACTCAGTGTACCCAAAAATAAAGGTACTTTATTTTAGTGACACAAGGCCAAAAATATCTTAGAAGCTATACTCCCTTAGGAGGTAAGTAAAACACATAAAATATATACTAGTAACCAAAATCAGGTAAGTACACAGTCACAAAATAGTGCAAATAGTGAAAATCACCATAGGCTAGAATAGGCACAGGGGCAACACAAACCATATACTAAAATATTGGAATGCGAAAGTCGGTTCCACACCTAGGCAAGAGTAGTGTGTAGAGGGGTGCTGGGAGTGTAAGAAAACACCAAAGGTAAGTAAAGAATCCCACCCCAGTGCCCAGGAAAACAGGAGTAAAGTACAGCAAGTTTCCTCAGAACACACTAGAAGTCGTGGTAAAGGATTATGCAAGAACTAAGCAAGACTGCAAGAAACCAACAATGGATTCTTGGACCTGAAGACCTGTGAAGAGAGGAGATCAAGTCCAAGAACAGATGAAGAGTCCAGGAAGAACTGGAGTCCCTGCTAACCCAAATGAAGGTGCAAAAGGGGATTCTCGGGTTGAAAGAAAGTCAGAAATGCACCAAAAAAGACAGCTGTGTGTTCCTGCTTGGTGCAAGAGATGTCCCAATTCAAGTCGTCGGATGCAGGCTGGTTTTCGTTGTTGGATTCCGCCAACAAGCCTTGGCTCACGCAAATGTCGCAGTTGGCGGGGAAAGGCGCCACCTGGGTCCAGGAGGTACCAGGGGGTCTCAACTCGGACAGAGGGGGCTCTCAGCACTTTAGAGAGCCCTCAGAAGACCAGGCAGCACCCACAGGAGTCCCAGGACATGGGTAGAAAGGAGTTGTAAAATGTGGTCATCGCAGTACTACACAAAGGGATCCCAAGCTGCCGGTGAACAACTAAGGAAGCTGAGCATCGCAGGATAGAGTGCTGGGGACCTGGGCTACGCTGTGCATGAAGGATTTCTGGAAGAAGCGCACAGAAGCCCTAGGAACTGCAAAACACGCAGTGCATAGGGCTACTGTCTGGCTTGGGGAAGCAAGCCCTTACCTCCACCAAATTTGGACAGCTGGACCTTTGGACGGTCAGGATCACGTCAGTCCACCACCTGTGTTCCAGGGATCACTCTCGTTGCCAGGTGAGGAGTCCCAGAGAACTGGTTGTCGCTGCAGAGAGGTGCCTGCTGAAGCAGGGAAGTGACTCCGTCACTCCACGGGAGATTCCTTCGGTCCTTCTAGTGCAGGATGAAGACAGGTAGTCCTCAGAGCATGCACAACCTGGAAACTCTTGCAGTTGCTGGCAGGAGTTACAGAGTTGCAGTAGCCTTCTTGGATACTTTGTTGCAGTTGTAGATTTCCTGGAGCAGTTCTGCAGTTGATCCGATGGTAGAAGGTGAAGCAGAAGTTGCAGAGGAGTCCCCCTGGAATTTTGCAAAACCGAATCTGAAGAAAACACCCACAGCAGAGACCCTAAATAACCTTGAGTGGGGGATTGGTCACCTAACTAGGTATGGACCTATCAGGAGGGGTCTCTGACGTCACCTCCTGGTACTGGCCATTCAGATGCTCCCAGAGTTCCCTGACCATCCTGAAAACAAGATGGCAGAACCCAGGGACACTCTGGAGGAGCTCTGGGCACCACCCCTGGGGTGATGATGGACAGAGGAGTGGTCACTCCCCTTTCCTTTGTCCAATTTCGTGCCACAGCAGGAACTGGGGGTCCCTGAACCAGTGTAGACTGGATTAAGGAAGGCACCATCTGTGCCCTTCAAAGCACTTCCAGAGGCTCTGGAAGGAAACTCCTCCCATGCCTGTAACATCTATTTCCAAAGGGAGAGTGTGTATCACCCCTCTCCTAAAGGAAATGCATTGTTCTGCCTTCCTGGGATTATGCTGCTCAAGACCCTGGAGGGCAGAAGCCTGTCTGTGAGGTGGCAGCAGCTGGGGCTGCAGTGAAAACCTCAGAATGTTTGTATGGCAGCACTGGGGGTGCCTGGTGGAGCCCCCGTGTGCATGGAATTGGCCCCCCAGTCCAAAAATCTGATTTGGGGTACAATTTCTCAATCCTAGACACCTCACATGGCCATATTCGGAGTTACCATTGCGAAGCTACATATATGTGTTGACCTATATGTAGTGCACATTTATAATGCCGTCCCCACACTCACAAAGTCCGTGAAATTGGTCCTGGACAACATGGGGGCACCTCTGCTAGTGCAGGGGTGCCCTCACACACAGTAACTTTGCACCTAGCCTTCAGGAACTGAAGGTTAGACACTTAAGTAATTTAAGTGACCTGGTGCAGTGAAAATGGCTGTGAAATATTGCTTGCACTATTTCACTCAGGTTGCAATGGCAGTCCTGAAGAAGTGATCGTATGGGCTCCTTATGGGTGGCAAAAGAAATGCTGCAGCCCATAAGGATCTCCTGGAAACCCAATGCCCTGGGTACCTAGGTACCATATATTAGGGGCTTATAAGGGGGTTTCCAGTATGCCAATTTGGAGTGAAATACTGGGTTACCAGTATGTAAGTACAAATTTGGAATCAGAGAGCATAAGCACTGGAGTTCTGGTTAGCAGCACTCCAGTGACACAGTCAAGCATACTGAAAAAACAGTAAAACATACTGACATGTGGGCCACAAACTATGAGCACTGGGGTGCTGACTAGTAGGATCCAAGTGAGACAGTAAAAACACCCTACAAACAGGCCAAAAATGGGGGTAACCATGCTAGAAAGAGGCTACTTTCTCACAACAAAACACTTTCTTACACACTTAAGTTACAAATAGGTGCACAAAAACGATGTAAGTCAGGACTTCATTATTTAAGGTCATATGCGTTGGATTTTTTGGCATCGATTTCCATCCATATTTTAAAAACATGAAATAGGTAGAATCCTAAAGTACTGTTCTCTTTCTCTGTAAAACTGGAAATCACCACTAGGATTTAAGCAGTCGGGTAATGGGTAAGCTTCAGTATTCTCCAATGAGTAAGGGAAATACTAAATGTGAAGAGAGACTAGTGGTCTCTGAACCTTAGACAGAAAAACTGGTAGCTGCAACACAAACTTAGGGCCTCATTATGAGCCTGGTTGTCTCCCCACCAGACCCATTACTAGGTTTCCACTGGGCTGACCGGCGGAAACCAAGGTTGCCACTGGTCATTCCAGTGGAAACTGTGCATTCGCATTGGTCTCGGCTCCACATGGAGCTGAGGCCAATGCCATTGCATGGAGGGCCCCCAGCCCCCTCAGCACTGGGCATGGGCAGAGCAGGGGCCACCCTGTGGCCCCTGGCACTGGCTTTCTGCCAGCCTTTCCATGGCAGGGTCCCCACCATGGAAAGGCTGGTGGAAAGCGGAAATGTAATCAGCCAGTTGGCGCTGAGTTCAGTGCTGCCCTGGCTGAGTACAACTCTGACTGCCATCACCCCATTGGGAACCATGTTCCTGCTGGGGACGGCAGTCCTCTAGCTGGGCCACCCATCAGGGTTGTCATGTGGGGGTTGGACCGCCACAGTTGCAGTGGTTGAGCCCATTACTTACCACAAATTAAAATATAACTGTCCATATCCTTTAAGTTGAACAGAAAGGAAGGAAAAACCATAACCCAAGACCTTCTATCTAGAAGTAAGATTTACCTGTGAATCCTACGCAATCAAAAGCATAGAGGAAACATAACAAGGAGCACCTCAACCAGCGTTCTAAAAGGATTGAGGCAATTTAAGGTTCAGAGGTGCACAAAAAAGTAACACTGGCAGAAAAGATTCCCTACTAGCTCCACCACCCATGACGTTCACCCTAGAGCAAGGGTCCCGCTCAGAAAAATGTTAAGCAAAAAGCTGTCTCATAGGAGATGCAAGTCATGTCAAAATGTTTTAAGAATTCAAAGTTCGACCAGCAGCTGTAGGTTCATTATGACGACTGGTCCTTTGGAGTCCACAGCAATGCAGAGAATAGCCAGAAACCATGCTGCTCCCATGTCCTGAAGCCCCCAGACATCTCCATTAGAAGACAACATTCAGCGATGATACCAGAAAGCTTCAGGTAGGCTACAGAACTATTGAGTGCTTACTGCTTGAAGACTCCACTGATCATTGATTTTGAACAATACAAGCACAGATGTGTCTCTCTTAACACTTAACTAATTGCCAAGGTAAGCTGAAGCAGCTCGAGGGGACAGTAGCAGGCACATCAGAATCCAAAACGTCAGGCAAAGGCAAGCTCCTCTTTGAGCTCAGAAACATAGTGAGGTATTAAAGGAACCATCTAAACCACAAGCAAAAGCCCTAAAAACAACTCATATAGAGCCTATATCCTGAGATGTCTCTTCCACCACTGCTAGGACAAGTAAATACTATCATAAATCACCCAAAGTTATTAATGGCGTGACCGTCGACAGCTGGGACTCATCGAACACGCCCCTTCTTTGTAGGGCACCTCAAATTGGTTTTAGGATTGTGAGGGGTACTCTATCTGTTATCCATCATTTTATCTGAATTCCTATGGCACTACAATATGCCTCATGATGACTGCGAGATTATGCAAAAATAGTAATATCTCGTTGCAGGCCTTCTATGGCGTATCAGATAAAACAGACCTAGAATACATCAAATCGGACAGATTCTCGCACAAGTCAGTCTCCTCAAGTGACTAACTTCCCCACGTGAAAGGGGTTCTGAGAGATTGTAGAGATGTGGTGGCATCAACAGCTGCATTTCGCGTGGGCAGGCACACGGAGTTTCCATTGAGACAGGTGTAGGGCCTGTCCTTTGAGGCAGTTAAGAGGCAGGATCTCGACATGCTTCGCACCACACTAACAGTAAATATTATGTTACTTGCTTGCCAGTAGTTTGCATGAAAGCACCGAAATGCAATGTTGTTGGTAATGCGTTTTATTTGTGTGGGACGCTTCAGAAACCACTTCAGCAAAGCAAGTGAAAAACGCGCACACTTGAGCTAAAAAGGAAGAAAATCTCGCCTATGAAGGATTCTCACTGTGGACGATGCCGGTAGTAGACAGGCTAGCGGTGTTTAGCAGTGACTTCACTAGTGCTATATATGACATAGATGTTTAACCTGGTCATTTTCAACTGACTACATCAGAAAACAGTAGAAAATTGAAACTATACGGTAATCGTGGATACTGTAATGTGGGGCCCTAGGCCCTCATGCTAGTCAGAAAGGTGACGCAGACGCGGTGGTAGAGTGGTACTAGACCGGCCTCAGGCACGTGCGCCCGGCCCCTTTTATTGGCAGGGTCACCTGACTGGTGACGCCTGTGTTGGGTGGGTGTGGGTTACATATGTAAGACCAGCCCTCAGCAGAGTGGCTGGCAGAAACATTAGAACGAGTCCAGGTGGACTCTACATCCCTCCCAAACTTTATTGAGGAACCAAACAAAAGTCCAACCTGTAAAAGAAACAAATAACAAAGCACCACAATCAGTCTCTCGGCCTCGAAAAGTCAGACTGCAGAATTGCAGTGGACATGGTGCAGCTGGGAGCACCCGGACACCTCCGCACGAGTCCATAATTTAACCAGGTACAGCTGGGCACGAACACGGTGTGGAAGAAGTCCAGATACTTCAGTTGCTTGTCCACGACTTCACAGTTCGCTGGATATTGTTGATCGGGTCCTGCCTGGGCTGATGTGGTCAAAGTCTATTTACAGTTTCTGATGCGGGTGCATCTGGAGCAGTGGTGAGTCCACTGTACACAGTTCTGGATGGCATTCTGACTCTGGAGATTGTCTACCTCCTAAGACTGCAGATGACGTGACGGCCGGGGGCGCCTGGGAATCCAGCGGCAGAGCAGCGGCAGTCTTCCCTCTCGTGCCAGACCTCCATCAAGCAGGAGTCTCCTCGAGGCCCTTCCGCGGGCTTCCACGGGACTGTGTGGGCTGTGCTTTCCTATCTCAGGCCCAGCAAAGACGTCTCAGATGAACAGCCTACAGGACCACATCCCATTCTCGTCACCAATGTAATGTGGGGCCCTAGGCCCTCATGCTAGTCAGTAAGGTGACGCAGACACGGTGGTAGGGTGGTACTAGACCGGCCTCAGGCATGTGCGCCCGGCCCCTTTTATTAGCAGGGTCACCTGACTGGTGACGCCTGTGTTGGGTGGGTGTGGGTTACATATGTAAGACCAGCCCTCAGCAGAGTGGCTGGCAGAAACACTAGAACGAGTCCAGCTGGACTCTACAGATACTAACACAATCGGTATTTGAAGCGTAATTAAATGTCGTCATTTTAAAAAAAGATTTAACTGGTGTTTTTCCCCAACACAGACTTGTCCTCAGTGGACTGCCCAGTGTGAGAAACAGCACATCTTCTCATGTTTTTTGTTTTGCAGTGTGAAACGAAAAACCAATACCTTTTTTGTTTATCTGCTTTCTGGTTCATGTACTTGTAACTGTGGGAAATGCAGAACAGTAAGTTTAAGTGTTTCTTTTTCTGCATGTGATCTGAAATTCACATCTGCAAGCCTACAGATGAACCTCACAATGGTGTAGTCATTTTCCATACAAGTATGGTAGTCCAGCTTAAAAGAAAGAGGAAGTTCATCTGAATGAAATGATGGTACCTTGTGAACCCCAAGGTGGGAAGGATCATTTGTACAAATAGAATTTTGAGCGTCAGGATTCTCAGTTTTCCCAGTGTGTGTTGATAGGGTGTTGGCCTTACCACTAGGAATGTTACCTAGATCACTCACTTTGGAGCTATAACAGTTACACAATATTAAAGGGTTCTGGTACTAAATCTGGTAAGACCCACTGTTAGAAATTGGGTCCTTAGTTAGCATAGCGCTAAAAGGTTACTTGAGGTTATGTTAGACTGGGGTAAATCCAAAGTTCAGGCCAACCTCGATGGAGAAAAGGCCGGCTACAGGAACCAAGCAGGACTTGCTGAAAAGTACCTTGGATGGTGGGTCGTGTCGTGGAGGCGATGCAAGGGAGATGTGTCGGTTCTGATCCATGCATCATCGCCAAGCCACACAGTTGTCAAAGCGAAGTCCTTGAGGTGAGGCATTAAACCCCTTGGGATGAATGTGATGCATCATCATTGAGCTGCGCAGCTGGGGACACAAAGTCAATGTGCAGGACTGGTGGTGATGCGTCCATCATGAGCCACACAGTCAGCGATGCAAAGGCCTTGTCCTCAGCGGCAATGCATCGTCGTTGAGGGAGGATGCGGTGGTTGTGATCGGCACAACAGCATTGATGCACCGATTTTTGGTTTGCACCAAAACAGCTGCAAAGTCCCCTTTCAAGGCCCAGGACTGGATTGACATTTCTTGGCATGACAGGACTCACAGTTTGCAGAGTCCAGCAGCTGAGCAGGGTTGTAGGAAGTCTCTGATAGCTCGAGATGTCATTACAGGAGGCAAACCAACAAGCCCTTGGATTCACTTAAGTTTCTTAAGAGGATGTAGAGAAGCAAGTCCAGCCAGCCTCACTCCCAGTCCAGAAGAAGCAGGCAGCAGCCCAACACAGCAGAGCAGTTCAGCAGAGTGGCAGTCCCTCCTGACACCACAGCAATTCTTCCTGGCAGAATGTCCTCATATTCAAAAGTGTACTGATTTGGTGGGTTTCGGGATCCAGTTCTTATATCCAATTATGCCTTTGAAGTGGCAGACTCTTCAAAGAGAGGCCTTTGAAGTGCAGAAGATCCCTACCCTTCCTTCCATGGCCCCAGACACTCTACAGGGGGTTATGCAGTTATTTGTGAGGGGACAGGCACAGCCCTAGTCAGGTGCAAGTGTCAGCCCCACCCTCCCAATCTAGCTCATGAAGGCCGATCTGCCTGGTGATAGGCCATTGGGATGTTAGTGTCACACCTCAGCTCCCTTTGTGTGTGAGACTGTCTAGAGGGAATGCACAAAGCCCAGCTGTCACCCACCCCAGACCTGTATTCAGAGACAAGCTGAGGCACAGAATGGTTAAAGTAAGAAAATGACAACTTTCTAAAAGTAGCATTTTCAGACTTACAATTTAAAATCCAACTGCACCATGAGTTGTGATTTTAAATTCTGAGTCCAGAGACACCAAGGTCCAAATTTCTATCTTTTCCCATCGGAAATTAAATTTAAGAAAAATACCAAGGTAATCCCAGTGATAAGCTATGGAAGAGAAAGGCCTTGCAGTGGCAAAAGCAATTTCAATTGGTTTGCACTACCAGGACATGCTTAACTTTAACGTACATGTCCAACTTTTTAAATACACTGCACCCTGCCCTTGGGGCTAGCAAGGGCCTACCTTAGGAGTGACTTCTATGTACCAAAAAGGAAGGGTTGGGCCTGGCCAGTAGGAGCACCTGCCAGGTTAAAACAGCAGTTTAAAACTACACACACATGCTCTGCTGTGGCAGGCGTGAGACATGTTTAAAGGGCTACTGAAGTGGGTGGCACAATCAGTGCTAAAGGCCCACTAGTAGCATTTAATTTACAGGCCCGGGGCATCTATAGAGCTCTTTATCAGGGACGTACAAGTAAATTAAATATATCATTTGTGGATAAGCCAATGTTACCATGTTTAGAGTACATAGCACCTGCACTTTAGCACTGGTTAGCAGGACAATGTGTAAAGTATTAATGACAGTTATGAAGTCAAATGCAAAACAATAAAAATCCCTAAACGAATTAGAAAAATAGAGTAAAATCTAAACTGACGAAAATCCAATAAGGGTAATGGGAGATATGAATTTGATAGTTTTAAGTAAAAATAGCAAAAAGAAGCATAAAGTGCCAATGATGCTCAATGGTTGCGACAGACCGAGACCTTGGCAAAATGTGGCACTGACTGAAATGGAGTACATGTTGGGTACACCAACCAGGTTCATCCTGGTTAAAAAAAAATCCACCTCGCTTTAGTCCTTCAAGTTCCAATCCACCAAAGGATAACACTTGGGGTACTAGCTCCAGGGGCCAACTCTACCGCCTTTGGGTATTTTCAAGAGGTTAGAATTCTTTGGACACACTAAACATGAGCTCTGAGGGTTGAGGGTAGTGTGTGAGGAGCATACTATGGTAATTGTATTGTCCACCAGCATCTAACACTAAAATCCAGTTTGGGACAGCCACTATACTTACAATAAATCCAGTGACTTAAGTCTGTTAGAACAAGCAAATGTTTTTTTGCAGCCAAATGATGGATTCACAAGAACAGTTTTGGCATCCTGTTTCCCTTCTTTCAAGTGTGACTCCAGTGTTATATGTAAAACCTGGAGATTGAAGTCTAGTAGAACAAAATTAGGGTTTTCCAGCAACCAGACAGTAGATACATGAGAATTGTTTGTGCATCCTGTTTTCCTTCCTTTCAAGTGCTCCCAAGGTGTTATATGTAAACTCGATAGACCTGTCAATCAGAATTTGACATTCAAGCAGGATTTTAAATTGTAATGTGAAAAAGGGTGCTCACAGCCTCCATTCTGCATATTCTGGGAGGTTCAGAGGAGTCATCTTTGACCATTCAGTTTATCCTACCCTTTGTCCCTGGGAGGCATTTAATACCCTTTTTCACATCTATTCAAATATTAATTATTAGCTAGCAGAAGTGGGAGAGCAAATCCAAATTCAGCCTCTATGAACTTTGTACAGGGAAAATGTAACATTTACTTTCCCATTGCTGTTTTTACACTGCTACAGCCAGCCTAAAATTGTAGTCTTGAAGCCATGTATTATACTGTCACTGTAGTGGGTGGCACAATAGATGCTGAAGTCCCCTAGTGACATTTAACTCTCAGGCCCTGTGTATATTATGTGCCATATACTAGGGATTTATAAGCTAAATATGCTAATTAGGAATATGCAATTAAACCATGTTTAAAGAGGAAGCACAATTGTTTTACTATTGGTTAAGTTGCACACAGTTCTAATGCCAGCAAAAATATAGAGTCCAGCAAGAGTCGAAAAAATCCTGGGAGACCACAGGGAAATGCAGATTTCCCACAATAGCTCATTTAAAGATTTACTTATTTTGGGACACTGTTTTGCTTTACTGCTGACCGAGCCAAAATACAGACACTGAAAAGAGTAAAAAAGAATCTCTGGAATGCGCTTCTTAGTCTAAAGAAGACATGTATTAAATCACTCTGCAAAGCTTGTAGAGGAAGGTCAGTACAACCGAAAGTGCATCTTTAAAATGTGCTCAATAATAAAGTGAGATCGTGTACAAAGAATCTTCAGTCTATAAACAGCAAATATATACATGCGAAGATACAGATACCTATACATTTATTTATATATATTCATACACAATGCAAAGCAAATAATTAGTAAAAATTCATCACCATGAGGCCCAGCTGCTGCTTCATATTTCTCTCAGTAGCTTCAAGCCATAAACTCCAAGATCGGCTGCGGAAGAGAAAGAGAGATCTGCCCTCATGGGGTGTCGGGCATTCAACGTCTAAATCCTGACCGAAGTCTCTGAATCCTCCCACTGTCAATCCTGGGTCTTTTATATACCTTAAATAAGCTAGAGGGGAGAGTTCTAGAAAACCTCCCCCCCGCTCCCTGTTATTCAAAGCTACTTCAGGTCAGCTTTGAAAGAAACACGTTGGAAATTGCCAAGTTCCCAAGGAGTCCCTCCCAAAACTAAACCGTTCCCTGCCGTACCATAAACATCATCCTAGTACATCCTTATCTTGCTGACTGACTGACTTCTCCACATTATGTCCTAGCCCTTGGTGGGAAAGAACACGCAGAATAAAAACATGAAAGACAAAACACGTTGAATAACATGTTTTGTACGGAAAAATACTTGCACCTTTAATGTGGCAGTGAAGCTAAGGCTAAGCTGACTGCAAAATGGAATCTTTAACTTGTGACCGCTAATGTGACGTGGACAGCTAAGCCAAGTGCAAAGTGGTGCGACACGGATTCAGTGGTCAAAACACAAATATCACTACAGACACACAGCTCACAGTTTATAAGAGATCACTGTTGTGGCCTCTGGCTGCTAACGAAGGCCATTTCAGTGCATAAGTCTTTAAGGCAGTAGTCTATGTGCACACCCTCCTATGTGGCAATACTAAACACCCCACTGAAAATGTTTGTACCTGGAAAAAAGGAGAGAAGGGGCTAAAAGATACCATGCCTTGAGTCATCCCTGCTGCCAACACCAGCTTCAGTCTTGTGGCAGACCTACACATCCATTACATTTACAAACCCTCATTCTGTATCAGCTTCCAAACTGTACATACTGTGTATGTGTGTAGAAAGGCAACAAAAGCAGAGAAGACTCACTTGCTACTTTTGTGAACCCATTTGCCCACTCACAAAGCACACAGGGCATTTGAGCAGACCAAATTCCTTGATGAACTAAATAGCTCCTATAACCTAAAATAACAATATGAGAGGCGGAGCCAAGCACAAATTGGTGGCAAATGGGTTGTCAAGGAGCTCTGCCCCAAAAAGGGTGAAAGCACCAATCCAGCCTACCAGAGAGGTTCCCTGACTGTTGAATCAGTGGAGAAGAGTATGTCTTCCAGTTGGATCAATGATGGAATACTCATTGGACATTTGATGCAGAGACATTGGGCATAGACGAAAAACTCCTGAGATTTGGTCGACAGCATTATAGGCCTGTGTTGGTGGTGAGCAAAGATTTCTTGAGGCCCTAAGAATGGATCGGTACCCAGCATACCAATAAAGGTAGAGCTGGAGCTGATAGCCGTAACTGCTGGAGGTAGGTTCTGTGACAGAGAGAGCCATGTGGCCACTTGGTGCGATGACCTGAAGAATAAGTCAAAAGTGAGGTTGGGATGAGCAGACCCAACAAAATGGTGAAGTGCTTAGTGAACTGCTCCTGAACAACAGACAAGTGGTGATAGATGGGCAAAGAAGAGGCCCTCAAAGGGTCTTACAATGGGGCAGTGACGAGTCAAGAGGAGGCAAAGCCTGACAAGATTAGGAACACAGAGTGAACAGTAGCTGAACTGCTTTGCCCTGATAGGCCCCCAATAAAGGATATGGCCCTGGGGATTCTAGGAGAGACGCTGGATAAAGAAGCTTCACTGAGCATGAATTGAAAACTAGCAATTTGGATATTAGTCCAGAGGTGCCTGAGCAATCAGATGAGGCCACAAATAGCACTGAGGGTGGCATGCACCCAACAAGAAGCACTTGGGACTAGGGTAGGAGGCATTCATTATCTCCCAAATAACAGTGGTAACTGTATGTGAAAGGGACAACCATAATCAGAACAAAAGGGGCCAAAGGGATAATTCTGGTAAGGACTTCCTACAACAGGGCAATGGCAAGCACAAGGGGGTGATCAGCAGCCAAGGACAACTGGCGGGCTCATATGTAGCATTCAAAATCACTGACCGACAAAGGCAACAAGATCACCAAGGGCTTTTTAAAACAGTTCTTCCAAGATGTTAACATGGAAATATGGGCCATCAGGGAGGAGCTAAGATAGAACCTAAAAGAGGTGAACAAGGGAATTTCAGAACTGGGGAACTGAGTGAACTTTATTAAAGTCACACTGGATGAACACACCATTGATATGCATTAGTTCTGGATTCATTTTCTGCGACCTTGAAGAACAGAATGTGCAGTTTCAGGAGAAGCAGAAAGATTAGGAAAATCGATCCTGCTGGAATAAAATATGCCTGTGAGGAGTGCCACAAGGGATAGAATAACAAGATTTTAATCTGTTCATAATAAAACATTCTAGAGGTGATTCTAGAGCAACAACATGAATACCTCTTCATATTGATAAAGTGCAATGAGTAGCAATAAGATAAGCTGGAAAGGCAACTCTACTGGACACAGTGGCATTTATTCACCATTTTGAAGCTAAAGGGAAGGTAATGCAATGCTAAGTACCCTGTGACACGTTTTCCTATAATGGCATTAGTATGGAATGTTTTCAAGACCTTACTCTTCTTTTAGCACTCTTCAAAAATGCAGGAGCTTTCTCCCAGTGACTGGGTGGGCTCTGATAATGAGGACCAATACACTACAAATACTTCTGCTGGGGGCAATCAAGTCATAGACCAGCACTCAGATGGTGGCACCAAATGTAAAACAGAATATGGTGTAGTCTGACACTGCAGCATACCTAAATTATAAGCCCTGGGAGAGAGAACACAGTACCTAGTTTTTTTTTTTATTACTGTGCACACATTATTACTCTAGATAAGGAACAGTTGGGGTAGGGGTTTCAGCCTTAGTTGAGAGTACGTTTTAGAGCAGAATGGATTTTTCTGGGGTGAGAGTGTGAGGGGTGTGGTGAGTTTTGTGGCCCTAGCTGTAGAAACAGGGAGAGAAAATGTGCTGAGAGCCTGCATGGGGGCAGGTGTTGAGACTGGACAGCAGAAGGAGGCACAAACCCATCACACTCATCTGGAAATTGGTTTTAAAATGACATCTTATAACGCTAGGAGGCTAAATACTTCTGTCAAATATTTGGGAATACACTGGGAGCAGCACATTTGAGCCAGATGAGTGTAAACGTAAGGGAGCTCATCTTTTGTGGAGTGGTCAACACTAGGGAGCACCCAGTGCAATTTTTGTCAGATGCCTCTTTATATGCTCCAAAGTAGGGATAGGAAGCCTTCATGCAGTTACAATCCAGATTTTAAATTCTTGGGATGTCCACCAATTGAGGGTGACATCCATGTAGTTATTAATGGCACACTAGATATAATGCAGAACCAATTTGGTGGCACCACAATCACCTTGAGCATGAAAACAGCTTAGCTAGAAGATATTGGTTTGGTGGTCAGCTGCCAATCGAGACTTCCACTAGAAGCCAACTACTCTCATTGCTCAAAGGCACACAAAAGCTATTCCAGGACTGATTCTGTCCTGATAGACAAGCAGCTGCTGTCAGTGGGTGAGGAGGAGGTAGGTCCGCTGATTCTTCTGGACTACAGTCTGACGTTATGCACCATTGAGTGGCCTCACTGTCACAAGGGGATTTGGAAGGCATATTAACACAGCCATACTGAAAGACCCAGTGGCACTGAGGAAAGTACAGCAACGTATACAGGACTACCTAGCTGGCAAGGAGGAGAGGTGGAAGTGGGCATGGTATAGGATGCAGTAAAGGCAGTGCTACACTGGCAATGTATAGTAAAGGCCACATGACTCAAGAAGCTGTGAAAGGCCACACTGGGGGTGCTGAGAGGGGAGTTAATGGGGGCTGAGAGGGCACACAGGCAGTCACACTAGCAAAAACAAAGGTGGAAGGTTCTCTCTCAGGGGGCAAATAGAGTCATAAAGTTAGAGAATGTGAACTACTCATTGGCCCAGTTGTATAAAGAGTTATTAGAAGGGGTCAGGTTATTGTCCAGTACTCAATGTGCTAAAAAGTTGCATAGGTTCATTATGGACATTAAGAATGAGGATAGCAGGGTCCTTAGTGGTGAGAAAGAGAAGACTGAACAATTTAAGAACCTTTTGCAGCAAGCTGTATGAAAGTGAGCCTACCCCCCACTCAGATGGAAATACTTATTTTTTTGTGATGGACCCTCCCATGGCTCTTGAACATAAAGACAGTCTAGAGTTCCCTATCACCAAAGAGGACATCTTGAGAGAGATTGGTGAGTTAAAGTCCCACAGGGCACAAATTGATTTTTAGGGCCCTGCAGTTACTGCCCATACTGTCCAAAGGATTCAACAGGATAATGATTATTTGTGATCCACTTAAATTGGCTAAAAACACAAAGATGGTGGCTCGCAATGGAGATCACGAACCCAGCCTTAACATTCCCAAATGTAGCAGGCAGTGTTCCTTAAAGGAGCAGGTGCTGCTTTAAGAAAAATGCTAACTTGTGGGAAGACAGTGGGGGGAGCAGGCAGTGTTCCTCTGGAGTACTGGAAGACTTCTCACTCCCCCTGAGTATGCCTGACATGATTTACAATAAGGAAGGTGTCAAATAGGGACATTAGCTTACTATTTACCAATGAGTTACCACCTCCGTTGAGGTGTTTATAACTTTTCAATGATTTGTGGCCACAATAGCAGTCAAGCAGTCATTAACTAGTGATACATCTCATTTTGAATTGCAAATACCAGAGGATGTCTACTTCACACTCCCTCCAAGTTGTGTTTGAGAATGAGTTGCAAAATCCCTTTTACGAATCTGAAAAGCTTTTCTGAATTCAAAAGGGGGTTGACTACAATTATATTTTTTGAATCGTGGGTATTGGAACCACAAAATTGTTTTGTAGCTATGGCCCCAAATTCCTTATGTTGTAGATATGGCCCTAAATTCCTCATGCTTTTCCTTCTTTACAGGCATTTGGCCTCATTTGTTTCAGCAGGCCATACCTGCTGAAATCTGTCCAGGGAAAACAGCAGGGTGTGATAATTCATGCAACTCAGAACTCTTTTTGCACATGCCTCGGAATTAACGGCTAGCTTATTTATACTCAGAGCCTTAGAAATATACCACGTGGAGTGATAACAGCTGGTTAGGATTATATGTGTTATTCTTGGCTCACTGGCTACTGCTTTCCCAAACAGCAAGCACTGAATCACCACATATCTATATAGTGCCTGAATCCACCTCCTAAAAACTCAAAAGAACCAGAAAGAAGTCTGATTTCACATAGCTTGATGTGGAATTCAGCCCTTGTGGCTGGAGGAGGTGGTGCTGATTTCAGAACCATTTGAACCATCTTTCTTGTCCATATAATTCAGGGCATAGCAACTTTTAAAGACTAGTTCCCAGTTTTAACTGGTGAAGCCAGTGACCACAGTTGGTGTCTCCACCATCAAAAAACATCACCACAACCAGAATATCCCAAGATACTAGTTTCACAATATTTAGGGACCATTGGACTTCAAAGTGGGTTCTGGCCCACTACTAAATCTGCCCCATTAAGAATTTGAGTTAACTATAGGACTCCAGTGACTTTTTTGGCTGTGCGACCTCCTGACCGCATGTTTAGGAGAGCAGCATCAACTTCATTGGGGTGACGTCCTTGACGTTTTGGGTGACAGGTCCTAAACCTGCACCCTTTCCACAAACCTGAATTCCTGATTAGATAAAAGATCTTGCAAATGAGTTGAGATGGTGCTTAATTCGAGCCGGTGGTTTCCGCTGCACTGCACTGGCACTCAATTGTCAACACCAGCACTTATGGCACACTGCCACATGGTGGTGCTGCTTGTCTAATTCACAGATGACCACAACAGTTGTTAATTAATACAAAATACATAAACATGACTAATACATGCGTCCCAACCTATTGCTATAGCTTTGGGGGGCTGGAATATTCTGAACTCTCAAACTTGTAGGAGTGTGATGGTTTGTAATGGTGTTGGTACAGTGGTGTAACAAAGCTTCAGGGGGCCCACCTGCACAGGGAGACCCTGCTCGAATCACCCAGCAGCTTTCAGGCTAAGGTACTGTGCTGAGGGGGCCCCCTAGATCTCAGGGGCCACCCTGCACCACAGGGTCCCTTGTTACGCCACTGTGCTGGTACTGTCTTTGGCACCATGACAGCACTGAGTATAGACCAAACCACCCAAGAATTTCTGAAGTTTCTCAAGAAGACCGGAGTTCAACCTGATAGGATTACATTGATCATTGAGATTGAGTCAAAGTTATAGAAAATCCAGCACTTACCATGTAGGAGCTAAAATAACATTTGTAGTTGTATCTCACCCACAAAAGTTGCTAGCATCCTCTTACTGTGTGTATCCTTCATTAACTGATTTACCTACATAGCAGTTAACAACAGCCCTTTCCTTTTTACAAGCCAAATCACTCACTGAAAATTGTTGTAATTGAGCGTGTACTGTGTTATACTTAAATTTCACCCTGTTGGTAACCAGAAGAATTGCATGTTGCGCAGTGTGACAGAAATATGGGCTCTTTGGGGCAAGTTAGTAAACGCAGTGTTTGGAAGAGGTGGAGCTTATAAGGTTTGTATTGGTTGCGGTCCACTAGTTATACATCCAACAGACCAACATAGAGCGAATAAAGTGATGACTAGCGAAACTATGCTATAGCTTTTTGGACCAATAGAAATGTTTCATTAATTCATATGAGTGATGTGAAAGAAGGGAGATAAAACGAGTGCAAGTATATGTGAGGTGTTATACAAATTTTTCTTTTTTATGGTTGAGAATAAAGTGGACCATTATCGTGGTCACCCTAAAAAAGGTTTACAAGGACAGGGTAACTATATGTCTCCTGTTTTATAAAGATTGGGATGCCTTGGTTTTGTGAAAGGAAACCATCACAGATAAAACTTCTCTGATAGACTAATACTTGATGTTTTGGTTTATTATAGGTACTTCAAAATCTGAAGCCAACCAGAAGAATCAGGTGAGAGCAATAGGCCTTATGGGTGTGCATGACACTGGTGTTAGTAAGAAGGGAATGCTAAATGTTGCTCTGACGAAGGCCCCAAGACACATTTGGGCTCTTTGAAAGGGTCAAAACATGTTGGAAAGAGGATAGGGTGTCCTGGGAACATAGTTGACCCTAAAGAGACTAGGAATGTTGTTTTTACTTATACCTTTGGACCACACAATAAAAAGAGAAATTCTTGGGGAATTCCAAGAAGTATTTTTAGTAATATTGATCTGGATCCCTGCTATTATCCAGCCAACTTTATTTCTGAACTCCCAAAGAACTCTTGGTTGAGTCCGCCCCGTAGTATCATCTTACCGGGGTAAGGATAGACAGCGGATGATGAAGCATGCCACTATTAAGTGGGTGAGGCATTTATTCCAAATGCTAGGATGATCCCTTTATGGTAGGTACAGGAGGTTAGTTCTGACTGGTTTTCCTAAAAATTCCTTGCTGGGCAAAAGGTCCTGATATTGAAGAGGTGTCCCCCAAAGCCTAGTTACCAGAGCGTGGTTAACAAACAGATATGCGCACATTGTGGTGCTTAGCTCTCCTCCTGCCCCCTCCCTCCAGCCCAGACCCGCCCTGCCTCTTACTCCCAGGAAAAATAAAATGATATTAACGTAGCGTACGTTAATATCATTTTATTTTTACTTTTTTTTAAATCCAGTCGGGCGACGCTCCTCCGCCTTAGCGGAGGAGCCGCCCCTGCCTTTACCTCTTTTTTGTACTCACATGGTCATAGACTAGATTAGCCTCTAGTTTATTCTTTTCGGCCTGCCAACTACATAACTGCCTCCAAACCTCGCCGTGTACAAGTTGAATCAAGATAAATCATGCAGAGTAAATCTTACTAGATTGCTTAAAACCAAATTATAACAAAGATCTCATGAATACCAGATGGTAAACATGCACAGGCAGGTCGGTCATTTTTTTTGCTTCTTCATTGTAGCTGTGTAAAATTAATATATGCATAAATGTGCTATTTCTCGGAGTTGGATTTTCTAATATTTAACCCTTTTGTCAAGGTAGTTTATAAAATGACATCATCTTGAAATAACTTGCTCTGTACTTCAGTCTATCAGTCCCAAAATCACCCCTGCCACTAACTCGTGTTATTGTACTAAAGCAAGTCAACCGTCTTTTTATTATATTATTTATTTGATTTTGCTCATATACAAAAGACCGTTCAAAGATTAACAACAAAGAAAAGAGATAAAGGAGATTATGCATTATAAGTGGTAAAACAATTTGCATTTGGGGACAAAATTCTCACATATCAGGGTACAACTTTTAAAGTAAGCGCTCTCCTAATTTTCTGGCAAGCAGATATCGATGGGAAAAAGGAGAATGGATTAGAATAAGAAGAAAGACAAAATGGATAAACAAAAACAAAGTGAGGTTAGGTAGCTCAGTACAGTTCAACAGTTACTCAAAAGTTTCGGTAACTGTCCGCAAAGAAGCCTTAAAAGTATGCAAATTCAAATCTCAGATTCATTTTTCCACATTGGAGATTTCGTACCCTTTCAAAACTTCAGAATATTTCACCAATTATCTAGAAGAGCTATTTTCATAAATAACGTTTTCTGAACCATGAAGAGATTCTATTTGACCACAATCAAGGTGATGCAATCTATAATGTCTCTTGTTTTAATTCTGTCTTGATCAGCAATGCACACGTCAACCAACAAAACAACTTCCTATTTGCACCTTGCTCGATCTATTGCATAGTTTTCTCCTTTCTTGTTCGTAATATCCCACAATTTACAACTGATGCTATGAGCCAGCAGAAGTGTCGGTAATTAATACCCTGGGGTACTCTTTCTATTAAGTGATCCCTCCAGTGGGCTGTGACTAGGCATGTGGCACATGCAGCAGCACCCGAGACTACCTGAAAGGAGTTCAATAGAACAATAAGACATTTTTAAAGCATACATTTCACATAAGGGGCACAAGTATCGGAAGAGTATGAGCAGTTGTTCTTTTGAATTCCCATCTATTTTGTCATCATTCGGATTACTGCTTACATATATCTTTCTGTGAAGTATGAGATGTAGGAAGGTGGCTTTCCTCTAGCATGGTTACCCCCCATTTCTGACCAGTTTGTCAGTGTGTGTCAGTGTGTTTTTACCGTCTCACTGGGATCCTGCTAGTCAGGACCCCAGTGCTCATAGTTTGTGGCCTATATGTGAGTGTGTTTTACTGTGTTGTCAGAATGCTTGACTGTCACTGGAGTTCTGCTAACCAGACCTGCAGTGCGTATGCTCTCTCTGTTTCCCAAATTTCCATATTCCAATTTAATTTGGCACACTGAACCCCCCTTATAATTCCCTAGTATATGGTACCTAGGTACCCAGGCCATTGGGGTTCCAGGAGATCCTAATGGGCTGCAGCATTTCTTTTGCCACCCTTAAGGAGCTCATACAAACACTCCTTCAGGACTGCACTGCAGCCTGAGTGAAATAGTGCACACACTATTTCACAGCCAGTTTCACTGCACCAGATAACTTATAAGTCACCTGTCTAACCATCAGTTACTGAAGGCTAGGTGCAAAGTTACTGTGTGTGTGGGCACCTTTGCACTTGTAAAGGTGCCCCATGTTGTCCAGGACCAATTTCCCAGACTTCATGAGTGCGGGGACACCATTATAAGCATGCACTACATATACGTCAATACATATATGTAGCTCACAATGGTAACTCCAAATATGGCCATGTGAGGTGTCCAAGATTGAGAAATTGAACACCCAACCCAATTCTGGTATTGGGGGGCAAATTTCATGCACCCTGGGGCTTCACCATGGACTACCAGTACTGCCAAACCAGCTCTCTGAGGTTTCCACTAGAGCACAAGCTTCTGCCTCCTCACAGACAGGTTTCTGCCCTTGTGGGGATTGAGCATCTCAAACCCAGGAAGGCAGAACAATGCATTTCCTTTAGGCGAGGGGTGTTACACTCTCTCCCATTGGAAATCGGTGTTACAGGCATGGGAGGGGTATTCTCCCAGAGCCTCTGGAAATGCTTTGAAGGGCACAAACAGTGCCCTCCTTGCATAATCCAGTCTACACCGGTTCAGGGACCCCCAGTCCCTGCTCTGGTACGAAACTGGACAAAGGAAAGGGGAGTGACCACTCCCGCGTCTGTCATCACCCCAGGGGTGGTGCCCAGAGCTCCCCCAGAGTGTCCCTGGCATTAGCCATCTTGGATTCCAAGGTGTAGGAACCCTCTGGGAGCATCTGAGCGGCCAGTGCCAGCAGGTGACATCAGAGACCCCTCATGATAGGTGCATACCTGGTTAGGTAGCCAATCCCCCTCTCGGGGCTATTTAGGGTCTCTCCGCTGGGTGTTTCCTTAGATTCGGTTTGCAAGACTCCACCAGGACTCCTCTGCATCCTCTGCTTCAGCTTCTGACCATCGGATCAACTGCAGACTGTTCCAGGAACCGCTGTAACTGCAACAAAGTATCCAGAAATGCTACTGTGACCCTGCCACTTCCTCTCCAGCCAGCAACTGCAACATTTTCCAGGTTATGCACGCTCTGAGGACTGCCTGGCTTCATTCTGCACCAGAAGGACCGAAGGAATCTCCCGTGGAGTGACGGAGTCACATCCCTCCTTCAGCAGGCACCTCTCTGCAACGACAACTGGTACTCTGGGACTCCTCTCCTGTCGACGAGAGTGATCCCTGGAACACAGGTGTTGGACCGAAGTGATCCTGACTATCCAAAGGTCCAGCTGTCCAAATTTGGTGGAGGTAAGAGCCTGCCTCCCTGTGCCAGACAGTACCCCTGTGCACCGCATCTTCTGCAGCTCCTTGGACTTCTGTGCACTTCTTCCAAAAGTTCTTCTTGCACAGAGTAGCTCAGGTCCCCAGCACTCTATCCTGTGACGCTCAGCTCCCTGAGTTGCTCTCCAGTGGCATGGGATCCCTATGTGTAGTGCTTGGAAAGACCGCACTTTGCAATTCCTTTGTCCCCGTGTCCTGGGACTCCTGTGGGTGCTGCCTGGTCTTCTGAGGGCTCTCTAAAGTGCTTAGAGCCCCCTCTGTCTCCTCAGTCTGAGTTGAGACCCCCAGGTCCCTCCTGGGCCTGGGCAACGCCGCTTTGATGCAAAACGTGTCCTTGTTTGAACCAAGGCTTATTGGCAGAATCCAACCACTCAACGTGGTACATCTCTTGCACCATGCAGTAACCCCCAGCTATCTTCTTTGGTGCATTCCTGTACTTGTCTTCTAACCGGAGAATCCACTTTTGCACCTTCATCCAGGTTGGCAGGGGCTCCTGTTCTTCCTGGACTCTTCATCAACTTCTGGACTTGGTCTCCTCTCTCCACAGGGCTTCAGGTCCAGGAATCCATTGTTGGTTTCGTGCAGTCCTGCTTGGTTCTTGCATAATCCTTTACCACGACTTCTAGTGTGTTCTGAGGAAGCTTGCTGTACTTTACTCCTGTTTTCCTGGCCTCTGGGGTGGGGTATTTTACTTACCTTTGGTGTTTTCTTACACTCCCAGTGCCCCTCTACACACTAGACTTGCACAGGGAAGAATTCAACATTCGTATTCCACTTATTTAGTATATGGTTTGTGTTGCCCCTAAGCCCATTGCAATCTATTGTGTTTTTCACTGTTTGCACTATTTTCTGACTGTGTACTTACCTGATTTTGGTTACTAGTGTTTATATTGTGTATAATACTTACCTCCAGTAGGAGTATTGCCTCTAAGATATTTTTGGCCTTGTGTCACTAAAATAAAGTACCTTCATTTTTGGTAACAATGAGTATTGTCTTTCTTGTGTATCAGTACTGTGTGGCTGTAGTGGTATTGCAAGAACTTTGCATATCTCCTAGTTCAGCCTTGGTGGCTCTGCTACAGCTACCCCTAGACAGCCTAAGCTGCTAGACACTTTCTACATTTCACTAAGGTGGATCACTGGACCTGGTATAAGGTGTAAGTACCTCTAGTACCCACTACAAGCCAGGCCAGCTTCTTACATGGGCCTTCCATTGAGTGACATTATTGACAATCGTACCTGAGTTCAGGAAAGAGAGAAAAGCGAAGGTTAAGTCTATAGGGCCTGGTTTACAAAAGTAACTTACCCTTTTTTCTAAGTTTACACTTCTGAGTAAGTGTATTACCTTTCAGTATTCACAAACTGCACTTTTGTAATAATTTACACTTTTGCAGTAATTTACACAATTTTAGTAAGTCCAGCTTTATACATGGCCAACTACTAGTACTGCAAGACTCTCCCGTAGCGAACAATGGAGGTAGGGACTTACTACAAATGTGCAAGTTACTACTAAAGTGCAGTTTGTGAATAGCACTTTGTAGTAAGTTTGAAGTACTACTGTAGTACTACAAAACATACTAGAAAGTGCAGTTTGTGAGGCAGGCTTTATGTGCAGATCTCTTCCTGCCTTTTAACTGCACATCAAAGGGTTGCAGCCTGAGTGTGGAGGATTGTCCTGGGATACAGATGGTGAGCTCTGGTGGCCTAGGTCTGACACATTTAAGCACTAACCACTTTCCCAGTCTTCATAAGTCTTGATGTTTTCACAGTTTTCTATTGTCCCTTCACTAAATATACAGTTTCCTCTTGGGGTTCAGAAAAGATGTGCTGAAACCCTATACACCTTCCTTTTGTGAGTAAGCTCAAAATGTCACACCTAAGCTGCTTCACACAGCATGAAAAGTTAGCAGTGGTCTTTAATTCATCTGCCCTAATGAGGATAGGGCGATTCTCTATTGTAACAGGGAGCTGTGAGATCTGCCCCATATATAATATTTATAAAGCCCTATTGCAAATCAACTGTTCCGTAAAGCTGATTTTACTACACAAATATATTTAGGTCTATTAGCTGCAGGAGTGGTCTGGCTTTCCACAGCTATCCTTTAATGACATGCAGAACCATTTGTGTATTAGAAAAGGGCTCTCGCTTGCATACACACACAAACCTGACTCACTGTTTAGTAGTAACCAGTGAAAATATTTAATTGCCATTTTATTTTTACTGGGCCACCAGCCCAGAGACATGATGGGTGTGTCCTCTACTGCCGACTGGCAGCAGAGGACTAGAGCAGTGCCTTGACTAGACACTCCAAAGTGCACATGTCATTTTGACCGGCTGTTTTGCACTGGCCAAAGTAGCATGCACTCTTTGAAGCTCTTCATTCAGCTGTCTTATGACAACTGGGTGGAGACCAAGCACAGGCATCTATGGCCCAAAGGAGCACCCAGCCAGGCCGCTCCACACAACCCAGGTGCCTCTCTCATGCTGGTTAATAGCATGAGAGCAACATCTGGATTGGTTAGGGGAGCACTTCTGGCATCCGAGAAGAACACAGAGGAGGACTCACACCCTGTGGGTAAGTGCCATTTTCTATTTTAAATCTGTAATGCATTTGTGTGTAATGCAGGTATGTTTGTAATGCATAAGTGTAGATTCCTTATTTATAGATAAAATATGGTGGTATTTCTATATAGGTTAATTAGGGCACAATATTTTTGTCAGGCAATATTTAGTGCACAGTAGTTTGGTGCCATACTCCAGCCCTCAAGGTATTCAAATAGTTATTAGGAACAATCCTGCCTCCCCTCTTAAACAGGAGTCCTAAGCTTCAATCTGAAGGCAACACTGGCAATCATCATCCTTCAGATGTGCAATGCTGCCACCAGGTGACGAGCTGGTACCGTCCAACTGTCCTAGTTCATGAAACACCACCTCCAAGCCTTGTTCTGTAAGAGGAGGGCGGTTTTCACTGCTCACCAACTCCACTTATAAGATTGGTCTTTTAGCAGTCTTATTGAGAATACTCCGCAGGGAGGCCAGCAAGAATTAATGTTGGCATTAAACTGCATTCTGATGCCTAGTATTGGTGTGCTGCCACTATAGGCATTACCTTAAAATGGGTCATCAGACCACATTAAGGGAGTGTTGGAATACCAAATACCTACTAATCTATGGGTAGTGGTTTTGGGGCTGAGACCAAAAGAGATGGGCTAAATCTTCAATAACAAATAGGCACTAATTACCCATATTTTACGGGCAACAAAACAGGAGATTGAAGGGCACTGAAAGAATTAAATGCCTACCTCATCAGATAAATGGACCAATTGGGTTGTTGGTTGACTGGGGTGTAAGACCTTATCAAGCAACAGCCACAATTCCTGGCAGGGTGAACCACAAAAAGTCACTAAATTTACCTGTGGTTAACCCTGGGTATCTTAACAAAAAAAGCAGTCAGGCTTAGCTTAGAGGCAATGTGTAAAGTATTTATGCAGCACACAAAGAACAATAAAGAGAAAAATAACACAAGAAAAATCCCACACCAATCTAGAAAAATAGAGTACATTTTAATAAACAATTTTACACCAAAACGACAAAAATCCAACTGGAGTTATGAATTTTTTAAGTTTTCAATGAAAACCTGCACCTAAAACTCAGATCGCCAACCGTGGACATCTAGTCAAGCAAGACCAGGTCAAAGTTGAAAAAGCTGAAAACTATGGCTGCCCGCAATGGAGTGCAAGTCAGATACAAGAATTAGATCTGGCCTGGTCAGCGCTTACAATCAAACTTAGTAGAATTTTCAAGAAAAATTACCTGAGAAGGTAAAGTTCAGCGGGGCAAGGCTGCAGGAGGTGTCTGAAGATTTCTATGTTTGGACTTATATGGATGTTGAAAATTTCCAGTGGGATGAAGCAGGAGGCTGTATCTGAGGGGGGGGATGTTGCAGGAACAGCCACAAGGTCAGGGTGAACAGCGATTAATCGTGGTCAGATCGATGTGCAGGTTGGTCCCAGTTTTCCCTCAGTTTTCAGGGAAGCTTTTAGCCAAAAATGTTCTAAGTCCAAGGTTTTGAATTTTGGCTACCTGGGTACATTTAGCATCAACCACAACCACCAGTTCAGAACTAGAGGCGCACCACTTGGGGGTGCAGGACTCATGCAGGCTGGGTCCAGGTGTGGGTTCAAGATGGTGGGAGCCTTTTATGTCCCTGGGGCCCTGAACAGAGGCCCACAAACTAGCCCTGAGAGTCACTCTGGTAGTCCTGGATTCAGGTGAAGATGCAGGCCTCAAACAGCAGGGCTGGCCTCTGAGGGTTCAAGGTATGCTCCAGGCAGCAAAGCAGTCCTTCCAGGATCAGGAAAGCAGCCTTGAAGAGTTCACTGCAGGTCACAGCAGAAGGCAGTCGTCTGACAGTCCTTCCGCATGTCCTAAAAGTGAACCGAAGAGTGGATCTGAGGGCCCTATTTTTATACCTGGTGCCTTCTTTGAAGTTGGGAGAGGTTTCTAGAGGTTTCTCCTTGAAGTGCTTAGAATTTCTTAACTCCCCTGCCTGGCTCCAGGCTGGCTGTAGAGAGAACGTGGATTTGACAAGCCCTTTGTGGGAAGGAAGAGCATAGCCTATTCAGTTGCAAGGTGGGGGTGCCATCTCCGCCCTCCATCCTTCCAGCAGGTGGCCTATTCAAGCACACCTAATCCCTCTATATTGTGACTGTCTGGGGGCAATTTACAAGTCTAACTATCAGTTAGGGCTAGGTATGTCACCTAGGAGAGGCTGCAGGCACAAAATGGCTAAGGATACGTAAACGGAAACTTGCTAAAAGTGGCATTTCCAAAATTGTAATTTAAAATCCAACGTTACCATTAAAGTGAATTTTTCATTACAATTTCATAGATACCAAACATGAAATACTTATCTATCCCCAAACAAACATTAGCACTTATTAAATGTATTAAGGCAATATAATGTTATCCTATGAGGCAGATAAGTCTCACAGTAATGAAAAATGAATTCAGGATTTCTTCACTGACAGGACATGTAAAACTTAAAAACACATGTCCAACCCTTTAATTACAATGCACCCTGCCCCATGGGCTACTCAGTGGTGAGTTATTTCCAATGCAAGGGAGATTTAAGGGTTGGCAAGGGAGTAATATTGTCAAATTGGCAGTTTATAACTGCATTCATGCAATGGCTTGCCTCGTCATGTTTTCAGGAGCTACTTAAATGGGTGGCACAATATGTGATTCAGGCCCACTAGAAGCATTTAATTTATAGGCATGCATATGGTATACCACTCTATACGGAACTTATAAGTAAATTAAATATGCCAATCATGTGTAACCAATATAACCATCTTTAGAGGACTGAGTATAAGCAATTTTGCACTTGTCAGCAAAAAAGTGAAAGGCAAAGCATTTGGGTGTGACTCTGCAAAAAGGGCCAGGTGCAATGAGAAAAAGGATTTGGAACATCTTTGGCATGTTGATGCTCATGCATTCAACCAAAGATGAGCACAGAAACTCAGGAGAAATCTGGAAATCCTTTTTGCGTTAAATGAGAAATGAATCTCCAAACGCTAAAAACACTGAAACTATAATGGAATCTATAACTTTAATTCTATCGTATTATGTTCAATTGCTTTTCATGTAATCACATACTGTGTGTGAATGTGGTGTTTGCCTTCTTAATTGGTTGTTTCCAGGAGAAACTTAAGCTGGAAGAGAATAATAATGGAACCCGCCAATATGTGGTCTAAAGGCATTCAAGTACAAGATCTCCAGGTTTAATTTGTGAGGGTAGCAGGGGGTGGGAGGGGCATCATTTACTAAATTACTGAGCACCAGAGGCACCTGCCAAAGACTGAACATGATCAAATGAGGGAGGTGCAGGACAGGCATATGGCAGAAGTAGGTTCAGTGATGGGGAAGCGAGAAGGGCAATGGGCAGTCACAACTGGAAATTGGGAATGTGAATGGGAGGACACAATCTGGCAGAAGGTCAGGCCACTGACTAAGATTTGATGTGGGGACAAACTAAGAACAATGACAAGGAAGGAGTGGACTGGTACATTGACAAGAAACATAGGAGGGAGGAAAAGAGAACGTACATCGTTGACATCAGTAGGACAAAGCCTGAATGGCACATTGAAAGGCATCAGGTGGATTGTCTTCAGCATCATCAGAAGGCTAAGGAATAGCCAGGACAGAGATTTGGTAGTACTGACCATTGCTATGTTGGGGGAATGGTGAAGAACAGTGCTGATTGAGATTCAGAGGGGGACAAACTGAGCACAATCATAAGAAAGGAGTGGACTGGGACATTGACAAGGAAGTAATAGGGAGGAAAAGGGAATGTACATCCAGGACAAAGGCTGAATGGCACATTGAAACCTGTCAGGTGGATTGTCTTGAGCAGCATCACAAGGCTCAGCAATAGACAGGACAGGGAGTTGATGGTATTGAACACTGTTATCTAGGTGCAATGAGGAAGAAACAGTGCCAATATTACCTTTCATCATTTTTGTTTAAGTGTGGCAATGAAAGACAAGCTTAAGGGCCCCAATATTCCACTCAGTGCAATGACTGCTAAGCAAGCAAGCTTAGTTAGTGAGCTACGAATTCAGAGAGAAGTTTGCAGGGGCACTAAAGATTTTTTTAATAAGCTTTAAAAAATCAATTTGTTACATAAGCTATGACTCTAGGGTAGCCTATAAGGTTTGGTTTCCCACCCACGGGCGACCAGCGCTGAATGTAAAAGACAGGTTATTGTAGTCCCAGAAAACTCCACTCAATACATAGTTGAAGTAAAATCATTTCTTTGGGGTTACTAACAATTCCCTAAATGGGAATCAGGCGCATCGTGGTAACAGTAAACCTATTTTGTTCATTACAGCTTTACATACAGAGTACTAAGAAGAACTTCTAACTACATGTATTTATTACAGCATGATCAACCTGTTTCTTAGTACATCTAAAACAACCACATAGGACATCATAAAAACAGCAAGTAGTAACATTGCAAATAACAAGAATAAAACGAACATTTCTAACATACTTAAAATGTAATCTAAAAGCCTAAGACCCTAAACCTACTTCTATGCGCTACCCTAGGAGGGCATATAGCAGAGCAGCTTGCGAACTAGAGTTTATTGGGGAGACTTGGGGTGTAGTGGCGCACTGCATACCTTTTTTGACAGTTTCAGACGTTATCAAAAGAGCAGTGGAGGCAGTGTTTCCTGTGATAGGTAAACGCCCACTACGGTTATTGCTCTCTTCAGGGACTCAGCTCTTATCACCTTCAAGCAGGGTGCATCAGCTTCTCTAAATGCCGGCAGTAACCAAGATCGTCTTCGGTCATATTTTGCAGGATAATCTGGGATGAAGGACCTCACTCTATAAGGGATCGAATGGTAGTCCTTAAATATGGAAAACTAATCAGGGATGAAAACCTCTGACGAAGTTTTAGCAGTGTGGTGTATAGATTATAGGTGCCAAATAAGGTGTCCTAGACAAATCTTCAAGAAAATGAAAAACAAGGAGGTGTCAATTTGAACTGCAACTCTTTGATGAATTATATAGGGATGTTTCTTTATTGCCTTGACATATTGATAAAGGGACACTTGTTCCACACTGTATGTCTCATCAGGTGTTATAGCTAGGTCATTATCAGAATTCCTTTACACTCCATCACCTCCTCAATTAAATGAATGAATGATACGTGCAGACGACACTCATGGTACTATTATTTACAGCAGATAGGACAGAATTTGGAAGGGGTGTACTCTGAAATGGTTCGGAGGGCATGACTGGAATGGAGTCGGGCCTTAGGAATTTCATGTCAGGACAATGTTGGCAATTCGGTGGGGAGAAACTGAGTACACGGACAGGGAGGGAGTGGACTGGGACATTGATAAGAAACAAAGGAAGGAGGAAAAGGGAGCGTACATCCATGACATGGGTGTGCGAAGGCTGAGAGGCACATTGAAAGGCATCAGGTGGATTGTCTTGACCATCATCATAGGACTCTCAAAAATAAGGCAGTACAGGGATTTGGTGGCATTAAAGACTGTAATGTAGGTGGAGCAGGAAAGAAACAGGGTCAATATTCCCTTTCATTATTTTTGTCTGAGTGGCAATGAAATAAATGCTTATATGCCCCCTTTTTCCACTCTGTGTAATAAGCCCCACGCTAGCAACCTTAATGAGTGAGCTGCAAATTCAGATGGAGGTCTGCTCAGGTGCCAAAGATTTTTTTTTACAAACTTTCAAAAATCTAGACACCTTAAATCAAATGTATCTAAGTACAAGAGTGAAAACAGAATCTCATAATTTATCAAATAAAGCAGGCTCATATTGGCACCTTTAGGACATAAGACTGAAAGAGTCATCTGTTAGCCATCACAAAACGATTCACAAAAAACAGGGATACCTTTTTAATCAGCACAAATCATGTGTCTGCAGGTTAAAACAACGTGGCTGCTACTATTTTGAAGAATGCTGGACATTGCAATAATTCCAGCCCGTTGTGTTTCAGTATATCTGAGTCAACTAATATTATCTCACCTTACAAACCAGATAAGTGTGACTGCACACTTCTTTGCAAGTGAAATGTCAGTTTTTTTTTTTTTACTATACATGTTCACTGAAGGTGAGTACTCTAGTGTAGCAACTTTTCTTCAACCCCTTAAGTGTTGAGGGTTCCTTCACCCACTTGGGGCAGTTTCCTTTTAAGCCTTTATAAAGTTTTTCCAAAAATATGGCCAGGCTAAATTTGTGTACGTTTTCTTCCATGTTTTGGGGACTGTGAAGGTAAGCATGGTTTGTGATTTTCCCTGGAGAAGGTGAGAAAATAGTTAAAACTTAGCAAAATTTAGTTTTCTTTGGAAAAGTGGGAAAAAGTACTTTTTCTTCCGGCCCTTTTCTCATCTTTCAGAAATAAGTGGAGTGGAAAAATATTGCACTTCAGTGTTTGCAGGTTTTTAAGTGGCGATGATTATTTCCTATTTTTGCATTTACTGCCTATTTACAACTTGTGGGGGAAAGATGTTAATCACAACTGTGAAACGAGAAACTAAAGTGAATTCTGAATTCAGAATCAGATCATTTTTGTAGTTCATTCAAAGTTTTCGTTGAATTCCCCCCTCACATTGCCCAAGTTGTTATTTGCTAAGCTGATGCAACATTACAATATCTTTGATCTGATAAATACGATGGCCTACTCTTGGAACAGCCTTGGTGAGCTGCAAACTGGGCCACTGCCTTACTCACCACGAGTACCGCTGGAGTGGTGTGTAGGATCTCCCTGGGACAGGAAAGAGCGGCAGCAGGTGTATTAATGGGCTGGGACTACGACGCATGGGTGACTTCTTTCAAGATGGTGTGATGCATAGCCCGTGGCAGATGAACAAGCAGAGCGATTCACCTAGGTTCAGTTTCATTACTATGGGGCACAGCATGAAATTTGTGAGCTACTGGGTGATGGCTTGCTCGAACCCTCAGAGCTCCCAGCTTTGAGATATATGCTGCAGATGGCCACACCTCAGAGCACTATAGCGAAACTGTATGTACGCTCTCAAGAAGCACGGCGGCCAGGAGTCACAAAATTTGGGCTAGACTGACAGGAGGAGCTGGGCATAGTCATTAGCAATAAACAGTGGACCTATTGTTAAGTCATCAAATCCATTTCCCTGAATATCTGGCACCAGTGAAAACATTTTAACTACATCAATAAGGGGCATTACACACCAACTCAGCTGTTTCAGTAAACTTTGAGGGACAATGCTTGCTGTTTCCGATGTGGTGAAGAGGGAGTGGGTTTTGCACATGTAGCATGGATTTGCCCTATGGTGAAATACTATTGGGACGCAGTACTGGGGGAGCTACGCTAAATAACAGATGAATGTATTGTGTCATCCCCCTCTTGGTGCTGCTGGGCTATAACAGATATTTACCGAAGTCCATCCGGTGATTGGTGGTCCTGGGACTGGTACTAGCGAGGCGTAGAAAAGCCATGTGCTGGGCGAAGGGACTGCTTCCCACACTAAAGGACTGGCATGTAGATATGGCATATTGCAACACTGAGTCTGAAAGATATAATGACCTGATGTGGGACTGTAATTGTCCAAAGGATATCTGGGGATCCTATAAAGGTTTCCTGGTCAAGCATGGGAACACAGTGGTCACTGGCATGGGGGAGGGGGAGGCAGCAGTGGAGGGAACGGGCTGGCAGTCAGCGATATAAACCCCCAGAGCTGAGCAGCATTTGTATTGATCAGTCTTCTGGAGACAGGTGGGAGACTGCAGCATACTGTTTTGACTCCTGCCCCACATGCAGCACGTAGGGAGAGTCTGTACAAACCCCCCAATTGGGTGCAGAAGCTGGGTGATTGATGTCCTGTGTATTGTGCCTGACCTGCCTGTTGTTTGCAACATGTCTGTAAAACTGCATCCCTGACTTTACACTCTATAATCAGACCACTTATACTGCCAGCATTTGTTCGATATGAGCCTTTTTATTTAACCTTATGTCATTACCATCTGTAAGGTTGAAAATAAAGCTTAAAAAAAAGAAACTAATTGCTGAGTTAAAGAAATAGTACAAGTAAATAGAAAAAACGGAAACAGGTGGCAAGGCTTTCATCTGCAAGTTATTACAATGAAGGATGACCCTCAAAAGTAATACACCATTGTGTCCATCAGACATAGCCAGTTGCACAGATATATAGGAGCATATTTGTACTCTGCTTGCGCCGAAATTGCATCTTTTTTCAATGCAAATTTGGTGCAAACTTAACTCCATATTTATATTTTGATGCTAGACACATCTAGTGTAAAAATATAGGAATTTGCACCATTTTCTGGATGCGTGAACCTACCTTGCATCAATGAGATGCAAGGTCGGCGTTCCCATCCAAAAAAATGGCGCTATCCCCATGGCGCCATATTTATCCCCCTGTGCAAAAATGACACCCAGGTTGTGTGTGGCCCCAATGAATGGCACTAAGCTTGCTTTATTATCATTAAAAAAAAAAAAAAAAACAGAGTAGATGAGAAGCTCTTCCCTTTCAGCCCAAGGTTTGGGCCTACAAAGGGTGAGTTCTCGGCATTGCACCAAATGCTTTCTCAATCTTGGGTGGGAGGACATAGCCTCCCTGTCCTCCACATTCCAGAGCTAGTACAGAGTATGTAGTGGTCACGTCCTCCACTGCAGTTCTGTTTGTCTTTTGATTGAGTTCAGTATAATAAATGAGCAGAGAAGAGTAGGAAATGAACATAAGCTGCGGTGCTCTGACACGTTACTAGAGGCCACTATCCAATATAAATAATCAACACTGCGCAGAGCTCCAAAACAACCCTTTGGTTTGTTATGAAAGGCTTTTCAGTGCATCCTTAAATGGAAATAAGAGTAAGAAAGAAGGTAAAATAATGAGCATCTCACATTCTTCACTCTACAAAATTACTTTAAAGGGTATGATAAAAAAGGGTGTATCAGAGTGGGGATATCAGTTAAATATGAGTTTATGGATTTTGGCCTACCACCTCATCAAGGTGCTGAGTCACATGCTAATAGACCTTGGACACATATGAGATTAAGCAGGAGCTGCACATCAATTAATCAGTCATCACAATTTCAATTATTATTTTTCAATCGATAATAAGAGTTGCTGCGTGTTCAAAAGCTTTATGCCTCGTTTTAATTGCTTAATCTTTACTGAACTCAGTATAGAGTGTCATTAATATTGATCAATAAGTAATAGATCATGATAATAAATCAAAATAGAATAAATGCATTAGGCATGTTCCATTTTGGAAAGAATTTCTAATCTAAAACTAAGAATGAGCTAGGGCAGAACGACAAAAAGGTCAGTGAGAACCCATAAAGAGCTCCAAATAGAGAGGTGAAAGTATAAAGCTTCAGAACCAAATATCAATCAAAGCAGAACTTCCCGTAAAGAGAAGTTCACGAAACTTAGTAGAGCCTCAGAGCAGCAAATAGAGAAACTCCTTTGACAAAACGTTCTAAAACACTGGTGGGTTCTAATAATTCGAATTCAGGGTTTAGGTCAGTAATTTATTTTGTGTATTCTAAAATTTTGTTACTGTCATCTGGAATATAAGTGCAGCAATGCTGAACTTTCAACATCTTGCAGACTCTGCCTTTCTCTGTGAGCAAAATGTCTAATGCTAATTGATTTTGCCCAATCATTTATCTAAATACCATTAGTTCTTTGTTAACCATCAGTAAAGCTACAGAAGTACTAGTTTCCAAATTGTCTACTACTGTTGAAAGCTTTTTAATCTTTTAATCATTTCAAATCACTCCTACAGGTGGGACAATTGCACCAAAAATGTCTTCCACTAACTGTGTTTCATCACTAATCCTGTTACAGCTACATACATGATACATCTTTGGAAAAAGAAATCTAGGTAGCACATACCCTCCAAATCAGCAGGTAGTTTGAAATAGCCATCTTCTCCGCAAATTAAATGAACTCCTGGAATAACTGGTTTGTCACTGTGTAAGGTCTGCCATGTACCTCCTGATAACTTAAATGTGTCTTCACAAATGCTATTCCCTACAGGTCTCTTTCTAAGTTGGTTTCTTCTCGTGAAACCACAAATGTTCCCTTTAGTTTCTTGTCTACTTTCAGTTTTGGGTAAATCATTTTTCTTCTATATTTATCTTCATCCTTTTTCCAAACATTCTTTAAAACATCTTCCCTTCTGTTTGCGCAGTGATCTTCTTTCTTCTAACATCATGATGAATAACTTTTTAACTGTCTCATTAAACATGTCAGATTGTTTTTGTATAGCTAAAAAGTGTCTATAGGAAACAAAAGTCTGAAATAATATCAAGCTGTGCCCATTTTTTTGCCTGTGGGTGTAAATTCATGCTCTTCAGTGAAGGTACTTTTGAAAGAATCATGTCAAAGTTAGAATAATAATATTCAAAATGTTGTTGCATAAAAACTAAGCTAAGTAAAATACTACTAAAAGCGTATGACAAAAGTATGTGGTGGTATGTCCCTTCCTCTTTTAGCAGATGAAGGTAAGTGGACACACACAACAATCCTTTGCATCTATGATTTGTGTGTATTCGTGAACTAACCTAGAATAAACTTTTGTTCTGTAATATTCCTTCATGTAATCTACAATGAAGCTTTCAATTTATCCTCAGCTAAGCCGCATGCAGATGCCACGTTAGTAATTCAAAATACAGATTTCCCTTTTTCTGGTGTAAAGTGTATTGCTAATAATAATGCTATGGCTACTAATACTATTACTAAAAAGGTAACACTCATAATAATCTTGCATCTAGCTCTGGTTAGGAAACATGTTTGTCTAAAGTCTAAATCTGTCTAAATCTTTTCAAAAAGAAAGTAGAACAGCAAAAAATGTTAAGTTTGTTTTCAAAGTTAATTATTGCATAAACAGTTAAAAAAAACTCTATCTTTTATTTTAGCCCAGTTAGTGCTATTCAGCTTTATTAACAGCAATCTTCTTATAGTCATCCTTAACGCTACTCCACCTTCTACTAAAATGTTATCTACACCCTTTTACTGCAGCCTCAGACTGAGGGAAATCTTGTTCATTCTTTTTGTTTAGCAGCTTGTCAGTTTTTATTTGTCTATATCTTTCTTGTTCAATAAGTTTTTCTGACAAGCTTTGCTTTTTGCAAAACTTTTTCAGCAACTTTTTCAATTACAGACTCAATATGGCATCAAGGTGGTTTGGGCAGTTGGAACATTCAACACCTGGTTCACGGCCATCCGGCGCAGAATACGCATGACAAGGTACTCTCATTCTTTTTGATCTCCTGGGTGTCTGTTGATATTTTTCTTCTGTATCACTTATACCGCTTGACTCAGTCTCTTCAGCAATTGTTGGTGGTATGCGTTCAGTTGAGGCACTTGGTCTCAATTTCTTTCGCCATTGAACATTCAACATTGTAAGTGACTCTTTTTGATCCAGTACTTGTCCCCTCTCCTGGATCCTATTGCTGTTCTGGTTCTGATTCAATTGTCATTTCAGATTGAACTCCTGTTTATGTTTTGTCTTCTCCATAAACTTCAATGCCACTTTGTAAAATATCAGGAAACTGGATTGTTTCACCTGTTTGGAATTCATCTCCCCTTTCTCTCCCTTGCTTTTGTGCCTTTTTGCTGTATTGCTCCTTGTTCTTGTGAGACTTGCGGTGGTACATTCACCAGTGCTCTCAGTTCTGGCTCAAAGAACACAATTTCTGCATACCGATCTCTGGTTCTCTTGGTATGTGATGCATGTACCCAGTTTGGTACAACGGCACATTTAACAGCAGTATGCATGATTAAAATCATCTGGTAGAGGCCTTTGTACCTTAGCTCCAGATAGGACTTTCTTACATGCTTTTTTATTAGCACTCAATCTCATGGAGCTGATGTTGTAACATTGATCTGGATGCGGATTTGCAGTTACAGCTTCAACCTGTCGAGAAACAGAATGCACCACATCAGCCAATCATTTGCAATAATCAAGTATCATACACAGGTACAGTAGGCAACCTCATTGCACGCCCCATCAATATTTCATGTGGTGATAATACTGTCTTCCTCTCAGGTGTACTTCAAAGGCTTATCAACACCAAGGGCAAACCATCAGACCATTTTAGTGAAGTGGATGCACAGACGATCGCCAGCCTTGACTTTATGGTTCCAATAAGCTGCTGATAATCCCAGAGGCCGCTGTGTGATGATTACAATGTAGTTTCTGCTCCAGTTGTAATGCTGCAAACAACATCCTAAGGACCTCATTACTGAAATGAGTTCTGCGATCTGACTCTAGAGAAACCAGCATTTTGTACCTGGGTATTAACTCTCTTAACAGTAGTTTTGCCACAGTGAGAAAGTCCTATCTCTCTATTGGTTAGACTTCCACCCATCGAGAGAAAATGCACACTTTAATCAGGACATAACTCATCTCTTTACACACAGGCATCTCCATAAAATCCATCGGCATCATGTTGAAGGGACCACCTGATCTCCCTACATGACTCCGTATAACTGGTGTTCTCTTCCCTACATTCATTTGTTGACAGGTTACACAACGGAGACACAATTCTTCTGCAAGCATCCTAAATCGGGGGTTAAACCAGTTGTGGCTAAACAACCGCATCACTGCATCCCTTCCTAAATGTGTGCAGACATGAAAGTGTTGTGTCATGGAAGATAATAAACTGTCTGGTAACAGAGGTCTCCCATTTGCTGAAATCCAAATATCATTAGTATCTCTTCCATACCCTGTTCTGATCCAGTCCTTCTGTTCTGCTTCTGAAATATTTTTCTGCGATCTCTTGAGCTCTTCTAATGTATCAGCTATAGCCATGACTATTGAAAAGGCAGTGTCCTCTTCAGATTCTTCAGTGAATGCTCAATTAAATATGCAAGCCACAAGTGCACTATAAAGTACAACTTTGTCAGCATATATGTTTCTGACTATGACATATTTATTGCCACCTCTTTGAGCTGCACATTTAACAACCACAATTTCAGTGGGAAGTTGCAATTCTTCAAGTAATCTTTTTACATGTTCACCATTTCTGATAGGCGATCCAGATGAATTCATGAACCCCCTTTGTGACCATAACTGTCTAAAATCACGAACCACACCTAAACCATACTTACTATCTCTAAATATGGTCCTTTCATTTGAGCTGTTAGACTGCAAGCTCTGGTAAGGGCAATATGTTCTGCAACTTGTGCTGAGATAACACCTCAAAGCCATGAAGCTTCTACAACTTTTTGGATTGTACTGACAGCATAAGCTTCTGTCAGAACACCTTCATTGGTCCTCAGACATGAGCCATCTATAAAGATTAGGCGCAATCAAGGGTTCATCTTTTATGTCTAGTGTTAGCCTGCTGCTTACATCTGTGACATCTAGACAATCATGCTCAAAATCATCATATACATGACTTTCAGACAAAGGTAGCAGAGTACTTCTCTTTAAAATCTGACATCTTTTTAAAGTCACAGTATCTCATGTGGGGATTTGTTGCTCATATTTGGTAAGTTGGGAGTTTGTCATGTACTGAGTTTTCGTTCAAGTAAGCAAAACTGTGAGGGACCATAACAGTTAAAGGATGTTCCAGCACTATGCTTTCTCACCTTTTTCTGCTGACAATAACTGCTGCCACAGATTTGAGACAACCAGGCAGCCCTGCAGCTACAGGATCAAAACTAATTGAGAAGTATGTCACAAGTCTTCTTGTGTCACCATGCATCTGAGTAAGCACTGACAGAGCCCAGTCCTCCCTCTCACTGCAAAATACTGTGAACATCTTACTGTAATCTGGCATTCCTAGTAATAAGGCATGACAGAGACTTTCTCACAGGTCTAGGAAAGCTTTCTAGCTTTCATTGTCCCAAGGAATGGGGTCAGGTACATCTTTGTGTGTCAACCTCAGTAAAGGCTTAGCCACTAGGGAAAAGTTTGGTATCCACTTTCTACAGTAGCCAATCATTCACAGGCACATTCTAAATTCTCTCTGTGTTTTGGGTGGGTTCTTCCTCAAAATTGTCTCTATTCTTCCCTGCGACCCCTTTCTTGTTCCCTCTTCAATAATATGGCCCAAGTACTTGACTTCTCTTTGACACTACTGCAATTTACTCAGATACAGTTTACGTCCATTCTTGGCTAGGTAATTAAGTAGAGTAATGGTATCCTGTTTGCAAACTTCTCTTGTGCTCAGTGCCACGAGTATGCCCAGACGTGGGTCCAGTACTCACTGTGTCACTGGATTCAAGCTAGCCTGGCTAATGAGGGGTGATGCCCCGAAACATTTTCTCATGACGCTTGATTCCAGTCCAGGGAGGACCTGGCCTGGCAGTTTGGGGAGCAGGATCAAGACTAATTTGCATATGGCTGGGTCCAAACTGGGGTGGCATGGTAAGCAAGAAAACAATGAATGAAACCCAGATCTGTGACTGCAAATTAATGTTTGCATTGTTCAGCATTCCGTACATCATCTGTTCTTTTTGCTTTGTCGCCCTAAGTGGGAAAGGTATGCCCAGACCTGGGTACCATGCTCATTGTGCCACTGGATTCAAGATAGCCTGACTAATGAGAGGTGATACCTCAAAACTGTTCCTAGGATGCTTGTTTCCGTACCAGGGAGGACGTGGCCTAACAGTTTGAATTGGACTGTTCCCAAGGAGAGCAGTATGAAGACTGATTGGCATATGGCTAGGTCCAAACTTGGGTAGCATGGTGGGGAAAAAACAATGGATTAAACCCAGATCTGTGACTGTGGTGAATGTTTGCATTGTTCACCATTCTGTCCATCATCTGTTCTTTTTGCTGATGCCATGAGTAGGTCATCAATATATTGCACAAGAACTAAGGGCCACATGAACGTAGCTTTTTTCTTGTCGCAAACGGCCCCATTTTCAGAATCGGGGTGTTCAACAAGAAAAAAGCATATTGGTATTTACAAACCCTATTTTGCGATTCAGTAATCTATTTACCGAATCGCAAAATAGGTTTGCGGGTCGCAATTAGGAAGGGGCATTCCCTTCCTAATTGCGAGTCGCAGTGTGATGTATAATTGTTTTGTGACCATGATTGCTGTCACAAAACAATTGTAGTTAGCACCAATTTCAAATTGGTGCTAACCTATGCGCAAACAGGAGGGCCCCTTTGTGAATGGTAGCGGAAATATTTTTTCAGAGCAGGGAGTGATCCCACTGCCTGCTCTGAAAAAATGAAAAGAAAACTTTACATTTTTGTTTTTGAAATGCATCCAGTTTTCCTTTAAGAAACACAGACTGCATTAAAAAAAAAAGTGCTTTATTTAAAAGCAGTCACAGACATGGTGGTTTGCTGTCCCCAGAAGGCCACCATCCTTGCAAGTGCAGCCATTCCCAATGGGGTTGCAAATTGCGACCTAACTCATGAATATTAATGAGCTAGGTTATTGGGAATCACAAACAGTGTGAAGTACACAGTTGTATATATGGTTTTGCAACTCACAATTTGCGACTCGCAAATGAGTCTCTAATTGTGAGTGGCAAAACTCTGGGTCACACATCTGGCCCTAAATCACAAAGCATTTGCACTGATTCAAGATTTTTCTTCAAAATTTGATTGAAAATAGAAACACTTTCAGTATACCTTGTGGAACTCGGCAGCATGCCAAAACTCTCCATCAGAACAAAAGAGAATAGGAATTAGCTGTCCTCACGCAGTGGTATAGAGAAAAAGGCTTGGCAAAGGTCCACAACTGTGAACAGTTCTGCAGTGCATTGAATTTGGAAAAGGATGGCGTCTGGATTCGGTACTACAGGACAACATGGAACAACTATATTGTTAACTTTTCGAAGATCTTGGACAATGGAAGAATTACAAGGACTCCCAAAGATCTCTCTCAGAATCCCTTTTCTCAACACATCCTCAATTATTGGTGTTATTCCTGCCACTGTCTGTGGGGTCAAATGGTGTGGTGGTGTTCTTGTAAAAAGCAGCACTGGGCTTTACCTACTACACACTGGTTCTACAACTTTATTTAGTCTGATGTATTTTTATGTAAAATCCCATACTTTTGGGTTTACAGTTTCTCGCAAATCAGGGAGCAATTCTTCTTCTGTTCTCAGTGGGCACAATCCTACTGCATCTTGTTGGGCCAAATTAAATTCCACAACCTTATCATGTATCAACTCTGTATGGAGTAAAATATATTGTGCAATTAAATTTGCACAATAAATCTCTTCCTAACAGGTTTACAGGACTTAAATTACACACTACAAACTGATGTTTCTCTTCAAATGAGTCTATTTTAACGGATGCTTCTCTTTTGAAACTAGATTTGTAATCTGTTTATTTGTAATGCCTACAGCTATTCTTTCCCGCAAGGGGTAGGTTTGGGGCCTCTGCTGTTCTAACAGTGGACAAGTAGCTCCAGTGTCAATAAGAAATTACACTTGGTGACCATTTCCCTCACCTTTTACAAATGGTGAACTCTGGTCTAACTCTAAGGCTGTGCCAAGTATGCAATCTACCTCCCCCATTAGACACCATCATTGGAAATTTTCAGAGCTAGAGCTCTCACTGTCCAACATTGAGAAGTTTTGGAATGGGTTGTGGGTCCGAAATTGAGTTTTATTTCCTCTTAGCATCTGATTCCTTTTAAATCTGGGATTGCCCACATTCTATTGGGCCATCAGGGCTTGTGGAACTTACATCAATGAAACCTGTGTCTTCATTGGCACTTGTATTTGCTGAATGGGTACATTCTGCATCTGCATCTGATTTCCTCCTTGCAGTCTATCTGGATTCAGCCTACACTCCCTCTTCCAATGCCAGATCTTGTTACAAAAGTGACAAGGAGTACTTTTCTTCAATGTTGCACCATCCACACAAGAATTCAAATCAATCAGAACTCCTCGACTTCCACTCTTGAACCAACCATAACTCCTTGAAGACCCTGCAGTCCAGCTTGAGACCCAATTTCTTGCATGTCATTCTGAAAACTGACACCTTACATTGCACCAACATTTCCTGCAAACAACTGATTCTGAAAACATTTCTACGCCATTATCGTCTATGCTAACATAAACCTTTCCTTAAGCTTCTTTTGCTTCATCTCCTGTTCATCATTACAATACTTTGCATATTTCAAAATATCATCCAACAACTTTGCCTATCAGCAAAGCACATTTGCTTGTATATGCTAACTAGTCTGTGGTCTTAATCCGACAACAAGCTGTGGTATAAAAAATTCCATCTCACTCGGCACAAAATGTCATTGACCTGTATTGCTGCTGGAATTCCTTTAACAATCGCTCATAATATTCATGCACAGACTCTTTCACCTCCTGTTGAATTCCATTAAGCCTCACATAATCCAAATCCTTTTGAGTGCAGGAGGCTGGCCTGGTTTGTAGTGGGTACCTTGGGACATGGGGGAAAAAGGAGGTGCAAAATGCAGTTGATGCAGCACAACAAAGGAAGGTCCCACGCCGCTGGAGAACAACTCAGCAGGTTGAGCGTCGGAGGATGGAGTGTGGGGGACCTGGGCCAGGCTGTGTACGAAGGAATTTTGCAAATAGTGCAAAGAGGCCTCAGGAGGTGAAGAAGACGCAGTACACAGGGGTACCGTCGGTCTCTGGGAAGGCAAGGTCTTACCTCCTCCAAATTGCGTCAGCAGGACCTCAGGACAGTCTATGTCTATGATGTCCACCCTCTGTGTCCTTAGGAGCAGGCTCGTCGCTGTGAGAGGAGTCCAAATGTACTGGTCGTCATCTTGGCAGGTGCCTGCTGGAGCAGGGGAGTGATTCCATCACCCCACAGGAGATTTCTTCGGTCCTTCTGATGCTGGATGAAGACAGGGAATCCCCAGAGCGTGCACACCATGGGAACTGTTGCAGTTGCTGACTTGGAGCTGAGGTTGCAGAGTAAAAGTATCCCTTGTGGATACTTTGTTGCTGTTACAGCAGTTCCTGGTGCAGGCTGCGGTTGATCCGAGGTCAGAGGATGATGAAGTAGTTGCAGAGGATTCCTGAAGGAAACTTGCAAGCAGAATCTGAAGAGAACTCACAGGAGAGACCCTAATAAGCCCTGAGAGAGGGATTGGCTACCTTATCAGGTATGGACCTATCAGGAGGAGTCTCTGACGTCACCTGCTGGCACTGGCCACTCAGAGCCCTCAAGAGTGTCCCCACACCTTGCAAAGCAAGCTGGCTGAAGTCTGGGACACACTGGAGGAGCTCTGGGCACCACCCCTAGGGTGGTGATGGACAGGGGAGTGGTCACTCCCCTTTCCTTTGTCCAGTTGCGCACCAGAGCAGGGGACAAGGTGTCCCTGAACCGATGTAGACTGGCTTATGCAAGGAAGGCACCATCTGTGCCCTTCAAAGCATTTCCAGAGGCTGGGGGAGGCTACCCCTCCCCAGCCTGTAACACCTATTTCCAAAGGGAGAGGGTGTAACACCCTGCTCTCAGAGGAAATGGTTTGTTCCGCCTTCCTGGGACTGGGCTGCCCAGACCCCAGGATGACAGAACCCTGTCTGTGACGTGGCAGCAGCTGTAGCTGTAGTGCAAGCCTCAGAGCTGGTTTGGCAGTACTGGGTGTCAATAGTGGAGCCCCCAGGATGCATGGCATTGGTTTCCCAATACCAGATTTGAAATGGGGGAACAATTCCATAATCTTAGACATGTTACATGGCCATGGAAAGTGGAGGGGCCGGCGGTATGACCGTGGCTTTTCCGCCACGGTCAGAATTGCTGGCGGAACACCGCCAGCCTGTTGGCGGTGTTACCGCCAACATACTGCCGGCCGCCAGGGTCGGAATGACCCCCTAAGTTTTGTATCTATGAGCACTGGGGTCCTGTCTAGCAGGATCCCAGTGACACAGTAAAAACACACTGACACACACAAACAGGCCAAAAGTGGGGGTAACCATGCTAGAAAGAGGCTACTTTCTCACATTGAGGAACTCTGTCTTTCAGTAAAGGAACCACCTCATTGTAAATATGCATCACAAGAAGTGATGGTGCATTTGTGCAAGCATGTCTCAGTGGCTCTGAGCTTGGTCCATGTACATCAGTTTTGCATTCAGGCCACAATCATTTGGAACAACAACGTCGAAGAATGTATTCAAATCAATCAATAGCACTTTTGACATTTTTACAAATATTTCAACTTGCAATGGTTTGTAAATGCTTCAAGATCTCCCCTACTCCAGGGCATGTAAACACACCATTCACCTGGTACCTCCCTGAGTGGATACGCCAATGCTTCTCCTTCATCCAGGGGACCTGGAGGTGGCTTTCCTTTTACTTCAGCCACCTCTGATTGTTTTCCTTTTTATGTTTGTTTGCCCATTTGCTCTCTAATTTCTCAAAGTCCCTCCATTTACAGGTGCATTTTACTAATTCAGTAATGTGTATTCAAATTGATGAAGAACACATTGACTCAATTGCTTAATCATCTATTTATTCCCTGAAACGTTTCAGCAATGGGACACATTTTGAAAGATTGACTTAATATTTTCCAGCTAATTTCAGTCAATTTATCATGTGTAACTGCTACTCGTCTAGCAATTTCTTTGCACAAATAAATCAATTCTTTCTCTTGGTATTGATTCCCATGTTCAAGAGCTAAACATCCTCTAATTAATTCCTCAAGTTCTGTTTTTAATCTTGGGACATTTAATTGTCTTTCTTCTCTGCACTGACTCAGGTCTGGGCTTCCTTCATTTTCTGTCTTTGCACTGTTCCCGGCAGCTTCCTCCACCCATGGGGGGAAATCCCATCTTCAAATAAATGTGTCTCATCTTGTGTTGTTTATGTCATAAAGACAATCCTTCTCCCTTCCCTTAATGATTAAATAGTCTGCAGTGGTGTCCATGTAAAAATCTTTGTATTTTGGGAAGGCGGGATAAACCCTGTCACAGGTGCTTCTCCAGAAGCTCCTCGGGCTACTGCATTTGGGACAATATTTATTAGAGCATTTGCTGTGCAAATCTCTACTGGCTGTGTTGTTATTACTCTGGTGATAGGTGCTGGAACAGTCACAATAGAAGCAGTAACACCTGGAGGCATCACTTCCGGGGTAGTCTCAACTCAGTCAGGCACATGATTAAGTATAACAGTTTGTACAACTGGCTATGTCATCTGTAATGGTCTCTCAATTTGAATTGCATTCGAGTCAACAGGGGCTTCAGCCACTGTCACATTATTAGTTGTCGTTCCCTGAGTATTTGTCACAGGAGCCACATGAGGTGGTGGCCGTGCAAACAATAATTCGTCCAGTATCTCATCTCCTGAATCGCTATCAGTGTTCAATTTATTTTCATCTTCTTTTAAATTTTTGTCTCCCCTAGCTTTTGACCTTTTCAATTTCTCAGATTTCTCATTAATGATTGTGGGACATAATCTAGTTTCCTCCACTACATCTATCCTCCACCTCTGTTGTTGCTCATCCCATATTGCATCAGCATAATTTTTGACAGCTCTCTTTGTACGTCTCTGATATTCTTTTCTTTCCCTAGTGAGAGCCATCTTCTCCCAAGCACTTAGGGGGTTATTCTAACTTTGGAGGAGTGTTAATCCGTCCCAAAAGTGACGGTAAAGTGACGGATATACCACCAGCCGTATTACGAGTTCCATAGGATATAATGGACTCATAATACGGCTGGTGGTATATCCGTCACTTTACCGTCACTTTTGGGACGGATTAACACCTCCTCCAAAGTTAGAATAACCCCCTTAATGCTTCAAATTGTGTAGGTCTAGGAGGTGTCTTTGTGTCACAAAGTTTGTCTTAGTCTGTCAATAATGTTTAAATTAACTTTACCCTATGTAGGAAAGCTCAATGGGCCCTCTTTCTCAGTGATCCTGTACCACTGGCAAAGCCATACACATGTATGTAACCCTTCCTCATTCATCATTTGATAAGCAGACATATCCTCAGGAGGTGGTTCTTCTCCTTCCTTTACTGAAATTATCACTTCACGTCTCATACAGTCTCTAATAGCCTTGAAATGTTCATGTTTTCAAGTTAAATCAACAAATAGCAAACAACATGATTGAATTCTTCAATGTTTTGATTCTGTTACTAAGATGTCACTTTCTTGGGGACACGCTACCTGCTGCTGTTTGTTTGGGACTCACTATCCATAATTCTGTACCCTGCGGCCTACGGGAGGAGGAGGAGCCGCCGGCAGTTTCCTGCACTTGGCACTAGCGCTTTAAAGCACCATCAGTTCTCCTACGGCACGGGACACAATGTCTGCTGCTGTTTGTTCAGGACTCTCTGCCCCAGGTTCTCCACCCTTCAGGAGGAACCTCTTCACCCTGTGATTTTGCACACTTGGCGGCATTGCTATAAAGTACCATCAGTGTTCCCGCAGCGTCGGATGCGCGCAGGCCTGTGCTGGGCCCATCATCACCCAATAGAATCTGGGGACTTAAGATTAGCCTCTAAGGCCCAGGAATCTCAACATGCAAAAATGGTTATACGACAGCAAGGGGACAAGGAAGCTACCCCCAAAAACTCATGCAGCACTACTCTTGAGTTTTTCCTGGTATGAGCTGTGGGGGTTATTGATAAATAATTTACTTTAGTGGAATGGAACGTATCCCTGGAGATGGGTGAGCCTCCTCTGAGGCATTTCGGGCTACCTAAAGGCCCTGGGGATAAAGAGGCTTCTCCAGCACCTCACAGCCCTATGTTAGAGATGGCTGCCCAGGTATTGCAGTCTGCATCTCCCCCCGCTTATGCAACACCCACCCTTGATCCATCCGCCACCAGCGAAGGTGCCCCAAATAAGAAAATTAAGAAAGTTAAGCAGGCAGGTCAACATAGGGCCCTTAGAGCCAATAGGGCCACTAAAGTGCACATCGCTACAGACAATATGCTTGTTCTATTGATACCGCCCAACTCAGCTAAAACTTTCAATTTTGGGATTATAGATCTTGCACTTAACTCGGGCTGGGACCTTATACTTGGTAAATTTCAGCCAGTGCTGAGTGTGAGTCTCTCTCTGATTTTGGACAGGCTTAGCAAACTGGAAGTCGCAGTATCTCAGCTCCTGAAATCACATGATAACATGATAGATCGAACGATCTATAACCAGGACCACGAGGGAGCCGAAACTACATCATATGTCTTCCTCTGCCAAAGCCCATGGTCTACTGGGGGCTGGACACCCCTTTCTTTGTCCCTGCACCGCTATCTCTCCTGCTACTAACACAGGGAGGCTTATTGCCAAGGAAAGTGAGATACAGTGCATGGGCACCTCGGGGGGGGTAATAGAATTCAAACTGATGAATCAGCTAAGGGTTCAACAAGACTGCAACAGCAGTCTAATCGGTCCAACCTTGATATTCCCCCTGACTGCTGCCCTTATGTGGCAATATTGATTGATATTCCGCACCTAGGCTCCATCAAAGAAGAATCCACCCTTCAGCCAAAAATAAAGTCTGCCACTGGCTGTCCCGGAACACCGACTTTAGGATTAATAAAATCAAGGACATTTTGTTTGTCAGAAGGGTTGGGTGGACTGGCCCCTCAGCCAAGCACAAGACTGGGGACTAAATCATAGTGAACTGTAAAAATCCAAGTCTTGCGATTAATCTACTATGGTACCGGGGTACACAAGGAGGGTGCTGGTATTGGGATAAGTATCATCCCTATGGGATATTTTTACAAACATCTTATACCAGGAAGCAGTTACGCACAAGCTTGTGCAGTGGAGTTGTGCAATATTACTGATCCAGTCCACAATAAGTTTTCAGCCACTCTCAGATCTTGCAAGTCTAGATTGACATTTGGCAAGTGTCACCTAGAATCAGTCCAAGTAGAGATCCAACAGGAGACATATGCTTGTGAGAAAGAGGAAAAGGGTTGATTGGGTGATCCATCAGAGGAAAATTTTATGTTAACTGAGCATGATCCAGTATGCCTGCGTCCTGCCTCTCTAAACAGGATTTAAAAATGCTGATATTACTAACTAATTAGTGAAGCATAACCTCACTTTATTTAAGACAGTCGGAACAATTATGCAGTATGTCCTTGTTGTTTATTTGTAGTAGCCATAGATTTTAAATTAAAACTACACAACCCATACCACTGCTTTCGCAAGCACGGCCAGGAAACACAAAGAAAGGTATTAAAAAAATCCATGAGTACAGGCTCTGCAGTGCAATCTGCTTCTTTTCCTGATGCTGAGAATGTATAGTCAATGAATACAGCAAAAAAAGAAAGAACAGGAAAACTCTGATTCGAAATAAACAAACGTCATCCCTGGCACAGTCCTTTATATCTTCATAAGCTTTCTCCTGGTAAATAGGATTCATTTTCTCTGCAGAATATTTCAGGACGCTGCTGGTGCAGGCGAGACCGGTACTATCACGAAAGAGTAAAAATTACTAAACATCTATAAATGGGTGGAATGTCAGTCAAGAGGATGTATAATAGTCACCTCTGTGTCTGAATATGAATGTTATTACAAGACTGGAGGCTCTATGATACATGTTTAAGGTCTTCTGAAACAAAAAGCACGAATTATAGCTTCCAATAAAACAATTTGAATGTAGATACCCTGGACCAATGAGCAGACCTGAAAATGCCTTCCAAACTGGATCTGGACCATAGAGTCTTGATAGCCGCTGCACTCCTAACAGAATGGGCTCTAAAATAGGGTGTATCCACCCTAGCCAAAGCAATAACCCATTTGACCCCCACTACTTAGGGTGACAGAAAAAACTGGGCATATGGTTTATAGAAAGCAATTAATTATGCAGGAAAAAACGTTCTCAGGTACAATATGAATTGAACATATTGCTTAGTTCAATGAACTACACATAGTTTAGGGTGCAATGGAAAAGAGAGATATTCCACTGCAGGGAGAGTAGCTAGTAATAGTAAAATAAACACTAGATGCTGAAAAATGCATTGTACTAACATCCAATGATCTAACATCAGACACCCTCTTAAAAGAGACCAAGCATAACAGTATTACTAACTTAACATATAACAGTTTTAAGGAAAAAGCATTATTGTCCGACCATATCTGAAAAAAATTGAAGAACCCATTTTGATTTTGAAAGTCCTAAGAGGTACCAGAGTACCCCAAGAGGCTTCATGCCCTTAGGTGGAGTTTGCATTATAGAATCAGACTATCTAGCTAACCCCCTGGTTCACTAGTAAGGGTGGGAAAGATGGGAAGAGCATAGGGAAGTCTAAGGCTAACTCTTGGAGAGACAGAAACAAAGGTTGAGGCCACCAAGTGGTGCTACTAAAACCACCCGAGCATTCTGCTGTGGATCTGAGCTATTCAGATGCAGATCATCTCAAAAGGAGGAAACGCAGTGAAAACCCCTCATGATCAATTTTGCAGAACCCTTTCCAGAGCACATGCTTTTGGATCTGTAACTGGAAAAGGTACACAGCTGAGTTGTTAACCGGGATGAAAAAATATCTGTTTAAAAGGGCCCCCCAAAGTTGTTGAAATGCCTGAATAATCATGGGTATAATTGCTAGTCACCGTATCATTGAGTACCAGTCCACCACCACATTCTTCAGAGCCAGAAGATATTCTGACTTTAGGGACATCTCTTGACTGAGACAAAAGTCCCATAGATACTTGCTTAAATCTGCCAAAGGCTTTGACCTCATTCTCCAAATAATTTGTAAATCTTACTTTGGTTAGATCATCCATGCGCAAAATAATTGTGCATTTATTTTGTTCTTCATAAAGCACAAATTGCAAGGGAGCCAGCAAGAAGCTCTAAACAATTTATGTGCAGGGAGAACTCCATCTCTCAGTCGTGTACTGGTCCCATCAAGCCACTTATCCCTACAGACTTGCACCTCAGTCTAACAGTAGGTCTGGGAAAGTAGGGATTCACATGATTTAACCACCATATTATCCTGAGCACCAAGGTCCAAAGGGATTGTGTGTGAGCAAGACACATTTGCCCTCTTTGCAAATGCTTTATTTTGAGACACTGACGGAACTGATAAAGGAGAGGACCTGGGAAAACTGCATGAATTGAAGATGATAGAAGTCCTACCAGCCTTGCCATTATCAGAGAGAAAACAGCTGAAGATTACCAACGCTTTTTTTTATTACTGTCAACTTTGTCTCTGGGAGCTGTAACAACTCCTCATCTGAGTCTTATACAAATTCTAGAAATTTAATCTGGTGGGAAGATATTAGGCCGGACGTCTCCCAATTTATTACAAACTCCCAGTTCTAGATCCAGTCTACAGCTATGCAGGCAGGTTTGTTTCACTAGTATTCTCTGCTCCTGATCAAGGAAAATCAGATTGTCCTGAAACCACCATTGTGAAACCCTGCACCCTGAGTATTGCTACTAGCGGTTTGAGCAGCTTTTTGAAATACCAAAGTGTGGAAGGGAGACCTAAAGGAACATGAGGTAAATCTGTAAATATGATTTTGCCAGATAAACTGGAGGAACTTTACTTTGGGGTCAGGATATAGGAAACATCAAGTAAGCATACTTCAAGTCTAGGCAGACCATCCAATCCCCTGGTAGAAGAATCTCACTGAGATGAATTATAGTCTCCTTCTTGAAATGACAGGATACAAATTTGTTGAGATCCCTCAAATTGGTGACAGTGTGAATTTTTCTGTTTTTTTTCCTGACTAAAAATATGGTACTCAGACGTCCCTCTGGACCTGAAGAACAACGATCCTCACCTCTTTTAAAACCAACTCTTTTCCTCAAATGCAATTAACTCCCTCTCTGTCTGAAAACATTTTATAGCATTGGAACACAGGTTTGTACTAGGGAGATGTAGAACTCTATCTGGCAACCCTGCACCGTTTAAAGAATTCAGGAATTGCTTGGTATTTAACCAGTTAAAAGTTGTAATCCTTCCCACAACTACCGCAAGAAAACAGGGTATGACAGCATGTCTCCCTTGTTCTCTACTACTACCTCAATTCATTTTCTGCGAAAAGACCACTAGTCAGCATTATTGAGGGAATGGTTATGTTGGGGGTCTGTTCTTAAATGTGAAGCGCCTGACAAATGCACCTCTATATCCGCCTATCCCCAGAGAAAACCTGCCTGCTAACCACACAGGCAAGGGAGAAATGGGCTAAGTCCAGCAAACAAAGTCCTGGACTTATTTGCCTGTTTCCTTTGTAAAATTATCACCAAAGAGAAGACCCTGGGCCTTTTGTCTAACATCCGAACCTGCCAACCCCCCAAGCTTTGGGTCAAGCCTCACCAGTTCTCCTTTACTTCTTTAATTAGACAATGCCACATTGATATTTCCCAAAAAATATGCCTATCTCTGTGCCCACTTGGAGTCTACCTCTAAGTTTAATGGATCCCTTGAATGCTTTGCTTGTCTGGTTACACATAAAGGGCCTGATTACAGCTTTGGAGGAGGTGTTAATCCGTCCCAAATGTGACGGATATACCACCAGCCGTATTACGAGTTCCACAGGATATAATGGACTCGTAATACGGCTGGTGGTATATCCGTCACTTTACCGTCACTTTTGGGACGGATTAACACCTCCTCCAAAGTTGTAATCAGGCCCAAAATCTTGGTAAGCGAGTCAATGGCATCCGAGATGTTTGTCTTGACCAAGCTCTATCAATAACTCTCCTAATATCACATTCCCCCACTTATATAAGTTACCATCTTGGGATACAGAATAGTAATGAACACAGCCTTATCTGATAGGAAAGGCTGGGGACAATTCCACCCTCATCTTAACCTTAGTGGACTTATCCAGAATGGAATGGAACATTGGTGTAATTATTTACATGGGTAGGAAGGGACCACTCTGAAGAGTTGGGGTCCTGAACCAGAACAGGGTTGAACATAAGATAGCCACTGGTGCTCCTAATAATTGTCTGTGTGGTTTTTTTTTTACGTGTGCTGTAACTTTGGCTGCTTGGACGAATCATATTCAAGATGATTGTCATCATAATATGCATCAGAATCAGTATAAAATAAAATATATCATCATTATCTTAAGCATCAAAAATTGATTCAAAACTACTCTTTTGTGCCTTGAATGCTACTTTGAGACTAGAGGGTCGAGTTCAGAATGAAATTAATCTCCCATATTATGAGTTGCAAATGCCGATTTCAAATGCTTTGTTGTTAAAACGCTTTTACTACTTTGATTCTGCACATCTAGAAGATGCTGACCCAGCAGATACCCGGCCCGTTTGTTGGCGGTGCATACTGCTTCCACCAGCAAGCAAGGTCAAGTAATCAGCAATAGCCTTGGCAACCAATGCGCTTACATCAGGGGTCACATATTTAAATGATGATAATACAGCCCTTTGCAAGGATTGAGAAACAGAAGTATCTCAAAAAATCAATCGCATGCATTTAAGTTGTTTCACGACAACAGTCTAAGGCTGCTCAAGATAAACACTGTGTGGTGCTTTGTTTTCACAGCAACATTCTCCACAACTCAAATAATAACGTTATTTTGCTGCAACGCGTAAACTCCGCCAGTAGGCTTAACACTTCCCCCCTGTACCTGGAGGCAAACTCTAACCAGAGCGCCACTTGTGTGAAATAAGCCCCCCAAAACAAACAAAATTAAAAGAAACTGAGCTGCGCTGATTCCAAATGCACAGAATGCCAACGCCACCTGGGCACATGCGCAATCAACAAACAACGCATGTTTAACAAGCATTTCTATCAAAAACCACCAGCAACGTGTTCTCCAAGTCAGAGAAGGGGTATTCAGAGAAGCGCATGTTAGGAAAATAATTAAAATACATAATTTCAAATAAATATTTATCCAAAGATGTCAAAGCAGCAAAAACAAGAATTGGCAAAACCAAAAGCTTTCGCCTATGCAAAAACTATTAGCTTTGTCAATTTATATTTTTTACACGTTGCGTAAGTACGGCGCACCATAGCGCACGTTAGGCCAATAGCGCCAAATCTTTTGACGCTTTTGTGGTGCTTTGCTCCACTAGCTTAAAAAATATTGACGCTAGTGGAGCAAAGTGCAAGGAGGCCCATTAATTTCAATGGGTGCATCCTTTTAACACCTGCTTTGAGCAGGCGTTAAAAATTATGCCAACAATGGTGCAATGAAGTCCTGTAGATTTAATTGTGCCATTTTTGCGGGCCTCCTAACATCGGGCGCAGGCATAATTCGGTGCAAGGGGTCAAAAAGTAGTGCAGTAATTGTTGCCTTGTTGAGCCACATTAGCTTAAAAAATTATGCTAATGTGGTGCCAGGAGGCGCTAGGGTCTTGTAAATCTGGCCCTTTGTCAGTGCCAGCTCCTAAATTTTGCACTGCCTCATCTCCTGCTACCTAACTGCAAAACTTTACATACTTTAAAATCTCATCCAAAGACTTAGGCTCTCATTACCACCCTGGCGGTCGGCGGTAATTTGGGGAAAGGTACTGCCAACAGGCTGGCGGTACCTTTTCCCAAATTATGACATTGGCGGTTTGGCTCAAGCCAAACCGCCAATGTACCACTCCGTCCGCCAGGGTGGTAACGGCCGCTGGGCTGGAGACTTCAGTCTCCAGCCCAGCAGCCGTCACAATCCCACCCTCGGGATTATGACACCGCCTACTGCCATGGTTTTAGTGGCAAGCGTACTGCCACGAAAACCATGGTGGCAGGCACTATCAAGTGCCAGGGAATTCCTTCCCTGGCACTGATAGAGGTCTCCCTCGCCCCCTCCCCAGAGTCCTCCCCCACCCCCCCCTCCCTCTCCTGCCCCGCACATTTCCACACCCACACTCGCATACACACATGCATGCACACATACATACCCACACACCGCAACACACACACCAACATACTTTGCCACGCATATGCATTCACAACACACAACATACACGTACACTCACATGCAGGCATTCACGCACTCATTCAAGGCGACTCGCACCCGCATACACGCAGTCATAAACAGACACCCTCCCACACACACACGCACACAACACCCCCACCCCACTCTCCTGTCGAAGAACCCAACTTACCTGCTTGCAGGGGGTCCACCAGCTGGAGACGGGACATGGCGCTGCTGTCAGCAGCAGCGTCCACCACCAAAACACCGCCAGGCCGTATCATTGCTCATGGTACGGTTGGGGGTGTTTTGCTGGCGTGACGCTGCTGCTAACAGCAGCGCCACCTTACCTCCTTCCACTGCCATGACTGTCGGTGGTATTCCGCCAGCCTTCTGGCGGAAGTCCGTTGAGGGTCATAATGCGGGTGGGCGGCTGGTAGCCACGGCGACAGTATGTTGGTGGCCGTGGCGGTAGGCGACAGTTACCGCCAATGTTGTAATGAGGGTCTTAGTCTGCCAACAAATCACCTTTTGCTGTATGTACTGACACGTCTCAGGCTTCAGTACAGGAATAAACTGTGTAATGAAAAATGCCACATCTGCTGGATGAAGATGCATCTGTCCTGTATGGTGCTGAAATGCCTTCATCAACCTCTCATAGAATTCATGCACAGTTTCCTTAACATCCTACTGAAGGCGATTCAATTTCAAATAATCAAAATCCTTAGGAGGAACTCTGCCCTTCAAAAATTTTATCACCTCATTATATTTAGTCACTACCACAGGCAAAGGCACATTTGTGACAGGATCACTGGCTGGTTTTGCATCTGGCCATTGAATAGCAATCTTACATTCTGCCCACAAATCACTCGGAACCACAATATTGAAAAATGTATTTAAATGAATCCACAACACCTCTGAAATCTTAACAAATGTATTGACTTGTGTGTACAGTTCCACTGGACTTTCCCTCAACTTTGGCAATTTGTTTGTAAATGATGCAAGGTCTCCCCCACTCCACGGTACATGTACATACTCTCCAGCTAGTATCTCTTATAAAGTATAGGCAGTAGTTGTCCCTTTTCTTCCTGCATGTGCAGCTTGCTTTTTTCTCACCAGCCTCTTCTGCCTGTTTCTTTTTCATTTCATGGTTTTGTCACCATTTATTTTAAAATTTGTCAAATTCACTTCATTTGTGTATGCATTTTATTAATTCAGTGAGGAGAGTTTGCATTCCTAAAGAACACATGTTTTCAAATGATTCATAATCCAATTGCACCCTGAAAGTTCTCTGTAATAATATGTGTTTAGAAACATCGACCTCATATTTATTTGCCAATTCAGTTCATTTATTATGAACAGTTGCAGTTTATCTCGTAATCTCTTTACACAAGTAAATTATTTCTATACTTGATATTTTTTAGGATCAAGATCCAAACATCTTCTAATAATTTCTTCTTATTCAGTTTTCACTTTGGGCACATTTAATGGTCTCTCTTTTCCTGTGAATGGACTAGCTTTTGAACTTGAACTGGTACTTGGTCTTGCTGCATCCTCAATTTCCACACACTTACTAGCAGCCTCTTCAAACCATGGAGGAAATAAACCAGCTTCTAACAAATTATTTTCACCTGGCATAGTTTGTGTTGTGAAGACAAACCATCTTCCTTCTCCTAATGCTTGAATGGTTTGTGGAGGTATCCAGATTACAATTTGTGAATTCTGAAATGTTGGGATAAACCCATTTACTGGTATACCTCCATTTGCCTCCTTAACTACTGTAGCTGGTTTACGAACAACCTGTGCAGGCACTGTCTGTGTTGTAATCAATTCAGTAATCTGTGCTGGAGTCATAATCACAGAACCTGTAGCATCTGTAAATGTTATGGTCTGAGCACTACTCATTTGTCCTGCAGCACTTGCAACTGCTTACTGAGCTACAGTAGTAACAGGCTGGGCAACAGTCGTTTGAGTTATTACTGGCTGTGGCATGTTCAATCAGTACAGCTTGTGCATTTGCAGGTGGTACTGCTTACGTTGGGCTAGTAACTTGTAAGACACCTGGATCAACGGGGGCTGTAGTAATGGTCACATTATTTATCAACTGAACTCCTTCATTTGGTACAGGACCCACATAAGGTGGTGGACATGTTGGCAGAGGTTTATTTAAAATATTATCACCCGAATCAGTATCTGTAAAAGATTTTGGGGGTCATCACAACCCTGGCGGTACAAGACCGCCAGGGCTGTTATGACGGAAGCACCACCAACAGGGTGGCGGTGCTTCGCAGGTCATTACGACTGCGGCGGAAGCACCTCGGTCGCACCGCCGGGGCCCGCGGTTTCCTGGCCCCGGTGGTAGTAATCCACCAGGGCAGCGCTGCCCATGGGATTACGAGTCCCCCTACTGCCAGCCTTTTCCTGGCGGTTTGAACCGCCAGGAAAAGGCTGGCAGTACAGGGAGTCGCGGGCCCCTGGGGGCCCGTACACTGCCCATGCAACTGGCATGGGCAGTGCGGGGGACCCCTGACAGGGCCCTGTGCAGCTTTTCACTGTCTGCTATGCAGACAGTGAAAAGCGCGACGGGTGCAACTGGACCCGTCGCACGGCCGGAACACCGCCGGCTCCATTTGGAGCCGGCTCCTGTGTTGCGGCCGAGATCCCCGCTGGGCCCGCGGGCGGAAACTAGGTTTCCGCCTGCCGGCCCAGCAGGGATCTCCAAATGGCTGCGGCGGTGGTGCGGCCGCATTGGCGGCCGCCCGGCGGTCCGATCTTGACAGGCGGCTTCAGCCGCCCGCCAGGGTCGCAATGAGGGCCTTTGTTTTATTTTTCATTTCATTATCCCCTTTAATCTGTTTCCTTTTAAGTTTTTCTGAATCTCCATGCTTTGGGTTTTTCTCTTTTATAAGTGCGGGATATAATCTAGCACCCTCTACTACACTCTTTCTCCATCTCTGAGCTTGATCATCTCAAATTGCATCTGCATAATTCCTCATTGCTCTTTTAGTTCATTTTTGACATCTCTCACTGTCTTTAATTTCAGCAATTTTCTCCCTTGCACTAAGTGTTTAAAATTGTGTAGGACTAGGAGGTAGCTTCATTTCATGTACTTTTTCTCTATATCTGCCTATAGTTCTCAAATTAAATGTTACACATCTAGGAAAACTTAATACCTCTTCTTTTTCATTGATCGTGCACCACTGACGAAGCCAAACACATGTATCTAACACTTCTTCAACCATCATATGTTTTGCTGGCGTACCCTCAGGAGGAGCTTCCTTACCCTCCCTTACTGGACCCTACATCACCTCTCATTAGACTACTCAAAACTTTGAAAAATGTCCCAATTTCAAATTGATTTCATCAAATCGACAAAGTTTGCATTGTATCAATTGTTTTGAAATTGTTTCATAAACACCAGACCTCAGAATCCTTTTATCAAATTACAATAGTATTCCCTGATTTAACTAATGATTTCACAACCTTTGCTGAGATTCAACCAATGACAGTGCGGTGTTACACTAACCGATCAATACCAGCATGGCACAATATGACAGAACAATTCACCCTTGCAGCAGGTCACCCTTTTTTACAATTTTCTCTTGTACGAAGCAAAAGACAAACTAATAACTAACCAACGTAAAATAACATCAATATTTGCCTGCTTCTTCTAAACAAAATCCAATAGTGCAATCAACAGTCGGAATAAGGTTTTGCACCTTCTAAAAAAAAAGTATTTTCCATTCACAATGATGAGTTCTCGACCTGCGGGAAAATTTAATTAGTGTTGTGGCACCTTTGCCCATCGGGTTTACAAGCACTTGTCAAAAGGTAGAACAGCCACAACAATTATTATGTACCTATCTAGAAAAGAATACCTCTATCTCTTATAGAACTATCCCGGGACCTTAGACTATTTCTTAGTCTGATAACTTCTTATTTTGTTCAACAAAGCACATATATCATGTAAGCAAATAACAATGCACTTCAAAACAACATCAGAAAATGTTCAATACAAATCACATTAAAAAATGTTGATCCGTCACCCTATTGATACTCACATTGATTGATTTTACCACTTCTTCAACCGCTTCAGAAACCGCACTTCATCAGTCTTCGCAACCGGCTTCTGGACAATTAGACTTTATCTAATTTTTCGGCACTTTTTAACTATTGCAGCTTCTTCCCCATCTCATTTAAACCATAACTCTGCTACCAACTTTTTAAACACACGGGTCTTAAATGTCAGTGGCTCTTAGGATACCCAAAAGGGACCTTGGAAATGAGCCCCGGAAGGGAAACTGCAAATCTTAAATCAACACTTTTGCATTAATCAATCTCTATTTCTAAGGAGCCAATAATGAGAGTTGTCTTTAGATTTTTAAAATGTTATTAATCATTGGTTCATAGTTTGGTTTCTTTGCTGGTCAAGCATAAATTACAGAACATAGCATAAGCATGTCCCATAATCTGGTTCCTGTTCTGTAATACAGTCAGGAAAGTGCATTGAAGTTGAGTTACTCATGAAGAGTCTCTCGAACAAAAAGTTTTTTTCAAAATTCAGCAATTGAAAAACATCTGAGTCAGAGTATCAAGCAATGTAATATGAAATAGCAAAAGAAACAGAGTCTGAGAGTCAGTCTAGCCATCTAGCCAGAAAAACTATTAGTACTCGTAAAGAGTAGAGTAACAGACTCTGAAGTGAATGGCCTAAAGCAGAGAGAGAGTAAATCTGTCTGAGTCTGCACAAGAGAGAGCAAGAGTCTGTTTGTATATTCTCACTGAGAGAATTTTTTAAAGTTCAAAGTACTATATTCGGTTAGCATAACCAACAAAGCATACAAGAATTAAAAAAAAATATATATATATACATACATATACATCACATTTAAGAATAATCACAAAGCAGATAACATTTAGAAAGTTAAAAACAAGTTTTAAAAAACAACTTTCCTTCATAAATAAAGAACAATAAATAGAGTTTTGAATTGCATTGCGAGTCAGTCTCACGTGTCTGGAATCATTAAGTGCAAAATCATCTATGAAAGGTTGATGCAATACCAGAGAGTACATGATGTACATAATGCAAGTTGTCTGGAGACTTCATATTCCTGACCATAGATAGTATGTAGATAGCAAGATTATAAATAGTGTTTTTGCTCATGAGCTAAGCAAAATCAACATTTTGCAGTACATTGCGAATCATCGTATCTCATCCAGGTAGCTAAAATGCAAGGTTGTCGAAGGGCAAAAAGGTAATCAATGTAGTCCCAAAAAGTGCAAAATATGCATAGTACAAACTATCAATAACACAACATGCTCCTGGCCATAAACAGTACATAGATATAATTCAAACTCAAAGTTATAAGCAGTTTCACTATTCGGAATGCTGAGTGGGGTAAAAATGTTGCAACTGTATGTCCTACATTAGTCAGGTAGCGCCTCCCAGCAAACACAATCGGAATAGAGGTATCACTTTTCAGGATCCTCAGAGCAATTTGATAACGAGTCACTCCGATGTTCAGACACATTTGCTGAATCCCCCTCTTGTGGAAACCAAGTATCCAAAAGAACAAAACATGCTCCTCTGACTCAGGAATCAGAACACAGGCAGGGCACAGATTAGCACTCAGATCACAGATTTCAGTGGTACAGTGCCTAGCCAGAAGCGCACATACAAACTCTTGGTCAGTACTTCAAAGCATGGGGAGGTCTTAAATTCAAGAAACAAATTTGTCAAATATCCTTTGGAACCACTCACAACATTCTATTCACAGACATAGGCCCAGTAGTGGGACTTCAGACAGTCGATCCCTGCTTTGAATGTAATTCGGGGGTCATTCCATCATTTTTGCAGGCCTAGCTTTTGAAGCCAAATAAGTACACATTTGAGCTAGGGATTCTGCATGGTGTTAATCAAGTTCATTATTTCTCCAAGAGAATCAATGTATTCACCTAGAATTGGGATATGATCCATTAATTACCCTCTACTGCCCGAGGGACCTTTATGTAGGTCATGTAATGCAACCTTGTTATAATTTTGACCAATTTCCCCGGAACACCCATTTCAATCAGAATTTTCTAAAGATTCTCAAGGGGTACAAGATCAAATGCAGCCCTATGATCTATAAAGGCTACATTTAGCTTCTATTTCAGTGAGAGTGCATATTTCCAGTATAGCAGAGCAAATCTGAAGACCTAATCAGAGGTAATTGTCTTCAGGCAAAAGCCAGCTTGAAGTGGTAATGGGATATGATCCTCTTCTACCCACTTTAATAATTTTTCCAGGACTTGTCTTACAAAGATGTTCTGTAGGTCATCAAAAAGGCTGATAGACCTATAGTTGGATGCAATACAATGATTGCCCTTATTAAAAACTGGGATAACTTCTGCCCACTTCCATAAGTCAGGAATTTCCCCACCGACTGAGATGGCACTGGACAAAAGATTGTCATAGCTAGGCCATATTTAGGATTCCAATGTTAAAAGTTTGCCTGGTTTTTGAGGATTTTATCTGGCCCAGGAGCTTTTGCTGATTTTAGGAGACAGATGGTATTAACAGTATCCTCAAAACTGAAGAATATTGTGTCAATGGTCTCAACTTCTACTGATGATGTATCCTTAGTGGAGACCATCGGCCCTGGGCTCTGAGGAGCATCATCAGGGTTTTCCTTGGCATACAGCATAGTAAAATTAGTAGTCCATTTTTCGGGCTGGATATGATTATACATACTCACTGGTGCTTCTATGCAAAGCTATATGCCCAAAGGATCCATTATCCTTTAGTTTAACAGCCTGGAGCAAATCTTGTCATCCCAATTTTGTCTTGGCATTTTTAAGAGCAATTTTATAGTTCTGCCTGGCCTTAATGCTCTTAGCCCATGCCCAGGGTTTAACAGCTGCTTTCAGTATTGGCTTAGCTTGTTTACAATCCGAATCAAACCAGTTAACCTACTTCTGTGGGGTTTGCTGCTTGTGGCCAATTTTCTTGTGAAAAATATCTTGCAACTTTATGAAAAGCAGATTATAAATATCTAAAATGGGAACAGAATTACTAACGAAACCATCATAGTCCGATAAAAAGGCAATGAACAGGCTGTATAATTCTGAGTGCAGTTTAGGGTTGGACTTTACTTGGCTAAAAAGGTTCTGTTACTACAGTATATCTAAAAGAATGGCCCCTGTTAGAGCTTCCCCAGAGACCAATGTGATCATAGAGTTGTGATCACTATCCGTTTGGGCTTCCACTTTCATACCCATCAATACAGGCAAAAGCCTCATGTCTAGGAAGACATATTCAATAACACTTGTGTAAGGGCCTCTTTTAAAAGTGGCACCCTCCCAAGGTGTGAATGAGTACAGCCATTACAAGTCCTTAAGCCCTGGCCAACAGATATGGGAGTTAATTGAAGGGCAGTGCTAGTAAGATTACTTTGGTTTTTCCCTGTCAACTGGGCAATGTTCCATTGCTCGTCTTCTAATTCTGTTAGTTCACTAGTAGAAGGCGAGGGCTCAAAAGAGGTATTAGAATCCCCTGCAATTATTATCTTTGCATCCTGTTGATGCATCTTGTTTAACTCATCTAGAAGAACTAAAGTGGAGGACTCGCCACTGGCAGCAACAGACTTTACATAAACATTTATGAACAACAACTTCATGCCTGAAGGGAATCTAAGTACAATCTCCATAATATCGGGGGAATCTACCCCTAATGCTTAGCATTACATTTCCTGACCTACGGGAATTCAGGTGCTCTGTGCAAGGCAGGCTGTTATTTCCTGACCATATTGCCTAAGTGTTAGGCTCTTTTCCTTCACTTTCGCAGTGCCGCTTTCTCACCATAGAGAGTTTTGATAGCACTTTTTCTTTTAGTTTCACAATACCTTGGCTGAACAAAGCCAAACGTTCTAGTTGTTAGTTGGGGGCGGGGCCAAGGTGCCTTTTATGTGCAGGTCTGTGATGTGGTCACAACCTGCTTAGCATTATACTTCCCAACCCACTCGTATTTAAGTGCTCCATACAAGGCATGCTGTAATTTACTGATCATACTGCTTAAGTGTTAGGCTGTTTTCCTTCACCCTCACAACACCACTTTCTCACTATAGAGAATTTTAATTGCTCATATCTTCTGATTTCACATTGCCTCGGCTGAACAAAGCCAAACATTCTGATTATTAAATGGAGGGCGGGGTGGGAGAAAGCTGCCTTTATGTGCAGATCCGCAACGCGGTCACAACCTGTTTAGCATTACATTTCCAGACCTACTAGAATTCAGATGGTCCGTGCGAGGCATGCTGTAATTTCCTGACCATACTGCCTAAGTGTTAGGCTCTTTTTTTCACATTTGCAGCACCTCTTTCTCATTATGGAGAATTTTAATTGTGCTGTTCCTTTTAATTTCATATTACTTCAGCTGAACAAAGCCAAATGTTCTAGTTTTTAATTGGGTGTCGGGCCACCTTTATGCGCAGGTCTGCAACGTGGACGCGGGCAGTGGGTGTGCCGCTGGTGCGCCAAACTCAAACCTGTCCAGCTAGTCTGTATCCGTCCTACAGCCAGCACCAGCCACTATGCTGGAATTACCACATGTAAGGTCCTCACTGCTGATTATTTTAAAGAGCCTTAAGCCCAGTCCAAGCCCTAATAGTCACACCTTGATTCTATGCTACTTACAAGGCCATTTTCTCACCTTAGATGCCAAATGAAGTTGGAGATCTCCACCATTTCAGCTAATATTAGCTCACCTAAATCTGTCCCGTCCTCTTGCACCTTACTGTGAAGCTTAATAAATGTCCACTTGTTCAGTAAACATGCCCAGAAAATACATGATTTAATTATTGAAAACCACCTGGACATCTTATTCATTACAGAGACCTTGTTAAAAGCTTGGACTAAACCTGCTATTGCGATGGCCCTCTGTTTAGGGTTCACTATGGTTAGAAGCAACAGAGACAAATGGTTGGGGGGCAGAGAAGCCATTTTTTTTTCAAGAGACCTGGCAATGTAGCTCCTTTGACTTTACTTCTCTAAAGGGAGCTCAGAACCTTGGCTTCTGCTTAAAATTAGTCTCTCTCAATCGATGGCAGGCTGCCTACCTTAACATCCCACGGGCCCAGGAACATCATTTAATTCAACTATAGGTGAAGCTTTAGCTTCCTCCTTAATTACCTGTACCACCTTTTCTGTCTTAGGAGACTTCAACTTCGATGTTGACGACTCTTCCATTTCAGATCTCATCAACCTATCAGACACTTTTAAGATGTTAGCGCTTGCACAAAGAGTGACCGCCAGGCCACTTACTCTCGGCCAAACCCTGGATGGGATTTTTACTAACCATCCAGTGCTATCTGTCAATGTCCCGCTTCCCTAATCCTGGACAGATCATAATTTTATTCAACATGGCTACCACTAGCCATAATTCTTCAAAGCTTCAAAATGACATAAATCCCGAAGTTCGTAAATGGAAGCAATGAAGCCACACCCTGACCTTATCCCCGAACTTACTAGCACCATACCAACCCTTACTGGCATTCTCAGTAAGGACCTCGACCTATTTAATAACTGGATTCTCAAAATTGCCTCTAACCTAGCTCCACTTGTTTATTCCAAGATCCGTTGCTCGAAAGCTTCAGCTCACTGGTTTTCCCCCGCTTTAGCTCAGTTACATCTTAATTGTATAAAACTTGAACACAAATGGCATTGAGCTTACAAACAACACGATCTGGTTCAATACAGGAAAGCCCAAAAAACTTATCACAAATTCATCTTGGAAGCAAAAAAATGCTAATATACTTCTAAAATTAAAGAAGCCCACTCTGACTCAAAAATGATTTTCAACATGGCAACATTTTTTCTCCAACCAAAAGCTCTTACTCTGGATATTAGCTTCTCCCAGGCTCTTTGCAACCAAATTTCAGTCTTTTTTTAAGATACAATTTTGGCTATTCTGCAAGGGTTCAGCTTAACTCCAAATACCCCTTTAGCTGCTGATCTGCTGGTACCTGTCAGTAAAGTTAGTTTAAAGGCGGAAATACCCCAATTTAGAAAGGTCTTTTTAGCAGTCACTCAGCAAACTATCCTGACATATAAAACAGGGTTGCCACTAGACCCCTGCTCCCCTCCATATTACATACAGCTGTAGCTGTGGTAAATCCTGTCCTCAACCACATCATAAACACCTCACTAGAAGTAGCAACAATCCCTTCTGAGCGGAAATTGGCGATTGTCGAGCCATTACAGAAGAAACCCTTGGCAGATCTGACTATCCTTTCCAACCTAGGACCTATTCCCCTCCTCCCAATGCTCAACAAAGTCTTGGAACAGATTGTTAACAACAACTGTTGACCTTTCTAGAGAATATTGATCTACTTCTTATACAGAAATCAGGCTTCAGGCCCAAACATTCCACAGAATCATCACTCCTTGAAGTATCATAAACTATTAAAATGACCTTAGACTCAGGGAATAATGCGGTGCTGATTCTGTTGGATCTATCTGCTGCATTCAACACAATCTCCAATGACATCCTAATGCAGCAGATCCAGAACATCAGAATGTTCCACACTGCTCTAGCATGGCTAAAATTGTTCCTGACTAATAGAAGACACATGGTTGCCCTTGGACAGTTTGTGTCCCCAGGAAGAAAAGTTACCATGGGAGTACCATAGGTCTCTTCTTTGAGCCTGGCCCTTTTTAATGCATTAATGGCTTCCATGATTTCTTTTATTTCTTCATATGGAATTGCCACTACATCTTATGTGGTTGATACCCAACTGATTCTGTCCCTGGATAAAAACTCATTTAAGTCAAAAAACGATTTCTCGCTACTGCAACGGTCGCAAGGAATCTTGAGGTAAAATTTGATAGTGACACAAAATCATTGAACTCTTTCTTTAACCTTTTGTCTCTGGTCGCTAGGAAAACAGTTACCTTTGCATTAATCTTGTCAATATTAGAGTACTGCAACAGTATGTATGCAGCTGTTCAAAACGTATCATTCACAAATTCCAGATGGTACAGAATTAAGCTGCTAGACTGGTCCTAAAATTGCCTAGAAGAAGTTTTGCATCAGCTGCACTTAATAAGATGCACTGGCTCCCAATCCATAAGAGAATCCTTTTCAAACTACTTCTGTTTGTCCATAGAGCTTTCAACTGTTCTCGTCCAAAATACCTTTATGCCATTATGTGCACCAACAAACGTTAGGGTCCTCCTCTGAGAATCTCTTGAAACTTCCTCCGTTTGGATTAAAATCCTGTGGCAGAAAGTATTTTCCTGTCTTAGGTTCGAAAGCTTAGAAAGTACTTCTCAGCAACATGCGCACTGTCAGATCTGAAGTATTGTTAAAAAAAGAACTTAAAATCTGGCTATTACAGGCCCCTGATTAATTCTGTATTTCATTAAACTATCTTTTTCTGTTATCTCCAGGAATCCACAGCTCTCTAAGCACAGCACCAGAATGCTCTCTTTGGAGTGACAGTTGCAGTCTACAAAGAACACAATCATTCATTCATGCAGCATGCAAGCAGGAAATGTCATTTTTAACTAAGATTAACAATCCCCCAATGGCCCGCCACATTTCCCTGGTGGCTTAGTTTCCACATTATAGGTCGAAAAACTATTTTCACACACCATGTTTGTGGACCAGGCTTCCTTAAATACGCAAACTGCATATTCTCCAATATAGGTCAACTAGTGGATTTGACCTGTCATATTCCATGAGATCATGGATATACTAGCTCAAGATTTCACGGCACCACTAATGACGAGCATCATTATGTGACTGTATATCTGCATCAGGATTGAAAACAAGTAAATCACCATTGTTACCCCACTGTATGTGGCCCAGTATTATCATGCTCAATTGTTAAGACATTGCTAGAGTGGTTTAGATGCCCTAGTAAAATGCACTTGTCATTTATGGTGGGCAAAGTTTGAGGGGTCCGTAAATCGATATCATTCAGGCTGGTCACCTCTAATTTGGTATCAGGAGAAGACTCTTGTGTATGCAGATGAGGGGAGATTTTCATGTTAATAGGAATAAATCTGATGGGAAGGGGAGATAATTTTATCCTGATTTCAGCCCTAAGAGAGCCATCAAAATAGCAGGTACGTAATTCAAAATTTATAAGATTCTGAACCAACTCTTCAATGGTTAATGACACAAGAATGTTGTCAAAAGGTGATCAGTCTATGCTACAATGTCTAGCATGTTCAATGTCAGACCTCAATATAGATGGACAATTACGTAAGGTCCTGCATCAGTGCACTGCCTTGTTGATCAGTGAGTCAGTATCTTCACGTAATCCAGGGGAAAGTTTGGGTATCTGGGTCATATAAATTACTCTCCTGGTGTTATTTCCCCGATTGGTCGGAGGTAAATTCCCCAGAAAATGAAGACACTGCCTGCGCAAATCTCTGACAGAAAGTGGTTCTCGTGGCCTATGAGTAGGTCCAGCAGTGGTTTGATTATTATACTGAGCAAAAAGTGGTCTGGAGTGATGTAGGTGTATAAGTGACCTGCCCATTGGGGTGGTGTGGGCAGTCTGGGTCATCAGAGTGCGTGAAACGTTCTCAAGGCGATTGAAACTTCCAATGTCCTTAAAGCCCTGTGGAGAGGATGGACTGTGAACAAAAATATCTGTGCTGGGTGCCCTAGAATGAGTCATTTGGAGCACAGCTCTCTAGCTAATGGTTCAGTTCCAGTGCGCGACCTTTGTAGCATACTTCCAGGCTACTTATCATTTAGACACACACAACAGCATTTACTGTTTTGGATGGCATTTAACTTATCCACCTTCTTTGTGAACTACTTCATTACTTTCTTCAACTCGTCCAGTTCTTCCCTCACAAATACCAGCTCCTCAGCAGCAGTGTTGTCCTTAGTAATATGGTTTAGAAAAGGACTCAAAGTTTTGGGTGCTAGATCCCCCTCAGATGGTATATCTTCTCTCAGCTGGAGAGTTGTGTACCTGTTGGAACATTCCACATTTACCACAAAGGGAACTGGGTGGCTTTCTCCTTGCCCAGGGACTAAATCTGCCTTATTTGTCATGGGGCTGAGTAATGCCCCTCTATTACTAGTAAGAACTGGAATATCTAACGGTACAGTCCTATTCTGGGTTGGGCATGTTTTTTGTTAAATAGGACTTTCTGCCTTTGACTTAGATTTGGTTCATACAGGTGTGCCCCGAGAAAGAGAGTTATTCTTTCCCTGGGACATTTGTTAAAGGGAATACAATGACACAACATATAACAACTGTTTCAAATTAGTTATACAGCCAGCCAATAAAATTACGAGAACACTATGAGACAGGAACAGTTTCCGTTGAGATGGCCATTTTAAACAAAGAGTCCTGAACACAAGATACGTTTTGTAGAAGTTTAAACATAATGAAACATCATTACTTTTTCTTGGTTGCCTTGGTCTCTGAAAGAAAGAACACTCATCAAGTTGTAAGCGTTTTCCCATTAAATCAACTCTGCTCTCACACATCTTCACACTAGACGCCTCTTCCAAAAGAAGCAAGTTTACAATTATTTTAGAAAGTTTTGAGATTCCTTTGTAAGTCAAGTGGTTAATAATGAATAGAAATGATAACTTTCTTTATTAGCATAGGAAGTTTGTGTCATGAAAAGGCCATGCAAACGTCCCAATAGAAACACTTCTGCTGAGCTAATGCAGCTGGAATTTGTTAACCTTAGCAGATGGAGCAAGTCAAGCAAATGCAGGTCATGCAAAGTTTAGAAAGGAAAATGCACATTTACAAAGCAGCGTTTAGTTAGGCCTACATTTCACTCATACAGGTTATTAAAGAAATTGATTTTATTTTATTGAAATCTCTACCACTTCCTTCCTTGTATCTCACTTTTGCAGGTTGTGTTTCTTCACTGCTTTCTCTCTGTCACTATTTTCCTGTCTTTCTCTCACTCTTTATTTTTTCTTTTCCTGCCTTTCTCTCTTCCGCTATTGGTCAAAGTCGGGTAATGAAAAATACTCTTGGCTCCCTTAAATAGGTGCAGAACCGTCCATCAGCACAAATTAAACACTGCCAACTGGATGCCCTAATAAAGTTTGCTAGTGCTTTAGAAATGACAGTGAAAAAAATAACTTAATTTAAAACTGACACCAAACCAGAAATGTTTTTCAAAACCACAAAGGTAGATGCTGCACAAGAGGGTATTGTTTATGGTGTCCTGTCTATGCCACAGCAATTGCTTGTAAACTGTCACAGGCAAAACAAGAGGAAAAAAATGGAAGGGGCATTCCGGGGTGTTCCACACAGACATGTTAATAATCTGTCAAAAAAGCACCAGGTGAGCAGAAAGCACAGTTTGCAAGCATGAGCTGTAGAAAGCATGATATTAGGCTCAATCTTCTATACATTATTTATGAGCATTTACATGTAACCTATATCTGTCAGGTGTGTTTAACTTGATTAACGTGTGTTTCACCTTAATAAGATTGTAGTAGGTTGCCACTTTTGACCATGTTTAAGAATCACATGTAGTTGTATCAAATTGAATAATAATTAATGTAACTCAGTTTACTGAATATATTTAAACTTAAATAATGATTGTTTGATTGCTAATGATTAATAATACTGTTTTGTGTGTGCTTCCATTTTGAATATCAATTTAATATGCTTGATGTTAAGCCTTAACAGAGTATTGCACACTTTAAAGTTTTTCAGTATGCTGTTTTCTCTTTTGCGGATGTGTCACTGGGTTCCTTGTTAATTAGAGAAAAGGTTTATTGTTATGTTGTAGAGTGACTGTGAGGTCTGAGAATGGAAAGCTGATAGTAGGCATGGAGAGATGATGGTGGAAGATGCAACTCTCAAGGACAAGCAGATGTGTACCTAATTGTGCGTGGATGGGAATTTAGGGGGTTTAACGGCTCCCAGAAAATGCTGCCATGGGATTGGTTCCATCCAGACTCTGGGAGTGAGGTATGAATGTTCTGATATCTTCAACTGTGTTTTAGCTAGTGTTCTATAGTTAATTAGCTTGGACTTTTACTCTGACTTTGAGGAAAGTAGACATCTATACAGGGTATGAGTGTTTGTATGAGTGTGTGTGATGTTGCGTGAAGGTGCGTGTATGTTGGGGGGTGGGCCTCGAGTGGGGGGGAAAATCTGGGGAGGGTGCCGGGGAAGACCACTATCAGTGATAGGGAAGGAATTCCCTGTCACTGATAGTGCCGACTGCCATGGTTTTCGTGGCGGTAAGGAGGCCATGAAAACCATGGCGGTAGGCGGGGGTCATAATCCCGCGGGCAGGCTAGTGACAGCCGCCTGGCTGGAGACTGAAGTCTCCAGCCCGCGGCTGTTACCGCCATGGCGGACGGAGTGGTACATTGGCGGTTTAGCTGTCATATTGTGGGGAAAAGTACCGCCAGCCTGTTGGCAGTACTGATCTCCATAATACCGCCGTCCGCCACGGTCATAGTGAGGGCCTATGTCTCACTGAAAAGACATTCAATAGCCATAAGTCATGGTTGGGTTTTGTTTCGACTAAGGCAGCTACTTAATTGTTTTCTCCAACAAGCCACTTGGTGATAGTCTAGTATGGACTTTTTTGAGTTACTTATCCACCAAGGCACTTAATGTGGCTTTCTAATCTTCTCTTACCCTTTGCAGAGGAACCATTTTATCTTTAGTACAAGTCATCATGACTTCTGTTTTGATAGCTATCCACTAGAGTCCTGAGGATGGTCATAGAGCTGCAATCAAAGGCTGAGTCTGACATGCCCTAGCCAGTGGTGTAACAAAGGCCCCTGCAGCCCCCCCCGGTGCGAGTGGGCCCGAGTTCTAAGGGACCCCCTCAGCACAGTACACTGTGTGCGGGCGGTCGGCCGCTGACTGGGTTCAGGAGATAGGGGTCCTCCTCCGGGTACTTAGCAGGGGGCCTGTCAAGTTTTGTTACACCACTGGCCCTAGTTGGCTTCCTATTAAACTAGTCATTGTGTCAAAACCAGTTTATTTGTGTAGGGCCTGTGCAATCCTAGGTCACTTTCAAGAGCTGGTCCGCTGTTAAAAGAGTATAAGAAATTATCACAACCCACCTTATTTTTCCTGCCAAAGAGCAATATAAAAATGTAAAGTGAGCAGTGGTGTGAAGTTAACAATTACGGGGACAGAGGCACGTGCAAATACATTGTTAGGTTTGGCCCTAAGCCAGAAAATATAACAAGATGCAAAAAAAAAATAATATATATATATATATCTAAAATATATATCTGCTGAAAGAATGCCTGCTGACAGAGTCTTCATTATATCATCTCAGACAATACTACAGCATCTCAGGAAATGTAAATCACGTTCTTTATTCTTATTGTAAAAGCACTTATGAACGAATGCCAGGTGGAACGTATGAGCCATAGAAATAAACATTAACCAAGCATTTGCAATGAAATAGGTCTCGCATTTGCTCGAGTTAGAGCTATTAGCTTTGTGAATTCCTAACTGGACTTTTCTTGCCACATAAATTGAAAATTGAAAGTGAAAGAGTTGACATAAGGGAGCTGACTCAAAGTGCCATTGCCACCATGACCAGGAGTGCGAAGGAGAAACATAAAAAGAAAAGGAAGTTTGCTCACAGTCAAAAGTATTGGCAGTCGTTGAATTATCCATGTAACAAGCACAGTCTGCAAGGCGGTAACAAAACCAACTCAAGGAGGGACAAACATAAACCAATTGAAAGGCAAGCCCATGAACAAATGAAAATGATGGGCGTGGTTAAAAGCCCACAATACTTACAACAGGTCAATGCTCTTGCACGCTCGACCTAAAAAGCACAGTCCTTTGGTTCACAAAAAAATGGGTTCAGTAAAAGAAGGCAAAAATTAAAGGGGGCAGGGTTAGGATGTCACACAAGAGATGGTAATTGCCAACATTATATAAAAGACACTGCCACCCCCAGGTCCAAAAACCCACAAGGGTGCAGATGAGCTTGTGCGCTGGTGGGATGTGTATGCCCACACAAAAAAAAAAAACAGAACAAACTAAATTCTTGATGGGTACCAGAGCCATGATGATTTCCCATAGCTTGTATCATATTAGCGTTCATAATTGTGGTCACTTATGGGATACTGTAGTCAACCAGGAATTTATCCTTGGTTAGCAGTAGTGCATGTGAGTGCTTGATAAAATGACAACCTGATGTCTGAGACCTAAATATGTACTAAAAAATAAAAAATAAAAAATAAAAAAAGGAGAGGGAGAATCTCTTACTTGAAAATAAACTACACGTTTTTATTTGGATTTTTTTTCAAAATAAAACGCTTGTATTTGATAATACATTGTTTATTTTCATGACCTGAAAAGATGAAGCTGCATTTCGAAATGTTTATTTAAAGCGGATATTTGAGTTATCATTATAGTGGTCTGAGGCTTAACCAGTAATTTGTCTGCTGTCCGAAACTGTAAAATCGAAGTGACTTCTGCAACACTTCTTTGATGGCACCTGTAAAAGCCATCTAAACCTGGCCGTTTGACGACGGATTGTGAGATTTCCTTGGAAGCGACAGCATAAAAAAATGTAACGCTGTGCAATATACAAGTGACGAAACATGGTATGAAGAATGACCGGTTTATGAAAATACATTTTCTTAGCTCCCTGCATAAACAAATAGATTACAAGCTAAGAAATAAAATCAAAGAGCAGCAAGCTTTTTTCACGAGACACCTTCCGGTCCGCTTCAAACAAGGAATGTCAGCAAATCTTTAAAAAAAAATCCAGACAATGACAAGCGATGTTACAAGGTTTACCAAATCAAGACATCTGAAAAATACAACGTGAAGAGAAGGGATGGCTGGGGCAGTCCAGACCTGCAGCACACTATTTTTATGTTGAAGTCACTGATTTCTTAGTACAGCTTTAGGACACGTTAGACACTTTCTACAGATTTTTGAAATATTAGAGATTATCAGAAGATTTTCCATTTCTGCCAGGAAACAGGAATGACTCAAACCAGGAAAGGATGGCAAGATAGTTACACAGTCCAGCTACTTTGCATCGTTCCCATACCAGGCTGGGCAGGGGACATCATTATGGCAAGTATTTACAGGGAAACGTCCAATCCGGCTCTTCATCCTTCCAGAGCAAGCAGTCCTCTAGAATCACAATTATTTGCTGGCCGTAGGTGTATAAAGAAGCAACATGGAGATGGATAAAGGGTATTTAAGGGGTAAGTATACACCAAGCGTCCCCAGAAAGATGGGTGGGCAGTAGGGGAGACGACGTGGCTGGGAGAAAGACAGTGACACAGGGATTCACGAACCGTATGTGTGCAGTTTAAATGTACTTTTCCTGTTATTTTTGTCAGTGGCCTAAAAAGCGCTATTTGTGATTTTTTACCATCATCTCTCTGAGTTTACATACTTTGGCCGCAAAAAAGTAAATATTCCTGCACCCTTTTCACATATGTTCTGCCTACTTTGGATTGATGGTTAGATGTAAATTATTTTATTGTTGTGTTTAAAAGATTAATTAAACATCAAACTATACCTAAAGAATAAATGAATAAAAAATTATGCATTATTTGGACAAAAACATTATATCGATTACCTAAAGTCTTTATAAAGATTTAAATTAATTTAAATTAGGACAGGGAAAGGTGGTCCCCTGCTGGAATGGCGTTTTCCTCGATAAAAAGTGTGTGCTATCACGAAGCCAAGCTCTTGTATTCATTTTCGTTTTGGTCATGTACTCTCGAATTATGAAGGGGGAAGGAGTTTGCATAATATCCAAACACTCTTGGAGGCAATGTTCCTGTGAGTGTTTTCGTATTTAATAATTAGAATTTAGGCAGAGAGTGTAAGAAGTTTTTCTTCAACGTATTCACTCACCGAAGAATCGTTTACCTACCACGTATTTCTCAAAACACTTTAATTAAAACAAGCAGCACTTGGATACAATAAATGTAAACTGGTAGTCATGAAAAGTGCTCGATTACTGCCCAGCGAGATTGCGATGCCTATGAAATAAAAAGAAAAAATAGTCCAGAAGCCATGCGGAAAACGTGGAGCCTCGTATGTTTTCAGTAGTTGGCTGGTGCGCTCGAGGGGGGCTAAACACTGGAAAATGCATGACGTATGCATGCCTTTTACTAATGAAATCAAGCGATTTTTAAAAGGAAAGCCTCTTAGCCAACCAAACTGATGGGCATGATATGGGTGTGGTTACAAGCTCATAGAGAGATTACAACAGGGACAGAGCGCTTTGCGCGCTCAACCCTAAAAATCAAGTCTTTTTAGAGCCAGTAATCTTTTCAGTTTACCATTTTTAAACAGGTTGAACCTTAAAAAGGCTGGCCTTCTAAATTATTCCTGATTGAACTCTTTATTGCAGGGCCAACAAATACCACAATAATTGATTGAAGATGATAAGCAAAATCAGAGCCCTCAAACTATATATATAGATTCACTAAAAAAGAAGCCCATGTTTTGAGCGCTGGACTAACATTTTTAATGGGAATCAGTAGGAAATGCAATTTTAGACTGTTGCCTATGGCAACTCAAGCACTGATGTCCGATTTCGATTTTACAAACCTATCTTACTCTACATCTACTTTGCAACTACATCTAATTTTGAAGTTTCCAGAGGTAGTTGATATCCCAAAGTACAACAACAACATCAACCATCGAAAGTACATCAACCACAGCTGCATTGGCTGGAAAAGGGAATGCAACATGTTACAAGTTATTGAAAGCAGCTATGTGTGCTTGAATCACCACTGTAACCGATAGTTCAGAGCATTACGATAGCTTCAGACCACAAGACCCCCTGATCCCACCAAGAACCCTCCAGCTCGAACACTCCAGACCTCACTGCTGGATGACCCTCAACACGGACGAGTCCTGCTCCATCATGAATGGAATCCACTCCGGGGCCAGGGCACCTACTGATCCCTGCCCTCACCACATTTTCAACAAAGCCAACACCTCCATTGCACCCGAGCTCTGCCACATTCTCAACTGTTCCATGGAGACGGCTACCTTCCCTGAGGACTGGAAGCACACTTAGATGCGCCTGCTCCTGAAGAAATTCACGGCCGACCCCCTGGGCTTCAAGTACTATCACCCCACTTCTCTGCTGCCTTTGCCAGCCAAGGTCATTGAAAAGGCCATCAACACACAGCTCTGCAAACACGTTGAGGACAACAACATACTAGATATATCCCAATCAGGTTTCAGATGCAACCTATGGACAGGCACCATCTTCCTCGCCGCCACAGATGACATCCGCTCGCTCCTTGACCATGACCAAACAGCAGCCCTCATCCCACTGGCCCTATTGTCTGCCTTCGACATGGTCTCCAGCCAGTCAGGTTTTTGGCCGAAGTTCAGTACTGAGACTGCACTGCTGGAAGTGTCAGAGCTGATCAGAAATACACTGGATGCGGTGAGAAAGTCTGTCCTGATCCTGGTAGACTTGTCAGCTGCCTTTGATATGGTGCCCCACTACAGGCTGCTTTCTCACCTACAGGACATAGAGATTGGGTGTTCAGCACTGAAGTGGCTGAACTCGTTTCTGGATGATAGGGGCCAGGAAGTCTGATGCCCCCGTTTTCTTGACACACTAGTGAAGTTACAGTAAGACTTCCTCAGGGCTCCGCCCTTAGCCCAACAATGTTTAACATATTTACGGACCGGTTAGTAGCTTTGGTAGAGTCCTTTGGGGTCAAAGTAATTTCCTATGCTGATGACTCTCAGCCTTTCTTCTCTTTTCAGAAAGGCAATGTTATTTCCCCTGATTCCATCAACTCATGGCTTCCTGCTGTCTTTCAGTGGATGTGCTTGAATCAATTGAAGTGTAAGGCAGATCAGGCAGAGTTGATGAGTTTTGACTGACTTCTATTCATTTAATTTGCCTTTAATAATGATTTAAACCTTTAATAAACCTTTGTGGTTTCATTTTAATATTTATCTTGTTTCCATTGTTAAACCTAACGTGTATTATAGTTTGTATTTTAATTTTGTCAACCAGATCCACTTGAGGAATAATAAAATCCTGAAAATCCGTGATTCAGGTCTGTCAGAAGTGCTTTAAAATTGACATTTTAGGAAAACGCACCATCACACTCATACATTTGAAGTTACAATCCTTCACCACAGTTAACAATAAATAATTTACTGTGTACAATTCACACTGCACCATAATCAGGGCTACCTCCTCCCTCAATCGCAGTTAATATCCAGAAGAGTCCTACACTAGAATGGTAGCAAATAATGTGGTGAGACAGCAAAGAGTAGATACAAACAGGTGTGGGGGGTTTAGTCCACCCAAGGACCCTTCGACACCACCTAAACATAGACAGCATCTTTAATTCCCAGTTGGAAAGCATCATACTGTAAATAGCGGCTGCTGGTTGAGATCTGTTTGCAGGTGTTACTCCTTGGCCTAATTGGTGCCTGAGCTCCACTACCTTGGTTGGGTGACCTCCAATAATGACTTGCAGCATGTGTCCCACTTGCTGCTTACTCAGTAATCAGCAGGACTGGTTTCCAAACAAATCCTTTCTATCCTCTGCACCTCTGCACTTCTTTGCTCCTCACGCTATCAGACCTGGCTGGATGAATGGGCTTCAGATCATTTCCAATCAAAAAACTAGGTCAATCAAACTACTTAGGAATTTTCCAGACCTAACCTACATGGAAGTCACCAACCAAATCCCAGTTTTACCTGCCCATCATCCTAAAATTGGTGTCTGGTATAACCTTTTACTTCACCCTCCCATTTGGAACTAGAAAACTGCCACATAAGATACGGTATGTCTCACTCTCTGTTTTATGGAACATTACACTTGAATCAATCATTTGGCACTCCATAAAGTACTTACAGACATATGATGAGAAATGTAGCTATTCACTCGTCTTCATCAAATTTTGGGGATCATAATCCGATTGAAATAATCCTTCAAGTACCTTTCAGGGAGATCCCACTAGGTACACCTCGTCTTATCAATTTATTGCCAACTATGGATAATCTCAGACTGCACTGGAAATTGCTCGACCCTTCATCCTTTCTTGATAAGATGTTAATCGAGAATACATATTTAATTATGGGATTTCTAGTTAAGACACTGATATAGAGCAGGTTGTTGACTCCTTTTTGGCGTTCTGTGAGAAGATTAGACAATTACTTCCTGCACCCATTAAACAAGCATGTTTGACCCCATGTTGGTTTGATCATGAATGCTCACTGGCAAATTGCTTTCTGTGGAGAGTTTTAAATACACGCCCTCACGACCAAGCACTAGTAGCAACATAGCGCAAGCGTTAGTGAGCTGTCACTACTAAGCGAGGGAAGGCAGTAGTTACTCACCAGTGGACTGTATTAACAGACACTGCTGAACTAAAGATAGTAAGATCTTTTGAAGGGCTGTGTCCTGTATGTGTTCCTTTGATCAGGGTGGTACTTTCATCAATTTCCACATAAATGGGGCGGAATGGGGGTTATATTTTGTGAAAATGTAAGCAGCTGAGGACCACAATAGTGTGAAGTTTACTTTAAGGGACACCCAACCCTTCCCCCAAGTTTCTCTGCAGGAAGTCATGGTGGCTATTCCAGAGAGCGCTGAAGGAAAGGCACCACGGCTCGACGGCGCCCCTATTGACTTAATTAAGTGTGACACTACACTCTGGACACCTTTGTCTACAACAGCCTGTCCCTTCCTCAATCCCTAATTGTTAGTAACCTTGGTTATCGTTCCAGTCTTTAAGAAAGGGACCCGTGCAGAACCTAAATGTTATCGCCCAATATCCCTGATTGATATCCCCACTGAAATCCTCAGAAGAGTGTTGTACAATGGAATATGGGAATGGACTATTGATAATAACATCCTAAATGTATGCCAGTTTGGTTTCCGCAGTATAGTAGGAACAGAGATACAATGCCTAAACCTTTACCTGATCATTAGGAAAAATACCATGGCAAAGCAGTCCACACTCCATCTAGCCTTCATGGACTTGTCGATGACTTTCAACTGCGTTAATTGCTCAAAGCTGTGGCATTTCCTTATTAAGCTGGGAATGGATTAGGCATTGATACACCTATTGGTCTGTTTGCACACTGGTACAAAAGCATGTGTTAAGTTCGGTAAAAAGGGGAAGTGTCAAATGCTTTCAGTATTGAACAAGGGGTACGTCAAGGCTGCGTGCTTGCTATGTTTTTAATGATCTCAGCACTGAGCTTACCAAGTACACGCCCGATGTACCAATGATAAGCAGTGCTCCCCTCCCCACCCAACTCAATGCAGGTGACGCAGTGTTAATTGCTCACACACCTAAAGCCTTGCATATTCTAGTCAACTAATTTGTACAATTTATCACAAATCTTGATTGGTTAACCAATTTGTCTCAATCTTTTATTAGGACTTGCAGGCCAAAGCTTGCTAGGCTGTCATGTATTAGGATGGGCCTGAATATTCTGTCTAGTACCAGTATCTTTCCGAACTTGGGATTACCTTTGGCTCTACTGGCTCATGGTCCCCCCATATTGCACAGAATACGGTTACGTTTTCAAGGGCAGTGGGCTCTCTCCTCAGTTTACTGTCCCCAAAGGGAAGGAGGGCATTTTACCCCTGTTGCAAATATATTTCGCTCAGTGCGTACCAGTTGCAATCTGTGGGGCAGGAATCTGTGGAATAGGTGACCCATTAACTCTCCAAAGGGAAGAAAATACGTTTTTTAGAAGAGTACTAACTGCCCCAGTATCGACACCCCATATTATTTGCCACAAGGAATTAGGTCTAATCTATCTCAGTGATTATATTTGTACCCACCCACCTCTTTTGTGGTTGTCTAATTGGCACAAAGAAGAGGCATCCCTAAAAAGAGCATTTTTTCTGATTGCTTAGCCTGTGACACGGGCTCTTCCATACCCTGGCTGGCTTATGTCAAAAAATCCCTGGAAGAGATCGGCCTTACTGACATTTTTCATGTTATGGCATGTGGCTCCATCCCTGGTAGAAAGCAAGTTCAAGCACTATTATTGGACCATGTGCAAGCAGAGAGGATGAGGGCAGAAGGCCAGAAAATGACTGTTAGAGTTATATGCAACTCACTCTTGAGGCCCCTTCACAAACTACCTACAGAATATTACCAGGAGTTGGGACCAAGCCTTGCTATTTCGATCTAGGCCTAGCCTGCCTTCACATCGGAGGAGTTGGAGGAGCTCGTCGATGGGGTCCTCCCCCAGTACACGCTACTCTACGGTCCTCCAGACCAACAGGTAAGTACACAGGGAGCATGTTGTATGCGGTATGCCTGTGTGGAGAGGGCTGGTTGTAAGAAGGAAGAGGTCAGAGTTCTGCGTGCATGAAAGACGGTGGGTGCATGTGCCGCATGGCAAGGGTAGGGATGGGGGCCACTCACTTTGACGGCGCAGTTGTTAATGACTTCTCTTCTTCCCCTGTACATTTCATGTAGGTCAGCGCCCACCAGAAGAAGGATATTTGGCGTGCCATCGCCATGGACGTCCGGACCCTGGGGGTCCACCACAGACGGAGCACCCACTGCCGGAAAAGATGGGAGGACATTCGCCGCTGGAGCAAGAAGACGGCGGAGGCTCAGCTGGGGATGGCCTCCCAACATAGGAGGGGTGCCCGTCGAACCATGACCCCCCTGATGTTAAGGATCCTGGCGGTGGCCTACACGGAGTTGGATGGGCGCTTGAGGGCATCACAGCAGACACAAGGGGGTGAGTACACTCTCATTCAGCTGACTTTGCGCGCAGTGGAGGGGTCTGGGTGGGGGAGGAGGGCTGTGGGTTTCCCTAGGCCATAGGCTAGGCCCCTTCGTAAGGCATGGCCCTGTGGCCCCCCCACCCCACCTCTGTAGAGTGCCAAGTACAGCTATTCATGCACCTGTGTCATCTATGTGTGCATATGTCGTCCATAGCCTTGTAGGCCATTTCCCAGGAATTGCACTGTAGAGCCCAAGAGCGCGACGTAGTGCAGGGTGCTTCTGTGTCTGTCTTGTCTTCCAACATGTCTTTCTTCTGTTCCCCCCCCCTTTTTTGCGGTCTCCCTGTTCTTGTGTGCATTAGCATCATCAGGCGGAGGAGCAGTGGAACCGGAGCACGAGGGAGCTGCATCCCACATGACCATGGAGGGCCACACTACGGACTCTGAATACACCAGTGGGACGGAGGGCGAGGGGAGCACCACGGTGGGGACAGGAGCTGAAACCAGCGAAACAGACTCGTCCTCCGATGGGAGCTCCCTTGTGGTGGTGGCAACATCTGTGCCCCACACTTCTACAGGTACAGCCGCCACCCCCTACCAGCACTGCCTTCCCAGCAGCCCCTCAGCCTTCGCCCCATGCCCGCTCACCCAGGAGGGTGGGCATCACCTTCGCCCCAGGCACCTCAGCCCCTGCCCCTGTCACCTCTGCTGCCCTCAGTGAGGAGGCCATTGACCTCCTCAGGTCCCTCACTGTTGGGCAGTCTACCATTTTGAATGCCATCCACGGTGTAGAAAGGGAGTTGCAACAAACCAATGCATTCCTGGAGGGCATTCATTCTGGTCAGGCGGCCCTTCACCGATCCTTTCAAACTCTGGCCTCAGCACTGATGGCAGCCATTGTCCCTGTGTCTAGCCTCCCCCTCCAACTCCCTCCACCCAGACCCAATCCCCTGTACCTCTGCCTCTCCCAAGCACACCATCAGACCAGCCTGCATACACCTCACCACACAAGGGAAGCTCAGGTAAACATAAGCACCACACATCCCACAGGCACTCACGCAAGCATCACACACATACAGACACACCAACATCCACTGCCTCCACTGTGTCCCCCTCCTCCTCGTCTCCCTCCTCCCTCCCAGTCTCATCTACACTCACACCTGCATGCACTACCTCTACAGCCACTACGTCCCGCACCAGCACACCCACCACCACACCCCGCTCACGTGCAGTCACCACCGCCACTACCATTCACACGTCCCCTGTGTCCTCTCCCAGTGTGTCTGTGACACCCCCTCCCAAGATACACAAACGCAGGAACACACCCACCCAACATACATCCACCTCACAACAGCCTCCAGTGCATGCACCTGTACCCAAAGCCACAAAACATACACCTCCTACAATCACAACCTCTTCCTCCACTCCCAAACCCCCTCCAGCTACCCGTCCCAGTGTCTCCCAAAAACTTTTCCTGTCCACCCTTAACCTATTTCCCACCACCCCCCCGTCCAAGTCATAGGTCCCGAACTAGCACCTCAGCCACAAAATCTCTGGGACCAGTGGTGCCTGTTGTCACAGGTATGTGGAGTGCACCGGCCACCAGGACAGCCAGTGTGTCACAGAGCCACAGCACAGTCAGTCCCCCCCCTGTGAAGCACCAGAAGTTGGCCAGTGACCGGCGGGAGAGGGGGAAGACTCCAGCCACCCAAGCCGCTCCCAGGGGTCCCGGTGGGAGTGTGGACTCAGCTGTGACTCCTCCCAAGGTGGGGAAGGGCCAGAAGAAACCCGGCAAGTCTGGGAGGAGCAGCACAGTGGAGAAGACCGCCATCATTCCCGCTGGCCAGGAGGGCCCCGCCAGCCCCATCGTCGCTGCCCAGGAGGCCACCGCCAACCCCATCGTCGCTGCCCAGGAGGCCACCGCCAGCCCCATCGTCGCTGCCCAGGAGGCCACAGCCAGCCCCATTGTCGCTGCCCAGGAGGACCTCGCCAGCCACAGCCCAGCTGCCCAGGAGGGTCCCGCCAGCCACAGCCCAGCTGCCCAGGAGGGCCCCGCCAGCCACAGCCCAGCTGCCCAGGAGGGCCCGCCAGCCACAGCCCAGCTGCCCAGGAGGGCCCCTCCAGCCACAGCCCAGCTGCCCAGGAGGGCCCCGCCCGCCACAGCCCAGCTGGCCAATGAAGGACTGCCAGCCACAGCCCAGCTGGGCAATGAAGAACCGCCAAGTCAAGCCCCGCTGAACAGGGCAAGCACCGCTGAAGAGGGCAAGGACCGCCAAGTCAAGCACCGCTGAACAGGGCAAGCACCGCTGAACAGGGCAAGGACCGCCAAGTCAAGCACCGCTGAACAGGGCAAGCACCGCTGAACAGGGCAAGGACCGGCAAGTCAAGCACCGCTGTACAGGGCAAGCACTGCTGAACAGGGCAAGCACTGCTGAACAGGGCAAGGACCGCCAAGTCAAGCACCGCTGAACAGGGCAAGCACCGCTGAACAGGGCAAGGACCGCCAAGTCAAGCACCGCTGAACAGGGCAAGGACCGCCAAGTAAAGCACCGCTGAACAGGGCAAGGACCGCCAACTCAAGCACTGTTGAACAGGGCAAGCACCGCTGAACAGGGCAAGCACCGCCAACTCAAGCACCGCTATCCCATGAGCGGCAGGGGCATTGACGCAACAGGGACCGTCGCGGGGGTGAGTGATGCACTCTGGGCACCAGTCCCCCTCCAGAACCAGTGGAGAAAGACATCCACTACGTCTGTCCTTGGCAGGATGAAGCACTCTGGGCACCAGTCCCCCTCCAGAACCAGTGGAGACATGCATCCACTACGTCTGTCCTTGGCAGGATGAAGCACTCTGGGCACCAGTCCCCCTCCAGAACCAGTGGAGACATGCATCCACTACGTCTGTCCTTGGCAAGATGGAGCACTCTGGGCACCAGTCCCCCTCCAGAACCAGTGGAGACATGCATCCACTACGTCTGTCCTTGGCAGGATGGAGCACTCGGGGCACCAGTCCCCCTCCAGAACAGTGGAGAAAGACATCCACTACGTCTGTCCTTGGCAGGATGAAGCACTCTGACCACCAGTCCCCCTCCAGAACCAGTGGAGAAAGACATCCACTATGTCTGTCCTTGGCAGGATGAAGCACTCTGGGCACCAAGCCCCCTCTAGAACCAGTGGAGAAAGGCATCCACTTGAGAGACTGTGGCTTTGCACTCCCGAGGATGCAGCAGTGGGCAAACCACCTACTGTAGAGACTTGATAGACTGTGGCTTTGCACTCCCCAGGATGCAGCAGTGGCCAAACCACCCACTGTAGAGACTTGAGAGACTGTGGCTTTGCACTCCCCAGGATGCAGCAGTGGCCAAACCACCCACTGTAGAGACTTGAGAGACTGTGGCTTTGCACTCCCAGGATGCAGCAGTGGCCAAACCACCCACTGTAGAGACTTGAGAGACTGTTGCTTTGCACTCCCCAGGATACATCAATGGGCATGGAGCCCCCTCGTTGATCTGACATTGTGCACTCATCCGGCTGAGGTGCCCCCCCTTCCCTTCCCCCTGAGGTGCCTGTTGTATTTCAATCTGATGCCCCTGCAGTGTTCTCTCTGTTTTGATCTGGTATCGTGTGTGGGCCTCGCCCATGCATTTTGGGCCCAGTGGTCCACGGACTATAAATGGCGCAATACCTGGACTACTAATCTTGGTGTATATTTTGTTAATAGTGTAAATATGTATATTTTTGCTTACTGATTTTTGATATATTACAATGGTTACACTCATTTCCTTTTGTCTTTGCATTCTTCCAGGAGGTTTGGGGGGTGTAACTGTAATGTATAGATATGCATTGGTGTGTGTGTTGTAGTGGGTGAGGGTGGGGGTGGGGGTGTTGATTGTGTGTGTCTCTGTTTTTTGCCTCCCCCCTCCCCTGTGTCGTAGGTGCAGTACTCACCGTGGTCTTCGCCGCCAGCGTTGGTGCTCCTGGTAGACGAGCAGGAAGACTATCGCAGGAAGAATTTGGAGTTCCGGCTCCATGGTGTCCTCCTTCCTCGTGGAGTGTGTAGAGGTGAGCGTTTTCCCGTCTAAATTCCTGTTTCCGCCGTGTTTTTATCCGCTGTGTATCCGCCCCGGAAAAGGTGGCGGATTGGCCTGTCATAATAGTGGGGGCGGTACATTGTCCTCCGCCTGTCTGTTGTTGGCGGTGACCGCCGAGCTGTTTGTTTGTACCACCGTGGCGGTCGGAGTGCTAAAGTGGCTGTCTTTGTTGGCGGTTTCCGCCACAGTCGTAATTCCAAATTTTTTACCACCGGCCTGTTGGCGGTCTTACCGCCGCTTTAACACCGTCCGCCAGGGTTGTAATGACCACCCTAGCCTTGTTCGCAAATAAGCTATAAGTCGAACCGAGATGTGGAAGTGATATATACGTTTATAGCTTCTCAGAAACTAGCAAACGATTTTTCATGTAGAAATAACAAACTGGGTGTAGAAAAAGAAGAGAAAGAATAAAATGATGAAGATGCACTGCTTATATGTTTAGTGTAGGTCAAGAAAATAATGTTACCTGAATGCATAAGTACATTATTGTAGGTGTATGAAAATATACATACAAATTATGCTCATGTGTAAAGCACATAACACAATGTTCATTATTTAGTGGCACATCATCCTAGGTGTTAACATTTCCCTGCCTTCAAAACAATGAAAGTGTGAGTTACCCGTGCAGGGTTTCAAACGCATGCCCTGTGCCTTTCACCAAGCCTTTGCAGGTGTGCACATCCTAGTGAGCTTCTTACACGGAGTGGAGCATGTGACCTAAATGTCAGTAATACACGCATGAATCAAGTGAGCGGACTTGTAGGATTCAAACCTACGGTTTGTCGATTACGCAGAGTGCACTACATTGGATACATGGACTCCCTAAGTTATTTTACCAGAATTTGAAGTTGAAACATTCTGAATATACACGTATATGTGGTACGGGTGCCTTTGCCCAATGTCTTTTCTTAGCAACTGAGACACGTGACCAGCAGATAAATAATGATGCAATGCTTTTATGGCACGTCATAGCAGCACTTTTGCCGCTTGTAGTGCAATAAATATCAACTGTAACTATTACCCCATTGCAATAGTTCTAAATGTATTCATTTCGGAGGCTGAGTTGACCTTGAGCAATCTTGAAGGTTACAGATAGAGCTATTAAGACAAATTCAGTGGGCCAATGTGCCTGCTGCAAAAATCTGTATGCAAGTTGAAGATCACAGGTTCAAATCTTATTGAGGCAAGCATAACTTATTGTCCCACTCAGCTGGGTAGTAGTAACACCTAATTTTTACAGTGTTACTTAAAAGCAAGATGTTGTTTGCAAGCACCATATACAGAAGTAAGTACAATGGAAAACTGTTGACCTGGAAGCTGGAAGTCTTTTTGTTGCTTCCGTGGATCTCAAGTCTGCCTTTGACTTGGTCCCACGTGACAAATTATGGGAGATTCTGGATAGGGCTGGTTTCCCGGGCCCTTTGTTACTTTTGATTCAGGAGTTATATTATGATAGTTTTGCTAGAGTAAGGTGGGGTATGAATGGTAAACTGTCAGGAGAAATCCCATTACAGAAGGGGGTAAGACAGGGTTGTGTGCTGGCTCCTACACTATTTTTACTCTTCATAAATGCTTGCATTCCCTATCTTTATGACTGTGAAAACAACGCCCCAAAACTGAGCAGCGTCAAGACCCCATGTCTCCTGTTTGTGGATGATACCCTTCTCCTTTCCCAAACTGCTTCAGGTCTTAACAGACTCCTTGTGAGGTCTTAAGGTTTTTGTAGAGATTTTGATATACAAATGAATGCCACTAAAACCAAATATATGGTCTTTGGTGACCCTAAATGCGGAGTGAAGAAAAGGATTTCACTGGATGGAAAGAGTATCAGACTTCGATTATTTAGGAATAAGGATGGAGGATTCGCATAAGTGGGAGGTCCAATCTTTAAAAAGTATTATGTTCTTAAAACATAAAGCAGGACACATTTTGAGATTTGCCGGCAGATCCACCTGCTTTTCCATTACACCAGAAATGGAGATATATAAAAGTCAATCCAGAGGGGGAGTACTTTATGGTGCCGAGTTGTGGGGCCATGGCAACTTACTAGCCTTAGAGAGAGCGGATTTTTTTTTTCAAAGCCTTGTTAAAAGTACCTTTGAGCCCTCCCACACTTTCTATTCGAATGGACTTGAACCTATACTCAATTGCGGAAGTAGCCGCATTGAGACCATTAAAGTACTCAATACAATTATGGTTGACAGGTTCCTTGGACCCATACATAGCATGGCTTCGAGCGGTGATAGCTGTTCCGCACTATGAAAATATTCCTTGGTGCAGATATGTGAAAAAAGCCTTTTATGCATTGGAGTTAGGATTCTTGTCGACGGACCCCCTGCACCTTCCAAAGAGCGCTATTCAAATTTTAAAGGACACGTATTGGATGAAACGGATAGGGGCTAAGCTGGCTGCAACCTCCTCCTTAAGCTTAACTGATAGCTTTTTATTAACTAAATGACACTATGAATTTGAGCCCTATCTTGATATGATTTTGGTACCTTATGCACATGCACTTTATATTAGGTTTGGAATTGGCTCTTTACCGCTCCGGGCTCTTACTTCTAGATGGAAGCAGTCTGAGTGTTGAGTAGAATCATGCCCGATGGGATGTATGACCCCAGAGAATATATCCCATGTCTTATTCCCTCTGTCCGGCGTACAATAGGCAGAGGATGCGCTGGATCAGGCCTCTCTGTAAATCTTTGGGTATTAGAGATCGGCACATGGCCCTCAGAATTAGCAGAACAAACCCGCATGGGATTGTGGCATGTGCGGTGGCAACATTTTTAGAGTTAATATGGCGTATCAGATCTAAGTTTTTAATTACCAAGGCTTAAAAAACAATTCTTTTAAGAAGTTTATATTGTTTTTTTTTATAATTCTATTTTATCTTTTGTATAAATATTTATATATACATATATATAATTTTTTTATGCAGGAAATTTTAATTCTAACTTCCAGGCCATTTTGCTCCATGTGTAGACTGAATTTATAGGTTGTGTGCCCCTCTTATTGGTAAATAATCTTAAGTTTGCACATACCGTTTCTGGTAGTATGGGACTTAGGGCCAGATGTAGCAAGATATGCTTTTGCGATTCTGAAATTGCGAGTCGGTGTGACTCTCAATTTCCGAGTCGCAAAAGCATATGCAGAATGGTGTCTCAGACACCTTCTGCGAATCGCTATGGGGTCGCAAAGACCCACCTCATTAATATTAATGAGGTGGGTCGCATTTTGCGACCCCATAGCGATTCCCTGCAGTCACAGGGATGGGGGCCTGCTGAAGACAGCAGACCTCCATGTCTGTGACTGCTTTTTAAATAAAGCAGTTTTTTTTTATTTTGCAGCCCGTTTTCCTTAAAGGAAAACGAGTTGCAAAATAAAACAAATACGGAAACCATTTGGTTTCGTTTTTTCAGTGTAGGCTGTGGTCCATTGGACCACTGCCTGCTCCGAAAAAACATTCTGGGCAACATTCACAAAGGGGAAGGGGTCCCATGGGGACCCCTTCCCTTTTGCGAATGGGTTACCACCAGTGTGACACAGGTGGTAACTACGAATTGCTTTTCGACCGCATTCGCGGTCACAAAGCAATTTAGCATAGCGATGCGAGTCGCAAATAAGAAGGGAACACCTCTTCCTATTTGCGAGTCGCATTCACAATTTGCGAGTCGGTACCGACTCTCAAATTGTGAATGTGCATCGCAAAATGCTTTCTACATCTGGCCCTCAGTGTGGTGGATCAATCTCAAGCCACTCTTCTCTGCGAATAATTGTATATGTAAATTCTATTTAACCTGCTTGAGTTTTAGCTTCTTTGATCTGTCTTTTTTGCTCTGAGTGCAATTATTGTAAGTCAATTTATATTTTAGATTTCGTCAGTTACTATAAATGCCTGTAGATCGAGATTTTTACAACTTGTTTTAAGAAAGTAACGCTTTTTCTATTACAATGAGCTTTTATTAAATAATGTGTTCTAACTGTGCTTTAAGGACATGTTTTTGCCGAAATAAAACTGAAATTGAAAGAAAAAAAAAGTACATATGTGTTGTGTATGTATATATGTAGCCCTTGTCTTTACATTTCTGTACTGGAAATGGGGTTGTCTTATTTCCCAGTGAGCAGCACCTAACGCCTGAATTTTGCTTTATCTACAGATAATAATAATCAGTCAGTAAATGTTACTAACTTTGAAGATCTACAGGCTCTAGATTTTACATGTAACTTCCCAAATGTTTCATTTCGAATGGCCCTGGATAAGGTTGCTGTGTAAACTGCTAAATATGTTATTGTTTTTAGTTACTCGGTCTGTAAGGGAAAGCTCTATTTATGAATTTTTCAAACAAAGGCATCTAGTCCAATTGTATTAGGCCAAATAGTTATGTAGAGCACACCTTTTGAAAAGGTTCTTAGTTATGTTTTTAGGCCACATCCCTTTGCATGCACCCACAATGCGGATGAATCTATCCCTGAAGTAACATAAGGATGTTATATTACATGATAAACTAACTGAAAAACGATGAACATCCTGCCACACAATGCAAGCATCTGAACTAAAAAGATATAGAAACCACTCAAGGACTGGAAGCCGAAAAGATCTATCAAGTTTCCTTCTTGATTGCTCAAAGGAAGGGTGACTCTTATAAGTAGCCATGGTCCACAAAATTGTTCACCTGGAAGATGTCAAATTTCAACTTAAGGGGGTCCCAGCTAGAGGGAAAATGCCACAAGGGGCAAACAACCTCTTTGCCAATTCTGCAGTTCTTGATTGAAGAATATTGCAAAGGTAAATAGCAATACGCAAACCTCTCCCTGACATCAGGGAAGAAGAAACAGCCAGACAAACGCATCCAGCATGAGATGCAAAGGAAAATTCAATCGTAAGGAACAAAACTCACAGCCCAAAATAGTAGCAAAAGGGTGCTCAACTCAACAAAAAATAAGCAAACTAAGTTTGGATGCAGGAATAGCTAATAAATGCTTCATTAGACATGTTTCAAACATGAACTGACATCACATATTTGATTTCAATTTCCGATTGGGAAATTCAGGAAGATTTCCCTGAATGGACCACTGTAGGAGGCTGGCCTGGTGTGTGGTGGGTACCTGTGGTACTAACACCTTATACCAGGTCCTTTTATTCCTCATTAGTGTAGTGTAGGCAGTGTCTAGAACCCAGGCTCCTTAGAGGTAGCTGTGGATGAGCAACCAACGCCTATCTAGGAGACATGCAAAGCTCATGCAATACCACTGGAGTCACACAGTACTTACAGACATGAAAGAAAACACTCTGTGTTACAAAAATAAAAGTACTGTATTTTGGTGACACAAATACCAAAAATACCATAGAGGCTATACTCCCTTTGGAGGTAAGTAATACAAAAATTATATACGTTAGTATGCATAAATAGGAGATATAGCCCTAGGGGGAGTACAAACCGTATACTAAAAAAATGGAATGTGAAAGTCAGTCCCCCACCTAGGTAAGGGGAGTGTATAGAGGGGAGCTGGGAGTACTAGGAAAGCCCAAAGTTAAGTACCACAACCCACCCCAGCGACCAGGAAAGCAGGAGTAAATCACTGTAAATTCCCCAGAAAACCCACTTAGAAGAAAAGAAGAATAATGAAAACCCAGAGTAGACTGCAAGACACCAACAGTGGATTCCTGGACAAGAGGACCTGTGGAAGAAGGGGACCAAGTCAAAGAAGTACAGCATAGTCCAGAAAGGGTAGGAGCCCCTACCCACCAGGCTGAAGGTGCAAGAGGTGAGTCGATGGTGAAGGAGAGTCAGCACTGCACCCAAGAAGATGAAGTCGAGTTCCTGGAGGATGCAGATGATGTCCCACGTTGAAAGGAAGATTGCAGTCAGGTTTGCATCTTCGCATTCTGCCAACAAGCCTTGGCCCACGCAAAACTTGCGGTTAGTGGAAAGTGTAGCTGTTAGGAGCCCGGAAGGACCAGGTTGACTCTACCCAGGAGAGGGAGTCAGAGGAGGACCTCAGCAACACAGAAGACCAGGCAGCACCTACAGGAGTCCCACAGGAAGGGGACACAAAGGTTGAGGAAGAGGCCCATGCAGCACCACGATGAAGGCTCCCACGCCGCCGGAGAACTACTCAGGGAGCTGTGCATCACAGGATGGAGTGCTGGAGCTTCTGAATGCCTGAAGATCTCGTGGAAAAGATGCCAACAAGCCTTGGCAGCTGCAAAGGACATGGTGCATGGGGGTACTGTCCTGCATGGGCAGGCAAGGGCTTATCTCCACAAAAGTTGGACAGCTGGAAGAGAGGACCATCGGGACCACTTCAGTCCACCACCCGTGATGGAGGATCCAAGCAGCTCAGCAGGAGAGGGGATCCACACATCTGGCTGTCGTCGCAGTTGGTACCTACAGAAGAAGGGGAGTGACTCCTTCACCCCAGTGGAGATTCCTTACTCCTTCTGATGCAGACTGAAGACGGGCTGTCCTCAAAGGATGCATGACTGGGGAAATGTTGCAGTTGCTGGAAGGAGCTGTGGATACAATGTTGCAGGAGGTGTATTGCTTCTTTGTTGCAGCTTTTCGGGTCCTGGAGCGTCCAGATGCAGTTTCTTCGGTCAGAAGTCGAAGTGGAGGTTGCAGAGGATTCCTGCTGGAGTCTTGCAATCTGAATTCTGAGGAACCACCCAAGAGAGAGACCCTAATTATCCCTGAAAGGGGGATTGGTCACCTATCTGGGTGACTATCAGGAAGGGGCTCTGATGTCCCCTGCTGGCATTGGCCACACAAATGCTCCCAGATTTCCTTGCCAACCTTGAATCCAAGATGGCAAAACGCAGGGACCCTCTGGAGGAGCTCTGAGCACCACCCCTGGGGTGGTGATGGACAGGCGAGTGTTCACTCCTCTTTCCTTTGTCCAGTATTTTGAGTGAGAGAGACAACGGAAATATTTTAGAGATCATGGTCAAGCTGCTATGTGTGGTGAGTTATTTTCAGACCATTAAACTGCACAAATGCATGAAAAAAATCACAATTTCTGCTTGTGTTAAATTGTCACTCAAAGTGTCACATGTAGCGCATTGAAATGTCACAAATAAGCCCACCAAAACAAAGAAATGTCACACATGCAACTTAATAACGTGGCAGCTATGTACTTGAATGCCTCACTATAGTAAGAAGAGTCTGAGACTCATGTGAGTGCAGGGTGATTTCATGAAGCCAGACCTGATTAAGAACAAAACAGAACCAAAACTAATTACAAAAAGACAAATCCTTACAATGTGTCAATTTCCCTGAGGCTAACGATAAAGACATCCAAAACAACAGCACCAAAGTCATAGGAAGATTTCTTCTATTTAGAAATTGTTTCTCTTGATGACTCAGCCATTGGCCTAACACAAAATAATTAGGACCCTGCAGAATGCGGTGAGTGGTCCATGAGGTCCTATATCTCACAGATATTCATGGGCTTTAGGCTGAATGGTGACCCTTTGAAAGGTGGGGGCCCCAAAACTGCAGGGACTGGAGAGGACTGTTTTACCCCATGGACTAAGCTACCAGATATCATCACGTCCACCCCGTCAGAGGCAGTATGCCTGGGCTAGAGTGACAAGACTGATCACCTGATTGAAAACAAGCTCTGAAAGAGCAAGGCATCCCATTGGATTCATGAGTGTTTCACAAGGGCACAGATACCCTGGTCAACTTCAGCTATTCAAAATTGTTACTTGTGATTTAGTTTAACTATAACGCAAGCACCACGGATAGAATTCTGACCTTTGTATCATTTAGTAGCTTTTCGGTAATTTTTTAGGACTTTGACTATGCCATAGTTTGCATAGAAGAATAAACTCGCTGAAGGGCCTTTGAATGGTCTGTACAGCAATTCTATACTGGGCAGCTAGGGTTAAAAACCTGTGCAGTCTAAAAATCAATATAAGGGTTAGCTTCCATTGCTGCAGTCGGTGCAGTGGCTCTGGGATGCCGAGGAGCCCAGTGAACCCTGATTATTGGTGTTTTCCACCGTGCAAACAGTGTGGCCAGCGGGCCCATTTCCGTCCTTGCACTGCGGCCCATGACACACTGGCCAGAGCAGGCCTAAGTTTAGGGTTCGCACAAGATAGGGCTTCTGAAATGTAACTATTGTACATCATCAACCAGAAGTCCTCTCATGACACTTCTTTAGAATACAGGGTCCTTAAACCACGGCTGCTACGGGATACACGGATATATATATATATATATATATACATATATATATATCGTACTCCTAGCCCGGGCTCCACAAAATATTCATACACCTGCAGTTTTTTTCCGAAGAACAAAAGGGAACATAATTTTCACATACATCTGTGTTATTACAAAGTCTTATGTGTTCGCCAGATGTGCTCTAGGCTTTTCATAAACAGAAAACTAGTGGTGACAAACCCAAAATGTTTTTGTGTGAAGAAGGATAAAGTTGCACAGTTACAGTGATGTTTCATACAGATATGAACAGCCTCGTGCTTTCTTATCAAAGCGGTGTGAGCTACAGGAGTGTACAGTGACCAACATCCTCGTTCAAACAGGCAGCTTGTTCTTCCTAATTGTGAAGTCACAGTAAACAAGGGAGAAGTATCATGTTTCAAGAAAGACTACAGAAATAGTGGAAGGTCAAACTTGTTACAATGCTTCTGGACGATAATACCTTACTTGTACATTGTTTCACGCACTGCCTGAAATGACATTTTTGTAGTCATTGGTGGATTATCTACATTCTAATGAATATGATATATGTTATAAAATCTAAGGCTCGTATTTAAATCACCAAATACTACAGCATTCTACAAAATTTAAGAAACAACTGACAACGCACCTGAAGTAATTGCTAGCTGCTGCCAGGACCACACGGTGGCAAAAGAATTCCTTGCTATCCACACATAGGACCACATCCGTGAGTGAGTTCTCCAGCCGAAGGTTCTCCAGGCCATTCTGAAGAAGCAGCGAAAGGCCGGCATCATCAAAAGACAGTCTCTCCCCGCCTGAGCTCTCTACTACGTCTTGAATCTTTTGGGGGCATTCCTGCGTCATGGACACAGGGGGCTCTTCAGAGCTTTTCTCCACCGTGTCTGCCATGTGAAAAAGGCTAGGGCGTTTGTAGCTGCTCTGCGTTTTGCCTCCAGTGAAATAACTTATCGGTTTCTGTTAGGTTGCATTGCAGAAGTGATGTGAGTTTCCTGTCGCTGACACTCAAAGCTATCTGCAGCTATCACAGGCAAAACAGGAAGCCTTGCACTTTCTCACTCAGTAGTCATAAAACAACAGAGGAGTTTGCAGCAGGTTTCAGTCAACTGAGTGAGAGCTTGGGAGGCACTCAAGATGTCTGTGACTTTTAAAGATTAAAGTTGATAAAAGGAAGCCCAGAAGCCCTACCCTTTATGTTCGTGCCAATTGCATCTAGTCGATTGTACTCCAGTGACCAGTAAATAGCTGGACTAACAATTCACTGTTCGAGTAGATTACAAATTCTCCCACTGTTTCTACTAAACAGCATTTTCATTGACCAGAGCTTCAATGAACAGCACATCTCATACCATACTATGAGAAAAGATTTACACAGAGGGCTTTAATGTGCAGCTGGCTAGGAAGAGGACAAAATTACTTCAAGACTGCTGAAATTAGTCTTTTCTATTTGATTTCAGTTCTAGAAGTAGTGAGTAATGCCAAACAAGCAGTGGTGTCAGCACTGTGACTGAACGTCCACTCAGAATAGGATAGCAACAGAGGCTACTCATAATCAAAAAGCTATATGTCATTTAATTTCGGCACATTTCAGAGAAGTGTGATTTCAGAGAAACATTTTTGTTGAAAAACTATGTCACTCTTAAAATAGGATTTTACTTTTCTTTGCACTGAACCGTCATTTCAATGAAAACGTTATTGCCAAAATATTTTCATTGATAATCGAAATGATTTTCAATGATACTTTAATTTTTAGTATATTGTTCTAACTTTGGTATTAGAAATACCTCACATCCTACCACCAGTGACAACTAGTACCCTAGCCTTCGATCCGAGGCCAAATGCTAATGTCAGTCTAATCCTTACTTCATCAAAAGTGTGTTTCCAATCCTATCACTGACATTGGCTCTAGCCATATACTAACCATAATCTTATTAATGTTTGTTACTAAAGTTTACCAAAACCTTTACGTTCCCTTGAGCCCTATACTTTATCCTCACTAGTATATACCCCATCCACGACCCTAGCACCATCCTTGATCCTATTCAATATTCTGCCCCTAGACCCGATCCTTGCACTAGGTTTGACTTTCCCCCTTACATCAACACTAACATGGCCCTGACTCAGACTCTTGCCTTGACCGTTCCCCTAACCCTAATTCAAATTCTTTCTATGACCCTTACCCTAACCCTAACCCTACTTTGACCCAGACACTAGTCCAAAACTTGGCATTTATTCTTACCATGTCAGTGACCTGTGCTAGATCCACACCATGGCGGTCATTCTGACCGCGCCGCCCGCCATGCGGTCACCGCCATTTGGCCGCTCCGCGGTCAAAAGACCGCGGAGGCCATTCTGGCTTTCCCGCAGGGCCGGTGGGCGCCCGCCAAAGGAGCGCCCGCCGGCCCAGCGGGAAAGGCCCTGCAACACAGAAGCCGGCTCCGAATGGAGCCGGCGGTGTTGCAGGGGTGCGACGGGTGCAGTTGCACCCGTCGCGATTTTCACTGTCTGCTATGCAGACAGTGAAAATCATGCTGGGGCCCTGTTAGGGGGCCCCTGCACTGCCCATGCCAGTGGCATGGGCAGTGCAGGGCCCCCCAGGGGCCCCACGACACCCGTTCCCGCCATCCTGTTCCTGGCGGTCAAAACCGCCAGAAACAGGCTGGCGGGAAGGGGGTCGGAATCCCCAAGCAGCGCCGCCATGGAGGTTCAGCCCTGCCAGGGGTATTCCGGCGGGAAACCGCCGGATCCCCTTTTCTGACCGTGGCTTTACCGCTGCGGTCAGAATGGGCAATGAAGCCCCGCCAGCCTGTTGGCGGGGCTTCCGTTGCCCGCGGCCCTGGCGGTTTAGGACCGCCAGGGTCAGAATGAGGGTCTAAATCCTTGATCTTTACCCTAATGCTGACTGTAACTTTATCCCTAACCTGGACCTTCACTAAAGCTATCTCTAACATTTACCCTTTTCCAAAGCCTTTTTTTGATCTTCCATTAGTTCTAATCCTGAAGGTAAACCCAAACCTGTCTCGAATCCAATAATAACATAATGATCATAATTTCAATTTAATGTATTTTTCTGATATGTGTTTTTCTTATTTTTTCAATTAAACAGAGAAGTTGTGTTTCAACTAAACCTTTTATCATATTTTTAATGCATTTGGATAAAGTGTCAATATACTAAAAATAGGAAACAATAGTCAATGTGTGTGAGAAACTGGGGCTGATTGCAAGGGCCCCATAACTTTTTGCCCCCATTTTCCACTTTATGCTGGTGTTTTCCTGACTCTGATGGTGCCCTGGGTACTGCTAACCAGTCCCAGGGCCTGTGCTCTGTGTAAAATGGATATGCAAATTAGGCTAATTATAATTGGCTAAGTTAACCTACCTATAAGTCCCTAGTATATGGTAGGGCATGTAGGTTTAGGGACCACAGCATAGGTGGTGCACACCTAGGTGCATTGCTGAGGTGCCCAGTGTCATTTTAAAAGCAAGCCTGCCTTGCTGGCTGCTTTTAAATTAAAGTTATATGCAAATTCGACTTTGGAATTAAAGGTACTTCCAAAGTCTTAAACTACCTTATTTTTACATATAAGTCACCCCTAAGGTGTGCCCTATGTGCCCCTAGGGCTGGGTGCCATGTAACTATAAGCAGGGACTTTATAAAAATAGATTTATAAGCCCTGGTGAGGTAAAAACAGCCAAATTCGTTTTTCCCTCATTGAAGTAAATGGCCTTCATAGGCTAGAATGGGCAGACTTTATTTTAAATTTTAAAGTCTCCTTAAATGTTACATACCAAGAATTTGGTATCAAATTGATTGTTATAATAAATCCCACAACTTCCAGTTGTTGGATTTAATATAACTAGTGCAGGTAAAAAGTTTAGACTTTACCTAAAAAGTTGCCAATTTCAGCTCTGCATTGTTTTTGCTCCTGTGCTCTGATTGGCCAGCCTGCAGCAGTTTCTGCCAGGCTACTTTAATGAGGTGTGAAGTGGCCTGACTTCACACAAAGGAATGTGCTTGGGGGAGAGAATCTCCCCTCAGCAGATGGGGAAGCAGGAAGGGGGAGGGCTGCCAAACTGGTCTTCAAAGGCAGAGAAGGACATCTGGAGCACCCAGCAACACCCCCACATCCTGCAACCCCAGACAGCTAGGTGCCCCCTTGATTAGATTAGGAGAGGGCAGGAGAGGGGTGTGTTTATGATTTTTAGCCACACCAGTGGGTGGGCTCAGCCAGATCTCTCCTCCAAAAATCAGATTCATCCATTTTGGATTTTTAGAGACTATTGCCTTCTGGGATGGATTTTTGCCACACTTCCCAGGAAGTGGTCATCACAGGGGGACGACCCTGTCCCTGATTGGAGGACCAGGGCCCCCCTGCTTTTCACCCAGGAGCAAGGATAAAACTGGCAGACCTGCACCCACGCCTCAGATCCCCACCAAATTTCAAGAAGAAAGAACTACAAGGAGAAGAAGGACTGCCCTGCTGGACCCCTGGCCTGCACCTGGACCCTGCACTCAGAAAGACTGCACCAGCTGCACACTTGGGCTTCACCACAAGAAGGACTTTGCCTGGCTTCCACTGGTTCAAGGAGGGACTCCCTGTTTGCTACAGGTGAAAAATTGCTAACCAGAGTCCCCTGCACCAACTCCTGAAAGAGTGACCAGCTGACCACTGTCCAGTGGCCAAAAAGGAGTTTGCGCCAGGTGTATTCTGGGAGTTGAAGTCCGCACTTCCCAAGGACCATCACAGAACTTCTGGACCCTTGGGGTGAGCTGTGGACCCCAAAAGAACCTTAAAAGAACATCTGGGTGAAGCCCCAGAAGTTTGGAAAAGATTGGAGAAATTTTAGAAAAAAGCTCCATAAAGTGACCGACTCAACGCGGAAATTCTAGCCGGCTTGCCTCAACCGCGACCCGGCCTGACTTCGTGGTTCGTCCCGGTCAAGAAAAACATCCGAAAAAGAGACTAAGTCCGAACGTAAAAAGTTGACCGGGACCTTCCAGCCATCGTATCCGAGAAGGGCTCCACGGACGTCGGATCAAGATCCAGGTTTACCCCGGTCGAAGGATTTTCATCTCGAAAAAACGACTAAGTCCGAAGGTAGAAATCACCACCGAGGAAACCGACTTCGCGTATCCGGACAAGGGCTCCAGGAGGTCGGATCCAACTGGCAGGTTCGTCCCGGTGAAGAAAAACTTCAAAATAAAGACTAAGTCAGAAGGTAACTTTTTAACCGAGGCTTCCCGCGACCTGTATCCGAGCAGGGCTCCATCGCGGTCGGCCTGAAAGTTTGACTTTGTCCCGGTCCTGGTGCAACCAGATGACCCGATTGGCGCTTTTTGTTTCTATGCGCTAGAAAATAATAATACTTTAAAAATTCATATCTCCGGTTCCCCTGAACCGATTTTAATCGTTTTTGTGTCATTTTAAAGATAGAAATATAAGCTATTTTTATAAATTGGTTTTGGATTTTTAAACTGTTTCCTGTGTTTTATTTAATTACTGTTTTGTGATATTTGAATGCTTTACACTTTGTCTCCTAAGTTAAGCCTTGACGCTCGATGCTAAGCTACCAAGGGTAGAGCTGGGATTAATTTACTGAGACCTAACTGTACTTTTGTGGAGGTTTGTGGCTTGTTGCTAGGTGTAGGTACCTACCTGCCCTACCAATAACCCATTTTCCAACATAATTGGAAGCAGCGACGGGATCCTGTACTTGTGTTCAATATCACGTTACAGTTTTAGATAAAACAAATTAAAAATCCTTTAAATTGTCCTAGTGCAAAAATTGTTTTTAATTTTTAATTTTAATTCTTTTTTTTTGTAATTAATTTGGATTAATTTCAATTATTGAATTTTTGTAATTTTTCTAAATTCTTGTTTCCAATTTTTGCAAAAAGTTTTTGTTGACACAAAACTAGGGAACCATGGAGCTTGATCTGGCTAGCCTACCCACACTGACAGTAGTCCAGCTTAGGGGGTTGTGTATTGAGAGGGGGTTGCCTGCAACCACTAATCTCAGGAAGGAAATCCTGATTAAATCCCTGACAGCATGGGCTGAGGCCCAAGAGGTAGAGACAGAGGAAGCTCCAGAGGAGGAACCAAAACAGGATGATGCTAACTCTAACCACTCAGGGGAGGAAAGGCATCAGACCCCAAGTGAGGAAGAGGAGGAACGGTCCTCACTGGACACAGTCACTAGGGGCAGACCCAAAGCTAGTGGTAGGAAGAGGGTACTTTCAGGAGGAGAGAACCCATCCATCAGGGAAAGAGAGCTGGAAGCCCAGCTAGCCTACATAGCTTTGGAAGCAGAGAAGCTGGCCCTAGAGAAGAAAAAGTGGGCATACAAAGAAAAAAGAGATGGAAGCAGCGATAAAGAAGCTGAGGTGTCCATGGGTGGGGGAGTTTGCCCCAGATTACCCAAGGGGGTAGTTCCTGCTTATGTAGAGGGGGATGACATAGATAAGTGGCTAGGGGCCTTTGAGAGGGCACTCCAAATGAGAAGGGTTAAGCCTCAATACTGGGGTTCCCTTTTGTGGGAGTTGGTCCCCAACTCAGGGAGGGATAGGCTTCTGACCTTAAGGGGGGAGGAGGCAGATTCATACCCTAGTATGAAGAGGTGCTTAGTCAAGAAGTTTGGTCTGACCCCAGAGCAATATAGAATGAAGTTCAGGGACACCCAGAAGGTCAGTACCCAGTCTTGGGTTGACTTTGTGGACACCTCACTAAAGGCACTAGAGGGCTGGATTATTGGCAACAAAGTAAATACTTATGAGGGGTTATACAATCTGATCATGAGAGAGCACATCTTGACCAATTGTATCCAAGAAAGGTTACGCCAGCATCTAGTGGACTCTAAGCTGACCAACCCTAGAGAGCTAGGGGAGGCAGCTGATGAGTGGTTGAGAACCAGGGTGGTTGTCAAGTCCCAGGGGGGAGACTCCAAGAAGGGGGGGACAGGTCCCCAAAAACCTAAGGAGGGAGGTGGTAAGCCCACCACAGAGACTCCCTCTGTACCCCAGAACCCTAAGAAGGAGGAGAGTAAATCCCACTCCCACTCTGACATGCAGAGACAGGGAGACCCAGGGTTAAAAAAGCTCTTGGACAGTAGGGCTTGCTTTGACTGTCAGCAGACAGGTCACTTCAGAGGAGATGCAGCCTGTCCAAAGAAGGTGGTTAGCACTGGGCTGTCCAGTGTAGCCATAGAGGAGGATTCCTCAGATGATGAAGTCCTCCTAGCATTGTGCTGGGAGACAGGACCAGATGGTAAGCTGGTGATCCCTGAGGGTGGGAGTAGGCACTTCCACCACATTCAAGTGAATGGGATCCCTACCACTGGCCTGAGAGACACCTGTGCCAGTCACACTGTAGTGAGTGACCGGTTAGTGACCCCAGACATGTATGTCCCAGGAAAGACAAAGAAAGTCAGGATAGCCACAGGGGAGGTCACCTCCAAACCTGTAGCCATAGTGCCCCTAGAGAGGGAGGGTATCCTTGACTGGATTAGGGTGGTAGTCAGTGCTGACCTTCCCCTAGATTGTATCCTGGGCAATGACCTCCCAGAGGTGAGTCTGGTCACAGATGGGGTGGTCGCCCAGGGCGCCCCCCCAACCCAAAGTCCTGGGGAGTCAGTCCCTACAGTTAGGAGACAGGGGTCCCCAAGAAAAGGAAAGAAGAAAAGGAAGGGTAGGCCACTCTTAAAGAGAGTTCCAGGGAGCCAAAGGCCTTCTGCCCCAGTAGGGGGGGAGCCCAGAGTTGGCACTGGTGAGGCCTCACCTGACCCCAAGGAAGTCCTGAGTAGTCAGGCAGCTGTCCAGATGCAAGGTGTTGCCCCTGCACTGACAGAAGGGAGAGTGGAAGGAGGGTGTCTGCCACAGGAGGTGGTAGCCCCCCACTCAAGACAGCAAGAGGGGTGCCAGGACCCCAAAGATGCCCCTAAAGCAGCTCAGCCACCTGTCAGTGGAGAGCTTAGGGTGTGGTTCTGGGTACTGACAGCTGTCAGTAGCCTCTGCTGGGTGCTAGCCTTCCTGGCAGCACTGTACTTGGCCTGGGAGGCAGACCCCAGGGCCAATAGCAAAGTAGGCCCCCTGACCCTATTGGTCATGGTGGGGTTGCTCAAGTGTTGGGTGACCTCTTTGGGTAAGCTAGGTGTTGCCCTAGCAAAGTTTGGAGTAGGGGAGGTGGGCACCTCACTACCCAAGTTGGCAGAGAGAGAGGAGGAAGACCCCCCTAGAGGGAAGTTTCAGTTTGACTTGGGTCCTTTTACTGTTGGGATGGCTTCACTACCCAGAGGGAGTGACCCTGACAGGAGGATATAAGGCAGAGTAGGCCCTGCAAAGGGACAGCCAGTTTTCTTCACTGTCTTCCTCGCCTAACAAGCCAGGAAGACTCTCCCAGGGTTGGGCTGAGTCTCCTGGGCGTGTGGGCTGGGGGGGGGGTTGTGTGAGAAACTGGGGCTGATTGCAAGGGCCCCATAACTTTTTGCCCCCATTTTCCACTTTATGCTGGTGTTTTCCTGACTCTGATGGTGCCCTGGGTACTGCTAACCAGTCCCAGGGCCTGTGCTCTGTGTAAAATGGATATGCAAATTAGGCTAATTATAATTGGCTAAGTTAACCTACCTATAAGTCCCTAGTATATGGTAGGGCATGTAGGTTTAGGGACCACAGCATAGGTGGTGCACACCTAGGTGCATTGCTGAGGTGCCCAGTGTCATTTTAAAAGCAAGCCTGCCTTGCTGGCTGCTTTTAAATTAAAGTTATATGCAAATTCGACTTTGGAATTAAAGGTACTTCCAAAGTCTTAAACTACCTTATTTTTACATATAAGTCACCCCTAAGGTGTGCCCTATGTGCCCCTAGGGCTGGGTGCCATGTAACTATAAGCAGGGACTTTATAAAAATAGATTTATAAGCCCTGGTGAGGTAAAAACAGCCAAATTCGTTTTTCCCTCATTGAAGTAAATGGCCTTCATAGGCTAGAATGGGCAGACTTTATTTTAAATTTTAAAGTCTCCTTAAATGTTACATACCAAGAATTTGGTATCAAATTGATTGTTATAATAAATCCCACAACTTCCAGTTGTTGGATTTAATATAACTAGTGCAGGTAAAAAGTTTAGACTTTACCTAAAAAGTTGCCAATTTCAGCTCTGCATTGTTTTTGCTCCTGTGCTCTGATTGGCCAGCCTGCAGCAGCTTCTGCCAGGCTACTTTAATGAGGTGTGAAGTGGCCTGACTTCACACAAAGGTATGTGCTTGGGGGAGAGAATCTCCCCTCAGCAGATGGGGAAGCAGGAAGGGGGAGGGCTGCCAAACTGGTCTTCAAAGGCAGAGAAGGACATCTGGAGCACCCAGCAACACCCCCACATCCTGCAACCCCAGACAGCTAGGTGCCCCCTTGATTAGATTAGGAGAGGGCAGGAGAGGGGTGTGTTTATGATTTTTAGCCACACCAGTGGGTGGGCTCAGCCAGATCTCTCCTCCAAAAATCAGATTCATCCATTTTGGATTTTTAGAGACTATTGCCTTCTGGGATGGATTTTTGCCACACTTCCCAGGAAGTGGTCATCACAGGGGGACGACCCTGTCCCTGATTGGAGGACCAGGGCCCCCCTGCTTTTCACCCAGGAGCAAGGATAAAACTGGCAGACCTGCACCCACGCCTCAGATCCCCACCAAATTTCAAGAAGAAAGAACTACAAGGAGAAGAAGGACTGCCCTGCTGGACCCCTGGCCTGCACCTGGACCCTGCACTCAGAAAGACTGCACCAGCTGCACACTTGGGCTTCACCACAAGAAGGACTTTGCCTGGCTTCCACTGGTTCAAGGAGGGACTCCCTGTTTGCTACAGGTGAAAAATTGCTAACCAGAGTCCCCTGCACCAACTCCTGAAAGAGTGACCAGCTGACCACTGTCCAGTGGCCAAAAAGGAGTTTGCGCCAGGTGTATTCTGGGAGTTGAAGTCCGCACTTCCCAAGGACCATCACAGAACTTCTGGACCCTTGGGGTGAGCTGTGGACCCCAAAAGAACCTTAAAAGAACATCTGGGTGAAGCCCCAGAAGTTTGGAAAAGATTGGAGAAATTTTAGAAAAAAGCTCCATAAAGTGACCGACTCAACGCGGAAATTCTAGCCGGCTTGCCTCAACCGCGACCCGGCCTGACTTCGTGGTTCGTCCCGGTCAAGAAAAACATCCGAAAAAGAGACTAAGTCCGAACGTAAAAAGTTGACCGGAACCTTCCAGCCATCGTATCCGAGAAGGGCTCCACGGACGTCGGATCAAGATCCAGGTTTACCCCGGTCGAAGGATTTTCATCTCGAAAAAACGACTAAGTCCGAAGGTAGAAATCACCACCGAGGAAACCGACTTCGCGTATCCGGACAAGGGCTCCAGGAGGTCGGATCCAACTGGCAGGTTCGTCCCGGTGAAGAAAAACTTCAAAATAAAGACTAAGTCAGAAGGTAACTTTTTAACCGAGGCTTCCCGCGACCTGTATCCGAGCAGGGCTCCATCGCGGTCGGCCTGAAAGTTTGACTTTGTCGCGGTCCTGGTGCAACCAGATGACCCGATTGGCGCTTTTTGTTTCTATGCGCTAGAAAATAATAATACTTTAAAAATTCATATCTCCGGTTCCCCTGAACCGATTTTAATCGTTTTTGTGTCATTTTAAAGATAGAAATATAAGCTATTTTTATAAATTGGTTTTGGATTTTTAAACTGTTTCCTGTGTTTTATTTAATTACTGTTTTGTGATATTTGAATGCTTTACACTTTGTCTCCTAAGTTAAGCCTTGACGCTCGATGCTAAGCTACCAAGGGTAGAGCTGGGATTAATTTACTGAGACCTAACTGTACTTTTGTGGAGGTTTGTGGCTTGTTGCTAGGTGTAGGTACCTACCTGCCCTACCAATAACCCATTTTCCAACAATGTGCATGAATGGGTTCAGAAAAGAGTGAGAAATAACATGCCAAGAAAGGGCAGGGACTTGCAGTTTGTGGGTTCAAATCTCAGCAGGGCCAACACAGTGATTCTTCCTTTGCATTTGACATCATGAATTAGAGTACGTTTGGTAACAATCATACCTATTAATTAAGCACTAATAATAACTCATTTTGTAGAGTGCACCATATAAATAGTTTCTCGTAATAATACCTTTTGGAACCAGTTGCTTACTGATTCTACAGTTATAAACTATATGGTGAAAAGAATGCTCTACATAAAGTCTGTATATTACAAAACCACAGAGGGTAACCCTGTACACCCCAGAGGGGCTGGGTAGGAATTATCAAAAGACTACAATTCCCACTCGGGAACACATATCCTATTATAAATACGCAACATAATAAAAACAAATTAGAAAACACATCATTTATTACTATGCAAAAGATTAAGGGCCAGATGGAGCAAACAGTTTGCGAGTCGCAAACGTGTGTTTGCTATGCAGAAATGCATTTTGCGAGTCGGAACCGACTCGCAAAATGCATTTCCGAATCGCAAATAGGAAGGGGTGTTCCCTTCCTATTTGCGAGTCGCAGTGGTACGCGGTCGCAAATGGAGTCGCAGTTACCATCCACTTGAAGTGGATGGTAACCCACTCGCAAACTGGAAGGGGTCCCCATGGGACCCCTTCCCCTTTGTGAGTGGACCCACAAATATTTTTTCAGAGCAGGCAGTGGTCCAAGGGACCACTACCTGCCCTGGAAAAATCCGAAACTAAAGGTTTCGGTTTTTTTTCTAAGTGCAGCTCGTTTTCCTTTAAAAACTGCTTTATTTTAAAGCAGTCACGGACATGGAGGTCTGCTGTTCCCAGCAGGCCTCCATCCCCGTGAGTGCCCAGAGTCGCTATGGGGGCGCAAATTGCGACCCACCTCATTAATATTAATGAGGTGGGTCTTTGCGACCCCATAGCGACTCGCAGAAGGTGTCTGAGACACCTTTCTACATATGGTTTTGCGACTCGGAAATTGCGAGTCGCTCTGAGTCGCAATTTCCGAGTCGCAATACCTAGTTTTGCTACATCTGGCCCTAAATCACATACAAAAATGCAAAACCCCCCTATCACAACCTTAAAATACAGAGGACAGAAGAAAGGGCTCAGAAGTAAAGTGCACGTGATTCTGAAAGAGAAGGACAGAGAAGTCCATCCAGCAGAAACATAAATTCACAGAAAATGAGCCTGCTGTTTCAACTTTTATGTCATTGATTCATTGAGATAAAACAGAGATAATAAATCCTCATTCAAGTCCTCCCTTAATAATAAAAGAAAAACTACGTCCAGGCTCAAAACACTATTATAAAGGGAGGATTTGAATGAGGATTTATTATCTCTGTCACTTTTCTCTCAATGTTAGCAAATAAATAAGCTATGGTCATAGCTCCCAACATTGATCACATAAAGCAAGTATATTATGTGACCATTTTACACAAACAACATTAAAAAATGTGACATGACTCATTGAGTACATTTCGTAATTAATTTTTCAATATGTGAAACCATACATCAAAAAGTATCAAATTAAAAAATCCCCAATGTTTCATAAGGCAAGTAAAGATGTAATATATAAATCTTTGAAACCAAACCTCACTGGGCCAATGAGAGTACTTAATAGGCCCGGCTAATTAACAAATCCAAAGGTGACTAAGGGGGTCATTCGGACTTTGGCGGGCGGCGGAGGCCGCCCGCCAAAGTAACCCCGTCGGAAGACCGCTCCGCGGTCAAGAGACCGCGGGGGTCATTCCGACTTTCTCGCTGGGCCGGCGGGCGACCGCCAAAAGGGCGCCCGCCGGCCCAGCGGGAAAGACCCTGCAACCAGGAAGCCGGCTCCGAATGGAGCCGGCGGAGTTGCAGGGGTGAGACGGGTGCAGTGGCACCCGTCGCGATTTTCACTGTCTGCAAAGCAGACAGTGAAAATCCTGCTGGGGCCCTGTTAGGGGGCCCCACGATACCCGTTCCCGCCATCCTGTTTCTGGCGGTGCAAACCGCCAGAAACAGGCTGGCAGGAAGGGGGTCGGAATCCCCATGGCGGCGCTGCAAGCAGCGCCGTCATGGAGGATTCCCCCAGCCGGGGGGAAATCCGGCGGGAAACCGCCGGACCCGGCTGGGAGACCGCGGCTTTACAGACGCGGTCAGAATGCCATCTGAAGCACCGCCAGCCTGTTGGCGGTGCTTCCGGCATCCTCCACCCTGGCGGTCATAGACCGCCAGGGTTGGAATGAGGCCCTAAATGTTGTTGAAACGGGTGTGCTGATCCATTGACTCAAATCATGGAAATGTTTGCAAACCAGAATTTTTTTTAATCATTGTTCAATTTTTCGAGTTGTGGAAAGGAAGTTGCATAAAACCATGACTGTACTAGGTTAAATCCCCAAGCCAACATCCCCCTGTCTGCTAATTCACCTTAAGTATTTTGACAATCTTTAGTGTTCTTTTTAATACCTATGCATTTACAATCTGGTGTGCATCATATGCCTCTTAACAGGTTTAACACAACTGTCTGATTTATTTATAATTAATTTTGTATCCTGAACAAAATTGAGTTTTCTTCCATCATTTGAACTACTCTCTATGGCTCATTTTACCCCATGGAAATGAAAGGTTGCTAGATCTGTGCCATACAATGGTAATTTAACTTCTACATTCTCCAATTCATATTCTCCAAACCACTTTTCCTATCTTATTGCTTGGCCCAATGGCTCTATGTAAAATGCTAAAAAGTCAATACAGCCCTGCACTTTCAAAAATCACAAGAAACAAGTTGGGGAGTGAATGAAATAATTGTATTCTATGTATAAATGGTATCCCAAGCCAGATGTTTATTGTCCCCCACTAGAACTATTAGTCAACACAATGACGTCAAGGCTTACAATTGTAGCTGTCGATCATGGAAGCTGGCGTTAACTGTGGCCCTCAGTGGAAGAACATGGTAAAAAATGTCTAACTAGGACAGTGTCTTTCTGTTTTGGCTGAAAGATATTACTAATAAGGATGTAACATGGCCAGCCAGAATATTTGAGAACATTTTGGTATCTGGACTTATCAATCAAATGCAGTGATGAAAGTCACATTTATATTGATATTCCCCTTTATTGGAAACGCATGAGCCTTGCCAAGTGTAGTTTTTTCAGTGTGTTGCTCCTTCCTCCAGTATAGCATGAAAATAATATTGGCATTTAAACACAAGGAATCTGTAATAATAACCAATGCAGCTTGTAAGATAATTGCAAACAATTCACAATCCGTTTTTTAAATGTTTCCTTCTTGCACCTCTTCTGGCATATATGCTAGCTATTGGATAAAGTTGAAGTTGTTTATTTTTTGTTACTCTTTTCACGGACTAAACACCTGAGCAGAGCATACACATATAGCATAATATGTTTTGCCCACCAACCTCATCTGCTCATGCTTAAATCTACACAGGGGCAGAGGAGAAGTGGGAAAGATGTATGTAACATGGCCTCTCCTCCCTGCTCCCAAATGTTAAAAAAATAAATCACCCAACTACAATCCAGTACCACCATCCTATCTGCCCTCCTATCCCTTCCCCTCCCAAATCTGTGCTAGAGCCAGGACTGGGCCGGCAGGATCTCAGAGAGCCAAATCAGAACAACTTGGTATTCCTTTATAATGCAGCAACAGCAGGGAAACAACTTTTGTTTCCCTTGTTTCTAAGTGATTACAGTGAACTACTAGATTTAGAGCCTGATGCTTCCAATGAAGCCATAGATAACACATATGCAAGTCATATTCACAATGAAGAATAAATGCTATAATGCTAGAAACAAAAAAAAATCATGCGGTGAAACCTAACTACACCGCATGATTTGTTTTAATTTCTAGTGGTTCCCATGCTATCACCAGGCACCCTTGAGGATGGTTATTATTGATACCTGCAGTCCTGGTCCTTTTCTGTACTTATGTTGAGTGTCAATTAGCTTTCTCATGGAACCAATATAAGGGCCATTTATTCCCCTATTTGCTGTTCTCACCGCCTCCGGAAGATTTGCCCCATGTTAATTGACATGTTTTGATTGAATTACATGCTTTCATCACAGGCATCACAGGCAAGCAATGGGTTGTCCTGATGATGATCCTTTTATGTACATAGGATCAAAACATCGTCGACTATAAGCACTCTGACACCAGATTTTGATTGTTATATGGCAAAGGGTGTAGCAGTGTTTGTTAAGCTGTTACTTGGAATTGTTTATTTCACCACGCAATTTTCTGCCTGCGCTTGCTTTGATACAAGTTTTGTTTGCCCACCAGGGTGTTTCTCCCAAACATTTATTTTGAATTTGATATTGTATAATAAATGTGATTTTAACTGCGAATTCAAGATCACCTGGGCCTTATTTTTTTATTCCTGGTGTATTTTTTATTTCATTGTCAGTAAGAGACCTCTGTTCCCTTAGAAATATTAAATTATTTAGTGCCAGAGATGATTCACCAAAACTCACCTTAGCTCAGGTGTTGATATGCATTGCTGGTATTATTTTAAGAAGTTAATTGCTAATTCATTGATATATTCTTAGTCTCTCCACCTCACCAGTCGGACATGCCCACAACACGCTGTTCGATGAATGCAACCTCTTAGACAATATATGTTCAAAGAAAATAAGAGAAAGACTTTTAGTAGTAATCAGGGATACCTTTCCTCATCATTCAAAAAGTGATAATTGTCCCGCCCCGTAAATGACGTCACATCCGTTACTGGGACATCCGGTGACCCCTGGGAGCCTGCCCCAGAACTGACGTAGGTGTACGTGAATCACATGTGTTGTGACATGGTGTGATGACGTGTTAGTCACGTGCCCTGTTGCTGTCCCTAGTGTTTAGCTGTATGTGTTTTGTAAAATGGCTGCCATGTAAGTGTGCACCGTGTTTCTGCACCTAAGAGGACAAGTGAGGGCATGTCCCAGCCGACAGGCTGGTTCGGCTGCAGTGTGGCTCCTCAGAGGAAGGCAGGGTGGATCTACAGAGGTCCCACCCACCCTCCCCAGAGCCTTGCATAACCTAGATGGAATGTACAATGGTGACCTTTAAAAAAAATAATAATAATAATCTTGAAGCCCACAGAAAGGGCCAAGCAGGGTGTATATGGACATAGAGCATGACCTTTAAAAACACAAGTCACAGTTACCTAAGGAGGGTACCTGTGTGTAAGGGAAAGATAAGTGAGGCCTAGCAGGCCACGTGGGGGTGTTCAGGCTGTTACGTAGTTTCTAGAGGAGCTGCTACCCACCACCCCTATTATCTTAGCAGGCCTTCTTCTTAGTGCTTACATAAAGCACTGAACTTTCAACCTATGTTTTTGCAAGTCAGAGTGACCCATGCATGCTTAACAGATGTCCATGTAGAAAGAGGTAGCCTCCAGGTGAAGTGTTATGAAATTGTAACATAACCATAAAACATAATATGTTTCAGAGCCCACCCCTTCACAATGCCTATGCATAATTAGCCTGGTGTAGCAAGTATATTAGCCACCCATAGGTAACATACACACAGGCATCTCACAAGACAGTTTTTTGTGACCGGCGAATTGAAGCTTGCGGAGAGCAGAGCTATCCCAGACCATTAAGGAGAAAAATATGAAGGGCAGAGCGCAAACTGGTAATGCAAACCAGCTTCTACTGAAGGTAATTACCTATGACCTGTTTGTATATTTTTTGTAATGTGATTCCAACTTGCTGTTGTCTGCAGCCCCTTTTCCTAGGACACACAGAGCATATGTGTCATGTACTTTGAATACGACTATTTAAAGCCATGTTTTCTTTTAAATTTATTATTATTATATTCTATTAATGTGGTACGCAAAATGTGTTTTAATTATGATAAAATGGGCTAGGGGTGCCCATCACAAACCCTTGCACCATCAGCAGCCCAAGGGGCAAGGCTCACAGAGTGTGGGCACCCAGAACCAGGCGTGGTCACCCCAACTGACCATAACCTTAAAGGTGGGGTATAGATTTGTCCAGCATTTTTTAGTGCTTTGGGGGGTTATCACAACACCCCAAGGGACAGGGGAAGCCTATAGGGGTGTGCGAGGGTCTAACTGAGGAAGCTTACTATTTAAAAGCACATGCTGAAAAGTTCCTTGTGCATGCATACTTCTGGAAATAATACAAATTGTCAAGATACCTCTTATAATAAATGTGGCTACTGCAGAGCTGTAGTTTTGACTCTCCATAAAGTAGAGCAAAGGGTTAATACGCCTGTTGCAAAGAACAGAACTATGTGTGGATGGCTGTCAGTATAGGTAAAGCCTGCATTTATAAACACTTTAAAAATGATATTATTGTATGTGAAAGGAAGACTATGAAGAGATGTGGCGGCTAAAATGTTTTTATTGGTGGGTAGGGGGTGCCAAAAAGGCTGTTGCATGGGTCCTCAGGCTATGAGCCCTGGGGCCCCCCTGAGAACACGTATGTAAACTATTGTGATGGCTGGTGACTATAGCGCTTAATTTGTGCTTGTTGTTTCTGGTGCTGAGTACCTGCACATATTTTTTTGAGGGTTAGTACTTATTCTTCTGCCTCAAGCATTTGCTACGTGCAATAGACACATTAGGCAAAAGATGGCGGTAGAGAAAAACGAAAAAAGCTCCACAATGGGAGAAAACAGCAAGAAGAAGAGTGAGTTGAAGGGTCACGGAGTGGCTTTAAATGCAATAAAGAGACCCAAGATGGCTTCAGGATTACGATGCCTCAGTATTATGTGTTCCCACATGTAAGTGCAGCAGCAGTGTGTTTAAGAGGAGGGCTTTGGGCACTGACACATTTTTATTTACAAATTAAGCAGTGGGTGGCGAGCACGTGAGGCTTGCCACCCTTCGTTATTAATTAAGAATACCTGCTTTCAGGGACCGAAGGCTGTGAGCCAATGGCCCCTAAGAGCAGGTATTCATAGTTAATGTTTGGGGGGGTCTCTGAGAGCTGGTCTGTTAAGTTAATAACAAGGGTCTCCGAGCGCTTTGCCACTCAGAGACATCCATTATCAACATAACAGATCTGTTCTCAGGGGCTGCACAGGCTCAGAGAACAGATCTGTTATGTTAATGGCATGGTACCCGAGCTCTTTGCCGCTCGGAGAAATCCATTATCAACACAACAGATCTGTTCTTGGAGGCCGCTCGGCCTCTGAGAACAGATCTGTTATGTTAATGGCATGGTCCCCGAGCCACAAAGCTTGGGGAGCTTAGTTATTAACTTAACAGATCTGAGAGCAAGTCTGTTAAGTTAATAACAGAGATCCCCAAGCATTTTGCAGCTCGGCGATCTCTGTTATTAACCTAACAGACTTGCTCTCAGAGGTCGCTCAGCGTGTCCTGCAGCCTCTGAGAGCAGGCCTGTTAAGTTAGTGGCAGGATGCCTCGCACCTCGAGTTAGACTCCCTCCAGCCACCTTGGGGCTAGAGGGTGTCTAGCAGGAGGTGCGAGGCCTCCTGCCACCATATGGCGCAGGAGGATGACGTGGATGGTGCAAGGTACAGGCCTGAGGGCCCTAGCTTCATGCGCTTGGGCCCTCAGGCCCTTACAGTATACTGAATGGTTGGGGCCCTTGGGCCCTTAGCACGAGGCTCAGGTCCCCAGGGACCCACCTGGCAGCATTTTTTATTTTTATTTCAAATAAAAATAAATACATTTAAAGATAAATAAAATAAATAAATAAATAAACGCAAATAAAAAATAATAATTTAAACAAAGAAATTAGTTAGTGGTGGCAGAGGAACACAGAGCACACTGTGTGTGTGTCCTCTGCCTAATAGCCAACAGCACAACTTCTCAACGGTGGGGGCTCTAAACAACAGGCTAGAGCTCCACAACCACCCCCATCCACTCACCTTAGGTTAGGGTCCTGTTGTTCTGGGGAGGTGTTGAGAAATACGCAAGGGACCCCCCCATGCTGCCCCCACAGCCTGCAATTTTTAAAAAAGACTGTCTGTGCTGGTGGAGCTGGCTCTGCCTGTCTGCTCCACCCTCTAGGCTGGGACTTAGAGTGAGCTCCGCTCACCACACATGGTTCAGAGCATTGGAGAGCTAGGCGAAAACAGGTAAATGGATCCTAGGATCCGGCTACCATTCTATTGTACATGTGTATAGGCAATGAACTCGGATGTTTTAAATTGTTTTGTGTTTTAATAATTACTGTAATTATATGACTTTATAAGGACTAAGGTGGTTTTGTAATATGAGCAAAATAAGGCTCTGGAGCCCCTGGAACTCTATAAATAATGGTTCATGGACAGATTCCTAGATAATATGTTGCGCTTGAGCAGCGCCGCCCTGTGGACTTTTTAAAATAAATAGTATATGGTTTTTGAGAAATGTGAACAAGATGCTTTGTGTATTGTACCTTCTGAACAATATAAGGGTATGATAGTGTACTTATTAGCTAACATCTTGAGTGAGCTTGCTTAATTGTGTATGTAATTATTCATGTAAGCGATTTTACAGTCTTATGGTATATTTATGAATCTGTTATGACAACACCATAAAAATGAATGGCGGTCTAAAATCAAGTATGTCTCTTTTTGTATGTAGGATCCCCAAGAGCAAACGTAGACTCACGAGGAAATGGATGCCTTTCAGCAAGGTAAAGCTACCTATAGTTTTATAGTTAGAGAACCGTGTCAACAACCTACTCTTATTACCTATTTTGCTTTATTTCTAACAATGTTTTCTGATACTTTTCTTTCTTTATACAGGACTTGATGCCGAAGTATAGATGGCTGTCAAAGCTCTACAGTGGATCCTAGAGGCTAAAGACGTAAAGTCTTCAGCACAACAAGATACAGCTCTTACGGGTAAATAAAATTATCCGATGCCTCAGAGAACACTAATAGTAATGGGTTTATATTGTAAGTGTGACTTTTTTTTTTTTTTTTTCCCCTCTTCTGTATAGAGCTCCTGGGGGCTCTCTCGGGTGGTGGAAGACGTTGTTAAAAAGGCAGGCAGGAAAAGGAAGTCTACAGCGCCTAAACAAGGAACACCTATAAAGAAAGGCCCCAACTGGAGAAGCACATCAGGTGTGTTTTAAAAATGTAGAGCCTAAAGAATCCTAACCTCTCTCTCTCTCTGTCTCTCTCTCTCTCTATCGCTCTACTCTCTCTACCTAGTTTTTTTTTCTCCCACTAGGATATAATGGTTCTAGCATTACCTAAATGTATTTTATTTTTTATCTTTCACATCGTAGAGCTGTCACAAAAGATCTCAGAAGGTGTCCACCGTAAGACCAGGCGGTCAGTGTCGCCTTTAAAGGATGTCACAGGAGTCTTACAAAACACAAAGTCGTCAACAGCCGCTGAGATTTGCTCAGGGCGTCAGGACAAACAATGACCAGGGTCTACAGATAATCGTCATAGACCAGGTACAGCCCTTAACCACTGCACCACTTTATAAATAAACACCCCCACCGTAACAATGACCTCTTCTACTGAAAGTACATTTCTGCAAGGGTTGGGACACACAGACGATGGAGCCGTTACACCCGCAGACACACAACCTCAAGTAAAGTTTGAAACCACCGAGGGGGATCCCAAACAGTGCAACAAGCCTAAAGTAAACTGTCTTTCCTTAAAGAATTGCGAGAAGAAGCAACCGGTCCCTGAGCTACAAACGTTTCCTCTAGATCTCTCAGTTAAAAACACAATTAAGCCTCTGACAGGACACCGTAGTCCACAGAGGTCTACGTTTTTTAAAGCTGAAACGGGTAATGTAGAGGCGGTTCCCAACAGACTGGTCCCAAAAACTCCTATAACTATTTTGGACTCTAGGATTGAAAATGATCACCCTGTAGAGGACCCTTATGCCGCCTGTATGGGGATTCTCAGAGCACTGGTGGGTGGGTTCTGAAACAATAGCAGTCACTGAATGCATCGGACCTTCTAGCGGAGACCCAGAGGTGCAGCAATCTTCAGGTCAGCAATCACCCGATCCTAGCCCCTGCACGTTCCACGCATTCGCTTCCCTAAGCTATTACGATTACCATTCAAGTTCCCCATATCTAATGTCCCCCATCACACCTCCGGGAGCGTACGTTCCCACAAGTCCCCCATCCAGTGTATACGTTCCTCAGTCTTCTCCCTCTTCAACATACCCTGATAGTAGTACAGGTCGTAGCGGGTCACAAACTCTAAGTTTTGAAACCCCCTGCAGCGAGGAGTAGTCCTCCAAAACACCTGGGTGTTCACATTAGGGCCCTTCTTTTTTGACCCGTCCTGATCCACCCATTCAGAAAGCGATTATTGCTGTTAACAACGAAACTGCACCTGGTATGGCTCAGGGAAATATAAATCCTACATCTAATGTCTCAAGTACTGACCCAGAACATGGTGCTTTGGACCACACCAGAGTCCTGGACATCTATATAAAAGAAATACACCAATCTGTTAGAAAGCTAAAATTCAGACTGAAACTGAAGACTTTAAAACTCGGGAAGGGGGTCGCAATACGAAATCCTCCAGAGCCAGCTTGAGGGCTTTAACCCAGAGATTGGCGTGGTGTAAGAGGGAGGTAGTCCAAGCATGTGAATCTGCTGCTGCAGACATAAGTAATATACAGGCGTGACTAGGCGTGAGGAGTCACTTAAGGAGTGTAAGTTACTGCATTTATTAATACTAGTGTCTACAGGTCTAAATATAAAAAGAGAAACCTGGATACTCACTGAAGCTCTGCAGTACTTACGAGTGCTCAAAATAAAAAAACTACAAGAGCCACCCATCAACTGCGTAAAACCCCCAAAATCAATACCAGTAACATATAAAACGACCTCCACTAGGCCTCAAAACATAAAGTTAGGAGAAAACATCACAAACATAGGGGTTTTTAAGACCTCAGGGGGTAGAGCCCAGATCATGGTTCCCCCCAAACAACCTGCAAGACCCCATTCCTTAGTAGGTGAAGTGGCAAGGACACAGCTCGTAAACACATTGAATATTGTTCAAATAGGCTGTGGTCAGTTACCTAAAAGCAGCTGGGCTTGTAAGAAACAGTAGTGGGCTAGTAGCGCTAGAAACCGTAAGCTTTTAATAAGGAAATTAAAGAAAGCCAGACTAAGTGTTACAAGGAGGTATAAAAATACGCCAGCACCGAGCCATAGTCAACGATCAGTGAATGATACACCAGTGAGCCCCCCATCCTGTGACGATCCCCAAACCGAGGATTTAGAACAGGTGTTTTTAGAAAGTGATAGAAGGTACAGTCGTACTGTATAGAGGTTTAACGCTACAGAGCATTATGAGGAATTCTGTTTTGTTAACCTGGATCATATAAATTCCTCTGATCACTGCATTATAGCTATCCTTCAAGCTGTACAAACTTACATAAAGAAGCTGTTACATGATGTGGGTCCTAGCGATTTCTTTCAACTACTCTTCCAGGAGTCCCTTGTTTACCCGTCGAACACCCCGCGACTTGTTTGACGCTGTAGAATTTCTAGAAAACCTCTCTAGCCTGCTACAGAGTAAGGCTGAAATAGTTGCATATGACACCTTCAGGGTCATCGCCCTCATTGTCAGGGGTCACGAAGGTGGTGCTTCCAGACCTTTAAAGAGCATCTTGTATAGTAAGATCACTGGAAAGAAACAAAGATGGTTGCTCAACTTTAACACAGGGATATCCAACACGTGTCTGGCTGCTAGCATAGCGGTACTACTGATGGATCGCGCTACATCCGATGCTCACATTCTGTCTAGAGCTGCTGAAGTCTATTGGTCGTTTGAAATACCGCACAACCGGATGGTCGGTTTTGGGGACATAGGTCTTTTTGAGAACTAGTGTGCCGTTACAGTGAAAGTTCTTTACCACAACAGTTCGTGGAAGTATTTCACAACTGGGGAGCGGACGAAAAACAAGACCGTGTATGTTCCTCCATCATGAAAATCACTTTTATGGTATTTTAAACCTGAGAGCTTTTGTAGGAGCCAAGTACATGTGCACCCATTGCGACCATATCTACAACCCACAGACAGCTCACCAGTGTGAAATGCACTGTAAATTGTGCCAGGGAAACAGGTGTATTGAGATCGCGGGGCAGAAGGTACGGGGCCGAACTAGTAATATGTTTTGTCCCTCGCAAAACTGCTTGAGCATACATAACAGACTTGTTCGCTGTGCCTATAAAATAGACTGCAGGAGATGCAGATGCTACGTCGCCTATGAGCATAAATGTAAAGGTATAAAATGCCCCAGATGTAAGGTATATTGTCACACGGGGCAGAACACAAGTGTTACATGGTTAAAGGGTTCCCTCAGACCAAAACCAAAGACTACATAGTGTTCGATATAGAAGGGACGGGTGTACATCAACCTAATTATATTTATGCTCATCATATAACTTCCGATGACAGCTGGGAGTTTGAAGGGCGTACATGCGTGAACGACATCCTCACCACTTTCATGCAACTGAAATTCTATGGGTACAGTATGCTGGCTCACAACTCGCAAGCGTACAAATCCTTCTTTATGTTGCATGCCATGATTGGTGAAAAGATGACTGTAGGATGCCATTCTTCTGCTGCCGCGAGGGGGGGAGGATCCCCACCCTCCACCGAGCGCACATAGCGTGGACTGCTCTTAGCTGCGCGGGATGCCATTCTTCTGCTGCCGTGAGGGGGGATGAGCCCCACCCTCCACCGAACGCACATAGCGTGGACTGCTCCCCGCTGTGCGGGACGCCATTCTTCTGCTGCCGCGAGGGGGGAGGACCCCCACCCTCCACCGAGGACACATAGCCCGGACTGCTCCCCGCTGCGCGGGCCGCGCCCAGGTCAAGGACGGGCCCATCCTGCGCCCGTCAGCGACCGTGAGAGGTCGGGCCGGGCAACCCCTCCAACCCTTTGCTCAGAAGTTCCAGTGGCCTGGGCCAACTAGGAAAGTAACATCGTCTGGAGTTTTGAATTTGTCAGAGGTGAGGCAAGTGTCTGGGGTTGTGAGTTTGAAGAGCTTTTGGGGTTGCCTTGCAGGCTTCTTGGAGGAGGGAGATAAGGTGACGTTGTACTTAAAGCAAGGATGGGCAGGATGAGTAGGCTGAAGGGGGCAGCCTCGCAAGCCAACTGCAATATTAACCAAGCTTTAGACGGCTTTTTGCAGTAGGCGCTCTAGAAAAAGGGATAGAGATGGCTGAGCAACAGTTATCTATCTCATCGTCCCCAGCCTCCGCAGCCCCTATTCTCCCTTCTCCGCCTTTATCCCAACTCTCCCTCCAGCAGCCCCAGAGCATGCAACTAGCTCCGCCTTTATCTCCAGACACTCATTCAAGAAATGCTCGGTAGATCACCGGGGAGATTACCTCTGTAATTTTGGACAAGGCTACTCCAGCAGACCCAGCTCAGCGGATTTTGGATCTCCCAGCGGGAGTATTTTCATCTGATTTAGAGTCATACCCGGAAAGGAAAAGAAAGCGAGGGGAGGCCAATCCAAGAAATAGACGAGCCCGTACCACGAGCTCGAGTGCAGAAATCAGAAACTATAGTTCTACAATACAATCAGACAATGTTGTTGACCAAGTGGCGCTTGACCGAATAATAGAGCACATAAGGGAGGAGCTCGTTAAGAGACTGCACCCTATTGAAATTCGTCTTCAAACTATCGAGGATAAACTCAGAGGTCTTTCTAAGCCCCCTTTGCTTGACAACTACTCGCGAGCACAGATCAAGAAGAGTCTGACAACACTTAGGCAAAGGGCTATAGTGATAGCCAAGAAAATAGCTAATACCTACGAGGGGGAGATAACACCTGCCATCACCGTTTATAAAGCAGTGGCAGTAGCGGCCTCAATTTATGGTGCCGAGCTTTGGGGTCATACTAATTCTAGATGTCTGACCACCGTAGAAAAACGGTTTATTCGAAACTTTCTAAAGTTGACGATGAGCACCCCTCTCACTCCGCTCAGATTTGATCTAGCCCTAAATGAAATACACAATGAAATTGCACTAAGACCCCTAATGTATTGGATTAATCTTTGGACCTCAGAGGACCGGCATACTCTCCATGCAGCACTAGATGAATTTCTCGCAAATAACAGTGTACTAAAGATCCCTTGATTTAGATACATCAGAGACACGTGTAAATTTCTTAAAATGGAGGAGGTGTGGAGTGCTCCTCACAATTTGGTAAAGGAGATAAAGGAACGTGTAAAAAAGTGCTACTGGGAGAACATTTTGACCCAAACTTGGTTAAAAAACCATGGCAGTTTGACTTTGCAGTTCTTAGACCACAAATGCAGTCCCAAGTTTGAGGCCTACATGGATAATGTAAATCCTCCATATATCAAAACACTATTCATTAAGTTTAGACTAGGGACTCTTCCGCTTAAGTCATTTACAGCGCAATGGAGATCGGAAGACTACAATTCAATATACTGCCATCACTGTCAAAAGACAAAAGAGTCACTTGCGCACTTTATGTTTTTCTGCCCTAGATATCTGGTACCCAGGAAAAAGTGGATTGCTCCATTATGTAGGGAAATTGGAATAAGGGAATGGAATACGGCATTACGACTCCTAACAACTGATACAAGTGATAAAATAATTTTCTCTGTGGTGGGATATCTACGAAGTGCATGGTCAATAAGAACAAAAGAACTATTATAAATGTGTAATTCCAACACATTGGTTTTAGACTATATTCATTTAACATATCAGCTCTTAATTGGACGAAGCTATAGCCTTAATGGTCTGGACTTTTAGTTTAAAGAATAATGATGATTTGCATGTTTTTACAAATCTGTGACCACAATATGTATTTAGGGGTTTTAAAAAAGTAAATTATGTAATTTTCGCCGTCTATACTAGTGAACAGAGATAAATGATAAAATTGGTCCCCCAGAGGCGAGGTTCTTGTAAAAAATATAGGAGACATGAACTATAACTTTGATAATTACATGCTTTTAATAACTTGGTTTTAGATTATAATTAATTAATCTGATACATTTTAATTGATTGAAGCCAAATTTTAACGATCTAATATTTTTATACGTCTTGAGATTTTGTGAAAACAAAAATGCTTAAAAATAATATTATCTACACATTCTTAACATTTTTTTAAGTGCTATGTTCTTAACCATGATATGTCTTGTTTTGTCTACTTTTATGGCTTACAGCCGAAATAAAGATATAAAGACAGTACTCGTGAGACAACATTCAGCTGAATAACCAACCCTCTATTTTGGGCCATCCTTCTGGTTCCAATGACGGGACTTCCCCTAATTTGGCTGAGGGGCTCCTGCCATTTAGGTATTGTCATGACTATTGTTGCCAACCGGAGGAGGGTCAGAGAGCCAGACCCTTAATAAACCCTGTGGTTAACAGCCCTATGCCTATAATGCCTTCAACTACCTCTACTAGGGGACTTGGAAGAGCGGCTTTATCTTCCAACATTTGTGTATCAGAGGCGGCTCTCGAATCCAGCAGAATTAGTTCGGGAAAACAAGGGGATAAGCTAAGTGTTTTACATCTGCCCCCAGAATCCTATCCTTATGTTCTTGGTATTTCTAATGTCCCAAGATTACAACCTAATAGATTGGAATCCGATGAAGAGCTGAGAAACAAGGTCATTCATTGGCTGCACGTTAATGCTAACTTTGAATTATGTATGGTACCCTCTATATTAATGGTGAGGAGGGTGGGATGGGTGGGTTCGCTGAACAAGATAGGAAGGGGTGACTGCATTGTTGTTAACTTTGATTCTCCCGTATTGGTTCAACAGCTGCTTCTAAACACGTGTAGACCTGGTCCAGCAGCAGAAGAAGTCTCTTTGTGCAGGCTTGCAACCTTTTACCCCCAGCAACCAAAGGCGTTTCTAGAAGGGTGATATCTGTTCCCAGAGATCCTCCTCGTTCTCAATCACAATATATCTATCACTCAGAATGTAGACACCCTTCATCCTCCCTGACGGATGTAGATTGACTTAAAATTAACACCTCGCTGGGTCCCACAGAGATCCCGAGCAATAGACCAACTATCAGGGAATGTATTACTCCCACTGTCAATGAGCAAGGAGGTTCTAGAGTAGGCATCCCAGAGGGAAATTTGCCTTCAACTACGGAGTCTTGGGGCCTTACACAGATTACGATGTTAACTCAGAACGTTGTAAGACCCCCAGTTACTAGTAGGAATTACACCGATTCTGAATTTTCTGGGGAGAGTAATGCATTGATGATAAAGAAGCTTGGGGATTAGTGGAGAGTCATTTTCCAACAGACTAAGGGGGTCATTACAACATTTACGGTAAAAGCCGCTTACCGCCGTGCAGAAGACCGCCAATACACCGCGGCGGGAGACCGCCACAGCTATTATGACACACATCACGGAATCCGCCGAAATTCAGACACCCACACAAGTCCGCCACACAAGTCCGCCACACCAAAGATCAGCGATAAATATGCGGAAACAAATCCTCCACCTCCACGCCAACAGAAACACGCCCATGCTATTATGACCCACGAATCCACGCGGCGGTCTTTCAACCGTGGTATTCCATTGGCGGTACACACCGCCGCGCTCAAAATACACACACTTCTCCAAAACACCGCCACATAGGACAATTCAAAATACACACACCTGATACACATACAAACACCACTCCCACACATCCAATACAATATAAAACACACACTCACATCACCCACAAACCCCTACGACCACAAATTAGAGACAAAGGCCAGAGAGAGACAGCACGGAATAGATAACACCATCACACAGAGGCACACTACACCATCACCCACACAACATCCACGCACAAAATACCACATACCACTACACTCACCGCACTCATCAACACATACACCACCCCATACATCACACACACCACCCCATGTCACGCCAAAGACACCCCGCTTCTCCGAGGAGGAGCTCAGGGTCATGGTGGAGGAAATCATCAGGGTAGAGCCACAGCTATTTGGCGCACAGGTACAGTACACATCCATAGCCAGGAAGATGGAGCTATGGCAAAGAATAGTCGACAGGGTCAACGCTGTGGGACAGCACCCAAGAAATAGGGAGGACATCAGGAAGAGGTGGAACGACCTATGGGGGAGGGTGCATTCAACGGTATCCAGGCACCACATCGCGGTACAGCGGACTGGCGGCGGACCCGCACCTCCTCCCCCACAACTAACAACATGGGAGGAGCAAGTCTTGTCCATCTTGCATCCTGAGGGCCTCGCAGGAGTCGTCGGAGGAACGGACACTGATAAGTCTAATCTTCACTATCATATACCCCACCCTACCTGCATGCTATCACACACCCCCACCCTCACACCCTCCCCTATCACCCTAACTCCTCACTAATCTACCCATAACACCAACCACCCATCCCAATCCCAAGACCTGCATGACACAACTAAGCATGGACACCCATCACTAAAGCATGCCCACTGCACAGACCCACAACACCCCCCAACCATCACCACACAAGCCCCCACACAGGAATGCCTGCACTGGGGTTCACGCACACCCAACCATTGCACACCATGAAACACACACATGCAATAATCATGTTCTCATACCCCTGCAGGAACCCGAAGGAACGTCACCACACCAGAGGGTCCAGACAACACCACTCCACCCCCAGAAGAGGCCAACAGTGACAACAGCAGCTCTGCCCTACTGGATCTTGATGACCAGCCCGGACCATCGTGGGCCTCAGGACAGTCGGTTCCCCTTGCCCAGCCACAGCCCAACACCGAACTGCCACCCTCTGGGAACACCAGCACAGCACCCACCCAGCGGACCCATACCTCCCTACCCAGGACAGGTCAATCAGCGGTGTGTCCACCACTACAGGGCACCCAGGCTAACCCACCACCCCAACAACAACAGGGACCTGGGTGCAGTGGTAGTGGGCACACGGTCCAGGGGACGGAGGCACAGGAACACATGGGAACTGGGAGGGCTGCTGTGCGACAAGGGGCGGACAGGCCAAGGGAACCCACTCTCCACGGGGCCCTATCCTCCATCATGGGAGCATACCACCACTCCCAGGAGACGATGGCAACGGTCCTGGACAAGTTGCAGGAGACCCTGCGTCTGCAGGAGGAGCAGTATTTGGGGTTCAGGGAGGAACTCAGGACCATCGGCTCCGCCCTGGGCACCATCGTAGGGGTGCTGACGGACATTCAAAAGACCTTGAGGGACACCGTGGCACTCCAAGGGGCCCCTGACACTAGCCAGGACGACGAACTGCCCACCACCTCCGCCGGCGCTAGTGGACAGGACGCCCCGCCACAGGACCACCACACTAGCACCCCACCCCCTGCAGACGGACAACCACCACGCAAGCGGGCCCTGAGATCCAGGAACAGGACAGAGCAAGATGGCAAGACCCCCGCCAGGAAATATGACTACCCTGATTGTCCCCCCACTGTCCCACTTTGTTACCCTGTCCAGATTGGAACTGCCCCAGCTCCACTTCCAATGGACAGATGTGCAATGTACCTGTGAGACTAATAGACTGGACTCTGCCATGGACATTATTCCACCATGACCTCTCCCCATTTCACAACCCCCCTACATTTTTATGCACTTCAATAAACACCCTTGAAACCTCAATAATATTGGAGTCAGTCAATGATGGTGAACTTTGTATTGTCAATTACAGTGTTAAAAAAGGTTACCCATTGGAAGGTCAACATACCAATGTCACACATCACAAGCCTTTCAAGGGTGCAAGCTGTTGATACGTAGGTCAACACATTAGTGAAACTGAAATGGAAGGGGACAACTCAGTTAACAAATAGGGAGTGAAATGTAGGTACAGGATAGAGGTAGACGTGTGGAATGTAATATAATGTGAAACATGAAATTGTACTCACCTGTGTCTCATTGAAAATATTGCTGTTTGACTGACTCCCTGTTGTCGTTTTCATCTTCATCAGCTTCCTCCTCATCACTGTCCACAGGCTCCCCAGGCTCCCCCGCTGCAACAACACCGTCATCTGGATCATCCTCCTGCAGAAAAGGCAACTGGCGTCGCAATGCCAAGTTATGGAGCATGGAGCAGTCGATGATGATGTCGCACACCTTTTTCGGTGAGTAGAATAGGGACCCACCTGTCATTTGGAGGCACCTGAACCTGGCCTTCAGGAGGCCGAAGGTCCGCTCGATTACCCTCCTAGTCCGCCCCTGGGCCTCATTGTAGCATTCCTCTACCCTGGTCCTGGGATTCCTCACTGGGGTCAGTAGCCAGGACAGGTTGGGGTAACCAGAGTCCCCCAATAGCCATACACGTTGCCTGTGGAGTTCGCCCATCATATCAGGGATGCTGCTATTCCGCAGGATGTTGGCGTCATGCACTGAGCCAGGGAACATTGCATTTACCTGCGAGATGTACTGGTCTGCCAAACAGACCATCTGGACATTCATCGAATTATAACTCTTCCGGTTCCTGTACACCTGTTCATTCCTGCGGGGGGGACCAGAGCTACATGGGTCCCATCAATGGCACCTATGACGTTGGGGATATGTCCGAGGGCATAGAAGTCACCTTTCACTGTAGGCAAATCCGCCACCTCAGGGAAAATGATGTATCTCCTTACGTGTTTCACCAGGGCAGCCAACACTCTGGACAAGACGTTGGAAAACATAGGCTGGGACATCCCTGATGCCATGGCCACTGTTGTCTGAAAAGCCCCACTTGCAAAGAAATGGAGCACTGACAGCACCTGCACGTCAGGGGGTATTCCAGTCGGATGGCGGATTGGTGACATCAGGTCAGGCTCCAACTGGGGACATAGTTCCCGGATTGTGGCACGGTCAAACCGGTAGGTCACGATGACATGTCGCTCTTCCATTGTCAACAGGTCCACCAGCGGTCGGTACACCGGCGGATTCCGCCATCTTCCAATATGTCCCAACTGACGGTGCCTAAGAAGGACAACAGCGAAAAAACTGTCAGCATTCCTCCAGGTATGTACCCACAGTCATACACAAGACTACACCAGACAATTAACCCATCCGGGAAAGGTTTTGAGTGTAGGCCTTGGTATGTGTGACGCAGTAGTAAATGAAGCCATGTGGGCCCCTGAAATGGCGGCTGCCTGACCTCTAAAATGGGACAATGGAATTGTGGGGTAACTGCGCTGGCGTTGCACACCGTCGCGGTAGGCGGTCGTAGAGCGCGGCGCAATGCTGCATTGGTTAACATTGGACCCTATGGGTCCCAGGAGCCAATGAGCAGGTGCGCTGGCGGTGATGATGCGCACCGCCGCGGACGTGACCGCCGCGGACGTCACCACCATTTTCTATCTGTTCAATCACTAGATACCTGACCTTCGACAGGAGAGGACCTACACTGCTAGTGCTGCTGTGACCTCGGTCTGGAAGCGACGATGGCTGCTGCGTCTGGGGAAAGGGCCCCTGCCTTCACTGCACAGGAGTTGGAGAAACTTGTGGATGGGGTCCTCCCCCAGTATACGCTACTCTACGGTCCTCCAGACCAACACGTTAGTACACAGGGAGCACGTTGTATGGGCTAGGCCTGGGTGGAGAGGGCTGGGTGGATGAGGGAAGGGGGCAGAGTACATAGAACAGTCATGCATGGGGATGAATGGGCCACAGGGATAGAGTTGGGAGGGGGCCAATTACAACGACGGTGCAGTAGGTAATGACTGTTCCTCTTTCCTTGTGCATGTCATGTAGGTCAGCGCCCACCAGAAGAGGGACATTTGGCGTGCCATCGCCAAGGAGGTCCGGACCCTGGGGGCCCACCAGAGACGGGGCACCCACTGCCGGAAGAGATGGGAGGACATTCGCCGCTGCAGCAAGAAAACGGCGGAGGCTCAGCTGGGGATGGCCTCCCAACGTAGGAGGGGTGCCCGTCGCACCATGACCCCCCTGATGTTCCGGATCCTGTCGGCGGCCTACCCGGAGTTGGATGGGCGCTTAAGGACATCACAGCAGACACAAGGGGGTGAGTTCAACTCATGCAATGGACTTTGCGTGCTGTGGAGCTGTCTGGATGGGGGTGGTGGGCTGTGGGTGTCCCTAGGCCAGGGCGAGTTAGGTAGGCAAGGCCCCTCCGTTATGTAGGCCATGTGGCACTCTACCCCAGCTAAAAAAAAAGGCAAATTGATGTATAGTTGCCCCTTTGCCATCCATGTGGGCAGATGTCTGCCATGTAGGCCATTTCCCAGGAATTGCATGTGCAGAGGGCAGGAGCACGGCGTAATGCAGGGGGCTGCTGCGTTTGTCTTGTCCGCCAACTGTAGCGGTATGCCATGCACTAAAACTATCTTTCTTCTGTCTCCACCCTTTTTCTGCTCTCCCTGTCCTTCTGTACATCAGCATCATCAGGCGGACGTACAGTGGCACCGGAGCACGAGGGAGCTGCATCCCACATGGCCATGGAGGGCCACACCACAGACTCTGAATGCACCAGTGGGACGGAGGGCGAGGGGAGCTTCACGTCAGCCACAGGATCACCAAACAGCGACACGGACTCGTCCGCCGATGGGAGCTCCCCTGTGGTGGCGGCACCATCTGTGCGCCCCACTTCTACAGGTACAGCCGCCACCTCCCCTACCAGCACCGCCCTCCCAGCAGCCCCTCAGCGTTCGCCCCGTGCCCGCTCACCCAGGAGGGTGGGCATCACCTTCACCCCAGGCACCTCAGGCCCTGCCCCTGTCACCCCTGCTGCCCTCAGTGAGGAGGCCATTGACCTCCTCAGGTCACTCACTGTTGGGCAGTCTACCATTGTGAATGCCATCCAGGGTGTAGAACGAGAGTTTAAACACGGTAATGCATTCCTGGAAGGCATTCATTCTGGTCAGGCTGTCCTTCAACGAACCCTGCAATCTCTGGCCTCAGCACTGATGGCAGCCATTGTCCCTGTGTCCAGCCTCCCCCCTCCAACTTCCTCCACCCAGACCCAATCCCCTGTACCCCAGCCCATCCCAAGCACACCTACAGACCAGCATGCACACAAGTCAACACCCAAAAGTAGCTCAAGCAAACATAGGTACCACACACACCACAGGCACTCACACAAGCATCAGACCCATACAGACACAGCAACATCCACTGTCTCCACTGTGTCCCCCTCCTCCTCTTCTCCCTCCTCCCTCCCAGTGTCGTCTACACACACACCTGCATGCACCACATCTACAGGCACTAGGACTCGCACCAGGACACCCAGCACCACAAGCCGCTCACCTGCACTCACCACCTCCACTGCCATATACACGTCCCCTGTGTCCTCTCCCAGTGTGTCTGTGACACCCCCTCCCAAAGTACACAAACGCTGGTAATCACTCACCCAACATCCATCCACCTCACGACAGCCTCCAGTACCTGCACCTGCACCCAAAACAGCTAAAGTGACACCTCCTACAACCACCTCCTCTTCCTCCACTCCCAGAGCCCCTCCAACTACCCATACCAGTGTACGTCAGAAACTGTCCCTATGTCAAATTGACCTTTTTGCCCCCCCAATTCATCAGTCCCGTCGTAGCGCCTCAGCCAAAAAGCTTCCAGTACCAGTGGTGCGTGTTCCAGGTTTTTGGAGTGCCCCGTCCACCAGGGCAGGCAGTAGGACCCGGAGCCAAGGCACTGTCAGCCCACCCCCTGTGAAGGCTCCGAAATTGGAGATTGGACGACGGGACCGTGTCAAGACTCATGGTGGTACAAACAGTGAAATGGGATCCAAGGCGATTGGTGAGTCATCTGTAACTCAAAAGAAGGTGGGGAAGGTCCTGAGGAAGTCTCCCCAACCTGTTCTGAGTGTCACGGCGGAGAAGTGCGCCATCATTTCCGGCGGTCCAGACACAACCGCCAGCACCGTCGTTACTGGTCAGGAGACCACCGCCAGAGTCATAGCCCAGGAGGGCCCAAGTATCGTCACTTGTCCAGAGACCACCGCCAGAGCCATAGCCCAGGAGGGCTCAAGTATCGTCACTGGTCCAGAGACCACCGCCGGAGTCATAGCCCAGGAGGGCTCAAGTATCGTCACTGGTCCAGAGACCACCGCCAGAGTCATAGCCCAGGAGGGCTCAAGTATCGTCACTGGTCCAGAGACCACCGCCGGAGTCACAGCCCAGGAGGGCTCAAGTATCGTTACTGGTCAGGAGACCACCGCAACCGTTGGAGTCATAGCCCAGGAGGGCTCAAGTATCGTTACTGGTCAGGAGACCACCGCAACCGCCGGAGTCACAGCCCAGGAGGGCTCAAGTATTGTTACTGGTCAGGAGACCACCGCAACCGCCGGAGTCACAGCTCAGGAGGGCTCAAGTATCGTTACTGGTCAGGAGGCCACCGCCGGAGTCACAGCACAGGAGGGTCCAGAATCCCACAGCCCCACCGGGCAATGATGGAACGTCAAGCCACACACCAACGTCCAGTGTGGAGATCGTCATGCCACACACCAATGTCCAGTGTGGAGATCGTCATGCCACACACCAATGTCCAGTGTGGAGTTCGTCATGCCACACACCAATGTCAGTATCTGAACCGACATCTTAGGCTACCGCTGAACAGTCCATAGGCAGCCATGGCAAAGCACCGCTGAACAAGGCCAAGACCGCCATGGTGAAGACCGCTGAACAGGGCAAAGACCGCCATGGCAAAGCACCGCTGAACAGTCCATAGGCAGCCATGGCAAAGCACCACTGAACAAGGCCAAGACCACCATGGTGAAGACCGCTGAACAGGGCAAAGACCGCCATGGCAAAGCACCGCTGAACAGTCCATAGGCAGCCATGGCAAAGCACCGCTGAACAAGGCCAAGACCGCCATGGTGAAGACCGCGGAACAGGGCAAAGACCGCCATGGCAAAGCACCGCTGAACAGTCCATAGGCAGCCATGGCACAGCACCGCTGAACAAGGCCAAGACTGCCATGGTGAAGACCGCTGAACAGGGCAAAGACCGTGTGGGTATGAATAGTCCGGCACATCAGGCATCGTTCTCCCATGTGCAGCTGGGACAGTGACAGGGCAGGTACTTTCACGGGGAGACTCATCCAGTCTGGGCACCAGTCCCCCTCCAGAACCAGTGGAGACCTGCATCTACTTGAGAGACTGTGGCTTTGCACTCCCCAGGATGGCACAGTGGGCAAGCCACCCACTGTAAAGACTTGAGAGACTGTGGCTTTGCACTCCCCAGGATGGCGCAGTGGGCAATCCACCCACTGTAGAGACTTGAGAGACTGTGGCTTTGCACTCCCCAGGATGGCGCAGTGGGCAAGCCACCCACTGTAAAGACTTGAGAGACTGTGGCTTTGCACTCCCCAGGATGCAGCAGTGGGCAATCCACCCACTGTAGAGACTTGAGAGACTGTGGCTTTGCACTCCCCAGGATGGCGCAGTGGGCAAGCCACCCACTGTAGAGACTTGAGAGACTGTGGCTTTGCACTCCCCAGGATGGCGCAGTGGGCAATCCACCCACTGTAGAGACTTGAGAGACTGTGGCTTTGCACTCCCCAGGATGGCACAGTGGGCAAGCCACCCACTGTAGAGACTTGAGAGACTGTGGCTTTGCACTCCCCAGGATGGCACAGTGGGCAAACCACCCACTGTAGTGACTTGAGAGACTGTGGCTTTGCACTCCCCAGGATACATCAATGGGCATGGAGCCCCGTCGTGGATCTGGCTTCGCATTCATGTGGCTGAGGTGCCCCCCCTTCCCTTCCCCCTGAGGTGCCTGTAGTGTTTCTATCTGATGCCCCGGCAGTGTCTCTCGGATTTTGGTCAGGTATCCATTGTGGGCGTCGCCCATGCATTTTTGGACTGTTGGTGCATGGACATTGTTGTGTACATATCTGCACTACTTCTTGTTTTGTACATTTATTTTTGACAGATTTCGTGATATATATCCGTATATTTTTTATTGAGTAGTATATGGCACAATACAAAGTTTGACCGCTATTCGCTTTGTCATTGCATTCTTCCGGGGGGGTTGTGGGTTGTTACTGTGATTTTTGTGACTGCATTGGTGTGTATGTTGTTATATGCGAGGGTGGGGGTGGGGGTGTTTGGTGGGTGTCCCCGTAACTTTTGCCTCCCCCCTCCCCGTGTCGTAGGTGCAGTACTCACCGGTATGTTCTGCGCCTACGTCGCTGTTGGTCGTAGATGAGCAGGAATGCAAGGGCAGGTAAGATTTGTAGTTCTGGGTCCATGGAGTCGTCGTTCCTCGTAGGATGTGTTGAGGTGAGCGTTTTCCCATAGCAAGAGCTGTTTCCACCGTGTTTTTATCCACGGTGAATCTGCCCCGGAAAAGGTGGCGGATTGGTGTGTTGTGATAGTGTGGGCGGTACATTGTCTTCCGCCTGTCTGTTGGCGGTGACCGCCGCTCTGTTTGTCTATACCGCCGTGGCGGGCGATGTGTTAAAGTGGCTGTCTTTGTTGGCGGTTTCCGCCAGGGTCGTAATTCCCTTTTTTTGTCCGCCGGCCTGTTTGCGGTATTACCGCAGCTTTAACACCGTCCGCCAGGGTTGTAATGACCACCTAAATGTGCAACACGAACCGCTTGAACAATTTATCTAAGACACCCCAAATTACATCGGAATTCCCGATTGATGTATCACAAGTTCTAGATGACACCCCAGGGAAAGTCCTCTGTTGGAATATAGCAGGTCTAGAGTGCAAAATGCAAATTCCAGATTGGGGTATTTTTATAGACGAGCACAAGATCTGCTTATTCCAAGAGACATGGGCTTTGGAGCCCAAGTTTAGGTGCGGTTTTAAAGGTTACTGGGTTCCCGCCCGCAAGGTGACTTCCGGGAGACCTTCCGGAGGGTTACTGACATGGGTCAGCTGTTCCCTTAAGTGCCATATCAAAGAATTGGATATGGGCTGTGTCGATCTGCAAGGTTTGATACTGACGAATGCTATGAAAAAACCCTTATTATTAGTAAATATATATCGCAGAAGTGTGGGTAGTAATGGTGAGTCTGATGTCTTGAAGGCTTTAGATAATATTTTATCCAGTAAATCTGCTTCCCACTATATAATAATAGCAGGGGACTTTAAAATGACCTTTGAGCCCCATCCAGTGGCCCAGGACTTTATGAAGAAGAGGACATTTATTGGGGTATTCCGCAATTATCACTGAATAAAAGTACTAGAATGAGTAGATCAGCTTATCAAATAATTGACATTACCCTTACACATGGTCTCCTTGCTTGTAATGGCCGTTCCTGCTCAGATGCTAAACCCCGCCCTACTTTTAGGCGAGGAGTCCACAAGAGTCACATCGACTATTTCCTACTGGACATTCGTTTGTGGGGACATATGATTGATATGGCGGTAAAGGAACATGAAGAAAGTGACCACGAATCATTAGTCTTAAGTATCAGGGGTTTGCTGCACTTATTAAATACCACAGGACTATGTACAGCAGCTTGTTATGACATATAATAAACGTAACGTTAAGTGGGACACTGTGAACTCATCATTGGGCTCCCTCACATCTATATACAGCCTATTAATAGATCGAATTAAGCATATGCTCTGCTCACAAGAGGACGGGGATAGGCTTTTGGCCGCACGTGTAGAATTTTTTAACTCTCTTAAAAAACATTTTATGAAAGAATTGGTTGTTAAAACAAGGAATAAACGCAGTGAGAGATGGCTTAACCACTCATGTAAGGAAGCTAAGTACAAGCTATTGAGGGATCTGAGAAAGGGGATTAGAGAGCCCATAAGACAATCAAGAGAGGGCTATAAACAGGAGCTTATTAAGGCACGCAGAAGTTGGGAGGAAGAAAGATGGGCTGCGCTTCTGGATTCTGCTAGAGCGAATGATACCTCTAAGTTTTGGAAGCTGATCTCAAATGATAGTGGTGAATCGCGCCCCCTGTCTGGTACTTCGATCCTCCCTGCAACATGGATAAAACACTTCGGGTCACTTTATGCAGGGGTGGATGCTCCACATTCCAGGGCATCAGTGGTAAACGGGAAATCCAATTTACCCCCAATCAAATTTACCTTAGCAGAAACTAAGGCTGCAATAACTTTCTTGAAATGGGGCAAGGCCCCGGGTCCTGACAAAATTCCCGGCGACCTCTACAGATCAAATCCTGATATTTGGGCCCCTTATTTGAATCTGGTCTGTAATGCTGACGCCGCGGGAGCACCCATCCCCCGGACATGGAAGGGAGATGAGATAGTTCCCATTTTTAAAAAAGGTAGTCCTAGTGACCAATTTAATTACCGTCCAATTTGCCTACTCGACAATTTAAAAAACTGTTTGCAAAGCAGATTTTGTTTCATCTTGATGAGCGGATCATAGAGAATGGAGCTATTTTGGATCTCCAGCCAGGGTTCAGACCAGCGGTTAGCACAATAGATCAGGTTCTGAGGTTCTTAGCAATTAAATGGAAGACAGTGGATGTTGGAGGTGGGAACCTATATGTGGTTTTTGTAGATCTGAGAGCGGCTTTCGATCTGGCCCCTAGAAACAAACTTTGGCATACACTATCGAACATGGGTGTTCCTAAGGGCCTTCTAGATCTTATAATCTGACTCCACGAAAGCACTTTTGCTCAGATTAGGTGTGGCAAAGATGGTGAACTAACAGACCCAATTCCCATTGAAAGAGGAGTTAGGCAAGGCTGTGTTTTGGCTCCTACCCTCTTCCTTCTATATCTAAATAACTGCATCAACTATTTAACCAACTGTAACAACGATTCACCTAAACTGGCAGGTAAGAAAATTCCAGGTCTATTTTATGCAGATGACACCATCCTATTAGCCAAAACACCTAAGGGACTGCGAAATTTGGCTGACCAATTCTGCTTGTATTGCAAAGACTTTGACCTGGAAGTCAACGTCAGGAAAACCAAGCTGATGATATATAGTTCACGGAAAATCAAAATCAAACCAAAAGTGACTATCCTAATGAATACTACCCCTCTGGAAAGGGTTGCTGAGTACGATTATCTGGGGATTAGATTAATGGATTCGGGTAGCTGGGACGCGGCCATCAGAAAAGGGAGCCTCACTCTATGCCAAAGAGGGGGGGCGTTAGGCCGCAAAGCAAGAAGTGTAGTTAGCCAACCCTTAAACCCTACTTTTGAAATATATAAAGTTCAAATTCGATGTGCATCTTTGTATGGGGCAGAGCTCTGGGGGTTTCATAGGCAGCTAGACGCCCTACAAATTAAAGAGAATCATTTTATCAGATATATAACTAGGCTGGGGAAGGGCACGTCCATGATTCCGCTTAGACTCGATCTTGGAACAAACAGCATTAAAGATATAGCAGGTCTGAAACCCCTTTTATATTGGATCCCCATATGGAAAAAGGAAGAATTGGCTCCCTTCCGAGAGGCAATTAAAGATTTTACTAAGATCCAGTGTAACTGGAAAAAGGTTAGCTGGTTAAGGGAGATGAAATTGGCTTGGGACAAATTAGCTATTCCCCTTTTTTGGGAGAGGCCGGAGTCGATTCCCACCAATGCCATTCACTAGTTAAGCAAAAGTATTGGGAGAAGGCTAATGATGAGATCCTCCACAGTAACGGGGTGGGACGACTGACAACTGAGTTCCTGATGGCCAAACAAGAACAAAGGCCTGAGAAATTTTTGGATTTAGCCATACCTGCCCATGCACGTGCCCTATTCCTCCAATTTAGATACGGAACCTTACCAGTTAACAGTTTCACTGACCGATGGCCGAAAAATAGCTCAGAGGCCAATAAATGTTTACACTGTAACACGTGCGAGGAATCTATTGAATACGTTTTATTCTTTTGTCCTCTGTATAAAAACCCAAGGGGAAGATGGATCATTCCCCTTTGTAAAGCTTTGTTATTATATGATCGAGCCAATGCTTACAGAATATGCAAATACGATTTGTCTACCCTGGTTGTAAGCGCGGTAACCAAGTTCCTATCAGCAGCGTGGTCCCTTAGTCTCAGGGCTATTTCAGTCTCAGATTTCTAAAATTATGTTGGATTGTAGAACTATTGGGGATTTATAGTGGGGCTTGCCTTAGGGGAGGCTTCTTTCCTACTCAGTGTCACTGTTTTTATGGTCTTAACTATGATATTTTTTAATTAGATTTTATCCCTATTTATAGTGTTTAAATCAGTATGGCCAACAGCATTTGTGCTTGGGCCTCTGTGCTCGAACAGATTCTTATATTTTTAATATATCCTATTTTATATAATCATGTCTTTTGTTTCAACAGTTTATAAGCGGAGATTATAGGAAAGAGCTGATGACTGGATTTCAGTTTTAGCACTTTTTTAGAGCCCTAAAACGTTTTTTCTTTCAACACCCACGTATTGTTGTATTGCTGCTAGTCTGAATGTACCTAACTAATTTACACCTGCTTTGACCAAGAGATTTACTGCAGCTTGCCCCTCCAGGGAAGTTGCTCTGAGCATAAACTGGCTCGATTTTCCCTGTGATATTCCCGATGGCAAGCTTCATGTATTACATCCTTACACTTCTATTTACGGAGGTGCCTTATGAGTCTACCCTAATGTTTGCTCATAATGCTATTTAATATGGATGTATTACCTCCCCTTTGGGAAGTCTGCGATCTGGACTTTTGTGTAGTTGTTTTATACTCTGGGGATTATGCAGAAATGCCTAAATGCTTGTATGGGGCTGTGCAGAAATGCTCATGAATCTATGAGTTCATGAATTCGCGTGACTGTTGGTATTGCATTGGAAATGTTTTAAACAGTTTTTATTATCTTTCCTGTAGTTTTATGAATGTGTATTTTTATTATGTGCTTTAATGGCTTGAGAATAGCCGAATAAAGTTTGATGATGATGATTGTAGAACTGATGTTGTTAAAGGCAATGCCTTTTTAAATAAGGTTCATCGATACCATACATTTTTTACCCATGAAATTAGGCAAATTACCAAAAGCCTTTGGTTTCCCAGGGTGTAAAGGTTATTTCCCCCACTTTCTCAACACCTGGGCCAATCAGAATTATGAAGGACCCATTCCACCAGCCGATAGCTATGATATTGAGTATATGATGCCAGCTGAGAAAGAGAGCTTTCTACAGTAGTATGATGAAAACCTCGAAAATCACTTTCATTTTCAAACAGAGTTGAAAGCGTATGGTGAGGCAGATGTAATGATATTACGAAAAGCCTGCAACCTTTTCAGAGACTTGGTGGTGGAAATGACCAAAAGGGTTAAGGGTTTGAAACGCAATAACCGAAAGGTGAAAAAGACCGTACACTACAGAGACCCTTTCCAAAATATCACGTTGGCTTCCATGTGTATGTCCATCTACAAACACATGTTTCTGGAGCCCTGCACCAGAGCTCTAGTACCATTGGACCTCTATAACAGCAAATAGGAACGCTATTCTGCCCCCTCCATCCAATGGCTCATGTACATGACTGACACTGAAAATATCTTCATTCAACACGCCTTACAGGACGGTGAATACCGAGTGGGGCCTTATTATTAAGATGGCTACACTATAATTAACGGTGTGCCTACGGCATTCGAGTACAATGGTTGTTTTTACCACGGTTGTCCCCGCTGTTACAAGGCCCATGAGTTTAACAGACAATTGGGCACCAAGTTTGAACACTTACACTGCCGTACTCTGATGAAGGCTGAATTTGTTGAAAGCCGTGGCTTTGTAATGAGAACCCTATGGGAACACGAGTGGTTAAACATGCTAGCTTCGGATGCGGAACTTGCGTCTTTTTATTAAGAGGCGACAGTTACCCGAGCCTTTGGAACCCCGCAACGCCTTATTTGGCGGTCATACAAACACTATACAATTGTACAGGGCTGAGGGTGAGGGCGAAAAAATACACTATTATGACTCCACGAGCTTGTACATGTTTGTAAACAAACAGAAGTTATACCCTACATGCCACCCCACCATCATCTATGTGGACTTTAAGCCCGTAGGTGAATATTTTGGGCTCATTAAGTGCCATATCTACCCGCCACAGCGGCTTTACTTCCCGGTGCTACTGTACAGAGTCGTCGGCAAGTTCATGTTCCTGTCATGCCATACCTTTGCCAAAAGTAAAGAGACTAATGAGTGTAGACACACCGACGAGCAGAGAATGCTCATCAGTAGTGTAGCATCGAGGTACAAAAGGCCTTTGAGAAAGGTTACAGACTGTGGAAAATAGTGGAGGTATGGCACGTTGAAAGAAGATCAACACGTCTTTTTTCTAAGTAAATCAACTTGTTTCTGAGAGACAAACAGGAGGCTTTGGGCTTTCCTGAATGGTGGGTCGATGCATCCTCTAAGCAAAAGTATATTGACGATAACCACATTCACAAAGGCATAAGATTGAGACCCGAGTTCATCGAAGTCAACCCCGCCAGGCGCTAGTCAGCCAAGCTCTGCCTAAACTCCTTATGGGGAAAATTTGCCCAACGCACAAACCTTCCAAACACTACCATAATAACAGGTCCTGACGAACTGTTTAAGTACCTTTTTCTACCTAGTTATGATGTGTCCAGCTGCGAGTTTATTGATGATGAGACCGGCACTCTCTGCTGGAAATAAGCGAAAGTGTACCCCACCACATGTAACACTATGAATATTTTCATAGCCTGTTTCACAACGGCTTGCACTGGTTTAGAGCTTTACAGGGTGTTGGATAAACTTCAGGAGCGCTGCCTGTATCACAATAGCGACTCTGTTATTTTTGTGAGTATGGATGGTCATGAAGACCCACCCCTAGGTGATTATCTAGGAGATTTGACCAGCAAATTAGATAAGGATGACTACATAGTAGAATTCACTTCATCGGGATCCAAGACCTATTCCTACAAAACAGCAAACAACGTTGTGTGTATGAAAGTGAAATGTATCACCTTAAATGTTAATAACACAGCTAAAATCAATTTTGACAGTTTAAAGGATTTGGTATATGAATATGCTAAATCAAAAGATGGTGATAATAATAAAACCATTGTTGTACAACAGCCCAGCATAGTGAGGTCCAATCAGCGGTGGGAAATTACAACCCAGCCTTTACATAGAACCTTGCGGGCAGTGTTTGATAAAAAGGTCCTTACTGAAGACTACAAAACCCTGCCATATGGTTATTAAAGCTTTAGTATACCAAACCCCCACGACTATGGACACAAGATTGCAACACCCGTTTTTCTGCGTTTTAGCAGGCCCCTCAAATTGCGGTAAAAGGTATTTTATAAAGAAGTTTTTAGAAAATGCCCTGGGGTTTTATCCCACACCCCAAACAATATCATATGGCTTCATTCATGCTGGCAAGATCTTTATACGGAACTATCCCTAAGGTCACCCCACATTAAATTTATAGAAAGCATACCGACACTCTCAATGACGATGCCTTGTTACCTAAACACCTTATAAACATGGTGATTGTAGATGATATTATGCACGAGGGCGGGGACAGTCCCAAAACAGAAAAAGCTTTTACCCAATATTCACACCATCGTAATCTAAGTGTATGTTACATCATGCAGAACTTGTTTTACAAGGGTAAGAGCAGTCATTCTATAGCTCTAAACGCCTCATACATTGTCCTATTTAAAAACCCCTGTGACAAACAGCAGATATCTATCATCTCTAAACAGATGTATCCCGGAAACACCCAGTTTTTCTTGGAAGCCTTTAACAGCGGTACCACTAAACCTCATGGCTACCTGCTGGTAGACTTGAAACCCGACACTTTAGAAGAGTGCAGACTACGTGCTGATATTTTCCCACCCGACCTCCCCGTCGCTTACATACCTAAAACTAAACCTAAATTGTGTAAAAAGAATCATCAAAAAGACTTTTGCAACATTTACACTCTAAGCCTTATAATATAAGGTGCTGACAGGTTGATGAGTTTAAAAAAAAAAATTATTACATTAGGGACCCTTCTCTTCTTCTTCTTAGAAGCTCTCTTCCGACTTATGGATCTTAGTTTCTGAGTGCTTTTTGAAGATCGCTGTCTTTTTTTATAGGGGACTGGCGGACCCCTGCTCTTTGAAGCACCGTGCTTCCTTTTAACAGGTGTGCGAGACTTGTACACCAGCCCCACTCCTTGTTGAGGTTGCTTATTCATACGTTAAACAACCGCAGATGTCACGGAACCCACCACGTCCTGCGCAATGTTCGTAGCAGCCGCTTTAACGTACGGTTTAGCAATTTCATAGCCTCTTCTTAAGAAAGGCATAGCTCTTCTAAACAAACTATGGAAGAAACCCCCCCAACCCTACTCCGTACATAACTGGGGCCCCTTGAAAGTACAGCGGCGGGGCTCCATATCCAGCCTGGTTTCGGTAATAATCCCTATACAAAGAGGAGTCGCCATATGTTTTCATAATGACCATGATGACTTGTTAATAGTTGCTCTGGCGTTGAGGTCTTAAATGAAGCTTAACATTAACTTTCCCATATTTAAAGGACAACGGCTCAGCCTGATCATCATAGATCATGATCGTAATAGTGTCAAAATGGTTTTTACAAATTGATATGTAGTCTGGTTTGTTGTATTGTATATTAAAAATTGTGTTATTTTTACCCTTTACCTGGACCTCTCTCAGCAACGGTCAATAACTGTCCCCTATTATCGGCGACTCTATGATATCGCTATACACGTAGAGTGTATAGAAGCGCCGCTAATATCGGGGCATGACTGGTCCAGTTTTACATGACTTCTGATATGCTGCACTGTTCCTAAAACCCTTTTTAAGTTACCCGAACAGTTAAACACCTCATCGCGATTTGGAGCTTCAAGAAACACCTTCTGTCTAACATTATCTAACACTAAATGCATATTCACACACAACTTAATGTTGGCTATGGTTTTGTTGATGGCTCCGACCACCGAGGCCACAGATGGGTAATATCCATGAGGAAACCCGGTATGGATGGTCATAGCGTCCTGAGCATGCATTATATGAAATACGGTGTCATACTTTGAAAACTTATTCCATGTTCCGGGGTATTGGATTTCTGTTAGGGCTGCCTCCCAATCCCCTTTCAGGTCTACAGGTTTAGCCAATTTCACTGTATAATTAGAAATTCTATTGTCAGGGAACATGTCCTGTGAGGCGTTGGGCGCAGAGTGATATAAAATGGCGCTGTATCCATCTTCGCGCCTACAATGATCCCCTGTCATAATCAAACAAACTGCACGGAACTGGCCGGTACCTAACGGGCCAACCCTGCCATTTGACAAAAACCTGGAGGTTAGCTCTGCTACCTTTCCTTTTCAGAATCTTTCCAACCCTGTACACCCTATATGGATCATTCTATAGCTCCTCCTTTTAAAAGACACCAACACCTTTTCCCCGTCATAGTCCTTTAGCCTGTAAATATATACATCCTCTTTAAGCTCCACACTTTCCACTATGAATATCTCGTGACTAAAAGTCTGTTGGCAGCCCTTTGTAAAGACCGCTTTCAGTTTTGAAACCCTAACATGGTCACCCTCTTTTAAAACTAGCGACTTTACATCTGCAGTGAGCCGACTCTCATACGAATTTGCCACACCTTTAACGAATTATCAGCTGTTGCATCTCTGGGGGCCATTTTGATGGTTCTGTGGTAAGTGCCATTATAAATGTCTATAATAGCCTGTAGAACATCCACGTACCGGTAGGTGTTACAAGCCGTGAAATATCTCCACATCTTAGACTTTAGGATTCTGTTAAAACGCTCTATAACAGATGCTTTTACCTCCGTGTGTGTTCCAAATGTTTAACATTATGCTTCTTTAACAATTTCTGGAACGCTTTGTTTTCCTGCGTCTTTTTTTAGTTTTTGAGGGGTTTGCCCTTTCCTGAAGATTGCTTTAAAGGCTTCAGTTACACCGGATTTATCGCTTAGGCATAGACTTACTTGGACAATACATCTATAACCGTTAATATGCATCACACACCGTTATTATACTTTGCTAAATCTTGAAGAAGGATTATGTCCGCCTGCCATTGATAATTTACCTGCATGCACATTAACAATGGTAGGTCTTCTCTTAAAACGTGTCCTGGCGGGTTTACGGAGTGAATACGGCTCTTCCCCAGATAACCACATCTTCACCAGCGCTCTGTTTACCGGTTCATTTTCAACTAAAGCTCTTCTAAACAGTGCTTTGGCGCCCCCGAAGCTACCAACCCCGCTTATATCTTAATAAAGCTTTCTTAATCCACAACTCAACATGTTGTCATCTGTTAAAAAACCATGAATAGAAAGACACTGGTTTTGTGTAATGCCGTTTTATTAAAAATAAAAAATATTAGCACGGAATAAAATGATATACTTTAAATTTCTAGATACAGATTTTATGGTGGGGTATTGTTAGATATTATGTTGTCTTTTGACTATGTGTACATACTACTACACTCGCTACATATGTTACTAGGCGGCATGCCGCTAATCGACCTCAGCGTCACGAGTTTTGCTATTCTTATAGATATACACTGGATAGCTCTAGACACAGCTTTCCGCTCACCCCTCCTATAACTTTGTACACACAGGATACTGACAGCATTCATAAGTTCGTACAGTTCAATGCCCAACAATACTAAACCCTTCTCTGTCAGAAGTTCCAAGGCTGTGCGTGACGCCATCATCGGCAAGTCTTAACTCGCGCATACGCCTTTTGTACACGCTCCAATATTTATCAGCTGTAGGCATCCACGCATTGATACACCATTTGGTTATACATTCAGCACTGTTGCACATCATCCCTGCGGGCGGCTCAGAAATGTTCAAATAATGCAGAGTTACAGGGTGTATTTCACCTATTCCTTCTTCAATCAGCACATATACCATTCTGCCAATGCATATGTATCTGGGGTGTACCTCATAGACATCTTGCACCTCGACATTCTGATACAAGTCCTAAAAGTGAGCAAGTATGTACGTTAAATAACAGCATGTTGATCCTCTACCCAGGACTCTACATTTTTTTTTTTTAAACAGTCTTCGCAGGACTAATGGACTGATTCTTCTATTTTTAAACAAACATCACACAAACATCTTCCTATAATATCTTTCTATCAAAATACGTACACAACCCCTGCATACGCTCAAGTTTTGAACCTGATTCTTTAGAGTATTGGATCTCTTTGAGCACTGCTGCTACGATCTTAACCATATCGGGCTGTACATTTTTCTTTTCCTCTGACATCCCATATAAAACTCCTAAAGTTTTATACACCTTGTACGGGTCTAGCCTGCTATGTATATGTCAAATTGTTCTTGGTGTGTACGACTCAGACACTCGTGAGCCTCCTGTTGTGGTTCATTCATTTTATGCCCATAACAAAGATTATAAGAGTCGCGTTTCAAACAAGTGTTCACAACAGTCGCTGCAAAACCCTCTAACAGGCCATACTGCATCTTGCAGGACGCCCGTATTTCCCTTTTCGAAAACGCCACCATTACATGTACAAACAAAATTCTTACGCTGCTCTTTGTTCTGGCTTGTGGAACTTTTTGACTGTTTTGAACAACATAAGCAGTAAAAATTTATGTTGTTAACCTTTGATGATGACCCTTCTCCAGCAGGGTTTTTTGTTGATGTTTTCTACGGTTCAATCAGAAACAAAAACATACTATTAGTTAAAGGTAACAAAATATACACATATATGCGTTGTGTCTATATCGTACTTTCTACTAACCTCTTCATTTTCTTGACACTCTGCTGCACCTCTGAAATCTTGGGAATCGCACAGATCCATCGATGCGTAACCGTCGTCAGTGTTTAGATGCGGTTGCAGCACGATAACTGCGTCCGTTGCCTTTTCCTCCAGAAGCCCCATATCTTCATAGACAGGTGTGTTGGGAGGCGCTATAGATTCTTCTACATCGTCAAAGTCGGTGAAAATATTTCCAACATATAACTCTTCACTCGATGCATCACCGCCACTGCTATCGCACTGAATAGGGAATATCAGCTGCGGTAAATCCTTGAGGCTGAACTTTTCAAGCCTATGGCAAAGATCCTCTTAAAAGCGCATAACAGCTCACCCTTCTGCCCGTTCTCAACCAATACCAACGGTTTTATGGTTCGATAATATTTGTCAATAGTGTTCAAGCCACCCTCTGAGGCCACCTTTTTGATGAGGGGGTGTATCTCTTTATAATCTCTTCCAGCTAGATGCTCCAAGTTTAGCCCAGGTCACTTAGACGTCCCCTTATATGCATTATAAGGGTCAGAAAGGGTGTATTCCTCTCCAACGTGACACATGCTCTCCAAAGGGACTCTTATTCATTGGGGTAATGTTGCATAACCCTGCCCCCCCTGTATTAGGACCTAGCCACATACCTAACAAGTGTTCAGCCTATGTCACAATCCCACTGCCCCTCCTACACCTATGTCAGTTCCACAGTTGTTATGCAAGGCTCTGAGGAAGGTGGGTGGGGGCTCTGTAGTTCCACTGCACCTCCCTCTGAGGAGCCTCACTGCAGCCCAACCAGCCTGATGGCATGAACATGCAGAGCCTTGTCCTCTTAGGTGCAGAAACACAGCGCACACCTGCACGGCAGCCATTTTACACAACACATACACCTAACCACTAGTGACAGCAACAGGGCACGTGACTAACACGTCATCACACCATGTCACAACACACGTGACTCACCTACACCTATGTCAGTTCCAGAGCGGGCTCCCAGGGGTACCCAGAAGTCCTGGTAACAGATGTGATGTCATTTCCGGGGGCGGGACAACTGTCACTTTTTGAATGAAGAGGAAAGGTATCCCTGATTACAACTCCTTTTTAATCTTACTCATACACTCAATGTGTTATAGAACATCAATCAAACAACATATTCCAAAGGCTCGTCATCTCAAGTTCACCACCAATCCAATCCAAACCACCATACCACTGGACTGAACTGACCACCTGCCATCCCCCTTGTTAGAAATGGGGTCTTTGGTTGACAGCCAGGTTACCCCCTGTTCAAGCAAGGACCCTCACTCTAGTCAGGGTAAAAGAGAATCACCCTCAGCTAACCCCTGCTTACCTCCTTGGTAGCTTGGCAGAGCAGTAGGCTTAACTTCAGAGCGCTAGGTGTAAAGTATTTGTACCAACACACACAGTAAATGAATGGAAACACTACAAAATGACACAACACCAGTTTAGAAAAATAGGAAATATTTATCTAAACAAAACAAGACCAAAACGACAAAAATCCGACATACACAAGTCAAGTTATGAATTTTTAGAGATAAAACTAAAAAATAGCACTTAGAAACAAAAATGCTTCGATGAGATGTTAACACAGCGTCGTGACGGAGTCGTTCCCAACAAGCCGACACCAGCGGCGCCGGACACGGAGTCGTGTAGACCCCCAAGTACAGTACCTTTGGTGAAGAGTGAAAACAAGCCGATGCGCGAAGTCGGGGATCGCGGCGTCTGTGCGAAACGTTGAATCCGTGCACTTCGAGCGGCGTCAGTCACGACGTGGTGCGCGACTTCCACGGAGTCGCGGACTTCAGCGGGGCTGCTGCAGCGTCGGGCCTGCGAAGAGCGTCGCGTTCCAGCGAAGGTCACGGCGTCGGGTGCAGGTGGCGTTACCAGATTCAGGCGTCGGTCCGGAGTCATCCGAAGTCGACTTCCTTGGATTTCCACCAGCTTTCCTTTCAAGGGCCCAGGGACTGGATAGGGCACCACTTGTCGGGGTAGGAGTCTCTCCAGAGACTCCAGGTGCTGGCAGAGAGAAGTCTTTGCTGTCCCTGAGACTTCAAACAACAGGAGGCAAGCTCTAACTCAAGCCCTTGGAGATTTCTTCACAAGATGGAAGGCACACAAAGTCCAGTCCTTGCCCTCTTACTCTCGCAGAAACAGCACTGCAGGAAAGCTCCACAAAGCACAGTCACAGGCGGGGCAGCGCTTCTTCCTCAGTTATCAGCTCTTCTCCAGGCAGAGGTTCCTCTTGGTTCCAGAAGCGTTTCTGAAGTCTGTAGATTTGGGTGCCCTTCTTATACCCATTTTAGTCTTTGAAGTCACCTTTCTTCAAAGGGGACTCACACCTACTTGTGAAATCCTGCCTTGCCCAGGCAAGGCCTCAGACACACACCTGGGGGTTGGAGCCGGCATTGTCAGAGGCAGGCACAGTCCTTTCAGATGAGAGTGACCACTCCACCCCTCCCTCCTAGCAGAGATGGCTAATCAGGAAATGCAGGTCACACCCCAGCCCCCTTTGTGTCACTGTCTAGTGCGAGGTGAACAACAACCCAATTGTCAAACTGACCCAGACAGGGAATCCACAAACAAAGCAGAATCACAGAATGGTTTAGGCAAGAAAATGCTCACTTTCTAAAAGTGGCATTTTCAAACGCACAGTCTTAAAATCAACTTTACTAAAAGATGTATTTTTTAATTGTGAGTTCAGGGACCCCAAACTCCACATGTCCATCTACTCTCTAGGGGAATCTACACTTTAATCATATTTAAAGGTAGCCCCCATATTATCCTATGAGAGAGACAGGCCTTGCAACAGTGAAAAACGAAATAGGTAGTATTTCACTGTCAGGACATATAAACCACATTACTATATGTCCTACCTTATCCATACACTGCACCCTGCCCTTGCGGCTACCTAGGGCCTACCTTAGGGGTGCCTTACATGTAAGAAAAGGGAAGGTTTAGGCCTGGCAAGTGGGTACACTTGCCAAGTCGAATTTACAGTGTAAAAATACACTTACAGACACTGCAGTGGCAGGTCTGAGACATGATTACAGGGTTACTTGTGTGGGTGGCACAACCAGTGCTGCAGGCCCACTAGTAACATTTGATTTACAGGCCCTGGGCACCTCTAGTGCACTTTACTAGGGACTTAACAGTAAAACAAATATGCCAATCATGGAGTACCAATTACGTACACATTTTAAACAGGAGAACTTGCACTTTAGCACTGGTTAGCAGTGGTAAAGTGCCCAGAGTAACAAAAACAGTAAAATCAGAGTCCAGCACACATTAACAACCTGGGGAACAGAGGCAAAAAGTTAAGGGAGACCATGCCAAGGATGAAAAGTCTAACACCCCTACTCATCATCCTACTAGCAAACCAATGCCAACACAAAAGAGAAGACAAAGTCAAAAAGACAATTAGTGGAGCACACATATATTAAGATTCCTAACTGTCCAGAGTAATGGATTCAATAGTCTATAAGAGCCGATGATGCTATATGAGAGTGCAATAAACACCAAAATGCAATCAAGAACAATAAAAGAATATGAACTGGTATGTGGCAAATATATATAACTCTATTTAATCAGCATAGCTATTTCCATTACAAAATACAATTCGTAGCAATCATAATTCAACTATTAAAAACATATTGATATCAATCCAGCCTAGTTAGAAATAATTCAAAAAAAGTTCCTATGTAGACAGTCTCTCAAGTGTTAACAGGATTCAGCCGACACGTGTTTTGTCCTGTTGTAGGACTTTTTGAAGGCTGATTGAACAACAACATATAAACATAATATTACAAATATTGTGAATACAATAATCAATCGAATTACAAAATATTACAAAAATAAAAAAAACTCCCAATATATTACCGTCATATATAATAAGACAAATAGCAAATTGGTAACCATTGAAAAATGTGTAAAAGAATAGACCACATACCATAAAAAGTCACCAAGTGATGCACCAAATCTGCTAAAAAATAACACCACTACCCGAGTATCCAAGTGCAATAAAAATAAGATAAGAAAAAACTAGTAGTAAGGAAAAGCCACGTAAATCCATAATTTAAAAATATAGTGAGATGAGTGCTTTTTAGATAAATAATCTCCCACACTAAAAAGATTGCATTACTAATTGTACCTCCTTATGAATGAGGGGATCCATATTAATCCAATAAGTCACTATAAATATATGAAACAAAAGTCTATTATCATAAAGTCATGGGTTACACTCGATTAAATCACTCAAAAGTATCCAACTCAATATGTCCACCAACCTTACAAGTATTGTTTCATGTACAGCTAAATTTCCTTCATATTACGTCAGTATTCGCAGTTACAGAGTAGAATTCATATATCAAAAGAACCAGTTTGGTCCTCGAGCACCTCACATGAATGTATCTGAAATAGGCCAAATAAAAAGCATGCAGACCCAATTACTATGCTGCCACCAAGTCACAAGAACCCTCAGTATATCTGTTTGAGCATCAAGTGACCTTACAGAAACAATTACTACATTTTCTATCCCATTATATGTACTTTGGCAGTGGGTACGTCTTTAGTGTTTGAGCACCACTCTTGCACTCAATAAAATGTGTAGGAAGGTGCAGCCTTAGCAAAGTCATTGTTGCCATAATATTTCTTTAGTATTTCAAATGAGAAGACGAAGAGCCCCATTATAAGGCTGGAAGTCTAAGGACTGCCAGCCTTGCAGTGACAGTTGGACTGCCGCAACTGTGGCAGTCTGACTGCCACATTACAACCCAGGGGACTGCCGACTCCTGCGAGGAACATGGTTCCTGATGGGGGACGGCAGTCTGAGTTGTTGTCCCCCCTGTGCTACAGCATTGGTCTCTGCTCCATGTGAAGCTAAGACCAATGCTACCACACAGTTTCTACTGGGCTGACCGATGGAAAGCCCAGTGGAAACCTTGTAATGGGTCTGGAGGGGAGACCCCAGCTCCGCGGCGGTCTCCTTACCATGAGTCTGGTGGTCGGCTTGTCCGATCACCAGACTCGTCAGGAGGCCCCAAATCTTCACATTCCTCAAAGACTTCCCTATTGACAAATTCATGGCCGAATTCATCTCTTGCATTTCCAACTCCACGTCCGTAGTCAACTCCCTTCTAAATAGCTGAAAAATATTTTTGAAAACTATGTGAAAATCCAGGCTCCAACTAAAGCACCCAAGTATAAGCCAAAACCTTCTGTACTGTTGCTCTGGTACTCTGAAGACCTTAGTGACAATACATGCTCCCTTCGCAGACAGGAAAAAAAATGGGAAAAAAAGAACTCCTGATGACATCATGATACTGAAGTCCCTCTGCACAACAGAGAGAGAATTTATCACATTAGCCAAAGTAAAGTACTACATCAACACAGTCAATGAAGCCATCAGTAGAAGCAGACCGCTCTTGAAGACAATCAAGCACTCCAACAAGCCCCTGGCTAATCCTCCAATCAACAATTCACAGACAAGTGCAATGGTATCAACCTCTTCTTCATTGAAGAAATAGAGGAAGTCTGACAGATCATCGACAACGCCAACCCTTATTCTTCTCTTACACCCACTGTTTCTCGTAAAATTCCATAGTGGCACCTTTCTTAGCCTTATCTCTTGAGCATCTTGTTCACATGCTCAACTCCACCAAAGCTACTTCCTATGAAGAAGATGTGTAGAATATTCCAAACAGTTCGATGTCATCACTTATTGAGTCTTCTACTTTTCGAGGCATCATGTTTGATTTAAAACTCCCTTGTTAATAAGTATATATCAGCAGGAAAAAGTATTCTCAGATCTTCAGTGAAAATAAGTCAGTCCTGCTCTGCATTACAAGTGCAATACCTTACAGGAGTAATATAAATGTGAGATAGTAGTGGTGAGACATTGTCTGCGAACCAATATATGCCTTTGAAGCATATACAAATTATATACTCTTTAGAGGCAAGTGTAAATCATTTGATTTGATCATGAAATGCCAAGTCCCCCTTTAGCTCTCTCTTTTATTTCAAACTTTTCAAATGTTACTTGTCAGTTTAAGGTAATTTGTTCCAAAGCCCAAGTTTCATGTAAGCGTATTATAACAGAATTTCTTAATGGATGTTAGTATTATGAACCATTTTAAATCTGCTATAGTTCATGACATTACAACCAACTCTTTCCTGGACTTTTTTTTTTTACATAAAAATAGCAATTTTTACTATTATTACATCTCTGGAATAGTTCCTAATGCTGAATGTAGCTCTTTTAGTGATTGCAAAATTTAAGTTAATCAGTCATGTTCTTCCAGTGGGGAAGCACCAGGTCAATTTAGTGCAGCAGCTACCCATCTCCAGCTCTCTGATTTTGTACATTGTCTGTGCTGGGTTTCACTAGAGACCCGCCATACTATCATCTCTCAACCATTGCAACTTGGGTTGGCTTTAATAATTAATTTATTAGCCATGGTTTGAGAACCTCAATCCATTTCAGAGTACTTAATGCATATAGCACTACGTTTCCCGCTGAAAGAGTGGAGCTGTTTGAGTCTGCAACATATTACACCATTTCTGTTTCTTATAGACCCTCTAATGATAGATAGATAGATAAGTTAGTTTGCTTTATTGTTTAACTTTTATGGCCATCTTTGACATTTCCTCTGTATATTCTAGTATTTTGATGCCCAAATGCCCTTTCATAATTGTACTACTTTTGTCACCCCCTTCTGTGCTCCTACTGGTGCAGGCACAAAATTAACACATTCCCTATCACTCAGATTTCACACAGGCTGTTTAATGAGGACAGGACTTGTAAAGATGACCTTGATAATATGTTATGTGGACGTTCTGAGTTATAAAGTGGTATAAAGATGTATTCACTCTCATTGTCAGTCAGTTCCATACCTTCCCAAGCTGCTTCTGAGTTCATACTCCTTAGGACTCGGGTTAAGCCTGTATGGCAATAAACATCTTTCATCTCATCTTTCACTTTAGAAAGTCTTCACGTCAGTGGAACGTAAAGACTATTCTGTGTTTGCTTGGGATTACAAGTGACATTTTTGTCCAACCTGATGATTATTTGTCCATTACATATTATTTTCTATGTTTTCCTGTTTTTTAATGTCACTCTACATGCCCCTTTCATGGTTGTCCATTAGTATGTCCAGAAGGCTGGCGGAATTCCGTCTACGGTCATGGCGGGGGACGGTGGTAAGGTGGCGCTGCTGCCAGCAGCAGCGCCACGCCAGCAAAACACTGCCTACCGTATCATGTTCCATGATTCGGCCTGGCGGTGTTTTGCTGGCAGATGCTGCTGCCGGCAGCAGCACCCTGTCCTGTCTCCTGCAGGAGGACCCCCTGCAAGCAGGTAAGTCGGGTTCTCCGAAAGGAGAGGGGGGTGTTGTGTGCCTGTGTGGGGGTGTGTGTGACTGTGTTTGAATGCGTGCATGGGTGTGTAATGCGTGTGTGCGTGAGTGTGTGTGTGTACGTGCATGTTGTGTTGTGTGAGTGCTTGTGTTCCTGGATATATGTTCTTGATCGTTGCTGTGAGTATGTAGGAATGTATGCATGCATGGGTGAATTTGTGTATGTGTGTGTGTATGGGTGTGCATGTATGTGCGTGCATGTGTGTATATGTAGGGTGGTGGGAGGGTAAGGGCGGAGAGGACTCTGGGGATGGGGAGGGGGGCAGGGGAGACCCCTATCAGAGCCAGGGAAGGAATTCTCTGGTGCTGATAGTGCCTACCGCCATGGTTTCAGTAGTGGTACAGAAACCACAGAAACCATGGTGATGGGCGGGGTCAAAATGACATGGGTGGCCTAGTGACGGCAGCTGGACTGGAGACTGTAGTCTCCAGCCTGATGGTCGTTAGCTTTGTGACGGTTGGTGTGTTGACTTGGCGGTTTGGCTTTGGCCAAACCCCCAATGTCATAATAGTGGAGGTAGGTACCACCAGCCTGTTGGCGGTAATACCTCCACTATACCACCGACTGCTGAGGTCTTAATGCCCCCATAATGTTGGGTCCCATGCTTTGGAGAAGCACCACCATGCAGCATTGTTTCTGATCGCTTCGAGCAATAGATTAAAAAACTGAGTTAATACGATCGTAGCCCCCGACAAGGTGATGTATAATGCTATAGTAATTAGAATTAGTAGCTGCCACCACATACCAGATGGACATGTGACCACTGACACTTATAACTTGGGTTCTTGATGTCTAGATATTGTACAATTCAAATGCATCATCTTTGTTTCTATAGGTGCTAGTAATATTAGCTTATCTATTGAGTTAACCCTGAATTAAATATTCAGTACCTTAGGTGTTTATTCAAATCCGGCATCAAAACAGCAGTTGGACATGCTGAGTGCCCTTTCCTCACGGCCGATTAACCAAATGGCCGTAAACCATGTTTGTCTCGCTTTGTCCTGTCTGTGCTCTGTGAAGGCAAACCACAATGCCTTTTGCAGGCAATCCAAAGAAGGGCAATCACTAAAGTGCGGGTTCAGTAAAGTGTAACAATCTGCTACAAGCTCTCTGCCCTACTGTCACCAGTAGTTTTCCTTCAATCAGCTCACTCCATCACCTCCAGGAAAGTGCTTGAACTCTACAGTAGTAGCAGGTTAGCAGTGTAAAAAGTCAATCACCTGACATCTTTTGTAGGCAGTCCACGACTTAAGGCCAATGACCAAAGTGCAGGTTCAGTAAAGTGTAGCAACTGGCTCCAAGACATCAGCCACCTCCCACCAGCCCCCCCACTCCTGGTCACTGGTAGTTCCCCATTCATCTAGCTCCACTGCATTCAGCAAAGTACTTGCATTCTGCAGGATTAGCGGAACAACAGCGTATAAACTGTTGACTAAAATATTTCTCAGAAAAAGATTTTTCACTCTTCTGGCATGTCATAGCCTTGTGAAGTCAATCAATCAATCAATCAAATAACTTTGTTAAGCCAAAGAAAGGCCATAAAAGACAAATACATATAACAAGAGGAAAACAAGCAATCAATAACTGCATATCACAGAATGGAATGAACACAGTAAATTTAAACAAAAGAAGAATAAAGAGTTAAGTCATAAAACTTACATATCACAGAATGGAATGAACACAGTAAATTTAAACAAAAGAAGAAGAACGAGTTAAATCATAAAACTTACAGTAATAAAAACGTCAAGACAGACTGGAAGATTTCCGTGGGAGCCATGCAAACCAATGTAAATTTGTAAAAGTAGATACTATTGGACATATATTGACTAAAAACTATGATGCAAATAGTTTGCTTGTGTAGTCTAAAGATTACTTCATTTAGCGGTGGTGGTAAAATAATGTACTTAATACCTGAAAAAGGTATTTAAAGTGACAAAAGTACAGGATGAATTGTGCGGAATGCCAACTCGAGGGAGGGCAACTAGATTTATGGCGTGCCTGGCTAATTCTGGAGGGGTCACCATAAAGTGTAAGGTACTTAAAATCCCTTGTTACAGTTATTGTGCTAATTAGCTTTTTCTATGGGCTCATTGTGTTCAAAACTAAAGACGGGCAGGAAAACATCTATAATCCCACAAAAAAGCTCTATCTAGGGCCGCTTTGTTGATGTGAAGGAACTAGATTAGCCTGTTATTACAGTACCCAGAGATGAACGCTGAAGCTATACAAATCCATAAGTCACTGATGCAAGTTACTCTTCATATGAAAGAGGCCTGTCATTTTGGAATGTTCTTTGCCTCTATTATTTAATTATAGTTTCCATATATAAGAGGGGAACTCCATATATTTTTAGATTAATTCAAGATTATATGTAGCACGCAAGCAGTTTCTATTTTAGCGTATTACTTGATGTGTAGATTGTTACTAGTTCCGCTGTTGACTGAGGTGGTGGTCAAAATAATGTTGTACTTTTATAAATTTTGCCTTGGCTTCTCTGATTGGGACTCACTTTCTACTATAGCCTGGGCGCTTACATTTTTATCTTTTGTTTTTAAATTGTTCCCTCCTTCTGTTAGTGGGACCTTTGAGACAACATTGCCATCATAGGGAAAAGGAAGTGCTTGGAAAAGCTCACAGGTGAACCCACCATTACAAAAGCATCAGACTGCCCTTGACGGGGTTGCACCCTGCAAGATATAGAGACCCTCCTTGAGGAAGTGGAGCATATATTATACCTGGATTCTCTAAACAAACCTGATGCTAAACCCAAAAAACCTCAAGTAGATTCCTTATTAAGTAAGATGGCTAGCAAGCCCAAAGCCTCACCATCTTCTATAAATTGCCCCAAAGAAAAGGAGCAAGAGAGCTATGTTGATACTAATCCATGTCCCCCTATTCCTTTATAACCCATAATTGTCTGCTACAATCGTTTTCTTTCCTGACCCTTAGCGGCCAAGTAACTTATAGTCCAGGTGTGCCTCTACTCCCTACTTCCCGGCTAGCTGTTGTGGAGGAGGCTAGTGTGCAAATTAGAGAACTTTGGAATGTGATTAATTCTTTGAGGGCGGAAATAGTAGACCTAAGGAAGAAGGTCCAAAGTTTGATGAAAGCTTAGCCCCATGGGTCTTTAACAGTAAGCCATAATGAGGGGTGTGACTGCCCAAGTAAGCAGGGAGTATCTTCCCAGTCACATTTTCCACCCACTTGGTCCAACAACAGGCTGCATAGTGAGGCACCCCAGGTTATTCTATCTGGTTCCAGAGCACCCAACCGGCAATTGACATCAATTCCACCTATGGCAATGTGTCTAAAAACTCCCCTAGGGGGTAATAAAAACCTTCAATTACCTTAATTAAAATGTCCTAGAGAGGAGAGAAAGAGAAGTCTATTGCCCGATCCAGTTCATCTATGTAATCAGCATACTACTGTATCAATGGCGATGCAATAACCTGATTTTTCATGTGAACATAATCAATCAATGACTCCACCCACTTGCTAGGGAGAATGAGGCTTCTTTAACTTAACAAAGGGATCCCTTGGATCCGGGATGTTAGCAAGTGCTACAGTGTTATTCATTCTGATATTATTAGGGACACCCGTCTGTCATCTTCAAACAGTAACTTTAACTGCATCAAACTTCAGTTCTCCCATCCTTCATGTGTTAATGACCTATTGTCCTTATGAACATGTTTCCTCTCTCTCTAGTTCTTCAATCCAGTTTAAAACCAGACTACTCCATTCAAATCAGGTGGAGAGATCTTGTTCTTTTTCTCCATTGTCATGAGTTGATTAACTGGACATTGTAGGGAATCCAACAACGCCTGCATGGCCATGAAATTGATTCTGCCCTTCACAAGGGCCTATTAATAATATTAGCCCCGTCATGGACACCTCTTTCCTGATTCTTAATGATTTGAAATACTTTAACAAAAGGAAGATCTGATAGTTAGTGTTGAAGATACTTTGTGCCCTTCTGCCAGCAGATCCCCTATTCTCTCAGATGGTTCCCAAGCTTACCCTATGACTAGTTTTATGAATAATTATCACCAGTCTCCTGAAATATAGTAGGGCTAGGCAGTAAGCTTGCCCAATTTGATCGGGGGGCTTCTATTGATCAACAAACCTTGATCTTATTTCAGGAAACATTGGAAATTACTCCCACACACAGGCAAGGCTTCAAGACCTTTCATGTTCCAGCGCAAAAATCTCATGCTGTCAGACCCTCAGACGGTCTTGCAGTTTGGGTCAAGATTTCTTCGGGCTGCCATGCAAGGCAGCTCCCCATTGACTCTCCTGACATACTTGGACTTGAAGTTATTTTGTGGAATGAAGTAAAATTGTTACTCATAAATGTCTATTGTGGGAGTGTATTTAAGGCAGTTCAGTCTCCAGTTTTACAACTATTAAAAGAGATAGTTAACGACAGAGAGCAGGTCGCTGAAATTATGTGTGGTGATTTTAACATGTGTTTCGAACCCACAGCCTTCAGAGAAATTGTAGGTGAGGCAATCTATATTGGGGTATACCACAACTGCCAAGTCCGTGCTTAAAACGTCTGTCAAAGGTAGCACTATAGCTTCTGGACCTCTGTGTGTGCTCTCACCTGAGAGCCAGTAACAACAGAACAAAGTCTGATGTAGAGAGGCGCCCTACTTTTAGAAGGAACTCTTACAGAAGCCATATTGATTATATGTTTATAGACCTTTGCTCCTTGGATAACATGCTTGATATGGAAGTTTTGCCCAGATATGAGAGTGATCACTTCCTCTTGCTCCTTGCCCTTTGGGGTAACACAGATAGTACTATGCAGAAACAACACCTAATCTGCGGATACCTAATAATCAGTAATAAATGCAGGAACGTCAGGTGGAAGTGCATGGTGAACAATGAGAGAGTTCACACTCCATTATACCAGGACTTCATTCTGACCTTGCTCTCTCTAGGAGAGATCAAGACCAATCCTCACAAAATAATGGATGTCCACGTTAAGTGGTTTGAAGAACTGAAATAACAGTCTTTTACTAAATCTCCCTCAATAGGAATGTGCCTTCAGCCATTGATCCCATGTGGTATAATGAGGGTTTATAGGGAGGCGAAGAGGCATCTAAATAACACCCTTAAAAATGGCTCTCTAAAAATGGCTCTTCCCAAGATATCCAGTCTGCTTGAGCCTTTTATAAATTTGTTTTAAAGAATGCTCAAATGTCATGGGATACAGCTGTTTGGAACGACATGCTGGCCGCTGGACAGTCTGGGAACCAGGCAACCTTTTGGCATATAGTATTGCATGGTGCCAAGTTGACCAAAACAAGGCATGAATCTAACATTCTTCTCCAAGACTGGGTTAAACATTTCCAATCCCTTTATGGCCATCCTATGGCTCCCCCCCCTTTTCTATCTCCATCCTTCAGGTCTGACTAGGCCAGGAATTGTACCTATTGTAACATCTGGTTTGGTTCCTCAAAATCCTGCTCCAAATGATGAAGCAGGTTTTCTTACTGTGGCAGGAACATATTCTGGTATTTGCTCTCAGAAGCCTGGCACAGCACCAGGGCTGGACAGAATCCTGGTTGATGTATTTATTACAGAACTAGCTATTTGGGCCCCCTATTTTAATTGTGAAGCCAACGCTTTAATGGCTGGTGCTGGAAAGGAGCAGAGATCATTCTTATTTTCAAGAAAGGTCTCAAATCCAATTCAGTGAACTACCGCCCTATTAGCCTTATTGATTCTAGTCAGAAAATATTTTGCAGGCCGGCTTTGGATCGTCTACTAGCCTGGGATCATGACAAAGAGATTCTGTCACAGTTTTAGGCTGGGCTCCATTCCAAAACCAGGACAGTAGGATTCAACTTATTAGGTGGAAAGAGGTCAACATAAATAAAGTAGCCTGTATATTGCTTTTGTCGACATCAAAGCAGCATTTGATATCGTCCCCAGAAACAAACTTTGGTGTACCCTTAGAGATCTAGGGCTCTTGGCCCTCTTTATAATATCATAACAAGATTACATTACTGATGGTTTTGAGGTCAAAAAGGGGAGTTAGTCAAGGTTGTGTTATTGTCCCTAATTGTTTCTCCTCTTTTTCAAGAGCTGTGTTGATCACCTTATGGACTGAGACAACGACACCCCAGTACTTGGGTGTACAAAAATAGCTGCATACAACATGCTGTTGATTTCTCAAACTCCAAAAGGCATTGAGACTCTCCTCCTGAGGTTTAAATCATTCTGTTCTGACTTTGGCCTGCATACAACATGCTGTTGATTTCTCAAACTCCAAAAGGCATTGAGACTCTCCTCCTGAGGTTTAAATCATTCTGTTCTGACTTTGGCCTGACTATCAATATTAACAAGACAAAGTTCATAGCAATTCACCCACATAGGGAATTTAAGGGGGTAATAGCATTACAGGGGTCGGAGCTGGAAAGAGTTCTCGATTTGATTATCTTGGAATTCAGTTACCCAGCTCCAACTCATGGGCTAGTCCAGTTCTAAAAAGAACATTCATGCTAAATCGCAGGGTGGCTACCATCCTAAGATTTGCAAGTAAAGACAATTTTCCATCCTGCCTCTCCACTTTCAGAGAGCAAAAGCTGTAGCAGCAGCTGTCTATGGCATAGAACTTTGGGATCACAGCAATATAGATGCACTGGGGGTGGCCAAAAACAAGTTCCTGTGAGTGGCCCTTAAACTATCTTGATTTTTAAGCAAGATCTAGGTAGACGGTCCATTTCCTCTTTAGTCACAATGTACTGGCTGCAAGTTTGGTCTACCCCCGAAGTGCTACATTACAGACAGGGTTTGAGAGACATTCTGGGCAGGTAACAAAAAGGGGCCATTTTACTATCGTCGGAGCATTAAAGCAGACTCTTTATTCCTTGGGCCTGCCAGAGTACTGGCTAGATTCATCTTCTATCACTTTATCATCCACTAAAAAATTAAAGTGCCTTTTCTGGGAATGTGAGGAGATGAAGTTGACTAACTGTCATGGCTCAGGGTGCTTAACTGAAGCTCTTTCCTGCTCCTGAGGATTACATGAATGAAACTGACCCACTCTTCACCAAAGCTTTTACATAGGGTTTTGGCTGGGCACCCTACTGTTGGCCTTGATTACTGTTAAATGGAGGGGTGGATCGGGGCAGTAAACTTTGTCCAGCATGTAAAGGGTGCGATGAAACCGACGATCATTTGCTGTTTTTTTGTCCCAACTAGACCAAGCAGTGTAAGCTTTGGATTGTTCCATTATTTCACTAAGAGTTGGACAGTACAGGATTGCTTTGAGAATCTGTAAGGTTGATACGAGCCCTTAATTGATTTTTTCAATTGCTAAGTTTTTAGAGATCATCTGGTCAATTCAGCTTAAAATTATTTTATCCCTTGCTCCAACTGACTAAGATCGACTCCAGCTTGGTGACCCCTCTGATTGAGCTTGCTAGACATTAATTAAACCCAATTCACGGCTAGGCATATAGATATCAGCAATCAAAACTGAAGTATTCTTTTTTTTTAGATGTCTTCATAGCATAGCCTTTGGTGAGCCAAGCAATTATTCCTCTTTGTCCTAATGTAGTACGATTTGCTTCTTAGATTGTGTGCAAACTTTACATGCCACTGTGAAGATCAAATATTGTATCTTATATAGGATTATTTTATCAATATTTTAATATATGATTTATTGATATTGGTGGCATCTGTATGATGCTTTCTTGCGAGTTACCAAGGAGTTCATAATGATTTGCTTTTTATTGATTGTATAAATATTTGGATATATGCATTGTATTATTGTTCTGTGACTTTTATGGTCAATAACCAAATTAAAGTATCGAAATCTGAATCTGAAAATAAAGTGCAAGGTGGATTGAGACTATCTTATGTTGCATGTGCATTTTACCATCTCCTATGACCATTGCTTATTTTATGGAAGGCCGAAAATACATAGGCTGGGCCCAGGCGTAATCGCGTCAGAACAAAGCGGTGTTGGTTGTAATTAGCAAGTACTGCTGTAGATCCTCGTTTGTATCTGAAGGCCTAAGGGAGACTTTAGCACATCCAACAACAGATTTTTTTGTTGAGTAGCATAAGCTTCAGTTCCCTCTTACTGTAATGCAATGTACCGTCTGGACTATCTAGAGAGAGAGTGTCATTGAGCTGGCCAACTCTCTGAAAATACACAAGAGCCACAGAATTTTCATCACCTTATCCAATCTTAGGCAATCTAACATGATTCCTTTTATGAACCTGGGGCCAGATGTATCAAAGGTTTTTACCCATTCTCTGTCTATGGGAAAAAGTGTTCGTACCTATGGCCCCTGGTCTCCTCTTTGCACCATACTAGCATGCTACAACTGTACAGGTTTTGTCAATAGTTGGTCTTCCAGGTATTGCAACTGCAACTCTCTGTGTACTATATCTGCCAGTGTAGCTTGGGAAACAGCGAGTAATCACCGTCGAAAAATGTTCTAGTGGGTTTGGAGAGTAGTGTATTTAGCGTAGCCCTACAGCTCACTGACATAGGAGGCTCCTGATATACATGTGACTCAGTAAATTGCAACCATTTCCCTGATTGTTTCGGCAAATCTAAAAATACCCTCACAGACCCACACCTTCTTTAGCCTGTCGTTCTAAATGTGCTTAATCCAACAACCATTAGTAGTGAAGAGAATACCCACGTAGGGGAATAATATGACCCATGTTACCTGTGTGTTATTAATGCGGTGAGTTCATGATTTACATGCACTCTCTCCACATATCATTGTATAAGTTTTCTCCAGGTTTATTTCAAGTTCTCGCCTCTCCATAAATTCATAAAAGCTGACAATTAAACCTTGAAGGCCATTAGTGGTCCTAGACAATAGGACACCATCGTCCACATAAACGTGTAGTGGGTTAGTGGCCATGCCCTGGAGTCCTGGAGGAATCTGTCCTCTCAGTTTATATACAGGGAGGACAGAAAGGGTGGTAACACACACCCCTGCCTGACTCCTCTCTAAATATTCAATGGTGGGAACAATGGTGAAGTCAAAGGAATGAAAATACTGTCCAATGAGCATACCATAGAGTGAAAGTAGCCAGATCTGTGAGCTTTATTAATTCACATATGATATTCTGAGAAGCTTTCCAAATTGTAAAATGGGTTTACCAACTTGTTGCAATCAAAATTAAAAAGGAACATAAAAGGGGCATTCCTTTTAAATTGTGATTTACAATAAGGTGTGTCAATGGTTTGTGATCACAATTTTGGTGGCAAACTATTGACTGGTTGCTTATTCCTTAAAGGAGATGGTAACCAATTTGCAAATGGAATCTGGCCCTGTTGTAAAGCTACCTTTTAGGATTTGTGTGGGCTGGGCCAAGCTCAGGCATGAAGACAGTGGTCCATGTAACCATTGCTGGCGCCTCCTGATGTGTTCCCAAATGGCTGCTTTCCTAATTAATATTCATTTAGCAGGTGGTAAAGTGACCCCCTGCATCTTGAGATTTTGCAACATGACCTGTTAGCAGATAAGTCACACCACAAAATTACTGACTGGGTGTAAAACGTCTTTCAGAATAATGGTCTGAAAAGGACTAAAAGGATGTCCTGATGTTAGTTCACAAGCGTTTTAGAAGAAATTCACAAGGCTCACAGATAAGGGAAAGGGGATTTATGACACCAAGTTAAACCTGTTTAGTAAATATAGACACAAAAAAAGATGGATTGGGTCTGTTAGGTTTGAGAAATGGGAGCTGCTATAGCTGGAATTATAATGGCAATAGAGGTAGTTGCTGTTGCCCTGCTATGGGTCTGAGACAATGATGTCTTTGATGAAGTTGTCCACTGATGTCCTGTACCACTGTAGAGATGGTGGTTGATGATGTTGTGGTGACTAACATAGAGCCAGTCAATCAATCAATCAATTGTCTCTTTATTCGATTTGAATAAACAAATCATAAAAGGGCATAATACGTCACAAATACAGATAGCCAGCCAGGTTCTCTGTGATGATACCAGTTGATTCTAACCTTGCTGATGTGGCACTAACTGGGGGCCTGGGTACAAAAGAAGCAGTTTTGGCAGGTGCGTTACTTGAGGACACTGTGTGTTTGTAGATGAGCCACTAGTAGTAGTAGTTAGAACTGATATCTTGCCCTTCACTCTTCGTGCAAGCTCTGTACAGCTTGTTGAATGCTGTTCTAAATTGGCCTATGTTGTGTCACCAGCAGGTGTAAGGATGGAGGACTGTAAAATGGCCTCATAAACCCATAGAAGGAGATATAAAATAGTTTTATAATGCATGTTGCAATGTCTGTTAGTTTTATTGTATATGAGGATTAATCTTTTTAATATAACCCAACTACGTCATTCTCAGATCTTGAATAGTGGGATAGACTTAGGGCACATCTACCCATATTGCCATGGATGATATCTTTTAGGTCAAAAATGTCATCCTATGTTCACTATTAGGACATATGACAATTCTTTTTCAAATCTAGGGTCACATTAGAGCACGGACAAGTCTAATGTACTGATACATATCACTCACCTAGATCAACAACTCCTACGATTCACCTCTACTGTTAGTTCCTTGGATATTGGTGACACCAATCATACTTCGACTTACCACTCCCAGCCTAAATTCTTCTGTGGGTTATTCTTCAGTTGCAAAACTTTCACATCTGGACCTGGCAAGTAGACCACAGACATAACACTTTAAGGGGGTCATTCTGACCCTGGCGGTCATGGACCGCCAGGGCCAACGACCGCGGGAACACCGCCAACAGGCTGGCGGTGCTCCCATGGGCATTCTGACCGCAGCGGTACAGCCGCGGTCAGAAACGGGAAACCAGCGGTGTCCCGCCTGTTTCCCACTGCCCAAGGGAATCCTCCATGGCGGCGCTGCAGGCAGCGCCGCCATGGGGATTCCGAACCCCTTACCGCCAGCCTGGCTCTGGCGGTTTTGACCGCCAGAACCTGGCTGGCGGTAACGGGTGTCATGGGGCCCCTGGGGGCCCCTGCAGTGCCCATGCCAATGGCATGGGCACTGCAGGGGCCCCCTAACAGGGCCCCACCAAGATTTTCAGTGTCTGCCAAGCAGACACTGAAAATCGCGACGGGTGCAACTGCACCCGTCGCACCCCTTCCACTCCGCCAGCTCCATTCGGAGCCGGCATCCTCATGGAAGGGGGTTTCCCGCTGGGCTGGCGGGCGGCCTTCTGGCGGTCGCCCGCCAGCCCAGCGGGAAACTCAGAATTACTGCGGCAGTCTTTTGACCGCGCAGCGGTATTCTGACGGCGGGACTTTGCCGGGCGGCCTCCGCCGCCCGCCAAAGTCAGAATAACTGCCTAAGTCCTGAAAATGTTTTTTGTAGTCTTCAACTGTCCTGGGATGTGCAGAGACCACATTCACCTTTCCCGTTATTTTCGGGCAAATCTTTGATCTACTGTTGCCATTCAGACTCAATGAATTCGTAGCCATGGTATGTATTTTGCAGGTCATGTGGAATGGATGACACTCTCTTCTGCTGGATTGCAGAGGATTGAAAATATCCAAGATGACTGCCAGGAGGTGTTTCGATGGGATGTGGTGGTCAAGATAGAGTTTTAGGCTGCATTTGGGTGCTGCAACCTGAAGGGGGTCAAGTCACTGGACTCTCCTGTCCAGTGGAAATAGATTTTTTACCAAGAAATCACATGTTTCCTGTTTTGATACGTCATCTCCTGTTGATTCAGTGTTTCCATGTAGGCATGTTTTCTAGTCAGTGAAATCAGGCGTGAAAAAAACGCACCTAGCTTTTCCAACTCTACGCTACACGGAAAGGCTTTTAATCAAGCAAACTTCTGTATTTCACACACAGATTTACTGGCCACTAATGCTAAATTCAGGTGTAATTTTATTTCACAGTATTACCTCCTCACTCATAACCAGTGTGAAGAAGGTACTCGGCCTGAAACAAGGGTAGCACAGAACGCTTGTTTATTTAGTTACACAGTAACTGGGTAACAAAGCTCATCCATAACACAGAGGAGAGGTGGAGAGCTCCGCACCGACCACTTCTCTCGCTGCTCTCTCACGTCAATCTCCTGCATTCCACACCGACGTCAAGGTTGACATCACTGTGGAATACAGAGATTAGTGAATACCACACACCTCTCCCCCTTTATATACCACAACAAACTATATACAATAAAATAATGACAAATGAGTATACAAAATAAATTGAAACACAAGTTACATATAGGGGGTCATTACAACCCTGGCGGACGGTGTTAAAGCGGCGGTAAGACCGCCAACAGGCCGGCGGTAAAAAATTTGCAATTACGACCGTGGCAGAAACCGCCAACAAAGACAGCCACTTTAACACTTCGACCGCCACGGCGGTACAAACAAACAGCATGGGGGTCACTGCCAACAGACAGGCTGGAGAAAATGTACCGCCCACAGTATCACAACAGGCCAATCCGCCAACTTTTCCGGGGCAGATTCACCGCGGATAAAAACACGGCGGAAACAGGAATTCCGAAGGGAAAACGCTCACCTCTGCACACCCCACGAGGAACGAGGACACCATGGACCCGGAACTCCAAATTCTACCTGCGATACACTTCCCGCTCCTCTCCAGGAGCATGAACGCCGGCGGCGAACACCACGGTGAGTACTGCACCTACGACACAGGGGAGGGGGGGAGGGAAAAAAACAGGACATACACAAGCAACACGCAACACCCCCACCCACTACAACACACACACTAATGCATATTAATACATCACAGTTACACCCACCAACCCCCCTGGAAGAATGCAAAGACAATAGAAAATGAGTGTAACCATTGTAATATATTAAAATCAAGTAGGCAAAAATATATATATATATATACCATTTACAAAATATATACCAAGCATAGTAGTCCAGATAGTGCTCCAATTAAGTCCGTGGAACACTGGGCCCACACGGTATGGGCGAGGCCCACACAAGATCCCCGACCATGATGGAGAGAACACTGCAGGGGCATCAGACAGCAACTAAATAGGCACCTCAGGGGGAGGGAAAGGGAGGGCACCTCAGCCGCTTGAGTGCACAACGCCAAATCCACGAGGGGGCCACATGCCGACTGTTCCATCCTGGGGAGTGCAAAGCCACAGTCTCTCAAGTCTCTACAGTGGGTGGCTTGCCCACTGTTCCATCCTGGGGAGTGCAAAGCCACAGTCTTGTCTCTACAGTGGGTGTGTTGCCCACTGTTCCATCCTGGGGAGTGCAAAGCCACAGTCTCTCAAGTCTCTACAGTGGGTGGCTTGCCCACTGTTCCATCCTGGGGAGTGCAAAGCCACAGTCTCTCAAGACTCTACAGTGGGTGGGTTGCCCACTGTTCCATCCTGGGGAGTGCAAAGCCACAGTCTCTCAAGTCTCTACAGTGGGTGGCTTGTCCACTGTTCCATACTGGGGAGTGCAAAGCCACAGTCTCTCAAGTCTCTACAGTGGGTGGGTTGCCCACTGTTCCATCCTGGGGAGTGCAAAGCCACAGTCTCTCAAGTCTCTACAGTGGGTGGCTTGCCCACTGTTCCATCCTGGGGAGTGCAAAGCCACTGTGTCTCAAGTGGATAACAGTCTCCACTGGTTCTGGAGGGGGCATGGTGCCCAGAGTGCTTCATTCTGCCCGTGACGGACTCAGTAGTGTCAGTGCCCTTGGTGCTCATGGGCCAGCGGTGCTTGAGGCGGTGGTGCCCTATTCAGCGGTGCTTGAGACGGCAGTGCCCTGTTCAGCGATGCTTGAGACGGCGGTGCCCTGTTCAGCGCTGCTTGAGGCGGCGGTGCCCTGTTCAGCGGTGCTTGAGATGGCGGTGCCATGGTCAGCGGTGTTTGAGACGGCGGTCTCCAATGCAGGGACTCAGCTGCTGGCGGTCCTTCATGGCCCAGCGGGGCTTGTGCTGGCAGTCCTTCATGGCCCAGCATTGCTTTTGCTAGCGGTCCTTCATGGCCCAGTGGGGCTTGTGCTGGCGGTCCTTCATGGCCCAGCGGGGCTTTTGCTGGCGGTCCTTCATGGCCCAGCGGGGCTTGTGCTGGTGGTCCTTCATGGCCCAGCGGGGCTTGTGCTGGTGGTCCTTCATGGCCCAGCGGTAGCCTCCTGGGCAGATGGGCTGGTGCTGGCGGTGGCCTCCTGGGCAGCTGGGCTTGTGCTGGCGGTGGCCTCCTGGGCAGCTGGTCTTGTGCTTGTGGTGGCCTCCTGGGCAGCTGGGCTGGTGCTGGCGGTGGCCTCCTGGGCGGCTGGGCTGGTGCTGGCGGTGGCCTCCTGGGCAGCTGGGCTTGTGCTGGCGGTGGCCTCCTGGCCATCTGGGCTTGTGCTGGCGGTGGCCTCCAGGGCAGCGGGGCTGATGGCGGTCTTCTCCGCCGTGCTGCTCTTCCCAGACTTGCCGGGTTTCTTGTGGCCCTTCCCCACCTTGGAAGGTGTCACAGCTGACTCCACACTCCCACCTGGACCCCTGGGAGCGGCTTTGGTGGCTGGAGTCTTCCCCCTCTCCCGCCGGGCACTGGCCAACTTCTGATGCTTCACAGGTGGGGGACTGTCTGTGCTGTGGCTCCGTGCCACACTGGCTGCCCTGGTGGCCGGTGCACTCCAGATTCCGGTGACTACACGCACCACTGGTCCCAGAGATGTTGTGGCTGAGGTGCTAGTTCGGGACCTAGGAGACGGACGGGGTGGGGGAGGTGCGGGAAAGAGGTCAAGGTTGGACAAGAAAAGTTTTTTTGACACACTGGGACGGGTAGCTGGAGGGGGTTTGGGAGTGGAGGAAGAGGTTGTGTTTGTAGGAGGTGTTCGTTTGCTGACTTTGAGTGAAGGTGCATGCGCTGGAGGCTGTCGTGAGGTGGTTGGCTGTTGGGTGGGTGTGTGCCTGCGTTTGTGTATCTTCGAAGGGGGCATCACAGACACACTGGGAGAGGACACAGGGGAGGTGTGAATGGTAGTGGGGGTGGTGACTGCACGTGAGCGGGGTGTGGTGGTGCGTGTGCTGGAGAGGGACGTAGTGGCTATAAAGGTAGTGCATGCAGGTGTGAGTGTAGACGAGACAGGGAAGGAGGAGGGAGACGAGGAGGAGGGGGACACAGTGGAGGCAGTGGATGTTGGTGTGTCTGCATGTGTGTGATGCTTGCGTGAGTGCCTGTTGGATGTGTGGTGCTTATGTTTGCCTGAGCTTCCCTTGTGTGTTGAGGTGTGTGCAAGCTGGTCTGTAGGTGTGCTTGGGATAGGCTGAGGTACAGGGGATTGGGTCAGGGTGGAGGAAGTTGGAGGGACAATGGCTGCCATCAGTGCTGAGGCCAGAGTCTGAAAAGCTCGCTGAAGAGCCACCTGACCAGAATGAATGCCCTCCAGGAATGCATTTGTTTGTTTCAACTGCCTTTCTACAGCCTGGATGGCATTCAAAATGGTAGACTGCCCAACAGTGAGGGACCTGAGGAGGTCAATGGCCTCCTCACTGAGGGCAGCAGGGGTGACTGGGGCAGGGCCTGAGGTGCCTGGGGCGAAGGTGATGCCAACCCTCCCGGGTGAGCGGGCACGGGGCGAAGGCTGAGGGGCTGCTGGGAGGGCGGTGCTGGAAGGGGGGGTGGCGGCTGTACCTGTAGATGGGGGGGGCACAGATGTTGCCGCCACCACAAGGGAGCTCCCATCAGAGGACGAGTCCGTGTCACTGGTCTCAGCTCCTGTTCCCGCCGTGGAGCTCCCCTTGCCCTCCGTCCCACTGGTGAACTCCAAGTCCATAGTGTGGCCCTCCATGGCCATGTGGGATGCAGCTCCCTCCTGCTCCGGTGCCACTGCTCCTCCGCCTGGTGATGCTAATGCACACAAGAACAGGGAGACCACAAAAAGGGGGGGGGGGAGACAGAAATAATACATGTTGAGTGCATGCATTACCGCTACTGTTGGCGGACACAACAGACACAGAAGATTCCTGCACTACACCGCGCTCTTGGGCTTCACTGTTCAATTCCTGGGAAATGGCCTACAAGGCTATGGATGACATCTGCACACATAGATGACACAGGGGCATGACTAGGTGTAGTTGGCACTCTACGGAGGTGGGGTGGGGTGCCACAGGGCCTGCCTTACGGAGGGACCTTGCCTACGGAACTCGCCCTGGCCTAGGGAAACCTACAGCCCCCCTCCCCACCCAGACCCCTCCACTGCGCACAAAGTCAGCAGAATGCGAGTGTACTCACCCCCTTGTGACTGCTGTGATGCCCTCAAGCGCCCATCCAACTCCGGGTACGCCACCGCCAGGATCCTGAAGATCAGGTGGGTCATGGTGCGACAGGCACCCCTCCCATGTTGGGAGGCCATCCCCAGCTGAGCCTCCGCCATCTTCTTGCTCCAGAGGCGAATGTCCTCCCATCTTTTCCGGCAGTGGGTGCTCCGTCTGTGGTAGACCTCCAGGGTCCGGACGTCCTTGGCGATGGCACGCCAAATATGTTTTTTCTGGTGGGCGCTGACCTACATGATTTGTACAGGGGGAAGAGAAAGTTATTACCAACTGCACCGTCAAAGTGATTGGCCCCCATCCCTACCCTTGCCATGTGGCACATGCACTCACTGTTGTTTCATGCAGGCAGCACACTCCCCCCTTCCTTTTTACATCCACCCCTCTCCACACAGGCATAGCCCATACATTATGCTCCTAGTGTACTTATCTGTTTGTCTGGAGGACCGAGGGTAGCGTGTACTGGGGAGGACCCCATCCACGAGTTTCTCCAACTCCTCCGATGTGAAGGCAGGGGCCCTTTCGCCAGACACTCGAGCCATTGTCTCTTCCAGACCGAGGTCACAGCAGCACTTGCAGTGTAGGTCCTCTCCTGTCGAAGATCAGGTATAGAATGATTGAACAGATAGAAAATGGCGGTCACATCCGCGGCGGTGCGTACCGTCACCGCCGGCGTACATCGTCATTGGCTCCTGGGACCCATAGGGTCCAATGTTAACCAATGCAGCATTGCGCTGTGGTCTTCGACCGCCTACCGCGACGGTGTACAATGCCAGCGCAGTTAGCTCACATCCCATTGTCCCACTTTAGAGGTCAGGCAGCCGCCATTTCAGGGGCCCACATGGCTTCATTTTCAGCTGCGTCACACATACCTAGGCCTAGACTCAACACACATACAGGCCACTTTTTGAGTATGAATGGTGTTCTGTGTAAGCTGTGGGTACGTACCTCTGAGTTGTTTGACTCTGTGCTCGCTGTTGTCCTTCATAGGCGCCGTCCGCTGGGACATGTGAGGAGATGGCGGCATCCTCCGGTGTACCGACCGTTGGTGGACCTGTCGACAATGGAGGAAAGACATGTGATAATCACATACAGGCTTGACCGTGCCACAATCCAGGAACTGTGTACCCAGCTGGAGCCAGACCTGATGTCAGCTATCCGCCATCCCACAGAAATCCCCCCTCAAGTGCAGGTGCTGTCAGTGCTCCATTTCCTTGCAAGTGGACCATTTCAAACAACAGTGGCCATAGCATCAGGGATGTCCCAGCCTCTGTTTTCCAACGTGTTGTCCAGAGTGTTGTCTGCCCTGCTGAAACACATGCAGAGCTACATCGTTTTCCCTCAGGTGGAGGATTTGCCTACGGTGAAAGGTGATTTCTATGCCCTGGGACATATCCCCAACATCATAGGTGCCATTGATGGGACACATGTGGCTTTGGTACCCCCCCACAGGAGTGAACAGGTGTACAGAAACCGGAAGAGTTATCATTCTATGAATGTACAGATGGTATGTTTGGCAGACCAGTACATCTCCCATGTGAATGCCATGTTCCCTGGCTCAGTGCATGACGCTTACATCCTGCAGAATAGCAGCATCCCTAATGTGATGGGTCAACTCCAGAGGCACCGTGTGTGGCTATTAGGTGAGCACCTGGAAGCTAGTCAGTGGAAATGGTTGTCTGGGTCTGGGGATATCCCTCCAGGTTAGTGTTTGTCTAACAGTTGTCCCTCGCCATTTGCAGGTGACTCTGGTTACCCCAACCTGTCATGGCTACTGACCCCAGTGAGGAATCCCAGGACAAGGGCAGAGGAACGCTACAATTAGGCACATGGGCGAACTAGGAGGGTGATCGTACGCACCTTCGGCCTCCTGAAGGCGAGGTTCAGGTGCCTCCATATGACAGGTGGATCCCTATTCTACTCACCAAAGAAAGTGTGCCAGATCATCGTGGCCTGCTGTATGCTTCACAACTTGGCTTTGTGACGACAGGTGCCCTTTCTGCAGGAGGATGGTCCAGATGGCGGTGTTGTTGCAGCTGTGGAGCCTGTGGACAGTAAAGCGAAGAAGCAGAGGAAGAAGACATGGACAACAGGGACTCAGTGATCCAGCAATATTTCCAGTGAAACACATGTACTTATACACTACTACTTCTCTACTGTCTGTCTTTTTCACCCAGTGTATGGTCACTGAGTTGTCACTTTCCCTTACGATTTCACAGATCTGGGTCCCACAGTGTGACATCTGCTTTGATTCCTCATGGACTAGAGCTGTGTGACATAGGTATGTTGACATTACAGATAAAATAGCTTTTTGCCACAGTTATTGCTAATACAGTATTCCGAAATCACAGACAGACTCCAGATTGTTTTGTGCTTTAAGGGTGTTTATTTTAGTGCTCAAAATTGGAGGGGGTAGCAAAATGGTGAGGGGTGATGGCGGAGGAATGTCCATGGCAGAGTCCAGTCTATTAGTCTCACAGGTGCATTGCCCAAATGGGCTTAGGTAGTGGAGCTGGGGCAGTTTAAGGATGGACAGGGTGACAAAGTGGGACAGTAGGATGACAATCAGGGTGGTCTCATTTCTTGGCGGGGTCTTGGCATCATTCTCTGTCTTGTTCCTGGATCTCAGGGACCGTTTGCGAGGTGGTTCTCCCTCGGCAGGGGGTGGGGTGCTGGTGTGGTGGTCCTGTGGCAGTGCCTCCTGTCCACTAGCACCGGCGGAGGTGGTGGGCAGTTCATCATCCAGGCTAGGGTCAGGGGCCCCTTTTAGTGCCACAGTGTCCCTCCTGGTGTTGAGTACTTCCTTCAACACCCCTACGATGGTGCCCAGGGTGGAATTGATGGTTCTGAGTTCCTCCCTGAAGCCCATATACTGTTCCTCCTGCAGGCGCTGGGTCTCCTTAAACTTGGCCAGTACCGTTGCCATTGTCTCCTGGGAGTGGTGGTATGCTGCCATGATGGAGGAGAGGGCCTCATGGAGAGGGGGTTCCCTGGGCCTGTCCGCCCCCTGTCGCACAGCAGCCCTCCCAATTCCCCTGTGTTCCTGGGCCTCCGTCCCCGGACCGTGTGCCCACTACCACTGCCCCCAGGTCCCTGTTGTTGTTGGGATGGTGGGTTAGCCTGGGTTCCCTGTAGTGGTGGACACACTGCTGGTTGACGTGTCCTGGGGATGGAGGTATGGGCCCGCTGGGTGGGTGCTGTGCTGGTTTTTCCAGAGGGGGGAAGGTCTGTAGTGGCCTGTGACTGGGTGTGGGGAACCGACTGTCCCGAGGTCCCCGATGGGCCTGGCTGGTCATCTAGATCCAGTTGGACAGAGGTGCTGTCATCACTGTGGGCCTCTTCTGTTGGTGGTGTGGACATGTGTGGACCCTCCTGTCCGGTGACGTTGGGTAGGGGTCCTGCAGGGGTATAAAGGCATGATTATTGCATCAGTGTGTGTCAAGGTGTGCAATGGGTGGTTGACCGTGTACCCCAGTGCTAGCATTCCTGTGTGGGACCTTGTGTGATGATGGTTTAGGGGGATGTATGGGTATGTGCAGTGGGCATGCTTTAGTGATGGGTGTCCATGCTTTGGTGTTGCATGCAGGGCTTGGTGTTGGGATGGGTGGTTTGTGATGTTGGGACATTTGTGAGGTGTTGGAGTGATGGGGGTGAGGGTGAGGGTGGGGTATGTGATAGCATGCAGGTAGGGTGGGGGATGTAATAGTTAAGATTTGACTTACCAGAGTCCATTCCTCCACCTACTCCTGTGAGGCCCTCAGGATGCAGAATCGCCAAGACCTGCTCCTCCCATGTTGTTAGTTGTGGGGGAGGAGGTGGGGGTCCGCCGCCAGTCCGCTGAACCGCCAGGTGGTGTCTTGAAACCACAGAATGCACCTTCCCCTGTAGGTCGTTGCACCTCTTCCTGATGTCCTCCCGATTTCTTGGGTGCTGTCCCACTGCGTTGACCCTGTCCACTATTCTTCACCATAGCTCCATCTTCCTTGCAATGGAGGTGTGCTGCACCTGTGATCCGAATAGCTGTGGTTCTACCTGGACGGTTTCCTCCACCATGACCCTGAGCTCCTCCTCCGAGAACCTGGGGTGTCTTTGCCCTGCCATGGGGTGGTGTAGGTGATGTGTGGGGTGGTGTGTGGGGTGATATGTGTGCTGATATGTAGTGGGGTGTTGTGTGAGGTGCGTGGAAGTTGTGTGGGTGATGGTGTTGTGTGCCTGTGGATGCTAGTGTTGTTGATGGTGGTGTCTCTCTCTGGCTTTCGTTCGTGAATTGTGGTCGTAAGGGTCTGTGGGTGATGTGGGTATGTGTTTTATAGTGTATTGAGTGTGTGGGAGTGGTGTGTGTATGTGTATCAGGTGTGTGTATTTTGAATTGTCCAATGTGGCTGTGTTTTGTAAGAGTATGTGTATTTTGAGCGCTGCGGTGTGTACCGCCAAAGGAATACCGCGGTTGAAAGACCGCCGCGTGGATTCGTGTGTCATGATAGTGTGGGCGTATTTCTGTTGGCGTGACGGTGGAGGTTTTGTTATCGCCAGTTATCACTGACCTTTGGTGCAGCGGACTTGTGTGGGTGTCTGAATTTTGGCAGATTCCGAACTGTGGGTCATAATAGCTGTGGCGGAATTCCGCGGCGGTGTGTTGGCGGTCTTCTGCACGGCGGTAAGCGGCTTTTACCACCAATGTCATAATGAGGGCCATAGTCTTTTAGATAAGCAGTGCTTCTCGTTTTCCGATCAGATCTCCTTAAAGATCCACCAGTGGGGCTGTCATCTTTTCTCAATCTTGAGTTGCCATTCTCTTCCGCATCAAGCAAATCCTTCCCTTTATACAGGACGACACAGTTAACATTCCATACACGATGTTCGTCCGTTCTGATGGCATTGTTGAAGATTTTAACGACCTTCATTGGTTTAGATAATCTGTTGCCACCAGACTGAAAACCTGGCTGCTTTATCATGACCCAGTCTCCCACATTTACCTTGGTCACTTTAACAGAATGTTTATGATCAAAGTACATCTAGCGACTGTTCGCTTTGACATTTTCTCTTTCCTTCCTGATATTATCATCAACAGTTAGATTGTCATAACCCACGATGGTTCAAGTATAGTATTGGGGCGTCTACCCCTAAACAATTCAAAAGGCGAAAAACTTGTAGTAGTATGGGGCGTGAATCTGTATACACTCATTCTTTTGATAACCTCCTCTTGCCAACTCCTACCATCACTCTTCGGCAAGGAAATTGTTTCTTTCAGCACTCTATTGAATCTCTCAATCATTCCATTAAATTCTGGATGACACAGGGCGCACTTCTTGTTCCGTGTGTCACAGTCAGTAAGAAACAACTCCATTTCTTTAGAAATTAACTACACTCCATTATCAGTAAGTAACGTCTCAGGAATACCTTCCCTCATGAACAAATCTTTTAAAAACTTTACAACATGTCCAGTTTCAATACCTCTGGAGAAACAAATTTCAGGCCAACGTGAAAACATATCTATCACAACAATGACATAGATTTCTTGCCCTCCATTATGTATGGGCCCTAAAACGTCTAAAGCAATGTCTTTCCATGGTTTGTCCAGGCGATCTCTTATCCCCATCGGTTGAACTTTGGGCTTCCTGCTTTTCTCACTTATGGCACACTGCATACACTCCTTTACCAGGCGTTCAATTTGGGCATCCATACCTGGCCACCAATAGCTAGCCCGTAGTGTCTCCTTTGTCTTAGAGATACCCATATGACCCTCATGAGCCTTATTGAGTAAGTCCAACCTCAGCTTAACCGGAGGAACCAGCCTCGTACCACGAAGAAGTAGACCCTCCATAGAGGCTAGTTGATCCATAACCATCCAAAAATCCTTGCACAGATCTCCTCCTTGACTCTTCTGTGACCAACCATGACTTATTAGGTCAATGACCTTTTGTAGGGTGACATCACCTCCGATCTCTTCGAGCCACCTATCTTTTGAAATAGTTTCGTAATCAAGTTCACACACATCAAACTGGTCCTCAAAGGTATCACTGTCAGTGTGATTATCCCTGCCTTCATCTACTAACCTGGACAAGGTATCAGCAATTATATTTTCTACAGCCTAGGAATGTATCTTACTTCGAAGTTATACTCCTGCAAGTCAATCACCCATCTAGATATCCTAGAAGATATGGAATCTTTGCCTCTCTTATTGAAAACCTCGCACAAAGGTTTGTGATCAGTCTTAATTATGAATTTCGTACCCCATAGAAATCTTTTAAGTTTCTTCACGGCCCAATGTACTGCGAGGGCTTCTCTTTCAATTTCTGAATACCTAGATTCAGCACCTTTGAGTCTTCTAGATAGAAACATAATGGTGTTATCTTGGCCACACCCATCTTGCTGTAAGACTGCACCCAGGCCTTTTAGGCTGGCATCAGTAGTTATTATGGACTTCTTTGGATCAAAATGTTTACGTTTAGGGGCTAAGGCCAACTTGTTCTTGATCAATTTAAATTCCTTCTCACACTCCTCACTCAATACAAAGTTTGTACCCTTTCGCAATAAACACCTCATATTATAAGTAACCTCAGCGAAGTTCTTAACAAACTTATGATAGTACTCCACCATCCCTAGAAACCGCTTAAGTTCTTCTTTAGAGGTGGGAGGAACCATGTTTTGAATAGTGCCAACCAATTGTTACCTTCCACTTCCTCAATGATACCCTGATCTCTGAGTTTGTTCAGTTCCATCTGCACTTCCTCTCGTAAGTTTACCAGAATACTTCTTACCTTGCTACAAACCGGCACTGACCCTGGACAGATTTTAATTTTGTGCTTATAACCCTTTAAACAACCCAATTCACTTTTAAATACCTTAGGTAAATCAAAACGAAGGGCTTGTTGTAAGTCCAAATCTGTTTGGTGTGCCACTGCATTGACAGGGGTTATGTCTTCAACACAATAGGATTATCCAAAGTGGGATCTAACATAATTCCTAAATGCCTTTGATGCCACCAACTAATAATACAATTGCCCTTCTTTGAAACATAAATCTTGCCATAGATGTGGCGATCCTTATATTCAATTAAGCCTATGAAGTATCCATGCAATGGAATAAGTTCACCTCCATAGGCGCATGGCTTAATATCAGGATTTAGTAACACGAGCGTGTCTTTCAAATGAAGGTGGTAAAAATCATTAGAGATAATTGTGATCTTGGCACCAGAATCAAATAAAACTCTGGTTCTTTTGCCTTAAACCTGCATAAAATGAAGGGGACCAACACATTTACCAGTTTCTATTTGCAAGACAATTTGCCCACAATCGAAATCTGCAGGGGATACTTCTTCACTATCTTTGGTACTGTTCTCATATACAGATTGCTTAGATTTTCTTAACTTGCAAACTGAAAAGAAGTGACCCCGTTTCCTACAAGAAGTACATATTGCATTAATAGCGGGACAGCTCTTATCATTTGCAAAGTGGCCCAACGTGTCACACCTGAAGCACCTTTTATCTCTAGTAGGTCCCTTGTTATTCTTCAGTTTAACACTCAAAGAGGTACCAGTGTTTTTTGTAACCACACACACCTGATTGGGCACATCGTTCTTGATCGCATCCACACATTTCAATGAATGTTTGAATTTCTTAGTAATAACCAGCACTTCTCCAAGGGGAGGATCATCTCTAAGCCATAGCTCCTCATGTATTTTCTCAATGTGACACCCCAACGTGAATTGATCTCTGATTCTCTCGTCTGTAAAAGCTCCAAACTTACAGGATGAAGCAAGACGTCTGAGATCTGTAACATAATTTTCAATGCATTCACCTTCTCTTTGTAAGCGTTTCCCAAAGTAGTAACGTTCTAAAATTGTGCTGACCTTGGGAAGATAATGGATATCCAATTTGCGTATACAAGTTTCATACTCATTAGGATCTATTGCCTCACTGTCAGGAATGTCCGGCAAATGGTCAAACACCTCTTGACCCTCCAAGCCCAGACAGTGAAGCAACAGAGCAGTTCTCCTTTCAGCACTCAAGGAGGTTCCACAAACTTTTGCATACCGCTCAAATACTTTTTTCCACTTAGGCCATTTAATGGGTGGCTCCCCAGGAGATGACAGGAAAAACTGAGGTGCTGGTACGTTCTGCATAATGGGAGAAAATATTATGCACAAGTTGAAACTGATACCAGAAACTAAAACATGACAGAATAAAAGTGCCGCTGAAACCAATAGAAGTTCATAGTTCAAGCGCAGCAGCTACACGCCAGAAAGCTGTGCACCTCAGTGAAATCTTTAAGCTGTGCACATCAGCGAGATCCTTAATAACAGAGATGATGATGATCCACGAGGAAGTAAGTCAGAAACTGCGCGCTCCAGTAGAATCCTTTGTACAGCACAGCGGGAAAATGAGGGAAGTACTGCCGTAATGTAGGGAACAAAGCAGAAAGAGCAAGGCAGAAACTGTGCCCTCCAGCAGAATTATTTGTACAACACAGTGGGACAATGAGGTCAGCACTGCAGCAATGTAGGCAACCAGGCACGAAGATAATAGCGGCGTGGCGATCTCTCTAGACCGTAAAGAACTAATTTTGGAAAAGCGGCAGAGTCACCAACACACGAGAAGTAAAAATTTTCCTATCACAGTCTCTCAATATTTTATTTATATACATTCTTTTTTTCCTCTTCTTCCCTTTTTTTTTTTTTATAGCTGAGGGAAGCTAATGGCGTAGAAATTGAATTACAGTCAATGGTTGTTGAGGTAACGTTGAATCACAACCTTGAAGAGTCGAGTGTTTAGGAAGAAAAGCACTCCTGGAGTCAGCTGTGAGGAAGTCCAGGGGCGCGTGGTCCCGTTCCTAATGAGACGCTTCACGCGCCTGGGTTGAATATAAATAAACAGTCAATCGTAAAAAAACACTCTTGGAGTCAGCTGTGAGAGATTCCAGGGAGCGCGTGGCCTGGTTTTTAAGGAGACGCTCCACGCACCTGGGTTGAATATAAACAAGCAGTCAACCGTGAAGGGATAATGAGGCACGCGCACCCGGCTTGAATTAAGGTAAGCAGTGAAGCATGAAGGAAAATGAGGCCACCCAGAGCGCTAAATGTATTGAAATAACATACCTTCTGGAAGCCGGTTCAGAAACATACACGCATGGGGAAAAGTCAGTTATTTTAAAAGAGAGAGCGCTCTCCACATACCGATAGGAACGTGGTTATGTTGAGCTTCTGGTATCCCATCCTTGTCGCCAGTGAAGAAGGTACTCGGCCTGAAATGAAGGTAGCACAGAACGCTTGTTTATTTAGTTACAAAGTAACTGGGTAGCAAAGCTCATCCATAACAGAGAGGAGAGGTGGAGAGCTTCGCACCGACCACTTATCTCGCTGCTCTCTCACATCAGTCTCCTGTATTCCACACCGACATCAATGTTGACATCACCGTGGAATACAGAGATTACTGAATACCACACAGTGCTTAGGTGTTCACCTTGATTCCACTGCATGCTAACACTAATACTGTGTTGACTGTATCTACCATAGTTTTGTTTTCCTTACTCTACATACATGAGGTCATCCAATTGTTGTGGAATAGTGGGTGCTTCTCATTTTTGATGAAATAACTCAAATAACACGACAGCTGTATTAATGTATTCAATCCATCAATCAAGAAAGGGTATCTCATCAAATACTCAATGGGCGACTAAGCGACCATTGCACTAAGGCTTATTATTCAAACAAGTAGGGTTTATAACCTCTGCAAAGCGTAAGTTACTCTGTGTGTCTGAGACTGTCAGGATGGAATTCCAAAGAGAGCAAATAATACTGATGAATGTTTTCCCAGTAGCTTTCTTAGTAACTGTTCATGATGGTATCAGTAAATTCTTATTAGAACATTGCAGCACAAAAAGAGGGCAGTTTGGATTATGTTGTTCCTTCAGATAGCTAGGGGCAAGCCCTTTAAATTAACAATGCATGGCAGTTAGGGATTGCAACACAAATCTAGATGCCATTGACATCAAATGAAGATTTCTAAAAGGTGATGAAATATGTTTTGACTTAAGAAGATTACCAACTGGTCCAGGTACTATGGGCCTCATTTTCAAGGACATGCCGGCACGCTGTGCCGCCAGTGGATCATTTTGTTTTATGCTCCTGTAGCACAATGTTCTGGCCCATATTTACAAGGCCACAAAAAGCCACCTTGTGTGGTTTATCATGGCCTTGTAAATATGGCCCCCTTATAAGCATAACAATGCGTGAAATGGGCAATCCATGGGTGTTGATATGGGTGTTCCCAGCAACACCCAGGGAACCTGTCAGAATCTGATGCATTCCCAGATTTACAAGGTGCCAGAGGAGGTGTTAAAGTGGTGCAAAGGGAAGAAATAACATTATTGCTCCCCATTTGTTCCTCTTTCTATGTGTGCTGCATTCTGCAACACACACTGAAAAAGGAAAACACCATTAATGATTGTTTATGTGCAGGAAGGTGTCCCTTCCTGCACCTAAACAATCATCCCTCCAACTCAGGCACCCTTGCACCATGGCCTGTGTTGTCACTAGGCAGCACAGAGGAAAGTACAGGGATGCTTCATATTTCTGTAAATACGATGCATCCCTGCACTTTCGAAATGGCGCAGCGCAGTGCAGCAAGCTGGCTTGCAGCACTATGCTCTGTCATTTCCTTGTGAATGAGGCCTTAGGTTTGAAAGAGTTTGTACTTTATGTTCGATTTGAAAGAGCCTGCCTAGACAGCGTTTCCATAGTTAATTTTGCCAATCAAAGTTTTAGCATTACTGTTCTATCCTTCCAAGCAGAAGGTACCTAGTTTTACAGAGAAATATGATATGCTTATTAGATTTAGACTCACATTATTGCCATGGCAGTTGTGGACATTATTGCACGGAATTTCAGCTGCAATAACCCAAACTGAGTAATAGGTGGTGTACTATGTTTTACCAAATGCTCTTCACTGTGAGTGAAAACTCAATTTTCAATACATTTGGACTCAGCCAGTTGTCATTTGCTATGCAGCTTGTTCGATAATCACATCACAGTACTTGGTTTTAAGTACATAAAACATACAACGAACAATACAGACAAGCAGAATATAAATACAATAAAACATTAAATTACAGTTTAAAAGGACAATCAGGAGATCATAGCTGCCCATATCATATTGAAACACCCCCTATGTCTTTTAATACCGTAAAAGATTATATATAAAAATCACAATAGTAAAAAAAACATAGCATCTCTCGTGGAAGGTATCAGACAGTATGCTAGAATCTGTATGAATACACCTGAGCTCAGAAAAGCCTGCAGGCCAATGGCCATACAAATATCGATAGTAAGAGTAGTCATCAGGAAGCAAGTAGCATGTCCTGTACAGTATATAAAAATTAGCTTAAAGGTGCTTAGTGGCATAATAATATATACAAATGAAGTGAGTGTGGTATGTATATTGCGCTAGGCTGTAAAAATTGGTTGCAGGTCCACACAGGGGAATATGTCAGGTGGCAACCCCGGAGGGGCCAGACAACTTACCCCAACACTTTGGTTGTAATGATTCAGCTTCAATGGAGATATTTGGCGACTGCAGAAACAACTGGCTGTAATGTCTCAGTGCGCAGGATTCCAAGCGCTACATAGAGCTGCCTACACTCAAGCTGTCTACAGATCAGAATGATCTAGCTTTTCCTTGTGCTGCATATTCAGGAGAGAAGAAAATAAATTGTGGTAATGTTTCTCCTGCCTGTAGACACTCTGGGTGGAGAGTAGACAGATCACTTTTAGGTTTCCATTTGGCGGATAGAGGTAAAAGAGGTAATGTACCATAGCAGAATTGAAGGTACAATCGTGTTGCAACTGGTGAGAAGATAGAGTCTAGAGAGGATTCAAACTCAATTTGAAGCCTGAAGTCAAGGAAGTTACAGGTTAGGGGCCCTTGATTCGCATTCCTTACTTCCCTGTCCCAACTATACACCCAGAGAGCTTCCTTAAGTGTGTCCCTGATTATTTTTGTCATACTGATGTTATCAAACGAAAACTCTTCTAGGCCAAACTGAGACAAAGAGTCCTTTACTCAGCCTGCCCAATTGATTTTGCCAAATGTATCTAATGACATTGCTTCTTTAAAGGCATTATAATATTTTTCTAGGGCTGTGGTGTACTTCAGCCTATGCCAGTATAGTCTCAACTCAACTGGGTCTTGTGTACCATTGGCTTAATGCCCATATCCTGGCATAGTGGTAGTAGGGGTGTACTTTTGGGAAGGCTAACCAGGGCTCTTAAAAAAGTGTTTTCAGCTACACCAAGTTGGGTTAGACTTGAAGTGCCCCTCAATTCTGCTCCATACAGAGCACTGCCCTCTGCCTTTGCTCGGAAACACTTTTACAGCAGGAGAGGTATGCTTGACTTGAGAAGACATGTGAAGTCTTATGATAGCTGAGGCTTGGTGGATTAGATTCAAGCTGCTTTTTTAACATAGGAAGACCATGACATAGCCCTAGTTTAATTCCAAGGTAATCAAACTCAATACCCCTAGCTAGAGGCTTTTCTTCAAGCATTGTCATGCCCCTAAATGATCTATGGGGGCTCATTGTCATGAATTTTGCTTTTGAGTTGTTTATCACAAAATGTTTATCACAAAATGTTGCAAACCTATCCACCAGCGATTGCAGGCCACTTGTGGTGTTAAACACCAAGAAGGTGTCATCTGCAAAAAGCAGCAAATGTATCTTCTGGCTGGCCACCTTAGGGGCATCACACTCACTATCCTCAAAATTGGCGACCACATCATTAAGATGCAAAGAGAATAGAATTGGGGCGTGCACGCACACCTGGAGAAGACCTTTGTGTACTCCTATCCGTTCTGTTAATTCACATGTAGTACCCCATCGGACTTGAGCAGTCGCAATAGAGTGTCCAGGAGGTCAGAGGGAACACCATTTTTCCTCAGTACCTCCATTAGTTTACAATGAGGGACTAAGTCAAAAGTAGGTTTTATGTCCATAAACACTAAGTACAGGTGAGCCTTCTGGAGGACAACTGTCTTCCAGAAGATGGTAATGGTCAGGAACCTAAAGACCAGGTCAATAGTGCTTATCTGACTCCTAAACCCTGTTTGCAAATATAACAAGGATTGGTGCTCCTCTATCCATAGGTCCAATTCGTTTCAGAATCTACCTTTAGAAAAACTTTTAAACTACACCAATAGCATTTATTGGTCTGCAGTTCAAAGGGGAATCCCTTGGGCCCTTTTTGTAAATCATGACAATTTCTGCGGCCTTCCAGTGGCAAGGATATCTGCCCTCTCCAATATGGTGTTTGACAGCTTTTTTATGTATAGGGCTTAGTTGTCAATGTGTGAGAGGAAAAGATCCTCTGCAACGCCATCAGGCCCAGCAGCTTTACCAGCCACAAAGATCTTGATTGTAAACATGGTCTTGCTCATCTTGATCTTTAGTGGGATGGGGGTGGTAGCTTGTCTTGCCAAGTTTGAGGGTGGATAGAGTCTACTAGGAAATATGTAGCACTTTGTACCCCGTTTGCTAAAAGCCGCCAAAACCTCCTAGTAACTTTGGAATTAGCAGCCTCATAGCTGTCTTCCCAGACTTGCATATCCCAGTCATGCTGTGCATTCACTTGGGCCAGTTTATACTCTTTCCGCTAAGCTCTAATAAAGCTAATATCACCAGACTATAGGGCTTGGCGAAGCTCAGCTTTTCTATGGCTACAATCTTTATTAAACCAGGTGTGGCCAGGTCTAGCAGCCGTACAAGTAAACACATGACGGCATATAAAACATTTGACTAAGATATTGAACAATTTCCCATGTATCAAAAGGACTGCTGTTTTTCTGTCCTGCAAGAGGGTAGGGTTGTCTAAGTCAATTATGGCAACCATCAAAGCCCTATTCATCCTAGGTCTAAGGTCCAGTTGGACGGCTACACTGTCCCATTTTACCCTACAGCTATTGTTGGAAGGGATCAGATCAGTAGCTAGTGATAGTGGAATATTTGGCATATGGTTGAATATACCCTTTAGCAAGCAATGGATGGCTTTGTGGTCACTATCATTTGGTGAGTACCTTTATATCAGCCAGGTTTCTCCAGACAGAATGAGCAATCAGGATATAATCAATTCTGCTGGTATGGCCCAGGCGATTAAAGGTATGGGAAGCTGGGGATCAGATGGTGTATGGTCATTACATGCCCTCAGACCGTAAAATAATGTGAAGGACAGTAGCTAATAAGCAGTGTCTGTCCATCGCTTCATTGGGGTGGTATTCAGAGTGGGAATACCCCATTCCTCGTCTTCTGCATCAGAGGGGGAGGGGCTATCATTAACAATGGGCTTGTACGTGGTGTTAAAGTTGCCCATGATAATTAGGGAGTCATGTGTGTCATCCCTATGGGCAATGAGTTGTAGTGTTGATGTCTCACAACCCCCTCTCACCCCATGATTACAAACATTGTATAAGTAATATGGACGTGAATCTTCCCTTGTGATAGTTATGCCTAAAAGTGACATGAGAGGTGATAGAGAGAAAGTGCAGTTTGACATTAACGGCAGCTCATACCCAAGCAAGAAGGTCACCAGAGGGTGGCCCCTTCCAGCATGGTAAGCAGGGATATGATAGTTAACATAACCTAACCTGTGAACAGGATCAAGCCTCCAAGTTTCTTGGAGGAGGCATACATCAAACTGATCTATGAATGCTCCCCAAGACGGGTCACCCAGCTTTGATTTCACACCTGCAATATTTCAAACAGGATATCAATGGTATTGAGGTTCTTGATGGATCTTTCTTGGTGGACTCAGAGGCACTGGCAGCTGATCAGTGTGGGATGTAATGGACTCTAATGAATCGGTGTTTGGCTGAAGTGCCTCATAGTTAATGGGGTGCCCCCCGTTCCCCAATACAACAAGAAAAGCCTATGTCTCCCAGTCAATCCACCATAGATGTACCCAAAACCTCTGATGGGATGGAAAATGTAGATGGATGTAGACTTGTGGGTTGAGTTTTAACTGGATCGGGTGCTGAAAGGAGGCTCATTGTGCTGATCTATTCCCACCAGTCCCTCTGTCAGGAAAGCGGACTTCAAATTATCTTAATATAGTCAAAGGTCCCTGCATGTTCTTTGGGGTCATGGAACTGTGTAGCGTGCAAAGTATCAAGGTGAATATTAGAGTAACAGTTACACACTGACCATATTTGATGTATAAAATTTTTTATCAGGGACTCCTCATCTTCTTGCATTCCCAGGGCCAATTTAGAAATGTACACATGGCCTAAGTTCCCAGCCTTTTCCACCCTCTCCCATCTTAGTGCCTCATTTGAGCCTATCCTCGACAGAAAAAACGTCTTTGATCAACCCACCTGTGGTTTTGGCTAGATACCTAGGATCGGCTACGCCATCTGTGGTTTATCATGGGCACAAAAGGGGGGACAGGAAGAGATCTTGAGGATCGATCTAGTATTGCATGAATCAAAAGTAGGGTGGTAAATATGCAGTGTCTCAGGATGGTATATAGCCCTGTCATTCTTCCATCTATTTCTTTCATTGATTAGAGACTAGTAGGTAGAATCTGATACTTGTGAAGAAGATTTAGTACTAGATGGTTTTGCACAAGTTTTCAAATCCCTTATATCTGACGATAGCGTTGCCAGTTGAGATCTGAGATCTATTACCGCTGCCTATAGCCTCTTACCAAAAACACAATACTGGCAGTGTCTATGTTAGTGTCACTTGAAGCCATTTCAGAGGCTACAACATGCTAGGTGATAGAATCCAAAGCATATCTCTCCTTCGCAGGACCCTTATCGGTGTTATGACTTCGTGAAGATGATGCAAGGATAAAGTATCTATTCAAACACAGAATCAGGGTATATAGTGGCACAGGATTGTGGCCATTAGCAGCAGTTTTAGGAGTAGTAGTGTTAGGGACAGCCAGCAGTCCATCAGTGGTCAGGGCAGCGTCAATGTTTTCAGGTGCATTTGGGATTGAAGGATTGGTCTTTTTTCCACAGGGGCAACTTTTTCCAAGGCTTTGCTTAAAATCAGGTTGTTAATTTTATCTGCTTGCAGAAGTGTTTCGACTTCTTCGATTAATGTATCTATGTCCTCGAGTGTTGTGGAATCTTGCAGCCTACCTGAAGTGTCGATTGGAGGGAGCTTGGAATTTTTGTTCCTCTTCCCATGTAGTGTGTCTGTAGCCTTGCGTTTGCTCATTGCAGCGCCCTCATTTAAACAGAAAGTTTGAGTACAAACAAGTAGAAATGCTTTATAGCAACCTTGGTGTGGTTAGTATGGAAGACAGAGGCAGCATCTAGAATATAGCCTAGAATATCACATTTGCCCCCTCCAAATAAGACCACACAAATGCTAAATGAAGTTTCGGTGTAAAACTTGAGGCAGGCCACTCAGATGGGAGTGGGAATCAAGTGACATCACCAGCACTGGGGTCTCCAGTTCAAGTGTCTGCAACTGACAAAGACAATAGGCACAGCATCCCTAAGAAAAGACAAGGGGGCATATTTTAGAGCCCCTGGCGCCACCTTAGCACCGCATATCGTCATTTATTAGATGCTAAGGCGGCACTAATGTGACATTTTCCCTGCGCCATATTTACTAAGTGCATTACGCCACTTTGTAAACCCTTGTGCCACATTATGCCTGGGCAAGACATTATATATGCAGATTTCCTTGCGCCAATTTGTTTGGCACTTTTAACGCCTGCTCAGAGTAGGTATTAAAAGAGGGCATACCATTATTTATAATGGGCCCCTATGTACTCTGCTGGAGTAGTGCCAGAATGTTGGCACTACTCCTGCAGAGTACATCGATAATGTAAAAAAAAACAAATTATGCTTTTGCCCCCTACTCTGAGCCATTGTGCACCGAATTTTTAATACGATGCACACATGGTGACAGTAGGGGAGCGCGAAGGGACGCAAGGAAAGTGTTGCTGCACTGGGTGTGTTGAAGCAGATATGCTAATTAGAAATGATTAATAAATGTTTATGTGTTTTGATTAACAAAAGTTCATAGAGAAATTAATTGTAGAGAAAAATTAATGCGCACGTTTGAGAATGTGCCAACGGAGAATGGCCGCCACTCATACAAACTTATACTAAAATGATTAAAAATGTGTGAAATAATGAAAATATGTAATAATAATGTAGTAGTATGTAATATTGAAATGTATAACCTATGTTTTGCATTACATTGTAGAGTTAACTTAGCCAAAGTTGTGGCCTAGTTGCCAGGCCTCATGCAGAAGCTGAATTATTAGAGCATGCTGGAGGAAAGCAAATGTGTTAAACTAACCTTGACCACTTGCGTTAATAAAATCTGCTTAGCTAGAATTTTCTGCAATGTACCGACGAACAGGAGATGAGCGACTAGAATATGTAACAACTTTGGTGTAAGACAGACTCGATGTACTTTCCCAGGACTTGAACAATAGAGCCACTGACTGGAGAAGAAGATGCAGCATTTTCGATACCTGATGAGCCGGATGATGAGGACATTGTACAGTGAACCAATCAATGAACTGAGAACGGCGAAATACTAGATTTCATAGATTTTTAGAATTGAATGTATTGGGTAGCGTCACATATGGTGATTAACTGACCAAGTAGGAATTAGGGGGATGGACTGAAAAACTCTAATAAAAAGTCATGACAAGGGGCTAAAGCTTCAGATGCAAGGGGAGAATTGATGACGTCAAGAGACGCGGTTCGAGATTCTGTCATTGGGCTCATGCTCTTGAGAGCCTGATGCGTTGCTCGTCGATTGATGACCTGAAGACAAAGACTGACTTTGTTGCTGATCCATGGTGGATAGGTAGCTATGACAATGTGACTGATTAACTTTTGTGCCTTTTCTTCTAGGTACCAACTGCGCTGTTTTTATAGTTTTTCTCTTAGCTAGATGGTTTCCAAATTCATGTTTTCTAAATTGTTTTTGCATGAAGACCCACATGCTAAATGCTAATCTGGGTTAGGTAAGGGTCCTTTGGGTGACGTTGACAGTGACAAGTGATTGAAGAACTGTTTGCTAAACTCTGCTATTAATATCAATATATTCATCTTTATTAGCTTATGTTGAAGCATTCAAGCATATGTTTTCTCAAGTTCTGATTAGATTAATAATAATAACTTTTATTCAGTATGAAAAAATTCATCCATTACAATAAATAATCTCCAATACATTTGTTAAAAATAGCAATAAAACCATAAATAATAAGAACACCCATCAGGAATAAAAACATATATAACCACATGCATAGAAACAATAAAATAGAAAGATTCATTCTAAAAACTCCACATTATTACGCCAAGTAATAGCTCCCTTCAGGAATGATCCCAGCCCCTTCCACACCAATACATCTGAGGCCATCTGCAGCCACATAAAAGCAGGACGATATTGCACAAAACCCTTGGGCCTTAGGAGAGGTAATAAAAAACGAGTTCTGAATTGTGCATAAAAAACACAAAACAAGGTAAAATGGGGCAAGGTCTGTTGGGACACCCCATCACAGGGGCAGGGTCTAATACATTTGTCCCCATACTGACCTAACGGGAAACACAGATTACTTCTGATGATCCCCAAACGGAAACGGATTATGAGAGACCTTTCCCTCACATCCTTTATCTCTAAGAGATAGCGCTCAGGACCTACCCACATCTTTAACATAATTAAATCCCTGATCGATTTTTTCCGAAGGCCTCCCCCTCCCTCCTGTTCTTCTGGATTCTTAAAAAATTCTCCTTAACCCATTTCTTATCACAACTGGTCAGGCCTTCAGGATAATCAACCAATTCAGGCCGCCTCAAATCACGAGCCATCTTCCTTATGTGCATCAACCAGGGAATATTCTTTACATTGTCACAAGCCAGACAATCCTTTAAGATATCCCTATTCAGAGTGGCATGTTCGTTAGTCCAAATTGAGATCCATAGCAGAAGGGGAGCCAACTGTATAGTGTCCTGCACAAACTCAAGCTCCAGCTCCAAATGAAGGCTAAAACCAGGGATATATTGTCCAACTCCCAATAGCCTTCTACAGAACCGATTTTCTTCCACCGTAAGGGCTCGGGAGTCCCTATACCCCCAAAGTGCAGCACCATACAGCAGGACAGGGAGGCATTTCCGCCTATAAATTTCAAGCAAAGGCTTGATAGGTTTACTACCTACCCTTACAGCAAAGTCAAAAGTTGCGCCAACTGCTGCATGAAAAAGCGCACCCCTTCTGGCAATACAAGGTTTCCAAGATCCTTTCTCATCAAAAATAATCCCTAGGTATGGAAACTCATGGACCCTACTAATAATTAAATCCTCCACCCTTAGCTCCCCCACCCTACTCAAGGGTCTTCCACACACCATAAAATGAGATTTCTTAAAATTGACCTCTAAACCCAAAGCTGACATAAAGGAGGCATAAGCTCTAACTATTTCCTGGAGACCATTCATAGTACGGGCCATAAGGACTGCGTCATCCGCGTACGTTAACACAAGGATATCAGTACCATTCACCTTTGGAACATCCCTACAATGTTTCATCAGAAAATCAGACAATCCATTTGTATATAGAAGGAACAAAGTAGGAGACAGAACACACCCCTGGCGCACACCCCTTGAAAGCTTAAAGGCCTCTGAGCATTCCCCATTCGACCCCACCCTCACAATTGCAACCGTTCCAGAATGTAGATATCGGAGCAACTCTACAATATTAGGATCCAGCCCTAGCTGATTTATCCTTTCCCATAATATAGACCGGTTCACCTTATCGAAGGCACAGCTAAGATCCATAAAAGCAAGATAGAGCGTACCTTTCCTAGCCTGCGTGTATTTGCCGATCAGCATCAGTAGGTTGAGACATTGATCTCGCGTGCCAAGGCCTTCCCTAAAACCATACTGGTCCCGGCTTAAGATATCATTCCCTATCATCCAGGACTCCAGATGCCTTAAAATAATCCGTCCCAGAATCTTCACCGAAGAGTCCAGTAGAGAAATAGGGCGGTAAGACTTAGGATCATTTCAGTTGCCCTTTTTAAACACTGGGACAATACATGCCAGTCTCCAAGAGGCAGGGGTACCCACAGTAACTGCTGCATTAAGGACATTTAAGAGAACAGGTGCCCATAACTGGGGGTTCGCTTTATACAAGTCCATAGGGATCGAATCCGGGCCCGGAGCTTTATTGCTCGCACTACTCTGTATCGCATCCATAACCTCCTGGAGCGAAAACCTAATTGCTAGGTTGGGAGCCATCTCATACTCGTTCTCCCGGTTATTTCTTAGGGGAGAACCCTCAAAAATACTACAAAAGTGAATTACCCAGGCTTCCGGGGCGATGTTACAGCCAAGGCCCTCAGATGTATCTGTTCCAAAGGAACCTCTATTTACCACTTTCCAAAACAGGCCAGGATCCTTCAGAGCTATGGCACGTTCTAACTCTTCCCAGGCCTTATCTTTATGTTTTATCTTGCTATCCCTCAGGGCCCTCTTATATTTCATTCTAGCTTCTTTTACGGGGACCCAATCTCTAGGATGTTTCTTAGTGGCCATCTTCAGGTTTGCCCTTGCAACATAGCAGGTCTTATCGTACCAACCACAATTACGTTTACTAGGTTGGCTGCCTTCTGAAAAAAGGCAGTCTCTCACTGCTGCATTTACTACTGTTATTGCATTCATAACAGTCTTAGGATTAGTAGCCTCTGTCAAGAGTGTGTCCATAAATAAATGTAAATTTCCCCCCACCACCCTTTCTACAACTTTTAGGGAATCCACTTGCTTCCACCCAAGCCGCCTACCCTGGTCCTTTATCTCCACTACTACCGGCCTACCTCGTCCTAATTTACGTAGGGCCCCAGGGAGTTTAAAGGATACTATAAGGGGATTATGATCACTGAAACTCTCCCCCAGCACCTCCCCCCCAATAACCAGGTCTTTCATAGGTGGAGACATAAAAATATAGTCAATAGTGGATTCAGATCCTCTTCCCACATAGGTTGGGAGTTGATGAGTGCCTACGGCTTCTATATCACACAAATTCAGAAGGCCCATCTTCCTGAGTTCCTTGATTAGAACCCTGACTCTGGAGTCCTGCAGACCATCCACTGAATAATCCTCGCAGTCAAAAATAAAGGGATTAACCACAGTACTGAGCCTCCCCATCTTAGCATTAAAGTCTCCAGAGACAATAGCACAGAATTCTATCCCCATCTCCTCCATTCTGTGTTTCAAAACCTGAAGAACGGAAAACAGGGCCCCAATTTGGCATCCCACATCCCACACAGCGTTTTAAAAGTTAACCAGTAAAATATTAAAATTATTAGAGAAAATTACCCATACCAGCAATATACCTTGGTGATTGCAGTTAATTTGAAAAGCACCCACTATCTTAGAGAGGCGTATTAGGGTAACCAAGCCACCTTTTGAGCGGCCACCAAGAGACTTCACAGCTGGAATTGCAAATCTGTTATACCCATCCAACACAGACAACCCCTCTGACCAGGTTTCCTGAAGCATGATCACATCAAAATTAGTCACACACCTAATCCACGCCTGATCAGATAACTTAGCATCATATCCCGCAATATTCCATGAGATAAGTTTACACTGTGGGGGCACCTCTTCCCGTATAGCCAGGGTCTTGGCGCATTGTCAATCCACCCCTTCCAAGGATAAATTACTGTTAGTGACAGTTCGTCTGCTGGTTGCCTGGTGACTATTCTGACCCAGGGGGGGAACCTACCAGAACCCGGAGACACCCCGGCACTCAATCGCATGTGGTCATAAAAATAACCCAAAGGGACCATACCAATTGTACCAGCTCTAAATACAGCAGGGCGGTAGGTAGAAAGGAGCCTTTGACTCAGGGCTGGGTATCTAACATTTATAATAATACAATCTGCATCCCCCACCTTATTTTTGGGCCCAACCCAACCAATTCTTCTGGCAAACAGAATATCATTGAAATCCTTACATGAGAAATCACAGTTCTTACTCAACCAATATCCAGCCTTGTTTGTGAGTTGGGCCGTGGACTCAGTTACCCCAGGGGCAAGAGCAGGTACATTCGTCAACACCACCACATAGGGGGCACAAGCTGGGGGGAGATCCAAACAGGTCAATGCAGGCCTGGCCGTCGGGAGATTCAGATTATTATTCCCAACCAGCTGTTGGTCAGCCCCCCCCGCTACCACAAATTCAGGATCAGGCTGCCTACTACAGCTAGGCCTATTGACAGTCCTATCTGCCCTTAATATAGAAGTGGGTGCAGCCAGCGCAATCTCAGCATGAGCGCCCTGACCCCCAGAATTTCCAGAATTAACCAATAACTGAGATGATTTTCCCAGAGGTCCCAATGGCCCCGCAGCGTCCTCCGGCAGGAGCAACTCCTCACAAGGATGGGATCGCCTGGTCGGGGCCACACATCCACCTACACAGTGCCTCCCCTGACTTCCTTGCACAGATATCAGAGAAACTGCCTTTTCTATGGCCGATAGTTTCGCCACCACGGGGGATAAAATCTCCTGGATCATTTCACGAAATTTTGACAATAAAATAGTAACATCACAACCCAGCTGCTGGCAAGGTGCAGGGTCACTACTCGTACCCTTAGGGAGTTCCAAGGGGGATGTTTTCGACTTGGGGATCGATTTCTTTAAGACCTTTTTTTTACTCGGGAGGGGGGCTATATTTATCCAGGGGGCAGGCCTGGGGAGAAGATAATGAAAGTCTTTTGCTTCTTCTGGAAGGGCCTTGGCCACCAGAACCCTCTGTAGTCTCTATTAGCTCAATTTGAGCAGGTTCAACAGCAACCATAACAGTACCTTGGTCTCCCCCCGGATAAGTCATCTCCACATCCACAACCTCACGAGGACCACTATCTATTGGGGCCAGACGCCAGTCCTCCAGTTCCATGGATAACCTCCTCTCTGGCCAGATCAATCTCCTTCGTTACGACCCCAACAGCTCTTGCAAGGAAGGAGTCCAATGTGGTGGTGCCACTTCCCTGTCTACTGCCGCCACCACCCCCTCCCATGGGACCAGTTAATGGACCTCTTTTCCTGCCCATTTTAACAAAAAGTTTCAATAACGAAATAACAAACAAAACAGACTAATGAATAAAAATTAAAAATATTAAAAACCCACTAGACCCACTAAAAAGGCTCCAAAATGATCCCCTATATATAGTAAATGTATAAATAGTCACCCTCCACTGGAGATGAAAGAGGGGTGGCCCAGCCCAGCCTCAAACGGGCGATGACGGGCCCGCCCTTGGCCCACGCTTTGCCCGGGCGCGTCCCGCGCGCGTCCCGCGGTTGCGGGAGCGCGAAACAAGTTATAAAGGGCTCCAGCCCCCTGTGTTGGTGCCGCCGCCTCCTCTACTGGTGACGCGCTTCCTGCGGTTGCGGGAGCGCGAAACAAGTTATAAAGGGCTCCTGCCCCCTGTGTTGGTGCCGCCGCCTCCTCCACTGGTGACGCGCTTCCCGCGGTTGCGGGAGCGCGAAACAAGTTATAAAGGGCTCCTGCCCCCTGTGATGGTGCCGCCGCCTCCTCCACTGATGGCGCGCTTCCTGCGGTTGCGGGAGCGCGAAACAAGTTATAAAGGGCTCCTGCCCCCTGTGTTGGTGCCGCCGCCTCCTCCACTGATGACGCGCTTCCCTTCCTGATTAGATTATGTTATTGGTGGTTGTTAATAAACTAATTCTGAGCTGATTGAATAAAGTTTGAATTAACCAATGCATTAGAATTGTAACTAATAGGGAAATAAAATTGTTAAAACGTATATTGAGTTGTGGTTATTCATGAAATGTTGATCTAGTTGTCTAATGACTAATGTTCCCCAATAGTGATTGTTGATTGGGTATAGTGCATTCTTGTAGCACTGGTCACTACATGGCTAGGATACTCCATGCGATCCAAAAGGTTCATCAGCCTATACGCGTCCGCTTGTAAGTTTACTTACTAAGGACCAGGCTCGCAAGCAATTTTTGGTAGCAGATTGATGGTTAGTTTCCTTGGAGAACTAGTTATGTGGTGATTAGTTGTTCTGGTGGTAGTTTAAGTTAGGGTTAGTTGTTCATTTTTATGAGGTTTGAATTTTTGTTTTTCATAATGGCAATTGTAGCAAAGATGATGTCCCCTTAAGCCCGGAAATGACTTTCCCAGATCCTGGATCCCGCTAGTAAAGTTGGGTATGTTTTCGGCGTCTTTGTGATAGTGTGAAAGTGATAGGTTGCGCTTGCAAAGGCTTATGCAAATCGCAGGTGAATTGTGATGTATGTGAGGGAAGTAGGGAGTCTGCGTACTCTAGTTGAGGTTTAGTAGGAGTGTGCGTACTCCGCAGTATGAGAGTAGGGAAGTCGTCGAACTTCATATATGTGTGGCGCTTTGTGCTAAAAAATGGTCCACGTGATTGTTGGTGATGTACAAACCCTGCGTGGTCTAAGACTCCGGAGTATATTGACAAGTGTAGGAGACACTTGGTTATATGTTGTAATCTGTCTGGTTTAGTAGGTTGATCGGGCATGGTCAACAAGTAGGTGTGTAAGTAAAGTGAGTAAGAGAAATTTTCGACTGAGATTTGACAAGTCCTATGTGTATCAGGACAGACCCATTGATCAGTTAATAATGAAATTTGTGGGTCGAATTTTGCTTGCGAATGTGGGAGACTGAGATAGAGGAATAGCTGCATGAGCGAAAGGGCCATCAGTGAAAACCTGTAAGGTCTCTGAAGCGATTGTGTACCTTCCTGTAGTAAACCAGCTGATTTGTTTTTGGTTATTGGTTTTTTGGTTAGTGCTCGCGATAATTTTGCATTAGTTCCGTGTGAGTTGAAGATTAGGAGGACCAGCCGCAAGACTTTGTCAGCTGCAGTGTGTGAGTGTGACATCAAATTGAGCCGCGCTGGGATAGGTTAGTTAGTGAGAAGAGTCACTAGCGGGTTGGCAGCCATCCGTAAGAGGCAATTGGACAAGAAAGCGGGTGAAGGGAATCTTGGGAGTAAAAGTTGTTTCCTTATTAAATCGAACAAACAAAAGATAGCAAGATGAAGTTTTTCAAAGTGTTTAGGAGTGCCATGAAGGTCAATAGTTACATTAAGGCGACAGTGGGGGAACCGACACCACCGCAAAATTCGTCGGCATTTATTTAGATGGAGGAGCGAGGCGTCGTGCCATGTCTTTGCTAAAACAGTGGTGCAAATTGACAGAGAAACAGGGAGCTTTAGTGTTTCCAGAGCATGGAACGTTCAATTTGAGAATTTTGGCTCTATTGCGAATGATATTATATGAGACAAAGCCACTTTCGAGACCAGCACAGTTTGAGGCTTTAGCAGTTTAGGAACTCGTAGACAGACAGCAGCAAGAGATGAAGCACCAAAGAAGAGTAAGGAAGGTAGAGAAGTCTCTAGCACAAGCAAGGTGGGATTGGGAACAAAAGAAGTGGAGAATGACAATGTTACAGGGTGTTAGGTTGTTTCCTGCTATCACAGAGGAAGATGAGTCAGAAGACAAAGAGGATACTGACAAGAGTAATAAGAGTTCAGGGGGTAAAAAGAAGAAAAATACTTACATAGAACAAGAAGATTAAGATTTTGAGGAGCTTATTACTCAGATACTGAGGGACCCACCTCCGCCATATGCAGCCCATGAAGAAGTTCCAAGTACTAGTTCTGTTCAGACTGCCCTAGCTCAAGTGACGGGAACAGTGGGATCAGTGCAGACATATAATGGGCAGGTACAAGGGGTAGTGCAGAGTACTCTTAATGCAGTGACTACTTCGGTGGTCCAAGCGCAGATGCACCCACCATTGAACCAGAGAATTTATCCAGATGTACCAATTCTTGAGACAACTTCAAACTTAGTGGTGCCACCAGAGCAAGTGGTTATGAGGCCAATGTTAGTTCAGACTGAGCCGACTCCAATGTTGTTGCCTCAGGCACAGCCACAGTGTTCGCCGCAGTTCACACCAATGACAGGGACACAGTCAGATGTGACACCAGTAATGAACCAGAATATGGGAGTAGTACTTCCACAAAATGCGAGTGTCAGAGCAGCGCCAGATGCAATATCACTACCGATTACTGTTGGACCAGCTGTATCATTATTTGCACAAAATAAGCCGATTGCAGGAGAACAGAGTGAAATGTCACAGAGCCTCGTGAGGAGGGGGATGAGTGATCATGTGCAGGTAATATTTTCTATGGGGCAGACCTTTGATGGATCTAGATCGTTAATGGATCTTAGTCCAATTATTGCACTTCCAGATGCGGTAAATGGCCCAAGTGCAAATCAGAGCTTCAAGCTTTTGATGCCACAAACTCCAGGTGCAGTGGTACAGCAGGTGCCAATGCCGAATGCGAGTAACATCTCGTTACAGGGATTGACAGCACAGCAGTTAAACAAGTAGTTGGATATTTTGAATACTGCTCGAAATACACCCAAGGGTGAAGAGCAGATAAATCATGTAAGGCTGGCTACCGAAATAACGGAGTTAGTTGAGGGAATGATGGGAGTGAATAGGTTAGAATCTTATACAGAAGAAGAGCTGAGGTATTTATATCCGAGGGTTACAAGAGAAGTGCGCAAGATACATCAGAAATTGGCAGACTTGGCAGATAAACATGACATGGAAATTGAGAAAACAAAGCACTTAAAAAGGAGTTACATGTTAGATTTCGGGAAAAAAGATTTTAAACACATGAGGTCAGCAGGGATGAAAGCGAACCTCAGAGAAATATTGCAGAGTGCTCAGATGTGGGGAGCATTAGAAAAGTGGGAAGGCAGGTGGGCAAAGAAGAAGGATAAACAGAAATGAGATTCACAAGAAGGGTCTGAAAGTGTTCAGAGAGAAAAGGATCCAGTAAAATTTTTACAGATGAGGGAAATTCCAGGAGGGCAGTTTGCTCATGTTCCATGGCACAGGAGTGATATTCTGTTATTCAGAAATGATTATCCAAAACTGAGAGAGAAACTGTTTGAGTGGTACCAACAGACAGATAGATTTGTAAAACTTTCTAAATGTCTGTGGGAAGACTTGAATACCTTGATGGATATAGTGGTTCCAGCTGACTTGTTGGTTGAGTGCAAAAGAGCAGTGGATTGGCTGACGAGTGAACCAGAAAGGGATAGAGTTACAGGTGCACCATCACCTGAAGTGATGAAACATTATTATAAGGAGATTGAGTTCCTGAAGACGAGAATTTTGCCTAAAAATATTGACTGGCAGAGGATTGACAGGACAGTGCAGGAAGTAAAGGAGTCGATACATACCTATTATGAGAGATTGCTTACAGCGTTTTTGGAGTACAGTGGTAAAGAAGCAATTGAGCTGAAAGACATGTTGTACTTTGTGATCAGGTTCGTGAAAGGATTGAGACCTGAAATAGTCATTTGATTTGTTGGCAAGCAAAACCGATTGATGAGGTGTTGTTGTATGCAAAATACTGTAGTGATGAGATTGAGTTGAAGCAGAAAAAGTTGAAGGAGAAAGCAATGGTGATGCAAATTAAAGCAGCTTAAACAGGAGTGCAGGAAGCTTTAGTGCAACAGATGCCGCAGCAGCAGGGAACTGTCATGTTCCAACCTCAGGTGAGAGTTAGGGGTCGTGGAGTCAATATGACTTGTGGTCCGGATTTGAGTACTGTAGTGGTTCAGAATGATGTGCAAAGGATGTAGAAGACGTTACTGTGTCATCTGTGCGGAAATGTGGGACACTGGAAGCTGGAGTGTCCGTTGATGGTGCAGGATGGTGTTGTTCAGCAGAGTGGTTATGTCAATACATTCCAAACTGTGAAAGTACCTAGAATGAGAGGACTTAATCCGAATTTTCAGAATAACATGAATCAAGTGCAGAGTTTTTAACCCATGCAGCAGGTGCAAGTGCCACGTGCACAAGTGACACAGTTGCAAACAATGCAGCAGCAGATTTCTATGGTACCTAGACAGCAACTGCAGATACTTCAAGCCCCGATGGAACAGCAACAGATGATACTTACTCCACAGGTCAGAGACAGGACAGAAGTAATGACACAGTGCACCAATTCCCATTGCATAGTGAGAATGAAATAAACGATGAATGGATGAGTGTTAGTTCAGATGAAGAGCCATGTATGCATGCAGCATCCTTGGAGGTAGATCAGAGAGGACCATTTCTGAAAGGAAAGGTAATGGGTCACAGGGTTTCATTCTTAGTGGACACAGGAGCTACACGCTCTACAGTGAGAAGTGCAGAAGTACTGAACTTACCTCTTTCAGGCAGAACAGTTCAGGTTGTGGGAGTAGCAAACAGGCAGTTGACAAATCCGATCACAGATCCAGTACAGGTTTAGATTGGCAACTTCGAGGTACTGCATTAGTTTGTAGTTTGCGACTCAAGTCCAGTATCTCTAATGGGAAGGGACTTACTGTGCAAGACCAAATGTTCCATTAGTTGTTCGACTGCTGAAATAGAGGTCCAGACTAATAGTGATAATGAGGAAGATCAGGCACCTGAAACTGAGACTAAAAATATTAATGAAGAGTACCCGTTGATTGAGTTTTTCCCCACGTTTACTGTGAAGAAATTGAATGCAGACAGGCAGGGAACAGTTCAGGAAAATGTGTGGGACCTGACAGGTAAAGAAGTGGGCTTTATCAAGGGAGTGGAGCCGATTAAGATCACTTTGAAGCCAAATGTAATGTTCCCACAGCTACCACAGTTTAACATGGCACAAGATGTCCTGATGAAAGTGGGGCAGATAATTGGGGATTTTCGAAAACAGGGAGTTTTGAAATAAGTATTGAGCAGTCCATGTAATTCACCAATAATGGGCTCAAAGAACCTGTGTGGGAAAGTGCGCATTGTGCAGGACTTGCGAAAAGTGAATGACATGGTGGTCAAGTGTTGTCCTGTGGTGCCGAACCCAGCAGTGATACTGTTTCAGATTCCATGCGATGCAGAGTGGTTCACAGTGGTTGACTTGTCACAAGCTTTCTTTTCTGTGCCTCTCCATGAGAATAGTCAGTTTCTTTTTAGTTTCAAATTCTTAGACAGAGTCTACAGCTGGTGCAGGCTTCCACAAGGGTATGCAGAGTCAACGTCTCTGTTCAATCAGATCTTGAAAAAGAATTTGGAGTAATTGGAACTACCGTACTAATCGACTCTAGTGCAGTACATTGATGATTTTCTAACTGCGTCCAAAACAAGGGACAAGTGTTAGTACGACTCGATTGCCCTGTTGAATCACTTGGGAAAATTTGGACATAAAATGTCTCCTTTGAAATTACAGTACTGTCAAAAGTCAGTGAAATACTTGGGATACCAAATTGAGAAGGGGTCGAGGAGAATCTCCAGGGAGAGGATTACAATGGTACTGCAGAGAAGTCCTCCGACTTCACAGAGAGATGTCAGAATGTTTCTGGGAATGGTAGGCTATTGTCGTCAGTGGATTCCAAATGTTGCTGAGATTGCCAAACCATTGCAGCAACTGACACATAAGTAAGTTACCAACACCATAATTTTAGATGAGGATCAGATGAAAGCATTCACTGAGTTGAGAGAGAGAGTTTGTGCAAAGCTCCAGTGTTGGGAATGCCTGATTACACAAAATCATTCACATTGTTTTATCATGAATGTGATGCTTGTTCTTTGTCTGTTTTGACACAGGTCCATGGAGGTGCTTATCGCCCAATAGCCTATTTTTCAACTACCTTGGACCCAGTCGCCGCAGCTTTACCAGGTTGTCTGTGTGTGGTTGCCGCAGTTGGTCAAAGCCTTTCACAATGTGAGGGAGTAGTGATGGGATACCCTTTGACGGTAATGATTCCTGACTCTGTTGAGGTTTTACTGACAAGGATGAAAACACAGTATTTGACTGGTGCAAGACTGACAAGGTATGAGACGAGTATTCTAGGTGCTCCAAATGTAACATTGAAAAGATGTACAGTGCTGAATCCAGCAACAATACTTCCAAGTGATACTGTTGAAATTGAAAAAGAGGAAGACATTGAGCATGATTGTCTTGAGGTAACTGAACTGTGTACAAAACCAAGGCCTGATATCAGAGATACCCGATTGAAAGAAAAGGACCAAATTGTCTGTGTTGAGGGTTCATGTCTCAGAGATGGTACAGGAACATTGAGAGCGGGATATGCTGCATGCACAATCACAGGTACATTAGAAGCTTCTTGGCTTCAAGGTGTATAGTCTGCAAAAGTAGCAGAGTTAGTAGCTCTTACTAGATCATGCCATGTTTCTGTGTGACTGAGAGTCACAATCTATACGAACAGCCAATATGGATTTGGAATTGTTCATGATTTTGGTCAATTGTGGTCGCAAAGGGGTTTCCTGACCTCTAATGGTACACCAGTAAGAAATGGCGACAAGATAAAAGAGTTGTTGTACGCAATACAGTTACCTGAAGAAATTGCCGTGGTGAAATGCAGTGCCCACCAAAAGACACAGGATTACATCTCACTGGGAAATGGATGTGCGGATCAATTCGCAAGGTTTTGCGCATTGAACTGTATATCGTTCAAAGATAAGTGGGAATTGATGTCAGAGAAAGATAATACATGTACAAGTTTTGCATTAAAAGTAATCAATACTCTGGAAGAGTTGAAAACATTGCAAGATAAGGTTGACAAGGAAGAGAAAATACTCTGGTCCAAATTAAAATGTGTTCAGCGTCCCAATGAAATTTGGGTCTCTGAGGAGGGTCAGATGTTCCTGCCTAATAGTTTATTGTCGCAAATAGCCAGGTTTTATCATGGCCAGGTGCACATTGGGAGGGATGCAATGGTTAGATTGTTCACAATTGACTGGTTTAACCCTAAGTTCAGGCAGGCAGCAGAGGCAGTATGTCATCGCTGTATAATTTGTCAGCAACTAAACGTGGGAAAAGGGACAGTGGTGAACTTGAGCCACATTGGAAGAGCAGGTGGTCCATTCAGCGGAATGCAGTTGGATTTCATTGAAATGCCTGCATGTGGAGGTTTGAAGTATGTGTTGGTGACAGTGTGCGTTTTTAGTCACTGGATTGAAGCATGCCCTACAAGGAGGAATGACAGTCTCACAGTAGCAAAGTTGTTGCTTAGGGAGTTGATACCACGTTTCGGGTTTCCAATCTCTTTAGAATCAGATAGGGGAACTCACTTCAACAACGTGGTGATTAAACTCTTATGCGCAGCACTAAACATCGAGCAAAAGTTGCATTGTAGTTACCGCACTGAAGCATCAGGACTAGTGGAACAGATGAATGGTACGTTGAAATCAAGAATTGCAAAGATGTGTGCATCTACGAATCTGAAATGGCCAGATGCATTGCCTTTGGTGTTGATGTTGATGAGAAACACACCTGACAGGAAGACAGGGCTGTCGCCCCATGAGATCCTCATGGGCAGAGCAATGAGCTTACCAGCATTTCCAGCCAATGCACTTGTAAACATTACAGATGATATTGTGTTGGACTACTGCAAGGGTCTGGCTGATGTGGGTCGCTCTTTATCTCAGCAGGTGCAGGCCACCACCCTGCCACCCATCCACGATCCAGGGCACAACCTGAGAGCCGGTGACTGGATCATTGTCAGAAAGCATATTCGCAAGATCTGTTTGGAACCGCGTTGGAGGGGTGCTTATCAGGTAGTGCTAACAACTACGACAGCTGTGAAGTGTGCAGGACTCCCAAACTGGATACACGCGAGCCATACCAAGAGAGGGGTATGTCCACCGGATCATGAAGAAGTATTGTTGAAAGCATCAACAAGAGCGAAACAGGTCACCGCACCTGAGCCAGAAAAGGACCCAATAGAGCCTGAAGTTGAACCAGAGCTCATGGAAGATGGTTCCTTTACCCCTGTAAGAGACGAGGGTGAAGAATTACAGGAGGGTGCGGAAGAATCAATCTCAACAGATACAGCAGGAGAGCCTAGTTCAGCAGAGGTTTTCCCAGAAACAGACAGTGCTGAAAAGCAGACAGAGCAAGTGTCAGACCAGAGGGGGAAAGAATTGAGACGATCAAAGTTAAGGTGATACGACTCCTCTTGACCCCGTTGCAGGTCCATCAAAAGAAAACACCATAGAGAAATAGTGGAATCTTGAGAAGAATATTGACAGAGGGAACAAGAAAGGGAGATAATTGGCCTGAAACACAGATAGGGAAGAAAAAGGAACTGGTCATAAACGAAACAATAGAGGAAAAAGTAGATACCACGAGAAAAGAAGAATTGAGTGAAGGAGAACTAAGTGGTGATCGAAAGTTGAAAAGAAAGAGGGTAGCAAATCAATGTTACGCAGGTCCTGAATGGGGGTATGTAACTACCAATGAATGGCAACACCAGTTTATGTCTTTTTGAATTGATTGAGAAGTTCTGGGTCAGTATTTTTATGTAACCCGAAGGTGATCAAGAAGCTGAATTGTTCAGCCAATCTAAAAAACCTAAAAGAGACTGTTGAAAATAAAACTGAAAGAGACATTAATAACTTGATTTGACATAATACCGGATGTGACAAGCGGCTAACCGATTTTAATGAAGGAAAAGGGTTCCTGGATGCGAAACTGAACTGTGAGAGAAGAAATGTTCTTTTTGATTTTTGCTGCACCTTATATAAGAGTTACTTTTGCTTTCTGATTCTTTATAGATCATGGCTGAGCTAAATAATCAAGATAGAAATACTAGGCGCTGTAGATACATGAGTGTTGGATTGGCAGTTATGTGTGGGATCTTGTTTATAGTGAAGATTGTGGGAATGTCTGTTCATGATATGAAAAGAGCTACTCTTATTTTTTCTCCTGAGACTATTACACTAGCAGCTTTAGAGAGGTTTAAGTTAGATGAGAAGTACTTGCATGAATATACTAATGGTCAAGGAGAGCTTTCTTCTAATGTCTTTTTATCGCTTGTTAAGTGAATATGTTGAGACGATGGATGCAAGGGATTGTCTTGTGTGTACGTAAATTCCTTCATCAGTAGAGGAAGGAGCTATGTACCATAGTCTTCCACTAATTTATGGAATAAGCTGTAGTTTGCTACTAACAAGGTTCTATAACCAAGAGTATATGCAGTATTTTTACTCTAACTATGACATGATATTTTTGTTTGTTCCTATTATTAGATCCCTCAGTAAAATAGCTAGAGAGCATGATATAGTGCTAGTTAGAGGATTCTTTGAGCCTAAACTAACATTTGGGACACCCTATCCGCATCAGAATAACCTAACATGTTTGCTTACACCTTTAGAAAAGAGCTTCATAGGGCATGCTGATGACAGAAGGAAAGCATTAAAAGAAAAATTAGAGAAAGATTTAGAGAAAAGGACTTACAAGAATGATTATGCTTACACTGCTGTTAAAACACAAGGAAAATTAGCATTAGATGCATTACAGGTAGGGAAGCTTTGCATATATAGGGCAAAATCACACACTGACACTTTATTTGTGGGAACGAGTGAATATAGACATGTGTTGTTGTTTCGGAGTAAGTGGACTTTTATGCTGAATGGTCAGGACCCTGTCTTCCAAGAGGATGGTATGGGATATGTTATTTGGGAATAGTTTTCCCAATGATTTATCAGATAGATGATTTGAAGAAGTTTCCGAAATTGACTGAATTATATCATAGGCGACAGAGGAGGGAAACCTCTTCTGCAAATGTGGGAGATATCTTTGGTGCAGTGATTCCTTAAGTGAGAGTCATTCTGAATTCGCTCAAGATACAAAAGTTGTCTACTATTGTGGATAACATGCTGATGAATTTTACAGGGGCAATACTCCTGATAGATACTGAATTAGCTGTGGATAGAGCTAGCTCTTCAAAATAGGCTTGCTTAAGACATTCTTTTAGCGAAAGACGGCGTAGTCTGTAAGATGATTAATGCTAGGCATTGTTGCTCATATATTCCAGACAATGATAGGGAAATAAGAGACTTACTCACTAATCTCACTAACTCAAGTAAGGATTTGAAGGAATTGAAGGAACCAGGTGTTTGGGAAAAAGTTGGAAAAGGATTTGCTTCAGTGGGAAATTGGCTTAGTCAAATTTGGAATGGTGCATTATTAAAAATCATACAGGGAATATTAATTGTGATTGCTTGCATATTAGGAATATAGGGTTCATGTAAATTATGTCAAAAGATAAAATTGAAAAGATCTAAAAATAATCAGAGGAGAGGGAAGAACAAAACAGAGTTATATAGGGAAGATTTGAGAAGGAGACAAAATACAGCAGAAACTAAATTATGATAATGATGGTTAAGAATGGTGTGATGACATATTTAGTCATCAGAGGAGCGACTGTTGAAGCAGATATGCTAATTAGAAATTATTAATAAATGTTTATGTGTTTTGATTAACAAAAGTTCATAGAGAAATTAATTGTAGAGAAAAATTAATGTGCACGTTTGAAAATGTGCTCATGGAGAATGGTCGCCACTTATACGAACTTATACTAAAATGATAAAAAATGCATGAAATAATGCAATATGTAATAATAATTGTTGTAGTATGTCATATTGAAATGTATAACCTATGTTTTGCATTATATTATAGAGTTAACCTAGCCGAAGTTGTGGCCTAGTTGCCAGGCCTCATGTAGAAGCTGAATTATTAGAGCATGCTGGAGCAAAGCAAATGTGTTAAACTAACCATGACCACTTGCGTTAATAAAATCTGCTTAGCTAGAATTGTCTGCAATGTACAGACGAACAGGAGATGAGCTACTAGAATATGTAACAACTTTGGTTTAAGACAGACTCGATGTACTTTCCTAGGACTTGAACAATAGAGACACTGATTGTAGAAGAAGATGCAACATTTTCGATACCTGATGAGCTGGTTGATGAGGACATCGTACAGTGAACCAATCAATGAACTGAGAAAGGCAAAATACTAGAATTCATAGATTTGTAGAATTCAATGTATTGGGTAGCATCACATATGGTGATTAACTGACCAATTAGGAATTAGGGGGATGGACTGAAAAACTCTAATAAAAAGTAATGACAAGGGGCTAAAACTTCAGATGCGAGGGGAGACTTGATGACGTCAAGAGACGCAGTTCGAGATTCTGTCATTGGGCTCATGCTCTTGAGAGCCTGATAGATCGATTGATGACCTGAAGACGAAGACTGACTTTGTTGCTGATCCATTGTGGATAAGTAGCTATGACAATGTGACTGATTAACTTTTGTGCCTTTTCTTCTAGGTACCAACTGCACTGTGTTTATAGTTTTTCTCTTAGCTAGATGTTTTCCAAATTCATGTTTTCTAAATTGTTTTTGCATGAAGTCCCACATGCTAAATGCTAATCTGGGTTAGGTAAGGGTCCTGTGGGTGACGTTGACAGTGACAATTGATTGACAAACTGTTTGCTAAATTCTGCTATTAATGTTAATATATTCATCTTTGTTAGCTTCTGTTGAAGCATTCGAGCATATGTTGAATATGTGACAGAACAACTAGGTCCTAAACAACTATAGCCTAAACCACTACTGCTAAACAACTAAAAAGTCTCTACAACTAAGTACTGAACAACTACTGTCTGAACAACTATTGTGTCTGAATAACAATTGCCTGAACAACTAATAGATATATATATTCTAAACAACTAATAAACCATAAAAACCAAAAGGAAAACCTTACCTTAAAATTAGTTGTTCAGGCAATTGTTATTCAGGCACAATTGTTGTTTAGACAGTAGTTGTTCAGTACTTAGTTGTAGAGACTTTTTAGTTGTTTAGCAGTAGTGGTTCAGGCAAGTAGTGGTTTAGACCTAGTTGTTCAGGATGTTTCCCAGTTTGAATTACCCAATGCATGAGAATTGTAACTAATAGGGAAATACAATTGTTGAAACTTATATTGAGTTGTGGTTAATCATGAAATGTTGATCTAGTGGCTAATGACTAATGTTTCCCAATAGTGATTGTTGATTGGGTATAGTGCATTCTAGTAGCACTGGTCACTACATGGCTAGGATACTCCATGCGATCCAAAAGCCTATACACGTCGCCTTGTATGTTTACTTACTAAGGACAAGGTGCGTTAGCAGGTGCAGCGCCACTTTCCTTAAACCTGCCCCAACGTACAAAATAAAGTCAACTCTGCAACTTGAAAATGCACCACTTCATAAAATAATCTAGGAAAAGTACAAGATCATCAAAAAGGGGCAAGTTCAATGCACCTACAACTTGGCCTCTATAATATTATTGCAGTCAGACTCACATCCCATGTGGCGCTTCAAATGTGAGCCGCAACTCTGTCTGTTAAAATGAAGGGGCTCTGAGATCAAGCGGACCAAACTAGCTACTTGTGATGAGGCACAATCTCCTCTAAGTAGACACCATATAAGAATCCCCCAAGAGGCTGGACGATCAGACCACCAAGATGAAGTCACTGGACTAAAGGGATTTAGAGACAGTTTCGAGGATCTTGCCACGTCAGGCTGGTTCTGTCCAACTGTAGAGCCAAGGGAGGTGGCCCTGCCCTGCCTCTTCCTGGCACTGATGGGTGCAGGGCAGGCCTACTCTGGGCCTGGGCTTTGCCCGGGTGCAGTCTGCGCCTGACCCACGCGGTGGGATGCATTAGCGCTCTTCAGACGCGGGTTTAACTGATGACAGGGCTGCTCATGGACGCCCCTCTGCACTCTGGGACAGGTAGTCCCTGTTTGTCCCTTCACAGAAACTGACTGATAATAGGTTTGATAATCAAAACACCAGCTAGTTGTCATTTGTGGAAAGAGACAAGGCCTGTGTGGGATACTACACTGGACTGTTAAGGTTTCAGCACATTCATGTCTAACCATCACCCTTGGATTCTATCCGGAATGGAAAGAGTCTAGCTTGAGAGTACCGTTGGGCACCCTCATCAAAACGACCAACATATTCAGGAGTGTTGGGTGGTCATTGTGTAGTGAGCATTGCTAATATATACAGTACCATAAGAAAGGCTAGCATTCTACTACCTGTGATAGCCACAAGATTTAATTGTACTTCAGTGAACACTTCCCAGTAGCCTGAATTGATCATGGCACAATTGAAGCAATTCTATTAATATGCAGGAAAGCTAGTGATGAGGATGATGATGTAAATAAACACTTAACATTTTTATTCATTCACTGTACTAGAGCAAAAAACAGACGGCATAGGAGTAACCGAGATGAACATAAAACAGGAGTAAAGTTGAATTCAGCCTAATGGCAGGCAACACATTAGATACAAAAACGTTATACTAAGGCAGCAGAAAAAGATGAACCCACTCATGTGTCCGACTGTACAAACAGGCTGGGAAAGAAGTTAGTGTTGTACATGCATGTCTATGTGTGCATTCATGTATGTGAACAGAGTGCTCCAGGTTAACTTTTTTTTTAAATGTGTTCTTCTCCTTTACTGTGTCTCAAAAACATTGTGTTCTAGTCGGTTCCTCCAGTCAGGCAGTTAGACACAAGAGTGCCTACAGGCAGACTGCACTACAGCACGTACTTTCTCACTTCACTTTAGTTAAAAAGTAATCACAATTTCATTAGTGAATGCAATTCTAGGTAAACAATCAATTACATAAGAACCTGTGCTTCCAGAAAAGAGTTATTCCAGTATGAATAAGCACAAACAAATGTTGTTTTGGCATACTAAAGAAACATCATACATGAGTAAATGTCTAATTTTGAAGACTAGGGGCCATACGTATGAACACATATTCCCATAGACACAGAATGGGTAAAACCCTTTGATACATCTGGCCCTAGATGTCACAGTGACAACTGTTCTTTTAGAAATGTAGTGTTTATATTTGAAGGCAGTGTTCATCATTTAAAACTTTGGTAATCTTTTAAAAATAATCTGCGATTTTTGCAAGTTTGTACAGGCAAATAACATATCTTGATAAAGAGTTTCTGCGCCAAAGAGCATATCTGATAAATACTGCTTGTGCCTACAAAACCCATGGGTTCAAGCCACTATGGAAGTTTAATTCATGCATTGGATAATTCATCTTAACTGAGAACATTCAGCAGGCAATTTAGACAATTAACATGTTAGCTGTGTATTTCCTTGTTCCATTACAAAATACAGCTTTTTGTGTGTTAAAGTCTGTAAAATTCCCTTCTTTTTCCTTATTGCAGCCTCTGTCTCCCACTCTTTATCTTCAGCTTTGCACCCTTTTTTAGGTTGAGCGTAAGCGTATGACCTCTTGTATACTTTCAAGTATAGTTCTTCTGTGGACTTCCAGCTGTTTCATTTGTTAGTTTCAGTGTCCTCTAAAAATATTTCCTGGCTAGCCAGTCATGCCTCTTTGTCCCTCCTTCTTCTGTGTGGGATCAGGGACCAACTACTGTATAATTACGCTTTGTGCTGTTTATCTGGTCTCTAGGGGACTTTTCTTTTTACTTTGTTTCCTGCTCCTGTCAGGGAGGCTTCAATTTTTTATTTGCTAAGAATTCTTCTTGCAAATAAGGCTAAAATTCAGGCTGTAATCTTGGTCACATTTGACCTTTGTGAGCTCTCTGCACCCTCTCTCAGCTGCCTGACTTCTGTACGTCCTTCGCTTGGATTTTCTTTACCAAGTGTGCCTGCCTGTGTGCTGAGAGCAAGGGAGGAAATCACTTGTAATTGCTTATAGCCTAGGCACCCAGCTCCACGAGGGCTTTGCAATCCTTTGAGACAGTGCCTACTTCTGATCCATACTGGGATCCCACTTGCAGCTCTACCAGTTCACACCATGCCCTCAGCCGTGCCAGTGCTAATTACCCCACACACGCTGTCTGCCAGAGCATCTCAGTTCATGCAGTCAGTACACTCTGCTGCTCCAGTACTGGGACCTCAGGCGCAGCTCCACCAGTGCACCTCAATTCACATACTCCAGGCTCTCAGCTGTGCCAGTGTGAGGAACCCCACACATGCTGTCTGCAGAGGCACCCTAGTTCTTGCAGTCGGTTCATTCTGCTGCTCCAGTACTGGGACCTTGGGTGCATCTCCATCCGTGCACCGTAGTTCATATACTCCAAGCCCTCAGCTGTGCCAGTACCAGCATCCCCACACACGCTCCCTGCCAGAGCACCTCTGTTCTTGCATTCAGTACACTCTGCTGCTCCAGTACTGGGACCTTGGGCGTAACTCCATCCGTGCACCGCAGTTCACACACTCCAAGCCCTAAGCCGTGCCGGTGCTAGCAACCCCACACCACACGCTGTCTGCCAGGGCACCTCAGTTCTTGCAGTCCATACACTCGCTTGCTCCAGTACTGGGACATCAGACACAGCTCCATCCGTGCACTGCAGTTCACACATTCCAAGCCCTCAGCCGTGCCAGTGCCAGGAACCCCATACGTGTGGTCTGCCAGAGCACCTCTGTACTTGCAGTCAGTACACTCTGCTGCCCCAGTACTGGAAACTCGGATGCTGCTCCATCAGTGCACCACAGTTCACACACTCTAATCTCTCAGCTGTGCCAGTGCCAGGAACCCCACACACGCTGTCTACTAGAGCACCTCAGTTCTTACAGTCCGTACACTCTATTGCTCGAGTAGTGGGACCTCGGGAACAGCTCCATCAGTGCACCTCAGTTCACACACTCCAAACCCTCAGCCGTGCCATTGCCAGGAACCCTGAAAACGCTGTCTGCCAGAGCTGTTCAGTTCCTACATTAGTACACTGCTGCTCGAGTAATGGGACCTCAGGTGCTGCTCCATCAGTGCACTTCAATTGACACACTCCAAGCCCTCAGCCGTGCCAGAACCCCACACATGCTGTCTGCCAAATGACCTCACTTCTTGCAGTCAATACACTGTGCTGTTCCAGTACTAGGACCTCAGGCACAGCTCCATCAGTGCACCTCAGTTCTACCCCAGCGAGGTCACTTCCTTTCCTATACGGAGACCCAGCTCTCATACCGTTCCATTACAGCAGTTTGATTCTAATATTCAGTCCCATTGCCAAACCAGTACTGGACCCAAAAGAGCAAAAGACAGCTCAGCCAGTGCACCTCAGGTCTAACATCCAATGCCACTGTTGATGGGAACCACCACAGCTCTGCCAGAATCCATTAATTTTAACATTCAGTTCACATTTCTTCTCAGTACTAAGGCTCACCCACACTTCAGGACTCCTCACTTCTGTGGTTCAGAGGCAATACCACTCCCATACTGTCCCCCACTTGCCGCTTCACCAGGGCACCTCCAGGTTAACACTCGGCAACACTGTCACGCCAATAATAGGTTCCACACTTTGCTCTATTAACATGCCTCACTTCTGACCCTGTCTGCCCATCACTATTCCAGTACTGCAGCCCACATACAACTCTATCAGTGCACCTTAGTCCTAACCTGCAGCACCCCATTGTTCCAATACCAAGAATTACATGGTGCTCTGTTTCTCATTCCTCACCTGCTGCCTTTCTGTTTTCCAGCACTGGGCCGGGACACAGCTCTGTTGATACCCACAATCCTGATCTGAAGCACCAGAAATATTGTTGCATTAGGGTTCACATACAATTCTACTAATGCACCTCCTGCTTTTTTTTCTGACTTCTGTTGAGGACGTGGGGAGCCAATTAAATCCATTCTTAGCTGCCATCTTCTTTTGGGAGGGTCTGTTTCACCTATCTCACTCCGTTTTTTCCTTTACTCTGTTTACTCTCAATGTTTTCTTTCTCCCAATTCACGTTTTACTATAAATCCCTCTTTTTCCCATCTGTATGTGGAAGCCACAATGTGCCTGTGGGAAATGTATCAGTACATACATGCCCTGGTTCTTTCGCTGCTGGTTTCTCCCACCATCTCTTTTTTTCTCTTATGCTAATTTTTCTTTCTTTTCACACTTCTTTCATTATTTTTCCTCTTCATCTTTTGTTTGCAAGCTTCTTTCCATTTTTTTGGCACCAGGGCCCAGAGTCTTATGGACCTCACTCGGCTCTAATTACTGCTGTATTTTCCTATCAGAATTGAGGTCAACCATTTTCCTATCTTACTCGAGGGACCATGACACTGTTACTATGTCACTTGTCCTCTCCATCTTTACTCCTGACTCCCTTTTTCATTTCACCCTCCAGTCCTCCCAAATGATATTTTTGTTTAGGTGTTTTGAGCATTACACTCTAATGCCAAAAGTTTATTTCTGATAAAGGTTTATATGATAATTGTATATGTTTTAAGATAGAGGAAGAAGGTAAATGGAAGTGCTTTAGTTAAATGCTGGGCCACTGGAAGTATATGGCAGGAAAAGACGAAAATGATGAGGCAAGGTTTCTCAATTTATGTAGCAAGAAAAGTCCAGTTATGAATTTACAATGCTAATAGCTCCGACTCGAGAAAATGCGAGACCTATTGCATTGCAAATGCTTGTCCTGTTTTGCTGCTCTGCCCCCTTCCTCCCCTCCATTGCCAATTGTATGGGTTCTGTTCCCCTTTGTTTTCTCTGTTTTTCCTTTTTGCAACCTCTGTCTTTCTCTGTTTTCCCCTTGCTCTCTGTGACTCATGCCTCTTCACTAACAGGGCCCTGCTGGTTCCCTGTGACCGCCTATTTGCCTAATAACTGTGTACTCCTTGACTGTATAATCAAAATGCTTTATTTCTTAGAGTCATGGGTTATAATTTTGGTGTTAAACTGGGCTTCTGTTCATTTCTAAAAGTGACACTGCAAACGTTTGTGATTTTTGTGCAGTTCTGCCCATCCTTAACAAACTTCACTGCTGGAAAAGCCACTTTCCTTGCCTTCATTGTCTACATTTCGTCTCTTCCTACCTGCTCTCCAAACAAATTGTGGATTAGAAAATTGAACAAACTCCTCCTGAAGGTGCATGTAATTGCCTGTTGCTGGGCGACCACCTGGCTGGACCTACAGGTGAGCGTAAGAAGCTTAGAGAGAGCGCCAGCTGACTTCACCACAAGATTTTTTCAAGCACCCCTCCCAGGGTGTCTCAAGCTAGGTATCAAGGCAAAGGTCAGAGAGGACAAGGGCAATTGCCGGTTTGGACCTGTGCAGCCTGGGCCAAGCCTAGGCCCAGAAATGCTGCCCTTTTAGGTTGCAGCCTACCAGGCAGTGCAATAGTCTGGTTTGATAAAGACATCTTGGGAACATTTAGAAATCTGACCCATTGCTTGCATTTGGCTTTGTGGTTTGTAACTCACATTTTCTTACTTCTCATTCACTGGTTTTATTTGTTTTAGGCTGTCCAGCTTGAGTTTGTACCTTCCGTACCCAAACCGTATTTACAGGATCCTTCTGAGTGATTCCTTTCTGTAAACAGGCCTGTAAGTATTCTTCTTATCTTGTCACATTTTCTTTGCATTCAAAGACTGAGGTCAAATGTCAGGAGCTGTCTTCTATGGGTGCTTGTTTACTTTTTTTCCTCTGGCTTCAAAGTGACAGGATTTATGTGACACTCCTGCTTGATACTGGGTGTAGGAAATAGTATTTTTCTAGCATACAACAACATTTAAATGAACTGTGTATATATTTTGTAATATATTAGAAATAGGAATGCTAATGAAGCACATTTTTTGTTATTTCTGAAGTTTGTTGGACACAAATATTTTACTATGATCAAAAAAATTATTATATCAGGTGACGCAATTTTACTTCAACCAAGCACACAGAATGTCAGCGCTCATCAGCATAGAATTACAGCAGTGACACTAAGAACATAAATAAAACACAATTTTTAAGACCGGCATCATGCTTGTAAATTAAATTGCTTTCTTATAACAGCTACTAACTATTCCTGCTTTGGAAAATGGCACCACCATCATTTTCAGTCTATCCTCTCTAAAAAACAGGACATGAGCTAAGTTTCCTGAAATCTGCTGGGACAGTTGGTGAAAAATCAGGACTGTCCCGGCAAATTTGAGACACCTGAACACCCTATCACTACTCCACCCTGTACCATGCGACTGTATGCCAATGCACTCTTGTAGGAGGCTGGCCTGGTTTGTAGAGGGTACCTTAGGTACTTACACCTTATACCAGGTTTAGTTATCCCTTATTAGTGAAATGTAGTAGTGTTCTAGCAGCTTAGGCTGAAAGAGGTAGCTGTAGCAGAGCAGCTTAGGCTGAACTAGGAGACATGCAAAGCTCTTGAAATACCACTATAGTTCCACAGTACTTATACACAATAAAAAAAAATACTCAGTATTACCAAAAATAAGGGTACTTTGGGCCGTATTTATACTCTGGTTGCGCCGAATTTGCGTCGTTTTTTTCGACGCAAATTCGACGCTAAACTAACGCCAACTAACGCCATATTTATACTATGGCGTTAGACGCTTCGGGCGCCAAAGTGCCCGGAGTGTGCGTCATTTTTTAGCGTGAACCCCTTCCTTGCGTTAATGATATGCAAGGGAGGCGTTCCCGTCTTAAAAAATGACTCCCAGGCCTTTACGTGGTATTTATACTCCCGGGCAAAAATGACGCCCGGGAGTGGGCGTGGCCAAAAACGGCGCATTTGCGCCGCTTTTTAACGCCTGGGTCAGGCATGGCGTTAAGGGACAAGTGGGCTCAAAATGAGCCCAGAGTGCCCTCCCCTGCCCCCAGGGACCCCCCCTGCCACCCTTGGCCACCCCAGGAGGACACCCAAGGATGGAGGGACCCATCCCATGGACATTAAGGTAAGTTCAGGTAAGTTTTTATTTTTTTATTTTTTGTGGCATAGGGGGGCCTGATTTGTGCCCCCCTACATGCCACTATGCCCAATGACCATGCCCAGGGGACAGAAGTCCCCTGGGCATGGCCATTGGGCAAGGGGGCATGACTCCTATCTTTACAATGATAGGAGTCATGTTGATGGGGGATGGGCGTCGAAAAAAAATGGCGCAAGTCGGGTTACGACGATTTTTTCGACGTAACCTGACTTGCCCCATTTTAAGACGCCCATACGCCATTTTCCCCCTACGCCGGCGCTGTCTGGTGTACGTGGCTTTTTTCCACGCAAACCAGGCAGCGCCGGTCTGCTTGCGCCGGCTAACGCCATTCCATAAATACGGCGCCCACATGGCGCTTCAGAATGGCGTTAGACGGCGCAAAAATTTTTGACGCTAAACTGCGTTAGCGCAGTTTAGCGTCAAAAAGTATAAATATGGGCCTTTATTTTAGTGACACAAGGCCAAAAATATCTTAGAGGCAATACTCCTTCTAAAGGTAAGCATTATACACAATATATACACTGGAGACCAAAATCAGGTAAGTAAATAGTCACAGGATAGTGCAAACAATACAAAACACCATAGAATGCAATAGGAAGAAATAGGCCTAGCCTATACTAAGAAAGTTGAATGTGAATCACAAATTCCCCCCTAGGCAAGTGTAGTGTGTAGAGAATCACTGGGAGTGTAAGAAAACACCAAAGGTAAGTAAAATACCCCACCTCAGAACCCAGGAAAGTAGAAGTAAAATACTGCAAGTTTCCATAGGACACACTACAAGTCGTGAATAGAGTTATTGTAAGAACCAATCAAGACTGCAAGCAACAAATGGTGGATTTCTGGACCTGAAGACCTGTGAAGAGAGGATTCCAAGTCCAGAAGTCGCAGAAGGTTCCAGGAAGGACAGGAGCCCCTGCCAACCTGGAAGATGGTGCAAAAGAGGATTCTCCAGTTGGAAGAAGTCTGCAGAAGAGCACCAAAGAAGATGGCTGTGGGTTCCTGCATGATGCAAGGATGTCCCACGTCGAGATGTTGGATGCAGGTGAGTTGCAGTGCTGGATTCGTCCAATAAACCTTGGTTCAAGCAATGTCGCAGCATCAAAATGGCGCTGCCTGGACCCAGGAGGGACCTGGGGGCCTCAACTCAGACTGAGGAGGCAGAGGGGCTCCTAACACTGGAGGGAACCCATAGATGACCAGGCAGCACCCACAAAGGTCCCAGGACACGGGGACAGAGGAGGGGCAAACTGCGGTTGCTGCAGCACTACAAAAGAAGGTCCCACACTGCCAGAGAACAACTTTCTTGCAAATAGTGCACAGATGCCTCAGGAGGTGGTAATGATGCGGTGCACAGGGGTACTGTCGCAAACGGGGAAGGCAAGCTCTTACCTCCACCTGGACCTTAGGACAGTCTGTGTTGAATGGGTCCACCACCTGTTTTCCAGGGTGCACGCTCGTTGCCAGGAGAGGAGTCCCAGAGAACTGATCGTCCTCTTAGAAGGTGCCTGCTGGAACAGGGAAGTGACTTCGTCCTTCGACTTTCTTTGGTCCTTCTGATGCAGAGTGAAGACAGGTCCTCTGAGTCCTCAGAGTGTGCAAACCTTGGAAACTGTTGCAGTTGCTGGCTGGAGCTGAAGTTGCAGAGTCACAGTAGCCTTCTTGGATACTTTGTTGCAGTGGTTCCTGGAGCAGTCTGCAGTTGATCCAATGGTCAGAGGATGAAGCAGGAGTTGCAGAAGATTCCTGGTGGAAACTAAATCTGAAGAGGAATCCACAGGAGAGACCCTAAGTAGCCCCGAGAGAGGGGTTCACTACCTAACCAGGTATGCACCTATCAGGAGGGGTCTCTGATGTCACCTGCTGGCATTGGTCACTCAGAGATCTCTAGAGTGTTCCCACACTTTGGAAAACAAGATGGCTAACACCAGGGACACACCCTGGGGTGGTGATGGACAGGGGAGTGGCCACTCCCCTTTCCTTTGTCCAGCTTCGCGCCAGAGCAGGGACTGGGGGGTCCCTGAACTAGTGTAGACTGGCTTATACAAAAAGGGCACCATCTGTGCCCTTCAAATCATTCCCAGAGGCTCTGGGAGGCTACCCCTCCCAAGCCTGTAACACCTATTTCCAAAGGGAGAGGGTGTAACACTCTCCTCCTAAAGGAAATGCTTTGTTCTGCCTTCCTGGGACTGAGCTGCTCAGACCCCAGGAGGGCAAAACCCTGTCTGTGAGGGGGCAGCAGCTGTAGCTGCAGTGCAAGCCTCAGAGAGCTGGTTTGGCAGTAAGGGGGTCCACGGTGGAGCCCCCAGAATGCATGGGATTAGCCCCCCATACCAGATTTGGAATGGGGGGACAATTCCATGATCTTAGACACCTCACATGGCCATATTCGGAGATACCATTGTGAAGCTACATTTAGGTATAGACCTACATGTAGTGCACATGTGTAATGGTATCCCCGCACTCATTAAGTCTGGGGATTTTGCCCTGGACAGTGTGGGGGTACCTTTGCTAATGCAAGGGTACCCTGACACTTAGTAACTTTGCACCTAGCCTTCAGTAAATGAAGTTTCGAGATATAGGTGACTTATAAGTTACTTAAGTGCAGTGAAAATGCCTGTGAAATAGTGTGTGCACTATTCCACGCAGGCTTCAGTGGCAGTCCTGTGAAAGGGTTTGTCTGAGCTCCTTACTGGTGGCAAAAGAAATGATGCAGCCCATAAGGATCTCATGGAACCCCAATGCCCTGGGTACATATGTACCATGTAATAGGGACTTATAAAGGGGGGCCAGTGTGCCAATTGGAATTGGTAAATGAAGTCACTAAACTCTAGTGACTAATTTGGAATCAGGGAGAGCATAAGCACTGAAGTTCTGGTTAGCAGAACTTCAGTGACACAGTTAAGCACTACTGACAACACATGATTAGGCCACAAACTATGAGCACTGGGTTCCTGACTTGCAGGATACCAGTAAGACAGGCAAAACATACTGACTTAGACGTAGAAATTGGGGGTAACATGCCAAGAAAGATGGTACTTTCCTACACAACCCTCCCCAAACTAGGGACAATAACGCTAACCTTGCCCAGATGAGTCTTCATTGTCTAAGTGGAAATATCTGGAGTCCATCTGCATTGGTGTGGGTACTCCCAGGACTTTGTTCCACTGTAAAGTCCATCCCCTGTAGGGAAATGGACCACCTCAGCAATTTATGGTTTTCACCTTTCATCTGTTTTAGCCATAAGAGAGGTTTGTGGTCTGTGAACAATGAAGTGAGTCCCAAACAAGTATGGTCTCAACTTCTTCAAGGCCCAGACCACAGCAAAGGCCTCCCTCTCTATGGCAGACCAAAGCTTTTCTCTAGGGGTCAACCTCCTACTGGTAAAAGCAAAAGGTTGATCCTGGCCCTATGAGTTAAGTTGTGATAACACTGCCCGAACCCCCAGTTCAGAAGCATCTGTCTGGACATTGAATTGTTTGGAGTAATTTGGACTTTTTAAGACAGGTGCAGTGCACATAGCCTGCTGAAGCTCCTCAAAAGCTTTCTGACAGCTGGCTGTCCATAATACCCTTTTATGCATTTTCTTTGAAGTGAGGTCATTAAGAGGGGCAACAATGGAGCTATGGTTCTTAATGAACCTCCTGCAACATCCAGTGAGACCTAAGAATGCTCTGACCTGGGTCTGAGTAGTAGGGGGAGCCCAGACCATAACTGTCTGGATCTTCCCCTGTAGTGGTTCAATCTGTTCTCCACCTACCAGGTGGCCCAGATACACCACTTTCCCCTGCCCTATGTGGCACTTTGAAGCCTTGATAGTAAGGCCTGCCTTTTGCAGGGCCTCCAAAACTTTACATAGGTGGACCAGGTGGTCATCCCAGTTAGAGCTAAATACAGCAATGTCATCTAAGTATGCTGCCCTGAAAGCTTCCAAACCCTGGAGGACTGTATTCACCAGCCTCTGGAAAGTGGCAAGTGCATTTTTCAAACCAAAGGGCATAACTGTGAATTGGTCATGCCCTCCTATGGTAGTAAATGCAGTTTTTGCTTTTGCATCCTCTGATAACTTGATCTGCCAATATCTTGCAGTCAGGTGCTTAGATACTTAGCAGAAGCCAGTGTATCTATGAGCCCATTGCCCTGGGTATAGGGTGAGCATCAGTTTTGGTTACAGTATTAAGTCCTCTATAGTTCGCACAAAACTGCATTTCTTTCTTTCCTTCTTTGAAATGAGATTTGGGGACAAGCACCACTGGGCTGGCCCAGGTGCTGTCAGAGGGCTCAATAACTCCCAAGTCTAACATTTTCTGTACCTCAAATTTAACTTACTTTTGACAGGCAAACTAGCTCCAGTATCAATTGAATGTTCACACCAGGTAGTTGTACCAGCTATGAGGGAAAAGAGGTCATAAAATTGTCCTAGGAGGTTTTGCAGTCATCCCTCTGCTCTACAGTGAGGCAGTCTGCAAGCACCACTCCTTCCACTAAGCCATCAGCTTCAGTGTTGGAGAAGAGGTCAGGGAGAGGGTCACTCTCTTCTTCCTGCCCCTCAGCTGTGGCCATGAGTAGGGTTAAATCAGCCATATCATAGTAAGGTTTAAGGCAATTGACATGAAGCACCCTAAGGGGACTTCTGGCAGTGCCCAGGTCCACCAGGTAGGTGAGCTCACCTTTCTTCTCCACAATGAGATGGGGTCCACTCCATTTGTCCTGGAGTGCTCTTGGGGCCACAGACTCCAATACCCACACCTTCCGTCCTGGGTGATACTCTGTCAGGACAGTCTTCTGGTCACGCCATTGCTCTTGGAGCTTTTGGCTGGCTTGAAGGTTTTTAGTGGCCTTTTTCGTGTACTCAGCCATTCTGGATCTTAGGTCAAGTACATAGTCCACAATGTCTTGTTTAGGGGGCTTTAAAGGTTGCTCCCAACCCTCCTTTACAAGAGCAAGGGGACCCCTAGCAGGGGGACCAAAGAGGAGTTCAAAGGGGCTGTAGCCACTCCTTTCTGGGGTACCTCCCCTGTAGGCACAAAGGGGGCATATATATATATATATATATATATATATATATATATATATATATATGCACACACACATTATTGTTTATTATTTTTATTTAATTTATATATTCTTTATCATTATTATTAATATATATATATATATATATATTGTTTTTAGATTTATCTATAATTTGAATTTTATTTATAGATTTTATTTTATTTGTATTTAATTTTTTCTCTAGTACAGTAGGACTGGAGTAATAAATAAATAGATATGTAAGTACATAATAAGGGAATATATGCCTAAGGTTTATAATAATGGGTATAATATGAGAAGAAAAGTAGTATTGTATAAACACAGACTTTCAAGATTTGTAATACTTGAAGTTAATTAATAAGTGTACTTTTCTAACATTTATTTATCTTTACTCAATTTTTGAATAGCCAAATACCTATGATAATAAACATTTGATCAGTGTGATATAAAATGAGAGCAGGGATTCATAAGTATCTAATATAAGAACTTATCTAGGAGCTATGAAATGACCTATGAACATGTTAAGCATAAAATAAGATACACATATATATGTATATATACACACACACACATACATACACATATACACACATATATGTACATACATATACATATTTAAACCGTGAGTAAATATATATTAGTTAAACAGGTTTAAAGAGTATGTGAGTAGTTTATTCTTATGACATAGTAGCGATACATATTTTCTAAAGAGCTATATATATCTAGAATATACACATAATCAGATAAAAAATATTTATCAACACAGGCATATGCAGCCCATAGCTGTTTGGATGTGTTGGTTATGAGGGAAAGAGCCAACTCTTGAGTAGTCTTCGGAAGACAAGATAGTTATCTGTGGATCCTATAGTTCGAAGTAATGAATTCCATAGTTTGGCTGCTTGAACAGAGAAGGATGTACCACCTATAGTCTGTTTCTAGTATGGTGGTGTTCTAAGGCGGGGTGCCAATCTTGAGCTGAGGTTTCTTTGTTGAATGTATTTGGTTATTTTGTTTCTGATAAAAAGTGGTCCTGTTCCATGTATAGCTTTGTGGGTGATACAAAACAGCTTGAAGGTACATCTTCTGGCAACGGGTAACCAGTGTAGTGCTCTCAAGGCAGGGGAGATGTGGGCTTGTGGTTTTACATGAAATAATAGCTTGGCAGCAGAGTTCTAAATATGTTGCCGTTTTCTCGGAATAGATAGAGATAGAGATGATCAGAAGAGAACATTGGCACAATCCAGTTTGGATAGTACAAGCAAGATAGTAGCTTGCACCTTGTTTGGAAATCCAAGGTGTGGGAATATGTGTCGTAGATCTTCAAGGTGATGAAACTTGTTTGTGCTAATTTGTCCGCTTGTGCATTCATTGTTAACTTGGAGTCCATGGTGATTTCAAGGTTTTTAACTTCCCTGGATAATTGAGGAGGTGGTCCGAGATCGTCAGGCCAGGCACACAGTGGGTCATAATCTTTTCATTCACCACATATGATTATTTCTGTTTTGGAGGCATTCAGTTTGAGATGGCTCCAAGTCATCCACTGATCAACGGCTCTGAGGCAACTGATGATTAGTGAGTTTTCAATGTTTTCAGGGCGTTCTAGTTTAAGTAGTATTTGTGTGTCATCTGCATAGTTGTAGCATGTGAGGTGAAAATCATTGATCAGTTCTGGTAATGATATTATGTAGATGTTGAAAAGCAAAGGTGAGATGATTGATCCTTCAGGGACCCCTGCTTTTGTGAGGTAGGGTTTGGACGAGAGGGGGGAGAATAGATGATATTAGTTATTTTTTGAAGGTAGGATGTAATTCAGTCGAGAGCAGTCCCTTCTATGCCGGCTTTGTGGTCAATCATATTAATTGACATTGGCAGAGGACTTTACAACTTGGATCAATACTCTTGACCCCTTTTTGAGATTCACTGCCACGGTCTCCTCTACTAATCTCCCCTTCTTGGATTTGATGATTACTATCAACAACGGTAAGCTGTTGACCAGTACTTACCATAAACCTACAGATCGTAATAGTCTCCTTCTATACGAGAGTCACCGTCCCAAAGCTCTGAGAGATAATCTGCCCGTCAGCCAATTTCTACGGTTACGACGTAATTGTAGTTCACTACGAGACTTTGATCTACAGGCAGACACCCTTCAGACTAAACTTCATGATCGACATTATCCCACCAAAATTATAAATCTTGCCCGCAAGAGAGCAAAAAACAACAACAGGGAAAGCCTATTAACAACTTTTGATAGGGACCAACAGACCTGTCTAGCATGTGTCTCCACATATACCCCAATATCTAATACTATCAAAAAACTGATTAATAAAAGATGGACGATATTATTGAGTGGAGGAACAGTTGTCCCAAGACCTTTATTTCCATTTAAACGTGCTGCTAACATTAAGGATATCGTTGTCCATACGCGTCAACGATCACCACAGGTCACTACAACCCAAAAGACATTATGGGGTCTCCCTCCAGTTGAAGGGCATCATCCCTGTGGTAATTGCAATGTCTGTTCATTAACACAACATTCAACAACTCTCCAGTTGGATCCCATCGGTATTTGGCAATTAAAGAAGCATACTAATTGCAACACCCAGTACTGTATCTATATGATAACTTGCCCTTGTGGGTTACGTTATGTTGGAATGACTACACGAGCTGTCAAAACCTGCATTAACGAACATAGAAGTAATATTAGATGCTAGCGGATTACAACAAAACTATGTGCGCATTTTCTAGACACCTCACATTCCCCAGATGACCTTAGGTGGGTTAATCTTGAAGCACCAAAAATACGCCCCAATGATCCTAGCTTCCTTTTTAAGACTGAACAACTATGGGTTTTTAAGCTGGGGACTAGCATTCAAGGATTAAATGATGAGATACCTTGGGCTTCCCTTTCTGCATAAATCTTTTCTATCATTTATCTTATTTTTATGTCTAGATTTCTGGCCCATTCTGTAATTTGCCTCTAGATTTTCCCTCCTCCATTAGGGACCATCTTATCCCTATGTATTCACATGGTTTGTTTACTGGACCACACATTGGTTAGTAAAGTAGTGTGGATTATTTTCACATTTCCCAGTTTTACAATACTGGATGTTTGTTGTCATATCCCCATTTTTGGAGAGCCCTTTCTCACTGGGGCTTGTACGATTTGGCCATTTACTAATAGTTGGACTAATTGTCCTCTCGTCTTAAGAGGACACTGAGTCCCTTTTTTGCGTCCACCACTTGTAAATAACTGTGTAGTCCGTCTTTTATTTTTTCCACTAGAACACTAAGAGGACACCGTGTCCTTCTTTAGTGTTCACTACTTACACACGCGTAGTCCTTTTTCCATTTCAGTGCCTCTCTAACGCACGAGCCGGAAGATTCCCTTCCGGGTCTGCACGCGTTATTTGAACCTCCGACAGCACCCGTTGTTGTTGTTACGGGCACGCTTGTCGGAGGGTAGGTTTCCAGCGCGGACCCCAGGCAGATACAGTAAGTGCCACCATGTTCGAGTACTCCTGACATGGGTTCGCTTTGATTGTATTTAGTTAGAGTAATTATTCCTTTTTCTTATCGACCATATGAATTGACAGGCATTGATTAAGATATTTATTTTTCTATACTGAACTTCCTAATAGTTCTATTTGATAAATACTATTTGTAAGGATCACTCACCTCTAAGTAATTAGTTCATGATGGCTGGATTTCGGCATATGATGTTTACTTGACTACATGTCTCCTATTATCCAATCTTGAACTTTTTTTAATGACTATTACTATATGCAGTGCCAACTTTTGTCCCCGAAACATGTTTCTCAAGGAGCCGTTCCTGAGTCTGGGGGTGGTAAGCTTACTATATTTAGGTATGATGTTCTTTTATACACTTCTTTCACGAGTGCACTTTTTTCACTGTATTTATGTCACTTTTACACCCATGAATTTGATTCTCTAGTCCAGGGCGACCTTTTTGTATCAACCAGTCAACTCAATGTAAGTGATGGTTTTTCTTTAATTTTTGTTCAGTGATTCCTCAGTTATAAGGCTTTGGAGAAGATGTACTTGAGTAAATTTTGTTTTGGTCCTGATGAAGCGTCGTAGGATCCTGCTGGACCGATTGACGCAAAACATGTCGACCCTTAAACTTGAGCCCCTAGCGTAGTGGTGGTTTCTAGTTCGTTATGTTGAAAGTATTTGAGCATTATCACTCATTATTTTTACTTTCGCTTGGTTTTTAATCTTGGTCTCCACCTCACCTATACTGATTAAATTTATGATGTCTTGAGGTGGATAACCAATTTTATTTATCTTTGTATCACTCTCTCCGGTCAGTGTTGGATCCCATTCCAGGGTCTAAACCTTGAACTATTTGCTACTTAGAGAGCTACGTGGTTAAGAGCTCCCTGTAGGGAGCCCACCAGGCATTGCAGTACCAGCCTGGTGAAGAGCGTCCCCGATGATGAAGCAAGTCATCCATTGAGATGCATGAGGGTATTGCGCTTTAGTCATTCCAGGTCCCTTGGTAGGCTATTTATTTTTGGAACAGTGTACACTTTATATTATTACTATGTTGGGAGACTGTACACTGGACCACTAATCTCCCAGTCCCTCCTACTTGTTTTTTTTCAATCATATTAAAGGCAGCCGAGAGGTCCAAGAGAAGTAGTGCAGCAACTCCATTGCGGTCGACTGTGTTTTTAAGATCATCACAGATTGCTATGAGTGCCGATTCAGTGCCTCTTCCAGGGCAGAATCCAGTTTGGTAGTCTGAAAGTATAGAATTGTCTTCAATGAATTGTGACATCTGGGTGAATGCTGCTCTTTCTATCAGTTTGCCCAGGATAGGTCCATTTGTGATTGGTCTGTAGTTGTTGGGGTCTTGCGGGTCTAGGTCGTATTTATGCCTTTTTCAGGTCTACAGGAAAAGTTCCTGTAGTTAAAGAGTTGTTGATGATTCTTCTTACAGGTGTGGTAGCAGAAGTAGATAAAAGAATGTTCTTGAAGGTGTGTGGTGGGCAAGGGTCAGAAGGGCAAGGTCTGCTTGCTTTGACCAAATCTATAAATTCACCTTGTGATATATGTTTGAAGGACTGCAGAGGCTAGGTTGGTTTATTCTCAGAGGGTATTTTAGGAAAGGGGTTGGTGCTGATGGTTTTCTTCTGTTTTGAATAGAAGTCCAATGTGTCTGCCTTGGTTGTGTAATGAGTTGCCAATTTGCTTGAAATCTTGAGTAGTGGGATGACTTCCTTCCATACATGTAGGTTTTAAAAATTAATTGAGAATTTTATAAAATTCTTTGGTTGCAGATTTAGCATTTTGAATTCTGTCTGAGTAGTACCTTTTTTAGCTTTTTTGATTGATGATTTGTATATTCTGTTAAGTTTGTGTAGCTGCAGTTTGTCTTGATTGTTGTTTGTTTTGAGCCAGGTCCCCTTCAACTTTCTGATTTGTTGCTTTATCTTTTTAAGTTCTGTGTTTCTGCAAGGTGTTGGTTTTCTTTTGTCGTGTTTAGTTTTTCTGAGTGGTATTAGGATATCAAAAGCTTCCTGTAGCCACTCATAAAGTTTTGGAACAGAATTAATTGTATCTAGATCTGTGTTGGAGGTTAGTTGTGTTTCTAAGTCATCAAAATTGAGTTTGCTCCAAGGTTGATAGGCGCATGTATGTAGGTAGTTGTGGGGTGTGTTGATTTGTGATGTTTTATGTTGGGAAGTTATCAAATGGTGGTCTGACCATGTGATTGGCGTGATGCTATGAATGGTAACTAGTTCAGGCTTAGCAAAAATTACATCTAGGATGTGTCCAGCGATGTGTGTGGGATTGTGTACAATCTGATGTAGGTTCAATGCGACTAGGCCAGTGGTAATAGCTTTTGGATGGGGCATATTGGGTTTGTCAAACCAAATGTTTAAGTCCCCAAGAATGCATAGGTTTGAGTATAATGTAATAAGGTTTGAGACTGTACCTACAGAAGCGTCTGGGAATGTTGAGTTGTTAGGTGGAGGTCTGTAAAGGAGGAGAAGGTTACAGTAGGAAGTTGGAGTAGGGTGGCATCTGGTGAGGAGGGCTTCACAACCTTGTATGGAAATGTTGTCTGTTTTACTGAGATTTATTGCCTGTTTGAATATAATAGCTAGTCCATGTCCTCTCTTGCCTATATGGTTTTGTGTGATGGTTTGATAGTCCGGAGGAAGGGTTTCATGCAACACTGGGGCCATGTCGTCTCCCAACCATTATTCTATTATGAATAGTAAGTCAGGTTGTGTGTCTGTGAGCAGGTTGAAGATGTGGTGCTTGTTTTTTGAGAGTGACCGAGCATTTATGAGCTGGCAGTTTAGAAAAAGTGTGTTAGGGATGGTGTTGTTTTGTTTAGGAGAAGGGTGAGCAGCAGTGTATTTTTAGCTTGCAGCAGGTGTGTTGTTAGTTGTGATAACTGTGTGAAGGTCACAATAGTCTTATTTTTCAGTATAGTGTTCCTCTTCCAGCAGCCGTGGGAGGCATTTTGTTGGGTCTGTGTGTGTAGGTGGTGGACTTGGTGGCTGAGAGAGACATGAAGAGTGTACTGTTTTTTGTATGGTAGCCTTATTATGTAATAGACAAGGGGATGCAAAGTTGTTATGAGTGGCATGTTGTTTATTTTGTGTGCGTCTGTTTAGTGTGGATGATGTATGGGTTAGGGGTGTTGGAGGAGCATGTGGATCATGACGTAAGGTTCTAAACTGTGCGATGGATGGGAAGCGGGTGAATGAATGTTGCTGTGTTGGGGTGCTTGTGGTAGATGTTTGTGAAGAGTGAGAATGTAGGGGTAAAGATTGGAGGGGATTTGTATTCTTTGTGTAGTCATGAGGGTGGGAGAGGGTGTGACGATAAGTATAATGAAAGTTTGTGTTGATTTGATGTGCTGATGTGTGTGGTCTGTATTGTTTTTGTGGAATAGTGAGAGAGGATATTGATGTAGTGGTTTTCGGTGAGGGATTTGTGTGTGAGTTAGTGCTGGTGAGTGGAATTAGAGTATTACAGGTGTGTTGATGTGTTTTGGAGATGAATGTATGAGGTGTGTAAGAGGGAAGTTTGTGTTATTTGTGATGACTGGAAGAGGTAATATGTGTGGTGGAGTGGAGTGTGAAGATTGTATGGTTGAGTGTAATTGGTGAAGAGAGGGAAAGGGTGTTTGTAGATGGTGTGTTGGAAGGCTGGGGTTAGGAATTGTCATGATGAAAGGTGGTCTGTGTGGAGCAAATAGAGGATAGTGCTATTGGTTTGTATGAACAGGGAGTGTGTATCTGGAAGGCTGAAAGTAATGTATAGTGATGTTTTGTGTTGTGTGGGTGATAGCAAGTTGTGTTAGTGTGAATGGACAGAGTAGTGTTTGCTGTGAGAATGAAGGTGTTTTACTGTTGTAGTTGTGGTAGATATGTGTAGGTGTTGTATATGGGGTATTGTGTTGGATGATGGGACATTTCAATCTGTATGCGGTCAGTTTGTGATGCAGGAGTTGGATGTCTCTGCAGATAATGTGTTTGCATGTTGATGGATGTGTAGGGAGTAAGTTCCTTTCTGATAAATGGAAGATTGGGCAGCATTTCTGGCCCTAGGTCCTACCTGTCCTGAACAGGCCCAAACAGGCAAATGCCCTTGTCCTCTCTGCCTTTAACCACGATGCCCGGGCTGAGACGCCCTGAGCCCTAGCTTTAAATAGCCCTACTGGCCAATAGAAACCTAGTCCTTACCCTAACAATCAGAATTGTACCCTTAATTCAAACAACCAGTGGGAGACCCAGCCCTAATCACCAATGTTACCCCTAATCCTGACAACCAATCAGAACCATAACCCTAGAACCAGGAAACAATCAGAATCTCACCCCTACTACCAATCATAAGCCCAGCCCTAAAAACCAGGAACCAATCAAAATCTCAGCCCACTACTAATCACAAGCCCAGCCCTAAAAATCAAAATCTCAGCCCTACTACCAGTCACAAGCCCAGCCCTAAAAACCAGGAGCCAACCAAAATCTCAGCCCTACTACCAATCAGAAGCCCAACCCTAATCCCTAAGCCACTAGAAAGATGAGCCCCCAACAACCTATCAAAACACCATGAGTAACAACCAATAGAAACGTATATAAGGATCAAGTTAACTAAGCCCAGTCTCTGTGGGAAGGAAGGGAGGAGGGAGCTGCTGCTCTATTCAGAATCTCCTTGGATACAGACAGGCTGAATCCTCACTTCCAAGCTAGCAGAGTCTACTTTCCAGGTAAGGGAGAGATTGTAAAGAAAAACACTGAAATACGACTTGTCGTGCACTCTGAAATAGAGCTTTCTGAAGGCAAAAACAGGGGATGCAGACAGTTTCTAAACACAATTTAAATCACAGAAACAGATTAAGCAGTCTCCTAAACACACTCTGGAAGATGCATGTAGTCTTTTTACTGAGAAAAGAGGGGAGGAGGGCCTTTATAAAGTCTTATGCCACAAACTAGAAGGGACATTTCAAACAGTCACGGCTAAAAAACAGCACTTTAAAAGGCCAAACTGCGTGAAACACAGAGTCAACAGTAAACAGGCACGTGCAGCAGTAAAAAAAAATACTTTTAATCAAATAATAAGATTTCCCAGAAAAGTCTGGGGCTCCTTATCTAGGTCTCTTAGGAATCCTTGATCACTAGGCTCTATTAGGGCACAGGGAAAAGGCTGCACTCACAAAATGGAGGTGACTGTCTTGGGGTTCCCTCCACAAACTTAAGGGGCCAGAGCAGGTGTAGGAGGAGGGCTCAGGTTCCCTGGGACTCAGAGAGACAATCAGCTAGGCCCAGCCCCTGTGGGAAGGGAGAACGAACCTGCTGCTCTAGTCCTAATCTACTTGGATACAGACAGGCTGAATCCACACTTCCATGCTAGCAGAGTCTACTTTCCAGGTAAGGGAGGGCTTGGAAAAAAACACTGAAATACTGCTTGTCACGCACTCTGAAATGTGGCTTTCTGAAGGCAAAAACAGGGGATGCAGACAGTTTCTAAACACAATTTAAATCACAGAAAGAGATTAAGCATTCTCCTAAACATACTCTGGAAGATGTATGTAGCCATTTTACTTAGAAAAGGGGGGATTTATACAGTCTTGTACAACAAACTAGGAGGGAAATTTCAAACATTAACGGCTAAAAAATAGCACTTTAAAAGGCCAAGCTGCCTGAAACACAGAGAGTCTACAGTAAATAGGCACGGGTAGCAGTAAAAAACACTTTTAAACAAATAATACGATTTCCCAGAAAAGTCTGGGGTTCCTTACCTAGGTCTCTTACGAATCCTTGATCTCTGGGCTGTATTAGGGCACAGGGAAAATGCTGGGCTCACAAAATGGAGGTGGCTGTCTTGGGGTTCCCGCCACAAACTTAAGGGGCCACAGCAGGTGTGGGAGGCGGGCTCAGGTTGCCTGGGACTCAGAGACCCAGTCAGCTAGGCCCAACCCCTGTGGGAAGGAAGGAGGGAGCTGCTGCTCTAGTCAGAATCTCCTTGGATGCAGACAGGATGAATCTATACTTCCAAGCTAGCAGAGTCTACATTCCAGGTAAGGGAGAGATTGTAAAAAGCACTGAAATACTGCTTGTCGTGTACTCTGAAATAGAGCTTTCTGAAGGCAAAAACAGGGGATGCAGACAGTTTCTAAACACAATTTAAATCACAGAAACAGAATAAGCAGTCTCCTAAACACACTCTGGAAGATGCATGTAGTCTCTTTACTTAGAAAAGAGGGGAGGGGGGCCTTTATAAAGTCTTATGCCACAAACTAGAAGGGACATTTCAAACAGTCACGGCTAAAAAACAGCACTTTAAAAGGCCAAACTGCGTGAAACACAGAGTCAACAGTAAACAGGCACGTGTAGCAGTAAAAAAAAATACTTTTAATCAAATAATAAGATATCCCAGAAAAGTCTGGGGCTCCTTATCTAGGTCTCTTAGGAATCCTTGATCACTGGGCTCTATTAGGGCACAGGGAAAAGGTTGCACTCACAAAATGGAGGTGACTGTCTTGGGATTCCCTCCACAAACTTAAGGGGCCAGAGCAGGTGTAGGAGGAGGGCTCAGGTTCCCTGGGACTCAGAGAGACAATCAGCTAGGCCCAGCCCCTGTGGGAAGGGAGAACGAACCTGCTGCTCTATTCATAATCTACTTGGATACAGACAGGCTGAATCCACACTTCTATGCTAGCAGAGTCTACTTTCCAGGTAAGGGAGGGATTGTAACAGAACACTGAAATACTGCTTGTCACGCACTCTGAAATGTGGCTTTCTGAAGGAAAAACAGGGGATGCAGACAGTTTCTAAACACCATTTAAATCACAGAAAGAGATTAAGCAGTCTCCTAAACATACTCTGGAAGATGTATGTAGCCATTTTACTTAGAAAAGGGGGGATTTATACAGTCTTGTACAACAAACTAGGAGGGAAATTTCAAATATTAACGGCTAAAAAACAGCACTTTAAAAGGCCAAGCTGCCTGAAACACAGAGAGTCTCCAGTAAACAGACACGGGTAGCAGTAAAAAAACACTTTTAAACAAATAATAAGATTTCACTGAAATGTCTGGGGCTCCTTACCTAGGTCTCTGAGGAATCCTTGCTCACTGGGCTCTATTAGGGCACAGGGAAAACGCTGGACTCACAAAATGGAGGTGACTGTCTTGGGGTTCCCTCCACAAACTTAAGGGAGCAGAGCAGGTGTGAGAGGAGGGCTCAAGTTGCCTGGGACTCAGAGAGCCAGTCAGCTAGGCCCAGCCCCTGTGGGAAGGAAGGAGGGAGCTGCTGCTCTAATTAGAATCTCCTTGGAAATACACAGGCTGAATCTACACTTCCAAGCTAGCAGAGTCTACTTTCCAAGAAAGGAACAGATTGTTGAAAACTACTTTAATACTGCTTGCCACGCACTCTGAAATGCAGCTTTTTGAAGGCAAAAACAGGGGATACAAACAGTTTCTGAACACAACTTACATCTCAGAAACAGATTAAGCGGTCTCCTAAACACACTCTGAAAGAAGAATGTAGACTTTTTACTTAGAAAAGGGGGGGCTTTATACACTCTTGTGCCACAAACTAGGAGGGTAATTTCAAACAGTCACGGCTAAAAAACAGCACTTTAAAAGGTCAAGCTGACTGAAACACAGAGAGTCTACAGTAAACAGCCACGGGTAGCAGTAAAAAAAACACTTTTGAACAAATGATGGGATTTCCCAGAAAAGTCTGGGGTTCCTTACCTAGGTCTTTTAGAAATCCTTGATCAGTGCTCTGTATTAGGGCACAGGGAAAATGCTGGGCTCACAAAATGGAGGTGGCTGTCTTGTGGTTCCCTTCACAAACTTAAGGGGCCAGAGCAGGTGTGGGAGGAGGGCTCAGGTTGCCTGTGACTCAGAGAGCCAATCAGCTAGGCCCAGCCCCTGTGGGAAGGGAGGAGGGAGCTGCTACTCTATTTATAATTTCCTTGGATACCGACAGGCTGAATCCACACTTCCAGAGTTAGCATGGGCTACTTCCCAGGTAAGGGAGAGATTGTAAAAAAAACACTGAAATACTGCTTATTGCACAGTCTGAAGTGTGGCTTTTGGAAGGCAAAAACAGGGGATGCAGACAGTTTCTAAACACAATTTAAATCAGAGAAGCAGATTAAGCAGTCCCCTAAACACACTCTGTAAGATTTATGTAGACTTTTTACGTAGAAAAGAGGGTCAGGGGGGCTTTATACTGTCTTGTGCCACAAACTAGGAGGGAAATTGCAAACATTCACGGCTAAAAAACAGCACTTTAAAAGGCCAAACTGCCTGAAATACAGAGTCTACAGTAAACAAGCACGGGTAGCAGTAAAAGTAACACTTTTAAATAAATAATATGATTTCCGAGAAAAGTGTGGGGCTCCTTACCTAGGTCTCTTAGGAATCCCTAATCAGTGGGCTGTATTAGGGCACAGGTGCTGGGCTCACAAAATGGAGGTGGCTGTCTTGGGGCTCCCTCCACAAACATAAGGGGCCAGAGCAGGTGTTGGAGGAGGGCTCTGGTTGCCTGGGACTCAGAGAATCAATCAGCTAGGCCCAGACCCTGTGGGAAGGGAGGAGAGAGCTGCTGCTCTATTCAGAATCTCCTTGGATACAGACAGGCTGAATCCACACTTCAAACCTAGCAGTGTCTACTTTCCAGGTAAGGGAGAGATTGTAAAAAACACTGAAATACTGCTTGTTGCTCACTCTGAAATACGGCTTTTTCAAAGCAAAAACAGGGGATGCAGACAGTTACTAAACACAATTTAAATCACAGAAACAGATTAAGCAGTCTCCTAAACACACTCTGAAAAATGTATGTAGCCTTTTTACTTAGAAAAGAGGGTGGGGCTGTATACAGTCTTGTGCCAGAACTAGGAGGGTAATTTCAAACAGTCACGGCTAAAAAACACAACTTTAAGAGGCCAAGCTGCCTGAAACACAGAGGGTCTACAGTAAATAGGCATGGGTAGCAGTAAAAAAAACACTTTTAAACAAATACAAAGAGTACCCAGAAAAGAATGGGGCTCCTTACTTGGGTCTCTTAGGAACCCTCGATCACTGGGCTGTATTAGGGCAGAGGGAAAATGCTGGGCTCACAAAATGGAGGTGACTGTCTTGGGGGTTCCCTCCACACACTAAAAGGGCCACAGCAGGTGTGGGAGGAGGGCTCAGGTTGCCTGGGACTCAGAGAGCCAATCAGCTAGGCCCAGCTGCTGTGGGAAGGGAGGAGGGAGCTGCTGCTCTATTCAGAATCTCCTTGGATACAGACAGGCTGAATCCACACTTCCAAGCTAGCAGAGCCTACTATCCAGGTAAGGGAGAGATTGTAAAAAAAGCACTGAAATACTGCTTTTCGCACACTCTGAAATGTGGCTTTTTGAAGGCAAAAACAGGGCATACAGACAGTTTCTCAACCCAATTTAAATCACAGAAACAGATTAAGCAGTCTCCTAAACATACTCTGGATAATGTATGTAGCCTTTTTACTTAGAAAGTGTGGGGCTTTTTACAGTCTTGTGCCGCAAACTGGGAGGGAAATTCCCAACAGTCACGGCTTAAAAACAGCACTTTAAAAGGCCAAGCTGCCTGACACACAGAGAGTCTGCAGTAAATAGGCACGGGTAGCAGTAAAAAAACACTTTTAAACAAATAATAGGATTTCCCAGAAAAGTCTGGGGCTCCTTACGTAGGTCTCTTAAGAATCTTTGATCACTGGACTGTATTAGGGCACAGGGAAAATGCTGGGCTCACATGATGGAGGTGGCTGTCTTCGGGGTTCCCTCCGGAAACTTAAGGGGCCAGAGCAGGTGTGGGAGGAGGGATCAGGTTGCCTGGGACTCAGAGAGCCTATCAGCTAGGCCCAGCCGCTGTGGGAAGGGAGGAGAGAGCTGCTGCTCTATTCAGAATCTCCTTGGATATAGACAGGCTGAATCCACACTTCCAAGCTAGCAGAGTCTACTTTCCAGGTAAGAGGGAGATTGTAAAAAAACACGGAAATACTGCTTGTTGCGCACGCTGAAATGTGGCTTTTTCAAGGCAAAAACAGGGCATACAGACAGTTTCTAAAGACAATTTAAATCACAGAAATAGATTAAGCAGTCTCATAAACACACTCTGAAGATGTCTGTAACCTTTTTACTTAGAAAAGGGAGGGGGCTTTAAACAGTCTTGTGCCACAAACTAGGAGGGAAATTTCAAACAGTCACGGACAAAAAACAGCACTTTAAAAGGCCAAGCTGCCTGAAACACAGAGAGTCTACAGTAAACAGCCACGGGTAGCAGTAAAAAAAACACTTTTAAACAAATAATAATATTTCCCAGGAAAGTCTGGGGCTCCTTACCTTGGTCTCTTAGGAATCCTTGATCAGTGGGCTGTATTAGGGCACAGGGATAACGCCTGGCTCACAAAATGGAGGTGGCTGTCTTGGGGTTCCCTCCACAAACATAAGGGGCCTGAGCAGGTGCTAGAGGAGGAGTCAGGTTGCGTGGGAGTCAGAGAGTCAATCAGCTAGGCCCAGCCCCTGTGGGAAGGGAGGAGGGAGCTGCTGCTCTATTCAGAATCTCCTTGGATATAACAAGGCTGAATCCACACTTCCAAGCTAGCAGAGTCTACTTTCCAGGTAAGGGTGAGTTTGTAAAAAAAACACTGAAATACTTTTGGTCGCGCACTCTGAACTGCGGCTTTTGAAGGCAAAAACAGAGGATACAGACAGTTTCTCAACCCAATTTAAATGACAGAAACAGATTAAGCAGTCTCCTAAACATACTCTGGATAATGTATGTAGCCTTTTTACTTAGAAAGTGTGGGGCTTTTTACAGTCTTGTGCCGCAAACTGGGAGGGAAATTCCAAATAGTCACGACTAAAAAACAGCTCTTTAAAAGGCGAAGCTGCCTGAAACACAGAGAGTCTGCAGTAAATAGGCATGGGTAGCAGTAAAAAAAAAACACTTTTAAACAAATAATAAGATTTCCCAGAAAGGAATGGGGCTCCTCACCTAGGTCTCTTAGGAATCCTTGATCACTGGGCTCCATTAGGGCACAGGTGCTGGGCTTACAAAATTGAGGTGGCTGTCTTGGGGTTCCCTCCACACACATAAGGGGCCAAAGCAGGTGTGGGAGGAGGGCTCTGGTTACCTGGGACTCACAGAGTCTATCAGCTAGGCCCAACCCCTGTGGGAACGGAGGAGGGAGCTACTGCTCTATTCAGATTCTCCTTGGATACAGACAGGCTGAATCCACACTTCCCAAGCTAGCAGAGTCTACTTTTGAGGTAAGGGAGAGATTGTAAAAAAACACTGAAATACTACTTGTCGCACCCTCTGAAATGTAGCTTTTTGAAGGCGAAAACAGAGGCTGCAGACAGTATCTAAAAACAATTTAAATGACAGAAACAGATTAAGCAGTCTCCTAAACATACTCTGGATAATGTATGTAGCCTTTTTACTTAGAAAGTGTGGGGCTTTTTACAGTCTTGTGCCGCAAACTGGGAGGGAAATTCCAAACAGTCACGGCTTAAAAAACAGCACTTTAAAAGGCCAAGCTGCCTGAAACACAGAGAGTCTGCAGTAAATAGGCACAGGTAGCAGTAAAAAAACACTTTTAAACAAATAAGATTTCCCAGAAAAGTCTGGGGCTCCTTACGTAGGTCTCTTAAGAATCTTTGATCACTGGACTGTATTAGGGCACAGGGAAAATGCTGGGCTCACATGATGGAGGTGGCTGTCTTGGGGGTTCCCTCCGGAAACTTAAGGGGCCAGAGCAGGTGTGGGAGGAGGGATCAGGTTGCCTGGGACTCAGAGAGCCTATCAGCTAGGCCCAGCTGCTGTGGGAAGGGAGGAGAGAGCTGCTGCTCTATTCAGAATCTCCTTGGATATAGACAGGCTGAATCCACACTTCCAAGCTAGCAGAGTCTACTTTCCAGGTAAGAGGGAGATTGTAAAAAAACACGGAAATACTTCTTGTTGCGCATGCTGAAATGTGGCTTTTTCAAGGCAAAAACAGGGCATACAGACAGTTTCTAAAGACAATTTAAATCACAGAAATAGATTAAGCAGTCTCATAAACACACTCTGAAGATGTCTGTAACCTTTTTACTTAGAAAAGGGAGGGGGCTTTAAACAGTCTTGTGCCACAAACTAGGAGGGAGATTTCAAACAGTCACGGCCATAAAACAGCACTTTAAAAGGCCAAGCTGCCTGAAACACAGAGAGTCTACAGTAAACAGCCACGGGTAGCAGTAAAAAAAACACTTTTAAACAAATAATAATATTTCCCAGGAAAGTCTGGGGCTCCTTACCTTGGTCTCTTAGGAATCCTTGATCAGTGGGCTGTATTAGGGCACAGGGATAATGCCTGGCTCACAAAATGGAGGTGGCTGTCTTGGGGTTCCCTCCACAAACATAAGGGGCCTGAGCAGGTGCTAGAGGAGGAGTCAGGTTGCGTGGGAGTCAGAGAGTCAATCAGCTAGGCCCAGCCCCTGTGGGAAGGGAGGAGGGAGCTGCTGCTCTATTCAGAATCTCCTTGGATATAACAAGGCTGAATCCACACTTCCAAGCTAGCAGAGTCTACTTTCCAGGTAAGGGTGAGTTTGTAAAAAAAACACTGAAATACTTTTGGTCGCGCACTCTGAACTGCGGCTTTTGAAGGCAAAAACAGAGGATGCAGACAGTTTCTCAACCCAATTTAAATGACAGAAACAGATTAAGCAGTCTCCTAAACATACTCTGGATAATGTATGTAGCCTTTTTACTTAGAAAGTGTGGGGCTTTTTACAGTCTTGTGCCGCAAACTGGGAGGGAAATTCCAAATAGTCACGGCTAAAAAACAGCTTTTTTAAAGGCTAAGCTGCCTGAAACACAGAGAGTCTGCAGTAAATAGGCACGGGTAGCAGTAAAAAAAAAACACTTTTAAACAAATAATAAGATTTCCCAGAAAGGAATGGGGCTCCTCACCTAGGTCTCTTAGGAATCCTTGATCACTGGGCTGCATTAGGGCACAGGTGCTGGGCTTACAAAATTGAGGTGGCTGTCTTGGGGTTCCCTCCACACACATAAGGGGCCAGAGCAGGTGTGGGAGGAGGGCTCTGGTTGCCTGGGACTCACAGAGTCTATCAGCTAGGCCCAACCCCTGTGGGAACGGAGGAGGGAGCTACTGCTCTATTCAGAATCTCCTTGGATACAGACAGGCTGAATCCAGACTTCCAAAGCTAGCAGAGTCTACTTTTGAGGTAAGGGAGAGATTGTAAAAAAACACTGAAATACTACTTGTCGCACCCTCTGAAATGTAGCTTTTTGAAGGCGAAAACAGAGGCTGCAGACAGTATCTAAAAACAATTTAAATGACAGAAACAGATTAAGCAGTCTCCTAAACATACTCTGGATAATGTATGTAGCATTTTTACTTAGAAAGTGTGGGGCTTTTTACGGTCTTGTGCCGCAAACTGGGAGGGAAATTCCAAACAGTCACGGCTTAAAAACAGCACTTTAAAAGGCCAAGCTGCCTGAAACACAGAGAGTCTGCAGTAAATAGGCACGGGTAGCAGTAAAAAAACACTTTTAAACAAATAATAAGATTTCCCAGAAAAGTCTGGGGCTCCTTACGTAGGTATCTTAAGAATCTTTGATCACTGGACTGTATTAGGGCACAGGGAAAATGCTGGGCTCACATGATGGAGGTGGCTGTCTTGGGGGTTCCCTCCGGAAACTTAAGGGGCCAGAGCAGGTGTGGGAGGAGGGATCAGGTTGCCTGGGACTCAGAGAGCCTATCAGCTAGGCCCAGCTGCTGTGGGAAGGGAGGAGAGAGCTGCTGCTCTATTCAGAATCTCCTTGGATATAGACAGGCTGAATCCACACTTCCAAGCTAGAAGAGTCTACTTTCCAGGTGAGGAAGAGATTGTAAAAAACCCTGACATACTTCTTGTTGCGCACTCTGAAATGTGGCTTTTGAAGGTAAAAATAGAGGACGCAGACCATTTCTAAACCCAATTTAAATCACAGAAACAGATTAAGCTAAACATACTCTGGAAAATGTATGCAGCCTTTTTACCTAGAAAGGGGGGGCCTTTATACAGTCTTGTGCCGCAAACTGGGAGGGAAATTTCAAACAGTCACGGCTAAAAAACAGCACTTTTAAAGGCCAAGCTGTCTGAAACACAGAGAGTCTACAGTAAACAGGGACACATAGCAGTTAAAAAAACACTTTTAAACAAATAATACGATTTCCCAGAAAAGTCTGAGGTGCCTTACCTAGGTTTCTTAGGAATCCTTGATCACTGTGCTGTATCAGGACACCATGAAAAAGCTGGGCTCAAAAAATGGAGGCTGCTGTCTTGGGGTTTCCTCCACAAACATAAGGGGCCAGAGCAGGTGTGGGAGGAGGGCTCAGGTGCCTGGGACTCAGAGAGCAAATCAGCTAGAACCCAGCAACTGTGGGAAGGGAGGAGTAAGCTGCTGCTCTATTCAGAATCTCCTTGGTTATAAACAAGTTGAATCCACACTTCCAAGCGAGTTGAGTCTACTTTCCAGGTAAGGGAGAGATTGTCAAAAAACACTGAAATATTACTTGTCGCGCACTCTGAAATGTGGATTTTTGAAGGCAAAAACACGGGATGCAGACAGTTTCTAAACATAATTTAAATCACGGAAACAGATTAAGCAGTCTCCTTAACACACTCTGGAAGATGTATGTAGCCTTTTTACTTAGAAAAGGGGGGGCTTTATACAGTCTTGTACTACAAACTAGGAGGGAGATTTCAAACAGTCACGGCTTAAAAACAGCACTTTAAAAGGCCAAGCTGCCTGAAACACAGAGAGTCTACAGTAAACAGGCACGGGTAGCAATAAAAAAAAAAACTGTTAAACAAATAATAAGATTTTCCAGAAAAGTCTGGGGCTTCTTACATAGGTCTCTTAGAAATCCTTGATCACTGGGCTGTATTAAGGCACAGGGAAAATGCTGGGCTCACAAAATGGAGATGGATTTCTTGGGGGTTCCCTCCACAAACGTAAGGGGCCAGAGCAGGTGTGGGAGGAAGGCTCAGGTTGCCTGGGACTCAGAGAACCAATCAGCTAGGCCCAGCCCCTGTGGGAAGGGAGCAGGGTGCTGCTGCTCTATTCAAAATCTCTTTCGATACAGACTGGCTGAATCCATACTTCCAAGTTGGCAGAGTATATTTTCCAGCAAAGGTGAAAGATTGTAAAAAACCCACTGAAATACTTCTTGTCGCGCACTCTGAAATGTGGCTTTTTGAAGGCACAAACAGGGTATGCGGACAGTATCTAAACACAAATTAAATCACAGAAACAGATTAAGCAGTCTCCTAAACACACTCTGGAATATGTATGTAGCCTTTTTACTTAGAAATGGAGGGGGGCTTTACCCAGTCTTGTGCCACAAACTAGGAGGGAAATTTCAAACAGTCAGGGCTCAAAAACAGTACTTTAAAAGGCAAACCTGCCTGAAACACAGAGAGTCTCCAGTAAACAGGCATGGGTAGCAGTAAAAATAACACTTTTAAACAAATAATACAATTTCCCAGAAAAGTCTGGGGCTCCTTACCTAGGTCTCTTAGGAATCCTTGATCACTGGGCTGTATTAGGGCACAGGTGCTGGGCTCACAAAATTGAGGTGGCTGTCTTGGGGCTCCCTCCAAACACATAAGGGGCCAGAGCAGGTGTGGGAGGAGGGCTCTGGTTGCCTGGGACTCAGAGAGTCAATAAGCTAGGCCCAACCCCTGTGGGAACGGAGGAGGGAGCGGCTGTTCTATTCAGAATCTCCTTGGATACAGACAGGCTGAATTCACACTTCCAAAGCTAGCAGAGTCTACTTTTGAGGTAAGGGAGAGATTGTAAAAAAACACTGAAATACTGCTTGTCGCGCCCTCTGAAATCTAGATTTTTGAAGGCGAAAACAGAGGCTGCAGACAGTATTTAAACACAATTTAAATCACGGAAACAGATTAAGCAGTCTCCTTAACACACTCTGGAAGATGTATGTAGCCTTTTTACTTAGAAAAGGTGAGGTTTTATACAGTCTTGTGACACAAACTAGGAGGGAAATTTCAAACAGTCACAGCTTAAAAACAGCACTTTGAAAGGCCAAGCTGCCTGAAACACAGAGAGTCTACAGTAAGCAGGCACGGGTAGCAATAAAAAAAACACTTTTAAACAAATAATAAGATTTTCCAGAAATGTCTGGGGCTCCTTATTTAGGTCTCTTAGGAATGCTTGATCACTGGGCTGTATTAAGGCACAGGGAAAATGCTGGGCTCACAAAATGGAGATGGCTGTCTTGGGGGTTCCCTCCACAAACGTAAGTGGCCAGAGCAGGTGTGGGAGGAGGGCTCAGGTTGCCTGGGACTCAGAGAACCAATCAGCTAGGCCCAGCCCCTGTGGGAAGGGAGCAGGGTGCTGCTGCTCTATTCAAAATCTCTTTCGATACAGACTGGCTGAATCCATACTTCCAAGCTGGCAGAGTATATTTTCCAGCAAAGGTGAGAGATTGTAAAAAACCCACTGAAATACTGCTTGTCGCGCACTCTGAAATGTGGCTTTTTGAAGGCACAAACAGGGTATGCAGACAGTATCTAAACACAAATTAAATCACAGAAACAGATTAAGCAGTCTCCTAAACACACTCTGGAATATGTATGTAGCCTTTTTACTTAGAAATGTAGGGGGGCTTTATACAGTCTTGTGCCACAAACTAGGAGGGAAATTTCAAACAGTCAGGGCTCAAAAACAGTACTTTAAAAGGCCAACCTGCCTGAAACACAGAGAGTCTCCAGTAAACAGGCATGGGTAGCAGTAAAAATAACACTTTTAAACAAATAATAAGATTTCCCAGAAAAGTCTGAGGCTCCTTACCTAGGTCTCTTAGGAATCCTTGATCACTGGGCTGTATTAGGGCACAGGTGCTGGGCTCACAAAATTGAGGTGGCTGTCTTGGGGTTCCCTCCAAACACATAAGGGGCCAGAGCAGGTGTGGAAGGAGGGCTCTGGTTGCCTGGGACTCAGAGAGTCAATCAGCTAGGCCCAACCCCTATGGGAACGGAGGAGGGAGCTGCTGCTCTATTCAGAATCTCCTTGGATACAGACAGGCTGAATCCACACTTCCAAAGCTAGCAGAGTCTACTTTTGAGGTAAAGGAGAGATTGTAAAAAAACACTGAAATACTGCTTGTCGCGCCCTCTGAAATCTAGATTTTTGAAGGCGAAAACAAAGGCTGCAGACAGTATTTAAAAACAATTTGAATCACGGAAAAAGCATTCTCCTTAACACCCTCTGGAAGATGTATGTACCTTTTTACTTAGAAAAGGGGAGGTTTTATACAGTCTTGTGACACAAACTAGGAGGGAAATTTCAAACAGTCACGGCTTAAAAACAGCACTTTGAAAGGCCAAGCTGCCTGAAACACAGAGAGTCTACAGTAAGCAGGCACGGGTAGCAATAAAAAATACACTTTTAAACAAATAATAAGATTTTCCAGAAATGTCTGGGGCTCCTTATTTAGGTCTCTTAGGAATGCTTGATCACTGGGCTGTATTAAGGCACAGGGAAAATGCTGGGCTCACAAAATGGAGATGGCTGTCTTGGGGGTTCCCTCCACAAATGTAAGGGGCCAGAGCAGGTGTTGGAGGAGGGCTCAGGTTGCCTGGGACTCAGAGACCTAATCAGCTAGGCCCAGCCACTATGGGAATGGAGGAGGGAGCTGCTGCTCTATTCAGAATCTCCTTGGATACAGACAGGCTAAATCCTTACTTCCAAGATAGCAGAGCCTACTTTCAAGTTAAGCGAAAGATTGTAAAAAAACACTGAAATTCTGTTTGTCGCGCACTCTGAAATGTGGCTCTTTGAAGGCAAAAACAGGAGATGCAGACAGTTTCTAAACACAGGTTAAATCACAGAAAGAGAATAAGCAGTCTCCTAAACACACTCTGGAAGATGTATGTAACCTTTTTACTTAGAAAAGAGGGGGGCTTTAAACATTCGTGTGCCACAAACTAGGAGGGAAATTTCAAACAGTCACGGCCAAAAAACAGCACTTTAAAAGGCCAAGCTGCCTGAAACACAGAGAGTCTACAGTAAACAGCCACGGGTAGCAGTAAAAAAAACACTTTTGAACAAATGATAAGATTTCCCAGAAACGTCTGGGGCTCCTTACCTAAGTCTCTTAGGAATCCTTGGTCAGTGGGCTGTATTAGGGCACAGGGAAAATGCTGGGCTCACAAAATGGAGGTGGCTGTCTTGGGGTTCCCTCCACAAACTTAACGGGCCTGAGCAGGTGCTAGTGGAGGGGTCAGGTTGCCTGGGACTCAGAGAGCCAATCAGCTAGGACCAGCTCCTGTGGGAAGGGAAGAGGGTACTGCTGCTCTATTCAGAATCTCCGTGGATATAGACAGGCTGAATCCACACTTCCAAGCTAGCAGAATCTCCTTTCCAGGTAAGGTAGAGTTTGTAAAAAAAACACTGAAATACTTCTGGTCGCACACTCTGAACTGTGGCATTTGAAGGCAAAAACAGAGGATGCAGACAGTTTCTCAACCCAATTTAAATGACAGAAACAGATTAAGCAGTCTCCTAAACATACTCTGGATAATGTATGTAGCCTTTTTACTTAGAAAAGGGGGGGCTTTATACAGTCTTGTGCCGCAAACTGAGAGGGAAATGTCAAACAGTCACGGCTAAAAAAAACAGCTCTTTAAAAGGCGAAGCTGCCTGAAACACAGAGAGTCTGCAGTAAATAGCCACGGGTACCAGTAAAACAACACTTTTAACCTAATAATAAGATTTACCAGAAAGGAATGGGGCTCCTTACCTAGGACTCTTAGTAATCTCTGATCACTGGACTGTATTAGGGCACAGGGAAAATGCTGGCCTCACATGATGAAGGTGGCTGTCTTGGGGGTTCCCCCCAGAAACTTAAGAGGCCAGGGCAGGTGTGGGAGGAGGGCTCAGGTTGCCTGGGACTCAGAGAGCCAATCAGCTAGGCCCAGCCACTGTGGGACGGAGGAGAGTCCACACTTCCAAGCTAGCAGAGTCTACTTTCCAGGTAAGAGAGAGATTGTAAAAAAAAACTGAAATACTGCTTGTCGCGCACTCTGAAATGTGGCTGTTTGAAGGCAAAAACAGGGCATACAGGCAGTTTCTAAAGACAATTTAAATCACAGAAATAGAGGAAGCAGTCTCCTGAACACACTCTAGAAGATGTATGTAACCTTTTTACTTAGAAAAGGGAGGGGGCTTTATACTGTCTTGTGCCACAAACCAGGAGGGAAATTTCAAACAGTGACAGCTAAAAACAGCACTTTAAAAGTCCAAGCTGCCTGAAATACAGAGTCTACAGTAAACAGCCACGGGTAGCAGTAAAAAAAACACTTTTAAACAATTAATAAGATTTCCCAGAAAGTCTGGGGCTCCTTACCTAGGTCTTTTAGGAATCCGTGATCACTGGGCTGTATTAGGGAACAGATGCTGGGCTCACAAAATGGAGGTGGCTGTCTTGGTGTTCCCTGCACAAACATAAGGGGCCAGAGCAGGTGTGGGAGGACGGCTCTGGTTGCCTGGGACTCAGAGAGTCAGTCAGCTAGGCCTGGCCCTTGTGGGAACGGAGGAGGGAGCTGCTGCTCTATTCAGAATCTCCTTGGATACAGACAGGCTGAATTCACACTTCCAAAGCTAGCAGAGTCTACTTTTGAGGTAAGGGAGAGATTGTAAAAAAACACTGAAATACTGCTTGTCGAGCCCTCTGAAATCTAGATTTTTGAAGGCGAAAACAGAGGCTGCAGACAGTATTTAAAAACAATTTAAATCACGGAAACAGATTAAGCAGTCTCCTTAACACACTCTGGAAGACGTATGTAGCCTTTTTACTTAGAAAAGGGGAGGTTTTATACAGTCTTGTGACACAAACTAGGAGGGAAATTTCAAACAGTCACGGCTTAAAAACAGCACTTTGAAAGGCCAAGCTGCCTGAAACACAGAGAGTCTACAGTAAGCAGGCACGGGTAGCAATAAAAAAAACACTTTTAAACAAATAATAAGATTTTCCAGAAATGTCTGGGGCTCCTTATTTAGGTCTCTTAGGAATGCTTGATCACTGGGCTGTATTAAGGCACAGGGAAAATGCTGGGCTCACAAAATGGAGATGGCTGTCTTGGGGGTTCCCTCCACAAATGTAAGGGGCCAGAGCAGGTGTTGGAGGAGGGCTCAGGTTGCCTGGGACTCAGAGACCTAATCAGCTAGGCCCAGCCCCTGTGGGAAGGGAGGAGGGAGCTGGTGCTCTATTCAGAATCTCCTTGGATACAGCCAGGCTGAATCCACACTTCCAAGCCAGCAGAGTATATTTTCCAGCTAAGGGAGAGATTGTAAAAAAGCACTGAAATACTGCTTGTCGCGCACTCTGAATTGTGGCTTTTTGAAGGGAAAAACACGGTATGCAGACAGTTTCTAAACACAATTTAAATCAGAGAAACAGGTTAAGCAGTCTCCTAAACACACTCTGGAAGATGTATGTAGCCTTTTTACTTAGAAAGGGATGGGGGCTTTATACAGTCTTGTGCCACAAACTAGGAGGGAAATTTCAAACAGTCACGCCTTAAAAACAGCACTTTAAAAGGCCAAGCTGCCTGAAACACAAAGAGTCTACAGGAAACAGGCACGGGTAGCAATAAGAAAACACTTTTTAACAAATAATACGATTTCCCAGAAAGTCTGGGGCTCCTTATCTAGGTTTCTTAGGAATCCTTGATCACTGGGCTGTATTAGGGCACAGGGAAAATGTTGGGCTCACAAAATGGAGATGGCTTTCTTGGGGGTTCCTCAACAAGCTTAAGGGGCCAGGGCAGGTGTGGGAGGAGGGCTCAGGTTGCCTGGGACTCAGAGACCCAATCAGCTAGACCCAGTCCCTGTGGGAAGGGAGGAGGGAGCTGCTGCTCTATTCAGAATGTCCTTGGATACAGACAGGCTGAATTCACACTTCCAAGGTAGCAGTGTATATTTTCCAGGTAAGGGAGAGATTGTAAAAAAAAACTCTGAAATACTGCTTGTTGTGCACTCTGAAATGTGGCTTTTTGAAGGCAAAAACAGGGTATGCAGACAGTTTCTAAACACAATTTAAATCACAGAAACAGATTAAGCAGTCTCCTAAACACACTCTGGAAGATGTATGTAGCCTTTTTACTTAGAAACAGAGGGGGGCTTTATACAGTCTTGTGCCCAAACTAGGAGGGAAATTTCAAACAGTCACGGCTCAAAAACAGCACTTTAAAAGGCCAACCTGCCTGAAACACAGAGGGGGTTATTCTAACTTTGGAGGAGTGTTAATCCGTCCCAAAAGTGACGGTAAAGTGACGGATATACCACCAGCCGTATTACGAGTTCCATAGGATATAATGGACTCGTAATACGGCTGGTGGTAAATCCGTCACTTTTCCGTCACTTTTGGGACGGATTAACACCTCCTCCAAAGTTAGAATAACCCCCAGAGAGTCTACAGTAAATAGGCATGGGTAGCAGTAAAAATAACACTTTTAAACAAATAATAAGATTTCCCAGAAAAGTCTGGGGCTCCTTAAGGAGGTCTCTTAGGAATCCTTGATCACTGGGCTGTATTAGGGCACAGGGAAAATTCTGGGCTCACAAAATGGAGGTGGTTTCTTGGGGTTCCCTCTACAAACTTAAGGAGCCAGAGCAGGTGTGGGAGGAGGGCTCAGGTTGCCTGGGACTCAGAGAGACAATCAGCTAGGCCCAGCCCCTGTGGGAAGGGAGGAGGGACCTGCTGCTCTATTTATAATCTTCTTGGATACTGACAGGCTGAATCCACACTTACACGGTTAGCATAGGCTACTTTCCAGGTAAGGGAGAGAATGTAAAAAAAACACTGAAATACTGCTTGTTGCGCAGTCTGAAGTGTGGCTTTTTTAAAGCAAAAACAGGGGATGCAGACAGTTTCTAAACACAATTTAAATCACAGAAACAGATTAAGCAGTCTCCTAAACACAATCTGGAAGATGTATGTAGACTTTTTACTTAGAAAAGAGGGTCAGGGGGGCTTTATGCTGTCTTGTGCCACAATCTAGGAGGGACATTTCAAACAGTGACGGCTAACAAACAGCACTTTAAAAGGTCAAGCTGCCTGAAATGCAGATTCTACAGTAAACAAGCATGGGTAGCAGTAAAAATAACACTTTTAAACAAATAATAAGATTTCCCAGAAAAGTCTGGGGCTCCTTACCTAGGTCTCTTAGGAATCCTTGATCACTGGGCTGTATTAGGGCAGAGGTGCTGGGCTCACAAAATGGAGGTGTCTGTCTTGGTGTTCCCTCCACAAACATAAGGGGCCACAGCAGGTGTGGGAGGAGGGTTCTGGTTGCCTGGGACTCGGAGAGTCAATCAGCTAGGCCCAGCCCCTGTAGGAAGGGAGGAGGGAGCTGCTGCTCTATTCAGAATCTCCTTGGATACAGACAGGCTGAATCCACACTTCCAAAGCTAGCAGAGTCTACTTTCTAGGTAAGGGAGGGTTGTAAAAAAACACTGAAATACTGCTTGTCGCGCCTTCTGAAATGTAGCTTTTTGAAGGCGGAAACAGAGGCTGCAGACAGTATCTAAAAACAATTTAAATCACGGAAACAGATTAAGCAGTCTCCTAAACACACTCTGGAAGATGTATGTAGCCTTTTTACTTAGAAAAGGGGAGGCTTTATACAGTCTTGTGCCACAAACTAGGAGGGAAATTTCAAACAGTTACGGCTTAAAAACAGCACTTAAAAAGGCCAACCTGCCTGAAACACAGAGAGTCTACAGTAAGCAGGTACAGGTAGCAATACAAAAAACACTTTTAAACAAATAATAAGATTTTCCAGAAAAGTCTGGGGCTCCTTATATAGGTCTCTTAGGAATCCTTGATCACTGGGCTGTATTAAGGCCCAGCGAAAATGCCGGGCTCACAAAATGGAGATGGCTGTCTTGGGGGTTCCCTCCACAAACGTAAGGGGCCAGAGCAAGTGTGGGAGGAGGGCTCAGGTTGCCTGGGACTCAGAGACCCAATCAGCTAGGCCCAGCCCCTGTGGGAAGGGAGGAGGGAGCTGGTGCTCTATTCAGAATCACCTTGGATACAGACAGGCTAAATCCACACTTCCAAGCTAGCAGAGTATATTTTCCAGCTAAGGAAGAGACTGCAAAAAAAGCACTGAAATACTGCTTGTCGCGCACTCTGAAATGTGGCTTTTTGAAGGCAAAAACAGGGTATGCAGACAGTTTCTAAACACAATTTAAATCACCGAAACAGATTAAGCAGTCTCCTAAACACACTCTGGAAGATGTATGTAGCCTTTTTACTTAGAAAAGGATGGGGGCTTTATACAGTCTTGTGCCACAAACTAGGAGGGAAATTTCAAACAGTCACGGCTTAAAAACAGCACTTTAAAAGGCCAAGCTGCCTGAAACACAAAGAGTCTACAGGAAACAGGAACGGGTAGCAATAGGAAAACACTTTTAAACAAATAATAAGATTTCCCAGAAAGTCTGGGGCTCCTCATCTAGGTCTCTTAGGAATCCTTGATCACTGGGCTTTATTAAGGCACAGGGAAAACGTTGGGCTCACGAAATGGAGATGGCTTTCTTGGGGGTTCCCTCAACAAACTTAAGGGGCCAGAGCAGGTGAGGGAGGAGGGCTCAGGTTGCCTGGGACTCAGAGACCCAATCAGCTAGACCCAGTCCCTGTGGGAAGGGAGGAGGGAGCTGCTGCTCTATTTAGAATGCCCTTGGATACAGAGAGGCTGAATTCACACTTCCAAGGTAGCAGAGTATATTTTCCAGGTAAGGGAGTGATTCTAAAAAAAACTCTGAAATACTGCTTGTTGTGCACTCTGAAATGTGTCTGTTTGAAGGCAAAAACAGGGTATGCAGACAGTTTCTAAACACAATTTAAATCACAGAAACACATTAAGCAGTCTCCTAAACACACTCTGGAAGATGTATGTAGCCTTTTTACTTAGAAACAGAGGGGGGCTTTATACAGTCTTGTGCCACAAACTAGGAGGGAAATTTGAAACAGTCATGGCTCAAAAACAGCTCTTTAAAAGGCCAACCTGCCTGAAACACAGAGAGTCTACAGTAAATAGGTATGGGTAGCAGTAAAAATAACACTTTAAAACAAATAATAAGATTTCCCAGAAAAGTCTGGGGCTCCTTATATAGGTCTCTTAGGAATCCTTGATTGCTGGGCTGTATTAGGGCACAGGGAAAATGCTGGGCTCACAAAATTGAGGTGGCTGTCTTGGGGTTCACTCTACAAACTTAACCTTTTCGGTGCGGGCGTCGGCCACTGGCCGACACCCACACACCCTCCCTGGTGCGGGTCACGACCAGTGGCCGACACCAGGAAGGGTATTAATAAATCCTCGGGTGCGTCGCACCCGAGGATTTTTTATTTTTTTTAACCTTTCCCCGGGAGACACGGAAGCTTCTGTGTCTCCCCACTGACCCCCACCCGCCCCCTTGTGAAGTCAGCGCGCCGCGAGGCGCGCTGACATTTCAAAGGTGTTTTCCCCATCAAAGCAGGAAGCAGCCTTGCGGCCGCTTCCTGCTTCGATGGAGAAAACGGCCTTCCCCACGTTCGGGAAGGCCTCGTAAGAAAGGGGAGACTCTCCCCTTTCTTACGAGGCATTCCTGAAAGTGTTTCCTGGCCCCCGGTCGCAGCTGTGCTGCGATCGGGGGCCAGGAAACACTTTCAGGTTTCCTGGCCTCCCGATCGCAGCACAGCTGCGATCGGGGGGCCAGGAAACACTATCAAAAGGCATCGTAAGAAAGGGGAGACTCTCCCCTTTCTTACGAGGCCTTCTGAAACTGTTTCCTGGCCCGGGGGCCAGGAAACACCACTAGACGCCAGGGATTTCACTTTGGGGGGGCGGCCCCCTCGGAAAACGGGCCGCCCCCCCGGGCATATTTTTTATTTAAAAAAAAGGTAGGTGCCCCCCCCAGGGGAATTTTTTTTTTCTTTTCCCCAAAAATAAAATAAAAAAATAAAATAAAATGACAGGGGGTCGCCCGTGGGCAGGGTGACCCCCTGAGGGGGCAATATATTTTTTTAGATGTTGTAGGGTTTCCCTGGGGGCCATTTTGCCCCCCAAGGAAACCATACAACAACTAAAAAAAATAGATCTATATATAGATCTATATATATATATATATCTATATATCTATGTAGATAGATATATCTATGTAGATAGATATATCTATGTACATGGATATATCTATAGATATATCTATGTAGATAGATATATATATATATATAGAGGTAGATCTATATATATCAATCAAAGATTTATAAAGCGCGCTACTCACCCGTGAGGGTCTCAAGGTGCTGGAAGGGGGGACGGGGGAGAGAAAGGGGCTGGGAGGTTCACTGTTCGAAAAGCCAGGTTTTGAGGCCCTTCCTGAAAAGAAGTAGGTTTTGGGTCTTGTGAAGTTGGGTTGTGAGGGCGTTCCAGGTTTTGGGTGCAAGGTAGGAGACGGATCTGCCCCCGGTGGTGGTGTGTGTGATGCGGGGGACAGAGGCGAGAGAGAGGTGAGCCGAGCGGACGTTTCGTGTGGGGGTGTGGAAGGTGACTCTCGTTGAGGTAGGCAGGGCCTGTGTTGTGGAGTGATTTGTGTGCGAGGATGAGGATCTTGAAGGTGATCCTTTTGTCAGTGGGGAGCCAGTGGAGGGATTTGAGGTGTGGAGAGATGTGTTCGTGTCGGGGGAGGTCGAGGATGAGTCGTGCTGCTGAGTTCTGGATGCGCGTAGTTTGCGCTTGAGTTTTAGAGTGGTGCCGGCGTAGAGGGCGTTTCCGTAATCAAGCCTGCTGCTGATGAGTGCGTGAGTGACAGTTTTTCTGGTCTCTGTGGGGATCCATTTGAATGTTTTTCAGTATACGGAGTGTGTTGAAGCATGAGGAGGTGAGAGCGTTGATTTGTTGGGTCATCGAGAGGGAGGAGTCTAGGATGATGCTGAGGTTGCGTGCGTGGTTGGCGGGGGTGGGTGCAGGGCCTAGCGTGGTGGGCCACCATGAGGGGTCCCAGGTGTTATTGTGTGGGCCAAAGAGGATTATTTCGGTTTTGCTTGAGTTGAGTTTCAGGTGGTTGGCTGTCATATATATATCACTTTTGTCAATATGTGTGTGTGTTCCCTGGGGGGAAAAGGGTCCGACTTGTCTAGTGGCAGTTTTAGTGCCATAAAGAAGCGCAGAAGGTTTATATGCCTACTGCAAAGAGCAAATCTGTATTTTATGTAAATAGCTGAGTACATTAGTAAAGTCAGCCATTACCTGCGCTATAATACCAATGAAATGTATGTGCGGGGTGGAGGGCGGCTATGGAGAGATGAAGGGCACTTTTGCTGGGTGGTAATGAGGGAATCCGAGGAGGAGGGAGTGGGAGCACCAATAATGATTGTTGGACTGGCGCAGGAGGTGCTAAAGACTGTGACGAATGGTATGTGACAAGGTGTCTTGAAAGTACGTGCTGATTGAGGGAAGAAGCGCAGGTAAGGTGGCCTCTACTGTTGCACGTATCTCACACACACCATCGATTTTGTGACTGTCTACGTAGGCTAGTGTTTTAGAGCAACAGTTTAGCCAATAGCAGAGATGGCATCTTGATGGATGACTGCTGCCTGCACTCGGGTTATAGAGGACCGCTCTGACATAGGATCAGAGACTGAGACATCAGATACTGAGACAGCATCTGAGGGATAGGACAATGGCGCAGACTCTGGGAGTGATTTTTCAGTCAGAGGAGTCCCATTCGATAACTCCTCTTCCAGTACATTATGAGGGAGGTGATGATGACAGTCCTGCTGTCCCTTCGCAAGCTGTTAGTGCAACTGGGTAATAGTGGGTTAGGCCAACCCAGAGAGCAGGTGCATGCGGCGGCAAGCAGAGAGAGAGAGAGAGAGTGCTCTCTTGGGAGCTCCCCAATTTAGTTCAGCCCCAAATTCCACCACCCAAATCATATTGTGGAGACATCAAAATTATCTATGGCAAAACAAACTGGTTTTGTAAGGCAGGCACCTGTGTTTTTGATCCTGGATTCGGCGGCCATATAGAGAAACACACTAAACCCAAACATTTCTGGAAACTAGACATTCGGGGGAGTCCACAGAGGTGTGACTTGTGTGGATTCCCCAAAGTTTTCTTACCCAGAATACCCTGCAAAGCTGAAATGTTGGAAAAAAAACCTCAATTTTTCTTGCATTTCTGTCACACAAACTACAGGAATATGCTGGGATCCACAACATTCCTACCACCCAGTGACTCCTCACCTGTCCTGATAAAAACACTACCCCACTTGAGTGCCTACACCTAGTGCCTGTGTCAGGAATGGATCACCCCAGGGTCAACAGCTGCCTCACGTAAGGACCAACATTGACTGTTGTGTGATCTATTCCTGTCGCGGGCACCAGGCCTAACCACACAAGTGAGGTATCATATTTATCGGGAGACTTGGGGGAACGCTGGGTGGAAGGAAATTTGTGGCTCCTCTCAGATTCCAGAACTTTCTGTCACGAAATGTGAGGAAAACGTGTTATTTTAGCCACATTTTGAGGTTTGCAAAGGATTCTGGGTAACAGAACCTGGTCAGAGCCCCACCAGTCACCCCATCTTGGATTCCCCTAGGTCTCTAGTTTTCATAAATGCACAGGTTTGGTAGGTTTCCCTATGTGCCGGCTGAGCTAGAAGCCAAAATCTACAGGTAGGCACTTTGCCATAAACAGCTCTGTATTTTGTCAAAAAATGGGATGTGTCCACGTTGTGTTTTGGGGCATTTCCTGTGGCGGGCGCTAGGCCTACCCACACAAGTGAGGTATCATTTTTATCGGGAGACTTGGGGGAACGCTGGGTGGAAGGAAATTTGTGGCTCCTCTCAGATTCCAGAACTTTCTGTCACCGAAATGTGAGGAAAACTTGTTTTTTTAGCCACATTTTGAGGTTTGCAAAGGATTCTGGGTAACAGAACCTGGTCAGACCCCACAAGTCACCCCATCTTGGATTCCCCTAGGTCTCTCGTTTTCAAAAATGCACAGGTTTGGTAGGTTTCCCTATGTGCCGGCTGAGCTAGAGGCCAAAATCTACAGGTAGGCACTTTGCAAAAAACAGCTCTGTATTTTGTCAAAAAATGGGATGTGTCCACGTTGTGTTTTGGGGCATTTCCTGTGGCGGGCGCTAGGCCTACCCACACAAGTGAGGTATCATTTTTATCAGGAGACTTGGGGGAACGCTGGGTGGAAGGAAAGTTGTGGCTCCTCTCAGATTCCAGAACTTTCTGTCACCGAAATGTGAGGAAAACTTGTTTTTTTAGCCACTTTTTGAGGTTTGCAAAGGATTCTGGGTAACAGAACCTGGTCAGAGCCCCACGAGTCACCCCATCTTGGATTCCCCTAGGTCTCTAGTTTTCAGAAATGCACAGGTTTGGTAGGTTTCCCTATGTGCCGGCTGAGCTAGAGGCCAAAATCTACAGGTAGGCACTTTGCAAAAAACAGCTCTGTATTTTGTCAAAAAATGGGATGTGTCCATGTTGTGTTTTGGGGCATTTCCTGTGGCGGGCCCTAGGCCTACCCACACAAGTGAGGTATCATTTTTATCGGGAGACTTGGGGGAACGCTGGGTGGAAGGAAATTTGTGGCTCCTCTCAGATTCCAGAACTTTCTGTTACCGAAATGTGAGGAAAACTTGTTTTTTTAGCCACTTTTTGAGGTTTGCAAAGGATTCTGGGTAACAGAACCTGGTCAGAGACCCACGAGTCACCCCATCTTGGATTCCCCTAGGTCTCTAGATTTCAAAAATGCACAGGTTTGGTAGGTTTCCCTATGTGCCGGCTGAGTTAGAGGCCACAATCTACAGGTAGGCACTTTGCAAAAACAGCTCTGTATTTTGTCAAAAAATGGGATGTGTCCACGTTGTGTTTTGGGGCATTTCCTGTGGCGGGCGCTAGGCCTACCCACACAAGTGAGGTATCATTTTTATCTGGAGACTTGGGGGAACGCTGGGTGGAAGGTAATTTTTGGATCCTCTCAGATTCCACAACTTTCTGTCACCGAAATGTGAGGAAAACTTGTTTTTTTAGCCACTTTTTGAGGTTTGCAAAGGATTCTGGGTAACAGAACCTGGTCAGAGCCCCACGAGTCACCCCATCTTGGATTCCCCTAGGTCTCTAGTTTTAAAAAATGCACAGGTTTGGTAGGTTTCCCTATGTGCCGGCAGAGCTAGAGGCCAAAATCTACAGGTAGGCACTTTGCAAAAAACAGCTCTGTATTTTGTCAAAAAATGGGATGTGTCCACGTTGTGTTTTGGGGCATTTCCTGTCGCGGGCGCCAGGCCTACCCACACAAGTGAGGTATAATTTTTATCGGGAGACTTGGGGGAACATAGAATAGCAAAACAAGTGTTATTGCCCCTTATCTTTCTCTACATTTTTTCCTTCCAAATATAAGAGAGTGTGTAAAAAAGACGTCTATTTGAGAAATGCCCTGCAATTCACATTCTAGTATGGGCACCTCGGAATTCAGAGATGTGCAAATAACCACTGCTCCTCAAAACCTTATCTTGATCCCATTTTGGAAATGCAAAGGTTTTCTTGATACCTCTTTTTCACTCTTCATATTTCAGCAAATGAATTGCTGTATACCCAGTATAGAATGAAAACCAACTGCAGGGTGCAGCTCATTTATTGGCTCTGGGTACCTAGGGTTCTTGATGAACCTACAAGCCCTTTATATCCCCGCAACCAGAAGAGTCCAGCAGACAAAACGGTATATTGCTTTCAGAAATCTGACATTGCAGGAAAAAGTTACAGAGTAAAACATAAAGAAAAATGGCTGTTGTTTTCAGCTCAATTTCAATTTATTTTTATTTCAGCTGTTATTTTCTGTAAGAAAACCTTGTAGGATCTACACAAATGACCCCTTGCTGAATTCAGAATTTTGTCTAGTTTTCAGAAATGTTTAGCTTTCCAGGATCCAGCATTGGTTTCACACCCATTCCTGTCACTAACTGGAAGGAGATTGAAAGCACAAAAAATAGTAAAAATGGTGGATTGTCCAGTAAAATGCCAAATTTGTGTTGGAAAATGTGGCTTTCTGATTCAAGTCTGCCCATTCCTGAAAAGTGGGAAGATAGTGATTTCAGCACCAGAAACCCTTTGTTGATGGCATTTTCAGTGAAAAAACCACAAGCCTTCTTCGACAGCCCTTTTTTCCCATTTTGTTTGGAAAAAACGAAATTTTCACTGTATTTTTGCTATTTTCCTGGTCTCCTCCAGGGGAAACCACAAACTCTGGGTACCATTAGAATCCCTAGGATGTCGGAAAAAAAGGACGCAAATTGGGCGTGGATAGCTTATGTGGACAAAAAGTTATGAAGGCCTAAGCGCGAACTACCCCAAATAGCCAAAAAAGGGCTCAGCACTGGGGGGGGAAACTTCCCAGCAGCTAAGGGGTTAAGGAGCCAGAGCAGGTGTGGGAGGAGGGCTCAGGTTGCCTGGGACTCAGAGAGACAATCAGCTAGGCCCAGCCCCTGTGGGAAGGGAGGAGGGAGCTGCTGCTCTATTTATAATCTCCTTGGATACCGACAGGCTGAATCCACACTTACATGGTTAGCATAGGCTACTTACCAGGTAAGGGAGAGATTGTAAAAAAAACACTGAAATACTGCTTGTTGCGCAGTCTGAAGTGTGGCTTTTTGAAGGCAAAAACAGGGGATGCAGACAGTTTCTAAATACAATTTAAATCACAGAAACAGATTAAGCAGTCTCCCAAACACAATCTGGAAGATGTATGTAGACTTTTTACTTAGAAAAGAGGGTCCGGGGGGCTTTATGCTGTTTTGTGCCACAAACTTGAAGGGCAATTTCAAACAGTGACGGCTAACAAACAGCACTTTAAAAGGTCAAGCTGCCTGAAATGCAGATTCTACAGTAAACAAGCATGGGTAGCAGTAAAAATAACACTTTTAAACAAATAATAAGATTTCCCAGAAAAGTCTGGGGCTCCTTACCTAGGTCTCTTAGGAATCCTTGATCACTGGGCTGTGTTAGGGCAGAGGTGCTGGGCTCACAAAATGGAGGTATCTGTCTTGGTGTTCCCTCCACAAACTTAAGCGGCCAGAGCAGGTGTGGGAGGAGGGCTCAGGTTGCCTGGGACTCAGAGACCCAATCAGCTAGGCCGAGCCCCTGTGGGAAGGCAGAAGGGAGCTGCTGCTCTATTCAGAATCTCCTTGGATACAGACAGGCTGAATCCACACTTCCAAAGCTAGCAGAGTCTACTTTCTAGGTAAGGGAGAGATTGTAAAAAAACACTGAAATACTTCTTGTCGCGCCCTCTGAAATGTGGCTTTTGAAGGCGAAAACAGAGGCTGCAGACAGTTTCTAAACACAATTTAAATCATGGAAACAGATTAAGCAGTCTCCTAAACACACTCTGGAAGATATATGTAGCCTTTTTACTTAGAAAAGGAGGGGGGCTTTACACAGTCTTGTGCTACAAACTAGGAGGGAAATTTCAAACAGTCACGGCTAAAAAACAGCACTTTAAAAGGCCACGCTGCCTGAAACACAGAGAGTCTACAGTAAAAAGGCATGGGTAGCAGTAAAAAAAACACTTTTAAACAAATAATCAGATTTCCCAGACTGGCCCTGGCGTGGAGCAGAGCCCGATGCTGATGCATGAGGGCTATTGCTTCTGAGTGTGTGTGCCTATGTGAGAGGGGTTGAACACTCCCCCATTGTCTGGAACAAAGCACCTATTGATATTCACAGCGTATATTGGGAGAACGTGCACTGGACCAGTTAATCTCCCAGTCCTTCCTTTTTCTTTATGTTGCTCAGGGGCTACCAGTTTCTCCATCACCATAGTGACACTGGCACCTGTGTCCCTGTAGGCCTCAACCTGAACACCATTTATTAGGGGTAGTTGCTTGTAGTTATCCATATTAAGGGGACAAGCAACTAAGGTGGCAAGGTCAATGCCACCTTCAGAGACCAAAACAGCCTCAGTGATCTCCCTAACTAGACCAACCCCCACTAAATTACCAAAAGTGAGCCCAGCTACACCCTTTGGCTGGCTATTTGTAGTGTTCTGCCCACCACCACTGATATTAACAGGGGCACTAGTGGAAGCAGTGGGGATTGGAGTGGTGGGAAGCTTAGTGTTTCTCTTTGGACAAGTGGGGTCACTTGCCCAATGGCCTTTTATTTTACATAAATAACACCATGGTTTGTTCTGATTGTGTGAAGAGGATTTGGACCCACCACCCCCAGAGGATTTGTGTGGGCCTGATGAAGACTCTGAAGATTTTTTTATCTTTTTCCTCACCCTTGTCATGAGACTTACCATGCTTCTTTGTGCTGTGTTTGTCACCCCCTGTATGAGCTTTTCCGCTCACCCTTCTTCTGACCCATTTGTCTGCCTTCTTACCCAATTGTTGGGGAGAGGGCAGATCTGAGTCCACAAGATACTGATGCAACAAATCAGACATACTATAGTTCAATATATGCTCTCTCAGAATTAGGTTATACAGGCTTTCATAGTCAGTCAACTTACTGCCATTTAACCATCCCTCTAAGGCCTTCGCAGAACAGTCTACAAAGTATGTCCATTCATGTGAAGACTCTTTTCTGGTCTCTCTGAATTTTATTCTATATTGCTCAGTGGTTAAGCCTAGACCATCCAAGAGTGCACTTTTGAGAATGTGGTAGTTGTCTGAGTTATCCTGACAATAAGGAGTCTGTCTCTCCCCTTGCCAGTGAAAGACAACCACAGGATAGCAGCACACTGTGCTTGAGGGGCTCTCTGAACTTTACAGGCCCTCTCAAGTGCAGCAAACCACTTAAAGATGTCACCCCCATCCTTGTAAGGGGGAACAACTTTGTGCAGATGTCTGGATTTAAATGTAGGTTCCCTAACACTGGAGTTCCTGAAACTGCTGCTGCCACCATGGGGAACTAACCCCAACCCCTGCCTTTCCCTTTCCACAACCAGGGATTCCCTGTCGAAGGCCAACTGTTGCTGCTGGAGCCTTAGTCTGACCTCCTCTAGCCTCAGCTTTCTGAGTTCCCTATCTAGGGACTGGTCCTCAGAGTTAGAAGTATGGGACACTTCTGAGACAGAAGTTACATTGGAATTGGCAGAGGCAGATCTTTCCCTAACTTGAGCCCCCTTAGTTACCTGGCCTTCAGGAATTGGCAGAGGCATATATTTCCCTAACTTGAGCCACCTTAATTACCTGGCCTATAGGTATGAAGGGAGCCCTACTGGTATGTGACCCCTTCCCACTCCCAGCTACACTAGGGGGGTTGTTGATGGAAAGATCAGTGGAAGGACCCTCCCCAGGATTATCAGAATGGTCCTCTGAGCCTACCTGGTTGGGATTTTCCTCTACTTCCCCCTCTGGCTGTTTCTGACCAGTGCTAAGTCTGTGGCATCCTTTAGGAGAAGATTTAAGAGGAATTCCTTATTGGGGTCTTTCCCAATTTCTAAACTTCATTCAATGCAAAGACCCCCTCAAACTTTTAAAGTTCAAACTTTCATATATTCTTTTCACAACTCTAGGGGTAGCCTGTACAACAGACATGTTGACAGAAAGAGTTTAGGAAAAAGAGAAAAGGGTTAGTAACCTATTAGGCCTAACGTGTTAGAAAACAGAAAACTTTTCAGAAACTTTTAGAAAGTTTTAAAGAACTTTTTAGAAAGTTAAAAGTGACTTCTAAGTACAAGTATGTATAGCTCTAAGTATTGGAGCAAGCTTTTCTTGTGAAAAGCACTAGTAACAAAGTGGTAAAGCAGTTGAAAGTACTTATCCCACCGTTGCACCAATGTAGGAGGCTGGCCCGGTTTGTAATGGGTACCTTAGGTACTTACACCTTATACGAGGTCCAGTTATCCCTTATTAGTAAAATGTAGTAGTGTTTTAGCAGCTTAGGCTGATAGAGGTAGCTGTAGCAGAGCAGCTTAGGCTGAACTAGGAGACACGCAAAGCTCCTGCAATACCACTATAGTTCCACAGTACTTATACACAATAAAAGACAATACTCAGTGTTACCAAAAATAAAGGTAGTTTTTTTTAGTGACACAAGGCCAAAAATATCTTAGAGTCAATACTCCTTCTGGAGTTACGTATTATACACAATATATACACTAGAGACCAAAATCAGGTAAGCAAAGAGTCACAGGATAGTGCAAACAATAGAAAATACCATAGAATGCAATAGAAAGAAATAGGCCTGGGGCAACACAATCCATATACTAAGAAAGTGGAATGTGAATCACAAATTCCCCCCTAGGCAAGTGTAGTGTGTAGAGGATCGCTTGGAGTGTAAGAAAACACCAAAGGTAAGAAAAATACCCCACCCCAGAGCCCAGGAAAGTAGGAGTAAAGTACTGCAAGATTCCTTAGGACACACTACGAGTCATGATTAGTTATTGCAAGAACCAATCAAGACTGCAAGCAACAAATGATGGATTCCTGGACCTGCAGACCTGTGAAGAGAGGAGACCAAGTCCAGGAGTCACAGAAGATTCCAGGAAGGACATGAGCCCCTGCCAACCTAGAAGATGGTGTAAAAGAGGATTCTCCGGTTGGGAAAAGTCTGCAGAAGAGCACCAAGGAAGATGGCTGCAGGTTCCTGCATGATGCAAAGGATGTCCCACATCGGGATGTTGGATGCAGGTGAGTTGCATTGCTGGATTCGTCCAACAAACCTTGGTTCAAGCAATGTCGCAGCATCAAAATGGCGCTGCTTGGACCCAGGAGGGACCTGGGGCCTCAACTCAGACTGAGGAGGCAGAGGGGGCTCCTATCACTGGAGGGAACCCACAGATGACCAGGCAGCACCCACGGAGGTCCCAGGACACGTGGATAAAGGAGGTGCAAATTGCGGTTGCTGCAGCACTACAAAAGAAGATCCCACGCTGCCGGAGAACAACTCAGCGAGTTGAGCGTCACAGGGTAGAGTGCTGGGGACATGGGCCAGGCTGTGCACGAAGAATTCTTGCAAATAGTGCGCAGAGGCCCCAAGAGGTAGAGATGATGCGGTGCACAGGGGTACTGTCGCAAACGGGGAAGGCAAGCTCTTACCTCCGCCAAATTTGGACAGCTGGACCTTAGGACAGTCTGTGTCAAAGGGGTCCACCACCTGTTTTTCAGGGAGCTCGCTTGTCACCAGGAGAGGAGTCCTAGAGAGCGGTCATCATCTTAGAAGGTGCCTGCTGGAGCAGGGAAGTGACTCCTTCACTCCACAGGAGATTTATTCAGTCCTTCTGGTGCAGGGTGAAGACAGGGATTCCTCAGAACCTACACACCTTGGAAACTGTTGCAGTTGCTGGCTGGAGATGAAGTTGCAGAGTCACAGTAGCTTTCTTGGATACTTTGTTGCAGTTACAGCAGCTCCTGGAGCAGTCTGCGGTTGATCTGACGGTCAGAGGATGAAGCAGGAGTTGCAGAGGATTTCTGGTGGAAACTTGCAAGCCAAATTTGAAGAGGAACCCACAGGAGAGACAAATTCACACCACCCCCAAAACACAATTTTTAAACTGCCTACTAATAAATGCTTGATCTCTTTCTAAAAAGAAGTGCCACATCTACGACCTACTCAATGCCTTACTTTTCATAACTAAAATAGTTTGGGATGACATGGCTTAAGTATTACATGAAGCTGTTACTCCAGGCAATCAAACTGTCACACAAAATCACATAGGCAAAAGAGGAGGGCGGCTAGCTGTTATATTTAAGGAAATAAAAAGTCTCACCAAAGCTGAGGATGATTTCATACACAGTTTTGAGGCCCTCATTTCCAAATGCAATGCTACCCAGCTTTCCCGTGCAACTTCCTCCTTTTTTACAGCCCACCACTTAACAATAGAACATTCTTACACTATATTCAAATCTATGCATCCTTGGTGACCTAAACATAGGGTTTGACAAATGAAATGTGCCCCATCCCAGAACTATCATCACTGGCCTAGACACACTGAACCTACATCACATCGTCCCCAAATCTACACACATCACTGCACACATCCTAGATGTCATTATTGCAACTCCATACCTAGTTACCTTCCAAAGGATTATTCCAGTCATGTGGTTAGACAACAACCTGGTAGCTTTCCAACACATGAATCCCCACAGCTCGCCACTCTTAAGCCTGCCTCACCTGCAACTACATATTGACCTTGGAACAAACTGAATTTTAGGGGCGCAGTGTTAGAAAGGGCCTCTTTTAACCTGGTGGACCCCCACTTTTTGCCTAGAAAATGATATGGTTTCAAACTATAAGTGTCCTGGGCACCTGCTAAACAGTCTCCTAGGGCTAGATCTCTTTTCCCAAAGCTATACTATGTTTGGAACTGCAGCCACCTTTGTAAGACCCTAGTAAATGGTATCCCTGGAACCTAGGGCATAGGTACTGAAGAGGGCACTCCAGAGCTGCAGCACCAATTGTGCCACTCTGAGGGGCTCCACATCAGCCTCATGCAGACTGCCATTGCAAGTGCATGACAAGGTATTTTCAAAAGTTGCAAACTTGACATGGCAATCACCAAGAGTGCCATGTCCCCTAGCACTGCATGCAGTATAGATAAGTCACCCCTCTGGTAGGCCTTACAGCCATAAGGCAGGGTGCACTATAATGGCTGACCTATATGCACTTCACCTGAGCTCCCTGGCCACTGCATCGTCAAACCAGCTGTGCTCTAGAGGTCCCCTACCCCTTGTGACCGCTACCCTCCAAGGGGGCTCACCGGCTCACCTTTACGTCCACCTGTGCAGTGTGTTTCCAAGTGGTCCCCCTCCCCATTGTACACCAGCTCCAAGACCTTTAGCCACTGCTCCCACTTGAACTGGGAACCACCTGAAATTCTCAGATGGTCCACAGGACATTTCTATGACTCAACCTAAAAATAGAAGGTGACACTTGTGAAAGCATTGGCTGATTTTACATGTGTTTTTAAAGATTTTACCATTCATTCCTATGGTGCGTAATTATGCACAAAAAGCATATATTTTCTAAACTTTGAAAAATCATAACAAAAGAAGTAGTTACTGTATATTGATGATTTTGGTCTTAATCATTTTATAAAAATCTGAAGTATTTTTGTAAATTGGTCTCAAGTTATTTTTCCGAGTATGTGCCCACATTTATTGATACTATGCATACAACAAATGCTTAGCACATTTTCAAGATAAGCCTAACTTCTCGCCCACCCTACCACAAACACAGAGCATTAGGTGGTCTGCTTTTTACCTCTGGAAACCATGGTGGGTTGCTTGAACTTTTCACAGCGCACATAATATTCATACACTATAGAGAGACTGCCTCCTACACATAGAAACACAACTAACACTCAACACAGATACGGACACAATACATTTGGTTCAAAAACTCTATGAGTGGCTTCAGAAAGCTTCTGTTATCCTAATACCACTAAATACAACATAACATGATGAAGGAAAACAAGTACCTTGCATGAGTGCAGTACTAAAATAGATAAAACAAAACATTGCAATACTGCCTCACTCAAAACAAGTAACACTCAAGACAAACTCCACCTACACAAACATAACAGATTGTACAAGTCAACTATCAAAAAAGTTACTTTTCAAACTGATTTCACAGTGCAAAATGTGCAAATAAACAATTTTATAAAATTCTCACTGAATTTTGTAACCCTAAAAGCATAGAAGAAACCCATCCCATTTCTCAAGAACATTCTGACAAATTGACAAATGATGACACAACCAAAGCAGACATGCCAGTTTCCTATTTAAACCAAAGGAAATCACCAGCACCAACCCATTTCCAACACTCCCCTCCAAGGGTAATTTAACACCGCATCCACATTCTTTCAAACAACTATCAGAAATTACATTTATGTATCTTGTCAAAATAAGCAGGTCATTTGGATGCCCCTCTGACCCTTGTCCACCAAAATCTTCAAGAACATCCTGTTACTAAACTCTGCTTCCACCCCAGTCAGAATACTCATCAATAACTCTGTCACAACAGGAGTTTTTCCAGAAGACTTAAAAAAGTAATACATCCATCCGTTATTAAAGAAAACAAGCCTGGACCCACAAGACCACAACAACTACATATTTATTCAAACAGGCCATTCCTGGACACACTGGCAGAGCAATCTTCACCTAAACACAATTAATTGATGATAACTCCATAATTTCCAACTTCCAAACATGATTCCATCCAGGAAGAGGTACCAAATCTGCCCTAATTGCCACATGGGATGACCTTAAAAACACAGTAGACCACAATGGAGTTGCTGCACTACTTCCCTTGGACATTTAAGCTGTCTTCAACACAGTTAATCATGATACTCTAATCCATAGACTCCGACCTAAATGGTACCACTCTCAATTAGATCACATCCTACATTCAAAATAGAACAAATGGCATCCATACTCTTCCTTTCTCATCCAAACCCTACATCCTAAATGCAACACACTATCATCTCACCCATGCTTTACAACATCTACATGAAATCTTTATCAGCAATGACAAATGAATTTCAGTTCACCTGCTATAACTACACTGATGACACACAAATAAGTTTTAAACTGGAAAGTCCCAAATACACTGGAACCTCAGAAATCTTCAGTTGCCTCTGAGCTGCTAATCAGTGGATAACATGAAGCTACCTCATATTGAAAGCATCCAAAACAGAAATACTCACCTGTGGTGATTGGAAAATGATGATCCACCCTGTGCCTGGCCTGACAATCTGGTACTACTTCCAAAAACATCCAAGGAGGTAATAAACCTTGGATTTACCATGGACACAAAGCTATCAATGAATGCACAAGTGGATAAATTAGCAAGATGAAACTTCATTACTATGAAAGTCCTGCAATTTTCCCCCACCTAAGATTTCCACACAAGGTTGAAACCACTATCTCTTTTTTTTTTTCCCTCATATATCTTCCAAATTTCCCTCACATGACCAATGGGGGGGGGGAGAGGGGCAGTAAAGGTTCTCACCCAACTGCTCACCACCCATCCCTAACCTCATCACCCCTGTCCGGGCACCTAGGGAAACCTACCAAACCTGTGCATTTTTTAAAACTAGAGACCTAGGGGAATCGAAGATGGGGTGACTTGTGGGGCTCTGACCAGGTTCTGTTACCCAGAATCCTTTGCAAACCTCAAAATTTGGCTAAAAAAAAACACATTTTCCTCACATTTTGGTGATAGAAAGTTGTGGAATCTGAGAGGAGCCACAAATTTCCTTCCACCCAGCGTTCCCCCAAGTCTCCCGATAAAAATGATACCTCACTTGTGTGGGTAGGCCAAGCGCCCGCGACAGGAAATGCCCCAAAACGCAACGTGGACACATCACATTTTTTGAAAGAAAACAGAGGTGTTTTTTGCAAAGTGCCTACCTGTAGATTTTGGCCTCTAGCTCAGCCGGCACCTAGGGAAACCTACCAAACCTGTGCATTTTTTAAAACTAGAGACCTAGGGGAATCCAAGATGGGGTAACTTGTGGGGCTCTGACCAGGTTCTGTTACCCAGAATCCATTGCAAACATCAAAATTTGGCTAAAAAACACATTTTCCTCACATTTCGGTGACAGAAAGTTCTGGAATCTGAGACGAGCCACAAATTTCCTTCCACCCAGTGTTCCCCCACGTCTCCCGATAAAAATGATACCCCACTTGTGTGGGTAGGCCTAGCGCTCGCGACAGGAAATGGCCCAAAACACAACATGGACACATCACATGTTTTCAAGGAAAACAGTGCCTACCTGTGGATTTTGGCCTCTAGCTCAGCCGGCACCTAGGGAAACCTAGCAAACCAATGCATTTTTGAAAACTAGAAACCCAGGGGAATCCAAGATGGGGTGACTTGTGGGGTTCTGACCAGGTTCTGTTACCCAGAATCCTTTGCAAACCTCAAAATTTGGCTACAAAACACATTTTCCTCACATTTTGGTGACAGAAAGTTCTGGAATCAGAGAGGAACCACACATTTCCTACCACCCAGCGTTCCCCAAGTCTCCCAATAAAAATGATACCTCACTTCTGTGGGTAGGACTAGCGCCTGCGACAGGAAATGCCCCAAAACGCAACGTGGACACATCACATTTTTTTAAAGAAAACAGAGGTGTTTTTTGCAAAGTGCCTACCTGTAGATTTTGGCCTCTAGATCAGCCGGCACCTAGGGAAACCTACCAAACCTGTGCATTTTTGAAAACTACAGACCTAAGGGAATCCAAGATGGGGTGACTTGTGGGGCTCTGACCAGGTTCTGTTACCCAGAATCCTTTGCAAACCTCAAAATTTGGCTAACAAAACACGTTTTCCTCAAATTTTGGTGACAGATAGTTCTGGAATCAGAGAGGAGCCACAAATTTCCTTCCACCCAGCGTTCCCCCACGTCTCCCGATAAAAATGATACCTCACTTGTGTGGGTAGGACTAGCGCCTGCGACAGGAAATGCCCCAAAACGCAACGTGGACACATCACATTTTTTTAAAGAAAACAGAGGTGTTTTTTGCAAAGTGCCTACCTGTAGATTTTGGCCTCTAACTCAGCCGGCACCTAGGGAAACCTACCAAACCTGTGCATTTTTGAAAACTAGAGACCTAGGGGAATCCAAGATGGGGTGACTTGTGGGGCTCTGACCAGGTTCTGTTACCCAGAATCCTTTGCAAACCTCAAAATTTGGCTAAAATAACACATTTTCCTCACATTTCGGTGACAGAAAGTTCTGGAATCTGAGAGGAGCCACAAATTTCCTTCCACCCAGCGTTCCCCCAAGTCTCCCGATAAAAATGATACCTCGCTTGTGTGGATAGGCCTAGCGCCCGTGACAGGAAATGCCCCAAAACACAACGTGGACACATCACATTTTTTGAAAGAAAACAGAGGTGTTTTTTCCAAAGTGCCTACCTGTAGATTTTGGCCTCTAGCTCAGCCGGCACCTAGGGAAACCTACCAAACCTGTGCATTTGTGAAAACTAGAGACCTAGGGGAATCCAAGATGGGGTGACTTGTGGGGCTCTGACCAGGTTCTGTTACCCAGAATCCTTTGCAAACCTCAAAATTTGGCTAAAAAAACGTTTTCCTAACATTTCGGTGACACAAAGTTCTGGAATCTGAGGGGAGCCACAAATTTCCTTCCACCCAGCGTTCCCCCAAGTCTCCCGATAAAAATTATACCTCACTTGTGTGGGTAGGCCTAGCGCCCGCGACAGGAAATGCCCCAAAACGCAACGTGGACACATCACATTTTTTGAAAGAAAACAGAGGTGTTTTTTGCAAAGTGCCTACCTGTAGATTTTGGCTTTCTAGCTCAGCCGGCACCTAGGGAAACCTACCAAACCTGTGCATTTTTTAAACCTAGAGACCTAGGGGAATCCAAGATGGGGTGACTTGTGGGGCTCTGACCAGGTTCTGTTACCCAGAATCCTTTGCAAACCTCAAAATTTGGCTAAAAAAACACGTTTTCCTCACATTTCGGTGACAGAAAGTTCTGGAATCTGAGAGGAGCCACAAATTTCCTTCCACCCAGCGTTCCCCCAAGTCTCCCGATAAAAATGATACCTCACTTGTGTGGGTAGGCCTAGCGCCCGTGACAGGAAACGCCCCAAAACACAACGTGGACACATCCCATTTTTTAAAAGAAAACAGAGGTGTTTTTTGCAAAGTGCCTACCTGTAGATTTTGGCCTCTAGCTCAGCCGGCACCTAGGGAAACCTACCAAACCTGTGCATTTGTGAAAACTAGAGACCTAGGGGAATCCAAGATGGGGTGACTTGTGGGGCTCTGACCAGGTTCTTTTACCCAGAATCCTTTGCAAACCTCAAAATTTGGCTAAAAAAACATGTTTTCCTCACATTTCGGTGACAGAAAGTTCTGGAATCTGAGAGGAGCCACAAATTTCCTTCCACCCAGCGTTCCCCCAAGTCTCCCGATAAAAATGATACCTCACTTGTATGGGTAGGCCTAGCGCCTGTGACAGGAAACGCCCCAAAACACAACGTGGACACATGACATTTTTTTAAAGAAAACAGAGGTGTTTTATGCAAAGTGCCTACCTGTAGATTTTGGCCTCTAGCTCAGCCGGCACCTAGGGAAACCTACCAAACCTGTGCATTTCTGAAAACTAGAGACCTAGGGGAATCCAAGATGGGGTGACTTCTGGGGCTCTGACCAGGTTCTGTTACCCAGAATCCTTTGCAAACCTTAAAATTTGGCTAAAAAAACATGTTTTCCTCACATTTCGGTGACCGAAAGTTCTGGAATCTGAGAGGAGCCACAAATTTCCTTCCACCCAGCGTTCCCCCAAGTCTCCCGATAAAAATGATACCTCACTTGTGTGGGTAGGCCTAGCGCCCGTGACAGGAAATGCCCCAAAACACAACGTGGACACATCACAATTTTTTAAAGAAAACAGAGGTGTTTTTTTGCAAAGTGCCTACCTGTAGATTTTCGCATCTAGCTCAGCCGGCACCTAGGGAAACCTACCAAACCTGTGCATTTTTTAAAACTAGAGACCTAGGGGAATCCAAGATGGGGTGACTTGTGGGGCTCTGACCAGGTTCTGTTATCCAGAATCCTTTGCAAACCTCAAAATTTGGCTAACAAAACATGTTTTCCTCACATTTCGGTGACAGAAAGTTCTGGAATCTGAGAGGAGCCACAAATTTCCTTCCACCAAGCGTTCCCCCAAGTCTCCCGATAAAAATGATACCTCACTTGTGTGGGTAGGCCTAGCGCCCGTGACAGGAAATGCCCCAAAACACAACGTGGACACATCACATTTTTTTAAAGAAAACAGAGGTGTTTTTTAGCAAAGTGCCTACCTGTGGATTTTGGCCTCTAGCTCAGCCGGCACCTAGGGAAACCTAGCAAACCAGTGCATTTTTGAAAACTAGAGACCTAGGGGAATCCAAGATGGGGTGACTTGTGGGGTTCTGACCAGGTTCTGTTACCCAGAATCCTTTGCAAACCTCAAAATTTGGCTAAAAAACACGTTTTCCTCACATTTTGGTGACAGAAAGTTCTGGAATCTGAGACGAGCCACAAATTTCCTTCCACCCAGCGTTCCCCCAAGTCTCCCGATAAAAATGATACCTCACTTGTGTGGGTAGGCCTAGCGCCCGTGACAGGAAATGCCCCAAAAGACAACGTGGACACATGACATTTTTTGAAAGAAAACAGAGGTGTTTTTTGCAAAGTGCCTACCTGTAGATTTTGGCCTCTAGCTCAGCCGGCACCTAGGGAAACCCGGAGTGACCCTTTCCTACGGGGTCGCTCCCCCTTCGTGACATTGGCACCAAAAAATAAATCCCCGGTGCCTAGTGGTTTCTGCCCCCTTGGTGGCAGATTGACCTAAAATCGGCCAATCTGCCCCCAAGGGGGGCAGAAATGGTCTAAATACAATTTGCCCCCCAGGGGAGCGACCCTTGCCTAATGGGTTGGTCCCCATCTCTAAAAAAACAAACAAACAAAAAAAAAAAACACAAAAAAAAATTTTGCCCTGGCGCCTAGAGGTTTCTGCCCCCGGGGGAGCAGAAATGGCCTAAAATAAATTTGCCCGACCACCCACCCCGGGGAGCGACCCTTGCCTACAAGGTCGCTCCCCTTGCATGACGACGCAAAAAAAAAGATCCCTGGTGCCTAGTGGTTTCTGTCCCCATTGGGGGCAGATTGACCTTAAATTGGCCGATCTGCCCCCAAAGCGGGCAGAAATGGCCTAAATACAATTTGCCCCTCCAGTGGAGCGACCCTTGCCTACGGGGTCGCTCCACCTGCGTGACATTGGCGCCAAAAAAAAAAATCCCCGGTGCCTAGTGGTTTCTGCCCCCTTGGGGGCAGATTGACCTAAAATGGGCCAATCTGCCCCCAAGGGGGGCAGAAAAGGTCTAAATACAATTTGCCCCCCAGGGGAGCGACCCTTGCCTAATGGGTCGCTACCCATCTCTCTAAAAAAAAAAAAACAAAAAAAAAAACACAAAAAAAAAATTTGCCCTGGCCCCTAAAGGTTTCTGATCGGCCTAATAACAATAGGCCGATCTGCCCCAAATGGCCTAAAATAAATTTGCCCCCCCACACCCCCCGGGGAGCGACCCTTGCCTACAAGGTCGCTCCCCTTGCGTGACGGCGCAAAAAAAAGATCCCTGGTGCCTAGTGGTTTCTGCCCCCTTTGGGGGCAGATTGACCTAAAATCGGCCGATCTGCCCCCAAAGCGGGCAGAAATGGCCTAAATACAATTTGCCCCTCCAGGGGAGCGACCCTTGCCTAAGGGGTCGCTCCCCATCTGTAAAACAACAACAACAACAAAATCCCCGGTGCCTAGTGGTTTCTGCCCCCCATAGGGGCAGATCGGCCTAATTAAAATAGCCTGATCTGCCCCCATGGGGGGCAGAAATGGCCTAAAATAAATTTGCCCACCAGGGGAACGACCCTTGCCCAAGGGGTCGCTCCCCTTACGTGAAAAACAAACAAACAAAAAAAACTCCCTGGTGTCTAGTGGTTTCTGCCCCCCTTGAGGGCAGATTGGCCTCATAAAAATAGGCCAATCTGCCCCCAAGGGGGGCAGAAATGGCCTAAATATAATTTGCCCCCTAGGGGAGCGACCCTTGCCTAAGGGGTCGCTCCCCACCTCAAAAAACTAAAACTAAACAAAAAAAACAACAACAATTTTTTTTTATCCCTGGTGCCTAGAGGTTTCTGCCCCCCCTGGTGCAGATCAGCCTAATAATAGGCCGATCTGCCCCCGGGGGGGCAGGAAAGGCCTTAAAAAAAAATGCCCCCCCCTGGGAGCGACCCTTGCCCAAGGGGTCGCTCCCTTTATGCCTGTTTCATTTTTGAAGAGACATCCCTGGTGTCTAGTGGGCGTTTTAACAGCCGGATTGCTTTACAATCCGGCTGCCAAAACGCAGAGAGAGACTTCAAAGGGAAGGAAATACTTTCCCTTCCCTTTGAAGCCTCTCTGCCTCCTCCACGTGATCAGAAGACAAATTCTTTGCATTTCTCTTCTGATCATCGCGCTGGAAGCTGAGCTTCCAGCGCGAAGGAGGAGGCATTGTGATTGTCAGCGCGCACTCGCGCGCTGACGTCACGGGGGGGGTCGGGGGTGGAAGGGGAAGGGCTTCCCCTTCCATACCTGACTTGGGGGGGGTGGGGGGAACCCCACAGAGGGAGCGCTAGCGCTCCCTCTGGGCTGGGTCCCCAGGACGTAATGGTTACATCCTGGGCACAGCAGCACTGTGCCGCAGGACGTAACCATTACGTCCTCGGCACAGAAGCGGTTAACAGCATTTACAGCATTTATAGCATCAACAGTATAAACAGTGTTTATTATTACACCTCCTCTACCCTTCCTGGTTTTGGACCTGGTTTTGACCCCATTAACCACAGTATTTCCAAACTTGTCTTCTACAGTTCTGCTTTTTACCACCTCTTTTGCCTCTACTGGGCCATCTTTCTTGCCCTGACTCGGAGAAGAGGCCTCTTTTGACATGGTAGCCCCCACTTTTTGCCTGGAAAATGATGTGGTTTCAAACTGTAAGTGCCATGGGCCCCTGCTAAACAGGTTCCCAGGGCCAGATCTGTTTTCCCCAAAACTGTACTATGTATTGGCACTTTAGCCACCCTTGTGAGTCCCTAGTAAATGTTACCCCTGGTACCTACTGCATGGGTACTGAAGAGGGCCCCCAGAGCTGCAGCACCACTTGTGCCACTCTGAGAGGCTGCACGCCAGCCTCATGCAGACTGCCATTGCAAGTGCATGACAAGGTGTATTTAAAAAATGCAAACCTGATATTGCGCTCACCAAGGGAGCCATGCCCACTACACTGCATGCACTATAGATAAGTCACCCCTCTAGCAGACCTTGCAGCCCTAAGGCAGGATGCATTATAATCCATGTGAGGGCATATGTGTGCATGACCAAATATGCCCCTACTGTGTTTTTGCAAAACCTTAAGACTTGGTAAGTGTACAGGGAAGCCATAGCAAATGCATGTGCTGGACAATGATCATTATGAGTTCCCCAGCTATATAATGGCCTCTTTGAATACTGGGTTGTTTGGTATCAAATAACTCAGAATAATAAACCCACCCTGATTGCCAGTTTTGGATGTATTATAAAATGTACAGAGAGGGCACCTCAGTGGCGTCCCCTGCAACACCTAACAGCCCTGGCATAGTTGCTGACTGATTTCTACCAGCCTGCCACCTCCAGACAAAAGTCTGGACTCCTGAGGTGAGAGTCTCTGCTTTTAGGATCCAGAGCACAAAGCCCTTCCTGGGTGAAGGAGTTACACCTCCTCCTCCAGGCAGGCAACCTGCACCAGAGGTTAGCTTCAAAACCTTTACCACCTTTGAAATCTGACCTCTGGTTCTGGTGCTAGCAGCAGATGGCCGCCCAACAATTCATCCCCCACTTTGAGTGGGAAAACCAGCAGGAAAACTTAGCCTGAGTAGGAGTGGCCACCCCAGCCTGAACCACCCCTTAGGTGTGGCAGGAGAGGTGACCACTCCATTTCATTTTCCTCCATCTTGGATGGTAGAAAAATAGCCAGTCAGGGCAGGGATGTGATCCCTCCCCACAGGAAGTGGTCTCCTAGTGAGTGTAGCCACCCTAAGGTAGGTGGCCCATTGGCCACTACCAGGTATGCCCCCTTACTCCCAATAAATGCAGTATTTAGTGGGCATCTCTAGACCTACAGATTAGATACGACTAATACAAGAAGACCAGTTACAGAGAAGACCCGAGGCAACAGAACAGAAGCCCTGCTATAAGAAGAAAAAGGTGCTAAACCCTGCCTGCTGCACCTAGACCTTGACAATTGCCGCTGAAGGGTTGACTGGACAATGGAAGGACTCTAAGAAACCCCAGAGGACCTTCAGCCTTCTGAAAATCACCAAGAACCTCCCTCTGAGTAAAGGCATCACTACCTTCACCCTGCAGGCAAGAAAGCAGTGAAGTCCAGTTCACTGACCAGCCGCTGTCCAACGAACCGGACATAGCAGTCTGCCCACAATCTACCTGGTGAACCTGAGGAACAAAGCCTGCTAGTGTGCCAAGTTTGGTGGTATTGTGACTTACAAGACCCAAGATGTCTCAATACCTGGGGTACGGGACACCCAACATCAGACACCCAGAAGGAAAGCCAACTCCAGACTCTCCAAGGACTAGAAGCAAGCACCAGTCGAGAGACTTCAGGACACCCAAGAACCACCCCCCAGAGTGGCCCTGCTGACCTGAAATTTGCCCTCAAAGTGACCTGCACCAGGCTCTAAGGACACCCTGACGCACAAACTTTGGCCGGGCTATCTGCACTGCACCCCGCCTCCCTGGCCCCTGCATTGAAAGACCAACTGTGCTGCAGGGGTCCCTAACCCCTTGTGACCCATACACTCCTAGGGGACCCACAATACTTACATTTGAGTCCACCTGTGCAGTGTGTTTCCAAGTGGTCCCCCTTCTCCGTTCTGCACCAGCTCTAAGACTTTCAGCTGCTGTTCCCTCTTGAACTGGGAATCACCTGAACTTCTCCAGCTTGCCCACATGACATCTCAATGACCTCAACCTAATATTAGAAAATTACACTTGTGAAAGCACTGCCTGATTATCTGTGCATTTTTAAAGTGTTTCTCATTGATTCCTATGGTGCCTAATTAGTCACAAAAAGACTATTTTTGCTAAACTTTGAAATATCATAACTTAAAAAGTACTTACCCGATTTGATGATCTTGGTCTTAAATTTTTTATAAAAAGTACTTTTATAAATTGGTCTCGAGCTATTCTTCTGAGTGTATGTCCACAATCATTGATACTGTGAGTACAACAAATGCTTAGCACATCTCCAAGATAAGCCTAACTGCTCACCCACACTACCACAAAAACAGAGCATTAGGTGGTCTGCTTTTTACCTCTGGATACCAAAGTGGGGTTGCTTGAACTCTCTTCACAGTGCATGTCTTTTTTGTGAACTATATAGACAGCTAGCCTTCTACACTTATTTTCTCTGTTCCTTGCCATGGCTCTCTATTATGCCAAGATCATGCATTTTAGTTTCTCTAAAAAAGAAAGTGATCTCTTATTCCATGATGAATCATCAATCACCACATTATCTGAATTGAAACTACTTATTTCCTCTTCTGTACTTGACAGTGAACTGACACTAAGAATAATGTTCACTTGCTTATTAGGTTCAACATTCCCTACTGACTATTTTTAACACAGGAATGACATTTTCTGGCATACAACCAAATTCTTCCCGGATTGTTTATCCACAATTTCCTTCCTATTATTCTCTCTTCACATAACTGCTTGTTCTGTTAACATTTTCATTAGATCCCTATATTCCTTAAATTTATTTTCCCATTTGTCAGGACTCATCTCATCCAGGTCTTCAATTGTTGGAAAAACATTGATACCAAGACCCCTGGGAACACAACCTATATTAAGTATGTTCTAAGTGTTTGGACATGAAAATGTTTTCAGGCCCAAGAAGAAAAAGTAGCTGCTCCGGTGAGGTTCCTCTCTGGGTCAGGACCAGCTACAGGTCACTTGAAAGTCTCTAGTGCAGGATAGGAACTAGGTCATAGGACTGATATATCCAGCACTGCTCAGGGGTAAATATTTATGTAAGGGAGCAATTGACGCATGTAATAGAAGCACAATGTATGGAATGGTCAATGAATAAAAGAAAAAAATAAGAAAGGTTACCAAGTGTTTTGTGAACTTGCTTTTACTGCCCTCATAGAATAACAGGTCACTTTCTCAAAAGCTAAGTATTAACTGTAACTAAGAAAACAAATTGCCATCTCAATTCTCCCATAGAGGAGTAACACCAGGAAGGGACCTAGATATGGGTGCAGACTGCAGCAAAAACAAAAGTAGTCTTGAAAACTAAAACACCATTTTCAAGAAACTGAGGAAAATCTAGTGTGTCACTTTACATCAAAGATAGCAGTAATACCATCTTGCACAAAACCGATTACCAGGCACAACTGAGGAGATATGTAAAGGGAACATGGGGATTTCTGGTCAGTTCCACAGCAATCATCAAGAGTGAGGCATTATATCCCTATGTTCCTTAAGATTATTTTCCCATTTGTCTGAACTCATCCCATCCAGGTCTTCAATTGTGGGAAAAACATTGATTTTGAGACCCCTGGGAATGCAATCTATACCGAAGTATGTTCTAAGTGATTGGACATGAAAATGGTTTCAGACCCATAAAGAAAAAGTAGCTGCTCTGGTGTGGTTCCTCTCTGGGTCAGGAGCAGCTACAGGTCACTCAGAAGTCTCTGGTGCAGGAGAGGAAGTAGGTCACCGGACTGACATATCCAGCACCTCACAGGGGTAAACATTTCTGTATGGAGCAATTGAAGTATGTGATAGAAGCACAATATATGGAATGGTCAATTAATAAAAGAAAACAATAAGAAAGGCTACGAGGTGTTTTGTGAACTTGCTTTTACTGGCCTCTTAGAATGCCAGGTCACTTTCTCAAAAGCCAAATATTAATTGTAACTAAGCAAACAAATTGCCATCTCAATTTTCCCATAAAGGAACAACACCAGGAAGGGACATAGATATGGGTGCAGACTGCAGCAAAAACAAAGGAGTCTTGAAAACTAAATACAAATGTTTTAAGAAACTGAGGAGAACGTAGTGTGTCATTTTACATCAAAGATAACAGTAATAGTGTCTTGCACACAACCGATTACCAGGCGCAATCGAGGAGATATGTAAAGAGAACCTGGCCATTAATGTTAAGTTCCACAACAACCATCAGGAGGGCGGCATGCCTGTTTGGGGAACATAACAGAGCTCAAGGTCTATGGTACATGCCTGAACGTCCACAACAACCATTAGCCACCAGCATGACCACAAATGACATTACTGTTTCTTATCAAAACTGTCTTTAAAAGAAGAAGCCAAGCAAGAGGACTCAATTCCTTCAGCCATTTGCACAGGAAGTGACATCACTGGATTTGCCATCATCTATCTACACAGGAAGTGACATCACTCGTTTCCTGCCAAAAACTATCTTTGAGAGAAGAAGCCAAGCAAGAGGAATCATTTCCATCAGACCTCTGCACAGGAAGTGACACTCTTAATTTCCCATCATTCATTTGCACAGGAAGTGACATCACTCCCCTCCCAGGACCTACTTAATAGCTGCCACAGTGTGGATGTGAAGTGGACGAAAGCAGTAGGCATGACAAAGGCTCGCCAAAGGCAAGACCATCTGTGCCTGGATCACGGCCAGTGCCAGGAACCCGGGTCCTCCTCACCTCCTGCAGCTACCACACTGTGACCCTTTGTGCACCCAACACCGGCTGCCACTCCACAAGCTGCTGCCTCACTACACCAGACAATACTGATTGAGCATTCTCCTGCACTTCACTTACCCACACCCAACACTCACCTCTCTGGTAGCACCTAACACCCCACTTTCTCACACTCACACAGTCCAGCAACCACCCACACAACACTCCAAACTTAAATGCATGCTCCTCAACAACCGCTCATTCACCAAACACACCACAAAGATCTGAGACCTGCTGCAACACAATGCCCAGACATATGTTTCCTCATGGAAACCTGGCTGAAAACCAAATTAGTGCCAGACATCACCACAGCCACCCCCTGGCTACACGATTTCCAGGCAAGACCTACTTCACAAGCTTGGAGGCAGAACTGCCATCACCCACAAAAACACTATCAGCTGCTCCAAATCCATGCACACCTCATTCTCCAATATGGAACACCTGTTGTGTATGCTCCACATCACAGCCAACGTCATCCGAAGCAGCACTGTCATCTGCACCAGGACCATGGACCAACTTCCAGACACTATCATGGAATTCGTCACACCACCCACCCTCAGTGATGCTAGCACTTATCAATTACATCTTATTGTGTGACCTGAACTTCCACTTAGAAGACCACCCTGACCTCAACTCAAGAGCATTCCTCGAAGGCCATGCAAGCCTGAGCCCCACTGAACAAGTAAAGTGACCTACACAGGTTGCTGGACACTTCCTGGATCCTACTGCACACAACTGGAGCAAAACTGCAGAATGAGCCAGGACATTGCAGACAGGAGCACATTCAAATATTCCCTAAAACGCTACTACCAAATGATCCACACCACCAAATGAGCTGCTCTGTCAGACCACATTGATGACATTACCAACAGAAGCAAAGAAATATTGGGCATTGTGAAAGATTTCACATCACCATTGGCTGCCTCCAACTTGATCACCATCTCGCAGTACCTCTACAACAATCTCTGTGTATTCTTCAGCAACAAAATCACTGCTGTTTACAGCAACTTCACCCAGAAACCAGAACTGACAGACCTCACCAAACACCTCCTGATCTTATCCAAAGAACCAATACTAATCACATGGCCAGTCATAAGAAACTGCTGCCACCATGAAGTCCATCAACTTAGGGACTCCATCAGACCCCTGCCACAACTGTGCCTACTCCAAAGGACTGCAACCCATCAGGGACATGCTCACACCCATCCTGAATGTCCCCACCTCTTTTGCGACTTTTCCAGATCCTTGGAAACATACAACTGTCCTCCCATGGCTGAAGAAACCATCTGCAGACCCTTCAACTCTCACAAACTACAGACCAATCTCCCTGCTACCATTCTCGGCTAAAGACTTCGAGAAAATCAATAACAGACACCTTATTGAATACCTCAATGACCACCAACTCCTTGACACCACTTAGTGTGGTTCCAGACCTGAACACAGCACTGAAAATGCCCACATCACCACCATGGTTAACATCTGCATGACTTGGGACAGAGGACACATGGCGGCCCTCAAACTCCTGGATCTCTCCCCAGCATGTGCTACAGTCTCTCATCCCATCCTTATCCAACACCTACACAACAGCGGAATCCGAGTACACGCACTCCTAAGGCTCTGTTCCTTCATGACTGGAAGGACCCAGTCAGTCGGCCTGGCAGTGTGCACCTCCAGTGCCCACATCCTTATCTGTGGAGTTCCACAACGATCCTCCCTGAGCCCGACCCTCGTCAATGCATACATGATCCCTGTGGCCAGCCTCATCCGCTCTCACAACATCAACGTCCTGTCTTATTCTAAGGACATGCACCTCATTCTTTCCCTCATGGAAAAGACACCCAGTACCAGAATCAAGTTCAATGCCTGCAAGACTGAAATCGCCCTCTGAATGAATACCTAAAGCTGAACACTGACAAGGCCGAAATTGTGATCTTTGGGCTGAGCACATCACTGTGAGACTCCATCTGGTGGGCAACTGAGCTAGGATTGACAATCACCCCCTCCAACCACGTCAAGAACCTAAGGATCATCATCAACAGCAAACTAAATATGACCGTCTAAGCCAATGCCTTCCCCACCTCATACATCCATACCCTGAAGATGCTGAGAAAGGTTTTCAAATTGGTCCCAATCACCACCTGGAAAACCATTACACATGCCCTGGTCACAAGCAAGCTGGGCTACGGGAACACCCTCTATGCCGGATCAACAAAAGACTGCCCAGAAGGCTGCAAACTAGTCCGAACTCAGCAACCAGAATCACTCTTGACCTCCTATGCTGCACTCACATCATACCACACCTGAAGGAGCTCCACTGGCTTCCCATTCACAAATGAGCATAATTCAAACTCCTCACCCACACTTTCAAGGCAATACATAACACTGCCGGCAAACCTCAACAATCGCATCTGTTTTCACAAACCTTCCAGACACCTTTGCTTATCCTGACTTCTACTTGCACAAATTCCACACATGTGGAAAACCAGATCTGGCGGGCGAGCCGTCTCCTATATTCCTCCTAATATGTAGAATGATCTTGTGAAAATTCTCCTTCCTACTTCTTGAATTCTGCAAGAAGTTGAAGACCTCGCTTTTTGATTAGTCCCACAAGGCCCTACGTGTGGCCAGATACATCTGCTCAGCATCAGAATAAACTCCCAGGTGATAGTGTGCTCTACCACCTCTTAGAAGGATTATGCTGCCTCATGTCTAATTCATTCACGCTGCACATTAATCATACCATTAACTTGACAGCAACGAGACACAGAAGGGTGCCTTTTCAACGTAGATCACTGGTAGAACAAGAAATCAAAAACAAGAAACAATTAGTGTTATCAAAACGGTTTTCAGACGCAGCTCAAGGGTGTCATCTATGGTGGTTACAATCAACCCAGAACAGCCTAGAGCTGTTCAAATTGCATAGACAACCAACTGCCTTATATAGCCATAGCAACGTAATGCCACATAATGCTCACATTGACAAAATCTTGGTGAACCTGAACAGAGCACAATGGTTTTCCAAACTAGACACAAACTCAAGGTACTTACACTTGCACCTTGATGAGGCAAGCAGAGACATCATGACTTTCCCCAGGCACATGAGACTTAGGAGATACAGGCGGCTGAACAACGGGATAATATTCACTGTCAAAGTGTTTCAGAGTATTTGCAGAGTCTCTGGCTCAGATCCCATCATGAATATCGGAAACAAAACATACTGATATTCACAAAGGGCACACTTGAACTCTTCAAGAGGCTCAGAGCCACCCTTAAAAAGCTGTCAGATCAAATCAAATCAAGGTTTTTATAAAGCGCAACTACACACGTGTCACACAGGTTTGTCCTCGAGCTTCAGTCGAAGAGCCAGGTTTTAGGGTCCTTCCTGAGTTGGGGTAGTGATGGTGACTGCCTGAGGTGCAGGGTGTTTCAGCTCTTTGCCACAAGGTAGGCGAACAATCTCTCACCAGCTGAGGTCTTCTGTATGCGGGGTACGGTGGCTAGTGCTTGTTGAGCGGAGCGGAGAGGACTGGTGGGGTAGTAGAAGGTAATGAGGTGGTTGAGGTACGCGGGTCCTAGGTCCTGGAGGACCTGGTACGCATGGACAAGGAGCTTGAAGTAAATTTTCTTCTTCATAGGGAGCCACTGGAGGTATCTTAGGTGATTGGAGATATGTTTTCGGTGGAGAATGTCCAGAATGAGTCTGGCGGAGGCATTTTGGAAGTGCTGTAATTTCTTGAGGTTCTTCTGGGTGGTACAAGCGTAGAGGGTGTTGCCACAATCGAGTTTGCTGGTAACCAAGCCATGGGTTACGGTTTTGTAGCAGTCGTTTGGGATCCATTTGTAGATCTTCCAGAGAAGTCAGTGTGTGAAAGCAGGAGGATGCGACGGAGTTGACTTAGCGGGTCATGATGAACGATGAGTCCAGGATGATGCAGAGGTTGCGTGTATGGTTTGTTGGAATGGGGCTGTGCCGAGGGTCAATGGCCACCAGGAGTCATCACAGGCTGATGTGAATGGTCCCAGGATGAGGATCTCGGTCTTGTCAGAGTTGTGCTTGAGGCAGCTGTCCTTCATCCAGGCAGCGACAGGTTCAATCCTGTTGTGGAAATTCTTCTTGGCAGGAGTGGTGTTTTTGGTCAGTGAGATGATCAACTGGGTATCATTGGCGTAGGAGATGATGTTTAGTCCATAGTCCCAGATGATGTTTGTGAGAAGGGCCATGTAGACGTTGAAGAGTGTGGAGTTCAGGGAGGAGCACTGTGGAACTCTGCAGCTGATATCCGTAGGTTCTGACAGGTAAGGCGGGAGTCTGGCTGTCTGTGTTCAGCCAGGCAGGAAGGAGCGTATCCACTGTAGGGCTTTTCCGTGGATGCTGGCTACATGGAGCCTGGAGCATAGGGGGAAGTGTGAGACCACGTTGAAGGCAGACAATAGGTCCAGTAGGATGAGGGCTGTTGTATGGCTGCAGTTGAGGAGCGAGCGGATGTCATCTGAGGTGGCAAGAAGAGTGTCTCCGTGCTGTGATTGCTCCTGAAGCCTGGTTGGGAGGTGTCCAGTATGTTGTTGTCCCCGACGTGCTTACAGAGCTGAGCGTTGATGGCCTTTTCGATGACCTTGGCTGGGAAAAGCAGTAAAGAGATGGGGTGGTAATTCTTGAGGTCCAGGGGGTCGGTCATGGATTTCTTCAAGAGCGGGCAGATCTCTGTGTGCTTCTAGTCCTCGGGGAAGGTGGCTCTCTCTATGGAACAGTTGAGGGTGTGTCGGAGCTCAGGTGCAATGGATGTGTTGGCCTTGTTGAAAATGTGGTGAGGACAGAAGTCTGTAGGGGGTCCGGATTGGATGCTGCTCATGATGGTGCGGGTCTCATCTGTGGTGTGGGGTCTGTGGTGGTTCAATGGGACAGATCTGGGTGGATTTTTGAGAGCTCGGAGGGCCTTGGGAACCGAAGCTGTTGTATATGTCTTTGATTTTCCTGTGGAAGAAGTTGGCTAGCCTATCACAGAGGTCTTGAGATGTAGGGATGCTTGATGTTTCTGATTGGGGGTTGGCAAACTATTTGTTGTGTAGCCATTTTGGTTATAGATTCATCCATGTTATTTTAGCGAACTAGGCCTGCAGCTGTGCACTTTAACCTAGATATATTTTATTCAGCTTTGTTTATTATTTTAACAATAGCCACATTTGCGGTCATGTTTTATTATATCTATCTAGCTGTTCTTTTCCTAGGTCAGCACTGCGTTCTTAAACAAGACATTTCTTTCACTCTGTGCTCTTCTCAAGGCTGCAGTAAGATAGGTTGCCGGTAAACGTGGTAAAGCTTTGTCTCTAGTGTTCATAGAAACATACACATCCTTACATAGGGACATATTCTCAGAACATCAGCTGTTTTATTATAAAAACACTTCTCTGTCCCATACATGTTAGAGGGAGATTCCAGCCAGATGACCACGACTGTATGCTGATTGCTGAACGCTTCACTACAGCTGCTTATGTAGACTGCAGGCCTCTTGCTCAGGTATGAGGGCTGATGTCTTCCCAGGGGAACCTGAAGGGCAGAACTAGAGCTTAACGTGCTGTGCTCTAACATAGCTTTAGCCTAGGTAGGAATTACTTTAACGATTCTAGTGACAATATAGTAGCGTCATTTTTATGCTTCACTCTCCTTGTCCCAATTTTAATCCTGTTATGCTTTATCGTCCTGGTTATTGCAGTACATGCTTTATTATCTAAGATGTAGTTGTTTCTTTAAAACCTTATTGGAATATATTTTGCCTGTGATTGTCCTTGTATATGTGAGACTAATATAACAGAGAGAAACGGATGCGATCTGAGTAACCACAATTTCCCTGGGGAATCAATTGTGTCATGCGCTCGGCTACCCAATCATCCCTGCTCTTGCGTGGAGATGAGGCACTGCTAGTTAGCCGGAGCAAAACGTGGATTAGGCCGACAGGTGTCACCTGTAGTGGGTTCAGACTGAGTCCCCCACAGTGCAAGTGATTCTGCCGCCCAAATCTAGTAGTCTCATTAGAATAATGAGACCCTACGTGGCACTTTGGCCACAGCGAAAAGCTCTTCGATGTTGTGAGCGGTGGGGCTGATGCGGTCCTGCAAGGCGGCTTTCCTGGTGACTCTGATGAGGTGGTGGTGGGATTTAGTGGCTGCTTTGAAAGCCTTGAAGTCTTTCGGGGACTTGCTGTTCCTCCATCTTTTCTCCAGCCATCTGGAAGTGCACCTGGTGGCCTGGAGTGTGGGGGAGAACAAGCTGGTCTTCTTGTGGTGGTGTGCCTGAGGTCCTACCGAGAGGTGCTAGGGTGTCGGCACATTCTGAGATCCATTGGTGGACGTTCAATGCTGAGATGTTAGCTTCTGCATTGTGGGGCAAGGGAGACTTGCTGAGGGTGTTGGAGAGCTATTCACAGTGATCTGGTTCCATTTCAAGGCTCGGAGAGTGTGGAGGTGGATGGTCGGTGAGGTGATGGTGAAATGGATGTGATGGTTTTGCCGATGGTGATGCTGTTGCTGGTAGAAACAATGGCGTGGTGCATGTGTCCTGCGATGTGTGTTGGCAAGTTGACCAGTTGCTTTAGTCCTATTGTGGCGAGGTTGTCGAGTTGACATCACTGCTGGAAATGTGGTAGTTGAGGTCACTTAGTAGGAAGTAGTTTGAGGAGGGGAGAGCGTGAGGAGAAATTATGTCAATCGAGTGGCTGAAGGCTGGGCGTGGGCCACGTGGGCTGTAGATGAGGGTGCCGCGGAAGGTTGATTTGAGTGTGGCATGTATCTGGAAATGCAGGTGCTCCATGAGGGGGTAGTGTTCTGCTGCATTGGTTGTCAAGCGGAGGGAAGATTTGTGTACAATGGCCAGGCAGCCACCTGGGCAAGAAGGATGGTCTTTGCAGAGCAGTTTGTAGTCACCGGGGATGGGGATGGTAATGGCGATGTCCAGTGCACATGCTGGGTTTGTCCGAGTTTCAGTGAGGAAGGTGATGTCTGGGCAGGTGAAGCCCAGTAGGTCCCTTAGTTCTATGGCTTGTTTGTAGAGGGAGCGAATGTTGAGGAGGATGTAGCTGAGATGCTCCAGGTTGGTGTTCGATGGTTTCGTGGTAGGAGGGTCTGGTGTTTGGTGAAGGGTGAGGATGCACTGGCAATGGAGGCAGGAGAACGGTTCATGGGTGTCTCTGGGTGATGCAAGACTGCAGGCGGCGGACAGTCCTGTGTTCAGCGAGTGGAGGGTCTTCGTGTTGTAGTGTGGGAAGGTCAGAGGGATGGTGGTGCAGGGCAGGTGCGGATGGGTGCAGACGGGCTTGCCTTTGGTGCGCCTTTGGCGCACCAGTGGCACACCCGCCGCACCTGCCATTAAGAAGGGGAGGGAGGCGGGGTCCAGTCAGCTGGTGAGGCGGGGGGATAGGAAAGCGCTTTGCAGGGAGGGAGGTGGGTTGGGCTGCAGGGACAGTAGTGGCGCAGAAAATACGGAGGGAGTGAAAGGAGAGAGAAAGAGACATGAAAGAAAGAAAATAAAAATGACAGAAAAATAAGCAGAATAAAAGAGAGACACCAAGATACTTACATGCAGATGGCCACTAGGCCAACAGGGATGAGGCGCAGGGGGGAGCCTGCGGGTGGAGGTGGGCCTCGAACTGAGAGTCAGGCAGGGTCTCAGTTCGCTCGCAGCAGAGACAGCAGCAGCAAACAGGTGGAGCTGCACAGAGGAGGGCAAACAGATGCTGAGCAGGAGGTCAGACGAGTTGCCCCAGACACCACTAGAAATATGAATTTTTATAAGACAAAATCCAATTCTTTGGATGCATGTCCTCAAGCAATGGCATCCGATTTGATGCCCAAGAAAGCTGAAGCTTTTAGGAATGCTGCAGCTCCTCAGAGCCCCCAGCTTCATGTGCATAGAAAACTGTTATGGGAGATTTCTAAAACATCTGGTAGCCCTGACTGAACCACTCTGAATCCTTACAAAAACTCACACATTTTGGCTGTCGTTCATTACCCAAAAGGCGGCCCTACAAAGCATAAAAGACACCTTATAAGGTGAAGCCACAGCAAAATATTTAAACCCACAAAAAGAAACTGAAAAGTTTGTTGCTGTGAGCCTTGTGAGCCTGAAGCAGTGTGGCTCCATGGACTGTAGAGAGACATCTAGTCCTAGAGAGCCTTTGCATCTAGAGCCCTTTCAGACACTGAAGCAAAGTACCTGTAAACTGTGAGGGAGGCCCTTCCAATAAAATGGAGTTGCACTCATTTTCACATCTAATAATTTGGCTTTGGTTTCAAATAATGCACAGACCACAAGTCAAACTTTTCATATTTGAGGTCCAAAACTCCCTTCCTTTTTAAATGCCGTATAGGAATTTCTTAAATATATATGTGGGAACTCAATTAAGGGGTATGGGCCATAAACCCCTTCTAAGGAAAATAATTCAAAACAAACAAGAGCTGAGAACCAACATAGTAGAAAGGAGAGAAATTATAATCCATATAATAATTGGAAAATAAGATGGCAAAGGATCTTCATAGTGTGTCCAAAATTGCAGTCTTTAATCAAAGATTCATAGATCCATTCAAAAACCTATTTAGTGATGACAGTGTAGAGAAAAATATGTGTAGAAAAAATATCAATCATTCATTCATGAGTGCATCCCAAAGGTTGGTGAAGATAAATTTAATAACAGAAGCCTTATTTTGTGTGCCAAAAATATACAGTCTTTAGTTATAGGTTCATAGGTCCTTCCAAGAGCATTTGGTGATGATAGTGCAAAAAGGTCAGTCATTGATCCAATGAAGGTATCAAGGGTGAGATTGAATCTGTAGCAGTAGCTGACCACAAGTCATTAATCTAACTGTTCCTGGGCTCCTCAACCTACCCTCCTTCCCGTATTGAGACGTGGGCGCTGAAACTTCAAAGATACTGCTTCAAGGTGACGTAAAGGCCAGTCACTAACAACCCTGAAGCTTTTAAGACATTTAGGCCCATATTTATACTTTTTTAGAGCCACATTTGCGTCATTTTTTGATGCAAAACCGGTGCAAACGTACAAAATACAATTGTATTTTGTAAGTCTGAGCCGCTTTCACGTCAAAAAGCGGCGCAAATGCAGTGCAAAAAAAGTATAAATATGGGCCTAAGGGCCAAGGGCCAGATGTAGCAAAGTTTTGCAAGTCACTAATGGCTCGATTCACTATTTGCGACCTCGCAAAATCCGAAATGGGATGTAAAAATCCCATTTCCGAAGTGCAAATAGCGATTACCAACTCACAAAATGTGCGACCTGATTTTGCGACCCACAAATAGGAAGTCGCAATTTGCGAGTCGCAAACCATATAAAAAAGCCAGTCGCAAATTGCGACTAGTTGCAAAAAGCCCATTTTGCACATCCGTATTACCACTGATTCAGAGGAGGTGGTAACCAGAACGAAAGTATAAAAGGAGACCCAGATGGCATCTGGGTTACTCAAAATGGCTGAACTGTATGTGGTAGCATGGAGGAGGAGAGTCCACGCTGCCCAGCAGAGGAGGAGGAGGACGCAGAGACAGGAGAGGATATACCGAACCAGGCAGACACTATACCAACAAACTGAGGAGGAGATTTATGACAAATATAGACTGAACAGTGCAGCAATTTTAGAATTAATTGAACTACTCAATCCGCAGCTTGAACGACAGACAATGCGCGGCAGCGCCATCCCTACACATGTGCAAGTGCTATGCTCACTGCACCTCATGGCCTCGGGTAATTATCAGGAGGTGATTGCTGTGGCAGGTGGGGTATCCCAAAGTGCACTCTCACGATTCTTCAGATGTTTCCTAGATGCCATACTCACACACATGTACATATACCTACCCAGGAATGAGGCAGAAATTAACAGCACCAAGTTGGACTTCTACAGAATTGCCAGCTTCCCCCATGTAATAGGGTGTGTGGACAGGACAAATATACAAATCTGCCCTCCTGCAAATCTGGAATATGTGTTCCGCAATAGGAAATGTACCCCCTCACTAATCATCCAGGTGGTATGTGACACCCATAATGTCATTTCTGATATTGTAACTAAATTTCCAGGGAGTACACATGACTCATACATATTCAGGCCCAGTGGGATACACCAACGCCTAGAATGTGGGGAGTTTGGAGACGGATATCTATTAGGTATTGCTGAATACACCCTGAAGTCTTACATACAGGTCACTGTGGAAACCATCTATGCCCTGCTAACATTGCTTATTTTTGTCAAACAGGTGGCAGTGCATATGCTCTAAGACCGTGGATACTTACCCCGTACCTAACACCTAGCAATGAGAACGAGAGGCATTATAACAGTGCCCATCGGCGGACCAGAACTGTCATCGAGAGGACCTTTGGATTGTTAAAGGCAAGATTCAGATTCCTCCACAAAAGTGGAGGTGCACTCCAGTATTCTCCAGAAACAGCATTCAAGATTGTCACCACCTGTGCAATCCTACACAACATTGCCACCAGACGTGGGCTACATCTCACGCCTGAAGACACAGATTCGGAGGATGAAGAGCAAGAGCTACCACACCGACAGCCTGGGGATAGAAGCATTGCAAATCAAGGCAGACAGAGACGGAACCACATTGCAACCCAATACTTTGGCAGGTACGTGGCAACTGTCACCACACTCACTAATGTCAGACACACAGAGCCCAGTTGTGTAGTGAAACAATCAAAACCTTTTTATTTGTAAACTATATGGTGAAAGAAAAGTGCTGTCTGTTAAAGTCTGTACTTGTCCAAATGTTAACGTCATGTGCCTCATGAACCATGCTGTCTGGTGGCTCACACCCTCCTCCTTGAGTGCCCAGCATGGCTCATCCCTGGTGGATCCCCTGACCCCCACCGAGCACTTCCACTCCTTAGCACACGGGACTCACTGGCAGACACGCTACTTATTGTAGACCCCTCCTCACTGTCCTGAGGGGTCTCCCCTGTGCCCCTTGCCACCTGCCTAGCTTCCATCAAGTCCACAGCGTGGCTGATGCGGCCAAGTCCACGCGCCACATCGCCAGCAAAGTGCCCAAGTTCAACTTGTAGGCTTACTGTCCATCTAGACAGGCCAGTTGTGTTGGTTGCAAGACGCCCAATGGAAACAGCCATGCGGTCGAATCGTGCCACTGTGTGGCGCTCCCTGCGCCTTGCATACTGTCGGTCTGCCACCAGTTCTGTCACCAGTTGGCAGATGGCCTGGGTGAGATCCCCCATATGTTAGTTCATTCTTGTGAACTGAGTGTTCACTTCAGCCAGCCCAGTGGTCATGCTGCTCTGCATCCTGTTTAAGGTTCTTGAGATTGACCGCAGTTGTCTATTTTGCAGGCGCTGACCATTGATGAGGGATGCCTCCATTCCTGCAAAGCCTGCTTCCCCTACCTCCTCATGGGGCACCGCCAGAACTCGTCGGCGTCTGCGCCTTTGTCCTGTTGCTGGCTCAGATTGACTTGCTGTGGGGCTGGGCCCTGGGGTTGTATCAGCTGCCCCCATTTCATGTTCATGTTCCTGATAGGACTCTGGTGGTGTCCTGCTGGGCCCAGGAATTTCAGCAGCAGCCTCCTGCAGTGTCTCTGGCCCATAATAAACATTTGCCTACATTCTGACTACTGTACTACATTTCCCATAATGCACTATTCTAGAGGTTGCTAGACTGGAATGGAGCTACTCTGGTGGTGCCTGCTGCTGTGTACTGGGAGAGAGTGTATACTGCATTTGTGAGTGTGAATGCGTATCTCATGGTACTTACTTTTGGATGTCCCTGGCGCAGAACTGTCCACTTCTCCCATTCCAATTACGGCCTCTGGCTCCAGGGTCTGCTCAACCATTGCTTCCATGGCTGTTGGTGGTGGGACTGTGGATGGGCCTCCTCCGGTGCCCCTCATCTCTCTCAGGCGCTCTGCTACCCTCTCCTTTGTCCTAGAGTGCAGGTCATGCCACTTTTTCCTGATTTCCTCAAGGGTGCTGTGGCTCACCCCTATGGCATTAATACTTTCCTGGATTTGCTGCCAAATCATTTTCTTTTCAGTGTCTGGGACACTCATGGCTGCCTTCCCAAATAGTTTGTCGTGGTGCAGGCAGCATTCCTCTGTAAGCACCTCCAGTTCTTTATCAGAAAATTTGAGCTTCCTTCTCCTTCCAGCACTGCCTCTCTCCTCCATTGTAGCAGCAGGTCCTCTCTCCTGGGTGTTGCACAGCAGTTTGGAAAGGGTGTGGTCCTCCCTCTTCCCAGGTGCATTTGATGACTTCCTGGTTCTGATGTCATCACCAACAGCCATTAAGTGAATTTCCAAACTGTTGTGCAGCACCTGCAGGCAATTTGCGAGTCAGTCGCAATTTGCGACACCCTTCTCGCAATTTGCGCCCTCGCTAAAAGCGAGGTCACAAATTGCGGTGCAACACATATGCGAGTCGCAAATTGGTGTTGCATTTTTTTCTAGGATTCCATTTTGCGAGTCGGAAATTGCGATTCGCATTGAATTGCTATTTCCGACTCGCAATTTTTCAACTACCTACATCTGGCCCTTAGTAACTTAAATGTCATTGAGGAGAGAGGAGGAGGATGGAGAGAGTCTGCCTTTAAAACTTTCATGAAGACTTTGGGCCTGATTTAGAAATTGGCGGATGGGTTACTCGATAACAACAGTGACACTGCCAAAATCTAAATCCTATTAGTTTCTATGGGATTCAAACTTTGTCGGACAAGATATCCGTCACCAATGTGATGGAGTAACCCATCCACCAATATCTAAATCAGGCCCTTTGTTCATAACGGACTGCACAGCTTTTTAGTAGATATTAGGGCTGAAGTGTTGGACTGCAACTTCTGTTGTTCAAGGTGAGAAAGCTTCTGGGTCAGACCAGCCATTTTTACTTCCCCTGATTATTACTTCAGAGAAGCTAATGTCAGAAATATGCAGACACCTCAATACATTGTGTTGATGATGTGGGTTTTCCAGTTTGGAGACAGTCCCAGTGTTACCTAATGTGGTAAGGATTGCTTTATACAAAATCTGTGTCTTAAGAGCATCCTGAGGGGGACCTTTGAAAGAGAACCACCTCAAATTGGTTCTGGGGTAGTTGAAAAAATTTGTATAAATGTGTGATTCAAACCACCCAACTTAATACCATTTTCAATTTCGTCAAGGCCAAGGAAGAGAATGCTCAGCAGAGTACTTAAATGACTGTTGTGTTCCCAAGACTGGTGTCTGTCTCACAGCCAGTCTCTGCCATCGAACAATAGTTCTAACTATGGGTAACCTTTTGCTTCTGCCAAATAGACTATAGGTATGTCTACCTACCCTGTGTGATACATTCTGCGTGCTGATTAGTAGTATGATCCCACTGTTCACATCTACAATCACCCTCCCTCTGTCTGCTTGACCTCAGTCACTAGTAGAGAGAATTATTCAAATTTAGATCTGATTACAGAAAACAAGAGAATGCTGACATACAAGTCACTTCCTCACTGTTCGTATACCAGACAGAGAAGATAATTGGTTAAGGCACAGCTTAGGAAATGGTTATATAGGTCCTGATGAAAGCCTGTGATGTAGTCATACCCCAGGAAGGGCAGAACCCTTTGAAAAAGAGATGAGAAAGGTATCAAACTAAATAGCATTCACTCTCAATCTCTTCATAATATTTTTAATCTTGTACAAGCGAGGACATACCTTCAAACACATTTTAATCATTCTCCTTTCTTAGTACAAATGTAATCCATCACACGTCTAAAATATAAACGCTTCTATTTGAGAGTGCTGGATGAGCCTGCCTAGAAGCTATCGGTGGAGCACCACTAGGAAGAAGCATGGCACACAGTGTGAGTGAAGGGTTGCATCATATTTTTTGTTTAAAAAATATATTTGCCACAGGCAAATACTTTTTAAAAGTAACATCCAACTTTGGAAGAGTAGCATAAGTGATTTTGGCATGTAAATTAATAAACATTCTGCACAAAATAGAGCCTGTCTTGTCTGTAACTGATATTTGTAAATAGAAAGGTTGCTGTACTGATATTTGCTCTCTCACAATTCTCTCTTTTCTCTTCTTTTCAAAAACTGCAACACTTGGCCATGAGAGAATAACCTGTAATGTACCCCTCTTCAAAATACTAAGATCCCAAAGTGAGCGCGAGGAGGCGGGCAATTCTGTCATCATCATAAACTTTATTTCGGCATCCAGTGCCACAAAAGTCACATCACACCACAATAAATATTAACTTCAAATTCATAAAATTTAACTTTGCTATAAATAAATAAAACATGATATTGCACACAATGCAGTGCAATAAAAGAGTGTGGCAAAACATATTTCCGGGATACAGTAATGGTGCAGAAATGAACATGTAAGACTGTTGGGACATAGGGTTAGGTAGTCTTAGTCGATTTCCTTCTGATGCGCCACATTCCTCCGAGACATTTGGCAACAGCTATGGCAATGGGCAGACTGGAGTCTGATTTTAAAATTCTCATGGCTGCAGCGTGATCTCGGGTCCCAAGCCGTTTGCAGGTTGGCGTGAACCATTTCCCTCGTAGGGAAGCGTAGAATGGGCATGCAAAAAGGACATGGGCAGTTGACTCCTGGTGCAGGTTGCAGCAGGGGCATAACTTGTTACTAGGGGCCTCATTCTGTCATCTGCTGGTAAAGGTTTTGAGAGGGAGGGAACCAAATCTGAATTGCATATAGAGCTTCCTACAGGTTGGATAAAGAATGCTGTCCAGGTAGGGTTCTAGCAACCAGGTAGACTTGAAGTCCAGAACTTGATTGTTAGTCGCCCTAATGAGAGCGAGCGAGATGTAGACTGGGTTACCCACTCCCAGTAGCAGGACTTCACTCTTTCTTTGGTCGGTGGTGGCCCGGTGTATGAAGAGTTCCATGAGTCTACCATACCAATGGCAATCAATGCTGTCTTAACTGAATGGGTCCACCGGATCTTATTGAAGGTGTCCAAGGAAGAAACTTCTCTAAACGGGGTGGCATAGGAGGAAAGTTCGGGAGTTGCCATGATTCTCCTCCAAAACAACAGCGGTCTGAGACCGACTATGGCTGCTAGTGGTTTGCGGCCCAGATCCAAGTGCAAATGAAGAAGCTGTGTGCTCGGGGGCAGGGATGTGAGCTTTCTCATAAACACATTCTCAGTACGGGTAAGCTCCTTTGCATCTTCAAAGCCCTAGAGTTCAGCCCCGTAAAGTGCTGTGCTAAGAGACTTCATATTATAAATCTGGAGAGCAGCAGCTATTGGTCGTGTAGTTGATGCATGGTGCTCCCTTAGAAGGACTCCTGCTAGCTGGCAAAATTTTAATTATGCAGTGTTGATATGGGCTTTCCAAGACATTGATTCAGATAGTTTAATTCCCAGGTATTCGAAGGTGTTAACTTGTTCTAATTTAGACCCGCCTAGGGAAAGGTTCCCCCTATATGACCTTTGGGGGTTAATGACCATGAACTTGGTTTTAGAAGTGTTTATTTCTAAGCCTCTCTTAGAGCAGAAATCGTCAAATCGATTCAGCGGGGATTGGAGACCCATCAGGGTTTTGGATACTATCAGGGTGTCATCTGCAAGTAAGTGTCACAATCTTTTCGTTGGCTAAGGCTGGTGCGTCAGAGGGCTGCAAGGTGAGGTGTTGGATGACCTGATTCAAATAGAGGGAGATGAGAGTTGGAGCTAGTACACAGCCCTGCCGACCGCCCCTGACTATTTTGATCTGATTGGTGAGGTCGCCCTGGTTCCCCCAGCGTATTTTTGCATAGTTGGCCTCATGTAGTCGAATTGTTGTGATCAGGAGCCCTGGGGGCATACCCATCTCGTTGAGGACCTCCCAAAGTTTACCTCTAGGGACCAGATGGAATGCAGATTTTAGGTCTATGAAGGCTACCTAGAGACTCCCTTGCCCTATCACTACAACCTTCAATACAAAAGCAGAAACCTAAACACCTGATCTATGGTGCTTGTTTTAGACCTGAAGCCAGCCTGGAATGATGATAGGATGTCATTCTCAGAAATCCAATCTTTGATAGTAGGGCACGGCAAAATACCTTTTGCGCTGTATCGATGAGGCTTATGGGCCTATAGTTGGCAGGTAGGGACCTATCGCCTTACTTGTAAATGGGTATTACCTCGGCACCCCTCCAGAACTCGGGAATGGGGGCTCCCCTAACAATTGCGTTGGATAAGAGAAGGATATTTATCGGTGTTGTGAAGAAAAGGGTCACCAGGAATGCCATCGGGCCAGCGGCTTTCAGTCGAACTATGTTGTTAATTGCATCTCAGATATCTCCCAAGTTGAACAAACCATCCCCTTGCGTGGTATTCGGCTGTGGTGGAAGTGGAAGGAGAGAGATGGTTGCGACTTGGCTTCCGACATTATAGAGAGAGTTGAAGTGTTGGAACCAGTCTGAGGGCAGGATATTGTTGCCGATTGCTGGGGCTCCCTTTTGGTTTCTTTTGCTTACCATAAGCCAAAAGGATCTGGAATCCCTGCGTTCACATGCAACCTTCAAGAGTCTCCATCTTTCCTCATCCCAGTCCTTCCTGGCCTTGTTTTGTGTCTGCTTGTATAGATTCCTCAAAGTCCTAACTCGGGTGACATCCTTTTGTTTGATTGCACTGATTAAATTTGTTCGTACCATCCGGCAGTCTTGATTGTACCAGTTATCACCTTCACGGTGAGGAGCACTGCCAGTGTTGTGGGCAACTGGCAATGATAGTAGCTGTTCCAATCTTTTGAAAAATTCAGTGTTTACATCGATTAGAGAGGAACTGTTTCCCACGTCTTCTCCCAACGTGGATATCAATGCTACGCAATGTGTCCGGTCTAAATTGATGGAAGAGAGAATGTCGTCTCGCAGGATCACCTTTCTCCATTTAAGTCACCGTCTGCTTTTCTCAGCCTGTACCACCTTGGCTACTTTGGCAGTGGTTGTTGCAATGGGCCCCCTACCCCACGGTGGCTCTAAAGTAAGACAGAGTGGATTGTGGTCACTGTCCAATTGGGTCCCGCCTACCATGTCATCTACCAAGTACCAGTATCTAAGGTCTATCAGTAGATAATCGATGCAGCTCTTCCCCTGTGTACCAGTGAACGTGTTGACGGCATGCTTGTCAGATGTGGTTCTTCCATTTACAGCTCTCAGGCCATGGCCGAGGGTCAGGGCGTTTAGTTGCAGGAAGCCAAGTGCCACTTCTTAATGGGGGGAAGCTCCACCCTAGGTATGTGCCATATATTATCTTCTTCTCCCATGTGGTCCAGATCGAGGGGTTTGAAGGTGGTATTTAAGTCCCCTGCTACAACAAGGGCATGTTTGGAGGGTCTTTCACCCATTTGGGTCTCTAGAGACTGCAAGGTGACAGAGTGGTTGGGCCCCCTTGTCCCCCTGGCATAGATGTTGAAAATGCCGGTGACAGTGGACCCTGTTCCCTTGAGACTGATACCAAGAATATCAGGCCTATCAGTGGATATCAGTTTCACTACGCACTGTAGTGCGATTTTCACCCATATTAGGAGGCCCCCCAATGGACGGCCTGTCTTGCTGGGAACAGTGGGTATATGGTAGGTTGCATAGCCAGGTTTGTGGGCAGGTTCGATTAGCCAGGACTCCTGAAAGATACATATGTTGTGGTGGTCAATAAAGGTGTTCCAATGAGGCAACTGGAGTTTCGATTTGATACCTGCCACATTCTAGGAGACAATCTTTACTTTCCAACCAGTGGTCATGGGGTTGGACGATGGCAGCGGGTTTGCCTGGAGATCTAGGGTGGCTGGTGCAACGATACTGAGAGAAGCAGAGGGGGACATCCTAATTCTCTGATCGGAGATGTCTGCTGGGTGGTTGATGGTGCGGAGACAATTGTCAGAGCTTGTGCTGCTATCAGGTCTATCATAGGAAGCCTACGCTTTGGGCTCTGTTGGTCAATCTATCTTGGAACAGACTGTGGCATCATCTAAAGCCACGTGGGAGGGTGGCACACAAAATGGGGTGGGTGACTCGAGTTTGAACTGCATAGTGGACACATCCGGGGGGTTAGTTCTTTTGGTCTAGGGCTACTAAATAATAGGCTAGCTGCCCGTTGTCTAGGGAAGCTCGATGTAGTCAAACAGAGTGCTCAGAAACCTGTGCTGTGTGGCCCTAAGAATATCTTTCCTAATTACTGAGAGACATCCTCTACTGTGTCGAATCCAGCGGGTGACTTTGTTAATCGAGGAGGAAGAGTGGTGGTCTTGGGAACATGTGTACTGCCAAGGTGACAACCCACCCCTAGTGTGAGAGGTGTGAAATTTTAACTTTTGTTCTGGGGGTTGGTGAAGGGAGATTCAATGGGGACCCGATGTACAGTCTCTCTGACCGAGGTCCTAGAAAAGGATTCCTCACGTGGTAGACCTGGGTGGCCTCCATGGTGTTTTGTATGATGGAGCATGGTGGAAACAGATGGTGCCAGAGCTGCAATGTTGGTCGGAACTGGGGTTTCGGCACTTTCCCTAGCTATTCTCCCTCTCTCTTCCATAAGATGCCCCACTGTAACCGCAAGGTCACCTATCATACATTATTTCTAGTGTTGCAACCTACCAAGTAGTCAATTTGGGTTGGGGGGTGGCTGGTTATTAGGGAAACCGCCTGGCCTAGCCTGGGCAGGTGGAGCTGCAAGATCCTGAGTTGGAGGTGGATCTGAGGGACGTGATAATGGAAGAAAGCGATTGGTACAGGGGATGGGTGAGGGAGGAGGCACCATTGCTGAGGGAAGCCGGAGCTAGGAACTGAGTCTGCGGGGTTATGGGGCGCTGTGTTGATCTTGGTCAACCTCCTTACCCTGGCTATGTAAAACATTTTAGATATGCTTTCCTGCTTGCTGGTCGGTGGTTGGGTTGTGGGGCACGGTTTGGGACTCAATGGTTGGTCTGCACCGAATGGTAGAACTAATATTTCCCTGCAATCAACTAGGAGGTCATCAATATGGTCAAGTACTTTGTTGCAGCCTGACTTTTTAGAATGTTTCTTATGCTTTTTCTCCCCAACCACAGACCCGTCCTGGTTGCTTTTCTTTTGCCCATATCTATAGCACTGTATTGGGATGGGACAAGGGGCTTGGGATGGTGTTGGGGGAGGGCCGGAGGGCCGGAGGGGGACTAAACTATTCGGGGTTGCAGAAAAAGAGAGCCAAACTCAGGGGGGTGGCCCTGCCCGGCCTCAGTTGGACGCAGACGGGCCCACTCTTCGCCCGGGATTCACCTGCGTACAGCCTGCGCTGCTGTATGCCCCCTCGCACTTTATAGTGCTCGTTGGATCTGGCAAGTGGGAGTAGGTGATGCACAAGATGGCTGCCTCCTGGGGCCACAAAGCAGTCTGGCATATGGAGTCCCTATAGTCCTGGTTAGCGCGCCCCATGCTGCGGTATGCCCCTTGCGATTTATAGCACTCGGATCTGGCAAGTGTGAGCAGGTGATGCACAAAATGGCCGCCTCCTGGGGCCACAAAGCAGTCTGGGATATGGAGTCCCTCTGGTCCTGGTTAGTGTGTCTGTCAAAATCATCTGTGAATGGAAATCTGCAAGAAAGAAGTAGGTCTCTACCTGCTAGACATGTCTATGCTTTTTACATAGCTAGGACAACAACTCTCCAGCAGAAGCAGCTAACCAATAATAACCATCCATTGTTGAATAAGCTGGATATGTGCCATTCAGTCAGGTATGCCTATTTGCTCTGACTCGCAGGAAAGTTTCCTCTCGGCTGGCGGGCCTCTGCTCACTCTCCATGTCGGGCCCGCAGGCGGCTCACAGTGTGATTTGGGTGGGGGCCGCGCCTCGGTTGTGCCGCTGCAAAGAGATCTCACACAATCGTGGGGATGATGTAGGTGGATTGCAGGTGGGCAATTCAAGAGCACCCCAAGGGAACCTGACGAAGAAAGTGCTGGATAAGAGAGGAGGTGTGAACCTGTAAAAACTCCCAGGGGCAGATTTACAAAACTTTCCCCCAGTGCAGCTGCAAAAAATGCTGTGCTGTGTGAAAGGGAGGGAACAGAAGAACATCATATCTACAAAGATATGGCACCCTCCACCCCTCTCTCTAGTGCCAGCGCAGATTATAGCTGCCGTGCGGCACGCACACACCTTTGTGCCCTGGTGCAAGGGTGTGTGCGAGAGTCTTGCATAGGTATTGTACATGAAAGGCACCCTTACAGTACAAAATATTATGCTTAGACACACTTTAAAACTTCTCCAACGATGTATGTGTGCTGCACAGTGCAGTACGCATGCAAAGTCAGAAAAGAAAATTGTTAGAAATGGGGTCTCTGGTTGGCAGTCAGTTTACACTCTGTCCAAGAGGGGACCCTCATTCTAGTTATGGTAAGGGAGATACAGACCTAGGATAACCCCTGCACACCCCCTGTGTAGCTTGGCACAAGCAGTCAACCTTAACTCAGAGGTACCAACACACACAGTAACGCAGTGCAAACACTACAACACTACAAACACACCAGTTTTGAGCAATAGCCAAATATAAATCAAACAAGACCAAAATGACAAAAATCAACATACACAAGCAAAGATATGAATTTTGAAAGTCAAAAGAGTCTTAGTCCATAGAAATCAATGGATGCATTGTTTTAGCACAAAGTACCTGGCGATGCGTCGATTCTTTCCTCACAGGGAGGAGATGTGTTGATTTCTGGACCAGCAGCCTAAGGTCAGTGCGGTGATGTTGCAAGTTTTGAGGCCCAGAGACGATGTGTGGAAAACCCAGACGCACTGCAGCTATGAATCCGCGCTGAGATTGTAATGCATCGATTTTACCTGCAATGCGTCAATTTTTCTGCCACTGTACAGGTGCGGCGTCAATTTTTCTGCAGCTCAGCTCTGATGCGTGGATTTTCTCCTTTGGTTTTGGCACACCAGCTTCTCCTTTCAAGGGTCCAGGAACTAGATGTGGCACCACTTGCAAGGGTAGGGGTCTCAGAAAGTGATCCCAGATGCTGGCAGATTAAGGGGGTTATTCTAACTTTGGAGGAGTGTTAATCCGTCCCAAAAGTGACGGTAAAGTGACGGATATACCACCAGCCGTATTACGAGTTCTATAGGATATAATGGACTCGTAATACGGCTGGTAGTAAATCCGTCACTTTTCCGTCACTTTTGGGACGGATTAACACCTCCTCCAAAGTTACAATAACCCCCTAAGTCTTTCATGGCCCTAAGGCTTCAGAACAGGAGGCAAGCTCAGTCCAAGCCCTTGGAGAATCTTCACAATCAGGATAAACAGCAAAGTCCTGTCTTTGTCTTTTTTAAGGCAGAACCAGTAACTGCAGGCCAACCCAGCAAAGCACACACAGCAAAGAGGAGGCAGTACTCCTCCTTCAGCTCTTCTCCTTGGCAGTGGTTCATCTTGATCCAGAAGTTTTTTTAAAGTCTGGGGTTTTGGGTCCACTACTTATACTCATTTCTGCCTTTGAAGTAGGCAAACTTCAAAGGAAAGTCTGTATTATTCACATGATCCTGCCTTGCCTAGGCCTGGCCCCAGACACACACCAGGTAGTTGGAGACTGCATTGTGTGAGGACAGGCACATCCCTTTCAAGTGTGTCAGCTCCTCCCTGCTCACTCTAGCCCAGGTGACTCATCAGGATATGCAGGAAACTCCTCAGCTCCATTTGTGTCACTGTCTAGAGGGAATTCACAAACAGCCTAATTGTCAGTCTGACCCAGACATGGATTTCACAGGCAGGCAGAGCCACAGAATGATTAAGCAAGAAAATGGCCACTTTCTAAAAGTGGCATTTTCAAACAGAAAATCTAAAAACCAATTCTACCAAAAGATTTATTTTTAAATTGTGAGTTCAGAGACCCCAAACTCCAGGTCTCTATTTGCTCCCAATGGGAAACTGCACTTAATAGATACTTAAAGGCAGCCCTGATGTTAACCTATGGGAGAGATAGGCCTTGCAATAGTGAAAAACAAATTTGACAGTATTTCACTATCAGGACATGTAAAACACACCAGTACATGTCCTACCTTTTAAATACACAGCACTCTGCCCATGGGGCTACCTTAGGGGTAATTGACATGTAGTAAAAGGGAAAGTTTGGGTCTGGCAAGTTGGTACACTTGCCAGGTCAAATTGGCAGTGCAAGTATGCACACATGGACACTGCAGTGGAAGCCCTGAGACATGTTTACAGGGCTAATCATGTGGGTGGCACAATCACTGCTGCAGGCCCACTAGTAGCATTTGATTTACAGGCTGTGGGCACCTCTAGTGCACTTTACTAAAGACTTACTAGTAAATCAAATATGCCATTCAGGGATAACCAATCATAATCACTGGTCAGCAGTGGTGAAGTGCCAGAGTACCAAAAAACAGCAAAACAAAGTCTAGCACACAGTCAAAAACACAGGGAGTAGAGGCAAAAAGACAGGGGAAACCACACCAAGGATGCCAGGTCTAACACAAGGAAAGATGAAAACATTTCCCCTTTTAACGCCTGCTTTTAAAAAATGTTAACTTTTGGGGCAAAAAGCAGTCTACTATTGTTTGTAGATAGGGCTTTGCGTCAAAAGGCATAGGTGGTTGCATGGTAATGCCTATGTACCACCCATGAAACGCACCTTGGTGCTAAGTAACGCAGAGCATTGCTTTGCGCTACTTAGCGTTACTTTTAGGGTATTTTCCAGCACAAAATTAGTTTTGTACTGGAAAGTGAATTAGGAAAAACATTTTGTGCTGGTAAGGTCACTTTTGTGACGCGAACATAGGGCAAAATGTTTGTAAATCTCCCCCCCCCCATGTCAACAGATCACAATGACACTAAGACCCTCATTAAGACATTTGCGGCATTTTGGCAAAACCGCAGCATTGGCACCTGCCGACTACCTCCAGTGATGGCGGTCTTTTGACTGCCGTATTACGTGTCACACACCGAAGATATCCCAACTACAGCCACATTACCTACACCGCCAGGCCAACCGAGGGTGGCAGTGAGGCGGTCCCATCACCAGCAACGCCACGCCAACAACATTCTGCCCACCATATTAAGTTCCACAAATCAGCACGGCTGTCTCTGCACGGCGGTGAGCCATTAGCGGCTCACACCGCTGTGCAACTACCCATTGGGTACTTTTGCTGCCTCTGGGGGACTGGGGCCCATGATGAACGATGCCAGCGGTGACGTTCTTGTATGTGGCGGCTGTCACTACCTCCATCTGCCCCGTACCTCACGTCTCCTGATGACCTTCACGACGTGGGCTGCTGTGGACTTCCTGACAGGTATGTAGGACGACTGTAATGGGGGGGTGTTAGTGAGATGTGTATGTTTGTGGTGTGTGTGCAGGCCTATGTGTGCATTGGTATGGGTATGTGTAGGTGTGGGGGTTCATGTGACAGGAATTCGTTTTTCCTGTCCACGGGTGCATTACCACCAGGGGTTTAGTGGTGGGGGACTGCTGTGCAAACCCTGGCGGTATTCAGCCTCGTAATCCGGTCGGCAGTGTCATGCTTCCTGTCGGCCTGGAGAAGGCAACTGCTGGCGCGGCAGTCTGCCCACACTGGCGGGACTGGCGGCAGTGTGGCTGTATTTCGTAGGCCACACTGCCATGCTCATAATATGTCAGTCTTCACTACTGGAACCGTGGCAGTGAGACCTCCACTGCGGCGGTCCTTGCACTGCCAAACTCGTAATGCCCACCTTAGTCATCTCAAGAACCCCAAGGAAACCAGGACTTTAGATGACGAAGGAAACGCACCTTCCAGAGCAAGCCCACGATACAGTCCTAGGTTACAACCATCAGAGTGGCTTAAGGACTATGGCCCTCATTATGACACTGGCAGTAAATGCTGCTTACCACCGTAGTGACGGCCGCCAACATACCGCTGCGGTGGCGAATACCTGTTCGCCATATTTTGACTCACACACACCAAACCGACAGAATACCACCACAAACACAAATACGCCAGCCCAAAGGTCAATGGTAAAGTGTTGTTACAAACACACATACCATTACGCCAACAAAGCAATGCCCATCACATTACGACCCACAAATCACCACGGCAGACATTTAATGGCAGCAAACCTTTGGGGGTACACACCAGCGTGCTCATAATGGCCACCTAAATACAAAACAACACAAAATTGGCCAACACCAGAAACACACACCTGACACTCATACACACACCACACCCACACACCGACAGTACTATAAAACACACACTGACATTACACACAACCCTCTACGAATACCAATAAACACCACAAGACTAACACGAAGACCACTAAGACAACTACACACACACACACCATCCATCAGTCACGTGCCCCACATCACTTCACATCCTTTGCACAACACACACCACACAACACCCATGTCCCCACTAAGGCACCCCTGTTTTACTGATGAGGAGTTGCGGGTCATGGTCAAGGAAATAGTCAGGGTAGAGCCACACCAGTTTGAAGCACAGGTACAGCAAATATCCATTGTCAGCAAGATGGAGCTCTGGCAGAGAATCGTGGACAGGGTGCACGCCGTGGGATAGCATCAAAGAACAAGGGACAAAATCAGGATGAGGTGGAACGACCTACGGGGGAAGGTACGTTCCGTGGCAGCAAGGCACCAGCTCACCATCCAGAGGACTGGCAGTGGACCCCAAGCTCCTCCCCACAGCTCACATCATGGGAAGAGCAAGTCTTGGCAATACTGCAACCTGAGGGACTCACTGGAGTTGACGGAGGACTGGACACTGGACACTGGTGAGTCAATATTTACTACTTATCACCCCCCATACCTGCATGCCATCTCACCCCCTCACCCTCACTCCATTCCACACACTGCACCTACACATCTGACTAACCGCAATGCCAAGCCCTGCATGCCATACCAATGCATGGACAGCCATCACCAAACCATGCACAGCATGGAGAACTAACATCCACACAATCAATCACCATACACAAACAAAGGTGTCAGGCCAACAGCAACAATAGAGGGGAAGCAAGGGATGTACAATATGTCCCAAACATGAAGTATAATACATCACTTACATCCCCACAGGTGCCCCAGCCAATCTCAGCGGCGAGGAGGTGCCACGACTAACCAGTCCCCCAACAGGAGACACCCCAAGTGATGACAGTAACTCTGGACTTCGAGATCTGGATGAACTACCTGGCCCATCAGGGACCACTGTAGAGATGCAAAGGAAGTGAATGCCATCCTGCTACAACCACACAGAAAACATCAACAATAAAGAAATGGTCAGTTCCACTGTCTCACCTGTGTGTGTCATTGGAAGTATTGATGTATAACTGATGTTCTGTTGTCCACATCCTCTTCCTCTGCCTCCTCATCCTCACTGTTCTCGGGGTCCACTGCTGCCACAGGGGCATTTCCAGTCTCCTTCTCCTGCAAATAGGCACATATTGTCTGAGGGCCAGGTTGTGTAACATGCAGCATGCAGCATGCCACTACTATCTGGCAGACCTTCACGGGTGAGTAGCACAGGGATCCACCTATCAGATAGAGGCATCTGAACCTGCCCTTCAGGAGGACGAAGGTCCTTTCAATAATTCTCCTGGTTCGCCCATGTGCATCATTATAATGATTCTCAGCCCCTGTCCTGGCATTTCTCACAGGGGTTAGGAGCCACAATAGGTGTGAGTAGCCAGAGTCACCTGCAAGTATTGAGGGACAAACATTAGCCTTACACAATGGTATGGGGTCAACACCAGAAGGCATACACTGACTTACATTGGGTAGGGAGTCAGGCTCACCAATTAGCCACACCCTGTGCCTCTGTAATTGTGCCATCACATTTTGGATGCTGCTATTTATCAGGACGAAAGCGTCATGCACCAACCCAGGATACTTGGCAGTGACGTGGGAGATGTACTGGCCAGCAAGGCAAACCATTTGCAAATTGAATGAGTGGAAACTCTTTAGATTCCTGAACACTTTTTCTTTCTGGCAGGGGAGGACAAACGCATCATGTGTACCGTCAATTGCCAATGTTGGGTATATGTCCCATTGCATAAAATCCTGCCTTCACAGTGGCCAAATCTTACACCTAGAGGAAAGCAATGTAGCTGCACATGTGTTTCACCAGGGCAGACAAAACCCTTGCCACACGATTGAGAACACCGGCTGTGACCTTCCTGCTGCTAAGCCCACTATCACTTGGAAAGAAGCAGTTGCCAGGAAATGAAGCACTGATAGAACCTCCACTAGAGGGGGGATCCTAGTGGGATGGCAGATAGCTGATATCAGATCAGGCTCCAGATGAGCACAGCTCTGTGATTGTGGCCCTGTCCAGTCTATAGGTCAGTATTATGTGCCTGTCTTCCAGTGTTAGGTTTTGGTAAAAGCGGCTTCGCAAGAAAGACAAGTGGGACATTTGTGGTCTAAAGGGAAGAAACTAATTTTGAAGAAATGACACATGGAAGGAACTTGGTGGAAATATAATCGAAGGAGGGAATAAATAAACCCTACATACTTCGGATTTGGGTCGTTTTGAAGTGACTTTGGAGAAGATTGTTGCCTCATCAGATGTGTTGAAATAAGGAGGTTCACTATCGACTAGTCCTGAAGAAGACCTGTTGTGGAGCCTGGAATTGGCCCAAGAGCTAGAGGGTGTGAAACGTCGGCGATGATGCTTGAGCCTGGATTTGGTTTCTTTCTGAGGTGAAAATGAAGGACTAAAATGGGAATTCAATGCTGTTTAAATTTAAGATTGGTTCAATGCGGAAAAAAGATTAACCAACAGGCTGTTATTTAGTTTATTTTTTAATGGATAGTTGGGAGATTAATTATCTCTTTCTTCTTTCCTGATCACGAGCACTTGATCTTTGCACTTTTCTTTGTCCTTCTTTTGTGGTGATATGATAGGGGATTCTTTGTACTGAAGTTTTATATAAATTTAGATTTTATTTTTGTATAGAAAATAAAGAAAGTTTTCTAAATAATTATGTACCTGTGCTGCATGAAAGTAATAAGGGATGGTTTTGTTGTTGAGGTTGTCTCCTATGGGGGCCTTGTAGTTTTGCAATAAGTTTCTACCCAGACCCCTTGGTTTTTTTCTGGTTTACCCTCTGTGGTTTGTAATATAATGTATTCCAGTGTAGCCAAGTCCACAAGGGGTCTGTACACGGGGTCTTGTCTCCTCCTCCGATTCCTCCGCAGTGGTCGGTATCTAAGGGACACAAGAGTGAGTAGGCTGTCACAATTTGAACAATGGAATCACCACCTCAGAGTACATAGAGCAGTAACGTGATGGGACATTGGTAATGGCAATGTATGTGCAAATAATAGAAATGAAGCAGTTCTCGATTATCTGAATATTGTCTACCACCATAAAATGGTGACCGCCTGTCATGTTTGTAGGGACAGGTGGAAGTCAGCTAACTCCGCTGGCGTTGCACATCATGGCGGAAGGCGATCTTGAACCGCAGTACTATTCCTCATTGGATAACATAGGGCTCTATCGAGTACAGTGGCCAATGGGGACCACCACTGTGTACGTGACCGCAATTTTCTGCTTATGACCTCACTTGATTCCTGACTTTCCACAGGACAACATCTACACTGCGTGTGCTGCTGTGACCTGTGTCTGGATCCTGCCATGGCCGATATCACCGGGGAAAGGGGCCTCTGCCTTCAGTTCGGAGGAGTTGGATTGCTTGGTGGATGGGGTCCTACCCCAGTATGGGCAGCTGTATGGGCCTCCAGACCAACAGGTGAGTACACCTTGGGCACGACGCATGTGACAAGGTTGCATGGAGATGTGTGTGCAAGCATCATGTCATTTGGGGCGGTCGTATGTGTGTTGGTAGTGTACATGGTGGGCGCTGGGTGATGTGTTTGCCAATGGTAATGAAAGGGGATTTGTGGGCCATATGTGTGACAGGCTGGATTGTATGTGCAATGGTGTCCTCCTGTCTGTGTTTCCTCTGCAGGTCAGAGCCCATCAGAAGAAGGGATTGTGGCGTGCCATCGCCAAGTACGTGCGGACCCTGGGGATCTACAGCAGGCAGAGCACCCACTGTAGGAAGAGGTGGGAGGACCTGAGACGCTGGGCCCGGAAGACTGTGGAGGCCTAGCTGGGGATGGCCTCCCAATGACAGCGGGGTGCCCGTCGGAACCTGACCCCTCTGATGGCCCGCATACTGGCGGTGGCCTACCCAGAGCTGGATGGGCACTTGAGGGCATCACAGGAGCCACAAGGGGGTGAGTACAGTGTGCGTTACAACTATGATTGGTAGGTGGCATGGGAGCCTGGTGGTTGGTGTCAGTGGGTGCCCCTTAGTGCCAGCTCAGAGAACGCAGCGTGATCCAGCTCAAGGGTAATGGTTGTATTGCTAAATCTGGTAACATAGCTAGGTTGCATTCCATGTCAGACAGGGCTTAGTGACTCCCAGGAGGGGTGCCGTTCGGGGGGGCTGGCTCACATCTTGCTGTGGTACCTAGCCAAAGTAATGCAAGAGCGATGCATGGTGCTCAATCATGATCCCTGTGTGTGACAGTAATGTGTATGCCATCTGTGGTGTTAGTGCTGCAATTGACCCAGTGCTCACTTTCTCTCTCTCTCCCCCTTTTTTTCTTCTGTCATCCTGCCCATGTGTGCAATAGCACCGGCGACAGAGGGAGCTGGATCCCACAGGACCCTGGAGGCAGAGTCCACTGATGCCGAGGGAACCAGTGGGACAGAAGGCGAGGGGAGCACCACGGCGGAGACAGGAGGTGACAACACTGACTCAGATACATCCTCCGATGGAAGCTCCCTGGTGGTGGCGGATACCTCTGTGACCACCCCAGCTATAGGTACAGCTGCCACCCCGTACCAGCACTGACCTCACAGTAGCCCCTCTCCGAGTTGCCTGTGCCCGCTCACCCAGGAGGGTGGGCATCTCCTTCGCCCCAGGCACCTCAGGCCCTGCCCCAGGTAGCCCTGCTGCACTGAGTGAGGAGGCTATTGACCTCCTGAGATCCATCTCTGTAGGGTAGTCAACCATTGTGAATGCCATCCAGGGGTGGAATCCCAGATTCAGCAATGCAATGCATTCCTGGAGGGTATTCACAGTGTATCGGGGGCCCAACAGAGATCGTTCTAGGTTCTGCCCTCCTCTTTGATGGCATCCATTGTCCCTGTTCCTATCATCCCCCTCCAACTACCAATTCCCAGTCTCAATCTCCTCAACCCATCCCATGCACACATGCAGACATGCATGCACACAAAACATCACACAGGAGTGGCACAGACTAACACAGGCAGCAGTCTTCAGACTGCAAGCACTCACACAAACAACAGACAGTTGCACACACAACAACATCCACTGCCTCCACTGTCTCCCCCTCATCCTCCTCTCTCACTGTCACATACACACTCACACCTGCATGCACTGCAACAACAGCCACCACCACCATCACCACACCAAGCAGCACTCACACCTCACTTGCAGACAGCTTCACAACATCCATCCACGTGTCCTGTGTGCTCTCCCAACCTGTCTGCCCATAATAAGATACACAAACGAACGCACTGAGACACCCAACAGCCATCCACCTCACATTTCAACATCTACATGGCCCCCCTCGCACAACTGGCCCATCAGCACAACCTCAACATTCTCTCTTATGCCGACAACACCCAGCTCATCCTCTCCCTCACCAAAGACCCACGCACTGCCAAAGCCAACCTCCACGAGGGAATGAAGTCCATCGCCGAGTGGATGAGAAACAGCCGCCTGAAGTTGAAATCTGACAAGACGGAGGTCCTCATTCTCGGACGCACCCCCTCTGCCTGGGACGACTCCTGGTGGCCCACCTCACTGGGAGCCCCGCCAACACCTACTGACCACGCTCGCAACCTGGGCTTCATCCTCGACTCCTCCCTCTCCATGTCCAAACAGGTCAACGCAGTTTCTTCCTCCTGCTACTACACCCTCCGCATGCTCCGTAGAATCTACAAATGGATGCCGACAGAAACAAGAAGAACAGTGACCCAGGCCCTCGTCAGCAGCAGGCTAGACTACGGCAACGCACTCTACACAGGCATCCCAGCAAAAAACATACAACGCCTCCAACGCATCCAAAACGCCTCCGCCCAACTGGTCCTCGACGTACCCCATCTCCCATCACCTGAGAGACCTAAACTGACTCCCTGTGGACAAGAGGATCATCTTCAAGCTCCTCACCCGCGCTCACAAGGCACTCCACAACGCTGGACCAGCCTACCTGAACAACAGACTCAACTGCTACACCCCCACCCGCCAACTCTGCTCCGCCAACCTCGCCCTCGCCATCGTTCCCCGCATCCAGCGTAAGACCGCCGGTGGCAGATCCTTCTCCTTCCTCGCCGCCGAGACCCTGAACACCTTCCCTACCTACCTGTGACAGACCCAGGACCTACTCACCTTCAGGAGACTTCTTAAGACCTGGCTCTTCGACCAGTAGCAGCTTCCCCCCCCCCTCAGCGCCTTGAAACCCTAACGGGTACGTAGTGCACTTTACAAATATTTTGATTGATTGATTGATTGATTGATTGATCAGCACACTGCCCATGCACCTGCACCCAAGTCCAGCAGACATACGCCTCCAACAACCACCCCCTCAACCTCTACTCCCATCCCTCCTCCCTCATCCTGCCACACCGTCCCTAAGAAGTTTTTCCTTGCCCAACTTGACCTCTTCCCTCCCCCCTGTCCTGCCCGTAAGAGCAGGGCACCTCCTAATCGTGGAGGCAAGAAAGGAAATGATCCCACTCTACCACCCAAAAGGGGGAAGGATCCCACTCCACCACCCAAGAGGGGGAAGGTTCCCACTCCACTCCCCAAGAGACAAAAGGATCCCACTCCACCACCCAAGAGAGGGAAGGATCCCACTCCACCACCCAAGAGAGGGAAGGATCCCACTACACCACCCAGGAAAGGGAAGGTATCGACTCTACCAATTAAGAGAGGCAAGATGTAGGAAAGTACCATCTTTCTTGGCATGTTACCCCCATTGTTACCTGTATGTCAGTATGTCTTTGACTGTCTCAATGGGATCCTGCTGGTCAGGACCCCAGTGCTCATAGTTCTTGGCCTAATGTGTGTGTTCACTTCATTTCACTGTGTCACTGAGGCTCTGCTAATCCGAACCTCAGTGCTTATGCTCTCTCTGCTTTTAAATGTGTCACTATAGGCTAGTGACTTCATTTACCGATTTCAATTGGCACCCTGGACCCCCCTTATAAGTCCCTAGTATGGGTACCTAGGTACTCAGGGCATTGGGGTTCCAGGAGATCCTTACGGGATGCAGCATTTCTTTTGCCACCCATAAGGAGATCAGACAAACCCTTTCACAGGACTGCCACTGCAGCCTGCATGAAATAGTGTACACACTATTTCACAGCCATTTTCACTGCACTTAAGTAACTTATAAGTCACCTCTATGTTTTACCTTCACTAGCTTCACAATGGTAACTCCGAATATGGCCATGTAACATGTCAAAGATCATGGAATTGTCCCCCCATCCCAAATCTGGTATTGGGGAGCCAATTCCATGCATCGTGGGTGCTCCACTATGGACCCCCAGTACTGCCAAACCAGCTCTCTGATGCTTTCACTGCAGCTACAGCTGCTACCTCCTCACAGACAGGGTTCTGCACTCCTGGGATCTGGGAAGCTCAGTCCCAGGAAGGCAGAACAAAGTATTTCCTCTGAGAGCAGGGTGTTACACCCTCTTCCTTTGGAGCACTGCACCCGCAGCCCCCAGGACTGAGAGGAACCAACTACAGGTGCAGGAGTGACCAGCAGGTGGCCCTCATCCTAGCCCAGTTGGTGGCTGGCCCGAGAAGATCCCGTGTGCCCTGCCTGCATCGCCAGAGTGACCGCCGGGTCTCTCCATTGATTCCTATCTATAATCCAACACCTACTTTGCACATTGCACCCAGCCGCCCCTGTACAGCTGAGGGTGTATCTTGTGTGCCTGTTTGGGACCCCCCAGTGCTCTACAAACCCCCCTGGTCTGCTCCCCGAGGATGCAGGTACTGACCTGGTAGCAGACTGGAACCAGAGCACCCCTGTTCTCCATAGGTACCTATGTTGTTTGGGCCCTACTTTGACCTCTGCATCTGACCGGCCCTATGTTGCTGGTGCTGGGTGTTTGTGGTTGACTTGAACCCAAAATGGTGGGCTGCCTTTTCCCAGGAGACTGAACTTGTATGTGCTTTACTTACCTGAGAAACTAACTATTACTTACCTCCCCCAGGAACAGTTGATTTTTGCACTGTGTCCACTTTTAAAATTGCTTATTGCCATTTTTGCCAAAACTGTGTACATTACTGTTTTTAATTCAAAGTTCCATACTTACCTGTGTGAAGTACCTTACTGTAGGAGGCTGGCCTGGTTTGTAGTGGGTACCTTGGGTACTTACACCTTACACCAGGTCCAGATATCCCTTGTTAGTGAATGTAGTAGTGTTCTAGCAGCTTAGGCTGATAGAGATAGCTATAGCAGAGCAGCTTAGGTTGAACTAGGAGATATATACACTAGCCACCAAAATTAAACAAGTAAATCGTCATAGAACAATGCAAACAGTAGGAAATCCTATAGAATGCAATGGGAGAAAATAGGTCTAGGGGCAACACAAACCATATACCAAAAAAGTGGAATGTGGATCACGAATTCCCCTCTAGACAAGTGTAGTGTGCAGAATTGCTGGGAGAGTAAGAATACAGTAAAGGTAAGTAAATTACCCCACCCCAGAGCCCAGAAAAGCAGGAGCAAAGTACTGCAAGTTTCCTTAGGACACACAACACCTTGTTTTTGGAGGTTTGCAGCAGCCAAAGAACAACTGCTGGATTATTGGACCTGAAGACCTGCAAAGGAAGGGGACCAAGTCCAGAAGTAGAAAGAAGTTCCAGGAAGGACAGGAGCCCCTGCCAACCCAGAAGAGGGTGCAAAGGAAGAGTCCCCGGTTAGTTGAAGACTGCAGAAATGCACCCTAGGAAAATGCCAGAGGGTTCCTGCAAGATGCAAAATATGTCCCACGGTGTGAAGATCGTTGCAGATGAGATTTCGTGTTGGAAGGCACCAACAAGCCTTGGCTATGGCAAAAGTGCATTTTTGATCAAAATGGCGCTGGATGGACCCAGGAGGGACGTGGGGCCCTCAACTGTGTGTGAGGATGAAGAGGGGGCTCTCAGCACTTTAGAGAGCCCTCACGATGCCAGTCAGCACCCCCAGAAGCTGCAGGATCCAGGTTCAAGGCTCAACGCGTTGAGCACCACAGGGTGGAGTGTTGTGGACCTGGGCCAGGCTGTGCATGAAGGTATTTTGCAAAGAGTGTACAGAGGCCTCAGGAGGTGAAGAAGACACAAAACACAGGAGTACCGTCGTTCTCAGGGAAGGCAAGGTCTTACCTCCTCCAAATTGTGTCAACAGGACCTCAAGACAGTCTATGTCGATGATGTCCACCCTCTGTGTCCTTAGGAGCACGCTCATCTCCATGAGACGAGTCCCAGGGTACCAGTCATCACCTTGGCAGGTGCCTGATTGCAGCAAGGGAGTGACTCCGTCACTCCACAGGAGATTTCTTCGGTCCTTCTGGTGCAGAATGAAGACAGGGAGTCCCCAGAGTTTGCACACCGAGGAAACTTTTGCTGAAGCTGACTTGGAGCTGAGGTTGCTGAAGAACAGTGTCTCTTGTAGACACTATGTTGCAGTTCCAGCGTTTCTTGGAGCAGGCTGCGGTTGATCTGAGGTCAGAGGATGCTGAAGTTGTTGCAGAGGATTCCTGAAGGAAACCTGCAAGCAGAATATGAAGAGAACACGCAGGAGAGACCCTAAATAGCCCTGAGAAGGGGATTGGCTACCTTACCAGGTATGGACCTATCAAGAGGGGCCTCTGACGTCATCTGCTGGCACTGGCCACTCAGAGCCCTCCAGAGTGTCCCCACACCTTGCAAAGCAAAATGGCTGAAGTCTGGAACACACCGGAGGAGCTCTGGGTACCACCCCTGGGGTGGTGATGGACAGGGGAGTGGTCACTCCCCTTTCCTTTGTCCAGTTTCCCACCAGAGCAGGGAACAAGGGGTCCCTGAACTGGTGTAGACTGGTTTATGCAAGGAGGGCACCATCTGTGCCCTGCAAGGCATTTCCAGAGGCTGGGGGAGGCTACCCCTCCCCAGCCTGTAACACCAATTTCAAAAGGGAGAGGGTGTAACACCCTGCTCTCAGAGGAAATGCTTTGTTCTGCCTTCCTGGGACTGGGCTGCCCAGATCCCAGGAGGGCAGAACCCTGTATGTGAGGTGGCAGCAGCTGTAGCTGCAGTGCAAGCCTCAGAGAGCTGGTTTGACAGTACTGGGGGTCCATTGTGGAGCCCCCAGGATGCATGGAATTGGCTCCTCAATACCAGATTTGGACTGGGGGGACAATTCCATGATCTTAGACATGTTACATGGCCATATTTGGAGTTACCATTGTGAAGCTACATATAGGTATTGACCTATATGTAGTGCACGCGTGTAATGGTGTCCCCGCACTCACAAAGTCTGGGGAAATGGCTCTGAACTATGTGGGGGCACCTTTGCTAGTGCAAGGGTGCCCTCACACTTAGTAACTTTGCACCTAACCTTCAGCAAGTGAAGTTTAGACATACAGGTGACTTATAAGTTAAATAAGTGCAGTGAAAATGGCTGTGAAATAACATGTGCGTTATTTCACGCAGGCTGTAGTGGCAGTCCCGTATAAGGGGTTGTCTGTGCTCTCTATGGGTGACAAAAGAAACGCTGCAGCCCATATGGATCTTCTGGAACCCCAATGCCCTGGATACCTAGGCACCATATACTAGGGACGTATAAGGGGGGGCCAGTATGCCAATTGAAATTGGTAAATGAAGTCACTGGCCTACCGTGACAAATTTAACAGCAGAGAGAGCATAAGCACTGAGGTTCTGGTTAGCAGAGCCTCAGTGACACAGTTAGGCACTACACAGGCATACACATTAGGCCACAAACTATGAGCACTGGGGTCCTGGCTAGCAGGATCCCAGTGCGAAAGGCAAAACACACTGACATATAGGTTTTTATCTATGAGGACTGGGTTCCTGGCTAGCAGGATCCCAGTAACACAGTAAAAACACACTGACACACACTCACAAATAGGCCAAAAGTGGGGGTAACCATGCTAGAAAGAGGCTACTTTCTCACATAGGGGTACCATTTACAGGGGACTTATGCGTGTGCCAGGGCTTTGCCAATTGTGGAGACAAAGGTACAGTTTAGGGAAAGAACACTGGTGCTGGGGCCTGGTTAGCAGGGTCCCAGCACACTTTCAATCATAACTAGCATCAACAAAAGGTAAAAAGTTAGGGGGTAACCATGTCATGAGAGGCATTTTCCTACACATGGGTACAGCCAAACCCCTCGGGCTCACCTTATATTGACTACGAAGGAGAAGATTTGGCAGGAAAAACATGTAGAAATGTTAAAACTTTTACATCAGAAGGTCAGGTCCAAAGAGGGCTCAAAGGAAGAGGAGTATGAGTTAGCTAAGCGGCCAAGAGTCCCGGTTACTATTGAAAATTGGATGGCTTCATTCTTAATATCTACGGGCATGTACTGCGAACACTTCCTAGAGAGGTCAGTTTTGCTGTTTAAATATATGGACATTATCCAGAAGGCACACCTAAATTACAGGGGTTATTCATGGGTGCACTACGATGAGGAGTTTCGGGCACGAATGGCAGCAGACCCAGAAGTTTAGTGGGGGGAGATTGATGTTGGTTTATGGCAACACACAATGGGCAAAAGCATTTTTACGGCCAGCGGTTTGCCTATTACTTATTGGCCCTTTCGAGAGCACCCCACCCAGGGTGGGGCTGAAGGGAGCACAAAAGGGGGGTCCGGAGCAACAGGAACTGGGGCCGCGAGACAGGAGTGTAGGAGGCTGGACTGGCTTGTAGTGAGTACCAAGGGGTACTTGCACCTTGCACCAGGCCCAGTTATCCCTTATTAGTGTATAGGGTGTCTAGCAGCTTAGGCTGATAGATAATGGTAGCTTAGCAGAGCAGCTTAGGCTGAACTAGGAGACGTGTGAAGCTACTACAGTACCACTTAGTGTCATATGCACAATATCATAAGAAAACACAATACACAGTTATACTAAAAATAAAGGTACTTTATTTTTATGACAATATGCCAAAGTATCTTAGAGTGTACCCTCAGTGAGAGGATAGGAAATATACACAAGATATATATACACAATAGCAAAAATATGCAGTATAGTCTTAGAAAACAGTGCAAACAATGTATAGTTACAATAGGATGCAATGGGGAAACATAGGGATAGGGGCAACACAAACCATATACTCCAAAAGTGGAATGCGAACCACGAATGGACCCCAAACCTATGTGACCTTGTAGAGGGTCGCTGGGACTATTAGAAAATAGTGAGAGTTAGAAAAATAACCCTCCCCAAGACCCTGAAAAGTGAGTGCAAAGTGCACTAAAGTTCCCCTAAGGACAAAGTAGTCGTGTTAGAGGAATAATGCAGGAAAGACACAAACCAGCAATGCAACAACTGTGGATTTCCAATCTAGGGTACCTGTGGAACAAGGGGACCAAGTCCAAAAGTCACAAGCAAGTCGGAGATGGGCAGATGCCCAGGAAATGCCAGCTGCGGGTGCAAAGAAGCTTCGACTGGACAGAAGAAGCTGAGGTTTCTGCAGGAACGAAAAGGGCTAGAGACTTCCCCTTTGGTGGACAGATCCCTCTTGCCTTGGAGAGTCGTGCAGAAGTGTTTTCCCGCCGGAAGGATGCCAACAAGCCTTGCTAGTTGCAAATCGTGCGTTTGGCATTTTTGGACGCTGCTTTGGCCCAGGAGGGACCAAGAGGTCGCAAATTGGACCTGAAGAGAGAAGGGACGTCGAGCAAGACAAAGAGCCCTCAGTGAAGCAGGTAGTACCCAGAAAAGTGCCAGAAACAGGCACTACGAGGATGCGTGAAACGGTGCTCGCCGAAGTTGCACAAAGGAGTCCCACGTCGCCGGAGACCAACTTAGAAAGTCGTGCAATGCAGGTTAGAGTGCCGTGGACCCAGGCTTGGCTGTGCACAAAGGATTTCCGCCGGAAGTGCACAGGGGCCGGAGTAGCTGCAAAGTCGCGGTTCCCAGCAATGCAGCCCAGCGAGGTGAGGCAAGGACTTACCTCCACCAAACTTGGGCTGAAGAGTCACTGGACTGTGGGGGTCACTTGGACAGAGTCGCTGGATTCGAGGAACCTCGCTCGTCGTGCTGAGAGGAGACCCAAGGGACCGGTAATGCAGCTTTTTGGTGCCTGCGGTTTCAGGGGGAAGATTCCGTCGACCCACGGGAGATTTCTTCGGAGCTTCTGGTGCAGAGAGGAGGCAGGCTACCCCCACAGCATGCACAAGCAGGAAAACAGTCGAGAAGGCGGCAGGATCAGCGTTACAGAGTTGCAGTAGTCGTCTTTGCTACTATGTTGCAGGTTTGCAGGCTTCCAGCGCGGTCAGCGGTCGATTCCTTATCAGAAGGTGAAGAGAGAGATGCAGAGGAACTCGGCTGAGCTCATGCATTCGTTATCTAAAGTTTCCCCAGAGACAGAGACCCTAAATAGCCAGAAAAGAGGGTTTGGCTACCTAGGAGAGAGGATAGGCTACTAACACCTGAAGGAGCCTATCAGCAGGAGTCTCTGACGTCACCTGGTGGCACTGGCCACTCAGAGCAGTCCAGTGTGCCAGCAGCACCTCTGTTTCCAAGATGGCAGAGGTCTGGAGCACACTGGAGGAGCTCTGGACACCTCCCAGGGGAGGTGCAGGTCAGGGGAGTGGTCACTCCCCTTTCCTTTGTCCAGTTTCGCGCCAGAGCAGGGGCTAAGGGGTCCCTGAACCGGTGTAGACTGGCTTATGCAGAATTGGGCACATCTGTGCCCAAGAAAGCATTTCCAGAGGCTGGGGGAGGCTACTCCTCCCCTGCCTTCACACCATTTTCCAAAGGGAGAGGGTGTCACACCCTCTCTCAGAGGAAGTTCTTTGTTCTGCCATCCTGGGCCAGGCCTGGCTGGACCCCAGGAGGGCAGATGCCTGTCTGAGGGGTTGGCAGCAGCAGCAGCTGCAGTGAAACCCCAGGAAGGGCAGTTTGGCAGTACCAGGGTCTGTGCTACAGACCACTGGGATCATGGAATTGTACCAACAATGCCAGGATGGCATAGAGGGGGCAATTCCATGATCATAGACATGTTACATGGCCATATTCGGAGTTACCATTGTGAAGCTACATATAGGTAGTGACCTATATGTAGTGCACGCGTGTAATGGTGTCCCCGCACTCACAAAGTTCAGGGAATTGGCTCTGAACAATGTGGGGGCACCTTGGCTAGTGCCAGGGTGCCCTCACACTAAGTAACTTTGCACCTAACCTTTACCAGGTAAAGGTTAGACATATAGGTGACTTATAAGTTACTTAAGTGCAGTGTAAAATGGCTGTGAAATAACGTGGACGTTATTTCACTCAGGCTGCAGTGGCAGGCCTGTGTAAGAATTGTCAGAGCTCCCTATGGGTGGCAAAAGAAATGCTGCAGCCCATAGGGATCTCCTGGAACCCCAATACCCTGGTTACCTCAGTACCATATACTAGGGAATTATAAGGGTGTTCCAGTAAGCCAATGTAAATTGGTAAAAATGGTCACTAGCCTGTTAGTGACAATTTGGAAAGAAATGAGAGAGCATAACCACTGAGGTTCTGGTTAGCAGAGCCTCAGTGAGACAGTTAGGCACCACACAGGGAACATATACATGCACACCTATGAGCACTGGGGCCCTGTGTGACAGGGTCCCAGTGACACATACATATAGGCCACAAACCTATGAGCACTGGGGTACTGACCAGCAGGATCCCAGTGACACATAACAAACATACTGAAAACATAGTGTTTTCACTATGAGCACTGGGGCCCAGCCATCAGGATCCCAGTGAGACAGTGAAAACAGTGACAAACATCCTGACATACACTCACAAACAGGCCAAAAGTGGGGGTAACAAGGCTAGAAAGAGGCTACTTTCTCACACAACCCCCCCCAAACGAAGGACAATAAGGCTAACCTTGGCCAGTTGAGACTTTATTGTCTAAGTGGTGATAAGTAGAGAGTAGCTCTGCAATAGACTGGTTACTCCCTTTATCATCCACTATATGGTTACTTCCCTGTGGGGATGTAAACCACCCTGTTTGAAGTTTTTTAGCTAAGCAACAATGTGAAGATGTATTTTCAGAGTTTCTATCAGTAAGTTTTAGTTTAGAGCAGTGGGAATTGTCCACTGAACCTATTTGTAGTGATGGAAATGCCAGACAGGGATGCTGTCTCAGAAAAGCCATAGCTGGGCAAAAACTTTGTCCATATGGCTGGAAGAGAGAACAGGGATGCTGTTTCTCTTGGGTTGGAGCAGGGCAGGGGTGCTGTCCTATCAGCTCCACACTAGGGCAGGGATGCTGTCCTAAGTGTTGTGAGGCAGTGCAGAGTTTCTGCACTAAAGTTTCTCTGGGAGGGTTGGAGGGATGCTCCATGTTAACTAAAATGGTGCTCTTTTTCTCACCAATGTTAGTTATCCCACAGAGAGGTACTTCTACCTCAGGGAGTACAGTTTTGCCAACTGATGATTCCCTTGGAACAGGTGCCACCCCAGGAGAGGTTTCTCCCACCACAGGAATGGTATCCTGAATGGTAGGGTGGTTAGGGGATACTGTGATACCCTTTTTACCTGTTGATGGAGAGGGTTCCTGAGTTTTCAGGCCTTCTCTCCTTTGCTTTTTCATTTCAGTAGAAATGAGAGGGAACAATTCCTCAGGGATGCCCAGCATGGCTGCATGGGCATAAAACTCTACATCAGCCCAACCTGAGGCCTCTAGGTCATTACCTAAGAGACAGTCTACAGGTAAGCTAGGTGATACCACCACCTGCTTAGGGCCAGTAACTCCACCCCAACTAAACTGAATTATAGCTAAGGGAAGAAACTTAGTGGAGTTATGGACATCAATAATCTTATACTGTTGTCCAATGATGTGTTGATCAGGGTGCACTAGGTTTTCAGTCACCAAAGTGAAACTGGCACCTGTGTCCCTGTAGGCCAAGGCCTCAACACCATTTATTGAAACTGTCTGCCTGTACTTATCCATTGTAAGGGGACAAGCAGCCAGTGTGGCAAGGCCAATACCACTAGGTGTGACAGAAACTGTCTTGGGACTGACTACCCCAGTTTCTACTATGGACCCAAAAGTGAATCCAACTACACCCTTAACTTGACTGTTGCCAGCAGTCCCACCACTAGTACCACTACTGCTAGGGGCACTAGAGCTTGATGTATTAGTGGTGGTAGGCTCAGGGGGTTTACCTGGACAGGACTTATCCCCTGGCCTATGGCCTCTGTTTTTACACACAAAGCACCAAGGCTTTTTAGTGTGTGCAATTTGGGAAGAAGAGGAAGAATTTGTTTTATCCCCACCCTCTGAAGAGTGTTTAAGATTTGAAGTGGGATCTTTGGTTTTACCCTTATCCCCATGCTTATCTTGAGATTTTTCACCATCTTTCTTCTTATTGCCATCTTTGTCACCCCCTGTATGAACTTTTCTGTTCACTCTTGTTCTGACCCATTTGTCTGCTTTCTTTCCCAATTCTTGGGGAGAGGTCAGATCACAGTCTACCAGGTACTGGTGCAACAAATCAGACACACAATTATTAAGTATATGCTCTCTCAGGATTGTGTTATACAGGCTTTCATAATCAGTAACTTTACTGCCATGTAACCACCCCTCCAAGGCCTTCACTGAATGGTCAATGAAATCAACCCAGTCTTGTGAAGACTCCTTTTTGGTCTCTCTGAACTTTATCCTGTACTGTTCAGTGGTTAAGCCATAACCATCCAGGAGTGCATTCTTAAGAACTTGGAAATTATTAGCATCATTTTCTTTCACAGTAAGGAGCCTATCCCTACCTTTTCCACTAAATGATAGCCATAGGATAGCAGCCCACTGCCTTTGAGGGACATCCTGTACAACACAGGCCCTCTCAAGTGCAGCAAACCACTTGTTAATGTCATCCCCCTCCTTATAAGGGGGAACTATCTTGTGCAGATTCCTGGAATCATGCTCTTTTGCAGGATGACTATGGGGAATACTGCTGCTGCCACCATGGGTATCTAAACCCAACTTCTGTCTTTCCTTCTCTAATTCAAAAGACTGTCTATCCAAATCCAGCTGTTGCTTTTTAAGCTTCAGTCTGGTTTGTTCCACCCTCAACTTATTAAGTTCCCTCTCTAACATTCTGTCATCAGGGTTGGTGGGAGGGACATTTCTAAAAACAGAGCTATGATGGGAATGAACAGAATGAGACCTGTCCCTTACAGAAGCCACCCTAACAGCTTGGTTTACAGAAACATTACTACCAGTATGGTGAGAATAAATGCTTTTGCTATGATGTGAGACAACACTATTTATCTGGTGTGGCTCATCATCATTACCATCTATGCTAGATTGTCTAGTAATGGGCAGGCTAGGAAGTTTCTTTCCTGAATCTTTTCCTGGGGGAGTCCCTGAATCAGATTGGGAACTATTAGGTACTTTTTCAACAGATGGGGCACCTATGGCCTTATCCTGTTCTCTAAGCATGTTAAGTAACAGTTCCAAGGAAGGATTCTTCCCTACACTCAAACCTCTCTCTATACAGAGACTCCTTGCTCTTTTCCAGCTAAGGTTGTCATATGCAAGTTTGGACAGATCAACACTTTGGCCTGTGCCAGACATTTTTTTGAGAGAGTTAAAGTGATAGAAAAAGGGAAAAAAGTTTTCAGAACTTTTTGGAAAGACAGAAAAAAACTTTTTAAACTTTTAAGAACTTTTTGAAAGTTTAGGAGTACTTTTCAGCACTTAGAAAAGAGTGAAAAGAGGAAATGCAAAACTTTTTGGCTATGTGTATATACACTGACCTTGTTTTGTATATTTTTCTCTTATGAAAAGTACAATGACAAGAGTGGTAAGTAGTCTCAAGCACTTATCCCACCACTGCACAACCAATGTAGGAGGCTGGACTGGCTTGTAGTGAGTACCAAGGGGTACTTGCACCTTGCACCAGGCCCAGTTATCCCTTATTAGTGTTTAGGGTGTCTAGCAGCTTAGGCTGATAGATAATGGTAGCTTAGCAGAGCAGCTTAGGCTGAACTAGGAGACGTGTGAAGCTACTACAGTACCACTTAGTGTCATATGCACAATATCATAAGAAAACACAATACACAGTTATACTAAAAATAAAGGTACTTTATTTTTATGACAATATGCCAAAGTATCTTAGAGTGTACCCTCAGTAAGAGGATAGGAAATATACACAAGATATATATACACAATAGCAAAAATATGCAGTATAGTCTTAGAAAACAGTGCAAACAATGTATAGTTACAATAGGATGCAATGGGGAAACATAGGGATAGGGGCAACACAAACCATATACTCCAAAAGTGGAATGCGAACCACGAATGGACCCCAAACCTATGTGACCTTGTAGAGGGTCGCTGGGACTATTAGAAAATAGTGAGAGTTAGAAAAATAACCCTCCCCAAGACCCTGAAAAGTGAGTGCAAAGTGCACTAAAGTTCCCCTAAGGACAAAGTAGTCGTGTTAGAGGAATAATGCAGGAAAGACACAAACCAGCAATGCAACAACTGTGGATTTCCAATCTAGGGTACCTGTGGAACAAGGGGACCAAGTCCAAAAGTCACAAGCAAGTCGGAGATGGGCAGATGCCCAGGAAATGCCAGCTGCGGGTGCAAAGAAGCTTCGACTGGACAGAAGAAGCTGAGGTTTCTGCAGGACCGAAAAGGGCTAGAGACTTCCCCTTTGGTGGACGGATCCCTCTCGCCTTGGAGAGTTGTGCAGAAGTGTTTTCCCGCCGGAAGGATGCCAACAAGCCTTGCTAGTCGCAAATCGTGCGTTTAGCATTTTTGGACGCTGCTGGGGCCCAGGAGGGACCAGGAGATCGCAAATCGGACCTGAAGAGAGAGGGGACGTCGAGCAAGACAAAGAGCCCTCAGTGAAGCAGGTAGCACCCAGAGAAGTGCCAGAAACAGGCACTATGAGGATGCGTGAAACGGTGCTCGCCGAAGTTGCACAAAGGAGTCCCACGTCGCCGGAGACCAACTTAGAAAGTCGTGCAATGCAGGTTAGAGTGCCGTGGACCCAGGCTTGGCTGTGCACAAAGGATTTCCGCCGGAAGTGCACAGGGGCCGGAGTAGCTGCAAAGTCGCGGTTCCCAGCAATGCAGCCCAGCGAGGTGAGGCAAGGACTTACCTCCACCAAACTTGGGCTGAAGAGTCACTGGACTATGGGGGTCACTTGGACAGAGTGGCTGGATTCGAGGGACCTCGCTCGTCGTGCTGAAAGGAGACCCAAGGGACCGGTAATGGAGCTTTTTGGTGCCTGCGGTTGCAGGGGGAAGATTCCGTCGACCCACTGGAGATTTCTTCGGAGCTTCTGGTGCAGAGAGGAGGCAGGCTACCCCCACAGCATGCACAAGCAGGAAAACAGTCGAGAAGGCGGCAGGATCAGCGTTACAGAGTTGCAGTAGTCGTCTTTGCTACTATGTTGCAGGTTTGCAGGCTTCCAGCGCGGTCAGCGGTCGATTCCTTATCAGAAGGTGAAGAGAGAGATGCAGAGGAACTCGGCTGAGCTCATGCATTCGTTATCTAAAGTTTCCCCAGAGACAGAGACCCTAAATAGCCAGAAAAGAGGGTTTGGCTACCTAGGAGAGAGGATAGGCTACTAACACCTGAAGGAGCCTATCAGCAGGAGTCTCTGACGTCACCTGGTGGCACTGGCCACTCAGAGCAGTCCAGTGTGCCAGCAGCACCTCTGTTTCCAAGATGGCAGAGGTCTGGAGCACACTGGAGGAGCTCTGGACACCTCCCAGGGGAGGTGCAGGTCAGGGGAGAGGTCACTCCCCTTTCCTTTGTCCAGTTTCGCGCCAGAGCAGGGGCTAAGGGGTCCCTGAACCGGTGTAGACTGGCTTATGCAGAATTGGGCACATCTGTGCCCAAGAAAGCATTTCCAGAGGCTGGGGGAGGCTACTCCTCCCCTGCCTTCACACCATTTTCCAAAGGGAGAGGGTGTCACACCCTCTCTCAGAGGAAGTTCTTTGTTCTGCCATCCTGGGCCAGGCCTGGCTGGACCCCAGGAGGGCAGATGCCTGTCTGAGGGGTTGGCAGCAGCAGCAGCTGCAGTGAAACCCCAGGAAGGGCAGTTTGGCAGTACCAGGGTCTGTGCTACAGACCACTGGGATCATGGAATTGTACCAACAATGCCAGGATGGCATAGAGGGGGCAATTCCATGATCATAGACATGTTACATGGCCATATTCGGAGTTACCATTGTGAAGCTACATATAGGTAGTGACCTATATGTAGTGCACGCGTGTAATGGTGTCCCCGCACTCACAAAGTTCAGGGAATTGGCTCTGAACAATGTGGGGGCACCTTGGCTAGTGCCAGGGTGCCCTCACACTAAGTAACTTTGCACCTAACCTTTACCAGGTAAAGGTTAGACATATAGGTGACTTATAAGTTACTTAAGTGCAGTGTAAAATGGCTGTGAAATAACGTGGACGTTATTTCACTCAGGCTGCAGTGGCAGGCCTGTGTAAGAATTGTCAGAGTTCCCAATGGGTGGCAAAAGAAATGCTGCAGCCCATAGGGATCTCCTGGAACCCCAATACCCTGGGTACCTCAGTACCATATACTAGGGAATTATAAGGGTGTTCCAGTAAGCCAATGTAAATTGGTAAAAATGGTCACTAGCCTGTTAGTGACAATTTGGAAAGAAATGAGAGAGCATAACCACTGAGGTTCTGGTTAGCAGAGCCTCAGTGAGACAGTTAGGCACCACACAGGGAACATATACATGCACACCTATGAGCACTGGGGCCCTGTGTGACAGGGTCCCAGTGACACATACATATAGGCCACAAACCTATGAGCACTGGGGTCCTGACCAGCAGGATCCCAGTGACACATAACAAACATACTGAAAACATAGTGTTTTCACTATGAGCACTGGGGCCCAGCCATCAGGATCCCAGTGAGACAGTGAAAACAGTGACAAACATCCTGACATACACTCACAAACAGGCCAAAAGTGGGGGTAACAAGGCTAGAAAGAGGCTACTTTCTCACAAGGAGCATATTGGGACTACAATAAAGAGTTGTGCACTCGTGAATACAGTTAATTTAGACACAAGTGCTTGCGGTGTGCAGAGAGACACTTGCTTGTTAATTGCTATGTCACCGGCAACTTGGTTTCCCAAGGCCTGGGACAGGGTCAGACTTATACAGGGGTCATCCACGGGGGACAAGGTCCAGCTAGGCTAAAAGGGGGACCAGGGTCATTGGGAAAAAGCTCTTACTCCAGTTAAAATTGACAGACTGCGTTTCTGGTTGGAGAGGTATGACAACAAGGAGGGGGTGCAGGTTTTGTTGCAGGTTTTTTTGCAAGGTTTTCAGTTGGAATACACAGGACCGAGGCAGTGAAGGAGGGCTGAAAATTTGAGGTCAGTCAGGGGCAAAGAGGAGGTGGTGCGACTTAAACTGGAAAAAGAGGTGGCTGAGGGACGCATGGAGGGCCCTTTCTCAGACTGGCCCTTGGAAAACCGTATCGTTTCTCCGATTGGGGTGGTGTTAAAAAAGGAAACAGGGCAGTACCGACTGATCGATCACTTATCTTGGCCGGAGGGGTCCTCCGTTAATGATTTCCTTCCAGAGGAGCCGACAAAGGTGTTGTATGCGTCAGTGGATGTGGCTATTGCTATGGTGGAGTCCCTGGCCCCTGGAGCACTGATGGCCAAGACGGATATAAAATCAGCTTTTAGGCTTTTGCCAGTGAATCCAAGTGACTTTGAGCTTTTGAGCATCCAGTTTCATGGGAGGTGGTACGTGGACAAAGCACTCCCCATGGGCTGTTCCTTATTTGATTGCTTCAGCACTTTTGCAATGGATATTTTCCACAATAACAGGGCACAGGGAGGTGACACATTATTTGGATGATTTTTTATTTGTGGCTCCGACAGGCTCGGACCGGTGCACAGTGGTGCTACGGCAGTTTCAGGAAATTATGGGGGACCTGGGTATACCCCTGACCCCCGAAAAGATGGTGGGACCCAGTACGGCCTTGGCTTTTCTGGCGATTGATCTGGACACGGAGGCTATGGTGGCTCGGTTACCAGAGGACAAACAGACGGCTATGATTGTGATGGTAAAGGACATGGTGCGACGGACTAAAGTGACAGTCAGGGACATTCAGGTACTACTTGGCCAACTTAACTTTGCATGCAGGGTGGTAAGAGCCAGGGGAACATTCTGTAGGAGACTGGGCATGGCTATGTCAGGGCATCGATTACCCCATCATCATGTGCGGCTTAGCCCTGGGGTGAAGGAGGATTTGAGGATGTGGTGTCTATTTTTGGAAACTTTTAACGCCATACCTATAAAGATACGGACAGTCTGCGAATGGGATATACCAATATTTTCAGATGCAGCTGGTGCGTTGGGTTTTGGACTTTACTGGCAGGGCAAGTACTGTGTAGAGGAATGGCAAGTTGCATGGCGGTGCGGGGTTCGGAACATCGCGTCTCTTGAGTTGTTTCCATTGGAGGTGGCAGTATGCATATGGGGTCACCTTTTAGAGCACAAAGAAGTGTTGTTCAGAGTTGGCAACCTGGCAGTGGTACAGGTTGTTAATAGGCAGTCGGCGAGGGACGTGCAGGTGTTACAGTTGCTGCGAGTCTTTGTGTTGGAATGTTTGCGGCGTGACATTATGTTTAGGGCTCGACATGTTCTGGGATGTGTTGTCTCGTTCACAGTGGGAGAGGCTCCATGGGTTGGTTGCGGAAGAAGACCTGTGCAGGACAACAATGCCGGCGGCGCTGTAGGCAATAGGCAACAGTGGATGATTCGTCTGGTGGTGAATTTGTTGGCGCAATCCACACAATAGGTGTATGCCCGGGAGTGGCAAGAGTTTTTGTGGTCTGGGGCACACAAAAGGGACTCCAACAAGGATAGATTGGAAGACGTGCAGTTTATCAAGGAGCTGGTGGAGAGACGTCAGTCTAAAATCGCTATAGCAGGGAAGTTGGTGGGCATTGCCTTTATGGGAAAATTGTTGTGGGGTTACGCTCCATAGGCGGGGGAGCTGGGTCACAGGCTTTTGGATAGTTGGGCTAAGGAAGGGGGCAGTGTGAGGCAGCCTATGTCGCTGTGTCTCCTAAGGAGGCTTTGCAAGCACTGAGGTTGGTATGTTCAGATGAGGATGAATGCCTATTATTTAGGACATTAATGTCATGGATGATTTTTGGGGCATTGCGGTTTTCAGAATTGTTGGGGTCGAAATCCAGGCCGGGCGTAAGGTGGGACGACGTGAGGTTTGGGGAGCACGGGGTGGCCCTGCAGATCGGGAGTTCTAAAACAGACCAACTGGGGAAGGGAGTACACGTGGTGCTCCGGGAATATCCAGTTGCTGGGATATGCCCTGTATTGCTGGGCAGACGGCTGAGGACGATAGATATGGGTGGAGATGGAGGGGTTTTTCGCCATAAAGATAGGCAGGGTGTTTCCGCATGCCAGCTTTTAGCAGTGTTGAGGGCAGGCCTGAGGATGGTGGGATGGAACACCTCTCATTTTGGGACCCACTGCTTCCGGATCGGGATGGCGACTGAGGCGGGGATAAGAGGGTGGAATAAACTTGAATTAATGAGGTTGGGGAAGTGGAAATCAGACGCATACAAGAGGTACGTGAGATGGGTGGACGGGATGGAGGAAAGTGACTGCGCTTAACATATTTTTCTCCTTCTGTAGGTTCCGTACCAGGCTCGGAGGTGCGCTTCATATCAAAATGGGTCGTCGGGCATTCGTTCGTCAAGTGGGCCCAGAAGCAAGCAAGGCAAACAGCTATTGGGGAGAATTTGGGCTTGGATCGGGAGCGGTATCGGGTGCGATGGGATGGAAGAGGGGGGATGAGGTGGCAGGGGTTATTAGGGAACTTGCAGAAATCACGAGCGTGGTTTTTGTCCGGATGTTTTACTGATACATTTTGGGGAAAATGATTGAGTTCAGAGGACTGGTTTAGGTATAATGAGGAGCATAAAAATGGACTTATAGGAGATTCATCAGCAGTGGCACGGTTGTCATGGGATTTAGACAACTTTTGTTCCTAGGAGGGTGTGTAGAGGAGCGAAAAAAACAGGGGCAATAAAGCAGGCGCGAAGGAAAATTAACAAGGAAATTAAAAGTTTTTGTGTAGACAAAGGTTTTACATATTTGGAGCATCTGGATCTTCGTTTTGAAGACGGAGTTTTTCAGGGGCGACAGTGTACACCTGTCCTTTATGGGCATGGAGTTGTACCTGCTCCAAATGAAGGAGGTCCTAAAAGCCTTGTTCAGGGAACAATAAAAAAAAAACTAAAAAAAACAAACACACAGGGATAAAGGGGCGACAGACCAGTTACTCGGGGGCAGAAAAAGGAAGGCTTTCCTTTTTCTGGTGGCGGAGGCAGACAGAGTTCACATGACAACGAAAAGGGGGATGGACAGCAAATCTGACAAGACACTTTCAAATTGAAAGGGGGTGGACAGCAACAGGACCGGAAAGACAGGGAAAATATGGCATTAGGGGTTTGCTAGTTGCAGGTTCAATGGTTAGGTGTCAGCAAGAGACTATTAAGGTGACAAAAACTGATTCTACAAAGAAACCATTACTAAAAGGAAGAGTGTATTAAGAGACTGCAAGGTTAAGGGTAAAGGAAGGGCGGGTAGGGTAGGTGTAGGTGGGAGCGATTTTGGTTAGATAAAATTGGCTGTATAGTGAGGATGTTAGTTTTGTGAGGCAATAGTCCAAGTTTTGATATTGTAAGTGCACCTGTTTCCAATAAAGCGGCTATTACACACAACAAATGTGTTGTGGTACTGTTCCCTCTTCCCCAAAGGGGTCCTGGGGAGGATATCCGAACGATGAGAGGTCTCCCCCCACAGGGAGGTTTGGGGTCCATGGTGTGGCCCACAGTGGCTGGTTCAGTGGGAAAAAAAATGTCCCACCCTCCCTCCCTAACAGAAGGTTTTTTTTGGTGGTGCTTTGATGGGGATACATTGGGGAATAAGAGGTGCTTTTTGGATAATGGGTGCACGGGGGTAGGTATTGTATGTTGTTGCTTGGAACAGGTGTAGGGGGAAGCAGAGAGAGGTCACATGACAACGAAAAGAGGGATGGACAGCAAATCTGACAAGTCACTTTCAGATTGAAAGGGGGTGGACAGCAGCAGGACAGGACAGACAGGAAAACATTGGCATTAGGGGTTTGCTAGTTGCAGGTTCAATGGTTAGGTGGCAGCAGGAGACTATTAAGGTGACAAAAATGGATTCTACAAAGAAATCATTACTAAAAGGAAGAGTGTATTAAGAGACTGCAAGGTTAAGGGTAAAGGAGGGGAGGGGAGAGGAGGGGACGGGAGGGGAGGGGGGAGCGTTTTGGTTAGGTAAAATTGGCTGTATAGTGCGGATGATAGTTTTGTGAGGCAATAGGCCAAGGTTTGATATTGTATGTGCACCTGATTCCAATAAAGCAGCCTTTTACACACAACAAATGTGTCGTAGTGCTGTTCCCTCTTCCCCAAGCACCTGTTCTGACCGTATCAGGCAGTCTAACTCCAGCTGCTGATGCCTCTGCTAGTAAAAACAAGACAGCCTGACAACAAACAATGCTTAAAGAAGGACATGTGGGCTGTATTGGTACCTAAGACTGCAGTATTTTCCCAATGTCCCCATTAACCCTAATGTCACGCTCACTTTTGTTGTTTTGCACCGCTTAATTTTACAATTGCATGACTACATAATGCTACTGCCGAGAGGCACCAAGTCAGTCTGTTACAATTGTCAGTACATACGAATAACTGCACACATACTGTTGTTTTGCACTTTTTCATTTTACAATCACATTACAACATATTGCTACTGCTCAGAGGCATCGTGTCTGTCAGTTACAGCTGTCAGTACATGGGAATAACTGCAGATATGGGAAGTAAATGGAAAGTAATTAAAACATGATGGGAGTGTCTCCGTCGCCATCCGAAACCTGAAAACGAGCCAAACTGAACAAAAAAAAAATAGTGCGCCACAAACACATACATTAAGAACAGAGTAAGTAGCGTCATGCTTCAAGAGCGTGGTAATGCATTTAGCAGGTGACAGATAATAGTTAAGAATGACCACTACATAATGTACGGATGCTAACTTGAGTTGCTAGATGTTGTCACCAATTATTTTATACTCATGTCTCAGGAGGTCCAAAGTTGCCCAAAGTTGTAGACAACCAGACAGTTAAGCCCCCCTCCTTTCTTGATTTAGTCACTGGAACACTGAAGGCAACATATCCCTCAAGCACAAGCATTTCTAAGGCCCAGCATTCCCGTGAGCAACAGATTTGATGGTGTTTCATAAAGGATGCCTATTCTTCGTCCTCTAGCTTAGCTGGTAACCCGGCTATATTCCAACTAAGTTGTAGATGACAAGTAACAGCACCAGTGCTGATAATGTGTTATGGAGGAGCTGAACAAGGATGACTAGTTTCAATGATGGGCAACCTGAGTTGCTTTCTGTCTTGCATTCTGAGTTGGATGCAGAGGTTTGAGTTGGTGCCCCCATCGCTTTTAGGTGGGTTACCCTTGTTTCAGGTTGCTATAATATACATATTTTTATTCTATGGATATCTACTTGCGCCAGATAATTTGTGGTTGGATCACCCAGTGATTTTATAAGCGACTTGATGATTAGAAGTTGAGTGACTGAGCAGTGTTTTTAGTTCCAAGATTCCTAGTTAGGGCTGTTCTGCAAAGAGTCAGATTCGGGTTCTGGTAGTCTGGACAAATCACATGGAAAACAAATTGTAGTTTGATCGTATCCGGATGCCATGGAGTTCCTTCTGGGGGTTGCATGAACAGACATTTCATTCAGTTGTTCACCTGTAGCACGTGCTGCTGGAAATCTGCAAGATAGAGACCTCTTACAGTCAATTAAGACCCAGGGGGCTCAGAAAAGGCCTAATAAAAGAATTACCCCTCCTGGGAGCGACCCTTGCCTAAGGGGTTGCTCTCCTTATCAATATATATAAAACAAAAAACATCCCTGGTGCCTAGTGGCTTCTGCCCCCCGGGGCAGAAATGCCCTTAAATAAAATGCCCCCCCTTGGGGAGCGGCCCTTGCCCAAGGGACCGGTTTCCTTATGACAATTTCAGGGGGAAAAAAAATCCCTGGTGTCTAGTGGCTTCCTGCAGCACGATCGCACAGAAAGACATGAAAAGGTAATGAAAATCCTTTCCTTCCCTTTTCATGCCTTTCTGTCTCCACTGCCCCCGTACCGAGGAGAAACTCGCATTGCTTCCCACATGACGGGAGTTGACCTCTGATGAGGTAAGCTCGCGTTGGCTCGCTGACGTCATCAGACATCACTGGGAGGGCGGGGGTGGAAGGGGAAGCGATTCCCCTTCCAGCCTTACCCTGGGGGGGTGCGAGAGAGGCCTTCGGGGGGAGTGCCAGCACTTCCCCTGAGGGCCTATACCAGGACATAATGGTTTAGCCCGTGGTGTCTCAGCGCGCACCACCGGACGTAACCATTACGTCCATGGCGGCGAAGGGGTTAACAAAATCACCAAGAGAATGAAAGCCTTTCTGTTTCCACCGAAGTAATGTAACCTTAGAAATTATGATACCCCAAGCTCAACATGTCTCTAAGGGAATCAATGCATGACACTTGGGAATGTCCCAAATTCGAAACAAATGATTTAACTGATAATGGTGCGTACTCCTATTAATGGAACCCTGTCCTGCAGTGATTGCATTGATAACTACTTTTGTTGTAGCCCCGTGGTATAAAGCACATAAGATGTCTATAAATTACGTTGGGAATCCACATTGAATTACTATATAAAAAAGTTCATCCCAATTAACAAGGTCAAAAGCCTTTTCAGCATCAACCATACATGATGATGTAGGTCTTGGAAAAATAGTCGATTGCCTGAATCAGGAAGGTGGTATTAGCCGATAATTGTCTCCCAGGTAAAAAACCACACTGATCCCAATTAATTGATTGATTTGCTATTGGTATAATACATGCGGTTAGAATCTTGGTAAATAACTTTTAGTCTGAGTTAAGCAAGCTTGTCGGTCTATAAGAATTAACATCTAGAATGTGTTTACATTTCTTTGGAAAACTAACGTTAACAGATTACTTGAAAAGAGTTGAAGCTGACTTACCCAACCTGAACTGATTAAATGATCTAAGAATAATTGGTACCAACTGATTGAAAAAGACCTTAAGTATTTCTACCGGGATACCATCACTGCCACACGCCCTGCCATTCAACATATTATTTAAAGCAAGCATAACCTTGGGTCCTTGAATCTCTTCTAGCAGGGCATCTTTCTGTGCTACTGTTACCTGTGGGAGATTGATAAACTCTAAAAATGTTGTCAACTTATAGCTAAGTACTTCCTCTCTTTTCTCATAAATCTTACAATTGTGTTGTGTAAAACCCCCTGCAACCTCATCACATTTGTCGGCTACAGACTACTACTCACTGTTAAAAATCCTCTCAATTGCCTGTTTATTCTTCCGAACCTTTGTGGCCTATGTCAGAAACTTCCCCATGTGCTGGCTTTCTTCATATATTCTCTGTCAGAAAGCCTCATGGCTACCAATACCTTCAATTAAAAAATTATCTGCAAGACCCTGTCTAGCTTTTACCCATTCTTTTTTCCCATTTTCGGAAGTCGTGAGCTTCGCAGTGACATCGTGTAAAGCTCTCTGAAGTGCCTGTATTCAAACAACCTGTTCTTTATGTTTGTGTACCTGATAAGTAGTTACATGGCCCCAGAAGACAGCTTTAAACGCTTCTCATACCGCCATATCATCTGCTGTGCCAGAGTTGATCTTAAAAAACTCTTCAATAAAAGTACAAGTTTGTTCAAGCCAGATTGGATCTGTTATTAATTCTAGGTTCATCTGCCATATAGAACTTTTCTTACTATCAGCGCTGGCTGATAGTATTGGGCCAGTTGCTACTACTGTCAGATTTTGTATGTGGGTTAACTTCTCTATATCGTCGAAGATAAGACCGTAATAGTTGATTAAGTTCAGCAAATTACCATCTGCTGCCACTTTAAGCTATAACCAGCGCCCCTTGACATCCCTTTTAACATTATATATTTGCCAGTTAACAGTTTTAGCCCCCAAAAATTGGGAGATATTACATTTTGGAGCATTGTCCCTGAAATGAGTTTCTTGTAAGAATATTGCTGCTGGTTTAAACATCATCTACCAGCTTAAAATTACACAGACTTTCTGTTTATCCAGAAGCCCATTTACATTACAGGAGATGATGTTCATATATTAATTAACTAAAGCTGCTTTGAACCAGAGTATCTGATCCGCCAAATAATCGCACTGCAGCTTACTGATCAGTATTTGGAGATAGACCCCCAACATGCTGACACCTACATTGCTCTTCCAACTTTTTAAACGAACATTGCTCATTTAACTTTTTCTCCCCTTGCTAGCGTGACCCCACCTCCTGAAGCTCCACCCCAAAGTGCTCACCATCCACATCCCCCTGACCTTTTGAAAATAGTCCCTTCTATTGTCCATGTATGTAGAACTCTTTCCACTTTCCGAAAAAGGACCACTCTTTTTATTTTTTCTTCCCTCTTCCCCACCATTAGTGCACCCACCGACCACCTGCAGCCTCACCTCCCCCAATGTGCTCTTTCTCCCCTACCCAAGTCACAGGGCTCACCCCTCTCTGCCCCATCACCCCATGAGAGAGAGGGAAGCCCTCCATTCTACATCTCAGCCCCCCACCTGGATTTTTAGGTGTGCCCTGACACTGCACCTAATAGCACTCTTTGCCCCGCCCCCACAACTCAATAAGGAGTTATCACAAAATATCACTGAAGAGAAAAAATCTGTGGAAGCATATGGGATAGTAAAAACATAAAGAAACCAATTTGAGTGTTGAATACTGCATGACCTTTCCTCAAATACATCACGATCTGACCTGTGTCATAGAACCATATCATAGTGCCAGAGGTACTAACACCTTAAGACATTAACATTGATACTGGGAAAGCTTAGGACCTGCCCTCTCGAAAGCCAGAAATGTATCACCCAGATGTATCAAGACACCAGATTAGTTTGTTTTCAAAGCCTACGTCATTGTCAATGTAATTTTTTTGTTTTTCCCCATCAGCATATTCCTCCTGTTAACTTTCTGCCACCCCCTGCAATTTTGCCTGTTGTTTCCTCTTAGTTTTGAGAACTTAGCAACTGAACTTCTGCAGTAGCTCCTGTGTTTCTTCCACAGTAACACAAAGATAGAATTGCCCTTTGAACAAAACTTTAAGTACAGATTGTTGACCAATGGAGGTCTGGGCCCCAGCAGTTTTGAATTGGCTCATAAATCCGCTAAACTCCTTGCGTCGATGAACAACCATTACGGACATCTCTGAAAACACCCTAATTTGGGAGCCGTCAGGACGTAAAAAATATTTTTGGGGGATAGCTCTAGTCAAGGTTGCCTCCTTTATTCGATAGTCAGAAAAGTTCACGATCATAGTCCGTGGAAATTTGGCATGCAGTGGTCTTTGGGTGGGAACCCAATGTGCATGCATTATAGTAAGATCATTGGGAGATTTATCCAAAAGATGACACTTAATCAGGGTTTCCATATACTCAACAGGATTATCTTGGCCTTCGATGGATACAGCCCCTTCCGGAATTCCCAAAAAGGTAGGTTAGATCTCCAAGCATAATTTCCGATGTCATCGATCTTCATTTGAGACGCCAGTACTTTTTTTCTGTAGTGAATCTATCCTTTTATACCAGTGGAGTATAAGATCTCCAAGTCTGACTCTCTCTGTTCAGTTTCCTGGATTTGCTCCGGGATTTGCTGCATTGTCTACTCAATTCTATCAAGTCTGTGGTGAATCGATGACATCTCTTGCTTTTGAGAGTTTTCACACTCATGAATTTCCATGAGGATAGTTTCCAGAAGCCGCTGGAACTAAAGCATTGATGGCTGAGTTGAATTGACCATGACCGTGTCCAGGACGTTTGACCTGATGGGATATTTATATTGTTATCTGGTGTTGTCAAAGCCTTATGCATGATGAGAGAGAAGCTGCACAGTAATGTCAGAGCCTACCATAGATTGTTGGCTAGACACCCCCTGGACAGGTTAATCAGGCTGGCAATTTGAATTTGTTTTATGCATCGAAGCAGTATGACCAGGTGTTAATGCCACATGCTGCTGGACACACTTCCTTACTAAGGTCGAATTTATCACATCTGATCTGGGAGGGTCACGAGCAGGCAGTGTTAGATTGTCAACTAAAGTCACAGGAGCCTGGGTTTCTATGTGGGACTCCCCTCCCTGAATCTGGTCCATCTGTTCCTAACTTGCGGCCTTTTAAGAACAGAGGATTGTCCTTAGGTCTTTGAAGAGTATTACCCCATTTCATACAGCACTATCGTTGACACCATCAGAAACCTGCTCACTGTGGAAACTATTACTTTCCTCGATATCTAGGAATCGGGAGTTCAAGTCAATTTCACTCACAGTACCAGTGTCCATGCAAATGCTAGTAGCTACGGGGATAGATACACTGACGTGTGTATCTAACACAGTTGCGCTATTGGCAAAGTGGTTTCCATAGTGCGGACAGTATTGGATGCGAAAGCCTTCTCCCTTCTAGTGGATGCAAGGTGTCCTAGTTTTGTGCTTTTTTTGGCTTTCTGACTGGAGGAGGTTAAATATGTTGCAGGAGCCCCAGTACCTCTCAGATCCATCTGGTGCATTTTGAGCCCCACTAGAGATGGAGAAATGGTGAGACCAATGTAAGTCCAGGTTGCTGGCCCACGCTACTCAGCACTGAGTAACTATTGTAGCTTTAGTGTGAAAATGGAGGATCGGAAGAGGGTTGGCGGGACCTAATTAGGGAGCCTACACTGGGAGGGTAGAATGTCCATCCTAACTCCGCAGCCCTGCATGCCTCCCTTACTTACGCAAAGCACTTAACAGGATCCTGCCTCAAATGTTTGCCACAGCTCCTTGATGTACCGCCACTGGATTGTTGCTCCTGCATCTCGTCCGATGCCAACAAGGTAACACAGTATCATGGGAACGAGTGAGGCCTAACCAAGCTCTTCCAAGCTGCTGAACCATAGGGCCTCCTTACAGCAAGCCAGCCACTGCCGTCTCCAAATCAATGGCAAGCAATGTTCGGCCCTATTCTGTTACACTGCTGAATTATGCGGTCATGCAGTCTCCACGCGGCACGCCGACTGATCCGGAAGCCACATCACCCAGTCTGGGGCAGCGCGACATACGAGGGGGGCCGGGCTCTCGGGTGCTCACCTGAGTGTCATGAGGGTGAACCCAGCTGCCCTACTGGAACTACATGTGAATATGCTGTGTATTGCCTCCAGACAACGAGCTGCATACCTCCTGTTGTAAGTCTGGAGGTGGGACAGGGAACGCAGGATGCCAGGGGACCTCAAAGGGAACCCACTAGTAGCTTCTCACAATTCAAAGGAAAGCCCAGGTAAAATATTGAACCCAAGACACAAACTCTTATGTACAAGTCTGAACCTGCGGATACTCCTGCCAGGAAGAAGGACTGCTGTGCTGTTGAAAGGACTGCCACTCAGCTGGATTGTTGTTCTGGAGGACTGCTGCCCTGCTGTGCAGACATGCTGCCTGCTGCGCTCTTGCCTGGGTGAGAAGGACTGGACCTGCATCTGTTGAACCTAGGAATCTAGGAAACCTAGGAATCCAGGGTGACTCACAGGGCTAGTTGGCTGGCCTACTGACTAGAACCTCAGGAAAAGAAGGCTACAACAACCTTGAACCCAGCACCTAGACTCTGCCACCTGTGAGTCCTAACCTGCCAAGTGGTGTCACCCAAGTCCTGGAATCTTGGAAGTGGGCCTAAAGGTGCTCTGTCAGCCCATCTGCAAATCCAGCAGAACTGATGTATCTCCTATGCTGCGCAGCATAATCTAGAGCAGAACTGTTGCAACCCCTCTGCTGCTACTGTTTTCCCAGCACAAGGACTCTGCATCGACTTAGCAGCCCGCATCGGAACTGCTGCTGCATGAAACTTCAACAGTGCCAGCCCTCACATCGCAAATCTCTCATCTATGACAGCCTCAATGATGAAGCAGGTTCCCACATCCCAGCCTCGCAGCGCTCCAGAACCAATGCATTGCCTCAACTGTTCAACGCATACTCAATGTCGGACTTTGCATCACAAGCCATTGGTAATGGGATCCTTAACAAAGATGCATCATAGCTCTGCAGCTCCTTGGAACTGATGCATCGCCTCAGCCGCACTACACATCCTTGTTGCAGAACCTTGCAACGCTCCGCAACCGGACTTTAAGGTACTCATTTTCTGCTGGCCTAACTGGGTCAACATAGCCAGCCCGCGTTCTGTCATTTTTCCCCACAATCCAATCCAAGCACATCATAGTCACTACATAAAACACATTGCACATCATCCGCCGCCTGTTGTGAAGATTCTGAATTGGTGACACATTTAAGAGCAGAGGATATGTCCTTTTTATGGCAGACCTTTGCAAAGTGAAGTAAAATGCCACAGTTCAAGAACTGTTGTTTCTTTCCTGAACATTTATATCATATGCCAAATGGTCCTTGCTCCCACATCTATAGCATGCTCTACTGTCATTTTTCCTTTAGAATCTCATTTTGCCATGCTATCGCTTTTGGATTTCACGCCATCAGAAGCAGTCTCTACACTTTTCTTTATGTCTCTGATGGTGTACTTCTTGGACTTTATTACGTAGGCAGTTTCCTTATTTTCCAATTACTTAATGCTGCTTTAGCACAACATTTCAAGAGTTCAACCTTTTTAACAATGGCTCTAGCTTCTTTTAGTGTTATACCTCCATTTCCCCATAACCGTCCTTGCACATTTTAAACATTAGTATGCATGACTATTTGATCTCTGATGCAGTAATCATGTGGATTCCCAAAGTTACATGGTATAGCCTGTTTCTTTGACTCACTCACATAATCATCAATTGCTTCAAGGCTACTTTGGTGGTATTGAAAATAACAGCCTATCCACAGAGATACAAACGGATGGTGTGAAATAACTGTCTATGTCTTCCAAAGCATGGGCAAATATATCTGTATCATCATCTGCTCTAGGTTTTTTATTCATTTGTTCATATAACAAAATCTTTTGCCTCCTTTTTGCTGAAATCTCTCCCTCGTTGTCTTCTTCCAAAGTAGAAAGTAGAAATATAATTTAAACAGTCTGCCTTTCACTGAGGCAATTTTATTAAAGGTTCTCCAGGGACTGCTAAAACTGGTTGTGGAGGTGGCAAAGTAAAGGTTTGGCCGCACATTTTAATGAACAATAGGAGAAATGGCACAGGTTAAACACAAAGCAGGAGCAATGCAGACAACAGAAGTGTTCTCTTAAAGAACACCATTCACCAGAAGTTTATTTGACAAACTAAATACCTCTGTTCAAGAATGATCCACAAGAAAAAGACCCACGTTACAAATTTCTCAAGCGTTTAGTAGGTATCTCATCAAACCAAAATGGTAGCCGCATAGGGTTGCATTGCATAACCTCGCACGTTATGCAAGGAATTGTGGGCCTCCGTGTAGCTGGTGCTGAAGCATTATGCAACAATGCAGTGGTAGAAGGTATTATTGGGGAGTATTTATTATTTTTTCTTGCCAGCACACCCAGCAAAATTTAGGCACACACAAAACAACTACCCTTCATTTTTTGAGCACTAGATTTTTTTGGCAAAAAATCATAATGTAAGGGAGGAGAAATCCTTGTTTCACAGAGGAAGAACTGTTTCTCGTGGTGGATGAAATCACTAGAGTAGAGCCACAATTGTTTGAAGCACAAGTCCAAAACACTACTCTTTCCCATAAAAGCGCATGTGGGACAGAATAGTTGACAGAGTGAAACCTGCACACACAGGAGGAGATTAGGAAGAGGTGGAATGACCTGCGGGGAAAGATCCGTTCAATGGGCCTCCAAGCGTCACCTGGAGTCTGAGAGGGCTGGTGGAGTTTCTCATCTCCCCCCATTACAACTCTTTCCCTGGAAGGAGAAGGTCTTGTAAATCCTCCATCCAGAAGGCTTGACTGGAATCCCTGGTGGAGTAGAGACTGGTAATGTGACCTATGTATGTCTCTCTAATTACTAAAGGAGTCCTGCCCTTACTTTAACTGTTTAGAATGCTTCAACAACCTTAGCACCAGAGATATAGCTAATTTTGACTAAAAAAAATATGTTGTGTCTTACAAATTACTAGTAGCATGGTTGTAGCCCTCCTTCTGACATACTGCAATATATATAGTCAGATTGTGTGTAGATACCCATGGATCATCCCTCGCATGGGCTCTGCCTATTACTGACTATCAATGTATGTTATTGTGCTTCCAAAAACAGTTCCAAAACTACATCCATTTTCACAGGAAAACACAGTGTTTCTGAGTGGTATATACCCGTAGTTATATCACATCTGTGTGTACAACTTGCAAGCATGAGTTTATCTCCAATATAATAATTGAAAGTGATATGTGTACCTTACTTTTCAAACAAGTATTGTCTATGGGTCAGCAGATGTCTACAACTACCATGATGATCTGTTTATGGATCTGAAAAACAATAGTGGAATGTAATGTTGTTTCATCATCCTTTACTTACATATGTACCTACATTTCGAAAACTAGTGCATTTGACAGTCACCGTCTCATTCTATGGATGAAAATATCACTTCTTGTGTATCTCAACCATTTTGACACCTGCTCATAGCTACACTGAATTGATAAAAATGCTTACATTATTCATTGTCTTTTGTATCCAAGATACCCAAAAATGTGTTGTGCCATGCTGAATAGAATTAGTAACCACACACACAAGTCACATTTTACTCTCCATATGGTGACCAATTACAGCTTTATGTGCATTATGAACCACTTTATATAAAATGTTTCGCAGCCTGCTAGGCCTTCACATGGTCCAGTACTCCAATCTACTCACCACTATGTTGGGTTGAATGTCTGTCACGTGTAACCTACTAATCTGAAGTAACACTTTTGCATTTAGGGACATCTCTACAAGGTCAGCACTGGAGTTGTCCACTGTGTAAATCAGACTGCATGCGTAAAATAAAGAAAATAACACAACGGCCTAATCAGTCTATCACTCTCTTTCTAGTGTTATAGGTTGGCCCTTTTGTAGGCAAAGACACATGAAATGCGCGGGAAACACCCAGAACAACGACTCCAAAACCACAAAGTCATGAAAAACGAAAGCGAAACAACGCTTTCGTTTTCTACAACTTCCTGGTTTTCGTACCTTAACCATGCATGTCTGAACCATGTACATGCGTGGTTAAGGTACAGAAGAAGGGAGTCAGAGTCGACGCGGTGAAGAAGGAGGTAAGATGGGCTGGGACTGGGGCTGTTGTTTTTGGGAGAGGTGGGGTGGGGGGCTCAGGGTGATTGGGGTTTGGGGAGGGGGTGTCAGGGTTTAGGTTTAAGGGGTGGGTTGGGGTGTTTAGGTTTTGGGGCGGGGTGGGTACTCTGGGTATTTTTCGTTTTTGGGTTGGGGTGGGGGGCTGGGGTGATTAGGGTTTGTGGGGAGGAGGTCATGGTTTAGGTTTAAGGGGTGGGGTGATTTAGGTTTTAGGGGAGGGGGTTGGGGTTGTGGTCATTTTGGGGGTGGGGGTTGGTGTTGTTGTAGGGATGGGGGATTGCGGTAATTTTTGGGGGTGGGAGGCTAGGGGGGAATCATGCTGGAACCGTGCATGCTGATCACTAATGCCTTTACCAGGAATGCGTTTGCAGCAAAAAATCGTTTTAAAGGCATTCGTGGTAAAGGCATTAGTGATAAGAACGAGGTCGTTGTTGAGCCATTGGTGCTTGAAGCACTCGTGGTTCCGACATATAACCGAAATGTGCAGACTATATTTTAATCAATTTAATTACATATACTCTGTAACCTTCACAGGTCCAAACACCTGGCCCAGTGCACCACCGTATGCCAGCCTACACAACTCCACTCCAGCCAAGGAGCTATCCTTCACTCAGGACTCCAATGCTGCAAGTCAGGATAACCACGAACCGGCTGGTCTATCTGGCCAGACAGCTCCAGTGAGTCAAACTCGGCCCACACCTGCACCTCCCACCATCCCAGAGTGAGGGCACCTCCACTTTCAGTGCACAGAGGACCTACACACCAATCCTGTGCCCTCTAGTTCTGGCTCCTGTTGAGACAACAACATCACAGCCTCATGTCATACCAGGACCCAGTGGATTGGGACTCACTTCTTCAAGGGCGCAAGCTAGAGGGGGGGAGGGCTCGTGGGAGGGAATCTGTGGCCCAGCCAAGGGAGGCCACTGAGGTTTTTGTTAGCCAGACTATCATTGACCAAGTCTTAGGATCAGTCCAACAGTCCCATGACATGATGGGCCAGGTTATAACTGAGCTCTGGGAAATCAAGAAGGTGCAGAAGGAGCGCATCTTGGAACTACAGAACAACAACGAAAAATAAGATCCTTGACTAGGGTGCTATTTGCATTTACCACCATGTGTGCAAGACTTTTCCTGTACCATCTGCCCCTGTCAGTGTTCCCTCCACATCTGGGCAAAGTACACCACTGTCAGCTGCAGACAGGGAAGCCCTGCCACATGAGGAGCCTGTTCCTACCAACCCAGTCCCTGCACCTCTGCCCTTCCCTCGTTCCCAGAGGGGACGGTCATCTGGACCAGCAGGAGAGGATGGCAAGACCAACAGCACCACCTCCAAGAAACACAGAACCTAATATCCTTCTTGTGTGTGTACCATTCACTCTGTGGACTATTGCAGGGATACATTTACCTTCTCTGAGGACAGCTGTATTTTGGACATTTGTTCAAACTGCTTTTGGCTCTACAACCATGTTGCCATCCTCCGTGACAGATTCTTTTTTGTTTATTTCATCTTTTTATAGTACACCTCACTCTTTTATTTGTGTTCTGATAATACATGATATGGACACAGAGTATAAGACTCTTGTTAGATTATTTGTGGCATTTCCTTTGTCATGTCAATCTTCCACCATAAGGTTGTCAAATATTTTGAACATTCAGTTGGGAAAAAATGTTTCTATTACAAAGAGGTAAACGGTTAACCAATTTATTCAAAGATAACAAACTCAAATCAGAATGTATTTGGAACATACAAATGTTGGCAACAAGTACTTGTAGAAATGGAGTCTGGGTTAAAAAAAAACAGGCCCAACCCAATAGTCTGTGCCATTCAGGGTTCTTTGCTCCACAACCTTGAAACCATGGAAGAAAGGGAATATGCAATTGAAACAAATGAAATCGGCAAACTATCACAGATGCATGACCTCAGATGGAGTCATACATCCTGCCCTCACAACAGGAATTCTAGATCAATAACACTAATAGTCTTCATCATGGAAGTAGCAACATTTGAGGCCATATGACCACTATAGGACACTGTGGCAGTATCTGGTGCAATGACACATTCACCATTCAATGGTGTGCTAACAAAATGTTCAATTACCTATGATGAAACACATTAACAGCTACCTCCACTGTCCACAGTATGAAGATTTAGCCAATGTGACGGAAGAACAGTATGCTAGGGCTTTACATACATATGTGGCTTGAGCAACTCAAGTGGCACATATTGCCTAGATGTCAGCATCACACAGAAAACAGGTCTAATACAATCTTCTGAACTTCCATACTATCAGAGTGCAAGTTGTCGCTGGAGAAGCTCTGTCCATCCCAAATGGGTGTCTGTCCTAGGATCAACACATGCTAACTTTGTACTTCCAAACAGTAACATATCACCGCAAATGTCACAACTTTGAAATGCCCAAATGAAGATGGCATGGTGAAGGACCCTGAAACAGAATAACAAAGCAAGATTAGTTTTACCACATATTAAATTGAACTCAATTGAAAGGACATGAGGACACACATATTTAGCACAAGCATGTTTAATCTATGTCAATAACCATATTACTCAATATAGGGAAACTATGATCCACTAACATCTTTGCTTTGAACTTTCCCACACTGACCATTCCCAACAAATGACCATATCAGACAGATATTTACCATAGGTCACAAGTTGTACTGACAATGGAGGTTAAAATTTGGAAAGGTAAACTTACACTCAGGTGAAAAAGTGGTCAATCACATCTTGAAGTTAAGTCAACTCCTTCTTCACCACTGTCATCGTCATTGGGCATTTCAACATCCTCACCCAGAGACTCATCACAGTCTCCCTCCTCTGCAATTATAGGGATGTCTTTCCTTAAAGCAATGTTATGGAGATTGCAGCAGACAACCGTGATTTGGTACACCTTATCAGGTGAGTAGAGGAAGGCTCCACTGGTCTTGTCCAGGCACCTAAACCTAACTTTCAGGATCCCAAAAGCCCGCTCCACTGGCCTCCGAATTCTTCCAGTGGCCTCAATAAAGTGGACTTCCCCTGGCGTTGTTGGATTCCTCAATAGTGCCAATAGCCATAGACGGTTAGGATATGCTGAGTCTCCTACACAGAAGCAACACATCAACCAATTACTCACATATCAAGCCATTGTCCCTTCCTAAATTAGAATTCAGGCAAAAGATCAACAAGTCATATTGTACTTACCTACAAGCCAGGCCTCTCTTGTCCAGGTTGTGACATCCGCATGGGTATATTGCTGTTCCATAGCATGAATGAATCATGTGCTGACCCAGAGAAGAGGGCACACCCACTTGAGATGTATATGTTTGGTAAGCAGACAACATGCACATTCATGGAATGGAAGTTCTTCTGATTGCGGTAGATCTGTTATCTTGCATTTGGTGGCACCAAGGGCAAATGTGTGCCATCCATTGCTCCAGCCACATGTGGTATTCCACAGAAAGCATAAAAGTCTCCCTTCACAGTGTCCAAATCCTGTGGACATGGAAATTGGATGTAGCTGTTGATGTTTTTCATCAAGAAAGCAAGGACGTCTTGTAGCACACCACTGAAAGTTGGCTGGGACATGCCCCCAGATACTGCCACAGTGTATTGAAAGGTGCTAGTGGCTACAAAATACAGTACCGCCATGAGTTTTAATATTGGTGTTATAGCTGTTGGATTCATATTGTGAGGCAGGAGATCAGGCTCCAACTGCTGACACAAATCCAGGAGAGTTTGCCTATTTAGAGGATATTGCTTGATGACGTCCCTTTCCTCTATGGTGGCAAGGTCTGGAAAAGACCGAATCACCTGAGGCTGTTGCCTCCTACCCATGGCTGGGTTCAGACGTCTGTATGTATGGAAAAGAAAAGATCAGATGAAATGGTCACACCATACTTTTAATGTCAAAACACATCTGACTTTTTTAACAGCAGAAATGTCATTGTGCAAGACATGTACACACCCTAACATCAAATATTTGGACTTCAAAAAGTTGAATAAAAGCTTATTTTTAGTGTGTTTGTCATTATGTGCAAATAATGAATTTGAACTGTATTATTTGCACATATTCTTTTTTTAATACTGCCAACAGAGCCAGTACTTCCCCTGCAGCACTTTTGTTATCAAACACAGTCTAGGTTCTCATTTTATTGCGTCATATCATTCAAAGAAAAGTATGTTCGTAGCTGACATTTAGAAATGCTCTAGCCTCCATTTAGAGTGTTGGTGATGCACTAACAATTGAAAAATGTGCAGCTTCACACCCTAAAATAGTGGCTGCCTGACCTTGCCATCATGACATTGGCTACCCGATGGCCGTCAGCAGAAGTTGACTGCATAGTAGGTGGTAGCCTCCAATATGGGCCCTGCTTTAAGCTAATGTGTGTGATGGCTACTCACAAAAGCCAATGTCTGTGTCAGTCTCCTTCACGGGTCGCTTCTGCCATGCATCTGTATGCCACATTGTGAAAAATATAATCACTTACCTCCTAACACTGCAGCCATCAAGAACTGCTTGGTTTTTGCTGCAGAGTACTGACCTGTGGGAGCCAGGATGCCAGACAAAGCAGGTGACAGGGCCCCTGTCTTCACCCCTGAGGAGCTGGAGCTTCTTGGCAGGGAGGTTCTGTTCCTGTACAGCCAAATCTAGGGGACCCCATAGGAACAGGTACATGTCTGATTGGGGAATGTCTGACTGAGTAACCTCTTCCTTTCTGATTCACCGGCTATTTAGTTACTTTTTGGTAATGTGGGTAGTGTTGTGATTGGAGTTGACAGAATGATGTAGCTGGAACAGATTTTTTGGACCAATATCTGAAATGTCTGTGCATGGCAATGTTAAGTCACCTGGAAGTAGAATTTGTAATGTGTGTCCATGTAACACACAAATTCTATTTCATCACTCAAACTGCAGGCCAATCACTACCAGTGGACAGTAGACAGTGAACCAGTAGTATGATGGACAACATACAGCCAATGTTGAAATGATAGTGATGTTGAGGGAAAAATGTAGAGGGTCTGGAGTTTTCTGATGCTGTACTGTCTCATGAGATTCCAGCACATATTGTGTATTAGGTTGCTCTGTATGATTTGGACCTGTCATAGAGCCCCAGATAGGTAAAGTTAGTTTAGATGCATCACGTTCAGATGACACTGGCTCACCATCGTCCATCCCAGTCAGTCCCATTCCAAACCACACTTGTTTAAACAAACCACAAATACCTGCTCTTACTTACACATCAGCCCTTTATCTTGCCCTCAGTCACTGTATGTGATACAGACCTTGGGTTCTAACTCTTGGGAGTTTAGTCAGGAAGCCAGTGTAGCTAGGAGTATGATTATGTGCAAGGAATGTACAGGTGGTTTGGCCTTCAGTAGCTCACAATGATTGTGAGTAATCAGGGGTGGCATTCACAACAGGGTAGGTTGCATACCTCTGGACAAGATGATGTAGGCCTGATTAGGTAACATGAGACGCTAGCAAGTTTTGATGGTGCACATGAAATCATTGCAAATCAGTATTTCCATTCTACCTGTAACAATCTGCTATTAAAAAAATCTTGTAACTGTTCGGTGACTATACGTTTAAATTTCAAAAATGTAATTTCACAGCAGTACTGCCCAACAGTAACACACAATTTTATTTTCTTGTTCTTTTATATAATTTACACAGGTCAACGCCGATCAGAAGCAGGACATCTGGAAGGCCATTGCACAGAAGGTGCAGACCCTAGGGGTCCACAAGCGGCGTAGCCTGCACTGTCCAAAGAGGTGGGAGGCCCTGCATCATGCAAAAAGAATGTCAGCCGAGAGCCAAGTAAGGCAGTCCTCCCATCAATCCAAGAGGGTGCGCCGCACCCTGACCCCCTCCAATGGCCCTCTTCCTTGTGGTGCCTTACAGAATGATAGGCAGTTGAGGGCCCAGCAGCATCAAGGGGGTAAGTCATTGTCTGTAGATATTGTTGTGGTTTAACCTATTTACTTTCCAGCTATGTTGTATGCGATCAACATTGAGGTAGACATCCAAAGCTCATGAGAATTTCTGGAGATGTAAGTTGATCAGACACAGTCTGATGCTGTGTGTGGTGTATTGCTTTGCGCTGAAGGATGCCACTAAATCCCTCCTCGCAAGGCATGGCTGCATGCAAACAAAGGAATTGTCAGCATTTTCACAATGTCAGGAGGGACAGTTTCACAAAACATGCCCCATGTCATGATTGAGTCAGATGTGATGGTACGTCACTAATGTGTCTAGTGAATGTAGGCTTCATTACTGGTAACTGTGGGCACTGCACAATTATGATGCAGCTGATATATCAGGCTTGACATTGGTAAGTTAGGGCTATGACAATATGAGAATGTGCTTCTGCACCAAAAGTACTGGTATTCTGTGTACAGTAGCATCATTCCTTATCTGACACGTTTGTCCAGCAAACTTCCAGTAAGTTAATGTGGACAGTAGGAGGTGGGCATTAGTCCTTCAAAAATGTGCATGTAAGCCACTCTGTGACTGCGAACGTGAATTTCTATGCCAAACTGCAATGTTTGCAACAGACAGGAATGTGTCCATGTTGGTGAGAGAGTTGTGCATCCCCCAGACAACATTTTGGTGTCCTTAGTCCTGCCCAGAGGAAAAACTGATGATGGAAAGCAATGTAATACTGAAAACGACATTTGCATATGGAAGGCAGAATCACATAGATGTTGTGGTGTCCCCTTTTGAGCAGTCAATTTATATAAAAAAAATTTACCCTTTGGGAGAAGTGAATCAATTTTAGCTCTGCACAGCAGTGGTTCAAAGATGTAGCAAGGCCTATGTGTTTACTCATAGTGTTAAAACCCTTTCTTATGGAGTTAACTACAAGCGTATAAGTGACAAAGGCATACATAATATGAGAGCTGGGATGGGGGATTTCTCAACTTGTTGCAAATGTTGTGTGATGTACATTGATGTCCAATTTCATTCTCACAGATACCCTATAATTGTGTTATGTGTGTTTTCAGCATCAACTGGGCAAGTTAAAGGTGACAGTGACCACATCGGCGGAGAGGAAGCTGGCCACTGGGGATTGGTTAGAGACACCACAGACACTGAGGACCCAGTGGCATGGAGGGTGAGTCTACATCTTTCTCGGAGGCCTCTGAGTGCGGTCATAAAATCAGCCCCAATAAATGTATAAAATTCACCATAATAATTTGGTTAGCAGGTTCAGGTTTTACACAATCTTAGTAGTTGTGAGACCTACGACCTACATTAAGGTGTATTTATTAATTGTATAGTTACTGAAAACCTTTGCAATAAAACAGAAACTTGAAACACAAAATACCAGTTCTATAATGGCTACAAGTACCCTCAAATGAATTAGTCTTGGTTAAAAGTGCTGTGCGTAGGCAAGCAGACCTTATACATAAAACAAGAATGCAAAAATAAAAAAGTTAAATAAAGTTAGATAAAGTGCCACACATTAAAAGACCTTAAAAGCTGAACTGTTCCGACCTGAGACCTAGTTCCAGGGTAGTATGGGGTTATTGGGTTCCAACTGTGAAAATGCAGCAATTTATCACTGTTGTCCTTGGGCTAATCACTATTGAACTCCAAATTGGATGACCAAGTACTCCCTGTCAGCACTTGACCTTCTCAAAGTAACAAGACAGAGCAGCCCAACTCCTAATCAAGGAGATGTGGGTTAGACATGGCGTCAACGGATGTAAAACAGATGGTCAAGTAATTTCATACACACAGGAATAATAAAATATACAGAGACTAATGAATAACAAAGAAAATCAAAAATCACTAGCTCTTCACTGGCCAGGTATACAACCCCAAACACTATTATAGAGCATGAATCCAATGTATTTCAAAGAAGGGCATTCACAAAACCCAAGCTTGAAACTTTAGTATACAAGAGACACCAATTCTTAGTCTCTCTCCGCTAGACTTCAAAGGAGAAATATATCAGTCTGTTTGCTCTGCTATAATTTTGGTTTCAGATGCTGGTGCTGGAATTTTTTATTTGATTTCAAGGTACCTTGCTCAGAAGAGTCGCAGACGCAAACGGCAGCTCCCAGCTCCTTTTCTTCTACCAAAGACTGAATTACCTATATGGTACTAGCCAACACTGGGGTTCCTTTGATTTGATGGATCATTTTCTGTATGCTTTAGTTTGAGGTCAATGAATCTTGACATCCTAATAGAGGTTAGGGATCAATTATTCATGACATCAATCAACAGCTAATTTGCAGTACAACCGGTTTGGCAACACAATGAAAACCCAAATTGGAAATAAAGTTAAAGGGTTTTAATACAAGTTAAGGTTAATGTAGACAATTCTCAAGAAAATACTGTAAAGATACAAAATCACCAATAGGAAACCGAAACACAGAAAGAACTGAACTCAAATCAACATAAGACATACTAAGCATTCAGTTAAGGCTATGCAGAACATCAATAAAAGAATTTGGTGCGCCAAAAACAATAGCTGATCATTTCTGTTACACATTAGTGCAAATCTAAATTATCTGAATAAAATGTAGCTAGGGGCAAGGGAAATCTTCCCTGAACACTGTGTCACTAGTTGACATGGGAGGAACTGCAAAACCTGGCGACAAAAGGTAATAAAAAGCAAATAAAAGACAGAAAGAATCTGGAAAAAGGTCATCTGGGGCAAAAGGAAGGTAACTAATGAGGGCAAAAAATAGGTAATTTCTGAAGCTAGGTCAAGAGTCTTCTCAAAGGGTCAGGTGGAAATCTTAGTTGCTCTTAGCAAGCATTGGGAAAAATGCAGGGCAAGGGAAAAGAGGTCTGTGCCTCTCAAAGTCTAAGGGAATCTGCCTTCTGCCTAAAATTGATTAGTGAAAGTCCTAGTTAACAGTGATTAGTCCATTTGATAAGGCCCAAAAAACAGGCATTTGTGTGGTTTGGTTTCCTCACATTGCACAACAACTTTGCAACACTGTTCTGCATTCCCAAGACCATCCTGTCCTTGATCTCCAGTACATATTTGCAACATCATAAATAAGGGCAGTCTTCACATTCTTAGTCTCTCCATGTACCTTCTCCAAGGTTGTTTTCTCAGGCTCTCTGTGAGTAGGACAATAGCACATCTATTCCCAAACTAACATTTCATATGAAAACACCTGCGGAAACGGAAAACAATTTCTCAGATTATGAAATCTAGGCCTACAACAGTTGGGCTAACAAAGAATTAGAATTGCACATTTATTTCATTTTAGTTTAAGTATTTCAACTTTTGCGTTATTAAATATCAATTACATTCTCATTTAAACTCCATGTTACAGTTAATACAAAGTAAAATAAAACTGTTAATACATGTAGATGAATATGATGGAGAATAGCATTTCTCAACATTACGATCAACATGAATGCACCCATGTTATGAAAATTATTATTGTTTTAGGGTAAATACTCTCTAGTAACATGAGGAAGGTTATAAAATCGAAATCAATTGTAACATTTCAATTAATATTGTTATACCACACAATACATTTTCTAACACTATAATGAGCACACCTCATTATTGACTTTAAGTGTACCAATTCACATCAGTTTTAACATTAGGTCACACTGTAGGAGGCTGGACTGGCTTGTAGTGAGTACCAAGGGGTACTTGCACCTTGCACCAGGCCCAGTTATCCCTTATTAGTGTATAGGGTGTCTAGCAGCTTAGGCTGATAGATAATGGTAGCTTAGCAGAGCAGCTTAGGCTGAACTAGGAGACGAGTGAAGCTCCTACAGTACCACTTAGTGTCATATGCACAATATCATAAGAAAACACAATACACAGTTATACTAAAAATAAAGGTACTTTATTTTTATGACAATATGCCAAAGTATCTCAGAGTGTACCCTCAGTGAGAGGATAGGAAATATACACAAGATATATATACACAATACCAGAAATATGCAGTATAGTCTTAGAAAACAGTGCAAACAATGTATAGTTACAATAGGATGCAATGGGGACACATAGGGATAGGGGCAACACAAACCATATACTCCAAAAGTGGAATGCGAACCACGAATGGACCCCAAACCTATGTGACCTTGTAGAGGGTCGCTGGGACTATTAGAAAATAGTGAGGGTTAGAAAAATAGCCCACCCCAAGACCCTGAAAAGTGAGTGCAAAGTGCACTAAAGTTCCCCAAAGGACAAAGAAGTCGTGATAGGGGAATAAGGCAGGAAAGACACAAACCAACAATGCAACAATGCTGGATTTCCAATCTGGGGTACCTGTGGAACAAGGGGACCAAGTCCAAAAGTCACAAGCAAGTCGGAGATGGGCAGATGCCCAGGAAATGCCAGCTGCGGGTGCAAAGAAGCTTCTACTGGACAGAAGAAGCTGCGATTTCTGCAGGAACGCAAAGGGCTAGAGACTTCCCCTTTGTATGTTCCCCATACATACAGACGTCTCGCCTTGTAGAGTTGTGCAGAAGTGTTTTCCCGCCGAAAGAACGCCAACAAGCCTTGCTAGCTGCAAATCGTGCAGTTAGCGTTTTTGGACGCTGCTGTGGCCCAGGAGGGACCAGGAGGTCGCAAATTGGACCAGGAGGTAGAGGGGACGTCGAGCAAGACAAGGAGCCCTCTTAGCAGCAGGTAGCACCCGGAGAAGTGCCAGAAACAGGCACTACAAGGATGCATGAAATGGTGCTCACCCGAAGTTACACAAAGGAGTCCCACGTCGCCGGAGACCAACTTAGAAAGTCGTGCAATGCAGGTTAGAGTGCCGTGGACCCAGGCTTGGCTGTGCACAAAGGATTTCTGCCAGAAGTGCACAGGGGCCGGAGTAGCTGCCAAAGTCGCGGTTCCCAGCAATGCAGTCTAGCGAGGTGAGGCACGAACTTACCTCCACCAAACTTGGACTGAAGAGTCACTGGACTGTGGGAGTTACTTGGACAGAGTTGCTGGATTCGAGGGACCTCGCTCGTCGTGCTGAGAGGAGACCCAAGGGACCGGTAATTCAGCTTTTTGGTGCCTGCGGTTGCAGGGGGACGATTCCGTCGACCCACAGGAGATTTCTTCGGAGCTTCTAGTGCAGAGAGGAGGCAGACTACCCCCACAGCATGCACCACCAGGAAAACAGTCGAGAAGGCGGCAGGATCAGCGTTACAGAGTTGCAGTAGTCGTCTTTGCTACTATGTTGCAGGTTTGCAGGCTTCCAGCCCGGTCAGCAGTCGATTCCTTGGCAGAAGGTGAAGAGAGAGATGCAGAGGAACTCGGATGAGCTCTTGCATTCGTTATCTAAGGAATCCCAAGAGACAGAGACCCTAAATAGCCAGAAAAGAGGGTTTGGCTACCTAGGAGAGAGGATAGGCTAGCAACACCTGAAGGAGCCTATCACAAGGAGTCTCTGACGTCACCTGGTGGCACTGGCCACTCAGAGCAGTCCAGTGTGCCAGCAGCACCTCTGTTTCCAAGATGGCAGAGGTCTGGAGCACACTGGAGGAGCTCTGGGCACCTCCCAGGGGAGGTACAGGTCAGGGGAGTGGTCACTCCCCTTTCCTTTGTCCAGTTTCGCGCCAGAGCAGGGCTAAGGGGTCCCTGAACCGGTGTAGACTGGCTTATGCAGAAATGGGCACCAAATGTGCCCATGAAAGCATTTCCAGAGGCTGGGGGAGGCTACTCCTCCCCTGCCTTCACACCATTTTCCAAAGGGAGAGGGTGTAACACCCTCTCTCAGAGGAAGTCCTTTGTTCTGCCATCCTGGGCCAGGCCTGGCTGGACCCCAGGAGGGCAGATGCCTGTCTGAGGGGTTGGCAGCAGCAGGAGCTGCAGTGAAACCCCGGGAAAGGCAGTTTGGCAGTACCAGGGTCTGTGCTACAGACCACTGGGATCATGGGATTGTGCCAACTATGCCAGGATGGTATAGAGGGGGCAATTCCATGATCATAGACATATTACATGGCCATATTCGGAGTTACCATTGTGAAGCTACATATAGGTAGTGACTTATATGTAGTGCACGCGTGTAATGGTGTCCCCGCACTCACAAAGTCCGGGGAATTGGCCCTGAACAATGTGGGGGCACCTTGGCTAGTGCCAGGGTGCCCACACACTAAGTAACTTAGCACCCAACCTTTACTAGGTAAAGGTTAGACATATAGGTGACTTATAAGTTACTTAAGTGCAGTGTAAAATGGCTGTGAAATATGTGGACATTATTTCACTCAGGCTGCAGTGGCAGGCCTGTGTAAGATTTGTCAGAGCTCCCTATGGGTGGCAAAAGAAATGCTGCAGCCCATAGGGATCTCCTGGAACCCCAATACCCTGGGTACCTCAGTCCCATATACTAGGGAATTATAAGGGTGTTCCAGTAAGCCAATGTAAATTGGTAAAATTGGTCACTAGCCTGTCAGTGACAATTTGAAAGAAATGAGAGAGCATAACCACTGAGGTTCTGATTAGCAGAGCCTCAGTGAGACAGTTAGTCACTACACAGGTAACACATTCAGGCACACTTATGAGCACTGGGGCCCTGGAGAACAGGGTCCCAGTGACACATACAACTAAAACAACATATATACAGTGAAAAATGGGGGTAACATGCCAGGCAAGATGGTACTTTCCTACACACACATATTATAATTTCAATATGGTCACATATAAATCAACATTTTGGTGTCACAAATAGCAGCACTTTGTCCACTGCACCGGTCCCCGTTCTGACGGCGAATCAAGCCATCACATCAACTTGTTTCTCTCATCTCAATGACGCAGCTCAAAATCTCAGAGGTGGATCTGGGAATGATCTTCTGGACTCCTCTAACTGCTTAATGTCACAGTAATAGACGTTTTGCCTATTCTAAAGTTCTAGTTCTTCCTGTTGTTTCCCCTTTTCTGCTCTCTTCATCTATATTATGTTGTACAACTTGAAAGATCCAAATACCAATACCTAAGTTTCCAAACCACTTTCCAGTTTCTGAAAATCCACTACCTATAGCTTCCAATACTTTGCTTCTAACTTCTTCAGATCCTCTTTCAGGATTGATGAAATGTTCTTAATGTACTTTTCAGCTTTTACTGTTATTAGGGATAACAGTGCAAGATTGTTGAACTTTCAACACCCTGCAGACTCTACCCTCCTTTGTGAGAAAGATATCTAACGCATCTGTTTTGTAAAACCATGGATCTTATGGCAACTATCTCAATATGAACTAAAACTAAAGCACCTGCAGGACTAGTAGACAACTTACCTACAATAGTTGACAAACGTCTTAACTTCAGGTCATCTGGGATCACTCCTACAGATGGTATCATTGCACCAAAAATGTCTCCTACAACTTCTGTAGCACTAGCTCCTCTCCTAGTTCTGGTGTTTGCCTTTGTATCCACCACAGGATCATCAAAATGGTTCACATGATATATCTTTGGAAAAACTTTTCCTAGATAACATGTACCATACTATCCTTTAGAAAGCCTAAAGTACGCATGATTACCACAAATGAAATACACGCCAGGTATGGCAGGATCTTGTCCAGCTAACATAAAGGTCGAACTGCTCTTGAATTCAAATACATGCCGATCTACATTTGTATATACATAATTTTCCTACATGTTTCCAATCTGGGGTCAAAACAGCTTGGTTTCCTGCTGTCAAATGTTCAATCTCTTCACGTTCCCAACCACGTACTACTGTACCCTTCTTTGCCTTTCCCTTAGTTCTTCTTCTTCTGTCCTCAACTTGATCCCAAAATTTATTTTTCAACGGGTGTCAAAACACATGCCAAATTGTTTCTGTTGGCATAAACTGTACCAAACATCAAGGTGGGCTCAAAGAATTTTCCTACTGTCTTTATGTTTTTTCCTTTGGGGATTTTGTTCAAATGTCCCATTATGGGAACTTCTGAAAAGACTAGATCACAATTTGAACAATAAAACTGGAAATGTTCTTGTTCATATAAAAGGCTCATCAACAAACTGCTAGTGATACCATAAGTTAAGGGAAGTAATGGCATACAAACGTAGCAATCCTTTGCATCCATTGTGTCAATGTACTCAAAAGAAAATTGTAATTCACATCTGAAGATCTCCTCTAGAACTATCTACGTGTAACTCTTTATCATCTGGTGAGTGCATTCTATTGTCAACAGGAACTAGGAATATTTGTAGATCTAGCGTTATCTACTCTAGAAGGTGTAGCTAAGCTTAATCCTGTAAGCAGTGCAATCATCATTATACCTGTCACAACTATCACCCCTACACATATGTACCTACATTTACTATTTGTTTTTCTATTGGACTCCATGTGTTCTCTGATCTCAGACCGTTTTATAAAATGTTACATGAACAATAGTAATAATCTATTTCAGTCTTTTTAATTTGAGCAATGCAAATATCAAGCAATTGTCTTTTCAGAAAAATACAAATGTTAGTTGCAATATCTTTGTTAGTCTTAAATATACTCCATGTTTTTTGAATGACAATCCTACGATCAATGTTGCATACTCTAGGTAATCTTCTTTATTTCCTACAAAGTTTATCAAATGTCTCTAATAAATGTGCAGTTGAAAGTCTCTAATTATCACATGCAGGATATACTGTAATGTCTCAGTCTATCAAGAGACAATGCAATTGCAAAGCTCATTTCAATTCAGCCACAAGTATCAGCACAAAAAGGTTCAGCTGGATACAAATTGTTAAAGCAAAAGGTTCCAAACTCTCTCCCCCAGTAATTCACTGCAAAGTATATCCATTCAGGTGTGACATATCTCCGGATTGGTACTTTTGCTCTCTTTGATTTCAAGACTACTGGCCCTTCACTATCACTGTCACTTTGGCCATACTCTTCAGTGTCCTCTGGAATAGTTTGTGGAACTTGCACTTCAGGCACGGTCTGTTCTCTCGGATAATGGTCTCCAAGTACAACTCTTTTTGCTACAGCACTGGGTCCTTTGTTAGCATCTGAGTTTTCTGCAGTCAACCTCTCTCATCCCAACCCTTTTGTACCAACTGTAACTGTTGACTCCCTCAGACCCTGCTCAGACTATACAAGTGTTGTTCCAGTCACCTGTCCTTCCCAACAGCTCGACTAACCTGTTCCCTCTGTCTCACTGTAACGGACTCTTCAGGGACAGGTGCGCTTTAATCAAGGTGACCCAGTTGGGGAGACCACCACTCTTCACATCTATAGTCTATACTAGAATGACCTGGCCCCTTCCACCAAGATTCCAAGCACCACTTTTAAACATCCTTGTTCACTATGACCCAGTCACCTGGACACGGGTCATGGCACTGCTCCCATTGTGGCTGTATTGTTGTTTTTTAAATCTAATGAGACACAGAATTAACCACATCAGTCGGTCCTTTGCAGTAATAAAGCACCATGTCATCTGTAATGTTCACAAGCACATTTGCAGGCACAGCTGGTAATCTGATGGCACTGCTCATTATGATTTTGTGGGGTGACCATCTTGTCTTCTTGTCTGGAGTACAGCGAAGACTCGTCAACACAAGAGGTAAAGCATCAGGCCACTTCAATGATGCAGAAGCACACACGTTAGCCAATCTGGATTTCAATGTCCTGTTTACGTGCTCCACAAGGCCAGAAGCCTCCTATCTGTAACTGCAATGTAGTCTTTGCTCAACTTGCAATGCTGTGCAAAGTAACTTCAGGGCTACTGAGTGAGTCCCTTGATCTGACTCTAGAGAATTTGGGAATCCAAAACAAGATATCAGCTCCCTTAACAACAGCTTTGCTACTGTGAGACTATCATTTCTCCTTGTCAGGTATGCTTCAACCCAAAGACAGAAAATGTATTCAATTACTAAGACGGATCTCAGTCCTTTGCACACAGGTAGCGCTATGAAATCCAACGGCATCCTGTTGAAAGGTCCTTCTGATCTTTCTATGTGACTCAGTGTTACTACAGTTCATCTGCCTGTATTCATCTATTGATGTGTAACACACCTATGACAAAGGGCTTCTGCCATCAACCTAAACCTGGGGTTAAACCATGTCTGTTGAAACACTCCATGGCATCACGTCCGACATGACCTGGACCATGATAATACTTCACCATAGGTGGTAACAAACTATTAGGCATCACAACTCTTCCATCACTTGAAACCCAAACATCATCCTCATCTCTTTTAACATAACCTGCTCTAATTCAACTCTGCTGTTTTTCTTCTGACACTTCTTCCTGCAATTGTTTGACCTCTTCCCATGTATCTGAAGCACTTAACAAGAGATTGTAATCTGTATCATCAGTATCCTTATTGACATACTTTCCGTTAAATGTACTACAGTTCAAAGTACAGCATCTGGCCACTTCGTCTGCACAATTATTGCCAACAGTAATGTAATAATTTCCCTTGCGATGTGTGGAGCACTTGGCAACTGCAATCTGGGCAGGCAATTGCAATGCTTTCAACAGGTTTTAAACTCTTTATCCATTCCTTATAGGCTAGCCAGAGGTGGTCATAAACCCTCTCTGGGACCACAACTGTAAAAAATCATGCACAAAACCAAAACCATACTATCGGTGAAAATTGTCACCTTCAGATGCTCTGAAACACAGCATGCTCTGGTAAGGGCAATTAATTCAGCTACTTGTGCAGAAACGACTCCTTGGAGCCAGAAGGTTTAGATCACTTCTGAGACAGTACAGATTGAATAGGCAGCTCTCAGATTTCCTTCATAATCTCTTAAGCAGGAGCCATCAACAACCATTACATAGTCTGATTCTGTAAGCGGCATATCTTGAATATCAGGTCGCAGATTGGTGCACAGTTCAGTGACATTTAGACAGTCATGCTCAATTTCATCATCAACATCATTCTCATTTACAGGTAAAGGCAATAGTGTAGCAGGATTCAATGTCAAGCAGTGTTTTAAAGTAACACTAGAAGCAGTCAAGATGGTCTGCTCATACCTTGTCAACCTATTACTTGTTACGAGCTGGGTTTTTGTGCAGACTAACAAAATATCTACCGAATAAGGAACAAAAACATTCAAAGGATGACCTATAACAATGCTTTTGCGTGGTTCATTGCTGACACTGATGGCAGCAATGGCTTTAAGACAGCCAGGCAATGCTGAAGCACCTGGATTAAGTGTGGCAGAAAAATTAGCAATAGGTCTGTATGTGCTTTCGTGTAACTGAGTCACCACTGAGAGAGCACTTGCCTCCCTCTCACTGCAGTACAAAGTAAAACATTTGTTGGAATCAGGCATTCCCTGAGCAGGGGCACAACAGAGTTTTACCCTCAGCTCTGTGAAGGCACACATGTAGTTGTCATCCAATGGTACCAGATCAGACACATCCATTGATGACAATAGCCAATCATTCCCAAAATCATCCTGACTTCTTTCTGAGTTGTTGTTGGTTTCATTTTCAGAATTTCTGAGATTCTCTCTTGCAACACCTTCTTTGCACCTTTCTCAATGTGATGTCTGAGGTAAAAGACTTCTTTCTTACAGTACTGCAGTTTGTTCGGGAATGTATATGTCCGTTCTCAACTAAGTGGTTCCACAGGGCAATTGTGTCTCTTCTGCAAGCTACTTGGGTATTTGATGCCACCAACAGCTTCTCAATATATTGAATCAAACCCGAATGATAGGGCTCCTGAAGGGACTTCAAATTCTTTTTCAAGATCGGGTTGAAGATGGAAGGGTTCTCGGTATACACGTATGGGACTCAACACCATGCCAAAACATGACAGCCAAACAGAAACGCGAAAAGACACTGGCTTTCCTTGTGCAATGGTATGAAAAAAAATGCTTGGCACAGGTCAGTCAGAATGATCCACTTCACATGGAATCTGAAACAAAATCACTGCTGGATTTGATACCACGTGACAACAAGGAACTACAATTTAGTTGATTTTCCTAACATCCTGGAATTTGCATTATTTTCCATTGGGCTTACCAGGTCCCATAATGGGGGAGTTACCTGGACTTTCCATCACTTCTTTGAGTATTCCCTGTTCAATCATGGAATCAGTCACTGGAGTAATTCCTGCAATTGATTTGGGTTTTAAATTGTATTGCGGGGTTCTCGGGTACTCAGCATTTGACTTCATAGTTATCTTGACAGGCTCAACTCCTTTAAGAGCCCTATCTCCTTTCCTAAAAATTTCCTGACTTCTGATAACCCAGCACCTCCTAAATCTGCAGGTAAATAATCACATCAACATAGGAAGCAGTGTGACACTTGGGGTTTGATTCGCAATATTAAATGCCACATCTTCATCATGAGTCTGTATTTCAATGCCTCTTGGAGTGCAGTAAATTGACCAGTTTAACTTGCACAGCAAGTGACGTCCTAGTAGACTCAGAGCTTGAGACACACACCACAAATTGGTAATCATCTTTAAAGGACCCTATTTTCCCACGTGCAGTTTCTGTTACGGGCTTGTCAATTGCTGGTATGCAACTCCCACAACCTGGATTTCCCTTCCCGAGAGGGGCAGGTTGGGAACCGCTAATGTTCTCACATTAGAGCAGGAAGCACCGGTGTCAACCAAAAATAACATATGGTGGCTATCAATGTATGGAGCACTCTGGTCTATCTCTAGGGATACGGCAAGTATACATCCCCACCCCCTCAAGTACCGTCATATGGCACTATCTGAAAAGTACTCCTCATCCATCTGGATCAAGGGGTACAGATTCACCAAGGAATTGGTATTTACATTTGGAACTTGATTTGAATGTGTTGGGGAACATTATACCGTAGTTGGGGCATCGGATCTTCTGGAACCTGCATCTGTTGTCTCTGGGCCACATTAGACTTTCGCATTTGTGGTCTCTGCATTTGTTGTGACTGAACCTGATTATTTCCCTGCGTCTGCACAAATCCACCATTCTGCATCTGAGTATTATTCCCATTAAGGGGACACTTCCTCTTACAATGGCCCAATTTGCTGTACATGTGACATGGATCAGTCCATTTTAAAGTTATCACATCCACACCTGTACTTGGATCAACAGGAACACTTCATCCTCTCCCCTGCTGTTCAAAACCATTACCTCCTTGCACCATCGGAACTCTCTTCTGATGCACTCACTGCATTCCAGCGATAACACCTACAAACTACGGATTCTGAATCCTTTGTGCAGCATTCAATTGCACTTTCATTCATTTATCCTTCAACTTTCTCTGTTTCAAATCCAATTTGTCGCTGCAAGATTTTGCATATTGCAGGATCTCATCACTCGGTTTATTCTGCCAACATATCAAATGCTGCTGAAGCGTGTTATGCACTTCTGGCTTCAATCCCTGCACAAACTTGACCACAAAATGTCTCATAGCTTTGGCTTCAATAGTCTTTGTGCCACTGAAATGCTTGAAAGTCTGCAACAATCTCTCATAATAGGATTGTACTGACTCCTTAGACACCCGAGTCATAGTATCAATTCTCAGCCAATCAATATCTTTAGGGGACACCTTTTCCTTCAAAAACAATATCACCTGCTTGTACTTTTTCATCACAATTTCAGATGGGGCTTTTGTCAATAGATGTCTCGGAGCCTCTTTCTCAGGCCAATAAACAGCCAATTTACATTCAATCCACAAATCACTTGGAGCAACAATGTCTAACAATGTGTTCAAATCTTCCCACAAAACCTTTGAAAGCTTTACAAATCATTCAACCTGTCTATACCATTCCACAGGCTTCTCTCTCAATTTTGGAAAATCGTTTGTGAATGCTGCAATGTCACCTCCACTCTAAGGTACATGAAGATATCCTCCACCAGGAACCTCTCTCATAGGAAGCATTTGCACATCTCCCTACTTTCTTCTGATCCTTCTTCTTTACCCATAGTCCTTCCCATTTGACTAATTCACTCCATTTTCAAATGTAGCCAATAAATCCTCTAATTTGCAATTTCATTCCTGGAGGTCTCGCATTCATAATATTTTTGTCACTGAATCCTAAATGATAACTTTTCTGTAAGACTTTTGATTTCTCTAAATCAATCTCATATTTCTGGGATAAGTCAGCTAATCTCTCATAGGCTTGTCCTACATGTCTTGTAATGTCCTTGCACATGAACTGCAATTTGTCCTCTCTGTAGGTGTCTAACTTGGCTGTGTGAAGAGTACCCAATATCATCTTATTCAATTGCAATACCATTTTGGACACATCTAGTGTTCTTTCTCTCTCTGGGGTTTGAAATGTTCTTAAACCATGTCCTGAGCTTCCTGCTTCTTCTGTAGCATGTAGGTTTTTAAGCCAATTATTTAATTACTGAGCACTAAGTACTCCTATTTCTACTGCAGTATTAAAAAACATCTCTGCTCTAGAGGAGTTTGAATTTTCATGATCTGGGGTATTTGCAAGTGACATTTCTGTTTCTGATGTATTAAAGCGTAGTCTCCTATTTGGGGGTACTACAGACAATATTTGGAGTAGGGCTTGATCTGGCCCTGGAAAATGGTGGAGATTCCTGAGGAAACCTAGCATCAGGTATGAATCTCGTCTGACTTGTTGTTGGATTTGGGTATAAAATGTGTGTAGAGGTTATATGTCTTGGGACTGAAGAAAGTCTCTGTATTGCAAAATTGTCCGAACTGTCATTACTTTGGACATTCCTTGGTAAAGGAACAGTCAGAAAGGCCAATGCATGTGCATTATATTTTCCTGTCATACCAGGACCATACAAAAGAATAACTGACCTATTGTCACAGGAACTGTTAGTGCATCTGAAGTAGTCAGATTATTTAAATTCTGTGGAACTGTCACCCCTAAATTCTGTCCAGTCTGGTTAGAATGTTGCTCTACCGGTGTGTTAGGTACATCAAACGTCTCCTTTCTCGGTGTCTCAACTGCCTCTCCTGTCTGTACAATGTTGTATGGAGATGGACAATTTAACTGTAGCTCATTTATAAAATCCTCATCCAAATCACTCTCATAACTTTAAACTCTATTCTCTGTCTTTTCTTTCCTTTTGATTTAATGTTTCCCTCTTCGTCCTAGTTAAGGCAGGATATAATCTAGTTCCTTCAATTATGTCTGCTCTCCAAGATGTCTGTTGGTTAACCTGTCAAGCATCTGTACAAGTCCTGAACACTTTTCTAACACTTTCCTCATATTTCTCTTTCTGATGGGCTATGTGTTCTCAGGTATTAAGTGCTTCAATTTGTACAGGTCTAGGAGGTGGTTTCATCTCATATGAGGTTCCCCTCAAATTCTCAATTATTCTCAAATTGTGTGTTCCATAGGGTGGAAATGCTAATGCACCCTCTTTCTCAGTAATTTTGTGTCATTGTTCAAGCCAAAGACATGCATGACATGGTATACCTCCAGGTGGAGTCTCCACTCTCTCTCTAACCGAAATAAATGCATCACTTTTCATTAAACTTTTTAATCCTTTAAAGTAATTATTCACCCACAATCTTCTGTTCGGCGTTCACAGCCAATAGCAGAGTGACTCTCTGTGATATACTACAGCAATACCAACGCAGCTTCACACCAACCGACCTATACAAGCGCAGCACAAGGTGACGTCAATCTCACTCCTTCCAGTAGTTCACCCTCCTTTTCTTTTTCTCTTAAAGTAACTCTCTCACCCAAACCTAATTGTGAAATAATGTGAGCAAATTTCAACAACTTTCTCTGCTCCTCTAAAGATTTGGAGTGATCAATCACTTTAGAAGTGGCATGGAGCTACACTTTCTGACTTACTTTTACACGTACAGAGCGAATGAGACTCGACCAGCAGATCCTAATTGAATTGGTACAGTTCCTCCCTGTGCACTCAAGATTCACTCATAACAACCTTTCACAATCACACAAGGAATGTTTCTTACTGATGGCACTGTCTACAACGCCTCACAATCAGCACCTCTCACACAGCAGACAAAAGCAACAACAGTGTCTTCTACACTTGTATGGTATGCCGAATCTTGGGCCACAATGGACCTGTTAACCAACTGACCTTCTTAGCAGTGAGCGCCGCATTCACACAGCAACCAGAAATCTCCGCAAATCACTTCAAAATCATTTCACTTCACCGCAATCTTGAGCCAAATCAACTCAAATCACAACCCTATTAATATTCACACATCCCCTGCAAAGGAACAACACTGCAACTCCATTAATCCCTTAAACAAACCAAGGATTCAGAATCTGGCCTGGGTCTGAGCAGTGTATTAATGGGGGGACACAATAACTCCCTATCACCCCCCCCCCCCCCCACTGGGCGGAACCATAACTTTGCTACCAGATTTGATAGAGCATTTTCTGCATGCTCTAATTTGAGGTCAACAAATCTTGGTGTTCTATCCTGGGTTAAGGCTCAATTATACATGACAGCAATCAACAATTAATTTACCATGCAACCAATTTGGCTACACAATGAAAATACAAATCGGAAATAAAGGTAAAGGGTTTTATTACAAGTTAACACTCAGGTTAATTTTGACAATTCTAAAAAAAATACTGTAAAGATACAAAATCACAATTGGGAAATGCAGAAAAGCTGAACTGTAATTAACATAAGACATATTAAGCATTTGGTTATGGCTATGCAGAATATCAATAAAATAATTTGATACTCTGAAAACAATTGATGGTCATTTCTCTTACACACTAATGCAAGTTAAAACCCTCTGAATACACCTAGCTAGGGGCAAGGAAAATGCCCCCTGAACACTTTGTCACTAGTTGACATGGGTGGAACTACAAAACATGGAGACAAAAGGTAGAAAGCAAATAAAAGGCAAAAGGAATCTGGTCAAAGGGACATCTGGGGCAAAAAAAGCAAACTAATGAGGGCAAAAAGTAGTTTAAAAGGGAAAATGTCAGCATTTCTAAAGCTTGATCAAGAGTCTTCTCAAAGGGCCAGGTGCAAATCTAGGTCACTTTTAGCAAGTATTGAGAAAATGCAAGGCGAGGGAAAAAAGGTCTGTACCTCTAAAAGTCGAAGGGAGTCTGACTTCTGCCTAAAATTGATTAGTGAAAGTACCAGCTAATACAGTGATTAGTCAATTTAGGAACACCCAAAAATCAGGCAATGACGTGGTTTAGTCTCCTCACATTGCATAACAACATAGCAACACTCTTCTGTGTTCCGAAGACCATTCTGGGAAGGTAGCTGTCCTTGGTCTCCTGTACATCTTTGCAACATCATGAATAGGGGCAGTCTTCATATTCTCAGTCTCTCCATGTACCTTCTCCAAGGTTATCATCTCAGGCTCTCTATGAGTAAGACAATAGCGCATCTATTCCCAAACTAACATTTCCTGTGAAAACACCTGCAATGAAATGACATGTTAGCATAAATGGAAAATAATTTCTCACATTATCAAATCTAGCCTTTCAACAGTCAGGCTAACACAGAATTAGAATTTCACTTTTAATTCATTTTAGTCTAAGAATGTCGACATTTGCATGACTAAATGTCAATTACATTCTCAGTTAAGCTCCATATTGCAGTTAATACAAAAGAAAATAAAACTGGTAATACATGTAGATAAATATGATTGCAAGCTGTATTGCTCATCAACATTATTACACACATTATGGAAATCATTATAGTTTTAAACGTAAACACTCTCTAGTAACATGAGGAAGGTTATAAAATCATAATCAATACTTACATTTCAATTAATATGGTTATAACACACAATGCATTTTCTAAAACTACAGTGAGCACACTTCATTATAGACTTCAACTGTTCCGCTTCAAATCTGTTTCAACGTCAGTTTCAACATTAGTTCCCACATTATACTTTAGTCATGGACACATATAAATCAACATTTTGATGCCAAAGGTAGCAGCCATTTCTCTGCTGCACCAAACTCTATATGGAAGGAGTTCTCTAGAGTTCCACAAGAAAACAAGCTAGCAGACAGGCACTATCAAAGTTTGGGCACACCGGGATAAGAGTGACATACAATGTTTAGGAGTGTTCAATTAGGAACCCATCAGTCACACTACAAAATTCCAAGGGCAAGGATAGCCACAGGCCTTGGAAATGAGCAGTGACCACTGAAACTAAAAGACAAATCTGGAGAAAAATGTGCCTTCTGGAGTACAGGCTGGTGGTTCAAACACAAGCATCTTTGAAATTCTTGAATAAAAAGACATGGTCAACAGCTCCATAGTTGGGCAAGCTTCTCAATCTACTTGTCTGAATCCCCAGACCACGGAGAGAAGATTAAGCGGTTCTCAAGACCGCAGGAGGCAACTAGAGTGCCCTAACAAGATCCCCACTGCAGGTAACAAGTAGGCTTCCACTCACAACAGTGATGGGCAATGGCTCTTACCCCAGACCGCAGTGAAGATGTACAGAAATAGATGATGATGGATGCGTTCCTGAATATCTTGCTTGGGCAACCTCATATCCTGGGAAAGGCATAGTCCAAAAACAGCTCTTACTATTCCTCCTAGTAAGGTGAGCTCTAGACCTTGCTGGCAGGAGTGCACTCTTCCTGAATGATGCAATCCATTGTCTTATCCAAAGGAAAACACAGCTCCTTCCTCACAAGTCAGTTACAGAAGCACTTCTCTTTGGCTCTTTGCTCAGACTTAGGGCCCGATTTAGATTTTGATGGGACTTTAGTCATCCCTTCTTGAAAGTGGTTTCAAGTACTCTGTGAAGCTGACTGATTCCTGGCTGTATTTAGATATATTGCAGCTGAACCTCCGTCCATGTCAACAGAGGGCATTTCGCTGTGTAAGTGGTTTCCCGCTGCCGATGAGGCAAATTCCAATGCTGGCTAGCAGTACTCCATCATCGTCAGGATGGTGGGATTGCACGAACCATACAGATTTCACTGTTGTGCTGCTGTTGTTCTAGCGGAAGAACCCTGTCGCGGGTTGCATTCAACACTGTACTATGCCTGTGGCTATTGAATGGATGATAGCAGCACACACCCGATGCCTTTGACTAATTGTTAACACCTGCATACCACACTATAAACAAGCACTCCATTTCAGACCATGATCCTTAGCCATTCCACTGTACAACACCATTTTGCTGCAGAAATTGCCATACAGGTCAAGTTAAAATTATTTTTTTCTCCCTCTGTTTATTTTTCATTTGGATTTTTTTTAATTCCTTACCTGTGGGTCTTTCATTTCATTTATTTTTATTCACTCATAATTGTAGAGGGAGAATTGTCAGTCATTAGAGTAGAGCCACAAAATAGCCCAGAAAAGTCATATGTGGTCCAGAACAGTTGACAGAGTGATTGCTACAGCAACCTGCGCACACAGGAGAAAATTAAGAAGGGAGGAAGGGATGGAAGGACCTGTGGGGAAGAGTGTGTTCTATGGCCTCAAAGCATCACCTGGAGGCCCTGAGGATTGGTGGAGGTTCTCACCCCCCCCTTACACATTCTTCCATGGGAGGAAAAGGTCCTGCAGATGATACATCCTGAAGGATTGACAAGAATCCCTGGTGAAGACTGGGAAGTTATGTCTCATTAAACATAAAGGTAGTTTTTGCTCGTAAGTTCACGGTTGCTAATGTGTTTAGCACCTTTGTAAAACATATAGGTGGTCATTACAACCCTGGCGGTCGGTGTTAAAGCGGCGGTAAGACCGCCAACAGGCCGGCAGAGAAAAAATGGAATCACGACCATGGCGGAAACCGCCAACATAGACAGCCACTTTAACACTGCGACCGCCACGGCAGTACAAACAAACACTGCAGCGGTCACCGCCAACAGACAGGCGGAAGACAATGTACCGCCCACACTATTATGAGAGGCCAATCCGCCACCTTTTCCAGGGCGGAACCAACGCAAACAAAAACACAGCGGAAACAGGACTTGGAAGGGAAAACACTCACCTCTACACATTCCACGAGGAACCAGGACGCCATGGAGCCAGAACTCCAAATACTCCCTGCGATGGCATTCCTGCTCCTCTAACAGGAGCACGAAAGACGGCGGCGATGACCACGGTGAGTACTGCACCTACAACACAGGGGAGGGGGGAGGGAGAAGAGAGTGACACACACACGCAACATGCAACACCCCCACCCCCACCCTCACCCAGAACACCATATACACAAATACATGCTGCAACATTACATTTACACCCCCCACCCCCGCTGGAAGAACGCAAGGACAAAAGGAAATGAGTTGAACGACTGTAATAAATAAAAATCCATTATTCAAAACTTGAAATACAGTATAAACAATTATGTACACCAACTACACAAGTCTGGATAGTGCACCATTCATAGTCCGTGGACCACTGGGCCCAAAATGCATGGGCGAGGCCCAAACTCAATACCAGACTTCAAACGGAGAGAACACTGCAGGGGCATCAGATTGAAATAAAACAGGCACCTCAGGGGGAAGGGAAGGGGGGGCACCTCAGCCAGATGAGTGCACGACGCTAGCTCCATCAGGGGGCCCCATGCCCACTGCTGTATCCTGGGGAGTGCAAAGCCACAGTCTCTTAAGTCTCTCCAGTGGGTGTGTTTCCCACTGCATTATCCTTGGGAATGCAAAGCCACAGTCACTCAAGTCTCTCCAGTGGGTGGGTTGCCCACTGCATTATCCTGGGGAGTGCAAAGCCACAGTCTCTCAAGTCTCTCCAATGGGTGGGTTGCCCACTGCATTATCCTGGGGAGTGCAAAGCCACAGTCTCTCAAGTCTTTCCAGTGGGTGGTTTGCCCACTGCATTATCTTGGGGAGTGCAAAGCCACAGTCTCTCAAGTCTCTCCAGTGGGTGGGTTGCCATTATCCTGGGGAGTGCAAAGCCACAGTCTCTCAAGTGGATAACAGTCTCCACTGGTTCTGGAGGGGACTTGGTGCCCAGAGTGTTTCATCCTGCCAAGGACTGAGGTAGTGGATGTGAAACTCCACTGGTTCTGGACGGGGCTTGGTGCCCAGAGTGCTTCATCCTGCCAAGCACTGAGGTAGTGGATGTGATACTCCACTGGTTCTGGAGGGGGAATGGTGCCCAGAGTACTTCATCCTGCCAAGGACTGAGGTAGTGGATGCCTCTCTCCACTGGTTCTGGAGGGGGCTTGGTGCCCAGAGTGCTTCATCCTGCCAAGCACTGAGGTAGTGGATGTGATACTCCACTGGTTCTGGAGGGGGCATGGTGCCCAGAGTACTTCATCCTGCCAAGGACTGAGGTAGTGGATGCCTCTCTCCACTGGTTCTGGAGGGGGCTTGGTGCCCAGAGTGCTTCATCCTGCCAAGGATTGAGGTAGTGGATGCCTTTCTCCTCTGGTTCTGGAGGGGGCTTGGTGCCCAGAGTGCTTCATCCTGCCAAGGACTGAGGTAGTGGATGCCTTTCTCCACTGGTTCTGGAGGTGGCTTGGTGCCCAGAGTGCTTCATCCTGGCAAGGACAGAGGCAGTGGATGTGATAATCCACTGACGGTGGTGCAACATGCAATCTACCCAGGCTCCTGGAACTGACCACCAGCCTCATACGACTGACCACTGGGGATGGCAGCCATGTCTGCGGTGGTGCCACTGGCTCAGGATGTTGCGGGCCGCTGGAGGTGCTGGCGGCGGTGTCAGTGGCATCTGTGCTTGCAGCGGACTCTGTGGCATCGGTGCTGGCGGCGGCCTCTGTGGCATCAGTGCTGGCGGCGGCCTCTGTGGCATCAGTGCTGGCGGTGGGCTCTGTGGCATCGGTGCTGGCGGCGGGCTCTGTGGGGGCGGTGCTGGTGGTGCTGGTGGTGGGTTCAGTGACTGCGGTGCTGGCGCCGGGCTCAGTGACTGCGGTGCTGGTGGCGGTGCAGGTGGCGGTGCTGGTGGCAGTCTTGTCCGCCGTGCAGGTTGGCGTCGACGTGGACCTGCCCTTGATTTTCTGGCACTTCCCACCTTGGATGGTGGCGCAGCTGTCTTGCCACTATCCACTTTTGTTTTGCCTGAGCCCTTGGTGGCAGGTATTTTCGCCTTCTCCCTCCAGGATGTGGGCGACTTTTTTAGTTTTGGAGGTGGCGGAATGTCCTTGCCCTCGCTCCGTGGAACACTGGCTGCCCTGTTGCTTGGCGCCCTCCAAATGCCCGCAGTTGCTGGCACCACTATGCACAGTGATGTGGTGGGTGAGGTGCTGGGTTGGGACCTAGAAAGGCGGGCCCTATGGGACGGACGGGGGGACGTGTAGGGAAAAGGTCAAAATTAGACAGGAAAAGCTTTTTAGGCACACTGGGACGGGTAGATGGAGGGGGTTTGGGAGTGGAGGAAGAGGTAGTGGTTGTAGGAGGTGTACGTTTGCTGACTTTGGGTGCAGGTGCATGGGCTGGAGGCTGTTGTGAAGTGGATGGCTATTAGGTGGGTGTGTGGCTGCGTTTATGTAGTTTGGGAGGTGGGCTCACAGACACACTGGTAGAGGACACAGGGGATGTGTGAATGGTAGTGGGGGTGGTGAGTGCAAGTGAGCGGTGTGTGGTGATGGGCGTGCTGGTGATGGAGGTAGTGGCTGAAGATGTAGTGCATGCAGGTGTGAGTGGCGACGAGACAGGGAGGGAGGAGGGAGACGTGGAGGAGGGGGACACACTGGAGGCAGTGGATGTTGGTATGTGTGCATGGGTATGATGCTTGTTTGAGTGCCTGTGGGATGTGTGGTGCTTATGTTTGCCAGAGCCACCCTTGTGTGTTGAGGTGTGTGCATGCTGGTCTGATGGTGTGCTTGGGATAGGCTGAGGTACAGGGGATTGGGTGTGGGTGGAGGAAGATGGAGGGGGGAGGCTGGACACAGGGACAATGGCTGCCATCAGTGCTGAGGCCAGAGCCTGAAACGCTCTCTGTTGGGCTGCCTGGCCAGAATGAATGCTCGCCAGGTATGCATTTGTTTGTTGCAAATGCCTCACAAAACACCCTGGATTGCATTCAGAAAGGTAGACTGTCCAACTGTGAGGTATCTCAGGAGGTCAATAGCCTCCTCAATGAAGGCAGCAGGGCTGACTGGGGAAGGGCCTGAGGTGCCTGGGGCGAAGGAGATGCCCACGGGACACACACTGAGGGGCTGCTCGGAGGGCGGTGCTGGTAGGGGGGTGGCGGCTGTACCTGTTGATGCGGTGGGCACAGAGGGGCCCGCCACCGCAAGGGAGCTCCCATAAGAGGAAGAGTCACTGTCGCTGATGTCACCTCCTGTCCCCGCCGTGGAGCTCCCCTCGCCCTCCGTCCCACTGGTGGCTTCAGACTCCGTTGTCTCGCCCTCCAGGGCCATGTGGGATGTAGCTCCCTCCTGCTCCGGTGGCACTGCTCCTCCACCTGATGATGCTAATGCACACAAGAACAGGGAGACCACAAAAAGGGGAGGGGGAAGACAGAAGAAAGACATGTTCACTGCATGCAATACCACTACCGTTGGCAGACACTACAGACACAGCAGCCCTCTGCACTACGCCATGCACTTAGAGTTCCCTAATTAATCACAGGGACATGGGGTAGAAGGCCTATGCCCGATTGCTGCACACATGGAAGTCACAGGAGCCTGACTAGGTGTAGTTGGCTTTTACCACTGGTGGGGTTGGAGTGCCACATAGCCTGCCTCACGAAGGGACCTTGCCTACAAAACTCGCCCTGGCCTAGGGGAACCCACAGCCCACCTCCCCCACCCAGACACCTCGTAATGCGTGCAGAGTCAGGTGAATGAGAGTGTACTCACCCCCTTGTGTCTGCTGTGATGCCCTCAAGCACCCATGCAACTCCGGATAGGCCACCGCCAGGATCCGGAACATCAGGGGGGTCATGGTGCGACGGGCACCCCTCCCACGTTGGGAGGCCATCCCCAGCTTGGCCTCTGCCGTCTTCTTGCTCCAGCGGCAAATGTCCTCCCATCTTTTACGGTAGTGGGTGCTCCGTCTGTGGTGGACCCCCAGGGTCCGGACGTCCTTGTTGATGGCACGCCAAATATCCTTTGTCTAGTGGGTGCTGACCTAGAGGAATAGTACAGGGGGAAAAGAAAATCTTTAACCATCCGGACCGTCACAGTCATTGACCCACATTCCCACCCTTGCCCTATGCACATACACTCACTGTCCGCTCATGCAGGCCTCAGTCCCCCCCGTATCTTCCATCCAGACCACTCCAAACAGGCATTGCCCATACAGCATGCTCACAGTGTATTCACCTGTTTGTCTGGAGGACCGTAGAGTAGTGTGTACTGGGGGAGGACCCCATCCACTAACTTCTCCAACTCCTCCGAAGTGAAGGCAGGGGCCCTTTCCCCAGACACATGAGCCATCGTCGCTTCCAGACTGAGGTCACAGCAGCACTTGCAGTGTAGGTCCTCTCCTGTCGAAGGTCAGGTATCAAGTGAGTGAACAGACAGAAAATGGCGGTCATGTCTGTGGTGGTGCGTACCGTCACTGCTGGTGAACATCGTCATTGGCTCCTGGGACCCATAGGGTCCAATGTTAACCAATGCAGGATTGCGCCACGGTCTTCGACCGCCTACCGCGACGGTGTACAACGTTAGCGCAGTTACCTCATATCCCCTTGTCCCGCCTTCCAGGTCAGGCAGCCGCCATTTCAGGGGGCCACATGGCATTATTTTTAAATGCGTCACACCTTTCTAGGCCTTGCATACACACAGTGACAGGCACATTGCGGATTGACAAATGTGTGCAATAATTATATTTTTAATACCTCAGTCTCTGCTCGCTGTTCTCGTCCATAGGGCACGTCTGCTGGGGCAGGTGAGGAGATGGCGGCATCCTCCGGTGTACAGACCACTGGTGGACCTGTCGACAATGGAAGAGAGACACGTAATAGTCACCTACAGACTTGATCATGCAACAATCCATTAACTGCGTGCCCAGTTGGAGCCAGACCTGATGTCAGCTATCCGCTATCCCACAGGAATCCCCCCTCTAGTGCAGGTCCTGTCAGTACTCCATTTCCTGGAAAGTGGGTCTTTTCAAACTACAGTGGCCATTGCATCAGGGATGTCCCAGCCAATGTTCTCTAACGTGTTGTCCAGAGTGTTGTCTGCCCTGCTGAAACACATGCGCAGCTACATCGTTTTCCCTCAGATGGAGGATTTGCCCACAGTGAAAGGTGACTTCTATACCTTGGGACATGTCCCCAACATCATAGGTGCCATTGATGGGACACATGTGGCACTGGTACCCCCCGCAGGAGTGAACAGGGGTACAGAAACTGGAAGAGCTACCATTCAATGAATGTGCAGATGGTGTGTTTGGCCGACCAGTACATCTCCCATGTGAATGCCAAGTTTCCAGGCTCAGTGCATGACGCTTACATTTTGAGGAATAGCAGCATCCCTTATGTGATAGGGCAACTCCATAGGCACTGTGTGTGGCTAATAGGTGAGGACAAGGACCCTATACCGTGTGAATAGTTGTCTGGGTCTGGGGTTGTTCTTAAGGGTTAGTGTGTCTAACAGTTGTCCCTCGACATTTGCAGGTGACTCTGGGTACCCCAACCTGTCATGGCTACTGACCCCAGTGAGAAATCCCAGGACAAGGGCAGAGGAACGCTACAATGAGGCACATGGGTGAACTAGGAGAGTGATCAAAAGGACCTTCGGCCTCCTGAAGGCCAGGTTCCGGTGCCTCCATATGACAGGTGGTTCTCTCTACTACTCACCAAAGAAGGTGTGACAGATCATCATGGCCTGCTGTATGCTGCACAACCTGGCTTTGCAACGACAGGTGCCTTTTCTGCAGGAGGATGGTCCAGAAGGAGGTCTTGTGGCAGCTGTGGAGCCTGTGGACAGTGAAGAAGAGGAGGCAGAAGAAGAGGATATCGACAACAGAAACAACGTTATCCAGCAATACTTCCAGTGAGACACAGGTAAGAAGATGTCACTGGCTCACACATCTCATACAATTGTTAGACCTATCATATGTCTGTCACTTTCACCCAGTGTATGGACCCTGACTTGTCACTTTGGCATTCCATTTCACAGATGTGGGTCCCACTGTGTGACCTCTGCTATATTACCTCATGGACTAGAGCTGTGTGATATAGGTATGTTGACAATACAATCGACATTGCTATTTTCCTTAGTTATTGCAAATACACATTTGTGAAAGCCCAGACTGACTCCAGCTTGTTTTGTGATTCAAGGGTGTTTATTTCAGTGCAAAATAGTGGAGGGGTTTGTAAAATGGGCAGGGGTGATGGTGGAGGATTGTCCATGGCAGAGTCCAGTCTATTTGTTTCACAGGTGCATTGTCCAAAGGGGCATAGGAAGTGGAGCTAGGGCAGTTTAAGGATGGACAGGGTGACGAAGTGGGACAGAAGGATGACATTCAGGGTGGTCTAATTTCCTGGCGGGGTCTTGGCATTGTTCTCTGTCTTTGTCCTGGATCTCAGGGACCGTTTGCGCAGTAGTTCTCCATCTGCAGGGGGTGGGGTGCTGGTGTCGTGGTCCTGTGGCAGTGCCTCCTGTCCACTAGCGGAGGTGGTGGGCTGTTCATCATCCAGACTAGTGCCAGGGGCCCCTTGTTGTGCCACCCTCCTGGTGTTCACAAGGTCCTTCAGCACCCCTACAATGGTGACCAGGGTGGTGTTGATGGACCTGAGTTCCTCCCTGATCCCCAAATACTGTTCCTCCTGCAGCCGCTGGGTCTCCTGAAATTTGGCCAGTACCATTGCCATTGTCTCCTGGGAATGATGGTACGCTCCCATGATGTTGGAGAGGGCCTCGTGGAGAGTGGGGTCCCTGGGCCTGTCCAACCCCTGTCGCACAGCAGTCCTCCCAGATCCCCTGTTTTCCTGTTCCTCTGTCCCCTGAACCGTGTGCCCACTGCCACTGTCCCCAGATCCCTGATTTTTTTGGGGTGGTGGGTTTGCCTGGGTTCCCTGTAGTGGTGGACACACTGCTGCTTGACGTGTCCTGGGGACAGAGGGATGGGCCAGCTGGGTGGGTACTGTGCTGGTGTTTCCTGAGGGGGAGGCTCTGTGGTGGCATGTGCCAGTGTCAGGGGAACCGACTGTCCCGAGGTCCCAGATGGGCTGGGCTGGCCATCTTGATCCAGTTGGACAGAGCTGCTGTCATCACTGTGGGCCTCTTCTGTGGGGGGAGTGGACATGTCTGGAACCTCCTGTCCGGTGATGTTGGGTAGGGGTCCTGCAGGGGTGTAAAGGCATGATTATTGCATCTGTGTGTGCCATTGTGTGCAATGGGTGGGTGACCTGTACTCCAGTGCTTGCATTCTTGTGTAGGACCTTGTGTGATAATTGGTTTGGTGTCTGTGTGGGTATCTATAGTGGACATGCTTTGGTGATGGGTATCCATGGGATGTGTGGGTTGTGATAGTGGGGCATATGTGAGGTGTTGGAGTGATGGGGGTGAGGGTGGGGTTTGTGATAGCATGCAGGTGCGGGTGGGGGATGTAATAGTTAAGATTTTACTTACCAGAGTCCATTCCTCCTGCTACTCCTGCGAGGCCCTCAGAATGCAGTATAGCCAAGACCTGCTCCTCCCATGTTGTTAGTTGTGGGGGAGGAGGTGGGGGTCCGCCGCCAGTCCTCTGAACTGCAATCTGGTGTCTTGAGACCACGGAACGCACCTTCCCCCGTAGGTCGTTCCACCTCTTCCTGATGTCATCCCGTGTTCTTGGATGCTGTCCCACTGCGTTGACCCTGTCTACGATTCTGCGCCTTAGCTCCATCTTCCTAGCTATGGAGGTGTGCTGCACCTGTGATCAGAATAGCTGTGGCTCTACCCGGATGATTTCCTACACCATGACCCTGAGCTCCTCCTCAGAGAAACTGGGGTGTCTTTGCGGGGCCATGGTGTGGTGTGGGTGATGTGTGGGGTGGTGTGTGTTGTGATGTGGGAGGGGATGTGTTTGTTGTCTGAGGTGCGTGGATGTTGTGTGAGTGATGGGGTTGTGTGCCTGTGGATGCTAGTATTGTTGATGGTGGTGTGTCTCTCTGTGCTTCTTTCTCAATTTTTGTCGTAGGGGTTTGTGGGTGATGTGGGTGTGTGTTTTATATTGGATTGGGTGTGTGGGAGTGGTGTGTGTTTGTGTATCAGGTGTGTATATTTTGAATTGTCTAATGTGGTTGTGTTTTGTATATGTGTGTGTATTTTGAGCGCGGCAGTGTGTACTGCCAATGGAATACCGCGGTTGAAAGACCGGCACGTGGATTCGTGGGTCATGATAGTGTGGGCGTCTTCCTGTTGGCGTGATAGTGGGGGTTTTGTTATCGCCAGTTTATCACTGACCTTTCGTGTGGCAGACTTGTGTGGATGTCTGGATTTTGGTGGATTCCGGCCTGTGGTTCGTAATAGCTGTAGCGGAATTCCGCCGCCGCAGCGGTGTGTTGGCGGTCTTCTGCACGGCGGTAAGTGGGATTTACCGCCAATGTTGTAATGAGGGCCATAGACCCAAATTTAAATTTTCCAAATCTATTGCTATCATCAAATCAGTAGCATTGTGGTAGTATCTCTTGTTTTACTAACGGTCAGTATGTGTTGTCAATGTTATTGTTCTTAAGGGATCAACCCTTGCATTTGCCTTGTTTGAATATATTTTGTAGTAGTTAAGATAACATGTTCCAAACTCCATGTAATTTCACATGAAGAAAGGGTGCTTGTAAGTGTTTATTCACCTATTAACATAATTCACATGTGTTTTTATATTGTAAATGTGTGTTCATCTTCATTGCATGTATTTAACTAGGTATGTTCAAATCACAATTGTGCCAGTGTTGTTAATGTTGAACTGAAATCACTACAACTACCATGTATCTGGCAAATAAAAGTGCAATGTGATGTTGGCCACTCTCTCTCTTCTTCCATATATGCATATATGTTAAAGTGTTATGCATTTGTCAACACCCGTTTTATGCTATGCATAAAAATGTCAATATTTTATTCCATTTTGTATGTTGTCACTTACTTGTAATAGTCTTAATTTTAGCCTGTTAGGCCTTGGAATGGGTTACTTCTTATTTCTCTTCTTTATTGTGTTGTGCGGAGTGTTTGTTTTATGTTACGTATACATTTTAAGTAAACGTTTTCTTTCCAGGACATCTCTTCACCTGCTTTTTGAAAGTTTGCCTATGTGTAACTTAAAATGTTTACGCAATTACCAAATAAAACACATAAAGATCTAATGATTCTATGAATTATCTTTCTTCTAGGTTGCTTCATTTGAAGCTGGAAATTCATTTGACGTATAATCAAGACTTACCATTTTTTAAAATTCTTATTAGGTCCAACACCCAGAGTACATGGACAACCATATGCCACTGGGGATAGTGGGGGCTCTACTCCTGTAAGACAAAAAGATGATCAGCTGCCTATTCCATCTGGTCTGTCTGGGCAGACAGCTCCAGTGAGCCTCACTTGGCCTACACTTACACCTACTACCCCAACTGTTGCCACACCTCATCCTGTGGATGCCTCCACTTCCTGTGTCCAAAGGAACATCACCCCAACCAGGTGCCACCCAGGCTTGGCTGCTGCTGTGCCAACTCCACCACTTCCAGTTCAGCCAGGATCCAGTGGGATGGGAAACACTGGGTAAAGGGCACAGGGTAGTGTTGGTAGGGTTCATGGGAGGGAATCTGTGGGCCAGCAAAATGAGGCCACTGGGTTCACTGTCACTCAGGCCACCACTGACTAAGGTCCTCATTATGAACATGGCGGTCCGTTCCACTCCGCCTGCGGTGGCGGTAGAAACCGCCAACAGAGGAGCGGGCCGGACTGCCAAATAATGAATTAAACGAAACACACGCACCACCCACTGCCAGAAAAGGAGTCCCGCTGACGACGGCAGAGTCCGCCCACAGGTCGTCGGAAAGGCCCAACCCGCCCATCAAATTATGAACCACCGTTCCGCCGCCAGTTCCCGGGGCGGGAAGCACCGCCACACAAAGCCAGGCGGAAATGAAACAAATAGAAGGAAACACTCACCGAAGTTCCACAAAACGTGCAGCTGCAGCCATGAACAGAGAGCAGCAGATCATGCCAGCCTTGCTCCTTGCCATATATCTAGACGACCAAGACTGCAGACGAAGACGACGACGGTAAGTACCGCAACCTAAGACACAAGGGAGGAAAGGGCAAAGTTACATACCCACCCACTCCACCCACTCCACAACGCCCCCCAACTCTTCCCAGCAGCACAAGTCAGATACCCCACACCAAGAGGGACGTCCCCGACCGAAGGCCACTGCAACTTGGCCATAGTACATACAATAGCCCCATACACATAAATAATGAAAAAAACACCAGGGTGGAACTGCGTGCAGCCCAAACCGAGGCCACACCAAAACTTTAATATGTAGCTCACTGAGCAAAACAGTGGCAACAGGGCCAATGGCCAGTCCATATAAAGTAAATTGTCCTTGGCCACAACTGGCCACACCTGACTCCCACAAGTGCTGGGTACTCCACTGAACAGAGCACCATATGGTGATCCAGGTACCTCACAGAAGGGGGGTGGGGATTTATGACAGGGTGGGACTTAGACTTGCGTAAGGAGGTTGGAGGGGGATGGGCTTCTCCTTTGAAGGGGGTGTTAGGCTGTTTGGCTCTGGTGGAGCAGGATGCCTTAGGCTCTGAGCGGGCCTTCTTGTTCACCGGGGAAGGGGCACAGGAATGGGAAGGCTGGACAGGGGTGGGCTGGGATGTGGAAGGAGCGGAAAGGGCAAGGAGGTGGGCACGTTTCGGGACAAGACAGGGTGGGCCAGTGGGTACGAAAAGGTCTGCGCAGGAGAGGAAAATATTTTTCGGAGCAATTGGGGTGGTCGTGGATGAGGGCGTGGGAGTGGAGCCAGAGGGAGTGGATGTATGGGGTGTAGGTGTGCGTGTAGTGGGTGCAGGTGACTGCTCAGTATGCTGTGGTGTGGTGGATGTCTGATGGGTGGGTGTCTTGGTGCGTTTGAGTGTTTTGGGAGGTGGGGGCTGGACACAGTGGGAGAAGACAGACAGCTAGTGTGGATGTATGTTGGGTGGGTGTCTGCAAGTCGGGTGAGTGTGCTGCATGTGTCAACTACAGTGGAGGTGGTGAGTGCAGGTGTGGTGTATGGGGTGCATATATGGCTGTCTGCTATTGTGGTGAGTGCAGGAAGAGGAGCAGTAACAGTGAGTGAAGGTGCAGTGCTTGAGGGTGCGGATGTAGAGGGGACAGACAGGCAGGCGAAAGAGGTGGGCACGCTGGGGGAAGTGGACGTCGTTGTGCCTGCAGGTGTCTGTTGACTGTGTGAATGCTTGTGGTGGGAGGTGTGGTGCTTGTGTTTGGATGTGTGCTTCTTGTGTGCTGATGTGCCTGTAAGCGGGTTGGATTGTGTGCTTTGGACGGGTGAAGGGTAGTGGGGTGCTGGAAGGGGTAGAGGAGGTTGGAGGGGGGACGGAATGGCCAGGGAAACTGGCTGCCGTCCATGAGGAGGCCAGAGCCTGAAAATATCTCTGTAGGGCAGACACGTCACCGTGAATGCCATCCAGATAGTCATTGGTCTGCTGCACCTCAGAAGCCAGACCCTGGATGGCATTGATGATGGTTGTCTGCCCTACAGAGATGGTTCTCAGGAGGTCAATAGCCTCCTCTGTGAGGGCAGCAGGGCTGACTGGGGCAGGGGAGGATGTACCTGGGGCGAAGGAGACGCCCATCTTTCTGGGCTTTAGCAGGTTCTGGCTCCCCCTAAAGTGGATAGGTACAGACACGAAGAAGGCATCGAAAGGGGTTGTAATTTTCACAGATGATCAGCAACAAGTTATACTTATGAATTGTGATTTGTCGGAAAACGATCTTCAATGCAATTATGTATATATAATTTCTTGTAAGAGATTATTTTGCTAGAAGTGTAAATTTCACTCAGTGGGGAGCAGAAGAGAGGGTGCTGATGGTATGGGGGTGGCGGAAGACCTCACGGTATTGGTTTGTCCACTAGGGTCCGCCACCGCCGGAGGACCCCCATTGGAGGAGGTCTCAGAGTCACTACCTCCTGTGGTAGTAGCCTCCTCGTGGAAGTCCCCTTGCCCTTCCACCCACTGGTCCCCTGGGCGCCCGTTGTCTCAGCCTCGGAGGATCCGTGGGCCGCTGCCTCCCCACGTGCTGGCGCCTCACCTCCCTCACCTGATGTTGATGCTGTACCAGACAAACGCAAGAGAACAGGGATGGGGAGACAAAACAGGAGAGACACTTGTAAATAGCTGAATGATGATACACAATGGCCAGACATACACTTACCCAGCAGACACACCCAACAGGCAGCACTGTGAACTATGTCCATGGCCATGGACCTGACTACTGAGCAGTATACTGACCTACACCCATATCCTGAAATTGTATTGGAGCTGAGGTTGGTGAAACCTGACAGAGACACCCCTACACCCTTTGGGGAGCAGACAGTAGCTGGACACCAGTCAAATTCACTGCTCTAAGCAGCATGAGCCCTATCGCACACACACTCATCCTTCCAGGCTGAAGTATGGTCTGTGAGTACTCACCCCCTTGTGAGTTCTGTGCAGCCTTCAAGCGCCCATCCAGGTCTGGGTACTCCACCACCAGGATCCTTCGCATGAGGGGGGTCAGTAACCGACGGGCACCCCTTCCACGTTGTGAGGACTTCCCCAGCTAGGCCTCAGTGATCTTCCACGCCCAGCGCCGCAGGTCCTCCTACCTCTTTTGACAGTGGGCGCTCCGCCGGTTGTAGACCCCCCAGGGTCCGTACCTCCTTGGCGATGGCATGCCAATGTGCCCTCTTCTGGTGGGCGCTGACCTAGCAGGGTGACACAGAAATGGAACACAGAGGTCAGGCACCTGCACGATGGCAACAGCTGCAGATTGTCAGGCATAGGACAGACAATACTCCCAGACATGTAGGACAGTGGCAAGCAGCATTCCAGGCACCAAGGCCCATCGTGGCTCACAGGAGCACACATCTGTGCAATCCACTCCATCCATCACTCACACAGTGCCCCCCAAACCCTGACTCACCTGTACCTCTGGCCGGTCGTAGAGTCTGCCGTACAGGGGCAGGACCCCTTCCACATGTTTCTCCGGTTCCTCCTGGGTGAAGGCCGGGGTCCTTTCCCCTGCACCATGTGGAACATCCATAGCAAGAGGCAGGCCACAGCAGTACACAGAGTGGAGTACCTGTCCGCACAAGATCAGGGAGTCAAGTGATCAAACGATGACAAACGCGCGTACGTTCCGCGGCGGTATGCACCGTCACCGCCAGAGGCGATCATGATACGCCAGGATTCTCCATTGGCATCCATGTTAGCCAATGAGGGTGCGAACAGCGGTCAAGACTGCCGTACGCTGTGACGTCAACCGCTAGCGGTATTATGTCACTTCCACAACGAAGGGGCAGAACTACAGTGGGCAGACATTTTGCCATCACCTACGCATCTCAAATTAATTACTACTCACAATGCTGGGCCTACTAGACATATGAAGCACCTAGGCCTCAATCCATTGAGTATATGATCATACATGATTTACTCTGTTCCCTTCTAGTGATGTACATGTACATCTGTCAGGTTGCAGTTATTGTACAGACACTACTATGAAGAATGCACTGCATGTATGTAGCAAATCTGCCCGTGTATGTGTGCACATCACTCCTTTCTCTTGCCCCTCATAGGTACCGACCCTTGTGGCGAGAAAGGGCACCATCAGTGTACAGACCGCTTGTGAATATGGAGACCATGGTGGAGCGTCAGATCATAATCACCTACAGACTCACACGTGCACCTATTCAGGACCTATGTGTATTACTGGATCCTGCACTGACTCCCGGAAATCATAATCAGCATGCCAGTCCAACTGAGGTGCAGGTGCTCTCCGCACTCCATTTCCTTGCCACAGGCTCATTTCAAGTGACAGTGGGCATGGGTGCTGTTTTTTCACAGCCAATGTTCAGCCAGGTACTGACAAGATTTCTGAATACATTTGTACAACATCTGCAATCCTATGTGCGATTCCCCCAAAGTGCTGACCTCCCTGCCATCAAGTCTGATTTCTATGCCTTTGCAAACATTCCCCATGTCATAGGTGCCATCGATGGCACCCACATAGCTATCATCCTCCCAAGAGTGAGTGAACAGGTGTACAGAAACAGGAAGAACTTTCACTCCATGAACATCCAATTGGTATGTACTGCAGACCAGTACATATCCCATGTGAATGACATGTTTCTGGGTTCTGTCCATGATTCATTTGTTTTGAGGAACAGTAGTGTGCCACAGAAGATGGAACAACTACAAGAGGACAGAGGATGGATCATCTGTAAGTTTGCCTGTCACTAACTGACACATTGCAGAAAACCAGCCTCTCTGATTAAGGACATTCCAATGACGGCTCTGTATTGACCCTTTCTCTAAGTGATTCTGGCTATCCAAACTTGCATTGGCTCCTGACACCAGTGAGGAATCCCAGGACGGATGCAGAGAGGAAATACAATGAGGCCCATGGACGTACTAGGAAGGTGATAGAGCGTACTATACGTTTCCTGAAGGCCAGATTCCGGTGCCTACGTATCTCTGGGGGTTCCCTGGCCTATGGGCCTGATAAGATGTGTAGAATTGTGGTGGCCTGCTGCATGCTGCACAACGTGGCAGTGAGACATTCAATCCCCCTTTTGGAGGTGGGGGGTGCTATAGGTCCTGATCAGTTACCCCAGAGAGGTGAGGAGAGTGATGGTGAGGATGAGGAGGGGGAAGATGTCAATTCCAGGAACCAACTGATACAACTCTACTTCCAATAACTGTGTGGGACTTAAGCCTATCATTGGGGTTAGTGACTGATACTGTAAGTGTGGCATGGCATATAGGGGGAATTGGTCATGATAGGCGAGACATGGACCTCTTCAGCATGGTACTGACAGACAATATATGCATTACCTCCTTTCATAATTTGAAACACACATTACCACCCCCAGGCACAAATTGACAATAAAGTTGTTCCCTGCCAGTTGCATCCATACTCCACTTTGTTCAACCTTGAAGACAGGGGACAGTGTTACAGGTGTAAAATGTTGTTTATTTGTCAAATACAGTGAAATGTGCTATGTACAGTGATGGAAGTCGTAAGGGTTAGGTGTCAATTGTTGGAGGGGGGCTTGTTCTTAGGTGGGTTACCAGTGCCATATCTTGGCCTAAGACTACGTTTGGGCGCCTGCTGTGGAGCTGCTTGGGGTGGCATGGTTGGCCCTTGTCATTCCTGAGAGGGTATTTCCTGTGCTGTTTCTGCTGCTTGGGTCATCTGGTGCTGGTTGTCCAGGGCAGTTGTGGGGGCCTCTTGTTTGGTGTGGGTGTCTGACTGTTGACCAACTGCAGCAGTGCTCCAGCAATGGTGGCCATTGTGGCATTGTGTTCTTTCCACTGCTCCATGGCCTGATGGTGTTGTTCCAACTGCATCCTCTGACTTTGCTCCAAGGTGGATAAAATCTGTGCCAACCTGTCTTGGCTATGTTGGTAGGCCCCCAATCCCTCTGCAATTATGTTGTGGGCTGCTGCATCCATCCGGTGCCCTACCCCCTGACTCACTGCGGCACTTGACCTTGGCCAGGCCCCCTGTGCCTGTGTCTCCTGCGCAGGTCTTGATGTGCCACTTGTACTGGGGCCCTTGCCTTACTGCATGTTGGGAGGAGTGGAGACTATGGCCTCTGTAGCTGTGTTCTACCTGTCTGTGCCCTGTGTTCACTGGTGTGGGTACGCCTCCCCTGGCCTACTGGTCTTGACTGGGTGTTAGGGGTGACAGTGTTTTCCTGGGTGGGGCTGCTGCATGGTGAGCATCCAGGGCTGTGTAAGGGGCATGCCTGCTCATCAGTGTCCAGGGGTCCTTCGCCATGGTCTTGTGATGTGCCTCTGTCTCCCTGGAGTGCTGTGGCACTCCTTGTCCCCTCCATTAGGGTTGCATGGGTGGTGGTGCCTGTTGGGGGACATAGACATGTCTTTACATATGCATGAGGGTTTGAGGTGTACAGAACTGTGCAATGGTGTGCTGGTGTGCCTTTCAGTGGCCTTCCAGGGTGCCTTTGCGATGTGGTCATTGCATTTAGTGGCAGTGGTGGGGTTACATTGTGGTGGGGGTTATTATTCCATTTTGGGTACGTGTAGGGGTGGGTGGCTGTGCACAGCGGTGGTGATGTGGGCCTGGTAGTGAGTTGTGGGTGTTGCAGGGTGGTGGATGTGGTGGGTAATGGCTGGGTGGGGTGTGGGTCTAGGTGGGTGTGTGTGGGGTGGTGCATGCATTACAGGTATGGTTTATATGGGGTAATTGTAGATGACTTACCCGAGTCCATTCCTCCAGTGAGTCCCTCTGGGTGCAGGATGGTGAGTATTTTCTCCTCCCAGTCGGTGTATTCATGTGGTGTTGGTGGCAGTCTTCCCCCAGTCTTCTGCACTGCGATGTGCTGCCTGGATGCCATGTCCCTGACCTCCCCCGCAGGTCATTCCATCTCTTGCAGATGTCGTCCCTGGTGCGTGGATGGTGTCCCACTGCATTCACCTTGTTGACAATGGCCTGCCACAGCTCCATTTTCCACGCAATGGGTGTGTGCTGCACCTCAGACCCAAATATTTGTGGCTCCACTTTTAGGATCTCGTCCACCATGATCCTTAGCTCCCTTTCGGTGAAGCATGGATTTTTGGTGGGGGACATGGTGAGGGTGGTGGATGGCGTCGGGACTGCGGACGGGGTTTGGGTGCTCCTGTGTGGGTCGCTATGCGTGTCCTATCTGCTGCCGTTCTCTGTCTGGCTCTGGTGCTCTCCGTCTTGTTGTCCTGGTTTCGTTGCAAGGGATTGTGGAGTGTGTCGGGGGTGTTTTATGGTGCTCTGGATATGTGTCAGGTGTGTGGGTGCTAGGCCTAGCCAATGTGTGCACTGGTTGCTGTTGGGCCCACTTGCCGCCTGTGGCGGTCGCAGCCGCCAATGGTCGTCCAGCCTCCACTGTCTACCGAGGTGATTTGTGCATCATTATTTGGAGGGTGGGATGTGGGTGTGCTTGGTGGTGGCGGGGTGGGCTGGGATTCCCGCCGACAAGGTCCTGGCGGGGAGTGGTGGTCTGGGAATTTTTGTCGGGGTTGGGTTTTTCTCTCATTATATGGCAGGTTTCCATTCGCCGCCTCCGCCGGGTTTCGTTTCACCGGCAACACGGCGATCGGCGATCTTTCCCGCCATGTTCATAATGACCGCCTAAGTCTTGGGATCCCTCCATCAGTCCCAGTACATGATGGGCCAGGTCCTTACAGAGGTTCAGGATATGAAGCAGTTGCAGAAGGAGCACAATGTAGAGATGCAGAATCTAAACTCCAATTTGAGCTCCCTGACTGGGCTGCTATTTAATATTCATCACCAAATGTGCTGAGTTTTCCCAGCAACACCTACCCCTTTCTGTGGTCCTACAGCATCTGGTCAAAATACACCTGCCTCTGCCACAGAAAGGGAGGCCCTGCCACAAGAGGAAACAGCTGCACCCACCTAAGTCCCTGCAACTGTGAGGGGGACGTTCATCCAGACCACCAGGCCCTGCGGCCAAGCCCCACTGCGCACGGCCAAAGGCTGTGCCCAGCAGTGGTTGAATTAACATATAGCAATTAAAATTACTTTACGTTAAAAAATCCATATAAATCACTGATAAACCACAGGATCATTCCAATACAATGAGGCATTATCTGGTGGCATGTCACAACCAACTTTTAGTGGTGTGCGACTAGAAGTTATTTCATCAGTGATGAGACATATTAACAGAATCATACAGTTTCCACAAAATTAGGGTTTTGCCAATGTGAAGGGAGATGTTTATGCTTTGGTTGGCCTACCACATGTGGTTGGAGCAACTGATGGCACACATATCGACTTAGTTCCACCCTACCACATAGAACAGGTCTACCACAATTGCAAGAACTTTCATTCAATCAATGTGCAAGTTGTCTGCTTACCTGCTTTATACACCACAAGCACGTGTGCACATTTCCCAGGATCAACACATGATTCCTTTGTACAAGGAAACAGCAGTATACCCCTGCAAATGTCACAACTTGAACCTGAGAGGGCCTGGCTGGTAAGTACAATCTGTCAATATAATAATTAGTTAATTTCTAGTTTAAGAATCTACAATGGAATTCTATATTTTGGCTCATTTAATTCATATAGGAGACTCAGCTTATCCGAACCGACCATGGTTGTTAGCACCGCTGAGGAATCCAATAGGGCCAGGGGAAGTCCACCTCAATAAGGCCCATAGAAGAACACAGAGGCCACTGGAGTGGGCTTTTGAGCTCCTAAAGGCCAGGTTTAGCTGTCTGGATAAGACCTCTACTTACCCAATAAGGTATGCAAAATCACCATGGCTTGCTGCATGTTGCATAACATAGCCCTGTGATGGAACATCCCTTACACTGCAGAGGATGGAGAATATGATGAGCCACCAGGTGAGTATGTTGAAATGCCAAATGAAGATGATAGTGGTGAAGAGGAAGGAACTGGCATATATCAAGATGTTATTGACAACTTCTTCACATGAGTATAAGTATATCTTTATATATTGTTACATTACATGTCAAAACAACTTTGGATATAAACAGACTAAAAGTCTGGGCTGGACATGAAACAGCAGGTTAAGGAAATTCCAGGGCAAATCAATTTTTTGATCAAAGTTTTAACACATTGACAACTGTGTTCATTTACATTATCTTTGAATGATCTTAGTAAATGTGTCCTCATAATAAATCATTTGTGCTCTGTCTGTTTTGTCATGTAATTTAAATAATCTTTTGTTATTCTGTTTTAGGTTCCTTCACCATGTGATCTTCATTTGGATATTTCAAAGCTGTGACACTTGCAGTTATATGTTGCTTTTGCAAAGTACAAAGGGAAAATGGGTTGAGTCTGTGGAAGACACACATACTTTGGATGTACACATCTTGTACAAAGACAGCTTGCACCGTGATTGAATATAAGTTTTTAAGGTTGCATTAGACTTGTTTTCTGTTGGATGTTGCCACTAAGCCAAGATGTGCTGCTTAAATTGCTCTAACCACATGTGTAAATCGAGCCAAAGAATACTAATCTCCCTTTATATCGGCAAATCCTCATTTTGTGTTAAGTGTATGAAGCTGTTGATGCGTCTCATCATTGTAGAACAAACGTCTTGTAGCACAACACTGAAAGTTCGTTATGACATTCCACCAGATACTGCCTCATTGTATTGGAATGATCCTGTGGCCACAAAATGGAGTATGTCCATGATTTTTACTATTGGTTTTAATGAAGGGGGATTCCTATTGTGCGGGAGAATATCTGGCTCCAGCTGATGACATAAATCAAGAATAGTTTGCCTATTCATTATGATTTTTTTTTTAAATATCCTGTTTTTCCAAGGTGGCAAAGTCTGGAAATGGTAAAACAAACTTGAGGCCATCGTCTTCTACCTCTCCCTGGGTTCATATGTCTGCATTTAAGAAAAATAGAAAATATTTAATTAGATGTGCAAACACTTCTTTGATACTTAACACACATTTCGTGTCCTTTTAACCCCTCGGATGCCTAGGACGTAACAGTTTAGTCCTGGGCAACACCGCTCGGGTGCTCAGGACGTAACGGTTATGTCCTGCACCTGGTGCTCCCCCCGAGGGCCTCCCTCCGAACACCCCCCTCCCGGGCAGGGCTGGAAGGGGAATTGCTTCCCCTTCCACTCCCGCCTCCGTCACCCCATCTAATGACGTCAACGCGCAGTGGGGGTGAGGGGGATTGCTTCAAGAGGCATCGGGGGAAAGGTTTTCTTTTCCCTCAATGGCGCTGTTACCATTCCTGCTGCCCGATGCGATCGGGCAGCAGGAATGCCCACTAGGCACCAGGGATTATGTTTTTGTGTGTGTGTTTTGTGTGGGGGTGGCCCCTTCGGCAAGGGCCGCACCCCCAATGGGGCATAATCTTTTATGGTGTTTCTGCCCCCCTGGGGGCTAATTGGCTCATTATTTTAAGCCAATCTGCCCCCGGGGGTAGAAGCCACAATGGCACCAGGGATGTGTTGCTGTTTTTTTTTTTTTGTGTGGGTGGCAGCCCCTTGGGCAAGAGTCGCCCCCCTAAGGGGGAGAAACACTTTTGGGCAGTTCTGCCTCCTTTGGGGGAAGATCTGGCTTTTTTTTTTTTTGGCCCATCTTCCCCCACAGGGGTAGGAATCCACTAGGCACCAGGGATTTTGTTTTTGTGTGTGTTTTTTGTGCGGGCGGCCCCTTGGGCAAGGGCCACTCCCCCAAGGAGGCATAATATTTTACACGTTTCTGCCCCCCTTGGGGCCAGATCCGCTCATTTTATTTTAAGCTGATCTGCCCCCGGGTGGGGGGTAGAAGCCATGATGGCACCGGGGATATTCTGCAGTTTGTTTTCTTTTGTTTGGGGGGCTGGCTCCTTGGGCAAGGGTCTCCCCCAATGGAGGAGAAACACTTATGGGCAGTTCTGCCCCGGAGACCACTAGACACTAGAGAAACGTTTTAACTGTTTGGTGGCTGGGTGTTTCTCAACTGGCGAAGTATTGCATTTGTGATTGCAACAGTTTATTTATCTCTTTTGTTCTAGTTCAAAGCTTTTGCTTCTTTTCCTGTGGCTCGTTTTGGCAGTGGTTGACCTGCGGTTTGCGTAGCTGCATGTTTTAGGTAAGTAAATTTACTCCAAAGGAGTATTGTTCCAATGCATGAATGACATGTTTGTAGGTGGTGTACTAAATGCAGGATTGTGAGTGAAATTGTCCTTAGATTTGTACACAATGATATTTGTGTTATTTTATGTCTAATATGCTTTTCTTTTTTTCTTTTTAGTGGGATATCCTTGGTGATTGCTGTATCTGTGCAGATTATTTGCTGGTGAGTCTAGCTTTTTCAGGCAAGTGAGTGGTATAGTTGTGGGTACATAACTCTTTGTGATGAAGCCACACTTAGTTTATTACTTATTTTAGACAGTGCTGGTTGGCTCATTTGTCACATTATACTTCTTAGAAAGGATCATGGCTAGCCGCAGAGTGACCACTCAGCAGGTTGTTGGCATGCTTTTTTAGTTGTTTTCTGACTATGATTATGAGACAGACTCTGCATCTGAGGTAGAGGAGGAAGAGAGAGATTCTGGCAGTGAGATTTCTGTCCAAGAGGAGTCTTCTGATGAGGAAGCCACTCTCAGTGCAGATGAAGGGCCTGTTTTCGAGGAGGACATCGATGTGCCAATGGTGCAGCAGACAGCGGCTGAAAGGCTTCCCCCTGGAAGACCTGACACCTGGGTTGCCCCAAACATGGAGCAGCCACAGTTGCCTGCCTTTACTAGTCTCCCAGGGTGTAGGGTAAATACGGAAAGCTTTTTGCCTCTCAATTTCTTTGGGTTGTTTATGGACAATTTATTTTTGGAAGAGATTGTTGAGCAGACTAATTTGTGAGCGTGGCTGTATTTGAGGGACAACGCTGGCAGACTTAGGCCTGAGTCTAGAGCTACCCACTGGATTCCCACAAATTTGAAAGAGATGAAAAGGTTCTTGGGTTTGACTTTTTTGATGGGGTTGGTGAGATAGCCGTCACTAGCTTCTTATTGGTCTACTAGTCCCTTGATGGTAACTGCTATATTTCCTGCAACGATGACTCAGAATCGGTATTTGCTTCTTCTTTGATTGCTGCATTTTGTTGACAATGCTTTAGCCTTGCCACAAGATCACCCAGATTGTGACCGTCGTTTTAAGATTAGGCCTGTCCTTGATCATTTTGTAGATCGGTTTTCAGAGGTCTAAGAGCCAGGCAAAGAAATAAGTGTGGACAAGTCTTTGGTCCTGTTCAAGGATCGTTTGGTTTTTAGGCAGTACATTCCTAGCAAGAGGACAAAGTATGGAATTAAACTGTATATGCTGTCTGAAAGGAGTAGAGGATATGTTTATAATTTCTGGGTCTACACTGGTAGGGATTCCAGTATTGACCCCCCTGGTTATCCGCCCACTTTTGGAGTTTGTGAGAAAATTGTGTGGGAACTTGGTAGATGACTGTTTAACAAAGGTCACCGTTTGTATGTAGATAACTTCTACACTGGAGTTCAGTTGATCAAGGAGTTGTCCCAGAGTGGACACTGTTGTTTGTGGCACAATCCGCTCTAACCGGAAAGGCTATCCAAGGGAGCTTGTTTGTAAAAAATACTTGAGGGGGCAGTGCCTTGCGGAATGATGCTGCTAGCTCTGACATTTGTAGAAAGGAGGGATGTGTACATGCTAACTACCATCCATGAGGATAATACTTCACCTGTGGCTGCTTGGAGTCAAGTTGCTGAAGTTCTCAAACCTGTGTGCATTTTAGATTGCAATAAGCACATGGGTGGTGTTGATAGAGTAGATCAGAGGTTGGAACCCTGCACTGCTGTTCGTAAGTCTTACGTGTGGTATAAAAAGTTGGCTATTCATTTGTTCAATCTAGCAACTTTTAATGCTTTTATTATGTTTAAGGATTGTCCCTATGAGTCAAGGATGAAATTTGTTAAATTTCAGGAGTCAGTGATAGAGAGCATTGTTAAGGTGGATCATGCAAGAGTTCCTAGAGTAGCAGTTGTGGAGGATGTGGCTAGATTGAAAGATCGCCACTTTCCTGATCAGATTCCTCCCACTCCTAAAAAAGACTTTCCTGCTAAGAAATGTAGAGTCTGTGCCCAAAGAGGTATCCAGAATGAAAGCCGGATAAACTAGCCGGACTGCCCTTCAAAGCTTGGGCTGTGTGTGGCAGGCTGTTTCAAGAGTTACCACACACAGAAGAATTACTGGGAACTACCGTGAGAGTAAACTGCCATTTTATATTTTCATATGTTCAGGTTCACTATTAGCATTACTGTCATGTATTCAGTTACAGTGTGTTTGTAGTTTTGTACTTATTTATAATTAGTTAGTCGTTTCTTTGTTGTTTAAAAACAAAAAAAGTGATAGCGGTGTGCATGGAGTGGCACTTGGCTGGCAGTGTGTGTGGAGTGGTGCTTTGCTGGCGTGTGCGTGGAGTGGCACTTGGCTGGCAGTGTGTGTGGAGTGGTGCTTGGCTGACGGTGTGCATAGAGTGGCGCATGGCTGGCGGTGCCATCCAAACACCAGTCAACACACTCCCATCAGCTGCTGTGACTGCTGTATCAGGCATGTGGTCGTATGAAAGTGATGAGCCCTTGAGTGGCGCAGTCTGTCGATGCGAGTGTTGTAATGTGCTGGGCCTGTGGCTGGCAGCGTGAATGGTCTTGTGCATGTCATGTATGAAAGGTGTGTGAACGGACTGTAAAGCAGTTGGTGCCTTGTCGCGGCTTTACAGCTCACAAGTTGTGAGTCATTGGTTCAGTATTTTGGCCTTTCAGTTATTAATAGTGCATTTCATTTTTGTGAAATCTCTTGTTAATAAAACTTGATCTACTGAACCATCACGCACCCTTGTGCCAAATCCAACCAGTATGTGTGGTAAAAATGACAAAACCGGGGCGTGGCTTCGGACGTCAAGATGGCGGTCGCAACTCTAAGAGTGCTCCGGACCCCTCCATCATCCGTCCGTTAAAGCCCTTGCCATCCTGCACCAGTAATTGCCCCCGGTAATTCTTGCCCGATCCCTAGCCGGCTGGGAGGTCACCGGCCAGACGAGCGCCGAGTGGAGGTGGCAGCCAGCCTGCACATGACCCGAATCGGATTGGCGGCCTGAAGATGGCGGGCGAAAGCTGAGACCACCCACTGGGCTCCCGGCCATGGCGCGGCCCGTCCGGAGGTGGAGTGGCGGCACGGCGGAGTGAAGAGGGAGCTCAAGAGGAGCCAACGGGTGGGCCTGACTTAGCGGCGGCCGCAGGCGACCCAGGCGGTTTGTAGCCCGAGATAGAGTGCGAGGAGGCGGGCCCCGTGAACATCCGGGAGCCAGCTCGGGACCCGGCAAGTAGAGAAGCAGCGGTGCAGATTGGGGGGATAGGAGTGACAGCCCCGGACCGGTGAACCAGGATCGGCGGCCCCCTCCCCGGGGTAGGGGCCGGTTTTGCCGAGCCGGTCCTGCCCTGAGTGGCCACGACGAGCGGAGGCTGGTAGGCCCCGCGCAGAATGAGCTGGGGGCACCTGGAGGCGACAATTGGGCCGGCCCGAGCGGCTGATACCTAGGAGGAGGCCGACCTCCCGTGGGGCTGGAGGGAAGGTGAGGAACGAGTGGTCCTGAGCCACCCCTATAAATTAAAAAACTGAAGAGACCATGGCTGCCCCGCGGGGGGAGACGGGGGAGGCGGAGACCAGTCTGGGGGAGCCCCCCCTTTCGTAGGAGTAACGTGATCACGATGGCCATCAGGAAGTAAAAGACCCTGGGGAGATCGACTGGTCGTGGCGGGAGGCAGGCGGATTGGGGCGCAAGCCGGCTGTCCCCGGGCCTGGGGAGGAGTTGCTGAGGGCCCCACTGCATTGCTGAGAGGCAGAGATCTTGGAGCGATAGGAGGCGTGCCTCCTGGGTGGCAGCTGCTGCCTGGGGGTCTGCGGACTGGAGGATCCCTGGAGAGACTGTCTGGCCATGCCTGGGGTCCCCCCTGGAACTGCCCCTTTCAAGGGATAGTGACCACAAAGGGGATACTACGTAGTCAGGGGCCTCAGAGGAGGTTGACGCGCAGTTTCGTGGGGGCACCCACCTGACTTCCTACAATAACATGGGTAAGGACAGAGCCGGCCAGCAGCCCCCGGCGTCCCAGCAGAGGATTGACCAATTTACTACACCAGCGGCCTCTCGAGTAGAGGGTGACGTGGCGTACGGGGAGCCTGCACCAGATGGGGTGAACGCTATCCTTCAGGCCTCCAGTCATCGCAACTAGCCGTGGAAACTAAGATCGGTGAAGTGCGAGAGGACATGGGCCTCATGAGGCAGGACCTCCGGAACGCAGTGGGCCTAATCACAGAGGTGGAAGGTCGAGTCTCCCAAGCAGAAGACGACCTAGCTGATCTCAGGACTAAAGTGGCCCAGCTGCAGCCTTGAACTGGCGAGCTGCATCGCCGTGCAGAGGATGCGGAGAACCGCTCCAGACGCAACAACCTACGCTTCATTGGTTTTCCGGAAGGAGCAGAAGAAAGCCGGGCCCCCGAATTCCTGGAGCGCTGGATCAAATCCTGGATGCCAGAACAGAAGCTCTCCCCATGGTTTGCAGTTGAGCGAGTGCATAGGGCCTTGGCCCCACGGCCCCCCCGGGAGGCCCAAAAAGACTGATGATAGCACGATTGCTGAACTTCAAAGACCGCAACATTATCCTTAAGGAAGCCAGGCGCTGCCCTGATCTCCAGTGGGATAACCACAAGATTTTGATATTCCCAGACTACACCAGGGAGGTCCAGGCTCTGTGCGGGTCATACAAGCACGTCAAGCAAAAGCTTAGGGCGATGCAACTTACGTATATTCTCTTCTTCCCACCACGCTTAAAAGTCCTTATGGGTGAAAAGTCCTACTTCTTTGAATCTCCGGAGGAGGCATGGGACTGGCTGACAGAAGAAGGCATCGGGGCTCGGAAAGGCCCCTGTGGGACCATGGGAGGCTCCCAGGGACGTGGATCCCCCACTCGGACAAGTGCGCGAAGAAGACGCATACACACCAGGTCCCGACGCCAGAGACAAAGGGGCCCAGATAGCCCCGTCGGCGAGGACTTGAGACCAAGACCCAGCTCCCAAATGGATGGGAACTCTGTGGATGCCTCGGAGAATGGGGGCCCAGCATGTGCAGTGGAGGAGGAGAGCCTGAGCAAAACCACTGCACTCGGCTGAAAAGCGGAGACATGGCTCTTAGCTGATACACCTCTGGGGAGGCTGATCCTGCCTAGGGATGACAAATGCGGGTTAAGATGATGGCTTGCGTATTGCTTACTGCTTATTTCCTATTAGTAATAGCTTTTTGCTTATCGCTTATTGATTGCAGATGATCCGACTAAATGGAGGGGTCCACCACTCCACTCCAATGACAGAACATTTAGCTGTGCAGTTTTGGTTGGGTTGTTGGGCGACAGATGCTTTTGGCGTAGAAGTATGGGGAGGGGGGCGGTTGGGGGTTGGGGAGTTTATGTTGGGTTATGTTGTGAGGTTTCAACAGAGTTGTTCTCTTGTTTCTTTAATCTATCTCTTTGCTTAAGACGGTCACCCCTAGGCCCAATGACTGGCACACAGCACTCAATTGCATTACTGTACCCCACGCGTGGCCTCCGCTAACAAAGGTCCTCTCATGGAATGTGAATGGACTCCTAGAAAGGATTAAAAGGTCCACTGTGTTTAACACTCTTCGTAGGCATGCCCTCTCAGTAGTTTTATTACAAGAGACCCACTTGCTTGGCACCAAATGCCCCATGCTCACACAAGAAGGATACAACAAAGTCTACCACTGGGGATTCTCAAGGGGTTCCAGGGGGGTGGCCATTCTGCTCCACCGTTCGTTGCCCATGGTGGTAACTGCCACTCAGTTTGATCCACAAGGTCGATTTGTTGCGGTGACCGGCACATTCCACGGGTTGTCGATTAACTTTGTATGCGCCTACGGCACCCCAAATGCGTTTGCTAGCTTCCTGCGCACGGTCCGCGAGGTGTTGATGGGGCTCCCCCAGGGGCTTACTCTGATAGGCGGAGACTTCAACTTCGTCTTAGAACCCAGGCTAGATGTTTCAGGTCCCATATTCACAAGACGTTCTTCCCGGGCAACAGGCCTGAGTGGATGGGCTGAGAGCCTTGGACTATGTGAAATTTGGCTAATCTGGCACCCCAGGACCCGACAATACACCCATACCTCTCTGGCCCACCAAACACACGCTAGAATCGACCTCATCTTCATGCCGGCACTAGATGCCACCAATGTCACCGGGGCAGTGATATTGCCACATAGGGTCTCAGACCACGCACCACTATGAATCCGGCTGGGTGGCACGGATCCCAGTCAGCGTCCGATATGGCACCTGAACGCCTGGCACCTGCAGGGCAGAGAGTACACCCAAGCGATAAGAGACCACCTTACTCAGTACTTCGAACAAAACCTAGGGTCGGTGCAATTGCCGGGCACGGTCTGGGCCGCCTGTAAGGCTACCCTCCGGGGACAAGCCAAACATACTCTCCGCATACGAGAGCGTGCACGCAACCTGCAGGTGTCAGAACTTGAGGCCAGAGCATTGCGACTCGAGCACCGACTCGCAGTCTCAGTATGAGCCTCTACTTCGAGGCAACTCACCATGGTCAAAGAAGAAATCAGACACTTAACACTGGAGATAGCAAAACATCTCTGGCGAGCATCAGCAGCCCGAGTGTACGGTTGGGGGGACAAGAATGGGAAGCTCCTACATTGGTTGGCCACTCGGCCACTGGCCGATAGAATTATCTCGGAAATAGCTGACGAGTCAGGAACTCTTTCCAAGACACCAAGTGACATTGCGCGGAGCTTTGCCTTCTACTATGCACGACTGTACGTGCAGTGGCCTCGGCCGCTAGCAGAAAGGGAGGCCCCTCTCCTAGGAGATGTTGTCCTCCTGAAGATCTCACAGGTGACCAGGTGCAGCCTGGACGAGGCTATAAGCCTAGAAGAGATCAAAGATGCGATTGCAAAGCTATCACCAGGCAAGACACCTGGCCCAGACGGCTTCCCCGCAGAACTATATGGTAAGTGTAGAGACATCTTGGGCCCCCACTTGCTGGCCATGTACGAGGAGGCAGAAAAAATTGTCCGTTTTTTTCGTCTGGGTTCGACCAGGCCACTATTGTGGTGATTCCCAAGACTCAACCCCCATCGCGCCACTGCTCAGCGTACCATCCCATCTCCCTCTTAAATACCGAGGTTAAGGTATTGTCTACGATCCTCGCAACTAGGTTGAAGGTGGTGCTCCCCTTGCTGGTCCACTCTGATCAGTCCGGATTTATGTCCGCGAGAAGGCCAAGACACTGTATCAGGCGTCTACATGTAGCCCTGGCCCACCGTGACGCCCTGGCTCTGTCCCCATTGGCTCTTCTCCTATTGGACTTCAAGAAGGCCTTCGACACCATGGATTGGACCTACCTGGACCAAGTCCTGCTGAACAACGGATTTGAACCTAAATTCCGTGGCCTAGTGAAACTCCTCTACTCCAACCCGACTGCCCGAGTTCAGGTGAATGGGGTGATCTCTGACCCGCTCCCCATCTGTCGGGGCACCCGCCAGGGGTGCCATTGCCCCGCTGCTTTTCGCGCTCGCGATAGAGCCCTTGGCAAAACTATTGAGCGAAGACCCCCTAATTAAGGGCTGGTCATGGCCCTTGGGGCCGGAGGACCGCGTGGCATTATATGCAGATGATGTGCTTGTATACTTGACCAATCCCACCAGCAGCGGTTCTCGTGTCCTACAACTCCTGGGTCTGCTTTCCGAAGCTTCTGGTTTGATTCTGAACCACAGCAAATCCCTACTAGTCCCCCTGCATTCTTCCAGAGAGTGCATCGAGTGGCAGCAAAGCATCCCTATTAGACGTAATAGTTTTAAATATCTGGGCGTGCAGGTGGCCCTGCTGCCGGAGCTGGCATGGGCACTCAATATCTCTCCGCTCTCCCGGCGAATCAAGGACGACCTTCAATGTTGCCAGGCCTTACCTCTCAATCTGTTTGGCAGAATAGCACTCTATAAAATGATGAGCCTCCCTAGGCTCCTTTACCTACTACAGAATTTCCCACACCCAATTCCCCAGAAATGGTTTGAAGAAATGGATGCGGTAGCACCTCAGTTCCTGTGGTGCGGCACCCGCCCTAGGCTAGCCCTTCATTCCTGCCAAAGAGACGTCTACGACAGCGGACTGGGAATGTCCAACATCTACTACTATTAAATGGCAATGCACCTACTTGTAATTAATGACTGGATGGGGGGGGCTGGACGGATCCAGCACACCAACTGGAGCTCCGGACGATGGGCTACCCTGGGGTGCCTGAGGCACTATATGGTCATCCAATCCCCCGAGTGTCCCCTGAAGTGACTAGGGTGGTTCTGTTGGGTTGGCGCGAGGCCCAGAGGGTGTCGGGTTGGTGGGGCCGTCTAACCCAGCAGACTCTATTATGGAATGGGGGGTGGTTGACAGAGGTTTCAACGTTGGAAGGATTTAAGAGATGGGACAGCATAGGAATCTCCACGCTTGGGGAGGTCTGGGAGGGATCACACATGCGATCATTTCAGGAGCTCCAGCGACTCTTCTCGCTCAATAAGACCCAGTTTCATAGGTACCTGCAGCTCCGTCATGCGTTGCAGGTGTATGTCCGGGCTGGAGAGGTCATCCCTGAGTATAGTCCCATGGAGGCGAAGGTGCTGATGGGGAGCCTGGGCAAAGGTGGAGTCTCGCAGATCTACCACTCTCTGATCGCTAATACCGCGTGGCCGCTCGACAGGCTCCATCAAAGGTGGGAGAAGTGGGTGGGCCCCATAGAGGAGGAGGATTGGAGGGAGGGGCGGACGGCCCCTCGGACCCTAACCATGGGCACCCACTTTCGGGTGCTACATACCTTCTACCTACACACAGCATACCTCACGCCCCTTAGGTTACACAGAGCGGGCCTCCAGCCCCGGGCTGACTGTCCTCGATGTTCAGGCCCAGACGCTGATTTTTACCATATGGTGTGGTCCTGCTCGACCATAGCGGCCTACTGGAGGGTGGTGGCGGGGGAGGTCTCTATGGTTCTACAAGGGGAGGTGGAAGTGGCTCCATTACCGCTCCTGCTGGGGGTCATGGGGGCGAGAAGCGCAGACCGCACCTTTTTGGGCGTAGGGTGTTTGGTGGCCAAAAGAGACATAATGACAGACTGGAAGGCAGGGGCGGCGCCGGCGTTGGCCAGATGGCGTCGAGGAGTAGACTGGTGTGCTCAACTCGAAAAAACTAGTATATGAAGCCAGGGGGTGCCCAAACAAATACAACAACGTGTGGGGGAAATGGGAGGCCACATGGCGTACTTTATCTCCTTATGGGCTGGACGGCCTGTCGTGGGAAGCCCGTTCCTAGTGGCAATTCGTGGGGGGGGTTCCTTTCTTTCTTTCCCCTCTTTTCCTTCCTCTTTCTCCTTTTAGAATATGCCTGTGCATCTATACATTAGAAGTAAAGTTCTCTATGGTAGCTTGTTCCGGGAGCGGGAGGTGACTGTCTCTTGGTATCAGTTGGTACCATGTTGTGTGTATTTTATTCTTATTGTTTTTGAAAAAACCAATAAAGTTCTTTATCAAAAAAAAGAAATGACAAAACCTGCTCCACTGTAATCAGGCGTCGCAGCACACCCGTGACACACTAAGGGGGTCATTCCGACCCGGTCTACGGGGACCGCGGATGCACCGCCAACAGGCTGGCGGTGCATCCAGGCCAATTCTGACCGCGGCGGTAAAGCCGGTTTTCCCCTGGCCTGAAGAATCCTCCAGGCCAGGCTGCAGGCAGTGCCGCCATGGGGATTCCGACCCCCTTCCCGCCAGCCTGGTTCTGGCGGTTGTGACCGCCAGAACCTGGCTGGCGGGAACGGGTGTCGTGGGGCCCCTGGGGGCCCCTGCAGTGCCCATGCCAATGGCATGGGCACTGCAGGGGCCCCCTAACAGGGCCCCACAAAGATTTTCAGTGTCTGCATAGCAGACACTGAAAATCACGACGGGTGCAACTGCACCCGTCGCACCCTTTCCACTCCGCCGGCTCTATTTGGAGCCGGCATCCCCGTGGAAGGGGGTTTCCCGCTGGGCGGGCGGGCGGCCTTCTGGCGGTCGCCCGCCAGCCCAGCGGGAAACTCAGAATGACCGCCGCGGTCTTTTGACCGCGGTACGGTTTTCTGGCGGCGCCCGCCAAGATTAGAATGACCCCCTAGGTGTCTTGGGCGGGATCCCAAAGATGAAGCATGCCACCAAATTGGTTGGTGGGTGAGAGGTCTTTTTAACATAACCCTTAGTGTGTTCCTTTTCACAATTGTAGTTTTTGGAACATCACAGAAGTACATGGACACATCAAAATGATTTATTACAAAACTACCTGTGTTTGGGGGGGGCACCTACATTTTTGGTCTCAGGTGCGGCCTCATTCTAGGGAAACCTACCAAACCCAGACATTTTTTTAAACTAGACACCCCAAGGAGTCCATTGAGGTGTGGCTTGCATGGATCCCCCAATATTTTCTTACCCAGACTCCTCTGCAAACCTCAAACTTTGCTTAAAATCACCTAGGATCACCTCTCCGGCACAAAGTTCCTTACTAGCAAGCACTCCCTTCAGTCTCCTAAGTAAAATGATACCTCACTTGTGTGGGTCCCCAATGCAGAGTCAGCCTAAAGATGTATAAATGAAAAATATGTGCTTATTAACTCGCTGTGCTATCCCCTCAATCTCAACAGGTTTCTGGTCTTTTTCTGTTGCAGGCACCTGGGCCACCCACACAAGTGAGGTATCATTTATATTGGGAGACTTGGGGGAACACTATGTGGAAGGAAATTTGTGGCTCCTCTCAGATTTCAGAACTTTCTGTCACCGAAATGTGAGGAAAAAGTGTTTTTTTTTGCCAAATTTTGAGGTTTGCAAAGGATTCTGGGTTCAGAACTTGGTGAGAGCCCCACAAGTGACCCCATCTTGGATTTCCCTAGGTGTCTAGTTTTCAAAAATGCACGTTTGGAATGTTTCCCTAGGTGGCAGCTGAGCTAGAGGCCGAAATTCACAGCTAGGCACTTTGCAAAAAACAGCTTTGATTTCTTTTGGAAAATGTGATGTGTCCACGTTGTGTTTTGGGGCATTTCCTGTCGCTGGCACTAGGCCTACCCACACACCTGAGGTACCATTTCTATCGGAAGAGTTGGGGGAATGCTGAGTAGGAGTGAATTTGTGGCTCCTCTCAGATTCCAGAACTTTCTGTCACTGAAATGTGAGGAAAAAGTGGGTTTTTTGTGCCATATTTTAAGGTTTGCAGAGGATTCTGGGTAAGAGAACCTGGTGAGAGCCCCACAAGTCACCCCCTTCTATATTCTCCTAGGTGTCTAGTTTTACAAAATGCACAGGTTTGGTAGGTTTCCCTAGGTGCCGGCTGAGTTAGAGGCCAAAATCTACAGCTAGGCACTGTTCAAAAAACACGTCAGTTTTCTTTGGGAAAATGTGATGTGTCCATGTTGCGTTTCCTGTCGTGGGCATTAGGACTAACCACGCAAGTGAGGTACCATTTTTATCAGGAGACTTGGAGGAACACAGAATAGCAGAACAAGTGTTATTGTCCCTTGTGTTTCTCTACATTTTTTCCTTCCAAATGTAAGATGGTGTGTAAAAAAAGGACATCTATTTGAGAAATGCCCTGTAATTCACATGCTAGTATGTGGTACCAAATCTCAGAGATGTGCAAATAACCACTGCTTCTCAACACCTTATCTTGTACCCATTGTGGAAATACAAAGGTTTTCTTGATACCTGTTTTTCACTCTTTATATTTCAGCAAATGAATTGCTTTATACCCGGTATAGAATGAAAACCCATTGCAAGGTGGAACTCATTTATTGGCTCTTGGTACCTAGGGTTCTTGATGAACATGCAAGCCCTGTATATCCCCGCAACCAGAAGAGTCCAGTAGACGTAACGGTATATTGCTTTAAAAAATCTGACATCGCAGTAAAAAGTTACAGAGTAAAGCATGAAGAAAAATGGCTGTTTTTTTCTCCTCAATGTCAATATTTATTTATTTCAGCAGTTCTTTTCTGTAGGAAAACCTTGTAGGATCTACACAAATTTCCGGGGTCCAGCACTGGTTTCACACACATTTCTGTCATTAACTGGAAGGAGGCTAAAAGCACAAAAAATAGTAAAAATGTGGTATGTCCCAGTAAAATGCCAAAATATTGTTGAAAAATTGGGTTTTCTGATTCAAGTCTGCTCGTTCCTAAAAGCTGGGAAGCTGGTGATTTTAGCACCGCAAACCCTTTGTTGATGCAATTTTCAGGGAAAAAACCACAAGCCTTCTTCTGCAGCCCTTTTTACCAATTTTTTTGAAAAAACTAAATTTTTGCTGTATTTTGGCTAATTTCTTGGTCTCCTTCAGATGAACCCACAAACTCTGGGTACCTCTAGAATCCCTAGGACATTGGAAAAAAAGGACGCACATTCGGCGTGGGTAGCTTATGTGGACAAAAAGTTATGAGGTCCTAAGCGCAAACTGCCCCAAATAGCCAAAAAAAGGCCCGGCACCTGAGGGGATAAGGCCTGGCAGCGAAGGAATTAAACATCTATTTGTTTTGTAACATATCTGTACACAACATTTTTTATAAATTTTGTTATTTCAGATAAATTGTTTACATGTCTATTTATTTTTTAAATAACGTGTAAGTAATACATTGTAAATGTATTATTTACCCTTTTTTCACAATAATTCCATCAACAGGTATAAAGAAAGCCGCCCAACTATCGCATTTAACCAAAGTAACACACTCCATTATACTGTTTTATTTTGTTTTAAAAAGTGACATTCACATTTTCTCTATGCAAACAAACTACCCACCAGTTTGAGCGGTGGTGATGCACTTAACATTCACAAATACACTGTTTCTCACTCTAAAATGGTGGGTGGCTGACCTTGCAGTCAGGGCATTTGCAATTAAATGGTCATTTAACTGCGATTTGGGTGTAAAACTCTACGACGGACACAGCCATAGGCTAACGTGAGTGTCAGCAACGGACGAAAGTCAAAGGATGTGTCAGTCTACGTTGACGATGGCATATGTCGTGTACATGTACATGGCATATTAAAAAATGCTCACACGCCTCATACCACAACAGCCAACAACATCTCTACTTTTGCTGCTGTTTCCGACCTCTGATAGCCACAATACCCTGAAAGGCAGGTGACAGGGCCGGTAACTTCTCAGCAGAGTAGCTCGATTTGCTGACTACGGAGGTCCTAAACCTGTACAGCCAGCTGTATGGCACACCAGAGAAACAGGTACATATTTAATAAGAAAAAGTATTTCTCACTTAATTTTTTTTTTACATAGGCTAAAAGGTCCCTTCTAGTTCCTGAGTGAAGTATAGTGATTGGAGTGAAGTCCACTCAATATTGTAGCTGTGAACAAAATGAAGTTTCTGAATGCTTTTAAATGTCAGAAAACTTAAATGAAGAGTTCCCTTGATGATTAGGATAACTCTTCATTTCAATTTACTCACATTTCAAAGTTTTACTTATACAAAATGCATGCTTCTTACCCTGTCACCAATAGACACCGTGCCACAAGTATGAGTGAAAAATACAGTCAACTGCTCAAATGAGAGAAATGTAAAGTGCAGAAAAATATATTCATGTTATTCAGCCATGTCAAGTTTCCCAAGTGCATGCGTGATGTGCTGTTCCTGTCCAGTTTTTCATTTGAATTCTGGGACTTGTAGTCATGTTTATCCCATTATAAAACAAGACTAAACTTCCCAGAATTCAAAGGGAATAATCTGCTCTGGAGCAGTACATCATGCATGGACCTGGGAAACATGGCAGGTATGGTTATGAACATGTCTGCAGATTAATTTTCTGCACTTGAAATGTCTCCCATTTTCTAAATAATGAGTGTATGTTTGTGTTATACATATAACGGTGTCACATATGGTGAAAGGTATGTCCTGTGCTACAAGTATATATGGCATGGGCTCTGAGTCACCCATACATATATATCCCATTCCTACGCACACATGTTCATACGTCAACAAAGACTGTGCTCTCACTGACACACATGGCATTTCATAGTGCCCTTAGTCATAGTATATAGTTCAAACCATAGTATCTGAATCTTAAAATAATAGGCATTAAGCCCATGAAACTGGGCATGGGGGTGTGTGGTAACAATGCACAAGGTGTTTACCCTTCAGTAGCTCACAATGTTTTTCACTGATCAGAAGTAGATCTCAAAACAGAACATCTTTCAGACCCCTGGCCTAGATGATGTTAGTGGCCTGTATTTGTAAAATAAGGACATGAAAAGAGATAAGGGTACTCAACAGGTCACTACAATTTTTTAGTTTCATGTTAGAAATAATTTTCAAAAGATATTCTGTACTAACTTTTTAAAAATACTTGTGATGGATCTACCAAAATTGTGTTACATTAACCCCTTCGCTGCCAGGCCTTTTCCCCCTCCTGTGCCGGGCCTTTTTTTGGCTATTTGGGGCAGTTTGCGCTTAGGCCCTCATAACTTTTTGTCCACATAAGCTAGCCAAGCCAAATTTCCATCCTTTTTTTCCAACATCCTAGTTTGCGGTGCTAAAATTACCAGCTTCCCAGCTTTCAGGAACAGGCAGGCTTGAATCAGAAAACCCAATTTTCCAACACAAATTTGGCATTTTACTGGGACATACCCCATTTTAAAAAAAAATTGTGCTTTCAGCCTCCTTCCAGTCAGTGACGGAAATGGGCGTGAAACCAATGCTGGATCCCAGAAACCTAAACATTTCTGAAAAGTAGATAAAATTCTGAATTCAGCAAGGGGTCATTTGTGTAGATCCTCCAAGGGTTTCCTACAGAAAATAACAACTGAAAAAGAAAAATATTGAAATTGAGGTGAAAAAAACTGCAATTTTTCTCTACGTTTTACTCTGTAACTTTTTCCTGCAATGTCAGATTTTTTAAAGCAATATACCGTTACGCCTGCTAGACTCCTCTGGTTGCGGGGATATATAGGGCTTGTAGGTTCATCAAGAACCCAAGGTACCCTGAGCCAATAAATGAGCTGCACCCTGCAGTGCGTTTTCATTCTATACCGGGTATACAACAATTCATTTGCTGAAATATAAAGAGTCAAAAATAGCTATCAAGAAAACCTTTGTATTTCCAAAATGGGCATAAGATAAGGTGTTGAGGAGCAGTGGTTATTTGCACATCTCTGAATGCCGGGGTGACCATACTAGCATGTGAATTACAGGGCATTTCTCAAATGGATGTCTTTTTTACACACTCTCTTATATTTGGAAGGAAAAAATGTAGAGAAAGACAACAGGCAATAACACTTGTTTTGCTAATCTATGTTCCCCCAAGTCTCCCGATAAAAATGATACCTCACTTGTGTGGGTAGGCCTAGCGCCCGCGACAGGAAATGCCCCAAACCGCAACGTGCACACATCACATTTTTTTAAAGAAAACAGAGGTGTTTTTTGCAAAGTGCCTACCTGTAGATTTTGGCCTCTAGCTCAGCCGGCACCTAGGGAAACCTACCAAACCTATGCATTTTTGCAAACTAGAGACCTAGGGGAATCCAATATGGGGTGACTTGTGGGGCTCTGATCAGGTTTTGTTACCCAGAATCCTCTGCAAACCTCAAAATTTGGCTAAAAAAACAAATTTTCCTCACATTTTGGTGACAGAAAGTTCTGGAATCAGAGAGGAGCCACAAATTTACTTCCACCCAGCGTTACCCCACGTCTCCCGATAAAAATAATACCTCACTTGTGTGGGTAGGCCTAGCGCCCGCGATAGGAAATGCCCCAAAACGCAACGTGCACACATCACATTGTTTTAAAGAAAACAGAGGTGTCTTTTGCAAAGTGCCTACCTGTAGATTTTGGCCTCTAGCTCAGCCGGCCCCTAGGGAAACCTACCAAACCTGTGCATTTCTGAAAACTAGAGACCTAGGGGAATCCAAGATGGGGTGACTTGTGGGGCTCTGACCAGGTTTTGTTACCCAGAATCCTTTGCAAACCTCAAAATTTGGCTAAAAAAACACATATTCCTCACATTTTGGTGACAGAAAGTTCTGGAATCAGAGAGGAGCCACAAATTTCCTTCCACCCAGCGTTCCCCCAAGTCTCCCGATAAAGATGACACCTCAGTTGTGTGGGTAGGCCTAGCGCCCGCGACAGGAAATGCCCTAAATGCAACGTGGACACATCACATTTTTTTAAAGAAAACAGAGGTGTTTTTTGCAAAGTGCCTACCTGTAGATTTTGGCCTCTAGCTCAGCCGGCACCTAGGGAAACCTACCAAACCTGTGCATTTTTTAAAACTAGAGACCTAGGGGAATCCAATATGGGGTGACTTGTGGGGCTCTGACCAGGTTCTGTTACCCAGAATCCTTTGCAAACCTCAAAATGTGGCTAAAAAAACAAATTTTCCTCACATTTTGGTGACAGAAAGTTCTGGAATCAGGGAGGAGCCACAAATTTCCTTCCACACAGCGTTCCCCCAAGTCTCCTGATAAAAATGATACCTCACTTGTGTGGGTAGGCATAGCACCCGCGACAGGAAATGCCCCAAAACGCAACGTGACACATCACATTTTTTTAAAGAAAACAGAGGTGTTTTTTGCAAAGTGCCTACCTGTAGATTTTGGCCTCTAGCTCAGCCGGCACCTAGGAAAACCTACCAAACCTGTGCATTTTGAAAACTAGAGACCTAGGGGAATCCAATATGGGGTGACTTGTGGGGCTCTGACCAGGTTCTGTTACCCAGCATCCTTTGCAAACCTCAAAATGTTGCTAAAAAAACACATTTTCCTCACATTTTGGTGACAGAAAGTTCTGGAATCAGAGAGGAGCCACAAATTTCCTTCCACCCAGCGTTCCCCCAAGTCTCCCTATAAAAATGATACCTCACTAGTGTGGGTAGGCCTAGAACCCGCGACAGGAAATGCCCCAAAACGCAACGTGGACACATCACATTTTTGTGAAGAAAACCGAGGTGTTTTTTGCAAAGTGCCTACTTGTAGATTTTGGCCTCTAGCTCAGCCGGCAACTAGGGAACCTACCAAACCTATGCATTTTTGAAAACTAGAGACAGAGGGGAATCCAAGATGGGGTGACTTGTGGGGATCTGACCAGGTTTTGTTACCCAGAATCCTCTGCAAACCTCAAAATTTGGCTAAAAAAACACATTTTCCTCACATTTTGGTGACAGAAAGTTCTGGAATCAGAGAGGAGCAACAAAAATACTTCCACCCAGCGTTCCCCCACGTCTCCTGATAAACATGATACCTCACTTGTGTGGGTAGGCCTAGCGCCCGCGACAGGAAATGCCCCAAAATGCAACGTGCACACATCACATTTTTTTTAAAGAAAACAGAGGTGTTTTTTGCAAAGTGCCTACCTGTAGATTTTGGCCTCTAGCTCAGCTGGCCCCTAGGGAAACCTACCAAACCTGTGCATTTTTGAAAACTAGAGACCTAGGGGAATCCAAGATGGGGTGACTTGTGGGGCTCTGACCAGGTTCTGTTACCCAGAATCCTTTGCAAACCTCAAAATTTGGCTAAAAAAACATGTTTTCCTCACATTTCGGTGACAGAAAGTTCTGGAATCTGAGGGGAGCCACAAATTTCCTTCCACCCAGCGTTCCCCCAAGTCTCCCGATAAAAATGATACCTCACTTGTGTGGGTAGGCCTAGCGTCCGTGACAGTAAATGCCCCAAAACACAACGTGGACACATCACATTTTTTTAAAGAAAACAGAGGTGTTTTTTGCAAAGTGCCTACCTGTAGATTTTGGCCTCTAGCTCAGCCGGCACCTAGGGAAACCTACCAAACCTGTGCATTTTGAAAACTAGAGACCTAGGGGAATCCAATATGGGGTGACTTGTGGGGCTCTGACCAGGTTCTGTTACCCAGCATCCTTTGCAAACCTCAAAATGTTGCTAAAAAAACACATTTTCCTCACATTTTGGTGACAGAAAGTTCTGGAATCAGAGAGGAGCCACAAATTTCCTTCCACCCAGCGTTCCCCCAAGTCTCCCGATAAAAATGATACCTCACTTGTGTGGGTAGGCCTAGAACCCGCGACAGGAAATGCCCCAAAACGCAACGTGGACACATCACATTTTTGTAAAGAAAACCGAGGTGTTTTTTGCAAAGTGCCTACCTGTAGATTTTGGCCTCTAGCTCAGCCGGCACCTAGGGAACCTACCAAACCTATGCATTTTTGAAAACTAGAGACAGAGGGGAATCCAAGATGGGGTGACTTGTGGGGCTCTGACCAGGTTTTGTTACCCAGAATCCTTTGCAAACCTCAAAATTTGGCTAAAAAAACACATTTTCCTCACATTTTGGTGACAGAAAGTTCTGGAATCAGAGAGGAGCAACAAAAATACTTCCACCCAGCGTTCCCCCACGTCTCCTGATAAAAATGATACCTCACTTGTGTGGGTAGGCCTAGCGCCCGCGACAGGAAATGCCCCAAAACGCAACGTGCACACATCACATTTTTTTTAAAGAAAACAGAGGTGTTTTTTGCAAAGTGCCTACCTGTAGATTTTGGCCTCTAGCTCAGCCGGCCCCTAGGGAAACCTACCAAACCTGTGCATTTTTTAAAACTAGAGACCTAGGGGAATCCAAGATGGGGTGACTTGTGGGGCTCTGACCAGGTTCTGTTACCCAGAATCCTTTGCAAACCTCAAAATTTGGCTAAAAAAACATGTTTTCCTCACATTTCAGTGACAGAAAGTACTGGAATCTGAGGGGAGCCACAAATTTCCTTCCACCCAGCGTTCCCCCAAGTCTCCCGATAAAAATGATACCTCACTTGTGTGGGTAGGCCTAGCGCCCGTGACAGTAAATGCCCCAAAACACAACGTGGGCACATCACATTTTTTTTAAAGAAAACAGAGGTGTTTTTTGCAAAGTGCTTATCTGTAGATTTTGGCCTCTAGCTCAGCCGGCCACTAGGGAAACCTACCAAACCTGGGCATTTTTTAAAACTAGAGACCTAGGGGAATCCAATATGGGGTGCCTTGTGGGGCTCTGACCAGGTTCTGTTACCCAGAATCCTTTGCAAACCTCAAAATTTGGCTAAAAAAACATGTTTTCCTCACATTTCGGTGACAGAAAGTTCTGTAATCTGAGGGGAGCCACAAATTTCCTTCCACCCAGCGTTCCCCCAAGTCTCCCGATAAAAATGATGCCTCACTTGTGTGGGTAGGCCTAGCGTCCGTGACAGTAAATGCCCCAAAACACAACGTGGACACATCAAATTTTTTTAAAGAAAACAGAGGTGTTTTTTGCAAAGTGCCTACCTGTAGATTTTGGCCTCTAGCTCAGCCGGCACCTAGGGAAACCTACCAAACCTGTGCATTTTGAAAACTAGAGACCTAGGGGAATCCAATATGGGGTGACTTGTGGGGCTCTGACCAGGTTCTGTTACCCAGCATCCTTTGCAAACCTCAAAATGTTGCTAAAAAAACACATTTTCCTCACATTTTGGTGACAGAAAGTTCTGGAATCAGAGAGGAGCCACAAATTTCCTTCCACCCAGCGTTCCCCCAAGTCTCCCGATAAAAATGATACCTCACTTGTGTGGGTAGGCCTAGAACCCGCGACAGGAAATGCCCCAAAACGCAACGTGGACACATCACATTTTTCTAAAGAAAACCGAGGTGTTTTTTGCAAAGTGCCTACCTGTAGATTTTGGCCTCTAGCTCAGCCGGCACCTAGGGAACCTACCAAACCTATGCATTTTTTAAAACTAGAGACAGAGGGGAATCCAAGATGGGGTGACTTGTGGGGCTCTGACCAGGTTTTGTTACCCAGAATCCTCTGCAAACATCAAAATTTGGCAAAAAAAACACATTTTCCTCACATTTTGGTGACAGAAAGTTCTGGAATCAGAGAGGAGCAACAAAAATACTTCCACCCAGCGTTCCCCCACGTCTCCTGATAAAAATGATACCTCACTTGTGTGGGTAGGCCTAGCGCCCGCGACAGGAAATGCCCCAAAATGCAACGTGCACACATCACATTTTTTTTAAAGAAAACAGAGGTGTTTTTTGCAAAGTGCCTACCTGTAGATTTTGGCCTCTAGCTCAGCTGGCCCCTAGGGAAACCTACCAAACCTGTGCATTTTTGAAAACTAGAGACCTAGGGGAATCCAAGATGGGGTGACTTGTGGGGCTCTGACCAGGTTCTGTTACCCAGAATCCTTTGCAAACCTCAAAATTTGGCTAAAAAAACATGTTTTCCTCACATTTCGGTGACAGAAAGTTCTGGAATCTGAGGGGAGCCACAAATTTCCTTCCACCCAGCGTTCCCCCAAGTCTCCCGATAAAAATGATACCTCACTTGTGTGGGTAGGCCTAGCGTCCGTGACAGTAAATGCCCCAAAACACAACGTGGACACATCACATTTTTTTAAAGAAAACAGAGGTGTTTTTTGCAAAGTGCCTACCTGTAGATTTTGGCCTCTAGCTCAGCCGGCACCTAGGGAAACCTACCAAACCTGTGCATTTTGAAAACTAGAGACCTAGGGGAATCGAATATGGGGTGACTTGTGGGGCTCTGACCAGGTTCTGTTACCCAGCATCCTTTGCAAACCTCAAAATGTTGCTAAAAAAACACATTTTCCTCACATTTTGGTGACAGAAAGTTCTGGAATCAGAGAGGAGCCACAAATTTCCTTCCACCCAGCGTTCCCCCAAGTCTCCCGATAAAAATGATACCTCACTTGTGTGGGTAGGCCTAGAACCCGCGACAGGAAATGCCCCAAAACGCAACGTGGACACATCACATTTTTGTAAAGAAAACCGAGGTGTTTTTTGCAAAGTGCCTACCTGTAGATTTTGGCCTCTAGCTCAGCCGGCACCTAGGGAACCTACCAAACCTATGCATTTTTGAAAACTAGAGACAGAGGGGAATCCAAGATGGGGTGACTTGTGGGGCTCTGACCAGGTTTTGTTACCCAGAATCCTTTGCAAACCTCAAAATTTGGCTAAAAAAACACATTTTCCTCACATTTTGGTGACAGAAAGTTCTGGAATCAGAGAGGAGCAACAAAAATACTTCCACCCAGCGTTCCCCCACGTCTCCTGATAAAAATGATACCTCACTTGTGTGGGTAGGCCTAGCGCCCGCGACAGGAAATGCCCCAAAACGCAACGTGCACACATCACATTTTTTTTAAAGAAAACAGAGGTGTTTTTTGCAAAGTGCCTACCTGTAGATTTTGGCCTCTAGCTCAGCCGGCCCCTAGGGAAACCTACCAAACCTGTGCATTTTTGAAAACTAGAGACCTAGGGGAATCCAAGATGGGGTGACTTGTGGGGCTCTGACCAGGTTCTGTTACCCAGAATCCTTTGCAAACCTCAAAATTTGGCTAAAAAAACATGTTTTCCTCACATTTCAGTGACAGAAAGTACTGGAATCTGAGGGGAGCCACAAATTTCCTTCCACCCAGCGTTCCCCCAAGTCTCCCGATAAAAATGATACCTCACTTGTGTGGGTAGGCCTAGCGCCCGTGACAGTAAATGCCCCAAAACACAACGTGGGCACATCACATTTTTTTTAAAGAAAACAGAGGTGTTTTTTGCAAAGTGCTTATCTGTAGATTTTGGCCTCTAGCTCAGCCGGCCCCTAGGGAAACCTACCAAACCTGGGCATTTTTTAAAACTAGAGACCTAGGGGAATCCAATATGGGGTGCCTTGTGGGGCTCTGACCAGGTTCTGTTACCCAGAATCCTTTGCAAACCTCAAAATTTGGCTAAAAAAACATGTTTTCCTCACATTTCGGTGACAGAAAGTTCTGGAATCTGAGGGGAGCCACAAATTTCCTTCCACCCAGCGTTCCCCCAAGTCTCCCGATAAAAATGATACCTCACTTGTGTGGGTAGGCCTAGCGTCCGTGACAGTAAATGCCCCAAAACACAACGTGGACACATCACATTTTTTTAAAGAAAACAGAGGTGTTTTTTGCAAAGTGCCTACCTGTAGATTTTGGCCTCTAGCTCAGCCGGCACCTAGGGAAACCTACCAAACCTGTGCATTTTGAAAACTAGAGACCTAGGGGAATCCAATATGGGGTGACTTGTGGGGCTCTGACCAGGTTCTGTTACCCAGCATCCTTTGCAAACCTCAAAATGTTGCTAAAAAAACACATTTTCCTCACATTTTGGTGACAGAAAGTTCTGGAATCAGAGAGGAGCCACAAATTTCCTTCCACCCAGCGTTCCCCCAAGTCTCCCGATAAAAATGATACCTCACTTGTGTGGGTAGGCCTAGAACCCGCGACAGGAAATGCCCCAAAACGCAACGTGGACACATCACATTTTTGTAAAGAAAACCGAGGTGTTTTTTGCAAAGTGCCTACCTGTAGATTTTGGCCTCTAGCTCAGCCGGCACCTAGGGAACCTACCAAACCTATGCATTTTTGAAAACTAGAGACAGAGGGGAATCCAAGATGGGGTGCCTTGTGGGGCTCTGACCAGGTTTTGTTACCCAGAATCCTCTGCAAACCTCAAAATTTGGCTAAAAAAACACATTTTCCTCACATTTTGGTGACAGAAAGTTCTGGAATCAGAGAGGAGCAACAAAAATACTTCCACCCAGCGTTCCCCCACGTCTCCTGATAAAAATGATACCTCACTTGTGTGGGTAGGCCTAGCGCCCGCGACAGGAAATGCCCAAAACGCAACGTGCACACATCACATTTTTTTTAAAGAAAACAGAGGTGTTTTTTGCAAAGTGCCTACCTGTAGATTTTGGCCTCTAGCTCAGCCAGCCCCTAGGGAAACCTACCAAACCTGTGCATTTTTGAAAACTAGAGACCTAGGGGAATCCAAGATGGGGTGACTTGTGGGGCTCTGACCAGGTTCTGTTACCCAGAATCCTTTGCAAACCTCAAAATTTGGCTAAAAAAACATGTTTTCCTCACATTTCAGTGACAGAAAGTACTGGAATCTGAGGGGAGCCACAAATTTCCTTCCACCCAGCGTTCCCCCAAGTCTCCCGATAAAAATGATACCTCACTTGTGTGGGTAGGCCTAGCGCCCGTGACAGTAAATGCCCCAAAACACAACGTGGGCACATCACATTTTTTTTAAAGAAAACAGAGGTGTTTTTTGCAAAGTGCTTATCTGTAGATTTTGGCCTCTAGCTCAGCCGGCCCCTAGGGAAACCTACCAAACCTGGGCATTTTTGAAAACTAGAGACCTAGGGGAATCCAATATGGGGTGCCTTGTGGGGCTCTGACCAGGTTCTGTTACCCAGAATCCTTTGCAAACCTCAAAATGTGGCTAAAAAAACACATTTTCCTCACATTTTGGTGACAGAAAGTTCTGGAATCAGAGAGGAGCCACAAATTTCCTTCCACCCAGCGTTCCCCCAAGTCTCCTGATAAAAATGATACCTCACTTGTGTGGGTAGGCCTAGCACCCGCGACAGGAAATGCCCCAAAACTAGAGACCTAGGGGAATCCAAGATGGGGTGACTTGTGGGGCTCTGACCAGGTTCTGTTACCCAGAATCCTTTGCAAACCTCAAAATTTGGCTAAAAAAACATGTTTTCCTCACATTTTGGTGACAGAAAGTTCTGGAATCTGAGGGGAGCCACAAATTTCCTTCCACCCAGCATTCCCCCAAGTCTCCCGATAAAAATGATACCTCACTTGTGTGGGTAGGCCTAGCGCCCGTGACAGTAAATGCTCCAAAACGCAACGTGGACACATCACATTTTTTTTAAAGAAAACAGAGGTGTTTTTTGCAAAGTGCCTAACTGTAGATTTTGGCCTCTAGCTCAGCCGGCACCTAGGGAAACCAACCAAACCTGTGCATTTTTGAAAACTAGAGACCTAGGGGAATCCAAGATGGGTGACTTGTGGGGCTCTGACCAGGTTTTGTTACCCAGAATCCTTTGCAAACCTCAAAATTTGGCTAAAAAAACATGTTTTCCTCACATTTTGGTGACAGAAAGCTCTGGAATCAGAGAGGAGCCACAAATTTCCTTCCACCCAGCGTTCCCCCAAGTCTCCCGATAAAGATGACACCTCACTTGTGTGGGTAGGCCTATCGCCCGCGACAGGAAATGCCCCAAAATGCAACGTGGACACATCACATTTTTTTTAAAGAAAACAGAGGTGTTTTTTGCAAAGTGCCTAACTGTAGATTTTGGCCTCTAGCTCAGCCGGCACCTAGGGAAACCTACCAAACCTGTGCATTTTTGAAAACTAGAGACCTAAGGGAATCCAATATGGGGTGACTTGTGGGGCTCTGACCAGGTTCTGTTACCCAGAATCCTTTGCAAACCTCACAATGTAGCTACAAAAACACATTTTCCTCATATTTTGGTGACAGAAATTTCTGGAATCAGAGAGGAGCCACAAATTTCCTTCCACCCAGCGTTCCCCCAAGTCTCCTGATAAAAATGATACCTCACTTGTGTGGGTAGGCCTAGCACCCGCAACAGGAAATGCCCCAAAACGCAACGTGGACACATCACATTTTTTTAAAGAAAACAGAGGTGTTTTTTGCAAAGTGCCTACCTGTAGATTTTGGCCTCCAGCTCAGCCGGCACCTAGGGAAACCTACCAAACCTGTGCATTTTTAAAAACTAGAGACCTAGGGGAATCCAAGATGGGGTGACTTGTGGGGCTCTGACCAGGTTCTGTTACCCAGAATCCTTTGCAAACCTCAAAATGTTGCTAAAAAAACACATTTTCCTTACATTTTGGTGACAGAAAGTTCTGGAATCAGAGAGGAGCCACAAATTTCCTTCCACCCAGCGTTCCCCCAAGTCTCCCGATAAAAATGATACCTCACTTGTGTGGGTAGGCCTAGCACCCGCGACAGGAAATGCCCCAAAACGCAACGTGGATACATCACATTTTTTTAAAGAAAACAGAGGTGTTTTTTGCAAAGTGCCTACCTGTAGATTTTGGGCTCCAGCTCAGCCGGCACCTCGGGAAACCTACCAAACCTGTGCATTTTTGAAAACTAGAGACCTAGGGGAATCCAAGATGGGTGACTTGTGGGGCTCTGACCAGGTTTTGTTACCCAGAATCCTTTGCAAACCTCAAAATTTGGCTAAAAAAACATGTTTTCCTCACATTTTGGTGACAGAAAGCTCTGGAATCAGAGAGGAGCCACAAATTTCCTTCCACCCAGCGTTCCCCCAAGTCTCCCGATAAAGATGACACCTCACTTGTGTGGGTAGGCCTGGCGCCCGCGACAGGAAATGCCCCAAAACGCAATGTGGACACATCACATTTTTGAAAGAAAACAGAGGTGTTTTTTGCAAAGTGCCTACCTGTAGATTTTGGCCTCTAGCTCAGCCGGCACATAGGGAAACCTACCAAACCTGTGCATTTTTGAAAACTAGAGACCTAAGGGAATCCAAGATGGGGTGACTTGTGGGGCTCTGACCAGGTTCTGTTACCCAGAATCCTTTGCACACCTCAAAATTTGGCTAAAAAAACACATTTTCCTCACATTTTGGTGACAGAAAGTTCTGTAATCAGAGAGGAGCCACAAATGTCCTTCCACCCAGCGTTCCCCCAAGTCTCCCAATTATAATGATACCTCACTTGTGTGGGTAGGACTAGCGCCCACGAAAGGAAATGGCCCAAAACACAACGTGGACACATCACATTTTTTCATAGAAAACACTGCGTACCTTTGGATTTTGGCCTGTAGCTCAGCCGGCACCTGGGGAAACCTACCAAACCTGTGCATTTTTGAAAACTAGAGATCTAGGGGAATCCAAGATGGGGTGGCTTGTGGGGCTCTGACCAGGTTCTGTTACCCAGAATCCTTTGCAAACCTCAAAATGTGGCTAAAAAAACACATTTTCCTCACATTTTGGTGACAGAAAGTTCTGGAATCAGAGAGGAGACACAAATTTCCTTCCACCCAGCGTTCCCCAAAGTCTTCCGATAAAAATGATACCTCACTTGTGTGGGTAGGCCTAGCGCCCGCGACAGTAAATGCCCCAAAACACAACGTGGACACATCACATTTTTTTACAGAAAACAGAGTTGTTTTTTGCAAAGTGCCTACCTGTAGATTTTCGCCTCTAGCTCAGCCGGCACCTAGGGCAACCTACCAAACCTGTGCATTTTTTAAAACTAGAGACCTAGGGGAATGCAATATGGGGTGACTTGTGGGGCTCTGACGAGGTTCTGTTACCCAGAATCCTTTGCAAACCTCAAAATGTTGCTAAAAAACACATTTTCCTCACATTTTGGTGACAGAAAGTTCTGGAATCTGAGAGGAGCCACAAATCTCCTTCCACCCAGCGTTCCCCCAAGTCTCCCAATAAAAATGATACCTCACTTGTGTGGGTAGGACTAGCGCCCACGAAAGGAAATGGCCCAAAACACAACGTGGACACATCACATTTTTTCATAGAAAACAGTGCCTACCTTTGGATTTTGGCCTGTAGCTCAGCCGGCACCTGGGGAAACCTACCAAACTAGCGCATTTTTGAAAACTAGAGACTTAGGGGAATCCAAGATGGGGTGACTTGGGGGGCTCTGACCAGGTTTTGTTACCCAGAATCCTTTGCAAACCTCAAAATTTGGCTAAAAAAACATGTTTTCCTCACATTTTGGTGACAGAAAGCTCTGGAATCAGAGAGGAGCCACAAATTTCCTTCCACCCAGAGTTCCCCCAAGTCTCCCGATAAAGATGACACCTCACTTGTGTGGGTAGGCCTAGCGCCCGCGACAGGAAATGCCCCAAAATGCAACGTTCACACATCACATTTTTTTTAAAGAAAACAGAGGTGTTTTTTGCAAAGTGCCTACCTGTAGATTTTGGCCTCTAGCTCAGCCGGCACCTAGGGAAACCTACCAAACCTGTGCATTTTTGAAAACTAGAGACCTAGGGGAATCCAATATGGGGTGACTTGTGGGGCTCTGACCAGGTTCTGTTACCCAGAATCCTTTGCAAACCTCACAATGTAGCTACAAAAACACATTTTCCTCACATTTTGGTGACAGAAAGTTCTGGAATCAGAGAGGAGCCACAAATTTCCTTCCACCCAGCGTTCCCCCAAGTCTCCCGATAAAAATGATACCTCACTTGTGTGGGTAGGCCTAGCACCCGCGACAGGAAATGCCCCAAAATGCAACGTGGATACATCACATTTTTTTAAAGAAAACAGAGGTGTTTTTTGCAAAGTGCCTACCTGTAGATTTTGGGCTCCAGCTCAGCCGGCACCTAGGGAAACCTACCAAACCTGTGCATTTTTGAAAACTAGAGACCTAGGGGAATCCAAGATGGGTGACTTGTGGGGCTCTGACCAGGTTTTGTTACCCAGAATCCTTTGCAAACCTCAAAATTTGGCTAAAAAAACATGTTTTCCTCACATTTTGGTGACAGAAAGCTCTGGAATCAGAGAGGAGCCACAAATTTCCTTCCACCCAGCGTTCCCCCAAGTCTCCCGATAAAGATGACACCTCACTTGTGTGGGTAGGCCTGGCGCCCGCGACAGGAAATGCCCCAAAACGCAATGTGGACACATCACATTTTTGAAAGAAAACAGAGGTGTTTTTTGCAAAGTGCCTACCTGTAGATTTTGGCCTCTAGCTCAGCCGGCACATAGGGAAACCTACCAAACCTGTGCATTTTTGAAAACTAGAGACCTAAGGGAATCCAAGATGGGGTGACTTGTGGGGCTCTGACCAGGTTCTGTTACCCAGAATCCTTTGCACACCTCAAAATATGGCTAAAAAAACACATTTTCCTCACATTTTGGTGACAGAAAGTTCTGTAATCAGAGAGGAGCCACAAATTTCCTTCCACCCAGCGTTCCCCCAAGTCTCCCAATTATAATGATACCTCACTTGTGTGGGTAGGACTAGCGCCCACGAAAGGAAATGGCCCAAAACACAACGTGGACACATCACATTTTTTCATAGAAAACACTGCGTACCTTTGGATTTTGGCCTGTAGCTCAGCCGGCACCTGGGGAAACCTACCAAACCTGTGCATTTTTGAAAACTAGAGATCTAGGGGAATCCAAGATGGGGTGGCTTGTGGGGCTCTGACCAGGTTCTGTTACCCAGAATCCTTTGCAAACCTCAAAATGTGGCTAAAAAAACACATTTTCCTCACATTTTGGTGACAGAAAGTTCTGGAATCAGAGAGGAGACACAAATTTCCTTCCACCCAGCGTTCCCCAAAGTCTTCCGATAAAAATGATACCTCACTTGTGTGGGTAGGCCTAGCGCCCGCGACAGTAAATGCCCCAAAACACAACGTGGACACATCACATTTTTTTACAGAAAACAGAGTTGTTTTTTGCAAAGTGCCTACCTGTAGATTTTCGCCTCTAGCTCAGCCGGCACCTAGGGCAACCTACCAAACCTGTGCATTTTTTAAAACTAGAGACCTAGGGGAATGCAATATGGGGTGACTTGTGGGGCTCTGACGAGGTTCTGTTACCCAGAATCCTTTGCAAACCTCAAAATGTTGCTAAAAAACACATTTTCCTCACATTTTGGTGACAGAAAGTTCTGGAATCTGAGAGGAGCCACAAATCTCCTTCCACCCAGCGTTCCCCCAAGTCTCCCAATAAAAATGATACCTCACTTGTGTGGGTAGGACTAGCGCCCACGAAAGGAAATGGCCCAAAACACAACGTGGACACATCACATTTTTTCATAGAAAACAGTGCCTACCTTTGGATTTTGGCCTGTAGCTCTGCCGGCACCTGGGGAAACCTACCAAACTAGCGCATTTTTGAAAACTAGAGACCTAGGGGAATCCAAGATGGGGTGACTTGGGGGGCTCTGACCAGGTTTTGTTACCCAGAATCCTTTGCAAACCTCAAAATTTGGCTAAAAAAACATGTTTTCCTCACATTTTGGTGACAGAAAGCTCTGGAATCAGAGAGGAGCCACAAATTTCCTTCCACCCAGAGTTCCCCCAAGTCTCCCGATAAAGATGACACCTCACTTGTGTGGGTAGGCCTAGCGCCCGCGACAGGAAATGCCCCAAAATGCAACGTTCACACATCACATTTTTTTTAAAGAAAACAGAGGTGTTTTTTGCAAAGTGCCTACCTGTAGATTTTGGCCTCTAGCTCAGCCGGCACCTAGGGAAACCTACCAAACCTGTGCATTTTTGAAAACTAGAGACCTAGGGGAATCCAATATGGGGTGACTTGTGGGGCTCTGACCAGGTTCTGTTACCCAGAATCCTTTGCAAACCTCACAATGTAGCTACAAAAACACATTTTCCTCACATTTTGGTGACAGAAAGTTCTGGAATCAGAGAGGAGCCACAAATTTTCTTCCACCCAGCGTTCCCCCAAGTCTCTTGATAAAAATGATACCTCACTTGTGTGGGTAGGCCTAGCACCCGCGACAGGAAGTGCCCCAAAACGCAACGTGGACACATCACATTTTTTTAAAGAAAACAGAGGTGTTTTTTGCAAAGTGCCTACCTGTAGATTTTGGCCTCCAGCTCAGCCGGCACCTAGGGAAACCTACCAAACCTGTGCATTTTTGAAAACTAGAGACCTAGGGGAATCCAAGATGGGGTGACTTGTGGGGCTCTGACCAGGTTCTGTTACCCAGAATCATTTGCAAACCTCAAAATTTGGCAAAAAAAACATGTTTTCCTCACATTTCGGTGACAGAAAGTTCTGGAATCTGAGGGGAGCCACAAATTTCCTTCCACGCAGCGTTCCCCCAAGTCTCCCGATAAAAATGATACCTCACTTGTGTGTGTAGGCCTAGCGCCCGTGACAGTAAATGCCCCAAAACACAACGTGGACACATCACATTTTTTTAAAGAAAACAGAGGTGTTTTTTGCAAAGTGCCTACCTGTAGATTTTGGCCTCTAGCTCAGCCGGCACCTAGGGAAACCTACCAAACCTGTGCATTTTTTAAAACTAGAGACCTAGGGGAATGCAATATGGGGTGACTTGTGGGGCTCTGACCAGGTTCTTTTACCCAGAATCCTTTGCAAACCTCAAAATGTTGCTAAAAAAAACACATTTTCCTTACATTTTGGTGACAGAAAGTTCTGGAATCAGAGAGGAGCCACAAATTTCCTTCCACCCAGCGTTCCCCCAACTCTCCCGATAAAAATGATACCTCACTTGTGTGGGTAGGCCTAGCACCCGCGACAGGAAATGCCCCAATACGCAACGTGGACACATCACATTTTTTGAAAGAAAACAGAGGTGTTTTTTGCAAAGTGCCTACCTGTAGATTTTGGCCTCCAGCTCAGCCGGCACCTAGGGAAACCTACCAAATATGTGCATTTTTGGAAACTAGAGACCTAGGGGAATGCAATATGGGGTGACTTGTGGGGCTCTGACCAGGTTCTGTTACCCAGAATCCTTTGAAAACCTCAAAATTTGGCTAAAAAAACATGTTTTCCTCACATTTCGGTGACAGAAAGTTCTGGAATCTGAGGGGAGCCACAAATTTCCTTCCACCCAGCGTTCCCCCAAGTCTCCCGATAACTATGATACCTCACTTGTGTGTGTAGGCCTAGCGCCCGTGACAGTAAATGCCCCAAAACACAACGTGGACACATCACATTTTTAAAAAGAAAACAGAGGTGTTTTTTGCAAAGTGCCTACCTGTAGATTTTGGCCTCTAGCTCAGCCGGCACCTAGGGAAACCTACCAAACCTGTGCATTTTTGAAAACTAGAGACCTAGGGGAATGCAATATGGGGTGACTTGTGGGGCTCTGACCAGGTTCTGTTACCCAGAATCCTTTGCAAACCTCAAAATGTTGCTAAAAAAACACATTTTCCTTACATTTTGGTGACAGAAAGTTCTGGAATCAGAGAGGAGCCACAAATTTCCTTCCACCCAGCGTTCCCCCAAGTCTCCCGATAAAAATGATACCTCACTTTTGTGGGTAGGCCTAGCACCCGCGACAGGAAATGCCCCAAAACGCAACGTGGACACATCACATTTTTTTAAAGAAAACAGAGTTGTTTTTTGCAAAGTGCCTACCTGTAGATTTTGGCCTCTAGCTCAGCCGGCACCTAGGGAAACCTACCAAACCTATGCATTTTTGAAAACTAGAGACAGAGGGGAATCCAAGATGGGGTGATTTGTGGGGCTCTGACCAGGTTTTGTTACCAGGAATCCTTTGCAAACCTCAAAATGTTGCTAACAAAACACATTTTCCTCACATTTTGGTGACAGAAAGTTCTGGAATCAGAGAGGAGCCACAAATTTCCTTCCACCCAGCGTTCCCCCAAGTCTCCCGATAAAAATGATACCTCACTTGTGTGGGTAGGCCTGGCGCCCGCGACAGGAAATGCCCCAAAACGCAATGTGGACACATCACATTTTTGAAAGAAAACAGAGGTGTTTTTTGCAAAGTGCCTACCTGTAGATTTTGGCCTCTAGTTCAACCGGCACCTAGGGAAACCTATCAAACCTATGCATTTTTGAAAACTAGAGACAGAGGGGAATCCAAGATGGGGTGACTTGTGGGGCTCTGACCAGGTTTTGTTACCAGGAATCCTTTGCAAACCTCAAAATTTGGCTAAAAAAACACATTTTCCTCACATTCTGGTGACAGGAAGTTCTGGAATCAGAGACGAGACACACATTTCCTTCCACCCAGCGTTCCCCCAAGTCTCCCGATAAAAATGATACCTCACTTGTGTGGGTAGGCCTGGCGCCCGCGACAGGAAATGCCCCAAAACGCAATGTGGACACATCACATTTTTGAAAGAAAACAGAGGTGTTTTTTGCAAAGTGCCTACCTGTAGATTTTGGCCTCTAGCTCAGCCGGCACATAGGGAAACCTACCAAACCTGTGCATTTTTGAAAACTAGAGACCTAGGGGAATCCAAGATGGGGTGACTTGTGGGGCTCTGACCAGGTGCTGTTACCCAGAATCCTTTGCAAACCTCAAAATGTTGCTAAAAAAACACATTTTCCTCACATTTTGGTGACAGAAAGTTCTGGAATCAGAGAGGAGCCACAAATGTCCTTCCACCCAGCGTTCCCCCAAGTCTCCTGATAAAAATGATACCTCACTTGTGTGGGTAGGCCTAGCACCCGCGACAGGAAATGCCCCAAAACGCAACGTGGACACATCACATTTTTTTAAAGAAAACAGAGGTGTTTTTTGCAAAGTGCCTACCTGTAGATTTTGGCCTCTAGCTCAGCCGGCACCTAGGGAAACCTACCAAACCTATGCATTTTTTTAAACTAGAGACAGAGGAGAATCCAAGATGGGGTGACTTGTGGGGCTCTGACCAGGTTTTGTTACCAGGAATCCTTTGCAAACCTCAAAATGTTGCTAAAAAAACACATTTTCCTCACATTTTGGTGACAGAAAGTTCTGGAATCCGAGAGGAGCCACAAATTTCCTTCCACCCAGCATTCCCCCAAGTCTCCCGATAAAAATGATACCTCACTTGTGTGGGTAGGCCTAGCACCCGCGACAGGAAATGCCCCAAAACGCAACGTGGACACATCACATTTTTTTAAAGAAAAAAGAGGTGTTTTTTGCAAAGTGCCTACCTGTAGATTTGGCCTCTAGCTCAGCCGGCACCTAGGGAAACCTATCAAACCTATGCATTTTTGAAAACTAGAGACAGAGGGGAATCCAAGATGGGGTGACTTGTGGGGCTCTGACCAGGTTTTGTTACCAGGAATCCTTTGCAAACCTCAAAATTTGGCTAAAAAAACACATTTTCCTCACATTCTGGTGACAGGAAGTTCTGGAATCAGAGAGGAGCCACAAATTTCCTTCCACCCAGCGTTCCCCCAAGTCTCCCGATAAAAACGATACCTCACTTGTGTGGGTAGGCCTAGCACCCGCGACAGGAAATGCCCCAAAACGCAACGTGGACACATCACATTTTTTGAAAGAAAACAGAGGTGTTTTTTGCAAAGTGCCTACCTGTAGATTTTGGCCTCTAGCTCAGCCGGCACCTAGGGAAACCTACCAAACCTATGCATTTTTGAAAACTAGAGACAGAGGGGAATCCAAGATGGGGTGACTTGTGGGGCTCTGACCAGGTTTTGTTACCAGGAATCCTTTGCAAACCTCAAAATGTTGCTAACAAAACACATTTTCCTCACATTTTGGTGACAGAAAGTTCTGGAATCAGAGAGGAGCCACAAATTTCCTTCCACCCAGCGTTCCCCCAAGTCTCCAGATAAAAATGATACCTCACTTGTGTGGGTAGGCCTAGCACCCGCGACAGGAAATGCCCCAAAACGCAACGTGGACACATCACATTTTTTTAAAGAAAACAGAGGTGTTTTTTGCAAAGGGCCTACCTGTAGATTTTGGCCTCTAGCTCAGCCGGCACCTAGGGAAACCTATCAAACCTATGCATTTTTGAAAACTAGAGACAGAGGGGAATCCAAGATGGGGTGATTTGTGGGGCTCTGACCAGGTTTTGTTACCAGGAATCCTTTGCAAACCTCAAAATTTGGCTAAAAAAACACATTTTCCTCACATTTTGGTGACAGGAAGTTCTGGAATCAGAGAGGAGACACAAATTTCCTTCCACCCAGCGTTCCCCCAAGTCTCCCGATAAAAATGATACCTCACTTGTGTGGGTAGGCCTGGCGCCCGCGACAGGAAATGCCCCAAAACGCAATGTGGACACATCACATTTTTGAAAGAAAACAGAGGTGTTTTTTGCAAAGTGCCTACCTGTAGATTTTGGCCTCTAGCTCAGCCGGCACCTAGGGAAACCTACCAAACCTGTGCATTTTTGAAAACTAGAGACCTAGGGGAATCCAATATGGGGTGACTTGTGGGGCTCTGACCAGGTTCTGTTACCCAGCATCCTTTGCAAACCTCACAATGTAGCTACAAAAACACATTTTCCTCACATTTTGGTGACAGAAAGTTCTGGAATCAGAGAGGAGCCACAAATTTCCTTCCACCCAGCGTTCCCCCAAGTCTCTTGATAAAAATGATACCTCACTTGTATGGGTAGGCCTAGCACCCGCGACAGGAAATGCCCCAAAACGCAACATGGACACATCACATTTTTTTAAAGAAAACAGAGGTGTTTTTTGCAAAGTGCCTACCTGTAGATTTTGGCCTCCAGCTCAGCCGGCACCTAGGGAAACCTACCAAACCTGTGCACTTTTGAAAACTATAGACCTAGGGGAATCCAAGATGGGGTGACTTGTGGGGCTCTGACCAGGTTCTGTTACCCAGAATCATTTGCAAACCTCAAAATTTGGCAAAAAAAACATGTTTTCCTCACATTTCGGTGACAGAAAGTTCTGGAATCTGAGGGGAGCCACAAATTTCCTTCCACGCAGCGTTCCCCCAAGTCTCCCGATAAAAATGATACCTCACTTGTGTGTGTAGGCCTAGCGCCCGTGACAGTAAATGCCCCAAAACACAACGTGGACACATCACATTTTTTAAAAGAAAACAGAGGTGTTTTTTGCAAAGTGCCTACCTGTAGATTTTGGCCTCTAGCTCAGCCGGCACCTAGGGAAACCTACCAAACCTGTGCATTTTTTAAAACTAGAGACCTAGGGGAATGCAATATGGGGTGACTTGTGGGGCTCTGACCAGGTTCTTTTACCCAGAATCCTTTGCAAACCTCAAAATGTTGCTAAAAAACACATTTTCCTTACATTTTGGTGACAGAAAGTTCTGGAATCAGAAAGGAGCCACAAATTTCCTTCCACCCAGCGTTCCCCCAACTCTCCCGATAAAAATGATACCTCACTTGTGTGGGTAGGCCTAGCACCCGCGACAGGAAATGCCCCAAAACGCAACGTGGACACATCACATTTTTTGAAAGAAAACAGAGGTGTTTTTTGCAAAGTGCCTACCTGTAGATTTTGGCCTCCAGCTCAGCCGGCACCTAGGGAAACCTACCAAACCTGTGCATTTTTGAAAACTAGAGACCTAGGGGAATGCAATATGGGGTGACTTGTGGGGCTCTGACCAGGTTCTGTTACCCAGAATCCTTTGCAAACCTCAAAATTTGGCTAAAAAAACATGTTTTCCTCACATTTCGGTGACAGAAAGTTCTGGAATCTGAGGGGAGCCACAAATTTCCTTCCACCCAGCGTTCCCCCAAGTCTCCCGATAACAATGATACCTCACTTGTGTGTGTAGGCCTAGCGCCCGTGACAGTAAATGCCCCAAAACACAACGTGGACACATCACATTTTTAAAAAGAAAACAGAGGTGTTTTTTGCACAGTGCCTACCTGTAGATTTTGGCCTCTAGCTCAGCCGGCACCTAGGGAAACCTACCAAACCTGTGCATTTTTGAAAACTAGAGACCTAGGGGAATGCAATATGGGGTGACTTGTGGGGCTCTGACCAGGTTCTGTTACCCAGAATCCTTTGCAAACCTCAAAATGTTGCTAAAAAAAAACACATTTTCCTTACATTTTGGTGACAGAAAGTTCTGGAATCAGAGAGGAGCCACAAATTTCCTTCCACCCAGCGTTCCCCCAAGTCTCCCGATAAAAATGATACCTCACTTGTGTGGGTAGGCCTAGCACCCGCGACAGGAAATGCCCCAAAACGCAACGTGGACACATCACATTTTTTTAAAGAAAACAGAGTTGTTTTTTGCAAAGTGCCTACCTGTAGATTTTGGCCTCTAGCTCAGCCGGCACCTAGGGAAACCTACCAAACCTATGCATTTTTGAAAACTAGAGACAGAGGGGAATCCAAGATGGGGTGATTTGTGGGGCTCTGACCAGGTTTTGTTACCAGGAATCCTTTGCAAACCTCAAAATGTTGCTAACAAAACACATTTTCCTCACATTTTGGTGACAGAAAGTTCTGGAATCAGAGAGGAGCCACAAATTTCCTTCCACCCAGCGTTCCCCCAAGTCTCCCGATAAAAATGATACCTCACTTGTGTGGGTAGGCCTGGCGCCCGCGACAGGAAATGCCCCAAAACGCAATGTGGACACATCACATTTTTGAAAGAAAACAGAGGTGTTTTTTGCAAAGTGCCTACCTGTAGATTTTGGCCTCCAGCTCAACCGGCACCTAGGGAAACCTATCAAACCTATGCATTTTTGAAAACTAGAGACAGAGGGGAATCCAAGATGGGGTGACTTGTGGGGCTCTGACCAGGTTTTGTTACCAGGAATCCTTTGCAAACCTCAAAATTTGGCTAAAAAAACACATTTTCCTCACATTCTGGTGACAGGAAGTTCTGGAATCAGAGACGAGACACACATTTCCTTCCACCCAGCGTTCCCCCAAGTCTCCCGATAAAAATGATACCTCACTTGTGTGGGTAGGCCTGGCGCCCGCGACAGGAAATGCCCCAAAACGCAACGTGGACACATCACATTTTTGAAAGAAAACAGAGGTGTTTTTTGCAAAGTGCCTACCTGTAGATTTTGGCCTCCAGCTCAGCCGGCACCTAGGGAAACCTACCAAACCTGTGCATTTTTGAAAACTATAGACCTAGGGGAATCCAAGATGGGGTGACTTGTGGGGCTCTGACCAGGTTCTGTTACCCAGAATCATTTGCAAACCTCAAAATTTGGCAAAAAAAACATGTTTTCCTCACATTTCGGTGACAGAAAGTTCTGGAATCTGAGGGGAGCCACAAATTTCCTTCCACGCAGCGTTCCCCCAAGTCTCCCGATAAAAATGATACCTCACTTGTGTGTGTAGGCCTAGCGCCCGTGACAGTAAATGCCCCAAAACACAACGTGGACACATCACATTTTTTAAAAGAAAACAGAGGTGTTTTTTGCAAAGTGCCTACCTGTAGATTTTGGCCTCTAGCTCAGCCGGCACCTAGGGAAACCTACCAAACCTGTGCATTTTTTAAAACTAGAGACCTAGGGGAATGCAATATGGGGTGACTTGTGGGGCTCTGACCAGGTTCTTTTACCCAGAATCCTTTGCAAACCTCAAAATGTTGCTAAAAAACACATTTTCCTTACATTTTGGTGACAGAAAGTTCTGGAATCAGAAAGGAGCCACAAATTTCCTTCCACCCAGCGTTCCCCCAACTCTCCCGATAAAAATGATACCTCACTTGTATGGGTAGGCCTAGCACCCGCGACAGGAAATGCCCCAAAACGCAACGTGGACACATCACATTTTTTGAAAGAAAACAGAGGTGTTTTTTGCAAAGTGCCTACCTGTAGATTTTGGCCTCCAGCTCAGCCGGCACATAGGGAAATCTACCAAACCTGTGCATTTTTGAAAACTAGAGACCTAGGGGAATGCAATATGGGGTGACTTGTGGGGCTCTGACCAGGTTCTGTTACCCAGAATCCTTTGCAAACCTCAAAATTTGGCTAAAAAAACATGTTTTCCTCACATTTCGGTGACAGAAAGTTCTGGAATCTGAGGGGAGCCACAAATTTCCTTCCACCCAGCGTTCCCCCAAGTCTCCCGATAACAATGATACCTCACTTGTGTGTGTAGGCCTAGCGCCCGTGACAGTAAATGCCCCAAAACACAACGTGGACACATCACATTTTTAAAAAGAAAACAGAGGTGTTTTTTGCAAAGTGCCTACCTGTAGATTTTGGCCTCTAGCTCAGCCGGCACCTAGGGAAACCTACCAAACCTGTGCATTTTTTAAAACTAGAGACCTAGGGGAATGCAATATGGGGTGACTTGTGGGGCTCTGACCAGGTTCTGTTACCCAGAATCCTTTGCAAACCTCAAAATGTTGCTAAAAAAAAACACATTTTCCTTACATTTTGGTGACAGAAAGTTCTGGAATCAGAGAGGAGCCACAAATTTCCTTCCACCCAGCGTTCCCCCAAGTCTCCCGATAAAAATGATACCTCACTTGTGTGGGTAGGCCTAGCACCCGCGACAGGAAATGCCCCAAAACGCAACGTGGATACATCACATTTTTTTAAAGAAAACAGAGTTGTTTTTTGCAAAGTGCCTACCTGTAGATTTTGGCCTCTAGCTCAGCCGGCACCTAGGGAAACCTACCAAACCTATGCATTTTTGAAAACTAGAGACAGAGGGGAATCCAAGATGGGGTGATTTGTGGGGCTCTGACCAGGTTTTGTTACCAGGAATCCTTTGCAAACCTCAAAATGTTGCTAAAAAAACACATTTTCCTCACATTTTGGTGACAGAAAGTTCTGGAATCAGAGAGGAGCCACAAATTTCCTTCCACCCAGCGTTCCCCCAAATCTCCCGATAAAAATGATACCTCACTTGTGTGGGTAGGCCTGGCGCCCGCGACAGGAAATGCCCCAAAACGCAACGTGGACACATCACATTTTTGAAAGAAAACAGAGGTGTTTTTTGCAAAGTGCCTACCTGTAGATTTTGGCCTCTAGCTCAGCCGGCACATAGGGAAACCTACCAAACCTGTGCATTTTTGAAAACTAGAGACCTAGGGGAATCCAAGATGGGGTGAGTTGTGGGGCTCTGACCAGGTTCTGTTACCCAGAATCCTTTGCAAACCTTAAAATGTTGCTAAAAAAACACATTTTCCTCACATTTTGGTGACAGAAAGTTCTGGAATCAGAGAGGAGCCACAAATGTCCTTCCACCCAGCGTTCCCCCAAGTCTCCTGATAAAAATGATACCTCACTTGTGTGGGTAGGCCTAGCACCCGCGACAGGAAATGCCCCAAAATGCAACGTGGACACATCACATTTTTTGAAAGAAAACCGAGGTGTTTTTTGCAAAGTGCCTACCTGTAGATTTTGGCCTCTAGCTCAGCCGGCACCTAGGGAAACCTACCAAACCTATGCATTTTTTAAAACTAGAGACAGAGGAGAATCCAAGATGGGGTGACTTGTGGGGCTCTGACCAGGTTTTGTTACCAGGAATCCTTTGCAAACCTCAAAATGTTGCTAAAAAAACACATTTTCCTCACATTTTGGTGACAGAAAGTTCTGGAATCAGAGAGGAGCCACAAATTTCCTTCCACCCAGCATTCCCCCAAGTCTCCCGATAAAAATGATACCTCACTTGTGTGGGTAGGCCTAGCACCCGCGACAGGAAATGCCCCAAAACGCAACGTGGACACATCACATTTTTTTAAAGAAAACAGAGGTGTTTTTTGCAAAGTGCCTACCTGTAGATTTGGCCTCTAGCTCAGCCGGCACCTAGGGAAACCTATCAAACCTATGCATTTTTGAAAACTAGAGACAGAGGGGAATCCAAGATGGGGTGACTTGTGGGGCTCTGACCAGGTTTTGTTACCAGGAATCCTTTGCAAACCTCAAAATTTGGCTAAAAAAACACATTTTCCTCACATTCTGGTGACAGGAAGTTCTGGAATCAGAGAGGAGCCACAAATTTCCTTCCACCCAGCGTTACCCCAAGTCTCCCGATAAAAATGATACCTCACTTGTGTGGGTAGGCCTGGCGCCCGCGACAGGAAATGCCCCAAAACGCAACGTGGACACATCACATTTTTGAAAGAAAACAGAGGTGTTTTTTGCAAAGTGCCTACCTGTAGATTTTGGCCTCTAGCTCAGCCGGCACATAGGGAAACCTACCAAACCTGTGCATTTTTGAAAACTAGAGACCTAGGGGAATCCAAGATGGGGTGACTTGTGGGGCTCTGACCAGGTTCTGTTACCCAGAATCCTTTGCAAACCTCAAAATGTTGCTAAAAAAACACATTTTCCTCACATTTTGGTGACAGAAAGTTCTGGAATCACAGAGGAGCCACAAATTTCCTTCCACCCAGCGTTCCCCCAAGCTCCCGATAAAAATGATACCTCACTTGTGTGGGTAGGCCTAGCACCCGCGTCAGGAAATGCCACAAAACGCAACGTGGACACATCACATTTTTTTAAAGAAAACAGAGGTGTTTTTTGCTAAGTGCCTACCTGTAGATTTTGGCCTCTAGCTCAGCCGGCACCTAGGGAAACCTACCAAACCTATGCATTTTTGAAAACTAGAGACAGAGGGGAATCCAAGATGGGGTGATTTGTGGGGCTCTGACCAGGTTTTGTTACCAGGAATCCTTTGCAAACCTCAAAATGTTGCTAACAAAACACATTTTCTTCACATTTTGGTGACAGAAAGTTCTGGAATCAGAGAGGAGCCACAAATTTCCTTCCACCCAGCGTTCCCCCAAGTCTCCAGATAAAAATGATACCTCACTTGTGTGGGTAGGTCTAGCACCCGCGACAGGAAATGCCTCAAAACGCAACGTGGACACATCACATTTTTTTAAAGAAAACAGAGGTGTTTTTTGCAAAGTGCCTACCAGTAGATTTTGGCCTCTAGCTCAACCGGCACCTAGGGAAACCTATCAAACCTATGCATTTTTGAAAACTAGAGACAGAGGGGAATCCAAGATGGGGTGACTTGTGGGGCTCTGACCAGGGTTTGTTACCAGGAATCCTTTGCAAACCTCAAAATTTGGCTAAAAAAACACATTTTCCTCACATTCTGGTGACAGGAAGTTCTGGAATCAGAGAGGAGACACACATTTCCTTCCACCCAGCGTTCCCCCAAGTCTCCCGATAAAAATGATACCTCACTTGTGTGGGTAGGCCTGGCGCCCGCGACAGGAAATGCCCCAAAACGCAATGTGGACACATCACATTTTTGAAAGAAAACAGAGGTGTTTTTTGCAAAGTGCCTACCTGTAGATTTTGGCCTCTAGCTCAGCCGGCACATAGGGAAACCTACCAAACCTGTGCATTTTTGAAAACTAGAGACCTAGGGGAATCCAAGATGGGGTGACTTGTGGGGCTCTGACCAGGTTCTGTTACCCAGAATCCTTTGCAAACCTCAAAATGTTGCTAAAAAAACACATTTTCCTCACATTTTGGTGACAGAAAGTTCTGGAATCAGAGAGGAGCCACAAATGTCCTTCCACCCAGCGTTCCCCCAAGTCTCCTGATAAAAATGATACCTCACTTGTGTGGGTAGGCCTAGCACCCGCGACAGGAAATGCCCCAAAACGCAACGTGGACACATCACATTTTTTGAAAGAAAACAGAGGTGTTTTTTGCAAAGTGCCTACCTGTAGATTTTGGCCTCTAGCTCAGCCGGCACCTAGGGAAACCTACCAAACCTATGCATTTTTTAAAACTAGAGACAGAGGAGAATCCAAGATGGGGTGACTTGTGGGGCTCTGACCAGGTTTTGTTACCAGGAATCCTTTGCAAACCTCAAAATGTTGCTAAAAAAACACATTTTCCTCACATTTTGGTGACAGAAAGTTCTGGAATCAGAGAGGAGCCACAAATTCCCTTCCACCCAGCATTCCCCCAAGTCTCCCGATAAAAATGATACCTCACTTGTGTGGGTAGGCCTAGCACCCGCGACAGGAAATGCCCCAAAACGCAACGTGGACACATCACATTTTTTTAAAGAAAACAGAGGTGTTTTTTGCAAAGTGCCTACCTGTAGATTTGGCCTCTAGCTCAGCCGGCACCTAGGGAAACCTATCAAACCTATGCATTTTTGAAAACTAGAGACAGAGGGGAATCCAAGATGGGGTGACTTGTGGGGCTCTGACCAGGTTTTGTTACCAGGAATCCTTTGCAAACCTCAAAATTTGGCTAAAAAAACACATTTTCCTCACATTCTGGTGACAGGAAGTTCTGGAATCAGAGAGGAGCCACAAATTTCCTTCCACCCAGCGTTACCCCAAGTCTCCCGATAAAAATTATACCTCACTTGTGTGGGTAGGCCTGGCGCCCGTGACAGGAAATGGCCCAAAACGCAACGTGGACACATCACATTTTTGAAAGAAAACAGAGGTGTTTTTTGCAAAGTGCCTACCTGTAGATTTTGGCCTCTAGCTCAGCCGGCACATAGGGAAACCTACCAAACCTGTGCATTTTTGAAAACTAGAGACCTAGGGGAATCCAAGATGGGGTGACTTGTGGGGCTCTGACCAGGTTCTGTTACCAAGAATCCTTTGCGAACCTCAAAATGTTGCTAAAAAAACACATTTTCCTCACATTTTGGTGACAGAAAGTTCTGGAATCACAGAGGAGCCACAAATTTCCTTCCACCCAGCGTTCCCCCAAGCTCCCGATAAAAATGATACCTCACTTGTGTGGGTAGGCCTAGCACCCGCGTCAGGAAATGCCACAAAACGCAACGTGGACACATCACATTTTTTGAAAGAAAACAGAGGTGTTTTTTGCAAAGTGCCTACCTGTAGATTTTGGCCTCTAGCTCAGCCGGCACCTAGGGAAACCTACCAAACCTATGCATTTTTGAAAACTAGAGACAGAGGGGAATCCAAGATGGGGTGATTTGTGGGGCTCTGACCAGGTTTTGTTACCAGGAATCCTTTGCAAACCTCAAAATGTTGCTAACAAAACACATTTTCTTCACATTTTGGTGACAGAAAGTTCTGGAATCAGAGAGGAGCCACAAATTTCCTTCCACCCAGCGTTCCCCCAAGTCTCCAGATAAAAATGATACCTCACTTGTGTGGGTAGGTCTAGCACCCGCGACAGGAAATGCCCCAAAACGCAACGTGGACACATCACATTTTTTTAAAGAAAACAGAGGTGTTTTTTGCAAAGTGCCTACCAGTAGATTTTGGCCTCTAGCTCAACCGGCACCTAGGGAAACCTATCAAACCTATGCATTTTTGAAAACTAGAGACAGAGGGGAATCCAAGATGGGGTGACTTGTGGGGCTCTGACCAGGGTTTGTTACCAGGAATCCTTTGCAAACCTCAAAATTTGGCTAAAAAAACACATTTTCCTCACATTCTGGTGACAGGAAGTTCTGGAATCAGAGAGGAGACACACATTTCCTTCCACCCAGCGTTCCCCCAAGTCTCCCGATAAAAATGATACCTCACTTGTGTGGGTAGGCCTGGCGCCCGCGACAGGAAATGCCCCAAAACGCAATGTGGACACATCACATTTTTGAAAGAAAACAGAGGTGTTTTTTGCAAAGTGCCTACCTGTAGATTTTGGCCTCTAGCTCAGCCGGCACATAGGGAAACCTACCAAACCTGTGCATTTTTGAAAACTAGAGACCTAGGGGAATCCAAGATGGGGTGACTTGTGGGGCTCTGACCAGGTTCTGTTACCCAGAATCCTTTGCAAACCTCAAAATGTTGCTAAACAAACACATTTTCCTCACATTTTGGTGACAGAAAGTTCTGGAATCAGAGAGGAGCCACAAATGTCCTTCCACCCAGCGTTCCCCCAAGTCTCCTGATAAAAATGATACCTCACTTGTGTGGGTAGGCCTAGCACCCGCGACAGGAAATGCCCCAAAACGCAACGTGGACACATCACATTTTTTGAAAGAAAACAGAGGTGTTTTTTGCAAAGTGCCTACCTGTAGATTTTGGCCTCTAGCTCAGCCGGCACCTAGGGAAACCTACCAAACCTATGCATTTTTTAAAACTAGAGACAGAGGAGAATCCAAGATGGGGTGACTTGTGGGGCTCTGACCAGGTTTTGTTACCAGGAATCCTTTGCAAACCTCAAAATGTTGCTAAAAAAACACATTTTCCTCACATTTTGGTGACAGAAAGTTCTGGAATCAGAGAGGAGCCACAAATTTCCTTCCACCCAGCATTCCCCCAAGTCTCCCGATAAAAATGATACCTCACTTGTGTGGGTAGGCCTAGCACCCGCGACAGGAAATGCCCCAAAACGCAACGTGGACACATCACATTTTTTTAAAGAAAACAGAGGTGTTTTTTGCAAAGTGCCTACCTGTAGATTTGGCCTCTAGCTCAGCCGGCACCTAGGGAAACCTATCAAACCTATGCATTTTTTAAAACTAGAGACAGAGGGGAATCCAAGATGGGGTGACTTGTGGGGCTCTGACCAGGTTTTGTTACCAGGAATCCTTTGCAAACCTCAAAATTTGGCTAAAAAAACACATTTTCCTCACATTCTGGTGACAGGAAGTTCTGGAATCAGAGAGGAGCCACAAATTTCCTTCCACCCAGCGTTACCCCAAGTCTCCCGATAAAAATTATACCTCACTTGTGTGGGTAGGCCTGGCGCCCGTGACAGAAAATGCCCCAAAACGCAACGTGGACACATCACATTTTTGAAAGAAAACAGAGGTGTTTTTTGCAAAGTGCCTACCTGTAGATTTTGGCCTCTAGCTCAGCCGGCACATAGCGAAACCTACCAAACCTGTGCATTTTTGAAAACTAGAGACCTAGGGGAATCCAAGATGGGTTGACTTGTGGGGCTCTGACCAGGTTCTGTTACCAAGAATCCTTTGCGAACCTCAAAATGTTGCTAAAAAAACAAATTTTCCTCACATTTTGGTGACAGAAAGTTCTGGAATCACAGAGGAGCCACAAATTTCCTTCCACCCAGCGTTCCCCCAAGCTCCCGATAAAAATGATACCTCACTTGTGTGGGTAGGCCTAGCACCCGCGTCAGGAAATGCCACAAAACGCAACGTGGACACATCACATTTTTTGAAAGAAAACAGAGGTGTTTTTTGCAAAGTGCCTACCTGTAGATTTTGGCCTCTAGCTCAGCCGGCACCTAGGGAAACCTACCAAACCTATGCATTTTTGAAAACTAGAGACAGAGGGGAATCCAAGATGGGGTGATTTGTGGGGCTCTGACCAGGTTTTGTTACCAGGAATCCTTTGCAAACCTCAAAATGTTGCTAACAAAACACATTTTCCTCACATTTTGGTGACAGAAAGTTCTGGAATCAGAGAGGAGCCACAAATTTCCTTCCACCCAGCGTTTCCCCAAGTCTCCAGATAAAAATGATACCTCACTTGTGTGGGTAGGTCTAGCACCCGTGACAGGAAATGCCCCAAAACGCAACGTGGACACATCACATTTTTTTAATGAAAACAGAGGTGTTTTTTGCAAAGTGCCTACCAGTAGATTTTGGCCTCTAGCTCAACCGGCACCTAGGGAAACCTATCAAACCTATGCATTTTTGAAAACTAGAGACAGAGGGGAATCCAAGATGGGGTGACTTGTGGGGCTCTGACCAGGGTTTGTTACCAGGAATCCTTTGCAAACCTCAAAATTTGGCTAAAAAAAATCATTTTCCTCACATTCTTGTGACAGGAAGTTCTGGAATCAGAGAGGAGACACACATTTCCTTCCACCCAGCGTTCCCGCAAGTCTCCCGATAAAAATGATACCTCACTTGTGTGGGTAGGCCTGGCGCCCGCGACAGGAAATGCCCCAAAACGCAATGTGGACACATCACATTTTTGAAAGAAAACAGAGGTGTTTTTTGCAAAGTGCCTACCTGTAGATTTTGGCCTCCAGCTCAACCGGCACCTAGGGAAACCTATCAAACCTATGCATTTTTGAAAACTAGAGACAGAGGGGAATCCAAGATGGGGTGACTTGTGGGGCTCTGACCAGGTTTTGTTACCAGGAATCCTTTGCAAACCTCAAAATTTGGCTAAAAAAACACATTTTCCTCACATTCTGGTGACAGGAAGTTCTGGAATCAGATACGAGACACACATTTCCTTCCACCCAGCGTTCCCCCAAGTCTCCCGATAAAAATGATACCTCACTTGTGTGGGTAGGCCTGGCGCCCGCGACAGGAAATGCCCCAAAACGCAACGTGGACACATCACATTTTTGAAAGAAAACAGAGGTGTTTTTTGCAAAGTGCCTACCTGTAGATTTTGGCCTCCAGCTCAGCCGGCACCTAGGGAAACCTACCAAACCTGTGCATTTTTGAAAACTATAGACCTAGGGGAATCCAAGATGGGGTGACTTGTGGGGCTCTGACCAGGTTCAGTTACCCAGAATCATTTGCAAACCTCAAAATTTGGCAAAAAAAACATGTTTTCCTCACATTTCGGTGACAGAAAGTTCTGGAATCTGAGGGGAGCCACAAATTTCCTTCCACGCAGCGTTCCCCCAAGTCTCCCGATAAAAATGATACCTCACTTGTGTGTGTAGGCCTAGCGCCCGTGACAGTAAATGCCCCAAAACACAACGTGGACACATCACATTTTTTAAAAGAAAACAGAGGTGTTTTTTGCAAAGTGCCTACCTGTAGATTTTGGCCTCTAGCTCAGCCGGCACCTAGGGAAACCTACCAAACCTGTGCATTTTTTAAAACTAGAGACCTAGGGGAATGCAATATGGGGTGACTTGTGGGGCTCTGACCAGGTTCTTTTACCCAGAATCCTTTGCAAACCTCAAAATGTTGCTAAAAAACACATTTTCCTTACATTTTGGTGACAGAAAGTTCTGGAATCAGAAAGGAGCCACAAATTTCCTTCCACCCAGCGTTCCCCCAACTCTCCCGATAAAAATGATACCTCACTTGTGTGGGTAGGCCTAGCACCCGCGACAGGAAATGCCCCAAAACGCAACGTGGACACATCACATTTTTTGAAAGAAAACAGAGGTGTTTTTTGCAAAGTGCCTACCTGTAGATTTTGGCCTCCAGCTCAGCCGGCACCTAGGGAAACCTACCAAACCTGTGCATTTTTGAAAACTAGAGACCTAGGGGAATGCAATATGGGGTGACTTGTGGGGCTCTGACCAGGTTCTGTTACCCAGAATCCTTTGCAAACCTCAAAATTTGGCTAAAAAAACATGTTTTCCTCACATTTCGGTGACAGAAAGTTCTGGAATCTGAGGGGAGCCACAAATTTCCTTCCACCCAGCGTTCCCCCAAGTCTCCCGATAACAATGATACCTCACTTGTGTGTGTAGGCCTAGCGCCCGTGACAGTAAATGCCCCAAAACACAACGTGGACACATCACATTTTTAAAAAGAAAACAGAGGTGTTTTTTGCAAAGTGCCTACCTGTAGATTTTGGCCTCTAGCTCAGCCGGCACCTAGGGAAACCTACCAAACCTGTGCATTTTTTAAAACTAGAGACCTAGGGGAATGCAATATGGGGTGACTTGTGGGGCTCTGACCAGGTTCTGTTACCCAGAATCCTTTGCAAACCTCAAAATGTTGCTAAAAAAAAACAAATTTTCCTTACATTTTGGTGACAGAAAGTTCTGGAATCAGAGAGGAGCCACAAATTTCCTTCCACCCAGCGTTCCCCCAAGTCTCCCGATAAAAATGATACCTCACTTGTGTGGGTAGGCCTAGCACCCGCGACAGGAAATGCCCCAAAACGCAACGTGGACACATCACATTTTTTGAAAGAAAACAGAGTTGTTTTTTGCAAAGTGCCTACCTGTAGATTTTGGCCTCTAGCTCAGCCGGCACCTAGGGAAACCTACCAAACCTATGCATTTTTTAAAACTAGAGACAGAGGGGAATCCAAGATGGGGTGATTTGTGGGGCTCTGACCAGGTTTTGTTACCAGGAATCCTTTGCAAACCTCAAAATGTTGCTAAAAAAACACATTTTCCTCACATTTTGGTGACAGAAAGTTCTGGAATCAGAGAGGAGCCACAAATTTCCTTCCACCCAGCGTTCCCCCAAGTCTCCCGATAAAAATGATACCTCACTTGTGTGGGTAGGCCTGGCGCCCGCGACAGGAAATGCCCCAAAACGCAACGTGGACACATCACATTTTTGAAAGAAAACAGAGGTGTTTTTTGCAAAGTGCCTACCTGTAGATTTTGGCCTCTAGCTCAGCCGGCACATAGGGAAACCTACCAAACCTGTGCATTTTTGAAAACTAGAGACCTAGGGGAATCCAAGATGGGGTGACTTGTGGGGCTCTGACCAGGTTCTGTTACCAAGAATCCTTTGCGAACCTCAAAATGTTGCTAAAAAAACACATTTTCCTCACATTTTGGTGACAGAAAGTTCTGGAATCACAGAGGAGCCACAAATTTCCTTCCACCCAGCGTTCCCCCAAGCTCCCGATAAAAATGATACCTCACTTGTGTGGGTAGGCCTAGCACCCGCGTCAGGAAATGCCACAAAACGCAACGTGGACACATCACATTTTTTGAAAGAAAACAGAGGTGTTTTTTGCAAAGTGCCTACCTGTAGATTTTGGCCTCTAGCTCAGCCGGCACCTAGGGAAACCTACCAAACCTATGCATTTTTGAAAACTAGAGACAGAGGGGAATCCAAGATGGGGTGATTTGTGGGGCTCTGACCAGGTTTTGTTACCAGGAATCCTTTGCAAACCTCAAAATGTTGCTAACAAAACACATTTTCCTCACATTTTGGTGACAGAAAGTTCTGGAATCAGAGAGGAGCCACAAATTTCCTTCCACCCAGCGTTCCCCCAAGTCTCCAGATAAAAATGATACCTCACTTGTGTGGGTAGGTCTAGCACCCGCGACAGGAAATGCCCCAAAACGCAACGTGGACACATCACATTTTTTTAATGAAAACAGAGGTGTTTTTTGCAAAGTGCCTACCAGTAGATTTTGGCCTCTAGCTCAACCGGCACCTAGGGAAACCTATCAAACCTATGCATTTTTGAAAACTAGAGACAGAGGGGAATCCAAGATGGGGTGACTTGTGGGGCTCTGACCAGGGTTTGTTACCAGGAATCCTTTGCAAACCTCAAAATTTGGCTAAAAAAAACCATTTTCCTCACATTCTTGTGACAGGAAGTTCTGGAATCAGAGAGGAGACACACATTTCCTTCCACCCAGCGTTCCCCCAAGTCTCCCGATAAAAATGATACCTCACTTGTGTGGGTAGGCCTGGCGCCCGCGACAGGAAATGCCCCAAAACGCAATGTGGACACATCACATTTTTGAAAGAAAACAGAGGTGTTTTTTGCAAAGTGCCTACCTGTAGATTTTGGCCTCCAGCTCAACCGGCACCTAGGGAAACCTATCAAACCTATGCATTTTTGAAAACTAGAGACAGAGGGGAATCCAAGATGGGGTGACTTGTGGGGCTCTGACCAGGTTTTGTTACCAGGAATCCTTTGCAAACCTCAAAATTTGGCTAAAAAAACACATTTTCCTCACATTCTGGTGACAGGAAGTTCTGGAATCAGAGACGAGACACACATTTCCTTCCACCCAGCGTTCCCCCAAGTCTCCCGATAAAAATGATACCTCACTTGTGTGGGTAGGCCTGGCGCCCGCGACAGGAAATGCCCCAAAACGCAACGTGGACACATCACATTTTTGAAAGAAAACAGAGGTGTTTTTTGCAAAGTGCCTACCTGTAGATTTTGGCCTCCAGCTCAGCCGGCACCTAGGGAAACGTACCAAACCTGTGCATTTTTGAAAACTATAGACCTAGGGGAATCCAAGATGGGGTGACTTGTGGGGCTCTGACCAGGTTCTGTTACCCAGAATCATTTGCAAACCTCAAAATTTGGCAAAAAAAACATGTTTTCCTCACATTTCGGTGACAGAAAGTTCTGGAATCTGAGGGGAGCCACAAATTTCCTTCCACGCAGCGTTCCCCCAAGTCTCCCGATAAAAATGATACCTCACTTGTGTGTGTAGGCCTAGCGCCCGTGACAGTAAATGCCCCAAAACACAACGTGGACACATCACATTTTTTAAAAGAAAACAGAGGTGTTTTTTGCAAAGTGCCTACCTGTAGATTTTGGCCTCTAGCTCAGCCGGCACCTAGGGAAACCTACCAAACCTGTGCATTTTTTAAAACTAGAGACCTAGGGGAATGCAATATGGGGTGACTTGTGGGGCTCTGACCAGGTTCTTTTACCCAGAATCCTTTGCAAACCTCAAAATGTTGCTAAAAAACACATTTTCCTTACATTTTGGTGACAGAAAGTTCTGGAATCAGAAAGGAGCCACAAATTTCCTTCCACCCAGCGTTCCCCCAACTCTCCCGATAAAAATGATACCTCACTTGTGTGGGTAGGCCTAGCACCCGCGACAGGAAATGCCCCAAAACGCAACGTGGACACATCACATTTTTTGAAAGAAAACAGAGGTGTTTTTTGCAAAGTGCCTACCTGTAGATTTTGGCCTCCAGCTCAGCCGGCACCTAGGGAAACCTACCAAACCTGTGCATTTTTGAAAACTAGAGACCTAGGGGAATGCAATATGGGGTGACTTGTGGGGCTCTGACCAGGTTCTGTTACCCAGAATCCTTTGCAAACCTCAAAATTTGGCTAAAAAAACATGTTTTCCTCACATTTCGGTGACAGAAAGTTCTGGAATCTGAGGGGAGCCACAAATTTCCTTCCACCCAGCGTTCCCCCAAGTCTCCCGATAACAATGATACCTCACTTGTGTGTGTAGGCCTAGCGCCCGTGACAGTAAATGCCCCAAAACACAACGTGGACACATCACATTTTTAAAAAGAAAACAGAGGTGTTTTTTGCAAAGTGCCTACCTGTAGATTTTGGCCTCTAGCTCAGCCGGCACCTAGGGAAACCTACCAAACCTGTGCATTTTTTAAAACTAGAGACCTAGGGGAATGCAATATGGGGTGACTTGTGGGGCTCTGACCAGGTTCTGTTACCCAGAATCCTTTGCAAACCTCAAAATGTTGCTAAAAAAAAACACATTTTCCTTACATTTTGGTGACAGAAAGTTCTGGAATCAGAGAGGAGCCACAAATTTCCTTCCACCCAGCGTTCCCCCAAGTCTCCCGATAAAAATGATACCTCACTTGTGTGGGTAGGCCTAGCACCCGCGACAGGAAATGCCCCAAAACGCAACGTGGACACATCACATTTTTTTAAAGAAAACAGAGTTGTTTTTTGCAAAGTGCCTACATGTAGATTTTGGCCTCTAGCTCAGCCGGCACCTAGGGAAACCTACCAAACCTATGCATTTTTTAAAACTAGAGACAGAGGGGAATCCAAGATGGGGTGATTTGTGGGGCTCTGACCAGGTTTTGTTACCAGGAATCCTTTGCAAACCTCAAAATGTTGCTAAAAAAACATTTTGACCTCACATTTTGGTGACAGAAAGTTCTGGAATCAGAGAGGAGCCACAAATTTCCTTCCACCCAGCGTTCCCCCAAGTCTCCCGATAAAAATGATACCTCACTTGTGTGGGTAGGCCTGGCGCCCGCGACAGGAAATGCCCCAAAACGCAACGTGGACACATCACATTTTTGAAAGAAAACAGAGGTGTTTTTTGCAAAGTGCCTACCTGTAGATTTTGGCCTCTAGCTCAGCCGGCACCTAGGGAAACCTACCAAACCTGTGCATTTTTGAAAACTAGAGACCTAGGGGAATCCAAGATGGGGTGACTTGTGGGGCTCTGACCAGGTTCTGTTACCCAGAATCCTTTGCAAACCTTAAAATGTTGCTAAAAAAACACATTTTCCTCACATTTTGGTGACAGAAAGTTCTGGAATCAGAGAGGAGCCACAAATGTCCTTCCACCCAGCGTTCCCCCAAGTCTCCTGATAAAAATGATACCTCACTTGTGTGGGTAGGCCTAGCACCCGCGACAGGAAATGCCCCAAAATGCAACGTGGACACATCACATTTTTTGAAAGAAAACCGAGGTGTTTTTTGCAAAGTGCCTACCTGTAGATTTTGGCCTCTAGCTCAGCCGGCACCTAGGGAAACCTACCAAACCTATGCATTTTTTAAAACTAGAGACAGAGGAGAATCCAAGATGGGGTGACTTGTGGGGCTCTGACCAGGTTTTGTTACCAGGAATCCTTTGCAAACCTCAAAATGTTGCTAAAAAAACACATTTTCCTCACATTTTGGTGACAGAAAGTTCTGGAATCAGAGAGGAGCCACAAATTTCCTTCCACCCAGCATTCCCCCAAGTCTCCCGATAAAAATGATACCTCACTTGTGTGGGTAGGCCTAGCACCCGCGACAGGAAATGCCCCAAAACGCAACGTGGACACATCACATTTTTTTAAAGAAAACAGAGGTGTTTTTTGCAAAGTGCCTACCTGTAGATTTGGCCTCTAGCTCAGCCGGCACCTAGGGAAACCTATCAAACCTATGCATTTTTGAAAACTAGAGACAGAGGGGAATCCAAGATGGGGTGACTTGTGGGGCTCTGACCAGGTTTTGTTACCAGGAATCCTTTGCAAACCTCAAAATTTGGCTAAAAAAACACATTTTCCTCACATTCTGGTGACAGGAAGTTCTGGAATCAGAGAGGAGACACACATTTCCTTCCACCCAGCGTTCCCCCAAGTCTCCCGATAAAAATGATACCTCACTTGTGTGGGTAGGCCTGGCGCCCGCGACAGGAAATGCCCCAAAACGCAATGTGGACACATCACATTTTTGAAAGAAAACAGAGGTGTTTTTTGCAAAGTGCCTACCTGTAGATTTTGGCCTCCAGCTCAACCGGCACCTAGGGAAACCTATCAAACCTATGCATTTTTGAAAACTAGAGACAGAGGGGAATCCAAGATGGGGTGACTTGTGGGGCTCTGACCAGGTTTTGTTACCAGGAATCCTTTGCAAACCTCAAAATTTGGCTAAAAAAACACATTTTCCTCACATTCTGGTGACAGGAAGTTCTGGAATCAGAGAGGAGCCACAAATTTCCTTCCACCCAGCGTTACCCCAAGTCTCCCGATAAAAATGATACCTCACTTGTGTGGGTAGGCCTGGCGCCCGCGACAGGAAATGCCCCAAAACGCAACGTGGACACATCACATTTTTGAAAGAAAACAGAGGTGTTTTTTGCAAAGTGCCTACCTGTAGATTTTGGCCTCTAGCTCAGCCGGCACATAGGGAAACCTACCAAACCTGTGCATTTTTGAAAACTAGAGACCTAGGGGAATCCAAGATGGGGTGACTTGTGGGGCTCTGACCAGGTTCTGTTACCCAGAATCCTTTGCAAACCTCAAAATGTTGCTAAAAAAACACATTTTCCTCACATTTTGGTGACAGAAAGTTCTGGAATCACAGAGGAGCCACAAATTTCCTTCCACCCAGCGTTCCCCCAAGCTCCCGATAAAAATGATACCTCACTTGTGTGGGTAGGCCTAGCACCCGCGTCAGGAAATGCCACAAAACGCAACGTGGACACATCACATTTTTTTAAAGAAAACAGAGGTGTTTTTTGCTAAGTGCCTACCTGTAGATTTTGGCCTCTAGCTCAGCCGGCACCTAGGGAAACCTACCAAACCTATGCATTGTTGAAAACTAGAGACAGAGGGGAATCCAAGATGGGGTGATTTGTGGGGCTCTGACCAGGTTTTGTTACCAGGAATCCTTTGCAAACCTCAAAATGTTGCTAACAAAACACATTTTCTTCACATTTTGGTGACAGAAAGTTCTGGAATCAGAGAGGAGCCACAAATTTCCTTCCACCCAGCGTTCCCCCAAGTCTCCAGATAAAAATGATACCTCACTTGTGTGGGTAGGTCTAGCACCCGCGACAGGAAATGCCCCAAAACGCAACGTGGACACATCACATTTTTTTAAAGAAAACAGAGGTGTTTTTTGCAAAGTGCCTACCAGTAGATTTTGGCCTCTAGCTCAACCGGCACCTAGGGAAACCTATCAAACCTATGCATTTTTGAAAACTAGAGACAGAGGGGAATCCAAGATGGGGTGACTTGTGGGGCTCTGACCAGGGTTTGTTACCAGGAATCCTTTGCAAACCTCAAAATTTGGCTAAAAAAACACATTTTCCTCACATTCTGGTGACAGGAAGTTCTGGAATCAGAGAGGAGACACACATTTCCTTCCACCCAGCGTTCCCCCAAGTCTCCCGATAAAAATGATACCTCACTTGTGTGGGTAGGCCTGGCGCCCGCGACAGGAAATGCCCCAAAACGCAATGTGGACACATCACATTTTTGAAAGAAAACAGAGGTGTTTTTTGCAAAGTGCCTACCTGTAGATTTTGGCCTCTAGCTCAGCCGGCACATAGGGAAACCTACCAAACCTGTGCATTTTTGAAAACTAGAGACCTAGGGGAATGCAAGATGGGGTGACTTGTGGGGCTCTGACCAGGTTCTGTTACCCAGAATCCTTTGCAAACCTCAAAATGTTGCTAAAAAAACACATTTTCCTCACATTTTGGTGACAGAAAGTTCTGGAATCAGAGAGGAGCCACAAATGTCCTTCCACCCAGCGTTCCCCCAAGTCTCCTGATAAAAATGATACCTCACTTGTGTGGGTAGGCCTAGCACCCGCGACAGGAAATGCCCCAAAACGCAACGTGGACACATCACATTTTTTGAAAGAAAACAGAGGTGTTTTTTGCAAAGTGCCTACCAGTAGATTTTGGCCTCTAGCTCAACCGGCACCTAGGGAAACCTATCAAACCTATGCATTTTTGAAAACTAGAGACAGAGGGGAATCCAAGATGGGGTGACTTGTGGGGCTCTGACCAGGGTTTGTTACCAGGAATCCTTTGCAAACCTCAAAATTTGGCTAAAAAAAACCATTTTCCTCACATTCTTGTGACAGGAAGTTCTGGAATCAGAGAGGAGACACACATTTCCTTCCACCCAGCGTTCCCCCAAGTCTCCCGATAAAAATGATACCTCACTTGTGTGGGTAGGCCTGGCGCCCGCGACAGGAAATGCCCCAAAACGCAATGTGGACACATCACATTTTTGAAAGAAAACAGAGGTGTTTTTTGCAAAGTGCCTACCTGTAGATTTTGGCCTCCAGCTCAACCGGCACCTAGGGAAACCTATCAAACCTATGCATTTTTGAAAACTAGAGACAGAGGGGAATCCAAGATGGGGTGACTTGTGGGGCTCTGACCAGGTTTTGTTACCAGGAATCCTTTGCAAACCTCAAAATTTGGCTAAAAAAACACATTTTCCTCACATTCTGGTGACAGGAAGTTCTGGAATCAGAGACGAGACACACATTTCCTTCCACCCAGCGTTCCCCCAAGTCTCCCGATAAAAATGATACCTCACTTGTGTGGGTAGGCCTGGCGCCCGCGACAGGAAATGCCCCAAAACGCAACGTGGACACATCACATTTTTGAAAGAAAACAGAGGTGTTTTTTGCAAAGTGCCTACCTGTAGATTTTGGCCTCCAGCTCAGCCGGCACCTAGGGAAACCTACCAAACCTGTGCATTTTTGAAAACTATAGACCTAGGGGAATCCAAGATGGGGTGACTTGTGGGGCTCTGACCAGGTTCTGTTACCCAGAATCATTTGCAAACCTCAAAATTTGGCAAAAAAAACATGTTTTCCTCACATTTCGGTGACAGAAAGTTCTGGAATCTGAGGGGAGCCACAAATTTCCTTCCACGCAGCGTTCCCCCAAGTCTCCCGATAAAAATGATACCTCACTTGTGTGTGTAGGCCTAGCGCCCGTGACAGTAAATGCCCCAAAACACAACGTGGACACATCACATTTTTTAAAAGAAAACAGAGGTGTTTTTTGCAAAGTGCCTACCTGTAGATTTTGGCCTCTAGCTCAGCCGGCACCTAGGGAAACCTACCAAACCTGTGCATTTTTTAAAACTAGAGACCTAGGGGAATGCAATATGGGGTGACTTGTGGGGCTCTGACCAGGTTCTTTTACCCAGAATCCTTTGCAAACCTCAAAATGTTGCTAAAAAACACATTTTCCTTACATTTTGGTGACAGAAAGTTCTGGAATCAGAAAGGAGCCACAAATTTCCTTCCACCCAGCGTTCCCCCAACTCTCCCGATAAAAATGATACCTCACTTGTGTGGGTAGGCCTAGCACCCGCGACAGGAAATGCCCCAAAACGCAATGTGGACACATCACATTTTTGAAAGAAAACAGAGGTGTTTTTTGCAAAGTGCCTACCTGTAGATTTTGGCCTCTAGCTCAGCCGGCACATAGGGAAACCTACCAAACCTGTGCATTTTTGAAAACTAGAGACCTAGGGGAATCCAAGATGGGGTGACTTGTGGGGCTCTGACCAGGTTCTGTTACCCAGAATCCTTTGCAAACCTAAAAATGTTGCTAAAAAAACACATTTTCCTCACATTTTGGTGACAGAAAGTTCTGGAATCAGAGAGGAGCCACAAATGTCCTTCCACCCAGCGTTCCCCCAAGTCTCCTGATAAAAATGATACCTCACTTGTGTGGGTAGGCCTAGCACCCGCGACAGGAAATGCCCCAAAACGCAACGTGGACACATCACATTTTTTGAAAGAAAACAGAGGTGTTTTTTGCAAAGTGCCTACCTGTAGATTTTGGCCTCCAGCTCAACCGGCACCTAGGGAAACCTATCAAACCTATGCATTTTTGAAAACTAGAGACAGAGGGGAATCCAAGATGGGGTGACTTGTGGGGCTCTGACCAGGTTTTGTTACCAGGAATCCTTTGCAAACCTCAAAATTTGGCTAAAAAAACACATTTTCCTCACATTCTGGTGACAGGAAGTTCTGGAATCAGAGACGAGACACACATTTCCTTCCACCCAGCGTTCCCCCAAGTCTCCCGATAAAAATGATACCTCACTTGTGTGGGTAGGCCTGGCGCCCGCGACAGGAAATGCCCCAAAACGCAACGTGGACACATCACATTTTTGAAAGAAAACAGAGGTGTTTTTTGCAAAGTGCCTACCTGTAGATTTTGGCCTCCAGCTCAGCCGGCACCTAGGGAAACCTACCAAACCTGTGCATTTTTGAAAACTATAGACCTAGGGGAATCCAAGATGGGGTGACTTGTGGGGCTCTGACCAGGTTCTGTTACCCAGAATCATTTGCAAACCTCAAAATTTGGCAACAAAAACATGTTTTCCTCACATTTCGGTGACAGAAAGTTCTGGAATCTGAGGGGAGCCACAAATTTCCTTCCACGCAGCGTTCCCCCAAGTCTCCCGATAAAAATGATACCTCACTTGTGTGTGTAGGCCTAGCGCCCGTGACAGTAAATGCCCCAAAACACAACGTGGACACATCACATTTTTTAAAAGAAAACAGAGGTGTTTTTTGCAAAGTGCCTACCTGTAGATTTTGGCCTCTAGCTCAGCCGGCACCTAGGGAAACCTACCAAACCTGTGCATTTTTTAAAACTAGAGACCTAGGGGAATGCAATATGGGGTGACTTGTGGGGCTCTGACCAGGTTCTTTTACCCAGAATCCTTTGCAAACCTCAAAATGTTGCTAAAAAACACATTTTCCTTACATTTTGGTGACAGAAAGTTCTGGAATCAGAAAGGAGCCACAAATTTCCTTCCACCCAGCGTTCCCCCAACTCTCCCGATAAAAATGATACCTCACTTGTGTGGGTAGGCCTAGCACCCGCGACAGGAAATGCCCCAAAACGCAACGTGGACACATCACATTTTTTGAAAGAAAACAGAGGTGTTTTTTGCAAAGTGCCTACCTGTAGATTTTGGCCTCCAGCTCAGCCGGCACCTAGGGAAACCTACCAAACCTGTGCATTTTTGAAAACTAGAGACCTAGGGGAATGCAATATGGGGTGACTTGTGGGGCTCTGACCAGGTTCTGTTACCCAGAATCCTTTGCAAACCTCAAAATTTGGCTAAAAAAACATGTTTTCCTCACATTTCGGTGACAGAAAGTTCTGGAATCTGAGGGGAGCCACAAATTTCCTTCCACCCAGCGTTCCCCCAAGTCTCCCGATAACAATGATACCTCACTTGTGTGTGTAGGCCTAGCGCCCGTGACAGTAAATGCCCCAAAACACAACGTGGACACATCACATTTTTAAAAAGAAAACAGAGGTGTTTTTTGCAAAGTGCCTACCTGTAGATTTTGGCCTCTAGCTCAGCCGGCACCTAGGGAAACCTACCAAACCTGTGCATTTTTTAAAACTAGAGACCTAGGGGAATGCAATATGGGGTGACTTGTGGGGCTCTGACCAGGTTCTGTTACCCAGAATCCTTTGCAAACCTCAAAATGTTGCTAAAAAAAAACACATTTTCCTTACATTTTGGTGACAGAAAGTTCTGGAATCAGAGAGGAGCCACAAATTTCCTTCCACCCAGCGTTCCCCCAAGTCTCCCGATAAAAATGATACCTCACTTGTGTGGGTAGGCCTAGCACCCGCGACAGGAAATGCCCCAAAACGCAACGTGGACACATCACATTTTTTTAAAGAAAACAGAGTTGTTTTTTGCAAAGTGCCTACCCGTAGATTTTGGCCTCTAGCTCAGCCGGCACCTAGGGAAACCTACCAAACCTATGCATTTTTGAAAACTAGAGACAGAGGGGAATCCAAGATGGGGTGATTTGTGGGGCTCTGACCAGGTTTTGTTACCAGGAATCCTTTGCAAACCTCAAAATGTTGCTAAAAAAACACATTTTCCTCACATTTTGGTGACAGAAAGTTCTGGAATCAGAGAGGAGCCACAAATTTCCTTCCACCCAGCGTTCCCCCAAGTCTCCCGATAAAAATGATACCTCACTTGTGTGGGTAGGCCTGGCGCCCGCGACAGGAAATGCCCCAAAACGCAACGTGGACATATCACATTTTTGAAAGAAAACAGAGGTGTTTTTTGCAAAGTGCCTACCTGTAGATTTTGGCCTCTAGCTCAGCCGGCACATAGGGAAACCTACCAAACCTGTGCATTTTTGAAAACTAGAGACCTAGGGGAATCCAAGATGGGGTGACTTGTGGGGCTCTGACCAGGTTCTGTTACCCAGAATCCTTTGCAAACCTTAAAATGTTGCTAAAAAAACACATTTTCCTCACATTTTGGTGACAGAAAGTTCTGGAATCAGAGAGGAGCCACAAATGTCCTTCCACCCAGCGTTCCCCCAAGTCTCCTGATAAAAATGATACCTCACTTGTGTGGGTAGGCCTAGCACCCGCGACAGGAAATGCCCCAAAATGCAACGTGGACACATCACATTTTTTTAAAGAATACCGAGGTGTTTTTTGCAAAGTGCCTACCTGTAGATTTTGGCCTCTAGCTCAGCCGGCACCTAGGGAAACCTACCAAACCTATGCATTTTTTAAAACTAGAGACAGAGGAGAATCCAAGATGGGGTGACTTGTGGGGCTCTGACCAGGTTTTGTTACCAGGAATCCTTTGCAAACCTCAAAATGTTGCTAAAAAAACACATTTTCCTCACATTTTGGTGACAGAAAGTTCTGGAATCAGAGAGGAGCCACAAATGTCCTTCCACCCAGCATTCCCCCAAGTCTCCCGATAAAAATGATACCTCACTTGTGTGGGTAGGCCTAGCACCCGCGACAGGAAATGCCCCAAAACGCAACGTGGACACATCACATTTTTTTAAAGAAAACAGAGGTGTTTTTTGCAAAGTGCCTACCTGTAGATTTGGCCTCTAGCTCAGCCGGCACCTAGGGAAACCTATCAAACCTATGCATTTTTGAAAACTAGAGACAGAGGGGAATCCAAGATGGGGTGACTTGTGGGGCTCTGACCAGGTTTTGTTACCAGGAATCCTTTGCAAACCTCAAAATGTTGCTAAAAAAACACATTTTCCTCACATTCTGGTGACAGGAAGTTCTGGAATCAGAGAGGAGCCACAAATTTCCTTCCACCCAGCGTTACCCCAAGTCTCCCGATAAAAATGATACCTCACTTGTGTGGGTAGGCCTGGCGCCCGCGACAGGAAATGCCCCAAAACGCAACGTGGACACATCACATTTTTGAAAGAAAACAGAGGTGTTTTTTGCAAAGTGCCTACCTGTAGATTTTGGCCTCTAGCTCAGCCGGCACATAGGGAAACCTACCAAACCTGTGCATTTTTGAAAACTAGAGACCTAGGGGAATCCAAGATAGGGTGACTTGTGGGGCTCTGACCAGGTTCTGTTACCCAGAATCCTTTGCAAACCTCAAAATGTTGCTAAAAAAACACATTTTCCTCACATTTTGGTGACAGAAAGTTCTGGAATCACAGAGGAGCCACAAATTTCCTTCCACCCAGCGTTCCCCCAAGCTCCCGATAAAAATGATACCTCACTTGTGTGGGTAGGCCTAGCACCCGCGTCAGGAAATGCCACAAAACGCAACGTGGACACATCACATTTTTTTAAAGAAAACAGAGGTGTTTTTTGCTAAGTGCCTACCTGTAGATTTTGGCCTCTAGCTCAGCCGGCACCTAGGGAAACCTACCAAACCTATGCATTGTTGAAAACTAGAGACAGAGGGGAATCCAAGATGGGGTGATTTGTGGGTCTCTGACCAGGTTTTGTTACCAGGAATCCTTTGCAAACCTCAAAATGTTGCTAACAAAACACATTTTCTTCACATTTTGGTGACAGAAAGTTCTGGAATCAGAGAGGAGCCACAAATTTCCTTCCACCCAGCGTTCCCCCAAGTCTCCAGATAAAAATGATACCTCACTTGTGTGGGTAGGTCTGGCACCCGCGACAGGAAATGCCCCAAAACGCAACGTGGACACATCACATTTTTTTAAAGAAAACAGAGGTGTTTTTTGCAAAGTGCCTACCAGTAGATTTTGGCCTCTAGCTCAACCGGCACCTAGGGAAACCTATCAAACCTATGCATTTTTTAAAACTAGAGACAGAGGGGAATCCAAGATGGGGTGACTTGTGGGGCTCTGACCAGGGTTTGTTACCAGAAATCCTTTGCAAACCTCAAAATTTGGCTAAAAAAACACATTTTCCTCACATTCTGGTGACAGGAAGTTCTGGAATCAGAGAGGAGACACACATTTCCTTCCACCCAGCGTTCCCCCAAGTCTCCCGATAAAAATGATACCTCACTTGTGTGGGTAGGCCTGGCGCCCGCGACAGGAAATGCCCCAAAACGCAATGTGGACACATCACATTTTTGAAAGAAAACAGAGGTGTTTTTTGCAAAGTGCCTACCTGTAGATTTTGGCCTCTAGCTCAGCCGGCACATAGGGAAACCTACCAAACCTGTGCATTTTTGAAAACTAGAGACCTAGGGGAATCCAAGATGGGGTGACTTGTGGGGCTCTGACCAGGTTCTGTTACCCAGAATCCTTTGCAAACCTCAAAATGTTGCTAAAAAAACACATTTTCCTCACATTTTGGTGACAGAAAGTTCTGGAATCAGAGAGGAGCCACAAATGTCCTTCCACCCAGCGTTCCCCCAAGTCTCCTGATAAAAATGATACCTCACTTGTGTGGGTAGGCCTAGCACCCGCGACAGGAAATGCCCCAAAACGCAACGTGGACACATCACATTTTTTGAAAGAAAACAGAGGTGTTTTTTGCAAAGTGCCTACCTGTAGATTTTGGCCTCTAGCTCAGCCGGCACCTAGGGAAACCTACCAAACCTATGCATTTTTTAAAACTAGAGACAGAGGAGAATCCAAGATGGGGTGACTTGTGGGGCTCTGACCAGGTTTTGTTACCAGGAATCCTTTGCAAACCTCAAAATGTTGCTAAAAAAACACATTTTCCTCACATTTTGGTGACAGAAAGTTCTGGAATCAGAGAGGAGCCACAAATTTCCTTCCACCCAGCATTCCCCCAAGTCTCCCGATAAAAATGATACCTCACTTGTGTGGGTAGGCCTAGCACCCGCGACAGGAAATGCCCCAAAACGCAACGTGGACACATCACATTTTTTTAAAGAAAACAGAGGTGTTTTTTGCAAAGTGCCTACCTGTAGATTTGGCCTCTAGCTCAGCCGGCACCTAGGGAAACCTATCAAACCTATGCATTTTTGAAAACTAGAGACAGAGGGGAATCCAAGATGGGGTGACTTGTGGGGCTCTGACCAGGTTTTGTTACCAGGAATCCTTTGCAAACCTCAAAATGTGGCTAAAAAAACACATTTTCCTCACATTCTGGTGACAGGAAGTTCTGGAATCAGAGAGGAGCCACAAATTTCCTTCCACCCAGCGTTACCCCAAGTCTCCCGATAAAAATGATACCTCACTTGTGTTGGTAGGCCTGGCGCCCGCGACAGGAAATGCCCCAAAACGCAACGTGGACACATCACATTTTTGAAAGAAAACAGAGGTGTTTTTTGCAAAGTGCCTACCTGTAGATTTTGGCCTCTAGCTCAGCCGGCACATAGGGAAACCTACCAAACCTGTGCATTTTTGAAAACTAGAGACCTAGGGGAATCCAAGATGGGGTGACTTGTGGGGCTCTGACCAGGTTCTGTTACCAAGAATCCTATGCGAACCTCAAAATGTTGCTAAAAAAACACATTTTCCTCACATTTTGGTGACAGAAAGTTCTGGAATCACAGAGGAGCCACAAATTTCCTTCCACCCAGCGTTCCCCCAAGCTCCCGATAAAAATGATACCTCACTTGTGTGGGTAGGCCTAGCACCCGCGTCAGGAAATGCCACAAAACGCAACGTGGACACATCACATTTTTTGAAAGAAAACAGAGGTGTTTTTTGCAAAGTGCCTACCTGTAGATTTTGGCCTCTAGCTCAGCCGGCACCTAGGGAAACCTACCAAACCTATGCATTTTTGAAAACTAGAGACAGAGGGGAATCCAAGATGGGGTGATTTGTGGGGCTCTGACCAGTTTTTGTTACCAGGAATCCTTTGCAAACCTCAAAATGTTGCTAACAAAACACATTTTCCTCACATTTTGGTGACAGAAAGTTCTGGAATCAGAGAGGAGCCACAAATTTCCTTCCACCCAGCGTTCCCCCAAGTCTCCAGATAAAAATGATACCTCACTTGTGTGGGTAGGTCTAGCACCCGCGACAGGAAATGCCCCAAAACGCAACGTGGACACATCACATTTTTTTAATGAAAACAGAGGTGTTTTTTGCAAAGTGCCTACCAGTAGATTTTGGCCTCTAGCTCAACCGGCACCTAGGGAAACCTATCAAACCTATGCATTTTTGAAAACTAGAGACAGAGGGGAATCCAAGATGGGGTGACTTGTGGGGCTCTGACCAGGGTTTGTTACCAGGAATCCTTTGCAAACCTCAAAATTTGGCTAAAAAAAACCATTTTCCTCACATTCTTGTGACAGGAAGTTCTGGAATCAGAGAGGAGACACACATTTCCTTCCACCCAGCGTTCCCCCAAGTCTCCCGATAAAAATGATACCTCACTTGTGTGGGTAGGCCTGGCGCCCGCGACAGGAAATGCCCCAAAATGCAATGTGGACACATCACATTTTTGAAAGAAAACAGAGGTGTTTTTTGCAAAGTGCCTACCTGTAGATTTTGGCCTCTATCTCAGCCGGCACATAGGGAAACCTACCAAACCTGTGCATTTTTGAAAACTAGAGACCTAGGGGAATCCAGGATGGGGTGACTTGTGGGGCTCTGACCAGGTTCTGTTACCCAGAATCCTTTGCAAACCTCAAAATGTTGCTAAAAAAACACATTTTCCTCACATTTTGGTGACAGAAAGTTCTGGAATCAGAGAGGAGCCACAAATGTCCTTCCACCCAGCGTTCCCCCAAGTCTGCTGATAAAAATGATACCTCACTTGTTTGGGTAGGCCTAGCACCCGCGACAGGAAATGCCCCAAAACGCAACGTGGACACATCACATTTTTTTAAAGAAAACAGAGGTGTTTTTTGCAAAGTGCCTACCTGTAGATTTTGGCCTCTAGCTCAGCCGGCACCTAGGGAAACCTACCAAACCTATGCATTTTTTAAAACTAGAGACAGAGGGGAATCCAAGATGGGGTGACTTGTGGGGCTCTGACCAGGTTTTGTTACCAGGAATCCTTTGCAAACCTCAAAATGTTGCTAAAAAAACACATTTTCCTCACATTTTGGTGACAGAAAGTTCTGGAATCAGAGAGGAGCCACAAATTTCCTTCCACCCAGCATTCCCCCAAGTCTCCCGATAAAAATGATACCTCACTTGTGTGGGTAGGCCTAGCACCCGCGACAGGAAATGCCCCAAAACGCAACGTGGACACATCACATTTTTTTAAAGAAAACAGAGGTGTTTTTTGCAAAGTGCCTACCTGTAGATTTGGCCTCTAGCTCAGCCGGCACCTAGGGAAACCTATCAAACCTATGCATTTTTGAAAACTAGAGACAGAGGGGAATCCAAGATGGGGTGACTTGTGGGGCTCTGACCAGGTTTTGTTACCAGGAATCCTTTGCAAACCTCAAAATTTGGCTAAAAAAACACATTTTCCTCACATTCTGGTGACAGGAAGTTCTGGAATCAGAGAGGAGCCGCAAATTTCCTTCCACCCAGCGTTACCCCAAGTCTCCCGATAAAAATGATACCTCACTTGAGTGGGTAGGCCTGGCGCCCGCGACAGGAAATGCCCCAAAACGCAACGTGGACACATCACATTTTTGAAAGAAAACAGAGGTGTTTTTTGCAAAGTGCCTACCTGTAGATTTTGGCCTCTAGCTCAGCCGGCACATAGGGAAACCTACCAAACCTGTGCTTTTTTGAAAACTAGAGACCTAGGGGAATCCAAGATGGGGTGACTTGTGGGGCTCTGACCAGGTTCTGTTACCCAGAATCCTTTGCAAACCTCAAAATGTAGCTAAAAAAACACATTTTCCTCACATTTTGGTTACAGAAAGTTCTGGAATCACAGAGGAGCCACAAATTTCCTTCCACCCAGCGTTCCCCCAAGCTCCCGATAAAAATGATACCTCACTTGTGTGGGTAGGCCTAGCGCCCGCGACAGGAAATGCCCCAAAACGCAACGTGGACACATCACATTTTTGAAAGAAAACAGAGGTGTTTTTTGCAAAGTGCCTACCTGTAGATTTTGGCCTCTAGCTCAGCCGGCACATAGGGAAACCTACCAAACCTGTGCATTTTTGAAAACTAGAGACCTAGGGGAATCCAAGATGGGGTGACTTGTGGGGCTCTGACCAGGTTCTGTTACCCAGAATCCTTTGCAAACCTCAAAATGTTGCTAAAAAAACACATTTTCCTCACATTTTGGTTACAGAAAGTTCTGGAATCACAGAGGAGCCACAAATTTCCTTCCACCCAGCGTTCCCCCAAGCTCCCGATAAAAATGATACCTCACTTGTGTGGGTAGGCCTAGCACCCGCGTCAGGAAATGCCACAAAACGCAACGTGGACACATCACATTTTTTGAAAGAAAACAGAGTTGCTTTTTGCAAAGTGCCTACCTGTAGATTTTGGCCTCTAGCTCAGCCGGCACCTAGGGAAACCTACCAAACCTATGCATTTTTGAAAACTAGAGACAGAGGGGAATCCAAGATGGGGTGATTTGTGGGGCTCTGACCAGGTTTTGTTACCAGGAATCCTTTGCAAACCTCAAAATGTTGCTAACAAAACACATTTTCCTCACATTTTGGTGACAGAAAGTTCTGGAATCAGAGAGGAGCCACAAATTTCCTTCCACCCAGCGTTCCCCCAAGTCTCCAGATAAAAATGATACCTCACTTGTGTGGGTAGGTCTAGCACCCGCGACAGGAAATGCCCCAAAACGCAACGTGGACACATCACATTTTTTTAAAGAAAACAGAGGTGTTTTTTGCAAAGTGCCTACCTGTAGATTTTGGCCTCTAGCTCAGCCGGCACCTAGGGAAACCTACCAAACCTATGCATTTTTTAAAACTAGAGACAGAGGGGAATCCAAGATGGGGTGACTTGTGGGGCTCTGACCAGGTTTTGTTACCAGGAATCCTTTGCAAACCTCAAAATGTTGCTAAAAAAACACATTTTCCTCACATTTTGGTGACAGAAAGTTCTGGAATCAGAGAGGAGCCACAAATTTCCTTCCACCCAGCATTCCCCCAAGTCTCCCGATAAAAATGATACCTCACTTGTGTGGGTAGGCCTAGCACCCGCGACAGGAAATGCCCCAAAACGCAACGTGGACACATCACATTTTTTTAAAGAAAACAGAGGTGTTTTTTGCAAAGTGCCTACCTGTAGATTTGGCCTCTAGCTCAGCCGGCACCTAGGGAAACCTATCAAACCTATGCATTTTTGAAAACTAGAGACAGAGGGGAATCCAAGATGGGGTGACTTGTGGGGCTCTGACCAGGTTTTGTTACCAGGAATCCTTTGCAAACCTCAAAATTTGGCTAAAAAAACACATTTTCCTCACATTCTGGTGACAGGAAGTTCTGGAATCAGAGAGGAGCCGCAAATTTCCTTCCACCCAGCGTTACCCCAAGTCTCCCGATAAAAATGATACCTCACTTGAGTGGGTAGGCCTGGCGCCCGCGACAGGAAATGCCCCAAAACGCAACGTGGACACATCACATTTTTGAAAGAAAACAGAGGTGTTTTTTGCAAAGTGCCTACCTGTAGATTTTGGCCTCTAGCTCAGCCGGCACATAGGGAAACCTACCAAACCTGTGCATTTTTGAAAACTAGAGACCTAGGGGAATCCAAGATGGGGTGACTTGTGGGGCTCTGACCAGGTTCTGTTACCCAGAATCCTTTGCAAACCTCAAAATGTTGCTAAAAAAACACATTTTCCTCACATTTTGGTTACAGAAAGTTCTGGAATCACAGAGGAGCCACAAATTTCCTTCCACCCAGCGTTCCCCCAAGCTCCCGATAAAAATGATACCTCACTTGTGTGGGTAGGCCTAGCGCCCGCGACAGGAAATGCCCCAAAACGCAACGTGGACACATCACATTTTTGAAAGAAAACAGAGATGTTTTTTGCAAAGTGCCTACCTGTAGATTTTGGCCTCTAGCTCAGCCGGCACATAGGGAAACCTACCAAACCTGTGCATTTTTGAAAACTAGAGACCTAGGGGAATCCAAGATGGGGTGACTTGTGGGGCTCTGACCAGGTTCTGTTACCCAGAATCCTTTGCAAACCTCAAAATGTTGCTAAAAAAACACATTTTCCTCACATTTTGGTTACAGAAAGTTCTGGAATCACAGAGGAGCCACAAATTTCCTTCCACCCAGCGTTCCCCCAAGCTCCCGATAAAAATGATACCTCACTTGTGTGGGTAGGCCTAGCACCCGCGTCAGGAAATGCCACAAAACGCAACGTGGACACATCACATTTTTTGAAAGAAAACAGAGTTGCTTTTTGCAAAGTGCCTACCTGTAGATTTTGGCCTCTAGCTCAGCCGGCACCTAGGGAAACCTACCAAACCTATGCATTTTTGAAAACTAGAGACAGAGGGGAATCCAAGATGGGGTGATTTGTGGGGCTCTGACCAGGTTTTGTTACCAGGAATCCTTTGCAAACCTCAAAATGTTGCTAACAAAACACATTTTCCTCACATTTTGGTGACAGAAAGTTCTGGAATCAGAGAGGAGCCACAAATTTCCTTCCACCCAGCGTTCCCCCAAGTCTCCAGATAAAAATGATACCTCACTTGTGTGGGTAGGTCTAGCACCCGCGACAGGAAATGCCCCAAAACGCAACGTGGACACATCACATTTTTTTAAAGAAAACAGAGGTGTTTTTTGCAAAGTGCCTACCAGTAGATTTTGGCCTCTAGCTCAACCGGCACCTAGGGAAACCTATCAAACCTATGCATTTTTGAAAACTAGAGACAGAGGGGAATCCAAGATGGGGTGACTTGTGGGGCTCTGACCAGGGTTTGTTACCAGGAATCCTTTGCAAACCTCAAAATTTGGCTAAAAAAACCCATTTTCCTCACATTCTTGTGACAGGAAGTTCTGGAATCAGAGAGGAGACACACATTTCCTTCCACCCAGCGTTCCCCCAAGTCTCCCGATAAAAATGATACCTCACTTGTGTGGGTAGGCCTGGCGCCCGCGACAGGAAATGCCCCAAAACGCAATGTGGACACATCACATTTTTGAAAGAAAACAGAGGTGTTTTTTGCAAAGTGCCTACCTGTAGATTTTGGCCTCTAGCTCAGCCGGCACATAGGGAAACCTACCAAACCTGTGCATTTTTGAAAACTAGAGACCTAGGGGAATCCAGGATGGGGTGACTTGTGGGGCTCTGACCAGGTTCTGTTACCCAGAATCCTTTGCAAACCTCAAAATGTTGCTAAAAAAACACATTTTCCTCACATTTTGGTGACAGAAAGTTCTGGAATCAGAGAGGAGCCACAAATGTCCTTCCACCCAGCGTTCCCCCAAGTCTGCTGATAAAAATGATACCTCACTTGTGTGGGTAGGCCTAGCACCCGCGACAGGAAATGCCCCAAAACGCAACGTGGACACATCACATTTTTTTAAAGAAAACAGAGGTGTTTTTTGCAAAGTGCCTACCTGTAGATTTTGGCCTCTAGCTCAGCCGGCACCTAGGGAAACCTACCAAACCTATGCATTTTTTAAAACTAGAGACAGAGGGGAATCCAAGATGGGGTGACTTGTGGGGCTCTGACCAGGTTTTGTTACCAGGAATCCTTTGCAAACCTCAAAATGTTGCTAAAAAAACACATTTTCCTCACATTTTGGTGACAGAAAGTTCTGGAATCAGAGAGGAGCCACAAATTTCCTTCCACCCAGCATTCCCCCAAGTCTCCCGATAAAAATTATACCTCACTTGTGTGCGTAGGCCTAGCACCCGCGACAGGAAATGCCCCAAAACGCAACGTGGACACATCACATTTTTTTAAAGAAAACAGAGGTGTTTTTTGCAAAGTGCCTACCTGTAGATTTGGCCTCTAGCTCAGCCGGCACCTAGGGAAACCTATCAAACCTATGCATTTTTGAAAACTAGAGACAGAGGGGAATCCAAGATGGGGTGACTTGTGGGGCTCTGACCCGGGTTTGTTACCAGGAATCCTTTGCAAACCTCAAAATTTGGCTAAAAAAACACATTTTCCTCACATTCTGGTGACAGGAAGTTCTGGAATCAGAGAGGAGACACACATTTCCTTCCACCCAGCGTTCCCCCAAGTCTCCCGATAAAAATGATACCTCACTTGTGTGGGTAGGCCTGGCGCCCGCGACAGGAAATGCCCCAAAACGCAATGTGGACACATCACATTTTTGAAAGAAAACAGAGGTGTTTTTTGCAAAGTGCCTACCTGTAGATTTTGGCCTCTAGCTCAGCCGGCACATAGGGAAACCTACCAAACCTGTGCATTTTTGAAAACTAGAGACCTAGGGGAATCCAGGATGGGGTGACTTGTGGGGCTCTGACCAGGTTCTGTTACCCAGAATCCTTTGCAAACCTCAAAATGTTGCTAAAAAAACACATTTTCCTCACATTTTGGTGACAGAAAGTTCTGGAATCAGAGAGGAGCCACAAATGTCCTTCCACCCAGCGTTCCCCCAAGTCTGCTGATAAAAATGATACCTCACTTGTGTGGGTAGGCCTAGCACCCGCGACAGGAAATGCCCCAAAACGCAACGTGGACACATCACATTTTTTTAAAGAAAACAGAGGTGTTTTTTGCAAAGTGCCTACCTGTAGATTTTGGCCTCTAGCTCAGCCGGCACCTAGGGAAACCTACCAAACCTATGCATTTTTTAAAACTAGAGACAGAGGGGAATCCAAGATGGGGTGACTTGTGGGGCTCTGACCAGGTTTTGTTACCAGGAATCCTTTGCAAACCTCAAAATGTTGCTAAAAAAACACATTTTCCTCACATTTTGGTGACAGAAAGTTCTGGAATCAGAGAGGAGCCACAAATTTCCTTCCACCCAGCATTCCCCCAAGTCTCCCGATAAAAATTATACCTCACTTGTGTGCGTAGGCCTAGCACCCGCGACAGGAAATGCCCCAAAACGCAACGTGGACACATCACATTTTTTTAAAGAAAACAGAGGTGTTTTTTGCAAAGTGCCTACCTGTAGATTTGGCCTCTAGCTCAGCCGGCACCTAGGGAAACCTATCAAACCTATGCATTTTTGAAAACTAGAGACAGAGGGGAATCCAAGATGGGGTGACTTGTGGGGCTCTGACCCGGGTTTGTTACCAGGAATCCTTTGCAAACCTCAAAATTTGGCT